>NC_137720.1:0-4800000 GCF_964034855.1 Anser brachyrhynchus | reverse complement strand
AACAAGCAGCAACCTCTTCCATTTTGTGTCAGGCTACTTTTTTTTTTTTAACAAAGTTTTCTTTTTTCTAATTATAGGATGTTGCAGAACAATCAGCTGAGTCGCATCCCTGCAGAGGCACTGAGAGATCTTCCAAACCTCCAATCTCTGTAAGTCATTAAGAATCAATGCTGCAAGCTGCATAGTCCCTTGGGGGCCCGGACTTCCCAGCATTTGAGTCATTAGTTCCTTTGTCAGGGATGTTCTGTCCCTTCTTCCTTTTCTTTTCCAATTAAAGCAAAGATTACTGTCACTTAGCATAGAAGGGAGGGAAGGGCGGTTTTCATGGAAGGAACACTGTTTTGGTAAAGGATGTTGAAATTACAGCTCCCCATGTGTATGCAGCGACGAAAAGGCCACCAGAGCCAATGCACATTTCAAGGAACACTGGAAAATATCCACCCAGAAGGGGCTCCTCCTCACCGCTGTGGACCACAGTGGGAAGGGACCTGATGGGTAGCACAGAGGAGACTTAGGTCTGTCAACATGTGAGTTGTACCATTTTACCCAGACAAAGGGTATTTATGCCCGAGTAGAAAATGCTTTAAAACACTTTTAGTGATTCACCCATGGGAAGAAGCTGAAGCTGTGGTGATGCTTTTCATTTAAAGTAACTATATCTACAGCAGGTTTGTGCTAATGTATTCACTAAAAATCCCACGTCACTGCAATGCATGTAGTTCTCCGGGGTATAAACACAATTGCAATCACATCCTGGTAGTGGCACTGAATTAGGGCAGGTCTGTTTGGTAATTGTCCAGTTGGAGTAAATAGCACTGCCAAAGCTGTAAGAGCTTTCTGAATTAGGTTTTCACACTGAATCACTGAAAAATTAACCTCAACCCTAATCCTTAACTTCAGCCCTATTCTTACTGTGTCCTTCTGTCATACAAATTTGGCTGGAAGGAGTTTCTGGAGGCCTCAAATCCAGCCTCCTGCTTGGAGAAGGGTAATCATGAATACTAGAATGATAGAACCATAGAATATCGACCCACTCCCAGCTGATTTACCCACCAAAATTTATCCCTCACCAGTGACCAGGGCTGAGGTTGCACCTCCTAGGGAAGAAGCTTTTCCTCAATTCCAGTGTAGAGCTCCATGAGTGCAATTTGTGGCCATTACTCTTTGTTTTCTCACTTGGAACTAGCTAGAAGAGCTTGGCTCCATCATCTTTAGTTGTAGGTCAGCAGATCTCCTCATAGCCTCCTCTTTGCTAGATGAAACTAACCCAGCTCCTTCCACCTTTCCTTGTGAAGCAAGTGCTCTGGGACCCTGACTCAGTTGCCAGCCCTCCAATGGACCTGTCTGGTTCCTCCTCATTATTCTTATACCAGGTGGTTCAAGACTGGGCACAGTTTGTGTGGACCCAGCATTGAGTAAGACATTTCTGTACATACTAATTTAAATACTAATTTGCAACAGGAGTGTTGACTGTTCAGGATCTGAACGTTCTTTCTGCCAGGAGAGATTCAGAACATTTGTTGCTGCAACGAGATGGACATATGTCTGTGGCTGTTATTAAAATGTATTGACATCACCACTGGTGTCACAGTCAAGAACACCCACTCAAGTGTTTTAGAGATTAGATAGTTTTCCGGGTGATTCCTCTTTCAAGCTAAGCGTGATATGGAAGTTGTCATGGCAGTGGGGCTGCCCCAGAATGGCCTTTTCACCCCTCAGCTTGTCTCTCCAATGCCTGTGAAGAGTGGATGACAACCAGTGCCACCAGAGCCCACGGCTTGATGTGCCCAACCTTTGCTTCCAAAGTTTCACCACTGTGTCTCACAGAGGTGAAAACATGACCTGCTGGGTCTCCATCCTGTGCTGCTCCCTGAAGGACAAAGCCAGTGATTTCAAAGGCCTTCAGTTCTCGTTCTAGCTAACAGAGATGCTCTTCTGTTAACACCTTTTCCTTCTCACTCCATTAAAACAGAGAAATGCTTCATTAAGATAAATTATATCCAATCTGAAAAGCAAGAGTGTCTCAGTGTGCACAATCAACGTGTCTTAAGATAGAGCTAAGATGCTCTGCTTGAATATCAGTGGTGCTGCCATGATTTCTCCAAATACAGTAACTAGCCTCAGGCCAAGAACCTCCAGTACAGGTCTGTGTTAGAGAGATTTTTTTCTTCTTTTTCTAATATCTGAGTCATTTTCCACAAGTTTATGAGACTCTTGTGTATTCATTGCCAAAAAAATAGCCAGCCTGGAACACCCATAGGTCACCACAGCATGGTTTCCGAGCATTACTGGTCAGGTTATCTGAGACCCAGTGTATTCGTGTTGCCCAGAGACTATTTTTTTCCATTCAGAAGGGGAAGTGGCTTTATGCCACATCATGACAGTTCATGAGTTACTGGACTAGCATGGCACTTCACGGAATATTAACTATCTGTCTTGCAAGTTGGCAACACATTCTAAACAGGGCAGCAGAAAAGGGAGGTGAAAATGGGAGCCAACAGGAGCGAGGTGGAGCAGACAGCTGTACAAGACAGAAAGGGATTGTGTGCTGGTTATTTTCTTGCTCTTTCAGATATTTGCATTTAATGTCCATGTTCGCCATTCTGGAATTCAGGCAGGATTTGAAGGGAAAGTCTGTATCTCTTATGGACAAGCTGACATAGGAAAAGAAAGACAGACAGTCTTCTGAATATGAAAAGTCTTTTCTCAGGCCTACAGCAGAAGCAGCCAAACTAAGTGGAAGTGGAGAACAATTGTTTTGAGATTAGCTCTATCAGTAGGACTTACAAGGAAATTCAAGGGATGAGGTAGCTGAACAGGCGAGACAGAGAGCCATTTTAGCCACCACGGGACAGGGAGAGGTTGGTTCTGATGCAAAGCCATCTTGGGGCCCAAGTGGCTGTGTGCCTTCTGACTTAACACCCTTCTGACGTGGCTGAGAATCTCACACAAGGAGCCTTCTCAAAACCGCCAACTTGAGCTTTCCATGGCAGATGTGGTGTCACCCAGAAAACACACATCGGGATGCAGGAGCCAACAATGGGAGGGCCAGGAAGAACAGCACTCATTTTTACTAGCCTACATGCAACACCCTGGCTCTCAGAAAGCCTAAGTTACTTAAATTCCAGTCCTTCATAGGTCAGACAGTATGCCAAAAAATGACTTTAGATTTGGGCAAGCTTAGGTGAAATGGGAGGGTCATCGCCCCTTAGATCAGAGGGTCAGGAGGTTCCCTTGTTGGTTGCTCTCTAAGGGGATGTCCTGTTTCTTCCCCCCATATGTTTTCTAACCCAAGGAAGTTGCAGGCTTGAGTTTGGGCAAGTAATATTTCAAATATACTAACAGGGCTTCCACCCACAAACACAAAATGGCAAAGGCCAGTAAATCAGGTGAGGTTTCAGACCATTGAACACAACTCTGTGACAACAGCATTTGTAGGTCTAAGGCACCCATTTCCCATCAGCTCCTGTGCTAACCAAGAGCTTTGTTCCAGCTTTGCTTACTGTGTATCACCATTCATCAGGGGCTGCTCGTGGTCTGGGCCACTCCTCCTCCAGAAGGAGGCACCCACTGCGGAGGCTCAGCATTGCCTGACCAGAGGTGTTCGTGATTCACTCTGCCACATGGATACCAGCCAGTCTGAGGAAGCAAGTGTCAAACCCACCCAAGTACTCCCATCCCCATCAGACACACCTGTCCTCACAAACACCCCTCCCCGCAGGCCCTCTGAAGCTGCGGCCATGCCTGTGGGGCCTGAATCAGGCCTGCCCTGCTCCCTGTCAGCTACAGGATGTGGAGGCATCACCGCCTGGAGCCTGAGCTGTCAGGAAGGAGACCTTGGCGGGGATGACTGGATGAATACAAAGAGGAATTTGGATTTCAAAATAAGACAATACAAAGTTTTGGAGACCGAGCCTCCTACTGAGTGTTAAGGAGGCTTGCTTTATCTGGGAAGCATGTTGGGAAGCCCAGTGGGGAGGATTAGAAAGAACACGCACACCTGATGGCAATGCTCTGAGCCCTGCAAGGGGTGCCAAGACCTTACGTCATGCTCTGATCCAATTGTGATCCCCTGGCAGGGTATCTGGTTACCGGTGGTTTATAGGTGCAGTAACAACATACCATGTGTATTCTGGAAGAGTCGTGTGTCAGTCTAATTAACGACTTTGTGGTTTGTGAGCACTTACCTAAAGCAGATGGGCACTGTGTCTGTTCCTCTGCCAGGCAAAAGGAGTCCAAGGTATTTCAAAGTGAGCAGGTGCTGTAAATTATAATTACCAGGCTTGCAGAGGTACAGAAAGCAAAGAGAAAAGAAACCTGGTGGATTAAGAGATCAAGATAAACTCTTGATTTTTCTTTTTCAAATACTCATGGAAAGTGATGAGAATAGCTGGCTCTTTCTGGAGCTTCTGGCAGATCAGCACTTAGGGAAGGTGCTTAGTGTGTGGCTGGTTCAGCTGAGGGGTGTTGACTTCGGGCACCCCTAGGACCGTGGCAGGTTTGCTGATGCAGGGAGAGAGCAGCATAGGCATAAAGCATCCAGTCACATTGCTCCCTGCTCAAAAAGGCACCTGTTCATTTATCTTCTGGCCTGTGGGAGCTTCTTTCTCCTCCCACAGAGACTTGGGGCTGCAAATCACCTCACAGAGACCCCAGGCAACCTGGACATAGCTGGCACAGAGACACTAACACATGTGAAGTCATCTAACTCCCAGGGGAATATCGGCAGTGTGGGGGGCTCCAGCTGAGCTCAACTCCTTGTATCTTAGCAGCATCCTTTGGTCAAGAGAGAGAAATAGATGCTTTAGGGGAGAAACTCACCTCCTGGATGCAGACATCTCGCTTTGGAATGGATCACTCACAGCAGTGTATTCTACTAATTATGTGTATCAAAATTAGTAACCTCATTAAGTCCTCACTACCTATTAGCTTTCCAACCTGATATCTTTAGCAGAAATGTTTTGGGTTTTTAAGGAAATGCAATAAAGTGCATTTCATCCCCTGTCCCTCCTCTTATAGCACTTTGCGAACATGTGGACTTTGATGTAGACAAAGGAGGAAAACTCTTCCCACCTGATCAGGTTCTCACAAGCATATAAATTCTTATGACAGAGGGAATAAAAAAAAAAAAAAAAGGCTTTGGAATAAGCATGGCCTGAAGAGCTCAGTCAATTCATTCCTCATTTCACATCTTTGATCTATTTGAGATTTAACAGTTCGCTGTTAACAGCAATATTCTTCTCTATAAATCATGTGTGATACAATAAGGTTTAAGAAAGGTGTTGTTTCCACTGGGTGTTTAGAGGATAAAAGCTATGGAAAAAGCAGAAATCTATAAAGTCAACATAACTTAGCAGTGACTTACAATCTGTTGGCGTAGAAATTATCTTGTGGTAAGACCACCTCAGTCCTGTGACATGATTTACTGGCTACAGGGTCTTTCCGGAGTACAGTGAAAAGAGGTCAGGGAAGAGCAATGAGGTAGTTCTTAACAGGGAATCTCAAGACAGACTGAAACAAAGCAACCACAAGTACTGTCTTGATGATAGCTTCTACTGAGAGCACAAGTCCTTGGATTTCACCTGTTGTTGACCACTTTGCAGCAGAAAGCATGCCTGTGCCAGAGAAAAGAGCTCAGAAAAAGCATCACAGTGCAGGCAGCACACTGAAGAAGTTCCTTCCACTACAGAGGTCACTGGCTAGTCAAAACCGTCTTGCCCCATCTCTGAAATCCCTCTTGGCCCTGAGGTACCTCTTCTCGGCACCTGGTTTTGGAGAGGAACACAGCTAAGTCAGTGGAGGTTTTGTCCCCAGACTTTTTTTTTCAGAAATCCGGTGTCCATTTTGGCATTTTAACTGTTTAATGGTATTTCTATAATGAATAAATTAATATATTTTCATATATTGAATAATGAATGTAAGAAGAAGCCAAAGAGCAGATATCTGCCACCTCCAAGTGAACACAGCACTCAAGCATATTACACATCTGGATGTACCACAAGTTATTCTCATGCACTGATGTGCTATGGTGTGCTGAGTCCTTGCTGAAATTTGGCTACTCTTAGTATTCTCACTGGCTTATGAAGGCTCTACATGCCATGAACTTTCTTCCCAGTGCAGCGTGCACAGTTCACCTGAAAAAGGCAAGGTGGCTTGTGTAGCTGAGCCAGCACCTAGATAGCAAGGAAGTGTTACAGGTCTGTGTCCTTTTTCTGGTTTCAGGTGGGCTGATGTCCATGGAGGAGACTGGGATTCTCCTCCTTTATAAACACATCTCATAATTTGGCTCAGGAATGATAAGCTAAATTCAGATGAGTCACTGTTTTTTAGCATGGGCTTTGAGCAGACATGATTTTTCTGGTTCCATGTACCTCAGGCTGTCATCTAACCTGCTGCTCACTCTCTCTTTTCTCCCCTTCACCCACTGCAGCAGATCTGTCTCAGCTGCCACTGCAGAACTATGAGTGTCACCAGGACTGCCATCAATAGCTTGGCAATATTATATCAGGTTTGAGGACAAAAAGCTGTGTTAAAATAGAAATCCAGCTCAAGATTCAGATTTTGGAGTTGTTCCTCTGCTTACACTGGCCTGATCCAAATCCCTGGCCTGGGTTCAGGAGTATCCCAGACTAGGAACAAAGTGCTTGTCTGGACCTTATTTCTTATTCCAGCAGTTTTCTCTGCTGCTCAGCTTGTCTCCCCAAGACAAGTTGTTCTTGGAGTGTCCCCCAGAACCTTTCATGAGTGCTAGCATTTTTACTGCAGAAATGAGCAATGCTACATTTTCAAAAGCCATTGGCAAACCCACTTGGCAGAAAGTGCATCACCTTCTTTTATAGGGACCAAAACTGTGGCTTGATCACTGTGTTCTTGGTAGGACCCAACAAGCAGCTTCACTGCCTCCCTTTTCCAGCCACCAAAGAACAGCAGTGTGATCAGCCGTGCTGGAATTTGGCATTCCAATAGAGCAGCCCGGGTCAGGTCTGCAGCTGGGAAGCCAGGTAGCTGGGAACAGGAGGTTGATGTCTTCATGCTGGTGCTATGACTAGAGTGCTGGATCCTTCCCTCATGGTGGGAGATCCTGAGCGCTGCCAGGAAAGAAATCAAATTCTTCTGAGTCATCTTCTATAGCTTTGCTATGCAACCATCTTTCCCTTCAGGTAAGCCTCTGCTGTGCCCACATCTCCCTCAGGCTCATCAGGTGGATTTGTCTCCTCTGACTTTAGCCATCTTGATATTAGTCATCTCAGCTAGTCATCAGTGGAAAATGATCAGCATCTCCAGAGGGTGAATCATCCCTGTTATCTCAGAGCCCTGTCTGGTGGGTGAATCACTCTCTGGAGGAATCAAGTTTTCTCTATTGGCTACAGAGAGACCCTATAACTGGTTTCGGCTTTTACATGAGTAACATTGGGTGAGATGTGTTTTTCCTACTCCTGGAAAGAAAAAAAAAAAAAAGCTCCTCTCCCCACCCCTGCACACACCTTTTCAGCTGGCTAAAACAAATTCCCAAGGTAACACACAATCAGAGCATGGGTACCAAACCAGAGCTGAGCATCTCTCATCCCCCATGACCCTGTGTACATGACCCAGAACACCTTTGTGGCGCCCCCAGAGAAAGCTGTCAGAGCATATCATCTTGCCCAGCAATACGAATGCAAGGAGCAGCTTACCCGTTAACCAGAGGGGAAATTTTCTTCACTCCAGGGCTGGAGGGATTTGAATTTGTAACCATAGTTTTGGAAGCAAATCAGAAATTAGAAAGGCTTCTGACACAGGTGTTGGGTACAACACAGATGTGCTTTCCTCCTGTTAGTGAGAGGAGCTCAGCTGGTCAGATTAGAGCCTTTTCCGCTTAGAAGTAAAAAGAGTATGAAACACAACGTGGTTATCCTGCTACAATGACCTGAGTAACTTTTTTTGAGAGAAAGATTTAGAGACCACACACGAGCTGTTGAACCTATCATCCTCAAGGAACACCCCTCTTTAGCGGTAATGCAATAAATCCCCACCTCCACTTGTCCCTTTTCCTTTAAGCCCTGGTTTTGAGCAATGAGATGTTGTGAAGTTCTTGTAAAGGAAATGTCCAAATTCCCTGTGTGTATGAGTGTCCATGTGAAGTGTCCCTGCACTCACCTCCCAGGAAGAAAAGAATGTAAAGTGTTGATCAGGCTAACAGCTAAAATTTTTTCAAACGTCAGTAACTCCTGTGTTTTTTATTGTGTGATAGAACTGGCAAATGATACAGAAAAATAAAGTGTCTACATAAATTGCTACCCGGTCCCAAGAATAGCATCAGCAGATGTAGAAACTCTCCCCATGAGCTTGTTGGGTACCTGTGTATGTAGTGTGTAAAAAGCAGCAGTTTCATCTCTTTACAGCATTTGAGATTCTTTCCAGAAATATATTGAGAGCAAGCTATTCAGCTCCCACTGATCTTGAGTTGGGCCATCATGCTCATCTTTTAATTTTCCTCGCAATCCTCTGAGTCAGATCTTCTCTTGAGACTCCACTTTCTAATTTTCTCACTCATTGAGCTTGTGGTTGGCGTTTCTTGGAAGGGGGCAGCGATGAGTGACACCCCTGTCATGTGCCAGCACCCCGGGGATTCACCCGCTGTGCTCCCAAGTGAAGAGGTCACACTACAGCTTGGGTGGCTTGAGCTGTACTTCTCTCGTGGCTTGGCAGAGGTTATATCTTGCTATGTCTATCAATGGTAGTCATGTCCAAACATTTCTATATGCATGACTGCTAGCAATCTAGTGTGGCAACCAGGAGATCCATCTGGATAAATATGCAAGAGATCAGTTACACCAGGCTAAAAGTGGTGGTCCCTTCCTCGTCCGTATTGCTCCTGCCTTTCTCTGCTCACAGAGCAATGACAGCAGTACCCACCTTTCAACAAGCAAATATCCCTCAGAAGAGACTCTGACACACACAGAAAATTAGTTCTGTCTTTATATCCCTCTCATATGCCCTGTCAGTTCCTATCTCGGACTGTAACAGCTTTCAGAAAAAGGTGAATGCTACCTCAACTGCCCTCCCAGTGTCTAGAACATTGTGCACACACACAAAAAAATAATAATAATCACAGCTCACATCCACAATCTGCACACACACACACGCTCTTGCATATGACTCATATAGTAAGTTCCAATGTGTTTTCCATTGACCTTTATTATGGAGACTCATGAACCTTAACTCACTCACTTATACACATAAGTATCCAGGGCATGCTGCATTTCCCCAGTGACGACTCAATAGAGAAGATGGACAATGGGTCCCAGATGTTCCATACGGTAGATACAGCCACACAGCAGGGAAGATGTGTCCCAGATGTTACACACAGTAGATGTGTCAGTGCAAGAGGAAGATGGGCCGCAGATGCTCCGTACACTGAATGTGTAAGCACTCCTGATGAACCACAAAGAAGCTTCAGGTAAACTGGAGACAGCAAGGCAAATAAGAAATGAACAAAGTATTTAAACTGGCACCCACCTATGCAGCGTATAGTCCTCTGTAGGACACAGCAATAGCCCGTAGTCTGCTGTCATCTTTAATGCTCTGCCTATTTCATAACCTGGTGGAATTCAAGGATTTCGTCTGATAGCAAGGTAGATGGGGGCATGGTCAGTGAGGCTCCGAGGTGACAAGTTGCTGTACAGACCTGTCTCACCTTTTAAAGTAAGGCTTAAGAACCGCTAGCTGTGCTGGTAGAATAAACACCAACTTAATTTTTAGCCAAGTGCTGTGATGCGCATAAACAACATTTTAGGAGCAGCTGGAGCCCACTCTGTGTGTGACAGGCTCTATCAGACGCGGTATCTTTGGCAGTGGGAGCTCAGTGTAGTGGTCTGGGAGGGCCCTTCTAGCCCAGGCTGTAGACAGTCCAAGCAATGTCTCCTAACAGCCATCTGTAGTGCTAACCGCTCTTGAAGAAAAGCAACCCCTCCACAGCCCCTTGTGAGGCAGGGCAAAGCTTCTGTTCCCTTTGTACAGAGGAAGGAGAAGGCAAAGAAAAGCTAAATAACTTGTCCATGGTCACATTGGGTCCATGGCAGAGCAGGGGCACGGGTCAGCTAGATCCAAATCCCAACCAGGCTAAACCCTTTTTTCATGACTCTGTTACACCTCCAGAGCAGGCCCAGCTTCCAAGCAAAGCAGAAGAGCTTTCCAGTGCCCTGCAGCTGTCATGTGGCTGGAAAACTTCTGTCTGGCCCTCGTAGGGGTCCCTCAACTGGAGAGGGTCTAGGGGACTCTCCCACAGAGCCATGTCTGCCATGCCTCTAAAACAGCCTGGTAACTTACAGAGGGGGCAAGCCCAGGAGGGCCTCAGCCTTGGTGAGATGAGAGCTGTTGTACATTCATTTCCAGGGCATCACCTGCCCAGCCGTGGGTCACACGTGTTCAGTGAGAAGCTGTGCACTGCACGCACGACCATCAAAGCTCAAGGCTGTCAGCAAAGGCCAGTGTTTTTTCCCAGTGTAGCCCAAGAGCTATACAGCTGAGGGTTATTTCACTTCTAAAACAAAGTTGGATGCATTGGAGGGTCATGGAGGATCCCTTGAGTGCTTACTCAGCACAAGGAATAAGCTTGCTTGGCCCAGGGGATCTCAGGGTACAGGGACCTGTTCAGAGCCCCTCATCCCCGAGAGCAGTGGGTCCCGCTCCTTCTGCCCCCAGCAACTGCTCCTAGCTCCTTTGCTTGACAAACACTATGTTTCCCCCCAAAAAATGCAGGACCTGTGGGCCTTGAGCCACTCTTCTTAGTCTCTGGCTGCTTTCTGCACCTTGTTCTGCACTTTTTTTCTCTCCGTGCACAGGGGGCGATGCCAGGTTCCCGGGGAGAGGGCTGCTCAGGGAGTCAGCACGGCAGCTGCCCGCCTGTCAGCAGTTTCTGTAGTTGCACAGGAATTTTGGCAGTCCTTCCCGCACGGTTCTGACCTGAGGGGTTTTGGAGGTGTCTGCAACTGGAGATAACAAAGCCCTCTTGTCTGTACCAGAGGCACGTTGTGTGGAGTCTAGGTATTGCTCTGATTTCATTTCCTGAGCATCCCTCATGGAGGGCTTCCCAGAGGGATGTGTCCCATTAAGTCAGGAGTGAAGACTCATTGCAGTTCAAACAGAGCCCTGCAGACTTCTCCACCTGGTCCTGTTCCCCAGCCAACAGACTGCGGACGTGTTTGCATCCTGAACCTTCATTGCCTGCGATGGCTTTCACAAGACTTTTTGGTCTGGAAAGGGAGCTGGGAACTCTTGCAACTCTTGTTTGAGGGCTGTGAGCTTTCCTGTGGCAGGGGCAGGGAGCCCACGTGTTGGAGCAGGCCTGCAAGGCAACGCTCTCCATATTCAGCGTGTCCTTCTCCCACTGTATCTGCAGCACCGTACGACCACAAGGACACGAGGGGCAGAGCAGACCGAACCCAGTTTGCCACCTTCCAGGCTTGCAGTGCAGTCCCTGGCTGCCTTTCTCCTACCCATTTGGTACCGGCTGATGGAAGGAGCCCTTGCTCCCCACCTAGGTTATCTGGGACCCAGAGCCTCATGCCTCTGCGTGTCCAGGCTCCACTGGGCACTGTGCCTGGCAGGATGAGCCCCACACATTGAACTGGCTTCTGGGGGAGCCGCAAGGAGGGAGCCAGGCTGGCGTGGAGTGGCTCTGAGCAGGCTGGAGCCATCCTCCCTCGCTGTGCCCTCAATGCCTTGCGCCACAAGTTCCCCAGGAGCTCAGAAGCCAGGTACTGACTCAGTGTGTCTGGGAGTTTTGCCTGAGAAAGGAGCAGAGGTGTTGGCCCCAGTCATTACTAAGTTATCAGAGAAGTCTAGCTGCAGTGACATCATCTCCTTCTTATGTTACTACAAGGAACTTAGATCCTATTATTGGATAGGAGGTAACTCAATCGAGCCTTTCAAGATAAACTCAGACAGGAAGAGAGACATGATTGCCTGAAGGCACCAATTAGGCATTTCTGGTGAGATCAGCTCTGTTCAGCAGACACACATGCACGCTGGGGCCAGGGAAGACAGAAAGCACCTCGCTCCCCAAGGAAGGGGCTGTCTCTGGGAGCAGTGGGTAACCACGCTGCTAGGACTGTCCTCACTCCTTCGAAGGACGCAGCTCCCTCCAGACCCTCCTTTCTTTATGCCCTGTATTCGGCTGCTGACATATAATGAAGATGCACAGTTGTTCCCTGGTTTGGATGGAGAATGGCCCAGCCCCGTACCCCCCAGTACTGCCTCTGATCTTTGGTGGCAAATTCTCTCCAAATTTATCAAGGGAAATAATAGCCCAATATATGGCAAAAATGCTGGGAGGATGGATGGGCATCTGAGGCCCCAGTGTCCCCTTGCAACCAGGCTGTGGGCTGTAGGGGAACATCACAGAGTCTATACTGCAGACTAGTTGCTGTGCATGGTCTGTGTAAGGCATCCAGACAGCCTGCTATTATAAGCTCTACCATGTGCAAGGAAGGAAGAACAGCATTAAAAGTCAGGATGTTCCCTGACAGCATGGCATTGTGCACGTTCATTGCCTTCCAGGCAGCAGCTCTCCCTGTAAGTGCTCCACAGTCAGAAGGAGCTGGAAAGACTTGGGCAAAATTGCTTCTGCCAGTCACAGTCTGAGATTTGCACCACATCTGCTAGGGAACAGTGTGTTTCTGGTTATCCACTGCTGCACACTTCTGCCAGTCATGTTACAAACAGCAGGATGCATGTGCTTACAGGGGTCTCGGAAACGCACTTGCACATCCTCTGAAGTGATCTGGAAGCAGTTCTTGAAACAAGGCAGTTCTTGGAAACTGCTGGGTCTGTGGCACAGGAAAACAAAGATCTCAGATTATAGCTCGACCTGTCAGAATTAATACAAACCTTAAGACATGCTTGCTGCACTGGCAACTGCACATAGCCCCACCACTACCTGGACCTCCTGGAATGGCCGTGCTGATTGCTTTAGCTTCTCTTCTGCACACTGGGAAGGAGGAATATCCCACTATTGCCCTTTTGTGATTAGAAAAGAGCTTTCCTACCTGCTTGGTTCCTTCTATGAATGTTTTTGTTCCCAGCATCTTCTCTGGATTGTTCTTGGTAAGAAGGCACACAGATTTTATCCAATACAGACAATGTTCAAAGCAACAAAGTGGCTCTTCAAAGCCCACATGAACCAGAGTCAGCTATGATCCTGCACTTTGTCGGGCTCTATACCCTGCACCCAGACATCTGACAGTGTACTGCACAAGGAAAGAGATCCCTTTTCCCACCCCAAACAGGTTTCTTTGGATCCCCACCACTGCCACTGGCTACAGCTGCAGCAAAGGCACCAGCTGATGGGGCTCAGATGTGCAGGTGGTTGGTGCTGAGCTGCTCCTCTCACAGATGGGAACAGCTGCTCAGGGAACAAAGATCACATAGGTAAAACCTTAGACCTAGAGTTAAGGGTTTTTTTTTCCCCAAACAGATCCCTCTCCCCCTACCCCAGTAGTCCTTGAAACAGAAAATGGAGTAAAATCTGGGCACTCTTAAGACATTTTTGGTTTTGGCTAGGTGTCGTGTTGAAATCATATTAATGCCCCATGACTACCAGTAGTAGATGCAGATCTAACGCCAGAAGCCGAGCTTTCTAGCAGCTGTTGATGTGCCAGCATTCTTGAACGTCCCACTTAAAATCAGCTCTTTGCCTCCGATGATCAGGACAATGCTCTATAGTGCCTTGATTCTCGGTTCAGCCTGTGAAGTCAGTTGGAAATGCTGTCCATGCAGACATCTGGAGAGCACCGTGTGTCTCATCCACTCTCCAGACCTACAGCACTGCTTGACAGCAGGCATCACTTCAAGGCCCACTTCCAAGCCATCCAGCAGCTCTGCAAAAGAGACATCTTCTTTTGTTAGCAACAAATGGGTTAATGCTTGTGAGGAAAACCAACTGAGTGATTTGGTGAAATAAAGATTAAAACATCTCCATGGAAGGTGAGGAGCCAGCCCCAGCCTGCGCTGTCCCATTTACCCACTAATCGGCCCAATTATCTTAGGTATAAATCATAACAGAAAACACTTACAGAGCCAGAGTCACACACTGAAGAAAGGAGAGAACTGTTGGGTTGGTTTTTGTTTAGTATAATTGATATAATTACTAACAACTCTGTGCCAAGAACTTCAGCTTTTCTCCTTCCAGAAGAGAGTGGAGAGCTGTCTGAAAGCCATAGCAATTAGCAATCCCCACATGCACAGCTTTTATTAGAAAGAATGCACCTCTATTCCAGAAACAGCCAGCAACTCCCTGAGGAGCAATTAAGCAATCCAGAGACCTTTTGGTACCAGGAACACAGCCATCACTTAGTCCCTGTTCCCTGTTCCCTTGTTGGTGCTGCAAAGGCAGATAAATCCTCTGCCCATCCAGCCGGAGGTGAAATGCCTTTAGCCGGACACTTCCCTGTTCCTAATTTTAATTTCAGTAGCTCCAGGTAGGAGCAGTTTGCTGTGCTATGGGCCAAACAAGCCGTTGTTTCTGAGGCCCTCGTCCAGCTCATTAAAGGCAGCAGAAAGTCTCCCTTTCACCCCACTGAGGAATCTGGCTGGGGGCTGATTTTCACACTCTGGAGCAGATTAAGGCAGCAATTACATGGCTGGAGCTCACCAGCACAGCTCCCCAGGCACGCGGCTCTCCAGCTAGAGTCTCGGATGGCCAGCAGCCACACTGCCCACAACACGCCACGCTGCCACCAGGGCGGAGGTGAAAAGGCAAAAGACCTGGGGCTCGTTTCAGTCTTCAGAAGTGACCTCTCATTGACAGGAGGGAACGAGACACAGAGCAGAGGCTGGCTGCAGCATGCTTGGAGCTGCAGCTTGTTCAAAGCCAGTCCCTGTGCAGGAGCATTTACAATCTCATTAGGTGAATCTCAGTTGTTGCCCTGTCCTAACCGTGGGAATTGACAAAGGTAGGGACCTGCATACCTTTGAGTGCCACTGAGTGCCTCAGAAAATCCACCAAGGACCCATCCTATCTCACTGGCACTCCTCTGATACCTACAGGACCATGCGTGTAGGAAAGTGCCCTTCCCGAGCACGTGCTAAATAGCTGTGAGCAAATCTGGCTGCACTAATTGTTCCTCTGACACCTGGGGCACCATCACGCTGAAGCCAAACTCTTGTGGCTTGTGCCTGTGGCTTCACCCAGGAGCTCACGACCGAAGTGCTGGGAGCACCCTGCTCCCTTGCCACGAACCATCCTCGTGGACAGCTCAGCCTGGTGTTGTAGCAGCCCTAAGCTCTGTTTTAGCATCGCCATTTCTGAGAGCTGAATTTGGTTTTGAGAAATGATAACTATTCACAGCGGATATTTTCACTGTCTGTTCTTTAATTAATTAAACTTGAAACAGAGCATTCACTTTAAAACAATTTTCAGTAAACATATAGGGATTTGGATGAAAGAATGTCTCTGTGAAAAGTAAGCAGTACTTTTCCTTTTTTTTTTCCGAAAAACAAATTAGGATGCCAAAAAGTAACAGAATTCTTATGCTGAAGAAGGAATGGAAAAATTAAGCAAAGATTAACATTTCCCACACAAGTTTTAATTTTGGTCAAAAAGTTCTTGTTTGTCCCAAAACATTTTGATGAAAATTTTCAAATAGACTCTTTAATCTTATCCTGAGCTGCTGCAGGGTTTGTTTTTCGGCTCTTTATTCTTTAAATATGTCTTCACAGGAAGATGAATGATACTGTGCTCTGAGCTGACTGCAGCCTGAGTGACAGGAGGTAAATTGAGGCAGAATTTGCAACATGCCCGTCCTTTCAAGATAAAGATATACACTGTATTGTGTAAGCTTTCTGAGCAAAGATGTAAGCACTGTGGTAACTATACTGAGTTTTGGTTGTGACATGTTCTTGTCATCCTCAGCTCACCCTCCAAAATCAGTAGAGCTGGGTGAAAACCTTTCAGCTGAACAGCCTTGCACGGGAAAATAGAAAAGGTTGCTTTGCAGCAACACAAGCGTATTGCAATTTGGAGAAAATCACTCGTGCGGCAAAATGGGCGTGCTGAAATAGTTAATCCACCCTTCGGTTTTGAGGTGATTTTGAATCAAGTCCTGTATACTGCATTCAAAGGACAGTTGTCCAAGGGGGATCTCAGAAGGTGTGACCGCAATTCTTCTGCAGGTACAAGTCTCCTACTTTGTCCATCCGGGTCAGACAGCCAGTGCAGGAAATGCCTTTCCCTGTTTCCTAGGATAACCCAAGGCTTTCACCCACGAAACACCACCCCGCCGCAGAGACCACAGCTCACACACGGAATCCTCCCTGCTCCGTGCATGTGCCGGGGCTTTAAGTCTCCTGCTGCAGACTTGAAGTTTATGGCAGGGTGCTGGGAAGTGGTTTGTGAACTCTGAAATGTTACGCGTGCTCCTTGAACAAGTGTCTGGCGGAGATGGGGGCAACATGAGTCTGGGGCTCTGCTCCAGTGTTCGACTTTTGTCAAAAATATTGCTTTTGATAGCCAAAATACTAATTTATATACTACTTTCTTCGTATGGATGGTCATTAATTTGAGGGCTGGGCCATGACAGTTCTGTAAACTCTCTTCTCTCATGCTGTGATAAGAGGCAAAAATCTTTGCAAATTTGAATTCAGAGATCTTTCTTTTAGATAGATTGAGTAAACAAAATAGGCTCTGTTAGCCATGGATGGAAATCAGAATTTTCTTTCTCCTTGGTATAATTGGTTCCTGGTACCTCATCCAAATTTGAAAGATTTTCCTCTTTTATTTTGATTTTAAAATCTACAGATAACACAATATATCCTGCTCACCATTGTTAAAATAAGAGGTCTTTAAGAGAGATGATTCCTAAAACTATTTTTTTTTTTTTACTTTTTTTTTTTCATAATAAGCTTAATATATTTTTGGCTTCTCATTCTGTTTTGGAACAAAATACAGTTTTAAAAATTAAAGTTTCTAACCAAATTAAATCTCTGCTATTCAACTGCCTTAAGGATTCCACGATGATTAAAAAAAAAAAAAAAAAAAGGCAATTGGCAAATCAAGGAGAAGGAAAGGCCTGAACATGTGCAACACAGAGAGCACAGGCTTAATTCCTGTGCCATGACATACGGTCTGACTTGCTCTCAGTGCTTCCCGCACCCACGGCTTTACAGGTAACGCTGGCTGTTCAGACCTAACGCAGGACCCCGAGCACGGCTGCCACGTATCTCACATTCTTCAGGCAAATCCTTTCCCTCTGGCATGGGATTTGGCCCGTGCTGCTTGGCTTTCCTGCAGAGCCTGTGGCTGTGGGGCTGAGCGGGCTGCGGGGCACTCCGAATGGGACCGTGCCAGGGCACTTGCACTGCGGGGCCAGGCAGACCCACAACAAGGCTGGCCCCGGGGGACAAGCTGGGATGCTCTTGCTTAGGTGTTGCAAGCCACAGCCAGCCAGTGCCCATCTGGTGGGGTCGTAGGAAAGGATTCAGCCCAGCTGTTTTGTATAAAATGGTCACTAAATGGCCATCAGGAAGGGACCATCCTCAGCAGTTGGTCAAATATCTCGGGGCGACGGCAGGAGCCTTGCACTGAGACCTCCCCATGCTAATCACTACTTACAGACTAACCCAATCTCCCTGGCCATCAATCCATCCCGCCTCGGCACCAAACCTCCCTTTACATAACGCTGTGGGCACAGAAAGCAATGCTGGATCAGTCTCTCACTTATCCCCACCCTGTTTCTTTCCCACTCAGACGCCTGGATGCAAACCTTATCTCTGTGGTGCCCGAGAAGAGCTTTGAGGGGCTGCTCTCCTTGCGTCACCTGTGGCTGGACGATAATGCCCTGACGGAGATCCCTGTCCGAGCTCTGAACCACCTGCCAGCACTGCAGGCCATGACCCTGGCTCTCAACCAGATCTGGCACATTCCCGATTATGCCTTCCAGAACCTCAGCAGCCTCGTGGTGCTGTAAGCCTTCTCCGCTTCTATTCCCTCGCAGCCGCGGCATCCTCCGGCTGGGACAAGGTGCCGACTCTGCCTGGCAAAGCGTCCTCGGCCCCCGGGGAGGTCCCGCCGCTTGCTCCCGAGGGGCAGCTTTTTGCCCCGGGGGTGGGCAGGCAGGGGGCTGGTTCACCAGAGTGGAGAAATGCCCACCATTTGATGGGAAATGCTAAAATCTCCACTTGCTTTTGAAGTTTTTCATGTTTTCCCCGCTTGAACAGCCAAAAAGGTCCTCGGCATCTTTCAAAAAAAAAAATAAAAAATGATGTGCATAAAAAAAAAATCAGGATCTGGAAACAAAAAGCAGATTTTTTCCACTGAAAATTCAAACAACAAAAAGCTTACAATTTCTATTCCCTCCTCCAATCACTGTGTTAAATCACAGTCATAGAGTGGTTTGGGTTGGAAGGGATCATCTAATTCCAACCACCTGCCATGGGCAGGGACATTTTCCACTAAAACTACAGGAATTTCTATTGAAATTAAAAAAAAAAAAAGTGAAAACTTGCAATCGGGTCAAAAAGCAATTCTTTTAAAATTTTCTTTTCTTGGAAAACATGCAAAGAAAACTGCTTGAGCAAATATGATTTGGAACAAAAGGCCTGAGCTCAACACCTTGTCCAAGCTTGTGTGTACTTATTTGCATGACTGTGTAACATGCACCACTCACCGGTTCCTTGCAGTGATCACAGCCCCATGGTGCATGCTGTTGTCCAGTTTGCATTATAAATATTTTACTGACTCGGAGCAATGCAGGGAACAGGGCTGCTGTTGGAGGACACCAGGTCCAGGTGGGACGCGTTCACTCCACGGGCAGTGAGACACTAAAACACTCCGCAGCCTGTAATCAGAAAGCAAACTAATGCCATGGGAGTTACATCAGGAGGTGCATCCCTTCAGTCAACAGAGGCTTGGATATTATCTGGCTTTTAAAAGGAAGTTTACATGTGCAAATTAGCTAGTCATTAACTTTTTGGTGTTGATTAATAAGTTCAGGTGTGATTGCCAATTACTTCAGAGCTCCTGTATCTACATGAAGTGCTACCTTTTAGTTTGGTAATACGCCTGTTGATATCAGTGTATTAAGTAATCTCAGCATGTGGTGCCTAGTGAAAGCTTAGCAATTATTTCACTTTCAAAATTTAAAGTGTTTACTAAAACCATCTAGCACAGAAAGTGCCTGGACAAAGCACAGTCCACTGTTTTATTAGCATCAAATTCAGCTGTTTAGACAAATCACAAAGGCTTGTTTAGGAGAAACACTAAAAGCGACTTAAGAAATGTCAAATAAGTAGTTTTCACCCACAATAGTGCCCATTCTACCAAGACATCCTTTGACCCATAATACAAGCACTTCATTCAGCCTTAATAGCTAGCACGGAGGGTGAGCTGACATTTCGATTGTTATTCCAGTCTCAAAAGCATGCTGCGTTCATTCTTGCTTATCCCATACTTTGGGTGCGAAGCAACTCCTTAATTAAACAGGCAAGCTCAAGAAATAAAAGTCAATGACCATTAGGTCGCAAGGGAGCGGATAATGTCCCACCACAGACAATTGGATGAGAACACATGTGTGATCCTGCCAGGCGCTGTGGGACACGAAGCTAAATTTTTGTGGGATCACAAGTGTTTGGCAGAACTGTCCCCATAAATCTCTCCCATGCTTCCATGCATACCCCTGTCAGCACGCAGCCAGTGGAAAGTCACCCAGTGTTCTTCCTGCGCCCCTACCGGGGACGTTTCCCGGCCTCACACTCACCCACCAAGCCAAGAAGCTCCCAAAAGCCAGCAGGAAATAAAGCTCGCGAGGAGACTTTTCCACGCAGGATGCAAAGGATACGCACGTGCATCCCTCTGCCAGAGTGTGAACGCGCACCTAGATGGAGAAGAGCTAGCTGCTGCCCGAAACTTCAGGAAACTTCCAGCCCGAGAGGTAAAATGAGCACCTGGGGGAGGAGAGACGAGAACAGATGTGGAGGAGCAGGGGGAATCTCTCGTTTACAGCCTGATTAATGCTCGTGGGCACGGCTGACCGTGGCTGAGGGTGGAGATGTGCTTCTCCTCCTCCCACACCTTGGGCCCTTGGGAGAAAGAAACACGGGTGATCCTCCAGTGCTGACACAACGAACCGCCATCAGGACATACGAGCCTCAATCTGGAACAAATTACGGGGTTCAGTCTCTGCTGATAAATTACACCTCTGTGGAGGAATTCCCTGATCTTATTCCCAACTATTGCTGCTGCAGGTTTCTCACCAGGGCTGCCGGGTGTTCGGTAAGCAGAGTCTCATGTAAATCACTCAGCATGAAATCCCTGAGGCTCGGGAATTGGCACCATCCTTTCCCAGCCTTGATAACGAGGGCTTCGTGAGCTGTGATGTTGGCACCATGCTGTGGATGGCAAAAGGGAGACGGCTTCTTTGATCAGGGTGTCTCATGGGAACAGGATACCGAGGATGTTACCTCCAAGCCTGATCTGTTCAGGACAGAATGTGTCCTAGCATATACAGGCAGAACTAGTCCTAAACATTTTACAGCTAATGATTTGTATGAAACAGATTTTTTTACAAAAAGCATTTTCTTTCTTAGGCACAAAGGGTTTTTCATTTAGAAGCTGAGCATGTGAAACCCCCATGCTGCTGTGCTGACAGGCTGATAAAGAGCATGACAGCCGTTCATGTCGTTAGTGTCCCTTGTTCCCTCTGTCGGCTGAATTCAGCAGAAAGTCAACTTCCAGACCAGGAATCACAGCACCTCTTCCAGCCCCGGTCCCAAAACGGGTCCATGAGCCCTGCAGTGAAATCTCATGGGAGACAAATTTGGGAACCATAGCCAGGAATTCCCACAGCGCTGCAGAGTCTCTGAGCTGGGCTGCAGTTCCCTTTCCCGGTGTCACCCAAGGAGACGAGCTCTCAGCACAGATGTTAGGCAGGACACGGGATGCTGGGTGGGACACGGGGTCAGGGTGCCCTCTCCTCCACAGGCCAGGCAGAGGAGGGGTTGCTCTGCAGCCCTGTAATGGTGGGCCTGGCTAGCGAAAGTCTTTGGGAAGTTTTATGTTCATCACACAGCAGGAGATCCCTAAAGTTAGAGCAAATGAGGTTAAAACCTGGGTCCTTCTCTGTCTGGGTCCTCAGGGAGCCTCAGCTCCTGGAAACCGCTTTAACTCCAGCATTCCTGCAACACTGTCAAAAGGAGTCAACATTTGATACCTTACATCAAGCAAGCTTGGAGCCAGTGAGTTACCTCAGCCCCATAATCAGACAGGATGCTCCTGTCCTCTTATCTGGCCCTTACCCTTGTCTGCCTGCACACAGGTCTTTCAAAAACAAAGACTACAGGAAAAGAAAAGAACATATGGACAATATATGAACACATGAACAATATGGACAGCTGCACCAGGGGCAAACCGAAGGTGTCTGCGGCCATACGAGATGCCTTAGCTTGAGCCAGCATCAAATGGCTGAGAAAAAATTTAAGAAGAGGGTACAATGGCAGTTCTCCTTCTTCAGAATGCATTCACAGGTTCATTTATGTCTTAGGGATTTCCCAAACCAGAGATGAGCTTTTTATTTGTAAGACTCATTGCTGGACTTCCTGCCCATGAATTTGTCCAATGGCTTTTGGCACAACAGAAAATTTTAGGCGTTCATAATGTTCTGTGGCAAGGACCTCCATAGGTCAGTGATCCACGGGTACTTCCTTAGGTTGTTTTCATCCTGCTACTGGTTAGTTTTGCTTAATGCCCCTTAATTCTTACACCCTGTCTCTACCTGATGTGTGCCATCTCTGTATTTGTTACTGTCTGTCCTGCCTTTCCTGCATCGCAGCTTTTCCAGTCTCCATCCAACTGGCTGCTCTGTAAGCAGATGTTAGCCTATAAATCACATTTGTTCCTCTGCACCTCTAAGTGGAGAGACCAGAACTGCACACTGTAATGAAGAGAAAGATGAACCGTGAGTTTACACAGTGCCCCAGTGCCCTTCTGTAGCCTGTTTTCTCTTTTCTAGTCATCCCTATCACTTGGTTTGCTTATTTGAGAGCTACCGAACAGCAAGAGCTCTTTCCTGTAGATATTTAAGAGGCTGTTAGCGTGTATGTTCATATAACACTATTTTCCCTCTTCTACATCATCTTACATTCACGAAGCCTGAATTTTAGCTGATGTTTTACTGTCAAGGACAAGGAACTCAGCCACGAGTGCTTCCCTCCTAGGCCACCCAGCAAGACCTTCCAGCTGCGTGTGCTGAGATCTGAGGTCACCAAATGAAGCAAACTCTAGCAGGACTTCTCTCTTACAGTTTTTATTATGTAAGGACACGATGCAGCTCTATCTCTAACAGCACTAAATAGCGACTAGAGGAGGAAACCAATTTCCAAGATGCCTGGGTTTGCAATCCTCTTTCAGTCCTTGATCTGGCGTTGTTCTGGGCAAAGCTTTCAAAAGGGCCCCCTCATTTTCAGTGCCCTCTGTGCCAGGGAGCAGATGTCAAAGATCTCATCCCTGCTTTCCGGAGGTGCTGGGAACCGGTAACTTCGGGTGGCAGCTTAGGAACCGGCAGAACACAGAGCTCCCCGGCAGGACAAAGCCCAGCGCGTCAGCTCAGTGCAGGGCTGAGCCTCCGCCTTCACCTGTACAAGGGGGTTAACAAGTCCCTCTCTGAAAGAACCTCAGGGTTGGTGGGGAGTGCCAGGCATGTGCAATTCATTATTACTAAGAACAATATTGCCTGGAACATCTGGGTCCCATTCATGGGCCTTTTAATTTGCAAAAGTGCCTTTTCTCTCTGAGGACTGAGCACGCTGCCTTGGGAAAAGTGAGTTTCTTCCTCCAGCACTTGAGGAAGAAATGAATTGCACTCCAGTGCATGCCCGACAGTGTCACTTCTGATCGATCTCTGTTTTTTGCCAGACAGCTCTAATGCTGGCCCTTCACTGTCAGGAATAATCCATGGGAATTTGCACCATTTATGATTTAGATTTCTCTACTTATCCATGGCCAAATTGAGGAAAAAAGACAGCTTTGCCACAATAGATCTGGAAATTCGTCATGGCAATGGCTGGCACAGTGGGCAGATTCACATCAAGTCAGATTTGAACTTGGTTCAAAATCATCTAATGCAAATAACCGATGGAGAATGTTTGCATTTGTCTTTTTTTTAAGACGAAAAAATGAAGTCATTAGAAATGAAAGCAATGGAGAATCCACCACTTCTCTTTGTAGTTTGTTCCAGTGGTTAATCATCCTTAGTGTTAACAAAAAAAAAGAAAAAGCTCATATTTCCCATTTGAATTTTCTTTGGCTTTGACTTCAGACATTTGTTCTTATTATTCTATTCTCCACTAAATCACAGAACCATTTTAGTACCCATTTTCTAACCAGGAAGGATCCTATACATTATGCTACACTCATTCCCTTGATCTTACTTTTAATAAGCTAAACAGATTGAGTTCTCTAAATCTCCATCCTAGTTTTTCCCAGCCCTTGGATCATTTTTATTGCTCTTCTCTGCACCCATTCCAAATTATCAACATCCAGCTTACAGTGTGGATACTAGAAACACATTTAGCCTTCCAGAGCTGGTTTCACCACTGCACTACTCAGCTACAATATCCCTTTCCATATTCTCTCATTTATGCAGGCAAACGCTTTTATTGAAGCAGTACTTAGCATGTTAGCTCAAACTGTTTTTCCCTTGTGTGTAAGAAAAATGATGGAGTTGCCCTGTCCCCTTGGAGGTGGCATTTCCACACATGGAGCTTGTACTGCTGTTGCACGTGCTGGGCTGTCTCGCAGTTCAGCACGAAACTGTTCCTCAGATTTTCTTAACGCACTGAAAAAACATATTGAAAGGGAAATGAAATGAAAATGGAATAAAGTCTACTAGGAGTTTTGCAGGAATGATTTGGGATAATCTCATTTTAAGCTCATATTGTGAAAAAAAAAATGTTGGCAAGGGCAACAAACCTTCCTTCTAGAAACTGCTGTGCATTGGGGGGTGGGCACAAATAAGTCTTGTAGGTATTTCTTTCTGGAGTGTTTCTCGAGTCTTATCACCTAAGAGACCAACCAGGATGAAGTGTCTCCCTCTAGCCTGTCCTGGGGATTATGGCTATTTGTTATTCTGTTTTTACTGCAATTTGTGCTGGTTTTGAGCAAGGCAGAGCATGGCTTCACCTGGCACAGCAGAGGAGCTAACCCACCTCAGGGGCATGGTGGCATTCATGCTGCTGCAGGAGCACATGGGGCAATTTCTCTGCCATCCTGCCAGAGGCCACCAAGACGATGGGTTTTGCGACGAGACCACTGTTTTCCAATGGAGGTGCACAGCTGGAACGCGCAGCCAGTCTGTATGCCAGCCTACAAAAGAGCAGTGACTGTCCTGCTTCTTCCTGGGCAAAGCCACTTTCATGGATGATTGCCATGACTGATTATTAACCGATGATTGATTAACTCCCCGCTGTGGTACTGACCTGAAAAGGGAGATACAGAGACCTTAATGCTTGCTGATAGGAGCAAGGATAGGACAGTGGTGGATACTAGCTCCATGGGAACAGGAGGGCCTTAAAGACTTCTCATGTTTTTGCATCATGAGATGGTTGTTTATAGCCCAGAACCAAATATCTCAAGCTGCTATCATACCAGCTGTAATTTACAGGGCAGAATATAACGTTGTGTGGGCTGAGCTCAAATTGACAAACATTGGAGATGTTGCAATTCCACTTGTTAAAATGTGTTTACCACTGGAGGAAAAAAAAAAAAAAAAAAGGCAGGATGGAAGAAAAGAATGTCTTTTCAAGTGTTTACCTTTCCAGTTTATATTGCATTCAAACTTGCTTGTTTCTATTATTGCCATGTGGTTGGGTAACAACTCTATTAAGCTTGGACAGCAATTTTTCTTATAACTCTCTTTTTTGGTTGCTCATAATTTTCTCACCAACAAAGAACACCCTTCTGATGATTTTCATTACTCTGCCTCCAAACAAAGCACATTAGAGCCAAATATAAACACAGCAGGTGGTTGCTTTTCTATTCTCTCTCCATGCCTGACTTGAGCAATAGGAGTCAGACTGAGCTGCTCAGCACGCCCAGCTTAGGCAGGACGGCCTGCTGTGCCACCCCAACAAAGCTCCAGGGAGCTCACATCTTCCCCAGCACTCAGCATTTCCTTTCTCCTCACGCTGTTCCCTCACTGCAGGCAGAGGTATGGGGCCAGAGGTTCCTGTGGTACCTCTTGCTGTGATTAGAGAGAGCGACTCCAGATCCAAAGCCTCAATTTGCCAAATGCTGGATCCAGTGTGCAAAGGGACCCAAGTGACTGGCATCATCTTGCGCTGGAAGTGCCAAGTGAAGTAAGGGCAACATGATCTGAAGCTATCCCATAAAATTTGATAGAGGAAACAGTCTGGACTTCAACTTCTTTTCTTATGACAAAGAGAATTTCTCCTGTAAGATTCAGCCTCTTTTCTCCCCTAAGAGTCACAGGCAATCCAAGTTTTCTTGCACATAACTTCCTTCTCTTTTTCCCTGTTTGCTCAAAGGAGCAAACGTATTTTATCACAGATCTTTCCCCTCCCTTCCCCTTCCTCCGAAATGTTTGCATGTTCTCAACCCAACGACAAACATCCGTCTTGGGCTGGTTTCTGAACTGCAGTGTTTTGCAAGCCCCTACCAAACTGCCCTAGAGCCTGGCTGTTCCTCCACTCCCAGCTCCCTCCTGTTTTACCCCAGAATATTTGGCAGTGGGAGTTGTGTGTGCTCAGCCAAACAGTTCACACTTGAATCCAGGTGGAGTGAGAGATTTTTCAAGCTGAGACAGATTTAGATCAAGCAGCAAGTAACGAAAAAGTCATTGATCCACCTGCCAGTGTGGAGCCTCCCCCAGGCTCTTGGAAGGAGGCAGCAGTGTTGGATGAAGGCTGGTGCATCCCCGAGCGTGGGCAAAGGAGAAAAGGACCCCACAGGCAAGTGGTGTGGCAGAAAATTAACCACATATTGCTCTGTCTTAAAGGAGAACGTGGACTGTAAAAAGAACTGATGGGGAAACATACCCTGATGGAGACCAAAGAGGAGGACCTTACCTCCTTGGTGGGCATTCCTCCACACAACACAGCCCTCGCTGGAAGTGCAGGCTGGGCAGCCGTGGCTTGTCGTGTCCTGTTTTTCATCAGACTTTCCCCAGGCTGCTCACAATACCTTCCCGCACAGATTTCAAGGTGCCCTAGAGTGAGATTTCAGAGGGAGATGCACAGGCAGCCATGCGGCGCCCACCAGCTGTAAAGGAACCCAGGTGGCTCAAGCACGCCGATGCGCGCACGCAGTCTCTGACAACCCAGAGGAAGAATCCAGGAATGAAGATCTTGGATTTGCCAAAAAACAGACATGGGAGTAGGAGGCCTGTGGAAACAGAGAACCTAGCAGATGAGAATCCAGGAGAACTCATCACCCATGGAGCCTCCAAGGCAAAAATACCACAGGCAGCTTTTCGAGCCAGCAGGCCCCCAGCACCAGCAGTAAGGCCGGGAGCTCCAGAGGCCCCTAAGCATGAGATGTTCATGGCATGTAGCACGAGGAAGAAGGGGCACAGGGAAAAAAAATCTGTCTTACTGTAGAGAATGTGCATTGGCCTGTTGCATGGCCCTGGCACTCCAGCCAGACACTTAGAAGCATTAAACTAAAGATAACTTTCATTGCAATCAAACTGGAGCTGATCCAGGAACAGGCAGCATATATATATATATAAGGAAAGATAATAAACTGTGACTAACAGGATGATTTTAAACTCAAGGCCTTCTTGCTGCTATTAAGGCTCCAAGGAGTCCAAATATGACTCTGTCCTTAGATAGCACCCAGTGCCCACAAACGACTGGTGAAGTCACACAGCACACAGCAGGGTTGGTAGCAATGTAAGGTGAGATTTAGTGTTTCTTGAAGCTTCTTGTTTAAGCATGTTCATCCAAGGTCACCCAGTGTCTGTGAAATTGGA
This sequence comes from Anser brachyrhynchus, assembly GCF_964034855.1. Taxonomy (NCBI): domain Eukaryota; kingdom Metazoa; phylum Chordata; class Aves; order Anseriformes; family Anatidae; genus Anser; species Anser brachyrhynchus. The sequence continues at coordinate 4,773,040 of NC_137720.1, read as the reverse complement.
GGTCTGTTATGTCAGCCTGGATTTCCTGGGAGAAATGGGAGCTTGGTAGCTGCTCCAGCACTATTACACCTGGCTTGTGTCTGATGAGGCAGGAGAGGAGACTTTATAAAACCCCTCATCATCCCAGCCCAGGCCATGCTCAGCTTGTCCCTGTACCTCAGGTTGGCAGCAAAAGGTCATCTTACATCTCCACTGACCATCTCTGCTTTGTCCACAGGCACCTGCACAACAACCGGATCCAACGCCTGGGAGCCAACGGCTTCGACGGGCTGCACAACTTGGAAACCCTGTGAGTCACCTCTTGTCCTCTCTGCGCGCGTTCACCCCCGGTGTGCTCTGTCCCTGCCCAATAACGGGGTGCAGTGTGTGTTCGTGAGCCCCTTTCAGCTCCACCGTGCCCCAGCGAGGTCTCGGCTGCCTCCAGCACAGCCTGCAGGAAAGCCCCACCGCTCTGGGTCAGCTCCCACTGCACATTTGCTCTTCATCGTGCCCGGGGTGGTGGCAGAGCAGCCTTTCTGCCCGTGTCTGTGCTGCTGCTGCAGCGGGGTCAGCACGGGTGGGAGGCTGGGTGGGGGCTCTGAAGCTGTGGAAACAATTTTAGTGCTGGTGCGACCCAGAGGACTTGCACGCATGCCTTGCTCAGCGTGTCCCCCACCACCACCACTCACACACGGTCCCAAAGCCTCCAGAACACCTGAGGCCACCAAAACGCAGGGGGTGGCTTGAGTTCAAGGCTGGTAAAATTTGTGGGGATCTATGGAATGTCTCTCTGAGATGGCCTCATGGCACCACACGGAGCCAGCTGACTTCACCGTGCTCTTGGCATGGCTGGGTAGGAAATCTGTTGGGAATCACAGGGGGTGGGAAGCAGGAATGAACTCTCCTCCAGGACACACCTTCATTTGCAGCAGACGGGTGACCCTGAGCCTACGGACACTTAAATCTGACATCCTTGCCTTGCACACACAGTGTCTTTGACGGCGGTATGAATTGCTTGGGTCTCATGTGCCGTGCGTTGGCCTAGGAGGAAACACAAACAAGAAAGTAAATAAATCAAAGCTCTGTAGGACTGGAGGAGGCGCCTGTTGCCTTCAATTGTGCAGAAGCATGTCCCTTCATGCAGGCCTTGGGGTCAGCAAGGCCTGCTCTCCTTGCCAGGAAGAACTAGGGGGTCTGGGTCACGGCAAAAAGAGAGGTGACGCTTCCCAGCATTCAAGTGCCACTCAAGGAGGCCGGGCCCTTCTGTGCCGAGCACGGTGCCAGCAGCAGCGAGCGGGGGAGACGGGAAGCAGCAGGCAGGCTCTCGGTCCCCAGACGCACTCCTCGGGCAGGCCCATGACACGCATTGTCTCTCGCGCTCAGACTGGCACATCCTGGGGCCACCCAGAAGGGCTCGGCTGGGGAGAGGCTCAGCAGTGCCAGGGAGGAGGCTGGGGATGGAGAGGGCAGGGAGGCTGGATGGGCTCTCTTGGAGGCCAGCGGGGCTGCCCCGTCACTGTGCCAGCTCGGCTTGCTCCCCGAGAATTTCTGGTGGGTTCGGGCAAACGCATGAGGGCAGAGTCGTGTCATCCAGGTAGGACAAGGGTGGGCAGGTTGCAGGAGGGAGGAGAAGACTCACTGATGAATGGGAACCCTCTTTGGGCTGTAGCCCGTGCAGCAACATAGCAGTCTGCATCAGGGTAAATTTATTCTGCAGCCAAGGTGGTTGAAGCCACCCCGCTGCCCATCCCAAGCACAACAGAGCCACAGAGAAAAACCTGGCCCCTTATTTACTGCAGGAAAGACTAAAGGGCTTCCACTGTCCTGGGAGATAATTCAGCTTACGTGGACACTTGCACTGAAAGCTCATTTTCCCTCTCTTCCCCTCTGTTCCTGCTGTAATGCTTTCTTTGCCTCTTGTCCATCTGACATGGTTCCCTCAGTGCTCAGGGGACCTCAGCATTCCCACCTTGCCCTCAGACCCCACAGGAACAGGACTGCAGACACTGTGAGGACGGGGCTCTCCACTGCTCCAGCTGGGCTGCAGCACTGCAAGTCCTGCCCTGCTGACCAGAGAGCCCTGGGAGTGCTGGACCTTCAGGGTTTGTCCCCTTAGGAGCAGGGCTTTGCTTGACTATTGCCCAGCACCTGCATTCAGGCTCTGATGGCCCTGACGTGTTCATGTAGTATCCCCCATGCCCCATCCTCCTTGAGGACGCAAGGGCAGTGCTGTGTCGAGATCTCCAGGCTCTCTTCCCCGTCTGATCACACTGAAGGAATGTCTTAAAGAGAGAGATGTGGCTTTTACCCCTCATACCCTGAGCATCGAGTTCTCACCTCCAGGCCAGCAAGTAGCTCAACTCCCTGCTCTTTGAGGAACACATTGTCCCCCCATGGAGCCAGCCCTGCATTAAGCCCCGGCACCCTGGGGATTTTGGCCCTGCTGTCTGAAGCTGGCCAAAATTTGCGGCAAAAAATATTTGGCTGCATCAACGCAGCCACGCTGCTAGAGCTGCATCTACCTACCACCTCCCAGCTCCTGTGCATGTGGAGACTATTACAGTCTCCTGCACATACCCTTTAATTCAGATTATGATTACATTCTGTTGACAGCACTTAGCACATTTTCTTGGCTTGTGCAGGCCAAACTGAGCTCCCAGTTACCCCGTGGGCGTTACCTCCTGGAAGGCAGCAGGATGGCAAGATTTGGTGAAGACAGAAACATCTCCAGGGTTCCTAAAATGAGTATTTGTGGCCAAATGCTGATTATAATCCAGGCACAATAGTTGAAGAACTGTAGGAGTTGAGAGGAAAGAATTGTTCTTGGGGGGTTCAGAAAAGCATACAAAGTTTTAGGTGCAGAAACCTCTGTTCCCCTAAGGGAAATGTTTCTCTTTGTATTCAGCTAGACAGAGAAACTTCTATTTTAACAAATGCAGACAAAACTTTAGGAGGAACAGCACCCACTGCTCCATGCAGGTTGCAGCAGTGTGCAAGCTGCCTGTGCACAACCACACCAGATGCCTACCTGGCTTGTGCAAAACCAGGTCCCAGCTGAGCATCTCTGTTCATGGAGATGGCTTGGCTGTTATATTTTAGGAGGACAGCAAGTCTCGAAAGATGTAAAGTAAAGGCAGATGAAGGACTTCATCTTTCCTGTGCAGATACCATGCACAACTGAACAGCAGACTCTGCCACATACAGAGCAAGAGCAGCTCTGTGTTTTCCATGCTAATGAGGGCAGGAGAAGAGAGATTGAGGGGCAGGGAGATGGTGCTGAATGTGCAGCGCTCGCCAGGTCTCAACTGATCAAACACCAGCACATCGCTGGAGAAAGCAGCTCCAGGAAAATCTTCTGTCAGGGTGAGATCTGGCTGTTCACCAGTCCCCCCAGCCTCATCTCCCTGGGAAGGAAACCTGGGCAGGCAGGCTGGAAGCAAGTCAGAGCAGCTCTGGCCAGCTTCCCAACAGGGTTTCGAAACAGCCTTGAAAACCAGTGAGATTCCCTCACCGGTTCCCATAAGCCTGAGAGATGACAGAGAACCACCCTGCAGGGCTGCAGGAAGAAACTCCAAGCGTGGCCAAGCCGTGCAGCCAGGTGTTAGGTGGCCAAACAGGGTGATACTTGGCATTTTTCAGCCTTCTCCAAAAGACACGGAGTAAATCAGACTGCTAACATCCTTACATGACACGTTTCTCCTGTAGTCCCTTTGGGTAATGGACTCATCCTTTAAATATAGCGTGAGCTCTGGGGTGCCCACAGGAGATGCAGAGCAGAGCCAGCTGGGAACAGAGATTTAAATACCAAGAAAGTGACAACCGTAACCCATAGGCATGCCCAGAGGGGAATTTCCATCAGCTGGTTGCTCTCTGGGCATGAGGACCACAATGGGACACCAAGAGGGCTTTGGGTGGTTTTGGGTAAGGAGTGGGGAGGTGACATAAAAGAGGAAAAAAAGCCAAAGGGAAAGACGAGCTTTCCTAAGCAGAGGCAAAGCATGCCAAAAGCTGAGAGTCCAGTCCTGCTGCTCTTCACTTCGCTTCGTTGTTCCTGCTTTGCCTTGTAAAACCTGCCCTGTAATGTATTTCTCCTTACGCTGTTTAATGTGTGCTATAAAACATCAGGCAGCATAACTGGCTTCCAGCTGCTTGGATGGGAGGATCTTAACTTTTATATTTCCTGATCATTTGGGCCTTAATTTCTCAACCTTTAACAATGCAGGGGTTAGGGGAGGGGGATTAGATTGTACCTGTTCTGTAGCATAAGCTTGGTAAGTGGGGATGTTCAAGGAGAAGTTGCCTGCAAAGAGAAGTTGACTGCAGCCAGCAGTGTCGCTGCAATGACAGAGGTTGATTTTTGCAAACATTCAGTCTTTGCACTCTCGGATCTGAGGAAACAGGGCAGGGGGGAGAACAGGTTTGTTTTTAGAGCAGCAGCAAGGGAAAATGCCATCCAGAGGCCTGCATGGTGCTAATACACGAGCTGAGTTCCCCAACACTGCATCAAGACAGTATTTCTCATGGGGGGACTCCTGTGACATGAATTTCCACGGTGACAATGACTTTGTGCTCGGGTTTCTTCCTTAACAGCCTAGCCCGAAAGCTGACTACTTTTATAAGGTCCTTGAGCTTTGCAGCCAGTCTAAAGGCTGATGAATAATTGCATCAAATCCACCCTGGATTCTCCATGCCTTGCAGAACTGACTCAGACCTCATTAGATCAGTTATGATAATGTTGAACCTAATCAGCTAGCCGTCCGCTTCCCTGGAACATAATTTTTTCATGGAGCAGTCCTGGAAGGGAAGGTGGATGCACAAAGCACCTCCAGATGGCCGTGCCCCAAGTCACTGCTCTCCGCAGGGTGAAGGGATGGAAGGGGCAGGTGACCTGAGACACGCCTGAATATATCCAATACTTCGAGGAGAGCCATGGGGAGGGCATCGAAACGTGGAGGCTGGATTTCAGAGCTGGCCCCCAAGCCCTAGCTCCAACCACCAGCAAGGCAGCAAGGGAGAGATGCAAAATAAGAGCTATGGCCCTCCCAGCGGCGCTGCCTGGGGACACGGCCGGGTCCCCTACATGCATGGAGCATGGGCTGAACCGAAAACAGGGCCAGGGCTCCTCACTGCCCCGACACACGCAGCCAACAAGACCCTGACGCTGGCAGAGGGAGGAATGTGTCCTGGCTCTGTCCCCTCTCCCCACCCCACAGCAGGGCTTTGGTGGCTCCCGGGACAGAGGCAGGAATGGGAAACGAACAGCTGCTCCTCAGGACCAGCCCAAAATGCTGAGGGCCTCCAGGCTATGCCCTAAATAGCAGCAATTTGCCCCCAGAGTGCTGCTCCCCTGACTGCCGATGAATCTGTGGCCCACCTCGGATGGGGACTGGGGACGTGGTGGGGGAAGTGGCTGAGAGAGGCCCCGCAGCCCTGGCTCCTCTCCTCCGCCCGAGCTGACCCCGCTGCTCCCACTGTTCCCAGTGCTCCCAGTCGTTCCCACTTCCCCCTCCCGTCCACACCCTGCCAGCTCCTCCGCCAGTCAGACAAAGGAGATAAATCACTTGGAAGGAGCAAATCTTCATTCATTTAAAAACCTTTTAATTTATTTTTAAAAAATAGGGCTAATAAATTAAAAACGTCTCCCAGAAGGGCTGAATCCAAAACCCTCTGGCTCCAGGCGTTTTATCTGCCTAACCTTGCCTCACAGGAAATGCCCTTACCACAGGCTTTCGCAGCGCGCTGCCCTATTATCCGGGTAATTAGTCGAGTCTGTAAATGCAGAGCAGAGCTGGAACCTACTGACTCCTCTGGAGAGCTGGATTTTCTATGGAAGAAAAAAAAAATTAATATAAAGTACACCTCGGGCGATGAAGGCAGGAGGAAGGAAATGGGAAATATCTCCACCGCAGCTCATACAGGGATCGTTTAACCCTTTAGGGCTGGGCAGGCCTTGCTGTTCTCCTGGAAAATAGTCTGCCAAGTGCTACCTTGCTCTTCAAGTGGGGTTTGGCTCCATCAGCATGTTTTAACCTTTTTTTGTGCAGTCTCCTGACGCTAATCCCAGTCTGCGCTGTCCCAGAGCAGCTGATGGCTTAGACTCCTCGAGGATGCCCTGTGTGCTGCCCTGAGCTCTGCTCCTGGTGCTCCATCCCCGCTGTGGGTCAGTGTGGGGCCCCGAGCAGCACCTCAGGGGCAGCCCGGCCCTATGGTCGCATCCTGCTCCGCCGGAGGAAGAAGGGGACTTTAGCAGAGCCTGCAGACCCCGCTGCAGGAGATGGAGGAAGGAAGGGTGCAGGGGGGAGGTTGCAGGGAGGGAGCACAGCTCAAGGACCCCATTGCGTGGGTCTGTGCCTGGTCCAAAAATGGCTACGAGGTACGTTGCCTGCTCTGATCACTGCATAAATGGAAGGTGACTTTTCCACACAGGCAAAATCTTCTGTAAAACTGAATTGGCAAATTCGCTAACCACCGCCTGGGAGCACGGGGATCAGCCCCTTCCCTTCTGTGGTCCCCTTGGACCAACCAATCCCAGTTTGCTGCATATCCTCTCCCAAAAGTAGGAGCCTGGACTGCCTCACTGAGCAGCTCAGGCTCTGAATCTGTACCTTCTGACCTGACTCTGAGCTTTGGCAGGACCTGGCCTCATGCAGACAGGACATTCTGGAAAACTAAAAAGAAAAATCAGGGAGTGCACCCCCCCAGGTCACTGCATTTTTCCATGGGTTATGGCTCTGCTCCAAGGCTCATCCCCTTCCCAGGACTCTGCTTACTCTCCCTTTCCCCCCAAGTCCTCACATTGCCCCTCTTGCACCCTGCAGGCTCCCCCATCCCTGAGGCCATCTTGCAATGGCATACAGCACCAGCTCTCCCCAAACCTCCAACCTTTGGGTGCCCAGACACGCGTGCTATGACCTGTCCCCAACTCCTGTGGCTCCTCACGCATTATTTTGCTTGAAGCCTTCCCCTCGGGTGCAGCCTGGGTGCTGCCTTTCGCAGAGCAGCTGAGGCAGAGCAGTGCCGGAGGAGGGATGCCTCTGCCCCCAGAAACATGGGAGCGAATTGCTTGCCCGTGGAAGGGAGGAGCAGGCACTGCAGGCAGCAAAGAGGGCAGCGGAGGCGAGCTGCGGGCATGCTTTCACCATGGATGTGCTGATGCACAGAAGCTCTGCCCGCAGCCCTGCTCCCTTCTCCCAACACCAGCACGCTGCAGGGGGGCCGGGACCCACCGCTGGTGCACCTGGGGATAGGTGGGGGTCCTTCCCGCAGCGCAGTTCAGAAACACTGCTGTAGAGCAGGCATTCTCCCGCCTGCTTCTTCCCCTGCGTGGCCAAGTGCAGCAGCCTTCTCCGTGCCTCCCCTGCCTGAGTCATCAGCTCCATGGTTATTGTCTGTGCATCTGAGCGACCGAGGTCCCCGCTGCTCTGCTCTGCGGTCAGCTCCTTTTGTGTCTTGTAAATGATATGTTCATGGCAGCGCTTGTGCTCCCAGGACCCCCCACGAGATCCTGCTCTCAAAGGCTTATTTCAACCTTGTTAAATAAATCAAACAGAATTGAAAACATATTTAATTCGGTACCTTCATCAGTTAGAGAACAGACAGAAATACTGGTTGGAACAGACACATTCTGGGCACCGCCGCATTTTTAAATGGGGAACAGAGCTGTGCGAGGAAGGACTGGCAGCTGCAGACGTACAAGGCAGGACCTACAGACAGGTCCCCCACGCCCCAGCAGTAGAGCTTTCAGTGCCAGTAAACCCTGTAAAATGGTGCAGCACCATGTAAGTGAGAGGCTGGGATGTTTCCAGGCCAGGGTATCAGCTGGAATCCTTGTACAGAGGCTGCTACTTGCTTCTGGCAGAAATTGGGTACTGCTGGTACCTGCCAACCTTCCCGCAGTGTGGGGCCCATCTCTGCTCCTTTGGGACACCCACAAACTTTGCAGTTCACCAGCAAAGCCTGTGTACTCTTTAAAATTTGCTAAAACGGGCATTTCTAGAATATGACTGGTTTTCCCAGTGAAAGCACCGACCCTAGCAGCTGACTCCCACAATGGTCCATTTCTCTCCACTGTGCACCCTTGGCCAGGCCCCTCTTGGAAGTCTCCGTGAAGGGTACGGGGTTTACGGTGATGCTACATAAGAGAAATATGGCCCTGAATGGCGTCGTTCCTGGCAGGTCTGTAGGTATGGTGAGCAGCCCCAGGTCAGCACAGGCTCCAGTCAGAGGCACCAGAAGGAGATGCTGCACCCCATGGGTTCAGAGGAGCGTGCAGCGCAGTATGCAGACCCTACACTATGTCCAGCCATGTCTGGACCTGGCCCAGGTTTCCAGAGATGTGCAGGCACCATGGGCAGGATGCACCTCCCCTGATCCTTGTGGGACCATCAATATATCGGACACCAAGCACATAAAAAAAAAATTGTCAGGGTTCAGCAAGCAGATAAATACCCCTCAATACTCCAAAATCCACCTTGTGTGTTTATAACATCGGAGCTGGGGAGGCACTGGGGGGCATAGCTGTGTTCTTAAACCTCCTCAGTCATGGGACAGCATCAGCTGAAGGTGCAGGAACCAGCCAAGGGTGTGCAGCTTCCCAGACACCCCATTTTCACTGCCTTTCCATCGTCCAGACTAAACAGGCAGCTCTTCTCAGCTCAAGCTCGACCACAAGCCATGACCTTGACATAATGCATCTGCGTAAGGCTGGCCGGCTGGTGGCGGGCAAGAGGTCAAACTAAATGGCCACGACAGCCCCCTTGGGCTTTAAGACTACCAATTAAATCATTTCCAGTGCTTGATTTGGCCACAGCAACCAGCACGACTAGCGGCAGTGGTAATTACATTTACTGGTAGCTTGGTGAGGTGCCAGTGCAGGACAGGTGGAAACGCAAGTCCTTACCGGAGGCTGCACAAAGTGTCTCTCCAGGGCACCACGGTAACATCTCGAACTACTGGCAGCAACCTGCAGTGGGACTGAAATAGTCAGCAAATGTCCCATCTCCAGCTTCTAATCTTATTGCGTCTTCAGGTTTATTAGCTGCAAATTTGTGGTGTTTTGTGGCTTATGGAAGAATTTATAGTACTATATAATTTTTTTATTTTTTTGGGGGCTTCCTGTGTAGAACCACTAATAGTCCCTAACAGGCAGAAAATTGACCTGAGACTCTTTCCCCTCCTCTCTTTTTGGCCTGATTGAAGATATTAATAGTTCCAGGCTGCGTGTTGTCAGCTTCAAATCACCCTGGCAGTTAAAGCCCAAAATAACTGTGCCTTTGATGTCAATTTACTTTTATTTCTAAATAAGCAACAGGGTTGGTTAAGATCATCCAAATACGAAGCTATAGGCTCACTCTAGAAATAACAACAATGGAAAGCCAGCCAGTTCATTGTGTCTCGGGCAGACCGGGTGACCTTTAAGAGGTTTTCATTTTGACTAGAAGAACAGACAAGACTCCTTCTGACATCCCACTGCGATGCCTGGAGCTGGTAACTTGGAGCACAACTAAGGAAAGTGATTTTTTATAGTCCTTTCTCTTGCACATCATTTCTGAACTTCTTGGCTGGGCGACTTTGCTTCCAAAAGCCTTTGATAATGGGCAAAACTCCCTTCCTAATGCTCTGGCCATCACTCTTTTTTTTTTTTTTCTATGTACAGTTTTATGAGGTTTCCCAATTGTTCCGGCATGAAGATGGCCGTGGCACATTGTCATCCTTCCACCATGCAATGCTGGCAGGGGATCCGCACTCCCAGATGTGCCAACAAGGGTAGCACCCCACAGCCAGGACACCCCATACGCAGTGTCCCACAGTCCTGGGGCAGACCCCAGAGCCGGGGCAGCTGAGACCTCTGCAGAGCCAGGTCCAGCTCCCTTGGGCCAGCTCCCAGGTCAGCCCAAGGCCACCCCAGCCCATCTGCCACAGCAGATAGGGGGGGATAGTGTCACCTGGTGGCAGGTTTGGCTTTTTGCAGCTTTCCCCGTGCCAGGCACGAAAGTGCCCGAGCACGGAGCTGGGACCAGCAAAGCATTGCCAAAGCAGCTCAGATAAGGTAAGAGAGAGGCAGCGGACACTTGGAGGTGGTTTCTACACCCCCTCCATTTTCCATATCGACCCAGCCCCTGGAAAGGGTTTGGAGATGGCACTGGCTGGGGCGTGTTCCTCGTGGGAGAGCAGGTGGAGAGGAGCAGTGTCTGGGCTGGATGTGGCCCTGCTCGCCTCAGATGTCTGCAGAAAGACCCAAGGACTGAGTTTCCCTAAACAAGCAGAAACCTCCTGAGCCCGTGGAGCTCCCCACTGCCACCACCATCTGCCACCTCCCTGTGGGGACAGGTAGGATCATTTCTAGGCCATTATCTGACCCACGGCCTGATTCAAGCTCTGGGTAGGAAGAGGGAGGGACAGGGAAGCCACCCTTGTTTGCTGCCTTCGGTTTGGGTTTTTGGGAAGAGCTGTCCCACCGCAGGGAAGAGCTTAAGCCTGGGGAGCACCACGGGTACCTGCTTCGTCCAGCCTCCCCCAGCCAGCTGAAATCCCCAAAATCTGCAGCACTGGAGGCAAGTCAGGGCAGTGTGAGCAGCACGCAGACCAGGAGCAGTCGGCTGCGAGCAACACTGCGGGGAGTTGTTAATGAGGACAGTCAGGTTTGTTTTCCAGGAGGGAGCTCATCGCCCCAAAAACCAGGAAGCACTGGCAGGAGCGAGCACGGGCACATTGTCTCTCCTAAACAGACTGGGGTTGCTGGCAGCCAGGCTGAAGTGGCATGACTACACCTGGTTGCATTTCCACTTTCCAACAAGCCCAGCATATGCCAGAAGTTAGCGACAGCTTTTTTACCCAGAGGGAGCTGCTTAACACAATGCTCTTTGTATCTGTCAAACGCGGGGGGAGGGAGGCCTGGGGATGCTGCCAGGGCTGGGAAAAGGTGTGTGTTCACTCAGGAAGAATTGGTCCTGTACGTACTTGCACACACACCGAGGTACAAACAAAATGTTCATCTGCTGATGAAAGAACGGCCTGCCTGGAAGAGACACGGGCTGGAAAGGAAATGCATTTCTAGAGAAAGACAGGAGCAAATATTACAGCATGCTGAATTATTCCTTGTAAATAATATTGGTTACAGATCTAACTCTTTTTCTGTTAGTGAATCACAGGTGAGCCAAGCCTCATCTTTGTTGGGCAATACTTTCCATCTGTCAGCTGCTCACAGACACGTCGGGTATTGCTGGGGAGAAACTCAACCCCGGGCCCTGGCATGGAGCTTCTCGCAGCATCGGCGATGCTGCAGAGGTGGGCTGAGGGTCACCTGGGGACAGGGCTCACGCTGCCTCCTCCCTGGGGTCGGTCCCTTGGCATCACCCAGGCCTGTCCCAGAGCCCCAGGTTGTGTTACAGAAAGTTGGGCAAGCGGTGCAGGCACACACCCAGCCTTAAGTGACCTCTGCAGCTTCCTGCGCTGCTGCGAAACCTCCCTGTAACCTTGGAAAGTCCCTCTAGGGTGAGACTTTTAAAGGTATTAAGCATCTTATGCGCAGATAGAGATTTGAGACTGTCAGTCAGTTTAGGCTGCTAATGCCCTCTGATTTCATTCAGTGCAGTGATGTGAACATTAATGGGCTTTGACTGATGCTTTCAAAACGCCCAGCAGTGTCCTGTCTGCACTTCCAATCACTTGCTCTCTTTGTAAACCCATTCCTGTGCCTCTCTGTGCTTTGGCTGAGACTTTTTGCAAAAGCCTTGTCCTGCCTGCCCTGGCACAAGAGCGTGTACACAAGGTGAGTGATGGACACCTGGCAGGTACAACAGAAAGTTACTGGCTCAGAGCAGCCAAGCAGCAGACAACGAGCTGTGTGCATCTTGCAAACAGTGAGGTCTATGAGCAGCCATGTGTTAGGCTATTCTTAGGCAGATCGTTTTGGACTCAAGCAGAGGAAACTGGAAAAAAAAAAAAACACTGATCCATTGGGACCCAGATGAAAACTGAGTGTGCCAGAGCAAGCTCTTTAGGAGGTGTGGACCTCTCATATCTAATAGAGGGGATGAGGCTTGAGGAGGGGACACCTCGCTCCTGGTTTGCTCCTGGGCCCTGGGGACACAGCTCTGCGTGTGCTGGGGCTCTGCCATCACACTGCAGGTCGGACAGGGCTGGGAGGTCTTGTCTGTCACCCTCTCCTGCTGACTGCAATTATTAGACTATTTGAACCTTTTCCAGATCCTTCCATTTGAGGTCTAGGTCCTACAGAATCCTGGTTCATTTGCTCAAATCCACACGTGCAGTGCAGGCAGCCAGACTCCCTCTGGCTGGAGGAGAGAAAAGCTCCTGGGTGTGCAGAGACAAACCCTGCTGCAACAGGACCTGCCTCCTCCCCTGGGCTGCAGAGGGAATCCAGCAACAAGGTCTGATATGGACCTTTTCAGGGCTGCATAGAATAAAACCCAGCCAGGCCAATCTCACACCCTAGGGAATATTTGTCAGGGAATGACAAGACAGGAAATAAAACCAGAAAAAAAATATGGAGTAAGTGCTATCAGCCTGGAGTCCTGGAAGGCACAAAGGAAGACCAATTTGGAGAGACTAACTGGGATGATTTACTGTGTAAATACCTACCGGGCAAAGCGGAGACGGTGCTGTAGAGTAATTCGCATGCAAGGATGCGGGTAAAGGAGAAGACCATGTAAGAGAGAGGGGGGCCAAGAGAGATCATAATGTAATTACCATGCCTGGGCCCAGAGGTTGAGAATTACAAGGTAATTGGGCAGCAACTCATTGCTGTGTAAATGTATGGTTATTTCTGTTCTGTAAACCACAATCCAGGTTACATGGTAATTACTTTGAGGTCCATTAAGTGTAATTATACAGTAATCTCCAGGAGCCAGTAATTACCCTCATGTTCCAAAGTATCTACCACTTAAAACTCGGTGAGTTTCATGCAAGGAGGAAGCAGTCACGTGGCTTTCAGGCTTCAATGTCCTGGTCTGTGGGATGACCAGCGGGGGGTCAAATGGTCCCATTTCAGCTGGACCTGCCTCTCCATCGGGCCTGCTAGGGGAGGAACACCGCACGTCTGAAGCTCTGCCGGCCGCCCCACGCTCCCTCTACTCAACAACAGGATCGGTGCCTCCAGAGGCCTGATCCTCCCCAGCTGCTAGTGGTGCCCTGAAGCTCAAATGAATAATTTCCTGCAGGTGCCAGCCCATTCCTGATGTTCCTCAGGGCTCAGGCCTGGGGCCAGTTTTGTTTCACATGTTATCAGTGAGGATGAGGGGATCGCTGCACCTCAGGAGGTTTTAATGACCCCCAGTTGGGCAGGACTGATGGCCTGCTGGAGGGCAGCAGGGTTCTGCGGGGGGACCTGACCAGGCCGGGCTGCTGGGCCACGTCCAGCTGTGTGGTGTTCAACAAGGGCAAGTATGGGGTCTGCGCTTGGGGCCCACCAACCCCACTGACGGGGCAGGCGTGGGGAAGGATGCCTGGAAAGCTGCCTGGCAGAAACAGCCCTGAGGGAGCTGAACGCAAGCTAGTGGACCCTGGGAGAGGGGAACAAGGCACTCTGGAGATGCGAAGCAGGAGCATTGTCCAGCTCTGGGCACTGAGAGACTTGGGGGAAAGGAATCCAGTTGGCAGCAAGAAGGCCACAGGTTTCCTGACCATTGTCAGAACTGGGCAAGTGTCTGAACCTCACTTCCAATATTGCCCTCAGTTTGGGGCCCCTCACTACATGGTCATTGAGTGTGTGTAGAGAAAAGCAGCGAAGCTGTGAAGGGACTGGAAAACAAGTGATGGAATGCGAGGCAACAGCCTCAGGTGGCACCAGGGAGGATTAGCTTGGACATCGGGAAGAATTTCTTCATGCAGAGGGTGGTCAGGCATTGGAACGGGCTGCCCAGGGAGGTGGTAGAGTCCTGGAGGTATTTAAGATATGTGTGAACATGGCAGCGAGTGACATGGATTAGTGATGGGACTCGGTAGGTCAGGTTGGTGGTTGGACGTGGTGATCTTGAAGGACTTTTCCATTCTAAATGATTCCATGATTCTCTGATTCTGGTTGCCAAACTCTGCACTTGCCATTGTGAACAACTATATCAAAGATATATTTTATTTAATTTATTATATAGCGCCCAGAATTGTCAATATCTCTTCCGCATCACTTCCACCTTTGGCTCACGGTTTCCAATGTGGGGTTCACCTCAGCAATCAGAAGACCTGGACCTCAGCATGTCCCAGTGGCAGGGAGCTATGGGATCCCCAGGACAAGTGCCAAGGGAATTGTCCCTTGCTCTTCAGGTCCCTGCTCCCCTCTACACCCAGAGAAACCCCTTTTGTGGAGCTGAGCTGAAGCTGTTCTTGTGGTGCTTGTTCTTCCTAACACCCCATTTTGACCTGGAAAGGCAGGAAAAATTACTCATGGCCACAGTGTGTGGGGGTGAGACCCTGGGACAGGGGAACAGGGCACTCTGGAGATGTGAAGCAGCGGCATTGTCCAGCTCTGGGCACTGAGAGACTTGGGGGAAAGGAATCCATTTGGCAGCAGCCCACCAGCAGCCACGGCTTGGGCTGGCTCTCGCCCGACAGTGCTCCTAGCAGAGAACAGTCCTGCAGCAGGAATGCGTGAGAGTTGGTTTCCAGGCAGTGGCTGGATCGGCGCAGTAGGAAAAACCTGTCTCCCATGCTTAACGACCAAGTTTCCGTGCCTTCAAAGCACAGATACACTCAGCTGAGTTCCTACAGCAACATTAATGAATGTTTTTCCCTTCTCTGTCTTTCAGGGATCTAAACTACAATGAGCTGTTGGAATTCCCTGGGGCTATTAGAACGCTGGGCCGACTGCAGGAGCTGTAAGATTTTCTATTTATTCCTTTTCAAAAGCATTCCCTGATGAAGAGTGACCAGTAAAGGGTTGCCTGTACTCTGACTTGGGGAGAGCACTCAGTCCAAGCGTTTCTTTTATCTTACCCAGCCATGCACATAAAAGCAGATTATCCCTTTGATTTTCATCAGCTCTAATCACCTCCCCATCACTCTCAGCACCATGGCTGGTGGAGCTGAGTGGGAGATCCCCCTGCCCAGCTTGGAGCAGGTTCCTCCAACAGCTCTTCGTTCCCCTGTGGTGTCTGATGGGCTCAAAGTCCCTCAGATCTCCAACCACTTCTAATGTCCATTCCCCAGACTGGGGACATAACCATGGAGTTAACTGCGTTATTGTGAGGCTGTGGCTTTTGCATGCCCTGTGCCACCTCCTTTGTCATGCCTAAATGGTTTGATGTCTCTTAGGGCAAGATTATAACAAGGAATGCCAAGAATTTATGACCACTTTAGTGGCTAGCTCTCTCTCCTCTAACTGGTCAGCCTGGGAGGCACTAAAAATGGGAAAACACCCCAGTTAACACCCACAAAGGTCGAAGACCCAAGGTAGGGTCACAGCTAACTGATGTGGATCTGCAGTTCCTGTGGAACCTAAGATATGTCAAACTGGTGACAGGCTGGGGTGGGACGAAAATAGCTGCTTTGGTGCTTCTTGAAGTGAAAATCTGACACTTCTTTTTTTAATTTACTGGAATAATTTCTTGTCAGGCAGATTTCTCAGACCACATATCATAATTACTCTGATATTCAAAATGAGAATAAGATCCTTAATCCACTTTGAGATGGCTTTTGAAATTCACATCACTAAATAAATAATCACTTCAAACAGATACCCAGCTAATAGCTAGAGCAGATTCTTCTGGGATGAAACAACCTGGGCATCACCCAGAGCCTGGTCCTGTTGCTGGACACAGCATCCCATGGCTGCCATTCTCTGGCTTTTGTTGTACAGGAGGTCAGGCTGTGGTCACAGAGCTCTCTTCTGATGCAGAAGTTTGCTGGTAGCCATTTTCTCAAGCTTAGCCAAAAATATCACATCTTGATCTACAAATTCCTTAAAATCATGAGGGCCAATAGTTCATAGTAGGCTGCACTCTGGCTAACAGCTGTTGAGCTGTAAGGAAGAGACCATCGATAAAAATTGGAATCCCTGGATGGTATAAAATAAGCACATTTTGTTTGTTCATTTCCTGTCCTGTTTCCTAGCCAGTAAAACCCTAAGTACCTGTATTCCTACTGTGTTAAGTAGACTGACTTATGGATCACCAGACTACACAGAGTAAATACAGCAGAATGAGACCTTTGTCCTGCCAAATAACAGACCTTGTTCACTTGCTGGGCTGATGCTACAGCCGGGACAGAGCTTACACATCTTATTTTATGTGTGGTTTTTAAAGACTCTCTGCTTTTAAAAGTGTTGAGGAAAAACGGCATCTCCAAGCCTTTCTAATGCATTCATATCAAGATGTTTGTTTCTCCCAACAGTGGTTTTCATAACAACAACATCAAAGCTATTCCAGAGAACGCGTTTGTTGGGAATCCCCTCCTCCAAACAATGTAAGAAAATTAAACAGTGTTTCCTAAATCCTTATGTTCCCTGGAAAGAAGCGCTTCCTGATGTCTTTGGTTGGTATTTCTGATGGTTTTCAACTGACCACAATTTGACATTTGTTGTATATAGGCTAATGTAAGCTGAATTCAGCTCTTTCTCAGCTCTGCTTCAGCTTTTCTGCCACAGGTTCTCTTTTACCCTCAGCTGAATTCTGCTGCAGTTAACAAGGCTGATAGCAGTGAAGGAAGAATAAACGGGAGGTCTGCACAGAAACTGTGCAGATAACAGGATTTTCAAAGCCCTGGTTGACATCTGCCTGTACATTTTCCTCACGTTCAGAACTCATGTCCCCACTGGATCTGCCTATCTGAAGTCTCTCACAGTCAGTGGGGAGAAAGTGCTTCTTCTAGGAGGTGATACAGCTCCTCCTAAAACTGGTTGGATCCTACGAGAGTTCACTTCTCTCCACTGACTGTGACAGGTAGGAAAGATGCTGGTGCTGTGGATATGTAAGATCAGAGGAGGTGTCATTAAGTGCAAGGTGTTTCCCAGCAGGATCACAGCACTATAGAAGGGTTGAAGGAGGGTTTTGCATCTTTCTAGCCTGCCTTGTTCAGCAGAACCCTGAGGGACCCTTCCAGAGCAGCAGGATTTGAGACCTCAGATTAACCATTGTTCAGCCAAAACAGGCTGGTGGGAGAGCCTGGGGTTGCCTGGAAAAGAAGGTTTCCTCACAGGATGGCTATAGCAATTTCTGCACAGCTTACTACTAGTTGCTCCAAGGCTCTTGATCTGTAATAGCATCTTCTCCTGCATACACAGCAGAATCTAACCAGTTACTCATTTCCTTTGCAGCCATTTCTATGACAACCCCATCCAGTTTGTTGGACAGTCTGCTTTCCAGTACTTGCCAAAGCTACACACTCTGTAAGTTCACCAAGCAGATCCTCAAGGAGGTAACGCAGCCAAGCCCCAAGCCTTGGGAGCTGGACACCTTAGCAGCCTTCTCCGCTTGCTCTTTCCTAAAGACCTTCTGCCAACAATAGATGCAACTCTTCTGGCCAGTCCCAAAAGGAGTGAGCCAATGAGTAGACGCTGCAGATTTTTTCTGCTGAGGGAGAATAATTTTGATAAGGGCATTTTGGAGGGGGCAATTTGTTCCTCCTGCCTACCTAGCTGACGAGCACCTGAAGAATCTTCCAGGGTCTCCATAGCTGCATCAGCACCAGCAAAGACCATACTCACAAGCACCTCTACACTTTCTGCATGCTGCTCAAGCAAGACCTGCACTGCTGTGTTTTTGCCCAACCACATGCCATAACACCATCACCATGGCACAAATAACCTTTCTTGACAGCCAGCGGTGACAGAGCTTCCTTCACGTGCACAGCCCCAAGCCTGCTCCAGGGCCGCCACCATGTGGTGGGCACCACCTGGACCACAACAGTTGCTCCCAGTTGGCCTGGTCTGGCTGGCTGGCCTTTTGGCAAACCTGTTGCAGCACAGCCCTGGATATTGAGGCAGAGGCAACCTCAAAATCTCTCCTTGTAAGCCTCCCCCAGCTTGCCACTGCAGGGACATAAACTCAGGCAAATAATAAATCCTCCAAATACCCATCCATTTTTTAGCATCAAATGCACGGACTCTGGGAAGCTTGGGTGGGATGCCCTTCTGCATTCCCAATGGTAACTGGGTTTTGTTTGTTTGTTTTGTTTTGTTTTTCTAAATTTAATTTGGGTAGAAATCATTCCAAAAATGTCAGTGATTGGAGGAGGGACTGAGCTTGCCAAGCCTCCCTGCACAGAAATACTGAACTCTGGCTCAGTGCATCTGTGCTGCGTGAGATGTCAGCTCTGCCCAGCCGGCGGTGGCACGCTGATGCGAGTGACACCTTTGGATCTGGGCCTCTGATCACCACATCTGGGTGCGAGGAAGCAGATTTGCCACCATGACATTCGGGAGCAGTTGGGTCATGGACCTCGGGCAGCTGCACTTGCTTCTGAGCCCTCTGCCCAACTCACTTCACCCTCATTTCTCTGCAGGTCGCTCAATGGTGCAACGGACATCAAAGAATTCCCAGACCTTAAAGGCACCACCAGCCTAGAAGTTTTGTGAGTGGCAAATCTCTCCCTTTTACCCTGCTATTTGTGCTCTTCCCTCTTCAAGGCGGTCCAGGCTGTTTCAGCGAGGACAACTTTTGCAGTGCTCTGCCTCTCCCTGGTCACTCACCTCTCTGCTTCGTTTCACCCCTGTGGCTCCTGAAAGCAGCTTTCTTCTCCGTGAGTTGCTCTCTCGGTACTGTTGAGCATGCTCTGATCTTTTTTTTTTTTTTTTGGATTATTTTCTTCCTTTCCTTCTGTGTCTGTGAAGGAATGAGCCTTTGGGTGCAGTGCTTCAGCATGGTCTGTTGAGATCCAGTGCCTCGCTGCCCATCCTGGGACCAGCACTGGCAGTGCAGTGCAGTGCAGGGATGGAAATATCTGCTGTGTTTGCCACATATCTGCTGCCTGGGCTGAAGGCTTCCACAGCTGGTCTGGCCCCATCCTCACACCACCAGACCCAGGAGATCAGGCACCTGGAGGACAGGCTGTCTCCAGCCGCCCGTGGTTCTCCTCTGCGGGGCACTGGTCCACGAGCTGTGCCCAAACTGGGAGCACTGCTGAGCACCTGGGCCCAGGAGTGTGCCCTGCCTGGCCATGCCTTGCTGCAGGGACCCAGGGACATGCCATCCATCCCCTGTGCACAGGTTTCTGAGGCAGCTGTGGCTCCAGGCAGATCACCAGTCTGGACAATGAGGAACTGGGACAGCAGAGTGTGCCTCGGAGGGTACAGCCACCTGCCCTGGGCATGGCCAAGGACACCAGTGAATTCAGTACCCAGAAGTGTCCCAGAATTTCTTTCAGGCACATTCACCTTTACCAGGTCCAGCAGCAGTGCCCGTTTTCCAAGTCAGTTTTTGTTTCTCTCCGGGTATTTCATTATCTTATTGATGTTGTCTTTCCTGCCACCGTGTGGGGCTGGTAGCTGGGCGTGCGGGTAGCAGAGTCTGTGTGCTGGCCCTCACCAACACCATTTCTTCTCTTTCCTCCACTCCTCTAGGACCTTGACCCGTGCAGGCATCCATTTGCTCCCCAGAGGGATGTGCCAGCAGCTGCCCAGCCTCCGAGTCTTGTGAGTAACATAAGTTTCTCTGTCCTGCCTTGTCTTCAGAAAAGCACCGTCAGGACCCAGGCTTTCTCCTTGTCCAACACAGGGGGAATAGCTATGGAAGACCATCCCATCGTTCTTATTCCTGTTACCTTTCCCGTGGTGAAAACACCACCTTCTTGGATACTACCTTGACTTCTGCATGTTCTTGAACTTGCCCACCTCATCCTAGCATAGCCCCAGTGTGATTCTCTGGATGGCTATGAGCAATAAGGCACAGCCACATTTGTCTTCTGCTTGCTCTGCAGCAGTAGGAACTGTCTGCCCCATGCAGGGAGGGTAGAGAGGGTGCAACGGGCACTGGGTAAGAAGAGCAGCAGCATTTCAGGTATACAAATCACAAAAAACGGGGTTAAATGACATTTCATACAATGTCTTCCTGCCATTGTGGCTCCAGCAATTGCCATCATCTTCCCACCCCAGCAGAGGACACACCTGACCAGGTGGAGACCTGCAGGGCCTCCTGGCCCCAGCTGTGGTCCTTCACACGGTGCAGCAGTGGCAGATTGGGGTTTTGCTCTCAGTCTCTAAATTGCTTTGGCCCTATCTGCTCAGCAAGGCACTGAAGGATGCTGAGTGGGAGAATGTGCTTTTTCCTTAAGCTGGTACATGATGGAATCAGCTCCTCATTGACTCCTGCATCTTCTCAGGAAGCACACCCCTCATTCCTGAAGTCCCCAACCTTTTCTTCAGTCAAAGACATCCTCAGGAAGTGAGTCATGAGCCAGATTTATACAAGTTTGGAGCCTTAGGGCAAGAAGGAGGCTTGCCTCTCATCAGTCTTTATACAAGCAAGCTGAAAATGAAAACAAGTTTGTTCCAGGAAAGCAACAGGAGTGAATTCTTGATCACAGAAGTTGGAAACAAGAGAAAAGCATAAAAATAAAAGGCTACAATTTGTAACTTAGCAGATTACAGCATTTTGGCTCCAGCTGTCCCTGTAGGGAAGATCTCTCAGCTTTAGACATCTGGACCAAGTCAATGGACATCTTGCCACCAAAGTGTAGCCTTTGGAATGGCCCAGGCTGTAGGGTCCCATGTGCTCAGTTTATGTTTGCAAGTTATCAGCCTGTAAACCTTCACAGCAGAGCCTGTACTTCATGTCTGCCCCTCCTTGTGAGCGAGGGTTTTTTTGGGACACCCCACCTTGTTCCTTCTTCCTCTTTCCCAGTTAATTTTACTGACATTAATTGCGATGCTTTCAGCGTTTGGAGAGAGGGTGTATGGGCCAATGTTTGTGCGTGTTTACATCTCTCTTGCCTTTGAAATGTGTTGGCCTTCTGTCCCTTCAGAGCTAGCGGTTGTTCCTGCTGCTTTCCCCCATTTTAACAGCCCCTTGGCTGTTCGTCAGGTTAATATTACAACTGTGACACATCTGAACAGAGACGATATTTTTAATGCCACATTTCTGCCGCCCCCCTGCGGCTCACCTCATGCTGCAGATTGTCTGCGGAGATCTTGCACAGTGGCTGTGGGACCCATTGCATGAGAACCACTGAGAAGTGGCTGATGCTGCAGCTCTTTCTCTGCATTTGGGGACAGTCTCCAAAGCCAAACACAAAAATTTGGTTTCGTTTTTTTTTTTGCTTGGTTTTTCCTTCCTTTTCCTTCCACCACAGAACACTTGCAGGGAGGGGGCTGGCAAAATAATAATAACAATAACAACAATAATTTAAGTGTTTTAGTAGTAAAATATTGGCAGAAATGTGGAGAGTTGAAAGAAAGGTCAGATACAAATCTTTCACGTGGGACACCTTTCCCTTGAGCAGCCATGAATCCAGCCCCTGGCACTTAGGAAAAGAGATGATTTTAAGTGTTACCCCTTACTCAGCCCATTTTGGTTTTAATAAATTCACATCAAAGCTGTGCCAGGATAGGTTTTCCTCTGGCTACCAAGTCACTCTGCCTTGGACATCCCACAGGGACATGCAGGAGCAGGAACAGGAGTTTGCTGGGAATCATTTTCAAGTGGCAGCACTTGAAAAGACAGGGGCCAGGGATGCTCAGAGTCGGTAATGTCCTGTACGGATCCCTTGCCTGTACTATGGTCCTTTCCGATGTAGGGAAAGGCCAAATGGAGTGATAGGCAGGCAGGTTTGCTGCACAAGGAAGGAGGCAAGGCAGCTGGCTGGCTGCTCGGCTGGCCAAAACCTCCCCAGGCTCTGAAAGCACATCTGCAGCTTTTGTGCGCTCACCCATCCACAGCAGCAGGATGGGAGCTCTGGCACAGGAAAGCACGGCTGTGCACAGCAGAAGTTGGCAGGGATGCATTTCACGGTTGACTTGGAGCTGGGGAGGAGCATGGCCTTGAGGAAAAACCCACCCCCAGCTGTAGAAACAGTTCCTACGGTCTGCAGCTTGTGCTGGAGGGAGCTGGGCTGGGGCTGGCTGCGTGGGTGAGCCACAGCACAATCCTTGCATAGCACAAAGATGCTCGGAGCAAGTGTCAGGTGTGTGCAGCGTGGAGATCCCCTCACCTGGGGGTCCTGCTCCCTAAGCTGTGCGCAGAGTAAGTCGTAGAATCATAAAAAAAGAATTATAGAACCATCAAATCGTAGGATCATAGGATGGTTGGGTTGGAAGGGACCTTAAAGATCATCCAGTCCACTCCCCTGCCAGAAGCAGGGACATGTTTTACGAGATCAGGCTGCCCAAAGCCCCATCCAACCTGGCTTTGAACATTTCTAAGGATGGGAAGCCGTCATCCCTCCCACTCTGGCAATACCTGTTTCCCAAGAGAGGGCTCAAGGGCACTCGCTTTTGATTTATTTTTTTCCCTAACACTTCCGTGCTGGTTCCTTCCCTGCAGAGAGCTGTCGCACAACAAAATCGAAGATCTGCCCAGTTTCCACCGGTGTCAGCGGCTGGAGGAGCTGTGAGTAGAGACCTTGCTTGCGCCGTGCTCTGGGGCAAAGGGGTCACCTCTGGAGGGAGAGGCAGCCCCCGAACACAAAACTCAGCCATCACCCAGCACTGGGAGAGCTGAGCACTGTAACTCGCTGTTGGGACTGCAAATGGGACAGAGCTCCATGCTTTGCCCTTGTGCAAATAGAGAATAAAAATACATTCCCTGTGCATAGGAGCTTAATTCACTTGAGGTTTTTCAGAGGTCTCAGACACAGCAAGCAGAAGTAGGATGTAACAGCACTGAAATTTTGCTTTGGTAATTCAAGTTCCAGACATGAGCTAATCAAGAATGGGATTTATCCCATTCCATGCCATACCATAAACAGCTGCTTCAAGGAGTGCTCCCATGCTATGGGTGCAAAGTGGCTCTCACCCACACTGCTTAGGGCTTGCCACTTCGTGGAGGAGATTGATGCTTTGTTTACGAATAGCGCTTGATCTGGGTCTCCTCTGGGCCCTGGGACGCACCCCCATTGCTCCAAGACACAGTTATTCATGCTCAGTTTAAAGTGTCCAGAGACCTGACCCCAGAAACCCTGCAAACCTAACTAACAGAAGTTCTTGCCCTTTTTGAGAAAATTATACATATATATATATATAATATATATAAATAATAGACTCCATGCTTTTACAGAATTCTGCAATCTGAAATAATAGGTGTGTGGGAGCAGCATCCCCACAAAAATACCACGAGAGGCTGTCCCTGCTCCCTGCAGCACCCCAGCCTGCGCAGCCAGAGCAGTTCATCCAGCCTTTGCAAAGCCAGGCATTTGGGCACTGTGAAATCACAGGAGAACGGGAGTCACACAGCCCTTGCTGCCTCTTTGGGAGCTCTGAGGACAGAGCTAGATCTGGAAGTATTTTTATCTATAAAAATAGAAAATGTTTTAAAAAACAGAAGAAGTATCCAAATAATGACAAACTTCCAGAATTCCAAACCTGTAATTTTATGCATGGTACCTAAATTTCTTCTTACCGTACCTCATAATATGCCAAACTCAGACTTAACATTAATATAAAAGCACAGCAAATCCCTCTTTCAGTCTACTGAAGTCAGACAGAGTGTGTTTTAAATCACATTTTCTTACAGAATAAGAATTTGAACCCTTAAGCCCAAAGTTATCGTCTGTAAGACCCACTCCCACCTGATAGCAGCATTCCTGCTGGGAAATAAGTTGAAAATAAGTCTGGTGGTGCGTGGTGGTACAGCCTGGTATGCAAACACCTTGTGTGTGCCAGTCGCTCTGCTGTAGCTGCCAACGTGCAGGTTTTTACCTGCAACACGCAGGTGGTCCCTTGCAGCTAAACATCCTTGGATTATTTTTCACTGACTTGCCCCAATATTCCTGCTTCCCTCTCCCACGCAGTGCCCCTCTACCTGAGACCCCCAAATTTGTGCAGAGCTCCCTAAGTGCTCTCGTTTGAAACCCTAACTAGAAGTATGAGCGATGCCTTTTTGGCTACATGGGACGCTGAGAAACCACCAGTAGATTAGATGCAAGAGCCTCAAGCCCCTGCCTCTGAAACACGAATATGTGGCCAAACACCAGCTGAAACATCACAGCCATTGCTTGTAGGTCCTTGTGAGCAAGTCTGAGATGATTCGAGACCATTTCTGAGTCTGAAAGGCAGGCTAGCTACCCAACAAATGCCCTGAGTAGAGTACGAAGCAGTGGCTGCTGCCCCTTGCAGAAGGTCACACTTCTGCAGGTCAGGGAAATCGCAATTTTGAGGAATTTAGAAGAAAATATTCACCATTGTTACACACGGGGGAAAAGAAAACTGCAAAACTGTGAATGTTTCACATGAAGGGGATACTTGAATCAGCTCTGGATGTCTTGGGAGGGCTGTGTGCAGTCTGTAGGTCAGTCAGCAAACACCTCCCTGCCCTGCCTTGGGAGGGCAGGAGGCTGCTGGAGGGGACTTGCGCCACGATGGCATCAAAAGAAGAGGTTGTCTGGGCCCTGGAGCTGCCCGTGGGAGAGAATGGCTTTGAGCTGCTTTGTTTCTGCTCATTTACCCCTCGAAATAAGAGCAGATTTTCCAGACAAAAATGACTTCTACTGTGATAGTTTGCTTCTGCTGCAGAGGGACAAAGATCCCCATGAAGTATGAACGCTGCCTTCAGCTATTTTCTCAGACCAGTTTCTGTTTTCTCAGTGGCCTCCAGCACAACAGGATCCATGAAATCAGAGCAGACACCTTTGTGCAGCTGATGGCCCTGCGCTCCATGTAAGTGCCGCCAGGTGTGGCTGGCAGTGGGAATGACCAGGCTTTTTGCTTGGGGAAGGAGAACTGTGAGCACTGAGCCAGGCTGATGTGGAGTTTCCCAGCCCCACTCCCTCTGTCTCTGTTCTGAGGCTTCACGTTCTCCCTGAAGCTGTCCAGTCCCTCCTCTACTTCCAGTCCCTTCCAGAATAGAGGCAGCCGTGCTTAGGGCTCAAGTCTTCTCCCTGGCTTCACTTCTGCATGCAGGCACCCCTGTGAATAAACTCCTTGCATGTCAGGCTTACTGCCCACACATGCAGAAACTCCACACCACATGTGCTACCACATGCTGCAACTCAAGTATTACATACTACACATGGACACCTGCCTCCTAAATGCCCTTAGAGACATTGATTCATGGCAGGGATTTACCACGGTGTGCATGAGCTCTAGCAGCCTTTTCCCTACACAGCCTAGTCCTGGGTCATCCAGGAACACTCCCGGGCCTCACATCAATGCAGAGCATCTCATCTGAGTAGGGATTATCTCCATAAAACTCAAAGAACATGTTAGATGTACTAAGTGCACACAAGCATGCAGATACCATGCACGCATAGTGACCTTGCAGTAGACAGCTCACTTGAGTGCTTGGCACCTTTCAGAAGCTAGTAAGGCTTTGTAGAGTGTGATTCTCTCTGAGATGTATGGAAAGAGCCCTTCAAGTGCAGATGGTCTTTATTTACTGTTCTGCTAGGAAGTGAACTGAATCACATAGAAGCTTTTTCCCACAGTGCAGCAATTTGAGTGTCATTTAATAGGCCATCGTTCCCAGAGATCCGTGTGTGTCATGGGACCACAACTGCACAGGAACATTCACGTACTACATATAACGCCACAGGCAGCACACAAATGCAAGCATGCTGCTGTCACAGCACAGTCACACAACAGAGCATGTAAGTTCTAGCATTTGTCTCTGGGTGCCTGTAGGAAAGGTTCATCTTACCCACCCTGGCTCCCTTCAGAATGGGAGAGATGTGGAGAGATGTGGCAGGTTGCTCATGTAGTCAGCCTTAGAAGGAGAAGAAATGGTTCTTGACATACTGATTCCTGTCTGCTTATGACAGAGGGAGGTGAAACCTCTAGGTCAGATGGAAACAGAGGGTAGGAGGTTATTGAGGTGCTTCATTGAATCCTTTCCATACCCATCCAACTGCACATGACAGGCAACACTCTCAGATGACCTTGGTTCACCTTCCACACAGCTCCTGAACTTACTTGTCCTTGTCTGGGTGCCCAGCAGTGTGACCACTTCAGAGATGCTCTGGCACTAAGGGCAGACCAAGTAACCTGCTTACTCTGTTAGAAACTACCCAGATACAGACTCAAACATATTTGCCTCCAGGGAGCTGCAATAAGACAGAACTCGCTGCCAACCAAGGGACTACAGAGTCCACACTTGTTCGCATCAAAGCCCTTGCCCAGGCCAGTGTCAGCAGCTTCACTCTCCTGTTCTGCACCCCTCTTACTGGCCTGTCCTTGCCTTGCAGAGACCTGAGCTGGAATTACATCCAGTTTATTCACCCTGAAGCCTTTGTGACGCTGCACTCGCTCACCAAGCTGTAAGTTGCGGTGATATTTCTTTGCCAGTGGGTCCCTGAAAGCAGGTATCTGAGCACCTCAGGCTGACTCCCGGAGCTACGGGGGCACCGGCGGTCATTTAGCTGTCAGAAGGGTGCGGTGCTGAGGCCTGAGGTGTGCACCTCAGCACTGATGTGAACAAACCCAATCCCAAAGTTTCCTATCAGTATTAACGGGATGATGAGATTGCAGATGAGGTCATCTTCAAGCTGCTCTCACCCTGAACGCTTAAGTCAGTACTTCCACTTTCTGATGCTTTCACACCTGCCCTGGATGCCTTTATTGAAGGTCAGCATGATAGTGCATTTCAGCAGGAGTCACGGCAGACCACCTTTGCTGGCTCTGGA
The DNA here is from genome assembly GCF_964034855.1 of Anser brachyrhynchus. Classification (NCBI taxonomy): domain Eukaryota; kingdom Metazoa; phylum Chordata; class Aves; order Anseriformes; family Anatidae; genus Anser; species Anser brachyrhynchus. The sequence goes on along the minus strand of NC_137720.1, from coordinate 4,746,343 downwards.
GGGGTTCCCAGTCCACAGTCCCCTCACTAAGAGTTTTGGGTATTTTATGAGCCGGGAGCTGCAGTCATACCTGACCTGCTGTGGGGGAAGTGGCAGGGAAAGAGATGCATGGGGCAGATGCGTGCACAGGGAAGTAAATATCACAGAGAGCTTTCAGCATGGGCCTTAGCCCCTGCCCCTCATTTCCCCCAGGGATTGCAGCATCCCCATTAACTCCAGAGGACCCTGGGCCCATGCAGCACCCAGCCCCATTTCAGCCACACATTTCAGGAAGAAAGCAAGAGAGACAGCATGCCTCTCTGAGCCGCTGATGGCTAAGATACCACCAGCACAAGCTGACCGCGCTCTACCTCTCTGCTTTTCCTTCACAGGGACCTGACTGACAACCAGCTGGTCACGCTGCCCCTGGATGGGTTGGGTGGACTGACCCATCTGAAGCTCCAAGGCAACCCGGCGCTCTCTGAGCCCTTCACCAAGGAGAGCTTCCCCAAAATGAGGTACTGGTTGTGCCCTGGGCCTTGTTCACTCTTTCCCTTCTGGCTCTTGCTGCAGTCTGTATTTGTTTATATCAATCAGCCTCCTGCTTTCCTTGTTTATCTCATGCTTTCCTCCATCCTTTCAGGCCAATAGGTTGAGGAAGCTTCATCTGCTGCTAACAAGCCTCATCTTTTAAAGTCTTCCATGGGAAAGCGATGATGCGCTTCTGGGCCTGCCACCCCCATCCCCAAACGCACACACACAAGTGGAAAGCGTGGAGCAGGCCCAGCTCAGGGCTTCTCTCAATGGAAAACATTCCCAGAAGCCAGTCCTAGCTAATGACATCCAGCTTTCCTTCAGTAAACTCTGTTTGTGTGGCCGTGTCTTGTCTGCTATGGATTAATGAGGAGCCCGAAGGGGTCAAACAGAGCAAGACAAGGCTGCAAAAAGCTTGGCGTACAGTGCTGCACCACAGGCTCTGGCTCTCCCTTCTCTATCTTAGCAGTGGGTCTTCAGCACAGCACCTAAGGGGCCTACAGTGCAGGTGACTCAAATTTTCCCCAGGTAAAGCCATCTTTTGCATGGGTCTTCCAGGCAGTTCTTTGGGAGCCAAGGATGCGTGAGCTGATGCTTCCACCCATCCAGTACAAGCCGAGGGCTCCCAAGGCTGGAACTTCTCACCTTTAGGCACCTCCTCACAGGTCACTGTATTAGTGCTGGGCTTAACAGCTCAGGTCCCGTGAAAAGCATTGATCTGTCACTTGGGTCTGCCTTGGCAGTAGTGCCTGCAGGGCGTTCTCTTGTGACTTTTCTGACTCATCATGGCTGGTATCTGCTGCATGACTGCTTTCCAAACAGCAGGGGATCCCAGAAGCTTCTGGAGGGCTTTCCACACCCAGGATGGCAGTCCTCTGAGCAGAGTGGGTTGAATTCAGCACTTCCAGGAGCATTCCTCCTCTGAACTCATTCCACTAACATCTGTGGGGCTGGTTTGGATTTCTACCAGAGAGACCAAGACTGAGGGAGTGGTTCATTGAAGCAAGCCAGGCCATAGACCCGTTAACGTTCCCTAAATTTTGGGGTACTGCCACTAAGCATTTTTATTCTTAGGACATATGTGTGGAGGAATCATCTGAGAAAGATTCCTAGCCATCCTGGGAGGATCTGTACCTCCCTACCACCTTTCAATAATAGGATTTAATTTGGAGCTTATAACAGGAAGCAAGCTTGTATACAGAGTTTCCATAACCTCCCGGGGCTCAGCCAGAAATGTTTGGGAACTTAAAACAAAAGCATATTTTTAGAATATAGAGTTTCACCATATTTACTGATCTTGTCAGAAAACCTTAATTGTCTAGAAAACCTGAGGTTCCTTTGACTTCATCAACAGTCTTTCTGGCTTTCAGCAAAGAAGCAGGAGTTTTCTGTCTTTGAAGAAGATGCAACTTCTCACTGACAGCCTAGTATTTCATCCAGATGATGTTCAGCTGCTGTTTAATTAACCTTGTAATACAAACCGTAATTGACAACTAAGAATTCTACTTTCAGGGCAACCAGACAGTAAAATAACTTGCTACATTTAAGATACCTGAGACTCCCCTGCCCTGACTGGTAGGGGTGAGCCACGGTCATGGATCTAGAGCTTGGAGGTGCATCTCTGACCTTCAGCAACAAGCAAAGAGGGTCCTTGCACTTGCTTAAGCTCTTAGGAAGCTCCTTATCCTGAACAAAAGAAAGGATGTTCAGCAAAAAGATGGTCTTGGGGTAAAAACTGAAAACTCCACACGCAGAGGTTATGCTTATGGCATATAGCTAGCAGGCATGGGAAAGCAAGGCTATTTCAGTCTAGGGAGAACCACACAAAGGTTTTGAGGAATTATCCAGGAACTTTAGTGGTTTCCAAACCTGGTGTTTGATGACAGACAGCATCTTAAGCACCAAAAGTGAGGCAGCCTGGAAGCACTGTGGCATGATTAGGGTCCACACTCTATCCTGTCTGGAGTCCCTTTCAACAGAGAACAGTCCTGCTCCAGTATGACCATCAGCAAACAGGTTGGCCTTTGACACATGAAAATTAAGCACAAAATGCAAAGTAATAGTCAGGTCACCTAAAAGTTCTGCTTTCCCCCTTTGCAGAGTCCTCGAGGTACCTTACGCCTACCAGTGCTGTGCCTATGGAAGTTGCAGTGGCTTCTTCAAGGTGTCCAGCCAATGGGAGGCAGAAGACATGAGCCCTGAGGAGGAAGATCCCCACAAGAGGACCATGGAGTTCTTTCCAGGTCATGCTGATAACCACTGTAAGTAGGCAAGGCTGAATGGTGATCAATCTGTGGCAGGGCTATGCTGCATTGCACCCACCTCAGAGAAGGCAGACTGATCCTCCTCCAGTTCTGGTGGCCACTTGCTGTGAATGGGCATCAAGCAGTGTCACTGCACTGGAAGGAGAGCTGATCTTGCACTTCTAAACCTTAACATTCGGACAGAAAGATCTGGCAGTCCTCAACAGCACGGGTATGTGTGCTAATTTGACCTTACTGACTACAGAGGGAGGCTGCACAAGCCACCTGAGCAAGGTGGCTGAGGTTACATGGGACAGCTTCTGGGCTTGGTCATTAGGTTTCTGGGCAGTACAGAGCCTCTGGCAGGACATCTGTCTTCATTGCCACAACACGCAGAGGATGGACCCTAAAATTAATCTGAAGGGTAAGAGAATAAGCTCAAAAGACTGGAGCTTGCAGCTGGCTGGAAGTAACGAGACCCATGTCCTTACACCTGTGTACCCACCCTGAAGCTACAGCAAAGATCAGGGAGTTATGAAGAAAAGGAAAGGTTTGAGGAATACGATGAGCACAGTATAGGTGCTAAACTATGCCTGACAGAAGTGGCTCCAGTTAAAGCTGACCAGCAGTTTCTGTTCCAGTGTCAATTTATTCTGTGCTCCAAAATGTACTTCTGCATAAACCCCCATGAAATCTGTTGCACATGGCTATCCAAGGAGTGTGCAAAGCACACCTCCTGCACCCACAGATCCACAGCACATCGGCAGCTCCAAGGTGAAAGTTGGTCTGATCCCTTTACAAGGGAATCTCAGAATAATACAAAGAAAAGCATGAGCTCCTTTGGCCCCTCTGTAACTGCTGGAGAGTGGAAATACCATCTCAGGACACAGCTTGGATGCTGTATTTGTTTACATGCTTGTGTAAATATAGAGGCCGCATGCACTTCCAAGGTCTGAAACGCCCTGTAGGCAAAACCACATCATGCTTGGTGCCTGCAGGAGATGGGGAGAGGACCGAACCCCTGAGGAGTGGTGCAGCTGCACTTTGCCCACATGCTCCTGGGACCTCACACCCAGCCACAGCCAGGGCATCTGTGCCTCCTGACCCAGCCAGCGAGTGAGCCACAAGCCCTGTGTCCCTCGCTCCTGCCATCTGCCCTGTCCTGATCCTTCATGGTCTAAGTATAAGCTTTAGCAATGTAAAAAGTCCAACCAGGGGCTAGCCAGTGTGATTCCTACTTGCATGATATGGCTTCAGGAAGCGTGGTAGACTGGTGGTTGCACTGGGCAGACAGTACAGAGGAGGCGTATGTTAAGGTCATTGCTGCAGGAATTTCTTCTCCTCCGGGTTAGTTTTTCCATCATTAATGCAGCCCATACTTTAATGATCCTCGTGCATATAGTTGGGGTGTTTGCCCGACAAATTACAGTATCTTCAATGAAACTGTGAAAAGACCTGGTTTGCAGCCAGGGACCATAGTACTGCTTACAGACCTGGTCTTGCTGGGCACCGAACACTGAAGCTATTTGCTGTCTCAAAGCATCCACTGTCCTGGCCCTGACAAGCAACCAACACCCTCCACAGGCCTCCAAACCAGTCTCAATCCCATGGATTATATGTGTGCTCAGGAGATATTAGGACCAGAGGGGAATGCTGAGTGCTTCTAAGATGTGCCAGATGAGACTCTTAACAGCTCGTAAAGGCCCACATTTTCAGATGTTAAAGCACTGGGTTTGTCTGAAATATCAAACCACAGCCGTACAAACGTGGAATGCACAAGAACGTCCTTTCTCGCTATGCACAGCTTTCACGGATCATTCTCCCTACCATTCAGCAACACATGGGCTATTCTCGGCGATTAGGGTTTTGTGATGTTGCTGTCTTACTTAATTAATTGTTGCTTTATTTATGTTCCCAATGCTTCCTTTCAGATGGCCACCAGTGGTATTTAACTCTGTTATATGAGTTGTGCAACAGTTCCTCCTTAAGGAGGAAAAAAAGCTCCCAAACATTCCATCCCTGCAAGAGAGAAAGTGGCCTCATTACAAGAAAATAACTCAGTTTTTTTTCCCTGCAGTGTACACCAGGCTTGTCAGGGCACTTGGGTGCTGTGGGAGAACTTGAGAGGCATGGGGCACGCTTCCAGATAGCCAGACCCTCTTGTCCTCGCGTAGGGCTTCCAGCAAGGGACGGAGGATCCCTTTACAAACAAGTCCGCAGAACCTCACAGCTGGATGGTGAGAGGTGACTGGTCCCAGACCAGCTGCGTAGGGATGAGAAACCGGTGCTGGTGGCACAGCCCTGCTCCGGCAGCCAGGCAATGCAGCTGCCCCCAGCATAAGCCCTGCGCCCAAGCGACCATCTGAATTCCAACCGCAGAGTGCAAGTGGCTTCATGGACCCCAGGGCTGGCAGCTCTCTCCCACCCTCCCAGGGCCCTGGAGATATGGGAACCCCGCCTGCCACTTAGGGGACACCACCCACGTGTGTCCATTCACGTCCAGCTGACGGCCACCTGAGGCCCAAAGCAGCGTGCTTAGTGCGTGCCCCATCACTCAGTCACCTTGTCACAACAGATGTTTCCAAAACTTTTGCTGCTTGGGATATGCCTTTCTGGATTATGGCTGGTGGCATTTAGCAGATGCCCCTGACCCAAGCCTGTCCCCTGTGGCTGGGCAGCAGCCCCGAAGGCTCGGGGGCTCGTCACACAGCACGGCCACCCCGCGCTCCCCGGCACCTCCCTCCTGCCACCCTCCCAAAACTGACTGCAGAGGGAGGACAGGGAGAGTGCGAATACTACATTGCCGCGGGGCACTTCCATCACTGTCCCAGCACCCCCTTGGGGACGACTGGTTTGAGGATAGAAAGGGATATATTTACTTAAAAGCATATGTTTGCAATAACGGAACAAAGCTACAGAAAGCGAGAAGAGAACACGCTTGTATGGTTATCCTTGACAGTAAGACACTGCTTTATTCAGTCTAGCATCTCCATTAGCTTGTAAAGCCATTTAACTTCTGCAACTGTCCAGCAAGCCCTGGAGGGCCCTTAGAGCTACTCATTTCCTATTTCTGTCATTCAAGAAGGTTACTCGAGTACCCCAAAAGCACCTGTCCAGGCCCCTTGCAACCACCCATGCCCTAACTCCGAGGGAGAGAGCAATTATCTGCAAAACCCAAGTGGTGCTGCCCTTGCTAAAGCAGACAATACAAAACGAGAAGAAGCATCCAGACCTATGTTTTCTTTTTTACCCTTTTTCCAGCAATTCTCCTCCTTTTCCTCCCACTTCACTGTTCCTACGGCCTGCTGGGAGCCATTAAAACTGAAAGGACAATACTAGCAAAGTTGTTTTTTCCACAAAGCCTCAGAAAGTGGAGGTGCTGTGGCAAAATTGTAATAAATAAGGGCTACTTCAAAAACAATGCAGTCTGCCTTGATAGAACAAAAAAAGCCATTTTCAACTATCAACAGTTCGCAGGCTGGGGGAAATACTGATTTCCAGCAGAGAGAGGTACATTTTCTGCTTTGAACCCTGCTGTGCTGGCCAAGGATTGCTCTGCAATTCACAGCTAGCTCAGTAGTCCAGGCAAAACAAAAGATGACTGCCTTCACCTCATGCAAATGTTTAACCTACGCTTAAAATCATCCTTTGTACATTCTGGTCCTTTGAAGAGAAAAGGGATGGGGGCAGATTTTGTTTGAACGTTACCACGGGCTGGGTGGTGGTGGGGCACAGAAAGTGCAAGTCTCTGCATTGATTTGAGTATTGGGACTGCACATCACAGCCTCTGCACTGTGGATGGAAAAGACACTGGAGATTTATAAGACTATAAAATACAAGGAGGAAATATTTTTCCATCCCACTGTGAGGGTTTTCTTGCCAGACTCCAGAGCAGCAGTAATATTTCAACTCATACAGACAGATTTAAAAAATGGCATTTTTTTTCCAAAGCTCACTTGAAGTTGAGAAAGCCACAATGCTTGTCAGGAGGCACTAAAGATAGCGCGTTATTTGTCATCATTCTTTAATCAAGTAATCCCAGTCATGTTTTCAAACACAGGCAGGGAGCAGATCTCATGAGAGGCACCATCTCAGAGCAAAGTAGGCATCTAACCCACTTTGGTTAGCCACATCTTCAACGCTGTGAAAACTCACCTTCCTGGTGAGCTGTCACAGACTGGCTGGGTACAGCATCCATCACAGCACCCGATGCAGATTTCATCCCACAGCCACAGATCTGGTCCAAGCTCCCTGGCTATCAGGCAAGCAGAAAACACCAAAAAAAAAGCCTTTCCCCTTCCTCCCGCCTGTAGAAAACCTTCCGGCCTTCCCCGCTGGGAGCAAAAGGCTGTGCTGGTGCCATGGGTGGGGATGGTGCAGCGGGACAGCAGCTGTCCTCACTGTGCCCTTCCCAGTGCTGTGAAACTGCAGTGGTTTCAGAGGGGGAACAGGGAACAAAGCAGAAAAGCATGTCTTGGAGTAGACTAGGAGGATGCTATTCTCCTTGGTGGTGACCTACACCATGATTTTGGCCCACAGGCACATGGAAAACACATCTGAGATCTTGGCCCCGTTCTCTTCCAGCAGCTTTTCCATCAGCCAGGGAACCTCTGTCTGATCCTCGGAGCACCCAAGCCCTGCTCAGGGTGCAGCTGCCAGAGGGATGTGGGTGCTGGCCCAGCAGGCTGGGCTCTGAGCGCAGTGCGGTCTGGTTTCAGAAATCCCATGGATCCAAAGGCTGCACACATGGAGCATCAGTCTGCCTTTAAGAAAACTCAGGACTGGGAACCTCCAGGGTCACAAGACACTACAGTCTCAAGAAATCATAGGATATGAAATAAAGCAATGATGCTCTGTCTTTTTTCTTCTGAGCCATTTGGTGGTAGTGGCAGTTGCAAACAATTTTGTGCTGCAAGTAGAGGCTGAGAGTTGTCTTTGAACAAAGCTCCAAAATCCTTGTTGATGAACTAACATCGAACAAGGCCTTCCCAGAGAGCTTCCATTTACGAGATGCATTTGAAGGCTTTGTTTTCTGTAACCACATAGGCTAGAGCATTTCTTTATTTTTCATGCAGCATGCTGGGAGGAGGGATCTGCAAGTCACACAACTCTGGGATCTGGGGTTCTTATGCTCTGGGGTTCTTATGCTTCAAATGTTGGGAGTAGCCTAAAAACAGAGGGGTTGGCCACACTGCAACCCGCCAACATTTGCAAGACATCTCCATGCCTTCTTCTTCCCCAACAGTGACTGCAGGGGACAAACTGGGCACCAGCAGATACTTTGAACAAATGGGCTGGGAAATGGCTGGGAAGGTCTATGCTGAGGACAGGCAGTGAGAAAAGCTTCTGGCCCAGCTAGCCCTGATGGCCCTGCTCATTCTTCTCCAAGCATTTTTCTCTCTTGTTTTCTCCCAGATGACCCAGATGCTGATGACCTCCAGCTGGACCTTGAGGAGTCAAAGCTGCACCCCACTATTCAGTGCACACCCAGCCCCGGTGAGCAGCCAGGGAAACCCTTTTCTTTGAACACAGCTGGGCTCCTTCGAGCAGCTCTAAATCCCCAGGCTCCCACGACCCTTCCTGAAGTGTCTCACAGACATGAAGACCACAAGCCTGAAATGCTGGGCTCTGGCCAGTCCGGGGGCAAGTGAGGAGGACAACTTCCTTCTCCCACTTGGATGTAGCTGCCCTCCTACAAGGAGAAAACAAGGGCATTGTACCCCTGACGTGGGGGGTTACTTTTGTATGCTCCTTTCCAGCCTTTGGCATTCATTAGGCATGGGGCTGGCGGGGCCAGGAGAGGGCTGGGACTTGGCCACTGCGCTGAGCAGCACCGCCAGAGCAGTGTGGCAACTTCTCAGTTTAACTTTGGGTTTTGTTTTCTTTCAGGTCCCTTCAAGCCTTGTGATCACCTGTTCGAGAGTTGGATCATCCGGCTGGGAGTCTGGGTCATCGTTCTGGTCTCGGTGCTCTGTAACGGGCTGGTCATTCTGGCTGTCTTTGCCTCTCCCAGCTACCTCTCTCCAGTTAAGTTCGTCATCGGCTCCATAGCTGGAGCCAACATGCTGACCGGCATTTACTGCAGTATGCTAGCCCTCGTTGACGCCCTGACCTACGGCCAGTTTGCGAAGTTCGGCGCCAGGTGGGAGACTGGCACGGGCTGCAGGGTGACAGGGTTCCTGTCGGTGTTTGCCTCCGAGGCTGCCATCTTTCTGCTGACGTTGGCTGCGGTGCAGTGCAGCATTTCAGTCTCCTGTGTGCGGGGCTACAGGAAGGCACCCTCCCTAGGCAAGGTCAAGGCCGCAGCCCTTTGCTGCCTGTTGCTGTCCTCTGTGGCTGCAGTTCTGCCTCTTTTCTCCATTGGGGAATACGGAGCATCCCCTCTGTGCCTCCCATATCCCATCCCAGATGGGAAACCCGCCACCCTGGGCTTCACTGTGGCCTTAGTGATGACAAACATGCTCTGTTTCCTGACTATTACGGGCACCTACATCCGACTCTACTGCAACCTGTTGAAGGGGGAGTTCAGCGCTGTCTGGGACTGTGCCATGGTCAAACATGTGGCCTGGCTGATCTTCACCAACTGCCTCCTTTACTGCCCAGTGGCCTTCCTCACCTTCTCTTCCACGCTCAACCTCTTCCTCATCACCCCAGAGGTCATCAAATCCGTCCTCCTTGTGGTCCTGCCCCTGCCCGCCTGCCTGAACCCCTTGCTCTACCTGCTCTTCAACCCCCACTTCAGAGATGATCTCCGCCTGCTGAGGCAGAAGAGCCAAGACAAGGGGAGCTACCCCCAGTCCTGCGGGGTCGACGACATGGAGAAAAGTTCCTATGACTCCACCCAGGCTCTGGTGAGCTTCTCTGACATCGACCACATATTCGAGACACCCGATTCCCTGGGAGTGCACCCCATCCTCGACAGCTACAGCTTCCCCTCCATGACGCTTGTCCCCTGCCAGCAAAGGGTGGGCACCAGGGGGAAGGAGAGGGGCTACTCTGAGCACTGCCCCTGCCTCAATGACAGTGAGGTGCTGATCGCTTCAGAGAGCCGAGATCCAGCCGGCAGCAGCCTCCGGATAGCCTTCTTCCCCTCCCCGCCCACGCCGCCCTACACATCTCACTTATAAACCTCGGAGTAGCCGTGCCCAACAGCCCCACACCACACACTGAGGGCCAGCCCCATGGCTGGGTGGCCAGCAAGGTGACAGCAGGCTGCTCCGTGTAAAGCACCAGTACAACCCGTCTACCCTCACCCCCCATCATATACGCCTTGGCAACAGGCACCGCACTGCCAGCTGCCACTCGCCTGGAAGGGCTCCGACTGAGCTCCAGACACTCAGGGCTGGCCAAGGGAGGAGGCAAACCCCCTGCGCGCGTGTTTCCCCTGCTAGGGACTGTGTGGGAGAGAGCCCCACCAGCTCAGGAAATGGCTCAGGGAGACCCTCCTCCTCGTCATCCTGAAGCACCACGAGCCGGGAGGAGCCTGCAGCAAAACCGAGCGTGTCTTCTCAAGGCAAAGACGTCTCAGCAAACAAAAGCCATTGCTCTGTGGCAGAAGTATGTGGAAGTGGCCGTCTGTAATGACATGGCCACCCACAGGGACCTCAGGCCTTGTCCTCCAGGGTCTTCCGCAGGCCCCACAGGCCCCTGGCAATGGGCTTGTGTCTCCCTCACACCATCAGCTGGAAAAGCAGAGGAAATGGGTTACAAGCGGCGCACTCATTTGTGCACCTGAGGTTTGGATGGCTTCCATGTTGGGAGGCTCTGCCTCACCCACTGAGAGCCTCGCCGTTAGGCAGGACCCACACTTTGAGTCACTCCCAGGAGCTGGGGATGCTCAGCCCTTCTGTCAGTCTGGCCCCCGGTGTCTAACAACAGGTCTCAGAACCCCAAAGCAGCCAAATCCCAACACCTCCCCAGAGAAACCTACGTGTTTTGCCTGAGGTCACCCGGCCAGGGTGCCCTGGGGGACACAGGGCTCCCTCCATCTCCATCGCACCCTCCACCTTCGCATGCCCAGGGCACTCCTGGCTCCTGGGGAGGTGCAGCGGGGATGGGGCCTGGCTCATTCACTGCCCCCAAACCTCAGTCCTGGAAGGGGCTGGCGGTTCTTGGGTACGTGTCCCCGACACAGAACAACCAGTCCCCTATTTTGAGGACAGCTCGCGTAGAAGGAGGGAACAGAAATCAGCCTTGTGGGATGATGGTGTCAGGAGGACACAGGCCACTACAAACAGTCTTGAATTCGCTCCCTGCAGCTCAGGGATCTCCCAAATCCATCCTCTCCATCACAATCCCTCCCACTGCTGCCCAGCGCAGCAGGGAGCCCCACGGTCAGAGCTCAGGCCCTGGGCAAAGCTTTGGTTCTGCTGACATTACTGCAGCTGTATAAGTCATTCATTCCTGTGAGATAATAAATGAGCCCCGTTGCTGACCAGTGGCTGGTTTCTGTCCTCTTGCATGTGAAAAGCACCTTGTTGGTTCATTCAGCGGCTGTCTGCCTGCCTCTCCCAGACAAACCAGGGCTGGTGGGGCTTGGATGTTGTCTGTATTGCCTGAGTGAAGGCCGTGGAATTGCGCTGAGTTCACAGGAGCTGGCATCATCCTCACCATCCCTCTTCTTGAGAGGGATGAGCCAAACCGCCTGCCGTTACGCAGCAGGATCACAACACCAGTGTCCCTCTCTAGACCCTGTAGCCCCCTGGCTGCACCCCCTGATCTGCATCTCGGCTGCATCTAGTGTCTGAGCTCACGAGCAGGATGGAGTCTGCTGCGTGGCAGTTTAGGGACATCATACAAAAGGGTCTCCTATGCAAAGACAGACTCCCCAGCCAGAGCCTAGCTCTGCTTCCCCTCTCTGCCCATTAGCCCTGTAGTCTTCTCTTGAGAAGAACGACTCAAGAGATCAGCAATAAATCAGAGGAATGAGATCCAAAGCTTAGAGAAGAGAATGGGAACCCCAAATTTAGGTACAAAATCCAAAGCTCTGCTATAGAGTCTGGTTGGGAGCTATGAAAAATAAGCCCTGTTGTAGTACTCGAATCCTGATCCAGATTCTGACATCCTATAGATGATCAAAATCAATTCTCATGCTCGGGACATTAAAAATACTGAGTAATTTTGTTCCATTTCCTCAGGGCTGCTTATGTGCACACTACTGGGAAAGACTCACACCTAGTTCGACTTGCAGAAAGAAAATGCTCTCTCAGAGGTGGGATTATCCATCCCCAGCATAAACCCAAACTCCCCAGCATGAATCCTAACTCTATAAGGAAATCCTTATCAACAAGACATTCCGAAATAAGACCTTGACATAACAAGCACCATTGGGCTCCGCTGGATCCCAGCCTTAGCTGGTGAGGCCACGAGGACCAAGCTTGCTCTCTGCTCACCTGGAAGGCAGCTGTGTTTGCTGGGGAGGCATGTCAGGGGACATGCAAGCAGTCCCTGCCCTCTGCGACCAGTGCCAGCAGGGAAATGGCACGTGCCCTGCGAAAAGCTGTGTTGCACCAGAACAATGTACTTTTAGGGGAAGGGGATGTATGCAACTAAGAGAAAGAGAAGTTTAGGTCTGGGCTCCCTCCCTGTAGCAAGATGGCTCCTGGGTGGCAGAGGTCTGGCTGCCAAGCACCCCCGGGGAGCAGCCAGGGTGTCACACCGTTCTTTGGGCAAGTGGAGCTGGGCTGCGAGGCCCAGCACAGTCGGCGTGATAGCCTGGGTGGGCGATCCCTGCTCGGCTGGTGGTCCTGGGCCCCTCTGGCACACCGAAGAGTGCCAGGAGCTGGTGGTGGCACGCTTTGCACATGTTGCCTGCAACATCCTGAGCGAGCGAGAGGGCAAAGAGGTGCCGGGACATGCTGAAAGGGAGGAGAACGTGGCCACGCTGCCGTGTGGGTGACATTTCGGCTGACGTAGCGTGTTCCTGGCAGAGGCCCTCTGGGTAGCTGGAGGACATGTGGAGCTGCTCTGGAAGCCATTGTCAGGGCTGGGCACCTTTGAGGTTTCCCCTGCACGTCAGCAAGGCACTGTGAGGACACCCTGAAGGGGAAAGACAACATATTTGAGTGAGGATTTTGGCCCTGAGGGACCCGGAAGCATTGTCTAACAGGACAATGTAGAGACAGTTGTAGGCACTCTCAGATGTCAATTTTTCACTTGTCCAGCCCTCATGGCTGTAGACGTGCAACTTCTCTGAAAGAAAACCAGTGAAGCAAGCACCCTACGGTATTATTTTTTCAATCTCATTGTTTTTTCCACCAGCATTGTGATTTCTGGAAGCCTGAGCCATGATTCAGAACTCATAGGATGGCAGCACTGCTGCAGCCGCGGGAATGCAAACGATGAGAAGCAAGCTCATCAAGAGCATCATCAAGCTCATCAAGCAAGCTCAACAAGAATGTTCTGTGCTTCAGACAGTGCCCATCACCTCTTGTTCTGTCCCTGGGCACCACCGGGAAGAGTCTGGCTCCTTCTTCTTTATTCCCTCCCATCAGATGTTTATACACATTGACAAGATCTCCCCTGAGCCTTCTTTTCTCCAGGCTAAACAGTCCCAGCTCGCTCAGCCTCACCTCACAGGAAAGGTGCTCCAGGCCCTCACTCTTCACTGTGGCCCTTCACTGTTGTCTTTCCAGCATGTCCATGTTTTCTTGGACTGGGGAGCCCAGCTCTGAACCCAGCACCGCAGGTGCTGAGCACCTCACCAGTGCTGAGCAGAGGGGAAGGATCACCTCCCTCCACCTGCTGGCAAGGCTCTCCCTAACACAGCCCACGATGTAAGTGGGCTTCTTTGCCACAAAGGCACATTACTTTTGTCACACTGCTCACGGTCAGCTTGCTGTCCACCCAGCCCCCCAGGTCCAGCTCAGTAAAGGTGCTTCCCAGCCAGTCAGCCTCCAGCACGTGGTGATGCAGGGCATTATTTCTACATGTACTCCTACAGTCAAGACAAGATTCTATGTGGGTTGCTCTGCCCTTCTATACTCTGTAATTCCATTGTGTGTGTATTTGATTTCAGACGTGTGCGCACACACAAATATCCTGTAACCGTGAATGTGTGTAAGCTATTCACTTATTTCTATACAAAACCACATGAACTTACCCCAAAGTCCCACAGCTCCCATCCTTAACTGTGCCTTGTGCATTATCCCAAGAGAGCAAAGGAATTACTCTGCTGCAGGATGTAGAGCTAGGCTTACAGCCGTGGTGTAGAGCAGTAACCCAGCACACAAGCCTTCTCAGCACAAAAGGGAGCGGATTAGAGATATCTCTACAGTATCAGACACTGATTGTGAGACAGAGGACACAGAACTGCATCGGCATGGCATTCGTGTTCTTTCCAGAGCTGTGGGTCTCACCGCCCAGGTCAGCCCCTGGCACGTGTCTTTCTTTGGTCAAAATGTTGGTCTTTTTCTGCCATCCAAGGCAGTTCAGCAAGCACAGTCCCACTTGCCGTAACTGGAACCACAGCACTGTGAAGCATCAAAATCCAGAGACAGCAATCATCTCCTTTGCAGGTATGCGTTGATATGTATGGGGAGCTAAACTGGCGGAACTTCCATGTTAGGAATCCGTAAGGAACAGGCGATAGAATGGCTTAATTTAAATTCCAGCATCCTGTCTGGATGCACCTGATAGCATTCCTTCCATAGCCCTCAGCCCCTTTTTTTCTGAGACACAAGAGAGCCGTAGATACTCTTGCATTCAGTGTCCAAAGTCCGATCTGGTCTTTATGGAGGAGCACACGACAAGATGAGGAACGTGTAAAGCTACAGTTACGGCTCAAAGGTGCCCGTTCTGCCACAAGAACATGAACAGGATTCGAGTATATGTCAAGAAATCTCCTTCGAGGCTCTTTTGGGACTTAAGAGCAAGAAATTAAGACATTTTTTTCAAATGCTGAAATAATCTCCTTTTGATTTATAACTTAGCTATTGATTCCGCGGTGTGGCAATGGCTGGGCGAAGGCTGGGATGCGGCAGTGCTCTTCACTGTATATTACACAATGACTGTTACCTACTTTGAACTACTGCTAATGTCATATAATGTCACAACTCCAAGAAGGGAAACAGATCATGGTCTAGACAGGCCTGTTGGTGTCTAAAACACAGAGAATAATGGGGCATCTTTCCTCATAAAAAATATCCAACATGCTCTTTCATAAACATCGCAGTTTCCATCACCCAGGAATAAAAGGGCAGAAATGCCAGGCTGCCAAAGTACTTCCTTTGACAATATTAAGCAACTGCTCATTCACTTATGACTATCATCACAAATGGACTGCAACAATCAAAGGACAATCAGATTTCATTTTTTATTTATTCCTCTCCAAAGTGTTCTGTAATAAACAAAAAAACACCACCACACCAAAAAAAAAAAGACTCACCAGGGGACATGGGAGACACGTTCTTCACAAGGAATAAAGTTCTATGTTTAAAAGCAACATTAGCAGCACATCAAAGGCTAACTAAACTAAAACTAAAGGCTAAACTAAAAACAGAGGGCACCAGCCAACCAGGCAGCATTATAAGATCTAATCCTTCAAACTGATTAATGATATGGAGGGAAAGTGTAAACCAAGCTGACAGCAAAGCCGTCTACAAACTAAATAGGAATTTTCCCCTGTTCCTGATGATAGCATTGCTTTTACTTGAGGCGTGATTGAATTCTTCAAGGTCTTGTCTCCCTTATCCAGCAGCCCGGGATAGCCTTAGACAACTTCTAGCCTGCAGGACGTGTCCCACAGCCCTGATTCTCCCCCTGCCCAGCTCAGGGAGCTCCTCCTGCAGCACAGCACCACTGCACCCCCCCAGCCTGCGCGCCCAGGTTTTCTGGTCATGCTGCAGAGGGGCAGGGGGGAAGCAGGGGGAGACGAACAGTCGGTCTCATCCTAACATAATGCTTGTCAGAGCGAGGACGCGGTGAAGCTGGGAAAGCAGAAACACTGGAGGGCCTGTTGTTTGGACACAGCCAAACAGATTTTGAAAAAGTTATTTCCATAACCTTCCCAGCAAGACGTAGGAGGAACAAAGGGCAGGCACTGTGTGAGTACAGGCAAAAACTAGCTGCTCCCCTCAAAACACCATCCTACACTGGTGGCATGTGGAAAGAAGTGACCCTAAACTGCTGCCACTTCAGGGATAAAAACCAGTGTCTGCTCCACACCACCTAGGAACAGTTGCGGGTTAATTCTGAACCAAAGGGCTAATTTCACGATGGGTGACTTCCTGAACCAAGGGAAGAGAAGAGGAGGGAGCTGGATGAGTTACTTTGGTAGCAATGCTAACTTTTTCTTACATCCACCTTTTAGGAAAACACAGCCATCAGCACCATACCTAAACTGGCCTAAACCTCAAGGAAAAAGCAGATGTGAAGTTGGGTCCAGACTTCCCACTGAGGTTAAAGGGGTGCCCAGAAGTAGCCCTTGCTCCCGCACAGTGCTTCATTGCAGGACTCTTCCTCTCCTTTCCCGCATGCTTTACTGCCCCGTAATAACAGAGCCGGTTAACAAACAGAAAATCAATTGCACCAAAAGTTCTGACGTTGTTTCAGTTCCAAGCCCTCGGGAAAAGAGCCTTTTATGCTCTTAATTTTTTCTCTCCTACATTTCTTTCCAATTGAATCAATCAATTAAAATAACTGGCTTATTTTCCTCTTCCACCTCACCCAATCCACCTCTTCTGTTCCTCCTTCTCCCACTCTCACATTTAGACCTTTATTTTTCCTCTCTTTACTTTTTTTAAAACTCCCAGTTTGGAAAAGTCGCACAGATGAAGTTTCATGTATCCTTCTGCCACCACACTGAAGACATTTGAGGAACACAGCAAAATGAATTTCACCCTGGACACACACACGCACTCAGTTACATTAGGGGCAAAGAGAAAAAAAGACAACAAGGCAAAGCAGTTTCCAGCCTGGTTCCTATGGCTTGGCTGCCCTTTCTCTGCCTCGCGGTGACCGGCTGATTTTTCAAACCCTACACTGACCCCTGTCTCACTCTCTCTGCTCTGCTGCACTTCTTCTCCTCTTCCTGTTTCATCTCAGCCTTGCTTCTGTTAGCTGATTCCTGCTATGTAAATCCCAACGTCGCTCCATGCAAAATAAAACAAATTGTAAGACAACAGAATTGAAACTGTGCCACAGATCTGAAGCTGGAAGCCACGTGAGCAAACTTTTGCTAGAGTCCAACACGCTCTTTTGACAAATGCTGGAGAATAAAGAATATAAAATCCCAGGATGTTTGGGTTGGGAGGGACCTTAAGGACCACCCAGTCCACCCCCCTGCCATGGGCACAACACCTACCACCCAAATCCCATCCAGCATGGCCTTGGGTACTGCCAGGGATGGGATGGGGCACCCTCAGCTCTGGACAGTTTGCACCAGGGCCTCTCCACCCACACCACGAACAATTTTATCCTTATATGCAATCTAAATCTGCCCTCTCTCGGTTTATAACCATTTCCCTTTGTCCTGTCACTACAAGCCCTGGTAAAAAGTCTCTCCCCATCTTTCTAATAAGCCTACTTTATATACGGAAAGGACACAATAAGGTCTCCCCTGAGCCTCCTCTGCTTCTTTTCTTCCCTCACAGCAGTGCTTAATGACTGCTGTTAGCAAAGCCTTGGGAGTTTATAGAGACGTGAAATGTAACAAACAAGTGAAAAAGAGGAAAAAAATCATCATATAAAGTTCTTCATCCAAAACTGATGGTCTGTGTTCCAAACATCATGTCCAGGGAGCCAACCCTCACCTCGTAATGCCTTCCACATGCTTAAAAGGAAGGCAGAAATTACAGCTGTCTCACCATGTGCATACCATAGGGTGAGATGCAATTCACCTTCCAGAAACAAATAATCCCAAGCTGAAAATGCCCCTTTTCAAATGACATTTTTCCTCTGGGGAATGTTTCCTCAAGGGAAAGAAGTCGATCCTCGCAGAAGTTAGAGCTCAAGCAAGGAACAGGAAAAGAAGAAGTTAGTTAATGGCTGCTGAGCTGGGTAAGATTCATCTTATCAGGCTTAGTGAGCCTGGGCCATTTCTGTGTGGACTGGAGAGTTTCCAGACGATTTGAAAGGGACCAAAAGAATGCAAACGTTGGACCTCAGCTAACTCAAGGCATCCAGGTAGCTCCTGCTGGGCGCACATACTCTTCCCAGCAGCTTGGTACAACTACTCCTTGTCCTCCCCAGCACGGTTCTGCCTCTCCTCTGTATGCACATGTGCAGGTAACGGCTTGGTGATGGACCTTAAGAACTTTCAAATAAAGAAAACCGATTCCATTACATTTCTGACAGCCCATAATATTGGTGAACTTTCACTTTCCGGTGAATTCATCTCTCCTGTGAGCTTAATAATGCTCATCATGATCTCTTATTTAACTTTATGGACACATATTATGGCTCATAGAAACATATCCCCATAAAATTTTAAAGCCCATTATGGCAGCAATCTTTCCTGCATAAAAGGCCTCCATCCATTTCGCACTCCAACAACCACGTCACTCAAAGCGCGTCGATAGCCCCACTGCATTATTACAGTAAAAAGAGAAGGCCTTGTGTGGTTGTCATATTTAAACCTATACTAGAGATAGGTGGGTATTAAGGTTTTGTTTCTTCTTTTTTTTTTCTTTTTTTTTTTTTTTACTAGAGGAAACAGCTGTGCAAAATGCAATATTAACAGAGAAATCTTTACTAAAAAAATATCCTGGTAAGATTCTCAAAGGACCAGCTTTTTCACCAGAATATAGGCACAGAGACATCTACCTGTTTAATTTTCCTTCACTTTCGTCCAGGCCTTCATGCATCCCGCATGGCAGCTTCAGAAGAAACACTAGGGGTGTCTCCAGCCCCTGTCATGCCTACGCACCGGCACAGCGTTTACACAGTTCTTACAACCCTGTTGCTGGGACAGCCCTCTCTTTGCAGAGGTGCTACAGCAGACTTGGAGCCACTCCGCCCTCGCGTGGTGTGCGGCCACGCGTGCAGTAACGCATCTCTGCATCCTTCTATCACCGGATCACAACCTTATGGCTCATTTCTGTATCATCCTTGCAAGGTCGGTAGAAGGTGCTGTACTCACGGACCTTTCTGAAAGTACCTGGCAGATCACACCCAACAAACGTCTAAACCACACCCCAGGGCCACACGCCATTGTGAAGATGAACAAGAGGTGGCATCAGGTGCTTTTTTAAGTGTTTCTCAGATCACACTTCTGAGACATTTCCTAAAACACTCCTGAAGACGCTCCCCAGCTCTGAAACCTTGATATCCAAGAGTCATTTTAAACTCTCTCAAAGTCCTCACCTAATGGACAGAGCCAAGAAGAATTTGAAAAATCGTCTAAAGTTCCTGCCCAGGAACTACTCCATGACTCCTCTGTAAGCTAGAACAAAATTCTGAACTACAGATGCAGCATACCAGAAACCACAGAACCACAGCCAAAGGCAATTTTGAAAAATATGGATCTAAGGCCCCACCATAAGCAATTTATCAAATGCCTCAGTGATCCCATCAAAGGAATATTTAGAAAATGCCTGCAGGGTACTACTGATGAAACAACAGCCTCAAGGCAGTTGTGAAGCTGCCCTGGAGTCCAACCATAGGGGTTTACAGTGAACAGCTTGGTGATTCTAAAATTGCCCCCAAATACCACCACATAGAAGCTATTTTGGAAGTCATCTGTAATGTCAAAGCATAGCCATAAACACCCCATTAAAGGGACATTAAAAAAAATAAAAATAAAATAAAAAAATCCCACAAAGCATCCAGTATTAAAAACCTTGTGTGATTTTTGGAAGCATTCTCATGGGGGCCTTCTGAAGGGATTTAGAAAACAATCCCTCAATTTTTACAGTCTTATTTACAATAGCTCCTTTGTGGGGATTAAGGCTTAGCCTCAATAGTTCCTTGGCAGTATTTTTGGTCTCTTCAGTGGGTTTTCACAATAGCTCCATGGTGGAGGTAGGGTATTTTTTCAAGAGGCATTTCATCAATTTTTTGAGACAGTTTACATAATGGTTATGTGATGGTGTCTTGGGGGAGGATCAGAGTTTTGATTTAAAGCTTCTGAATGATGTTAGATTTGCAAGTATTTTCCCTGTTAAGCCTACATTCATGGACCACAGCCCCCATTTTATGCCATGAAGAGCAAAGAGAAGACAGTCATAATCAGAGGATTTCCCTGCCATCTCAGGGAAGGGCTGGGTTGTCCGTATTGCAGATGGAGTAAGAGAACACCACCCCACAATTCAGGAAGAAATTGAATCTGCTGTGAATCTTTCCATGACTGCAGACTGCAACAATCCCAAACTGATTACACCTCATCTGTGATGGTCTGTCAATGAGTCTGCCAGCCAGCTATCAGTTCCCCTACAGAAAAAAATGTCAGCAAAGGAAGATGCGTGGGTAGCCCTCGAAGGTAGACAGCCCTGATGGGACAGGTGCAGCTTCTCTTGGAGATGCACCTCACCATGCACCAGTAAAGCAGCCAAGGCCCAGTGTGATGCATCTTGTTGCTAAACTGAAACTCCAATCAGTCTTGCGTGGTTGCTCCTTCTGAAAGGAGAAGTGTCTCCAACACGTGCTCTTCCCAGAATTTTTGTTTCTCTGACAAGAAAAGGCAAAGCTCTGAGATGACAGTGAAGGTATCTCTGCTCAGTTAGGGGATGTGCATCCTTCTGACAGCTTCTCTGGGCTGCAGACAGCACTCTGACAGCACTCCTGCCCTAGACTGAATCATGTATCCTTACCCTCTGCCCACCCTGTTCATGCTGTTAGTGTGCACACAAACACAACTACTCCCTGGCTGCCCTGGCTCATTGGCAGTCTCCCTTCCACATATTTCACAGCACTCACAAAAAGGCATGCTGCCCCAGAAGGACAGTTGCAGTCTTGCTACCGACCTTCCTGAGTTGTTGGGTTTTTAATTTGCAGTTACATTGCCCTCAGGTGTAATCAGCCTGGCCCCTATCCAGGGAAGTGACCTTGTGCTGCTGTGCCGATATGTTACCAGCTGGACAGCTTCCAGCTCTCTTCATGGCTCCAGCAAGCCTCTTCCAGGCATGAGAAACAGCAACGGAACTGCTTCTCTGCCAAGCAGAGGGGGGTTGTCCTGCATTCCTCACAGACTTTTGTAGAAGGATATTGAATAAAAGGAAGAGTGGAAGGCACTATGGGATGTTTTGGGAGGGCTGTGGTTACCCATGGGCCACAAGAGTGGTGACATCCCAGCTACCTTTTGAGGATGGAGCCCAGCCTGGTTCCCTTTCCCACCACTCCCTTGACAGCAAGCATGAGTTTCTCCCCTGGGGATCCAGTTGGCCTGCTCCAGAGTAAAGCCAGAATGTAAATCAACATGTAAGAAGTGGAGGATCAAAGAGTCTGGGTTCTTCCGTGACTGTAGCCACAATAATCTTGCCCATCCCAAACTGGTAAACCACTGCTGAGGAAGAATCTGGAGTGGTCTGCTTCTGCTCCAAGCTTGAAGGAGAGCGTGAGTGCCCAAACACTGGCCTGTTTTTCCAGGAATGTCAAGAAATCACCTCTTCCCCAAAACCTTGCCATGTTTTCAACTGATGAACACTCATCAGGCAGTTGGCCTGAGAAGGATTAAAGGTAATTCTTAAACCAGGGCTCGTAGCATGATCCGAAAGTCAGTAACTGACTTTTTCTCCTAGAAACTGCAGCACAAGAATTGAAAATAGACTTGCATGCTCCTCAGAGGAGCAGCCCAATGCAGCATCCAGCTGAACTCCAGGATCACCTGGTCCAACCACCCCCTACCACCACTGTCACCACAGAACCGTGTCCCCAAGCACCACGTCCAACCTCTCCTTGAACACCCCCAGGGACGGTGACTCCCCCACCTCCCTGGGCAACCCGTCCCAACGCCTGACCGCTCTTTCTGAGCAGAAATGTCTCCTCATTTCCCACCTGAACCTCCCCTGGCACAACTTGAGGCTGTTCCCTCTGGTCCTATCCCTGGTTATGTGTGAGAAGAGGCCGACCCCCAGCTCCCCACACCTTCCTTTCAGGCAGTTGCAGAGAGCAGTGAGCTCTGCCCTGAGCCTCCTCTTCCCCAGCCCAAACCCCCCCAGCTCCCTCAGCTGCTCCTCACAGGACTTGTGTCCCGGGCCCTTCACCACCTCCATAGCCCTTCTCTGGACATGTTCCAGGGCCTCCATGTCCTTCTTGTGCTGAGGGGCCCCTCATGACTACAGGGCCTGTGATTTTTTGGTTTTATTGATTCCGCAGTTTTTCTTGATTTTACTGTTTTTCTTGTTTTTGCTGTTTTTCTTGGTTTTACTGTTTTCACTGTTTTTCTTGTTTTTACTGTTTTCACTGTTTTTCTTGTTTTTACTGTTTCACCCTGTTTCTCTTCGCTATCCTCCTCATTTTGGGGCAGCGGGACCTCACCCTTATCAGCCTAACATCCCCCCCACTGCTCTGCCAGTGTCACGCCTGCACGACCCCTTTTGGACAGGCAACGC
Source organism: Anser brachyrhynchus (assembly GCF_964034855.1). Taxonomy (NCBI): domain Eukaryota; kingdom Metazoa; phylum Chordata; class Aves; order Anseriformes; family Anatidae; genus Anser; species Anser brachyrhynchus. The sequence continues at coordinate 4,724,100 of NC_137720.1, read as the reverse complement.
GAGTGGAATTTTCCCTCGAAAACCCACATTTTCCTGCAAAAAAAAAAAAAAACAACTTTGCTCCTCACGCTGGGGGGGGGGGGGGGAGCAGGAGCCCGTTACCAGGCAACCGCGCGGAGCCCCCCCGAGGGGCGGGGCGTCGCGGCGCGGTGACGCCATCAGCGCGCGGCGGGGGCGGGGGAGAGGTGCGGGAGGGGAGGGGGGCGGCGCGGCGCGGGGCGCCGGGGCCGGTGAGGGCGGCGGAGGAGGAGGGGGGGGGGGAGCAGCGGAGGGGGGGGGGGGGGCGGCGCTGCCGGGCGGCGGGGCCCGGGGCGGCGGCGGCGGTGGCGGGGCGGGAGGGGCAGGGCCCGGGGGAGGAGGGAGGGGCGGTGGCGGTTGGGCGTCGGCGCGCCCCCTGGCGGGGCGGCGGGGCCATGTGGCCGTGCTGGCTGTGCCCGCAGGTGCCGGGCGCCATGGCCCCCCCCAAGGACATCATGACCAACTCGCACGCCAAGTCCATCCTGAACGCCATGAACGCCCTGCGGAAGAGCGGCACGCTGTGCGACGTCACCCTCCGCGTGGAGCACAAGGACTTCCCGGCCCACCGCATCGTGCTGGCCGCCTGCAGCGACTACTTCTGCGCCATGTTCACCAGCGAGGTCGGCGGCCGAGGCGTGCCCGCCCCGCTGGGCGCGGATCCCTGCGGATCCCTTGGCGTGGTGGGCCCGGATCCGGTCGGGTGGTGGGGCTTGGATCCCACTGGATCCCTTCGCGTGGTGGGCCCGGATCCAGTTGGGTGGGGGTCTTGGATCCCTGTCGATCCCTTGGCGTGGTGGCCTGGATCCGGTTGGGTGGTGGGCTTGGGTCCCCCTGGATCCCTTGCGTGATGGGCCTGCATCCCTTTGGATGGTGGGCCTGGATCCTTCTGGATCCCATTGCGTGGTGGGCCTGGATCCAGTTGGGTGGTCGTCTTGGATCCCTCTGGATCCCATGTGTGGTGGGCCTGGATCCCTCTGGATCCCATTGCATGGTGGGTCCAAATCCAGTTGGGTGGTGGTCTTAGGCTGCTCTGGATCCCTTGGCCTGGTGGGCCTGGATCCAGTTGGGTGGTGGGCTTGGATCCCTCTGGATTCTGTTGTGTGGTGGGCTTGGGTTCCTCTGGATCCCGTTGCATGGGGGGCCCAGATCCAGTTGGGTGGGGGTCTTGGATCCGTCCGGATCCTGTTGGGTCGGGGTCTTGGATCCTTCCAGATCCTGTTGCATGGTGGGCCAGCATCCAGTTGAGTGGGGGTCTTGGGTCTTTCCATATCCCTTTGCATGGTGGGCCCAGATCCTGTTGCATGGTGGTCTTGGATCCCTCTGGATCCCTTTGTGTGGTGGGCCCGGATCCCTCTGGATCTGTTGGCGTAGTGTGCCCGGATCCAGTTGGGTGGGCGTCTTGGATCCCTCAGGATCCATTTGCATGGTGGGTCCAGATCCCATGGGGTGGTGGCTCCTGGTTCTTCTGGATCCCTTTGCATGGTGGACCAGGGTCTCTCTGGACCCCTCCAGATGTTGGCATCAGATTCTTCCAGGTGGTGGCTCTGGATCCTTCTGGATTTCCCTGCGTAGAGGCCCTAGAGTCCCCTGGATCCCCTCACAGTGGCCCCGAATCCCCCTGGATCCTCTCCCAGCGGCCCAGGATCTCCTGGTGCATCTGGGTGCCCTCACAGCAGCCCCAGAGCCCTCTGTCACGGCACGGGGGGAGCAGAGGCAGCGGCTGGGACTGTGCCCCACGTCACTGTCTGCTGCGTGGCCAACCCGCACAACAGGGAGCTGGCAAGCCAGGAGGCTCTGAGACTTGTCCTGATTTTTCCAGGGCTGGTTTGTGTCTTCCTGCATCTGGGCATCTGCCTTCCGTGGTTACCAGCCCTAGGGCAGAGCTGTGCAGGCCGTGGCGTGCGCCTAGGGCAGCCACTGTAAAACTGAAATGGAGGTGTTTCGCTCACGGCCTGGCCGATAGCTGGTACGTGCTGGGCTGTGGTGCTGCTCCTGCAAAGAGGATGCAGCCGTTGGGGCTGGGACCTGGGGCCCCTGTTACTTCACTCACGAAATCTCACTTGCGAGGACCTTTGCTCTCACTATTTTTTATATTGACTCGCGTTACCTACATGCTGTTTTTCGGAATCGCTGAAAGGTAACGTTTGAGTCGAAGCTAGCACTCCTTCATATTGTTATCTGAGAGGAGTGCCAGGCCTTGTCTTTTGCAAGTTTGAGTCAATCTTTGTGGCTTTTTCATACAGAAGATGCTTTCCTCATCCTAGCAACTTCTCCATCAGCAGAGAGAAACATAACTAAGCAGCCCAAAGGTCCTAAAGACCTTCCTGCTAACCCAGTGCTGCCTGCAGGAGAGAATCATTTCCTTCGTTGTTTTATCCACCAGTGACCACTGTTGGTGGAGCAGTCGGTTTGCTGACCCTTCCTTTGTTTGGTGCTGGGTGGGGTGAGCAGCTAACTTCATTTTTTTTAGTCCTGAGGGAAGCAACCAAAGTAAGATATGTGTGGACCAACCGCATAACAGTATGTTTTCTATCTGTTGACTTCAATATTTCAATATTCTGTATTTCTGTCTATCGTCTTCAAGAAATTTGTAAATTTGACAGCTTTATGCTCGTTATCTGTGTAAAGGAAGTATATTTTTTTATAAAAGAAAGTGCACAAAGCAAATTCAGTCCCTGGAGGCCGAAGTTCTGTTTATCGACAGCTTCAGCATACGCGGCGTAATAGCACTGTCCTCTCTCTTTGTGTTTTCCCCTATGTTCTTGTCAGTGCCTTTGACTTCATCTACACAGTCTACGGAGATCCGGGTGCTCTGCGTGCTGCAGAACGTTCTTGTGGCTGCTAAGGAAGGCTGAGGATCGGTGCACTTTGGATCTGAGCTGAGATTGTCTCTCCTTGCTCTTTTATACTCTCATTTTAACTCTAACATTGTGGTGACCTTAATTCATAGATACGATTCTTCCTAGAAAGATAAGTACATCCAGTGCCCAACGGGCATGATTGCTCTCTCTCTCTCATGCCCTCACATTGCTGCTGCTTTAAGGGTTTTACTTCCTTTGCTTAGTCTCTATCCAAATTTGCTTTTTCGTATGGAAACCCCAAAATGACAAACCTGCCAAGTGACACAGGCAATTACTGTGTGTTTGTGGGAGAACGTTCTCTCCAGGAAATGACAGCTTGGTAAGCCTCAAAGTGGCCCTGCTTCCTATGTGTGTTAATGACAAGTATGTTGGTGAGTGTAATAGGACAGCACTTGGTTGCCATCCAAACACTTGTGGGTACAGAGTGTTTTGGCCTTGGCTGTAACTTCAGGGAACTCAAAATGCCGTATTGCAAAATGTGCCAACAGCCCCTGCAAGGGCTTCCGTTGCGTTTGATCACTCATCTCCAGCAAACGTGGGGACTACTTGGCGAGCTGCAACGCGTGGCTTTTGTCAGGGTTGGGTTACGACGGGCTCTGCTCAGAACTGGTCCCTGGGTTATGCCCCGTGCCAGTCATGGTGTTGTGTCCGCATGGCCAGCGGAGCACTGAGGTTGTCGTCAGAGGTGATCTTCATAGAAAACCGTTTGCCAGTCCACGTGCCTCTAGTTTCTTCCTTCTCTCACTTCTGACTTTAATGTTTTCTTTCAAAAGTTCTCAATATAAATTTCTTTCTGTTTTCCAGAAGGAGGGGAAGCCACCAATCGCCCGTCGAACCCCTGGCCTTTGACAACACCTTTCCCCATCTCTGTGTTGAGTAGTGTGGGCAAACTGAAAGGCCCACCAGTTTTACCTACGAGGCTTTTCCTTGTAGCAAAAACTGAAGAGCAGTTTCAGGAAATGCTCCCTTGCACCCTAGTTTTGCACTGGGATTTCTGCCTTTGTTTGGACAAGTTAACGTCTTGCAGGGCGTGTTAACAGCTGATTGTTGGCTCCACCTCAGAAAGAAACTAGTCCGTCTTCTCTTAGAGTATGCTCTAGAAATTTGAAGGCTTGGGCTTTTCTGTTTTGTTTTCCCTAGAACATAGAGAAATTCTCTTCTTATTCTGAAAATAACTTCTGTTTCTGCTCTGGGATCCTTTTTTTAAGGTATGATTCAATGATCCCAAGTTATACATCGCGTACATTGTGTGAAGTCATTTTCAATGTTTTCTCCCATCCAAATAATCTTAGCACATGAATCAACTGTGAGCCAAATACCAAGGTGGTAGTACAGTGAAGCAGAAGTTGCATATAAGCAGAGCCAGAGCTCATCATCTCTGTAACGTTGGTGTTGTCCCCGTGGTTAGTGTTGTGGTCAACAGTATGCAGAGAGGATGTGCATGGTTGTTTATTGAATATTGATTGTGGGGACAGAAGCATCTTTACCAGCTTCAAGCCAGTCTGTGAAGAACAGCTATCTACAGCATCTAGCTCACTCGGTGCAATCCCTTACCAGTAGGTCTGGTGCCATTCTAGTCTTTAACTTCTTATCCTCTTTCTTCTAAGTACACAGCATGTATGGCCACGGGCAGGTGCAGTTTACCTCTCCATTTGCTTGTTGGAATCATAGGAATATCCTGCCCGATCAGCTCTGATCTCTGTGACACCTGTGTCCTTTATCTGTTGCACAAAACATCTTGGTCTCGTTTGGGGGAATGGTTTGTCTAACGCGTGTCATGAACTCATTTTGACTTCTAAATGCAACGCCTGTCGCACAGCAGGTCAAACAAGGTAATTTCCTCTTCCTGTCTGATTCTGGATGCCACGAAGTTTTTTCAATGTGTCAACAGACTTGAAAGGCCTCTCCTTCAAATTACTTTGAGTATCACCATTACCCCCCATGTTTCTCTTCTATTCCATGGTCCCTGCATTGCAGAAGTGGCTCAGTCTCAGCAGACTTCTCTACTGTCGCTGTGTCATCAGCTGCCTCTGTAGGAGTATGTCTGACTGCTCTTATTTTCTCTAATCGTGTGTCATGGCATTTTTCCCCAGCTGTGGCCAATTCCAAGCCAAGTGATGATGCTTTGATCATGCTTTCTCTTCACTGAGTCTCCACTCACTCTGTCCATAACCAGCCTCAGTCTCATTCTTAGCAAGAAAAGTCAAGGGCTTTTCATCTGAATTGTGCTTGCACTGATACTGACTACTTCTTCAGAATTCTCAGGGAAGAAAAAATGAGTTTTGCAGTGTGCTGCATGGAGACCTCCTTCTGTTGAGGTCCATTCATGCTGACAAGAGCACACAGCTATGTGCGGATGTGATTAGTAATTCCACCTGCCAGCCCATTGTTCGTGAATCATCAGATGCTGCGCCAGCAGCTTCCTAATGGCTGCATTAAACCACTAACAGCTGATGCTCTGTGAAAATATAATCTCAGTTCTGCACCCATAGAGGTGCAAATTGGGTGGATTCTCAGAATTTGCTGTTCCCAACAGTAACATTCCTTAGAAAAAGTAATTATTCCAAAATGATGCATCTTAGAGATGATAAAACAGCAAGGAGACAAAGTCAGGATTGTTTAAGTACCATCATTTTACGTACTTTAAATGTAAGTTTAACTTCAGTATTTCAGCCTTTAACTGAATTTTTTGAGCTGGTCATTCTTTATAGAGACTCTCACCATAAGCTAACAGGATGGATCAGGAATTGAAGTAAAGAAAGCTTTTTATTTGGATTGATTTTAGAGCAGAGAAGTAAGGTAGGGACGCCATGTAAGCTGCAGCATGTCATACACATCCAGCCCAGAAAGGAACCCCCTGAACTGTTCCTTCTAGTAAAGCTTGGAGTTTCTCATGAAGGATAGAGTTTCCACGTGCCATTTGTGTATGTTAACTAATTTCTGCTCAGTCTCAATTTGCTCATTTTAAAATGCAGTTTGACTGTCCTCCATACGTGTAATAAACTTTGCTTTTTCTTACTCACCCTGTATGTGCATCCTCTAGGGAAATTTCCTCCTTCCCCTTATTCCTTCAGTGAGCACAAGAAAAGACAAATTTCTGTTGAAACCTCTTTGACGAATCGCATCTTTAAAAACTGCTGAGCACTGTTGCCTTTTTGACCAAATTACTGAAAAGTAATCCGTTGTCTCCTTTCTAATTTACAGCTCTCGGAGAAGGATAAACCCTATGTAGATATCCAGGGACTGACAGCTTCCACCATGGAAATCCTGCTAGATTTTGTGTATACAGAAACTGTTCACGTGACAGTAGAAAATGTCCAGGAATTGCTCCCAGCAGCATGCCTGCTTCAGCTAAAAGGTAATTGCCAAGTATCAGCACAAACTGCACAATTGCTGCTGCTCAGAGATCTGGTTTGTCTGACCTTCTGTAAATGGAAGACAGATTGTGGGAGGCATGAAATCTATAAGCAGTGTGTTCATTCCAGGCCTGAGCGCTTCTGCCTTGAAACCATACAGTTTGTGTCAAACTTCTTCTATTATCTTTTGCACACTGGTCTCATTGGTAGAGGAACTGACTTGACTGGAAAAAAAGATCATAAAACATTATTTTTCCATGGTTTGGGCTACTTTATATCTGCATGAGAATACCCAGGAAGAATTCAGTATAATAATAAGCAAATCCTTGATATTACTTGGCCTTGCCATCGCGATGTGTCTGGATCATAACAACCTGGTTGATGTGCACCTATGGAGCTATCCAAGGCAACTATCAAAAAGACATTGGAGAAAGCCTTAAAAAACAATCTGGTGGCCATATGCACTAGCATATACCTTCTTGGCTTATAGTCCATGAAGCTGGGTACAACTCACATTCGAGTCAGTTCCTAGTGTTGGATTTTTTTAATGTGCAAATAGAATAGACAGAGATTGAAACAGCCCAAACAATTGCTCTCCTGCTTAGTGTTACCATTCTCCTCCTCAGAAGTGTTTGCATGCGTGTGTTTCTGTAGTATTTCAAGCTTGTTTTTGAGTCGTTTTTTCATTATTGTTTAGAACTTTCTTTTCTGAAGCCCTTTCCAAAGCCGAGGATTGATAGTAAGCATGCAGTGCTCATTCACCCCTCCAATTTTCCGTAGGTGTGAAACAAGCTTGCTGTGAGTTTCTAGAAAGCCAGCTGGATCCATCAAATTGTTTGGGCATTCGGGATTTTGCTGAGACACACAATTGTGTTGATCTAATGCAAGCTGCAGAGGTCTTCAGCCAGAAACATTTTCCAGAGGTGGTTCAGCATGAAGAGTTTATCCTCTTAAATCAAGAAGAGGTTGAAAAGCTCATCAAGTGTGATGAAATTCAGGTAAAACCTGAAAAGTACTGTTACCCTGCAAAGCGTTAAAGTAAAGCATTGAAACCAGTTGGAGTTAAGTCCACGCTTCTAGGGTGGATTTTGCACACAGTTCCTGAGTTTCGGAATTTCATTTCTAAAAAGGTTCTTCTAACTTTTCAGCCTTGTAACCTCAAACTGATGAGTAACATGCAACTTCTGTGTAAGAATTTGTTGTCAGGCAAACATTTCCTGCAAGTAAGACAATCACAGTTGGTTACCTCTGCAGAGTTCTTCATCCCTTTTCTCCTCATTTCCCTGGAGGAGCATTCGGAGGTTACAAAGACGAGTTGTCTCAATGCCTACATTTCAGAAATACCCGCAAGACAGTAACTTCTATTTGTAGACCTTTGTATGCTACTCAGCAGCACAAGGAATGCATGTGTCATGCCAGGCATTTGGGTGTCCTCTGCTTTACAAGGAGCAGAATGCATGATGGTGCAGGGTAGTCAGATTCTTCAGGGAGTTACATGAAGATTTTATTGCCTGTGATTTCTGGTACAGATTCTGTTCCCTCGGGGTTGGTTTCTGGAGGATTTACTACTTGGCTGGAACCTGTCAAATACTTTTTTTTTCCAAGTTTTCTATGAATGTGTATTTCTTGAGAATGGAAATAAGGTGAAAATTCTTTGATAATAGCGAGGGCACTGGTTTATTTAATTCAGATGGTTTTCAGTGAGAGTTGATGTTTGCTTCAGTTCTAAAAGAAGTGATTAAATCATTATCCAGAGTTTGCAGTAACACAAGCTCTTAGAAACAAACCCGTGTAAGTGATACCTCTGGTAGGGTTCCTGAAAAGCAAGTGCAGGGCTAGCCAGAGGAGAAATCTTAATGTATGCTTTGAAAGTCTGCTGTGAAAGTGGCCTTCTGCCAAGCTGATAGCCTCTTGTTGATAAACCTGCTTGGGAAAGAACATGCAAGACAGCAGTGAAAAACCCCAGTGTAGGCAGTAATCAGCAGTGGAAAAAGGCTGAGTGTGTTTGGTATTTAACAAGCAGCAGCTTCAATGCTGTGAAGGTCTGAGCTTATGCAGGTTGTGGTGAGTATTGACATAACACTTCTGGATCGTCAAGAGGAAATAGTCATAGAATGGCTTGGGTTGGAAGGGACCTTTAAAGATCATCCAGTCCAACCCCCTGCCATTTTTCACTAGACCAGGCTGCCCAAAGTCCCATCCAACCTGACCTTGAACACTTCCAGGGATGGGACATCTACAACTTCTCTGGGCAACCTTTTCCAGTTCCCCACCACCCTCGTTGTGAAGAATTGCTTCCTTGTATCTAATCTAAATCTACCCTCTTTTAGTTTAAAACCTTTACCTCTTAACCTGTCACTGCAGGCCCTAGTAAAAAGTCTCTAACCATCTTTCTTACAAGTTATGATTCAGGCTTTGCACACGCACCGTGAAGCGTGAATTTATTGTAATACCTTGAGAAAGTGAACAGAGCAAATCTCTTTGCTGCTCTGGACAGGGGTAATGCGTTCAGGAGCAAGGAATGTTGTATCAGAGGGTACTGAGAAGGCACCAGCTGCAAAGTTCCCTGGCTTTTGGAGAAGCAGGTCTTCTTTTAGAGTAGGAGGTTTTCACTGTGATGTTCTGTTTAGTGTAAACCATCATATATCAAACAACCAGGCATGATTTAACATACAACAAAACTGTTAAATGTATCAGAGGACAGTCACTTAAGGAAGGACTAAAACGATGTGTTGATTACTGCATTTTTGGAGGAGGTGGGGAAAATTAGAACCAGTGAAGTACCCTGCTTTCCTTTTGTGAGCTCTGATTGTTCTTTCCCTGTAATTCAAAAATAAAGAGGCCATTTCTAATTGCAGTGTTACAAATATAAATCAATGACATGGAAGAATTGCCTTACATAATTAACCTCTATGGCTCCCTGCTTCAGAACATACTTCAACAAATAGCTGCAAAATGAACTTCAAAGTGTACTAGTCCTGTATTGGTGGGAAGACTCGGTCTTGTTGTTACAGGTCTCCTTTTATCTTCATATTAGTTGATCATAATAATGATGATCATAATAAATTCATGTCTCACTTGCTTTTAAATTGGACAATCTGAAGACCTGAAAAAGAAAATCAAGTCCAAATAATATATAATAGGTCTCTTTACAGTTATTTGTCTTTTCATTATCAGATTAATCTTGCAGCGGCGTGCTCAGCATGCACTGGAGCTGCTGTATTTGTAAAGCTGTCCGAAGCACCTGAGGTCCTCTAAAAGTGCCAAATTTAGTTGGCTTAGACAGTGTAAGCTCTGGAAGTGGTGTAAGCACTGGCATGTGGGGGTCCTAAGTGGAAGGAGAAATAAGTTAGAGTCAGAACAGCAGAGTTCACACCTTCTCCACTCTGAAATCGAGTCACTTGTATTTTCTTAAATGTAAATTGAAGTAGAAGACCTCAGATATACCCAATATTATGACTAGGGTGTTAGCAGGGCGGTGTGTGGGCACAGGGCTGCAGGGGTTAAGGTGAGGCACTTTTCTCTAACAAAGAGACGTGATTCTGATCACCTTTATGATGGTGCTTTGCAGCCTGCAGGACAGTGACCCCTGCTCAGAGTGGGAATCCCTGGCAGTTGCAGTCTTTGACTGGGCTCTCTCAGCGCTTGTGGGCCAGGTCCCACCCGGCTCTGCTGCGTACCACAGTGCATTTCTGGTACTTGTACTGACAGTTGCTGATCTCAGCTATAAGGAAAAAACAAATGCAGTTTTAAGGAAGAGAAAATAAGGGCTTGTAATCAGTGCTTGTAAATACTGCTCACAGGAATTTCCATAACAGACTCTAACGTGAGGTGTCCTGCTCTCTTGCTGGCTCTGAGCAGCATCAACAGTCTAAAAGTTGTCTGGTCCACGGGCAGTTGCTGAATTGCCCTGCGGTCTGATCGGCATGTGTCTCCTCTTTGCAGGTGGACTCTGAAGAGCCTGTTTTTGAGGCAGTTATAAACTGGGTGAAGCACTCGAAAAAAGAACGGGAAGCATCGCTGCCGGAGCTGCTGCAGTATGTGCGCATGCCGCTTCTCACCCCCCGCTACATCACCGATGTCATCGACACCGAGGTATCGGCAGCCCGGGTCTGGGGCACAGAACAGCTGGGAGCCAGTATCTGTGTGTGGCTGCGTGCTCCCTGGTTAGACTCCTGCTGTGCTAACAGCGTGTTAGAAGCTGCTCTCTCTACCGGTGCTTTTTGGTGCTGAACCTATGGAGGTGTCCCCGTTCAGCTGCAGTGCCCACTGTTTTCCTCGGAGGTAGTTTGCTGTGCCAACAGTTACAGCATCCTGCTTTCGGCTGGGAGGGAGTCCCATCCAGAGGAATTACTCGGTTGTCTCCTGATAGGCAGCACCTTTCTGTTCTCATCTGTTACCTTCTACAATGAGCTTTCTGTATTCCATTTCTAAGCCCTAGTGGGTCTCCTGTAGGTGGAGACAGGCTGCTGGCATGGGATGCTAGGGAGGAAATGGCTGGAGAGGGCCTCATCAGGAGTTGTTCCAGGTGCAGGTGCCCTTGACTGAGGAGAGCAGCAGCACAGTAGGTCCAGGGTCAGCACACGGCTGAGAGCCATATGTAATCCTTTGTGTGGCTGGAGCGTTGCAGAGGCAAACCGAAATGTGGATGATCACAGGAGATCATTAAGCTTTTGCAGTGGAAGTTCAATTCCAAATGAGTGATGCTGACCCAGTGCAAGGTTTGACAGGAAGGTGCAGAGAAGGTTCAAACCAGTGTCCTTGTCTGATGGTGATGTGAGCTGATCAGTGGCTACTAGCCTTTGTCACCCATCAGGTGCTGAATGCAGAGTGAAAACATGGTTACATATGAAAGTGGCTCATCTAGCAACATTCATTTCTGGTGTGACAATGGCTGCCTTCTGCAGGTGTTCTTAAATAGGGTCAGCAAGTATGCAGTTAAGTTGTGCCAGGGCTAAAATGTGCTTAGTCAGATTGTTATGGTCCACCTTAAACTGAAATTGAAGCTAACACAAGAGGGACTGGTACCAGAACAATTAAGTCTGTTCCAAAAGCAGGCTAACATATTGTGTGTAAAGGGCCCCAACCTTCTTACTGCCCAGGATGGCACCTCTAGACTGGAGGTGAGACGTGATGATGGTGGGACATCATCATCTTGGTACAGTGTGGAGGGGAGAGGGTTGGCTTGGTGCGGCATCATCTGCCCTGAACGCCCTGGTCTTCTTGCACAAGCACGAAGGAATTGTAAAAATAAATCTTGGCTTATTGCAGCGCAAAACACCCAAAGGGAGCTGAACACTGAACATTCAGGGGAGGGGAACGTCGCTCCGTGTTACTCACGGAGGGTATGACTGTCCTTGGGTGCAGTGCCCCCAGCTTCTTCTGAAGGAGACCTTATCTGCTTCTGTAGTCTCTTTGTAGCTCAGTGTCCCATGTGTATAGGGATCGAGCTAACGGACCCAGCAAAACTGCTTAGTTTGTGCTTTGCTCCTTGTTTCGTCTTCAATGGCAGGTGCATGTTGAGTTGATGATGTGGGGCAGATCCAGCCAAACTGATTTCAGTCCCTGCCAGTCCCCCTTCACAAATGTATTTCTGCTGGCTTACATGTAGCAGAAGTGGATTTCCCTTAGTTTTCCAATGTAAGTATTTTTGTCACGGAACCTGCAGTGCCAGGCTTTGCATGAGAAACGAGCCATACCTTTCCAGCTGCAGTCTAGTTTTGCGTTGTCTTTGCCTTTCCTTGCATGCAGCATTTGCACCATGACACTACTAGCAGCAGCCTGCACACAGGTCATTTTAATGCTGTCTGAATTGACCAGAGCTGGCTTCAGGACAGTTCTCAGTAGGGATCTTAAAATACCTCACGTGTACCAGTGACTCATGTTTTTCCTCAGCCTTTTATACGATGCAGTCTGCAGTGCAGAGACCTCGTCGATGAAGCTAAGAAATTTCATCTTCGGCCTGAGCTCCGGAGTCAGATGCAGGGACCCAGGACAAGAGCACGTCTAGGTGAGCAGCAAGGGGAAGGTCACCGAGGAGGTCTGGGGAATTGGCAGGTATTGTGCTACAGGTGCTGTACGGTGCCTTGTAATTGTGCAAAGAGCTTTGCAGCAGTAACTTCATGATACACAGTCCCCAGTGGTAAAGAAAGGCGAGCACGGGACAAAAGTATGTTTTCATAGCACAGTTACTTAGCAGCAGTGCAGGGACTAGTTGGTTTCCTTTAATCCAAGGCCTCTGCTGTAACCACAAAAACGGTTTCCTGAATTGTTGGTGCTTCTAGATACCTTTGTCTCAGCATGCAGCTGTCCAAGAAGTATGGGAAGAGTTTCTTCCTATCTAAAAACGCAGATATCAGTGTCGGAGATAAAAAGAAACAACTGTATTAGAGTGAAGGTTAGCTTTCAACAGGGAATCTGAGAGGGGAAGGCACAAGGAGGAGGACAGAGAGGTGCCTCATTCCTTTCAGAGGTACATTTTTCTTAACCACATTTTCAACTTAACCTCTTAGGACGACAAAAAAAAAAGTTGATTTCATCTGCTATTTCGGTGCCTCCTACCAAGCACTGTCGCTGAGTCGTTTGGGAGAAGTGCTTGGCTTAAGGCTGGAAGCACTTGGGAGTAACACAAACAGTAGGAATTACCCCCAGGAGAAGAAAAAGTATTTTCTGGCTTCTTCCTAACAATGGCCCTTCCTCACCTGCCTCCCTTCCTCATGTCTCTAGGCTCACTCTGGACTGCCTTTACCCCAGCTGCACTCGCAGAGCACTGCCCTTGGTGCCAGCGCTGACGCCTCTTCCCTCACGCAGCCCTCCCTGGGTGCTCTCCAGTGCTGCTGCTTGTGGAGAGGGACCCTGAGAAAAAGCTTTGTGGCCATTTCTTGGTATTAACATTGTTTTAGGGGATGGAAACCAGCTTAAATACTAAAGGAGGAGGGCAAATTAGGTTTTTCAGAGAGAGATTGATTAGGTTTTTGGCCGGAAGGCATTATTGTTATGATGTGGTTTCACCTCCAGCATAGTCCAGGCCACAGCATGTCTTCTTTTTTTTCTGGGAACATCCTCCATCAATTTCAGTGACATTCATTTCAGCTTCGCCTGCTGTTTTAGAAAGGGGCATTGCATTTTGTTCTTGGTTGGAACACTTGAGCTGATAAAGGAAATGTCACAGAATTTTTTCATTACTTATATTGGCAAAGAGTTTGCACCTTGTTTCAAAGGTTCATCTCCTTCAGATTCAGTCCAAATTTTTTTTTTTTTTTAACTGATTCAATACCATCTGCTATCAGGAGTGCTCTCATTATCTGTCATTTATAAATGGTCGTCAGGTTGCCTATTAACTTTCGGTTGGATAAACTGAACTGATCGTGCTATTAACTGTCATAATGCACAGGAAACTTTCTAAGTTCCAATTTGTCTTTGGAGCTTTTTTCTGAATCCTTCCCAGTTGCATTTTGTTATTCTCCTTCATCTGAAGTGGCAATTGTTTTGCTTTGGGATGGACAAGGCCTTGCTAAATCTTTGTTGCTCGATGTTCAGCCTTTCTGCAGCGAAAAGCTGGATAGCTCTGAACTCTAATAAAATTCCCTATTACAGAAATGGTCCAACAGGTGCAGGGATGATCATCGATCACAAGTCTTTATTTTTCTGTCAAGGAGAAAATAAGAAAAAATCGGGGACCCTTTGAGAGAACAGGAAGTAAAGGGAAGGCAACTTTGAAATAAAATACATTAAAACGTAAGAGAGAATTCTTGGGAAAATACTGCATTATTTTTTCAGGCTTCAGTGAGCCTAACTTCTACTTCATGTAGAAATGGTGAAAAAAAAGGTGCTATCTGGTCTGGATGTCGCTTGTAAATGAGGAGAGAATGCCATTCTTTGTGAGGAGGGTGGAGGCAAGCAGCCATCCTCCTTCAGCTTTCTTGGGAGTAAGAAGTTTACAAAATAAACGTGGCAGAGAATACAAAAGAAGACATAAACAAGCCAACTTGTGTTCTCAGAGTCCATCTAACATGGGGAGGAACTGCCCACCAGTGGACAGCTTCTAGCACCCAGGTTAGTCTTATGGCCACGCACCCTGGAAGGGTTTCTCTCTTCCTACCCACTGACACGAGAGGGGACCCAGGTGACCGTTACCTGCATTAGGTGCCTGCTTCAGAACAGTGATAAAAAAAAACCAACGGTGATTTAGAGGCTGCTTCTTGCACCAAGGAAGGCTCAGCGTTTACTCAGATGATTGCGTTGAGGTGATCCTTTGGTTGTGAAGGGACTGACCTGACTTTGCTCTCCCTCTTTGCTCTAGGAGCTAATGAAGTCCTGCTTGTGATCGGCGGCTTTGGCAGCCAGCAGTCACCTATTGATGTTGTGGAGAAATATGACCCGAAGACTCAGGAGTGGAGTTTCTTGCCCGTAAGGAACCAGTTTTGATTATCATTGGGCTCTACAGATTGCTGTCATCACTCACTCACCATAGGACCGTATACCACCCTCTAAATAAAATTCCTCTTTGGGTTCCTCTGCATTCTGCTTAGAATTTATGACAGAAATTCATTAGGGTTGCTGAGGTTTACACAGTGAATGCTAAAACTGCTTCACATTTGAAGATTTACTAAGTAAGCTTTTTATGAGAGCTTGCTGTCATATTTCTAATGAGATGAGCCTTCAGAGACCCACATCTTTGTTGTGGGAGTGAGAACTTATGAGAGGCATTTTTGATCTTAGGGGGGTGTTAAGCTCTGAAGTTTAGTGAAGATAATTGAAATGTCAATAGGAGTAGTATAATCAGTCCTGCTTTCAGGCAGGCTGCATGATCTTGCTTGCATTGTTTCTGAGCAAAGCAGGATATATTTAGGAAGAGAGAGCTTCTGCATTGGGGACTATTTCTACCGAAATTTAAAATTGGCTTTATCGGTGTGAAATGGTGGAGAACTGCCTCTACTTTAGTATCTGTAATCACGGAAGAACTTACATCACCTTCTCCAAAATTCTGTTCGTTTTTGGAGGCCAAAAGCTGTGGATATTTCCATCAGATCACAGTCTCCACATTTTCCCCTTGACAGTCTCTGCAGGGAGCCAGTGGGAGGAACGCAAACCTCCGAGATGCATCAAAGATTCAGTAGAGACAAAGGATAAGTTGACATTTTAATGCAAAATATTTTAGCACAAAGAGACCTGGGCAGCAAGAGTAGAAGCAGAGGAAGTCAGATGCAATTTATGCATTTTAACCAGGGCTGTATCCTTGAAATCCATAGTGCCATTTGTCTCTTTGGCCATTTTCCAAAAGAGCAGTGAAACAGGATGGAAGAACCGCAGTTGTTCTACATACATCGGTGTTATTTCCTCTCCTTGACCCTTTATTGTCTTTGCCCTTTTAGAGCATTACCCGTAAGAGGCGCTACGTTGCTACGGTGTCCCTGCACGATCGGATCTATGTGATTGGGGGGTATGACGGCCGCTCGCGCCTCAGCTCTGTGGAGTGCTTGGATTACACATCAGATGAGGATGGTATCTGGTACTCTGTAGCTCCGATGAACGTGCGGCGAGGCCTAGCAGGAGCCACGACCCTGGGAGGTACGTCCAGGTCGCTGCACTGGCAGGGCAGTTCTCTGTCATTCCTGTCCTCCGGTCGGCCTGAAATGCCCTGAGCTGGCACACGCAGAGCCGGTGGCTCTGAGAGTCTGAAAGTCTGGCATCTCATTTGGATGGAGAAATGGAAAACTTCTTGTGCACGTATCCCGAGAGGAGTTCTGTCTCCATTCTTCGGGCATGTGTCTGTGCGTTGAGGGATGGCAGCTCAAGGAAGGGTTATGGAGTGGGAAGCTCTCGGGGTGGTGACGGTGTCGTGTAGTGCTGAGCACAGCACACAGAGTACAGCAATAACAATCCATCCCAGGAGAGAGGCTGAAAGTGGAGCACGTGCAGAGAGGGATTCTTAGGACATACCTGGAAGAAAGAAACTACCTTATGGAGCAAACCAGAACACTTCAGCCTGTTTACACAGGACATACTCGTATATTATTTCTCTATAATATACATATATTCTCTCTATGTATTACTTGGCATAAATAGAAAATGTGCTATATAAGAATTGAATAAGAGCGAGTGGTTATAAACAGGCCATAAAGAATTTGTGTGGAAATGAGAGGAAGTTTTATAACTATTAAAGTAGTGGTTATCTTCTTAATAATATTGGTTAAATAACATGCATTACATTTCAAATTCTTACTGTATCTATTCTGATGAAACTTCTGTAAAAAATGTGGCTGGTTTGAAGATGACACTTGACAGATTTGTGAAGCATCGTGTGCATTAGGTTCTCCAGCATAAGGAGCTGGTCTTGATGTCTTTTGGATCCTCTCCGTTTGCTGCCCATGTGTTTGCTACCCTATAATCACGTACTCTGGGGCGGTGCTGAGGTGGTGTTAATGGTGGCAGGTTTTGGGCATGGCACTTCTTCTGTATGTTCTGCAGGATGAAAAAAAAAATAGCCAGGGCATGTATGTTTTCTTTAATCCATCACCAAGAAGCAGATTTAAGGGCCAGATGGGTTTTGTGTTTGTTTGGTTTGTTGGGTCTGTGAGCAGGCTAATGCAGCGAGCCGGGGTGAGGAGGCTGCGTTTGTCTTGGCTCTGAATGTGCCAAGCTCTGTAGTTGTTCCTGCATTTTGCAGTCCGCGTTGGAGGTTTGCTCCATCTGTGAGGGCCTTCTTGCTCCATGTGCGTGTTTGATCCTTGGTGCGGTGAGTCCAACCTCTCTCTAACGTTGCAGACATGATCTACGTTTCCGGTGGGTTCGACGGAAGCCGACGTCACACCAGCATGGAACGATACGACCCCAACATCGATCAGTGGAGTATGCTGGGAGACATGCAGACAGCACGGGAAGGAGCGGGGCTTGTCGTAGCTAACGGAGTTATCTATTGCCTCGGTAGGTACCTGAGGACCTCAAGGCATTCAGCAAATACGTGCTTTTAGCAAAAATGGCAGTGCGGATCCTTTCTGCACCAGTTATGTCACATCCAGGTTAGAAGAGACACCCAGAAGATTTAATTTCACCGAACTGAGCACTGCACGGTGCTGTCAGCAGGGGCAGCCTGTTCTCACCACTACCATCACCAGGGCTAAGGCTGGATCTGCCACACAGCGACAGTAAATGCTGTTAGAAGCAAATTGGGCACAGTCAGCCTGCATTTGAGGGACCGCTGAAGCGTGGGGGTGAGCAGTGGCAGCTGAGGTTTGCAGGGCCAGGGCAGTGGCTGAAATGCCCTAGAGATGAAGCAGGTAGCTACAGGTCGTCTGCTCCACGTGAAGCAATGCTGGCTGTAGCACTCTGGAAATGTATCTTAGGCTGTATGTGTTCGAGCTCCTTTCTGCAGCACTTGTTTCATTTTCAGAGACCCCTGAGTTTCAGATACCCAAATCATTCTAAAGACGTTAATAAGCTTGTTCCGGAGATACTCTTTCAAGGCACCAAAAAAGGCAGGCCCAGCACTGTTTTCTGCCCTCACCAGTTGCAGTCCTGTTGTTCTTAGGGAGTCTTGATTATCAGACACTGGTTTATGGGTTTCACTTCTCTATCCCAAATTCCTCGTCCCCATGCTGTCCCCCAAGGCAGATGCCAACACAGTGCTCCTTGGCTGAAAGAGCACAACACAATTTTTTGGTATTGTCTTGTGAAACTGCTCTTCCAGCCCTTCATGCTTTCATCTTCAAGGCATCCCAGCGTATGCTCTGCGCGGCCTCCTAGTGTCAGCTGGAGGCTGCAGGCAGCAGCACACAGACCCTGAGCCAGCGCCAGGTCTGGAAGCCGTACATCTGCTTCAGTGGGACAGCGGGAATGTTGGCATCGGGCTTGGAGGTGGCTCTGCAGTGCGGCGCTAACCTGGCTGTAGTGGTTTGGAGGGGCAATACTCCACCAGCACTGCCCCGTGCGGTGCAGGGCAGAGCTTGCTCCAAGCTGGCTCAGGTCTAGCACTGCAAGCTGCAGAGATCCTCTGTGTTCTGCCTGCCTCAGCGTGTTGGGAGTTGTGCTGGTCGCAGGGCAGTGCCACGCCAAGGGTGAACCAGGCATGTTACTGCTCCCTACACAGAAAACATTTTCCAGAACTCAGACCCATGGTTTGCTCCTCTCTTCTGTTTCAGGTGGCTATGATGGGCTGAACATTCTGAATTCCGTAGAGAGGTACGATCCCCACACTGGACACTGGACAAACGTCACACCAATGGCCACTAAGCGCTCAGGTAAGAGCCCACAGAGCCTTGAGGTTACAATGTGTTGTGCTGCACTGAGGAAGCCATCACTGCTGACTTGTTCTGCTGCTCTTGGGGATGTTGGCTGGTGTCAGTGGGTGGATTGGCTTTGAGCAGGGACTGTTTTAGGATGTGCTGGCTTAGCTCCCCAAGAGAAGGATTAGTTCTCACATGCCTGATGTCTGCATCCCATGCTAAGATGTGAATAAAGGAATGTGCCTGCGGTTTTATAGGTTGCAGGGAGAGGAAGTCTTGTGTGACTGCCCTAACTAGGAACGGTGCACGGCTTGGAGAAAAGCTGGCAAGGAACAAGCGATGTAACAATTCTGCGTAAGATAATGGGACAGTTTGCTAAGTCAGTGCTCGTCAACCGCACAGGGCACTGTAAAGGCAGGGGTGCTCAGCAAGCCCTCTTTCACCTGCCCTGCACTTTGTGAAGTGCTGGGCCTCAGCTCCTGGGGCAGCGGGAGGGCAGAGGCCAGTGCTGCTCGGGCAGTGTTAAACTGCTCAGCTAATGATGACTCGAAACATCGTGCAGCCACACTTCAGTTATCCCCACCAACCTGCAGTTTCTCCATCCCGCTTAGAGTCCTCTCTGAGCTTTAAGTTTGGCAGCTAGGAGAAAAATAAAGTTTAAAGCCTCAATTTGGAGTGATTTACTGTCTCAGCTGTTACTCATTTCTCAGAGAAGTGCAGCTCTCTTCTCCCTGTGTGCTCCAGTGCTGGCCCCAGGCCACTGCACTGCGCCTCAGGCCTGCCCCAAACCTCATGGCAGTGCTCGAGAGCAGCCGTGGCCTTGCTGAGCTGCACGTGGCAGGGCAGGAAGCTCAGTGCTCCACAGCTTTGTGGTTCTTGATGGAGTAGTTCTGCTTACAGGCAGTCTTTCAAAACCCTTTTGAAGTTGCTTTTTCTCTAATAATTCCAATAAATGTCCTTTACAATTAGCCTAGGCAGCCTTGTTTCTCTTTGTTCTCTGCTGTAGTATTCTTGTTTAGAGACAAGAGCTGGTTACTTAATTAAAACTGTTCTCTGTTCTAAAAACATTCAGGCTTTCTTGTGCCTGCAGTGCATTCACCAAAACCCCAGGCTTTAAATATTTACTCCTGTGACAGAGCCATTCCTGTTAAGTTTGGGTTGGAAAGTATTTCCCATATGCCAAGAATGGATTTGATTTAGAAGTCGGTTGCTTTCCACACCCAGGAAGATCCCACATACCAATGTGTGATAAATCTATGGCTTTTCCTACATCAGAGGAAACATGCAAGACCTATTCACGGGTCTCCAGAAAGCGTAAGAATGGGATGCCTTTTTCCAAGCGGTCTGTTGTGTGCACCACAGAAGATGTCTTCTGGCAAAACCAAAAGCAAAGAGTTCAAAGGGAAGGCCATTTATAAGAAGTCTTTTCCCAGGTCCATGCCAGTTTTCCACAAGACTTGGAGGCTTTTGATAGCAGTGCCTCAGCCCACAGAGCAGACTACTGCAGTGCCACAAGCAAGCAGGAACATTGTGAGGCTCTCCATACCAGCCACATTCCTTCCTCAGTGCCGAGACTGGGAGCACAGAGATCTGAAGCAGGGATGTGCCCCAAAACGCTGTTGGGCACAGTTTTTTTTTTCTGTCACTCTGTGGTATTAACGCCTCTACTAGTAGCTTAGATACCAGTTGCACTTACAACTTCCACCCTGGTACCAGTTCCAGTCCATCCGTCCTGGCGACCTTGGACCCTGTAGGACCTCCTTTGCTTCAGGGCTTTGACACTTTCCTAGATCTGCCTGAGTGCAGGTCTTTGAGTTCCAAGGGAGACCAGGACTAAAAGTAGTCTTGCCTTTATTTACAGAGAATTGTCTCCCCTTGTTTCTCCTCATCTCTTAGGACCTATTCTGGAGATGAATAGGTCCTAAGAGATGGATACCCCTCAGAAACCTTGGCTGTGTTGCACTGCTAGACCTGACTTCCCTGGCTAAACCTTGGTCTGGTCCCTTCTCAGCTGAAGTTTCCCCCAGCGAAGCTCTCAGAGAACCCATGGGGGCAGTCTGCCCCTTCCCAGCTGAATTGGTGCTCTCAGCAAGGACAGATGGTGAGAGGGAGGTTGCATGTAGTGGGACAGAAAGTCTCTTACACCTTGTTTGTAGAAGAAACAGACCAGTTCCCAGGAGCTGTAGGGTAGCTGGCTTGTTCCCTTAGGGATACTTGTCAGTGCAATGGCTACATGTTGCTGGTAACATCCTGACAGGGTTTACTCAGCTCTGGAGATGCAGCTCAGAACAGCAGCAGCTGTTGGCGAGAGCGCACAAGGCTGTGGAGCACACGGTTATCTGACTTATCTTGTGTTCTTTGGTGCTTCTATCTGAGAGGGGCTGCAGTCCGCGAGCTGAGGCTGGCAGGGCAAATCTGCTGCTGTTGTCACAAATCCCAAGTCAGGTCAGCGGTATCACTGATCGCTTTTCCTGGGGCAGGTGAGAACAGCAGCTCTGACACGCTTCACCCACTCGAGCCTCTGTGACTGTGCAGCAGACAGCAGTTTTCATTTCCCTGCCTCCCAGAGAAGCAGTGTGAAAGAAATCCCTCCTCCAGCGTCACATGGAGCGGTGGCATTGTCCTGGCTGCAGCCAGGGGCTGGGTGACACCAGGGAGCCAGGAACAGCAGAGAAACCCAGCTTTGTGGTGACCCCCCCAGCAGAGTTCCAGTCAGCTGCCCACGTGGCTCGTGCCAGCCTGCACAGGGCTCGGGGTGTCCTTCAGCCAGGGTGAACGTCTCACCTTGCCCCTGCTGCGCTGGCTGCAGCGCTGCTCAGTCCCCCTTACGCTGGAGATTGAGCAGCAGTTGGTAGGTAGAGGTTTCCGTGTATCATTTTGGAGACAACAAAAAATACTGGGCGATGGCAACTCTTCAGCGATACATTAGATATTTATTCTCTTTTATATTTATATATAAATAAATACATACATATTTATTGATAGATATACGCATAAGAAGATACCCTCTGAAGAGGAAGAACTGACCTAGTTCAGCCTTGTTGACAGCAAGCCCTGGGCACAGTGCCGACAGTGTCAGTCGTGACTGTAACTGTTCCATCCTCCTCTCTCTCCCCAGGGGCTGGAGTGGCTCTGCTGAATGACCATATTTATGTAGTTGGTGGGTTCGATGGGACAGCACATCTCTCTTCCGTGGAAGCCTATAATATTCGCACTGATTCCTGGACAACTGTAACAAGCATGACAACTCCCCGCTGCTATGTCGGGGCCACCGTGCTGCGGGGAAGGCTGTATGCAATCGCTGGGTAAGAGACAGCCCTGGGCTGGAGAGGAAGATGCTCTGCTTGCTGGAAGAGGTGCGAGTGACTTGAGGTGACGCGACCTGCTGCCGCAATTTCAGGTGGCCTCTCCCAGCCCACATAGGCAGTGTGATGGTTCAGGGCCAAGACAGGCAGGAGAGTGGCAGCAGATAGCAAAAGAGAACCTAATATACTGGTTTTGTTTCAGGCTGTCCCTGCTGTATGTAACTGTCCAGCCTCCCAGAAAGGACTGTGAACGCCTCAGCCTCTTCCTGCAGCAGCATCCCTCACCTGTAACTTTCTGTCCTTGCAGGTACGATGGCAACTCCCTGCTGAGCAGCATTGAGTGCTATGATCCCATCATCGACAACTGGGAAGTGGTGACCTCCCTGGGGATGCAGCGGTGTGATGCTGGAGTCTGTGTCCTTCGGGAGAAGTGATGTGGAGGGAGCTTACAAAGAAGATCATCCTAAAAAGTCTCTGCTGGAAGAAGAGTCCCAAGTGATTTGCAGTGACTGTTTTTGAGACGTGTGGATGCTGTGGAAGTAGGCACCAGAACAGCAGCTTTCTGTGCTGCTTTGACTAGAGCATGTGCATAAACGTGTTATCTCAGCAGTCATTTGAAATTGGGGGCTCTGCGTGAAGCTGGAGAAAGGTGGTGAAGTGGGTCAGGAGAAGCTGCATTCTCTGCTGTTCCTGTGGCTAATTCTATCAGCAGAGCCGGGGTGCCCCCAGCATTGGCATCAGCCAGCGTGGTGAATGCATCCAAGGACATCTGCATACAACTGGGGGTCTCTTCGGCCACTGCAGGACCGTGCGGGTCCTCTGGTTGCTCTCAGCCACATGGATGCGTGCGGGTGGAATGCAGCTGCTCTTATGTTCCAGCTTCAAATCATCTTGTACATACTGAATGTTTTTGATTTGCTCCTCAAGCACGTATCTGTGCAGAGCCAAATTGAGTGAGCATGTGTAAGGGGGTCCTGCACTGGAGCTGCATCCGCAGGTTCCTCCCAGGTCTGCACACAAGGAGTCGCAGATTAAAGCTGTCAACTACTGAGACCCAAAAGCCTGAGGCTGCTGGGGGCAAAGGGCAGGGGGGAGAAACTCACTGCCTAGCGTAGAGGCAGATCTGCAGCATTTGTGCTCCAAGCGAGGGGCTCACCGAGGTTCACCACATCACATTTCCCTTGAAAAGCTTGACAGATCCAGCTGCAAAAAGCTGCATTTTCTGGCAGCAGGAGCCTGGCTGTGAAAGGCAGTGCCTTTGCTCCTACCCCTGCAGGGAGGTCACCTTGCGGAGGCTGAGGCCCTGAGTGTAGGGACGCAATTGCTACTGTCTAAGTCGACCTTGCTGGCGAGCGACTGGGGTTCTTCCCTGGACAGGTGTCTGTCCAGCGCACCCACGTCAGCCTTGTAGTTGAATTCGTTGTGTTCATTTTCCTTTTATCCAGGATTTTTGTGCTTCCAGGCACGGTTCGGAGTGACATCCTGGATTCCGTTTTGCCCCTGTGTTCTCAGTTCTCCCCTGCCTCTTAACTCCACATCCTCTTACACCAGCTGTCCTTTGCCTGCCCCACGAGCCCCAGGTGAGCGTTTCACCACTGGCTCCCTGGAGCACTCTCCCCAGCATGTCTCCTGCCTTGCTGTGTTTCTGGCAGCACGGGCTCTCCTCTGCCGTCAGCTTGGCCCCTGCAGTGCCTGGGCTCTGTGTAGTGCTGCTCGTTGAGCTTACTGCTGACTCCTTGCTTAGGGGACAGGGTGGGATCAGGGATGTGGTAGCATGACTTAATTATGCACTTTCAGCCAACGCTCTGACCTTCTGCGTTTGTTTCTATTACACAAGTGTTCTGTGGTTTTGTTTCCTATGTTTATTTTTTAATGAAAACGTTAAGAATAAAATATTTCCTGAGCCAATGGGAGCTTAGCTTCTGTTCTCTACCCTCAAGACATTTGCCTGATCCCCACGTTGAGGATTTGTATAAAACTCTGGTTAGACCAGGCAGCCACCTTCAGCTGTGCTTCTGCCCTGCTGCTTAGGTCTCTGAGTGGCATTAAAGAGCAAGGGCTCCATCCCCTTGGGATCCGCAGTGCAGAAGCCCGTGGGGCCTGGGAGGATTTGCTAACTGAGAATTAATTTGTTGCAAGAGGTGCTTGCAAAGAGTGGCAGCAGAGATGAGGAAAACAGCCTGTGATGATACTGTTGTAACAGAGTCTGCAGTTGCGAAAAATAACAGCTCCTTTGTCCACCATGGAAGAGTGGGATGAATGGAGCGCGGTATTAATTCAGCTGTCAATGGCGTAGCTGCAGACTGCTCTCCTGGTTTCCCTCTACAAACCTTCTGTTGATTTTAAGACAAACTGCTGTGTCCTGCCCCAGCAGCCTTTGATGGCTCTGAATGTTCTGGTCCCCAAGCCAACACCTCACCTGTTATTTGAGATTTTTAAATAGCTCCTCCTGGCTGACCTGCCTTGGGCTGAACTTCCCTGTAACTCTTTTGGCAGCTGGAAATACACAAGGAACCAAAAAGATTAAAGTTCCCACTTGTGAGAGTGCAGTATGGACAAGGAAGTACTCCCTGATTTTACAAGATCAGGGTCTGCACCCCATTCACCTCTGCTGCTGGCAGAGAGGCACATAGAGGGAATTTTCCAGGCTACCGCGTGGCTCCAGTATTGCACCTGGAGCTGTCTGGAGCTGTTTTCCTTCCCCAGACAGTCTTGCTTTCCTGCAAATGCCTTTTGGGGGGATTCAGCTCCAGAAGAGACCAGTGCTAGCAAGCGTGCTCAGTGGGTGGTTCTGCTGAAGCTCAGCAGACCAAACTGCCAGCCTCCGACCTCAGTCACGGCAGGACGTGGCCTTACGGTGGCCAGCAGACCCCATCACTGCCTTTCTGGAACAGGATGTACTGAAGGGTTTGAAGAGGAATTGATGTTTCCAAGTAGATAATGAACAATATAAATGTGCAAAATGGTCTGCATCTGGGCATAGCTGGACGTGAGAAAACTCACAGGCTGTCACTGAAGGAAAAACGGAACAGATCAAAATCTGCTTGGAAAGGAGCTGGCTTTGATCCTTGCAGACCAGTGACAGCAAAGCTGTCTGCTCCAAGTGCAGATCTTTCTGCAGGTGGTTTGCAGGACTTGCTTTTGAGTAGTGGGTGCCTTGGGGCTGCTTACAGCAGGTGTTGGTGAGCTTCACACCACGTTTATTGCCTCCGCCCTCCTCTCAGCCCTGCAAGCCCAGAGATGGCTCAGGAGCTCCGATGCCAATGCTCAGCCTCACAAATACCCACAGGATCCACAGGACAATGGGTTTGTGTCAAACAGCCATGCTCACTTTCCAGCTCCTGGCAGGGAGTGGAGCTGCAGTCAATAATGCAGCAGCCAAGGCTCTGGGATTGCCCAAGCTGGAGCCTTTCATCAGCTGGATTTCTGATGAAATCCTGTGTCCTATTTAGTACCTTGAACATCTGTTCCCTTTTCTGGCTCCTCCTGAAAGTTCTCAGGCGCAGCCATTCAGGAGGCAGCAAGAGAATGGTGCATGTTTATGATACAGTCAGGAAAAAGCTGGAACCGGGGCTCTTCTGTGTTGTACCCCGAAAAAAGCAGTGGCTCCAATCAAGTGGGCCACTTCCCTTTTTCCAGCAGTGCTAACAGCGGGCCCCCAGCTGGTCCTGAGATCAGCACAAACCCACAGGGCCTCACACTCGGTAACGGGTGAGCTGAAGTCACTTGGGCCTCAGGACCTGGGCTCCTCCGGCACAGCTGCCTGGAGTCCCTGGCACAGCCTGCTGCTGTCTGGTCAGGGTCAGGCTGAACGAACTCCAGCTTCCTGTCCTGGAAACCGTTGTGCTCTGAATGTCAGCACCTTGCCCCTTCCAATGCGCTCTTCCCCCCTCTTTGCACACTGGATCAGTTCCCTCTGTGCCTCCGTGAGCTGCACTGTGCTGGAGCGAGCTCAGCCCAGGCTCTCAGAAATGGGGTCAAAGCAAACACCCGCGGCAGCCCCGCAGGAACCGCCTGCCCTCCGTCCTTCCCAGACACCACAAGCCAGGCCCTGCCTGTCCCTGCAGGGCCCAGCTGTCCAGCAAACAAACAGATTTTGGCTGCCAACTGGTCGCTGCCAGCTTATGAAACTGCCCCACTTCACGTAGGAACATCTCCGTCCACCTCACAGAGTCACAGAATGGCCGAGGTGGGAAGGGGTCTGGGGATCACCTGGGCCAGCCCCCTGCCCAGCAGGGTCACCCCGAGCACGCTGCGCAGGATGGCAGCCAGGCAGGTTTTGGATATCTCCAGGGAAGGAGACCCCACAGCCTCCGGGCATCCTGTCCCAGTGCTGCCACCTCACAGCACAGAGGTGCCCCTCATATTGAGCCGGAACCTCCTGGGCTTCAGCTTGTGCCCGCTGCCTCTCGTCCTGTCGCTGGGCACAACCGCAGAGACTGGCTCCGTCCTGCTCACACCCTGCCCTCAGACATTTATACACACGGATGGGTCTCCCCTCAGCCTTCTCTCCTCCAGGCTGAGCAGCCCCAGCTCTCTCAGCGTGTCCCAGGGGTGCCCCAGGCCCCGGCCACCTCAGCACCCTGCTCAGGACTCGCTCCGTGTCCCTCGTGTCCTGGGGAGCCCAGCACTGGGCACAGCGCCCCGGGTGGACATCGAGGTGCTCGAGAGGGTCCAGAGAAGGGCAATAAAGCTGGTGAGGGGTCTGGAGAACAAGTCCTACGAGGATCGGCTGAGGGAGCTGGGATTGTTCAGCCTGGAGGAGGCTCAGGGGAGACCTTATTGCTCTCTATAGGTACCTTAAAGGAGGCTGTAGAGAGGTGGGGGTTGGTCTATTCTCCCACGTGCCTAGTGACAGGACGAGGGGGAATGGGCTAAAGTTGCGCCAGGGGAGATTTAGGTTGGATATTAGGAAGAACTTTACCAAAAGGGTTGTTAGGCATTGGAATGGGCTGCCCAGGGAAGTGGTCGGGTCACCATCCCTGGAGGTCTTTAAGAGACGTTCAGATTTAGAGCTCAGTGATGTGGTTTAGTGGAGGACTTGTTAGTGTTAGGTCACAGGTTGGACTCGGTGATCTTGGAGGTCTCTTCCAACCTAGACGATTCTGTGATTCTGGGTGCGGCCACACGGGCTGAGGGGGGGATCTTCGACGGGGGGGAGTGATGTGAGAGGGGTGATGTGGGGGGGGGGGTGATCTGAGGGGGGTGATCTGGGCGGGGTGATGTGTGTGGGGGTGATCTGAGGGGGACGATCTGAGGGGGGTGATCTGAGGTGATGTGTTGGGGAGAGATCCGGGGGGCGATGATCTGAGGGGGGGGTGACCTGAGGGAGGGGGGGGGGGACCTGAGGAGGGGGGGGGGGTGACCTGAGGGGGGGGGGGGGGCGACATGACGGGCAGCCCCTCAGCGCCCCTCCCGCACAGCGCATGCGCACGGCGCTGCCTCACGTCACTGCCCAGCTCCGCTCCTCAGGGCGGTGGCGGCCCCAGCGCGCCTGCGCGGCCATGGCGGCGGCCTGCGCCGGGATGGAGCCGGCGGCGGCGCCTCCGTCCCCTGCTGCCGCTGCCCCTGCCCCTGCCGCTCCTTCCCCTCCTGCCCCTTCTTCTCCTTCTCCTCCCGCCGCGCCGGGCTCGGCCGAGCTGGTGTGCGCGCAGGGCCGGAACCTGAAGGCGGTGCTGTGCCAGCGCTGCGGCTCCAGGGTGCTGCTGCCCGGCGCCGCCACCTTCGCTCGGCGGGAGGTGAGGGGGGGGGGGGGGAGGTAAAAAGGGGGGGCAGGGAGGGGATGGGGGGGAGCACGGGGAGAGGGGAGGGGGCAGAGAGGAGGAACAGGGGGGGCAGGGGGGGGGGGAGGCAGAAAGAGGCTTGGGGGGCGGGGGGGGACGAGGGGGCAGAGGGGGAATGGGGCAGAGAGGTGGGGGAGTACAGGAAGAGAGGGGGAGGGGGGGAAGGGGGTGGGAGGTGGCGGAGGGAGGCTGGGGGGCACAGGGGATGTGGGGGGCAGAGAGGAGGAATAGGGGGGCAGTGAGGTGGAGGGAGGCAGAAAGAGGCTTGGGGGGCAGAGGGTGGATATGGGGGGGCAGAGGGAGAGGGGAGGGACAGAGAAGGGGAATGGGGGGCAGAGAGGTTGGGGGGAGGCAGAGAGAGAGGTGGGGGGCCAGAGACGGAGGGCAGAGAAGTAGGAGATGCAAAAAGAGAGGTGGGGGGCAGAGGGAGGTAGGAAGGGGGAATAGGGGGGCAGAGAGGCGGTGGTGCCCCCGCAGGCAGGGCGGTGATGCCGTGTTCCCCCCAGCTCCTCCTGCCCGCCATGAGGAAGAAGGCGGTGGCGGCGGCAGCGAGCGGCGGGGACGTGGTGCAGGAGCACTGGCTGGTGCGCGACATGTTCTCCTTTGAGAACGTGGGCTTCACCCGCGACGTGGGCAACGTCAAGTTCCTGGTGTGCGCCGACTGCGAGGCGGGGCCCATCGGCTGGCACTGCCTGGACGACAAGGACAGCTTCTACGTGGCACTGGAGCGCGTGGCACACGAGTGACAGCGGCAACACGGCCTGGGCTGGGGACGGGGATGATGAGCACTGGCTGCCAGGAAGCCCTGCAGCCCAGCCGCCCCGCTACCGGACAGCTCAAGGGGCCGAACTGAAGCCCAGCTGGGTGAACACGGCTTGGCCACCCTGCGCCTGACTGACCACAGCCTGGCTACGCCACGGCTTTATTGACTTACAGCCCTGCTGGCTGCCCCGGCCCGGGGCACCGATCCATAAACTAACCAAGAAACGCAGCATCGGCACGGCTGGTTCCTCACCAGAGCCCACGTGGGGAGGGTGTCGCTGGTGGGAGGTCACCAGTGACCCGCAGGGACAGCTCACTGTGACAGTTTCACCAAGTAGCTTGATCTGCCACTGTTGCTAGAAGTGGTCCCGGGCCTTCTTGGCTGCTCTCTGTCACTTCTTCCTCGTGTGGCAGCTGTTTCCGTGTGGTAGGATGTCTTTCAGGCTGATTGGTTCGTGACACAGTCTTATAAATGTGGATGCTGGCACAGGGGCAAGAGGAGAAGAGGACTGCTGTGTTGAATCATGGTGGCCGCATAAATTGTCTAAATTACAGCCAAAGCAGTTGTAGGGTTTAAGGCTGTATCTTCTGTTGATTTTCAGAGGAGATGTACCCTGCCCCAAACCTTAACATTTAGGTTCTCTAAAACCTCATCCTACTTGACAACTGTAACCTGTAAGAGTATATGGCACCTAAAGCGTGTGTAAGGCATTTTAACTAACGTGATTATATTAACTGAGTACTTGGAAATAAAATAAGATACAGCTAGAGCTCGCTGATAGAATGGCAAATAAAGAAAATGCAAGCCCATGGTATGTCCAGGAAGGAAGAGTGAAGAGATTCCTTCCTGAAAAGGATTTGTATCATTGGACAAGCAGCGTCTGATGACCGAGTGTCTCAGTGCTGAAGAATGTCAAAACAGCTGTGTGCGTATTAAACAGAGATGTCAGGAGACGATTCCTCTTCTGTAAAAGCAGCTGGCAAGAGCAGTGCTGGGATACTGCATCCAGTGCTGGCCTCTCTCTTTTAAAAGATGGGCACAAAGCTGACTGAAAACTGAAGGAGCCTGCAGCAGGCACAGTTCTCAGTCTTTCGGCAGTCACGGTCCAGTTTGTACTCTCGGTTTGCAAACTCTTGTGTGAATAACGGAGCAGCTTTACAGTGGCTATATTGAGGCACATCTCCCGAGAACATGTCTTGCAGCAGGTCTATCAGTATGCTGTGCTAATAAACACTTCGGGTACTGATGCAGCTGGCATTGTGCTGGGGCGATGAAGTTCTTTGTTCACCACCAAATCAAGGTCTGTCGTAGGTAAAGATTAAAAATGTTGCTCCTCATGGCTGTGGGAGAGGCTTTTGCCTCACGTCTCTCTCCTGAAACCATTTTGGTGGCAGGAGCCTAAGGCAGGCACAGCCTCAGGTAGATTATCCCGAAAGGCATCCTGGTCTGGCTTGATGACAGCAGGTGAGGGAGAAACGAGTCCTTTCTTTTCCAGTGCTCGAGCACCTGCACTTTTCAGATTTGAAGACTCTGCCGTAATATAAAAGTCAAGCAACTGAGACGTCGGCTGTTCTGGGGCTGCTCTGTTACGAACCTCAGCTGTGGGCCGTCAGTGGGAGGGAGAGTGTACCTTTGTAATCTGGTGATTAAGGCTCTCGCTGGGGTAGAAAGTGAGTCTTGTGCCCTTGCTAAATGTGTCACATGCGCGTACAACATGAAAACTGTGCTGTTTTCTCCGTGCCCTTCTGCTTGTTTAGCCCTAAGCTCTGTAGTTGAACAGCTTCATTGAGGAAATGTAACCGAGAAGGGCAGGAGAGCTTCATGTGGGTTCTGCACAGGCGCAAAGAAATAGTGGGATTGCATCACTTCAATGTCACTTTATCACTCGGTTTGTTTACTAGGGATGTGTTTCGATCTATAATAGCTAGATCCTGGTCTATGTTACTGCAATATAAAATGTACTGTGCAGTAGTTTCATTTTTAAGACATCGCTGTGCAGGACAGGCTTGGGGATATCAGCTTGGCTAATGCTGAGTAAATGACACCTCTCAAAAAACATGTGTGAAATCCTGATATTGGGCAACCATCAGTGGGTGGCACTGGGGTGGAGCAGAGGTGGAGGCAGCCTTACTGGTGACCTGGAAAGAAAACAAAAACAGACAATGTGACAGCAGAAGACGAAACAATAAATGAAGATGCCTCTGTCTTGTAGACAATCCAATCTTTGGTAAGTTTTGCATATTTGAACAGTGTGGGTGTTGTGGTGGTTTTTTGTTTTGTTTTTTAAATAATATCAATAGCAACGTCTTCAGAAGTGAAGGAGATTTATTTCAGTAGTGGGATTCAACGGCTGACTTTCATTGACATTAAATTTGCAAAGCTGAAGTGCTAATCAGCATTAAATATTTGCCCCATCGCTGTGGAGGATGCTGCTGTTTCCAAGACAGTGCCGGCTGCTCTTGTGACATTCTGAGGTGCAGCGGTTCTGGGGTGATTCACAGCACTTTTGGGCTTCTCTTCTATGAGGATGGCCCAAGCAGGAGTGGTAGAGGTCACTGCTGCGCCTGAATGGGGCTGCCTTTGCAGTAGTTCTCTCAACAGTTTCCCATCGAATACACAGGAAAGCTCAAAGCAGCCTTTCCCGGCAGTAGAATGCTTCCTGAAGAGCTGGGAGATCTCAGGTCAAAGCCTTCAAATCAGCGTGGCAGAGATTTGAATCCACTGCAGTGCGGTGCTGCTCGGAGATGGGAAAGGAAACTCCTCCAGCCTCGCAGCGTGAGAGATGCGCCGAGTGGATGCATCCTCCAGGGGCCCCAGGTTTGTGGTTCCTGCTGATTTTTTCCTACGAGTTAGGATCACGTAGAAAGATTTTGGAGATTGTGGAAATGCTAAGAGGAAATTTCGTACAACGCGCTGGGAATTCGCTCTAGGAAACTTGCATCACGAGTTCTTGGGATCTTTCAGTCTCGGGTAGGATCCTGGCTTCCTGCAGCACGGAGAAGCTGTGGGATGCAGCCCTGAAGTCCACGCGGCGCAGGCAGGGACATCCTCCCGACAAAGGTGCAGCCATGCCGCAGGGCTTTGCAGGAGCCCATCACCCAGACTCCCCCCTCAAAAAAAAAAAGGAAAAAGCAGCATTGTGTGGAATTTCAGCCTGGGCAGTTCCGCTGTGATAGTAACTGAGCTGTAGAGGAAGAATGTCTGCAGTCAGCAAATCTTGCCTCGAGGGGGATTGCTTGCATGCAATAGGCAGCAACATCAGATTTGGGAGCATCTAGTGAAGTGCTGAGCAGTCCTCATGTTAGCAGGAACTAATCAAAATTTAGCCCCACATACATAATCTTTTCACTGTTTATCTAGCATGTTGCAAAACTGTTTTCCAGTTGCCTGCAGGAATTTCTAGGAAAGAAAAAAAGGACGAGAGCCAGACTTCAGGTACAGGAAATGCTTACGTAAGACCTGTTAACACGCATCTTGCAGCCCATCTTTATCATCAACAAGATAGAGCAGAAACCCTTATTTCCACGTGAAGATTGCTCTTAAATTAATCTGGAAATGGATTCTTCTACGTAAATAGCTGCACAGACTTCACTCACGAGATGAGGGTCTTCCTATGCTGGGCAGCAGGAGGCTGTGAGATCTGTCTCTGGTAACTGCTACAAGCCACCCCTTGGTGAGAGGTTGCGTTCACACCTTTCCCTCTTTGAGGTGCATTTCATGGAAGTAGGCAAGTGGTGCTCAGAGCGGGGACTGGAAATCGAGGCCCCCTTCTTTCCCTAGCTCTGCAGGTCAGCAAAAAGGTCTTGGTTTCTGGGCCTGATAGCACCAGGGCGTCTCCATGAGTCCTCATCTCTTAACAGAACAAATCCTTGGCAGAGCAGGGAAGACAACGCGGGCTGTTAAGAAATAACTTGGAGGAGGACTTCGCAGTTCTAGAGCTCCGACATTCAGTTTGTCATCGTGTAGGCAGCCAGGAGGGCTTAAAGGTAGGATCTTTGCAATTTCTGCAGCTCGATGCATCTGGAACCTCCTGCCAGCACGTAGCGCGTCAAGGAGCTCAGCAGAGTTGAGGAAAGGGCTGTGGAATGACAAAAACAGGGCCAGGTTTACTAGGAGACAGAGCTCTGGAATTACATCTCCTACTCGTCTTGCTTATTTCCTCGGAGCCGCAGAGCTCTGTTACGCTGCGTGACAGACGCTGCCGTATCAGCACGGGCAGTTTTTACAATGTGTGAGTGTTTAGGAGAAGCGGGATATCTGAAATGTGTTATAAAAAGTCTCTGCGTGTTATTTTACGTGCCTGACAATTCACTCCCTGGCAAGAACAAGAAAAGTAGGAGGATAGGAAATAATAGGAAATAGCTGCAGGGTCCGTAAACAAATAGTGCAGGGAAATGCTTCCCTGCCTCCTGCAAAGCCAGGTTAATAATGGCCAAAGCCTAGAATCAAAGGAACACCAAACCACCAAGTATTTTGCTTAAAACCACCAAGTATTTTGCAGTTGCTGGGGGCCATGGAAAGAAACCACAACAGACGAGTGGAACTTACCATAAAAGTGCAAAGAGAGAAAGATTTTCATAAAAGCCAGCTTTATGCTCCTTTAACCAATTTCTATCGTGCGTCTCAGCATAAATGATACTTTTGTGCTGAGCTGCTCCTCGGCCGGGTTCTTAAAGTGCAGCTTTCTCACAAGTGCTGCTGGAGCTTTTTGTGTCGGAGAGGGCAGAGAGTGGGGAGATGGTGGCCTGGCAGTGCAGATCACTGAGCGGTGGGGCTGCAGCCCCCAGCTGGGTGAAAGAAGCCGAGGTTGTCTTCTCACAGGTGTGCTTTGGGTGAAATGCACGGGCATCCGAAAACGTGTCTTGCTTTAAAGGCCATGCAGGGTGTAAAAATGAAGTGCTTTGATCCCTAAATGAATCGCAGAGGAGGAGCTGAACAGGTTTCTGGGTTGCTCAGATCGTGTTTCCATCTCCTAAGAGGGGATGCAGGAGGCCCCGTGGAGAATTTGGTTCCTGCATCTTTCTAACGCTTCATCTGGAACTGCACAGTCAGCTCTATGGGCTGCTGAAACCTGATTTTTAAATACTGCACGTCTGAAGCTCAGAGGGTGCTACGGGGGGGGGGGGGGGGGGTAACAGCTTCAGGCAGAGGATCTATCCCTCAATCACACATCACGGTCACTTTCTGGGGGCTTCAGTTTTGTCTTCGGTTCAATATGAACCATTCCGATATGGCTGCTGCATGGAGAAACAGACAGCAACCCTTCCCTCCTTGGCAGGAGTCTCTCAGATGTGTTGGCTGGGGTGGAGGGGAACAGCTCGAGGCAGGCTCCAGTCCCACAAATGAGCTGGGCCTGAAAGCGGGGCAAGTTCTGACCGATGCAGCCGCAGCTCAGCCGCCAGAGGAGGCCAAAGCAGTGAGAGCCGGAGCTGTGTTTTTTCCAGCCGCTTGCCTTCCTGGTGGGTGTTGGTCTGGCAGGACAGGTCAGAACTGCAGGCAACGTCTGTCCTTGAAAAGTCTTTCAGAGCCATTTGTGGCAGCAAGGGGAGCCGCAGGCCCTGGGACAAGCGGCCGTGCTAGCAGCGCTCCCGCACGGGTGCGTTTATCCCCGCTTCTCACTGGGGAAGCAGCAGGGAGCGTGTGTATACTCAGCTGTGTTTCTGTTCCCGCTTTCATGTTCCTTATCTTCCAGGAGGCTCTGAATTCCCCTGGAGGAAGGGAGACAGTTGCTTGCCTTAATCCCTGTGCGTGCAGAGGCAAAGCGCTTGTGTGCGTGCTGCCAGGAGCAACCCCCTGCAATTGTTCCAGCGCAGCTGGAAGAGATGCCCTTAGAGCAAGGGAAAACAAGCAAAGCCATGTCAACACAGGTATCTGTCTCCTCCTGGAGCAGCTGGCTCTGCACACTGCCTGGAACATTATTAAGAGCATGCTCTTTCCATGGCAAACAGCCAGACCACAGCTCGCTGAAGAGCCTCTGGTTACTTTGGAATCTCTGGCAATGGCACATGAAGACGTGGCTCCAAGAGCTGCCTCGTGCTTTCCTGGGGAGGGAGCAGCCTGTGGCTCCTGTTCTCTGACACGGGCAGAAGGACTCTGGTCTCTGTCAAGCTGTGACGGATCCAAGGGACTGGCACCAAAAAGGCCACGAGGACAGAAGCGCCAGGAGTCAGCAAACACGCAACTCGGCTCCGGAGGAGAAAAGATGTTTGGGGAAAGTGGCTTCAGGCTGGTGAAGGAACCTCCCTTGGTGAGGAACAGCTGGGAGAGCTGCAGGTGTCAGCAGGCAGTTCGGAGGCTCAGTGCCCTCTGCAGCCACAGGTCCCCCTGGGGCTGATGCTGTGCAAGGCCCCCACGATGCCAGCACCGTTCAGAGGGATCTGGTCCCATCCCTTCTCTCCAGAGCCCTGCTGGGATTTGGGGATTTATATTGAAAACCCTGTAGGTTAGTGCCAAAAGGCAACGTCTGCGTGCAGCTGGCCTGTGCCTGAGCCCCAGCTCCCAACTTTGGGAGAGGTGAAGCCACCGTGCCCACTGCAGCACTTGGAGCAGCACAGCACAAAGCGCAGCTCCTGTCAGCTGGGAACCTCTCGCTCTATTTCTTGGCATCCATTTCTTGGCACCCGCTGCCTTTCCAATCAGATTTATCGTGCTGCTGCTGTAGCTAAACTAATGTTTAACTGGTGTTGTAACAGCTGTCAGCGAAGCCTGGTTGTCGCCACAGGCAGCTGCTCACAAGGCCGACGCAGTGCTGGACTGGGCGCACTGGTTGCAGTGGGGTCCCTGCTGTGCCTCGTGTGCATACCCTCAGCAGGCTACTGTGCCACCCGGAGCTCTCTGGCGCAGTCAGTGCACTTAAATCTTCAAGGTGCGTGGGGAAATGAATGCCCAGCTCTGTTCTGATGCTCCTCTGCAGCTGGTTGGTGTCACCGTGAGTTCACCGCATCCCGGATCTGAGACAGGCCACGGAGCTTCTGTTCCTACCTGGTCACGAACCCAATGGATTCTCTTTAAAACCGCCCTGTGTGCACTGAAGATGGAGGAATGGACTCAGATCCGTGTCGCTTCACCCAGGCTGTGCTGCCACTGGCAGCTCTGGGCTGCGATGGGAGCTGTTTGCCGTGTTGGCCACCTGCAGCACCAGCTGAGGTGTTGCTTGGTCGAAAGAACCATGCAGCATGGCATCAGTACAGATGAGAATGTCCAAACACTAGAAATACAAATGAGTTGGGAGGCAGGGTTACTGTTTGACTGGGGGAAGAAGGTTAACTAGAGAGAGAGAGGTCAGGTCTAATGAGTGATTTCAGTTACCCCCTCTTAAAAAAAAAAATAAAAATAAAAGGCCTGAAGTTGCAGCAAGACAAGGTTTATTTTCAGTATCTTAATCAAAAGTTAGTGATGGGGAATGAAAAATATATTATAGGCTAGAGTCAGTTTACGTTCAGGTAGCTAACAGAACCTGGGCCCATACATTTAACCAAGACAGGCGATATGGTTACCAAACTGGCATAATTTGAGATGGAGGGGTACCAAAACCAAGCACAGCAGCACAAAACTCTCCATACAGAGATGGCATTGCAATTAGGTGAGTAATTCTGAAGGCCTTTAAGTGTAAAATAAATAAATAAATAACTGGGCTTGACAGAGAAACTGTTTGAGCTCCTACAGATGTCTGCTGGAGGTTTGTTACCCCAGGCAGGCAGGCAAGAATTACCCTGTGAAAGGCAGGGCTGAAGCAGCATTTAAAACAAGCAGGGATTGGAAACAGCCCCTGCAATGTGGACTTGTGGAGAACAAAAAATAGGGCAGGTAGCAAAGTCCATGCTTGCACGAGCAGGATTAAAACAGTTGGAAGAGCAAATAATGAAATATTTAAAAATAGGGAATGTATTTAAGGCCATTAAAAACAGGAACTTATTTAAGGATTACCTGCAAAGAAGCTACATTAATAGCCCATTAAGGTTACGAAGTCAAATGATCGAGGTAGAGAAAGCTGATATTAAACTTGCCAGCGCAATATTAATCTCCCCCGTACACGCGTTCTGCTGCAGTTCTGCTGACTATCACGTAGGAAATCTCGCAAAACAAAAGGAGAGCCCAGCCCTTTGGGGTTCCAATTTGGCAACTCAAGCACATCCTTCCACTTGTTTTGACACTCCCTGCAAGGGAGAGGACCGGGTATAAACAGGCTGTAATCATATAATTAGAGATATGCCTACCGAACACGTTCAGCGTTCAGGAGAGGAACAATTGCTTACCTCGTCCGACCCACTCCAGCTACGTGTTCTGTCACCAGCCCCATATCTACGGATCTCCAGCCCGTCTGGAACGGGGAGTGTTTAGGTCAGAAATTAATTCAGCTCCATCTAGTCAGATATTTTTCAGCTCTAAATGAAAGATATTTCTTGGCACACATTCCCAAAACCCTCACGGAGAACCCACGTCCTCCCGTGGAGGTTTGGCCTGAGATCAGTGGAACAAGCGTTTCCCCATGTTGTGCGCCTTCCCCGAGCCTTTCCTTTCTGCTTGCGATGCGCAGCACTTGAGATAAAATGCCCAGGTACGTGTGATGGGATAAACATTTCACACTGCAATCAAAGCCCCGCGATATGAGCTGATTTGCCACAACATTTGCAGTGTCCCTCTGGGAGCTGAGCACCCCAGGTGCTCGGGTGCACCCCACTTGCCCAGGCAGTTCCTCTGTAGGGCCGTACCCCGCAGCCGTGGCAGCGCAGGGTTTGCCTTCCCTTCCAGCGGGGCTCGTTGACGTTCAGCTTGCACAGGCACTGGAAATCTCCTGCGTGTGCACCTTCTGCTCCGGCGAGGCCCCTTTGTACCTTGGCCACGGGGGCAAGGAGATATCTGCAGACAGAGCTGCAACGGTTTGCGATTTGAAGCTGATTTAGCGAAACGGAGCTTCCCATTCCGGCTATCTTTTCTTGGTTTGCCTGCTTCATTTAGTTCACATCAGTGCAGTCAGGCAGGAAAGGCCACGGTGCTGTCTGCTCGTGCAGCTACCAACAGCGGGGTCCGTAAGCAGTGCCCAGGCCTGAGAGGGCAGGTGAGTTAGGCTAAGCAGGACCTGACTGCAGCAAGTATTAAACCAACGAAAGATCTCATCGCACCGTGCAGGAAGCACTGCTTTCCCCCTTTCTTGCTAGCCAGACTTCCCTTATCTGCCATTCCCTGCAAGTCTATGGAGAGAAAAAAAGAACAAACGCCCTGTTTAGCCCTCTTTGTCTTCCACCTCTCCGAAGGGCTAACAAAGGCGCTGCTTTGCTCGGTGTCAGGAACCTCGTCCCTCCCCAGCCTCGCAGAGCCGTGTTCGGCAGCAGCCAAAGGTCGGCCGTGCAGTCGGAGGCCCCATAAAGTCGGAGGCCCCATAAAACTGCTCCGCGAGCGGCCCCAGGCAGGGCGGCCGGCCTCCCTCCAGAGGTCAGGCACGCTCCCGGATCGGATGACCCCAAGGGAGCTGCACCCCATGTTGCAAATGAAGATTAAAACAAAAGCAAAATACGTCAAGATCCCTGCGAAGTGATTTGGAAGGAATTCCTCGCCAGCCCCCAAAAATACCCGATCCTGTAACAGTTAGGACACCAAGAGTTTTCTGTGAACTGGGAATGAGGAGTCGAGACCCTGCAGCATTTCACTGTTGCCAGTTAGAGTGCTGGAAAGCAGTGCATGAAAATCCCAGATCATCTCAAACCTGGCACTGACATTTAGCAGACAGATACGGGGGTAAGGCTATCACATTTTTATCAAGGATTTCACTGGTGCATGCATCATTTGTCCAACATTTCTCAGAAAGAACAGAAAGTAAGAGCTGCATGGTTGTACATTCAAAGGAGGTTCATCCGAGAAGCCCCAGACCCACTGAGGAGCTGCTGAGATTTTACCACAAGTACACAGCACTCTGGCATTTTCTGGAAGTGTCGTATTCACTGAAAATATGGTACACAGCCAAAGTCTGTGCTCCGCGGGCCTTGATAGCGTTACCAGACGCGGAGAAATCCTGGAGAAATATAAAAAATTCTCACACCGCACTCAGAAATAATATCCAGTAAAACAGAAAGAATGTATTCAAGAAGTTGTGGATACACGATAGCCCCTAGGACTTTACATTAACGTTTAGTCCTACTAAATCCAATGCATTTCAGTCCCATGGAAATGTTTTTCCAGGCATCCAGCAACACCACCTTCTGCAGGGCTGCGTTATTTCTCGTCAGTGCAGCTACGGCAAGGCACACCAAGGCAAACTCAGCACGAGCCGCCAGCTGCCTGCTCCCACTGTCTCGATGCCCCTTTTATGCCGCTGGAGCCCAGGGACTGAAGCCTTATTGCAGTTCATGCGGTACAACAGAGCAGATTTCAGGTGCCCGAGTGGCTGTATGCAATTTGTCAAAATAGCACCCAAACTTGATTTTCTCACTGAAGTCAAGAAACGCTTCGTGCAGCTGGGGCAGTCCTGGTAAGTCCAGATTATCGGGGATAATGCTGCTTTACAGAGCTGAGCTCTGTGCCAAAATCCATTTCCCAGAGCTGTTAAGACAAATCAGACCAGGTAATTAGGAGAGTAGTTAAGTACGTGAAAACCTCCGTTTAAGCTGGACCAAGGCGTACTGTAATACCCCAGCCTGGCCTGAGTCCAATTTTACTTGTGAACTAAGCTGAGAAGAACACCCGCTGCACTCACTCGGTGAGACCGTTTTCATATCCTGCTTTTGCAAGGTGTCTGACCATTCTGGTTTTATGGTCCTGTGACATTTATAAAGGAGAATACAACACCACAGTGCGATCGTGTGCCATTGACAGTTCAGGGGCTGGCCCCATTGCTAACCTGCATTGGCAGAGTTGGAAGGACAGATAGAGTAGTGTGAGTGTTATTTCAGGTCTGAGCATTTTATAATTCATGAAGTTTTTAAAAAAAAATCGTTGTGGAAACTTCTTTTCTGTAGGTTTTAGAGCCGAGCTCAAACTTTGCTCACAGGTTGAAGATTTTCTTAGAAATTTGAAAGGCCAGAACCAAATGTATTTTTTGAATGAAAGCAAGACATTTTCACAGACTCACCTGATGCCTAAAATGGGAAGCTTAAAGGAGAAGGAAAAAAAAAACTCACTGAAATATTTAAAATACAGTTGCAATATGTGGTATCATGAAATAAAGTTTGGTCTGTTTTCTTTTTTATCTTTCAGGACAAGCATTGAGAAAAGCACAACAGATGGCAGGACGAGAAAAAAAATAAGATGTAACTTTTTTTTTTTTTTTAAAAAAAGAGACTAAAGAAACTGAACTATTGTCGCTATTGTCTTCTTTTATCTTCCATTAGCAATTGCTGTAATAGCTCATGGGATGTTGTATGATCACTGGGAGGAAGGGCAGTCCCAGAAGACAGCCTTGCACTTCAGGTGTGATCCTTCCCATTTGAGTGTGAACACCGGTGACTGCAGATTTCTGTTCTGCATGTCTCAGACAGCTAGGGCATTGAGCCAGCACTGTGCCCTCGCTGCAGAGAAAGCCGATGGTGTCCTGGGCTGCATCAGGCAAAGCACTGCCAGCAGGGCGAGGGAGCTGATCCTGCCCCTCTGCTCAGCACCTGCAGCGCTGGGACCAGTGCTGGGCTCCCCAGTGCGAGAGAGACCTGGGCAGGCTGGCGGTGAAGGTGCTGAGGGGCTGGAGCATCGCTGCTGTGAGCGGAGGCTGGGAGCTGGGGCTGCTCAGCCTGGAGAAGAGGAGGCTCAGGGGCAGCTCCCCAAGGGCTGCACGTTCCTGCAGGGAGGGGACAAGGGGACGGAGCCAGGCTCTTGTCAGCGGTGCCCAGGGCCAGGCCCAGAGGCGCTGGGCACAACCTGGAGCCCAGGAGGCTCCCCCTGACCCCCAGCAGCACGGCTGTGCTGGGGGGGCCGCAGCCCTGGCACAGGCTGCCCCGAGGCTGTGGGGTCTCCTCCCTGGGGAGCTCCAAACCCGCCTGGACGTGGCCCTGGGCACCCTGCTCGGGGTGGCCCTGCTGGGGCAGGGGGGACCGGAGGGACCCAGGGGGCCCTTCCCACCTCCACCACTGTGATTTTGTGACTCTGAGGACTGTCCTATTCTCCTCTACCAAACAGCTTCACTAAGGATACTGACTAAGCTAAAGGCACGTTGCAGCCAAGATTATACCTCAATGAAATGAGGCTAAGCAATTAGCATAAAACAAAGAAAATGAAAAAAACAGAAAGGCAAGTCCTCTCAGGTCTCAGAGCCAACTGGAGCATATTACAAGAGCTCAGCTGGAATGGTGGTTTATTAGAAGTTTAATGTTGATTGGATTATTCAAATATATACCAACCTGATAACACTAAGCACATAGTTTGTGCTTGTTGAGGACTAGATTACTTAGAAGCACAGAAGACATTTTAAAAATAAACTAATTGCAAAGCTGTATGTATTCATCTGATGTCAACAGCCCTCACCATCCAGCTAACAGTTCCAGAAAGGTTTCCATTCCGTACTCACAGTATGGTTATTGAGCAGG
Source organism: Anser brachyrhynchus (assembly GCF_964034855.1). Classification (NCBI taxonomy): domain Eukaryota; kingdom Metazoa; phylum Chordata; class Aves; order Anseriformes; family Anatidae; genus Anser; species Anser brachyrhynchus. The sequence continues at coordinate 4,683,281 of NC_137720.1, read as the reverse complement.
AGCAGGAGAAAGTAGATCCTGCTGAACATTTACGTACTCGTATGTGTGATTGCTCCCCACCGTCCCCCAAACCCTTGTCCACCTTCCTCTTGTGTGGAGGCAGCCAAATTCTCTAAATACAAGCAGCCTAGGACTGTCATATTTTAGCTGTTTTTCAGCCAGCTACTCACGTTTGGCATAATTCTTTGGAAAAACAAGTATATCGATATTACTTCTGCCTTCCCCCCTCCCTCCATCTCTCTGTCCTTCTCTCTCATTCTGATCCTTGCTTTCTGGAGGCCTTTTGCCCATCTTTTCTTTCAGTAATTCTGAGTTTGTAGCCTCTCAGGTTTCATTTCCACACCCTGTGTTGGAATGATCACAGTGATTTCAGTGACAGCGATAGAAGCATCCTTAACGGGTTTTAGTTATCAACCTCTTGAGCTCAGTAGTACTGAGGGGGGTTTACCAATTTCCATCCCTTGTTCCAGCTACCTATAGGCCCTGGTGAGCTGACACAACTGCACCAGGCTCCCTTCAGATGTTAAGCAACCATTGTGCCCCTCCTGTTGAAGCTGCTCACAGGAGTGGAGAGCTACGCAGGAAGAGGAAAACACGATCTACTTCTTTGTTATTGCTTAAAATTGTTTCAAATACGTATCCTGCCCTCAAAAGCTTAGCTCAGCAGGGGGAGAAGCAATTTCCTGAAATTGATGCTGTGCTTCCCATGGCGCTCCGGTTATGAAGCTTCCCACGCGTGCCATATAGCTGCCACTTTCCACCCAAAAAGTAAGTTTGGCGACATCATCAGTATTTCTGTTAATATAAATGTTAAATATTACATTAATATTTATATTAATTTTATTATTAATATTGGGACACACCACGGGGGTTTTACACCGTCTTAACACTTGGTTTAAATTGGGGCATTTACTCAACATATTTATTTCAACACGAAATGCAATGATTTTATTAGTTTTTTTTCTGGATCAGGTTCTTTGGACTTAAGTCCTTCTCGTTGTGTGACTATTGCTTTTGGTGATAGTTGGCCAAGCACAGCATAGCCTGCTGACTTCCACCACCAGAGCAGAGCTCCCTCAGGGCCTGCCTGGTTTGGGGTGACCCAAGCACCAAGCCCTTTGCCTGGCCGTTTGGCCGGACACGGGCGGGCTCTGACCGGAGCCCAGCGCGGAGCCCCCCGGCCCGGGGCCATGAAGGAGCCGCAGCCCCTCAGCCTGAGGAGAAAAAATGGGCGCTGCCCTCCGTTGGCGGGAAGGCTGAGCCCCGCCCCCCTCCCCGCCCCTCTTTACGAACCAACCAATAGCTCGCGCAAGAAGCTGAAATTCATACCTGCGCTCCAATTGCGCGGCCCGCTCCGCCGCCGCCCGGCGCCGATTGGGAGAGCGAACAGTCTCCAAGCGCAGCCACCCAATAGCGCTGCGAGCGGGCTACGCCTCCGGGCGAGGCGTAGCCAATGAGCAGGACGGAAGGAGCCAGCAGCCCCGCCCCTCGTTTATATAGGGCGGGCCGGGGCAGGGCGGCTGCATTCGCGGCGCTGCCCAGACCCGTTGCGCGTCTGCTGCCCCCAGCGCTGCCGGCCTGAGGAGCCATGGTGAGCGGGGCGGGGGGAGGCGGCGGCCGGCTCGGCTCGGCTCGGCTCCAGGCGCTGAGACGGGACGGAGACGGAGACAGGGGAAGGGGTCAGGGGAGGCCGGGCGAGCCCTGCTCCTGACGGCGGGCGCGGAGCGTAACAACTGGAGGCGTCCCAAAATGGAGGCGGCTCCGCCGAGAACATGGCGGCGGCGGGGCCCCGCGCCCCCCGGGGCTGTTGGTGCGGGGTCCGCTGAGAGGAGCTGAGGCGCCCGTGGGGGGTAAACAGCGGGGAGGGAGGTGCCCGCGGGGGGAGGCGAGGTGCCGGGGGGCTCCCCCTCCGGGGGCCGCTGGTAGCCGGAGCCCCGCTCGTCTCGTCCCGGCGGTGAGGGAAGGGGCGGCGGGGGGGGGGGGGGATTTAATTCCTCCGGGGCTCGGCCGGGTGACGAAGCTGGAGCGGAGCGCCCGTGGGAGGCACCGCTTGGGGGTACGGAGGGGGGGGCTGAAAGGTGGGGGGGTGGTAAGGGGTGGGGGGCAGCGCCCTGCCTTCCAGGGCAACGAGCGGGGGCTTCGGGGCAAGCACGAAGACCTCGTCTGTATGGCAAAGCCCTCGTGCAGGAGAGGATTTAAGAAACGTGATGATGCGCGGGTTTGAGAAACGTGACAGACCGCTTCTGCGTCCTCACGGATGCACAGAGAATGCCTGTTGAGTTGACAGTGGTTAAACACTATGAGAGCACTGGGGGGGAGAGGTGATGTCCTTGCCGTGTTCTTACCCTCCCCTGGGAGCTGTTCGTGGTCACGTTTTTAGCTGAAGCGGTGTCAGCGTGACTGCAGCCCCCCACCTTCGCAGGGGGTGCAGTCACCACAGGTAACACCAGTGGTGAGAGATGAGCTTCCTACTTGGGAAACCACATTCCTGGCTACGTTGTTGAACTTGATCTAAGCCAGTACAGCCGTTTTCATTAAAGTTTGCTTTCCCTCTACACAGATGAAGCTGTGCCTGAAATGCTGTGCTGGAGAGTGTAAGGGACCTAGAGCATGATTCACAAGGACAGTTGGAGGGAGCTGGGCTTCTGCAGTCTGGCAAAGAGTACACCATGGGAATATTTAATAGTCTGCAGCTACAGAAAAGGCAGTTACAGAAGATAAGCCAACACTTCAGCTGGAGCAGATCATGTAACAAAAGGAGGCAGAGGCAAATAGGGGCCTGGGAGGTTTGGGTTGGGTGCAGGACTTCCCAGGTTCTGTGGGAAACTTCAGTGAGACTGAGTCCGTGCTTGAAAATAGCATATGGAAGTGGAAGGTGTGGGAGGGTCTGTAGTATTAATTCCTTCAGCGTTCTGTGTCCTGACTTGTGGCTTGAATACAGCATTTAACAGTACTGTGTGTAGTACGTAGTTAAACCTTATTAACATGACACTGTGGTGATGTGTGAAGGCCGAGAGCTGTAATGACAGTTGTCTGTTGCCTCTCTTTAGGTCTTGGACACTGCACTTCCCAGGCTCAGGGTTTGTTCTGTTGGTTAGTGTTCTTGGTGGGAAGGGAATATGCAGACTCTTAGACATCAGCGCCTAATAGTAATTCTTGTTTCACTAAATAGCCGCCTACTGTATAAAGGTACTTGGTAAAATTGCAGAAAAGCAGTTGAAGAGAGCTCCCAAAGCAGGGCCAAGACTAGTGGCAGGTCAGGTTTGCATGACTGCTTTTTGTCAATCCATGCTTTGAAACCCTCCAAGGATGCAGATCTCTTCCTGCCTCTCTGGTGACCTGTTCCGGGGCTGCACCACCCTGCAGGTGAAGCTTTTCTAACACCCAGCCCAGATTTCCCAGCATCCTAACACTGACCTGAAGCCTCCTGCAGAGGAGGGAAGGATTCTCCTGCAGCCCTGTGTCTCCTTTGGCAGCCTGGCACATTGCTTGCCTCGTTCAGGCTGAGGATGCCTTGCTGAACATCCAGGATGGTTCCTGTGGTGACCCCCAGGATCTCTTCAGCAGGGCAGCTTCGCAGTTATCTGTTTCTTTATTTGTACTGAGGCACGGGGCTCATTCTGCCCCAAGTGCTGAACTTTGTACTTGATCAAAGTAAACATGCATGTGTTCAAGATGACACCTGCAGGACCTGAACTGGGGCTGTGTTGCCCAGGCTGTATGTTCCAAGACTTTTTTTAAATATAAATTGTCGTTTTTTGTGTAGTTTCAGGAAGTGATATTAGTTCATTTGATGCTGGAAAGCCCATGCTTATTTTGACATCCTCCATGCTTTCACCTTTTTGGGCAAGCTAGTCCCTACGCACTTCCTTTCAGGGACCTCCAGCTGCTTCGGAGTTTTGTTAGGAGTGTACCTCACTGGTAGGACATGGTTGCAGGTGAGGCTGCACATCGATGGGGTTAATATTGTACTTTTTCCTCTCAGTGGAAAAGAGTTGCAGGCTGGCCCGCTTCCCTGGGAGTTGGAGGTGGCCTGGCTTCTCTGGGACAGCGCAGCCTTGCTGGCTGTGTACTGAAGCTGCCCTATTTACAGCGTGTGGGTTGGCTGTCCTCTGCTGTTCCAGTACCTTGCCAAACCCAGTGCTTTCTCCTGGAGACAGATGAAGCAACAGCCTTGGAGAGGAGCAGGATGGCAGCGGCTCTGAGCACGGCGGGTTGCAGAGGCTGTGGATTGCTCTGGGCGCTGCGTATCTGAATGGACAGCTTAGGTGGTTGGAGAGCTGAAATTGTTCTCGGCTTCTCAGTGCTGTAGTTGAGAACAGGTGGTGTTTTTAGCAAATAAAGACTGATTTCTTGGTGTTCCCAAGGAAATTAAAAAATGCTGCTACTTCCCCTGCGTTTGTTAGTCCTGTGAACTAGGCAGTTCTAGATCCTGCTTATCCTGGAGTTTTTGGAGACTAATTTTATCACCCAGTTGTAGGGTGTGAACATGGTGAAATGTGACTTACTCCAAACTGTTCTATACTCAGAAGAATGTGTTTGACTCTAACTCAAAGCCAGAAGTTACTATGAAATGCTACGGACCAGGAGTCTGGAGATAGTTCAGTTGTGGTTTGGCTTTTAATATTCAAAGCTCTATGGTGAAATATAAGGAAGCTGGCACTGTGCTCTGGACATCAAAGGCAACTTGGGAATCTGAAAATGGGTATGGATTGTTCTTCCTGCTGACACAAACTGTTTTGTACACAGCTGAAATGAGGTTCAATGGAGTAGAGTACTGTTCAGTGCTAAGGAGTTCATTATTTTGCATGCAGCGATGCAATATGAGCCGTAATGTTTCATATTTATAGAGTGATAGTAGGGGTTTGGATAGGCAAAGACTTCCTTGTGAATGGGGAATTGTCCTAAAGTGATCAAAAGATTTTTGATTTCGTGTATGGATGTACCAAAATGGCCCTGGGTCCTGCAGAAGGTTTTGCTCCCTCTGGTGGCAGTGCTTATGGGGCTTGGAGTGTTGGGATGGTTTTCTGGATGTGTAGGCCAAAAAAAAAAACCACCAGGTGTAGTCATCAGTTTTTCTAAATCAGTATCTGTTATGGAGAGAAGTTGGCTGAAGGATTTGGAAGAGTTGATCAAACTCTTCTTGTCTCTTTGAGGATAGGATGAACCAAGAGAAATCCGTCTGTAGGAATGACAATGTCCAGAAGGGCCCTTTGGAGGTGGAGGTAGATGGTGGCTGAAAGAAGCTTTTCTTTTCCTGCCGGACTTCGTGCCAAATGGCCCTAACACCAAGACAACAAGGCCAAGGTTTTAACAGCTTTGCAGTATGGGAGTTCAAGCTGTGCGCGTGAACGTTTTCTAAACAGGGAAACTGCCGTTTCTGTAGAGTGATCCAATGTTTTCCTCCCCGCAGCGTGAGTGCATCTCAGTCCATGTTGGTCAAGCTGGTGTGCAGATCGGAAATGCCTGCTGGGAGCTCTACTGCCTGGAGCATGGCATCCAGCCCAACGGTACCATGCCGAGCGACAAAACCATCGGCGGCGGCGATGATTCCTTCAATACCTTCTTCAGTGAGACTGGGGCAGGAAAACACGTCCCTCGGGCTGTGTTTGTGGACCTCGAGCCAGCAGTAATAGGTAAATACAGCGTTCTGTGCTAGGGTCTGTAGAGCATGCTGGTAGATTTAATTTAACTTGGATGTTTTTGCCTAAGGGACCCATTTCCCTAGTCTTGTGACTTTGGGGCTTTAAATTTTTACCGTGCAAAGCTTCTCTACGTCTTCCTAGTAATGGGAAACGCTCGGCTTTGTGTTCATTGAGACTGTGGCAAATAATGGGTGCTCTGGGGCCCTAAAGAATTAAACACTGTCTTCTGCTAGCCTGTGGAATTCTGAATATGCCACATGCGTTTGCTATAGAAGGTACTAGTTACAGCCTCTTGAAACCATATGGTGTGGTGTGTACAGTAGGCAGCAGCAACCTTTTAGAAAGTTGATAGACATCACGAAATAGATTTCTTGTACATTGGAGCAATTCCTGTGCTTTCCCAAAACAGTCTTCCAGCTTGTGTAGCGCTTGCAGTAATGCATCTCAATTGTTAGCCTAAATTCAGGGACCTCCAGGTATACACTACAACTTCCTGCAGCCTGATCTTGGACTAACAAGCAACTCCTATCCTGGAGATCAGTTGTAGCCATGCTCTGACAGTACTGGCTCTTAATGTTCAGCCCACGCATCTGCCCCTGACCAATTCCCCATTCGGTGGTGTTGGCTGCTCCCCCATTTCAGCTCCCCCGTTTCACAAGGCCCCTTCCCTGAGACACCAGTGGTGTTCTTGCTCTTGCCAATCCGTGTGCATGGAGTAATTCTGCTGGAGTCAGCTTTGGCTGTCCTGCCCTAGGTGGCGATTTCAGGCTCTCAGAGGAGGTCTGCATTGCCTGTGCTTGTGCAGTTGCTGTGTTCATCTGTTTTCTGTAATATGTAGAAAGAGTTGGGAAGGGGAGGTGAGTGAACAGGCTTGGGCTACTCCTGGATACACAAATTCAGGGTCCTTTGTGGGTGAATTACAACACCACAAACCACTGTGGCAATACAGTGGGATGAATTCTGCGGGAGAGCAAAAGGCTGAGCAAGTCAAGGCTGGGAGTGCCAGACTGAGCTTTGGAACAGAATTACCTAGCTTGGAGAAGACCTTCAAGGTCATCACGTCCAAGCGTAAACCCGAACCACTGAGTTCCATCACTAAGCCACAGCCCTTAGGGCCGTGTCCACTGAGTCAAAGCACGTTCTGGCCCTATGCTGTATTATTCCCAGGAGCTGTTGCAGGTCAGATATTCTGTTTTCTTGAGCCCCGTGGTTGTTGCTTCCTCTGCTGCTGGCCAGGTGGTGGCTCTAAGCAACCAGGAAAGGCTGAGAAATGAGGTGAAGGAGAGCAGGTGGCAAAGCTCTCACCTTGCCTCTGGGGGAAGAGCTGGTGAGTCTTGGGACAAATTGTAAATGGCAGTGTTCCAGTGCTTGCTAGTGATGTAAATGTGGTATGGGAGATTGGCAGAAGGCTGTCTTATGAAATGCTTGGTAATACTAGAAAAGTTGGGGCTTTTTGTTGCAAAGGTTGCATCATTTGCCTTTGGGGACTAGCCTGCTTTCCTTATTCCTGCCCTGCTTATTTGAAAACTATAGATCTAACTCCATGGGCAGGGCTAGTGTGGTTCTTTGCATGCAGCGTGCCCCTCTGCCCTGCTTGAGAAAACATCTACTGTGCGTGCAGCAGCTCTGTAGCTGCCATGTGTGTACGCTGGGGATTTCTGGAGCTTCATAACAATGCTGTCCTCAGTGAAAGCAGCACGACTGCTGTCCGTGTGCATCAGCTCTGTTCAGCAAGTGAAAATACTGTCAAAGCTTCCGACCAAGAAACAGGGAGCAGAAACATGCCTGGGAATGTAAGGGTCTTTAAATCTGCCCCAGTGAGACATAAACGTGGAGGTCAGCATGTCCAGGGAAAACTTGCTTCAGCTGTCCCCTCTACTCCAAGTTCTTCCTTCCAGCATGCTTTCACAGTCCGATGACTATTCCTCTTAACGCTTCAAGCTGTTACTCCCCCAGAACCATCTTGACTCGTGTTGCCCCCACCAGTTATGTTTTTCCTGAGGTTCTATATTTTTCCCTTTTACCCTTGTTTCTCAGCTTAGAAAGCTAAAGCAGGAAGTCTTATGAGCATCTGTATTCTGAATAATAGAATTCTCTGAATTTTTTGTTCTGGTGCAGTCATGGAAATACTTTGGAGTATGGGACTGCAACCTACCGTGGTAGCCGGTCAGTCTAAATTGGCTCAAATAATAAGTCTGTATATAAATCTTGAATTCTACACAGCTTTAAGTCTCGTGTACTTACTTTCAACTTAAAAAGAATATATGTGCACAGGCAACTTCATCTGTAGTTAATAAAGCTCTTGGCTCTCTCCACCTGATTTTAATTGAAGTATGGAGTGCTGCATTACAGTATAGCTCAAGAATGGCTTGAGCTAAACCAGAGACAAAGCTATGCGGAGTGCCTTTAGCTCTGTGGTAGGACAGAGCTTCAGCCTCCTAGATACAAGTGCATATTTCTGATAGCAAGTAGAGATCATAACTCGGAATTGTTCTCCAGATCTGTAGCTGGGAAAGGGAGGGAGGTTGGACACGGGGGGTGGGGGGTGTTCTGTGTTCATTCATACGGTTTCTTTATAGCAGCCATTCATGCTAGAGTTTACATTTGCTCTAGTAATATTTGAACAACTGAATATCTGTACAGGAACATCTGTTCCATTTGAACATTCTCTTCTACCCTTGGCAGAAAGTGCAGTTAAAGGAAACGAGGGGATAGGCAAGCAGTGTAGGCTCTGACTGCCCATGGCTGCAGAAAGCTGCTTCTGGAGGACTTGGAAAATACAGAGGAAAAGCAGTATTTCAGATGTTAATTTGTGGAGTGGGCCTTGAACTGAGTCTTAAACTACAGTAGACTGATTCTGCTGGCGTAGTTCAGTTACAAATTGTTCTGGCAGGTCAAAAACCTAAACTTTTTGTGAAAAGAGGGCAATTTCCGAAGCAGTAATTTCATTTTTCTCGTGTATTTAGCACTTAGACTGTACTATGTATTTGGTATCGCCTTCTAATAGAAAACAAGCTGCTTTTTATCTACCTATATAGGCTAAGGTATTTTAGTCTGGATACCTTCAGAAGTAGGTATCCAGACTTTGAAAATACCTAGGTATCCAGGTGTTTGGAAAACCTGATCTACATAGAAAGTTAACTTAAAAAAATATGTATCTTGTCTCCTCAGATGAAGTTAGGAATGGAACATACAGACAACTCTTTCATCCTGAGCAACTGATATCTGGTAAAGAAGATGCTGCGAATAACTATGCTCGAGGTCATTACACTGTTGGGAAAGAGATAATTGACCTAGTCCTGGAACGTATCAGGAAACTGGTAAGACATTTCACTGGAGGCTCTTAAACAAGTTTCTTTATCTTGTTTTACAGGGTTTGGAAATTAGGTTTTGGAAATTGCCAAAATACATAGGCCTGTAAGCTGTGCTTTAATTTGTTCCATGGTAGGAGAAGCTATGGACTTACTCTGCATCCATTTTTATTCTTAGAGGATGTTTGGATTACTTCTATCAGATAGGGCTTCCAGATGACCTCAAATATTGATGAGATGTCCAAAGGTTTTTTTAGCTTCATGTTAACTTCAGAAAGCCAGGACAGAGATGATTCTGATTTGCATAGTTTCTGCTGGAAAAGGATTGGTCTCTGGCTGGAGCTCTTGCAAGGAAGCTTAAGTAGGTGTGTTTGCTTATGCGGTTTAGACTTTTGTTTGCATTTCCTCCTGTTAAAATTTCTGATTCAATTTTATGGTAACAGCAGTAGAAAAGGGAATAAATCCCAGGAGGTTGTTGTGATGGTTCAGGCTTCCTAGTACTTTGATCATGTGGCAGATTGTGAAGCCATCAGCTTGGGTTAGAGTTCCCTTTTTAGGGCAGTTAGTATATACTTTGCCAAATCTGTGTCACAAAGGCAAGGTGTTCTCATTGTGTTAAAAAAAAAAAAATCCGGACTTTACCTCTGGTGCTTTAATATGGAATGCTAAATGAGTTAGCAGAAAACACACCTTTTGTGGATCAAAGCTGATATTATCAACACTTGGCTGCCACAGGCTCTAAAGCTAAAACTGTAGCAGGCTGTACTTTGACCTGAGAAATATGGTTATAACTTCCTCTTACAAGCTGTTTTAATTCCCTGCCAGTCCTGGGAATTCAGGTAAGCATCATGTGGCACGCTTTTTCTCAGGAAGAGGCAGTCTAGCTGCTTCATCTGAGAAGACTAAACTGGAATGGCAGCATAATGCTTCTTGACAGGTCATCTCCCTGAACTGAGCTGCGCGCTTGCAGCTTGTGCAGAACTATAGCAGTAGTTCTAAGACGGGGTATCCTACACTTTATGCAGATAGAGAATATCAAATCAGCATAAGGGGTAGACGATCTATAGCTCTTTGAATATTGCTTTGTTTAATTGTTAACTGCCTTGGCATGAGAATGGGGGTAGAGAAAGCGTTGAGGTAGTAATTTCAATTGGAAGGGCTGCCTTCCAGCATGTAGGTGGTTTAAAACGGATAAGAATACAAGTTTGGAATGTTTTTCTATGGGATAATTCCTTGATAAACGATGGATGAATTAAATATTAGTTTCCTGAAGCTTGATCAGTTGGCATGTGTCAGAATTGTCTTTCGTGAGTTTTTGAAGTAGGCTTGTTTTGGGATTCTTAATATGTAAACAATTGCTATAACATATGTATTTTCTCTTTCAGTCTGATCAATGCACTGGCTTGCAGGGTTTCCTGATTTTCCACAGTTTTGGGGGAGGCACTGGCTCAGGTTTTACTTCCCTGTTGATGGAACGCCTATCAGTTGACTATGGGAAAAAATCAAAATTGGAATTTGCCATCTACCCTGCGCCACAGGTCTCAACAGCTGTTGTTGAGCCGTACAACTCCATCCTGACTACCCACACCACCCTGGAGCATTCCGACTGTGCCTTTATGGTTGACAATGAGGCCATCTATGACATTTGCCGTAGGAATCTGGACATTGAACGCCCGACCTACACCAATCTCAATCGCCTCATTGGCCAGATAGTGTCTTCCATTACCGCTTCCCTCAGATTCGATGGTGCCTTAAATGTGGATCTTACTGAATTTCAAACTAACTTGGTGCCTTACCCTCGCATCCACTTCCCGCTGGTAACATACTCCCCAATTATTTCAGCAGAGAAAGCCTATCATGAGCAGCTCTCTGTGTCTGAGATCACCAACGCCTGCTTTGAGCCATCCAATCAGATGGTGAAGTGTGACCCTCGCCATGGCAAGTACATGGCCTGCTGTATGCTGTACCGCGGGGATGTTGTCCCCAAGGATGTCAATGCTGCTATTGCTGCTATCAAAACCAAGCGCACAATCCAGTTCGTGGACTGGTGCCCTACTGGTTTTAAGGCAAGTCTCAGTTGCATCATGAATCTCTTGGACTTGTTGTTCACTGTAATGGGCGTACAAAGTATATTTTCTCATTAAAAACTTCTGTAGGTACCTGACTTTAATAAATGGAGGCTCGTGTTCTTGTACAGAGCTGCTTTCTGACTTTGACTATAGTCAACGTCAAATCCTAGAAGGCAACTCATGGTTTCTTCTGCTTTTCCCATAGGTTGGCATCAATTACCAGCCTCCAACAGTGGTTCCTGGTGGTGACCTAGCCAAAGTCCAGCGGGCGGTGTGCATGCTGAGCAACACTACAGCCATTGCGGAGGCATGGGCTCGTCTAGACCATAAGTTTGATCTGATGTATGCCAAACGTGCCTTTGTTCACTGGTATGTTGGAGAAGGGATGGAGGAAGGGGAATTTTCAGAGGCTCGGGAAGATTTGGCTGCACTTGAAAAAGATTACGAAGAAGTGGGCACAGACTCGATGGATGGAGAAGATGAAGGTGAAGAATATTAAATACAACAAAAGTGAATTGCAAGTCTCTGCCATTTACTGCCTTTTTAGTAGCAGTGTAAATCATGTCTAATGATTGGAATAAACTTCTTTAAGACATTCAGTAGTGTCCAAACACTATGTACCTTCATTAACCATACGCAAATAGTCTGTCTGAGATAAAATTTCTTTCTGAGAAAGATAGCTGAATAAAGTAATCATTCTAGAGTTAGAGGAGTTATTTTCCTTAAGGCATTTCTATTTAAAGAGCTAATAGTGCATATTTGCCCCCAGAATCCAAGACCAGAACATGCTCAAGCTTTTGGTGGAAGATTTGAAGTTAGCTACTCGTTTTTTTCAAGGTTCTAAAGCTGCTGTCACAATACAAGGTAACAGGAACTAACCTTGTATTACTTAACCTTAAGAAAAGGTGCAACACCTCTAAAGACAAAGGCTACTTCATTTTTTTCTCCTATACATAGATTTGGCATGTACGGGTAATTGAGATACGGTATGCTGAAGGGGGGAGAGATGCCCTTTTGGGAGTGCAGTAGCATGAGAAACCTGTCACTTCTGTCAGGACCTGTGGTGATTGCCCTGGTGCTGCTTTGTCCTCCCACAATGATGCAGTCCCTGCCTGTTGGCTTTCTGTGGAGCGAGCCTTGTGGCTGAAGCTCAATTCAGAGCAAAAATCTGAGCTAGCTGGCTGGGGTTAAACACCAGTTTTCCCTTAAGTGATTCTTTTTCAGAAATTAGTTCATTGGTTCAGCTTATATGGAAAGCAGAAGAACGAATGGTAATTCACATATCTGATGTAACTCAGGAGGATTTGGCTAATCAGGTTGTCTTCGAACGTGGACAGCTTCTGTGAAGCCTTCAGCATGATCTGGGTGGGGGACTGGGAACACAAGTAGTGATCCACAAGCCAAATAACCTGTTTCCATTTCTGCCTTAGATGGATGATTCCGAAAAACTTCTCCCACCAAAGTATCAAAGGTGGAATAGTCAAATGTTATGCTTGATTATCATTGTTACATGATACCAAAGTCTGACCCCAAGAGACTGGCATTTGAGATGAATTCCTCCCAGTCCTATTTCAACCGTATTTGTATTCCTTCTGCTTTAATTGTTGAACATGATTCAGGCCAAGCCTTGAAGCCTGTCTTAGTTGATTAAGGTGAGCATACCTGCTTAGCAGGAGTCTTGGCTGTGGTAAGAAAAATGCCTTAACTTCCTTCAGTATGGGAAACCTACGGTACTTAGATAATGCTGCAATATTTGACATGAACTCACAGAATGGGGATCTTTCCCTGACCTCAGTTTTAGCTGTAACTTGGGTGTGCTTGCTGTACTCAATGGGGGTATCACTTTTAGTTTAGACTTAGAGGCCACTTCTGTAGACTGAAGCCCTGGCAGAATAGCCTGGTCTGCAAAGGCTGCTCATTTGCTCAGACAGCGAGCCTAAGTTGCTGTGAGTTACCATGTTGCTTGTGTTCTTGCAGCCACTGGGTTAAATCAATTCATCTGATGTGAAATTCATCTAATTTAGGGGTGGGTGGAAGTTAGTTTTATATAGATGGGGACAACCTCAGGCTTTATAACCTGCTTTATAACCTAGATCAACTGCTCAGACTGTCTTCTCAGCCATGATCTTCTACAAGTGTTGTATAAATCATATCTCCAGTCATTCGGCATAGCTGATCATGTCTCAGGTTTCAGTGAGTTTCTCATTTGTTTTTGCTTGTTTTAGTTCCAGGGTAGACATGGACCAACTGTAGAATGCTTCAAGTCTTCTTGACTAACTTATTTTCCTGCTTAGGAGCCTGATTAAGTAAATGTGCTAGGCATAGCCCAAGAGGCAGTCACATTCATTGCAAGTCAGATTGACTTCATTTGCTTGCATGTATTCAGATTTTTAATGTGATGGAAATACCACAAGCATAGTATGTAGGGAGGCTGCTTCATGCCTTACAGATGTCTAGGTATTTGGTGTGGAATCTCATACTAAAGTAGATCATGAATGCCATGGAGTTGCTAGTGCCAGCACCGTGGTTGCCTTTAAAACTCGTGTACCAGCATGTGTTGGAGTGGATTTCTGAACACGGCTTTAGTACAGGTTTTAGCAATGATTTGGTTTTTCTGTTTGGGATTTTTTTTTTCATTATGTGACGCGTGCACGCTCTGTTTCCTGCTCTTTGGTTTGTTGTGGTCTATTACACACACGGATTACCCTGTAGGATGCTGCTGATGTGATGGGAATTGGCCCCCACTTTGTACAATGTACCTGTGCAAAGATGAGTTTGTGCAGGACAGCACTTCTTAGACTTCTTAGCATTCTTGTAAAAGGATTCTGCATGCCAAATGCTGAGTTCTTTGAAAACCCTGGACTGACTACGGAATCTCACTCAGTGCAGTCATTAGATTTGAGATGCATTATGCTTTCAATTTTTAAAGATAGTTAATGCAGCTTTGAGAAAATAGCAAGCTGAAAAGCTGCCAGTGGTAGGTTTAGCAGATGCTTGTCACCTGTTAAACATTGGACTCATGCTAAAAATGCAGAGAGTCTCATCGTCCATCATACTCCATTTTTCTTTGTACCAGTATTAAGAAACATGCTGTTTCATTAGCTAGTGAGCACTTAACTCACAGCGTAGGCATATGCACAGTGAGCTAAGATAAGATAGTGTTTTTCTCAGATAGGAAGCCAAGGTAGTTACAGCAGGAAAATCCTGCTAAAACTGATCTTGCTTCAACTAGCTGCTGAAATCCTTAAACGCGCTCTAATTGCTAGCTGCATGGTAGAATTAATGAATGGGTGGTTCATTTGTTTCCTGAAAGTGTAGAGGAGATCCTATACTGAATTAAAATCTGAGTAAGATTGAGTACCTGAAACTTTCAGAAGCTAAGGTTTTCAAAGTGACAAGGAAGTGACAACCTTTCTTTAAATCTGAACTTCTCATGCATGTCTTCATTGGTAAGAACCATCCCCATTCTTCTGCTTTGAAACTAGTTCTGTGCCTGTTTGCACTGGCAGAAGCACAGGCATTACCTCCTGGTAGCTAAATATATCTCTACCTGTGGTGACACAGCTTTCTTCCATTATTGAGATTGGCAATTAATAGCTATCACCTGATAGAGAATAACTTTATGACTCATTAAGTGGAGGAGGAGGAGGAAATGAGCTGGAACCCATGGTGTATTGCCATGTACTTCACTAAATTGCTGGTTGTATCTGTAAGATGTGCTCTGAGATGGTTCTGGTGCCATTCCAATGGAATGCAGTGCAACAGAATCTGACTTCCACCCACTCTGTCCTCTGAATAAGCAATATGAATAGCTTTTAATGGGCTAGTTATATATATAATATAGAAATTACATGTATTTCTAATTTCTATAGTAAGTATGCCACAGTGTTGTTATATGAAATTCTTTCCATATTTTAGCTTTGTGGCCAGTGTAGGTAATAAGCATACAAGTGCACGTGCTTGGCACCATTTCCTACAGAGCAGATTTTTCTTCAAATCATGTTCAGGAAGTGCTTTTGTACTTCAGATACTTTGTTTTGTACTTCAGATACTTTGAGACCATTTGGATAACATCTACCCTATAAGACTGTTGCTGAATAGAATCAACTTTTTAGGAAAGTGTAGCTCTTTGGAGTATTAGTTGGTAAGTAAGCATTGTCTAAAAAAAGTGGTGGTAGTGGTATTAAGCCTTGGTATTAAGGATTTTCTGGCTTTGCTTTGTGCCTGCCTTGCTATGTAATAGTGAGGAGTCATACAACAACATCTCATTGGCAGTTTAGTCACTTCTTGTGGAAAGTTATGAAAACGCTAGAACAGCAAAGTCAATTCATTATTTTGCTAATGCGCTGTTGTAAATGTAGATAAAGTTTTTGATTGCATTGTCCCAAGCCTGCAGCCTTCAGTCTTGTTAGGCCTTCTGCTGACATGCTGCTTACCCTCCAAATTCTGCCGGACAAGCAAGGAGGATGTGATTCTGTGCTCAGCTCTGCACTTCTCAGCCAAATCTGCTTGTATGTAGCAGCAGACAGGTCTTGACATCTGATACACAATGCTGCTTATGTGCTGCCCTATGCCGTTCTCTTCTAACTTTTTAAAAGCCTGTTTCTGCCAAATCAAACTGTTTGCCTTTGTGCAAGGTCAAGTTTTCCTTTATGTAGGGGATACTTTGCAGAGGCAAAACTTCAGTTGTCTCTAATTATAACGCAGATCTATTTTAATGTAACAGGGCAGCTTTTCACAGAAGTACTGCAACAACATAAGATTCAAGTTACTTTTCAGGCCGTGTCTTTGTGCTGTTGAGCTCATATTTCTTTTGCAAGTCTTAAAAGTTTGGGAAGAAAGATCAGGCGATTAAACAGATACCGCGTCTTATGTAGGCAGTGTGCATTACCAAAGGTTGGGAAAGTACAGAGGAAGTGTAATTGAGGCTCCTGTCAGGAATAAGGAACTGGATTAGGTGATTCCTGATCTCACAGATTCTTACATCGTATTTATAAGGAACTCATTCAAAAGAGAAGATGGTTTATGTTTGAACTCAGAAGTCATGGACTGGGCTTATAAATGAGTTTGGCAGTAAAGAGCTGAACAATTTTTCGTCCTATTGCAGGACTCCCATAGAAATGCTGTAGGAATTTTCCGTGTTTTCTGTGTATTGGTAAAGCGCTGATGATTGATCCCTTCTCTGTATCAGTCTGAGTTATGCAACTTCCATACTGTGTAAAGACTTTGATCTACAGATTTCTTCTAAAAATTGGGCAAGGGGTTTAGAGGCTTGTAGTTTCAACTCTTAACGAAGAGAAGGAATGAGTGTTATAAGGTGGAAGAAATAAGAGTGCTCTGAAGGTAATGTAGGTGCTGGCTGACAAGGGCCTGGGAACTACCAGGAAACTAAATAAAAGAGTGGAAGGGCAAGAGTCATACAAAGGAGAGTTATACAAAGAGTGGTGCCTTTTGTGGAGCTTTGCAGCGAGTTGAGTCTGTTAAACCCCAGGCTCTTCATCTTCCTGATGCCACGTGCATACCCACTGGTTTTCTGAAGACCATGCTTTCCATGGCCAGCTTCACGTGACATAAAACGTGCGACTTGTTGAAAAGACATCCAGTTCTTGTGATAGTCTCTGGTTTGCTCAATGATGTGTAATATTTCCAGTCATTTTTCAGGAGCATGAAAAAGTATGTTTCGAGTGCCTGTCTAATCTGACTGGATGGACTCTTCAGTGCTGGATGTTGGATTTTTATGTTGAGTGAGCCGTGGTACCTTCACAGTTCCTCTGCAGCATTGTTTTAGTTTCCTTGATCTGTCAAGAGCTTGGAGTACTTGGACATAAAAAGCTAAATTCCTCTTTTCAAACGCTCTCTAGAAAACGTCTGTAAACATTAAGATGATCTAGAAAACATTCTAGAAATACTTGGGAAAATGTTCTTTATTTTTATAATATTTCCTAATTTTCTAATATTTAAAGCAGTAGAAATAGGTAGGAAAACTTTAAAGCCTTAAAGGAATTACTCAAAGAAAGCGCATCTTTTTAAAACGAAGGTAAGCACCTAACCCACTACGTGAGCTCAGTTCTATTTTAAGGTCTGCCTCAGGCTTCCTACATGATACCACTAAGTGTGCTGGTGTTCTCAATTTTGGTCCAGTACGTGCAAGATGTCAGTCACCTGTTATGTTGACTGTAAAATGGAGCAGTTTTTGAGGCTGAGGGAAGAAAAAAGTAGGAGGAGTTCTGATTTTAGGCGGGAATATTTAAGTATTCACGTTGTAAGAACAGCACTGGAGATCAGATGGTCATGGAGAAGTTAAAATAAAAACTTCAAGATAACTTTACAGGCTTGAGTTTTTGTGCATATGGATACAATCAGAGCACCAGAAAGCCTGTCCCAAATGTGTTGCATTAATACTGTTGAGGCATTTCTCCCACTTCAGCCCTGTTAGCTCTTGGAAGTGATGGATGTTTAACCGCTATTACACTGCGCTGCGTGCCTGTTCATGAGTGTGGTTTTTCTGTAAATATTTTTGCATTGAAATGCTGAGATGCTATTGCTAGTCTCTTTGTGCATATTGCTACTTGAGCATCCATCTGTGAGCCTTGCTAGTCAGGCAGTTCACTGAACAGAGATGAGTGAAGGAGATACTTGTGGCCAGACGGTATGCCTTATGTTTGGGTAAGGTTCATTCTTCCAAATATTAGACCTGGACGTGAGTCACAGGGATCAGTGCTAGGTCTGCTAGGATTCTTTTACGGTCTCAGGTAGTTCAGGAAGAAGATAAAACCAACAGAGGGCTTTTCCTGTCTATTCTAATGCTAATGATAGAATTGCACAAACTTCCTCACCATGCGCTTGTTGAAGGTCTAAGCCCTTTTACTCCAGAACTGTGCATTTTACTTCCAGAGACCTGAGTTGGGATGAAAAGAATCCCTCTGTCCAGGATGGCTCAAACTTTCTCAACCTGTGCTTGTTGTTCTGTTTCTGTCACCTGTGAATTTCTTTAAGGTAATGGCCTTTAAAGGTTCCTGGCTCTTGTGTTTGTTCAAATTCCTTTTTCACAGGCGGATGCTGTGCAAGTGGTTCGTAATGCTTCATGTGAGGGATAAATTCCAAGCAGCGTTCAAGAAGACTGCCAAGACCTTAAGCATCTCCACATTACTTTTTGTCAGAGCTCTATGGCTACAACTGTCAGATGTATTTCATAGTCTTACATCATCACCACTTGCAAAAACTGCTTTTCAGTTGGCTGTATTCAGAGTGGAGGTCTGTGGCTTTTCAGTTATTTCAAAATCCAGTTTGTGGAACCTGCCTTGGCTGAATGCTGCAGGTATGCATTGTTTCAAAGAGATGCTAATGTAACGTTGTCTGGCATTGTTTTCCAGCAGTTCTGGAGGTGATCTTGTGCAATTCTGCACTAGCTGTCAAAGCTATGCTGCATGCAGAGCTACTTTCAGTTTTGTTTGAATGTCTGTGTCTGCTGTTCTGGGACAATCTAAGCCGATCTAAACTGCTACCACTGTCCCAGTACTCCCTTTTTCATCACCCCTACAATCCTGTCTCTGCTCTTGCACTGGTTCTGGCACCGTTTTGTGTTAAATGGGCAAGAAAACTCACCTTCCTGGGGAAGGGAAAAGGGTGAAGCTTTCTCTTAGCTTCATGAGCTAAGGTGGCTCAGCACAGGATCAGCTGAGGGCCAGAGCTGGCATAAGGGAGGCGTGGGGTGCCGTGGGCCTGCTTCAGCTGCAGTCGAACCACAGGCTTAACGAACCATAGGCTCAACCATTGTTTGGTGCTGACTGCTGCAAAATGGTTTCTGCCTTTGTTCTTCACGACTTATGGAGTGTTTCTGTGGAATGCAGAATCACGTGCATGCATCAGTGGAAGTGTCCCAGTCACGTCTCAGCACATTACAGAACAGCTTCTGCCATTGTCCACAAACGCTTTTGAAAATGGTGTTAATGCCTTGCAGCGAGCACATATGGCACCCAGAAATGGAGGGTTTCCTCTTCCATGGCGCTTCTCGTTCAGGCAACAGTTTCTGGCCCTTCTATGCAAAATGCTTCCGTTTCTTGTCGTATTCTTTCTGCTGTTTAGTGTTTATCTTCCTCCTTGTTTTCTCACTAAGTCTGTTTCTTGTTCACTGCTATTACAGTTATCAACATTGTTTAAGTTCCAGCTTCGTATATCGCGGCATATGTGCGCTGGCTTCATTATCTGCAGTGCTACAAGTATTTAATGTCTACTACGTGTATCTGCATGTGTTAAACTTGCCTGATGAGGCTGAGTGGGGCAGCTTGTCTGCATATTGATTTAGACCTTGTTTATTGTTGATCAGATGTATTAAATACAAGCCTATTTCAGAACGCTTCTCTAAAGCACCTATTTTTTGCTAATTGTAGGTGCTGGCAGATCAGGAGCAGTCCTTACTGTTGTACTTGTGGTCACTGGGAAGCTTATTTTCTTGTCCAGTCTTGTACTTCCTTGCAGAAGGTGCTCATCAGTTGGGTATACTGAAATTTGTCTGTCTTTGTCAGATGTGTATGGTTGCACAGATCAATGCAGTAAGCCAGGCCTTCCAGGGAACTTGATTTTGGGAAAAGCCACGTGAAAAGCCCCCAGAACTTGCTGCGTTCTGGGGGTCTGATTTGTTTATTTTAGTAGTTTATTGCCTGTAGAGCTCCTAAATTCTTTCCATTGCCAGGTTATTTAATCACATCCTTTCTCCTTTGAATGCCTTCTGGCTCCCCAGCTGGCTTTAAACCTACATGCCATCTACCAGATTCTGTAGCCGTCCGCCTGGTTGTGATTCATGTGGCTGCGTACCACCTTTGCTTTGCTAACATTGTCACCTTGTATGTGATCAGTATTATCTGAAATACTTTCTCGGCCTTAATTCATGTAGCTCTGCAGCCATTTCTCAATGTCTAAATTTCCTCCATAAGCAGTTTTTCCAGGGCTCTTCATCAGTGAAGACTCTCTTAAAACCCAGTCTTATGTTCTGATTCGTCTGTCCAGCCTTAGACTAATTTTTAACGCATTTAAATGAGCCACCAGGGCTTAGATGACTTTGTGCGTATTTGCTGTTTGAAACCTGGATTGGAGTTTGGGCTTTTTGAGGGCTTGGGCCTCTGTGTACTTGAGCTAGGCATGTCAATCCATCCTGAGTGCAGGTGTAGGTTACCTGGGCACAAGGATCCCTCAAATCTTATATTCTTGCTCCTTACCGCTGCTTTAATGCTACCTTTTGTCTAAAAACAAGTGAGTCCTGGAGCAGATCTAGCTAATCGTGGGGGATTTCAGCTGTAGCTGAGAAAGGAAGCTTGAGTAGGAACAAGCTTTGTTAATTAAACACTTTCTGTAAGACCAGCTTCCGTCCTTGCCCAGGGCCTGTGTAGTGTCGCTGAGAGGTGGGGAGGAGGGCAGTGGGCTTATCAGCGGTGGTACAACGCGTCTGCCCGTTGTGATAGCGGGCTGTGCAAGAGTGGCAGAAGGTACAGTCGGTACGGTCTCTTCAGAGCAGTTTTTTTTTTTAGTGCTGCTTCCCCTTAACCCACACAGAAACCACAGCTGAATTCAGACACTTCAGGGAACAGTTGTGACAGCACTTTCTGTTTCACAGCAGCCAAGGGGCTGGGGGTGATGAAGCTGCACCTTAACTTTTGAAAAATTCTTCTTTCTAAGAAAGATTTGAGCTTTGTAGCTTTGTGCGTTGTGGCAAGTTGTATTTCTCCAGTTACCCCATCGTACTGCAGGGACTCCATAGGTAGATTCATTTCCCCAAGCACTGAGGTCTAGACCTGAACTTGTCAGCGCAAGGGGTTTTTAGGGTGAGATTATTCTGACCTAGTTTAGACACCAGCTGTAAGATAATGAGCTGGGCCTCACCCTCGCTGACTGTCCAAGCGCTCCGTGGATGACTGGTCCCTTGTCAGCCTCCGCACTTCACCAGAATCATCCCACCCTCTGCACGTCCTGCCTGGGAGCAGACTGCATCCCACACTGCCGTGTGCTATTAGCACACCGAGGAGCAAGCAGGTACAACTGTAATTTGAGCGTGAGTCAGCAGCTGCCCGAGAGCGAGGAGAGGCGTGCGAAACGGCACCTCAGCTCTGCCTCTGCAGCACTTCCTACGGCTGCGGCTCGCTTATCCTTGTGCCCATGGGAGCCTCGCCGTGGATTTGGAGTAAGACTTAACTCAGCCTTTAATAGAAGCTAATGATAGGGTATGGGACTTTCAGAATTATTAATGAAAGTAACGTTGAGGGCAGTTGCACAACTGTGCACAACTTTCCATACTCGAGCATTTGTATTTGGCTTCCACATGCTAACCAGCTGTTTTTACCTGTCTGTTGACATAGTCCCCACCAGGAGCTGTGTGCAGCTGTGGGACTTCCGTCCTTGGCCAGCCAGCTCAATTCTAGCCCACAAAAGAGGCTCAGATTTCCTGCCCGCCCCTTCAGTGTGGCCCCTCTGCATGGTTTCCTGTAGCTGACATGTTCAGCCTGCGGCCTGAAGAGTTAAGAGCTTGTGGTGCTCGTTAGGCTTCTCCAGAGTGCAGAAGGCATGGTACAGATATGAAGCCTGCATGTTGTCAGCCAGCCCAAAATAGGCTACGGGTATGGAGCACATCTTCTGGAAGAAAAGCAAGAAAGTACTCAGACATCTAGATGCTGATACTGATATTTCTCCATACTTGTGGTGAAAGTTGCTAACAAAGCACCTAATTCTTCTTCATTAGAGAATGCTTCTGTTGAGACTCAGCCAGGGCAAAACACAAGGCAAAGAGTTTGGGTCCCTAGCACCGAAGCAGCAGTCAGTACAACGTCTACAATCTGCAAACTGAGCTTACGAAACTTCCATAATCTCATATCCCGAACCTTCCATATTTCTAATCAGGATCCTGAGATTTCAGTAGCTTGACACTTTTCTGAGGAGTGACGTGCATCAGCATCCCTGGGAGCAGCTGGCTTTCTCAAATTTAAAACCCTTTTCTAGCCTTGATGATGAAATTCAAACCACTCTGCAGGTTCATACAAGCTTCTGGTTGGCCCAGGAAAAACTGGTTTGGTTTGATCTGTTATACATTCTGCTTACTAAATATGTTTGTTCCCAGGAATCTATTTTCTTAAAGAGCTGAGAGGCTCAGCATATTTCCCTCCCTGCCCTGTACTGTGAACATGTAGTATTTTAATTAGGCTAAACTCTCTGATGAAATGAGTGCTTTGACTTCAGTGGAGTTTCACTTATCTGTGACTTAGGAAAAAAACCTGACTGCAGACTCCCTGTGCGGCACTCAGCCTCTAGACCTGGGAGCATAAAATTGTGCCTTGGACTCTCATGGCCAGGATCTGCTCCAGCTTGCTTCTAGGTAGCCCTGGAGTGAAACTTGTGTAATATTAGCATTTTTTTATGAGTTTTGCTGGTTTCTGAGCTGCTGGGAGCAGTTCTAGTCTTTTTCAGTGCCCAGAGTTGCAGGTGTATGTCTGCTCGGAGGCCCAGGGCGCAGTCTTTCCTAAAGCTCATCTCAGTTCCCAGTATTCCCACTGTCCTAGGCCAGTGCAACCAGTGCTCAGCGGGTGCTGGGAGAGCTGGCTGTAGTTGCTCTTGCTGTGCTACAGGATTAAACTGAGCAGGGTCCAGGCTGCTGGGATGAAAGGTGTTCTCTCCTGGCTGAGGTCCTGCTTCTCCCTAGCAGCTCCGCTTCATGACTGCCCCTTCTTAGTGCAGGAATTAGCAGCTCTGTAGCACGTGCCTGGAAACTTTGAACTGGAGGTAATAGTTGGGGAATTCATCACAGAACCAGGACCACTGATTTAAAGTCAGACTGCTACATTAACCCACCAAATACAACAAACACTGCAGATGTCCCAGCAGAAGCAGGGTACAAGAGAAGGCAGTGTGCAGAAGGACACGTTTATGTTGGTGGAGCACTTGCATCAGCAGGTAGTAAGGTGGAATGACAAGTAAGATGGCTGATGGGGTATAGAGACCCTCCGGGGCTTGCTCACTACTTAAGCAATTGCTACCTTCCTATCCAGACTTCTGCCACCTCACCTTCCCATCAAGAAATCTGCTTTTTATCCTTGGGTTATCTCTTGATAACTCATATCCCTCATCTGATCAACTTAAGATCTTTGTAGTAAATGTTTTTTCTTCCCCTGTAGTAACTTCCAAGGTAAAGCACCTGAATGTTTGTTTTTTTTTTTTCATCAGAGTCCCACAGGAGACCTTTGTACTTGATTTTATCAGCAGAAATAATCCTTTTAAACGTGGGCCTTCCAGCTGACAGAACAAGTACTTGGGGAGTCATTACCAAAAAGACTATTTTCTGTACATCAGAAACCATTGTTGTTTAAGCATCCTTAAGACTCCTGAGAAACTCAGATCCAGTCACAAAAGTAATGTTGCTCAAAGCTTTTTCCTCTGTGCCAGAGACCCTAGAGTTCTGGATGTGGTGCAGAGCAGCTGTTCCAAGGTGATGAAGCAGCTTAGTTTTCTCCCCAGACTGCTCTTAGGTGGCTTGTACTGGAGGTTCCCTTGGTGTAAAATGAAAGTATTGACAGGAAAGTATAAAACGGCTATGGTGTATCTCATGTATACGGTTTAAGACTTCTCATTGTTGCTCTGCTTTTGTACAAGGAAGTGGGTTCACTGACTTCTCTAAGCTGTGGATAAAATTTAACCAAGGAACTTGGAGGAACGTCATCCTAGAGCTCATGAAAATCTGAGGTGCTTCCAACAACTGGGGTGTCTCCTGGGCTCTGAGAACCTGAGCCTGGCTGTCTACCTAAAGCCAGATCAAGGTGTGACTCACGGGACGAGCTTGTCCGTGCAAGAGCAAGACTTTGAAAAGAGCTCAGCTCTTAGTGCTGTGCCCCGCTGCCGATCCTGTGCTCTGCTCCAGCCTGGGCCTGGCCAGCCCACAGCTTCTGGTCCCATCGCACTTGGGACCCGGGGCCTGTGCTGCAGGGGCTTAAAGCTGCTAACTTGTTGTGTCGTGTTCTCTGCAGTCCTCTCCCCAGGATGTGTCTGTGGTGGGGCAGGGCTGGTTGTCCTTTCAGTCCCGCTCAGCTCTGCTTTGCCCACAAGCCTCCAGCCAGGTGGGCTCCAGTGATAGCGGCCTGGGGCAGAGGATCCCTCCCTTTGCCTTTCAGTCTGCCCTTTATGAAAGCAGTCGTCATTCTTCTTCTTTCTATGTGAGGAGAATAAATCTTTTAATTCTAAACTGTAGAAGCGAATCCTCTGTATTTAGTTTCCTATTTATTTGAATGGTAAGCAGAAGCTTAGATAGCTTACAACTTCCTCTTTCCTCTAAATAATTTCATGAATTAAATTCTTGTGGTAGGGGAACAGCTGAATGATAGGGAATTGATAGGGTGAAAGTTCAGGCTCTGTTTGCAAAGGGTATCAGCTTTGAAATTATTAAGCTACCCAGGGCCTTGGATTCCTTCCTGAATGACCACCTGGCTGCTTCTGTGCTTTCAGGTCCTGTTTCCAGCTGAGGTGTATTTGACTTTCTCAACTGCTATATTAATAAAAGTGTTTTTGCATGGGTTTTTGATAATACCAGGTCAGTTTTATTCAAAGGGGCAAAATTTTAGGTCAGTAGCTGAAGTTTTATAGAAGTTACAGCTTGAGTGTGTCTGTGTGCAACAGCCAAGTTTCCATGGATGAGCAGAAATCGGCATTTCTGAGCCACGAAGGCAGCTTTAGGCAGCGGGGGGAGGAAAGGCACTGCCGTGCTTCGTCTGCACCAGGCGAGGCCGCGAGCAGCACCTCACGTTAGGAAATGGCGGCATGGGCCTGGGCTGACGGCTCCCCACGGGGCTGTGCTGGGTTTGGTGCCGCAGGACGGGCTGAGGTGAGTTATAACCCCAATTATGGAGGCATGGAAGAGCTCTGCTGCCGGTGCCGTGCCACCGGGGCCCTAAAAAGTTCCCGGACAGCGAACGGGAGGGCCGAGCTCGGGGCGGGGGGGGGGGGGCGGCAGGACGGCGACCGAGCGCCCCGGAGGGGAGTTGGGAAGGGGCGGGGCCTCCTGAGGAGATGGAGGCGGAGCCACCGCGGGGGCGTGGCCACGAGGGGGGGCGTGACAGAGCCGGCCACGCACGTGCGCTACGTGCGGCGCCCGCCGCCGCGGGGGGGGGGGAGGAGGAGGGGGCTCGCCGGGCTCCCTGAGGGGCGGCTCCCCGCGGCCTGCCCCCCCACACACACACCGGGGACGGGCGGGGGACAACGGGGGCGCGGAACAAAGGGAGCCGGGCCGCGAGCGGCACCGCGGGCGGCGGGGGAGGTCCGTGAGGGGAGCGGGGCCGGGCCGCGGCCGCCCCGGGGCCGTGCCCGCAGACAATGCGTCCGCGCGGCCCGCCGAGGCCCCGCCCGCCGCTGACGTCGCGGCGGCGCAGCCAACGGCGGGCCGCGGAGAGGCTCTTTAAAAAAAGAAGCGCCGGCCGGCGGCGGCCGCTGTCAGCTGTGGCGGATCCCTCCGCGCATGTAAACAGAGCGCGGCGGAGCCCGGCCGCGGGGCCCCACAAAGAGCGGCCCCGGCTCCGGTCGGGGGTGGGGAGCGCGGGGTCCGGAGGCCTCCCCGAACCAGCGGTGCTGGAGGGGAGCGTCTCGGAACGGGGGGGGGGGGGGGTGTGAAAGGGCCGGGGGGGGGCCGCGCACAAAGGCGGCGGGGCGGACATTTTGTGAGCGGGGCCGGGGCTCCCCCCCCCCCCCGCCCCCCAGCAGCACCCGTGGGGTCCCGGGGAGGCGCCGCTGAGGGTTCGGTGCCGCCCGTTCCCCCCCCCCCCCCTTCCCCCCAGGGCTCGTAGCGGGCCCCTAACCCCCGGGGGAGGGTCTAGAATCTTCGCCCCCCCCCGGCCCCCAACCCCTCAACCGGCCCCAGCCCGGGCCGGGCGCCCCCTCACAAAGGCGCGTGACGGGGCGGGGCGGCCGCCGCCCCCTCCCTCGCTCCCTCCCCCTCCGCCCAGCCCGGGGCGGACTCTTTTTCTCTCGTTCTCTGCCTTCTTGCCCCCCCCACCCCCCGTTAACCCCCCCACCCCCCAGCACCCCTCCCCTTTACCCCGCACCCCCGCCTCCTCCCGGCGCAGGACGCGCACGTCCCGTTGGAGGCGGCGGCTGGCGGAGGATTGTTCGGTGCTGGTGGTGGTGGTGGTGGTGGTGGCCGTGGTGGCGGCGAGGCCCGGGCCGGGCCATGGCCGAGTTCCTGCCCCCGCCCGAGTGCCCCGTCTTCGAGCCCAGCTGGGAGGAGTTCGCCGACCCCTTCGCCTTCATCCACAAGATCCGGCCCATCGCCGAGCAGACCGGCATCTGCAAGGTGCGGCCGCCGCCGGTGAGTGCCCGCATGGCGCCGCCGGGGGAACGGCCTTTGTGTGGCGGCACGGCTCGCACCGGCACCCGGCGGCCCTGCCCCGTGCTGCGGGGTCGGCGGTGCGGGGCCCCCTGCCCTCCCCCGGGGCCCGCAGGTGCCCCCCGGGCAGGTGGGGCCGCTTCCCCCCCTCTTCCTCCTCCTCCTCTTCCTCTTCTTCCTTCTCCGGTGAGAAGTTTGGCCGTCCCCGGGGCTGGAGGGGGGGGGGGCCCGGCCGTCCCCCCTCTCCGCGGCCGCCCCCCGCCGCCAAGTGGCTCCCAAGTGTTGGAGGTGCCCGGCAGGAAAGTGGCTGGAGCCGGGGGGAGGCTGAGCCGGCCCCGCCGCGGCTCCCCGCCGGCTCGGGGAGGCCGAGCCGCTCCTCTCCTGCCTGTCCCCGGTTGCTCGGCCCCCCCCAAAAAAGTTCCAGCGGGGCCCCAGCCGCTGTCCCGGAGCCGTTGCTGGGGGCGAGCAGCCCCCGTGCAGAGCCCTGGAGGAGGCAGCTGCTTGGGTGTTGCCCTCCATGTTGGCATTGTGGTGGTGGAGGGCTGGGGACACCGCTCCTCTCCTCTCCTCGCCCGCACACGGTCCCCCGGGGCCCGGCCCCGGCCCTGGCTGGGGTCCGGCTCAGTTTTATTTGATCCAGGTAACTATTTCCTCAAGTTGAGCAACGTCCAACTCCGCAGCCCGGAGTTTGAGTGGTGTCTTTGCTAGCTGAAGCCTAGACAGACATGGCCACCATTTTAGAATGCAATACACAGTGGGAAGAGTAATGAGCCTTCATCTTCATCATCATCACCTCGACTGTTGGTGTAACGGTGCTCACAATTGTGGTGTGAATTCTGATTTCCTTTTGTTAGACGACCCGATTTACTGGGAAATACTGTTAAAGATCTTAGCACCATAGTTTGTGTAGTCATAATTGTTAGTTCTTTTACAGGGATAAACAATCGCACTGGGGAGGAGAGGGGCTTCTTAGAGTAAAAATCTAATTAACAGGCACGTGTGAATCATCTTATTTTGGGTGAATTGCTCTTTCTCTAAGTGGAGGGTGGTGCAAGTCCGGGGTGGTGCAGCTGGCTTGAGGTAGTTTACGTGACGGCAACAACTCGAATGTTAAACAGCAACTGAGAGCCTTAAATCTCATCCAGCGAGAGGTGAAGCTGACAAAACATTTCTGCAGACTTTAGTTTTGTGAGTGATGCTTGGAGCTCAAAGAAAATAATGTTCAGAAACACATGCTCTTCTCAGTTTTGTGTTTTGATCGTTGCTGGGACTCCTGTTGGTAACCATCCTTTTCCTCCCGAATTAAAATAAAGTGAAGTAACTTGCTGCGTTACTGTCTGAGGTGATAGAAATGTTTGTGCCGAATCGAGTGATGCGAATCTCGGGGAGGAAGATGTTTCCGTTTTCTGGGAGAACTGTGAGGGTTTGCATTTGTATGAACTACGTGAGGACGCTCTTGAATTTAGATCTAGGTAGAATATACCAGTGCCCCTTTTCAGGCGGTGCTGACATAGTTAAGGGGATAAGATGGTTTTCATTATACCGTCAACACTGAACTTATGTAATCTTTTTGAGTAGAATAATCTTTTTGGAGAACATATTGTCAGCAGTATTTCAGCAACTCTGAGCAGAACAGAAATTTTATGGAGGCTTTTTTCCTTTGTGATTTGTTTTAAAAATCTCATCGATGTTTCTCATCTGTTTGTGTAAAAAAAGCCAAAGCCCTATCATAAAGCTTCCTGTGAGCTACATTATCTGTTAGAGTCATAAATGAATAGCTCTCCTAAGGAATAAATTAGTTATTACAGCTGCATTCTCGGCATACTCTCATCTCCACTTACTGAAACGCTAAGATCTGTCTGTATTTATGTTCATATGTTTCACTGAACGTATTTAGAAGTAGGATGAAAATAGTCGGAGCTGCTGAAGGTGGAACAACACCTAATAGTTATATGAGGCCTGGCTTTCATGAGAGCTTAGCTACTACAGCTCTTATCTACCCTAGATAATGACTCGGGAGACTTGTGCAAGTGCAGTTGATCGTTCACCGGCCTGAAGCATAGAGGGAGCCCTTCCAAATCTACCAGAGAAAGCCTTGAAGTTGACGTAGTTCCTGGCCTTCCCCCTGGAAGCAGGAGGTGCAATGAATATTCAGTATAATCAGGTGGCTTATAATATTGTAAGCTACAAATTATACCGATCTTTTCACAAAAATTGTGTACCTTCTAACCAAATGTGTTGTTCAGGGATGGCTGACGTTTGGCAATCTTCCTGCATCCAAGTGAAGCTTTTGGCTGTGTTCTTAGTCCGCTTACCTGCCGGGGCTGCTGTACAGCAGGTATGCAGCACTGTGAACTGTCCAGGATCCAGGACAGAAAAAAGCTCGGAATTTGATCCCTGGGTTTGCATTGTTTTAGCTTAAACTCTGCTGGATAATTATTGTGCTTTTCTGTCTGAACTGCAGTATGGAATAACGTTATATGGAACTGGTGATGCCCAGTCATAGCTTCACAAGTTTATGAAAGAGTCATTGCTCCTAAGATAGCTTTGATATTTCAGCCCTGGAGCACAAAGAGAAGAACTTTGTGGTGTCTGAAGGACAGGGAATATCTTCTCTGGCACCTTTCTTCTAGCATTATCTGGGCACCAGATATGCCTGGGAAAACACATCGGTGGTGGCTTTTCCCATGCTGAGGATTTGGAGGACAGCGAACTGTTCTGCGAGGGGGTTATCAAGGCACCTGGCATACTGTTAGACATCAGGGTGGAAGGTATCAGGTTTTAGGTGCTCATTGCCAGTTCTTGGGATGAGAGAGTGTCCAGGGACCTAACAGCAGGTATAACTCCTGCACAGCTGTGCTAGAATTTTAGAGTTTCCCCTTGAATGCTCAAAAGCAGCTTTCTTCCTCTTCGTTCCAGTCGTCACTGATGGCTTAGTTTGGCTCTTACTTGGAGGACTGTGGGACACTGCAATGCCGTGCTAACTGGTTTGGACTTGAAATGGCGGTCTTGAGGACAGAACGGTAACCGTGTTCCCTGACACTGTGTTGCATGACATAGAAAAGCAAGTTGAAGGCTTCTTGTTGACGACCTTGAGCGTGAGGGGATGGTCCTGCTGGCAGCTGTGTCAGTCAGATACAAGGCTTTACTAGCGGTGGTTGTTTCAAGTAGTTAATGTGCTACCTAAATTAAAAATATTTTTGATTTGTGCTGCTGAACTGAAGATGCAAAGCTAGAAGCAGAAAACTGGATGGCGCACAGCTTGTTTGCAGTCCTTCACATGCTGTGTTGCAGTTGGATTTTCTTCTGTGAACTGAAAACATCCTTTACTATGTTGCCCTTTTTAAATGGTAAGCTGGAACAGTGGCTTAGTCCAAAAATCAGCATGTCAAGTGCTGGCTCTACATTCTGGAAGACTTTGTGATAGCTCTGCATTTTAGAGGGGCACTTAAATGAAATGAAGTATCGTTTGAGAATGGTATCACTGCTGTTTGAAATAGGTAGCTTTTTAATATTAATTCATGAAAGTAAGCATTCCCTCGAATTCGCAGCATAGCTTCAAGAATAAAAGGTAACATATCATACTGTTCCTGCTCCAAATTCGACTTAAGAATGGACTCCTCTTTCCAGTTGGTTGTGTAGCTGCTTTGCAGCAGTGAAGAAATAACAGATAACAATTACTTAAGCCTCCCTTGCCATATGCATCGGTTTCAAAATATAAAATTCTGTAAAACATGCTAGAAACACTAGTTTTCCAATAGCCAAACATTAACATTCAGTCTAAATGTCATTGCTTTGAGTAATGTGAATACGGAGAAGCGCAGTTAAGGCTTCCAAGTAACCTTAAGTCTGCCCTGGTAGAACAAAATATTTTAAAATTATCTGTGTTAGTGTTACTGAAATCTTGAAGGAATTGGCACTGGAGTTCTCTAAATTATCGACTCAAACTTCCAATAAATCCTGGAACACTGGGAAACTTTCCAGAGGAGTTGACTTCTTTATGGGTTTAAGTTCTTTATGGGTGCAAGAGTTGTTAACTGCATCTCCCTCCAGGGTGGAAGAATGGCTGATAACAGTCCTGAACAGGAACTCAAAAGGTGATACCATGAAATACGATTGCATGGTGTTGTCAAATTAGTTTTATTGTTTTCCATTCGACTACATGTTCGGTTAAATTGGTTGTGTTGTCATGATCTGAGATCTATAAACTATAATTGAGCATGTTTCAGTATTCTAATTACAATAATTGTTATTCTGCAAAATTGATACCACGCTGAAGGAATCACAAATTATTTCAGCTATTAATGAAAAATTATAATGAAGGATAGGTTTCTAATGGTCTTTCAGAACCTCAAGCCAACAGTATGTAATTTTCATAAAGGGTCTAGAAGAACAAAAGAAATTATTTCATATAGATCGCAGGTTTATGGTAGGTGCCTCATTGTTATAGGGTGATCCCGATTGCCTAATAAACACTGGAAGATACGAAACAATAACCACTTGAGTAGGACTCCATGTGAGGTTTTACCTTTAGGAACAAAGGAGCCTGGACCAGCCTTAGAGGAGGGGGGAATTGCAGAAAAATAATTGAATCCTTGTGGAAACGGGTCTGATGTTAGAAGAGCTGCTTTGGGTAAATCAGCGAACGCAGCTCTTGAATTTCCTGGTAAAGAATAGGAAGATGATTTTACCTCTATAGTAGCATGGTTCTGAGAAGAATGCCGCATTTAGAGTACCGCTGCATTCATCTGAGAAATTTAAAGAGATCTGACAATTAGAGCGGGTGTGGAGAAGTGTCGAGAAAGTTCTGCGCACGGAAGAATGAATTTGAAAAATGTCACCGTACCACGGCTCGAGCGGTGTGAGCTGAAGGCACGGGGCTTCTAAGAACTGAAGCTGTTGTTCCGGGGCACGTTTTCAGGAACGGCGTTGATTTAAGCTGCTCGTTCAGCTGCGTGGCCAGCCTGCTGAGGGAGCTGGTCTGGATTTAAAGTCCCTCCTGCTTCCCACATTCCTCCTTGATTTTATTTATTTATTTTTATGGAGAAATAAAACAATTTCCTTTAAGCTGTGGACTAAACGCAGTTAACTTTTGGCACACCTTCGTTGAGGGAGATGTAAAGCAGCACAGCTACACCAGGAGTTAATGCAGAGAATCGCTCTGGTTTGCCCTAAACAGGAAGCTGATGGTGGTGATCCCTCTGATTTGATAATGCGCAGAGGCTTGGTCTGTTTATTTTATCAAAAAGAAAACAGATAATTACAATACATAAGCAAGCTTCATAGGGAGAAAATGATAGGTACAGCATGGCGTGGCAGTCGGGTTGAGAAGCGCCTGCAAGCCGCTGGTCCCTGTGGAGCTGGAGCCAGGTTCACTCGAGTTGGGTAACAGGACATGCATTTTTAACAGGGAAGGTGATCGGCTGTTAGGGAAAAAAAATAAGGGAGACGATGAGTTTGCCACCTTCTGACACATTCAGATCAAGAATGGGTGTTTTCTGGAAGAGGTGGTTCGGTGCTGAGGCTCCTGTTTACAGGCTGTCAAATTCTGGTGAAGAAAATTAGATCTGCCACTGAAGCTCTTCAGGAGGTCTTTATGTGAAGAATTTGCTATGTTCAGTCCAGGGGTTGTACTGTGAAATAAGGTAAATCCAGAGCAGCTTGTTTATCGGTGTCCCCAAGCTTTAATTACCAGGAAATATGAAAAAGCAACATTATATTACTAATGACAACTGCTCTGTGCAGCATAACCAGTGGTATGTTTTCTGCACTTCAGAAATGCTGAAAAAATGGAGTGTACTTGAGGAATGATGAGAGAATATCCTCGCCTCGAATCAGTCCCTTCCAGCGTGGAGTTCAGACGCTCTGTCTTAGCTCATAGAAGATTTCAGATGAAACGATTTAGTCTGGAACTTAATGTGAGGCAGCAGTGGAGGGTTTGGGGAGTTTTTGTTGGTTTTCTGTTTGTTTGTGTAACTTGAGAGACATAAACAGTGTCAGTGAGCTAAAAGCTGAAATTAGAGCTTCAAGCTAAAAGCAGCCCCCTCCCCAGCCATGAAACTACTGCTGTCCGTGAGCAGAACACGTTTATTATGTCCAGCAGGATGTTCCTTCCCTCAGACCCAAATTTCTGGGTCGTTCCTGGGGCCTGCAGGGCGGAGGGCTGGGTGTGCGTGCAGGAGGCCAGGCTGAAGGCCTTGAAAAGCTGGGGAGAACCTCTGGGTTCATAAAACCTGCCAGCCTTCCTTACATGAGCCTAAGCAATGGTCTCCGGTGGAAGTATGTGCTTTGCAAGTGAAAATAATCTGAAGGGAGAGCCTGAAAGGCGAGTTCTGTCATGGCAGGCCTCTGCTGAGCAGGAGAGCCTCTGTCTGCTCGGAGCTGGAGCCATCATCAGCGGGGTGCCGGTGCTGGAGTTGGCTCTTGCTTGTCTGTAGGTATGTTGGGTGCCTGCTGTGCCTTCAGATCCTCCCATAATCCGAGTTAAACTGGGATTAAAAACTGGGTTTGGAAGCTGCTGGTTGCGGCTCCAAAGTGCTGGGACGGGAGGGCTCCACGAAGAGCACCGCGGTTGTGCCACTCACCGGCTGGACGCGCTCGGGAGGTGGCAGCAGGACCAGACCAAAAAACTGAGACCGTCCACAGCCTTCAGGCCTTGAGGGAAGAGTGGCGGAGCTCGTGGGGCCTGACGCCCTTCAGCACTGGCACCTGAGCCTGGCCCCCGCGCTGCTGGATGCTCTCTGCGAGGTGTGGTGGTAGAGTTATGAATATTTAAGACTTGAGAGGTTTGGCTGATAAGTTTATCCTAACTAAAAGCACATTCATTTCAGTTAAAAGCTAATAGTCTGTGACTGCTTCCAGCTCCCCACCTCCAGCGAAGACAATACTGGGTGTGCCGCTCCTATAGGCTCCACCAAGGCTCTCTCCATATTGTCCCTATTCACTGCCTGATTCCTCCCCAGAATGGTGGCACTTAGCAAGCTACTTAAGGGTCCATCCTTCCCAGAGACGGAGCCCAAGCTTTGTTCGCATTGAAATGGTTGTCTTCCCCCCACCTTTTTTTTCCTTTCTGAACCAGCATTTAGGTTGAGTCCCTGTAATCAATTCCTAAAAAATGGGGGAGCAGAGCCCAGAGGCGCTGCCCAAGTGTTCTCTCACCATTCATAGGCAATAAAGCTCCCGTCTGACCCGTCCCAGGCTGTACTCATCTGACCGCGCTCACGGAGTCCCCAGATCTCCGGCAGGGGCCTGGGGCTGTGCTGCAGCAGTGCGGTGACCTCTGCCGCGGATCAGGGATCGTGGGTTCAGTGCCGCTGAGGCTGTCGTAGCCTCCTGTGCGCCTCCAGCTTTGTGCCCTGCTGCTTGCCGTGAGTCTGTGCTTCGTTGCTTGTACTCGCTCTTGTCTGGTGCTGCCAGCACCCCTGCATCTGCTCCTCGTGTACAGTCACCTCTACAGACTGGCACCTCCTTTATGCAAACCCTGGTGCCCGTTTTGTCCTGATGTTCAAACCCCACTGTAGTTTCTGTCCACTACCCTTGCGTCCCAAGGAGCAGCCAGCTCTGACACTTGAGAATCATGCAGGTAACCTGGTCTTCTATTTCTCTCCAAGTCTGGAGCTGGCACAAGAAACACTTGGGTCTGGAGAGGTGATCCCCATTGCAAGCTCATCTTTTTGGCAGCAGTTCTCTGTTGGGAAGGATTCATGTTTTTGTTTGTTTTCCTTTGTTAATTTGTGGTATGTATCAGAGCCCAGTTCCATCCACTATAGAAATACTCCAACAAGCTCATCTTACTGAAGAGTTCTGCATGTAAGGTATACTACTGCACCTAAGACCCTTTATCAGCGGGGAGAAATCCAATGTTTTTATTGGAAAAATCACCTTCACTCCAAATGGCAGAGCGAGGACCACATCATCACAAAGTAGGTTAGCTGGTGATTGGAGTTATCGACTAATGTTAGCCTTTTAACAGGGTCAGAGAGGGATTAGTTCCCCTTCCACAGAAAGCTTTGTGGATGACCCACTGACACTGCTGGGATGATAAATGGTGGTGCAGACCAGTTTTGCATAGATTCTCTGATGATCTGAGTGTCTTTTGAATGTGTTTTTAATACATCCATAAAAACACGAGACTAAAAGGACCTCCTGAGTCACCCAGGCTGCTCCTTTCCTCTCGGAGCCAACGATCATGTCACACCTTTGTAAAGGCAAGATCATAGATCGGGGAACAAAGAATGTAGGTCAGGCGTACAGGGTGGGCATCCTGGGAAGCAGGGAATTGCTGTAGTTAACTGAATGAATTCGTGTTTCTATGGCAAGAATTGCTAAGATATTCTTTTGGATCTTACTATGAGACATTGTCTAGCAAAATAATGAAAGTGACGCGTCTTTTTTTTTTTTTTCTTTCCTGATACTGGAGAGATTGCAACTAAAATGCTACTTGTGATTTTCAAAAGGTGTTGAAAAAAATAGGAGATGCTTCAGAAATAATCCAGGGGAAAATCATTATTTGCAGCACTAGAAAGCTGATTCTGTAAAGAGATGCAAAAAGATACGATTTGTTCATTGAAAAGTATTTTGAACATCGCTTCCAAGAAGTGATCAAGAGTAGCTTCTTGGATAGTAAGCAAACAAGATTTTTGATGGAAAGAACTGAGATGGGGATGGGGGAAAAAAGAAATATTGAAGCTAACAAAGTTGTAGAACAGCTTGCCCATGACAGTGGTAATCTCATTTGCTTGAATTTGGAGAATCGGGGTGTTAAATTTGAATTAGTGAATCGGGATGAGGTGCAAGATTTACCAGCCGTAGTTACATGAAGCTTGTTATCCTTGTAACAGCAAATCTGGAAGGAAGAGTATAGAAATAGTTCTCCTAAAAGCATTTGTAGTTTGCATTAGTACTTTAAATATTAATGTGATCCCGAGAGTATGCCTTTTGCATAGTTACATTTGCCTATAAAGTTTATAGAAGAGTTTCAGATTTTGATATCAGTGTCATTTTTTGCATGGATTTGTTCAGGTTTATTCTGCCTAGAGCTTGTTAACAAATGCAAGCTAACATAGGCAAATAATTTTGCTCATCTTTATTGCAGGCTTCTTACAGTCATCTACGGACAATAGAAAGCCATGGAGTCATTTCAGATGAAGAGTCCGGGCACTGTAAAAACTCCTGATTTTCTAGGAAATTCAGTTCTTCCTTTCTGTTGTTTGTTGTGTATCCTTAACCTTAGTGCTTAGAGTGGTTGTTGAAAGTAAGTCAAATCGACCTTTTTAAACGTTTTTGTTGTTTTAAATAAAAAATGGGGGATGGGAGGGGATCCAGACCAGTTGCTTTTGAGGACCTTGCACATGCAGTCTGGATGCAAAAGGCAAGTTTTACAGACTTTCCAGCAACTGGCTTAAGGGACGCGGGCCTGTAGAGCTGGTTTGTGTGGGCTGTTGTCTTCAGCACAGCTTGGCAGAACGAGCCTCGCCACGAAGAAGCTCCCTCTTGTGGTGCTGCTGCATTTCAGAGGTGCTTTTCCTTCCAAACCTACGCCTCGTAGCCCCGCTTTTAATGAAAGTCGCGTTTATCTTAGTAAATCGTGTTTCAAATTGCATGCGAGTTTTTTGTTGAGTAAATAATGTAGTTATTAAAGAAGAGTTATAAGAATCTTGTTTGGGAATTGAGGCAATTGCCATATGCTGGAACATAAGATAGAAATACTGTTTTCATGGGTTATACCAACTTCTAGTTCAGTTGAGATGCTCCAAATTGAGCTGTTCGTGACTTGAAAGCGAATCGGTGATAGTCAGGATTGCCTGTTTATTACTCCTGCTGTAATATCTCCAAGCGATGCTTGCTGTGTATCTTTAGCTCAGACTAATGTCGTGTGAAACGGGTTCTGCGATAAATGAGATGCGCGGTGCTGTGGTTCTGAAGTCAGAGGAGTCTTTTCATAATAACCAGTATGACCTGCTGTATAATTCTTAGCCTGTATTTCCCTCAGCTCTTCCTGCTTAAAAAAAAAAAAAAAAAGTCAAGAGCTTTACAGTGAGCCGGAGTAAATCCCATGTTACCTCTCAGTAAGCCAATTTACCGTATCTCGGCAGGAGTTGTTGCGGTGACTTTCTCCTTGCTAAAAGTTACACTCTTTTACGGCTGTTAAATTTGTGTTGACGGACCCATCTGCCTGCTGGACTGGGAGCTGTGTATCGGGTGGATGAAGTTTGAAGCTCCTCTTGGTAAAGCAGCTGACGTTGCCACCGCAGCGTTCTGCTCTGCGCATCGTTCATTGCAGTGTTGTGAAGCCTAAAAACTAAAAGGTGTGGAAAATACTGTTAGGGAAATCGGTGCTGTCTGGAGTCATGTGAATTTCCCCAAGAAAATAGACATCTAGTTCGTTGCTGGAGCAAGTGTCTTTGGCAAAAAGGGAAGAAGTTCCCAAAATGTACCCCAGTCGGTAATAAGTAGGAGATGTGTGCAGCTAATTAGCTAGCTCTGGAATAGTTTGTTTCTGTATGCCGTGTTATCAGTGAGGTGTTCTGTTAGATAACGCACGTCAACTTCATTTGCTTTCGTAATTGGAGAGGAGAAGCTTGCTTCTGTCCTGTCTGAAGACAGACACCTTTCCAGCTGTGGGTCTTAGGTCTGTGCCTGTCCTGCGGAGCCTGGCGTCCTTCTGTCTGTCAGCATCAGCTGAAACCTGTAGGATCAGGTGGGAATCCCGCTCCTCCTGTTGTGTCCCAGTGGCACGCAGCTTTCTGCTGGGTTTTCCTAGAGCCAGCAGACTGCGCCAGAAGCCGTGTGGCCCAGCCAGAGGTCTTGGTGCTGCTCTTTGCACAGTTGGCTGCCTTTATGTGGCAGCAATAGCCCTGAAGCCGTGCTGGGCCCAGTAACAGTGCCGTAGGTGGTGTCATTGCCCTGCATGATCCGAATTCTCGCTCTTACTCTTTCCGTTCCCATTTCCTGCTCTTTGGCCTCTGCAGATTCCTTTTCTGGGTTGTGGATGACCCAGCAGCAGGAAGCCCTGGCTTAGCTAAGCAGGCAGTTGACAACGCTTCTTTGTTTGCCCTTACTCTCTCAGCCCAAGCAAAGCTCTTAGGATCTTACAGCTCTCCCTTAGGCGATTTAGTCTCCAGAATGTCCCATGGGTGTTTTGTGACGTTACCACCGATTGTCCTCTTCTGGTCTGGCTGCCGGCCTTCTGTCGCTCTGTCTTCACGCACAGAGCAAGCCCCAGAGCTGTGTCTAACTGCACTCGTGTAACCAGCTTGAAAGGCAGATTTGCTGTGTTGAAGTACAGCACTTCATTCCGGTCTTGCTCCGAATGTTCCCAGTTGTGTCTCTTGCAGTTCGGTGGCAAGAAATGCTTTATCGAGTGTCAGAACATCACAAAAGAACGTCCCTGCCTTTCCTCTGGCAGACTGGGGATTTTCATGGTTTGGTGGTCTGGGAAATAAAATAGAACCAATAAAAATGGGGTTAATTTTATGTAGTTGTCCGTGAACATCGTGACGCTGGAAACCAGTCTTAGTCTTGTGGTTAACGGAACAGAAACGATGGAGAAGCACGTACTGCTGGGAATTGAGTGTCCTCTCGGTAATTTGCCATCCTGACCCACTGTCGTCATCTGACTTCCAGTTCAAGTCTTAATTTCAACCTTGCCAAGTCTTGATGTGCTGAAAACGCCTTGTAGGATCAGAAAACTTCTCATTACCAATTTTGAGGTTTGGCGTATGCGTGATAAAACGCACAGGTTGGTGGCCTTCACGTTCAGGTTTTCCATACGCTGCGGCTCTTGCGTCCCTGCCCTCGAGTTGCTTCTGCTCCGGGCTTTGCTTGGAGTGACAGCATGAGATTGTCACGGTACAAATTCAGCCTGCTTGTTTGTACATAAGATAATTGCCTTGCATGTCCCTTATGGTTATTTTTGACGCTAGTTTTCCTATTGAGCACTTCTGCTAAAGTAACAAATATTCTGCTTGAGACTGGTTTTATTTTTGTTGTCTGAGTCTGCAGGCGTTGAGGAAGCGCTGTTGTCTTTCCTGGTAGACAGCTCTCTTGTCTTCCTCTGCTATCCATAGCTCTTGTGCACGTTATCTTCATTCTGTAATTAGTGATAATAAGATAGCTTTATATGTAATAAATTACTGTCAAGTTCAAATCAAATTTAATTTAGTTCAGCGAAGCTCTATGTTGCCAAACCAACTGCATGTGATAGATGTCAGAGATGTAAAAGATAAAATTGCTTTATAGTCGTAGGCATAAATAACACTAGCAGTTGCAGGTATTTTGTTTAAGTAGTAATAATCATTTCTAATTGATCAGATTCCAGTTGTTCCTGAATGTTTGCAGACAAGGAATTAAGAAACTTTTTCTGCTCTGTAACGCAGCTGCTGGTTGTTCCTGAGCCCACCGGTTACAAGAGGTAGCTGCTGCGTTGGCCTTCCGGAGCGTGTAATGCCCGATACCAAATGCTGGTCTTCCTCGTAAGGGCAGGCGTTGCGTTTTGGATCGTGGTTCATGAAACTCCTCGATGGTTACTCGATGGTTTTTGTGCTAACCATGTGAATCTGTTGCTCTGTCTCAGGATTGTGACTGGGTGTTTGTTACTCCCATCTAAAGCATTGCGGGGGTTGACTTGCAAGAAGGCAGCGCTCCTCTGTCGGACGGACAAAACCCTCAGCTGCCCGCGGTTCCCATTTTGGAGTGGGGCCGTCACAGTAATGGGGCAAACAGCCCAAGCCCCACTGCTGCCGCCCAGTGTGTGCAGGAGGGGGACTGGCCCAGCGAGCGACTGAGGGCTCCTCGAGGACAGGTTTTCGGTTTTAAAATGTTCTTTATTTCACCATTTCAGTGTCTGTCTACTTGAAAGGCACGGTGACATATAAATGCTGGACAGTGAGACTGGCTGGGGGTTGATGCTGCGTGTTTCCCTGGCTAGCCTTGTTCAAAACGATGCATTTTGGAAAGAAGGGTCAGCCTCACAGAGGCAGAGGGAGGAGATGGCTGTCGGCAGGGGCTGCGCAGCCGAGAGCTTTGGTCCCAGTGGACGGTGCTGTACTCTGGTGCTGGGGAGGGCTTGAAAACCACAAAGACCTCTCCATGCTTCGGGTTTACCTGGCTTTTGAATGGAGTACAAAGAAGTTTCATTTATTTTCCTGGTCTGTTGATGAAGTACTTTCTTTTTTTTTCCCCAGGACTGGCAGCCTCCATTTGCATGTGATGTTGATAAGCTTCACTTCACTCCGAGGATCCAGAGGCTTAATGAACTAGAGGTAAGCTGTAAAACTAAACATTGCTTCTGCTCCAGTGCTTACATGTTCTTCCCCCCCACCTTTTTTTTCCAGTTGATCGTCCGTGAGCTCTGTTTGACTTCAGTTCACAGCATTCAGTACATCTGAACGTCAGTTTTGAATTAGCACGCAGAAATCCATGTGTTTCAGAATTTACATGAAAACATACCAACCATAAAAAGTAAAGTTAATGCTCGCTGAAGGAACAAAAAAAAATAAATCAGGCCTTTTCCACATAGAGGCACTTATAAGCAGCTAAACTCAAATTCTCAAGTGCCATAAATTTTTGTCTGCATTTTCTGTGTATACAGCATCTTTTAAAAGTAGAAGAGATGAAGCATTTACAGAGTGCTTTAAAAATAACAAGCTATTTGGAAGAAACAATTGCAAAATCTGGATTCAGTTGGTGCAAAATCTGCTGTTCACAAGCACTTTGATTCACTGCTTTCATAATTCAGACTAGAAGAAGGGAGTGGCAGCGAGTCCTGGTTGGCTCACTGCTGGTGAGAACTGGAACGATGGTGACTCTTTGCCTGATTTTCCTCATGAGCAGAGGACGCTTGCTTTTCAAAGACCTCATGATTATGTTAAGTGCCAGGGTAAGATCTCGAATGTTGGCTTCAGGTGCAAGGGAAGCAAGAGATGTGTATGGGCACAGACTGGCTTAGAGCTCTCTCTGGAGCTTAAGAACAAGCTGGTATGTGTAGACATGGCTATTTCCTACCTTAAGCACAGAAAAATGTGATGAAATTGAAATGTGGCAAAATTTAAGCTACTACTCTTTAACACAGCAAGTGTTCAATTAGAGCCCAACTTTACTGTGTGAAGTGCTCTACAAACAGAGTAGTTGGCTTTCCTTGCAATAACAGGTTTACTTCCTTCATAAAAATGATCCAAATGCAGTCTAACAAAAGCAACCTGTAATAAAGTACCTGCGTTACCAGGATTTAGGTAGTTCTTCTAGCAGTAATAACTTGCTGCTTGTCTGTTCTCAGTACTTTTCTAAATGCGTTACAAAAAGTTAATAAGTGACTTCAGGAAAGACAGATGATATTTGTACAGTTTTTTTTTTTTCCTGAATATGACGTGAAGGAAAAAATGCAAAATTACACTTGCAGAGGGAAAAGGCAGACATGCAATAGGGGCTGCAACCTTATAAACCGTGGGAAACAGAAGCTTTATCTGCGTTTAGCATGCCGTTCACTTTTTGTTTTCAGGCCCAAACCCGTGTAAAGCTGAATTTCCTGGACCAGATTGCAAAGTTTTGGGAACTTCAGGGATGTACGCTGAAAATTCCACATGTGGAGAGGAAGATCTTGGATTTATTTCAGCTTAATAGAGTAAGACTGTTACAGTGGAGAAAACTCTTCCTAAGAAGTTGTTGTATTATCACAGTTTTGGGATGGCATCATAATTGTTCAAGATAGATTTGGGGGTATATCTAAGATGGAAACTTTATTCAACCTAACCTAGCTAATGTGAGAAAATAATAGGAAATATAATAATTGTGGAAGCTTTCATATGAGCAGGGAGATTAAATTTAATTTCCAACTCTTCTTCAAAGTTGAACTTGAATACAAATTGGTCAAGAATAAACTTAAGCTTAACTGGAAAAAGCTTCTGAACCATGACGGCAGTGA
The DNA here is from genome assembly GCF_964034855.1 of Anser brachyrhynchus. NCBI lineage: Eukaryota > Metazoa > Chordata > Aves > Anseriformes > Anatidae > Anser > Anser brachyrhynchus. The sequence goes on along the minus strand of NC_137720.1, from coordinate 4,641,990 downwards.
GAAAAGGCTTTTCCATTAGGAATACGAGAGAACAATGTCCAGTTACTTTTAGGATGAGGCTTGTTGAACTTGTGGAGGAGATTATGTGTTGTGATAGCAAGGGATGGGATTCACTGACCCTCAAGGGTATGTTCTCTGAGCTTCTTTATATTTAGGGTAGTGTTTGATTAGTTTTGAGCCTATTTCATAGTAAGTGTTCTAGTGAGAAGAACTGATTGTACTCCACTAGAAAGTCTGTTGGAATACAAAGTAGAGGAATGGCAAATTGCATCCAGAAAAATTCTCAGAAGTAGGCTGAATTGCTGTTTGGTCATCACATACAGATGCTGACTTGTTTGTAAAGTAAAGACGCTTACATGTCCTGATTAGGTTATATGTTCCAGTTACAGCTTTTTTTGAACAATTGTTGTGTGTTTTTTAAAAAAATCTATACTTTTCTCTTTTAAAATAGAAATTGTGTTGTTGTCCTTATCTTCTTTAAACTAGCAATGCTTTCCTTAAATGCTGCTAATGCTGCTCATCTTAGTATTAAGTTTATAATCATTCTGTTTTCTCTTTTTAGCTAGTTGCAGAAGAAGGAGGATTTGATGTAGTTTGCAAGGAGAGAAAATGGACCAAAATAGCCACTAGAATGGGATTTGCTCCTGGCAAAGCAGTGGGTTCGCACATCCGTGCGCACTATGAGCGTATTCTCTATCCTTACAACTTATTCCAATCTGGAGCTAGCCTATTGGTAAGCTATTTTGTAGCTAACTGAAGTCCAATTAATTTAGCTGCCAGTCTTTTTTTTTTTTTTGATGGCAATTTCCAAAGACTGCATTTTATGTTTTATGGCATGTCGGTGACGGTAAGCAATTTAGAAAACCATAGACAAACTTTTAATCAAAAATATTTTTTTTAATCACTGCTAAGCTGGATTCTTAAAGGTAACCTATAATTGACAGGTTTGAATTCTGTGTTTCTGTATTTTCTATCTACAGTTTACAGCAGCCTCGTGATAACATGCTAGGGAAATTGCTGTGACAAAAATATTTTGCCTTGCCTCAGACGTGTTCATGCGAAGCAATGGAAAGTAATACTGTTTTCTGGAAGCATGTCATTGAAAACTTTGCATTTTCGTTCTGGAAACCTTTAATTCTTGAGTTGTTTTTCCAAAGTGGTGTGTTTTGTGACACCTATCTTTGGTTTCATATTTTTGAGATGCAGTTGCACAGGGAAAGAGATCTAAATAAAGGTTATAAAGCAGCTCACATGGTGCTACACTTTCATGGAAACGTAGGTTCCCCATGCAAGTGTCCGTCGTACAGTTGATGTTTCAGTTCATGGTTTTCTCTGTAGCAGACCCTTTCAGAATAGAAAAGCATTCTCAGATGACTGCTTGTGATCTCATTTGATGAGGTCATGCTTCTTTTTAAATGTAACTTTCCAAGCTCTCTCTTGCAATAGACACCTGATATTTTTCTTCCAAACTGATGTGTTTAGTGCATCATTTGGTTCTGGAAAAGCTATGTTGGTATGTTTAACTTTGTTTTTTTTTTTTTTAACTCCCCCCATAAAATCTGTTAAAATATTCCCCTCCTACATGTGGGAATGATGTATATTTTTAGTGAACTGAGAGAATCCACAGAAGTCTTCTTTTTAGCTCATTTTCCACTCAGATTATTTTTTCTTTCCGATAATGTTGTCTTCCAACTGAGTTTGTTTTGCAATTCATTTTTTAGGATGAATCTCAGATGAGATTCTGTTTGGCTTTCTTCCATGTGTTCACAGTAAGTGGTGCTTTCCTAGATGCTTCTTGTGGAGGTATCCATTTTATTTTATGTCTGTTCAGTGATTTACTGAGACTCTAAGCATCTGTGATTTTTTTTGGGGGGGTGGGAGAAGATACAGCTATTGGGTTTGACAACTGTCGGTTTCAGATGTGTGCTTTCTTCTTGTGATACTTCAACAAGCCTTTCAAGAGAAGCTTTCCATGCTGCTAGGATCATCATCCATCAGATTAGTGCTTATACTCACTAATTTTTCTTTTTAATCGGTAGTATTTGCAATATTTTTTTTCCTGTGTTTGCGTGTGGGGAAATATGGAAGGATGTCGTTTCCACTGTTGGCTGTGCCATAACTTAAATCTTGTCCAGAGCTGAGTATAACATTAATTATTTGTGGGTTAGATGTATGTTAAACTGCCTTCATAAGGTATTTTGACCAATAACTCATCTGGAAATACTCATCTATAAAAAGGTAATGAAACTATCTAGAGTTGTTTAGTATTGAACTAGTAGCATGTTTTTAGTAAAGCTATTGTTCTGTCAAACACCAGAAATTGGCATTTTTCTAATACTCAGAAAAGCTCTTCACAGGGGTAAATTATTTCATTCTTACCTTGATATATTTGACTAGGCAGGTCTTGGATGTAGCTCCAGAGAAGTTGCAGTAGACCTGCTGGCATTCTGGGATGTACTATCTTATATTCTCATTTATGTTCTTAGCTGCATTAATTATCAGTATGAGACTACATGAACTGAGTATCCAGAATCTTGTGTCAAAACTGTGCAACGTTGCCTAACTGTTTGCATTATTTAAAATGCAGTTACAATCTGGGGGACAAGAGATAGTGTGTGTGTTTTCTCAGTCTGTTCTCTTTTCCAGACTAAAGATTTAATGTTCAGAGTGCAGTTGATCAGTCCAAAATTTTGTATGCGTATGCCTCTGATAAAGACAGATCTGTGTGAGCTAGTTCTTTGGGACCTTTTATTGCCATTGGAGAGAAATAAGCAACTCTGGAGCGTGCTGCTTCTCTTAAAGTGGATATGTAGCAGGGTAGACCAGTGGTATTCTGCAAGTACAAGGAGGCTGGGTGATCAGCTCATGCAAATGACTACTTCATAAATGTCTAAAACTGTAGGGGAGGGATTGAATCCCTACATTTTTTCCACCTTTGGACATCCTGGAGGTCTTGTGAACATTCCAGCTGCGCCCTTTGCCTGCCTGGTGAAGGAGCTGCTCCTGAATTGGTTCAGCTCATGGGTTTGTAACTTACTCTGTGTCACCATTTGGAGTTCAAGGATTGCGTTTGGAACCATCTTCTCAGAATATAATTGGATCATGATCACAGGCTAGCTGATGGTTTGTAGGATCAGCTTATGGTAAGTAATTGTAGAAGGAAGTTTAACTTTTCCAGAAAGGCTCCGATGGCTGGGAGAGGAAAGCACTGAAGAAATAGCAGTTAGTAGCCTTTGTTAAAGACATGTGCTTGCAGTTAATCGGGTCAGTCAAGGAGTGACATAGGTTCAGAGGAATTCTTATTCTTAAGTCAGGACTTAAGCCCCTAGTTATTGTAGGTACAATTGAAAATGTTAACTAACAGTCATTTTATACTGCTGCTTTGCCTTCAGGTTACTGAGGCTCTGGGAAATGTTTCTACTTAAGTAGTTATTGAAAGCTTAGTATTTCGGAAATGTCTTCTGGGCTTTTTTTTTTTTTTCAGTGAGTAGTGCTCTTTTTTTTTGCTTGGACACTCCAGTGAAACGAGGCAAGTTCTGCTCTTTGTTGTTTTTCTTTCCAGGTTTCATTACTGTTTTGTTTAGGAAAAGCTGTTTGCCTTCTAGATATTTGCTCTCAAGGATCATATGTCCTCTGTTACCAGGAGGAGTACAAACTTCTTTTTTTGTGAAAGGTTCAGCTTTCACATGAGCGCATAATTCAAGGAACCAGAATGTACAAAAGCCATTAAATGTGTCAGTGTTCTGTGGGACTTTGGTCTCCTCTACTTTTCTGGTCACTCGTTTTCATATTTCTCCTATTTGGTTGTCTTGTCTGCTGGTCTTTTTCTCTCCTGAGCAATTATTTATGACTTTTTCCCACTGACGTTAAGGTGAAATAATTCACATTATCTTCTTTCAGTCCGAGCCTTAAGGGAGCAAGATCTTCTGAAGAATTAGCTGCAATGCTCTGTGGGGCCTCTACTCAGCACAGGAACATACCTGCCTTTGAGCCGCAGCCAGGACGTGTGCTGCTTTTGTGTTTAAGCTGCAGCGTTAGGTGGTTTTCTGCGTGTATTCAGTGTTGAAGTTGTCACGCATTTGCTTTTAAAGAATAAATCTATAGCTAACAAAGTCTGTGCCGAAAAACAGAAATTCAGAGGCTTCCCTGAGAAGTGTTGTGGACTTTAACTGCACGATAGTTTATGATATTCTGCTGCCCTTGGCTGATGTTTCCCTTTTGTCAATCGTGTTTTTCTTAAAACGTGGACTTGTCTTCTGAAATGCCGCTCTTCCCTCCTCTTCCCTCCCACTTCTGACTGTGATTTGTTTCTGAAAGTCTGATTTTTGTGTTGTCTACAGAGAATCGGTCCTTATGCCGCTGTAACGGTTCTCTTGCAGTTCCTATCCTGTTTTCTCTGTTGTTGACAAAATGCTTCTCTTGGGAACAGATGAACAGAACTGGGGAAATTGTATCCCGGCAATTTGTGTGGGATACTTTCTAACAACATAAGATTCTTCCTTTCTTTAGGGTTTGTTGTTTACTCATAAAAATGTGTTATGTCTTGTCTCCTGTTATTGAGGGCTCTGTGCCTTGACAAACTTAGAGCTGTACTAATTATTATTTGCCAAATGTATGCCCGATTTTCAGCTTTTGCTAGAAATTACTTGAAAGAACTAAAACCGTTCTTGCATCTCTTCTTCCCTTCAGCTCATAATTCACCCAGCAGTCCTGTTCTCTCAAAAATATATAAAGAATGTATCTTCTCTAGTGTTCTTCAGACCAAGGTCTGTTTCAGTTGAGAAGGTTGTATAGGCTGTAACTTACTGTTGTAATACTCTGTATGTTAGCGTTACAGTAATGCAATGTGAGGGCACCACAAGTTTCCTGTATGTGGTTGATATCATCTGCAAAAGCATCATCTACTAGAAGAATTGGTATTAGTCCCACAGCGAAATGTTTGAATTTTAGAAAGAGCTAGTAACATACTACAGCATTGCAGGAGACTATAACTTGGTTCCCCAAATGATTTTGACACTTTGACATGTTGTTTCACTCGCTGAGAATGAAATTTCCAAATGTTAAGTGTCCCACCCGGGGCACTGCGTAGTCCTGCTTGGATATCCCTCAACTAGGTTGGCCTTCCAAGAAATACCAAGCGTAGAATGCTTTGTTCCCACAATTCACAACTTCCCACTTGGCTGGTTTTATGAGCAGCCGGGGATTAGGAGGGCTAGACTGGCTGGTTGTGTTGCTCTATGAAAGACTGTGTAAATGCAGTGAAGTAAAGGTGAATAGGACCTTCATTGCACACTGTATGGGCTGCTGGACAGGCAGGCATGGGAGGAAACTAGAAAATCTTCTGATGGAAGTTTGCCTGCTTTTTATACTGTTCTGTTGCAATTACTGTTCTGGTGAACAGTGTTCTGGAAGAGAAATGCTTGGTGCTCGTAAAATTTAAAGGATGACTTCAGCTTCTATTTAAGAGCCTTTGTTAAGGGTACTGCGCATAGTAAAAGGGCAGGAAAAAGAGATTTTGTGACTTGTATAAAATGGTAACATTTAAATCGTCATAAATACTGTCTTTATTAACTCGTCACAGTAAATATTAAAGTCCTGTCTGCATTCTTTCACATTAGCCAGGAAATTGTTCTATGCAGTTTGTATTAGAAGTGGAGGCAGAAATTAAGTAATCAAATTGTGTCTCTTCAGTGTTTGCAGAAACCAGATCTTGCTAGTGACACAAAGGACAAGGAATATAAGCCCCATGATATTCCACAGAGACAGTCTGTTCAGCCATCTGAAACTTGTCCACCTGCTCGTCGAGCAAAACGCCTAAGAGCAGAGGTGAGATAATGTGTCTTTATATGGGTAAGTGCTCTGTGGTGTCTGAGCTTGGAGTTGTAATCCAGAGATAGTTGACCTAACGGTGTGATGGCACAACAGGTTTTAGTTAAGTTGCATGCGTTTTATTTCTATCAGGTCACCAAATACATAAATAGTAAATAGCTGTTTATCTTTGTTAAAACATGCCTAAATATTTATAAATGTATGAACTATAAATAGTTAAGACTTGTTTGATACTTTAAAAAGAAAAGAAAATGTTAAGGTTGGGAGTACTGAGGGGCTCTTCTAACGAAGTTGTTGCACTTGCACACTAGTTATGAGTGCGTATGCTAAAATATTATTGTAGCATAATTATAAATAATACGGGGTTTGTAGATTAAGACACAACTGATAAATTCTAGAAACGAAGCTTGTCTTTTGCAGCTTTGATCTTCATCATTTCCTTAGAAGGCAGTCAGTAAACAGCAGTTATTCTTTTAATGTGTTGAGAGGTTTCTGTTAACCTTTTGTGAGTTGAAGCCAGAATTTAGATTAGAGACCATTTTCTTTATCACATTAGCATTGTTTTCCTTCATTTTTGACCCCGTGATTTCCATCAGTTTGAGATACTTTCTTCATGCAATCTGAGGAGAAAATCGCATAACATTAAGTCAGTATAGGTTGTAACAAGATTAATCTTATGTGCTTAGGAAATAATACTTATTTGGCTAAACATAAAATGTATATGCAACGAGTTTTCCCATGAAGATGTATTTTAGAAGATTGTTGTTTCCTTCGTTGTTCTGCTGTGATTTCAATCTTTAAGGCTGATGGTACTGCCTTCACAGAGCTTACTATTTCTTTTGTTTGAGCAGTTGAAAAGGCTCATTCCCAGGAGACTGTCTTGGTAGTGGTGACATCATGAGTTTGGAAGGTCACGATTGACTCTGTTTCTAATCCAGTTAGTTTCAGTCTCTCTATTAAACTCCCATTGTTCTAATTGTGGTTCTTATTACTACCAAGCAGTACAGCTTAGTTGTTGCAAATTCTGCTTATATTTTTTTTTTCTAAGTTACAATTAAGGTTTTCTAAAGCTTTTCCACTCACGTAGCCTATTATGAGCAGGTTTATAATTCTGAGAAAACCTCAGCAGTTTGAGCTGAAACTTTCCATTTGAAGTATCTGCCTCGGGTTGAAAGGTGTTCATTCTTAAGTGTTTTCAAAGATAAAAAGAAGTATGGGAAATATATACTAAAATTTTAGCTGTCAGTGGTGTCAGATGACACTGACTAACAAAGAATGCATGTCTTTGTCATGTCTGTGGAAACTAACTGCTCATACCTAGCCAAAATTGAAGGCAACCCTGTCTGCTCTTTCCCCGATTGTTACTGGATGACATACACCTAATTTTTATGGAAAGAAAATGTTTGATCTAATGTGAAGTTGAAACAGAGCTAAGGCTGGATTAAGCAGCATGGACTGACTCACTTTGGAAGGAGTTGTAGTGTTTTAAGACAATTTCCAAAAGTTGTGTTAACAGATGTGTTTTTCTGATCCGTTTCAGAGTTAGCTGCGTTGGTTAGCTACTGTGCTGCAGTGGGGACCTGTTGGAGAGGGTCTAGAGGAGCATCGGGCTGGAGCCTCTCAGCTATGGAGCCAGGCTGAGGGAGCCAGGGTTGTTCAGCCTGGAGAGGAGAAGGCTGTGGGGAGACCGTACAGTGGCCTTTCAGTATATAAAAGGAACCTATATGAAAGACAGGCTTTTTACCAGGGTCTGCAGGGACAGGCCTAGTGGTTCTAAACTGAAAGAGGTTAGATTTAGATGGGAGATCACGAAGATGTTTTTTACATTGAGGGTGGTGAGACAGTGGAACAGGTTGTGCTGGAGAAGTTGTGCTTACCCCATCGTTGGAAGTGTTCAGAGTCGGGTTGGAAGGGGCTTTGGGCTACCTGATCTAGCGAAAGATGTGAGGGGGTTTAGACTTGGATGATCTTTAAAGTTCCCTTCCAACCCAAGCCCTTGTATGAAATTCCCTGTATGCTTCATTTAAGCTAAACGAGTTGATTTTTGTGCTGACCTGGTTGCAGAGTACACTCGGGGAAACGCTTGGTTTGTTCAGCCAAAAGAAGAGAAGGCCAAGACAACCTCGTTTCCTTAAGAAACTAGGCTTAAAAAAATACAGTATTGGAGAAACCCATCTTTATGCTGAGGGATTTGAGAATTGTTCTCTCTGTGTCAAAACTTCAGAGAAGATAAAAAGAATTAAGTGGAAACATGATTCTGTGTTGAAAGCTCCACAATACACCAAGTTCCCAGCTTAGAAGACTGGAGTATACTGCTTCTGAAGAGCAAAATCAAATCTTATAAAAGCCCAAAGTAGTTTGTTGCTCCTTTGCTATTTATTGAGTTCCCGTGAGATGGAATTAAAAATATTATGGTGCCTTTATTGCCACAGGCTTTTTGTAGACTTTCCTTTTAAGTCTCTTCAGGTTGTTCCTTGTGTTATTTTTCTCTGAAGTCTAATTTTTTAATTTTATTTTCTTAAATTATAAAGCATTGAAGAAATTCAGGTTACCTTTTTAGATTTATTCATTTACAAGTATAAAATAGGGAGCGTAAGGGAGTGTAAGCACAGTCCTTAAAGTCTTTGTCTGACTTCTGCCTGGCTGGCTTTTCCCTAGAAATCAGGTTGCAGGTTTGAGGACCTCCATTATACCTTAATGACCAAAAACATTTGTCTCCCATCAGCTGGTTCTCTGAATATTTGCTGTCTTCACTTGGCATTAAGATTTATATCCAGAAATATATGTATTTTTTGAAATTGGAAGTAAAGATTGTCTTTTTTTTCATTTTTTCCTTGGCTTTGAAAGCATTAAAAGATATACTTCAAAGCCTTGCAAGGGTCTGACACCAAAGTTACTCAGCTTAGAGACTTGCAGAACAATATTCAGGTCTCTTCGGGTGTGCAGCCTTTCCTGGAGCATCACGTGCAGTGGCCAGCGGTCTGGGGGCTTCTGGTGTTTCCTGCAGGCCAGTTCATTCCAAAGCTGTAGGTCTGTACTTGGGCAAGTAGCCAGGGGTTTGTATGGCAGTGAACAGTTTCACAAATAAAAATGTAAAGCCCAGTGTTCTATTTAAGGATCTTACTGCGGTTTTTAATTATTTATTATTATTGTTTTTTTAAAGGCAACCAATATGAAAACTGAATCTGAACCTTCAGAGGCCAGAACTCATAATCTGAGACGCAGAATGGGATGTGCACCTCCAAAGTGTGAAAATGGTGAGTGGCGAGTGAAACAAAGGGAATGCAAGTTCTGTTACTTTGTAATAACTTATTTCAAGACCAAATTTTAATTCACCAGTTGAAGCAATTCAAGAGTGTTTAAATAAAATACGTAAAATAAATAAAACAAAATGGAATTTGTTGTAAAAGTCATTTTATGACTTTAAAATCTTTTTGTTTTGTGAATCGTTTTCTTGAAGATGATAAATTTTACTTTTTAATCTTCAGTGTCTATTACAGAGCAAGCAGAAGTGAGATTTAAGCTATATTTCTGTTTTGAATTTTAAATCGCCTGTAGCATTAACCTGTTAGCTTTAAATACAGGAAACTCATTTAGGAAGGTATCAGATTTCAGAAACTTTTAGGAAAGAATTTGAAATAAGGAATTGAAACTCACAAAGATGAAAGATACTATGTTGTGAACCTAACCATAAAATTCCTATATTACCATTTTAATTGCTTCTGTCAATAGTCCTGAATCTGTTTTTATCTGTCATTAAGAAATAATTTCAGACTGAGAAGAAATGTTTAATGCCATCAAATGGGAGAATAAGCTTGTTGATAATTAATTTAACAAAGCAAATATGGCAAGCAATTATAATTAATGATTGACATTAAGCAGCTATGAGTCATACTTGTTTCATTCACAATCTTTGCTTTCAAGAATTTCTGTGTGGACTGTGGTCTTACTTAATATTTTTTTTTCTTAACAAGTCTAGGCATTAATCTTTTTTACTTTAGAACAAAAAAGCTGTAGGCAGTTTTTCTGATAAATGAAGACATTCTTCTTTATAATATATTTGCTAGCTCTTGGACTTCAAGAAATGTTTTTGGATTGTCTCATATCCCGGTGGAAAGGTCTCTAGCTCACTTGTAGGTTTAGCTTAGAACTTCCATTACCCCCTTGTCTTCAACACCAGAGCCCCAGGATTCTCCATACTCTGCTGCATAGAAGTGAACATGCATTTGCTTTTTGTTAGTTCAAAATGTCAGGAATGAAGGCTTGAGAAGAAGCATGCCCAAATTAGGTAGGAGTGTAAGAATGTAGAGGAAATGCTTCTTTCTCAGGGCCACTTTTGCTGCGTGGTCATCTTTGATGGTACGCTGTCGTGAAAGCTACCACTGCAGGAAACTGAAGTGTGAAGATCATCACAAGAAGTTGAAGTGTTTAATGTCTCTGTGTTAATATGCTGCCATAAAAATGATGGAGTTACTCAACCACATTTGATAACACCACGTGTAAACAAAAATTTCAGTTTTGAAGATAAAGAGACTTGCAAAGTGTTCAAAATACCCACTCTAAAATGTGTCTTCTATAGTCATTTCTAGGTTGTGATGGCATGTTCAGATTTTCCGATAGTACTGGCTTATGTAGGCATTGCAGGTGTTCAAATCTTGCCTTAATTTAACTGAAACAATTTGTATTAATGTTTCGTTACCATCATAAAATCAGGCATCTGTGACCATCTCTGCACATGAGAGATTAAAACAGTTTATGAACTTGCCTGCACCATCCGTGTTCTTAGTACAACCTTAAGTAATGGCAAATTCCTTTTGAAAGAGGGGTGCTCCCAAAGTGTGTATAGGACAAAAGTAATTTCAAAAAATAACGTAGAGTGGCAATCTTAACAAATAATAGCAAACAAAATAAGTAATAACCAGTGATGCTAAGTGTTACCAGTGATGCTAAGTGTTAAAACATCTTGTAATAGCCTTATTTTTCTCCTATTGCACCAGAAAAGGAAATGTATAGTTCAGTGAAAATTCCTGAGAAGAGAGAACATGCTGGGGAGCCAGAGAAAGACAAATCCAAAGCCCGATCCAAAAAACCTACTAATGCTGTGAGTATGCCCTGCATTCCTGATGCTTCATATTGATTGCAGGTGTTTCTGGGTTTCCTTAGGGTATATAGTGAAATTTTCATGTCACTTAAATCGCAGTAAGGACTCCGTTGTATTCTTTGTGTATTTCTTTGGTTGAAACAAAGCAGTGCCTGTGACTGCTGGAGTGTAGACACTTGTAAAGCTTCAGGCTGCTACAAAGCTGAAAATAACAGGAGAGATAAGCTTCACTATCTATAACTCAAGTAACTTGTTTTCTGTCTCCAAGGTACAGCCTCAAAATAATTTTGAAAGAAGAGTCAAAATAGAACTTGTTCTTCTGTGAACTGATCTCTCTCTGTAATCTCAAAGGGAGTTTAAATGCGAGCTTTTGCACCCAGCTCTCCAACAAACAGACCTGCCACTTGCTCACAATTTCACTAAAAACTTGGAAGCTTTTTTGTTAAAATGTTTCATAAAAATAATTTCCTGCTCCAGCCTTCCATGTACAACCACCCCTAAATTAAACCAAACAACAACAAAAGAGGCAGCAAAGCGATAGTGTTAGCTTGCCTGTGAGAAGATAATACTGAGATTTTTTTCTGTCTATGCTACTGCTTGGGTTCTTTCAAAACCAAAAGTATTCATTGTTTAATCCACACCTGTAATTAAGACACCTGAGAATGAAATGTGCAAGTGCTAGAAGCCTGACTCCCCAAAAAAGGGGATGGGCTGGGTGAAACAGGAGGTGCTTTTTTTAGTTTATTTTTTTTCATGAACTCAGGCAACAGGCTTGGCTTGTCCCCATTAGCTCTATTCCGTATTTGAAAGGAGCCTTCCAGTCTGTTGCTAATGAAGGTATAACATAGTACGGGTAGAAGACAGCTCTTCCCACGCGTTTGGTGTGCCTGCACCTTTTTCTTGGGGCTCTGCAGCTGCTGTGTGAAACTTCCATCAGACTTCTTTTACAACTGTGCCCTCCTCTCCAAAAGCACATACCTTTGCTGGGAAGCCAGTACCTTTCCAGAGAAAACGGAAGGTCTTGGCTAGTACTCTGAGGAAAAGCAGGAACATTCCCATCAAGAGGAACCCCCTTTTCTCTTCTGAGGCTCAAGACAGTTGGTCTCAGAGGAGACTGAAATGTCTGTGCGTGCGTTACGCATGACAGCAACAAGAAAAAGGATATGTGAGCCACCAACAGATGTTAAAATGTTCTTGTCAAATCCACATACTGCTGATTTGAAACTATCCTGGCTGCTGAATCCAGTTTTCCATCATTTGAAAAAAGCTACATGGAAGAGCTTGCAACTTTTGTAGTCCTTCCTTAAATTTCAAAGGGGGTTATATAAATTACAAAGACATAAAACTTTTGTGTTTGCTTTTCTCGCTTCCATTTCAGAGAGAAAATAAAGAAGCTTTGGCAAATGTCATGCATGACTTAGTTACCAAACTGCTCTTTTACCATGAGTTACCTTAAGTGCTCAAATTCCCACTCTGGCAATTTCTTGTTACAGGTGGATTTGTATGTATGTCTCTTATGTGGCAGTGGTAACGATGAGGACCGTCTCCTGTTGTGTGATGGCTGTGATGACAGTTACCATACTTTTTGTTTAATTCCACCCCTTCATGATGTTCCCAAAGGGGACTGGAGGTGCCCCCAGTGTTTGGCTCAGGTAATTTGACAAACTGTAAAAGATAGGTTGAAAATTGTCTGTTTTAAATGTGGCCCCAGGGACTGAAAATACCATTTGTTATTATTTAGTTGTGCAAACAAGGTGATCAAGGACAAAACTAAAATGAAGACTGGGATTGCTTCAAATTGCAAAGCTATCACTTAATACTGTGGAGCCAAAACATGATCTGCACTAGCATTGCTGAAATTCCAAATAATAGTTTGGATTTTAATTCGTGCCTTCCCTTTGTGTTTAAAATTGGAATCTCACTGGGTGTTTCAGTATGGAGTTTTCTGCACCTTTTTTGCTTAGCTGTATTAAAGGAAGGAGAAATTATGACATTGGCATATTAATTCATTGGTGTTTGTGCAGATTTACCAATACATACCGTAGTTTGGTGAATCGAGCAGAGAGCATGGAGTCAGGGCACTCTGAGTGTGCTTTCTGACTTGTCCTCTGGCTGTGTGACTTGGGGAAGTCATTTCATTTTGGTGTGCCTTCCTGCCCCTGCCAAATGGGGTAATACTAACCCATCTGTGTAAAATCTGAGTGCAGATCGTCGTATTAATAGATACGAAAGTAATTATCTTTTTAATTGCAGGAGTGTAATAAGCCTCAAGAAGCATTCGGTTTTGAACAAGCAGCAAGAGACTATACGCTGCGCACCTTTGGAGAAATGGCAGATGCATTCAAGTCAGACTATTTTAACATGCCAGTACATGTAAGTTCACGTATTTATCCTAATGCCATAATGCAGATTTCATTTTCAGTGCTTATGTAACTTACGGGGGAGGGTGGAAAGAAGCAACGTGTCCAGGGTGCAAGCCCATTTCTGTTGCATTTTTTTTGTTTTGCTGAAGCAGTTTTGACATGAAACGTGTTAAGTTAATGGAGGTTCCTACCTGAGCTAGATTTTATGCATGGCCCCTTACTATACTGATTCCTGAGTATATAGTCCTTGTACGTTTATACTTTTCTTTTTCTCATACTTAGATGGTCCCAACTGAGCTGGTTGAAAAGGAATTCTGGAGACTTGTTAGTACCATTGAAGAGGATGTTACAGTGGAATATGGAGCTGACATTGCTTCAAAGGAGTTTGGCAGCGGCTTCCCAGTTAGAGATGGGAAATTTAAAGTGAGACCAGAAGAAGAGGTAGGTCCTTATTAGTTCACTGGGTATGTTTGTATCATCTCTTCATTAAATAGGTCTCTTTGGTTCAAACCAACATAATGGAACTGGTCTGCAAAGTGTTTTGTATATCTGGCATAGTATTTGAGGAAGAGAATTACATCAGTTTTGAAGAAATAATTTATTTTTATGTTAAAAATCCATGGGTTTATATTAGAAGTTAATAAATAATTTTGAGATTATTATTTTGTTAATCTCAATCTAACATAGGTCAGATAAGGTTTTGGGAAAGAGTGAAGACAATAGAGGTTTTGTTCTATGATTCATTGACCTGTTTCTTAAAATTTTCAATTGGAAAAGGTGCTTTTCTTCTATTGATCTTTTGGCAGTTTCACCTTTTTTTTTCCACTTCATGTTGTTTAAACTTGTGACTGTTCTGTTCAATTTTCAGGAATACCTTGATAGTGGCTGGAATTTAAACAACATGCCTGTGATGGAGCAGTCTGTTCTTGCTCACATCACTGCAGACATATGTGGAATGAAATTACCTTGGCTATATGTAGGAATGTGCTTTTCTTCATTTTGTTGGCATATTGAAGATCATTGGAGCTATTCGATTAACTATCTGCATTGGTGAGTGAAAGGGATCAACTCAGCCTGAGAAGCAATCTCCCTTTTATTCACCCTTCCCCCTTTTAATTAATGGACTAAAACCAGATTCATAGAGTTCAGACTGGAATAAACCTTACAATTCTATAATAACAGGCTTAAATTTGACACAATGATTCCTGCATTTGAACAAGAGGTCATATTTTGGAAAGAGACATCCATTCCCAGTTTTAAAAAAAATCCATGAGAGATGCAGCAGATACTTCATCAGATGTTTTATTATGCTCAGTGTGAAACTAAAAATCATGCAAGTTGTTTTAAAAACCATGTAGCTTCAACTAACAGTCCTAGGATCCTGCATACTTTTTGTCTCTTAGATTTTTGTCATAAATCCTCTCATCAAGCGAACGCTTGTCAATTGTAATCAGGACAGATCTTTGCCATTTCTTTGATATTCTAAATAGGTTGAACTTCTTAAACTTCTCACCTTTTAACAGCTTTTCTAGAGTTTGAATTATTCAGAATTGTCACTTTACCTGAAACCTGTCAAACTCTTTTCCTTTTTTTTTTTCCTTATGTATTCCATCAGAATGGTAAAACCACATCCCAGCCACTATTCAGTAGGTCGTCTTTTTGGTCTGTTACTCAATTGCTGCTCCTTGAAATAGCTTCTAATGTAGCACACTCTGAGTAGTCAGTGACTTAAATGGCTTCCTTTCTTAGTATTTGGCAGTAATAAAATCAATTTGTGAAAGAGATTAAGTAACTGAGTGATCAAGATCACATTGTAAAAATGTTCTTCATTGTCATTTGTCACTTTTTTTTTTGTTTGGAACTTCTGTCAGGCTAAAAGGTATGGGAAGGAGAGGAGGATTTTTGGATCAAATAGAAACTTTATTTCTTCTAGGAGAGCTTGCTGAGGAGCTGAAGTAGTCTTGCTTTCTGGATAACTTGTGCATTACATTGGTGTTTGCAGTCCAGGCCAGACATACGTAGGTGTATACATGTATATGTGCACACATGTACATACGTTCACAGACACCAACATGAATGTCTTTTGATGTCTTCTCTTTTCCTTTGCAGATATTCTTCTGTATGTCCCTTCAACTTACAAGCTTGTCTGTTTTTTGTTGTCGTTCCTTTTAGCCTACTTGAGAACAATGTGTAGTTGGGGTTAATAGTGTTCTTGCCCGGAGAAGTAAGTCGTAATGACCTGTCACTAGAGAGACTATGCTACAAACTCTGAAAAGACTTCAGAAGACAGGACTCACTCTTGCAAAGTAAAGGGGATGGGGCATCCATCTTCAGCATTCTCATGTGCATTGAAGTAGCTTGGTTCCTAGTACATTTTAGTAGATAGTCCCAAGTGAACCAGGTTACAGTAGCAGACCTTCAATGTCGAAGGAAAGAGTTTTCCTACGTGGCTGTAAATCCTGTGTTAGTTCTTGAAATGGATAAAACGAGAAGAAAAAAAATTGCTTCTAACGATACTTGCAAATATATAAATGATATGAATCAGAGGAAGCATTGTCAGCATTGATGCCAATAATACTAAAGGCAGGAATGTGGAGCTCTCTGGTAGTAGTGCAGAAAGAACTGTTGCCTTTATCCATTCCTCGGCTTGCTGCCTTCATAAGACTGAAACCTTACACATAGTTTAGAGTTTTATGTTTCTCCACTATCCGTTCTCTTTGAGTCCAGAAACCCCTGGTCCCAGTATCTTGCTCCAGGTTTAGAACAGCTCATAACTGCCTGTCATCCATTCCTTGACACTGACACATATCCAGCGTTGGGTTTACATAGGACAGGTTGTAGTTGGATCTGTGACTGCTCTTTGTGAACTCATGGAATTGTTCCAAGGTGATGGTCAAGTCCTGGGCTGTGTAATCATTTAGTCACTTTTGTATTAAAGACTCTACTTAAGCCACTCCTAGTGATATTAATATAGTTTTACTTCCACAGTCCCTTCCACTTGCTGTTCTCTTCACCACGATAGAGGTGCTGTTTTGAGTATAGGAATAAATTCCTAGATATAAGGAATATGCTTCTTGAGTCATCATCTTTTTTTTCTGGAATTCTCCCAGTTGTTTCATGATTTATTGGAGGAAAAGAAGGGAAAAAGTGTTGGGTCAGCTTTACTTTGCCAGCTCTTTAGTAGTCTTGGGTGAAAGTGATTCATCTGTTTTCATTTCTAAATACCTTTTCTATCATCTTCCTTTATAAGGGTTTGGGAGGCATTTTCATCTCTGAAGTGAGCCTGCTTCATTGTGAACCTGAAACAACATTTGTTGGAAAACATCTGCGTTACCTTAATTTTCTCAACTGGCTTGCACTGGTTTAAACTGTTGCTAAAGGTTCTTTGTTCCGACTCCGGATATGGATTTTTTTTTCTTGATGTCTTTTGCTTCTCGTACAGTTACATAATATGGAACCGTAATTTCTACTTACTGTGTGTTGCTTTTATGGCAATTATGACCAAGACAGAAAGAAATGGCCTTGGCTGTTAGATCCAACGGGGAATTTGTGTTCGTAGTAAAATACAAACAGCTTAGATTTTGAAGTTGTGCTGGAATCAACAGAACTTCACTGAGGACTTCTTCAGTCATGTGTCGCCTTCCCACCTCGCCCCCTGAATATTTAAAGTATGCACTCAGAAATGTAGGCAGCTAAAAACTTAGGTTTGGAGGAGGGACCTGCATAAAAAGTGAAGATTTAGGAAAGCGCATATTCTTTACATTCCTTCCTGGTGATATACTCTTCTTTTGACATGGTGTGTTTAAAGCAGGAGACTGAAAATGTATCTTACAAGATTGTTTATATTTAACTTTTTTTAATAATCTTGCAGGGGGGAGCCTAAAACGTGGTATGGAGCCCCAGGTTATGCAGCAGAACAGCTGGAGGATGTAATGAAGAAGCTTGCTCCAGAGCTATTTGAATCTCAGCCAGATCTCTTGCACCAACTTGTCACCATAATGAACCCGAATACTTTGATGGCCCACGGAGTGCCTGTATGTTGTTGGACTCCTGTGCTACTCCCCCAAACCCAACCCTCTTTCATTTGCTCTGAATTCTACTTCAAAGTTGATAATTGAAACCACTTTTATTACAGAGATGTTGTGGTAGTAGTTTCCATGTGTGTTGTATCTTCCTTGTCTAGTGTAATGTGCCAGTATGAACAGATGGGCAATGGAATCATTGCTTTTGGAATTGCTTGGCAAACTCTTCTCTGGAGATCCACCTCAGTGTATTTCCATTTCTGTATCTCAGATGGAAAGTGTAGTCGTGACCTTTGAAACAATGACAGGAGCTCTTCGTACGTCTTTTTAATCAGACCCATTTTTTTGGGCATAGAGTTTCTGGCAAGTGGCCAAAACCTGTTCTTCCTTTGTGTGTCATCCACATCCTCTTATTTTTTCTGGTTAAGTTCTCAGCTATTTAAAAACATTTTTCATCAGTTTCCATCATATTCCATATTAGACTTTTCATGGGAATTATGTCCCTTTACAACTTAATTAGCTTTTGACTAGCTGACCTTGGGACTTAAAGGAAAATGTGGAAAAAGCGGCACAATTTACAGTGTCTGCTGTGATTTGATAGAGTTCAAAATTTAAAGATGCAGGAAGATGATCCGCCTGCTGTCATGCCGGTTGTCTATCACCAGAAGTATTAGATTTACAGCAGTGTACAAACTTCTGAGTATGTTCCAAATTCCTCTTCCCTTTCAGCTACATGTTGAAGAGTCTCACCTGTGCTTTACCGGTGTAACTGTCAACCGAGCTAAAAGTGCAAAAGGCAGACAGCTGATGTAAAATCGCTCAGAGTGCGAGTATGGCTGAATGAAATCCCTTTGCTTTCTGGGGTTTTGTGTGTTACTGAATGCCAATTGTAATTCTAGGGTTTGAAAGCTATATGAAGTTACCATAGAAGTAACTGGGAACTGGAAATCTATATTCTCAACATTCAGTTCTGTTCAGTTTTGACCTAATGGTTGTCTGTCTTTTCTCGTAGGTTTATCGAACCAATCAGTGTGCTGGAGAGTTTGTGATCACTTTTCCAAGAGCTTATCACAGTGGCTTCAATCAGGGTTTCAATTTTGCTGAAGCTGTGAACTTCTGCACTGTTGATTGGGTACGTTCCAAAAACAGTATTTCATAAAGTGTGCGGTTCCAAAATTGTTCCTAGCTGATGTACACCTCCTAGTGTTTTACTGCTGATGAATAGATCTAGTCCACAAATCATAACGAGCCTGTTACTGGAAACATAATGTTTTGCTAAAGGTACTTTAACATAGTGAGCTGTGGGCTGTCTCTGGTTCTGAAAGTTCAGTCTGAAATTGTAAGTTAGGGCTGAGGTAGCAGCAGATCAGTAAGGTTTTGTGTATGCCTGCAACATGAAGTGCACCAGTGCTGCTTGAAACTACTCTTTTTTCATCCCTAAATTCCTTTCTTATCCTTTGTACAGCTGAAAAACAAAGCTGACTTGGACTTATTTCTAGATTCTTCTATTTTAAATTTGTTGGTTAAATTGGATGGCACACATAACCCCATGTTAAGAACAGTTGAAGACTTTGATAGCTCTCGTGGGGGGTGGGGAAATACACAGAAAAATCACAACTGATGTGAGTATGTCCAGTTGGATAGGAGAGGTGGTATATGTTTTCAGGAAAGATTACCTAATGAGAAGGGAACAGAAAGTTCTGAAGTACAAGGAAGAAAGTAATGGTATGTAATCCTTCTCTAAATTTCATTCAACTCATTGAAACAGATATAGGTACACGTTGCAATTATTAGGTCATAGTAATTTATTATTTTTTTTAATGAGAATGAATGAAGGAGAGTTCCTCCAAAGACGTTACAAGTTATCATTTCTCCTTCTCATCAGATCTCTCAGACTCAGTGTGTCCTTGCCTGATTTCATAATGGCCCGTTGAAACCACTGGTATTTCAGATGAATCCTCTTATGATCTGCCACCGCCCCGCCAAGTGGTCTTAGCTATTTGTAAATGTGACCTATCTAAAAATGTTGCTATATTTAAAACCAACCAAACAACAAAAAAAGAGACTTAGAAGTAGATGACTGAAACTGAAAGAAAGCTTTCTGCAGCACAGGGACTGCATTTTCATAATATTTGGTTTGGTTTCATTTTTCCCTCTTGCTCTCCTGGGAGTTTCATATGGGACTAGCACGTAACCTTAGCATCAGCATTACCTGGGTCAGCAGAGAGTCTTAAATTAAAGCAATGAGTAACCTGCCCAGCTTTTAATGAATTCGTAAGTCTGTCTGGGGTTAATTAGGGACTTTAATTGTTTGTGGAGTCAGTGATTTCCCGTGCTGAAGTACAGTTGATGTCTTCTGTAAAACAGACGTATGGTATGAGACTAAAAGTCCAGCTTGCCTTGCATCCTCCATGGTGCCCCAGCCACCATGCATTTTTAACTTGGGTCTTTCTGAGCCTACTGTGATGTAATGATTCAGTTGCCCCTCGTTATGGTCTCTTCCAGATGGTGTGTTCTCCCCTTGAGCCTAGCCAAACAACTTGCATTCACAATGTCTGCTGTGAAGGATTTGTAAGCAGTTCTGGTTTACAAGAAGTCAGTGGGGGTCTTGACTTCTCTTTTATTTTACATTCAGAATTATAAGTATTGGTGCTGGAAGGATTTGTCTTGACCTCTAATCTCATTGGTTTTGGTTAGCAAGATAAAAAGTCAGTATCTTAATGTAATTTTCACAAAGAATTCTTTTTTTTAATGATTTTTCAATGCAGCTGCCATTGGGTCGCCAATGTGTAGAACATTATCGTCTGCTACACCGTTACTGTGTGTTTTCTCATGATGAGATGATATGTAAAATGGCTTCCAAAGCAGAATTTCTTGATGTTGTGGTAGCATCTACTGTTCAAAAAGACATGGCTATTATGATTGATGATGAGAAGATGCTGCGTGAGAAGGTTCAGAAACTGGTGAGTTGTTGGAAATAATATTACAATGAATGAAGGAACATTGAAACAGTGGTGCACAATACATTCTCATAATTCACTGTGTTGTCAGTGGTTTAAAGCTACATAGTACTTACCTGAGTAGTAGCACTTGCTTTCAGAGGAATGCTTAGAAAAAGAACCATTTATCATGAACCTTGTTTTATCATCTGCCCTTTAATATCGTTCAGACTTCTTTTTTAAAGTATGTTTATTCTCTTAGTAATGTTGTCAGAATAGCTGATTTTTCATTAACCAAGATCTTTGTCTGCCTGGTTTTAATATCTTATTTCTAAACTTTATTATTCCTTTGATAAATTTAGCCTCTAATGTTTTAGTTTGGAATAATCACCTGTTTGTTAGACTTTGAAGTGATGTAACGTGCTCTTTTGCAGGGAGTGACTGACTCGGAGAGAGTGGCTTTTGAGTTGTTTCCTGATGATGAGCGACAGTGCTTAAAGTGTAAAACCACTTGTTTCATGTCTGCTGTTTATTGTCCATGTAAACCTGGATTACTGGTATGCTTGTATCATGTAGAGGATCTTTGTTCCTGTCCCACCTACAAATATAAACTGGGGTAAGCTTTAGATAGCAAATAACATTGGGTTCTGGAGATATTCATTATACATGTAGATATTGCAGACTAACAATCCAGTGCCTGTGCCGTTTTGTCAATGGTGCTAGTCTCAGTATTCTGCTTCTCACAGTCCTTTGCAAATGGAGTGCCCCCAAAACAAAGTGCCTTTTTTGTACTCATACACAAAGACATTTTCTTCTCAGCATTCTGCTCTTATTCTATAAGGGCAAAAATTACTGGATAAATTAGTTTGCTTTTTTTATTTATAGCAACAATGTCATTGTCCCCTATATTACTTCCAGTCCTTGCAGAGTAATCTTTTTTTTGTTGTTAGCTTTCCTTCCTGCTGTCACATTTTTTTTCCTGATATTTGTTGCATCTTTGTCCTACGTGAATGTAGCTTGTGCGCTTTTTGAAGTAATTGTATGATTTAAGTTGTCTTAGGTGGAACATGGTGTGGTCGTGGGTCCTGTACGAACCTTAGTGCACAGTAGATTGTATCTGTGTTGTATGGGCCAGCATATCTTGATGCCTCTCCCTCCCATCCTCATGTTCCTCCCCAGTTTTTGCTCAAGAGTTTGAATTCTGTGTTACTTCTAGGTACCGCTACACTCTGGAGGAGCTCTATCCAATGATGAACGCACTAAAGATGCGTGCAGAATCATACAACGAATGGGCTTCAAATGTTAATGAAGCTTTGGAGGCAAAAATTAACAATAAAAGAAGTAAGAATCTTACCTTTTGTTTGCAAAACATAATTTTAAAAGGCTAATTTTAAAGTTTTTAATTCTTGAACATTAGCAAATTTTGCCTTATATGACAATGAAAGAAATTGTATATAATTTTGTTTTAAAGTAAATACTTCAGCTGTTACAGTTCCAGAAATTATGCTAAGCTGTCCCTATGTGAGAAGATTATAAATCACTTTTCTTTTTCACATGAAATTTAACTGAAGTTTAAATAGAAATATATTAAATGTGTTGTATTATTTAGCCTTACCATTTAAAATCCATCACAAACTTAGTTATCTTAGTATCTTTAGTATCTTATGTTAACTTAGTATCTTTCCCAAAAGGTCTCGTCAGTTTTAAGGCTTTGATAGAAGAATCAGAAATGAAAAAGTTTCCGGATAATGACCTACTGCGACACCTCAGACTAGTTACACAGGATGCAGACAAATGTGCCTCAGTTGCGCAACAGCTTCTTAATGGCAAAAGACAAACCAGGTAAATGTTATTACATGTTTGCAACAAAACTGAGTCATCAGAGATAGATGACAGTGGCGACTGATAGATGCCAGTGTTCCGTAAGACTTAAAAATTAAAGCAATTTTTTTTTCTTCTGAAGAGAGCTGTCTTTTACAGGGGAGACTCACCTTTCTGCCATGCAATAAGTTGAACATCCTGAGCTTCCTATCTCTTCTTCCCCTCTGTTGAGCATCTGGGCAGTAAATTCTTTCAGTTGTTCCCTGAAAGGGAAAAAATGGCATGATGTTTCTAGACAGAGCAACTCCCGACATGATACAGTCCCTTTGTGCAGTGAGAACTGAAAAACTGTCAGTGGCGCATATGTCATTATATTTATTACACTTTACGCCTCATAGAAAAACAAATCTTCACTTCCTGAGCTGATGTAGTGGGGCTGTTATATTAGAGTTCTTGAAAAATACTTGTTCTTTCTTTGGCAGCACTTGTGTTAAATCTTCTAGACATGTTATTTGTTCAAGGAATTTAAAGACAGGGCAGTGTTTGGGTAATACAGCCCTTGTGGACTGGATGTCTGTCTGCCTGGTCTTGCTAGCACTTTCCATGCCTGAAATGAGTTAAAAGGAGTCAGAAGATCCAGTATAGGACAAGGCCAGATCTCCTGATTTTATCAAATCTATTGTGACTGTATTGATGTACCAGCTGTTGTCTCAGAAATCACAGATTACCATCTTCTGTTGCAGGTTCTCCACCCTGACCTACCTCTAGCCTCATGGGATGACAAGTTTCTAACAAAAACTTTTTTACCTATGTCTAGGACAATATTGCACAAGTCCAGTAATGTAATAACATGAAGTACTTCAGGGAAAACTGTTTCTCTTTTGGCCCACCTGGGCAGTTTTCAGTTCTCTGCTGTTTTGAACAATGTGGTGTTTGTCAGCGTAGCTTCTCGTCGTCTTAGCATAACCCCACGTGTGTGGTTTCTGCATGTTGCCTCCCTCAGCTGGAATATTGTAGCTTGTCACTCTGTTCATGCAGTACTTTAAAGGCTGACTTCTTAAGGACTTTGGCAGCAAAATATTCAACTACTGTTAAGACATGACTTTTGTAGCTGCACTTTCCCTTTCTAGCCATCCTTGCTTACTTCTTTGTAGCAGAGACTTATTACAAATTCACCTCTACTGTCTTGCATACACAAGCGGATGAATTCCCTGTCACAGCAGCAGAAAAGTACTACAACATTCTCTGAGAGTAAATCCTGTGACTCTTGCTCACCTTCTGTGTCTGTAGTACCTGAAGAAACGTAGATGGGCTGTACTTCCCATTGGTGATTAAACGTTGGTGTACGCCCATGGGCGATTAAACAGCCGTAGTAGATACCGTTTGGAAAATCATTCCCTCTACAGCTATTGGAATCAGGCCAAAAGACAGTGCAGCTGGGTAGTGCCAGCATTCTTGTCTGGCACTAGCCTATAGATGATACTGGAAGGGAGAAGTATGACAGCAGGGCCAGTACAAAGGGATGCTCTCACTATCCATCCCGTTCCTTCACCAGGCCTCCTGGCACCTTTTCTGCATAGTAGAGACTCCGGGAGTTTAGCGACCTTGTACATCTTTATGCTCAATAACCCTGGATGACCATGGGCTTTTCTTCTATAAATACCTTTTTTAGTTCATGTATTTTCTGGTTATAAAAAACATCTTGTGACAATATTGCAGTGTAGGGGTGTGTGTGTGTGTATGCATACATAAACATAGATTGCTTGAAAAACTTCTGCATTTTCCTGGAAGATACTGCAGAACTTCCACAAAAATAGTAAAATACTGTAGACCTTAAAATAGCTGTGTTGCACCTGAGGCTTTGAATTCATTTTTATTTCCTCATGTTCAGCCTAATATGGATTTTGGAACTCCCAATATTATCTTGCATACCCTTTAGAAATACCTATTTTTAACACAGAGTGATAAACTAAAGTTTATTTTATAGCATTCACATTCCAGTGGCATATCCTGCTGGGAGGTTGTTTTTCTCTTTAATTTAAATGAGATATTGTGGAATAAATTGAGCCAGCATTGTAAGACATTTATTTCCTTTTCTGTTCAGGATACTCAGATCCAGTTAATATTGGCTTGAGTTTAGAGAGGTTTTTAATACTAGCTAATTTGGTAACACTTATAAGCCACTTATTTGATACAGGGCATTCAGATAAAAATGAAAATGATGATTTCAGCTTAAAGAGGATTTTTCAGAAGTGCCTACACAACCTGTGAATACAAAACCCATTCAAAATTGGGATTTGTTCTCTTTTGGTATGTGCATGGGGAGAGCTTACCACAATAGCTATTGCAACATAACTGAATAGTTTACCCACAATTGCTTTGTGTTCTGGAAAAAAGTCTAAGTTTATTCCGTAATAACTAGTGCTCTTGCAAGGCTGAGGAGTTGTTCCACAATACTGTTTAATATGAAAGAGTGTTTTCAACAATAGTTTATTCTGCTATTGCCAACTTAAGTTTTCCAATCTATGTAAGCCCTAGGCTGCTTTGGGTGCCTTTTGATTATTACATTGCCTATGAGTAAAGTTCAATTTACAAGAAATTATAAGCAGATTTTTGAGAAGTTTAGATTTGGTTTTAGTGGCATACAACAAATGTTATTGTGTGTATTTGCAGGTATCGCTCTGGAGGAGGGAAATCTCAAAATCAGCTGACTGTGAACGAGCTCCGGTTGTTTGTAAGGCAGCTGTATGCTCTGCCCTGCGTCCTCAGTCAGACACCATTACTGAAGGTAACTTGGAAAATTCTGGGGGAATGAACACATCTTCCATGTTTATCAGCGAGTGCTGATTATTTGCTCACAAGATGATCAGCGCTAAAGTGCTTCAAGATTTGATTTTCAGAATTTGCCAAAATACTGCATGTCCCACTGAGGGGGCAATCCAAGGAAACGGACCTAAATTCTAGGCAGGTGTGGTTCCTGTCTTAAAGAAGAGTCGCTTTGCTTATCTGAGACTCAGAACCAGCAGATGCAGTGGCCCACTTCTGAACCATCTCTTGAATGTCCATAGACAGAGGGTTGAGGGACCAGACAGTATCATATAGCTGTTTGTTGAATCCGAACACAAG
The DNA here is from genome assembly GCF_964034855.1 of Anser brachyrhynchus. Classification (NCBI taxonomy): domain Eukaryota; kingdom Metazoa; phylum Chordata; class Aves; order Anseriformes; family Anatidae; genus Anser; species Anser brachyrhynchus. Next base: position 4,616,789 of record NC_137720.1, on the reverse strand, counting down.
TCTGGATAACCAGTTCAACCCAGCTTTATGACTGTGGTTTTTGAAGCTTTATCAGGTCTAGAATACGTGATTCAGGTAACACGTAGTGCTATTTACAGTTATTTGTTAATAGCACCATAACTCTGTGAAGTTACCTAATTATTTAAACAGCAGAATTTCTGAAATACCAGACACCCAAACAGACAGCTGGCATCCTTCTTAGTCTTAATGCTGATGTTCTTCAGCCTTCTTCTTCATCCCAGAACAAAGCCAGAAAATAGCACTGATGGAACACTTAATTTCCCTTTGGAGCCTTTCGCTTCTTCTGAGTTTGACACCTGTCCCTTAGTTTGAATGAGTTTAGAGTGGAATTCGCTTGCATTATGATCCTCAAGCTAGTGGAGACATTATTTCTGAGGAGATGCTGATATATACTATGTGTTGAAGACACTCTAAGTGTTCTAAATGTCATAATAATTTGCTGGGCATGTTGTGTGCTTGGCAATGCGATGCTTGTCAGGAAACTTTCACTTAATGTTTAAGCTTACGCTTAAATGTTTAAGAGATTTGGCAGTGCGTTTTCTTCTGTTTTGATGTTGAATTTATATATTTCAGGATCTTCTTGATCGTGTAGAAGCTTTTCAACAGCAAAGCCAAAAACTCCTTTCTGAAGAAATGCCTTGTGCTGCAGAACTCCAGGAGCTGTTAGATGTCAGCTTTGATTTTGATGTGGATTTACCCCAGCTTGCTGAGCTGCGGATACGTCTGGAACAGGCACGGTGGCTCGAGGATGTGCAACTCGCTTCCTCAGACCAAAACTCTCTTACTCTAGATGATATGAGACGTCTTATAGACTCAGGTGTTGGACTGGCTCCCTACCCAGCGGTTGAGAAAGCAATGGCAAAGCTGCAAGAGCTCCTTACTGTATCTGAACACTGGGATGACAAAGCCAGAAATCTGATAAAGGCCAGGTAGAAGCTAAATCTTACTGTTGCGTTTTGTAGTTCCATAAGCTATTTAAGATGGAAATAGTTGGCTTTATGTCTGAAGGGGGTCATACAGTACACAACATAAAGGCATAAATCCTGAAGGGAAAGGGACAGAGGTGGTAGATGAGTGACTGAGTGATTTTAAATGTTGGTGTTGGCTTGCAGTTTTTTTGGTGCTCCAATATCATTGGGCAAGTCCTCCTTTTACCACAAAGGAAGGGTTTTAAGATTTTTCCCTCCCCTCAGCGTCAGTGAGGTTGAAGAAGGATGTGTGTCCAGATGTATACCTGAAGTGTATTGCAGTATTTTACATTTTGAGCTGTTTTGTATACCTAGACCACGGCAGTCGCTGAGCAGTCTTGTAGCAGCACTGAAAGAAATAGAGGAGATCCCAGCCTATCTCCCAAATGGTGTTGCACTGAAAGATGCAGTGCAGAAGGCCAAAGACTGGCTGCAGGAAGTGGAATCTTTACAGGTACGTAAAATGAGCTGTTAGCTTTTTGGGGATTGATAGTAACTGCTGTCGTGTTAACACACTGCATACTCCGTTGTGTGTGCTTGGTGCTTCAGTACCCTGCAGAATTATGAATGCCTAATGTATAACTTCTGTTGCCTTAAATGTGGAGCAGTTATGCTCTGATGAGTGCTGTTTTAGTTCTGTTTCTGGGCCTGATCTCTGTTCATTCACCTCTGCAATAAATTGACCACAATAAAATCTGTAAAGGAGCTATTAACAAAAATGTCAAGTTAAAAAGATACAGCATTATGGTTCTTTATTTAAGGTAAGTTTTGCACAGTCACTGGTAACAATGCTCGTACTACTTGGTAATCCAATTGGTGTGTACTATTCTGCAGATGACAGAAGAACACAAGTATTCTTACGAAGATCACTCTTACTAAATAAGGTTAACTGTTTTGTATGCTAGTAGAAGTCATTTTGCAAAGACTCTCCAACCACTGTCCTAACTTAAAGGAATACATCTTAATTTCAGAGCATGCTTTCAATAATGTCAGCAAGCTAAAGAACAGCTACAGTGTGAAAGATGTTCATGGTCTTACAGTACTCATATAACACATAGCATGGAGCTGGTGACACTATCAAAGTTCAGCTTGTTGACTTTTGAATAAACAGATTCCCTAAAGTATTTAAAACTCTTTCAACAGCCTCTGTTTGCTTGGTTGAACAAATCATTTTCCTGTAGCATCTTCTAAATAACTTGCATCTCCTGATCCACAAATAATCCTGATCAGGCAACTGTACTGGCCCTTTATTTTCTCCATTTTTGAATGCACCTATCTGGAGCATGCTCCAAACTGTACTGTACTGCAAGTGACATCTCAGCAAGACCTGATGCTATAGAGATTCTGATGCTGGTGGTAGAATTGCCTCTTCTGAGGCCCTGTAGAATTCATTTGCTGTTTCTGCAGCTGTATCGTAGTGGCATTTCACATATCTTAGGGTTGAGAGGTATGGCCTCATTAAGCGTGGTCAGTCTCAAAGCTGTTTCTTGTTCTATTGCTTATGGTCAGCTTTTGATTTCATAGATTAAAGTACATGTAATTTTATATAGTTCTGTCAGAATTTGGAAATGGAAGTTAGTTGGCTTCTTCCTCCTTCCCTGTTTCTTCTATCCCTTTTCATTTTTGAAGCTCCTTCCAGCCTTGTGTGATTTCTGTTTCCATGTTTGCGCTCTGAAATAAGTCTTCGAGTGAGCAAAAAAGTGTCCTCTAAACAGAAAGATCTATGGAAGTTTTTACTTTGGCTTCTGGGACTTCTCACTTGAAGACCTTTTTGACCTTTCAGACAGTTTTCTTTGAGGATCCAATTTCCTTTCATGTGTTTTCAATTTTTTTTGCTTATTTACAGTTCAGTGACAGCTTAACTCTCCTTCCTTCTCACTGCCCACTTCCTTTCTCATGTTAGCGCTGTTGTTCCTGCAGCCAGACACTGCTCATTCAAGCCCAAGTGAATAATTGTAGGCTGGACCATCTCTTTGAAGTGGTTCACGTCTCAAGCCTCACGAGCACTGGTGCAAGGGGCTGATGTACAGATGATGAAAGGGTTGGTCTGTGACTGCAGTGATGTCACATTTTGACATAAATTGCCAAATAATTTCTTAAGTTTTCGTCTGTTGTAATGCTTTCTTCATGAAGTGAGCTCTAACCTGGCAATAATTTTCTTAGGCCAATCTGACTTGAATTGGGATTTTAAACGAGTCAAGAAATTTTTATTTAAAAAATTATTTTCTTAGGCTTTAAATTTTTGAAGGAACAAAGTTTGTATTCAAAATTCACTACCTTTTGAGGGTTATCTTAAGAAGTAAATTTTTTTTTTTGCATTTGTTAATTTCATACTTTAGATTCTGAAATTCTGCCTACTGAATATGGAAAAATGTTTTTGTATGTGCCAAGAATCTTTGCACAGTCTGAGTCTTGTGTAAATGCCTAAGGTCACTGTGACTTGCCGACAGCTCTTAGTATCTGTTGTTTGAGGTTTGCTGCTAGAGATGTCAGGGTTGTTCTGCATGAATGGGTCTCAAGTCCCAAATCACTGCCTATTTTAGAAATTACCTCTCTGTCCTGCTTTACTGTTGAACTTGGAACTCTGTTGCCTTAAGCATCAGTTGCCACGTGAATGAACAGAGGTCACTCTCAAGTGGCAAATTGGCTATTTGAAATTCTTCCTTGCTCTTGGCATACTGAGGAGTAGCTTGGATTTGCCTTCTGGGTCCGTTTCGAAATTAATTTGATTTTCTACTGGGAATGCAGATTGTTAGATTGGGGGCTTGGCTATGTTGTTGGCAGTCTTTTTTTTTTAACTGTTATTTGGTAAGGTTTTTTTAACTTCTATTAGTTTCGGCTGTGCACTTAACGGCTAGAGTATGAGCAGCTCAAATGTTGAAATAATGGGCACAAAAGTGATGAAAGTGTCTAAACAATAAATTCTCTACCTTCAGTGAATTTAAATAATTTACTGTGATTCATACTATGTCTTCTATACATCAAGCGTTTCCTCGTTTATAATCTGACAGGTTGGAGGTCGTGTGCCGGTGCTGGACACGTTAGTGGAACTCGTCACAAGAGGTCGATCTATTCCAGTGCACCTGGACTATCTGCTGAGGCTCGAGTCCTTGGTGTCAGAAGTTCAGGCATGGAAGGAGTGTGCAGCTAACACATTTCTGTGCGAGAACTCCCCTTACTCTCTTCTGGAGGTGAGAGATCTCAGCTTTGGATTAGACCACCGTTCATATGACAGCAAAAGCACATCTGAGTTGTGGTATTAACTCATCAAATAGCAGTAAATACTAAGTTTTAGGATTATATTACCTATCTTAAAGTTATTTCATTGATCTATGCTTTTCATGTTAATTTTAAACTTTGAAAATGGTTAAGATTTAGCTTTACTTTCTATATTCTTTTTAATAAGTGGGTGATGTGAGAATCCTGTTCCACAGTAACATTTCCAATAAGAGTATGGGAAGACTGCAAATTCGTGTCACTGAACTTACTTGAGTGTGTCAGGCTGCAGCAGCTGGAGTGTAGATCTGTATCTCATTTGTCCACCACAGCTGTGATGACTGCAGGGCTTTTTGGCTGGGCTGTGGTAAGGCTGAAGTTGTAGGTGCTTTAGCTGGCCCTCTGCATCTGTTGCTGCGTGTGTGACAACATCTGCAGTTCTTGAGCAATCCACACTTTTTAGCCTATACTGAACCCCTCTGCCACCCCAACCTTCCTTCCTCCATTAGGACTGGCTGGGGAATGAGACACAGCTTGTGAAGCCCCGTGCTGTGTTGCAGGGCTTCCAGCTTAAATCACGTGGAAGCTGTTCGGCTGTCTCAGGTACCAGCAGGCTGAGTTAAACATCCAGGTGTTTGCAGTCTGCCCATTGTATAAAATTGACTTTTTAACCTTCCAGCTCTCCCTGTTTTCCAGATAACCTCACCCTAGTCTCCCAAATCTTTGATGGAAAAAAAAAATGCAGGAATCCCTGTTGTATGTGGTTGTGTGAAGGCCAGATGAATGCATTAAAAATGTTGCAGACAATACTGCTTTCCTGTTCACTAGGTGTTATGTCCCCGGTGTGATATTGGAATATTGAATCTTAAAAGAAAGCAGAAGAAGCTGAAGGAGGCAGTGCCAAGTGGAAAGAAGAAAAGCACTAAGCTAGAGAGCTTGAGTGACTTAGAAAGAGCTCTTTCTGAGAGCAAAGACACTGCATCTGCGGTATGTGACTTTTTTTTTCTTTGAAATGCAGTTTCTTGTAAGTTCTTTGAACCTTTGTGTTTGCCTCACGTGCAGGAGTGTTGCCTTTCACTCCTTTCTGCTTGCTCTGCTGTTCTTCAGAAGAACTTCTAGGAGTTCGTACTTGTTTCAGACTTCCCAGAATTGCTTAGTTGTGTGTGTTGTTGTCGTGCATGCAGTAGCTTTACAGCTTGCAAGGCAATGCACATATCCTGACAAAGCACAGAAAGGTCAAAAATTGGGACGTATTTTCCCCATCCATAACAAAACCTTGTTAAAAACAGATTTTCCGAAGCCTGGTCCTTTCAAAAAAATCAATAAGATAACACATTTATAATTAAAACAAATATGAACATTAATTAAAGAAAACCTCTTGTATTATGGAGTCAGTAAAATACTAATTTTGCATGGAGCAAATCTGGTTGCTGGTGGTAAAGTGCTTCATCCCAAAAGACCTATATTTCAGAGCTTCCACCACAGTCAGATGATGATTAATGAAGGAGGCCTGTGTGAGAGCAGTACTAATTTGGTACGGTTTGAATATAATTGTCTTTGTGTGGCACAATTCAGTTTTAACCTATGGCAACTACTTGAAACCCAAATGTTTGGTTCTTAATTTTTTGGCCTCCCATGTTTGAAAACCCAGACTTACAGACTGAGTCCCTCCTAGGAGTGCTTGAAGGAGAAAAGCTTGGGTCCTTTAAATCATACCTCCTCCTTCTCTTTGACTTGGTAATCTCTCATGGACTGTTGTGTTACTGAAAGAGAATACGCACTGGACTTCACCCAGGAAAATGCATTCATTTGGCAAGTCAGGTTTTGCTTCTGATGTATGAGGGGAACTTATTATAGTGGAGGTTTTTTACAGAATGGCTGGGATACCATCCCAGCGCTGTAGCTGCAGCGCTCAGTACCCTCAGCAATGTACCGTGCTGTGCCCAAATCCTGGACATTCTGAACACAGTTTTCTAATTTTTGCGTAGGTTAATTTCACTAGTCATCACATTTCAAAGCCATGATGTGTGAAATAATAATGCGTTTTGTATGTTTATATGCCTGTGAGCCTGCCTATTTTCCTGTATATATTTAGTGCGTAATAACGTTGTAGAGAATTCATTAGTTGCAGCTGCAACTAGTAGCCTTTTTAAACTTATTATATTGCTATCCTTAATAGCAGATAATGCTAAAGATTCATGGGAAGAAAAAAAAAGGATCATAAGTAGATGTAAGAAAGGGAAAGCACACAGACTAAAGACTAAGCACACAGGTCAGGATATGGCCCTGTGCCATATCAGAGATACATTTATACTTCTGGAAACTGCTCAGGTGTTCTTTAAGATTATACAGAATCACACTACGTATTTGAGAGACACGTTCGTAGAGAAGCACTTGCAAACCAAATCTGCACTTGTCAGAATTTATTCTGCTTTAATGAAGGTAATATTTTTGTAGTAACAAACACGAAGGATTTAGAACAAAGAGGAAGGGAGTTAGGGTGTTATTTTTGCAAGGGAATAAGCTTTATATTTCTGGGCCTGATGAGAAAATGAAAGCAAACTGAAATTGCATCAGTATGTATCCTTGTAACTGCTTTGCTTCAAACACTGAAAGCTTTGAAGGGAGTCCCAAGGGATGAGGAGCTTTTTAAACATCTGAAATTGTCACCAGCATATCTTTAAGAGTGTGATTGTGCCGAGGTCTCCCCGCTTGTAGTAAGTAAGGTTTCTTTAGAAATTACATCCCTTTCTCTGAACTCCCTTTTAGATGGCTACGCTCGGGGAAGCCCGGTTAAAGGAGATGGAAGCACTGCGGTCTCTCCGAGCAGCAAATGAAGTGAAGGTGCTGTCTAATGAAGAGGATGCAGAAATGAAAGTCTGTCTATGCCAGAAGGAGCCGGCTGCTCCGATGATTCAGTGTGAGCTCTGCAGAGGGTTCTTCCATACCAGCTGTGTTTCGGTGCCCAACATTTTGCAGGGACCTCGTGTATGGCTCTGTCCACATTGTCATCGATCAGAAAAACCACCTTTAGAAAAAATCTTGCCGTTGCTGGCCTCCTTGCAGCGTATCCGTGTGAGGCTTCCTGAGGGGGATGCCTTACGGTATATGATAGAGAGAACTGTGAACTGGCAGCACAGAGCACAACAAATGTTATATTCAGGGAATCTAAAACTTATACAAGACAAAGTTGGCTCAGGATTGTTGTACAACAGATGGCAAGCCACGGCAGGCCATTTGCCAGAGACAAATAAGGTAAGACCGAGTGCTTCAGGGTTTCCTGGCTGTGGGTGGTATGTGGTCAGCAAGAACAGTCTTAAACACCTCTCTGTTTTTTGGGAATGTTTTATCTGCTCACAAATCCTGGCGAGACAGATTGTTTGTGTGTTCCGTTACAGATACGAGGAATTAGTCTTCTGTCTTGACAGTGAGCCAGGATGTGCGTGTCCTCCAGCAACAGCTTGGTGTTCTTTTTCTGCTGGAGTCCTAAGAACAATTACTCCTAAAGGGCCTATTTTTCCTTCTCCTTTTCCCTGCTTCTCTGATTTAAGATGACACCGTTAACGACAGTTGCTGAAGCTATTGTTTCTAAGAGCTCTCAGCATTCAATTAGTCTTTTCTTACAAGTATTTGAATATAATCGTAATGTTGAGAATTAGTAGCAGAGGCACCAACCTTCCAGTTTGTAACAAGCTTAGAACTCAGATAAGGTTGTTTTCAGCAGGGTGTCTTCATCCGCTGCTGCTCCTTCTCCTTATCGCTTATGCTAGAACTCCCAAGCGGAATCTTGGCTAATACTACCCCGAGTTAAGCTGCAGTAAGTGTTTTAGGTGTGATCTCGAGGGAGTCAGAAGCTGCCTCCAGTAAAGAGATCTTTCAGCAAAAAGGGCAAGGAAAGTGGGTTAAGCTTTCTAGCTTTCTTGAGATGATAAATGCAGGAAAAAAAAAAGCGAAATAAAAGACCTGTGCAGCCTAAAAAATATAAAATACCTTGAAGTTAAATGCACTGTTGCTCTCATGTTTTTACTGAGAAACGTTACTTCTGCTAGTTGAACCCTGCTGAAGATGGTCTGTGTCGGTGTTTCCATGCTCAGTTCCATATGAAATGCCACATGTGCTCAAGGAGATGTTGAGGCTGCTTGTCACGTAACGCTGTGATAACAAGTTGCCTGCGCTGACCACATTTTTCAAACAGACAAGCCTAACTTTAGAAATCAAAGCTATTTTTAGGCACCCAAGAGAATTCCTCTGGTAATTTAGAGTATAAAAAGTATACTTTACGAGACCAACTTTTATAGTTGATAAAGCTGGGCAACACTGTGGGCACGTTACCAATGTCTGGGGCAGAAATAGAAAACAGTGAGGCTAATTTTATTAACGTAGCTTTATTAGCTCAGCGTGGAACGCAACTAGCACTGCCTCGTAGCTGAAAGCAGCATAACCATTGTTGCGTGGTCTGCAGCTCAAGTCAGAAAACCTGCTAGGTCAAGGTAGCTACAGCAGAGCTAGTCCTTGTGATGCATTTCCCAAATGAGAAGGTCTTGGGAGGCTTGGTGAAGGGCGTCTGGCCCCAGGGTCAGCTCAGGCCCCTTCTTGGAGCCCGCAGTGCTGAGGGCACTTCGCAGGTGCCCTCCAGAGCCAGCTCAGTACAAGCTCTGAGCCAAAGCCTCAGTCTCAATGGACTTGAGGTTTTTCTTCTTTGAATGAAGTTTCTCAGCGCTGCTCTCTTGTCCCGTAACAATTGTTTTCCCTGCTGTCCAGGGTAATGCAACACTTGTTCCCCAGAGGTGCTCGTAGCAGTAACCACTGGAGTTGGGTTTCTTTGGCACTGGCCAAAGTGAAGAAGGTGGAGCATTTAACTGAGTTTGAGAAATTCATTTGAAAAACAGTTGTGAGCAGTTGAGGAGTGAGCCAGGTTTTGAAAGGGGCCCAGACACTTGGGCAGTGAGGTAGCTGATTGTTTGGGAGGCATCAGGTGAGACATCTGGAAGTAGCTTGGCAGGTTAGGGGAACAACTGCCATGGAGCAGCCTGAATGGCCCTTTTAGCTTTACCATTGGCATGCCTTCTGCGTGTGTTGATGTAAAGAAAAGTTCTTCAAAACAATTTGGTATCTCATTAGATCGTAACAGATCACTTTCTGTGAGAAATGACTTCTGTATTATGAACAAAAGAAAGGATAATATTTACAGCTTTAGAGCTGAAGATCTTGCTTCCACAAGTTGGTGATTTATTCCTACAATGACTGTGTTGTCTCTGCTCCACGGGCAGAGCATGCCGTTTCATGCAGTAGGTCTAGATTCTGATCTTGTGGAAATTACAACTCACAGCTAAGAATTCTGACAATAAAGTTGCTCTTGCCTATTTCGAGGTTTAGGATGAAGGATTTAGGTGTGACAGATGGAACAGTTTGCAGGAATACAAATCTTAAGGGATTGTAAGAGAAACAAATTCTGATTTTTGCAGCTGTTTGACACTTCAAAAACTAAATGTGTATTGAAAATATCTATGCATTATGTTATGTTTTGTTTCTTTCTAGGTTTCGCAAACAATTGGAGCTATGTCATTCTCCATGCCTCATGACTGGGATAACAGAACCATATATTTACATTCTCCATTTTCTACAGGACAGCAATGCATCCCACTTCATGGTTTGTAATCTTCACTTTGATATTTATTTTATTTTATTTATTTTTTTCATGCGTTTGATGGAGAAGAGAGAGTGTCCTGGTCAGTAGGAGGTGGCTACGGCAGGGAGGCACAGGATTGAGCAGCAGTGTGTCTGCTTCTCTGTCCCCTCAGGAACTTTGGAACTTCATGTCCCATGTTGGCAGAGGGGGAAATTCTTGGTACAGATTTCCCATGTGTGTAACGAGAAGATGTGGCATGGTAGGAGAAGAGGCATCAGCAGACAGCTGGCCCCTTCCCGCATGCACAGAAGCGCACAGTGAGCTGAGGCCAGCCAAGCGGGTTGTAGGATATGGAAATGGATGGGAGAGGATTTGGTAAGAAAAAGACCACTGAAATCGTAGGAACTGGATAGGAAAAACATAGGCATAGGGAAGTAGTGCTGGAGACAACAGGGTACTTATTCCGTAGGACACAGGTCCACATACGTTTGCTTGCAGCACGGCTGTCACAGCCACAGAGACTTTTTGAGTGTTTCCTTAGCTGTCGTGGCTGCAGGTGTTTTCCAGGCGTTGTGCTGCTCAGTACAGTTCTGCACACTTCCTAGCTCAGACTTCGTGTATTTTGGACTAACCCAGACACGGTAGAAGTGGCATCATTGTAGGACTGCAAGAAGCTGATTATAGTTTTTTCTCTTGATGCGTCATGCTGTAGGGACCCAGATCTAGCCTTACCTTCACATTTTCAAGTCAGTGCAGCTTAATCCATACTAATACTACACAAAATATTTACTTCAGTTTAATGTAAAATCAAGCAGAGCAGTCCTTTGGCTACCAAGTTTAACTGTACAGGCCTTATTTGAGTTTTCTGGCATACTGTACTAAAGAGTTATTAAATAGACAGTGATTCTGATGTATCCTAGCTGTGTCTGTTTCAAAAGCCTAATGCAGGTTTTGTAAGCTTCATCGCAGTAGTAGATGGTGGCTGTACAGCAGGAATCAGTTGCAAGGTTCATCTTTTCAGCTTTTCTTCCTCTCCCCTCTTGGCTTCACTTACAAATTCCACTCAGTTTGTTCATCTCATCCGCTTGTTTTGTAGTGGGATCATTACACTTCTTGTATCTTCAGAGGAAGTGGAAATTGCCAAGAACAATGGCAGTGTTTTACCCTAGAACCAGCAAGAAATGGAAGCATGGAAGGGTACTGAGTCACTGTACTGTTCAGTAACTTCTGTGGATGCCTTTATCTCTTTTTAACCCTGCTGTTGAAAATGAGCAGTGAAGAGGGAACAGATAAGAGTTAATCTGTAGAGTTGCAGATAAAAAAAAAAGTCTTTCACAGTTTTTTTTATGTGCTACCGGAGAAGAATTTTCATTATCTGTGCATTTCTCATCAGTGCTGACATGGAAGAATTCCTTTTCTTCTCTCTCTTTCATAATAGTCATTAGCACAGAGCTGGATGAGCTGATGATGGAAGCCCAGCTGCTACAGGTTTCTCTGCCTGAAATACAGGAGCTGTACCAGATCCTATTCACAAAGCAAAGCCCTGCTTTGCAAACAGAGCAGAAGTCATCAGTTGGACCGACAAATGAGAAGGCAAGTGTCTCAAGACAGCAATGAGATTGGGGTCACTTTGGAGTAGAGGTGTAGTCCCAAAGCTGGGAAAAAAACATCTGTCTGCCTGAACATAAAAGCTTTACAATGAGGTTTGCGTGTGTGTGCGTCTACTTCCATGAACACACATTTTGTTTGTTCTAAAGGGGTCAAGAAGTCAATAACAAATTTGTACAAACAATTGAATGTAATTTGTGGTCTAATGCATTTCTGCTATTTGAATCTGGATTTTACAGTCACTCTCTGTATTTTAAGTACCTCTATCCTAATTTGAACTGCGATGCTTGCCCTGTGTTTAAGAGGCCTTCTTAACTGCCTCTGAAGCCGTGGACTCAGGAAATGAGAGTTCTTTTTCCATAAACTTCTGTCACTTGAGCGTGACCCTAACCTTTGCCCCCCCACCCCCCACTCCCCCTTACACATCACACTTCAGCTGAAAAGGCAGCCCTCTTGTCAAACATTGAACACTTTTACTTAAGACTGCTCCTAAACGCGGGGTACAGAACAACAGAAGAACGTATGTTAGTTGTATACTTAACAGCTTGTCAAAATATCTTCCCAACAGAATGAGTGTTGCCGGGGAAAAAAGGATGGAATTAGTTACATGGAAAGAAAACTAAAGCGGCGTTTTGAGAGAGAGAGCTTCTGTGATGAGAAGAGAGCAAGGGTAAAAAAAATGAGAACACCCAAAAAGAAGAAACTGAAACTGAATCACTCAAGGGATCTCTGCACTAACAAACTGGAGAGAGAGCGTGAGCGACTCTTCGAGATGCAGCGTTCCAGTGAAAGCCACTTGTTTCCCTCAGATACGTCATTCTCTGAGCAGGAGGACTCTGAGGATGAGGATGCCATCTGCCCTGCTGTGAACTGTCTCCAGCCTGAGGGAGATGAGGTCAGTAAAGACAAACGCGCTGTGGTGTCCTGAATGCTGGGATCTGGAACATTCAGCTGCACTGAAAATGTTTTGTCTACAGAAATGCTGTTTAGAAAGAGAGCATGAGGCACTTAGAAATCCAGAAGCATTGTCTGCTGTTGCTGGACACCTTTAGTAATGATCCTTTCCACCTTCTCCAGTAATAACTAGAAATGGGGAAGGTGGGTGGACATCAAAACATCTGCATGGAGTTTTGGAAGAAGGAGATGGGGATATGCAGACGCCACATTCACTGGCACTCTTGAAATATGGGTGTAGAAAGACTTTGTGGATTGCATTTCCTATGGATAGGGACAGTGCCTTAAAGCTCCGCATAGGTCTATCCATACTGAAAAATGGAGAAGAGGGACATTGCCAGATGCTTGGGACAGCCAGTTATCACCTATAAACTCGCTGTAGGTGGGAAAACAACAGGAGGGATAAGAGAAGTGTGCCCTTCTTTCAGCTTCAGAGAAGCTGGACTGCAGCAGTCCAGAAAGTGGTGAGCACAAGTTAGAATATCCAGCAGTAGCCAATTGTAGAATGGTATGTTCTGTACTTGTTTAAATAGATTAAGAGCTGGAAAATAACTAGTGAATGCTCTGAGTATTCGTTTGGTCCTTCTCTGAACCCCGGTGTGTCTGTTCTCCATTAGGTGGATTGGGTCCAGTGCGATGGCAGCTGCAACCAGTGGTTCCACCAGGTGTGCGTGGGCATCTCTCCAGAAATGGCAGAGAAGGAGGACTACATCTGCATCAGCTGCACTGGGAAGGACTCTCAGTATCGGAAGTAAAACTCCCCATAAACCATTCAGAACTTGAGTAAAGAAGGTTATCAGAGTTTTCCAATAAAGCCACAGGGGCTGGTTTAAGAACCAGATTGCAAATGGTGCTACTTCTATCCTCATGGGATCATTTTCCAGAACTCAAAACAATTTTTGACACTTTTGTATTTTTCCCTTGATCTTTGTGGTTGTTGAGGTTTGAGAAGCTGACTGTTTAGCAGGGGTTCCCACCAATTTGGAAGGCATTTGAAACATGCACCTTTTATTGTACAGCATTAAATTACCTCTCTGGGATTTACCGGCATATTTAATTCAGCTTGGTTTAGGTGCAAAAAAACCTGCACCATGGATTTTCCAATAAATCCTCTTTTGAGGAAATCCCTGTTTACTCTGTTAACTCTTTGGAGACTTTAGGTTTTTTTCCACTTTGTTTTTCGTAGACTAGGTTTATTTATCTGAGCAATAACTTCTATGTCTGGTTTCAGTGACTGGAATGACAATTCTGAACAGCGTGTTGCTTTTAGCATTGGTTGATGTACAGAAAGCAAATGTTAGATCCTAGTGTCACTGACGGCCCAGTGACGTAGAAGACAGGAGAGAAAAAAAAAAAAGCTCTGTAAAGTAATTGCCACAGCTGTATTTTGGCTTTCTCCTTTTTTGGGTAGCTTGTATCAAATGTTGCAGTTTATATTGTGGAATAAACCCCTGGTTATGTTATAAAATTAAATGTTGGTGTTTTTAGAGAGCTCGAAATGCAGTTTCATTTCCCTCTGGATAGATCTTTGTCAGTGGGTTCTTATATTCAAGAGAATTCCCTCTTAAAGGAAAAAAAATGCAATGGTATTTTCTTACCTTTTATACTCAGGTTCTTACATCGGGAAAAAAAAAAGTTTTTCAAGTCTTTTCAAAGCTTCTCCAAAACCGTGGTTATTTACAGGTCTGGTGAACGGAGGGTCACGACTGCAGTTTGGCAGGTGAGGGAGTGGGCAGCAAAGGTGCGGGGCAGCTCCTGCTGCCGGCCTGGTGCAGCTGCCTCGTGCGGGAAGGACTCTCCCTGCAGCAGGTATTGCAGCTGGCCCGGCAGCACGCTTGTCGGCAGTCCACAGAGTGCTCTCTCATTCCTTTCAGCTGCTTGTGTTTGGGCTAAAAGCCTGAGGAATGAGGAGATTTGTGGACAGGTTATGATTCCGTCAAAGGCTCTGTTTGAGGACCTTAATGTGGGGGAAGAAGGGGACAGTGCAGCTGATGGCAGGCAGTAAGAAGGAGAAGAAAGGAATAAAATAACCAAGTGCACTATGCCCAGAGCTCCCCCAGGCCTGGAGGGAGAGGAGAGGCACAGGAAAGGGACAAAAAGCAAGTGGAGTCAGGAGCACAGGGAAAGAGCAGCAGTAGCAACAGTTCTGCCTCGGAGGGGACAAGACCTCTGAGAATAAGTTATTTTTCTGAGCCCACAAGCTTTGAATTTGAAGCACCTGAGGCTTACTGGAGAGCGATTGCTAATGCAGAATATAGCTCCTTTGGGAAGGGACTGGTGCCAGTGTTGGGGCTAATTGTCTGCCAAGGGTGAAACTTACAGGCCCTAGAAGATGGGAGGTCTCGGAGATCTTTCTGTCAGAGAGAGCACTCTCTTTGGGACATCCTGTCATCACCAGAAATGTGGCAGCGTTGGTATTCCCTCAGTTCGTCATCAAGAGGAAATGGCTGGTACACATTTTTCTACCATTTTTAGACCTTTCCCCTGCAGTAACAATGTGCAGGTTCTGGGCACAGTGCAAAGCCCTCGAGCGGTGTGTGGCTGACAACGACGTGGGGGATGTGCAAGAGAGAACTGTGTAGGAATTAGATTTCCTAGTTGTTTTCTGTTTGTTTGTTAGCTTGGTTGGTTGGGTTTTGGGGAGATGCCTTTTGTTTGTTTGTTTTACTCCTTTAGTTATGCTTTCTAGTCTCACGTTGATTTTTAACTGTTCTAGATTCTTCTGCATCAAATCATAGATGATTTGTCTAAAATGGGCAGAGGCAGTCAGCCTGAGCACACTTACATCAGTTCAATGTGTGTATACTTTCCCGTTATGACTTCATCATTTACTGTAATTGTTAAAAGAATGTTTTGTGATTTTGGTTGGAAGAAATCTTTGTGCAATGCCAAGATAACAATCCAAGCTGTGGAAAAAGAACTGATCTGTGGTGTCATCCTTTTAAAGCAGGTAGATGAACAAACTTGAAGGAGCTTGCACAGTGTTCTGATGTAGCTGAAAATGTTACCAAGTTTTCTCTCATGGTATTCCTCTTATTTTTATTTCCATTAAAGAGATGGCTGTTTAAAAAGAAGTGCCATAAGAAATACGATGCGATTAAGAACCAAGAAAAAGTTGCGATTTTATTGATGGTTCTGACTACAAAATTTCTCATCGGGCTCAATGAATGCAATGGACTTGGCAGTGCTCCGACCCCCACCCCATCGTTGGCCCACGAGAGCAGAGCTGCGTGTGGGCCACTCTTTGGCCCCGGTGGGCTGTTTAGGATGCAAAAGTGGGATTTAGAGTCTTTGTGACTCCGGCAGGCGTTGGAAATGCCTTGAATCACTGAGAGCTGTGAAGCACAGAAAAGTAGGCTGCCCTTGTGAGGCCCCAGCTGGAGTCCTGCACCCAGGTTTGGGGCCCCCAGCACAAGAAGGATGTGGGGCTGTTAGAGGAAGTCCAGAGGAGGGCCATGAAGATGATCAGAGGGCAGGAGCACCTCTCCTACGAAGAAAGGCTGAGAGAGCTGGGGCTGTTCAGCCCGGAGAAGAGAAGGCTCTGGGGTGACCTCATTGCGGCCTATCAGTACTTAAAGGAGACCTATAAAAAGGATGGAGAAGGACTCTTGGCTAGGGTAGATAATGATAGGAAAAGGGGGAATGGCTTTAAATTAAAAGAGGATAGATTTAGATTAGACATTAGGAGGAAATCCTTCACTGTAAGGGTGGTGAGGCACTGGAACAGGTTGCCAAGAAAAGTTGTGGATGCCGCATCCCTGGTGTTGCTCAAAGCCAGGCTGGTTGGGCCCTTGGCCTAGTGGGTGGCGTCCCTGCCTATGGCAAAGGGGTTGGAAGTGGATTATCTTTAAGGTCCCTTCCAACCCAAACCATTCTGTGATGGGAGGAAGATGGGAAACTGGTCACCAGGCTGGTCACTGTGTGCTCCGCTTCACAGCGGCGGCTCGGTGACTGCGTGGATTGGCAGCCGTGGATCTCTGTTCTTCTGGAGGTGGCAAAAGAGATGGTAGGCAGTTGTCTTATGTCAGCGCTCGCTAAATGAAGGTGCCAGAAGTGGTGCTGGTTTTCTTCAAGCACTTCGCTTACACCGCCTAACGTGCCAGCCGTTTTTGCTACTCACACCCAGATAATGCATACGTGCTGTTTGTATTCCACAGGCAGAAACTGCTGCTGGAATTTCACTATTGATGTGATCAGTGGTCAGCCCAGCTGGCCACCAGCAAAACCAAAAATCTGAGTAATCAAATACATTGGGAGAAAAGAGCATTTATACCAAGGGTTTGTTATATGTTTTTTCCTGTATTAAACAATGAAACAACCCAGTTCTGTCCTTCCCAATTGCATTCTAGGTGATGCTCTGTGCTGAGACCTTTAAGTTGAGAAGAAAGGAAAAGTAAAACTACTTAGGGGTTAAAGTGAGTTTCAAATATAGAAAAGGATGTAATTTCTTAGGGACGACACATCAGATCCCAATATTTCATGTACAGCTGGGGAAATTAGGGAGTACAAACAATTGATTCAGGGAGGGGGGACATTTCCTTTACAGCTGTGAAGTTGTTTTATATATTCAATGGCACCAGGAGAGGAAAAACAGACCTGAAATACCTTCTTTGTGCATTGTGGGACTTCAGCAGTGACTTGTTAAGAGGAAAGGGGATGGAGGGGATCTGATACTGAGTAAATATGCATATATTCATGTGAACAATGCAGGAACAAATGCAGTTAATTTTACAGCATGACACAAAAGCTGTTTTGTGTTACAGCTGCCTGTGATGCATGGAGGATTGTTTAGGCATTAGCGCACTACAGAGAAAAGGGAGTTAAAGGAAGGGACTTCAGCTGTAGGCTAAATCCCTTCCAGGGCAGACAAAAAGATCAGGCTGCTGTATCTGTGGTAGGAGAAATAGGTAAGTAGGACATGACTACACTTCTCACACGTGATTTAGGAAGGGAAGGGCTCTAGGATATATGTGCAGGCAGCTGCTACCTGGAAGCAAAATTAAGAAGCTGAGATGACTCTTCTATGAATCTAGCTATAAACGTGCTCTTCTAAGAGAAGGGTTAAGGTGTGCAGCCTTGAAAAATGGCTTTATTCTTTCTTCAGAAGTGAACAAGCTACATATTGAGAGTTCTCCTCTAGAATGTAAACACGTCAGTCTCTGAAGGCAAGAAGAGCATCAATAAAAACTGTCTGAAAGAGGTGATAAAACAGTCATTGCTAGATTAATACTACGGGTTCCGCATGTGGCTTCTATTTAAGACAGACAAAAATTGAATTTGGCATCATCAGTGGATTCCAGTAAAAAATGTTAGGTAGAGGGAGGAAATACTTTATGAACAAACAAATGTGTATGTGATGTTATGATACCGGGTCCAAAATTCAAATGCTGAGAAGAATGTATGCTGAAAGATGGTTGGAAAGAAATGCTGACATACCTGAAATTAAGAGATGCAGCTTAATGAAAGTACTTTACGCGCCCCAGTCCTTCAAGTTCTGAAAAGCTTGGTATTCCTACTGCTTGCAGTAACATTTTTTAAAGGTACCTGGCTGTGTCATCGCAATGTTGGGCTAGTTTTTGTGTGTGTGATTGCCTCCTGGTGTGAGCTGGGCATCTAAAATACATAAACATTGTAAATAGTAAAATCAGTAGCTTTTTATCTACAATGCACACAATTTGCTCAGTGAGCACCTCCATCGTGCAGGGCTTGTTAAAGGACAACCCAATGTCAGAGAATAATGGCAGGTGTTTGGTCTGCTTCAGTATCTGCTGGGTTTGGGGGGTTTCTTGTTGCTCCCTGAAGTTAAATTTTAAACAAAGGGGGATGCATACCATGTAATGCCCTTGTTCTTGTTCAGGCTGATGCTGTGCCAGTCCCTTGTGCTGGTCCTGATTTTTCTTGAAGTATTTTTGCTTATTACAACCATGACCCATATCAGCTGCACGTCTTTCTGTGAAGTCTTCCTTGCAGGGAGGAACTCGAAGGCTTGTGCACCTTGCCCTGCAGTAACCTCGAGTCAAAGCATCACAGGAGGAAACAAGGAGTTCATCACAAAACACCTTTTCATGCTAAGGGTATCATCTTTTTCTGGTGACTGAACTTCCTTCCCTGAAGCATGTCAAAAGAAAAGATGAATGTCCAAACCCATTTGGTCTTGACGCGAAATATATGGCGTTTGAAAGGTGAGCTCAGTTTGCTGGCTTTGCAGGAAGCATCTGTGCAGAAAATGTGTGAAGAGACCGTGCAATGTACAAAACAGATGGGAATTCAAACCTGAAAAAGCCTGGAAGACTCAAATAAATGTAATTTCTACCAGTACAGAAGGACAAGTTGGAGCATTCAGTGCTGCTGTACCGTCACTTGAGCAGAAAGGAAGGATGATGGGCTAGACAAGCACTGCTTGGGGATACTGCTTTTGTCTCTAAACTGTGGCCTTGTTTTCTGCAAAATGTTGAAATACAGAAGCAGCAGCTCTGGCTGCTACAAGGAGACAAAAATGACAAATACACGTGCAGGCCCATTGTTTGTTGGTTCTGACATCAGCCAGCCTGTGTCGGGGGGCAGGGGATTGTCAGGTGAAATATTCCTGGCCTGTCTTGCTGGTTTTGGTGCAGCACTATGCTTTCCACTAAACCAAACTACTGGGACAGTGCAAAGATGAACAGTTTATCATAGCCTAGCCAAGGTTATATCTTGTTTAAATATGTGCTTGTTCCTCCAGCAGAAGCAGCATTTTGAACAACAGAGGAAAAATCCTTATCTGCCGTATCACCAACTGTCCTGGCCCTAGGAAGGGCAGGGGTGGGTGTGTGCACGGTGCAGTGTGCCAACATGTTAAAAGAGGAGCCGTGTTCTCTGCCTCTAGGCATGAGCCCTACAGCCGAGGTCTCCCCTGCACAAAATTCCAGCCTGAACTGAGATTTGTGCTCAGGGGGATGATGTCTGCCAGCCCCAGCCTGCGGGAGCCTGCTGGGTGCAGGGCCTGTTTCCCTTGTTCATCAGGCTGCTGCTTCTCCTCCTGGAGGAAATCTTGAACTCAAGCTGCAACCATTACGTGATCTACACAAACGCTTGCAGCTTTCTGGATGAGAACATTTCAAAATATGAAAGAACGTGACTGGAAGCGTTATCCCAAAGGAATGGACTTCAGCTTAGAAGAGGCCAGCAAGGCTGGCTTGGCATGTAACAGAATACACAAAAGAGGGCGCTGCGTGATGGGAAAGGGCAGCTAGGGGAATAGGGACTTGCATGCAAGTGACAGGTGGCTTGACTATTAAACAGCACCTCGCTAAGGCTAGTAGCCCAGTGCTCCCTATGGTAGCCCCTTCACAACCAGAGAGCTCCCCTGGGTGCTGGGTGCAGCGCCAGGGCCAGTTGAGCACCAACGTGGCCCCAGCGCTGTCCCTGGAGCAACGTGTCCATTTTGTGTGTGTTATTACAATACCAAAACGCAGTATTGCTTTGTAAAATTGCTGCCCTGGGGTGTGTCCAGAGAAGGGCTATGAAGGTGGTGAAGGGCCTGGGACACAAGTCCTGTGAGGAGCAGCTGAGGGAACTGGGGGGGTTTGGGCTGGGGAAGAGGAGGCTCAGGGGAGACCTTACTGCTCTCTGCAACTGCCTGAAAGGAAGGTGTGGGGAGCTGGGGGTCGGCCTCTTCTCGCAGATAACCAGGGATAGGACCAGAGGGAACGGCCTCAAGCTGTGCCAGGGGAGGTTCAGGTTGGAAATGAGGAGATATTTCTTCTCAGAAAGAGCAGTCAGGCATTGGGAAGGGTTGCCCATGGAGGTGGGGGAGTCACCGTCCCTGGGGGTGCTCAAGGAGAGGTTGGACGTGGTGCTTGGGGACATGGCTCTGTGGGTGACAGCGGTGGTAAGGGGTGGTTTCCCAGATGATCCTGGACGGCTTTTCCACCCCCGGTGATTCTGTGACCATCGGAGACCACATTCCATGATCATTCCCTCCCCTCTCCGGGCCGGGGCCTCCCCTCAGCGCCTCACCGAGCGGGCCCCGCCCTCCCTTCCCACCGAGGCGGCGCCGCCGCCATTTTCCCTCCGCGCCGCCCGGGGGCGCTGTGGGCGGCGCCGGGGCCTCGCCGCCATCCCGGCGGGGTGCGCGCGCGCCGTGCGTGCGTTTGGCGCGCGGCGGCGGCGGAGGGGAGCGGAGCGGGGGCGATGGCGGGCGCGGCGGCGGCGGGCGGGCCGGGGGGCGGCGGCGGCGGCAACGGCGGCGGCGGCGGAGGAGGAGGGAGCGCGCCGGGCCCGGTGGCGCAG
This sequence comes from Anser brachyrhynchus, assembly GCF_964034855.1. Classification (NCBI taxonomy): domain Eukaryota; kingdom Metazoa; phylum Chordata; class Aves; order Anseriformes; family Anatidae; genus Anser; species Anser brachyrhynchus. Next base: position 4,596,122 of record NC_137720.1, on the reverse strand, counting down.
GGCCTGAAGGAGGCGCTGGTGGAGACGCTGACCGGGATCCTGTGCCCGGTGCAGGCGGTGCGCGCCGCCGCCGAGGAGCAGGTGAAGGTGCTGGAGGTGACGGAGGGTGAGTGCGGGGCGGCGGCACCGGGAGCGGGGCTGCGGGGAGGGAGGGGCCGGGCCTGGGCCGCGGGGGCCCTGCGGGAAGCGCCGCCCGCCCGTAGCGGAGCTCCCGCGGCCGCCCCGCCTCCTGCCGAGCCGGGAGCTCGGGGGGGGGGGGGGGGGGGCGAGGGGAAGGGGGAGCCCCCGGGGTGCCTGCAGCCAGGGCACCGGGGGGGGGGGGGGGGGGAGGGAACGGGGAGCTCCCGGGATGCCGGGACCCGTGGTACCCCCGTGGGGGGGGCTTAGGGGGGAGAAGGGAAGGGGGACCCCCGCCCCTGGGTGCCCGGACCTGGTGCCTCTTTGGGTGCCGGCGCCCTGGGCTGCCGCTCTCACTGCCGGGGGGCTGCGGGCCTGTGGCCCTGCCCGGTCCCCGCTGCAAGCCCGGGTGCTCCGGGCCCCCCGAGGGGCGCTGAGGGGGCGCTGGGGCCGGCCCGTGGCTCTCCGGGATGGAAGTGTCACGAGCAAGAGGCCCAGTGCCCGACCGCCCCTGCTCGTTTGGCTTTTGGTGGAGTCGTCGAGGCAGGTCGCGCGCTCGAGGCTTTTGCCGCACGCGAGCCACGCTTAAAACGCTGTTGGTGTTCACGGGCTATTTCGTGTCAGCTCAAATTTGGTGACCCGGCCCAAAGGACTGAAATCTGCCGAAGCCACTGGAAGATCTGCGAGGAGTCCTGCAGGCGGCGAGGGCACGGTGCTGCAGCCCTGGCTCGAGCCCTTGGCGCGGCTCCTCAGCGGGTCGCTCGTTCCTGGTCCCTCCTGCACGCTTTGCCTTACTCCTGTCTGATTTTGCCATTCCGGAGGTGCTCTGGGAAGTGCTTTAAACTCTTTCTGCTCCCGAACTTGAGCTCAGACGTGTTATCAAAGGCAATTTATGGTAAAGAGAAGGAAGACGTAAGGGTGTGCCTGGCTCCAGAACAGTGTTGTGATTGCCCTGGGTGAAACCGGGGCGATGAAAGGAAAGCAAATTGTTTGATAAAAACGTATCTACTTATACGGTCCCTTATCATTTGTTGTAACACTCTCAGGTCGGGTCTTCCTTGATGCGTTACGAGGAAATTTGTTTGTTGCCATCGCAGCTGGTGGAGCTTTAAAGGTGGCAGTGCAGTAGTACGAGTTTGAAGTGCTGCGACCTTGTAGTCAGCGTGCTCTTCAGTGGCAGCTTTCTTTTTTCCTAACAGTCTCAATATTACCACAAGAAATCAAAGCAAGTTTGTGTAATGGTTTGAGTAACAGATTTCCAGAAAACACTACTTTTTGCGGGCTGTAGGTGACGGATGCCCCTAAGATCCCATAGGATGCCCAGGAAGACAACAGGACTACATCTGGTTGGTACCGTTCAGGGTAAGAGGAATGGAGTCATCTTTGCCTTCTCTTTTTCACAGCTTTGCAAATATCCTCGTCATAGAATTGTAGAATGTTCTAGGTTGGAAGGGATCTTAAAGACCACCCGCTTCCAACACCCCTGCCATGGACAGAGATGCCACCCACTAGATCGGGTTGCCCAGGGCCTCGTACAACCTGGCCTTGAGCAGCTCCAGGGATGGTAGCCCAGCGAGGCTGTGGATGCCCCAACGCTTCTCTGCTTTCAAATCCCAGAACCACGTGGCTTTACTGCGGGGCTTGTCCTGTTTAACAGCTTTACCTGTGACCTGGAGAAGGCTACTGAGGACGCGCTCGTGCAGTTTGCCGGTGACACCAGTTTTGTCCCCCACCCAGAACAAGAAAGCAATAAATGGGAGTGAGGTCTGCTCCTCCTCCTGGCGTTTGCACAGAAAACATAGCTTATTCCTCCGATGCTGCTTGACTATGACAAGAGAGGAGTAACCAAGGAAGCACAGAATGATGCGGATGAAGGGACCTCAGGAGGTCTCCAGTCCAGCCCTCCTGATGAAAGCAGCACCAGCAATATCAGAACAGGTTGCTCAGAGCATTTCCTAGTCAGGGCCTGGAGCGCAGGGCTTGCCAACAGCAGGTTAGTGAGGGAAAGAAGTATAGATTATGTGGGTCAGAAGGACTTTAAAGAAACCAGAACCATGCTGTCATCAAGCAGGCTAAATAAGATGCTGAAAGTAAAAACAAGGGTAATAGGAAAGGACATAGGTGTTGGCACTTCTGATTAAAAATGAATGGAGACAGGCCAAAAAACGATTGAGGAAACACTTGTAAAAGACATAAAATACTTGTGCTTTCAAATGCAATTGAAGCAGCAAGCATTTCAAGGAGTTTTTGTGGCCCCCCAGCGATAGAAGTGTGGAAGGGTGCATTCAAGGTGTGTAGGGGCAAGGAAGAGCTGAATTCCAGGTGTTGGAGCTGACTTCGCGTGCCGTCCGGGAGAGCCTCTGTACACGAGCCCCACTGCAGAACCCACGCCCCGTTGGAGCACGGCTGGAAGCGATTTTGTTACCGGTTTGCTTTCAACAGCAAGTGCTGCAGGATGCGTCTGCGAGAGTTTTACGGGGACTCCAGCACTGAATTACCCTGCTGCAGCCACGCTGGGTGACTTGTTGTGGAAGGCATCAGATAACGTAAGCTGGTAGGTGCGGGGCAGCGGGGCGAGCGTTGGGCTGCCACAGGGAAGCCGGGACAGCCTCAGTGCTGCCTCCAGGACTTAAAATTAAGTCAGGAGCTGGAATGGGTAGAGCTGGGTACGTGTGATTGTTGTGGCAGAGCCGATCTGTGTGTAATGGAAGAGCTGCTTGAAGGAGTCCTGGGACTGCAAGAAAGCCTTTAGGAAATCCCCTTACTGAAACTTTGTGAAGAAACTAAGCTGCTGCGGACAGCTCTTGAGTTAATAACTGATTAAAAGCTTGAAGACGAGGGGCAGAAGAGCCTGGTTGTGTTCTGCACCGCATGGAGAGGGTCAGAAGTCCCGCACAGAGCTGTGCTGCTCAGCACATCCCTAACGGTGCGCAGAAGAGCGAGCAGCGGTGTGACAAAGTTGCCGGTGGTACCGAGCTGTTCGGTTTGGCTGGCGTGAAAATCAGTGGCAAAAACCACAGAAGGATTTCGCAGGAGGGAGCTGAGTGGTGGGGTGTGCAAACGGGAGGTGTAAGGTGGTGCCGATGAATGAGGAAGAGGAGGAGGCAGCCCCAGCGATGCCTTAAAAAGCAACGGGCTGTGCTAACGACTGCTGCTTGGAGAAGAGATGCGGTTGTTAGCATGGAGACATTCCTGGAAATATCCGTTCGCTGCTCTGCCCTGCTCCCAAAGGCAAATGGACCGGAAAGGAGGGAATGGAGAACAAAGCACGGCGTAAATCCCTCGTGCTTCTGCAGCCTGCGTGCGCCGCGGGCCTGCCGCTCTCGGGAGGGATAAAGCAGGCACGGGAAACGCGGCACGGAGACGGTCAGAAGCGTGGAAAAGCTGTTCTGAGATGGAGCGAGTAAATTGCCTTTTCTGCCTGGGAGAGAGCAGAGATGGAGGCTATAAAATCGTAAGCGGCAGAGAGGGCGAGGAGCGATTATTTGTGACTTGTGACAAAGCCGAGGGAGCATCAGATGGAAATCAATCCGAAAGAAGTAGAAGGAAGCCGGCGTTCCCTCCGTGTACGAACTGCGGGAATTACCACAATGGGATTTCAGGAGGAGGAATGGCTTAAAAACGACTGGAGGTTGCTGGTGGAAAGGGCTCAGCAGGAGCCATTAAACACCTGTGTCTGGATACCGTCTGTGCTTCGGGCAGGTCGTGGTGCCAGGCTTTAGGAGGGGACGTGCTGGGGACATTCAGCCCTCCCCACGGGTGTCGGGGTCTGCCCCGTGCCAGCATGGCCCTGCTGCAGCCTGGCTCGGGGCTGCCCCGAAGCAGCCTGGGGCTGGGCGTGTGGTCACGGGTCCCGGGCATCTAGAAGGTCCCGAGCTGGAAGGGACCCACCAGGATCATCGGGTCCAACTCCTGGCTCCAAAACCCAAACCCTTTGTCCGAGAGCGGTGTCCAAACGCTCGTTGAGCCCCGGCAGCTCAAGGAGCGTTTGTTAATAGCAAGGTTGATGGAGAGGAGCTGGGAGGAACTGGGTTTGTTAAATGTTCCCTGTATCGGGCCTTTCATTACGAGTTTCTAAGCTTTTGGTTTTACAGACTTAGGAAGAAGACTTCATATTTCTGATGTGTCAGATCCACAGCACGTAAGTGGGGGAAGCACTTAGGAAGAGACGCATTTCAAGTGCAGTTACCCTTGACAGAGACAGAAAGTCCCCAGTCAACTGGAAAAACCCAATAATGAACCAATTCTTTGAGAACTGAGGAGCCAGTGAGCTATGCAGCACTCGGTGTAATTTCAGTTCCTAGAGGGATTCTTGGAACAGCTTGTTAAGCAGCTGGCTAACTAGGTGCCGCGCGGTGCCTACTGTTTTATATGATATGTTCTTGATAAATCCATCTGCTTTGTTTGATGGAAGAGACGGCTTATTGCTTAAGGAAACTGCCACGGGGGATGATAAGAGTTTGGTAAGATTTGCGAGGCGATTAGCTTCAACCTTTGTTACTATCCGTGGAGAACACACCGGTCTGAGGTACCTTAGGATGTGCCGCTGGTGGAAAACCCGTGCGTAGGGAGGTTGGTGGTGGCTTGTTGTCCCGCCCGAGGGGATTTTAAGGCAGAGCTCGTGGTCGCTGCTGTACGAGCACACCTGCAGGTTACCGCTGGTGGCACTGGGATCTGCTTGGACAGCAGTTAGAAAGGACTTGGAAAACTGGAGAGGTGGCCTAAAGTCGCTGAAACAGCATTCTGTAAGTTGAGTGCAGACTAATGCACATAAAGGAAAAAACTCAAATGTGTATGTGCAGGTTGGAAAATGACAGATTGAAAGATTTCATTAGTGTGACTGGTTTGCGTTGCAACTGTGTGAAGCCGTGGTATTTATTCTGGCTCCTTAGTTCGCTTACACCCTTTAAAATGTGCCTGAAATTCAGTGCTGTGTTCGGGTCTGGAATATCTCAGGCTCCTAGACGAATAATTACTGCTGTGGTTGAGAGGAGTGTTACGTCAAGTACATCTCAGAATGGGTCTCCCTGCTTTTGCAGCTAGGATAAGAGGTTTTTTTTTTTTTCAAATGCATGATCTGTAAAGAAAGGTTGAAGGAACTGGGTTTGTTTGGTGTAAGCACGGGAAGGTGAGGGGCAATTCTCTCCCAAGCCAGAAAAACAAGCGAGGTGGTTATTAGGAGAACCATAGATGACCACGTTTGTGCAACACCTGGATATGTCACTAACGAAGGCTGCAGAACTCTTTGAGAATATTTTTCAGTACGTTTTTGCCAGGGATGCTTTAAGCACATTTAATCCTGTCCGTGTGAGTCCGGTGGTGCTGGCTGGACCACGGGACGTCCCTTCTGCTCCCTGGTTTCTGGAACTGAAACCACAAATGCATTTCTAAAGTAGGTGAATGAAATTAAATGAAGTATTTAGTACAGTTATCCCAGAGCTCGAAGTTGCAATTTAAAGGACATTTATTGAGGCATGTGGATTTACCATACCAACAGCTGCTCTTAGTTATTTTCTTTATTTCCTCATGGACAAAATTGGTGCGAGCATTTCAGTTTTGCCTTTGCTGTAGAACTTGCTTGGGCACCACAAGCAGCTCGTGCGTTTTCCGGACAAAAAACCTTAGTGGCAGAGTTCCTGCAGCCCTGGATCCTGCTGCTGGCCACCACAGGGGCACTGCTGGTGCCGGGGTGCTGCTGGTGCAGGTTTGTCCCCGTGGGACAGCCGCAGCGGTGCCCCCGCTCCGGGTGGCCGAGGGGGGACCGCTGGCTGGCCGCTTGCTTCTTGCTCCCTCCTGGACCCCATCCCTGCATCACCCGTGTGGGGATGTGCCTAATGACGTTTTGTTGTAGATAAGGTATTTTTTAAAGGTTCTAAATCATTTGCTTGTTACTAACCTGGCTTGCAGAATTTTTGCCCTTGAGAAAAAGAAATGAGATGCCGAGAAAATAAATGGAGTTTGTGCAGAGAACGCAAGGGAGAATTAATGCTGGTGATTCATTTGAGAAGCTGTACTTTGGAATTGTCTTCTCCTTCCCACATATGAGTCATTCAATCGGTATTATGTCTTTCTCCAAAAATCCTGATGAGTTTTGCTGTGTGGGAATAAAAGCTACGATACAACCTTTTTTCTTCTTAATATTGCAGAGTTCGGTGTTCATTTAGCAGAACTGACTGTGGATCCTCAGGGTGCCCTGGCCATCCGGCAGGTGAGTTTACCCAAAACTGGAAAAATCAGTTCACTGCTAATTTCCTTGGTTTGTAGAACGTCCTACAGCGTTTCCAGGTGGAGAATTGAAGGTAGTTTTCCATCATCATTCTCCATTTACGATTAAATTCCTGCAGAATTGACACTTTCAGCATATCCAGATGTCGTATGCTTTCCTTTTTTGAAATTAGTGCTTTTTGGACTTGGTAAACCTGGTGCTGGGACGGCAGCGTGCTGGGTGTGGGCGCTTGGGGAGCCTGGTAGGTGGGCAGCAGGCATCAGCAAGCAGAAGTGCAGCCTGTCTTCACAGCACAATGTTGTTGTGCAGGTGTTTTCCTCCTTGAAAAGGAGGTTTGGGCTCTGTGTTTCCGTACTTACCACGTGGCCATATCTCGTGCCTCCTTAGGGGTGAGAAAATAAAGTTGTCTTATTGTGTTAGTGCTGTACAGGCCATCATTGTGCAAGAAACAACCGTCAGTTCATCTTACTGCAGGGGGCTTTTTCTCCATTTCACAAAGATTTTTGCATTTTGGCAAGGGCTGTCACCCCTCCGAAAGCAGCACGTGGGATGGAAGGCTGAGCAAATGGGGCAGGGGTGATCCTGGCCGTGGTTGCGAGATTTGTTACTGACCTGTGACCTCTCTTCTAATACAGCTAGCGTCTGTCATTTTGAAACAGTATGTGGAAACTCATTGGTGTTCTCAGTCAGAAAAGTTCAGACCTCCAGAGACCACAGAAAGGGTAAGACTTGACTCCACATTGTCTGCTTCAAGATGTTTTATCCATCAAGAATATTAACTCTGTAGTTGGCTTTAAAAGTGTCATTGCCCTTGTGTGTTACAAGAGATTAATTGCTTCAGTTAAGGTTTTCTGACATTTTCCACTTCAAAAATGTGTTTTCAGTCGCTTGAAACCATGCTAGACTAAAGATACTTGGGCTGATTTCTGTAAGAGAAGTTCAACCATAATGTTTCTGTCATTCTGAGAGCAAAACTAAAGGAAACCTGCTTTGAAAGTTTTAAAAGTAGTAATTCTGGCAGTCTTTTTTCAGGTATTGCTGCATCCTGTGTTTTCCAGCTTGGGACTTACAGGCTGCTTTCCCATGACAAATTTGAGTTCAAAGGTCTGCTGGGTTTCCTTCAAAATCTGTTCAGTAGAAGTATCTAATGGCTAAAATGGTCAAAGATTCCAGCCCTTTGACTGCTGGCTAGACCATCCTTCACATCTAGGGTGTGATTCATCCCATCCAGAGGTGGTTCCTTGAAACAGATCCTGTGAATTATGCCCCAGAAGTGCTGGCTTGATTTCTTGTGTCCCTTCAGGGTTGGGTGATCAGTTCTACTTTACCAAATCTTCCAAAGTAAGCAAACATAGTCCCTGACATCAGAACTGCCAGTTATCTTAACTAACCCTGGATGTCTTCCATCCGTATCTACATCGCATCTAATTGCAGCTGGGAGCTGGGAAAGGCTGTTTACTGTATGCTTGGCCGAGTGCTCTGCATGAAGAGAGTGCTACTTCACAACACGCCCTGCAGTTTTCCATTAAAAAAAAATACAGTGCAAACTTTTGTTATCTCATGAGCGTTGATTTTGTAAAGCTGACGTTGAATCAGCATCAGGATATGGTCATAGGTATATACGAGGCTATATATTTTCAAATTCCCTTACGTTTGAGGATGTGTTTTGCTAACTAATGTTATTTTCTACAGGCAAAAGTTGCAATTAGGGAGCTCCTACCCAACGGGCTGAGAGAATCGATCAGCAAAGTGCGCTCGAGCGTTGCCTATGCAGTGTCAGCAATCGCCCATTGGGACTGGCCTGAAGCCTGGCCCGAGCTGTTCAACCTCTTGATGGAGATGCTGGTCAGTGGGGATGTGAATGCAGTGCACGGAGCCATGAGAGTGCTTACAGGTACGGGTATGTGAGAGCATGAGATTTTTCTGCTGGCCTTTAGGGATTACCATTATGAAGGCCAGACAAAACTGATCTAGTCGAGTATAAATCAATGTTTCCAATGTGTTTAGTGTTTCCCAGAAATTCTCCGTTTTGTTGCTACAAATTTGTTTTCCTACAAGAACTTATTTCTGTTTTTCCGCCTCCTAGAGTTTACACGAGAAGTGACAGACACACAGATGCCGCACGTTGCTCCTGTTATTCTTCCAGAGATGTACAAAATTTTCACAATGGCTGAGGTATGATCTTCACCATAAAGTTGGTACTGAATTGTGTTCATGGGAACGTTTCTTGGAGCACGGAAACACCAGGTTTAATGGTTAAACTATAGCACAGTAAGAGACTTAAAGAGTTTTCTCAATAATGTGGTAATTCATGAGAGCTAATGTTTCAATAGAACTTCTGAAGCTAGTAATAAAAGGGAATAAAAGCAAAAAATAAATACAATTAAAAGAAGAAAACCAAAGGATAACTTATAACTAATATATCTCGTGTTCCTGATCTATTTACTTTTTTTTTCTAGGTGTATGGTATTCGCACAAGGTCACGTGCAGTGGAGATATTTACCACGTGTGCCCACATGATTTGTAACATGGAGGAGCTGGAAAAGGCAAGAGTGTAACATCCCCTGCAACATACATTGAATTCAAACTGAGCAAGGCTTTAAATAATTGTTAATATGAAAATGAAACACCGGGAGAATTAGATGCCATCAGCTGTAATTCTGGGGGAGAGGGTGTAATTTAATACATGTAAAGTGGCTCGCTCCCTCATCTGCATGCATGCCTTGAAACTGTGAATTGGTTTCCATAACTAAGTGTAACTTGTGACAGATCAACAGATAAGCACGTAAGAGCTCAGAGAAGGGGAGTCAGTGTGAGGAGGAGATGGTGCATCATCCCTTTGTTTGGAAATCCCAGTTGCCAGGTGGACTGTGTCCTAACCAACCTCCACACCTGGGCAGTCTGGGTTTTGATAGCTGGTTTTCTGGCCCTCGGATTAGGCATTGGTTACAAGCTCCTGCTACTTAATCGATTGCTTCAACATACATCAGCTCTTTGTTCCCAAAGGGGTGTTGGAAACCAAACAAAAATTTTAGGATAGCAGTTAAGATAAAAAACACTGCACGGTCGAGCAGCTTTATACACATGTGGATCTCCTGTCTAGCTGAGTACAGCTGTTTTTTTAAATGGCCTCTGACCGGTGGGTTTTCCAGCACTCCCCAGGCGCTGAATAACTCTTTCCAACTTTTTGGAGATGGGAATGACTTATTCTAGCATCTGGTTTTCTGAGTCCGTGCTGAGTGTCTCTTTCTGCTGTTTCCTTCCTGTTTGCACAGGGAGGAATTCAGTCCGGACTTTTGGGAAGTTCTGATAATTACAGCGTATCTCTGCTGCACTGACAAGGTTACTTACGCAACAACATATTGCCACTGGTACCAGTATCCGAAAGGCAGCAGTCTTTTTTAGCTCCCCACTGTCTTATTCTAGAGGGGGGCTAAAAGTGTCCTTTACATTATATAAAAAAAAAAATTTTTTCAGGTCAAATTTGAGACACGTACAAGGAGAGATAGTCCTTGTATAAATTGATAAAGTGGTATTTTGTAGTTAAACATACATCTTAGCTGTCTTAGATAAGGAGTTATAATGAAAATTCTCAATAAAAATGTTTTTGTCCACTATTACTTGCTTGGCCAAGGAGTGCTTTGACATCTGGAAAAATACTTCCTGCATTTTCCTAGGGAGAATCATCCCAGTAATCTTGAGGCCAGCTGTTGGTACTCGGCTCAGCAAGAGCTTGTTTGGTTTGTGGGAGGGTGGCTCAAAGGAGAGCTAAATGCTGTCCTCGGGGCTCAGCGTTAATTGTGTGTGAGCTGGTCACCCCGGGTCTCCTTTGTGGTCGAGGGGTCTGGGCAGGAGAGTGCAGGGCGTGATTTGTTTAATCAGGCGGAGGCGCCCGCGTCGGGAGGACGTGCGCTGCTCCTGAGACTCCTGGCTGGCTTGTCTGGGTCTCTGTCTGGAGTCTGAGGCGAATGGCTTCGACGCAGGTGTGTGCTTTGCAGCAGTCTGGGCCGCGTGGTTTTGAAGGTGGGATTCAGCTGAGATCAGTTCCCAGCACGAGGAGAGAGCCAAAGTGACGTCTGAAACAAGTGGCATTGTAACTGCGTTCTGCAGTTGTCCTGAGTCCCTCTGGGTTTGTAGCAGAAAAACACAATTTCTCTTATTTCTGGTGCTTTCCTTGTCAGACAGGGGAGATCTGTACCTCGAACTGACCTGTGCTTGCACTGATTTTTACCAGGGTGCGGCCAAAGTCCTGATTTTTCCTGTGGTGCAGCAGTTCACGGAGGCTTTCGTTCAGGCCCTGCAAATGCCTGATGGACCCACATCAGACAGTGGATTTAAGATGGAAGTCTTAAAGGTAAGTCAGTTAAGACTGATTCAATAACAATCAAATACAAATACACTGTCAGGTGTGCCGGAAAACAGAAACTCGAGTGTGCATCACCTCTCCTGGTGCTGCTTGTCTTAGGAAATACGAAGGTTTTTGTTTTGGCTCCCAGTGCCATACAACGTTGAAACAATTCTGCCTGTAGTGTAGATGCCTCCGAGATCCATAAGGATGTATGTCTTTGTTGTTTACTGATCTGAGACACCTTGCATGCATTGTGTTCGGACGCTGCTCAGTGGTTACAGTTCTGTCCTTCCTAAACCAGCTGCAGAATTCTGCTGCAAGGAGGCTTTGGGAGCTTGTTTTGTGTAGGTGCTTTTCTAGAACTTGCCTATTCTTTAATATTAAATCGTCTCTGCAAAATGGAGTTGGAAAGTCTTTGTATTCTCTCAGTTTCCTTACAAGAGAAAGGAAACTGGGTTGCAGAGCTCTGTGTGTATAGCTCGGTGCCTGGGGACGAGAGTGCCAGTGGAGGCATGGTGAGCCCTGCAGCTGCTGGGGGAGCACTGGACTTGTAGGGTCTGCTGCCTGCAATGTGGGAGAGAAAAGACGAGCTCAGAAACAGAAGTTGCAGAATCAAATCCAGGTTTTCATTTACTTGCACATGTGCTGGGGTAAGTTGCTTGGGTCACAGGGTACCGGTTTATGAAGGTGCTGCTCAGCACCTAAGCCCATTCAGCCACACTCCTGAAGAAAAAATAAGGAAGAGTTACTGAAAACAAGCATCACATTTTTCATAATTATTAGCTTTACACTGGAGCCATGAAAATAAGTGCTGGGAGCTGCAGAAGGATATTATTGTATTATACAAACTAGCAGCTATTAAGTTCTGTGTTGTGGAACCTGTTTTCGTAGTCCTGTTAAAGCCACATGTCCCCTGGTACAGCATGCTATCGCTTCCCCTCCTATTGCCTTTCCTCAGTAAGGTTGCAGGTTTTGTAGACTGGAAACAGGAGGAGCACGTTCCTCACTGTGCAGCACCAAATGGAAGGGAGTTTGGGCTGGGATGTTGGCAGGTTTTGTTGAGAGTGTCTCTTGTGGTGGTTTTTCCTTCATTGTGAGAAGCGCATGTTTCGTGCTGCTGTCTCCCTTGGCTGTGCAAAACAGCAAAGCTAACATAAAGGGAACGCTCTGGGATACTCTGCAGCGTAACCTCTGAACAGGCTTCAGCTCAAGAATGTGTGAATCTCTGATTCCAGATACTTGCATTTGGATTTTTAGTAGTAGAGCAAGTTTTCAGCCTACACTGAAAGCAGTTGTGGTTGGTAGTTTCACTGTAAATGTAGACCAGTCCTTATCTTCACGTTACTTTCATACGTTCTGCATCAGGCTGGAGCCTTTTTTGTTATTTACATAATTGCTTGCAGAAACTGGAGCTATTTCTACTTTACCTGCACTGACATACAGCAGGAATCCCTTGTAAGATGTGGCAGGCTGGGAAAGTATTTGAGGAAATGCCATCATGTTCTTGCTCTGTTCCTTAATTGTGTGTGGGCATCGGCTTTTGGCCGTTGTTGGATACAGGTGCAGGGCTTGGATCTGAATACACTGTTCTCGTGCCGGGTGGTATTGATGGCAGCAGAAAATCAGTACAAATTTAAACAGTAAATTTCGGAGATTGTCTGCTGACAAGTGGTTTGTAGCAGGCTTTTTGTGAGGAGATGAGTATCCTGGCTGTTGGCTCAGGGCAATTCATGATTTTGTCACTTAGGGTTTCTAAGCTAATGATACCAATTTTCTAAGGCAAAAGGGATTCAAGTGGTAAGACCGATAAATCGCCTTTCCTTCTAGGAAAGTGTATTTTATAGTCATTGTAATGCAGAAGTGAGAGACCTCAAGAGATCAGTTAAGCCAGCTCTACAGATGAGATCATTATAGGAACCCCTTGAAATGCAGATGCGATGGGAGAGGGAATCGAGACTTTTTTTGGTAATAGATTTTCAACCAGATGCAAACTCAGTCTTTTTTTTTTCCTCCCCTCAATGTGAGTGCTAGGAAGCAAATGATAGGAAGATTTTTTTTCTTTCCTATCTCTTGAGAGCCGTGTACTCCAAGGTGCATGGAAATCTCAGGGGAACTCAGAGGCAGCGCTGACCTAAAATGTACTTTCTATCTAAGAACATTATGCAGGACGATGTAAAAACTTTTCTGAATTATGCTGAAGTGTACACATCTGCCTGATCCCCTAGGGCAGTTATCCAGTTTAAGAAAGTTAAGTAGGTTGGATCGCATCGGGGTGAGACCACTGCTTGTTAATTTGTCCCAAATCTTTCCAAGGGTAGTTACGGGTTTAGAACAAGTTATCAGCAGGCAAATGCCTTTAAACCTTGTAGGGTGGGTAGAAGGATTGGCCAGAACAAAAATATTTTCAACCTTGAAGACCAGAACAAAATAACCAGTAGTGTAGTTCATTACTTTGTTTAGTATTTTAACATGAATTAAATTGCTGTCTCTGAGGCTCGGGGATCTGCAGCTCCATGATCCTTGCATCCCAGTTCCAATGTTGTTGTTGAACATGCCACTGCTGATTGTTTTGAGAGAAACAGAATAATTAACCATGACAAGTAATGGAGTTGAGGCAAACTTCATAACATGAGAATACAGATATGATTTATTTGGTATGCAGTAATTATATCAAGAGCACCAATTAACCAACAGTCTAAAGCATCTGACAGCCTTGCTGTAGTGCTGCTTACGTGTAAAATTTGCTCCTTTGACACCTGTTGGGTATGAAAAGTCATGCTCACGCTTCTGCTGTTTGAACAGGTAATTAGGTAGTTAGACAAAGTTGTAGTCAATTGTTTGAAGGCAAATTTCTTCAGCTTATGAGCAAAGGACATTAAGTGCACCTGCTGCACTTGAGCTGAACATTCAGCTCTCCTGCTGCTGGCGAGCGTGCGTTAAGCTGTTATCCACGCGTTTGGGATTCCTTCTCTGCAGTGTGCTGGATTCCGTCTAAAGAAGCAAGTGGGATTTGAAGCAAGCAAAAGAAAGGGCTTTAATGCAGAGCTATTAGAGGTGATCTTAAAGAGATGCTGAACAATTAGTCGAGATAGAGCTGGCTGTTGGCTGGCAGAGTGGCTGGAAGGGGTTAGGGAGCTGCCTTACTGCACCCCGGTGGTGATGTCTGAGTCCCTGCAGTGACTCTGGCTGCAGGTGTGGGTGCAGCCGGTTACTGCCTGGCTTGGCTGTAACTTCTCCCCAGGGCTGCTCTCAGTGAGTTCTTCTCCCAGCCTGTCCTCATGTCTGGGATTGCCCCAGCCCAGGTGCAGCACCTCGCACCTGGACTTGTTGAACCTCATTAGGTTCACGTGGGACCACTTCTCCAGCCTGCCCAGGTCCCTTTGGATGGCATCCCTTCCTTCTGGTGTATGGACTGCACCGCTCAGCTTGGGGTCATCTGCAAATTCGCCGAGGGTGCACTTGGTCCCACTGCCTGTGTTGTTGATAAAGATATTAACCAACACTGGTCCCAGGACAGACCCCTGAGGGACACGGCCCATCACCAGCCTCCACCTTATCTCCATTAATGTACCCAATGCTACAAAAAAAAAACAAACTAGAAAAACTGTTGCGTTTAATGTCAGGTAAGCAGAAATAAACACCCATATGTCTTGTAGTGTCAGGCAGTTTGGGAGGGACTCTTCTGTAACTAATAGAAAAGAACTGGAGCTGCACACCTCTGGGAAGAGACAGCATATGCTAGGTGAAGTGGGAGTTCAGTGACTCCCAAAGGATCCAAAAACTTTTTGGCAAGCGTTAGTGAAAGGGCTCCCGTAAATCAGCATGGTCAGCTTCGTGAAACCCCCCAGGCACGATCTGCTGTAGGGCAGCTAAGCATGCCCTGGGGTAGGTGTGTTGGGCTGGTAGTCACCTGTGTCTGCAGGTTGAAATGGGTGAGAACCGATCTGGGGGGTTTCCATCGTACCTGTTGCCTGGATGTGCAAACAGGTATCTTGCTTGCGTGGGGGGAATAGGCAGGGGTCTGGTGTTCCTTGGTAGTTGAGTTCCTTTTCTGGGACAAGATAGCTTCCAGATGGCAGTTGTGTTCAGACAGTGGCATACTTTGATTGGAGGCTGTAGTATTACAGATCTTATCACCCAGTTATTGCATTGCCTTCGTTTCCAGAGGTGTACATCTCATATCGTCCCTTCGATTCCCTGCAGAAGAGCAAATAAGAAGAGAGGTCTGTTTGTCAGAGTTTGTGCACGAGGTGGGACTGCATGGTCAGGAGTGACAGGAGGAGGCCTTGGTGGCAGCAAGGCTTTGGATTATCTCAGTTGTTAATGGAAGTGCAGCCAGTGAGCTGAGTGTTTTGATGGTCATACCTGGTTTCCCTTCTTTCTTTCCAGGCTGTGACGGCACTAGTGAAGAACTACCCGAAGCACATGGTTTCGTCGATGCAGCAGATCCTGCCCATCGTCTGGAATACCCTTACGGAAAGTGCCGCCTTATATCCTTTGCAGTGAATGGTTTTAACTCGATGAGACCAAGACAAACTATCTCCTACGCCACGAGGACCAGAACTACGAGTCTGTTGGATAGATTTACTGGATATCTGTTACTTCAGTAGGATCCATAAAGTTTCTTTTGGCTTACGTCAACTCTGATGAATGATGTGAGCACCAAGAGTACTCTGGCTGTAGAACTGTGGCCAATCTGCATTATTTCTGCTACTATTCACTGAAAATTGCCTTCCTAAAATGATGTCCCAGGTTGGATGAGGCCCTGGCCAACCTGATCTAGTGGGTGGCATCCCTGCCCATTGCAGGGGGTTGGAACTGGGTGGTCTTTAAGGGCCCTTCCAACCCAAGCTGCTCTGTGATGCTATGTTTAGTCACGATGTAAAGACTTTAGAGGAGAATCTACAGTATCCCTTGCTGCAGCAGTACGAATGAGTGGTTGTGCTTGCTGCAGAAGTTGAATTTGATTTGCATTTTCAATGTTATCACTTAGCAGATTGTGCAGCAAAGTAATGACTATGTTAAAGAGGTATTCTGTTGGTAGTTTTCCCAGGACTTGCAAACCGACAAGTCAAATCTTTTCCTGTTGTTAATCCAGAAGTTGCTGGTTTAGCTTTTTGTAGCGAGGCAGTAAATTGTAAAATACTGAGCCTTCTTGTAGCTTTTTGTGAGCTTTTTGAATTGGCACCAGGACTGGGCGCTGTGTTGTAATAACACAAGGGTTGACTGCGTTTTTCCTCTGTAATCTAATAAGCATGGCTGTTCTCCTAGAGATCACAGATCTAGACCTTTTCATACCAAAGTTGCCTGGACAGTCTTTTGTTTCACAATCCTACTGCATTTTTTTTTAAGACACCTGTTAAAACACAAGGAGCTGGTTGTTAAATTGCTGATAACGTATTTCTTCACCTCCAGTCCTGACTCCCACTGCAGCTCTGCTGGCAGCTGAGCTGACAAAATAGTTTTTGTATGCAAAAGGGGAGTCTTGTCCTTCCTTCCCTTGTGTTTGCTCTGGCATGTGTTGGATCTATTGGCTCACTATCCCAGAAGAATCCTCCTTCCTCTCCGCCCCCAGGTTAGTTTTCTGCCACCTCCCAGCGCAGGAGCAGAGCCAGCACTAGGCAGCGCGTGGGAGCACGGCGTGGCTCCTCACCCTCGGCAGCGCTGAAGTCTAGAATTGGCTCCTTGTCCCCTGGGAAGGTTGAGTCTGAGTGGTTCCATTCTGGCAAAGTTTAGATATAGGTGAAGTTTTGGGTTACCTTGGAGGATTTGGTTTGCGTGTATCAAATTATCTTGGGGACCCTGTCAAGTGATGGAGAAACGGTCTCTGAAGCTGGGCAGTGGACAAAGTCAGGAAATCCTGTGGCTTGTCTTCCATTTGAAGCACGAGGCTACGTGCAAGTCAATGTTTTTTAAGAAAGAAAACATCTCAATTAATGGGAATTTTAATTCCTAAGTAGATGCAGCTCCTCAGAAACGTGCATGTTTGCTTAACTCCATCTACTTATGTGAGAACAGAAGTAAATTATACAGAGGAGGTGGAGGATCCGGTGGATTCCGATGGTAAGAACTTGTTCAACTGCACTTCTGAGCTCTCTTCTGAAGAGGAATGAACTTTCCTAAATACTACTTGGCAACTACTTTGGCAACTACTGTTGCCAAAATAGTTGCAGAAACACCTTAGGAGTTTGCGATAATGTACGTTTATGCTGTTACGACACTGTCCATCACTTCTTTGCAAGTTTCATTCGACTGTGATCAATGAAGCTGCATAATTTAAGGTTTCTAATGACTCAAGGAGTGAGGTTTACAGCAATTTTGAGGTAAAAGTGATGGGACAAAAGAAAACCAAACAGGTTTTAGGTTGGGCTTGATCATTTTTAATGAGGGGTGTGCAGTGATGTGGGAAAAGAGCAGAAAGTGATGAGGTCAGACATCCTCCTGGGGCTGCTGCTGTCCTTGCTAGTACAGGAGTAAGAATAAGCATCACCCCGCCAGACAGCCTAACAGTCTGTAATTATATTTGACACCCATTTTTACCTTTCAGTATGTTGGCATATTCAGTCATGTTGCTTTTTTCACTTTCTTCTTTGTTCAGGTGAAGTATTGGGATTTGAAAATCTAGTGTTCAGCATATTTGAATTTGTTCATGCCTTGTTGGAAAACAACAAATTTAAGAGCACGGTGAAGAAGGCTTTGCCAGAGCTGATCTATTACATCCTCCTTTACATGCAGATCACAGAGGAGCAGGTGAGCATGTTTTTCTTGTGTAGGAAGCAAATGAGATAAGAGATTTAGAACAGTTAATGTCCTAGGAAGTGTTTCAGTGAATGGAAGCTGCTGTAATCTAATAGGCTGTTCTGTCAATTTGCTGTGCCAGGAATTAGGGCAGTAGCATCCAGATGTTCCTATAGAGTATAATGTGGACAGCAGATGAAGGAATATGCTGTGAAAATGAGGGTTGTTATGCTGAAAGGGATAGCCAGGTTTCTGTGATAGTGAAGGGATTGTGTGAGTAGCATGAAATAATGTTTACTGAAATTCTTTGTGCCTTCTGGCCTCCCAAGCCTGCGAGCCATCCTCTGTTTCTCTTGTTTAGGCAGGCATGCATAAAAAGAGGCACTCTGTTAAAGATTCATCTGCTTCTCCCATTCCTCATCTATAAATAAAGCCGTGTAGCATTGATTCCAGGTCAGTCATTAGTTTGTCAAATTCTGATTTCAATGAGAAGCAGTAGAGCAAGGTGAACACAGAACAGAGCACGCCTCCTCTTTTCAAACGTTTCTCTGATAGAATGTGAGAAAAATCAGCTATAGAAAATGACAGAGAAATTCTGAAAGTAGTTTTGGCAAAAATTAGGTTACTGGGAACAGAAAAACTGTCTTTTACACTTGTTCTTCTGAATTTGTTATCCACCCTATCCTTCTTGTCTCCTTTCTGTTCCAGATAAAAGTTTGGACTGCAAATCCACAACAGTTTGTGGAGGATGAAGATGATGATACTTTTTCGTATACAGTGAGGATTGCTGCACAAGATCTGTTGCTGGTATGAAAGGTGTTCCACATTTAGAAGCAACCAAAATAACAATAATAAATAATAAATTTAGCTTTATGTGGGGCATTTGGAGAAAAGTCCAACTTCTTAAAGTCTGTGCAATTAAACATTATTATTTCTTTCTGTGCAGGCTGTGGCTGCTGATTTCCAGAATGAAAGTGCAACTGCTTTGGCTGCAGCAGCTACAAGGCATTTGCAGGAAGCTGAGCAGGCTAAAAACAATGGTGCTGAGCACTGGTAAGGAGATGGGGCAGCAGGGAATGACAGTGGTAAAAGTGGCAGGCTGTTTTGGAGTGCTGAGTGCAGCATAAGTCAATCACATTTCTTTTTGTGGCGTTACTGCTGATGGGCAAGGATTTCATTTGAGAACTTCTGATTAGAAGAAGAAGAAGAAAGTACAGCAGCTCTCAGAGCAGATGCAGAAGTCTTCATGTGGCAGACTTTCAGCCACTCCTAACACAAGCTGTGTGTCCCAGGCTCCCTCCCTCCAGGTCCCTGACAGTTACTTGAAACATGTCATTGGAAGCTGTTATTGGTTATATGTGATCTGAAGAGATGTTGACAGTACCTTCACTTTCTGTTCAGTTAAATGGGCTCAGAATTTCAGGCATATCTTCTTTTTTTAAGTGATGTAAAGAGGAGATTTAGGTGCTATATGCAAATACGTGTGTTCAATTTGAGAACTTTAAAGTCACGATTTTTAATGTTACTTGGGGATAGGAAAACACTCAGTTGAAAGAGTACCTGATTGCTGTTCCGTAACTGTTCTCTCTTGGTTTTACAGTGCATTAGTTCAGTGTTTGTGTTGATCTGAAGATCAGTGTCTGAATAGCCACTCTGTATAGTGAGCAGCAACTGAATGCCTGAGCAGTCAGACGTTGAGTCCCTGTCTGCCTTGAATGTGATAAATTGTAAAGGAGGTTATTTACTTCACAAACAAAACCAAGGAGGAGTGTAATTTGCTCATAACCCTATTTCCTCCTAATTAACAAAATGTAATTTAAAAATAAACTTTTTAAAATCATTGAAGTACTGGGTATCATAGTGCTTCTGCACATGGAATAATCAAGCAAGACACGGCTGGAGACTGAAGACTTCATAACAAATTCTCATTTCTTTCCTATTTTTTTAAATGAGAGGAGAAGTGGTACAAGAAGTAACATTTATTGAAACAAAAATGTAGAAGGTAATTGAGAATGCTGCCCATCCTGGGTTAGTTTCCAAGCCCTCAGCTTGTAGAGTTTTGTGAACATTCGTCTCAGAGTCTCTTTAAGTTCTCTTCTTCAGGATCAAGAAAATAGTTGTGGTGGCTTAGACCAAAAAATGAATGTTTTTTCCTTCAGATTTTTTATATATTTATCGAGATGATGGTGTGGGGAAAGCCTAAAAACATCTGAATTCCTTTACAGGTGGAAGATACATGAAGCTTGTATGCTTGCCCTGGGCTCTGTGAAGTCTATTATTACTGACAGTGTGAAGAATGGTCGGATACATTTTGATATGCACGGCTTCCTGACAAACGTCGTTCTTGCAGACCTCAACCTTTCAGGTATGTGGGCGGCCCTGGCCATTAGTCAAGTAACTGCTGAGTGCCTTGGAAATCTCCTACAAATGGAAGTGTCTGGTGATTTAGGTTGCTGTGTGCGTGTGGTGGTGTGCGTGCAGTTGTGCACATTGTATGTGTTGAAAAGGCATACATTGTGTCTTCTAGATGCATACATGCTACAAAGTCTAATGTAAGTCATTTAAATGTGAACCACTGTTGTAATTTTAAACTCATTAAACTTACATTAAAACCACTGTTTTGTTTTTGTTTGGTTGTTTTTCTTTTAGTGTCTCCTTTTCTCTTGGGCCGTGCTCTTTGGGCTGCCAGCCGTTTCACAGTGGCGATGTCTCCAGAACTAATCCAGCAGTTCCTGCAAGCTACTGTCAGCGGTCTGCACGAAACCCAGCCGCCTTCTGTCCGAATCTCTGCAGTCAGAGCTATCTGGGGGTAAGCAAATACAAAGAAACTCCAAAGTGGTATAAATCACACTTACAAACGTGGTATTTTAAAATTTAAAAAAATGTAACATGGAATGAATATGAGATTAAAAAGTGTAAATGAGCAGGTTCAAAGTAGACTAACTCTGATGAGGAATAAGAAATTGAGATTCTAAGTTAGCTACAGTAAAATGTTAAAATGGTACAGTTCCAAAGAGAAGCAGAACTAGGGAGTGATAACAACCGTATAAATGAAGTCCAGGTTAGCCCTATGCAGGCACAAACATGGCTGAATAACATAATTTGTCCTTGTGGAGCAAATCAGGGCAATAAGGAACGTTTGCTTTTTTCCATCCTGTTTTTGTAAAGAAGTTATAAAACCTCCTGCTCTACTGGCTCTAAAGCAAAAATTGAAAATTAGTTTTTAAAAACACACACACACACAACCCTACCCTCAACCAACTTGTCTTCTGTTTGCACTGAAATGATACGGATATTTTGTTATTGCTCAAATTGTTTCATCTTTCCTAGCTCGCTTGTAGAACATGGTAATTAAACACTGCGTAAGCAGTGACATTCTTGCTGAGATTACTTTTTTTCCTAGAGGTGAACCATCAGGGATGGAATGAGGAGGAAGAAATATAGCTGGGAGATTAAGGAAGTAGTAGACTGAAGGGGAAAAGTCCTAGAGGAGTCAACTTAAGGGACATGGTGTAGTGGGTGACATTGGTGGTAGGGAGATGGTTGGACTGGATGATCTTGGAGGGCTTTTCCAACCTTTATGATTCTATGATTTTAAGGAGGAAGGATGGGTGGGGTGAAATATCCATTCATATATGTAATCCAGTGTTAAATGTATAAATCACTTTAATATATTCTGCACGTTTTTATGCATCTTGTCCAGCTACTGTGACCAGCTGAAGATCTCTGAGAGCACCCACGTGTTGCAGCCTTTCCTTCCTAGCATTCTTGATGGACTGATCCACTTGGCAACTCAGTTCAGTTCGGAGGTCCTCAACCTTGTGATGGAGACGCTGTGCATCGTCTGTACGGTAGACCCAGCATTTACAGCAAGTGTGGAGAACAAAATCTGCCCCTTCACAATTGCAATCTTTTTGAAGTACAGTAACGGTATGCATTTAAATTACATTTTCAAAGTACGGTTGTTTTTGCTAGTGGATCCTGGCCAGGATTATCACTGTGCTGAAAACATAATGAATCAATGTTCATTCGATTATGATTTATATTGTAAAGCTAGAAGAGAAACTTTCTGCTATGCAGATTTGAAATAGCAGTAGCAAAAATTGAGATGTCTTTGTTAGTATGTTTTAGTAAATGGTGCTTTCTCTCTCCAGATCCAGTTGTTGCTTCTCTTGCCCAAGATATCTTTAAGGAGCTAGCTCAGATAGAAGCCTGCCAGGGTCCAATGCAGATGAGGCTAATACCAACTCTTGTCAGCATCATGCAGGCCCCTGCTGACAAGATCCCAGCAGGGCTTTGTGCAGTAAGTGCTATAGTGGTACATGGTCTTAGCTGGAGATGATTCCCTGTTCTTTAACATGCAGGATGGCTGGTCTGCAGAGCAGGAAGGCTGCTTTTAAAGTGCTTTCGAACAATGACTTCAGTGCTTGGTAGAGGTTTCTTTGTGGAGAGAAGGCAAACTGCAGATGGGGGGAGATGTTTCCAAAAGTAAACTGTTGCTGTGGACTCATTCCAATCTGCAGCATATGCTGAGTTGTTTTGTTTTGCCATAGTCTTGTTTCACCAGTGACAGTCTTTCCTTTTTGGTGGAATGTTCTCCAGCAGGATGTGTAACTATTCCTTACCTTTTTTGTTTTCTGAGACCTTTTCTGGTTGTATAAATTGCTGGAGATAAATTATACAGGTTTGTCACTTCTGTATAAAGTCCACTTATAAAAGGTTAAGCATTGACTGTATAGAATAATTGTAAGGAAGTAAGCCCATAAATACCTTTATCGTATGTTTATAATCTGCCTATTGAGTGGTATTACTGTAGCAATCACTAGTAGGTAATTAAATTTAAATCGATATAAGCAAAATTGATCAAGTCAGCTAGAACAGTTCTCTGGCTGTACTGATCACTGTATATCAGGATACTGTACATCCCTGTGGAACTGTTTCCCGTATTAAGTTGTTTTAAACTGCTTTTTAATGTTTGAATTGCCTTAAGAACTTCTACAGTGCATAGCATCATGTGTCTGTGTCAGATACTGGGACTGTGGGTGCATGACTCCAGGATCCTCTGATTTTAAAATAAATAACTGGTTTGTCAAGTCAGGATGCGATGGTAGTACTGGGTCACATCTCTCCTGTTTATGACTTTGGTGCTTGCAGTGCTGTGACCAATGCTGACTTCACGTACTGTGGCTTCTGTTGTAACAGTGCTTTTGTTTGTGTTTTCCTTTCAGACTTCTATTGATATATTGACCACAGTTGTGAGGAACACAAAACCTCCTCTGTCCCAGCTCCTGATCTGCCAAGCATTCCCTGCAGTGGCTCAGTGCAGCCTGAACACAGATGACAATGCTACCATGCAGGTAACACTGCAGGGAGTGGTAAGAACAGCAGGGCTAGGCGAGTTCAAGAGAGGTGACCAAATAAGACAGTTGGCAAAACCTTCAAGGGAGCCCAGGCTTTGCTTGCCCATGGCTATTTTGGCAGCTCCTCAGGAGCTGCATGCAATTTATCTGTAGGCCACCACCTGCAGTTTGTCATTAAAGCATTGCTGTTTGGGTACTTGCAATGACTTTTACCAATCATTCCTTAATTTGGAGGATCAGAATGAGTAGAGCAGCAGCCTTGATTTTTTTTTCTCCTATTTTAGGGCTCTGGAGGAGCCCTAAAAATTAAAAAACTTACTGCTTTTCACATTCCTCCATAGTAACATTCATGACACCTAGCAATGGCAGAGGCAGTCTTCAGGAACACTCTCAGGCATGGGGAAGCAAAAGACGTTCTTCTGCACCTTGCTTCTGGCAGTTTTCTCCTGTACTCACAGAGGTGGAAAAAGATGGGAAGGAGAGGGCAAACTTCTTGGTTGAGCCATGTATTGAATGGAGGGAGAGCAAGGATTCATCTCACAGTGGTAGTGCTTACCTGAGCTGTGCTTGTTGGCTCTGCTGTAACAGCTCTGCTGTTACCTGGTGATTAGGCAAGCAAGAAAAAACCACACAACTTCTGAAGCTAAAAGTGCAGAGTGCCTTCTCGTTCTGTCTACTAGCTGGCTTCTAAATAACAAAGATAATTTCGTTTCCTTACACAGGGATTTTTTAGTGCAAGATACCCTTTGTCATGTGAACATGGACCATTGAAATGGCTTTCCCTAAATAACATACCAGCAAGAATAGATTAGAGACCAACAAGAAGAAGGTGGAGACCAGTGTACTGGTTGCTGTGCTGGATCTTCATTTTGAGAAGATTTTTTTAAAATTGCAGCTTGGCTGCTGGTTTGTTTTGTTCATGCTATACTTTGCTGTCTTCATCTCTCACTTGTTAGAATCTCTTGGAACTTCTCTGAATAACAAGACCAACACAAAAATATAACCATTTCAGGTTGACTTTGTATTTGCTAGGCGATCCTCTTGATGTTTGGGTAGATGAAGATTGTCTGTCTTCATAATGAACTGAAATATTTTGAAATAATTTTAAAATAATTTTGAGATACAGGCAGTCATTTTATTGTACGCAAGAGACAATCTTTCACAGTGCCACCAGTTTGCCCATTGTTTTCATCTTGTCTAAGGGGTTTTGGGGAGTGGTAAAAGGAGATGTCTTCCCATGTTCCCCTTCCGCACAGCTAGAGAAGCAAATCCTTACACAATAACTTTCTTGTTTAGAACGGCGGCGAGTGTCTGCGTGCATACGTCTCGGTGGCGCTGGAGCAAATTGCGCAGTGGCATGACGAGCAAGGCCACAACGGATTGTGGTATGTGATGCAGGTGGTGAGCCAGCTTCTAGATCCAAGGACGTCAGAATTCACTGCTGCCTTTGTGGGCAGGCTGGTCTCCACTTTAATTTCCAAAGCAGGAAGTGAGCTGGGAGAGAACCTGGACCAGATCCTGAGAGCTATCCTGAGCAAAATGCAACAAGCGGAGACGCTCAGTGTAATGCAGGTGAGCAGGCCAGGCACACAGGAAAATAATTAGAAGTGTTGGAAGAAGAAATTATCAGTTGTTTTTTTTTTTTTAATTGTGTACCTGGTTATTTATGGTAGTGCAATTGGAGGTTCTGCACATCCCCTGAAGCAGTCAGGGAAATGCCTGCTTTATTCATACAGAGATGTCCAGATTACTTGGTAAGTTGGGTTCTTGTTGGGTAAACTTTAATGCACCTTAAAAATAGTCTCTCATGACCTTGTGCTTGCAAGCAACGAACCTTTAGAAGAAACCTTTAGAACTTGAAGTAGGGATGTTGTGGCAAAGGCGTGTTTTCATGTGTTTCTGTGCTTTTTTCAGAGGATGAATGAATACCTTGAAGTTGAGACAAGGTGAACTTTTGGTGATGGAAGGTGTAGTTGGCCTGCATCAGGCCAGACAGGCGCCTCACGATCACTTCTAGGCTTGCTTTACTCTTAGTCGCACGGTTTTATAGAACATTTTTATGCCAGTAGTCTTTATTCTTCATCCTGTCTTTCTTGGCTGTGCCCTTAATGTGGAACATCTAGTGATGCCTGCCCTGATTTCCAAGCCGCAGCTGTGGGAAGGCATTTTGCTGGCCCTGTTGCAGATTCTTGCCTTTTGGCAAGATCCCACCTTTGCCCTCAGTGAAGCACTTGGCTGAGGCTCATCTGCTCTAACGCTTTTATCTTGGGCGCATCTCTGATTTTTATATGTGCATTTTTCAAGCCAGCACATGGCAAAGCAGGAAGGTCGTTCAGATGTCAGCATAGATTTTATCTTAAAGACTTGATTTTTTTTTTCCCCCCCGGGAAACATTATTTGTTCATAACTGTTCAGAAGGGCTCTCGCTTTGTCCATTTTGGGATTTAAAAGATCCAGAAGCTTAAATCTGAACTAGTTATATGAAGCCCCCGTACCTGGGGAAGAGAAACAAGCCTCTCATGATGCTAAATCTCTCCCCTATCTTGAGATGGGTCTTCGGAATGGGGCAGCTTTTCCCTGAGGAAGCCTGTAGAGGTGCCGTCGGACTTTGAGACTGACATTTAGATACATGCAGCATATGAATTCTATTCCTGGTCTTTAGGAGATGGATTGTAAAACTGTGTCTTGTAAATACCTTTCTAAACCTTGCAGTTCTATCCCAAAAATTTGTGTTCAAAGTGCATCCAAAACAGAAGTGCTTCTGCATTCTGATGTGATGATGTGAGAGAAGGGTGGTCTTCTGTGGGGGTGGAATACCCTGGGTGAAAGGGGAAGAGCCTGTGGGTTCTGGCTGTGGATCTGAGCTCGATGATGGGACATTTGTGTTATACATGCATAGATTTTGAGCTGTGTGTGTATAGGACCATGTGTACAGCACGTGGTCCAGCGAGCAGACCAGGGCACCTGCAGTATCTGCGTGTTGGCTCGTGATATTTTTGCTAGTCAGAAGCCTGCAACCTCTGATTTTTATTTTTTTTTTTATTTTTAAGTTTTTAATCCTTGCTTTAGGAAGGTTTGCTGGTTGAGGGCATGGGCGTGAGTAAATCTATTCCTGTAGTGTGTTTTGTGGAGTTAAATATCGCTGCTGCTGGTAATAGTATTCTTGCCTGCTTTGCAGCACACGTCTGCGTGCCTCGCAGATGGTTGTACTTCCTTTACCTCTCGGGGCTGGTGAGCACGGTCTCCATTCCTGCAGGGCACTCAGTTACTTGAATATTTGATAAAAACATTTTCAGCTGTTAAATTATGTACAGCTAATGTTTCCCCTTTTCCCTTGCAGTCCTTAATTATGGTGTTTGCTCACTTGGTTCACTCCCAACTGGAACCACTCCTAGAGTTCCTGTGCAGTCTCCCCGGACCGACCGGCAAGCCTGCCTTGGAGTTTGTGATGGCCGAATGGATGAGCCGGCAGCACTTGTTCTACGGGCAGTACGAAGGCAAAGTCAGGTAGGGCGTTTTGTAAGGATCCATGCACTGACGTTAGCTTTCTGATCATCCCACTGCAATTAGTGCTCCGGGTGCGAGGGACAGGGGAGCTGCTGCAGGCTCGGATTAGTGTGTCGGCGTTGGGCAGAAGGAATTTTTTTCCTGCCCTGTCAGTTCGGCTCAGGAGAGCTGTGGTAACTGGAGCAATCCCTGCTCTTCCTCTGAGTGCTTCTCTCGCTGCCTGGTGTTTCTGTACAGGAACAGCGTGATCCCAACGGGAAGGGGGTGTCTATTGTAAGCACAGGACTGCTTTTAATGTTGAACTTGTGTGAATAGTTTCAGGCCATGAAATCCCCTTTGTAGACCATGGTAGAGGCTCAGGGTATTGTAGAGGGTTTCCTAAAATAATCTGGTGATTTAATGAGCTCTTAAAAAGTCAATAAAGAAACAAACTGCAACACAGTTTTCTCTCCCTTTCCCTGCAGGAGCACACTAGTGTTCCAGTGGAGGCTGAGTGCAATATTCCAAAGCACAAAATGCTCGGTATTTAAATTTTGCCACAGCTGATGCCTTTGACTTTCTGGAAGTGAGAAGCCCAACAGACCACTGTTAGGGGCTCACACCAGCTGCTAACTCACATCTCGCTATGTGCTGGAGTGTTATTGTTATAAGGCAGCCCAATAGACTGTGGAATAAGCAATAAGAAAAAGCATCTTTAAAATATAAGCGTGTGAATGATCATGCAGAATAGGAGACAGTCTGATGAGAAGGATATCGCGTGCTGTTCTCAGTCGCGTGTGTTCCGTTTTGTCCCTAAGAGCTGTGGTTTTTCCCTACTCCGGGGGAGAGCAGGGCTGTCTGCAGGGTCCTCTGGAGCTGCTTTTGGCCGTGGGGAATAGCCAAAGCTGAAGCTGACAGGGAGAACAAGGTTAAACTCTGTTGTACAATGCTGTCTCTGTATTGTCTGAGGTTAGAGCGATTTGTATCCAGATGATTTGGCAGGTCCGTGCACTGTATTAAACCCTGATTTGGGGTCATTTACAGTGGAGCTCCTGATGCGTTAGAAAATGGTAGGTGTTTTCTGAGTAATGAAGAAAAGAAGTTCCTCCTGCAGGAAACCCTGCAATTTGGACACAAGCAAATTGAAATTAGTGAAAGGAAAATAGGAATAGCTTACACTGTATAAATCTGGGGGCATCAGTCTCCATCCCTGAGAGTGGTGGGTTGAAGAAGTGGTTATTTGTTCTAACTTGTATTAAAAAAAAAAAAAAAGATGGGAAAACACTGGGCAAGTCAGAGGTGGCTTGTAAGGTCTGGGTCCAAACCAGCTGTGTGGGAAGTTGGAGCCATGGTGTGGGGAGAGAAAAAGGGTGTGAAGTGAGAGCATGAAGAGAACGAGTTGTGTAGAGCTCTGAAACATCAGTGTTAGACTTGTGAAACCAAGAGAGCTTTGAGAGTGCCGGGTGTATAAATTGACAGCCTTAGCCTGTGGTCAAATGTCATTGATATGGCTCAAAAACAGCCTGGGACTGGAAAGCAGCTGTAGGTCAGGAGCAGAAATCTGAGCAGCAGAGGTGGAAAGGATATGTGAGGGCACTGAGGGAGCAGAACTGGGAGGTTTGGGAGTAGCTGAGCTGCGAAGGACCAGAAGTATAAAGGGCTTTGACGCTAGAGAAGAGCAACAGAGATGTTTGTAGCTGTGGATCAGTGAAATGAATACTTGTTGCCAACTGCTTACCTCTTAATTCATTCTTCATGTGCACGCAATGTTTCAGGGATGTGCTTAACCTCGTGGCCCTTCGGAACTGAAAAAAACTTGCATGTGTGTATGCACTGTTTGGCAGGGTTTAATCCAAAGCTTTGTTAGGTTTTGGCTTGCCGTGCAGGTCAGGAGGTGAGTCCAATTTTGGATACTGACATAAAGCAGGACAAATAGGAAAATTATGTAATGCTTGTTCTTGGTGAAAGCATGGAAAAAGGAGCAGCTGAATGCCTGCTCTGGAGATTTGTTTCCTATTGACAATTCACTGTGTAAGCCAGGCAGTTCAGACAAATTCTGATCCATAATTTTCTTACTCCTTACTCCCTAGCTCTGTAGCACTGTGTAAACTCCTTCAGTATGGCATCAACACAGATGACAAGCGGCTTCAGGACATCAGGGTAAAGGGAGAAGAAATATTTAATATGGATGAGGGAATACGGACACGATCAAAATCAGCCAAAAGTAAGTAATTACTCTGCTGTTCCTAACGTGTTTTTTTTTTTTTTTAATGTTAGCGGAGGCTACGAATGGCCTTAAAATAGATCTTCGAGATCACACAGAGCTGTGGGAGATTTGTTTTTAGAACTAATCCATACATCCTGTGCTTAATGTATCTATTACTTGAGAGACTGATCTGGAAGACTCCTGATGTTTCTGACTTAATCTAAGTGGCTGAGGTGATTGCGGGATGGAGAGTTATTCGCTGCTGTTCTGCATCATCCTGTTCCATCTAATGAGATAAACTGATAATTTCATGATGCGTAGTAGCTTCTCTCAGAGGAAAATTTGTTTAGTGACCGTAAAGATTAAAAAAAAAAAAAGTGATTTTTTTCATGAGACAAACTAACAAATACTTGCAATGATGTCAGCAAGTTAGGGATAACTTTTGAGGAAAGCTTGACAAGTCTCCTGCATAAGACTTGTCTTACTTAATTGGTCGTGCCCAAGATCTCCGATCAAAGGTTACTGTTTAGAGAAAGATGCATACATTAAATCAGAGGGGAGCGCTGGGCAGTTTTCTCTGGGGAGGGCGAGCTTGGTTCTGCAGCTTGCTGTGTAGTGCTCGCACACATTACTGGCAGCCCATCTCGCAGTCAGTGCTCTTCGAGCCTTCAGTTGCCGTACGCTCGGGGCAAACGTGGTGATGCGGTTATCCTTCCAAAATAACTAAGTTGACAACTAGGGAAATGAATAGGGAAAGCACTAGGCATTTTAGAGGTAAGCAGCAGTTACAAAACACCTGCTATGTTATTACTCTTTGCTTGAAAAAAAAATACAAACCAGCAAACTCAAATATTGTCTGATCAGATAGAACGGTAATTGCTAGCGTTTGAGAACCAAGTTAAAATTAGTGCTCCCCGTTCCTTTATTTGATAGGATCTTTACTTTTGTAATTAAGGACAAAAATACTGTTTAGCTATCCTTATGTCATAATTAAACCCAGCAGAAACCCTGGTGAGAAAAGGTGGGAGCCTGCAGCTTCTCAGAAAGGGTAAGCGGGAGAGCCAGGCGTGGGAGTGCAGCACAGCTCATTTACTTGAAAGCACTCCTAGCCCCGCAACAATAACTTCAGAGAAGAATGCTTAATGAAGTCATCTGTAACTATGATTTCATTGAGTAGACTTCACAAACTCATTCAACTGTGAAGATTTTAACCATGCATTCTCTTCGTTCAAAATATGCAGGGTTTCATATTGCAGTTGAGACTTCTGGAAGCCTGTGAGGGTATACAAAAGGAATGGGAAGGAATGTTTGGGTTTTGTTTCTTTTGTCTGTCTTGTTTTCCTCAAAAACAAACAAACAAAAAAAGGAAAAACAAACTGGAAGTTTTGCTTGTCTGTGAGCATTTTAAATGTATGGTAAAATTAAAAACAACAAAAAACACAATAACATCAACAAAAGAGGCTTGTTTTTTTTAACTGGTTCTTATGAAAAGCAGTGAGGATGTGTACTTTTCTTCTCTTATAGATCCTGAACGCTGGACAAACATTCCTTTGTTAGTAAAAATCTTAAAATTAATAATAAATGAACTTTCTAACGCAATGGAAGCAAATGCATCAAGACAGACAACCGCAGATTGGAGTCAAGGTAAAACACGGGGTTGGTTTTCCTCTTTGCATGGCTTAAATCTGCTTTTTAATCTCTTCAGAAGCATTTACAGTAATAAGAAGCTGACAATAGTAAATATTATACCTGTAATTACAAAGGTTTAAATAGTAATCCAAAAGATAAGATCAGTCACTATTGTGTATTCTTACACCTGGAAATTATTTTGGGTCACTTTATCTGGAAGACGGGATCTGACCATATCCCACTAAAATTATCCTTGCTTGATATATCCAGTTTTCTTTTCTTCCTCCCTGTTTGGGGATACATTCTTGTTGGTGCTTTTTGCTTAGCTCCAGTTTTTGAGTCAGTCATTCCAAAGAGATGACAGTGATTGCAGCCTTTTCCCTTTGCCCACCTACTAAAGCAGGGATGTTTGCCTAAAACCTATACAGTCCCTGTATAGCGATTTACAGATTGGGCACCTTGGATTTTGTTTATTTCTAGATTTATTTATTTATTTTTTTAAACAGATGATTCAAACGATATGTGGGAGGATCAGGAAGAAGATGAGGATGAAGATGAAAGCTTAGCAGGACAGTTCTTATCAGATATTCTTTCCACAAACAAGTATGGTAAGTAACAACTTCAAGGTTGTTACTCAAAGACAAAATAGAGTTGCTGATGTTCTAGTTAGTTTTCTTTCCTTGATAGCAGGCAAGGGGGAGGAAATACACTGGGACTTTGAAAAAGGTGGATTTTTTTTTTCTGTGGGAGAGGGACATGTCTTTGAACAACACGTTGATTAAATGACTTTATTTTTCACATGAGAGTTTGGATGCTGTGTAGGCTTTGCATTGTTGTGAGGTTCGTGCAGGTATTTCTTTCTGAAGAGAATATTGGTGCTCAAAGACGGAGAAGCGGATTGGTGCTGGAGATGGAGGTGGAATGACAGTGTCATAGCGGTGGACGAACTTGCCTGTGGAGTGATCTTGAGCAATAATTGCAGCATAAAGCAGACAGAGCGTGTATAGTATCTCCTTTCCTCTCTTCCCCAGTTTGCATATAGTCTTAGGGGAGAACCTTACAGGCTGATACAATAAGGGAGACTTCTTGCATTAGCACAAAACTGGAAATGTGTCACCCTGGCATAAGATCAAGGCTTAAGATTAATAGTGCACGTAACTAACAAACTTGCTTGTCTAGTATCTTATGTATGCTCGTCTCACGTCTGCATTCCTTGGGACTCCCACTGCGACCCTTCTTGTTCTGGGGTGTATTTTTTTTTTCTAACCATGTGAACTTAAGGAGCAAATATTCTGGATACAAAATAGTTTATGCAGCAGTGCCGAAGCTATTTCTTTGTGGACCTTTGGATTTCAACAGCAGTCCAGTAGAACACTTCCTGAGATACTTTGCTCTGTTTGTTGTTAAAACCTGCTGATTTGCCTCTGACAGATGAGGATTACTATGAAGATGATGAAGAGGATGATCCAGATGCGTTAAAGGACCCTCTTTACCAAATAGATCTCCAGGTGATGCTCTAGAATTATTATTATTTTAAATCAGATTCCTGTCATTCCTTGTGAATTTATTTATTTTTATGTTGTACTCTAACAAAACTGCAGAACACCAGTGGAAACACCAATTAATGATGGTTGTCCCAAACATAGTCAGTTCATTGAGATTACTTTGGGAAGTGCTGAGTATCCAAAGAATGCCTGGAGCTATTTTTTCGTATTGTACCTATAACTTGGAAAAGGAAATGAGCAAAACTTCTTTAATAGAGGGAGGTGCGATTTTTCTACCCATGAGCTTCACAGCTATTTGCTGAAATCAAAAGTAGATTGGATATTACAGAGTTTCGTATTCCCCTTGGAGATGCTCCCATCCAGTCACAGGCCCTGTGCCGTACTTTGCCCCTGCTTTTTACCACCGCCTGGAAGCTGTTTGTCGGCCTTTCCCCTCTGCCACCTCGCTCCCTTCTGCATCGCTTCTCTGTTCCCTGCAGTCCCCTTGTCGTGTTTGGTGCGTGTTCGCGTTTATCATTGGGTGCTTGAAAGAAGCAGAATTTCCGAAGTGAAGTGATGCTAACTGGGTCTTTCTGTCTCCCTTTCAGGCCTATCTCACTGACTTCCTGTGTCAGTTTGCACAGCAGCCCTGCTATGCAATGTTTTCAGACCATCTCAATGAGAACGAAAAGCGAGTGTTACAGGCCATTGGTATATAAACCCGCTCAAGAGACCATACCGATCATATCTGAACCATATTTTTTTGGCTTATTCCACGTTTTATGATTAAACATAAAACATTTTCCAGTGTCTACCTGCTTGTCACAGGTGGATGATGGGCCTCATTGCGACGTGTTGAGCCTCATCTTAACGAATCTGCTAAGGGAAGGAATACTAAGAAAGCAGCAAAGATGGAAGTCTATAGAGCTTTGCACGTTGGTCTCACCATGGGAGCACTTTCATTTTCCACAGTAACTTTCCAGGAAGTTCTTAAAAAAAAAAGATTAGAAATGTGTCCTTAATATTTTTAAAAGCAAACTGTCTCTACCCGTGAAGAGGCACTTAACTGAGTTTCACACAGCACAGCTGGACAGAGAGAGGAATTGGGTCACTTACAGATTGCTTGGATGTATCTTGAGAAATTGGAAGGTTGTTCCTCTTCGCGCTCACATAACACATACAGGGTAAATATCTCGATCATACAGTGTGACTTCTTTTTATAGAACTATAGACTCTTATCAGAGATGCCTGAATGGTATGGAACCAGTTTACAGGAGTTTGGATGGGAAGCTGAGACAATAAAACTAGATGCATATCTTCTTTCCTGCTGTGGATGGGGCTTTGTTGCTCACATCTACTGTCTAGTCCCGTGGGAGCAGTTCTTTACTAACGCTTTTGTGTGCACATGCTCAAAGGAAGCTACCACTTAAATTTCTGTTCCTGTGGCATGTGGCTACTAAAGACTTCGGTTTTATGGAACACAAGGAGCCACGATTTTTAGGGCGAGAAAACTGATTGTATTTAAGATATTTGCTCTATGACAGCCACTCTGAACTACTTTGCTTCCTTCACACTCCTGTGTGTATTTTTATAGAGTGGTAAAATAACATTTGCAAATTGATTTACCCATAAGAACAGCGTGATGTATCTCACAACACCTCTCTGCCTTTGGTTCCCTCTTGGGGAAAATGAAAATAAAACTATTAAAATGTACATTGGTATCCTTCTTATAAAACAGATTTAAAAGGAAATTGCACATGTTTCCTGAAGTCACTTTTTTTAGACATACTTCTCCTTAGGAAACTTTCTGTATGTGCCGCCTGGAGGATGTTAGGGTATTTCACAGGAGTCATTTAAACAGAAAGGGAGTCCTGTAATGGATACATCTTCTTCTGCTTAAAAGAAAAAGGCTGACCCATTATAGAGTTTCCTTTCTTAAGAAAGGTACTTGCTGTTCCTTTGTGGAATAATATGCTTTGAAGTTGTATCTGAAAACCTCCAAAGAGATGGAGTAATTATGTATCTTACTGATCTAGCTTAGAATATAGCTTTTCACATTTTTTACCAGGAGGGGATAATAAATTCTTAACAGATAAAGATGGCACAACCTGTTTAGCATCTGTGGCAAAATAACCCCAAATTGTAAAGCAGACATTGCTCCCTTCTCCCACTCAGATCCCTCTTGTTGTGCCTAGGAATAGGCAGAAATAGGGGGAATTGCCACAGTTTGCTGTAGACCTGCAGGTCTGGCTCAACCTTGAGTCCTCAACAGTTTTTTTGTATGAATAGCTCTATGAGAAGCAGAACCTGAGGCTGGTTTTTGTGCGTGTGTGGCTTTGTCTGGATTAGCCTGTGTCTAATAAGGTGTAAGCTCTGATCAAAAGTTTCCAAGCAGTTGTGTTGCAGTATCTTTCTTCCCTGTGGATCCTCTGGTGTATAAGGATATACAATTAAACTTTGTGCTATGGCCTTCCCTTTGCTGGGAATGTTGTGGCTCTGTCTTCTACTTAAATATATATATATTTTTAAAGTCAGTTAGGAATTTTGTTTGAGACGTTTGTGTGTCTCGTAGCTTTCACTGAAAGGGGCCAACACATTAAACTAAACAGTCTCTTGAGGAAACCCAACTGGACGTAGATGGCTGCAGTGGTATATCCTGATACCTGTTGGGAAGGATCAAGCGAGTGTCCTCAGAGTGACTGGTCCCAGCCCTGGGAACAGGTAGGACCCCCTAGTAGTTGACGTTCCCCCCTGCACACCAGAACAAGCCTGTGCTGCATCAAAACCGTGTGTAAGTCAGCAGAGCAGAAGTGAAGACAAAATCTAAACTCCATTTCAAGTTATAGAATGAAAAAGCCATAGTTTGGCCCATACATTGACAGCAGGGCTCATAACAGACATCTATCCATCTATCCATCTTTTGAGGTAAGTGAATACCAAATGTTTGAAAGCATCGGGGTGTGTCTTAGGATGTTAGTAGTAAATGGGACTTGTTCAGGTCTGGTCAGGCTTGGGGAGAGGTGCTGGTGGGGTTCGTGTACTTTTGTGTGATGTTGACGGGTGTGTGCCTTGGTGGTGCTGGCTTCAGTCATCCTTCAGGCACGTTAAGTTGGGTGGCAGGTTTAGGTAAGTTTGAAAAATGGGAGCAGCCTTGTGTAACTGATACCATTCCTCACACTTGAACTGAGGAATCCAAGGGTTTCTTGGTGATTGCAAGGTCCCAAGAGTTAAACGATAAGTGTCTTGTACAGTTCCTGCTAGAGCTCCTGAGTGTTGGTTAGAAGCTGCTCTTTGATTTGCAGATGTTGATGGCTTTTTCCATGAGTGCATCCAGTGAGATGGGAAGGACCTGGGGACAAGTGGCTGTTGGGGACTAGTGCTGTGCACTCCCCTGCCTGTAGCATTGGCACACGTGCACGCACCCTTCCCGCAGCCTGAGCAGGCACGGTGCCACTGTACTGGACCTCTGATAAGGTCTGGGGCTGGAGACCAAGCTTGGAGGTGGTCCCGTGCCCATCTGTGCATGGTGGGCACAGGGATGGCGTAGCTCCACAGCATGCTGTGGTGTGCAGGATGCTTTTTTTGGCAAGAAGTACTGCCTTGAGCTTTTCACAGAGAGGCCAAATAGGGTGTGAGAGCACACAGTGCTCGGTAGGGGGTTTGAAGGAACCCTTTTGTGGTCCCGCACGCCTTTGTCCTGCTTTCTCCTTCCTCCCAACAAAACTGACTGCTACACGATGTATCTTCACCCACAAAGTGCTTGCTGGAGGCTGTCAGCTTTGAAGCCGATCGGAGCCGGTGTGCCTCGAGGAGGTTGCTCGGGCTGAAAGATGCCGGATGCTGTGGAAATGCATCTAAGGCCCGGTGTCGAGGTGTGCAACACCCATCGTACTCGTTGTCTGTTGTTGAGAAGAAAGGGAACCCATAGTCACCAAAGGTTACTAAGGCTGTGCTATGAGGTGCGTTGGGTAAAATGAAGGACGGGACTGTGGCTGCCCCAGCACGGCCGCCAGCCTCTGGTTGGGGTTTGCACACTGGGTTTTATTTTGCTAGAGTAGCATGAAGCTCTGGTAGCCACAGAAAATAATTTAAATAGTTAATAGATCAGGTATGACTCTGGAATGAGACTTTATGCGTACTCATGAGTATTGTTCTTGGTATTTTTTTTTTTGTATTAATGAATAAAAGCTTTTAACGTATAAACGTGCCTCGCTTCTGCTTGTACAGGGAGCGGGCACCGGGCACCTGGGCCAGCCCCGGGCTCCCCTCAGGCTGCGGGGGCAGGACCCGCCACCAGGGGGCAGCTGGGGCCTGGGGCTCTCCTGCTGGGGGCGGCTGGGCCCGGACCCGACCCCGATGCCCTAGGGCCCGGCCCCCCTTGTGACCACTGCCCGGGGCCGCGGGGGCTCCTCCACAGGCAGCCCTTGCAGGGCCTCTGCCCGCACCCTGCGCTGCCGCCGGATCTGGGACTCGAACGCGCGACCTTCGGTGCCGCAGCGCAGCAAGCTGCCGCCGAACCGACCCCTCCCCCCCCGGGAGCGAGGCATGCTGGGGGCTGTAGTCCGGCGGTGATCCTGCATCCCAGCCGCGAGTAGTAGTAGCCGCGGGGCACGCCGGGAGTTGTAGTCCGGCGGGGAGGCCCCGCCGGTTGCTACGGGCCATGGCGGCGGCGGGGGCCCCGGCGGGTGTCGCGGGGCGCTCTAAGGTGGCTCCGAGCGTGGACTTCGACCACAGCTGCTCGGACAGCGTGGAGTACCTCACCCTCAACTTCGGGCCCTTCGAGACCGTGCACCGCTGGCGCCGCCTCCCGCCCTGCGACGAGTTCGTGGGGGCCCGGTGAGCGGCGGGGGGCGGCGGGCGGGGAGGGGGGGGGGGTCGGGGTCCGGGTCCCGGTCTCCGCGGCCCCTGACCGCTGCTGTGTGCTGCCCGCAGGCGCAGCAAGCACACCGTGGTGGCCTACCGGGACGCCATCTACGTCTTCGGCGGGGACAACGGGTGAGGCCGGGTGGGGGGGGCCGAGGGGAGGGGGCCTGGGTCTGAGGGGAAGGGGCTTGGGGGTGGGGTCTGACCTGAGGGGAAGGGGCTTGGGTCTGAGGGGAAGGGGCTTGGGGGGTCCTGGCCTGAGGGGAAGGGGCTTGGGGGTGGGGTCTGACCTGAGGGGAAGGGGCTTGGGGGTCGGGTCTGACCTGAGGGGAAGGGGCTTGGGGGTGGGGTCTGACCTGAGGGGAAGGGGTTGGGTCTGAGGGGAAGGGGCTTGGGGGGTCCTGGCCTGAGGGGAAGGGGCTTGGGGGTGGGGTCTGACCTGAGGGGAAGGGGTTGGGTCTGAGGGGAAGGGGCTTGGGGGGTCCTGGCCTGAGGGGAAGGGGCTTGGGGGTGGGGTCTGACCTGAGGGGAAGGGACCTGGGGGGCTTGGGTCTGAGGGGAAGGGGCTTGGGGCGTCCTGACCTGCGGGGAAGGGGTTTGGGGGAGTCCTGGCCTGAGGGGAAGGGGCTTGGGGGGTCCTGGCTTGAGGGGAAGGGGTTTGGGGGACATGAGTCTGAGGGGAAGAGGTTTGAGGGGGTCCTGGCCTGAGGAGAAGAGGTTTGAGGGGGTCCTGGCCTGAGGGGAAGGGGTTTGGGGGGTCCTGGCTTGAGGGGAAGGGATTTGGGGGTCTGGGTCCTGCCCCAAGCAGAACCGTAGCCTGCTGAGTTCCTTCCTCCCTGGTTCCTTCCCACAGGAAGACGATGCTGAACGACCTGCTGCGCTTCGATGTGAAGGACTGCTCCTGGTGCAGGTGGGTCGCCCTGCACAGCTGCCCGCAGGGGTGGGGGAGATGACTTTCTTTCTCTGCACCCCTGGTCTGGGTGTAAAAAGCTGGGGCTCTACACAGATCATCCAGGAGGAAGCGTCTTCCCCCCGCCCCGGTGCGGTTGCAGTTGGGCCTTCGCAAGCCCCTTGGTCTGGTGTGTGACAGAGCCTTCAGGGAGGCTGTCAAATGCAGCCAGCTCCTGCCAGGGGAGGCTGGGCAACACAGCGGTACTTGGAGCTGTGCGCTGGCACCGTTTGTGCAGTCTGAGAGTGCCAGAAGGGCACGTGGGCAGAGGGACGGGGCTGCTGCAGCCCCTCGGGCAACAAGAGGTGTAGAGAAGGGCTCATGGATGCCTTTGCTTTGCTCCCTCATTCTGGACTGTGCGATCTGTGTTGTCTTACCTGGGCCTTACTCGATATCTCCGCCAAAGAGATTTCATGTTCATTATGCTGTCTCTGCTTGCGGTGCTTAGCCTGTTATGAAGTCCTAGGTAATATAATTTAAGAAACCAAAACCAGTGAAAATAGTCAAGAACAGTAGATTAACTTTTAACAGTTATATTTCCCATTGAGTCTGCATAATAACTTTGAGCGCTTGAAGCATGACAAGGGGTGTTTGATTGCTGCTGTTCTAAATGTTGTGCAGGGCTTTTACCACGGGGACCCCGCCAGCACCACGGTATCACCACTCAGCTGTGGTCTATGGGAGCAGCATGTTTGTGTTTGGTAAGACAGTGGCAGATTACGGTTATGCATGTTTGGAATGATAAATGTGTTGGTATTTTAAAAATGAAATATTTTTAGGAAGCCTCAAAGGATCTTATTCAGTAGAAAGCCTAGTATTTTTCCATGGCTGGCTGTGATTTCAACTTTAGCTTTGAAATACTTTTGCTTCTTTGTCTAAAGCAATGCAAACTTGAAGCTCATTGCCATGGTGTTTCTGTAGGGCTAAGAGCGAAGAAGTCTCCCATCTGCAGTAGTCCAGTAGTTAAATAGCTTCTCTCTGTGTTGTCTGAACTTAAGTTTTCTTCTCATATGCTGACTCTAAGCATATGTGCTGTATTGGGTTTGAGTCTAATGGAATTGTTGTTGCTCAGGTGGCTATACTGGAGACATTTATTCCAATTCCAATCTGAAGAATAAAAATGATCTCTTTGAATATAAGTTTGCAACTGGACAATGGACAGAGTGGAAGACTGAAGGAAGGTAAGGAAGCGACATTATTATCCTACGCTTCAGGATTCTGAGCATCACTCAGCAACCATTAAAATGGCACATAGAATTAGTTACAATGTTAGTATTAAGGCTATAAGACTGTTTCTGATATGCTTTCTTAATTAAAGTTTCTTGAAGACTTCATCTTTTGATCTGAAGGCCTACATTCCAGAGTGTACAAGATTGGAAATTTGACAAAACCGTTCTTCACGTTTCATTTCTGGGTCAGAAGGGATGGGAGCAAAGGAAATGATTTCTTTTAAATTCCCTTTTTCATGGATAGCATGAAATTTGTTGATTCCATATGGCTTCAATTTGTTTTTGTCATAAAACAAATTGAAGCTTATTTGTAGTTAAATGTACACATTCCTTTCTTATTAAAATTTGACTTTCTTGGAGCATACTTACTTGAAGTGCATTAAGGTGATGCGTGTTCACACAAATTCAGAAGCAGATGAATGAGTTGACATGTGTTTGCATCTATTGGATGGAGGTTCCCATGATACAATTTTCCAAGGGAAAATTAAATACAGTAACTCGTTATTTCTTCAAGTTGGCTATGCGCATTTCAGGTTGTTTGGTGGCTCTAGTGTAACTTGCAGAAATGGGTGAGGAACACACACTCTGTTCTTGAGTTACTGTTGCTCACTGCTCATGAGTATATGTTACATTTTAAAAGGTAGACTACATTAGTAATTTCTCTTTCTGGTTCTTCTAGTAACTTCGGACCTTTCAGATAGTAATTGTTATTTATATTTTATGAATTCAAATGTCCTTCTCTTTCCCCACAGCTGAAGTTGGCTGATTTAGTAAAAGCAATTCAAATTAGGAGGGAGAAATCACATGACTGATCTTTTATCATGGGCTCTGTATTTCAGGAATGCCCGCGCTATGCTGTCCCCAGTAGTCTTTTGAACCCTGTCCATGATTTCACTTACGTGTTCCATCCTCTTAGTGCATGAAAACCTGCATGGGATTTTTATAACGTTTGTAGTTTTCCGCTTTGCTGTAATGATAGTGCTATTAATCGTCCCACTGCTTTGCTACCTTAGATAAAATACTTCAGAGTATTTGGAGCATAACAAGCAATTTGTTGGTTTATTTTTTTTCCCTGTATGTGATGAGGTAGTTTAGTGATGGAAGGAGAGAATAATGTTCTAAAATGTACCCATCAGAAGCTTGCTTTGTGTTTTGAGGATGTATGACAGAAGCAATTTCCTGGCTGAGGCAGTTTGCGTAGGGGGCTTTATTCTTGTTACCTGTGCATTTTGCCTATCGTGCAGATCCTTCTTACAGCACTTCCGTAGGTAATTAAGACTTTTTTTTTTTCCTCAATTGCAGGTTACCGGTTGCGAGGTCAGCTCATGGTGCAACAGTGTATAGTGATAAGCTGTGGATCTTTGCGGGATACGATGGCAATGCACGGTATGTGGAGGGATCGCTCTCTCCTTGGTCGCTTGTGTAAAATCCCAGTCACTGGCTTTTCACATCTGGAGAGACATTTTCGTATACCGAGTGCTTTTAACAATAATGGGAGCTTTGCTAAACCTCACTGTTGTTGAGCATTAGATTTTTGCAGTTCACCAGTACGTGTTGAAATAAGTATATGTTTAAAAGCTAAAAAGCTGGTGACTCAGAATGGCTGTGGATGTACAGTTTGACAGCTTGCTTGGTTGCAAAGATGCTAAATGGTCTTTGAAATTTGGCAAATGAGCATTTCTTAGAAGATACCCGCTACAGGCCTCCTGATGTTGCTGAAAACTGACAGAACAAAGCCTGGGTTTTCTATGAAGTCATATAACACAACTGAGAAAACTATGTGAGCTTTTTCTTTGAAAATACGTGATACCCTTGGTGGGATATTGCGCTGAAATATCAAGATTATTTAGATTGAAGGCAGATGAGATGTTAGATGAGAAAGGACTGAAAAGGAGTGGTACTGAGAAGTTAGGGAGAGCCTGGTGCTTCGTTCCAGATTCCAGCTCTTCACATGTGCTCTCAGTCCATCAGGGAAGAGTCAGTTCTGAACATGCGATTTTTTAAAATTTTTTTTTTGTCTTGGTGAAGTTGGGAAGTTTTTTATGTTGATGCACGATATCTGCATCGTGAGAACACACACAGATTGGCACACACTAGGAGATGCCTCAAGTTGCCGGGTGCCTCTTCTGAGGAGAATCTGTAAAAAAGCTTCTCAGTCTCCACCAGAACCGACATTAATGTGAAGAAGCAGATGGGATCTTTCCTTTGTTTCTGAAGGAAGAATTGGAGAAAGATGCATGACTGTGGAATTGTTCTGTTCCAATTTAGGAAGCTCCCCATGGGCCCTGGGTAGCTGGAAGGAGAGACTGGGTGAGAGGAGCTATCTAATTTACCAAGATCGTGCTAAAAATGTCTTTTTGTGGAACATGAGCCTCCAGGCAACTCTGAACAAAAGAAGCATTTGTAGTCGTCTGCAAATTACTTGTACTGGGAAAATCATAGTCAGATGTGTAGTAGCCTCTGATGTGTCACGTTACTCACTTCATCCTCTTTTATGTGTTTGGAGTAGGATTCAGCCACGTAAATAGTTACTGTGGTCAGTATCAGGAGTTAGCAGGAATGAGTGAAAGAAAGCACGATAATAAGGGGTATTTCTGTAAAAATCCCAAAGATTAAATTCTAATCCTTAAGCTCCAAGCAGAGTTGTTGTGTTAACTGTTGTGTATATGTAACCAGAAAGATGCTAAAGCAGGCTCTGGTGGTGGTATAAAATATAGAGTTAGAAATTTAGGTTTGTATTATTTTTTTTCTGCTAGCAGGAGATTCTTCCTGTTCAGGAGAAGGAATGCTGATAAAATACAATCTTTGTCTTTTCAAGTCTATGAGCTAAAAATAACAAAACAGAAAGTGTTTCCAGTCAGACTTTTTTGTGTTATAACACAGGTTAAATGACATGTGGACAATTGGCCTACAGGATAGAGAGCTAACATGTTGGGAAGAGGTAAGAAGCTTTAATTTGAAATAACGCAAATAACTTTTCTATTTTGGTTTTCACACACAATTACTTTAAATTTCCTATGCCAGATAGCATTGCTCTCTCTTCAGAATGTATTTGTCACATAGCTTAACAGCAGTTCAAGTTTGATTTTGTTTGTGTATCTGGAAAACACCAACAATCTATGAACATATGATTTCTGCTTGTGAGTCTGTGAGCTGGACCTCGACTGCCCGGGGCGGCTTTGCTATGTCCCCTGTAAAAAAGGATTGTGTTTCCCGCTTTAACCACTGCCATCAACAGGAATCTTGGCTGAGTGCCTGTCAAGATCAGAGAGAATCCCCATCGTTGCAGTGACAGAGGCTTTAGAAATACGGCCTCCCATCTTTTTTTATCCATGGTAAAATTAGTCTGTGCAGACCTGTAAACACAGCATTAATTGATTACCTATTGCCAAATTTATGGGGACTTGATTGCCTGCAAACGTTGCTACCATGTACCCTTATGTGCGGATGCACTGCGCCTTCCTACAAGCGTACTCCACATGTGTAGCTTTGCTCTACAAAATGTTTTGTTTGTTTATTTTGTACTTCATTATCTTTCAGATTGAACAAAGCGGTGAGATCCCTCCTTCATGCTGTAATTTTCCTGTGGCTGTTTGCAAAGACAAGATGTTTGTTTTCTCTGGCCAGAGTGGAGCAAAGATTACCAATAATCTCTTCCAGTTTGAATTCAAGGAAAAAATGTAAGTTTTTTTGCAGTTAAACTGCACAAAATCCACATAATCCTTGACTACTTAAGTTGAGGAATGCATGTACTTGAAGCTATTGAGGAAGAATACTACATCTTATGACTAGCAAGGATAGATTAAATAAAATATGGTCTGTTTTAATGAGGCTTTGTATTTTGCCATGTGCTTTGGCTAGGGCTTTTTCAGCAAATGAACAGAAAGTTTGGTAGATGTGCTTTAAGAAAGAAGGATGTATCTCAGTTTATTCTGAATCAAATGCCAAGTATTTTCTTCCTAAAAGTTGTTATGAATACTTGATTAAAAACAGACAGAGGTCCTGTAAAATACCAGTTCGCACTAGAATCATTAGGAAATGTGAAAGCACAGTATCTTAACATCTTGAGTATTCAGTTTGAGACATTTAGTGCGACTTGCTGGGAGTGCTGACTGTTGCTCTGAAAGTGTGACCCCTCTGGTGAGCGACAAATGCCGTAAGGTGGGCATGCAGATCTTAGGGTCTGTTCTGGGAACCTGCTCTGTCTGGTTACCAGTGGAACTGGCTGATGTGGAACCACAAGTGAAACAACAGCCAACTGCCTCAAATCCTTGGCTGAAATAGTGCTATCATCGTGAATAAGCAAGGCCTTGCCGAAACGTGCTACATAATCAGAATGCTGCCGTTTACTTGGAAGGGTTAGCTGTTAAAATGTGTGACAGTAGATCACTAATTCTTCCCAAGTTGTGGTCTTTGAGCTGCTGGGGTTTACATAAACATGTCTAGGTTAAGGAGACGCGTTGCCTTTATGACATTCTCAGCTGTTTAGCAACATGGAGCTGAT
The DNA here is from genome assembly GCF_964034855.1 of Anser brachyrhynchus. NCBI lineage: Eukaryota > Metazoa > Chordata > Aves > Anseriformes > Anatidae > Anser > Anser brachyrhynchus. Next base: position 4,552,983 of record NC_137720.1, on the reverse strand, counting down.
GCAGGTCTCTGAGAAGTTTAAGGGGGTTGCAGTTGCCTGTGATTGTGTGGGTTCAGTAACAACGCTAATGGGCTTCTCTTCTTAATTTGTATAATCTGAGTGAGAGCGAGAAGCTGACTTTGAAGAGAAATGTGAAAGACGCACTCTGTTTCATGTTTGGTGTTTCAGCTGGACACGAATTCCTACTGAGCACTTGCTGCGGGGCTCCCCTCCTCCTCCGCAGCGGCGGTACGGCCACACAATGGTGGCGTTTGACCGGCATCTCTACGTGTTTGGTGGTGCTGCAGACAACACGCTGCCCAACGAGCTTCACTGCTATGACGTGGACTCTCAGACCTGGGAGGTTGTCCAACCCAGCCCGGACAGTGAGGTAAAACGTTCGGCTTTTGGTTTTGCTGACAGGTTACGGACATGTTTTTGACAAGGACAGGGGCTTTTAGTTAAATAATAGTAGTTCCTTCCCACTAATGGTTAAGCAGCTGAAGGATTATGGATAGCAGCCTGTGAAAGTTAGTCAGATTTACTATTAGTCTGCAGTCATGTTTAAAACTTTGCTTACTGCTGTTTAAAGAAATACCGTAAAAGACTTGCAATTCAAGTTGTGAGTCAGTCTGACAAAGATTAAGAGTAATCTCACCCTGTGGACGGGTAGTGATTATGCGATAAAATGTCGCTCTTTTTTCATAGCACACTGATAAATGCTCGTCTCTGAGATAACCTGGCACTGCAGAGCTGAAGTGCTGAGTGCGTGATATTAGCAAATGGGGTGGCCTCTAATCATCTCTTTCCCAGCATGCAAAAGAAAAATAGTTTTTTTGAAGCCTCTACTAATACACGTATTTCCTGGAGTTGGAATGGCTATGTTGACTGTATTTGGTCATTTTAATAGAATTTGCTTTAAGCCAATTGGCTTTAAGCCAATTTAAAATATTTCAGCTGATTTAGCAGTAGGTTTAGGGTATTTGTGTTAGCTGATGGGTGGTGAAGAAATGCCTAGATGCTTGTGTGCTCTCTAGAGAACTGTGGAGATTAAGGTTATACCGTAAAGGGATGAATATTACATGGATTAGGATCAAATGCAGATTTACTAATTTTGCCAGAATTGGTATGACAGAGGTACTTACATCTTTGACTGCTGCACTGTATTTTAGTTGTTTACAAAGATACATAATTCAGCATTTCATGAATAGGAAAATCCCATTTACACACCGCTTGTAAATTAACAATGGATGTGGGCCTGATTTTGAAAAATTATTTGACTATAAAGTATTTCAAGGTAGCCTATCTTATGCTTTATGAAGCTCATTTATTTTAACGTGAAATCAATAAAAAGGCATCCCCATTTTTAAAAGATGTGACCACCTTTGGGAAGGTAGATAACATTCTGTACCTACCACCTTTATTATTTGACATACAAGGCTTCCTCAAATATCGGTTCCTCACAGTACCATGCTTATCACTTTCAGGAGCAGAACTGCTGGCAGTGTTGTAAAACAGCACTATTACCTGATTTAGGCCCTACTAAAATGAATATGGCACTCCATATTTCAAAACTCTATTCATGGGCTGTCTCTAATCCCAGGCAGGTGTCTGTGCTGGTTTTGTGTGTTACCTTTTGAAGGTTCTTCTGCAGCTACGGTGTCCAGAGACTAATTTCACAGAAATAGGAAGTGACAATGAAGCACTGTTGAAACGTGATTGTAAATTTTCTAAAAAGACTGATTAACTGCAAGATCTGAGAGACTTTTGACATTTTAAATAAGTTCTAAATAATTTTATGTATTCCGGAATGATAAGTACATCATTTCTTGGAATTATTTTCCTGAAGTTTATATAGGCTTTTGGTAAAGACTTTTGACGGTGGCAGTAAATCTCTCATACCATACTACTCCCAGGACACTCTTTGAACTTGAAATTTCCTTTGTCATCCATATTTGTGAACAGAACGAATCCCATTACGTTGAAAAAGATCCCATTAAATAGAAGACAATGAGTGCAATGTTATCCCAACACTTAATTTCTGCTTCTATGTGAAATGCTGGTGACCTCTGTTAGTGTCCAGTAGCATAATCTGTCTTGGCCTTTGAAACAGTTGATTTTTTTTTTGGTGGATGGATTGGATGGCACTGGGGACGGTGTTGCCAATCCTCTTTAATATCTTCATAGATGACTTGGATGAGGGAATTCAGTGCACCCTCAGTAGGTTTGCAGGTGACACCAAGCTAGGAGAAGTGTCGATCTGCGGGAGGGTGGGAAGGCCCTGCAGTAAATTAAGTAGGACTCTAAAAAACACGTACAGCGCCAGTGCTCCCAACCGTAAAGGCTCCCCAAGGGAGTTGAGTGTACCTGAAGGCTTCCGCTGGGAGCACTTTTTGATGGGAGAAACTGGTGCCGTATGTGTTTTTTAGGGTCCTAATTAGGGTTAACCTTAGTTTTACAGTTAGGGTTTTTTTGAAAAGAGATAAGGTGCAGACCTCGACGGGATCTGTCAATGGGCAGAGGCCAGTGGGATGAAATTTAACATGGCTAATTGTCGGGTCGTGCACTTTGGCCACAACAACCCCATACAGCGCTACAGTCTTGTGGCAGGGTGGCTGGAAAGCTGTGCAGAGGAAAATGATCTGGGGGTGCTGGTCGATGCTCAGCTCAACATGATCCGGCAGGGTGCCCAGGTGGCCAAGAAGGCCAACGGCATCCTCGTTTGTGTCAGGAATAGTCAGCGAGCAGGGGCAGGGAGGTGATCGCCCCCCTGTACTCTGCTCTGGTGAGGCCGCACCTCGAGTGCTGGGTTCAGCTTTGGGCCCCTCACTACAAGAAGGACATCGACGCCCTGGAACATGTCCAGAGAAGGGCTACGAGGCTGGTGAAGAGCCTGGGGCACAAGTCCTGTGAGGAGCGGCTGAGGGCACTGGGGGTGTTTGGTCTGGAGAAGAGGAGGCTCAGGGCAGAGCACAATTTTGCTATTAACAGGGCTAGTTCCACGAAGGACATTGAAGCAGTTCTTGAGGACAGGCAGCTATCACGTATCAGGTGCTGTAGGTGCACTGAGACAGTCTTGCATTTTCTGCATTTTCTCTAAACGGGTAGAGCAAAGACTGGAAATGAGTCTGGCAGTGGACCTGTTTTAGTTCTCTGCTCAGGTCTCTCAGAATTGTTGACAGTGCTTTGCTGTGGCATGGAGGATTGGAAAATGACTTAAAAAACAGAAGAGAGGGTCCTAAATTGAAAAGAGATCAGCAGTTCAAAAATAAACCAGGAACTCCTCTGTTACGCTGTTAGGAAATCATAGTGATTGGCAAGACATGCTTTCTGAGCTGCACAGTTGCAATCCATATTTCCTCAGGCCTTTTCTTGGTACTGTAATATATGTACATATGTATTTTACCGAGCATGCAGAGCTATTCTCCATCTTTTCTCTGTTAGATGATTTTCACAGTTGGTGGTTCTTCTTTTCTAAGGCAGTTGGAGGAATATCAGGTCTGTGTCCTTTCTTGTCTGTATAACATTGCTCAAGCTTCTTGAGGTGCTGGATTTCCTTTATATAGGGCTATCAGAGAATTTAAAAATAATTTAAATAGATTTTCCTATTTCTTTGTTGCGCTTGATTTTTTCTACTGAACCCAAAATATCCTTCCCTTTCTAGCGAAGCTTGGAAGAGCACAAAAAATCGGCAGGCAGCAGGAGGGAAGATGCCCCATCTATCACAGTGGCCTCCCAGCAGACAGATGCACACGCACGCAGCAGCCACGGTTTGTCCTAGAGCAGAGGAGCATATTGCAGGCAACGGCAGGGAGCTTGAGGTCTGGCAGGGAAGCACATCGGCGCTGACCCCCTTTGTGTGTGCAGTCACACAGAATCAAAAATGGTGTTTGGAAACAGCCACCTGCATCGTAGAGGACAAGGTCCTGTTGTAGGAACAGGAAGAAAATTCTGCTTCCTCACAAAGTGTTAGGAAGGTGAGGTTAAAATGCGTATGGGTTGCTGCCCTCGTACCAGGCTAATTGCCATTGACTCCCCAGTGACTGCAGGTACTAGCAAGCAGCCTGCCTTTCCTAAAGTTAAAAGAGAAATTTCTTAATGCTTGGCTTGTGGAACATTTTAGTTTCACAATTAGGCGTTTCAAAGCCAAGAGCAACATACAGTTCTGACTTTCAAAGCTCTATTATTTGATTTACTTTTCTTTTTAATAAACAAAAAAGGAGGTTAATGTGTTGGTAACCTTCTCTGGCTTACTTTGAGGCACAGTTCTGGAGTTCTTCAGATGGATTACTGTGATATGGTTTGTGGGCAGCTAAGAAGGATTAAAAGTACTTACTCATCCTGCCATGGATGAGTCTGCCACAGTCTCCCTGTGCAGAGATCAGTTACACCCGCTGAGGTATCTTCAGGCAAAAGAAACATTATTATGTGAACAAAAGTCTGAATTCCTGCAATGAGGCCCCTGACAAGATCTCATTGCTTTCAGATGTGGTGAGCGTAGTTGCCAGGGTATCATATTCTGCTATTAGAGATAAAATTTGGCATTTCACAGTCTCAAGAGAAGACCGATACTTCGTATGATAGTAAATAAAATGCAGTGTTCGGGGCTGCATCCTTTTTAGAAAATATTTTTTTAAAAATCAAAATTGTCATACCAGTGACCTTTTCAAGTTTGTGCTCAGTAAACTAGAGAGACATCTAGAAAAAGACGTGATTTATTTTAAAAAATGATTATTAGACTATAGTTAAGATGGTTATGCACCTTGATTTCTTTTTGTCAAGTCTGCATTCATATCCTTTCTGAGTGATGTTTATGATGTGCTCTTACACAATTATCCCAGAGAAAGAAAAATTCAGGCTTATGTGGATGCTAGGCAGGAGGCATATATTTCTGTAGCTCACTTACCAGGAAGAAACCAGAACAATGCAGTATTAACATGACTCACGTTAAACGGATATAAGGCTGGATAAGTGAAAGATTTTAACTAAGGTTTTGGATGAGGAGTGGTTACTCTGCATGTGATTCTGCTTAGATCCCTTAGAGACCCCTTCTTGTTGTCGCACTATTGAAAACTTTTGTCAATGACCTTGAAAGAAAACAGGAAATCACGGCTTCCCCCTGGTATTTTCTAATTGTCTGGAGTTTTAATGATTAAAATAAGAGGCCACCCAGTGATTTGGATTTCTTGTTAAGGTAGGCACAGACAAACGACATATTTCAGTATGTCTGTAAAGAAACATATCTAAGAACAGGATATGTGGTCTATGCTTAACTGTTTCCTGTAACAGTATCCTAGGAAACAATGACTTAAAAACTTTAGTCATTGTGGGTAGCTGAGACAAGCTCCCTGTAATGTAAAATGGCTGGAAGTGCTAATGATATTCTTGGCTCTACCAGCTGACATAGCGTAGCATCGTTTAGTAACATAAATACATTACTCTTGTGTTCCTTAGATAAATCTTCCAGTATAATATCTTACCATCTTGTGTTTACAGATCAAGGCGGTTGTTCAGAGAAGAAATCTGAAAATGATTAAAATCTGGGAAACATAGTAAAACAGCTGTGTAGCATAGTCTTTATAGGGAAAGTTTAGGAAATTAATTCTTCACTGGCCTACTTGGGAAACTAGAGGTTTTTTAATCTATTGGTAAAATATAAAGCAAGATCCAGTGGCTTCAAGTTGAAACTGGAAATATTCAGTCTAAGAAAAAGAGAAGGAAATAAAAGTTTACAGGTACAGTGAAGAATGAGAGTAATGATTCGTTGGAACATTTTATCAGAGTTCTTTGGTACATTCTTCACTACTTCTAAAACAGGCTGTGATATTTTCTAAAGAGAAAGTTTTCCAAGAAGAAAGGCTTCAGTGCTGCTTCAAGGAAGTCTTGTAGGTTGTTTTATACAGGAAGTCAAATTGAGATCCCAGAAGTACAATTACAGTAATTTGATCTTTGAATACACATCAGGGTTCCAAAAAGAAGCAAGTGTTCGGTCACTTGATCTTTGTAATCTGCTGCTGGATTGCAGTATGCGGGCCTTTGAGACATGTTCATTGGATTCGGCAACACTTGCTCTTTAAACTGTGCCTAATCCTCTCTGATGATTTATACATTAAGACTACTTTTTCAATTTTGCAACATATGTATAGAAATTATTTTAAAAGAAAATGAGTTTAGTATTAGTAGAGTAATCTTCAAGTAAATTACAGATTGGCTCGTATTCCAACCTTTGCAGTGATAGCGGTATGTGTTTGAATGTTATTGTTAAAGAACTAAGCTCTCAGTTTCCATGCTGTATTCTCTAGTGAATATCAAGTGGAAAAAATCTCATTTTCAGCTGAGTGGAATATCAAATCATGTGCACTGTCCCGTCCCCTATTACTTACCACAACCACAACTACAAAATCTCTGGAAGAGCTGATATCACACCAAGCTTACTCATATTTATGACTTTGTATCTAGTGCTTTATCCTGTGTTTCAGTTTCTTCATCATGGTCTTCAACTTTTAGGTTGCAGACAAAATATTTTCAACTTACTAACAGAATTGCAGTGTTGAAGATTTCATGAGAAGTTTTTAGAAAGCTGCTGCTGGAAATCTTTAAGAACTGGTTAAATGAACGTCTCTCAGGAATGAAATATGTATTGTTGACCCTGGTTGGGACAGAGGAATGGAAATAACCTTTAATGAGGCCCTTTCTAGGTATCCGTGATAGAGTTTTAATTCCTTATCTTCTTGTATGGTACAATCAGGAAAATAAGAGGGGAAAGGAAAAGCTAAATTTCCATCTTAGACATAAATTAAATTTCCATCATAACAGGAGCTTAGCTAGAGTTTCATACCTGGAGTATGTTAAAGAACGGGAGGGAATCTTAAAATCACAAAAGCAGGTTGGTTGGAAGGGACCTCTGGAGTTCTCGAGTCTAACCTCCTGTTCCCAGCAGGTTCGCTTAGGGCAGGTTGCCCGGGACCTTGCCCAGTGGAGTTCTGTGTGTTTCTAAGACCAGCGATCTTCCTGCTCAAGGAACAGCCTCTTCCTGCTCCTGTTGCAGTGTTTGTCCTCCATCATGGTAATAGGTGTCTTCCCTTCATACCAAGTCAGAATTTCCCATGCTGTAACTTATGTCCGTTGCCTGCTGTCTTTCCACTGGGCACCTCGCAGAGGAGTGTCTCCTCTGCACTCCTCCTGTCAGTACTTTCAGACAGTAAGGTATTTCCTTCAAATTTTCTTCTCTTTACAGAACAAGCCTTCACTCATCATGTGCTTCAGCCCTATCATCTCGTTAGCCTTGCACTAGACTTGTTCCAGTAGGTCAGTGCCTTTGTTGTACTGGAGAGCCCAAAATTGGGCAGAGTACTTCAGATGACATCTCGTAACTGCTGAACACCGGAGGGAAGATGACTTTCCTCAGCCTGCTGGCTAAATGTCTGCTGATACAGCTGAGGATGCTGTTGGCCTCCCTGCAGGAGAACACTGCTCACTCCTGTTAAGCTTGTTCTCTACCAGGACTGCCAGGTTTTTCCTGCAAAGTTGCTTTCCAGGCAGACAGTCCCCAGGCTGTATCATTGCAATGAATTATTCTGTCCCAGGGACGGGACTTTGCATTTGCCTTAGTTGAACTCCATGAGACAACCATCAGCCCGTTTTTCCACCCTAGGTAAGTCCTCCTGAAAAGCAGCCTTGAGCATTTCAACCGCTGCAGACAATTTGATGTCGGCTACAGATGTGCTGAGAATGTGGTGCCCTCCGCTAACCTGTCAAGCCAGTCATCATTTTGCAGAAGACAATCAGAGTAATTAGGAAAGAGTTATTTGGTAAATCCTTGCTGACCGTTCCCAGTCATCTCCTTCATGTGGTGGAAGTAGCTTCCAGGAGGGTTTGCCCCATCACCTTCTCGGGACTGAAGCTGGGATTGACCGGCCTGTGGTTAGCTGCCTGATCCTGCTTAAAGGTGAAAGAAGCCTTTACCCAAGCTGTGTTCCTAGGTTAACATCTTGCAAGAGTTTTAAAAGCAATAGGTACTTCGTGGATTGTAAACAGCACTTTGTTTACTGTCTAGTGCCGTAAGCCATCGTTGTCTAGAACAGATGAGTCCATTGCCTTATTCTTAGAAAGGAATAACTTCTGTTCCTTAGAAAGGAATGACTTTCTAAGGAAGGGCACAACAAAGCAATTCAGCAGTTCCATTCTACTTCCTTGCACATTTGCAGAGCTCTGACCTATTGAAATTCACTATAAAATGGTTCTGTTCCAGTTTTGCCTGGAAAGTTTATAGATTTTCTGCACTCAGCATGTGAAAATATTTTTAGTCCCTAAATCCCCTTGAACTTAATAAACATCCAAAGCTCTGTCTGCCCATCTGTTTGAGCATTTTATGCTGCTGCCTAGTATGATAGTGCAGAAGCATCTCTTGAGTGTAATCAGCTACTAGTAATGACTTCCTATTTGGACTTGGAGCTTATGGTTTTCTTCCAGTTTCAGAGGAAAAAAAAGATTTTAATATATTTATTTTTTTATCTTTATGTTGGTTCACCAGATTTGCTTGTTGATGGCTTTAGGTCTTTTTATTTCATTTTGGCTTGGAGTTGTTAGTGGTAGTGGATACTCATCGATGACCCTAGGCTGCGAAAGAGGTCTGGGCTTTGGAGTTCAGCGCAACGATCAGCTTGTTTAATACGTGCTCTTTCGCATATGGGGGCGAGGACAGAAGTTACACAATTAGAAATGCGTCCTATAAATACAGGATGGCGTTTGAGAAGCTGAGAGAATGAGGAAGAAGAGCCTTGAAATGTGGCTGCAGTGGATTTGATTTTAGCTATTTCTTAGTATTGCCCATAGTGTTGAAATTTCACTCTGAAAAGGGATGGAAAACGTTAGAAATGCTTTCAGAAATGAATAGGCAATGCAAGATAAACACTGGAAGCAGCACAGATACTCCCAGGCTGCAATAACAGTATGTATAGCTAATGTACTCTTCACGGCCAAGAGAAGGGATCTTACCACGACAAAGTTTGGAAGAGCTTCATAGAAACTTTTGTAACTGACCCAGATTTCTTGACAGAAGTACCGAGGAGCTGCGTTTGGACCACGAGTAGGGCCGGCTGAGCGCTTGGCCGCAAGGAGCAGCCAACGCGTGGCGTAACAGGCAAGCTTGGCTGTTACTAGCTGTAGAAAGTTTTACTTTGTCCTCTTCCAAACACGTTAGCTAGCTTTGACTTGAGGTCCAGGTTGTCTCTTTGTGGTGCTTCGTCTGCGCCGTTTTTTGATCAAGCCAAATTTGGGAAATCTGTCTCCGACTATGGGAATATCTGAGATATTGCCTCTCTGCCATCTTTGTTCATGATCTGAATTCTTCCTGATTGCAATAAACAAAATCCTTAGCTTCTCACGGAGAGCCAGTGGAGGAAGAGGGCAGACAAAAAGGAATTAATGCTTAAGGTTTTAATTGCTGTGTACATCTGTTGTTGCAAAAAGCATAAGCGAACTACATGGCTAATCTGTTGAATAGTTCAGTCACAGTGGTAGGCTGCAAACAAGACTCTGATGCTTCTCTGGGCCGATTCTGAATGTTCTGGATATATGGGCGTGATCTTTTGGAGCTTCAGCTGCAGGGGGACTCCTGCTCGGTGTCCAGTCTCTCATGCCTCCCATCTGTACTTTTACACGTTACCGTTTTTAATCTCATAACCAGGTTTCCCATGCAGAAATGGCTGAGAGAGTATCTGCCCCAGAAGAAGCTCCTTCCTTGCCCTCAGAAGAACGTGGTTTAAAAAAGTCTCGGGATGTATTTGGTTTAGATTTCGGCATAACAACAGTTAAGCAGCCACCCACAGCAGACTCAGAGGTAAATAAAGAAACATGCAGAAGTGGGAAAAAAAAAAAAGGGCAAATTAAATTCTATTCTAGGAGAGAGAAATAAATTTCGGTCTTATATATACTTTCTCTCCTCCACTCCTTTTTTTTTTTTTTCTCCTTGAATTTATCTGGAGACTTTTCACCTTAAGCTGTAATCTAAGAACCACTTAAGCTTCAATTCTGCACATGAGTTCTAAATTGCTTATAGAAAACTGTTATAGACCCCTGAGTGAAAAGTATTCATTTGATTTAATTCTACTTTTACATTGATTCAACTTGATTCGTTAAGGACTTTAAGTAAAGCTGAATGTATTCCTGGTGAGGTTAAAATTGAAACCAATGAGTTTATGTAGAGGTTTGCACAGGTTTAATTAAGTTCATTTTAAAGTATGTGGAATCAGCACCAGAGTTGATGCTCAGGGCTCTAATCTCAACTATTTGAATGATTGCTAGGCTCTAGCACAGAGAGAAGCAGAACTAATGCACCGCTTTGTAAGTCAAATCAGAACCCCGAGGAGTGCCACAGGACAAGCTCTCAATTTGTGCTGTCTAGACTGGGTATTGAAATGAGTTCTGAGTGCAAGAAATGCCCCAAAAAAAAAGTTCTGAAATACTTGCATTTTGAAAATGATGGTTTAAATCATGGCAGCAGCATGGAGAGGTATACTGGAAGGGAAGAAAGGGTGACTGATGAGATCTGCTCTTGAAAGCAAAGATTCCAGCTTGAAAGGAACCTCAGATTGCAAATCCCATTAACCTTAAATAGGGAAAACACTTCGACGGATGAAGCAGGGCAGTGTGTCGTGGGGAGTGGTGCCAGCCCGGATCTTGAGAGCTGTCAGGATTGAATCTAAAATTCTTTCTGTCAGGCACTGCTAATAAAGTAAGGAGATCACGTTGATTGAGAGATAAGTATGGGACCTAGGGGTGACAAATACATTCAGACTGGCAACGCACCTGCGGTTTTAGCAGTCTGGTGTGTGCTCTGAGCAAGAGGGACAATAGCTGCCTGGATTCAGGTGTGAACCAAGTTCCACCAGCAACTCCCTTACTGAAACTCCCTTAAGAAACCCGTACTGAAATCACAGTTACTACAAATAAAAACTGTGGTTTGCATAAATTATCTAGCCTGCCAGACTCAAGTTGTATTTTTAGAGTGCCGGTTTCAGGTATCAGCTGTTATACCAGGAGGGCTTTACCAGTGGGTGTACTGGTGTACCTTTGTCATTAAACATACCTTACCCAGGCCTAGCTGTAAGGTGTTGTGCCTCTTTTATCATCATAATCCTGAGTGCACTTCTCAACGTTGTTATCTGGAATATTTACGCAAAGCTACCTCAAGGAAGGGTTGTCATAATCAGATGAAAAGTGAAGGCATGGGAGACAGTGAGGAAGCATCTGGTGGACAACACGACTGGGAAAGTTCTGGCTCTGTCCTTGTGAAAGCAGCCCGTCTCGGCTGCCTTTACACAAACGTGGCTTTGGAAATAGGAGGAATTAGAAGGCCATGCAGTTGCAGACCTCGTTGGACGTGGTGAGGTAGCTCGTGCGACCAGAACGGTGGGCTGGGAAGGTGAGGAGAGAGGGTTGTGCTCCATGCGAGGGAGCGCCTGGAGCTTTGCCTTGGAACGGGTGATGAGCCAGGTGGGAGCTGATGGGCAAGGCTCAAAGGGTAGACCAGCGTGGATGACACTGGGAAGTTTTTGAGCTTTTTTCCCAACACCAAAATGAGAATAACCAACACATACTTATGTCACAAGCGTTTGGGGACAGTTGACTCATAAAAGAAGATTAGGATGAATGTGTTGCACTGCAAAACAAAAGCTTAACTTCTTATTTTCTTTACACTGACTTAGTTCCTCTGAAAGCAGCCATTCCTAACCATAACTTTGGCTTATGTTGTTGTGAGCAAGGAGTTGCTAACCATGTATTTGAGTGATAGTTGTGTTGTCTGAGGCAGTTCGGATACACCACACCTTTATTTGCGCAGATGTGCGGTCGGATATGTGGACCATCAGGAGCATCCCTAGCAAAGCAGTAAGAGCAGTCAGCAAACGTGACCCCAGCAAAAAGCTGAAAGAGCTGGAGATGCCTAGTGAGGGAGAGATGCGAGGTGAAGCACGTATTTTGAAATGCATGAACAGTTGCTGCAGAAAGCAGAGGAAAGCTCTTTTCTGTGTTTCTAGTGAGACGGACAAGAGTTGGTGACATTGATGCTTAAATCACAGCAAAGAAGATGCAGCACAAGTACTAGCTTTAACAGGAAGAAACACAATACACCTTTTTCTGCCTGCCCAGTTACTTGTAGGAGAGTGATTGCGTGTTGAAAATCAGCGATTCTGTACTCTCATTCAGGCTCAGACAAGGGATTGTGGTCCGGTAGCTGCAACCCTGTCATGCTCAATGCTGGCCTTCACAGTCTTAGACAGGTTTCCTCCATTAGACACTCTGATTCTCGTCCCACCTTTGCATGAAATGACCTTCTTGGTTTTTTTTGTTGTTTTTTTTACCAAATCAGATTTGACTGTGTGCATTAGTACAAGGGATGAGACTTCTTTCAGTACTGAGGAAAACCCAAGTATAAAAATACCTGCATAAAAGAAGCTCAGATTGAGTAGGTTACGCACTACCTGAATTACAGCCGGGCTCTCAGCCCCAGGGAGGACACCTTGCGTGGTTTCTCCTGTGCACGGTCTGTGAAACACAGTCTGGGGACGGTGAGCAGAGCGATGGCTGGTATCTCTGCTGTTTAAAATAAGGCCACACAACTCCAGGACCCCAGTATCGAATGTGGCACGTAGCTTTTGTGGCTCCGTTTCAGATTTTGTAAATTCTCTCATCTTCTTTTCTCCAGAGTCCCATGCTGGGAGGCTTTCTGGCCATCCCAGCTAGCAAAACAGTTATTATTTCATACCTGTTCCATTTAAGCCGTACTTGGCTTGAACACATTCAGCAGCTGATTCTGTCAGCTTGGGAGGTCTCCCAGTAAAAGATTGAAGATAGGGCAGGATGTTTTGGCATCTGGCACTGGACTGGGGAGCATGCAGCCCGGCGTGCCTCTCTCCAGCTGTTCACTCTCCTGAGCTCTTTGAACCTTTCTGCTTTTATTCGTTTTGTTCTGAATATTTTCTCCTCGCTACTTTTCCATTCCTGGAATGGAAGGAAGGATGTTGGGTTAGCGTCCTGCGTGCAGGAGGACGTGAGCACCCAGCCCTGAGACTGCAGAGCCCGAGGAGGATTCTTCTTCGTGGCCCCTGTTTTCCAGCACTGCCTGAGCCCTCCTCTCGCCTCTGAGGTTGGGCAGGTGATGTTTTCTGTCATCCTGGATGACTGGGAACGCCAGGTCTCTAGTGTAGGAGCTGCTTTCCCGATAGGTGAGACTAGGATGCAGTCACCTGGGCTGTGCCACGCACATCATCTGAGCTCCGTCAGCAATTCCTGGGCGAGGTACGTTCACATTTTAGAAAACCGGGCTTTTTAGATCTGAGAATTCCCCGTGACGGGACGTCCAGCATAACCCCAGTTAAGTTGTTCCAAACTGTTGATGACACGCACTGAAATGTAGGAAGGTGACTACCTGCCGCATCCGATTTTCTGTGGCCAGAGCCTCGGTCCTGGGGGTGCGTGGCCGTGGCATCGGGCGCTCAGCAAGGCTGCAGCCACAGCGCGAAGTTCTGGGCTGGCTCGAATTCTGCTCGTCCGATTCAGCAAAGCAAATATCCCGAGCCCCTCGGCTGCAGAATGTTTTGATGAACTGTGTATGGCCTTCCTTTTTCTGGGTTATCCTACAATATGTACATTTCTCTTAGTATTCGGTTTAAGAATGCAACATGCGTATTAAAAAAATAGGCTTGTGTTGATTGCTTAAGTTAATTAGTAAATGGCAAGGCTCTGCTTACTTGACCGCTCTGGTACCAACCGTTACAAAAGAAAAGTCATCATTATAGTGTTCCTTACAGATTGTTTGAGTTAAATATGATGTGACTAGCAAGTGAAGTGTTACTTGATTAAATACTCAAATGATTCACGTTTCCTTTCTGGTACCGATTGTGAAAATGCTATAGTGGGTTTTTTTTGACTGGAAAAAAAGTAAGTGGTTTTTAAACGTAATGGCTGACTTTTTAGAAGCAAATCCTTTGGTATTAAAGAATTAGATTAAAAACAAAGCTAAAGTATCATTTATTTGAGGAAAAAAAAAAAAAGGCAGGGAAAATGACCTGAATAAGTACGAGCCAGGTGGCCTGCATTTGATCTCTGACAGTTGATTTTTGTTGTGTGGGGTTTTTTTTGTTCGTTTGTTTGTTGTTTTTTTTGGTTGTTTGTTTTTTGATAGGAGAGCCAGTTTCAAGAAAGATAATACAATATAACTCATGGCAGCTCATCTGGTTTTGTAAAAATAGGTCTTGGCAAGCAGAGTTCGTATTTTGGAATGAGATTGGAGCTTTGGTTGATAAACTCACTGGTGTCTTTTTAACCTAATATAATATGTTTGATTAATTAAATAAGATGTACTGACTGAAAAATGAGATTACTAGTATGAGTGAATGCTGGCTGTATAAAACAGACTATATTTGCAGCACTACCATCCTCTTTTGGAGACGTATCAAATGGGTGCCAGCAGGAATTTACCAGTAGACCAATATTATTCAGTAATCTTCCCGTAGCAGTATTTTTTAGCACTAAGTTCCAGTGTTCTTTAATGATGTATCCATGGCATATGCTGGAGACAGAAGGTATCTTGTTTATCCAGAGCAATCTCGATGGCTTGCCGAACTGGTGCAGGCAAACATAAAGCGAGCAAAACCGTGGCTGTACACCTGAGAATTAAAAATACAGGTACTGGTTGCCGTATGGGGGATTGGATCCCTGCAAGCTGTAGTTTGAAGAAAAAGAAAAAGTCATGCAAATTCTGGTGAGCAGCAAACTAAATGAGACCATTGTGTGACGCTGTGGTGAAAGGGATAATTTGGTGGTAATGAAAAATGCCAGTCAGCATGGCTTCATGGAAAATATGCCTCTCCAGATAAACATAATATTGTTTCATGTTTGAGTTTACTTGAGTGGTGTCTATAAATATGTACAAGAAGAGAAGATTTCTTATACCAGAGGGCTTTTTACTTAGTAGGCAAAGATTTAATGAGATTTGCTGCCTGGGAAACATAAGAAGCCTGATCAAACTAGGGAAAAAAAGTTACTATCACCACTCGAAGGCTTTATATAGATATCTCAGTGAGATGTGCTGCTTCGCTCGGTACCATTTGTGTAACCTCAGAAGAAATAGGAAAGAAAAACGTGGTAAGAGGACCACTGCAGGTTTGACTTGCAGGGACTCCTTCCCACTTCAGGAATCCACGGGGTGAAGCATGTGTTGGATGAGGCGGTGTGATCCCTCAGTCCCTCGGTCCTACGAGCAGCTGGGGCAGCGTGGGGTGGCTTTGCTCCCTGGGGGTCTGGCTAGTGGTGGCCGGGCTCCTTGCGGAAGGGAGGCTGGGCCACCGCTGGGTGGCTTTGCCTCGGTGGGCTGCAGGGAAGGGGCACGCTTACCTTTTCAGTTCCAGACAATGCCCAGAATAAGCTCTAAATTTATCTACAGAACACGTTTTCAGAATCTGTTTGTCTCTAGAAGCGTGTTTGATTTTCCTATGTCAAACTTAGCTTTGAGTCATAGTTTTTGGTAAGCGGTGTATTTCGTAACAGTTGTGATATGGAGAGCCCTGCATATGTACAGTTCTGCTGGAAGGTGTAATGAACAGCTGTTTCTAAATGTGACTGGCAAGTGTGTTCAAGGAAACGATCTTAAAATAAAAGAAATGTCAGCCTTAGGATGCAAGCGGTCATGTTGCTTTAGGCTATGAAGATTTTTTTTCCCTTCTCTCTGTTGATCACTTACAGGCCCTTTTTCTTGGGAGAAAAAAGGATGTTTTTATTTATTCACTCACGTATTTTGTCCTTTTCTTTCCCTAGTTACCCAGTGGGCGACTTTTCCATGCTGCAGCTGTTATCTCAGATGCTATGTACATCTTTGGCGGGACAGTGGACAACAACATTAGAAGTGGAGAAATGTACAGGTTCCAGGTAAATGTACCGGTTCCAGGTAACTCACTGGTAAACAGACCGAATGTTCACATCGTTTCTGCGCGAGTCCTCCTTCCATCTCCCGACACAGAGGAGTCTCTGGTTTGGCTCACTGCGAGCTTCATGGCTCCCCTTTCACATCCTTCCTGCAGGAAGCCTTTGCATTTTCAGATCAGCTGTCAAAAATTAAGGTGTATCTCTAAAATCTTCTGAGAAACGTTACCTGAACAGACATTTTGGTAAGGCTAAGCTCTCCAGTGCCTTCTAAAGTCTTAGGTCATGACAACTTATTTTGACAAATAGTGAGTATCAGAGAGGATTTGTCAGGATGTTTCTGAAAATTGACTGCTGTTCTCCACATACTGCCTGGTTCAGGGTTCTTAAGTCGGAACATTCGGTATTGAAGTTTTGTCTTGTTACAGCAGACCCCAGTGAATGTGGGAATTTAAAACTTTTCATTTTGCAATACTCACACCAGATCAATGCCCCCCACCAATAGAAAGTTTATTTTTTTTTTTGGCGTAGGACTCACAGACAGGTTCTGGAAGCAGGTGAGACTCCTAGCCCCCCAAATCCAGAAATCTGCAAACCACTATGAGACACATTTCTTGTAAGCTACCCTGTTACCATTCATTGCTCTCAGCCTAGAGGAAACCTTTGCATGTGGTCTGCTTGATATTTTGTAGCTTTATATACTGTGTTGAGGTCAAGTTAGTAAGAAAATACAGTGGTAGTAAGCATCCGCAGTCTTTTTGGATATATTTAATTGAAACAGACAAAAATGTATTTTGTGGTGTTTCTGTTTTTTAGTTTTCCTGTTACCCAAAATGCACTCTACATGAAGATTACGGAAGGCTGTGGGAAAACAGGCAGTTCAGTGACTTGGAGTTTGTTTTGGGAGAGGTGAGTAGATTTTAGTGAAAATGGTATTGGATTTGACAGGAAGAGGGGGGTCCCAACAGAGGTGTGACTGTGTGTGTAGCATGTTTGCTGGGAAAAAGCAAGTTGTGCAATGATTGTGCCAAAGTCTCTGGTGATGTAGTTTTTAAGAGCAGTGTCACTGGTGTAAGTGATCTCTTTCTGGTTTAGTAAATCGCACTAATCCAGGTAAATTTATAAAACTGCAAAGGAGAAGAAACCTTTAAACTAAGAAAACCCTTGGGTCACTGAGACATAACTTGAATTCATCAGAGCACGTTACATGTAATTGCAGTCTGAAAGTGATACTAACGACCTCTGTACTCTGAGGTCACAACTATTCCCTGGAAAGAGCAAGGCAGTTGTTTGCAGATCCAGATATCGCTTCAGGAGTCATTTTTAGTTACTGAAGTAAAATAGAATGAGAAAAAGCTGCACAGAGGAATGTTGTTCATTCTCTAGTAATGAAAACAATTATTAAATTGTAAAAAGAATGTGTTTTTCAAAGAAAAACTTGAGAAATCTGAACTCATCTGCATTTTTTTTTTTGGTAAAAAGTTATAAAAGACTTTACAGAGATCAGATACTCCGAAGAACAGTTTAAATAGATTATGAAGAACAATAGCAAACAAGCATACCGTTGTTTTGAAAAGAAAAATTTAAACTGAAATCAGATGTAATGATAAGAAGAAAGGTCCATGCCACTGAAACTATACAACAGCTTCTACTCAGTCAATGTAACAAAGACTCTTTCCAAGCGGTGTTTGCCGTTGCTTAGCCTTTAGGGAATGTAGGTGTTGAATTTCATCTGGATGTGAAGAGCAGATGCAGGGTTGTCTTTCATTCTAACCTAAACTAAATGTATGGTAACCTGGAGTACAGCCCAGGTTTCTGCTACTGCTGCCATCTGCCACCACCATGGGATTTGGGAATTAAAGTTTAATGTGTGTTCTTCCTCTCCCTTTGGCAGAAGGAAGAACGGGTCCGAGGACATACTGCAATTGTTACAGCTCGCTGCAAGTGGTTGAAAAAGAAAATCATACAGGCGAGGGAGAGATTGAAACAAGTGAGTATTTCAGAACAGTCGTCTTGTGGCAAGGTAGTACTTATTCTGCCCAATTTTGGAAATAAGGTTATTAGGAAAAAAATAATGCCTGCTGAGACAGATGTAGGAGCAAAGCAGCATCTGATGCTAAGGTGCTGTTGGGCCAGTAAAATAAAGAGGATAATTAGTATTAACATAGCCTACTGGATGTGCATCAGGGTAGGCAAGGAGCATAACATGGAGCAGCCAAAGTTAATCCAGTTATCTGGATTTGGTGCTGTGGTTCCTGGGAGCTCTCCTAGCTAAGGTCTTGTCTTGTGGGATATGCCTAAGGAGACACACATACCCCCCATTCTGGGATGGGTAAAGGTTGCATGGAATTGGAGATGGCCTACAGGATTAGACAGATTAGAGGGATGGCAGGATTAAGGTTTTGAGTGTGGCTCTGTTGCTTTTACCTTACTGTTTTGTGATTTTTCTGGAGTTGGTCTGGTGTGTATGGGGCATTGTCTGTTAACTTTACTTACAACTTTTCAGCAGAAAACTTTTTGTTGTTCTTGAGCAACTGGTAGCACACTACCTGCAATAAGATATGGATGCCTCATTGCCCCTTTGTTAATTGCTTAGCCACCCCACAGCCCTTCATTTTCAATGGAAAAGGTAGTCACAGTGAAACTTAAAAGTAAGAGACTGGCTTAAAATACTCTTGTGCAGCACTTGAGCTCTGACTTTGCAAGGCAGGGATCTGAGGAACTTGGTCCTGCATCTTCCTTCTTCCTTTGCAAGAAGAGATGCTGTTCCTGCTGGGGGCAGGTGTGAGCTCAGTGCAATTCATTCCCTTTTTCTGAGGTCCTGCTTCTGAGCTTTATCCAGGTGCTCACATTTGTTCTCATCTGTGTTTGTCATGTGGCATGGAACAAACAGTAAGTCTCTAATACATATCAATTAATTTATATCTTGGAGATAATCTTGAAGATAATGAGGTCTTGAGTCTTGAAAATTATGCAGTGATGAGAAAAATCTTTCCTTTGGTTCACTAGTAAAGTGTGCTGGCTGACACAGTACTGTTGCCATGTTTCAGTGTTTTTTCTGTCTTATTAGAAATCAAAGCAAGATATTGAAGACGAGGGACATCCAACGTGTCCGAAGGATGGGATTGGTGGGAATGTCAAATTGTGTCGCCTGCAGCCGCTGCTGGAAGTGCCCATCCGAGAGGCTGAAGCGCAGCCCTTCGAGGTGCTCATGCAGTTTCTGTATACGGACAAAATAAAATACCCTCGCAAAGGTAGGACAGCAGGATAAGAAAAAAATGCTAGCAACTGAGGAGCGAACATTCATTTTGATATGGAGCAGGATCAAGTATTTGTGGATAAAATGAAAGCACTTAATGACCTACCTGAGCTAAAAAGTTATATATATATTGCAAATTTCTATCAAAGCATGCTAACCAGTGCTTCTGTTTTTTCCCAATTATCTTCAAACATCAAGGAAGGGTTGGTTAGTGATCTTTCCAAAAGATGGAAAAAAAAATAAATAAAAAATTCATGGTGTTTTGAACAAGCTGTCTGGGAGGACCATGCATCCTGTGGTTATTTCCTTTCTCTGCTATTATTTTGGCTCATTGCAAACTGAGGGTGCACTGAAAAGCAGAGCAAGCCAACATCTATCATTTCTTCAAAATGCCGACCCAAAGGAATGCCTCAAGAAGCCCATTAGATGCATTCTTTGAAGATCGCTGAGTTATAAGCAGTTGGAGGCCAGGAAGTAATAGCCAGAGATCTCAGCTTCAGCACAGCAAGTCTAACTCACGGCCTTGTTTTAGTGATGAGGTCTGTTGGGAGGTGGCACAGTTCCCAGAGGGAACTCCAGCTGGAGGGGCTAGGGAAACTGCAGCCACGTGGCACAATCATTTAAACTGAGGTGCATCTACCCTAACACTGGAGCTTTGCTTCAGCTTCAGTCCACTCTGGAAAGGGTAATTCTCAGTAAAATATTAATTTGTATGCAATTGTCCCAAAGGTTTCCCTGCAGAGCCTAATTAATGGGGATGAGGGAACCTTCTCACTGGCTTCTGCTGACATTGCCAGATCCTGCTCTCAGCTGGTTCACTAATCCTCAGCACGCTCATTGCAGGACAGAACCAGACCAAACAAGGGATTATCACACTGAACTTTTCCCTTTGTTACAGGCTAGGCAGCCTCTTGCCCTTCTCCCCAGCCTATCACATGTTCTCCCTGGTGCTTACCTTTCTGCACTGTTACCGGTCTGCTGGGATCCTCCAATGGTCCTGTCCTGACTTACATATTCCTAGTTGCTCCCCATAGTTCAGAGGTTAGTGCCTTGGGGGATCACTTCAGAGGCTGAGCTAATCACACTTGGCACGCCTATCAAATGGGATTTTCCTTATTAGACACTGGGAAGCCAAATAACATGCAAGAAGGCTTTTCTCTATCAAAAAGTAGTTACAGCAGATGGCCTGAGATCCCCTGTGAGGAAGGCAAAGGCTGTGGAGGATTATTCCTGGAGGTGGTTTCTCAGTGGCCCCGTTGCAGTGGTCAGCTTGGGTCCCTGCTGCCCCTCTGCCTTCAGCCCTCTCTTCTAGACCAACCTCAGATCTGTACGTGCATAAATACAGCGTGCCTTGGTAGGGCCTGTTGAAATTAGGGAATTGATTGCTAACACTGCATAAATCCAAGGACTTCAACGGAACTGTCAGTAACTGTGCACTTTGGAAAAACTGACTGATAGTTTAGGAGCTTGGCAGCGTGTTTAGAGACTTCTTTTTCTTTTGAGGGTCTTGAAAAATTGTGCTCCCGATTGTCACAAAATCCTTGTCCAAAAAATCTTTCGGGGTGGTTGTTTCATGCCTCCATTTTGAAAGACCACTCATTTCTTTTTTTAGTACCAATTTCTGATTTAGTCTAAGCAGCAATGGAATTTTTCTCTCTGTAAAAATACTTCACCGATCGCTGCCTGTTCTGCTGTTTTGAATGCTCAGGTTGATGCAAAAGAAATGCTTTGAGAAAGGTCTCTCTTTTTGTTTTGTGAACTCTCTGGAGTTATGAAAGGGCGTTTTATCTCTTGTGATTTCAGGTCATGTGCAGGACGTGCTACTTATTATGGATGTGTACAAACTAGCCTTAAACTTCAAGCTCTCTCGACTGGAACAGCTCTGCCTGCAGTATATTGAAGCATCTGTAGATCTGCAGAATGTGCTCATTGTGTGTGAAAATGCTAACAAGCTTCAGCTGGATCAACTAAAGGTAATCACATTTTGCATACAAAGTAACTGATAAGAAATTAAAAAAAAATCTTGATGTAATTAATGTTTTGCAAAACCTGTCAGCTTTGCAAATTCTGTTCGTCCCTATAATTATAGTTGCTTGGGTATATGCTAGTGTGGATTGTACTGCAGGAGCTCGTGACAATTACGTAGGTTTTTTCAATAAGTGTCTGATATTTTTGCATATCTGTCCTGTAGGATAAACAGGGCAGGGTGACTTTGGCTCTTTTCACTTCACTCTCCCTGCAGCAAGATGGAACCAGTGCATTTTCTGGCCCCACTGTTTAATGCAGAGCCTGCTAACAGGTTCTTTCACCTGGTTTGATGAAAAACTAAACACAGCTGTCACGCTTTTATCTGTAAAACATTCTTCTGAAAAGCAATGTATCGGCAATTCCCCACCTCCATCTAGTGGGACCAACAGCTTTTAGGCACTTGCTGAAACACATGGCAGAGTCGATACCCCAAGGCTTCAGACCATGCTTTTGCTGTGATGGTCTGGTTCTCACCAAAAGTGGCCAGAGCCAATCGTGCTTAAAGCTGCAAAGAAGTTCCTCCACTGAAGTCCCAGGGTCAGTGCAAGATCATGCAGTGCCGATTTGGACAGCCTGTGCCCATCACTTGGCCGTAAAGCTGACCGTTACAACCGGAGTGGGGCTAGACAAACCAGAATGCATCCAGACTTCCTCAGGCACTCTTTTTGCACTGGATTTGGGCAAAGGAAAGGCATCCAGGAGAACAGCAGCAGAGTCAGCAGCAGTTATGTAGATGCTGGCACAGCCTTTGGTGCATAGGACCGTGGTGCCATCAGGTGCCCAGAAGCTCAAGAACTGAGTATCTCAGCATCGGTGGACCCACTGCCAATAACGTCGGATCAGCAGGCTACCTCCACCTGCCTTAGCTAGCAGCAGGGTGGCAGGGGCTCTTCCACATCGCTCCACTTTGTCAGGATCATCTTGAATTGGCATCCTGTCTTCTCAAGCGCTTGTTATTCCTCATGGCTAGCTGCCATCTGCAGAAGGCTGCTCTTTCTGGCACCCTAGTCATTATTTAAAACATTTTACAGATGGGTCCTAGACAGATCCCTGTAGATCCCAGCTGAAATAACATGGCAGAAACTGGAAATTACTAATTACTCTTTGGCTTAATTTTGTGCTCACCGTATGGTGAGCTGGTGTAGATTATATTTTTTGCTTATGAAAATATCCTGAGGGAAAGCATCGGTTCACACTGGCAAATGGAGTACCATTTTTTTTTTGTCCCTTTAACTGTTCAGCATTAGGTCTGGTTCATTTGTCTTCTTTCTACCACATTGACTTTTTCTAGCAAGTTTGACATACAAGAGCCTGCAAGATCTCTTTCGGACTTCGCAACCTTTATAGAAAAGGTTAAGACAAAATCCACACAATTTCCTAAGGAAATCCTTCAAGCTATTTGTACCTCTGTAATTCTTAATACTGGATAGTACTAAGAGTTAAGATCTCTTCACTCTTCTAATTAAATTTTGGTATCTAATTGTATAATGTATTATTATGAAATAGCAACCAATCTTAGTTAGCTTCATGAGGTTTTTGGCATCTCCCGAGATTCCTATTTTAGAAATCTTCAGAGCAGCTGGATGGGATTCAATTAATCTTCCCCTCATTATTTCTTAGTCAGGTTTTTCTAGATACTTAGAATTGTCCCAGATTTTGTCTTTAAGTGGGAGCCTAGATGGTCACTTAGAGAGGAAGAGATTTGATAGTTGCAGCTGCAGGATCCATGTGGAGGCTCGTAAGAAAAAGATGGCTGTTTACCAGTGTAACATTTCTGTGATGCTGTAGGATGTCTTAATGCAAAAAACAGTAATTTTTAATTTTTTTTTTAAAGGAACATTGCCTGAACTTTGTGGTGAAAGAATCACATTTTAATCAGGTAATAATGATGAAGGAGTTTGAACATCTTTCTTCATCCCTCATAGTGGAGATTGTACGGAGAAAGCAGCAACCTCCTGTTCGAACACATTCCGATCAGCCACTTGACATTGGTAACTTTTATACCTTATAAAATTATTAGCTGTGGTGTTTTTGAGTTGCTAGCAGTTTGTTTAATCTAGGAAATGGCCTGGGAGTAGACCACTGACTCTTCAGTTGGTGTAACTATATTAGGCTGTCTCCCAGACTAAGACAGGACATGCCAGTTCTTTCTCCACTGAGCTTCAATCAGAACATTATCCCCGTTAAAATACATGGGAGGTTATATTAAATTTAGTCCTGTTCTCCTTGCAATAACGTATCCTGATTCTGTGCAGAGAGAGAAGAGGCAGAAGGATTGGAAAGATATAAAAATATGATTCAAAGAAAAGGCAGTAGACCTTCAGTTTAAGTGGAGTAGAAGGTAACCGAGCTGAGTGGAGGCATTGGCCTCTCACAGGTTTATACCAAAGAAGAAGCAGGAGTGAGGAAGAGGATTTTGGGACTAAGCCAGTGATGATTTTACCATGAGAGACAGAGAGAGAAAGAAAGCGTGGAAAAATTAACCAAGAAAAAAAGAGTTAGTGGAAGAAAAGAAGAGAAGAAGCTTGCTGTCACCAGTTTGAAAGCAGAGTTGCTGGGTATGTTTCTGGGATGGGCAGCAGGTAAGGGATTGTGGTAGGGAAGGATGAAACTCATTTTGCTCCAAGATGATGTGGAAGGGCCTGCCTTCTGCTCACCCCAAGGGTCCCAAAGGAAAGGGCCTGGAGCTATGACTTGGCCATATGTTAGTTTGACAGCACCCGGTCAGCTGGAACTATCATGTTTTTAACTGTTTCACTGTGTTGACTTTCAGGAACTTCTTTAATTCAGGACATGAAGGCTTACCTTGAAGGAGCTGGGATTGAATTCTGTGATATCATCCTCCTCTTGGATGGCCACCCACGGCCAGCCCACAAAGCAATCCTAGCAGCCCGCTCCAGGTGAGTGAGTCACTGTTCATTAAAACTATAAAAAATATTGTATGCGTAAAACTCAGTGCTGTGCAGTCTGTGGGTCAGCTTGCTTTTTGTAGAAGACAGGGAGGAACTTTGTATCCACATCAAGTATAAGATGTAGCTTTGCTCAATAAGTGTAATAAGCCTTTAAGCAACAGTGATTAAATATTTTTCAATTTGATACCCAGCAGGGGAAGATAGAAGGAAATTAAAATTGTAGAGACTCTCTAGAGAATGTGTAACAAGCTGCACTGCAGGACAAAGAACCTTTAAAATCACGAGAAGGAAAAATGGTGTAAAGCATAAGGCTGTTTTAGTGAAGTGGAAAGCAACAGATGTCCACTGAGCTCAGAAAGAGTTCTGATGGTGAACATCCATTTGAATCATGTGGAACTTGAATCTCTTTCTCACCTGCTGATATTTAAGACTGGGTATGAATAAGCATAGAAAAAAAAATGGTGCATAACAGAGACTAGATTTTTCCTATACTCTGCTGCAGAGGCAAGTAGTTCACCCTTCTGAAGATGCATTCTGTTCTTTCTCTGCATCGTTTGGAAGAAGTGGGTTTGTCCCTTGCTTGTGTGTTCTGTGTAACTTCACCTTTATGTCCTGCAAGACAGTAGGCGTTCACATCAAATTTCTACTTCAAATACTGCCACAAGTTTTTTCCAGTCCCAGTAATAATATTCACTATTAGTTACCGTAGTATGTTACCAGAAACATTTCACAACTGTATAAAAGAGACCCTGATGCATGAGTGGCAGTTACAGCCTGTAGATAGCAAGGAAATCCATAATGCTTTAAGCTTTCTGCTGGGTTTTATGCAAATGAGACCAAAATCAAAGGACTGTGTGTCCTAATTTTCAAGAAACAGACAAATTCAGGTAGCGTTGATGGAAATGATGGGGATTATGTTTGGAGTACTCTCACAGGCAGACATATATGAAACAACGATTTAGCAATGTTTTTGCCCAGGTTATCACCTGCATTTACTTCTTTGGAACCTGCAATGCTTCATAGCTGCCTTTGAACAGCAGTGAGTTAAACTGCCTGTCTGCAGAATGCGTTACATTAGTCTCACTTCCTTTTCCAGTTACTTTGAAGCCATGTTCCGTTCCTTCATGCCAGAAGATGGGCAAGTGAATATTTCTATAGGTGAAATGGTTCCCAGCAAACAAGCATTTGAGTCTATGCTTAGATATATTTATTATGGAGAAGTAAACATGCCTCCTGAAGACTCCCTGTATCCTTAAATCTGAAGTAATTACGTATCTGTCTAAAGTGCATGTGCAGTGCCTCAGCTCTGCATTGCCAGGCTCAGGCTGAGGACTGTCAGGGCTGCATTAGCAGCAGGAACACCATTTTAACTTCTGTCATTGCATTTGTGTTTACAATCAGTGCTGTTACCTCTGCTTTACCTTTTTTTTTTCCTTAATGAGATTAACAGCTACCTCTTTGCTGCACCTTACTATTACGGCTTCTCCAACAACAGGCTGCAAGCGTACTGTAAGCAGAACCTGGAAATGAATGTTACAGTGGAGAACGTACTCCAGGTAATCGTCCCCAACTAACTTCAATGGTACAAGAGTGCCAAAGAGTCTGGTCCGGTGGGCCTAGGATTTATTCTTTCTTTGAAAAAAAAATTTTACTTGAAGCTGTAGGCTGTAAAGGTGTGTACCTTTTAAGATAAAGCTACTGTAGGATTTTGTAGGGAAGAGTTGAATGCATTGGAATAAGGGCTGTGTTTGTGTAGGAAAGCGTGCGAAATATAAGATCAGAATACACTGCAGGACTATGAACAGCTTGTCTTCTTCATAACGTGCTTGCCTGCTGCCTGTCCACGCTGCAGGTGATTCAAGTGTGCGAGCGTGTTAACGAGACCCTGTGCCAGTATGGTCATCTGACACGGTAGACATGAGGTAGTTTCTTGCAGGAAGAATTCACGGTTCATTCACGTCCCTTGTTGTGGGTTTGGTACCCCCAGTGCCAGGTTCACTGAGTCATTTCCCAAGTGGCATCCCCTGAGACTGCGCAGCCCCTCCTGAGGACAGCGGCCCTGAACGACTGACGTGAATGCAGGAGCGCAGCCTCCAGCAGCTTTGTTTCCTTGTCTGCTCCTGGGGTCATTAGTGCTGAAGTGTTAGGAGGTATTGCTCGACTGGCCACCAGGGTGTTTCTTTCGAGCTCCTCATCCCACAGAGCTTCTAAAGGGCTTTTTACGATGTACTGTAGGCTCAGCAGCCATCTCCAAGTCCTTTTTTCAGTAGACACTTGTACCGGAGCAAACAGTGGTGTGCAGGTGATGTTAGTCTTGTTCTATCAGACGGGATCTGGCGATGAAGTGGCAACAAAAATACTCCTTGAAAAAGCCATTTCCTTGGCAAAAAGCAAGCCGTTTGCTTGGTAGAAAACCGAACCCTCTGCAACATGAGCAGAATCAAAGCCTGCGTTGACTGCTCTTGGCTCTTGCCCACGCCAGTCTCACTGGGGCACTTCAGGGAACCTGGCTCTGAAACAGACCTGCAGTTTCCTGCTGATTATCTCCTGAGGACTCCACACATTTTAAATCCAAGGCTTATTTCTGATTAGTTTAGAAAAGATTCAGGTTTGTAATGAAAAACATTGATGTTTCTGTAGCTCAGAGGGATTATCTCCTGTGAGTCAGAACAGTACTTGTGCTCCATACGTCTGAGCAGTGCAGAAGGAAAACCCTACCTTTGCTTTTGCTGTAGATTTTGGAGGCAGCCGACAAGACCCAGGCCCTGGACATGAAGAGGCACTGTCTGCACATCATTGTTCACCAGTTCACCAAGGTTGGTTGCATCTTTTCTGGGGCTTTTGAGAGCTGCTGTCCTCTGTCTCTGCGTTGGTTAAAGACACATTAATGTAGGAATCCATTTCATTCTTCCTCATGTGAGACAGCTGAGAGCTGGCTGCATGTCCTTGACTCTGACAAGTCTGCTAGGCACACTTTTAGCATTAAAAATAAACAAAAGACTAGAACAGACTGGAAATGCAGACACCTTCCAAAACAGAAGTTGCACAGAATTGCTTCCATTTCCGCTTGTTCCAGTTGTTAATTTTGTGCCACGCCATCGTTGGGTTCCTGTGTGTATAACAAGATAAGTTTGTCATGTATCGAATGCATGATTTTCTCTTGCACTGGTAGCTACAAGTGTGGTGTTCGTATTTCTGTTGAAGTATTCTCGCTGTCATAGATGTTATACTGTCGTGTGCTCAAAAGGCAGATTACCATGTCCTGGCTGGGCTTTTTGTGGTTTCCATGTATCAAAACATGGAAACCACACAGGATGATGCACTGGGGATAGAAAAGGTCATGAGCCTGATGTGCTGATATTCCTGTCCTCATTTGAGAGAATTAAGGGTATTGTCATCCTGTTGCTCATATGACACACGATCCCTCTGTGAGAGTTTCCCAGCACGTCACCAGTTTGTTGCACAAGTGTTAACGTTGTTGAAACTGGTAGGTATATCACAAAGACTGTGAATTGGGATTTCTGGATGCTACATACTTCCTGGTAATAATGCCATAGCCAGTATTCAAGGAGCTCTCCATCTTAGGTATATTTAATCTCACGGTCCTCCTGTTGTTGCCCACAGGGAAGGAAAGCTCTGCTAGGTCCAGCTGGTACCTAGAGATTGGATAGTCAGAGGGAGGTATTCGGGCTCTTTATTAAATGCCTAAGTTGCCCAAATTTAATGAGTTTTACACTCAGAAATAACTAAAAATGCATAAGAAGCTTTGAGAGTGGAGCCAACATCCAGGAATCCCACGCCTGGTGGAGGGACCTCAGCAGGAGGTTACAGCCCCTGGCTTTGTCTTACACATTTTCTTCTGGCCTCGTGGATCCTGCAGAGGGGCCCAACTTCAGCATGGGGTGGGGAATGGCCCCACTGCAGGCTACGGGACAGACAGGTGGTTGGGACAGCTCCTCGGGTTTGGGGTCACTGTGCTGTAGTCCCCGCGAGCTGAAATCTCATGGTCCTTCCCAGTGGAGGCCACGGGAAGACAAACAGGTTGGAGTGATTCTCACCAGAATGTACTGGGGGGAAGTGAATATTGCAACATTTCAGAAAAAAAGATCTGAACTAAAGGGTGTTACTCAATTGTACTCATCTTCACTAGCCAGAATATGTGGAAATGTTTTATATTTAAACTGTTGACTGTTAGAACAGTTTTCATCAAAATGTGGCTGGAAGACTGTCAAGCAGATGTGCAAGAAATCTTATTTATGCAATGTTTGTGCTTGGCCTGAGAGGCTCCAGTGTGTGATTTTTGGCCCAGCGCTGTGTGACTGTGTGCGTGGCTGGGCAGGAATGCTTGCTGTTCTGCTCCCTTGCATGCCACAGACTCTGAAAGGTGATTTGTTCTTGCTGTGCAAGCCTGGCGGGTCATCAAGGCTTAGGCAGGCTGGGTATATGGCCGTTGCGATCTCCCGTTCTTCCAGCTTGGTTAATGTTGCTCTTGATTCAGAACGTTTAAGAGTTTTCCCAGCAGTAAGAACACCAATTGAAGAGCTGTTCCCAGAGGTTCAGTAGTTTGGGCACTGTGTATTTAGGCTTTTGTGTGTCAGCACTGTGCAAAAGCCCTAATAAAACTGCTGTTCTGAAGCGTTTGATTGTGTTTCGACACCAGCTCTGATCTGTTCCTCTGCAGTGTGTGCCTCTTGACACAGAGCAGGATTCCCAGCAGTGTCACCGGGGTATTTTTCCCTCCCAGTCCTCCTGCCCTCTTATTTTGGGCATATGATTTCAAGCAGGTATTATCCTGAGCTCCTTCTGAAAGTGCACTCAGTGGTTTCCTTCCAGGGTTTCAGAAGACGCTCAGAATATCTTTATGCTTTATCACAGATGAGCTCCTTAAAGTGAGGTGATTTATTTTATTAGATCAGATAATATGGGTTGGATAAGTGGACAGGCTTTTAGGCAGTCTGCTTTCAGGGCTGGACAGGGGTGTTAATAACTGCAGAAGGAGGGATTGCTGGCTTGGTTCTAGAAAGATGTGGAGGACAGGAAAGCCTAGAGCTCCCTTTTGATAGCAGTTGAGCTTCTGAGCAGCCTAGGAGCATAAAGATGTGCTCTAAAACATACAACATGTTACAGATTCACATATATTTGATGTGGCAAAGGTTTTGGTTGGCTAGTGCTGCAGTTGCCTGCTTTGACTGTGGGAGGCATACCAGCAAAACCAGCGTGGATACTGAACAGGGCTCTGCTTTAAAGTACCACCTCTCCTTCGGAGCACAGAGGAGTGAAGAGATCAGGTCCTCAGTCAACTTCAGATGATCTGGAGGTCGGTAGAAACACACACAGACTTCGAAGCCCAAGGCTGTGCTGCTGCCCAGGTTTGCTTTTAGGAGAGTGCTTCGTCTGCATCCAGTAACAGCGGAATTGTCATTACGAATAGTAATTACTCCTTTCTTGGAGAGGCAGTGCTGGGGTCAGCATTTCTGCTGTTCTCCATTCCCACCCCCTCCATGCAGCAGTCTGAAAGTGGAATGAAAGCGCAGGAAGTCACGAGTTGAGCTCCCGTGGGCCATTTCTGCTTCCCAGCTCCGCAATTGTAATTTCACGCAGCACGCGCCCAGCCGTGACTTGCCTGACCTGCGTGTTCATGTGGGGTGGCAGGGGGAAGACGATGGTACATCAGCTGTGATTTGGGGAGGGTTTTAATTTCTTTGTGTTCTTCTGTTTTGTTTTTCTTTTCCTTGAAGGTCTCCAAGTTGCCAAACCTCCGCTCCCTAAGTCAGCCACTCCTTCTTGACATCATAGAGTCGTTAGCTAACCACATATCAGACAAGCAGTGTGCAGAGCTGGGCTCAGACATATGACATGCTTTGGTAAATCGGACTTTTCAATTTTTTTTCTCAAAAATCTAACACTTTACAGCTGACTCTCTTTTTACCATTCCGTACTGAGCTGCTCATAGTGTCTACACAATATAGCAGACGGCCAAGAGGAGCGTGGACAGCTGACTTACTCTCCTGTGGATTTGCTTGGTTTGTACCTTCATGGAGAAGGGTTTGGTCTCCGTTACGCAAATGTAAAATTGAAACCATTAAGGAATTAATTAATTCCACATAGTTTGGGGATAACTAAGTTCCGAATCAAGCCCGTTATTGCTCCTATATACTGTAAAGTAAAAGCAGTCACAAATAAGAGAGTCATTAATATTTTGAAACACAGTATTTAAAGAATACTATTTAAAGAAGTTCAGTTGAAACAGCCCGGGGCTGTAAGTGGAAGTCAGATATAACAAAACTGGAAACAGAGAGCGTGGTGTTAGCAGTGAAGCTGACTGTTGGACCAGACTCTAGTGACTTTTCAGAGACTCCCCATGGCATGGATTAAAAGATAAGCCCTTTTGCAACTGCCTGGATTGGTGGGCTGCAGGAAGCCCAGGCCTATGCTCTGCTGCAGGTCAAACTAGAAGATCACAGCGTTCCTTTCTGACCACCAAATCCATTAATCCTGTCTCACTAAGCCTTTCAATATCAGTATATTAATAAAGAGTTAACATCATCTCCCTGCATTACACGATTGACTTGGCTTTCATTTTGGAGAAAATTAAGCGAAAAGAACTCTTAGCTTGATGAAGGTCACTTTGTTAAAAAATAAATGTCTGTGCTACAGCTTGTTACTAATTTTACGCTGAAGTGTCTTCGTTGCAGGAAGGTGAGTGACGGCAGCGCGCCCTTCCCAGCCGGTTCAGACGCAGCTGCTCTTCCCTCCCTGCTGCAGCTCCCGGCCGTGCTGGATGCTTCTCGCGCTGCAGAGGGGACAGAGAAGCTTTTACCTCACTTGTGCAGCTTGGGAGGGCATCAGCTGGTGGTTAAACGTCTGCTGACCGAGCTGCTCCCCTGCCCTGCTGAGAGCCACCGAGACAGCCCAGAAGAGGGAGGGACAGAGGCTGAGGATCAACATCTTGTCTTGCCTTACGTCGCAGCAGCACGTAGAGGTCCCGGGACCACAAACCCCCATCCCCATCCACCCAGCAGGACCGGGAGGAGGCAGCGCGGCAGGTCGAAGCCCAGCCACACGCGTTAGCGGTAGCTGGCAGTTGGGTGGAGGAGATTCGCGGGGCGGATTTACGCTCCCTTTCTTGCTGCCTGAGAAATGCGTGCGAAGCAGAAGGCAGCCCAGAGGTAGTGCTGCTCTGCTGGGCTTCTTGAAAGGGCAAGAGCTGGCTGCAGCTGGAGCAGCTGAGGAGCCCACCTGGGAGCTGCAGCCCTTGTGGCTGTTCTCAGGGTGTCGGTTCCTGGCCCAGTGCGGGGTGTGAGCTCCTGATCGGCGTCCTGTAGCATTACATGCACACGTGTTTCGGTATGCTGAGGGCATTGCAGTCTCTGTGCAGAGGAGAAGCTGTAGTTTTACTTAATCCAAGGGAACCGCTTTGTGGACCACTTGATCCCAGCTGAGGGCTTGCTCAGGTCAGTCTGACCAGAGGTGGCAGATATATCTGAGAGCCAAGGAGTCTTTTTCAGCCTGGGGGATTATTTCCAGATGCCTCAGAGCTAATGAAGTCTCTTGTCAGGGGTTGTGTTAATTGTGCCAACGATCTACATTTTCCCTGGGAAAGCAGGGTTGCTAATGGAGCAGGTTATAAGCGACAAGCAATAATACTAAAAGTGATTTTCAGCAATGCTGAATCCACTAGAGGACACCCATTTTCCAAAGATGCACAGCCTGGTGAGGAAGGTGACTTCATCTGTGACTTCAGCCAGCCCCTTTGACTATTTTCTCCAATGATTTGGGGTTTGGAGTTTATTTCTGAGCACATCAGCGATGAAATGTGCGCTCTGCGCCCTCAGAGCTGGGCGCTGCAGACGTCTTTGTTTCGGAGGTGGTTTTGGCTTAGCCTG
Source organism: Anser brachyrhynchus (assembly GCF_964034855.1). Taxonomy (NCBI): domain Eukaryota; kingdom Metazoa; phylum Chordata; class Aves; order Anseriformes; family Anatidae; genus Anser; species Anser brachyrhynchus. The sequence continues at coordinate 4,520,998 of NC_137720.1, read as the reverse complement.
GGTGTATGCTCCGGTGACCTCAGTGCTTGGTCAGACTTGCATCAGTGGGGTATATTGGCTGAAAAACTGCAGGCAAGGGAGCTGCTCTGTTGTTTTGTGCTTCGCCTCTGGGCTGCTGTTGTGCAGGGAGCTGGGAATTGCAGCCCGCACAAAGAGGAGCCGTGGGCTGCTGGCGGGCAAGGCTGGCGCTGCCCAGCCCGAGCCTGTGCCCTCCTGGGGCAGGGGGAAGGAGGCCGGGAGGTGCCAGAGCTGCTCGTGGGGTGCGGGCTGACCTCCCCCCAGGAGCAGGGGGTGCACGGCCCAAAGGGAACGGTGCTGCCGTCCCCTTGGGTGCACCTCTGGCTGTCCTCTGCACGGAGCTCCTGCAGGAGCTGCAGCAAACAGCTGTGTCCCAAGGCACTTGAGCAGGGTGAGCTCCAGCAAGGCTGGGTTTGTGCGTCTAAAGGCAATCGAGGGCTCCCAGCTCCACCGTAGCGCACCCTGTCCAGCCACTGGCCTCGGGGGCCTTTGTGGCCAGCAGGATCCCAGGGTTCATGGTGCTGGCGTGGCCCTTGGCAGCTTCGTGTTGGAATTTGGCTTCAGGGAACGTGCTCTTGGTCTTGCACTTGGTGGGGACAAGTACCTACATAGCTGTCGAGCTTGCTCCTTGTCCTATTCCTGCAGTCTCTCTATGTAGGCCACACTGGCTCTGTAAAGCCCTCAGATCGTGTTTTACTTGCATCATTGTCCATCCCCTGTGGGAGTTACCCCAGCAAAACGCCCAGGGCCGCTTCCATGCGGCACCGTGTACGTGTCAGCTCGGGTTCGCTGCCCCTTGCCACGCGGTTTGCTGTCAGCGCCTGGCTGCTCACCAGAGCAGACGGTTATTCTCCTGATGGAACGCCGCTGCCTAAAAGCCCATTAGGCTGCGCCTGGGCTGGAGCCCCCACAGCCGTTACGCTGCTGCTCAGAAATCTGTTAAGAGTCGCTCCCTGCATCTAAGGGCCAGGCTTAGGGGATGGTCTTGACCCAGCTGCTGCTCCTGCACCGCAGGTCTGTGGGGCCAGGCTCTATCCCTGGTCCCCGCACCAAGGCTGGAGGGCAGATCCCACACTAAGCTCCCCGTTTGCTCACAAATCTGGGAGCTTTGTCGTGCTGCCGGCCCGTGGCAGGGCCCTGCACTGCCCAGGGCAGAGGTGGCACAGCAGGGACGCATCCTGCCCTCCCCAGCCCCAAACTGAGCCCCAGGGAGAGGAGGCACAGCCTGCACGGGGACGCAGACCCCCAGCTCCAGAAGAGACAGGAGGAGAAAGGCAGGGCTCACAGCTGCACCCACACCGAGCCCTGCAGGAGAACAATGCCCACCTCATTTTCTGCAGGGCACGGGGCAGGGTGGGGGCTGAAGCCGGGGCAGGGGGAAACGTCCTGAGGTGGTGCAGGGACCCCTGGGCCCCCAGCAGAGGACCAGAGGCCTCCGTGCCAGGCCCATCCCTCCAGGTAAACCCTGGGGGCCTCGGGATGGTTCCTGGTCGGGAGGAGCGTAACCTCATGCTGAAGGTGCACAGGGACTGCTGGAAATACTTAAAGCACAAAAAGGTAAAAATTATAAAATTTAATCAGGAACTATGTGCAGTGAGACCTCACTGAGGGCTTGCCCCAGAGGAAGCGCCCCGGGTGGGCAGGGGCAGGAGCACCCCCTTCTCCGCTCACGCCTTCTCTGCCCCCTCCAAGCCCAGGATCTTCTTGACGTAGTTCTGGACGTTGACGTGGAGCTGGGCGGCCGTGGCCGAGAAGGTTTCCACGGCCAGCGCCCGGGCCGCCTCCGAGCCGCCCCACATGGCGCGGTACAGGGGCAGGGTGTACTTCTGCTTCCCCTGCCAGAGAGAGACGCGGTCGGGCCCCAGCCACCTCCGCCGCAGCAGGGGGAGGGCTGGGGCTGACCAGGGGGTCCTGCGTCCCCCCCGGTGTCACCCTTGTCCCCTCAGAGGGATGGGACAAACCTGGCTGTGGAGGAAGTCCTTGACCTTGCTGTACTCGGACTCGTGGTTGTTCTTGAGGATGATCTGGCACCAGCGCAGCCGCAGCTCGGCGTTCTGGGCCTTGGAGATCTTCGGGTACATCGCGCTCAGCCTCTCCACGTTGCCTGGGAGAGAGAGCGATCGCCTCTGCTCCCATGGGGCCCCGGAGCTCGCCCCGGCCCCGCTGCGAATCCTCCCGGCCCCCCAGGGCTGGGTGAGGCCGTGTGGGTGCAGCGCTCACTCGGCACCGGGGGCGAGGAGAGGCGAACGCAAGTGGTGACACCATGGCCGAGCCAGCCTGGGGACAGCCGGGCTCTGTGCTGCCACCACACGCGTGTCCCCGGGGGACATCCCCAGCTGATGTGCACCCACACGTCCCGGTGGTGCCCCCACATCCCCGGCCAACAGCCTGGGCCCCGTGTGATGCCACCCTGGGCTTCCCCTGGGTGCCAGGCCCTCACCTTCGGGTAGGGGCGACTTCTGCAGGAGCTGGTCCAGGAAGTAGACCAGCTGGTACGTCTTCCAGGCCGTGATGTCCACGGCTTCGATCGCCTCCACGTTCAAGCTGTCGGCTGCCCACAGCTCCGCCAGCTCGTCCGCCGGCTTCATCAGCTGCTGCCCCGGGGAGAGGTCAGGCAGGAAGGGCGGCCAGCCTGGCGTGTTCAGCCAGCGATCGAACTCCAGGCCTGCGGTGAGGCAGGGAGAGCTGGGGGGGCCCCACCTGGGCAGGGCTCGGTTTGCACCTCAGCAGCGGCAGCCCCACGAAGCTCACACCGGGCACGGGCTTTGGCACCGGGCAGGGCTGAGCCCCGTCCCCGCTGAGCACAGGAATTAACACACGTGGTCTGCAGCGAGACCAGCGCCAGAAGGAAAGCCCAGCGGAGAGGAGGCAGTAGACACAGCAGTGCTCTTGCCAAGCTCTCATCATCCTCAGAGCCAGGCTCAGCAGCTCTCCACGCTCAGGTGGAAGAAGGCTCTGGGACCCCCGAGGGCTGTGCTGCAGAGCAGTGCCCAGGGCCTGGCAGCCGCCACCGCCCCGCACTGACCTGGGAGCGAGTCCACGCCTTGCTTCTTCAGCTCGGGGAAGTATTCCAGGAAGAAATTGAGGGCATCATCTGCTGTGATGCTCTGGAACTTGAACCGTTCCACATAGGCCTGCGGGGACAGCCGGGGTGGGTTGCCATGCATGCTTGCTGCCTCCCCCCGGCACGTCCCCAACCTTCATCATCTTCATCGTCAACCGAGCACCCTTCCTTCCCGGCTCCCCGTGCTCCTTCCTCCCACCGCAGCATTTCACATCGCCCAGCCCCAGTTTGCCCCAAGCTCCCCAGCACGGGCGCGCCGTCCCTCCGCCTACCTGCAGGAAGGCGTCGAACTTGCCCTGGTCCCCCACGAGATGCGCCAGGTAGCTGACGAAGCAGAACCCCTTCTCATAGGGAGTCTCGTTGTACGTGTCGTCCGGGTTGACGCCTAGCAGGGGAGAAGGGAAACCGCTCACAACCGACCTGCTGCTCTGCAAAACGAGCGGCGCGCGTGGATTCACGCTTTCCGCACGGAGCACAGCCCTGCGCAGCCTCGGGCACCACCAGCACCACCCGCGGGGGCTCCCACGGACCTGGCTCGATCACCACGCGGAGCTTGTTGAGCGGATGGTCCTCCCCGGTGTTGTCCATGTGCTGGCGCAGCAGGGCCCTGCCCGTGGCGGCCTCCAGGCAGGTGTACGCTGAACCTGGCGGGGACAAGCGGAGGCGTTTGGAGACCCCGACCCGCACGCTTCGCGTTCCTGCCCCACGCGGTGAGAGGGTGACGGCTGCTGCTACAAGGGGCAAGCAGAGCGAGCCTTGCTGGCTGGGGGAGCAGCTGCCGGGCCAGCCCCGTCGCTGGGGGAAGGAGGCGTTTGGGTGGGAAGCGCAGCAACGCAGCCCTGGGTTAGCCAGAGGTCACCCTGCCGGGGAGCTGGGAGGGCAAAGGAAAGGTGAGGCTGGGCGAGATCGCTGCTCCCCAGCCCAGCAGCGCCCCACCTCCCTGCTACGGGGATGTGGCGGCTCCATCCGCGCCTGACACGAGCTTGGTTGCTGTTAACAAGAAACCCCGGTGCTTGGCAGAGCGCTGCTCGTCTCCTGCAGGACGCGGTACGGGCCCTGCTCCCACGTGCAGCTCTCGGAGGGAGGCGCGGAGCCTCCACAGACCCCAAAACCCGGCTGCCTGCAGACCCCGGGCACGGCCACGCACCGTAGACCTCGGTGGAAATGCGCCTCTGCGCGTACATGGTGAAGCCCTCGTTCAGCCAGAACTCGCCCCAGGTGGCGTTGGTGACCAGGTTGCCGAACCAGCTGTGGGAGATCTCGTGGATGATGACGTCCACCAGGGAACGGTCCCCGGCCAGCAGGCAGGGCGTCACGAAGGTGATGCAGGGGTTCTCCATCCCGCCGAAGGGGAACGAGGGCGGCATGAACAGGACGTCGTACCTGGCAGGGAAGAGCAAGCGGCTCGGTACGGAGCCACCTCTGCCTGCAGCCGCGGCCCAGGGCCGGGGGATGCTCCGTCCCCTGCCCCGAGGAACAGGGCCTCTCATACCTGCCCCAAACATAGGGTCCAAAGAGCTTCTCGCCCACGGCCAGGAACTCCTCGATCACCCCGTCGTACTCCTTCTTAGCAGCCTCGATCAGGCAGGGCTCGGCCCAGACACGGCTCCTGCACAGACCAACAGAGCTCAGACCGAGCAAGGGAAGGGGGTCCCTCCGGACGCCGAGGAGCGGGGACTTCGGGGGGCATTCGGCCGCACTGAGTGACCCCTCTGAGTCGGGGCCTCCTCCAGAGCCGAGCAGGGTGCACCTGCCCCCAAAGAGATCCCCCCCCCGCCCCGATCAGTGCATTGTGTCTGCAGCAGGAGGAGGCAGCACCGGGGGACCCTGCAGGACAATCGTCGCGCAGGCGGAGACCTCCTGCAAGTCGTGTGCTTGGCCAGTGCCAACAAGAGGAAGCGTTAACCATTAGGGGACTTTCACCCTGTTGCTTCATCAGACAATAACCGCACGTGTTTATCCTGAGACAACATAAAAGCCTGGTGGTAAACAAAGCTAACGAGAGTCCAACTGTTGCAATCTCGTTCCTAGTCCGAATGCCAAAGGGCTTTTATATGGCTGCTGGAGCAGCCGGGAGCTCCAACGACCAGCCTGGGGAAGAGACGTGGGACCTTTGCTTGGCGGTGGGCACGCGCTGCCCTCGCCCACGTGCACAGGGCCGACACAAAGCGCTGCCCAGGACCCCTCCAGGGCCAGCGGAGCTGGGCTCCACAGCAAGCGGTGGCTCCCACGGCCGTGACTTAATGCACAGGTTGCTTCTGCAGGCGCTTACCTTGGGCCAACTTCAGCAGACACGATGTCCCCGACAGCCAGGGCGATCAGGTAGGAGGGGATGGGATGGTCCATCTTGAAGACGAAGGTGTTGTCTTTCTGCTTCTCCCAGGTTGTGGCGCTCATCACCGCCGTGAAGCCCTCGGGGACCTGGAAACATGGACAAAATGTCCATCAGATCTGCGCTGCACGAAGCGGGGTGTCATCCAGCCCGGCTGGGGACCCCACTACGTGTCCCCAGCGCCAAACCCCAGCCAGCCGTGCTGCTCGCAACCATCCCTTCTGCACCACAGCATTTGGGACAAAGCAACAGAGGCACACGGTGAGCCCTGGTGCCGCAGGGTGCAGGGGCGCAGCGGGGAGCAGAACAGGAAGGCAGCAATCAGCGCGTGCCCTACAGAAAGCAGCTCTCCTCCCCGTCCTTGCACAACAGCTCGTTATCCCGGTTCATCAGGCCCCAGTAAGCTCCGCAGTGGCTCCGTCAGCCCGGCGGCTGCGGGACGGGCAGGAGGTGAGCCTGGCGGTGCTGGGGAGAGCACGGTTCCTGCGGCACCGATCCCTGCACCGGGGTTTTCCGACACATGAGCCCTGTGCTCACCCTTCAGGAGGGAGCTTTGCTCCATCTTTCAGGGAAGAATTTAGAGCAAGGGGGAGAAAAATAAATTCCTGCATCACCAGCCGACGCCACGGCCTCGGTGTGCCATCAGCGTCACAGCCCCCGGCAGCGTCCCTCACCCCCCGGCAGCGCCGCTGCTGGCTGCGCTCCCCCAGGAGAGGGGACAGGCCTGGGTGTGAGCGACTTGGTTTGGGGCTAAACAAAAAGGGGAAGGCACCCGCTGCCTGCTAGGGGACCGAGCTGGGTTTTCCACGTTAACAATTCAGAGGAATTACTCAGGCAGCTGCATCCCCACGAGGAGACCTGAGAGGTTCAAGCACCCAGCTAATCCCAGCTGCTCACTGGCATTTCGGCATCAAGCACAGAGCATTTTGGCAGCGTCCTGCTCGGAGGCGAAAGCTTTCAGCACATCGCCCGGCACGCACCCGCTGTCATGTGCGAACCAGAGGCCGCAGCGGTGGCTAGGGAAGGGTGGGGAAAGGCGAGAGGAGCGACTCGGGCCAGGCGTACTTGTAGAGGAAAATAAAGTACAAGCTAAATATTTGTCACTGCCTTCTCTGCTGGGGGCCTGCAGGGGGGATTTGGAGCGTAATGCTCCAAATCGTCTCGAACCTGCGGCCGCACGGGCTCCGGGCAGCGCTCCTGCAGCACCCGAACGCTTCCGCGCGTCCGGGGCATCCTGCGGGAAGCCGGCGGCTTCCTGCCCCTCGAGCACCTCCGGACGGGAGCACGGCGAGGGCTTTGCTCTGGGAGAGCTTCGGGAAGGCGGCGGGGTTTGTGCCCCGCGCCCCTCCCGGGGAGCCGCTTACCTGCACCGTGGCCGAGTATGTGCATTTAACTGCTGGAGTGTCAAAGCCAGGGAAAAAGGATCTATTCAGGACGGCCTGGCCTTGAGTGTACATAAAGGGCTTCTGCTTCCCCGCTGTCTGCTCGGGGGTGAGCCAGCACACCTGGCGAGAGACAAGAGACAGCGCTGTGAGCGGCGGGGCTTTACCTGGACCCGTGCCGAGTAGGTGCTCTTGGTGCCCGGGGTGTGGAAGCCGGGGAAGAAGGACCTGTTGAGCACAGGGAAGCCAGAGGTATAGAGGAAAGGCTTCTCCTTCTGGGCGGTTTGGGAGGAGGCCAGCCACGACATCTGCAGCACAGGGGGAACAGCAAGGCGCTGAGGGGGCGGCGGGCGGCCACCCGGAGCCCACCTCGGTCCCCGGCTCCCCCCCCCCCCGCGCCGGGCGCCTTCGGGACAGGCCGGGAGCCGTCCCCACGTCCCCTCGCCCCCCACCCCCCCGCGGCCCCTCCCCGGCCCCTCGCCCCCCGCTCACCCCGGGCCCCTCGCCCGCCTCGTAGTCGACGCGCACGGCCAGCAGCTGCCCGGGCCGCGGCTCCCGGGGCAGGGCGAGGCGCAGCGCCGAGCCGTAGCTGGCGAACGGGAGGCTCTCGAAGGGCAGCTCCCGGCCTCCGCCGCCGCCGCCGTCGGCCTCGGGGTGGGGGGGCAGCAGGGTCGCCCCCCGCACCTCCAGCGTCGGGTGCGAGTCCAGCAGCAGGGCCCGGCCCCCCGGGCGCAGGCAGCGCAGCTCCAAGCGCGCCGCCCCCCGCAGCCGCCCCGCGCCGCCCCCCCCCGAGCCGAAGGCGACCCCCAGCTCCAGGTGCAGGTGGAGCAGCGAGAAGGGGGCCGCCGCCGCCCCCCCCGTGGCCGTGGCCGTGTCCCGGGCCGGCTCCGCCGCCATGGCTGCTGCGGGGGGGGGGAGGGCGGGGGGAGGGCGGGGAAGGGGGCGGGGGGTGGAGGGGGGGTGGGGAGGGGGGGAAGCTCCGGGGGGGGGGAATTACGGGGGGTGCGGGCTCCGTGGGAAGGGGGGGGACTCGTGGGGGGGAGGGCATGGGGGGACGGGGCGGACTGAGGGGTGCGGGGGCGAGTGAGGAGGGGGGGGTCCTGAGGGTGCGGGCTCGGGGGGTGGGGGTCATGGGGGGGGACTTGTGGGGGGGGGGCGACAAGCGTGGGGGACCCTTGGGGTGTGGGCCCCGTGGGGGGGGTCCGGAGAGGCGGGGGCGTTTGGGGGGGCTCGGGGGAACGGGGAGTGGGGGGGACCCGTGGGGGGGGGGGGCGTATGGAGGGGGGTCCTGGGGGAGCGGGGGGTCCCGGGGGGGGGGACCCGTGGGGTGCGGGCTCCGGGGGCGCCGTGGTGCTGCCCCCCCCCGGCTCGTTGCCCCCCCCCCGCCGTGCTCGGGGCCGTTCTGCTGCGGGCCGGGGGGGGCCGGGGGGGGCCGGGCCTGCGCGGCTCCTCCCCGCCGCTCCCCGGGGCCCTCGAGTCCGCGCCGCTGCCGCTGGGGAGGCGGCGCCGGGAGCTGAGCGGGGCCGGGCGGCGGCGGTGAGTGCTGGGGGGCCGAGGGGGGACACCCCGGGGGGGACATCCCCGAGGGGACACCCAGGAGGGGACGCCCAGGAGGGGACGCCCAGGGGACGCGGGGCTGGCGGGGCAGGGTCCCCCGGGGGTCCCGTTCCTTCAGCCCGGCCGGTGCCCGGGGTGGGGGGTCCCCTCCTCCCGTGTCCCGGTGCCCCCCTCCCGCTGTCGCCCGTCCCCGGCTCGGGGTCTCCTGGGGGAGCCGCAGGAAGGAAGCGAGCGGGGAAACTGAGGCACGGGGCCGGGACAGCCGGGGGGGCAGCGGGGACTCCGTGGCGCTGGGTCTCGGTGTCCCCGGCCCCGCTGCGGCCAGGCGGCTCCCGGCGGCACCGGCGGGTCCCGGCTCGGCACCGGGGGGCCCGCAGGGGTCGGGCAGGCTCCGAGCGCGGCTCCGCACCTCCGAACCCTCAGGGTTGTGCAGGGGCGGGCGAAGCGTCCGGGGCACGGACACCCGCGGCACGCGTTCGCCGCTCTCCGGGGGTCTCACCTCGGAAAATCCCAGCTGGGAGGGAAGCCGGGAGCCCACGCGGGGCCGGGAGCGCTGCTGCGGCTCGGAGGGCTCCCGGCGTGTGTCCGAGCAGCCCCGCAGCCCCGCAGGGCGTTTTGGAGAGGGGCAGCAACGCAGGACGCGGGCACCCAAATTCCCAGCAGCGGGGCGAAGTCCCGCCGCTGCCCCCCTCGCTCGCCCGGTATCGCCCCAGTTCCTGAGCCCTGGGCTCGATGCGGCCCCTGGGCTCGCAGCCCGCTCCTGCCTCGCCACCCCCCAGCCCTGCCCCTGCCTCAGTTTCCCCCCGGGCATTGCTCCCCATCCGACACGGCCCCGTGGTGCGGGGTGTGGGGTGGAGGGGGGGCAGGCTGGGTCCCCCCCGTGGTTTGGGTCCCAGGGTGGGATCCAGGCCTCGTCCTCTGTGCTGGGGGGGGTCCAGGTGAGTCCCAGTGTGCGGGGAGCCATAAAACGGGAACGGGGACAGGAATGGGGACACGGAAGGGAACAGGAGCGAGGATGCGGACGGGGGGTGGCGGGGCCTGGAGCGGGGCTGGGGGTGCAGCCGGGGCTGCTGCGGGGAGGTGGGGCCGGCCCCGCGGGGCAGCGGGGTATAAATATCCGAGCTGGGAGCTTTTCCTGCCCACGGACAGGAAAAAGGTGTTTCCGGCCCTGGGCTGCAGTGGGGCTGGGCCCCGCAGGGGATGAGCGGGACCGGGGCCAGGTGTCCCCGTTCTCCCCCTGCCTCCCACCCAGGGCACACGGGGAGCAGCATCAGTCCCCAGGCTCCTGGGGTCAGGCCTGGGAAGCGCCAGCCCCTGCGTGTCCTCAGAAATGATTCCTGGGGGGCCAGGACCTGTTGTGGGATGCGGGTGCAGGCGGTGGCTCGGCTGACAGCCCCGGCGTTTCTGCAGGCATCACTTGGGGAAACTGAGGCACAGCTTGCAGGTTGGCAGCAAACTTGGCAAAGCCCATGGGTCCTCCTTGAATGCTCCCAGGTGGGGCACAAACCCAGCCCAGTGGCCCCTGACCACTCCCCGGGGCTGAGGGAGGGTCCTGAGCCCTGCTCGTTAGCAAGTGGCCCCTGATGAGCTTTGTGCTGCCTCAGTGAGGGCTTCAGGGGCACAGAAATTTGGGCACAGCCGGATTAACCCCTGGGTTCACAGCCTTGGTGCAGCCCCACGGGGGGATGCTGCACACCCATGGGGGCTTTCACCCTCTGTGATTTACAGCGTGGTCCCCGGAGCGGGGTTCGGCCATGGAGGGGACGGATCCAGGACCCTGGATGCTGCCCTGGAGGCACCCGGGGCAAGGGTACCTCCAGGCATTGCGTGAGGAGGGGGCAGGTGGGGACAAGGCACCATGCTCATGGCACGGGAGCCCCCTGGGGTGGTGGCACTGGCGTCTTGGCATCCTCTTCCCTCTGGGATGTGGGAATGAGGCTCTGCCGGTCTGCACAGCGCTGCAGGGGGCGGGTTTGGGGTGGGAGCTGGGTGTGGGTTCGGGCTGCAGGCGTCCCCGGGGTCAGGGCGATGCCCACACGGGCTGGGGGTGGCCCTGCAGAGAAGGGCTTGGGGACGTTGGTGGCAGAAATACTGGACGCGAGCTGGCAGCTGGATGTGGCTGGGGGCAGCCGGGGCTGGGGGAGGCGTTGTGCCCATGGCAGGGGGCTGGAACCAGGTGGGCTTTAAGGTCCCTTCCGACCCAACCATTCTGGGATTTCCCCCATTCCCTGATTTTCCCTGGTGCCGGCCGCCTTTCCCCCGTGCCCCTGGTGGTGGGCAGTGGGCTGTGCTGGGCAGGGCTTTCCCACGCGCTGCCACCGCAGCCACATCCTGCTGCGGCCACCCAGGCAGGGACAACCCCGTGGTGGCCTCGTGGGAGCCGCAGGGGCCGGGTTTTGGGGCTCTGGGCACCCCGGGGCACCCAGCACAGCCACTCTCAGCAGGAGGCTGGGCCGTCAGGGTGGGGGCATGGGGGCGCGGAGCCCAGCGAGGCTGTGGTCATCTCCATCCTCATCCTCGGCTGCCACCGGACACGGCCCCACGGTGCGGATGCGGCCGGGCCGCGTCACCTCCGGCAGCAGGGCAGCGGAAACTCCCTCGGCGTGGGGCTGGGCATTGACTCACAGCTTCTCCTCCACCCCTTCCTCCATCCCCCCCCACCGGTTTTCCTTGCTTTTCTCTCCCCTCTCCCTCTCTGGGCTCTTTCCAGGGGAGACATGTACGCCGCAGGGGGAAAGGGGGGAAGCTGGAGCACGGCTCTCCTCGCTGCGGGCAGGCAGGATGCTCGGAGGATGCTCAGGGGATGCTCAGGGGATGCTCAGGGGATGCTCAGAGGATGCTCAGGCTCTCCTCCAGGAAAGCTGATCCTCCTCCATGAGCAATGGACCCACAGTCTAGCAACCGCGGTGATCGGTTTGAAGCTGGGGGGGCAGCCTGGCTGCTTGCGCTCCGAACGGCAAAGGCAGCGAAACCCACATTAATACCTGGGTAATGAGGTGTTTGCGTGGCACTCGCGGCCCCTGCGGATTTGCAGCTCACTGGAAAATCCACTCATCCCATTAAGGGCTCCCCGGGGCTTTTGCTTTCCATCGCAGATGCCCGCCTGTCCCGGGGAGCCCGTCCCAGGGTTTGGGGGCCGAGCAACGCGCAGTGGGGCTGCCGGGTACGGGGTGGGGGGGTCAGGGCAAGTCCCTGCTGCAAGAGCTGCGTGTTTATGGTAGGGGGGCGTTATGGGGGGAGATCCCAAGTGCCCAGGTAACACCAGCCCGGTAAGCGTTGCGCACGGTGGGAATGGTCCCCAGGGGATCAGGTGCTTGGAGATGCAGGGGGCGCAGCCTCGCTGCACGCCCAGGGGCTCAGGGGGAGCAGGGGCTTCACGCGGGGGGGCATTTGGGAATCGGAGCCCCAGCACAGCGTCCCCTTGCTCTGTTCAGTGCCCGGAGCGGTGCCGCTGGGTGCAAACGGCAGCTTTAAGCCGTGGGGGGGCTTTGCGGAGGGCGCAGCGGTGGCAGCCCAGCTCCGGCTCTGTTCCCTGATGGATTAAAGCTGCCCTCGGGGACCTGGCGCCCCGACCCCTGCGCTGCTGCTTCCCCAGCATTACGCAGCTCGCCCACCCCGCAGCGCTTCTGGAATCCTTGGCCGGCCTTGGGGGGACGAACGACCTTTGGCTTAGCCCAGCACAGCCTGCGGTGCGCCCGGGGAGCTGAGCCGAGCGCCGGGGACGCGCAGCCCGTGCCGGGGCGGGGAGGTGAGCGCAGCTGTCCCACCGCACGCGTACGCACGCAAGCACGGCCGAGTTGATGCCTTTAGCAGCTCTCCGCACAGCTGCGGCTTCCCGAGGCCGGGTCCCCAAAGCCAAAAAGCGCCGGGTGCCTCCAGGCTTCGGGGCTGAGCGCTGGGGGGGCCGTTTCCGCCCGGCGTTGCTGGACCCGGCGAGGACACGCAGGCAGGCGCTGCGACATCTGCTCTTGCTCAAAACCCCGAGGAGCGAGCACGAAGCTTCCTGGCTCTGCAACCGGGCCAGGTCTGCAGCCCGTCAGGTCCCGGGGCTGGGGCCAAAGGCTGCGATGGGCCCCGGGGAGCAGGACCCAGACAGGGCGATCCGGATGCGGCCCGGCCAGGCCGCGCTCCCCATCCTCGGCTGTTCGCTTTCGGCCCTCCCCGAGAGCATCGCGTGCGCCTCGGCTGCACGACGGCTCCGGGACACGGCGTGGGGGTCCCCGGCGTGGGGGGGGTCACCCACCAGGGAGCCTTTTTTTGGGGGAGGGGGGTCCGGAGCCCCCAGGAGGTGCTGGATGCTGAGGCAGCCGGTGGGTCGGGGGGGGCAGCGGGGGCTGCGGGCAGCTCCCGGCCTCTCGCAGGTTGGCGAAGCGGCAGCCCCGACACCGGTGGCCATGGGGGGGGGGGGTTCTCGGGGGGAGCCCCCTGTGGTTTTTGGGGGGGGGGCGGAGGGGGGGAGCCCCGTATTTTTTTGGGGGGGGGCGGCGCCGCGGGGCCGGCCCGGAGCTGTCCAGCGCCGGCGCCTCCTGAACGGCCGCGGGGACGCGCAGCGGGCACGGCGCTCCCGGCTCCGCGCTCCCGCAGCCCCCCTGTCCCCCCCCGACACCCCCTGTCCCCCCCAACCCCTGTCCCCTCCGACACCCCCTGTCCCCTCCGACACCCCCCGCCCACGAGGCCGATCGCGACCCACGGACACGCTGCCAGGGGCAGCCCCTGTGCCCCCCCCCCCCCGCTGGGGGCTGCACAGGGACATCTGCGCCCCCCGGCACCCCCATGGGCTCGGGGGGTGCCGCACCCGCGGGTCGCAGTTTTGGGGTTAATGGCACCAATTAAAGGCCTGCGAGGGGCTGGCATCGCCTGGAGCAGCCGGGGGACACGTCCCCAGAGACCCCAATAGCCTCCGGTATCCGGAGGCCGTAAACAGGGGGCCTCCAGTATCGGGGCGCCCGGCAGGGCTCAGCACCCGCAGGATTTGTGCCCGGCCTGGGCAGGGCTCGGTCTCACTGCACCGGGTTGTCGGTGGCGGAGGCCGCCGCGGGCTGTGCAGGGCTAAACTTCGCTCACAGCAAGGTTTTATTAAAGTGGGTTAAGTGCCTAATGGGATGGCCGCGGCGTGGCTGAAGGACAGCTTAGTGCTGCGGCTCCCCGGCCGGCTCTGCTCTAACACCAGCCGCTTTCATCCTCCTCCTGCACCCGCGCGCTGCTCTTCCCTCCCCTCGGCGGCTCCCCCAGCTCAGCAAAGCCGCCCCAAGCCCCCTGCGTCGTGGGGTGGGGATGAGGCCAGGACGGGCAGAGCTGGGGCTCCCCGGGCACCCTCCCACCCTCCTGCTCCCCGTGCCCGTGCCCAAGCCCATGCCAGACGAGCTGCCCGCTGAGATGCCGTTGCGCACAAGATCCTGGCTCCGGGGGGGGGGCTCGGGCTGTGCTGACTCCCGACCACCCCCAACTCTGCCTTGCTGGGGCTCCGCTTGCACCGCTCTGCTCTGCTCGCTCCGGTCCCTGCCGTGCTTTTGAGCCAGAAGCCCCCTCTCCGTGGCACCGAGCCCTGGGTACGGCCCCTCGGCGCGGCGAGACCCCCGGCAGCGAGCAGGCAGCGCGGGTCCCCGCAGCGCGGGCGGTGGCAATGTCCCACGCGGTGACACCCGGCCGGGGGCAGGCCAGGTCTCGGCCGCGGCGCGGGGGCTGGAGGCTGAATGGGCAGCTTGTTCCCCTCTGAAGGCTCCTTTCTCTCCCTGCTCCCCTCTGTTTCTCTTAGGAAAGTTTTATGTCCCTTGTGTCACAAGGAGCCTTTTCTTTGTCATCCTTCCTGAGCGTGCCGGGGAGGAGGCTGCGTTGGAGCAGCGCCATCCCTGGAGGCAGCTCGGGGCCGGATCCTGCCCGGGGCTGTGGGGAGATGCTTCGAGGGGCAGCGGCGTCGTGCCGGGAGGGTCTGCACGGGGCTGGTCCCAGTCGCTCCCACGCTGTAGAATTTGAGGTCTGGGCCCCGTGGGCACGGGGCATCTCCACCCCCAGCGCGGCCGGCTGGGCTCCGCAGCCTGGCCCGTCTGAGCTGGGCTGCAAACGTCCTCCCAAGAGGATTCCCCGCGCCTGCCGGGGAGGATTTGGGGGATTTGTGGCAACTCTGCACAATTGCTGCGGCAGCCGCTGCTTCCCATCGGAGGGAGCAAACTGGAGGACGCCGTGGGTGGACGCAAATGGCTGCGAACGCGAGGCACAGGCCAGGACGCCTTGGGGACACCCCAGGGCTGTGGGGTTTGCTCTGGAGCTGTGTCAGGGTGGGGAAACCGAGGCACAGAGTGGCAGTGAGAGCCCTGCAGAGGGTGAAGGGTTTAATGCCTCTTTGCATCGCCGAGTGCCCGTGCTCAGACTCCTGCCGCAGCCATCCCGGGCACGGGGAAGGGTTTAATCCCAGCACAGCTGTGAGGGGGCTGAGACGCTCGCGTGCCCCACAACGTGTGCGAAGCGAGGGACGTGAAATGGGGCTGAGCCTCCGGGTCCGTGTGTTCATTCCTGCCTGCCCTAACCGCAGGTGTGAGGTGTGCTTTGACTCTGCTCCAAGCAAGTAGCTCAAGCCCCGAGCACAACAGATGCCTCTTTGAAAGAGACGCCTTCGGGGATGTGCTGGTTCGCGTTTGTCCTGGGATGAAGGACACGGCTCAGCCAGGGCTGTTCCTTTTTGCTCCTTTCTCCATGGGCTGCCTCGTCCGAAAGGATCAGCAACCACTTTGTTCCCTGGGTGTAACAGTCTCTAATTATGGGAAACCTGGAGCTCAGCGCTGGAGGCAGTGGGCACCAGCCCAGCGCCCCTGTGCTGAGCTCTGGACCCGCAGTAGCTGGGACGAGCGTCCTCCCCCAGGGAGTGCATCCCAACCTGCCTGAGATTTCGGGTGCTCCATCACTGCCCAGGGGGACAAACCCCAATGCGGGGCTGAGCCTGCGGCGCTGGCGGCTCCTTGTCATTAGGAGAAAGTCCCTTCCCTTTTCAGCTAATTGCAAAGGACCTGCCGCGGTGGGGAGACGCCTCTATCTAGGTCAGGCTGTGACCTGCTTAGCCGGGCAGCGTGGCCGCGGGAGGAGCAGGGGCGCACGGAGGGGACCGGCCCCACGGGACGGGGGGCTCGGCGTCCCCGAACGGCCCCAATTGGGCGGCTGGAAACTAAAGTCAGCGGGAAGCTGATAATTTGCTTGGTATCAGAAAGTGATGAATCTCCTAGGGGTGACTTTAATTTGCGTTTGCTCATAAAATAATGGGAGGTTGCGGCAGGCTGCCTACAGCAGGAGGCTGCTCCCGGGGCTGGCTGGGTCCCGGCTGCTTTGGGTTGTCCCACGGCGGCTCTGCAGGTGAGGACATCCCTGTCCCCAGCCAGGGGTCCGGCTGGCAGCCAGAGTTACCCGGGGCAGAGGGGCCGCATCCAGCCCTCCCCGTCCCCAGGGGAGCTCCGGACCAGGGTGCAGCCTGGAAGGGGTCGCCGTGGTTAGCCGGGCGAAGTGCTGGGTGCCCTCCCCACCCCAAGGCACGGGCTATGGGAGGGGACAGCTCCAAAGCCCTCCTCCCGCAGCCACTGCCTGCCCCTATAAAACCTCAGAGCCTGTGAGGACAGGAGGAGGATTGATTTTTTTGTGGCAAACACGGCAGCTTTGGCTTCAGCTGCAGAGGCAGCCTCGTGCTGCCCTCCCAGCAGGCTCCGAGGACAGGGGTGGAAGCCGTGTCCACGTGAGGGAAATCCAGCTGGAGCAAACAGATCAAAAAAAAATCTATAAAAACCGGTTACGGCTCCGGTGCTAAATGCCCTGAGAGCAGGAGTGTGCCAGGCTCCAAAGCGGAGCCGCGTGATGCTGATGCACAGGGGGGTCGGTGATGATAAGATTGTAGCACACATCTAGGGGAACTTTTTGCCTCTGGCTTGGATAAAGAGGGGCTCAGGGAAAGCACTGTGCTGGGACCGACTCTACTGGCTGGGAAAAAATTGACAAAGTTGGGAGAAAATTGCCAAAAAATGGAGTGGGGCCGGTGGCTCAGCCGCTCGTGTAGGGCTGCCTTGTGCCTCCGAGGGTGGAGGGCCACCAGCTCTGGCCCCGGGGAGGGACGGTCGGCCCCACCGGCACTGCAAAAGGCATTTTGCCAAAGGCTGGGTGCTGGGTGCTGAGCCCTGGGGGCTCAGCAGACGCAGAGCAGGGCACGGCCGGCCCCGAGCCGCAGCGATGCCATCAGCGGGGCTGGGGTTGGACTTCACGGGCAGATCCAGGGCCGTGTCGGAGACGGTGCGACTGCCAAAATGTCTGCAGGCAGTCCTTACGCTCCGGGGAAGCCCGTCTCAGCCTTGAAAGGCAGCCAGGCTGCGGGCCGGGCCGCAAACAGAGCGGCCTGTGTGTGCACGGAGAGCGGCTCCGTCGGCTCGCACCCAGCGCCCAGCGCGGCGCCCGCACAAAGCCCCGCTTGTTTTCGCTGCTCCGGCCCAAAACGCAGCCTTCGCGGGGGCAAGCAGCACCCGGGCGCCCTCCCCAGCATCTCCCCACCTTTCCAGAGATGTTCCCGATCTCTCCATCCCTGCAAAAAAAAAAATAAAAAATATATATATATATATATTTTTTAACTTTTCCCTGGAGAGCTGCAGCGCAGAGGGGTGCCCAGGACCCGTGGGGGTGGCTGGAGCTGGAGCTTGGCTCCGCGGCTGATTTTGCCCCCGGGCTCTGCTCTGCTTCCCCACGCAAAGCGCCCAAAGTCCGGCATCTCGGCAGCCCCCCAGGCCTGCGGGAGGGATGAGCTCCTCCACACGGTGCCACCGTGAGAACGTCCCTGTCACCAGTGGTGTCAAAGCTGGGGAGACGCCCAGGCTGAACAGAGAGCGGGGGCGGCCGCTGGAGTGTCACCGTGGGGCAGGACGAGAGCAGGGGCAGGGAGGGATGGGGCAGGTGGCACCATGCGGGGGGTGTCGGGGCTGGGGAGGGCAGGAATGGGGCTCGGACGCCGCACGGAGCAGCCGTGGGATGGGTCCTGTGGGCACGTGTGTGTGGGTCCGTTGCGGTGCTGTGCGGCCAGGCCCAAGGCCTGGGGGACGGGGTGGCGGAGCTGGCCCCCGTGCCAGCTGGAAGGCGGTCTCGGGTGCCCACGAGGTGGTCTTGGGTGGCCGGAGGGTGGTCCTGGATGACTGGAAGGTCATCGTGGGTGACTGGGGGGTGGTCTCCAGTGGTTTGGGGGACCAGGAGATGGTTTTGGGTGGCCAAGAGGGGAACCCCTACCTGCGGGTCTGCGCCCGTACGGCCTCACCGCAGGGCCCCGCCATAGGGGCCTGGGGACACAGGGACAGGGGCTGGCAAAGACCGGGGTCCCTGGGGGGGGACATGGGGAGGAGACATCACCCGTGCCGTGGCTCACCCCCCTCCCTCTCCTCTCCCTCCGCAGCACCTCGCCGGAGCCTCCTCACCGGGATGAACGGGACGGCCAACCTCACCCCGGCCGGCCGCGGCCACTACGGCTCTGCCATCCCGGTGCCACGCGCCGTGCCCCCCAGCAAGCTGCCCGCTGCGGCCCCCCCGGCCCGCCAGAGCACCCCGGGGCCTCCCGCCTCCCACCAGGCCTCGTCCCCGCGGCTGGCCTCCGGCCCCAAAAGCCTCAAGCCCAAGCCCAGAGCCGCCGGCCGTGAGCCGGCCGAGGGCCCCAGCCCCAGCGTCCCCCCCCGTGGGGGGCAGAGACCCCCGGTGCCCCCTGGGAAGTGGCCGGAGGTGGGCAAGGGGGTGGCGGGCGGCCGAGGGGCTGGCGTGGAGAGTGGCCTGCGGGGACCTGGGGGCCGCCGTCCCCTGAGCTGCTCCGTGCGGGGGCCAGGGGGGACCCCTGAGATGGCGGCGGAGGACGGGCCCCCTGCCGGCTCGCAGAGCAGGGTGCCCGTCTTCGGGTCAGGGGCCATCAGTTTCTCCTCGGCCTCCCCGCACAGCCGGCCCGTGACGGCCACCGTGGCACCCTTCCAGTACCGGTGAGTGCCCGGGGACGGGGCATGGCGGGGGGCACGGGGATGGGGGGGGCTACGGGGAAACCTCGCCGGAATGATGGGGTTGGGGTCCGGTGAGTGGGGGCTGGGGGCTTCCCTCTGGGTTGGGGTGCTGGGGGCACCCATGGGAGCCTGATGAACGGTGTGGGGCAGGCTCAGTAAAACCGAAGGGGATGTGACACCCTGGGGACCCCCGCCACCATGGGACCAGTGTCCTCAGGGTCCCCGGAGAGCCCCAGGCACCGGCTGTCCCCATCTCCCCGGGGTCCCTGGGTGGCCGCACCCCAGCTCGCCCACCCTAACCCCGCTCCGTCCCCAGGCTGCAGGGGGACGGGGAGGAGCGGGCCACGTCCCCGTGTGACACCGGTCCTGCCGAGGAGCCCGACCCCAAGCCCAGAGCCTTGAGTGAGTCTGGGGGGGTTTCCGGGGGGGGGGGGGAGGTCCTGTGTGCCCCCAGCGCAGGGGCTGTGCGTGTCCCACATGTGTGGGGAGGGGTGGGAGCACTGCCCCGTGTCCCTCGCTCATCCTCATCCACCACGGGGCCGTGCTGGGGTCCCCCCCCTCCCAAAAAATGGGGCCTGGCCTGGGACTCGTGGGGGGGGCGATGCTGGGTGCCCCCGCTCCCCTTCGGCTTGTGCGGGCGCTTGGCTTCGCTTGCTGGCTCGGGGCTGCTGGGGGGCTGCTGGGGGCAGGGCAGGGCAGGGGGGGCCTCAGCCTTTGCCAAACCCCGTCCCTTCCCCCTCGGTCCCCCCGTCCCCGCTCGTGCCACCCGACCTCGGTGACACGGGCAGCGCGTGCCAGCACTGGTGGGCTCTGACTGGAGCCCCAGAACCGCCAGGCGCTGGGGAAGGGGCGCAGGGAGGCCGGGGGGGGGACACACACACCGGGGCCATCGTCTGCGTTATTAATGCCTTGTGCGGGGCCTCCGGGAGCAGCTGGCGGCGGCTGGGAGCGGGGCCGGATGAAACGCACGTGCAGACGTGGGGCCAGGGCTGTGCCGAGCACAGGAGCATCCCGAAACCGCCGCACGTAGCGAGCGAGCGGGAGAGGGACGGGGAGGAGGGAACCGTCCGGGGGCCACGGGGCTGGGGCCGCGGGGCCAGGCTGGCGTGGGGCGAGCACGGGGTGCTGGTGGCTTCGTGGCTGCAAGGAGGGGGGGGGCAGAAACCACAAGCGAGGAGAGCAGCAGGGGATGGCGGTGACCCTTCCCCAGCTGGTGGAGCTGCACCCGTGCGTGTGGGGCTGCCGTGGGGCAGAGCCCCCCTACCCCCCCAGCACAGAGCCCCGCTTCCCCGCACCAGCGCCGCGTGCCGAGCAGCCGGCTGCCCCCGAGGATTGTCCCCGCCGCCCACACCCCCCGCGTTTCGGTGTGGCCGTCCCCTCCCAAGGCCCTGCTGCCTCTTGGCTCGCTCTCCTCTTTCTAGTTTTCCACCGAGCTCCAGGAATGACCCATTTCCGAGGAGGCGGCCGAGAGCCAGCGCGCAGGCTGGGGGGGGAGGCCTGGCACCGGCGGCTCCCCGTGCCGCCAACCTCCCACCGGCACCGCGGGGCCGCCGGGCGGGGATTTAACGCCCGGAGCGTCCCCAGCTGCCGGTGACGCCGCCGTGAGCGGCGTTGGGGACAAACCCAAACCCTCCCTGCCGCGTGGTCGGGTCCGTGCTCACCACGGCGTTTTTCAATGAACCACTCACCGCCGGCGCCGGTTGCGCTTTGCCGGCCGCGTGGGGCGAGCGGGGCGGCGGGGGGACGCGAGCCCCCTTATTTGTATTTTATTTTTGGGGTGGTGGTGGCTGAGCCCGGAGGCGAGGTTCCCCACCCCCGCCGCGAATCGGGAGCAGCCCGCTGCTCTGCGGCGCTTGCTTTTGGGGTGGGTTTTTTGGGGGGGGGCGGCCATGTGCGGCGTGGCCGCTCGAAGGGATGCCGGGGCGGCGGTTGCCAGGGCAGCGAGCGGAGGACGGCGGGATGGGGATGCTCCGGGGACGTGCGGGAAGGGGAAGGAGAGCGGGGCGAGGCGCCTCGGGAGCCGCCGCGGCTGATCCGAGCCGACAGAAGCCGGTCAGAGCCGCGGTGCCAGCTCCCGGCACGGCTTCGCGACGGAGGGCTGGGGGGGGGGCATCGGCTGCGGGGCTCGGTGCTGAGCCAGGGTCCCAGGGCAGGATGTCAGAGCGGGCTGGGGTGGGTGGCTCTGAGCGGGGCTGCCCGCTCGCCCCGCGCTGGGGAGCTTTGGGGTCAGGGCTGAGCGGGGCCGGCGCCGTGGCGAGGGGCACCGAGCCCCCATCCTGTCCCCTGTCCCGTGCCTGCGGGGTCCCCGGTGCCTTTTGGGGCCCCAGCGGGTCAAGCAGGGGGAGGCCACCGAGTCACCCACCCTCAAAAATGACCCAAATTCCCCAGATTTGCCCCTGCCACAGGCCCTACAGCACCAGCCGGGCCTTGGCAAAGGCCGCACTGCCCCCGAACCCCAGTGCGGCTTTGGGGGCGACCCGTCCCGTCCCGGCGGCGGTGTTTTTTGGGTTACAAACCACCCGTTTTGGCAGTTTCGCTTTCCCACCCAGCCAGGTGATCCCGGGGCCCCTGGGCGGCGCGGGGCCGAACCCCAAACCCCCCGAGGCCGGCGGCGGTGCCCGGGTTGGGGGGAGCCACCCCCGGCCGTGCCGCCCCTTATCTCCGCAGCGCCCTAATGCGATATTTGCCGGCGGTTGCCATGGCAGCCCGCGTGAGGTCACCGCGCAGACTTAATTCACCCCTCCCCGGGGACGGGTAATTAACGCAACGTGACGATAACCAGAGCCCGCTCCCCGCCGCCTCTCGCCCCTCGGTTCCCCCAAGCCCCTCGGCGGGGCCGCGCAGGCTCTGGGGGCCGCGGGGACCCCCGAGGCCGCCCCGCTGCCGCCTCGGGCCCTGCCAGCGCCCCGTTTCGGGGTGGGAACGGGGCGGTTCGGCCCCTTCGGGGGCGGCGGGGTGCTGGGGTGCTGGGGTGCTTCTGCGCGCAGGGTGCTGGGACCCCCCCCCGGCCTCGCCCCCACCCCCAGCTCCATGCCCACCCCCCCCTTCCCCGTGCGCGCTCCCGATTGCGGGAGCG
Organism: Anser brachyrhynchus; assembly: GCF_964034855.1. NCBI lineage: Eukaryota > Metazoa > Chordata > Aves > Anseriformes > Anatidae > Anser > Anser brachyrhynchus. The sequence continues at coordinate 4,499,580 of NC_137720.1, read as the reverse complement.
CGCGGGTGGGTCCCGCTGGCGGAGCCCCCCCCTCCCCCCCGCAGCACCCATGGGTGCCACCTTCCCCCCCCCCCATCCCTCCCCCCGCTCTCCCCCCGCCCTACCCCGCGCGCGCGCCCCCGCGGCTCCCCCTCCCCTCCCCTCCCCTCCGCGGGCGCGCGCGCGGCGCGGCCCCGCCCCCTGCCCGCTCCGGGCGGGCGCGGAGGAGGGCGGGCCCTTTTTGTTTGCCCCTGACATTCCGCTGGTTCGCAGCGGCCCGCGGGCGGCGGAGCGGCGAGGTGGGGCGGCTCCGCTCCGCTCCCCCCCCGTCCCCCCCCCCCCCCGTCCCCGCTCCGTTCCTCCCGGCCCGTTCGGCCCCGCCCCGCCGGTGGGGCGGCAGCTGAGGGCGCTTCTCTCCTCTCTCTCCCTCTCCCCCCCCCTTCTCCTCCCTCCTCTCTTTCTCCTCGTCCACGGTGCCGCAGCAGCAGCAGCAGCAGCGGGCGCCGGCGGGTTAAATGGTGGCAGCGCGGGGATGCTGGGGAGCAACCTCAAGAGCCTGCCCGACGTGGAGCTGGGCGACGAGGGGGCGGCGGAGCTCCGCGGCTACCGGCGGGGCCCCGACGGCGGCGCCGTGATGCCGAAGCGGGCGAAAGCGGCGACGGCGGCGGCGGCGGCGGCGGGGGGGGGGCCGCGGGGCGCGGAGCTGCGGGTGTTCAAGGCGAGCAGCGCCGAGGGGCGGCTGCCGGCCGGCTCCAACCTGCGCAAGCAGAAGTCGCTCACCAACCTGGCCTTCCTCACCGACGCCGAGAAGAAGCGGCAGCTCTACGAGCCGCGCTGGAGCGACGACATGGCCAAGGCGGCGGCCACGGTGGCGGCAGGAGGCCGCGGTGGCGGTGGTGGTGGCGGCGGTGGTGGCGGTGGTCCCCGTGCCCGCGAGGCGCCCGCCATGTCGCGCAGCCTGTCCCGCTCCGAGCACTCCCTGCTGCCGCCGCGCCCCGCCGGCCCCGCCAAGCCGCCGGCCGCCGGCAAGCCCAGCCGCATCCCCCGGGGGCCCTACGCCGAGGTGAAGCCCCTCAGCAAGGCCCCCGAGGCGGGCGGTGGCGGCGGCGGTGGCGGCGGCGGTGGCAAGTGCGACGACGAGCTGCTGGGCGGGAAGGGGCCTGCGGCGGCGGGCGCCGAGGAGAAGCCGTACCTGAAGGTGGACCCCGAGCTGGTGGTGACGGTGCTGGGAGACCTGGAGCAGCTCCTCTTCAGCCAGATGTTGGGTGAGTGCGGCCCCGCGTCGGTGGCCCCCTTCCTTCCTTCATTCCTTCCTTCCCTCACGCTCCTCTCCCTGCCCGGCCCCCGCTAGCTCCTCGCACCCCGAGGCGGTCACCCAGAACCAGGGCGACACGGGGCTGGGAGGATTCGGTGATGGCTTTTGTGGGGTTAAGGAATGGAAATTTGGCTCCTGGCAGGCTCTGGGGTCTTCTCCCCGTGGCTTGGCCATCACCCGTGAAGCCATGCAGCGTGGGGTGGCCCCGTGCCTTCAGGTGGGCACCCACCGCCTTGGGGTCCCCCGGCGTGTTTTTGGCCACATCCCGGTTCTAAATCAGCCCCGAGACCCCGAGGTTGCCCTCCCAGCACCGCCGCACGTCCCCTGCCCCGTCCTAGGGGCTGACCTTGGGGGCAGCACGCGTGGGGAGCCCCAGCCCGTGGGCGAGTCGGAGGCCCCCCGGGGTCTGGGTGCTGCTTTGTGCCCCCCGTCCTCCTGCCGCAGGCTGCGCGTGAGCTGCTTCCAGCCCCCGGCTGCGTTGGGCTCGCTCGCTCGATGCATTTGATCTCTGAGCCTGGGAAAGGCTCTGCGTGGTCGAGAGCTCGTCCCCTGTGGGGTATCACATGAGGTTTTCATCAAAGCAGCCAACGCGCCCGCTTCGGGTCGGAGCTCGGGCTTGCCGCCCCTCCGTCGGCTGCGCTGGCTCTCGGTGCAGGCGTGCCCAGCCCTCGCGTTCCCGTCGTGGCCGCTGCTCGCGGGGGACGTGGGCCGATCTCCAGGAAGGCGAGGCGGCGTCCCGATCCCCCGGCTTTCTCTCCCCCGTGGCCGTACCACGGAGGACTTGCAGCTGTGAAGAGCTCGGCTCGGTCTGGCGAGCCGGCGTGCAAAAATGGCAAGCGAGCTGCGAGCGGCCATGACGAGGCTGCTCGCAGCGCCCGAGCCAGCTGGGTTTGGAGCTGCGGCGTTTGGTGGGGGCAGGCTGGGGGCCCCGGCGTGTCTAGTGCCTTCTTTCTCCCTTGGAGCCCTCGGGATGTCACGGCCCCAGCTGTGGCACGGGGCTCTGGCACACGTGTGCTGCTGCGCCGGCACGGAGCCTCCCGTGCCGATGTCCCCTGCCTGCTCCCCTCCCTGGCAGGGGTCTGCCCTGGCTGCCAAAATGTCCCGTGGCCGCTGCCCGGTGACCCAGGGCTTGCTGGGGCCATGCCAGCAGCTCATGGAAAGCCACGGAGCGAGGCCAAGGCGGGGCAGGCAGATTGCAGAGGCGGGATGCACGAGGCCAGTCTGCTGCTGGGGTCCCGTGGTGGTCCCATCGCTGGGCTCGTGGATGTCCAGCCCCAGCCCTAATGCTGGGGTAACGCCAGGTCCCACTGGGGCAGGGAGCGCCGAGGGGTTGCAGGAGGATTTGTCCTGAACAGGTCTCCACCCTCTGGTGTTTGCATGCCTTGGGGGATCTCGGTGTCCCTCTTGTAGTGCTCTGCTCGTAGGGGGGGGTTCCTCAGCACCTCCAGGGAAAATTCCTGCAGCTTCCCTGAGGGTTCAGGGCTGGCCCGTGTAGGAACGACTCCTCGTGCACAAGGTGAGGAAATTCCTGGGGTGGTTCCCGGCCTCTGTCCGTGGTGGGGCCGATTTTAGTGGTGCTGAGCATCCCTCGGGCGGTGCTTGCCGTCTGAAGGCTTGGCCAGCTGTCTGGTGAGGGCCCTACGCTGCCAAATCTGCCTTGTGCCCCCCTTGCCCTGCGTGTTTGCTGAAATATAAGTCATTCGTCAGCGCGCACGGACCCCTGGGCTTCCTGCAGCGGGGAGGGCTGGTTCTCCACCCCCGGGTGGGGCAGCGTTTGGGGCTGACCGGTCAGGAGCTTCGCCCCGTGTCCTCGCGGGGGGCCGCAGGCTGAGCTTCTTGCCTTCGTGGGAGCTGTGCCGCTGAGTCGCGGCTGTTTAACGTGGCCGCCAGCGACCTGGCCCGTCCTTGGCAGCCCGAGGGGTGGGCACGGTGACAGGAGCGGGAGGTGCGCGGGGGGCAGCATGCCAGCAGCGTGCCGGTGGTTGCTCCGTCACCTCGTACGTGCCGGCGGTGGACCCGTGGCTGGGGGTGCGTGAGCCCGGGCACGCGCTGAGCTTCTGGCCCTGACCCCTTGGCGTGTCTGCTGCTGCGATCCGGGCGGGCGAAGCCCTCTCCAGTTCCTTCTGCAGACCAGCCCCTGGTGGTGGGCACAAACCCAGGCGGGACAGGAGTCCCCCTGGCTCAGAGCAGGGTGTGAGGGCTGGCGGGCGAGGCCAGGAGAGGGGCTCAGTGGCTACCGGCGGTGCCGGGGATGGAGAGAAGGCTTCTCCGCGCTGCGTGGCTCCTTTGGCACGAGAGCCGTCAGCCTGAGCCATTTTGCTGTGCCTGCTGGAGCGCCTCGAGAAGACCCAGGAGCTCGGTTTGTCCTGGGAAGAAAGGCGTGGGAGCCGCGGGGACTTCCCACCTCTGCAGATCTCGTCTGAACTGCTGACCTGTGCCGAGGAGCCGGCGCTGCCGCTGACTAACCGGAGCTCCCTGCTCCGCCGAACGCGGCGGCTCGCGGAGCCTTTCTGCACCCGTGGTTTCCACACCTGACTTCTCATCTCCATTTCACGTTCGTCCTGCCAGAAACACTCATCAGCCTCTGCTGAAGTGCAGCGCTGGCCAAAAATACAATTTATTTAGCAGTGGCCAAGCGCTGCCTCTCCTTTGGTTGCTGCAGATGTGTCATCTGTTTGATGGCACCGGCGCCTTTGTAGAGCCGGTGGAGATGTAACCACGTTGAGAGCAGGGCAGCCTGCGTAAGATGGAAGAGGTCACCGGGACGCAGCAACCACATGTGCTTTGTAGAGGCTATTTCTAACGCCCAAATTACACATTTCATCCCGAGCGGAGGCCGAGCCTTCTCATCAAAGCTGAGTGGTAGCCGGGTTTGCTAATTGCGCCAGCGCCCGGCCACAGGAGGAAGGGCACGGAGGGAGCGTGGCCAGCGTGGTGCGCGGCTCGGGGCGCGCGGCTCAGGCGTGCACAGCGGGTGAGAGCACACGGGGGGCTGTGGGTGAGCTCGCCCCAGGGTGTGGGGACCCCGCGTGATTGCCGCGCGTACCTAGAGGTCCCCAGAGCAGCTCCAGGATCCTGCAGCTGCTTTCTGCAGCCATTTCCTTGGCCATCTCTTGCTCTCTGTATGGTGCCTCTTAAGTGGCTACTAATGGGCGTAAGTACCCAAATGGCCGCTGCTGCGTGGGCCAGAGCCCGGATGGACGTGTGCGGTCCCCGGGGAGACGGCGTTCCCCGAAGGCTTCGCTGAAGGAGCCTTTGTAGCCCTGCCAGGCTCTGCAGGGGCTGGTGCAGCTGTAACGCATCTCGGTCCCGCAGCCCTTGGGGGGGAGGTGGGTGGGCGATGCCGCCTGGCCCCGCTGGGGTGTCCCCGCTGGGGTGTCCCTGCTGGGCAGCACGTGCCCGTGGTGCCTCTCTGACCGCACTCGCGGGCAGGGCTGGCTTCCTCGTGCTGGTGGGGCAGGAGGAGAGCCGGGGTGCAGACAAATGGGCTCCTGGAAAGGGGGTGATCTTCATATCGCACGTGGGCGGTGGAAAACCTGCAGCGCAGAAACTCCTGGCTCGTGTGTGACGTGCCCCGTGCGAGCGCGTTCAGGTGGAGGTCCCACCAAGGTGACCCTCCCCGCGTAGATCCCCTGCTGGTGAGCGTCCCTGCTGGCCAGGCGCACGGTACGGGATTCCTCAGCCCCACGGCTCTCCTGCCCCTGCCCCACGGCTTTCCTCGCTGTTAATTAAGCACTAATGGGCGCATCGCAGCGCTGTGCTGCACGAGCCTGGCTCGCTGGCGGGGGGAACACCAGGAGGTCAGAGAGCAAGTGGCTCTTCACAGCCCTGGGAGCGGGTTATTGCCTCGTAAAGCGCCGCGGCCGTTCTCATCCCGCTGTTACGCTGACGTTACGCCTCTCCTAGTGCCCCGGCAGGACAGCGGCCGTGTGGCGAGGTTGTTGGGGTGGGAATTGGTTTCCTTCTGCCTGTGTTTGGGGCGGGGTGAGGAGAAAGGGGCGATCTGCGCCACCGTGTCGCTGTCTCCACTCACGCGTCACCCGCCTTGCTGTAAGAAAATAAATAGAGCCGTATTTGCCTTTCAAGGTTTCCCATGGAAAAGTAGCAGAGCAAGGACGCGAAGGCAGAACTGTTGGAAATACGTTCATGAAACACATTCTTCCCCTAAAGAACTCGAAAAATGCTGTTCACGTGGGGCTGTGGCCAGCTGTGTTTTGCCCCCAAATCTGACACTTGACCACTGAAAATCCGTGGAGGAGTGCGGAGCTTTACGTGGTTCCAGGGGGGTGGTGTGAGGGACCAACGGCCGCCTGGCATCGATGGGCAGGATCGATCATCCAGGAAGGGCCATTTGGGGTCTGTTGGTGGGACGTGACCACGCTGGGACCTGGGCCGTGTCCCCTCGAGGCCTTGCAGTCCCCGCAGGGCAACTGCTGGTGGCTCCTGGCACCGTTCGGTGGCTGCTGCCAGGTGCGGGTGCTGTGCGAGCGATGTGCTTCCAGCTGGGCGGCCTCGGAGAGCCGCTGCCAGCCCTGCCTCCTCCTGTAGAGTCCCCTCCCGATGTCCCGTGCCCCAGCTTCATGTCCCTGCCCTGGCTCTGGCGTCTCGCGCTGCAGCGCTCGGCTGTGCCGACAGCGCGAGTCCCCTCACCTCCGCCCCGTCCCGTCCCTCGGCGTCACCCGCTCTGCCCTTTCCCGCGTAGCTTTGCATCTCGTGGTGCCAGCAAGCGATTTCCCCGGTCCTCCCCTGCCCGCGGTCTTGGCTGGTGCCTGTGCCCGCTGCCCGGGCGGGGGGATTGGTGCCAGGTCCGCGCGGAGCCAGAGCGCGCGCCCTCGGTGGCGAGCAACCCGCCGGTGACGGCCATCTGCCGAGGCCAGCGTGCGTGTGCCGGGATGAGCCGCTGGACGCAGGCGGGTTTTTGTGGGGCCGGGAGCCCAGGCTGCAGTCACACCGCTTGCCTGGGTCCGCGGCATCCTCCGAATTGTTCCCTTGTCCCGTCTGCAGCCTGCTTTGTGCCACTGCGTGTGTGGCTCCGGGTGATGGGAGTGCACGGTGACAGCGGTGGCCCCCGGGGCGTGCGCGCATGCAGCTTCTGGCACAGGTGGCAGCTGCCGTTAGAGCCCCGCAGCGAAGCCGCTGGCTCTGGCCCCGCTGGGTGGAGCGGGGACGGCTCCGTCCGTCAGGGCAGCTCCATCCTCAGCCTGGCCAGGCTTCGGGTCCTGGGGGTGCCTCTAGCAGGGTTGTGGGCGATCGGATACGGCCCCGTTCCGCCACGATCCCTCTCCTGCAAAGTCACGTCCTCCTCCGGCACGCGGAGCGCTCTCCTGGGGGAGTGCGGGGAGGGAGGCTCCGGGAGGGCAGAGCACAGGGCCCGGGGGAGGCGGGGGGCTTGGGGGCGCCGCTGCCGGGCGGGAGAAGGGGAGCGGGGGCTTCCCCACGCTGCTGCATTGCAGCTCCCAGCCGGGAGCGGAGCGCGGAGGGGAGCTGGGAAGGCAGGGGATGCTGCATTGCAGGGCTGAGATTAGAAGCTGTGCAAATGGAGATGTGCCGGTGTCAGGGCGGGTGTGACACCGGAGAGCGGCGCCCGGCGCACCCTCGGATTTGCTCGCCCTTCCTCTAATCTGCTTCTCCCACATTTTGTTTCGCTCGAGCGTTTCTGCCATTGCTCACGCTGCTGTTTGTCTTGTCCGACCGAGGCCGTAATGCGTTTTTTGTTAATTCGGGAGAAGGGCCGAGGTTCGCCTCCCCCTGGAAGGAGCTGCTGGAAGCGGCGCGGGGCCGCGGGCGCAGCGCGGCGGGGCAGGGTCTCCTCCTCGGAGCTGGGAGCTGGCAGCGCGGTGCCTCGGCTCCCGGGAGGTGCCGTGAGGGCAGAGCAGGGGCTGCGCCAGTGCCCGGTGCCTGCAGCGGTGCCCGGTGAGACGCGGGCGAGTGCCCCGTGCCCGGGACACGTGCCTCTGCCTTCGGCACCGCGCGAGCGCGCCCGGCAGCTGCGACAGCGCCGGGTTTCCCACTCGTACCTGGCGTAGGCACCGGGGATGCTTACTCATCCCACATCCCTCTTTGGTTTCGTGTCAGCCTCGCTGGCTCATCCCAACGCACCGGGAGGCGAGCGCTTTTCAGCCCTCCCAGCAGGCAGCACGCCCGTGAGGGTCTGTCCCGAAGCGTTCCCCTGGAATTGCGGGATTTGTGGTAAAGCCAGGACTTGGTTTCTGGAGGTGTGAACGCGGAGGTGCTCTGTCACCTCGAGTTTCCCCCGCGCTGTGTCTCACCCAGTGGCAGTGCAGACGAGTAAAGGTGGCAGTGTTTGTGGTGGTGATGGTGAGCCGCAGAGGAGGGACCTTCAGGAGGCGACCAGGACTCGGCTGTTGGCGTGGAGCTGGAGGTCGGCGCGTGGCGGTGCGCTCCCGGAGCCGCGGTTCCCTCGGCGGGCCGCAAGCCTGGCTCGCGGCGCTGGGGAAGCAGCCCCAGGGCTGGGCTCCTCGCCGTGGGCTGGTGAGGTTGGGCATTGGGGTGGGAGCCTCTGCTCCGAGCGCTGGCCCTGCCCTGAAGCCTCCGGAGGCCGTGGCCTTCCCGGGTGGCCCAGGAGGATGGGAAGAGCAGCGCTGCGGGTGCCGGTGCCCGCGGGGTGCAAGCCTCGGTCACCTTTACTTCTAGTGCCAGCTGCCCCTGGTGGGGCGGCCCTGTCGAGCGCTGACCCCCGTGGCTGCGAGCGGGGCTTTCTGCTGTCCCACCTCTGCACGCCCGGTGCCAAGTTTGTGTCCCCGGATGTGACAGGGCCGGCCGCGAGGCCCTGCGGGGAGGCACCCGGACGAGCTTCTTCAGGAGGCACCTTCCCAAGCGCGCGGCCTCGGCCCGACCCAGCCCTTAGCGGTGGCTGTGCTGGGAGCGCAGCCGGGGCAGGGCCGAGCTTTTGCCGGGCTCCTCGTGCAGGACCCAAGCGTCCCCGATGGCAGCGCTGCCCCCGGCTCTCGGGATTCATGGGGCAGCAGCGAATCACCTTCGAAGCAGCGACTCAGGTACAGCTCCGTTGCCGGCTATTTATAGACGCGCGAGCTCGCAGCCTAGCAGAGGGCTGAGAATAACTCCCTGATGAGACACTTCTCAAAATCACACGCCTGCTGCCCATGCGCGTCGTCGCCTTCCCGGACTCCCCGCGCGCTGCTGTGGGGTGCGCCTTGGTGCCGTGCCAGCCCGGATCGCGGCGGAGAGGAGTTTTGCCCTGGTGGTTTTTTTTTCTAGTGCCGATCGAGCGCTGTCAGCACGCTGCAGTCAGTGGGGCGGGCGCCCTGGGAGCCAGGGTGGTCGTGGGGTGGCTGCTGGTGATGGTGGGGACCCCCCAGGCCATGGGCACAGTCTGGCCCCCCGGCGAGCAATCCTCCCCTCCTCTGCGCAGCCCGGTGCGCGGGGAGCCGCGGGCACCCACGGCAAGGGATGTGCTCCCGGGTCGGTCGGGGCGAAGGAACCCGCAGTTCGGGCTGGGGTGCGGATGATTAAAACTCCTCTCTTTAACGAAGCCCTCGGGCTGGGAGTGTTAGATGCTGTCGGGGCGTTTTCCAGTTCGTTTTATCCCTGCCTTAGCATTGTGTTTCCAAGCGGGATGCAAACACGGGGAGGAACAGACAGAGGGTGATCCGTGCCGATGGCCGTGGGGCAGCAGCTCCGGGAGGCAAGCAGAAAAATCCTGCCAGACGTTGGCCGGGGCGAGCGAGCCCCTTCCCGGCGGCTTCCCGGGGCCGTGCCGGGGGGACACACTCGGCCTCGTGGCTGCCCGCTCCCACCTCCAGAGCCTTCTCCTGCTCGGGTGGCTCTGAACCGGCGCCGCCTTTCTGCAGCCGCCTGGCCCGCAGCCTCCCGATTTCCACCACCCCAAATCAGCGGCTGCGAGAAAGCCCCAAACTCCCACCGCTCCCGGCAGGGAAATAACGAAGTCCAGCTTCCTCCCCATCCTAGCCGGGGCGGGGAGAGAGAGCAGGAGAGCGCCTGCTGGAAGCCTCCCCGCTAACCTCGGTGAGCAGGAAGAGGCGTGCGCCCGTTCCCGGGGAGGTGGCCCCGCTCCAGCGCCCCGGCTCCGCTGGGGTTTGTGCAGCTGCAGCCCGAGAGCTCACCGCCGCTCGGCTCGCGGCCGCTGGCACTCGCACGCTCGCTTCCTGTCCCAGCCTCCCGCTGCGAGGGGCTCGGTGACGGTGAGGCCGAAGGCAGCCGGTGCTGGGAGGCAGCGGGGACGGGCTGGGACTTCCCCACTGCCGCTCCAGCTGGCGCCGGGGGGAAGGAGGCCGCTTCCCTGCGCTCCTCGCCTGCCCGGAGCCTCCCGTGGAGCCGGGGGGTGGGTGTAAAACCCCAAATCCCCAGCTCCTCCAGGGAGCGGGAGCGGCCGTGGAGGCTGGGCAGGGACGTGGGGGGGCCTGGGGGCCTGGTGCCGGCGTGCCAGGAGCCGGCGGTGGCATTTGGCTGCTGGTGGTGGTGGGTTCTCAGGAATAACGCGCGCGGACTTGGCGTGGGGTTAAAATCCTGCTGGGCCTGGAGGACGCGTTGCGCGACGGCTGGCGGAGGGGAAGCCCCTGCGTTCGCCTGGCGCCCAGGCGCAGACCTGGAGCCTTCGTGCGCCTGGGGCTGTGCATAGCTGGGGGCTTACGGCTCCCCAGCCCTTCTGCCGTTTGGCAAATTCCTTTGTCATAGCTCACTGGGGTGATCTGAGGCTGGCTGCATCATTTGCTGTACATCCTCTCCAGCTGAGGAGTGCGGTTGCTGCGAGGGGCTGAAGGCTCCCCTGGCACTCGGACACCTGGAGGCCAGCAGCGTCTCGGCCCCAAGGGGAACAGCGACACCCAGAACAAAACCCGGTGCTGCTGGCTTCCACCTTAGGGACCGGGACATCCCCCGGTGGATTTGGGGATGCGGGAGGCACGCAGCCTGTGTCCCCCAGTGCTCCAGGCTGAGGGCGGCAGCTGGGGACTGGGGTTTACCAGCGGAGCACGGCGCTCCTTCCTTGAGGGCAGGAGCATCTGGCAGAGGGCAGCAGCACCTCCAGCCAGCTCCTTTCCGTTTTCTCGTGCCTGAGCCCTTTTTGCTGCGCGTTCGCCAAGCAGCGTCCCGGTGCTGCTGGCGCTCGAGCACTAACATCCATCATCCGGCCGCGGTCTGCGGAGCGCTCGGAAATCTGGTGCTATTTTCAGTCCGTTTTCCAAGTCGAGATTATTGGCTCATGGGCATCTGTTCCCAGATGGAGAACATGTGGCCGGTTCCTGCGAGGGGAAGGGAACGGCCCCGCTCGTAAAGCAGCGGGGGGGGATGAGCGAGGGAATATCTTCTCGGAGCCTGCGAGGTGCTGCGGGGGGGAGCGGGCCCCGGGGGCTCGCGTCGTCGGGGCCGCCCGGAAAACCCTCGGCAAGCAGAGCGCGCGCGGTGGCGGTGCTTGCGGTGGGAGGTCGCCTCTGCTGGCTTCTCAGTCGTGGGGAAAGTCCAGAAACCTGGAGGCAGGACCGAGGCTCAGCCCCGCCGCTGTTTGCACTGCCGCGCGCTTCACAGCCCCGCTCGCTTTGGGAAGCGAGGAGCGGGTAATAAACTTTCCGTGGTGATTTCCTAGGCAAACGGTCATCGTGCTAAAACTGGAGAAGCCCTGGGGGGGGTTCCTGAAAATCTCCCTGCCTCGAACGGAGCGCTCGCGAGATGTAACGGCACGCAACCGGGGAGGCAACAAACCCAGAGCTCCGATTCAAAGGGATATTTGCGAAGCAGCTTTTCCAGCCGCGCATTCCCCGGCGGAGCGTGTCAGCGCGCAGCAAGCCGCCTGCTGCTCTCCGAAGCCGGCCGGGCCGAGCCGCAGCCGCGACCCGCGGGTGAAGCGGCGCTCCCCTCGCCCCACGCTCAGCTTGCTCCTCGTTAAGTTGCGGGGGCAGAGGCGTTGATTTGTTTTGTTGCTAAGATTCGCGTTCCCTTTGTGGGAATAAAGCAAATTCTGTTTGGTTTAGGTTCTCTATAGCTTCAAAGGCAAATCGAATCTGGGTTGCCAGCTCCTTTTTGTGTAGCGGGAGATGCCTGTTTTCCATCCCAGCCCGTCCATGGTCTGCAGCTCAATAGCACATCCTAGACAATGGCTTTAGAAAGCAGACGCCTGCATTTTGGACCCACAGTGCTGAGGCACCGCCAAGCGATGCGCGGGGTGCCAGAATTTTGTGCGCATGGGGAGAGAGAGAAGGAGGAGGAGGAGGAAGGCAGACTTGCTCTGATGGGATGTTTCCAAGGAGATCGCGGTAATGATCTCGCGTTTCCATACAGCTTTTCATCCCCCCGCGAAGCGTTCTCGCTCGTAAGCAGACATTACGCGCGCCCTGTGCAGCGCCTGGCCCTAAAACTGCCGAGCCGAGGCCGTGGTGCTGCCGAGGGGGCTCGGCCGGGGTGCAGCCGCCGTCCGTCCCCATCCGTCCCCATCCGTCCCCATCCCTCCACAGCCCCGTGCCTTCAGCCTTGCAGCCGCCGTGCCCAGCACGCCGCTGTGCGGAGCGACCTTGCAGCCGCGTAATGGCACATGGGGACGGCTCGCTGCTGCCCCAACTCAGTGCCGCCCCTGGGACACACACCGGCACCGGGCCGGCGGGGTGAGAGCCCCGTTTCGAGGCGTTGGGGTCTCAGCAGGGCGGTTTCCTCGGCTCCCCGTGGTTTTCCCTTGGCCGAGGTGTCGGGGGCCGCACGAGCCCCAAGCAGATGGCTGGGCTCCTGCGCCGTGCTTGCCTGCGTCCTCCCGAGCGTCTCTCGCTCCCCAGGATGAAGAAAGGAAGTCTGGAGCGCTGGGTTTGCGAAAGCCACAATTGCTTTATGCTTTCTCTTTTTTTTTTTTTCTTTTCCTGCCCTGGAATTTTTCCCTGGCCTGAAGAATTTTTAAACTAAAACATGGTGAGGAGAGAACAAGGAGGGGAACAGGGAGAGGAGTGGGGAGAAAAAGCCTGCTTTCAAAACCAGAATGATTTCAAGGAGAAGTGAAAGTTAATGCGTGTCTGTAAGATTCCAGCTAATTCTACCTCATTTTATCAAGAGGAGAAAATACCTTTCCTAAGGCTCTTTTCAGCAAACCCCTGGTTTTACGAGTAGAAGCTTTGGGTTGAAAAATACCAAGAAACGTGGAAGTAAAAGGCAAGCGCTGCATGCGGATGCCCTCCCTGGCCGATCCTGCAGCGCAGGGCTGAGGTCGTGTCGCAGCTCGGAGCTCAGCAGAGGTGGGATTTTGAGTGGAAGGGGCCAGGTTCAGCCCAAACCCAAGCCCTCCAGCCGGAGGACGGGTTGCGTAAAGCTGCGGCGATGGAAGCAGGAGGCAGAGCGGGTGCGCAGGTGGAGAGGGGAGGTGGAGGCAGAGGAGGAGGTGGCTGACGGGGCCTCGCGGGGCGAGCACCACAAACCTCACCGGCCGGGAGCGCTCGTCCTGTCCTGCTTCATAAACCAGCGTGCTGCCTGGCGTTGCCCGGCACCGCTGTCCCGCTCCTGACCCGCAACCGGCCCTCGGAGGGTTTGCGCCGGTGCTGGTAGCCGCGAGGTGCCATCGGTAACACCTTTCTGCCCACGCTTCGTCCTCCCCAGGCTTCATCCCCTGCCGAAATCTCCCCCTGCCACGTCCTGCGACACGGGGAGCCCGAGGTGAGCGGCCGCCCTCAGCGGGCCGGCCTCAGGCTGCCCTCCCAGGGCAGTACGCTTGGCAGGTAGATGAGGCGTTGTTAGAAAAATTGCTGAAATCCATCGCCTGTAAGGTTCACTGGGCAGAGATCTTCTGGATCGCGCTCCGTTTCATACTGGAGCAGAAAAAATACTTAACGGTAATTTTTTCAATGACTTTCCAATTTTTTTTTTTTCTCTCTTGGTAAACTGTCTGCAACCACTTACAGTGTTCCTGAAGGGATTAATTACTCGCTGGAGCTCATTGTGTGTATTTCAGCCTCAGAACCGTTGGATGTGTTGCCTGGTTTGGATCGAGCTCGGGGGTCACGTGGCGTTCCTTTTTTCATCCTTTTTCCCTGCTCTGTTGTATCTGTCAGGCTCCCGGTGCGAGAGCTCTCGTTTACCGATTCAATAGCCGCTTTGTTGGTGCGCTGCACATTATCACAGGCGACTTTCCTGCTCCGCGCTCATTGTCGGAGGAAAGCGCATCCAGAAAAAGACAAATCGCTTCCTTGTTTGAGTGACTTTTGGCTGCTGCTTTCCCCACGACGCAGCGCTGGCTCGGCTTTTCCTCCGGCAGCCGCGGCTCCGGGTTGTGTGTCGTCAGCGCTTGGACAGGCCCCTGGAGCGAATTCGGAGAGCCGAGCTCGAAGCGCATCGCAGCGCCGATTCCCACGGCGGAGAGGGCAGCTGCCGCGCGAAGGTGGGACGCGGGGAGGGGGATAAATCCCGGCCGCAGCCCCCACCACGCCGTCCCCGGGAGGGCGATGCTGGCGTGGGGATCCTTCCAGCTTGGCGGGGAGCGTCCCAAAGTGTCCGTGCTGCGGCGCGTGGCTCGGCGCTCCCGGCACGCTTGAACGTTCCCCTGGGGAACTGCTGCTTGTGCAGGGGCACGGGGCGGGCGCCCACTCTCCTGTCCCACGTCTGAGTGCCTGGGCGAGCCCAGGTGCTGTCACCTTCCCTCTGCTGGCCTGTCACCGCGTGGCACTCAGCGGTGCGCGATGGGGAGCTGGCACGGCCCCGAGTGGTGCCGGGGGCTAGGAGGGGACGCGTCCTGCCCAGGTGCTGCTCAGTCCTGGTGCTCTGCTGCAGGGCCCCGGTTCCTCCCCGTGAGCGGCTCGACTGAAACCCCTCAGTTTGGTGCAGACGCCTTTTCCAACAGGTTTCCTGCCCCGCCCGTTCACAGCAAAACTTGGACGCGTGTGGCAAAACAACTGCCCCTTGCACCGAGTCCTAGAGCATGTCGGAGTCGATCCCCTCGCCGTCACGCGCAGCCCTGGCCACAGATCTGCGTGCAGATGGCGGAGGTGAGATGAGGAAAGCTTCTCGATGCCTTCCCCAGCCCTGCCGTGGCACCTGGGCAGGGCTCTGCGTGCTTTGGGGTCGGTGGAGGAGAGCAGGACGTGAAGGGACCGGGCAGCACCTCCCACAGCGGTGGCACAGAATCCCCCTTCCCTCTTGGGGCACACCAGAAGGAAGTCAGGTCTTCTGTTAGAGGTAAGAAGAACCTGTCCCTTCTCTGCAAATGCCCTTTGTTAGGAAAAAACGCAACCCTTGCTTAAGAAAAGCTTTTCCGAGCAGCGGGGAGGCACCGCGGGCACTGCGGAGAGGTGGGGCAGGCCTGGAGGCAGCGGGAGGACGGACGGAGCAGGTCCTGCTGCCGCTGCGCTCCCAGCGGGGAAGCGGCAGCGCTAAGAATAGACAACTCACGCACGCGCTTCCCTTCGCGGGGGTGCTGGAGGCACCGCGCAGCAATTAGCACGAGTCCCCGGCTCCCTGATGCCGTACGGGGGGTGCCTGCGCCCCGCTCCGGGCAGGGCCCCGGGGCTGCCTGCTCCTGCTGGGAGGGGGGGGCGCAGGGTTCGGTGCGGCACGGGCAGACCCGCGGTGCCTCCTTCTAACAAATCCGCCACCGCCGCTTTGCGCCGCGTCGTGCGTAGGGGAGCGTGCACAGGTTTGCCCCGGGGTGAGTGGCTCCAGGCCGCGGGGCGGGACCCCAAAACGTGCGATGAGCGCCGCAGTCCTCGGCCGCGATTTGCAGCGGGGGAATCGTGCCCCGTGCCTGGCAGGAGCAGCCCCCCAGGCACCCCGCGAGGGGCACGAGCTGCGCGCCCGCAGGCTGCGGCTCCCGGTGCCGGGCTGGATTTGGCACCTGGCCCTCCTGCGAGGCTGGGGGGGGAGAAGAGCTCCCCGCTCCCCGCGGTGCTGCCGGCAGGGGGTCCGGTTACCCCCGCGGGCGCACAATGGCCGTTTATCTCCGGGAGAAAAGCCCTGGTAACGCAGGGCAGAGCGTGAAGGGCTGATTAGGGGGTGCGCGGGGAAGGGCGGCGGGGTCGCGTGCAGGCACTTCCCTTCCCATTTCCAGGGCTTTCCACGGTAATGGCTCCTATTTTCCTCCGTTGTTAGGACGTCACTCACACGCGGCTCGAGCAACATCTGTCAAAACACGTCCCCCTTGTCCTTGGCGCTCCCGGGGAAGAGGGATCCGTTGGCCCCCTAATGAGCCTGACATCAATTAATCATCAGCCTAAAAATTAGCATTGTGGCAGCGTACTTCGGAGGGAAGCGATTCCCCAGATGGAAGTAAAAATAGCCTGGGTTATCTCCCTCCCCCTGGAGGGGGTGGCAACAATAGAGCCACAAAGCAGCCTGCAGCTAACGTCGGCTGGGTTCGCCCCCCGGGGCTGTCCCGGGGACACCAGGACGGGCGTCACCGGCGCCTCAAGGACGTGGCCTGCTCCAGGCACGCCGTCCCTTGCCTCTACTCCAGGGTGGCAGCACCAGAGCCTGCGGCACCTTGGTGAGCTCTGAATTCAGGAGCTCTGCCATGGCGAGAGGTCTCTGGAGCCCCCTCGCCAAGAGGTGACGGTGGCTGGGACCTCCCCTGGAAGTCGGCAGTGACCCGGTCCTTCCGCCCATGCTGTGCTGGGAGTTTTCGCGGTCGGAGGTGCTCCCTGCAAAGGCAGGCTGCTCGTCCTCGCTCCCAGTGGGCCGTAACCCAAAGGAGCAGCTCTGCCGCCCGTGGCCCTGTGCAGTTTGGGTTTCTGAGCTTGGTTTTTGAGCTGCTGCCTTCCCCACCGCTGCCTGCGTCTTGGGTCTGTTGTGGCGGCTCTGCTAAGCGGCTCAGCGAGAGGACGCGCTGGGCAGGGCACATCTGCGGGTTGCGGCTGGCTGGAGAGCGAGGGAGGACATTTTGCGTTCTTGCTGGAGACGCACGAGGGCTCCTTGGCTGGCCGGGTGATGGACGGACAGACCAAGTGTCTACCAGAGCCGCAGAGCCCAGCTGAGGCCGCGGAGAATTGTGTTTGCAACGCATTGCTCTGCACAAAGCTCTCAGTCACAAGGAGAAGGGGACAAAAGGCTCCCTGTTCGCTCCGTCCCAGTGGGTGCAATTCCAACAGTTAAAAAGCAAATGTGAGTTGTTTGTCTCTGAATATAAAGCTTCCCCAAGCATGGCTGCGTTCTGGCCGGGAGCAGGGGGTTTGGCTGCACTAATGACTGTGCTCTCGCTTGGAGCGCTGCTCCCTGCAAATTGGAGCCGGCGCAAGCCAGGAGCTGCCCGGCCGGGGCCCTTCCCCTCAGTCCTGGGTACGGGGACGTGGGCTGAGAAGGGGACAGGGACGTGGGGTGATAAACCCCATTTCGGCCAGCCCCGGGCTCACGGCAGGCAGTGAGAGCAAGGGGGAATGGGCACAGGGGCTCTGCCCGCCAGCAGCGCCGCTCTCCTGGGTGGCTGCCACCCGCGAGCGTCCTGCCAGCACCGAGTGTCCTCTCTCGGCCCTCCAGCCCCTGCTCAAGGGGTTCGTTGTCCTCGGCGAGGACGCGAACGGCAGAAGGGAGCCTCGGGCAGGGCGGGCTGGCTCCTGGAGCATCGTCAGATCTGCTGATCTGGGGCATATGACCGCGAGTCAGCGCGCGGCTACCGCAGGCCGGGAGCTCCCGAGTCCTTCACTCTCTCCACGGGTGCTCGCGGCAGGGCCCGCCCGGCCGTGCCAGCACCTGGGGCAGGGAGGTGGGTGCTTGTAACGCCGCTGCGGGGCCCCGGTGTGAGTGTGGGTCTGGAGGAGCGACTCCGAGCCCCGTGCTGCAGCCAGGCTCGGTGCACGGCCGCGTCTTGGAGCACCCGCGGCGATAACGGGGCCGTTGAGGCGGTGACGGCGCACGTGGCCGGCGGACGAGCGTGCCCGATCCTGAACAGGCGCTCTCTGTGGCTGCGTGCAGCTCCCGGCGGCACGTACTGCTTCACCCCGAATTTGGGGAGGCCGAAGGGTGCCAGGCTTCGTCCTTGCAGCGGCAGAGGGTGCTGCATCCTGACTCAGGGGGCTCTGCTCGCTGCTGGGGCCGCCCGGGGGTGCTCTGCGCCCCCCAGAGCCGCTGCCTGGGCTGCTGGGGCAGGGCTGTGCCAGGAGAGCGGGTGGCTCTGGGCAATGGACCTGCCATCGGCCACTTTTCTTCCACCCCGCTCTCGGATCGCTGCAGGAACCCAGCTCGGTCCTTGAGACCAAGCCAGAAGCGGGCGCGGGACCCCCGGCACCCAAACCCCCTCCTCCGCCAGGCAGAGCTCGGCGCGGGGCGCGGCGACGTCCCCAGATGTGCGGCACATCTGGAGGGCGTCGGAGCAGTGAAGTGAAGGGCTGATTTGTGCTATAGAAACCCGCAGTTCCTTCCTTTGATCCTGTGAATCAGCCCATTGCCTCCTCGGATAAAGCCCCATTTATCTCTTGCTCTCCCCAGGAACTTTGAACGCGCACCAGCTCGCGGCTCCGCGGCAGCAGAGAGCTCAGCTCGCCCGGCTTTCTCTTCCGCTGCGCTGCTGAAGCAGAATCAGGTGAAATCGCTATGGCAACTGGCAGATGACAGCGAGTCTTGTTGCCTTGGAAATGAGACCGAAAAAAAAAAAAAAGCCCAAAGAGCCATCTGGAATTTTGAATTTCCACAATGTCCGACCCGCGGCTCGTGACGTGTGGGGAGCATGAACCTGCTGCCGCTGGCTGCTCCGGGGCCCCCAGGCCCGCCCGCACCTTCTGCCTCGAGGTTTTTCTTTTCTGCTTTTGTCCCCCTGGTCCTGTTCCTTTCTCTTTCCTTTTTGCGTGAGGTCTGCAGCATCCCCTCGAGCGTCTGCTGGCGGCTGTTAGAGGCGGCGTGTCGCAGCGGCGAGGGGCTCGGGGCACCTCAAACCCCAGGGCTGAGCGTTGCTAGCCAGGGGATGCGCGGGGCAGCCCGGCGCTCGCAGGCAGAAATAACGCGGTGCCCCAAGGGGACAGCGAATCCAGGGAAGGGGGAAACTGAGGCACGGAGCGACGCATGCCGGGACTGACCCTGCTCTGCAGGGCAGCGGGCTGGGCACCGACCCCAGCTGCACGCACCGCTCGCAGCGTGTGCGTCCCAGGGCGGGCAGACGGTGCCACCGCGCGCCCCGCGTCCCTGTGCTTGCTCTCCAGAAGCCGGCGAGCACCCCGGGGCACCCCTGGGCGTGCAGATCGGGGCGAGCCCCCGCCCTCTGCCATCCATCCCGCCCTGCTCCCAGGCTGCCGGCGTTTCCGCCGTGTTAGTTTGGAACCCGCAGTGCCGGGGATGGGAGCGTCGGGACGCTCCCGCTTCCTCCGCCGCGGGGTGAGAGCGGCTGTGCCACGGGGCAGGGCCCGCCCCGGCGGGGGGATTTTGGGCACCCCGGGGGCTGGCTCCTGGTGTGGGGGCGCGGAGCGAGGCGTGGAGGAGGGACGTGCCGAGCAGCTTGAAGCTGTCGTTAAAGAAAAAGGAGCTGCGATTTGGACGCGCAGGTGGGGTGCTTCGGGGCCAAGCGCAGCATCCATTGAAAGAAACCCGCAAATGGGCCGGAGGCCCAGTCTGGATCTCTCCAGCGGGTTCACTTGGAAAGTCGTGTATGGGAGAGACCCAATTAACTAGATTTATGGCCGCTCTAGCCTGAGAAAGTCTGAATCCCTTTTAAAAGCTTGGCTTGCTGGAGCCAGACCGGGTTCAGGCTCCAGGTCTCCCAGCCCTGCCCTCATTAGGAGAAGCGATTCACAAGGCTTAGCAGCGGCCCTCGCCCCAGAAGTGCTGATTCGGCTGAAGTCCTGGCCTGTCGCCGCCGCGCTGCTGCTCATTTTCTTCCCTCGCCTGCCGGCGGGGAGCCGACGGCCCCTGCGCGCGCCGCGGGGCTGCACCAGCCCGCTCTGGGAGGGGAGCGGGGCGGCGCGGCGCAGCGATGGGTGCTGCCGTGGGTATGGGGACAGGCACGGTTATGGGGACGGCCCTGGTTGTGGGGACAGCTGCTGCTACGGGTATGGTGTGGTTGTAGGGGATGGGGCTTCCTTCCCGGCTGCCGTTGGAGGGCCATCTTTTAGTGGATCCAGCCTGACAAGAGATGCGGGGTGGCTCTGCAAAGCGGGGTCCTGGCCTCTCTTCTTCTCTCGCTGTGTCCCAGGAGGGGACAGCGCTCACCGGGAGGCTCGGGCCACGCGTCGGGCACGCTGTCCCCATCAGCGGGCGGCTCTGTGCCTCTGCATCCCCAGCAAAGAGCATCCCTGGCTCCGCCAGCCCAGGGCAGCTGCCTTTATCCAGGTTTCTGGGGACAGCACCCACACACCTCCCCTTGGTCTGCTCTGACACGGGGAGGCAGCGGGCTTGCGCTCTGTCCCGATACGGAGGAGTGGCCCGGAGGTTTTTGGGGTCCCACAGCATGCAGGGAGCTCAAGTCACACCAGGCTGCGGGGCTGTGGTGGGAAGAGCTCGAGCTGGCCCAGAAAACAAGGCCGGTGGGGGATGCAAGCGCCGGGGACCTGGCAGTTACCCCACAGAGTCCCGTTAGCGATCTCCACTGCTCATTTAGCCCGCTGGGTGGCTGCGGGGGGGAGGAAGAATGAATTAAACCAGGGGGAGAAGGGTTGCACGTCGCGACCATCCCCCTGCCCAGCCGTCCAGGAGCGTGAATCAGAGCTGCAAGAAACCTAAGATAAAGCCATTTGCCTCCAGATGGAAAGCCTCCGCTGTCGGCGGGCCGCGCCGGGGGAACCGACTCGCACGCTGCAGGCTGAGAAGGTTTGGGTCTTGCACCGGTCTTGGGCTCTCCCCCCAGCTGCGGCGGGCTCTGGGTGCCGGAGCAGAGGGTTTGGAAGGAAAACGCAGCAAAAAAGCCCGGGCTGGAGGCCGGAGGCAGCGTGGGCAGGGGCAGGAGGGCTCGGGCAGGCTCCCCACGGCCTCGATCCGTCCCGAAGCACAGCTGGGAGCACGGCCCAAGGCAGCGCACGTCTGCTCGGGGGTTTGCAGAGCCGGGGAGCCTCCGGTGCTCTGCAGGCACCTCGCTGCCCCCGGAGAGCTGCTTTTGTTGCCGAGTTTATTGGCGTTGTCTTCAGCGCACTGGAAGGAGTTGAGCAACGGGTAAAAAACGTTTCGCGGCCTGGGGAAAATTGTTACAGCTCCCGTGCAACAGGGGCCCACCGGAATGACTCACGAGCGCTGCGAGGCCTTTTATAGGAAATTCCTGCTTGCCGTGTAAAACCTCGCCGGGTCACCGGGAGTCCGTTCCCGGTCTGCTCTGGGGCGAGACCGCTCGGGGTGGGTCGGGGGCAAGAAAATTCACACGTGCGAGCGTCGCGCCGGCACCAGCGTGCCGAGCCAGCCCGGCAAGTGCACCCCTGGCGCATGCTGCCCACATGCGTGGCTGGCTGCGCGACTGCATCTGCTGCTGCCGTCCTCGTGCGTGCACGTCCGCACAGTCACAGGGGTGTGCACACACACACCTTCCCGCTGCCATGTGGCCCCCACATGAGCGCGCGCACGATGCGATCGAGCGCTCGGGCAGCGCGCGCACACCCCCTCCCCGGGTTTCCCTGCCAAGGCACATGGGGCGCACGTGTCCCGCGGCCGCGGAGCTGCCTGGCCGCAGAGGGAGGCGTTGGCCACATGCTCCTCTGAAAGGAGCCGTCGCGAGCCACTGGGAGCTGGTGATTTCCTCGTTCCCTGACGTACTTGGCCACGTCTGCAGCGCGAGGACGCGGCGGCGCCCCGTCGGGCGGGCAGGGAAGCCGGCAGCCCCGCGCCGGGCACGGCACACCGGGTGGGAGGGCGGCTGGGTCGGGATCCGGGCTTCCTGCCTCAGTTTCCCCTCCTGTGAATCAGCCGCATTTTGCTCGCTGACGTTGGAGGGAGCTGAGGGCGCTCAGGCGAGGGCTGGAGCTGCAGCGGGGCGAGGAGAGCTGCAGCAAGCGTGGCTGCAGGACGCAGCGGTTGGGGACGGTGGCGGTGTCACCTCCTGGGCGCGGCGGCGTTAGGGGGTGCTCAGACAGGGGCTGCAGTGGGACCGAGCCTGAAAGAGCGGCCGGGGGCTGCCAGCGGGGCTGTGCTCCAGAGCCGGGGTGGAGGAAACGGCCCTGAGCACGCGGCCCCGGCCGAGCAGGGGACACAGCGGGACACGTCACCGCCGGGGAAGCGAGCCCGGCCGAGGTGGGATGTCTGTCTGACCCGCTGCTCCGTGAGCCGGCAGCTGGAAACATCTGGCCGCAGCAGGCTTGCTAAATCGATGAGGGGAGGAATCCAGCGCGCTTGCGCCGTTCCCACACTCCAGCCTCTCCCGGCGGCTCCGGTTTCGGCTCGGCTCTGGCACGCAGCGGCTCGGCCAGCCCCGGTCACCTGGGAAAGGGACCCCGCTGCCGGGTGGTGCCACGGCGGGGCCAGGCTGCGGCCCCTCAGTGCCGGCAGGGGTGTGTGCGGAGGTGGGGGAGCAGCTCCCGGCGTTTGGCCCTCTCCCAGGTGAAAGCTGCGGCTTTTCCCACAGCATCTCCAGAGGTTGGAGCGACCTGGATGGCCGGCCAAAAATTTGGGCCAGGGGAGCGAACTGTGCCTGGGGGGGGGAGGTGGCTGGAGCCAGCGGGGATCAGGCTGGGAGAAGCTGGGGAGCCGGGTCCGTGCCAGCACCCCGAAACTGGGACCCCGCGGCCTCGCAGCGCGGCTGGGGACGCAGCGGGTGCTCGCGCGGCCGCTCCTCGGGAGGCAGCGCCAGCCCCACGCTGGCTTGGGGCCAGTGGGAACGGCCGCGGGTGGCCGCGGGGGAGGCAGCCGAGCGTTTTCGGGAGGGAGCCGCTGCTGAGCTGGCAGGGGCGGGAGCCCCAGGGGACCGAGGTGGCTCCTGCGTCCCGGCCCCTGTGTCCCGGCCTGCCCAGCCCGCGGGGACGCAGCGCTGCCAGCGGCGTGGGCAGCAGACAGAAAGCTGGGGCTGCCGCTCCTGTCCGCTGCTGCGGTGCTGAGCTCGGGGCCGTGGTGGAAGGAAACCGGGCTCCGTCACCTCCCATTGCCGTACAGACCGCACGTTTGGCACTGGTGGCCTTGGCCCCCTGCTTTCTGCCCTGCCTCCTCTGCGCCCTGTGCACAGAACCCAGCCCCGCACCCCTGCGCCCTCGCTGCCCGCACGTCCCCATCCCCGTCCCCGCTCTCCCATGAGGTGTGCGCGGTGCTGGGTGCCCCCGCGTCCCCGGCCCCGGCCAGGAGCTCTGCTGGTGCTCGCCTTTCGGTGCTGCAGGCTTTAACCTGCTTCATTTAACCTGTCTCATCGGGGCTGCTGCCGCTCGTCACCACCTTCCACACGGAGACCAGCGATGCTTCGGCATGGGGCAGCGCTGCCGAGCCCCTGGGCACTGCCTGCGGTGCCCGGGGACGTGGCTGGCACGTGGCAGGGACAAGGGGACACGGGCTCTGCTCGCGTGCTGGACACGTGGCCTTGGTGTCGTGGGGAGCCTGCCGGGGGGGTGTGCTGGGGGTGTCCCCCCGCTCCCCGCGGCTCTCACGGTGCCGTGGCAAATCCCGAAGCGCTGGGTGCCGCGGCGCGTTAGGAGGAGCCGCCTCCAGCGTCCCTCGCGCCCGCTGCCCTTTAAGCTGTCGCTGCACTTCAATGGCAAGCCGTGGCCACGGCTGAAAGGCCTGAAATCGGGGATCAAAGCCGTGCTGGCACGGCTGTTACCCGACGGGGAATGCACGTGAGCGGGCTGGGGACGCGGGGAGGCTGGAGCCGTGCCCCGAGCCCAGCAGCGCTGCCAGGGCTGCACCAGCTGCCGTGGAAGGGGAGCAGTGACCGCCCCCCCCATCCGTGTGCATGCACATGTGTGTGTGTGTGTTCACGTGCATGGGGGGCTCTAGGTGTGTGTGCACACTTGTGGGCATGGGAGCGCACCTGCAGGTCCGTTAGCGGGTGCGTGCACGTGTGAACGTGCTCCCAGCGTGGGGTTTTTGGAGCAGATGTCCCCGTCCCAGCGGGGTCCTGGCCCTGCTGCCCGGGGGTGCCGGGGCTGCTCAGGCCCCCGGTGTCCCTGCTTCTGGTCCCTCTGCCCTGCTCCTGGCCGCAGCACCCAGGGCGGTGGCGTTTAGTGGATGTGCGGTGATACCGACACCTGCGTCCAGCACGGGAGCCCTGCCCTGTCCCCTCCTGGCGGCAGGGTGGGACCTGGGGAGGGCCTTGGTTGGGAAAGCCACGCTCAGAGGTGTTTCGTCCCTTTAAAGCCACCTCCTTGTCCCTCCGCAGACCCCGAGTCCCAGAGGAAGAGGACGGTGCAGAATGTGCTGGACCTTCGGCAGAACCTGGAGGAGACCATGTCCAGCCTGCGGGGCTCCCAGGTGTCTCACAGGTGAGGCCCCAGCACCCCGCGTCCCCCTCCCCACAACCAGCACCTTCCCTTGGGGGTCCCGGGTGGGAGAGGGCGCTGGCTGTGCCCCGTGGCCTGGGCACCTGGCTCCGGCAGCGCCCCGGGGCCGACGTGGCTCATGGGTGCTGGGACGGCAGGGATGGGACAGGGGCAGCGGGTGGCACCGAGGGGAAGCCGATCGCCCCCGGCCCCAAAGCAGGAGGTGAGGGCTGGTCCCGGTGCTCAGCTGTCCCCGTGAGGACAAGAAGGGAGAGTATCTCCTGTGCCTGCCCCTGCCTGTGACTCGGTTTCCCTGCTGTATGTAGAGGTGAGGATAGAGCTGGCCAAGCACCTGGGCAGCACACGGGGAGGTGCCAGGAACCCTCCCGTGTCCAGGCTGCCACCCGGGCTGGGGTGACAGCACCCCGAGGGTGCAGCGTGGGGATGGAGGAGCTGTGGGCAGGGACACCGCTGGGCTGCCGAACCGGAGCCGGGTTCCTGCCTGCGTTCGTGTCTCCGACACCTGTCTGGGGCCACCGGTGTCCCCCCGGGGTCCCTGCGGGATTGCTGCTTTGCTCGGGATGCGCTCAGGTTCTGCCCGGCAGCTCCAGCCCCGTGCCTGGCAGTGGGTGGGGGGGGTGGGGGGCATCTCCCCAGGGCACCCTCCCAGCTCCGGCCCCGCAGTTACGAGCCTGGGCTCTGCAGGGAGACTGCGCCGGGTGTCGGCGAGGCCGGGAAGCGAGGAGCTGTGTGTCCTTCACTGGGTGTTTGTTGCCACCTCGTGGCCTCGCTGGATGCTTGATTTTGTGTTGGAAGGGGCGAGAACCTGCTGGACCTTCTAGGGGCTTCCTGTCCCCCCTCACCCACCACTGGCAATTACAGAGCTCCCCTGCGTGCCCCCCCCAGCCAGCTTTGTCCAGGCTGAAGAAGCCCGCTCCATTCAGCTCTTCGTCGCTCAGAAGCTTGCCAAGACCTTCATCATCCTCACTGCACTTTCCAGCTCTCTGAGCTGGAGGGAGCAGAGCGCTCGGGCACTGGGATTTGCATGGGGGCCGTGGCAATATTCCCCGAGCCGGCGATTTCCTGGAATTATCCATCACAGCTCTGCAATCTCTTCGCTCGGTGTAAGAGCCCGCTTGCAGCCCGGCGCTGCTCGCGCCGAGTCAGGGCTGCTTTGCATTTGCTTTGCATTCATCTGTGTCAAATTTCATCCGCTGCTTCCTCGGCGCGCTGCTCAGCTCAGCGGCTCCTTAGCAAATCCTCTGTCAGCCCCTGTCTTAGGGAAGTAGGGCAAGGATATTAAGGGCGATTAAATTAGTATTGCTGGTGGGTTTTGTCTCTTCGCCGTCACCTCCTTTCCTTGATGATTTGTGCGTGCATCCCATGGCTGAGGCCTCAGCCCTGTCCCTGCCACGGAGAAAACTGACCACTGAGAACTGGTGGGAGCAGCCCAGGGAAGCCTGCCCCTGCTTTCTGTCCCGTAAGGAGTTCCTACATCCGTGAGGGCTTTGCCTCGTAGCCCGTGGCAGCTGAGTTTATTTGGAAGCTGCATTTGGTGGGAGAGCTCACCGACCCGCAGCAGCCCCCACCTGCGTGCTGCAGGCATCCCTCCAGCAGCCCCACCACACCGCCGGGCTGCACCTCCCAGAGCCGGGCCAGCTCTCCCCCGGCTTTTCACCACCACGCAGACCCACTAGTTCTGCTCTCGGGAACAAGTTCCACAAGTGTGCCCGATACAGATGCTACCTGTGGGCCTCTGGGTGCGCCCCGGGTCTCCTCAAAACCGGAGCCGCTTCGGGCTCTATGGTGCTGGGCGGATGTGGCCGCGGTGCGAGGTCCACCGCTCCCCTCCAGGAGCACCAGGGGCAGGTTCTCTGGGGACCGGGGCCGTGGCGCGGGGACCCCTTCAGCTCCCCACAGCCAGCACGGACGTAGAAGTGCCCCCATCTGTCGCAGCTTTCTTCCTGGGGCACTCTGGCGGCTGGGTGTCCTCCTGGTGCACGCTCTCTGCCTGCTCCCACGTGCCTGGGAAGGGTTTGCCGCTCCATTTTATTCCTTCCTCAAATATTCCTGCCGTTTCTCCTCTTCTCCTCGCTGGGTTCTTTCATCCAGCGGAGCCTTGACCCTTTCCTGTCCCCGCGCTAGGACGCAGCTTTGTTCCTGGAGGACGTCACCGTGCTTCTGACAGCCCTTGCGCCCGGCCGCGGGGCCGCAGGAGCTTCCTCAGGGCTTTCTGCGCCCTGCTCGGAGACGTGGTTTGCATCTGCTGCGAGCTGCCGGCAGAACATCTTTAAATAGCCTTTGTGCTTCCCACAAAAACTGCACCCTTTTAGCTGCCCCTTTCAGTTCCGCTGGAACGAACTTCCTAGTTTTTATGCAGTTCCCTCTTTTAAATTCCGTGCTGCAGCCGGGCTTTGGCTTTCGGTGCTCCTGCCGGGGCGTTCAATCCAAGCGCGGCGCGGTCGCGGCTTGGGAATAGCTCCCTGAGAGCAGCGTGCGGAGCCAAGTCGAGGGCTGTGGGTTCCCGAGGAGCTGCTCCAAGAAGTAATCATTTTCGGTGTCTAAATTTAGCCTCAGCATCACTCCCCGACATGCCGTTTGCCCGAAATACACCCCGAGGGGTGCGGGGAGTAGCTGAGCTCCCCGTCACCGCTGCGCTCACGGCTCCGGGCTGGCTGCAGAGAGGGACGCTGGCACGGGCAGCGCAGCTGGGCTTTCCCTGACAGCTCCCTGTTAATGGGGTTCTGCGGGACCCTCGGGGGGCTGGCGTGGGGCTGGGCTGCTCCCCGGTGCCACGCAGAGGTGCTGCCCCTCTCGTGTTTGCTGCCAGCCCCTGCTCCGAGGCGATGGAGGTGCAGAGGTGGGTGGGATGCAGCGATGGAGCCTCTGGGTCGCTCCCGTCCCCCTGGATCGTTTGCGTGGGGGATCCTGAGGCTCGGTGCTGGCAGAGACCCCACACGTTTCGAAACGGGAAATCCCGGAGGCAGGGGTCTGCCAGAGCCTAACCCTAACCCCGACCCCGACCCTAACCCAGGCTCCCCATCCTCGCAGCTCCCTGGAGATGACGTGCTACGACAGCGACGAAGCCAACCCCCGCAGCGTGTCCAGCCTGTCGAACCGCTCCTCGCCGCTCTCCTGGCGCTACGGGCAGTCGAGCCCCCGCCTGCAGGCCGGGGACGCGCCGTCGGTGGGGGGCAGCTGCCGCTCCGAGGGCACCCCCAGCTGGTACACGCACGGCGAGCGGGCGCACTACTCGCACACCATGCCCATGCGCAGCCCCAGCAAGCTGAGCCACATCTCCCGCCTGGAGCTGGTCGAGGCGCTGGACACCGACGACGTGGAGCTGAAGTCGGGCTACATGAGCGACAGCGATTTGATGGGGAAGACCCTGACGGAGGACGACGACATCACCACGGGGTAAGCGCCCGGGCTGGGCTCTTCTGGGGGTTTTGCCACCTCCCTTTTGGCTTGGGGTGGAGGAGCACGGAGGTCGCCGCTCCCTGCCAGGGTGCATCGCGTCCCCGCATCCAGGAGGCGCTTTCCCTCCGTCGAGGGTGCGTGGCCCTTGCAGTGCTGGTGCTGGGGAGCCAAACGGCGCTGGGCTGCCCCGGGCTGCTCGTGGCCAGCAGGGACGTGCTGCCGTCCTGGTGTGCGGGAAGTGTCCGGCTTGCCTGGGTGTTCCCAGAGCAGGGGGCTGAGAAAAGCAGGTGGTGACGGGCTGCAGGCCCATGCTGCTGCCTTCAGAAGGGTTCTCCCAGTTTACACCAGTTTGTCCTGTGCCCATCTGGGAGTGCTGGTGGCACGTGGTGGGACAGGTGGGAGAGGCTGGCTCGGGTCTCAGCGCCCCAGAGTGAGCAGGGCACCGAGACGTCATTGTCAAGGGGTGTCACTGGGGCCGGGAGCACCGTGGAGCGGGGTCCCCTCGCCCTGAGCCCCCCGTAGTCCTGCGTCCCTCCCCCCGCAGGGCCAGGGGCATCTCCTGCCGCCGGGTGCAGCCCAGCACGCCCAGGGCTTGCATTTTCTTTCCAGGCGCGTCCCGCTCCCGCTGAGCTGTCGAGGTGCCCCTGGCGCTGGCGGGGGTCCAGGGCTTCAGCATATTGGAGGTTTCCTGTTTCAGCGCATGAGAAAATAAATAACGCCAGCGTTTGAGTTGTCCCAGAGCAGGAGGAGGTATTTGGCCTCCTGACAGTGCTGCTCCAGCCCTCGTGGGGTGTCCGTAGTCACGTCAGCTCCTAGCGGAACCGAGCGCAGCCCGCGGCTTCGCCCCCGTCCTGGGGCTGGGGCAGCGCTGCCCAGACGTGGCTCGGAGGCGTGTGACAGCGGTGAGCGGGAGGCCGGGGGGGGTCACGCTGGCTGTGCCGCGCGGGCCGTGGGCTTGGGGGTGTCAGAGCCCTCCTCGGGAGGCTCGAGGGGCTGCCCCGTGCTTGTGAGCGCCGGTGCCTGGTGCTGGCTGAGCGCGGTCCCCTCTCCCCGTGTGCCCCGTCACCTGGCGGGCAGAGGTGGCGTGTCACCGGCTGGGGGACCCGGTGGGCTGACGGGTGGCCTTGCAGTGCCTGGTGTAGCTGGGGCCGAAGCCGGGCTTCGCTGCGGGTCTGGCTGCGGGGTGAAGGGCTCCACCGCCCCCCTTCACCCTCCGTGCTCGTCCTGGAGCTGTGTGTGTGACCTTTGGGTGTCGTTGGGGTAACCTTGGGGTGTCCTCGGCCGGGGCAGGTGACTGCATCACGGTCCCCATCCCTGCGTGGGGCCCTGAGCGGGATGCTCCGAGCGTGCCCCAAAGGGAATCCTCTGCAGGGTGCGGGGGCAGGCCGGGTGCCCCGTGCTGCGTGCCCCTCTCCGGGGAGGGGTGCAGGAGGGCAGCCAGCCCCTCCGGGGCAGCCCCGGACCCCTTTATCCGCAGGGACGTCCACTGGGGGTCAGTCACAGTACGGGGATGTTGCCGGCATCCGGGGCTGTGCGGTGACCGAGTCACAGCCCTTCGGTGCCCTTTCCCCCCATGGCCCCACGGCAGGGCTCGGGGGTCCTCTGGAGCAGGGCAGTGAGGCAGAAGAGGGGCTCTGTCCCCAGGGGACGTCCCTGGCCGGGTGCTGGGGGACGCCGGGTGCTGCTGCAGCAGGTGCTGATGCTGTTGGAGCAGGGGCCTGGCCCGCTTCGGTGCGGGAAAGGCTGTGGATGTCATCTACCGGGATTTCAGTAGCGTTTTAAGAAACGGCAGAAACGGCCCCGGGTGAGCCGGTGGGCAGCTCGAATATTGTCCTCGGTTTGGGGCCCCTCACGGTAAGGACAGGGAATTGCTCGGGGATGTGGAGAGAAGAGCAGCGAAGCTGTGAAGGGGCTGGGAAACAAGAGCTGTGAGGGGCGGCTGAGGGACCGGGGGTGTTCAGGCTGGAGAGGAGGAGGCTGAGGGCAGAGCCCACCTGAAAGGAGGCTGCAGAGAGGGGGTCCAGTCTCTGTTCTCGGGTCACACGAGGCAACGGCCTCAGGTGCACCAGGGCAGGGTTAGCTTGGACGTCGGGAAGAATTTCCTCACGGAGAGGGGGGTCAGGCGTCGGAACCGGCTGCCAGGGAGGTGGGGGAGTCCTGGAGGTATTTCAGAGACGTGGACGTGGCACCGAGGGGCACGGGTCAGTGACGGGACTCGGTAGGTCAGGTCGGCGGTGGGACTTGGTGATCCCGAAGGACTCCTGCACCCTAAATGATTATGTGATTCCTCCTCCCTGGCTGGCGGGGTGAGGGGCAGCCTTGCCGTCGGGGCGCACTCCCCGAGCGAGGCGCAGCCCTCGCCCAGCCTCCTCGGCTGCCTGACCTAGAAACCCAGCGCTGCCCCGGGCCGCGTCTCCCCGTGCCGCTAATGCACCGGGCAGGAGCCGCGCGCTGCAGATGGGGCCAGCAGCCCCCGGGCCCGGGCTGCCGGGGCAGCTCCTCCACGCACGGCGCCGGCGCGCGCCGAGCCTTGTGGGGCAGTAGGTCAGAGCCCGCTCAGGGGGCGCCCGAGCATCCCCCGGGACGGGGACGCGGTGACACAGCCCCTCGGAGACGGGGCGCTGCGGCTGGCGGGGGGAGAGCGGCACGAGGTAGGGGAGCTGTGGCCAGGGCGGGGACCCCGCAGGGTGGTGGCGGGGGGAGCCCCGGGGGAACCCCGCTGGTGCCGGAGCTGCAGGGGAAGGTGGCGAAGGGGAAGCGCGACGGCAGCAGGGTGAGGAGGTGTTTGTGCCGCTGCGGGCACCGCGCGTGCCATGGGCCTGAGCGTGCGGCGGGCACAGCGGGTTAAAAGCAGCGTTTGGTGCGCTGGTGCCGCTCTCCTGTCCTGTCCTGCGGGTCCTTGGGGCCTGGGCAAGGCACAGGCAGGGGCAGCACAAACCGCTGGGCCGTGTCCCCGGCACAGACAGACACAAAGCTCCCTCCCACGGCCGGTTCTCGTCCGCAGGCGGCATTGCCCAGCGCGCCTGGTGGCTGCCTCCTGCCCTGGGTGGGTGCCGTGCTGAAGGCGATGCTTTTATTTTCCCCACCCCCAGCCGGGCTGGGGACATTTCCTGGGCTCTGGAGCCCCCCGGGGCACTGCAGCTCGGTGGCTGTCGTGTGATTTTGGGGGCGGCGATGCGGCGGCGCTGGGCACGTTCGTGTGCGGACCTGCGTGTGAATCAGGCGGAAGCGGAGGAGGCACGGATCGCTCAGGCGGGGTTTTTCAAGTCGGGTTTTGCCCGATTTCATCCTGCCCGCGTCCAAGCGGCGTGGCCCCATCCGTGTGGAGCCACTCGTGGCCCCAAGCACCAGCGCTGCAGCTCTGTGGCGTGGCTGCGTGGTTGCACTGCTGCTCCCCGGCGGCACACGTGCTCGGCGACCCGGTCTGAGCAGCTCCAGCAGCTCCCGGCACGGCAGGAGCAAAAATGCCAGGGCTTCGAGGCGGTGGGGCTCTGCCCGCACGCTCAGGCTCCCTCCCATGCAGGACGGGGCCGTGCTCCGTGTCAGCTCTGCCCCGCTCCCAGCCGCCCCGTCACGTCTCCGGGGCTGGAGAGCGCCCCGCATGACGTAGTGCTTTCCGCTGCCCTCCTTTTGCCAGATCCTTCGTCATCCAGCCCGTTCCCAACCGCTTCCCCACAACGCTGGCACAGCAAAAAGGCAGAGCCCTGGGATGCTCCAGAAGTCCCCGGGGGGCTCCACCACACCACGGAGCCGTTACCTGCTGTGCCCCGTGCCTGCTGCCGAGGGCTCAGCGGGGTACGGGCGTCCCCCTGCGGCGCTGGGAGTGGGGCTGAAGGGACCGGCTGTGTGGCTCTGGCCGTGCCTCAGTTTCCCTTATTCCCCCCCTGGCTGTACCTGGCTCCTGGCGTAGAGCTGTGCTCGGTGGGGTTTGGCGGTGCGGCAGCACATTTCTGGCACTGGGCACCCAAGAGCTTGGTGGCTTCAGCGCTGCGTGCACGGCCCCGGGGAGGTGCTGGTGGGACAGCTGTGATCGGGGGGCGTCCTTTTGGCCCTTGTTTATTGTGGGGGCGGGGAGGTGTCACCGTGCATCCTGCTGCCGTGGTGCGAGCATCCCCTCCCTGCGAGCCGGGTACTGCTGCGGGCACGGAAGGGAGCTGCGGCAGCAACCTCGGGCGCTGGGGCCGTGGGGCGGCGCGTGGCTCGGGGCGGGGGGCTCGGCACACGCGGCACAACTCTGGGCACAGCTCCGGGCACCGTCGCGTGCCGCCGTGGTGCCGCCGCTCAGCAGCCGGGTGCCGCAGGGGCCGGGGCTGCTCACAGCACCCCTGGGGACGGCTGCGCCCGCTCTGACGCCGCCGCGCTCCGGCAGGCTCTGCCCGCGCTGGCCGGGCTCCGGCTTCCTCGCAGCTACTTGAGCGCGGCGCAGCCCGGGGGCTGGAGCAGATGTTTGGCTCGGCTCCCCGCGAGCGGCGGGGGAGCGGCCGCCCTCCTCCCCTGCTCCGAGCGGGCTTGGCGTGGGCGCTCTTCTCCCTTCCCTCAAACGCCTGCGCTCGGCACAAGCTCCAGCTTGACCCCTCGCCGCTGTCCCGGCGAGCCCCGTGAAGTCATCGCTCGGCGGGGACATCCCGCGGGGCACGGCCGTGGCCCCGCACGTGGCCCTGCGTGTGTTCGGGGCCCGGGCGGGGAGGCGCGGGCCGCGGGGGAGCAGCAGGGAAGTGGTGTCGGATAAATATTGGCTGCGCCGCGTGCCGGGGCTCCGCGGGGTTCTTGCCTCCAGCCGGGATGGGGGCGAGCCGGGGACAGGCCCAGAAAAGGGCCCCAGCCCCCTGCTGGGCACTGCCACCATCGAAGCGCACTCCCCTGTGCCGCACTGGGGGCTCTGTGTTCGAGTTTCCTCCTCATTTCGGGTTTGCTCGAGGCGCCCGGTGCAGACCCCCAGGCTCTGGGTGCTCCCCGGGAGCAGCCACCTCGGGTGTGCTTTGGGAATGGGCTCCTGGGACCAGCGGCGTCAGGGGACGCCGGGGATAATCCAGGGCTGGCGGATGTCCCTGTAGTGGTGCAGGGAGGCTGGGGGGCTTCCAGCCCCGTCCCCAGCAGGCTGTCACCCCAGGAACGGGGCCGGGCACGGCTGGGGCGCTTGCTGCGCCGTGCGCTGCCCTGGTTCAAGCCCCGAGGAGCAGAGGGTGCGGAGGGGCTCTCAGGCCTGCCCTGGCTTTCTCGCTGCCCCGCATTGGGGTGTGCAGGGAGTATACGGGGCACACGGTGTGTGCGGTGGCACCGCCAGATCCTCCCCACACGGGGGACACCGGGGACCAGGGACGGGATCAGTTGCAGGCCGGGAAGGCGAGCGCCGCCTTTGCCCCTTGGCTTTGCCGCTCGCCACGTGCCGCCTTGCCCCGTGCGAGGAGCCCGGCCCCTGCAGGCGGAGGTGTCCGAGGCCGTGGGCTTGTCCAGACAAGAGGAAAAACAGGAGTTTCGCAAGCAGGCTGAGTCACGCCAGCTCCCCCACCCCGGTGCTGCGCTGGGACTCTCCGACCTCCGCACGCGGCCGCCGTGACGCCCCGGGCCGAGCGAGGCTTCGAGGCTCCCCGCTCCCCAAGCAGCCGGAGGTCCCCGTGTAGGGACGCGCTGCCTCCAGGGTTTCTGATGCTTCAGGGGTGGCAAAGGGGCGGCCCAGTTCCCCGCCGTGTCGCCTGCACCCAAAAGGGCACCCTTCATCGAAGCCGTGCTCCCAGGAAAGCGCCCAGAGCCGCTGGGCAGTAGCGAGGGCCCCCTTACCCCCCCCCACCAGTGAGTTATGAAGCTAATTGTTTTTTCTGCCCCATTAAGTGAATGAGGAGCGAAGAGCCCAGGCCTCCCCTGCTTTTCCCAACGGTCCCGCTGGGAGCGGGGAGCACAGGGGCGAGGCTGTGATGGGAGGGAGCGGTGGCCGTCCTCAGAGCCCCCTTGGTGCCAGCGACCCATGGAGGTAGGGCACGGAGACCCCCACAGAGCCCTGGCCCTACAGAAATGGGGGGGGGGGCTGTGCGTGCCCCATGCCTCCCCCACTGCAACGACCGTGGCAGAGCGAGGGAGAAGGGCCGGGACAGAGCGAGAGGGGCTCGATGTCCTCATCTGGGGACAACCGGGGCAGGTGGCGGGCGAAACCTGGTGGGTGGGGACAACGTGGGGTGCGCCACGCCGCGTCCCCTCTGTGCTTCCAGGGTCAGCCTGCTCCCGGTGGCTTCCCCGGCTCACACACAAGGCTGGTGGCAGCGGGGCCGGCTGGCACGCGGACGGGTGTCGGTGCGGTGACAGGAGCGAGATGGGCGAGGGGCAGGACCTGTGGCCATGCCTGGCCGCGTGGTGCTGGGGGCACCGCAGGCGGCGCCGTGCTGCTGCGGCCGTGGTGCTCTCGCTCAGGGATGCACCGCACGGAGCCACCAGCAGCGATTCTCCCCCCTCGTCCTGCGTACCCGGGCTGACCAGGGTGGCTCCCCACACGCCCCAAATCCGGATTTGGGCCAGAACTGCTCCTCCGAACGTTCCTGGCCAGGAGGGAGGGACAGGAGGGGACGGCGCCCCGGTTGTGCAAGGCTGGAGGGACTCGGGGGAGCAGTGCTGGCCGTGCCGATGCCGTGCCGATGCCGTGCCGCCGCCCCCGCTGGCACGCGTCCCGCAGCAGTGCATCCCGGTGTCCTCACCGCGGGGCCGGACCCCGTGGCGAGACGCTGCAGCGTTTTGGGGTGCAACCTCCGTCCTCCCGGCCAGCGGCCGTGTGTCCGAGAGCCACCGTGGGGACAGCGGGTGCCGGCGGGGGGGGTGACCGTTGGGGGACGGGCACCGCAGCACCCCGCAACGCCTCGCCAAGCCGAGCCAGGGCAGGCACAAGGCGGCCGAGCGAGCGGGGATGCGCGGCGGGAGGGAGCCAAGAGGCGTTGCCGTGCGAGGGCTGGCGAGGAAGGAATTGCTGATTTCCGAGCCCGCAGGGACCGGTGCTGTTGTGCCGGAGCTTCCTTAACCCTCTCTGCCCGCCGCGCACGCTGCAGAGGGGTGGCCGAGGGGGTCCCCGGGGTGCGCCCCGCCTGGGGGTGCAGCTCCCGCTCGGCCGCCCGACGGAAAACCAAGATGCGAACCGAGCCGTTGTGCAAAGGGGGAGGGGGGACGGGGGGGCCCTGCGAGAGCCAGGCCTGCTGGAAGCAGCCGCCCCCCGCGCGGGGCAGAGCCCAGGAGCCCTGGGGGCAGCTCCGGGGCTGGGCCGGGGGCACCGGAACCGGCCCCGGGGTGGCTGGGGCCAGGCGCAGGGATGCGGGGACACGGGGGGGGGGGGGATCGGGGAGGGGGGGGGGGCGGGCAGGCCGGTGGGCACCGCGGGGAGCGATGCGGGGGG
Organism: Anser brachyrhynchus; assembly: GCF_964034855.1. Taxonomy (NCBI): domain Eukaryota; kingdom Metazoa; phylum Chordata; class Aves; order Anseriformes; family Anatidae; genus Anser; species Anser brachyrhynchus. Next base: position 4,465,241 of record NC_137720.1, on the reverse strand, counting down.
CTCGGGCTGGAGGGGGGGGTGAGACCCCAACCCCGTATTTATTTTTTTTGGGGGGGGGGGGGCGTGCCTTTTGTCGCCGGGCCGGGGCCGCTGCCGCTTTAACGCGGCGGGGCGGGCCCGCTGCCGCCGCCCCTCCCGCGGGGCCGCTGCTCCGGGCGGCAGCATGCTGCGGGCCGGGAGAGTGCGGCGTGCCCCGCGCCTGGCCGCCAGGTAGGGACCGGCACCGGCACCGGGTCCGGCACCGGCACCGGGGGGCGCGGGGCGGCCGCGGGCGCATTGCGGGCGGGCGGCTCCCGGGGGCCGGGGCCGGGGCCGGGGCCGGGGCTTTGTCTGCCGGGCCCCGAGCCCCGGGGCCGCACCGCGGCCGCTGCTTTGTCTCCGCCGCGCCGGGGGCGGGAGGGAGCCGCGGCCCCGCCCGCCCCCCCCCCCCCCAGCTCCCGGTTACCGGCCCCGGGGGGGGTCCCCGCGGTTTGGCCCCGTTTGGCTCCGCCTCGCGGAGCCGGTGCCGGGACCCCCCCCCCCCCCCCGAGCATCCTTCGGGAGCCCCCCCCCCGGGCTCGGCTCGCAGCCACCCGGGGTGGGCGCGGGGCCCCGGGGTGCCGCCGGGGGGGGGAGGGCGGGGGGGGCTCGGTGCAGGGAGCTGGGGGGGCGCTGCGGAAGGTGGAGGGTGCGGAGCACAAAGCGGGGCCGAGCTTCACTCCCCGGGAGCGCGGTGCCCGCAGCAGCCGGTCCCGAGCAGCCCAGCCCCGGAGCTGCGGCACGGGGAGATGCTGCGGAGCTGGCTGCTCTGCGCCCCCCCCCCCCAGCCTGGGTCTGGGGGCTCAGCCCTCCCTCGGGTGCTGCATTCCCGCAGGATCCCCCACACACACACCCCCGGGTCCCCAGGCAGGGTTTGCAGGTTTGGTTTCAGCATGGTGCCGGGGCTTGGCACCATGGGGTTTGCGGGGGGTGCTTGGGTGACCTTGGCCGGCAGGACCCCCGTTAGGGCCGCTGTGGGGCTGCCTGGGCTCAGCCGTGGGCCGGGGGCTTGCGTTTGCCCGAGTTGAGTTCCTTGTTCACCAGGGGGGCGGTGGGGGCACATGTAGGTACAGTGCTTGGTTTTGGGGACCCCTTTGCGTGCCAGCCACACGCCCTACAAGAGAGCTCGAGGCACCCCGGGGTGGGCATCTGGCACCCAGGTCTCACCCCATGGCCCGAGTGCCTTTGGGATGTGGCCTGTGCCCCCCCCCCCCGGCTGTCCTGGGGTGGTGCTGGGGGCTTGGCAGGGGCACCCAGAGCCCAGCACGGGGCCAGGCAGGCAGCAAAGGCAGCCCCTGAGCGGTTCTCGTGGTGGGGTGGACGCATGGGACGGGCTGGGTGGGCTCCTCGTGCTCCGTGGGTTACTACGGAAGGGGCTCAGCCCCACATCAGCTCAGCTCCGCGCGTCCCCGGCGCTGCAGAGAGGCAGCAGCAGCGCCGGGAGGTATTTGGAGAGGTGGTGCCCGGGGACCTCGACACCTCTGGGGGTACCGCGTGCAGTGGGGTGCCGGGACCGGTGCCCTCCTTCCCCCTTGTCACCCCACCAGGCTGTGTGCGCGCAGCTCTGTGACCCCGCTCCCTGCCCCCTGTCGGGACAGATTCGTTCCGTGTCTGCCATCCTGAGGCAGCTCCGTGCCTGGTTTCAGCTCCTGGCCCTCGCTGCAGCGAGCTGCGCTGCCCCCCCGGTGGGTACACGGCGGTTCTTCCTCATGGGGCTGCCGAGGAGGGTCTGGGGCCACCTCCCCGCGGGTTAGCCCCAAGCCCTGTGCCCATTTCACCGGGGCTCTGCGTGTGTCAGCCCCCTGGGGCCACGTTGCGAGGCCGGGAGAGCTTTTGGGGTCAGCCCTGCTGGGCTGGCATGAGCTGGAAAGACCCAGCCGCGTTTGGTCGCAGCCACGTGGCCGCAGGGCGCGCAGCTCCCCAAGGCTCTGCCTGGCTCCGGGCAGCACCGAGGGCTGACGTGGGAGGGGAAGAGGAGCTTTGCCTCGAGCTCTGGGGATTTCTGTCCCGGTGAGAAATCCCCACAGTGGGGGCTGGTGGTGGGAGATGTGCGGAGCCGGGCAGCTCCGTGGCGCTTCCTGGGCACGTGGTTGTAATTAAATCCCTTCCTGGGCAGCAGGGCTCTGTGCTGGAGGGATGCAGGGGGCTGTGTCCGTCCGTCCCTGGCCAGTCCCCTGGGTTTGAGAGACACGCGCTGGGGGTGCACGAGCTCCCCGCGCCCTGCCGGGGTGTCCAGCAGCTCTGGGCTCCCACGAGATGCGACGGGGGCCCCTTCCCCGGGGCCGGGCTCTGCTCGCCCGTCCGTAAACCTCTGGTTCCTGACAGCAGCTCTGCCCCCGGGGCTGCGTGGGGTGGGGAGCCTCATCCTGACCCCTCCTGCGGAGGGACCATGGCAGTGCCCAGCCTGGTGGGTGTGGAGGAGCGAGGGACGAGCACCCGCTCGTGCGCCCTGATGGGACCCTGCCCGCGTTTCCCCGTCGCGTTCCGATTCCCTCGCCCTTTGCGGCGTTTCCAGCCCGGTGAGCCCCAGCACCCTCAATCCCTGGCACAGCTCACCGCTTGGACGTGCGGCTTCCCCAGCCCCGAGCCGCTCTTTTGGCGGGGTTCCCCTGCCCCGTTGCTGTCCGGAGCGGGCAGCGAGGCCCAGCCGTGGGCAGGGGTTTGCAGCCCCCCGCCCAGCACCCGGTGCTGTGCTGGAGCAGCCCAGGCGATGCCGCGGGGCGCTGAGGACACCGGTCCCCTGTGTATGTGCTGCCTCTGCTGCCCCGTGGCTCCGTCCCGGCGTTTGGGCATTGTCCCTGCACCCCGGGTGCCAGAGGTGCTCAGCGGGTGCAGTCCCTGCCTGTCCTGTCCCCCTAATGTCACTTGGGCGCTGCTGCACAGCTCCCCGGGCTGCTGCAGCTCCAGTGCCAGTGCTGGGGACCAGGGCTGGCTGCGTCCCCTCGGCTCCGCTCCCCGTCCCCCCACCCTCAGCCCGGGGCAGGCGACGGGGGGCTGCGGGTGCCTCCCTGACCTACTGAGGCGCTGACCTGAAAGGGGCCGTGCTCATCCTGCTGGAAGGCGGCTGTGCTCGTGGGTGCTGCCCGCGCTGAGTGACAGCCCCGGAGATCGGCTCGTGCACGCTCTGCTGCGCCCCCGGCACGGAGCAGCTGCCCGGGCGCTGCGGAGGTGCCGATGTCCCCCGCGGGCGCTGGAGCAGCGAGTGGGAGCTGGCCGAGAAAGGGTGGAGGCTGTGGGGTGGGTGAGTTTGTTGTTCCGGCCGGTCCCTGCCCTTTCCAGGAATCCTCCTGACCCCCTCGGTGGGGCTGGTCACGGGGAGCTCGGTGCCGGCCGCGGTGCTGCCTGCCGTGCCGGTGCTGGTCCCCCCCCGCTGCACAGGTGCCTTCAGTCCATAAAACACCTCCGTGGGGGCCTGAACGGGGAAATTGCGGGGGTTTGAAGCCTGAGTGGGGCTGGGCTGGAGCCAGCCACGGCTGCCAAGCGTCGGCTCCCCGCCAGGCGAACGGGAGCTGAGGTTCGGCCCCGGGGGTGGCGCGGGGCTGGGGGGCGCAGTCGGGTGGCAGGGGGACGCGGCGGTGGCAGGGGACGGCTGGGCAGGGGGCCTCACGCTGGCTTTGCTGTTGCAGCTGGGATGAAAGCAGCTCCATCAGCAGCGGCCTCAGCGATGCCTCTGACAACCTCAGCTCGGAGGAGTTCAACGCCAGCTCCTCGCTCAACTCCCTGCCCTCCACCCCCACGGCCTCGCGCAGGAACTCGGCCATAGCGGTAGGTGCCCGTGGTGCCGCCCCGCGGCAGGGTGGGCAGGGGGGGTTGCCCGAGGCATGGCACGTGCCACGGGGCCGCGATTCGGTGGGGCTGGGAGCACCCGTGGGTGTGCGGTGCCCTGGCAGTCGCTGGGGCTGGGGTGGGTGCCGGTTTTGCCCCTGACTCCTCTCGTCCCACAGCTGCGCACGGACTCAGAGAAGCGCTCGCTGGCAGAGAGCGGGCTGAGCTGGTACGGCGAGGCCGAGGACAAGGCGACGAAGAAGCTGGACTACGACAGCAGCAGCCTCAAGATGGAGCACGGCTCCTCCAAGTGGCGGCGGGAGCCCTCGGAGAGCTGCGAGGAGGGGTCCAAGGGCGGCGAGCTGAAGAAGCCGGTCAGCCTGGGCACCCCGGGCTCCCTCAAGAAGGGCAAGACCCCTCCGGTGGCAGTGACCTCTCCTATCACCCACACGGCCCAGAGCACCCTCAAAGTGGCAGGTGAGGCCGGCTTGGGCAGGGACTGATTCTGGGTATCTCCTTGGGCCTTCCCTGCGCACATCCGCCGTGGGCTGGCTGTGGGACACCCTGCGGGGCTGGAGGCTGGCTGGGTGGGGGGGATCCTGACTTGTGGGCAGTGCCGTGTCCTGTCTTCTTCCTCTACATCACGTCTCCGTGAGTCTCCGTCTTCATCTCCAAAGCTGCTGGCAGATTTGAGCTGTTCTGCACCCGAATGTCCCGTCCCCCAAACCCTCCCCGCTGCTCCTGGGCTGTTAACCCCTCCTTCCCTCCCCGCCAGGCAAACCTGAGACCAAAGCCACCGACAAGAGCAAGCTGTCCGTGAAGAACACGGGCCTGCAGCGCTCCTCCTCCGACGCCGGCCGTGACCGCATCGGTGATGCCAAGAAGCCCCCGTCAGGCCTCACGCGCCCCTCGGCCTCCAGCTCCTTCGGCTATAAGAAGCCGGCTCCTGCCACTGGCACCGCCACCGTCATGCAAGCTGGGGGCTCGGCCACGCTCGGCAAGATCCAGAAGAGCTCCGGCATCCCCGTCAAGCCGGTCAGCGGGAGGAAAACAAGCCTGGATGTCTCCAACGCGGCCGAGCCCGGCTTCCTGGCTCCAGGGGCTCGCTCCAACATCCAGTACCGCAGCCTGCCCCGGCCGGCCAAGTCCAGCTCCATGAGCGTGACGGGCGGCCGCGGCGCCAACCGGCCCGTCAGCAGCAGCATCGATCCCAGCCTGCTCAGCACCAAGCAGGGCAGCATCTCGGTGTCGCGGCTCAAGGAGCCGTCCAAGATCGGCGCCGGCCGTGGCGTGCCGGCCCCTGTGAACCAGACGGACCGGGAGAAGGAGAAGGCCAAGGCCAAGGCGGTAGCGCTGGACTCCGAGTGCGTGACGCTGAAGAGCATCGGCTCGCCCGAGAGCACCCCGAAAGCCCAGGCCAACCTCCCGCCGGCGGCCAAGGTGGCTGAGCTGCCCCCCACGCCTCTCAGGTATGAACCTCCCTGCTCCGAAGGCAGCAGGAGCCTGGTGTGGCCGTGCCCGCCACCGAGCCGTGCCCGGCGCGCGGTCTCACCGCCATCCTCATCCATTTTCTCCCCCAGAGCGGCTGCCAAGACGTACGTGAAGCCTCCCTCGCTGGCCAACTTGGACAAGGTCAACTCAAACAGCCTGGACTTGCCCTCCTCCAGCGAGCTGCACCCCCCGCACGCTGCCAAGCTCCAGGACCTGCACCCAACCGGCGGGCACCTGACGCCCTGCTTCAGCCCCAGTCCTGCCCCCATCCTCAACATCAACTCGGCCAGCTTCTCCCAGGGCCTGGAGCTCATGGGCGGCTTCAGCGTCCCCAAGGAGGGCAGGATGTACCCCAAGCTCTCAGGCCTGCACCGCAGCATGGAGTCCCTGCAGATGCCCATGAGCCTGCCCAGTGCCTTTTCGGGGGGCAGCACCGCCGCCCCCACCCCTGCTGCTGTCCCCCCTGCCAGCGCGGAGGAGGAGGAGGAGGAGGCGGGTGAGCTGGGCTGGAGCGGCAGCCCCCGGCTCGCACATCTGGACAGGTACGGCCTGAGGGTGGGCGGTGGGCTGCTGGGCACCTCCGTGGGCTGAGCCCCCTCCTCGCCATCCTACCGTGGCCTTTGCCTGCCTCGGAGGCTCGTATCTGGGGAAAATCTGCCTCGTCCCCATCCCGTCGCTCAGCCCCTAGGTGCGTTGTGGCACCTCCCCTCTGTGCAGGAGGTGGCTGATCTTCCCTTCCTTCCCTTCCAGCTCCAACCGCGACAGGAACACGCTGCCCAAGAAAGGGCTGAGGTAAAAAGGCCCAAAGGGCTTTTGAACGTTGCTGGGGAGAGAGGGCGGGTGTGTGCGGGGCACCTGGGGCGTGGGGCTGGCAGCGCCCGCTGCGCTGGGGGTGCTGAGCCCCCACTGGGCCGTGCCGCGGGGCGGGCGGGCAGGACGGGGGGCCGGTGCCCCCGCCACCTCACCGTGCTGCTCTCTGCTGCGCTCCAGGTACCAGCTCCACTCCCAGGAGGAGGCCAAGGAGCGGCGCCACTCGCACACCATCGGCGGGCTCCCCGAGTCGGACGACCAGACGGAGCTGCCCTCGCCCCCCGCCCTGCCCATGGCGCTGGTGGGGAAGGGCCCGCTCACCAGCATCGGTCAGTGCCTGGGTCCCCCCGTCCCCCAGCAGCTGGGCTCTCTGCTGGGCCATCGCTCTGTTCCAGCGGCTCTGGCTGCCTCTGGCTCGATGGTTTTCTCCTCGACACCCCCAGCAGCCCCAGTTCCCAGCATCCGGTGCCTTTGGCCCCACCAAGGTGCTGGGTCGTGGCTGGGGGACCAGGGACACGCATCACCTCTGCTTCAGGGCCTCCCACCCACCACTGGGTCTCTGCCCGCAGTTCTCCTCTCCTCTGGGGGTGCCCAGAGAGCAAAGTGAAGCCCTGCCTTGTTCTTCCTGGGTCCTACACGTTCCTGCAGGGTTTGGGGACTCAGGCAGAGGGGTTGGGGCTGGCAGCAGGTGATGGGGTGCTTCCCCCTTGCTCCCGGAGGTGATGGGCTCCTGCACGGTGGCACAAGCTTTGCCCCAGGGTGACGGATTTCCTTCTCAGCTCTGTGCTCACCGGAAGACTTTGCCTCGGGTGCAGGTGTCCAGGTCCCTGTGTAAACCTGCTTTTTAGCTTTCCTCCCGTGGCTCTGCTTTGGGACCGTGATCCCTGCTTCCTTTCCCCACCCTGCCTTCCACGGACCGCTCCCAGCCCCTCTTGCCCCCACCCCGATCCCCAGGCCCGGCTGCGTGCCGGTGCCGCTCTGACCCTGCCTCTCCCCCTCCTTCTCCTTGCAGTGAGCCCCACTGCCGCCACCACCCCGCGGATCACCCGCTCCAACAGCATCCCCACCCACGACTCCACCTTTGAGCTGTACAGCACCTCCCAGATGGGCAGCACCCTCTCCCTGGCAGACAAACCCAAGGGCATGATCCGCTCGGGCTCTTTCCGGGACCCTGTGGACGACGGTGAGAGCGTGCCCGGGCTGAGGGGGCTCCCTGGGGGGCGGCGAGGCTCCCCGGATCCTCGTCCCTATTTCTGGGCACTGCTGGAGGGGCTCGACATCAGTGCTGCGGGGGGCAACCTCCTTTGCGCCGGCATCGGCCCCGTGCGGACCTCCTGACCCCCAGGTGCTGGTGGGCAGGTTTGAGCCGTAGTGGGTGTCCAGCAGTGCCCGGTGTCCTTGGCACCAGGGACAGGAGACCTAGGAAGAGTGGCAGAGCCCCAGGCTCGGGCAGAGCCGTGGGTGCTCCCCACGCAGCCCTGCCAGGACGCGGAGGCTGCCGGCCGAGTGCTGAGGAGCGAGCAGTGCCCTGCAGCCACCGTCCCTGTGTCCGCCTCCCCCGGGTCCCCGCATAGCCCCTGTGGCCCCAGGAGCGCTCAGCCTCCTGACGGGTTTTATTCTGTTGCAGTTCACGGATCGGTGCTGTCCCTGGCCTCCAGCGCGTCCTCCACCTACTCCTCCGTAAGAGCCGCCGCCGGGCTGCACCGCCTCGTGCATGGCTGCGGGCTGGGGGGGCCCGGGTGGGAACGGGGGCGCTGAGCTGTGCGGGGGGGCTCTGTGCATGTCCTCCGCCCCGCGCTGAGCCTGGCCGTGCCTCGCTACCCTCCTGACTGCCCGCCTCTGTCTGTCTCTCTCTGCCCTCGCGCTGCCAGGCTGAGGAGAAGATGCAGTCCGAGGTGAGCCCGTGCCCATCGCTGCCGCCTGGTCCCCACCTTGCCGCCGCAGCCGGGGCGAGTGCCCGACCCCTCTCACCCCCGTTGTTCTCTTCCCGCAGCAAATCCGCAAGCTGCGCCGCGAGCTGGAGTCCTCGCAGGAGAAGGTGGCCACCCTGACGTCCCAGCTGTCTGCTAACGTGAGTCCCTGCGGGATCCCATGGGGGACGCGTGGGGCTGGTGCTCACCCACACCCACAGGAGATTTGGGTTCCCTCGGGAGCACCCCGGGGCCAGCCTGCGGTGGTCCCTGCTCTGGGCTCCACCTCTCTCCCTGGCGCTGGCTCCCCTGCCCCAGGAGAAATCCCCTCTCCAAGCTCTGCGTCCTGTGCTGAGCGGCTCGGGGCTGCGGGTGCTCACCCATCTCTCCGTCTCTCCCAGGCCAACCTGGTGGCAGCTTTTGAGCAGAGCCTGGTGAGCATGACGTCCCGCCTGCGGCACCTGGCCGAGACTGCTGAGGAGAAGGTGGGTGCCGTGGGGAGGCACCGGGAGGGTGCTCGCGGGGCTGGGGGATACGTGGGGTGGACCTGGGGGTGCCCCCGGGAGCTCTCGGGGCGTCCCCCCCACCATTGGGACACGCTCCACGGCTCCCGGCTCTGCTCCTGCAGGACACGGAGCTGCTGGACCTGCGGGAGACCATCGACTTCCTGAAGAAGAAGAACTCGGAGGCCCAAGCCGTGATCCAGGGCGCTCTGAATGGCACCGAAGTCGCGCCCAAAGGTACGGCATGGTGCTGCAGCCCTTCTGCCGGGCCCTGGGGAGCAACGAACTCATCAGTCCCCGCTGGGGGGGTTTGCAGCCCTGCCTGAATCCTGCTCGGGGCTGACACAGGGCCCTGGGGCATCCCTGGCTCTTGCAAGGTGTTCGGGGTTTGGGGCCGCAGCCCTTCCTTGCCTGGGACCCCTGAGCATCCGAAACCTGGGTTGCACACAGCCAGGGCTGTCAGCACGGCACGTCTCGATGCTGGTGCGTAGGGGATGGGATGTTTGTCCTCCCCCAGGCATCTCCTCGTCGGGCTCTTTGCCACTTCAGTGTTTCTGGCTGCTGATCTTGGCTTTGTTCCCCTGGGATCCTCCTTACCAGGAGGCTCTGACGGCTGCGGGGTTCGGCTGGGCCCAGGGGAGAAGGGAGGGATCGCAGGGTGGGCTGGGGGGAGCTCGGGGGGGCTGTGGCACTGGGACGGGCACAGTTTGCTGATCGCTCCGTTCCTGGTCTCTCCCCGCTCCCTGGCTTCTCTCGCCGGCCCCAGAGCTGCGCATCAAGCGGCAGAACTCCTCCGACAGCATCTCCAGCCTCAACAGCATCACCAGCCACTCCAGCATCGGCAGCAGCAAGGACGCAGACGCCAAGAAGAAGAAGAAGAAGAGCTGGGTGGGTTGGGCAGGCCGTTGGCAGGAGGAGGGGGCATGGGGAGCCGCTGGCAGAGCCTGGCCGGGCTCAGCCCCATGAGCCAGCCCCACTCGGTCCGTCTTGGCCTCACGGTCTTGGTTCCCTCTGTCCCCTGGGGACAGCACTGCCGAGGAGTGTGCAGCCACCCTGGATTTGTCTTGTGCTGACTGGGGCCAGGACTCCTCCAGCTCCCCTGGGAGTTTTCCAGCCCTTGTCCCGCACGCCTGCTCCCTTGTGGTGTCTCCCACGCGTCTCCCTTCAGCCCCCGCAGGCGCTGGCAGCACGGGGTGCGGGCCTGGGGCTCTGCAAACACCCGGCCAGGCAGCCCCGAGCTGGACGCGTGATTAAGTCTTGCTTTGTTCTGTTTCTCTTCCCCCTATGCTGACCTCAACCCTTTTTTTCCAGGTGTATGAGGTAAGTCCTACACCGTCCCCTCCACCCCATGCTGCGCCTGCCCAGGGCGCTCGCTCCATTTCACGGCACGGCGCTCGTGACCCGAACCATCCCATCCGTCCCACTGGCACTGATCCCTAGCACGGCCGCCCCGGGGCCCTGTGCCACGCACGCCTTGGCTGCTTCCTTTTGGTGTTGGGGTCAAAACACGCACCCATGCGGAGGTGCTGAACCACCTGGGCAGCAGGGAGGGCTCAGATGGGGACCGGACCCATGGATGGGGACTGGTCCCATGGATGGATTTTTCCCCCATTCTTGCCTAGGGCAAGCAGGTGTTTTCCTGACTCGTAGCCAGATCTGAGGGCAGCCCCACGCAGGGGACAGGGACCCCGCTGCAGCCTGGCCTGTGGCACCGTGGCGCGGTGCTGCCACGCTGGGCACCCATCTGGGGTGGCCCCAGAACTGCCAATGGGGCTGAGTCACTGTCCCCTTTGGGACCCATGCAGGTCCCAATGCTCCCCTGCTCTCCTGCTGTCAGCAGAGCCAGATGCTCAGCTTGTTCTTTTTATTTTTATTTTTATTTTAACTGAAATGCGGTATTTTCACTTTTGGGGGATGCCCCAGCCCAGCCTGCCCAGCAGTGCCTGTGGGAGATGGGCCAGATCCTGCCTGCTCTCCATCCTCTTTTTCCCCCCGCCTCCCCTTGGAGCAGACCTGGGCGCTCCAGGGGACGTGCCGTGAGCTCCAGAGTCCTGGCGGTGGGGCTGCGTAAGCAGGACCCAGGCCCGGTTTGGCCCCTGTGCGGTGTCCGTCAGCTCTCCCCGGCCTCGCGCTCGCCCGCCTGCTGCTGTGTGTGTGCTGTGCGCTGTGTGCATGCTGCATGCCCGGCCGGGTCGCCTGCCAAGCCCCCGCACCCTTCCTGCAGGCCGTTTGGCCCCCTACCCCTCCAGAAGGACGGAGAGGAGAGCCTTGGGGTGCGTCCCCAGGCCCCCAGCTCTGTTCCCAAAGCCCTTCTCGCTGGGGTGCTTGCGGTGGGGTGACCGCGAGGATGGAGTCGCCCCTTCCCGATGGAGCAGGGCGCTGGTGCCGTCCCCCAGTGCCCCGTGTGGGTGCTGGCTTGGGAGCAGGCCTGGGGGGAGCCTGGCCAGGACACGGGTCCTGCTTAGTGGGGCCGGTTGGTGTGGAGTCACAGCGGTGCCTCCTGGGGTGGTGGTGGGGAGCCACGGGTGCCTCAGCGATGGTTGTGGTGCTGCAGGTCCCGGCTCAGACCGTCGGTGGGGCCTGGGCCAGGCCTGTGTTTGCGAGGCTGCGCTGTCTGGCTGTCCGTAACGAGCATTTTTGTCTCCTGTAGCTGCGAAGCTCCTTCAACAAGGCCTTCAGCATCAAGAAGGGGCCCAAGTCGGCCTCGTCCTACTCGGACATCGAGGAGATTGCCACGCCGGACTCGTCTGCCCCGTCCTCCCCCAAGCTGCAGCACGGCTCCACGGAGACCGCCTCGCCCTCCATCAAGTCCTCCACGTCCTCCTCCGTGGGCATCGACACGGCTGAGTGCGTGGGGCAGGGAAGGTTGGGTGCGGGGTCTCGGGGTGCCTGCCCCAGCCCTGAGCACGCCGCGCTCTCTCCCCGGCACAGGCTCTTCCAGGCCCACAGCGAGGGCGAGCCGGAGAAGAAGGAGGTGTCGGAGCTGCGGTCAGAGCTGTGGGAGAAGGAGATGAAGCTGACGGACATCCGCTTGGAGGCCCTCAACTCGGCCCACCAGCTGGAGCAGCTGCGGGAGACCATGCACAACATGCAGGTGAGGGCAGCTGCACCTCAGGGCCTGTGGTCCTCGTGTCCCCGGAGCCGTGCCGCAGCCCCGGGCTGGCGCTGGGGTGCTGCTGGCATCCAGCTGCTCACCCTGGGCCGCCCCGCGGTTCTCCCCCAGCTGGAGGTGGATCTCCTGAAGGCCGAGAACGACCGGCTCAAAGTGGCTCCGGGGCCCTCGGCAGTGCCGGGATCCCTTCCCGGCCACGTCACGAGCACTTCGGCCTCCTCTTCGCCGCGGCGCTCGCTGGGCCTCGCCCTCGGCCATGCCTTCAGCCCCAGCCTGGCGGACACAGGTAGGGGTGGCAGGGAGGGACACGGACGTGTGGGGGGGTGCCCAGAACAGACGGTGGGAGCATGCTGCCCTGCACTGGGAGCCGGCTGTGCACGGGGACCTGCTGTGCTGCCTGTGTCCCGATCAGCTCAGGCAGGGCATGGTCAGGCCCCGTGGCTCTGCTCGCCCTGCTGGCACGGCCTGACTCTGCTCCGTCCCCAGATGTGTCCCCCATGGACGCCGTCAGTGCCGGCACCCAGAAGGACGAGCTGACGCTGAGGATCGTGGTGCGCATGCCGCCCCAGCACATCATCAAGGGGGTAAGCGTGGGGAGCCCGACGTGCCCCAGCACCGTGGTGCTGGATGAGGGGCAGGGGATGTGTCTCTGGGGCTGGATGCAGTGCTCTCACTCTGCACACCTCTGCCTTGGCTCCTAGGACCTCAAGCAACAGGAGTTTTTCCTGGGCTGGACCAAGGTGAGCGGGAAGGTGGACTGGAAGATGCTGGATGAGGCTGTCTGCCAGGTCTTCAAGGTAGGAGCATCCCGACATCTCTTTTGAGAACATCTTTGTCACTGCTCCCCTCTTCCTGACGCTCCCTGGCCTGGTCCTTACCAGGAGCTCAATCAGCTGCTGAGCACTGTTTGCCTCCTGACAGCCCTCTCCTTGTCCCCGCAGGATTACATCACCAAGATGGATCCTGCCTCCACGCTGGGGCTCAGCACCGAGTCTGTCTATGGCTACAGCATCAGCCACATCAAGCGGGTCCTGGACACGGAGCCGCCGGAGCTGCCGCTGTGCCGCCGGGGCATGACCAGCATTGTGGTGACGCTCAAAGGTCAGTGGGCAGAGAGGCTGCCGGCTGGGCTCCATTGCTGTCCTGTCCTCCCTCTGTCTCGTGGTGGCACGGAGCACGAGCGGGACCCTCACAGCCCTCCCCTGCCTGCAGGCTTGAAGGAGAAGTGCGTGGACAGCCTGGTGTTCGAGACGCTCATCCCCAAGCCCATGATGCAGCATTACATCAGCCTCCTGCTGAAGCACCGGCGGCTCATCCTCTCGGGACCCAGCGGCACGGGCAAGACTTACCTGACCAACCGCCTGGCCGAGTACCTGGTGGAGCGCTCGGGCCGGGACGTCACCGAGGGCATCGTCAGCACCTTCAACATGCACCAGCAGTCCTGCAAGGTGAGGGCGCGCAGCAGCTGAGACCGTCCCCGGCGGTACTGGTGCTGACGCCGTGGTCCCACGCGTGACGCCCAGCTCCGTTGGTTGCAGGACCTGCAGCTGTACCTCTCCAACCTGGCCAACCAGATCGACCGGGAGACGGGCACGGCGGACGTGCCGCTGGTGATCCTCCTGGACGACCTCAGCGAGGCGGGCTCCATCAGCGAGCTCGTCAACGGCGCGCTCACCTGCAAGTACCACAAATGGTGAGAGCCCCGTGGTGTCCCCCTCCGGCACGGCCTCCTGGGCACGCGCACGCTCCCCGCTGCTCTCAGCGCGATCCCGGGGCTCCTGGAGAGTTGGCTGCACGGCCCTGTGTGTTCGCTGTGCTCAGACCGGCTCTGCTGCGGGTGGGAGCGATGCAGGGTGCTTTTCCTCATGGTTCCTGTCTCTCTCCGTCTCTCCCTCAGCCCCTACATCATTGGGACCACCAACCAGCCCGTGAAGATGACTCCGAACCACGGCCTCCACCTCAGCTTTAGGTATGGATCATCTCTGGCAAGCGTCCCTGTGGGGCTGGGGAGGCCAGGGGGCATCGCTTTTGCCCCCGGGCAGTCCCAGGGACACATGCTGTGACTGGGGACCCTGATGAGGACCGAGCCCCGGGCCTGTCCCTGCCATCCCGCAAGGGTCTGAAGTCCCCAGCCCTGGGCACAGGCAGCGTAGGGGTGCTAGGAGGTCCCCTAAAGGTGCAGGGACCCTGGGGAGGGTGCCGGGGAGTTGGGCTTCTTGTGGAGAGACCCAGCCCTGAGCGCTCGGGTCTCCCCCCAGGATGCTGACCTTCTCCAACAACGTGGAGCCAGCCAACGGCTTCCTGGTGCGCTACCTGCGGCGGAAGCTGCTGGAGTCGGACACGGACGTCAATGCCAACAAGGAGGAGCTGCTGCGCGTGCTGGACTGGGTGCCCAAGCTCTGGTACCACTTGCACACCTTTCTGGAGAAACACAGCACCTCCGACTTCCTCATCGGTACGGACTGGCCTCTCTCTTCTGCCTCGCGCTGCCGGGAGCCGCGGGAGCCCCCATGGGACTGGGGCAAAACTGTCCCAAAGCAGCCGGAGGAGCCAAGACCCTGCCTCGTGTCCCCCAGCCCCACACAAACAGAAGCTGGGGGGTGACGGGCACAAACATTGCTCATTTGGGTGGCGTTTGTCCCCCTGCCTGTGGGAGCTCTCACTGTGGTTTAGACCAAGGTTGCCAGTTTTATTGGCACCCTTCCTCGGGTGCGGTTTTGCTGTGTTTTCCCAGGCAGGTGTGGCATTGCCTCACACGCTTTTGGGGCTGGGTTGACCTTAGTAGCCCCGTTCCTGGCCTGGGATCTTACTTTCTGCCCGTGTTTGTTGGGCAGGCACTGCCCAGGTGCTGCTCCCAGGATGGGTGAAGCCCACGGGGGTCTCCTGTGCGGCCTCCCCGCTGGGCTGGCGTGGGGCTGGGGGCTGGAGCTGGGGCACCCAGTACCCATCTTTGCTCTCTGCCTTCCTCTGCAGGTCCCTGCTTCTTCCTGTCCTGCCCCATTGGAATTGAGGATTTCCGGACTTGGTTCATCGACCTGTGGAATAACTCCATCATCCCCTACCTGCAGGAGGGAGCGAAAGATGGGCTCAAGGTACCCAGCGCTACCTGGCAGACGGGGACGCAAAGCAGGGCTCGGCCTGGAACTGGTGGCACTTGGGGACGCCCTGTCTTAGCAGACAACAGGGTGGGGAGAGGGGAGGCGCAGGGATTTGGGGTGCAGGTGACGCCCCAGTTGCTCCCTACCCTGACCGCTGCCAGTTTTGGCGCGTGCTGAAGCCGCGGCTGACGCTCGCTCCCTGCCCGCAGGTCCACGGGCAGAAGGCGGCCTGGGAGGACCCCGTGGAGTGGGTGCGGGACACCCTGCCCTGGCCGTCAGCGCAGCAGGACCAGTCCAAGCTGTACCACCTGCCCCCGCCCACCATCGGGCCCCACAGCACCGTGTCCCCTCCCGAGGAGCGCACCGTCAAGGACACGACGCCCAGCTCCCTGGACGCGGACCCCCTGGTATGGCCGTGCTGCGCCGGGAAGGGGCCGGGTGGCGTTGGTTGGAGGAGAACAGGACGGGGCTGTGCATTGCTTTCCCGGTTACTTTTTGGTGTAAAAATCCCCAACTTGTGAGGCAGAAACGTTCTGTGCTCCTGGGAGGAGCAGCGGGCCCCGGGTGGTGGCACCAGGGGGAATGCTGCGCCGCGAGGCACACCGCAGTGCCGGCGAGCAGGCATGACCCGGTGCTGCAGGAGCCATCCCAGCCCCACGCAGGCACACACGAAGGGGGCTCACACACGTGTGTGTCCCTGTGTGTCACGGGGAGAGGCTGCCAGAGGACAGCGGGCAGCCCCAGGTGCTGCCGGCTGCTGCAGTGCAGGGGGTCAGGCCCCGGTGCTTCGGCACGCAGAGCTTTAAGCATCCCTCGAGTCCAGATCCTGGTGACGGGGAAGGATTTGCAACATCTCTGGGCATTCCTCTCCCCTCTAGGAGAGTTTCTTAGGCTGTGGTCGGTTTGGGAGGGCAAGGAGGGCTGGGTGGCCCTTGCCCAGGACCCCCTGTCCCCGTCGGGCTGGGTGCCACGCGCCTCTCCCCGCAGATGGCCATGCTGCTGAAGCTCCAGGAAGCCGCCAACTACATCGAGTCTCCGGACCGTGAGACCATGGTGGATCCCGACCTGCAGTCGACTCTGTGAGGCACGGACATGCCGGCCCAGGCGCAGGGGAGCCGCCGCCAGCCGCCGGGCTGCTCTCCTTCTCCTCTGGTAGCCTGGAGCGCGGGGCTGGGGCTGGCGAGCGAGCGGAGAGGACTGGGGCTCCGCACGTCCTTCGCGGAGCGTGGGGAAGCTCGGCTCACCCGCGGGAGAGCGCGAGGTGCCGTTTCCCCTCCCCAGGCCGGGGGTAGGAGGATCCTGGTTTCTCTTCTTGGTTTTTCTGTCTGTTGCAAACGCTCGGGCTTCGGGGCCGGGCTGACCCGCTGGGACCAAGCCCCCGCTCCGCCGAGCCGCAGGAAGGCCCCTGCGTGGGGCAGGGACCCCGCGGGAGCCGCCTGGGCCGGAGCTGGGCCGCGTCCCTCTGTCCGGCCAGCGCGCGGCCGAGGGCAGGCGCCGAGGGACCGCTGCCGGGGGGAAGCGCCCGCCTCGCTCTGAGCGAGGAGCAGCGCGGCTCCGCTGCTACCTTTGTACGTTCCCTGTTTAACCTGCATGGCAGCCGCTGCGACCCGGACAGCCCAATAAACCCTGCTTTGGTTATTTTATTTTATTTCCCCCCCACACCCCTTCCTTCCCTTTTCTTTGGCCGAGTCCAGACTTTGCTTTGGTCCCTTTTTTGTTCTTGTTCTTCTTTTCTCTCCCTGCCCGTGGCCCGGTGCCCCTCCCTTCCCCGCGAGCAGCTCCCCTTCCTTTTGCTTTCTTTTGCAGCCGTCGGTTCCACCACTCCAACCACCTCCGTTACAAAACTGGTGCTCACTGGACAACCTCCAGTCCCTGAATCCACTTCCTGCAGCCTCGCAGCTGGGCTGGGACGGGACCTGGCAGCCGGTGGCAGCGGGATGCTCCCGGAGCACCCCCCTTGCCTGGCAGCCCCCCTCCCCAAAAGCACAAGGCAGGGTCTGGCCCTGGGGACCAGGTGTCCCACCTGGCTGGGATGCTAAGGGACATCCCCACCCCTGCACCCGCGGTGCTGCTGTGCTGGGGGGCACAGACTGCCCCTACCTGCCCCCTGTTGCCTGGCGGGGTGGCACAGGGTGGCAGGCTGTGCCCAGGGTTGTCCCCGTGCCCCCAGATCCCCCCAGGCCCTGTTGGGGTTTGGTGGCCCCCAGGTGCCAGCCTGCGCCCTCGGGCCCGGCAGCGCCCGCTCCGGTCCCTGCACCGGTGCTCTGGGGACACCCAGCTGGGGCCACGCGTCCTCTTGGCCCCAAGGTGCAACGTCACAGGCGATGCTCCCGCCGCACTGCCTTAATCCCTGTGCCGTGTGGGAAGGGGGCACGCGGGGCTGGGGCTGGCAGGGTCACAGCCTGCCCCAGGGGCGGTGTCCTCTCACTGTGTCCCTAAAGCCGGCTGGGCTGGGACAGCACCGCGGCACTGGGGTGAGCCCAGCCCAGCCGGGGCCGCTGGCTTCATGCCCTTTATTTGCACATCCCTGAGGATGCTCCAGGGCTGCTGCCTGCGGCCCCCCTGGGCTCCGCAGCCCCGTCCCCCTCCCCATGGTCCCACCACCGGGCCGAGGGGAGCACAGCGCTTGGGACCCCCTCTCCTCGGACCCCTTTCGGGGAGAGGTGGCCCCAGGGCCGCGCTGTCCACCCTGTCCTGCTCCCACCCCCTCCTTGTGCGTGGCCTTTGGGGACACCTCGCCACCCTGCGAGGCGGCCATCTCCTCCCAGGCCCTGCCTGGCCCCCCCCCGGTGCCCCTCGCCGGCGGCCACCACCGCTGCCCTTGGTGCTCTCTCGCCCGGCGCGCCTCGCCTCGCCGCCCCGCGCATCCGGGCCGCGGCGCGCGCGCCCCATGGTGCTCACTTCTCCGTCTGTCCGACAGCCTCCCCGCCGCCACCTCGCAGCCCCCCGGCCCCCCCCGAGGGCCGGCCAGCCCGGCCCCTCTGCACAGGGCTGTCCCTCCCCACGCTGGCTTGGACGCTAGGGCTTTTCGTTTGCCTTCTCTTGTGTTGCCGCCGTCGGCTGAGGACTCTCGCTGTAAATAGATCCGTAGTCGAACGCCCTGCGTGAGTTGGTGGGGCCCGGCCCTGCGCGTCTTTCCGTTTTTTTGTACTCTGTGATAACTGTGCTGTGCTGACTTCTTTTCTGATTGTACGAGACACCGGCTCAGCAGTCGCTCGAGGCCGGCGCTGGGGACCCGCGCTCCCCTCCAGCCCTGCTCGCCCTCCTCGGGGCTCCCGTGCCTGAGGCAGGACAGGGCACGAAGCACCTTTGGGTGCCACCTCCTGGGTGCCCTGAGGAGCCCCGCGGTGTAAGGGGTCGATTCATCCCCCCTGTTTTGCATGGTGTCCGGGGCATGGTGTTCTTGACCCCCACGGAGCCACCAAACCATCAAACCAACCGTCCCCATCACCGGCTCACCTGGGGCCACACACCTGGGTGCCCCCAGCCCCTTTCCCATGGGTTTGCCCCATCCTTCCCCGCCTGGCACTGCCCCATAACCTCAGCCGCTGCGTGCTGGGGTGAGGGACAAACCTTGGTGTACGCCAGGAGGAATCCCAAGCCCTGCCGTCAGCCCATTTCAGCGCTGTGGGATGGGCGATGCCCCGAGGATGGTGTGTGGTGGGGGGGGGCTATCCCTGGGGCTCCCCAACTGAAGGGGACAGGCCCCGATGGCTCCTCCTGGCTTACACCGCGCACCCCCCGTCCCCAAGCGTGGCAGCCATGGGGGGCGCTGGGGACCGAGCGTCCCCCGGGGCTACCGGTGCCTGGCCCAACGGGGCTGAGCATTGCACTGAGGCATCCCCCGGAGCCCCAGGGGTGCCCGTCACCCCCAAAGGTGCCTGTTGTCCCTAAGGGTGCCCACCGTGCCGAGGGTGCCCGTCACCCCAAAGGTACCCCCGGCCCCTCGGAGCGCCAGGAGCCCTCCCGAGGGGCTGGAGCTGGCGGCTGCCGGCGCCTCCCCCTCCTGCCCCCTCGAGCTGCTGCTGCCCGGTGGCCTGAACCTTACAATTTTAGCTTTTTTCTATTAAAAAAAAGAAAAACGAAACAACAACCTTTTTTTAATTAAATAAAAGACGAAAATGGACAAATTCCTGTTTTAGATGATCTGTGTAACTGACTGGGTTTTGTGTTTCTTAACTGCATGGTGTTCCTGCCGAGGGGTTTTATAGCACTTTTTAAATTTCTCTTTAAGATTTTGGTCCGGATTTCTACTGCTCTCGCCTGTCTGTCTTTGCTTTTTCCTTGCCTCTTCGAAGTTTGTAAACTCGCTCCATTTTATACCTGATGTTGGAACCCAACCCTACGTTGTACATAGCTGCGGGAACAATCAGAGGGAACAAACACCATCTGGACTCTTTCCACAATTCGTTCTTTTTACTTAAAGAAATTTTCAAGTCCAAAAGGAAGCCAGGAAAAGGCTTGAGGATATTACGAAGGACAGAAACAAATCCAGCCCTGCACCAAGTCAGCTCCTGCTGCCCACGCTGCCCGCACCAACCGGCATGTCTCTTCTCGGTCGTCTGTCTAACACCATTGGATTCAATAAAGTTATCTCCTGTACCGCCTGGCTGCTCGTCCTGTGTCCCTGCGCGGGGTGGGAAGGACGGGCCCGTTCGTACTGCCGCACGGTTACCCCTGTCCCCGCAAAACCCAAGGGTGGGGCTTTGTAAAAACGCCCCTGGTTTGAAATCGTGGCGGGTTTGCGGGGTGCTGGGAGCGGTTTTGTCGGACGGGGACCCCTTTTAGAAGAAGGCTGCGCTCCTGTGAAGTCCTGGGGTGTGCAGAAATGCTCCTGGGGGGGGGAATCCTCGCAGATTTGCAGGATGCTGGGGGGGGACGCATCCCCCTGGGGGGCGGACGGGCAGACCTTAGCCAGGGTGTGCAGGGGGCTCGCGGCGGGCGGGCGTCTGTGCTGGGCCCCTTCCACCCTGCTGGGACTGGTCCCCAGCTCCCCGTCCGAGGGGACACGATGGGGACACGATGGGGACGGATGCTCCTGCCATGGATTCCGGCCACCCATCGCCAGCGCAGGGGGACAGGGGTGGGGTGGTGTCCCCCCAGCAGCAGCACGGTGCTCGGCCCTGAGGCGGGGGGCAAGGACCCCCCCAGGGGAGGCTGCACAGCCCCAGCTGCGGGGAGAGGAGGCCCGGTCCTCCCCTCAGAGCTGGTTTCCACTCCGCAGAGCGATGCAGGAGCAGGGGCGGCTGCTCCAGGAGCCCTTCATTCACCCCGGGACGGTGACGAGTTACAGGGCGCTTCCCACCGGCCGGAGCTCGTTAGGGGAGGGCGACTGCAGGGGAGGTAACGACTGGGTGCGGTCCTGACCCCACTGGGTGCAGTCCTGACCCCACTGGGTGCAATGCTGACCCCAGCCCAGAGAGCTGGGCACTGCACCACCCCTATAGGCACGGCACCCCCTATAGGCACAGCACCACTCATATAGGCACAGCACCCCTACAGGCACAGCACCCCCTATAGGCACAGCACCCCCTACAGGCACTGCACCACCCCTATAGGCCCAGCACACCCCATATAGGCACAGCACCCCTCTAAGCACTGCAGCACCCCCTATAGGCACAGCACCACCCCTAGAAGCACACCATCCCCTATAGGCACAGCACCTCCCCTATAGGCACTGCACCACCCCTACAGGCACAGCACCCCCTATAGGCACAGCACCTCCCCTATAGGCACTGCACCACCCCTATAGGCACGGCACACCCCCTATAGGCACAGCACCACCCCTACAGGCACAGCATCCCCCATAGGCACAGCACCCCCTATAGGCACAGCACCCCCTATAGGCACTGCACCACCCCTACAGGCACAGCACCCCCTATAGGCACAGCACCCCCCATAGGCACAGCACCCCCCATAGGCACTGCACCACCCCTATAGGCCCAGCACACCCCCTATAGGCACAGCACCCCTCTAGGCACTGCAGCACCCCTGTAGGCACAGCACCTCCCCTACAGGCCCAGCACACCCCCTATAGGCCCAGCCCCCTATAGGCCCCCCCCCCCACAGGCACCCCCCATAGGGGTCTCCCAGCGCTGGCGCCACCCGGGCGGAGCCGCCCCCTGCGGAGCGCGGGGGCGAGCGGAAAAGGGGGCGGGGCTTAGCGGCAGGGGGCGGGGCCTGCTGCGGGCGGTGGGCGGGGCGAACGGGGAAGGGGGCGGGGCGAACGGGCGGGGGGCGGGGCTACGCGGAGCCGCCGCACGCGAGCCCGGAGGGGCCGGGGCTGCCGCAGCGCCCGTCCCGCACCCACCGCCCTCGGCCCGCGCCCGCCGGCCCCGCACCCGCCGGCCCCGCGCCCCCCCGCCCCCGGTAAGTGCCCTCCCGCCCGAGTTTCTCCCCGGTGCCCCCGGTGCCGCAGCGGCTGTGCGGGACGGCTGCGGTGCGGGGCGGGGGTCGGGGCCGGGCTGGCCGCACGGTGGGGGTGGGGGTGGGGGGGCGGCGGGACCACCCCGGGGGCACGGAGGAGGCTGGGAGCTGCCCGGTGCCCGGGGCTGCCCTTGGGGTGCTGCGCGCCCGGCTGTGCCGCTTGGGGGGGGATGGATGGAGGGACCCCCCCCCGGGGTGCGGGAACATCCCTGGGGATGCGGGAACCACCCCCGGGGATGAGGGACCCCCCCCCGGGATGCGAGACCCTCCCCCGGGATGCGGGATCCCCACCCGGGGATGCGGGACCCCCCCCCGGGATGCGAGACCCCCCCCCGGGATGCGGGATCCCCACCCGGGGATGCGGGACCTCCCCGCCCTCGGGATGCGGGACCCCTTCCCGGGCACGCGGGACCCTTCCCGGGATGCGGGACGCCCCCCCTCGGGATGCGGGACCCCCAGCTGGGACGCGGACCCCCCCTCCCCCGGCATGCGGGACCCGCACCCGGGATGCGGGACACCCCCCGGAGGTGCGGGACCCCCCCCGCGTTTCGGTGCCGCGGCGCTGGGTCGGGGTGCCCCCGGGACGCCGAGGGGCCGCCCGCGATGCCCCAGCCCCGCGTCCCCGCGGGTGCCCTCGGGGGTCCCGCTCCCGGTCCCGCTCCCGGAGCCGCCCCGGGGGCTGCAGCCGCGGTGCGGTGCTGGGCCGGCCGCTCCGGGGGGGGCTCTGCACCGCGTCCTGGCCCACAGCCAGCACCAGCGGGTCCCTTCCCGGGGCTGCAGCAGCCTCCGGGCATCTCCTGCGCTCCCCCGCACCGGTGGGGTGCAGCGGTGCCGGGGCACCAGCTCCGGGGTAACCGGACCGAGCCTTTGCGCCCGCGTCCTGCCCCCGGTGCCCCCCCTGCAGCCTACTTTCAGAGGGCCGGGCGCGATCCCAAAAGAGCTCTGCCAATTGCGCAGGGGAAAGGCAGTTTTGCAAGGTGACTGTGGCGCGGGGGACGCGCCTGTGTCACGCGTCGCCTCGTGGTCCTCAGCCGTGCCCCGGGGCTTTGGCACCGCTGCGGGTCCCCCTCTGCGCTGCATGCAGCGTGGTGCAGCGCTGGCCTGGCCTCTGGGTGAGCTGGGCAGGTGCTGCTGCGGGATGTCACCCGCTGCGGGATGTCACCCTCTCCGGGATGTCACCCTCTCCGGGATGTCACCCGCGCTGGGATGTCACCCGCTCTGGGATGCCACCCTCTGCAGGGTGCCACCCGCTGCAGGGCGGCCGCAGGGCGCTGCCGGGCTCCCCCCTGCCCCTCTGCAGCAGCCAAACTTCAGTCCTCGCGCGAGGGCTCTGGCTGCTCGTGCGCCCAGGTGCTGCTGCAGATATTTCACTCCTGTGCACGCTGCACGGCGGCGCGGCGACCGGCAGGCGTCGTCTCCTGCCTGCTGCATTATTCCTCGCTAGCGCAGCGCCTCGGCCGCGCTGCCGTGGGCTGCTGGGGCCCTGGGGCCCCCTCAGGGTGGCCGGGGTCCTCGCCTCGGCGGCACGTCGGTGCTTGTGGCCGGAGGGTGTTGGAGGGAAGCAGAGTGGCTCGCTGGGTTGCGGTGCTGGGGGAGCGTGGGGCGCTGAGAGAGGTGATGCACCCAAGGTCATTGAGCCCGGCAGTGGCAGCGGGACATCGCCCGTGGTGCTCAGGAAAAGCACGATCCCATAAAACCCCCGAAACCCCCTGGGAGCCGCGCGCTGTCCCCTCCTCACAAGCGGCGAAGCACAGGAGCGGGGCTGACCTTGCCCCACCACGGCCCCTGGGGCAAGCGTTGGGGTCCCCTCGTGGGGAGCTCCAAGCCCCCAGCTCCCGCGGGGCAGGGACGGGTCCCTCGGTGCCCAGCAGCGGCGAGCTGGTGTCTGCTGCGCTGCATCTCCTGGGGCAGCCCTGGCTCTGCGCCCCTCTGCCCCGCGGCGCCCGGCACCGCGCAGAGCCACGGCACGAGGAGGAACGTAAAAATACCGAGGGCCGCCAGCCCGCTGCTGGGAGTGGCTCCCCCGCTAACGGAGCCCTGCGGGACGGTCACCGAGGGCCACCGGAGCGCGGCGGGCTCCTGCCCACCCCAGCAGGGTGGGAGCGGGCGCTCCGCGGGCTGGCGGTGCTGCTGGCAAGGGCCCAGCCCCGGGAGCCTGATGACTGCAGCTCCTAATTATTACTCGAGTTTCTCCTTCTCCTGGCTGCGCAGGGAAGCTGCGAGCCGGGAGGCGGGATGTCCTCGAGCAGGATCAGTGCCCAAAGCAAATAGACGGAGCCGAGTGCCTGCTGTTTTTCAACTCTTCAGGTTTTTTTTTGCTGTCCCTAATGCCGGCAGTGGAGCGCGGTGCTGCCCGCTGTGCGCGGTGATGCTGCGCCTTGTCCCCGTGCCCAGAGCCGCTGGCCGGCGCTCGGTGGAGTCTGGCCAAGTGCTTTTGCCCTTGGCTGCCGATGGATTTGCCCGCCCGGGTGAAAACCCTGCTGTTCCCTGGCTCGCCCCAGGCTGGGGCTGCGGCTGCCCTGGGCTCAGCTCCCGCAGGAGCTGGCGTTCCCCTAAGTGCTCTTTGATTATTAGCCCTAATAATTGTGTTATCGCATCGACTGAAATGTTTCAGATGCCAAAGCTAATTTTGCTCTTCATGCCTTCCTTCATCCGTAATGGGATTTTGATAACATCGCACGTCCAGAAGTATTGGATAAACTCAGCATAATTCCTCATTTATTAATTAAACCATAAATTAGGCAGCATGCGGCTGGAATCTGAGATGCCCTACACTGGCGTAATCCGACAGCCTGGGGACGGCGCTGGCCCCGTGCCTGAGCTCCCCCATCCCAGCTCCCGGGGGCACGGGATCTGAATCCCACCCGAGCCGACTGCTCCGTGTCGGTGCCTGGAGGGGGAACCCCTGGGCATCACCGCCACTGGGGTCTGGCTGCGGGGTCCTGGTGGGGCTGGCAGAGACCCCATTCCCCCGGGGTGGCTCTGCCGGCACTGCGGGACGTGCCCCTGCTGCAGCCCCTGTGCTGGGCTTGCTCGGAGGGAGCGGAGCAGCGCCAAGGGTGCTGTGCTGGGCTGTGTCGGATTGCTGCGGTCTGCCCCCGAAGCCTGCGTGTGCTTGGCCGTCTGCTCTGCGCCAAACCCGTCCCTGCTGACTGCAGGCGGTTCAGCATCTGCAGCCTTGCGTGGAGGGGGCTCCTGGTGCCTTTGGGGTGTTCTGCACCTGGTGCGTCTTAAGAAAAGCTCGAGTGCTTTGCTTAAAGGCATAACTCGAGGTGTTCCTCGCTCCTCTGCTCTTCGTGGTCCTGTAAGGGCGCAGCAGAGAAGGGCTCTGGGCTGGTGCATCGCTAAAAGGAGGCAGGAGGAAGCCTGGGTGCCGGTGGCAGGAGGTGCAGGAAGGCGCTGGGGCGGTCCCGGTGCTGGGCTGGGGCAGATGGAGGCGGTTGGGGAGGTTGTCCTGCTGCTGGGGGCCGGGGGGGGCTGCTCCGGGGCCTCTCTGGAGCCGTGGGGCAGGGGGGGTGCCTGCAGGGGTGGCCGCAGGGTGCTGGGCTTTTTTGGGGCTGCAGAGCCTGGTCCAGCTACGGCGGTGTCTGCTGAGGTCGAGATGTGGTCATGGAGTGGGGGGGGCGCAGGTGTCCCCCTGTGGGACACGGGGTGTCCCTGGGGACCCGGCCTTGACCCAGGGCTGCTGGGGCAGGGCACCCCCCAGGTGGCCCAGTCCTCATGCCGCTGCTCCCATCGGCCTCGAGCGGACAATTCCGGGGGGGGAAATAGGATTTCAACGCTGTGCACGGAATCGCAAGCGCACGGCTGCCCTGCGGGGCTCTGCTCCGTCCCCAGGGGCTCTCCGGGGCTTTCTGGAGCCCGGGGAGAGCTGCGCTGGTGCCTGGTGTGAGCCCGCTGCTTCCCCCACATGAAAACCTGCCCCGCTGCGGGCAGCCCGACCCAGCCGCTGCCCCGTGCCGCAACCAGCTCTGCGGTGCGGCCGTGCCAGGCGCAGCTGCTGGTTCGTGCTGCTGGAGAGCCTGGAGCAGTGCTGGGGGCGAGCGGGTGCTGGACACCGGGAGCTGGGGATCCCAGGGGAATATCCTCTGCTGGGATGTGCAGTCGTGAGCCCTAAAGCACGTGGCACGGTTCTTGTTCCCCAAATAACCCCGGGCATCGCAGGGATGCAGGTCTGGGTAGGGAGAAGAGGACCTGGGGGCCATGCTTTATGGGGCCGTGCTTTATGGGGCTGTGCTGGCTGCCCAGAGCCTCCTGGCTGTCCCGGTGGCTTTTGTCCATCTGCACAACAGGTTTTATCTGGGGGATTTCCTGGTGTCCTGGCCTTGGAGGTGCTTTGTGCTGCGATTACATCCCTGTGGGCTTGCACAGGGCTGCAGTGCTGTGTCCCCACCGATGCTGTCATCGTCACCTCTCTGCCCCCACCCCACGGGGGCCGCAAATGGTGCCAGGACAGGTGGCACAGGGACACGGGGCCGTGCTCTGCCTCGGTGGCTCCCTGCAGCATGGAGCGTTGCTCCTGCACCCGTGGGAGCAGGCGGCTCCTGAGGACTGGTGGCTGGGGCCTCGTCCAGGATGGGAGCCGCTTCTCCGGGCGTCCAGCACTGGCATTTTGCACCCTCGTGCTTGGCTGGGCACTAACGGGGATTTTCCACATGTCCCCCGTGTCCTCGCACCCTTCTCGGGCTCATTTGGAGCGGGAGCACCGAGGGGCAGGGGCTGCAGGCGGGTGCCAGCACGCTCCTTCTCTCCACGAAAACCGATGCGGCTCGTCTGCGCGCTCTCCCGGATCAGCTCCTGGCTCTGCCCCAGGAGCATCCTGCCTTTTCTTCCTATCGATCAAGAGACGCCGCAGCTCCTCGGGGCCGCCACTGCCACGGCGCGTGGGGCACGGCGGGGAGCTGATGCCGACCCGGCTGCGCAGGATGCGGCCACGCGGCACCTTCACGGTGCCAACCCCAACCCGGAGCTGGGTGGTTCGAGTCGCTCAGCCCCATCGCCTTCTGGTGCCCTATTTAGCGCAGCCACCGCAGCACTGGCACGGGGAGCGGGCTGGGCACCAGCAGCGCCCGTCCCCTGGTTTTGGAAGGATTTTTTTGCGATCCGCAGCGTTGCAGGCTGCAGGAGGGGGCGTCGCGCTGGGGCTCGGTGCCTGCGGCTGGGATGCTCGGGGGCCTCGTGGATGGCGACGTCCCCAGGGCTCGGGGACCCCGCTGTCTGCAGCAGCCTTTGTGCAGGGGCTGCAGGCACCACGGCGCCGTACGGCCCACGCCAAAACCTCTCCGTGGCACGGGGATGTGTTCGTGCCACCACGCCAGGAGGGCTGCTCCCGGTGTCCCCGGGGACCTCGGTCCTTGCAGGTGCCTTGGAACGCTCTCTCCTTTCCTTCCCAGCTAATTAGCGATGAATCTTCCTTCCGTGGGGTCTCCAAAGCGCCGCAGTAGCACTGATGAGAGCGGAGCGCTTTAGGGGGGAGCGGGGGAAGGCGCTCGCTGCCCGTTCGCTGATCGTGCTAACGGCTGCTGCAGCGCGGCCGCCTGCTCCCCGGGGAGCCCCGGCACCAGCCCACGCTCCAGCCGGGCCGGCTCCTTCTGCTGCAGCCCCGTGCTGGGCGCGGGGGTGGGGATGGGGACATTTAGGGCCTGGCCCCTGCTTCCTGCAGGGAAAATGGGCCTGGGGAGAGCAGCACCCGTGGGCAGCACCATGGAGCCCCCGGCCGCAGGGCCTCTCTGCTGAACCCCGCAGACGCCGCTCGCTTTTACTCCCCCGCTTATTTTTGCTTGCTTCTTCCCCCATTTCCCCTCGTTGCTGTCCTGATTTTGGAGTCACGGGACAATCCCTGAGCTGCCGGGCTCGGCACCCCGATGCCCGTGCACGGACGTGTCCCCAGCGTGCGCGCGGGGCTGGGGGAGCAGCAGTGACGGCGAGGAGCTCGCTCGGTCCCCTGGGCTGGGGGGAGGCTGCCGGGGGGGGGGGGCTCGTCCCGCAAAACGCCCCCAGCCCCTTCCCCGCTTGTCGAGGAGCTGAGCGGGGGGCGCGGGATGCGCTCGCCCCCTCCCCAGCTCCTCGCGCCCGGCCCTTTGCATACGTTGACCTTCAGCTGCTCCGACCGCGCATGCCGGGACGGAGGGAGCTGCAGCAGCGCCCGGCAGCAGCAGGAGCCGTTTGTTTTGGCCTGGGAACATCCTGAGCCATTAATCTGGTACCCAAATGATGGATGAAGGCTACCTTTAAGACTGTGTTTAACTGCTACACATCTCGGGGTTTCGCTTTAAGTAATGTAGCCGCTGTGACAGTGGAGCAGGCCCCTTGGAAAAGCAGCAGCCACTCTGGCGGCAGGTGTTTGCAGGATCCCCCCTGGGAGCAGCGGGTCCTGGCCCCGCGGCAGTGGTTTTGGGACTGTTCCAGGGCCCTGCCCTGGTTTGTGGTGTGCCCGGGTCCCCAGCACCGCCAGCTGGGGTGCTGGGAGGAGCTGGGTGCCGGCTGGTGGTGAGAGCAGCGCTGCTGAGCGTGGTGGGGCAGGGGTGCGGGTGTGAGCCCTGCTCTCCATCAGAGCCCGGGCGCAGGACAGTGTGACCGCTGTCCCTGCTCTGACCCTGCTCTGTCCGGTGCTTGGGTGCTGAGGGTGCCTGGAGCTGCCCTCGGCTGCATTTGCCTGGAAATCCTGCTCCCGACAGCAGCACAGGAGGGCAGCTCTGTGCCAGCACGGCCTCGGTGCGGCTCTGCGCCGGGAGGATGCTCCTGGGGTGCGACGGCTCAGCCCCACTCCTGGCATCCCTCACTGCTCGTGCCGTGCCTCGGTTTCCCTCTCTGGGGACGTCATCCCTGCTGCTCGAGGGGCTGCAGACCCCCCTCGGGGGCTGGCCAGCGGCACCTGTGCATGCTTGGCTGGGGGGGAACGCACTGCTCCTCGCCCAGCGCCTCTTGCAACGTGCGATACCTGGGGCAGCCCTGCGTCCCCTGCTCCTCGTGCTGCTGCCGCTCCTGGCATCCCGCTCACTGCCACCTTCCCGGGCTGTGCGTGCTGGGGGGCTTGGGACCACCCCTGGCCGTTCACAGCAGCGATCGGGAGTGGGGATCCCCGAGCCGCAGGAGCCCCGCAGCTGCTACCACTGATTTAGGGGGGCGTTGGGCCGGGCTTGCTGCGTGGGCTGGGTCCTGCAGCACCCGCATCCCCCAGTGGCTCGGGGCTGGCACGGGGCCCTGCGGGTTTTGGTGTCTGCTCCCCGACCTGGTGTTCGTGGGGGCTGTCGGGGAGTCCCCAGGGAGCGTAAACACCGAGCTCAGTGGGCTCCCAGCCTCCGGCTCTGGCTTTGCCATCCCACAACGTGCAGGATAGCTCCCGGCACGTGATGGCTGCAGCCCTTCGTTACCTAACGAGCTCCCGCCTCGTTCAGGGCTCCTCGGGACAAGCCGGAGCTGCTGGGTGCCAGCACAGCTCCTGCTCCCCGCGCTGGGAGGGCTGGGGGCCGGCTGCCCCCGTGCCCGCGGTGTCCGAAACCAGCCCGAGTGCGACAAATCGCGGCGCCACGCTCCCGCAGCCGCCTACCGAAGCATGCCGGCGCTAATTGCTGCCTCAGATTCATTCATCTTGATTAGCTGCTGCTTTCTGCCCTTCTCCACGCCGTGGAGGAGCTGGGAGGAGGGGGCTGGCAGCGGGGGTCTCCTCCGGGCTGGCAGGGAGAGATTTTGGCCGCCCTCGCCCTGCTCCCCCTGCACCGCTCCTGCCCAGCAGCGGCTGCGCCCGTCTGCCTGCATGGGGCTGCCCCGACACAGGAGGGTCCCCGAAATCCCCTTCCCCGTTGTGCCATGGGGAGTGCTGACCTGGACTGGCTGCCTTGGTGGCCGGGGACATGCCGAGGTCAGGCCGGGTCCCCCCGCGTGTCCCCAAATGGCTCCCCGGGGCCGGTCCCTGTGCCACGTCGCAGCTGGCGCGGGCAGCCCAGGGCTCAGCGGCCGTGCCGGGGTGCAGCCGTTGGTGCTGGGAGGGGGTCCTGAGCACGTAGGGGGACAATCGCGGTGCTTAATTGCTTTTATAAAAAATACAGGAGTACGAACCACGTGGCCTCGGTTGCTGTTTCCACCTCTTCATCCAGCAGCTCGGCTGGCCCCGCAGGGGGGGATTTCCCAGGGGCGCAGCCCTCCCTGCTCATCTGCGCACCTCGCTTCGCCCTGCACGGGCAGGATTGTGACCGAACCCCCCCCAACCCCAGACATTTCGTGCTGGGCTGGCTGCTGCCTGCACCCCCCTCTCCCCGTCCAGCTTCCATCCATCCCCTCCCCAGCCATCGTCCCCCCCTTCGGGGCGATGAGAGCCCCCGGGGCTGCTGGCGCCGCTCCCAGCTGGTGTCCGTTACCGGCGGCGTAACCCACGTTTGGGCGCAAGGATGAGTGGAAATGGGTGTTTGTGGGATGCACGAGGGCCTGGTTGTCCCCTGCCTGCCCAGGGGCAGGGGACAGGACAAGGGAGCCACCTCCACCCCCCCACACACACACCAGATGCCACCTCATTATTCTAAAGGGAGGAAAATTATGTGTATATATATATATATATATAAAAGACTTCCAAAAGAAAGAAAAAAAACCACCACAAACCCAAGCCCTGCAGCGCTGCATTGCAGTGGCTTCCCCCCGCTGGCACCTGCACTGCAGGGCGGTGGCGAGGGGACGCGCCCGGGGACACCGCGGGGCGGTGGCAGGGGGGGACCCGGGGACACCTGGGGGTGGCTTTGGCTCACGCCTCAAACCCAAACCAAGGGGAAGCAAGGAGAAGGGCTGAAGCCTTAAAACCGGGGAGGTGCATTCGCGCTGGCCTTAGATTTCTTCGTGGGTGTTTCTACCAAAATTAGGCAGAAATTTTGGGGTGGAATACCAATTTTTCTGCTTTGCAGAGCTTGGGTTTTGCGAGTGTAAAAAGGTGATGCCGATTATTTTTAACCACTGAAAATGCTGAAAACTGTCGTCCCCTAGGGCCACAGGGTGTCCCCCCTCAGTGGGGCTCGAGGGGACAGAGGTGTCCTGGGGGGGCAGCACCACGAGCCTCCCCCAGCTCCCCCCCCGTGCCTCAGTTTCCCCCATTTTCAGCTCCACCAGCACTGGTGGGAGCCGAGCGGGGGCACCAGGGGCTGGGGCAGGGACAGCCCTTTGCACACCCTGGGGAGCAATTAGCAATGCTAATCAGTGACCCTGCTTGAATCCAGCCTCTGCAGTGAGTCCCGGGAAGCCGAAATAATCCCCAAAGCGGCATTTCCCCAGCCCAGCATCTTCACCTGCTTCTTCCTTAAATAAATAATAATTAGAGGCGTGAGGAGGGTTGGAAGAGCTTAAATAAAAATCCTGCCGCTGGCTGCCCTGTGCCGGTACCAGAGGGTAAAACTGGACAGAAAAGGCAAAAAAAAGCAAAAAGCCACCTCCGGGGAGCTGCTTGCTGCGCTCGCTCATTTTCGCTTTGCAGCGTCACGGGCCCGGGGCTCCGGTGCTGCCGGGAGGGTTTCCCTCGCTGCGCTATCGACATCTCCCGCAGTGACGTCTCCGCCAGCACACAGCAAATGCAACCGCGCGGGCACGCGAACAGCAGCAGTGCAGACGCACACGTGTGCAAGCTCATCCCCAGGCTGCCTGCACACGCAGATGTGAGCAGCTGCACACCCGGGCACAAAAGCACCTGCAGAGCCACAGGTGCCGCAGGCGTGCACAAGCACCTGCACCCCGACACAGCCGTGGGCAGACGTGTGCACAAGGTCATGTGCGTGCACGCACCTGTGAGGACTTGCACACACACCTCCTGCCTGTGCACGAACACCTTCACACATGCACACCCGCACACAAGTGCTCACAGTCCCCGTGCACCTGCACGCACTCACACATGCACATTGCACAAGCATTTGCACGTCACTCTGTGCACACACGTGTGGAGGCTGAAGCCGTGCCTTGTGCAGGCACCGGGCGGCCTCGCTGCGCCTGTTTCTTGGGGCAGGGGCTCAGGGTGGCTGCAGACCCCAGCGATGCCCGTAAGGCATTTTGCACCACAATGCAGGGCAGGCCGTTGGGCGAGCGCTGCAGAAACTCCTCCTCTCCTGCGTGCAGCTGGAACGTGGCCAAATTGCCAAATGCTCGCGCCCCTGCTCGCCCGGCTGCGTCTCCGCCGGCAGCTCTGCTTCCCTTGGCAAAGCCCAGCGCTGCGGCACGAAAACCCTCGAGGGGCTCAGCCAGACAGGCTGCGGGGCTGGGTGCTGCCTGGGGACAGCGTCCCGACCCCGTCCCCGTCCTTGTTCCCGTCCAGCACAAAGTGTGGGGCCGCTGGGTTCGTCCTGGGGCTGTGGGTTTGGGATGTGGGGTGCAGGGGCTGTGATGCGGAGGGACTGGGACCGCGCCGTCCAAGCATGGCTTCACCCCATAAAAAGGGGCATGGAGCCAACCCCCTGCCAGCAGCCCGTCTTGCAAGGATGCCCAGTGCCTCCCAGTGCCTCCCAGTGCTTCCCAGTGCCTCCCAAGCCTTGGGGACACTGTGGCAGCTGGTGGCTCCAGCACAGGGGCAGAGCTGATGGCAGCTCGTGGGGACAACGAGGCACTGAGCAAGTCCCCAGCTGATGGCAGAGGAGGTCGTGGGGCTGGGGCCCGGGGCAGCACCCAGAGGAAGTGAGGGGTTGGGGTGCACCCTGAGAGGGGATGGGGCCAGGGCAGGGGGTGGGGGATCCCTGCGTGACCCCACAGCGCCCATGAG
Organism: Anser brachyrhynchus; assembly: GCF_964034855.1. Classification (NCBI taxonomy): domain Eukaryota; kingdom Metazoa; phylum Chordata; class Aves; order Anseriformes; family Anatidae; genus Anser; species Anser brachyrhynchus. The sequence goes on along the minus strand of NC_137720.1, from coordinate 4,433,385 downwards.
CCGGATCAGTGGGACCTGTCCCTGTGTGTGCGCACGTGCTGGTGCGCTGCCATTTGCACGCGCGTGTGTGCACCCGTTCCATGCACGTGCTTGCACTAGCGTTTGCAGAAAAAACAGAGGAGGTTTGAAAGAACCTCCTGGAAGGTGCCAAGGTGTTGGTGGCTTGGGTGATCTCGTCCCACTGCCTTCGTGCCCCGTGTGACGAGGACACATCTCTGTCCCCACCGGGACGGCGCCGTGCTCGCAGCCTGCGCTGCGCCAGCGTGTGCGTGAATCCTGCACCGGCGGCAGGGGAGGACGTGAAAATGCAAAAAATGCCATTTTTGAGACCATTGCCCCCTCTGTGTCCTGGACAAGTTGCAGATTAATAACCCGGGGTTCGCTTATTTTGCTGTCTGCCTTTAACAAGATTTTGGGGCATCAGCTCTTTAGAAAGCTGGGGAAAGAAAGGAACTGATGAGTCCCATAATCGTTTCTCTGCAGGGCCTGGATATTGGGGTAGCAGCACTGAAATTGGGAATTTCTGGAGCAGACCCAGGCTCTGCCCGTGGGCTCACTTGGTGCGAGGGTCTGGGAGCAGCCGCTGGGAGCATCCCTGCTCGGAGCCTCCTCCTCCTCCTCCTGCTCAGCTCTCTTGCAGTTTGCTGCAGTGCCCCAGGGCTGCGGCATCGCCTGTGGGCTCGGCAGCGCTGCAGGACGGACGGACGGACGGACGGACGGACGGGCTGGAGGTGACTGACGGCTGCCGCCAGGGAAGGGCTGCGCGGCCCCGTTTCGTTACCTTGCTGACACAGTTTCTGCGATCTCCGTAACAGATGGGCAGAAACACGCTCATCAGCAGTTTGGGGAGAAAAGTCATCCTGCAGAGAGCCAGCAGCCGGTGCTGCGGCCGGGGGGCGCCTGGCTGAGCTCGGGACCCCCTCGGGGGGTGGGGGGAGGACTGCGTTTGCACCAAAATGACGCTACTGGAAGGGATGAAGGCTGAGCGAGAGCTGGTGGTCCCTGGTAGCTCCTGGTGCAGCCCCGAGCTCAGCCCAGCACTGGGAGGCTGCAGGCAGGGCTCCCTGCAGGCAGGGCTGGTGCCAGCCCCACTCGGCTCCCAGGGCTGGCGACCACCTCCCCGTGCAAGGCTGGGGTTTTATTCCCCCAGGAGGCATCAGCAGCCTGGAAACCTCAGCCCTGCCTTCGGTTTTTGTGGTTTTTCTGTAAAGTGTTCAGGTGGTGAAGCTGCGATCAGCAGTGACCTTGGTGCTGGCTGCAGCAGGGAGGGAGGTGATGAATTTGGGCTGTGTCAGTGTTTTTTTTGGGGGGGGCTGCCTTGGTGGTGGCCCCCAGTCAGGGCAGCAGGACGGGGAGGCAGCCGGATGACGTGGTGCTGGATTCAGCCGGGTGGCAGTGGGGGATGATGCCAGGCTGGGGCAGGAAAGCCCCCAGGTCTCTCTGGCCAACATTTTGAGGCAAGAACGCTCTGTTTCAGCTCCAGCTGCAAGGGGAGGAGGGGGCAGCAGCCAGCGCTGGGGCCAGTGCACCAGGCAAGGGGCTTCGGCAAGAAAATGGCACAGGAAAGGCCCCCCCTCGAGCTCACGTGCCCTCAGAAATCCCCCCCGGTTATCCGTGCTCCTGCTGGGCTCCTTGCTGGCGCCCTGGAAGCCCTCGTGCTCTCCTTCACCCCACCGGCACCGCTCTTCCCTTGGCTTTGATCTTTCCTTCGCAAGGTTACAACTGGCTCCGTGCTCTCTTTCCAGGGCCCTGCGTGCTCGGCAGTGGCTTTGTCCCCATCCGAGCACCCGGGGGCCCTTCAGGACCCACCCCGTCGGGTCCCCAGCTCGCAGCCTCAGCCCTCCTGGGGCTGCTGCTCCCCAGGGCCGCATCCTGCAGCTGGCCCGCTGGGTGGGATCCTCCTTTACGGGGGCACGTCGGCACTGGTGCTGGGTCCCGGCGGTGCTTGGTGCTGGGTCTGCTTTCAGGAGCGAGCGACACATCTGCAGGGCCATGGGCTGGGTGTCCCCGTCCTTGTGGGCTGCTCCGGCGCCTGCAGGGCTGGGGGTGCTGAGCCCCTTCCCAGCCCTGTCAGTGGGGCTGTGCCAGGCTCTGTGGGACCGAGGACTGGCGAGATGGGGTGTCTCGCCTTCACGTGCCGCCAGAGGCTCAGCTCTGAGCTCTCCGAGCTGTAACGTGGGCAGGGAGCAGCCCCCCACAGGCCCTGGCACGAAGCCACCAAGTCCCTCGTGGGGACCGGGGCGGGGACATCTCCATTGGGAAAGTGGGTGAAAAACGGAGATGCGTGGGGTGACCTAGCCCCGTTTGGGCTGGGAGCGCCTCCACAGCCCTGCTGGCTGGCCCCAGCACCACTGTGGCCCTGGGGGACGTTCATGGAGGCTTCGGAGGTGTCGAGGGCCAGGAGACACTGGGCTTCCGTGGCTTGTGAGGGGACCCCCGGGTCCAGACCCTCCTGTTTGTTGTAACCACTGGGCTCCACAGCCCTCACACAAAGGATGAAGCACGCCATCGTGGCCCTGCTGCAGCTGCAGGTGTCCCCAGTGCTGCTCAGGGACGCAGCTGGGGGCAGCAGGGCCCACCACGGCCACGCTGTGTTGCAGGTCCCCCGGACCCACCATGACGTTCAAGCAGGCGTCCATGATGGCCCCGGAGGCCGCGGCCACCACCGTGCCCATGGCCACCATGGAGAACTCCACCGAGGCCGCGGGGCCGGGCGAGAGCAAGGAGGACATGTTCGCCAAGCTGAGGGAGAAGTTCATGAACGAGCTCAACAAGATCCCCCGTGAGTAGCTGCCTCCTCCCCTGGGACCCCCTCCCCGGGACCCTGTGCGGCTCCGGCCCACCATGGGCTGACCACGGCCCCGCGCGTTCCCGCAGTGCCGCCCTGGGCCCTCATCGCCATCGCTGTGGTTGCCGGCCTCCTCATCCTCACCTGCTGCTTCTGCATCTGCAAGAAGTGCTGCTGCAAGAAGAAGAAGAACAAGAAGGAGAAGGGCAAAGGCATGAAGAACGCCATGAACATGAAGGACATGAAGTCGGGCAACCAGGTGACGGCCTTCAGGACGGCTCGGCCGCCTCCCGAGCAGTGCCCATAGCAGGGGGGGAGCCCAAGAACCCCACTGGTTTGGGGTCCCCCAAAAGCTCGGAAGGCTGGTGCTGATACCAGGGCACAGCCGGGACCATCTGGGGATGCCAGAAGGGAAGGGGGCTTTTTGGCACCAGCGGGTCTGGGGCCATCCTGACCGTTTCTGTGCCTCAGCCCAGGGCCATCTGGGAATGGCAGATTTTGGGCATCTGTTCCTACTGCCGAGACACGCGGGCACTGCAGGCATGCAGGCAGGGCTGGAGGGATGAGCAGCGATGCATCTGGGGGTCCACGGGTTGCAATTCCCAAATGCTAGGGGAGGGTTGGGGTCCCCAGGGGTTCAATGGGGCCATACGAGACCCCAGTTCCCTGCCTTGGCCTGGGTCCCTCCGCGATGCTGTCCGTAACGTCACTCTCTTCCCTCCTGGTGCTCTCGCCATCCTCCCTCTGTGCCGCCCTGACTCCGTGTTCCCTCTGTGTCCGGGGACATCCTCCATGGTAGGTGCCACCCCGAGCCTGCCTTCTGCACTGGCTGCGTCCAGGGTGGGACTGGGGAGCCACAGGCACAGCAGAGGGGTGCTGGGGGGCTGGGGCTGCCACACGATGGGCTGTGGTGTGGAGAAGCAGGGGAGAAGGCTGTGTTTGCCTTAGTTGTAGGAGAACTAGGTCCTCTCTCTCTCGTTAACATCACAATCCCTAGAAATGGCCCTGCTAACCCTCTGTAGTGCTCCCAAGCATGGGCTGGAGGCAGAGGATCCCCGCACCCATCTGTGGGGTGATTTGCACGCAGCCTCCTTTGGCTGGAGCCGGCCCCAAGTCGCAGCGCCCCGGGCAGCCCCCACCCCCTCATGCCTCCATCCCACCACGACCAGCCCCGAGCAGAGCTGGTGCCCCCCGGGTTGCCCTGCCGGTGCTTTCTGTCCCCATCCCCTTGTGATGCCCGAGGGTCGGGGTGCTGGAGGTGCCAGTGTGGGGATGGGGACGCGGGGCTGGGACCCCCCAGCTGAGCCGGGCACCTTGGCTGCCGCTGCAGGACCCCCAGGACGACGACGACGCGGAGACGGGGCTGACGGAAGGGGAAGGTGAAGAGGAGGAGAAGGAGCCGGAGAACCTGGGCAAGCTGCAGTTCTCGCTGGACTACGATTTCCAGGCGAACCAGGCGAGGAAGGGGCTGCGGAGCCACAGGGGTGGGGATTTGCCCAGGGAGGGCATTTGGAGAGGAGGAATCCCCCTGGTGGGGCCAGGTGGTGTGGGGGGGAGCTGGGTGCTGGAGAGGAGCCCGTGGAGCCGCCCGCAGCTGAAGCTGCCTCTGTCCCCTCCAGCTGACGGTGGGGATCCTCCAAGCTGCCGAACTGCCAGCCCTGGACATGGGCGGCACCTCGGACCCCTACGTCAAGGTGTTCCTGCTCCCCGACAAGAAGAAGAAGTACGAGACCAAGGTGCAGAAGAAGACGCTCAACCCTGCCTTCAACGAGACCTTCACCTTCAAGGTGAGCCACATCCCACCCCACCACGGGACCTCGCCTCCCGCTCCCATCCTTCCCCCAGCTGTGTCCTGGCCTCATGGTTTGGCCCTGCTAGAGCCCCTTGCCACCCGGTGGCCCTTTCCCCGCAGGTCCCCTACCAAGAACTGGGCGGGAAGACGCTGGTGATGGCCATCTACGACTTCGATCGCTTCTCCAAGCACGACATCATCGGCGAGGTGAAGGTGCCCATGAACACGGTGGACCTGGGGCAGCCCATCGAGGAGTGGCGGGACCTGCAGAGCGGTGAGAAGGAGGAGGTGAGAGGGGGGCCCTACAAGGTCGAGGTGTGGGGTGGCCCCGGCCGTGGGGTGCGCTCTGCTTCCCGGGCATCGCTGCGTGGCCCCACCTCGGTGCTGTGCGTGAGGGCTGGGCACCTCATGACCCCGTTCTTCCCCTGTGCAAAAGCCTTTTTGTAACAAAATATGAAGTTTATAAATATCTGGGTGCTGCGCTGGGACTCGCCTGTCCCGCACCCTGGTGATCAAACCCTCGTGTGTGAGGTGCCAGGTTGTGCCTTCACCGAATGCTGAGCGGGGTTTGGGGGGGACTGAAGCTGGGACCACGTCCCAGCACTGCGATACAGCGCACTGGGGAGGCTCTGATTATCTGCTCCCTGCCCCACTTGGCAGCCAGAGAAGCTCGGCGATATCTGCATCTCCCTGCGGTACGTGCCGACGGCCGGGAAGCTCACTGTCTGCATCCTGGAGGCCAAGAACCTGAAGAAGATGGACGTGGGGGGCCTCTCAGGTGAGCCGTGGTGCTGATCGGCCGGGCAGGGCCGGGGCAGCTCCTCCAGCACCCGGCACCTCCTGTGCCGGAGGCAGCCCGAGGCCTGGCTGGGGGTGAGGGGAGATGAGACCCCCCCCGTCCCTGACTTCTTGGGCTCGGTTCCTTGGGGTGTCCTGAGTGGTGAAATCACCCCTCTGCCATCCGCTCCTGGCCCTGCTCCTCCTTGCCCTGGGGGCAGGGACCTCGGTTGTTGGCACGTTTTGGAGCAGAAGAGGTTTCCCGATGCCACCCCAGGGCTGAGCTCTCTGCCCAGGCGTCCTCAGCCCTTCCTAGAGCTGCCTGAACCCGGACAGCAGCACCTCCATGGCTGGGGAGGTTCAGCTCCGTAGCTGCGGTGTCCTGCTGCAGACCGCGGGGTGACGGGCCAGCATCTGCAGGTCTCATTGCACCATCCCCAGCCCTCCTGCAAGGAGACCCACAGGAGGCAGAAGAGCTCTGTCCCTTCCCAGTGACTCCCGAAAATCCTGCCCAGCTTTGGAGTATTTTGGCTTTGGCCTCCAACCACGAGCCTGGGAGCACCTTTACCTGCGGAGGGCTCCTTACCCCTCGTGCTGGGCTGAGACCTGTCCCAGGGCCAGGCCGATGGTGTCCCTGGGCACTGCGATCCCCTGCTCCCCCTTTTCCCCCAGATCCCTACGTGAAGATCCACCTACTGCAGAACGGGAAGAGGTTGAAGAAGAAGAAGACCACAGTCAAGAAGAAGACCTTAAACCCCTACTTCAACGAGTCCTTCAGCTTTGAGATCCCCTTTGAGCAGATACAGGTTCGTACGCTGACATCCTCGGGGGCACGTGGGCAGGGTGGGGGTGCCAGCAGAGGTCTCACACTGTCCCAGGCCATGTTCCAGTGGCTCCTGATCAGCTCCTGGTGCAGCTGCCCATGAAACACATCTGGTCCCAACCTGAGCCCGGCCTGACGCTGAGGGTGACTGGTGCAGGGCAGGGCTGGGAGGCTGGGCAGCACCCATGGGAGGTGTAACCCCAAACCCATCTCATGGCAGGAATGGGGCTTTCCTCTGCTCCCGGCCCTGTAGTGCTCACCCCAGGCATGGCAGGGAGCCCTCAATGGTCCCAGGGGTGTCCTGGACCATCGGGAGGTGCCTTCTGCTCCTCCGTGTCCTGTCCCAGCCCCTTTGTGCAGCCCCATTGAACTCCACAGCCTGCAGCACTACAGCAGCCCTCGGTGCCTCGACGTGCCCAGGCGGCCACGTGAGGACAAGCTGGGCCCCACCACGGCCCCACAACCCTGGGCTCCTCGGGGAAGGAAATGGAGGAAGGAACGGGCACGGAGGGGACCCTGCCCCAAAACAGGCCACCAGTTTAGCCCTCTAAAGAAGGCTTCCTCCTCCAGAAAGTGCAGGTGGTCATCACGGTGCTGGACTATGACAAGCTGGGGAAGAATGAAGCCATCGGCAAGATATTCACGGGCTGCAACTCCACCGGCACGGAGCTGCGGCACTGGTCCGACATGCTGGCCAACCCCCGGCGGCCCATCGCCCAGTGGCACTCGCTGAAGCCAGAGGAAGAAGTAGATGCAGCTCTCGGGAAAAACAAATAGGAAGATCTGCTGGCCAGCGTGGCGTGGGCCTGTGGACAGTCAAAGCAACCCAGAGCTACTGATACCTCAGTTACGCAACCTTTGGTTTTGGTTCTGTTCTATTTTTTTGGTTCTGTTTTAAGCTGAAATACCCTTTGACGGCTGTGGAAGGGTTTCCAGACAGTCCCAATAGCTTCTAGGGGAAGAGGTTTAAGACGGATGGTTCTTTTCATTCTCCAGCATCGCTCCCTTCGGCCGCATGCCCCATCATCTCCACCCGCCATCCCTTCCCGGCGTGAAGCCACCGCCATGCCTGGGGCTCCCCGGGTGGCCCAGCACCAGCCCACGGCTTCGCTGCCTCCGTCCTTCCTGTGGGCCCACGTGGGAGCCGGCGAGCGTCTTTGTGTGGAGGTGACACCGGAGCCTCATAACGCAAGGTGACCAGGCTCACTGTGCTTGCTTGGGGCACGGACACCTGCGTGGGCACCAACACGGTGGAGAAGACCTTCTGCAGGAGGCCCGGGGGCATCCCCGCACCCGCTCTGCCTCCCCCCAGCCCTCCCAGTTGGGAAGGGTGAGAGACGTGGTTTTGGGCTGCCTGCGGCCGGCTCCAGGTTTGGCTTCTTCTGGGGAGAGGTTTGGGGGGGGCTCTTGTGCTGCAGAAGACGTTGTGGTGGGTGCTGAGCCCTTGGTGTGGTGGCCAGACCCCACGGGATGGGCGCAGGTAGCTGCAGACAGCTTTTTGTAGGGGCTGCAGCAGGGGCTGGGCGTGCAGCGGCAGCGCTGGGGGCACGCTCTGGTTGGGGCCACGGTGTGGACGGCTGCTGTCGTGTTACCAGAGGCTGAGTTAGGGAGCTCTGGGGTGGTTTGCACGCACCTCCTGTCATGCTTCGCACGGCTGTGTGCCTCCTGGAGACACTGGGTCGAAGTCTGGAGCTCTGGGTGCTTCCACGAGGCTGGGTTACATGGAGAGGTCCCCGATGCTGGGGGAGCAGGCACCCTAGAGCAGTGCCTGGTGCCATCCTCGAGGCCCCCGTGCGTCCCTGGGGCTGAGCCCTGCCGTGGGCACACCAGCACGGCCCTGGGGGAGCTCTGGGGAGCTCCAGCCCCACTGCTGCGTCCCACCATCAGCGGGGAGGGTGAGAGCCAGCCCAGGGCCAAGGAGGGGCTGCAGACCCCCCAGGCCCCACGGGCTGCTCTACCCCCGTCCCCGTCCCTCTCCCCTCGGGCAGTGTGAGCTGGAAAGCCAACACCATTCCCTGTGGCTGGGCAGCCCTGCCCAGTTCAGCCCAGTCTGTACTGGAGCACGGGGTGTCCCCGCGCCACCTCTGACTCCCCGGCAGCCTCGTGCTTGCTGCTCTGCTCGGCCTCCCTGGGCTCGGGCGGACCTTCACCTTCATCCGTGGCTGCTCCAGGCCAGCGCTGCCTTGTGCCTGCTGGTCCTCGAGGTCATGGGGCCGGTTGTGGTGGGGAGAAGGTCCCCAACAAGTGGAGCGAAGCAGCAAAGGGTGTTGCATGCTCAGCGAGGCAGAGAAAAAGAGCACAGCGGGGATGCCCCTGGCGTTGGGGATGCTGCCTGGGGGGGGGGTCTACACCTGGCCTGGGACCTTGGTGCAGAGCACCCTGAGCCTGGGGACGAAGTGCCAAAGCTGAGCTCACCCTGGTGCCATTGGATGCTTCGGCAGCCCCTGCTTCCCAAGGGATTTCCCACCCCAGGTGACGGCAGGGAGAAGATGGGAAACGGTGGCAGGGGATGGCCACTGCTCAGGGGGTTCAGGTTGGGCACAGGGACAAGCCCCTAACCCAGGAGGGACGTGCAGCCCTGGGACAGGTCCCCAGGTCTCCATCCTTGGTGGGGGTTCAGGTCAACAAGGTCCTGCGTGGATCGTGTAGCTGGAGGGAGAAGGAGACGCGGGGTGTTTTTAATGAACAGGAGCACTGGGCAGGTGGCGTGGGGCGGTGGGGGCGGCTGATGCCCCTCATCCGGGGACAGCGTCAGGGATCTCCCAAGCCTCAGAGTCTGGCTGGGCACCACGGGGTTGTTTGCCTTGTGTTTGTAAAGACGAAAGAATCAAGGAACTGGCAAGAGCACCGAAACCCTCCTGTGGGTGGGCACGGTCCCGGCGTCTTCCTTGGGAAGCGGGCGGAGGAGCGCACATGCCTGCGCACACACACACACACACACACATGTACACACACGTACACACACGTACACACGTACACACCATGGGCACACCCCCACACCCACCCCTGCGCCCCCCCCTACATGCACACAGCCCACCCGCACCCCCCCAAGCCCCGCCGCACCTCGCCTGCCGCCTGCAGGTTTCCATTCGGACTCTTTAAGCCTCGCGGGGGGGGGGGGCGGAAACTGTGACTTTAATACATGATTTATTTTTATTTTTAATTTTAATAAAAAAGGGGAAATCGACTGACACATTTAAAGCCATCTGAGCTGCCTCTGACCCCCCCCCTCCCCCTTTAGCTGTGTGTAGTTAACTGTATGGAGACATAGCTGTATATACCATGACCAGTGCATGCGCTGCAGCCACCTGTAACCAGCAGCATGCTCCCAGCCGAGCGCGGCGCTGCACGCTCTGCCCCGCGCCGCCGGCGCCGCCGTGCCCGACCAGCGAGGCGGAGGCGGCGACGAACCAAACTCATTTGCCTGAGTGCTCTCCACCACCCTGGTTATCCCCCCCTCACCCCCCTTCTAAAAATAATGAATTAAATCATGCAAAAGGAGAAAACACGCCAAGAAGCAAAGCATGCCAAGCCAGTCCAGCCAGCGGAGGGTGAGCCGTCACCGACGCAGCCGTGACTTCCATGTGTGTCTTGTTCCTGTGTCTCGTCGCGTTTATACCATGGCCGGGTAGCGGCAACATCGTGGCTTCGGCGTCCTGTGTCGCGTTGGTGCATCTCACCGTCAGAGCAACTTTAGAAGCCATATTAGACCACGGCGTGCCGGGGCCCCACGAGGATGGGCCCGCCGGTGAGCCGTGCCCCCCCTTTTCCCCCGTGTGTCCACGGCCCCCTCGTTTTGTGGGGCTCGGCGGCGGAGCCAGGGTGCCAGGACGAGCCGTGTCAGCCGCCGGCCTGGTGGCCACAGCTGTCGCACAGGGGCAGCGGCACCGGGGACTTCCCGCGGTGGCATTTCCGCAGCAGAAAGGTTGGGACAAGGCGGAGATCTGGTGGTGAAAGGGCTCTCGTGAGCAGCTGGGGGTCTCTGCTGCGTGATGGGGGCTGCCGGCCGCAAGGCACCGGCGCGTTCGCTGCTGGGAGAAGCTGCTCCGTCCTCTCCTCGCCTCCCCTGCGGTGCAAGCCCAGCCACGCCTGGGGACACCAGCTTCAGCCTCCCTGGGGGAAAGGGAGCGAGTCCACGCATCGAGCTCGGCTCTTCGCCCTTTCCCCCCAGCGCCGGGAGGAAAAAGCAGCACCTTTGGGAGTCTCAGGGTCTCGTGGCTTCCTGCAGCGAAGGAAGACCCCCAGCCCCTGGCCCCCGCGCCCGTCCTGGCCTCTGCAGCGCTCGGCTCCGGCAGGAAGCTGCTTTTAAAGCCCCTTCCTCTCGTGTGGACTCTGTCGTTTCCGTCTCTGATCGTTAAATGGTTATTTTGTAATGATATCTGTCTCCTTATTAAAGAAACGAGCTGAAAGGAGCCCCGCGTCCCTGCTGGTTTCGTTGCTGGGGGCTCGGGGCGGGGGCAGGCCCCATGGCCACGAGTGCAGGGACAAGGGAGGGACCAGGGGCGCGAGGGGTGCTCGGACATGGCAGGGGTGTCCCCGGGCCCCGGTGCCAGCCCCCGTCCCAGCCCCACGCTGGGCTGGATGGCGGCTGGGAGGGCGCCGGAGCTCCCCACCAAACTCCTCGCCCCCAGCGCCTCCCGTCCCCTCCCTACGGCACGTGCCGGCGACGAGCTCCTGCCCTGCCTCGCAGGGGCGCTGGGCACACAAAACCCCGAGGGGCAGAGCTCCAGCTGCACTAACCACCTCCGCAGACCACGCTGCTTATGCGGAGCTTTCTGGAAACCTCACTTGGGACGAAGGTTTGGAGGCGTGGCTGCAGCACCCAAACCCGCGTTTGTCCTGACCGAACTCCTGAGCAGAGCAAATACAAGGCTCGGCATCGTGGAGGGAGAGCCTGGAGCGTGTCTCTGCCAGAAGCTGGCAAGAAAAGGGGACCACGCTTAGGTGCTTTGGTCAGCTCTCAGCTTCACAAACCCACCTAAGTCTTATTTCAGAACAGCTCCCGAACGCTGCTTCCCTGCCCGCGTCCCAGGAGGGCTCCCTCCTCTGTGCCGGATGCGCCCGGCGGATCCTCTCCCCTCCCTTCTGGCTGGGGCAGGCGGCTCTGGGGACCTGCCTCCGTTTGAGCTTTCCCCAAACACACGCAGGGGAGAGCTGCCCTCCCCGTGCTGTACCTGCAGAGCGTTTCTGCTTTTACACAAGGTGGGCACCGCCGCGCTATGGGCACTTCAAGAAAAAGGCGTTCTGCTAACCTGCTTGCAGCAGCTCCCCCCTGCTCCAGAAAGATGGAGGCAAAGTCAGAACTTCTATTTTATCAACTCTTATTTTATTCATTTATAAATACTGTTGTGTTTACAAGCATCATAGATGTGAATATTATTCCCAAACTTTCAAACACATAATACTTATAATACTATATAACAACAACCAGTAAAACAAATCATTCATCTCAGGGTTTGGAAGGCCACTCAAAGTTGCATAAAAATACATTCTCTCCCCATCTCGTAAGCTAGTCCTGCTTTCTCCAAGGAGTTTATTTACAAAGAGCCATCATCAAACTTGCAGCCACAACAGGCGGGTTCACCCCAAGCAATAAAAATGAATTCACCCCAAGCAATTGCTTAGAAAAAAAGCTTGTGTTCTCCAATGGAGACCACGTCTGGCAAATGGTTCAAATAGGGATCAGTTTTAAAAACTGCTTTCTTTGCACTCTGTCCCAAGCGCAGAATGCAAGGTATCCTATTCGCTGCCTCCTCAGTGCACTGGTTATGTCAGGCATTGCGAAGTGAGACCAAAAACCATTCTCACGAATTTGGTTTGCAATTACATTGTCATCACCAAGTACTCACAGCTTTGGCTAGTCAGCACGACTAAACTGGTGGTGGGTCCTCCGCCCCGCCCGAGGCGCGGGAGGATAATCCAGTGCTAAGCAGACACTTCATCTAAAGTGGTTTGGCTTCGCAAGGTGCCGCGCAGAGGGATGAAGCCTTCTGCGCCCTTTGCATACTGTTCCTTAGGATAAAACGCAATGAGCGGCTGGGTGGGAAGGGGCAACATGTCAGTGCGGGATGGATTTGTCAGTTTGGGTTGAACCCTCTCCCAAAACAGATACCGGGCTTCCTCCCGCTGCCAGGAACCTGCCTCGTGAGAGCAGGGTCTTCGGTCTGAGATCCTGCCCCTTGTCCCGCTGGGCACGCACAGCCTGGCGCCCGGGCCCTGGCACGCCAGGCAGAAGGAGGGGGGCGGCCGCCCCGCGGGCAGCACAGGGGGCCGGGCTCCTGCCCCCGTTAGGGACGAGGGAGCCCAGGTCTGGAGCGAGGGGTGGACCACTGAGAAAACACCAAGAAATGCAGAAGTACTCACATAAAGAGTGCACCAAGTGGGAACGGCGTGCAGAAAAAGCATTGACCGGATCTCAAGACTTAAAGCTGTTAAATATAGCAGGGTTAAAATAAAGTAATAATTAAAAAAAAAAGATGCCTGGCTTAGGCAGTGCTCTGCAGAAACCCTGATGCCATTACCAGCTTTGGTCTCTTCCTCCCCAAAGCACAGCAGCAGAGGAAGGGCCTCAGTGTACCAGGAGGAACGGCATCTCGTGTCGCGCCCACGTAACTCCGCTGGCTGAAGAGCGGAGAAGAAGAAGCTCCGTCCGGAGCTGCCAGCGTTTGCAGGGCAGCTCCAGCAAGAGCCAGAGAGGTGGAAACAGGCAGGACGGGGAGGGGAAGGAAAAAAAAAAAAAGAGAGTTAAAAAGAAATGAAACAAACAAAAAAAAACACCCAAGGGAGAGGAAAATACACGCGCTTTCTGAAGAAATAACCAGCAAAAGGTTCCAAAAAGCCCAGGACAGACCGAAAAATGTTACCCTGTTGAGCAAGCTCAAGAGTGATGCTCCTGATTCAGGTGTCTCCTCTCCGCTCCCAGCAGAGCCCCCCCAGCCCGGCAGCACCACGGAGCTGGGTGAGACTTGTGGCAACCTCCGAGCTCGGTGCCCGAGCCACACGGAGCAGGGAACTCACAGGACGAAGGAAAGGAGAGGGGAAACGTGGAAGGAGACGGAAAGGGGGTTGCACCCAGCAAGAAGTGTGGTAGAGGGAAGGTATCTTTCGGGAGGGGTCTGTTAAAAGGGGAAGCTCAACAGGTCTGATACCAGGCCGCTGCTGCTACCGGCGTCGCACAGCACCTGGAGGAGTCGCTGTCTAAATGCCCATAGAGAGAACAATTTCAAACTGCTCTGAGTACGTACAACATCAAAGTTTTTGTTTTTTGATTCTTTGAGGTTTCCTTCAAGGTCAAGGCTTATTGCAAGCTTTTGACAGATTAAAAGACTTTTGTCCTAGAGACACGGCTGCCAGCGTGCCCAAGGGCAGCTCCTTCCTGCCCCTGGCACGGGGGCAGCCTCCCGAGGCATGCGGGAGGACGAGCGATCGCTCCATGCTCCTCCGCCTCGAAACCGAGCTGCGCCGAGCTTTCCCACAGAGGGAAGGGTGGGTGGGACGGGACTCTGGCATTCCCTCTCTTGCCTCCGTGCCCCAGAAACAAAACTGTGTTCCAGCTGGTCAGCCTGACGCTGAAAACCAACGCACGGTGCCTGAAATACCCGACCAGACTGCTCTAGGGGCTCTGCCTTCACAGACAGCTGGCAGGAAGGTGCCCCCCACGCCGTTAGGACAGGGAGGCTGGTTCCTCGTGTGGGCACAGCTCCCTGCCAAGTGATTCACACCCGAACGCATCTGAAGGCAGCAGAGGACCTCTACCGGGTCAAGCTTCTCCTTCAGAAGGTTTGGCGAGTACCCGTGATGTTATCCTGAGAAGCAAGAGCCCGGAGGCAGCGCGCAGATGCCGCTGGCCGCAGAGCGCCAGGCAGGAGCCCCGACGGACGCAGCGCAGGACGCCATCCCCCAGGCTGCGGGGGCAAGGCAGGGTGAGGGATGGGGGCCTCGTGCTGAGCCAGCACTCACTTTCTGAGCTCTTACACTAAATAAAAAGGCTTGGTCTACCGGGGCAAAAGGAGAACAAGGGCTCTGTGCAAAGCAGCCCGTTACAGCTCTGGTGGCTTTCACAGCATCGCTTTATAGCCAGAGTCCCACATCCCAGGTGGGCTGATGCACATCCGCAGAGTCCCAGCCCACGTTCACATTTCCCACCTAGAAAGGGCTTGGACGTGCCGGATTAGTTCTTTAGGCGTCACTTTTTAAAGTAGAAGCTACCTACTCCAAACCGGAGTCCAATGCCATATACCGGGCTTCTGGAAGGAAAAGTTTTGGCAGCTCGAAACCAGTCCTTATGTTTCTTCTCTTCTCCCTTGAATAAAATGTCCGAGATACCACAACATGCTTAAATTAAAAATCGTAAAATGGCAGGGGTGTGTGTTGTGGGGGAAAAAAGGGCAGGAAGGGAATGTACAGCAAAGGGCAGGGCAAGGCAGGTGTGACGTTGATCCCATGGCTGAAATGCTTGCTGTACTTTTGACAGGAGGAAAAGAGGGGGTAGGGCTTGGTGCGGGGTTGGCAGCTCGTGTAGGACACCCCTCCTCGTCCTGCCTTCGCTCAGGCTTCCTATTTGGAGAGCTTGCTGATGACACGAATGAGCGCTCCGTTCTCGTCCTTCAGCCTTTGATTGTCCGACTTCAGCTCCGTCAAAATCTGCGCAAAGACAAAGACAAGGCGGGGTTACAGCTCGGCGGGATGGCAAAAAAACCCTGCAGCTCCGAGGAAAACCGGCCGGGACGGCACGGCCACGTCCCGGCGTGAGGGTGGCAGCTGGCTCGGCTCGTGTCCTGCCCCCACGGCCACGTGCAGCTCTCCTCGTGGTGTGCCTTCACCCGCCGTGCTCAGCGCTGCGGGGTGGCCGCAAGTCCTGCGGGGTGGCCGTCAGACGTCGAGCACAGCAAAGCCCCCGCGGGAAGCGGTGCCCCAGCCCCTGCGCTCAGTCGGCACCCGGCTGGGGGAGCAGGAACCATTTCTGGGCTGTTTCAGCCCAAACCCGCTCCCAATGGTCAATTAGGCATTGGCAGAAAACTATAAAGGTGTTTTTTTTGTTTGTTTGTTTTTTTTCCTGTATTGGTTTTCCCATTTGGCCAGGACTAGAGGGGAAAACAAAGGCCTGACATTTTTTCAGCTTTGGACTTCTAATTCAGGACGGGACCAAGCCTGCTTTGCAAAATCTCTTTAGAATAAAAAATCTCTCCGGGATCCCACAGATGTTTAATGTAGGTGCTTGTGCCGTGGCAGAACACACCAGAGCCACCTCCTCAGTGCTCCGTGCGTGTCTGATGTTGGGGCTGAAACAGCAGCTGCGCCACGGCCAAATGCCAGAGAGCTTTTCATCAGAAATTCAGGAAGAAAGAACTTCAACAAGACCTTTCCAGCATTTCTTACTGGCCAGAAGAAAGGCCCCAAGCCTCTTGCTTCCCACGCTGCAGGTGGGCGTCCCCCCGAGAGCCCCTCCGAGGACAGCACTGCCCCAGGCGTGCGGAGCGGGCTGTGCCACGGCACAGGCACAGAATGAGCTCAGCCGTGACTCATCTCGATCTTCTTAGAGGAATTCCCCCGAAATGAAATCCCCCTGCTGCTCCTCGACGGAGCTGCACTGCCGTCTCCTTCCTCCTGAGCTGGGGTTTTAGCCCTGGCTCCAACCCAACGCCTCCCCAGCCCCCTGTGTGCAGTCCCCCAGTGCCACCGCTGCAGACCGGGGGCAGACGCCAGCTCCCCCCAGCCCTGCTCAGGGCTCATTACGGGATTTCCCAGGGCCAGATGAAAGGCACCAGCCACCACCCAAGTGCCCAGCAGCCCAGGGAGATGGGGAAAGCATCTGCGGTCTCACTGCACCCCTCCGTTTCCTCCTGAGCTTCACCCAAGACCCCCGACAAAGCACGCTGCCTCCCGTCCAGGGCACTGGAGGCGTTCAGCCACCTGCTGAGGTCTGCAGATGGGCAGCCCCTGTCCCCTCTGTCACTGCCTAGGGTGGCCTGGCAGGCTTGAAGGAGCCCCTCGCTCCAACAGGACAGCGCCCGGAAATTCTGCCCCTTGCTTTGGCAGAGAAAATCTGCCACGTGTGCCCCTTAGCACCGTCAGAGAGCAACCACCCCAGTTCTACAGCCCGCTGGGAGCTCTGCTGGTGGCTGTGCTTCCTAAACGTGCTCAGTGCAACTTCGGTGATTTCTCAGAAAAGGGAGGAAGGTAACTATGAGTAGAACAAGAGCTTCTTGAAAAGTTTCCTGGCTTTCACCCGATTCCATCGGTTCCCAGTGAAGCTTTCTGAAAGCTAAAAATCAGCCTTGTGAAATGTAATTCCTCCCAAGCTGCGGGCACTCAGGGCAAAGCAGCCTTGCGAAATAAGTTGCACGTGAAGCAGGCTGGCAATACAAGGGCCTGGAAAATGAAGCTTTATAAACGTCTCGCTGGAAGCAGTAAGGAGGGACGCAGCCCGGTGCACTGCGGAAATGATGGGGATTTGGGGAACTGAGATTCTTTGAAAAGTGCCACTGCAGTAACGCTGCCAGATTAAAATAGTGCCGTGACTGTAGGGCTGTGATGTCTGAGCACACCGGGGAGACAAGGCTTACAGGTAACAGCAACATCCCGTGCTAGACCTACGAGGAGCTGAAAAAAAACACCAGATGAGCTCACAGATACACAGCTCTTCTCCAGCTCGGACACAAGCAGTGAGTTTCAAACCTAGAAGCAAGCGGGGGACGATCAGCCCGTCCATGTCTCGGCCAGCCTGCACGGGGGACGGGGTGGTGGCACCCTGAGCAGGGGTGGCAGCAGGGGGAGAAGCGAAGATGCGATTATTGCCCAGCGGGAGAAGAGAGCCAGCTGACTTCCAGGGCGTGACACATTATTTCTGCGGGTCTGGAAGCGGTTTTGGTCAATTCTCCTTCTTAGCTCTCAAAACACTTTAGGGAAGAGATTGACTGAAACTCCCTGCTTATGGGAACGAGGTGAGGCAGCGACAAGTTCAAGGATGTTTTTGCAGATTTAAAGCAGGAAGAAGGTGGGATTGTTTCCTCTGCCCACTGCACCATTCAGGCCACATAAGGCGGAGCACCCCGTCTCGGTCAGCCCCCAGCAGGCCTGTGATGAACACTTGGTCTTGCACTGAGACTCCCGGGAAGGGAAGCCCCAATTCCCCTGGTTCGTTTGTTTCCACGGTTAATCATCTTTGATATAATTTGTGTGCTAAGAATAGATTTTTTCGTACCTTAGTGCCACTTCCAGCCCATTAGAGCATTGTGCTTCTATTTTATTTTCTTTTTTTAAAAAAAAGCTATGTCTGTGGGGGCCCAAATATCCCTACTAACCTGCAAAAGGCAGGTAGGGCCCGCAGAAAGAAGGACTTACAGCTTTATTTTAGCACTGAAGCAGCAAGAAGGGATGTAATTTAATGGTGTGATGTGTATGGCAAAGCTACAGAAGGCTTGCCCTTGGATTTCAAACACTAATTTTTCTGCAGTGAATTTAAAACACAAGGTGAAAAAAAGGAAATGTGGCTGGTCGGCCCCCTGCCGCTTGCCCTGCCTTGTAACCAGGCTGCAGAAGGCAGAGGGGATGCTGCAGCTCTGAACTCAGACTAAAACACCTCACTATTTAAGGTGAGGGAAGGAGCTTGTTTTCTTTGCTCAGCTGAGCAAGAGAAATTGTTGCAGACTGCCCAGTTTTAGTGTTTTTTTAAAAATCTCCTTCCTGTCTAAAACCTGCGTTTTTTGTAACATCCCGAGAAATAGTTAGATTAATTCTGACTTTGCACAATCCTGTCTGCGACAAGCCAGCTTCTCACTGCACCGAGCCCAGTGACGCTACGACCAGGCTCACACCATAAAGGCACCGACTTCGAGGTAAGGCACTGGGAGGGGGATGCTGGCGCCGGTGCCCCCCCGAAGGCATTCGGCCGTGCTAAGCCCCGGGGAAGCAGCTGAGCTCCCGCTCCTCCGCAGCCACTTCAGCGCCATCCATCGGACTCCAAGCCTCGGCGTAAAGCAGGGAGCATGCCCTCCTATTTCTCTGCTCAACGGGGAAAAAGGAAAAAGCAAACCCTCCCGCTGCGGGCGGGGAGGGAGACGGCGGAGGTCAGCACCTGCCAAGCAGAGCGAGGGGCAGCAGAAGTGAACGCAGCCGCCTGCGGCAAAGCCCTGCCTGCAGCCGGAGCAGGGCCAGCGTGCTGCTGGCTGGCACAGGCTCCTCGGGCACATGCTGCTTCGAGCCCCAAGCTTCATCAGGCAGCCTGGGGAGCGGCGAGGCGGCGAGCAGCTCGGCCACGGGAGCGGAGACCTGCCTGGAAGAGTGGAAGAGGGAGGCGAGATGAGCCGGAGGGGAAGCGGCTACAGCTCCTCTGATTCGGAGGGCTTGGCGGGCAGTGAAAGCCTGGCTACGACCCGGGTCAGAGCCCTGTTCTCGGCCAGCAGCTGCTCATTCATCTGCCTCAGAGTGTGAATCTGTTTGAGCTGGTGGAGATTCTGCAGAGAGTGACAGGAGTGGACACAGAAATACAGAGAAAACACACCACGGAGACAAAAGGGCACAGAAAGGTGAATTTAGTCCACGAACAGTAAAATAGAGAATAAAAGAAAAATTAGTAGCAGTGAGTGCTGGGTAGGCAGCAGCTCAGATGCATACGAAGAAAGCCTTACAGCACACTGAGGATATTCGGGAACCTTCCCTTTCTCCAGGGGTCCCCACAGCCTTTAGAAAGGTGGATTTCCTACAAGGCAGGCCGGTCTCTGACTGCCTATCTTCTAATTTATCGAGGTGCAAGCTCCACCAGCACACAGCCACGGACTTAGTACTGAGAACCATCACCGCTGACTTCCCACCTCCACGGGCTACGAAAGTGCTGCTGGCAGCTGGGAATTTCTTTACGTCTCCTTTTCCTCACATGTCTCCAAAAGTTAAAGCAGCCTGGTGTAGCAAAGAGCAACCAGAGCTCCATGGGAGGTTTTATTTACGTATTAAGCACGTGTGAGTGTCACTGTCCTGCAGTGGATCACCCAGACACGTCACCTCACAGCCCCCGTCCCTACGGCACCTGAACTCCTGGGTTTGCCCAGGTCTCAGTCCTGCCGGAAGGCGCGGGGCGTGTGGGTTTTTGTCCGGGTAACTCTGTCCAGATTCAACTCTACTCTGCCCCAGGGCTCAACGTATCTCTCATCTAGAAGTGCCAAGTTAAAACACTAAAGCACTCATTTTAACGACAGCAGTATGAATGACAGCATCTTAAAGAGAAGGCATTCGAAACACGGCATTTTTAGTAACGGAAGAAACACAAAAAGGAGCACAGGACAGTGCTGGAACCAAGCCTCCTAGGTGGGGCGAGCACAGTCCCAGCTGTACGGGGGGACACACGACACGGAGGCAACGCAGAACGCAAAGCAGGAAGACGGCAGAAGCTGTGCAGACATCACCATTTCTTGTTCAAGGACAACATTTCCCCAGTGACACCGAAGCAAAACCGTACGTGGGGCATTTACACCGTGCGTGGTGCCAGGGGCTGCCTCCTGAGCAGCATCCTGTCCTTCCCCCTGCAGCTCAGCTCGTCGGGCAGCAGTGCCGCAGGAACGGGAAAGCCTCTGCCAAGGAGGGGGTGCGGGCACAGGGCAGCAGGAGGCAGGCAGGGGAACGCCCGCCAGAAGAGGAAATTTAAGTTGAAGTGAAGAAATCCCAGCCCACAGCAAAGCAGCTCCCATCCTGCCTGCAAAGCGCCGTGCTGCCTGCGTCCTCCCCCTCGCCTGTGGGGAGCAGATGGAGGGAAGGGTCCGTGGGGAAGGGAATTCCTTTCTGCCACTTAATCAACAGAAAGCGTTCAAAGGGAGTCGCTATCTGCAATAACGAAGCTGTCCTGAACCAGAAGAGCACTGGCAAACCTATGGTGATAGGAGGAACTTCCACCTGATTGCACGGCAGGGAGCTGGCTGCAGATCCCCACAGAACTGCTGCATCCCAGGACATCCAGGACGTTCTGTTGGAGGGCTCATCCCTGTACAAACGAGAAGTAGCCCAGGAAGCCCCCACCCTTCAGCTCAACTCGAGCTACCCAAAAGCACCGCCTTGGCTGCTCATTAAGGAACGAAGATACTTCATCCAAAAGCCTTGCAAAGCCAAAAGAAGCGATGCAGGTGAGTGCGAGGAGTCACGGAAAGGATGGGGGCCGAGCCCCCCCGGCTGTCCAAGCGATGAAGCCCCCCCTGCCTCACCAGCCCTGGCCTTCAGCAGCGCAGTTCTGACACCAGACAGACCGGCAGGTCCCGAGACAGAGCTGTGGGGCAGGAAAGCTCCCGGGACACCTCAGCGGGGACACTTCTCCCCAAATCCTGGCCACCATCCTGGTGGGCAGGCTGTCCTGCGCCCGGTGAGGACAGACGGACATCACAGCTCAGGCCGTGGCTGTCCCATGACCGATTGTCCCCAGGAGCTGCAGGGGGAACGCTCAGGCTGGAAGAGCCATTTCGTTTTGTGCTACCCCGGATTACAAATGTTCTCCGTTTTCTTACAGGGAACTCAGCTGAGCATCTGGCTGGCAGAGAATGTCAAACATATGTAAAAGGGGGTGCCGTGCTACGGGAGGTGGAAAGGATTGTGGTCAGTTTAGAGACCACCTTTACTTTTCCATACCAATACAGCACAAAACTGCAGCGTGGCACAATCAGAGGCAGCTCAGCCCCAGCACCCTGCCGCAGATGATAAAAAGGATCACCTATGCACAAATGCACAAATGTGTGTGCGCTGCAGGTAGGATGGCTTTCTATTTATCATGCTCAAAGACACCTAGTGAAGGCTGGAAAGCTGGGCCTGAAGCCAAGGGCAAAGACCAGAATCTGGACGATACCGCTGTGATTGCTTATCACTCTGCTGGATACTTGGCTTACACAAAGCAGGCTTCTCAGTTCAGCTGCACTTGCCTTCAATTAAAGGATTTTGTACCTGCAACACAAGGGGAAATAAAAACGCCCAAAGCATGCACAATGTACAAAGCCAGGAGGTGCAGTGCTGCTACAGAATAAAGAAACTTCTGTGACCTTCAAGGAAAATTGCTGTGTTAAGTTGGGACCTCAGGCACTTGGCATTGAATTCAGTTCAGTGCAAATGCTAATTTTCTTTCTCCTTCCTCAGCCAAGTTGTTTTGTCTCCAGTCAAATTCTGCAGTCACTTAGGAAAATGCTGTACCACCCTGTCACCTTCCCAACAGCAGGTCCGCAGGAGCAACTCTAGCATCAAGGAGTTCTTTGAGATCACCAATTTCATCCTGCTCCTCTCCATTTCTTGACAGCTTCATCGGCGGTGGGTAAACTCATGGCAGGAACAAAGCTTGTTACCTTAGGCTTGGGCTGAAGTGCACAGCATTTCTGTCACAGCAACCCAGGACCTTTCTGTGACATTGCTGTGCCTCCTCTTCCACAGAAGTCAGCTGCTTTCACGTTGCTCCGGCCACACCTGAAGCACTGAGCTGGACAAAGACCAAAAGGCTGGATGCGAGCCAGGATGGACCGGTTCAATTCAAAGACTGGTGGGAAGAATCCTGAAAACTGCAGCGTTAGTCAAGATGTAATAACCTGGCATGTTTGGTTATCTCTCCTTGCTGCTCTCCACCT
The DNA here is from genome assembly GCF_964034855.1 of Anser brachyrhynchus. Lineage (NCBI taxonomy): Eukaryota > Metazoa > Chordata > Aves > Anseriformes > Anatidae > Anser > Anser brachyrhynchus. The sequence continues at coordinate 4,411,621 of NC_137720.1, read as the reverse complement.
TAAGAGAAGCTGGTGGATTCGTTTAAATTGCTTATTCCTTCTGATTCTGCTCAATAGCAATTCAATTAGCTAAAGTAGCAGGAATGCAAGTCCAACCAGCATTAATAGGTTTGATTCCTGGCACTACTTACACACCAGGGATTAACGCAGATGTTCTGCAGAGGTTATCTCACTCCGCACAAACACAACTGGGCCGACTCTCCCACTGTAAGATGTGATGTAAGTGGACATGGAAAGTCTGTTTTCCTTACGGACTTGTCCACTTCAACGTTTTTATCGTCAGAGATTTCATACTCCTTTTTATTAAGTGGCTGTCACAAAAGAAATGTTGCAGCACACACAGGTACTCAGCGTTGTTCTGGGTCTGGCTGGGATGGAGTTAACTTTTCCACCACAATCGCAACTTGAGGATTTGAAGAGAAAACACAGTAGTACCTCAGAAGAGATACTTTCAAATTCCGTGTCTATTTATTCCACTAACAAAAGCCCATTTTGGTTGTTTAATGCAGTAGGAACACAGCAGGGAGCAAAGAGCAAGCATCACTCTTGAGGATCTGATAGCTCATTTCCAGGTAGACCACAGGCTGCTTTAGCTCATGTGCTGTCCCCAGCAATGACCAGCAGCTTCAGGGTAAGATAAGAACACGTCAAACTTCTGGCAGTGCTTTTCCCAATGCACCATCTCGGCTTCCATCAGTCTGCAGCTCCCAACTACCCGAACCAGAGGAGCTCTGGCAGCATCCAATAGTCCCTACAGGCACCTTATTTCACTAATTGCTTTCTGAACCAATATAAATGTTCAAAACCGACAGACCACTAGAGGACACCAATTTGTCTTTTTACTCCAAGGACTGAGCTGGTTTGTGGAATAATCTACAGAGCAAAAGAAACAACACAAAACGCTGCCGCCTGTGTTTTCCCTTGAAGGCCCCATTTCTGTAATGATGGGGAAGTCTCCCTGGAGTTAAATGTTGCCACCTGTGGAGTGGACAAAGGACCTGAAATTGAGGCACATTCAGTCCTTTCTCCTTCCCCTTCTAGCTAGCACATCCACACTTATTTTCTCCTCTTTGAAAGAACAAGAGAGCCTTTGCAGTAAGACTCCACCAAATTGTTCTGTGCTCACTGCAGCAGAAGATGCAGCACCAGCCAGCGGGTCCTTTCAAAGATGTACGCTTGGTAAACACATGAAGCTTGAAATAGAAAAATTAAGTTGGAGCCTCCTTGAGGATGGCAGGAAATCGTTTCCATCAGCACAGTGTGGCGAGAGAGCTCAGGGCTCTCAACCCTGAGTCTTTCCTTGTTAAAGTAGCTTGGTCCCACCTGGATCATGCTCAGAGGGAAGGGAAGCACGGGACACTGAGCAAAGAGGGGCATTCTGTGAACACGAGCATTAACGTACAGCGTAGAATGATGTCACGCTGCAAAATCAGTGAGAAGGTTCAGGCGTACTTAGGCGGCCAACACACTGCTTCCTGCTCTGCAGTGCTCCCCGCCAGCCCCATGCTCGCAGGGCATCCCAGCCATGGCAGGAGGCCACCGTCCTCCGAAGCAATGCCACGAGAGAGAGGGGAACACAAAGGAGCGGTCAGTGGGGGATGTCCCGTGACAGTAAGCCATGCTGTATGTTTCATCAGGAAGCAAGTTCCTCTTTGCTGAAATCCATTCCAGGCTGACTTACTGCCACAGCCTTCCAGTGACATGCTTTAGGAAGGGAGTACAGAAATACAATCACTCTGTGTTTTTTTTCCTGGCTAGTGTGCGTGATCTCAAAAGCCAGCTTTGTCTTCTTACCCATTTGGAGAGAACCGCAACGGCTTAACTTGGGCTGCAGACTAGCACAGAGGATCAGCAAACTGAAACTCATGGATGCCACAAAAGGTTAGTTTTAGAAAGCATTTAGGGAGAATAGCCTTCACAGTTCTCAGATCAAACAGCATAACAAATAAAACATATGGTGCAATCAGAGCAGTTTTATTACTATTTCATGTTTGGAGAATATAGCCATTAAAGTAAGTTCTCTATGCAGAAAGGAACACACTCAGAGGTAACATGAGTCCCTTCCCATGTATACTTTTAATATCCTATTCCTGGGTGACAATCCCCAAAGACATTAATACAAAGCATAAAAAATAGAATAGAGTGAATAGATTATTCCCTACCTTCATCTCCTCCTCCATTTCAGAGAGTTTCCGCTCCAGGGCTCGCTTCTCCTGTTTACAAGGATTCATAACAAAGATTGTCATATGGATTTAGAGGAAAAACTTACAGCATATTTTCTTCTAAGGAAAAGTAAGAGTCTTATATATGAGCAGGCACTGAAAAGCATCTCAAAGCAATGTGCAGGTTACCAACCCGATCAGATGGGACACAGCAGCTGGTAAACCAGCAGGTGATCCGTGCTGCGGCCCATTTAGGCAGACCTCTCAGCCCTGAGCTCTCTTCAGTGAAACTATCCCACTACATTTAGTGACCCCAGCTTTCAGGACTTTCTGATGAAATGTTATTTTGAGCTGTGCAGGTGAAGCCATGCAGGTAACCGTACCCGTCACATCCCCTGCTGCAAAGGAGATGATGACAAAACCCGCTGAGCCCATCAAATAGCAAACAGTGACCAGGGAAAGGTGTCTGGAAATCCTGCTTCTCCCAGATAAATTTAGGACTTTAGAGCTGCAAAACTGACTGACTGCTACAGCAGATTCTGGGAACCAACCAGTACACGGGTACACAAAATGCAGAAGCTGTCCTGAAGCAGTTAATGCCATCCTCACTGAGCAACACTCTTTTCTCTCTGTCAGAAACCTGCATTTGTGCCTGCTGTGATCTTAATGCAACAAAAATAATGCAGAACGTTGCCCCGTCTTGGAAGCACCCTGTATGGGTGGAAGATGGGATGTGGGGGTGAGCTCTCCCTGGTTGGGGATGTCCTGCTCAGGGCAATGCTCTCACTGCCACATTTGTTTTTTTAACAAAAGCAAAGCTCCACCCATGTCATGACTTCCCCCAGCTGCTAGTTCAGATGACAGTGACGGCTGGCTCTAACTTTAATTAACCATTAAGGTATGTGGTGGGAGGATGCAAGATAACGGCCATCAGTTGAGGCAGGGGAGGTTCTGGCTAGATACAAGATAAAAAGTTCACTCTGAGAATATTTAAGCACCGGAACAAGGGGCCACAGCTGTGGAACCTCAACACTTACAAATCTTCATGAAATGATAGGACAAAGCCCCGAGGAAAGTAGTTCAAATTCAGCATTGACTGTGCCTGGAGGTTGGACTACAGACCTCCCCGAGTCCCTTCTGACCTGGCTGAAGGTCATTTAGGGCAGAGACTGCCACACACTGCAAGGTCAGCTTAGCTTGCTGCAATAAATCTGACTGCTCAGTTAGGAGGAAGGAGCATTCAGACATTCAGATTTCAAGTATAATAGTGAGACAGACACCCAGCTGGTGTGGTGCTTTGTTCCCCTCTCCGCCCTGAAACTTTATTTACAAGGAACAATAACATTTTAAAGTATAATGGACCAACAGCCCCGTAGGACCATGCAATACTATTTGTTGGTCTGTAGCTTCCTGTAACAGAAGAATGAAGCCAGAACATGGCTGATCTGCAAAGAGAGCAGAGAAGTCTCAGACATTGAAAAGGTCAGAACACAATTATCCCTGTGAACTGCTCTGCAAGGCAAAAATATAACTTATCTTTTAACTAACACTTTCCTTCAAGAAATTGCTATGCCCTGTAGAGCAATTCAAGGCCAAGATCGCGACTCAGAAGAAAGCAGAGACACATACCCTTTTCTCAATCTCCAGCATGCTAGACCGGTCAGAAGTTTTCTCCTGTTTCTGCTATGTAAATTAAAAATAGAAAGCTATTAAAACTGAGAGGATTTCATAGGATGCTGTACAAAGGCCTAGATAGCCTACAGAAGCACTTGCCCAAAGAAGCAGTCCTTAGAGAATCACTCGCACCACACTTATTGCTGCAAAATATACAAATTCCCTCTGTAGCACCTTCCCTCCCACGAGCTAAACAAATCCGTCCCTGCACTGAAACATGTGGTGGCTTGTCACGGGCCAGTGCTCAGTTCCTCCAGTCTAGGAGTTGGTTTCTGCCTTACCTGGGCTTTTTCCAACTTAGATTTGATGTCGGCCAACTCAAGCTGGGCTTCTTGCAGTTTTGACTTCAGCTTTTGATTTTCAGACAGGGCACTTTCATATAACTGAAATATGAAACCAAGTATTTCAATTAACCAGGCTGCTCTTCAGCCAGTGCACAGACCCAGCTCCGCCACACCACTCCTTGAGTCCTAGCACTGAGCAGAGGCAGCTGCGGGGTTTGCATCCCTCTCCCATGTCGGTATATTGGAAGGGCAAACAGGTCTACTTGGGATGCTCTGCTTGTGTTTTCACAAATCATGTGGAACAGGAAAACAGCTGGTTAATTTTGTAGGGTGCTCACACACACAAGCCAAGAGGCAAAGAAAAGCGGTGCTTTTAATTTAGATAAACCACCAAGCATAATAAAGTACTAAGTTATGCATGCACGGATGTATCTAAACCTATGATTCTGTTGTGCTTCCCAGCACAACACACCCTGCTTGCTCTTCTGTGCTTTTACTTCAGTGAGGAGGAGAAAGGAACACAATTTTAGGGCACATGAAAATGGATTTTTTACTTTACTTCCTTCAAACCCACAGGATTTCCATCCCTGTACGAGGACGAACTGGGCATACTGCCGGCCTCTGGACAGCTGTGTTCATGAAGAAGAGTGGAGTGCTGCTTACTGTCAAAGGCTTTTCAGAGTCATACTTTTTATTTCACAATTTGGGTCATCTTGAACTAATTACTTTTCATACGGTCTGTGCATTGATATTAGGTGTGTATATAAACCCTGAAGCCATGGCAGTCCATACTATTAGCTTTCAAGGATTATGTTGAAAGTTTCAGAAAAAAAAAATTCTGGAGTGTTAGAGCAGCAAAAAATAATTCTGTTGGGTATGTACACTTGGGTCATGTTGGCAGTGCTTGGCAACCTCTTTTCTTGCTCCTTCACACATCCCTCCCAACATTTCTCTAGCCTCATTCCTCACTCCCCCTTCCCAGATATCTGACTTTGCATGGTGCCCTTTCACCCCTTGTCCTTTTTCGACCCTCTGAGGAGCTGCTGCATTTGAAAAAGGCTAGAGTCATTTCCAAAGGCAACGGAAACAGAAAATGAAAATAAATTATTTTGCTCTTTCTTGCCAAAGACTCTCGGTGCAGGTTTCTGCAGCAACAGGCAGCTTCTAAGGTGCATGCATTGACAGTAATCCATCTAAAAATCCTACCTTTTTATAGTCCCTGTTACTCTCCTCTTCTGCTTTGCTGCTGAGGGCAGCTAACCGGTTCTCCCTCCGGGTGTAGGCACTGGAGCGGCTGGAGGCACGATCGCTGTAGGAGGAGGAGTCACTGGCAGTAGTAGGGTTTGTAGCTGCTTCCAACCTAAAATGCAAAGAGGATCTAGCACCATGGCGCAGTGACCACGTCGGGACTGCCTGTCTGAGCCTGCCAGGCTGGGACTCGAGGCCGTGCACAGGCACTGGGACTGCTGAGCACGCTCCTGCCGCAGCGCAGCGCCCGAGGGCAGGGAGCACCAGCACTGAAACACATGGGAAAAGTCCAGTGGGTGTCAGCCTGAACCCCAACAGGGCAGTAACTTCCCGTGCATCTCCCATCTGCATGGTGGGAATGGGCTCCGTTGCTAATGGGGCACAGAGGGTTTGTCTCTCTGCAGAGTATTTGGTAAGTAATTTGGGGAGCAAAGGCTGGAAGCAAGCTGGCTCAACAGTTCTGCTAAGATAAGTACCCAATGGCCAGTAGCAGTTTCAGCTTATGCTGTTGGTTTGAAGTACTAGGAACCCCTGAAGCCATTGAAAAAAGTACCACTGATAAATATTAAATAGAAAAAAAAAATCCAAGAAACAAAACTCTTACCTGGAAAGTCTTTCATGCTGAAGCGAGAAGGGAAAAAAAGAAAGAAAAATGGAATTAGTAACCAGAGGAATTAACAGTGCAATTCAAGAATTGTGGAGCTGCCACGTAGCAGCAGTTTCCTACCTCTGACACAAGCAGCAAGCTCACAACAAGCTACACAGTGCTACCTCCCACGCCCAAACTGCAATTCACCAATTCCTGCCTGAATCTTTTCAATTGCTTCTGCTGCTCTGAAGTACTTCAGATTTAATTTCTTTCCTTAACCTAAAAACTACTGAACCTTGATCTTTAAATCCTAGTTCCCAGAATCGAAATCCATTCCTTGGACCAAAACTAATCTATTGTTTCCTTTTTAAATCAAACTATTCTTCTTGATTTTGACCACTGTCCTATGCACGATGCGGGTGAGAGTGATTAATGGACCAGATGCACTGAGCTCTCTGTGTATTCATGTTGGATGTCTGAAAACCACAAACCGTTTTTTCTCCACGGGCAGACACCTCCCCTACAAAGGAGAGCTTCACTACAGCGAGGGGAACACAGCAGAGCTGCCCGAGGAAGGGAGAGGAGCCCTCGGCAGCCGAAACATTCGGCACACTGGTCGTAGCGTGCCTCAGGTTCTTCTTTCCCCATCGACATCCCAGTCGCCGCGGTGCAGCTCTCAGCTCTGTCGTTGCTCATACACAAAAAATGACCTGGGCCAACTAATGCACAGGGGAGGTTACAGAAGAGTTTTGCTTGGCACTGTAATATCCTACAGGGCCTGGTTGTGGTAAACCGCAGTTTTTAATGGGGTTTTCTGGACTGGACAGCTTTCTCCTCCAAATGCCAAAGCCAAACAGCAATAGCACAGGTGTCCTGCAGGATGCACCACCCTCATCTAGCGCTTCCTTCCTGCAAGTTTCTCCGTCTGGCAGACGTTTACTCAAACTGAAGGTGCAGTCTGATGCTTTTTCAGTCTCTTGAACTGGAAATTGAGCCTGACGTCCCGCTACCAGTGTTATTAGCAGTGCCGTTTCTGCAAGCGAGCACAAACCACCTGCCAGTGCTACCAGCTATTTCCCTACAGCCTTTTTAATAAGTGAACACAAGAAGAAGGACATTACAACGGAGGAGAGGGGTCAGGCTTTTAGTGCCCAGACGTGCTTGTGTTGTACTCTGTGCTGTTTAAAAACACCACTAAGCCCAGCAGCCAACGCCATGCCGGGTGGCCACTTGCTGCCCGCCCGTCCCCCAGCACGCAGGCCGCAGACCCGCTCCCGCACCCACCGATGCCTCCGATGGCCGGGCAGGTGTCGGGGACAGACAGGGAGGGTGGAGAAGCGGAGAATTGGGACCCTGGAAGCTCTGCGATCAGAGAATGGCCGAGGTGGGAAGGGGTCTGGGGATCACCTGGGCCAGCCCCCTGCCCAGCAGGGTCACCCCGAGCACGCTGCGCAGGATGGCAGCCAGGCAGGTTTTGGATATCTCCAGGGAAGGAGACCCCACAGCCTCCGGGCATCCTGTCCCAGTGCTGCCACCTCACAGCACAGAGGTGCCCCTCATATTGAGCCGGAACCTCCTGGGCTTCAGCTTGTGCCCGCTGCCTCTCGTCCTGTCGCTGGGCACAGCTGAAGAGACCGGCTCCGTCCTGCTCACACCCTGCCCTCAGACATTTATACACACGGATGGGTCTCCCCTCAGCCTTCTCTCCTCCAGGCTGAGCAGCCCCAGCTCTCTCAGCGTGTCCCAGGGGTGCCCCAGGCCCCAGCCACCTCAGCACCCTGCTCAGGACTCGCTCCGTGTCCCTCGTGTCCTGGGGAGCCCAGCACTGGGCACAATGCTCCAGGTGGGGCCTCACCAGGGTTGAGCAGAGGGCAGGATCACCTCCCTTGACCTGCTGGCAACACTTCTGAATGCAGCCCAGGTCACTGTTGGCCTTTGTGGCCGCAAGGCCACGACCACAGCCAGAGGGCTGCACGGGCAAGTCCAGAGCAACAAGCTCTGCGCTCGGCCTGCCCCCAGAGCTGCCGCTGCTTGTCAGGACGCAGGAACGTGGTGGCACATCGTGTGCTCCAAGTCATCCCACTTCTAATTCATCCTACCCTAATGCAACCCCGATCCCGGATTCCAGGAAGAAGCCTCCCAACAGGGCCTGCCATCATGGCCGCCTGGAGGGCAGCCCTCCCTGGGATGCAGCGGTTTGAGCCGCACGAAGGCCGCGAACCGAAGCAGCCCGGCACGTTCGAAGCCTCATTCAAGCACATTCAAGCTGAAGCTGCTAAATCCAAAGCTCAAAAGGGACGAACAAACCCTGCTGTTAATTAGCACGCCCTCCCTAGAGCTGTAGCAGCCGGTCCGGGTGCTGGCACAGGTCCTGAGCCATGGCAGCGGGCCCAGCCCCGGACTCCTTTACTGGCTCTAACCCCTCTCCATGCAGGAAAGCACAAGTTTTCTTTGCACCACACAGGCGATGCTCCTGCCTGCCGCTGTCCCAGGGACGTCCACCAAAAACCAGACACAAACAGCCGTGCTCCCAAATGAAGCTCAGAGCCTCTACACGCTGAGAAGCAGTCACCGTACGACCGACCTCTTGTGCTGGGTATCGTTAGAAAGATTCCTGTTTTCAGCCACAAATGCGTTGATGAAGGTCTCTGGGGTCTTTTGTGAGCAGAGCCCCTTACACTTGCCTCATTAAGATGTTGCCCCAGCCTGCAGCCTGGCAGCTCCCCTGAAATTTCGGCCCAGTGACCCAGGCTCCACGGTTCGGTGGGAGGGGGAATTAGGAAGTGATTAACAAGGCTCTTGCTGGAAGTTATTTGTGCACTTTATGCTAATCCCTTTCAGTGACAACTCCCCTTACAATGACAGACGGCTCGACAAGTAATCCACTTAATATCAAGCTTGCATTTATTTCAACAAACACACCTGCTAATGTATTTGAACAGTGCTGGGAAAGTCCACACGTGGCAGGGCAAGGCAACGTGAAAACCGAGCAATAAAAGCAAAACCTGAGCAGGTTCCCAAGCAAGTCTGTGCACTTCCAGCAGGAGGAAAACGTCATTTTTGCGTTTTTTTCCCCCAAAGAAACAAATAATCTCCAGAGGCAGAGAGAGCAGGGGTGTACTTCTGCTAAGGAAGGGTGGGGTAAGACAGGAATAATTTCAAATAGCTGCTAGGAACACCAAAGGAAAAAAATAACAAACCAGAGTCTAGTTTATTGTATTGGAAAATCTCCCTATGATGGACACTGGGAAGAATTATTTCAGGTTGCAACTGTCCCTGTCTCTCCATGGGGAGGGAGACACCAGTTAGGACCAGGGGACCCCGCTCCTGCCAGCGCCAGGACGAGCGCGTCGTGTCTTCCCTCCTACACTCTCCACCCCAGCACAGGGCACCTCTGGGGCTTCTTGAGACAAAAGCTGGATTTTTCTTCGTGCTCAGTGCTTTCTCCTTCCAGGAATTTGTCTCCTGTTGGGCTCATTTAAAGCTTTAGGTACCCCCAGCATCCTGCGGTGACAGGTTCCAAGAGCCAGCTGAGCTGGGTGGAAACAAGTTGCCGTCTCGTGGTGGCCTGTGACCTGCAGGATCCTGCAGGATCCTCTCCCCTGTCCCTGGGCATCGCACGGCGCCGAGTTATGGGAAATGTTTGCAGTCACAGTGCTTGGGAAAAGCCTGTGTCCTTCCCTCACCCTTCAATTTTCGGGTGCCTCTCACCATGTTGTTTCAGTTAAGTGGTATTTTTGTGACAAGGATGATTAAGCTGAGAGGAACTAGATGAAGCCTGGGTCTGGGAACAAGACATTATAGCCGCTGCTGGAAATAGCCCTGCTATAATGGAAGGTGCAAAACAGTTTTCATTAGCAGATCATTCCTCTGCTTGCTGTTACCTTCAGGGAAGGAAGGGATATTTATTTTATTTTAAATCAGTTTCTGGCTCAATATTTTCTTGAGTTTTGCACAAAGGCCAGTGCTGGTATTGCAGGGAGGAGCTTATCCCGTTCATTTTTAAAAATAATGATAGAAGAGGGGGAAAAAAAAAAGCCTGAGAAAAAAAAAAAAACAGTTCCACTTTTCAGCTACAGAAAAGGCTCCAAGTAAAAGGGGTGACATGAAAAGCAGCAGTTCTGAGCACAAAGACAGGCTTTGAAGCCTGAGGAAATGAGTTAAACAAAACGATGACCGAAATCTTGTGCACTTGGGACGCGCTTGTGCTGCTGGAGAGGTACCTGACAGGGGAACTGTAAGCTCTGCATGCAAACATTGGAGTATGTGCTTAGCTTAACATCCCTGTTATTTGCTCAAAGACAGACAAACGTTCTCAGAGGCCACTGGGACATCACACTGGTGACATTTCCAACAGAAAGCAGCTTCCTTCCAGCCCCGTTCTGCCCTTCTGCTGGCCACAGCGCCCTTGGAAACCTTTGCTGTGCTTCCAGCTGCACCTGCACTGTCGTCTCTGCGATCGCTGCTCCTCCATTTACTGCCCCTTCTTTAAAACCACTACATATGCCACTTAAACTTCTGCAGAATCAGCTCTCTTACTGTGTGGTGTATGTAAGCAGTGAAGAAGGATGCATCTGCTCGGAGATCCTGTCCCAGAGCTTCAAACTCTGAGGTCAGAGTCAGAAGGTGAAGGGCAAAGCTCTCCCTCCGTCGTTTCTTGAAATAGAAGTTGGGGTAAACAAAGGGAAACTGGAGCCAAGACCACCAAAGGACAAACGTGCGCTTACTCACATGCCGCACGAAAGGGCTTTCTCTTCCTGATTGTTCTTGAATGAACACCGTGCAACCTGCTATAAGGTTAAGGAAGGGATGCTGAGAAACAGCTGCACCACCCGTAGGAACGCAGCGCTTTTTGTTTTGTTTCTTTTTCCTGGCAAATCTGGAGCTGTGCTGTCGGCGTTGCCCGGGCTGCTTTATTTCCCTCGGGATCAGAAGTTTGACTAGAAACGGCAGCCACGGAAGCACGGGCTTGTGAAATTATCTTTCTCACAACCTAAACAGGGTCACAGCGTTTCAGGGTGTGGGGGGGAGGAGGACCCCGGGGAGCGGTGAGGAGCCAGAAGCGGCTGCCCTGGTTCGGAAAGCAGCACGCCTTCCCTTCCCGGCAGCCAGCGCTGAGCCCAGGCCCCGGCGCCCTGCTGAGAGCACCGAGCCCCGCACCTGGAAGCCTTCTAAAGGGAAATTTAAAAGCACAGAAAGCTCGTGGGCGTGCCTCTCGTTTCTGGTAACCCCTCGCTCCTGGACCTCTCGTGGAGGGAGGCTGGGGGTCCCATGTCTCCCCCAGACTTGCCATTCACCTGCTAGGTCTCCTCTTCTTTCCTCCCGGCCATGCCCTGGTGGGCAGCGCGTTCAGGCAGGCTAGGGGGTGGCAGAGGGCAGCAAGGGGGGTGGCTATTTTTGCAAGCCTCCCAGACAGGGTCAGAGCTGACTCGGCCAAGCTGGGCTGGCAAAACACGGGATATGTGAGACAGGACCTGAGAAAAAGGACAAACGGCATCATACCAGGCTGATTTCCCCTGCACAAGCCACCTTCTCCTGCCCCTTGCTCTCACGCCGGCCACTCCAGGGACGAGGAAAAGCCGGGCACCGGCCGTGGCTTTACTCCTCCGGACCCCTGCGATGCTGCAAAGCGCCAGGAGCGTCCCAGGGACTTGATTGTAGAAACACGCTCGGACTGTGGAAGGCAGGAGCCTTCCCTTCGAAGCTCAGAAACTTTTACAGCTGTTGTTCAGCAAAGTATAATTAAAACCAAGTTCCTCATGGAACGTTTAGATAAAATGAAGCCCTGAAACGCAGCGCCAAGAGGGGGATCAGCCACTTCTCTTGCCAAGTCAGAAATTGGCCTAATTGCTTCCAATTGCATTCCTCTGTGGCTAGGATCTGACCCAGCAAAAGGGAGAGAAAGTCTACTATTTACATTTTTTCCAAAAAAAAAAAAAAAAAAAAAAGGAAAATAGATGCTTTGGGAACATCTTATGCTTCTTTATCTCCAATTGGCCAACCTCAGGAAGATCTGCACTATTTTAAGACAGTTCTCAAGGCATTTAGTTCGGTGTGTTTTGTTTCAGAGATCCTGATCAACACCCCTGCCTAACTAACCACCATTTAAAAAGATCCTAGAGCGCAGCTCCAGCCCTGCTCTCCTCCCCCTTCTTAATCAAGAGAGGAAGTTTTATGAACCTCTCCAATTTTGTTCTTGCGTTGGCAACTGTCCTCCTGTTTGTTTTAGAAAATAAATACAAAACAAAGGCAGCTGCTTGTGGGGCCGCTTCTTTCCCACTTAGACGCAAAGCCACCAGGGATGCTGCAGGGAGCTGGGTGCCGAGCAGCCGCCAGGTTCCTGCGGTTCCGTGGCTGTGCTGGTGCGGGCACTTGGCACGGCAGCTGCAGGGACAACCTCTCCGGTGCCCTGTGCTGCTGCTGCGGCTCCAAGTCTCCCTGGAGCTGTGCAAGAGGCGAGCTGGAAGGAGGAAAGGCGACGAGGGCGGCTGCCGGCTCCATGCGCAGACCCCAGCCCCGTCTCGGCCGGGTGCAGCTCCCAGCGGGGCTCCCCTCGATGCGCCTGTCCAGCCGGGTATCGGCAGGGGCAATGAGCTCGGAAAGCTTTCCACTGGGTGCAGAACGGTTACAAGATCTGTTCTGAACACTGCTTTTGTTACTTTTTTTTTTTTTTTGAGGTCATCGCCTCCCTTGGAAAGCTGCTCTGCTGACCTGAGAGCTGTGGTTTGCTCCAGCTTCCTGCTAGCTCCAGCGGAGCTGATGGATCCTGCTGCCTTCCAGCTAACGCTTGCGTTTGTGCAAAGGCAAGGATTACAAAATCCCATTGATATGATTAATAATCCAGCGTAGCCAAACCACCTCCATCTAACCTCCAGCTCCCCAAAGCCCGACGCAAAGTATGTTTTCACAAACTATAAATCAATAAACTTTGCTTAATAAAAACTGCCATTACTGAAGCACAATATTAGAAGATCCTCCAAGATGAAATAGTGGCTTTGGCAGCTGGCTGAAACAGATCGCATCGTTTACAGCACGGATAATGCACGTTTAATCAGAAACAAATACACATGGCTGCGGCGGACTGACGACCGCATCTCCCGCAACCCCAAACATATCGAAACGTTTTGCAGCCTTACAACGTTTGTGCGCCTGCCAGCCCGTGCCTCAGTTCCCCGCGCCTCCCTCACGTGGCCTGTTGGCTTTGCAGCAGCTGCAGTTTATTACCACGGTCTCTGGGGGATAAAGCTCTCCATGTAAAACGTCAGGCTGGATTGTATTTTAATTTAGTAAAGGCCACAATTCAGAAACCTGGGCTCTTATTTTTCCTTCTTTTTCTAAGGGATCAAATTTTATTGGTGAAAAATTTCATTTTGCAAAGCGACGTGAGCTTAGACAAAGCTCTCCAGACATGAGGCAACAAAAGCTGAACGGCCAAGTGACCCAAGAGGAGAAAGAAGATCGCTGCTCCCAAATCTCTTCAGTATGAGAATGCCACAGGTCTGCAGGCAACGGCTTCTGCCTTGCCCCTGCAAACGCTCCCCTGGGATGCTTCCAGGTGTTATCATCGGCTGTTTAAATACCAATTAGGGGAGCAGCCAGGATCCAGCTGCCTCAAACCAACCTGCTGATGTCTTGGCACGAAGCGTGCGCCGACGAAGCCTGCTGAACACCTCCGTCCTGCAGCCACATAGCATTCCCGTGACACTGCTCCAGCCGCGGGGAGCGCTCGCATGGAAAAGCCATCAGGGCTGCTCTGGGTGTGCTGAGCTGTCTGTACCACGCCGAGCATCCTGGGCTGTCAGAGTTAAGACTCTTTGTGCCGCCTCTCTTCCTCCTCATTTGTTTCAGGCTAAAATAGCTCCAGACCAGCTGCCAGCCAGCGATCTGAACCCAAATATGTTTGGGGACGTCTGCTGCAAAGATTTTGTTTCTACTGAACTGCAAGAGTAACCTCAGCAATTTGGGGTCATTAAGAAAAAAACACAAACAACTCCTTGGAAAAAAAAACAACCAACCAACCAACCAAAAAAAATCCCCACAAAAAGCAAACCAGAATGCTAACAGCTCCCCAAGGTCAGGATGTTTTTATCTGACCACCAGTTGCAGCTCCGTTAGGCAGCATCTCAGCATCCCCGTTGGTGGAAGTCTGCGAGCACACGGCACAAAGCTGCCTGGAACGGCACAGGGCGCCCTGGGAACGTGGACAGGCCGAGCTCTGTCCCTCCTAACCCTGTTTGCTATGGGGCTGTAGTCCCTTCATGGCAAACAAAGCTATAATAGGTTCCTGCAACTGCAGTAAACACTGGTTTCCAGTTCAGTTTGAAGTGGCTTCCTGCCCACGGTTTCCACCCGCTCTCCCATCGCTTCCCTTGACCGCCTGTTCCCACCCCATGGTACCTCCCCGTGCTGGCTCTGCCAGCGTGCCTGGTCGGGCGGCTGTACCACGGGCTGAGCCACGTCGCACATCTCCTCTTCCTCCTCCTCCTCACCCCTTGGGCATCCCAGGCTCGTCCCCTGCTCTGTCCCTCGCAGGCGCTGAGCGATGGCGCGTGGCTCCGAGTGGCTCCCCTCTGAGCCCAGCCGCCTTCTCCAGGCACCTGGAGCTGCCCGGGCAGCGGAGAGGAAGAGTGGGAAGTTTGAAACGTGGTCCCCATGCTGCCCCACGGGCTGCTTTCTCTGAGACCAGTCACGCTTAAAGCAGCCAGACCACGACACAAGCCAGGTCCCAGCGGGATTTCAACACTGCGTGTGAAACCGCATCCCGTGGGTCCAGCCCTAGTGCTCCGCGAGGATCCTCTACAAGAGCAGCACAGCATTGCACAGGAGCAGTAGAAAACGAGTAGAAAATGTTATTTTGATAACAGCAGGGTTTCACCCGCCCTAGAAAACGCGGCAGGGCTGGGGCACAGGAACAAGCAGTGGTCTGCGACTGTTCAGACCACTCAGTAGTTAACAGGCTCCTTGCTATGGCTGTGGCGCGATTAGCTCTGTTCCTGGGAAGGGAGGGGGGCTGAAGAAGGAAGTTTAGCCACAGGGACACCAGCTGGGTGCGCCACTTGCTCCGTGGGTCACAGCATGTGCCCTGGCCCATTTTATTTATACCCAGGGGTGCAGCCAGGGACAGAAGAGAGCTGTCTGGCCACTGAGTCACAGCAGAGAACAGCGAACCGGGGGTGCCCGAAGGATGACCAGATGTTCCTGATACACTTCCAGATATGGACATTTACAGAGGAAAACAAAAAAAATAAAGAACAAACAGAACCCAGAATGATTTCTTAAAGATATCCATCTAAGGAATATGATGCCTGAGAAATAACCACCGATCAGACCGAGGAACAAGCCAGGGTGAGGAAGAACACGGACTAAAGTTAATTTCTGAGTTTCAGTATCCCACTTTTTTGTTGGCTAATGGAGAGGATGCAACAGCTTCTTCAAATACTGTGCAGCCAGCCAGCAACCCAGACATTAGAAAGAAAAAGTCATGAGACAACTTACTTGACCCGATTTCAATTTCTGTAGCATCGCTTTTATCACAACCAGCGCGAGTCCAAGCCACTGGATGGAAAGCCAAGGAGATAAAGTTTCCTGGAGCAACGTTTACAGAACACTCTTTATGTTCTAACGCGTCCGCAGCAGCAGTGCAGCAAGCCGAATGATTCATACAGGTCTAACTAACGTGAGAATAAACCTGTTACCATGAACATCTGAAACAAGACCAAACTTGTTGCAAAAACACTCAACAGAGCGAAAACTGACCGCCAGACACACTCATATTCAGAGCTCTGCGAAGGCTGTAATCTGAGCAGGCATTTCTACCAGCGCCTCAATGCTCCTGGACATCACTCCGTGATTAAAAGACGTCTGGTTTGGCCGCGTTACCAGACCTCTAAGATTTTTTGCCATTATTTATGTGTTAATACCCAAAACATGCTGGTTTCATTTGCACACCAAGCATCTGCAGCTCAAATGGCTAATGCTTTTGTGCATTAGCTTTCTTCCTTGAAGATTTGCTTTGGATTCTGGACATGTGTCCACATCAAAATCACAGCCGGGTGGGAAGCATCCGAGCAGCGATTGCCATGGCAGCAGAACGACCGCGGGCTGGATCTGGAGGCCAGCTAACACATGGCGATTTGGAAAGTTGCTTTCTACGCTCGAGTATTACTCTCAAGCGACTTGGTGAAAACATACGGCCCGTTCAAGGTGCTCCTGCATCGCAGATCCCACTGAGCACGGCTCCTTCAGCCACTCCAAGGAAAGGCAGAACAAAACCAATCGGTACGGCCGATGGAGCATCCTTAACACTCGATTGCTGAGACCCTACTGCCAAAAATTCTGCTGCAAAGCTCAAGGAACAATCAGGGAAGGTGGCTTAATGAGGGAGCAACCCAGCAAAAGATGGGAGAAGCCTTCTACTGAACCTTCGGGCACGGCCAGGACCAACGCTGACTCTACAGCCTCTCGAGAAGCGAGTGACAAACATCGAGCGATGACAGCCAAGGTGCAGCCACCACTGCCCAGCACACGCAAGGGGCCGGCGGCTTGAAGCTCTTCGTGGTTTTCTTCACAGCAACACACGTGGGATGACAGGACAAGGAGCACTCCTCAAAAGGAAGGGAGGCAGGGAACAGCTGAAAAGCTGCCCTTAAAATCCGTGCAGTGAGCTGGGAGCGCGCATCTGCTTCAGCTTTCATCTTCCTGATCTATAGCACGTGGGGAAGCGCAAGGGTTGTGGAGTACCAAGGTACAGACAGGTCAACCGAAACACAAGTACAGGGTATTTCCTACGAAAAAACAACTGGCCCAGCATAAACAAGCATAAATAAAAATCGTTCCTCCCTTCCACCTGGTAAAACACACCCAGGATGATTTGACAGGATTTAATTACACGGTCACTGTGATTCCGGGCTGTCCCATCTCGACACAAAAATGAGGTACCGAGGTTCGAGGGCAACAAGATGGTGCTGACCTCGCCCCAGGGCACTGGGGCACGCTGCAGAATTTCCTTGGCGTGCCTTTCGCTCGTGCCCTGCCGTATTTGAGAACATTGCCCTTCTTGTGACGTGCAGCGGCTCAGTGCGAAGCGCTCACCCTCCTTGGCTGTGCAGTCGTGGAGATCCCATCAGTTAAAGGTGGAAAAAAAACACGCAACTTTATCATAACACCTAAGTTAGGAATGCTACAAAGAGCAGGGCAAGCGCAGCGGGGCATGCCATAGGAAAGCGCTCAGCAAATGCCATCTGCGCGCAGCTCTT
The DNA here is from genome assembly GCF_964034855.1 of Anser brachyrhynchus. Lineage (NCBI taxonomy): Eukaryota > Metazoa > Chordata > Aves > Anseriformes > Anatidae > Anser > Anser brachyrhynchus. Next base: position 4,394,409 of record NC_137720.1, on the reverse strand, counting down.
TGCCTTAATAAGTAAGACCTCCTCTGGGCTGCCTGGTTCTCCGCAAGGTTTCCGTGCCTGTACCACGAGCACGGCTCGCTGCCTGCTCCTCTGTTCTGGCACCCCTGCTCGGATGGGGACGTTGAGCACCACAGGTCTGCGGCTATCAGCCTCAGCTGGACGGAAATCTAAAAAGCTCCGAGATCTCACACTCCTGCCTGTTTCAGTAAGGCTGGCGGCACACTGCTGCAAGGGCTGCCAGCCTTGTGGGCACAGGGGTGAAAGGGGGACACGCACGATCACAGGGCAAATCCATAGGAAAACGCACTTAATTATTGTTCCTGCTCATGGCAGAATTACATTGTCTTGGAGATTACACTGCCTGAGTTAACTCTTCGTTTTAGTTTGAGGTAAACCCTTCCAAGGCATCGGCATTTCCCTAGCCCTGACACACCAGGGCTGGTTCCTACAATGACCTGGGAGCCAACGGCGCTGTGCCTGCAGCACGGCTTCTCCCACAGCGATGCTCCGGTGCTACGTCCAGCGTTATTAACACCGCAAGAATAAGCAAGGCTTCCTTGCTCACCAGAATCACAAGGGGCCAAGGAAAACTCTTCGCCAGGCTCTCCCTTTCCCACCCTGCACCTGGGAGCTCCCACTGCTCGGCACCCGAGGCCCCCCCGAGCCTGCGATCCCGTCACTGCCATCGACAGAGACCACGAGCAGCTCCCGTTATTTGCATCAACGCCACCAGGCACGCGCCATGCAAGCGAATACGGCAGTCACAGCTCGTGCGAGATGTTTGTCACGTTTATGTGCCTAGATGTATCAGGAGGGGAAAATGAGTCAGTGTGTACGCAGAACATGACTGATTTTAAAAAAACGCTTGGTTTCTGAGAGACATTAAAACGTTTCTCAGTTGTATTCTGTGATAAGAACCTATTTCCCACCTCCTATTAAGCTGCTTACCGATGCTGCGTCAATTCACTGGGGACGGTGAGCACAGCTGTACGAGCTGATGCAGGAACCCAGCTGAGCGGAGGGGATGAGCAGGGATCACCTCCAGCTCCCCAGAGCTGCCCTGGCAGCAGGGAAGGTGCCGAGGCTGCAGCTTCCACCACGGCAGCGGGCCGACCCCCTCTGCATATGTAGGGCTATGCCTTTCCCAGACCGAGACTTGTCACTACAAAGGAGCAGACAACGCACATCTGATGTGAGCAAACACCAGCGCTCAGCTTAATTTAATGCTCGCATCTAAAATTAGTCTGCCTTTTTAAAACTAATTCCTCCAGGCTTCGACGCTGGCGTGATAACACTGCTTGACTGCAAAGAGGGTGCCCTACAATGATGGGTACTGGGAGCTGCCCCTACAACCACAAGGACTCGGAGCTGCCCGAGAGCTAACACCAACGCTGTCACAAGGTGTTCCCACCTTCGAACACCTCCTTCAATCAGGACACCACCCCAGTTCAGGGAGGACGAGACAACTCTCTCAACTTGCCAGCACCTCCGTAACAGGTGGTTTTCTTTTTGTGCTGTTGAAATTCTGTAACGATACCGCAGTTCACAGCAGCCCCGAGGCTTAGAACCCCACTGGAGAGCAAACCCCGTTGTGCCCGCAATATCAAAAGCACTGATGGGAAGAGCACAGCTTAACAAGCTGCTCAGGTTTTGCCTCATTTTCATCTGAGACGTTTTCTTGTAGCACCAGGCTGCTGGAGAGGGATGTTTCTGCCCACGGCGAGCAGGGCAGGGGGGAAGCTGCCATCACACCACCCCCTGCAGCCAGCAGTGCAAATCATCGCAGCGCGAGGGCTCCAGGAATTTGCAGCTTTCTTAAAACCTGTTGCTACAGAGGCACCTTCCCAAGTTTCATTTAAACGATCCTCTTTCCAAAACAAACCCCAGACACAGGTCTCCGAGGGCAAGACAACAAACCACCACCGCCGACTCCGCTCACCGAGCGGGTCTCCCTGCAATACAGAAAGGAAAAGGCTGCTTACTCTGAGTGTCTTTGCAATCGGGGAAGGAGAGGATGGGGGCGAATCTGACTGAGCCTTCCTGCTTCGAGTATATTCCTTACTCCTGGTGTACAGGGACGACATGGCCTCGCAGGCTGAGTAGCTTTGAGAAGCAATAGAAGTCTTGCTTTCCTGTCGCTCTACAGCGCTGGGCAGGTCCTTCTTCCAAGGTCAGAACAAACTAATTAAACTATTCACAGCTCTGGTAATTAAACCCTGCTGTTTAGGGTGTATAATTTTAGGCATTAATCTGCTGCAGAGAGAGCTGAGGCTCCACAACGTCTCTTGTCCAGGCAGAAGAGGCAGTGTCAGGGACGCGGTGCGATCCGGCGCCGTGCCACCCTCACCGTCCGGGCCCCGTCCCGCGATCTCCACAAAAGGGCATTTCCTCGTGTCTGTGCCGCGCGACCAGCAGGCTCTCCCCCCAAAACGGGAGGAGGAAAAATCTCCCGGCTCAAGAAGAAGAGCCAGAGAAAAGGCTGAGTTTATCTAGACATGAAGCTTTTGCGAAAAAAAAGAAAAAGAAAAAAAAACACAACAAAAACCTGTTTTACTCCGGAGCGCTGCTGCGAGCTCTCTGCCGTAACTGCGCGGAGCTGCATGCTTTAAGCGAAACGCGAAAGCATAAATCAGGAACAAACACTGGTTTGGAAAGGGGCAGTCCAGATGAAGTTGTGTTTTGTTCCGTCCTCCTCCTCCCGGGCGCCTTTACCCACGCGCACGCTTCTCCCTTCCCTCCCCGCTGCCTCTGACATTCCAGATCCTTACTCGCGCAGCCAGGAATGCTGGAGGGCGGCCAGCAGCAGCGATTCACTTTCAGCTTGGGATTTGGGCTGCCACTTGTAGGGGAAAAAAGGGGGAAAAAAAAAAAAGAAGAGAAACAGGACAAAAAGTAAAAACTTCTAAGCTCCCAAGGCCCGGCAGGCTGAGAGCTGGAGGTCGGAGGCAAAGCGGCTGCACTTTGCAAAGCTTAAATTCCAGCCGCCAGCCTCAGCACGCATTTTGTGGCTGTGACAAAGGGAGATATTTCAAAGGACACGGAGCAGTTCATACCATTAAAGGGAGTACACATTCATGCAGCACAACAGGATTTTTGTTGTTTGCTCAGAAGCCTGTTTGGAGCTGCGAGAAGGCGACACTTCGCTTGTGTAATGTATGTGTTCAAATGAGCTTCTGGGATCAAGGAGGAGGGGAGAGGAGCTTGGAGAAAAAGAAGGGTGGGGAGGGCAGGCACCTCTCAGCAAACTTCCAGCGAGCTCTGCTGTAACGCTGCCTCCCCGGGCAGCCGCCCTCTGCAACGTTAGCAGCGTCTCCAGAGGCAAGGCTGCTTGCTGGAAAGGCGAGCGGATGGCTCTCAGGTCCCAGCAGAGCACACAGCGTGTTCAACTGAAAAACGCACGGGAAGTGTGCCCTCAGACACACAGCGGGTGAGCTGATTTAATAGCTCCCATACGCTAAATACAAGAGTCGAGCACAGCAAGTTGCAAAAGCCTCCGGTTTTCTTCACTGGAAAGGCATCAGCCCCAGTACCCGAAGGGGTCAGCTCAGTACCTGAACTAGCCCTGCTCAGGCAGCGTTGAAGAAGCGGTGCCACGCGGCAGGATTTGGTCTGATCTGGACTTACTTACACCCATCCAAACCAGCCCCTGCCCAAACAGTGTGCCAGGAGTTAACCCATCTGCAGCGTGTACTCTGCTCCAGCTCCAGGTCGCTTTATCACAAAATATTTCATAAGTGCAAAAGAATAGCTATGTAAAACTACTGAAAAACTATTAATACATTCACGTATCTCTCTGTTGGACTGAAGCATTGCCCTGTTTTTGCACACTGCTTGGCGATCGTGTAATTTCACTGACATCCACAGTTAGGGAATGGTGCTTGGACCAGCAGCTGTGTGAATGCCTCCTGCATTCAGCACTGCCCAGGAGAAGCGATGCAGCATCGCTGCGTGACCTTAGAGAAGGAAATGTGGCTGTGGGACTGCTGGTCTCGGGGAAAGTCACTTCGAGATCAGGTTTCTGCTTGATACCTCAGCATGAGAAAGGAGGGGATTCGTTATTTGCTGGCTGCAGGAAGGAAGAAAGTTTGGAGAGGTCGAATTCTGCCTGGAAATATTTCTGCATTCCCTTTTGAAGGTATGGAAATGAAGTCCAGACACACGAGAAGGCAGCGACAGGCACCCTGCTGCTCAAGGAGGCTGGGGCAGGACCTTGATCTTTCAAGCCTCCATCTGTTGCGCTCATCACCCCCAGCTCTCGGAGCAGCAGCAAGGAGGTAACTCGGGCACTGAGCGCACATTTATAGACCTCGCGCACACGGCTTGTCCTTTCGCGCCGGTCTCGGTTTCTGGGGTTTCAAAACAGTACGAGGAATTGAAACTGGGCTAACCCGTGTGGCGAGCAGCACACCCGTGTCTCAATCACGATCACAAGGCTGCCAGAGCCCAGCTTAGTCACCGAGGTGGAGCCGAACAAGTCCATCTCGCCCGTTTTTGCTTCCCCTCCAGCCCTACGCGACCCATTGCCGCATCCCTCCGGAGCCACGTTCCTGCTGAGGGGCAGGAAAGCTCCAAAATCAGCGCTGAAGTACACAACTCACAGCTTGAGCCTCACACCAAAACAAAACCCGAGCTTTCTCTTCCCTACTAATTAAAAGTTAATTAGTCATCCAGTGCAGATGCCTCACAGATTGACAAAACGCATCTTGGTGGACAAGAACTCGTTTTAAAGAGAAGGGCTAGCATGAGAAATAGTATCCTGATCAGCCAGGAGAAAGACAGCAAATGCGATGCAATATGGCAAAACACGCTGGGTTTCAGCGTTGTTTCAACAAAGGTGCCCAATTTTGGGGTTTCTCCCTGCTGCCTCACGCAGCTCGCTTTCAAGTTCTCCCCTGTGCAAGTCCGCAACCTGATCTTCCTTTGCAGCTCGCGTGTCCTCACATCCCCACGGCTCGGATATTCAAGGGCACGGTTTAGATCTGACGGCTTCTGTCAGAATATTCCTCAGTATGCAACGCCAGCCTGCGCTCTGCTGTAGACGTGGCGCTGCTCATTTTGCGACGGAGTATTTCTACAGCTACCAGGAATAATAATGAGCAATATTTACACAGCCACAAACCCCAGCACGAGACTTTGCGCACGCCGTAACTTCAGGCTGAACTGTATTTATGGGCAACATCACTCTGAAGTTTTGTCTCAACTTTGAGTAAAGCAGCATGAGTATCTTCTCTGCTCTGAGCAATGGTGATTATGACCACTTTTCAGACATTCTTCCTTCGAGGTAGCCATCCTCACCCTTCCTTCGGTCAGGACACTTGTGTTTGCACCCAAGCAGAATGTGTTTTTTGTAAACAGAGAGGGAAACCCGTACGTGAGAAGACGACATACCAGAAAGAGGATGCAGCTCTGAGCCACGTATTTGAGGGGAAAAAATCAAATACCCTTTTTATCCGCGTTGAAAACTTTCACCTACAGAATATTACACTGATAATGCGAATTTAAGCAGCACAGTAACTTTCCAACCTGCAGCAGACAGAAATGGGAAACAAAGCTAGGATTTACAGCCAGCGCTGCAGAACGATGCTCCCAGGTGATGCGAGCCCACGGCATGTTCTCCGGGAGTGCAGGGGAGAAGGAAAACAGAAGCCCTCTTGGGAGACAAGAATTCTAATAAAACTTGAAGGATGAGGGAGAGCGGTTGGTATTTTTGGAACAAATTATCCCAAGCCTATCTCCTCAAAGTCCTAGCTGTCATTTTCCACATCAGGTTCACCACGCTCTCTTGTATGCCAACGAATTACTTCTCATTCAGTTGACTTTTCTTTCATTTGTAGCCAAACCTCCCTATCTCCCCCGAGCAGGCACGTATGGAAGAACACATCTCCTTCCCCAGCTACCCAGGGCTCAGCTGACGGAGGGGGTGAGCTGAGGACGTACCTGGGGCCACGCTGCACCAGGATGCTCTCCACACCACGTACCTTCTGGCAGGGTACCCTCCCCTTGACTACATCTGCTAGATTAAACACAGCCAGGGAACATCCTTGAGCACCAGCGCACAATCCCGCAGACCACCGAGCTGTCAGAAAGGTCTCTAGCATCGTTTCGTCCCGGACCAACCGAGACTCCTCCATGCACAAGCTGGGCACTGGCAGGGACCGTTCCCAAAAGCCCTGGCCACGGCCACAGCGATTTGGAGGGTACGATGGTTCAACAACGTGGGTGAGCCTGCCTTGTTGGTTGGCCTCAGCCCTAGGGATCGGTAAGTTGGCACACCTGGGAGTGACAAACGCAGCCCTTGAGGATGATCTCGCTCGCTTTTCTTTGAGCAGAGGAACTCCCTGCTGAAGTCAGGCTGCACTGAGCCTCAGACACTGCTGGCACCTCCTGGGGACTTCAGTTCTTTGCTGTTCAATTACAAATCTTCACAACCCTCCCTTCTGGATTCTGCTCCTGCAGGAGCAGAGCACGCTGTTTGTATGTTTAGTCATGGCCAAGTCCAGGGAAATACTGAAATCTATATTTCTTATTTTATGCAATACTTAAATTCATTCTAAAGCCACATTTATTATCATGACACCTCTCTGGAGAGACTGAGTGAAATAAACTATCCTGGCACTACATGCCCATAAAGTAATTGTTCTGGGTCTAAAGTAGTCTGTAAAAAAAAGCAGAGAAACTCAGCTTAAACACGAAATATCCATTAGCTATTGAACTATTGACGTGAGCTACAGAGAACAGACTCAAGATTCGATTTCCAATTGCTTTTATGTTACTGGTTTGGCATGCAAAACTGAAATCCATGGTGTAGAGAACCTCCCCTTCAAAAGAACAACAAATCTAAGGAGCGCTTATACTGTGGGCACAGTTTAACAAATCCTGGGATTCCATCCACGCCAGGATGTCCTATATTTCTGATTATTTAAGCCCTAAATAAGGTCTTTCCACACACTAAGCATTACAATTACTTTTTTTTTCCCCTGGAAGAATGTCTTGCATGCCTTGCACTATCCTTCCACACTGTCTGAATGCTTGGATGTGAGCATCGTTATCTGCAAAGGAAAAGCCCGTGATCAACCTGAGCTTTGCTCTGACAAGTCAGGGATCCCGTTTTAACATCCAGAGTGCCAGAGCTGGATGAAAGGTTACAGTACTGGTGCTCACCACACCCGGGGTATGGGGACACCAGTCACTTCTTCCTCCGCATGGGATTTCTTGGTTAAAGTCTCAAGATCACTACCAGAATTTTTGGAATAGAGTTAACCTGCACAGAAAAGGCTAAGTCTTGTTACTGCTGCTCTCACATCTTTATTCATTGTGCCCGTCGCCTTAGTGCAAAAGAAATTCTGCTGGTTCTGTAGCAAAGCTGCTCATTTCAGTGCATAATGAGCTGGTTTGAAATTAGCAGAACTGTTATCTATCCGAGGAGATGTGCTGAAAAGCCTGCCTTAAAGGTTGTAATACTAAATGTTGTTCCTTGTACAGCCAACTCTCCATTACCTGTGAACTGCAATCCAGTTTGCACACACTGTAAGAATCCAGAGGGCTGACACGTGCTGCTGTTATGCGGGACAGCTCAGGGTCAAAGCTGTAGCAGCTGTATTCACCGTAATACCCGGCCCACTATTATTTTGGATAATGAAAACTTGATTGAAAATACATGCTCTATAAAAACCACTTTAAAACCCCATAAATAAATCACGGTAAAATTATTTGCAAGCTTTAACAGGTTCAATTATAGCTTCACAGGGTTTACTTGAACTGAAAAAGGCAGCGACGGTTATGTTCGGCAACAGAAGGCTGAAGGACTGTAGCAAAGAAATTATTGGTCAGGCAACGAGCTCTGTTGTAAACGTGATGTAAAGGCACTGCAGCAGTTTGCCATAAATGGAATACAAACTGTACAAGGGAGCAGGCTTTCATCTGCAGTGCACTGACTAGGATTCCCAGGAGCAGATCTGGCATTATGTCTCACGGATAGGAGGCAGAAGGAAAGGATCTTCCTCCCCTCCCGAACATACACATCAGCTGACATTCTATAATTGCACATGCAGCATCATACTTTCCCCCACTTTTTATTCCCCTCACTAAATTTATCACAAAAAGGCTGGAAGCTGTACCTAATAGGCTTACCTGGGTTACCACGAAGGAGCAGAAGCAGATAATTTTAGTGTGGGCTGGGAACGGCACTTTTTAAATATAAAACTTCATACTTTTTTGTTTGCTTACAAATATGGAAAATAAAAAGCAGTGATGAAAAGAGTTTAAAAAAAACCACCATTCTCAGCAGAGAAACTTCATTTTAGCACCTGTAAGTGCCAAATTATGCACGCAGGAGAAAGCATTCAAGCAGTTCTGTGGATGAGAATTGAGATTTTGGAAGAATGAACAAGGTGAACACTCAAATCCAGTGTTTGGAACAGGACAGAAGAAGGATGTACACCTACAGCTCCGGGGACTTCCCTGACTTCAGAAGCTGCAAACTGAATTTAGAGAAAAGTTTGCAGAAGAGGGAGAAGGACTTCATTATGTTAACCGCATCTCCAGAAGGGATGATGCTAAGATGTTAGAGAAATGGACGACAATGGAATCAATAATCAGGAACAATAAACAGATTCCATTCCATCTGAGGCTGTAAGCGTGACCAGCTATGAACCCAGAGGCCTGGTGCAACCCCAACGCTCCATCCTTGTATGCCACAACCCTCGCTATGACTGCACGCCAGGGGGAGGGCTGAGATCTGCAGATAATTTGCTTCATGTTCATCCAAAAGCTGCTTCTGTCTTTTCAGAGTCAGGCTTCTTTCCCAATGTCAATATTATGCTTTTCTTCCAAAAAAGCAGCATGATAACATCTGGAGAGATGTTTTCTTTCCATTGTCCACTCTGAAGTCCAGTTTAGAGCACTGCTCATGCCAAAAATCAAGTTTTCATCCACTGACTACCATTAAGAATAAAGTAGTGTTAGAACATTTTCTAGTAAAAGCCGCTCAACGGTTGCACTCGGCAAGTGTTCATTGGTAAGTCACCTCTTCCCTGATTCAGCTTTCTAACAAAGCAGGGAGGAAGCACAAACATGTTGAATTACAGAGGAGGAATGCGGCAGAAACTCGCAAACATTAACAGGCAGTGTCAGGGAAATGAAGAAAGTGAACACGAATATAAGAACCAGATGTAAACACAGCCATTTCCAGCTATGGGACTTTCCAAAATATGACAAGAGAAATAAAAATCTCAGAGCACTCAGGCACAAACAGATCCATTTTGCTCTTTATCGAAATTCATCAGATTCTGCATACTTCCCACCCTCCCCAGCCACTCCATGGCTGTAAAACCTTTGCGTTAGCTTGTCTGTGGAAGCAACTGGCTGACACAACGCAATATCCTAGTGCTGCTGGCCAAACAAATGTATAACTTCAACACATTGCTATCTAACTATGTTTCGAGCCTATTCCTGGCCTTCCTTCAACAGCAGCAGCAGATTGTGGTGCAGAAGGTTATGTTCACTCCCAAGGATGCAATCGAGGAGCAATGAAAAAAAGCCCATTACAAAGCCGTGCCCAGCACTAGCTATGTACTGGGTACCTACTATAATGAGTAAAGAAAACATACTGAGGCGTGAAAAACCAAAGCTGGTTGCAAATCCCTGCCAGGAAGGAGTTTTACAGCTTAAGGATTCTACATCTTGACATACCAAATAATGAAGCAGCTCCTGCCAAACCATGTTACTTCTGGTAGTGATACTACATGTCTAAACGTAAAAAAAAAAACAAACCCCAAACAATGACTTTCCAAATATGAGGCTTCTTTCTGAACAAAAGCATGTAGGAGGATATAAACTCAGAACAAAAAGTGACCTTTTAAAGACAAGGGTGACAAACAACATCACCACACTTGAGTCACTGGAACACACAATTTTTCCTACAGTGGTAGTTTCCAAAGGATATTTTATTGCCAGAGAATTTGACTTCGGTTTTCCAAACAAATGTAGATTATTCTTCATTCCTTTTTAGCCATCTGGCAATACAGCTTCTGCTTTTCACTCCTTCTGGACATATCTGGGAGACAAATCATTTACTACTTACACATGAGGCTATGTCATTCTGCACGGTCCTTGCAAGCAACAAGGACTATTAACCTCACCGGGACTTTGCCACATGGCCACAAGGAAGCATTGGCCAGCTGACTGGTGAGAAGGGCTAGAAAGGAAGCACCAGGAGCAACAAATTCATGTTGCATCTGCTGAAGCCATTTCCTATCGCCCATGCACAATTCACCCACTCCGTAAGGCAGACAACCCTGTCCACACCACAGGGCTACCCAGACATCTGCTGCTGCATGCGACAACTTCAATCCTGCAGGTTGGATTTTTCTGAAGAATGTTTTCAGCTACACCAGGGGAGACCCACGCTGTGGCCTGCTGGATGACTGACAATGAAATGTGATCATCAGCTCCCAGGGGGCAGAGAGCCCGCTACAAGTAGTTAAGCGGTTAGAGATCTTTTTCCCTTCCATAATTTTGAGCGTGTCATGATGAGATAGACTTTGACAGTTTCAGACAAAAATTAGCATGATGCTCCATTACGTGTATCAGCACAAACACATGCTGTTAACTTTGAAAGTCAAAAAGTGTAAGAATACAACTAGCCATAAGACAAGAGTTGGGTTTACCTCGTCTTTGGGATACGTTCCAGGGAATTACACCGTTCCTCACCCAGCTGAGGAAGGCTAATAACCACACTGAATGCAACCAGTCCTGTCTCCTGGAGTGGCTGCGCCACATTCACGTGGAACTGGAGGTGGAGAGGTGCGTCCACGTGCTGCTGATCCTGCTGCCACCCCACGCACTGTGTCATCACACTGCTCCCAGTTCCTTCTGGGAAGAAAAAGGATCCCTGGACACCAGTGAGATGAATCCCATGTAGGCAAAGGAACAGGACCCTGGCCTGGAACGGGATAATTTGAACTAACTGCACAGACCTCCCAGCAATGCCAGCAAAAGCCAAGGTATTCAGGGGGGTGGTATCCGATTCATTGCTAAGCTCAGTTCCATAAATTCAGGAGAAATCACTTGCTGACAACTGAGAGAGATTTGGCACCTTGGACTACATAGAAATTGTGAGAGTAATTTCCTAAAGAAGAAGTTAAAGCATGAAGTTACCTTAAATAGTTATGGCTCTATGACCTTGTAAATCATTCCTGGAGGACTTGCTATTTTGCTTCATCTTACCAGGACCTGCGAATCGCCTATTAGCTGGTTTTGTGTTACTCAACTCCATCATGGCCGCTGCTTCACATTACACCTTCCTAATTCAGCAACTCGGTGAATTGCAGGAATTAACCTGAACGTACTTAGCTGTAACCCTGTAGTCTATGTAGCCGACTTGGCCTGCTTGACTTTAAGCATAAACAATGTGTTTTCCCAGAGCTGTAAATAGGACCTGGACAGCCATGCTGATGATTTAAATGCTGTACCGAAAGGGACAGCAGACAGCAAGTCCAATAACCTTCTCAAAACATTAAGGTTAAGTAAAAACAACAGAGGCATATTAGGCTGGAGAACTCATGAGGCAAATCGTCTGTGCAGATGTGAAGAATTTTTTGTAGAAATACTTGCAGAATGAATCTTCAGTTCCATAGTGTCTTCCCCCTCTACCTCCCAAGGAAGCCAGGGTACTCCAAATACAATACAAATGTTCTTCACCACACTTAAAGCTCTACAGCAAAACACTAACTCATGCTCTTGCAGCAATTTTCTGCTATTTTAAACTCATCTTGATACTGCTAGCTGCACTCATATTAAAGATCTCCTCTCGCTGCAGCACACACAACCCATTAGAGCATCTTGTTTATAAACAGGACTAAACAGACCCAATCTCTCATAGCCTTGCTTTCCACATAATTAAGTTCTCTATCATTTAACTATAGCCATGCAAGTGACGCACAGCTACCACCTACGTTACCTTGGACGTGGGCCAGATGGCTTCCCTCCCACGTCACACTGCATCTATGCTATAAGTAAATATTCAAGGGTAAAACCAGGGGAAAACTCTTGCATTCTTATTCCCCAAAAGGGACCTGGGGCTAGGAGCAGTAAGGCAGACGATGAGCAGTATCCTATAATGCTATCTAGATTAAATGATTTTCCTTGCTTATCAGCTAGTAAGAAGTTCACCTATTTTGTTCCATTTTCCTACTCAACTTTCCCTGGTGTATCGGCAAAACAGTGCAGCCCGAGGACATACCTTACCATATTAGGCAATCCGAGTCCAGAAAGTGGAGGGCTCGGATCCTTCCTTAGCTTAAAAAGACAGTCCGCAAGCATGTCAACAGCCTGCACAGTGCTACGCCTCGCACTGCTCAAAGTGGGAGAAGAGGACAATAAACTAGTGGAATCCATAGCTGTGACTCCTAGGGCTCCCGACAGATGCAGTCTGGCTGTAACAGGCAAGTAAGAAAACATGAACTGAAATGGCTTTTGATCTTTTGGTTGTTTATCTTTTTAAAAGATGGATGAGATAAACAGCACAGTTACAAAAGCTAAATTGCAAGTCTCCATGGAAGATAAAACGCCACTAAAAGCAAAAATATAGGTAAGAAATATACCCATATCAAGACTCCCGAGTCACACTTGGAAACAGCTATAACATCAGGACATTTAGTTTGCATAAAAAACTTTTCAGTTCATTGGCCTTCCCTTAGAATTCATAAAATCAAGCTTAGAAATTCATTCCTTCCGAGAGAGATTAGTTTTTATTAGCATCCAGTTGCGTCTGGTGATTTCGTGTTAATAATACAATTAGGCAAAAAACGTAATATTTACAAAACAGAGTGGGCTTGAGTGGTGTTTTGCAGAATTTAAAATACTGATGTTTTGTAAATCAAAGTTCAGGAAGACAAGAATGGAGCTTCTTTAATACACTTACTGCAACCATAATCCATAATCCTATGCTTCAGCATTATTTCTGCATAAAAGTTAATGCCATTAATGTGTCTGGGTTTTATATTGTGCTATACAGACTGTCCCAGGGGAAGTTCATGAAAACAGATGTTTTCTTTGTCACTTTTATTGCCCAGAGAGTTGTTACTTTACCAACATGACACTCGGTGCATTCTGCCGTATTTAAAGCTTTCCCTTGACAAACCGTATGACACATGGGTGAGGCACATTCGTAATGCCACGGAAGAGAAATGCAAGGAGATAAAACGCTTTAAATGATTACAAGCACTCTTCTACTTCTGTTATGGATGATAAATCATTCGAAATCCACTTTTCTTCCAGATCGGTCCCAATTTCTTCTGCTATGTAGTAGCAATGGCAGAAGTCAGGTATAAGTCAAAGACAAAAGAGCCAGGGATAGGGAAAACCCTCTTGAAAACTAACACTGGACCGTTCTCTTTAGTCTTCATCATCACCCTTCAAATGCTGCATCCCAAACTAGATTTGCACCTGGACTGATCATACGGTCTTCATACTCATTAGGCTTACCATGACTGAATCCTCAGTAATATTTCAGTCACTGGTTTGTTGTGAGCAGCAAAGGTTCCCTAATGCAGGCCCATCCCCACTGCTCAGCCTGGTACTGCTCGTGTGATCCTTGAGACTCCTGCAAATATTTCTTATTTTATTTTTTCGCTTTCTGAGAAATGAAGACTAGGCTGAGGCCAAACTCTTTTCTCGTCTCTGGTTTGAGCTCAAGTCTGCCCAAACTGAACAAAGGCTCTTTCCTTTACATATTCTTCCCAATGGAACTATGCAAAAAAATCTCCTAAAACTGCTTCCCCAGAGGCTTTTTCCAGCTGAAGCCCTTGTGCCCTTGAACGTTTATTCCACAATAAAACTTTGTCTACTCTTCCAACTTTCCACAATGTATTCAAGCAGTCTACATCACAAGGAGAAAGGCGGGGCTGGTAGCAAAACATATGAAGGTTGCCTGACACATCCTATTACGAGACTGCTCTCAGTTGCCTAAAACTCAGCCAAAGCGTCTGGGCTGGTTTCCCACGCTGGTATTCATAAGTTTCGGCCAAAATAATTCATCCACTTCTGAGAATTAGAACAACATGTATTTTCTCCTTTTTCAAAAACTGCATCTACCTTTCTTTTGCTGAACTCCATCACTGCATATTTTGGAGGAGGGAATTCAAGTAGGGCCTTGCTTGGCTCCCATGAAAATCTTTCCAATATCAGCCAAGATATAAACACGGGAGGGAAAAAAATCTGCTCAAACTCCAGGGAATCTTTGGGGGTCTGCAACTAGAATAGGACATTTTAGTGAATTCAAGTTCACAACTCTGCTGGTTGCACCTACCTGTCCAGAATGGCAAGTTACTATTGATAAATTAATGATTATTAATTGTCCTTGCTGCTTGGTGCTAGAACTGAAACACGTAGCTGCTCAGTGACTCCTGCCAACCTGGCCGGCAGTTAGCAGCACAGCAATCTCTTTGATTTGCACATAAAATAAACTGGGGAAGAGTGATCAAGACAACATGATGCTGGAGGCAAGCAGGAAAGAAAATAAACTGGAAACTGGATAAAAACAAGAGGGCTGGGAGGATGGGCGCCAGTGGAAGGAGAGTCTAAGCCAGGATCTAACATGTGCAAGGTGCCTAAGAAGAAAAGGGGGACTGCTGCCCCAAAGCAACAGGGAACCAACGGAAACTTGCCATGCTATTAGATGGGAACGCACAAGAAAATTGCGGGAAGTACCAGACAAAAGAATTCCTTGCTATTAGTCTGGGGAAAGACAACATCACTGACTGTAGGAGACTGGGTGACCCTGAACTTCTGGGCAGGAGCGTATGGTGAATTGTTTGGAAGTGCAATTTACCCGTTTACAAGAATCGTGCAGACTGTGTTCAGTTTTCATCAGGGTCAGACTCTAAGATGCCTCCAAATCTGCAGCTTCGCATACTCTTTTGTCTTAATTTAGCTTATCTGGGACAATTTTCCAGAAGAAGACGACACTCCTAGCAAGTCCAAAACACAACTCCTGAAAATAAGGTGTCCCTACTATCATTACTTAACCATTATAAACTATACCTCTTTTAGTCTCATGGCGAGATGACCGAAATTTCAAAAACAGTTTAAGGACGATAAATTGCATGAAAGATTCAGCCATTTAAGTGGAAAATCCAACAAAACTGTGTGCCAGTATGAACAGAAACTTTTGTGGGAAGAGCTAGGCTTCTTGAAGCAGGTGGTGCTCCCTGTCTAGCACACGCTGTGGGAAGGAATGTCCCCAGCTTCACATTTGCAATGTAAGCTTTGGGAAAGCAAAGGCTGGCACTGAAAGGTAAGTACATGCTAAGAGCCATCCGAGCACCACGCGAGTCTCTGGCCCCAGGACTCTGCCCCATTTTGACCAAGTGTAGCACTAAGAAAAACAAAAGCATACCCTAAGGAGTGTTATTGAAAACTTTCAGCAAAGAACCAGTTAACTTTTCAATACAATGATCCTTCAGTCACTACTGAATTGCAAAGCACGTGAGAAAGCTATTCTAAGTTCACTGTTTTCTGTCAAAGATTAAATGTGACAACAAGCAGGCTCACCCCTACACAACCTCAAATTTACTATTTTTCCCAGGTCTTGCACAGCATGCTTTAAGTTTGGAAATATATTTAGCTTTAACATTGTCAGAGGAAGTCATGTTGTCAGGCTTAAATGTGTTCTAGACAAAGACAGACAGAAACAAAAGAAACCAAGTCAATTTGGAAGGACTCAATTATTATGAAAGGAAAGAAAGGGTCTCGAAGGACGACAGAGAGACTATTGCAAGAACAGGGGAACAAAGAACAATCTCTGATGCGCTGCTTGGCAAGACAATTTCCCACAAGGAAACAAATCCATGAGGAGACAAGGGCACAGATTTTGGAAACACAAAACATACTGCCCAAACTAACAGCGTCAGGATGATTCTGAGCTGCAGGCACGCGCCTCCCCCAGGACACCTGACAGCCTCGCTCCCTGGACACTGCCGCTTCGACAGCGCTCTCCACAATGCACGCACCCTTGATTCTGCTCCAGTCCCTTTGGGTTTAAGAACCGCCTATGCAGCTTACAGACAGCACACTTCTGAACTTAAGCCAGTCTGTAGATACTTGGCATCTTTCAGAAGAGAAATCAGTAAGGAAACTGCCACTCAGCCACCTCCCAGTTCGTGCTCAGCTGCTGAACAGAGCCTGAACCTCCGGTATGAACAGAAGCACAGCCACAGAAGACTTATTGCCACCAAAACTCAGGAGTGAAGCACCGTCTATTTAGAAATACGTTTTCACTTACCCGAGTTTCCTTCACTTCCTCATTTCCATCAACTTCATCATCATCCTAAGA
The DNA here is from genome assembly GCF_964034855.1 of Anser brachyrhynchus. Lineage (NCBI taxonomy): Eukaryota > Metazoa > Chordata > Aves > Anseriformes > Anatidae > Anser > Anser brachyrhynchus. Next base: position 4,378,076 of record NC_137720.1, on the reverse strand, counting down.
TGAAAAGCAAACAATATAATTAGGCAGCCTTGAAAACAGCAATTTATTTTTCTTTGTCACAGCAACATAATGTATTGCTTATGAATTGATGCTAAAGCTGTGAACAATTCTGTTGAAATAACTGCCTGCCTAGCTGCTTTTGGCTGATTAGCAGATAATGTTTGGTAAACTAATGGCCATTTAGGAGATCTTAGTAGTGGAGAAAGCATTACTCTCTTGAGACTGCTACTGTGATTTGAATGCTCCTGAAGACTTGGTAGGAGAGGGAGTAATACACCTAATTTACTTGGGGAACAAATGTTGTGACACTTGAGATGACTACGTATCTGAAATGTCGACAAAATATTGACTTTCAAATAACGTCCTCCCCTTCATGTAGGCTCCAGAAGGAAAGACTAGCCACCCCCAGACAGCTTGCACTTATGCTGACTCTGTAACCCTCGTCCTAACAGCACCATGGCAGGCTCTAGGACATTATAGAGCGATGGTAAACTACCGTGGCATCACATCTGACTCAGTATTGAATTCAAGACATTTCGGAGGCTGTATTTGTGGTTTCATACAGAGATAACAGAGAAATGAACAAAAACTCTGAGAAGTGATTTTTCTTCTGCTCTGAAGCTAGTAACATCGCTCCAACGAACCTGTAGATAACTGGGCAAGCTGCAAAGCATTTAACAAAGAAAACAATAAGCAGAAAAAAAAGGATTACATTTGGCACATGTGCAAAAATGCCAGAATCATCTGAAAATAGTCAAAAGGGGTGTTTGCAACCAGTCTTTTAATGGATTTTCTGATGTTCCAGCAGGGTCCTGTCAACTCGCAACTCCAAATACTCAACATTATGTATGTCTGCCATTGGGAAGACCATTGGTTTTTCATAGTATTGTGCAAGAAGCTTCCACCCCTGAGGTGTATGAGGGAGCTTATACGTCCAGAGCTGGACTGGAATTGTTGCAGACTTAATCATGTTTTCATAATATTTATTGTTCTGCTGAAAAAGGTGATCTACTTCCCTACTTTACTCTTTTTCCTTCTCTAACCAAGGTTTGGAGGGCTGCCTTTCTTCTCTCAGACTGAAGAAATCTCTTTGAAACCAGGACAAAAAGAAATGACCATGACACAGCCAGCTCTTCTGCATTATATGCTGTGTATGTTTTCTGGTGCTGGGCAGGGGATCCAGACACAGGTTTTATTCTTCACTGTCATCCTTTTAGGGGGCCTAAAGTGTAGCCAAATTTGGACTCAGAGGAATTTGAAAATACTTCCAGTAGCTCAAGACCTCCTTCTTCCAAAGGAACCAGACTTCTAATCTGTCTTCTCCCATGTGGGCTCTTTCACAATTCTGCAAGGATCACACTGATTTGTGATCAAGAGCAGGCCTCTCAGAGCCTGCTGCTTGGATTTTACACGGGCCAAAGAGTGACGCGATTCCTTTGGAAGTGCCAGTCTGAAACAGAGTTGGAGAGGGAAGGACTAATGGGAAATGAACTGACCTGGAAAAAATCTGAAGCTCGGAACTGGAAGGAAATTCACCCTGAATATTACAGAATGAGTTTTACTTCTCTGAGGAACTCAAACTCACATCTTTTGTTGAGAAAATGATGCCGGTGCCTCTTCGCCTCTCTTTCGGCCGCCTCCTCTCTCGGATTGACTGTTTGTTTGAAGATCTGTCGTCTAAATCTGGATCTTCGCACTCTAGCCAAGCAAAGAAAAACTGCTTTGGTTTCAGTGATTTACATTTGTGTTTTTGCTAAGGCACTGGGGTTCTTTTCAAGCTGATCAAGGTAATTTTGGCTCGTGTTATATTACAAAGAAGTGATTAAAATGAAATGGAATTCCAGTGCCCTACTGCATCTGGCTACTCACACACCTTTCTTTATCAGAGACTAGAGAGAATATCCGAGCTGTCAACTCTTTCCAGATCATCACAGCTTACTTCTGTTCTCAGGACAAACTGTAGTGGTAGAATTGCTCCCCCCAAGCTCTAAGATCTAAACACTACATGGATTCATGTTACCCAGTTACTTATCCAAAATGGAAGACCTCTATCCCTCTCTTTCACAAGCAACAGGCTGTATCTTACATTAAGATTTCAATTTAAACAAATAATATTTATTTGATGAGATAACAGCTCCCCATATCTCTCCCCTCAGAACAACAAGTAAACTTATTCTCTGTATACACTCAAAGTTCCAAAACCCATGAAAAACTCTGAGCTTTGAATCTCCTTCATTCTGCTGGGTACGTACCATTTTTCTCCATCACTGTTGCTGCACCTCTGAAGTCTGCCGGATTCACAGAGTCAAGACCTAGATACTTATTTGTTCGGGTTAGATAAGAACTTGTATAAAGGAGAGGTGCTGACGTAGAAGGAGATACAGGTGTTGTAGGTTTGTCTGGTTGTGCTGGGCACCTTAATCGCCGATAGACAGTCTGTAAACAAACAGGACAAAAAGTTAGTAGAATGAAAAGGATTTGGGACTTCGGGTAACTGAGTAATCTTATAGAGCATAATTTTTTCTTCACTGCTGCTGGAAGTGATCACCTCTATCCACCAGATCAGGTATAATTCATTCCATCAGACTGGGACAAATGCTAATAGCATCGTACAGCTACAACATGAGAGCACCTTCCCATTACCAGGAAGCCTATCATCACTGACTTAGTCCTTACTGCCAGTAACAGGACAAACAAATTATCTTATTGAAACAAATGATTTATGGTGAAAAAAAACAGGAGTGATGGAAGGGGGAGAAAACTGGTCTCTCTAGCTTTCCATTATATGCACAACATCTGTGGCATGATGTGAACACAAAGCTTCAGTTCAGTCTGCACAGTAAGGATGGATCCAGGCAACATTTTTATCGTTAGCCTTCACATTTCACTTTCTATGATCTACACAGTTCTATTTTCTGGCAAGACACAAAAGTAAAATTCTCAGTGGAGAGCAAAGGAACAGGTAACTTCTAACACCTCCATATCCACACCCTCACGCAGATTTCTGAGGCAGGGATAATCCTCAGTATTACTTCTTTCCAGCAAGTCTGCCCCGCCTTAAAACAAACAGAGAACCCCACAAGAATTTCTCCTTGTGTCAGCTATCCTAAATGGTTTCATCAGCTCTAACAATGAGATGTAAGGCCAGGAGGATCACCTCATCATCTGTATTTCTGCTCCACCGTGACCGGGTTTCCTGCCTCTCACTGCTGTCCTCAGCAGGCTCAGTGCTCTCAGCTTTCTCACTTTGCTGCTCCTGAGCTTGCCGTTCTGCCCGAGACCGGCTGAAGGTTCGCTCTGCCTCCTGAAGGTCTGTCAGTGTCACACCCTAGAGAGAAAGTAAGAGTGAGAATTTTTTAATTTATGCAGTTAGATTTCAAGTCTTCCAGCTCAGGTACTAACTTTAAGATGCCCAGCAGGCTTCTGCCTGGCCAGGCAAATGCTTCTGGGCTTCGCCTTTATGCTAACACCAAGAAAAGCACCGTGTTGCCTTTAACACATTTCTCAGCGTACCTATGCAATAAATGAGTCAAAGCAACCCAAATATACATGATCAAGCTACAAATGAAAAGGAAGAAATGAGAATTTTGAAGTCTCACTTGTGTATGCTTAGAGGAGTATTTGGTAATAACTGCTTGTGTGAACTTTTACCAGAACCTCTCCGACACCGGTAGGGCAGACAAGCCCCTTGTAATATGTAGCAGTATACTAGCGAAAGAAATCTTGCTTCTTCGCATACTGGCTCTCTTCATCCTTCACTTGAACGTGATGATTTCCATTCTTTACCTGTGTAGACCTGCGAGTCTGTCGAGCCTGTCTGGATCGTGCCTTTCTCAGTGATTCTGCTTCCTCATCCCTTACTGGAGTCAGATATGACCTGAAAGAAAAAAAAAAAGGCAGAAGAGGTTAAAATAAAAACAGATGCTCTGCCTGCCTGTCTCTGTGAACTCCAGAGTTGAGATATTATTCTTTTTCATATGGACAAATATAATTTTAGCTCCATCTACCAAGACTAATGTGGTCTTCTGCTTTGGGACAACTTTCCTATGAACATGTGACACACAAATGCACGCATTATGTTCTCCCTGCAGCCTCTTTATAAACTCTTTAGCACTGAACACGTTCTGTTAAAAAGGTATAACTGTTTAGTATATTATTTGCTCCATTTCATCTCTTACTGCATTCATAAGGAAAAAAAAAAAACACCTCTTGTTCAGATTAAGATCTCAAGAACAGAAATCCTGCACTGGCACATTCCTCAGACCCTCCTTCCTGTCATTATATTCACAGTCATATTTCTGCAATCGGCTGTCTTCATCAATATGAAACCCATCATACTGGAAACCGGCTGAACTGCTGGCGTCTTACAAAGAAAAACCACCTTGGAAAGAGTTAAGAAATGAAAGCACTGACCTCCGCGCACCGGAGAAACCCAAGTCCCTTGATACGGAAAAGCATCCAGTTAAAATAGAGATCTTGTCACCACTAGATTTCATTAAACCCATGAGATTTCAGAATTATTCACATGAAAATACATGAACTGAACTCTCTGCACACGCACTCACTATGGAGGAACTTGAGAGAAATTCGGCAGTGCCCCCGCAGGGGCAGAGATCGCACAGCGCTAAGACTGCTCTCCATCCTGGTGGAGTGGCTTCCATCTCGGGGAAGATTAATTAGATTGGACTCTTCAGGCTGGTTAATGGGGAATGGTTATTAACACTGCCTCACAGCACAAGAACGAGTGTCTGAAATGAAATGTTCTTTTGTAGGTCTGTCACCGCCACAGGTTAACAGAATATCAGAGATCTAGATCGGTTCAAAGAGTAATTAGCCAGGAGAGGGATAAAGGCCTATCAAGGAATACAGTTAATTTTCCCTTGGATTCTTTTGCTGGCTTCTCCACTACAGACCACTTTCACCTATAAAGAAATGGGCTGAACAGGTTTTTCGTCTGATCCAGTAATTTATTAGAAAGATTACTGACTTTGCTGCACTACGACAAAAACCCAACGAATCCCAGAGGGTGGATCATTCTGAAATCGTTCCCCCCCAGCTTTTATCCATCTCTTCACGATCGTGTGCTTAGCGCTGATTTTGGCTAGCTCATGGCTGGCAGCCGAACGCACGCTGACCTCCATGGCTAAGCAGAGAAACTCGCACCACGTAATGGGGGTTGCTCTGATTACCTGGAGGTACTTCCATGGGGGTACCTTACACCTCAATGGGGCAGATATAACAAAGTCTTCTCACCTAAAACTGGGTGCATTCAACCCGGTAAACCATGCCCTGAACTATCCTGAGTGTCCTGCCCAGGTTTCCAGAGTATAAGGAGAGCGTGAAGGATCATCCGTGCTGGAGACGCCGGCGCTGCAGACTTCTAGAGGAGATGAATCATCCTCTGGGAGCTGGCTACGATGGAGATGTCTACATCCGAGCTGGCCAGACTCACCGAACTGCACTTCCAGGGTGCAATTCATCACCTTCAGAAAGAGCCTCCAGCACAGATCATGTGAATGCATTGCAGAGGAGCTCATTTCTTCCCATTGATTATCCAGACAGAAACACTAGCTGTGATGGATATGCCAACACTGGAAGTGCCTAAAATTCAGAGAGATGATTGCCTCCCAAGAATTTGCTGTTTCACGAACAAAAAAACCTGCCATTTGATGCGTGAAAGCTATGCAACTCCTAATTTTGCAGAGAAGTTTTCTCTTGCTCCCCTTTATGCTGTGCATATGGGCTACCCAGGTAATGGCACATTAAGGGAACAATAAGCACTTCCTGCAGCTTTTGACACAAGCAGAATAGCTGCTATTAGCACAGCATCCAGAAGTAATAAGCCACCTACGGGAAGAACGCATTTGTAAAATATACTGCAAGTTAAGTTCAGAGCAGTAGTAAAAAAAAATCCCGAAAGGTGTAAACCAAGCAATGCTGTGGCCAAGTCAGGTGGCCAGTTCACTGCAGCAGCTCTGAATCAGCAGAACTTGCATCTCGTGCTGGAGGATTCCAGGATTCGGCAGTTCTCATTGACAGGGCAGGAGTGCAGGAGCTACATACCTGCATCAGGGAGCAAGAGGATGAAAGGTGAGACCTGTCTGTGCCTGGAGAGGAATTCAGCTCATCCAACAGCACGTATGCAGAAAGCCACATCGTGCTTGTTCAGGAACACCCCGGTAGGTGTGAGGACCATGAGGTCGCGCTTCGAGCAGCCGAAGTACTTCTGCATGCAGCACAAAAAAGACCGAGCTCATTGCCACAGGATGCAGGAGAGGACAAGGCAGATTTTCCAAACAGATCAAAAAAAGGTTAGATAAATCCGTGGAGAGCAGCTCAGCACCAGCTGCTGAAGACAAGGTGTGTTGTGCCCATCGGGAGCCCTGCGAAGGACTCTGTGGCAGGGTCAAAGCGGCAGGTTTGCAGGAGCACAGAGAGGCTGCTGCAGGGTTTCCCTTCCTTCAGTGTTCAGCTACAGCTTTGTGTAAAGGAAGCCAAGTGTATGGACCCAGCAAGAATACAGCGAGAGAATAAATGTTTCGTCTCTTATCCCTTCATTCTCCCAGACCTTTTTCTCTGTGCTTCCAAGAATTTACAGAAAAATAGGAATATTTTAAAAGCGTCATTAGCAATTTTGCATGCCTAACCTGTAACAGTGACTTAATCTCCAGCACATTTTGCAAGTCAGAACAGCACAGCTCAGGCTGCAGCCTCTATTGATTACCAACTTTTGGTTTCCATTTACACAATTCCCCAAAGCTTGGAGCTCACCCAAAGCCATTTTACAAGTCTGAGGTAAACGACTGTTCTGATACAAATCAGCAGAGCCACTGCACTGGGACACTGCCGATTTCTCTGAGTAAGCAGCTCCAGCCTTTTCCTGGCGACGAAGGAAGGTGGCTGTGCTGTAAACATCTCCAGTGCAAACACAGACACCGCACCTGCTGGCAAGTCAGCCACGTTTTTGCTCTAATTGACAAGGGGGATTTTTTGTTTCCTTTTTTTGGGGGTGGTGGTGCTGGCATCAGGAGGTAAAGACAGATTTTACAAATCTGGGTGAAGCTTTACTTTGCTTACAAGCTGAATTTTAGGCTACCGGAGCATGCTAAATGGGAGGGAAGGAGGAAAGAGAACAAATTCACTGAAAGGAGACAGCAAGATCTGATGCAGCCACAAAGCAAGGCTCGGCTAAATGGCAGAGGGAGAGCAATACACTGCTCTCCAAAGCAGAAAAATTGCAGATCACAGCAAGCTGAAGGGAACAAACAGCAAAAGCAGTCTGTAAACAATCCACAGAGTTTTTAATTATTTCAAGAAGCACACTGCTTAATGAAGTGCAGTATCTACGGCATCCTATTAACTCCAGCAAACATCACATGGTCCATGCAGATCTTTAAAGAAGCGGCCCCGTGCATTGCATTTCCTTGCGCTAAGCTTTCTCTGAGAAATGTTTTCTCAGAGTTTCGGTTGCAAGAACAAGCAGCAGAATATAAATTGTTGGAGATGCGTACGTGAGAGTCTGCAAAAACACTGCAGAAGTTTATAGTTCCCGGAGACAGAGACGAGCGTGTCCTGCTGCCACTAGGCAGCTACAAGCTTTTGGTTCGTGCATTAGTTAGAAACGAGCTGGGAACTGAGTGATTACTCTGGCTTCCATTTAATTCCTTCAGTTTTCAATTTTCACTGTTAACTCTTTTAACGATGACACTGCCACACAAATGTTGATCCCAAATTGCTCATCACCATCTCACGCCAATAGCAGCAGCAGTAAAATACCGATAGAAGGGGAGATTCGAAACAGGGCAAAAGGAAGCCTGGCTCCACAAGCTGGTCAGGCAGGAATACAAGGGTCTCTGTCTGTAGGAGAACCTGTGCTAGAGAAAATAAGATCGTGCTGTGGAGAGAAACCCCTCCCAGGCAAAGGGCAATAATGACCCCTGTTAACTGGTGCACAGGTAACAAGATTATGATGAATTTCTCCACAAAACACAGAGGCTTCTGATAATCTCATCACAACACCGCTCTCCTGTCTTTCCGTGCCAAACTCTTTCAAGCACTTCTAACCTGAAGCACTCCTGACAAACACCATCCACCGCCGCGGGAGCACGGAGGGCATGCCAAGAACCCCTAAAACTTCCCCAATTTTTACATTTTCATACTTGGGTGACGCAGCACTGGGAAAGCATTTGCCTACAAGAGAGTCACCTACGTGGGTCAAAGCTTGGAGCAGATCTGGAAGCTAAATCTTCATTAAATGCCACAGCTGCCCATTTGTCAAAGCAGTCGGTGGGTTTTGCCTTGCTGCTGGTGCACCACAGCTCTGGATACGCACAGCCCTGAGCTGCAGGGGGCCACGAGGGATTGCCCCAGCCCCACCAGGTCCTTCCCCAGCACGCCCACGTTCCCATACAAGCGCAGGAAGAAGGGCTGCTACTTGGCAGACAGTAACTAGAGGTGTCTGGTCCCTCCAAACGCAGCACTGCTGGACAAGAACTTGGGCCATGCCTGATGCTGGTGTTACAGACGAGATCGTGGAGCGGGCAGGAGCCTTTCCACTGCCCCTCTGACTCCTCTCCTCAGTCCAAATCCTCTTTCTACTCTGGGAGCAACTCTATGCTACACTCACTAACCATAATTCCTGGAAGCCACAGTCACCATGTTCTCAGAAGCCAGGACAAGACTTCTGGTTCTTCCAGCTCGGGATAACGCGGGCAGGAGGAGCCGGCACAGCTTTGGCTTCCTGCAGGCAACCAGCTCGTTTGGCACAGGGATGGCCATGCAGTCATTCAGACTCTAACGACTGAAGTCACTTCTCTCAAGAGCACAAGATCACTGTTCTAAACACTGCAGTAAATTCAAAAATCCTTATCATACAGATATATATGTAGGTATAATGAAAAAAATGGAGAAAAAAGCCTGGCAAAGCCATAAGAACTGATAACAGTTCCCCTGGAAACAATTGGAAAAGTACAGCATCCCAGCAATGCAATCCGACAAGCTGGAAACTTGCCATTAGCTAAGAAACTATCCATAAGCCGGGGGAGGGAAGAGCAGCAAGAGCAAGCTTTGCAGGAAACAATGCTGACAGCAGATCCCAAAATATAATTTCTTAAGTTAGATAATAAAGTATGCATGCAGCAGCAGATCAGGCACTGACAGTTACACAGGAACAGTCAGAGAAGACACCTTCCTGCACTCACGACCAAGCAACAGGTTTCTATTCTCCCCTGTACTCATCCCTGCGCTACCTTGGTCTGTGCATCAGCCCACAGCAACTGAAAATACTCGTTAGAGAAGTTGCCACGAAAAAAAGTTGTCTGACCATAATTTAACAAGACCATGCAACAGGCAGGAGAGGAGGATGACATGTCAGACTGAAAATGTTGGAGCAGGGAATGAGGGGAGAGACAGCCAGACAATGCTGAGTCATTTAATAAGCCGAGGACAAAAGGATAACGAGATTTCAAGATCACATTCTTAAAAGCGTTTCACAGCTGGCTTGAAAAGGCTCGCCTGAGTATTCCCCATTTTCAGGCCTCTGCTTTTCTCCCTCATGCTAGTCCTGGCTGTTGTGAACTGTCATTGTGTTTCAATCTGGACTGTGAATTTTCAGCTCATGGAAGTTCAAAGGCCTGAATTTCAATCATCTCTTTACAGTAAGACTAGCAGGTTAACAAGCAGAAGACGAAATTCTCTATTTGCAACAGCTTTGCTGTGCTCAACACGTTCAGGTGGTGATCCGAGAGATTAAGAGCCTTGTGATCTTTGTCACTTGCTAATCAAAACGACAAGTACCCTTTATCCTTCCTCAAAACTCACACTTTGATGTGATGTTTACAATGGTTTGAGGTTACACGTATGGCAGCTGATGCTCTAGGAACACTTCCCATCATACAGTGACCGCGTGTGTCCCATCTGCCCGTGTTCATCTCCTCCCATGCTCTTCGGAAAGCAGAGCTGCTCCTCTCCTGCTGCATTCCCATGGCAGCCAGCTCAACGCCAGTCCCCTACAAGCTGGGCTACTGCAACACAAAGAAGTGAGAAGTGCTCCAACCACGGACCAGGGTGGGAATGGGTCCTGCTACTCCCTGCCCCAGGTGCTCGGGTTCTCCTTTGTGAGAAAGGAAAGGCAACAGCCCTGTTACCTACTGAGTCAGGAGGAGTCAGTATGGAGCTGGGGGAGACAGCACTTGGGCTGGAAGCTTTTAGATGATCAGTGTTATCCCTTTGCATTAATTAATATCACCTGACATCCTGGTGAAACGGTAACAAACGGCTCGGTGATCACGCTCCTCAAACTGACCACCTTGTCTGGGGAGTGCCTGCCGGTCTGTGACCCTAGGCTGTTACAGCTCTTTCAGAAAAAGGGAAAACGATGTTTAACAACAACAATAATCCAGGAAATTTTTCTGTAAGACAGAAGGAAAGAGTTCTGCAAACAAAGCTGCCAGCCAGCAACACATTTTCTCTACTGAACTTTGCTTTAGTTATTCACTGCATTAGTTGTAATTGTCCTAAGTGCAAAGCTTTCCAGGCTGGAATACTTTGAAATTGGTTCGTGTTCAGCATAGGACATCGGGTGCCAATACACAACGCTGAGCAGTTTATCACTGCGTCACAGCACAAGGTGCACTGGTGTCTGCAGTCCTCCGAGGCTGGATCTTTGCATTAAAAAAAAAATTGCTGCATGAAATGGAGCGGGATGAAACTCCATCTCCTGCCAGCTGATGAGCGAAACGCAGACAAAGATGCAAGTGCTCTGCCTCCCTCAGTATTTCTCTCTCATTACCAAGTAAGCAGCAAGTCAGATAACACAATCTGACATTTAAACAACCTCAAGCAGATAGCAGCTTCCCCAAAAGCTAGTTTACAGACAAGGCAGGAAATTCTTGAATAAAATTCACTGGGCAAAAATCTGAATATCTGGGAAATTACCTTTTGCAACTAAACAAACCAACGAACTTGACAGCAGTAAGGAGGATTCAGCTACTGAACTACATAAACCTTAGGAAAAATGCTCACTTGGCAGACAGGGCTGCACAGCCTTCGACTGCCACCTCGTGGGAGAAGGCATTAAACAGCTGCCCGAGTAGTTCCACGGGATACAAACCATGAATCAGCCCCATCTGAATTACAGAAAACATCGCTGAGTATTAATAATGTAGAACAGATTTCCATTTCCTACCGAGCTAAGATTGCAATTTCTTAGAGTTGCCAGAGGCTCTGGTTCAATTTCATGAGTCTGCTGTTCCCAGGGACAGAAGATTTATTAAGTTTGCTCAAAAACTTTTTCTGCAAAAGTCCTTGGGTCACTACCTGGCTTCCTTTGCTTCTCCACCTGTAGCATCCACGGGTCGGTGCTGTGGAGCAAAGAAATTAACAGAAGAGCTGATTCTGTGCTATGCTAGCTCTCAGCTGCACACTCATACAGCATCTCTACAGATATTTCGGGTACGTTCTTTAGTTTAACGGATGTTTTTGGACACCGAAAAGTATGGGAAGATGTTTAAGTTGGTAAATGCCCCTACTCTGAACATCCAGGTGATGATACCCAGAGGCGACTGGGATCCTGCCTACAGCAGCTGCCATCAGACGAAGGGGCTATTAGATACAACGATTAAATCCGGGGAACACGTCAGCAGTTACGGTTAGTAAGTAAGGAGGAATCGTGCACAGACTTGGAATGTAGGCAGGGATGGGGAAAGGCAGTTTTACCTTCTGCTTGCTCCATGCTGTCAAGCTGCAGTTCTTTTACACTGGTTAGCTCAAGCAGTGCCTGCTTCGTTTCCTTGACCATTCCTGGAGGATCCTGCATATATTCCCGCTTGGAGTTAGCAGGCCAACCTACAGCCTGGGCTCCTCCGCCCAAAGCAAATACCAAAATACCCCCCTTCCTTCCCCTGAGCGCTGGATAAAGGCAGCGGGCAGCTGAGCACGCAGCAGCACACCTGCTCGCCTTCCTTACAGGAAGCAGGGCTCAGCAGCAGTGACCCCCATCCCACACCTCGACCTTTTTCCAAATAAAAATGCAGCCTGATTTCTGATATAGCAGGAGCAACCTCGCCTCGTCCCAACATGGAAAACCCGATGGCCTGAAGAATTCCTGCCCTCCCACGTCAGTCGGCCAGCAGCCTTTTAAAAAAAGGACAACTTTATCTCAAAGAGATTAACCGCAAAAGCACGGCAGATAAAACGCTTTCAACAGCAGGTGCCAGATGATTGCTCGCTTCTTCACGAGACCTTTTAACTTCTTGTTGTCCGCTGGGTAGCGGGATGGGAAGCTCTCCCTTCCCCTGCCACGGTGCCTGGCATGGGCGTCCCCACGTGTGCTCCCCCGTGGCCTTCCCAAGAGAAGTAAAACCGCTCAGCGACAAGGATTATAGGGTCAGCCACCACTGGCAACAACAATAGGGTGGTAGCAAGGCAGTGCTCACAGCTTTGTCCACCAGTTCCTCTCCAGTGACATTTAAACACCCCTTGAATGCAACTTCCATGGTTTATCTCGAAGATTTCATGTTTTTTGGTTAAACGATAAGGGTTAACGGACGCATCAGGGATCTGCGCTCACCCCGGAGGAGTCATGTTCTCAATTTGGACAGGACAAGAATCACGAGGTAAAAGGACTTGCCAAAAATTGTTCATCTAATAGTACTGGTGGAGGAGGATTCAGTTATTAATATATTATTAATATATGCTACTATAATTAGCAGCTGGATCCTCAGAATGAAGGAACGAAGAATGAATTCCACTTGGGAGCGAAGCAGAAAAGAAATATTTGCCAGGCACATTTACCTTGCGTGTCAGTGAACTTTCTTCATCTGCAAAAATTTCTGTGGAAAGCTTTAGAGGGCAAGATGCCAGGCTGAGCATGGCCTTCATCCCCAGGGCCCTACGAAAACAAGCCCACCTCACTCTTACTCTTGATTTATCTGAAAAATTGGGCAGAATACGTTAAAAAAAAATAAGGCAGAGATGTATCTCCTGTCTCTAGCAGCTGGCCTGACAGCAGTCCTACCACCTTGCTGGAACCTTCCTGAGGAGCAGGAAGAACACCCGACTGCAAAATGCAATTGTGTAAACAAAGCGGATGGGGGAAAAAAGAGGAAGGACAAATTAAATTCCTAAATCTGACAAAACCAGGCACGACTTCAAGTTCAAGAACGTCCTTTTAAAGCGATTACACAACGGAGAGCACAGACTCAGGACCTGCCTTCAGAAGCTCTCGGGGAAAGCTCATCTCCCCGCACAGAGGTGCTGCCCACGGGCTGCAGGATGCACGGCGGCCTTTCCGTCTGCCCTGGGCTCCGGAGCAGTTTTTCAGACCCAGAAAAGCTTCTCAGAGACCCTAAGACCTTCCTCTCAGTGCCACAAGTCACGTCCCAGCTCGGTGTGACCCCCAGCCACCTCTCCTCCACGTGCAGGGCTCCCAGGGGAGACGCAGCCACGCAGCGCGGCGCTCGAAGCGCAAGGGCACAATCGTGGTGAATTCTGCGAGGGAGCTGTCGGCGGCACTAGAGGCCGCTGTCATCTCGGATAAAGGCGGATAAAGGCAGTGGGCTGCAGCCAGCAGGACCCCCCTCGAATCCCCACCACCTGCTTGCACCGAGCAGAAACCAAAAGGACGGCGGCTTTGCACCGCGGGGAACAGGATCCACGTGAGACAGGGGATGGAGACGGGATGCACAGCACCCCCGCGCCTGTAACTCGCCCTCAGAGCCGGCGTTGTTCAGAGTTCAGCTGGACGAACGCATTTGCAATGCGAGACAGCTTGGCGCTGGCAGGAGATCATCAAAACGGACCGGCAGCAGTGCTCATCGCTGGCTCCGAAACTCCCCCAGAAAAAGAAGAAGAGAAATCGACTGGCAAAAATATTGATTCTGGAGGATGGCACGTTTCCAGCCCCTCGGTGTCGGCGCTCCGCAGTGCTGCAGCAGAACGGAGGGAGGCTGAACGTGCAGCTGGGTACCTGTAAATACGCACGGCAGCAGCCTGGCCGCCTGTCCCAGCCATATGGCCCTAGCAGCAGGCAGCGCTTTGCCACGGTCAGTGCAGGCACACAGACCGCATTACGTTCCTCCGAGCCGGGCTGCCTTCTTTGCTTTTTTGTTCTTCCCTCCCCTCCGTAAAGACACGGGTACGGTTCACGCTATTTTGCAGCCACCGGAGCGTTTGCTGAGCAATTTGGCCAGCCGACACGTGCAGCAGGTAGAAGACAGGGAAGAAATGCTGTCGTGGGCCAGGGCGAGGGCTGCTGGCTGGCAGAGGATGCACAACTGTACTCCTGAGCCCTTTGCTCCTCGTTCCTCCCCAGACCTAACACAATCTTCTGCTCTAACCTTTTGGCTTCGCCCAGACAATTTAAGGCTACAACTTCGGAGCCATCGCTGTGATCTAATATTAGATGATAAGCTTGTTTGTGTTTTTGTTGCTAAGAGAAAGCCGGAGCTTTGGAAACACTGAAGCAGACCAAATGCTCCTGCAACAGCTGCCGGTAGGAGCCGAAATGCATACAGTGCTTCCCTGACAACTGTTTGCCATTTTCCTTTCTTATTTTATTTTCCTGAAGTGGGCCTCCTTCCAAAATCAGCTCTTCCCATTTAGGTGACCTCTCCTGTTCCTCTAGGTCCATGTTTCCTAGTTCAACACGTGCAGGCAGTGGCTCCATCAGTGTATCCTGCTGGTAGAACATACATCCACAAATCAGGTTTCCTCCACCTGTAAGCACAATGCATCATTGCTGTGTTTTTTCCCTCGGTAGTTTCAGAGCATCAATTAAAGGTGGGAGGAATTTTCTGGTGTTGATCCCTTTGCATTAACGTAATTCACAAGAGATGGCTTGCTAATAAAAATGCAGGAGACAAACAGATCTCCTGTATTATTTATAGAAACTGATTCGGCAATAAATGCCGACGCAGTGATATTAATAGATGATCTTTTTGGCATTTACAAGTACTGTCACAGTCAAGCTCCCTGTCTGGAGACAGTGCCAAGACTCCGGTGGGTTTTGTGGAGACCACTTCTCCTGGGAAGAATCTAAAGCTTCCGCAACTTTATTCTGCGCTTGCCAAAACAGAGATACTGTCGTGAAATGGTCTGGAGTGTGAACTGAAAGCACAACGCACACTCTGTCCTCTTACACAATCTCTCTTTGCACCAGGAGTATCTTTGGCAGCTCATCTCAATTCAGTTGCAAATGACACCAAGCCAACTGACCCTAGCAAAATGACAAGGAGCATGCAGAGGCACTCCTAGCGGTAACTGTAAGTGTCCTTACAGACAAAGAAGGCACTCTGCAGCAGCTATTTCAAATTATTTCCCTGCATACAGAGTTGATGAACGTGGTACATAGAGAACCCTTGCAATACCTTCAAAGCACTACCTGTGCTAGCTCTAGAAAAAAAGAAAAAAAAAGCCTGAGCAACCTCACAGGTCTGGGTATTTTCCAAATAGCACAGACTAGCTTGCTTTCTTGGATCCGTTGCAGCTGAAGCAAAGAGAAGCATGCAGCAGGCATGCCCTCCCTCCCCCGGAGAGGTCATGGAGCTGCCTGCAGATTACATGGCACTTCGGAGCTCCACCATCTTTATCTTTACACGCTGATAATTTCCATTATTGCTTTTCACATCCTCTGGCTTGAGGCCATTTAAAATATGTCAGAGTACAGAGTATTATCTCCACACTCAGGATGGTCTGTATTTCAAGGAGAAGTTATTATTTTAGTTCAGAAGAATCTAGTTACTGGAAACACTCCGTGAACTGGCTGCTAATTAGAAATACACAGCTCATCACTGCATTTTATTTATTGCCATTTCACCCATGCCATCAGAAGGGACAGATCTTGCAAAAGTTTACCTGTTTGCAGGAATAAATATGGATCACTTGATGCTCCATACTTAAATGCACAAGGTAAATTTCCTTTTAAAAGAGTACCAGCTATGCCAGGTTTATATTTTCCCAGTCTTAAAATCACAGAACCGTAGAATGGCTTGGGTGGGAAGGGACCTTAAAAATCATCTAATTCCAACCCCCTGCCATGTACAGGGACACCTCCCACCAGAGCAGGTTGCTCAAAACCCCATCCAGCCCGGCCCTGAACACATCCACAGCTTCTCTGGGCAGCCTGTTCCAGTGCCTCACCACCCTCAGAGTAAAGAATTTCTTCCTAAGATCTAATCTAAATCTCCCCTCTTTTATTTTAAAGCCATCACTCCTTGTCCCATCACTGCACCCCCTGACAAAGGGTCCCTCTCCTGCTTTCCCGTAGACCCCCTTAAAGTACTGGAAGACCTCTATAAGGTCACCCCAGAACCTTCTCTTCTCCAGGCTGAACAACCCCAACTCCCTCAGTCTGTCTTCATGATATCATACAGTAAGACATACCACCAGCTAGATTCAGATTAATCCAAACCGCTGTTACTGCTAGAATAGCCTTGGTTGTATGTGTCAGACTTCTACCTCTGTGTTAAGCCTTTTACAGTCAACGGAAAGAACTGAATGCTGCTGGAGGGCAGTCCATCTCCTCCTGTGTCACACACCTACGTGCTCCAGGAGGATTTGTTGCCCCCCCAACTAACAACAAAGGGACCTAGGGGACTTGGGCAGCAGATGTCTCCATGGGGGCATATGCAAACTGAACTAAGAAGCAGAGGGATGCATTTTTGTCTGAATGCATCTCAGCCCAAAGCTCTTTTAGGAGGGGCTTTGTGTTACAGAACCTACTCCAAGTGGCTACTGTGCTGTCTGTCCCTCTATGCACAGAGGCCTTAGGGACTGAGATTAGCAGCAGAGACGACTACTGAAGAAAAACGCCGAGACACGCTGAAAGGACAAGCAGAAAACCATGAAACTAAATTTAACCTTCAACCCGGTGATGACTCAGTTCAAAACCTCAGGATGGAGCAGGGGCAGCAGCCTGGGGCTTCGCGCAGTGCCTACAAAACAGCTCTTACACCCCCCCGCTGCCACCACGGGAGATCTGGTCACAGAGGAGGAACGAAACGCACCGGCACTCTGCTCACTAACCTTCTGCGCTCCCTGGCTTCCTCAGCTGAGAAGTCCTTTCCTGTAGTTGAGGCAGCACCGGCATTGGCAATACCGTTAGCAGAGCCGAGCACAGCACGGTTTGTGATTACACCTAGGGGGGTGCTAGCAGAGAGGCCCTCTGTACTTTTCTCTACAGCAGAATCAGTTTGTTGCCTGAAAGGGGCTCTGAAATAGAGAAGACATAATGGAAAGCAAAGCAAGTGAACTCAACTGCTAACCGAGACCAGCCACCTCCAGGGAACACTGACAGCTCCTTCTCCTTGTTTTGTGCTTGTGTTTTTGAAGGGAACAGCACAGAGGAAAATGAGATTTTGAAATCTTGTAGAAGAGTAAGCGAGAGGAATTCATAGTTAGTCTTCACATCCCTGTTCGCAGCAAAAATGATTAGAAAATGTAACTGGTGAGCGGGCAGAAGGAATGAACGCCAAGACACGTACAGCGAACACCCGAGAGCGGCCTGAGCATCCCCTTGGATTATACCAGGGCGATAAGAATGCACAGTCGACCACTGCAGTGAGTGAAGAAGCTAAGGTCACATATGGGCTGCGAACTGCTTCCTGGTGCACACGCACTACCGAAACTGTCCAATGTAACCACTCCGGAATTTCTTATCAAGGTTTCCCGTGTGGAAGTACATTTCCAATCCACAATCCATTCCAGAACTCAGAACTTCCAACCCAAATGCTGATTTGCTGCAGCGTTATCTCAGCTGTGAGCCGTTACCTGGTATACTGGCGGGCTGACGCAGTAGTGTTCGCACCGAGAGGTGTGGGACAGGCAGAGGCAGGTTGCCACGGGGCGCTCAGTGAGGTAGATGAACCAGTGGTAGTGGGTGAGGTAGCTAGAGATGTATTGCGACTGGCTGAAATGTAGGGACTGCTGAGGTCACTACTTCTACCAAATGAAGCACTGTAAAACATCACAAAATCACGTCCTTCAGAGCACAGTAAATATCCAACAGAACATCACCACAGCCGGGCTCTCAGCTGAAAAGGGGGCGAGTATTACATCTTAGCAAAGTGTATGCCAGGGGGTTAGAGTACACCGGCGTCCTGCAGATCACTCACACGCAGGCCAGCACGAGCAGCACCTTTTAGATAAGCCCAGCTGAGTTTCAGCGAGAGAATAACGGCGTGGAGGTGAATCAGTGAAGATCAGGGAAAGGAAAAAATCCTACCGCAGTGGAAGCGGCACACCCAGAGCACCCCTGTGTGCTGGGGAAAGGCAGAAACAATGAGCAAGGATCAGGTTGCTGAAAGCAGGGAAGGAGAGAGTGACAAAAGCAGGTCTGGCTGCCTCACCTCCTCAAGATGCCCAGTACTTCCAGTTTTAAGAACCTGTTTTCAGTGGCTAAAAGCTTTGGCATAGAAGAAGGGTTGAAGCTCTAATTTTCTTTAAGGCACATTTGGCACAAACTCTGTATATCTGGAAAATCACTACCAAAACCGTCCAAAAATATTCAAGAACGAGCAAGGAAAATACACGTTTTGCCATTTTAATGCAAAACCCTTAAAACCATTACTGCTGAAATGCTGTAAGTGCTCATACTTTGGAGAAAAGGAGAAGGGCTCTCCCATGAGGATATACCCGGAAAAAATCCTCCCTAAGTGGGATAAGTCGCACACCTCTAAAAACAGACTTAATAAAAGCTGAGAAAGCCTCCATAGTGCATGTGCCACAGCCCCATATACAGGCAGGCTGCTTGTTGTCTGCATGCATGCATGATCTAGGATCCTGTCACACCTGACACACCCAGCAACTGGTATTCCTGGCTGCTACTGGTCAGACTGGGCTGTCTGCAGGATCAAAGGCTAGGAAGGCTGCGTCTCACCACCTGCATCCTAACGACTCCCATGCAGGCACACATGGAGGAAAGTGGTTGACAAAATGCATCAGGAATAAAAGTTGACCTAGAGGAAAAGCAGACCAGGACAAAAAACTGCATGTTTGTGGGAAAGCCAGGGTAACTGGACTGGAACTGGAAGTTACCACTACAGCAAGAGTCAGAGAGCAGCCTGAGGCTGAAATAAAACTTGAAAGGGGCAGGACAACAGCCAAGGACAGGAGGTCAGAGGAAGGAACCCGTCCGATTCACTTAGGCACTCAATTTGCAAATCACTTTTATATGCCAAGGAGCCCGGCCAGCCCAGAACAAGCAGCTGGTCCCTAGACAGCCAAAGGAGAGACTGGAGCATCCTGGAAGGCCTCCATGGGGAGCAACATCATATTTGGGCTCTTCAGTTGATGGCTGTTTGCCAGATCCTGGTCCCAAAGGAACAAGCAAATTACAGTCACCAGGTAGCAGCCTCCACTGGGCTCTAAACAACGCTTCCTCTGGAAAGCCAGCCCCAGCCCAGAGCATGCAGGAGCAGGAAATCATTTTGGAAGAAAATGCCTCTCCTTCTTGGCTCTCTGCACTAGAAGAAAAGGCGAAGCCTTGGAGATGGGCTGGGAGGAGGGTAAGAGCGGGGAGCTAAACCTGGCTGGCGTGGGCGTGCAGAGCAAGCAGCCGTCGAGTTGCAGAAATGAGGGGGAGAAATCAGGGCCTGGTGTACTGGGACGATGACTGCAGCGGAGCATGCACCAGGGGAATGAACAAGAGGAGAAGCCTGGGAAAAGCTGGAGGCAACCCTGGGGGGGAGCGGGGTCGATGTGGCGCCACCCCAGGAGAACCCAAGGCAGAGAGGCTGCGGCGCGAGGGGTGGCTGCAAAAGAGACAAGGAACTTGGTCAGGGAAGAGGTGGGAGGGTTATTCAGTGAGACCTGACAAGTGCTTCAGAAGCAAAAAGGTAGCGGCTGAAAAGGGGAAACAACAGGATGGAAGGAGCACCAGGTGCCTGGAGAGCAGAGATGGGAAGAAGGGGGAATGGAGGAGAAGAGCCCAGTGATGGCACGGGGCCAGCTCCTACATGCACAGGCCCCGGGTGGCAGGGAAAGGTGGTGCTGGGGCATCACTCACTCACTCCTGCTCACAAGAAGGGAGCCGAGGCATTGCCAGCTCCATGGGAATTCACCTCCCCACCCCGTCACCTGGCACGGGTGGCACTGCGCGGTTTGGGGAGGCTTCCAAGGCATTTATTCAATTGTTCACATTTGATGTGAAAAGGACCAGAAAATCGCAAGAAAAAGGTAAGCTGGAAAATCTTGTTAATTAACAGCTGTGTTCATATAAATCTGTAAAAAGGAGGATTATGAATTTATGCTGAAGAATCCAACATTAGAAATAAAGGCACCGACACACTGCTATTCATTCTCTAACATAACACCATAACATAGCCATGAGGAGATGAGCAATGAAATGGAAAGCAACATTTCAAATCAGTAAAAAGAATAATTCTGGAAACAGCTAAGGCAAGTGGAATTTAAAAAAAATCTTTAAAACCTTCAAAACCTTAAAAGGCTTCCACATACACCAAAAAAATGTTGGCCCAAAATATGTAACTTTTTTTTTTAATTAAATATTCTGCCACAGGGTGTTGCAGAGAGCAAAATGGGATTTGCTTAAGGAAGTGGGTCACAGTGGTTGCTAGTAAGAACCATGGCCTAAGCATGACCCCTGGCTCCAAAATTAATGATTGTTGAAAGCAAGGGTAGAGGGGAAGGCTGCTCTTAAGTTACTCTAGCTTTTGCCACTTGGTCTTCAAAACGAGCTGCTGATGGAGTCTGGACTGCCTCCTAGAGTCTGGACGGTTGGTCTGGCTTGCTATGATGGATTTTGTGTCAACAAAAACAGTAAGAAGGAGCATCTGCAAACATGTAAAAAGAAGAAGAAAACTGAAAAGGTGATTTCATTTTGGTGTGAGGCATCTCTTAGGGCTGATGTCAAAGGAAGGATGGTGAATTAATTCAATCTGCTCACCAGTTCTCCTCCAAATACTTTAACACAGAGCTGATGTGAACTGGCAGTTCAAAGGCCAACATGCACTAAAATGGAGAACAGGTTGTCAGAACAGGGTTTTGCAAACTTTTTTTCGCTAGTGGTACACCCAGAGAGAAAGCAGAATGAATGACAATCACTACCATTAGAGAAAGAGGTTTAACATTTACTTCAACTAAAGCTGAAGTGCATTTGCAAAGTTAACGCAAGCTATTTTGTCCCAATTTCGCAGAAAAGCCATTTTCAATATCTTAAGATGCTGTTGTTTACTCTTTGTTTGGGGGGTCATAAAAGTGCTTGCAGAATGTAACTAGGTATCTTTATGGAGTTTAGTTAAATGCTAAGGTGAAGGGGAAATGCAGATGCACAGTAGTTGTCCTGTCAGTAACATACAAGTATGTCATGTTCACTTTAATTCTTTCTCTCTTAGGATGAGCTTTTATCCTCTGGAGTTGTGTTTTCCAAATGTTAAACAACTCTGGTGACAAAGAGCTTATCTGTAACAAGCAGCAGGTTCAATTTCTCATCTTATAGGCTGATGCACAAGGCTGGTGAAATCAGAGGTTCAATACAATTACGTTTAATTTCTCTGTGCTCTTCTACAGAAAACATTAGGAGATAGAGGGCAAATTGATCATGGTTTTGTTGTTTGTAAATTCATACAAAACTGTAGAAAGTGCGCATATCCCTACCCTTTATTCCTCAGCTGGCAAAGTTATTCTCTGTAACCGCTTATAATACAACACCCTCCGAGAAAAGGCCAGAATTCAGCCTTTGTGACAGGATACTTTTATTAGCAAAATACCACTGCCAGCCAAAACCTGAGCTGGTCTCTGTACGGCGTAACCAAGGAAATATAGTACAGCTATGTGAATGTAATACTACATCTGGTTCTGGACTAGACGAGATAGACAGTCAATGTTCGTAAAATTTCAACAACCCTTTTAGTGGTGGTATTGACTGGACTGTCTCATACTAGGGAAAACAGTAAGGCATGCCAGCTGCAGGAGGCAAAAGTTTTCCAATGTAATCAGCTGCTGCTTGTCGGACTGCCTTTTGAGAGAGCTATGGAGGCTGGCCTGTCATCATGTCCCAGGATAGATGTGAAGTCACTGCAATGGATCAGCAGATCAGGAAGAGTCTACTGCTCGAAGTGGCTATCTGCTTCACCTTTTGTGGAAATGGGTCTGTATGTGCCCAGCAACTGGACAGACATATCCTAGAACAGAACTTACCTCTACCAGCATGAGTATTAGAACACAAAAAACATGCCTCTTCCCAAATCTCAAGCAACTGTTCCATCTTCGGGACAGTTATTTATTTCAGGGTCTAGAATTTGGTGAAGGAATCTAAAACCTTGAAACATTTCTGCCCTTTTCCTTAAGCACAAATGGCCTTGCACCATGACACCTGCTGTTTTGATGATTTTCATACTAGCTAAAATAAAGGTGGTGGTGCAGTACTTGCAGAAAGTGCTGATCCTCCTTCTCACAACATGGATGAAAGCCCAGTAATGTATTATCTGCCTTACCAGAGGCCATTCATTCACCTCATTCAGAGATGGCCATTACCTTGTACTTCTAGGAAACTAAGCCTCTGCCTTCCAGAGAGGTAAAAGATACTGACTATTATAGAAGTTAACGTACAGCATTGCTTTTCTGATTCTGCTTGGCTAGTCTACCAGCAATCAGAAATTGCCTCTACAATGTCATGTACACTGTGTACAAACTGGTTCCTTACTGCCACAAGTAAATGATTTGAGACATCAGTCACGCTCTTTAACAAGTGTCATAAGTCATGCATAAGAACACTGCCATTTTTCTGATAATCTTGATGCCGTAAACACGTACTAACGAAAACCAAAATCAGCTAAGCTACAACTTACCTGTTAATAGCTATTTGAACATTGATTTCAGACTGTAATTACTTTATTCTCTTTTTATGATCAATTTCCCTTTTATTATCTAACCATAATACTAATATAAAACTGAGAAAAAACATTTTGCATTTGAATTACGTGAATAAGAGCATTTGAATTCAGTACAACAATTTAAGTCGACAAAAGTGACAGTCTTTAAGAAGACCATTTAGCATGACAAATGTTGACAAATCTTAATTTTCATTTCCTGCTTTCAGAAGAAGAAGGTTTCAAGGCCAATTACACTTATGCAGTGAGCAGAAGGCGAAAGGTTGAAGTTTGGGAGGCATGCTGAGAGTAGAACTGACTGCTGGGAACCTATGTAAAAGAATTGGGCATACCTTTTCAAGTATGTAGATACATAGGTAGTAGGAGCACCAGAATGGGGAGCTTCGTTTCCCTTGGATTCATCCCTCCACGGCTGCCGGGTGTAAGAGCCACTCCGCACTATGTTAACGGCTGATTCTCTAATGCAGGAGAGACCACAAGGTTTCTTTAGAAAAACTTTCAGTCTTTGACAGTTCCACAACACAAATCCTTCCCTTACACACATAAACACTACTGTTTGGAGGTGACATCTCTTTTAAACGCTTCTGCTGGCCTCCACATCAGTTTCTGTGATTACCAGCTGCATTATTTAAGAATCACAAGATGACATGATATTTGCATAAAGAGGAACAAGATTCTTTTCTAGTCAGAAAAGTTGCAGTTGAAATTTAGGCTGTCCATAGAAGTAGCGTAAATTATTAAATAACATCACTTGATATATTTTCCTCCCACCTTGTATCAAACAACATTGAACAAATGGACAGGTATTGCAACTGCGGTGAAATTATTTTTTCTCCAAGGTTCCAGGCAATGACAGTAGTCAAAACAACTCAGTATGAAAAATCCTTTGCTATGCTTAGCAGCAGAAAACAGACAAATATTTGTCAGTATCTCAAACTACTTGGCAATTTATGAATAAATTATTAGTAGTCGTATTTATCATATTTATCTGAAATCAGGACTCCTTCTCCTTACTTACGCTTTAGCAATATTCTGCTCTAGTTTTGGACAGGACCTTAACGCTGTAACGTAACACTTGTCAGCCCACAATGATTTTTCATTTTTCAGTTGCAGTATCTGTCCTGGTGCCCTTTCAGACATAAAGTGATACTCAGCTGTTTTGAAATGAAGGAATATTGGGAAAAATCTGTACTACAAAGTACATCTGGGCACCATCTGTTCATGCAGTCCAATCCTCCTCACTCTGCTTTATAGAGCAAAGGACACTTATCAGCAGTCAGCTGGATATGCCACTCAATTCAAGCCACTGCCAAAACCGCTCAGGCTTATCAGTCAGTTAAACACAAGTTGTCTGCTGCAGTCCAAATCGCAGTGGCTAGCTGAGATTAAGCAAGAACACAGCAGGGAGGTTCCAGCAAAAGAATCTCAAACTGTGAAGTTCTCTCATGGTGGTCATCTCCTGTGACTTTTTCACAACAATTACAGCTCACAGTAACTTTTCTGTTTGTGCCTTTCTATCGCTACTGTGGAGCTGTCTAGAAGTAAGGCCAGGCTAATTTTTATTCCAAACCACGAGAACCTGTTTGCAGAGATAAGCAATTCAACCATGTCTTGATATACTAGATATTTATCCCATTGCTAATCTGGTTCTGTACAGAGGCAACTACAAACAATTCCTGTAAAAACAGCCCCTGCAATGGAAACAGTTCTGTACATGAGAGAGTTCACAAACTCCAGTGAATCAAAAAGTGACAGAGATACGAACAAAAGGGACTGAAAGCAACCATTAAGCAAGTGGCAGAAGTACAAGTGTAGGTGCCAGTTACAAAGTCAGGCACTTACACATAAAATGAAAAACCAGACAGAAATCCAGTTTCCCAGAGGGAGATTGCATACGTAGGAATATAGGGATGGAGAAACTAATCCACTGTCCTGCTCACCTAAATGAAAGACAACGTACTAGGACTGTTATAGAGCAGAGAGTTCTCCAAATATTGTGATTACCTGTGCAAGTCAGGACTACTGAGAAAAAATATGAAGCATTAATACACAAAAAGGTATTTCAGAGGAACTGTCTACAAGATTGAGGCTGAGCCTTAAGTTCAGTCTCACCTGTTTTCTTTTTCTTCTAAATCACTTGTACTGCTTAGTCTTCTGGGGGCTATTGTGGCAAGATAGCTCTTGTTGTCTTTATCCTGATGAAGCAAAAGTAATTCAACTGTAAATCTGTTAAATTTACAGCACATACAGTGACAATTAAATTCACATCCAAATTTCAACTACAAAAGCACCCTTTTGTCTAGGGACAATGCTTTAAGGCATTTTCTTGGGCAAGGCCTATGTCAGCATAAAAGTATCAGTTTTGAACATGATTTGCAGAACAGCATGTTAGGGAATAAAAGCAGCTTCTAATTAAAGTACTTATAGATGGGCAGCTTGGTTACAGCTAGTGAATACATGGAATGGGATTCACGAATACAGCTAATGGGTATAGGAGGAATCCATTTAGATTATGGTGAAGGGGAATTTCTACAGCAGGTATGTTCTACTGTCCACATTAGATATTTTCTGGTAAAGAATGGGCCATGCCAGACCGGCAGCCCACTTCAAATTGAGCAGGAAGTAGGTCAAAGGAGCACTGAACCCCAGTTACGCAAGGACAACTGTGACGGGATAAACTCTGCTCAACTGGGATACACGAAAACATCTTTGCTGAAGATGAACCAAACCTTTTCTTTGTTGTCTAATAATGCAGATATCCGAGGACTTGATGAAGAACGATAGATAGAAGTCTTATCTCTCTGAGCCTCACGAGTAGCAGCAACTTCACTCAACATGTTGTGGCTGCCAGTCTTCCGTAGACCCAGCCGCCACGATGAAGGTGACTCGTCCTTCTGCTCATCGGACTTGTTGAGCCAACTGAACTGTAGAGGAGAAAAAGGGACATTTGGAAAAAGAGAACTGCAATGCACAATTTACGAGCTGAAAGTGTTTCAGCAAGCCACACTTCTTGCTGGGCTGCACTTGAAAACGTAAGATGGAGTCACTTTGATTTCCTGCTTAGCTTTCATTACACGACATAACTCAAGATGAACTCACAGGGTTGCAAACTGCAGTAGTGCCCTCATCCCCAAGGACAGATGATGAAAGAAATCTTGTGTCATTGTGCAGCTCTCCTTACCTAACACAACACCCTCTGCCAGCTTTGTAGAAAGAATATAAGGAACAATGAAGCTTCTACTAGAACTCATTTACTAAATAATTCTTCCTTCCTAAAGGCAGAAAACCCCAAAAGCAATCAAGTCTTTTGGGACTAGGTGCAAATAAATCCCCTACACAGATCGAACTGGTGAGAGCCCAGCAGAGGCCATTAAGATAACCAGGGAGCTGGCGCACACAGCACAAAGGGCGAGGCTGAGGGAACCAGGCTCGTTTAGCATGGAAAAGAGATGGCTGAGAAAGGGTTTAATTGCTCTGCTACTTGGGGCAGGGAGGTGAGGGTTACAAAGGATATAGAACCAGACTTCTCAAAAGCCTACAGTGAAAGGCAAAGGAGGAACAGACACAAGTTCCAAAAAGGGAAACCTCACTTCAGTGTGAAGGAAGACAAAACCTCCCCACAGCAGTGATGCTGCACTGGGACAGGGAGCAAGAGGTGGGGCATTCTCCAACCTCACAGAGTTTCCAGCACTCAGCTCAACTCCTGTCGAGCAAAGCAACATGACAGAGGCTTGAAGCTGCCTGTGCTTTGAGCAAGAGGTTGGACTACAAGCTTGCAGAAGCCCCTTTAACTGAAATCTTTCTATGGTCAGGTAACCACATATTCCAGACAGACAGAACGGATCTTTGTGCATTTTGTTCCACGAGGCACTTACTGTTCCTCAGATATGAAACTGTTTAAATGCATAACTTTAGCTATAGTCATTAAGTCTTACAAAAAGATGCCTACTGCCATTCAGGAATGGAGCCTGGGACCACAACAGGTACTTCTACAAAGACACGTATGAACTTGTGTAGAAAAATAAATAAATTAGGAGTTATTGGAAAGGAATAGAATACAAAACAACACCATCATACCTGTGTTATTGTACAATCACATCTTTGATACCATGCACAGCGCTGGACTCCATGGCTCAAAAGCAGTACAGAAAAAGGGGGGAGATTCAGAGAATCATAGAAAGGTTTGGGTTGGAAGGGACCTTAAAGATCATCTAATTCCAACCCCTGCCATGGGAAAGGCAACAAGAACGAGTACAGTGAGAGCACTTTTGTATGAGGAATGATTCAGTATATGAGGAGTCTTCAGGCTGAGATGTGACTAGCAAAATCCTAAGTGGCACACAGAAGGGTGAATAGGGATCAATTATTCATTGTTCCTTCCCATAAAGGAATGAGGGGCAGCAATCAAAACCGACATGTGGCAGGCTTAAAAAAGCAGGTGCAGGAAGCTCTGTGTAATACACAGTCAATCCTTTGCCACTGGATGTTATAGGATCCCAAATGTTACGGGCACGCAAATAGTGACTGGAGAAATTCACCGAGGAAAAGTACAACACGGGGTACCAAATACAAATAATACTGCAGACTCAGCAAGTCCCTGAAATGCAAACTGCTGGAATCGGGAAAGAAGTCCAGCTAAATTCTCCCATCTTCTCTGCTATCTTGACAGTCGGTGTCAAAGATAGGATACTGGTGTAGACAGCCTTTTGGTCAAAGCTGATATAAACATGATTATACTAAGTTCTACGCATCACAAAACACCTGACATAATCCAGAATACATCTACTTGGGACTTCTGGTCCTCAAAGTCATTTACCAAGACTGCAAAGATAATACTATCGCTGCAGTATTTCAGCAGTGTCTTTTTCTTAGCTACTGCAGCACTTTCCAGCACCCTTAATACTACCTTTAATATTTCCCCTACTAAGTAAGCCTGAGTTGAACAATGCACAGAGGAGCGATATTTTATTTAATTTGGACAAGAAATTAGACTTAATAGTATGAAAGAAGTAAAAATAAATAAATAAATAAATGTGACTAAGCAAGAAATATTTTCCCTCTGGCATGCATCTAGTACTTCAATCTTTCCACAGTGCCTGCCCTGTATAGCTGTCCTCCATATTCTGGTACAAAAAAAAACCAAACAAACCAGAAGCATAAGATACCCGTCCTCGACCAAACACGGAGCCTCCTAGTGCCACCTAGCTGAGTGACACGAGAGCTGGAGAATTCAGGTAAGATGTCAGTAACTCTCCTTCACCTTTAAAAAGCTTTCATAGCCTAGCTATCTAGTCAGATGCAAACTTTATCCCCTCTGCTTACTGGGCTGTAACATCGTGCCACTGAATAAAGTGAGTTTGGCAAGTTAGAGACACTTTAGATGATGATGCCAAATTCACTGCTGATACATCAGCAGGAACCAGCCTTTGGTGAAAGATCTCCTGCTGGTAAGAGATTGGCATCAGCTATCTCGGAACTGACAGCAACACAAAGCACTTGTGGTAAGCAAGGTTTCTCTTGTGGACACACCAATTTGTTCTGGAGGGTAAGAGGCTGGAAGAGGCATTGTATCATACAAACATCCTTCTTTGCACTAGTCCTATACCGTTGTTAACACAGCATCCGTATCAAAACTGCACACTGCTGTGCTTTCCTAAGTTGAAGTCTCACTGCTCCTCTGAAAGTCAGCTTCAGAGTGCCTATTTCCCAGCAAAGCCGACTGCTTTCAAGCACTCTTCAAATCCCCATTGATTCCAAATTCACTTACTCTTCTGGCAGATGCAGTGAAGGAGTTGGGCTCTGGTGGTGGTATTTGCTCAGTGATGCTAGGCCTGGTTTCATGGCTGGAGTGGTTGGCAAAGGACTCTTCCTTCCTTTCTATAATTTTAAACAAGAAGAGAAACCAAATGTTTCAGTATTGCACTTTCCAAGGCCCATCTTTACAAGCACATTGTGCACTAAACTCAAGTTCAGAGTTGCTGTGACCTCAGCATGCCTTAGATCACAAAGATGATGTCAGTGCCAAAGCCAAACAAGCCTTTCTGCAAGGAAATAAATAATATTCCTCACTAAATAATATTTCCACAGTCACCAGATGGATTTATTTGCCAAGCAAACCTTTTGAACTTCACCCTCAGATAAGAAAATCATTGCAGGGAGCACTTTAAGGAGGACAGACGGACTTTATCCACAATTTTGTTCCCTCTCGGGGACTTTTCTTCTTCCTTTGTGAAACTCGGGAAGAAAAGCAGAACGTGCCATTGCTACTGCAGGACGTGAGTATGTGTTATAGCACGTGTCCCCCAGGCAGGCCTGGTGGTGGATTTTGTTTCACAGTTCTAGTGCAGTTAGGAAATTCTGCCCACCAGCACAAGCACATCATGCCTTTTTCTATGACATGCATTTTTTCCTACATGAAGCTAAGACTGATTCCCAACAAAAGTCATTAATGGGGCCCAATGCGAGCTAAACAAACCCCATCAGAGCTCACAGCTGGCTCCCTCCTTGTTAGACAATTGGAATCATCCAGGATTGTTTTTTCTTTTTTCTTATCTAGGTAGCAAGGGTGACATAAGAACATCCACCTGGCTTTACCGAAGGAAAAGTAACCAGACTGTCTCAAGCAATAGATTCAGTTGGCAGAAGTGCACAGAGCTCCAGGACAGGCTATGTACCAAACACGGCCAGATGCAGCACGCCTGAGAAATGTCCCCACATCAACAAGGCAACGTTTTCCTCTCCCAGCAATGAGTCCCTCTCACAGTCGTGGTTTTGAAAAAACAAAGTCAAATTAAGTGTAATCACCCAAACTGTGTTAGCAGATGAGGAACATGCAGTGAATACAAATCACAGCATCACAGAATGGTTTGGGTTGGAAGGGACCTTAATGATCATCCAGTTCTAATGCCCCTGCCATGGGCAGGGACACCTCCCAGCACATCAGGTTGCACAAAGCCCCATCCAGCCTGGCCTTGAGCACTTCCAGGGATGTGGCACCCACAAATCTCCTATTACATATAAAAAGCAGTTTGGTACAGAGCATCTGAGGGTGGCACCTTGGAGCTCGGTGATCAGTTTCTGAAACAAATGTTCCCACCCTTAGAGCAAAGGATTCAAAGGACATGGAAAAGAGCAAGCTAAGAGAAACATTAAAAGTAGCAGGCAGTTAGCAGGACTGACAGTTCCAGGATTAAGGATGCACTAAGAAGGATGCATCTCCCCCTGGAAGGTCTCATGAACTTCCATCAGCATCCTCTATGCCGAGTATTTCACCTCTCCAGCCTAACACCCTAAAGAGCAGGTTTCTCATTTCTCCTTGCAGACCTTGGCCATGAAGATGAATACAGAGTTAGACAAAAACAACAACAACAAAAAACCCCTGCATCCTTGCCATTTGTGGATTTCCTAAGACCAAAGCCTGTAAAATACATGAGAATCCCCGAGTCTGCAGGAAGGGGAGAACAGAGCTGGCAGTCAGCAGGCGTTACAGGCTGGGCTGGATGCTGACTGTAACCCTGCTCTGGAAGCTTGGAGTGCAGAGGTCAGCTTTTAAGGTCAAGCCTAATTGCAAGGGCACAAGCCTAAGGGGTAATGACAGGTTGGAAAGAACTAACTGTGAGCAATGTGACTGAAAGGAGTCAACTGCAGAAGAAGGATGGGCAGAAGTCCCCTGCACACCACAGTGTGGGACTGGATGAGCACAGCATCGTTCTTTAGCACAGGGCCCCCCATTTTATTTTTCTAGAATGCCATCGATAAACATTATGAACACCGATCAAAGGGAAACAGGTCAAGACCAGTTCAATCTCCCCAGAGTGAATTTGGTAAGACTGAGGATTTAGTTCTCTGGTTTTCCATACAAGTCCTTCCAAAATGTGTCAGGGAATTCCAGTCTTCCCTGGTTTGCTTCAGTTCACAATAATTACCTGCTGTAATAGGTACTAGCCCAGACAATGACCACAGAATTTCATACGTTTCTTTGTTTATAAACATCCTAGTGCCAAATTGTTAACTGTCCTCGAGATGAATAAAATGGTATTAATGCACTTAGCTTCTTTTGTTTGAAGAATGTCACTGATTGTAAGAAACATGCTACTCTGAGGCACTCCAGCAATTTTACTGCTCAACTCTTCATATTTCTTAACCTTCCATTGTCTTTGCAAACCCTACGAGTTTATTGAGACTGGACATTCCCCCAGTCATACTGCAAGTTAAACTACTGCATTATGCTGTCAGCTTCTACTTTGTCCTGTCTAGTGCTCAGGTAGAAAAGGAGTTAATAATTTTTTGGTTTAAAAAGCTCACTTTCAGCAATGTGATGCCTTTTTGTCTGTTTGTTTGTTTTCTTAATCTGCACTTCGAACACTTTAGGTCAATAATCCTGCTAAGAATTAGAAAGCTATGTATGTAAACATTAAATCTCAGGAAAAAGAAAAGATATATTTAGAGGAACAGGGAAGTAATTGTCACATTTTCATAAATGTACCTCCTGAATTTCCCATTTAAACTTGCATAACTAATTAAAATGTCTGGCAGGAAAAAAAAAAAGTATAATTGCTCTTAAGATTGTGTTTGAAACTCTAGTAGTACTGTGACATTTATAATTTTCTATGAAAAGCTATTTCTATCTCTACTTATCTTTGGAGTTGTTTTCTGCTCAATAACATATGGGTTGATGTAATCTCAGTCTTGTTTTAAAAAGAGTACCAAAAATGTGCACCCCCTTCACAAATACAACAGATGACAACTACATCCACATCCCCTTGTATGAGTTTATATTCATTTTAATTACAGATTTGAGAAGTTTAAGTGTAATTTCAATTTTGATTGAAATTTCTCAAAGGAGCCAATAATCTCTCTTGGAAAGGACAGCACAGATAACAAAGCCTGAAGCCTGATCTTTTAGCATTACTTTAATATTTTTTGTTTTTATTTTAGCCTTAGACGATTGAAATAGATCAGTATAACATGCTTTGTATAACATGCTTTGCTCAGTGAATTAACTCAATAAAGAGACCTGCTTTGGCTTTATATAAAATTGAATGGTGAGTGCTGTAGCACTTTCCATACTGAAGTACTCCATGCTGTTCCCAAATCAGCTAAACACCACGTAGCTCCACTTCTTGTAGCTATACATACTTTAGAGGCATTTGGTCATGTTCCTACTATGTTTACAAGAATTGGCACATTGCTTTAAAAGGTTGCTGCCTAGTGAAATGCTGATTTATGAAGCAAATAAATGTGACTTCTAATAAACACCTTTTTCTACCACTGACTTCTCCCACTACATTTGCTCGATTTACAAGGCAAAATATTATTTCACCATGTTACCTTCATACCCAAACAGCTTTTGTAGCTACCAGCTTTGTAAAGATCAGTCTGGATTCTCAACACCTCTCATACTGTGATAATAATTCATAAAAATTGGAACACAGGTGACAATTTTACTGATACAAGAATCAGGACAAAACTTTAAATTACACCTCTCTACAAGGACTTATTTATTAGTGCACTGGGATATAGGCCAAGTAAGCTGATGTTAAAAGTAGTTTAACCATTAAACACATCATGTCTGAAGATCCGTTTCTCTCTCTGTGGAAATATTAAACCCAAGCAAGTCTTGGCTTACTGTGAAATTAAATATCCTTATTTAAACTTTCTATGCTGCTCATATATGTTATTTAAACTCATTAAGGAAGCCTGAAAAACTATGGAAAAAGAATGAGATTGAAAAGCAGTAAGATGCCAGCAATATGCTATAATGTAAAGGCTAATGTCACCTGATGTACTTAATTCCTGTTTTCCACTATGTTCTGCAATTATGATACATCACCACCAGAAAAAAAGTTCCTCATCTCTGTAATTATATAGAACATCATCAGCCCTTCATTTCAGCTCTCTGATCCAAAATACAACAGGCTATTAACTTCCTACATGTTCAACTGCTTTTCTACCATCTTGCAGCAGCTGAAGTGTTCATCTGAAAATGGCCAACAAGAAAAAAAATACTATTTAAAAACAACCTATGAACAATGTGTCATCTTAAGTGAGCTGGAAGTAGAAATTAAAATATTATCCACAGCATTTTTTTCTGAAAAAATTATGCTGATGTGAAGGTTAGCATTTAGATAAGCTTTTTTAGTACACTAGCTATAGAGTGCTCCATATGCTACATGTATACACTTAAAGTAAGACTTTCAGGATGTCTTAACAACTAAGCAAAAAAAAAAAAAACCACACAAAACAGTTCTCAACCCAAACTCCTATTATTGCTCGGCTAATTATTAAATCCAAACTATACTGTATCTT
The DNA here is from genome assembly GCF_964034855.1 of Anser brachyrhynchus. Taxonomy (NCBI): domain Eukaryota; kingdom Metazoa; phylum Chordata; class Aves; order Anseriformes; family Anatidae; genus Anser; species Anser brachyrhynchus. The sequence goes on along the minus strand of NC_137720.1, from coordinate 4,344,921 downwards.
ACCTGACTCCTTTTCAGCATCTGATTCTGAAACTTCATCTTCTTCAGCTTCTTCCTCTTCTTCAGAGCTAGAACTGCTAGAGTCCTTGTTCTCTTCCTCCATCTCCATGGACTTCAGCATATCCTCCTCATAGAGAATCTTCTCTTTGCTGCAAGAAATGGAAATTTTAAGGATTACCAGGCGAGTTATTTTTGTGTTCTACTTCTCAGGAACACTTAGACAAATTTTGCTACATACAGAACATGCAAAAGGACAAAAATCAGTCCACAGACTGCATCCCAGCACTTCCAGCAGTGCCAATTTTCCATGGATTCCAATGCCAGTCTCGCATTTCCTAAGTTTGCGAGCATTTCTCAGCCCAAAGAAATGCAGCCTCCTCTCTCTTCTCCTAGCATTACACAATCCATCACCTGGGCTGCATGGCTCTGCAACTTCAAAGCTGTAGTTTTCAGCCCAAGGGTTAAAATGATAATCAGCAAGAGCAGAAACTGGGGGACCAAACACCAACCCAACTCTTCGTTCTATGGGTATGGGTTTGCTAAGAAACATGTAAAATTATATTTAAAAGAACTTAAATTTAAAAGGAACCATGAAATTAGCATGAACAGCAGTGGACTATTTTAAAGCAGTTGAGGCCAGCTGACTGCGTACAGATGTAGCTGGCCTCCCATTACATGCTGTACAGCTTCTTTTCAAAAAGGAAACATACTTTGTGAAGAGTCCGCTTTGAGGTTTGCCATTCATGTCAGCTTCAATTAGCTTATTCCTCGTCTCCTTCTCACTTCGTAGCTGTCAAGAAGTCCAAGAAGATTGCAGAAAGAACAAAGAGAGACATATTAAGAAGCCACCTCATCACAATTCCAATAATTACCCCAGCATAAGACCATCCCAACCTTGTTAGATGGAAAATATTGTGAACTTGTTTAGCAAGCCAGTTCAACAGCTGCATATGTGCAAGAGCGCTGGATGTCTTGGACTAGAGCTCCAGAAGCACATAGCAGGACACCGAGCACCGCCTTAGGCTCCAGCAGCAAAGAACTTAACAGAAGTTCGTGGCAGGATCTGCTGAGACCCAGAGTCAAATCGTGACTTTCATGGTACTGCCCTGCATCTGCCCACACAGATACAGCGCTGGAGCTCTGTCCATACGTGTTTGTGTGCGCATGAAATCAGTTTAAAATTTGCTGCCTGTGTACCTACTATGTACTTGCTCTCAGAGGAAAGTATTTGAGTGCGCCCTGTCCAGGCTGGATCTCCCACAAGGGTGGGTCACTTCTTAAATCCCTCAAGTGCCAGCATAATGTATCGAACAAGAATATCCGTAATCACTGCAGCAGCTGAAATATTTTGTCCAGTTAGCAGTGTGAACTTTGTCACTACTGATGGACAAGATAGTAACCAAAAAGTCTAAAAGCACAGTGACAGCTGAGGTAAAAAAAAAAAAAAGGGGGGACTGCAATTAGAGGCTCACTTTTAAGCCTGTCTCCTTTGTATCATGTCTAGCATGGTTTTCCTCCGCGTCTGAGAGAAGGAGCTGACACTGGGACAAGAAGCAAAAGCTCTGCAAATTCTGAACGTAGGAAAAGCCACACGGAGTCCAGCACAAAGCCAAAATTTGGGGTACAGCATACTCTTACACTGAATAAACTTTTGAAGTGGATCAAAGGTAAGTTTGGGGAACAGCCTGCTCCATTCATAGGGAATTCAGAGACTGGAAAAACAAATCCAAACAAATCAAACAATTTGCTTCCAGCAAACAGAACTCCCTTTCTCTCCAGTAACAGCAGCAAATCTTTTAGCAGGGATAGCGCATTGCTCCTCTCTGTATTCTGTACTTAAGCTTTAGATTTAAAAAGTCTGATTTAAGAGTCATTTTGAAAGTGAACTAATACACTTAGAGAAGTGTTTTGGAACTGCCTATTTTATCCTTAACAAATTAAGCTTTCTATTTTAAGCAATTTCAATGTGGCACATGATAAACACACACAATGAAATGGATCTTCAATTAAAAAAAACAAACACATCCACTGGAAAGAAAGATTCTTCCCTTCTTTCCAGTTCTACTATTTCCTGCTACACTCATTTGATAAATGGAAAAGGCCTTTATATAGTGCTACTAATATAGAGAACAAGGGGGGTTGCTAATCCCTCCAAAGCAAGCCTAAAAATGGGCTAGCACCCATCCAAAAAATTCCTTTGGTTGTTTTTATTTTCCTTTTCTTCTGAACACTACATTTATCTGCACAATCCCAGTGTAGTTAGATAGGAGGAAGCCCGCAGTACAACATTGGTAGTATTTATCAACACCTCATTTAGGGAGAAGCTGATTAATTTTTAAAAAGTTTCTGTGAATGTTAAGGGTGCTATTTAAAGATGACAGCAGCTGTGTTATGATCAGAGTTCGAGTTCTACCACCCACATTGTCAGTTCCTCAAAATACTTTGCTGGGTTTTATCAGCAATGTTCTCATTATGTCTGTTTCTGAATCCAACATTTTAAATGATACTTTCTGATTTTTATTCATTTATTTTTAAAAGAAGGTTGGTTTAGTTTTTGAAAGCACCCAGGCAATATAGTTGCGTAGACCAGATGAAATAGGAAAAAATGTAATCCCAAACCAACTTTTTGGCTTGATGACTGCCTTTACTTAGATCAAGATATATTTTTGCCCCCCCTTTTTTTTTTTTAAATGGCAACTTTCTACTTATAACTCTTTCCAATATCTTCATTGCATTAGGAAAGAGCAGTTTAATATGGTTTTGAAATCACTGATTTTTTCCAGTCTGGAACTCCCTGAAGATTTTAATTTCTTCTCACTCAATCAAAAGTCTCCCTATTGTAAGAAAGGCAGATGTGGTAACAAATATCTTTCTTACCAGTGACAGCATACTTCCTTAGATAGGAACTTGGAGTGACTTGGGTAGTCACTCATTAAGGAAAGAGCAGTTTGGTGCTAGAGAGCTAAAAGTAACTAAAGAAGAGCAATTCCAAAGATGAACTACAATTCCTTATCAGTTCACAGAATTCTGCATGTCAGCATGCTTCTGACCTTCTTGACACAATCATCCAGTTTTCTAGATTTCTAGCTACTGAAAATATTGGTGTAATTAAAGATTCTGAATGACTAACAAAAATCGCTGGACCTCAGCTTCATGCCTGTGTTGACACCATATGCTTTAGGGAACACCTGTGCACAGAAACGTAATTGGAGAGGTGGAAAATGATCAGCCAAAATCTCACCACAGTTTGCTTCTTCTGCAGCATTTCTAAATGCTCTACCAGTCCCTCGTCAGCCACGTCAAACGGCGTCTGGCCCTGGAACGATACGAGAACACAAGAAGCTATCCAACACAGCATGCCGTTAATGTTCCAGAAAGCACTATTTAGAAGTGAAGAACAAAACTGAACGCCCACTACAGCCCCCCCCAGATGCTGCGCAATGCACCCTGCTGCACTCTACAGCAGGGAACGCCAAGCGGCAGCGATGGCAGTTTCATGACACGATCCACGATCAGAGGAATGGCGGTTCCCTCATTGCTGCTGATCAAATCTAAGCCAAGAGTAACACACTAAAGTTTCCAGGCTTGTAAAAAGCACACTCTTGGACTGGGAAGGATTGCAATCAACGTTTTCTACTATATCATTATGTATATGAACCTCCTGAAAGGCTGACAACCATCAGCAGGCCAAAGGATTTGGGAGCTATTTCCACATCCACAGGCATTCACAAATAAAGCAAATCAGAAAAATTACTTTGGGGCATAAAATGAGAAATCATTTACATTTACGTTACATTTATACCATAACTAAAGCTATAACCACCATTTTATTAACAACACATAATGAAACCTGACGGCCAGTGATCAAATAAATACAGATTGTCTCGGCCATCTGACTATTGAGGTAATAGCTCTTGACAGGAAATAGCAGGCATTTGATTGCAGCGAATATAATTGTGTCTGTTTCTTTTCAAGTCTATTAAAATAGGAAACCCACACGCCTTCTGAACACTTTGGAGAAGCTTCTGATGGCATTTAGAACAAAAAAAGATTCGCAGTATTTTGAATGCCAGAGAGCTCACCATGGTGAAATGGGTCCTTCTCCTGGAGCTATTTCTTTTGCAACAGCTTGCAGTACAGATAGATGCGCTCAAACCACATAGTGCTACAATTCTCCTACCAAATTCTCATCTGCTTTCATTCCCTGATGCTGTTCCAAGTAAACACAACCTCATTTCCTACTACAGAAGCAGTCATGGCACAACTGAATCCGCTCCAGCAGGAAGCAGCTCACAGACACTGCCTGGACATCACAGCAGGGAGGGGAAAACAAAGAATAACCCTGGAAAAGCACACTTCACCTCTTGAAAACCCACGGGCTCTTCAAGGAAACTTCTAGCAATTAGAAGTGTGGTGTGTTTTTTTTTTCCCCTCCTTTTTTTTCCTTCTCACAAATATCCTATTTTTCTTTACTCATTTCTCAAAAGTGAATTTTTCAATTTCCCTTTTTATGACCAAGACTGTAGAACAGGAAGGATTTAAAACTGGCAGCTTCTCAAGGGTTCATGAGTTTTCAATGCTTTGTACTTAATATTAGTGTATTATTGTGCACTCCAAGACTTTTTGTTGTTTAATTTGTCAGGATTATAATAAAATAGGAAAACACAGATTAGCTCCTATCCTCTCACACGCTCTTGGTCCTAAAGTTTCATCACTATTCTTTCCTGGTAGTGCTTGAAATCTTTTCTTCCTTCCTTCAGTCAAGGGTCTTTATCTTCTGATACTTTTAAATGCTCTAGCACATGTGCAGGAGAATTGCTCACCACACAACTTTGTCACGTTGTTGGATCAAATTGATAAGCAATTATGGCAAAAAGGTGATGTGCATCCTGGTATAAAACACGCTGCACGCTGTGCCAACACCTGTGCTCACTAACCAGCTTGTTCCTGATGTCCATGTCGCACAACGCCTCGGCCAGGATGGAGCAAGCTTCCTTCACTCCCCAGTGCGCAGCAGCGTGGAGTGGAGTCCAGCCGTCATTGTCTTGGACGTTCAAATTAAAGCCAGCCTGGATCAAGAGCCTGAGAAAAGAAGCACTATTGAGTCCTGCCCACCCAAGAAGGACTTCTGTACACAGAGAGGTCACGCCATATGTCACAGAGTAGGGAACATGGTTTAAAATATGCCAGCAGCTTTTTGTTGTTACTCATCTCAGCAACAGCCCGGTCGATGTGCTCACACACATAACAGAAGTGTGCAGGATAATGAAAGAAGTGACTTTGCCACTGTAAACACCTGCTGCAACGAGTCTAATTGATAAGATTGCCTTTCAGCACGTCCTAAATTGGAGAACATTTTGATTTCTCGTCTGACATTGGTGACCCAGTCTGAACTGCTGCAACAGACAAGAGACACCAGACTCACGCAGGCACTAGGCAAACCAGCAACATCTCTCCGGGACGTAACCCCTGTAACAAGGGACTGGCACAGCACCTGGCGCGGACAGGACGTTTGATAACTCAAGTTCAGTGCTGGTTCTGTGGGTGAACAAGGACACACTGCAGGAATGGTCTGTAAGAAGCCAACGCTGGCAGGGCTGCCAGGTAAGAAGCAGAGACATTACTGACTGATCGCCAGCTGGGAAATTTGTCAGTTAAATTATCTACAGCTCCAGCATTTTTGCAGACTAGACCTTGCACAGCCAAAGCTAAGTAAACCTGCCAGGGAGCAGCCTTGCATCCCTTTTACTGCTGTGCACCTTCCACCTGCCTCCCTCCTCTATCAGAGCAAAGTGCTAAGGTTGCATAGCATCTGGGGCTTGAATATTTAAAAACAAAACAAAAGAGAGACAACTGTAGTCTGAAACTTCAGAGGCATATGCACAGTAGTACACAAGTGCTCAGATGAAAGTACCAAGCCGCTCATGTATCAAAACTATTATCCAACTGCTTAAATATTGAAGAACATCCCAGGGGAATTCTGCAAGTTCAGTAAAACTGCTACTGCAAGTTTCCATGGTGGGTTTCCACCATTCACAGCCACCTTCCTTCGGCTCAGGGGAAGTCTAGCATGACCCCGGAATGACACTAACAGTCTTGAAACTCCCACAGCTTTACACTGATGCATTACTGCGCTAACTAAAACAGCCATCCTATAGCAGCAGTGTGCTTCTCTGTGAAAGAAATTTGAAATCAGGTTCTGACTTTATGTTGATTCTCCAGCTGGCAAAAGGGAGGAACGTAGTTGTTAAAGAGACTGAAGGTCACAGACAAATTCTGTCTCATCGGAGAGTTAGCTAGCTTCTGGCTTTCAACCCCTTTGGTTTAAGTCACTGAAGCTTTATATTTGAACTCACAGAGTGGCCATAAAATACAAGAGAGTGAAACAATGTCAGCTCTCTGTGAGATCTGTTTATCATTACAACATTTAAGGAATAGCCGATCAGAACTAGACACCTTGCAAACGGCCAATGCAGCTTCCGTTGATGACTACTGGCAGCCCTCCCCTGAAAACCCACAGGATCGGCATCCCATATTGTTCAGGAGATATTAGATTTCTATTCCACATGATCCATGATGAATTACTGTTCTTGGGCACAGCAGAGGCACAGACAGCTCATAACTCAATTATAAGCTCTAATGAATGAATACAAAGAGGAAACATGAAGAACAACAAAGTTACTAGAGCTTGATAAGAAGCAGCTCTTACACATCAAGTCATGGCACTTAAAGCTACGAAGTAAGGAATCAAGCTGGATGAATGTTTACAGAAAGGATTTTAACCTGGGAAATGGAGTAACCCTGCAAACAGATCTTTATGGGTACCTCCACCCAAACATTAATAACGGAGAAAAAAGCTTTCTTGTTGGAATCCCTGATTTGACCTCACCTGTAAAAATATTAATGCTTAATTGCCAGGAAGTGCCACACTGGGCACATTTACATTCATAATAAGCTTGTTTGTGCTGTAGCAGCAGAACTGTTACGTGGTGGGATCTCTCTGTCACTGCTGATGGCTGCAAGAGCAGTAGCAGTAAGTGGCAGAGGACAGTAAGGTAAGGGAGGACACTGCATTTTTCTACTAGGCTGACAAGCCGGTCACGTAAACTGTTGGGGTGTTTGTGATGGCCACACAGCATGTATTGTCGCCTTGTAGGCTAAGTTACACTTTCATTCCCTGACAGGGTTAATTTCCTAGCCCTGAAACTATTACTCTCATAGGGAAAGTTAACCTTTTAATTTATATCTCAGTCACAGAAAAGCTTTAATCTCCCTGAAGGCCTAGAGGTACAGAAGAGAAGCTTCCAGCCTCTGTACATTTCTAGGTGAACCACCACAGCTGGGCACATAATTGTGCAAAGCCTTTTGAGAAAGCAGCAGCATAAAGATCTAGGTATGAAACACATTTCTCTCAACCATAAAGCTAGCCGTGTTCCTTATGGAAACCAGACTCAACTCAATGCACGAGCCATGGATGGAGTTCCTACCTCATCACTTCAGAATAGCCCTTAGCCGCAGCCACGTGAAGAGCGGTGGCACCTGTCCGGGGCTGCTTTATGTCTTCGATTCTCCCGCTGTTCAGCCACTGTCGGGCATCCTGTAGCATTTGCTGCTCCTCTTCTTTTCTTGCCAGGTCTAGGTCTACACCTAAGACAGCAAAGCACAGGAGAGATTATCAAGTGAAAGCTCTCATGCACTTATTGAACTTACCGTATGTTTTATTTGTTATACAGTGTTAGCAACCTCTTGCCATCTTCCACAAAAATCAGCAAAAGCTTTTTCTAGGAGTTGGGAGAACTCCTGCATCACTGTCAGAAACTTCAAAGCTGTCTGACAAAAACAAACAACAAAATCCGAAAGCTGAGACACTGGTTGCAAACCAGCCTGATCAGCTACTAGCTCAGCTGTGAGCCAGGTGTGGTGGAAGGGTTTTATTCTAAATATGCAGAATTCCAGACTGAAATAACCAATTCATGAATAACAGTATAACAAACTGAATTAAACAATGGTGCAAGCATAATCTGCAGTGTAAATGTGAAGAAATGATCCTAAGACATCTTCTGCAAGACCAGCACAACCCCAACCGCATGCTCACTCAGAATTCAGTAAGCCAGCAAGCTGCACGTAAAGAGATTTCTGGACTGCCCTAGGGCCACTCTGTGCACTCTGAAAGAAATATTTAATCAATTCCTTTGAGCTGCACACCACCAGATTCTGGTAAAACAGTTCTAAATCATTTTGGGGATGGAAGGAGCTAAAAAAAAAAGGTCTACTCTGGTGGCTTAAGAGATCTGCTTTAGATGAAGTCAGACAACTGAGTCTACTGATACATACATCTGGTATAAAGACACAGCCATGCTGATAACAAGAGGGACAAGTTTTCCACCTGAGGAAACCACTGCTACTCTGTGGAGAGACCAGGTGCTTCTGGCTGATGGGCTGCTTCAGTTAAACCTACAAGGGGCAAAACTATCTCAGGCTTGTTTTAGTGAGTGGATTTTTTCATGTTAATATGGTAATATAAGGATGACATATCAATCACAAGCATGATACAGCTCCGTACAAGATTAACCAGACTAGGGCTCTTGGACTCGGGAAAATAATATGAAGTAGATGACAAACTTCAAAAAAAAATCAAGAATGGTGTTGAAAAGCAACTGTCCCTATGGATTAATTCTTTCAATATAACAACAACACGATTACCAAGGAAGCTGTAGGGCATTAGACTTAAAATAGAAAAAAAGAAAACATTTATCAACTCAGATTCTGAATTGCGAAGTACTGCAGGATGTTGCAAAGACTAAAACAAGAATTATAAATTGGTAGAAGAGTAGCAGCACATCTGTAGTTATTAAATATAACGCTATACATGCTTGGAGTTCCCAAGAAAGACTGCACAAGTCCACAAAACAGAAATCCACGGGGGATTTGCAAATGTACAGAAAGCCCATCTGGCTCAGGAATTCCTTGAGGCACAGTGACTGGAGGCTGGGAAAATGCTTGGGAGGGGAACCATACAAGCTTGTCCTGTTCTTGTACTTTGCCCTAGGCATCTGCTTTCAGCTACTGTTGAAGACAGAGCTAGATGGACGCTTGTCTGAAGTTTATAACGCATTTATTCCAGCAATTATGATCCTTTTAAACTGTGTCAATGGGAAACTTCTCAGTGGAGACAGATGGTTGTTTCAGGGCATCTTAGCAGGATGCCGCTAATGTGGTGAAGCAATGAAAAAGCCAAACAGAATCCTAAGAAGTGTCAGGCAAAATATCTGCAACAGAGGCAGAATTACTGCCTTGATGCCCTGTAAGGTTTCAACTATGTTATTACAGTTCTCATCACCCATTTTAAAGAGAGACAGGTTACAATGATGTAGAGAAAGGATCTCTACCTTCCTGGTCACCCAAGGAAGCCTGGCTGCAGGGAGGAGACGGGCATGGTTTGACCAGCCCTGTAAAACAAAGGCTGACCAGACAATTCTTCTCAAGTGTGTGAGCAGAGTAAGCATGAGAGAAGAGCTATTTAAGTCAAAGTGGATGGGGAAAGGGGACATAATCAGGATAACTTTGTCACAAATACCACAAGACTAGAAAGTGAAACTTCTATTTACCAGAAAAAGCATGATTCTGTGTAAATTTTCTAACAGGAGTAGTTGCACAAATAACAACCAGCTCTCAGATGGACAATTACAGACTCCCCACTGGAACAGTACCGTGATCAACAGAAGTAGCAAAGGACTGGTGTCTTCCTAATTATACCTGAAGATAACTGAAACAAAAAAACCCTCCAACTCCACAAAAATCCACTAGGTGCCAAGCAGAACACATTGATTAGAGAAGACTGGATTCCATCTAGCATGCAAACAACCCCAACACCAACCCCTGGAGTCATGGAATCATCTAGATATAAAGGAATCCTGGTGGGTCTCCAACCTAAATCCCTGCTCAAAGGAGGCAAACCTTCAAAGCCAGATCAAGTTGCCCAGAGCTGTACACAACCAAGTTTTGAATACCTCCAGTGATACAGATGCCACAAATTAACTGGGTTCCTGTCCCAGCACTGCATCGCTTTCCTGGGAAGTATTTTTCCCCTTATTTGCATGCTCAGACCTGTGCCTTTTGCCTCTCCTTCTGTCACAGCGCAGTTCTGAGAAGAGCCTGGCTCCATTGCCTTTTAAGTCTCCTCAAGAGGTAGTGGATGACAGCGGTTACATTCCTCCATTGACTTTCTCTTCTCAAGGCTAAATATGCAGTCTATACCTCTCAAACGTGACTATACTTTGGATAGATAACCCCAGTTCATCTTTTCCAACACAGTAGAGGTAAGTGCATCGCTCAAAACCACCCCTGATGAACTTCACAGGTAGGACTTAAACTTCTTACATTATATATAAAGATGCCTAACCACTTGCAGATGGATTCAATGAGCATAAAGAAAATTTTACACTGGCGAATCATTTCTTAATTACGACACTAGTTACACTGTCCAAGTTGCTTCTACAAGTGATGGTTTTGCAGGGACAACACACAAAGCAGCACCCCAGACAGGCACACCTGATGAGAAAAGGGGAAATAGCTAAGCAGATGGGCTGCAGAAGTCTAGGTAAGGATCAGGAAAAAGCAGATCACTCAAGGCCAGACATCCCCATTTCCTGGTCCCTACTCTTGGCAGGACTGCGAATCTCACTTCTGCATGATCAAGTCTGAGTGTATTAAGACCTTTCAGTGATACCAGAGGTCAGAATTAAAACTCACTTTTAAAGTAAATGTATCTAACGAATCTACTTTCGGTATTGTGATGTATTGCTGCTAACAATTCTGCTAAGAGGGACAGAGACTGCACAACACGAACCTTCTGCTTTCATTCTAACATTCTGCTACTGAAGCAAAGCTTCTCTGCTGCCGCTTGGTCCAGATTTCAGATCTCTCCATCTATAGCCATGCAGAAAGCCTTCAGGATTTCTTTACAAAACCTCTTTGTTTTTGTGTTCTGACTCACATATTCAACCCCACCACTGATTTACCTTGTTTCTTTACTTGTTCCAGAAGCAGGTCCTTCATGGCTGCTTCCTCTGCGATGTCAGATGGGACTTCACCTTCACTGTTCACAGCGGCCACATTAGCTCCATGACTAATTAAATACCTACACAAATGAGACCCATGCCAATGTATCAGAACTCATGTGCAGGCTTCAAAGAAACTTATACAGTAAAGCAAGTGGCAGAACAAGGTATTTGGCCTTCTACTTCAAGTTCAAATGAGTGTTCCATATTCTTATCGAATTTCAACTCTAGAAAAGTTCATTGCTAAATGCAAGGTCCCTGGTCAGTGGCTCATGCAAACAGTTTTTCTTTCTCTGTAGTTATTTAAATGACCCCAGTTCTTGCACTCATCTGATAAGATTACGCTTTTTAAAAAAAGATAGAGCAAAAGATAATCTGAGCTATCATCAATTTTTTAATTTGTCTTATTTAAAAATATGCCAGCAGTTAATTCAATAATAATTAATGCCTTCTTCAGCTTATACATCTTGTAACCAATAAAATTCTCAGAAGAAAAAAGTGTTTTAAACACCAATCTAGGAGGGTGAGGTAAGAAAAGGTAAAGGCATTTTTGAAAACAAATTTTAAAACCAACCACCATCTTTGAGAAATACTTATCAGTATTCACACTGCAGTAACTTTCTGGTAGCTGTGGTGGACTAAATATATAAGTATGGTGTGACTGGGAAAGAATAATAATGTGTTTTATTAAAACAACTATTATTGGAAGAGGGGCACAAAACAAACCAACAAACTGATACAGAATCACCTGAAGAGCTAAGAACTGTTCCAGCAGCAGTACAATACACAGAAGTAACTGAGCCACAGAAGATATCTTTTTTTTTGGTTAGAATACATTGTGGAGGATCATCTTGTGAAATACTACTTTTCCCTTATTCTTCTACCCTGTGATGTGATCACAGAAAGAATGATTCGAATCAGGAAACTACTCCTTCTGTTTTCTGGTTCTTTGATTCCAATTATTCCAGCACTCCAGGTCTTACATCCGGGCAATTCTCAAACTCTCGGGGCAACTCGGCGTACAACAAGAAGTCTGGTATCAGTACCTTCTCTGGGACGAACAGACTATTTAGTGCTTTGTGAGCATAATGAGCGTTCAGATCAGTTACAGAATGTTATTTCAATCCCTGGAATCAGTAAGTGTGCCAAAAGTCAAATCTTTATTGGGACTCCCTTGTAACAGGTTAGTGCCTTGCTTTAAACATCTACTGGACAAAACTCTCAGTAATATTTACTGTCTCTTTTTTTATATGTATTTTATTAGTGTTTGTACTCACTAGATTATCTAATCTAACCTAGTCACCCATTTATGTCCATACTGAACCCAGTATCTTGTGTTGTACTCAAAAATAAAATAACGCTCTAATTTCAAGTGGGTTAATTAATAAGTAGTTACTTTTATTTGCTTCTCTGTCTTTTGCAAGACAGTATGCTAAGTAACAGAAACATAAAATCTCAATATGAAGAAAAAGAAATGATGTTGTTGGCCTATCAGTGACTCTGGAGCCCAGAACATTGCACTTCTCTTTCTAAAGTCTCCACACAACCAGAACACTGCTCACAGGCTTATTTACATAAAAAGCAGCAGCAGAGCTCTGCTTCCTTACACCTCTCCATGGATTGGTGTGCCTGCCTCTCAGCCATCACATTTCCCTTTTGCTTGGCATTTTAGCTGAAGTATCTAATGAATCATAAATCATTTTAATGGGACCAGCAAAAGACAACCATTTCCAGGCTCCACCTTCATTAGAACAAACTAAGGATCCACTAAAAGAAGGAACACGTCTTCTCCACTTTCAACATTGCTTCCGAGACATTGTATGAGTTTCAGAGCATCACTCGTCTGTGTACCTGCTCCAAAGAGGAAGACGTGGAAAGTGTTATGAATACCCAGAATAGCCTGAAACTCACTCACTCTGCTATGTTCAGGTAGCCACACGATGCCACTGCGTGAAGAGGGGTCCAGCCCTCGTTGTCTTGTTGGTTGACATTGGCTCCGTTTTCTACAAGGAACTTCACCATGTCCAGGTTCTCATCTATACAGGCCTGAGGGAGAAAGGAGGGAGGGGAGCAAGCAGAGGGAAGAATTGGAGAGAAGGAAGAAAAGAAAGGTGATGGTGTTAAATTGGTGTTAAATCAAGTGAACAACTTCCATTTGCAGTTTATTGTCAGGGACAATGCCTGGGCTGAGTTTCCCACACTGTGAGCTAGCATACTTTGAAACTTAAAGTAGCACGAAGCTGGGAACTAAACTAAATTAATTTCAGAAATTTCAAAAAATAATTGAAACTCAAAGAGTCCCTAGGTGGACCATCTCTGAATTTGCCCAAGCTTTACCCTTCTCACCAACTGATTTGTTTCCCTCCTCTCCCCATGCTTAACTCCCTGGAGCGGGGCAAAGACACTGTAAAATGATAAATCTGTATTGGCTTTAGGTATGGCATCGGATTCCTTTAAGGCAAGGCAAGCTGTATGCTTATTTAGGTGATGCTGTTCCCTCCAAATGTCAGCAAAATAACATCAGAAAAATCACTGAAATATCACTAGCAGTAGGGATGAGCAGGGAAAATATAACCTCAAGACGACTGAGTAAGGCAGTCCACCTGTAGGCTGGATGGTGCCCTTTGCAGACAGAATTATAGCAAAAGCAGAATTTTATACAAGTGACTGCATACAAATCGGATGGGACACAAAATGGTGTGGCTTAACTTCCTTATTCAGCAGTAGCTGTTTATTTTCCTGACTATAGCAAAGTACAACGTTCTCTGCTAGCCCTACAGACCCAGCGAGCTGTGGACGAGACCAACAACCCTTTATTAGCTGCTCCATTAACTCCAGAGCCTGCACTTACAGAGACCTGCTAGCTTTGAAGTTGCCAGAAGAAAACCTAGCTAGATTTTCAAGTCTCAGCAGTTCTGTTAGGTGGAATTCCTCCTTCCTGAAATTCCTGGCTGCAGCACGTTCTGTGGCGCGTTCGCAGTTCACTGGAGGCTGCTATTTAAGGATGAGCTGGCAATTTAATACGTATGTCCCAATGCGTGTGCCTCAGCTGAGAAGCACCAGGCATGACTGGGAGGCAAAAGGACCGTCTGTGACTGCGTGTTCAGCTGCAGGCAGAGACCTCGCTCCTCGCTGCGAGAAGGGCAATCCTGGCCGAGCGTCCTCCAAAACCCACAGCACCCGGTCCTTCACACCGCTTGATGTGGGCACATCCCTCGCTATTCTTCTAAAATGAGCACCACGCACTATTCTTCAGTTTCATTACTTGTTATAACAGGAAAGGAATTGTCTCGAAGCAAACCCCCCAGTGCAAGCCCCCAGTGCGATGCAAGCCAGAGATTCCTGCTGTACCCGAGGCACAGGGGGACTCTCGTGTGCCCGCGCACATGTAACCATGTTAAGGTCCCTGCCTACTGTACATACTCTAAAAGAGCCACACTCCAGGTTTCCATAATCCTAGAAACCATGCAAACAAAGTTATTAATGGCTTATGTCCTTAACGATGAACTCAAATGCAGTAGAAAGGCAGAGTGAGCAACGCACAGAGATGTGGATACGGATATACAAAACGTAATGCTCCCTTCTCAGTTCAAGAGGTAATTTTTAAGAGAATCTATGTCCGAGCCTGCAAGAATTCAGAGCTAAGATGCACTTCACTGCCACCCACATTGAGGGTAATATAGCACAAGTTTCCCCAACACATTTCAAACAAATCATACTTAATCTTATTGATGAGTTAATTACATTTTAACGTGGGAACACAACCGTTCCATGTCGCTTTTTAAATAAAACTACCATCATGTAAAAGCGTATTGCTCTGACAATAGCCAAGACACGTTTGCCCACACAGAGGTTTCTTTTGAGGACCGTCACGTCTGGTCAAGTGCAGAATCACAGCCTCACAGAAGAATTTTATCAGCGAGGCTCTGATAAAGCAGCGAGGTGGGCGTTGCGTGCCTGTGCATACTCACTCCAGACGAAATGCAGCATAGCAGTACTACCTGCAGCTTAAGTGCCGAGCTAAGTTCAGCCTCGAGAACCTCTTCATACCGTGAGCTTTATGTGCATTTGATAGATGGAGTATTATATTTACACTGTTTATCATTTAAACCACCCAAACAGCTGCCACCCACTACCTCTGCGCACACTGGGAGCAGGCCAGGAGAAGAGACCAGAACTTCCTCGAGCCACTGGATATGGACTCAAAAACAAACAAACAAAAAGTTTAGATGCATAAAAGAGCCCCCACACTTTTTTTTTTTACGCCTGTTACTGGCCTCATTATTCTGTTGGTCCCCATCCTTCATGTTTCCTAAGGAATGCATGCTGGAAACAGAAGGGATAATGGGATAAAACCCCACCTGTTCCTACAAAGAAATCTGCAGTAATTTGATTCGCCTGGCCCCTGAAGAGATAAAACGATGACAAAGTGACATTGGGTCAAAAAAAGCTACATGGGTGCTGACGACAGCAGGCAGGGCCTCGCTTTCCCAAGGGAACCGTAACATATTTCATGCCTGCTGTTTGCATTGGTGCTAGAAATTTTCTTCGTGGCAAAGGTGGATCAAGTCCTTAATGGAGCAAAAACGTATTCTTTAATATCTAAGAAAAATAACCTCACTCCACCCTTCTGCACCTATCATGAAAAACTGCTGTTCGCATTGTGTGATCAAGCGGTGTGATACTGCTTGGCAAATATTTATTTTAGCATTAGTTAGCGACACATACGAATAGGACTGAGTGGAGCTGAGTAACGTGAACAGTTGTGTAAACGGCCTGAGGCTGAGCTAACTTTAACAGGTATGATTCTTTCCTGCCAAAAGTATCAAAATGTGCAAATTATGTAATATTACAAACAAACGATATTGGCTGAGATTCCTTCTCCGCTGCATTTCTAGAAAAGAAATGTCAGGAACTGGCATTCCACGGAGGTACCGGACAACCCCTCATCAGTCCTGAAAATCCCATCGCTGTCTCCCCAAAGAAACTATCAGGCACAGCATTATTTGCAACATTTCTTAGAACAGTTTTAATAAGACTTAAAGCAATAATTATGAGGTCCACAAGTGGGATAATAAGTAAAACGAGGAATTTCTGAAGATCTCCTAAACTTTAAGAACTTCAAAAACCGTATCAAAGTTCGGACAGGCCGAAGGGCAGCTTGCAGGGGTTGCAATGTATTTCTACGTGTATTTTTAAGTGTCATCTGAGTAACATTTACACGTTTACACAGAATTCACATTTGCACATGTATTTGTGGTGTTAATTGCTCCATACACAAGATCACTTTACCAAGCTATAAACACCAGGAACTCTCACTGGTTAGAAGTTCTCAGCACACATTTGGCCACCTAAAATTTGGAGAGCCCCGACTGCTGACACCCTATCCTCCTCCATAAAGTATCTGTTATGTGTTTTATTGAGCTTACCTGCTAAAATTAAGCACTGTAAAACACCATATAAGAAAATAAGTTTCACTGAGTTTCAGAGGGTAAAGTTCACCTTCTGGTTAAGCAAAATAGGTTTTCTGAGGTTACTGGAGGAAGGAGAAGAGGACAAAGAGGAAGTGAAGCGGCAGATGTGTCCTCCCTTAAGTACTATTAATCCTCCAATCTTAAATTTAGGAGAGTGGGTAACTTCAGTAACCTGAGAGGATCTATCGCTATGCAAAGTTCTCCTCTTTTATTTGATACAGCATTCCTTGGGAACACTGTAAGAATAACTGCATCGGACTGCAGTATTACAAAGCAGGCACCTGCCCCCCAACCCTGAAAGGGAGGAAAAAGTCAGAAGTAACACTGTCTTCTCCGTGGAGAGTTATTAATTTGACGAAGCACTCTTCCACCATTTTGCTGTTGGAATGTGCTTTGCAGAAAGACAAGAAGATAGTTGGGCTTATTTCTTACAAGTTTAGGTGCTGCTAATGCTCAGCGGCTTTGTTTCATGTGTATTAACTGCTGCTAGTACACTACAAGAGGCTAAACACAAATGAATTGCAGAGCACAGGTTTTTTCTCTCTCTAACTTTTAAATTTCTTCTTTACCTTCCGTCCTCTACCTGTAAAAGACAGAATACAACCTTCAAGGAGATGAGACAGCCCGAGATCTTCAGCAAGCTGATCTCTTGCCATTCTTGTATTTTTCTTGGCAGCAGGTTAGACCCAAGTACCTCTGGAACGGCACTAATGTATTACAGCTTTAGCAGCCTTTGATGCAAACTGCATCCAGTGCCCAGAATTACCGACAAACCGCTCAAAGAAAGTTGGCTCGTACAGTTTAAATCCCGGGCATCGCTGGGCAAGCCTCCATCCCCAGCTCATGGTGTTCCTTCTGCTCCTGGCAGGGGACCAGCATTTAGCAGTTTTTCCATAGGGAGGAAGTGCTCAGTTTCTAAAATTTGCAGATACGGCATATTAGCTTCCCCCTCTTAGATAACAGGTGTAGCCCTTAACAGCCAGGGACACTCGCAGGATTTTTTTCGCCAGTAGCCACTGCCAACACATTCTTCTTTAAAGCATGAAGTTTACATTACAGCAACGAAAAGGGGCCACCAGGAAACGTTACAGAACAGCTCTGCAAAACTCTGCTTGCCTGGCAAGGCTTGTTCAACAACCAGACACAATCTGATCTTTATCTTGAATGAAACCTCATTATTATAATGGCATTGTTAGCGTTTGCTCCTTCCTCGGAGCACACAGAACACACAAGCTCCGTCTAACTTCTGATGAGTATCAGCAACGCAACAGCTCCAACTGCCTGCCGAGGCCTTCGGTTTGCATATCTCCTGGGCATCCCCCACAGGAGAGAGAGAGAGAGAAACATCAGGGAGCAGAAGGAGCCAGATGGGATTACACCGAAGCGTTCACAGCACCAGCAATCGAGCTCCAACAAGTCGCTGGGTGGAAACGTGCAGCGCTGCTCACTGCGTAGGGGACGCACCAGCCCTAGTACACCCCACCCTGCGCTGGTGCGGCTTCACCTCGAGTACTGTGTGAAGTTTGGGGCACCCCGGTACAAAAAGGACATAAAACTTGTTAGAGAACGTCCAAAGGAGGGCTACAAAGATGGTGAAGGGCCTGAGGGGAAGACGTGTGAGGAGCGGCTGAGGTGCCTTGGTTTGTTCGGCCCAGAGCAGAGCAGGCCGAGGGGAGGCCTCATGGCGGCCTGCAGCTCCCTCACGAGGGGAGCGGGGGGGCAGGCGCTGAGCTCTGCTCTCTGGGGACAGCGACAGGACCCGAGGGGACGGCGTGGAGCTGGGACAGGGGAGGGTCAGGCTGGGGGTTAGGGAGAGGTTCTGCACCCAGAGGTGTTCGGGCACTGGGACAGGCTCCCCAGGGACGTGGGCACAGCACTGAGATGCTGTGGCTCAAGAAAGGTTTGGACACCGCTCTCGGACTTAGGGTTTGATTTTTGGTCCTGTGTGGAGCCAGGAGTTGGACCTGATGATCCTGGTGGGTCCCTTCCAGCTCGGGATATTCTGTGATTCTACGATTTAGTCAACCCCCAGCCTATGACTTGTGCTACGTTGCCCCTATATAATAAATACACACAGGATGGCAGGGCGGGAAGGAACCAAACCACCTGACAAATTTCTAAGAAATCGCTTGGGATCGGCTGAGTAGAAAGGAAAAAAAAAAAAGTAATACACTTTTGCTTTGCATGGAAAAACAGGGTTGGTTACAATCCCTGAAGAACACGGAAGCAGTGGCAGTAATTGCACGTCAGCAGTACTGTCACAGGCACCCACATTAAGGCAACTGCTTTCTCCACAACTTCACCAGTATCCTGGCAGTTTAACATAAATACATTAACAAAACTCAGTGCGATGGTTTTCAGGCAGAACAGTTCTCGCCAGCACTTCAGTGCCAGCAGCTCCTCAGTAGCACGGGTGCTTCGGCTGCTGCGTACCTGTGCGGTTTGGTAGCACCGCGTACACGAGTGCATCTAACAAGGGTGAACTTGGCTGAGAGCATGTTGCACTTCTAAATGCAGTCCCATTGAGTAAATATTTAGTTTACAAACAGTATGTCGCATCACCCAGTGTCATACGATCACGTAATAAAATAGCAGCAGTGTGCATACAAGAGCTTGGAATCAAAGTCAGCCAGGAAACCTGTAATAACTACTCTGGTTTTAATTTTGGCTGTATTTAATTCCCTGGTGCTCCCTTCTTGGTTGGTTAGGATTTAAGAGAGAACCTATGCATTTTCTTGAGGCAGAGGTAAGATGGAGAAAGGGAAAGAGGACAGGGCTAGTGCCTTGGCTTCTGTGTTACATGCTTCTATTATGAATACATCAGTCTTGTGACAGAACCCTATCTTGGTGACTTCTGCTGTTTGGAAGAGTGAAAATCCAGTAATCCTGCGTGTCAGATTCTCGTGTAACACCCCTCATGGTTCCTGCATAGAAATCGCATTTGGTAACTCCACTTGTCACATGTAAATACAATACGCAAACTGGCACGTCAGACACACGCAGCCTTTTTACCGAGCGTTACAGATGTCAGGCCAGCAGAGGCCACGTGCCACCTCTCCTCAAGCACTCTGATATTCTCCTCGTCAGCCTCACAGGAACATGGCACCTCTTTACCTATGCGAAATGCTGCTGCTAAATCAGATTGCTTTATGAACTCACCTTATTCATCCTTTAACCATTTTCCAATTGAGGAAAGCAAGTGTTGCTACCATCCCCAAAGCTCCAGCCATCCCCTGACATGGGTTGGCTCCCTCTGCTCCGTCACTGATACCAATTCCTGTAACTCTTTAGTCAAAGTATTACCAAACACTCCTGAGATTCTTGCATACAACCCTACGTCCATGGTATGACATTCTCACACTGACCTCCAGGACCTTCTCTGTAACTAAATTGCCGAAGAAAGTCGCTCCATTTTTGCATATAACCTAAAATATAAGTTGTTTTGCTATGAGATCCTCAGAGCAGGGACTATCTGCAATTGATTAAAAAGCACCCTGCTCTCCACACACGATTGCATCAGTCAGGTAAACAACAGCAACTTACATATCATTGAATCACTGCAGCTAGAAGGGACCTTGAGAAACTTCTAGTCCACCAACCTCCTGCTCAAGGCAGGGTCCACAGTGAACTCTGACTGGCTTCCTAGGCTGTGGATATGTATGTGTGGGATATCTGTGTGTGCATGTATGTATGTACATATGTGCACACACATTTATTCTTTGTCAATCCAGAGGCATTTTACAATGGTGGGGAAGGACGATTATACGCAGATTTGTATCGTGTCTGCAGGCATTCTGAACCAGAACTGACTCACCTCCATTGCTCAGACGCTTCACTTGCCCAAACCTTTAGCTTTCTGCCCCTGAATGATGTTCTCATGCTGGAAACCCGACCTAGACTCATTTGGATGGCAGAGGCCGCACCACCCATGAGCTACAAAAGATTCTGCATTAGATATGGGGCGACAACTGGATTTTGTTCATACAAACTTCTTCCTAACATTACCAGTGGGACTGTTTTTGACAAGATCAGACAGAACCACATCATATTCAAACTGATTAAAATGTTTGGGTTTTATTTTGAGCTAGAGTGTTACTGCAGTGAATGCAGGCAATAAAAAGTGCTAGGCAAGAAGCAGAACGTTCTCTGAGTACATGCAAATGCAGTCTTGAATTCAATCTGAGACCACCCCACAACAGCTTAAGTAGGTTTAAACCCAGATTGCCATGGTCCCACCTGCCCCAGCCATATGTTCCCACACCTTGCCTTGCACAAGATTTATTTATCTATATTTTCGAAGTGTAAATTAGACTTAAAGAAACAGATACACCCAGAGGGCGCTGCCTGTCTCAGCTAGGTGGGATGTGGCCTGCAGACCAGCATAAACCCATTCACAACAGGGTGAGACAAATTCCCCCTCCCCTTAAGGACTTACCGGCAGTCACAAGGGAAAACTCCAAGAGCCAACATTTACCATCTCGCTCCTTAACCTTAGACTTAACATGGTTTTCTTTACCACAACCTTATGGCTGTAAGATTAATACAACTAAAGCACTTTGAGGAGTTTTATAAATGGTGTTAAGGTGTTACTGCAAACCAGAGGAAAACCTTTACACCAGCAGACATTAACTGTTAATAAACTGGACGAATTAGCAGGCCAGTGAAGTCATGCTACCACAACACATAGGTCACAGTCAGAGGGATTAAATGGCAAGACTTACTTATGTTATATTCTCCTGTCATAAGTCTAAAATATATGGAATAAGGTTAGTCTGGAGATGAAGGGAGTCAATCTTCCACTGAATGCAAATTTAGAGTAAATATATGATGTCAACATGCAGTGCAAACCAGCCAGCACTCCACAAACGAAGGCAAGCCCGATGACAGCTGAACAGCATCAGGGTTAAATCTGGGAACACAGAGAGAGGAGTTCACAGAAAACAAAGAGAAAAGCACTCCCAAAATAGCCTTGCAACTGTCACCACTAGCAATTGTCAGCACTGAGAGGTATGACCTTGCCATTGTGTCTCATGATCACAGCTCTACACTTAAGGGGGCATTTGTCAGAGCCGGCACTACCAAAAATTCCACTTCCAAGTGATCCTGCGTCTCCAGCAGCATGGACGGCATTTGCCAATGATTTTGAGAAAAACAAAGCAGCTCTTACTGTTGCTCCTGCAAAACCACGGAGCATCTGTACCTCCCCTTCTCTCTTCTCAGCTCTGGCTTCACAGGGTCCTTATAGCTAGAATATCCTGCACAGGCACTTCTGTACCAGGAACTTAGTTTTAAAATCTTTATATTTTAATTTCCTTATGGAAGTCTAATTCCAAAGTAATTGTATTAGAACCAGCAGAAAGAGGTAGCTTCAGTATTAAAAAAGAGCAGGGGAAAAGGGAGGAAAATGAGGTAAAAAAGTACTATTCATTTTCTAGTCTGATTAATTATCTATGTGCTTAATTTTTTTTAAACAGCAGTTGAGTCATACTTCTCATGCAAGCAAGAAAAGAGATATGGATTATGTCAGATTTTTCTACTGGAAAAAAAAATAAAACCCAACAACTAGAAGTACTCAGCAGTATCCATGCCAGTCCTCAAAAGAAGCTAACAACAAATCTCTTAGAATGATTAGCACAACAAAACTCCAGGAGAGCACAAGGGAAAAGAGGGATACGTGCAAAGGCATAATTATGTCATGAACATAGCATTTTCAAGATGAAATAGCAGCACGAACTATCAGGCGGAGAATTGCTTTGGACAGAAACCACGTTTTGCAGCTCTCCATGCCTTCACATACGCGCTGGCGACACAGACTTATTTAAGAGGAGGTAGATGTAAATATCTACTGCGCTAGGCTATCGATGGCTTAGCTGAACATCTGTAAAATTCTTTCTAATTATCAGGGGACTTCTGTTTTCGCTATGCAGCAATGATACTGCCAGTGAATGCTGAAGCACCACGCTTCACTTCGCCATTGGCTGGAGCATTATCTGCTCTCGCCGAGGTAGCCCTCGGCATGCCAAAGCTTCCAGCTCTGCCTTCTTTGGGAAGCAGGAGCCGTTGCGGTAAAGCAAGAGAAGGTCGGCTGGACACGCACACACTCCCCGCTTGATCCAGTCAAACACAGATGGCACCAAGCTGGGAAGAAAGCGGAATTGCTCTGCTTTCACACGCTGCTAGGAGGATGGGCACAGGCACACCGGACTGCCCGTCTTCCTGCCCCCCGTTTACCATTTCTAATCAAATTGCGTTCTGGCAGAAGTAGCGAGGTCAGCAACGACCACAGACACACATCTTTTACAATGTAAAGAGCTGCTGGGATCAATCCCTTCTGCCAGCTCCTCCAGCCTCATTATTTATGCTTCTGTGCACCCAGAACCTACACTGAATTCATCTCTCGTCCCAACAGGACCCAGCACTGTGATTCTCCACTTCCACCACCACGCTTTTGCTCTGTAACTGATGGACTGGTTTGCCACTTCCATTTACAGACCTTTGGACATACCTCCATCAGTGACAGGCCACGTGGGACTGACTTTAAAATCCAGCCTAGATTATCATTTTACTCTCTCCCTTTTCATCATCTTCATCCCCTTAATTCCAACATGATTTTAATACCCATTATTTCAATCAGCAGCGAGTCCAGTACTTGATCAAGTGCCAACGCTAAAAATAAAGTCTTTCTGACACTAAAAAGCAGGGACTGCCAGTTTTCTAATGGCGCAGAGGAGCATTAGCATTTCAGGTCTCACCAGTTTAGTCATTCTGACCACTAAGCATGTCATTTCTCTCCCACTCAGCCAGCGCTCCCTGGCACAGGATCAAGACGTTATATATAAAATCCTGCCCTTAAATTAAGGAAGTTTTAGTTCCTGATTGAACTAACAACATTTCATAATGAAAAAGCTCGCAAGCATTTCACTCCCGTGTGGAAAGTAGAAGCGTAGCTGCCGCAGGTTCACTCAGCAAGAAGCCGTCCTGCTGACGAGCCCCTTGTCCCTCAGCTCCACAGGTGCCCCGCCAGTGGTAACACCGCACCTTGTCAGCGCAGCCCCTGCAGGCATTTCCACAAAGCCAGCGAAATAGCTGATGGCAGAAACCGTCTATACATCACATCAACGCATGCTCTGAATTTCCAAGATGCCACCCAAGAGCAGCTTCAGCCGGCCCGGCGCGGCCTCCTGCAGCGCGGGGTTGACACATGCCCCCGCCGGGGGCTGCAGAGCAGCGCGGAGGGGCCGATGCCAAAAGAAGCCCAGCCCTGTCAATATGGGGAAAAGATCAGCTTTCAGCCCTCTCGGACTCACACCGCACCTGTGGGGATGGAGAAGGGCTGGGCCGTGCTGTGGCAGGGAGAGCGGCCCGGCAAATGCTCGGTGCGATGGCTGGCGAGCCAGGCCTGGGCAAGAAGGGCCTCTCTGGGCCTTCTCCTACCCACAGGCACAAAAAACAGCTGTGAATAATTTTTAGCAGCAACTTGGCAGACTAAAGGTGAGGTTGGCTACCCGACTGCAGAACTCAAAGCGGGACAGGTCACTTCAGGCTTTCTTTAGTCTCTTCCCGGCCCGCTGTAACTGCGGGCTGCAGAAGCCAAAGCCAGCGGTGGCTGCGCGCTGCCCTTTCCGAGCCGCGTCCAGCAGCCCTGTCCCCGCAGCAAGGGGCACAGACACACGTCTGGCAGCCCCAGGAGCTCAACTGGCTCACAGTGGGACCAGGCGAGCACTGCACTGGTATGAAAAGCCTATAAGCAGTCTGAAAAGCCTATAAGCAAGTGGAAGCACAAGACTGAAGTAGTCTTAAGCTGCCATACAACCATTTACTTGGATATTGTGCTTATGTCAAGACGTCTCCTGCTATATATGACAAAAATCCTTTTGTTTTTTCCTACAGAAAAAGCAAAAAAGTCACCCCAGAGCTAGTTCTGCTTTCACAGAAGCCCAGCTCTTCTTTACACCCACACCAAAGCTCTCACAGGGGAAGTACCCTGAGCTCCCGCAAACACTGACAAGTGCCCACTTTGCACTAAGCAGGGGCTAATATGAAAGCAGCAGCTATACGCAGAGACATCAAAACATGACTGCAAATGACAAGCTAGAGAAGCTTCCTTTTGTTGATCGATACGTTATTCAGAAGCAGAACACTATGCTCTTGGTGTTTGTGCACATCATTATCTTGCAGTCACAGCAGTTTTTGTTTCAAGATCTGAACCTCACCTTTGTGGCCAGAAAAAAAAGAAGTTGGTTTATAAAAAGGAAGATATACAGATATATATACACTCAGTTAATCCACCTATTCATTCTCATTTCCCAACCCTGCAATGTCTGGACAAAGCTAACTGCTCTTCTTTGCAGCTGTAGATTCAGGAAGCCAAACACTCCCCACATCCCAGTCCCCTGCGCTCCCAGGGCTCAGCAAAAATCGTCCCTGGGCAGACACGTAGGAGCTTGCTCAGAAGTATCCTGCTCTGTGCAACTCAGAGCCTTCACACACAAGTACACATGGAATTATTCTCAGTTTTTTCTGTTCTTCCTGCCTGTTGCCTGAACAAGAGACCACTATCCACAGGGGCTGAAGCGCCGTGAAGTGTCTTAATTCCCAGCGGGAAGCAGCCCCGTGCCAATCACAGAACTCACAATTTTATTTTTTCTGAAGTGCAACAAGTGGTGGAGCAAAGACAGCGCTGGATAAAGAAAACTTTCTAAAAAGAAAGTGATTCCATGTTTCTTCCTGGCAGGACCAGAACGGTTTCCAGGGCAGCTACTTGGGTTTACAGCATTATTTAACGTGGTGCAGCTTTAAGGCAATATTGTCTTTCAAACACTAGGGAAACCTTCAAATAACTTCTGTAATAGCAAATTAAGCTATACATTTTCTTAAAACATAGCAAAATACTACCTAAATACAGCAGTTCAGATCTGAACTATGGCAGAAGTTTTTAAACTGGCAGAAATTTTTCCATTGGTAGGTGAAAGACTAGAGGAATTCACGGCTTTATGACAGTCTGCACAGCTGCTCTGTAACAAACTTCTCAAGAACTCCTAACGCTGAATAAAGGTGTGTGCTCAATATAGGTTTGAGAATCTGATTAAGATTAGTTTTCAAACGTCAACTGCACTTTCAGGAAGAGTTTCTTTGAACTTGCCTTTATTCACAGGAAAAAAAAAAAAATCAATTAATGCTATTAGGGCTTCCCAATGCATAAGGAAGGGTTTCTTTTCCTTTTTTTTTTTTTTAAATCCTGTATAAAACAAATTAAGGCAAATCTCAGCATGGCCACCATTAACGACATTAGCGACATTAACGACGTTTCGAGTCTAATTGAGAGCCGTGGTCTCTGTGATCAAAGAAACAGACCCAAAACAAGCCTTTACGTTTTCTGTAAGAGACGCACACAGCCAGTTACTTGCTCGGCGCCGCGCACATGCCCTGCATGGTTTAGATACCGCCAGCCCCGTACGAACTCCTGAGTGCTCCGCCAGGGCTTTAAGTGTCACACAGCCCTGGCGAGCAGATGCCGAAAAAGGCCGCAGCCAGGGAAGGACTGAGCAACGAACCCACACGGCCACGGGACGAGCGGCTGGGGACAGCAAGCTCTCCACCTCTAGAACTATTTGCAGAAGCAGCAGCCAGGCAGAGTAACTGGGCCAACAGGTGAACTGCGGCAATTACTCATTCTTCGAGTAAACCAAAACCAGGCAGAAGTCCAGCTAGAAGATGGCAATTTCCACCTTTATTGCACTGTGTCATCTGTGTGCACTGAGCTGGCGGCAGGCAATCCTTAAACTGCCACTCCTGGTCAATGGGAAAAACTGAGGCGAGGGCAGGGTTTGTTGACAAAGCCATAAAGCAGTCTCACTTCCGAGTGGCTCACCCTCTGCCAGCTGAAGAGGAAAGAAGCAGTGAGCATCACGCGGGAGACCCAAAGATAACACAAAGCAGCCCCGTCTCTGTGCTAGCTGGGAAGGAAGGGGAAGAGCTCAGTGGAGGAAGGCACTGGGGTTGGGGGAACAACCCTGCTGGTGGGTCCGCCCGCTGGGAATGTGACTGCGTGGCCCTGAGAGCACAGAGGCACATCTGGGTGCAGGCTTGGTTCCCAGCTTGAAGCAAGAGGCAGGCCATGAGCAAGTGATTTTATGGCCAGGCACAGACAGCCGGGTCGGTGATAACCATCAGCTGCGTGGTGGCTCACCAGCTGAAGGCAAGACACAGCCATGAGAATGTGAGAGAGGCTCTAGGAACAAAATGGCTAGCGTTAGAAAGCTGAACAAATAGGTGTTGGATATTACTCCTGGAAGTCACGTCACTGCTATGTGCGGGACCTGACAAACAGGCAAGTGGGAAGCACCTCACCGGATGGCTGAGAAGATGGACAGGAGGATCCACTAGGAAGTAATGGAGCTCCTGGAACAGAGAAAGGGAGAGAGTTCATCAAACCCAAGAAGAACCACGCTGCTGGTACTCACAGAAGCAGTACTCACATTAGCAGACAGGCTGGGGGAGCTGGGGGCGTTCAGCCTGGAGAAGAGAAGGCTCCGGGGAGACCTCACAGCAGCTTTCAGTGCCTAAAGGGGGCTGCAGGAGGGCTGGGGAAGGACTCTCTGTCAGGGAGCGGGGTGACTGGACACAGGGAAATGATTTTAAACTAAAAAAGGATAGATCTATATTGGATTTAAGGAAGAAATTCTTTCCTATAAGGGCTGTGAGGGACTGGCACAGGCTGCCCAGAAAAGTTGTGGATGCCCCATCCCCGGCAGAGCCCAAGGCCAGGCTGGATGGAGGTGGTGTGCCCATAGCAGGGGGTGGAATTAGATGGGCTTTAAGGCCCCTTCCAACTCAAACCATTCAATGATTCCATGAAGATGGTATAATGCAGAATAACGAATGCATGGATAACCGATACTATGGAGGAGTCCCCAACACATTCACAAAGGGAAGCCATACGACACGAACCCACTGGAGCTCTTCAAAGGGTAAACGAGCATGAAGGCAAGAGAGATCCAGGGGATATAAACCACAGGGACTTCCAGAAGGCTTCTCACCAGGCCCCTCACCAAGGCTCTTAAAGACACGACGCTGCATGCATAAGAGAGAAGATCCCTGCATGATTGGAAATATTTTCACAGTGGGGCGAGCCCTGAAGAGTATGTAATAGACTTTCTTCCCGGTGATCTTTCCTGAGGTCTGTGCTGCTCAATGTACTGAACAAAGGATCTGGAAGATGAGACAATGACTGAGGGGACAAAGTTTGCTGATGAAACTATTCAAGAGAATAAAGAAAAGGATGAACCGGCAGAAGAATCTTACAATACTGAGCAACTGCTGAGAAAATGGCAGATGAAATTCAATGCGGATAACTGTAGAGTGAATCACAGGCAAAAAATACACCTAGTGTCACACAACAAAATGAAAGGCTCCGAGCTTATTACTGCCATTCAGGAACAAGCTCTTAGGATTATAACAAATAGCTGTAGGAAAACATCAGCTCCGAGCTCAGAAATCAAAGCAAATTCTAGAAATTATTTGGAATGGAACAAAACAGAAAATATCATTAGGCCTCTATATAAATAGATGGTACAGTGTGCTTCTGGTATTGTGAAAGATTCCAGTCCTCCCCACCTGAGAAGGATGCAACAGACACAAATGGGACATGAAATGGAAACAGTATATCTTAAAGGAAAAACCAGAAACAAATGACTTTCCCCATTCTTCAAAAGCATTCCTTACAGATTTACGTGGCACCACAAATGTGGCTTGTAATACTTGCAGGGCACTGGAGACACAAACAGTGTTTTGGGAAAAAGACTGGCTACGGAATTCAGAAGATGAGAAGAGGACAAGCTGGACGAGGTCTGCAGAAAGCAGGACGCTCGCTCTGCACCCGGCTGTAACCAGCAGGACAGCACTGGATTCAATAAAAGCGTGAGCCTGGGCAAACGCTCCCATCCGTGCTGCTGCTGCAGCTCTTTAAGGCCCAGTTCTGTGCTATTTTTTCAACAAACTGGGGGGGCAGAAATCCCGTTTTAGTGGTGTGAGATGAAACCAGATTGGAGAAGGCAGAGAGCTCCGAATTCAGATTCAGAGCCATCCAGAGAAATGTTCTTATGACAAAGCAAAGCTGGGAAGTTCCTGCATTTAGGTGGGAGCCATGCAGCACCCTAAGGCAAAACAAGGACAGAAAAGAACATGGCATTAGAGGGGACCACTGCCCGTCACCGGCTCCATTTGGGACGGGCTGAGCTGAGAGCAGCAGGGCATGCAGCATCCCGAGGGCACAGCACAGCGCTCCCCTGCCCACAGCTGGGCCACGGGGCCACCGCTCAACACCACGGCAGCTCAGGCACTCCAGGGAGCACGGAGCTTGCTTAACGTCTTAACTTACCCCCATCAAAAGGAGCGTTTACTACTTACATTGTCACGGAATCGGTGATCTACACCATTACTTTAATTTTGCTTTCTCATCCCCTCACCTCCACCCCCACTGGATAATTAAGGCTTGGCTGCATGACTCAGTGGGGTGCTGCTGCAGAAGAAAGCAAGTCTTATTCTGGAATACATTAAAGCCAACGAGAGCTGCAAGGTGCTGAAGAAGATTATTGTAGGGCTGGAGAGACCTCCACTTAAATATGACACTCAGTTTGAGAGCAACACATTTGGACACTCCTAAGAAACCCAGAGGAGACCAAGGCTCACTGCAAGCTTGTAAGACACCGGCTAGTTGGAAAGATTAAATAAAACTAGCTGTAACGAGGTAAAAGAAAAAACGTTGAAGAGAACAGCCTTCTGGTACCGGGAGGACTGTTGTGAAAGGGAAAGCAATGGCTCCTTCTCCATAGTCCCAAAGCAAAACAAAGAATTCAGTTTCACTTACAGAAAAGTGGAATTCAGTCAAATGCTGAGAAATGTTCCCTAACTGAGCAGCTTGCCTGGCGCTGGAGCAGGCTTCCAGGGGAGATGCAGACATGCACTTTTTGAAAATGGTCAGAAATGGACTGGTTAAGTATCTTTTGAAAATATTTTTGATAAATCTGATGGGGCCTTGGTGCAGAGGACTGGACCAGGTGGTCTTCTGTGATCTCTTCCAGCCACACATCGGTAACTCCACAACTGCAGGCCACCTTCACCATCAAGGCAGCACAGACAGGAGGCCCAAGAAAGAGCAAGCGACAAAATGCCAAAGACGGTGTAGAGGAAGAGCGGCAGCTTTCGGCACCAGGTAACAGATGGAGAACTATGACAGCACCCCTTAAAGAATTAGGAAAACAGCTTGGATAAAGCAGAGAAGAGAAAAGTGCTTAGAGAAACTGAGACCAGACCACGGCAACAAAACCGACAAGGAAAGAGCCCCTAGCCTTGTCCACAGGCAGCCCCAAACCACCAAGACTGTGAGGGTTTCACTCCCTAACACTTTCTTGTAAAAGATAACCCCAGGATCAAGTTACACTGAAATGTCTTGTTTTCCCTAATGCAGCAGTTCTTGGTTTGGATGGGGCTTGAATTTGTAAGTCACCAGCACAATTTGCAGGAAGCCGGCTATAATGTCAGCACGCGGATCCACTGCCAATGACTACAATCAATTCTTTGTTCCTTATTCGCTTTCTGCAACGTCGAATAATCTTCTTAAAGATTAACAGCACCTAGCTAAATGGAGAAGAATGGATTTTGTGTACCGATAGAGTCATAGACTGAAGACAAGCCAATACTTGAAACACTTATAAGACAATATTTGGCCATAAGCAAAGGGCTTTTTCTATAGCCACTATTAATAAGGGATCAAAAATAACTCATGCAATATGCTCTGAAGTTTAAACCTTGGCTCTGCTGGCACACAGGCTGGCACAGTCCTGAAGGCTCTCATCAAGAGACAGACGAATTTACCACTTATCTTTTTCAGCGTGAGGGAATGCTTGTTCAGAATAACTCAAGTGATATCAATTTAAAAGACAAACCATTTAGAGCTGCGAAGGTCAAATTCTGTTTGTCAGTCATCCAAGAAAGAAAAGCTGGTACAAATTGCAAAGACGAAACACATCCTTCGCAAGAATACTCAGATACTGTGGTTAGTCAGATACATTAGTTCAGGCTACAGTAAGCCAGGAACAGAGAAAAAGCCCCCAAAATCATGGATTACCAAGGTGCTATCCCATACACATACACATTTGTCTTTCTGGCTTAGAGGATGCTGAGAAAATCTTTGTGCTGCTGCAACAAGTTACCCAAAAATTCCATAAAATGCCTGTTAAATACAAGGTATAATTGCCCACCATTTATGTCGTGTTATATTACTTGGCTTCCAAAAATCACTGAGTTTTAAAATTAAAACTACCGCTTTAACGTTTGAGAATATATTTGGCCATATTCTGTTCTATCTTATTTCTCTTCTTAACTACCTGTAATAAATAATGCCTTTTTAATTATCCTATAAAGGATAATCATGCAGGGAATCTTCCTGCCAGAAGCACTACCCCAACCAGCCTTCTCCTCTCCACACGCTTGCTGACTCCTCTGGGAAACCCCTTCAGATTTCTCCTTCCCCAGGTTCTTCTTGGCGCCTCGTTTGGACGCTGCTGTCACAAGGAGAGCTGTCACTGCCCACCGACGTGGGAACCACGCTGCTGCTGCGGGGACGGTCCTCTGCTACTCGCCTTGCTTTCAAGTCATTCGCTACACACAACTGTAACGGCACGCGAGCTCCTCCGGAACAAACAGCGCCGGGTGCTGGAGACCTGATGCTTTCCGTCGTTTGCCTGAGGAGTTCTGGAACCTCTTCTGTCAATACTGCAGCTTGAAAGAGCTCAGGAAGCTGAATAGTTTTTTTTTTTTAAGCATCTTTGTACAGGAAATAGTAAAGGCATGCAGACACAGTTATCGCAGAGAAGCGATACAAAGTTATCCAGCACACAATGGCCAATCTGGGACAGATTTGTCATTTGAAACTCTTTAGTTGAGCTGCATCTGAGACTCAGATTCTCCTAACGCTCCCCAGGAAAAAAAGAAGATACTGTGCGCTCCCTGAATACAGCAGAGATCTGTTAGTCACTTATTGTGCAGAGGAGAAAGCATGCAGGCCACCCCATGTAAAAGATATTTCACAAGAAACAGCATACCGTTCTTTCAGTTTTGAAATAATTAGGATTAAAATTCTCCTAAATCATCAATTCTGTTTTTGTTATCGAAAGGCCCCCTCTTTCCACAGGTATAAGTAGCAGAATGTGCCTAAGTTGCATTGTCTGTAGCAAATACACGTGTCCTCATGCACACATCTCTCCAAATATATTCCACCTTCCAGTCCCACATCTAAGACAAGAGAGGAATGTGTGTGAGAGAACAGGGAAGGAAGGGGGACTCTAGAAGGAGAGGCGTGCATAATCTCACTTGAAAGCTGGAAGGCACACATGCAGAGCCTCTGCCCAGAGCGCCAATGGTCTTAACGCGGCCAGGCTCTCAGATGCAGCTCATCGTGCACTGGGCATGGTGCGGGCTCATTGTGAGCGCACAGCTGTGTTGTTCCTCTGCTCTCCAGAAGGCGTGAGGATTCGACATTTTTCTGCTGGACTTAGTCACTTCACTGCAGCTGATCCCCAATTTCTTCTTCCCCTTTTGTGTTCCAGATTTTCCCCGAAACAGGTAATTAGCTGCTCTCTGGCTAAGTGATAGAGGGTCTGGGAGACAAACAGCAGCAAGCAGGCAAGTGAGAAAGGGACTGGAGACAAGGCCAGAGGCTCTGGGGAGTCCGAGCTCCTGGAGCATTCCCTACCTGCAGGAAGCAGCCAGCTGCCCCGTGCAGCAGCCACACGTGGAACCAAGCAAGAGCAGCAAACAAACCACAGAGGAGCCAGATCCCACCTGGGACTACAGGAGGAAAACAGAACAAGCTGTCGAGCAGCGCTATTTTCCTCACTCCTGCTCCTCGCTCCTGCAGGTGGATTTACAGGCGCTGAGCAGCCGTCACCCGTGGGCTGCTTGCAACAGCCACAGCCGCTCACCCAGGGGCAGACCCGCACCCCTTTCCACACAGACAGCACCGAGCAACAGCCAGGATGGGAAGTGCAGCAGTGCTGCTGATTAAACTGGCAGCTGGGCCGGGAGTAAAAGGGCTCCGCTGAAGTGGAAGCAAGCCAAAGAAGAGTTCAGCTTTACAGCGCTTCCTGTAGCGTCAGCCATTCTGCGCATGGGAGCAGCGAGAAGCATGCTCCAGCAACTGGAAGACAATTGCTAAGCACATTAATAAATTAAGGCGGCCAAGATAAGAGAAGACAACACCCCTAGCCTTAAGAGCCACCGATGTCTGGCCTGGGAGAAGGGTAAGCAGCATTTACCAAGTGGCAGTAAGAAACAGAACGACAAACGTCGTCGCCATTGGGAGGTATTCCCTGGCAGCAGTACTTACTGGGTGCTGGCTCCTGAAGAAAAGAGGTCAAAATGTGCCTTAAAACTGACCTGCTGCTAAGAATCTTTGAATTAGTTCATTAATTCATTGTACAAGTTTGCAACTAAGAGTCAAAAAGGCCCTGCAGGTATGGGACAACAGCAATTGCTCCCTAAGTGTGTTCCTGCAAGACTGAACTCTGAAGTTAGGAGACAAGTTAGAGAGAACCACTTCCATTTCCCTTCTGCCAGGGGACCTCACCCCCAAAATGAAAGTTTTTTTTTTTTTAAAGAAGGAAAAATATCAGGGGCATAAGGAACACAGGAAAAATGTTTGGCTTGCTGTGTGCACGGGTGTCTGACAGTCACCACGAAGAGCTCCAGGCGAGCACGTCTGAAGCTTCACGCAGTGCACATAGCTACAGCACTGCTGCAGGTGAGCAGTCTGGTAAAACAAGGAGGTGCATACTAGAAGGAACAGACTAAGGGAAGTCCCCAGGAAGAGCAGACAGGTCCTTCTGGCTGCATGGTGCTACATCAGAGCCACAACGAGATGAGGAAGAAGGAACGGTCCCTGATCATGTCTGGGACCAGGCAGGGTGCATCCACAGCTGGGGAGGGAGCTGACTGCTGGCACTGCCACCTTTCAAAGGTGACACTAGTAAAGGGACATTCCTTTTGTAAGCACTACCCACCACATAAGCACGATCCAGGGAGTTACGGGCCTGCCAGCCCCACGTTAGTCCCCTGGAAAGGCCACACAGTAAGCTCTGGGATGCAGAGGGGAAGGATGAGCGGCAGACAAGATAACTGTCTTTGGAGTCTACCAGCGTAACCATCTGGAGGAGATTCTGATACACAATATTGACTTTCTGCTTCTCAAATGTCATTGAAACAATCATTATGAACACAACTTCTTCCTTCCAAAGCTTGCACGTGGTAAGCAGACTCCCCTAAAAGCTCATGTGACTGATGAGGGTATCAGCGGGTAGTCAGCTGAGCTGCCCTGGTGCTTGCTGTAGACTGCTTAAAAACACACCTCTTATCAAAAAAGGAAGGTGTTGGGGTAACAGGCTAGCATGCAGCATCCTGATGGTGCTATCAAACTGCTTTGAAAGCATCTTTGCCACTATAATCATTTTTAGCAACTGAAATGGTTGTATTAGTGCAACACGTAGATCGTACCAACAGCACAAACATCGTCTGCAACATTGATCTGAAGTCTCAAGCAAGGGCTTGCAGTTTGCTAACACAGGAACTTCTGCTGGCATGATCGCACCACTTAAAACAATAAATACAAAAGTTAAACACCCTGCAGTGTTTGTGACTGTCACAGGTGCAGCTAACCTCCGCCCCAGGCTCAGGATGCGCAGCTCTTCCTGGAGGAGTGCAGGCTGGGCTAACACAGCCAGCCGCCTCAGACCTAGCTGCTACCCACACAAGAAACTGTCAGCACTTGAGAACACATCTTGCTTACAGAAACCGGGGAACAAAACTGTCTTTAAGATAAAAACTTAGAACGTTTCATCCTTCAAAACCCCAGAAGTATTTGAGGAAGATAAGTGTTCTGAAGACTCCCGTTGGCAGCAGCGGGATCTGTCCGCGGTGTAACTCAGGGCACTGCCTCAGCCCCGCCACTCACAGCCCCAGCAATTTTCCAAGGGAGAAACCCCTCTCAACGTCTTGCAGCAAGTATCAGGTTGTCACTCAAGACCAGTAATTAATAATAGGATTGGGTAAAGCTGATACTCATGAGTTCAAATCCTGGAAGAGAAACCCTGCTCGTCCCCTGCCCCCAGGATGAACAGCTGCAGCGCCGCTCCGGGATGCACCCACTCGGCCGAAGGAACAGCTCGGTTAATTCGGCGCAGCTCCGTGTGCGGGCCCCTCAGCTTCGCGCTGCCCTACATCCCTTTGGGCTGTGGTGCTGTATTTACAGCAGCTTCAAGCTGCTTTACATCCACGTGGGTTGCAGCGTTATGGTTACAAGGCTGAACTAAACAGACACAAGCCGGGTAGGCCAGCAAAGCCCCACAAAGCGGCATGGGCTCACTAAATCCCTGCTAGAGTCCTTGCACCTTGCTACACCAGCAGTTGTGTTTAGAGAAGGTCTTGTACCACAGGTTGCTGCTGTCACACGATTTCAGGCATAAAAAGCACAAAGCTTTGTAGCGAAACAGCATTAACCGTCTAAGACGGCGAGGAATGACAAATTATAAATAGGAGGTGGCTTCAGACAGATGCCAGAAATGGATGGTGAGCAATCGCTGTGGCAAATCAATGCTCCAGCTGAGGAGCACAGAGGGGCTAGGTTTAGTTTTACCCTGAAAAGGCAGTGACACATAAAAGGCTAATGGCAGGTGGTCATTCTGCATTCTGTACATTTCACGAAGATTTATGAGCAGGCTGAATGCTGGAAAAGCAACGCTGAAATTGCTTGTGTCCCTCTGCAAGGTCAGCTTATTGTATTATGGAAACATTTCCAGTGAGACTCTTACAAGTTAAGACTGTTCCACTTTTTTCAGCTACAAGAAAGAAGCGACTGAGAAGAAACAGCATACCAAAAAAATTTCACACCATTTATTCTTAACGAGTGATTTTTTTTTTCCCAGTTATTCTAGATGAACAAAGACTATTTGAGCTGAGAGCTTAAAGCTGGAAGGAGACTGATCTTCCAGAAAATTTATTTAACGTGAAAATATTTAACAATAGTGTACTTACCTGTATTTTCTAAAATAATGCTAATTTGTAACTACTGTACTTTGTAATTATTATGGATGAGCGCTGTCACGAGAAGCTGCGTGGGTGTCCGAACCGAGAATTTTGATGTTCATAATTTTCAGCAGCTCGATAGGAAAACAGAGGCCTGACTCCCGGGATTCAGCTGTCAGCAGCGTGGGATAGCGTTCGCACTACCCTGGGAATCTAGGAGCGCAATTTTCCTGTGACAAACACATTTTAAGAATTAAGTATTTCAGAACAGTCCTGTGCCAAAGAGGCCTGTTCCACCACAGCACGAGATGCATCTCGAGAGGGAGGGGAGGAAATCGGATTTGGCACCTCGAAGCTCTGCAGGTAGGAGCTCTATCACAGCCTCGCTCTGCAGAGCTTCGGCAGCACCGGCACACCACATTGCCCTCCACGGGCAAGAAAACGACAAAAGCTTGAAAACATTTCCCTACACAGGCCCGTATGGACTGCGCCGTGAAGCTGTCCTTAAATCCATTCATGCTGAAGCGAGCCCCATAAAAATAGGTGCCTAAATCCCTACCAGATCACCCCCTCTGAGTTCTGACGGAGCGAAGTGCTCCCAACAAGGCGCAGCGAACACCTCCTCCTCCGAGCTGCACCTTTGGGCCCCGCGCAGATCAGTTTGCTGCAGCCCAATAAAGGAGATCGCCGGGACAGCTGTTGCACCTCCCTTCAGGACAGCTGAAAATAAACTGCACACTCAGACCCCAGGATTTCTCCTGGGCACCTTCACCGTGCTAGGGCCCTGCCGTAAGCACTAGGTCAAACAGTTTGCTCATTACGGAGAGCTTGCAACCAGGGCTGGGGGCCACAATTCCCCTGAAAGGGTCTCTTTTAGGGTTTCCTTTTAGCACATTTTCTATCCCAGCCCTGTGCAGAAAGGCAATTTATTTTTTTTAAAGCAGCGCAGATATTTCAGAGTATTTAATGCTCCCCCTGCCCTCGTTTGTATTAAAGAGTTAGAAAGTAAAACCCCTTGATTTATACAACTACTCGCACAGTATTCCCTTCTCCCAGCCTTCTTACAAGGGTTGCTCTAATGTACAGCCTGACGTGCCTTTTTGACTTATGGGATATAATAATCCTCATTTGAGAGCCGGCACACCAACCCCAAAGCCTTATATCGTAACATTAGCCAGTAATTATCTCAGGACATCATACAGAAACTAAGACGTCTCACGAGCCCCCACACCACCTCCACTGAATTTTAAGTCTCTAAAACTCTTTGTAAGAGAAAAAGCACCCGGCCCCTAAGGTCCACCGTTAAGATGTGCGAGCGGCGTTATGAATGGCCGGGATGCTGCAGTTTCCCCGAGGTTACAGCCGAGAGAGTCGGGCACAAAATCGCTGCCCTGAGCGTTTCGGCGGGTTGCAGCCCCGCACGAGCACACCGGCCCCGGCACCGCGGGCAGTGCTCGGTCCCGTCTCTGGCTGAGCCAGCTTTCAACCTTATCAAGCAATGTTGATTCAGACAAGATGACTTGTACAAGTGAAATTCTTGAGCCTACACTAGAGACAAGTCGGAAAGCTTTGGGTACCTGCATTGAGCACAACAAGCTGTCCCTGGACTACTTTCGCTTCCCAAACGGGACTGGAGCTCTGGAGCGCCCAGCAGCACTGCCGCAGAGACAAAACTTTTCCACGGGGCAGCACGAGGGACCAGGGCCGCCACTTCTGGTGGCTGCCATAAAGGAAACTGTAGCTGAAGATTCTGTCAGGTCCCTCGCCCACTGTTTATGGGGAGAAACAGAGCCTGACTCATCTAATCACTAGATAGGATAAACAGAGGCTGAGGAAGGAAACAATGAAGATGCGCACTTCCCATCACAAATATCCATCTACTTACGGCACCAGAGTGCGTTTCCTCCCAGTAGCTGAGTGACTGCTGTGGTTGGCTTCAGTTTCCCAAAGCCTAAGGAACCAGCTGAGAAACTGCCCCGAACAAAACAAAGGAAGGCTTCCCCGAGCGCTGCAGCGAGCAGCAGTCCTCCGAGCCTCTAACTCATTTCAGCTCAAGGTTAGGTTGTTTAGTCTAGAGTTAATTTTGCCCACTTAGGAGGTTGTTTTGAACTGAGATGCAAGGGACAGACAATTGAACTAACGCACAAGGACAAAACAGCAAGCCAAAAAAGGGACTGAGTGCACCCACAGCAAGAAAATAAAAGCGTTAGGTTGGTAAAAGAGCACTTGGGATTTTGACTAGCTTTGTCTAACACGTTCCTGTTGTACGTTAGCTGGCTCCAAGCTCTCTCACTTCAGTCAGAACATACCGTCGCACTCCCATTTACGAGCGAAGCTCAAACAGAAGTATTACAATTATCCTATTGATAAACCCGATTTCTGAGAGTGTCAGATTTCAGATTGATGAGCGACATTAAGCACAGTATAAACAGTTTGCAATGCCTGTTTTCACTGACAGAAGCATGTCGCTGGAAAGAAACTTCACAGAGCACAGTGGAAAAGGTCTGACTGTCCCTAGATAACCTTCTCTTCTAAGGATTAATGTATTTTTAGACAATGCAGCCACCCAGTCTTAAAAACAGCCTGATGTATGGCACTATCACCCCCAATGAAAAGATCAGAAGCTAAACTACCTTAAAAACAGCTGTGATGCCCCAAACACACGCGCGCGTAATAACTGAACACGTCATTCAATTTGTGTCGTTGTATGCAGTGCTATTAACACCTTCACATTTCTAGGCACAAGCTAGCTTTTACCTTTTGGTGCCTACAGAACTCCTCCCAGAAGCTGTTGCTGTGCCTGTGCTCTGTGTGAGGAGCCACTGCCCTTCTGGTGAGAACTGCTGGAACAATCTCGGTTATCCCATAAAACAAATCCATGCTGCTTCAGCTACTGCTGCAGTTCCAATAGAGGAACAAGCAAACCTTTGCTCGACGCTCTCACAGCACGAGCTCTCCTTGCTAGAAAAAGCGCAAACCCACAATCCATGTATGAAGCCTCTCTGCCTTCTCCTCAGTCTCCTGGATTTTGTTCCAGCGTTAGCTCCTTGGTGATTCTTACAACGTTCTCCTGACTGTGGTAGTGGAGAGTGGTCTTAAACACATCGTGCCCTCAGCTGTGTTTCTGGATGGTCCAAAAACTGTGTAGCCTTCTGCTTTCCTAGGACTGCACCTAATGTTTGAGAGTAAATAAAGGACCAAATTTGCTGAAGAGCGATCAAAAAAAGTCAACTTCAGCATGACATGGATGCTGCTTCATACAGCTCCGGAGAGCAACGAGACATGCCTATGGTTTTACAGCTCTGACTCAGAAACAGGAATAACTTAATCTGGGACTGCCGGGGAGGTTGCAGTCTCAGTTATCCACGCCAGAATCACTGTGCAAAGTACCTGACTTCTCATGAAGCAGCTTCTGAATTACCATGGTTGCCCAGCACCTGAAAATAAATCAAAAAAGTAAGCGCCGAGCTACTTCAGGAGTGTTGTAAATGACAGGCTCAGGAGTTGTTTCATGGGCAATTCAGCTCCCCATGGAACAGGCAAGAGGGAAACAGCCGGTAAATCAAAGGGCAGACAAAGGATAAACAATCTTTTACGTCATCACTATTTCTGAAAGTCCTTACAGACAGAAAGGCATTGCCTACTACATTTGGAGATGCCTTCCCAACTAGAAGCTCCATATTCTTTCCCCCCTTAAGAGTCAATTTTCATGAAAGTTCAGTCTTCGGTTTCATCTGCCATTCAGGAGGAAGAAAGCATTACATGACTGCTTCCCACCATCTGCAAACACTGAAGAAGTTCAACAGCAACCAATATTTTGCTTCACCTGCTGGTGGTGGTTTGCTTGATGATTTCTAAATGTTCACCCACATCCAGCCAGTCTCTCTCCTTTCCTTCTGTGTTAAGCAGAAAACCACTGCCAAAAATACATGGTATTCAAGAAATTAGATTACTCATCGATAACATGGGATCGATGTTAACCCAGAAGTCACTGAGGTAAAGATGCAAGTGGGGCTGAAGCCGCAGTGCGGGTAACAGACACTGATGCCAGCCTTTGGTCTGGGTTAACGCCGCACTCGGTGCTTCCAAGAGGATGACGACAAGCTGGAGGCTCAGGAACACCACTTGTAATTTAAAAAGTTATTTTCAAAATACAGCTTCATAGCTATAAATAGCAGACAGTTTCTCACCTAGCAAGACAGCACACAATTATTCTTAGTCACAGTGGCCCAGATACTAGAGAAAGTGTAATTTACCTTTGTTGAAAGCCACACAACGTTTGGGGCCGCTGCGTGCTTCAAACAAACTAACCCAGTTTGTGAGATTGGCCTTACGTTTTGTAGAAGCAGATGCTGACTCTGACAAATTAAGTCAATTGACTTAGTTAAGCCTTCCATAACCTGGAAAGACATGTGCTTGTACAGAGCGAGTCTCACTACGTTCTTTAACCAAAATAAAAAAGTTACCCACTCTTTCCAATATGTAGAGTCACCTTCCCCACTGCACGGCCATTTGGTCTCACAAATGTTAACCAACGGTGGGCAGTCACTACCATCTGCTCCGTATCTCATAATGCTACGTTCCTAGCTCTACGAGAAGATATTTAACAGAAAAAATCCTCCCATGCACTATATTCCCTCAGTTTGTCAACCAGCTCTCTAGAGAGTCAATTAACTGGACTTCAGCTGACACTCTTCCATACACAGCATCAGTCCCCATATAATATGGGAACAAACATATTTTGGACATGTTCAGTGATAAGGAACTGCTAGAAACCTCTCCAACCACGACGACAAGAATTTTCATCAGATACAGATTTATACAATCAAACCACACACGAACAAACACCCTAACAAATCAGTGTTTTTTCCATTTGGGTGCGCAAAAACCTCTCTTCGGCCACACATCACCTCAGCATTGTCCGAGACACAAAGGTGAGAAAACGTTAACGGGATGCCGGAACAAAGCTTTTATTAAATTGAAAGTAAAGTCATCTTCCCTTCCTGTAAAGCTCTGAAGAAGTAACTCAAGCAGGAGAGCAGTTAGCATCTGCTCAACTACTCACTCATCTAAAAGCTTTACAAAGTACCAGGGCCTAGGTGCTACTGTTCGATGCGTTACCCGATACTTCGGTAGCTCCTCAGACACAAGTCTTT
The DNA here is from genome assembly GCF_964034855.1 of Anser brachyrhynchus. Classification (NCBI taxonomy): domain Eukaryota; kingdom Metazoa; phylum Chordata; class Aves; order Anseriformes; family Anatidae; genus Anser; species Anser brachyrhynchus. The sequence goes on along the minus strand of NC_137720.1, from coordinate 4,304,155 downwards.
CCATATACAGAATTGTATTTGTGGGCTGCCTGGTGATTACGGCTTGCCATATGCTCAAGAAGTTTGACCTTGCAAAAATAATTATCCATTGATCAACGTCTGATGAATCTAACGCACTTCATGATAGGCTCTTGGCTGAGCGTCCCACTATGTGCATCAGCAAGACACGCTGACACTTCTGAAAAAGATCATCGCAGCCTTGGCTGCAAAATCCTCCTGAAGTCATCCCGGCTCTGCCATGCTTCCACCCACCTTCCGCTCAGTCTTCTTCCTTGGCAAAAGGCTTTCAGTACTCAAATCTTCAATAAACAGCTCTCACTAACATTTGTGTGTTTTCTTAATTATGTGACAATAAACGTATACGTGCTATACTGGAGAACGGACTGTAAGCCCCTATGCTGTTTGCTTTATAGCTTATTTTTGGAAGTCCAGAAGAAAACAAATAAAGCCCCCTGCTCCTCGGTCCGCTGACAGCCACAAGCAGATGAGCTCGTGAACCAAGCGTTTAAGCCTCCAAAATATTTCTGTTTAATAATGTCACCCAAGCAAAAAAGAAAACCTAATCAACTCGGTTACTGCTATTTGTGCTACTAACACGTCGGTCTCTACAAAGACATTGCTTCCAGATGTCAGTTTTGGATTGTGTCTCTTTCCCCGGTCCCGCTGCTGCGCTCCATGCTTAATCTACGAGATCTTGAGCTAAGAAAGTTTTCTTCCTGAGGCTGGCCCCGGTTCAAATCGGATTCATTTCACTGACCAGATGCAACAATCTGGGAGGCTGATTTCACATGCCCTGCTAAATTCTGAACCAGTCTTAGATATCAACAGGTTTCCCAACGCTGAAGGGGAGCGATACCACACGCTCCCTCACGTTCCTGTCAATTTACACAACGGCAGCAAACGCCACAGACAAAACACCGCGCGTGTCCCCAGGCAGGGAAGGTTCGCCATTCTGAGGCTAACTTCTGCGACTACTTTTGCACGATCTTTAGCACATTTGGATGCACGTTAATACAATCTGTGCTGCTTATCTTGGGCACTTTCTGGTCTGTACAAACGCTGCCAGCCCGGCGCGCTTTGGGGACTTTCAAGGCAGCCCCGCCGCAACACGCGCGGAGGCCGGCGAGCCTCCTGACCTTGCGAGCGCTGCGGGCACGGCTGTTCCAGCACACCCCAAGCACGAAGGCAGGAATTCCCTAAAAAAAAAGACCCAAAATAATACTAGAAGGGCCACCTAGCTCCCTGCCACGCTCCCGGCTCTGCCACCCCAGAGCTGTAACTCGCTCCTAAGGTGTCTCCGCATCTCGGGGAGAGGCCGGTGCGGGGAGCAGCTCGCTGGGGGCTGCCGCCAGCCCCCCGGGACCGATCCCGGTTTCGGTCCCGGTTTCGGGGCTCGATCCCGGGGCTCGGTGGCAGGCAGCCGGCAGCGCTCCCTCCACCTTCACCCCCCTGCAGCGCAGTGCCCGAAGCCTGCGGGGCCGGGCGGCGAGGGCAGGGCCCCCCGGGCCCCTCTCGGAGCTGAGGGGGAGCCGCGGGGAGCCCCCGGAGCACCCCCCCCCACACACCCCGGGGCCGGCCGCCGGTACCTGGTGCAGGGCTGTCAGCCCGTCCACGTTGGTGGTGTCGACGCGGGCGCCGCGGCCCAGCAGCCGCTTCACCTCCTCGGTGTCCCCGCTGGAGCAGGCGGCCAGGAACACGGCGCCCTCCTCGAAGCGGACTCGGGACCCCCCGGCTCCGCGGTGCCGCCCGCGGCCGCCCCCCGCCGCCACCGGCTCCTGTTCCGTGAGGGAGCCCTTCCAGCGCCGCAGCTGCTCGGCCCGCCGCAGCCGCGCCGACTCGGCCCGCTTCCCGCCCAGGTGCTCCGGCTCCGACATCGCCGCCGCCGCCGCTCCGAGGCGCAGGGAGCGCGACCGCACCTCAGCCGGGAGCGGGGCGCAGCGCCCCCGCCGCCATCTTCGCTACGCCCCCGCCGCCGCCACAGCCACAGCCGCCACCGCCGCGCCGCCCGCGCCCCGCGGCATCCCGGGACTTGTAGTTCCCGCGGGCGGCGCCGCACCTGCCGCCGGCCGCGCACTGCTCCCGGCGGCCCCCGCGCGGCGCCGCACCTGGGCGCGCCCTTGGACTACAACTCCCAGAAGCCTCTGCTTCCCTCCCGCCCTAGCTGGGCGGGCTGGCCGCCATCACAGCGCCGCCCGCTGCCGCCTCCCCCGTCTCCTGCTCCCCATTCTCCCGTCCCCTGCTCCCCGTTCTCCCATCCCGGCAGCCGCCGGCACCCCGCCCGTGTGGCGCCGGGAACCGGCCCGGCCTCGGGGCTGGGGAGCTCCGGGCCCGCCCGTCAGCCCCGCAGCGCCCCCGCGGGGCCCCGCGACGCTGAGGGGGGAGCTGAGGGGAAATGGCGGCCTGGGCCCCGCGGCGGGCTGCGGTCCCCGGGCGGCCCCGCTCCGCCAGGAGGGTGCCGTGAGGGCGCCGCTTGGGGCTTTTCTCGTCATTAAAGCCCTGCCTAAGGCGGGTCGGGGAGCTGCGAGGCGCAGAACTGCCCTGAGGCAGCGGCCGCCCGGCCCTCGGCTCGCGGCTCCCCCGGCTGCAGCCCCGCTGCGGGCATTCCCAGCCCCGCTGCGGCCGTTCCCAGCCGAAACCTCTTCGTTGTGCCTTCCCCGAGCCCCCCCTCGTGGCTGCAGCGCCGCAGCACGGCCCCGGGCAGCCCCTCCTGGCAGCTCTCGGCTCGGTTTCCCCGAGCACGTTCCTCGCTCAGAGCCCGGGGGCTGCCCCCTCGTCCTTCGGGTTGTTGTGTGGGGCCAGCTGCTGGGTTCGCCTCGAATTGTTCTGCAGAGGAAGCACAGAACGAGCGTGCTGCTGAGTGATCGGCAACAAATCCCCCAGACCAGATGGCGTTTGCCCATTAGTCTTAAAACAGCAGCTTCAGGGAAAACCCAGGGAACTACAGCGCAGCGTATCTGATGTCTCCAGCATGCAGATTATTAGAGCCCACTCCAATGAACAGAACTAGGGGCCACATTAGGGGCTATTAAATGCCCATAAAAATACCAGATCACGGTTCATTAGCAGCCTAAAATCACAAAGCTGAAGTTAGGAATCGCTAGCACGGAAAGGTTTCAGAAAAGAGTGACAAGGAAAATGGCCTCACATAGTATGTAGTTCAGTATGGAGCTCCAACTAGCAAGGCAATGAGGATGGTAGATGTTGAAATGGGCTTAAATACAACCGGACAGATTAACGGCACTAAATCAGTCATGGGACATAAATACGAAGTCGCTGTCCTTGGTTCAGAAAGGCCTTTGGAGGATGCTGGAGGCTGGGAGCCATCAGCACCCGCTCCTGGCCCCTGTGAGATGTGGGCCTGCTGGGTCCCATTTGGGGTGACCAGCTGTGGCCTTCCCGTCCTTTACGTTATGTTCTTCCCAGCGGGATCAGTTATTCATGGTGACAAACCTGCTGAGCCCACGCCGGATCAGGCCTGGAGCTCCGTTACTTTGCATTTATTGCTTCAAGCGTTTAATTACTTCTGGCTGCATGCCAGGCTGATGTGAGCCATAGCTCCAGCGCAGCGATGTGCACAGCCACGCTAGTGGTGTGGCTTACGGTTCTCTGAGTGTCTTCTCCACCTGCAATGTGGTAAGGGGGCTGCCGGCCACCCCCTTCTCCTTCACAGCTGACAAGACCACCCCGCACTCCTGTGAAAACCGCCTATCAGCCATTTATGTTTTTAAAACTTGCCTTTTCTTTTCCTTACAGGAATTTTACCCAAGTGTATTTAGAGAGTTTTCTACATCTGTCCAGGATTCCTGGACATCTGACTAAACTTCTGGATGCCAAGAAGTCCTGCACAGACACAGCTCATGAGAACTGGCTATAAATCATACAAACAGTGATCCCAAAATTTCTGGCATATGTACCGTTACTTCTGGGATGCAGAGCTGCTTTGCACGTGCACAGATCTGCATGAGTCCCCGAACTGTGGGATTTGCTCTGTATGCCAGGGAGTCAGTCCAGTGCCTTCCTGGAAATGTCTGCTGTAATCTGTGCTTTCTGCAAACTGCCCCCACTCTGTAGCAACCACAGCCAGAAGAATGGCAGCCCTATTCCAAATACAATTTATCTTGAAAATGGACTATAACCCCAGGGGAAAAAAAAAAAAAAAAAGACTTGGCTGCAAGAAAGGACTATTGTCTGTGGCTATGAGCCTCTTGCCATCCTTTCCTCCTCTCAAACACACCCTGGATCCTTGACACTCGTGAACACATTCCCACCTCTGCTTTCCTATGATCCATGCCTTCAAATTCAGCTCAGCTCTGGCCTTCCTATATCAGCAGGAAGCTTTTGAACAAAAAACATTATTCCACATCTACTCCCAGGATGATCTACGTGAGCACGTGTTGCTGGCCATGCAGCTCCCAGATCCTGAACAAAACTTCTGTCTGTGTGCTTCCAGCTGCTAACATCTTTAAGTACTGTTTTCCTTCCCTTCAGTTTCTCACTGAGTTTCCTTTAACTGCTCTGTTATAAATAAGCGCTTTATTTATATAATAAAACGGCTTTCTGGAATGGCCCAGGTTTGTGCTTTTTATGCACCTCTGCCAGCAGCTTGTTTGTCTGGAGTTCCAAAAAAAAAAAAATCAGTCCTTTTATGTTTGCTGAAAAATAAGTTTACAAAACCTGCCATGGGTACTATGGTTGATCAAAGACAGAATCTAACAGCTTGTGAACTCCACGTTCTTTTAAGATTTGGTTACCCTGACGATGTCCCACAAATACTGCTGGTTTTGTTTCAAGCTCTTAGCACCATTTTTGATCTCTTGCAACCCCACATTGTCTTTGGTCACTCCTTTTGGCAGCTTGGTTCCCAGTTCACCAGTCCAGGACACTGTTTGCCTTAACCTGCTGGTGGGATCATTCCCAGGTGCCCATGACGTCTCCGGCACATTTTAACTGCACCATCGTGAGCTGCTGGGGCAATTTGTGCTGTGTGAAGCCAAGCACGTGCCCAAGTCTTTTTGGAAATAAAGCTGGAGCGGGTTAAGGTCCCTGCTGCACATCACCCACTGACCTTGCTTAGGAGGCTGCAGGGCCCACAGTCTCACCGCCTTCCTCGCTTGCACGTCCCCAGCCCTGCAGCAGAGCGTGGAGCATCCCACTGCTGGTGCGACACTAGATGGCGTGGGGACCCACAGCACATGCCCGAGCTCCTGGAGCTGCTTTGCCTTCTTCCCCCTGCTAGAAAAGGAGTCTTGAAGTGAAAACTTTTTGTCTCCTTCCTTCCTAGGTGCTGCTGAATGGACGGTGAGGCTGCAGCAATGAAAGGGAATGAAGAGCTGAAGCCAGCCTGTGGTGCACAGCCCGAGCGGTAGCTCTGCGGCTCGGGGATGTGAATGAGTTTGGACTCTGCCCTGAAAGGGAAGAGTGTCTCACTGAGACAGCAAGGCATCCTGCTGCCCGTGCCGGGGAGGGGACAGGCCTGGACCTCACTCCCTCCTTACAGAGGGTTAGGTACTTCACGAGTCTGATCTCCTCCTCCAGCCCCTTCTGGAGCAAGCAGCCCCAGAGCAAAGAGCAGACCTGAGGTTTGCAGCAGTAGACCCCACATTTTAGGATGCAGAGGGCTGAGGCTGTGAGTCAGCTTTTAATTCACACACTCATCTCTGGAGAAAAGAAGCAGGGGTATGTGAGCCTCTGAAACCTGACAACCCCTGATGCACAGCCAGGGGAAGTCAGCTGGAGAGGCCAACTCTGTCCAGGTCTGCTGGAGGCTGACATCTGCAGCACCAAGTGCTGTGCATTAGACACTTCCTCTGAGTCATCTGGCAGAGGTTTCCCAACCCCGAGGGGAAGGACGCAGCCCTGAGCTGTGGCTGCAGCAGCTCAGGGGTAGGAGTGTAACTGTCAACAAGGCCTCAGGGAGCCCTGTGGAAGATCCACGGCTGCCGTGACCAACTGCTCTGGGTGACACCAGTGTGCTCACGTCTCTGTCCTCTTGGCAATGTGCATCATGGCATCTGGTGGTGCCCCACTCAGTGATATGGCCGGACCCTGCTAACTATGAGCCGCACGTTCCTGTCTGTGGGCCCTGAATGCCCAGCTAACACCAGTCACCTACCTGTTCCTAATGTCCCCGAGTGACGAGGTGACCTGTGGTGCTCTGAGCCCTTGGATGGGCCATGCCTGCCAGGTCACCTGTGCTCGGCTTGTCCTTGCTTGGTCAGGGCCTGGGTTCCCACACGAAGCGTTGTCACCCAGCGTGGCAGCGCGGCTACTCTGAGGCATCCTGTTCCTCTGGGACAGAAATTAGGTGCCTCTGCCCTGCGCACAGGACATGAGCAGCATTTTCCCCTCGTGATCCTCGTCCCCTCCCTGCATTTCAGGTCTTGCTTCAGGACCAGGAATTTCTTACCCACAGCTCAGGGCAAAGGATACAATGCCAAAGTTTTCTAGGTCCAAAGGAAGCACCTCCCTCTGCTCCCCTCCCGCTCCTCCCTTCCTCTCGGCTCTGTCCCGTGCAGCTGTGCCCAGGCTCTGAGCCTGCTGCAGACAGGCTGCCTGCCTCGGGCACTGTGGTTTAGAAGAGAACGAGCAGAAAGGGACCCTCGAGCCCCAAAGATCTGTAGGTGGTCTCTTTCTTTTTCAAGTAGAAAAAGGCCAGCCCATGCTAGATAAATTAGATAGGAGCGTTTGCTGCAGGCAGCAGCAAAACCGCTCTCTTCCCCGGTGTCCCCTCCTAGAGCCTCCTGGAGGCTCCTGGCTTTTGCTGGCCTCCGAGCCCAGGTGAGCTCCAATGGGCTGAATCTTCTCGAAGATATTCAGGTGCGGAATGCAGTCAGGGAAGAGCAGCGAAGCTGTGAAGGGGCTGGGAAACAAGAGCTGTGAGGAGCAGCTGAGGGACAGGGGGCGTTCAGGCTGGAGAGGAGGAGGCTGATGGCAGAGCCCACCTGAAAGGAGGCTGCAGAGAGGGGGTCCGGTCTCTGTTCTCAGGTCACACGAGGCAACGGCCTCAGGTGCACCAGGGCAGGGTTAGCTTGGACGTCGGGAAGAATTTCCTCACGCAGAGGGGGGTCAGGCGTCGGAACCGGCTGCCAGGGAGGTGGGGGAGTCCTGGAGGTATTTCAGAGACGTGGACGTGGCACCGAGGGACATGGGTTAGTGATGGGACTCGGTAGGGTTTGGTGACAGTGGGCTGCGTGGGGTGACAGGGGGACGTGTGGGGCGACAGCAGGGCTGTGTGGGGTGACAGTGGGGCTGTGTGGGGTGAGAGTGGGGCTGTGTGGGGTGACAGGGGGCTGTGTGGGGTGACAGGGGGCTGTGTGGGGTGACAGGGGGCTGTGTGGGGTGACAGCGGGGCTGTGTGGGGTTAAAAGGGGATGCGTGGGATGACAGGGGGCTGTGTGGGGTGACAGGGGGAGGTGTGAGGTGACAGATGTGCGGGGTGACGGGGGGACACGTATGATGACAGGGTGCTGCACGGGGTGACAGGGGGCTGCGTGGGGTGACAGGGGGACACGTGAAGTGACAGGGGGACACGTATGGCGACAGGGAGACGCGCGGGGGGCCGGCGGGCCGCTGAGGCGGGCCCCTCAGGCATGGCGGCGGGGCCGGGCCGGGCCGTGCCCTCCCGCGCGGCCCCGCGGGGCGGGCGGCCGCCGTGACATCAGGCCGGGCCGGGCCGAGCCGGGCCGGCGCCGAGCGCCAAGCGCCGCCTTCCCCCGCCGCCAACAAAAGCCCCCGAGCGGCCTCGGGCTGCACAGCGCCGCGCCCGCCGCCTCCCGACCCGACCCGACCCGACCCGGCCCGACCCGACCCCGCTGCAGGTAGGTGCGGGGGGCGCCGCGGGACCACCCCCCCCCCAGCCTCCTGCGGGCCGGGTGGGGAAGGGAGGGCACGGGCAGGGCACGGGCACGCGTGGGGGGGGGGAGGACGGCCCCGGCGGGCACAACGCCTGGCCCCGGGGCTCGGGAGCCGCCCCAGGCGGGCCGTGATGCCGGGGGGCTCCCTCCTGGCCCAGAGCTCTGCTACCGCCTGGTCTGTCAGCATGGGGAGCCCTGGGGGGCCAGGTCCCCTCCTGCAGCCCCCCCCCGATCCCCTCCTGCAGCCCCGATCCCCTCCTCCCCTGCACACCCCTGTATTAAGGGATCCCCAGCGCTCAGGAGCTGGCTGGATGCTCTCGGGCACGGTTTCAGATCCTCGGAGCTGGCAGCGGGGCCAGCGCGTAGGAGAGGGCGTTAATTAGCGCCTGGCAGACACGGCGGGTGCTGCCAAGTGGTGCTGCTCGCCGGGGAAGCCGGAGCTCAGCAGCAGCTGCTTCAAAGTCCCCGAGCACCTCTCGAGGAATCGGCGCTGGGCCGGGGTGCAGGGAGCAAGGAGGTGCGGGTGCTGACATGGCGATAGGTGGGAGATCGGCGAGGCCTCCGCGCCTCCAGGTTTCGGTGGCGAGGCTGGAAAGGGGCTCGCTCTTGCTGGGATCAGCCGTGGCCCTGGGCAGGACGCGCTGCCCAGCACACGTGGCCCAGCGCTTGCTGCTGCTGGGGCGTTGAGGGACAGCGCAGGCAGCACGGTCCCTTCCCTGTGCCGGCGGTTTGGGGCGTGCTGTCCGGGCAGCCTCCATCTCCTCCGTCTGCCGGGCTCCTGAGCTCCTCTCCCCTCTGCCGGGAGGCAGCGCAGCGTGCCGAGGAGGTGACCGATGGGGCAGAAAGGTTTGCGAAAGCTCAGGTGGGCTCGGTCGGATTAGGGGCTGTGATTCCTGCAGAAGTCAGTAGCTTTTCTTAGCCTATCTGAAAATGCTTTTGGCGTTTGTTCTAGGTGAAATCGGGATTTTCTTTGGCAAATCAGTTGAATGTCCAGTTGTGATAGGAAGCCTACGGGTTTGCAGGCACAGCCTGGGAGCCGTGTGAGCAGCAGGCAGGAGCACGCAGCCCCGCAGGCGCGTTGCAGTCACGGTGGGTGAGCGCTCACAAATACCCATGTATGGCAGCAGGCTCAGCACCCTGCTGGCCTGGCGCTGGCCCCATCCCTGCACAGCAAACCTGCAGACCTGCCTTGTGACAGCAGCAGAAGCAGTGCCGAGCATCCTGCTCCGGGTACTGGTGGCGTTGAGTGCACCCACCTTGTGTGAGGGTCTCTTTCCACCTCGGACCCCCCGACCCTTCCCATCCAGGCAAAGCCCCCAGAGATGTCTGACCCTATACGGCTGCTGCCGCGGGGTGGGTTCACTGGTTTCTGTGCTGTGATCTCAGTGTTTTGCTGCATCCCAGTGCTCGCAGTCCTCAGGACCCCTTCTCCTCTTGCTCACCAGTTCAACACCACTGTGTGGTGGATGATACTCATTTGTCCTCACTTACACCGTTGGCAGTCCAAGTCTCCTCACGTCACTGCTGATGACATGGGGGTACGGGGGACGTTTCCAGCTGCATCTTGTAGGGCTGTTTCCACTTGTGCCCGGGTGATGTGAAAGCTGCTTCATGCACGATGCCGTTTGTTAGGGGCAGAGGCCCCACGGGCCCCAGTGCAGGTCCCTGATGCTCCGTCCTGGTGATTTCCCTCCTGGAGCTGCGTGCGTCGCCGTGAGCTGACTCCTTTCTGCTCTGCCCGGGCTCTGTCCAGGTGCCTCCCGCTTCAGATAAACGCTCGTGTCACAGTCGTGCCAGCTGCTCTCTAACTGGAAGGCAGTAATCGCACCCCAGGGCTTGGGGCTCCAGCTGTGCTTTCCTCCCTTTGTCCTGTCCCTTTGGCAGGCCACGCAATAATCCTGCAGCAACTGCTGTGAGCATCATCCAGAGTGAATTTTGTGCAGCACCGGTGCTTTCCTGCCATCCCCTCTTATTAATGCTCCTTGCGAAAAAAATAACCTTTTACATAGGCCAGCTTGGGTCTCCTGGTCCTTAGTGATCTCCTCCGAGCACAAAGCGAGTACTCCGTGACGAATCGCTGCAGGGTCTTTTCAGCAGAACAGCTGGGCCTGTACTTGGGGAAGGTTCTCCAGCTGCTGCAGGAGCACAAACGATTGTGCCGACGTCCCGGTGGCTGCAGGTGGGGTTCACTGGAGGGTGCAAGGCGAGAACCCGCGCTGCTGTGAGCGCCCCGTAGCCGTGACGCTGCCTGCACGCTGCGGTGGGTGCTGTGTTCGCTCCAACAGTTAAAACCCAGGCAGGTAAAACTGTGGGTGCCAGCTCTGGCGCACGTGGCGTGAGCATGGCGGTCTCTCCAGCCCCTGGAAGCAGAGGGCGTCAGTCTGTTATTCCTCCAGCTGCTGGCATCACCTGCATCCTGCTCTCCCTTAAAGCCCAGGTTTAGTGGCATCCCAAAGCACTGGGGCGTGCTGGTTCTGTACTGGGTTGTGCCTGGTTCTTTAGCGTAGCCTGGGCTGCCTCCTGACTTGGTGTGCCACAGGCTCGTCTGGAAGGTGGGTGAGGCTGTAACTTGCTCTGAGCAGGTGAACCGTGCTGCTCCAGGGCCAGACACCGGGCACTGGAATTACAGTTAATCTCCAAAACACGTCAGACTTGCGGTTCTTCACTTCCAAGCCATACAGCTGTTGATAGCACGGCCGTCTCTTAGTTTTTAGGGCCCCTTGCCTCGCTCAGAGCAGACGACGTTCCGGCCGCAGCGCTGAGCCACGGCTGGCGCAGAGGATGCCGTCTGTAGGGCTCCGGTTGGGATTCCCTCGGTGCTGGGGGACGCGGGGAGCTGCAGGAGGGAGGGAAATAATCGTGGATTTGGCTGCCCTGGGTCTCACGCGTGCCCGTGCTCAGCGAGGCCTTTGGCTGCGGGACGCTCCCCTTGTGTTCCTCATTCGGAGTGGGCCCGATGGTGATTTGGAGAAGTGCGACTGCGGTCACTGAGTGTTACAAGCGTGGCGATCAGCCTCATGGCTCAGAGCACGCTGAGGAATGTGGAAATGATTGCAAAGCCCCCGAGATCCCTTCAAGATCCCTTCAAGCAGCCGTTAAGGGGGGAGCTGGGGTGACGGCTCTGCCCGGATGGCCGGCGTGAGGATTTTGCTTGTGCATCTGACGCAGCTGGTGCAGGCTCCGTGAGCTGGGTGCTTCGCAGGGCTTGGGAAGCATCCCTATATTGCTATTTTTCCTGCCAACCGAACCCTAGCATAAGCTGCTTTTCTGTCTCTCTTGCAGCCTGCCGGGCTGTCAGCATGTGCCCTGCGTGTCGTGGACCGAGAGGGAATTCCCTGTGACTTAGAGCTTCTGTCGAGCTCTCTCTGCGCCCTGCTGTGACCGTCACAAGCCCGTGTGTCCCCAGGGCAAGCCGGTTCCCTACAGATCCGTCCTGTCTGGGGACCGTTTATGGAGCTTTTCCGGGGCTGCCTCTGTGCTGCTGGGTGCTTTCCGGCGGGGTTCCCCTGCCCCGGTCGCAGTCAAGTTGCTTACCCAAAGCGTCACCTCTAATCTTCCCGCGGCAGATGCGGAAAATAAGCAGCACGAGGGCCTGATCTGCTCCGGGGGCAGATGTCAGGGCTGGACCTGGGAGCAGCCTCTGTGCCCCGTGGCTCAGAGAAGGGCGTCCTCGCTTTGGGTAGACAAAGCTTCTTCCTTTGCTGCTGCTGGAAGGGAAAAAAATAAATAAATAGGGGCTCCAAAGGCCCCAGCGGTGGGACCTGGTGGCTCTCCTGCTTGGGAAGGGGCAGGAGAGCCACAACCACGTGCCACAGCCAGCGGCGTGCTGTTCCCGAGGGGTCTGGCGTGGGGCAGGAGGGGCTGGTGGCAGCTCTGCTGCCCCGGGCTGGGGGGGGGTTGCCCGGGCTGCTTCTGCCCCCCGGGGAAGCTCCCGAACCTGGTCCTGCCAGGACAGGAGGAAATCACGAAATAAGGCGCTTTCCAGAGAAACGGTTCGTGCCCTTTTAAGGCAATGCAAAGGCCGGGACTGGGATGATCTGTCCGAAAGGGAGGGATTTGGCACCGCCGCGCGCTGGTAGGAAACTCAGCTCACAACAGGCTTCCTGCCTCCGCGTCTCACCCAAACAGCTCCTGACCCAGCACCCTGCCTCTGGTGCTGCCCGTGGGGGGGTGGCACCCGGCTCGGGGGGCGTGCAGTGCAAATGCTGCTTGGTTTGGGGACCTCGCCCCCCCTTTCCAGGAGCTGGGGAAGGGGAGGGCGGCTCCCGCTGCCCGTTCCCACATGGAAGCAGGATGGAGAACTTCGTTGATTTTGAGTGTCCTGAGGTTTCTGTTGGCCTGGTCTTCAAAAACACCGAGGCTGGGTTGGAGACCAGCCACCTGTGTTAACCTCTCCTCGTATTTTGGGGTTATCTGCAAATTTTATCTGCAAATCTGCAGATAAAGGGGCCTTTTGATTGCGCGTCACCAGAGACATTTCAGGAAAGAGGAGGGAGAAGCAGAAGCATTTATATCCTGCCCAGGAGCTGCATGGCAGTGCTCAGGTGTTTGTCCTGTGCCCCTCGGGCTGCCCATTTCCCAGCCTTCGCTCTGTTCCTGCAGTCCTGGAGCAGATTGAGGTCCCCGTACAGGGAGGAGGTGTGAGCGGCCGGCCGGTCATGCACAGGATATGGAGGCTGTGGGGGACACGGTGCCAGAGCCCCCAGTGTCTGGTGGCATCACCACGTGCCCCTGTGAGCCTCCATCATCATCCTCTTCCTCCCTTGCCCTTGCACGAAAGGAGCCGTGAGCTCCCGCAGCTTCCCGGACGGGGCCGTTCCTGCTGGCTGGCAGCACCCATCGTCCCTGGGTGCCCCTGTGCTGCTGGGTGCCGTAGCGGTGGGTCCCCTGGGCGTCCCGGGTTCTGCTAATTCCGCTAATTAGCAGCTCTGTGAACCGATGCAACCAGCAAACGTTTTCTGCCCCTGCTTTCTCCGCAGAATGCCGAACTGGGGTGGAGGGAAGAAGTGTGGCGTGTGCCAGAAGGCGGTGTACTTCGCCGAGGAGGTGCAGTGCGAAGGCAGCAGCTTCCACAAGTCCTGCTTCCTGTGCAGTGAGTACCAGCCCTTCCCTCGGCCCTCCTGCCCCGCTCACCCCCCGCTCCCGTCCTGTTCACGAGCCGCGTAAGCGCTCCTTAGGCTTCCTCCACGAGCAGCTGGGCTGTGGGAGCTGTGGCAGGCGTCTGCTCTCCTCCGCACTGGGAAGTCAGTTCTGCTGGAGGAGCAGCCCGGAACACCAGGGGCCATCCGAGCTGTCAGGGCTGGCCTTAGCCGGCATCCACACCCAGACACGCTCGGTCCCTGCCCCAGGGAAAGGCGAGGCTGAGTCCTCGGGGCGCCTCCGGACGTTTGGGGTTGGAGCGCGAGACGGGGCCTCTGCACGCAGTGGTGGCAGAAGGGGGCACGGCCCGTGCGCTGCTCTGGGACGATGCTAACTGTGACCCTCTGTGCGGCTTTGCCGCATTGCAAAGGTGGTTGGGCACTGGGAGTGATGTGGGACCTGCCCCTGTGTCTGGTGTCCCAGTGGGAAGAAGATGTGGTCCTTCTGCTGGTGGAAAGCCTGCTGCGAAGTGCTGAGGCGTCCCCAGCAGCCTGCCTGCCGAGCTGCTGTTGCAGAGGGTGTCCCTGTCGGACGCTGGGACCCAAGTGATGCCTCCAGGGAAGGGCAGAGGAACAGGGTCTGGCTGGGGACTGACTGCAGGGGGCCCTCCCTCGGTGTGCTCTGCAGGAACCTGCTAGCACTCCTCGTGCAGGTCCTGGACACTCACGTCTCCCTTTGGAGATAGCAGGGCAGCGGTGCGGGGACTGGTGAGCAGCGTCACATCGCTGAGAGCAGCTCCTTAAACCCAGGACAGCCACGCTGCAGGTCCCAGCCCAACGTCCTTTGAACAACAAGACTGCCACTGTCCTCAGCCTGCGTGTCACCAGCTTTCCCCTGCCCTGAAGGCTGTCCCTGAACAGAACTACTGCTTCTCATGCGCTAACAGGAGTGTGCACACTGTGTGCGGCTGCTGGTGGCCCGTCAACACGTTGCACCCGTCGCAGAGCAGCAGCGGTGGGGGTGCGCCTCAGAGCTGCCCGTTCAGCAGGGCCCCGCGGAGGTTTCACGTCGTCTCAGCCCTGTTCCCAGGTGCCTCCCATTGCAGCAGGGAGCACAGACGGGATCTTTCCCATGTGGGCAGCGAGCAGAGCGAGGGGAAGGTGTGTGACCAGGCACGCGGCTAGAGCTGCTCTCCGTAGGCCAGTTGCAGCGGGGAAATAGCAGCGTCCTCGGGGGACTGGGCTGCGCCGTGCTCCCGTGTCCACCTGGCGTGGGTCTGCTTGGCCTGCGGACGGATGGATGCGGGCGTGGGACAGCAGCTCCCTGCGCAGCGCGGGGGGCGGCCAGCATGAGCGGGAGCCCTCCTGCCTGGCAGTGCCCGGGCTGAAAAGCTTGCTTTGGCTCGAGGGGACGAGAAAGGGAGTTTGCCGAGCGGCTCTCCCTGGACGGGCAGGAGCGGTGGCAGGTTGTGCTGGCTCCCTGCAGCAGGAAGTCCTTTCTTCCGCAGCCCCAGATAAGGAGGGTGGGGAACGTTTCCCTTGTTTGCCCCCGCCGCTGGCTTTTACCGTCTGAAACAATGCTGGTGGGGGACCTCGGAGCGCCCTCCAGTCTGAGGACTGAGGTCTCCCGGCTCTGCATCCGTCCTTCCCCATGGCCCTTTCTGCACAGAGGGGCGGTGCTGGGGGGTGCTTGCACCACGCCAGCACCCAGAGCACGGGGCTGGCACCGGGAGCCAAGACATCAGGCACGAGGCATTGCTCCGAGAAGGGAACACACGGAAACAAGCCACCAGGGAGAGGTCTGGAGGAGGCTGCAGCCCGGGCTGCTGCCCCTGTGCTCTGCCCGTACCCCAGCAGCTCTGCCTTGCCTGCTCCAGCCCCGTGCCGCGGGCCGCGGGCGATGCCGAGCTGCTCCCCGCTCCGCCTCCCTTCCCAGCCTCTTCCCCAGCGCTGCGCTTGGGCCCCACCGGGGAATTCGAAGCCGTTATCTTTAGGGCAGAAAAACAAATACTCGGGCCTGATTTGCCAAGAAAATAATCAGAAGGGAGCCAAACCTACCACAGTGCATTAAAACAGGAGATGGGCTCCGGGAGTGAGTGCTGATTGACTGCATGGCGTGGGTCCAAGCGAGTCAACACAACGAGGCAGAAGTGTAACGTAAGGGGCCGCTGGCCTCAGCTCGTGTACGGCTGCTTTGTGGGGCAGCTCAGCTGCTCCTAGAAAAACAAAGGGTCCTTAAGGCGATGAGTGCAGTGCACTGGAATCTCTGCAATGCAGAAAATGGGGAGCTGGGGCTGATTTCTAGGAAGCAGATGGGGAGGAATTTCTGTGTTGCCTGGCAAAGTGTGGCTGGTTCAGACGCGGGGCAGCGGAAGAGAAAGCCAGATGCTGTGGTTCGCTGCCACCCCTAGCACAAAGCCTTTAAACCTGCCGGTGTCAGTCCCCAGATTCCAGTCCTGCAGGGTCTGTGCGAGCACGGAGTTGCCCCCAATGAGCTCCGGGGTCCCGCGGTGACACCCCACATGCCCACCACCGTTCGGCAGCCACAGGACCCGTTCACCGGAGCCACGGGGACGCGCGCTGCCTGCAGTGCTGGGCGAGCCCGCAGCCAGCAGGAGACCCTGCCAGACCCTCCTTAGATGGCAAGACACGTCTCCCTGTCCACCTCCTGCTCCCTTTCCACCTCCTTTTCCCATCAGCAGCGTGCGGGGCTGCCGGTGGCCACGGAGGAGAAGCACCATATTTAGTAACGGGGCCGCTGCCTCTCGCCCTGTATTTAGTGCACTAGCGCAGCGCCGTGCTCTGTTTGCATTCCTGCGATATTGGTAAAGGCCAAGAAACTTTCCTGCTGGTGGGGAGGGAAACGGGCTGCTGGGAGCGTTGACATTTAAGGCATGTAAGCAGGATGGAGAGGGCTGTGTCACAGCTGTAACAGGATCTGTTTTGGGGCTGGCTGCCAGTGCCGTGGACTCTGCCTTGGGCGTCTTGCTCTGTATGGGGCAGGTAAACACCGGAGATCGCTGCGAGCCTGTTTGGTTGCTGCTCTCCTTCCGTTGCAGCTTGCCGGGCGGTGAGTGCCAGGAAGGGCTTGGAAGCCAACGTGGAGGCTGAGATCAGGGCTGGGACAGGAGTCAGGAAAACCTAAAAGTCGGGCGAGGAGCCTGTGTGGTCTGAGCCCAGCACCGGGCTCAGGCTCTGGATGGGCTCAGCCGGGTCCCCAAGCCTCCCTGCCGTCCCCTTGTGTCCCGTCTTACATCCCACACTGATGCCCAAAGCCTGAATGCCTCAGGTGTGCTGAGCGTGCCCCTGCACACCCTGGTCATGTCACAGACCGGGGTGACTCGTGTTGGCACGGACACCTCCCTCCCCTCGTGGTCTCAGGGTACGGGGAGGCAACCGCACACCGTAGCGTGGAGTGCCAAAAAGACTTGGCGTGCAGCAGCGTAACGGCTGCAGGCCTGCTTTTAAACACGAGGGAAAATCTATTTGCCTGAAAAGCTTTCAGCCAGGTGCCTGTCGCTGCGTCCTTGCAGCGGACGAGGAGCGTGGCGGAGCTGCAGCACCGAGATCCCCCGGGCTTGGGAACCTGCCTGGGGTCTGTGGGGAAATCTGCCCCGTCCTGGCTGATGGTGGCTCCCGTTTCCTCCACCGCTTCCCCCCGGGGATGCCGGCACCAGCGGGGTTAACAGAGCTATTGCCTTATTTATTATCAGCCTTGTAGCTTTGATGGTTGCTTCCTTTTAAAGCCAGACAATGTTCTTGTTGTGATCCTTATCTCCAGCTGTTTTGCATGCGCTCCCTTTGAACAATGATCTCGTCTAGGGTTTCCTGCTCCTTGAAAGCCGAGCAGTGCTATGCCTTGTGAGGACTTGTTTTCTCCAGCTAATTAGGGAGATCTGGGTGCACGGCTAATGGCTGGGCCCTCCCCTCTCTTCCAGTGGTCTGCAAGAAGAACTTGGACAGCACCACTGTTGCCGTGCATGGAGAGGAGATCTACTGCAAGTCCTGCTATGGCAAGAAGTACGGCCCCAAGGGCTATGGATACGGGATGGGAGCAGGGACCCTGAGCACTGACAAGGGCGAGTCTCTGGGAATCAAATACGAAGAGTGAGTTGAAGCCTTGTTTTGAAACCGTTGTGGGCACACGTCTTTTTCCCCTCACATCTGTCCAGCCGTGGTGCTTGGCTACGGAGCCCAGCAAACCCCGCTGAATGACCGGCAGACCCTAAACTGGAGAGTGCTGGGGCCACCTTGCTCCCCGGGGACACCTGCCCCCTGCAGCCTTCCTCCTTCACCCTGGGGTGAAATCAGCCTGGGGCAAGCTGAGAGCACCAAGCTCTGAGCCCCCAGCTGGGCCCTGCGCCCAGGGAGGAGGGAGAAGCCCGGTATAACGCAGCTCCTGGTAGCATCGAGGTGCTGAGGAATCGGCCCCTGCCCTGTCCCATGGTCTCCCTGTGGGGGAAGTGGACTCGGGTGTGTTTCTGGATGGGTCATCCCTCCTGGCCAAAGAAATAATGTCCTGGAGGACCAGCAGGGCAGGGAGAGCTGCCCGCTGGTTTCAGGGAGCTTCCCGAGTCCTGGGCATGCCACGCAGCTGGCAGGAAGCCCACGTCTGCTCCCATCTTCTCAGCGGGATGAGGGCTTGACGGGACACGTCCCCACAGCCCGAGCGTGCTGCCCATCCCCTCCTAGCACCCAGCCGTGGGGCTGAAGTTTCCACGGGGCTCAACACCACCCTGCCAGGCCCCCCAGAACTGGGTTGGGGTTTGCCTTCCCACAGCCCTTCCCTCCTCCTCCCTGCTCCTGCGGCCCTGATAACGCGCTCCCTCCCATCTGCAGGGGCCAGTCCCACCGACCCACCAACCCCAACGCCTCCAGAATGGCCCAGAAAGTCGGCGGGTCTGACGGGTGCCCTCGCTGCGGCCAGGCGGTGTACGCGGCCGAGAAGGTGATCGGAGCTGGAAAGGTAAGAAGCGGGGTGGAGCAGAATGGGCATGCACGTGGCACGGGCGGCTGTGTGGCAGGGAGACCCGCGCGGGTCCCGCTGGAAGCCTAAAGGAGGGCGTGTGGCACCTCTGGGAACCAGGTTCTCCAGGCTGCCTCACTCCTCCAAGCCTGTGGGTGGGAGAGAAATACGATTTATAAAACGTAGTCAGTGCTGCTCG
Organism: Anser brachyrhynchus; assembly: GCF_964034855.1. Classification (NCBI taxonomy): domain Eukaryota; kingdom Metazoa; phylum Chordata; class Aves; order Anseriformes; family Anatidae; genus Anser; species Anser brachyrhynchus. The sequence continues at coordinate 4,286,059 of NC_137720.1, read as the reverse complement.
GCGGAGGTCGCGGTGGACGTCCCTGCTGCTGGATGGGTTTGGAGGATGAGCAGTGGTGTGATCATGGCCACTGACACCGCTGACTGGTCAAACGCATCGTCCAGCGGGTCTTCTCCACCCTCTGCTGCTGGCTGGGATGCCGCAGCCCAAATCTGGGGCAGGGAGCAAATTCCCGAGGTCATTGCTGCTCCCGGGGCAGGGGGAGGTGGGTGGAGGTGTGGAGCCCACCGGGTCAGCTCGGGTCGATGCAGGACACCCCCCAGCAGCCCTGGTGCTCGCCATACCCAGATCATCGCTTCGCTGGAATCCTCCGTGTCCCCAGCCGCGTGGCATCGTTGTGCCACGGCTGGCGGTGCAGGGGTTGTGATGGATATGTTGTGGGTCAGCCCAGGGTTGGAAAGCAAAGGTATCCTTAAAACGATGACCCGGGCTTTAGGCCTCCTGCTGTTGTCGATGTTTACAGGGACCCAAATCTGGCAAAGCGATTGTGCTCGAGCAGACCTCAGAGGATTCCAGGGCATGTATTTCATGTGCTAATGTTTGCTGGATGACTCCATCAGCTACCTCCTCCCCCGGCCCTAATTTCACATTTTCTTCCAAAAAAGGTTTCATGTTTTCCAAACTGTTTATTTAAATTCCTCCGTGAGCAGCTCTGGCTACTCCGCGGGCTGCTCGGAGGCTGTGAGCTCATTTATCCCTGGAGGACTGGCAGGGCCGTGGGGGAGTTTTATTTTTAAACGCTGGCTGATTTCTGCATTGTTGATATCTGTTTGCTGCCTTCCTTGGAGCTGAAGTTGTGCAGGGGCAGGTGTCCCCCCCAGGCTAAGGTGCAGCAGCAGTGGTGGATCCCAGGTCACTAAGCTGGGGCATTTATCCTTGTGTTTTAGAGAGTGTGACCCCCAAAGAGGGGGTGATTGCTCCTTACCTACTGCCTTAAGTGACTGCTGCAGGTGGGGTGAAGTCTCTCTAACGGGGCTCAGTGACCCCGTCAGATGTTTCCCCTCTGTATCCTCCCCCCGGGGCTGGGGGGTTTCGCTGTGCATGAAGGTGGGGAGGACAGCTCTTCCACAGAAGGGCTTTCATCCTCTCCAGACCTCTTTGCTCATGGCTTTGGGTCAGAACCAGGGCCTCCAAAGGGACCCGCTTGGTAGCCAAAGCGTTGCTGCCCCGTCCCTGGCTACCGTCTGACCGTGCTCTGCTCCTGTCCCGCAGTCCTGGCACAAGTCCTGCTTCCGCTGCGCCAAGTGTGGCAAGAGCCTGGAGTCCACCACCCTGGCAGACAAAGACGGGGAGATCTACTGCAAAGGTGCGTGCCGCCTTCCCTGCCCCTCGCAGCCACCATGAGAGGGGTCCTGGGCCTCAGGTCCCCTCAGGTCGGGGGCAGCTTGTCCTGGATGCTGGTGGTGGAGGCACGGGGTCAAGCCCCTGTGCTGGGAACTGGGATGGGAGCGAGGGCTGGGGAGGTGGTGACCCCCACAGCTGATTTGGGGGCTGGCTGTGGGGCCGGGGGGCCTCTCTGTTTGCCCAGCAGATAGGGCAAAGCCTGATCTGTTTCAGCAGTGCCTGCTTCGGGAGAAGGACCTGCTCGTGTGCCCGTGTTCCCCTCTTGCTGCTGCCCTTACCTTGTTCTTTCTTCCCTCTCTCTGCAGGTTGCTATGCCAAGAACTTCGGGCCCAAAGGCTTTGGCTTCGGGCAGGGGGCCGGGGCGCTCATCCACTCGCAGTGAGGCACCAGGAGCCGGGCTCTGCTCGCCCTGAGCCCCTCCAGACCGGCCTGGGCTTCCCGGCCCTCCCCGCACCGCAGTGAGCACCCTCACCCTCATCCATCCCTGCCCGCTGCTTCGCAGCACCAGTGCCTTCCCCCTGCCCTGGCCCAGCGCCCCCCGAAGCTGTGGGACCCCCACCGCCACCCCGGGTCCCGGCGGCACGGCCGCAGCTGGGGAGACAGCTCGCACCCACCCGCAGCGAGGCCCCCGCGCCCAAAACGTTCCGCTCCGTCGCCCGTCCCGCCAGGATGTGCCACGCTGCGCTGTGTCACCGAGCAAGGAATAAACATCAAAGCTGACCCAAGCCTGGCCTTGCCTGAGAGGTTATTCCCCCCCCGATTGACCAGGATGGAGCGGGAGGACGGGAAATATTGGTGATCAGGGCTTGCAGTTAAAGCAGGAGCGGGGGAGCAGCTCGCTGGAACTCGACGTGGCCCAGCTGGGCTCTGCTGGCCGGGCTCTCCCTCTGCTCCCTCCCTGCGTGGCCATTTCCAAAGTGCTGCCTGCTTCCAGCAGGCCCACGGCAGAACTTGGGTGCGCGGTGGTGCTGCCACGCGTGCGCACCGAATCGACGCCCCTGTCCGGGCTGTTACGTGGCGCTCCTCCAAACAGGCGTGCCCAGCAGTGCTGAATAATTAAGAACTTTTCACCTACTCCTGAGGTTTTCTTTTCTTTGCAGCACCCTGGATCGTGATCCACCAGTTTGGCAGCTTCCCAGGTTTAATTTGTTTTCAGCTAAACACTTCACCTTCTCTCTGTGCTTCTCTCCTTTGACCTGTGTGAGATACCCACTGGATCAGCCTCGCCGCAGCTTAGAGTTTATCTCTTGTGAGCTCCACAGGGAGTTTTGTTGCTTTTCGAAGCACAATGATTGTAAACATGGTTGGGCAAATGGGATGGATGGTGTTTTGAGAAGCAGGAGAGAGGCAGAAATCCCTTGGGTAGGACTCGGGCACCTTTATCAAGTTAAGCACTTTCTCCCATTCATCCCACCCTTGATTTTCATGTGACGTTTGGGAAGCTGAGGTGGGCAGCAAGCCCTTTCTGCATTTCCCGAAATCCTCCCCACCGTCGTCCCATCACGCAGCCTGTCCCCCAGGCTTCTCCTGGCCAGGTTGGGCTGGATCTGCCTCGCTGGGGCTTGGCCGAGGCGGTGGCAGGAGGCACCCGGTGCACGGGTGGGGAGCAGCAGGGAGAGCAGCGGGCTCAGGCACCACCCGCGGTGCAGAGACCGAAACTTGGCCGCCTTGGAGAGGGGGCATGGGGGGAGGAAGCCGCCCGCGCTCCCCGTGAGCGTGGGGTGGGTGCCGTGCTGCGGCGCTGCAGCTGCATGCACCGTGCTGGGCGCGCGTCCAGGCGATGCTGTTTAGTCGATAAAGGCGGAGCAAGCCTTTCTTCGGGCTTGTTTCCTCGTAGCTGTAGAGGAGATGTCAGAGAGCAGGGGGGTGCCGACGTGCTGCGAGTGTGATGGGCTCCGCTGAGGCCGTTGGCTTCCGGAGACCTGGGCAAAGATGGGGAAAACTGTTGGGTTTGGGTTTTTGGGGATCTCTGAAAGGCGGAGGGTGGAAGGAGCCTGTGGAGGTCTCCAGCCCAGCCGCCTGCCCTGCAGGGCCAGCTCCGAAGGCCGGGCTGAGCAGAGCTGCTGGTGTCCGGTCAAGTCGGGAACCCTCCAAAGACGGAGGAGGTGCCAGCAGTGCAGCTCCCATCACAGCGTTCTGTTCCTCGTGTGCATCAGTCCCCCTTGTGGCACACGTCTCTGTTGTCTCTCGTCCTTTTGCTGTGCACTTCTGCATCTCTTTTCTCTCTGTTTTTCTCCTCCAAGCAGTGGAAAACTGAAGTTTGGTCTCACCGAGCCATCCCCAGGCTGAACAAACGCAGTCCTTCGGCCACCTTCGGTCCCTTCGTGTACCGAGGGGCTCAGAGCCGGGCTCAGCATCCGGATGTGGCCCCGTGCAGAGGACTGACTGCTCCCCAGCCCGCTGGCTCTGCTCGTGCTAACACAGCCCAGGGGGAGGTTGGGGTTCATCTCCGCTGGGCATTTTTGGCAGAGCTGCCCCCAGGCTGCTCGCTCGCAGCCCGCTGCGCGCTCTCGTTCCCTCCCAGGGATGCTCCCCAGTGCCCAAGCCCTCGGGGATGCTGCATCCCACCGCGGGTGGGTCTGTGCTCGGCTTCCAGCCCCAAATATCCCAGCTGAGAGCCTGGGCAGCATCCTGGGATGGGGACCTTGCCCCGAGGGATCGTTATCGGTGGTTGCGTTGTCCTGAAGTGGCTTAGGGTGAGGTCGGGACCGAAATCCTCGACGTTAGCAGGGGGTGCCAGCCTGGGCAGGGCAGGACGGACGCTGCTGGGGCTGCTCTGGGCTGGGGTGGAGGAGGTGGTGGGGCAAGACCCTGGAGAACGGCTGGGATCAGGGGGGCTCTCTGGGCATGGCCCTGCCCCATCTGCAGCGGGGCGGCTGCGACCGTCTGCTACCCTCTGCTGGTTACTGCTCCCCGTGCACGGGCACGGCGCCGGACAGACGGACGGACACGTCTGGACATCTGCACCCAAGTGTTGTCCAACTGCCTGCGGAGGCAGCGGAGCCGCGCTGCACCCAGCAGCATCCGTCCCTCCCTGCGGCCGGCCTGGGGGCTGCCAGCCCCTGGGGATGGGGAGGGGGGAACCTAAAAGTGCCTCCAAGGAGATGAGTGCCCTCAGGGGGGACAGGAGCTGCAGCAGAACGAGACCCCGGCCCTTCTCTGAGTCTGGGACCGGACACCCAGGGACAGAGGCGTGGAGAAAGCCTTGGCCGAAGCTCCTTTGCCTCCATGGCTGTGGGAAAATGATCTCGCCGTGGTGGCGAGGCCGTGAGCAGCAGAGCTGGGGGTCTGGCAGCCCTCGGCTCTCCCCAGGTGCCGAGGAGGGAGCCTGCAGTGGCTGCTGTGAGCTGGGAGCCACAGTCCCCAAACTTCTCCCCAAATTCCCGGGACGCAGCATCCCTGGAGCTGAGCTTTGCCAGCGCGAGGGAAAACAGCCCCAGATGCTCCTCGGGGGGATGGACCCAGGCACCTCTGCTCCCCCCAGGAGCGGTGCTTGGGGTGACCCCGGCTATGCCCAGCCCCGGTGGGGGCGCTGGGGACCGTGGAGGAGCCGGGGCCGCCCGACGTCCCGAAACCCGGGACAGGCGGGAGCCGTGCCAGCGTGGCGAGGTTGGCCCCGGGGAGCACGAACCAGTTCTTGGCTGCGGCAGCCACGGCCCTGCCCTGTTAATGAGGGATAATGAGGTGCCTCTCCTGGGCTGCAGACTTGCCCCCTGGCCATGCCGGCTGCCAGCGTTGCCCCCGGCAGGCACCAGCCCCAGATGGTGACCCCGGCACGGCTCCGCGGGGATTTTTTCCCCTTCCAGCCCTCGCAGGGCGAAGGGACCTGCACCCTCAGCACCTCCAGGGGCTCATCCAGCCACCCGCGGTGCTGTGACCGTCACCCTCCTGAGCAGCCCACGGCCAGCACGATGCCCCCAGGTGTCCCCGGGGGCAGCACACCCAGGCCAACCCCTCCGCCAGGCGCTGGCATGGGAACAGACGGAGCTGTGGTGGCCGGGAACGAGACGGGCTGGAAAGGCGCCGGTGTTTTGCCGCCGGGGAGGGAGGACTCCGGCGGGACCGGGCTGTGCCGTGCTGCCCCAGCCCCGCTCCCTGCAGGTCACACGAGGCTGGGGGTGCTGGTCCTCGCTGCGGGACAGGCTGGGGACATCGAGTCCTTCTCCTTGGGAGGGCTGAAGGGGCAGGAGCTATGTGCGGCGCGCCTGGTGCTGAGGGCTGGGGCGGCACCCTTGGGTGCAGGGCTGGTGGCTGGTGGGTGGCGAGGGCTGTCCCCCTTGCAGGGTAGCCCTGGAGAGCCCCCTCGGCGTGGTGACATCGGGCATTTTCTGCTTTTGTGCCCCTTCTGGGCTGCCTCACAGGGGTCCCCACAGCTCCCCCAAGGCCAGAGCATCACGCCCCCGGTGGCACTGCACCGCACCCCATAGCCCCATGTGCAGGTGGCACCGCGCCCCTATCGCCCCCTGTGCCAGCCCCACAGCCCCCTGCCCTAGCTGCCGCCTCACCCCACAGCCCGTTCCTGTCCAGGAATGCCCCCCAAGCCCCTGCCCCAACTGGCCCCACGTGCGGGTACCGCTGCCCCCCCGTAGCCCCGCGGTCACCTCGTGCTGCACCCACAGCCCCCCGTCCCCACTGCCACTGCCCCCCGCAGCCCTGCGGGGTTCGCAGAGGGCCTTGGGGCTGCTCCCGCCCGCGGGCACCCCAAAAGCGCCGTCCGGGTGGGTGCAGCGGGGCCGTGCCGGGCCTGGCCGGGCTTCGCCTGGGCGTGAAGGGTGCCTGCGTGGCAGGAGGGGCCAGGCGAGGCGGGGAAGGAATGCAAGTGGGAGAGCGGCCGGGCGTGCAGCGACAGATCCTGGGGAGCGCGGAGCCGGGGATCCCACACGCTGCATGGGGCAGGAGGCAGAGCCCCGGCGATAGGGACGGCCGGCATGGGGCGTCCCGGTGCTGCCCCGCTGTGAGAGCCGGCGGGGGGCTGTTCCCTGGGGCGGCGAGCCCCGCGCCGAGCCGTGGGGGTCCTGGCGCCCGCCTTGGGGGGCTGGAAATCCCCATCGGGGGATGCTCGGCCGGAGGAGCTGAGGATCCTGCGGCACCGAGGAGCCGCCATGACCCCCGAGAAGGTGCTGCGGGAGGGGGTGCTGGAGAAGCGCAGCGGGGGGCTGCTGCAGCTCTGGAAGAAGAAGCGGTGCCTGCTGACAGAGAAGGGGCTGCAGCTCTTCGAGCCCAAGGGCTCGCGCCGCAAGGAGCTGAGCTTTGCGCGCATGAAGGCGGTGGAGTGCGTGGAGTGGAAGGAGCGGCACATCTACTTCACCGTGGTGATGGACGACAGCCACGAGATCGATTTCCGCTGCGCCCAGGAGGACCCGGGCTGGAACGCCGAAATCACCATGGGCCTCGTCCGCTTCAAGAACCAGCAGGCGATCCAGATTGTGCGGGCACGGCACAGCTGCAGAGCAGGTACCGGCCCCGCCGCGCTCGGGGCACGGGGACCCGACGGATCCTGTCCCAGGGTCCACGTCCAGTCCCTGGGTGCTCCCTTGGGAATCATGGCACTCACGGCACTCGTGGCCCCAGGGCCGGGGGGCTCCCGTGGATGGGTATGGGGATTTCATGCGTATTCGGGGGGGTGCATGGGGTGCGCTGGCCCCCAGCCCCGGCTGGGCTCTACCTCCTCCTGGAGCAGCTCAGGCTTCCCCCCCTGCCCGAATTTCACCCCCAGAGAGGGACACCCTAACAAACTCCCTCCAACCAGAGTGGCCTGGCCCAAAAGATACGGGACGGGCTCTTTGCCACCTTGCACGTGGGATGAAGGTGGGGACCGCAGCTGACCCCGCTCCCCAGCTCCCCTGGGGGCCCGATCCTGCCGCCCAGCGTGGGCTGCGCGGGTGACGAGCGCCTTCTCTCCGCAGTGGTGCAGTACGATGCAGCCCCACCGGGCCAGCCCGCGGCCCCGCAGCATCCCAGGAGCCGGATGGAGACGGTGCTCGGCTCGGCGGGCGGCGGGGAGAACGGGATCCCGGCTGGCAACTGAGGCCACCGCCCTTGGTGGCCCTGGGGAGGACAGCGCAGGCGCCGGCCTCTCCCTCCTGGAGCAGGACAGCGAGGCACCGGAGGAGCTGGGCCGCAGGGCTCGAGCTGCATCCATTTGGACCGACAGGGCAAAGGACACAGCCAGGGCCACTGCCCGGGGCTCTGGACATGACGGAGGTGACGTCCCCACCTGGGGGCCCCCTGTCCTTCAGCCAACGTGGCCAGGACTGTGGCGGACTGGCGGAGACCCCCAGGCCTCTCCTGCGGGACAGGGGATGGGATGGGAGAGGCTGAGCCCGAAGGAAGCAGCGCAGCGGTGAGCTCTGGGACAGATGGACGTGGAAGGGGACACGGCTCCCCCTGAGCCCCCACGCTGAGAAGGGGCTGGAGAGCTGCTGCGGCAGGGACCCCTGGTCACTGTGCCTGGACGGTGCAGTGACGTGGCCGTGCTGCTGGACACTGTCCTGCCTCGTGTTGTCCTGGGGCTGACGGTGACGCTGGGGAAGTCAATGGGGACTCCTTGTACCGAGAACAACCCCAAACAGGCCCTTCTGCTGCTTCCCCTCTCGCTGCTTTGTTTTGTGGGGCCCCGCAGGGCATGGGAGAGCACAAACCCTGCACAGAGCTTCACGGGTTGGAGGCGTCCCCCTAAATCCTCCGGCATCCCGCAGCCGGGCTCCCAAGCCCCCAACCACCACCCCCAGCCTCCTGGGTCCCCTTCCCGCTGTCCCCAGGGGTTCCCAAGGTGGCTCACGAGCGGGTGCCCGGAGCGCGGCTGCCTGGCTTTGCAGGCAGGGGCGGCAGCCGGGGAAGGGAGACCTCGCACTGGAGCTCTGCCCCGACAAGCAGCGCCGACGGAGCGCCTGGAGCCGCCGAGCTCCGCAAGCCGGAGCCTGAGCCCCAGCCCCGCGGCCGGAGGCGCTGCAGATCCGCTGGGAGATTGCCCGGCTGCGTGGGAACGCGGCAGCGCGGCGCGATGTCCCCCGGGCTGCGCCACGGCCACGCGGCCCCGTGCCAAGCCAGCGCCGGGTGGCTTTGGGGAGGGACGGTGGCACGGCCGGTGCCTGCTCCTGGTGCTCCGGGCTCTTTCTGAGCAGCCTGGGAATGAGGTGCTGGGTGTTTTTCCACCTGTTTTCTCTTCCCTGGCCCTCGGAGGTTCATTTGCTAAATCCCCCCTGCCTGTGAGCGGAGATGAGCCGGGGGCACCGCGGGTGCAGCCAGAGCCAAACCGTGCGCTTGGCCTGAGCTCTGCACGGGAGGAGCGTGCCGGGGGGAGCACAGCACGGGGGGTGCAGAGGGTGCTGAGCAGCAGAGGCTCAGAGCTTGAAGCCCCCCCCAGGCTCGGGGCTGTTCTGGCTCCTGGGGCTACAGCAAGTCCCAGCTCCTCCTCGGTCCGAGAACCGTGGGTGGGGACATGGGGGTGGTGGGGCACAGAGCCCTGCATGGGCCAGCCCAGCACCCCCAGGCCCCATCCCCACACACTTCTGGAGGGAATGGGGTTGTCAGTGGTCGGTGTCGGTGCTTGCAAGACATCTCCAGGGATCTTTGTCCTGGCTTCTCATACAGCCCCAGCTCCCAGGGTTGGGGCATTCAGTGGGGCTCGTGCAAAGCCCTGCGAGCATCCCAAGCCCGAACCATTAAGGAGCAACACCCAGGGGTGGCAGCACCAGCACGAGGGGTTTTCTAAATTTTGCACCAGCCTGGGGGGCCCTAACTCCTGGGTCTTGGCTTTCCTGCTCTCCCACTCACTGTGAATAAATATCTTTTGTTTTCCAAGTGCCAGCAAAGAGCTGGGAGGAAAATGGGCAGCATGGGGGTGTGCACACACCAGCCCCGGCCGTGGACACCTCCCCTGCACACCGACACAGGAGGCTGCAGCATGGTCAGGGCACCTGCAAGCTGGGCAGAAATTTAGGTGATTCAGGAACAGAAATTTAGAAATTTAGGGACAGAAAGAGCAAGGCGAATTGCTACGTCGGCGTTTCAGGTCCAGCCATGGGGAAGACCGAGGTTTTCCAGCCCCATCCCAAGCTCGCCATCACCCTGTGCACCCCAAGGTGCAGCTGAGCCCTGTCCCCCTGGGGCTTGGAGCCCCCTGGGTGCGTCCCCACCACCGGTGACCTGGTGCTGGGGGCTGCGTGCGTGTTGCGGGTCCGGACCAGAGGTGGTGAGCTGACTATTTGCACGGAGCTGGGGATGCGAGGGAGCTCTTGGGGTGCTTCCAGCCCGAAAAGCAGAGCGAGGACACACGGGAAGCTTTCCTCACACTGCAGGAGGTGGGGAAACTGAGGCACGGCGGGGGGGGGGTGGGAGTCACACAGCTCTGGTGGCACCGGGACGCTGGGGGCCACCAGGCAGAGCCCCAGGACGGAGCGAGGTGCCTGGAGCCACCCGAGCTCAAAGGCAGGAGCCTGAAAAGCCAGCTCCATGGCTCCCAGCCCCGAGGTGCCCCCGTTCTCCCTGGGGCCAGCACCCACAGGTGCTGAGCTGGCAGCCCTTGTGCAGTGCCAGGGGGTGGGAGCGGGTGTGGGGGGAGCTCCAGGGCTGGCCGGGTGCCCCCGACGGCAGCTGAGGGCTGGCAGAGGGCTTTGCAGCGCGGTGGTGCCGACGCTCCGGGGCAGGCGAGGCCGTACCTCCTCCTGCCGTGAGCCCTGGCCCTGCCTCGCTGCTCCGAGGGACGTCGGTGCAGGTTCTGGGTGCTGTTTCCTGAGATGAAATGGATGACAACAATGAAATCACAATCACGGCAAGCAGAACGTCTTCCCTGTATTCTTTTTAGCTTTGGGTTAAGTGTCTGGCTTCCTTCAGGTGCTGCTGAAACGATGTCAGTGCTGAGCAACCCTACCTACAATCCTTAAGTGACTGAATCTCCTTTTGGACCCCAGAGCCTGCCCCAAGCAGCCTGTGCTGGAGCTGCCCCGTGCCCGGAGCTGCTCGTGGGGCACCGAGAGCCGGGGACACCGCACCCGCGGCTCTGCTCCGGCACCTCCGGCACGGCCTCGTGGCTCCGGGGGCAGGACGGGCGCTGCTGTCCCTGGCATGAAGCTCGGGATGCTGCGGGGTCCAGGAGCTGCTCAGGGTTCCCCATCCCAACCATCACGTCCCTGGGTGTCCCGGGGGTGCGGAGGAGGTGACGAGCGGTGGACGTGCCACCAGCGTCCGTCCCTCCGCCCGGCACCGCAGGCAGGGACACGAGCAGCAGGCGGCGGGGCCGCAGAGGGTGGCAGCAGAGCTCACGCACGCCCGTGTCCCCCGCTGTCCCCAGGCAGCAGGAACAGGGGATGCTGAGATGCGTCCAGTGGCTGAGGTGGGTGGAAGTGCCTGGAAATACCCTGAAAAAGCTTTAGAAGCGTGTCAGTGTCTGGGCTTGAAATTTTGGATTGTTGAGAATAGTCTTCTTTTTCTTTTTTTTCTTTTTCTTTTTCTTTTTCTTTTTCTTTTTCTTTTTCTTTTTCTTTTTCTTTTTCTTTTTCTTTTTCTTTTTCTTTTTCTTTTTCTTTTTCTTTTTCTTTTTCTTTTTCTTTTTCTTTTTCTTTTTCTTTTTTTTTCCTTTTCCTTTTCCTTTTTCCTTTTCCTTTTTCTTTTTCTTCTTTTTCTTCTTTCTTCTTCTTCTTCTTCTTCTTCTTTTTCCTTCTTCTTCTCTCTCTCTCTCTCTTTCAAAATATTTTGCCTAAGGCTGAAAACTGGAATGTTTTTTAGAATATATAAACTGACTTCCTTGCTTCACTTTGTCAGCCCGTTAGCACAGGCAGAGCAGCTGATGGCTCCCTTTATAAGAGGCAGCTGGTCCCAGGGGGGTTTGATCTCCCCATACAGCTCTGGGAATTCGCTGTTGGCATCCATCCCCTCGGTGGCAGCCCCGGTTTTAATCGGTGTGTCCCAAACACCGGGGGACATTGCTGTGCAAGGAACGGGGCCTCGGACTGGTCCCTCCCAGGCTTTCAGCCTGTCCCCGTCCTACCCACCAGCAGCTCAGAGGGGTGCCCGTAGCATCAGGAGCCACCCCAAAAAGCAGCCCCATGTCTCGAGGCTGTTCGTGACCCGGGGTGAGGACCCCAAATGTCCTCGTCACAGCAGCTGGAGCAGAGATGAGCAGACCCTGGGCTCCTGCCGGCCCTTCGGCTGCTGGCTGGAGTTCAGGGCTTTGAAACTGAAGCCCCGAGCTGTGGGGTGCCCCCACCCCATCCCTCGCCCACCCTTCCCTCCTCCTCAGCCCGGGTCCCAGCAGAGGAGGAAACCTGAGCCCACGGCTAAAGGCATCCCAAGCATCGCCCGCGCTGCGGACACCGAGCCCTTGGGTCCCCAGGGCAGGGCTGCAGGGAATGCAGCGCCTTTGTCACCGGCTAAATTTGGCTCCTCTGCGGCAGAGAACAATCCCAGGCGGAGGAGAGATGCTGGAGGCACGGCCCCGCGGGGCTTTTTGCCTTATAAAGGGCTGCAGCGCCGGGGGCAGATCCAGCGCTGGACCTCTGCGTGCTGGGACCAGAGCAGGTGAAGGCAGGATGGGAGTGCTGCTGCCACCGCCGCTGTCACCCACCGCTGCCACCAAGCTCGCACCAGCCTGGGGGCTGCCGCCCCCACAGCACAGCTCCTCGGGGTGTCCTGGTGGGGGAAGGAGCCGGGGAAGCCGCGCACCCTGCGCTCCGTGGCACACGGGGCTCTCTCTTTGTCCCCCCACCATGGAGCTGCCCCATGCACGCAGCTGCATGTCCCTCCACGACCATAATAGCCTCGGGATTAAAATGCCAGGCATTGTCCCTGCTGGGCCGCACGCTGGGAATTGTTTGCTCCTAAACTTGCCCCTAAAAATATCCTGGGAACAGGTGCTGCCGGCCCCAGCCTCCTGCAGCGGGGACACCCGGCTTTGTGGGGCGGGGGGGAGATGGCAGGTTTTTTGCTAATTTTCAGTGATTTCATGGGGAAAACATCAGGGCTGATGAAGGGCTGGAAATCACCGAAGCATCCCAACCTGCCAGGCTGTGCTGGGTCTGGAGGACCAAGTCTGGCTGGTCCTGCCCCAGAAAGAGGGGGCTGCCCCGTCCTCGGTCCCAAGCAGCCACCCGGTCTGGCGGTGTAACCCCATCTCTGCTCTTCTTCCCCATTGCCCCTTGCTGGTGTGCCCTGTCCTGCCCCGCTGCAGTCACAGCCCCATGGCCAGCACTCCCGTGGGGACGTCGCTCTGTGCTTGCAGCGCCGCACAGCATGCGTGCGCCGCCGTGCATGGGCGTCTGCACATCAGCTCACCTGGCCATCCGTCCCCATCTCCCTTCAGAGGGTTTCTGCAAAAAAAACAAAGTATACCAGGAGATTTTCTGCAAGGAAAAAGCACTGCAGTGTTTTGGATTGTGGTTTCTGTCTCCTTGCAGGGCTTTTCCAGTTCAGAAGGGAGAGGAACACGGTGGAAAGTGCACGGGCATTGCCACTGCACCCCTGGTCAGCCTGGCTTGGCACAGCTGCATGCACACACAAACAAGGGTGCGCACAGGGCATCGGGCAGTGAGCACCAGCATTACCGGGGTGATCCGTACACAGAGAGCCCAGGGATTCTCCAAATTGCGCAGGGGTCATGGGTGCAATAAAACACGGGTGCGACAGCGCGAGCGTGCGGTGCCACGTGTCACCCCATCTTCGAGGCAGTGCCCCAGGTGGGTGCCGCACGTCACAGGGCGCCGGGGCTCGCAGCAAACGTGTGCGCACAAGAGGGGATTTGTGCTATTTTTACCGACCACTTGCAAGCCGCCTGCGGTTTAATACTCCCCCTCTGTCGCCGGGCCCCCGCAGTGCGCGGCTCCGCAGACACCAGGCGCCACCGAGGTAAGAGGGGTCCCGGCCCCGGCTGTGCTGTGGGTGCTGGGGTAGCCCCACGGCCGGACCAGCTCCCCCCAGCAGGCGAATTTTGGCTGAATTTCTCCCCCTTCTTCACGGGGGGGTGCTCCTGGGTCTGGCAGAGAGCCTGGTGAAACCTGCATCTGCCAAAGGTTTCCTCTGCTCCCGGAGAGAGGAGCGGTGAGACCGCCACGGGGAGAAGTACCTGCCCCAGCTGCTTTGCAGCTGACGTTTGTTTAATTTTCCTGAAAAGTGGCAAACGGGAGCATTTTGGGAAGCACGAGCCCTTTCATCCCCGTTTCACTGCTCAGGGTCACTGGTGGGTGCAGGGAGGTGAATTTGGGGTGCGAGCAGCGTGCGTGGCATCGTGCTGGATGTGCACAGCATGCCACCAGCCCCTGTGCTGCGGGGGGATGTCAGGATTGGCTGTGTTGGAATTAAGGGGTTTTCTGTGATTTAAAGTTGTTATAAGCTTTTTAAGCTTTTCACAGCTGGAGGCATGTGAACAGTGCAGAATTAACTTGTCCCCATCAGAGAGCAAAGTCTTTTTCGGATGCTCCATATCTGGCTGGAGCCCCAAAATCCCTGACACAAATTTGCTGGGCATGTCTTGCTGCTCGGTAGAGCCCTGGCTGCCCTCTGGGAAGTCAAATTAAGAATGTTTGGCCCTAAAACTTGTTTGACCTTGGTAGAGGTCACTTGGCTGAGGTGTGGTGTGGGTGCCAGCTCCTGGGACTGCGGCTTGGCTCCACCGGGGAAGGAGGGAGACGCCGAGCGGCTCTGCCAGCCCCTTCCCAGCGCCAGGGAGCCAAAGGCTTCGCTGCCCCCCCGGGACAATTGGGAGGGAGCAGCTGGGACCTGACCCGTGCCAGCCAAGAGCAGCCGCCTTCCTTGTGTGTCCTCCGGGATGTTCGTTTTGTCACCAAAAGCCTCCAAAAAGGAGTAAAATCGGTGGCTTACATCTGATGGATGGGGCTTTTGCTAAATATATATATATATAAATATATATCTCCTGTTCTTGGGGTTATTCCTTGTGGGTCCAGGGATCTGGCAGGTCCCGAGGGAGAGGGCTCCTGCTGGGGTTTTATGGCATTTTCCTCGCCAGCTGCAATCCTTCAAGCCACAGTTCTGGCAAGGCAGCGGGGGACGGGGAGGAGACAGGGACAAGTGGACGGGGCTGGGAGGTGAAGTGCTGCCTGAAACACTGGGATTTGCTCAGCACAGCCCCCACGCATGCCTCAGAGCTACTCCTTGAGACCAGAAACAGTCTTTTTTTTTTTTTTTTTCCTTCCCAGCAGTAATCTTTGGGGTTTAAAATGCTTCCCAAATTCGTGGGGATGCAAAACGTTGAGGCAAAAAATCTCGGCTTTGCTTCAGTTCAAAGGAACAGAACTAAACACTGAGGAAAGCCATTTCTTTCTGAAACGTGTCTTCAGTTTGTTACTCCTGGATGGAAAGAGGAAAGAAAAATTGTCATTTTCCAAAAGATTGGCATTTTCCCCCAGATTTTTCTGTCACTCGAGTTTACGCAGCAGCTGGCCTCTGGGCGAGCAGGGGCAGTGTTAGAGGCAGTGCTGGGGAACAGCATTTTGCAGCTGCTGCTGGGGCATAGGATTACAGAGCGTATTTAAAATATGAAACCCAGTATTTCACGGGGATGTGGATGCTGAAGGAATCTGCTCGGCTGCATTGTGTGGCCGTGGCTCTGTCCCTCCTCGCTCCGTCCCTCCTGCAAGCCCGTGGCTCCACGGGGAGCTCTGCTTTGGGAGTTGCTCACCTGTTTCAGCTTCATTCCCTTTTTAGTTATTTATTCTTGCATTTATTTATTTCCAGGAGAACAGCACGACGCCACCATGCCAGAGCCGTGAGTAGCAGGGGTTTCCCTTGGCTTTCATTAAATGCTCCCCGTCTGCTTTGCTGCTTGTGCTGGTTGATCCTGTTTGTTTTTATGGGGTCCAGGCAGTGCTCGAGACCTCTGTGCCGATCCCTTTGCAAAGATCACCTGTCTTCGGCTAAAAATTGTTAGTGATTTCAACAACCTGATTGAAAGCTTGGAGCTTTCCTACATCAGAGATCCTGACATCGGGGACGCAGAGGGGTGGAGGTGTTCACCCGCTGGCGGCTGAGCCCCAGCAGGGCCACCCCGAGCAGGGTGCCCAGGGCCACGTCCAGGCGGGTTTGGAGCTCCCCAAGGAGGAGACCCCACAGCCTCGGGGCAGCCTGTGCCAGGGCTGCGGCCCCCCCAGCACAGCCGTGCTGCTGGGGGTCAGGGGGAGCCTCCTGGGCTCCAGGTTGTGCCTAGCACCCCTGGGCCTGGCCCTGGGCACCGCTGACAAGAGCCTGGCTCCGTCCCCTCGTCTCCTCCCTGCAGGAACGTGCAGCCCTTGGGGAGCTGCCCCTGAGCCTCCTCTTCTCCAGGCTGAGCAGCCCCAGCTCCCAGCCTCCGCTCACAGCAGCGATGCTCCAGCCCCTCAGCACCTTCACCGCCAGCCTGCCCAGGTCTCTCTTGCACTGGGGAGCCCACAGCAGCTCTTGCTTTGCCACAAGGCTCCTGGTAGCACATGGCACGAATATAACACGTTTCCCGAATAGCAGAGGGACACCCCCCTGCCAGGCTTCCATCGAGCAAGGCCCTGGGAGACGTCTGAGCCCTGCCAACATGAACCAGGCCCCGGAGCGCCGGGCTCCAGGCTGAGCAGGGAGGTGTGGATGAGGGTGCTGTGACCCGAGCCTCAGGAACCTGGCACAGCGGGTACCATGACAGCTCGCTTGCCACATTTGAATGGAATTTCGGCTTTTTGAGGGGTGGTCTTCAGCACCCACTGCATTTCCAGAGAGCTCCGTCCTCTCAGCCTGGCTGCAGACTGGGCTTACTTGTAGGAGCCAACTATTGCACGCAGAAATAAGGACACCAACTGCAACCACTCGGGAAGCTTTGCTTAACTGCCACCTCCTTCTGACTGCTGTTCACTGATGCCCCGTTCTTTCTTCTCCTTCCTTATTGCTCCTGCCTGAACACGTGCCTGCCTGCAGGGAGGTAAGTGCCCTGCCTTTCGGAGTGATTTGATGCTCCCCTGCGTTTGCTCTGAGTTTGTTTTCAAAGCTTTTTTCCTCCCCTTTCCCCTAGAGAAAATCCAAGATCACAGCCTCGCGCAAGCTCCTGTTGAAGGTGAGTCCTAAGGGTTGGAAACTCCCTGGGGTTTGGCTGGGGAAAAGGAGCTGGGGTTGGTGGGACAGCGATGGGGCACGGCCACAACGTGGGCTTTGGGAGCAGCTCCCATCCCCACCTCGTCTGCTCAAAACCCCTCACTCATGTGGGCCCTGTGGCTGACACACCGAACAAATCTCCCCTCCCCTCCACTTTAGGGAGGTGGGAGAGTCTCCGAGGCCTTCTGCTCTGAAGCCACAGAGCTGGTGTTCGGGCACCGAGAGCCCTGCAGCTCCCCACCTCGTGGCTTGGGAAGGTCTCGGGCTGCCGCAGCAGAGCAAAGCCACGCAGGAAAGTGCTGAGGTCGGCACCCACCTGGACCACCGCAGCCCTCTGCTATCTCAGCCCCGCCGCTCCCCTGCCTCTGGGGTCCCCACACGAAGGCCGCTGGGGGGTTTTGATGTGTGCTGCAGCAGTGCAGTGACCTGGGGAGGGCAGCTGCAGCGGGGAGGAGGTTTGGGGGCAGACGGGGACGTCCCCATCCCACCCGCAGTCCTTGCGTGGGGAGGCTGCGGGACGGACGCAGGTGCCTGGACATTCACACCTCCGCCGTCTGCTTGTGTCCACAGAGCTTGATGCTGGCAAAAGCAAAGGAGGAGTGGGATCAAGAGATCGTGGACAAGCAGTCAGAGAAGGAAAGGTACCTGTCGGAGCGGATCACACCGCTGCACACCAGCGGGCTCTCCCTGAGCCAGCTCCAGGTATTTCTGTGTCCTGAGCACGGAGCGAGCTCCTCTGGGGCACAGGGGCCAGCATTCACCGCTCCCCTGTTGTGCTTGGCCCCCAGGACCTGTGCAGGGAGCTGCACGAGAAGGTTGAAATTGTGGACGAAGAGCGATATGACATTGAAGCGAAGTGCAACCATAACACCAGGGAGGTAGGAAGCAGGACGGGCTTGCTGTTACGTGACCTCCTGCCCGGTTGGTGGGGGTCTGTCAGGGACTGGGCTGAGCTGGGACATGGGACGTGCCCCAGCCTTACCTCAGGGCTGCCAGTTGCTCTGCACAAGTGGTGTCGGGTCCGGACATCGCTCAGCACAAGATCTGTCCGTGCTTCAGGGAGCTCAAACTGTCCCCTGGGTCCCTGGGCAACCTCCTCACCCCCCTGACCACCACCTGTAGGGCCGAGAGCTCCTGGTGGTCCGGCTGCCACGAAGGCGGCTGGGACAAGGCGAGGGCAGCTCTGTGCTCGGGTGGACAGTCCCTCGGTGGAGGTGTCCCCAAGGCCAGGCCTGTCCCAGCTGTGGCTCAGGGTCAGCAGAGGCCTGCTACACGCAGGAGCGCCTTGTGCAAGGCAGTGACCTCCCTGCCTTCCTCCTGCAGATTAAAGACCTGAAAATCAAAGTGCTTGACCTGCGGGGGAAGTTCAAGCGACCGCCCCTGCGGCGGGTCCGCGTCTCCGCCGATGCCATGCTGAGGGCTCTGCTGGGCTCCAAGCACAAGGTCTCCATGGACCTCAGAGCCAACCTGAAGTCCGTCAAGAAGGAGGACACGGAGAAGGTGGGTCGCTCTCCCGGCGACGGAGAGGCCTCCTAGGACTGCCCTTGCCCTTCTCCAAGGTCCTTTGTAAAGCCTCGGGGGTTGTCCTCGTTCCTGGTGAGCACGCCGTGAGCGTGCCATGCCCATTGCATGGCGCCACGGGAGCAGTGTGGCTGGGCCAGGCAGCTGCTGGATGATGGCAAGCGAGAGCAGAGGCTGCCTCGGTGATGCTCTTCCCTCCCAGAATGAGTGGGGCCCTTCCAGCCGGGGTACTGCAGCTCCCCCTGCGTACCTGCTGAGCTGCACTTTCAGGGAGTTTGGTCTTTGGTCTTCTTGGGAACAAGCAGAGCTCCTGTTTACTGCAATCACGCCCAGAAAACACCCAGGAGACTCCCAGACCCAGATTAGATAAGAGGAAGCAAGCCCAGCAAGCACGCTTGAGACAGGCAGCCCAGTCCTAGTGGCTTTGCAGAGATACAAGAAGGGAAAGTCTTCCCCCAAACCAGGGGCAGCACACGGTACCCAGACCCACCCAGGGGTGCTGAGCTCCTCCGAGGGGCAGGATGTGGGCATGGGGACACAGCGCCAACAGCTGCCCCTGCTTCCAGGTGGGAAATGGCACCCTGAGGGCTCAGGGTCCCAGCTCTGCACCTCGACCTCGTCCTGGCTCACTGCCCTGAGCCCGTCACGGGCTAAATATCCACGAGGAGGCACAAATCCTGTCACGGTGCTGGCTGTCGGGTTGGACATCCCAGCAGTGCTGCAGCACTGCACTTCGACAACCCCAAAAAGACCGGGGGGATTTTTTCTTGGTGCCGTGTTCAGGAATTGCAATGTTTTGGTCCTTTCTGCAGCAGCCAAGAAGAGTTGTGCTGCTTTCCCAGTGCCTCTCCCCAAAATCACCACGTTTTACTTCTTGGGCCCAGTTCAGCAGATTGCACAGGAAACTTCATTTTCTATTCTTTTCCCTCTCTCTCTCTCTCTCTTTTTTTTTTTTTTTTTCTTTTTTTTTTCCCCACTGTTGCTGGTAGGGCATGTTTTCAGCCCTTTGGACAGAAAACTGCACTTACAGATCTCAACGCCAGGCGGTGAACAGATCTGAGTCTGTTGCAGATGCCGTGAGATGATTTTGGGGCCCGGCTCGTCATCTATGAATGCCTGTGGGCTGGCAGAGCCGGTGCCTGGCACGCTCCCAGGGCCGCCGCCACCTCCCCATTCTGCCCCAGCTGTGGCCGCCGGGCTCTCCCAGTATCACCAGCAACCCCAGTCCCACCCGAGAGCTGGGAGGAAGCACAGACGGGAGCCTCCTGTGCAGAAAATGGTTCTGCTCGCGTTTGGTGTAGCTCTGGAGTTAGTCCCACGTGCTGGCTTTTTCCTCCTAAAGAGATTTTCTGGGATTTTTGTGCCTTCCAGTGCAGCTTAGCCAGGCTTTGGGCAGGTATCCCCGCGCATCCAGACCGTGCAGAGCCCAGGCTGCTGCTCGCCGTCCTCCCGGCCAGCCCCAGGCCCACGGGGCAGAGCGTTTGCAGCAGGGCAGCTGCTGACCCCGAGCAGGGCTCTGTGCCATGGGGTGGGATGGTGTGGGGCTGCCGGCTGCCCCCCCCGCCAAGCCCTGTCCCCGTTCCCCCCGGCAGGAGCGCCCCGTGGAAGTGGGCGACTGGCGCAAGAACGTGGAGGCCATGTCGGGGATGGAGGGGAGGAAGAAGATGTTCGACGCTGCCAAGTCCCCCACGGGGCAGTGAGAGGTAGGGGATCAGTCCGCCCTTCCCTGCGGTGCCCTTGCTCCCTGCAGCACCCCCCGCCTGTGCTTGTGGCTGGGGCAATGCAGAACTGCCCCAAACAGGCACCGCCTGCCCCATCTCCCACCCCACACGGGGGACGCGTCCCTGCCCCACACATCCCAACCATGGAGCCCCCACCAGCAGCTCCCCCGGCTTGTGCTCCCCGTCTCCCCGGGGTTTGCCCACGCTGCACTCATCCTGCACAGTGCGGGCATGGCTGGCACCAGCTTCGGGCAGCTTTTGGTGAAATTCCTCTTCTGCCCCACTGCTCTGCTCTATTTCTCTCCTGCAGGTGTGCCAGGACAGAAGAAGGTCCCCAACCCTGCTGCCTGCCCCCTTTTCCCTTGCTGCCCCTCCGCACTCTTTGCACCCTCACCCTGAGCTCAGCACCGAGATGAAAAGTGTGGCCAACCGCGCGGGAAGGAGATCCGAGCTTCTTCCTTCCAGCTCTGCCTCTTGCCCTGCTCCCACACGGCCCCAGCACAGCGGCTCCTGCGGGCATCACCCCCACGGGACGTGCTCCTGGAGGGGCCACCAGCCCGCCAGCCCCTCCTGCCACTGCCCAGATGCCCCGGGGACGGCTGCCGGTCCCCTGCTCCCCCACCCTTGGGTGCAGCCTGAGATGTGCCCGCGCGGCTGCGCGTGCATTAAAGGACGGTCTCCGGGGCTGTGCCGCGTGGGCTCCTCACTGTGTGGGCCATGAGCAGGTGCTGGTCCACAGTCCCCCGGGGGAGACATCCCAGCCCTTTCCTGCCACCCTGCGATGCCCTCGTGATAGCGCTCAGGCCAGCATGCCCTGGGACCAGCCTTGCATGGGGTCATCTCTTCCAGCCCCCGTTGGCTGCTCCCTGGTGTCCCCCAGCCCTGCTGAGACCCCCAGCCCACCCCCAGCCGAGCCACACCACCCTTCCCTATATCACAGCCCCCCAGAACTGCAGCTGGGTGGGTGCAAGCAGGGCGGAACACGACAGCAGGGCTGGAGGGAGGAGAGGGGAGGATTGGTGAGAATTTGCACCAAAACGGGACCTCTGCCTGGTTGCACTGCAGGGGATGCTGAGGCTCAGCCCTCTGGGGGGGGGGGGGTGTTGCTCCTGGTCGTTGTCCCTGTCCCCAGGGTATCCAGAGCAATTGCAGCATCCCCATTTTCAAACCTGAGCCATCCAGAGGGACGTGGACAGGCCGGAGAAATGGGCTGCAGGGACCTCGTGGGGTTCCCCGAGAAGTGCCAAGCCCTGTCCCTGGGTAGGACCAACCCCAGCCCCAGCCCCAGGAAGTGCCAGGGGCACCCACAGGGAAGCAGCCAGGCAGGAAAGGCCCCAGGGACCCTGCAGGACATGAAGGTGACCAGGAGCTAGCAGTGTGGCTCACAAAGAAGCTGATGGTGTCCTGGCCTGCATCAGGCAGATGACTTCCCGAGGTCCCTTCCCATTTCCACTATCCTGCGGATGTCACACTGTGTCCCCCTCCGCGTCCCCCTGGCAGGGGCAGCACCACCTGTCCCACTCCTAGGGCTGCTGCCCAGCGCCCAGAGCCTTTCCCACCCATGTTTTCCTTCCAAAGCTCAGCGTGGCAGAGCAGCCTCGGCCCAGCACAGTGCTGGGGTTCGTCTCCGATCTCGCCCCTCCGAGCTCGCTGCCCGAGCGGGCGCCGCGCCAAGGCTGCGTCCTGGGATCTGGGCGGCACGCTATCCCCGGGGGAACTCACACACTCGGCTGCGATTCTGGCAGGGGAAGAAAGGTGTGGAGGCAGAGGCAATGGCTGTACCTGACCGACTGGAATAGCTGGAAAATGCAGGGAGGTTTCATGGAAACAAAGCCTTCTTTAGACCTGAAACAGAAGCAGAAAACCCCAGCCGAGTCGGGGTCGAGAGCAGCTGCTTTGAGCTGAGCGTTAATTACGATAATTTGGGACTTTAATAAAAGGGGTCGTGTTTGCAGGGCAGGGAGGGATGGCAGTGAGATGAAAGGCAATGCAGGTGATGGGTGCTGTGGGACCAGGCTCCCGTGGGTGCTCCTCAGGTGCCCAGCTCGTCACCAGATCCTCAGCACCAAAACGCCCCAAACCGCGGCTGAGCCAAGCCTCGGGCTCGCCAGCACGTCTCTGCACCCAGGGTGTCCTCAGCAAGGTCCCAGACTTACGTGTGCTCATCGCAGGCTGCAGCTGACTTCGTGTGGCCAGCCTGGGTTTTAGATTTGGGGGAAAAAAGGAAAAAGAACAACCCGACCCCAAACTCCTTTCTCTGCAAGTTCACCTACTTTTTCGATACGATGTTCTCCAGTCACTGCTTTCATCCTTGTCTGGCGCAAAACCATTCCCATGACCATCAGTTGCCACGGTTGACAAAGTTTTGTGGATTTCAGCTTTCTTAGAAACATGGAAACCCCCCGCCTTGAGTCTCGAGGGGAAGATGCAGCTGTCTGCTTTGAGCTCTCCTGGCTCCGTGCCCTGGGAGCCAGCTCTTCTCCTGCCCCTTGCAATTCCAGGGGGAAACTGCAAGGTGCTCTCCTTTGGAAGAGAAGATGATGCTTGGAGCAGTCACTAATGAAACTGAATTTATTTCTAGAAGGGCATGAGTCAGTCCTGTCTCCTTGAACTGAACAGGGCCTTGTGCCTACCATCCCTCAAGCCGCAACTTTTGGCAGCCAAGAACCCCCAGAGCAAAACAAGGGAAGCTCAAAATTGCAAAAATTGCTTGAATTGGTCAGTCAAAAAAAATAAAAATCTATGCAATGATTTTCAAAGGGAAAGGTTTTGCTGTCAAAACTGCAGTGAGGGAGATGCAAAGGGATCGGCCTGATGTGGCCATTCAAAAATCTCCCTCCTAGCTGGCTGTAAAGCCAACTAAATCCTTCTCCAGGATGCTCTGTGCCCTTCTTGCTGACCGTCCGTCCCTGGGGACGTGTCAGCTCCACCGGGTGCTGCCCTGGGTGCATTTGCAGCCCAGCTGCACCCCTGCAGCTCCCTGCCCCGCTGGGTCTGCACCAGGCTGCCAGCCCAGAGAGGAAAGTCAACCTCTGCCTCGTTGCTCATATCAGAAGGAATTCCTCATTGATTACAGCTAATTTCCTGTGCTGTGAGGGATGGGATCTGCCACACAGCTGCTTTCCAGCTGGCAACATCCTTCCTTCCTTCCTTCCTTCCTTCCTTCCTTCCTTCCTTCCTTCCTTCCTTCCTTCCTTCCTTCCTTCCTTCCTTCCTTCCTTCCTTCCTTCCTTCCTTCCTTCCTTCCTTCCTTCCTTCCTTCCTTCCTTCCTTCCTTCCTTCCTTCCTTCCTTCCTTCCTTCCTTCACTGTAAATCACTTCGTACAGTGGAGGTACCTCAGTACTAAGAATTTCTAGTGCATCGCCCCAATCTTTCCAAAAGCTGAAGGAATTTTAGGCAGGGAGCAAGGGTGCTAAAGGAGCCGAGCTGGGGCTGATGCTGGGGACCAAGCAGGGCAGGGTGGAGGTGCAGGATCCACCGCTGGGCCCTGGGGCGAGGCAGAGGAATGCCCTAATTACAGCACGGTTATGGAAACTGGAAGCTCTCCACTGCCCTGTAGCCAAAGAAACAGGCTCTGCGTAGGGATGAGACACAGGACACTGTTCCCAAGGGAAAAAAAAAAAATAACAAAACCAGCTGATACTGGTCTAGCTCCTTAGCGGGTATAAATGGGTGTCTTCTGCTGATCTGCGTCAGACGAAGGTCTGGCCTCCCGGAGCTCCTCAGGAGCTGCAGGGCTGGCTGCAAGCTCTCCACCCTGGGCAAAGCGGGTGTCCAGGGAGAAGCGGGGCTCTACACCGTAACCTTGTCCTCCTCCTCTCCTGGGTGGAGATCTGGGGCGGCAGACACGGCAGCCTGGTGCGTGGAGCAGGTCTGGGTAAACGTCAGCCTGGTTCCCCGCTGGCATCCCTTCCCCGCAGGGATTTGTGCCCACACCCAATTTCATCACCTTCAGCTTTGTGGACCTGCAGCTGGGGCTGAGCTGGTGAATGGTGCTTGGGCGATGAGCGTGGGGCAGCCGAAATAGCTTTCCAATAGGGAAGTCTGGTGTCACAAAGCTGCTGGTGCTCGCTGAAGGCGTCGGCAAGCTAGTGGCTAAGGGTGACTCAGTAGGTAAGAGTTTTCCTGGCTTTCCAGGAGCAAAGGCTGGAAAAGGTCAGCCACGGTTAAGAAGGAAAGTCCAACCAGAGGTAAATAATCAGTTAACAGATAGGAAACAGCAATGGTGAGATAAGCCTGCAGATAGTTTGGGTGTATTCGGCATGGCAGGGATGAAGGGTCATGATGAAGGCATTCAGAGGAATCTTGCAGGATTGGGATTTGGGGATAAAAGATAAAAGGGCTGATGAGGTTCAGGAGAGTACAAAGTGACACACAGAGAGAAAAATTCAGCATGACTTCATGTTTAAGACAATGGGCTCGAGGCTGGCCATTGTCTACCTGGGAGTGAGAGCCTGGGATTAGAGCAAACATGAAAAAAAAAAAAAAAAAGGCAGCATAGGGGAAAACATGAGCTAACCGCTCTGTCACAGCAGAAATCTCAGACCAGGAGTGTCCTGGAGGCTGGAGATCAACGCTTTGTGCAGCCAAACAGCTCAGCATGAGTCAGCCCCAGCTGGAGAGGTGGGAGCTCTTCCTGCAGCGCAGACCCGGGGAACTCCTCGCTGGAGGTTCATGCCAGCAGTTCTCCTGGGCTTGAGAGAACCAGGGCAGATCCCCGGAGGAGCAGCCCCCTGGGGGGTCTTTGGTTCAGCTCAAAAATTGTCTGAGCTGAAAATAAAGACCGGGGGAGTGTGAGGGGTGAGCGTCATCAGCGCCTGTCCCCTGCCTAATCCCTGTCCGCTAAATGCCTGTCTAGAATTTCTTCATCTTCGTAACAAGAGGAATCACAAACCACGAGGTTTTATGTTCCTTTGCCGTATAGATCCTAGCTGGGGATGTTCTTTCACTACGCTAGTGTAATCCTTTTTATAAATCCTGTTAAGTCCTATGCTTCAGTGATATCCTTTGGCAACGAGTTTTGCAAGTAAAGTGCTCACTGTGCATTAATCAGAAAGGTTTATTGCTTTATAGTAGTTTGCTGATGCTGGACTGCTATATATAGTTTGCCAGCAATTAGCGGGACGCTTACAAGGTTATTTAAGTAATTTTTTTCCCTTGTACCACAGCTCACTGAACTTTCCGTATGTATGACAACACTTGAAAGACGGCTGTGACAGCAAAGAGGAAGAAAAGCAGAACGAGCCTGGCTCGTGGTGGATGGCTCATTTGACAGGGCTATATTTTAGAGACAGGATCTTAATCAGGCACCTTTGATTCAGTGAGCTGCTCGGGCGCTGGGCACACCCTGTGGGGCAGAGGCAGGGGCAGGAGCCCGGCCACATCACCGCTCCTGGGGACCCCGTGGGGACCGCAGACCCAGGGGTCCCAGAGGACTTTTGCAGGCGTCCAGCAACCTGCCCAGCCCGCGGTGCTTGGGGTGCCCCCATGGCCCCGGTGAGCTCCCCGTTGCCTTCCCCCTGCCCTTTGAAGAGGGCACGGTGTGAGCGCTGGGGGCACGGGGGCTGGGGACCGGCCTGGAGGGGCTGGTGGCTTGGATGGGCCAGGCCAGGAGCGGGATGTGCGCGCACAGGGCTTCAGCACCCAAAAATCACCCCCTGCTCAGGCTTCCCCCACCTCCCCCAAGACTTTCTGAGTGCTTTTTACTGCAGCAAATCTCCTAAAAACGGGGGAGCCGTGTCTGCTCGACCCAAGGCATCCGGACCAGGCTGCAAAGAGGGGGGCACCCTCCCCTGTTCTTTGGAAAGGGCCGGTCTGCGCCCTGACGGAGGTGTTTTAATGACTGTTTTGGATCCCTGAGAGCCAGCGGCTGCCTCCTCCCACGCAGCCCAAGGTAATTCACCTCCTCCAGGCCAGCGTTGGAGGAGGTGTTGACGGGCGCAGAGCGGCTGGTAGAACAGGTTCTGGGCTGGGAGTTGTCTCCGAAACCCTGGGAGACCTGGATGGATCCAGCCCCGAGCACGGGTCCTTCTCCGAGCCCTGGCACAGCAGGCAGCGCGCAGGGATTTGCTCTGCGTGGCACTCCTGGGCAGGGCGTCTTTTGCGCGGCGCCGCTAGTAGACAAATTACAGCCTTGCCTCTGTCAAGGTAGATAAGAGACCATGTGATGCTGCGTGGTGGTAAACGGGTTGCAGGCAGGGTAAAGGTGCACAGGGAAATAACCTTGCAGGGAGTCCCTCCCTCCCCGAGCAGCGCAAATCCCCGTGGATCCGCCGGCGCCTTGGCCTGGATGCCTGCGCAGGTTTTGGGGGCTCTCTGAGACTCGTGAAGCCGGGATGTCTTTCAGCAGGAGGAACTGGTCCGATCTCTCCAGGTGGGCGCCTGGGGGGTGGCTGAACGCGGCCAGGAGGCGAGGGTGGGCTGCCGGCACCGCGGGGCGTCGGGGAGGACGAGGACAGACGGGGGCTGCCGTCGGGGGGCTGCTTGCGGAGGTGGCTCGGTGCTGCTGGGGTTTCTCGTGGGTGGGTGAGATCGGAGGCAGTTTTGTTTCTTCTGCCTGGGGAAACTGAGCTCTGCGTAGGAAAACAGCTCTGGAAAGGCATCCTCGCCCCGCGCTGGGTGTGTTCCTGGTCTCTGGGTCTGTTTGACTTTCTCCGGTGGGCTGTGGCACCGGGCTTGCTGCAAGGGTGGCTGCGGGGCTTCGTGCTCACCCGTGCAGCCCCTGGGCGCGTGTCCCGGCTCTGCCCATCCGGTGCTGAGCAAGCCCTGATTCATCCCCAGCCTCTGAACCATCCCGGCCCTGCTGCTGCGCCCTTCCCAAAAAGCAATTTGGGCTCCGATGGAAGCTCCTGGGCACGGCTGGGTGAGGCGGGGGCTGGTGGCTCACGGGGATGTGGGGTCAGCCCTGATCCTGCACGGACCCAAGGCTGGTACCGCCGACCTCCGCTGCTGGCTGCGTGGGCGGTGATGGTGGTTCAGACACAGCCCACAAAACGGAGCAGAAATCCCCATCGGGGTGGTGGATCAGAGACCAAGTCCCCTCACCCAGCTGTGAGACAGTGGCCAAAGGGTCCCCAGATCAGCTGTAATTTTGGGTGAGACACCCAGCCCGGTCAGCCCAGAGTTGGGAATTGAGGTCCTGTTGCTCGGAGGCTGCCAGCTCACACCGCTGCCTCCACCATGGGTGCACAAGTATGGATCCAGAGAGCATCCAAACCCCGTCCAGATCCACCTCTGTGCTGTGCAGCTGCCCAAACACAAGCCCAGTGGGGTCCTGCACCCACGAAGTTTCACAACGCAGTGAGGCAGCTTCTCCTCTCTCGCTAGAAGAGGCAGAATTCCCTGAAACAGCACAGATGTCAAATATCTCAGCACTAATGATTAACAGGGCAGGAGAGGACAAGGCAGGGGAGACTTGCCAGTCTTCTTTTACTCATCTCTTTGAGGTTAAAAAAGGCAAGACAGTGAGAAAGAAATCCCTCTTTGAAAAGAGGAGGGAAAGACTGGCAAAGCAAATCCATAGCCTAATGTGTGGATTATTTAATTACCGATAATGAGAAATTGCACGTTGGTAACGCCAGGATATGCGCTGCCTCTGCAGGAGCCAAGCAAATTCGAGGCAGGAAAATCTGTTTCATTTTGAAGAAGCCTGTGCATGCAAATCAAAGAAGTAACCAGCTCTCACGCGTGTTTGGACTGGCTTTGGGGCTCCATGCTGTCACCGCAGGAGGGACACGCAAAGAGAGCTTGGCAGAGGCACAGCCCTGCAGCCTTGCAAGCGCAGCCCAGCTGTACATCAATGTTTGCAGGCTCATGGGACGAATGCTGCTGTGGGGGGCTGGCTGGGGACATGTCCCCAGGCAGAGCGAGACCCAGCTGGGGATGCTCACAGAGGCTCCCTGTGGCAGGTCCCAGCCTTCTCCAGCCCTGTCCCACCCCATGCCACACGTTGGGGACCACCCGGGGGTGGCATGCTGGGGGTGATGGGGATGGGGGAGCGGGAGGGCAGCACACCCCGTGGCATCGCTCTGTCTCCAGACAGGGGCTGAGCTGCCCGCTGGGACCCGTGCTCTCCGTTCTGCTTTACTGACCCTCCAGCGCTCCCCTGCCTCCATCCACCAGGAAGAACAGAAGCCGCGAGTGGTTGCGGGGGGTAATGTGGTTTAATTTATGACCCAGGCTTCATTACACAGTAACTCGCAAACCACGCGGCGAGTCACTGTGTCCGCAGCAGTGCTGGCAATACCACAGACCCAAGCGTGCTCTGACTTTCACGTTCATAAAGCCAAATTCAAAGCAAACCCTGGGCCTGGATGCAGCTGGAGTGCCAGCCCCTGGTGCTTGCAGGGGGCCAGATCCTGCGCGGGAGGGCAAATGCCAGGGCTTCCCAGGAGGAATCTGCCCCTGGTGGTGCTGGTGACCCCGTGTGTTTTTGCAGCCGGTTCAGGACTAGTGCTACAGGTACATGAACGCTGTTGTGAAAAATGCAATGCAGGCACGAAATATTGCCCAACACAGCTCATGTGCTGGCAGAAAGGCTGGGCATGGTTTGCACAGCGGAAGGAAGGGAAAGCTGGTATTTTCCAAACAGTTTTTTATTCGTGTTTGCATTTTAGTCTAAAAAATATTAATTGTTTAAAATAAAATCTTTAAAGGTAACACTTTAAAGGTGCTTATGAACCTTGTCATTTTGGTATAAGCTGTGGCTGTAATACATTCCTGGTCCTTCTGGCTTTGGGAGGCCACACGTGGGGAGCAAGGGGGCTCCCGTGTCCCTGTTCCTGTGCAGAGCTCTTCAGCGGTACTTGCTCTTCAACCTCAGATGCTTTTGCATCTGAGGCTTTTTGCACAATAAAAATTAAAATGCCACCCCCACAATTCATGCTGGGGCTAAAACCGTCTGCCACTCGTGGTTACCCTTCCAGGTCGTGTGGTTGAGATCCCTGCGGTGGCTCTAGGGTCTTGCTGAGTTACAGGTTAAATATCTGTGCCTGGAAAGGCTTGCTTAATGTAGGGATTCCTTTTAAATGAATGCTGCCTTAAACAGGAGAAATGAGGAGTTGGGAAGTCAAGTGCTTGTGTTGGGAAATGCCCGGATCAGCTGGGTGGAGCGAGAGCACTTTGCGACACCCGGCTCGCGTTGGTGTCCCTCTGCCCCTGCCCCCTGCAGCCCTGCTGGGGAGGGTCCCTCCGCCACCCCCTGGGCCCTTCTGCGGGCACTGTGGTCCATTTTCTCTGTGGGATCCCCGCGAGGCACACAGCCTCACCATGACCTAATGTTCCACCCCAAACAGCCTGGCCAAGCAGAGGACACTCGAGGATGAAGAAGAGCAGCAAAGGGAGCGCCGGCGAAGGCACCGGAGCCTGCTGTCCTCCTCATCGGCGGATGAAGAACCTCCGAGCCCAGTGAAAGACCCCAGCCCAACGCCCAGCAGGTGCGTGAGGTCCTGCTGGCATCGGCCTCGCTCGTGGTGCTGAGCGCTCGCAGCTTGCTGCCTTGTTCTCTTGCCTGGGGTGGAGAGGGGTAGGATGTGGCTGCATGGACAAGGTAAATAGGACATGTCCCCCTTCCCTGGTGCTAGCACAGGCCAGCTATGTGGTGAATGCAATGAGGGGATTCAGGACGAGGATAAATATTATGCCATCTACTTTCCAAGCCCTGGAGGCCATATAGGTACAGCCCATGTGGTCCTGCACAAGTGTCCTACCTGCCCCTTCCCAGACTGGTGCCTGTGTTTGCCTGGGAAAGGAGGGGAAAAGGCTTGTTTGGCAGACTGTATCTGGACTGTGGCTGACAGCTCCCATAGCAGATGTTCTTAGAACCTGCGTTTTAAACCTAAAGACAGTGACATTTTTTCCTAATCCACTGAAGGGACAGTCACAAGTCTCAAACAGGGATGCTGCTCTGAGCCCACAGCACAGCTCCTTGGCACAAGACTTGGTGGATGCCAATGTTTTATGGGGTTTCCAAAGGCTACTGGACACATTTATGGAGCCACGGTGAGCTTCTGAATATCAAGACATGCCCTGAAGTCCCCCAGCTTCCCCTGGTTGGAGACTTCATACCTGTCCTGCACTTTTCCTAGGCATCCACTATTATCCCGCTGCTGAAACTGCTGAGAGGCCTCCTGCACAGAGCAGGGCTCTGCTGCTGCTTGCTGTTACCAGCTCTCTGTTTTTGCTAGCATTGCTCTTTCCTTGGGAGGGGAATGGGAAGGAGCTGGGCTGCCTTCACCCCACTTAAAACATTTGTTGGCCAGTCCTGCAGGCACTCCTGGTCCAGCCTGGGGGGTGCTTGCTTTCCCAGGCCATGTGCTGCTGCCCTGGCTTGAGGCTGCAGAAATGCTTCATTTTTCTGCCAAAAACAAGGAAAAAGAGACGTGATACAAACTTTTGGAAACTTTTTGCCGCAGCCCTGGCACAGGCTGCCCAAAGGCTGTGGGGTCTCCTCCTTGGGGAGCTCCAAACCCGCCTGAACGTGGCCCTGGGCACCCTGCAGGGGGGACTTGAGGGACCCAGGGGACCCTTCCCACCTCCACCACTCTGTGATTTTGTGACTCCAGAGACACCTGTGGGATTTGTATGTGCCCCAGAGCCTCTCTCTGAGTGAACCTCACCTGCTGGAAGCCATGCCTCCGGCCCAGGGTGCTGAGGCCTGAACCCTGCTTGGTCTCTCTCTAGGCCCCAGTCCCTGGTGAAGCCGGCGTCTCCGGAGGAAGAGGAGGAGCGCAAGCTCTCGGAGGTGCTGAAGACACAAGAAGGGAGACGGACAAGGTCCCCGTTGGCTGTGTCCGAGAAGCCGAAACAGGAGAAGGAGCAGCGGGAGGCAGCGGTGGGAGCGAGCTGCGAGCAGGCTGCAGCTCAGCCCCACACGGGGCAGGAGAGCGGCCGGGCTGCAGAGCGGGGTCAGGATGCGGCCACAGGCAGAGAAACCCCAGCAGGAGACCAGCACCCAGAGCCAGCCCGCGAGAGGAAGGTGGTGGTGAGGGGACGGCTGCAGGACAAAGAGGGACAAGGCGCAGGGACACCCCGAGGGGAGCAGCGGAGGGATGAGGGGGAGCCGCAGCAGCAAGCGGCTCCGGAGCTGGGGGCTTGCCGGGTCCGCGAGGTGAAGATCCTGACCCGAACGAGGACCCGCAGCACAGAGGAGAAGACAGCCTCGGAGGGGACCCCCTCTCCGGACCAGGAGGTGAGCAGGATGTGGGAAAGGTGCTGAGCCTTGGGGTGGGCAGTCCTGGAAGGACAAGAGGAAGGGCGAGAGACCAAAAGTAGCAGGAGGGAGATGCGGCCTCTGGGCTTTTGGGGGAGGTGTGTTTGGGCAAGGTGCTTCTCATTTGGGTGCGGGAGGGCTTCGTGGTGCTGCTGGAGGAGCAGCATCTCCTCGCCATGCATGGTTGGGGGGGTGCCCATGCTGTCCATGCCCACACTGCACTTGCTCTAGAAGATCGACGAGGTGGTACCGGGGTCCCACCACCTCCTTTCCCTGCCTTGCACGTGCTATTCTGATCACCTTCTCCTGGAAGCCCCTACTGATTTCCATCAGGCTTTCACTGAAGGGGTGTTAGGGCTTTGTGAATCCAAAGAAGACAGCCAAGGCTTGGAGGGTTTGGATCTCAAACCCCTGTCTCCAAACCATTTCCACCCTGGCTGCTCTGATCCCTGCACCTGAACCTTCCCCACAAACTCTGCACAGGTGCATCAGATGTTTGTTTTTTCCTCAGCATCCACCCAGGAGCCCCTTGAAGGAGGTAATACAGCCACCTCCCACCCAAGATGAACCTCCAGAAAAGTCAGATGCTTCTCGAAATTATGCCACTTACAGTAGCTCCATCAGAAGAAGCAGCCCAAGGACTGTCTCCTTTCGGGTAAGAGCAAAAGCAAGTGGGAGGAAGACTCCTGTTAAGGCAGTGGAAGATGAAGGAAGGGATGCTATGGTATCCATGCCATGTTGGCAGAGCCTGTTTCAAAATGTGTGTTTGAAATCCATCCTTGGTCTAGGCATTGCAGCTCTGCTTCAGTCTTCCCTCCCTTTCCCTTCTCCTTGTCAGACCAAAGGCGTGTGACTGTGGACAAGTCCATGTTCATATGCTTTGTGCTGGCATGGAAACTTGTGGGAAGTGGTGAGAAAATAGAGAGCACGTTGTCCTTGGATTTCCCAGAGTCACAGGAATGACCATCCGCCCTCTGGCATTTCTATTCTTCTCTGAGAATGCAGGAGGAAAAAATAATCCATCCTCCATCTCGTTCCTTGTTACATCCCTGAGAATATCTCCATTTCTAGCCTGTGCCCACTTAAAAAAAAAAAAAAAAAAGGCTCTGTAATAAAAGGCTGGGAAAAGCACCAAAGCCATTGAGTTCCTCCATGCTGTGAATTAGGGCTGCTTGGGAAGGCTTACCTGAATTCACAGTGCTTCACTGGGAGTGAAATAGCACTACCAAGTGTCTTCAATCCAGACAGCTTAGATGTGAGGTGGGCTCCGGTGGGGGTGAAAGCAGTGCTAGACTGAAAACCGGGGAGCTGACTCTGGCCCAGTTTTCCCCGTGTTTATCTGTGATGACCAAGGATGGCTCCAGTGTCTCCTTGCCTTGTGTCTTCCAGGTGATCTCAAGGAAACAGAAAGAAGAAGATGAAAGCCCTCTCACAAGGAGGTCAGCAACCCTCTTCATGCTGCTTCGGCCTTCCTGCGCAGGGATGCTCGCCCCTTGTTTTCCAAGGGAGAGGAGGGGATGGGACCTGGGACCAGCTAGTGAGTGCCCTGGCACAGGTCTGCTGTCCCCAGGGTGCCTGGCTGACCGGGCAGCGATGCCTGGAGTGAGAGCAGACAGACCAAAGTCCACCGCAGAGCTGGCATCTCTACAGGTCACCCCCAGCTTGCCCCTGTGGTCTCTTGGTTGATGCAGTCTCTGACCGGTGTTTGCATCTGCACTGCTAGGAGTTGGTTACAGTGCCACAAAAGTGTCCCCCCACCCTTGGAACTATCCAGAACCCAACCGTACAGGTCCCTGAGCAACTTGATCTCGCTTTGGAGGGCAGTTCAAGTTACCCTCCGCATCTCTGTGGCAAGGTTTGGGCTAGGGGCTTAAAACTTCTCAGGGAACTGAGGGCTCAGGTCTGGAAGCAGGGGGTGGATAAGACTCCCCGTCCTACCTGGGACAGGGGAGCAGGGCTTTATGGGCACCTGGGCTTGCTCCTGTGGGTACCATAGGCAAAACCCTCCTGACCTGTGTGAAGATGCAGCTCACACCTGGCAGCTGAGGACAGGGTAAATTGGGCAGCTAAGAGCTCTTGTCAATGTATGGACCCTAGGAAGGTGGTGAGACCCTGAGATCTCAGTCATCAGCACTGGCAGACGGGATCAGGTGTCAGATGGGGTCTCCTCCCAACAAGTGGAGCCCCCCAGGACCATGGGCCGAGTCCAGGGCACGGTGGGGGCTGCATTCAATTCCCTCCCCTCTTCTTCACCAGCGCGAGCCTGAGGATCCCAGGTAGCAACACCACCATCGAGGAGAAGTTGGAAAAGTACACCTCGGCCGTGCAGGTACCGAAACCCTCGGCACAGCCAGGCTGGTGCAGGGATGGGGAGGGGAAGAGGGAAAGGGGGCCTGGAGCTGAGCGGGGAAGGCAGAGGGGGACTGGGCTTCACCAAAAAACAGCCCTGATGGGGATGAAGACAGTCCCATGCAGAAAAACGGATCAGCCTCAGGGTTTAGGAGCAGAGGGGATATCCCTTGGAGAGGGTCATGGGGATGCTGCGTGGTCCTGGTGGGCAATCCCATGAGCTGGTGATGGGCAGGGAAGGAGCTGACCCAGGGCTTTGCTCTTCACCCCTTGGGGTGCAGCACGGCCCCTGCTCACAGCCCTCTCTCCTCCCAGCGCTCGGGGTCGGTGAGATCTTCCGTGACTGTTCAGAAGAGCCTCGTGGTGACCTCGGAGGGGGTGGCCAGCAAGCGCAACTTCTTCGAGGCCAGCGCTCCCAGCAAGGCTGAGCCGCTCGCAGCCAGGAAGGTGAGGGCAGGAGTCGCCGGGGGGGTCCTGTGCCAGGGCAGGCACCAGCTTTTTGGGCAAATCCTCCCTGGTTTGGGTACCAATGCACACTGTGGCAGGCTGCTGGTGGGAGTTTGGTGGTTGTTGTGTGAGCAGGGCTGGGCTTGAGCCACCGAAACTGTGCTCTGGCAGCGTGTGGGTTTGTGCCGATGTGCTGGTATTTGGGGAGCTGGGAGGGAGCCAAGGTGTGGGCTGGTCTCTGCCTGCTGCAGGCTTGTCCCGTCTCCCTGTGCCCTGGGGTTCGTCCCGGGTTGCCTTCGTGCAATGGGAGAGCTGGTGCTGCAACCCTGGTGTCCCTCTCTGTGCCACAGGACAACCTGAAGATCCCGGGGTCGGTGACGTCCCGCATTAATCTGTGGATCAGCCGAACTCAGGAGCCTGCCAAGGAGGAAAGGAGCAAGGTACCAGCTTGTGCCAAGAGCTCGGGCTCAAGTCCTGGCAGCTGGCAGCCTGGTGGGACACCCCCCTGCATCTGGGGCAGGAGGGCCTTGGAGGGTTTGAAAAACCCCCGGCTGAACCCACTAAAGGGCCTGAGAGAAGCTTCGGGTCGTAGGTTCAGCTGCCACCTGCAGGCCGCTGGGAGATGAGCTGGATGCTCACTGCTTACCCACGGAGCTCTGTGGGGCCTGGAGACAGAGTGAGGATGAGTTGGGTGGGAAGGGACCTCAAGCACCACCTAATTCCACCCCCCCCGCCATGGGAACAACACCTCGCACCAGGCCAGGCTGCTCAAAGCCCCATCCAGCCTGGCCCTGAGACCCGGCGTGCACCAAGAGGTCCTGCTGAGTCCTGGGCCTGGTCTGCGTCCTGGTGCAGATCCCAGCCCCCCGGTATAGGGGGTCCCACAGCCAGGGGAACGAAGTGCCTGGCTGTGGGGACTCAGACTCGGGTGCTGCTCCAGGGATGTGGATTAAAGGGAGATGGGCAGGAGACCCTTTGGCCTCGAGACAGCTCACTGTACTTGGAAAGGAGAGAATCAGCCAGGACAAATGCTGGGCAGGTGTCGCCCCGTAGAGCAATAAGATTTTGCCGCTGCTCGTGGCAGCTGTGCGGGTACAGGAGGGGCAGCTCCAGCCCAGCCCCGCAGCTGGGGCGGGCAAGCCTGGGCACCCCGGCGCTGAGCTCCGGGATTAGCACTGCCCAAACGTGTCTGTGCCGGGAGGCTGAGCTGGCTCTGGCTGCTGGGAAAGGGTTTGCTCCTGGGGTCACTCCTGGGTAAGGCTTTTTTTCCTTGTATTTTCCTGTAATAAAGCTGCCATTCACCTCTGCGGGCTGGAGCTGCACTTGGTTTTTGGGGTCTACCAGGTGTAGGATCTCAAGGCTGGCTGGTTTTAGCTGGGGCAATCATGCTTTGAGGGCTGGTTACAGACAGCAAAGCAATGATGCGTATGATGCATGGAGAAAACCTTCTCGTGCCACTCACGGCTCTCTTATTTGCAGGACGTCGGGAAAATAAACAGCCTGCCAAAGCGTGACGTCTGGGTAAAGCAGCCCAGAGACGCCCCTGCAGGCACCAAGGTAGATGTGGAGCTGCGCTGAAAACTGCTCTGAGCTGGGGCAGAACTGGGACCTGCTCGCCCGTGCATCGCCCCCAGCCTCAGCCCCGGCCTCACTGTTTCTCACTTTCTCTTCCAGCTGCAATAATATCATATGCAATAATATCAGATGATCTGGGAAAAACTGGTTTGCTCTGGAGATCAAAGCCTGGCCCTGCCCAATCATCCATGCCAGCCCTGCCCACTGCCACGAGAGTCCCCACTGCCACGTGTGGGTGGAACGGGGTGGCCGGGGTCCTCTGCTTGTGGGCTGGGAAGGAAGAAGGCTGGAATCCCAGCCCCCCGTCCCCAACCCTCACCCCCTGCCTCTCCAGGAATACCCTGGCCTGGAGGTTCCCTGCGGGTGCTGAAGGCAGGCTCTTGCCTCTCTTCCCTACAACATTTTGGCATTCTGCTCCTAATCCCTGGCTGTGCCCCAAACTACGCTTGCTAAGGGGAACAGCCTGTGCGCGTACCTTGCAGCTGGATCCTGCTGTGGGGTGAGAGGCTGCTGGGCCAGGGGAGTTTTGGCTGCCCACCCATGGACCGTGCCCATCCCTGAGTGTGGGGTGAGGTGGGGGTGCAGGCAGGTGTCATCCTCTCCCCAAGCTGTGACTGCTGGAGGGGACCTAACCCCCCTAAAACACTGCTTGCAAAGTTGCTTGTGCACCAGCCTAGCTTGAAGACCCCGCGGAGGGCAGGTGGACCTGATAGCACTGGTGCTTCCCTCCAGCACACAGCTCAGACGTGTCCTTCTCCACCTCTCCCGTCCCCTGCAAGCAGTGACCCCTTTTGCTGAGTGCTATGCGGAGGACAGGCTGGCCACAGACCTACTTGTGGGGCTGCGTGGAGCTGGGAGCCCTGTCCTGGGCCCCTTCTGCCAGCCCTGTTCCCCTCTCACACTTCCCCTGGAGCCCTTTGTGATGCAGACCCCAAAGCCACCTGGTCCCCATGCTCCCCGGCTGCTGTGCCCACCCTGGGGGGGCCACAAGGTACTTTGGGCAGCCCATAGCACGATGCTCAAATCCTGCTGGGGCCGTGCCACGGGCTGGGGCTGTGCCTTCAGCAACCACTGCGGTGTCCAAATTCGGTGTGGGACCCTCCTGCTGCCCCTTGGTCTCATCTTGCTTGTCGGGCTTTAGAAGGGATTTGGTTTTCCTCTATGACTTTTTTTTTTTTTTTTGGTCTAATAAAAGTTCTTTCTAAGAAGCTCCTGGTTGGCTGCTCCTGGACTGGGACCTGAAGGGTTTGCTTCCCATCTTCTAGCAAGAGGAAAAAAGGCAAAAACGTGAGACAGATGTCTCAAGGGGGGGGGGGGGGGAGGTAAAAACAATCCGAACTTTCACAGGACAGCATCTTGGTGCGGAGGGTCTGGTCCCTGGTGCTGCCTTATCAGCGTCCCCAGCCCTAGAAGGTGACAGCTGGCTGGCTTGTGTCAGCCCCTCGGGCACTCACGTATCTCCGTCCGGCGGGTTTAAAATAGCAAATCTCTGAGGCCACACAATAGCTTGGGCTTATATGGGCTCCTGGGGGGGCAGGGGGAGCGCGGAGGGGGCCGGGGCCGCTGCTGCCAAAATAGCAGCTCACAAGTGTTGCATTCCTCGCTGGGCGCCGGGCGCATTCCTGCCGGCGCTGCCCGCCCCGGGGTGGGCGCTGGGGGCCCCTTAAAGCCTCTGCCCCCCAAGGAGCACACCCCAGACACCCGCCGGCTCCCCCGCGGCTCCGTGGGACCTCACCTGCGCCCCACAGCAGAGGTAAGGCTGGGGTAGCGTGGGATGCTCGGGCTCTGCTGTGAAAGTCCAAGAGATAAAGGCTCGGCGTGGATTTGGCTCGGGGCTGATGGCCCTGCCCAGCTGCTTTCACTGGGATGTGTTTCTGCTGTGAAGGCATTCCCCCGGGGAAAGCATCGGGACCCTCTCCAGTGGGTTTCTCTGCAGCACATCCGATGCTGTTTGAGTGACACAAGATGGCTGGAAAGGATTTTGGGTGCCCTTGGGGGATCTCGTACATCCCTGCGCCCCGTGTCTCCGGGCGGACAGGAGGGATGCGGTGCTTTGGGAGCATCGTACTGGCCCGCGGGGCCCATCAGAGCCAGGATGCTCCCGTTTCTTTCAGAACAAGTGTTCAGAGCTTTAACTGGAAGATTTATCCTGCTTCTGTGCCATTTTCTGCACAGAGGATGGAAAAATATTTCTTAGAGGCATTTTCCAGTGTAACGTTAGCTTTTCTTGTGTGCCCCGTTAACAGCCCTGATTTTGCTGCTGTTCCTCAGTAAATGTTTGGTGGGATCTGATGATGTAGCAGAGAGGAGATAAATGGGAATGCAGAAATACACTTCCAGAAATGCACATTTACAGCCTCGTGGCCAGGAGGGGATCTCTGCTCCTGTGTTGTGCAAGGGCCCCATGGAGCCCTGGCTGCTAGTGGCTACATAAAAGGGTTTGGCCAAACTCTGGGGTGGCAGGACGGTGCCTCGCGGGGCCAGGCATGGGGAGTTCTGGGGAATGCATGGGGCTGAGCCCCGGGTCCGTCGGAGGGAAGGGGACAACAGCAGCAGGTGGGGCAGTGAACCCAGCACAGACAGGGCTGGCTTCTGACTTCATTTGTCTCCAAAAAGCACTCCTGAGTCATTGCTCAGGAGGGAGGTTTGACAGCCTTGTGGTATGCTGAGGCATCCCTCCTGCAGTGCATCTTCCCCATGCCTGTGGGTCCCAGTCCCGGATTCAGCATCTTTAATAAGCGATCCTGAAGCCTGTCCGACCCATCCAGGGTAATAAATGCCCAACAGATGCAGCTAGGGCCAGTTGTTCCCGGTCGCCCGATGGGAGCGGGGCAGCGGCGCTGCTCTGGGAACAGGTGGTTCAGCACATGGAGGTTATTTCTAGAGCTGCCTCGCGCTGTCCTGCTGCATCGCAACCTCGCCGAGGTCCCACAGGAGCAGGGTGGCCGGGCTGAGCAGGGGCTGGGCTGCGCGACCTTGTGCTGCAGCATCGGGTGGGAGCAGGGCGAGGAGTGCCGATGGGTGGCATTCACCCAGCCGTGGGCTGGGAGGGAGAGAAGTGTGCGAGGAAGATGAGCATGGGTATTTCCATGGTTTTAGCTACGCTTAGCCCTGCTGCTAAACTGGGATCTGAGTTATTGTCCCCTTTAGCTAAGCTCAGCCTCGGGACCAGGACGCTGAGGGAAATGCCCTTGCTGAGCCCAGGTTGCCCCTCTGCACTTGGAGGGCTGGGTGCTCTCGCTGAGATCTTGTGCTGCGGCTGTAAATTGGAGATAATGGGATGTCCCTGCAAGTTTCCATATCCCAGCTGAGCTAAGAATAGTCAGGAAGCAAAACAAGCTGAACGTTATAATTGGGTAATTTTCCCGTGCCCTGAGCAAACACAGCACCCTGGGATGGCTCCAGCAAGGGGAGCTGTGTGTCCCAGGCGTGGCTCCTGATGGCAGCTATCAGCATGGCACGAGGCCGTGTCTAATCTCCTGCCTCTTATTTGGGCGAGCTGTGATCCTGGGATGGGAGGGGAGCGGGGGGACCTTATCTCCACCGAGATATTGCCGCCACAGCCCGGCTGGGGACAGCTCCCAGCTCCAAGTACTTTGGAGAGACGCAGCATCACTGTGCCCATGTTGTGGGTGCCGGAGGATAGGCTGTGCTTGTCCTTATCTCAGTTCCTAACCCTCGCTTTTTCCACCTTGCCTTGAATTCTGCTAGATAACCAAGCATGTCGGACTCTGAAGAGGTCGTCGAAGAGTATGAGCAGTAAGTGGTGTGTTTTTAAACACCTTTCTCTCTCCCAATTCCTGTCTTCCTGCAGGGTCAAGCATTGCTTAGAGGTGCTGATGGGGGGCCCAGCTGTGGTTGTTGCCCCGGCACCCAGCATGAAAGCACTTTGGGATCCCCCCTGCCCATTGTCATCACTGCTGTGATGGTTCTGAGATCCCCGCAGTGGGGAGTTTGGCATCAGTAGCCAATAAGCAAATGCTCTGCAAAGGAATAGACCCTGCCCTAAAAATTATGTGCTCTAAATCAATGGGATGGAGCTGGGAAAAGGCTGGCTCCATCAGTGTGTCGCTGATGGGGTCCAACTGCAGCGTCCTGAGCATCTCAACAAGGCCCAAATCTGAGGGCAGGTTTTGCCGGTGAGGGCTGCTGGAATGCCTGAAGAGAAGGGCATTGATGTTGGAGCCATGTGGCTACAGGGACTGGTCCAAACATGGCTGCTATTTTCTCATTCACCACCAGAAAAATTAGATCCGAGTCCTTCTCTGATATTTAAGTGCCACTTAAATATAACGATCTTGCAAGAAGAAAACCTTGCATGCCCAGCAATGGGTCTGAGCCCTGTGCTCGGCTTCCCTTGGCACATCTGAGGACAGACAGTGTGTTTCCCTTAAATCAGGAAAGGACTCTGGTACAGAGGTGAGAGGTAGGCTGCCCATTCCTAGAGTTTCAGACCACCTTCTCGAGCGGTGAAATGGTCCTGGGCTCTGACCCCCATCGGAGTGCCAGCCGAGCACTGCAGCCTGCTGGAGGATGGGGGTCTTGGCCTGTCCCCACTGCCACCTTACAGCACGGCACACCGCAGCCTGCTGAGCAGCCACTGCCCACCACTATGGAAAGTGGGACCCAGCTCGAGGAAATTTCAGCTCCTTTGCAGGGGATTGCCGTAACCGGGGCACTTTGTGTCGTGCTTTGCAGGGAGCAGGAAGGTAAGGGGACGTGGAGCATCCACAGCAGCCCCGAGACTGATGCTAAGAAATGATCAGAGCAGCTTCAATAACCTGCGTCTTCTCTCCCTTCCCTTTCTCCTGTGCACACATGTGCTCTGTGAAGAGGAGTACGTGGAAGAAGGTAGGTGTTTCGTTTGTGGTTGGAAGGATAAGTGCTGTTGGTTCGGTGTTACGCTCGAGTGGGTGGTGGCGGCAAGTTCCTGGGCTGCAATGGGCCAGAGAAGGCTGTATGAGGCCATGTTGTGAATTTCTCCACCTGAAACATCAGTAGGATCAAAGCCGGCCTGAATATTCTTAGGATCTCTTTTAACAGGGAGATCCCCTGTCTCAAAAAGAGGGGTGGAAACGCTGGATTTGGGTATTTTCAGAGGTGTGAGCACAATAGCTCAAGGGGAGCTGGAGCTTCAGCTGAATGTATGTTAATGGTGCTCAAGGAGAAACCTCCGACTGCCCCCGTATGGTGAAGAACCGACCCCCCCTGGGTGCATGCAGCTGCTCTGGGACACGGCTGGGCTGAGCACGTGAGGCTGGGCTTGGGGCCTGGGTTTTGCTGGGGCTCTTGCTGCTTCAGGGCACTGCCAGGCAGCCCGGGCTGCTGCAGGGCGAAGCATCCTGAAAGTTAAAAGCAAAGGGCCGGAGTCCTCGTCTCGCGCGTGCCGTAGCTACACCCCGCAGCTTTACGGCGCCTGACTAACCTCTGCGCTTATTCCTTCCCCTCCTCCCTGGCTCAGAAGAGGAAGAATGGATTGAGGAAGAAGACGGTAGCTATTGCACCTTTCTTTATTTCATCTCTCCACTGCTGCTGTGAACACGTTGTGGGTCGATCTGTCTTGTGCCTTTCCCCGGCTGGGGAAAGGTTTTCTTTCATTCTTTCACTTCTCCCTGTTGCTTCTTGCACTGCCCCCATCCAGCCGTGCTGTGCATACCTGCTCTCATTTCTGTGGTTTCTGTCTTACGTCTACCCCCAAACATGCCCGTGGCTTGCTGTCTTCTTTTTCTTTCTTCCTCTCTTGCTGCGGGACCACAAGTCTTCCCAGGACCTGTGGGCCCCAGCGCTGCTCTCACTCCCATGGAGGACTCTCGTGGAGATACTGCTCCCTCCAGTGGAAAAAGGCTCCAACAGTGGCATGAATGAGGCCTATGCCACCCAGCCTCGTTCTTTGCTGGGTAGAGGAGAGCAGCAGAAATCCCTCCCCTGCACCCTGGGGTTTGAGGGCCTAGCTTGGCGGGGAGGGAACGAGGGACAAACTAGGCTCTAAATCCTTTAAATTTATCCCCCTCCCCACCCAAGCACAGAGACCAGCCTTCGGGTGCAGGTTAGAACGAAGCCCTTTGCTTTCTGAGCCGCTGCTTCTTTCTCCCGTAGCTCCCTCTCCCCCGGGTCTCTTTGGCCTTGCTGGTGGCCGGCTCCGAGCCGCAGATGTCCCATGAGGGGGCCGCGGGGAGCCAGCGGCAGCCGCGGCTCTCGCACTGACGCCGCCCTTGTTCCCCAGGTCAGGAAGAACAGGTAGAGGAGGCAGAAGAGGAGACTGAGGAAACCAAGGCAGAAGGTATGCACGTGGTGGGGGATCCCATGGTCATGCTCTGTGTTGGTGGGGCGCTGGCTTTCATGCTGTGCCCCGGAGCAGGGCTGGGACGTCCTGGTGTCACCTGCGGCAGGGCCGGCAGCCCCCGTGTCGCTGGTTTCCAGTAAAGATGTGCCAAAACTGGGCTGCCCTTCCCCGACCTTACCAAGTGCTGAGTGCCTTGGCCCTACGAGCATGAGGTTAA
Organism: Anser brachyrhynchus; assembly: GCF_964034855.1. NCBI lineage: Eukaryota > Metazoa > Chordata > Aves > Anseriformes > Anatidae > Anser > Anser brachyrhynchus. The sequence goes on along the minus strand of NC_137720.1, from coordinate 4,244,332 downwards.
TGCTGGTTTTTGCTGGCTGCTGACCTGCTGCCAAGTTGGTCGTTTCCAGCCTTCCAAAATAATGCCAAAAATGTGCTGAGCCTGTTCCACCGAGAGGTAGCTGTTGTCTCGGAGTGGGGATTTCCAGAGCTGGGGCCGTGCTCTGATGTGTCTTGCCATCTGAAAACCCCTTTGGAGCGGCCCGGATTGCCTGCTCTGTGTCCCCACACAGTCCTGCCTGGTGGCCAGGCTCAGGTCCCAGCCCCGCTCCACAAAGCGGGGTGCACGGGGAGGTGGTAGCCCCCACCTGCGGATGCTCTGGTCACGTTCTCCCCCTTACTTTTGAAACAGAACAAGAAGATGAAACAAAAGCACCAGGAGAAGGTAAAGCAGGAGTGGAGGAAGGACATTTTTGGGCCATTTCAGTCCTGAACCCAGTCTCCAAAGGTGCTGTCCCCTTGCCGCGGGGTTTTCAGTGTTAAATTCAGCTGCTGCTGAAGGGAGATTCTGCGGCAAATGGGGCAGAACTGCCCCAGGTCTGTCCTCTGCCAGGGCTGGGGCAGTAGGAGAGCTGCAGGAGGGATGGCTTCGTGCTGCCTCGGTAAGAAATTCACCCCCAAAACGGAAGGAGAGGGCAGAGCTACTGCTTCCCCAGGGGAGAAAGTGCTCCCCTGTTCATCCTGGAGAGCTGGAGGGGGGATTTTGCGGTGGGGACAGCACTCAGTGGGCAGCATCGCTTGGGCAGGGTGCACGGCAGGGTTGGCGCCGGGACCAAGCACCGTGTGTTCCGCAGGTGGAGAGGGGGACCGAGATCAGGAGCCTGGGGAAGGTGAGGTATCCCCCCGTGGTCTTCTCTGGGGTGGGGGGCACCATCCCTGGGCAATGCAGGGAGGCTCCAAATGCTTGGTGGGGAGCATCGGTGTGTGCGGTATTTTGGCACACAGGTGGACACCTCACCATTTGCCTCAGGTGGAGGAAGATCTACCTGGGGGGGGGGGGGGCTTGGCTCAGTTTTGTGGGGTTTTGGGTCGAGGTGTGAAAGCAAATGCCTCCGTGCCACTAACACTGTCTTTCTCTCCTGTTCCTGGGGACCCACAGGTGAATCAAAGCCCAAACCCAAGTAAGTGTTGGTGCATTTTCTCTGGTGCAAGGTCTGAACTAGGAGCTGTGCCTCCATGTGATGGGCTTGGTGCCACCGGTTGAGACCCACAAGGGGCACAGGCAGTGAGGCCTTAAAAGCATGAAAATAGTGTGGAGACTGGGACTTGGAGAGAAAAGGGGAGAGGAAACAGGCAGATAAACAAGGAATATGAAGAGAATCCTAAGAATGGGGTGTATGGGCAATTTTGAAGCATTTTATGTGCTCCTTGGAGGAGGTCCAGCTGCCCTGTGGCCCTTCAGCTGGAGAACATCTGCATGCACCCCAGCCTGGGGTACGTGGTCCTTGGCACAGCCAGGGTATCACCTCCCCACAGTGCTCCTGGCCATGGCAGGAGGAGGGCTGGCATCTGTGTGAGCCCCTACAACCCCGGGACTGATCCCACGGGGGTTGAGGCGGTGGCTTCCAGCTCATGCTGGAGCACACAGTTCCTCCACTCTCTTTTGGGTGAGCGGTGGGGTAGCTGCCAGCCCCAGGGTGCCTGGCAAAGGGACGTGGCCACGCTGCCTGCTGCTTGCGGAGTTATTCCAGCCATGCGGGTGCCTTGGAGACCTTCCCGGGAATGCCAGAGGTCTTCCTCTGAGGCTGTCCAGCTGGCAGCCTCCAGCAAGCAGCGTTACTCTTCCCTGTCCTCAAAATGTGCTCGCTCCGCAGCCCTGGGGGCCGTGAGGCTCAGAGAGGAGGGCTGGGTAGATCAGAGCGTGGGTGGAAAGCCTCGTCCCGTCCCAGCTACCTGCTGCAGGCTCACAGCCCTCCCGCTCACCTTCCAGGCCCTTCATGCCAAACCTGGTGCCTCCCAAAATCCCCGATGGCGAGCGCCTGGATTTTGACGTGAGTAGCGCGCCCAGCCCAGCCCCTTGGGGGCTCCCCTGGCTCCTGGGGGGTTGCGTTGTGCAAGCACCGCTGTCGCCCCCCTTTCTGTCCAATGCAGGACATCCACCGCAAGCGCATGGAGAAGGACCTGAATGAACTGCAGGCCCTCATCGAAGCCCACTTTGAGAGCAGGAAGAAGGAGGAAGAGGAGCTCATCTCCCTCAAGGACAGGATTGTATGTCTGCAGCCTTCTCCTTTCCTTGCTGTTGCCACCCTCAACCCCGGGCAAACAGCCACAATCCTCTCCTCGCAGTCCCCACAGCAGGACCTGAGACATCCCCCCTTCCCCATGGGCTCCAGTCCCTGTGCTCCCCTGGGAGATGTGGGCACAGCAGAGCTGCCCTTGGGGCTTTCAGGGCTTCAGGGGCCAGTGTTGTGTCCCTAGGGACAAAGGGGATGGCCTGGGACATCCAGGCCATCGTCCTTGCCTCCCGCAGGAGCAGCGGCGGGCGGAGAGGGCAGAGCAGCAGCGGATCCGCAGCGAGAGGGAGAAGGAGCGCCAAGCCCGCATGGCCGTGAGTCTTCCTGTGGGGATGGGGGCTTGGGCAGCAGCCTCCTGCAGGGCACGGGGCCCACCCTGGCCGTTCACCCCATGCGAGCCCGGCCGTGGAGCACGTGGGAGCTGCGTTTTGCATGCAAGCTGGCCCACCAGGTCTCCATCCATCCCCTCCTGACCCACTGCTAACCCTGGCAGGAGGAGAGAGCTCGCAAAGAGGAAGAGGAGGCCCGGAAGAAGGCCGAGGAGGAAGCCCGAAAGAAAAAAGCTTTCTCCAACATGCTGCATTTTGGAGGTTACATGCAAAAGGTGCGATCCTGCCCCAGGGGTTGCAGCAAAGCCACTGGTGCTCCCAGGGGGAGCTCGACCATGGGCTGGCCCCTCAGCACCATGAAGATGCTCGGTGCTGGTAGCTCGGGGGTCCTACGGGCAGAAGAAAACAGGCCACCAAGGTTGGGTGACAGTGGTGACCAAAGTGCGCTGGGAGCCCTGCGCTGCAGGAGCTGGGGGTCCGGCCTCACCCCAGGGACTGGGACGGGGCCTGGGGGCTGTGTCTGGTCCAGTGCTGCCAGCATGTCCTTGAGGACCTCGTGTGCTCCTGGAGTGCCAAACACAGGGGGTGCTGGGAGGCAGGGCTGGGGATGGGGGCAGAGCAGGGGCTGGGTGGGTTTCCTTCCCTCCGGCGGACTGATCGCTTCTGCAGTCAGAGAAAAAGGGGGGGAAGAAGCAAACGGAGCGGGAGAAGAAGAAGAAGATCCTCAGCGAGCGGCGGAAGCCCCTGAACATCGACCACCTCAGTGAAGACAAGCTGAGGTGAGGGGTGCTGCAGGAGGGATGTCCAGGACGGGGTCCCACCCGCTGGGTGACAGCACGGCTGGGACACGGGCTGTGCCACCCCAGGGTGGCTCTGCCAGGCCACCGTGCCAGGCTGCCGGTGACAGTGTCGGCCATCAGAGGGAGCCACGCTCACATGCCTGGGACACGCGTGTCCCCACGGCCCTGACACACGCGTGGGTCTGGCATCGTTGTCAGCACGTCCCCAGCTGGGCTCGGAGCCTGCGGGGACCCATGGGGGAGAAGGCAAGATGGTCCCTGCCGTGCAGGGGGTGGCACTGCTGCCCCGTCCCCTGCAGCGAGCCTGCTGCCACATCCCTTTCCTGCACTGGCATCACCCGTCCCTTCCCACAGGGACAAAGCCAAGGAGCTGTGGCAAACCATCCGCGACCTGGAGGCTGAGAAATTTGACCTGCAGGAAAAGTTCAAGCGGCAGAAATACGAGGTGAGCCACCAGGTCCTCCCCGGGCTGACTCGCCCTCTGCGTGCCTGGCTGCGCCATCAGCTCCCCGTTTCGAACACCGGGTGGGTTGGGCACCAGCCGGAGGTGTCTTGGGGAGCTGGCTGTGTCAGAAAAGACCCGTGCCCACCTTGGCGTGGGGTGACAAACACCTAAGAGGCTCTACACAGTGGAAAGCAAAGCCACTTCTGCCTCCCATGTGAATATGAGCAGGGCTCAAACCAACCCTCCCAGCAGCTGCCATCCTGGCAGTGCCGAGCACGCAGCTGTGAAGTGCTGCAGGATGTGGCTGCTGGTGATGGCGGTGGCCCTGTGGCCTCCCAGCTCCCGGGGACTTGTACTCTGCTCCGCGATGGGCTTCCCACTGTGCCGCACATCACAGCCCTGTGCTAAAGCCCAGGCAGGGATGGCTGGGGAAGAGAGAGCAGTGCTGCACTTTCACCCTGTCCCCAGCCAGGCATGGGGCATCCCGCCAAGCCTCACCACCCACCTGCATTTCTCTTTCAGATCAACGTCCTCCGAAACCGCGTTAGTGACCACCAGAAGGTGTAAGTACCTGGGCTGGCCGAGCATCCTCCTTCACCACCCCCTGCCCTTCCAGCTCCCTGCTCCTCTGGACCCAGCTCCCTCCCCATGTTTCTTCTGGCTGCCTCATACCTGCTGGCACCCCATGTTCATGGACCTGCAGGTCTGGCCCAGGGACCTCAGTCTGTGCCATTCTGCTGCCATCCAGAGGTCCCCATGGTCTCCCAGCTCCACCAGCTTCCCCCTGTCCCAAAGACCCTGGCTGGGGACAGACCCCAGGGAGAGGTCTCCGTACCTGGAGCCTTGTGTCCTCCAGGGTCCTGCCCACCTCCAGCTGTCCCCATCCCTGCAGGGCCTCTGCCCAGCATCTCAGGGAAGGTGCTGGAGACCCCAGCTTACATAGGAGGGGAAATCCCATGGGCTGTGGGAGCTGTGCAGCCCCGCAAAGATAGGGGAGCCAGTCCCCATGCCCCTTGTGCAGGGCTGGGGAACCTTTCATAACACTCCCAGGGTGGAGGTGGGTGTTTAACCTGCACTCTCAGGGACACCATGCCACTCTCACATCCCCATCCCACTCTGCCTCCTTGCATGAGATGTGCTTAGCCTGCCCCTGAGTTAGTAGCATGCCCTCGTTGCAGTTAGCAGCATTCCCCCTGCATCCTCCCCTGCAGTTAGCAGCATCCCCCCCTCGCTCACACCAAATCTCTCTTCTCTTCTGCCCTACCATGGCCTGTAACTGCAGCAAAGGGTGAGTACAGGCTGCGTGCCCCCACTGCATGAGTGCTGCATGGACCCCTGGTGCTGACATCAGTCCAGGAGTGGGGCTGAGGAAGGGGCTGGCCTGGGGACTGGCACCTGAGGGGGGTCAGTGACTCTCAGGATGCCAGAAATGCCCGTCAATGACCACCTGAGCCTCCTCCTCCTCCTGATCTACGGCCAGTTCCCCCGGTTCTGGTTAAGGAGAGTGGTGCAGTGGGTCCTGGCTAACACCCTCACAGCTTCTGGACCTCAGGGGAAGGATTGTCCAGCCTCTGGGGTTGGAGATCCTTTGTTTCTTCTCTGAAGGATCACTGGGAGGGAGGAGCACGGGAAAGGGTTCGGGGCTGGTTGGAAACACCTGGCTAAATGCATGAGCTTGTTCCCAAAACGTCCCAAACCACACAGACTGACTTGAGCCCCATGCCGGGGAGGAAGACCTTTCCTGCAGGGCAACAAGCATCAACCAGGGATGGCTTGCTCCTCTTTGCAGGACCTCCGATGGTGCCCACCTCTCCCCTCTTTCCATTTTCACTCGTGCCCTTTTGCACATCTTTTCCTCCTTCCCTTCCAGGTCGAAGGCTGCCCGTGGGAAGACCATGGTGGGCGGCCGGTGGAAATAGATGGCTCAGAAGGCAGAGGTGAGGCTCGGCCTTGGCGAGCTGCCTGCCCCGCGCCACGGGGCCTGCCCCGTGCCCGCCGCCCCACCGCGCGGCGCTCGCAGGGGCCTTGCTGCAGGCACGGCGCGGTCTGGGCGGGCGGAGGCTTCACGAGGTGCTGCTTCTCATCTCCACGCCCCCGAATGGTGTTGTGTCTGTAAATAAAGAGAGTGGTGAGGGGGCGCGGGTGTTGTCTCCACCTTGAAGCTCTGAACCAGGAGGAAGCGAAGCGGGCTGTGCCGCTCGCCCACCCCTGGAGCACGAAGGACGCAGCGGCCATCTGGGGCCTCCCGCGTAACACGGCCCCTTGCCTTGTGGTCCTTGGGAGGCTTTGTAACGGACCTCAGTGGTCTGACCTGCTTTTCCTGCTGCAGTTCTCCCTACGGTCGCTTCACTTTGCTCTACCAAAGCCCCCGCGCCCCTCTCTGTGCCAGGGGTGGCCCTGGGGGGTGACGTGGGCGGGGGCCCTGTTCCCAACCCCCTTGGTCCATGGGTTGGTCACAAGCCCTGCCACCCACCAGGCTACCTTCCTCCCTATTCCCACCGAAGGGGAGCAGACCCTCGTCTGTGTGTTTCTGGCAGCTTCCAATGAAGACTGGAGGTGAGTCAGTGTGGAGAGACTGTTTCTTCTGTCCTCACAGGGGTGCAGATCCCTTTCGTTTAGCTGTAGGCGTCTCTCTAACACGCTCCCACATGCAGTGCCCACAGGGGCACATCTGCTGCATACTCCCAAGAGTTCTTGGGGCATGCATCTGGCCTGTGGGCCAGCAGAAGACACCAGGCTTGCAGCAGGCTTGTCCCTTGCTGTTGCCCAACAGCATCTGGGCTGTGAGGCTTCTCCGTTAATGGGGGAAGTAATGGGGAAGGGCTGGATGCACAGGATGGTGGAGCTTCATGGGCTGCTTGTCACTTGGCAAGAAATTTCCTCTCCCTTCATGCTGGGGCTGCCTGTTCCCCCCGTCCCAGGCCCAGCCATGCAGGAACATCCTGCAGGTTTCCTGGTGCTGCCTGTCAAGAGATGCCTACTTCAACACATGCCACCAGGTTTTGGGGAGCGAGGCTGGGGGAAGCCTCAGCTTCAGAGAGGCAGCAAGTGGAGGGCAACCAACCTCCTATCACCCACCCCCTCAAAACCCAGGTGTGGAGGGATGAGCCTGGAACCTTCCTGGGACAAAAGGGGAGAGCTGGGGAGGCTGGAAGTGATGCGGCATGAAATCATGGAGACAGAGACTCATGGAGTGGTGGAGGTGGGAAGGGCCCTTAGGACCCTCTGGTCCTCCCCTGGTACAGGATCACCCCGAGCAGGGTGCCCAGGGCCACATCCAGGCGGGTTTGGAGCTCCCCAGGGAGGAGACCCCACAGCCTCGGGGCAGCCTGTGCCAGGGCTGCGGCCCCCCCAGCACAGCCGTGCTGCTGGGGGTCAGGGGGAGCCTCCTGGGCTCCAGGTTGTGCCCAGCGCCTCTGGGCCTGGCCCTGGGCACCGCTGACAAGAGCCTGGCTCCGTCCCCTCGTCCCCTCCCTGCAGGAACGTGCAGGCCTTGGGGAGCTGCCCCTGAGCCTCCTCTTCTCCAGGCTGAGCAGCCCCAGCTCCCAGCCTCCGCTCACAGCAGCGATGCTCCAGTCCCTCATCATTTCCATGGCCCTAAATCCCCAGAGGATAGCAAAGGTTCAGCCAGTGACATTCCCACCCTGCCTTGACGCATGACCCCTGGCAGAGAACATCACTCAGGGCAGAAGAATACAACCCGGAGCTACCCTGTTCCCCATACCTCCAAAAACTGATCCCCCAAAACCTTTCTGCAGAAGCAAGGGGCCGTGCCCATGCGGGCGCCCGGTGCCGCTCAGAGGCGCTGCCTCCGCTCTGCCCGTCCCCGCGGGCGGCAGCGCCCAGGGTGGGGGCACGGCGGCACTCCCTGCTTCCCACAGCACGGCCTGTCCCGGCAGCGCGCTGGCCCCCCGCCAGCCCAGCTCCCTGCGCGCCGGGGCCGAAACCGGCGCCCTCCTCCCCGCCCGGCACCTCCCTCCCTGCTCCCTGCACCCTGAGTCAGCACCCAGCCCTGCTGCATCTCCCACCCGCGTCCGTGGATGTCCCCCCCACCAGTGGGCTTGGTAGAGCGCGGTGCGGGATGCTGGTATCCCCTGGGACATGGCACGGCCGTCTGGGGTCTTCTTTGGGGTTTTGCATGCATCCCGAGTGCTGCACGGGCTGCGGGGTGGTTGTATGGGTGCAGCGCGTTGTGCCAAGGTTTGCTGGGGTGCGGTGCAGGGTGCTGTGTGCTGGTGAGTGATGTCCGGGCGTGCTGTCCCCATCCTGCCATGCATGCCATGTGTTTTGCAAGAGGATGAGTCTTGGGTTAGTGCAGCAGTAGGACAGGGCTGGCCACACCACTGTGCGTTGTGGAATGAGGGGCCCCTGACAGCAGCCTCTGGGAGCTCACGGAGGGTCCTAACAGCCTCTCTGCTGTGCCACTGGGAACACTGGCAGCGTGCTAGTGTCTGCTAGCTGCTGTGGGGCCCCAGTGTCCATGTGGGCAGCAGGACCTCTGGATGCTAACCCAAAGCACCAGCATCCTCTGGAGCACGGTACAAGGGGCAGAGACCCTGCCTTTCCCGGGCAGGGGGTTCACCCTCTAATCCCAGGAGCTACGAGGTGTAGCATCCTCTAGCACATTGCAGAGCAACAGCATCTTTGGCCACAGAGTGCAAACATCCTCCTTTGCTGAGCAATCCCTTGTGCAGCATCACTCTGGAGCACAGCATGTGAAACCGGTGTCCTCTCAAGGGCAGTTCTGGTGTCTCAGCCAAAGCCCTGGACAGGGACCAGGTGGTGGCCCCCATGGGCTGTGCAGTACAGGAGGTTTTTGGCTGCTCTAAGAGGCACTGGCAGGTGCCACGGAGGGGTGCATGGCTCTGGCTGCAGTGCAGGCTCACGTCCCACAGCATGGTGTGGCACACTTCTGTGCTCCCCAGCGGTGCCACTGCCCTGACCAAAGGGCTGCAGGGCGCCTCAAAGCTACAGCCCAGGCTACAAAGCCTCCTCCTCTGGTTCTCAGCACAGGGGTCCCAGCACAGGGGTCCCAGCACAACTGCATGAGCCTGGACCACAGGGTTAGGAACCTCTGCCCAGGTCTCACAAGTGTGTGCGCCTCGTGGTGTGTTGATGCAGCCCCACGGCAGGGCACCACCGTCCCCATGTACTTGAGCAGATGCAAAAGAAGATGCATTTGTTACCTAGAAGGTGCTGGTGAAATATTGCTCTGATGTTTTGGGCTGCGGCAGAAACCAGAGCTGCGTGCAAGGCAGCTTCATGCTCTTCTCAGCCTACTCAAGACCCAGGATGGTTCCCAGAGGCTGAAACACAGATTTTGAAGAGCCCAGTTCTGCCACCGCCACTACAGACAGAAACAGTCTGCTCATGTCTTTGTCCAGGTCATATTAGCCTGGGATGCTCTAGGCAGCACAGGAAATTGCTGTCCTGGGACCACCTGGCCAACACACATCCCAAGGAGCCAGAGACACATGTGCCCAGACTACCAGCGTTACAGCACACAGTTTAGCTGCAGTGGTACACGAGGGTCCACAGGATGATGGAGTGGCAGCTCTTGAAGCTGAAATGCTGCCAGAGCCCTGTGTGGCTCAACAGTGGTGATGCTGAGCCCCTCGTTGGCCCCATCAGTTGGGGTATCTGGACCTTGGAGGTGCTGGGGTGTTTTGTCCCCCCAACAGGCACAGTGTGAAGTTTGAGGTGCACCACCTCCCACATCCTGGGTGGCATGCAGAGAATACCTGACACTTGCAAGTTTCTTATGGTTATTTATAAACGCCCCATAAAACTACGAGTTTCAATTAATATCTTAGTCCTGTAAATCACTGCCTGTAGTAGCCAGCTCATAGGTAACAGTTAATCACCTTTACCTGGTAGAAGTCGCCCACGCTTTATGCTGATTTCACAGAAGTGTAAAATCGTCAATGAGGACTTTAATGCACCGTAAGCACAGTTTAGCATCTACGCAATGACCCATGTCCATGAGACAAGTCCTGCTGACAAAGCAGGCAACAATGCTCTGGGATGGAAAGGAAAAGGGTTTAGCAGTTGTCTGGAAGCAGCATTTTATTGGCATTTAGTGGAAGGAAAATAAGCTTCCTAGTGGTCTGAATCACTGCTTTTGCTTGTGCTTTCATGCCCAGGTTTCAGCTGAATCCCTGGCTGTAAACCATGCTCTTCTCTGGTGCAGGCAGCAACAACTGGCATGAGCACTGAGATGCTGAGACCAAAAGGGAGCCCAGCATAGGATCCATAAGGTTTGTGACTGGTAAAGGCAATGCTGCACTGTATCTCCTGACCTGGTGTGGTGCTGAGCACCAGCATTGCTGTGATGGTTGGCAGGAGCAGCCAAGCTGCAGAGGCAGCTCTGGCAGTCCTGGGCAGTACCCAAGTCTGAATCACAAAATCACAGTGGTGGAGGTGGGAAGGGCCCCCTGGGTCCCTCCAGTCCCCCCTGCCCCAGCAGGGCCACCCCGAGCAGGGTGCCCAGGGCCACGTCCAGGCGGGTTTGGAGCTCCCCAAGGAGGAGACCCCACAGCCTCGGGGCAGCCTGTGCCAGGGCTGCGGCCCCCCCAGCACAGCCGTGCTGCTGGGGGTCAGGGGGAGCCTCCTGGGCTCCAGGTTGTGCCCAGCGCCTCTGGGCCTGGCCCTGGGCACCGCTGACAAGAGCCTGGCTCCGTCCCCTCGTCCCCTCCCTGCAGGAATGTGCAGGCCTTGGGGAGCTGCCCCTGAGCCTCCTCTTCTCCAGGCTGAGCAGCCCCAGCTCCCAGCCTCCGCTCACAGCAGCGATGCTCCAGCCCCTCAGCACCTTCACCGCCAGCCTGCCCAGGTCTCTCTCGCACTGGGGAGCCCAGCACTGGTCCCAGCACTGTGGGTGCTGAGCAGGGGGCAGGATCAGCTCCCTCATTCTGCTGGCAGCGCTTTGCCTGATGCAGCTCAGGACACCATCAGCTTATTTGTGAGCCACACTGCTAGCTCCTGGTCACCTTGGTGTCCTGAGGGGCCCCCAGGGCCTTTCCTGCCTGGCTGCTTCCCTGTGGGTGCCCCTGGCACATACTGGGGCTGGGGCTGGGGTTGGTCCTCCCCAGGGACAGGGTTTTGCACTTCTCAGGAAACCCCACGAGGTCCCTGCAGCCCATTTATCCAGCCTGTCCAGGTCCCTCTGGATGGCAGCACAACTCTCTGGTGTGTCAGCCTCTCCTCCTAGTTTTGTGTCATCTCCAACCCATAAACCATAGGCGGGGGTGGGGGGGATGTTCCCAGAACCCCACTCTTGCTTCGAGGCCAGATATCTTCAGAAGCATGTGCTGCAGCACCCTGCTCCCCAGAGGGGAAGGGAGCTGCATGCAAGTGCACACACTCTTGCACACACGGGCTCCCAGGCATGTGCACTCAGCCACAGCTACTTCTGTGCACACACCCACGGCTACCTGTGTGCACACATGTGCAGAGCTCACCGTGCTGGATCCTGCAACGTGCCTCCGCAGTAAGGTGAAACAGCAGCAGGGGGCACAGGGGAACCATGCCCGTGGCACCCCTGGGGCATCCCCAGTGGATTTGGACACCCAAGGGCAGGGGATGCATTTCAGGATAACCTTAGTTCTGCACTGGTTGCCGTAGCAGCTGGAGTGCTCCAAAGGGGATGTGGATGCCAGGCTGAGTTTTGGTTATTTTATTTCAGACAGCCATGTTCAGCTCCTAAGTCCATTGATGGCCATGTTTAATGAGGACAGGATTTCCTTCACAACGTGCCATCACCTTTGCAAAGAGCGAGGTCCTGCACCCCATGCTCTCACAGCATGACCCCAGCACACGGTATGTGCCCCGCTGCACACAGCCTCCAGTTTGGGCCCGTTGGAAACTCAAAGAGATGGAAATTCATGCTGAAGTGTGGACTTGCAGGCTTTGCCTTCAGACCCGGCATGACCTGTGCCTGGGAAAATCCTCATTACGAAGCAATTCTCTTTGTCTGCCTTCCTGCATGATATAAATATGCAAGAAGCTGGCCTGCTGTGGATTATTCCAGTGCAATGCCAGACCCAGGTGTGCCCGGGGGCCCTAACCCCTGCCCGAGGTGCCACCACGCCTGCCCCATCCCTGCCTGCTCTTTGTGCCAGCCACCGCGCTGTGGCTGCTGGGGTTCACGCTGCAGCCTGATGCTGCGAAGCAGCTCAGACAAAGCAGAGGTTTTTCTGCCCAGCTTGCCTCCAGAACTTAAAAAAAAAACACAGAGGAGGAGGAGAAAGCAGCAGAGGAAGGCAATGCATCCCTTATCTAACAGCTCAGTGGTTACAGCACCGGCTGGTGAGATGGAAGATCCAAGTTCCTATCTCTCCTCCGCCTGATATGAGCATGGCTTTGAGCTCTGGTTCCTAAGCCCAGCAGAGCTGCAGCACTCAGTGCTCTCTTCGTATGACGTTGGTTTATGCTTCCTGTGCTACACACTACAGCTGATGTACAAGATTGTGGCACAGCACAACATTGAAATTACTCTATTTGGGGCACTCATCTGGTTTCGGAAGCGTTGTGAGCTGCCCAAACCTTTTATCTGCACACGTAAATAAATACAGTTGTACCTTCACAGAGCAATAAATCTAACTTTGATATCATGACAAAGACAGGACGCTTTGATCCAGGGAAGCACTTTGATCTCTCACGATGAACCAGATGTTGTTGATTACCTGTTGAAATAGAGCAGCGACTGTAACTTTTCAGGCAGTGTTGCAGCGCTGGGCTGTCAGGCTGTTGGCTGTCAGGCTGTTGGCTGTGTGCCATGCCACACCTCAAACAAAATAAAACAGACAAGATGAAATTCAATTTAATTTTGCAGTTCTCAAATTCTGCCTTTTTTTTTTTTTTTTTTTTTTTTGACAACGTGTTTTGGAAAGCAAACCTTTGGCTTTGAGATATTTTCCACCCCAGAGTTTTTGTCCAGGACAGTGTTTCAAACACTTCAAAATACATACAAGCAGAATCATGCTGCCAGAGACTAAGAAGCATTTTTGGGTGCTGGGAGAGGTGCCCAAGGGCCCTGCCAGGAGGATGGGGAGCTCCCTGGGGCTGGCTGGTTGCACCAAGGGCTCCTGTCCCCCACGGGTGGTGGAGCACCGCAGTGCAGAGATGTCAGCATCACCTGATGCTGGGCACCGGATCTCTCCATGGGATCCCTGGGGCCCTTCAGCTCCAGGTCCCTCTATGGGATCCCTTGGGGTCTTCCAGCTCCATCAAGGGCTCCTCCTGCTGCCCCTCCAGCTGCCCCCAGTAAATCAGGCGCCAGCAGACCCTGAAGGCATCCCTGCCAGCAGTGGGCAGAGACAAAAGTCTCCAGAGGGTGACTCGGGGCTGCGTGGTCTGGCGCGGCAAAGCCAGGGGCCGGGGTCCTGGCTGGAGGGAGCGCACTTATGCAGGATGGGAACTTTTCCTCATCTCCTGGCTATTTGCCTCTGGGGCAATTAGCCCTGTAAATTGCTGAGCCCTGTGATTAACTGCTGCCTTCCAAACATCTTCATTGCAAAGGAAGAGTAACTAAAGTATTCTGGAAATTGTTGGCATTTCTTGGCAGCTGTGGAAAAGTCCCAATTGCGGCTCACAGGCCCTTGGGCTAGGGACAGGCCGACCTACCGGCAGCTCCTTGCACGCAAACCAATAAACAACCCAGAAAGAAGCACTTCTCTTTTGGGAAGGAGGAAAAATGATGTGAAACTCCCTAAAGCCTCTGCCCACAAACCAGGTGAGGAACCAAGGGGAGCAATCGCTGTCTGCGACGAGTCCCAGGCATGGATGCAGCATCAAACCCAACCCTGGACGTTTCACGAAGACGTGAGCTCTCCTGGGCACAAAACTCCTCCTTGGATTTCGTTGCAGTGTGCTGAGAGATTTTGGAAATCTGGCCCAGTGCTCTGCGGGAAAGCATATGGCCCATAACACCTGCCCTAAAGACATGAGGTCACTTAAAGGCACCTGGATCCATCTGTGGATTTGGCCATATCAGGCTTTCCAGTGCCACGGACAAAACAGAAGGACATCAAAGTGCTTCCTCAGGACCCTCAGCAGCCTGCAGGCTGGGGGACTGCACATTGGAAACCCACCAGCCCCCAGACAGAGGGGTTGTGGGATGGGGCCTTGTGTCTCTGAAGCGCCTCTGGGTTGGGTGTTTCCCTTAGAAAGGGTCTTCGTTTAGAGGTTCTGCCCAGGAGGTAGACCAAGGATGCTTCCTGGTGGAGATTTATGCAGCTAGGCAGGAGTTTACAAGAGAAAATTCTTGGCCTGAAATGTCTAAATTCTTTCTGTAGGGCTGGGCCTCTGAGTTCACTTACCCACAGCAAAAAAAAAAAAGACGTTCTCATCTCTGTTTTGCTCAAGCAAATGTGACCCACATTCCCCAAAAGCCAAGGACCTGCAGGAGAAGTCACATTCTTGTGGAAGCTTAATAATTTGCCCAAAGCAAGGAATAAGAGAGCTGGGACTTCAGCGCTGCTCCTCAAGCTGGAGACACAGCTCCAAGGCTACGCCAGGTCTGTACCCCCCAAAGTTACACTAGAAAAACTAATTCTCCATTAAAATCCCCCGGTATGGCGTGGTGTTCCTGAATTAATGGTCCCGGGACACTGGAATGGGGCTGTTTGCCAGTAATGCCTTCCCATGCTGATCGGGATGCGCCCTTGTTTGGCGGAGGTTTGCAGGGACTGGGACTGTTAGCTCAGCAGTTTTAGCGCGCGCCGGGTGCGCGCACACACACAAATTAGAAGGAGGAAGCCACACGGTCGGTTTTGGGGCATTCCTGTCGAGGTGTTGCTCTTTTGAAGTCGGTGGGGCTTCTCCCGGGCTGGGTCCGTCCGCGCCGCTCACACCCGTGGAATGTGGCCAGGGATCGGTGTGACCAGTCGGGCCAGTAAGCAGACCTTCCTCCGAAATGAATTTTTACTGAAATCTGCAAAGACCTGTTGCAAGCGGATTGACTCACATGGCTTCTCAGCTCTTAGTCATGAGCTTCTTCTCTGGACAGTTAATTAGTTTGTTCTTGTGGAGCGCTTTGAAGATGCAAAGCAGGCTGGGAAAGTGAAGTGTTATTAGCTCATTATCTGCAATCTTTTTTTTTTTGTGACAGAGTAATAACGTCCAGGCTCAGCCTAAGATGCTTAACAGCACTAAAAAAATGAATTGTCCACACACCCAGTTCTGTCCTTATTTCAGTGCAGCTCTTTGCTAATGCCGTTTTATTGTGCTCAGTACCTCCTTATACTAAAGCTCCTTAATGTCAGCCAGGCAGGAGAGGGTGGCTTAGCATCAGTACATACAGAACCGGCAGGCACCCTAAGCTTTACACCTACCCTAACAGAAGACCTGAAATCTTGGGATTTGGACCATGAATTTCCGTCTGTTTCCTACTAGGTACCACCTGGATGTGAAAGGGGAGAATGAGGCCAGTGCTGTTTTCTTGTTTTTGTTTATGTCCCGATGTGGGTGTGTGAGTGGTCAAGGTCAGCACCTGAGAACTTGAAATCCTACAGAGCAGTGTGAAATTAAATAGCCCAGAATGCTGTGTGAGAGATGAATTAGCACAGAGCAGCTCATGTGTGTCTGGTTACATTCAAAGAGAAGAAGTAGTACTGAAAGTATTATTTTTATGTCTGCAAAGGGCATGCTGGCCAGACAGCTGCCATGGCCTGTGGAGTATAGTGGATACAACAGCCCTGTCTACATAGCTGGTCAGTAATTGTGCATCTGGCAATTTGGGGTTCTTGCCAGAGGCATTTCAAACACTGGCGTGTGCAGTGATGTGGCCTGCTGCAAGGATTTGTGCCTTCATATTTGGATGCCTGAACTCTTTTGGCCCTGTGTTCCCATTGCAATGGCCCCACATGCAAATTCAGTGGCTTATTGAATTTGAGACCATCCCTGAGCATAAATACCCATGTGTTTCTTGGGGAAAGGTTGCACCCGAACTGCCTTAGTCACCTTGCAGACCTCCAGCTTGACCTGATCATGCTCCAGCCGTGCTGCCAGCTGCAATTTTCTGTGGGAGAAGGCCAGGCAGAGAATGAGCCTCTTCCCTTGGGCATACATGTCTGTACACACATACATGCATGTGAGAGGAGATCTTCCATGACACATTAAATTAAATACCTAACTGCTTTCACCGGGCACTCACTTCCTATCTTCAGGTTTCTGATAGCATCTCCCCTTGCTGAGCTCCCAGACTCCCAGCAGTCACCTTTGCAAAAGTCTGTGGTACGAGTCTTGCTGGACACAAAAAACAAATACATGATATCCCTGTTTTGGGGATAAGATTCCTCATTTCCATTGCCCTTGTGGGTAACTGGCACCGGTTATGCAACTTCCAGCTCCCATTTCCCTGTTGGGTCAGAGCACCATCATAAAGGCAAGGCTGGACAGTCAGGTGAGGCTTTGCTGGCCACCCGGCCTCTTTGCATTGCTTTATGTCCAACCAAATACAGTGAAAGCAGCCACAAATTGCTGAGGAAATCCAGTTAGAAGGCTTTCCATCTAAGGACGAGCAAAATGAACAAGGCTATGAGCATGAGTCATAGCACCCAGCTATTTACGATGAAGTCCTCTTAATCCCAACCAAAACGATGCGTTACCCTCCAGCACATGGGCGTTGCTGAGCATGTCAAGCTTTTCTCTGAAGACTTTTGCTCAGAAAAAAAAAAAAAAGGAAAGTGAACCTCCTAAACAGTTCAATGATTCCAGGAGCTGAGTTTTTCAGAGAAACAGGAACAGTGTGAGTGGTGACGGCAAGACAAGAATCAGGAGCACACCCATGCAGGTGCCCTATGGGTGCCAGCGCCAGGTTGCAGGAGCATTGCAAAGCGTCTCCACCTGGTTTCACCCTGTTTGGTGGTCTGCTACTCGTTTCACTCTCATGTCAGAAAGGCACAGGAAATGTGTTGTTCTGCAACCCGTCCTGCCAGGGTAGAGCTAGTCCAGCATCCTAGAAATGAAGATTGTCCCTTTGCAATATAGTATTAGCATGGGTGTTTTTGTGTATGTGCACTCACAAAAGATAAAGGGTGAGGTTTAGGCAACCTAGGTACATCTGAGCATTTCTTATCTTCATCTGGACCTCCTTAATCAGCAGTGGAAATAGAAAATTTGCCCCTCCTTCCACCTCTTTCGTGTAATGGGGTGAACCACATGCTGGGCAGACTATTTCTCTCCACTGGCTCTGTAGGGAACCCAGAGTGACAACCTCAGACTTCAGTGTCTAATTTTAAGCTGCCCAGGTGAGGGTGGATTGATCCCAAGAGATTTCTCCTAACAGGGAATGAGCAATAGAGGCCAGGGTTGTAGGGAAAGTTTTTCAGATGTGGTTGTTTAGCTCAGCTTATGGAAAGCTGGTGTTTGGCAGCTTAAAAAATAAAATGCAAGCAAGCTGTCCTACAAGCCCTGCAAAGCTGTGCAGGTAGTTGTGGGCAAATGATTGCTGCCCGTAGCCAGAGGGGAGGAGAGATGACGGTAGATCTCCTTCTGCACTGCTGGCAGCCAAGCATGGGGCACCCTCACAGCACCACCAGCACTGGCAAATTTGTGCTGAACAAATTATGTGTTGAGATGCCCCAAGATGACTTTAAGAAAACAGGGCTTTAAAAATGTGTAATCACCTGAGACCTCTGAAATCACTCATCCCCTTTGAAAATCCCAGGGTTCAGAGAAAGCATTTCAGGTTTGTGCTTCGGAACAGACGATGATGCAAAATCACCTCTGGCCTTGGACAGTCCTTCCCTGGCCAGTGATATTTAAGGCCCTGAATCTGCGGTCTGGTTTTGGTAGGTGCCAAGGTCTCTCTGAAACCAGTAGCTGTGTTGCTCTGCGGTATGCTGAAAGCAGGAGTCTGGCTTCAGACACGGAGGCTCAGGGTTTGGGCTCTCTCCCAGGGCACAGCACGAGCTCTGTGCTGGAGGCGGATTCCTGATGTGCGTGCTGGTCCTGACCCCCAGCAGCCAGCAGGTATCTGGGGGGACCTCAGAGCACCTGAGGTTACGTGAGGGGGTTTGTGCCGGGATTTCTGGAGTGAATAGGAGCAGCAAGCTCCTGCTGTGCCTGCAGGGTGTTGTGCAGGCAGCTCAGCACCATGTTTTAATGGCATGGGACCCCCTCAAAAACCAGAGCAACAGAACAGACACCCAGAGCCACAATAGGTGCCTGAAAGTGAGGGAGACTCAGCACTAATGTTGGTGCCTCACCTTGTTTTGAGCTCCTCTCAGCTCTCCGTGGACCCAAAGGAGGGTGACAGGGTGGTGGTGATGGTCTGGGCAGAGGGTGCTCGAGGTCCTGGGCACTCAGGGAAGGTGCAGCCCTGTGGCACATCCACAGGTGTGCATGGAAGGAGCCATGGTGCTCTCGTGGGGGGATTGCCCCTGCAGCATCTTGCCAAATGAAAGCTGAAGGCAGCAGCTTTTGGCAGGCTGTGCCACGCTGGTGCTCCTGTGGTGAGCGGACCGGGTACATGGAAGTGCTGCCCCTGCACCAGGCGAGCTGTGCTCCCCTTTGGGAACTTTATGGAAAGCGTCTGTAGCTCTCCTGCTGGATCACGCTCACCAGCCCCCACTGCCACAGGGCTGCGTGGCATTGCCCCCTGTCCCCTACCATGGCTCCCTCTGCCCTCCTGCTCAGGATGAAGGGCAGAACCGTCCATCCCCTGCCAAACACCAGGAGATGCATGGACCAAATTCCCAGCTGGGACTCCTGGGGGTGCCACAGCCCCTTCGTGCTGGGGCTTCCCCCTGGAAGGGGGTACTTGACAGGAGGGCATTGGCAATGGCAGAGCCACGGAGGAGGCATCCCCACGTATGCTGCTCTTGCCTCCTTCAGCCTGGGGCCCTGTTTGGCCCTTCCTAGGACAAAGCTGATCAGCTCGCTACCTGCCCATGAGTAAGATGCTGCTCATCTCCCCCCACCAGCCACCGCCAGCCTTTCCCTGCTGGGCATCAACGTGCGGAGGAAAAACCCCCTCCACCGCTTCTCGTGCCCCCACCGGCTGCCGCGATGCCTGATGCCACGTGTGGCTCCACCGCTCCTTTACCCTCAGCATCATGGGGAGTGTGTGTGTGCGTGAACACGGGGGGCTTGCTTGTCTTTTTCTCGCGCTCTGCCTTTTCTCGGGTGCCTCTCCACGAGCTCTGCTTCCTCCTGCTCAGAGCAAGGTGGGGCTCTGAGTCACCCGCAGCGGGTCGCGCCGCGCGGACGGCCTCGCTGGGGCTCCGCTGCCTTTCCCACGGTGGCTGAGCCCTGCAGTGCTGTTGCTGCTTCGCCCAGGTTCCAGGGGCAGAAAGGCAATGGGTGTGGGTTTAGCTCCGTGTACCAAGGAGTCATCGCTTTGGATAACATAAACACTTGCCTGTGCCATCTCCTCCTTCTCCCTTTCCCCCCGGCTCTTTAACCCTCTGCTTCTCTGCTTCCCTCAGGAAATCATTTCTAGGCTGCTTCTGGATTAGCCCTGGGAAAAGAGAAAAAAAGAAAAAGAAAAATAGATTTGAGATAGGCACAGCCAGATTCTCATCGCCCAGATAAAAATGATGGGAGCCATTTAGGAGCTGTGCTGCAGCCTGGGGAATACAGAGTCTTGCTGGGATCCTGCCAGTGGCCCCTCTGTGACACAAAGCATCACCTTCAGCACCCCTGTGCTGCTGAAAGGAAACAAGAATCGGTTTCCTAATGGCTGAAAAGCACTAAAAAAATTCAGGGTGGAACTCAAAGACGCTCAGATAATCTCACATTTATTTTTTTATATTTTTTGAGCGTTTCTTTCAACCCTGCTGACAAGAGACTGATTTTCCTGTTCTGCCAGGAGAGAACTTTGCTGATTGAGGCAGGAGTTACCTGTACTGTGAGATAAAGAGGCTTCCCGGGGAAAGAACAGAAAAAGTAAGGAAGAAAGCAATAAGATGCACAAAGCAAATCCCTGCCATGCTTAATTGCACAGCACCCAGTCTGGGTCATCTCTCAGACTGAAACTTGGCCCCGGGACCCAAAAGCAGTTACAGTTATTGCCCGAGCTCAAATCTGTTAGCTAAGAACTTGCAGTACACTTGTGAGGCTCTTTGTAAAGGGAAAGGAGGGAGGAACTCGACTTTTCTGGGAAAGTATTTGGCTTTTGTAGTGCCAGGAACTTCCAATAGCGCTATCACTTCTGGAAATTTCTACCTGTTTTTTTTTTTTTTTTTTCCATTGCATTGCCTTGGGAAGCCGGGCACGCCTGTGCAGGGTGGGGGCATTTCCTCTGGCTTTGCTCCCCATTTGCAGAAAAGCAGACAGCTCCACAGGAAGGGGAGAAACCAGGCTCGGGCAGGTCTGGGTATGACAGCATCGAGCTCTGGAGCTGCTGCAGGAGCAGCGCTCAGATGTGGCCATCTCGCAGCTTCAGGACATCTGAGATTGCACCCGAGACCTGCAGTATTGGCTAAAGCATTGATCAGGAGCAGATCCTCAGGTTTACTGCCAGCAATTCCTCCCCAGTGCCACCCCTCGTACCCTGCAAAGACTCTTGTGCTCTTCCCCATGTGAGATGCTCCCTTGCTCATCCCTGCTGCGGGCTGGGGATGCTGAGGGCACCAAGGGTCTCGTTGGCGACACCAGCTTGCAGGATCATTGCACGGATGGGTGGGAGCTGGGATGTGGTTGCCCCCTCACCAGATCCCTTCTGACATGAGACTGCAGAAAGCTGGAAGGGGAGCTGGAAGAGCATAACTGGGGCTTGGTCAGACGGCGGTCATTCAGTGTGAGCATCCAGGGGTGGATGCCACATCCTGACAAACTGTGCTTGGTGCTTCCTGAAACAAGGAAATATTGCTCTGGATGTCACTACTCCACCCACGTGGATGGAGGAGAAGGGGCTGTAAAGACTCTTCCTGCATCTCGGCCATGCAAAGGAGAGACCTGCTGTTAGAGGAGAGACATGGTTCTGGGCTTGGTAGCTTCATAGGAGTCCCTCAAAAGGGTTTCCTACAACATGTCCCAAGGGACAAAGGCAAGCTTAGAAAACACCAAGAAAGGGGCCAAGTACAGTCTTGGATAGATAACAACTTCCGTGCTCAGTAAGATTAAATCTGCAAGGACACATAGCTGCGGGAAAGATACAAATGAAGGTTATACGATGGAGGAGCATAAAGTAACGAACGTTACAGGGAAGGTAAATAGGGAATGAGTCATTGCACCTCGCACAGGACTTGTGCCTTCCTCTGACCCATGCCCCCAGCTCCCGTGGTGGAGACGCCCTGGAGTGTGGGTGCACGAGCGCTATGGGGGCTGTGGGCTGCGGGTGCCCTGTGTATGCTGAAGCTCAGTTACACCTACCAGGCTTTTATGGGGCAGGGCTTTTGGTATGGGCTGCCACGTGTCCTCCGGGAGCGTGCCGTGTGGGACCGGGATGCCACGGCGGTGCCTCTGCTCGGGGTGATCGCGCCCAGGGTGTGGGAAACCGAGATAGAGGAGCTCGGCTGTACAAGTGTGTCCCAGCACGAGGCGGTGGCACTGTGGGGTCGTTTGTGCTATTGCGGTGTGCGGCCGGGGCTCGGTGTGTCCTAGGGATGCTCTGTGCAGTGCCATGTGGTCTCTGCACAGTTTAATTAGCCCAAATTGGGAACCGCTTTGGGCTGGGAGGTGATGATCCTCTGGGTGGTGGCTTGAGGCAGCGGGGTATTTCTGGGGATGCCTGGGACCTGCAGGAAGGGTGTCCCACAGGCCTGGAAATGGAGAGCAAAGTCTGCTCCAAAAACATCATAGGCAGCAATAAAGATTCAAAAGTGGCACAGTGGAACTGGTGGAGCTACACTGGGGTTACTTTATTGCTGCGATAAGGTGTTTCAGGTTGAGTCTCATGCATTATTTGAGGTCCTATGAGCTCTAGGATCTGTAAGGTTTCCATGAACTTACTGCTTGCTGTATTCTGGAGAAGGAATGCTGTACAAATGCCCTGCATGCTGCAGACCCCATTTTGTTTCCCTTGAATCCTTCTGCAATACCAGTGCCTTTGAGCTAAATCATTGTGTCCATGACTCCCTGACCCAGTCTCTGGAGGGGATGCACCTTTCACTGCATTTGAACCACACGAGGAGCATCTTGCTTGTCTTTTTCTTGCCAACATCCCTACAGTCTTTGCATGTGTCTACAGGCTGCCCTGTCCAAAAAGGAAATTTTCTTATGTGGGTAATGGTCCCCAAATGAAAGCATGTTCCAGATTCTTGGTATTCATTTTACATACTGCAAATGGACAGAGAGAGATCCAAATACATAGTAGTGTCATGTTCATTGCTGAGCAACCTTTAATTTCTAAATTTCAGCCATGTGCTGCAATCTACAATGACACATGACCTGTCCTTCTTCAGTGTCCAGAGATCCTGCTCGAGAATACAGAGGTAGGACTCATCTGCATTAATTTTAGACACTCTGCATCTCTGCTAGACTCAGTGGAAGACTACTTGCTTTCCTAGCCTATAATTTATATGACCGTTCTTGGCTGTGCCTTCAGGTGCGGATTGTACCTGAAGAAGCTGTGGAATTGACATCATCAGCACATGCGATATTGATAGTTAATCCTCCCAAGCAGTTCTGGATACACTGTTCCACAAGGACTTTCGTAAGACAATTGCTTAGGTACTACATTCAAAGCCAATTGGAAATATGCGCTGTCCTAGAAACAGCTTGGGTAAGGAATGATCATGGTTGTCAATGCAATTTCTTTTTCAAAGTGTTGCTGTATAAGGTCCATCCAAAGCTGATTAAGGAGTTTGGGGTTTGATGTTTTGCCTCTGTGTTTAATCCTCTGGTGCTTTCCCAGCCTTCAAAAATCTCAGCAGAGGGTGTTCCTGGAAAGGAGCTCTGTGCAAAATGGCACGGGGTGATGCCTGCCCCTTTTTCTATGCATGGATTTACAGGATGTGCCTAGCCTGTCCGATAGGCTATGAATCCTCTTTTCATAAGACACTTGTCAGTGGTAAGGATTATCCCTAAACCTTGCCTCGAGTAAACAAGCTAAACACTCCTCATAGCTGAGATCATGTTCCCCTTTGCCAGGTTTCTTCTCTGAAGAGCAATCTTCTGAAGGAGATCAAGAGGATGCTGCTTCCTTATTATTTTTGCAGTGCTGCCATCAGTATTTGTACGCTGCAGTGTTCCACAGTGCAGGAATCACTGCATCTTCTGTGCGTCCTGCGCTTCAATTGTCCCCATGTAGGTCGGGTTACAGCTGCTGCAGGTTGTGATGCAGAGACCAAATCCTTAGATGCTGTTGACAGCAATTCCTTGGAGCAGGCTGGGAAGTCCCCAAAGCAGATGCAGCCTTAAAATTGGTCCTGATTAGCATGACGGGTCTGGTCCCAAATCTTACATCTGTAGACCTGCTCTGTACCATCAACATCTGGATCAAGAACAGCCTAAACTTCCACCATTGTGTACTTCTTCTGAAAGGGGAACTTAAAGGATGATGCTTGTTAAGGGAAAGCAAAAAGGGTGATTTGAACATTACAGGCAGTGCAGATTATGCTTATCATATTGAAAGACAAACCCAGTAAATCCCACCAATTAAGAACTCATCGAGTAAGAGCAGAAGGGAGCTGGCTGGGTTAAGCAGCAGGAGAGGGAAATTATCAGAAGGTGTTGTTTGAATAGCTGAAGACAAAAGTAGGAAAAACTTCATAACCTCTGCCAAGTTAAATGTAAACTGAACTAAATATGCCAAAATATGCTGAACTAATATGCCAAAAAGGAGTTGAAGGAGCAACGTCATAAGAATAAGATATAAAAAATAAGAGTGTCTTCAATTATACGAAGGCCTGCCACAGAGACTGGAGGGCCAATAAATATCAGGGTGAAAAAAATATTTGCAAAGGGGAAGAGCAGAGAAAGAACTTTCTTCTTCTTTCTCTCTCTCTCTCTTTCTCTTTCTTTCACATGTTGTGCTTCTGAGAAATGAGGAAGATTCCTACAACATCCAATACCTGACAGGGGAAAACCCACATGGCCACGTACCTGAGAACTAAATGTGATGCCTGTATACAAAACTTGGGTGAAATATAGATCTATAAGGAATGGGTGATAAATGATAGAGAAACATCAGCTTAGAAAATGCTAGGTGATATGCTTGGGGTGAAATAAACTTATCTTCCCAAATGATGGGCTTGGAGTTGACTTGGAGGAAACTTTATGATAGATGGTCCCATCCCAGTGACAGCTCAATGCGCAACAGTGGTGCAGAAAGCAAGCTGAGTTTTATGTATTACTAGGGAAGCAGAAGAGAACAAAAAATGTGGCTATTAGATCCCTAAATAAACCCACAACTTAGTCACTCTTTGCATACTGAATGCAGTTCTGGCCTCCCCATCTCTGCAGGAAATAATTTAATCGGGACAGGTCCAGAGTAGGTCACCGTGCACAATGAACGATGGCTGTGTCTGAGGAACTGGTCTGGGACTTTCCAGCCTGGACCATAGACAGCCCATGGCTGTCTGAGACACTGGGGATCATCAATTCATCTCGCTTTTAAAATATAAGACCTAGGTAGCTTCAAACACCACTCATGTGAGTCAGGTTCAGAAGAAATTAAGGTGTTTTTTTTTTTTTTCCCCACAACAAAGTGCGGATCCATAGAGGTGACACAAATGATGCTATCAATACTTAAATTTTTCATAGGTTGAAGTGGTGACTGTAAAAGCTCATGGGAGAGAAACCTTCTGAGGCTTGCCAAAGATGAAATGGTGGAGGAAACAGGCTTTACAGCTTCATTCCTTGTATCAGCAAAGGCAGAACAGACCAGTGGTGAGACCAGTGGCTGAATGCTGCAGGGTAACAGGCTCTTGCAAACCTCTCAAACAGATGCTTTGTTCATTCCCAACATCATGGCAAGACAACAAAAATAAAACCGCCTGAAACAGGAAGCTTGAAGAAATTCCAGCAATTTTTATTGATTTCAGCGTTTCCAATGAAGCAAATACATACAGTACAGCCAAAACAAAACTGATACATTATTCTCACATACCTATATCTTACAGAATACACTGTATAGCTATGGACTGGTAGGCTAGGGTGGTCACAAACTGGTGTATGGTCAGAGAGGAATAAAACTGCCTACTGCCTTCTACTTGTCCATGAGGCTTCTGAAATGCTGGGGTGGGTTAGATTGTACATACACAAACAAACAAAGCATTTTATGAGAAAATAGACCAAAAAGCTCTGCTAAGCCCAGGACAGACAAGTATGGTATTTATTTACATGGTTGCGTGTCCTGCGCACAAATCAAGCCCCAACTGCTCTTATTTCTGCTGCTGGCAGAGCTCACAGTGCTGCTAGCTATGGTCCTTCCCTCAGTAATTCTCCATCACTACGACCCAGAGCGTGAGCTACGTACTGTGCCCGCCTCACCCGTATCACTGGGGATGCGCCCTACTTGGCTCTTGCATAAGTGAAAACCAGGAAAATAGCTCATTGAAGCAGGTGTCAGAGTTAAAGGCGTGCCTTTAAAAAACAATGTCTCCCTAGAATGAAAAATGTTTACTTTGGAGGTGAGAACAGCATCCAAGTACTTCAGTGCTGAGCCCTGTCCCTGGGAGAAGCATTGCTTGGAAAAGAAAGTCCCAAACTGCTGGTTATGAGCAACACCAGTTACTCCAGTAAGTCTGATTTTCCTTTCCTTTCACAGCTGGGCATCAGGGTCACTTCTCCTACTTGGGTAGAATCTGTAGTCCAGATTTTACAAGGAGAAACTGAGGAAAACAGAGTTGAGTATCAGAGAATTTCCTGGGGAAAAAAAAATAGATGCAAAACAGCCCTGGGGTAGCAGAGCACTTCACACAGCACCCTGCTCTCTCAAGTTAGCTATATTTTGAGGTATGAGAGCAGCAACATGCAGCAGCATAATAAGGAAATTAAGATTGGAAGGGACCTCTCTGGTCTGCCCAGCTCAATGCAGGGATAGTGTCAGAGCCAGATTGGGCTGCTCAGGGCTGTGTCCAGTCAAGTTTGGAAGATCTCGAGGATGGAGACAAATTCTATTTTTATCGTTTTATGAGCTTTGGAAGAAAAAAACAAAAAAAAACTTTACTGTACTAATAACGTTTATGGGAATGATGTATCTGGTCCTTTGAGTTTAATATTTAGTAATGAAATCTCCAGTACTTGTAAATTTAATTGTGAGATGATTATCATATAGCTACAGCTCTTTGTGCCTAATATAGCACTATAGTAAACTGCATTACCGGTGAAAGCAGCAACACTGTTTTAAAATAAAGCTTAAATAACAGCCAATTAGAATGAATTTCCTCAATATTCCATCATTACATTTTGTAGTTAGCTTTCCCCAATTAATTTTACAGGGAAAAACATTAGCTCCCAGGACTTCAGTCTAACATGTAATTACAGGAACAAATCTGAATGCAAAATTGCACGCAACATACTTTTACACCAAAACTGTAACAATCCTTCCTGTGGATACTGCAGCCATTTTGGACGTCCATAGTCTTGGGTCCTGCCGAAAACATTTTGAACCATGAAATGAGAATGTATATCCAGCTACGTAACATCTGGCAGGTATGGCAAGGGCATGCCCACGGGCCTGGGCTCCTTTGCTGCTGTTTAAATGCTCCTGAAACTGTCCTACCGGATTCACCTGGTTCTAGCTCTCCACTTCAAAGGTGCTTTTTTCTCTTTCATTTGGCTGGGAGCTCTGCACAGAAAGCTCTCGACTGAACGTGGGTGAATGCAAGCAAATAGTTGTTGCTCATTAAAGTGCACAAGATTAAGCCACCCTTTGTAGTCCAAGAGAAAAACCAGCAGGCAAACGATCTCCCTCTCTGTGGACACGTGCTCCGTCCTGTCAAAACAGGGGACAAGTGCCCCCCCATTTCTTAGGTCTGGAGCTGTGTTAAAGCCAACCTGACTGTTATGGATAGACCCTCGGCAGTCACGAATCACAGAATATCTGTCAAGTGAATGGGATATACCACTTGCCACCAAGTGAGGAGGATGACACTTAAAAAAAGCGAGACTGTTTTTCCCTTTCCAGACTCAGCTACATAACTCGTCCTTCCCAAGCACCTCCTGAACCCTTGGCATCTGCAAAACAGGGTCTGCTGCCCCTGCACAAACACATCCTTAGCTGGTCCTTTCCCTGGGTGTCTGAGCTTCTGACTTCACACACATGCTTATACTCCTTTGCATATTAATGCTATTTCTTTACCTTGATCAGTACAAACAAACCGTGATTAAAAAGGCCACATCCCTCACTCTTGAGCCCTGGGTGGCAGTCAGTGAGTGACCCTGGGGAAAACAAACTCCTCCTGTCTCCAGCTCAGCTTCTCAAAAGCCACATTTGTCCAGGTACAGTCATGAGATGGCGTTGTTCCGGTGCTCAAAACGATTTGGGACCTGGTATATTCATGCTCTGCAGATGTGTTATAATTGTCCCCTCACATACAGCTTCAGAGAACGGTTACTGAGACCCAGGAGAGAATCAGCAGACGTCAATTTGCTTCTTGAGATAAAGAGTTCACATGACAGGAAAGAACATACTAATAACTATAAGAGTTCATCGGAGAAAAAATCAAAAGCAGAAAAGAAGCCCATGTTCATAAATGTTAGGAATAACCAGCCTTTTTAAAGAAGAGTACTGTTGTGTGTATCTGTTTAAAATAGCCATATGCAATGGGGGAACTTAACATAAAACTGGTAATTTTTGTACTTGTGAGTAAAAATAGGCTGTGACAAGTATTTAGTGTGGCAGCATTTGGTGCATGGATCAAGTGGAATTTATCAAAACTCTACAAGGGGGATAAACTGCACAAATCACACTGACTTCTGGTGGAAGACAGGGGGCTATGCCCGTAGGAAGATCCTACTTGCCAAGTGTGCACATGTATGTTGTCTGCATGCACACATACACAGCAACATGTACATAGTTACACAGACACACTCTTTGCAAAAAAAATAATTATTGACATCAAGAAAGTATAACCTCGTTAAAAGTCCCTTCTCCCCCCTAAAAAGAAGAAAATGCTTAAAAATATCAGTATCATCCACATGAAATCCATATGTTTAGTTTGCTTTACAATTGAGTTTAACTCAGAAACAATCTACATCTTTAACATCCTAAGTAATTGTGAAAGGGTTGTCTTCCTGGACACGAACCAATTCCAAATTCTGAAATGGAGAAAAAAAGAAAAAAGAAATACCCAGATAATTAAAGCATTCAAGAAATCTTTTTCTTTACATTCAAAGCTAACTTTTAATCTTTTCCCTTGGCCTGTCCCCAGTTTCTGTGTTACCCATAGCTCTTCCCCCTGGACTCCCACACTCCTCTGAAGTATCACGCTGAGTCCCAGTGGAAACCACCCAACAAAGCAAGAAGCAAAATTCATGCCTGGGGAGAAGGAGAGAAGTGGGATTTGCCATTTCCTCTTACATCGGGACTGTGCTTAGTTTGACTGCAAAGAGCATGTTGGGGAAGAGAGAATATAATTAGTTCTCCATGAACTCGATACCACCTTATAGAGAGATCTGATACCTGAAAAAATGCAGAACTGGTCAACACCTTTCCCTTCAGTGGGAATTATGAATCAGAAGTACTTTGCAGATTCAGACCTCATCCCACACTGAAAAAATATCCTAGTGATGCTCTGAAAAGTCTGCCCTTGATCTCTCCAACCTGGTTTCTCTGTTGGGATTGTTTGGATGGTACCACAGAGTTCTAAATTTTGACATGAGGCTACTGGCAGATTCTTAAGTGTTCATAAAATGTTTAAGGATAATGGTGTGAGGCATCACAAAATAAAATTGGGGATGACTAAAAAGAGCAAAATTCTGATGGGGCTCATGCACTGCTCCTCTGCCCCCAGTCACCCTTTCCCCATGGATGTGGGCCCCGTTCTCACCTGCAGCCCAGAAGTGCATGGAGAGGCTCCTAAAATCTGGAGGAGAGAGTCCTGAAGGTTGTTCCAGCTAAAGATCCCATCATGTTCTTATCAAATCCTTGCTGAAAAAGCAGATGTATACAAAGCGCAGTGAATGTGCATTGCCCTCAAAACCGATACCTATCTATTGCTGTGAGACAGCCTCCTGCCCAGTTCGAAAGCTGTCCTCCACCTAAAAAGTGTGATTCATTCTCAAACAGCCTTCTCTGTCCTCCCTCTGCATGCCCTCAACACGTAAACAGGCACCCTTGTGGATGGACTTCACCTTCTTGCTTTGTTCTCTGCCTGCTAGGAGCTGGACTCCTCCAGCTTTACTGGAGGAAACCTTCACGTAATCCTTTACTCAACGTTAATTCATCTTATTCCCCATCCTGGAAACATGGCAAAGATACATGCATGATGCATATATCCTTGCAGACTCCCAGCCTGCTTCTCTGATGTATATACCTATGTGATGAGCACAGGAGTGACTCAGTCACATCAAAATGAGTTGGCACAAGCTCCTGAGCAGAGCCTGGTGCAAAGCTACACGAACTCCTATGGAGAAAAGTCCCTAACCGTTAATAGAAGAATGATATTTAGGTTCTCTCTACCTTCCTGCCCCCAGGGTATTCCCCTTTGTGGATGTTACTCCTTCTCTTTAATTTGGCCCTTTACTCTCTGCAGGTGCTGCTGTTGTTGAGTTGGAAAAACCCGGCTCGTTCAAAGCAAGCCACTGGGAGCTAGGAGCTGGCTCAGTGCCCCGTCTGGCTTGGCACTTCAACAGTTTCTGTTGCAGGGAGCAAAACAAATCCTAAAATCTCTTCTTATTCCTTTTAAAGATTATCCTGACCGTAGGGGTGATGTGACCACAGGGAAGGGTTACGGATTGCAGAAGAAAATGGGGGAAAAGAGAGGAGGAACTTTTGTGAGGATTTGGCAGGATACGCTGATCCTACACAACTGGCTGCGATAGGGAAATCCCTAAAGACAGCCCCGGGAGCTGTGGTTGCGACCCCACTGCCTCTTCCTCGGGCCGTATGTGGTGCCTGAGTGCTGAGCGTCACCGGTCCCGTGCCTCGGGCTGCTCCCAGCCCCTGCCCGTACCCGCTGCTGAATCACGACCTCTGCAATCTCGCTGTGAGTCAAAACCGGGGCTGCTCTGTCAGCCAGGAGGCAGAAGGGCTTTCCTTACCTGCTTCAGCACACTCTGCAGCTCCCTGTTCGACCAAAGATCTGTCAGGAGGAGGCGAGCAGCTTCAGCCGCTTTCGGACAGGAGCTGGGAAGATGAAAGCAGCACGGGTGAATTCTGGATGGCTGCAGAGCAGCGGCCCACAGACACCAGGACGTGTTACCCATGGCCTACCTGAGCCATCCCCATCTGGGGCTGGCTCGGCCTGACAGAGGCCTGCCCGGGAAACCTCCGCTGCTCTCTCAGCGAGGTTATGCGACAGCAACCACTGGGGCCAGAACGGGACAAATGAAAAGGGGAAGATCAGAGCAAAGAAACTGAGCTGAAGGAGTGCTTCTGGAGTGTGAAATCCAGGAGAGTGAAAGAAGCGTGCAAAGGTGGCAGCCCGTCCCTGGGCTCCGTAGGGACGTGGTGGGTGAACCCTCGGGAGGGCAATGCAGGGAAGGGCTCCGTGCTGCCTGTGGGGACGGAGGAGATGGGAGCATTCACAATAACAACATCTGTAACCAGAAGTCCTTACTCAGCACAAGTTAATAGATACTTGCTCATGTAACAGCTCCGAAACCATGAGTCATAACAGTATCTTCTATAATTTTGGAACATTTCATATGACAACCTAGATCTAAACCTCACTGCTGGTTGTTATCACTGCTCCTGATCTGCTGGACCACGTCCTGCCCGTGGAAGACTCCTGGTGTGGGCCTAGTGAGACAGCCCCAGCCTGTCTCAAACAGGGCGATGAAGGGGAGACCAGGCTCAGGACCATCCCTGGCTCCCAGTTTCAGGAAAAGTGTCCTCAAAAAGACGCATTAGAGGACAGGAGTGGCAGAGTGGTCATCAGGAACCACTTGGGACCTGCAAACACCATTCCTGTGAGTGTGGAAGGAATCTAACCCCACTGAGTATATTTTGGGGCTTTCCTCTCACATAAGCAGCAGTCATTACCAAAGACCTCCTAGCATACAAGAAATTCCCAAGTTTAATCTGGTTAGAATCACCACACGGGTTGTGCCAGTCACATATGTTGGTACTGCGTTGAGGACTGGGGGAGCCGTGCATAACCAGAAATTCTTGAGCAATGTTTTGGGACAGGAGAACTAGTTTTTATTGCAAAACTGTTTCTCTGGTTATAACCAACCTATACCCTGTAATCAGAATGACTATGCTTAAAAAAATGTTGTGGTTGAAAATAGTATCTGGCTGAAAAGCCATTGAAAAGCAATAAACTTTTGAGTTATTTAGGATTCAATAGTCATGTCCCAGACACCTTTTTTCAGGGATATATTGTTTCATGTTGTTTTTCTGTTTCTAAGATAGATTGAATTTTCATTTTTTTAAAATAATTTGCTTCTAATGATGCCAACTATGTTCTTTTTGCCATTGTGTCTTTAGACCATATATAGCTGCAGCATATATAGCAGAGCTGTTCATTCTTAATTCGAAGGATTGGTACTGGCTCTATTACACACAGAATATCCAGCGCTACTATTTAGGTATAAAAAGATTAAGCATGAACTGATGCAGCTGTGATGACAACCTCAATATGTAAAGTAGCATATCCTAAAAAAAGAGCTGGGAATAGTGTATAACTATAAAGTGTATACCATGGGACAGAATATCAAGGACAGCTCATGTGGGGAGAAGTTTTTTTTGAAAACAAGCTGCCTGACCATCAAAGTTCATTTTAAGAACAGACTGTTTTTACAGCTTGAATCAGAAGATGTGGAAAGACAACAGTGAATATGTCCACTGGTGGCAGTGGTAGCAGTCATCCCGAAAGCTATTAATCCAACAAAATATAGCAAGAACCCAGTCAAAAGGACTGGGGAGGGAAAGCGTGACTGCAGCACAAAAGACAATGCCTTTCAGCATGCATACCAAATTATGGGAACAATGCGTATCAAATAATGGGAAAACAAATTATGGGAACAATGCGTATCAAATAATGGGAAAAAATGGGGGAACTTATGTTTCCTCAAAGGACAAAAATACCAAGAACCATAGGAAATGCCAAGAAACTCCTGCAAGAGGGGCTTCCAAGGAAAAGATTACAAAATCGATACCAAGATGCAATCCTTAGTAGAACTAGGAAGCTGGAAATTTGTGGGTGAGAAGAACTCTCTTCCACAGAATCTCTTCTGTGGAAAAGAAAAGGAATCAAGAAAAGAACAAAGAAAGAGAAATTGGAACAAATCAGTGATAAAGGGGTTGTGAGACAGATTGCAAATCTGACGCTCTAAAGTTACAGAAAGACATTTTGGAGATAAGCTTTTGGTGCAGGCCAGAGAATTATTGAGAAAAATTATGATTTTAACAGTTAAATAATGTTGCTTGAAAATGAGAAGAGGACTATTTTTCAGACAGTTGCAGAAAAGAGAAGAAAAGGACATCACAAAAAAATCAGTAACTGGAGCTTGATTTTCAGAAACACCACCACACACAAAAAGATGATATTCAATATTTTGGCAACCTGAATTAAAAATAACAGAGAGTGAGCAAACACCATCGTCACTCTGAAGCCTATGTCATAGGGGAGGATATATGCAGGAGACTGAGACAATTATCTAATTGGGATGCTCCAGGAAGGAGAAGAAACCACAGCTATCAGATAAACTCCTGAACCGTTCATGCCTTTCACTCAGAACACAGCTACACGTAGCATTAAGAAAAAGAAACCCTGACTTTGAGGAGAGCTGGGTGTCATCTGAGAAGTACATGAGAAGGGAAAGTATACACAACTTACTTGTCTTTAGCCTGAAAGTTCTTCCTAAAATATGAACACAAAATTGTTCAAGCATGTTAAACACACATTTGAAGCTTACAGCTTCAGCTTACAGCTTACAGCTTCAAATGTAAAGAGAGACCAGTTCAAAAATCTAAGAAGTGTTTGGTAGGTGGCAGAATAAACATGTGCCAGGGGAGCGTTACACAAACACGTCAAGCAACCAACACCAACGCTTGGGGAGAAGGAAGTGTGTCCATAGGGAAACTAAGGCAAACAAAGAGAGAAAGCCCTGCAAAATGCTAACAAGGTGCGACATGGGATGGCCAAAGTTAGCCAATTTGTGAATTAGCAGGGTCAAGTCACTAGAGGGGAGATCTTTTTAACATCTGCCCTATGGGAACAGTCTGAAATAATATGGTTGGAATAAAATAGATTGGTCTTGGATGTCAATTGTTGGTGTTTTTTCATAAGAATCAAACAGCATAAAAATCCATGGGGACAGAAATGAATAAAGGAATAAAAGGACGAATTCAAGTTCCTTTTTTGGAAAGAATCAGGGAGCTTCTCAGGAGGAATTTGTGATGAAGACAGGCGGAACACACTGAAGACATCTCCAGAGTTTAGTAACTCTCACAGTTCCATGACTCATTGAAAACAAAGCTCAACACACAAAACAGGCAAGACAATTAAGGTACGCACAACCCCAGTTGAGCAATATTCAGCTGAAGTAGTAAATTAGCCGATGACTTGTCTGAGAGAGCCAAAGCGGGACTTTAGGCAGAAGTTAATGCCATTCATAACAATGAAGACTTAGAAGAGGGCAGGGTTTTGTGTTAATTGGGCTTGTTGCAGAGTGGAAGCATATAAAAGCAGCAAAGTGACTGATATATGTTGGCTGAGGTCCAAACTAAACAAAGAGGCCACTTCTAATGACTGAGAGTCTCTGCTGCCTTGAAACAAGTGGTAAGCTGTACGTGGTTTATCAAAGGATGATGGAGAAGGTATGTGAATGTCTTTTCATAACAGAAAACAACAGGTTACTTGCACAAGGTATTTTAAAACAAAGACAGGTGGGAGGAGAGCTGAGAGTCTTGGAATGGAGAATACATGATAATACTGTAAGCTCCATTGTAAGTTAAACACCAATTTGGCCAGAAAAGAGCACAAGGTTTGGCAAGGGTTGACAAGCTTTTACACAGGGCTATAAGGGGTGTGGATAACAAACAGGATGGAATTATTACCTGCAAAACTCAAACCAAATCCCAGAAGAAAAAGTAATAAAATATGTTGGGGTTGTTTAGCTGTTCAAGTTCATGGCACGTAGGTGAGTAGACCAGAGGATCTACTTATAAAAAGTAGATATATAAAAATATATAAGGTTTGTCACAGCTGTATTTTGCCACTTGAGGTGGGTGCTCCAACCAAAAGATGAATACATTTGAACATTAAATCAAGCATAATACCAATATAAAAGCTGTGCCTGAATCTCAGACCTGACCTTCATGGTAAGAGCTGCAGGAAGCTGTCAGTGAGAAGCCCAGGTACTAGGGATTCACGTTGCCTTCTGAACTCCCCTGCTTTGGGGGCTGGAATTTTTAACAGGTTTAAGATGTTGGTCCCTCAGTTCCTTTTATACTTT
This sequence comes from Anser brachyrhynchus, assembly GCF_964034855.1. Classification (NCBI taxonomy): domain Eukaryota; kingdom Metazoa; phylum Chordata; class Aves; order Anseriformes; family Anatidae; genus Anser; species Anser brachyrhynchus. The sequence goes on along the minus strand of NC_137720.1, from coordinate 4,210,090 downwards.
CTTAAAATTCAATGAGCAAATTGCCTTAGGCCCTTTTACAAATCCCACCCTGGATGGCTCATATCTGTTTCCAAGAAACCACTGCTGAGGATTTGTCTCTACCAGCATGCTCGAAATGTATCTGCACTCTCAATTTACAGGTACAGGGAAAGAATAAAGCTTCACTGTGGCTCTGAAGTGTTTCTGAAGGCTCTGATATTAATCTGGCTTTGCACAGAGTACAGGGGCTCAAAAATGTCTGTGTATGACCCTCTCCATGCCTTCTGCCCCAAACTCACCCATTTCGGCACAGGCTTACTACATTATTTAGCATGTTGCTTGTCAGGTAACACTTTCCCAGGTGTGGGTTGGACATGATGAGGTTCCTCAGAGTGTAACAAGCTGATGTCATGATCTCGCCATAGCTGTTGGTATTTCCAGACTGGAATGACAGGAGACGTGATACATCTGGGAGCACCTGGTGAGCTAAAGAGGTGGAATGTTCCAATCAACATTTAAATAAAACCTAGCAGAGGTGAATGACATTATTTGTGTTAGCACTATTCAATGCAAGAATGCAGTGTTATCCCCTGAAGGAGGCACTAATAATGCTGGATGGTAATAGCATAATAGCCTTTCCTTGGTTTTCAGAGCTAAGAGGAGCGCTGCAGGCTTCTGGAAAGGTAATGATGTTGGTTATGGGCAGTCAAGTCCAACTCAGTTCCCCAAAAACTATCATCTGCACTACATCCTCATGACCCTGCAGAGTTGTCATTATCTATAAAGCATACCACAGGCTTGTAGAGACTGAGATAGCAGGCATGTTGCTAAGCCTTCATATATCACTTGTAATGGTCCTTTTGACCAGAACAAATGACACTGTTTTGCCCAGTCTGGCTGAGTCCTGTTATGGGGTTTACAAAGTGAGGTGGGCATATATTAGAGAGGTAGAAACTAGACTTTGTTCTGGAATCCACTGTGGTGGAAATTACTTACCCATGGTTTTGTGGAGAATAGGATGTCGGGACATATTGCTCAGCAAAGAAGCCCCAGACCGGACAACTTCAGAGCTGTTGGACTGCAGGAGCCGTGCTATGCGAGGCAACCCTTTTTCCTTCACACCAATCAGTTGGCTCATTGCGTTGGACATCTAGGAGACAGAACAGTGATGTCTCATGACTTCCCATGCTGGAAGGACACAACTGCAATGATGTGCAGGTTCAGACAAACACAACCATGCTATAAAATAAGCATCTGCATAACACCTTCTCCTAGCGTTAATCCCGCTTACTTTGTCATTTGCCCTTCTTCTCCACAGGAGTTTGCAAAGTCAGCCTCCCATCCTCTGTCACACGACTGGGACTCCTGTCCTCTTTCTGGAGGCCTGGGGGGGGGACACTTGGTTGCCTAACTGATATTCCCAGTAGTTGGAGAAATTTTACCTTTCATGTCCACATTGCCCTTGCTCAGCTCCCTGTTGTGCCACAAGTAATAGGCTGCTTTGGAGCAGAAACAGCTAATGATACCTTTAAGAAACAAGCCAAAGGCCCAAAGTACACATCTTGGATCCTGATTTCATGTTTGTTTACGTAAATCTAAAAGATCTTAGGGTGTAGCCAATGTAGCTGAGTGCTCATGGACTTTGAAGCACATACCATTAATAAATTGCCCACTTATTAATAGAGTTTAATCTGACCTTCTTGGCTACTGCACCACCAGGCAGGCTGCTGGAGTTCATCATGCCCCTAGAGTGACACACATCCATCAACAGTGACATGGGAACGGGTTGGAAGGTGACCCCCTTCCATGGGGCTGAGACTCAATTTCCTTCCCATGCTCCAAGGATGCACAGATGCTGTGTTACAGACTCACACCAGTGGGACTGAGATGCATATAGGTGAGAGTGGGAAGAGATTCAGGTGCTTCCTCTGAAAGCTAAAGGGTTATAGTAAGCTTTGCAAGCTTCTTCCCTATTTTCTTTTTCCTTTTAGTGAGAACATACCCAGCAGCTCACCCCACCTCCAGCTCGGAGCTGGAGCAAGACCTCTGAAAACAAAAACATTCTGCACATCCAGGTCCATTCCAAACATCCCTGCTAGAATGCTGAAGTAAGTTGTTGCACCACTTTCAGAACTGTTTTTGTTTGTTTGTTTGTTTTTCTTCCTCCCAAAGAAAACATTCTTGTGTAATGATCTTGATTGCTGAAAGCCTTTTCATTTCCGTGGAGCACGTAGCTCCAGCTCTGTGTCTCTGATCAGCTCTACCCTTACTGTGCCAGCCTTCCTCCCCCTTGTTATTAGCGGCACGGTTTTGTTAAATGGGAAAAGAAAAAAAAAATCCCTAAGTATTTCACACTGAAAGCCTTGTAACAAAAAAGAAAGACTCGGAACAAAAGCTCCCAGGAGATCGGAGCTGGCAGGTTAATGCCGTCCCAGCAGCACAGGCTCCTTCCGTGAGTCACGCCGTGTTTCTGGGTGGAACGCTTCGCACACGTGACACACCTCTCCTACGTACGAAATAATTACCCCTTTATCTCCCTAGCCATCTTATTTAAATTGGAATTGATGAAGTTTGACACAGACAAGTCGGGGTTTGTCCTCGTGAATGCAGCCTGTGAGGACATGCCCAGGGCAGCGATATTGGGCACTGCAAACGGAGCTGCTGTCATGATGTGTCCCTCGCCAGCCCCAAGCCCATGCAACGTCCACAGTGTCACACAGCCCGTGCCACCTCTGTGCTGCCACACCGGCGTGTACATGACATCTGCAAGGGTAATTTTACAAGCAGCTCCGATGTGAGCACAATCCACAGCACAACCCACCCTGTTATTAGAGCCACCTCCTGCTTAGGAAACACACACACGGGCGGCACACGCACATCCCTTAAAGCATTTTGCCTGCTTTAAGGACAACTGCCCACATCTGTGCACATCTGTGCACATCCTCACTGGTGTCCTGGGGGAGGGTACCAGTACTATAGGTGCTGGTGATATGACCTACAGAGTGAGGAAACCCAGAGGAGCCCCTGGAAAGGCACACGGACCTGGGATAGACCCTTGGGGCACTGATTCTAGCCCCCATGTGAACAAATTTCTGGTGTTTATAAGAACTTGAGATGGATCTTAATGGATCTTTCCACTGTGGAAAGATCTGTAATAGTGCAATAGTTTAAGTAGGACGTTTCCCTTCCTGACTACCATAAGGTGCTGACACGTTCGGTTGAGTGTCTGCAGAGGAGAGGAGCGCTTACCAGCCCCCGGCTCGCAGTGAGGTTCTGCAGGGCTCCAGCACAAGCCTCCAGGGTGGCATCCTTCTTGCTCTGATCCATTAGGGACAGGTAGGTGCGGATGGCATCGGAGTGGTAGAGCCAGCTGGGCCCTTTGGGTTTAAAATCCTCCTCAGGAAGGGGGACACCATACTCATCGTTCTACAAAGAGACGAGAAATGGGAAACTCAGATCCTGCTCCTCGCTTGCAGCCCCTGCCTGGGGCTGAACATCACATTTCCAAGCCCTTTGCAGCATGTCTTACCTCCATTTTACCACTCCTGCTGTTGAAGCAGCCTGTGAGAGTTTTGTCCATGTAAACGCTCCGGGCCATGTGGTTGAGCTGGGTGTATTTGTTGGGAACTTCAGCATCCAGGCGGTAGGAGAGGTTGTGCAGGATGCAGATGCAATTCTCCACAGACTGAAATCACCCCCAGAACAAAAATGCAAGGGTCACATTAGGCAGAAATATGGAACAGCACTGCATATAGCTACAGAGAGGACATATACCATGCCATAGTTATCTTTTCTAGCAGCTACGCTGTATAAGGTCTTAACACTGCCCAGAGGGCAGTGAAGGGGAGACAGGAGGAAGAGTAGACATGAACGAAGACCTCATGGCCCAAACTGAGATCTGATGGATCTCAGTGAGCTGACTGACTTGAGGGACCTCATTAGGTCCCTCTGTCACTGTTCAGTTCCATAGCCAACTTCCAATGATTTTATCCAAGTCACGGCTACAGATTAGGGGATTTTTAATTTTTATTTTATTTATTTATTTATTTATTTTTTACCAAGAACAGGCTTTTAAGCCTGCTTTACCTAGATATCAATGACTGCAAACACCATTGTAAAAAGCAAGGGAGAATTTCACTAGATACCTGCAGCCAACACCAAAACACGTAGTTACATTTCCAAATATCTGGCTTCGGTATCTTCTGCTGGAACCATGTTTTTTTGTTTGTTTGTTTGTTTTAAAAAAGCCGTCCCCTAAAGAGGATTTGCTCAATCCTGAGCTCATTTGAAATATTTTTGATTTTAATGGGTATTGTACTGGGGACTCTGGGATGTCTGGCTAATATAACAGGCGTTGAGCTCCTGAAAATGTGCTATAAACTCTGTTTTGTCCAAAAAAGTGCCATTTACACACAGTGATCAGCGTCACAGTCAGTGGACTGGTAGAAAGACACCGGCTCCTGGCTTCTTGCTGAATGTGACACCAACGTGGGGCTTATGTACTTGTGACCTGCCAGAAGAAGAGATGTGGTGGTGGGAAGGGCGAGAGATGGAAGTTTAGATGCTGGAAGGGTCCCGGGTGGGAAGGTGAGGGAGGGGAGCATTCTGGGGGCTCAGGAGCCAAATTATTTTGCTGTGGCTCTGTGTTTGGTAAAGGGAAATTGTAAAACAGACATCTACATTAGGCCAAGAGCACAGCACATTTGCAATGCTATAACAGATTACACTGGGATTTGGTAGGTCAAAAGCCACCACAAAGAGCCCAGTTCCCTCTCATGCTTGTTTGAAAGGGATTTGGAGATGTTCTGAAAGCTGCAACGAGTAACTACGGGGCTGAACTCAGGCAAAGAGCCGGGGAGGAGCAGCTGGTACCTTGTCATCAGGTCGGTTAGAAGCCACGCAGTTCTGGGCATAAGTCATGACAGAATCGATCAAGCCAGGGTAATTCCTCATGGTCTGGCGCCCCATGTCTGCAGAACTCAGGTTTCTGAAGGAAGCCATGGCAGAGCACGTCAGGAGGGAAGGAGGAGAGAGAATTAGTTGGCTTCACTCCCTAGTCTTTATCAGCTCTTTTCTCATTATGGCCCTGATTGATTTTTTTTTTTTCCTATATTCAGCAAGGCCAGAGTTCTGCTTTCATTTTGGAGGCCTTCTGTATGATTGCAGTGGTGCAGAGCTCTCATGTTGTCTCCTGGATTGATTCCATAGGGGGAAACGTCCTCTTAAGGAACGCTGTATAGAAGACATCCTCCTAGTGAGAACGATCAGAGGCCACACGTGATGTTACATAGACTCATTGCCTCCTCGTGCCCAAAAATAAATAAATAATAATAATAAAAAAAAACAAAACAGGAACGTGCAAATGGTTGTACACATGGAACTACAACTACACAGGGTTTACAGCAATGCCTGTGTGGGGAATGGGAAGGACCTGCTGAGGAGCAGCAATGACTCTGACCAGTGGGATGGCCCAGTTCCTAATGCATTCCTGAGCACCCAGCAGGTTGCTGCCAGGACTGGGGAGTTTTTCCAGTAACAGGAAATATTTTTTGCCTTTTTTTTTTTTCTTCCCTGTTTTATTGCCTTGTAGCTTGCAAATGAAAAACAAAGAGAGGTTGGCAGTCGCTGTGAGATATTCACTCCAGGCGTTCCAGAACTGGATTTGATGTTCACTGTGATTTGCAGCCTCTTCATTACCATGAATTCATCTGCAATCCAGAAATGCTTGAGCAGCAATGGCTCGAGCCCAGGGCAAACCCAAGGCTGTTCTCATCCCTGCGTGATGCTGTTGCAGCGCAGTGAGTCAGAGCTGGCCCGGCTCCCCCCGTGGAGCAGGGGCTCCCGACCATCTCGCCCCACTTTCCATGCTCCCCGTGCCCCCACACCTTCCCAGCTCCCTCGCCATCCTGCAGGACCGTCCTCAGCGGGATCCTGCTGCTGCAGGCTGCAGGACAGGGGCAGAGCCTTTCTGGAGCTACGCTCCATGGAAAGCTGGCTTTACACTGCCCCTGCACTCTCTCCTTCATTTTAACAAGCTGTTTTGCAGTATCAGTGGGTTCAGATGGTCTCAAAATGGAGGGCTGCATTCTTCCACACTGCACATCACGACGTGCAGTTGCGCGGGGAAGGTTGCCTTCCAAGACAGGGAAGGGAGCAGCGCTCGCTATCTTTCAGACACGGTTCCCAGCCACAGAAGACGATAGTATCACGTCTCAAAAGGCCCCTGCCGTGTTCACCCATTTCGTTTCACAAGCAGATACAGCTCCTGCTAGCTGCGTGTCTGGTAAGGGTGCGGCCGGCGCTGCGCTCCCTCGGGGAGAGCTTCAGTTGATGAAAGTACCTAATTATACTGGGTAGTTTTTTTTTTTTTTTTTTTTTTTCCCCCACTTGTTCCCAGTGAGACAAGGTGCTCACATCCAAGTGGAGGAGGGCGGTAGGAGAAACAGCAAGTCAGGACGAAGATCCTCTACAAAAGGGCTCTGGCTTTTCTCTGAAAAGGTAAACTACTCCAGGCTCAGTCTGCTCCTCCTCTTTTGGGGGTGACCCATCTGGCAAAATAGGCCAATATGCAGCAAGCTGCATAGGCCAGGGGTGGCAGGTAAAGTCCAGGGCTGTGGGACTATTCTGTACTAAAACAGTTATTTAAATTAGTGGGAAAATGCTTGTTTTCCCCATATAGAGAATTCGGTCTTTTTATCACCCAGAACTCAAAGCGGTTTGTTTTCTAGCAACCAGGATTTTCTCTGGAAACCTCAAAATGTAAGGGCAAAAAGTGCCAAGATTCCTGGTCTAAGCTGAACGCTGTCAGGTTTCAGTATTACAGCTCTCCAATTACAAAGCAACTTATATTTTTTGAGCAGAGACTTCACAAGAGCAACCCTATTTAAAAATAAACAACACCTACTACGAAAATATTTTGCATACATTTTTTTCTTCACCCTCTGTTAGTCGGGAAAACTTTCTCAGAGAGATTTTTTTTTTTATTAATAGCATTGCAGCAAGTGTGGTTTTTAAGCTTATTGTAAGAGGATTTAGACAGATTCAGCTCTTGTCAACACACGGCAAGCTACTCTAAGTCCCTGCCTGATGACTCACCTCAAACACCCTGTGGCATTGAAGAAAACTTCTGGGTCAATAATTTCTCTTGTCCTGTTGCAGCCGCCATCAGACCAGCCAGAGAAAGGGATGATAACACAGTCTGTCAGGACGGGGAGGGCCTCCTGTATCAACTCTTCCTTTAATTCATCGGTGGAGGAGAGGTTCCAGAGCAGTCCTAGGAAGGAGATGGACACAAGCCCAAGCAGAAGGTCGCCATGCGTTAGGAAGTTTGAGATCAGAGTGAATTCCAGCAAAAAAAAAGTTCTTGCTCCCACCATCTGAACTCAGGGTGCCCTAAACCCCAGTCTCTGCCCATCCCCAAGGGAGATGGGCAATGGGAGCGTGGTATCATGAGGAGGTGTACATCTAAGCATCATCCCCTCCTCCCAGAATTAGTGTTTATTGTAATCAGGTTACGGGAGGAAGGCATCTCTCCAGGGATCTTATGGAGGATTGCACACAGGACCTCAGGCACAGCTGGGGGTGACCGGCACCAATGAATTCAAGTCAATCCTTCAAGAAGAGGAGAGACCCCAACCAGATGACCTGCCCAGCTGTACCGGGATTGCCAATACCCTCGTCATTCCCTGCAGAGGGGACAGGGGACCAGGAAAGCATGGGAATAGCAAGGCAATATCAGGAAAACCTGGGAGAGGCACAGCCCCGATGAGCAACTATAATTTGGGGAACCCCTGCAGGACACCAAAGGGCCAGGACCTCCTCTGCTTTGTGTCTTAGGTTGCCATTTCATGCAACAGGACAATAAAACATCCTCTTGCTGGCTCTGTGTGTCGGACAGCAGGGCCAACAGGCAGATGGGAACATGGTGCTTGCAGAGGGGTGAGCTCCTCAGAGGCTCAAGGTATCTGGGCTGACCCCAGCTGAGGGGCTCTTGGCAGTCTGTCATGTACCTGTCAGCTGCTTCTGAATTTCGGTGTTCCCTGTCCTCCGTAGGAGGCTCACACACTCCCTTATCCCATTCTGCCGCCGGGTTTCTATCTTGTTGGTCGGATTCCTGAAGACCAAATTTCGGAGGGCTCCTGCCGCTGCCCGCTGTACGTTCTGGTTCGTGCTGCGGAGCAGTTCGACGAGCTTGGCGATTCCCCCGAGCCGATAGACCTGCACCAGGAGAGACATGCTGACATTGGCGTGGTGTGCAGAGCATTGCCAGGAGAAGGACAGCTATAATTGCAAGGAGTCAGCATGGAACCTACTCATGGGACCTGGCAGAGGAGGATGGCTGGAGCCCTCAGACGGCACGGCTGGTTCTTGCCATCAGTTGTGGCACCAGGGTGCTGTCCTTGAGGTTAGAGCTCAGACTCTAGAAGTGGATGCCTATGAGTAATGGCCATGGGCCGAATTTTTGGCTGATGTAAATGTGTTTGCTCCCATGAACTTTCACCTACCTCCATCCGTTTCCATCAGGCAAAAATGTTGCCCTGCCTACAACAGGGGCCATCCATAGCAATGCAATGACATGACATGGTAATTTATCTGCATCCTGAAATCACAGGCTGAGCTGCGGTCACGGCAGAGCGTAAACACCCTCTGGGGCAGCCAGCAGCCATGGGCCATGCTCCAGCAGAGAAGAGGGAAGGGTATGGGCAGGGGTGGCACTGGGAAGGGGCTAGAGCCCCAAGCTGCAGGACACCGCATGCACACCATGGGTGTTTGAAGGCAGGGCAAATTCCCTGCTCAAAAAACAAATCAAAACAAAACAAAACAAAAAACAAAAAACAGGTGAGCTCTCCAAAGCAGTGGGGGCTCCAGCTGAAGGATTCCTCCTGTGTCAAGTCTGCTGGGGACACAAGCCCACATGGAGCGCCTGCTCGCACAAACAAACTTATTGGCTGGAGAACTGCTGACAATAGAAATGAATGAGTGCATTTTAAAAAAGAAAAAAAAAAGCAACCAAGTGTGCGCTCAGATGACTCACATACCTGCTCTAACACATCTTTCTGGGAAGCAATGGGACAGGCGGGTGCTCAGAGTGTTTTCAACGGTAACGAAGGGTGTGGTCAAACTGCAATTAGCGACTGCTATGTGGGCTGGGGTCCCTGCACTCGGTTCAGCTGCACCGGGGACACAGAGGCACATCTGCACCCTGTGCCAGCATGTGCAGCTCCATCACGCTGCCAGAAAACTGAAAGCCACCTTCATGCAGATGCTGTCTTGAGAAACCCACATTTACATGACTGCAAACATGCCAGGACGGAGATAAACTTTTGTGACAGTCTTGCTACAGCAGATCCAGCGTTGAAACTGCCTCCCTTGCTGCATGTTGCCATGAATTTAGTAGCAGAGAGCAAGGAGCATAAGAAAAATGAACTTTGCTGTAAGGAGGCCTTCTGTTTGGCCAACCATCTTTGTATGTGACCACTGATGAACCCATTGGCTTGAATAGATGGCCAAAATGTCATTGAGCCATGCACAGTGAAGATCACAGTGGGATTTAGGGCAATTTTGTGTGGCTCTGACACTGCAGCTCAGAGATAGCAGACAATTCATGTGGAAGGAAGTGCAGTTGCCTCCAGAAGACAACTCTGGGTTTGGGTGACTGCTCCCTTATCACCCTAACCCTTCAATCTGTATCACGGCGGGTTAGGGTGAAAACACAGTCACAGCCTCCTCTGCTGCCTGCTAACTATTCCCCTATGTTAAAATACTGACCCGACTGCTATTAAGAGAAAGTAGCCACTAATAGTTAAAAAACCTACTTAATTAAGTCCTGTGTGAGACTAACGAGTTATGAGGCTCCATCATGAAAATCAAAAGGACCTTGCTACTGAGGACAACCAATTTCATCCACCTCATGTGGCACCACATCCAGTATGACAGCAGAGCTCTGAAGGAGTTTGCTCACCTCTTGCTTGGCAGACTCATCCTGGAAGCAGGTGTGCTGGAGGTAATAAGCACCCATGGCCTGGTATTTGTCATCGGAGGAGCACAGAAGTTGTATGGCTTTCTGGATGGTCATTGTACCGCCGTCTATCTCGTCACCACATATTCTATGTTAAAGAGAAGTGCAGCATTGATTGAGTTCTCAGCTGAAAAGGCTACTTCAGTACTGGTTGTTGTTAGGAAGGAATCAAATACAAAATGCAAAATATTATCACATTAACCATATCGTGAATCCCTATTGCATTTCTCAGTCTCAAAAAAGAGATGATAAAAGCGGAAAAGATACGGTAGGGAACACTAGGGCTAATGAAATATGGATCCACTCCAACAGCAGAAACAAGGGAGACAGAAAATAAAAGCCTCTGGTTGAGGTGCTAGAAGTCTAATTATGTCTAAAGCAGAAGGATTAAGGAAGAGAGAAGCAGTATTCACTGGTGCTCAGATGAAAGAATTAGTGGACAAGAATGAAACCATCCGCCAGTTTATTAGGACATTCTAAAGTAGGCAGATGCTTTTCCCACAACGTGTGGTCCTTTGATGTGATGGAAGCAAAACTGTGAGAGCAGCTGACGGTCTTGGAAGGCTAGAGCAGGAAAAGGTGACAGGCATGTCTGGAGTGATGGAATGGACAAACAAAGAGTTTATGAAATACTAATAATAGCACTGAGACATCCTGCTCCCAGGGCATGTTTACGTCAGTAGTCTCCAAGCTCTTTGTAAAAGCTGGTCATCATCATCATCCCCTATTATAGGTAAAGAATCTGCCTGCAGAGTCTGGAGGAAGGCTACAAATACCTCTGGCTTGGAGCAGGAGCAAAACCTTGGGTAAAATACAAACACCCGGAAATTTACCCCCTTGTTTAAAAATCTCAAGGTCTTGCTGTCTTTGGCTTGTACTGCCAAGTACTGATATTGACTCCTAACCACATCAAATTAGAAAAAATGTATACTTTCATACTGATGAAGGGGCTCTGAACTGCAAAGCTTGTCTGTGTTTCCAATTATATCAGTTAGTCTAATAAAAGTTGTTGTCTTAGCATCCTTGCCCCTTGGGCTTGCAGCTGGCTGCAGCAGGATCTCAGCTCACGGCGTTAATTTGCACCAGAGTAAATAATCACATGAAGTTCAGGACCGAGAGGAGTTGAACCCCAAGCTCCTGTTCAGTTATTACAGTTCCAGCAGCAACAGGATGCAAATGGGAAATATTTTGATAACAGTGGATGAAACCAGAAACTGTGGGCTTTGCTAGGATGGATTGGCATCGTTAGACAAACCAATAGACTCTAATAAAACAGATTTTTTTAAAAAAGATTTTTAAATGAACCTATTACATTTGAAATATTAAATATTACTAGGAGGGAGTGACTTTTTTCAAGTCTCATGGTGTGGAGAATCATTTTCATTGTTCCAAAGAAATGTAAGAATAAAGCTCTATAAAGGACACCCAGATACGGTCACCACATCCAGCAGCTCACAATTAGATAAAATATTTTGTCCTCAAATATCTAAAGACTCTCACCTCCGCACTGCAAGAGTCTATGAACAATATCCTAACCCTATAGCAAATTTCACACAAAAGCCAACAACTATGCTGTGCACTGAAAGACACGATGAGAGACTATATATGAAGTTGCACCTAGTTTAAATTACTCATTTAAGCCCCTGTGTAGTCAATGGACAGAAATAGGTGCTTCCAAAGAACAGCTTGCCTCTCTGTCTTCAGCATTTATCTTAAGACAGGAAGACCTGCCTGCTGGAGATAGCTCTGCCTCTGTTGATATAGAGAAATTAGATGAAATCTTGCATGGGTCCTTAAGTGTTCAATAACTGAAGTTAGATGAACTTCTATTTCTATTTCACTTCTATTTCAACTCTAAGAATAACACATCACTCCATCATATGATTTTTCTTCATTTGAACCTCTACCAAAACATGGCTCCGAGAAGCTTCCATTCCACTTGAAACAAGGAAACACAGAATTGGAAAGAAGAAGGTTAAACTAGAAGCTTTGGAACCTCGGAAATCTTTGGTTTGGATTCAGTCACAGTAAGGTTCAGGATGCTGTGATTTTCCCTTCATCTTTTTTACCTGCTCTGAGACACACGACAGAGCTGAAACACCGACAGGCTCAGCACAGACGGCACCAGAGGGACTTCCTTGAGAATTCAGACCTGGGCCAGTGGGACAGGGAGGGAGGCACATTAATAGAACTAACAGGTCAGTGGTCATGCAGCATATGTAAATATGCTGTTTTGTCTGTTGGTGGTGGTTTCATTTATTTTTTAAAATATATTTTCCAGGTTAAGCAGAACCCTTAACCAGGAGCACTTTTCATGAGAAAGAAGGATACCTGTTCTGTCTAACAATTGAAGGAAAGCAATTCCCTGCACATCCACCTAATAAGAGGTCCAAGCCCTCTTTAGGCAGGGAAAAACTAGGCAGACAGATCCAGTTCTGCATGGGGAAAGATGGGAAAAGATCCATTTCCTCTGCTGGCTCACTGCCAGGAGCAGTTCACTGAGGGTGAGCAGCTGGGCTCTGTTGTTCCCCTGGAGAAGCAGCAGCAATTTCTCCCAGCTGAGAACAGAATCACCCTCGCAAGGCCCATGCTAACAGGAGATTGTTCGTCAGCCAGTCAGGGATGTTCCTACCCAGATCAACACCATGAGAACAACAGTCTGCTCCAGGACGAATTCTTGGAGCATGGCCATCTCCAACCTGGGCCAATGCGCCTGGTAGGAAGAGCTCCAAAGGTTGTTCTTCCACAAGAAAGAAGCAATCAGAGTAAGGAGAGACCTCAATTAGAAATGATTCATCAGGAGACAAATTAGATGATCAGATTCAGGTGTGGAAGGGAAACAAATACTTAAGAGTGTCAGTATCACAGAAAGGGAAATTCTCTAGTTTGATACTAAGTTCTTTTGTTCACTTTGTGCTAACAGATTAGTTTGTGTTGAGCAGAACTAAGCCTCCATCCTGGTTGTTAAGGTTGTTAAGCCCCAGGAGAAGAGGAAGCTAGAAAACTGTAACAAATCGCATTGTTCATTAACAAAATGAGAGTGAAGACACTCAAAACCTTGAGTGAACCCAGCACATCCAAGCCTTCCAGAGCCAGGCCGTGCAGAAGCAAACCAATGGTGCTGCTCCATGCCAAGCAGCCACATTTGTCCACGGGACTCCACCCAGGTTTTGGTGGCACTGAGAGCTCAGATGAAGCTTTCCCTCGGGCTTTGCTTGGTGGGTAGATACCAGGGAGATGGACACTGAGTCAGGGACAAGGAGATCCTCACCACGTGCAAGCTGTGGTATGAACCGCACCAGGACAGCATCATGCACAGCTCCCCTGCAGTTGCTTTGGATGCAAATGCACCGTGCAAATTCATGTCACACAGAGCCAGCATAGTGAAACAGCCATTTTTAGAGGCAGCTTATCCCATATAAACACTAAACAATATCAAGATATCTGCTTTTGTACACGGTTCTGTGTTCATGTGTGGCACAGTCCCGGAGAATTTCTGCTTTGATACTGATTTCCTTTGGTTAATCCCCCAAAAGAGATCTATCAGAAAACCCCATAAATACCTTTCTGACTCTTTCAATAACTTTTCTGTGTTTTCCTTGTTTAGAACATTTCCAGAGGGACCGAGCTTCTGCCTAGGAATGTATGGTTTCAGGACACACAGTTAATGTCCCTAAAGTTTAGCCACAGCTCACAGAGGCTGCTGCAGCTCAGCTTGGGCCAAGCCAGAGTTACCATAGGCAGATGTGACCATATGTGAATGGTGCTTTTGCAATATTGAAGATCCAAAAGGTTGACCCAGCCTCCTCCATAGCCACCAGCCAGGTCCTTAACAGTGTTGCACCAAAATACTACATATTGCCAGGTCCCTTGAGAGGCACTTGCTTTCACCTGAGCAATAATGACATTTTTTATGTTCTTCCTCCCATGCATAGAGAACACCAAAGAAAAATGTATCAATGTCTTAAAATGAGGCCATAGGTGCAAGTAGTATAATGGAGGACAACTCATATTTTGGGTGCCCATTGATGGCTCCTGATCCGCATCAGCAACCCCCCGTGCTGGGGAATGCAAGCAGACACCCCAACTCTCCTCTTCGTCTTTAGAAAGGAGAATACCCCAAATCCTTCACAAGGGCTGGGTTTGGTCTGGCCTCTCAGTAGCACCTCCAGCTGAGGCAGTCACCTGGGTCTCTGGAGTGCACGGAGAGGCACTGACTTTGCCAGCAGGTAACTCACTGACCTACCCAGACTTCAGCTCCCTTGGCCACTGACTGCATCTCCGCAGGGGCAACGGGGGCACTGGCTCGGATGCAGGCACCTCCTGTTGGAGCAAGGCGCATGCAACCAGTTGGATATGGCACAGACTGCTGCCGAGCCACCTGCACCGTGTGTCACCAACCCAGCCGGAGCTGTCGGTCCCTTCTGAACACGACGTACAAAGCACTAAGTGCACCACATCTGCAAGCAGAGCTAAAACAACATCAGCCAGTGGCAGCACTACTCTTCCTGTGCTTTGAGTTCCAGCTGGAGGAGGAAAAAGACTCAAAGATTTATAGGATGCATTAAATATCACACCCTTTATTACTGCTTCTCGTTATCGCTACTTGGTGAGCCAGGAGGGCGTAGAAGCTTCACTCCCCAATCTCATGGTGTTTAGCTAAAAGCTGCTGACTACTTCCAGATGGCACACTGCCACTTGGAGCGTGTTGCCACAGCAGAAAAGTGCTGCCTGCCAGAGGAAGTGGTTAAGAGGGGCTACCATATGTGTGTCTTCACGAGGTGCTGAAACCACAGCTGCTGCCACCTCCCAGGACAAGAGGGTGCAGATCCGCAGGGTGTCACAGCAGCCCAGGAGGAAGAAGGTTGCTGGGGAGAAGGGGGTGCTCTGGGCACCAGCAGGTCTCCCTCCATCTCCACCAGGTAGAAGGGCTCGCTCCAGAGAGCCATATTCTGGCAAAATATGTATGGTGCACTTTGGTAATTGCCTTTGGGCAGGAGCCACCAAATTAACCCGTGAACTTCTGAGCCCAGGACGGAGGTGCTGAGCTTGGAAATGCTGTTGCAGATATCACGTAATGCTTACAAAGACTTAAGCTCCTGAGTGGCTGTAGAGAAGTATGTCTGGAAGGGACATCCCGACTCTGCTCACCGAGGCAAGGCCATAACCACAGGGATGGTGGAAGAGAAGAGACTTCAGGAGGAGGTTTCTGGCAGCAGGTCTGTACTGTTTAACCCCCCGACCTGAACAAACGGTGCCAAACTCAGATTTCATCACCAGAGCCAGTGTCACGGGGCAAGTAAAACCCCACAACATGTTTTACTTTATGGCACAAGCTTTTCCCCCCAAATATTCAGGTGTTAAACTACCCAACAGCTAGCTGGAGGAAAGGCACTTTCCTCACCTAGAGTCATTGCTGTAAGAGGAGAGACTCTTCTGAAAGACAGTTATTGAAGACACAGCTCTTCCACGTCTTACACAGCCAAAGCTGGTTCAATAAATGGAAACAATCACACAAACAATTCCAGAAATTACATAACTTTGTGACCAAATGCTGTTTCTGCTGGAGAGACTGCTCGGTACACAGAGCTGGAGAGCTCTCACTGCCCAGTATTTAGATATCCACGCACCACTCTCACTACCTGGGAACGCCAAATGTCCCCATTTTCATCTCACACCATCCAAAGAGAAGATCAGACATGGAGCAGGAGAAACCTCGAGAGCAGAGCTCTTGCACCAGCACTGACACTGTTCAAAGCTACCACATTACAAAGCAGTTCCTTAATAAAGAGACCCAGTGGCTCGCCGGTGCCACCAGCCCCTCTCACCACAGTGGAAATCTCCCCACTGAGACTGTTTGCCCAGCCTGCAGACAACTTATCCACATACACAGGAGGTTTGTAGGGTGAAAACCAAACACAAAGGAAGAACAGAGCCTCGGACAGGGAACTGTAGCAGCTATTCCCTAGCTAAGCCCTCTTCCGGCACGCAGCCGCTAATAATGGGTTGCCTACAAGCAAACCTCTCCCTACCCAAAGATTAGGCTACCCAAATGCAGATCAGCTCCAAGTGCAGACTCCTCCGACCAGAAATGGTCCTACACAGCAAAGAGAGCCCAGGCATGGTCCTAACCCATCTCCAGAGGACCCCTTCCCAACAAAAGCACACCCCAGACCGAGGTTAACAGCAACCTACCAAATGCTCTATAAGGGCAACTGGCCTCCCAAATGCATCGTTTTTCCAAAGAGGACAACTCCTTGGTATGTTACCAAAATTATGACAACAAGAACTGCCAACCTCAGCTCCTTTGAGTCAGGAGCAGAAGTGCTTGCCCAAACTGCTCTCCAAACCCATCCGGCTCTGCAGTGAGTCTCATGCGAAGCACGGGGGTGTGCCCCAGCCAGATCAGATTCACGCAGGGGACACAGCCCCCGTTGAGCCCAGGACTTGAAGCCCTCGTTTCCACACCAGAACCAGTTCTGCCAGATGAGCAATGCCCCAAGCCAGGAGAACTGTCTAAATGCAGCCACTCCCTGACCAAAGGGCATCCAGCACTGGGGAGTATTCCTCCCGCAACAGCAGTTCTCCCCCTCTTCGGAAAGCGCCATTATTCTTCTAGTGATCTTTCCAAAGCAATGACCAAGTCTACAGCCATAATGCTACACATCACAGCGGAAAAGCCTGCCTGGTGCTGGTTTCTCAGAAGCCTTGGTTTCCCCATGCAGAAGCCAGTTGCAGTCCCACGTTCAGTCATTCTGCCATAACTCCCACTACACCTTAAAGCTCTTTACTCAGAAATTCCCTGGGACAAGTTACTTCCAGTTTATGTAATGTATCCATTTCCCATTCCTGAGGAATTACAAAGCTTCTGAAATGAGCAAGCCAACACCACTGGTGCTCCAGGTTGGCTAGGACTAATTTTGCATGTGTTAAATTGAGGGGAACTGGGCACATGGGAAGCCAAGGCTTCACGTCAACATGCTAACGGGCAAGTGACCTTTCTTGGCATACACACTCTGGGACCTATTTCCCCTACTCGATGTGAAATGAAGGAGGTTGAGCAGAGAATTAGCCAGAGAAATCTGGAAATCAACATTCAGATGTGAACAAGGGCACAATCTGGCTCACACTGCCGACCGTGAGGGGGGATTTTCTCAGTATCTACAACACACCTTGGGTCAGAAGCTCAACAAAATCCAGCCTTTGGTGTGAGTTGTAACAAAGGCTATACTCCCTGTTAAATAGCCTCTTACTTATCCTGCAGCGTGCAAAGTCCCTTCTGCACCAGGGACCACGAGAAATGAGCTCAGGAGCTTCCAGGGTTTGTGTGACAAACTGCAGTGCTTGCGTGGGAGATGGGACATCTCCTGGGATGGCCCAGAGCAAGCCCCGTTTGCCAGTGATGCAGCAACGGTGGTGCAGCAGCCCCTGGGAACACCTATGGAAGATGCTGACCCTCTTTCCCTAGCCCAATAAAGCATCACAACCTTGAGCAAGATATTTTCCAAGACTACTTAAGCACCAGAATATGTTTTATGCTCCAAAGTTAGAGGCAGTGTGGCTATCAGCATCAGGGCAGCTTTCAATAAACATCACTGCAATGCCATCAAAATCCCACTGATTTTTTTTTATTTGGTAGGTTGGGTGTTTTTTTGTTTTGTTTTGGTGCTTGTTGTTGTTGTTGGTTGGTTGGTTGTTTTGCTGGGTTTATTTTGGGATGAAACCTCCGCTGCATTGCACAGAAATATCAGCTTGGCGGAGTCTAAACTCACTGGTTTGTTTTGCATTCCCTACTGTTGTAGGAAACATTTGCAAGAAGGGACCTAGTGCTAACTAAGATATAAAGGACAATCCTCCATAATTCCTGGCCCAATGGAAATAAACGCTCTGGACAGGAAGGAAGTGAACAGCTTCCATTCTTTCCTCTCTCCTGGCCAGGTAAATAATTCCAATTAGGATTTTTTTTTTTTTCCAGTTTCTGACTCATTTTTTTCTGGAACCTAAATCAGATCTTCTGGGGGAATGAAGCAAGGACTGGGTGGAAAGCCAGAAGGGTAAATACGACTGCTCACCAGGTTCTCAGCTCTGCTCTGAGTCAGACCCTCAGGAACCACCTCCTTAGCTTTAGTTTTTTTTGCAGGTTGGTTTTCTGCCAAAGCAGGAGCAGTGTGACACCCAAAGTGCACATCAGCATTTTCACTCTTCACATCCCCACCCTCATCTTGCAAAGGAGCTGTCGGCCAATACCACCACCGAGACACCAGCCATCATCTCGTCCAGCATCCCACAGCTGCAGCAGAGACGTTCACACTGAGCCATCCACATTGCTTTCCCTCCATAGTCCATAAAGAGAAATAAGCCCTTTGAGCGTGACTCATCTGACCCACTTTAGACGCCACTGCAGGATGCGATTAAGCATGGTGACCAGCTCCCCAGTGGCTGTAAAGCAGCTCAGGTTACTAGCTCAGACAGACAGACCTCCAAAGCAGATGTCAGCATTTACTCAGGTTCATCCCATGGCAGCAGACTTACCTGGAGCTGGAATGAGTCTGTCCATAAACCACCTCCTGCTTGCCGCTCATCACGGGCTGGGCATAGACCACATCGGGCTTGTTGCTGGAGGGGCAGGAGAGGGCCCGCGCTGGCATTTTTTTACTTGTCCTGGTAGTTCCTTGCTGAGTGCTACAGCTGCTGTAGATGCTCTGGCGGTTCAAGGTTGCCTTGTGTTCTGCCCGGCCCCCCACCTGACTCTTCCTCAGCGTGCCCCGGGGCGGTTCGCAGTAGAGGTCGGGCTCACTCCGGCTGCTCTTGATGTTCTGCACAAAGCAGTAATCGCTGCCGGCCCTGGTGGGGCTGCAGACAGCCTTGCTGTAGTGCTTGCTGCCCCAGCCCTCCATCTGGCTGTACGAGCTGTAGCGCCGGTTCTCCACGTCCCGCTTCAGGGTCCCATTGTACAGCTGATCAACAACAAGAGGGGAGACAACAAAAATTAGGAAAGGTTGAGATGGAGATCAGCATTGCCAAGCCCACTCGTGCATGGGTATCGCAGCTACCAAATTCATTTGTCACTCCGGTGTTTTTGTGGCCCGATCTCCTGGTCTTTGCTGTGTGAGCCTGGAAGGAAGACCAGAACCAGCCTCCTTGCACAGACCCACTAATACATTGCACCTGAGCTGACTAATTTTAAGTGTCAACCCCTTGAGCAGCTGAATCGCGTTCTGCATACTTCACTCTCATCACAGTTCACCAGGTGTTTATGTGCCAAGCTCAGCACAAACATCAACATGTTTGGGAGTTCAGCCCACCTGCAGCCCTTACAAGGGTGCCAAACCCTCCCTTGAAATCTGGGGACTCAGTCACTGTGATGTGGCATCCAAGAACTTGGTATCAGAGGTGAAAGCTCAAACATGACCCTGCCACCAGAGCAAATGCCTTGTTTCCAACACATGGGGTCTAACCCTGCTTGTAAGCACAGGAGCTGAAGACCTTACACATCGTGAATAGTCACATCCCATCTCTTTCCATCACAGAGAACGCTGAGCCATTCTGACCTTCGAGCACTGCCTGCATTTATTTTTAATTTCCTTATGGTATTTTGTTCCCCTTCCACCTGTGAAATCCTTAGAAAGGGACTAAAGGGAGTGAGAAAGTGGTAAGAAGGGATTCTTGAATCTCATTGTGCCAAGAAAGCAGTGGGGACAATGAATATCTGCTTATGAATTACAAGGTGTGTTGTGTCAGCTTGTACAATGGGATACTTCGAGAACAATGCGAGATGTGATGTAAGAAATGACATGAGTAAGCCAGGAAATCAAGGAAAGAAAGAAAGAAGGAAAGAAAGGGGACATGACAGTAAAAATCCCACTGCAATTAGTCAAAACAAATGATAGCTTTAGCTGTCCTGCTGTCAGTTTGAAATGTCTCCACCACTTCACCAAAAGTACTCCAGATTTTCCCCAAGTACACCAGGACTGGATCCAATATTCTCTTGCAATGCTAAAGCTTCTGGATGTCAGTCCTGGGAAACAAGTCACAAAGGTGTGCGTTCCAGAAAGGTTAAAAATTAAAGCTATTTTAGTGCTGTTTGCCCCATGATGCCAACTGTATCCCTCTGCACCCTGGCAAGCACTTCTCAAAGAAACAGAGCAAAGAGGCATGAAAAGAACTAAAGGATAAAGATGGTGACAGAGACCTTCTCCTGAAGGCTTGCCTCATCTCCCTTTGCTTTATCTGGGAAAAGCTAGTCTGTGGTCTCTTCTCGGGCTGAGGGCTTTTTTCCTCACTGAGCTTTAAGCAGATGCACTTTGGATGCCTCTTTTTGCAACAGCTGCCCAAGGGTCCCTTGGGCTGCCAGAGAAAAGTCAAGCACTGGCACCTTGGTATTTCCATGGAAGTTCATGGCACAAGGTGTGAAAAGCCTGTGCCTGGTGCAGTGGTCCTGTACCTATCTAAATATATATATATACACTTTTTTTTTTTTCCTTTTCTAGCCTAGAAACACCATGCAAAAAAGAACTTGGTGTCCTATGCAGGATCACCCTAATCCCGCTGCTCTGCCCCACTTCATCCCAGCCCTGAGCACACTCAGCATCATTTCTGCCTCCAACACTCTACAGAATTGTCATTATGCTAATTAATTAAGCCAAATAATTCCATTAACAAACTGATCTTCAGGAATGCAGTGAATCCTCTCTGCTGCGTCCCAGAGACTTGCACAAGTAACGGCTGAAAACTCAGAACGGGTTGCGCAGCAGGCATGCCGTCAGGATAAGAAGGAACACTTCAGTCCGGTTACGCTGGACCCAGATTGCTCTGCCACTTGAGCACAAGTCAGAAGTCGTTTTGATACTTTCATTCTGCAGGTTTGCATCTAAACAGGTGAATTGCTGCAAGGGGACAAAATTCTCTTTGCATTTACTCCAGAGGACACAGAAAAAACCTGTTAGTACTGCAGCACGGCAGATAACAGGTTTGGTGCATTCTGCAGGGCTCCCAGGGATTTGGAAAAAGAATTTGCATGCCATAAGAAGAGCAAGGACGAGGCACACGGGCAAACACGATGAGTCTCGGGGGCTCCTGCAGCAGTGTGGCAGGCCCACTGAAAATTTCATGGTGGCCACGCTGCAGGGGTGCTCTCCATCCTGGTTTTGCTTTGACCAGAGCACACAACAATGCCAAAATGACCTTTCAGGAAGCCATGGGGTACCCCTGGGGATGAGTACATCCTTCTAAGGGTGATAACATCCTCATTTTTTTCTTCATTTTTCTGGCTACTCACTCAGAAACAGGGACAGCGAGGGACAGGGAGGTGCAGGGTGGCCTTTGGTGGCTCATGGAGCGGGGAACCCACTCTCAGGGCTCAGGGCTCGTAGGACAGAGCAGCAGCCTGTTAGATGGGAGCCCTGTCACAGTGCCTTATGAGTCAGTATAAGCTGGGATTATTTCGCAGGGCTGTCAGAAGCTTGGCAGAGCCATGGAGCCCCTGGGCATTTGCTGAAGCCAATTCAGCTAACCGTGGAAGAGCTAGCTTGTTATTTAGCTAAAGCTATCGTTTGCTTTCCAGTGCACTCGCATGGGATATCTTCCAGCAGAGCGGGCGAGGGAAGGTGTGAGTGCGTCCGTGTTTATAGGTGGGAATTATCAATTCTGTATTTCCTGCTGCGTTTTATAGTGGCACACAGCATTGTTCTCCTTCTTGCCAGCCCTGGGAAGGGTGAAGCAAAGCGACCGCCTGTTTGGAAAGTCTCCTTTCTGCAACACAGGGAGCCCTGAGCGGCAAGTCGGTGCAGGCCCTGGCAGGGCGGGGAGGCCTTTTGCAAACTCATGGGAAAATAGTTCCCGTGTGATGTGAAGCTCATTACCAAAGTCAGTGCATGACTTTTATTGCTGATGCTACCAGATGCTTGGCTGAGCCCATTTTAATCTCTTTCAAGTGGCACGGACCTAATTGGTATCTTAGAATTCCTCTTTGCAACAGGAGCCTGCACCAAAACCTCCAAATCGATGAGGAGCCTCCTGCCAGCTTCAGCGGATTTCAGATCTGTGTGCCAAATGGTCCCCACAAATCCTCACACCGACGTAGCTGACCCGATCGCTTCTTGATCTCGGCAAAGTGCCACGTCCGTGCCTTAAGAGCGGCTTTCTCAGACTAAGACCCACATCCCCACTGCAGATGTTCCCCAAGCTAAGCCAGAGACCTTCACTGCTAACAGTGAAGGCGATGCCATTACACAGTCTGTGGTCCGAAGAGCCGCTTGACAACCATCTCCTAATTTTTGCTGATGCAATTATGTGTGTAGGGTGAGCTCTCCCTCTGCAGAATGGCATTAGTGAAAGGAAATAATCAATCTCTCACCTTCAGACCTCATAAACCGCCCAGATTTCCTAACACCTTGACTTGCATCTGCCCATTGCTTGTGGGTGTTTGCACGGGGGAGGTGGGCCAGGTCCACACCTCCACCCTTTAGAAATGCTGGAAAAGACAAGGAATCCCCTCAAAGCAGGGTGGAGGCAGAAAGCAGTGATTCCCTCTGCCCTACAAGATCTGGAAATCATTTCAGAAGAGCGGTGGCTGTCACCGAGCCTTCTCCCAAGGGACTTGAGAGGTCAGGGCAGCTCTCCAGGTCTCTCCTGGGATGCAGGATGCTGCTCACGTGCAGCATCCCAAATGTTAGCCTGAACTTTTCCTCCCTACTCTGAAACGAGCCTGTACATTTGAGGCCAAGCCTTGGGAGCCGTTCATTCATATTAAAAAAAGGAGGGGAGGCACGGGGAGGAAAGGAAGTGAAGATGAGCGCTGATAGCACGCAGGTGCCCTTATCAGGCCCAAAGCCTAAATGCTTCCCTCAACCGGCAGCAGCAAAGACGTGCCTTTAAATTAATAAGTGCTTTGGAGCACCAGCTCTCAGTCTGAGACGAATGCCCACTTAAGGAGCATTAACTGTGACACCCAGCGCTCACACCAGACAGGTGAATAAATGTCTCTAGCCTCTTGTTCCAACCAGGAAAAAGAATGGTGCTGGAGAGAAAGTCAAAATGGCTTTATTTCAGTCATTCACTATGGGTCCTTTTCTGCCTTTCCTTCCAGAAAATCCTCTGTTTAAGAGGCAAAGGCCTTCTCCTCTGGAGCACAGAGGAAGTCTCTGACTTGCCCGGTGCAGAATCGTGCTCAGATCCCAGCTGCGCGTCCCGGTCGGTGGCCCTCCCAGATAACTGGGTGTTTCTGACTTCTGCATCTAAGGACGCGATCAGTTCATTACCTAGCTCTAATTTTTTCCCTTGCAATTTGTTTGTTTCTAGAGTAGCAGACAGAGAGAAGTAAAGGACTCCGAATAAACACGTCAAGAGCAGGTTTCTCCCAGGCTGCAGGGCAAAGCACAGGCAATGCAGCATGACAGCGTCCCACCCTGAATGATGGGTGGGGAAAACTCTTGATGCTACTTGCGAAATGCTTTCACTGCTGCCTGCTACACACTCCAGTGCAGGGAGAAAAATTGCAAAACCAGCAAATACATTGTTATTCCATTTTTGAAACATTTTTCCCCACCTCTCCTGGATGCTGCAGTTCCATCTGCCTTCTCATCTGCTTCTTTATGCAGAAGATGGTTCAGTTTGTTCTGGCCAGGGAAGGTAACAATCCAGCTATTCCAAAGCATAAAGCTTCTTGGGAAACCTCACAGGGAGACCGGGATCTGACCAAGCAGTGATGTGCAGCAACTATAAATCCTTGATAAATCCTTTGATAAGCTTGCCTAACTCTACCCCCTCCTTTTTTTTTTTTCTTTAAAAAAAAGAAAACACACCTTGAATGTGTCATCGTAGCAAATGACAAATTTTATCCTGACATTCTTATGGGACAAAGCTCCCGCTACAGCTGGGGGATTTTTGTCCGGCGGCAGCAGGCAGCGCCCCTGCCTGTTAGAAGGGCACTGGGCTGCGGGAGGGCACATCTCGTGGCCAACACCGCTCATGCAGACAACACATTTGGGAGAGAAACCTCTACAACTTTCTCCCAGAGAAATTTGCTTAGGAATCTGCATACCGTCTCTTGTGCCATGGGATCACCAAAATGCGTGCCTGGCATTGGTATCACAACAGACGCGATTGCTGCAGAAACCAAGCTGGGTGCACCAGTGCAGTGCTGAGCCTGGTGGTGGCTGAGGGCAGCAGAGCCCTGGTGGCCCAGTAGCCACTGGTCCCCAGCTGTTCCGCATCAGGAACCGCTGTTAACTGCTTCAACAGCAGCAGAGATGCCAAATATTCCTCGGGCTGGGAGCTGAGCTGCTCCCAGAGATGTAGCTCACAAGCCCCAGCGCACAGTGAGGATGAGGAGCTGCTCGTCCTGCACCCACCCACCCGAGGGGCACCCCCGGCCTGGCCGGATCCTGCCGGCGGATTTCCTCCCCGTGGAGGCAGTGGCACAGTGTCCTGGTGTGCTTCTGCATCTTGTCCAGCATCTGGACCCCCCGACTGTCTGCCAACAGCTGACCCAGGCACAAAGCAGATGGGAACGAAGCCCCTCAGGGTCTCCTCTGCTGATGGTGTGATCCTGGCTCCTCTTACTGCCTTTCCTTAGCCTTGCCTTCCTTAGGCTCTGGGTACCATCTCCAAAGCTGTCTGCAGGTGGGGTGGGCAGCACACCAGACTGTGGCAGTGGCTTCAAGCCCGGTGCTGAACAGATCCCATTTCTGGGTGCCATGGGGGTGTCAGCCTGTGCTGAGACCTCTCCTGCCATGACTGTGCTGCTGCGGGCGCCCAGCTGAGCCCACTCAAAGCACCCCCGGGCCTGTCCGTACAAATTGGGGCCACCTCTGCACCTTCAGAGGGACCTGTCCTCGGGCAGAGCTTCTGTGCTCCCATGGCTTTGGGAGCTGCTGGCCATGCACGACTTGCATCGTCAGCACGGTGACAAACGTCCCTGCAGGTCTTCCGAGCTCAACAGCACCTGGCTCAAACTAACCGTGACCGGTGGCCTAAGGCAGAGGGGTTTGCATCCCACCATTTGCTGCATCCCACCGCGGTCTCTGTGCGGATGGGACCGGGGACTTCAGCCCTGCAGGCTGCACGTCAGACAAGGGAACAGTGCAGCTACGGGCTGGGGTCCTGCTGTGCTGCCCCCAGGGGCAGGGAGGAGTGCATCTCTCTGGAGCAGTCCCACTGACTTCTCTGTTACCTACACCGCTAGTAATTACTCATTACAAAGCTACTTACAGCGATGCTATGAACGAGGCACGCCGCAGTGGGAATAATCAGAAAATAATCTTTAATAATGGGTAAGTCAAAGGTTTTACCCAGAACTGTTGACCGATCCAGAGAGAGCTGACAACAGCAATTTTAGGAAGCCCTTTGTATAATTTCTTTTGCTCTAATATTTGAACACCAGTATCTCATAAGGTTGGGAAGAAAACTCAGAAGCAAAACCTTGAGATTTCCAATAAGATACAAAACCAGACAAAAGCAGTAAGTCAGGAATAATAATTTTTAAGAGCTGCGGGTGGGACAGGGTAGATGACATACCTCCTTGCTATGTCATTTACAGCCACTGATAAAGGCAGTTTGAGCTGCAGGTGCTGTGAAGCAGTGACATGGACATGGATTGCCTATGACATTCTTTAAATTTCAGAAGCATTAAGAGCAAGCAACTTTCCTGGCCCTCTACCGGGTCATTGCCCTGAAATGTCTGAATTTACCTGTGCATCTCAAAGGCCTTTGGGACTTCACAGAAACATTCACAGCACCAGGAGAGAAGTCCAGCAATCTTTACTTCAAAAATAGATTTGCTTTATCTTCTTTTCCCTGTCTTACAACCCGGGAATTACAGAAAGGAAATATTTTCAGAATGCCTAGAACCTGGATGGATTTCAAGTAAGTTCAAATAAAGTTAACCCAAGCTGGAGGCTCATATTGGATGTGTGTAAACCCTCAACACACTTCTGGAAGAAACAAAATGGAGGAGGTTCCTCGGTGCGGCTGGGGAGCCTGATGTCTGTTAGGCTTGTTAGGCAGATTTAGGCTTGAGGTTATAAGTTCCAGCGTGCCAATGGCACTTGGGACTCATCGCCCCTGAGTGCAGCCGTCTGCCTGGCAGGGGGCTGCTCCGACCCAGCTGCCGGTGGCAGGAGCTCGGCATCCAGAGGGGCTGATTCATCCTGACCTGACAGATCTCCCGATAGAGGAGATGAATCACCTCCTCGTACCTCTCTCTTTGTTGGCTATGGGAGGAGTCTAGACAACTTGTTAGGACAAAATGGCTGATTTTCAGATAGATGAAGTTTTGTAAGACTCATTTCACTGTGAATCCTTCATGAATCCCAGTCCCATTTTCTAAAGTAGCCCAGGTCCTGAAGACCTTTACCAAAAATTTCCAGAATGCAAGGCTGGTAAGACAATTAGGCTTGGAGAAAGACCTTCCCCGACCATAAATGCAGGAGAGCCCTTCAGAGGAAAGCCATGAGCCGTACAAGTCCGCGGCGAACCAGAAGTGACTGAACTGCTCCGTGCAGTGTCCTCTGTGGTGTCTAACAGAGGCATCTATTAGACCTTCATAATCCTCACGCAAGCCAACACAGCAACATCAGTGCTGGACTGAAATCCCCAGCAGCCAGTTGGCATTTCTAACTGGCTTGCATTTGTCCTGCTGCTCTAATGATCGGGAAGGAGACCAGGAATTAACAAAATTAAACAATAGCACTGACACCAGCAGCACTGACCGCAGTGCCGTGCTGCCAGCGCTGTAGCATGAGCTGGAGGGGCAACTGCGGAGCCACGGCTTCGTTCCTCTCTCCTTAACAAAAGACCAGCCAGAAACCACCACATGGCTGGAACAGAACAGTTTTGCTTAGACAAAGCACAACATGCTTCTTTCCGGAGCCACAACAGACAAACAACAATAAATCATGGAAACAAATCAGCACAACCATGAAGCTCAGGGGTTCCACCTCTGGCTCAGGATGCCCCTCAGCTGCAAAATGCTGGGGGCCAAGAAAACGCTTTGGGAAGCACCACTGCCTGCTTGCCCTGCTTAGACCCTTCTGCAGGGGTCCATCCCCACCTTCATGATGGAAACAGGATGCTCAGCTAGGTGGACCCCCCGCTCTGACCCATTACTGCCACTCGTTTGGCCTTACACCAGGCAGAAATATCACTGTCTGGCATTTAAACAGCTCAGCAAAAGACTTTGAAGCAGACAGACAGTTGACATTGAGTTGACAGACAGTGTAAATAAAAAATTCAAAGACATGCCCTTGCTCCCAGCCCACCTACTGAACATGCAGCAAGCATCAAACCTAGCAAGAGACTTTATCGCTGCCTTGAGGAAAGCATGCTACACCATGGCCATTAAACGAGACGACAGACGAATCTTTCTGAAGCTGAGGAATGCAGATGCTGTGAACAGGCAGAGGATCTGGCAGCTAACAGGAAAAGCTTCACTCTTCTGTCTCTGTGCTTGAAGCCAACATAAGCACCTTTCCTGGTTCAAACCTTTGAAGGTTGACAGGGAGCTGCTTTACAGTCCCGCAGCTGTTGAAAGGAGCCCTTTCTTTTTCCTGTATTCAAATCCCAGATCTGTGAATTGCGCTTTTTACTTTATAGCTGATGAAAACCAAGGAAGAACAGAATACAGGTGGAAGAACAGAATCCTAGGTGGAGGGGGAACACAAGCACACGCAGTCCTGGTAGACTTTGGGGTGGTTTGGAGTGCTTCCCAGTGCACCAGGAGTCTGTCACCCAGGTCGTTCTGCGGGATGTGTTCACTCAGATTGCACAAAGACAAGTACAATCTTACAAGTGCTTTTTCTGGCAATCTGTAATATAATATTTTCAGTGGAAAACAGAATGGGAGAAGTGAAGCACCTCTTTTCTAAGTTCAGAGAGTATCTAAAAAGAGACTGAAGTAGCTTTTAGGTGAGAACAGCAAATGATGCAAATTCCCTGATGATCCCCAACCAACTGCTTTGATTTTGTTCACATAATGTTTGGTGCATGGAAATAAAAATGGCAATTGTTTGAAGTGAGCAATGGATGTGCTCCAAGCTTTAACTGAGGTGGGACAATCTGAAGCTATGGCCTTCAGACAGCAACAGACATTTTGTGTTGTTGGGATACTAATCCATGAGACCAAATTAAATCTTGTTCACAGTAAAATCGCCAGCCACATACAACATCGACATAAGGTCCTTGTTGCCCCTTGATTCGATCTACTGATCCTCACCCACTGCATGGAGCTACTTGCTAAAATAGCCACGCACAATCTCTCTCCGGCAAATTTCCAAAGTGCTGTGACCTTGCCACCTGACTTCTCCTGCTAGAGGCTGCTTTCCGTGCAGGTTACCTCAAGAGCATGCCACAGTTCCCAGATAAAAGAGTAGCTTACCGGATACCCCCAGTTGCTGTTTCCTGTTTGGGTTTTGGCGTAATAGCTGCCTCGGGATGTCCCATAGCCATAACCATCAGCTAAACAGTCGTACATGGAACCTGTAAATGAAAAAAGCACCGTCAGTAGGAGAAAGTGGTCCCAGTGGGTGCACCTTTAAAGCATAGCACTCTTTTTTTTTTTTCTTCTTTTTCCAGTGAGTTTGCATCCTTTCAAATTGTCAGCAAAGAATAACAGAGTTAGAAAACTTAACAGGGATGTAGGAAAGAAAGTCAGCAAGTCACGCTCTTGCCATTGCAGGCAACTCAAAGAAGCTGTTTATTCAGAAGAGCCCCTAGAAACTCCAACCCTCAGACTGCGAGCAACACCGTAAGGTCTTCAGCACAAAAGCCCATAATAAAAAAATAAAAATAGTGCCATAAGATCCACAAGTGGACAAGAGCAGATTGGGCCAAAGACTTGGCCGATATCTTGGGTCTTTGCTATATGTGAGGAATGGGGTGATATTTTGTGATGCTCATCCTGGAAGCACTGAACCTGAAACTTACCTCCCTTACTCTGACTTGAAGGTAACTAAAATTCGCCTCTTCGCTGAAGATAAAGCCCACCCCAACCCTTTTGCCAGTCTGGATGGGGACAAAATGCTTTCCTGGTCTGAAGACTAATAATGGGATCAACACAAATAGTGTGAGCAAGGCTCGCTAAATTCAATAAGTTGTAAATAACAAATGGGCTTGGTAAATGACGATCACACCTATTTAACACCCGAGGATCTAAAATAGTCAAGCACTAAAAAAAACAAATAGCATTGCCTTTAATTTCCATCACCAGTCTCTGAAAGATCACTCTGTTTATACTTTGTTTTCCTGAAAATATATGAAGTTCCATCATTATGAACTCAGGGCTGCTTTCATCACTACGAGAAAAAAAAAAAAAAGGAACGACTCATTCTCTTTCCAAGCTGCAATTCCCTTAACACCTTTCAGATGGTCCAAAAGAGTTTAAGGTCATTTAAATTTCATTTTCAAAAGTGCTCAATAATTGTGGCATCCCAGGTCCCGTTACGAGGAAGTGCAAACCCTACACCCCAATTAACTTCCAGGGAAAGCTCTGAATGTCTAACAAACTGCAAAATCAGGACTTACCTGTCTCAAGTTATGCACCTAAACTGGTGGGTAATGTCAGAAATATCCTAATCTCTGATGGTTTGATAAGACTCATCTGTTAGATAAACTGGATAAACTCTACCACAAAGGCCCCGAAGCCACTCAGGTCTTCTACAGCCACCGATCCTTGGAATATATCTCATTTATTGCCTTGCCCGAGGCATCCTGAACCTGTTATGTTGATTTGGTACGTGGCTAAAAATTCTTGCATTTTCTCAGGAAGATCGTCCCCATAGATGCAGTATAAGTAATGAGATTTTCTTTCTATTGTCAACAAGAGAGGAGCAGCACTGCACGGATGGCAGCATCTGCAGAACGCCACTGAATGCAGAATAAGCAACAGCAGCGAGGGTTCACAAACATATGCTTGTGCAGAAAAACTACAGGATCTCGTTTTCCATAAAATGTATAGACTCGGTGAGCATTGTTCCAAGATGCCTATTAATATTTCTCCAGCACTGATTGCTTCATGTACATTAAGCTTCACAGGACTTGTGTTTAAGTGTGAAGGAAATAGCCATCGACCTGAGAAGGGAGGTACAATTCAGGGGCAGAATTCACCTACTGCTTACCTACCTTGTAGTTTCCCATGTACCTCCAGAGGAGGAGATTACTACTGGGCTTCAGCAGAAGCAAGGCAGGGCTTGAGATGATAAGTTTGTGCCAGGTGAGTGCAATCCCATAACAGTTTCCTGGGAATTACTTCTCACAATCATTCTCTTGTTCTGTGCAAACAGAATGTGTCTGCAGGCTGGAATTTCCTGACGCTGTTTGTGAGTCAACAGCACCCTTAAATGGAAGAAAGTGATTTTGGGTGTGACTCATGGGTTAACCTGACCAGTCCCCCCGGGACCATGCTTTTTTTCTCAGCATCCATTCCTGTCAAGCACAGCACTAAAGGCTTGGGGGTTGAGCAAGGAAATGCCAAAAATAAACCAGTTCAGGCACACGTAATTTTCATTGTAAAGTCACCATTCAGTGGACAAATTCAAGAGACCAGGAGTTTCATGCAGGTCTATGTTCTTCAGTTGTTGAAGAGTAGCCTTCACCTCCAAGAACTTGCACATAAGAGGTTGTAAATATATAATTATAGAAAGCCTCAAACGTTCAAGGCATTTTGAAGCTGCCTTGCTGGTTGGAGAAGGTGCTCCTGCCACCCCAGCACCGTGCTCTGCTGCTTGGAGAGCTCACTATGAAGGCCAGGAAGAACCTGGGGATTTTATGTTGGAGGCGGCTGAAGAAAACATCAGCTTTGTTTTGTCCTGTAAGTTTACACAGTTCTCTGCCTGACTCATCCTGAGAGGCAGCTTGGCTGTGTATAACCACCCCTAGGGGAGAGGAGGATATTCTGCTGTTCAGCCACCGCACGGGTAAAGACCATACAGGATGGCCACAGGTCCGTCTGAGACCCTGGGGTAAAACAGACTGTCTCCATAAATTAAACTAAACTAAACTATACTAAAACAAAACAAAACATAAAAAAATCACTTTGGCGGGGGTGGACTTGCTCACTGGGGCAATGATGAAGTTCCTGACACTGTTTCCTAGCTATGCCTGTGTCCCATTTGTTGGCATCCAAGCTGCTGCTTAGCTCTCTGAAGCACCCACTTGCACTTGCACAGACACAGAGTCGATTAAAACCACTGCATTAGTGGTAAATAACAGGTGGGACAGAAGCAGAAAAAACATGGAGGAGACTCGCTCACTGAAGCACAGCCTCCCAAGTGGGCAGAAAATACCTGAGGGCCGCTCAGGCTCTGGCTGGGCTGTCACAGGGACCCCTCTCCCACCCCCAAATTGCCATTGCCCCACAGCATTTCCTTCAGAACTTGGTCAATAAATCCCATTAACTTCGGTGGGAAAGCTCACGACTGTAAAAGCTAAGTACAACAGATAAGGATTGCAAAAGCTTTTGCTTAATCGCTGTGAGCACCACTACATGCCAGCCTTGCCCTCCTCCTCCTCTCACTGTTATCAATCCTCCTCTGTTATCAATCATTGCAGAGCAAAGTAAGAGCTGATATAACACAATATGCCTGAGCTTTATGTCCCTCCTAATCAGTTATTTACATTCTTCAAAGGCGACTCTGCAGCCCTTAAAGCTAGGAGGCTGATGGCTAGAAGAGTTATGTCACAAGTGCCATTTTTCAAGCATGACAGTAGAAGACTTCAGCTGGACACATAAAGCTAACAGGGAGTTTTGTGGCAATGGAGGCATATTAATAAATATTAATCTGTGGCAGGGAAAGGCAAGACAAGAACCCGTCACCGGTAGCGCAGGCTAGACAAGTCAAATAATAAACCATGCACAGCCTTAAAACAATGAGGATGATTAAACATAGGAAAAAAGTAGTAAGAGAAGAGGGCCTGTGGGAAGCCCAAAGCAGGATGCCTGCTAGGAGAGAAGTGTTGGTGAAATCCCAGCAGCTGAGAGCCGTGCAGGGATGACCAGGCTGCATTTCTGCCTCCTGGCCTTTGAGCGGAATGGACGTCCCTTTCTATACTCAATAACTTGAAAGGTTTGTGGAGGAGCTTTCACTGACCCATCTCCTGCTAGGGGAAGGTTACGGAAGTCAAAACATTGACTGTCCGCAATGCCCTCCGTGCACATCGGAGTAATTCCCCCATTAGATGTTGGTGGGACTTCCCTCAACCATAGCCAGCCTCTGCCTCGTGGCTCAGCCACGACACCGGTGGATACAACACTCAGTCTGGGTTTCCTCAGATCCCTGCTCGCTGCTGCACCTCGCCAGCCCGTGACGAGGCGCTGGCAAAGCTTTTCTTTACCCAGAGGACTTGGGAGATCAGCGCTGATGGCCAGGAGGAACTGGTTCAGCTCGGCCTTTTCTCCTGCCACCGCTCCATGTCTTGTGCATGACACCAGGGTCTTCAGACAGCGGCCTCACTGCCTTGATCTGCTGCACTCCAGTTAACCAACTGATTTTTGGGAGATGCCAATAGCAGGACATTGAGGGAACATCTGCTCCCTCTAAAGAGACATCAGTTATGGTTCACAATCCCATCCCTGCTGCGTGCAGGTGGGGTGCATGCCCATGTCCGCATCCTACGTACAGGGGTGAAGGCATTTGGGATGCTGGGGGAAGCCCTGCTCTGCTCTTCAGCTCCTGCTCAAGCCACGTATCAAAGTGCAGGGACTGACAGCTGGAGCTGGGTCGATACAGAAGGAACAGCGCTCGAACACTTATCAAGGGGCTTTAAAAATTCCCCAGCTTGTGCTGCCTTTGAGGAGCATCTCAGAGAAATCATACCGGGATGCACGTGGCAGATGTCCACCCCAACAGACCCTCAGCCTGTTTGCAGGAGACATTCATGCATCTCACTAGGTCTGCTCAGCTGCCCTCTGGACCAACAGCAGTAAAAACCAATATGATACAATGCTGCCCCTTGAAAGTTCAGCCTGACCGTCTCAGGCTCCCACCCAGGAGAAAAGGTGGAGAATAAATGGGAACTCCTTGCCCTTCTGGGAGTCCCTCCAGCAGTGCATGGAAGGAGCAGTTCCCAGGGCAAACCACCCGTGCCCATCAAAAAGGGGCACCAGGACCTCGGTGCTGCCCAGCCGCCCCGCGGTGGGAACGGGGCAGCCTCAGCCCCGTGTTTGGAGGCAGCTGCTGGGAGCTGGATGTGACTCAGCTTCCCTGGGATGCAGAAACCAGAGCTGCACATTTCCACGCAATTCCCATTCCCAGACATTCCCAAAAGTGTCTGGAGGAGGGGTTTAGCTTGAGCTTGTCGAGCAGAGACGGGCAGCTTGGGAATTTGCTTTTCTTTATTTCTTTCCCAGAGGTTTCACCTGGGCTCCTCTCCAAGCAGAATAATCCCCCTCTGCCTCCCTTCCTTCCTGCCCATGGGCAGCAGTGGGAGACGTCCCCCTGCCTGCTTCCCCTTGGAATAACCCTCTGCTGCAAAGGGAGGCTGGTGGTGCCCCATTCCCCTCCAGAGCCTCTCATCTCGTCCTGGGCTGTATTTTGTTTGGTCGGGTCTGGCACCATAACACCGTAAGCAATAAACCCTCCTGAGGGAGGCGGGGATTTGCATCTCCCATCGCCTGTCATTTTGGTGACAGAAGAAAGCTCTCCTCTCCCCGTCCCCCACCCACCCACAGGAGTCCATGTCCACAAACGTGCAAAAAAAGAGAGAGAAAGCAGAGATTTTGGATCACTGCACACACGTCTTTCCCATGAAGCTTCTCTATTCCCTCTATCGCAGCAATTACGATGCACGCATCCAGGAGGGCTCCTACGGGAATGCCACCTCCACTCCTTCCCAGCGCCTCTTGGCAAACCAGCCCCAAACATGTCCGGACCGTGCCACCCCACCGGTGCTGGAGTCTGCCTCCAGATCCAGCTCGGAAAAGCTGCTACCGAGTCGTAGTCCCCGAACGAGCCATCAGAGACCAGCCCAGCTCACCCGGCTTCCCTGCAAACACCTCCATGCACACTGCGCTCCCCAGGCACGCTGAAGGACTCGGTCCCAGCCCCAGCAGCCCCCATCCCCCAGAGCCTGAGGCTTTGCTCTTCCCATTAAGCCTGGCCAGAGCAATGAGCTCACCGCAGCTGCTGGTGAAAGCACCACCGAGCCGGGAGGTTTTGTGTTGTGGTTGCTGTGCCCATCTGGTTTTGCAGCTCCTGTCTGGGGAAAGCTGGGTTGCCCTCCAAGTCAGCTTCCTCCAGACGCAAGGACAGAGAAGAAGACAATTTGCCGAGCCTCAAGCCAAAGAGGAAGGTGTTCCTATAGGAAACCTGGATCCAGGACTCAGCTGAGGACTTGCACAAACCGCGTGGAGGTGGAGCAGCCGGATGCCTGCTCCCTGCTCTACCCCTCTGCAAAACGGAGGGGGCTGCGAAGCATCCCCGCTGCACCGCTGCGGTAAGGAAGGGACATTTCTCATCCTCTCACCCCCTTCCTGCCACTCAAACGGGGACATCCCCGAGGCTCAGCCTTCAAATGGGGGACACGTTGGGAGCTCTGGAGGCAAAGCCTGAGCTGCCAGAGCTCAGGTCCATGCCCTGTGCGTAGCAGAGCTGCCTGCTCCCTGCCTGCCGCAGAGCTGCCGGCCCCACGGCGCGGTGGAGCCGTGATGATGGTGGCGTTGGCTGCCTGCAGCAGGGGATGAGTTTGGAGGAGAAGCCCTCCTAGGGGACACTTGCGGAGGAGAGGTTCACAAAGCTTTTAGGCAGCTTCAAGGCCAGGGAGCAAATGGCTAGCAGCACGGCACAGACACAGCCCAGAGCCCCGGGGATGGACTGGCTGCACCAGTGCCGTGCCCTGTCATAACGCCTCCATCCCACGCAAGAGACCCCGGCATCCCCTGTCCCAGGCACCCCGTTAGAGATGCAAACCGCTCTGACCCCATGAACAAAACCCCACAAAAGCTCACAGCAGGGGCACCCCACAGCACCTGCACCGGTCCTAAAGGGGACCCCTTGCTCTCCACCGCACGGTGGGACATTACCTCGGTTGGAGTGTCCCACGCTCGACGACACCGACGACTTCTGCTTCTGCCGCTTCACCGTCATCATCACTTGCTCTTGGACCCGCTGTTTCCCCGTGCCCTTAGTTTTCAGCTTGTGATCCGAGGGCAGGGCCAGCGTGGAGCTGGCCTGGTCTTGGAAGCACTCATATGCCAACGCAGTCTTCAGTGGAGAGTGAATCATGGCTGCACACCGCGGGGCTGGGGGGAGAGGGGGCTGCACTGCACCTGACCGCGCGCGACACGAGGCGACAGCGAACGCGTCTCGTTCTGGCGTTAATCTCCCGAGCCCCTCCTTGCCATACGTCCCCCAGCCGAGGGTGTCTCAGGGCTCCTGCTCCCGGCTCGGCTCCCCGCCGTGTGAGCAGGCACACCCTCTGCCAGACTGGATATACAGCCCTGCCTGCACACACCCACGCGCTCCCCGCCGCCGCCGCTCGCTCGCGGCCCCCGCGCCGCCGCTGCAGGGCACGCGGCTCTGCTGCCCTCGTCCCAGCTCTGCCCCAAACTGGGGGGGGTCCCAGCAGGGAGAGGGGAAGGGTGGGAGGGGGGGTGGGTGGGCGTCGGACACTGCTGCGCCCCCTCGCAACGGGGCCATGGATATGGGGCTGTGCGTCTCACTAGGAAACGGTGCTCATAGGCTGGAGGAGCTCCCGTGCAGCCCGCTTAACTTGTTTTGCGTTATTTCTCTTGGTTTAAGATGGATCGAAATGGTGTCCCAGTGCCAAGAGCCTGGGGACAGCCCTGATAGCAAGAGGCAGCATTGCACACACCATGGGTCAGAGGCACAACACTGCCCGCCGTGCCTGGTCCCACAGGGGTCCAGCCACCACCATGGCCCCACAGCGATGCTCCCATTTCCCTCAGTCCAGCTCTCCCTGTGCAAAAAACTTCCTCTGCCTGCACAGGTTGTAAATCTGCTAAGCCCAGGGCTGCAGGGGTGCCTGTGTAGCACCTAACATGGGGGTCGTGGACCCTTTGGCAGCAGCAGTATAAAATCCATGTATAAATCAGGACAGGCACCAGGCAAAGCTTTGGGGCAACCTCTGCAAGTGGCTTGGGGTAGCATGGAAGAAGCGAGGACTTTTAGCAAGACGACTACAAGAGAACCTGGCTAAGTGAGAAGTCACGCTGGGTTTTGACTCTGAAGGCGAGGTTTCTCTCTGCCAAGCTGGGCTGCAGCGAGTCCTTTGCAGAGAACCAGACTCCTCGGTGCTGGGGGGCTCAGTTTCAGGTCACAGCAAGTGCTGGCAAAGCTCCTGCCGAGCCACTAGAGGCTGACAGAGGAGGAGAGACACAAACCCCATCAGCAGGGAAGCCAAGGGGAGGGCGCCCTGGACAGAGGCTTCCTGGGATCCCTTGCCACCAGGTCCTGGGCATGGGACAAGGACACACGGCTGGAGAAGCAGCTTCCTCTGTACTGCTGGACAGAGTCCCAAAACTCTCCACAGTGGAGAGGACTTGGGGGGGTTCCTCCATCCCTTGAGGGACCAGTGCCTGGGGTCTAGGTGACCTTAGACCTGGTGCTGGCAGCTCACAGACGCTGGGTCCCTCCTCGAAAGCAGCAGGAGGACACCGAACACACTTTATTTCATTCCCATTCATCAGGTTTTGTGTTTCCCTGGTGGTTTGTGGACACGCAGGTGGCCACAGCAATGCCGCACTTTGGTTTTCATGGGAACAAGAGCAATATCAGAAAGCACGGGGCATGTTCCTAGGTAGGATGAGCTTTGTACACCTGCTGCTGCTCCAGGGTGCTTCTCCAGTGAACCCCAGCAGCAGAAACCCAAACTCTGTTAATGAGACTCAGACCTAGAGCAACTAGAGCCTAATTATCATTGGCTTCCCCTCCCCAAGGTTCCCAACGTCTCACCCAAGTGATGCAGCAGCTTCACTCTGCTCCATCACCCAACCAGCTTGGACATTTAGGCCATGCCCAGGGGAGGCCAGCCTGGGTGAGCACTGCCCAAGACCACTGCCAATGTGCAGGAACATGGAGGAGGATTTTCTGCTGCTCCTGTGCTCATTTCAGAGTGGAGATATGGCTGTGCGCTTCCAGTCTGGATAGGGAACAGCGAAGCAATACCTGGGTGTTGCTTTCCTGTGTCCTACTTGTTTCTCCTGAACGCTTGTTATCGATGCCAAACGATGTTTTCGCAAATCAATGACAGGCTGTCAGCGTCAGATGGCTTCTGCACAACAAAGTGCCCAGCTCTTGCAAACCTGTAATGTCATTTTCCCCACGGCAAGGAACAGCCCTCACCCTGTCCCTGCACGGGAGAGCCAAGTGTTTATCACATCCAGTCATTTGCTGGCGGATAATACAAATGCTGTGCTCCAGCATCTGCCCTGTTTCATAACTCGCCCAAAATGCTGAGCTGGGCTGGGGAGCTGGGGACAGGGAGCTTACAGAGGCTTTCAAGAAACAATGGTTTCTTCGGGGTGAGTTTGCACAGTCTAGCCCAAGGGAGGGAATCTCCCAGGTTTCTGCAACTGACTCCAATCCCATCTCTAAAAGAGCAAAAGGTACTTAAATAAAGGAGTTTATTGCACCTCTATGCAAACTGCTGCTTCTGCTCTGAATCACGGGCTGGGGATGCTTACTTAGCAGGGCACGGTGAGTGTCATCCCCAGCAAGCCCAGTGCAGCAGAGCTTGCATCTGCAAGCGCCTGAAGCAAATTCCCTGTCTGCCTTTCTGTCTGGAGCTCGCAGGCACCGGGGTAGCAGCAGGGGAAGGCTGAAAGGGAAACAAAACCTGTGCCAAATCTGGAGCAGGATAGGCGAAAGACTGAAGAGATTAACAAAAAGAAAAGAAAAAAAAAGGCAGCTGGTGATCGGAGGGAGACGGGGGCCTTCGCTGCGGTCCAGCGGCTGCATGTGCGCGCACCAAGCATCGCATGGCGATGCCGTGAATCACTGCTCCGCACCCCACACGCTCACAGGGACACACCTTGTGCATCTGGCCTCTTCAAAGCATTTTTGTGCGAGTTCCTGGGATTCCTGCCAACTCGCTGATTGCAATCAAAGGGCTCGCTGGCCCAATGCTGCTCCCAGAGTGGTGCAGGGTTTTCTGTTCAAACTTGTCAGGCACTCCTGAACTGAAGGTGTCTACAGATCACCGCAAAATCTAAATCTAGCTTGAAAAAAAAAAATAGCTAGCCCCCAAATTGCTGATGGACAGCCCTGCTGTGACTTTGTATCACCTGGGGTTGCTTCTTCCTTGGGGTGGGTGGTCACCAAGAGGGACAGATGTA
Source organism: Anser brachyrhynchus (assembly GCF_964034855.1). Taxonomy (NCBI): domain Eukaryota; kingdom Metazoa; phylum Chordata; class Aves; order Anseriformes; family Anatidae; genus Anser; species Anser brachyrhynchus. The sequence continues at coordinate 4,171,808 of NC_137720.1, read as the reverse complement.
ATGGTGCTGGGAATTTCTCACATTTCCCAGGATAATGCCATTTTCTGAGGGGTGACTCAGCCTCACCCAGCACAGCTGAGACTTCCCAGAGCCTGGCAAGGTTTCTCCAGGAGAAAACCTGCTCTTCAAATGCACAAAGCCTTAGTTTCACTCAGCCTCTCATGAAAGGCTCTCCTTCTGCGGGACCACAAAGCGCCACGGGGCTGGGGCAGGTGGGGAGCTCAGCTCCACCGGGGGAACCAGGATCCAGCCGAAAGCGTGCGCGGAGCAGCCCAGCCGAGGGGAGCCGTGCAGAAGCCTGCTGAGACACGCGGACACCGTGTTTCTGAGAAAAAAACTTCCCTGGGCTCCTCGCACACACGGCACTGAGTCGTTTTGGGGTGGTGCTGTGGGAGGACGGGACGGTGACAGCAGCAGGCAGAGGGCAGCCGGGCTGGTAACCTCCCCGGGCCCGCAGGTCTCCCACTGTGGATTGGAGCTTACATGATAAAAGGAAGGAGACCCCCCCACTCTCTCCACAAAAAGGAAGGACAGCTCACACAGAGCAGCTGCAAGGCTGCATGCACCAAGCTGAAAGCCTTGCGTAACGGAGATAAAGCACCTGGGAATGAAATCCCCGCATCGTTCGGGTGTGTCGTAACAGGCATGGGGAATAATTCTGGCTGGGGGACCGACCCTCTGCCCAAAGCAGGGCCAGCCTAGCTGTGGTTGCTCCAGCCCTTGTCCAGCTGAGGTCTAATGGAAATCCAGCAGCTTCTCCAGCCTCTGTTCCAATATCTGGTGACTCTCACAGTGAATTTGTTTTCCAAGTATCTAAGAGGAATGTCCCACCTCCCAGCTCACTCCTGGTGCCTCTTCCTCTCCTTATGCACCTCAGAAGATCTGGCTCCATCTCCTCTGCACCCTCCCACCAGGTAGCTGCAGAGAGCTGTAAGACCCCTCTCAGCTTTCCCTTCCCTGCCCGAACCTTGCAACCCTTCCTCCTGTGTCCTGTGCTCCCCTCCTGACCATCTCAGGGCTGGAGAGCAGACCCAGACCCGGCCCTCGCTGTCAGTTGGACTTCCAGGGGCTCAGGCTCCTGGTTTCCTGCTTTTTCACCTCCTCGTGTCCCCATCTCACCTGAGGAGCCTCTACCAAACCGGTCGAGGAGCTGCCGGTGTCCTGCCACCTCCACCCGGTGCTCTCTGCCAGGCAAGGTCCAGCTCAGGGCGCACTCAGCCCCCGGCTCCTCCTCACCCACCTCTGTGAAGGGGATGCACTGCGGGGGGTGCTTCACACCACGACTTCGTGGCTGGGGCACTGCTGGCCAAGCCCGCCCTTGCTACAGTCGCCTGCAGCCGAAAGGCAAAGCTCACGACCTGTGGCTGCTGCACGGCTTCCCTTGAGAGCAGGTGACGCTGTCGAGATGAGCGTGAGGTTGGTCTCCACATCTGCGCCGTGCTGCTGCCCCACCATGTCCGGCCACACAGGCTCAGGGCAGAGGTCTCCTGGGTGCCTGTGAGGACATCCAGCCCCCAGCAAGGATGGGCTGGGCTCCTGCAGCAGGCTGATGGTGACCAAGGGACAGCGAACCCTGCTTGCCCGTGGCCAGAAGACCTGGCGGCACTCTGTGGTAGCCTCTCCCTAGCTTCAGCTGTCTGCTCTGTTTCTGAGGGTCCTGAGGCCCACCCAAGGACCTGACCAGTGACTCTCTTGCCTCTAGATGGCAAACGGCACGGCTGGCAGGTCCAAAGGGAGCCGGTTGTCAGTGGGGTCACTGCTTGCGGGCGGCTGGGCTTGGGGCAGCCACACTCAGATGGCAGAGAAGAGCCCACACCGCCACGGACCAACCGTGGAGGTAACCTAAGAGTGTGTTTTGGAGGCTCTGTGGGGTGCGTGAGTGTTATTGGGGTGGCGCCCCCTGAATGTGGTCACATCAGGTCCTGCCAGAGGCATGTGCTGCTTCCAGGAGCGCTCAGAGGGAGGGATGGGGTGGGGGGCATCTGCTCTACAGGCGATGCTGCCAGGCAGGTATGAATGCACTGTGCAGAAAATTGAGGGCTTGAGCCTGTGCCCACCGTAAGACAGTTCAGGGAGGTGACTACAGCCACATAGGTGTGAGTGGAGAAGGCAGATAGACATCGCATCCAAGAAGGTACCTGGACTCCTCGCCTCCCTGTGCTCATACCAACCTGACCCCGCTCAGAAACGCTGCGGGGAAGGGAGAGCGCGTTCCCTCCATGGAAGGAACAGAGATGACAGGGCCAAATTTAGACAGGGAGCAAGCACGTAGATGGTGCGAGGGTGCCCTTGATTCCACGGCGTTGTGAAATCCCCTGCATTTCTGCTGGGGGAGGACACCTCGCAGACCAGCTTATGTAATGATTTAGCAACCTTTCCCAGCGTCATCCGACTCGTTAAAGCAACCTGCGGCAGGGGGCGGGCAGGGGAGGCGATCGCACGCCAGTCCCCCGGGAGCAGATGGGGAGCACGGGCTGCGGGTGGGTGCGGAGGAGGGCGGCGAACACCGCGTTCCCCATCAGGGTTTGGGGTTATGCGCATGGGGCAGCGCTGTCCCTCTGCAGGGAGCTGCAGGTGCTGCTGTGCTGGTGGGGCCTTTTCCCATCCCTCCACAGCAACGTCTCGGTGCAGGGCTTTGGGTCTGGTTTCTCCCCACATCCTGCATCAGGGAGTCCCATCTGTTTCATCCTGGCTTAAGCACAAAGGTGATGCTCGATGTTGGGTGCTACAGGCACGGTTGTCCTCTCTCAGGGTGGAACGGAGCAGCCTGAGCTTTGGGATCACCAGTTATCAGGGATCTCACTGTTGGTTCTTCAGGCCCAGGCTCTTCCTACCTGAACTCCAGGAGGGTTTGTCTGCAACTGTCAATGTACACAAGTCCTGTCTGGATGAAAACATCGGGCTGGTGCTGCGCACACAGTGTCCTGCAGCATTAATCCCAATGGTATTGCCCACCAGGACACACAGTGGGTGACAATGAACTTTGTTGGTCACATCAAAGCTGTGCTCATCCCCACCTTTGGAGAAGCAGCTGCTGGAGGACTTTGCTTCCCCATCCTCTTCTCTGCTTTTGGGAAGGCTCCAATGCCTGCACAACCCCTAATTGCCCCATGCTGGGTGTTGCACAGCAGCATGCTGCTGGAGATGCTCCTCCACCTACATGCAGGGGCTGTGGCAATGTCCCTGCAGTCCCTGGGGTCATCAGAGCCTGGGTGGGATCAGGACATCCCCAAGGAGTGGAGTCTTGCTCCCAGACGCTGCCTTGTGCTTTCCATACTCAGCAGTAGCTCTTTGCAATTAAGGTGTCCACAGCTAACGATGGGCACTCCCACAGTTTTGAGACTGCAATCAAATTTTGGCAGAACACAGTTTACCACCTGGCATGGACCCAGGCTGATGGGAACTCAAAAGAAATGCAAAAAGATGGATATGAGACGGATGCATTCAGCTTAGTGTTAAAGGCTTTGCGGCTTTACATTTAGGTTGTGGTTTTATCTTTATCACGCTGTCCATTTCTGCAGACCGCGTGACACGAGCGCACCAGGTCCTAGCCTCGGGTGCTGCAGGAGCTCACAGCTTGCTGCTGGATGCGGCACCCCCCGGTGCCCCACGGAAAGCCTTTGCTAAGGCCAAAGTGGCGCAGCACGAAGCTTCGGTCCCATCCACATCTCTCCACATGAAAGAGGACTCTTGAGCCCACAAGCAGCACAGATAAAATGCTCAGGCTTTCTCACATAAACTGGGAAAGGAAAGCGTTGCTTGCACGGGCACTGTGCGGCCAGCAGAACTTGGTTAGCAAAAGCCTGGATTCAAGGGCACGTGCAAGCTGAACCTCTTCCTCTCCTGGGGACGGAGAGGGCCAAGAAGTGAAAGAGCTGGCAGAAGCTGCAGCCAGAACAGCAAGGGCAGCTGCCACAATGCTTCACGACCTCCTTCCCAGCTCACCAGTTCCACTGAAGCCTTGCCCTTCCCAAATCTTTGGCAACTGCTCTCCTGGTAGGACCTGGGATGCAGCTGGGTATCCCGCTGTGCCAACGCCCTTCCCAAGAAGAGGGTGATGATAATAAGCCCAGTCCTGAAGGAAGAACCAGACAACCTAGAAGCTCAGTCCTTTTCCTGATTAAATTATGAAGCCTTGTTTAACAAAAATTGCTATGAATAAAAGCACCAATCAATAGATTTATGTGAGTTGTGCTATTAACGTTATTTCTTAAGGGTACCATTTATTTTAACAGCAAAACCTCTAACCCTGGTGGTTAGTAGCGAATTTATCTCGAGACAATATGTGAGGCTAATCTGTGTATCATGGATGGGTTATGGGTTATGTTTCACTCATGTCTGCTTTCCAGGAAGAGGCTGTGGTGAGTTGGGTTTCAATGTGGACAGGTATTTACATGTCCACCTGCAGACTAAATGGGGAAAAATGATTTCCAAAGCCAATTTATAGCTGGGCACGCAAATAGTCTTTGGGTAGTAGCGATAGAGACAGGGCAAGGAGATGTCTGAGGTGATGTTCACCCACAAAAGTCATACCTGTGCACTTGATACTGATCCTTCCGTGACCTCTTAGTCCCTTTTGCCTCTCTCCTCATGCAAAATCACCTCCTTACTGGAAACGGGCTGAAGCACTGGGCTAAATTTTTGTGGTCCTTTCTGTATGTGCAGCCGCTCTGGTCCTGGAAAAACCAGGGACAAGTGGGGCTGCCTGACCCAGCTCCGACACCCGGCTCGGGGCAGAGGAGGTGCGCACTCCGCACAGCCTTGGTTTAAGGACGTGATTTATGCAGCCTCCCGGCAAGTTGGCTGAGCTCCTGCTCCGCATCCCAGCAGCCCCGGGCACCACGGAGGGACTTTGCGACACCAGCTGGCAAATCCAAAGTGGAAACAAGGGCAGAAGCTGCAGCATCCCGTGAGATGGTGCTCAGCCCTCAGTTGGGTCTGAAGTCTTGGCCATGACTCGAAACCAAGGAGGGCTACGGGAGCGCATCCCATGCCCCCTGCCACGCTGCTGGAGAACGGCACACACGCCTCCTGGTTTTATTATGGAAACAACTAACCAAGCCATCTGTGCAGGAACGTCCTGTGCACCACAGGCCCTGGTGAAAGCAGGCTGTGGTTTTTGCGACCGCTCCTACCATTTTCTAGGTTGCCCAAGCCCAAGCAAGATACGCCATTGCCAAGGGCCATCCCATATTTTCAGGGGGATGCAATAAGCTACCGCATGCATGTATGTGTCACTGTCCTCCACTGGGGAAAATCACAGAAAGTTTTAGGTTGGTTGAGACGTTAACAGGTCCTGAGTCCAATGTCATGTTCAAAGTAGGGCTCACTCCAAAGGCAGCTCAGGCTTCCCCAGTCCTTGCCCAGCTGAGGTTTGGTTACCTTCCTTCTGTAGATCAAAGTGCCCCGTCTTCCTCTTTTAATAAAAAAGTCTGACATTTTAAACAAATGCACGATCTAGAAAACCAGAAATGATGTTTCTGTAGATATTAACTAGCAGCTGCCCTGAACAAGTTTTAACCTCCGATTTAAGTCAACTGGTAAAATAAAATCAGAAGCTTCTGTACAGAAATGGGTTTTAACACAATTTTTCCAGACACCTCTACTCAAGACCTCACCTCCTGGGAATTCCCTGCACTTTATGGGCAACTGAGCAGGCGCAGAGAGGGCACCTTGCTGCGACGAAGTGGGAGCTTTTGGAGGAGGGGAACCTCCTCAGGAGGGGACACTGCTTACCCTTGGCACAGCACATGGCGTTTGTAGCAACTACACCAGCTCTGGGAAGGAAAAGAAGAGAGTTTTGTGACTGTGACCCTTTTCCAGCTTTGGACAGTACCCAAAGTCCTGCCTCAATGGCTAGGGCACAGAAGTGTTAGCCAAAGGGACTACCACCCATCCATGGACATCCCGAGGGGTGTCCCTGCCCAGTGACATCGGCAGTGCCATTGCAGCTAATGCAGGAGGACCAGAGGCTAATCCCTGGTCCAGAAGCAGGTAGCAAGGACAGGATCTCGGCCACCCTGCTTTGGGACATCCTTCTTCAAAGCAGAGGTGTGCAGCTGCTGCGTCTACATCTACAGATCAGGCACTTCCAGGTCCACGTGGTGGCCATGCCATAACTATTATCTGGAGCGTTTGTGGTTTTTTTTTTTGCCTGGCTCAAGTGGCAAAAATAATTTGAGGGCAGTGGTGGGGAGGGGTTTTAATAGCATGAAACTGAGGGGATACGCTGGGTGCTGGAGGGCATGGCATGAGGATGCAAAGCCAGCTGGGGTAGTTCGGGAGGGCTGTGCAGGTTACAGGGACCTAACGCTGGAGGAGTGCAGGCAGCTGGGCCAGCACCTGGACCCCATTCCCTGGCAGCACGCATATACCCAGACAGGTAGGTTGTGCCTCCCCATGCTGGGACATGAGCACACAGGAGACACCAACAGATCATCCCTGTGTGCGTCCAGATTTCCTTAAAACACCCAACAGCTAGCCCAGCAACCCAAACCCCAACAGCCCCACCCTCTGCAGCACCACAGCATCTTCCCACAGTACCTGGCCTTTCCCACATGGGAAACACGAGTGTCCAACAGGCTCAGCACCGTCCCAGGGTTTCACAGCTGGTGCCGTTCTGGGGGGCAGGAGGCTGCAGCCAGACTCCGACCTATCCTGGCTGCTGGGGACGGTTGATGGGGAGGACGGGTCCTGCACATTTCCTATCGGCAGGCTGAAAAAGGAGTCTTAAAGGGAAAAAAACAAATTAACTGCTGTTGATATGAGGCAAGAACCTCGTGTTCCCGTAACACAGGGATGCTGCAGCACTGGAAGTCGTTAAGACAAGACGGACAATTTGAGCAGGGCTTGGTCACACTGTCCTGCACTGGAGCAGGGGAAGGACCAGGGGACTTTCTGAGCTTCTTTCCTGCCCTACAACATCACAACCCAGCCCTTCCCCTCCACTGCAGAGGGCCAGCAGCCAGGAGATGGCAGAGACAGCAGGGACAAGCACTGACAGGGATGCTCTGGGCATCCACGATACAACCGGTGTGAAAAGAGGCAAACGAAGCTCGCAGGGTGCGTGGTCCTTGCACGCCGCATGGACAGGGCTGGCTCAGCCGTGAGGTTTTTGCAGTGGCTGTTTGGTGCTGTGCAGCCAGCGCACAGCCCCGTGGGGTGTGACAGCACCGAGGTCCTGCTGCACAGAGATTTCAGGATCACCGGCCTAAAGCTTGCTCACGTTTGATTGTTTTAGAGGTGGTGATGCCAGTGCTCCGGGAGGGCGGAGGGGAGCTGGAGCAGCCCTGTTGAGGCATGTGCACAGGCGCCCTCCTGCAGCCCCGCCGCCCTTTGGACCAAGACTCCTTAAGGTGTGATTTGCCTTGCCAGACGAGTTTTCAAAAGCAAGCTATCAGCTCCCTGCTCCCAAACACGTGTCCCTCTAATGGAGACAGTTTATCCTCTGCTGGAATTGAGCAACTCAACCCTCCTCTTGCATTACCGAGCCTTTCAAGCATCATTTGATAAGCAGTATGAGCGCAGCTCCTCAGGCATTGCTTCATCTTTTGGCGTGCTTTGCCCTGCCAAAACTGTGTTTCAAGCTACCTATAAATTATGCTTCACGGTCGGCTTTCATCTGCTCGCCATGCAACGGGCGAGAACAAAGGCCACTACGTGCCACACCAAGGCAGAAGAGCCAAGAGCCGGGTGTAGGCACAGGCAAGGCAGGCGGCGGGAGGAAGCAAAACAACCACAGCCCGCTGCCAGCCTTACATCAGAGATGTGGGCAGCCGGGGTGCCTGCTGCTGCCAGCGAAGGAGCCGTGGTATGGAGGGTGAGGAAGGGAAAGAGGGCAGTGAAATCTAGTTTTGCCTGCACGGCTGTGAAGGGTTAAGCAAAAGCAGCAGCAATGGGGGAGGCAGCCACTGTCCTGGCAAAGGGGCTGCAGGCAGCTGTGTGCAGGCAAGTGGGAGAGAAAGGCAGAGCTGTAGGCACTGAAAACAGAGATCTGCACAAGCCGACAGCTCTCGAAACCCCAGCTACTGGGGCCACCCTGGAGGAAGCAACATTGCTCAGACCAGGGGTTTGGGCTGGGTCAGAGAGCAGCTTTGTTTGCACGGGAGTGAGCAAATGAGAGGAAATGTCATTTGCAGGGTAACAGGACTTCATAGGTCAGTGCCTGTGGGTCTGTCAAGTAAATGTGCATCTGCTGGAGAAGGCTGTGCCTGCCGAGGGTGAGGAGGAGCCAGTGTCACCGGCGAGGCTAAGGAAAGCAGGCGTCAGCCAGTGCAAGTGCATTACACATTGCTAACGTGGTCAAGTTTAGCTGGGTTTCATTTCACCGTGGTCCTCTTTGGTTGAGCTCGTCAGGTAGGTCTGACCCCTTCTGGAGGCACCAGGGCTGGGCAGACAGAAAGGGGTGAAGCTGAAGGTCTCTGACATCCCTTTGTACAGCAAGAATGGCAGATGAGCTGCACAGATGTTCAGATGACTTCTTTATCTTTGTGCCCCAGCTCCTCATGGCTTAACAGGATCTCTTCCGTGAATCAAGGCACCTCCCAAGGCTGCTGTCAGAGAAACCGAACACACACAGCATCCTCCTTTACCAGCTGGTGCTGCCTGCGTGTCTTGGCTTAAAATAAAACTCCTCGAATAATGGTGAGCTCCATCTGATAGAGCAGCGCTTGGTTTAATGGCATGGCCCACAGACCATGTTGAGTGGTAAGAGATGGAGTCCTCGCTGCGTTCACCTCACCTGGCTTCGGCAGCGAACAGCTAACAACATCCTCCCTGCTGTGGTGGTGTTTTTTCTTTCATCTTATCAGGCCCAGAAGTAAGATTAGGCAGGAAAACATGGTCTGGTCAACACCTCCATCCAGCTTTGCACTGCCAGCGTTACCAACAGGTCCCCTCGGGCTGAGACACAGCTTGAGCATCTTGCGCATCTCGATGCGCTGCCCACAGGAAAAGCGCCTACAAACAGAAGCCGCTCGGACAACTCTGTTGTGAGCGTGGCATCACAAACAGCGTGCCTGGGAAGTGCCCTGCGAGGTGAGCTTTGCACCCACCGCCTAAATCACAGCAAATGCTCAGCTGAGACAGGGCAGCTGCTGGACTCCCATCAGATGCTGAATCACTGCTGATACATGTCCTGATTGCAGAGGGTTTAGAAATACTCCAGACGTGTCCAGTTTTACTTCTTCACATTTGCAATTGCAGCAGAGCTTCAGCCAGGCGTCACAGTATTTAAGGGTGACAAACCCAGACATTAGCTGTCAGTGCCTGCACCCCTCCAACCCATCAACAGAGTGCCTGTGCTAATGCAGAAAGAAGGTTACAGCTCAAAAGGTACTGACAGACTACATAAGGGACCTCCAGGGCCAGAGAGACATGGTGAAGACACCTGCACAACCCACAGTATCTCAGACCTGCAAGGGTGATGGATTAGGACTGGGAACACAGCAGAAGTAGAGCATCCCCTGTTGGGAGCATCGTCCCTGCCCACGGGCTGTCCCAGTACTCCAGGAGAGGAAGCTGCAGCCAGAGCAGATCCAAGACAGTTAGAAAGCAACGTGTCCAGCTCGTCCTCCATCCCACCCCATGTCCGCCCTTCCCCAGATGGACCTGGTGGAGGAAGAGATCTGCTTCCTTTTCTCTTCAACAAAAGCAGCAGAGGTGATCTGTAGAGCAGGTCCTCTGTACCTCCGCATCCAGCAAGCCGTGCACAGCCATCCCTCAGTCTCCCCCTACTCCCAGAATCACTGAGGCAATCCCACCCACAGCCCTGACCCACTGCACCCCACCACAGAGCCACCCCTCCTGCAAGCCACCCCTTTGGGTCCCTGCTCAGCCCCCTCCAGGAGGGACACCACCCAAACCAGCATCCTCCGGCACAAAGCATCATTCCCTGCCCAGACTGGTGCAGGTGTTACAGGATCCTCTGTTCTGGGACTGCCTCCTTCTGAAATGGGCAATGCTATATGATCACTGCCAAATTCATCCCTCTCACACGGGCCCGCTGTTCCCCCAAGACTTTCAGTGCAATTGCACAGATAGGACGCCCCGTGGCTGCAACGCACTGTGAGGTTGGGCTGGGGATGGCGAACACCAGCTCTTTCACACCCTGCTTGCCAATTCGTAGCGTACTCGCTGCCTGGCTGATGACAGGGAATGGGAACCAGTAGAAAATAGAATAATAATAATAAAAAAAAGCTCTTACCTGAGGTTGAGAAAAAGAAGGGAGGCATGGGAGACTGAAAGCAGCCTGGAGGAGTTAGACCTTGACTTCTCCTACTTGGAACAGGACATCGAGCTGGACGTAGGTGAAACCACAGCCCCTATCCTGCTGCAGTGCATAATGCTGCCCCTGGGGTACTGAGCACAGGGCTTGGTCCATGCAAACCAGACTGCAGCCAGAGCTCTCCATTCTGCAGCCACACTGCCAGAGCTGATAGCATGGCACGAAGGGAACACAGCAGGGCATGGAAGAGGGTAGCCATGGCTGTTCTTTCCCCAGCAGGCTCTCCCCAGGAGCTGCAACACAACACAGCAGCTGCCTCCTGAAGCACGTCTCCAGAACAGCACCCCGGGACTCCATGTAGGAGCGAAGGGGAAGACAGGCTTGGGAAGCAGATGTGGTGATATTGATCTAAGCTACAGGAAACTACAGAAGGGCACCATCCTCAAGGATTTGGGGGTGAGGCTGCCAGGGTACCCTTGAACATACTCCTGCTCTGATCTCATCATCCAGGAAGTCCAGCAATTTAAGAAGTGGTAAGACATGCCAATGGCAGCTCTTTTAACAGCCTTGTGGAGGATGGCAGGGCTCTGAAGTGTTTCAAGCTTCTGAAGAAGCTGAAATTGCTGGCCTGCAGACTCTGGAAAACCCTCTCTGCACAGTCCCTGGAGGGCTGTGCAGTCCTATAGCACCTCTCCCTGGAGAGGGAGGGATGGGACCGGCTGTGCAGTCAGGGAGGGGTGCGGATGGAGGCAGTTCCAAAGGCTGCCTCTCCCTGCCCAGCACTGCCATCCCCTGAGGCAATCCAGGTCCCCTCTTGCAACAGCCAGCTCCAGGCGAGGGGTGCAGAAGCGGGCAGCTGTTGCTCAAAGTGCTGCCCAGGGTCAATCCATCCCCATCTTGCCCAGCCAGGAGGATGGGCTGTGAATCCCCTGCAGCTAGAAACGCAGTCATCCTTCCAAAAAGGGATGTTCAAAGGCTTCGTGTGGAAAGGCTTCCCCAGGACACCAGCGCAAGTCCCCACTCCATCTCTTGCCTCCCAGCCAAACAGGACCATCCAAACACCCCTTAGCCTCTAGGGTGCACATGGAGGTAGGACTGCAGCAGCATTTCCTTTTAGAGGACTTTCAGCAGAAAGCTGAGGCCCATAGCCCTGACCAGCACTCTCCTGTAGAGAAGGGAGCTAGGACATACAGCTATATGGGGTGGGTGTATGGGCACGGGCATCTGCAGCAGACAATGGGAACCTGCAGAAGAGGAAACAGGGTCAGGTGGCCTCGGCCACCAACAGTGATCTGCAAGCATAGACAAACGCTTTACTGAAGGAGGGATTAAGGTGAAAATCAACTAGTTTAAAAAGAACGTCCTGAGAATCCCCAGGACTGACATTAGTGCTCAGAAAATAGCACTGAAAGGCACTGCTGATTTATCAACTGACCAGATTGTGTTCTCTAAGTCACCGAAGACCACAGAAGTCAGAGTTCTTCTTGCTGCAATTCAGCCAGATGCACCAAACACGCCTATACTGAGGAAGACTCCTGCATGAGGGCTCGCTTTCTGCCCTAACAGGATCTTTCATCACATACTCGAGGCCATACCCCCCCAGCAGTGCCTGCTCTTCCACTTTGGAAGTTAATTCCAGGGGAAGGAGGCACCACGTTGCTGTAGTCCACTGACTCAAACCAGCTCACTCACCAGCTTCTCTTGCTGACTGCCCGTGTTTGTTGCATTGCTCTTACCTGAGCATGCAGGGAACTGCCTGGGCTTCTTTCTACAGAAATAACCACTTACACATGGTAGATTTTACTGAACTATAGTTTAATTTCATGGTTGTTATGTCTGTACAACATTGTACAAAATATAAACAAAAAGAACATTTATGCAGCAGCTACATTTCAAAGGTGACACTAACATGGTAGTTCAGCACTGCTGCATCCGTTTTTATAGCACTTGCTACAATAGCTTTAAGTGCAGCATTGATCTGCTCAAACAAATATAACTGGTTCTAGATTTCCATTCATTCTCATCAGTGCATTTTCACTGCCAGTAGCACTACCTTGTGTTAGCCTCATCTGAGAATTTCTCTTGCCTAGATAAAGCTAGTAGACAGATACTCTTCAACTCAGAGGTTAAGGGAAATAATATACATAGCTGCGACTGGTAGTAGAATACATGCAGAACTGCTTCTACCAGAATTAGGAAACCTGCTGAGAGTTAGGTGAAATCCAAAATGAGTGCTCTGGAGTAGAAAGCCACAGGCCAAAAGGCCAGCTTCACAGAGATCTGGTGTCATGAAATGTTCTTGCAGCAGCCTGACAGCAAGTGAGTGCTGTGGCAGAATGGTCACTCACATCTGTGTTTTCCATCCAAAATTTCCTTTTGGCCAATTATGTTTCCTCTCATCTTATGTGTTCCTGAAGCTTCTCATCTGTGTTTTAAGGGTCATAGTGGAAAGCCACGACCATTATCAAAAGATACAATTCTCTTAAAGCTTTTTTTCCCCCATTTTGACTACAATGCAGCATCATGTTCAAAATGCAACTACTGGATCTGGAGAACACTCAGACTATAATGGACATCTGAAAATAAATATGTGGCCTTTGTACAAAGCCAGTTCTCACTGAAAACCTTCTCATTCACATAGGAGTGCAGAGTTTTCAGGAAGTTCGTGCTACAGGGAGGAGTCTGAAAATAAGAGAAAGAGAGAAGTAGAGCTAAATTTTGTAACGGAAGACAACCTGAAACTTATACTGGAAGGGAAACCTGAAAAGTTACAGGGTCAAAAGGATCAATATCTGAAAAAGCATTACAGGGATCTAATTGACCTGTTTCTCCATTCATACAGTTCTACTGAGGTGTCTTGAATTGCATTAAAATTAAAATATTTGACTCAAAGTAAAGGATGTTCCATAATGAACCGAGGAAAATGCTAATGATATTTACCCATAAGTATATTCACCGGATGTCCACCCTCAGCCAACTACACTCATTCTGCATTCATGCCGGGATCCTCAATGACCCTGTTCAACTTACATCTCGTTGCTCTCTTTCTTCCCTTCTCATTGCCTTTGGCCTTCTTCCTTACTGCTTCACCTAGAATTGCTATTGCACAAATCTTTTATCCTGCACTGTAGAGAAATCTAACCTAGATGTTATCTTATGGCCTGGTTTGTGATGGGATAAAGTTAAGTTTCTTCACAGTGGCTGGTATGGTGACGTGTTTGGGATTTAGGAGAAAAACAATGCTGATAACACACTGATGTTTTAGTTGTTGTGAGCAGTGCTTACACTAAGTCAAGGACTGTCCAGCTTCTCATATCGCCCTGCAAGTGAGGAGGTTGGGAGTGCACAAGGAGCTGGGGTGACACAAAGCCAGAATAGCTGACTCAAACTGGACAAAGGGATATTCCATACTATATGTTGTCATGCTCAGCAATAAAACTGGGGGAGTTGACTGGGGGAGCTGCTGCTGCTGCTGCTCAGGGACTGGCTGGGCATTGGTTGGCAGATAGTGAGCAACTGCATTGTGCATCACTTGTTTTGTATATTCTTTTATTATTACTATTATTATTTTTACCTTATTTTTCCATCCATTTAAACTGTCTTTATCTCAACCTGTGAGTTTTACCTTTTTTCTGATTCTCTTCCCCATCCCACTAGGGAAGAGTGAACAAAAAGCTGTGTGATGCTTAGCTGCCTGCTGGGTTTAACCACGTCTTATTAAAGACGGGATATTTCTTTCTAGAAGTTTTTCTCAAGATCAAGCAAGGTCTCTGGGCTCATGTAGAAATCAAATGTTTTTCATATCTGCCTTCTCATATCTGTTTCAAGTGATCACTTAGTAGGTTAACTACAAATTCTATAAAGCAGGCCAAATGCACACAGTCTCATAGGAGATTGCTCCTGCCAGTGAATAAAGCTGTATGACTACCATTTTTAAGGCATCTTGACAGCAATGATGTGTATCATCAGAATACAGGAGGAAAGAAAGGAAGTATTAAAGATTGTTACCTTTAATAGCGAGGAAGGCTCGGGTGAACACACGGCCCAATTCATTGGCGGCTTCAACCATGTATTCTCCTTCATCAGCTTTTGAGACTCCTTGGATCACCAGGGAGCAGACACCAAAGTCATTTGTGCCAAAATAGGCAGGATCACTGGAGAGGTCTCTACTGTTCTTATACCAAGTGATCTTTGGAGGTGGGTGGCCTGCAACGGCACAGCTCATACGGCACTCACTCCCAGTAGTCACCACATGAGGCTTCAATGGGACGAGGAATCTCGGGGGCTGGTTTTGATTAACTCCTCTGTATTTCTGTGGTCTGATATGAACTTCAGCTGGTAAAAAAACAAAACAAAACACAAAGCAACATACAAACTCAGATACTGCTTCATGTTCAGATAGAAGTCTTATCAAAGGACTTAACACATGGCATTCTGCACTGCAAATAGCCAGAGACCCCACACATCTGTGGATTGTAATCTGTGTTTCTTCTCAAATTGGTCAGAACTTAACCTCGAAGTCAGAAACCTTAGTTTCTGCAAAACTTACGCCTTAGATTTTGATGGATACTAATTCTGTGAAAAATTATCTGTTAATAAGGGCTGAAAATAAAGGTTCTATCTGGTTTGCAACAATGTCTGTGCAGAAAGGGCAATCCTTCCCTGCCAAACTGGAATTTCTTAGGTTATTTTTATGCACTCTCATTTTGGGCAAATAAATGTTCACAGGAGGAAAGACCTATTTCAATATAGTGTGTTAGAAACAATAACAGGAACAAAGCACGACAACACTGTTACACAGATAGCTATATGTAAAAGCTGTTTTACCCTTTGTTTTTTTAATTCTCCAAGGCTGCACAGTTTCAGATGGACCACTGGATCCCAACTCATTTTTTGCCACAACCCTGAAGTAGTAGTCCCGGCCTGGGATCACTTTGGTGTATGTGAATTTGTTGGTGTAGATCAGGTCACCCACCACGTGCCACAAGCCCTTCTGTGATTCACGTTTCAGAACTGTATAGTAGAGATTGCTTTCCCATTTCTCAGATGCTGATGGCTCCCAGGTTACTGTCACTGCATTTGGCACATTCTCTTGCAGTAGAATAGGCCCAGGGTTTTGTGGGATATCTGTCAGATGAAGACAAGTCATATTAAAGATGTAGGAAAAGTGACACAGTACAGGACCATAAAAACTTTGAGCCACCAGATATTCTATGTCTGGGGGTTGAGTAAACATCCTGGTCATTAGGAGGAACAAAATTCAATTCCTCCTCCAGATACATAAGCCATTTTATATGCATTTGCCATTAACTGAACTTCTGCTGCATTAGACCCACAGCCTCTTTATGGATAGAGGGAAGAGATGAGGGTTGGTATAGCTAAACCTTTTCATCTCTTAATGAGACAGCTTAAAGAGTTGTTCTAGCTATGAATAAAGGTTATACAGCCTGCTGCTGACCAAGCTTAGACCATTAAAAAGTGCATGAGCCTCTCTCCTGTGGTTTACACTATTCATCTGCGTGACCTTATCTCTTTAAGCAGTCACTCTGGTAGCCAGGTCTAGTCCTAATCAGTAGATTAATCTGTCCTGCAGACTGGGCCAAGTGATACCACATAGTGGACAGACTGAATCTTATGGAGAATTGTATTCATTCTCCTGGTGCCTGCATTGCTTAACCACATCAGAGCTCACTGTGCTGAACTCAGTTCACTACTGACTGTAAATCTGTTTGTACACACGCATATGTACTTATACTTAAATACACATGCTAATGACTTACCTGTAACTTGAACTTGGAAGCTGAATGTTTCTCTTTTCCCTGACTCGTTCTTGAGCTCAATGGTGTAGGTGCCACTGTCAATCAACTCAGCTGCTTTAATCAGCAGCTGGGAGGTACCATCTTTGGTGCTTATTGTAGCCCGGTTTGAAAGAGGAAGCCCATCCTTTAACCAGGACACCTGCGGATCTGGAGACGCCTGTGAAGAATAGTACCAGTTACAGCCTACCTGCTTTGCCTCTAAATTATATCTTCACATCTACAGCTTCATTATTTTGTCCCAAATACTCAACTGTGTTGTGTAGATGTGCAACATACACAAATATCAGAGATGGATCTAAGAGCCCTGGATACAGAGCTGCTCAAGAGTTCCTTTGCAAGTTTTTCTTCCTATCTCCTGTAAGAACATTATTGTACTAAGGTGCTCACGAATACCTATATCAAACAAAGTGTGCTAGGGCAAAAACAGATGACATCGGTAGTTAACATTTTCTACTTTACAAAGTATCTGCTGGTCTTTAAAGGAAAGAAAAAAAAACATCCTCAAAGTGTAAATTTGTGTTGTTCCATCTTTGGTCTCCATACTCCAAAGGAGCAGATGAGTTGGAGCAAGACCAGGAAATAAGCACACTTTGCCTTCATCAACTTTTTCCTGATAACCTAGACTTCACCTGTGTTGTTCCAAGCTTACGTCAAAGCAAAGAGGGCTTCTGCAAGTGAAAGCCTACTTTTCGAGGAATAGGGCTTAAGTCCTGCTGCTTAGTAAGACAGTCATGAGTTGCTACAAAAGCTACCCCAATGCCTTCTGAGGGAGATGGGGGGAAATCAACTGATTTTTAAACTAAGTATGATGGATCAGTACTAGACTGAGATGATACTGAGGATGTTGGAAGGACAGCATTACAAGCGCTTTATTTGCTGAGGTTACTGAGTAACCACAGTCTCATAAACCACTAAGACCAAGTGTGACAGCTGAATTCTTGTTGTTGTTTTCCTCATACA
The DNA here is from genome assembly GCF_964034855.1 of Anser brachyrhynchus. Classification (NCBI taxonomy): domain Eukaryota; kingdom Metazoa; phylum Chordata; class Aves; order Anseriformes; family Anatidae; genus Anser; species Anser brachyrhynchus. The sequence continues at coordinate 4,154,804 of NC_137720.1, read as the reverse complement.
GAAAGTATACACAGCACCGGCAGGTTAGAGGATTTGCTGAGTGTCTTGTAAGCAAAATTCCATGCCAAGAAAACAACAGCTCAGTTTTCACGTCTACTACTGACATACAAAAAAAAGAGGAGATGGGGATTTCTGAATTACATTTGAAATCTTACCTCGAAAGGAATATCCACTCGGATAGTATTTCCTGCTTTTATAATCAGGAAATTTTTCACTGTGTCATCTATTAAGAACCTAGGAGAAACTGGAAAATACGGTGATTGCACTAAAAAGTTGTTTGTTATGACACAGTCGTTGGCTGACAAACTCATATGCATGTGCTAGCCTTTCCAACAGCTAGTCTGCAGGCTGTTGATAAACTCAGTGGGGTACTTTGGAAAAAAAGCTCCTTGATTCACTACCAAAGTTCCTTGCTAGCCATTACACCTTTCAAATGTTATTATTGTTTATTTAGCACTATGACTAAATGAGAGGGAAGGATGTTAAACTACATTCACAACAGTGTTTGTATACGTGACATCTCAATCATGGATAAATTTGCTCTTTGATACACTTCACCCCATCACATGATGGATCTCTTGTCTAAAATGACATTCAATGAAAAAAAAATGCAGTGGACACTTATGACAAGAGCAGTTTGACGGAGCATTTTTGACATTCCCAAAAATTCTTTGTATTTTATTTTCCCACATGACCGAATAAAATAGCAAGCTATGAGAACATACTCATGAAACAGGCCTGAATTTATTAGAAATAATATTTTTTAACATTTTTTTTCACTTTTTCTCTTTTTCTCAATATAACATACTAATGTATTTAGCATTTTTCCTACACAATTCCTTTGATTTCCATGTTTCAGTTCAGTAACCTTTTGAACCTGATCTTTTGGAAAAGCTAGAGAACAAAGAAAAAATTCTTGTAAGTGACTGTTTTTTGTATGTTTACAGATTTTCTTAATTCATAAAAAGTTTTGAAGTGATAGAATGGCAGACTGGAATTCATTTTAGCTAACTCTGGCTGCATTCATACAAGTCAAGCGTAGTCAGAGAGGCTGACTTTCCATAAGTAGAGAGGCAACTCCAGAATGCAGCTTATACCTTATAGAAAAAACATTCAAAACTGAAAAAAATGCTTCTTATATTTTTCTATTTACTAACTGATTATAAAAGAAGTCTCAGTGAATAGGCCAAAAGTAGACATTTTCACTTAGGACCCAAGTGAAGGAAGATGAATCCCGCACAGAATTATCTTCTGTAGCTCTGCAATGTTCCCAAACAATAGGAAAAAAATACAGATTGTAAAGAAAAGTGAAAAGGCTGTGTTCAAATTAGAAAACAGAAAAAGCAAAATAAAGTTTACAAAAACTATATATAATAATTGCAATTTGAATGAGAATGAATCAAAATGTTTAATTCCAAATCTATCTCTAAAAAATAAACTGAAAACTCTACTTCTCAATTTAAAAAAAAAACAAAAGGTCAATGTAACATATATGTGGCTTCTGTCTGGTGATCATGACTGTGCCATAGCTCCATGGTGGGGTGAGGGGCGCAAAATGTAAATCCATATAGAAATACAGTTTTGAGGGTTCTTGTATAGTAATAACAGGAGCTAAACACAGTCTGTTATACAGTTTTACCTTCAGAATTTCTTGATGAGGTAACCAAGTAACATACTCTAGAACAGCAATGCAGCACTTGTCCCTGTGCTGCAGCCTGGGACTTCAAAGAAAGTCATCACAGCCACCTACAGACCTTGCCTTCACCTTGTTACCTATAGAACAATCTTGCTCATGCTGAAAGCAGCCCACTAGACTTACCAACACTGGAATCAGCTTCAGTGAAAGCTTCAAGCTCTGCAGCTTCTCCTGGGCCACAGTCATTGAGGGCTCTCACACGTAAGAAGTACAGCTCCTTGTTTTTCAGGCCTTTAACTGTGTAAGTGGTCACCCCTATAGGAAGAACGTTGCATCTGGTCCAGTCGAGGTTGTTAGAAGACCGTATCTCCACGTCGTAGCCTTTCACATCAATCCCATCTTTTGCTTCGGGTCTCTTCCATGATAGGGTGACACTAGTGCTGTCACTGCTGGTCACTGCAAGGTCCCTCACTTGACCTGGAGGTTCTGAAAAGATAAATTTTATTTAAACTATTTTTCTAGTATTCCTGCTACACCCATCCTCCCACCCCCAACTTTTCAGTCACTTCCTGAGATCCCCAACATTCTTGCAGTGCACTAGATATTCACCCTGCTATCTTGCCTCCATTTTGTCCCAGTTCTTCAAAGCTGGATGTAGGTGTATAGGTGCCTGCTCCAGTGAGCCATGCAGTACAGTCTGCAACAATCCTGAAATGGTTCACAACCCACCCTGAATCTCTCTCCACACCACATAGCTCCTGCACAGAGCATCTGCCTTATCTTAACTGAAGCACCACACAGGAAACCCTTCCATTCCTTCCTCATGAAGATAGAGGATTCTCCGCCATGAAATATCCCCCAATTATTTGATCTTTGTCTTCATATACTTTCACAAAGCACTTACAAACATTGCCTGTGCAATAACATCCCCAGTCTACATTCAGCTTTACATATTCCCAAGCCAGAATGATAGCAGCCGTTCACTTACTTGTGGAATCTCGAGCAAAGACAGGCTGTGATGGCGCACTGATATCTCCTACACCAGAAGCATTGACAGCTGCCACACAAAATTCATACTGCAGACCCTTCTTGAGATTGGTCATTTTCAGCTTCTTATCTGCAGAATGAAAACAAGCACATTGGCTTGGGTGAGCAGTACCCCAACAAGAAGTGGAAGGACAACAACCTTCTACTTTACTGCATCCATGCAGAACTACAGACTGAATAATTCTGAGGAGCCAAGTATAAATGCTGTCTCCAGTTCCCTTGCCCTTCCCCATCCTAGTGCATACGTACTACTGAGATGTGTTCGTTGTATTCTCTTTCAAAACAAACAGACTCTGAGAGCTATTAAGTTACAGAAAGGATATCCATTGTTTTTCCTCATGATATAAACCTAAACTCTTCTGTACTACCAGGTAAGGGGTCCTAGTCTGCACCTGATGGATAATTGATAGCTATAGTCCAAACACATTTAGGAGCTTATTTACATCACTTGTGTTTCTTTACCTTCCCTGCATTTCTGAGTTCCTGCCTGCCTAGTTCTTAGCATGAGGATTAAGGACAGTAGTTCTGCACATGAAATTAAGACTTCAATTCCAGAGATTGAAGACATCAGTTTATCTACAAAGGAGCTACATCCCAGGATGCAGCAGCAAGCTTCTCTACATTCTTCTCCAGCCATAGGCTTACAGTATCTAGAAAAGATTATATACAGCTGAATGCCTGAAGAAGGTTTATAATACAAGAGCTATACAAGATAAAAAGGTAAAATTTCAGACAGGGTTAATATGGTTGCAATAGGGACAACCAGCAGCTCAAGAACTCAAGAGGAAAAACACTGATGTGGAAAAGTATAAAGATACTACCCCTAAAGCAAGGAGCTGGAAGGCAGCAACGCTGCAAAGCATGTTACCTTCTGAACCCAGCAGAACTCTTGGCTTTTTTCAAGTCTTCCATCCTGTTCCAGGATTTAAGTAAGCTACGTACCTGCTATGGGTACACTGTTGACTGGCACCCAGGTCATGGTACCCTTCTTGCGTTTTTGAACGATGTATCCCATGATTCGGGAGCTGCCAGTTCTACGAGGTGTTTTCCAGGATATTGTGATGGTGTCTTTGCTGACACTAATGATCTCAGGGGGGTCTGGGGCACCAGGTGTAGCTAGAAAGAGAACAGTGTTTCATTATTAGCAGATAAACTTTTCTTGCAAAATAAGGAAGTGTTCTGAGTCATTTCTTCCACATTTCCCCAATGTATTTGTATGGATGTGCTTTGAAAACATGACTGAGACCTGAAGTTGTGTATGCTGTTCCCTACAGAAACAGGATCCCACATGGACCTTATTTTCTGAATTTTCTCTTCATGAATGACCTGTGGTCATCACCACTGAGTGTTCCACTCTCAGCCTACAGAGAGAAGCACGTACATTCTTACACAATGGGTCATCTACTTCCATTCCCCCCGCCATGGGCAGGGACACCTCCCACTGGATCAGGTTGCCCAAAGCCCCATCCAACCTGGTGTTAAATACTTGTAGCGATAGGGCATCCGTAACTTCTTTGGGCAACCTGTTCCAGTGCCTCACCACCCTCGTAAGCAAAGAATTTTTTCCTTATGTCTCATCTAAAATCCACCCTCTTTCAATTCAAAACCACTACCTTCTGCCCTGTAACTACATGCCCTTGCAAAAAGTCTCTCTTCATCCTTCCCACAAGCCCCCTTCAACCACTGAGAGGCTGCAACAAGGTCTCCCCAGAGTCCTCTCCTCCACGCCAAACAACCCCACCTCTCCCAGCCTTTCTTCATAGTCGAGGTGCTTCCTGCCCTCTGATCATTTTCACGGACCTCCTCTGGACCTGCTCTAACAGCTCCACATCTCTCTTGTTCTGGGGACCTCAGAGCTGGATGCAGTACTCCATCTCCCTCAAACTGCTGGCCGTGCTTTTTGTGCTTTTTATTTTTTATTTTTTTTTAAATGTATCCCAAGCTACAACTGGCAAGCACAGATTTTTGTGAAGAGTTCACAGCCATGATTCAGGTTTAGATCTGTAGCAACATCCAAAATGCAGCGAGTTTCCTTTCATGTCAGCTTTGATAATCAATTTCCCGTAGGGTTGTAGAACACAGTTACAAAAGGTTATTCCTTACCTTTACTGACAGCCTTTACTTCCTCTGATTCCAGGGCGTCGCTGGTTCCCTCTGCATTCACAGCCCTCACCCTGAAGTAGTAGCTCATGTCTCGTTCCACTTTGTTGGTAGTGAAAGTAGTACAGCTTCTGGGGATTTCCCCAAGAGCCACCCAGTCGCCCTCGCCTCCCTCGCCTACCTGCTGCCTTTCAACAATATAGCTTTGCACTGGTTTGCCCCCATCATCTTTTGGGGGTTTCCACTGAATCGTGATGTCATTTGCAGAGCTTTCTACAATTTTCATGGGTCCTGCAGGTGGCTGTGGCTTGTCTGAAAAGATGAACACAAGCAAGTTAGCTCCAGATCCAAATGCATTCCTGGGTTTGGAGCAGACATTCTTTCTTGCTCACCAGCTAGGACACTCAATTTCTGATGGTACATATGACTAGTTGCAGAATGAGGGTCAAGCACCTGAACTGCCTCTTCAAACATCCACTCCTCTAACTTTTCATACGGGTGTAGGAAGCTATGCACTTGCTCCATGGGCTGATTGTTCTCATACAAATTGTAGCAAGACAGCTCACTTATAAAGTACACCATCAGTTCTGATCTTCCAAAAGAGCACAGACATTTATGGTAAGATGGAATTTGGCCTTGATAATCTGATTGTAGATCTGCCTGTTGTGTGTAGTCCTATCTTCCACAATTTCCCAACATTCAAAAGTCAGATTTGGCTGTCCAAAATCAAACAAGATGAGTGTCATATTGTATTAAAGGGTAAGAAACACGTCAACAATGTTGCTTGTATCTTAAGTTACTGGAAAATTACATAGCCTTGTTCATCTTGGAATAGCCAGTAGTTCTAAATAAGATTGTGACCAGCGTTACTGGTTCCGCTTCCTAAGCCTTACAATAAAAGCCACTGTAGATGTTACGGGGTCTTACCTGTTACCTCAACCTTTAGGTCGATATCTAAGATGCCACTGTCATTCTTCAGCCTGACTTTGTAATCCCCACGGTCTTTTCTCTCAGTGTTGGAGATGGACAGCATAGTATAGGTGTCTGTTTTATCAACACGAATCCTTGAGTCATCTGCTAGCTCCATTTTGTCCTTTAGCCATGTTGCTCTGACTGGCAGCCGGCCTTCAAAAGGGACCTTGATCTTTATTTTCTCCCCTGCCTTGGCCACAGTAGGAACACTTGTTAAGTTTTTCAGGAGAACTTTGTCAACCTGTGGAGGATCTAAGCAGATAATACAAGGTCATTAAAAATTGCAGTTCTAAGAGGATAAGGCCAACCTCGGAGGGGAGGGCTTCTCTGCGTTCATTGTTGCTGTATATTTTAAACATATATTCCAAAATATATTTATTTGGTTCTCTGGGGACTTATCCAACCTGAAAAAGTGAAGTTCATGATGCTGCAAACTAATTGACCTTCACATTTATTGTTACACCCAGCACTTCACACACATGCATGCAACTTTGCTACAGGATAATTTTCACAAAGTATTCATGATATCACACTGTCCTTTTCACTGTAGCAAGTGTTGCATAGGCAACATACTACACACACAAGAATGAAGAATCTGTTTTGATCAAGTCATATGTGTGCACCCACAATCTTTGAGTTAGTAGTAGAAGGTAGTCATAAAGGCTCCCTAGTTAAATTTTTATGCACCAACCAGTAACAAAAACATTTCCCATATTGATGGTTATTATAATAAAGTCTCAATAACCAACTATAGGTCCTGAGGGAATGTATTGCATCACTCACCTTCAACAAAAACTGAAGCTTCAGTTTTTATATCTCCAGCTTCAAACCTGTATTTCCCAGCATGAATATCTTCCACTTTGCTAAAAATTAGTTTGTGGATTAGACCTTGCTTTTCAAAAAAGACTCCATCCATGCTTGTTAACTACAAGATAAAACACAGGGACCCATGCTTAATAAAAAATAAAAAGACAATCCAAACAGGCAAAAATTTGAAATGTAATTGAAACGATTTATGAATGTCATGTGTGTTTAGTTACAATAACATTCTGGGATTACTTATCTGGTAACTACTTCACCACCATATTCCCCACAAAGACTTGAATCAAAGACCATTAAAATAAATGGTAATTCTAATTTGACCTCTGATCTTAAACATTATCTCCAAACCTTCACTTTCTATTCTTAATGCTGACACTTTAGCCCAGGCTCAAGGATGACATCTTGGGAATCCTACAGTATCTTATGGATCCCACAGTTTGAACGAACTAGTCTTTTATGATCTTTTGGGATATGGAATGTGATATCTATGCTTGATTTTAAGCACTAATTTGAAAGAGTACTTTTGGTGTTATACCTGCCTATAGATCATCTGAAGATCCTTTTTATTTATGTATATATTATTTTGCATATTTTTCTCATGCACCAAAGAAAAGAAAAAGGATTCCATTTCAACTAAAAGACCCATGTCATCTTCACCCATGCAAAAGAATGGAAAACACAAAGCCTCCTGTTGTCAGCAAGAATGGACGTATCTTGCAGCAGGAAGGCAAAGAAATCTCAGTCAGTTTCTAACAGGAATTTTAGCTTAAACAAGCTCCTGCAGAAGTCTTCTAGGGCCATGCTGAGACCATAGTAAGACTGGCAGAGGGAAAGACACCTCAACATGATACTCAATAAGGGGTAGAGCCAGAGAGCAGAGCACTGTTAGCCAAAGAAAAAAGCAGCTACAGGACACCGACCTTTAATCCATCTTTAAACCAGGTTGCAGTCACATCTTCTTTATTGACAGCGCAAGACAGCTCAGCTGGTTCCCCTTTCTGGACTCGGACATCAATTAACTGCTTGTTGACATGGCAGCGTGGTGCTAAATGTCCAGAAAAGAAAATGTTGAAAGGATGATAATTCTGTCTTACACTGACAGAGAGTAATGTACACAAAAATACACATGCATGTGAGGAGAAGAGAGCTTTTAAAAATACATATACTGTATCATGATGGGCTTTTTTTTTTTTTTAAACCACGACACCGTGGGCCAGCTAGCATAAATTCATGGCATTGAAGGGACATGCCAGCTGGCCTGCATGCAGTATAGTCCCTACATCAACCTAATCAAAAATGCATTAATCACAAATCACATTATCCATCTACATATTTGCTATTTTAAGTTTATGCTAATTGTCTTGTCTCCCTCTACAGCCAGTGGGGAAAAAAAAGGCTCCTCCAGAATACGTACAATGTCCTTCTTAACTGTTCTTTTCCTCTGCATTGACCAGCTACAGGGCTGCCGAAACAGTCCTCCAGAACAGCTCCAGACACCCCCTGCATTCATCTTTCCCTTCCCCAGTTCATTCGTGTTAACATCCTCATCTCCTCTCTAACAAAAATCCCAGTTCTATTCACTCTTTCCTAATCGACTCCCAGTTTTGCAGGTTTTACTTACTGATTTGTATTTATGTTATGGTGGCCTTGATAAATTCTATCTCGGTCAGCGGGTCCACAAGGCAAGTACTCCCTTTTCATCACATATATAAAATTTCTCACTTTTACAGTTTTTGACATTGCTATCTTGCTAGTGCAGCCACTGATAAGATTTAAATGGCTGCATACACATTATTCTTTCACTATATGTAACTCGTTATCTCTCATGTTAGAAGAGAAAATGAATTCTTTAGATTGTATTACATTATGTACACATGCAGCCTAATTGGGTATAGAGTAGTTCCCAGAGCTCACAGAAATCAAATTTTTGCAAAAGATATATGAATGAAAAAGAGAAATAGTATGTTTTAAATTGGAACAATGTCAAAGAAACAAAGCCATATTCTTTAAAACTATATGGGAAATAATGTTTGTGAACTCAAGTCTCTTCCATTTGGATTTGAATAATTTATTTGAATGAACGAATGATACCTGTTTTAGATGATTTAGATATCATACCACAGTTATAATATCTATCCACGTATGCTGCATTGAAAACTGTACAGTTAGACCAGTACCCAAACAAGTCAGCTCTATAGACATTATTCTGTAGTCAGTTCACAATTAGCAAAATCAAACCCTCTGTCCAAGAGCATTTATCAAACACTTCTTGCACTCCAGCAGGCTCGGTGACGTGTCCATGTCCCTGGGGAGCCTGTCCCAGTGCCCGACCACCTCTGGGTGCAGAACCTCTCCCTAACCCCCAGCCTGACCCTCCCCTGTCCCAGCTCCACGCCGTCCCCTCGGGTCCTGTCGCTGTCCCCAGAGAGCAGAGCTCAGCGCCTGCCCCCCTGCTCCCCTCGTGAGGGAGCTGCAGGCCGCCATGAGGCCTCCCCTCGGCCTGCTCTGCTCTGGGCCGAGCAAACCAAGGCACCTCAGCTGCTCCTCACACGTCTTCCCCTCAGGCCCTTCACCATCTTGTAGCCCTCCTTTGGGCACTCTGTAGTAGTTTTAAGTTCTTCTGATATTGTGGCACCCAAAACTGCATGCAGTACTCGAGGTGAGGCTGTGCCAGCACAGAGCAGAGCAGGACAGTCCCTTCCCTCGACCGGCTGGCAGTGCTGTGCCTGATGCACCCCAGGACACGGTTGGCCCTTCTGGCTGCCAGGACACACTGCTGGGTCACGTTCAACTTGCTGCCGACCAGAACCCCCAGATCCCTCTCTGCGGGGCTGCTCTCCAGCCTGTCGTCCCCCAGCCTGTATGTAAAACCCAGGTTGCTCCAACCCACGTGCAGAATCCAGCACTTGCTCTTGTTAGTATCAAAACGCAAGGATCAGCAATACAGAAGTAATCAGTTAAACACATACCTCTCAGATCATCTAGGCGAAAATGTCCTCTTCTTTCTGTACTTTCCGCATTCTTCAAGAAATCATTTGTTTTAATATCAAGGCTGGGTAGCTGTTTTCTCTGGTTTATTGAGGAGGGTCCACCATAAAGGTTTGATGTCTGATCATAACCCGGTGAACCTTGACTGAAAACACCGGGCTTCCTCCCGTCACCCAATCTGTTAGGAGATTTGTCCCCTGCCCCTCCAACAGCGGAATCTTTGCCATAACGGGAGCCTAACTGTCCTAAATCCCTGTCCTCACCCCTACCATCCCTTTGATCTGATTCTTCGTCATGGGATGAGCCTTTGTGGCCTGGCCCTCTGAAATCACCAGCAGTTCCCTTTCCAGCTTCATCTCGTGCAGATTTGCCGGGACGTGAATCAAGCCCATATTTGCCACCCATTCCAACAGCTCCTGCCATACCTTCTGTACCCCAGGCTGAATGTAACTCCTTTCCATCACCTCCCAACCTGCCAACACCACCCCCTCCAGCCCTGCCTCCAGCTGAACCCCCATCCTTTCCATATGTAGACCCAGCACCTTGTATGGCAGAGCCACCAACACCCCTGCCCTCTGAAGATAAGCCAGCTCCTCCTGCTCCACCTCCATATCCTTGAACACTGCTCAGCCCAGCATCCCGACCGTGATGTGAACCCATTATTTCTTCACCTCCAAAAGGAAAATGAGCTACTCCTGCCGCAGCACCACTTGATAGACCATCTCTTCCATAGGAAGATCCAGCCCCCCTTGCACTAGTTATACTACCACCAGCCCCAGCTGGGAGACCATCCTTTCCATAGGGAGACCCTACACCACCAAAACCACCTGCACCAGCACCACCAACACCAGCCCCAGTTCCCATACCCACTGGAAGGCCACCTTTTCCATATGGAGACCCAACACCTCCCAAGCCAGCTACACCAGCACCGCCAACACCAGCCCCAGCCGGGAAACCATCCTTACCATAAGGAGAACCAACTCCCCCTGCACCAGCCAAACCTGAACCACCAACACCAGCTCCAGCTGGGAGACCATCCTTTCCATAGGGAGATCCAGCACCTCCAAAACCACCTACACCAGCATCACCAACACCAGCCCCAGCTCCAGCTGGGAGACCATCCTTTCCATAGGGAGACCCAACACCTCCCAGACCACCTACACCAGCCCCACCAACACCAGCTCCAGCTGGGAGACCATCCTTTCCATAGGGAGACCCAACACCTCCCAGACTACCTGCACCAGCACCACCAATACCAGCCCCAGCTCCAGCTGGGAGACCATCCTTTCCATAGGGAGACCCAACACCTCCCAGACCACCTGCACCAGCACCACCAATACCAGCCCCAGCTCCAGCTGGGAGACCATCCTTTCCATAGGGAGACCCAACACCTCCCAGACCACCTGCACCAGCACCACCAGCCCCAGGTCCCATTCCCACTGGAAGGCCATCCTTTCCATAGGGAGATCCAACACCTCCAAAACCACCTACACCAGCACCACCAACACCAGCCCCAGCTCCAGCTAGGAGACCATCCTTTCCATAGGGAGACCCAACACCTCCCAGACCACCTGCACCAGCACCACCAATACCAGCCCCAGCTCCAGCAGGGAGACCATCCTTTCCATAGGGAGACCCAACACCTCCAAAACCACCTACACCACCAACGCCAACGCCAGCGCCAGCTCCAGCTGGGAGACCATCCTTTCCATAGGGAGACCCAATACCTCCCAGACCACCTACACCAGCACCACCAATACCAGCCCCAGCAGGGAGACCATCCTTTCCATAGGGAGAACCAATACCTGCTGCACCACCTGCACCAGCACCACCCACTCTGGCTGGGAGACCATCCTTTCCATAAGGAGAACCAACACCTCCCAAACCTCCTACACCAGCCACACCAACACCAGCCCCAGCTGGAAGACCATCCTTTCCATAGGGAGACCCAACACCTCCCAGACCACCTACACCAGCCCCACCAACACCAGCCCCAGCTGGGAGACCATCCTTTCCATAGGGAGACCCAACACCTCCCAAACCACCTGCACCAGCACCACCAACACCAGCCCCAGCTGGGAGACCATCCTTTCCATAGGGAGACCCAACACCTCCAAAACCACCTACACCAGCACCACCAACACCAGCCCCAGCTCCAGCTGGGAGACCATCCTTTCCATAGGGAGAACCATTACCTTCTGCACCACCTGCACCAGCACCACCAGCGCCAGGTCCCATTCCCACTGGAAGGCCATCGTTTCCATAGGGAGATCCAACACCTCCCAGACCACCTACACCAGCCCCACCAATACCAGCCCCAGCTCCAGCTGGGAGACCATCCTTTCCATAGGGAGATCCAACACCTCCCAGACCACCTACACCAGCACCACCAATACCAGCCCCAGCTCCAGCTGGGAGACCATCCTTTCCATAGGGAGATCCAACACCTCCAAAACCACCTGCACCAGCACCACCAACACCAGCCCCAGCCGGAAGACCATCCTTTCCATAGGGAGAACCAACTCCCCCTGCACCACCTGCACCTGCACCACCCACTCCAGCTTGGAGACCATCCTTTCCATAGGGAGACCCAACACCTCCCAGACCACCTGCACCAGCACCACCAATACCAGCCCCAGCTCCAGCTGGGAGACCATCCTTTCCATAGGGAGATCCAACACCTCCCAGACCACCTGCACCAGCACCACCAGCCCCAGGTCCCATTCCCACTGGAAGGCCATCCTTTCCATAGGGAGATCCAACACCTCCAAAACCACCTACACCAGCACCACCAGCGACAGTCCCAGCTCCAGCTGGGAGACCATCCTTTCCATAGGGAGATCCAGCACCTCCAAAACCACCTGCACCAGCACCACCAACACCAGCCCCAGCTGGAAGACCATCCTTTCCATAGGGAGAACCAACTCCCCCTGCACCAGCTAAACCTGAACCATCAACACCAGCCCCAGCTGGGAGACCATCCTTTCCATAGGGAGATCCAGCACCACCAAGACCACCTACACCAGCCCCACCAATACCAGCCCCAGTTCCCATTCCCACTGGAAGGCCATCTTTTCCATAGGGAGAGCCAATTCCTCCTGCACCACCTATACCAACCCCAGCTGGGAGACCATCCTTTCCATAGGGAGACCCTACACCACCAAAGCCATCCACACTTGTACCACTGGCACCAGGTCCCATTCCCACTAGAAGGCCATCTTTTCCATAAGGAGAGCCAATTCCTCCCAAGCCAGCTGCACCAACACCAGCCCCAGCTGGGAGACCATCCTTTCCATAGGGAGATCCTACACCACCAAAGCCATCTACACCTGTACCACCAATACCAGCCCCCGTTCCCATTCCCATTGGAAGGCCATCTTTTCCATATGGAGAGCCAACACCTCCAAAATCACCTACACCAGCACCACCAACGCCAACGCCAGCGCCAGCTGCAGCTGGGAGACCATCCTTTCCATAGGGAGACCCAACACCTCCCAGACCACCTACACCAGCACCACCAACACCAGACCCAGCGGGGAGACCATCCTTTCCATAGGGAGACCCAACACCTCCCAGACCACCTACACCAGCACCAGCAACATCAGACCCAGCGGGGAGACCATCCTTTCCATAGGGAGACCCAACACCTCCCAGACCACCTACACCAGCCCCACCAACACCAGCTCCAGCTGGGAGACCATCCTTTCCATAGGGAGACCCAACACCTCCAAAACCACCTGCACCAGCACCACCAATACCAGCCCCAGCTCCAGCTGGGAGACTGTCCTTTTGATAGGGTGATCCCATTTGTCTTCCGGCTCCATCAGCTCTAACCCAATTTCCAGCTCCAGCCCCAGCTTCACCTGATTGTCCATGTTTACCGTAGAACCCTCCCATTTTACCTGCAGTAGCGTCATTAACATCTGCCCCAACTGGTAGACCATCTGGACCATAGAGTACCCCCATTTCTCCTGCAGAACTGCCACCTGCACCAGTTCTAGCCCCATCTCCAGCTGGGAGACCACCTGGGCCATACAGCAAGCCAGATCTTCCTGCCTGACCTACATGACCACCAGCATCAACTGTTAAGCCATCCTTGCCATACAGAGCCCCTGTTTCTCCTTCTCTTTTTATACCGACTCCATTCACACCAGCCACAGTAGGCAGACCATCCTTGCTATAGGGGGATCTCATTCCTCCTGCAGTCTCAGTACCTGCAGCATTCTTACCAGATCTAGTCCTACCTAGCATATCATCCTTACCATACAGGGAATGCTTGTCTCCCACTCTGGTTGAATCAGGATCAAGTCCACCTAACACAGAACTTCCATCAGTAGCACCTAATCTCTTGATACCACCAAAGCCAGCTCTAGAACTATTATCACCTACTTTATCATTTTTGTCATGCCAAGAATCCATACCTTCTGCATCAGCCATGTCAACATCAACTGCATCCAACATACCCTCATCTCTGCCATCCACAGAACACCATTCATCTGCTCCTCCTGCTCTATCATCAGTATTTGCTCTACCTGTCATAGAATCCTGGCTGTGTACAAGCCTTAAACCTTTCTTCCCTCCTAAAATTTTTAGTCCAATGTTACTGTCATCATCTGTCATTGATTCTCCATCTCCCTCTGCTCCAGAAAACTGCCCGGGCCCCATTGTTCCATCTCTGTACGTTTTGCGTAGCCCCTCTTTTCCCAGAAATATATATCCTTCATCAACATCAGTAGAGTAGCCTTGACTGCCTTCTTGGCCATTTCTGTACCAGTCATCTTTTTCCATGCCAGCATCCGTAAGATGATCTTTATCACTAAGATGTTCTCTGCGTTTAGGTTTCTTAGCCCCGTCTTTATCTGTCAATGTTTCTTTCCGCCAGTCAGATTTCTCTTTTTCACCTCCTTCATCCTGTCCCTTTCTTCCTTTGGGATCTGTATTGAAGATGCATTGTTTGATTGAAGGAAAAAAAATACAGCAAAAGAGAGAAAAAACAACAATCAACGTCATGTACTGCATCAACAAAGAAAATTCATTAGCAAGTTATCATTTCTTTCTAAGACACAGACACATAACACATTTAAATGAACTTAAATTCAATTAAAAACCTTTTTTTTCATTGCTATACTAAGACATAACTTTACATTTCTTAGTTAAGACAACAATTATTTTTAGCTGAAACATGCTTGTTAACAAACAACAAAAAAATTAAGAAGAAAAAAAAAGAAGAAATGGGAGATCAGGGCAAACCCAGTATGATAGATCCAATTTAGAGGGACTTAAGTGGTATCTGGGACTCTTTGGTTCCTTTTGCCTTCTACCTCTAGCCCTGAAGGAGTTGCAGAATATCCCCCACCCAGACTGGTCATCAGTTCCCACCCTTCAATTAGAATCTCATGGCTATTGTGGCAGCTTGCACATTTGGCATCCTGGCACTTGAGAGATCTCCAAACTGAAGACTAAAGATTCCGGTTCTGTGAACAGCTTTGTATTAAACCCATAATTCAGACTTTTCTGAGACAAAAAGTGGGTCATGGACTGTGTTTATTTTCACCCTAGATATAATTCCTGTAGAGCATTGACAGCTCAATGAAGTCAACAGGCAGTTGCTTTTTATGTCATACTCAGCAACCTGCCCTGTTTCTGAAGGGTTACCAAAAAAGGTCTTTATGAAGTACATCAGCTTTTGCTGCAGCAGGAACTCAAAAGAAACCGAAACAACTACACTTGAGAATCAAAAAATAAAAGCCAGCTAACTATTAATCTGAATCATAGTGAAGACTGAATCATAGAATATCCAAGTTGGAAGGGACCCACAAGGATCATCAAGCCCCACTTCTGGATCCCCAGAGGACCACATTGAGAAGAACAGAATAGAACAGAATAGAACAGAATAGAACAGAATAGAACAGAATAGAACAGAATAGAACAGAATAGAACAGAAAATCACGTCTTCTTAAACTCTGTCAGGCTTGGTGCTGTGACCACGTTCCTAGGGAGCCTGTTCCAGTGCCTGACCACCCTCAGGTGACAAACCTTTTCCTCATACCCAGCCTGAATCTGCTTTCACTGGAAGGTATATTTCCCATCTTCTTCTGAGCTTCTTCTAACCTGTTTAACCCCTACTTTGGAAAGAAAATACCATCTAGCAAGATGCCCTCTAAATTTCCTTGATTGTATGTATGTTGCATCCTCATTAGAAACACATGCTAGGGTATGGAGTATTTTTAGGTAACTGATGGAGAACATACTACTTCATAGTAACTGGAGAGGAAATAAACCAATAGAGTTTGTCATAACTAAAAAATAAATAAACTGTCTCATCTGAAGAGAAAAGAAGGTCTAAACAGACCTTCATTTCTACAGATACAATTTAGGAACTAGAGGCTCCACAATTTGTTTCTCAGTGAGCAATAAGACAGTGAGAGGATTATTATTTTGTTTACATGCTTCAGGCCAACACTGTGTGAAAAATATAGTGTCACTTACACTCTACAAGAAGATAGGCATTTGAGGAACAGAGTCCAGTGTCGAGTGTGTACATGCCATTGTCAGAGGCCACAACATCCTTGATAACAAGCTGATGGGTCATACCGTCAGGGGTCATGGAGATCTGGTGCTTCTCACTTGCCTCAAGGGGGTGGGTTTTATGTAGCCACACAGCATCATAGCAAGGACTGCGTAGGGTACACTCAAAGACAGCATTTCCCTTCTCGGGACAATGCACATCACTGAGTGGCTGCTGAAATCTCACAGGAATGGCTGGAATGGAAAAAAAAAAAGAAAAAACACAAATCAAAGGCTACAGAAAAGAAATAGTTATTTCTGTCGTCTCAGAAGAAAACTTGCTGCAGCTGAAGGAAGAAAGACAGGAACTTGCCATGCCTGTGAACACTACTTTAGGCAGACAAAAAAAAAAAAAAGACTGAGACATGCTCCTGTGCCTACTTCTACAGTATAGAGAGGTAGATTTTTGTCTTTATTATCTTAGTATAAGCATTTATACTATCCATCACTGTGATGTGCTGGTAATTTGTAGTCATTAATGTATTTCAGCATCCTGATACTAGTATTGAGGTTGACCGTTGTTATGTTAAGCTTACAAAAATAAACTACAGCATAGGGTAAGTTAAGGAATTTGTCAACTACCATCCAGAAGTCCAAAGGGTACTTGAACCTAGTCCTTTGGACAACAAATGCAACATCCATACCACATAATCACCTTCCAGATGTTTTTCACCTGTGTCATAAGGAGCAAACCATTATTAAGCAACACAAAAAAGTCTTCTGTTGTCATCAGCTTTGACTGCTGAGCTTTGCATATGCTCCTACATGAAACTTTCCAGCAAAAATAATTTCTTGATACAGCTGCAGATCAGATACATCTAACTGAAATCCTTACATTCAGCATCCAGTTCAGTTGAGAAAACAGGTACATCTTCCACTCTGACTTGATATAAGCCTGCATCTTCTGGCTGCACATCGTTGACAATGAAATTATACCTTTTTCCAATCCGCCTCAGGTAGTGCTTTCTGTATTCATCCCCTGTTCCATATCTGAGCCTCTCACCATCCTAGGAAGAGAAACAACATACTCTTAAAGACAACACACAACTAGCACAAGGCATTTCAAATAAATCAGGCCAAATTTTTGCTATTGATATCAATGAGTGGCAAGAGAGAAGTCTACACTCTATTGCTATTTAAAGTAAACAGCACACAAGCAATACCATGTGCAGTAAGTCCTGCACAGAATACAGCATCTGACTCTCAAACTAGGCAAAGTGGTAATAAGCACAAGTAAGTTGTTGAAGCTTAACTAACACAGTCACTGTAACTTCAAAGATTTCAGCAACTTCAAAGATAGATAAGCAGGCAAGTTCACAACTCTCCAGTCTGTGATACATTTAGGTTACCTTCTCCATGTTGTGGTTGTATAGGTCTCATGTTATGCATTCAATTCACAAGTTCTTAGTTAGCCTGACCTCTTTAATGAATTCAATTTTTACGTACATTAAAGCTACTAACTGCAGTTTTACTGAAATGTATCTTCCAGTGGAACATCCACAACCCTGATCACATGAGGATCACAGCAACACAACTACATAAATGGATGGGATGTTTTACTTCCTTGATATCTTTTACCAAAGAAGTGAATTAGAATGGAATATAACACTCAAATGAATTAAATCAGTCTGTCTTTCTGGTATGAGACTGCAGAATTTCTGCAGCCTGAAAGACATTGCTAGAATTTACTCTTATCTGAAGAGCTCACTTATTTGAAGCAAAAAGGATGTCCGTAACTGACAGAAATGTTTCCACTGTACTTGGATCTATAAATCCCAAGTGATATTCACCACCAAAGATCACCTGGACCCCCACACCAATGCTTTTCCCTAATCAGTCAATGATTCTGTGATAGACAGACTACTTTAAGATTCTTATTTGCTCTCAGATGCTGCCCAGTGGATCAAGCATTTAATGCAGACAACTACAGTGATTTACGACCTGGGCGACTCATCTTAAGCCTTACCTTAAGCAGATAAATTTTGCTGTTACTATTTTTCAGGTCCATCTCTAGGACAAATGTAGCAGTTCCATCCTTGTTGACCTTGATATGTTGCATATTTCTGATACTGTGAATTAACTGCAAAGAAAGATACAAGAACTTGGTAAATGATATGGCTGCCAAGACAGAAGTTCTTAAGTTGTTGAACAAATGTGAAATCTACCTTCTATCTGCAGAGAAAAGAGCTACTTCTAACTTTGTGTATAGAAGAAGCACCTGTAAATGTCCAGAGGTTCTTCTGGTGGGCAAATTGTGTTGTACATGCTGTGCCCTGGTCATTCATACGCTAAACAATCTCTACCCGTCCAGGTTTCTACATACTCTGTATGCGACGGGCACTTTTGACTCTGAGGCATATAACTCTCCAATTCAGTGTTGGAATTCTTATCACAGACAACTGAATACAGAATTTAGCTATGTGGTTCAATAAAAGGATTATCCTAAGTTCACTATCCCCTAAAATCTATGAAGTCAACTCCAAAAAAGTAGGTAGTTTTTTCATCTGCATCAATATAGAAGTAGGACTTTAAAACATTGTCACAAATCGTTGCCTGTCATACAATAACATTTTCATCTGCAATGCAATTTAGGAAGGTTTAGCCCATTTTCAGAAGCTACTGAGGAACTGTAGGACTTGGCACCTTGTTAAAAATCAGTGCATTCATTGTTTTCAGTTTATCCTACCTCTCCTTGTTCACTCTCTGCATCCCTTCTCATCTCCTGAAGCTTTCTCAGCATGCCACGGAAGTCAGAAATTCCATACTTAATACAGATTTTCTCATAATCTCTTCTATCTGCGTGTAGTAACAGTTGAAAGATTGCTTCTTTATCCAATGTTTTTTGTTTTGGTACTGGGGCCCTTGGAAACAGGGGGAAAAAAATCAAGAATTTTTGAAAGACAGTAAGATGTCTTTTTTCTATACTTAATCCTCTTTCAGTTTACTCTCCATCATTTCTGTAGTTCACTTGCTCCTGTACATATAGACAAGAAAGGATAAGACTCTTCTGGCACAGGCTTTCTGTATCTAGACTACCAAATGAAACGGTGTCAGGGAATAGTCTTGCCCTGGGACATATAGAGCACTGTAAATTTAGCAGTCTGGACAATTACTTATCAGAGCCGCTGGCACAGTTTGGCCCAGGCCAACCTGTACTTTCCCAAATTATTTCTCGGCACAGTTCAGGAGTTTACATAGGCCAGAGATCATTCCCATTAGGCAGTGTTTGAGGTTTCCTGCTTGGGAAGTAAAGGGAGCTCAGCAATGGGCACATGGCAGACTGCAGATGGCATGGGAACCAGGGCTCAGTCCCTGATTGCCCAGAGAGACCATTACATGAAGATTTGCCACTCAGCCATGAAGTTACTTGTGAGCTTAAAATGGGGAAGTGGAGAAACAGACCTTTTAAAGTCAAAATCTTCTAGTGCAAAGGAACATACACTTCAAGGCAAGGTTGGTACCTCGTGTTCATCTCAGTCTCACAGATAGTAGCAAACTGTTCTGATATGTCTGTCCATATGCTGTCTCACAGCAACTTTGGAAACAACATATTGGCATGAAGGTCTATGAAGTTACCATATCAAGAAACCTCTGGGAAGTGTAAAAATGGCCTTCATTATACGGAGGCTTACCGCTTCCTCAGCAGCTTCCTGAGGTCCTGAAGCTTCTTCTTCAATTCTGTTACGAGGGGGCGGGATGACGACACACAACAGAGAGGGAGGGATTAAAACAACAACAAAAAATCAGACGCCCAACACTCTAAGATATGGTCCCCAAAAGAAGATAATGCTAAACAGCCCCCAACAGGAGACCATTCCACTATTCTGTGTTTACCTCTGGTGATGTTTTTATACTTTACTAAAAAACTGCTGGAAAGCTTACAGGTTCATCTGCCAAACTCATGTTCTTTTAGTATCATTAAAGGTCACTGCTTTCTACGGAGCTTTCCTCTCTTTCTAGAGAGGACACTCTAGAGACCCACAATTTTCCAGCCACATTAACGTGTTTGATGAATTTGACAGCCAAAAATCCTTTTCTAGCACACACCTAGAATCATTATTTGTAATAGCTCAAAGTCATGTTTAAAAATGTCACTTTACCCAAAAGTAAACAGCAAGCAGAAAGTGCAGACAGAACACTAGAGATACATTAACCTTCTCTTACTTTATTTTATTTTATTTATTTAACAAGTTTGGGTAAGTTTCAAGGCCATAAAAGACAGAGAACCTCCTAAAGAATTATGCTACTGTTTATTTCCTCAGAATGGAGACTAAATGACTTAATATTTCCTTTGTTTCTGCTGTAAGGTCTATACAAGATTAAACAATTCTTTCCCCTGATAAAGCTAGGGAGGCAGGTAGGTCCTGGTAATGTTTTCCTATTCCTTCCTCAAAGGCCTTTAGCACTTTCTCTGATAGCATGCTAATAATGTAACTGTTTCATTTCATGTTTGCTCCTCCCCACCTCCTGTTTTTCTTTCACAGAGCAATGAAGAAGAATAAGCAAAAAATGTACTAGATAGATAAGTATTTGGAATGCAAAAAAAAAAGTATACATATATATATATATAACTCACCATCAGCAGACTGAGCAGGAACATATTGTGCTTTCCTCTTAAAGCCAACTGAGAGTTTAGAAGAGAAAACAAATGAAAAGCAATTCATAAGATGAACAAGATAACATAGACTAACATCAGTAAGCCTATGAACCATAAAATCTATGCATCTGTCATCAGTGCAAGAGGAAATTCTAGTCTGGATTTCGTTGTTAGCTTGACACTGATTCCTAGTCATCCCCACCTATAGTGCAACATTTCTATTGCAATTGCTTCTGTGCTTATTGGATACTCTGTGCAGTGGACGAGATTGTTTCTGCCCTTACAGTTGAAGCTTACAGTTTAAGTAATGGTACAAAAAGAAGATTGACCAACTTGTCCAACATGATAAAAAAAAAAGGATCAAGCCAATTTAACACTAAATCCAGAGCTTCTTGGCATGGTCTGGTGCATCGATAACAATATCCATCTTCTTCTGTGTTGCCTTAAAGCTCGTATTGTCATGGAGTCACCTAAGCGGGGGAAGTTGCAGAAGACCTCCAGTCCTCAATGAGGTAGAAAATAGCCCTTCACACCAAGGATACTTAGACAATGCTCTGGGCACCCACCCCCGAGGGACATTGAAGCCGATTACATGGGACCACAGGATATTTGGACTACAGAACTAGTCAGTCTTACCCTGTATGATCCTGAGGCCAGCAGAGCATGTAGCTTCCCCATATTCATTTACAGCAAAGCAACGGTACACATCAGTGTCGTCTACAGTGAGTTTATTTATCTTAAAAAGAAGAACATAGGAAGAGCTTGCAGCCATGTACTGTGGTTCACTTATTCAACTTCTAATAAGACAGCTACTTGGTGAAATTTCAGATCTTTCTTCTGTTCTCAGAATGACTCCAAAAATGGCTCATTTGACTTTTGTGCCATTTCAGACCTGATGATATCTATATTTTCTTTTATTTGTGAAATATTTAGACCATTTTGCTCTTTTGGCACATTTTAAGAGAATAAATTCTCACAATGTCATCATCTCTAGTATTTGTGATCTGCATCTATTTTGACATTCAGCTTCTCTTCCTGTTTCATCTTGATCATCATTATATAGGTGGAGTGATGCAATTCAGTACTGAGCTGTGTTTTAGGCTTTTCTAGTAGTTGACTACCTAACCACTTTTGCTAGATGCTGATGTTTCCACCCTGATAGCCCACTGCAGGCTTCCCCTTTTCATTGTGCTCCCTGCTTTGTGTGTCCTGTCCACAGTATTTGATCTTTACCTTCAGAACGTATTCATTTATAACTTTATTGAAGAATATTTCATATTTGCCAGGATCGTCCATTTCTCCTTTTGCACGCCTCCATTTCACCTCAGGGGTTGGAACACCTTTGACCACTGCTCTGAAAATGGCATTTTTACCTTTTGAAAGAGGCAAGAAATTAGTTATTGAAGACAAGCTTGAGCATAAAGATTCTCATGTCAGGCTCCTTGTGTTATCAATAAAGTGATCCTCAGAGTGAGCCACCTCTGCTGTTTTGGACAGAAACATTCTTTAAAAATAATTCTTTTGGTTCTCTCTGTGAAGAATGCCTAAATTACCAATTTAATTTGGAGGAATTTGAGCATTTAATGCAAGATACCTGCAATAATCTAATAACCTTGTCTAACTCACCAGCTTTCAAAGAGATTTAAAAACTAACTTTAAAATTCACCAGGGACAAATATGGACTCTCCCTGCATTTTTATTGCACATCCATGTGGATAGAGAAAGCTTTTTTTTCCTCTTTTTTTTTTCCTCTTTTTTTTTTTTGCTATCTTGGTCTGATTTTCAACTCTCTTAATAGTAAGAAGTAGTAGGGAATACATGCTTACATGCTTGAGGAGAATGGCTATCATATAGGTAGTGTGTACAAGTTGGTATGGACCAAAATTGTGCCAGTAGCACATCTAAGCTGAACTTGCTATAGCTCTGTTGATTACAGAAATGATTAGAGGGTGTTAGCAGTCTCGGCTGGCAGGCTAACACCCCATTTAAAGACCTTTTACGATTGAATATAGACAAACCCTGTCATTATTGACATAGGGAAAAGTGCCACAGCCTAGACTTGAACTAAGGGACTAATTCCCTTGCACTCCAAACACACAGGCTCTGCTATCTGAAGAGACAAGGAAGGGAGAAGAGAATGGGGTTCACCTGTGAGGTCTCTCCATCTCTCCTCTAATAACCTGAGTATACTGCAGCTGACCACTGAAATCTCCAACAGCTTCAAAGTCTTAGGAGACATAAAACAACTAATCAGAGAAGTGACTCATGTGTAGGTAAGTGGGGGTGTCACACTGGAACAGAAAAGGAGATGAGTGGATGTTGCTCGGGGAGGAAATGATTATTATCTTTCCTTTGTAATAGTTTTGGTCTTCAGATGACCAACAATGTTAAAATGTCACCCCAGAAAGTCTTGCAATATTTCCCACACCCTTCTGCAGTCACCAGCAAAAAAAAAAAATATGATGCATCAAGCTCTGTTGGCCATGCAGCCAACAGATTCTTACGAAAAGAATCTTTCTTCACAGTTTTTCCAAGATTGCAGTACCAGAACTATTATTAAAGTCTGAATCCAATTGATTATACTTTTGTCAAATTGTAACAGCTTGGAGTACCAGCTAATCCATTCACTGAATGAAATGATGCAACAATAAAATAAAAAAAAAATAAAATAAAATAAAAAGAAACTCAGAGTGCATCTGCATAGACACTGAATTCTCTTTATGCAATGGATGACCTTAACGCCCTAATATTTTGTATATGGACCATGCAGAACCTACATTGAATGAAATAACATAGAAAGTATGACCGACCACTGATTCGGTTCATGCCTGAAACTCGCAGGCGAAAGGCAGGTGGTGGAGGTGCGATGCACCACTAGAGGCCACTGTGCTCCTTCTTAAAATTTCAATGGCCCGTGGATATCGACACATGGGTGTGACAACACTGAAATCCAGGGTGCTAGAAATTGTTCAGGCTCGTGAGGAAGGAGGTGCTACACGAACTACGCAGGCTATCCACTCCAAAAAGATACTCGCTGTAAGGGTAGAAAGATTACCGGAAAGCTTCCCATTGATTTTGCGCCTTGGCTCATTATTTGCCTCCTCTATGGACAATTTGCATTGCTTCTTGATGGAGAACTACAGCCTAAATAGCACACCAGCGGTTCCTCTTACTTTAAAAGGCAGCTAATCTTGTGCTGAACATTCATGAATCCAGTTAGTTAAACAGGAAAATAAAAACCATAGAATCATTAAGGCTGAAAAAGACCTCTAAGATCATCTAGTCCAACCATCCACCACCTACCACCAATATTGCCCACTAAACCACATCCCTAAGTACCACATCTACCCTCTCCTTAAAGACCTCCAGGGACAGTGACTCCACCACTTCCCTGGGCAACCCGTTCCAATGAACATTTTTCAAGGTGTTTAACCTTTTGCTACAAAATGCTTATCTTGAGATCTTCCTGCAATAATTCACAGGATTTGTTGTATACATTAGGAGCCATATTTTGATTGCACATACAATAGTTAAAACTCAGGAGAGCTCCAGCAGTACTAATGGAACTTTCCTAAGTAGTACATAGACTTTGGCCACACAATACTTTTTGTGGTCTAGTCAAATCTCTTTAGAAACTAGCTTGATTTAATCTGGAAAATTGACATAGGGGAGACACGGAATCAAGCCTGTGGGTCTGTGACTAACTTTTTTTTTTTTAAGAATCTCACCTTCCTGCAATGTTAGAGTGACAGGTTTCCGCTCAAAGTCAGGTGTACTGCATCCTTCTGGAATCTTATCCACAAATTGGGCAATATTTACTCCTGGGACAGAAGATTTCTTGTAGGATTTCACTAGAAAGGCAAGGAAAAATACATTCAATTAAGATAATGCGTTTGTGTTTTAGAAATGGTCACGCAATCTGCATCACCTCCCTGTAGAACAGGGAGGGTTTCTGCTCTGCTCCACTTGGACAAGAAAGGAACCATCCGTTCTTGTACTTCAGGCTGGGAATGTATCCACAGGCTGGAGCATTAAGGTCTGTGATTTTGTGTTGACTTATTGCACAGCTATGGCTGAAATGGGAAAATCTGCAATCAAGATAGCAGTCCAGGGCCACAATAGCTTACACGCCTAGCAGTGTTTTGGACAGAGAATGCTTTTACGTCAGTCATTATTCCAAATAAAAATTCAAAGTCTGCCATGAGGAAAACCCTACTGCAAAGGTCAGCGGAACCTGATGGGCCAGTTTCTGGTGTCTCTCCTGGTGGTGGTGAGAGACAGACAACTAGTTGCCAAACAACACCAAAAGCAAGTTGGGCTTATTCTCAGGGTTAGTCCAGATAGGTTCCACAGCTGTGGCTGTTCTCTCACCTGCCCGATGGCTTGTCATGATGCTGTGCTCAGCTGCTTGTGGTCAGCACAAATAGGCTACAGGCTCTCCTGTGAAGAAGACAAAACATTATTTACAGTTCACAAAGGAGATGAAAGACCTTAACGCTGCTCACCTTTATGATGCAGTTTGCCCTTCCTCGCTTGCTACATCCCAGCATCCCAGTTGAGAAATGCCTGACAGCCAACATAGCTCTGCCACCCCTTTCCAAATCACATCATGACAGTTTTGAACCATAAGCATGATGCAAACCAGGTAGGAAAATGGCTAGTGGGGCTAAGCTGAAAACAAACGCATCTAACAGCATCCCTCTGACACATCATCCATTTACATGTCATCTGGCTTTCCTCCAAAGACCTCCTCTCATGTTTCAAGCAAATATTACACCACATGGCACTCACGCGGTGAGTTCTGATGGATGGCAAGAGCAGTTGCTGAGAAGAAAGCCACAGAGATGGATGTCTAAACTGGGGCACGAAGGAGAAGCACGTCCTGATCTAAGTAAGCTCGTCTAAATTAGCAACAGACCTGAGAGCACACTATAAACTAGTACTTACTCTAGAAGGAAATGGTGAAGTGTGAACTTGGCATTAACTAGTTATTGTTATAGATCACTCATGTGACCCTCTGTCAAAGGCGTCTCTTTCCCTGTATTTATAAAGTAGACAGCAAATAATGTAACACATCACTATCTTGCAAGCAAATTGTGAAGGCAGATTTCTTGTCATATGAGAGATGATCAGAAACTATAGAGTTACTGCAGCTCTGAAAGAGCAATTAGATTAGATTCCCATGTGGGATTAATGCTATGTCTCTGCTTACCCGTCTGCACTCCTTTGCTCAACACAGTCAGGCTGTGTTGTGACTGCAACCCTTACCAGTTTTAAAAGGAAGAGGGACTTTGACAGCACACCTTTGATCTTCTTTCTGTTTCCTGTATCAACTGACGTTCATGCAACCATGTATTGCCACACTACACCTGATGAAAACGCTGGGTAGGACCCCGGCATTTCCCTATTATACATCTGGCTCAGAGCTGTGTTATCTGTGTGAAACCTGGTTTCAGCTGAGGGTAAAAAACAACTAAGCTACCAAAAAAATCATTTGTGCTCTATGTCCCACAGACAGGCCAAAGACAGTGTAACTCGGTGTTTTTGAGTCAAATTCTGAACCAAGAGGATAAATTTCATTTTTCAATTCATTGGTAGTTGCAAATAAGAACATAGACATCTCTCCACAACAAAGCACTGACTCTACTGTTTTTAACATATATCTCATTTTAGGGCTCTACACACTATACAAATCTCAAACAACTACAGGATCACTACTGATTACTTGGAAAATCATTCTGTTAGCCTCACTAAATTTAGTGGAAATGCCCGTAAAATGATAGAAACAGGAAACGATATGTGGGACTGTGTGAAGGATGGTCAAGTCCCCTCTAACACCACCCCAGTCTGGTGTGGGTGTTACTATCCACTAGTTTTACATATCCACACACACTAGCTGGAACACTGATATTTTGGCATTATCTTATACCTTCTACTGTAAAAATCTATTTGTGGTGTTTTAAAAATTGCAAATGAAGGGAATGAACAGCTCGTGGGAAGGAAAAATGCAAAACTGAAATGATCAAAAGACGATTCCAGGTTGCACCAGGCAAGGCACTGCACAGCAAGTGGCAGAGCTCTTCAGAGACTCTTAATCACTATCTCCTGATGGTATTCATTTGTCCTCCAAGGTACTGAACTGTATTAATAGCAAACACTATAATCCCCTACTGCCTTTCACAGTCTTGCATCTTCCTAAACATGTCACCACTCCAGGAGCTGAAATGTCTAACTCTACACAAACGTGACTACTTGTCATTAGCTTGCAACAGTATTCCCCTAAGCTCTCTTTACGCTAGGCTTACATTCGCCCTTCGCTTCTCAAGATTTCTTCCCTCCTACATTAGGCAATTCTGACAAGCATCTATACTGAAACACGAACGTGCTCCTCAGGTCCAAAGCCGTTAAGAAATTCATTTTTTTCTTATGTCATCAAGTGTCAAGTCAATCAGGGGTTTTCAGGTGCGACTGTGGACATATGCTAACGTAATTCCAAACTACAAAGAGATGGCTACTCTCAAACCTAGCTGAAAAAATAAAAATACTGACTATATTCATACATATAGTAATAGACATCATACATGCATCCTCTCAATATGCACTGTGTGTAAACTGCTGAGTTAACATGGCCTTAAATATTTCAGAAATTGACATGGATTAAAGATAAGCTGCTGTGAGTCCTTAAACTCCTGTGAATTCTTGCCTTCTGGAGAGTGAGACAGAAGCATCCTAATGCCACACATTGACTGCAAAGTTAAAATAACATTGCCAGGATATGCAAGAGAACATTCCTTCAGCGGAATTAATCCAACCACATCATATTTTCTAGTGTCTTCCATGTTAAATGTGGTTTTGGAAATACCGTATCAGCTGGCACAAAAACTTTCAGAATATGTCCTGCTTACTTTTAAAATTTCTACTCCCTTATTACATTAATAACCTTGTTTTACTTTGACTTCAGTTTAATCCTAGAAAAAAATAAATCACAGTTGTTTTTTTTTTGTTGTTGTTGTTTGTTTTTTAAAGAAATGAAAGACAGCAAAAACCTTCCAAAAATTGTCATGGTAGAATTTATATCTCCACCCACAGTTGCCTGAACCAAAGTCCTGTGCACTAAGATGATCGCTGATGTTGCCATTTAGTCAAAAGAGGCAGACAAATGCTTCCAAAGGGCAGCAAACCCCTCCTCTATCAAACGCTCTTCACCAACAGTCCTAGCATAACAGGGCTAATGCTGGAATTAGCTCAACACTCTCAGTCCTCTGAAAAACAGAGGACTTCATCCGCTAGCCTCATTCAGATAACCAAGATAGGACTTGGCTATTTCTTATCCCATGTAGAAATCTATCTGGTTTTCAGGGGCAGAGATGTCCCCTTTAGAGACAGTGGCAAAGCTTCCACTGCTGTGAATGCAGAACAGAAGCAAACACTTGACTACTGACAACATTTTTAGACTGGCAAAATAAACCAGACAGCCTGAAGGGATGGGAGGTCTGCCTTTCATCCTGTGTATCCATCAATCTATCCAGACGAGACAGTGCAAGAGCCCATTCCCTTTTGTACTATGACGGCACTAGTGATAGGCCATAAATCAGCTAAGTGAATAAGGAAAACATTTGGAAGTCACAGGATTTGGTGGTACAAGTGGTGTCACAAGTAGTTATTTATGGGGTTCAGCCAGTAGAACACAGACGAGTTATGATATAACTGCTGGCAAAGCCTGGTGAGCAAAATTAGGCAAACCTGTAGAGAAGTGACAGGCAGCAAGCAAGCGATTCATATGCAGGTGATGGATCCAGGGGCTTGGGATTTACTATTGGCGCAAGCACAGCACAGGTGGGGTACAAAGCCATTAGTACAGACCACAGTAGAAGACTTAAATCATTATAATAAATTAATCAGCAACAGATGCAGCATTCTATTTCTCTTTGTAATTCATAAAAATCAGGACAGTTCCAACACAGTGAATGTTCAAATTGTGTGTTCAATCCCAAATCCAAACTGTGTTTTACACTAGCAGATCCAGAAGAATCTCCCACCTAAAATTTCTCTTTTAGCTTTGGGTAGGCTTTGTTTGATTGTTTGTTAACATTAAACGATATTTTGAGTTTGAGTCTTCCCATCTCAGATGATTTTTTAATGGAAAGTCTCATACTTCTGTTAGAGCCGCAAAACTGAAGGCCAGCAACTGTAAGAAGTGCAACTTCATGAAAACTTTTGAGTAGGTCACAGAGGGGGAATGCCACAAGTACTCCTGTGATGAATGGAGGCCTTGTATAGAGCGAGGAGGAATGCCCAAGGATCAGATTTTATGTGACTTATTCCTTCGGAAAATCTATATTTGGCTTGATCTTCTCTTCTGCCTCAGGGATTATGCATGTAAGCGATTGCTCATGCTGTCTACAATTTATGTATGCACACACCAGATACCATAATTTCTTTCATAACAGACACACATTTTCATACAGTTGATGAATTTACAGCAAGTATTGCAGAGCAAATACAAGTTTTACTAAATGTTCAGAAGAAAAAACAACTTATCCATACTTGCTGTCACAAGAAGCAATGCCTCCAAGATAACAAATGGTAGAAAAGAGAGCATACCTGTGCTACATGTCACACGTTAGCTCCATGGGAAACTTGCGGCAGGTCTCCTAGAACCTGCCTTCTAACCAGGGAAATCAGTGCTTGCTGTGGGACACCACCATTCCCAGAAAACTTATGAGCAATTCGCAGACCACAGCAACACACCATGACAGTGAAGGTTGCACCTCATCCCCCCAGCTCTGTATCACCCCCACACAAATCTCAGTGACAGCATGACCAAACGCACTACCTTACAGGTTGAGCTTCTGAGCTGACAGTGCTTTAATTCAACACTGCGCCTCCTAGGACCACGGTGGCTTTGTCCGTTGACTCAGATGACAGAGCTCTTCAAAGCTGTTCAGGAGGTCTCTTGGTCACAGATATCCGCAATCTGTATGGAAGAAGCCACATCCCTTATTAGTCTGCCCTAAATATCACTAAGTGGTAGAAGAAACAATACATTCTTGTCCCCCTCGCACCTCTCCCCTCTCCTGGAAGGCAAGCCTGTGTTCAGTAGCTGCCTGGCCGGGATGTCTACACTGCACTGCGAGCAGTTGTGTTGGTTATACACCCACTTCACTCCCACTGCAGCATGGGAACCCAGCAAGCCTCAAGCAAGGCAGTTGGCCAACTTGGTCATATGCGACCATCAGTCACGGCAATGGTGCATTTCCAAGTGCCAGCTGGGTCAAGACTTTGTGCCACAAGGGACAAACATTTGTGAGGATCAATGGTTTGTTCAAGGAAAGGACAAGCTGTACGTCCAAGTTTTGTAGGACACACCAGTAGATGGGTTCTCAGAGGTCACAAGTCCGTAGGAGAGCTCAAAATTCCTTAGCAGAGAAGTAAGAACAGTGGATTCTGGCATTTGTACATTGGGAAACCAAGCCTGGGCTTGGTCTTCATAGTAGAATACAGACTGGGAGACTCTTGAGACGTCTGAAGGAAATAGTTCCTCCCAGAACAGCTTCACTGCCATAGCCCAAAGAGACACCTCTCGCTGCAGCCTTTGCTTCCAGCACAGTCACAGACTGATCCCTGTTCCCATGAGCAGCAACAAGG
The DNA here is from genome assembly GCF_964034855.1 of Anser brachyrhynchus. Lineage (NCBI taxonomy): Eukaryota > Metazoa > Chordata > Aves > Anseriformes > Anatidae > Anser > Anser brachyrhynchus. The sequence goes on along the minus strand of NC_137720.1, from coordinate 4,124,427 downwards.
CTACTGATTTCCACTGGCAGGTTTTCCCTGGAAACGCACCATATTGTGCCCCAAAATCTTTTGCTTCCAATTTACCTTTGCAACTTGTTAACCTTCCTTCCTATACCCAGAAAGCCCACTTGGGAGCAAAGGCACCTCTCTCTAGTTGGTTGCATCCACAGAGATGGCCAGTCTGAGACTGAAAGCTATCTTCTGCATGCACAGCACGCAGGCAGCCAGGTCTGCTCAGTCTGGAACTCCCCTTTCATTCATTTTTGGTTGAGAGCAAACAATCTTTTTTCCTTTGCACTGTCAACCATATATTGCATTCAATCCATACCGTACAACATTAAATCCCCACGTTCAACTCTGAGAAGAAGGGCTGGCTCCAGTAGTTGGCAAAGAAAGTATTCTTATCATGATGTCCACGGTTCACATGCTGTCATGGCTAGCAGAACCAGAACAAGGTTTCTTTTGGTGTCCTACAAGATTACAAGTTCTAAAATCTGTAATTAATGGGAAGGGAACATACAGTACAAACTTGGTCCTGTAACTAAGGCTCGAGTTAGATAGGTCAAGGACAGAAGGATCATGAAGGGCACCATTTCCGCTAGTCTCAGAGAAGCGATCTTTCAGTGGAAGAGACGCTGGTGGTGGCAGCACGATCTGTCAACTGTTCCAATCCAGGGATGGAATCCCAGACCCACAGAATGCTTTGGGTTGGAAGGGACCTTAAAGAGCATCTAATTCCAACTCCCCCTGCCATGGGCAAGACACCTTCCACTAGACCGGGTTGCTCAAACCTGGTCAAGAGCTTCTTTGCAGGGCTAGGGAACATCATATTAATTGACAGTTTAAAAGGGAAATGGGAAAATGAAATTCTGGAGTAAGTTTCTTCATTCCTTCTTTCTTCCTGACAGTTATGGCTGGTGACAATATTTACACCTTTCCAAATCATAAGAAAACAACATCAGTATAGGGAAATTTGATTGCTCAAGGTGATCTTAGGGCCAAGACAATTTGATTTTACATCTGTTGTTATATTTACAGTAGTAAAAAAGTAGAAGCAAGCCAAGAAATTAAGACAATGCCTTTCATCTGCTGCTGAAAAAACACTTTCACACAGCAGCAGACACCACCTTCTAGCAGTGTCCTAGTGGGTTTCCCATGACCTGTTCATTGACTAACGATCATCCCAAGAATAATTCCTTGGATGTTAGTCTCATGGGCGTAGGGCAGCAGTTGTATCACGCGGTTCTTCGGGCACTGTAGTCTTAACAGTGAGCACCTTGAATAAAAACAGCTGCTTCACAGGTCTCTAAAGACGGTAACGCTTCGTGTAAGCCATGGGATGCGCCCCATTGATTGGTTTCTACTGAAGCCTGAATTCAGTTCTCATCAGCTGTTGCAAGAGCCTTCCACTTAGCAGAGTTAGCCCAACTAGAGGACGTAAGCTATCCAGAGCCGTGAGGCTTACTGCGGCTCCCTTACCTACATACGCTCCCCACTGAAAATTGCATTGCCAATGGTATTTAGTCTCAAATCGCGTTTAGCACTTGGAGTCAGCCTGAATGGCTGAGGAACTCCTAGCTATATAGACAGCTGGTTCTAGCAAGCACCAGGAGAGCCACAATTCTGCCTGGTGCGCTGGACCTGGACTTGATAGGACTTTGTCGTATTTCCAGCCCTGGTTCACATAGGTTTTACTGGGGGGGGGGGGGGGGGGAAGGGATGGAGACCTCTCCTATAAGGGACTGATAACTTAAAACCATCTGTGACTGAGTAAACCCCTCCAAGAGGGTGACCTTCTTCCATTTCACAGCTTGTTTTCCACCCGCCCACCCAAAAGTCCTGTTAACCCCTGCATGCCAGTGGATAAGCTAACACATACCATTGAAAACCCGCAAAATGTCAGAACGGAGCCCTGTACATTCAGCAGCGGTCACCGCTTTCAATGCAAAGAGGGTGCTTTTTTCCCTGGAAGCAAGTTCATTCCCCTAACGAAGGGCAGCGAAGAAGTGTCAAGAGGCAACAGCTGCAGGACAGATATTTCAGGACTGAATTTAAAAGTACATTTTAATTAGAAAGAGAAGATTGGAAGAATCGTGTTTTCTCTATAATTCCCATCCTCTTTGGTACATACAAAATCACCAGTCAGAATTGGTAGATGAGTGGCACAACTCTTCCTAGAGACTATTGGTGCCTACTACGTGGCCCAGACAGAGCAAGAAGAAATTAAGACCTGAAGAGTCCAAAACGCTGAACAGATTTTCCAGTCTGCCAACAGAAAACCAAGGTCAAAAGCTCATCTCCCATTAGAGCCACTTGGCCAAGCCATCCTTGGCAGCATGGGTATCTGGTCAGTCACAGCACTGAAGGTCAGGGTGACGTCAGTGGGGCCTTTGGGCAGAAATATTCAGAGATAAGCAGTGGGTCATGATGTACAAAGCTCAAGAGTCAGGTACAACATCCACTTTGGCATAATAGCAGTGAGATTCTCAAAAACATAATATTTGAAAATACAATATGAAAAAAAAAAAAGTTGCATTCATTTAAGGATGGGCAAGGGCATAGAAAATGGAATAAAAGTCTAAATTCAGCAAAGGCTCTCATTTACCTGCAGCCCTATGTACCATATTCAGTCAGGTGAATCTGACAGTACTGGTCTCGCTGGTCATGTACGTGTAAAGAGACATTTTTTCCATCAGATCACGCTAGGAATCAAATGGATCACAGAACAGCATTTTGTTTTTACCAGGAAAACACCCTGCATCAGGATGAGCAACAGTCACACCATGCACATGGCTGCCCCAGATGAGTCTTCTGGACTCGTATTTGATTTTATATAAATGTGGTGCCCCAAAAACTCACGGTTCCATCTCAGCAGATGTCCATGCCCAACCCAGCCCCTCAACACCAGATCATCCATGTTGTACACTGCAGAAGAAATTTAAGGGACTATTTTAGGGCCCAAAGCCTTGGTTATTTTTACATCCCACATCCAAGATGCCAGTTTCCCAGTTTACCAGCAAGCTGAGGTCCATCATCACTGTTCATACAAAGCCGTGATTAAACCCACTGCAGTTAGCTGGATTTTCACACACTGAGATGCAACTCAATATACGGAAAAGATTAAAAGCAGAGGAACAAATTCAAGAAGCACCAGTACTCCGCTTTCACACTGCAGATTAGCTCCCTCCTTCCCACGGCGTACAGAATGCCTACTATTTCCTTCAGGACTGATTTAATCTGTTTGCATCCATGACTGACTGAAGGGGGTTGCTAGCACAATCCACAATTGAAACGGAGCCTGGCTGCCTATAAACCTGATATTCCTACTTTTCTCTTGTGGTAGCTGCCCTCCCGATTCACTTTGCTGCATGCTCCAATGCCTGAGCTGGGCAGTGTGTGGAATTTGCTTACTGTTTTGTGTTTGGGAAAACAAAATAGATGGCAATAGGGGTTTTAAACACGGATTCAGAAAGTATGTGATTAAACATCAACATATTACCAGACTTATCAGCCCTTCAGTACTTTTCACCCCTCCCTGAGACACTAACGAAAATTATATTTAAAACACGTTGTCCTCTTTAATGACTATAGAGAATAAGGTATGCTTTAGCTGCTTTCATGTGACCCCATATGGTTACTGGGATTTGCCAAACATCTTCTGCGCCAGTTAAAGTTATCTAGGTATGTTTGAACCATTCCGCGTGCACCAACACTCGAGCAAGCACTCACTGCACAGTAAGGCAAGCGGCACTATTCAGATGCCGCAAGGGATTCAAGTTATGAGGCTTCTTCTCATTTCCCCCACTTTAAATTTACATGCAAAAAGAGCGCTTAATAAATACCCCACTTCTGATTTGTTTCCCCAACCTGCCAGTAGCAACAGATGAGAAATGCCCAGTCCTCACATTACAAACTATTTTAATATTTCATACCCTCACATGCAAGGAAGTTTGTCACTGAAACAAATACTACAGAAAATCTCTCTGAAATTCCAAGAAGCCACAGCACACACTGCCTTCCCGCTTTCTTTGCGGGATGCCTGAACATTATTTTCAACATTGTTCTAGTACTGCCCTGCCTGTCCTTTACCTGCACAAGTTAATGCCTGGCACCCACAGAGGTGACAGAGGACTCCCGTTGCTGGGAATGCTGTCCCATTCCTTCTGAAGGCTGTCCTCTGTCAAACTGTATCCAGCACTCAATTGTCAGAATAAAATAAGTCTTACCCAGAGCTGGAAAATTATGCCAGCATCCAACAGAGAAATAATTGAAATAGAAAGAAATAACCATGATGGAAGGAGAGGATGTCTCTCCCCTTCAGCCCCTGCTTGCCCCAGGAATACGACAATTTCACAAAGAGGTCACAGAGTTTTCCTTTATGTGGGTATAGAACTAGTGGTGTCCACTATTCCCCACCGGTCAGCTTTTCTGCCTTGCGAAGGTGATCACAAGGAGCTCAAACATGCCTTTAGCTAACCGCAACCACAGCTACTCATCTGAAACAGGTAAAAAGCACTGACCTATGCACGTCTCCCAAGAGGTCCTCTTCTACTCGGAGTGCTGTCAAAGCTGCAGCTCCCGTGTCCTTTCTGCAGTCAGTGCTCAGCTGTGGGATCAGTGCTGGGTCCCTGGGATCCTCCTCAGCTGCTCCCTGTCTCGACTTCTGCCTCTCCTTCTCTCACACTTAATCTCTCTCTCTCGCCCTCTCCCTCTAGTAGAGGAAGCCTGTCACGGAGCTGTTAGCCTGTGAGACATCCAGATGATTTTTTTTTTTTTTTTACGGGAACCTGATGCACCTGTCTCCTATTTGTTATTATTTCAGTCCATACCAGTAAGGGTGCTGGACAAATCTGAGATTAACATAATTCTTCAATATTTGACAAGTAGTTTGGGAGTGGTGCTTTTTCTGCAGATTGTGTTTCCTCTTCGCAGTGATTCATTAAAAACTTTCATGCAACTGAATGGCCCTGTATGTTCTAAAGGAAACTGTAGCTTAATTGCCTTGAAACAAATCTCAAGAATAATTAGGGTTACTAATTGATCAGATACATTGAACTTTGGTTAAAGTGAGTGGCCAAGCTCATTTAAGAATAAGTCTTCTAAAAAAATGCTCTTTTCTTAAGAACTCTTTGAAGAGTTAGTATTATGAATAGAAGTGAAGGAATTAGAGCACTTCACAGCACCAGCTCACCCTAGTAATATGAATTTATTAGCTTGCAGGTGAAAAGCATGAGCCTGTGCCCTAGCTGGATGGCTGAGAGAAGTCTCTCTTACCCACATAGCTTTGTACACCCCTTTACAGTGACAGGCAGCCTCACCATCAGTACTGTCTTCAGTTTGGGGCACCACGGTACGAAAAGGACATAAAACTACTAGAGAACGTCCAAAGGAGGGCTACAAAGATGGTGAAGGGCCTGAGGGGAAGACGTGTGAGGAGCGGCTGAGGTGCCTTGGTTTGCTCGGCCCAGAGCAGAGCAGGCCGAGGGGAGGCCTCATGGCGGCCTGCAGCTCCCTCACGAGGGGAGCGGGGGGGCAGGCGCTGAGCTCTGCTCTCTGGGGACAGCGACAGGACCCGAGGGGACGGCGTGGAGCTGGGACAGGGGAGGGTCAGGCTGGGGGTTAGGGAGAGGTTCTGTACCCAGAGGTGGTCGGGCACTGGGACAGGCTCCCCAGGGACGTGGTCACAGCACTGAGCTGAGTTCAAGAAGCATTTGGACAACGCTCCCAGACATAGGCTCTGATTTTTGGTCCTTTGTGGAGCCTGGAGGTGAACCTGATGATCCTGGAGGCTTCCTTCCAACTCGGGATTTTCTAGGATTCTATGAAGGTAAGCCCCCTCACACCAAGCAATGGGCCCCTTGCCCTGCTGTGTAAAACTATACCACCAGTGCACCAAGACTGGCTAAGCAACTAATCATAAAGAAAGCACAGCAAGAGGTACCAAGATAAAGTAGCAGGAGAACAGAATGTTTGCATTTTATGTACTTCCCAAGAAATCAACTAACCCAAATGGCGTTATCACTCCTTAACTCCTTTAGTACAAATTAACCAGTTTTCTGAGGTGAGCTCCTCAGTTCCTTGGCCATCATAATGCCCAGCTGATATGAGGATTTCCTACCTCCCCATTCAGTCGCTGAGAGTTCTTCCTGTTGGTGAGATAGCTTGGACTGTCCCACAATTTGCTGAGATAATACAGTAACAGATTTAAGTCATTAAGGTGCAGGTGGCGCATCCCAAAGAATCACATTTACACATCTTTATGTGCATTTACAGCCAGGAAAATGCAAAAGGTCTGCCTCAAAAAGTAGGGAAGTACTAACAACGCAGGAGATACTAAACTCAGTCTGATAAACTTGAAAATGTCCCAGTTACCAGACCTCAGAAACCCAAAGGGCAGCCTTATGTAACGTGCTTTACTTAGCAATCCTCTGGCACATCCCTTTCCAATAACTTGCTTCAATGATTTGTAAGCCTGGGCATTCCCTTCTCTTTGACAGCCCTCATAAAGATTATTTCCTTTTAGACATGTGAGAGAAGACTCCACTGGAAACCCACCAAATTCTATGAGCTGACCTGAAGATGTCAGATTCCAACAGTATTTCATCCTAGATTAGCAAGTGGTTATTGGTTGTCTCAAAATTGCATCTGTCAGGAATGAAAATTCTTTGCCAAAATAAGCTATTCAGGTTTATTTACGACACAGACAGATTTTGTTACTCTCCCACAGAGTATTATCCTAAAGCACAGCCAGCTCAACCAGCCCTGTCCCTCTACACTTCTATGTTTGCAACCCAGTCATCAAATTGTCTGTTAGCAGTTATACTGAGAGCACAAAAATCTCACTTCTCAATCAAATGAGGATAAAACAGAGAAATGGGCAACCAGTGCATTAATCCTGAGAACCCTGAGCGTTTGTTGTGAAAGAGCAAGAATACAATTCACTCTGTGCTCTTCTCAAGCTTTATGCTCAAGACACACAGAGTCTCAAGGAAGTGGACATGGACACTAAGAGACAGTTGTGCAAGTTGCCTAATGTACAATACCTCGGACAGCTAAGGCAAGTTGCTAAAATGCTTTAAAATGCTACAGGCATTGCTTTCTTGTAGTGCAGCTACTCTTCCAAGGTTTTTGAGGAATGTGCAACGAGGCCATGATCCTGCTGGTAGAGTGGGGATGTCCAGCACAAATCCAGTGTGACTATGGGGATGGGATTCCCCCATCTAAGAGGAATGCAGATGTCCCATCTCAGACAGTTTTCAGACTCCCAGCGTTTAGTCCTGATGGATGTCCTACAGTAACTGCAACACTGTTTTGGATCCAGAGCACAGGCTCTGTGCAAAACCAGGATGCAGCCTGGTAGTAGAGCATCTCTCACGGCTCAGAGGCACCAAAGGTTATTTTGAAGTGGTCTATTATTCCAGTAATCTCTGGAATTTTTGCCTGTGGTGAGGCTGATGTCCAGTAGCTAGATTCTCTGGAAAACCAATTAGCTGAACGACCTAGCCAACAGTCAGGAGCTCAGCATATGCACCCAGACATGGATTGGACATGGTTCAAAGACAGAAACTCTACCAGGTGAAGGGCTGGGACACCTCTCCATTACCCAAGCCCAGGGAGTAAACCCAAACTCCCCTCCTAGTTGACTTAAGGCCTTCTGAAGAGGCAATGAGCACCTGTGAGGCAGAGAATAAGAGTTACAGAAGCATCCAAGAGCACTTGGAGACTTCCAGGGAGTTCAGCCACAAGACAAAGGGTCATTGCCACCAGAGCTGCTTTTTCAACCACTGCATGTCCCTTTCCCCCACCGGCACCCACTGGATCAGTTATTGTCTCTTCAGGAAAGCAGCAGAACATGAGCATGCTCCAAGCATTCAGAGTCACATAAAAGAAATTGGCCAAAACCTAAACAGCAGGAATGACCAAACTGGGTTTCTGATTCACCTCTTCCAGTCTCCTTCAAGTGGAATAAGTGGCTAAGGAGAATCAGTGGAGCTCACCTGGCCCAGTACCACTAACAGAGAGAAGCCTGCCCTTGTAAGCTCCGATTGCTATCAGGGTAACCTGACCTCCTGCCTGTATGCACGGAAAAGGACAGATGACACTAAGCAAGACGGTAAGTGCCCAGCCTACAAATGTTTTCTTGGGTTCGGGCCCAAAGCAGGTCTGATGTCACCCTATAACTGTCTTGGCTGACAGTTGTGGGGTTCGTGCTGGCCTTGTGAGGGACTTTACTCCATCGTGTACGCAGCTGAGCTTTTTTCCCCCAAACACCCTGTGGCAGCCAGTTCCCTCACTCGTTCTCCCATGTGATGGTGACCTAATACGTGACAGGCTCTGCCACAGGCCTTTACTGCTCACTACCAGTCACAAGGCCACGCCAGGAACCTTAGCACAGGAATGCTCGTAAGAATTGGAATTCAGAGAGCAGGAAAAACAGAGCTGCTCCATGATGGAAGGGGTAGGAGAAGCAGGGCAAAGGCCTTACTGACCAGGTGCACTCAACGGCACTTGTAGGTGAACAGAGCAGGAACAGTGATGGCAACAGTCTCCAGTGATCATCAAAGCCAACGTAACAAGTCTGCACGTCCATGTCCTCAGTTACTCAGCCTGAGACCACCACAGACCATGTTAGATGCCTAACAAAAGATGCCACCAAAAAATGATGATCAGATTGCTACATGGCCTAGTCCTGATAGTGCTAGATGATAAATTCTACCGATACTTCAAGGCTCCTGAAGACCCCAAACTTCATTTCGCAAGCCACCTCAGTTTGAAATGTTCAGACCTGACTATTGGGTACTGAGTACCTGGAGCCTTCCCTGCAGTCACAGGAGTCACTTGGATGCTTGCATCTTGGTGCCTGTGTGCTGGGACGACCACTGGGATATAAGCACCTGGTTCCTTGAGGGTACATGTGTATAGGAGTGAATTAAAATATTTTGTTTTAAAATAAAATCACCTTCCCCTCCTTTAAGGTCTCACATTGAGCTCGGTTGTCTTGTTGCAATATTATTTCCTACAACACAGATATTTTTGCAACTGCCTGGGAAAGGCAGAGCCTCTGAATAGGAACCGTGTGATGATATTGTACCTTGTAGCCCAGTTTACAACTTGGTCCTCTGACAGTCTCCATGAGCTACTTTTTAAGTATTGCTTTTGGTGACATCAGGTCTCACGCTCTCTGTATTTTCAACCATGAAGCACGCTCTGCCTGCCTCTGGTCAGACAGACAGGCAGGCTCCTGTCTGATTGAAGGGCGGAGGGACATAGTGAGCAGGTCACTTTTCATGGCAGATGGATGGATAGATGCATCATTGAAATGGGCAGGATAATGTCAGGGGTGCCGATACATCATGGCAATATTAGGAGAAGGGAGGAAAGGAGGAGTGGGTGTCAGAGACAGATCCTGTGTCAAAACGGGTGACAGATGAGGGAGGGCTGTCTTCTGGGATGGGTGGCCGGGCAGACAATACCAGTGCCAGAAGCTGAGCAGGAGGAAACAAGACCCACGCAAAGGCCCTGGTTAACCCCGAATTTAGAGGGAGCTGGTCTGTTGCTCTGAGGCAAACTGAATGGCAAGCAAATTGCTTGCAGTTTGGGCCTATACAAAGCCCAGCATGTCCTTATCAATCTCTTTGATTGACAGATGTGAGAGTATCAGATGGTTTGGAGCTATCTATGTTCATGACAGCAAATGGGTCATCCTACAGCCATTCACCTGCTTTCCAGTTTAATTCAGCTTATTTTTCAGGCATATCCCATTTTGCACTCACCGCTTACTCTCCTCTTTTCTCCCAACGAGTGTGTCTACTTTGAAGGGGTTTAAAAAAGAACAAAAGTATTGTTCCTCGCAGTGACCATAAAGGAGCAGAGCTGCTTATGCAGCATGTGGTGAAGGAGAGAAGGAGAAAAAACTCAGGTTTCTCATCTGTGAGGGCTGGCCTGTATTCCTCAGTGTCACTACAATTTTGGACTCCACCTGGATCCTCATGGCTAGCTGGGTCACGTTGACAGTTTCCCACTCCCCACTGGGAAGAGGAACACACAAGCGAGATGCGTCTCTTGGCCATCCTTACCATTCCTTTCCTGACAATAATAAAGAACTTGGGTTCCACCCCAAACCATCAGCAGCAGAGGTGGGAGGCTGCTGATGCAGGAGGTGCAACCTAGCACAGAGAGCAAGATGTCTAGCAGCCCAGGATTCCAAAAAGCAGGGAGCAGTCAAATCAACCATTAACTGCTGCTGCCCACCTTCTGCAAGAATATGAATAGAGTATTTCTATGTGTTGTGTGTATTAGGACTATATACCCAGTTTTCAAAATTTGCTTTAGTTCTTTGTCCTGTACATCTACCCTAGAATTACAGCTTTTTCTTCCTAAAGTATTTACCTATTTATCATTGTCTTCCTCTGGTGTCACGTCACCGTGCAGGCACATTTGTTTTCTGTGTCCTCTCTCTTTATTTATCCTGTTGTACAATTTGTATCTTCTTTGTAGCTTATGAACTTACATCTCATTGATAAGAACATTGAGATCTGCTGTCTGTCTCCTCTGGAAGAGTTTTGGCCTTCTTCCTGACTCTCTAGGTATGTCTACAAAAATAGAACATGCACATTGCTGACTTATGACTATATCCCTGAGAAATAAACTTCCTTAAGCAACAAGCCACAGCCGTCTGAGACAGAAGCCAAGATACACTGGCTTTGCTACATGCCACAAAGGTCAACAGACCCAAACTGCCAGATCAGACAGGAGGACAGAATGACAGGAGCAAAGGACATATAAATTTAATGACTGTCAGCTTAACTATGTCAGCTGATTTCTGAGCTCAACCAGAAGGTAAAAGGAGAGGGACAGCCCCAGTTTGCCTTTATAAGTCTCCAAGAATTGAAGCCTCTTTCAGACACTAGTAGTTCTAGCAGTTCCTTAAACGTTTCGCCTAAGGAATGAATATTCTTTCACACTAAGCTATACAGCATATCAGGGCAAAGCCACCTGAACAGCTCCCAGGCACCCAGTCACGCTGACCTGGTCAGAAGGTGGCAGGAAAGCTGTGAGAGTTCACAGAGCAGCTGAGGCCTGCAGTGCTCTCCGCTGTACTTATAAAAAAAGGCTTTATTATTTTCTGTATCACATGGTTCTAACCTTTGTTCCATAGATGCAAGGTCAGAGCAAGCCTTAGATACAAGCAAACCCCTAGTGAACCCACAAGCCTAACTGGGCAGCTGAGAGTGAGCTGCAGCTGGGTCACTGGTGGTCACTCACAGGGTGTCAGCGAGAGGGGCCTCTGGAGGTCCCCAGTCCAACCCCCTCCTCGGGGCAGGACATTAAACACCCCACTGGGGTAGCTGTGGCTTTGTCCCCAGATTGTTAACACCCACCCAACTACTCTCCACCAAGGACAGACGTTCACGCTGTCTGATGACGAGCCCCAGATCTGCATCAGCTGCCTAGGGCAGGCTGTTCCTGGCGTCCATCTTGAACCTCCTGAGCTGCAGCTTGTGGCCACTGCCTGTTGTATGGGTTGGCACCACCAAGAAGTGTTTGGCCCTGTCATCTTTGTGACCACCCCTCACCCTGCTGGCCACACTCCTTCCGATTTAGCCCAGGATGCAGTTAGCTTTATGACAAGCACACATAGCTGGGTGATATTCATCGTGTCACTCACCATAACCTCTGTGTCCCTTCCTACGAGACCCCAGGTCCTTTTCCAGACTGCTCACTGTAGCAGCGTGTTGTCTCTGTGGATGCTCAACTTCATGATTCAAAACAGATTGGAGGAATGGCCAGGTGGGGACCAGACAGAAGTGCCACCCATATGAAGGGACACGACCTCAGCCCTTTCACCTTGTAGACAAGAGGATTTTGCCGTGCAGAAGAGCCCCATGGGAATCAGGATCCACTGTATTCGGGATGCATTCAGGGGTTAGGGGCTGCAATCGAGAATCCCCATGGGAAGGGAGTTGCGATGGTGCAACCCATGGCAGCTAAGAGAAAGGAACACAACATTGCAGAGGGTGGGAACACTGTTAGAGGTCTCAGGAAAAGCCTCACAGAGAAAGTCTGACAGTTCTCCTGGCGACAAAGTCTTCGGGATACAAAGGCAGTGAAAGGAAAGGCACAAGCACAGGATCAGGCTGGCTAGCCAAACCCCGCTGGAAACTTGGGACTCTGAGCTCGGACATTGACAGCAGCTGTGGGAAGCCCAGCTGGGAGTACTGACACAAATCTGAGAGGCGACATTCTTCTTTCCTCCCTTCCCATATCCTAAACTTAAAATCCAAGCAGGGAGCAGTCACTCAGCTGAAGAGCAGGGCCTCCTGTTCAAAGGTACCTGGACAGGCTGAAGAAACAGGCTGACTGGAACCTCCTGGAGTCCACGGAAGGCAAACACAAAGCCCTGCACCTGGAGCACAACCCCATGCAGCAGGGCAGGCTGAGGGCAGACTGGCTGGGAGGCAGCTTTGATGAAAAGGACCTGACAGCAACACACCGAAGAGCAGTCAGCAGCGAGCCCCTGCAGCAAAGGCCAGCAGCAGCCCGGGCTGCATTAGCAAGAGCAAAACCAGCAGGTTGTGGGAGGTGATAAAGGCATGGACATATTGGAGCAATTACAGTGGAGAGTCAACAAATCGGGGGCTCATTCAGGGGCTGAAGATGGAGAAGAATAAAATTCATGTTAGCGAAATGTGTAGAAATAATAATTATAGCAAGTAGAAGGACTGTACTGATTTTAGAAAGTGAACGTGAGGTGGTCAAATGAAGTTTCTGTGTACAAGTACTAGGGCAAAACCGAGAGAACTTGATTTGTTAAAAAAATGTGGAAATGGATTAAGGGATAAAAGGGGGTAGCAACCATGAATACAACAGAGATCCAGGTGAAGGTGGAGTAACAAGGCACATCTGCAAAGGCATGACAACCACGAAGAAAGAAGGGCAATCACTGCAGAAGAGGGAAATTTTGAGAGTCAAAAATAATCTTGACAAACTATCTCCATAAAGCAGGCTAGGGGGGAAGCATCCAAACCTTAGCATGCCACAGTCAGTGATTTAGGATTCCTGGCAACAGTTCTCTTCTAATGGTTTTGCTTACTGTGAGGTCTGTCATTAAGGTTCTGTGAAGAATTGCTGACATGCTGCAGTCTGATATCAGTTATTATTAATAACTGGGAAGCCCTAGCTTATTATTAAGAATAAATTTGTGCATGCTCGGAGAGGATACAACCTGCTCTCATCTGCCTTCAGTGAGGAAGAGACCTTGAGCGATCAGTTTCTTTGACCTTGCATAGGTGGTACAAACATGCCTCTCTTGGAGGAAAGGTCTATGGACATATTTGTATGACAAGGGAGCTCCACACCCTGGTTACACCCCAGTGCTTACCCATTTTCGTTTGTTTTATTTGACCCCATACTTTGTTAGTTCCCACTTTTTTTGTTTTGTTTTGTTTTGTTTTTCCACTAGGAGAACGAAAACCACTTAACAGTCCGTTTCTGTTCATCTTCCCACTCCAGTCTGTACAGTTATTTGATGCAATTCCCACCATGCTTTTTGCATTTTAAAAAGAAACCTCCATTTATCTGCTTCATGGGTGGGTGTCCATTTCATTACCCTTAGCACTCCTCTCTGAACTGCAGTTCACCTTCATATCCTGTCTGAGACAGGGATGGCAGACAGAAGCACAGACTGCACTTGAGATGCAGGCACACTACTAGACCAGCAGCGCCAGAGATACCTATAGCATCATGACAGTTTCTGTTTTGCTTTCTACATTCCTAACAAAAATGAATTTCTTTCTTTCTTCTTGTTTTCTGTTTTTACACCGACCACGGAACAGTGAGCTGATGCTTTCCTGGACCAAAATGGCAGGAAGCAGCGAGGGTCTGCTGCTCCCTAAAGGGCAGGGAGCCATAAGCCATCTCACCTTCTGAAGGCTCCACCAGAATGTGGGCAGCACAGATGTTCATGCACATTCAAGAATTATTTGCTTAAGTAGGAAGACATATGGAGACGGGATCACGGGCTGCTCAAGGTAGTAGAGAGCTAGCTGTTTTAAAGAACAGTGAAGAAGCTTGACTTGTTCAGTCCAATAAAAGAGAGATGGGGAAAAGATAATAAAAACCTGATGAAGATAAATGCCAAAAGGGAGGACAGGGTGACAGAAGGAAAAATAAAAATAACTGACCGCAAAGAGGAAAACCAGATTTTTAACCACTAGATCTGGCCGGGTCTGAAACAGCTTCATAGTTAGCATAAAGCAGCAGACGCATCTGACAAAATTAACATGGATTTTTTTAAATTTTATAATAGGGACTGTGACACAGCTTTCTGCCACTCAAATTCAGAGGTCTTTTCTAAGGTCAGGAATCAAATCTGGGAGGACAAATGGCCATGAGACACTGGACTCGGAAACTCTTGGCTGCAGTAAATGCCAGTTGGGAGTGACTTGCTGTTCAGTTATTTTGGCAATTTGTTGTCCCTATCCTTGGGCGTTCTCCTTCAGTAGCCAAACTACAGTGAACTTTGTGCTCCGTATGACAGGGCACCTATATATCTGCCCAGCAATGAAGCAATGAAGAAACCTTTAAGTAAGACAAAGCATACATTTGAATTAACAAGGCATCATTATACACAAATTTTGAGAGCTACCAACACCCCTGCCATCAAAGCCCTTAGAATTGAGGGTCCTAATTCTTCCCTGCTGGCAAGACTTCCATATCTTTAAGGTAGAAATCACAGGTTGGTATTTGATCTAGACAGAAATACCACTTCTGTGTCCGTCTTCTCTGCCAGTCATAGCGATGATTCTTCCGTCATTTGGGATGCACGTGTGTGTGTGCATGTGTTTGTGTACATGCCTGTGTAAGAGCATTTTATCAGGACCTGCTGAGTGCTTCAGAGCCGAAGAATCACAACAGTTGTCTTAAGGCTCATGACTCTGCTGACTTGTGATCAAGAATGCGGAAAGCTGTGACCCAAAGGGTATCCACTCCTTCGGCATCCGGCTGACAATTGAGCTGACAGCAGAGCTAATGCTCCAGCGTGCTGCGTCCAGTGGGCTGAGTCTCCTGCTGCAGACTATAAATTACACATGGCCAGTTTTAACACCTCTTTATATAGGTATGCATAAAAGCTTGCAGTGCTGGTGGCTCTGTAAATGGTCAGTGCGCCTGTCCGTCCAAACAGGTGTCAATAATAAGGAAATAACCACCCTGGTGAGAGGAATTTTAGAAGCTGTGAGGAGAGGTCGCAGGGCAGGGAGGACAGTGTGAATGCAGGTATTTGTTCCTACACCGCTGGGCCCTTGGCTTCAAGGGCAGGGGCTCTCTGCTGCAAACAGACCTTCCTGGCAGAGGCCTGTGGCAAACACAGCTGCTACAATAACAACAGTACTTTACGGTGCTTTTTGGTTAATAGCATTTTGCTGGGCCATGACACTGTCCATGAGTTACACCCCAGACTGTTTCCGAGGAGGTGGGAAACACAGAGCCGCCGCGTGACTTGCTTACCTTGAGACATGTTCATTCCTGGGGCAACTACTGGAAAAATCCTCCTCCGAGCTTGAGGACAAAACGCACAGGACCTGATACAACTGCTTGCCAGTCCCCACTCCCTTTCAGAGCTAGAGACTGCATCCGAAGGCTCTCCAATTCATCCCTCCTGCTTAGTGAGTTAGTTAATTAGTTACCAGTTAATTTGGTTGCCAGTAAAAGGAATCTCAGTGCCACCACTCAGAAAGGGAACGCATCATGGAAACAGGAGCCAGGAAGCAAAACCAAAGGGCAATAAAATTCTCTTAGTATCTGCAAGTATTCCTTACACTCCAGCATCTCCCAGAGGTGAAGGAGGGCCTTGCTTTGACTAGCTTGGATGAAGAGGAGAAGCAGACACAGGATGGTGCCCTGAGACCAGCGTCCTGCTATGCGGATCTGTCAGCAACCTCATCACCAGCACGCTGCTGTAACTGGGCCATTTGACACCAACTCCCTGCGAGTATGGGCTGGGCCAACGTCACGTTACCCCGCAAGTTTCCAGCGCACACGTTCCTAATGAAATAATCCAGCAAAGCACCTCCGGCAGCCGGTGCCAGAATCCACCTCCCGTTCATGCTGGCTGTTCCCAGTGCACTGTATGCCGCAGGGAGGCGAACTGGCTCGTGGTCAGGGCTGCTGGGTAGCACCTGACCTTCAGCATGACCACTGGTAGTCCCATGAAGATTCCTGCTCTAGGCTTTTTGTCTCCACTGACGCGGCTTTAGCATACTTTCCAGATCACCTATTAGAGGAGTGTAAGACCGTGCAGCTCCGTGTTAAAACTATTTGCCTGGCACCGTGGAAGATGAACTCGCCCTTGGAAGTTGTGATCCCATCAAAGCCTTTCAGAATATGCCATCAAAAGAGCTCTCTGTTCCTCTGCCTTACAGTCTGTGAAGTGAATAGCTCCCTTGAACCATCAATTACAACACACAATTAGCTCTCCTAAGCGAGATTGTCACAGCACAGCCCTGGCAAACTGCCCTTCCTCCCACTTCTCCTTCATTAAGGTACTCCTCTCTTGCTAGGTCTTTAATTGGCTTGTCATCAGCAACTTGGCCTGGATTCAGTGCTCTGCATTCTCCCAAATGAAACCATATAAGACAGATGGGACACCAAAAGCAGCAAGAGAGTAGGGTGAGAAGACACGTAAAGCAATCAATATGTGTCCGTGACCTCAGGGGCAGGCTTACTAGGGGCAGTAGTAAGATTTCTGCTGGCTTGGACAAACTGAGGGTGTTAAAAATGTCGGTAATCTGAGACCTGGCAACTTCACTTCATCAAACCCACTGTAGGGCCAGCATCAGGGAGAGGCAAAACCAGCAGCCTTGAGTAATAAAGCTATATTAAAAAAAGAAATCAGCTATATATTTTGTGCCATAAAAAAGAAGAGCCCAGTCATGTTCGACCTAACAATTCAGCTTGCGGCAGTTTCATGAGAAAGCTTCGTTTACAGTTTGCCTGATTTCCTTGATTTTGCTAATTCAGAAAGCAACACTTGGCCTCAAATCACCTCTTCCCTGAATTCTGTGGCTGGGCTGTGTTGCCCCATGTGCCTCCCACTGAGCTCGGCAGATGCTCCGTGGCGCCGCTGCAAAACATTCAGCCAACGTTGTGGAAGGAGGGAGGGGAGGGCAGCAAAAATGCTGGACGGGGAGGGCAGCGCTTAAAACATACACCTGTTGCCAATCAGAAGCCAAGGCTTATGTCAGCCTGCTGCAAATATTTTCCCCCATCCACCTCGGTGACCTTTTCAATCACACTTTAGGAGGGAGACTGCTCCCATTAAGTGCTACTTGATCCTCCGCTAATGCAGCAGTTATGAAAGGACCACAGCGCTTGTCAATAGGATAAACACCTTCGCAGTGGGAGGAGGCTGTGGAGAAGGGGCACATACCTGCTCTCTCCTCTGCTTCCTCAGGGCTCTTTCTCTCCCTCTGCCCAACACCACTGCTACAGCAACGTATTTAGACAAGGAAAGCCGAGCCTGGCTGCAGCACTAACCACTGTCTCTGCATCTGCCGTCTATGCAAGCTCAGCTGCCAGCACCTAGGGTAGCAAACGAAGGAGAAGGTCTGATTTGCTGATCAGTGAATTGTTCCACCCCAAGACAGCGATTCAGGATAGAATACTGGGTGTACACCATCCCTCCTACACATTGCATCCCGTAGGTTCATGTAACTTCTGTAAAGCTGCAGCAGCCATCCACCATCCACACAGCTCTGACAGCCCATTTGAACTCCCAGCTTCATCACACTCAGAAAAAAAAGTCTCAGGGGAGGAGAAGCACCAGGCAAGCATGCACCTGATTTTCCTGCTGTAGCGCTGTCTGTCACTGCCCTCGACCCTCATACGTGACTGCAGCTTTTGACAGCCTTTGTTTGGGTGGCACAAAAACAGTGGCCTGAAAGGAATCTCCAAGGGGCTGGGAATAAGGGGTAGGTTGGGACTGCTGCCCTGAAGGACTTGCCCAAGAGGAGAGAAGAGCTTGGAGGTCAAACCAACCTCCAGGATCATGCACAAGGATGGCCACCACCTTGGGTACTGCAAGAGGAGGGATCCTCGAGTAGACGGATCCCTGGTTTGATCTGGTGCCATGTTCCTCTGGCCTCTTCAGAGCACAAACCAGTGCTCCATTAATGTCCTGCCAGCTGGCTCCTTCCAGCTCCTCATCACGCTCGGCTGCATGACCAGCACCAAGGTACTTCATCAGTCCTTTGAAGAAGGTAAACAAAACCCCCAGAAAGGGGCTGAGGAAGAAATGGCACACACAGACAGATAAGGGTGCATTAAAAGGTACTCTTACTCAGCACCTCCACTGAAATATCTGTGAAAGGAGGGAAGAAAAGCAAAACAAACAAAACCCACAAAGAAATGAAGTCCCTTTCTGTTTGCTTTGTTGCTCCAGCCCTCATTCTCTAAAGTACGGTAGAAGCTGTCTGCGTACTGGGGAGCAAGAGAACACCTTCAGCCAGCAGAATTAGCTGTGCTGTTGTCAGCAGCTGTGGTGGAGGTGGCCCAGGAAGCAGTGGTAGCACTGACTGAGGCTACTTGGGCTTCAGGTTGCCTGGATATTAATGTTCAAGGTATGAGTGCCTGCGTGGAGACTGATTTACCTTGCAACTCTCTGCCTGTCTTGAGGGGAATGACATCGTTCTTGGGCAAACAGAAGATGAGCCTGCAGAGACACAAGTATTTGCTGCCTTGGGTTTGAAATGAATCCCTTCTGGAAAAGACATCTACAGAGTGGCGCTGTCACCGGTCCCTGTACAATGCCTCGAATCCTGTCTGTGTCATAAAACAGAATCACAGAAGGGAACGGACTCCTAGAGGTCTCTACTCCAAGCCCTAGGTTTTTTTAGAGATTAAGGTAATTCTGGCACGCTAGAGCTCTGACAACAGGCAGAAAAAAAATGGCAGAAGTTTTACAGGGTCACAGCTCCCTGCACCGTTACCAGCTGCTTATTGTGGTAATCCCAGTCACTGGGACACCCTGCAGACCTGGCCACCACTCCTGTGGACAACCTGGCCATCCCCTTACAACCTTGGCCATTCCCCTTACTACTGGGGAATAACGAGTGCTCCCCAGGGCTGAAACAGCCACTGAGACTGGGAAGGGACTGTGAAACCTGCCCACCACAGCAAGATCAGTTTCCAGAAAGGTTTTTCCTGTTTCTGTTGCAGTTGAGGAAGAAAGCCTGTGGAGATAAGATAATGACAAAAGAAGTAGTGGAGACAACAATGGGAACACCCTCCATGGGCCTTAAATCACCAGGGAGACTTCAGCCCATCTGACTTACGGCTGAGTGGGTTGTCCTCAGCTCACCCTCAGCGCGCAGGAAAGCCAAATGATACTGCTCTGGGAGATCAGACTGCTAACAAAACATCAAGGGAGAGATGTTATCTTAGCCCTCAGGAGAAACTTCCTGGTGTTTTGACTGCTGTCCAGGTGGTGATAACTGAGTACAATTTATTTGGGCCGAAATCCCTCTTTCCATTCTAACAATGTTTTGTTTGCTCTGTCCTGCATGACAGGCCCACCGATGCTCTGGAAATGATGACCCCCAACACATACGCAGAGTTCCTAGTACTGTGCAATGACAACAAGTTTCATCAGCTCAAATAAATATCCCTGCCTTCTCGGTGACAGTCCCTCATACTTCAGATGTCTCACTTTCCCCACCTGCCGTCATTTGAAACCTATAAATAGGACCAACTGGGAGAGAAACAGAGGATGTACGCTGCCACCCACAACAAGTCTGCTAGGCCAGGGCAGGCCTTTGGAGGGAGCTAGCTGTAGATAAACAACACAGCACCAGAAAGTCCAGGCCAGGCCCTGCAAGGCCGGGGCAGTCTGGCAGGTCACTCGTCAGTCCAGATGCAGCCTGATGTTCCTCCATCCCTCCTAAGTAAGTCCAGAGGCCGAATCTTGCTCTGCATTACACTTTTTCACTGATCCCAGAAGAGCCATGGAGGGAAATACGATTTTTGGCCTACTCCTACCGCCCATGGGACCATTTGTTTCACAGAGACAGAAGCCCAGAACAATCCAGAGCACACCCCAGTGATGTGGAGCAGTCAGTGGTGCTGTGTCACATTTGCACAGGCCACTCCTATCAGAAAACACTGCCTTGGAACCTACTTGGAAAAATCCTTGACCAAGCAGAAAGCGACCACAGCAGCAGCAGTGCAGAGCTGCTTCTTCGCCCAGGCCCTTTTGTGCTCCCCTCCAAGCAGGAGAGGCACTCTGTGGCTCCTTGACAAGTACGGAATAACCTGCCTTCCCATCAGTGTCCAGTGGCTGGTAAAAGCTGTTAATTGCCTCGTATAGTCTTCTGTCAGCAACATTATCCCCTCCTGTCCTGCTGAGACTGGGATAAGGGTTTGTCCTGTTCTGCGGCTGCAATGGGACGTGGAGAGGGGGAAAGTGAAATGTAATATGAGAAATAATATCTATGGCAGCAAGCAAGGCTAACCCAAAAGGCGTAACGAAGCAGGATTCCAGAGAGGGAGGAATGCTGGGGGAGGAACAGTATGGAGCCCTCTTGACAAAGATCCAGGACGAGCTTAAAAGGGCCCAAGAAATTATTTTTTAAATCCTATTTTTAATACAACCAATATAAGTGATGAGAGCACTGCCTGCCACGCTATCTGATTACCTCCAAAATTAGCAACAAAAAGATTAATTTAGACAGGATGGAATATTTTCTAACAAAAGTGTCACTGCCTTCTGGGGAGCAGCCTGACCCAAAAAAATCACGTACAGGGAAATCCCACGCTACAGGCAATCCCTCACGGATAGGAGTCACCCAGAAGAACAGCTGGAAATACAGCACTTTGGGTTAATTTCAGCACAGCCGGGCTGACTGGCAATGACATAATGCGACTAATGTGTCACTACAATTGATCATAACTATATGTACTTCTCTACAGCTGGTACCAAAGCTGCAGAAACAGCAGTGGATTAGGTCTACTCTCCAGCCTCGAGGGAGTCAGCAGCTCCCCCCAGTTTAGTATCATCTGCAAACTTCCTTAGTATGCAATCGAGTCCTGCATGCAGACCATTTTTGAAAACGTTGGAGAGAACTAGCCCCGGAATGAAGCCCTGGGGAACCCCACAGGTCACCAGCCTGATGTAACCCCACTTACTGTAACCCCTTGAGCCCAATCCATCAGCCAACTGTTCACCCATCACATTACGTTTTTGTCTAGCTGCATGCTGGACATTTCATCCAGGATACTGTGAGAAACAGTATTGAAAGCTTTGCTTCAAAAATCCAAAAAGATTACATCAGCCGGCTTCCTCCTTGATGAACTAGATGGGTAACCTTGTCATAAAGGATAGTTTTTAAGTTAGTTAAACAGGACTTTCACGTCACGAACCCATGTTAGCTATGACCGATGATTTATGCTGAAATGTTCCAGTGTTTTGTGCCATTCCACCAAAAATCTTGGTGGAGAACAGAGTGCCAACTGCAATGTTCTTTCAGTGCTTCACTTCTATTCTCTGCCAAGTCAGGAGGGGACTTATGGAGAAGCCTCCGTGGTGCAGCGATGGGTGAAAAGCAAACACCAAAGGACTGTCCCTGGAGGCTGAAAGCTGCTCCGTCCCGTAAGTGTGATCTCTCATATTCGGCCTAATTTTATTCATTCCTGTCCTTCTCCAGATCACGCACACGTTAGTGTGAGGAGAGCAAGAAGGCTGCCACTGACAGTTCACAGACACCTTTACACCCAAACGTGCTGTAAGTGCCACCTCTGCAGGCTGTGCTCTACGCTGGTGGCTTAGAAGATGAGAAGTAGCTGTATCCTTGTGGGTCCCTTCCAACTCGGGATGTTCTATGATTCTGTGTCTGGCTGTGCAAGGTCTCCACCTGCCCAGCTCCATAGGAGCGCATTCCCCCACCCATCCGATGAGGCTACCTCTCAGGTTTCTCCGTGGCTCACGATACAGCTGTACCACCACAGAGGCTCCCCCAGTCTGCAGGCAGTGCAGCAGCTCATGACAAGTAGTTCTGGCCAGTTCTCTGCCCTCTAACCTCTGTTCCCTACTTGGGAAAGCATGCTGAGCTCAAGCAGAGGGAAGCGGTGTGCACCAGTGTCTAGAGCATTGCCCTGGGCTGTAGCAGCTCTCTTTTAGCCTCAGCACTGCAAGAGGCTTGGTTGAACTTGGACAAGTGTTCTCTTCTCTGCCGTCCTGTTTGTAGGCTGTGGATATTTAGGCTGGAAATGCTTTCCAATCTAGGGGGAGAAGCAGCCTACAAAACAGTTAAACACAACTAAGGAGCCAAAATTCAGGACAAAAGCCATACCAGGGGTGTTCCCCCCTTGCTAGCCCAGAGACACGCAGCCACCATGCTGCGAGTCTCCTTGCCATCACACTTCAAGGTGTGAGCGAGCAATTGCTCCACAGCTGGTGGCCATGAGACCCAACACCAAATTCCACGGTCCGGGTTTATCCTTTCATGGCTGTTACACTAATGGTTGTTCTCTGCCCCGTGCTCATCTCATGGGAGGTCATGCCTGACAGAGGGACCTTCACAACGCCAGCCTCTCTCTGCATGACTGAAAGAGACGTCCTGACACTGGATCTCCTGGGTTATCAGAGTCCTGCATGCTGGGAAAGCCACATCTTCTGTCAACCCCTACGCACAGACCAGCTGCTCCCGCCTGTGATTGACAATATTTGTTCATTAACAGATGCTCAGAAGTCTCTAAGAAGTTTCTACATGTGGTTTTGAGATCACCAGGTCTTTCATGCTGAGTTCTTAACACACCGTCACAAGAAGTTCTGCTGACTCACACGAGAGGTTCTCCAGTCATCCTCACAGAAACCCTATAGCACTACTGTGTACTGTTTGATTGGGAAAACTGAGGCATGTCACCAAAATGAACATTCTTGGAGTTGCAAAGGAGTTAACAGCAAAAAGAGAAAAAAGAATTGCCGTTCCTCGGTCTAACGAAGCACTCAGAGCAAGAAAGAGAGTTCAAGGAAGCCGGCCTAGTGCCCAAGCACCCTTGCATCTCTTTTGTCAGTTTACAATTATGAAAGCATTTTTAGAACAAATTTCATTTTCTGCTTAACACAAAGACACAATCATTTTATTGCAGATCAAGTGTCTTCCCCCTGAATTACAGGATGTTTTTTGTAATGGTAGGATATATCTCCAGGATATTTACAAGTAAATCTGTTGGTTTACAATCTAAATTAAATTGCCCTTTAGATATCTGGCACCTGATGTGACTCCATCATCATTCCGGAAAAAGGTTTACAGTGCAGTCACTAACACCCATTTCCAGAAAGAGCAAGGACAAACTGCTATAGTGTGTCCTCAGCTGCAGGCCATGTTAACAAAAATGCCACCTGTCTTTTCAAAGCTGACACCACGAATACCAGTAAGGACTAATTACATCAGTAAGGGGAGAGCTCAGGGTATTGGAGGCCAAGTCTGATGCATTCCCCTTCTTTTACATATCTGTTGCTTTGTTTTGTCTCCTGATCTCTGATTCTCTAGCCCTCAGTGCCAGATAAACTGTGTTTGGCCTCTGTTCCCAGGACACCACCTATGGAAAGCTCCTCTGAGCCACCTCTCACCTGTCTGCTGCTTAAGTGTCAGGCAGAAATTGGGAATGTACAGCCCCGCAGTCACTGCTAATCCCACACTTTCCCAGTTACAGTGAAGCCTCTTGCCAGACCACTGTACAAGTCACAGACCTCTGCAGTTTCAGTGGCTAACGTCAACCCACGTTACTCAGAATTCATGGTGAGCTCTCTAGGAGTTCAGGACCCACCACTGTCCTGCATTCAACACACTGAGAAATCAATGAAACGTGACTGCAGCTGTCAGCTCTGTATAGCGCTGTACTTACGAATGAGGACAAGGCTAAGCACAGCGGGTTGGGAGACATAAAGCAGCAAATCCTGCTGCCCACAGCCAAATGCTCTCTTTTTCTTCTGCTGCTGGGCCTTAAACACAGCGACAGGGATGACATACAGAAGAGAACTGAGCCCGCTGTGTCTGAGCTCCCTGAGACAGACAAGAAGGCTGCAGGAGGAAAGTCAGCAAGGAAAGGAACAGGAAAGAGTCTCCTGGATGCATGTGTTTGAGAACCCTTCTGTCACTACAAAGGAAACATCTCCCTTGCACCACGGAATACAAGCCCAGGCACACAGAGGAAACCAGCCTCCTGAACAAGGGACCTGAAACTGAAATAAATGTAACTTTCAAACTCATCTTGTGTTTGGTGGGCCCATCTTTGAGGCACTCCCTAGCAGGAGGTACACAGGCACTCACCTGAAAAACTGGTCCCTGCATTCGGTGTCTCAGCTGCCTGGGTCATTTCTTTACTTTCTCCAGCAGGACTGCTCAGCATCTTGCCACGAGGTTACGCTGCTTTCTTCAAGTGTCTGTCCAGCTTACTCCAGCCCCACGAGAAGCACTGATACATATCTTTATGCTGCAGAAGAACAAAGAGTAGATTGCTGTGAAAACAGAGATGTCCGAAGATAAAAATACGTCCTTATCAATTTCGCTGGGAAAGTCAGTAACATGAAAGCCCTGTGGTCATCTGGCCTTTAAGCCTGTAAAAACTCAAACATTTCACAACGCTGGCAGCATCCTGCAGCCAGGCCTAAGGTTCTGCTCAGAAGCGGGAGCACTGAGTTAGCACCACAGGGATTCTTCCGTTTGGCAGCACTGGAGTAGGGGAAAGAATTAGAAGTACCTTGTGCATCTAATACCCAGGCTTATTCTCATGGGGTATTTACTTGGATCAGTCCAGCTGACACAGGCCATGATCGTATAATGTGTGCAGGGAACGCGGCCATGCCAAGGGCAGCATCTTGCACATTATAGCCATGGGGTGAAAATATGCTTTTAGATCAGTAATTCCCATACCTGGGTGAATAGTGGGATATTTTCAGGGCTGGGCAAAGCCACCCGTAAGCCCCACGCAGCACCAAAGCCCAAGTTATTTGCAAACCCCAAGCTCGGTTTGCCACAGAAAAGGGGGCACAACCAAGAGCCCCCGGCAGCCAGGTCTCTGAAACACCCCCTTTGAACAACCACAAGGCCCTGTGGTCTTTGGGAACGAGGAACATCCTCCTTAGCATAACGAAGGCGCAAAAACAGGTCTGCGGTTTAAACGCAGGAGGTTTAATCGGGATTAAACCCAATTCACTGGGCTGTGGGACTGCAGACCTCGAGGACCCTAAACGTAACTTACACCGCTACAGCGGTCAAATCCAGATGCTAGGGCCCTGCTACGGCCCAGCTTTTCACATTTCTGAGCAACATTTTGGTGTGAATAGAGCAAAGGCAGAAAACGTGCAGAGAACGCCCCACACCCCCTCACCCAGCCCCGCTCCCCCCGGCTCTGAGGGCCCGGCGGCAGAGCGGCTGATCCCCCCTCAGGCCCCGGCGGGCCGGCCTGCTTTCTGACTGGCCGCGCGGGCTGCCCGTCACGCTGCAACCAATGGGCGCGCACGGACGGGGACGGGGGCGGGGCTTTCGAGGGCGGGGGACGCCGGCGTCGTGCGCCAGGTAGGGGCCGGCGGCGGCACCGGGGGGGGGGGCGGCTGAGGGGGGGGAGGCTGGGCCCGTCCCGGCCCCGGCCCCGTGAGGGGCCCCGCCGGGGCTGCCACGTCCGGGAGCCCCGCGGCCGCTCGCCCCCTTTAGCGGCGGTGGGGACCCGCAGCCGGGGCCGAGCGGCCGGGGCAGGGAGCTGAGGGGAGCCCCGGGCGCGGGGAGCTGGGCGGGACGGGGTGGGGTCGGGTCTGAGGGGCTCTGGTGAGGGGGGGGAGGTCGTGGTGGTGGTGAGGAGATGTGGTGGTGAGGAGATGTGGTGGTGGTGGTGGTGGTGGTGAGGAGCTGCTGCGCTGCTCAATCACCATCACAGCCTTCAGCTGCATCCCTCTTCCCCACCGCTGTTGGCGTCGCTGTGGGGTGTTGGTCTGGGCTTGGGTGCTTGTGGCACTGGGAACACAGGGGAGCGGAAAACAAGATGTTTTGTAGAGTCGTAGGATGGGTTGGGTTGGAAGGAACCTCAGGTCATCCGGTTCCAGCCCCCTGCCGTGGGCAGGGATGCCACCCACTAGATCAGGCTGCCCAGGGCCTCGTCCAACCTGGTGCTGAACACCTGCAGGGATGGGGCATCCACAGCCCCTCTGGGCAACCTGTGCCCGTGCCTCACCACCCTGTGTGAAGAGTTTCCTCCTAACCTCTAACTGAAATCTCCCCTCTTTTAGTTTAAAACCATTCCCCCTCATCCTGTCATTATCAGATTGAGTTGCTCTCTTTTTTATTTTTTTTTATAAGTCCCCTTCAAGTACCGAAATGTTGCAGTGAGGTCACCCCGGAGCCTTCTTTTCTGTAGGCTGAACAGCCCCAGCTCTCTCAGCCTTTCTGTGTAAGAGAGGTGCTCCTACCCTTGATCATCTTTGTGGCCCTCCTCTGGACCCGTTCTAACCCCCACATCCTTCTTGTGCTGGGGGCCCCAGACATGGATGCAGGGCTAAAAGTGGGGCCTCACCAGGGCAGAGCAGAGGGGGACCATCCCCTCCCTCCCCTGCTCCTCTGGTGATGCAGCCCAGGATTGTGTTGGTCTTCTGGGCTGCAAGCTCACTGCTGGCTCATGTCGAGCTTTTTGCCCACCAGAACCCCAAGTCCTTCTCCCCAGGGCTGCTCTCAGTGAGTTCTTCTCCCAGCCTGTCCTCATGTCCAGGATTGCTCCAGCCCAGGTGTAGCACCTCACACCTGGACTTGTTGAACCTCATTAGGTTCACGTGGGCCCACTTCTCCAGCCTGCCCAGGTCCCTTTGGATGGCATCCCTTCCTTCTGGTGTATGGACTGCACCGCTCAGCTTGGTGTCATCTGCAAACTTGCTGAGGGTGTGCTCGATCCCACCATGTCACTGATAAAGATACTAAACAGTACCAATCCCAGGACAGACCCCTCAGGACATCGCTCATCACTGGCCTCCACCTGGCTGTAGAACCATTGACCACCGCTCTGGGTGCGACCTTCAAGCCAACTCCTTATCCACTGCCTGTGCGTTTCCTTCTTGCACCGCAGTCTGACCAGGAGGTCCTTGCTCAGCCATCCCAGCTGCCTGCCCTCCTTGCCCGCTTTTTTACGCATACACCTTTATGGCAGGTGTGCCTGTGCCCCTTTGAACGTGTTCCATCAGTCTGGGGAATAACCATGTGTGACTTGTCCCCAGTGCTTTACAGTTCATGATGGCTAGACTCGGTGTCTAGGCTTCCTTCCAAGTTTTTATTTTGTTCCTGGTAAACATCGTGTAATAAATCACATGTTTTCCCCTGCTTGTATTAAAAATAACGGTTTGGGGTTGTTCCGATGATGTGAACTTAAATGAGCAGGCTCCATTGTTGCGTTACAAATCCAAATGGGTAGCAGTTCAAAAACACGGGAGTACAACGGGGAATGTAAACTGCAACCCAAGGCAGTCGTACCTCAGCCGGTGTTTTTGATGAAGAGCTTAAAAATGGGATGTCTCCAAAGGGCCGTGGTTTGAGGAGGTTTACGCTAAGTGGATTGCAAAGGGTTAACAAATCCTGTGATAAACTCACAAGATTGGAATGTGTTTTGATGGCTTTTGGCAGATCAGCTTGTTAGTGGCTGGTGTTTTGTTTAGATAAAGACGAGAGGAACTTGGTGTTCATAATCCGTAAAATCTAATGGGAACTAGGTACCTTAATTTTTAGAGTATTGGAATAAGATAAAGCAAACGGTGATGCAATACTACAGAGATGAAAATACTAATAATGGACTTGTGTCCGTTGTGTTAGCTCACAAAATATAAGTATGTGGAGTTAGGTGTGGGATTAACGTGTGCCAAATGGAGCTGATTAATGGACGTGTAAGTTACCTTCCCTGATGAAAACTGCTGAAGTGGCTTTTCAGAGCCCTCCCCAAGGTGATACCACGAGGCCTGCAGCGCCTCTCGCCTCCAGGCACGCCGGTGTTGCAAATGTGAATGCCAGCCTTGGCATCCCTCAGAGGCTAACTTTGCTTTTTGCAGCAATGAACTCACGCTCCTCTGGATTTGTGCAAACACACACCTCTAGAAAAACGTTATCTATGCCTTTGTAGCGTGACTTAACAACTTGAAATAATTCCAAACAAAAATAAAATAGGACTTTACTTCCCTGAGGTAAAGGAACTTCTGGCATGGCTTGCAAGAGAGGAAAATACGTTAACCCATGCAGAGGCAAAACGTTGGCATCGGAAGGTGAATGATTTACACTTATTGGGCAGTTCAGCAGTGAGGCCCCAGTGCAGTTCTTTAGCTTACCCTTGGTCTGTGGGTGATACAGGAGGTTATGTGCAGTTGTGGGGGTGAAATTGTCAGGAATTCAGCAATATTTTGTTGCAGAAGGTAGTTTGGGTGCATGGCAATAGGTGGTGGAAGCTCTTTAGATACAAAGATAAACTTCTACTTCCTGGTTAAAACAGAGTGAAGTGGGTGAAAAGAGAAGGCTCAAACTAACTCATTCTGGCTGCATTGAATGCCAAGATCCCTTATCCTGGATGTGAATTGTTATTTCCTCAGGTTTCCACAATGTTTGCCCAGTGCACCTGGAAATGTGCAAGCTCCGTGCTGCTGATCGCACTCCTGAGCTGCGTCCCTTCTCCTCCAGCGCAAGCCAGCAAGGTGAGTGAACAGCTTCTGACATAAGCACTGAGTGTAGTACAACGGGCACAAAAGTGGAAGAGAAACAACTGTTTTTTTTATGAAAATTTGCAAAGGTAAGAAGTGCTGTAACAGGTCAGTGCCTATGTATGTATTTGTCGTGTCCATTCACAGCTTTAGATATTACGGTGGCCTCTGCCCTGCTTTATATCATGTTATGGAATTTTTCCTTTTGAAAATTTGTTTGAAGACCACCTGGTCTCGGGAGCAGGGGTGCTCAAGACGTTTTAAGATTTCAAAGTTACTGATGCGAAAGAAGCAGAGCAGAAGTAAGGGATGTGGCATGAAGTCATCTCTCTTAGAGAATGTTCCGTCTCTTCCCGCAGCCCAGAACTGTTCCCATATGTTCACTCACTAATGCTGTCTCCTCGTGCTTCTGCAGAGCTCGGAGGACATCCGCTGCAAGTGCATCTGTCCCCCGTACCGGAACATCAGTGGGCACATCTACAACAAGAACGTGTCGCAGAAGGACTGGTGAGTTGCATGTTGAAGCCTGAGGGGTTGTTCCGTGAAACACTCTGGAGTTTCCAGCCAGTGCTGAGGGAGAAATTTGCTGCCTGTGCGTTTGTGGAGGAAGCTGTTTCAGTAGGTGACGCTCAGCCCAGGCGAGGGGCATGTTTTGAACAGAGATTCAGGAATGTGGGAGGCATGATTTCTTAGGCCATGCCTCTCAGCAGATGGAGGCTATACCCTCATGTCCCTTTCACCTGGACTTCAGCCCTGCAGAAGGTGCTGTGGCAATCCGTCCCAGGAACCTTGGACTAGCTGAGCTGTGAGGGAACTCCAGTCAGCGTTATCAGCCAGATGGGAAAGCTGGGACAAAGTGACCCCAGTATCCTTCCGCAGAGCACTGGTTTCACCTTGTCCTGTTGCTGGTTTCGGCTTCCTTGTGTTGCAGCAACTGCCTACATGTTGTGGAGCCCATGCCAGTGCCCGGGAACGATGTGGAGGCGTACTGCCTGCTGTGTGAATGCAAGTACGAGGAGCGCAGCACCACCACCATCAAGGTAACTGCGTCTGCTCCCTGTGACACCATGCCATCCCGGGCACAGCCGGGTGGGTGCTGGAGGGGAGCCCAGCAAGGGACAACAAAGCTGTCACAGCTGACACACCGTGGTAGCACCAGGGGCACCGTGTCTGAGTCAGGAATGCTCCTGGCAGTAAGGAGGAGGCAAATGGGAGCCCAGTCTCCTTGTGAGGATGTGCCAGCACAGCTCTGACTGGGTGCCCATCCTGTTGGTCTCCTTTCACGTGCAGCGTGCGTGTAATTGATGCAACGCTGGGAGATCAGCATGGGTTGTAAGTTTCTGGATTGTCACCCTTCCTGCAAGAAGCACGCGGGACTTTCTAGTGAGCAAAGCGAGAATGAGGGAAGAGATCAGACATCAGAGGTAGCTGTGAAGGGAGGTTCCTGGCCTCTGTGGTGCTTCTTATCTGTACTGCTGATCCCTTTTCACTGCGCTGTCCTTAACTGCAGGTGATCATCATCATTTACTTGTCCGTGGTTGGGGCGCTGCTGCTGTACATGGCTTTCCTTGTGCTGGTGGACCCTCTGATCCGGAAGCCAGATGCTTACACCCAGCCCCTGCACAACGAGGAGGAGAATGAGGTGAGGCTGTGCTGGTGGCTGCACTCATGGTGGAGACGGGGTGGTGGGATGGAAGAAGAGAACGGCAGGCAGGGAGACAGCCTGACCTCATGCTTGCTCCCCCTGGTCCCGTGTGGGATCAGCCCTAGCAGCTGCAATGAGCTCAGTCACTGTTTGAAGGAAGCTGCAGTGTTTGAAGATGCTCTGCTCTCCCAGTCTGTGAAAAAAACACTGGATCAGGCTGTCGTGTTTATACTCATAACAAAGTATAAACTATCTGGTCAAGTTGTTTGCTACTCTGATGTGAGGAGTAGCTGCTCTGAAGTGCACAGTTTATCCATTGCCTTCCCCTGCTGAAAAAAAGGAGGTCCTGCAGGAGAAGATAAATTGTATCCTAAAAGTATGCTTTTGCTCCGCTGCTCCAAAGGAATAATTCATATTTAGATCTAGGTGTATGCTGTAGATGCCTGATATCTGGGGAGCTTTATCTTACTCCAGCACTCTGGACTGTAAACTCCTTGGGACAGGTTTTAGGATTGCCTTGGTGTTTTTGTGCCACGATGGATGCTTATCCAGGGGGCCTTCTGACATTGCTGCAGCTTAAACATGGATGTTTGGAGCAGCCTGAACAGCAGGGCTGGACACGAGTCCCACAGAACAAACTGAGAAACACATCAGCAGCTACTGCGCAAGCTAGCACGCCAAGCACAACAGCAAGTATTGTCCCCGTTTCAGAGGGGTGACAGCTTTTGCAGCGTGGCTCCCTGCAGGCCCTGGCAGTGGATTCCCAGCAGAGGTTTAGGCTTGGGGCAGTTCTCTCCTGAGGACTTTTCTTGGGGGACTGCTGTGGGAGCCAGCTTTCCAGCTGGAGGGCTGGCATTGAGGAACTCTGAAAATTAAGTTCTTCATCAGGACAACTCAAGCCCCAGATTGCTTTTTGATAGAAATTTCTCCCAGAGCCAAGCTGCCACTTGCATTTGCCTGGGGCTTGCCTTGCTTTGACCTTTTTCACCATTTCTTTCCATTGTAGGACACTCGCTCCTTGGCCGCAGCCCCCACCCCATCCGGGGCCAGAGCCAACACGGTGCTGGAGAGGGTGGAGGGAGCCCAGCAGCGCTGGAAGCGCCAGGTGCAGGAGCAGAGGAAGACGGTTTTCGACCGCCACAAGATGCTGAGCTAGAGGAGCAGCTGTGCGGCACCACTTCCTGAGAGGCGGGGCAGCTCAGCTGGTAGAGATGGACAGCGAGCCACCCTTCAGGACAGCCGCGGTGCTGGACTGAGAGCTCTAACCCTCTCCGATTTACCCTCTTTTTAGAGACGAGCAGGCCAAAGTGCTTGTCCCTGGTTTTGTCCCCTTGCCCTTTACATAAGGAGCCCCAGAGGCTCCTTAACCTTAGCTCAGCTGAGACCTGCGCTGCCTGCTGGCCCGTGGCTGCATGAAAACGGCCGTGCGCAGCGCTGCCGCTCCGCTTCACGCGCTGGCCTGTGCGGGGGCTGCAGCTCCAGCCACAGCCTCCATCAGCCCACACCCCGCGTTAGAGACCAGGGGTCTTGTGGAGTGCTGGGAGCTGGCTTAGTGTTCCTGGGATACTAATGGGATCATTTATGTGGAAGAAATTACGCGGTGCTGCTCCAGGATAAAGAAGCCACCTCCCTCTCTAGTTTGCACTGCTGATAGTTGGGTGTTGTGGTGCTGAGACGCGTGTGTTGCGCTGGGAGGACGAGGAGGGGGTCCCTGCCAGTCCTCAGCTGCTGCTTGCACTTACTCTGGTGTAACCTGAGTGGATTTCCACTCTGTTCAGTGGAGTTTCTCCAGGCTTACACCAGCATAACTGAGATTGCAGCTTGTTTCTGTGCAGAAAAAAAACTGATTAGTACATTAACAAGTAAAAGACCACCAGGTAAAAATGCCGATTTATCTTTGTTTTCCTCCTTTAGCAGTGGATAAAAATACACTGGGGAGAAAGTTTTTTGATTGGACCCACATTTGTAATCCTTGGTACTCACACAGCGCATCAGGGGCATTTGTGTCCAAGAGAACCGGGGCAAAGGCTTTACTGGAGCTCTGCCTGCCTGGGTCTCGTGCCCCTGGCCAGGTCACACGTGTGCTCCTCAAAATTCTCAGAGACCTCTGAGTACTGCTGCTGGAGGAGGAAAATGAGGTGATTCTGCAGCGTGTATCCCAGTGAGAACATGTACAACGTCAGGAAGGTGCTGAAGTTTATCATGTAGCATCTCTACATTAAACGCGGAAAAAGACCTATTCCATTGCTGGCTTTTTTCAGGGAGAAGCTACAGCAGCCCCGCTGATGCAGGACCTCGAGGCTGCGGTTACAGCACTCGGCTGCTTTGTGGTGTGGGAGGGCTGGGCTGGGCTCGAGCGGCTCCTGGAACTGATTCGCGCCGGGCTGTGCTTGCAGCCGGGCTCTCGAGCAGTTTACGTTTCCTCCATGTTCACTGAAAACTGAGCAATTGCTGCTAAAAACCTAACTGGGAGAGGTGCTGGTCATCGCCCTGCACACTAGGGCCAGCAGCTTTTGATCCAGCCAGACAAATCCCAACAGGAGCTTTCTGGGGGCTCTGCTCCAGCAGCCTACGTGTACCCCAGCTACCCTTTAGCACCATGCTCGCCTAAAACGTACGCAGGGCTTCGGATTATACTGAGGTCAGATTTTCTGTTACCTTTTTCCCCCTGTCCTTCCCTCTGGGGGTGAATCCCTCACGGACACAGCGCGTTGTCCCTGGCAGCTGCGCTGCGGGGAGAGGGAAGAGCTGCCTGAGGGGCCCGAGCACAAGCTGAGAGGTGGGAGCTGCCCTGGGTGGCGTGCAAGGACTGCGCCGGTCCGATGGGTCCATCTGGTGGCCGGTGCCCCTCCGAGGCAGCACAGATCAGCGATCCCCAGTGGCAGGGGTCCTGCTGCCAGCACCCAGACTCCCGGGTCCCTGCTCCTGGGGTTCGGGGGGCAGCAGCACCCCCACACCTTCCCTTGCCCTCCGGCCTTGGAACAGCTTGGAAACGGGATAAGAGGAAAACAGCTGCAGGTTGGAAATCAGGAAGCGGTGGGTTAGACAGCTGAGACGGGGACGGTGTGATATAGAGAGGCTGCAAAAAATGCCGCTGCCTGGCTAAGTAGTCTCTTGGTTGATTAATTAGCTGATTAGCCCTGTCCCTTGCACCATCCTGCCCAGGAGGAAACGCTTCCTACTTCCCACCCAGGGAAGCCCTGCGGCCACCGTGTCCCTCACACAGCACCGCTCTGCCTGCCCTGCGGGCACCCAGGCCCCATACAGCGTTAGAGGGCTCTGGGATCCCGGGGGGGAAGTTTGGGTTGGGGGGGGGGGCCACGGAAAAGGAGGTGCCACGAAGGACACCAGGCGGCAAAGGAAGCAGGGCCCTGCTCTAAGCGGGGAAGCTGGTACCTCTGTCTGGGCACGGAGACCACGCAGATCTAGACGTGGATCACTCTCCCCCTACAAATAGGGGCTGCAGCCCCACAGCAGAACCCAACCACCCGGGGCTGGGCACTGCCTGCTGCAGCATCCCCCAGGCCAGCACGGTGGTCCCCGGGCAGACCCCATCCACCTCTTCTCTGCCCTGCCATCCCTCTGGAGACAGCAGGCAGGACCGGCAGGACTGAATAATTTAATTCCCCATCCGAAAAGGGGCTGAGAAAAATAAAGCTCCTCGTAGCGCAAAATCCGATCGCCTCAGCGCCCCGCGGTCAGGTGTCCGCCGCGGTCCAGATGTCGATGCTCTGGATGATGAGCCACTCGCTCTGGCCCTTGGTTACCCGGATCCGCACGCACTCCACGGGGCTGGGCACTCCCTTCTCCAGCCCCCGCCGCTCAAAGAGCCCCTTCTCGAAGGTGCCCACGGTGATGTAGGCAGAGCAGTCCCGGCCGTCGGCCCGTCGCCCCCGGCCCAGCTCCAGCACCCCTGCGCGCAAGAAGTCCCCCTGGCGCTCACTGGAGCCCGTTCGCACCCGCACACGGGTGATGCGGGCCGGCTGGTGGAAGACGATGCAGAAGACGCTGCCGTCTCCCGGGCTTTTCCCCCAAAAGTAACCCCCTGCTGCGCTGTAAGCCTTGAGGGGCTCGTAGTTCTCAAAGACGGCCATGCTGGTGAACAAGGCTGCGGGCGGGTTGTCTGGGAGGTCCATGGCATCGGCCTCGAACTCGTCGTCCTCCAGCCGGTTGACGGTGCCCTGGAAGGAGGAGTAGAGGCCCATGTGCTGGAAGAGGGAGGGCTTGAAGCGGATGACGTCCTTCTGGGTGAGCAGGAGGCGGAAATGGACCAGCAGCCAGTCACAGGGCATCTCCTGGTAGAAGAGGAGGAGGAAGCGAGCCAGGCGAGGAAGGTCACTGGAGCGGTAGAGCTTACCGATGTAGCCCAGCTTGGAGAACTCGAGGGTGGCCCAGTTCGTGCCTTCCTGGGAGGCCACCGCCTTGCGGATGGCCGTGAAGAAGGACTTGGCAGACCACACGTCATCCTCAATCATCAAGTAGTAGGAGGACAGGTTGGCGGCGAAGGCCAGAAGGAAGGCGTAATCCACATTCTGCTTCGACCTGAACTTCACCCGCTCCTCCGGGTCGTTGTAGTTTCTCTTGAGGCCCTCCAGGGTGGGGTAAAACTCCTGGGGAGCGTGGATCAGCAGGAGCCGGCCCAGGAGGATGTGGTGAGCAAACTTGCGGGTGATGTCGGCGGCCACCCGGGCATTCCAGCCAGGGTCCTTGTCAGCCAGGTGCACCACCACCACCATCTCCTGCAGCTCCTCCTTTGTTGACTGCTTGAAGAGGGACATGAGCGTGGCCGGGAGGTAGTAGCCGCGTGGCCGCCGCACCGACGCCAGCCCCACCGCCAAGAACTCTGCAAGGCAAAGGAAAGGCATCAGCAGGCTGAGGGGGAGACCCAGGATGCACCACAGGGAGATTTTTCCGACAAGAAGGGGGCTCCAAAAAGCTCTCCACACAGCCAACCCACACAGTTAGTCCTATTTATGGCCTCATGTCCAAGGCCTTCAGGGTCCTTCTTCGAGTTGAAGCCACCAGCACCTCAGGAGATACCAAAAACTGTACCAACGGGCAGGGAGAGGACAGGATGAGAAGTCAGGGGCTCCACCAAAGAGGAAAGATTTAGGAAAAAAAAAAAAAAATCACACCTTAAAAACCCAAAACATGGGGAAGGAAGTGCAGATACAGTCTGCGGGGCTGGGATAGCTTCATGGTACAGCTACGTGTCCTGGGAGCAACGTCTCTACCCCATTCTGAACCTCATGAAGATGCAACCACACTGCGATGAGGCAATTTTGTGCCTTTCCCAATGACAAGTTGTGGTTTTTGTTCAGATTTGCCGCAACTTCTCTCATTCCTGGTCTGTACAGCACAGTGCATGCGTCTGCCCAGAGAAATCGCGGACACCTCGTGCTTGGAGGTGTTCAAGGCCAAGTTGGATGGGGCTTTGCCCACCTGATCCAGTGGGAGGTGTCCCCACCCGTGGCAGGGGGTGGAATTAGCTGATCTTTAAGGTCCCTTCCAACCCAAACCGTTCTGTGATTCCATGTTGGGTCACTGGTTTTGGCATGAATGTGCACGGGGCTGCCCTAAGCTCCTTCCCAGGGCACATGATTTGCTTTTTGTGTACCTGTCCGAGAGCTTGATGCGCATCTCCCACCTGGGGGCTGCCCCAGTCACCCAGCCCCACCAGCTCCACCTCCTGCTGGGAGAGATCCGCAAAGCCAGAGCCCTGCCCAACCCGGGGTCCCAGAGCCACTCACTTTTGCGGGGCGACAGAGAGCCAGCAAGGAGGTGGTAGGAGACGTTGTGGGGTGCAGAGAAGTTGTCCAGGTCCTGGAGGATGTGCAGGGCCCCTTCTGGCTTCAGCATCTGCAGGGCACTGTCTGGGGGTAGGCCCGTAAACTCCACCTGGATGGGAGCCGCAGGCGGCCAGCTCAGAGCCCAGGGTGCTGACGGACGCGTGCACGCGAGGTGGGGGGAGCAAAGGGCAAGGGAGAGCCCCCATCCGCCCTCCCAAATCCTCCTCTGGGGGAGCCCCAAGCACACAGAGCAACACCAGGGAGGGCAGAAGGCAGAGCTGGGGGCTGGGGCTGACACGGGACAAGGGAGGGAGCAGAACCTGCCACGAGGATCTGTACGGGGCAGGGAGGCAGGGGCTGTGCACTGGAGGACAGCCCAGTGCCCCCTCCAGGGGGGCGGCACCGGTGCAGGACTCACCTCGGGGGGCTCCTGCTCCTGCCAGCCGTCCCTGTGCAGGAGGAGGAAGAGGAGGAGGACGACGAAGGCTGCGAGCGCAGCCGTGAGGGAGCGCTTCGGGGAGCATCTCATAGCACCGGGCCAGCCCGCTGAGGCCTGCGGGAGGAAGAGGCAGATCAGAGCATGGCGCGACCCGAGGGGAGGCACCCTCCTGCCCGTCCAGCACCGCAGGGACAAGGCAATGCCCCCAGCCCCTGCTCCTGCCCCTCCGACCCGTGCCACCACCGCCGATCCCAGGCAGCTGCCAGCAGCCACGCTCACCCCTGCCCAGCCACGTCCCTTGCTCGGAATGACAAGAAAGCTGTCCCCGGGGGGGGGGAAAGTCACCTTCAAGGAGCCAACATTGCCCTTAAGATATTTTCCCTCGCAGCAGAGGCGTGGCAGAGACTAAAAGGCTCCTGTGTTTATCTGGTTTTTTTCCATTATAAATGCGACCGGGGCTGCCCTGGAAAAGGGGAAACCGGAGAGCAGGCGAGCGCCCAGCCCTGCGGGGCAGACGCAGCGTGCGCATCCAAAGCGCTCACAGTGCGCCCGCTTGTCTGGGTGAAAGCGCCTTTCAACACAGACCCGCGGAGGAAAAGCCCTCCCAGGCAGCACAGGAAAAAGCCGGGAGCTGCCGGGCTTCACCCAGGACTTCTCTAAAACTGCATCAGCTCCCGGGGGAAGTCGAAGCCTTGCTCAAAGCGTGGACGGGGAAACGGATCGCCTCTGAAGCAGGGGGACAGGGCGCTTCGCCCAGCCCTGCCGGGGATGCTCCCAGCACGCCCACGCTCCCCAGACCGCAGCAGCTGGCGCAGGACTTTTGTTCCCGCAGCCCTGCCCTGGAGCAGGTGCTGGGCCCCGATTATTTGGAGGGGAAAAAAAAATGGTTTCGGCCCCCAAAATCCTTTGGTGGGGGGTGTTAACGTCCTAATGGGTCAGCGCACAGCACGGCCCCCCCGCCGCAGCAGCCAGTCCTTGCCGACCTCACCTGGGAACACCGCTCCTTACTCAGAGATAAGCAATTACAACACACCGAGCTGCTCCCCGAACCCGCCCTGCTTCCTGGGGGGGGACCGCGGCTGCTCCCGCTGGGCTGTGGAAGCTCAGCCTCTTCCCGTTTTTTTTCCCCCTCGGCCTCTTCCTTGCTTCAAGGTTTCGTGCCAAGCGGAGCCTCCGAAGGGTGCTCGCCCCCCAGGCTCCTCGGCCGGGCCCTTGGGAGCTCGGCCTTCGAGCTGACGCAGCTGGGATCAGCTGAGGCGTCACGTTATTGGGGTCAGCCTCGTTTTCTCACCCCTTTCGGCTCCCCCCCTGTAGGGCTGGCTGACCGCAGCGTTAACGAGCCCCGTCCCGGCCAAGGGGAGCAGAGGAGCTGCTTCACCTGCCTGGAACCCAGCGGGTCTCAGGGAAGGGGACAAAGGAGACGCCGCGATGGCTGCGCTCTGATTATCGCCGGTTCTTCAAAGCTCTCAGAGCTCTTTGAAACCTCTTCCAAGGCCCAGGGTGCAGCACAGTGGGATTTGGGGTGCTCCCTGCCCTGGGCCAGCCCTGCAGCCAGCTCTTCCCCATGCCCCCTGGGCTTCTCCTTCCCCTGCGGGATTTGGAAGCTCAGCACCGAAGCCAGGGGATGAGCTGGGAACGCCGACGCTCGGCACCCGACCCTGCATGGGGCTGCTCCCGTTGATGCTCTGTGAGGCCAAAGGGGTTTCTGGCTGCCAGCGGCGGGTCCTGGGTGGAAAACACGGCGCTGCCGGGCAGCCCCAGAGCCTCCCGAGCACGGCTTGGTTTGGTGGGGACCAGGGAGAGGGGAGCCCACAGGGAACGGGTCCCTGCGGTTGGTTCCCCCTGGTCACACACTCCTGGAGCCGCCGGCATCGCCCCGCTCTGCAGGCTTAGCCAAGGACAGAAGGCAACGAATAAATGATTTTTAGCTCCCTGATTTCACTTCTCGTTTTTTCCTCCAGCAGCCCGGTGAGATCAGCACAAGCAGGGACAACACCACGGTGCCACGGGCACGTCGTGGCTCCTCCGCTTTGTCAGGAGACTCGCGGCCAAGCGGGCTCCACGACAGCAGCGGCCTTGACTCCGTCCCTCAGCGGAGAGGAAGAAGGAGGAGGAAACGCGCGGCCTCGCTCCACAAAGGCTGCGAGCAGAGGCCGGATGCTCCCGGCTGCGGCACTGGGAGAGGTCGGGCTGCTTGCAGGGAATGGCAGCAGCCGGGGCTTGCAGCTGCCCCGCGGCACTGGGGAAACTGAGGCAGGGCAAAGGGCTGCGTCGCCCGGCGGGGTGAGGGCCGGGTGCCCGAGGCAGGGCTCAGCGCGCCCCTTGCCGCTGCCTGGCGGGGTCCCCAGGGCAGATTCGGGCAGGGTTTAACCCAGCGCCAGGAACCGCTGCTCACACGAGCGGAGGAAGTGACAAACCGGGGCAGCACCGAGCCCCGCGAGGGCAAACCCCAGCTGCTCGGGGCTGCGTGGGACGGGGCGCTGCTGGTCCTGGGAACCAGCCGAGGGCCCTGCCCTGTGCTCCACGGGGCTCCCTGCTCAGAGGTCAGCCCAGCGGGAGGAAGGAGGGGAAAAGACACGTTTCTCCACCCCAGAACTCCTGGAGCCAAAGCTTTAGATCGACGCAGGTCTCCTACCTCCCTGCAGCAAGAGGGGTCCCCGAGGGCAGCTTGATAAGGGGACACCCAGGTCCGACCTGGCCTCTGCAGCCAACAGCACGGGGGAGCCCCAGCGCCCTGCCCTCGTGCCCGGGAACCCCTTTCCCGTGCAGCCCCATCCCACGGCCCCGAGGACGACGGCTCGCACCCCAGCACCGCTCCGGACGATCCCACAGGGACGGCACAGACTTACGGGGCGCGCGGGGACCTGGGGTGTGGGTGCGGGCTCGCCGTCCGCAGCTTCTCTGGCCGGGATCTGGTTTCTCGCTCTGCAAAGCCCCACCCCAGCACTCACCTGCCTCCAGCAGAGGAGGAGCGTCCGCGGGCGGCCTCAGCCTCGTGCTAGCGAGAGCTCAGCGAACCAGCCAGGCTGGGTGAAGGGCCCCCAGCCCTGCTGTGGGGTCAGGGCAGCCCCAGCCTCCCCCGGGACCAGGCATCCTACGGTAGCAGCACTTGTAGCCCGTGCAGCCACCCGCTCCATCATCAGCCCCACAACCACAGGTGGGAACAGCCCCCCCAAGGCTCTCGCACCCCAAACTCCTTTGGGAATCCACTGCTTGGGTCCCGCCGCGGGGAAATCACACCGTGCCTTGACAGAGCCATCGCGCCTTGCTGCTCCTGCTCATTTTCCTTGTGCTGTGACAGCAGGAGCCCAGCTCCTCCGCCCGCCAACCCGCCGTCCGTCCCCACATCGCCCCTGAGCCGTGCAGGACACACGGCAGCCCCCGTGGCCATGGTGCCCAGCGCTGATCACCTGCAGCACCCCCAGCCCAGAGCTGCGTCCCAACCCCCTGACACGGCGATGCGCCGGTGGCCCTGCTTCTCTCCCGCTCCATTTATCCGAAGCACAATCCCATTTCCCTCATCCCCTCGCTGGCCAGGACCTCTCCTACCTTCAGACCGGCCCTGGCTTCTCAGAGCCGGGCCGTTCCCGTGCTGGAAGGCCCAGGGGAGCTGCAGCGGGGCCGGCAGCGATTTGCTGCTCAGCCGCAAACTGAAGGAGGCGGCGGGGCCGTTCTTGTCACGGCCCCGAGCCCAGCGCAGGAAGGAACCGGGGCTTGGTGCTTCCTGCCCCAGCGGGAGGAAGCGGGGCCCAGGACCCAGCCCCGGGCTTGCACCTGGCACAGCCCCAGTGCCAGGTCCCCTCGCTCGCAGCCCGGCCCCATCCTTGTCCTTGCACTCGGTGGGGAATCCCAAAGGCTGCTTGGGGTGCTGCAGAAGGGGGCCACAGCATCCGGGCACAACCAGCATGGGGCTGGGCTCCATGTAGGGCTTTTGCCTACTGAATTACTAGGGGCACAGAGCTAGACCAGCGGCAAGGAAAACCCAGGCCAGGCACAAGGGGATGGCCACCAACCCCGCAGCACCCAGCCTGATGCTCGACCCTGGCAAGGCGAGGGGCAGGGCGAGGCTGTGGTGGTGGCCGAGCCTCCCCGACCTCCTCCGTGTGGAAACCTGAGCGCCGTGCCGGATCAGCTTACAGCCCTTCATTATTGAGGAGCCCGAGCGGAACAAAGCGGAGGTAAAACAGGGCCCCATGCACCAAGGAGAGCATCGGGGCTCCAGACATTGCAGTACAGGCCCATGCTGACCACCAGGGGATGTTATCCTTACCCCAAGCTTCTCCCCGGAGCCCCAGCAGGGACCTGTTTTGTCACAGCATCACTTGCAGCTGGTGACCCAGACGAGAGGCAGAGGGATGAGCACGAGGCTTTCGTTGAGCTCGAGTGGAAGGAGTTCGCCCCACTCGTGTCCCACCCTGGTGAGAGCACGGAGTTCCTGCAAGGGCTGCGTGTGGGGGGCAAGGGCCGGAAAACACCGTGCTCAGGGCTGAGGTCTGGCCAGGAGCCCCTCGCCTCGCCGAGGAAGCCGCACAAGGGTTTCCCGGGTAGGGGAGCTTCGTGCCCTGCAGTTCCATGCGTGGGCAGGCAGAGCACTGCCTCGCAGCACCCCTGCCGCCTCACCGCCCCCCACAGACCGCAGGGCAGCTCTTTCCGTGAGGGTTCTCCGTCCACATTTCCATATCCAAATCTCAAACCACAAGCCTGCTGGGCACAGGAAGCACCCTGCCCTCCTGCCGTGCCCCCAGCCACCCCTTCCAGCCACAAGGCCAGCTGCCCCGGGGAGAGCTACGGCGCCGAGAGCCATTTGTGGTCCGGACCACGTCCTGCTGGAGGAGTTTCTCTAGCAGAGGAACTACACCGCATGACTACCAGGGGCTGGTCGCTGTGTTCAGCGATCCCTAGCCCCACCACAAAGACGACTCTGATACTCACACGCCGTCCTGAATCAGCTTCCTTCCGCACAGGCGCTTCACATGCACGTACTGCACAACGCTTACATGGAAAATCCCCCCGCAGCAGCAGCCCCAGCGCTTAAAAGCCGCCCTTTGCCAAAGGCGACTACAGGGCAGACCAAGCTCCACTGTCATGGGAACCTGCTTTGTTATCTCAGCTGTAACACTTCTCTTGCACTGTAACTCACCTGTCCGTTCCAACATACTTGTTCAGCAGCAGAGACAAGGGAAACTGAGGCAGTTTTCCCAAATGCGTTTGTTTGAAGTCAACATCACAGAGCTCTAACAGATCCAAGACCGGGGTAGATGTCCTTGGCGGTGATTTACATTGTGGCAGAAGCACATGCGAGAAACTCCTGCCAGGCAGCTACACAGGGACTGCGGGTTATTTGCATATTAAATGAAGAACTCCCTCTCCTTCCAGTCACCCTCTGTTTTCCAGGAGCTTCACCGAACAGAATACACGGCCAACAGACAAGAAATGCTTTGTTACCCCTGCTTGAGGCAGGATCTGATGTCAGACAGGACTGATAAGCTCAGTCACCGGTGGACAACAGAACTCAGTACGGGGTTACTACCTCCGCCGTTACTCACCCGCGCTCCAGCACCTCCTCTGCCTGCTGCCACTCCTCCAGGAGACCCACGTCTGTCAGCAGCAAGATGCTCACCCACTGAATTTCCTGCCCAATTCACTCTGGACACGACAGGCTGCTCCTCACAGGCCCAGCCTCAGCACCCCACACCCTCCTCAAACAAGATCTTTCCTCTCCGGTGACCCTTGAGCCGAGGGAACAGCACAGAGCTGCACCAGGGGAGGGTCAGGCTGGACGTTAGGCAAAGGTTCTTCATCAAGAGGGCAGTCGGGCACTGGAACAGGCTCCCTAGGGTGACAGTCATGGCACTGAGCCTGCCGGAGTTCAAAAAGTGTTTGGACAACGCTCTCAGACACAGGGTCTGATTTTTGGTCCTG
Source organism: Anser brachyrhynchus (assembly GCF_964034855.1). Lineage (NCBI taxonomy): Eukaryota > Metazoa > Chordata > Aves > Anseriformes > Anatidae > Anser > Anser brachyrhynchus. The sequence goes on along the minus strand of NC_137720.1, from coordinate 4,081,927 downwards.
TGTGGAGCTAGGAGTTGGACTCGATGATCCTTGTGGGTCCCTTCCAATTCGGGATATTCTACCATTCTAACAAGCACCCCAGAGCCACAGCAGCTGCAGAAAGTTTCAGGGCTTCTTCTTTCTCACGGCAATTAATTTGTTTAGTCAAGAACTAAATCGCTGACTGCTTCTGGGCTTTCCAGTGTCAACAGGCCAACACTGCTCCACTGCTCTGACAAAAAACAGACTCAAGTCCTCCACAGCTGCTCAAGTTACGTTAGTTTATCCCCTGCATCTCCTCTCCCTCCATCTTCTCTGAAAAGTACCTGAAGAAGTACCTCTGAGAAGTTTTAGAAGTTTAGATCTTCTTTTCAAAGGGGAACATCGCTGTGAGAACTTGGAATATCTTTACACTCAGGAAAGACCTTTGCCTTACAAATCCTCTTTGAAATAACGCCTTTGTTTGATCATGTATGCTGGTTCTCAAACATCTGTTGGACTGTGAATCAGCATTATTGTTGATCATTGCTGCTTTGCTTACTGCTTTCAGACACTGAAATATCACACTGCATTTGAATGCAATCATGTGGCAGTAAAAAAAAAAAAACCCCATGCATCTCATTTGTCAATTGTTTCTGGTCACATTAAAGCTCGAAAGCAAGACTTCCTGCTTCTTCCTGAACAACAGAAAACAGGACCACTTTCATTAGCACCAAAAGGATTTTAAATGAACAGTTCCAGGGAGCTCCTTTCAAATCATAAAACGTGAATTTTACATAAAAGTGTTTACAAATAGTTTCTGCTTTACACTCAGCTCTGCTCATCACTGACCAGAAGTTATATACATACAGACTAGCTCAGTAGCTTCAACCACTTTCAAGGAGGCTGCAGAATTTATTTTTAAGAAAAAAACAGGATTTCCTGGTTCCTAGAAATTTTCTTCAGCCTGTCAGATGCAGTCACCTGCCGGCTGCTGCAGACGCAGGAGAGCACTAAGCTTTTGGAGAGAAGGGGTACTGCGGGTGCCACCAATCCAGGAGCCGCACGCTATGCACAGGGTCCAGCACAACCTGCACTCCTTGGTCAAGGCGCGGTTTCCTGCCGTTGCGGACAGGGGCGTCCTGGAAGACCAGACGCACGCGATGATGCCTCATGTCTGTGCTCACGTTGATGGTGAACTGCAAGGAGAGAGACAAGGAGGTGCTGTAGGAGGCAGACAGATTCTAGAAACGTTTGTTTCCAGATAACTGTAGACTGATCGCTGACAGTAGGTATCAAAATTACTTCTTTTTGGTTACATCAGCATTTAAAATACAGAACTGATAAAGAACGACTGACTCCCTTCAGGTAGGTTTTCCACAAAGCAATTTAGATTTAATTATTTATTTACCTGAAAGGAGAAAAAATACTATTTCAAAAAAAAAATCAAAGCAATGAATAAACAGAAGAATTAAAAAAAATAAAATTTAAAAAAGTAAACGTAAATTGCTAAGAACGAAGCTGCACATATCCAGGGTACTTCAGGTGCTGGGAAAGTTACACTCAGACTCCAAAACACTGAAGTCAAACCAGTCCTCTCTGACTGGCAACCCCAAATAACAATGCCAGAAGCGAGTGTGAAAGCAAGTGGCTGTCAGAGGAAGTCTGGTTTCACTGCTCTGCTTTGAGGTGAGGCTAGCCTGAGCCTCACTTGGGCACAGGCCAAACCTGCACAAAGTTGCAGGACTTCCAAGAACAGACACAGGTGCTGTCCCACACCTAACCACGCCTGTGCTCCGTTCTGACACACCACCTCCATCTGGAGCAGAGCTTGGTGGTTTTAAAGCCACCGATTCTCCCAGCAATCAGGGACCACAGACACGGATTCCAAGCGTTTGCTCATACAGGTTCTGCTCTCAGAATTTGTTGCCTTGAGGCAACGAGAGACTTCATTAACGAGGGAATACCTCTTCTCCTGCCTCCCCACTTCTTCCCTGCTGTCAACTAATCTGCTCCCAGCTGCTGCATGCGCACGCAAACTCAGCTTCTTTCCCTAAACAGGGAAGAGCTGATGGATCTGCAGAAGCTAAACTGAGGAGATCCTTAGCAATTCCTCTGATCATTAACCTTGAGATTCCCACATCTGTCTGGCTGGTGCAGCAGTAGGATTTATACAACAAAGAGGTTTCCCTCTCCTTTCAAAAACCGCACATGTGAAGACTGTGTGGTGGATTTCTCAAACACTTACCAAGGTAAACGTCATACCCATGACTATTGGCACGAATATGAAGTTAAAGGTGGTGATCTGCAGTAAACAGCAATCCTGGTCGGGGTTCGTATGGACTTCTTCATACTGAATAGGTGGCTGAAGACCTTTGCAACATTTGCTCTTAAATCTGGGAGACTTCAAAGAAAAGAGAGACATTTAGCTAAGCAGGAGCCTTTGGTTTCTTCTCACCAGTTCTGACTAGCAGGTTCTCACCACATTCCCATACACCTGGGCAGTGTTACATAAACAACAAAAAGCCACCACTCAGGACAGGGAATTTGAAGCACCATTTCTTTAGACAGGAAAGCTGCAGAATTTCCAGGGTTGTAAGACAAGCAGTTTCAGATTTGGATCTACATTTTGACCACTCAACTTAAAAAGGCTGTTTTCTAGTGGCAATCAGTAGCGACGATCCAAAGATAAGATTATTTTGGGGTGACAAATAATCCACATCTTACAGCGGATCAACGAGGAAATAAAATATCAAATGCAAAAATAAAAGCACAGGACTCGACACATCTTGGTAATATAGACTGAAAACCGAGCGTAGTTTCAGAATGAGTTTTAGCTTACCAAGGGATTCAGAATTTCCATTTACTGTCTGAACTCAAAAAATGTTTCCACCTTCCCTTCTACCACTCAGAAATACCATTACTTCTTCAAAAAAAAAAGTCAGAGCTGTTCTGGTTTTTCTTTCATGACAGTTCGGCTTTCATACCTGCTTTTTGAACTTGAAGTTGAATTCCCACATTGCTTCTTGTCTGTTCCCTTCAAGCTTTTTGCACCAGAAAAGCAGACACTGAGGTAGAAAAAAAAGAAATACATAACTATGAAACCCTTGAAGGCACCGCTTTAAATAAGTTTTAGCAGAGCATTAAGACTTCCAATTACAAACACAATTACACAGGAACAGTTAGGAGCCATTTACTCAAATTAATTATGTTCAGAGATCACGCCCAGCAGTTTAAGTCTCCCAGTCTCAAGTTGGCCAATTCACAGCGCAGTGGAATGATACAACTCGTAGCCACTGACCTGCTAAACAGAAATCTCTCTGCGCAATTTGTCCCGTCGGTAAGGCAGAGATGAGTGGTACAGATTCACCTGGTTCCTGCACCCACCAAGAGCTCCCAATAAACCGGACTCCAACCAAGACTAAGCAAAGCAGCCACTTAGAACAAGGATCAAGAAGGAGAGAATCCAGGGGGAAATGCAAAGACTGATGTATGACCTTTGAGGTGACAGACGATAAAGGTCCAAAGCCACTTAAGAGTCAAAAGAAGGTCCTGTCACTAGGCACTATCATACTTCAGAGCACAAAAACACTGCCAAGTTAGCAGTTTCAATCAACCTACTGTTCCTGTTTCAAAAGGAAATGAGAGAAGTACCTCCTCCGACACCTGTGGTAACCAGCACTGCCCTCCCACGCAGACATACACCGAGAGTTCTCTAATATAACACAGTTACCACCGATCGGTCCACAGGCTCCATCCCAGCATGCAGCACTACTCCTAGCACGAGTCGCAGCAGAACTCCTGCATTAGAACAAGGAGGAGGGAAATTCCCTGCCTACCACTGAGCGGAAGCAACTGTCCTTCAGCAGCCAACACAACAACCTGGCGAGTCAACACAGACATCACTGACCATGTTTCTACAGCACAGCTGCCAGCCCTCCACAGCTGGTCTTATCCAGTCCTTTCAAGCAGCATCAGCAGGAAAAGGGAGAGTAATACTGATAAAGACAACAACTCCTCGTGACCCATGTGCCAACTCCTGTGCACCAAGAAGGCCTGCCTGGGTGATGGGGGGAAGCACACATTTAATTTAAATCCAGTATAGAGTGACCCCAAATGAAACAAAGCCGGAGCCATCCTCCACCACCGGGCCTCTGTAATTAGCAGCTACAGGCGATACGAGACCCTTTACTTCAACTCTGAGTCACATCCGTAAGTCATTAGAAGTTCTTTATCTCAACAGTCTTCAAGAGGTGACCAGCAAAGCTTTGGGGAGTCAAGCTCAGAAACGTGCATCACGTAACCTCCACCTGGGAGAAGGTGACCCTCACTTTTTGCAGGTAACATTCTCCAGATTTTTCTTTCCTCAGGTGTGCAGGTGCTGCCGAGTTTAACTCGGCCATCGGCGGCATTTGTCGTTCACCTGCACAGACGGCCTGGTCTAGCAACTTGTTTGGTCAAGGCAAGTAGTGAAGCACAAAACGGTCAGTACCTCCTAAGGGGCAGAGGATGTTGTCCACGGGTCAGCCGTCCTGCCCTTCAGACGCGCCGTACGGCCTGCCGCTCCACCAAAATTAATGGGGGTGTCTTTAAAGGGCAAACACTTCTGCTGACACCATAACGGCTCCAGTGTCCCACACAAGCTAGGCTAGGGAAAGAAAAAAGGAAATTAAAGAGGAAAAGCTAGATTCGATAACATGGGGGACTGGGGTCTCCTCTTGCCACATGCAGTTTACATAGGCGTCTGCCGTTAGTTTCAGTGACCCATAAAGGTAACAAAAGCCCATGAAAGCAAGAACACGGGGAGGCAGTGTCAGATCCTCCTCCATAACCCCGTGCTTAGGTGTGTCAGTGCACAGCAACACACGTGGAGCTCAGCGTCTTGCAATGCAGTAGTACAGCAAGACTGGGCTTGGGACAGCTCTTCTGTGCTCCAAGGGGTTAGGTCAGACCTCCACTGCCCTAAACAAAGCCTCGTCGCCATTTAATTTCCTTTTTTAAAAGCTGAATTGTAGAAGACTGCACTTCAAGAATCTTCCTCAAACTATTAGTACAGTAGAAGCACTAGCAGGGGGCACCAAAGCCGTTATGATGTCAACATGAACACTTCCACAATAACAATCCTACAACACCATCTCAGGCCTTCTAGCTCTTACAGCCACACTATCAGAGCCAAGCCGCAGGCATGCCATGAAACAAGACTCTGAAGTGCTAAAGGTACGTTACAATTTCCTAGAAATGTTTTGCTTTTTATTTTTAAAGAAAGATGACACCCTAAGTGGGGAATCAGAAAGAGAGAGAAGAGCCCTGGATGCAGAGCTATGACTCTGCACACAGAGCTACCTGCTTTTCTCCTGCTCTGCAGCACCACCTGCTTGCGTTACCGCTCAATGCTCCCTAAGCAGTATGATGGTTTTTCCAGGGAGAGGAAGGAAGAGAGAAGGGATGTTACACACAGAGAGATAGGGTTGCTCTATTTTGCATGGAAAATTGTACAACTGTTGAACCAAAGGCACTTCTGTCTGGCTCCAAAAACCTCATTGAACTGGTTTGGAAGGTGGAGAATTCACACTGTTGCTTAAGCTGTCCACAAAGTACCAGACAGTTGTAAGCAAGCAAACCAAACAAGAAACACGGAGGGGTATCAGAGTTAAAGACCGATAGAAATTTAAGAGGAATGGATATCCAAGTGCTCCAAGCTCTGACAACAAGTGGAGTTGCCTGCCCGCACCAGTGACAAACCCCTTACAGCCCAACACAACCGCAATCCCAGTCCCAAAGCAGACACTTGCTCTGCACGTTTGCCATGCTCACAACGTCACTACCTTCCCTCACCCAGCCACCAAAGACAACGCATGACCTAGAGGAACACGGTACAAAACCACTCCCTTTCAGTAGCTATCAGTGGCGCTTCTTATCTCTCCAGCTGCCTGCTGTGGAGAAGAGACGTGTTCTGACAGGTAGCGTCCGAATAAAGCAGTGGATATCAACACTGACCCTACTGTCACCTCTTTCCAGCAAGAGATTTGTAACAGAGGAGGGAAGAGCTGCAAATATCCCTAGCAATTCTGACATTCAAGGAAGCAAGCGCCTTTTTGACAACTACAAAGCTGTTGTAGTAGGACTTAGGCACCCGGAAGAGTAAATAAAATCCTCTGCAGCAGTAGCTATGCAGACACAGGTAACCAATGCACTTATACAAGTCAGTACTCCAAGTTAATCCTACCTCCCAGGCTTCACACAAAAGTTTGGACCCAATTACCTTTCAAAATCCCTTAAGCCTGGGTTTTTCTATGGTTCTAAACGTCTATTTTCCTTTTAGAAAGAGAATAAAAACAGAAAAGCAACATCTCAGACACAACCCACTTCCTCAGTGATCCCACTTACTCTGGAATTTTTTAAAGTGCTGGGAGTACTGTCTGGAATAGCTGGATTCCTGGAGACTCGAGATGCAAAAGGCTCGTACATGTGGTATAGCGACCGGATGACGCACGCACGGAGACAGTGCAGCTTCTCCATGGACTCCGGCCGCAAGCGGAGAGGCAGGTACGCGTCCAGGCTGTAGTGCCTGAAAAGCCAACGACAAAGCCAACATAAACTGAGGGCTCAGAATGCCGAAGACATGCAGAAGAGAGCTCTGAGAAAACCGAACACCTAATTGATCACAGGACCCGTTGTCGACTCAGTCTGCAAGGGTTCTGCACCGCTCTCCATGGAACCACCGAACAGTCTCAAAGACTTCACCTGTATCAGTCAGGGCTCCAGCACACAGGTCAATACACGATGTTACAATTCCCCAGTAATTCCCTTGCAGACAGCTTCCCCAGACAGACCAGTTGGTATTTTAGTTGTAGGATAGCCAAAGGCCTGCAGATTCACACAGGTTCCCTAGGACTCGCGTTACCTGAGCTTCCCTGCATGATTACAGACAGCTGCCTGAGCAGTGCGAATGACTGGGCTTGAGAGCCACACTGTGATCAGAGAAAACGCCAAAGATGACTTTGTTAGGGAGCTTCACTCAAAAAAACAAAAAACAACAAAAAACTGGGGCAAGGATGACCGTAGCTATGATGGGCTCTGTACTCCCGTTGCTTGTGTTTCGTGTGCAACAGATAGAGAAATGTAAAGAAAATGTTCTGCCCTGAAGGAAAGTCCAAGTGACGCACACCTGAACAGAAGGATTTGTTTCCAATTGTGACCTTCTTTGCTCTTCTTTTGTTTCATTTATAACTTATTTCTGCCACTGAGACAACAACTAAATGCATTAGTTTCTTTCATGCCATCCTAGATACAGGAAGGTGACCATGATCTAAGCTTGAGGCAGGGCAAGGTTTCTGTCAGTGACGATTGCTTGCCTTTAAGGTAACGGCACTGACCTTACTGCAAGCATCTTCTGAGCACTTTACATACAAAGTGCACATTTTTGAACAGGAACGTGTACACTATTGCAAGCAGAAAAGCGCACAAGGCTTTGAGATCTTACATGAAGCATACAGGAATGTATCACAGACAGATCCGCTTCCAAAGCGGATGCAGTACAGCACAACAGCTTCCCAAACAAGGCCCACAACATCATTTCAATATGCAAATACTACGCTCCCAAGCCTACAGGAAAATATTCCCTTATTTACAGCTCTGCAGAGAACCAGTCACCACTGAAGTCTCCTACAAATAGTTACACCATCCTCTAGAGTCTCACCTTCTGTAGAGTCTGGTCCAAAAGGCGGCAGTGCAAGTAACAGTCCAGGCTTTCTTGCAAATCAAAGAGAACCGGACAATGTCTTCAGGGCGAATGTAGGAAGCCAACAGCAGCCAGATGTCAATGGGGTATTCTTCTCCACCGTCACCATCGGGGTCTTCTAAATACAACAAAGGCACATTAGTGTAATAAAGAACCTCTTCACCACATCACATCTAGAGGCACATACTTTAATACAGCTAGCATGGAGTGAGTAACTGCAGCAGGTACAAATACACAGTCATCTAAACAAACCCGAGCGACTACAACTTCATTGTCACCGCTCCTGGTTTTGGTTAGCACGAGCTCGTCCACCTGTGCAAGCACAACACTCTCCCTTTGCTGGATATATGCCATCACTTATCACTGCTGCACTGGTTGCACAAGACTGCAAAGTGGCAGCTTCAAAGAATAATTTCCGCTGGAAGGGACATCTGGAGGTCTCCAGTCTGAACAGCCCAGCTCACAGCAGGTTGAGGGACACCAGTTTCGTGAACAGAATGTTCAGGATCTCGTCCAGCCAAGCTGTGATTGTCTTCAAGGATGGAGATGCACGGAGATCCCACAGCCTTTCTGGACCCCTCTGCAGCACTTGACTCTTTCCCAATGAAAAAACAACACAGAAGTGGAAAAACAAAGGCTACATGGCAAATACAGGCACAGTGTAAAGAAGGGACAAGCTCGTGCCTCTTTAATCAAAACGGTTCATTTAACAGGGCAAAGTACACCTCACACCAGAGGTCCCTGAACATCAAGATGTTGTCACAGTTGTCAATTCCTTTGTTCAAATGGTCAAAAGATTTTTGTAGGAGTTCTGCAAGAAAGGGCATGCAATTCCCTTCTGCAACTCTTCTAATGGCTTATCAGCTGCTCTCCTTAAACCCACATTTTAATTAAATCTTCTGAGATGGCAAACATTTAACGCAGTTCAGAGATGAACAAAATGGCCCGTTCTTCTCAGAGGTGTCAGAACCGCTTCACCAAAATGGAAGGTTCACAAACTCATTTAACTCCTGCAGTGTTTTTAAACTAGCACCACAATTTTTTCCACAAGCGTTGCTCCAGATTTAGGAGATAAAATACTTTCAATGGAACATGGATGGCTAAACAATACTAGGCATTTGCAATGCTATGAGAAAGAGAACATACAACTTGGACAAAGCGCTGGCAGGGAAAAAAAAATGCCACAAGGTTTGTAACCAAGTGGCATAAAGGAGGTGTATAAGAACTCAAGGGTGCCAAGTCTAATCTTCAGCTATCAGCTTAATAACAAAGGGTAATAAGCTCATGTGATAATTGCAACCCCCATTGCCAAGGAAAGCTCTGGACGCACTCACCTACACCACGAAGGATTTATGGCAGCCATACCTACAGCAGGCTGTAACAGATTAAACTCTTAACCCAGGGGAACACTGCGCATCTACAGTCCTTAACGGACGCTGATATGTTGCACAAATTAGTATCGGTATTAATAAGTTCAAATTCCTTTCTTAAGGAAAGCTTAACTTGCTTTCTTGTGCTTCAGCAGAAGCAACCTGTTGTTTGAAAATTCTGCAGGGTGCCACAGTGCAGCAAATCAGCGTTAGACTTGTTTGTGGCATACTGCTTCCCATGCAGCTGCACGAAGTGTAACTGCTGAAATACAGCAACAGAATTAATCCATTGTGATGCTACTAGGGCCAAATTCACTCAGTTGTTGGGGAAAAAAAACAAATCAAACAAACAAAACCCTTGAAACCCATTTGCAACAAACTGCAGCCTTGGAAACATCCTGAAAACAGGGCCTGGATCCTGCCAATAAACGCATCATGGGCAGCAATGCTTTTTGTGTGTGCTTTTTTTTTCTCCTCCCCAAAACAACACTGCTTTCACCTACATGCTTTCAGTGAAGAACAGTAATGTGTGTCCGGTGGCAAATTTTCACAACTCCTGAAGAGCAGCTGTAGTTTTCCAAGGCTGAGAGAAGTTTGCTGAAAGCAACAAGCTCTTAGGCTTTGATTTCACACCCCAAGGTCTGCCTTAGTGAAAAGGCAACACATCTGACTGAGTCATGGCAGGTTTCTCAGGAGAAATGGCGTAGATTTAACCCTGGCATTTTTTTATTTTTATTTTTTTAAACAACTATGAGTTACAGAATCCACCAAAGAGCCACATCAGTCTTTGTAAATAGAAGTCACTAACATCTCACATGCAGAAGATCCTAAGGAAGCCCACGAAGAGCACCCCAGGGGAGGCTGGCAGCCATACCATACCTTTGTGCCTTTTGCTCTTCTTTTTTCTAGATGCAGTTCGTCCGCTGATGCTTTCCTTCGTGTCCATTTCATCGCTGCTGTCACAAGACTCTCCAGATACGGAGAGAACTTCCTCAGAAGGAACGCAAGAAGCTTCCAAGCCACAGAGGGATTTTACTAGAATGACAAACAGTGACACGGTAAGCATGCCAGCAGAGAGAAAAAGGCAATCTGAGTCCAGGAGACACTTCAGTGGAACCGAAGCCACTGCTAAGAAACAGCAACCTAAATTCATTCAAGCCTTCTAGTGACACAAACAAGTAAATCCTAGGCCTAAGGATTACCTTGTCAGAGCAAGATTAGCACAGGTGAATGAATTGGAAACATAATTATTCAGCCTCTTGTTTTCAGGAACTACCACCAAGGATAATCACCAGCACATTATGCAGATGATCCTACTGCTTTAGCTGAGGCTGTTTACAACTCTGAATAAAACAACATGTTGCCCTGCATACCAGAGCACGCTTGCATGACCACCATTCAGTCTGTACAAAGCCACCACCCACGCTGTAATTGTCTCCTGAGCACACTGAAGGTATACTTCCTCCTCGGTGGGACAAAGAGATCCTGTGGCTGACGATAGACAACCCATCAGAAATACAACTCGGAGCCAAGCACGCAGGAATTCCACTTGTCCTAGAATTTAGTGAAGGGGAAAAGACTCTGGCCTAATGAGGAAAACAGCAAGTGAAGACAGTATTTCTTTTGCAGCCTCAGGGGGAGACGTTTAGATGCATCACTGTTACGAAACATTATTTTTCAAAGTTGATCCGTAAACTGAGGGCTCATTAGGGCAGAAAAATCCACGCGTGTGGAAGTAACAGCACAGTCTGGAAAAATAAAGGTGCAGCCCTGCGTTACAGCTGCATGAGCCACTGTCACAAAGAGACCAGGACAATGAACACTCTGCAAGTAGCCTGCACAATACAGGCTCACATTTAAGAACGCTGATTTTCTACCTAACGTGCTTGGATGAAGAAAAGGACTTCTACCGAGAGGCACTTGGCCACCCCCAGCAGGCCTGTGCTGCTCCAACTTTTCTAACCTAGAAAACACCCTAGAACCTCCACAGGGTTTTACACACGGCAGTTACAGTCAGCAGAGCCACCTGAGAGCGAGAAGCCCTACTTGGATTAGAGGGACAGAGTGGCAGGAAAAAAAAAAAAAGATAAGGAACTGACCAGAAACAAGCCTAGGCTAGAAGCGTTCTCATTTCTAACCACAGGGCAAGGTTCTGCAATGGCAACACAGCAGATGGAAAGACAGTCTCAGGATAGAGCTTGAGCAGTTTAGGAAAAGGGCCTGCATCCCTAGGCCTTCAGCCACAGAAGCTGCAGTGCTTTGCTAAACCAATTCCACCATTTTTTGTCCCCCACCTTTTTTTTTTTTTTTTTTTTGGAAACTTTGTAAAACCGTATGCATTGGTGGTAGCGATATCCTTCACGCTGTCAAACAGCACTGCCCTCTCCACGTGACCCTTTGTAGGCAAAACCAAAGAGAAACAGATGGCAAACAAGCGACAGCAAGTTGGGCCATCAAACGCAGCCAAACGAGAGGCTGACAGCAGATCAGGAGTCAGAGAAGGGTTCAGAAAAAGACACTGTCACACTCCAGGAAGGAAAGATCGACACGATACCTGGGCTGACAGCACAAGTCTGTTCACACACTGAGTCACGCTGCATCGCAGCCTTGCCAGAGAGGCACCCTCGCCTCATCTCACAGCAGTAATCCTACCCCATCCCCGGGGGTTAGGAAGGGAAGGAAAAAAGCTCAGGAAAATTCCACCCGGCCTTTGCTCCCCTCCTCGCCTCCTGGCAGCCGCAGGCAGGGCGATGTTTGCTGGCAACCAGAAAGACGAGAGGTGAGCGAGGCCAAAGGCCAAAGTTCCCCGGGGCATCTCCTCCCTGCTGTCCCCGAGCGGTGGCAAACTGCAGCACGGTCACGACTGCAGCAGATAAGGCTGCAGGACAGCCCCGGGGATGGCGAGGAGGGAGCCTCAGGATCAGCTCCTCAGGAAGGGGAAGCCCCAATGACTCTGCAAAGCCCCGAGAAAGGGGCGGGCAGGGACTGCTGTGACCTGGAGTCATCCGGACAGCGAGAAGGCAAACCAGAAATAGGATGCAGGAGTTTAGGAGCGGGATTAAGCTGCACAGGGCAGGTGATGCAAGCACTCAGAGCAGGGGGCACGACGTTAAAGGTGACGCAGTTTGCTGCCTGCGAAGCTGAAGCACGCTGCCTCAAAGGGAGAGCCTAGGTAAGGATGAACGGGAGATGGAAGAGGGAAGCCCCCAGCCTACTGCAGAGAGTGGGAGGTGCCCTGATATGAAAAGCTTGACAAGTAGTGAATAGAAAGGATAATCACTGGCATCACTACCCTGTACCATTCCCCCACCACAGGCACCCATACAATGAGCACTTTCTCCTTCAATTTTAAGATCACAACAACATAACCTGAGTTTTCCCATATAGAGTTCAGCTGTCACTGCTGATACAATAACACTCACCCCCAACTCATTCTACCCCTTAGACCAGCTACATTTAAGAGTCAAGCCCTAAACATCAACTGTTCTAAAGCAAGCAGAGTGTTAGTCCAGAATGTTCCCATTACTCTCAGCAGCTAAAAAAGAAGGAGGAAGTAGGTAACAAAATACTGCAATACATTTTCAGGAAACTGCCTGCTTACACGGTTGCAAGAAAACAACAGCAACACTCTCAAAAGACCTCACTGCAGCCAGAGCACAATTTGCCAGAACTACCATAACCTTATTCCCAGTTCAAAGACTTTTATTTCATAAAAAGTTATCTACGGTTTTGTATAAGGCAATAAAGTAATAAAGACTTTTTTTTTGTTTGTTGTTGTTGTTCTTGTTTTGCTTCAAGCTGGAGATAACACCCAATATTAAGTAAAAAAAAAAAAAAGGCTTCCATTTCAGGCACTGATGAAGACTCAGCAATTCTGCTGGCTTTCTGCAAAAACAACCTGTCGAGGATCCTAGGCATCTGATAGAGAAATGCAGACTCATTTTCGGGCATCAAGCTAGACCGTCAGTTCTCGGGCCCAGGGGGCTCTCCCACAGCACACGGAGGCCAGCAGGACGGGAGGCAGCCTTCCCTCCTGCCCTGCCCAGGGAGGGACAGACCCCCAGCGCACACTCACCTTCCTGCTGAACCGCGTTGGCCACAGCCTTTTTCACGCGTCCGGATTTCACGACAGCCGGGTCTGAGTTAGCGTAATCTGCCACGGTCACTGCGGGAAGAGTCGGGAGACGGGGCGTCAGGGGGTTACGGCTTACAGGGAGGGGAGACGAGGCCCTGAGAGGCCCGATCCCTCCTCGAGGAGCTTCTTCCCACGGGGACCGAGCCGAGCAGGAGGCACACAGCAGGAAAAGGAGCCCCAGCAGGGGGGAGCGGGCGGGGAGCCCCAGCTCACACCCTGCCTGCCTCGCCCTCCAGGCCCAGGCCCCCTCCTCACAGGCCAGGCGGGCTCCTCACCCCACGCCTCCAGCAGAGGGGGCCCTGCTCGCCTCCTTCCCTGCCTCCCCCCTCAGGGCCCGGCTCCCCCCCGCCGCCCCCAAGCCCCTCAGCGAGGCCCGGGCCGCACCTCAGGGCCCAGCCCCGCTCCCCCCCACCCCCCAAGGCCCCATCCGGGCCCTCACCGCGCTCGGAGCAGACGTCGTCGGCCCGGAACTTGAGGCGTTTGCGGGCGCCCCGCTTGGGCATGGCGGCGGCTTCGGGGCGGCCGCGCGGGGCCATGTCCCGGCCCGTCCTGTCCCGGCCCGGCCCGGCCCGTCCCGCCCCGGGCCGCCGCGGGGCCGCGGGGACAGCGCCGCCCCCTCCCCCCCCCGCCTCGCGAGAGCGTGACGTCACCCGCCCGCGCGGCGCTCTGACGTCATGGCGGAGGGAGGGGGACTTCGCTCCGCCTGCCCCCCCCCCCCCAGCGGTCCCTGTTAATGACGTAATTGTCGTGTCCCCCCCCCCCCCCCCCCGTCGTGAGGTGAACCCCCCCAGTGCTCCCAGTGACGGGGGGCGCTGGGGTGAGAGGTCCTCCCAGTAGGAGCAGTCCCTTTTCCAGTCCTGCCCAGTGCTCCCAGTAACGAGGGGCTCTGGGATGGCTGCCCCCCTAAGCACTCCCAGTAACAGTGCCCTGAGGTAACTGGCCTCTCCAGTCCTCCCAGTAACGAGGGGCTCAGAGATGGCTGCCCCCACAACAGTGCTCCCAGTAAGGAGTGGCTCTGGGACGGCTGTCCTCACAACAGAGCTCCCAGTACCAGTGCCCTGAGGTAACTGGCCTCCCCAGTCCTCCCAGTAACGAGGGGCTCAGAGATGGCTGCCCCCACAACAGTTCTCCCAGTAACAAGGGGCTCTGGGATGGCTGTCCCCACCCCAGTGCTCCCAGTAACGAGGGAGCTGCCCCCAGCCCTCCAGTCATGAGGTACGAGGACCTCTGAGGTGACACCCACCCTCCAGTCCTCCCAGTAACGAGGGCTTCTGGGGTGATAGCCCCCACACCAGTCCTCCCAGTATCAAGGCTCTCTGGGCTAACTCATCTTCCCAGTAGCAAGGGCCTCTGTGGTGATAGCGCTCCCCCCCCCTGCCAGCTCCAGTCCTGCCCAGTTCTCCCAATAACGAGGACCCCTGGGGTACCAGGGACACCAGTCCCTTGTGCCCCCAGCACTGGGGGGTGCCCCACAACCAGGGCCTCCACCAGCCCCATCCTGCCGCGACCCCAACCCCGGGGGTCCCCCACCACCTCGGGGGGGCTCAGCCCACACCCGGCCCCATTGCCACACGACGCTGCCGTCCCCATTTCTTTTAGGGCCGCCCTGAATCCTCGGTGCTTGGCGATGCCACCTCCTGGTGAAGGAACTGGAAGGTGCTGCAAAGAGCGGGTGCTGTTTGGGATTCCTGCAGCCACCCTCTAAGCGGGGCAGTGGGGGGTCCCCGTGCTCTGCCCCCCAAATTTAGGGTGGCTGGGACAGGGCCGTGCTCGGCATGGGGCCGGTGGAGGGCACAAGCCCTTGGTGCTGCCCAGGCGGGCACCACACAGCCCCCGGCATGTTTCTGTCAGAGTTTCTTAAAACACGTTAAGAGCATTTTATCAGCAGAGAGCGTATCTGACAATTGAGAAGAGTTTTGATTTTCCCTGACAGAAAAGGTCATTCCTTGACAAAAATGCGATTTCTAATCGTATCCCTCTATTTCTGGAGCAGCTGATACGAATTAAGGGGGAGGGCAGCCGATACAACCAGATCCCGAGGCTAATGGCTTTACCTACCTCCTTGGTTGCTCAGGCACTCGAAAATGTTTTCTTTGGACGACGCGATTCATCATCGTTATGCGGGGACCGGATCACAGCGCTATTTTTAAGAAGTAGACTTCTTGTTGGCTTGGGAAACTCCGGCACGTGGAAGACGGAGGAGGTTTTACCCACCAGGGCCAAGAGCTGCACCGAGGTGGCTGCTTCCAAGGCTGGCCGTGGATCCCGCAGGTTGGCGGCGTTTATCTTCTGAGACCTCCCCAAAATTATCCGGTAAACCCCCCAAAAATGGGCTCCGTGTGCCCGTGAGATAAGGGAACCGGCACCGCCGCCCACGGTCGCACCCAGCCCCTGCCACGTCCTGAGCAGGGCACCCTGGGGTGCTCCAGGTGTGGTGGCCCCACAAGGTGGGGAGCAGCCACCTGGGCTTTAAGAGGCCCCAAATTAATTGCTCACCTGCTAACGAAGCCTCCATGCACCGGGCTTGTTGGGCACGGCACCGTATTATCCCTCCTTTGCTCCTGGGGGGGTTATGGGGCACCCAAGGGCTCAGCTGCCCTCCTGGGGGGGGGGGGCACCCCACAGCTCTGCTGCTGCGGGGCTGGGTGAGGACCCCGGGGGGCCCTTCCCACCGTGGGGCTGCTGCCTTCAAAGGGGTTCAAGCTCCCTTAGGGGGAAAACTGCCCCCCCCCGGGCATCTTCTGCCCCACGGGGGGGGGGGGGGGGGAATTTTACCCCCCAGGAAGGATTTTACCCCCTAGGAAGGCTCCTGCAGCCCCAAGAAGGCTCCTGACCCCGTGCCTCATCCCACCCCACAAATGATCTCCCAGCCCCAAATCCTTGCCCCCCCCCCCCAAATCTTTTCCGACCCCCCCCCGGTACCGGTTGGGGGCGTGGCCAAGGCAGGGGCGTGGCCGGTGGGGGCGTGGCCAGGCGGGGACGGCGACGCAGGGGCGGGCGGCGGCGGCGGCGGCGGCTTCCAGCGGCTTCGGCGCTCGGTGAGTGCGGGCGGGGCCGGGCCGGGCCCCCGCCGCCCATGGGGGGGGGGGGATGCCGAGCCCCCCCCAGGGATGCTGAGCCCCCCCCCGGGGTCGGCCAGGGGATGCTCAGCCCCCGTCACCCCTCCTCGGGGGGCTCGGCAGGGGATGCTGCTGCGCCCCCCCCCCCCCTCCCCGTGCCGCTCCCCTCCCGGGGTGGGGGGGGGGATTTCGGTAGCCCCGAGGGATGCTCCGCGCCCCCCTCCTTGGGGCTGTCGCTCCCCGCTCCCCCTCCGCGGTGGGGTTGGGGTGAGGATGCTCTGCCTCGCCGTGCCGGGTGGGGATGCGCTGCCCCCCCCCCCCCCAGGGCCACGGGGGTGCTGCGAGCTGGGGGTGCTTTGCTCCCCGCCCCGATGCTCCCTGTTGGGGGGGGGGGGTTCCTGAGTCAGGGGTGTGCTGAGCGGCCCCGGTTCCCTCGGGTAGGGTGTGAGTCGGGGGGCTGGCATCCCCACCCCCGGGCCGGGCTGTCACCGCCATGCCAGGTGCATGAGCCGAGGGGTTAGGTGGCTCTGCCCCCCCCCCCCCGCCCCGTATCACGGACCCCACGCTGGGGCCTGCCCCATCCCCGCTGGACAGGAGGGATGGAGGGGTGGCCGCATCTCCCCCTGCGGCTGCGGGGTGAGGGGGGCTGCGATTGCAGTAACCCAGGAGTGGTTACAGGGAGGGGAGTTCCCTGCCTTCCAGCCGCCCTCTGCCCCAAGCAGCTCCCCGTTGTGGTCCCAAACCGCCCCATTTTACCCCCTCCGCGCTCCCGCCTCATGGGGTGGCATCCTGATGGGACCGGTCCTTACCCGTGGCCTTCTCCTCCTCTGATTTCCCAGCGCCGCGTCCTCCTGCCTCGCTCAGCGCCGTCTCCAGCCTGCGAGCATCCACCCAGGGCCGAGCTCAGGGCTGGAGCAGCCCCGCGAGCACCCTCCCTGCGAGCATCCGCCCGGCACCGAGCCCCGGGCTGGAGCAGCGCGTGGGGATGCTTGCTGGGAGGATGCTCACGGGGCTGGTGCTGCCCAGAGCTCAGCACCGGGGGGGGTTATCACCAAGCCCGGGGCTGGATCGGTCCAGCGAGCAGCCAGCAGCCAGCCTGGCTACCTCCAGCTGTGCTCGCTCCGCTTCCCATCCTCCTGTCGGCCGTGGCGAGCTGCCTCCAGACACCGGGATTTTCTCCTGAATAACACCAGCCCTTCAGGGGCTTGTTTATCCCGCAAATTGCATCATTACACCAGCAATTGGCTTAGGAAGCCGGGTTTTGTTAAAGCCCTGCAAAACCTTACGGGGACGGCCCTGTTCTGGCCAAGCCGGTGCTGGCAAAATATTCGCTTAAGCTTATTTGGCACCATCTGCTCGTGCGTTGGAGCGAGGTTCTCCTGGTGGGTTCGGTGCCACCGCATCGTGAGCTGGTACAGAGGCAAGGCGTGAGCTGGAGGTTGGTACCTGGCCGAATGGGTCTGTGCGCTTCGGGAGCTTGGTTGCGCCGCTGCCCGGGCTTTCGAGGAGATGGAAATTCGGTGTCTTCGTAGCTCGGCTGTTCTGGGAGATGCAGGTACCTCTGCTCTGGAGGACGCCGCGACGCGTTGGTCCCTGTGGGCATCGCAGGCGGGTGCTGGTTGGGAAATGGGACTGACGTCCGTGGGCTTCCGTGGGGATTTGTCAGGGAGCCACGAGCAGAGGTGGCTGGTGGTGCTGCCTGCTGCTGCTCGGGTGCACGGGTGACTTTCCGGCTTTGGTGCAGGCTCCTCCTGCCTCTCTCCGTGAGACAGACACGGAGCTTGCCCAGGACCCCAACCACCAGCCGGAGGATGGCAGGGAGCCCCCAATCCAGCCAGTTCCCAAGGTGGTGGGACTGGTGGTTGGGTCTGGCTTTCTGGGTGGCTGGATCAGCTGTAGCTTGGCAGATGTGGGATTAAACGGCTCGTCCGTCTCCGTGTGACTTTCGGGCTTTGCGGCGAGCACAGGCGGGTCTTGCTCCGCACCGGGGGCTTGGTCTGGCTGCGCCTCGGCGCTCGCCAGCAGCTGAAGTGCAGAAGCTGGGGGCTGAGCCTGCTGGAGCTTTGGGTCCCTGCCTGTTGTCAGTCTTCTCAGGAGGTGCATGGAGTAAAAAACACCCTGAAAAAGTCCATGTCTGCGTCTTTTGAGGGCCTGTAGTGCAAGCCTTGCCCTTTCTGGGCGGTGGGGTTGGAGAGGAGGTGCAAGGTGGTGCAAGGATGAGGGGCGGGTGACAGGGTTGGGTGGCGCTGGGAAGAGCCTGGCACCGTGTTAGAGGTGGGAGCTGGCACCGAACCTCAGGGGACACAGCCCTGGAGCCTCGCAGGGTGCTTAACACAACCAGGGACCCAACTGCAAAGGTCTCCGCTCCTAGTGACGGGGAATGGCTTCGGCGTCAGTGCCTGGGGGATGCCACTTAACGCTTTCCGGCAATGCGGAAAGGCACCGGATTCTTTAGCAAACCTTGAAGCCCGCATTTTACAATTAATTTTCTCCTAAAGGGTGCTTTGCTGAGTCTGAGGTTTCCCAGATGGCTCCCAAAAGCGAGCTGGGAGGTCTCCAGGCTGTTAAACGGAGGAGGCTTGGATCCTTCGCCCATCTTTTCTTCCAAGAGCGGTGCTAAACGCAACAGCCGCCCCCGCTTTACAGATGCTGTGTGTGAAATGTGGGCGCCAGGCGTGGGGGTGACGGTCAGCTGGGGCCGAGGGCGACAGCTCGGGCGTAGACTCTGCAGGTGGGTCCCAGCCGGGCTCCTGAGGGAGCTTTCAGCGCTTGCGGGGACTCTCCGTGAGCGAACGATGCCGAAAGGCTTGGAGGTGGGCGTGCGCGCGGGCGCTCTCCCACGAGTCGGCATTTGGGAAGGAGGCAGGGACAAATGACGTGCCACAGCCGCAGCGTGGAGGGCCAGGTCTGCATCGGGGCCCGTCTGGAGCAGAAGCAGGGAAAAACGGTTCGGGGCTCTGCTGGGAAAAAAAAAAAAAAAAAGTTCTGATATAATCAGATTCGAATTCTGTTTGCACTGTGGCCAAGCGGGTTGAAACCCTTGTGGGGACGTTGCAAAGCCATCGGAAGAGGTTTTACGGTGAGGGCACCCTAAGGAATGAAGTGGGTTCTCATCTCTCGCCGTCGTTTTCGGGCAAAGCTGTGCTGGGAGCAGCCCCGCCGGCCCCTGCGCAGCACCGGAGCGCTGTGGTTTCCTTCCCACAGGTGGGGGGAGCCAGGAGCTGGGTGCCAAAACTTCTCCGAAAGACAGGGCCAGAAGTCAGTGGGCAGGAGGGCCTGACCCTGTCTGCTCAAAGTCGCCTCTCCTTTTCCTGAATTTTCTTCCTGATGCTTTAAATCAGCTCACGGGTCGCTGTCTCCAACGCTGTGACCCTGCAGAACTGGCAAGGCTGGAATTTGTCTGAAATGCAGGTTTTTTTCAGCTCCCATTTTTCAATTTCTTCCACGCTTCTCTTAGCAGGCGCAAGGAGGTACCGGCTGGGTGGCTGCCTTTAATTGCATCAAAAAAACCCAAAAAACCAAAAACAAACAAAAAAAGCCACACACGCACAGAAAAAAAAAAAAAAGAAAAGGAAAACAAGTGACAGATGAGAGCTCATTTCCCTCATCCTCCTGCCCGTTGCGACGGATTTCCAGGAGAGGGCAGTTCCCGGGGCGTTTTGCTGCCTGCTGCGATGCCTCCCTCCTCTGCAGCCTCCCCAGCCTGGCTCAGCGGTGCCGAGCCCCCGGTGCTGCGTGCCGGCGGGTCGCAGAGGCAGTGCCACGTCAGGAACCGCCGGGCACGGGCCCGGCTCCTCCGCGGGGAGGTGAGATGCTGGCGGCGTGCGGCCGGTTTCTTTAAATAGCGAGCGCTGCACCGCGGGGCACGGAGGGATGCTCTTCCCACCCAGCCTCCCTGGAGAGCAGCGGGGCCACGGTCAGGGTGGGGTGGGACAGCTCGGGATGGAAGGGACCCGAATCGCTGCTCATCTGCTGGTTTAAAGCTCTGCCTTCTCCGCTTCCTTGGTGGAAATGAATCGTCTCCGTCATTAGGTGGGTTTTACCTCCCGTTGTTCGAGATGCGCTGCTGCGGCGCCCGGAGGGTTTGGTAGCCAAGAGGTGGGAGCCGGGCTGTGCTTTGGGCAGTCGGAGAATGGGGAAGGGTGGGGGGATGTTCGGCCACTTGCTGCCCCCAGCACTTGCCTCTCTGGGAGCCTCGTGAGCGCGGTGCGTCCTCGGACGGAGCCTCGCCTGCCAAAGCCCGGCCTTTCTGGCTTCCAGAACCGGGCAGGGCGTTTGTAGCCTTGCCAAGCCGTTAACATGCGTGTCGTAAACCTGATCTGAAGCTTTTAATCACGAGCTTAATAGGCTTCTTGGTGGTGTCTGGTGCTATTCGCCATGCAAGACCTCGCGGTGCCAGGGGTTGCAGACAGTGAGGAGAAAGATGGGCTCGTACAAAGTTTACAGCCTCAAAAATCCAGTTAATCTTCCCTGTAATCCAGCGCCTGGCAGCTGTACGAACCACATCTCAACCTCTTTCTGGCTACCTCCCTCGACTGTTTTGCAGGAAGGAGTCAGAAGAAGGTCCAGAGGTTATTTTTGGCTTGGCTGATTTATTCACACGCTGCTCAGCCAGGAGAGGAAGTTATTCTGGTCCCCGACTGTCCCACATACGCACGAGCACCTTGTGAGAGCGTTGATTTCTCGGGGTGCGGATGCGGGGTGCCATCCTCGTTCTGGGGAGCGAGCTCTCATAAAGTACCTGGGCGGCTCGGTGTCCTGCGAGCCCACCCGCTTGTTCAAAGCAGCCAGAGCCCCGCAGCCAGGCCACACGCGCTCTGCGCCCTCCTGGCAAGGTGCCTGGGGTACAGATCCAAGCCCGATCCCCCCGGGGCGTGGGGAAGCATCGTGCCTTGAAATCCCGGCGCCATCCACGGGAGCTCCCCAGCACGGGTCACTGCCAGCATCCCTGGGGACGTGCCTCCCAAATCCCTCTGGGGACCTGGTGTCCTCCATCACTGGGTACAGCAGCAGGGCTTAACTTGTCCCAACCCTTTAAATGTTTCATGGCAAGCTCCCCTGGCCAGAAGGCTTCTCTTTTGGGTCCAGAAGGGGTTTGCTTCGTCAGCGTTGCCCGAGATCCACGTGTGCCACCCAGCAAGCGGCTGGCGTTTGATGGAGAGGTGAGATTTCTCTTTCCTAATCCTCAGCGTCACAACCTGGATGATAATCACTAGATTATTGCCGTCACTTTGGGACTGCCATTTTAAAAAAAGAGCGTTTTTTTTTTTTTTCTTTTGATCATCTGCTTGTTGTTAATTTAGTTACAGGAGTTATGTAGTGACCGTTTTTGGAGGTGGCAATCTGAGGATCTCTGCAAGCAGAAATGGGTTTTGTTCCGCATGTCCTTTTTGTTTACATGCGTATAAAGATACTTTGTCTCTTAAAATGAAGCTGAAATGAGCCCCAGCATTGCTGATCGCTGCATGGCTCTTCGTGAACGCTGGTGTCGCTTTCAAATCACACGTCGTCAATAAATCTAATTCTAACTGCCCTGCAGCAAATGGCATCAGCCTGCACTTTGAGATCTCTCCCACACATACTCCTGCTGCCTAAAAATACCAGTGCTTTAATTTTCAAATGACTTGGCTATTGTACAGCCACCATTTTTTTATTTAAATACTGCTGCATGGCTCAGTGCAGGACATCTGTTACGCTACAGAGGGTGAAGTTCTGCTCTTGAGCTCTGGCGCTTAAATAATGCAGCAGCTCTGTCAGTCCTCAGAGTAAATGAACGTTTATTACTCGGGCTCTGTGCTGCGAGGTTTCTTACTCAGGGCTGTTTGGGGAAGCAGGGCCCGGGAGGGGAAAAACCTATCCCTGATGGGGCACCTCCACATTAAGCAAAATACACCCCAAAACTCGTCCCGTCGCCAAAGCAAGGGGCCCTCAGCTGTTGGCACAGAAGGTGCCGTCGCTGCTGGTGACCTTCCCGGGGAAGGGCTGCCCAGGCGTGTTGGCAGCAGCCAGCCGGGGCTGTTTCCGTCGCGGGACAGGGCATGAGAAAGGCGTTCCCAAAATCCCTTCCAGCCCATCTTGCGAGCATCGCGGGAGCCCTCCCAGCCCCTTGCGGCGAGGAGAGCGGAGGCAGGGGCCCGGCCGGGTGCTCTCTAATCGCTGCGTGCTCCAGGAGCTGTCAGAAAGCGCGGTGCTTTGCGATTCATCCCTGCTGACCCTCCACTTGCGCGTCCCACGTGCCTGTTCCTTCCTCTTTGCGGTAAATATCTGATTTGCATGCGCATGTCCGGCTTGAGGTGTGGAGGAGAGGGAAGGGGGCTGATGGCTTTGGTGCGAGCAGCTGGGTCTCTCCTCGATGGGTGAACGCAGAGCCCGTGCTGGGGTTTTCGTTTTGCGCGGGGCTCTGGGCACACTGCCATGTAGTTCAGAAGCAGGCAGGCTTTTATCCCGCAGATTTTGGGCCCTTGACCTTGCTGGCCTCCTGACAGGGCAGGGAGAACTCGCCGAGCGAAGCTAAGAGCTGGTGTCGTGTGCCGTGAGCTGGGGGTGAGGCAGCAAACTGGAGAGCTGCGGGCAGCTTTGTGGCACAGAGCGGGGGATTTTGGAGCTGCGAAGGGTGTGGTAGATGGCAAAACTGAATTTCAGCATAGGTGAGAGGTGCTGAGGCTATAAAACACAAGCGATGCTCCGAGTAGGTGTGCTCTTTTTGGAGACTTTGGGTTGAAGGTGTTAGGATTTTCCTGTCTGTGTGATCAACGAGCACGCTGCTGGGTGAGGTCATCTCTGACCTGTAATCGCGGCTTGCAGCGGTGGGTGGGCATAGGCTCGAGGCTGGCTGGTAGCCACGACTCCTACACCCTGCCGCAATATGGTCAAGCCACGGATGCAAGCAGTAATAATTCCCCAAGTCTTGCAAAAAAAATAAAAAATAAAAAATTTTGAAGGCTGAAAAGGTGAGGAACCGAACCACCATCCCCACGGAGCTGGCGGGCATTGGCCACGTGTTTTCCTTTTCTCTGCCGTGAGTAGGAGGAAATCCAGCTCCCGGAGGTGCCGGGGAGGTGCTGCCACCGCCCTGTGTGGGGTCAGGTGCAGGGACCCATCGGAAGCGCTGCCCTGGTCCATCAGACCTGCTTCGGGTCCCCCATCGCTCAGTGCCTGGACTTCTTCCAGCTTCCTTCTCCACTCCACCATGGGCTGTCCTGGCGGGCCCTGAAATGCCAACAACCTGTTCTGGAGAAGGAAGCAGAAGGATCTTCCCAAGCTGCTGTGTTCGACCCGAGCTTTCCTCCCCCTCTGTCCTTCAGGGCGGGTGTGGACACGCGGAGAGCTGATGCCGTGTTGTCACGGGCATCGTTCCCAAAAGCGTGAGACGTTGCACATCATCCCCGGGGGATGCGGAGCCTCCCTCTGCCCTGCTCCATCCCCATCGCCTTGGGTTGAGGCCGATCCTCTGCAAAGGGCAGCTGCCGAGCCCGCCGGGGGATACCCAAAGCACATCTGTGAGGACTCGCGGGCACAGGACGGGTGCTTCTCTCACCGGTAACCAGAGCAGGCTGCCTGTGGACAGCTCGTGCAGTCTGGCAGTGCTGGCAGGAGGAGGAGAAGGTGGTGGTGGCCGCTGTGACGGCTTTGTCATCTCCCCGTCAGCCTCTGAAGGTGACAGTCGGAGTTCAAAGGAGTCCGTGCTCCGTGCGGCCGCAGCTCCCGGCGTCCTGCCCGCCTCGACCTTGCTGCGGCAGGGCGACGCTCGCGGTTTGGCCCCGGCTTCTTGCTGTTTTCCGAGCAGCGAATATCGCCGGATTCAGAGCCCCTCTGGCCATATTGTGAACATATTAAAGCGGAGCCGAGGCAAGGCTCGGGGCGTGCGTGCCTGCCTCCAGCGCTCGCCGGGTGGGAGGTTGCTGTGTTGCGCCTCGGGGTCTGCGCTCGGGGGGCGTTATCCGCAAACGCAGCTCGCGGCTGCCTGGGGAAGTGGTGCCGGGCGGGGAGGCTGCGGCAGGGAGGCTGAGCTGCTCCTGCCTGCAAACCTCCTCGCGTCGCTGCGCCAGGGAGGCTGGGGAGGGCTGAGCTCATCTCCGCGGCCGCGAGCAGGAGAGAGAGGGGCTTTGTGTCGGCGCTGGAAGAACCAGAGCGGGGCGACTCCGGCTGAGCCTCCTGGGCTGGGCTGGAGCTGCCTTCGCTCCGGTGTGGGAGCCGGGGAGCCCGCAATGCTGCGTGACACCCATCCGGCCCAGACGCTCCTTTCGCCGGCCTGAAAAAGCCGGGGCCACGCGAGGCCGCCTGGCCTGGGCGCCGGCTGCGGCTCTGCTCGGCCGTGGGTGCTGCGGCTCGGCTCCTTGGGAGGGGGGGGACAGCCCCAGGGGCTCCTTGGGAGGGGGGGGGACAGCCCCAGGGGCTCCATGGCAGGGGGGACAGCCCCCAGAGGCTCGCAGGTGTGGGTGTCCCCACGCTGGCTGCTGCTCGCAGGGAAGCCGGAGGGGCTGCTCGATTTGCTTTTCGGCTCGTGCCGCTGGCAGAGGCGGGTTCTTGCCGTGCTGGCGGTGCCGCAGGTGCCCTGGGAAGGGGAGGTAGCGTCCGTGCACGGAGCAGGGACCTCGCGACGTGTTGCGGAGGTGGCGTGGCCGGGGGGGGGGGTGGCAGGGAGAAGGGCTGGGGCCTCGGCAAAGGGCGCTTCAAAACGCAGAGGCATTTCACCGCAGCTCCGTGGGGACTCCCTGATCCGCCGTGGGTCGAGGCTGCCGTGGGGCTCCTCGGAGCTGCTGCCTGCTGCCCTCCTGGCCGGCAGGGCCCCTGGGCACCCCGTGCTCCTCACATTTCTCCCCACGTGCACCTCCAGCGGTCAGCTCCCTGCCGGAGTCACCAGGGCAGCTTTTGGGGGGCAGCAGAGCCCTGCTCGAATGCTCCCTCCCCATCTCGCGGCTTCTCCAGCTGCTCGGCTTCCCGTCGTATCCCTGTTCTCATCACCCATCGTTTCGCTGTAGATAAAGGCTTTTTAATAACATCTGACATTTCAGACATCATTTCCTTTCCTCCACTCCAATTTTCTTCCTGTTCTTCATAACTAGGAAGCCTTTCTTTGTCCTCAGCCAGAGGGGAGGTGTCTGCTGTTGCCGCTGTTATCATATTCCGGGAGGCCTGATCGGGTTAATGAATATCGTTCTCTCTTTCTCTTTTGTGTCGCTTCCACTCCCATCTTCTTTAGCCCAGTTTCTTAAGGAAATGAAGCTGACGGGTTTGCGTCGGTACGGCCTTTTCTCTCACCCAGCTCGCCCTCAGATGTGGCGCTCTCTCCTAGCAAATTTGATGGGGTGGAGAGCTCAAAGCGCCCCGTGGCTTGTGACCGCTGGCGGGGAGGACAGACGCAGGCGGTGCCTGGGGTCTGTCCCCAGCCCCGTTAGCTGGGAAACGGGCTGCTTCGCTGGGCTATTTTTGCTGCCCGCCTGCTTTCCTTGCGTTCAGGCAGGGAGCCGGCGGAGGAGGGCTGCTCCAGCCTCGCAAGTGGGGCACTCGCCTTTTTTATTTTTTTTTTCCGAGAGCCCTGGGCTGCGTTTCCAGCCGCAGACTTGCGTGGCCGCGCTCGAGGGCTCTTCCTGCAGCGGCGGGAGCTGCGGCGGGTTTGAGCTCGTGCGTTGGAGTGGGAGCCGCAGTGACAGAGGAGCCAGCGGAGATTTCCCGCTGCGGCCCCTGCTACCGTCGCAGCAGGGAGAGGCGGCAGCGCTGCTCCAGCGGCTGCTGCAAAATCCGCTTCCCTGGCTGTAGCGTGGGGATTGTAGCACGACCAGCAGGGGAAATCCTGGGGGTCCTGCAGTCGAAAATGCAAGTGCATTGATGGAAAAGAACCCAAGGGAGTCTCGGCGTGGGGTTGGAGCTTTGCACCCTTGTGGGTGCGTCCTCTCCTTTCCTGGCCTGCCAAGGGGAGAGGGATCGCGCTGGGCAGCCCCGCAGCGTGGGGATGCCCTGCCCAGGTCCCGGAGTGCAGAAGCAGCTCTTCTCTCGGCAATACAGTCAGGGACTTGGCTTTTCCATGGGTCAGTTACTGCTTGTCGGCACCGAGTCGCGTTGCAGAGCCACGCTCTGAAGGTTTTGCCCTTGCTGTGCCACGTGTGCCTGGCATTGCGTTTGGGCGAGCGGTTCTGCTATTCCCCCAGCCTTCGTCTGCGAGGCTGGAGCCTTGCTGGGCCTCGGCATGGCCCCTGCCCGGTTCCACTGCCCAAGGAGGAGACTTGGCTTGCTGTCGGGGCCGTGCCCTACCCTCTGCCTGGTCCCACCGGGCACCTGCCTTCCCCTCGCCCCTGTGGTGCTGGGAGGCACCACCGCGGCACCGGCAGCCTTGCAGCGAGCGAGGTCCTCACCAGGTCCCCCTGGGCTCCCTTCTCCTTGGGGGGCTCCCCAAACGCGCGGTCCCATCGGAGGGGACGCCCAGCAGCAGCTCTGTGTCCCACCTGCTGGGGTGTCCCTTTCTCCTTCTCCCTTTCTCCCTTTCCCCTGCATCGTGCAAGCACTCGGGGTGCGTTTTGAAGCCAGGCTTCTTCGCCAACTGTGAGACGGATGAAGGGAGGAGAAGGGCTCGGCAGTGGCCCCTGATCGGGAGGTGGGTGCTTGCGTGGGTTCCCTATCCAGGAAGGGTTTCGGTTTTCCTTTGTGCTCTCTTCAGCCTCTTTTTTTTGATGGCAGTGAGATGGGCTCTGTAATTGAGGAGATCCCAGCTGAATAATCCACTGAGGAAGCTGCTAATTTGAAGACATGTCTGTAATAATTAAATCATTATCTGGAGGGAAGTAGAGAACAGATACCCAAAACGGGCCTAATTAAAATCCAAACCCAAGATGACTCGGGCCCTGGGCCAGAGCACAGCGTAGTCTGTTGGGGACGTCTTCATGTGTAATTGCTTTTCAGAATGTCAGTCCCACCAGAAAACCCATCTGTTCCCCTCCGCGAGACCAAGACTGACCCAGAAGCCCTCTCCTGCCTCATGTTCCCCAGGCCAGACACAGCAGGAGGATGGCCGTGTGCTTCACAGGGGGCACAGGAGATGGCGATGCCCGATTTGGGCAGGTATTCCACTCTTGGGCCTCAGGAACTAGACTCCCCCACACCTCTGGAAGATTTAGTCCTGATCTTCTTTCAGCCCTCGGGCTTGGCAAAGGCTCAGCTCCGTGTCTGCTCCGTGCGTGGATGGATTTCCTCCTCGGACCTGTGAAGATGCCTCAGGGACGTGGTGTGCAGACCCAGCGGTGCCCTGAATGCTGCGCCTGAGGCTCGCCAAGCCCGAAATCCTCCAGGTCCTGCAGCAGGGCCAAGCCCCTTGCGGAGGACGGCCCTTAAAAACCCCACGGGACATTTTCAGGGTCCCAAGTGCAGGACGAGCTCCGTCCCTCTGAGCCCCCTGCGCTGGGTGGATTTCTGCGTCGGGGAGGTGTCGGTGTCTGCCCGCACGGACCGAGGGTCCTGATGTGGGCGTTAACACGGGCAGCGAGCCTCACTTCGGATGAGCCGGCCTTGAATCACTGCATTACAGCAGGGCAGAGCTTGCAGCTGTCCAACCGGGCCCCTTCCAAAGCTGGCTGCGAGGAATCGGGGCATTTCCTCGTGCAGACGCGGTCGGGGAGCTCTGTCTGCCAGCTGTGCGCGTCCTGAGCGTCGCTCGGCCGACGTGCCCGTGTCTCACAGCAGGCAGAGGGCCTCTCAGGTGGGCTGGAGGCTGCAGGGAACATCCGAGCCTGGGAAGGTCGGGGCAGGGCATGGTGCTGCAGCTACTTCTGCTCGGCTGAGCATCCCACCAGCCCCTGGCATGTGTTATTTTTTCCCCCTGCTTTGCCTGGAGGGACGGCAGCACTGCAGCAGCGCAGCCCTGGCATTGTGGTGGTGACACGGTGAGTCCTGGGGACGGGCTGCTTTGGGGTGAACCGCCCCTAGGCCAGCACTGGAGGAGCTGGGCACTGTAGGATGCCCAGAATCCAAAACTGTGCTGTAAAGAAGTCGGAAACGTAAAGCCGCCTGCAAACATTGTCACCAAACTTACTAAATGTGTCTTAGCTGCTGTGCTCGATGGTCGTCGCTCTGTCCTGGCAGAGCTGGGAACTCCGCGTTTGTCGCCTGGCCCCTTATTTTGTCCATTCATCCCCCTTACACCGTTCTTCCCCTTGTTCTTGTGACTCCCTCTGCGTTACAGCAGTCTTACGCTAGGGAGTTTGCAGCGTCCCCAGACCCACCCTGTTGGTGCCCCAGCCCCATGCGCATCCGTTCAGCTCGTGAGCTTTAACACTCTGCTTGGCTTGAACGGAGAGGGTGCGTGACGTTGGGTTCAGCCCCTGCCCCTCGTCCCCCCTCTAGGGATTTTAAGGTTTCCTGGCCCCCGCATTTCCAGGTGCCCCCAGGAGCCCTGGTCAGGTGGTGGGACCAGCACGGAAACCACCGCACACGTGCCTTTTCCAGCCAGTCGTGCCCGCGTTTAATAACCCCCATTTAATTTCTTTAAAAGCCCCACTGAGCTGCAAACGCAGTTCCCTCCTCTCCTGGTGATGTCTCGCATGGATTGGCCAAATCCTGCTCTCTCCTCCTCGCTGGGATCACCTCTGCCACGAGTGCTCAGGGGTGGACACGGCATTGTGTGTGCAGGAGCCCCTCCAGGTGCTTGTGGGGGGGATCGCGAAGTGGAGGCGCTCTGCGTAACGGGGGCGGATGCTTCTTGGGTGCCCTTTGGGGTGGCGGATGGAGGCGTGACGACGGCACGGTTGGGGCCAGCACCACTGCAGCCTTTTGGGGTGAGCGGGGCACGGCCGTGGGACCTCGCCGTGGGACGTGCAGGGGTCTGCTGCGGCGGGTCCGCGCCCGGGCTGCCCCCGGGGTGCGGGGCTGTGCTCGCTCAGCTCTGCAGAGCTGACATTTTAAGAGGGAGCGAGTTGGAAATTGAGCTGAACTAATGCCCACTGCTGCTTTTTGTGGCGATAAAAGCTCTGTTGAGAGCTCTGCCGGCACAGAGAAGAGCTGCTGCGCCGGTGCAAAGCACGACACGCAAACCATGGCACTCCCCGTGCTTTCTGGAGCAATTTTTGTGTTAGTTCCCCCGGTTTGAAGCTTGTGCTGCTTTTTCAAATCCCCAAACCGGGAGAACGGTGGTGGGTTGCAGCCTTTCCTCTGGCCGGTCCCTCTGCTCACACAGCCCCACGCTGGGCACCCCTTGATGGGTGCGGAGCGCAGGATCCAAGGACAAGGCACCCTTGGGACCGTGCCGAGCAGGTGGGTGCTGGGATCACTGGTAAAACCTTCCTACCCCTAACGGGGTATTTGGGGGCCGTTAGCTGGGCTGGGGGTGCAGGTTTATGAAGAGAGATGGGAAGAAGGGGGCTGGAGGAGCTGGGCTCCTTGGGGCTCTGCCGAAAGCTGGCTCTGACAGCAGCTGGTGACATTCACAAAGGCTGGTTTATTCTTCCCCATCTTCTCTAGAACTTGGGATCTCCGGAGGGAGCTGGACTTATCTGTTATCGCTTCCTCCTGGACTGAGTCCAGGAGGAGCGAGCTCCAGCTGGAGCTTTTCCACGCTTGGGTATTTTTGAGGTGCTCTTTGTGGTTTCCCTGGTGGCTAATAAGGATTGAGCTGCCTCCTCTGTTCTCCCAGAGGGCACCGACCTGGGTTTCCCTTCTCAGCTCGGTTCCCAAAGCCTTTGGGAAGCCCACTTTGCTGGCACGGTGAGCCAGTGCCTCGGGATGTTTGGGGACACGCAGGGGCAGAGCCACCACCAAAATCTCCTGGCGAGAAATGAGGCTTGAAAAGCGAGGCGGCTGCAGGTGAAACCCTCACGCGGCGCTGCCTGGCTGGGGCTGGCACTCGGCGCTTTCCTGGCCCCTGGGGCTGGAGGCTGCGTGCCTGGGAGCTTCGTCTGCGGGTTAATTTTGTATAATGAAGGGTGCGGGTTGGAGACGTGGACTTGCTTGATGTGGGTTACGCAGAGGCAGATGGAGCTCGAGTGTCTGCGCCTTGCCCCCGGCCGCCTTTTAAATGTCACTGTCCTCGCATGTCCCCGCGTGGCTGCTTCTGCCTGTGTCACTCGCCATAAACCTCGGGGATGCGACACCGGTAGCTGACACCCGGCTGCCTGCGCCCTCTGTGCCTCTCGGGGCGCCCTCGGGTGTGCAGGAGCGGGATCGGGGGTTTTCTGGCCTGGGCTGGGGCGGACGGGGGCCGTGGTGCAGTCCAGCTGCATCCCTGCCTGCTGCTTCCCAGGCCTGGGCCTGCCCTGTCTGCTCCTCCACCCGCTTCCTCTGCTCCCTCCAAACCGCGTGGGGAGATGGAATGGGTTTTATTTCCTTTCCGTGGAGCCGTCCTTGCACTGGGTCTGGCCCCACCAGCCTTGGTGCCCAGTTGCACTGAGCTGAGCATCACGCCGGGGTCCCGCTCCCCACCAAGGAGCGTCTGCAATGGGTAAAAAGTGCTTCATGCTAGCTCTGCCACCAGCAAACAGGTTAAATAACTTAAAAACTAAAGCGAAACCCAGGAGGGGAATGGTGTCAACCCGCGCTTAGCCTAAGGAAGGGAAAGCAGAGGGGGTGAATGCCAGGGGGAGCCCCCACATCTCCTGGGTTACCGAAACCATCCAAGGTGCCTCTGGCTGGGGTCATCCGATGCCCGAGCCAAGACGTTGGTGTTCTTCTTGGACAGGAAGAACTAAAACCTCCCGTGCTTTGGGAGGGTGGAGGAAAGTGGTGTTTTGGTGCATCTGGGGAAGCCCCTGGGTTGCCTGCATGTGGGAGGGCTTGGGGTCTCCCTGCCGTTATCTCTGCTTGGATGCTGAAGGGGTCGGTGGTGAACTGCTGAGCTCTGGAGGCCTCGCCGTGCTCATGCTCCCGGGCCGTTGCTTTTCCCGTTCAGGCCGCGTTGGCTGCGGAACCCCCCCGGGTGAGACTCAAGGATGTGTTCCCAAATCTGCCGCAGTCCGAACCGGAGCCAGCAGCACTGGGCACTTCCCCAGTCTGTCCACTGCTAGCTCTGAATACGTGCTGATCCTTCCCAAATTTCACATTAAAAGCCCGGGTTGCCGCTTTGCTGTCCAAATGACGTCCCTGGGCTCTTCCTCAACCGAAAATCTGCAGCCTGTGCTCAGCAGGAGGACGATGCACCTGGGTGTGGAGGAGATGCCAGCGAGAGGCCACTGTTCTGGGATGCACGTGGCATTTGCAGCGGGGTTTTCTTCCAGGCTGCAGCCTCCCACGTCCCCGGGGCCGGGACACGAGCCCCAGCTGCCAGCATTAACCCGGGTACTGGCATCTGGCTGGGTGGGGAGGGGGCTCCTCTGTCTTTTCTCAGGGCTCGAGTGCACCCGTGGCACAGATTTCAGCAGCTCCCTCCGTGCTGGTGGCTCTTCCTCTGGCGCTGAATGAATTAGCACGCGTGGGTGCTGGTTTGGCAGCGAGGAGGACGGCCCCCAGCTCCGGGGCGTCGGGCTCGCGGATGAAATAACTCCTCATCGAAAACGTCACGGCGGCGGGAGGGATGTGCCCGTGGCAAAACCCCGCGTGAAATCACAGAAAGTCTCCAGCCACCCCTCCGAGTCTCAGTGTTACTCCCGTGGCTCTGCCCTTCGGTCCCGGCTGCCGACAGCAGCCCAGGATTTCCCCCTGCTAATGGGGAAACTGAGGCACGAAGCCTCCCTCTCCCAAAGGCGAGGGGACTTGGCAGCGGTGCTGCCTCTGTGACAAGCACAGGATTTTCCCCGTGGGGTTGCAGGGTGCTTCCCCGTGGCACGTTCCCTCTCGGAGAGATCTGAGCCCACCTCGGGCTGGAAAGCAGCGCGATTGCTGGGATCCCGCTGCTTCCAGGGGCTGCTTCACCTCAGCATACTGGTGCTGGAGGAGAGGAAGGATTGCATTTCCCCCCGCTGCTTGTTTAAACTAACCCCGAGGGAAGCAGAAGTCAGAGAGAAGCCGGCTTTGTCCTCCCAGAGGCTGCAGGTGTTGGCTGCAAACTCAAAACCGGTGACCCAGCCACGTGCCCGCGGGGTGGTGGCGATGGCGAGACCAGATACCAGAAAAACAGAAAGGGGAACTGATCGTAACCAGCGTCGTGGCTTTTTTTTTTGTGGGAGTAGGATCTGGGGGATTTGGCTGGCGTTTGTAATAGCTCTGGGTAACCCCTCAGCAGTAGGTATGCAGCAGGGTGAAATCCAGCTCGTGGGCTTACTGCGATGGCAATATTCCTTGCTTCATCGCTTGCTGGGTTCCCAAGTGAGCTCCTGGCCACGCTGGCATCCTCACAGGTTTAGCCGTAACGTCAGACGTGTTGTTCTCTCTCCCCTTGTTTGGGTTTTTGGCTGGTGCGGAGCCGAGGATGAAGTTTGAAGTGAGCCTGGGCTCGCTGAGTCTCTTGGCCAGGCGTCGGGATCCCACTTGTTGGAGGAATCATCCGGCTTGGGGCCCCTCCAGTTCTCTTTCCCGTCTGTCATCTTACCCCAAAGCACAAAGGTTTGGGTGTTGGTGTCTTTGCCCCAGCAGTCCCTTCCCGTGCCACATTCCTCCTGCCAACAAAGGGAGATTTCGCCTTTCTCCGGGGTCAGGCGAGGACGCACAGACCATTTTGCGACCAGAAACAGAGAGGCCGAGTCAGGAACCGTAACGTGGCCGATCTGATGCTCTCCTAGAGGTGCCGTGCCCTGCGCATCGGTGCCTGTGGCTGGGCACGGTGTGGTGCCAGCCCCTCTTGGGGTGCTCGTCCTCTGCACCGCACACCCCGTGCCTGCCCCGCAGGATGCTGCGGAGATTTCGGCTCATCCTCCGATGAGCTTTTTTGTTGCGGAACAATTGTTTTTGCTGCACAATGGCGAGGAGCAGGTGGCTTTCTGAAAATACCCGCTGGAAGTTGTGTGTAATGCCTCCCCTCCCACAGGGAACTATAAATATCGGTTGAATACCAACACTTTACTTCTCCCTGCAAAGAAACAGCCAGATCTGGACATTTTGCCTCCCTGTTTCTCCTGTGATTTAGCAGCTTGGAGCAAGCAAAGGCTGAGGATGGGAATCGCTTTTTGGGTTTGGAGCAAGCCTTCAGGGCAAAAGTGCAAGCATTAAGGTGGGATGCCGGGAGCAGCAGTCCTCTCATTGTCTGCGGGATCCTTTGGTGCTTTAGGGGCACCCGGTGCTTCCCTGCCATCTCTGAGACAGGCTCCAAACCCTGAAGACGCTGCCCAAGTATCCTGTCCTGCTGCATCCCCAGCAAGGGCTGAGTTGGGCTGTGACCCCAGGGGAACGAAGGACACGTTGCTGCAGGCGTGGGGGCATCGGGTGACTTCACACGCATGCAGCAAAAAGCCTTCCCTCAGCCCCGATCCCAGTGCCTGCCAGACGTGGGACTGGGGCCAGGCGGGAGGGGAGGCACCGCCACATCTCTTCTCAGGGCTCAGTCACGTCCGTAGCGCAGAGCTCAGCAGCGGTGACTCTCCCACCTCACCCTTCAGGATGCGAATCTAATCCGTCACTGCTAAAAAACCGGCACCTTGTTTCTAGCCAGAATCCCCCATTCCCCTGCTTACCCCTGGCTGTCCTGGCCACAGGCTGTCCTCGGCATCAGCTGGGGGCCATCTGCGCGGTACCCTGCCATCGGCAGCGCTGCGCTGGGGCACGCGGAGGGTCCACCGCCACATGGGCCCCGTCGTATATTGGGTCTTCCTTGTCCTTCTCTGGAGACTGGAGGTCCCCAGAGGCCACAGTGGTTCCTCTGAGGCAAGGGAGTAAATGTTGGGACCCAGGAGACGTGCTGGGCTGGGGCTGTACCTGCCGTGCTCAACGTGGCAGGTTCCACTGTTGAGCCAGGGCATTTCAGCGTCCCCTTTGTCTCATGCCCAGGAACAATCTCCATTTTCTCAGCCCCTTAATTACATCTCCCACCGAAGGTGAAATGGAAAGCCGCTCTGCAGCAGAGCTGTTGATGGAGATGTCCCCACGCGCTGTCCGCAGCCCGTCCCGTGGGTCAGGGCCGGGTGGGGGGATCGGTGGCTCGAGCTGCCCCGGCTGCTCCAAAACAGCGCCCGGCTTCAAGGGGGGTGGGCAGCACTCGAGCCAGGACACGGCTCCAGCGGCAGGAGCAGCGGTGGGGGGACGGGCTTGCCGGAAATCTCAGGATACGACCCTTTCACAGCCCGTCCCCGTAACCACGTTTAACGCAGCATCACGAGGAAAAGGTTAAAAAAAAGAACTGCTGCGAGGAAAAGCCTGCAGCAAAAGGGCATCACCCTCCTTCCTCCTCCCAGGCCTGGCTGGGAAGGGGTTGGGGCGGCGGAGCCCCCTCCTCGGCCGGGCGGTGCGGAGGGGAAGCCCCAGGGTGCTGGGAGCTGCGGGTGCTGGTGTGGGCTGCGCCGCGCTGCTCTTTCGAGGCCGGGCTGGGCGGCTGACGAGGATTTTCTAGGAGTGGGGAAGATCAAACTGACGTTTTTATGGGATGATCAATCTCCGCAAGCTTGTTGCCTCCGAGGTGCGCGTTAAACCCTCTTTGCCAGCTGCCTGCTGGGGTGATGATCTTGCTGACAGAGCCATGAAGGTTTTTTTTGTTGTTTTTTTTTTCCTTTCCTTTGAGATGAGAGTGAAGCTGTTCAGAGAAAAACCACAAGCTCGCCTGCCTCGGTGCGCAGGCGGATTTGTGCCTGGCTAGGTGCTGGGAGTGCTTCTCATCCTGGTGTAAGAGGGAAAGCCGGGGCGCTCCCTGGGTTCCCTGGGGGGCACCGGGTGGGTGCCAAGCATCCCACCGGCAGCACGGCTCGCTACGGGGTCGTGCCGAGCAAATAATCCACCCAGGGGCAAGAAAAAAATCCATGTTCTCCATCAGCTGCTCCACACCCAGGCACTGCCACTGCAAACCAGCCTCTCCGAGCGGGCGGTAGGTGGGACGTGGCTGCGCTGTTTTGCCATCCCAAAGAGTGGGGAAAGCATCGTTCTGGCGGGGGGAGGGATAGTAAAGAAAGTACGTTTGCACTGGCAACAAACCTGTTCCCAGCAAGTCTGCGCCTGGCAGCCCCACGGGACTAAAAATACCCAGCCAAGGGCTCGAGCTGCGCAGTGTCTGTTTTCTCGGCTCACCAGCTGTCTCCTCGCAGCCTCGCTCCTCTACCCAATGATTATCCCATCAGATAAGGCCCTCTAAACCCAGGCAGCGGCATTTACGTAGTTTTAGCAGATACAGTCGAAAGGTTGAGCTTCGCTGGCAGCGTTTTGCTGCTAGTTCCAAGCAGGCTCGGACCCCTCTGGCACCCAGCATCCAAGGGCTGCTTTTGGCCTACCCTGCTGCTGCTGAAATCACGGGCAGGGTGTGCGGTGCATTGGGGTGGTCGTGCACACCGACAGCCCCAAGGGGCTGGAAAGTGCCCGGCTGGGCGTGCAGGTGCCGAAGAAATGGTGAGCTTCACCCCGAAGGGACCGTGTCCTGCATGCATCCGCCAGCTGCGCTCCCAGAGGAGAGGGTGCGTGGCAGCGAAGGATTTCCCATCCCTTTTGGAGGATGGAGAAAATCCAGTGGTTTGGGGTGGTGTGGGAATGAGGGGGTGCTCGTGTCTGTCCTCAACGAAGCCATCTCTAGAGGGCTGTGAGCTGATGCGCAGTGTGGGCTTGCTGCAGACGTGCCTGTCCCCGCGTGCAGGCGCATCGCTCCCAGCTCCACGGGGCCTGAAGATAGCAGGCACCAAACCCCGCCTGGCCCCGGCTTCCTCAGCACCACCACCAAAACCTCTGCAGCTGCCTCGACCCCAGTCGGTGGTCCTTCCCCTTCGCTGTCCAGCTCTGGGGGCTGTGGTTTTGCTGTCGCCCTGGTTTTGAAGGAGAGCCAGGAGGGCTGCGTCCAGAAATAACCGCTCCTGAGGCCGTGGGTGGGAGAGCGGCCCGACGGACAGCCCCGCGGTGGGGAGGGAAACCACAGATCCCGTGCCAAATGGTGCTGGGCTAAGTGTCCCCGTGCGTCCGTAGCGGGTATGGATGTGACTGGTGCCTCCGCAGTGCAGGGAGGGATTTCCACCCTTGGGCTCTGCCTTGGTTTCAGCCAGGAGATGGGCGCACGCGGCCGAAGTGTTTCCGGAGCCCTGCCTGGAGGCGGCAGAGCGTCAGCACGGGTTTACCCGCTGGGCACCCCCTGGCAGAGGGGTGCTGGTGGTGTGGTGGTGTCGTGGGGCGGGTGGAGAGCCCTGAAAGCTCGGGGCTGGCTGCCAACCACCTGCCTGGGTGCTGTAAAGGGGCTTGGGCAGAGCTTTGTGGCGGTAGGATGTCTCACCCCCGCTCGCAGAGCTTCTCCAGCTGCAGGGGTTTGTAGCAGAACTTACGGCACGGTGCACGTCCACTTTAACGCCCACGCCTGGTGGCCCAGGGTGCGAGGGGAAGAATGTGGCCACCCTCTGGTGAAGGCTTCCACCAAGCCCTGGGTGTGGAGGAGCTTTGGATCAGCAGGAGACGAGCGTTACCTGTCCTGGGAGAACGGTTTTACGTGCATCACATCACACCTTTGCTGACCCTGCTGATGTGTTTGGGGATGGGTGAGCTGGGATGGGTCTGTCTTGGAGCAGTGCTGGGGCCATGCCACGTCCCCCCGTCCCGTTATCACCCTCCCCAGGCAGAGGGGTCCAGGCTGCCCTCATCACCCCCAGCCTCCCTTCCTTAGCGTGGTGGGTGTCACGGGATGCAGCCGAACACGGGAGCAGCTTGCAAGGAAGCAAAACAGCGCATGGGCTCACCCGTACCCCAAAAACACCCGGACGCGTGCTCGACCTCGGGGGAAGCAAGAGGAAAAGGAGCCTTTGCGTGATGCACGGGCTAAACCTGTGCCTCCTCCTGCATCGTGCGGGTCCAGCCCCTTGGATTTCCTCTTGGGGGTGCAGGGGGACCCCGCAGCCTCCCGTGAGCGGTGTCTCAGTCTCCTCGTGGTCGGCAAGTCTCTCCTTTGCGGCTGCGATAAATTTCCGTCCCGGCATCCCTCCCATCAGATTTATGTCTCGGTCGTTCCCTGCAGCATTTCCCCTCCCCAGGCACCTGCAAAGCTTCGCCCACGGGGCTCTCCCCTCCGTGCCTTGACTGATGTCTCTTCATTCACCCGAATCTTAATTCACTTCCTCCAGGGCAGCGCGGGGACGGGCCACGGGGCCGATTTTGCCATCGGGGTCACGTTGTGCTCGGGGGCCATCTGGCTTTCCGCAGCATGGACACACTTTCTCCCCACAAGCAGAGGCACAGCAGTGAGACAGGGTGTGAAAGCCGCCTAGTTTGGGTTTTGCACCCGAGGTAATAGGGCTTAGCTGGGGAGTAAGGCTGATTTCTGCTCTTCTTGGCCCAAATCCCAGGAGCATCTGCAGAAGGACCTGGTGGCGTGACCCTGCTGGGGGCCACTGGGACACCAACTGGGGGAAGGAGGACTGAAAAACATTTCACATGCTTAGCTCTGGGAGTTACGGGAATGGGGCTCGTGTCCAGCGCCACCCAAGGCGAGCAGGGGCTGCAGGGGGGCCTCGCTCCCTGCCTTTCCCCCCCCCGGCCTCCTTTTTGCTGGGATGCTGCGGGGACGGGGTGTCCTGGGCGCAGTCATCCCGGTCACCCGTTCGAGGGTTCAGGGCAGCGTCACGTCCCTGTAAGAGGTTTTATCCCACCTGAGGAACGTGCCTTCCAGCTGTAACGGCCGAGGGGGTGGGATAGCCACCCGCGGGACGCCCCAGCCCCTGTCCCAGCAGGCGGGAGCTGGCTTTCAGCGTAACCCGCAGTGCGCTGGATGCACGCTGAGGGGCTGCTGCTTTTGCCAGAGCTTCTCTATTTTTAGAGGGTTTTTGTGTCGAACTTCCCATCAGCTGATGAGCCAATGTCATCCCAAGAACGGAGCTACGGCTCCCCGGCCTCGGCAGCGGGTGTCTGCACGTCTGGGCGTGCACGAGAGCATCTCTTTGTGCACGCTGCCTTTGAGCGGGGGCGAACGGCCCCGCTGCGCGGCTGGGCTGCTCGGTTCGTGCCTTTTATTCCGGTTCCCAAGTCCAGAACAGGCCGCTCTGGCCCCAGACTGCGTGCAGCTCCTCCTTTTTGTCCGCGCGCGCCTTTTGGTTTGAAAGGGGGTGAGATAAGGATATCCAGACCGAGTCTCAGGCGTTTCATCTGCTGTAAAGTTACAAAACTCATAAAGCACAGGGTGCTGGGCGGGTGCCCTGTGGGTCTGGGGGGCAGCAGGAGGGAGCTGATCGCTGTCCCCTCTCCTGCAGGTCACAGCTTTGTGTTTAAAGAGCCACGGCACCGAACGGAGACGCTCTCCTGCACCAGCTGGGACCATCTCACTTCGCCTCAGGGAGAACAACCGCTCTTCATCTGACTCCTCCTCAGCATGCCCGGGCAGCCCAAATATCCCCCGGACCCTCCCTGCGCTGCTGCAAGCTCAAGCTCACCTCTGCGACGTGTCCCCAAGGGTCGCTTCGTCCCCCTCTGAGCGTCCCCGTGGCTCATTGATGCTCCAGCCCCTCCGAAAGGCATCAGAGCAGCAGCACGAGGGGCCACGACTGCACCAGCGGTGCCGAGCAGCTGAGGAGGGGGATTTAAGACTGCGAGGACCTTGTGGGTGCCAAGGACATCGCCTTGTCCCCGCGACAGCAATGCCGGCTTCTACTTAGCCCTCGGTGGACACCCAAGAAGGGATGGGGCACCCCTCTACCTTCACCACCCCGTTGCCCTCTCTGGTTCTGGCTTCTCCGGTGCACGGGGAGCCCGTAGCGATGTGAGCGGGGCCCTGCAGCTCGACAGCACCCAGCACCCGCCCCGCCGGGCGCCTCCAGCACCCTCTCCTGCCCGCCCCGTCCCGCCATGATGTGCGAGGTGATGCCCACCATCAGCGAGGGGGACCCCCTGGGCCCCCCGCAGGGCTCCGAGGCGGATGCCGACTTCGAGCAGCTGATGGTGAACATGCTGGACGAGAGGGACAAGCTGCTGGACACCCTGCGGGAGACCCGCGAGACGCTCTCCGTCACCCAGAGCCGCTTGCAGGAGGCCCTCCGGGAGCGTGACCAGCTCCAGAGGCAGCTCAACTCTGCCCTCCCGCAGGTAAGGACACGGCCCCAGGATGAGCAGGAGCCTGTACCGAGGTGTGTGAGGGCAGTCGGCTGCTCAGATCTTGGGTTTAGCCTGGGATTTTAGGAAGACCGACTTGGTTGGTGGGTAGCGGTGATGGTGCCGGGTGTCTTACATCTCGTGCCAGCAATAAAACCCATGGGCTCTCTCACTTCACCTTCTCCCCTGTACCCCCGTTGCTCTGTGACTCCTTACAGGGAACGTGGAGCTGTAATCTCTGCTCTTGCCCAGGGGAATGGGCACAGAGAAGGGGCAAAACCTCCCCGAGGACACCCTGAGGTGATGGAGGCCGATGCGGAGCCCCCGCCTGCCCATTGGCACCAAGCAGCGCGCAGGGAAGGGGCAGCACGTTTCAGGCAGCAAGTCTGGCTGCCTGCCTCCAGCCATCCCCGTGGGACTCAGGGCAGTCCTCGCTTTCAGGAGTCCCCACTGACATTTACAGGGTCCCCAAATGGGGCCGCTAACCACAGTTCTTCCCCACGGCTGGAGGCCCCTTCGCTCCCCGGCGGGGCTCCTTTCCACAGCCCCATCGCCCTGGGGTGCAGGCTCAGGTGTCAGAACTCGCTTTGCTCCCAGCTTGGTCCTGAGTGGGAAGGCTGGTGGCAGAGCTGGGTGCAGAGCAGGAATCGAGGCATCACGGTGGGCCCATCTGTTCCCTGAGCTGGAGCAGACGGGCAGCACGCGGGGGAGGTCGCCAGAGGTCTGTGCTCAGCGAGCAGCCAAGGGCACGGGGGAATCGGGGCTGGCTGCGGCTCCGCTGGGGTTCCTGGCTCTGCCCAGAGCTGGCTGTTGCCGTGCTCCCGGCTCCTCCACCAGCAGCACCCGCTCCAGGCGCTCCAGAGACCTGGACTCGAGCTCAGCCTCCGCGAGGAAAGATGTTCAGGTCAGGAGAGGAGCGGGGGGAACAGCATCGCAGGGCTGCACGGGGTGCCTCAGCTGCCCACCTTCCCTGCGGGGTCCTGTGGGACAGCACGCAGCACCCCACACCTGGGGGGAAGCAGGATTTGGAGGGGGTTTCCACCCCTCCGTTGTCAGTGTGATGTGGGGGAAGCAGGAGGCTGCAAACACCAGGGTGCTGGGCTTTGGGGCACCCCAGGGAGGCAGGAGGTGATGGATGGGCTGAAACGGGTGGCACGAGCCAGGGCAGAGCTCGGGACGGTGGCCGGCCGGCTCTTGGCATCCCTCCTCCGCTCCAGACAGGGGAAGGCAGCGCGGCGGGGAGGCAGCCTGCGTCCTGTGCACGGAGCTGGGCTCTCCGCGCTCTCCACGGGCTGCCCAAAGCAAAAAAAACGACAGCTTTTTCCCTGGGGAGCCCCACGGATGGGTTACTCCACATCCCCAGAGATTCCCTAAGACACCCCCAGGTGTCGGGCACCCCGTGCTGGTGGCTCGTGTCCCCTCTGCTCCCTCCAGCGCTCGCTGCAGAGAGCAAGCCGGGTCACCCTGAGCGCGCCGCCCGCCCCGCCGCCCCGGATTAAGGGACCGTGCGGATTTACTCTCTGCTCCTGCTCCAATAAAGGGTCCTCGGCGCCACGCACGGCAGCGTGCGGACGGAGCAAACTGGGTCAGCGCGAAGGCTCCCGGTGGCAGCGCTGCACCCCCAAGCCCCCCGGGTGCCCCGCTCCGGCGCCCTGCCCCGCGGCGAGGGATGCGATGAGCGCGGGTGGCACACGGGGGAACGGCCCCGGGCGCCCGCTGCCCGCCGCTGCCAGGCCTTTCCCTGCGTGGGCAGGGGGGCTCCGGGCACGGCCGCCCTCGCGGGAGATGAGGGCTCGGCATGAACACGGGGAGCAAAGCCACCGGCGCTGCTCGCCTGCCCAATGGGACTAACCCCGGCATGTGCATGTACCAGGTAAGCGGGACGCGGCACGGGCGCTTCCCCGGGGTGCTGCGGGGGGGAAGGGGGGCTTCCCGTGTGCCTGTCCCACCCTATCCCTCCTCTTTTGTGGTCCTTCCTGAGGTCTGCCTTGCCTAGGAGCTTTCTACAGTTTGTCAGGCCCTATTGGGAAGGGTCTGACAAACTATTGGGAAGCAGCCTTCTTGAAGAAACCCCTTTTTTTTGGGCGCAGCTCAGTGGCCCCCCGAGGCTGACAGCCCTTTCCCAGCACCTCCAAGGAGCTGTAACGGAGGAAGTGCGTGGCTGGGGCTGGCCGGGGACCAGGGGAGGTGGCGCTCCGCACCCCTTAGGGGCACCGGGGCAGCTGGATGCCGCTGGGACCCCCAGTGGGGCAGACCCACGGATGGGGCAGGCAGGGATGCTCCAGGGATGCTCCTGCCCGTGCCTCCTGTCCCCCCACCCCGGTGCCACACGGCTGAGCCGCCCCCTCCTAATCTGTGGGGGCATCCCTCAGCCCCCAAAAAGGCAGAACT
Organism: Anser brachyrhynchus; assembly: GCF_964034855.1. NCBI lineage: Eukaryota > Metazoa > Chordata > Aves > Anseriformes > Anatidae > Anser > Anser brachyrhynchus. The sequence continues at coordinate 4,040,236 of NC_137720.1, read as the reverse complement.
CCAGGGCGATTTCCCAGGGAGACTAAGCTGCCTTAATGCTTCTTTACATGATTTATTTATTCATGTGGGAGCGCTGAACGCGACTTAATCGGGCTGAAAGCTCCCGGCTCCAATCCCTCTCCCCTCCCGGCTGCGCGGGGGGCGTGCGGCCGAGCCCTGGCACCGGGGACCAAGCCCTGGTCAGGGCATGGGTGCCCTCAGCAGCACCCTGGGGCCTTGGCACGGCTGGCAGCTCCCTCCTGCTTGGCCACTGGGTGTAGGTGCGAGCCAGGGATGCTGTGTGCAGGGCTCCAGATGTGTCCAGATGTGCTACTGGTTCCGGGTCCTGCGTGAGACTGCAATTCTCCCTGTCCTGCCCAGGGCTTGGGGGGCTGGCAAAAATCCCTGTCCCCGTTTATGTCAGGGGGAGAACGGGCTCCCAGATTTCACAGAGGCTGCTGTGCAGGGGGCTGCTGATGTCCTGGGAATCCTCCTGCAATTCTTCCTTCCAGGCCCCGCTCTGCCGCACTCTCGCTGCTTCTTGGGGCTGCCCAGGGAGCTGAGAGCCAGGCTTGTTGGGCGGGCAGAGCCTCCAGGACCCCTGAGCTCTCTGGAGGTGGGCAGGATCACCCCAATTCCTCCCCTTACACTTACAGGCGGATCTAGAATTCATTCTGCAAAGAACAAGCATGAAAACACAAACCCCAGAGGCTCCAAGGGGGTGATGGCTGAAACCCCGGGTGTGCCAGGCAGGATTTAACCTTCCTAACGCCGTGCCGCGTGCTGCTGGGGCTGCGTTCAGCCCCTCGGTGGTGACTTAGGGCTTTCCCGGAGATCTGCGCTGCTCCTGGGGGGGTCAGTCTCCTCCCGGCACGGACAGACGGACAGGCGGACGGGCTCTGTCCCTCGCACGCTGAGCCAGCAGCGGATTTGCAGGTGCAGGCGGGCAGCCTTCCCGCATCGCCCTCCGCTGCAAGCCTCGCCTGTCAGGAGCGATCGCTCCAATTAGGGGCTCTGAAATGCCATTAATCTCACAGCTGGAGCCAGCTCCTTCCCGAGGCTCGCTGGGAGCGGTGGCCGTGCTCCTGCCACAAACGGGCTTTTGCTCACTTTGGTGAGATCTCGGCGGTGTGGGGAGAGGCAGAAGGTGGCTCGGGGCTTTCACATTTCAGCTTTGCCATGCTTTGAGCCATCTCCCCCTGCTATAGGACTGAGCTTCCTGAACCTCTCCTCGAGGTCTCCCTGCAGCTTTTTTTCCAGCCTGGAGACCCTGAACCTGGCACCCGCTGACCAAAGAGCCCAGCCCCAAGCCCCAGCACCCCGTGTCGATACACCTCGCAGTGCTCCGTGTCTCCCTCCTGGCTCGTATTGTGAAACCAGCATCCGTCCCCCCACGTCCCTCCTGCGCGGGGCTTGGTGCCGAGCCCAGCCGGTCGCGCTCACCCGCCTTTGGGTGGTTTGGTTTTAATCCCAATTAGCCATTTCCCAGGCTGCTGGGCTTCCCGCAGGGCTCCTGGGGGCTCTCAGCGCCGTCTCTTAATTATCCTCCATTTGATTGAAGATCAGGCACCTCCGCTTCGCTTTCTAATCCGTTTATAGGTGTCCCTGCTTAGCCTGAGCGCTTGCTGGAGCCAGGGGCGTGCAGCACGCGGCTCTGCCTGCCTGTGGCCAGGGGATGGGAGAATCACCGCGTCCTCCTCGCTGCTGCTTCGCCCCTGCGGGTCGGGGTAGAAGCTGTGCTCTGGGCTGTGCCTCTGTCTGCAGCTGGGGCTTGGGGAATTTTGCTCTCACCATCCCCAACCTTGCCCGGTGCCTGCCAGTGGCCCAGAAGCACCCACGGTGGCACAGCCGGGGCTGACGGAGGTAGCTCTGTGTGGATGATGGAGTGAATTATCCCAGTTTTTATTCCCAAGGCATCCGAATCGGGCTTGTAGGTGCCCCCTAGCTCAGCTGACCCCTACTGTGTCCTGCTGTCCCATCTTGCCGCAGGGGTGCTGCTATTTCTGGTGGTAAATGCTCTTTTTTTGCAGTTTTTCCCCAAGGAAAGAGTCACTGCGGTCTGTCGGGATGCCCTGGCAGCCTTGCTGGTGTGTGGGGTGCAGGATCCGGCCACCCCTCCCTGACAAGGGGATGACTCGGAGGGGGCTGGGACAGGAGCTCTGTGCTGAGCCCTGACCAGCCCGGGACGGAGCCACCACCACCGCGCTTTGAGCCCTGGCCCCGTGGGTGGCACCAGGGTGGCCGGGGCAGGGGCTGCGCGGCTCCCTCCTGCAGATTTTCTCTCTCTTTTAATCTCCTTGCCTTTCGGGATGAAAGCCTGATTGCAGCCGCAATCTGCACAGCTTCGCCATCCCGGGAGGCAGAGCGGGGTGAGGAGGGCTGAGCGCTGCTGACTCTGTCCCCATCCTGGCGCCCGTCTTCCCTGGCTGCCCCTGCTGCCTCATCCCGCCCACCCCACGCCGCAGGAAGCACCGCTTGCTGCCTCCTGCCCTGCGTTTGCAATTTGCTGAGCATCTCCAATGCTGCTGGGCTTCCTACCCCACGTGCCTGCGGGTTTCCAAAGGGCTGCCGTGGGGAGAGCATCTGCCTCCGCAGCCCTGCTTCCCCCTCTGGGCCACCGGGCAGAGCGAGAGGTTTCCAACCTCTCCGGATTTGGAGGCTTTGGATGTGCTGGGTCCCTACCCCAGTGCTACGGGAGAGTCTGCAGCATCGCCTGCCAAAGTCAGGCTGCAGGAAAACATCCCTGGGATCTTGACATCTGCAAGAAGGCTTTTGCTGCTCGCCACGAGCCCGGTTGCCGGTCCCCAAACCCAAAGCAGCCGTCGGTGCACGGGTACCTCGTCTGGGTGCCTCTCGCTGCTCCCCTTCCCACTCGGCGGCTTTCCCAGCCCTACATAATCCACGGGGATGCTCACAAGCTGCTCTCTCTTGCGTGCAAGCGCTTGCATAACCCGGCCATGCACATACGTGTGTGTGTGCCGCTGCGCTGAGCCGAGCCGTAATCCCCAGGGGCTGGGAGAGCACGGCTCCGGGGAAGCCTCGGCCGGGCACCGCTATCTCCTGGGGGTCTCTGCGATCCGGGGGGCTCGGGGTGGGCCAAGAACAAGCATCAGAGGATGCCTGGGCATGGCAGGGGCTGGCGAGGGAGGTGTCGGTGCGATGTGTGCATTCTGTGGGGACGGGGATGAGGCCAGGGCTGGAGCAGCCCCTGGGGAAGCGACGGGGCAGGAACGGGGCTGGGGTGCTGCAGCGGTGCCGGGGCGAGGGTGCTGGGCAGGAGCAGCCCCGAGGGGTGGCGATGGGCAGGAGAGCGGCCGTTCAAGCCTGACTTCGGCTGCTGCAATTGCTCTTTCCCTCCTTCCCCACTGCCGCACATAGGTCCCATCCCTCTGTGGGGTCTCAGCATCCCTGGTAAGGCCAGTGTCCCCATCGCCCCAGGGTAAAAGCCGCTGCGAGCAACCCGGGGCACGGTGTGGGAAGGGAGGAGGAAAATGTAGCTGGGACAGAGGGATTCGAACACTCCGAGTTTCGTGGTGGGACGTCAGCTGGTGCAAGAGGCCTCCCTTTGAGCTGAGCAGGGCATTTAATTCAAACTCAAACGTCTTGCCTCACTTTGAAGGCTTTTTTATTTGTTTAACTGGGAAATTAGAGAGGAAGGATTTCACGCTGTGAAACCGCTCTCAGCACCCAGTCAAAATTTGTTTTGTTAATGCTCAAGCAAATCTTTCTCAGCTTCTTCTGCAACCCCTTTCCTTTTTAAGTTCTTCTCAACAGCCCTGTGAAGCGGGTGTAAATTCATGAAGCGTTTCCTCATTTGCATTTTTCACCCTACAAAGTCCCAGCTGCAACGTGTCGCCTAGCCCCGGCACAAACCAGTGACTGGAACAGCAACTGGGAGCAGTGGGAGCGTGCTCCTGGGCTAACCCAGGTGCTCGTGTTTCCTTTTTTTTTTAAGAAAAAATGAACCCTCCTGCACCCTAGGAACTTCACAGCGGGTTTCCTTTCTGCTCCACCACAGTCACAAATGCAGTCGCTGTGTTTCGGAGGGGTCCCTCGTGTCCCTCTGCCATGCCATCCCTCGGGGCACGGCTCGTCCTTGCTGGATGTCACCTCCCGGGAGGGACCGGAGCAAGGAGAGGAGGCACCTGCCAGACTGGTAGCAACTGGGATACTTCTCCCCCCGTGCCCCATCTGTCTTGGCTGGGACGTGGGGCTTGGGGGCGGCTGGCTGAGTTTTCAGCCCGATGGGACATTTCCCAGGTGGGTGCTCTTCGAGGGGACGGGGGGGGATGGGAACACGCTGGTGGCCTTGGCTGGAATGCTTTAAATGCCATCGAGCACCTCTGGAGCCAGAGAGCAGTTTCCCGTGTCACCGGACATGAAACCAAGTGGATAAACGGTGGGATGCTGCCGCGTTCCTCGCTTGTTGAAAGGAATAAATCGCCTCCCAGCCTGCCTGCGCTCTCCGCTGGCTGCTCTCTGTTCCTGTGCTGTCCCCGTCACCCCCCGGCGGGGTTGGGGTGGGAAGTGCCCCGAGCTGGCAGTGGGCTCAGGGTGCTGGCTCCGTCCCCATCCCATGCTCCCGGCTAACGGCCGTGCCCTGCTCTCCGCAGGAGTTTGCCACGCTGACGCGGGAGCTCAGCGCGTGCCGAGAGCAGCTCCTGGAGAGGGAAGAGGAGATCTCAGAGCTGAAAGCTGAGCGCAACAACACCCGGGTAAGCAGGAAAAACCTCCCCAGCTTCCCGTCCCCAGAAACGCGGGATGCCCAGATGCTGCTGGGCTGACACTGGCATCACCAGCCCCTGGGGTGACAAGAAGCTCACGTTTGCCCTCTTGCAGCTCTTGCTGGAGCACCTGGAGTGCCTGGTGTCGAGGCATGAGCGGTCCCTGAGGATGACCGTGGTCAAGCGTCAGGCCCAGTCGCCGTCTGGGGTTTCCAGCGAGGTCGAGGTGCTCAAGGCACTCAAGTCACTCTTTGAGCATCACAAGGCGCTGGATGAAAAGGTGAGACGGGCGGCTGGGGCCTCTCCCATCACCTGCTCAGAGCAGACCTTGTCCCAACGCTCCTCGCCGGGACAGCCTGGCCTCCTCCCTCTGCCTGGATGGCATTTTATTTCATTACATGACGTGGTGACGTGGGATGCCTCAGCACGAAGGTTTGGGGAGCTCAGCACTCAGATTTTAGGAACCGCTGGGGCTGGAGCAGATTCTGTGGGCTTGAGGCCGTTGGGGATGGGGACCTTGCCTCTCCAGGTTGCTCCCCTGATGGTGGTGAGTGCTGGTGTTTGGCAGCCTGGTTCAGTCCTCGCATTACAGCACATATAGTTCCTCCTGAGTCATTTGCCTCGAGCACCTCCTTGCTATGCTAAAAAACATCTCCAAGCTACCCTGGCCTGGTCAAGCTACTCAGAGCTACTCCTGGCATCCTCCAGGAGTCAGACTGACCCCGGCTATTCCTCCCCAACATGCTTTTGCTCTCCCAGCTGATGGGCTGGAGCCTCCCTGAGTCTGTGCCCTGGAGATAAATCCATCCGATCCTGGCCCTCAGACAGATAAACGGGGCTAGGGCTTCCCCTGGCTCCAGGACACTCATCATAATAAATAAATAACCGCCTGTCCCGTTATCTTACCCACCTGCAGGTCAGGGAGCGCTTGCGAGCATCCTTAGAGCGAGTGGCGACTTTAGAGGAGCAGCTGGTGGATGCCCATCGGCAGGTAAGAGGTGCTTGGCAGCCTACCCTGGGCCCCTGCCGGGGCGACTGCTGTGCTGGGACTGCTTGGAGTTAGGCCAGGTTTGTGAATTCAGGTTGAGTTTGGTGAACTATGGCCCCCAAATGTTCACATGGATCAGAAAAATGGCATTTGGGCATTTTTAATGTATGGCTATTCCAAAGTTCCTATTTACGTGCGGGGGTGCCTATACTTAATGTTTAAGAGGAAGCCTTGTAAATACTGTGAGAGCTTTGTCTTGCAGGCAAGGTTTCCTCTGTTGTTTTGCTGACTGGTATTCATGTCACTGATGAAAACAACCAAAACTTGAGTCATCTCTGGTGGCTGAGGGTGACTTTGCTTGTTGGGGTCTTACCGGCCTCAGCAGAGACCCAAACCTTGCTGCACCCAGCACCCAGCCGGCACTCTCAATCCCCTTCTTTGCTCAGCCCCTGCACGGGGACTTCTCTGTCCCTGGTGTTTATCCCTGTTCATTTTGGAGGAGGTGCTCATCCTGCTTTCCTTCCTGAAATCTTTTCCCTGCCACAACTGCTGTAAAGGAAGAGCCATCCGTATAGCCTGTGCCTGGCCAAGTTTTGCTCCTATTTCCAGATCCCGGGATGTATCTTGTGATACTTTGCAGGGAGCTTTCTCCATTCTCCCTCAGTGGAGCACGGTGCAGTGGTGGGGTTTATCGCCTGCTCCTGCTGGCTACACCTGCACTGGGCTCGGAGTCCGGCTGGCTGCAGAAAGCAGTGAAATGCAAGGGGGCACTCCTGGGACACGGGGCTCAGGACCCTGAAAGCTCACAAGCAAAAGCTCACTGCTGGGATTTGGGCTCATTCTGTGCCTGTAGCAAGCACTCCTCTCTCCAAACAAGATGTGGCTTCATCTTCCATCAGTCCTAAGCCTTTGTTTCACCCCCCTGTTCCCTGCACAGGATCTCTGCCTTCCCCTCTTCCTCCACCCTCTCTCTCCTGTACCCCCTCAGCCCTAAGCAGTGGCTGAATACGATGCTGGAAGAAGCCAGTGGGAAGCCAGTTGCAAACCTGGGTGTGCTGGGGCTGGCCTCACTCATAGTCAGGCCAGCTGGTTTCATTGCCTCTCTATTATTAACGAATCCCTGTTGGTGTGCAGGTGGCAGCTCTGCAGCAAGGCACCACACGGGAGGCCCCAGCAGGCGAGCGGGATGAGAGGGAGCCCAAGGAGCCGGCGCAGAAGCTTCCCTGGAAGGTGAGAGCCCTAGAAACGCCTGCTGTGCCCATGCTCACCAAGGCCATGGTTTCTCTAACCCCCTTGTTGCAGGCTCTGGGGTACTGAATGCTTTTTGCCCTCCCCTGGCTCTATACCCCTGGGAAATGCCCTTTGGATACAAGCCATTTTCCAGCACAGGTGAATTCGTGCTCCCACCTGGATGCTTTCCAGGCGCTCAGCTTCCCAAAGGTGTTCTGCACATCCAGGGACTCAGCCCTTAGCTAAACCCGTCCCGCTGTGCCTGCGAGAAGCCACATCCCTGGTAGTGGGGACTGTTCCTGGGGGTCCCAGAGCCCCCTGCCCCATTCACCCACCCCATAGCCGCACCTTGTGCCAGCCCTGGGGCAGCCGGGCACCCACCTCCCTCTCCGGTGCCTTGCAGCGGCTCTCCAACGGCTCTGTTCACCCCGACGATGAGGCAGGGCGGGTGGTGGAGCTGCAGGAGCTCCTGGAGAAGCAGAATTTCGAAGTGGTCCAAGCCAAGGAGCGCATCTCTGCACTGGCTGCCAGCGTCGCGGAGCTGGAGGAGGATCTGGGCACCGCCAGGAAGGATCTGATCAAATCAGAAGAGATGAGCAGCAAGTACCAGCGGGACCTCCGAGAGGTTAGGCACTGCCCCCTAGCCCTGCAACGCCCATTGCAGTTGCAGAGACGTTCGCTGCTGCTTCCACATGCTCTGTGTTGGGAAGAGTTTGTAACCCCTTTTGTAAGCACGGAAAAGGAGGGTGAAGGCCAGTGTTCCCCCACAGAAACCCTGCCTTTGGGGGTCGTCCCCACATCCGTCAGCAGGACTACCCTGAGGTTATAAGCAGACACTGAGATACCCCCAGGCAGTGACCTGTGTCCATGCCAGGACGTTTTCTGGGATTGCCTGACTCTCCCTTTATTGTCTCCAACGTATTTTTGTGCAAAGCAGGGCTTTTGTTGCATGCTTAGGCTCAGGGATGTTCCAGGCTCAGAGAATTTTTCTGGCCCGGTTATTCCCAAATTTCTGGCCACGGCTCAGGGTGTGACAGCCCCATCGCTTCCTCAGGCTCTGGCTCAGAAGGAGGACATGGAAGAGAGGATCACCACGCTGGAGAAACGCTACCTAGCAGCCCAGCGAGAAGCTACCTCCATCCACGACCTCAATGACAAGCTGGAAAGCGAATTGGCCAACAAGGAGTCCCTGCACCGCCAGGTACCGGAGCAGGACCCAAAGGCTCCCACCACCCCGGGGACCTGGGAGGGAAAAGCGGGTGCTGGGGAGAGGAGATGGGTGCCAGGAGTCGCATCCTGCCCTGTCCCGCAGTGTGAGGAGAAAGCCCGGCACCTGCAGGAGCTGCTGGAGCTGGCGGAGCAGAAGCTGCAGCAGACGATGCGGAAAGCAGAGACGCTGCCCGAGGTGGAAGCGGAGCTGGCCCAGCGCATCGCAGCGCTCACCAAGGCAAGTGTGCGGGGTGCGTGGGGTGGACGGGCCAGGGGGCTGCAGGAACCACGGGCAGAGGCAGGTCTGGGCACTCACCTGCAGAGATGGAGCCTGGCAGGCCCAGGGCACCCTGCTCTCGGTCCCAGCCTCTGAACTCTGCTGCCCTCTGCTTCCTCTGTGGTAGCGGGGACAGTTCACAGCTTTTAAAACTCCTCATGTGTCCTGCACGTGCAGGGCTAGCTCCTTTCCTCAGCTGCTCTCTCCAAGGCAGAGGTGGCCTTGCTGGTCAGGGTGGCCATCGCCTGGTGTTGGGATAGTTTTGGAACAAGGAGGAGGAGGAGGAAGGACCCAGGCTGGATCTGGGAGGGTGCAGGCGTGGGTGGAGGTGTGGATGTGGCCAGTCCTGCCTTTTCCAGGTGTTGGGGTGGGTGCCCAGTTGCTTCTGGAGCACCTCCATCTCTGATCCCCTCGCTAGCAGTCGTTTCAAGGCTTGCACAGGGATGCAGGCAGCAGGAGGGAGCGCCTCGTCCTGGGAAGGATGCGGATGCAGGGATGGAGGAAGGGGTGCAGGAGGGCCCGTGTGGTTTTGGGGAGCGCCATCCGAGAGGGCTGCTCTGCTTTTCCCAGGCAGAAGAGAGGCATGGGAGCATCGAGGAGCACCTCCGGCAGCTGGAGAGCCAGCTGGAAGAGAAGAACCAGGAGCTGGCCAGGGTAAGTGGTGCTCAGCCCGGATGGGGGAGTCCTCGAGGGTCCTCATCTGGCCTCAGCTCCCCCTTGCTGTGACAGCTGGGTGCCTGGACACAGCACAGAGGGTGGGCTTGCTGCTGTCTCCAAAAGAGGATGTGAGAAGGGCCTGGTTAATCCTTTCCTGGTCAGGATGTCTCCATCTAGAGTCACCCAGGACCTCATGCTGGTCCTCTGCGATTTCCCTCTCTCCTGGGCATCCGTATCTTGCTGCTAGCCTGCCACATCCAGCACGCCTTCCTCCCTGCGTGGTGCCTGCAGCTCCAGGCACTGCCCAAAGCACCAAGCCAGGACCCCAAATGCAGGGCAAGCCTAAACACAGAGCCAACGCGTCGTGGGGTGCAAAGTCTTGCTGTGTTCCTCAGCTGGCAGCCGGGCTGTCCCCACGGGAGGCTGCCATGGCCACTTCTTGGGTCACCCAGATGGCATTACAGCACGTGCCTCCAGGTCTGGGTCACGCTGGGGAAGCCCCTGGCTGTTTTCTCCCAGACCAGAGATTTGGAGAGACCTTTGCACAGGATCTGCTGGGGTCTAGAAAGTGTCCCCAGATTGGAACTGTCCCTGGGGGTGCACAGGCCGAGCAAGTCTATGACTTTGGGTCCCTTCATCCCTGGCTGGGAAATAGCAGAGACCAGCAGGGACCCAGCAGAGGCTCAGATCCGTGCTGTAAGGGGTGGATTTGTCAACAGAAGCTGGTCCTGGTGAATCAGCTGGAACAGGAACAGCAGGAAAAGGGTGGCAGGAGGACAAGGAGCTCCTCACGGCGGGAGGAGCAGACCCCACTGGATCTGACGTGGCCGGTTGCTGTTTGCCATTGCAGGCCCGCCAGCGGGAGAAGATGAACGAGGAGCACAACAAGCGGCTCTCGGACACCGTGGACCGGCTGCTGAGCGAGTCGAACGAGCGGCTGCAGCTGCACCTCAAGGAGAGGATGGCAGCCTTGGAGGAGAAGGTATCAGCTAGGGGCAGGCTTCGGGAGGGAGGTGTCGGGGGGTGAGGGGCCTGCAGCGGCCCTGCCACGGACCCTCCACCAGCTGAAGCACGGATGTTTGGAAGTGCCCATGCAGGGATGGAGAAATGACCCCGTACAGGATGCCAGCCAGGTGCCAGGGCTGGTGGGAGCGGGGAAGCGTGCTCAGCATCGCGCCCTCGCCTCCTGCCAGCCCCCACCCGGCAGGACCCCGCTCCCCACCGAGCCGCCTCCGACAGCGGCAGGATTTGTCCTGCTCCATTCCCTTCCTTCCCTGCGTCTGCCCCACCACAGCCTCACCTGCAGCCTGCACCCAGCTGTCGGAGCGAAAACCCCATTGCATTTTGCAGGAGAAAATGCAGCGTTCATCCCCGAACCCTCCGTGTGGTGCTGTGAAACCCTCCCGTAACCCAGGCCCTGCCACCAGCCCCATCTGCCTTCTCCGAGCCGGGGCAGAGCCCGTGAGCAGCCACCAGCTCCCTCCCTGCTCCTCCCAGGGAGCCAGGCTTTACTTTGAGCTGTGTGAACACAATTAGCTGGCAGAGCAGGCGGCCCAGAGCAGGACTAAACCTCGCGGTGGCAACAGGAGACCAGCCTGTGATAGTTCCCCTCTGTCTGGGTTCCTGCAGGGACCGGGCTCCCCGTAACAAATCAGGGCGCAGAGGGAGCTGCACCCCTGGTTCATGCCTCCAGGACCGGGTCTGTGTCCCTGCTGCTCTGAACCTCCCGTCCCCAGGCAGACCTGGCAGTGCCAGCATGTGTTCAGCCGGTGTCTGAGTGGCTCGGGGTACAGAACAGGAACTCACGCTTGGTGCTGGTTCCAAATTCCCATCCCAGACGGAAACAATCAGGGAGCAGAGTGGTGGCGCCTCGTGGAGGAGCGCTGCCTTCCCCAGCCTGCTGCTGATGCTGGCACGCACTACAACCAGGTCATCCTTGGGCAAAAATCCTGCAGTTTGACTTCCCAGGCACAGAGCAAAACGTCAGGCAGTTGCAAGCTCTTCTTTCCCCTGCCTCTTCTCTAGCACGGAGACAGGGACATTTTTGCCCTTGGTCCAGCTGCCGGAGGAGCTGATCTCCTCTCAGCCACTTTCCCAGCCTGCAAGCCCTGCCAGAGCTCTGATTGCTGCTTGCCCACCATGGCCGTGCCCCAGCCCCAGTGTAGGACTGGAGGTGGGCTGCAGCCCTGCTTTTGAGGAGCAGGGGGTTGCAGACAAGGCTGGTTCGCGGGCAGGTAGGTGAGGACAGGCTGGGAGCCATCACCGTCCATCCTGCCCGCGTCGGTCCCGCTGTCCGTGTGGCAATTCCACGCCGGCTGTCCCCGCGAGGCCACGCAGCCGTCTCCTCAATGGTCTCTCTCTTTCTTTCCTGTTTTTGTTCCCTTTTCTTTTGTTTCATTTTTTTTTTCAAAGAACACATTGTTACAAGAGCTGGAAAATACCCAAAAGCAGATAGAGGAACACCAGCACGACAAGGTAAATGCCGCGACAGGGAGCCTGCCCTAGGGACTGCACCTCCTCACTCCTAACCCCTGACTAGTGGCAGTCGTGCCACCTAAAATACCCTAGTTTTGGAGGAGCTGGGACCCCAAAGCACCCAGCAGCAGGAGGCCACAAACTAACCCACGCAGTGGCTGGATGGAAGCTGCCACCCACCTCACTGGAGACCCCCGGTTCGGTTCCTGAACAGGCATGTTCACTCCCATCTCTGTATTTCTATCACACTCATCCATCCCCCTGCCGAGTGAGGACAGCAGCGAGGCTGCGGTGGCTTTGTCCTCGTTTCTAGAGGAGGGTTTGCCCTGGTGCTCCCTGGTGCAGCCCGGCTGCAAGGGACCGTGCTGCTGAGGCAGCCACATCCCCCTCACCCTCAAGGCTTCCCCGACCTCCTTGCTCGATCGGCGGGGAGGTCTGCTCCATGCCCAGCTTGCAGAAATCCCCGTAGGTCTCCACACCTCCCCTGCTCTCAGATAAAGCACCTGAGTAGGATCTGCAAGACAAGCCCACGCCAGCCTGTGCCAGAAAGCTAGAGGGTTGCAGCTTTTTGAAGCAACGGGAGCTTTGGGGACGTGCCCCGTGTCTTGTGCATGACGGGAGGGTCTGGGGGCTGCTTTCCCCCTTGCTTGCAGCCTCTGCCCTCCCAGATGCTCCCTGCCTGCTGCGAGGGTTAGCAGGCCCTGCTTGTGCTCCCCGGCCACCGCTGCTCAGCTCCGGGCAGAAGCAGAGCCCGGAGACCTGCGTGACGCTGCCCGCACGCTGCCCGCCCCAGTTCAGCCCACTTCAACCCCCAGTTGCCCACGGGATCGGATCCTGCTGTGCCTGGAGGATCCCATCCCTCTGCCTCCCTCCCCACCCACAGCATCCTGCCGCAGGGCAGCACGGCCCCGTAGTGCAGGCGCAGGGTCCTGGCCCGGGGGGGACATGCCCAGCATCAAATCCGGCCGGCGGGTCCCACGCTGCCAGCCCTTTGCCGCGGTGAATGTGCACGTGCAGCCCGGAGCAAAGCCAGAGCATCCTGGTGGGACTGGCTTTCCTTCATCTCACAAAGCAGCCTTGGTTCGAGCACGTGTGTGTGTGTGTGTGTCTGTCTGCCCTGTGATCGCTCCCCCCCTCTCGGCATCACCCTGGCATCACCCCAGCGTTGTCATTCACTATCGCCTGCATGAGCTGTTTCTTCACTGGGGCTTTGAAGCTGGGATGGGGGCTTTTAAAGGGAATATAAACCTGGAAATTGCTTGGTTTGCCCCAAACCTGGCTCTTTGTACTCTTCGGTACAAAACCAACCCCATCTCTTCTCTTGCCCTGAACAGCGACGGCTGTCAGACGAGATCGACAAACTGCGGCTGGAGGTCGATCAGCTCAAGACCAGGAGTGGGACGTTCGTGGAGAGCGTGCACACGAGGTAAGAGCCTCCTGCCAAAACCGTGCCAGCCAGTGCACACCCCGCTCTCATCCCACACCCATGTCTTCAGGGCGTTTTGTTTTTTAGGGCCCCAAAATGCTGTTGGTGCTGGGCATTTCAGTCTCACTCAGTTCGTCACAGCAGGGTCGGCTCTGGCTGCACTGTCCCTGCAGCAGATCTGTCCTGGGGTGAGACACGGACTGCTGAGAACAGCCCAGCCCAACCAAACAGCCCCAGATTTACTCTCCAATGACAAAAAAAAAAAACAACACTGGGCATTGTTTCTTTTTCTGCACAAAGGGCTCGGGGCTTGTGCAACCTCTCTCTCAGCCCTTTCACCCAGGGGTGGCTTTATCTAGTTCCGTCCTCGCTGCCCAGCTCAAGGTGCTGCGGACCATGCAGCATTTTCTTCATTTTGGCTCATTTTTAGTCCCTGTGAAGTCTAGATGTTCACCGCCCACCTTTCCTCCCCCGATGTGCTGGGACGGGCTGGTGAGGAAGGAGGAAGCCGTTTGCCGTGATGGCCATCAGTGCAGAGACCGCCACGTAGCACTCTGCTCTGCCATGGTGCTTTGGAGGTCAGACACACAAAGCAGAAGCCCCCCCTCCATTTTTTTTCCTTCCTTTCTCCCTTGGCCTTCCCACAGCCTTCCATTTAAAGTCGGCTGGGAGGTGGGGGGATCCCAGCCCGGTGCTGCAGGAGGTGAGGTGAGTCCATCGGGTCTCAGCCTCTGGCACCAGCCAGGGGAGCCAGCACAGCCGCAAGAAACCAGGAGTGGTCCCAGGAGGTAAGGAAAGGAGGGTGCTGAGGCAGCGTGCACCCCACCGCGCTGCTGTGGCCACCTGGGAGCCCACGTCCTCACCTGAGCCCTCACCACCTGGGCTAGGTGCGACAAGGGATTGCCGGGAGTGACCACGAGCTGCAAAACCTCACCTCTCTGGGAGGACAGCAAAGAAGGGAAGGAGCTAGTGACCAATCTTCAAGCAGAGAGGAAAGGGCCTGGAGGCCCCATGCCCACATTGGAAGGAAGGAACGGGGAGAGCAACGACAAAGTGAGGCTGAAGGACAGCTGCGTGCTGGAGGAGGGTCTGGAGCATACGTGGGACCTGTTTGTATGGGTCTGCAAGAACAAGACGGGCAATCTTTATTTTCTCTTTAATTTCTTGAAGGACAATTCAGCAGAAAGCTTGAGTTACAGAGGCCAGAATAATCCCCCAGTTGAAATGTCAGCTTTTGTCTAAGGCACCTTTATCTGTTTTTAGCTCAGGAGCAGCTTGTCAGCAGCTCCGCAGCTTAAATCCTCTTGAAACTTGGGCTGTGCCTTCGTCTGCAGGCACTGAGCTGACACCAAGCTGAGCTGCTCATGTTAGTGATTTTGTCTGGGCTCGGCAGGATGCTGGGGGTGGGGAGCCCAGATCTATGCCTCCACTGGAAACCAGACCCCACCGTGGTGGAAAATCTGCTGATTTCTCTGGACAAATGCTTTTTGTCATCCTAAATCAAGCCCTCATGCCTCCTATTGCGATGGGTATGGTGAGGAACGACCCCGTTCTCTGGGACGACACTTCGCTCAGCCACAGGGGTGGGTCTTCGGGGTGAGGAGGTGTGACTGGGTGACATGGAGACGTGCAGGGAGCATCACAAATAACAAAAAGTGGCCTCGCGTCCAACTGGAGCTGACGCATTTGTGTTCCTGAGCACCGGCACAAGCCTGGAGGAGGAGGAGAAAGAAGTCCCGTCTGGTTTCCTGTGGGAGATCCCAACGCTCATGTCCCTGCACCTGGAAGATCTGTTTCAAATGGGATTTTATTCGTCAGGGATTTTTTCATGGAAATACTGAAGAAAACGTAAACAGAAGAAAAGCTCCGTGTCTAGCCCCCATCATGGGGATGGGGAGAACAGGCACAAGAGGACTCTGGTGCCATACGTGTAGAGGAGTGGAAGCTGTGCTGGAGAGGGGAGGCCAGGAGGGGACTGCAGCCCCCAGACCCGCCGGTTTGGGCCAAAACTGGCTGGATGCTCAGTGGGTACCGGGGCAAAGCGGGAGGTAGCACTTGGGTAGGGCCCTGGGCTGGGCTTCCAGCTGCCTGTGAACGCACCTCCAGGGCCAGGATAGGGGGAACAGGGCACCCTTCTCCTCCGGACCCTGCTTTTGCATCACTTCACGCAGAGCAGGGAGGCGTCACTGTGGTGGACATCCCAGCACGGCCCCGTCCTCCTCCTCTGTCCTGAGTGAGCCTGGGCCGTGAGGGGAGCCGCAGGGGAGCGTCCTTGCACAGGCAATGTCCACAGCAGAGCTCTCTCTCCCCAGGTCCCACATGGGCAGTGCCACGGACCTGCGCTTCCCGCTGAGCGCCGTGGTCCATGCCCCCGCCGAGCCCTTTGGGACGGCCCCGGGCCTGCCTCGGGCGCAGAAAGGGCGATTCGCCGCCCGGCGAGAGGAGCCGGCCAAGGTAACCCAGCGTCCTGCCAGCACGGGGCCAGGGCCGGGCTCGGGGTCAGGGTTGGGGTCTCCTCCTGCCCCACACGCTGGTCTCACATGTCCTAGATCTGGGGGCGTGGGGCAGTTTCATTCACCCGGCACGGGGGTAATGTGACAAGAAGGGTTTCCCGTTGGGGTTGCATTGAAGCACGAATGCTTGAGGCCTCCAGTTTGGCTTTTGGAGATGTGGGGGTGCCAGGTGGGACCAGTGGACCTTGTTCTTCCAGGACTGGGAGCAGGCCCAGGCAGGCAGCGTCCTGGCCACGGGGCCTCACGCCTTTGACAGCGACCCTGAGATCTCTGACGTGGATGAGGATGACCGCGAGACGCTCTTCAGCTCCATGGACGTGCTCTCCCCTGGCGGGCACTCGGATGCTCAGACCTTGGCCATGATGCTCCAGGAGCAGCTGGACGCCATCAATGAGGAGATCAGGTAGCGGCCATGGCCAAAACCCAGCACTGCCTAGCTCTGAAATGGCTCTGGGGGGGTGGCACAAACCGCCGGGCAGTGGGAGGAGGCTTTGATGCCCTAAAATTGATGTCTCGGTCCAGATTCAGCCAGAGAAATGGCTCGAGGACATTTAGCCACAGAGCTTGGTCCTTCCTACATGGGGATCTCTGTCCTTTGGACGCACCAGTGTGGGCTTACAGAAAGGATCTTTGCTTAAAAAAGCAAAAAAAAATTTAAAAATCCCCATAAATTCTGAAAGGAATTGGGACACCTCTCAGCCGTGGTTTGTGTGGATTCTGATGGCTCTTGCTGCCATTCCTAGAGTCAGCAGCGGGGCTGCGGTTCCCTAAAGCAGGTCAGTCCCGTGACTGGGAGGTACCAGATGGCCAGGGACCCCCCCAGAAAGGTGGGGAGCCTGAAGCCCTGACCTCACTCCTTCACCAGGATGATCCAAGAGGAGAAGGAGTCCACCGAGCTCCGTGCGGAGGAGCTGGAGACGCGCGTGACGAGCGGCAGCATGGAGGGCCTCAACCTCACCCAGCTGTGCAAGAGGGCCTCCATCCCCACCTCGCTGACGGCCCTGTCCCTGGCCAGCTCGTCCCCGCCGCTCAGTGGCCGCTCCACCCCCAAGCTGACCTCCCGCAGCGCCGCTCAGGACCTCGACCGCATGGGGATCATGACGCTGGTGAGGAGGCGCCTGGGGCAGGTGGGAGCCTGGGGAGGGGGGTGCATGTGGCTGCCCCCCAAGTGTCCGGTACGGCTGCGTGATGTGGAACGGGATGCCCGTGTTTGCTGAGGGGTTTCTCCATTAACTGCCTCCCTTTCTGTGTCTCTCTCGCATTCTCCCTTGCAATCAGCCCAGTGACTTGAGGAAGCACCGGAGGAAACTGCTAGTGAGTGGCTCCCACCCTGCTGGGTTTTGTCCAAGCCCCTTTTCCAGCCTGCTCCTGGCTTTGTCCACACCAGGTCAGGGTGCACTAGGCGTGGGATGGAGCTGGGGACCCCAGGGATTCAGCAGGAGGATCAGGGGGATCCCGTAAGGTGCTTGGAGACATGCCGGCTGGCAGCCTGGGGCTCTGGCAGGACGTGGGGAGGGTCCTCAAACATTGAGTGTCCCTTCTGGGGACAGGGCTTATTTGGGACATTCCCATCTGTCCTCCTCAGAGCCCTCTGCTGAAACAGCAGCTTCAGTCCCCACACCCTGACCTGGACCATGGGGCTGCCTCCTCTCTCCTCCCCAGTTCCCTCATTCCCAGGATCTTGGCCCTACGGCTGTATCCTTCCCATCTGCCCGGGCACCTTGAGCCACCACCAGGGCTCTGCTTCAGGCGAATCCTGGAGTGTGGCCTCGGGGCCCCGGTGGCTCTTTTGGCCATGCCTCCATGGAGCAAGAGGGGTAGGTTTTGGGGCAGGCAGCAGGACAAGGATGGAGCTGGAGCCACCCGACCTCATGGCTCCTGTGCTTGTTCAGTCACCCGCAGCTCGGGATGAAAGCCGAGAGGACAAAACCACCATCAAATGCGAGACTTCCCCCCCGTCCTCACCCAGGACGCTGCGGCTGGAGAAGCTGGGTCACCCCGCGCTGAGTCAGGAGGACGGGAAGAGGTAAGCGGAGCACCCGTTGGCTCTCAAACCACTCGTTTGAGGATTTGTGGGGGGGAAGTGTGGGGCTGTGGGATGGGCTGGGGTTTGCTGTGGCTTGTGCGCTGCTCAGGAGTAACCTCAGGCTTTGCTGTTCCTCTCCCCCCTCCATCCCCAGCTCCCTGGAAGAGCAGGCCAGCAACCTCAGCAGCAACAGCAGCCAGGACTCCTTGCACAAGGGCTCCAAGAGGAAGGGGATCAAATCTTCCATCGGGCGCTTGTTTGGGAAAAAAGAGAAGGGCCGCTTGATTCAGCTGAGCAGAGAAGGGGCCACAGGGCAGGGTCTGTGAGCAGCTCCGCTCCCAGGCGGGCCGGGCGGGCATTTTCTCGGGCCGGGCTCTCTGCATGCCTCCTGGCACTGTCTGGCTTCGGGGTGCTGTTGGGGTTGTAACCCCAGAGGAGCAGGGACACCCCTGCTGGGCACCCCTGGGGACGTTGGAGCCACTGGCTTTGGGCTGCCTGCAGGTTCAGGGCAGTCAGAGCCTGGTGCTTTCAGCCCCATGGACCTTTCAGGCCTGAGCATGGCCCAAATCTCTTTCCCTCCCCGTGGCACCTCCCTGATTTTGCACAGCCCTTTGGTGGGAGCTGCTTTTCCACACCTAAACCCTTTACTGCGTCAATGCCGAGCATCTTGAAACAGGAGGGCTGGCAGCTGGGGATCCCTGTGGGCTCCCTGAGGATGCGGGGGGCTATGAGGGTGGGTTGAAAATCCGTGCTGCGACGGCGCATCCCCGACACCCCGGTGCAGTGCCCTGGGGGTTGTCACACTGACCCTGGAGACATCGCGCTGACGCTGGGGACATCACGCTGACCCACAGGTGTTTTGCCCAACAGTGCTGCTGACCGACACAGAGGTGGGCATCCAGGACCCTCTGGGACTCGGCAAGCTGGGTGCTCAGGCTGAGAAGGATCGTCGCCTGCGGAAAAAGTGAGTGGACCTCCTTCTGTGCCCCAGCAAGAAAATGTCCCGCCTGGTGGCTGCTAAGCCATGACACAGGGCTGGGGATCGCTGAAAAGGCTTCTTGCCTTCACACTCTCATGAGCCCTATTAGCTCCTTTATTGCTTTGCTGCCAGCTGATTCTTGCTGCCTGCACTCTCTTCCCTTTCGAGAGCTGTTCCCTTCTCCTCAAGCTCCCAATAAACCACTCTTTTGTTTCTGTTCCCTCCAGGCATGAACTTCTGGAAGAGGCTCGGAGGAAAGGATTGCCCTTTGCCCACTGGGATGGCCCCACCGTTGTCTCCTGGCTGGAGGTGAGGCAGAGCACGCCCGCGCATTGTCCCCACACGCCGATGGCTTTGCAGTTGCTGCTGGTCTGCAGTGTGCTCCCCTGGCAGGGGTACAGCACCCCACAGCCCCACCGTGCTTGATCCATGCACAGCATGACCATTGCAAAACAGCTCATGCTCAGCAGTTTCTTCACCTGGCAAAGCCTCGAGCCCCTCAACGTGCCCTATAGAATGGGTGTTCGGTGCCAGTGGCAGTAGGGGCCACTTCCCGAGGCACGGAGATGTTTTCTCTCCTCCCTGGTTGAGTAGGGAGGTGGCAAAGGGGCGGTCGTGGAGCCATTTGTAGGTCCAAGTGAGTGGAGCTGGGGGAGCAGAGCAGACCCCCAGATCTCTCGTGGTCTGCAGGGTTGCACTTTGGGGTGTCCTCAAGCTCTGAGTTGAAAGGCTCCGTGGGTGTTCTTTCACTGTGCTGTCTCCATGAGATATAGGGATGCTGCTCTGCCTGCAAGCCATGTGTGCAAGGGCCAAACAAAAAAGGAGCCCCCCGTGGATATCCAGCTTTGATACTGCGTTTAAACCGGGCGTCCTAGACCCCTGCCAGAGGAAATGAGGGTCTGTGCCCTGGGCAGTCACCAGCTTTGCCCTGTTTCGGCAGCTCTGGGTGGGAATGCCTGCCTGGTACGTCGCTGCTTGCCGAGCCAACGTGAAGAGTGGAGCCATCATGTCAGCCTTGTCCGACACCGAGATCCAGAGGGAGATCGGCATCAGCAACGCGCTGCATCGCCTGAAGCTGCGCCTGGCCATCCAGGAGATGGTTTCGCTCACGAGCCCCTCGGCACCACCCACCTCACGGACAGTAAGTGCCCCATCCCACGGCTGGTTTTCCCCTTTCCCTGGCTCCTTGGAACCACTGTGGCTCGTTGTTCCCCAGGGAGCCCCAGTATTGCAGGCAAGTGCAGCCAGAAGGGGTTCTCTAGCATTCAGCGCAGGCTGTGGATGGGGTGACATCCCCTCACGGAGCAGTAAACCCACCAGACACGTGTCCTCAGGCACAAAGGTAGTTTACTGCCATCAAGTGTGAAGCACTTTCCTGCCTTGAAGGCCCAGCAGACGCCCGCACCCTCACCCACAGGGGCTGTCAGCAAGGGGCTGACTCTGCAAAGCAGCCAGCGAAGAGCAAAGCTCAGGGACTGTCTGCTCTGGAGGGGATAAAATCTGACCCAGGCAGCAGGTTTGATCTGCAGGGCCAGCTTGGTTATGCAGTCATTTTTTCAGTCATTTCAATACAAAACTTTTCCCGAGACCATCTGAAAATTCCTGGTGCAAGTCAGAGTGGCTCCAGATCCCAGCCTTGCTCTGGCTAGAACAGGGAGCGGATGGCAGGATCATGTCTTGTGCTGGTCCCTAAAGCCCCCGAGGGGTTAATGGTGCACCAGTCAGCCAAGACATGTCTGTAGAAATACGGACAGCAGAAAGAAAGGCCCCAGGCATGCCCTCAGATGGCCCTGTCTGGCGTCACAGCTGTCAGGGACAAGCCTGCAGGCTCCGTGAACATAAAACCAAAGTATAAAGGCAGCCAGAGGGCCAGTGGTCCTTGCTGGGCTCTCCGTGGCTGCATGGACAGCCCAGGGTGCGCAGGGGCAGTGGGGTGCCAGCAGCCCAGGAGGATACAGGGATGCTGCAAGGTGCCCCCCGGTGCCATCCCAGGTGTGAGGGTGGTCTGGTCCCCCTTCATCTTGAGCCAGGCTCATTTCCATCGTGAGCTGAGGCCATGGTGGGTCACCCTGACCACTCTGCCCTTTTTCTCCTCCAGTCCTCTGGAAACGTCTGGGTCACCCACGAGGAGATGGAGAACATGGCGACGTCCACCAAGACGGTGAGGCTGGGCGCCCCGCTGCCGCCGCGGCGTATCGGTTACCACGCTGAGCTCTGGGCATGCATTAACGCGCCAAACCCCAGGAGGGAAGGGGATCTTTGCTGTGTCTCATGTGTCAGCTCATGGCCAGCACATTGCACCTGTCTAGAAACCGTCTTTCAGCCTTTAATATCCCAACAATTTCTAAAGCTGGCTTAAAAACCGTCAGATGCATTTTCCTTCGTCAAGCCCCCATGGGTTGTGCTGGGTTTCTAGCATAGCTCGTCTGTCGGTTGTGAATTAGACAGAAGGGAAAGACAAAAACGAGGGTGATCTCAGACAGATGAATGAGTCTGAGTCCCATACTGGTCAGCCTGTACCCAGAGAAGTCACCGTCTAACCCCCATTGACTTTAGTGCGCCCAAATATTGTCCCCTCTGTCTGTCCCTACCACTGGCTGATAGCTTGGGGTCCCTCAGGGGGAGGTGGCCGTGCTCCCAAAACCTCTGGGCCCTTTGGAGAGAGGTATCCATGCTCCCCTCTCTGCAACTTAATGACCCCATATTCACGTCTCAGAGCAGGGGCAGCATTTTGGCTCTGTTGTGTGGATGAGGCGTTTTATTGAAGCTCATGCCCGCTGCCTGGGAAACACAGAGCTTGTAACTGGCAGGTGCCTTTTGGGGACAGCGAGCTCAGGGTTACGGCAGGGGTTGCAGCCCTTTCCCTCGCAGGTTTCGCAAGTTTGAGAGGAACTAGTTCAAGGTGACAGGGAAAAACAGCTGCAAAATGGGCAGATTGCGTTAGGCAGCCCCTCTGGGAGGTTGTGATCCATGAGCTGAAGCTTAGATTTCTCTGCATCTGTCTTTGGGTGACCCAAGAGGTGCCCATGTTACCCAGGACAGACACATGAGCCCCAGGTCTGTGCCAACTCCTGCCCAAGACCTGTAAACAAAGCCCCATCCTACATCCTCCTTGCTTGCTTGAGAGGTGGGGGGAAGTTTGGGCCCCATGGGGCCGCGTTGTCCCCAGCACCCTGCTGGCAAGGCTGAGCCCCCCAGGCCCATCTGGGTCACGCTGTGCCGAGGGTCCCCTGCACTGTCACAGCGCAGCGCCGCCGGGTACTGACTTTACCTGTCCTTTCTGTTGACATGCTGCGTGTGTCACGCTTAGGACACAGAGGAAGGCAGCTGGGCACAGGTGAGGTCCCCATTGCACTTTTTTTCGGTGGGGTGGGCATGGGAGGGAGAGACGGACACCACGGGGCACCCAGGGAATGAGCTTGGGGCATCAGTATTCAGCAAGTCCTGCTTGGAGCTGAGCCTGCACCCGGTGATAACGCCTCTGAGCCATCTCTTGGGCATGGGATGGTCCTCCTGGGACCTCCCACCAAGAAGTGCCCTTCTCTGCTTCAAGCTGTGACTTTTTTCCTGAGCCATCCTCTGTAAGACACAGTTCTGGTGTTAAAAATCCCCACCTAAGACTGACCAGCCATCCTGGGTGGGGGGCAGGTTTCAAGCTGCACAGATGTTGAGGTTTCACCTTTATTGGCCCTGAGTTCAGGATACAGAACATTTTCATGGACTGAAAAGGTAGGAGGGAAAAGTCCTGCTTGGTTCCATCTTTTCTGGTTTCGATGATTCTCAGTTGTCTTACTTTTCTTCTGGTGGATTTAATTTCCTTTCTGGACCCAGAATCAGCTTGCAGTGAAAGTGACTGGATGTTTTGCTGCCCAAAACAGACCTTTTATCATTTTGAAATCACAAAATAGAAAGTTTGGTGATTTCTAAAAATCGGTTGGGAAAGCAATAAAATATATTTCCTACCTAGTTGTTTCAGCTTTCCTGAATGTGCTTTTTCCAGAAGTCGGTCAGAAAGTCCCTTGTGCTTGCCTCGTGGCTGCTGCCCTGTCTCTTTGGGGCACATGAGCAGGACAAGGACCATGGCCAACAGGACTGTTCCCCCCAGCTCCTTCAGTCCAAACTGGGGTTCATCTCCTCTAGCCCATGTTTAGTTCTCAGGACGGTGACCCCCAGGCTGCAGCACTGACCGGTCACCGGTCACCGGTCTTCTGGGATTATCTGCAGCTCTACCAAGCCCTGGTTTCTCCCTAGTTCGTCCATTCGCTTTCACAGACACTGGCCTATGGGGACATGAACCATGAGTGGATTGGGAATGAGTGGCTGCCCAGCCTGGGCCTCCCGCAGTATCGCAGCTACTTCATGGAGTGTCTCGTCGATGCACGGATGCTGGACCACCTCACCAAGAAAGATCTCAGAGTGCACCTGAAGATGGTGGACAGCTTCCACCGGTGAGTGCCCTCCTTTGGGAGGTCCTTGGGGCGCAGCGCCTGCACGTGGAGCAGAGGATGGGGGAATTGGAGGGATTTTCCCCTGTCTAGGGCAGGCTCAGTACTGAAGGATGGCACCTGGGACAGCTAGTGTGGGCAAAATAGCTCCTTCCAGCAAAACTGGAGAGGAGCAAGCCTTCTTCTGGCTGTGGAACAAACCACAGACAAAAAAAAGGGCTCATCCCATCTGATCCCCACCCTGTGTCCGTGGAGGCTGCCAGAACCCCTCAGGCTGGAGCAGCTCCCATGGGCAGGTTGTCCCTTCCCTCCCCAGGCCCCAAGTATCATTGCTTGTATTGAGGTACTCTCAGACAGGTAGAACAGGGTAAAACTGATGGAATGAGGAATTACGATGAAAGGGAGGGATGTTCCCCAGGTTCTGGCTAAGATTTTCCCTTTGTGCTGTGTCTGTGATGACCCAGTGCTGCACCAAAGCATCCTTTGGGCACATGGAAAACAAGTGGGGAGGGGGGTTCCTCTGCAGGGTCCCTCCAAGGTGCCTGCCCCCGTGATGCTGAGCCCTCCTGAAGGTTGAGTGGTCTCTCGTGTCCTTGCAGCACCAGCCTGCAGTACGGCATCATGTGCCTGAAGAGGCTCAACTACGACCGCAAAGAGCTCGAGAGGAGGCGAGAAGAGACCCAGCATGAAATCAAAGGTCAGCAGCCACGTACACCACCCAGCTCTGGGAAGGCTGGTGGGAAACCTCCAGAGATGCCCAGCAATGGTCCCTCTCCTGTATTCTTATCACAGCACTTGCCAAGGGAAAATCGGTATTTCTGAGCAACACCCATGCCCGTAGGGCTGTTCTCCGTGGGGAACTTCCTTGCAGTATTCCCCAACAGGTTGCTCCAAGTACCTTTGAGCAGCTCACCTTGGTCAGGCATGAGGAAAAAGGAAGGTTGTCAAGACAGGAAAGATCTAGCCCGAGCTTCGGATCAACTTCTGCCCCTTTCAGATGCTCAGGACACTCCCCAGCTTGCTCAGCCTTCCCTTCTCCTTTGGCTGTCCTGAGATTTCCCGTGCATCTGGCTGCTGCTTAGATTACAACTCATTATTGATAATGCCCCTAATTAAACCAGCAACCCTGGGTTCTTAGGATTAATTTTCACAGTTGCTTTCTGCTTGTTATTTCAACTTTCAGTTTGATAAATTGAGGCGAGCTGTTGCTGGCACTTGGGTGCGTGGTGTTGCTGCTGGCCCAGGAAGAATCATCCCGGGATCAGCCTGGGGCTGTGAGGCAGGGTTCCAGGACATCGTCAGGTCCCCACACAACCATGAGCACGGTCTGAGCTGCCCTGAGACCTGTCCTTGCTCTTCTGCAGACGTGCTGGTGTGGACCAACGACCAGGTCATCCACTGGATCCAGTCCATCGGGCTTCGCGAGTACGCGAACAACCTCGTTGAGAGCGGGGTGCACGGGGCGCTCCTGGCCCTCGACGAAAACTTCGACCACAACAGCCTGGCACTCGTCTTGCAAATCCCCACACAGAACACGCAGGTAGGGGCAGCATCCCTGGGGTGTTTTGGGGGCGGGTGGTGGGCACGGGACATGGCTGTGGTGTGACTCCAGCAGTGCCACCAACCCTGCTGTGCTCTGAGCAGAGCACTCAGGTGGTGCACGGGCTTTTTCTCTGTCATCCCTAGGGTTTCCTGGGTTGGGGAGTTGTGCTGGGAACTGCTCCCATCGATGGGGAGTGTTCATTTGATGTTATTTTCAGGCTCGACAAGTGCTGGAGAGGGAGTTCAACAATCTGCTTGCATTGGGCACAGATCGAAGGCTGGATGATGTGAGTACCAAACCGCCCAGGCCTGAATCGTGCTGGGTGCCTGTTCTTGTTCAAGAAACAGGATTGACAGGACCTCTGCTCTCTCCTGCCTTGTCCTGGGGAGTCAAGCAGTGCATCATAGACTCTAGAGCAATTGCAGGAGCAGTGGAATAATTTAAAACTAAATTAATTTAAAACTTAAAACTGGTTGTGGAGGCGGATGAGGTAGGGTCTTGTGCATCTTTTCTAGTGCTCGGTGGGCTGAATTTGAAGAGGACCCAACTGGCTTTCCTTGCCAGCTGCTTTAATATTGCCTTATAGAGGCACAGACATCCTGTGCATGACACATCTGTGGCTGGTAAAGCTGGTGGGTTGGAGGTGCCCCATGATGCAGACAGAAAGCTGTTCGCATTGAGTCACCGAAGGTGGGAATTCATCTAGATCTGTCCTACATCCAGCTTCCTTGCATGAAGTGTGATAGCAGACCTGGTCAGGACTCTCTTTAGAGCATGAAAACAAGCAGGCACTTCCAGATGCCATCATCTGTGTAAGGTTAGATGCTTCTCTTTGGGTCCTTGCTGGGGCTCCCATGTTGGTGTATCCAGGGCATCTTTGCAGGCAGGGTGAAGAGAAGAGAGAGGCAGGCTGGCTCCTATGTCCTTAGCCCAATTTGATCAGACACTTCTGCACAGTTTGGGATGGCCTTGGCATACTGGCACGCGCTCAGTTAGGCGAAAGCAGTGCCAGGATCTCACGAGGGCTGAAGGTCCAGGCTGCTGGGCTCAAACTCGCTCTTCCTTCCTAGGGGGATGACAAAACCTTCCGGCGAACCCCGTCCTGGCGAAAGCGCTTCCGCCCACGAGATGTTCACAGCATCAACATGCTCAGTGGCTCGGCCGAGACGCTGCCCGCCGGCTTCCGTGTCACCAGCCTGGTGCCCCTGCCACCCCCATCCGCCCCTGCCAAGAAGATGCCCCCAGAAGGTCGGTCACCCCCTTCCCCTCGGGTCCCCTTCCACCACGGGGAACCTCACAGCACGTGTGGGGATGGCGTGTGGGGATGACGTGCTGTTGGGAGAGGAGAGGGAGAGAGGTCTGCCGGTTGCCTGCAATGCTGAATTCAGCCAGCAGAGCTGTTGTCTGCTGTAAATGGTACTCCTGGGGGGTTATTTCAGACCCTTCTCTGCTGTGAGGTTTCTTTGTTTTGAACTGCGAGAACTAGGGCGAGGGCTGGATGGGGGCCGTGGTGGCTATGGCATGAAATGGGGATGTGTCACCCACCGTGGCTGTGGCACCTGGCTCAGAGCCTGCTGGGGGGCTCTGGAGGGAAGCAGCGGCCTGACCTGAGCCAGTCTTGTCCATCCTGCCTTTTGGAAGCCATCCCCAAAGGGACTGAAATAACCAGACCAACTCAGTCCAAGCGCTGCTGAGCAGCGACGGGCTGGCAGGGACTTGCTTTGACACCCTTGCTGCCCCTGCTGCCGGCTGTCATGTGGGTTTTAACGGAGCGCATGTCCCAGGCTCTGCCCCAGCACCATACAACTCCCTTCTACAAGTTGTCTCGGTCCCTTCAGAAGCTGTAGGGAGGCACAAGCTCTGGCTAAGTCACCCCGGTTTGTCCCCTGGACCAGGTACCCCTGTGCCACTGTCCCAAACCACCTGAGATGCAGAGGCAGCTTCAGCAGGCTCAGCAATGAACGTGTGAATGAGAATTACACATTGTGCTTCACATTCCAGCTCCAAGTCCAAGGCTCAGTTCTCCTCCTGTTTCCAGATTTGCTCAAATTTCACAGCTTTCTACTAGTGGTTTAGGTCTTTTCTGTATTTTCCATGCCATCCCTAAAAGATGCAATTCTCAGCTGGCCAAGGACAATAAAACCTGGGGCAAAATCCCAATGACCGACAGCCCCCAGATACAGACAGCAGGGTGCTCGCTGCCCAAGAGTAAGGAAGGATGGCAAGTGGTAACTTTCCAAATACCCTAGAGCCTTGGGTGAAGGCCAAACATACCTCTTCCTTTGACTCATGTAGCTTTAGTGCACAGATGCTGCCTAATAAACGTGTTGGTGGGAAGCCGAGGGCTAATTGGGGCAGTCACTAATTTCATGCTGCGCTCTTTGATTTGCTTCCAGTTGGTGCCTCTGGGTCGCCACGGCTGGAGACCTCCACGGTCCGGACGTACTCCTGCTGAGGGTCAGCGTGACGGGAACCAGCCCGGCCCTGGGTACGTGCGAGGAGGACTGAGGCCTCTGAGCTGGGTGGGGGCCAAGAGGGGAGCAGGAGGACCCGGTGTCCCCCACTGGTGTCACCCGGGCAGGGTGTCTGCTGTCACCAAGGTCTGCCTCGCTGTGGGGGTGTATGGAGACCTCAGCGGTGGGGGAACAGCCTGCTGCTACCTGAGGCTCACAGGACCCTGAGATGATGCAGAGGAGATGCTCAGCATCCTCAGCACATACCAGTTGTCCAGTCCCTGGGGTCCCCAGGATGCCACCCTAGATGTGGGGTCCCAGTGGGGTGAGGGAAGGAGAGTCTCCAGGGACCCTGCTGTGCCCCAGGGCACAGAGCTCCATGCCAGAAGCTTGCACCACCGACTGGCTGGGTTTGTCTGCTTGTTGGTCCCCAGACAGAGGTGCACCACTGTCCTCATGGTGCCTTTCCCACTTTGTTTCTCAGCACATCCCCACTATCCGTTCAGCCACGTGCTGGCTGCGTTTCAGGACAAGGCCAGAGCCCAGCCTGCGCCTGTTCCTCGGCCCAGACCAACAGATGCCGCAGTGCTCCTGCCATGGACCGAAAAGGATGCTCTCCTTTCTGCTTGTGCACCCTGCTGCTTCCCCCGGCTCCCCGTGCCTCCCACCCGTGGCTTTTCTGCCCACCCCACACTGCACCAGCCAGGCTAGAGGTGCACTCGCCGGGTGCCAGCTCCATCGCTGGTGGAAGTGTGGTGCAACCCATCAGAGATGCGGAGACGCCCGGAAAGCGGGCTGCGACATTTGGAAACGTTTCTCCTGCCTGGTTCACATTGCCAATATGCCACAGGCTGCTGCACCGGCACACCGGAGCTCCTCCAGGCATCAAGGACACCGCTGCCCGCAGGACTCGAAGCCAGGGAGGATTCAGGCTCGTCTTTGTGCGAAAATCCTGACACTGGGGTGAATGGGCAAGGAGCTGCCCCTGGGACAGGACACGGGGGCTGAGGCCAGTGCCAGGGTGGGCGCTGCGCAGGATGGGGCAGGGACCGGCTGCCGTGGGGGCGAGGAGCGGGCAGTCGGGGCATTTCGGGGTGCTCACACGGCAGCTCTGCCAAGGGCTGCGTGGGGAAGGGCTGGACCGCCCCATCCGGCTCGCTGCCAGCCAGGACGGTGCCAGGACCGTCCTTGGGGACCGGGGAGACGCGACGGGGGCACCCGGCACCCCAGGACGTGCCCATCCCTTCCCTTCTAGGTGCAGAGGAGATGCTCTCCCCTCCTGCCCCCAGGCTACGGGCAGGGATCGATCCAGGAGGCTCTCAGCTCTTCCCATTTCTCCCCCGTAGGGTAGGATCTCTTCGTCTCCTCATGCCACGTTTGCCTTGTGTGGCCCCTATTTCTGATGTGATATTTATTGATGGCTGGAATGACCTATACTTATCATGTGCTGTCTGGAAGTGCAATATCTGAGAGGCTATACAGTCACGATGTCTTTTCGGTGTATTATTTGCCTAATACAGTATTAAATATTTTTTTAATTTGAAGAGTCGGTGAGCCCTTTATATCGATGCCCCCTTTCTTTCGTCATATTATTGGTACTGCATGGACTCCAAACCCTGAAGTGGGTCAGGAAAGGATGTATGTGTGTTCCAATAAACAGGATTTTAAAGCAGTGCTGGCTCGAGCCTTCTTTCTAGAGACCAAATTAAAAATATAATTAATCTTTGGAGCCCAGAGTTAGCGTTGCCTGCTCCCCTGAGTGCTTTTGAGTTACAGGACTGAGTCCCAGTTGTAAGCCAGCGGACTCACTGGTCTCTACAGGGCTGATTCGAAGTGTGGGACACCCAGTTCCCATCACTGAAGTCCAAACGGTGCCCTAGGATTTTCTCATATGGAGAACCCCCTAACCTGGGGGGTTTGGAGAGTTTTGCACAACATGAAACAGCAGTAAAGGAGGCCCTGAGCAGTTCAAACAAGAATGCCTTTATTAAAAAAAAAAAAAATCCAAATAAGTTAGCAAAAATAATAATTAAAAAAAAAAACAACAAACAAATGGCAACTCCACACAGCGTTCAGTAGAAAAGCCGGCGAGGGCAGCCCGCGAGGTGCCAGCCGGAAAGAGACGTTGGTCAAAGAGCATCTTGGAAAAAAATGAGCAAGCGACCCCAGCACACGCAGCGGCCCCCGAGGAACGAATGCCCCCGGCCGGGGGGACGAAGCCGTGCCCGACGCTGGTCATGGGGACCGGGGGCTGCTGCCAGCAGGGAGCTGCGGCGCTGCCGCAACCCCACCTCTCCCCCTTTTCTTTTTCCAGCTGGCGGGAGCTTTTGGCGAAGAGTTGGGAAAGGAATCGAGTGGTTTCAGCGGTGTAGTCCACGGCGCCGGAGGGATAAATACAATTTCCAGTGGCTGGACCCTTCCAGCATCTCATTCCCGCCCCGTTACCAGCTCGGAGAGCCGCCGGGGTTTGTGCCGGCTCAGTTTTGAACCCGCTCCTCCTGGAACGTCACGGCCACGTCCTCTACGGCGATGCTCTCCACGATGGAGGAGAGCGAGTGGAGGTTGCGGTCCTCCGCCGCGTCGTCAGGCAGGAGGTGATCTGTGAAAAGCAGGGGTGACGTCTGCTGGGGATGGCACAGGGACGGGGACAGGGACAGGGACGGGGACAGGGACGGCTCCTGCTTCGTGTGCAGGGGACCCCGTGCCTCCCCACGTGGCCGCAGTGATTCAGGGACCTGCACCCAGCTCCCACCCTGAGGGCTGAGACCTTCCCCTGGAGATGGCAACGGAGAGTGAAACTTTTGGAAATTTTTTGGTTTTATTCCCGGTTGGAAAATGAGATTTAAGTTTTCATCTTCTGGGGGAAAAAAATAAATAATATAATAAAAGAAAAAGAAAAAGAAAACGTGGATTTGGAAGGGGTTAACTGCAAAACGGAAAATAAACCAGCAGCTGCACTGGGACATGGGGAGGGCGAAGTAGTGCAGGGCGGCGATGGGCAGCCAAGCCGCGGGACGGCAACAGAAAAAAATCCCTCATGGGGTCTGGGGCGCCGAACTGCTGCCGTCCAGTTCCTCGGCTCATGGGGAGCCAACGTCCCTGGGGGATCAGGCAATGGGAGAAGCCTGAGTGTGCTCAGCACTGAGCCAAGGCGGCGCTGGAGGATTTATGAGCCTCAGTGGGGCTCATCCCTCCCGGACAGCAGAAGTCTGCGGGGTGGGGAGAAGACAAGGCTCCTTTTGTCCTCCACCCCGAGCATCCCCCAGGGGAAGCTTTGGCTCGGTGACGTCCCAGGGCTGTGGTGTCCCCCCCCGGCAAGGCTGCGGGATGCAGGGACGAGGCAGGGAGGACCTTACCCGCAGGGTTGGTGCCGAACTCCAGCTGGGTGCTCCACTCGGGGCTGCAGGACGAGCTGCCGGACCCGCACTCGCTGGCCGCCTGCAAGGAGCCGAGATGCCGGCCGTGGGTCTCGCCTCCAGCCCGGCCAAACCCCACCGGCTGCCCCCCGAAACACCCCGGGGTGCCCCCATCACAGCAGCACAACGCCCCTGTAGGATGATGGGCACGGCCCTCCTCACCCTGCCTGAAAAGCAGACAGTGACATTTGGGGTCCCTGGGGACCCATCAGTGCCAGATGCACCATTAAGCACCGTAAGGGCTGAAAAAAAAAGGGGCTCTGGACCAGTGGCCATCCTCAGTACAGGTTAAAAAAGTGTCTCTTTACCTGATAACTATGAGAAAGGTGCTAGAAGCAGATGAACATCCTTGGGCAAAACAGCTTTTTGCTGAAAATCATCTAATCAAGTTAAATAAAAGATGTCGCATGGGCTGGGCACCCTCAGGCTGTCCCAAGGGGCTTTCTGGGGACCATCTTTTTTTGCAGTTTGATTTGTGGACTTGGGGCTGAAAAGATTTCACAGAAAAGAGCTGACAGCCTGAAAAATGAGAGCGTTACTCAGCAAAGCTCAGAAGTAATTTTTTGTGTGTGTGTGTGTGTCTTCATCTTTCGGTCTAGAAGCGGATGCCGGCCTGGGTTAAACTCGAAATGGGGTTTGTGGGAGCAACCCGCAGGACCCATCCGCTGTTCGTAGCAGCTCAGAAATTGAATTTGGCTCTGGGAGGTGGTCATACTCCGGCTGTGGGTGGGGGGCGCAGTGGGGGGGCTTCACCTTGCCAGGGCCAGCCCATGGGCACCCAGCACCACGGAGCTGAACCTCCAAACCTTGCTGGTGAACCCCCAAACCTTGGGTCCCAGCTTGGTCTTGGCTGCCGACGCAGCTAGTTCGTTAGCGGTTTGATTTATTTCCCACTAAAAAAATGGAAATTCTTAAGGATAAGATTTTTCTTTTTGCCCAGAATCCTGCATTTTGTGTTCGATATGTTCCCCCCTGCCCCTGCCTGGGAGAGCAGCCCGCAGGGAGCAGCGGCGACGCGGGCACGGGTCCTGCTTTGGGCCCTTCCATCAGCAGGGGCGCGGGGGCAGATGACAAATCCAGCTGAATTAAACCCAAGCGGGCACGGTGGCTTTGCGCTGGGAAGCCCCAGGGGTGTTTTGGCACAGAGCCTCGGGCTGCCGTTAGCCCTTTGTGCAGCTCTTGGGGTACCACGCGGGGCTGCCCCGGCACCCCTTGGTCTGGAAGCGGGTGGCTCTGCAAAGGCCACTTCTCGGTGCCTGCTGCAGAGTCCCTCTCTGTCTGTACCTATGTCCATCTGTATCCGTCTGTAGATTTAGATAGCTATGTAACTGTAATACCTGTGTAATCTAGATATCTATATAATGTATATAATCCATATCCACATGTGTCAGCTGTGGCTGCCTCTTCTGTGTCTCTGCCTACCACTTCTAACCACGCCACCTCCCTCTGTACCAGCCATACCTACACCGATGTCTGTAGCTTGGCACTTCCATGCACAAAGCCTCAGCAGCGGGGAAGTATGTGTGTGTGGGGGGGGGGGGGCATACTTTTATTTTATTTTATTATTTTATTTTATTTTATTTTATTTTATTTTATTTTATTTTATTTTATTTTATTTTATTTTATTTTATTTTATTTTATTTTATTTTATTTTATTTTATTTTATTTATTTTATTTATTTTTATTTTATTTTTATTTTTTTTACTTTATTTTACTTTATTATTTAATTTTATTTTATTTTATTTCATTTTATTTTATTTACTTTATTTTATTTTATTTTATTTTATATTTTATTTTATGTTACTTTATTTTATTTTAATTTAATTTAATGTTCCTTTATTTTATTTTATTTTATTTTAATTTTATGTTACCGTACTTTACATTTCTTTGTTATTCATGCCTTTAGGCTCCCTCCCAAGCACCCACACCACGCTCAGCGCAATGCCCAGCTCCAGCCCACGCTACGCCCGCTCCTACAGCCACAGCCCCCTCCCTACAAAGGGAGCTCTCAGCCCCTTTGCCCAGCGACCTGAGCCACCCTGCGCTCACTAACCCGCAGCAGCAGCACCTGCCTCGCACCGGGTCCCGATCCTGCCCTCCCAGCACCCCGCAGCCCCCCCGTCACCGAGCACCCCCCCGCCACCAGCCCCGTCCCAGGGAGGGGGTCGCGGCACTCACGGTGGGCTGGGGGCCGGCGGGGCGGTAGCGCAGGTCCCTCTGCTCCCGCTCCTGCTGGTTGAGGGTGCTGAGCAGGCTCTGCAGGCGCTCGATGTACTGGATGGCGCTGCGCAGGATCTCCACCTTGGGCAGCCGCTGGTTGGGGTTGAGCAGGGTGCTGCGCTTCAGCGCCTCGAAGGCTTCGTTCACCTTCTTCAGGCGGCGCTTCTCCCGCAGCGTGGCCGCCCGCCGCCGGTCGATGGAGACCGTCTTGCGCTTGCAGATCTTGCAAGCCCAGGGCAGGCATTGCCCGGGGCAGTGCTCGGCCAGGGCCGAGTCCTTCTCCTCCAAAGCCACCCTGCTTTCGGGGCACAGGGCCACCTCGGGCCGCTCGGGGAACGCCGCCGGCTCATAGCCCTGCAGGCGGGAGCCCAAGAAGTTTTCCCCGTCGTAAAACCTCTGGTCCGGGAAAAAGTAAGGGTTGGTCTCGAAGAGCTCCATGGGGGGGGACGTGCGTGCGGCTCGGGGACGGCTGCTCCGTCTCCCCACGCCAACTGCTTGGTGCCATTTAAACCCCGGCGCTGGCATTAAATCACGGAGATAAATATAGCGAACCTAAAAAGGAAACCTGAGCCCACCCTAAGCTGCTTCCTCGCATCAAAACTTGTCCGTCTGCGGTCGTGCGCTCGCCCTCCCCGCGGGGATTGCGCTGCCCAGGGGGGGAGCTGGCACGGCGGGAGGGCGGCTCGGCAAACGGGGGCTTTGTTTGCGCCCGCGGGTGGCACCGGGGCCGGTGGGTGGCTGCCAGCTCCGTCCCGCATTCCGGTGTCATCTGGTCCCTTCAGTTACGGGGTGGTCGGGGTGGGGGCAGCCACGTGGCCGGCACCCACACCCCTTCGTGGCACCCCGGGTCTGCGCCATCCCCGCGGGCAGAGCCCAGCTCCGCTCAGCTTCTCCCCGTCGCTGCCCCGTGCCCCCCGCGTTTCCCACGGCCGCATCCTGCCGGGGTGCAAAGGCCTGGTCCCGCTTCTGCTGAAGCCGTGGGGAAGCGGAGGAATCCAGTCCAGAGAGGGGTGGTTCTCACCTTCCCAGTGGGGAAACTGAGGCACGGTGATGGGCTTTCTGTGAGCAACAGCGGGGTGCTGGGGTTTTAACCCTTCCCCGGCCCTCCCAGGACACCAGCAGCATCTACCCAGCTTTGTCTTTAATCCAGAGGGTGTTTTTTTTTTCCACTGGGAACGTCAGAAACCATCTCCCACCTCCTCCTATTCCTGCTCCGGGCCAGATTCCAGCCGAGGGATCGGTCAGTGGAAAGAATGTCAGCCAAGAGCGGGGCCGACCCTGCTGGGATTTTCCTTCCCCAAATCCCCCTCCCTGGGGAGGCGCATTCCCTGCGCCCACCCACGGGCACCCTGGCTGACTTTGGGTTCATTTCTAGCCATTTTGGGGCCCACCATGGTGCTCTGCTCCCAAGGGACATCCGTTTGCCAGCAGGGGCAGTGATTTCTTCACGGCCAGGAGCCCTGAAACGTCCCCTAGCTCTGCTGCCAGCTCTCTTGGGCTCGCAACACTGGGAAATCGCTGTCCCCACATTTTTACCACCTAGAAAATACCTGCAGTTCTGCAGTTATAACAGCAGGGACTGCAGCCATGGGTCCAGCACAGACCCTGAGCATCCTGGGCTCAGCCAAAACCCTTAAATACTCGAGAAGGAAAGAAATCAGGTCGCAGGGTTGGTCCCCGTATTAGGCAAAATTATTTAAATGGTTATAAAGGGGCAGGATTCATCCCCGAGAGCCTGGAGAGTGTCTGGCACAAAGCTGTTAGGAGGGGAGAACCCAAGCCAGGCTGAGGAGCAGAGTGGCTCGCTCGTGGGGACCTGTGCTGGGGGCACTCGCTGGTGGGCACAACCCTGGTGAGCTCCCGGGTGAGGGACACTACAGGAACCAGCCCGACTCTACCACGCGGATGGGTTTTTTTTTAATTGCCAAAGTGTGTTTGGAGGATGAGGACAGCAGCGGTGACACAGCCAGCCCCGCTGGGCACGTGGCAGGGCCGTGCAGCAGAGCGGCCAAGCATTTAGCACTTCATAAAACAGGGGCAGCAGCGCTGCAGCCGGCGCAGGGGCTTTCCCAGCCAGGAGGGAAGCAGGGAGAGACGGGGGATGAGGCAGCCCCCACGGGCCACCAGGGTCACCGAAACCCCACAGCAGGCGAGCCAGGAGGCAGCCTGGGGGCACCCGACCCTGGAGAGGGGGACAAACGATGGTGCCACCTGCGATGGGCACGGGGGAAGAGGCATCGGGCGGGGGTGCCAGCCTGAGCACCCACATTCACTCCAGCTCTTTAAGGGCCCCCATCCAGGCTGTCACCGATACGGGGACCTGCCCACGGTGCTGTCCTCCATCCCAGGTGCTCTTCGGATGCTCTTTGCCCAGGGTCCCCGTAGTCCTGGGCACAGTGTGGGGACACAGCGCAGTCTCAAAGCAGGCTCACGCACCCCCACGGCTGGGCACACAGCCACCAGCCCTTCCCCAGCCCCACAAAGGGCCCCGGGGGCTCCCATCGCAGCCCCCGGCACCCTGCGTACGGCCCTGAAGCTGGGCAGTTTTTCCCCATAGGTGCCCAACGGCGGCTGCAGGCTGCGCCCCGGGTAATTCGGAGCCGTCGGGGGCTTAGGGCTCTGCTGCCGGCTGTCAGGTTAGCCCGTGATGGATGGCGGCGGCTGGGACGCACACAAAGGCGAGGCTGTGTGCGCGCCGGGCAGAACGTGCTGCGATCCGTCACGGGGTGACCTTCCCCGGCTGGCAGAGGAGGGGGCCCCCGGCCTCGTGGGGACGGCTCACCCCGTCACCGCAGCCACGGGGCTCGGGCTAAAAATACCGCCCCATTGAGAAAATCTCCGTGAGCAGGGCTCGTCTTCGCCGCTTCCCAAGCCGGGGAGAGGTGCCTGGGGGGCTGTTTTGCTCTCCCACCGCGGCCGAAGGTCCCGGTGTGCTGTGTTTTTGTTGAAGCCCGTAAGCACGGCACGGCTCGGTGCGCAGTCCCCGCGCTGGTGGTGGGGTCGGCACCGGTGGGCTCCTTCCATAGGAAAAGGGAGGAAAGTTCGCTTGTTTTAGGGGATGTCCCAGTTGAAGGCAGAACCTACCCCACTGGGTGAAGGCACTGGTGGGGAAAAGAGGCAGAGGGCAGCAGAGCAGAGACCACCCCGCTGTGCTGGGAGGAGACCTGCCCCGCAAAGGGCTCTCACCGAAAGGCCACCTCCAGCGGGACCGACCTCCCCACCGCCCCCCGGCACCCCGCTGCCCCGCATCCCCTCTTGCTTTCCAGGCTTGCCGACATCCCTTCCTGCGGCCGTGACAAGTCGTAACATATTTGGGAGCAGCTGCAGGCGGCGGGGAGATGCTTGGCTCGCTCCCCGCTCCCGGCCGAGGAATGCGGAGCAGACCTCTCCTCCGACACCCGGGATTTCCGACGTGCCTGCTCGCCGGAGATTTGGGATGGCGACAGCTGCTTGGCCGGGATGGGGCTGCGGCACTGCCTGCCCCGTTGGCCCCATCCCCGAGAGCTGGTGGCTTTGCAGAGCCGTGTCTCGGCCTGCTGGGGATTTGGGACTGGTCCTATTCGGCCCACGGGGACGGCGTCCTGCTGCCTGTCCCCAGCTGGGATGGGAGCAGCGGTGGCAGGACCTCCCTCACCCCGAGGTGTCAGCTCACCCAGCTTGGGCTCACCGATGTGCTGGGAGGTGGTGGGATGGGGCTGCTCGTGCCCCCATGGTGCTCAGCATCCTTGCCTCCCCTCCCCTGCCAGCCCTGCAGGCTCTGTGCCTCAGTTTCCCCATCAGAAAATCAGATATTGATATCTCTGGAAGTATAAGGCCCATGCCTCCACCCCCCTGCCTGTAGGATCCCAGTCCAGGGACCCCGCTGGGTGCCCTCATCCACCAGTCCACTCCCTGGGCGATGCTCTGCCCCGCTGCCAGCACCAAACCTCCTGCATTTCTGCCACCCCCACGCCCCTCCCTTGCTCTGTGGCCCCACAGCCTGGACGTGGCCCTTTCCATTCCCAGCCCCCAGCCCCAAACTGCAGCAGGATGGGGCCCCCCCAGTAGATCCCTGACCAGGGAACCCCACTGCAGGTTCTTACAGGACCCCCTCCCTATCCAAGGAGCATCTCCAGCGCGTGAGAGGCAGCTCCTCCAGGGTCCGGGGCACTCGGGTTGTCAACAACGGGGCTGGTTTTGTGGGGCGGGGGCTCTGGCTCGGCGAGCAGGAGGACAGGTGGGGGTTTGGAGGAAGCCCCATGAATGCGAGGGATTCAGCAGGGACATATGGTGGCTACCCGACCCCCCAGCAGGGACAGCTGTCTGGGACAGGGGATGGCGCACGGCCCGGGGACGGGCGCTGGGGACAGCAGTGTCCCTTGGCAGGGGACAACCCCTGGTGGGGGGCATGGGGGGGGGGGCTGTCCCGTGGCGGGGTGACCATCGGGTTGTCCCCATCCTGGGCACGTTCCCAGAGTGGCACGAGTGGCCCCAATGGCCCTGGGGGCTGATGCTGTGGGGTTGGGGTCTGGTGAGCAGGGGGAGAAAGGGATCGGCACCGCGGGGATTTAGGGACATGTCTCACCGCTGCGTTTTCCTGCCCCAGCTCCGCGGGACACCAAATCTCAGCACAAAAAGGGGTCACCCCCCCACCACGGGGACAACTCAGAGAGCTTGGGGGGAGGGAGGGCAGCGGGAATTTCCTCATTTTGGGATATGGTGGAAAGGGAGTGGGATTGGTGCCCCCCCCCGTGACATGGCAGCGGCGATGCCCTCACCCTGCAAACTCCCATCCTGGGGAGGCTCCCTCCTGTCTAATCCCAGGCTGGCCCCCCCGGGGCTGGTTTTCCCCCTTCCTGGGGGGGGGGCCGTGCCTCCGACACCCCCGGACCCTCTCTTGCGTGCTCAGCTGTCGGTGTCAGGCCCGGTCAAGCTGCTGTTGGGGGGGGGGGCTGTGGGTTTTGCTTTAGAAATGGGGTAATTTATCCGGGGGGGGTCCCCGCATCCCTGCAGGGCGGGGGGCGAGCTCCTTCCAGTACGTCTAAAACACAAAGCAAAGCCAACTCCCGGCTCCCTGTGGGCAAAAACGCCTTATTTCGTGCAGATTTGGTGAGCCCGGACTGCTGTAGACCGACGGGAGAGGGCACCAGAAGCCGGGTTATCCGCACACCGCAGCGGAGGCAGAGAGCAGCTGGACCCCTCTGAATCCCCTTTTTTTAAAGGAAAGACCCCCCCCCCCCACTTCCCTCCCCAGGACCCGGGGTGCAAACCCCTCGTACCCGTGCTGAGAGGGGGAACCGGGACCTGGAAGTCCCTGGGGCGAAGCCCTGGGGTCCGGCACCGGCACCCGCCGTGGATGAGCCCAGCTATTCATTTCCCACCCCCCAGGGAGAAAAATCCCGACGTTTGTTTTTTCCCGCGGCGTAATGACCCCAGCAGGTGCTTTTCCTGCCCAAGAGCTGAAAATAGCGCCCGGGGTTTGGCTTCCTCCAGTTCCTGCACCCCTCCCAGGCCCCCGCTCCTCTTTTGGGTCAAAACATCCCAATCCAGGGAGGGGAGGCTCGAGGGAAGAGGGGGGACTTCCCGGATACCCTTTCCTTTGTGGTTTTTGTGCTTGGCTGGAGGTGAAACTGTCCCGGGGGAGGAATTTTTGCCCTAGGCTCTACCAGCTCTGCTTGTCCTCGGGTCTCTCCTGGGGTCATCTCAGCGTCCGCCCCATCAGGAGGGACAGGAATGTGCCTTGAGGGGGGGCTCATCCTTTATATTCCTCCTGCAGGAGCTGTGTCCTCTGTCCCCCCACCAAGTGCTCATGGCCAGGGTCTGTGCCGCATCTGCTCCCTTTGGCCCCATCGACCTTGTTGCTTTGAAGGGGTGAAATGGCTTGGGGGGGTGGGGTGTGCTGAAATGCTCAGCCACCGATGTTCGGGCTGGTCTCTGCTATATCTGCAGCATGTATTTAGGGAGCCAAAACTGGGACCTCCGCTTTGTCCCTTGGCCCTCGGAGGGGACCCTGGGGCGCACCCCAGTATCTGCATTGTCCTTTCCCCATGCTTCTCCGGTGCCCGTGCCAGGTCCCCTCTAAGGCCGGGGGACATGCAGAGGTGCGCTCATTCCACCTCCCCATCCCTCCGTGACTTTTGGGGAAGGCAGAGCAGACGTGAGGCCAGGTTTCACCTCTTTCATCCCCACAGGAAAGCACAAGGGATGGGGACACAGGGGGAGCTTCCTTCCCCTGCTCTGTCCCCGTGTCTCCACCCTGGACAGAAGAGACAGACACGGTCGGCAAACGCGGCTTCAGCTCCTGGTGGGGAACGGCTGCTCCTGCGGCCGGGGCCGAGCCCTGCTCCCAGGTGTTCTCCAGCAAGCCCATCTGGGGGGGAGGGAATTGCTTGGGGTGGCTTCATGCATGGTCCCATGGGTGCTCAGGGCACCCTTGCACAGAGTGCACGCAGCTTTTGCACCCTCAGACGTAGAGGAAATAGTGAATTGTGCAGCCTGACGCCTTCAGAACAAGTCTGAGGTTTCTGCCCTGCAATCTGGTGCTCCTCCATCCCATCCCATCCCATCCCATCCCATCCCATCCCATCCCATC
The DNA here is from genome assembly GCF_964034855.1 of Anser brachyrhynchus. Classification (NCBI taxonomy): domain Eukaryota; kingdom Metazoa; phylum Chordata; class Aves; order Anseriformes; family Anatidae; genus Anser; species Anser brachyrhynchus. Next base: position 4,001,105 of record NC_137720.1, on the reverse strand, counting down.
CCATCCCATCCCATCCCATCCCATCCCATCCCATCCCATCCCATCCCATCCCATCCCATCCCATCCCATCCCGTCCCGTCCCGTCCCGTCCCGTCCCGTCCCGTCCCATCCCGTCCCATCCCGTCCCGTCCCGTCCCATCCCGTCCCGTCCCATCCCGTCCCATCCCATCCCGTCCCGTCCCGTCCCGTCCCATCCCGTCCCATCCCGTCCCATCCCATCCCATCCCATCCCATCCCATCCCATCCCATCCCATCCCATCCCATCCCATCCCATCCCATCCCATCCCATCCCATCCCATCCCGTCCCATCCCGTCCCGTCCCGTCCCGTCCCATCCCATCCCATCCCATCCCATCCCATCCCGTCCCATCCCGTCCCGTCCCGTCCCATCCCGTCCCGTCCCATCCCGTCCCGTCCCATCCCATCCCATCCCTCCTCAACCTTTCCATGAAGACAATGTCTGCATCCCCCCTCACCCCTTCTCTGCCCCCCAAGACCTATGAGAACAGTTGGGGTCCCTCAGCACCCCGAGAGCTTCAATAGGAGCCAGAAGGCTGAGACCCTTTGTCCCCTGTGGCACCGAAAGGCCACCATTGGCACCCCAAATCTGCACCACCTCCTTCGTGGCTGGCACTGAGCACCGGGGCCATGCAGCATCTGGTGGTGGCAGCGGGTCCTGGGCATTTGCCACATCCTGGGGCACCAAATCAATGTGGTGAGCCCCAGGCTGGGCCCTGCACCCCAAACCCTCCCAGCCCAGGGGAGGAAAGGCAGGAGAAGCCACCGGGGACTTGTGGCCGCGCGTTCCCGAGGAAGGCAGCCAGCTGTGGGAACGTCCCTCCCGAACTTGCCAGTGTTGTTCCGCGCAATGCGAAAATCACATGTCCCGCGGCAGCGGCAGTGCTGCTCGCTCCTCAGGAGCCGTCCCCCGGGGACGGGGGCTTGGACGCTGTTTTCTCTGGCGTTCAGACATTTTGGGTAATGTTTGCGTTGCTCTGGGACCACGGGGAACGGGTCCCAGCTGGAAGAGGAGAGGGAACCGGGCAGAAGATGCATCCCCTGCGCTGATAAGGAATTTTCCACATCTTTGAAAGGAATCTGTAGGTTTAGGCACATGGGAAGGATCTGAGCAGCCTTTCCTGCAATATAGGGGAGCTAGCCAATGAATTTCTGTCCTGATTTCAGTTCTGGAAATAGCACGACTCCAAGAAACCTTTCAGCTTGGGGAGGTTCAAAGGAAACAGCGCTGGCGGCAGCAGGGCTCACGGCCGGCGTCGCCTCCTGAGCTTGAGCTGGGTGGAAGAGGAGCTCCTGTGCTGGAGGGCAGCGGTGGGGTTGGGGTCTGGAAGTGTCTGAGCGGGGGAAAAGCCCTGCTGCCGAAATCAAGAGCTGCCCAGCCAGCTGAGGAAGACGTAAGAGGCAGCTGGAAGCTAAAGCCGGAGGATTTCAAAATAGAAATAGAGGACAGATTTCTAAAGTGAGAAACACAAAACTCAGCAACAGCAGTCATGGGGATGGGACCTTCCCAATGGGGCTGCCCACGCGAGGGGACAGCTCCAGGAGGCACCGAGCTGGCCCAGCCCACTCTCCCCAGCCGCTTTCCTACATTGCTGCCGTTCCTTCACCTCCTCTTTTCCCTTCAACCCAAATCCTCATCTTCCGCCACCCCTATGGAGAGCAGGGGGACAGTGGCCGCTATCCCCAGCCCACCACAGCCCCAGGCCTGGGGCTGACCCTGGGGTGTTCCGCGTACAGCACCCTGCTTGGCTCTTTATCCCCTCCCTAGTACTTCCCCCAAGATCGATCAGAAAGTGATTACACCATCCTGGGGGCCCATTAAGAGATGAGATTTAACCCCTTTATTCATCTTTTGTAGCAAAGCAAGACTTGCAGGGGCCACATTTTTCTTTTTATGCTTTCCTCCTTTTTTTTTTTTTTTTTATTTCTTTTCTCTTCTGGGAAGTTGTGGTTCTGCCAAGCCTTTGCCCCGGAGGGAGCTGTCATCGCTGCCGCCTGCACCGCAGCGCTCACAGCCCCGGCTCCTCCTCCCCCGGGCACGGCTCGGCAAGCACCATCCTGCCTCGACACGGGCTGCTTCAAGTGAAAAGAGGAGCTCTTCCTACAGCGCCCGGCTCGCTCAGGGGCTGCCCACGGAGGCCAAAGGGGTTTCGCAGTCCTCTGACTTACGGCAGTGGAAATATTTAACCCCCTTCTGCTCCGCTCGTGGTGCTGAGCCTGCTGGAAAGGGTGCGCAGGAATAGCTCTTGGCCGGCGGCCTGGCTCGATAACGCTCAAGGGGCTCCCTGGGGATTAAAATAGGTCCCGCACGTGGTGGGGGAGATACGGCGGCGAGGAGGCAAAGGGCCTGGGATGGGGTGCAGGCAGGGCCAGCGAGCCGGCAGACCTTTGCTCTACCCCGTTGTCGTGCCAAGGGCACCACTGGCGGAGAGCTTGGCGGGTTTTGGCACTTCGGGACTTGTTTTCCCTTCCATCGGGTGATGTCTCAGCAGTTTCTCCTGCCAGGTTCAGGCTGGTGCCGGGAAAGCACAAAAAACCCCGTGAGCATCCTCCCGGCACCCAGCAACAGGGACCTGTGTGCCCCAGCTCCCCAGCCCCGCTGCCAGCCCGCTGTAAAACAGGCTGCAGGGCTGAGATGCGCCTGGTGGGAAGCGTCAGTCCCCGGGGAAGCAGCCGTCCGTCCGTCCGTCCTGCGGGACAGGGTGCTTCCCAGCAAAATCTGGGAGTCCCGTGAATCGGTGGCAAGCTCAGCTTCTGCAGGCAAAAAAGAGCCTTTGCAGTGTAAAAAAGAGCTTGAAAATGTGGCCGGCGCATGACCTTCCCACTCCAGATCCCAAACAAAAATGAAGGGACTTCATATTTGGAATCGTCTCCAAGGAATTCTCTCTAAGCTGTGTCACAGCTGCTAAGCATCTGCCGCAAGTCCCGAGCGCTGCTGGGGATCAGCGCCCTGCGAGGCACCCGAATGGCTTCCCAGGGCCGTGCACCCCATCAGACAGCATTAAAGCAGGGGACGAGCCCAGGAGCAGCCCCGTGTCCCCAGCAGAGTCCCACCAGGGCCCTGTGTCACACAGGGACGGGTGGCCCTGGGGCAGGCGCTACAGGCAAGCATCGATCTGCGGCACCTCGGCACGACGGAGGCACCCTTGGAAAAGCTTCGGTCGTTCCCTTTGTTTGCTCCGTCTTTTTCTCCCTGTGCCACCCTGTCCAGACCCACCGGACTGTGGCATTTAGGGTCATCCTAATTAATATCGCACAGAGACGTCAGCCCACCGAGCACACAGCCCTGTGCTGCTGGCACCGGCCACGCTCTTAATTAACTTCCCTAATTAAGAGGCCCCTTTCCACGACCACAAGGCCTCTGGGCTGGCTCCCAGAACTGAAGAGGCAGAGAAAACCTCAACATCTCCTGCGCTGAGCACCCACGATGGCAGCTTGGGGCTGCTCTTCCTGCAGGGAAAGCGAGGCAGGAGGGGTTCTGCAGAGAAGCGGTGGGAGAAGAGGAGCTCCCCACGCCCCGACTCGCCTCCTGGGAGCAGCGATTCCTGGCTGCTGCCGAGCCCCGGGGGTGCAGCGGGGCTGGGTGCTGCTCCGGCACGCCGAGCCCGCTGTGCATCCCCTCCCATGGCAGCCCAGGTTTGGACCTGTCCCTGCAAGCCGTGCCGTGCCTGTGTCACCTCTTTGCCCTCCGTTGTCCCACCTCGCTATCTCTGCAGGCATTTGCCCATAGTGGCCCCATCCAGTGCTTCCTCAGGCTTATCGTGACCCATCACACTGCTCGGGTTTCTCCTTCCAAACCCCAGCAAGAGCCTGGAAGACCTTGAACAACCTGCTGGGAACCTGATGTTCACCACAAAATTACATTTCATGGATTTTTTAAGGAGCCTCCGATACAAGCCCCAGCCCGGTTTCCGGAGGGCGACCTGGAAAGGGCGAGCGGCTGACGCCATGTCCGCCGCGAGCGGGCTCTGCACAACCACCTGCAACAGCCAGCGACCACATTTGCTCATTCAATATTTTCAGCCTTTGCCAAAGCCCTGAGAAATTTTCCTCGGGCTGGCAGGAGAGCTCTTACCCACCTCCCTTTGGCGCGCTCCCAGCCATGCGGCTCATTTTTGGCACAATCTGGGCTTTTTTAGGGGTGCTGCTAAGATTAGGTATGCTGGGGCGCAAATCCGGGGAGGGAGAGCGAACTGCCAATGCACTTAGGAAAAGGAGTGGTTTTTAATCGCGGTGTTTGGGGGATTTGCATACAATTAGGCCGGGACTTGCCCGCATTTGCTTCCGCATTTCACTCCCGTGATGAACCTGCCGGTTTTCCTGCTCTGCTCCCAGCCAGAAGCTGATTGCAAGGACGTTCACCCTGGGACACCGGTGGGCTTGGGGGCTCGGGGCTCCCCGGGGATGCCCCGGCTGCTCCCAGCACCTCACAGAGCCCAGGGCTGGCTGTGACAACCAGGGGATCCCCTGGGTGCTGCCCTGCTCCATGATGCCACGTGCAGGGGGACCCTTTGGGGCTGGATGGGGCCGTGCACCAGGCGGGTCTGCCCCACGTCGCCTCTGGCTGCCGGCTGAGCCCCGCAGTGGGATAACGGCTTCCTCCCGGTGGCAGAGGATGTGCGAGGAGAGATGCGCAGCGAGACGCAGCCTCCCATAAATAGCACAGTGTTTATGTGAACTCGCCATCCCCGGTTTATTTTTCTCCCTGCAGAGCAAACAGATCTTTTAAATCCATAAAAGCTCTCCTTGCCCTGGCGCTGGCACAGCTAAAGTGTCCAAGGTGGCACATCACCACGGTCCCCGGATGGCCCCAGAGTGCTTGACCCCAAGCCTGGGCCAGCTGCCCCGCTGTTGGTGGTGAGGGAGAAGCCCCTGGGCCACCAGCCGACGGAGGGGTCCAGCACTGGGTTCGTGATGTCCCCACAGCTGTCCCCATCCCCACCTGGGGTCTGCAGGCTCAGATGGAGGAGAAGGTCGTGGGTCAGCCCCGAGGGACAGCTCCAGGCATTGGGACACCTCTCACCCAGGTAGAGCAGAGCAAAAGGGGACACATCCAGCCCCACGTCCCACCAGAGGAAGGAGGAAGAATGGGGAGAGCCTCGGACAGGTTTTGGGAGAGTCCCATTGCCCCGAACCTGAGGTCCCAGCCGGTCCCAGTCCCTGCAGCACTCTGATAAACCAGCCCAGCTCGCTTGCCCGCTGCCCTTCCCAATGTCGGGAGGGTGCGCAGCCCCCAGCACCCATAGGTGCCCCTCCGAGGATGCCCTGGGGCTCAGCCCCGAGCCCCCCCAGCGCTGCTTTGGGGCGAGCCCGGGGGCACCTCGGGCACCCCCTGCGGCTCCCGGTCCCGTCCTGGGGCCGAGCCCGGGGGGCAGCGGCCGCCCCGTGCCCGGTGCCCGGCGGCTCCCGGCTCTCTCCGGGCCGGCTCCGGCTTCTCCTCCCCGCCTCCGGCTCCGGCTCCGGCGCCTCCCCCGGCTCTGGAAGCTGCGAGCGGGACCGAGGCGGCTTGGAGCCGGGCTCCGCTTCCCAGCCCGTTCCCCCCCCCCCCCCCCTCCCCCGCCGCTCCCCCCCGGCCCCCGCGGCCCCAGAGCGGCTCGGTCCCTCCTTAAAGCTCCTCGGGAGCCCCCCCGTGATGCTCGGTCCCGGCCGGGAGCCGAGCGGGGCCGGGCACCGGAGCCGAGGCGGAGCGGGGCGGGCGGCTCCGAGCATCCCTCCCGCCGCCCCCAGCATGGCCCCCGCCCTGCCCGGCGGCTGAGCGCCTCTGCGCTCTCTCTGGGGTCGGGGAGAAGCCCCAAAAGAAGCCCCCCAGGCCGCCGGAGACGGTGAGGAGCCGCCCCCGGGGCTGGCTGCGGAGCTCCCGGGGGGGGGCGGCTGCGGAGCGCAGCGGGAGGCGGCGGGGCCGGGGCCGAGCGGAGGCTCCGGGGGGGTCGCTTCGGCCGCACGCTTCTGGCAAACGGCCCCGGGGCGGCCCCGAGGGGGGCGGCCGAGCCCCCGCTGCTCCCCCCTGGCCGCTCGGCTCGGCCCCGGGCTGCCGGGGGTGGTGGGGGGGGGTTAGGGGAGGGCCGGGGAAGGACGAGCCCCGGGGGCCGGGTTGGGGAGGGGGGGGCCGGAGCCCCGGGGGCCGGCACAAGCGGAGGTTGTGGTTTGTTTGTTTGTTTTTTTGTTTGCTGTTTTTTTTTTTTTCCCCTTTCATTTCCCACCTCCACCCCCTCCCCAACCCCCCCCCCCCCCCAGCCGCACAGGCTCCGTCCCGGCTCGCAGCGCCGCCGAGGATGCCAGTCGCCGATCGCCTCCCTCTGCGTTTGCAGGTGACCGAGGGACCCCAGAAGGAGCCGGGAGGGGACGGGAGCATCATGGCACACCCCGTCTCGGCTTTCCAGGCTGCCTACATCTCCATCGAAGTCCTCATCGCCTTGGTGTCCGTGCCGGGGAATATCCTGGTCATCTGGGCTGTGAAGATGAACCAGGCGCTGCGGGACGCCACTTTCTGCTTCATCGTCTCGCTGGCGGTGGCTGACGTGGCCGTGGGGGCTCTGGTCATCCCCCTGGCCATCATCATCAACATCGGACCGCAGACGGAGTTTTACAGCTGCCTCATGGTGGCCTGTCCCGTCCTCATCCTCACCGAGAGCTCCATCCTGGCGCTCCTGGCCATCGCCGTGGATCGGTACCTGCGGGTGAAGATCCCTGTCAGGTAGGACAGCGCGTTGGGAACGGGTCCAGGGTGGCTCCTGTCGAGGTTCAGAGGCAGGGAGGATGCCCCAGGCTCTCCGAGAAGCAGCAGCGTCGGTTTGGCTGCAGCAGTGATCGGGGTGGGCTGGGCCAGGGGGGTCCCACAGCCTCCGGTTGTTCTGTTTCGGGGGTGCTGGGGGTGGTTGTGGGGTCCCCACGTCCCACCCTGTGAGGTGCCCAGGAGAGCAGCAGGGGGACGACAGCTCTGTCCTCAGCCCAGGTTTCTCCTGGCAAGGTGGGGACCAGGACCCTGGCACTGACAACCTCAGGGACCTGTGGGACACGGCTCTGGGGCTTGCAGGGACAGTGGTGACAGCCCGGCACGTCACTTCAGGCAGGCTCACCTCTCAGCAGGGAGCCCTGGCTGTGGGGCTGCCCCACAGATGACTCCTCTCCGCGTGTCTTTCCCCTTCCCGTCACCTGTATCTGCTCGAAAGCCGAGCCCACAGCAAATACCTGGGGGACGCACTTTGTTTTAACTCGGTTGCTCCAGGAGTGAATATTTAACTGCTTTGTGGCCAGCTCCCTGCCCTCCGGTGCGCGGCTGGGGAGCCGTGGTGGGACCACTGGTGTCTGGGGGCTGGGCGGGATGTGACAGCCACATCGGGGCCACTCGGTGGAGCACAGCCCCGTGTAAACACAAAGACCCCCCCGAAAGGGACCAAACCTCCTTGTGTTGGGTGCTGCCAGTGGGAGCAGAACCCTTCCCAGGGCAGGAATTGCTTTTCTGGGGCAGGAGGCAACTGCGTCGGGACCAACTGGCTGCTCAGGAGCGCTCGTAGTGCTCAGATCCACTGGGTCCACAAGGATCTGTTGCTTTGTTGTTTTTTTCATCTATCTGGGGCTGAGAGAGGCTGCTCAGGAAAGGAGCGTAATGCAGAGGGGTGGCACAGGATAACAACACGGCCCCTGCTCACCCCCTCCCCGCCACACGAAGTTTCGCAGGCGGCTCCCGACTTCCTCCCCAAGTGTGATTTTTCCCAGCCTGAAAATTCCTCATCCTTCAGCCCGATGGCGTACCAAAGCGATTCGCACCCTGTCACTGCTTTCGGTGTTTTTTTGGTCCTTCTGCATCCCCTGCGTGGTGGGGACAGGTTCAGGTGTGGGAGGGCTGCGGGTTTATACATAGCAACGCTGCCGAGCTCGTCTGTCTCTTTTTCCTACCAAATACAGTTTCTTTCCTCCTTCACTCCCTCTGAGCATGCAATGGGCCTTCTGGGGGAGATTTCTGCGCTGACTCCAGGCACTTTCCTGAGAGCAACACAAAGTTAAAGTCCTCTGTACTGTGTATAGTTTGGGCAGGCTTTTCTCATGCAATATTAACCCCGTATTTTGTCAGCCTGTTTCGTGCTCTACCACTCAGCATAGTGAGATTTTGCTACGGTTCCCACCCTTCTTTAATATTGAATAACTTCATGGCCTCGCCAAGAAGCGTTCAGCTGCGCCAGCTCTCCTGTTCACTTTTCCCTGGATGTTCCCTTTCGTCCCTATCACGAATTCCTGGCAGCTGGCAAACGCAGTTATTGTAGGTGATTTTGTGCCCTAGACAGAGCAGCGAAATATTAGAAATGACAAATAGGACAGAAAACGTCGCTAAAGAATATTTCCCAAATCTGAAATGCCCAAATTTTTCCCAAGTTCTTGCTAGATGCTAAAAAAAAAAAAAAAAAAAAGGTACTGAAACATTTTGATGGCACTGAGAGCTGCTGTCTAGCAGAGCTCCCTCTCAGCCCACCACCTTCACATTTCGGGCTCCATGGCCAGGTACCCACAGAGGGGACCGATGGGGGAAGCAGGACAAGAGGACATAGTGCAGGAGCTGCGCCTGCCCCGTGCCCACGTGCGTTTTGCAGAGGTGGCTGGCAGCGATGGGGAGCAGCAGGCAGAGAGGCCCCACGTGGCCCTGCTCCATCCTTGTTCCCCATCCTTGTGCTGTCACCGTTCCAGGGTCCCCTGGGGGTACTGCTTGCATTTTGGGAGCCCTGAAGCGAAGCACAAGGGTTCCCAAGTCCCCGTCACGTACTGGCCATGTGGGGCGAGCAGACAACAGGGCTGTTGGCTGCAGAGAGTTGTCTGAAGGAGAAGCAAAGTCACCGCTGGGCTTCCCGGGCTTTCTATTTAATTAGGTAGCTGGGGCTGGAGGCGCAGCTTGGCAGGGAGGGGGAACACGGCGCAGCGCAGCCCGGTTCCAGCTCCTGGCTACCCACACACACCCGGCCCCGGAGCCACAAGGGTTGTGCTTTCATCCAGCAAACGTGGACCTGTCCGCTCCCCACACACCCCCCGCAGACAGCAAGCCCTGCGGGGCCGGGGAGCTTTGGTGCCCTGGAGGTGGGTGTCTGATGGTGGTGTGGCTGTGTCTTGAGCAAATCGTGCCCCGAGACGTTTGTAACGGGGCAGCGGGTGATGTCTGAGCACCTACAGAGCTTCTGCTCCATTTCGGGAGTCCTCCTTGCTCCCGTGGCCCCGCTTCCCATTGACACGGGAACACTGAGGAGTTTGGGTCATCCGTGCAAAGCAGAGGCAGATTTTGGGGATGGAGAGGCTCCTGGCTCCTGCTCTTGGAGGCAAACCTTATGCCCTCCCAGCAGCCTGTGCCCTCCCAGTGCCCTGTGTCCCCAGTGTGGTTGGGGTTGGGGTTATCCCACCGAGCCCTCTGCCTCTGCCCCAAGCCCCTGGGTAGCACGCCTCCTGCCTGCTGGGGTCCAGAGTAGGCTGCATCCCCCAATGTGCCTTTCCTCGACTACGCGGGGATGCAGAAGCACTGCTCAGGTTGAGCAGAGGGTCCCAAGCTCCCAGCCCCAACAGGAGCCTTTCCAAACAGCTGGAAACCACCTAAAATAGGCTCACTGCCTTCATGCTGGCGGAAAAGCTCACATCTCCCCTCTCGCATCCTTCCTCTCCTCCCGGCGGTGAAGCAGCACCCCCGGCGTGCTGCCTCTCCTCGCCGGGCACAGCGGGGTCCCCGGCCCAGACCATGTTTTCCCCTCGCAGCCACACTCGGGGAAGATGAAACGAGTTCAAAGGGAGGGGAAGCAGCCGGCCGGGGGCGTCCGGCAGGAACCAGCCCCAGGCATCCCCGCGGCGGTGGCCAGAGGCAGGATGCAGGAGGGGACGGTGCCGGAGGGATGTCTGCAGGGGGATGGAGCTCCTTTGGCGCCCATCTCTTCTCTGAGACTGGTTCAGGGTTCGCTGCTCTGCCCTGAGATTCTGCGTGGGGTTTTTTGGAGAGGGCTGGGGCAGGAGGAGCTGGAGCTCTTGGGACGTGCTGAACCGCAGCCCCCTTGACAAGGGAAGCTGGAGGCAGGGACATAGCCTGGTTCCATCCGGGGGCTTACTCTTCCTGCTTCTCTTGGACCACCAGCTCTTTCCTCAAATGGTTTGAAACACATGCCAGGAAGAGAAAACCAGGGAAAATCTGCTCGTACAGAGAGCCCTTGCACGTGGGGGGCCACCACCCTTCTTGCCCAGACCCCAACATCCAGGTGTTGGGGCACCCCGAGGAGCATCCCGCCAGAGCAAGCTGCGTGTGCATTTCTGTGGGTTTTGAGCACATGTGTGAGGCTGCAGAGCTGTGAAAATTAGATCAAACCAGGCTGGAAATTGCTCGGAAATGAGAGGCAAGAGCAGAGATGGGAAGCTGGGACACAGCACGGGGAGAGCCCAGGGTGGAGCAGGGTCTGTGGGTGGCTCTGGGGACAGTGCTGGCACCCTGCACTGTTTCAGAAATGCCCTGAGCCCTAGGAGATAAAACAGCTCAGGGACAGCAGGAGCATCTGGGCCTGGACCACAGCTCCTGCAAGCGAGGAGGACTTGCAGGTAACCCGCGAGCCTTTGGATGGAGCTGGCGGTGCAAATCTTCCCCCCCTTGACCCTACGTTTTCCAGGCTCCTGCCTGAGTGCCGGCTCGTGTCAGGATTGCAGCGCTCTTTCCCCTTCTCCCCGGGCCTGCCAAGAGCCACAGGCGCGGGGCCAGCTGGGGCTGGGTCACAGGGAAGCTGGGGAAGGCGCTGTCACCCTCGGCCAGCTGGGGCGCGGAGCAGGGAGCGGGCCGAGCCGCTTTCCCTTCTTCCCCCCACGGGGAGTTCATGGGGGGTCCTGGCAGGATGGCTGGGGGCACCCCGCTGCTGTGGGAGAGGGGGCGAGGGAGGCATCAAACCTTGCTTTGGCCCAAATTCCCAGGAAATGGGAGCACCACAGCACCTAAGGAACGCAGGAAATATTTGCAGTGCTCCCAGCTCTTAATGCTGGGAAATCTCCCCGGATATTTGGGCCCCGGGAGGCAGCAGACGTGCCCAGGGTGCAGACGGAGAGGTTTCGTACCAGGCTGGGGTGTGCAGTGGCCCCAGTCCCTGCGGGACCTGCTCCCCTGGAGACGATGCCCGTGGAAAAGGGGAGTTTTCAAACCTCAGAAGCAATATTTCAGACTGTTGTAAGGTTATCAGTCCAGAGCAATAGGTTGAAGTTAAGAAAAAGGAACGTATGCTTCATCTGAGGGCAATCTGCTACCAAGGTGATGTGTCCCACATGTCCCCGGGGAGGCAAGGGTGACCGGAGATGGCTCCAACCAGCCTGGACAAAGCAGCAGACGGTATGTGAGGGCAACGGTGAGTGATCCTGCCCAGCCAAGCAAGTGAATAAACCAAACCGTGGCTCATCTGAGGCTTATTTTTAAATTTGGAGGAAAGGTTTCGAAAGCATCCAGGTGACTCAGAGCGGGAGCGGGAGCTTGGAGAGCTGCAGGGGGGCTCTCGTGCCCGGGAGTTCATCGAGGTTTCTTTCACGCTGTTAGTCAACGAAAAGGCACCATCCATCTTCACAAAAGCAGGCTGCATTTCTAAGGAAAACACTCCCATTTTCCTAAACCAGAGAGGTTTGGGGGACTGGCAGATCTTTGCAGCCACCTCTTTCTCTGAGCAATTTTGTTTCTGCCCTTGCTGCCTTCTGCCAAGCTTATTTTTAGCAGACGAGGGTGACCTGCAGCAAGCTTCATGCGCAGGGAGCAGGTAGATCAGAACCAAGGGTGGAGGAGAAAAGGCAGAAAACACAGCCTGGGAGGGGCTGCTGGAGACCTGGGGCTGTTCCCGAGCTGTACTTTCCAGCCCCCTCCCCCGAGCAGCTAAGCATGTGGGTGCTAAATCAGAGCAGACGTCTCGCACCAAGAGTTCTGCTTACACCCGAAGGCACGGATGGGCCGTGCGGGTCCTGGACCCGGAGCCTGACCCTTGTACAGCTGAAATGGGCAGGGATTTCCCATCGGGTTATATCAGCCTTAGATCCTGCGAACAGCCGGGTGAGCCAGTGCGCAGCACGGCTCTGTGATCTGCAGAGTAACTTTCAGCCAAGCGCAGGCTAAGTCGCAGATCTTCCCTCGGCGAGGGGACGTCTGGATCAGGCTTGCAGGGAGCACGCGCAGCTGCTGCAGCGGCACCACGAGACGCCTGCTGACAGCCCCAAAATCAGGTCACTCGAAAAAGCCACAGACGCTGCGGTGCTGGCCAGAGGGGAGCAACCTGGGCTGCAAGCAGTGTTCCCAGATCCTCAGATTTTGGGGTAAAAAAGCTTGGGTTTTTGGACGTCCCCTCCTCGGAACATGGCAAGGGTCCAGCCGTGGGATGCTCCATACTCAGCAGTGCAGAGGGGAGGGGGGAAGAACAGGGATGCTCTGGGTTTGCTGATATGAAGGGTTATTCCCAAACTTTTTGGACTAAAAGGGCAAGGGGAAGTGTGGGGCTGTTGGAGACCCTGGATGGGCACACGGGACAGCAGCACCCCATCTCATCCCAGCCTCTGAACAGGGCCAGATGCAGGCCCCGTGCTGGGTAAGCTGCCCAGGGGATTGTTTCGCCCTGACCCCGATAGCTGGAGCCGACATCTGTCTCCTGGGCAGAGCTTCCCTCTGCAGCATCGTTCTGCAGGGAGATGAACAACAAGCAGCTCCCTGCTGGTGTTCACCACCTACACACCAAAATCACACTCTGGGAAGGTTTTCGTTATTTTCTTTCTGATTTTCAGTAATTCTGAGGTTAGAACATAGACCCTTGACAATGCATCACCAGTAAATCTGAAGGCATGTTCCCAGCAAGGGCAACAGTACATTTACAGGCAGGGAAACTGAGGCACGGAGCAGTGCCATGGCTTGCTCAGGGTGACCTCAGCTGCTCAGGGTGACCTCAGCAGGCAGGGACAGAGGCCAGGGCACAGCAGGGTTGGGTGGTTGTGGAAGCTGAGATATGTCAGGGTGACCTGGCCTTTCTGCTCATGCCCTGCACCAGCTGGTCTCGTGTCTCAGCTGTCCCCAGGACACCCAGCAGCTAGGTTTCGCCATGGCCCCAGCCCATGCCATGGTGATCAGTGCAGGGGTAAGGTGGTGAAACAAGGGTTATCCACGGTCCTTTGGGCTGCAGGTCTCTGGTCTGAAAAGCCTGGAGCTGACTGCCAAAAGCCATGGTTCATTCCTAAATGTAGGAGCATCTCCACGCCGAGGGAGTCAAAAGGGGCCGAGACATATCCATGGGGACAATGTCCTCAGCAAGGTGGCTCCCACCCGTGAGTTCATCCTGCAGGGAGCACAGCCACCAGACCAGGTGGAGATGTGGAGATCCAGCACGGCTCTGCCATCACCACAGCACTGATTCGGCACGTTGGGTACCAACAACCCCAGAGGAGCTGCTCTGTGAAGCGGCCGGGTGGGGATGTTAGCCAGCAGGGGCTCAGTACGCTTGAGTTTCTTCATCCCATGGCTATACAGACTGCCCACTGAGCCAAAGGTGTGGAGCTCCTGGGCTCGGTGGGGTGGGCGGAGATGTCTGCTCTGAGTACGGGGAGGTCCAACCCTGGAGGTGAGAGAGGTCTGTAGTATGATGGGTCCCTCAGACCTGTGGTAGAGCAGCAGAGCCCCGAAAACGCTGGGAACGTCCAGATGGTCTCTGTCACACTTCCAACAGCCCCACCACACACTTTGGAGATGGCTTTCCCTTTCCTGGAGCGACTCGGATGTTTCCAAGGGTGCTGGGTTGGTGGAGGCGATGATGACGCACACTGGGGCTTGGTGTCCAGCGCTTTCCAAGGACCCCACAGAGCTGGGGCAAATAAGACAAGTGAAACTCTACAGAAGGAGACTCTGTCAAAGCCCAAGCTGCTGATTCAGCCGGCCGGGTGCCCGCCAGCCCAGCCCGGCCCTGCAGGCAGTGTGTCAGGAGTGAGTCAGGGACCAGCTCACCCTGGCGTGCGCCGTCAGTGCGGCCACCTGGCGCTGGAGCCAGCTCCAGACACGTGGGAGTCTTCTGATGGGGTCCTGGGTCTTCTCCCACCCCTGAGAAGGAAGAATTCGACTGCAGCAGTGGGAGGTGCCATCGTCACCTGGTTTTATAGATATAGTCCCACCTTGGCTCCGTGCAGGGGGTAAAGCAGAGCCCCGTGACTCACGGGGTGGGCGCCAGGCATGCAGGTGGGCTCGGGCACCGCTCTGCCACCAGGCTGGCACCAGCCTCCTCCCCAGCCACCGGCCCCAGAGCCACGGGCTGGTCTGGGTCATCGCCCAGCCCCTGGCACCTGCGTGTGGTATCTGCCGTGCTCCGGTCGGCCGTGTGCTGTGGGGTCACCATCAGCTGGGCCACCCTCAGCTCCTCTTACACCCCAGGGTGCACCAGAACATTGCTTCCCTTGCCCTTCGTGGTGCTAGGATGAGCTTAACCCTGTCAAAAGAGCCAGCGTGGCTCTGTTGGCAGCACAGACACCCAGCTGCCGGGGCAGGCGTGTGGCTCTCGCACAGGACGCCCAGACAGAAGAAAGAGCAATTGATGCTCTCTAAGATGGGCACAAAAAAGTCCCAGAGCCAGCAGGGAGCCCTGCAGAATAGCAATGAGCTGAGCATCTCCTGCTGCACCAGTGCCCAGCCCTGCCGCAGCCTGCCCAAGCACTTCCCAACCCGGGGGCAGCCAAACGGGAAGGTCTGGGGCTGAGGAGATGTTGTTGGTGATGACAGTCACCAAGAGAGTGTCACCATCAGCAGGAGCATAAAACAACCCGACAGCGGTGGGCTTCTCCTTCCAAAAAACAGAAGCAGGGCCATATTGGTGATGGGGGGCAAACTGCGGAGGAAGGACTGGATTTGGGGACACCGGGCAGGGCAGAGCAAGATCAGATGCTGGGAAGTTTTGTGGTGTCTGGGTTTCCTTTCACTGCACAGAGCCTGATGGGACCCAGCGGCTCCTGCTTGTGTCCTTGTCCCGTCTCTCGCTGCCTTTTCCATCCTCCCCCATCCCGTCCCTGCCTGGTTCCTGCATGGGCTCTGACCCCGGCACTGAGCCTGGAGCAGTGCTGGTTGGTCTGGTTGGGTTTTTGTTCTAATGAGAACCTGTTCACAAAAAGGAAGGGGGTTAGGCCCCAAGCACTGTTCCCTTGTCTTCCTCTCCAGCCTCTGGCTGTGCTATCCCTGAGACCGACTGCGGTGCCCGTGTGTGCAGAGCCCTGGGTACCAGTGATGCCTGAACAGGAATGCAGGGACACAGGGGCAGGGAGGTGACATCCCCTGGTCCACAACCCCGGTGACAATAAGACCTTTCCATCAAAGGAGGGCCAGGCCACAGGAGGCTGAGGACACTGGGGCAGGGCTGCCTACTCACCTTCCCTGGGTCATTCCCCATCCTGCATCCAGAGACCAGGATGATTTCTCTTGGCCTCCTTTGAATGAGGGAAGTGCCAGCTCCTGGCACCAGGGATGCTTTCTCATTCAGCTCAGTTCATCTTGCTTCACTTGGCATGCCAGAGCCCCCCTCTGCAACTCAGTTTCCCCATCTGTTCGCAGAGGGAGTGATGCTACAGACTCTCCGAAAGCACGAAGAGGCTGATGCTGAGGAATGCTGCCTCAGACACAGCCATAATTAGCACAGGCTTACAGACTGAATTATTTCTCTTTCTTTTCTGCATTGGTAACAACACTCGGTGACTTAAACCCTGTAGCATGCAGAAATGACAGGTTTATTTCCGTGCAAGTGGCTCTGTGTGCCTGTGACACTGAGCGGTCAGGACTGTGAGAGAGCTGATGGCACAGCCTGCGTCCAGATGGACGAGGCAAAGGCTGTGCAGCGCCAGGCGGACACCCGTGTGGGTTTACTTTAACGGAGACCAGCACCTGTTCCCACGAGGCTCGCAGCCTCGGCAGTGCGGATGCTCCGTCCTCGTAGGGCCATCCCCTGCCCTAATCGCTGCTGGTCCAGCCCCAGCAAAGCACCTCTGTCGCCAGCAGCCTGGGAAGCCTCTTGCACAGACCGTGCACTGATCCTTGAGCACCAAGCAGAGGGGATGCCGGGTCCCTCGCAGGCTTCACGGTGGTCCTCGTGCACGGGGAGAGCTGGATGCTGCCTGGCCCATGAGTTCTTTAAGTCCGTGCCCTGCACCAGCCAGGCTGCCTGGGCAGACCCAGGCTGCATCTGCCCACTGCTCCTTGCCTGGATTTAATTGCCAGGGTAATTAGGAAGATGCACAGAGTGTAATTTATGTCCAGCTGATGCATTTTGCTGCAGTTCCTGGTCTCGGGTCTCAGTTCTTTCTCTCTGCCCTCCTGATGGAAATACCGAGCTGTTTCCTTCCAGGCAGCAAGGTCAATCGGTTTTCTTCCAAGGGAATAAATCATTGTTTAAATCTGAAGGAAACAGGATTTAAATAATAGAGTTCAGATTTGCTTTGCACTTGAACTTTTTGTTTGTTTTCTTGGTGAAAAATCAATTCTCTGCGGTGAGGGAACATTTGATTGTGGTGTTAACTGGAGCCTTCAATTTCAATTTGGCATTTCATTTGGCTGGTCAAGATATATAGATCTGCATGGGACAGATTCATCTCTACATAAATAACCTTATGGCTTAACACATATGTAGTCCTTTCCTCCCCTCTCCTGTTTCCCTGATGTTGCGGAGGGGTGAAATACACAGATTATACCCATGATTTGTGGCAAGTTGCATTTGGACTGAAGTTAGAAGTTAGCTATAGCACAAAATGGCATCTCGGAGACAGTTTTCATTAATTGAAATCACATATAGCCAACTCATCAGCAAGAAAAAAAAAAGGATTAATTAATCTGACTGCTTTTGGTATTTGAGATGGAGCTTTTAGGCAGGGGAAATCTGCACTGTACAGAAGACGCTGAACTGGTTGTTTGGGGTTACTGTGTCCTCTGAGGCTTAGAAGCGGTAGATCTCATCGGCTCTCCTAATTCTCATTTAGACATTGGGTGGAGAAAACAACCTCCCCTGCTTTGCAAACTTCCAGCCAATTTTTCAGCCTTGGTTGTATTAATCTTTGAACTAGGCGAAGTGCACGAAGGGAAATGTTCCCTTTGCAGCGACAAATTGTGCTGTGAGGATCCCGGACAGCAATAACAAGTTGTAGCCTAAGAAACCAAAGAGTTCGGTTGTTGACTGCAAAAATCAGGAGTTGGGTCAGCAAGCAGAAGTGCGAAAACAAGAAATTAAAAGACAGCCGATACTAATCTCTTGTTCCAGCTGTAATTTAGGATATCTCCTTTTCAGAAGTGTCCTCCTGCAGCTGAGAGATAAAGACCCACCTCAGCTGTGCCTCGTGGCTGGGTGAATGCCTCTCCATGGGAGATGCTATCGCAGGTTTCCTGCCTCCCCTTCACCCAGGGAGAAGAGCGCAAAATCCTGCCCAACAGCAGGTCTCAAGACCCCTCTTATCTCCTCCCCAATTGGGATCTCTGTCCCGCTCCTTCCTTTTAACGGCTCTTGGTTCTTTCCAGACTCACCCGGTCAGACACCAACTTGTCCTTTGACTTGGAGCATTCACAGAGGGTGACGGTGACACGCAGGGAAGGACGGTGGCACCTGCCCTGGTGTCATGCAGGCGGTACCAAGCTCTTCCTCAGCTGGCGCCTTCCTCCTAGCAAGCCACAGCACTTTGTGGGCTGGGGTAAGAGCCACGGAGGCTCTCAGAGCCTGATCACACCAGGCATTTTATATTTGCCATCTTGTTTCAGCTTCTCATGGAGCCCGCATTTGACAGATTTGGCATTTTGAGCATGTTTTGGAGCTGCCTTCTTTCTTCTCCCTTCCCTCTTTCCCCTCCCTTCTTCATTTTTGGGGGCTGACTTTCAGAGTCCCCATTTCAAAGGGGCTCTTTTGGATAAAGAAGAAATATATGTAATGCATAGAAAAATTCAAGTGCAATACATAAATTCAATTGAAAAAACACTGCCTTTATCCTGGATTTACACTGAAAAGAGCCAGAGCTGCCTTTTATCCCCTTTTCCTTGTGTTACAAGGATGCTCTGACTTCTCCAACCACACAGCCCAGGCTGGGTAATGAGTGCCCAGCTAATTGCTGCAGCAGGGGCAGGGCTGATGTGTAGAAGCCCTCGTAGTGGCTGGATCCATTCATGATGGCCCAGAGTGGTGAGGATGGAGGACCTGAGGCTCCCATCCTCGGGTGAGAGACAGCAGCACCCTGAAAGGGGTGCACATGGGCTTTGGGTGACAAGTCCCGAAACCTTCCTGCTCTGCAGAAATTGTCTTCTGCTGGAGGTGGGCTGTTCCGCATGCATGATGTATCTCATCACGATGAGATACATCATGATGAGATACGGGTCCCAGACCCGTTCCCCCTTCCAAGGAGACATTTGCACATCAAATTTCACTTTTTGATGGCAAACCTCTTCAGACACTAAAAACATCTGGTGACTTTGCTGCATGTAGGACATGTTGAAAGCCAGTCCATCATGCTCATCACACTGTCCATCAGCCAATGTAATCATCCCTCATAAGTTCACCCCTATCTCTCAGGGACTGGGCTGTTCCTCTGTGCCCTAATTCCCACAGTCTTGATATAATAGAAGATTCTCAACTTCTGCTTCTTTCCTTTTTTTTTTTTTTTTTAAAGTAGTGCTTCTCATGCTTTGCATTGCAGAGAAATGCTCAAAAAATGCTGCTGCCTGAAACCAGGAGCCAAAAGACAAGAACATTACATTTTTTTCCCCCAGTTCTGAGTTCCTGCAGCTCGTTTCATGATTTTGAAGCTGTTGCCAGTGGCGTTAAATCATTTCCCTCCTAACTACCTCCAGGTCCTGGAGGGAGAAGCCGGCGATCCAGGAACACCCCTGAGGGCTGTGACCACACATGGCGGAGCTGGGAGGGAGTCCCAGGGCTTGGTTGCAGGAGGCCAAATCCTGCCTCTTTCCCCAGAAGGAAGCAGGCAGCAAATCTGTGGCTCAGTGCTCCTTGTACCCCATCACCGGCGACAGCGTGTGCACCCCCAGGATGGTCACAAAGCAGTGAGGTGACACTTCCAGAGCATGGCCACCAAAGCATGGGCACTCAGCACCCTTGGGGGCACTGGTTGGTGTCACGGTCGCCCTCTGGGGCACAGTTTAAGCCACCATTTCCATCAGGCATTGGATGCCCTGGGCATCCCCAGCTCCTTGCTTGGCCCCAGCCTGCACATATTTAGGATGAGGGGGCTGAGCAGCAGCTGAGCTCTCCTTACCAAGAATTGTTGCTTATGCAGCGAGAGAGTACTTGAATTCATCAGGATCCAACCACAGGCTATAAACCAAGCCCAGTTTGAAAGCAAAATTAACTTTATGTGCAGGAAGGATTTATATTTGCTGCTTGGGTGAAAGATGCTGTTGAAGGATCTGAGAAAAATTGCCTTTCTCGCTGCGTGGCAGCGGACAACACACTCCTTTGCCTTCTTTGGACAACAGCAACATCTCTCATGCCCGAGGCAGAGCCTGGAGGAGAAGGATGTGTGCAAGGTCACCATGCTTTCCATCCTCCTCCCCTGTGACCTCCAGCCCTCCCAGTGTCCCGCTTCCCCCTGCAGCTCCTGGTCCCAGCAGGAACCATCTGTCCATGGTGGAGCCACCACAGAGGTTGCTCGCATCCTTCCTCTGAGCTGAGCACAACTGGCAAGGGATCTGCAAGAACCTCTGCAGTTACTGGAAGCCTGTGGTTTGTTCCCCAGAACAGGCTGTGATTCATTGCCAGAGCCCAGGGAGTTCGCTGGCGCAGACATCCCAAGCAAAGCAGGCTGAGGAAAGCCAGCCAGCTCCTTCTCCGCCAGGACTGGTGGCAGGGGGCTGTGATTGCTTGGCAATGAACTCATCCGGGGCAGTGTGATGTTGTGGCTGCTCCTAACATGCCAGGGACTGGAGATATGATCATACAAGGCCTTTTGGCTTGGCAGGTGAAGGCTGAACTCATTTCTTGAGGTGAAACCTGAAAAGTGGTAGGTTTAGCCTCAGAAACCTGGTGGCTGCTGTGGAGCATGGCTATGGGTACCAGAATGTGAGCCCTTATCAGCCTCAGGAGGCTGGGGGTGATGCATTCCCACTGGAGATGCCAGGCTCAAGCTGGGATATGTGCTCAGGGGCTTGGCTACACCAGGGCTGATGGCTTCAGGAGAGCGGTAGAGGCGGTGGGCTGTGTCCAGCCTCTGGGTCCAGGACTTGGACTGCTGGGGCTGGGGGGACACCTCTTTCCTCACCTGGAGCCATCAGCTGGATGGAAATCCCTGGTGTACCCTCAGGTGCTGCACCACAAAACCGAGGTGACAACCCCCTGGCACATCCTGGATGCCTTGTAGAAACATCGTTTCCCATTTCCAGGCATTGTAGCCCATAAAAGCCGTTTTCCACCTTATTTCATCTGCTTCTTGTGGGGCTTTTTCTGTCCCTAAGGCTGCTTTTGGATGTGCCCACATCCCCCTGCAGCCCTCAGGCATCCCAGGTCTGCCTCCAAGGGCCCAGGAGAGGTGTTGGGCCTGGCTGAACCCAGACCAAGGCAGAGGCATCTCCTCAGGCCTCGTCTGGGTCCAGGAGGGCTGCAAGGTCCAGCTTCCCACACACAACCTGCTTGTACAAAGCTCAGAGCACAAAATCTCCTTCTTCTGTCACCTCCTCTTCACTTGCTGGAGCTGTGGCCAGCTCCAGCTTCGCCCACCACCGAGCGAAGCACTCACCAAAGCCCTGGGGATATCACGTCTGGGTGTGCAGGGACCAGTCAATTTTGGCAGGATGGATTTGTTCTCATAAGCCTCATAATCACCCTCGCCTTTATCCATTAAATAATTACTGGCTATTAAAAGTGGTTAGAAACATTTGGCGGGCTCACTAGCTGCTTTGCCTGGCCGTAGCGGCCTGTGCTTTGCAGACACACTGCAGAGTAATTCCTACAGAGAGAGCTGCCATTTTATCATGGCAAAACCAAGCCCCAGGCATGCACTGGTCCAGGAGGAACCTCACTGAGAGGCACACATCTCACTTACAGCTTTATAAATCTCCGTGCACATGCTTTCTGCCTCGCTTATGGTGGCTTTGGGCCAGGTTTGCATTAAGAAGCCTTGCGGTGTGGAGCCATCTCCTCCTGCTGCAGCAGAGGAAACCAAAGCATTTTGGGAGCAGAGGTCCTCAAACAAGAAGGTTGGTGGTGCTGAGCCTGGGGTGCTGAGCTGCTGTAACTCAGTGTGTGGGCTGAGCTGTAGGGCTAGAAAGGCGCCAGCTGCTTGTGGAGCTGGTGCCAGGTGGGAAGGACACTGTACGGAGACAAAGTCCTTCGGGGTCTCAAGGCTTGGTCCCAGGCCATGCTCCAGCCACAGTGGCCATGGCGACCCCACAAGGGGTCCTGCAGCAGTGGGGAGGGACCCAGCACCTCACAGGCCCCTGCTTTGTGCCTCTTCCTTCAGCACACGGCGGCGCCGAGCTCCAGGCCTTTGCTGCCCCTTCTCCCACTGGGCTGTCCCAGTGCGTGCTGCAGACTGGGGCAGCTGGTGGTGGTGGGAGCAGGGCAGCCCTGGCCTGGGCTGTGGCTTCTTGAGGGGTGCCAGAAAGGTTCCAGGTAGAGATTTTGGGGATGTAGCCCCGTCTGCATGGGACCTGGCCGCAGCCCCAGCAAAACGCCACCGGCAGCGAGCGCGGCCTGGTGCTTGCCCGGCCGCCCCCTCCAGCTGCACTCACGCTCACCCTCAGCAAACAAACGCGGGCTCGGTGCCAGGCTGGGATTTTCCTCCTCGGTTCCTTTCAATCACTTCTCCAGGGTCACGCAAGGAGCCTGAGGCCAGCTCGCTGGAAGCTGCCTTGCCGCAGCCACCTGGCCTGTCCTCTCCCACCATGTCCTGCTGTTCCCTCTTGTCCCAGGGGCCTGCTGGCACTTCTCAGGTTTCTCCCCCCGATTGAATTTCAGAGGAGCAGCCAACCAGCCATGCTGGGGAGGGGGGACAGTGCACAGGGCGCCTTGGATCCTCCTGGTCCCTTAGGAGCACTACAAAGCAGCTCTGTGGTAGGACATCATAAATCCCAAGCTTATGGGGGCTGCTGGGCCATTTTGGTGCAGGACAGGGGCTCCATGACCGCCTAGCACCAATGTCCTGTCTGCAGGACACACTCTTTGGGCTCCCCTGAGAGACTCTCCATGGGCTTTGGAGGTTGTAGATCTTTAGATGCCAGCTGGCATCGAACAAGCGATGGGTCTGGGAGTTTGGGATCGGGACAATCTCCCAAGTAACTCCAAGGAAATGGTGATAGGGCCAGTCTCCCCCTTTTGGAGTGCTTGTAGGAACAGACTGTCATGGAAAGCTCCATCTAGCTACCAGCTTCGGCTGATGTTGGCTGACATCCATCCCTCCCAAGGCCACCATCCACACGGCCACCAGACGTCACAAATCCCCGTTTCTTCCAAGGTGGAGAACTAGAAGTGACAGACCACGAGAGCAATGGGCTGAAACAGTGTTGGTACCCCTCTGCCTGCGAGATGTTTTCTCACTTTACCTCTCCGGTTGTGTCAGTGCCACCTGTCACCTCCATCCCCAGCATTGCAGGGATGACGCAGGAGGGTGTGAAATACATTTGTGGTGGGAGGGGGAGCCTGTTAAACCTCATCCAGCAGCTCCAGCCATGTTTGCAAACAACAAGGGCTCTCGAGTTGGCTTGCTGTGGTCATTGGATAGCTGCTGTTGGGAGCAGGAAGAACTGAGCAGCTGGTGCTGATCCTGAAGAGCCACAAAGCTCCCAGCCATCACAAAAGGGGGATGTGAACAGATGGGAGATGCACTCAAGCGATGCAAGGGGTGCTAAGAGATGTTTTTGCCAATGCCAGATGACTTTTTTTAGACATTTTAGTATACTTTCAAATACTTGATAAGCTTCAAGATCTTGAATTTAAGGTTTTTAATATAAATGAAGCCCAAAAGAGGGCTTCCCTAAAGAGAAGAAGGAAAATAGTCAAGAAAAGAGGCAAAAGAAGGAATGACTTCTCATGTCCAGGTTTAGAATTGACGAAGGAGCTGTCACCATGTCCCTCTGGCACACAATGTCCCTTCAGCAGCACTTCCCACCTTGCACCTCCGTATCCAGCCCTGAGCTGAGATTGCCCCTTGCTGTACGCTGCTTTGCATTTCTCAGCTTGTATTTCTGAGCATCACATTTCTGAGCAGCTTCGAACACCCAATATCTTCCCATCCAGCAGCCTCCAGGACACTGAGAGATTTGAAGCAAAGATACGAGGAGGTTTTATCTAGAGATTTTCAATTAGATCAGGACATGCTCTGGCTGCTTTTCTGTGCTGCAATCATAATACAGATGATCTTCATGTCAGCTTGGTCTCCATTCCTCCTACTACTTTGGCTCCAGCTTCATTTCGTTAGCAATGGCCTGCCTTCATTAGTGAATTAATTCCTCAGGAACTGCACTGCAATAAACCCTAGCAGAGCAAGGACCAGCAAAGATGCATCTCAGGGCTGGCTGGGCAACTGCAAGTATTTTCTGGTGTAAAAGGTATTCAGAGAAATACTGAGAAAACAGATTATTCAAACCAGACATGGACTCTTTGAACCTTTTTCAATCAAGCCAAGAGGAGATGTTTCCTCAGTGCTAGATTTGGATCGACCTGTGGGTTAGAGGTCTGGGAAACAGGCCCTCCTCTCTATCCTGAGGGACAGTCCCCAGGACAGAAGTCAAATTGATAGGAGAGCAACAAATCCACCACTCCTCATGCATTTTTTGGATGTGTCCTGAAAGCTGTTAGAGGGCCATGGGGCCACCCACTGCCAGAGAGCTCAAGAGCTTGCCTGCAGCACCTCCTGCAGCACACCAGCACGGGGCAATGGCTCTTCCCGGAGGAGTCTGCTCCAGCTCAATCAGACCAATTTTCAGACCAGTCAGACTAATTTTTCTGCCTCCACCTGTCACTTGTTGTGCTTCCTCCGGGGATGCAGACAGCACCTTATCAATAATTGATATTTTGGCTCTCTGTATTATTTTCCAAACCCTCACAGACATCCTTGTTCAGCACAAAACCGAAGCTCCTGCCCATCCCAGTTCACTGGGATATCAGTAAGGACAGACAACCGCTGTGGTCTCTCCACATTCCTTTCTCCTGGCCTTGGCAGTGTGTCCAGGAGTGCTTGGGGTGATGCCCATCGCCGTGGGGAAGGGATGGCACAGAGGCTGCCAGTGAGGGAGGGCAGGCGGAAAACTGGCAATTATGGCCAGGCTCAAAACCCCACAGATGAAGGAAATAAACCAAAATTGTATGATGATGGTAGTGACCATTATCTTGGATGTTTTAGGCACAGCTGTTAATAAAAGTAATAGTAGCAATAAAATTGTAATGATGGTAGCAACTGTTCCAATGACAATGATAATAATATAATTTATTAATTGTAAGCCATTATCAGCATTTACTAGTACTTCTGCCTCCCAGACCCATTCCGAATTCCATCTCTATCACATTAATACAAAATGAGGTAAATGAGAAAGGCATTTTCTTGATGGCATGATCAAAGCAGAAAGATGGGAGCAGCAGAGCTTGCTCGTGGCCCCTCTACTATTTGTGCCCCCACAAATCACTCTGTGCAGTAGGGTCAAGCAATGGGCAGGATCTTGCATTTCCCTTCTTTTCAGTAGGGTTTGCAGCCTTCAAAGTGGCTGAGCCCCATGGGATCCCCATGGCCAGACCCTATGGGGTGTATGGAGGAGGAACTTGGAGTCATTTTATAGATTTTATCATTCCTGTGCAGGCTGACGGGCGGCATGGGCACCCTGAGCCCCCAGCTCATTTCTCTGCAGAGTGCTCTGCTTGGTGGACATCACTGCCCTCGGCTTGTTGCTTGAATGAGCGAAGGCAACAAAAGCCCCAGCTCCAAATGTTGCTGATTTCTATGGGTTTGCTGATTTGGGGTTCAGCCCCGGTGACAGTGATGACATTGGCACATGTGCAGGGGGATGCACCAGAGAGGTTTTGCTCTCGGTGGCTGCTTCTGCAGTGCCACACGTAAGCAGGGCGAGGAGTAGGCAGGCGAGGTCCAGACGTTCGGACCATCATGTGTGTGGGGCCAGGGACGTGCAGCGAGGAGGGCTGGGTGTGCAGCACGGCACAGAGCTGGGTATGCAGCAGGGAGCAGGATGGGTGTGCGCTGGGGAGGACTGCAGGCACAGCGAGGACAAATGGAGGTGCAGCAAGGACGGGTGGAGGTGCCTTGAGGATGAATGGATGTGCGTTAAGGAGGGATGGATGCGCAGTGAAGACGGATGGAGGTGCAGCGAGGATGGATGGAGGTGCAGGGATGATAGATGGAGGTGCAGGGAGGACGGAGGGATGTGCACTGACATGGGGAGGTGGACAAGCAATCGGCGGCTTGTGGGGCAGCTGCTCTGCTGAGCGTGTGCTACACCCTCTGCACTACGTGGGCTTGCACGCACCCTGTGACCTGAGGTCTGCGCGACCTCCGCAGCTGTCCTGATAGCCATCTGCAACAGCACACCATGTGCTGGAGCTGCGGGGGGCCGGGACCATCCGTGCTGGCCCCCTGCAGCCATTCCCTATCCTCTCTGCTCCAGCTGCAAGCATGAACTCTGCGTCCCCTGATCCAGCTCATGGCTAAAACTGGGCTCTCAGTGCTCACTCTGTTCCCTCTGCTCCCCAGACCCAGATGTGTGGGCACGGGAAGATGGGGTCAGTGCTCCAGGAGTAGCTCCATGCCTGGGTACTGGCTCCAAGCTCCAGGAGGGTGCCTGGGGACAACAGGGGCATCACTGCCACCCTGCAGCCTTGTCTCGACCCAGCTCCGGGGGAGTGGAGCACCCAGGACCTCAGCAAAATTAGTGGAAGCCCCTCGAAACCCCCAAATGTGGGTGATGTGAGACCAGCACACCTCCCTATGGGGACCTCCCCATCTTCCTGCCACCTGCTGCTCCCATGGGTCCCCTCTTTCCCCTCTCTCATCCCACAGTGCTGGCATTCTCCCACCACCCCTTGGGCCCCCGGTGCCCCAGCTCTCCCTGCCCCGTTGGCTTTCTCAGGGTCTCCTGCCCTCTCTCCTCCCCACAAGGAATAAATCACCCTCCGGCTCTCAGAGGAAACAGCAGCCTGCCTTGCCACCTCCTTCCCATGGGACCTGCCTGCCTTGAGATGCTGGGAATTGTTTCGCAGACCAGAGGGGGTCATTTGGGAAAGCTACTGGGGACAGGCGGCTCCGGACCCTCTGTGCTCCTGGGGACTGATGTCCCCTCTCCATCCTGCTCCCACCCTGACACCCTGCCCATGAGATGGGTCTTGAAACGAGATCTTTGAGGCAGAATGAGTGGGTTTGGGTCCTTGGCAGATTTCTTAAAAAGCTCCCAAATGCTCTATTTTTCCACCTCAGCTAAAGGTTAAAGACAAGCAGCAGGGAGCTCTGAGCACCAGGACAGGACTCCAGGTTCCCCAGCCACCTCCAAGCAATCCCCATGGCCAGGTTAACACCAGCATCACTGCAAAACCCAACAAACAGCCAGAAAAAAAAAACCATTCCTGGTTCAATCCCCTCCGGTGGAAAGTAATAACACTTGGGCTGCGAATCCACCTGGGCTCCGATGAGAAGCTTTCATCTGAGGGCCAGGGGGGAAATCAATCTAGCAGGCTCCGCTTCTCGCTTGGAAAGCTCTGGAGAGCTGCGACCAGCCCCAGTGCGATGGCCACGGCAGTGGGGAGGGCACCGAGCCCAGCCGGGGCTCTGCTCGCCTCCTGCCTCCATCTCTTGGCACCAGCCCATTAGGAAAGAGGGGTTTGTCGATGGGGCCAACACATTAGGAAATGAAACAGGCTGTGCCCAGGAGCATCCCCAGGGGACCATTAGCACCGCTGGATGTTTCCTCCACCCAGCAGGTCTCTGGGGAAGCTTTTGCTGGCGATTTCCTCCCCTGGCGCAGAGGGAATCGGCCTGGCAGGGAGAAAGCACACAGCAGGAGGGAAAGGCCACCCGCTGCTGTGGGTGTGGGTGCTCGGGTGTGAGGTGGGCTGCCGGAGTGAGGGGACCCCTCCCCCCTTAGTTATGGGGGTTGCTTCCTATCGAGTGAACACTCGGGCATACGCCAGGTTGCTAATGCACTTCCTGGCTTCTCAGCAATGCCAGGAGCTCCAGCACCACCCCGGAGGTTTCTGCCCGTCCCTGGGGCTGGGGAAGGTGTTGGGAGGCAGCGCGGGGCTCCATGGAGAGTGTTAACCCCCAGGCCAAACTCCCGCTTGTGTTTAATTCTTCCCTG
Source organism: Anser brachyrhynchus (assembly GCF_964034855.1). Lineage (NCBI taxonomy): Eukaryota > Metazoa > Chordata > Aves > Anseriformes > Anatidae > Anser > Anser brachyrhynchus. The sequence goes on along the minus strand of NC_137720.1, from coordinate 3,973,829 downwards.
TGGTTGTTGTCTCCTCCACAGGTACAAGAGCGTGGTGACACCCCGGAGGGCAGCAGTGGCCATTGCTTGCTGCTGGATAGTCTCCTTCCTGGTGGGACTCACCCCGATGTTTGGCTGGAACAACCTGAACAAGATGAGGAGGACTCACGAGCTGAACGCCAGCCACTCGGAGTTTGTCATCAAGTGCCAGTTCGAGACGGTCATCAGCATGGAGTACATGGTGTACTTCAACTTCTTTGTCTGGGTCCTGCCTCCCCTGCTGCTGATGCTGCTCATCTACCTGGAAGTCTTCAACCTCATCCGCAAGCAGCTCAACAAGAAGGTCTCCTCCAGCTCCAACGACCCCCAGAAGTATTACGGGAAGGAGCTGAAGATCGCCAAGTCCTTAGCACTGGTCCTCTTCCTCTTTGCTCTCAGCTGGCTCCCTCTGCACGTCCTCAACTGCATCACCTTGTTCTGCCCATCCTGCGAGACGCCGCACATCCTCACCTACATCGCCATCTTCCTCACCCACGGCAACTCGGCCATGAACCCCATCGTTTACGCTTTCAGGATCAAGAAGTTCCGGACAGCCTTCCTGCAGATCTGGAACCAGTACTTCTGCTGCAAAACCACCAAAAACGACAGCAACACCATAGCTGAGACGGTCAACTAGGAGCTGGGGGGAGCTGCTGGTCCTGCCATCAGGGGAAGGGGTGTTGAGGACCCAGGAGGGCTGCAGTTGCCAGCCCCGTGCAATCTGAACAGCCGAGTCCCCGAGCTGCCCAGGGGTTATTTATTCACAAGCATTGTACTGTTTTGATATTGTAGCCTGCACTGTTCCTCTCTTTTTTTTTCGTTTTGGTTTGATTTTTATTTTTAAGGGTTGCCAAGTATTTAAGGAGAAATTGTACAGACAAAGGCGCGGTTTATCTTAACGCAAATAAAGTAAAATGATAAAAATCACCCAGGGGGGTCCTCTGACGTCGATGGGGACCTCTGGCTCCTTGGAGCAGCTGGTGGTCACCATATCTGTGGGCCCGTGGGCTGCCTGGGCACTGTGGCAGGGGGATGCCCTGGTGGGAGCGAAGCTGCTGAGAGCTGGGGGAGCTCAGGGCAGTGTGATTTCCACAGCTGTGCTGAGAGCTTCCAAGCCCAGCCCTTCCCCTCTATAGCCAAGGGGGTAGGAGAAGACGTCTCCCGTTGCAATGCCTGCACCCACAGGGCGATGACCACACCATCCCCACGGAGCAAAGGGTCAGCCTCCAACTCCAAGGCTGCCACAGAGGGGAGAATAAACCTTTAGCATGGCCCCAGAGCACACTCAGCAAGGAGCACCCTTTGCTGCCCCAGTACATCTCCCCACAGAGCCCTGCGAGCTGCACCCAGGGCACTGCGTCCCCTCCACGTGATTTCTCTCTCCTCCTGCTTTGATGACTTTGGCTCTTTCTTCTCTCCCGTGTCTTCTGTGCAAGGCAGAAGCAAGTCTCCCCCAGCCCCCATTGGCCTCATCCCTCTCCCACCTTGCTCCCTACCCCCTCCGCCGGCACCAGACCCTTTTGGCCTGTGGTTTTGGGGTGAATGCAGCCACCTCCATGACCCAGGGGAGCAGAGGAGCTCGCACCCATCTGGGGGTGACGGGGGGATGGCCCTCTTCTTCCAGGGCTGAAGTGGTGGTGGGAAGAGTTAATTCGAGTTAACGGGGATTCCTTTCTTATCAGCATCCCTTGTTTGCCCATCTCCCATTGGAAGCACACTTCCTATGGCCCTTTTCCTGCCCCAGGAGGGTCGTGCCCCTCGGACGTCAGGGATGGCAAAGTGACCGCAGCAAGTTCCTGCAGGGGCTGGAGGGCTGCAGGGAGGAAAAGGACCTCAGGTGGGTGGGATTTATGGGTGGGATTTACGGGTCGGATCTATGGGTGGCTGTTTAGCTGGCTTCATACAACCCCTGCAGCCAGCCCCATTTAGCCTGGAGGGAGCTCCGGTAACATACAGTGAGCCGAGAGGAAGAGGAGCCAGCAAGGGAGGGTGGGAGGAAGGATGAGGAGACGAGGGGCCTCAACATATTCAGGCCAGCTGCAATCCCTCCAGGCTCAGACCACGCTGGCCAAAATGGGAGCAGAGCGGAAAAGCAATGGCAAGAAGTGGGGCGAATCCTTCCTTCGTGTCTCAGCTCAGCAAAGGAGACCCAACCACCCCCGAGCCCCCTCCAGGTGCAGAACCCCCAAATCCCTTATCAGCAGTGCCCATGGATGCTGCAGCCCCGGGGTTGCACCGAGCAGACGCCGCTGCTCCCTGCCCAGCAGGAGCTTGGCCGCAGGTTGGGGCTGCTCTTTGCCGAGCACAGGGCAGCTTTCCACTTGCGGCTTATTTCTGCAAGAGGTTGCTTTCCTGGAAATGATGCCTGTGCCTGATCCTTGCTAAGGTGCCCAGAAACCTAACAACTGGGATGCTCATAAATTAAAAGGCATTTGGATGATTGCTTTCAGAAAAAAAAAACATCTAGCAGATTTTTCCGCTCCGTGCCCTCCGGACCTTTCCCGGGAGAGCTCACTAAAAGTGGATGCTGTGGCCCTCCCCGGTCCCCTGGGGGCTTGCAAGCACTCCTTGCCCTGCAGGACTGTATTAACAGCCAGAAAAGGGCACAGGGTGCAGCACTGCCCAGGCTTGGCGATGCTGCTTCTGTTCAGCCGGGCTGCAAACCCCCTGCTCACGCAGCCCGCTCCCAGCCCCGTCCTTCCTCAGCCAAAGCCACACGCTGAGATGATGGGGGCACTGCGGGGGGTGCACAACATCCCTGTCAGTGCCCGCGGCCAGATGGGGCTGCCTGGCCCAGCGCCCGGACAGCTGGACCTCAGCCTCCACCCCGGTGGCACCACTAACCCAGCCGCCTCGATAAGCCAGCCTGACCATCAGCCGGGATAAAAAATAATCCGACAATGCCCTCTGATGGTGGAAGCGATGTCTGGTGCGGGCAGTGCCGTGCCGGTGCTGAGCCCCTGGGCTTCAGGGCACGGGGTGACCTGGGGCAGAGGGTTCCCACCACAGGGCTGATGGAGGGGTGCTGCGGAGGAACCGGGCATTTTAGCCATAGGTTTGCAGTGCCAGGGCCCACCAGGATAGCCAGGATGTCTATGCGAGGGCAGGCTGTGGGTCTGGCCCCACAGCCGAGCTGGGAATGCTCCTGCCTTGCCCCAGTGCTGGCTCCATCAGCCCGAGGGGGCTGTGCTGACGGAGGAGCTGCCCCGCGCTGCTGACCCCTGGTTAGCAGTGCGTTCACTCACCCTGATGGATCTGTCTGGGCTCTCTGTTATTAAACAGCATCTGACCTGCGCCGTCTCAGAGCTGTAAGTAATGAGGCCGCCTTCTTGCACATGAGCTATCGGTAGCTAACAGGGCCGATTCCTCCTCCAGATAATGCATGGGCACATCCTGACCCCGCGGCCTCGTGCCCTGGGGAGGAGATGCTGCTGGCAGGGTGACGGCACGTGGTGAGGATGGAGAAATCGCTCTTGGATGAAGACACATCAACAAGATTATGTTTCGATCTTGCTATTTCTTTTTTTTTTCCCCAGCCATGATCACTCTCCAGTGGCAGCAGGAAATTTTTCCCCTACCTCCCTCTTGTTGTTTTGCTTCTGGTTTATCCATCTTCATACGTTTTATAAATCTGGTCCTTTCCTTACGGGCTCAAAACCCACCTCCTCCACCCATAGTTGGGTGGGATGCTATGAGACCCCATAGCGTCCTTGGCAGCTCTTTCCCCTCTACCCCAACACCCACCCCCTACCCCACCCCCATTGCCAACCCCACAACAAGCAGGACACGGTGTTTGCTGAGGACCAAAGCTCAGACGGGCTTGGTTTATTGTCACAGGTAAGAACACATCCAGGGAGGGCCATGCCATGGCCAGGCCAACGCACGGGACCCCGGGAGCACTGCCGGGGAGGGGGCAGGCCCGCAGGCAGGGGGGCTGTGGCCGGGAGCATCACCCTGTGCTGTGCCGCTGCAGCATCCGCCTGGGGAAAGGAACAAGCCCTGAGCCCTGCAAGCTGCCTTGAGACCGCTGGTCAAGGGTGAGATGGGAAACCATGGCCCAGCTGTGGCTCCAGTGCAAGACGAGCTCAGCCCAGCTCTTCCACTCATTCCTGCCCCCTAAAAATCAGCTATAACCCTTTAGCTCTGCTTCTCTGTCTCACACCCCTTTATACCTGCCCCCAGCCCCAATATTGCCCCCCATGTGCAAACAGCCCCACATCTCCAAGCTCTGCCTGCAAACCAGGGGCTCTGCCCACTGGCCTCTCACGTGTCTCCCCACGCACGTCCTCCTTCCTCCCGGCCCCATTTACAGCCCCCCTCCACCCGTACAAGGGGCAAGTTTCTGCTACCCCACCCCACCAGTGCACCTCCAGCCACGGGAGGAGGCAGCCCTGAGCAGGGGCTCCATCAGCAGCTGACAGGGGCTGATCCAGGACCCCAGCCTGCCCCAGCCCTGATGGAGTGATCCATCCTCCTTCCCTCCCACCCACAGCCCCAGCCCAGACCTACCTCATTCTTCGTCTCACCCTCCAACCTGTCCTCACTTGGGTACTGCAGGAGAGAATGGGAGATGTAAAACCCGTGAACTCCCCTCACCTCACTCCCCTCTGACATCTAAAAGTGAGCCAGGGCACAACAAATCCACCCGTGTGCACACATCAACGTACACCTATGTGCACCATCCCTGTGCATACATGCTCCAAGAGATTACGTGCTGGCACTGCCTTCTCCTGGACAGTTTGTTCCCAGGACCCCAGGTCCCAACCTAGCCGATGGCCAGGTGCTCTGTGTCCCCAGCACAAGGACAAGCTTGTCATCAAGGGCCGGGTGCTCTGCTGAGGCAGGGAAATGGGAGCTGGGAAGCCTGGGCAGGACCCGGAGACATAAATCAAGGCACCCCAGGTGCAAGTGAAGTGGTTTTGGCACATGTGGCTTGCAGATGACTTGGGACACAAGTGCTGGTGGATGCAGTGAGGAGCAAGCGACTGTCCCAGCCTCCACCAGCACCTCTGGCCCTTTGCCTCTGCGGTCTCTGGTTTCCACCCCACCCTTCGGCCATGAACGTGGGAAGGTGATTTCAGGAACAAGGAACGATGCAAGACTGTCAACCCAAGAAGCCCAAAGCTCCAGCCCCACAGGGTTGCCCAGTGCACTAAGGCTCCCCCACCACCAGGACTCAACCAAAAACAGGGCCAAACTGAACCACTGTGAAAGCAAGGACAGGGAAAGGCAGGCAGGGAGACCTGCTCCTCTCTCGCCTCAGCCAATCTTACTTTTCACGTCAAGTTTGCAGTCTACCGAAGCTTCTCCCAAGGGGTTCACAGCTTTGCAGGTGTAGATGCCCCCGTCAAAAGGGCCGGGCTTGCGGATTTCCAGGGAGCAGACACCCTGATCAATCAACGCTATGTATTTTGGGTCTTCCCGTATCTCCATCTGATTTTTCATCCAGATGATTTTGGGCTGGTAGGCAGCAAGATGTTTTTTTTTTTTAAGCAGGGAGAGAAACAAGAAATCTGACTGTCCCCAAAATGCAGCCACCGCCCTCTGCTCCATCTGAAGCTGGTGGCCATGGTGGGATCCACAGTCAGAAGCCATTTGAAGAGCAAGAACTCCTACTCTGAAGCCCCAGCCACCACCCACAGCTGCTCTCCTAGTGTAGAAGGAGACAGGACACAGCTTGAATTGCAACCAGCCTCCGCTCTACATGCAGAAACACCCCAGGCTTGCCCTAGTTTGACCTGGAGGACAGCTGCTGCCCCCCAACCCTATTCAACCCCAACCCAACATGACCAACCATTTCCCAACACTTCCAGCCACCTTGCAAGAGCCCAGCTGGTGGCTGCCTGCACGCAGGGGTGATGCTGCCCATGGAGGAGCCACTGACCTGGGGGAAGCCCCGGACAGAGCAGAAGAGGTGCGTGTTGTAGCCCCGGGTGGTGGCTCGGTCTGTCAGGGGCTGGGTGAACTTTGGAGGCTCCATCATGTCCCGTTCAGGGATCTTCTCTGGCTGGTAAACAGTTTCTAGGAAATTAATTAAGTGTAGGTTGAGGCAGAGCTTGGGATCCTGGGTTGACCACCACTTGGTCACAAGAACTCAGCCCAAGGTACCCCAAAATCCTTCTCCCTCACATAAGCTAGACAGCACCTGGAGTGGCCTTGGGGACCTGGCTTCACATCAGCCCTGTCTATAGACCCCTTCTCATCCAACCACACCACGTTTGTGCCCAGTCCCAGGGGTGACAGGGGCGATACCCGTCTGCAAACCAGCACCACGATGCTTGCTCTGTGCAGAAGGTCGTATCCAGGCCATGCACCTCGCTGGACCTTCTGCTCCATCCCCAAAACTAAGTGCACAGAAATAGGAGCTGGAAGTAGGCTCTGGAGGTGGCAGAGACCTGCTTTGACCTCACCCCAGGGATGTTCGCTCCTTGATCCCTCCCAGGGGTCTGCCCATGGCACAAGCCTTCCCCAAAGGAGAAAGGAGGTGAAGAAGGAGGACAGGAGACATCTATCCATCTGTCCTGAGGATGCACAGCCTTCACCCAACAGGGATCATCCCAGGCAGCATCACCACCAACCCAATGCTGAGGAAACCCCAGGGACAGGGGGAGACAGGACAGGGAGGGGACACGAGCCCTCTTGCCCACCCCACCACCCCCAAGCCGTGCCCCGGTCCCCACTTGTCTTCTCAATGTGGGCCACCCCGGAGGCGACGGCTGCTTTCTCGCTCAGCCCGCAGGCATTCTCCGCGAACACGCGGAACGAGTAGGTGTTGCCCATGATGAGGTCGGATATGGTGCAGCTGGTGCGGGTGCAGCGCTCCAGTGCTGTGAACCATTTCTGAGGGGGAAAAAAGAGCAGTGACAGGTTGTCCAAAGGAAGGGAACCCACGGGGCAGCCCAGAAAGCAGGGGTCCAGGAGTGGCTGTGCTCACCCCGCTTTTCTTGTCTGACTTCTGCACGGTGTAGCCCTTGATCTCGGAGTTCCCATTGTCCGCTGGGGGGGACCACTCCAGGGCCACGTTAAAGCCCCAAATATCTACCAGCTTCATGTTCTGGGGGGGACCTGGTGGCTCTGCAATTACGAACACATAGAAGGCTGCATCCTTATTTGCTCCCCTCAAATTCTGCACCCCAACCATCCCTTTTGCTTCGCTTTTAATGTCTTCTCACCCTGTTGCAGCGCATGAGGGGTGAGAAGCTGCGATGGGCAGGGGCCGGTAGAAACCCTGCAGCCTTCACCAGAGCAATTCCTTCACATGTTAGAAGGACCCCAAAGCCCCTTGCCTTGCTGCTGGGCCTGTCCCATCCCACCAGACCAGGTGCCACCCCTGACCAAAGGGCAGAAATGAGCCCCAGAGCCATGGCACAACCCCAGGGGACCCCATCCATGGCCATACCAATCACTCGGATGTCCAGGGTGGCCTTGTCCTCTGCTCCGTTTATCTTCACGGCCAGCTGGTACTTGCCCGAGTCGCTGCGCTGCGCCTCGCGGATGAAGAAGATCGTGTCCTTCTCTGTGTTGCGGATGGTGACACGGCTGGTGTCCAGGGGCTGCTCGTTCTTGGTCCAGACCACCTGGGGCTGTGGCTTTCCCTGGAGCAACCCATGCAGGCAGGTTGGGAACCACTCAAGGGCATGGTCCTGGTGGGGTGGGCAGAGCCACCCCGCTATGTCCAGGTAGCCATGGCCTGGATATGGCCTCTCCTATCCAGCAAGGGCCAGGGAACAAAACTATGTCCGATCCCCGCCAGCCCCGCTGCCAGGAAACTGTCAGGCTCCAGGGATGATGCTGACACATACTGGTCCCCAAAGTCCCCGTGGAGCAAGTCCATTTGCCTGCCCAGGGCTTTGCAGACAGAGCTATGCTCATGTCGCCCAGGCACTCAGTGGCAGGGGCTTGAGTTTGGCATCCAGGGCTGATTCATGCCTGGAACATGGCCAGCACAGGCTCCCAGCTGCCTACAAGACATGAGATGGACACATCCCACATTGCAGGGGGACCTTTCTGCCTCTTGCTTCTCCCTGCTTGGCTGGGGTGTTTCATGGATGGCTTTTTCCCTTTATAGATGCCCTGGCGGAGGTTCTTTTGGGATGCCACAGGCAGCATGTAATAAATCAGCTCAGGAGATAAACTCCAGCTTGGTCCACCAGCATCAGCTTCGGTCCCTCCATCACTGAGCCTTGGGGCTACCCTGCTCCAAAGGCAGCTGCCCTCCCTGGGAGGAGCCCCAAAATTGTGCTTCTGGGTCCTGCAGCATGTGGCTGGGCCCCTGCCCTGCTGAGCTGGGTACGATCTGAACAGGGCTCATGGGCCAAGACAGCAGCAATATCCAGTTCATGCCCTAGTCTGTTTGGGATCACCATCAATAAAGATGCTGCAGGACAAAAATGGGATCTGAGCGGGAATGGGACCCCATGAGACATGGGGACCAGGACAAGCCAGCCCTCAGCTGGCCCCAGGCATATCATGCTGGCAAGAAAAGTCACTGAGGAAAGCAACCTGCGGTGAGAAAACCCAAGAGCTTAAATCCCAAATTGCTCGCCTACCTGGAAAGGGATCATCAGGTTCACGGCATCCCCAACATGCCTGACGTAAGTCTGCCGCAGGTGACGAGGCATGCGGATCCTCGGGAGCTCTGGGGACCAGAAAGTGAAGTTGTGGGGCCAGGAAATCAGAGACCCCAGCTCACAGCCCAAGAGGTCCCACACTCCTGCATGGGCCAGCCCATCCCATACATCCCCCACTTGGCCATCAGGATGTCCTCTCCAGAACCATGGCCACCTCTCCCTTCTCATCTCCAGGACCGTGCTTCTCTTTGCAGGGCCACACCAGCCAACCCCTTTGCCAGCACCCCGAGAATTACTTCCTTGTCCATCCTTGAGCCCGTGGTGACCAACGTGGGCTTTCCCAGCACAGCCCGCATGGCAGCAAAGCAGCGGACAGCATCTCCTGGTCAGGAAATACGTCTCCCCCAGCTAAGAAAGCAGACTTTCTAGAGACTCACAACCCAGCTTCCAGCCAGGATGAGGGTTGGTGAGCTCCATCGCTGCGGGCTCAGGGCTGCCAAGAGACCAAGGTGGCTCACAGGTCCACACAGCAGAGTCGGAAAAGCCCCAGGCTGGAAAAGGAAGGCTAACGTCCCCAAGGGAACATAACAAAGATAAGCAAAAAAAAAAAAAAAAAAGCGACCAGAGAATGCTGATGGAGCGCGCATCTCCTTCCCAGGGTGAAAATAGCAGCCGCGTAACCCAACCGGCGTGGTGCCAGCAGTCCTGCTGGGGAGGCATCGGGTTTACGTGAGCCCCTCATAAAAGAGCCGTGTGTCTCTGCCTGGATTAAACGTGCCGGAGCTCAGCTCTTGGGAGGGGGCTTGGGGAGGCCAGAATTAAACCATGAGCGAGTGATGCCTGAACAGCTGTGAGCGTGAGAGGGCTGGGGAGGGCCAGGAGATGCCCGGCGGTCCCAGATGGCCCCGCTGACAGCTGGGGTGGGCTCTGCTCTGTGCACGCGGCCGCTCGCTGCAGGAATCCACGCCTCAGTGCTGCCACTTGGGCTCATCCGTCCCAGCAGGGCAGAGAAACCCAGCCTCCATGGAGGGGCATGAATTCATGGGTGTTTTCCCCAGCTCAGCTGGAGAGGGCTGGTCGGGGTTGGTGGCCCAGGTGAAGCATGGCCGTGGCTGAAAAAGCGCTTTTCTTGCCCTTGTTCCCTGCACAACACAACTCCTGCGCCGAATCCTTGGCTGGTTTCTCCCCGTCTCTCTCTCCGCCTCCCAAACCCACTCGCCTTCCCTCAACCCACCTGTTTTCAAGCTCCCTGCCGCCCGTACTGCTGCTATTTAAAATCCCTTGTGACGCTATAAATGAACTGGGGAGAGGTACAAAATGCAGTCCTGAATAAAACGTAAAGACCAGCATGTAAAGGGCAGGGTGGGGAGGAGCAGGCTCATGCACCCAGCATGCACCAGCACCGCTGGGGCAGACACGGGGCGGCAGCAGCCTGGAGGGGCCATTTGTTACTCAGCAAAGCCAGGAAGGACATGCAGGGCTCTATTTCAGATAAAACACAAAAGTTGGCAAGTGCCATTTGCTGATAAAGAGTTTCAGTCAGCAGAAAAAAAAAATAAAAATAGAAATCTTAGAGGAAGAGCAAGTTGCACGTGGGTCTTTCAGCTCTTGGAGTTTTACACCTCTCAGCTGGTGCACGTGGTTGGGAAAAAGTCTGCAGCAAGGACAGGCAGCTTGGCCTGGGGGGTGCAGCACGGGACTAGAAGTGGGAAACCTGAGCCACGCGTTTGGCATCTCCTCCCAGTCCCCCACGGCTCGGTTTCCCCAGTCCCACAAGGAAAATAGCAATGCCGTTGGGATCTGGAGGTGAACGCGGCAAGGAAAGAGGTGCCACCTGCCAGACACCTGATATTTCTGCTTCAGCCACCGAAGGATCCGGCCCTGCCAGGCAGAGCCAGGGTCTGGACAAGGCAGCAGACACAGCACCCGCTGAGCCATGCCCACAGCCCCTGCAGTACCCGTTCCAGACACTGGCAGTCCCCTCCAAACCCTTTCTGACAAAAAAATAAAAGCTGACAGTTTCTGGAATAACTTCTGTTATCATTATTGCTATTTTTAAGCAGAAAGAAAAATCTGTTCTTTGAGTAATAGGAAGATTTGCACATTAAGAATTCCCTGTAAAGGACAAATAAGTCTCTATTTGCTGTTGGATAAGTGAAAACCAACTTTGCAATCCTACATCAGCCTCAGCACTCTCACAGCACCCCAGTAGGAATGTGAGTCTTCCTAAGCATGGGAGCAAGTCATTCATTAGCGTGTTCAGCATGATTAAAGTTCCCGTGCTCCCGACAACCCGCTCTCGACTTTCCTGAGCTAAACAAACAAAGCTGCCGCTGCCCGACACGCGTGTGCTGGCATACTAGAGATGTGAGCGTGGCCAAGGAGGGGAGACGCGAGATCATTTCCCAGCCATTGCAATGTTCTACGTGGCCCTGCAATTTGGGTGCAGCGCTTTTTCCCCCAAAGCCTCACCATCTACAGGACCGGTGCCTTGCAGTCAGGAAGCGTCGTCCCCATCCCACCCCAAGGGAACCGGGCCCAGTTCTGGAGGACAACATCTCGGTGAAAGGCTGGATTGCGACACATGAGAGGGCAGAGGCTGTTGGGGCTGTAGGGATGGGCTGCGACTCCTTTGCCTGCTGATAGGGCACACGGGGACAGTGCATGTCCCCAGTACTCACGGGTGATCTCTCTGACGAGCACCGGCTGCTCCAAGGTAGCCGGGACACTGGTGCCGCCGGCGCTGACAGCCTTCACCCGCACGTGGAGCTTGTCACCGGAGCCGAGGTCCTGGATCGTGTACCGGGTGGAAAGAAAGGGCTCCTTGTTCACCGCTGCCCAGTCTGTGCCTACAACAAACCCAGCGGAGCAGTTCAGCCATGACACGGACAGGCGGGTGGATGCACATACCCCAAACAGCAGGATCAAGCCCCAAGGGGTGAAACCCAGAAGCAGAAAACCGCTTCCTTGCACGGGCACAAGCAGAAAGAGTCATCCTGTTGGATTTGGGGCAGTGAGGGAAAAAGGCATCTGAGGGAGGGGGCTGGCCTCCCCTCCACAAGGGGTGTGGGTTACCAAATGCTGGCAGATGCTCAACTGCTGAGCAGGAGGCTGCTTGCAAGGCGTTAGGCCAACAAATGTGGTCTCTGCTGGCTTTCCAGGTGCATTTCTGGAAGTAGTTAAGATCCTCTGACCACCCTGCCAGCCTATCCTCTCCTCCAGCTGCCCCAGGATACCTTGCTGGGGCTCACCACGCTCCCCAGCCCATCCTCATCCTCAAGCAAGGTCTGCCCATCGCCTGCAAATGGCATTAATCAGACCAGCCCTCACTCAAACTTGACCCCCCCCCACCACCACCACCAACCCTGGTCTTGTACGAGCTCAGATACAGCAATTTGAGTCCACGTGGCGACCACTGAATGACTACAGCTCTTCTGTCACCAAGCCAAGCCCAAAGCAAGCTAGGAAAGCATCCAAAACCATGCTCTTTGGGAGGCTGTTAGACAGCTCCCTCCAGGAACGGCTTCTCCCAGCAAGAGCCTCCTCACACTCCCAGTCCCGCTGTGGTCACCTCCCAGTCCCCAGCCCAAGGGTGAAAGCCTCCCGTGGCCACGCTCGTGGCTCAGCTTGTGTCGGTCGTGCCTGCCACAAACTAAACAGCCAAGGGTCACAGCTCAAGTTCCCCGAGGCCTGTGGACCACCCAGGTCTCCCAAAGCACCTCAGCCTCATGCAGCACCCAGCCCACCAACCCCAGCCGCCCCTCGCTGACCCCCGCAGTCTCGCAGCTTATTCACTCTCACCCCAAGCCCCAGCAGGGCTTCATGAGAGCGCCCAAAACATTTCTCAACGCCTACCTCATCCCACCAACTGGCAATGCGACCACAGAGCCACAGGTAATCGCCGCCAGCCACCAGCCCATCCCCACCCACCGCAGCCATCGTCCCTCCAGGCTCCTCGAGCCCCGTCTCCCTCTGGGCTGGGCTTGCCTGCTGCCTCGTGCCAGCCTCTCTCGCACTGCCCAGCCCTTTCCTTCCTCATCCTCCCACCGTCTGTGCATCCTTTTGAGCATGGGAGAAATGTGTCTTCTATCCTCTCAGGTCTCATAATCCCATCCCACCCCAAGTCCATGCAGAGCTGGTGGCCGTCAGGGACCATCCCCAGTGGGCACGCTGGCCTCTCCTCCACCCTCTAGCTGGATGCAGCAGTGATGTTAGACACTGGTCCAGCCCCCTGATAAAGAAATCACTGCTATCTGAAGAAAACAGGAAGCCCCTCTCCTCCACAGGAAAAAAAAAAAAAAAAAAGAAAAAAAAAATTGGGCAAAGAAAGGGGAACAGGATACAGGGAAACACACTGCCAGGTTCTGCCCAGCTCTGTCCCACACCAGCGCTCCATGCTTACGAGGCAGGAAAGCCCAAGCCTACTTCCATCTTTGCAGATCTCCACCAGGTATCCATCCAGGCCTGACCGGCCCGTCTTCTCAGGGGCTTTCCAGGTCAGCGTAACCGAGTTTTCGCTCACTTCTTCCACACTTAGGGACAAGGGGGAGCTGGGCGGCTCTGTAACAAACCCGCAGTGGTGAGAGCAGGATCCCGGGCAGCGGGGCCTCAGCCCACCCACCTCCTAACCCCCCAGCCCATCCTCATGCATCCCCCTCCCCACTTCAGTGTCCAGTCCCCTCCTCACCTGCTTTGGGTTTCTCAGGCTCAGGGGCAGGGTGCTCAGCTGGGGGGGCTGGGGAACCTTCTTCGGGGGCTGGAGTCACTTCTGCCGTGGGGACGGGAGCTGACACATCTGTGGGGGCCGGGGGCTGCTCTGCGGCAGGGGGATGCTCAGGGGCTGGGGCCCCTTCAGCAGCTGGTGCTGGTTCTTCTTTCGGGGTTGGTGCTGGCTCTTCCTTTGGGGCTGGTGCTGGTTCTTCCTTTGGGGCTGGTGCCGGCTCTTCCTTTGGGGCTGCGGGAGCCGGGTCTGCGGCTGGAGGTACGGTTTTGCCAGTCATTTCTGCAAAGCCTAGGGGGTGTTTTGGGGTCTCTGCTCTGGGATCTCTGCTCTGGATTGGGGTCCCGGCTCCAGACCTAAAGTCTCTCCTCCAGACCTGGGATCTTGATGCTGAAGATGGGGTCCCTGCTCCAGACCAGGCGTCTCCACTCTGGATTCGGTGTCTCCACTCCGGACGGACAGTCTCCGCTGCAGGACGGCTGTGCTGGGAGGGGGGAACCAGGTCACTGAGCCGGGACAGGGGCTGGGAGATTTTTATAGGCTTGGGCTGGCACTTGTCACCTCCCTGCAAACCAATCTGCCTGCGCAGGCGGGGGCCGCCAGGAATAGCCACCCGGGACCTGCACATTCAGCAGCATGCCCTTACCCCCTCCTATGGGACTGCAACACATGGTCCTGCCCCCCCGCCACCTCCCAGGCCCACACGGGACTAGGCAGGCCAGGGCCAGGTCACCTTTCTTTGGGGACACAGCTCCTGTACCCAGCACCAAAGCCCCTGCGAGCTGCGCACCCCCCCACACACTGCCCCCAGCCTCTCCAAGCCCCCCAAACCTCGTCCCAGCCCTTGCATTGACACAAGGCATCCCCACCTCTTAGCCTCCCGGTAAATCCTGTGCTGCTCCCCCAGCCCACCTGCCCCCCCTGTCCCATGTCCACAGACCCTACCACAACCCCAATTCGCTCCATTCCCAGCTTCCCCCTCAGCCCTCATCAGAGGATGGAAAGCACCTCGTGCGATCGTCCAGACCAACCGTTCACCAAAGCAGGGGCACCAAGCACAGGATGCTTGTGACCTCCTCCAGTCCCCTGTGCCCAGGCCTTCTCCTAGCTCCTACTTGAATCCTTGCAGCCCAGACCCTCCTCTGGTCCCCTTCTCAGCCCTAGACCCTCTCCCTCCATGTCCTCCCCATAGCCCCTTGGCTTGATGCCATGGTTTCTCCACCACGGTCCCTTCCAGCCCTCAACACATGCCCATGACCCAGCCCTGCAGACCCACCGCCCTGAAGAAGGTAGATCTCAGGCCAGCCCCACACTCTGTTCTCCAGCCTCTGCCCTGCACATACCCCCCCTCATCCACGGGGTCTGGTCACCCCAGGACTCACGTCCAGCCACCCTTCTGCCAGCCCCAAACTGATTCACCCCAAAGCCCCATGCTGGCCCAGGAAAGCCCCGTTAGGCTGTAGGATAGAAACCTGCTCACCCCTTGCCTATCCTCATTTCCCTTGCTTGTCGTGTGAGACACTACTGAAAATGTCTCTGTAACCTATAGTTTAATTCTTTAGCCTTCCTCAAATTCGGTCAACAGAGTGTTTTCTCCTGTTCCCAGCTGCTCGCCTGCCTCCAGAGATGTTGCTGTGGAGGAGCCAAGCAGGCCCGGTTCTCCTGGGCACTGCTCCAAAGGCTTTCGTGGTCCCCAGGAAATACCTCCAAACATGAACATCAGGGTCAAGAGGCCACTGCTGGACAAGAGCAAAACCCCTTTAGCCAGGCTGGTGTTTAACAGGATGGTGACATCCCAAAAAACAGCCAGAGGGCTGTGAAGGATGCCTCCTGCTCCTCGTGGAGCAGGAGCCCTGCACGGGGAATGGAGCTGGTGGGAGGAAGAAGAGTTGGCCAGGGTAGCACTGCTGCTGTTTCGCCCAGCGGGCGTCAGAGGGTCCTGAAACCCTCTGCCCTACACAGATAGATGTGAGGGGACATGGAGGAGTGATTGCTGATCCCCAGAAAGAGCACGAAGGAGCCCCTGCACTTTCTGCTAGCCCTGCAAGTAAGCCGAGTAGAAAACCCATCATAGCCCCCATCCCCACGAGTCACAGGGGGATCAGGTAACAAGAGCACAAACCCTCCTGCTGCCCCAATCTCCCTGTGGGCCTTGGAGGCTGAGTCTGGCAGCACAACCCTCCTGCTCCAGGGAGGAGATTTTTCCCCCTCAGTTATTTCAGCGACTGCATTTGGCAGCGGGACAGAGCCAGGACACCAAGAGATGGTATCAGTATCTCAGGGAGGGTATATTTCCTCCAAAACTACGTGATAACCCCAGCGTTCCTCATATACTTTCACCAGTGAGAAGGAATGTCACTAATAATGGATCTTCCTTCTCCTAAAAGGCCTTTGGATGCCAGAGGGCTGAGCTCCCTGAGGCAGGGGAGGGTGACACAGGGTTCCCAGCGATTTTACTGCACCCCATGGATGGGTGCTGGCAGTTCCCCTGCTCCCTGGAGCATGTTGGAGCCAAGTGGGTCACAATCCAGAAAATTTTCTACAGCTGCTCTGGCTAAAAAGAAGGCAGTCCTGCCCCCCAGCACAGAGATGTAGGGATAGAGGAGACCATCAATCCGTCCTTCTCCAGATGCCCCCAGAGCGGCTAGGACCCAGAGGGTGGGACTGGAGAAACTCCATTTCCTCTATGCCACGACCCACAGGGATTTCATCCTGTTCTGGATGATCTCAGCATCTTCTCAACCTAGAGGGAGGTGGGATCAAACCTCCAAAAGCCTCTGTCTAGAACTGGCGTTGTCTGTAGTCCCACCTCTGCGATTATCAGAGTGGCATCTCCATGGGGACTTTAAGCAGACAAACACTCAGCTTTGTCTGTGGGACACATTCACCTGGCCCACGCCTTGGTGGCTCCATCAGCTCAAAGGTGTTCCATCACCTCCAGGCTCCCACAAACAGCATCACCTCTGCTTGGAAATCTTTGATTTTTTCTTTCCCCCACCCCCCGAAGATGGTTGTGGTGTCTAATCTAAACCAGAACACTTCGCAAAAAGCAAGTTTCTTTTGATTATGTGTTAAGAAAAGCAATTTAAAGAACTCAGAAATGGAAAAAAAAAAATCAATACCAAAACTATAGTTCATAAGGAAATGAGCACTCAGATTTCTCTTCTATTTCAATTTGGGTGAGTGCAGCTGGAAATCAAACACTTTCCTCTGGAAAAAGAACATCAGTGCAATTATTTCACTTGCAGTTCTTGATATGAATGAAATCTGAGGTTTTAAGACCTGCTCGGTGACGTTTAGATGCTGTTTTCTCTGTTGACTCACGGGATGACTCATAGGTTAAGAGCAAGTGAATCAACATGGTTTATCATCCAGACTTATCTGGGCCACGTTACTGTAGTATATTGGCATCTTGTTTATTCTCACATCGCAACAAGACCGCCGGATGTCGAATACACCAAGCACAGAAGCACTGTGCTCTCTGCCATAGATCACAAAGGCATCGTGGCAGGTTGCCCAAATCCAAAGTCAAAGGGTTCCCACAGGGACCAGCCGCAGGAGATGAAGGTGTTTGATTACCCACCATGACAGCTTCGCTTGCGGGTACAAAACGGAGAGGGAGAAGCTGCTCCCATGGAGCCAGGGTGGAACGGGTTGTCCCAGCAAGAGGCCCCCCACTTTGGGGTCACAAAAGTTAATCTGAGGACGGAGACGAAAGGAGATGCTGTGGTGGTTTTACTCAGGTGGGCAGGCAAGCTCCACCACAGCCGCTCTCTCACTTCCCCTCCTCAAAGGGAAAGGGAAAGAAAATACGATGCGAAGGGCTCAAGGGTTGAGATGAGGACAGGGAGATCAGATCGCTCAACAATTATCATGACGGACAAAACAGACTTGGAGTAGGGAGACAGTAAGATTCATTGCCTATTACTAACAAGCTAGAGAAGTGAGAAACAAAGGAAAGAAACCAAAAATGCCTTCCCCTCATCTGCCCTCTTCCACCTCCTCCCCCCAAGCAGCACAGGGGAACGGGGAATGGGGGCTGCGGTCAGTCTATGGCATTTCATCTCTGCCACTCCTTCAGGATGCCGTCCTTCCCAAACTGTGCCTGCGGGGGCTGCCCCCAGGCAGCAGCTCTTCAGGAACTGCTCCCACACGGCTCCGTACCACGGGGTCCATCCCCCAGGAGCAAACTGCTCCAGCACGGGTCCCCCACGGGCGGCAGCTCCCCCCAGACCCCTGCTCCTGCGTGGGCTCCTCTCCACGGGCTGCAGCTCCGGCCCGGGGCCTGCTCCTGCGGGGGCTCTCCATGGGCCGCAGCCTCCTCCAGGCCACATCCACCTGCTCCACCGGGGGCTCCTCCACGGGCTGCAGCGTGGAGATCTGCTCCGTGTGGGACCCGTGGGTGCAGGGGGACAGCCTGCTCCACCAGGGGCCTCTCCACAGGCCGCAGGAGACTTCTGCTGCATGCCTGGAGCACCTCCTGCCCTCCTTCTGCACCGACCTGGGGGGCTGCAGTGCTGGGTCTCACTCCTTGCTCCCCCAGATGCTGTTCCCCAGCAGTTTTTTTCCTCTTTTCTTAAATACGCTCTCACAGAGGCACAAACAACATCGCTTATTGGCCCGGCTTTGGTCAGCGGCAGGGCCCTTATCTAACATGGGGCAGCTTCTGGATTCTTCTTGCAGAAGCCACCCCTGTGGGCCCCTGCTACCCAAACCTTGCCATGTAAACCCACTACAGATTCCCCTCCGCGTGAGTGCTGCACCTCGGCATAAAAACTGAGCACACTGAGCGGGCTGCGCTGGCTGTTCCCGCAGGCAGATGGGGGTTGGACGTTGAAATTTTAGTAATAATTTAAATAGCAATGCATTTTGCCTGAAACTCGAAGTATTTGAGGATTTAGCTGAAATGCAGGGTATTCGCAATTTCCAGTGAGAAATGATCTTTTCTGTACGGGAAGTAGGTACTATTTATAAATTGGTTTTGGCCAACATTTCCAGCCCAAATTTATGGATACACTGCCTTACTTATCCTCCAGGTAAAATATAGGTCTAAGTGATGAGATCTTCGTTTCTTACTTACAGAATCAGATCCTCCTCATGCCGCTGTAATTCAAGCCCCCCCCACAAAGAAGCAGCATGGCCATTTTTCTTGCTGGGCTTATTGACAGGACCCCAGTGCAGAGAGAGAAATCTGGCTGCACCCCTAAAGAGCCAGGTTAGGAAATCATAGCATCAGGGATATGTTGGGTGGAATGGGGGAAAGCCCAGGCATTCCCGACGGTGACAGCTGATGTGTCTGTGTGGGAAGACAGAAGACGCCTCCGACAGCTGGACCAAATCCTGGAGGATTTTAGAGATTTCAGTCCCTAAACAGGTCTCCAGTATTCAGCAAGAGGTGGCGAGGTTTTTCCACTTGCATGTCTAAAGCCAAGCAGAGACACCAAAGGCCCAGAATAAATGAAGGATCTGTGTTGTATGGGTGGTTACAGCTCCTCAAAGGTTGGGTTGGGTTGGAAGGGACCCTTAAAGACCACCCAGCCCAATTCCCCTGCTGCAGGCAGGCACACCTGACACCAGACCAGGTTGCTCAAAGCCCTTTGCAACCCGATTTCCAATGATGGGGATAACCACAATTTCTCTGGCAACCTGTTCCTGTGTCTCAGCACATTCATTGCAAAAAATCTTTTCCTTCAACCTAAACCTACCCTCTTTCAGTTTAGAACTGCTGCCCCTTGTCCTGCCACTATGGGCCCTGATAAGGACCCATAAGGACTGATAAGGACTCCTGATAAGGAGGTCTTTTTCCATTATTGTTATAAGTGCCCTTTATATGTCATAGGAGTCAACAAGTAGCAGCCACCCACTGCCTGTATCACGGTGGGGAAGGGGACACCCAGGGCTGACAGCATTCCCATTGACACCCCACGGCGGGATATAGCCAAAGCCAGCCAGCAGGAGAGACCAGGAACCTTCCCCATCTCCAAATGGCCATATCCAGCCCTGCATATGCTGTGTGGCCTGGGAGTCCGTGGAAGACTCCACAAACAGCCTGGAGAAATACCCCAAGCCCCAGATTTCAGCAGAAAGGAGGTTCTCAAACCCCTCTGGGGCAGACCTTGCTGCCAGCCATGAATGTGGCTGGAGATGGTTCTCATGCGGGGCTGTCCCCTCATGGGGACCTCCTTGTCCATCCCCTCCCTGGGGGGTTAAGCCAGAGCTCCAAAAACCAGGGCGCTCACACAGAGACCACTCAGCCGCCGACCACGGCTGCGGGCTCAGGGTTTCTCAGCGCCCTGCAGGCCACGGCACGCCTGCCCGGCTCCCAGCAGCATTTCCAGGCTCCCCGTCACCGCGATATTCGCAGCGTGCTGAGTCAAGCGGCCGGGACAGGCGGCAGGTGGGCTGGGACATAGACAAGCTTTCCGAGTTGTGCACCACACGCAAGCAGAGGCTTACTTCACCCCACAGCAATGAGTGCAGGCAGGGGCTCCGGGGCCGAGCGGGGACATGGGCTTGACCCCTCTCCTGAAGTCCCCCAGGCAGGAGATTGAAGCTAGCAAGGCTTTAAAACATCCTTTTCAGGTGTAGAAAACACAGCCAGGCACCAGAGATGTGGCCAGCTTGATTCAGGGTGTCTCCGAGCTCCCACTGGGATCTCCGCCAGGCACAGAAATACCATTTGTGCAGCCCCACCTGGTGCACACTTGGGGATGTCCCCACTGCGTTGTTACGCATCAGCTCCCAGCACCAGCGCCCAGCATCACCATGGCTCCATTCAGCGCTTGGGGCTCCCCCACCATCAGCACCAGCCCTTGATGCAGCACAGTTGGGTACCCGGCGCTGAAGCCTTCCCGCTGGAATTGAGAGCTGCCAGATGTGGGCAGGGCTGACGGATGCAAACACCCAGCCCCACCGGCATCTTCAGGGTGCTATTTTTGGGCAGCGATGGGATAACTCTCCTCTGAGCTGGCAGGGAGAGAGAAACAGAGAAACCCACGCGGGGATGCCCAGACTTTGCCCAGTGCCTCACTGGGAACCGAGCCCAGCTCAGTTTCCCCGGGGATGGCACCACGGTGGAGCAGCATCGCTGCTGCCCCCGCCAGAGCGGTCCCGTGGTACATCACGGCGTGAGGTCGGCACAGGGCAGGAGCGGTGACCTCCTGGGACAGGACGTGACGGGCTGGCAGAAGCCCTCACGGACTTTGGCACCACATCAGTTGCCTGCCGTGCCTCTGGCACCCAGAAGCAATGACAAACCCAGGGCATCGCTCTGCCTTTGGTGGTTCTTTTTCCAGTCTTGCCCCACCTCCAGGGCTGCCAGCAGGAGCTTACCTAGGGCAGGCTGAGCCCACGCCAGCCCCGCTGCCCACAGCCTGCCTGGCTGTCACCTCCACCGAGGGCCGGGGACAGCAGCTGGGGACACCAATAATGCTCTGTCATCACCTGCCCTGCCTGGTCCCACTTTGGGACAGGGAAAAGCTGCAAACAGCACCTTGTGTTCTCCCCTCCATCAAAAGTCAGGTGCTCAGCAAGTCCCAAAATGATCCAAGCAACCCCTGCTATTTTATACCAGATTTTCCCCTGGGGGGAGATGCAGCCACACAGCCCCATGTTTCGCTCCCCGAGCTGTGCCCAGCGCTGCTGGGTGATCCCTCTGCCAGCAGGCAGGGGGTTGGGATGCTCTGCAAGAGAAGGAACCAGCCCAGCCCCGGACTCCACCAGCACCAAGGGCTGATTTCTTCACCGTGCCAGCCGCTTGCTCGGGTGCTTGCTCACCTTACGCAGGGGCAAACGCCTCAGCCCAGAGCCCTGCTTTGCTGACCCCTGCGCCTGCAGTCCTAGGCAGCACCCAGTGTGTCCCAGTTAGCCCAGCTGGTGCCCAGCCCTGATGTAAAAAAAACACACCACTGGCCCATTACAGCCTAAGCACATGCTCCTGGTCTCACCGGACCTTCAGCATCCCCTTACCTCCACCAAGGACTAAGGTCACCTCTGGTGTCCTCAAGGCTCCTCCTGCAGGATCAGGATCCCTATCTCTGCTTCCCCTTCCCAACCCCTCCCTTGCATTTTCACATCCACACCCCTCATTTCTTTGCCCTAAATGCTTCCACCTGCACCCTCACCTGCCTCCATCCCCTCCTCCTTTCTGCACCCTCCCCCTCTTGCCCCATGCAGAGTCCCTGTCGTGCTCCACCCCACTGTGGTGGAGCAGGGAATGGTCCTTTTGGCTGAAAGCAGCAAAGCTGACAGGGACCAGCATGATGCCCTGCACCCATCCCAGCCCTGGGGGCACCAGGACCAGCCATGGTTCGGATGGGGCAGCTGGTAGCCTGCAGAGGTCCCCAAGGCCGCTGTGGGGGTGGCAGGCACCCTGAGGGCTGTCCCTCCCCAGGACGCTCGGAAGCCAAGGGGAGCAAATCCTGGACAAAGGGCAGCAGGTTCTGGACCCGCCCCCCCACCCCCCAAGACCCCCTCTTCCCAGGCACCTTCATGCGGGACCCTCCCTGCTATGCCCCCCTCCCTGCAGAGTTTCCTGGATCAGAGGGGCTACAAGGGGTCAGAGCATCCGCAGATCCCAGTGACTCGTGCCAGGCCCCAGTAACTGGGGAAACAAACCGGTGTAGGGTTGTCCAACAGCGGTTCAGCTGCACCCTTCCCTGCTGCCACCAGAGAGCATCATGGGGACATTTAATCGAGCAGTCCTTACCCTAGATCCATCCCAAACCCTCCAGATACAGAGCCAGGCTTTGGGGAGATGCCCTTTTTGCACGGTTCTCAGTGTCCCTGATCCACGGTGGCACAGCCCCACCTGACAGCCCCGTGCCTGCCCTGGAGGAAGCATCACCCCAAAGCACCTCCGAGCAGCTAGGCCAGGACTTGGGGTTCTGAGAGTGAACAGGATTTTATCTCTTGACCCGACAACCTGCAAGGAGACCGCCATGGTAGAGATACTTCATCCTCCTCCTCCTCACCCATGCGCGCACCAACACAGCAGGGCTGCTCGCGTATTTTTGCAGGGGAAGGCCACCGCATCCAGCCCATTGTGACCAAGCGAGGGCTGAGCCTGCTGATGGCTTTTGCCACGAACACGTGCAGGGAGCTGGTTCCCATCTCCTGGGGGTTAGGAGGTGGCACAGGTCCCAGGGGATCTGGTGACAGTGGAGGGGGGCTGTGGTCCTCAGGAAGGAGGAGGACCTCCCCCAAAACAGCGGTCGGACGGTGTGGGGAACACGCCAGGATCCCATGACATTCCTCCCCAGCTCCCGCAAAGCCCTTGCGATCCCACAGGTGGCAAAATGCTGCAGGAACGCTCAGGGACATCCAGCCCCAAGTGCCGGTGATGTTGAGAAGCTGATTTAATTTCACAACCTGCAAAGCCCATGGGGAGGAAACGGGGCCAGGACGGCGGGGCTGGCTCTTCCCTATCCCTGGCAGTCTGACTTCAAACCTGAAGTGCCACAGCCGTGCGCAAATCCACATCTTCCTCACATCCCACCCTGCCACCTGGATGGGCAAAAATACCCTCGGTGTCCCCCTTCTGCTGCTGCTTGTGGCTGGGGTCACCTCCTCCTCGCAGAGCGCGGGGAAGCTGATGTCCTTTGCACCCCAGCACAGCAGCCAGTGGGGACTGGGGGGAACGGAGGGAGCAGCCAGCAGCCGGTTATCTGATCCCGGCCGCTCCGGTGTAAACTTAGCATGGCCTTTCGGAAAGTTCTTGCTGTGGCAAAACACGCAGTAAATCACTGCTCTGGATGCCAACAATATTTCGAGATTAGCAAATCTTACAGAGCTCCTTGAGTAAAAGCTTGGTTCAGGTCAAGGTTTGCAGCCCTGCCAGCGTAACTGGGGGGCTCTTGCTGTGCCAGCGCACCCCGGCCCCCCGGGGCTGTGCGGAGCCGCAAATGCTTCCTGTTCTTTGGAGAGAGTGGGGCAAAGTCTGGGGCCAGCACCACGTGCAGGGCAGCAGGTGTCATGTGGGTGCCCCCCCAGGCCATCAGAGGCAGGACTGACCCCCAGTTTCTGCCCTCCCCGTCCCAGCTCGCTCAGCCCAGCTGAGAAAATCCTGAAAATCCCCATTCTCCTTCTTTTCTTTGACAAGAAGCAAAACAAGCTCCGCACCGGCTGCCCCAGCCCCGCATCGTCCCACGCTCCCCAGGGGATGAGCCACCACCATCCCCAGTGCCCTGGTGCCCCTGGCGTCCCCAGCACCCTGGCAGATCCCTGAGCCACGATGCTTCAGAGCAGCAACGCCCAGAGCTCTGCAAAGGCCACCAGGAGGCTGGACCCTGCTGCCACCACCTGCTTCCACATATGCTGCGAGTTTCTCGAGCTCAGCTGGGCACTAATTGTGCACCAGAGCCCCGCTTGGGGGGAGAAGAGGAGGGAGAAATGCAGAACAGGGGCAGCAAGCACCTGGGAGCCAGCACCACGTGCACCCAGACGGACGCAGGCTTTGCACGCTGCAGCTGATTAACACCTGAAACACACTGCCAAGGCCAAAGCAGCCCGGAGCTGGCATTTTTACCCGGGACAAGTTCCTGGCTCGGTACGGGGAGGCTGAGGAAGGTCTCGTGCTACACCTGAGGCGAGGCTGCGCAGCGCGACCCTTTCCATCTATGGATGCCCGCTTGCAAACCAGCGACGCCAGCCCAGCCATGAGCCTGTAAGCTGAGACGTCTTTGCTCCTCCTGACCATCAAACAGCCCCAGAAAGGAACGGTTTCCCTGCACTATATTTGCGGGGGGGGGCTGCAGCCCAGCACCAATCCTGCCCTCCCACCCAGTGCTGCCCGAGCCCCTCTGCCGAACACCACGTCCAAGGAATCCCAAGGGCAGATTAAAATACTTGGGATTAAAACCAGCTTGGTGCAAGGAAAAGCAGATGGATTTGCTTTGCTTTTTAATCACTGGGAGCTTTGCACCCCCCTCTGCAACCACCGTGCAGGAAATAGTCCCTAAATCTAAAAGATGAAGCTTTTTTTCATGCAGCAATGTGCGGCACGGGTCAGGGGTGATTTTGAAACAGGGCTCTCTGCACCCTGGGTATGGGCGCAGGGGGGTGTAGGGCCATAGGGGATGCATCTTGCTAAGAAGCCCCATTTTCAGTGTCCCGTGGGGGTTGGCATCTCTCTTCCTCACCCAGTCTGGGACTGCTTCACTCCTGGTTGTGGGATGGAGCACCCCAGCTGGCGCTCAGCCCCCCGTGTCCAGACAGGGCCCCTTGCACCCCTGAGCATCAGGGGAAAGGGGCAGGTGGAGGATGTTACATGGCACCCCGATTTGGGGATCAGCCAGCTCCAAACAGGGCAGAAACGGTGCAAACACAAGCGAGCTGAGCCCACCTGCCCTCAGCAAACCTCCTGAGAGCCAGACAAGCAGGGAGAAGAGTCTCCGGAGGAAGCTGCCCTCTCCCGCCAGCTCTCCGGAGAAGTTTCTTTGCTCGAATGCTGCCATCCAGTGGGACAAACGCCCTGGAGTGGGAAAAAGCTGGAAACGTGGCCATGGGGGTCCTGGCCCCAGCCCCAGGGTGGGTCACCAGCCCCAGGCTGCCCAGGGGGGTCCTGCTGGGAACCTGAGCCCCCGGCTCCATGCCCCAGCCCTAGTTTTGTTATGGGGTAAAGTCAACAGCGCTCCCATGCTGCAGGGATGCTGAGCCAAGAAGCTCCAGCTCCTAACGTCCTCCCGAAATGTGGCACCTGGTGAGGGGATGGGGAAAGGGTGAGGATGCACCGGGGTGAGTCAAGGGGCAACAAGGTGAGGGGAGAGAGAGGAGGAGGAGGAGGAGGAGGAGGAGGAGGAGGAGGAGGAGGAGGAGCTGCAGTGCTAGCGGGGTCACAGCACAATGCCGAGGGCTCCGCAGGGAGAGGGTTTGCAGCGGGATGTTTGTGTCCTGAATACACCACGCTAGCAGAAAACCAAATACCAGCGTGTATTCATCAGCACTGGGGCTGCAAGGGAAAAACAAAACAAAACACAAAGCTCCCCGGGCTCAGTTTGGTGAAGCAAAATGATTTTGGCAGCGGCAACGGAGCAGTGCAATGGCGAGCTTTGCATCCGCAGTGGCCAGAAGCCCCCCAGATCCCACAATGTGCCCGTTTGTTGTCACGGTGGGTGGCTGGGTTCCTGCAGAAAAGAGCTTTCAGTGGGAATATTCAAAGTTCAACCTCTTTCAGCAGCGCAAGGTTTGCTGGATTGTGCCAGGGGCACAAAGGGACAGTGTTTCCTTGGGAGCGGGGAGGTTTGTGGCTGGGAACACGGCTCTTTTCTTCTGCGCACAGAAGGCATCTGAGCAGAGTCAAGGCGTTATCGAAGCACAGGATCGTAGTCAGAAGCTTGGCTTAAATGAAGCAAGCAGAAAATATTTGTGCATACGGGAAAAAAAAAAAAAGAAAGAATTCGGGGATTTCTTCTGGCTGAAGGCAGCAGCCATTCTTCCAGAGTCGCTCCGGTTTCCAGGAAAGGAGGGATTTTCCTCTGAAATCGAAAGGGAAAACCCCTAAATTTTTATTCTCCTGTCGTGCCAACAGGAAATTTCTCCTAGGAGCAACAAACACTCCTGCTGCCATCTCCTCCAAGATGCCCAAGTGCTCTTCCAACCCCTCGAGATCAGCCAGAAACCGTCCCCAGACCAGAAAATCCCTGAGGACCGCAGAGAGGCAGCAGCAGCAGGGAAGGAAAGAGGACGGGAAGTATCACAGCGCACGAAGGGAGGGGATTTGGTGTAGGAAAACTGGGCTATGTCTGAAAAAAGCCACGCTCCGGCACTAAGGCTAAGGTCTGTGCATAGCTCATCACACCTAAAATCCTCATAGCTGTGCCCAAAGACCCCTCTGGGCGCTTTATTTGCTGTGTAAACACTGCCTAAAAGTGGCAGAGGAAACATTGAGGGTCCGGGCAGGTGAATGATGGGGAAAGTGGATTTTTTTTTAAAGATATCACTGGTTTTAGAGAGTCTTTTCCCACTGGTGGGTCTGGAGTGGTGAAACCATGAGCAAAGCCCAGCGAAGCAGAGCGACCCCGCAGGCTGCCTGGTGGGGACGGGGCGGCCACCGCGTAGCAGTGCTAATGAACCCTGCTTCCCCCAGCAGCACGGGGAGCTGGCAACTGGCCTCTGCAGCCCTGGAGCTGGCCCAGCTACCTCTGAGTCACGCGGAGAGCGGAGCGACGCTCTGCCCGATGGACAAACGCCAGCACAGGTGACTGCACAACCCGGCCGGCGTTCCCAAGTCCAGACAAGCTCACAGCCATGGGGATGAAAGCGTGGCGGCAGCAGCAGGGCGGCTCGGCTGGTTCCCCAGCACGCCGCAGAGGGGACCCCAAAACCTCTGGCCCCTAGAGGGGACGGTTCAGCATCACCCCCGGCTTCGGGGTGCGCCCCTCCCGGCCCCTGGGCAGCTCCCCCCTACCCGGGCTGGGGCCGGGTCCCCACCCTGATGCCCACGGGGCACTTCCCCGGTGCCCAGCTCCCCCATGCCCAGATCCCCCTGGGTCCCCGGTGCTCCCGGTGCCCGGTTCTCATCGTTTCCCTGTGCCCGGTGCTCCCTGGACCCTCGTACCCAGGGATGCTCCCGGCTCCCCCACACCCAGGTCCTCCCAGGACCCCCATGCCCGGTGCTCCCGGTGCTCCCGGTGCCCGGTGCTCCCGGCTCTTCCTCCAGCAGCCGCTCCCGGTTCCCGTGCCCTGTCGCTCCCCGTGCCCGGTGCCGCCGCCCCCGTGCCCCAGCCGGTGCCAGGTGCGGCCCGGCCCCCCCCCCCGCTCCTCCTCTCCTCTCCGCCCCGTCCCGTCCCGTCCCTCCTCCCCCGGGAAAGCGAAAGCGCAACGGCGGGCGGAAGCCGACCCGTGCCGAGCCGAGCCGTGCCGCACCGCGCCGCACCGGGGGCGCACCGGGGCCACCATGGCATCATCCATCGGCAACTTCTTCCGACGGAGCCTGCGGCGATCGGGCCGCAGAGGTGAGGGCAGGGAGGGGCCGTCGGGACGGGACGGTGCCGGTACCGGTGCCGGTGCCGGTGCCGGCGGAGCGGGGACTTGCCCGGGCAATGCAGCTCAGCCTCACCGGGAGCGGCCCCGGTAGGGTCCCCCCAGCCATGCCCGGTGCCCGCCCCAAATCCCCGGGGCTCGCCGCATCCCCTGGGGGGCTCAGCCCTTGTGCTGCGCCCTGTCCCCGCGGAGCCAGCCCCGTCCCGAACGAGCCTGCTCCATCCCCCGGGGATTCGCCCACCCCCGGGCACTGGCACCCGGCCCTGGAGGTTGGCACCAGAGGGAGCCCCGGGCTTCCCCCCCAGCCGCGTCCCCAAAGGCTTTGCCAGCCCTTTGCCCGCTGAGCTGGCGTCGGGCATGGTGGCCACAACAGCCCTCGAACTGGCCCGGATCAGCTCCACCAGCCCCGGCACCCACAGGGTGCGGTGCCACCGAGGCAGGCAGCACCGCAGGGCCGCTGGGAGGGTGGCGCAGAGCTTGGTCCTTTGGGATCTGCCAGCACTGCCGAGATAGGGAATGGGGGGCTCCTGCCTGCCCCCACCTCGAGCCGGAGCCAGGCTGGGGATTCTGGGGTTCGGTGCGACCCCCCCGTGGGCGCTGTTGTGTGCAGGCTGGTTCTCGCTCTCGCTGCGATATCTCGATTGTTTTTCCAAGCTCAGCAGAAAAGGCTCAGTGAGGCAAAAGCCATTTCCTCCCCGCCGGGGCAGGTGGGTGGCTGCGTGGTGCGAGCGGCTCACTGCCATGCAAATACACGCGTGGGGCTGGGAGATTTCCCCCCGCCGCAGCCCAGGAGCTGTTTGGGCAGAACAAAACAGGTCGTGCCGCATCACGAAGCAGCCCCGAGCGCTGCCCTCGGCTGATAAGGAACTCCCCCAACAGCGTGGGAAGCCGTTCATGCAGAAAAACCTCCTTCTTTTAATGCCGGTGCCTTTTCATCGCGGGCCAGGGTGCAGCGCACCAGCCTTTGCCCTCTCCGTGCCTGTGGGAGGGAGGGGTGGGAATGCACAGCACCAGCACCACAGCTGCTTCCCTTTGGAGCTGCGGCCCCACCACGGCCTGGCTCAGCCGGGGACGTTCCCTGCTTGCAGCAGGGGGCTCTGGGCTGTTCCCAGTCCCTTCCAGTTCAGGCTGCGGCAGAGTTGTTGGCTGAGACAGCAGAGCAGCAAATCCCATCCCGTGACAGCAGCCTGCATCCCCGGGATGCGCGGGGAGCTGCTAATCCTGGTGGTTTGGGGGAGTGCTGGGATGCCACATTACACCAGTCCCGTGCTGCACAGTGGCGCGTGGCCCCATACATCCCCGGAGCTCATCTTCCAGCTCAGGAATGAGGTGCTGTGGTCTTGGAGGGATTTAGGCTTGGACACTTTGTGACCCAACGTGGTGCAGGAGAGCCCAGCCAGGTGAGTGGCACCATGCCCTCAGCAGTGCTCGCTGGGCCGGGCAGGATCGTGGGTCCATCTGCGAGAGGCAGACCCACAGCTCGGTGTCAGCAGCTGCCCTGCCATGGAAGGTTTTCTCTTAAGTGTTTGAAAACCCAATGGAGAAAATGCAAATGCAGATCCTGTTGGAGAGCACATCTTGCATTCCCTGAAATACAGGCCAGGACGGGACAGGACAGGACAGGCAGGATTTAACCGTGCTTTCACCTTACAACGTGCAAGGGGAAAGCAAACCAATGCTGGCATCCAGCAAGGACAGGAGCCACCAGCAGCCCTCCCCACGGTACAGCCTGGACAAGGCGATGGAGAAATGAGAGATGCCCAGGGACAGGCGATTCTGGTCCCTGGGCAGGGACCACCCGTGATGGGACAGCGAGTGTCACCTCCTCAGCCAAGCTTTCTGCTCCCGTCGGCTGCCAGTGACCAGGAGCGAAGGCTGGAGCCCTGTTTCGGGACTAAAGGAGATGGCTACGGAGCTGGGGGGGACACGCAGGGTGGGCCTGACCCCAGAACTGCCATCAGAGAAGGACATGGGAGCAGCCAACCACAGCTGGATATTGAGCTGCTGAGCTGCAGAAAGCCCGCGGGATACTCCGGGATACGGGGACAAACTGCAGGAGTTGTTTCATCCATGCGTTTGTTTTCCTGCCTGTTACACCTAGAAGCAGCTCAAGCGTTGCTGTAATGCCGTGCCATAATCAGAGGCAAGACCAAGTCCAGGACAGCTTCAGTGCTGGGAACTGGGCATTTACAAGGTCACAGGCGGCTGCTGGGAGAGGGCAGAGCTGTGGCATGGCCTCAGCCCCCTGCCAGCCCCGAGCTCCTCCGCTGCCAGCCCTCAATCGCGCTGCCCCGTGGCACCCATCCCAGGGCCCTCGGAGATGTCAGCTCGGGCTCTTCTCCTTTTCGTTTCTCAGTTTGGGGTTGTGACAGCTGACGCTCCCCAGCTGCTCTCCCCAGCCGGCCCAACAAAAATGAGGATGCAGTCGCAGGGAGCTGCTTCGCTCTGGGAGCTGCAGCTTAGGGAAAACCCTCGAGTATCTCATTTGCAATCAGCAATTCCCAGGACTGAGGGCATCTGGCAGGGAGACTTTGGGATTCATCTCACTGGAGCTTTTGGAGGTGCTCAAGCAGCATCTGTGCTGGATGTTTGCTGCTTTTTTCCCCCTAAGAAAATAAATTTAAGTGCTCCAAAAACATTCCCACACATTTCTGCAGAGACTGTCTGCTCTCCACCACCCCACATGCCGGATTTGCTCTGGGTATCCCTTTGCCCTCACTGACAGAGGGTGAAGGAGTTCTGGGGGGCTCTGACAGTGCTTAGATTTTCTCCAAAAGACTCCTAAAAGCTAATTCTTTCTTTCCTTTCCGTGTCCTGCGCTGATGGGTCCCTGGCTGTTCACCACCACCCTTGCAGGGTGCACGGGGCATCGGGTCCCGCTCCCCTCTGGTCGGTTCTCGGGTGGCTCTGCGTCTCCCGTCCTGCCACCAGGACACCTCCTGGCCTTTCGTTTCACTGTGCTCTCTTTTTTTTTATTTTTGTTTCATTTGTTTTTTGCTTTTTTTTTTGGCTACAGAAGGAAAACAGGAGGCCCCTGCTGCAGAAAGCAACTCACGAGCGTTGCAAGGGAAGGCAGGAGACCGGAGCTCTGTCCTCTACTCCGCCGGACAGTTTTTCTTCGAGTACCTGGTGGTGGTGTCGCTGAAGAAGACTTCAGATGGACGTTACGAACCCAAGATAGCATACCAGTTCCCAAAGGTATTTAGTCCCCCTTTTGGGGAAAAATATGAGTTTTCTGAGGTTTGCAGAGTGCAAACAGGTGCCTGCACCTGGGTGCCTGCACTGCGCCCCAATATCCACGGGGTAAAACCGGCTGAAGTTGGGACTTTGGGGAGATGCTTGCCCAGGGATGTGCAGGCACCTTCTGCTTCGGTCTGACCCGGGGACGCTGGGGCCAAAAGGTCCCCCCCTGCCCCCAGCAGAACCCCGGGGCTGTGGGCACCCTGCGTCGCCCTGACTCGCGGCATCACTTTGTTCCAGCGTGAGAACCTCCTGAGGGGCCAGAAGGAGGAGGAGGAGCGCCTCCTGCAAGCCATTCCCCTCTTCTGCTTCCCCGACGGCAACAACTGGGCGCCTGTCACCGACTTCACCAGGTACCTGCCCCGCTGCGGGGCCCCAGCCACCGCTTCCCACCCGGTGTCGCCGTACGTGGGGGCTGCGGGCTGGGAGAGCCGCCCCGTCCCCATGCCTTGTCCCTCCTTGCAGTGAAACCTTTTCCTTCGTCCTGACGAACGTGGACGGCAGCAGGAAGATCGGCTACTGCAGGCGGCTGCTGGTGAGCATCCCCCATCAGCTCCGGGAATGGTGGAGAGTGTGGCAGGAGGTCTCGGAGGATGGGGAGGAAACTTTGGGAATACGCCAAAGGGCTTTGCACCAAAACTATTAACAACTCCGGCATCCAAACTGCCTTCTCCAGGCCCCAGCACCATCTGCTTATACAGCATGGACTGCGTCCTTGGCCAGAGCACCGGCTCCGAAAATCCTCCAGCGGGCAGTTTTTTCTTTTCCATTGAAATGCCAGAGCCATCCATGCCCCTCAAAGGGCATCTCCTTGGGTTCCCAGCACATCTCGCGTGGCGAATGGGGCTGGAGTTCACTGGGGAGAGCAGGGAGATGGTGTCGTGGGGCTGGGAGATGCTCAAACCCTTTCCCATCCTCTTCCAGCCCTCCGGCCGTGGCGTCCGCCTCCCTGAGGTCTTCTGCATCATCAGCTGCCTGGGCTGCTTTGGGCTCTTCTCCAAGGTAGGGATGCGGTGGCTCCATCCAGCACAGTGGTGGCCCTGGCAGCCGTCAGGCCGCCCACCGGGGTTTGACGGCTCCTTTCTGCCTCCCCCAGATCCTGGACGAGGTGGAGAAGAGGCGCCAGATCTCCATGGCGGTGATTTACCCCTTCATGCAGGGCCTCCGGGAATCGCCCTTCCCGGCTCCAGGGAAGACGGTCACCATCAAAAGCTTCATCCCCGAGTCGGGCACAGAGGTTGGTGGGGTTCTGGGGGCTCAGCATCTTGTGCTCTGCTCCAACATGGGGAGCCCAGGCTGTCTGCTGGAGCATCCTCCATATCTGCAGCACCCATGGGTGCTCCCTGGAGCAGTGGGTCAGGCTGGGGGAGCTTCATGCCCTGGGAGATGTGGGTGCCCACTCCCTCCTCGCCAAGGAGGAGAGCAGCCAGTGGTGAGGATGAGGAGAAGGAGGAGGAGAAGGGTGAGGAGGAGGAGGAGAAGGAGGAGGAGGAGGAGAGGAGAAAGATGGATGAGGATGAGGATGAGGATGAGGATGAGGATGAGGATGAGGATGAGGATGAGGATGAGGATGAGGATGAGGAGGACGAGGCTGGATCCCATCCACAGTGATGCCACCTTGCAGCTCCATCAGCCCGGAGCTGGAGCAACCAATGCAAAACCTCACCCGGCACCGTTCCTTAGCTCGCTGCTGCTTGCACGAGCGGCCCGTGCGTTGGCACCGCGCCGGGCCAGGGCACCTGCAGCACCCTGCCTGCAGCACCCTGCCCACGAGCCACAGGTCACACCTCTGGGCTGGGGCTCGCGGTGGGGCCGGGGCTGTGGCACTGTCGCAGGCTGCAGCTCGCCCTCCGCACCGAGGGTGTGCCGCCGGCGTGTGGCAAGCCCGGCTCTTACCTGCGGTGCTGCTCAGAAAGATCTGAGCAGGGCACGGAGCCCACGAGGCTCATCTCGCCCACGCACAGCACGGGGCCAGGCTAGCACAGGCAGAGCCTTTTCTTTTGCTTTTCCTTTCCCCTCCGGTGAAGCTTCAGTGAAAAAAATGGGTTGGATCTGCCCCGGCACCTCGCAGGATAACGTCAGTGCTGAGCATCGCTGGGGACGTGTCCTGCCAGGGTGGGTCTGGGAGCAGGATCCCTCCTCTCTAGTGCAATTTGGCAGCTGGCTATCAAATTGCAAGAGATTTCTTCATCCAGGAAAGCTTGCGCAAGGGCTTTGCACATTGCTCAATGCTCTGGCTGAGGGCCAGGCTGCAGGGAGCGTGGCTGGGGGTGACGGAGAGGGAGGACACATGGGGACGTTCTTCGAAAGAGATGGGCTTTGGGGCTCCAGGCAGGTGCTGGAGCAAGTCGGGGAGATCCATGAGAAAACGGGAAGGGGGTGAAAATAAATTCTGGGTGCTGCATGGGCCGGGAGCTGAGGACCACGCAGGACTTGTGCTGGAAAGGGGCTGCGGAGCCCGGCCAAGCCCTGAGCTGCTGGCTGGGAACACAGCTGGAAGTGTGTCACAGCCCGGGGAGGAGAGGGTAATCCCCGAACCCAGACAAAGCTGGGGCCAGGGCCGTGATGGGCAACACAGTCCTGCCAGCCCCTCGCTGGTCACTGTCTGGGGCTGCCCACAGTGGGGAACATGCATCGACCAGGTTTAGGAGGCTCCTCTCCACGGCAGAGCCAGCAAAACGGACAGACCACCCGCAAATATCTGCTCCGTGTTTCACCTTTGGGCCATCCTAGCTGTCACGAGGCGACATGGCCCTCTGAGGGAGTCTTTTGAGGAAGCTTATGTGGTTTTTATAGCAAAAAAGTCATGTCCTAATCCTTCCTCCTTTTCCCGGGCAACTTTCTCCACTGTTGCTCACAGGCGAGCTGTCAGCTGCTGAGATCGGGGCACTTCCCTGCTGGGCTCCTACCAGAGACTCATGAGCACTGGAGAAAAGAGGCATTTTGGTTAAAATTCCATTACCCTAATTAATAAATGCCACACTACGCATCACCACTGCAGCTTTGTTGCTGTGTGTCCCAAATCGCCACGCACGACAAGAAGTTTGTGCTTTGCAGAGGGTCTTGACGGAGGTGCTGCAAACTCCAGGAAGGGTGTTTGGGCAGTGCCGTGGTCATTAATTGCTCCCAAACTGCCTTCCTGGGGGGCCAGGTCGGTGTTGGGGGGACATTTCACCTCCTAAGGGGGTTTGGTGGCTCTCCCTCTGCAGCTCATCGAGCTCACGCGGCCCGTGGACGCCCACCTGGAGCACGTGGAGTTCCAGGCGCTGCTCCAGCGGCTCAGCCCCAACCTCATCCTGCACATCTTCGCCTCCGCCGTGTTGGAGCGGCGGCTCATCTTCCTGGCCGAGGAGCTGAGGTGAGTCCTGAGCTCTTTATCTTCAAAAAAAAAATCAAAACCAACACCACCAAAGCCTTGCAGGATGCAGCTGAGCTCAGGGCGCTCCTTGTCCTCTCGCAGCGTCCTCTCGCAGTGCATCCACGCAGTGGCTGCTCTCCTCTACCCCTTCACGTGGGCTCACACCTACATCCCCGTGGTCCCCGAGTGCCTGCTCGACACCGTCTGCTGCCCCACGCCCTTCATGGTCGGCATCCAGATGCGGCACCTGGAGCGGGTCCTGGATCAGCCAATGGAGGAGGTATTTCAGCCAGGGAGGGTGAAGGTGTCTGGATGGAGATGTGAATTTGTCCATCACCCTGCAATTGTGCTGGTTCCGGGGCTGAAGGCTCAGGTTGCGCCCTTTTCCCTTCTGGAGAGAGATTCTCCAGATTGTTTTTTTTGTGTCCCTCCTCCTTCTGGCACCTGGGGCAACACCTCCACATCCCCTGGGTGCTGCCCCAGGACCCACAGCCCTGACCCTGGGGGCTCAGGGAGCCGACATCGGCTGCTGGCTGCTGGCATCGTCCCAGCCCTGCAGAAGCAGAGAGAGGCTGGGGACGGCCACCAAGCCTGGGGCAAACACGGCCCCTGGGGAGATGCCTGCAGCACAGATGGACCGAGCCCTCTCCTGCCACCCTCATGGGCTGCAGACACAGTGGTCTGATCCCAAAATGGGTGGGAGGAGGCCACGGTGCCAGGGATGTTTTGGTGAGTCTGGCTGCTCAACCTGGTTGCTCTCTCTGCTCTCTTTCAGGCTCTGATAGTTGACCTGTGCGAAGGGAAGATCATCCGGGCGGTAGGTGCCCCTGCACAGGGCCTGGGGCTGGGCTGGGCCCCCTGTCCCCCCTCGGTCCCGGCTGCCTGGCAGCTCTCCCGTTTGGGTGTCAGGATGTCAGGGTGTCCCTCTGTTGTGGTTTAACCCAGCCGGCAGCTCAGCACCACGCAGCCGTTTGCTCACCCTCCCCCCTCCCTCTCTGGGATGGGGAAGAGAAACAGGAAAATGAAGCCTGTGGCTTGAGACAGAGACAGTTTATTAGGACAGAAAAGAAAATAATAGTAACGATAATAGCACTACTACTAACAATGTGTATGAAACAAGTGATGCAGAATGCAATCGCTCACCACCCGCTGACCGTTGCCCAGCCTATCCCCGAGCAGCTGGCCCCCCAACCCTGGCTAGCCACCCCTATATATTGTTTAGCATGACCCCATACGGTACGGAATACCCCTTTGGGCAGTTTGGGTCAGCTGTCCTGGGTCTGTACCCGCAGCCTGCCCGCTGGCAGGACAGAGCGAGAAGCTGAAAAGTCCTTGGCTTAGTGTAAGCACTGCTCTGCAACAATTAAAACATCAGCACGTTATCAACATTCTTCTCATCCTAAATCCCAAACATAGCACCCTACCAGCTACTAGGAGGAAAATTAACTCTGTCCTAGCCGAAACCAGGACAAATGGGTTTCTCCACCCACTGCATCTGTCCCATGAGCCAGAGCACCCGGGTCTGTGGGCATCCCACGCCCAGCATCACCGTGCGCGATAATTAATGAGCCCTACAGAAAGCCCCGCTGATGAGCTGCCCGAACCCGAGCCACGTTCCCAGCAGTGCCAGGTGCTTCACAGCCCCGTTGCCTTCCAGGTTGGGGATGAGGAGGAGATCTTGCCCATCAAGCTGCAGAACGAGATGCTGACATCTCTGAACAGGCACAACAACAACAACAACGTGCACAGTAAGGGCGTCTCTTTACAGGTGGTAAAATGCGTGCAGCTGCCCTCCGCGGGTGGCCACAGTCCCCAGCAAAATGGCTTTTCTAATGGCACCTGGCCTGAGGTGTTCCTGCCCCAAACTGAGGCAAAATGCAGCCACAGGAGAGAAATGCCTTGGCCCTTCTCCAGCCCTGCAAAATGTGATAGCAGGAACAAGTGATTCTGCTTCAAATATCGGGTTTTGTCAGTATTTGGCCTGCAAAGATGCTGCTGCCCTGGAAAGCAAATGCAGCTGGTGCTCCTTTAGCGAAATTAGCTTACAGACAGAGGGAGGTTTTAAGGAAATAACAGTTTCTTGGGATGGAAGCACAGCCTGTGAAGTGGCCAGGTTAAAATAGGACCATCTTCCGTATGTCCAGAAGTGCCATGCCCACCTCTTGTGCTCCGTGTTCTCTTCCAGCACCCGAGCAGGTGAACACGCTCGTCTCGGAGGCCTTTGTGCAGTTCTTCGTCCGAATAGTTGGACACTACGCCTCGCACATCAAGTGGAGTAAAAACGGCCCAGGCACCTTCCAGGAGCGAGCCTTCTGCAAAGCCATCGCCTCCAAGACCAACCGCAAGTTTGTGAAGAAGTTTGTGAAGACGAACATGTTCTCCCTATTTATTGAGGATGCAGAGAAGAACAGGATCCCGCAGGAAGGTAAGCGGCCTCGTCTCTCCTTTCTTCACTGGTCGGGTGAGCTCTGCAAAGTCCTGGGGCATTTGGTTAAGGGAAAAAGATGCCCCGTGCCCAGGGCAGGCTGCAGTGGGCTGGGGATGCTCAGGGCAGCAGGAGGCACCTGAGCACCCATTTGCCTTCAATACTTGCATTTCTCCGTCCCTGCCAAGCAATCAAAAAGCCATCCCCGGGCTCATTTTAGATCTTGTCTGGGGCTGAGGCAGGCTTACCAAGGGCTCAATGTTCAGGCAAACATGCCAGTAGCAGCGCAAATATTTGGCTTGGACTCAGGCAGCAGCTGGGAGCTGGCTCCTAGCTGTGCTGCCAGCAGGTCCTGACTCATCTCTGCCGCCGGCTCCAGCGCGGATCCGTGATGGCTGGGTTGGTGCTTCCTCTTGCCCAGGAGGGCACCAGCACGAGCCAAGCCTCCTCCCTGCTCACGATGAGAGCAAACAGAGGCGAGAGAGGTTGAGGACGTCACCAAAAACATCTGTCGGTGGCCAGAGATGCCGTGGCCTGGGGTGCAGCACAGCAGAGGGCGCGTGGGGCAGTGCTGCGGGCGGCGGGCGGCACGTGGAGCCTGTGGTGGGTCCCTTACAGCCCGCCTGCAACCTGCCCAGCGGGGCATGGACCTGGGAGAGAGGCATGGCACAATCCCAGCTTTCCTGTCATATTCCCAGCCTACGTCACCGTTCTGGCTGTTCACAATCTCGGGGCCTCCCACTTTCTTTCCTCCTCGCTGGTTGGATAGGAAACACTGAAACTGAATAGGAGTGACGGCGTGGGTTAAAGCCTTACGCTAACCCAAGCTTGATAAAGCTCATGTGGGGAGGGTGGAGAGCGCTGGGTGGAACTGCCACGACCTCGATGCCACCCTCACCTGGGTGACAGCCACACAGCCGGGCCCTCCCTGCGTCCTGCCGCTCAGCTCCATGCACAAGCAACGGAGCATGGATGCGACAGCTCTGGCGCTTGCGGTGTTTGGTGACGGCAAACGACCTTTTCTTGTCCACAGTGTATTTCCAGCAGAAGATAACAGAATACCACGAACAGAAGAAGCACCGGAGGGACTCCTGAAGTACAGCCGGGAGCACCGGAGCTGGAACTGAGCAGGTCTCTGCCAGCAGCACTGCGCTGTGCCAGCCAGAGCCGTGCCCCGTCCAAGGGCAGAGCACGCTGGACTCTGCTGGATCTGCCCGCCCGTTCCTGCCTGTGACTCACGAGAAGCACCAAACACCAGTTTCAACCCTTTCCTTTCTCCCTCAGGGCACCATTGCACTGGAAAACTTTTGCACAGAGCTAGCACGCAGGCCGTGGTTTCTTTTCCAGCCTTGCTAGCAACAGGGACAAACCACACCTCAGTGCCCAGCTCTGCACCGAGCCTTTGGCCATGTCAGGACTTCACGTGGAGACGGAGGGAAGTCAGGGAGCAGGTGCCTGCTGGCTGCAGGACAACAAGGGCTGTAGAGTAATTGTTAAAGAAAAAAGAAAAAAAGGATGAGTAGGAAATGCTGTTATTTCTAATTAAAACAAACCTAGGTTTTGCAAATAAGCAACATCCTATGAAATATGTTTCCGAGGATTCTAGTATTAGCAGTTGTTTCACTTTGTTTTCTGTCGAGATACGCTCATTGTTCAACACCAGCAGGAGCAGTCTCTGTGGGTTTTAGCAGTTTCCTCTGTAGTAGCTCTCTTCTTTGTTGGTACTACTTGGAGCAACAATCCCAGTTTAGCTCTTTGAAGAAACGAAAATACTCTTTCCCAACAGGTTATTTATTCGCACTGTAAGCAAACTGTGAAGGCCACCGGGCTATGTTTTGTCGTGGAGGGAAACAGCAGATCAACAGCTTCGGGCAGGGAGGAAGTAATAGTTAAATCAAGTAGTAAAATATCAACATTCTACTTGTTCCTGGTTTTGATGCCAACTTCTTTTAAAACCTCACTGTTTTTTTCAGTGCTGTTTCTGAAATGTGATGCCTGTAGCAGATAAAGCTAAACTGCAGTTCTCCCTCCCTCCTTTTCTAACACATTCGCCCAGGGAACAAGCACGGCAGCACAGAAAGCAGGGGCCAGCTGCAGATGCACCTGGTTCCTTCCCGGACATGGAAGGAACCTTCCCTTGGAGGAGAAGTGGATGAACAGGGAAGGAAACTTGCTTCTCCCCAGCAAGAGCTGTGGTAAAAAGCAGAGCTTCATCCTCCTCTGTGGGACTGTAGAGCCAAGCTGCCATATCGCTCAGCAGCTGCCGGTCATATGTACCACACATAGATGGTTATCAAAACTATCGTTTAATACAGCTTTTGCAGTGGCATTGAGTTGCCACTGAATGCCAGAGTGAGAGATTTTATATAAACACGAAAAAATAAGCAGGCTGTCTGCCAGACAGCTTTCACTTTCAGAGCCGTTGAACGCCTGACTAACAAAAACAAGAGACGCAAAGGGCAATTATTTTAGAACTATTTGTGTAGTCATGCACAAATACAAGCAACAGAAAAACACTTGGACAGAGGATAAAAACTGAACAGCAACGAAACACTCCATCCACACTGAAAGAAAATCAGTGATGTTTTGATCAACTCCCATGTGTGTTTGAGGGAGAGAACCAAGAACAATTTGTCAGAAAAAAAAAAAAAAAAGAAAAAAAAAGTGGGTTTGGCACTGTAAGTATCTTCTTTGACTCCACAAGTTCACTCTCATGGGTAGAGAGAATGTTACAAGCAGTCAACAGGAAGTTAAAGGTTAGCGATCTTTCTCTGTGCTTTTTTTCAATTGAGTCTGCCAGCAGAAAAAGGAAACAGAGGGGTGGGGAAATCAAGGGCACTAATCAAGAATTGTCCCTTTGGTAAAGACCACTTGCCTCCCTCTTTTCCTTCTTGCTCACTACTACTTTGAGAAGATGCTGACCTCTTTTGGTTGTGAAGTGTAACACAACATCTCACTGAGAAAAACGGGAAGCGGTCCTTGCTTTGGCAATGGGTCTTCGAAAGAGTTAGAAGTCACAAAAGAGACTCGAAGGCTTGCTTCTGCCTAAGAAAAATGTAATAGAAAGTGTTTCCTTAGGTGCTGAAAATAAAATGAAAATATGCAGAAACTGATCCCTAAATTAAAAAAGATGTCATTCAAATGCTGCAGACATCAGCATGGGTTAACTACAGCAGGTTAGAAGGGTGCGTGCTCTCTTGTGTGCTTGCCAGAGAACAGTATGAAATGCAGTCTTAAGCTACTTAAAGCACTTTTCCTTTCGATTTTGTTATGGAGAAAGGGACTTAGATCCATTTCCAGTGACCAGCTCAGAAAAGCATTGTTTGGGAAGTATCCAAGTCTTTAGCCCGGCCTCTCACTTAGCTCCAGGGAAGCCAAAAGGGGAGAGCAGGGATGGGTACAGAGCAACCAGGCAGCGTTCTGGCACCAACTGCTCTGCCCACCATCCAGCAGCAGCTCTAGAGCTACAGGCAGCTGAGGATGCTGGAGCAGGCTCCAGCCTGCTGGAAGAGGCAGTCCCCACGTGCTGTAAGATGAGCTGTCGGGGAAGAAGA
The DNA here is from genome assembly GCF_964034855.1 of Anser brachyrhynchus. NCBI lineage: Eukaryota > Metazoa > Chordata > Aves > Anseriformes > Anatidae > Anser > Anser brachyrhynchus. Next base: position 3,933,964 of record NC_137720.1, on the reverse strand, counting down.
CTGGCGTGGCTGAACAGGGAACTTTTGCTGAGTCTCCAGGAGAAAAAAGAGAGTTTATGTCCAGTGGTAGAAGGGACAGGCAAGTTCAGGAGAGAACAAGGAAGTTGCCAGCATATGCAGAGAAAAAAACAGGAAAGCTAAAGCCAAGCATGAGCTCAACCTGGCCACTACGGTAAAAGAAAACAAAAAAAAATGTTTTTACAAATCTATTAACAGTAAGAGGAGGGGCAAGGAGAATCTCCATCCTTTACTGGATGCGGTGGTGAACATGACTACTGAGGACAGGGAAAAGGCTGAGGCTCTTAATGCCTTCTTTATATCTGTCTTTGATAGTCAGACCAGTTATCCTTGGGGTACTCAGCCTCCCGACCTGGAAGTCTGGGATGGGGAGCAGAAGAAGCCCCCCACAGTTCAGGTGGAAGCAGTTAGAGACCTGCTGCTCCACCTGGACTGTCACAAGTCTATGGGGCCCGAAGGAATCCACCCGAGGGTGTTGAGGGAGCTGGCGGATGTGATTGCTGGGCCGCTTTCCATCATCTATCAGCGGTCACAGTCATTTGGAGAGGTCCCAGATGACTGGAGAGTTGCTAATGTGGCACCCATCTGTAAGAAGGGTCACGAGGAGGATCTGGGGGACCACAGGCCTGTCAGCCTGACCTTGGTGCCAGGAAAGGTGATGGAACAGGTCATCTTGAATGCAATCATACAGCATCTGCAGGACAACTGGGGGGTCAGGCCCAGTCAGCATGGGTTCATGAAAGGCAAGTCCTGCCTGACCAACCTCATCTCTTTCTGTGACTGGGTGGCCTGCTTGGTGGATGAGGGAAAGGCTGTTGAGAACATCTACCTAGCCTTCAGCAAGGCCTTTGACATGGTCTCCCACGGTATTCTCCTGGAGAAGCTGGCGGCCCATGGCTTGGACAGGTACACTCTTTGCTGGGTTAAAAACTGACGGCTGAGGGATCTGGGGGTGTTTAGTCTGGAGAAGAGGAGGCTCAGGGGAGACCTTACTGCTCTCTGCAACTACCTGAAAGGAAGGTGTGGGGAGCTGGGGGTCGGCCTCTTCTCGCAGATAACCGGAGATAGGACTAGAGGAAATGGCATCAAGCTGCAACAGGGGAAGTTCAGGTTGGAAATGAGGAGACATTTTTTCTCAGAAAGAGTGGTCAGGCATTGGGACGGGTTGCCCAGGGAGGTGGTGGAGTCACTGTCCCTGGGGGTGCTCAAGGAGAGGTTGGACGTGGTGCTTAGGGACATCGTTTAGTGGGTGATAGCGGTGGTAGGGGGAACAGTTGGACCAAGTGATCTTGGAGGACTTTTCCAACCTTAGTGATTCTGCGTTTCTATGAAAGAGGAAGAAAATGGCCCAGGGCCACAGTCTTCCCCCAGACCTCCAAATCCCCCCCGTTACCCTCCACTCCTCCTGTATCTCCTCCCTTCCATTATGCTGTAAGTCTTCCTGACAGCTCTGCCCTCATTCCCTATGCCTTCATGACTGATGATGTTCCTGATCAGCAACTTTTAAGGGCTGCTCGTTTTGTGTTGGCCCAACATTGAAAAGCAGCTTGATAATACCAAGCAAGTTTGCTCATTCACCTGGCCAGCACAATGTGGCAAGATCTCTAACACCCTTCCATTTAATGCCAGGAGGGTGGACAGACTGCGTAATGCAAGAAGCGTGCACGTCCCTAGGGTCAATCAAGATCAGTGAAGAAAGAAGACACCATGCTGAAAACCAGGGCAGGTACTGAAGAAAATACCCTATTTATTTCTTTGAACTCAGTCTGCCTCTCAAACCAGCTGCTTGTAGGTGGAGGCACAGCGTTTGCTGCTAGAGACAGAATCCCAGAATCACAGGATGTTAGGGATTGGAAGGGACCTTGAAAGATCACCTAGTCCCATCCCCCCGACTGATGGAGGGAACTGGGCCTCCCACCATGGGTTCTCCTTGGGTGGGTGCTGCTCTGTGACACCTCTGCTTGGGTGGTGGAGAAAGCCTCCATTTTTCCGGATGGCCAGAAGCATTCCCTTGCCAAATCAACAAGGCTAAGGAGGTAACCAAGGCATTGTTACAAGAAATAATACCGAGATTTGGGTTCCTGTGGTAATTTTATCAGATCGTTTCATCACTTTGTTGCTTTGTAATTACAGCTTTAATTAGCATGTCTGATGCAACTTTTGATGCTAACATACATGTCTCACTTGTGAAGAACGTTGTATCTAGGGAAATAGAGACCAACATTCAGAAAATTTGGGAACATACCAAAGCTCTCCATCAAGTATCTCAGGATGGAGCTACTTAGGAACTCCAAGAGTTGTGGGATAAATTAACCTCATGGTTGCCCAATGTCACCTGGCTAAAACAATTATTTGTATTATTCTGTTGCCGAAGTGTTTTATATTTTGTAGTAAGAATGTCCTAACCGACTACGAATCCTGGAAAAAGCATCAACTTCATCAGAAGATAGAATCAGGAAAATACTTTAGAAAGTCCTTAGAAAAAGAGAGTATTTTGCAGAAACAAGTAAAAGAATTTACTAACGGTTTAGAAAATGGGGGGTTGAAGTAAGGAATAGATGCTAAAGGGTTAACTGTAGAACTATAGCAGGTCTGGAGAGGCCACCCCATGCTGATTTTGCAAGTTTTAGTTAACACAGATGTATATTGTAAACTAATCACAAGGGCAGGACTGAGGCAGGATAGTTCTGGAAGATAAGGGATTTCTATAGCCCAGGCCATTGTGAACACTAGTTAGCAAGAAAAGAAAAGCGATAAAACGGGCAGATAGCACATTCCCTGTTAAGCAAGAACGGGTTCAGACGAGTTTTACGACTGAAGTGAAAAGTCCATAGTGAGGAAGACATACAGCCTTCATCCCGAACACCCCGGCCCACGACCACAAGGTGGCACTGAGCGTGCGCAATTGGGAGGATTTAAAGGCGGAGACAATGGAAATGATTTCTCGGAACTCATTGTAATAAAACCGCCCTTTTGGGGAGAGGTTATGAATATGTATAGGCGTTCCCTTACCGGTGTAACTCCTGCTGTATAAATACAGGATGAACTACTGTGGCGGGTGCGCACGATTGTGGTGGGGCGACCCTGTGTGCTACCCAGCGCTGAATAAACACACCTACTTTACAACTTTGCAGGTTGTGGAGTATGTTTATATGTTGTGGAGTCTGATTACAGGTTGGGGGGTCTGTTTACAGGTTGGGGAGTCTGCTTCCCGCACTTCACCATCTTGTCCCGCCTTTCCCTCACGGGCTGAGGCAGCCTCAAGATGGCGACTGTGGGGTGGCCTGCGTGGAGGCACTGGGTTGCGTGAGGGAGGGCCGCAGGCAGCATGGAGGGAGGCTCAGCCCTCAGCTCTGGGGCTGGGGAAGGTGCTGAGACCCTCCTGGAGTGGCCTCGCTGGTCTGGAGAAGGGGAGGAAGGCTGCCTTGCCCTGGCCAGCGTGCCTTTTGTGTGTGCTTCGAGTGTTAGGTGAATCTCTGGGTTGTGAGCAAAGAAGGTGCACGCTAATTAGAACGGTAATTTTTGATGCAAACAAAATAAAGGGAAATATATCCTGAAGTCACACTGTCCTGCTTCCTTAGCTAGCCAGTTCCTGCATGTCCATTGTCATAATGCTCAGGGTGACATTTCAGTCTCTTTCATGCTTGTCGCAGGAGTCATTGTACACCTTGAATAATTATCCCTGAAAGGTTGTGCAGAAGAATCCAGTGTTAATGCAGAAGGGAGTGTCCTGCAGGTGCAGTGATGGAATTTGTTCAGCGTTCCCTAAGTGTAAGAGATGACCGTCTAACTTCATGTTACCCAAATGCTCTTCTTTCCCAGACATTCGTTCCTTTATATTCCTGGTTATTGTCCAGAAAGGTGGTTTATTCTTGTCCCCAAACTCTAGTATCATGCCATTATCTTTTTTTTTTTTTTTTTTTTTTTTTTTTTGCCAAATACAATTGAATGGAGACCATTAAAAAGAGCTTTTTTGTTTTGGTGCAAAAGGAAGTTTTCCTCATAAGAGGATTGAGCAGGCTTTCGAAGGTTTAAGAAATACTCAGCTTCCATGTCTGCCTACTAATACCTCTCAGACATACTTGCTTTTCCTTCCACGTGTGCTGCTCAGGCTCTCTCAACGGTATTGGAACTTCAATGTTAACAGTGATAAAGTAAATACTTTTATCAAGCCTGAGGTCCTGCACTGTCAGGCAATCTTTTTGTGTGGTATCAGCAAGTAGTTGTATGTTATCATAGCTCTTGTGCATGTTTAGAGTTTGCAAAGGTCTTTGGGATAACAGCCATATAAATAAATAAATAAACATGTTCAGCCTATTCCATTTCCTGTGTTTTGGGGATGTACTCTGTTTTAGAAGAGATACACCAAACTTCACTGGTATTCATAGACAGATATGGTAGACATGATAGATATTCATAGATATGCTTGAAAGAACTGTAAGCACTCCTGTGGTTCCTGGAGCCTGGTTCTACCCTCGCTGGTGCAGAAGCAGCTCTCTGCTAGAAGAGGTTGAGAGCACATGTGAGCATCACCAGCTGGCAATGAGCAGAACAAAAGGGGCAAGTTTTGCCCCAAGCACTGTTGTGTTTCTTTCTCCTGTGCTGGATGCCTTAACAGTGTTTTCCATGTGAATCAACTGTGGGTGAAGTTTCTATGCTGTGAAACAGCATGGGGAGAAGTTCCTATATCTGCTAATCTTGGGCTAATCATGGTTGCCAGGATCCTGTTTTTTGTTCCTTATCTTTCCTTTCTTCTATTCTATATTTTGCAGTTGCTGGGGATGGGAGAGAAGTAAGGCATGAAGTAGAGAACAATCTAACAGGTATTCTAGAGTGAATAGAATAAATAAAACTTTGTATGACTAACGTGAAGTGGATACGGTTGATAAGTGTTGGATTTTCTCTGTTCTTTAGGTTTCTCATGCAAGAACACATTGCTGATTCTTTCTATTTTGAGGAGGTAGAGACAAACATGTTCCAAAAGTGTTCTCATGTTTACGTGATTTCCAGAGGAAAAGGAAAGCTATGAAGGAGCCAACTTAATTTTGTCTAGCAGGAGACTCCTTGATCTCTATAGTTTTGCTCTCAAGCAATATAATCCAAAATTTAGTTTGCTTTCCTTGTTTGTTTTTTTTTTTCCTTTTTTTTTTTTTGTGGGTCTTTCAGGACATGGAGCAGAACTGGATGATTTACATAGTAGCTAATAAAACATTATGCTTTTCATGTCGTTTGCTCAAATCTTTGTGGTTTCTCATGCATATGGCAAATTTTACCCAATTTGCAAAACTGCTGCTGGAAGGCATTTAGATGGCATCGTACTATGATGACTGTAGCAGAATCTCTAGAGTATAATTGATTATATGATTGCTCTGTTCTTATAGTCCGCTTAGGGCAAGAGCCCTTTGTAGTGAGCAGATGAAGCTGCCTAGCCATTAGTCATATGGATATACTTCTACTACCTATTCGAGATGAAAACAGTCCTCTTAGTGGACAAAGTGGACAAAGAAGAAACAAATATTTCAGGGTAGGCTGCAGAGAATGTTTAGATTTGGGATGAGTTTTAACTACACCTCCTGGAAAAGGACAGAGGAGATGTCTGGAGGCACTGGAGTGGAAAGTATTGACAGATAGCCTCAGTCTTAGAAAAAAATCTCCTGTCCTCTTACATCCTGTCCACTGTGCCCTACCTATCTCATATGCCCAGTTCCTAGAATGTTGCAAATTTATTTCCTGCTACCGTCAAATGAAAGATAAGCTGGGAGGATATGTGAGACATTAGCCACGTGCAACTCTACATCGCTATTCAGCAGCTAATACAGAGCAGGGTCACTGAGTAGATGTTTCTGTCAGGCTTATCTGAAGACACGTTCAGGTTTGTAATGTCCCAGATGTCCAGAGGCTGCTTGTACACAACTTAGAATGCTCCTGAATTCAACAGCTGGCTATAGCAGAAGTGGATAAGTGTGCTGCTGATGCTAAGTACCAAATGTGCCAATGCAAATTAGTTGTTCCAACAATGCTGCCTTTGTTGTAGGCAGGTCAAATGACTAGCAAGTCTCCTTCATTTACACAGAGGGAAAATACCTGTAAGATGTTACAAATTTGGAAAGATTTGAGAATATTTCTTGTGTCTTTTTTTTAAAACAGCCAGTTACGTATTTGTGTTTTGTGACAGAGGACTGGTGCAATCTGTAGAGATAAACTATACCTAGAAACACCCTCGATTTCACCATATGATATCAGGTTATCTACAGCTTTGTAGACCAGAAGTGTGTACCAATAAGCCTTGCTATCATGACTTAGTTGTTTAACTTCTATTCTTTAAAGATCTGAGGCCTTCAGGGCCTTTATTGTGTGTGTCATTGCCTAGGTGAAGAATTTATGCATAAATAGTTTAATTGCATTCAAAGAATCAAAGAGGTTAAATAAGGAATAGAGTTTGTATATTGAAGCTTATTATATTAATTGTCTTTCCTGGTGTGTGTAATTCAGACCTTAATGGTATGGTCCCCACACAAATGCTTTTGCTGTCTCAGAAATGCCCCAAAACGTAAGGGCGTCAGTCAGTAAGTCTTGAGGCAGTTAGTGAAGGCAGTGGTGAGAAAGAAAGAAAAAAAAAGAAGCAAGAAGAGAAAACAGGAAGTCAGTACAGGAAGTGAAGGATGCAATCATGTAAGCCTGTTTAGGAAGGGAAAAAATGATTTTGTTAGCTATTATTTTATGTTATTTTAGTTTTATTTTTTAGATAATTTGCAATAGAGAGACAAAATAATCTCAGATACAGTTGTAAAGTGCCTGATGTCCTGTAGCCAAATCAGACCAGGCAACAGAAGTTCCTTCTTCTCTCCCCTCTCCTCGCTCCATCTCTCTGTCCTCAGAACTGGACCAGAACCCACAGGCAAGATGAAGTTTACATTTACATGATATGATTCGTGGACATCTCTGCCTTTCCACATTCCTTTTTTTCCATGCCACACAGTACCTAAGCTGGTGCTTCTTCCAACCTTAATATCAACAAATTAAAGCCATTTTTGTGTCTTATTCAGCAGCTTTGGGCCCAACTCACAGGATTAAGATGAGAATTTTAGCTGAGTTTTGGGATTTATCCATAATCCTTAGTGGATGTTTGTACATATCACTATGATAGCAGGATTCAGGAATTTGATCAAAATGTGTGTAATATGTAGTACAGTCAAGACAGATTTATACTGTAGCATGAGTGTAGCATTAATAAACAAGCACGGAAGGGAGGAAATCCAAAGTTATACATACAGTCTAAAATCTGCACTTGTGTGTTCAAACTGAAGACATATAATGTAGACAAATTTTTCAACAAAACTAAACATGTTTCCTTGACTCTCTGAAATACATGAAACAATTTTACCTGCTAAAATTCAGCAGATGCTTTACCACTTCGCTGATTTGGACCTAATAAGCATGGGCAATAATTAACATTTTATATGCAACTATTTATATGTGTTGTTGAAGTTAAAACTCTAGAAGGAAGTGTCATGCTCCCGTATCTCAAAGCCCATTGCTGGATGTGGCACTGGATCTGTTGCCACGACAGAGAATCTGTTTCCTGTATTTGGGTTTAGAGTCGTTCATTGTTTAAAAATAGAGTAATTTAGAGAAAGCAAATATACTACAGCCTTCCACTACGTTTACTTACTAATAGCTGAATTGTGATGCTGCACTATTGGAAAATTGTGGTTATTTTTTCAGGGAGGGTTTGTGCATCCATGTGTCTCATCCTTTCAGCAGCTTTCATCCGGGCAATCCTGTGTGTACCCAGCTTCAGCAGCTGGTTACAAATGGATTGTTTCTAAGCCCAGTTCAGCAAAATTCTATGAATAAACCCAAGGCTTTGTGCTGCTTCGTTTAGGTGAACCTGTTTTTCTCTTTTTCAATTCCGGAATGTGGAGCTGTGGCTCTGAAGAAAACAGTAGCATATTCTACAGGCCCTGAGAAAACTGAGTTCCCTGGTGGTTCTTCAAGGTGGAAGAGAACTTTTGGTGAAGGCTGTACATTGACATATGTAACATCTTCAGGCTTTGGTGGAGGTTGGTGCCTTAAGACAGCATATGTTGTGCAGTCATTCTTATCCCCATCTGAAGTTCTACTTGCTTTTTTTCTTCCATCCTTCTGAAAAGGCGTGAAGAGTGAGAAGTTGAAAAGGAATTCACCATTTTTTGGTTATGAATATTAGTCTCAGCTCACTTGAAATTACAGATATTTTCGCCTCATATCATGAAGCTGGGGAAGAGGGGAGAGGATGCTGGAGAAAAAAGAAAGCGTGCTCAGAGAAGTTTGGGAAACTTCTTTTACACCAAACTCTGCTTCCTAAGTCTTAAGGGACTGGGTAGAAAGGCGCAGCAACAGTTAACACACAGAATATTTAGGGGGGTTGCGGCTAGCAGATTTTTCCTTTGATGAGAAACTTTGTTGACCTTACTAAAGGTTCAAGGCCAGCGAACTTTCAAAATTATATATTGCTTTTTTTTTTTTTTCTGAGTGTTGTAAATAAAAACATGCAGAGGGGTTATGACTTAGCCAAATAACCGAGTCAGGTTGTGTCTGCTCTGCAGCCACATGTGGGCAATCACAAACACAGACTGCTGGCTGCAGTCTGCTAGCTTGAGCGGATGCTACGTGTTCGCTGTAGGATGTGTGGTATCGTGTGCTTTGTAATCGCCTTGAGTGGTAAGCACAGAGCCAGCATCTCTGCGTGACAGAGATCAAACAAAGCACCAGGAATGAGGGATTTCTGATGCTCTCTTACCTGCAGCACTCCTTTTCTGAAATCAGGATGTCTGCTAAAGTCCATCCCTTTTCCTGCCGCAAATAACAGAATCTCCTTTGAGTGCAGAACCACGCCTTTACCTTTTCATCTTAAAAATGATTGCCCCCACTCTTCCGTCCCTGACATTTAGCTCACATGTTGCATTTCTCTCAGCTTGGTCTTGTTTCCTCCCTTTGCAATGATACTACAAATAAACCTTACTGGCATTCAGGGTAGTGTGAAACCAGGTCCTAGGGGCAGGAAAAAATAGAGAAGAGGATTAGAGAGCTTTACCTGCCCTTTTCCTTCTGATGTAGCTGGTGACAAGGAGGGTAACAGTAGCAATAAGGGCAGTTGTAGCCAGGAAGGAACTCAGCACCATGACAGTATAACGAGTCCTGCAAGGAAAAGCATGGTATCTCCATTACTATTTACAGCATGAGAGGTGATTAGGCTAATTTGGAAGGGGATTTTGTGTGTTGGAAAATGGAGTATGGTTCCAGGATAAAAATTCAGCGTGCTGTCTCTAAACAAGTTTGGTTCTGGGTGGTCAGTACTGGTGTACAGACACAAAGGATCCATCTCAGCTGTATTTTCTTTGGCACTTGGCAAGCCTGGGGCATATTCAGAAGCTTGAAATCTCTTCCTGCAATCAGCTGCCGTGCTACTAGAGCTCAAAGGCATCCCTCATAAGGATGCAGTTGCCCTTCTCATGATCTGTCTTTGATCAGGACCATTATGAGGGTCTCTTTTGATCAGGTCTGGTAATAACTCTCATCTAACATGCCGTGTGGTTTAGATGGGGTTGGTCTTAGGCTGGTCTGCTTGTACCAGAGGCAGAATCATTGTAGCATTGCACAGGCCATATGGTTGTCCCTTTTAACCGTGTAGAAAGGAAGGATGCAGTTAAATCGGGCATCTTCAAGAGACCTCTCCTGGTGCTCCTGAAACCAATAGGAGACTTCTGCAGCTTTTTATGGGACTTGGGGAGGTTGGTCCAAACCCCATGGCAGAGAAACGGAAGCCTACGTGTATGTGTGCATGTGAAAGTTTCAGCTGTTTGTGACAGCACCCCTCAAATCCTGCACTGCATCCAGAATGCCACGATTAGAGCCTGGGAATCTTTGCTTTTACCTCTGGTCCTTTTTGCTGGCATCTGTGGGGCTGGCATCCAGTTTCCAGTTTTCCCCTTGAAAAAAAACCACAAGAGCAGGTGATTTTCCCACATTGATCCATCCTTGGTGACTTTCTCTCATGCTTAAAAATCCTGCTTTGCAGGTTGATAGGATGCTCTGGAGTTATTGCTTGTTTGTTACCCATGACATTGTGCACAAGAATATTCCTCCTGTGCTATTTACCCGCAGAAGAAGGTTTATTAATGCAGCAGAGTCACTGGAATGGGATCATCCAGTTTCTCAAGAAGGATCTGGGAGTTTTGTTTAGGTTGTTCAATAGTACCTATTATCAATGAATCTAAATGAAAACATCAGGTGTAGGCCCAGCCAGACAGCTAGTAGCTAGCTGGACAGGAACAGACATCCTGTGAGTCCAGTTTACTTCCCTTTGGATTATAGTCCTCTGTGTTTTTTTTTGTTGTTTGTTTTTTTTTTTTCATTCTTGCAAAATATTTCCTACTGAATTTCATCATGCCTTGGAAAACCTACTTATTTGATGATTATATCACGTGCGGAGGGGCAAAAGACTGGTGGTTTCTGCTTCCCTTATAAGTTTGGGTTCTGTGACAAATCAAAGGAAAGCTACTGTCGGGGTTAAGTTTTGTAGAAGGTAAGCCATGAAAATTCATACAATTTTAGAAACTGATGTAAAAATTGAGTTGCAATTGAATGCTGTTAGAAAGGAAGCATTTTAGAAAAAAAATATCTTGTGATCTTTTTCTTAAAAAAGAAATCTTGTGATTTCCCCTTTCCCTCCACATTTTTCAGTTGTCAGAAAAATCAAATAGCTTCCACCAAGCATCTTCTGTTTTGCTGCTTTCTGCACCAGCTAAAAGCAGAAGAAGTAAAGTTTGAAAGCAAATAGAAAAGTTTATTAATGAACAGTTATAAAAAGGTGAACTCAGGTGGAAATTCAGGTAAATGTTCAGATCTCTTGGAGTCTGTTTCATCCGCTGATGTGAATGTTAAATTTCATTAGTCAATGAAGCCAAACCAGACTGCCTCCCTCCCAAGAACTGGCTGCAATTTCTACCATTAGTATGTATCAAAAAATCTGTGTAAGAAAGGAAATTCAGGAATTATCTGTGTCTCAGGAAATTTCAAGGCTCAGAAGAGAGCTCTTTAACGTTGACCTGGAGTCTTTCTTGTCAAGTACTAAGAAACTGCTGACTTTTAGAAGATCATCATTAATTCTTTGATTAACTCACCCAAAACTTTCAGCATGATCCTCTTCAGTAGTTTGTTTCTCCCCTGGAAATGGCTCTCAAGATGGTATTCGCCTGAGTCATTAAGCTGGAGATTTTTCAGCCACACTCTAATCATTTTCCTTGTGAAGTCATTCATCATTTCAGTCCTTCCTACTTTAATGATACTTTGATCAGCGTTAGCTCTGATAATAGGTTGACATCTAGCTCGGGACACCATTTTGCACCACATAAAATGCTGAAGCTTCCCAACGTTGGCTGTCACAGAATAGGAGCAATGAAGGAACAGGGATTTCCCTTTTTTTGCAAATATTGTTACAGGTTCTAAAGACAACAGAGTGGTGATTCGTCAGAGGGGCAAAAGACAGGAAAATGCAATCCCCACAACAGCACACATCTCACCCAACAAAGGAGCAGAGCAAACACCAGCACAAAGAGAACTGGCAGAAGACGTGGAAGTTACCGGCCCTGGTATCAAGTTCCAGGGCTGTCATTGCTGTCAAATTCCCCAGCTGCTGTGACATGGAGCTACCTCTGCGCTGTGTTCAGTTTAGGAGGGTGTTGCTCCATCTCTCAAGTCAGCTACTTGAGTTATCAAAGCCTTTCTATGTGAAAGGGCTCTGTGTCTGGGAAATGCTTTTAACAAAATGGAAGATTTTGTACAAAAAAAAAAAAAGTATTTTTTTTTTAGTTTTCATCAACTTGTCTGTCCCAAACCTAAACCCATTTGTTTCTGATGAGTATAATCCCACAAAATTTTGTTATTTTTTTTGATGGTAATTTTTTAAATAATGATTTCTTTCCCTTTGATGCTTTTTGATTTCATATGGAAAAAATAATTTCTTGGCCATTTCTGCCTCTAGATACATGCAGATATATATTATGGTTTCTTATTGCCCTTGATAATCTCTAGTGGAATCTCTGTGACTAGATACACCATACTTTGCTATGGAAAAAAAACTGGAAATGACGCATCATTCTTGATTTATTTTGGTTGTCTCCCACCCGGTGCTCTGTTGACCTCATAGCTCACCCTTAGGTGAAACCATCATCTGTATTCTTTGCAGCAAAATTTGCTTCAGATCTACCCAGACTCCACACTGGTATGTGCCAGAATCCGCTCTTCGAAGTGCTGCCATGATAACAGAAAACCAGCCGCCTCCAAAGTCTTTCAGCTGAACGGTGCCGTGCACGGTTAGGATTAATCCCTTCTTCTGAAGGGAAACTCAAGGGTAAGACTGGACAATATCTTTCTGATAGCTCCTTGCACCAGAATTTCTACTCACGTAAATGCTTGTGCACATCATATGAACAGTTAGCTCTGAAGGAGTCTCCCTCTACATGCAGAAACACGTGTGTGTCCTCTCCTGGCATGCATGATCCTTTCAAAAAAAAACGAAAATTGATGCTAGAACTAATCTCAGCTTAGTGTGCCACTTTTTCTTACGTTATACCACTAATACCGCTGGGACTGTGAGAAGAGTTATTTAACTCTGCAGGTTTGCATAAATAAACATCCATGCCTAGCCTAGAAAAAGGGAGCCACTACCCTTTTTCCATTGTTATTCAGATTGTTCCTCTCTGTGGACTCAGTATTTATTGGCAGTAAGAAAGCAAACAGCAGCTAGCCTGTCTGACATTGCTCACAATACCTCATCCATCACGTATCTGGAGAAAGCAACACAGATTCCCCTCCCCATATGCTAGGTGATTTCAGACTAAGAATGCTTCAGTGGTGGGAGAGAAAGGTCTAAGAAGGTCAGAGGTTGCCAAGTATCCCTCATAAAATTAATTTCTGGACAAACTAACAAACTACTGTAAAGAAAAATGAGAAGCCAAAAGCTTGTATAATTAAAATAAGCACATTTCAGGCTGAATATGTCCTCCCCTTGTAGTCCCTCATTGACATCTGGCAGTCTTATTCTGTGTCTGGCCATAGATGGCCTGAATAAAAAGTGCAAATAAGAGTGTGCAGTGCACACAACAGCACAGAAAGTACCCTGTTCCCTGGAGAAATAAGAAGTCTCTGAGCCTTACCTGGTAGTGCCAGCAAGAGCAGCAGGGCTGGAAAACCGCCCATTCTGAAGTACAAAGTGGTTTAGGGCACGGAGAAAAAAATTATCCCAGATCTTCTTTATCACTGAGGAATTCTCTGGTGTAGAGGAAGCTAACTTGCTTTGTCATTTACAGTCATCTGCTGCCTAGTGATGCCAGTTTGGAGTCACTAAGAACATCTTTTAACCACAGTCTTAATATTACTTCCCATGTGGGAAGGCTGCACCATGTTTACTGGCTGGTTTTTTGCTTTAAGTATATTGTTTTCTAGATAGCCGTATTTAGCAACCATGCTGTGTGGCTGTGAAAGAAACGGATATTTTTGGTCTCTAGGGCCACCTTGATATACTACAGAGCAGCTTTCAGTAGGATGTGTTCATTCTTCCTGCTGTTTTGCACATAGATGCAAGTTTTGTATCCTTGTTCCCAAAGAGCTTGTACAGTGCTAGAGAACAAGCATTACATTCCCCCAACATCACGGAAGCAGTGGGCAGCCTTGTATGAGGTTTCTCAACAGGTTAGATCTGGAATTAGGACCTAAGCCTCCTGGCTAGAGCTGTGATTCCCTTGCTTTACTGCTCATCTCTACACTGGGCACTACAGTGCCACCCAGGAATGTTAAAGCTAGATTTGCGTTAGTACAGCTGCAGTGCTGTGTGGCTGTATACGGGCTAATTTACCCTGTGGAAGCAGAGGAAATTAATTTAGAGCACAACCATGAACAGCCTGGTCTGGTTTTGGAATCTAAATGGAGCTCATCTAAACAGTGCTAAATGCACCTTGACCTGCCAACCTGCCCAGGTGTCCTGGGGCACTTCTGTACACTATAAACGTGCCGGCATGTTCTAAGTGTTACCGTTTGTCTGGGTGATGTATTGTGAGTCGGGGTACTCCACCCTTTATCATGAATCCACATTAAGTAAGATAATCAGTTTTTTATTTAGCTTTGTAGGCAATGCAAAGAAATACGTGTGAATGGCCTTGGGTTTGGGGTCTTTGGGCAGTTAAATGCAGCTTCATTTGGGGGAGTGATAAACAATGATCGTGTTGGTAACATCCCCTTGAGAAAGTAGATGAAAGGCAGGGAGAAGTATAAAGAGTTCATGCTTTGAACATTTCACTTGAGAAATGAGGAAGCAGGCTCAGGGTTTTGCGTAGCCTTCACATCCCTTTCTGTTACATTTTGCAGTTCCGCATCTCTTTCCACACCGACTGTCCACTAAGGATCCATTCTGCCAGAGGAAATCTGTGGGGGCTGGTCACCTTGGGAAAAGAGAATCTGTCACCTGGCAGTACCGTGAAATAACATCACGCTGACGGGTCTCAATCCAGACCCCAGTGGAATGATGCTGGAGATAAGTTTCTGGAATAAGTGCCTGGTGGTATGGAGCAGTTACTAGCAGTGACTAGAGGTGACAGCAGAGCACTGCATTGCCGTAAACACGGCAAAAAGGTCCGTCATCATTAGAGGGTGGAATCTCAGTTACAAAACTGATTTCTAGACACTAATACTGGCTTTCAGTACAAACCATACACTTCTGGTTATATTTCATGCTTTTGGAAGAAGCGCTCAGCAGTTTTGTAGACGTATAGGACATGCTGAAAAAAGATATTAGCTCTTCAATAAATCGAAAGTTCCTTGGGGAATTTTGACAGAACGATGTCTTAAAATTTTTACATTGTTTTTGTGTGCATTCATGAGTTCCACAAGAACACACGGTGGTTGAGCTGCATTACCTGAACTCCTGTTTATGTTCACTGGCCTATCTGTACTTTCATTTACAGCAAAGCATTGTCTGGCCTGGCACTGAGCTGGGGGAAAATGGAGCAGAGCTCTGTCGCCTTTACTGTGTCTGGGGAAGCGTCTCTGCACATAGATAAGTCTTTGCTGGATCTCTTGACAAAAATATTTCATGTTCCTCCTTCCCCCCAACCCCCAGTTCCATCTCCTTCCACCAGGTTCAGGTGTTACTGGCAGCATCATTTCACTTCAATTGCGTTGGGAAAAGTTGGTCAGCGGCAATGAGAGAAGGTGAGATGGTGACATTCCCTCTTTAGGGCGATAGGTCTGTCAATACCTATGTCCCGTGGGTGATCCTTTTCTTTCTTACAGCAGGTGGCAAAGCTTTGCCGGAAAATGATTGATGTTCATTTCCCTGTCGATTCTCTTGGTTCAGCTCTAAGCAGCGCTCTCGAGGAGGAGCTGATTCCATCACGTGCATGCTTTACGAGGTCACCGGGGAAAGGGAGGACCCGCTGTTCATTCAAGGTTGAGTTGTTCTGCTCTGTCTCTCTGTTTTTCCCGCTCTTGCTAATGATAAAAAGATCAGCACGGCCACCACAAACTTGACAGCCAGGAGTCCGCCAATGACATAGAAGACAGTGAAGTCAGCTTCAGGATGGATGCTATGGGGAGCCATAAGCACAACAAAAAAAAGGCTTAGCCAGGAACGGGATGGTTCAACCTTTAAAAAAGCTCACATATTTTGGTAGTATAAAGTGCAAAGATGGTAACATCTCATGTGACAAGCTCCGTGCCTGGGCACAGCAGAACCTCAGAGGTTAGAACAACTGTTAAAGGTTTTAACTGTAAGATCTCACGTATGAATAAGTTATAGAATCATAGAATCTGTTTTAGGTGGAAAAGACCTGCAAGATCATCTAGTCCAAGCTTTAACCTAGCACTGCTGAGTCCACCATTAAATTATCATTTGCAGGATTTGTTTTGCCTGTCCCTGAAGCACTGCATTCCCTTTAGAAACTACACAGCAGCTTCGAGAATTGTCATGGATTAGGAATAGGCAGAGAATATGCCTGTGGTGGTACTCAGCTTCAAATGGAGTTGCAGATGCTAATCTAGTTTAGTCCTAGGAAAGTTAGAGTTCAGAGCATGTGAAAAAGTTTTATGGCTTACCTGGAGATGCTGTGCACAGCACTAGGCTCCTCTGGCATCTGGGTTTCCAGGACAGCTGAAGACAGAAACAGAACAGTTTAGTCTGCAAACGTTTCTGTGTGATACTCATTGGTTTCACAAAACCAGTGCCCCAGTTAGGCACAGGTAACCAAGATGAGACTGGACAATGAGCGGCATGCTAGGAGATTAATCTGGGTAATTATAGATGATGTGTGTTAGATGTCTGTAGTAGTTGCTGTAAATTAGGAACTAAAATGGGACAATGAAACATGGTACTTCCTTAGGAAAGTAGATGTTTACCAAAGTAAGGCCTTGACATCTGCAGACACGTGAAATTTAAGTTAAAACTCAGGAACTCATGAAACACAGAGCCCCAGGACCTACCTGTCAGCACTTTCACTTGCACCTTCTGTAAGGTGTTTGTTTCCCCCAGGTAGTCAGTTCTGCACTGGTACAGCCCAGCGTCCTGCTTCTTGAGTCGCTTCATGGTCACCGTCAGGACCCCTTCGTGGATGTTGTCACTGATGGAAGTGGTGCCGTTCCTGTTCTTCAGGAAGGGCAGCCAGAAGCGGCGGGCGCTCACCACGTGTTGGCACTTGGTCTCATCGATCTGCTTGCACCAGCTCTTTTCTCTCCACCGCTGCTGCCAGGGGTTATAGGTACAATTGATAGATACGGTCCCCCCCTCCACTCCGTACACCAGGGTGATGTTGTCTGCAGCACAGGATGCTAGAAGGAGAAAGTGGTGAGCCACATCTCTTTTACGTCTACTGCTTATCACTGTGTTTAGGCTAAACAAATGCCGTTTTCCTCTTTTACAACTCTAATGATGACTGCTGCCAACTGTAGGGCTGGCTCACCTGTCTGCTTCCCTCATGAGAGTCTTGGTTCAGACTTTGTTGAAATATGTCAGTAGTGATCCTTTTGACTGGTGTGTCATCTGGCTCGTGCTAGGCAGCTCTTGGGGTAGGGACTGAGGTAACCGTTCCATTAATATTTGCAGATTTTCTGAAGCTCAGCCAGTTTTGGCCTTCATCTTCCCCTTCTGGCCCTGTGGTGACTGCTGTGGATTGCAGTCTGGAGCGCAAGCACATCACACTTGCTGTAGTCGTTGGGCTCCTGCCCGTTAAGAGGAAGCAGTTTGCCAGCATGACTAGGGGATTAAAAATAAACTTGCATTTTCCTCTCGTTCTGAGGAGCATGAAGCTGGGTATTCAAGTAGATTGACTGGGCGCCAGGCAAACTGGCTTGGCTTTTAAAAGGTCTTTTTACCAGGCAAATCATCAAAACACAGCTTGACACAATAATGACCAATTGTTTCTGAGTAACTCTCAGATTTGTCTTGCTGTAACACCCCTACTTTGCAGCATCTGACCTGCCTACTTGAATACAGCTGCAGCAAGGTTCAAAGGTATAGATTCCCCAATGTTTCAAAAGTATAGATTTGGCTCCAATGTGCACTCTGCTGTGGAAAAGGTCCTTTGCAGTAAATGCCCATGAAGATTATCCCAATTTTAAGGGCTTTACACAGCCAAAGGGAAGCAAAACAACCTTGGCGGATGCTGAAAGTGATACCTACAATACGTACCCAGCTAGCTGTTTAGCAGGTTACCTCTTAATCCGACTCCTGATTCCAGAGTCAGCATATGTTTTCACCCTGTCTTTTAATACCCTTTTAATTTTAATCCTGTTGATAACTGGTCTTCAGCTTCATTTTTATATATATATATTTTTTATTTTTATTTTTTGCCTTAGTTCCTTATTTCTAATTTCCATTCCTCTTTGTGGTGGGCAAAGGCAGAAGGGACCGTCTTAACTATAAATAATTCTGGAGAGAAGTGCAGCGTGGTATTTATGGAAGTATTTGTATTTCTAGTGAAAAAATTTTGAGGCTTCTGTGAAACCATAAGTAATGCTAAAACAAAAGTAAATTAAAAAATAAGTCGTTGTGAGGACTTTGTGCTGGCAGAGCCTTTTAATAACGTCTTAAAATAATCATAAAAATTCTGAGTGAATTGTAAACTAAAAAAAACAACCAAACAAACAAAAAAAAACCACTGAAGGTCTTTCAGGCTTTTCTAGAAGAAAGCATAAAAGTGGAGCTATGCTCTCCAATTATCTAACACCTACAACCCTTTATCCTGACATTTTGCTCCACTGGGTAGTTCCAGTCAAGGCTTACCTCCCTGCATGTCCAGTCCAGTCCCGTGCAAGCCAACTAAACATTTTAACTCCCTCTCTTATTTCTCTTGTGGACCTTTCCTTGCCCCTAGTTCAGTTAGCTTCTTCAGTTCCACGGCAGCCCCAGGTACTTCTTTTACTGACCAGAAACACCACTGCAAAAATGTCTTGATCAGAATCATGTCATTTAAAGATTTGCTGATGCCCCTGTGGAAAAAACTGTGTCATTATCTTTTCAGCCAATTCTGCTGACAGGTCCTTTACTGTTTGTGTTTGTTCTCCCTTGTTGCTTGCTTCCAGAAAAAATATAGTGGACTTTTTTCCAAGTTCATTCAGATTTTTGTCATAATTGAGATAGGTTTCTGTGCTCCCAAAGCCTGCATCTGTTACATTTCTGTGCACTCTTTCAGATATCTAGTCTCTCCAAAATTTGGCTGGAAAGGGAAAGCTTTGAGCTGGGAATACCAGCTAGATCCTGTGCCTTGTTTCTCATTGCAGGTGGACATTGCTCTCCAAGCTGAAAATAGAGACTGGGAGTGTTGCTCTCTACAAGAGATGTTCTTCGTCATATTGTGATGCCTAAGATTTCAGAGGAGAGGTCCCTGCTTCAATGAATTTTATTTTCCTCCTCTTGAACCACAGCTGCTGCAATTTACATTCAACCCCCTACAATTGCAAACAAATAGGATTTTGCAGTTTCACTCTGAGGAGGCACATAAGACTCCTGTTCTGACTCAAAAGGATCCCTGTGAGAAAAGGTGAGTGCTTGGATCATTGCTGGCCCTTTGTTAAATTAAGAGAAAAGAGCGAACTTCAGCCATAATAGTTTTTATTGGTCTTCCGAAGAGCTGTATGCTACCACGAAGATGCCTTTGCATCCAGAAAGAGCTACTGTATCTCATGGCCTGTGCAGTCTTTTTCTGTAGTATTATCAATAATCTTATATGAGGCATAGATAGAGAGTAAGTTTACACCAGTCCTTTACCCTGCCTGTTAACTGAAACCCAAGGCCATGCACGCTTTCTTACCTGACAAAAGCAACAAGACGAGGTGCATGAGCTTCTCCATGTCTGTCCAGCAGAGAAGTAGTCAAGAGATGAGTCTGGACAAAAGCAAAAAGGATTGTTGCCCAAGAGCAGCTTGCTTTTCCCCCCTCCCTGCTCTGCCGGAAGGAATGAGCACAGGAACTTGGCATCTTTTTCGGCCTGTGTATTGAGCAATTCATTAGGGACGGGCATTTCTCTCACAAGCTGAAAATTCAGGCATCAGCATTGCCCACTCACAGCCAGAGTTTAGTCTAGACAGCCTGAAAGAGAACATCATGTGATGGTCTCCAGTAGCATTAGCAAAGCGATTGGCTGCCCTTTTTATTTTTTGATTTATTTACTTGGAGATCTTCCATGCTAGTGCTGGTAAAGCCTTGCTTCCTAACTTACAGAAACAGGCAGATAAACGTGCAGGTCTACCCATTAATAAATGTGCTTTCTTTTTCTTTCCTCTAGTTAGTGTTTAAGAAAATGGTACCTCACAGCACCTAAAAATTCTCAGTGGGGCTTACACGTTCCAGCTCTTGTTCATTCTTGCTCCACTAAGCACAAGTCTGGATTCTCTTTGATTAGAAGCAACTGTGAACCTGAAAATGTATTTCTTCCACTTGGTTGTCTTCTACCTCTTCCACTGTTTGACCCAGTGTAACTGACTGCAAGAATAGCAAATAGTTAGAGGAATCATGGGCTGGATGATCCATTTCTGGAACTGTTTTTCTTTTTCTTCCTTTCGTTTCGAGTTAAACATGGCAACTCTGACATTCTCAAAGAACAAATCAGCTTCCCTGCTGCAGCTATAGCAAGAGAAGCCTATTGGAAAGCTGGATGTGACTGGCCTGTGAATAACGAGTGGTTCAGGCCCCTTTAATCTGCCACCTGTCTGCAGAGCTTGGTGCAGCTGAAAAAGTGCTGGGGCTTTTGGTTTTTTGAGGAATTGAGCTGACACCCAGCAAACTCATTTCTCATTGCTCACCCGATGACTGCTAAATAAAGGCAGCAAGTGCATAATTTAGGGTATGCCCAGCAGAGACAGGGAAGTAACGGTATCCAAGGCCCTGATGAGCTTTCCCATGAAACCTCACATGCATTTCTGGTCCTCTGTGACTTTAGAAGAAGCCGCTGGAGCTTGCTTTCCGTGCTGTAGCAAAAATTTAAATAAATAAATAAATAAATAAAGAGTGCTGGAAGTAGGCATGCTGGTTTTCTCTGGCAGCACTGGTGAATAAGCTGGGGAGAACTGTTTAAAGTACAACACAGTGCTGCAGAAGCACAAAGCTACGTCTGAGTCTGGCTGGATTGTGGATTCCTGCAGAGATGCAAAGATGTCTCTTAACAGTGAAGGGTAGAGACCAAGTGCATTGGAAATACATGTTTGATAATCTATGGCGAGGTTATTCAGGATAACCGGGGGTTGATCAGGTCCCTGCAAGTCTGGTGTTCCTTTGGCATCTCCTGGAAGTTGCCAGCCTGTATCAGAGCTACACTGGAGATCTATAAATAAATTATATGTTTGACTCACTTGGACATTTACATCTGTAAATAATCCACTCTTAAAGTACTGTCACTTCCCTTCTGTTATATCACCTGATGTTGAGAACAGCCCTCTTCTGCTTCTTCGTCTGTTCTCTTTGTCATACTTCCTGTAACGTCTTTTCTAAGCCTGCCAGTTTCTTGCTCTGTGCTACTGCCCGTACAAGACCTTCCTCATATCTATATCAGGGCTCATCTTTGCAGCTGGCAGAGCAAGACAAATTCTGTTCAAAAACACCCCAGTGCCCTCTCCATTCCTCTGATGCAGTACCACATGTTGTTCCCTTCCTTCCTTTCTCCAGAAACACTCATTTTGGCCCTCATTTCCTGGCACCCTGACCTCAGTGCCAGGAAAGGTGATGTAGAACAAGTCATCTTGAATGCAATCACACAGCATATGGTGAGACACCCGGGGGATCAGGCCCAGTCAGCATAGGTTCATGAAAAGCAAGCCCTGCCTGACCAACCTCATCTCTTTCTGTGACTGGGTGGCCTGTTTGGTGGATGAGGGAAAGCCTGTTGACATCATCTACCTAGCCTTCAGCAAGGCCTTTGACACAGTCTCCCACAGTATTCTCCTGGAGAAGCTGGCGGCCCATGGCTTGGACAGGTACACGCTCTGCTGGGTTAAAAACTGACTGGATGGCCGGGTCCAGAGAGTGGTGGTGAATGGAGTGAAATCCAGGTGGTGACTGGTCACAAGTGGTGTTCCCCAGGGGTCAGTGTTGGGGCCCATCCTCTTTAATATTGTTATTGATGATTTGGATGAGGGAATTGAGTGCACCCTTGGTAAGTTTGCAGATGGCACCAAGTTGAGGGGAAGTGTCGACCTGCTGGAGGGTAGGGAGGCCCTGCAGAGGGACCTGGACAGGTTGGGTCGATAGGCAGAGGCCAATGGGATGATGTTCAACATGGCTAAGTGCAGGGTCCTGCACTTTGGCCACAACAACCCCATGCAAGGCTTCAGGCTTGGGGGAGAGTGGCTGGAAAGCTGTGCAGAGGGAAAGGATCTGGGGGTGCTGATTGATGCTCACCTGCACACGAGCCGGCAGTGTGCCCAGGTGGCCAAGAAGGCCAACGGCATTCTGGCTTGTAACAGGAATAGTGCAGCCAGTGGGACCAGGGAGATGATCGTCCCCCTGTACTCTGCTCTGGTGAGGCCGCACCTTGAGTACTGTGTTCGGCTTTGGGCCCCTCAGTCCTAGAAGGACATTGAAGCCCTGCAGCGTGTCCACAGAAGGGCTCCAAGGCTGGTGAAGGGCCTGGGACACAAGTCCTGTGAGGAGCACCTGAGGGAACTGGGGGTGTTTGGGCTGGAGAAGAGGAGGCTCAGGGGAGACCTTACTGCTCTCTGCAACTACCTGAAAGGAAGGTGTGGGGAGCTGGGGGTCGGCCTCTTCTCGCAGATAACCGGAGATAGGACTAGAGGGAATTGCCTCAAATTGCAACACAGGAAGTTCAGGTTGGAAATGAGGAGACATTTCTTCTCAGAAAGAGCGGTCAGGCATTGAGATGGGTTGCCCAGGGAGGTGGTGGAGTCACCGTCCCTGGGGGTGTTCAAGGAAAGGTTGGGCCTGGTGCTTAGGGACATGGTTTAGTGGGTGATAGCGGTGGTAGGGGGATGGTTGGACCAGATGATCATGAAGGTCTTTTTCAACATCAATGATTCTATAATTCTATGTTCTCCCCGCTTGTCTTTATCCTACACTACTTTGGTTTAAGCAGCCAGCTGGAGAGGAACAGAGGCTGTAGGACAGCAGACCAGCCAAAAGTTTTTAAACAGAGTGAAGAGTCTCCTGTTAGGACATGGTGGAAGGATGGGGTAGTCTGCACAAGCTACACATGGAAAGCCGTAACTGTAACTTCACATTTCACCTTTTCCTTCATTCTGTTGTAAGTGTCCAGGCCTCAGAGACTCCATAAACGTGCTGTGGCTGCAGATGACCATGACAGCAAATTCAACCCTCAAGCTGGGAAATAATTGAGTTGTCTAGAGGATATAGTGTTGAAGGCTCTCATGAATGTAATCCACACACTGAATCCACCCCAGAACCCTCTGCACTCCATAAAGGGATGCTTGTACTTGCACCCAGTAGTGATATCACCCTCATTCCCCCCACTCCCAAATCAAGCATGCATGCTCTTCTTGATCAATATCTGGATATTTGGCTTCAGTTTGAAAGCCTCTTACCATCTTAATTATTACCTAAGCAGACTGATAAGTTTAGGCTATACAGGGATTTGCATAAAGTATCGGAAAGTATATGTATTGCACATATGCATCACTATTTTTTTAGCTGGAAGACCTTCTAGTGTTCATATTTATATAGCAGAACCTTCAGTTTGCAAAATTTGCAATGCAGTGTTTCAGCTTGTTGAAGTACTCAGGCTACTTGCTGTCAGGCAGTTGTTGGTTCTGCTTATTCCTATATTCCAGAGCTCAAATCCCCCACCCATAACATGGCAAATGAATCCAACGGTAGCAAGGTGAGAGTTTAATCCTAGAACACTGGAATAAGTTTGCCTGGCCATAATAACTGAACCCTTAGGAGTGGGGTAGAGCTTCTACCAGTGAATATAGTTGAAATACCAAACCCGTCCATGGCCAGGCAAATACTGCTCTTTTTCAAAAGGATACTCCTCCACACCTGCCTCTCCATAAGAGTCTGCATTTTAATAGAATCAAAAAAAAAAAAAAAAGCAAATGTGCAAGGGATCCTGAGAATTAACCAGCACCTCTGTCTGGCCTGAGAGAATCTGCATACTTGTGACAAAATTCTCTACTGGCCTCTAATAGGAGAGAGGTCTTAAAATGCATAGGCAACATACACGACAGCAAAACCATAGCTCTTTCCCCAGTGTCCATGCACACATTTTCTATTCTCCATTCCCACTTTTTATTCCAGTTCTTTTTCCATTTCCTTCCTCCCATTTCTGGATTGTTGTGGGGTTCTGTGCTTCATTCTTTGTTTTTTGTCGTTAACCGTGTGCAATGATAGCGTATTCCACATTTTCATCTTTGGGGTTCTTGGGAGCCTGATCTGGTTCAACATTACAGTAGAGAGGTTCCTCAGGGCTGCGTTGGGATTTAAAGTCCAGGGTAACATATTTTAGGTCTTTGCTGTCATCCTTGGGACTTCCCATTCTTTCAGTGCTCTCAAGCTATGAAAAGAAAGGGTAAACAACTGTCAGCATGATTCAGTGCCAAGACACAGCTGTTATCAAGGGAACAAGATTTTCCTAGGGGGAAAGGAGAAGTCATGTAAAATGTTACCTTTGGTCATGACAGAGGTGAAAGGACAGAAAATTCTTTCCTTCATCTCCTCTCCTTGATATTTGTTACAACCTCATCTTCTAGCCTTGCTTTCTAGTCTTTGAGTAATTTCTTGGAAATTACTGTAATTTACTCCACCGTGTTTGTTTTTGTTTTGTTTTGTTTTGTTTTCCCCAGTGGAGTTTCCTTCCATTGCCCTCTTTCTCTCCACCATTCAGGTGCTGTGTGGGAAATCAGTCCCTTTCCTTACCTGCGTTGTGTCCTCTGGTTTGTCATAGGTGTCCTCTGCTTGCCTGTTACCTTTGGAAAGAACCAAAACCAGAGGTTTTAGAAGTAGAGAAATCCATGACAATTATCTGGATGTTGTCTGTGCTACAGGAGTTTTGGAAAAGGCTTTGGGATTGCCCAGTGAATGAAGTGATGGGTGTGCCAATGGGACCCATCTACCCCGAATCTGGTGAACACGTTGCCCCCACTTCACTTCTCTGAAGTGTTAGGACACGTTCTGTGCATGTCTGGAGGAACGTGGCTTTGACTTACTGTGAGAGGAGATCACAGCAAGGAGCCTGCCTTGAGGCTTCCCAGGCTGTGCGTGCCTTATCTTCTCCAGGGCACAGTGAGTTGGGAATAAGCTCACTTGGAGTGGAAAAATGATGGTCAGAGAAAGCCAGAATAGAAAATGAGGCATCACCAGTTTCCACATACCTCTTCTCTTCATCTTTTTGTGGTGCCTGATGCACGATGTTATCAAGATGATAACTACCAGGAGGACCAGGAGGTACAGGACCACAGAGATTATGATGTAGGTGTTTACATCTGGGCTGAAGCAGGAAGAGCAAGGGAGTTACCAGTGTTAGATAACAGCACAGCATGATGCTGGCATAGCCCATTACCAAATGGTGACCAAAAAAGGGGCAGGAATAGCTTTCATGTACTTGGAAGGAGGGGATCAGGTTCTTTGGGAGGAATTCTGTCTTGATTGTTGTAACTGGCTGAGCCTTCTGAGTTTTTGCTAAACTACTATTTGTCCCTTTAAAACAAACCACTATTTAAAGTTCAGAGCACAATTCCAGGCTCTCTGAAGCAAGTACTGCTTTTTTCCTCCTAGGTTTCCCTGCACCTTGCAAACTAGGAGATGATGTGTGATTGTACTCTTGGGTGCTGATGTAGTATTCATGACAACAGATACCCAATGGGGAAAGAAAATCCTTTACATTTAACAACCTGGCAAAGGAAGGATGAAATAGTAGACAAAGATTACTTCACTGTTGACTATTCACGGACAGGAATAAACAAAGTCAAGACAGGCTTTGGGACAGAATCTGAGGGTTTCTATTGCTGCAAAGAGAACAGCCCAAAGAATTACGCAGGCAACTACATTTCCAGGAAGCTAGGACTTGATTTCATATGTCCACTTCTCCCTTTGTAATTATGCTCTGGGCAGGAACTGGAAGAGGAGAGGTCGTCCATTGTAAGGACACCTGTCCCATCCAGCTCCTCTGTAAGAGGGAGTCTTTGGGATGCCCAGAGACTGCCTCCCCCAGGAAGACAGGACTGTCATGGATAGGACATCAGTAACTCTTGTCTGCATTCAAGCTCAGAGGCTTTTTGGTGTTTTCTTTTTGGCCTTACTGTGGTTGTGTGTTGTTGCCAGGAGGGTTAGTTTGACTCGTGCCTGCAGTCACTGACAACGTTGTTGCAGCTGGTCCTGCAATCACAAACAAGAAGAGAAGAATAATTCGTGGGCTGTTGTGCATCCCCCATCTGAACTTCCCTGCCATTGCTACCATGGGTGTAACTCCGGGCGTGCTGTGACAGCCAACACAGACGAGGCGCCCAGGCTGTGACCCGTGTCTTCGGGAGCTATCGGGAGCAGGCGAAGCAGCAGAAGGATGGAAAGGTGGGAGGGAGAGGCAAGGAGCTGCAGAGGAGCCCTGCTCCATGAAGCCAGCCCAGGACATGGCAGAAGTGCTGTAAGTGCAGGCAGAAAAGCTCCCTGGCAGAGATCTGCAGGTGGCAGGGAGGTGTTTAACAACCCTGTGCAGGAGCAGACAGAAGCTTGTGCAGACAGAGAGACAGAGTTGGAGAGAGGGTCGGGTTCTCAGTGGTGGGGCACAGGTCAGGAGGGAGAGCAAGCAGGGGAGGCGAGGCCAAAATGTGCCAGCAGGTACTCACGCTCGTCCACAGAGAGCCGGACCTCCATTATCCGGGTGAATGGAATGCGTGTGTAGGGCATGTAGAGTGCACACCAGTACACGCCGGAGTCCTGTGCCTGCAGCTTCTCCATGGTGATGGTGACGGTCCTTTTCTGTGTGTCATCCTGGATTGAGGCTCTGTCTTTCTGGGCTTTGTTGATACTCCATGCATAAGTGATATCTGTGCTCACCATGAGTTTACACCTGCCAGTCTGATCAACATATCGGCACCAGGCTTTTCTTCCATAGAGGTAAGCCTGGTCATGGTACGGGCACTGCACAGAGAGACTGTCCAACTCCAGCTTGTGAAATTCTGCAGAACAACAAACCTGGTGTCTGACCCACGGTCTGGGGCACAAGAACATCCATCTCCCGGCACGATCCGGGCACGTGGGCCAGGCTGTGGCCATCAGCCCGGGCAGGGCGCTTTGAGCAGGGCCGCAGGGAGCCGTGCGCCTCGGGGCCCGTGGGGTCTGTGGGGCTCCTTCACCCCGTGCTCTGCGAGCAGGGAAGGCAGCGAGCGAGGGCGTGAGGGTGGGGGCTGATGGATGGGGTCGGGGGAAGCCGCTCGCTGTGTGCGGGAGGAGGGTGGAAAGGGGCAGCAGTGACGTTGCCTCCTGACAGGACTGGAGTTTGCGTGGGGATAAGGTACTCACCCTTGAAAACATTCAGCGAGATCCTCTTCAGTGGAACATTGCTTTGCCTGTAAGCACAGTAATATGTGCCTGAATCCTCTACCTGGAGGTCAGTCATGGTGATGGAAAAATTCCTGTGTATGGGGTCATCCTGTATGGTAACGTGCCCCTGTCTGGCCCGGTTTGTGTATGGGTACGTTGTTGTGCCGATTAATACCACTTGATGCTGACATCCTTGATCAGTCCTCCGGCACCAGGATTTCTGTTCCTGATCATCAACCTCTGCTGGGTAAGGACACAGGACAGAGAGGTCGCTTCCTTCGCGTTGGCTCACCTCCTCAGGTGTTTGGGCTTGGAGACCTGCGAATACCAGAAGCGGTGAGGGAGAGGGGAGCTGGTGCAGGGCTGGCTTGGGCTGTGAGCCTGGAGGAGCCAGGTGTGGGGTGGTCTGAACTGGGGCTTCTCCTCCCTTCCCTTCCCTTCCCTTCCCTTCCCTTCCCTTCCCTTCCCTTCCCTTCCCTTCCCTTCCCTTCCCTTCCCTTCCCTTCCCTTCCCTTCCCTTCCCTTCCCTTCCCTTCCCTTCCCTTCCCTTCCCTTCCCTTCCCTTCCCTTCCCTTCCCTTCCCTTCCCTTCCCTTCCCTTCCCTTCCCTTCCCTTCCCTTCCCTTCCCTTCCCTTCCCTTCCCTTCCCTTCCCTTCCCTTCCCTTCCCTTCCCTTCCCTTCCCTTCCCTTCCCTTCCCTTCCCTTCCCTTCCCTTCCCTTCCCTTCCCTTCCCTTCCCTTCCCTTCCCTTCCCTTCCCTTCCCTTCCCTTCCCTTCCCTTCCCTTCCCTTCCCTTCCCTTCCCTTCCCTTCCCTTCCCTTCCCTTCCCTTCCCTTCCCTTCCCTTCCCTTCCCTTCCCTTCCCTTCCCTTCCCTTCCCTTCCCTTCCCTTCCCTTCCCTTCCCTTCCCTTCCCTTCCCTTCCCTTCCCTTCCCTTCCCTTCCCTTCCCTTCCCTTCCCTTCCCTTCCCTTCCCTTCCCCAGCTCCCAGGACTGCCGGTATCGGGGCCCCACCACTGCAGGGCCCTGCAGGCAGCAGGACTGGGAAGGGTGTCCCATGGGAAGCCCCAGCCATGCCCAGCCCTCCTCGTACCGGGGAAGCAGAGCGGCAGCAGGAGGACGACTCGCAGCTCCATGGCCTCCTCAAGCGCAGGGCAGGGGCATTGCTGGGGGCTGCCCAACGCACCCCATTGCAACGTGTCTGCCCGGTGAGCCCTCCTGCCTCCCACTGACGCTGCTGGAGGAAGTGCCTGAGGTCTTGCCTTCCCACGGAAGTCCTTCCCCATGTTTTGCAACGCCACCGAATATCAAGATGAGCTCAGGGTGCGTTTGGGGAAGTGGCCGGGAGCAGACCGTAGCCCGTCTTGACGCCAGAGGCCCTTTGCTGCTCTCGCTTGGCCCTTGTCACGCTCTGCCCTCACGCCAGTGGCAACGGGGCGCTCCTTCGGCTGTGCCAAGGCTTGGGAGCTGGGGCTGGTCCTTTGCTGCGGCCCAGCCCTTCCCTCTGGGCTCTCCGAGTGCCCCCCACCCAGGCCCTTCCCCCAAGTCCCCTCCAGGCGTGGTAGCAGAGAGGCCGCGGCTCTGTGTGCAGGGAGCCTCCTCTGCATGCCATGGCTCCTGGGGCTCTCCTCCACCACAGCCAGTCCCCTCGTTGCCCATGCTGTGCCCAGCACCGAGCCCATGGGCTGCCTGCCCGCGGTGTGCCAAGCTGGAGAAACCAAACCGAGCCACTGGGCTTTTGCACAGTTTATTTGACGTGGGACAACCGCACAGGGCCCTGGGGTGGGGGCCCATGGGGAAGTCTCGAGGGTTTGCAGGGAAGTGAGGGAAGTGTGGGCGCTCTGGGGTGAGGCCGTGTTTGCTGTACGAGCGGGACGGCTCTGAGGCAAGAAGTGGCGACATGCTGCCTCTGGCAGAGCCGGCGGGCTGGTGGCAGAGCCCAGCCTGCACCGCGTGGCAGGGTTTGCCAGGCGTGGGCTGCTTTCTGCCCTGATGAGCCCCAAGAGTTGCCGTGGTGGGAGCCTGCGAGGAAAGCGGGCCTCGGTTACTGTGGGAGGCCGGCCTGGGTTCTCTGAAGCTCAAGGGCAACAGCTTGCAGTTTGGGATTTCTCTCTGGACATGTCTCCAAGCTTAAAAACAGAGATCCTTTTGGTCCCAGGTCTAGTGTCAGCTCCTTTCCTCCTCAGGCATCTATCCAGGGCTGCCTTCTGCTGTCCTGCGTTTCTGAAAGAAAGAGGGATGCAGGGTCTTCAGTGACATTGGCCCACGTAGTGAGGCGTACACGTCGGAGGGCTTCTCATCCTTTCTGGAGCGTTAACCGACCATATCACACCTCTCGCTCCCCATTTGGGAGCCATGGAGAAAGCACGTGCAAATGCCACCCTGTGGCTTCTCTGGAGCCTAGGTGTGCTTTTGCCATTGCGGGTGTGTGGTTACCTCTTTTCTGCAGCTTCCCCTTCTCAGAAGAAAAACGAGGAGCAACATTACCAGCACCTTATTGATGAAGAATCCTAGGAGGGTCCAAAGGGTGAAGCTCCATAAGCTGTCAAGGAAACACAAAGGAAAGGGGAGCAGATTGGCCCATGGAAGAGAAAAGGACCTCACCCAGAATGAGATGCTGTCCTTCATCCTTCCTTCTTAGTATCTTTCTTAACGACACAGACAGTGGGATCGAGCACACCCTCAGCAAGTTTGCAGATGACACCAAGCTGAGTGGTGCAGTCCATACACCAGAAGGAAGGGATGCCATCCAAAGGGACCTGGGCAGGCTGGAGAAGTGGGCCCACATGAACCTAATGAGGTTCAACAAGTCCAGGTGCGAGGTGCTGCACCTGGGCCGGAGCAATGCCAGACATGAGGACAGGCTGGGAGAAGAACTCACTGAGAGCAGCCCTGGGGAGAAGGACTTCGGGTTCTGGTGGGTGAAAAGCTCGACATGAGCCAGCAGTGAACTTGCAGCCCGGAAGGCCAACTGCATCCTGGCATGTACCAGGGAGGGGATTGTCCCCCTCTGCTCTGCCCTGGTCAGGCCCCACCTGGAGAGCTTTGTCCAGGTCTGGGGCCCCCAGCACAAGAAGGATGTGGGGGTGTTAGAGGGGGTCCAGAGGAGGGACACAAAGATGATCAAGGGGCTGGAGCAGCTGTCCTACAAAGAAAGACAGAGCTCGGGCTGTTCAGCACAGAAGAGAAGGCTCCAGGGTGACCTCATTTTGATTTTCATTACTTGGAGGGGGCTTATAAAAGGGATGGAGAGCACCTTTTGCTCAGTCAGATAATGACAGGACAAGGGGGAATGGTTTTAAACTAAAAGAGGGGAGATTTTGATTAGAGGTTAGGAGGAAGTTCTTCACTCAGAGGGTGGTGAGGCACTGGAAGAGGTCGCCCAGAGAGGCTCTGGATGCCCCATCCCTGGAGGTGTTCAGCGTCAGGTTGGACAAGGCACTGAGCAACCTGATCTAGTGGGTGGTGTTCCTGCCCATGGCAGGGGGGTTGGAATGAGATGATCCTCAAGGTCCTTTCCAGCCTGAGTCATTCTATGATTCTGCGGGAGAATCTCTGTAGAAATGGGGTTTCAAATACACTTCCAAAAGTGGCCTCCTCTTCCCAAGCTGTATTCTCATTTTTCCCCTTCCACACTGAGAGCTCGTGCCCTCCCCAGGAAGCAAAGCGTTTACACAGTGCTGTGCAGGAGATGTCTCCCTGCCCCATAGGAAAACCGTGGAAGAAACGAACTTGAAAATATCCTTTCCTCACACAACAGGGAAACAAGGACAGGGAAAGAGTGCAGAAAATGACAGTGACCAGATGGATTCAATGCCACATGGCAGTGAGTGACGAGAGAAGGCAGTTCCCAGGAAGCTAGGACTTGATTTTATCGATCTGCTTCTCCCTTTGTAATTATGCTCTAGGCAGGAACTGGAAGAGGAGAGGTCGTCCATTGTAAGGACGCCTGTCCCATCCAGCTCCTCTGTAAGCGGGAGTCTTTGGGATGCCCAGAGACTGCCTCCCCCAGGAAGACAGGACTGTCGTGGACAGGACATCAGTAACTCTTGTCTGCGTTCAAGCTCAGAGGCTTTCTTTTGACCTTACTGTGGTTGTGTGCTGTTGCCAGGAGGGTTAGTTTGACTCGTGCCTGCAGTCACTGACAACGTTGTTGCAGCTGGTCCTGCAATCACAAACAAGAAGAGGAGAATAATTACTGGGCTGTTGTGCATCCCCCATCTGAACTTCCCTGCCATTGCTACCATGGGTGTAATTCCGGGCGTGCTGTGACAGCCAACACAGACGAGGCGCCCAGGCTGTGACCCGTGTCTTCGGGAGCTATCGGGAGCAGGCGAAGCAGCAGAAGGATGGAAAGGTGGGAGGGAGAGGCAAAGAGCTGCAGAGGAGCCCTGCTCAATGAACCCAGCCCAGGACGTGGCAGAAGTGCTGTAAGTGCAGGCAGAAAAGCTCCCTGGCAGAGATCTGCAGGTAGCAGGGAGGTGTTTTAACAACCCTGTGCAGGAGCAGACAGAAGCTTGTGCAGACAGAGAGACAGAGTTGGAGAGAGGGTCGGGTTCTCAGTGGTGGGGCACAGGTCAGGAGGGAGAGCAAGCAGGGGAGGCGAGGCCAAAACGTGCCAGCAGGTACTCACGCTCGTCCACAGAGAGCCGGACCTCCATTATCCGGGTGAAATGAATGCTTGTGTAGGGCATGTAGAGTGCACACCAGTACACGCCGGAGTCCTGTGCCTGCAGCTTCTCCATGGTGATGGTGACGGTCCTTTTCTGGGTGTCATCCTGGATTGAGGCTCTGTCTTTCTGGCCTTTATTGATACTCCGTGTGTAAGTGGTATCTGTGCTCACCACGAGTTCACACCAGCCAGTCTGACCTGGATATCGGCACCAGGCTTTTCTTCCATAGAGGTAAGCCTGGTCATGGTACGGGCACTGCACAGAGAGATTGTCCAACTCCAGCTTGTGAAATTCTGCAGAACAACAAACCTGGTGTCTGACCCATGATCTGGGGTGTGAGGGCATCCATCTCCCGGCACGATCTGGGCACCTGGGCCAGGCTGCGGCCATCAGCCCGGGCAGGGCACTTTGGGCAGGGCCGCGGGGAGCCGTGCGCCCTGGGGCCCGTGGGGTCTGTGGGGCTCCTTCACCCCGTGCTCTGCGAGCAGGGAAGGCGGCGAGCGAGGGCGTGAGGGTGGGGGCTGATGGATGGGGTCGGGGGAAGCCGCTCGCTGTGTGTGCGGGAGGAGAGTGGAGCGGGGCAGCAGTGACGTTGCCTCCTGACAGGACTGGAGTTTGCGTGGGGATAAGGTACTCACCCTTGAAAACATTCAGCAAGATCCTCTTCAGTAGAACATTGCTTTGCCGGTAAGCACAGTAATATGTGCCTGAATCCTCTACCTGGAGGTCAGTCATGGTGATGGAAAAATTCTTGTGTATGGGGTCATCCTGTATGGTAACGTGTCCCTGTCTGGCCCAGTCTGTGTACTGGTATGTTGTTGTGCCGATTATTGCCACTTGATGCTGACATCCTTGATCTGTCCAGCGGCACCAGGATTTCTGTTCCCGGTACTGATACTCTGCTGGGTAAGGACACAGGACAGAGAGGTTGCTTCCTTCACGTTGGCTCACCTCCTCAGGTGTTTGGGCTTGGAGACCTGCGAATACCAGAAGCGGTGAGGGAGAGGGGAGCTGGTACAGGGCTGGCTTGGGCTGTGAGCCTGGAGGAGCCAGGTGTGGGGTGGTCTGAACTGGGGCTTCTCCTTCCCTTCCCTTCCCTTCCCTTCCCTTCCCTTCCCTTCCCTTCCCTTCCCTTCCCTTCCCTTCCCTTCCCTTCCCTTCCCTTCCCTTCCCTTCCCTTCCCTTCCCTTCCCTTCCCTTCCCTTCCCTTCCCTTCCCTTCCCTTCCCTTCCCTTCCCTTCCCTTCCCTTCCCTTCCCTTCCCTTCCCTTCCCTTCCCTTCCCTTCCCTTCCCTTCCCTTCCCTTCCCTTCCCTTCCCTTCCCTTCCCTTCCCTTCCCTTCCCTTCCCTTCCCTTCCCTTCCCTTCCCTTCCCTTCCCTTCCCTTCCCTTCCCTTCCCTTCCCTTCCCTTCCCTTCCCTTCCCTTCCCTTCCCTTCCCTTCCCTTCCCTTCCCTTCCCTTCCCTTCCCTTCCCTTCCCTTCCCTTCCCTTCCCTTCCCTTCCCTTCCCTTCCCTTCCCTTCCCTTCCCTTCCCCAGCTCCCAGGACTGCCGGTATCGGGGCCCCAGCACTGCAGGGCCCTGCAGGCAGCAGGACTGGGAAGGGTGTCCCATGGGAAGCCCCAGCCATGCCCAGCCCTCCTCGTACCGGGGAAGCAGAGCGGCAGCAGGAGGACGACTCGCAGCTCCATGGCCTCCTCAAGCGCAGGGCAGGGGCATTGCCGGGGGCTGCCCAACGCACCCCATTGCAACGCGTCTGCCCGGTGAGCCCTCCTGCCTCCCACTGACGCTGCTGGAGGAAGTGCCTGAGGTCTTGCCTTCCCACGGAAGTCCTTCCCCATGTTTTGCAACGCCACCGAATATCAAGATGAGCTCAGGGTGCGTTTGGGGAAGTGGCCGGGAGCAGCCCGCAGCCCGTCTTGACGCCAGAGGCCCTTTGCTGCTCTCGCTTGGCCCTTGTCACGCTCTGCCCTCACGCCAGTGGCAACGGGGCGCTCCTTCGGCTGTGCTGAGGCTTGGGAGCCGGGGCAGGTCCTTTGCTGCGGCCCAGCCCTTCCCTCTGGGCTCTCCGAGTGCCCCCTGCCCAGGCCCTTGCCCAAAGTCCCCTCCAGGCGTGGTGGCAGAGAGGCCAATGCTCTGTGGGCAGCCTCATGGGTTTCTTTTCCCACATGTGGTAAAATAGCTGCTTGCCTTTTCTTTTCTCCTTGCCACTTTTCTAGTCTAAGATTTTTTTCCTTTTCCTATAATGTTACAGCTTCTTGCTCTCTCTCTCTCTCTCTCTGTTTGTTTTGTTTTTGTTTTTTTTTTTTGTTTATGTGAAGAACATTTTCAACAAGTTTTGCAACTGTGAGATAAGCTAGGTTATCTTCTTCCGTTCTTACTCACTTGCTTTGCTGATAAACAAAGGGGATTCTTTTGCCACTTAGGGCAAAAGTGGACATTGCCTGACAGAACCTGCCCTTTTCTACCCTTTGGTGCTCGGACTGGCCCATGCTGCCCCTTTTACGTGGCAGTGAGGGACAGCTCACCTGTTTTGCTTTCTTTGTACCTCATTACTGATGGCTGTTTCAGTGGACTTAAAGGAGTCTTTGGAGAAGAAGGAGCAGAAGATGTTCGCTGTTTCATCTCCAAGTAAAATACATGCAGAGGAAAGACTGACCTTTGTTGGTGACAGGAAACAACGTGAAACGGTGTGGATGGTCAAGTGTGCGGCTGCTGAGGTGGCGTACTGACAGCGAGGTCTCTATAGGCACGGCTGAGGTGATTTTAAGTACAGGGGAAACAGTGGAAATATTGAAATAAGCCATTCAGAGCAGCTCCTGACATGGCTGACACTCAGCCGGCTGTGAAAATGGACAGCTAACCATGGCCTCCTGGCCCTGCATGTCCTTTTGATTCCCAGTACGATTCAGGAACTGGAGATGTTATGGTGAGGGAGCTGGGGTTCAGGAGCAGCTGAATAGATAAGATGAACTGTGGAGTATAGAGAGGAGAGAATGGGTGGAGGAGATGGGGCACAAAGAGAGTTCTTCTGCAAGGAAAATGAGGAGAAAGGAATTTCTCCAATTTAAAAAAATATATATAAAATGCATTCACCTATGAAAACAGCCAGCTTGATTTCATATACTCAGGAGAGCTGAGAATGATCACAAATGAAAATGATCAGTAGTACAGTAGTATTCTCCAGTGTCTTGTACTGTGATACTGTGAACTTTTTGATGGTGATGTTGTGAACTCCCTTCTGGATGTTATCATTTATGGTGTATCTTCCTTTTTCAGTGTAATTCTCAGAGGCGCTGGTCATCTTTTCTGTACTGACCAGGACAGCACACTCTTTCTTGTGTGTCTTTCTGCACTAGGCTTCCTGCACAGCTTTGTAATCTTTGCACATGTAAAAATACAACACATTGTAGGGACACTCAGCAGAGACAGTCTCCATCCCCCTGGTTGCATATCCTTGGGTTTCTGGATAAGGTCAAACCGGTTAGTAATGTCCAGGTAAAATGTCCGATTGCATCAGATTCCCACTATTAGAATAAGCACAATATTATAATCCTGTTCACAGACATTTTAGCTAACTAAGGGAGGGTCGAATTGACCTGTGATACTAAGTAAAAGAAATTCCAAATATTTTGTTCTCTTGAAAAAAAGTTTAGAAGAATAAAACTATGCCCCCAAACAAATCAAAGCATATTGCAACAGAAACCTGTGGAGTCTGTACTCTGAGTTAGCCAGCTAAGTTGGTGACCAGAGATAAACAGCCAAGACAGAGAAAGATCTGGGTCACCTTCTGTACAGAAATGACTAAAACAACTTTTTGGAAAGAACAGGGATGACGTTGCAGGAGTGTATAAAATTGGGAATAGCAGGGAAAGAGCACAGGAGCAATAATTCATTGTCTTACAAGAAGCAAGTCACTAGCTAGGATACAAGGAGAAAAGGAAATTTTCCATGCGTGCATGCATGCATAAAGTGTGGAGCTCACTGCCACAGGATGTTCACGTACCAAAAGTTTTTATGTGCTAGCAGAACAAATGGAAGAATTAAAGAGATAAAGGAATTTAGTCATTGCTCTTATAATAAAAATGCCCTCTGCAGGGAACTGCTGCAGGCTAAGAGAGTATTCTGGACAACTGTTTCTTTGTGCTTCTCTGTTTTTATACTCTTTCTTAACTAATTATCTGCTTTAGCCACTGTTGGAGACTTTTGATCTGACCTACTATGGCTATTGTGATTCTTAGTAACCTGGGTGAGGGTACTACAAACCACTGAAAAGCAGAAAAAAATGAGGTAGAAATCTACAAAATGCCCCACATTTTCCTCAGAAAGAAATAATCACTCAGAAACAGGCAGCTTAATCTCAGTTATTCAGGAAAAAATGCGAATGTGCATAGTGTGGGCACCAGCACACTACTGAGTCCTGAACTTGCAGCTTCTGCGTTGTGACAGTGATCATCCCCTTCTGGGTGTCATCAAGTACCATGCTTCTCTCTGTACAAACCTTGTTGAGATATGCTGATAGACAGTAATCAGTGATGGCTAAGGTGTCATACTCATCTCTATCATATTCATCTCTGTCTTTCCTTCTGCACCAGGCTCTCCTCACATCGCTGTAGTTCTGGACCTTACGGGGATGTATGACAGAGGGTGGTACTGGACCACTGCAAAGCATAAGAAGCACAGTATGAATCCTCGCTAAGAGACATGACAAGACACATCTTCCACAAACTACATGCCCACTATGAGATAAAGTCTTCACAGGTGAAATCCTGTCCCTGATTTCAGCCATGTCCCAGCAGAGGTTGATTTCAGCTGTGCTCTCAATCCTGTGTACCTCACACACTGCCTGCCCTCTCTCTCTCTCCTTTAGCAACTTCTTTGAGGCCGCACCTCGAGTGCTGTGTTCAGCTTTGGGCCCCTCACTACAAGAAGGACATCGAGGCCCTGGAGTGTGTCCAGAGAAGGGCTCCGAGGCTGGTGAAGGGCCTGGAACACAAGACCGGTGAGGAGCAGCTGAGGAAGCTGGGGGTGTTAAGTCTGGAAAAGAGGAGGCTCAGGGCAGAGCTCATTGCTCTCTCCAGCTACCTGAAAGGAAGGTGTGGGGAGCTGGGGGTCAGCCTCTTCTTGCAGATAACCAGCGGTAGAACTAGAGGGACTGGCCTCAAGACACAACACGGGAAGGGTAAGGAAATAAATAAGCGAGCGGATGGCTGGGTATTTGTAGAAGTCAGTCCTGTAGTGTTTCTCGTGGTACGGGTCCATCCATGCCCCATGCAGTGTCAGGAGTTCTCTGAGAGGATGTTGTTCCAGTGTCAGCTTATGGCCATTTTTCTGATCAAGAGCATGTGCCTGTTCTTGAAGAGGAAACTGCGCCCCGTGTGACTTGGCTCCTGGGCCTGGAGAACCCAGAATCTCCAGGTAATAGGAACTGGAGCTGACCCTCTTCCTTTCCCAGCGGGGCAGGGATTTCTCCATCTGAAGAGGAACTTGGTTTCGTGGTAAAACTTTCAGGAAATTCTTCTTCTAATGCTGGAATACTATGCGTTGTACAGGATCTTAGACAAATGCAGGAGAAAAAATGTACCCAGGATCCCTTTGCCTCTTGTACTGCTGCACCCCTTCCTTACCTGGAAAAGAGAAGAGCAGAAGCAGGAGGGATCATAACTCTGTGCCTGTGCTGGAGCCGAGAGAGAGGGCAGTGTTGAAGGCAGATCAGAGCAATAGCAGTTACCTTCTCTCTGTACCCTCCTATCCCACACTAGCACTGTTGGAGTAAATGACTGAGTTTTGTGGCTTACTACTTAGCTTAGCACAGAAATCTTTCGCTACAGTTTAACAACCAAATTCATACTTGAGTAATTTAATTGTCTTCCGAACTGGCTAAATCCTATTGATAAGGACATCGAGGTGTTAGAATTCAAGGACAAGCTGTTGTCTTTGAGAGACCCCTGGGACAGCCTCAGAAAGAGTGCTGACACTTGCACTAGCAACATCATTAAAGTCAGCCAGCCCTTGGCCTCGGAATAATAGAGTAGTTCAGTTGGAAGGAGCCTATGAAGCTCATCAAGTCCAACTGCCTGAGGACTTCAGGGCTAGCCAAAAGTTAAAGCATGTTATTGAGGACATTATCCAAATGCCTCTTGAATGCCGCCAGGCATGGGGCAGCCACTACCTCTCTAGGAAGCCTGTTCCAGTGTCTGACCACCCTCACAATAAAGAATTTTTTATTATTGTCTGGTCTGAACCTCCTTTGGCACAGCTTTGTGTTGTTCCCATGTGTCCTGTCATCAGTTACTGGGGAGAAGGGACCATTACCTCCGTGTCCCTTCCTCAGGAAGGTGCAAAGAGCAATGAGGTTGCCTTTGAGCCTTCTCTTCTCCAGACCAGACAACCCAAGTGTCTTCAGCCTCTCCCTGTAGAGGAGCCTTGGTGTTTCGCAGGCTTGGCTTCAACCCCGTGGAGGTACGGGAATGAGGAAGATGTGGTGGGGTGCAGTGCCGCATGCCACTGTTTGTGCAGCCACTGGGCAGAGCTAATGGAGGGAATGGGGAATGGTTTCTGTGGCTTTTCCTCTCCTTTCCCTTGGCCTCCCTTAGGACCCTTTCTCCTGGTAATCAGGATGCAGCCAGCTCTCCTCAAGAGCAAATCCACCTGTGGAAATCTCTAGTTTAATTGTCAAGCCACAATGTACATGTAGCCACAGCTAAAGTCTCTTTGGCCATGGCTGTCACAGCTCAGGGATGGACTCAGCTCTTCCACAGCCATCTCTGCCTCGGGTGGCTGCCTTGGGAAGCACAAGAAGTGGCAGGGTTTACTTGTCTTGTGCTTACTCTCATTCTAGCTGTTGCAGGGACACAGGAGCGGGACAGTCCTGCTGCTGCTCCCCAGACATCTTGTGCTTGCTACAGTGGGAAGCATTGCTCCAGTCGGTGTGGCCTGGCAGATTCCCTCCCCTTGAAATCACCGTGCCTTTCTCTGCCCTTCAAGACAGTGACAATAACAAAATAAAGTGGCAGTAAATTCCTCTGCCTTCCCACCACCATCATATATGCTCACAGCGGTCTCCCTTGGGCCAGTACCTACCTGCCTTGCTCCATCAGAGCAGTGCAGAGAGACGGTACTCACACCCTGGCTGCAAATAATTTCCAATTATATGAATAAGCAGCTTATTAACAATAGGTTTTGGCTAATCATTTTGTGCTAGATATCTCCGCATTGTCTTTTCCCCAAATCCCTCTCTCATCAGGCACTTGATGCTCAATAACAAGAAGGAGGAATACACTGGTTCTCTTATGAACAAATCCCAAGAGCCTGCAATTAGTTCAGTTTCTGCAACTGGTTGCCTGCAAACCGAGCCAAGAACTGTGCCGCAGTGCTGCGAGAAAGGCTGAGGCACTGCATCCACGTTTACCCTGCCTATTGGAGGTCCTGCCTTGGAGCAGAGGAGCTCTCAGAGGCAGGACAGGTCGTGAGATGTCTGTGCAGGACACAGCATGTTGGCAGCAGCAAAGAAGTAATGATGGTGGTCCTCTTGCTGTGTCTCTGACAGAGGATCAATACGGATTTTAATTACAGCAGCGCAGAAAATGAGACGGGTGGGATCTCAGGAGGTCATTTAATCCACCCCAGTGACACACAGTAGGATCACCTCCTCCTGGGTCGTTTCTGAGGATCTGTTTAACCAGTTCAGGTTGCACCACTCTCCTGGTGACCTATTCAGTGCTGCACCATCCTGACTTGAAAGCTTCTCCTAACACCTGAGTCTCCCTGCTATTAAACGCCTCTCTCCTTTCTGTGTCTGCTACGGACATGGAGAACAGATGCTTCCCTTTCTCCTGCTTTGCAGGCTCCTGCCATGCCTCCGCACAGCCTTTCCACTCCAGGCTAGCCGTCCCCGGTCCTTTTAATTTCCCCTGCCAGGCCGTGTTTCTGACAGCTTGAATCCTTTTAGTTCTCCGAACTAGATCATCAATCCGCCTCTTTTCTGCCGACCTACTCAGCATCCCCAAAGCCCCCTGAACTTTCTTCCGAGCTTGCGCATCCACTCGGGGGTGCAGCCTTGCCCTTCTCTCCCCTTCCACAGAAACTCTCCCTCCTCGCTGCCGTTCCTCACGGCCACAAAACCCCGCAGCAGCCTCCCGGGGGCTGCGACCCCCGGCCCGGTGTCCCCGGCCGCCAGGGGGCCGCTCCCCGCCGCAGGACCGCTAGGGGGCAGAGGGGGACCGCGAATGGGGGGCTCCGGGGGCCGCCGGCTGCCTGGAGCTCGGGCTGCTTGGGGCCTCGCCGGTTCTTTCCCCGTGGCCGGGGCGAAAAAGCAATGCTCTGATCAGCCCGGGGGGGGTAGCAGCCAGGGTTGTGATGTGAGGGTGCTTCGCCCCACAGGGCTGGTGGGGGTCTCCCGGGCGGTGGGACGTGGCCCGGTGTGGCAGTTTGTCACTCTGCCAACAAGCTGTGTCTAATTCTATGATTTCTGCTTCCCCTGAAATCATAGAATCATAGAATATCCCGAGGTGGAAGGGACCCACAAGCATCACACGGGTCTGCCCAAAAATTCAGACCATATGACTAAAAGCACAGTCCAAACTCTTCTTAAACTCCGACAGGCTTGGTGCAGTGACTACGTCCCTGGGGAGCCTGCTCCAGTGTGTGACAACCCTCTCGGTGAAGAACCTCATCCTGATATCCAGCCTGAACCTCCCCTGTCACAGCTTGATGCCATTCCCTCGGCTCCTAAAGCTGCAGGTGTCTGCGCGAGGCCGCCTTGTGCATGCTGCAGAATCCCTTAAGAGAAGCTGCACATCGTTGCCTTGCTCTGCAGCGTGCCCAAAGAGATCAGCCAAAGACCCTTCTTCCCAAAACTGTAAACAGGCTGCAGCCCTAGGGCCTTTTCTGCCAGACAGGGGAGCCTGCCAGGGGACACCACCGTCAGATACGTCTTCAGCGGGGAAACACAAATGAACGCCTCATCCTCATCCAGGCCCGGTGCTCCGCGGGGGTGCAAAGCAGTGGAAACTGATGCTCAGTAATCCTGGCTGAAAGGATAGTGCCGGGATAAGGGAGGAGACGGGGGCTTGTCTTTTATCAGGGTGGTGGGAGGTGGCCGGGGGAAACGGTAGCGGTAGCGAGGAGCCTGGGGAGGAGGCGGCGGGGCCGGGGGCTGCGGGGCGCGCGGGGCCGGCACTCTGCGCGCAGGACGTGGGCCATGGGCTCGGCGCGGCTCTAAAGGAGAAGAGGCCCCACAGCAGCAGCTTAGCGAGAGGCCTGGTGTTTGGTCTGTTCCACATCAATGGGGCGTCCAGCTGTGGCTGAGGATGAAAGCAAGCGAGAGAGAGAGGATTAAAGGCTCCCAGGGTCTCCTCTAACCCGCCTAAGACTCGCTGAGAGGGCAGCGCGCGGCTTCAGGAAGGTTTCTTCATATGGAAAATATTATGTGAGGGAGAGAAAGCGAGGGGGAAGGGAAGAGGGAGACTTCTGTCCAGGGAGAGCTGGGGGGGGAACCGGTCGCAAAAAGCACGTTGGAGCCTCAGACCCAGCCCAAGGAGGAAGCCCAGAGCCCCAGCACAGCTCGGGGTTCGGCGGGGCACAGGCGATGGGTTTGGGAGGCCTGGGGAGAGCGAGGCCCGAATGCGCCGAGGGCACACGGCAGCAGAGAAAGAAAAGGATGAAAGGAGAGGTAAAGAGGAACAGGGGAGGGAAGAGGAGCCTGGCAAAAGGGAGGAGAAAGGGGAGAAATGAAGGGGGAGGTGGTGAAAGGTGGAATGAGGGACACGGAGGAGAGCGAGAGGTGGTGAAAGGCCGGCTGTCTGCTCCATTGTGTTATTAACCAGGTCGCCAGGTGGAAGCGCCCCGCACACAGCCCTCCTGGCCCGTTTCCTACCCCCGCCAAACTTCTCCCAGGAATGCCTGTGATGGGGAACAAATTGCTAACAGAAGTGAGACATTTTGCACCAAACGCAAGCAAGTTTCCAGTGAAAGGTTTCCTGTCAGCGGGTCGGGACTGTAGGGTGTGGAGCCTTTCTGCCTGCTCTGGCAGAATAATCCCGCGAGTTAACACGAAGCATTGGTTATAGCGCAGGATAAAGGACCCGAGGCTGGGCTTTCCTGCCTTCTGTTTTGGCTGCTGCCGTTTGGCTGCTTTCATTCACCGTTATTTTCTGCTTCGCCCGTGTGTGGCATTCTCGGCCTCATTAGCTGCTCCTCCGCTCTCCCTGGCCACCCCCCACCGGTGAGATCTCCCGAGAATTCACAGGCTTCCACTCTACTTTCCTCCTTGATTTATACTGTTGAACTGAATGACCTTCCCTGACCTCATTTTCATGACAGTGTGAGCACACACAGCAGCGCTCGGCGAATGGCAACGATACTCCCTCCCTTGCAGTCCTGCCCTCCGAGCTGCAAAGGACGCTAACCCTCCCGTTCGCACGTGGGGTAGGTTTTGGTGTCTGCTTGTGGCTGCCCCACTGCCTGAATCTGCAGCTCTGCCTTACACACTGGAGTCCAGAGACGTGGAAGGGGCTGGCTGCAAAATGCTGGTCTATGTATCTTTGCACGTATGGATAACATTTAGCTGAGCTGGCGTGCATGCGAAAGCAGCATGCAGGAAAACAACTCCTGTGTATTTTGCACTGTTTAGACATCCAGAACTTTGCCCTCCTCCATCATCTACGTGTCGAGGGAGCCCACAGATACATGGCGCCTCCCTGTGAGAAATGCACACCGATAATGTCTCCCTGTCTGGGTTTCTGTGTTCTTGGTCATCGCTGTAGTAGCTGAAAAATTGCTAGGTGGGCCAGACAACCCAAAACCCAGAGCTGAGAAATGTGCATTGACTCCCTGGTATGGACAAGCTTGCAAGGTGAGGGAATTTTTATCACCACAAGAATCTTGGTGCCCTGTGACTCCTGATTAGATTTTAACAGGAGAGAGAAGAGATCACTTCTCCCTAGAAAACGCACCTGAGTCTCTGCTCCTGGTTCTCAGGAAGTTTGCCTGAACTTTCCGAGTGTAAAAGTAGCAGTGAACAGAAAAGTGCTGCTGGGTTTTGGCACAGCGTGGCAGCTACGAGCCAGTTTGCCATACCCTGGCTGTACCCCACCCAGCTTCCACTCCGACCTCCCAAAGCTGACTGTCTTCCACCCTCTTTCTAAATAGTTGGCAAAGCAGCCTTGCCCCCTTCCCTAGCGCAGCAGTACATAAATCCCTTTGTCCCTTAGCCTGGAAATCTGCCTTCCTGTCCCTCCCTTCCCTGCCTTCCTGGGAAGTCAATGTGGATACGGTGCTGCCGGCTTGCCTGTCTGAGCTGCTTAGTTAAGAATAATAAACAAACTCCTAAATGGAAGGATATTCTTTAAACCTGCCTTGTGCTGCCTGCCAGGGAATGCAGGCAGCAGAGCCCACCTCCTGTCCCCCTCCAGCCCCAGCTCCAGGCTCTCCTGAAACCTGATCTCCTTTGCTTTGGAGCTGCACCATGGCCTCTGTGTGCACCTTCCCCCCTGACCCTGTCTGGATTCTCCTGTCCTTTTCCTGACACACACCCAACAAGCACATGCTCGGCGCTCAGACACACATAACACAGGGGTGCGCGGTGACACCGCCACATCTGGACTACGCGACGCGGCGGTGCACAGTGCCCACCGCACAGACGGGCACGTTGTAGCTTTACACACTCGTTCTCCTTCACGCAGTTGTACACGAACACTATTAAGAGCGATGCAAATAGCCCCTGTGCCAACAACTAGGGGCTGTTCGCCTCCTTGGGAAACCTGCCTAGGCAGTGTATGCAAATCCGAGGCAGAAAGACTCTAAAAAGAGCACAGACACACGCAGGCAGTGCCCACGCAGCCCCAGACGACACGGCTCCAGATGTGCAAAGGAACAGCTACCTCAAATCATAACCTGATAGCAGAGCGTATCCAACAGCAGACACAGTGATAAAACTGACTAGCACGTGCCCTGATTTCTCTCACACTCATCTACTTTTGTGGACGTGTCTGTCCCTCTCTTTCCCTATTTTTCTTGCTTTCCTTTCCTGTTTGTGTGCTCTCCTTTCACTCCTATGCATCCCAACCTTCCTGTAGGCTCCATTCTCCTGTTCCCTGGAGGTTTCTCTCGTACGAGGTTATGCCACACGCACATCTCTCCCTTGCATACATCTCTCTGTATGCCTCTGTTCCTTGGCCAGTAGGTTTGTACACCTCTGACCCTGCACTCCTTTGAATTGCCGACCTTCCTATACACGTGTTTTGCTTTCATACATTCTCTTCTCCAACACAGGTATGTCTTTCCTCATCTCCGTGTTGCTCGTTTGCTTCTTGTTTAGGCAGACAGGCATCTTCTGCTGCTCGCTCCCCCACCTCCAGCCCACACAGCTTCCCGGCTTTCCTTCTCTGTGGCCCATTTTCCTCATGCCAGCATTCACAGCCAGCAGGAAGAGGATGTCAGTTAGAGGCTAAGCAGTCCCTGGGACCCTCTGGCCCTGCCACACTTTTCAACCCACTTCTAATTTTTTTCCTTCTCTTTTCACAATTTATTGTTTTCAGCTTTCCTCCTCCTCAGTGCCTGCTAAAGGGAGCTCAGCTCCTCGCCTCTTCTGTTTTCATCTTGAGAGAAAGGGAAAAACCCATTTTGCTCTTTCCCCGGCTCCAATTCCCCTTCCACCCCCATCCCCTCCCACCCCCCTTCCCAGCCCTGAAACCTTTTCCTGATAGTGTTGCTGTAACTGTTCAATTAAACGAGCAATTACAAAATCAATCAAACCGAAACGTGTGCTGTGCACTGAGGGGGGACCGACTGCGGAGCGGGGACGTCGCCTGAGCCTGTCCCAGCCTGAAGGCAGCTCAGCTCTCAGCTCAGCTGAAATTGTCTCGTTTGATGGTGAGGCATTGCTCTGAGGACAGGCGCTCTACAGAGCTGCTCTCTGCCGTGTGAAGCCAGCGCCACCAGCTTCGCGCCAAATTTCCCCCGTGTAAGGGAAAATTCTGGCCAAGCTGTTAGTACTGACCGCGGCCTTTGGTT
Organism: Anser brachyrhynchus; assembly: GCF_964034855.1. NCBI lineage: Eukaryota > Metazoa > Chordata > Aves > Anseriformes > Anatidae > Anser > Anser brachyrhynchus. Next base: position 3,889,231 of record NC_137720.1, on the reverse strand, counting down.
TGAACTGGCCAGTAAGGTCTGTGCCACTTGGAAATGGAGTGGTCAGGAAGGGATGGCCTCTGCAGCAATAGGAAAGGAGGAAAGTGAGGAGAAAATGGCAAACCCAAGTACAGGTCCTGTGTAATTTCATCAGGTTATGCCTGCCGGCTTCCTCCTTTCTTTTGTGCGTACGTTGCTGCTCCTGCTACACACTTAACATATGTCGAAGCAGTGTGTGCCGTGGCTCCTTGCCACTCTCTGCTGTTTTCTCACCAGGTGCCACTCGCACTGTCTCACTCCCCACTATCTGCGTCTCCACAGAACATCCGTGATTTTCACTGCAGGAATTCCCTTTGGGCACCTGCAGCACTCTGGGTGCTGTCATAAGCAAGCAACTAGACTGTCCCTGACAAAAAAAAAGAAAAAAAAAAAAAAAAAGGCACAAAATCTTCCAAGCTGATCACAAACGAGAAAAGATGAGTGGGAGAGCAGGTTGGATTAATGGGGAAATGTGCAAAGCAGACGAATTTTGGTTTGTGTGTGGACAGAATCATGGCAGCTTTCCAATGGCATGAGGAAGCCAGCTTTAGCATACAGCACTTACAAGGAGACCCAGATCCTGCTCGCGGGTGGGACACCCCGTTACCATCGCATCCCTTGAGTGATTAAGGCAAACTGTCCGAGAATTTTGGACCAGAGAGCATAATGGAAAGAATTGGGAAGGCTTGCTTTCTTAGGAGCAACAAGCATGGAAGGAACACCTTCTAAAAAGCCTTTTCAAATAATCCATTTGGGCTGTCAGGAGCACACCTTCATCTTGCTGGTGGTTCCCTGTCCTGCTCTTAGAGGAAGACTTCCCTTCAGATTTGAGGGAGGTAGCACTGGAGCTATTTAATGAGGCGCTCGTATCCCAGACTTGACCCTGATTTTGCACAGTCAGAAGAGCAGCATCCCAAAGGCTTATCATTCCTTTAAGAGCAGAAATCTGGCGAGTTTCCTAAGGCAGGAGTCCAGTTTGGCTTTAATTTTCAGTGAGTAATACTTAAAGCCTGGTCACCCTGCAGGTCCTATGGAAACACTGGACTGCGTTGACACATTTTTCTAACGCAGGCTACTGCAGCAGGATGTATGCAAATCTTAAAATCAATTTGCAAAGATGCTTTAGCAAGGTTCCCCACCCCATTTTTTTTTAAATTCTTTTTTAATAATGGTCACACCATGATTTTCCAGAGTTTTATATATGTTAAAATATTGAGGATAAGCACCGATACACAACTGCTGCATTACCCTGTTCCAAAGTTCCCTGTGTCTGATGGTGATATTCAGTGATGTTGTTAACCTCATCTGTTTCACCAGCCACCTGGAAATGACAGGTTGAAGAGGGCTGGAAAGGGAGAAAATTTGACAGGGGGAGCAGTGAGGATAGGCTGATATTTTTATGCCACTTGCCTCGCTGGTCCCATGCTATCTTGGATTGTACTGGTACCATTTAGGGTGTATTTATTGGGTATGCCAAGGATGCTTGGAGTCTATGGCCCTGGTGTTTGCATAAATCTAAATAAATATGTTTCAAAGCACTTTAAGGTCTATGGCATCAGCCCAGCTGCACAGCCCTCATGCAGGCGATGCAGGTCTGTCTGTGAGCACTGCTTCTTGGCAGGGAAGGCTTTGTATTGTGATTTAGGTGATCTCTGCTTCTGGCTGTTGGAGTGATCTCAGGTCAGTCACTTACCTGCTTGTTCCCAGTTTCCTCCATCATCTGTAAAACAAGGATAACGACAATTCCAAGGTATATTTAATTTTGTGGTTTGGATATACTTTTGTCACTCCTTTTGCAATAACACTCAGCTGCCAGGCTTCCACTACTACAAAGTTTTGGATAAAGCACCTTCCCCTACATTTTTCATAGCATTTCTGCTGTTTTCTGGTCTGTATGTGTGAGACATGCAGTGCAGTGAGGACATCCTGACCAGAGAAGTAACCAACCGCAGAAGCAGTTTGGAGAGCTGCAATTTCCGTAGGAGTAGAAAATGCCAAAATTATCAGTAAACAAACAGAAATTGAAAGGAAAATACTGGGTTTGATTTTTTCCATCAGAAAAGAGCATCTCAAAAGATGATTAACAGAGAGAATTTGGGGAGGGATTACAGCCCTGCAGCTCGGGCTCTGAGCTCCCTATGGCTCCCCCACCTTCCATACTCCAAACCCCCAGTGCCCAGTGCCGCTCTCCCAGGCCAGTAAAAACAGATGCTCCCTAAGGGAAATTCCCACCCAGCTCCAGAGGGGCACCGAAAAGGCCACGTCTTGGTCTCCCAGCCTGGAGTTCAACTCATGTGGGGGCTGCACCCCTCCAGAGAGGGGAATTAAGCCCAGGACCAGGAGGCTGACGTCTCCAAGAAGGCCAGGCTCTGTGTCCTGCCCAGTCCTACAGGGACTATTGGACTACAGGACACTTTGGACTATTTTCATCTCTTTCTGCGGGTTCGTCTCCGGGAGCTACTTGAGGTAGGTGGTGTGTGTGCCCTTTGGATCTCAGTCCTAGAAAGATTTCAGCTCGTGACCTTGAGGACGAGACAGGTCGCTACCCCTCTGTGTCAGCCTGGGGTTAGAAGGACCAGGTGCAGAGCCCAAAGCAAATTTCCATTTTTTTCTCGTTGGGTTTGGGACCCAAGCATCCTAGAGAGGCCAGTTTTGAAGAGATCTGTTTGTGGAGAAGGTCCAAAATGCCAAAGAGGGACAGGGAGGGATGTTATTTTGCAGCTCCTTTGTCCAAAAGCTACAAATCTCTTCCCCGGCTCTGCCTTTCCCTCAGCTCTCCGTTCCTGCCGGGTGCATGCAATCACGTATGTGAAAGCTTGGCCTGTGCCCCTGCCAGACATACGGCAGGACCATTACTCAAGCCGCATATGGGAAGGAGCAGGTTACAATTTGCTGATTAGGAGGGAGGAAAACCCGACCGACTCCTTGGAGGCCGGCCTAAGGCCCTGCAGCAAATGCAGGCTACGAAGGGGCTGCTGGCTGTGGAGCCCTCGCAGTTGCTCCTGTTTGCTGCAGTGTTTGCTGGGCCTCGACGGAGGTGGGTGAACCTCTGTGAGGTGGGGAGGCTGTTGTCTCCTAGAAATTGTCTCCTCATTAATGAAGGGCTTGCTCCTGACTTGCAGCGGGAGGAATAACAGGGAAATCCGGCCCCTGATTAGCGGAATGTGTTGCCCGCTCTGAGAGAAACGGGTAACGCACACACCTACGGACCCAGGTAATGGCCTGCAGACCCAGGCCGGCATTTCTGCAGCCCCAAAGCTCCCCCTGCCTTCGCCAACACCCCCTGAGGTGGTTAACACCCCTGCCGTGGCGGTGCTGAGCAAGGGGCCGAATGCCGCAGTGGGGCTGATAGGGCCCGGCTGGGCGCAGCACCGCGTGCCCGTGGCACCGCCAGACACCGAGCGGGTGGCACGGCGCGGGAGCCTTTGGTCACGTCCAGCTGCCTGTTTGCCATCTATATTCGGTTTAAAAAAAAAAAAAAAAAAAAACACGATTGGGAATTATTTGTTTGTGGCTCCTTGGAAACTGCCCTTAAGAAATGGCTTCTTTTGTTTGGTTACTGGGGGAAAAAATATTTTCCCCTCCTCCTTTCACTATTTTGAAACCTTAAAAAAAGCAAAGCTTTAAAGAGCCCCGGGGATATCGAGGACGGTCTGTCAGCAGCAGCCCGTGTCTTTCCGAGTAGCTCAGTGCTTGCCTTGGTCCTCATCTCTCCCAGACACTCTGCTCCACCTTCTTGTAAATGCTGACAATGAAAACACTATTTAAATGTCCTCAAAGTTTCTCTTTCCATTGAAAAAGAGGATTTATTCTCTCTCTTTTTTTTTTTTAATCAGAATTAATGTGATTCTAATGTGTTCCTTTTGATCTTCAGGGGATTTTTTTACGCTGATGATCCCTAATTTTGAAACGATTTTTTTTTTTTAATTGTTTTAAAAAGCTTTAGTGTAGGGGGAAAAAAATCCATCCTACTTCTTTGGCACATCTTTAACCTTTAAGTACCTCCGGAAAAAAAAAAAAAATTATTTAAAATATATTATACATTTTTAAACAGGGTGCTTTTGACAGGTCAGTTTCAAACCTCTCTCTCTTTTCTTGTGCTGTGTTGGAATAAGACAATTTTGCGGCTTGGATTTTTTTGACAGTTAAATTGCAATGTAGGCAGAGGGTGGAATAGGGATCCTGTCTCTTTAACTCTCTAACTAGACAAAGACTTTTCCCCTTTGAGAGCTGAGCCCGGGATCAGAACTGTCAGATGATCTCGTAGCACTTGGGAGAGTTTGCAAAGTCATAATTATATCTTTTAACCTGTCTTGCTCTTTGCAAAAGAAAGGTCCTATTATATTGAAATGAGATTATTAGCCATCAAATACTTTCTTTCTTGGGATTCTTTTCGTTAAAAAAAAAATTCAAATACCTTAACTACTTTGCAATTGAATTTTTATAAGATTTACTTTTCACTAAATAAATGTTCTGTAGCAGCTTTTTTTTTTTAAGTATTTTTAAAAGGGTGTTTTCAATATGCAGATGCAAAAAAAATCAGACTAAATGTCTGAAATGTCACCTCTATAATTAAAGGAAGGTAAAGTTTCAGAGCTCGGTTCAGTTTTATTCCCTGGCTTAGTTGGTGAGCTTCAGTACTCAAAACCCCTACTTCTTTTGCTGATTTCGTTGCCAAAAATATTTTTTCCTGAAACCCAATAATTTTCAACCTTCAATTTTCTCTTTTTTCTATTTTTTTGTGTCCTTTCTTCTTCCCTAAACATGAAAAAAAAATGAAAACGAAACCCCAAATAACTGCAGAGTTTTTGTTCTCTTTTTTTTTTTTTTTTTTTTTTTTTAAATCCACACGGTTAAAATCACTGCACTGCATTGTCAGGATGTGCTTTAACAAAAGATGACAACTGCATTAAAGCAATCAGGGTAACACCAAAAAGGTTACTAAAATATGGTATCAAATTCAAGAAAGAGCCTCTTTAAACCAGCCCATCTGAGCACCAGTTGGCAAAGTAGTTACTTACACTCAGGCCTAATTTGAAATCTGAGACTAGTTCCAGGTTGCACAAACAATAAATATTTAGCACGTGTTTAAATATCTAGCTGAATAGGGATTGAAATGAATGTAAAATCAGTGAAATACACGAACAAGCTGGGCCTGATCCAAAGACCTTTGATGACAATGGAGGATCCTTCCACCTGCTACAACAGCTTCGGATCAAGCACCCCTTTGTTAGAAGTGACTGGTCACTTTAATCAAATGATTAGAGTGCTGTCATTTATAGCTCTATAATTCAGATTGTGTCAGCCTTTCCATTATAAACTCTCTTTCTTTTCAAGGGTGGGTTATGTCTTGGCCATAAAAAATCATTCTGAGATTAAATTCAGCATGTTCTGATCTAACAAAGGGATCGTTCCTTGTGTGGACAAAACTCCCCTTAAACTCGCAGGATGCCAGGAGGTTACAACCGGTTTACATTTTTAAAGGTTCAGATGCATTTAATTTTTTAAAAATTTCAATTTTTTTTTAAATGTGGAGTACACGGGGCCCAGTCTTGCAGTGCTCTCAGTCGTGGGAGTCACTTTGCCAGTGGGACTGGTTGAAGACAATGGAGATTATTGCCAGGAGTAGTTATTCATATGTGTGTTTGCCAATAGTGTCTGGTATTTGTTGGGTGCACACCTTCAGGAAGTTCCTCGGTTGCATGCTGTCATAATTCATCTGTATTTTCTGTTGACTGTATTTTTTTTTCTATTCCAGAAACTAACTAAGAATAAAGACCATTATTTAATACACATTTCCTCAACCTTCCAGAAAAGATGTCTCAGTCATAATGAAAACCAGGAGACTGACAGATCAAAAGAACCTCCCTGATGTTAAATAAGGCCCCGATTCTGAATAAGACCCATCTGGGGAAACTTTGTTCATGAGGAACCCCAGGACAGGAAAATAAGGAAATTCATTGAGCTGCACTTTATATAAACCTAAGCACCTGCTGAATGTTAAGCACATGTTTTCTATATCTCTAGAACTCCCCCATGCTCCTGTTGCTTTGGTATTGAAACACCTCCCTTTCCTACATGTTTTTAATTCTTGCAACCCTATTACAAACGAAAGATGATTTTTTTTTTCCTTGGTTTACAGGACAGAGCCAGTGCTGTCAAGAAAACTACCTCAGGCTGTATCAGCAGGCATCATCTGTCCATCCAGCTCTCCGTTCCCATCTTTACGTTATCTCTAAATTCAAGGTAGGAGCAAATGTCTGATTTCTACTTCTGCATTTGTGTTCTTGTATTTTTTTTCCCACTGGGATGAGTCAAGAGGAAAGAGAGGCAGGTATTCATGTAATACCTCAATGAGCTATCTCTAATTGTCCATGGGAGCCGGAGAGCCAGGCAGGTATCACTAGAGAGCCAGTTCAACCTGTGTAAATTGGCAGTGTCCCCTGGACTCACTGGAGCAGCTCCAGTTTACACCACTGAGGATCTGACTTGGAATTTCAAGGCTTTTCAGTCACCATCGTAAATATCTCTTCTTTTTCTTGGCAATGAAATGATCTATAGAGTAGTTCCAAAAAATTAAAAGAAGTTGTTGGCAGATATGTCTATTAGTTTGAGCCGGAGATTTTTGGCTTTTTTGAGATCTGAGCTCAGTCACTGGGTAGCGTGGAGGCTTCTTGATGTCCACAGTAGCTTTACCTTTGGCTGTGCAGTCAGCTGAGCCATCTCTAGAGGAAAGCACTTTGTTTCCCCCAGTCGATTCTAGAGAGCCACAGGAGACACTCTTATGGGAAAGCCTGGAAATGTATAATATGAGGAATTCTGTTCAAAACCTACCCGTTGTCTTACTGACGATAAAGGTGACTCCATGAGAATCCCACTGCAGTCAGTACCTTTGTTCCAGTTTTTGGCAGAGATGTGGAAACGTAAGCGGTAGATGATGTCTCACTCTGCCTTTTTGAAATGTGAAAAAATAGTGCTTTTCTCAAGGGAAGATTCCTATGGAAAACGTTCTCAGCCTCCTGGGAGTAAAATTCCTCTGCAGGGCAGGAGGTGCTCTGCCTTTGGAAGCCCTGCAAAGCCAGGCCTGTCATTGCAATGGAAGGAGATTGGGGTTGGCGCCTCCGTGGGTGTGAGCGTAAACATCCATCGGGGTGTGCCAACTAGAACGTGCCCTGGCTTTGTTACGAGGAGCACCCGGCTCCACTTCAGCTTTCTCCTGAGTGATTATTGACGTGCTCGCAGTTCCGGGGGACGTGGAAATTGGCTTGTTTACTCAAATTTGGCAGCAGCGAGCTGTCAGCCCTGTGAGGAGGCATTGAAGGACTTCCTTGAAGTGAAGAGTTGCTGCTCAGCAACTTTGCAGAGCCCGTATTTTGGACGGAAAAACGAGGTCCCAGTTGGTACAGCTCATCTCAGCTGCAGCCTGTGCGTTTCTTCCTGCTGATCCTCCCGTAGCTGTCTCCAGCCTGCGCTCAGGACTCACCAGTGCCAGCACAGATCAAGGTGAAAGGTTGTATAAATTCCTGCTCAGAGCTGAAAACGCCTTGATTTTTTAATTTGGTCCTGGGACTCGTTCAGGAAAAACGTCAAAGCCTTCTGCTCAGTTATTTGTGCTGATCTAAAAATAACTTTGGGGGCCCCACCATAACTGAATGCGCTCCCTTGAAAACAGAGCGGTATGCAGATTCCCACGTGCTGGTTCTGTCTCGATTTCTGGCAGCCAGAAACCCAAGTCATCAGAAGCTAGAAAACTGTTACTCCTTGTGGTGTCACCCTTCTTGGTAGAAATTGGTGGGTCTGTTGGAACACAGCAAGTGGCAGCTCAAGCGCATGGAGGAATGTCTTGCTTTATTTCCAGCTGGACATCCCCAAGCCTTTAGTCAGAGCCTCCCATGCTGTATCTGACACTGTTGATGTCTTAACACCGGTGTAAAGAAAAAGCACTCCTCAGTGAGGGAGATGCCCTCTGCATTGTCTTTTTCTTCTAGTAATTGAGCAAAATCTGAACGAGGAGCCTAGGCAGCACCTTGAGAGCTCGGGTGCTGTGTGCACAAGCCAGTCATGGGTGAGTGTACCTGGGTGAATTTACATTATCAGAGAGGATGATGCTCTTGCCCTCCAGGCCCTTCACCTGTGGGCAGACACATCCTTGGGAACCGTAGTCTGTTATGGTCCCGAAAATGTATTTGTGACCTGTTCTCTTCATCAGGTCTCTGTGATGACCTGGAAGAGATTTTTGGTGGGATGCCCAGATAACCAATTTTACGTGTGCTCCTGTATTCTTATCCTTTATTCTTGCCATGGTGCTGATATCTGCTGCTCTGAAATGTCATTTGCTATCGCCAGAGACAATTGCAGACAGGATTTCTGTTGATAGTAACTTCCCAGACTTTGTTAAGTGGAGCATTTCTCCTAAAGCATCTCTTCTCCTTTCTGGCAAGATGGTCCTATCACCCTCAGGTACTCAGTGCGTTACAGGTTGTATCAAAGGCTATTTGTTCCAGAAACACATTGAACATGCCCTGTCTGGGGGTCTTTTTATTATTTTTTATTATTATTTTTAAGCATTTAACAAACCCCGTGGAGATTTGAGCATAGAATAAGAAAACAAAAGTTCTATCACAATTTTTGTTGAAGGCAGAGAAATCATTTCCCAGCCTGCTCTACTCCTCCTTCACAGCCCCAGAAAGGTTTTATGAGCTAAAGCAATCCGTCTCTCAGGAGGTGCCTGAGAGGAAAAGGGAGACCACGAAACCAGGGCCGTGTTTCCATCTGGTGTAAAACAGCAGCGTTACAGCCGGTGGAGGCTGAGTGCTTCCCCCCAGCCACGGACCGGGCTGCCTGACCCCGGTCTGTGCAAACCTCTCACATCGACATCAGGGAGCTGGCACCTGGCTCCTCACCGTGGTGACCGTTCCTGGGGACCGAATACATCTTGATTCCATATTTTGATTTTACAGGCCCTGCACAATAATCACCTCTTAATTCACCCTCCCACCCTCCCGCCTCTCTTCTCTTTCTGCTGAGGAACAGCAGACGGGAGATTTCATGTGCCATAAATATTTAGATTGTGCCTGTGTGTTTATAACACTTGCCGAGAGTGTAACTGGAGCAGCTCACACTCGGCAGCAACACCTGATGCTGGGGAAAAGTTTTCCATCACCTCATATGGACCAAACAGCCGCGCGCCACGAGGAGAACATGCACCAGGGACCAGTAGCCGCGTCGTCCCTGCCCCTTTCTCCCCCTGCCACGCTGGTGAATAATAACAACAATAACAATATGAACGTGCTCTTGTGTCCCTGCGGAGCTGCTGCTCTAAAGGACGCTGGAAAAAAAAAAAAAGCTGTGGTTGTGATTGAATGGAAACTTTCCTGCAGCATCGCCCTGGGTATGCAGCACGGGGGAAGCACGTCTCCTGTAGGACCTGTAGGTTCTAGACCACAGACCACATGGAGCAGGAGATCCACGGGGCCTGTAATGTGTCTCAGCTCCTCCTTTGCAGCCCGAATGTCTTCGTTAAGTGTGTCACAGTTGCATTTAGGAAGATGGACTACCTAATGCAGCTTTTTGAGAGCAGCTCGGACCTCAGGAAAAGGACAGCAAAGCTGACCCTTATCTGGGAGCACAGGAGCAGTCTGGCTGAGGTCTGGGCCCCTTTCCACGGTGCTTGAAATCATCCAGGCTGGGCTTCTTGCCCTGCTTTAGGGGGAATGGGCAGCTGGGCAGCCCAGGCTCTGCAGCCTTCCCCGCTGGAGCAGCAGGGCTGTGCTGGCCGTGGCCCCGCAGCCTCGCTGGCTCGCACCCAGCGGTCAGCCCTGCGCTTTCCAGAGCATCAGGTCTCTTAAGTGTTATGGAATTTTTTGTGCTCTAATAAATGTGTTTTTGCTAATGTTTCTTCGGGGGAAAATATTTTTCTTTTGTTTCTCTGCGTAGCCTCTTTAGGACTTTCTGGGGAAGTGAAGCCAATAGTACTAGCTTTGGCTCCTTTTCTTCCCTGTCCTCCACTTTTTTTCTTGCTTTTTTTTTTTTGGAGAGGAAATAAATCTCTGGTTTTGGTCCCTTCCCGTGCTCCTATTCCACTTACCTGCTGGGTCCTCTCTTCTGTGGCTTTGGAAACAGGAGTAATGACTCACTCACAAACTCAGGAAGGATTTTCCTCTCCAGGCAGGCGATCTGCTGCTTGTCTTCCGTGGGCATTACTCAAACCTTTCTCCTGGAGGCTTTAGGACTTGCCACTGTCAGAGGTAAGACACGACAACAGAAGGGTTGTAGGTGATCTACAGTTTGGTTGGGTCCTTTAAAGGCAGGTGTTTGCCACAGATGGCAAATCTTGAATTTGGTGCAGTGAGGACCGGACTTACGAAGGAAAAACTAGAGAGAGACAACCCTTCCTCATCTTGTTTTAGAATCAGTGGATGGAAAGGAAACATAAACTCAATTTTATGTGGATTATAAGGCACCTATAAAGAGAGTCATATGAACTGAGACACTTGGCTCTGTTACCTTAATGATACCTATGGAACAATATGTGAAACCTATTACACTATTCTGGATATATGTGTATATATATGTATTTATATATATGTACGGAGAATGAGAGAGAGAGACGAAATATGGGGCCTTTATTTTTATTGGCTTCTGCAAAGAATAAATTACACAGCAAGGGCAAGGTTAAATTATTGTAAATGTCTGTATGAAAGGCATCACTTAATTATTAACAGTCTGCTACAAATAAAAGGTACATATGCTAAAATGGCCTGACCTGCTGGATTGTGGGTTTTTGTTTAAAATTGTTGGTGAGGCCCACAGCTGACTTGTTCTCTGTCAGGCAGGCTGGAAAAAGAGGCAGGGTAAGATTTCATTGCAGAATGGCTTATATCCCTCTCTACCAGATGTCAAGTGAATGCCTAGAAAATGGGTAAGGGGAAGGTGGGGCCTTTCTGAAAGCAGGGAGAAACCACAGAGAGGAATACAGGACGTGTAAAACCACCTGGATGGATGGGGAAAGAGGGAAACTCCAAGCAGTGGCTAGTATTACTCACTGCAAAACGTGCCTTACAATTTCTCTGCCTTATAACCTACCCACAAAAGAGTAAGTCCACAAAGGATACAAGTTTCTTACAGCTGAGCTCTTCACTTTTCCCAGCTAGGAAGAGGCTGGAACCCGTTTAAAGAGGTCCTGAGCCCCCGTGTCCCGTGGATCTGCTCTGCATGTTGCCTGCATTGCGAGCTGCGCAATGAACAATAAACCTGGTGCTCCGTGCTGCTGCATGTAGAAGATGAAATGTTGGCCCAGGCTGTCTTTCTGGAGGCTCACGAGTGACAGATGTTGCTTTAGTTAAGGTAACCTAACGAGAAGGCTGAGCCTGATGCTGCTGTGCCACTGCCACTTGCTAGAGTTGCTCCAAATGCCCTGCCTTTGGAGAGAAATACTGGGATTGTTGGCCCCAGCTCCCTGACTCTGGTAATTCCTATGGTAACAGGAGTAGGAGGCTGCATCTTACAGGACCCTTTGTGTGCTTTAGACAGTCTTTGGATATACATACAACACCGCTTTATCTTAATTTTTATTTCGATAGTATCTCTGGAAACAAATAACACTGTAGGGCAGAGCCATCTTCCCTGAGAGACTCCCCTCCAACAACAGCCCAGGTTGACTCAGGTCCAGGAGAATCCTATCAAATGCAGCCCAAATGTCTGAGCGAGGCATCGTCTTCCTATTTGCATCCACACTTAAATTTGCAGAGCTTTTCAATCCTGCCCCTGGAGGCCTTCACCCGAGGAGTCTGCAAAAGGTGACTCAAAGAGAAAACCATCTCAGGATGGGATTTCCAGAGGGAAACTTGGAGGCTTCTACAGGTTGGAAAAAAAAAAAAAAAAAAAAAAAGGCTAAAAACCCACTAGACCATATGAATGAAAGAACTCAGTGGAAAGCTCTCCCTTTCACTCCCTTGCAAGATTAAAACTGCTTTTGGCAAAGCAGGAGACGTCTCCGTGATTTCACATTCAGCTGCAGGGCCAGACGGAATCCCTCGGAGCGCTGGGCTGACCTCCTGCACGCCGCTGGCCAGGGATTTCCACCTCCGCTCCCGCGTGCTCCGAGCAGTCCCCGGTGGAGCTGGGACGTTGTCTCTGCGGGAGAGGCATCCAGTCGTGCTGCAGGGATCACAAACAACTGGGGAATTCGCTGCCTCTCCCCGCCCTGGTAAGCTCTTCCAAGGGCTGGATGTGCCAGCAACGCCATTTGCTCATATGGAAAAACAGGATGACTAAGAAAATACTCAGTGTGAGCTTGGTCCTGATGGATTTTAATGCAGTTTGGCACATGAGGGGAAGGGAAGAAGAGGAGGAGCCTAAATCGTCACTATCGAATGTTCCCAATGCCCACCTGTAAGTGCAAAGCCTCCTTACCTTGTCTTTAGCACTTAGATTTAGGAGAGCCACCTCACCTGTTACTATACCATGCTTTTACGGTGGCCTTTTCATCTGCTGTCTTCTGTGCCAGTATGACATATCCCCAAAATGTCCATCTCCTCCATATTACTAAAATTCCCATCAGTGGCTGCATCTCTGCTTCCTGCTTTGTCGCCATCTGTTTGACAGTACTCGCTGCAGGAACATCCAGGGCAGCTCAGCACGTGCTGCTTGGCCTTGATCTTATTCCACGGCTCAGGTTTGTGCAGAAGGTGTTTATAATTGGTCCGGAAAAGTTGAGTTTCGATGCACTTTCTCATCACATCAGACTTTGCTCCTGCATGAAGGTTTGCAAATGCAAGCCTTGAGTGGCTGGGGACATTTCAAGTCTAGGTGAAGACTGGCTGGATGGAATTAGTGACAGGTAAAGTCTCTGTTCTGCATCCTTCGTTAGGCCCTATCTATCTATTTTTACCTCGGTGAGAGTCTAATCTTTTCCCTTAAGGCCTTTGATGACAGTGGGAGCAAGAAAACACTTAACCCAAGGCTTCTTTTTGTTCTGGTCACATATGAAAGAAGAGCAGAGAGCTTTCGCTTTAGTTGCAGACAGGAACAGAAATCCTCGCCGAGAAAACCCGACTCCACAGGAGGTACGTCCCAGAACAAGGGAGAAGCGTGTCGTGGCCACGCAAGCCAACAGTAGCACAGCCTGCTACAGACCCCATGGGCTGCTGAGAATCTCTATCATTCACATCTCATGAACTGCTTTGGCGCATCTCCAGAGGACATTGGCAGCTGTTCAAGGCCCTGCAAGGTGCTGAACATGCAGAAGTTCCCGTTGTCTCCGACGTGTGCTTGCGCACGGGGATGGATTACCTGAGTTTGCCGGTGCGAGGGGGATTGGGATTTGGCTGGGCTCATGTCTGTCAGTGGTGAAGGCTTTGTAAAAGGGCTTTCCACTTCGCCTGTGAACTGCAGCTGCTTCTCCAAATGCGATAGTGTCCCGTAGGTTACAGCAGCTGCTTGCACCCTGATGTTGCATGGCTGCAGGTGAGGCCATGGGGCAGGCATCAGGACTGTGGGTGAGATGGATGCACGTGAGGACAGGAATGGAGAAACGCTGAAAGCCCGTTGTGTTGGTGCCACAACGGAGAGGGAGAACAGCCCCTGAGTGGGCCATGGTGATGCTGCTGGCTGGGGGTAAATGGTAAAGGGTAACCGACTTGCTCTGAGCCCTGCACGCTGTCGCAGGGTGTGTGATTTTTTTTTGCTGGGGTTGTGGGTAGGTGGGAAGGGCCGACTGGGGATCAGGAGCAGGAGAACTGAGGGAGCTGGGGACAAGCAGTGGCCATGAGCTGCGGGCAGGGTGTGAAGGAGCCCTGGGGGTGCGGGACCATATCCCAGGGGTGAGAGTGGGGCAGGAAGGGGAGCACAGGGTGTGGGAGAGCCCCAGCCCACGAGCGTGCTCTTAGCACGTGTATTCACGCACGTGGTTCTCTCAATTGGTCCTGAAAGGAGCTGCGACTGGGGATAAAATGTCATGGTAGCAGCCAGTGGCTATAAAACCCTGGGTCTAAACGAAAGGGAAAAAGTGACAAGGGGAAAAGCAAGGTCGGCCCCACCTTGCAGGGTCTGCTCTGGAATGTGTTTGCACTCCAGGGTGTGCAGTGCCTGAGAGTGCGTTAGCAGCAGTGTTGAGTTAGTAATACGAACCCTATACAAATACCTCCGGGGCAGACAGGTCCATTTCAGGCTGTGTTTATTTAATAAAGAGCCAGTGAAGTAACTGCAATTTCATTGTCAATTTACTAATGCGTTACAGTTATGTTTCTTAACCTCATTGTTTGGGCTCAGGAGCTTGCAGTGCCTGGCCAAAACTTTCCTTTTTTCTCCCCCTTGTTCCCCCCCTCAAGTGTAAAACACGTTTTATTATGACTAGAATGTCTTCTATTTATCAAAAGCTGGGATTAAAACCCTCAACTCCCCCCTTCCATGCACATATCCAACTTGGCAACAGGTCGGTTTATTAACCTCCTAAAAGCCTCACTCGCTTGCTCGCCTTTTTTCTATTCATTTAAAAAAAAAAAAAAAAAGAAAAAATACATGCATTTGCGCGCGCACTCACACATTCACACACATATATTTTTAAAGTTCATCTGGGAAGAATACAATGGAAACTCTGGCTGGAAAGAGATTGAGCTGTGCGTCTTTGTGGTCTGGGAAGTCTGACTTCGGCCTCCTACTCTTTTGGATGGAAATCTGGGTTTCAAACACGCTTGCACGTTCTCAATAAAAAAGAAAAAAGAAAAAAAAATGCTGAATTGAAAAGAGGAATGAGCTTTTGGGTAAAGGTGGAGAGAGGTTGTTGGAGTGGCTGCTGCGGAGCTGGTTTGGGCTCAGCAGGTCCTTCCTGAGGGGGGGAGAGGAGGAAGAGGAGGGAGAGGAGGGAGAGGAGGAAGAGGAAGGAGAGGAGGAAGAGGAGGGAGGGTCGCTTCCAGCTGAGCTTTGGTGGATCCCCTGGTCCCACCCAGGCTTATTTTCCCAGCGGATCCCCCCAGGAGAGGATTTTCTGCCTCTCAAAGCTGTGAGAAGAGCCTTGGTCCATCAGGTCTGACATCAGGAAAAGGAAACTAAAGCCTTTTTGTTTGCTTTCCATGACAGCTCCTCTTGCAGCGGGTTTGGTGGCCGGGCTGCACATGGGAAGGACAGGCAGGTTTTCAGCTCGGTGTGGCCCCACCAAAGGCCCCATGGCACCGTCAGATGAACTTGCTCAGAAACTACCCCAGTACCCGTTTGCAGGCAGGCAGGTTTTTCATTTCAGTCCGTTGGTTTGTCACCAAAAGATTCGGGTAGACGGTGTTACGCTGGAAGGAAACAGAGGGTCAGAGCCTGTGGGAATGGTTGGAGAGCTGCGAGGGTCAGCAAGAAACGCCCTTGGTCCCGTCGCTTTCCCCTCCACCCGGGGGACACACACAGCTTTGGACGGTTCTCCAGCCACGGTCGTCGTGTCCCAGCCCTCCTGCAGGATTTGTCCTCGGCTCTGCCACTTCTGGGCAGCTCTGGCTTCACCTGCAGGTGGAGGCTGATAGTGATAAAGTGACGTTGGGAGGGGGAAGAGGTGGGATGTGGGAGCAGGACATGGGTCCCTTCTAGCATTCCCACCCAGGCAATAATTTTTTCTTTGCAATACCGAAATATTTCTTACCCCACCATTGACGGGGACTGGTTTTTGGGGGTATCTGTGTATGCGTGAGCATCAGCGTACCTGCTGATGGGATGGGTGGCGTTCAGCAGGCAAAGCTCAGCCTGTCCCCGTTTATTTACCTACCCTTTACATTGCCTCCAAGCAGCAACTCTCGCTTGGGCTTTTGCATCCAGCCCAGAACGTTTTGCTCACTTAAACACAATGTTCCCGGTGCTGTGCGTCGCAGGCAGCCGCCCGTGTGTTAACTTCTGGGCCGCCGCCTCTACCAGGAGGTTTTTTTTGTCTCTCCTGCCCAGCAGTTTGGCAGGGCCTTTCCCCGCATCTCCCTTTGAGCAGCTCCGAAGGCCCAAACGCTCCGCGGGCGGCCGTAGCGCCCTGCCCTGCCGTGACCTCGAAGAAGCGCGCCGTCTGCTCCCTGAAAGGGCTCGCTTCAGCCCTTCGTGCCCCGGCGGCAGCCAGGCCCCTCCGCAACACAAGCGAGCGGTCGTGACAAATGACACGGGATGGCTTCGGGGGGGGGATGCTGAGGACTGACCCCGCTCCCCTCGCTCTTTCCTCCGGCACGTTCGGGCTGGAGAGGCGGCCGGACTTGTTCAGTAATTAGAAGGAAGATTTCGGCTAATCTCCCTCTAAATGAGGGTCTAGTTCCGAGAGCAGGGGCTTGTCAGCTGCTTGTTAACAGCCTCCAGGACCCCCGCTCACGCGGCCCTCATTTATTTTAGGAGCGTTTTCGGTTGGGCCTTTTTAGTTCGGAGCAGGAGCATAAACTTTGCTTAAACGTGGGCCGGTGTCTGTTGGCGCTGGCCGTGTTAATAACACGCTGCTTAAATCAGATGGTTCGAGAAAGAAATACAGCAGCAGTGGTAGTGAGGAGGGGGGACATTTAATATTGAATTTGCCTTTTTTTTTTTTTTTTTTAAATGTGGAAACTTTTAGACACAATCCCGGCCCTGTGTTTAAGTCATTAAAACATCTTTAAGCATTTTCTGGTTTTAGTTTTCTTAGCAGCAGTCCTTTTCCTGGAATGTATTTTATTTTTCTTTTAAGTTGATGAAAAAAAAAAAAAAAAAAAACGCCCCTTGCATTTCCAGGCGATTTTTTAAGGGGAGTGAGGAGAGGGAGGGCGAGGGGAGGCGGAGGAGGTTGTGAGATGAGGAAAGTGAGAGAACAGGGCCCTTTCTGTGTTTTATTTCTAATCCGCAGGAATCCATTTTAGCCTTTTATGGCTGTTGCACTTGCTGACAGGATTTACATTCTCCGTATGTTATCTGAAACATCACAATCTGCGGCTGTGGGATTGTTTCATGCCTGGGTTAAAAACACGCCAGTGCTTCTGGGAGGCTACGGGGAGGCAGACAGGGAGCAAGGTAAGAGCAGGGAGGAGAAGAGAAAGCTTTTTTAAAAAGGAAAGAAAGGGGGGGAAAAAAAGAGCTAAGCACTTTGCAGGAGCTGCTGTTGGCGGAGTTCACGCCCCAGACAAACTGATGTTTAAGCGAACCAGGGAGGGTATTACGATCCCTTTGATTCCAGCAGCGTTGGAGCACGGATCTGGTCTAGGAAAGCAGCTATGGAAAGAAACACCCTGCTCCGACTCCCCAAAGCCCCCCCCGTGCCGGGTGCCTTTCGGGTGTAGCGCTACCAGCAGCGCTCCGTGCCGGGCTGGCGCGGATAAAAGGGCGGCTGGATGCAGCTTCGGGAGCTCCTTGAAAAAAATCCTGATTTTTTAAGGGCCTCTTTGGAAGAAAGCAACGATGTTGCCGTTAAAAATTCCGACTTTTTCAGGTGGTGGTTGAGAAAAGAGTAAACAGTGAGAATGTGATTCTGTTTTCCAACAGCTACAAACACTGTGGTGCCAATCCAAGGGATCCATCAAAGCACCCTGTGTTTTCAGAGAGCGCCGAGCCTCTGTCATCTCAAACGCACGTCCCTCGATCTGTCTTCGCCCAGATACCCAAAAAAAAATCGCTCATCTCTTTGTAGTCTGGGCTGTTCTCCTTTGACTGTGCTGGTTCTGCAGTACATTCGGCTGTTCCCCACCAAGGCAGTGGGTTGTGCCTCTGCATGCACAAGGAGGTGCCATTCTGCAGAGTTGGTTTTCTGATCATGACCAAACTCTAAGCTCTTAAGGTAGAGACTTCAGGTTTTTAATAACTCACGGGAGAACCCGGGGAAAATATAAGTTTTATGGAGTCTAGAGAATATTTTTAAAAGATTTAGATGTCTGGAAAAAGTGTCTTAGGAGGTTTAAGTGCTTTTCAGTGGAAAAAAGATATATTAACAAATATTCTTGTTTCTTTGTTAGTCCCTTCCGGAGCAGAACAGCAGCCACGTGTGCTGAGGTCTGCGATCGGGAGGCCGTGGGCCAAATCCCAAGTTGGTGCAAGGCAGCACAGCCCCACGTGGGGTGGGCTGGAGCTCGGTCCCGTGTGTTTTACAGGATGAGAACACCGCAGTCACTAGGGCTTTGAGAGATTATTATTTTGGGGGTGGCCTAAAGCTCCATGGGCTGTAAAAAGCTCCGTGTTTGATGCAATGTGTAATCTGCAACATTATCTAAGAGCCTAATGTCATTTTATCCATTTATCCCATCCCATTTTATCCATTTCGTGGCAATCAAGTCCTGCTCCCCAGGAGGTACCAGGGGTGCATCATGGCTGGGCATCAGCCGGGGGGTCCTGCAGAGGCAGGAGGTGATCCCAGGTTGGTCTGTGCTACCCAAGCCCTGCATGTGTGGATGTTTCCAGCGCTGTGCGTCACGCTCCGGGCACCTTGCTGAGCATGTTTTGTGCATGCTGCAGCGTGTGCCTGTTTGCACGTGCCTGCAGCGCCACGTGGGGAGCGTGCAGGGGCCACGCTTGCATGCGTGCGTGTTGCCAGCGTCGTCCCCACGAACCCCTTCCTCATCATAAGCTTGATCCGGAGCTCAGCTCCGGCCTCCCAACCACCCAGCACCCATGCCCGTGCCAATCCTGCCCTGTCCGGGCACGGCGGGGCTGGCGTGGTTACTGCAGCCCGCAGCAGAGCCCCTGCCCCGCAGCCCAGCACCAGCAGGACCCACGGCCCCCATCACCCTCCTTCGTCTCCCCTCGGCCGGAGGGAATCAGGTTACGTTCCCCATCCCTGCGAGTGAAAGAACCCACCTGTGTCTGCGGGGCCTGTTTTGGATTCCTGGGAAACTTTAACCTCTATTAATACTACTAAATTATTTCTTCATATGGCAAAGTACTTATGTAAACCGATCTCCTCCCGCCTTCCCCTCCTGACTCGGAGGAGGCAGGCACTCTCGCTCAGATGGATCTACCTGCTCTCGGGGGGCTTTCAAACCCTCCACATTCCTCCGCGGCACTGCTTTTTGTTGCAGAAGAACGTGCGCTTGCTGGAAGCGAGCACGTGATGGGAAAGGGGGGAGAGAAAGGAGAAGGAAGGGAGGAGTGAGATCACCCAAATAATTGGCTCGGAGGCCTCTGGAGCAGCAGCAGGTTGCGGTGTACATTTGTCTGTCTCTCCGTCAAGTTTTCCTGAGCCGATGTCTGCCTCAGACCTCCCCAGAGCTGGAGTAAATTAGGAGTAGGCTCGCTGGGGTCAAGTGGGCTTAGTTGTCATTTACACCGACACCTCTTTATATATCACACCAGCTTCCAGTGCTGCCAGACTGGTGTGACGGGACCTTGGTGGAAAGAAGAACCAGGCCCAGGAGGTTGTTTTTACCAGTGGCAGCACCAGATATTCCCAGCCACGAGCATTCAGAAATTGTGAGATCATGGGACTGTCCCGAAATTCTTCAGATTTAAACATTTTTCTTTCAGTCTTTTTTATTTTTTTATTTTTTATTTTTTTGGTCTTATGGCTTCTGTCCTTGGCCGCAGGTCTAAAAATGATCTTTTTTAATGCGAACAACCGAATGAACGATAAAACGTCTCATGAAATCACGGGACTCCAGCAGATGGGGCTCAAAGAAAAGAATGCCAAAACGCTATGAACTGACGGTGCTGCTCGGTGCCACTCCGGGCAGAATCGTGCCTTCCCCACGGGGCAGGACGTTTCACTGGGTGGTTTTGCTTTTCTCCTGGCTGTCACCTGGATGATAGATCTTAGCTTTCAGGCTCGTGCAACTCAGTCGAAGCTCCTAGGGCTTCACTGAAGAAAACAGTCCCGAGACCCAGGAATGGGTCCTGGCTCCAGCTACTGGGCATCCAAATTGGCCTTTAACCTGGTGGAAAGCCCAAAGTCACAAATAATCCAGTACCCTCACAAAAGACATCGGCTTTTCAAACCCAATAGCAGAACAAGCTGGAAAAATGAGTGAAAAAAATCTGCAAAGTTTTAACCCTGTGCTCCCCCAACAGGTGTTTTGTTTGGCTTGTTTTTACAGCCAGAGCTGGGATTTGAAATTCCACCCGAGTTTGGAAATTCAAAACCCGTTTTCCACTCGTGCAGCCACCCTTTCAGCAAAGCAAATGAGAAGGGACTGGTGAAAACTTTTTACTTCAGATCTGCACCAGGTCAGAAGTCAGCCTTTGGGCAGCCCGTACAGTCCATCTGAGAAGAGTTAAACTTCTGCACCCCTATAATTCAGCTGCGTAGGATTTTCTGTCCACGCTGTCATTAAATTAACCTTGTGCAAGGCAACTGGCACAGCGCGCGTTAAAGTAGTGCTAGAAAACAAGGCTTCTCTCTTAGCCTCCACAATGTGTGGTCACATGCAGTAATGCAAAATCAATACGAGAATATGGGATTGTAAGTAGGAAAGTCAGCTGTGCTGTCTGGGTTTGGCCTGCTGTTTGGCACCAGCCAGAAGGAGTTCGTTGCCAGTGTCCACAGGCTTTAGGGCGACAGGAAAAGTCTGATCTCTGCACCATGTTTTAGTAATGCAAAAATCTGGGTGGATGCTTTTATTTTGGTTTGTATGCCCCATTTCAATTGAATGAAAAAAAGCCGCTCGAACCAGAGCCACTCTGTCTTCTGCATTTTTTTTCCCCCTCTAAATCAACTAAATCATTGTCTGTTCCCACGTTCAGTCTCCTACCAACAACTCTTTGGTCAGTGGAGAGGAAAGGTGATGAAAATGGTCCATGCATTATCCAGTTATCAAGCTGTAATCAATGCATCTCATCCTCCGCTGGCTCCCTAGCCTGACCCAGCGCACAAAGGGCAGTAAATTTCTGAGAGGGCTGGAGCAAAGCGAGGCACCAGCATCCTTACAGATGGGAAACAAAGACCAAGAGCGACCAAGTCACCTTCAGTCTGATACAAACTCAGGTGAAAATGATGGAAGTTGAAAGCCTCTAACCTGGGCACAGGCCAAGTGCTCGTCTTTTGGGGGCAATGTCTTTGTTAAACAACGCCTGCCCTGATGGGTTTTGCTGGTGACCTCTCCTGAGTTTAGCACTTTCCTCTCCCAAGCTCCAAGCACAACAGGTACCAGGTTTCGGCTGTAGCCGTGAGATGACACCATGAAAATGGGCTGGATCCAAGCATCCCTGCTATCCTGCAGGGCAGAAGGTATTTATTTGGGTCCCCCCCTGTGACTTCTCCCAGTGCTGGAACCAGCCACCCTGGGAGCCAGCGAGGTGCCCCAAAACCTCAGGGGTTTGGGATCGAGGCTGCCTTTCTGGAAGGGGCATTTTACCCAGCACAGGGCATTGGGTTAAGTCTGGACAAACCGAGACACAGGAATTACCGAGTAAAATGTCCTGGCCTGTCTTCTCCAGGAGGTCATCTAGATGATCTGTTTGTCTCTTCTGGCCTTTAAATCTACTAATCTATTTTCCCTTCCAGGAAATATAACTATATTCTGAGAACAACAGCCCCTTAGGAAAAAAAATAAATAAGGAAGGAAAGAATGCCTTTGAAAAACAACAGCAAAGAAAAAAACCTTTCAACTATAAAATAAACTAAGGTACAAGATGCAATTAACAATGCACAAACAGCAGAGCCTGGAATGTAAATTGTATTTAAATAGGGCTGTGAAGAATGTTTCAGTCCCCTAAATGGCTTCTCTCTCCTGCTGCCTTGAACCTCCAATCAAGCCCTGCCTGGGAGTAATTTGGTGCTGGAAATTGTTGCCACACGAACAGCTGAAGGCTGGCAGGGTCACCGGCCCCCCGTGTCACACCCTGTCATTTTAGATTAAGATATGCAAAGGCGACATGGCTGCGAACTTTCCCTTTGCTGCCGTGGCTGTGTCCATCCCCTCGGCTGTAATGAGAGGAAGGCGTAATTGGAGTCAACTGCTTGATTATGATAATTGCTACTGTCTGGGGGAAGAAACATTTGAGGCCTGGAGCTTGATCCGCGCTGCACCTTTGGGGTGATGGCTGTCTGTTTGCCAGCAGATGGGCCTGGCAGAAAGCATCCCTTTTGGCCCCGCTTTGGCCCCTTGACCTCAGCTTGACCACTTGTTGGCTCCACGATTGCAGGCAGGGTCACGGGGTTTTCTGGCTCTTCTCTGCTTCCCACCAGAGGATTTGTCCTGAAGGATTTATCCCCTAAGAGGGAAAGGGCCTTTTCAAAATTTATCCCCAGCTCTTCGCGGCGACACAACTGGGAGATGAGGTGCCGTATATTTTCTACCGGGATATTTATCGCTTTTCATTGTATGTCCCGGCGACAATCGGTGGGAAATACCTCCAGGAAGCTGGGCTGGTCAATCTGTTCCACCCTGCCTGTCTTCATCTGCCGAGAGCAGAGACGGTCCCGGAGGTCAGGGCACGGCGATGGGGGCAAGGAGGTGGCTGCTTGATTTTCCGAGCTTCCAGCAAACCCCAATGCGATCTTCCCCGAGTTACCTCATCTGTCTCTTTGCATCCGTGCCCCTTTGAGAAAAGGAGATGGCTCCTTCTCGGCATCAGTTTGTTTGTCAGCGCTGTTAAACGGTCCTGAGATCCTGCGATATCGACGGGAGGATCTCGCAGTTTGGGTGTGAACCCTGGGGAAGCGCTGTGCTACTCCCGGATCCACCGCAGGCTCGGGCAAGTCTCGGAGGCTGGGAGCCTCAGGGCGATTTGCAGTTTCAGTGGGAATTAAACACTTAAATATCCCCGGGAAGCTTGGCCACAAGCTCCACGTGCAGCAATTTCCCCTCCGCCGGTAACCCTGGCCAGCACTGGTGTGAGCACAGAGGCATGTAAAAGCCCTGGGACTGAGATCACAGATATAATTAAGGTGGCAAGAGGCGTATTGTTAATTCACGGCTATTATTTATTAATATCAACCTTAGGTGCAAAGCTCAACTCTAGCTGTGAAGCAACGAGCGCAGCCTGAGCAACAATAATAAATAACCGACAAAGTAATTGGATAATTGTTTCCTTGGTATCTTAAAAGTTTAACAAGATTTTTTTTTTTTTCCAAATGTTCACGTTGGAGAGCGTGGAGGGGAAAACACTGCTTGCACAAAGGGCGAGATGTAAAAAAATCATTGAAAATGGAAAAAAAAAACCCGCAGCCACAGGTGATGCTGTGGGTTTTCATTTCTCCTTCTAAGCATGGAGTTTTGCCCTGCTGATGGCCAGCTGTGAGGGGCCGGGGCTTTTGGAGCTTTTTGGCAGGGGCAGTTAGTTCTCTTGTTCGGGTAAGTTTAGAAATGAGCTTGTTTGGATGGATGTGATTTTTTTTTCCTTTGTTATTAATGAGGTGTCTCTCTGCAGGGTCCTGGTGGGCTCTGTATTAGCAAGCAGATCTTTCCGAGTGTATCAGGGTGGTTATCCCGAACGTGGCGTGCAGCCCTTGTATTTTAGGGTCAGGCAGAGAGGGATCCTAGTGCAGTTTGATAAGAGAGGAAGAAGTTTAAGCTGCTTTACAGGGTAGATTAAGAACCCCTGCAGACTGTAGCTATGCAACTGTGTTAGTCTAACAGTGCAGAGATCTCGGAGCAGAGGTGTAGCTGTTATGCTAAAGCAACTACCTGGATTTCATTAACAAAATAATGTGCTAAAATGTCATTAAGAACTGAGTGCTCTGAATAACCCTGCCACCTTTTCTTGGGCTGTAAGTCAGGAAGAAACCAATGCAACTGCATGGGCTTGTCCGTGCTAAAGCCAGAGACTGAAATCCGAAAGTTTCTTGCACCGGAGCATACTATGTGCACCTAATGCCCACCTGAAGGTCCGGACCCGTGGCTTAGCCTGCCTTTCTGCTTAGCAGTTACTTTCCCAAAAAGTAGTTAAGCCACTGTGTGAACTTAAATGTGCTGTGAACTCCAGCTAATGTCTGTGCAGGCAGGGAAGGCAGCAACTCTTTCTGGCCTGTAAGAACACCGGGGATTGCTCGTAGCATGTCTGAAGGCTCGTGTGCATCCTAGGAAATTTCTTGCCAGGTCTAGCCTATTCATACAAGATCAAAGTCGAGGCAGGCTTCAGTTAGAGCTCACACCCTTTCCTCCCGAAAAGATTCATGTGTTGTTACTCATTTACTACTACGGCCTTTTTTTTTTCTTTTTTTTTTCTTTTTTTTTTTTTTTTTTTGCATTGCTGTGAAACACGTGAATGGCCGCTGCCAGCCTGGGCTCCGTCTGTCGGCGATGTGATCGCAGCACGGCCAGCCCCAGGTGCTCGTGCGCTTGTGGCACTTACACAATGCCTTGGGACCCCGGGGCTCGGGTCTGTGACACTACTGACTCTATTAATTTATGGGATAACCAGTCCTTTGGGAGAGTTTTGTCCTGATCTCCATTAGTTAGAGATTGCTTTATCCATCTATAAGCTTTCTTAAACTTTATCACTATGATTCTGGATATAATTTATTTAGATTTGTCTCTTTTTTTCACTTTGTTTTTTATAACCCTACTGCACTCTGGCCTCAGGAACGCTTTGGGGAACAGGCAGAATAAGGTCTGGAGGTGAATTCTCCCTTCGTGTGTAAATACAGATCCTTCTGACAGTTTTGTTTTATTTCACCGAAAATTGCCAAAATACACTCAGAGCCTGTTCTCTCACTACATTTTCATTTTAAATAGGAAATGCCAAAGGCAGCTGACAAAAAAACCTCTTCTCATATAATTCCAACTTTATTTTACCAAATCCTGAGCGCTCCTTTGCTGCCAGCAGCTCCACCTCTTTCATCCAGGAGCTGGCGACACCGCCGTCGCCGCTTTGATGGCACTGCAGGTGTGGGTTTAGCAGCAGGACGTGGAAACGAAGCCTCGGGGACCGAGCGCCCTGCCGGACCCCAAGGCAAGGCTGCAAAACCCCGGCTGCGTTTCACGGGGAGCTGCTAAGAAGCTGCTTTGTCCCTCAAGGAGCTTTTGCAGACCTTGCTGGAGGTTCCTCCTGGGGTGCCAGGGAGAGGAGCCCGTCTGTAGGAAGCTCCCGATACCACTCTTGCCGTGTTGGCGGGGGCACGGGGACCACCAGCACCCTCTCGGCCGAAGACTGACCTCCGGGACCCCTCGCGTGTGCCGGGCGGCCGCGTCCCCTCGTGCTGCACATCATGCAAATAAAGTCGTGACCTCCAGCGAGAGGCAGGTCACAACGCCGGGCGCTCCGGAGCGCGGTGGCCGCGGCAGGACGGATGCAGAACTCAGTCATTTCTCACCGCCATCGCGGGGAACGGGCGTCTGAAAAACGTTCCCTGGGTGTTAGTAAAAGATTTGCTTTTCCTGAACTTTCTCTAGAAGTGCTAAAGCAAACCATGGGCTTCAGGCTGTTATTCTCTTCCGTCTCTCATCACAAGTCAAATGTAAAGAAGGTGTTCGTAAGCCTTTAGCACTCAGAAAATATCGCCGTGTTTCTCCGGTGTTCCAGGAGGAGTGAGGAGGACCCTGCCTGGTGGGACCATCCTCCTCCTCAGCCCGGCTCAGCTCCAAGGCTGCCTCTCACGGGGAGAGGAGCAGCATCCCTTTGGGAAGCCTGGTCCAGCAGCTCTGCCCTCACCTGCAGGGTGATTTTGAGGCAAATGAGCTCTCAGCGCCCATTTCCCTTTGAGGATGGAGGTGAAGATGTGAAACACTTGAAGCTCGGTGAATGCAAATTGCCACATAAAAGCAGTTTTTCGCTGCTGCCCTGGAGCAAACGGGGAGACGGGACTCTGTATCACGGTCCCGTTTCTTCCTCTGCGCCTACTGCAAAGTCTAAGCAGGGGGAAGCTGGTGTTCTCCGTTAATTAAAATGCTAGCTCAGGAGGAGGGTTGTGCTTGCTGCTACCTGAACGTTTCACGGTTGAGCTCTGCGGTGCCAGCAGCGGGCTGGGCACGGCGGGGCTGCGGCCACGCGGGAGGCACGGCTTCACTGCAGGCAGGCGCTAAGCCCGGGCGCTTTAGAGGAGCTTTGCCTAAATCCTGGTCAGAGGTGGACACCGAGCTTCCCCAGCCGGCTGTGGCGTGCTCGCCGAGGCCTCTCGCTGCTGCTGCCTGGGTGTTTTACCAGCGCCGTTTCCTGCAGTTAACAGGGAAGGGAAAGGAGATGGAGGTGGTGATGGGGGAAAATGTGTGATGGGGGAAATAGGGACAGAGCCTGGCTGTCCTGAGTCCCCAGCTGGGCTCTGTCCTCAGCCCAGCACGCTGTCCTGCAAGGCTCCTGCCTCTCCCAGAGCCCAGGACAGGAGCAGCAGTGTCTCCGTCTCCCCTGGCCTCTGAGCGTGCCTGGCACGAAGGGACCAGTGCTGGGGGTCAGATGTCTTCTGTGCATCAGATTAAGAAGCAGGGGGATGCATTTAAAAAAAAAAAAAGAAAAAGAAAAAAAAAAAGAAAAGTAGGTGGGGGCAAAAAAGAAACAGCAAACGCATCAAATAATAATAAAAACCCACCCTTTTCTTTGAGCCTGAATGTATGCTGGTGCAGTGCTTAGGGGATTAATCTCTTAAAAAATAAGTGCCATGTGAGTAGACAGGCAGTGATTAAGGTTTTAACTGATCAGTCTGCGTCTGACAGTGAACCAGCTATTATCTTAACGGAATCAAACGAACATTCAGAGCCTCCGCTCAGCCCCAAACATGAAAGGAGATGTCATCTGCTGGCAGTTGGCAAGCCGCAGGGGAAGGGAGAGAGAGAAAGAAGGAGGGAAGGAAAGCAAAACATGGGTGAGAAAAAGGAGGAGAGAGGCACAGCCAGAGAAAGGAGCAGGGAGGAGGAGTGGGAAAGGGTGGAAGAGTAAATAAAAGGAGGTGGCTGAGAGAAAAGGAAAGGTAAAAGGAAGAGCGGGCAGCAGAGGCTTGGAGGAGTGCATGTCTGCTCTCCTCTTACATTTCTTTCCTTCCTGCTCTCCTGCGTGGTTTGGGAGCTGTTCCCTGGGTGAGCTGGGCCTTCAGCTCTTGCCCTGGCTTTTCCCACACTGGCTGTCACGCTGGCTGCCAAGGTCTCCTCTAAACCAGGGAGGTCTGGCACTCTTGAACCTGAGGTCAAAAACAAGAGGGAGGAAAAGAATGGCCTTCAGGCCAGAGGAAGAAACCAGGGCAACCAAGCTCTTAACGTGATAAAAGGGCTTTATCTCAAAGCACTTAAACAAAACACACAAGCCTGA
This sequence comes from Anser brachyrhynchus, assembly GCF_964034855.1. Taxonomy (NCBI): domain Eukaryota; kingdom Metazoa; phylum Chordata; class Aves; order Anseriformes; family Anatidae; genus Anser; species Anser brachyrhynchus. The sequence goes on along the minus strand of NC_137720.1, from coordinate 3,862,138 downwards.
GAGAAGAGGTTTTCTTGTCAAGTATCCGCCAGGGCCATCGGGGAAATTGCAAATCCCCGCAGGACAGAGGGGCTCTGTCTGAACACTGTGCAGACCCCGGGCTGGGGCCGTGCAGGTGATGGGCGCTGGGGAAGGGAGGGCAGGGGGGGATTTACCTTGGCCGGAGGCCGGCAGCCAGAGCAGAGGCAGTAATTCCTGGGAGCTGCTGAGCCTCAGAGCGGAGCAGCCTGGAAGCGAGCGGTTATTAAAGAGGAGATCAAGGGCACGGGGAGCAGGCCTGGAGAGAGGGGCGGGAGGGAAGAGGAGACGAGGAGACATCCAGGAGCGGGTGGACACGGTCCCGTTCCCTCCCTTTGGGGAGTCAGTGCAAATTAGCGTCATCCTTCTGCAGCCAGTGGATTGATGCAGTTTACGGGAGCAGCCCTCTGCAAAATCAGGAGCCAGACTGGCCTCGGGGACAGAGCTTCTTCCCCTGGGAGATTGAAATGGGGCAGCTGCAGTTTGCAGCGCAGGGCGTGCAGGCTGCGGGAGGGAGACGCTGCCTGGCAGAGGCGGGAGCTGCCCGGTTGTGTTCGCATGGTCAGCTCAGCACCCAGAAGGACAGCAGGATTTATGGCTATAGGGCAGAGAAGTAGCTGGGGCTGGAGGAGGACTGGAGATGGGGAAAAATGGCTTGATAGCCCGGGGGGCTGCTGTTGGCAGAGCAGGATAGCAAGGCTGGGAGATGGCTGAGACCAACAAGCTGAGCGGGTAGGCTGAGGAGCCAGGAGACCCGGGGCTTGCTGGCCTCTTGTGAGACATTACAGGCAGGATTATGCCAAGGAGAGAGAGGAAAGGTCTCTGGGCTGCAGATCGCCTCCCCAGCTGATCGACTGTCCCTGAGGGGCTAAGGCAGGCAGCTCTGTTCCTTCTGGTGCCCTGCTCTAAACAGACAGGCTCTTTGCTCCACCTGATCTTCTCCCTCATCCCTTTGTGGATCAGCCCCATCCCTCCCCATTTCCCACTGAGAGACGTGATGCTGGGTGCCAGAAATCCCCACTTTCGGGGGGAGGCGTCCTGCCCGGGCTGAGGGTGCCACTGCCCACCTGGCTGCCAGGCTCCCCTCCTCGTCCTGTGGGCTTTGGCCGGGGCCACATCCTCAGCCCTACACTTATAGGGCCGTGTGGGGTCCCTGTGGAGCCTGGTGGCCCCACTGTCTGTTCCCCGTAGATCCCAGGCCCATGCTGCCTGCAGGACGAGGACCTGCCACAGCCCAGGGAGTCCCAGCACACTGAGATCCTTGTGGAGCCACCCGGCCATGAATTTCCCTCGGCGCAGACACCGCTGCCAGGCTGTTATTCCTCCGTGCTCTCCCTCCTGACTCCATCTGTCTGCATGGTGCTACCGCTCCATGCCAAGAGGGCTACGGGACCGCCAGGGTCACGGCTGCCCCATTACGGGGCGAGATTTATCATTGGCAGGTGTGCTGCGGGATGGTATATTATCCAGGATTATGAACTGTAACAGGATAATCTCTCTAATGTAATTCAAGCTCTCGACATGGCTTATGGCTCCTTAATGTACCTCAGACTGAAGAATTACAAGAACATTTTCCCCCCTCCCTACCTTGTCAGCTCCTAAATGATTTAGGCAATCGCCTGAAGCCAGATCTTGGCCTCCAGTCATAACTCAGAGCAGTTCAGTAAATATGATGGGGAAGGAGTTTTCCTGGCTTTGCTCTTTCTTCCTTCCACCGCGCTCAGCCCTCGCCTAGCCAGGAGCGAGCAGGGGGCCGGGACACCCAGCCCTGTCCTCACCCCCCTGTTATCCTTCAGCGGGCACCCTCTGCTCCTGGCCTGGAGCTTTTGGGACGACTTGCTGCCCTGTGAACCCTTGGAACAGGACACACGGGGTCCCAGGCAGGAAAGCAGTGCCTGTGAGAGCATCTCCCCGCGAGCAAAGGACGTCCCCTTGCCTGTGCCCAGGACGTGGCACCAAGCCACCTGCAGCAGCACAAGGCACCTCCCCAAAGTCCCCGCAATGTCCCTGAGAGGTGAGACCCTCCTCTGTGCAGACTGGCAGGGTAAGATCTCTGCTATCACCAGCAAGACAGATCTGCAGCCACCTGAAGGAAGGCTTTTCTTCCCCCCCCCTTCCTGAAAGCTTCTCCAAGCCACAGCCTCATAAATCTCACCTCCCAAACCCCTCAGGCGGCCCCGTGTCTGCATCCTCTCCATCTTCATCTCTTTCCCCCCCCCCTGCCAGGCACTGGGAGGCAGGCAAGAGCCCGAGGTGGGAGGCAGGAGCCTGGCCCTCGTGTCCCTGCCATGCCAGGCGCCTGCTGTGACCCTGGTGACGTCGGGCAGTGCCACCAAGCCTCTGCCTCCTGCTGTGGGGTCTCCCAGTGGGGATGCTGTGGCCAAGAGGGGCTGTCCTGGATCTTCCTTTAATTCCTAGCATCCAGCCTCTCTCTTTAGGATGTCTGAACTTGGGGAGCTCCCTGCTGGATTCCCCTTTGCTGCAAGTCCCCCCAGCGGAGGCAGGTTGTCGCGTGGGTGTCCAGCCTTGCTCTGTGCCCTCCCACGAAGCCAAGAGGAAGCTTTCCCATCTTTTATATCATTGGCTTTTAATTCTGCCTCTGTGCTCGCTGCTTTGACCTTAGTGGTGGGGTTTGTGGTGCTGATTTTAAGTGGAGACAGACTCAATGCCCTGGAGGAGGCCTGAGATGTAAAGACAGCTCCGGGAAGGGCCCCTCCATCTCCCCAATATTCCTGTCCGGGGCTGCAGGTGCTGTTCCAAGGAGGCGGGGAGCAGCAGGAAAGAAAAGAAAAGAGGGAAAAAAAGCAGAGATTAAGAACAGGAACTGCAGGGATACAGCTTCCACCCGGCAACCGACTTAAAATAAACATCAGATATGCGGAGCGGGGCTGGGAGCCCGCCGCAACTCGGAAAAAAAAGCGATGCTGGAAAAAAAATATATATATCCTTTAGCATTACCGGTTTTAGGCCAGACACGGCCTCGTTACCTGGTGCTAAAGTGAGTGTGGCAGATGTGTGAAGTGTGAGTGATGGCTGGAGGGGAAGGAGAAGGGGAACGTGCAAAAAAGGAGGAAGGGGGAGATGGGAATAAGGCGCAGGGGGAGCAGGTAGAGACGCAGCATCGAGCTGGTGAGCAAGGGGGTAGCCGAGCTGCTCCTGGGGGTGAGGGCAGGGATTTCCCTGCAGGAACATCCCTCCCTGGGCCATGGAGTCCTGCCCAGAGCCTCACCAAGGCCGAGGGGGGTCCATGGAGACCCAGCTCTGCGCACGGGGTGCGTGATGTGCAGGCTCTTGGAGAGATGGAAAGCAAAGGAGCAAAAGAGGGAAGGAGGGAGATGTGCGTCAGTGGGAACTGGTCGCGTTGGCTCCGTGACTCCTCCGGAGGACGCGTCCAGGGGCCACGGGTAACCGAGCGGAGGAGACCGGAGGAGAGGCACCAAGAAAGCCGAGCGTCCTCGGGAAATGTGGAGGCCGAGCTTGTCGTGCCGAAGCGTGACGCCCTTCCTGAGCCCCAGCCTGCGGGCAGGGCACCAGCCGGGAGCTCCAGGCAGCTGTATTTACTGTTGCTATTTGTTGTCGCCCTGGCAGCCTCCGCAATGTGAATTTTCTGTGTCACTGGCTGAGAGGATTCCAGGCAGGTTTTTGATAATGTGGTGGTTTTTTTTTTTTTTTTTTGGAAACCGGGGAGGGAGAGGGGGAAAGAAGCCACGGGCTAGAAAACTGCTCGGCCCAGAGCTTTTAACTCCTTCGCCGCCGAGTGTGCTTGGCTGGAGCTTGTGGGTGAAGCAGCGGAGTTCTGCTGGGATCTGGAAATGAAGACGGCTGGGGAAAAGGGTTTGGTGTGTGGGCCAGGCAGGTACCGGCACCAGCTGGGGGTGGCTTTGGGCCAGTGCTGGCAAACTTGGCATTTCCACTGTGCTGCCCTTCACGGAGATGCCAGCCCGTCCCTTAGCTCCCTGCATCAAGACATCAATCCCCAGCCGTCTTTCTCCCCCTGCTGTCCCGCCGTACCCACCCTATATCCCTATATCCCAGGGGGTGTGCGTGCCGAATCGCCCCGTGCCTCAGTTTCCCCTCCTGTAAGAGGGAGGAGAGCTGCAGAAAGCAGTGCCCAGCCGGTGACACCGGTCCTTGGGTGCCACCTTTGCCCGGGCAGGTCCCCGCCTGGCACGTGCTCCTGGCCAGGCTGCATCCCCCCAGTCCATAACCCGAGGCTTTTGCCACTTGAAAGCCAGACGAGCTTGCGGCGGGTTTGATCTCGCCATAAGCAAACTCAAAAGCCAAGTGTAATCTTCTCCTCCTTTGTTTTCGGGCAAACAGAGCAGCAGCATCTGTCCCCTCCCTCCGCTGCTGCCAGATCTCTCAGCGTGCGGGGAAAGCCAGCACCAGAATCTGTTGTTTCTTCCTTTCTTTCTTTTTTTTTTCTCCTTTTCTTTTTTGTCTGGTTTGCGCTTTGGGTAATTAGTGTATCACGGAGAGATAGTGTTGTGGGACAGGAAGGAAAAGCTGTTTGTACAGTGAAGTAACTGGCAAAGCATCTTCAGACCTGTCTCTGCTTCCCAGGTGGCACCTCCGGCTTAACCGCTGCCGTGCTGTGACACAGAGGGGGGATCGCTGCCAACCTTCCCCTTCTCCTCCCCAGCCACCCCTGTGGTTAACCCCTCACTCGCCCTCCCAGAGGATAAAGAGGGAATTTCCTTCTTTTCTGGCACCGAATATCTAAGTACGCATTGCCAGAGGAGGGGGCAGTGCCTCCAGGACCGCGCGTGGAACAAATCTGGGGCTTTTCAGCCCCACTGGGTTTGGTTTTGCAGCCAGCAGCTCTCTGTGGTCATCCTCAGCCCCTTTAGGAGTGGGGAAACTGAGGCACCAGCTCGTCGAGGCTCGCACAGCAAAGCGGTGCCAGGCACCAGGTCCAGCACACCTCCCCTGCCAGCTCCGAGGTTTAACATCCCCCAGACCCCATCAGACGCTGCCGGTCACCTTTGCTTTCCCAGCCGGCAGCCCCGTGGATTTAACACTTCTCTCACCCGGGCGGGAGCGGCTGCGAGAGCTGACCTGATTGACACTTGATTGACAGAGCCAATTAGCCAAACTAAGCCAGCTGCATTCAGCTCGGTCCTCCAGAAGGCTGGGGGGAGGAGGGGAGAAGCAGAGGGGAGGCCAGAATCCAATTCCTCTCCCATCAGGCGTGATTGCTGTTTTTGTTTTATTCTCAGATTTTTTTTTTTTTATTTTTTTTTAGATGTCTCCGAGACGCCGCATCTCGTTTCCTGGATGCCATTCAAACAGCGCTCACCAGCTTCCCATTCGCTTGTCAGGGAGTGCAAGGGGGTTGTCATCACCTGGGCACGTCCTCCCGGCTCTGGGATTTCCCCAGGTAAAACAGGGAATTCCTCGTGCCGTAACACGTTCCAGACGCACGCGTGATTCAGGGACGAGGCGCAGCCCGGGCGCGAGGATGCTGCAGAAGGACGCGAGATGCAGGCAGGGTGGGACGGCCGCAGAGGTGGGCAGGGAGCTGCTGGGGCTTTCTTTTCTCTTCTGCTTGCCCCCTCGGCGTGGGGAGTTGGTGGCAGCTTGAAAAGAACCAGGTCAAGGAGGCTCGGTGGTGAGAAGGGAGGCCGGGAACACGCAGTCACAATAAGGACAGGCTGTGCATGGAGTTTGTCTCTCCGGAGATCTGCGTTTCTTCTTTCTCAATGTTTTTTGACTCATTTCCTCAGCTCGCAGTCAGATATTTACTTAACCTTGCAACTGCGCTGCGCCGGGAACGCCAAGTTTGGGGGCTGCAAGCACTCTCCCTGCTGCCGTGTTTATACATGGGGGCTCGCACACTCTGCACACACGCACGCGCGGGCACGAGCAGCCCTCGGGCGCACACACGCGCTTGTGCACGGGGGACACAGCTCTCTCCCCGCTCACGGCAGGGCTCCGGTGGCAGCGGGGCACCGGTGCCTGCCAGCATTTGAGCATCCATCACGCTCCATCCGGGCACAGGCAGTGCCGTGACAGACCCGCCGTGCATGCCGCAGACAGATTTGCCCGTGCCAAGCACGCACGGTGCAGGAGACAGATCTCCGTGCGTGTTTCGTGCTGCTGGACCCGAATCCTTGCATACCTGTCAGGTGTACCATGCACGGAAATGATCACAGGCTGGCTGCACGTGTTTTTATCCAAGCACGGAGCAGGCGATGCATGGATTGAGGTCTCGCTGTTGTGCTGTGGGCATGTCCGAGCACCATGGACACTGCGAAGTGAAGAAGCCCGCTCCAGGGGTCACACTTTTGCCAAGAGCCTTGGTGGGGTGGGCAAGGCATGTCTGTGGCCTGTTGTTCAGGCCTCTTCCTTCCCAGATGTTTTCCCCAGCCAGCTCAGATGTTGCCGTACTCCCTCAAAGGCTGCCTTGTGTTGGCTGTTTGGGACCCAAAGCCTCTTTTATGGGTGTAGAGTCAGCCCTTGGTGACCACCGCCAAGGTCTGGACGGATCCCAAAGCCTTTACAGATTGTGACCACTGTTGAAAGGGTTCATTTCTTCCCCTAATGAGATGCAGCCCTCGCTGGGGGCACCGCAGCATCTGTTTAGCAGCTCGTAGCAACCCAGCACAACAACTCGGGCCGGGGATAGAGGGGAAAGCAGTTTCAGCCGGGCCAGGAGGTTTGCATGACTCTTCCTGCAACACTTCCCTAGCTTCTGCAATAGCTGGAGCCAAGAGATCCCATCCAAGCAGCAATACTTGGACGGGGTCAGCGCAGACGGGGAGGAGAAAGCCGCGGCGAGCGCAGGGCTTGCCCGGTCCCTGGGGCCCGGCTGGAGGGCAGCGGGGCCGCCCTGACTCAGAGGAGAGCGTCCAGCTCCGTCACCCAGCTTCCTGCAGAGCTGCTTGCTCAACCCCGGCAGCTTTCACCTGCCCCGGCCGAGAGCAAACAGCTGAAATCTCCTGGACGGAGGCCACGAGCGCGTCGCACAGCCTGCCCCGCGTGCCAGGGAGCCTCCTCCTGCTGCAGCCCGCAGCCAGGTGATGGCAGGGGCTCCCCGAGGGCGAGCAGCGGGCAGGAGCCACGAGCAGGCAAGGAGAGGTGCCAGGCACTAAGGTCTCGCGTGTGTCTTGGGCTGGGAGAGGTGAGCACGAAGCCCCCAGCACAATGCTGCCGAGAGGCAGAAACTCCCCGGGAGCCTTCCCGCAGGCAGGTTGTGCCCCAGCTAAGCGCACATGAAAAAGCCATTCCAGGAGCCACTCGAAAAAACAGCCTCTCGCTCTTACATGTGTGCACACACTCAGGGTGTCAAATGGTTTCAAATCGGCCAAGAAAGGTCCGATCAGCGCTGGGTGAATGGAAAGAATCCGGCTGACTTAGTGAGCTTTGGATCCAGCCCGGAGTTATTAGGAAGTAGCTATCAAGCCTTGAAGCAGGCAGCTGAGAGAAGTGAAACTCTACCCAGGTGTTAAAGATCCTTAAACAGGGAAGGAATTTTTCTTCCCCTTGGCCCTGGAACAACAACAATAGCGGTGATTTTTTTATTTTTATTTTTTTTTTAAAGCCTATTTCTGAAGAAAGCAGGCAGCCAATTATCATCGCGGTTTTTAATCTGAAGCTGTTTGAAAGCAGGAGTGGTCGCTTTGCCAAGGGATGGCACCCTCCAGCCTCTGCCAGCAGCCCTTACGAGTGCAGCCCTGGTTTCTGCCAGGCTCTGGTCCTTCGGGGCACTTCCAGCACCGAGCTGCAGAAGGCGGCCCTGCCGAATGCACCGCGCAGGCAGGGGTTTGCCAAGGGGACCCGTGGGGCGAGGTTTTTAAAGTGAGCACGGCAGAGAAGGAGGAAACTGGCAGCAGGCCTGGAAATTTAAAGCCTTTTCACTGCCCGGCGCTTAAACAAAAAAAAAAAAAAAAAAAGTATTTGTGATAAATTAATGAATTAATATTGTTCTGCCTTCCTAAGTCATCTCTCTAGCCAGGGATGGAAGCTGCGTAAGAACCTCGATGGGTAAACACACCGCCCGGCCTCGCCGATACCGCCTCGCCGCCTGCGCTCACCCCAGCTGCCTAACAGCGAGGGGAGTGTAATTCCCCTAATTCCCTTGATCCCAGTAACACGTCCCGGGAGGGTCTGTGGCTGCCAGGGAGGTTCCTGCCCCGCGTTACGGCCTCGCTGGCTCGTGCAGGTCCTTCCCGGAACCCGCCTTCCCGGCTCGAACGTTTCTGGGAATGAGGTCCCAGGGCTGTTGGTTTGGGGCGCCTGCCAGGATGGTGGGGATTTGGGGGAAATGGATGGGGCCCCTGCTTCGGTTAACCCCTTCCCCGCCACCGACAGGTTGGACACGGCTCTCGGGGGTGGCCGTGGCGAGGCGCGAAGGACGGCGCCTCGCTGTGCACCTCCAGCTCTGGAAGCGAGTGTCCCAGCCTCGTGCATCCCCCCTCCTTCTCCGTGTCTGCCGAGGGATGATGCTTCCCTGGGTTTCTGGCAGGAAAAAAAAAAAAAAAAAAAGAAGGAGGGAGGGAAGAAATTTCCAGCCAGAGCTCGGCAGCCGGAGCCAAGTCTGAGCCTCGCAAATCTCCGGCCCCATACTTCACGGGTTAAGCGAGCCGAGAGGGCTGTGTGCGCTAAGGTCAACACAGGCTGCACCTGCCCACAGGCTCCTGTGCGCGGCAGCACAATTGATGGCTTGTTCCTTTCATAAGTGCCGTTGGAGCGCGGTGCCCAGGCCCCGAGCCAGCCTGCTGATCACATAAAATATTATTTGTGTTTAAAAATTCCAGTAATTGACTATGCACCGTTTTTTTCCAAGCCCGCTGCCAAGGGCAGTAAAATCAAAATCCGTCCCAGGTTATTTTCATCATGCAAATTCCCATTTCTGTAAACAGGAGTAAAAGCGGCAAGACCCATTGCCTGCAGCCGCCAGGCTGGGCCGGTGGCCAGCGTGCGGCGGGGAGCGCGCCGGGGCCGGCGGCCGGAGCAGGGGGAGCAGGCACAGCCCCGCAAGGTGCAGCCGGGACTTGGGGGACGTGGACGTGGTGCTGGGCTCCCTCCTTGTCCCCTCTGAGCCCCGGACAGCCTGCGTCTTCCCCTCCTGCCGTCCCAGCTCCTCCCTGTGCGAGGTCTTCTCGCTCCTGCCCTGCCGCTGACTCCTCGCTCGCAGCAGCTGCCGAGCGCCGGGTCTGGGGATGCTCTGATCTTACGCAAGGATCTGCCCAACCCTCACCTCTCATATATCAACCCAGGCCTGGAGAAGGGAGTGTCCGTTAGACGGGAACTCGGCGTTTCCTAATGGAAACCCCCTTGCAGGCTGCGAGGAAGCAGAGGCGTCTGTAGCTGGTGCGCACTGAACCTCAGCTGGGTGTCTGGGGAGGGCCGCCCCGGTGGGTGCCCCCCACGTCTGCACACAATCCCAGGGCACTGCTCAGCCACAGCAGGGCAATGCTGGCCCCCCCCCAGCTCCCCAGCTGCCCAGCTCCAGCACTGCTTTTTTGCACAGCCGAAATGAGGCGCGGGAGCCCAGCGGGAGACCCCTGGGGGCTGGCACAGACCCTGGTGGCAGGGGGCTTTGGGTTGCTTTGTGAATGGTTTGCAGGTATCCGGGGCCCCTGCGAGAACCACAGAATAAGGAGAGATGGGCACAAACCGGGACACCAGCACTAAACCTTTGGGGGAAGCCTCTTTAGGCTAACCTGAATGTTTCACGGCAAGGCTGGCGGAACGGTGGTCCCCAAATACTGGGGGATCAGGGGCTGAGCTGAGGGGGATCCCAGTTATTTCATCGCAGCTTCTAGAGCCGCACAGATTTTGTGCTAAGGACAGCGTGCATGTGCAGCATGGCACCTGTGGAACTCATTGCCACAGGGTTTCGAGGCCAGGGCTAGGAAAAGTCTAAAAAACGAAGGAAAGCTTTACCAAAAAAGAAAAAAACAAACTTCTAAAATTGCATTAGAGATAATAACAGCTCTAAGTACGCCTTGGGGCATGCACCAGCACGGATGGGCTGAGGTTAGGGCGATCAGCTAGATGAATTATCCCATTCTCACTCATTATGAGACCTCTTTGTACCCATTTTGGAAACATGTGGGAACAGCTGGGGTTCAGGGTGGGACGCTGGGCCACGCAACCCCCTGACCTACTTGGAAATGGCAGTTTTGTGTTCCTATGGGCCTTTTGGTTTTGCACGCATAAGCAAAGATGACATTTTATCCTCTTTAAGGAGAGGGGCGGGAGACCTCGCTAAGAATTCACATCTGTTTTGGAAACAAGTCAACGCAGGAAAACTACCCACATGGAGAAGTAATGTGGTTTTGATTGTATTGCACTCTATAGAAAGTAGTGCACACATATTAAACTATATTAGACAGTATAATAATAGCTTACAGTTAGTCTGCCTTTCATCTGGACGTGCTTCACAAACGTCACATCGATGCAAAACCCTCTTTCACTGCCACTGAGATGCAACCACCTCGCTGCATCTCTGTAGCTTTGGGTCGGCACGGCAGCATCAGCCAGCCAGAAAAGCTCATCAGGATGTCGGGAAACTGGACTTTGGGATCCAAAAGGTTCCTGTCCCCCACATGCCCCAAACCTAACATTCCGGGAAAAGAAAAATCGAATGGCTGAATAAGGACTACAGGGAAGCAACTGCATTATGTTTTATTTTAAGGTGATCCCTGCAGTCTGAATCTTGGCTAATTACTTTGGCTCCATCTTAAATGTTGCATGATTAATAGATATGGATGTGTGTTTAACTAAAACCTATCACGTTTGAAGGGAATAATAACAATAATAAGTTTTTCCATCCATTGAGATCCAGACCACTTATGATAATTAAAATTGCATGACACTGCCAGTGAGGGTCTTGAGCTAGTTTCCAGTTACCCAGGTAATCCTGTTCTGCCTCCCTTTATTGCTCCAGGGATCTCAAGTGGATACTGGCATTTTATTTTTTCCCTTTCCTCCCGGACTGCTACGTTGCTCTGTAACACAGCTGCCAGCCCTGATGCGTGGTCTGGAGAAGCACTTTTTGATGCATTTGGTGCAAAAAGGCCGGTTACGGAGCTGCAGGATCCACACCGAAGGCTGAGCACCATCGAGGAGAGCTCTGGATCTTTCCAGGAATGGAGGCAGCGGTGAAGGAGAAGATGCTGCTCCTGGAGTTTTGCCTGCAGGGCCCTTCTTTGGTCAGGGTCCCACTCCTCACTTACGTGACTCGTCTCATGGCAGAGGAGATGACTGCTCGCCTGCGTTGTTTATACGACGGCAGTGACTAACAGGCTCAGCTCGGCAATTGCAGGAGGCTTTGTACAAACAAGGAGATGAGAGGCAGAGGGGAGGGATCGGGGCTTGAAACACCAGCTGTAAACACAACACGTTTCAAGCAAAGACAACTCGTGGCAGGGTGAACCAAACTAACAAATGTCGCAAGAGCGGAGCAACAGGGAGGGCGACGCGCACCCGTGTGCTGGCGCAGAGCTGAGCTTTCACAATAAATGATTAAAGCATGGTTCAGATCCCGTCAAATGGAACGGTGCTAATCTAATCACAATCCATCTGGCACTGCCACATCTGTCCCAACACCTCCACCTCTTCATTTTCAATCAGCCTTAAATAGTACATAATTATTAATGTCTACCCGCCTGTCAGACGGCGCGGGGGATTCACTTATCTCTCAGGATCGGCTAAGGCACGGCGCGGATATCGATGGATGTAGCGCCAGGCTGGGAGGGCAATCAGCCTTTTGCCCTTGGTTTCAGTCCTCCCCTGGGCATGGTGGCTGCGGGGACAGGACGGGACAGTTGTGCACAGAGCCTGGGAACTGGCCCTGGACGGGGATGTGGCAGCTGGTGGCAGCAACCGGCTGAGCAGCGCCGCTTCTCTCCAGCACCTCTCGCCCGCAGCAGCGGGTCCAGGTGGGTGTCTGGGGCTGGGAAGGGGCAAGGAGGTGTGCCTGAGCTTGAGTTTGGAGGTGAGCATCCCGCTCATGCAGCCTAGGGGCAGCACGGGAACCTGGAGCCCCATCATCTGGGTGAGGCTGTCCTGCTCCTTGCTGGCACCAAAGGGTCCCCATCTCCCCCTGCCCTCACCTGGAGTCCCAGACCTGGGCATGCGAGGAGAAGGTGAGGATGCAGGCGGTGCCCAGAGCAAAGTCTTTGGGCAATGAGTTTCCATCTGAGCCCAAACCTTTGGGATCCAGTTGGCATTTGGCATCAAACGCTGCCAGCACCGGTGTCACCAATTCTGCTGGCAGGGGCTCATCTGCTGCACAACGTCCTTGAGCCTGGGCGCTGCACGGGTGCTTGGTGCAACGCGAGTGGGCTGGGAAGGAAAAGCTCGCAGGGAGTGAGAAAATTCACCTAAACCTCGTTGGGTTGCTTTTCTCAAACGCAGAGTTCGCTGGCTTTCACGGAAGCTGTTGCAATAGTTTTATCTGGCTCTTCCAAGAAACAGGCCAGCACCAAAGCCCCAGCTGCAAACACGTCCTGTGCCTTGGACAAAACCTGGGGTCAGACCTTTCTGTGCGGGCTCTGCACAGCTCTGGGCCACGCTGACCAGCCAAACTAAGCAGCCCAGCATCATACCGAGCCTGAGGATTTTTATTGTGACTCTCCCAAAATTTGGAGATTTTTAAGCCTCAGGAATCATGTGGTTATGTGAAAATCTCCGCTCTTTCCTTTTTTATAAAAAAAAATATTTTCTTGTCCTTGTGGCTGAGATAAAGCTAGAAAATATGAACTGGAGCAATGTGAAACCCAGAAGGTAAACACTGGTTTTTCCTTGATGATTTTCAAGCTCGCTACCTCAGGTGGGGAGACATGAGCCGTGATTTCCTAATGGTCAGGATTAAAGTCCTTCTTTGCCCAGATCAAGCAGGCAGGACCAAGCCTCCATCCCAACCCAAATACCTGCTCTGCTGCGGCCGCTGAGCTCGGCTGAGCCACGGGCAGGGAGAGAAGAGCTGGATGGCGGAGCTCAGAAAGAGCCTTAAGAAAGTCGAGGCGAGAGCTGGGAGCAAATACCTTGTGAAAGTTGAGCGAGCCACCTCTGGATGTTTACAGAATAAGTTGCCAAATAACCAGTGTCTTGGGGACGTCTGGTGAGCCCTTGAAACAAATATTCATTTTTTTGATCAGCGCGATCGATCTGCTGCTGCCGCTCGGTGCTTAGGTGGATTTGGAGGTTGAAAGACGCTCCGTCGCAGTTCACAGTTTGTTCACAGACAAATCCTGCTGGTTTGTTTGTTTGCAGGCCTTTCTTCTCGGAAAGAGCCTGCTCAGCACGTACAGGTGAGCAAGCCGCTTTCACACCGTCCTGGGCATTTAAAGCAGGGAGTCAAAGGCAGCTTGGAAGGAGGGGAGCGGAGCTGCAACAAGAAGGGCTCCTCTCCTCGCCCTTCGGCTCAGGAGCGGCTGTCCCCATAGGGTTTGTAAGGAAAGACAAGCAGTGGGCACTGCTGCATGGAGTGGTGATGGGGGAGACCCATCCTGAGCCCCATCGGGGTGGAGGAGAGGGGTAAAAGACCCATTTATTCCCCAGGGTGCTGCCATCTCTGCCAGCTTCATCGGAGCTCTGAAACTGAGACCTGGGTTGGGCAAGAGCCCGGGCTCTCGGGTCTGGGGTTTGGGCTTTGAAGGGGCGAGAGCAGCTTGCTCTGGGCTGGGTCCATCCCAGCTTTCCAGCAAATGTTGGCCCACGGACTGTTTTGCTTCAAAAATCAGAGTAAATCAATGGCTTCTCTTGGCTCGGAGGCAAAAAGCTTGGGAAACGGCCGTGATTTATAGGCCTCTGGTTGGTTGGAGCTGCAGGCTTGCTCAGAGTCTGGGCAGAAATGTGGAGGATGCACAAGGGAAGGACGAACCCAGCCACAGCTAGCTGAAGCCGGTGGGGACATTACTCAGGCCCCGTGCTCCGTTTGCAGATCTTTTTGGGGTCCCCAGCCATCGGGGATGACTTTTGGGGTGGTTTTGCTCCCCACCCCAGCAAGGTGTCCACGGAGGGGGACGGCGCATTGCACCGCTCTGCTGTGCCCCCCAGGAAGCCACAACCAAAGCTTTGTGGCTCTTGGGGTACAGACAGCAGCACCTAAAGCCACAGCTGCCCGCAAGGCCAACCCTGCCAGGCTCCTCGTGCCCCCAGCCCTGTCATCAGCCTTGCCCCCCTCGCCCTGTTTGCGTTATGCTTGCTGTGCTTGCGCCAGTCCCTGGGGCTGGCATCGGCTGGGGCTGGGGTTTCAGGGCCCCCCCCCCCCGTTTCCACCCCCTTACCTGTGGGTACAACCGTACTCACGTTGCAGCAGGGGGCCAAAACGGCAGTCGTGGCCCCTTGCGAGCTGTTTTTATCAGCACAGGACAGGTGGGGATGGGAAGGGAACCCCAAGTTCCCTGAGGTTGCACCGCCAAGCACAGCACAGGCAGGGTTTTGAGTTGGTGACTGGGCAGGAGCCGCCGTTGCCCACCAGAGCAGAGCAATGGGATGGAGCCGAGGGGTCTTAAGGGGCAGGGGCGCAGCCAGGGCCGGATCCGGCCCCATCCCGGCGGCTGCAGCCAGCAGAGGGCACGGTGCAGCCTGCGCAGCGCCCGCAGCATCCCCGGCTGCAGCTCCCGGCTCCCAGCGCAGCTTTCCCATCTCAGCCCCGCTTTTCTTCCCCCCTTTCCCTGCCCTTCTTCCGTTTTATTGTCTCGATCATCTCTGGACACTGGTTTCACTTTGATCTCCAGAAACTTTGGCATCCCTCCTAAAAAATATATGTATATACTGGGAAAAAAAAAAAAAAAAAAAAGAATAAGAAGAGAAAAGCCGAGCCTTTGTTCCCCACAGCTGTTGTCATGCTGTAGCAAATCTCCACGCAGGTATTAAACGCTTACCATTGATCAAACAGCCGGTGGTCCAGTGTTACCGGCATGGACCTGCTGCAGCCAGGTTATTTACACTAGAAATAATTTGCTTCCTGAGGTCTCGCTTGAGTTAAAGAGGTAAAAAAAAAAAAAAAGCCCGGAGCAGAGAGGAGCAGAGATGGGAGAGCTGCTGTCCCCCGAGGTAGCATGGAGGGACGTGGGACGATGCTGGGGGGATGCTGAGGGCCAGGAGCACAGGGCTGCGAGCAGGGCAGACCAGAAATATTCAGCTCTTGGAGCTCCCTGACCCTTCCCTGCCTTATATCTCCTGCAGTCCCCTTGTCCCGGGGCTGGGACATCGCAAGGCTGTGCCAAGGCATTCTGCAGAGGGCACGGAGGGAGACTTGGCACTGGTCAGAGAGGTGGAAGCATCCTTCCTTCCTCCTCCTCCTCCTCCTCCTCCTCTTCCTTCTCCTCCTTCTCGCAGGTGCCTGGCAAGGAGCAGATGCCGGGGGAGCTGGGGACAGTGGGACAGGGACCAGGGGCGCAGGACGGGAGCATGGGCACCGTCCCAGGGCCACCCCTCGAGGCGGCGACGAAGCAAAGCGCAGCGGGTACGGGAGCGAAGCCGCGGGAGAGGCCGGGGCATCGTCTGGCTCCCACATGTGCCGAGGCTGTTAGGAAGATTTATAGGGGAGAATGCGAGCCTTTTTCTTTTGGGCTTTATAATAATACATTAGGCTTTTAACCTCTGACCGGGAGCTCGGGGAAGGGGATGATCCAGGCGGCATCGGGCGGCTCCCAGCCCCGCGGGGATGGGGAGCGCCGGGGAAGGGTCCCCCCCCCATGGGGACCCCGGCACAGCCGCAGCCGTGGGGGCCCGGACGCGGTGCCGGAGGGGTTAAGGCAGCGCGGAGGAATGTGAGAATTTAGCGAGAGGCGTCGGCTGTCTTGAGGTCACCTGTGAGGGATTAGGCGGGCAGGCAGACAGTTGTTGTTTGAGGACTGTCTGAGGCCGGGGAAGGGGCGGCGGTGGGCCGGGGAAGGAGGGGGTGGCTCGGGGGGCCGCGGGGAGCACCCCGGCCCCACGGGTGGGATCTTCCTGCCCTGCTGCGCCGCTATCAGATGCGTTCGTGAAAGCCCAACTGTAAACTCGTCGTCCTTTCCGCTAAGGAAATAAATCCATCGCTGGCAGCAAGGGGAGGAAGAGGAACGGGGGGAAGGAGGGACACCCCCCGGAGGTGGGCTGCAGCGCGCCAGACCCCAGGTGGGCAGCAGGGACTCCAAGGAGGAATCGAAGTGGTGCAGGCACGGCCGAGGTTTTCCCTTCCAGGGCTGGGACCACCGGAGATCTCCCTCCGTGCGGTCAGCGGGTCCTTGCTGGTGCTGCCTCCGTTGAACTCTCCAGAAAAAAATAAGTAAAATATTTTTGTTGCGCCAGGGTGAGCCTTCGCACCCTGCATTCATACGTGTGTCCACAAATTGTCCCTTTGGAAGCACAGAATAAGAGCAATGAACACGACTGCGATGTTGGCACAAACTCACAGATCCAGGAGGTTTCAAGGAGAAGTGACCCACCGTGGCACCCGGCATCTCCCCGGCATGTCAGCCCCAGGACAACAGTAATTCCTCCTGTGCCTCCAAGCCTGGAGAAAAAACCCACCATGATTCATAGCGGGGTTCGCCGGCTTCTTTGTGTCTGTGGGGGCTGCGAGGGCAGATTGTGTGCACGGGGTTCATCCCAGCCAGGCAGAGGGGTGCGCGAGGGCAGCTCCGAGCAATTAGCTCTAAGCCCAATCGAGCTGGTGTTTTGTACACCTTCAGCTTGTTAACACAGATCCAAGGCTTGCTTGGGACCACCGTACCTGCCTCATTGCTGCCCTGCTCCTGCCTCCTTGTAAAACCTTGCTGCCTCCACCGCTTTGTCCTCTGCCTCTGGCTTTGCCCTCCCTGGGGCAGGGAGCGGGCCATCCGTTCTCCTCCCACGTGGCGTGCGATCCGAATCACCGCATGAATTTTTCCTGTACCTACTGCTCTAATGTCTGGTGTGCCTCTGCAGATGAAAGGTATTATATGAGGATAAATTCTTAATCATCACAATAATCAATCATTCTTTACCTATAATTTAGTTGAAATTAATCCAGCAGACAAGCAGAGGGCCAAATGGTAATCTGTGTCCTGGATATCTTTATTGACTTGAAAGGAGAGCATCTTCCATTAAAATAAAGGGGAAGGCTTGAAAACGTGCACCCAGAAGTTTTCTATTTTAAAAGAGAGAAAATTAAAAAAAAAAAAATCCTACGGAGCAAACACGTTGTGCTTAAAAAAAACAACTTGGGATTTTTGAAGTCAGTCTCGGGGTTTGGGTTTGATCTGACTCATGGTTTTGAATGCTGAAGGGAGGGTACGGAGCTGTAATAAGGAGGGAACACCCAGTGCTTACCTGCAGGAGGTTTATCCTTGTGGTTTATTTAAATAAAGGAGCCCAAGTTGCATTTCAGGGCTTTCAGTTGCTCTTACACATGGGGTTTACATCAAGGAGACCTCACTTTTGTGGAGCACTAAGCAGGTTTGGTGATAAACCAGGAGGCCACGTGGCTGTCCTGCCCAAACTCTGATTGAGAAACCTCCTAATGCGAAGAGAGGTTCCCTGGGGCTAATGGATGCTTTTATTGCACCAGCACAGTAATAAAATACAAAATAAAACAATTTTATTGAAATTAAAATGTAAATGGAACATTTGTCTCGTGCCCCATCCCTGCCGCCAGCTGGATCCGTGGCTGGCGGCAGGTAGAAATCCCGGCTCCATCCCTGCCTTGATGGGACACGAGCCCAGGTCTGGTGCTGGCACCGAGTCTGCCTCCTCTTGCATCGCCCTGTGCGCATTGGCCCTGGGCAGGACAGGCTCTGCTCTCCAGAATTTGTGACCAGGACCAAGAAAGGGCAAGGGGACAAAAAGCTCCAGCTTCCCAGGAGCTGAAATGCGGAGGGAAGGGGATAAATTGCTTGGAGTTTCCCGCTGGGGGATATTCGTAGCTCTCGGCTTTAATCTGCTTACGCTCCTCATGTAGTCAATGAATAGGGATTTTTTTTTTCCAGCAGCAATGCGGAGCACCCAAGGGACCGGGGGACAGACTGGTGGCAGGGGGGACCTGGGGGACGGTGGCACCCTGCATGTGCCAGCAGCTGGGTGCAGGCTCAGCCCTGGAGGCTCTGAGCAGCCCCGTCCTGACTCATCCCTTCCACTCTGCACTGGAGAGGCTTCTTTCCCCCCACACTTTGGCAGCGCAGATACACGGGGCTTTGAGGGACCTCTCAACGTGGCACCATCCTGCTGGTGGTACGTGGTGGCCAGCACAGGTCCCCAGAGCAGCGGGCATCTCACCAGGAAATGCTCAGGTCTCAGGCTTCAGGGGAAATCCCTGTCCACACGTCGGTGCTCACGGGGCAGAGCCAACCTGGAGCCTCTCAGGGCTGGCGGCAGCAGGAGGTGTCCGTCCCTGCACCCCAAAACGTGCCCACCCCCCGGCAGCGGTGGCAGGGCTCTCCCTGGCCAAATGCGTCCCAGCTGCTGGCTGGAGGAAGCGTTCCCGGAGCCGGTGGAGGGTTTCTGGTAGCGGGTGAGGGCCAGGATAATAAAACAGGAAAAAATTAACATGTAAGAAAACAGAGCTGCACCTGAAGCAACAGAGGCAAGGGGAGCCGATGCAATTCCCCTCGATGCCAGAAAGGAACTGCAAGTCAGAGGCGCGGGCCGGTGCGGCCTCCCTCCCCTCCCGCTCTCACTGCCTCCTATTTCAAAGGCAGACAAACAACACACTGTACTGTGTGGCATCTCCACTCTTAAATCTTCCTGTCCTCGCGTCCGTGTAATGTGAGCCGGCAGGGCAGGATCTGACCCTCTCGCTGAGCCGTCCGGGGGCACAGCCTCGGCTCTGGTGAGAAATCCCCCGGTCTGATCCCCCAAAGCCCCCGAGCAAGCCGCGGCTCGTCCTCCCGGGAGGCAGCTGCCCCAAGCGCTGCTGCAGCCTCCAGTCCTTGGGGCATCGGCCTCCAGCCTCGCTGGTGGCTCTTGGCACCTGCACGGCAAAGGGCGATGCTGGAAGGGCGCAGCAGGGCCGGGGCTGCACCCGGTGGCATCCCTACAAAAGCTGCTTGGTGTAAACCCCGCTGCCACTCAGCTCTGCTGCGCCTCATTGGTTTGGTCTCTGCTCAGATGTGGCAGCCCAAAAAAGTGTGTCTCCAGAGCTGGTTATCTCCCCATATCAGACTGGAGGAAGCAGTGGGCAAAGCTGATCTGAGTGCCCGGGCTGGAGGAGGGATGACGTCCGCGATGCCCCACGGATCTGAGGCTGGCGGTGAGGACCTGTCACACTCCGGTTTTACCTCCTTGCTCTTCTTACCTACAACAAGTGGGGATGAAGGGGAGAAACTTGGGGTCCCTGGGTGTGAGTGCCCCCGATCTCCAGACCCGCCTCGCTGGGGCTTTCCCTGCCTTGCCCCTTGCCCTGCGCCAGCCTCCGAAGGGAGACGGAGCCGATGGATGGAGGCGGCTCCGGCTGGGTCAGGGCTGAGGCTGCATGGACCAACGCCTTGGAAGTCATCTGCCACGGGCTCAGTGCCACATCGAGGCTGGCGGTGCAGAGTGCTTGGCTTTGCTTTCTTTCTCTCTTTTTCTTGCTCTCTTTCTTCCCCTCTTTCTTTCAGGAAAAGACATAATCTCTCCCACTCTCGCTTGCTCTCGCTCTGTGAGAGCTGATGCAGTTAATTGGAGCTTCTTGTAAGTGAACATTAACACAGGCAGAGCCAAGAAGACGTCTTGGCAGCAAAATATCATTATCAGTTCTTGAGCTCCAGCCAAAATCCCCTTGCGGTCAAAACACAATTCTTTAAACTAAACAATTAAAGATTTGTGCAAGTGTTGCTGCCATGAGTTATCAAGGACGGGGAGGGGCTGCTCCGTGCCCGTGTCAGCAGAAGTTAACAGCCCTGCAGCCTGGCAGGGAAGCAGGTGACAGGCTCAAACCTCCACCAGCATGGGGGCACGGGGAGGGGGCCCTAAAAAATCACCGCCGGGGTCCCCCCGTGCCGGGGTTGGCAGCCCCCGGAGCGCCCAGGCAGCCACGGGGCTCCTCGTGCCGCAGACGAGCTTTCACCCGTCCTCTTTTCCCTCCCCCCCCACAATGGAAAGTGACTTTTAGGTTTTAGCAGGAGTTTCTGCCAGAACAGAAAGTGAAATCTCTAGGTTTTCAGCAGTTTGTCAGAAAAATACAAATAAACCCTGTCTGCTTTCCTAAGTGACAAAATATCTTTTCAGCAAGGGGCTGTTTCTCATGTTTGTGCACTCAAAAGCACATAAAAATGCAAGAAAATTTTTTATTATCATCTTAGTTTCTTCTTTTTTTTTTCCCCTGAGCAAAAAAAAAAAAAAAAAAAAAAAAAGATAGCATTTCCCGGCTAGATTTAGCGTCTGGAGAGAAGAGTTTGGGAATTCACCTTTTCCGCTCACAGCACAACGAAAGAAAAGCGTTGCAACCTCTCCAGACCTTTTTCTCCTGGTGCAAACGGGGAATAAATCAGTGAAAAGGGATCAGTCCGGGAAAATGCAGATTCAGATGGGAGCCCAGCCTGTGGCAGGCGGCCCTTTGCACGGGGACGCAGCGCCAGCCTGAAATCCATCACACCCAAAGTGACGTTTCTGGGTTTGGATGAGCCTGCTGCTGCAGCCAGCGAAACGCGCGTGGCAGCTGAGCGGTGTGACGGGAAGGAGGATAATTAAATGTGGGAGCCGGTGCCAGGTGGGAGACGCGCTGACCATCCCTCCGGCTGCAAAGGGTTAATGGGGGAAATGCTGTGAAATTGTCGGAGGGGAAGGGAAGGGTGCGCTTGAGAGGGCGAAATCTGTAAGGAGATGCTGAAAAATTCCTGGGTTGGGATTTTTGGCTCCTGAGACTTGTTCTCCTCCAAGTGCCCCGTCAGTCAGCTTCCCAGGTTGGGTGTCTTTTGCCAAGTGCTGCCAATATCCTCCACATCTCTTTGTCACTCTTCCACCCCTTCCCCCTGCTGCCTTTTATTCCCCCTGTTTCCTTCTACCTCTCCAGTAGGGCCCAGCCCAGGCAGGACAAAGCTGCCCGTGCTGCCTCAGAGAGCCAGGCTTCCCTCCCCTTTCCTCCGAGAGGAAGGAAAATTCAGCTTTTTTTCTCCTGTCCCATTTCCCTTCCTAGTCTCCTGCACAACCCTTTGGGATTCCTCCACCATCCTGGGCAGGGCATTTCTTCCACTCATCCAAAGCACTCGAGGTGTTTCCCTGCGGAGGTCCCCAATGCTCCCGATGCCCCCGCGGCGCCGTCCCCTGCCCGGCACAGCCCGGGAAAGGAGCACGGGGCTGCTGCGACATTCCTCCATGCAGTACCTAATAGAGGAAATGATAGATAAAATATCGATTGGCTAGGGCCAGGTGTGGAAACGCATGTCTCCGGGTCTCTTATCAGCACAGCGATAAAAGGCAGTACTTTTTCACAGCAGCACGTGCTTAGGTTTGGAGGATGAGCATTCAGCGAGGCTGTGGAAGAAACTGCGCCAGCACGCGGATACCAAACCCTGCCAGGCTCTGTAAGCAACAGCAGCACCGTCAGGCATCCTGAATCTCACGTGTCGGGGTTTAAATGCACCATTTAATTGTTGTAGATGAAGATTAGGCTTGTGTGATGAGAAGATAAGCCGGCACGGTGCTGCCGAGGGATTTTTAGGTGCTGAGCTGGGGCTGGGGGCGGCCGGCATGGCGCGGGGCTCCTGCCAGCCCTGCTCGCCCTGTGCCAGGCAGCGTGGGGGAGGATGGACGTGTCTGCACCCAAGGAAGGAAAATGGATTCCTGCCGGGCCATTAGTGGCAGGGCTAATTTTGCGATGGAGCTGCCTGGGTCAGCTTTTCCCAAGCTTGGCCAGCTGAGCGGTTAGGATCCGTGTGCTGGTACCCCGTCGCAACACCCTGCTAAGTTGGCTTTGGTCAGCAGCGAGGAGCGAGCCCTCTGCCGGCCCCACCAAAGTCCAAATCCTGCATTCACAAAACCAAAAAATCCTGTGTTGCTGCATCATCAAACCACCACTGGACTCGCTCAACCCAATGATCCTGCTCACGGGACTGTGCAAATCCCAGAGAGCCCGGCCACGTGCCAGGTGTCCTGCTGAGGCTGGGGGCATGGCACGGCATGGCACAGCACGGCACGGCACGCACCATGGCCGGGATCACAGAGAGCTGGGTAGGGAAAGCTGCTCTTATGAGCTACCTGTGCCCGTTTTCCAGGACAGGGCACGGTTTGGGGGCGCTGGGAGCGGAGCAGGGCCATTGCTTCGTGCGCGGGCATCTCGGAGCGCATTGTGCCTGTGACACCGCACAAACCCCGGCAGTCACCCTGTTGCCAATCCTTTCCTCTTTCTTCAGGCTTCAGCGCAAACTCACGCTTCGGGACTGATCCCTTCACCCGAGGAAATCCCCTCAGAGGAGGGCTCGTAGGACTCGGGTGAGATTAGAGGGGAAAAACATGCAAAAGGGGAGAGCCCCACAGCGTGGTGACGCACGGGGCCATGTCGGAGCAGGGCTCCCTCTGCCTGGGCACAGCTCCTCTGGGCCATTGCGTGTCCCTAGCAATATTCAGCCCAAGAACCTGACTCCGCTGAGCCCCCTGGGCTGTAACCCGGTGCCTGGCTGCACCCAGAGCCGGGTACAAAACACGTTTTCTCCTTCGCCCTAAATGGCTAGCTGTGGCAGAGGCCCCTCTCAGTGCTTCCTGGGGACAGTCCCGCTGCCACCTGTTCCTATGGAGAAGGCTTTTTATCACAAACACTTGGTAAACAGCTGCAGCCGGAGCCCCTTTCTGCCTGCCCTGCGTTTATTCGGAGAAAGTCAATAAGGAAAAACAAACATTCCTCGTCCTTGTGCACACACATCCCTGGGCCGGCTGTGCGTGGCAGACCGGGGGCTCCCAGATGGTGCCCGAAGCCGGGCACGGCCCCAAGCCTTGCTTTGGGGCTGCTGGGAAGCAAAGGAGGACACACCACCTCCGCAAAGGGGTTTTCCCTTTTCCCTTCTCCAGCACGAGGGCACATCCCCAGTAGCAAGTCCAGTGGTCAGACACAAAAACCAGACCTGATGGGCTTTGCCTCCCGAAGGGATTCCTTTCCAGCAGGCTCTGGAGGCTGCAGAGCTGAGCTTTGAACCCCCCGTCCCCTTCGCTCCCTCCCTTCCCACTGCCTCGCGCACGTCCCCGAGGCAGGGGGAGAGGAAGGGGGCAGACAGGATCCCCCATCGCGACAGGCGCTGGCAGAGCCGGAGCCGAGAATTAACGTGCTCAGGCTGTAATTAGGGCTTCAGCGCCGTGACACCTTTACAAGTGTCTTTATTTAAAAGCAGGTAAATTGGAGGCTTCCAGGTTGGGTACGTTAGCAGGGGGAGGTGGCGGTGGTGATGGTGGGGACGGGATGAGACAGGAGCGAATTATTTTCCGTGGCATCCTTGCGCTGTGACAGGTTGACCGTGGCCTGGGCGGTGGGCGATGGGAGGCAAAGAAACTTCAGAAGTTGGTCGGGCTCAGCAGGGAGAGAGGTTTTTGTGTTGGCCCTGCCTCTGTCTGCCCGAATGGGAGCGGGAAGAGGGGTGATGCCGTGCAGGGTTCAACCCCCCAGTCTGTACTTTTCCTGTTGCCTGCCCCATTCAATCCACCCGCTTCTGTCAGCGTGGTGTAACCTCTGCCTTCTTCACTGGGAACTGGAAACGTTGGCTGCAGCAGGCTGGGAGGGAGCCCAGGGCTGGAGCAGGAGCAGGAGCAGGGCAGGGCAGGGCAGGGCAGCGGGGAGGGACGGATCCTGCAGCATGCCACCTTCCAGCCTCAGCCAGCCTCCTCCAGGCCCCGCTGCACAAGCCCTGCCCGGCCGGCTGGAGAGACAACCTCCAAATCTGGATCCAGACAGCAACACCAGCAGCCTCAAAGTTCAGCGATATTCAGATCTAGACCAATCTCTAGGCTTTTTTTTTTTTTTTTTTGACAGCTGCTGCCTCTACTTTAGGCAAGGACATTAGCGCCGAGAGGAAAAAAAATTTGATTTTAATGCAAGCCCCAGTAATCAGCTATTTGTGATGGAATTTTATCTGTCCTGGTCTCTAAGGGATGAGAAGCAAGCAGAGAGGAAAGAAGGGTCAGAAATTAGTATGCAGAAATATCTGATCAGCCAAAGTAATTTTCTTTAATAATCGTATTCATACTGGCTGCTCTCCGCTCACTAGAAGAATTAAGTATTTAATAGTAATATATTTCATCTGGCAGCAGTTCCGTTTCGTTAGGAGCTGTGATGCCTCGCCGGGGTGGGGGTGGGCACGGAGGCGGCGGTAGGAGGGCCCCGACTTGTCGGGAACAAAGCTGCCGGTGGGTCCCGGGGGGCCGCGGCTCTGCCAGCCCCCCCCCACCTTTGATGCCCGGCACCCGTCGGGGCTGGCACGGGGCGAGCTGGTGGCGGAGCTGTAATTACAGA
Source organism: Anser brachyrhynchus (assembly GCF_964034855.1). Taxonomy (NCBI): domain Eukaryota; kingdom Metazoa; phylum Chordata; class Aves; order Anseriformes; family Anatidae; genus Anser; species Anser brachyrhynchus. Next base: position 3,837,783 of record NC_137720.1, on the reverse strand, counting down.
GCAGCGAGCTCCGGCGGGTGGGTGCGGGAGGAAGGCGCCGCCGCGGATTCGGCACCGAGCGGGTTGGCGGTGGGGGCCCCGTGGGAAATGCTGTGCTGCGTCCTCGGGGCTGGGCACGCCGGGGACAGCGGGGTTTCTGTGGGTTTGTGCATGGCCTGAAAGGCTGCGGCTCCGAAAGGGCCGGGAGATGCACTCGTTATCGGTGTTGGCGTCCGTTCCGGGAGGTGTTCAGATGTGTGCTTAGCTTAAGCACGTCCGTAAGTCCCGTTGACGAGTGGGGCTTAGCCAGCCGCCTGGGCACCAGCCTGGGTACCGACGTTTTCCCCAGTCAGTGGGGAAATTCACACCGATCCCTGCAGAATACACAAGAGCCCCCCATAAGCTGTGCTGCCCAGGCCAGGTATCCCCCATGTCCCCCCCCCAGTGCCACCCACAGCCCCCTCTCACTGGGGACATCAGCGGCGTCTCCTGCACTTTCCAACCTCACGGCACCCCCGGGATAGAGGAGGGGGACCCCAGGACGGCAGCACATGGACACCTGGGTGAGGACAGGGGGACACATCCCTGCGTGCCACGGCTCCTCCAGGACAACCCGAGCGAGCATCCAGGGCCGTCTGCTCGTGCCAGCCCTGGCTCTGGCACCCGCCGGGATCTGCAAACGCAGGGGGCAGGGGTGAGAAGTACCAGGGAGAAACCAATCCATATTTGCTCCAACAGAAAGAGAGAAAAATTAAAATCGGAGTTCAAATCCTCTATGCTCTTTTAGAAGCACATGATGTAAACAGATGGAAAGTGATGTTGGCAGCTCAGATCACTCAACAGTCCGGAAGGAGATGCCGATGTGTTAAGCTGACAGCCCTCCAGGCACGGGGCGAGGAGGCAGCTGGGGATTTCGGGGTGCCTTGGCAAAACAGCGACCTGGGAGAAAGAGCCTTGGAGAGGTGGGAGATTCACTCTCACGGGCCAGCCTCTTGCAGAAATTACAGCAGCGAAATAGTATCGCAGACCCTTATACTGTTGTCGCTTTCTGGAGTAATTGCAAGCAAGATATCAACGGCAAAGAAAAATTGGTAACATCTGCTGGGGAAGAAACTCGGCTGCAGCAGCGTCAGGGCATCCTGAACCCCTGGGCACGGGTGGGAGAGAATCCCAGGGCTGGGCGATTTCCAGCAGTCGTGGGGTATTTTGGGGAGCTGGGATGTGACACCCCCTTCCCCAGGGGCTCACCAGGGGTGAGCTGAGCCTCCCACTCTCTGTCCCATTGGGGTCGGACGTGTCTGGGTGGCCAGGACTGGGCAGTGGGGCTGCGAGGCTGGGATGTCAGTGGTACCAGCCCCAAGTCCTACAGGGAGGGAAATTGGGGTGTGGGGAAGGAGATGGCTTGCCACGCATCGCTGTGTGGAGTGATCTGAGCTGGGACACAAGGGGATGGTTCGAATCTCTCTCTTTCCTCCTTCCTAAAAGTTTTGTGCTTTATTTCCCAAATTTGCTAAGCCGAAGGTGGTGCTGTACCCCGCACCCTTTCTCCTCTGCTTGCTCCATCTCCCCTCTGCCCGTCCCGGCCGCTCGCTCCCTGCGGTGGTGCCGTGGTTTCCGCAGCAGGGCCGAAAGCAGAGGTGCAAAAAGGGATCGGCTCCATGGAGCTTGCAAATGCCAGCACAAGCTGCTCGGCTGAAAAAAGATCTCGCAAAGTGGGACTTGGCTCCTGTGATAAACGTACTGCAGGGTGGGAATAGTGAGTAAATAAATAGTGTGGCAGGGGATAAGGCTTCTCTCGTGGCAAAAAGAGTGAACGTTAGGGGTGTGAAAGCTCCGAGGTGCTGCCAGGACTCCACTTCTGACAGCAGCGGGCTGCAGCCAAGGGGCAGGGCAGCTGCGTGCTTCGGGATTTACGTCGGGACGTGGGTTTGCAGGACGCTAACACCCCCCTCTGAGCGATGGGGAAAACATTATGAAACATTTTGGGGTTCCGGGACGCTCCTTCCCTTGTTCTCCACTCCCTCCGCTGCCAAATGGCTGCGGGGACTGGGCTGGGGAGGGAGGAAGGGGGTTCCACCTGCAGCCCCCTCCCCAAGTCACCCAGCGGCCAGGGCCACGTGCGCCCATGGGAACGAGCACAGCTCGGTGCCTGCACCCAAACGGGGGGCTGCGGTCACCCCACCACCATCCCCCTGCCGTGCCCCTGTCCGGCAGCACCCCGGGATGCTGGGCCCTGCTGGGGAGCATCGGTTGCCATCTCCTGCCTGCCCCGCAGCCCCTTCCTCGCCTCCTGTGCCTCGCACCAGGGACACCGAGGCTGCCGCGAGCTCGCCTCCCCTCCATCCCCTCCGGGGCTCTGATGGCACAGCCAGAGCTCGCTGCGGGTGCTGCTGCTCTCGAAAAGGCCCGCGTCGGCCATCCAGCTCCCGGTGAGCATCCTCGTCCCTCCGCGGGGCCGGCGACCCCGGGCATCCATCCCATCCCGTAGGCGCCTGCCCTCCTTCCTCCCCTCCGTCCCGGCCCCCTCCTCCCCAAAGCGCGGTCTGCAGAGCGCGTGTTTGTGAGCTCACAGGGAACGGCGGGACACGGGCCTTTCTCTCGGCTCTAATGAAACCCTTTAATCATATTCAAATAGGTTACTGTTCAGGGGGAAAATAGAAATATGGATTTGATAGCAATAAATTTCCCTGGCTGGCTAAGCCCAGTTCTTAATTGTCCTGTCCCAGGGCTCGCACATTTCATTGTTCGTTAGGTGCTTAAGTCCCTGCTCTCATTTTGTGGCGGTGACATTACCGCTGATGGCTCTAATACTCTCATAATTTGAAAGGGGATTTGCATGATAGAACGCAGAGTATTAAAAGAAAAAGAAAAAAGGAGAGTTAAAAAAAAAAAAAAAGGAGGGAGGGGGCGAAGAAGGAGTGTGCGGGGGGGCAGGGGAGCGGATTCAGCTTTCACTTAAAAAAAAAAAAAGTCACTTTCTTCAAAGTCAAATCATTGTTTTCATTAAAGTGAGGGGAAAAAAAAGTGTCTCTTCTGCACAGTCAGTCCGGCCTGGCACTGGTATTATCCTTATTGTTGCTAATGGTTATTAATTATTATTATCCTGCTACACAGAGCACTGCGGACGTGATGTCCCCAACGTCCTTGGGACAAAGAGAAAAAAAAAAAAAAAAAGCCGGGTGTCCGGGCCGGGGCGGGCTCCTGGCAGGCGGCGAGCAGCGAGCGGGGCTTTGCCACCGCCTCGGGTGCGGCGAGGTTTTGGCAGGAGCCGCGGCAGGTATCGGCATCCCCGCCTCAGCAGCTTGTTTTATTTTGGCGTGCCTCAATGTGCTGCCAGCTGCTGCCCGCGTTTCAGGTCAAGGGGTTTTTTTGGGGTAGAAAACACAAAATAAATGTCACGACTCCCCACTGCCTGCCTTTGTCCCCAGACTTTGGTTACTCTTCGGAGATGAGCCCGAAAATTGTTCCGAAATTTCTGGAGAGACTCCGAGCCGCGCGGGGGGGTCCCACCGCTCCCACCGGAGCCGGGTCGGATCCTGCACCGCTGCTCCTGGAGGGGCTGGAAAGCAGACCCAGAGCCATCACCAGGCTGAACGTTCACAGCCGCTGGCTTTTAGGGCCGGGAAGACCCATTATGATCATCTGAGCTGCAAGGAGCGGAGCCCGCTCAGCACCTGGGGTGCCAGAAATCCTGATGTGGATTTTACAGAGGCAAACCCGTCTGTGCAGAAGAAAAGGGACGCGAGTCTCACAGCACGAAGATCGAGGGGAGCAGCGATTGCTGCTGCTGGCAGAGAGCCCCGGGGCCAGCGCAGCCCCGGGATTGTTGTCGGGAGGGTGAGCGTTGCCCCGCTCTTGCTCTATCTCCCTTCGGTTTGGCTCGCTAGTTTTGCCCAGCCACAAAGAAATTTATCCCAACTCTTGACAGCGACTCAGTCATTAATTTCGTGAAAAAATCTGCAGTCTCGGATATCTTCGGAGGGATTTTGCTTTTCCCCTTGCTGGCTGGTTAAGGGAGGCAAGGAACGCACCTACACAGAGACCAGAAAGGGTTCCCTCGAGCTAACCAGAAGTCGCCTTGCCTTCCGGAGCTGCCTCCACCTGTATTTTTGGGGGGAGCACTCGCCAAAAAAATCACAGCCACATCGCCCAGCTCAGGTCCAGCCCTCGGACCAGCACCAGTCCCCAGGCCACCACCCCATGTGCCACATCCCTGGCAGCTGCGGGTCCCAGAGGAGGGCTTGTGCTTGCTGACACATCCCCAGCCCTTTCCCCAGGAAAACACACGAAGAGAATCCCCAACCAAAAACCAGCGTGGGGTGAAATCAATTTTTTTGTTCACATCTTTATATGGAGACTGCAGTTGTGGTCTGTAGCTGCTCTGAAATTTAGCACCGTGCGTGGACACACACTGCAGTGCTCCTGTGTCCTGTGTCGGGAGTCCAGGTGAAGGCTTATAGCCATCAGCTGCTTGTTTTCTAACCATGAAGTGGTTGTTGGGAATGTATTAACCATTACTGTAGTGTCTGAGGCTCGTGCGGGGATCATTTTTTGCCTGCCGTGCTCTTATCTAGCGACTTAGCATCATTCAAGGTGAGAAGGGCCCTGGGAGAGAGTCAGCCCGGCTCTGATCTCCGCAGAACCGGAGCCCTTTGCCCCACCTCGGGTGCTGGTCTCGCACCCCCTGCCCTCGGTCCCTGTGCCCGTGGTCGGTCCCACGCCGTGCAGGGATGAGTATCGCTGTGTCTTTTCATCCCAAAGACCATTCGCCACCCATTTCTGGGAATTTTACCGTCCTTAGTGCCCACGGGAAGGAGCCCGAAGGGCTCCCAAAGAGAAGAAATTTTTATTTGCGCCCCCACGCCCACAGGGAACGCACAGCCAAATTCCCAGACTCGGGGCTCTTTGCCCTGCCCTCGCTACCAACAAATCCTCTGTCCAAAGCACGTTGGGTTTCCTCTCCTCACGCACCCCAGGCAGGTGTTAGGCACAGGGCAGAGCAGGGATAGAGCTCAGGACCCACGGGCGAGGTGCAGCAGCAGCCCGGGCTGTGAGCGCTCTGCCCTTTGTGGGAGAGGGCTGCGGACCCCGCACGTGCTCCGGCAGCTGTCTAAAGCCTGGGAGACCCTCGAGGGCACGAAGGAGCCGGCAGCGGTGCGCTGAAGGAGGGCTCCTGGTCTAAACAGGATCATCTCGTCTCTCTCGTGTTCTATTTTCATCGCCGCAGCGTTGGACCACTTCCACGAACATATTTACCCAGCGAGGTGACTACCATCTGTCTCCTCTTTATTAAAATACTCCAGGATTTTCCCCCATGAGTCCTCGTCCTTGGGAATAGGCAGAAAGGATGTCAGCGAGCTGGAGGGAGGGCTGGGAAGTGGGTCAGCCCCGTCAGGAGCTCGCAGCCCCTCCAAACTGGGGCACGTCGCCAGCCCGGGGACACGGCTCTGCTCGGGCTCGGCCGCCGCCGTCGGATCCCGGGGCATTTTTTTTTTGCCTAAAGCAGCCGTTTCCAACGGTGCCGTGTTCGCTGCCAGCCCCCACCGTGCAGCGACTTGTTCCCCGGTTACGTCACCCCGCATAAAAAGGGAATTATCCGGGCCTCCGTTTCAGCTGAAACAATACTGCAAATTAGCAAAACGTGCGCTCCGCTCCCCACCCGCCCCGCTCCCGCCCATCTCTCCCCGTTCAGGCGAGATGGGCAGGTTGAAATAAGACCTGCTCCGAGGTTCGGGGGGATTAAGTCACTGAAGGCGATTTTGTGGAGTTTAGAAAAACGCCCATTTCCTCTGAAAAGGGGAAAAAAAGGGGCCTTGAGACAGGCCCCTCTGCGAGGGGTGGATGCGGCACCGCGCTCCAGGCAGGGCCCTGCTGCTTCACCAGCTGGAGCTGTCCTGCTGTTGTCCCAAAACCTCAGCAGCCTCCGCCACCAAGGAGGCGGCCTTGCCCTCCTGATGCCACCCCAAGGCCCTCTGCAGCTCTCGAGGGGGTCACCACCAGCCCCAAATTGTCCCTTGTGCAGTGCAGCAGCATCCCTGCCCTCTGCCTGCTCTCACGTCGGTGGTGGGATGGGGACGTGGGACATGCGACGTGGGATATGGGACATGGGATGGGGACATGGGATGTGGGACATGGGACGTGGGACATGGGACGTGGGATGTAGGACATGGAACATGGGACATGGGACATGGGACATGGGACATGAGACATGGGACATGGGACATGGGACATGGGACATGGGACACGGGACATCTCCCAGCCACCATCCCCAGCCCCGCTCACCCCAAGGAAGCACCGGAGCCAAAGTGGAGCTCAAATATTTTTGTTCTCTCATTCACTTAGGGCTGGGGGGAGGAAGGAAGGGGGGAGAAGGGAGAAGAAGGGGAGGGGGACAAAGGGGGTTTAATAGGCTCCAGTGACAGCACAATGTCCACATTGGGAAAAGATTAATGACGAAAATTAATCGCATGACCTTTCTTTCGAGGAGCTGGAGGTGAGGCGAGCCATTAAAGCCTCTTATGTTGTAATTAACGTTTGAGGGGAGAAAAGACTGGCTTTAGAATGGATGTGATCATTTAATTAGGGTTATGCGTCAGTGCCACAACAGGTTCAGAGAAGTCATAATTTAACTATAGCTTTAAATTACACAGTCAGAACGCGGATGGCAGGGTTTAATGGCAGGGAAGCGCTGCCACCGAGGAGCAGGGAAAACAATTAAATAAACACCTCGAACAGGGGAAGGAGACGGAGACGGCCGCGGAGGCGAGGAGGGCATCCTGGGCAGGGAAGTGGCAGCTCGGGCTCGTTTGTAAGGGAATCCTGGAGAAACAGAGCAGGACAAACCTCCAGCCTCCTCCATTCAGAGCGTCATCCTCCTCGGTCATCACTGACCAAGGTTTCCAGGCAGGGGGGACTTTTGGAGCCCAGGTTTGTCCACCAGCCCTGATCGATGCTCACAGCAATGCCCGGTGCTGTGTGCCAGGCACAAGGTGCTTTGCAGTGGGTACCCATGATCAGAGACGGATCATTTCCAAATGTCAGATATTAGGAAAAAAAAATAAAGTATTCCTTTATTCCCTTGCAGGAAAATTCACAAAAAAACAATGCAGAGAAATGCCAGGATTTCCCTTCCCTTGGTGTCCACGTGGTGAGAGCAGCGGCTGCTTCAGCGCTGCAGCTTTTTGGGCAGTGGGACGGGATGAAATCCTGCGGGACCGCGTCTGGAGGGTCGAGTGGAAAGGGAAAAGTTGGATTGCGTTTGACTTTGGCGCAGGGAACGGGTTTTACAGCTACTTGGTGCGGCGCGGGCGGGTGTGTACGTTATAGAGGAGGTGAAGGTGGATGTGTAGAGTCTTGGAAAATTATATGTGAGAAATGAGTGTCATGATCAAGTGCTGCATATTGGATGGATTATTAAGGTTCAAAATTAAAACATATACAATATTGCCGATGCCAAGAGCTCTCTAATCATAAATCAGTTCCCCTGACCCCTTCATAATCATGAGATTGCCCTAAAGAGCATCAGATTTTACATAGTAATAAATGTGAAAGGGTGTTTTTTTTTTAATTGGCCTTCTGTTTCTTTGAGCCTGCAGTGGTCACATTCTCAAACCACTCTTGGCAATCAGAAGGATGTTTTATTTGTTTCTTAGTGAAGGTGGAGGTTTTTCTGTAATGCTGCATCTTGGTGAAATTACGCTTTAGAAAAAAAAAAAAGGAACGTTTCTCACAAAACCTTTCTTTGGCACCACAGCAAGCAGAAGTGACTTCAGCACGGGCAGAAATCTGGAGTAAATAGTGCTCTGCTTCTACCTTAGGAGCAGTGTTAGTAACGATAGTCTTGGTAAAAGGGAAGAAATCTTCGTGTTCTCCTTTTCTTTCATCATTTGCTTTGGTTTTTCTCTTGCTTTTGCTCACCAAGGGACTGTTATCACTGATGTGTGAGTTTCACTTTGCTTTTTATCTGCTTCACCTTCCAGGGGAGGTACTCCCGTCTTCCCATCGTGCTGTCAGGTTTGGGCTGTGAGCCCTTGCTTCTCTTTCCCTGAAAGCCTTACAGCATGTAAAGATGGTGAAGGAAGCCCCCAGATACTGCCACATTATTAACCAAAAGCTCCTTAAAACCTTTCCTCTCCTGGCACACAGGTCTGAGTGCCCCTTGCTACCCTGGTTAACACAAGCCAGCTTTGTGTCCCCACCACTGTCACCAACGGTTCCTGCACTGCCCTCTGCAAGAGCAGGATCAGATTTTTGCATTTTTACCCTTGTGCTGTTTTACTCTCAACTCAGGCTGTGCAGAAATGGAAGGGGAAGGAGGCTGCGCATCCCCCTCTTTGTATTTTGCCCATTTGCTCTCAGCAGACGGGACTCCAGGCTGCGCTGTGTGCAGTCACTGCACCCATTTCTCTGCAAAATGCTGAATTTTCCGATGGCACCTCGTGTCCTGGGGCTGCACCTAGCACTGGGTGGCTGCGTTTGCTCTGCAGCCCCTGCGGTTTCTGTGCCTTCATTTCAGAAAAGCACATAAGCACCTGCTTAACACAGAGAGCGGGGTGAAGCCGATCCCTGCTTTAGCGAAGCACTTAAGACAAAGTGCCTTGCTAAATCGAAGCCAAATGCAACTCCAGGCTGCATAAACAGAGGTATCCACTTGTCAGCGAGACCGTGCACATGCTGAAGTACCTGCTTGTGAGTGGCCCCATCAACCAGACCGCTGTCCTGCTTGGATATGTGCTGCATTTGCTGAGCAGCAAGCAACTGGATTCCAACAGGTCCCCAAACCATTGCCAACAGCACTGGCCTGACCGTACCCAAATTCCTTACAGATTTGGGGGATTGAATGCTCAAATCATTTCTGTACTGAGTTTTGCAAAAAGCAAAACTCTCCCAGCTCCCGCTGTCTCTGCAATCTCTCCCTGTGCACCAAACCTCCCCAAGGACAAGGTTGCTTTGCCCAGCCCGTGCAGGACTGTTGGCATGAGTAGGGCGTTATTCTGCTCTCACTCACAGTGCAGGCCAGCAGTGAAAACTTTCGTCACTTTCCTGTCTGTCCTGCTAGAGAGACTCAGAATAAAATAAAAAAAAAAAAAAAAACTGGAGCAAAGGGTGCTGCATTTCTCTGGTTACTTTGTGCTCAGACATTTGGATGCTCAGATGTGTAAAGGGATAGAAATGCACAAGAGGAACTCAAGCCTGTTTCATCCCAGATCCTCACCCTGTTCTATGTCAAAGCAGTTGCCTGGTTTTCCCCTAAACACCCGCCTCTGCAAGAAAGCCCAGGAACTGGGAAGAACCAAGTGCCAAAAAAATGCATCACTCACTCCATGCCAATGCTATTGCCAGGCCCTTCCTTGGGGACACGCCAGGTCCCTCTCACCGCAGTGACCCACGTGCTGCCACACAGGAGCCTCGTCAATCCCTGCTGCTGACTGCCCCATAAACCCCAGTGCCCTCGAAAGAGAGAAAAAAAAGGAAATGACTTCTCTCCTTCATGGAGGTGTCGTGGCCTTAAAACTTAATAGTCTCTCAAATGCCGTAATGCAAGAGGGGACTTTTATGGACTCGACAAGGGATAATATTATTAAGATGTGTTATTATATTAATTCCAATATTTCACGAGATGGGGAGGGGGGGGAAGGGTGAGGAATAAAACCTTTCGCTGGGGAGTTCTGGGTTGTCTTAGCCCTGCCTGGGGATGCGCAGAGGGGTCAGTGCCGGCTGCCGGGGTTCCTTGGTGACATTGGCACCGCCACCAAACGCCCATTTGCTCTTCCTGGGCTGATGTCAGGGGTCCTGGTGGGAGTTGGTGAGTGGCCTGTGGTGTCCTAAGTGTGGTGGGTTTGGAGGGGACAGCTGGGCAGGCAGGGGCAGCAATCCAAAGGTTGTGCCACCGTCAGCAGGGAGCAGATGGAGAGGGCTTGGGAAGGAGCCCTGGGCTTGTGCTCGTGGGCAGGTAACAATGCTGGTGAGGCACCCCGTGCCCAGAAACCAGGGCTGACTCAGCACTGAGAGGAAAGGTAGTCCCTTTACGCACTGACATACCTCGAGGAAGGCCTCGCCAACCACAGGGTTTTGCTGGAGGGGACAAGGGAGTGCCCAGGGATGTCCCCAGCCAGCCAGCTCCGCCACAAGCAGGGGCAGAGGCAGCCCCATCCACCAAATGGCTTCCTCGTCCAAACAACCACTGCTCGGTCGCTTCCTCTTCTAACCCCCTCTCTTTCTCCTTCTGCCCCTATTTCCCTCTTCCCTTCTTTTTTCCCCTCTTTCTATTCCTCCTTACCTCTCCAAGCCAAAGTGCCTGCTGGGATTTTGGAGCCCAGCCACTGCCCAGCTTTCACCGTGTGTGGGCAACACCAAACAAACAGACTGTAAATAAAATACCCTCTCTCGCACACACACGCACATATTTTCTCCATTACCTCCGCTAATACTGTCTTTCTTCCATCTTGAGTTCAATGTTGTTTTTTGTCTCTCCCAAACCCCTCCTCCTCCTCCTCCCCGCAATTTATTCCAGCTGTGAAAACCTTCCTGCCATCCCCTCTGCCACACGGGCGGATAGGTGAGTGGCAGCGAGAGAAGCCCCTCTAAGCCACTGTGGCTAATCGATCCCACATGTGCGACTTGGCGGGCGGCCCGCGCCGCAGCCCGGCCGGACGGCGCGGCTCCTGCCGAAATCAGGCCGGCCCTTTACGGGCTCCAACCCAGATCCTTCCCTCCCCGAGCCAGGATGGGATGAGACGGAGGGGTTTTGTTTTCTGCACCCTCCTGTGCTTGCTTCGATGGTGCTGTCTGGTCCACAGGGGCAAGGTGGAAGCCTGCGGGGAGGATGAGGAGGACGAGCAAGGAGGAGCCATCTCAATAAGTCCCCCAAGGCTGACCTCAAAGACGTTGAGGCCGATGTTTGCTCATCTCGATGTCTTTAGGTAACACTTTCCACTTCCAGATCGGCCTGCTGGGAAGCTGGCACCGATCTCCCCACTTACTGCTGGGGAAGCAGCGTTGCACGAGAGTGGGTGACTTGTCCCAGGTGCCACCCAGGGCTCTTCATGGGGCCTTGCATGCTCTGTAACCCCATGCAAAGTCCCCCTCCAGCAGCTGGGAAATGGACCTGGGAGCTCCGCTGTCCCTGCTGGATGCACAAACCTGCTTAGATCCCTCTGTGACTGGTGGGGATGAAAACAAAGTAAAGTCTGTGCATCACTCCCGTCCCACGATGCTGTATAAGTCGATAACACATCCTTTGTCGTAAGCGCATGAAGAGATCAGATTCTCAAATCCTCCCATCCTTTTTTTTTTGATTTGCTGTCTTTTGTTTTTAATAAATACATATCGGGGCCTTTACAAAGCAGAAATGGGAAGCGTTTTTGGCAGGTGGCAGAACTTTGAGCAGGATCCAAAGCACCATCCTGCCTGCCAGCCCTGTGCGCCCGGTGCTCGGAGCTCTCCGTCAAGGCAGCGCACCCTGGGGACCGACAGCGAGCCCTGGAGACACAGTGGGGGAAGAGCCTTGCTAAACCTTTAAAGACCGCTTTATTTAATGGGTAGCTTTAGTTAAGCGGTGGCTCCTGCCGGGCTATTTTGCTGGCTTCCCTGTGGTCTCAACACCAAGCAAATAGATAGGAATTTGCCGTCGTGGCCCAGGGGTGCAGCGAGAGGAGAGGTATAATCCTCGCTTTAGAGCAGGTTTTAGGCAGAAGCAGGACGTGCCCCTTAGTGCAAACCTCCACTCTCAATGTGGCCTCAAGGAAGTTGTGTCTGTCTGACCAGGTGGCCTGGCCAGATTTTTGGCTAAAGAGGATTTTTGCTGTCCCATTCACCCCACTGGTCTCCATCCCAGGAAGCTTTTCCTTGCCCAACCCACACTTGGAAATAGGGAAGACCTCAATGACGCCATGTCCTCCTGGTGACACCAGCTCAACCTGGACATCTGGAGAAATAAGCAGAGCTCAGAGCGGGTATCCAAACCCAAGTGACCACTGGCTTTTCATTAATTTCCACCGCCGAGACAGAGCCTCCTCCGAAAACCACATCCACGGGACGCACACACCAACACTGCAGCAGCCAGAGGGCACGCACCCTTGACACCTTCAGGTGGAAGCCATCTCTGGCAGCCCAAAAGGAAAGCAAGGCAGCCTGATCTGACACTTTTCTGACCTGCCTCTCACCTCGATATTGGGGCTACAAATGTAAAAAGAAACCAGAGTCTGCGGAGGACTCGTGAGCGGGTGAGCTCCACTGCACAGTGGCCAGTCGGCTAGCTGCAGCGTGTGTTTTTACATAAAGTTTTAAAAAAGGTAGGAGGGGAACTTGTAAAACAAATAAATAGGGGATCTTCTCAGCGAATCTGTCAGAGGCAGAGCAGAGGATTGCTCTGCTAAAAGAAAGCCACGTTTCCTAAATAAAGTGCATACTTGGCTGCGCGGTGCTCAGACACGCCAGTGAGGTCCTGACTCCTCTGAAGTGAACATCTGCTTGATAAATGTTGTCTCCCACCTGATGGAAGCAGTTGGGCAAAGGTGTGGATTTCTTCCAGATGGGGAGCGTGGGTGCTGTCGTCTGATTTTGAACCAAGAACCCGCGTGTTGCAGCCCTGCTGAGGGGTTTGCCTTCCTCCCACTGCTGCTGAGCAGGAGGCGAGGCTGAAAATGAAAGAAGCAGAGAAGAGGTGCAAGGATGAAGCGCCAGCCTCTCCTCTCCTCTCCTGCCTCCTGGGCTTTTTCCCCACTCTCCTTCTCCCTCCAGCTCCCTCCTTGCTTTGCACAACCGCAGCGGGGTGGCGACGTCCTTCCCCGTGCTCAGCCACTTGGGGGGACCTCCTGGCCACTTCAAAGAGCAAAAAATTTGGCTGCAAGGAAGGAAATCCCAGTGCCCAGAGGAAAAGAGCTTGTGCAATGTGTAATGTCCTTTTCAACGCTCATGCAAGGCTTTGGCCTCGGGTGACGGGGAGCTGGAAGGGCCCTGGGGCGCAGAGCAGTAAGAGAGGAGCAAACCTGCCCGGCATCAGTGCTGGGATCTGGCTGCTGGGACACAGAGGTGGGGTGAAGAAAAAGGAGAGGAATGGCCCTGGATTTCCCCCAGATGTGTGGCGGGCCCACATGATTGATGGCATCTGTCTTTCGCTTTATTAAACTTGTGCAGCCATGTTCAGCCAGGGATTTGCAAGCGGCTTAATGAGTATTAGGGAGGAATCTCCTGGCAGGACAGGGAGATTTCAGGGGTTTGCTGAGCCACTGGCAGGAAATGTCCTGCACGATGCGGCATGTCCTGGAGGACGCCGGAGCAGAGGCAAGGGCAGAGGGGCCGTCACCTCGCTCTGCAGACTGCAGCGCCAGGGACGTGGGTGCTACGGGTCTGGAGGTGGGCTCTCTGGGTTGGTGCCCTCTGAAAATAACCACCTGCGTGCACGGATGGGCAAGAACTGGTGACAAAAGCTTTGGTTTGCTTTCTAGGTCCTGAATCCAAACTCAGAGCTCAGGAGCAACCTGAAGAACAACTCATTTGTGTGTCCGGGCAGGAGCTGGGGAAAATGGGGCTCAAAAGGGGTTTTGAGAGCTGAGTTATCCCAGAGCCTGCGCCCTGGGTTCAGCCCTATCCTGGTCTCTGGTGCTGGCTCCCACCTCTCCAGGGCACTGGCACGTCTGGCTGGTCCTTCCTCGTCTTTTCCCCTTTGATGGGGAATTTCAAGCTGCCAAGACTTCGTGTCGTGTGCCTGCATTTCCTAGTGGATGTACATGCACGTGTGTGCACGCACCTACATGTAAATCTGTGATATTTGTGTGCATCTGTATGCGGGGTGGGGAACACTGACATGGACCTGCTCGTCTCCAAACATTTGTGATATAAAATCCTGATTAAATACAAAAGTTTCTCAGCTGCAGAGGAGCGCAGTGCCCTCCCCATGGCACCCTGAGCCGGGAAATCACTCCGGGACGTTTCCAAGCGGATTCTCCATCCACAGTGCGTGAGCTCTGTGTGAGGGGCTGCGGGGGCACAGAAAAATTTTCCCCCTCCTCTGCCCCGAGCTTCCAGCGCTCGGTGCTGTGGTCTTCCTCCAGTCCCCGCCACCTTCTGAGTGCTGCAGGTCGCATCTCCATCTTTCAGTTTCTCTGGCTGCTTTCTGCCTGCTTTAAAGCCTTTTTGTGGCGGAAGACACCCCCCGACTAGATGCTGCAGCGTGGAAGGGTTTGCTCCCTCCCCTGCCGATCTCTCGGCTTTAATCCCTCACCTACGTCACTCCGGGCTCCATCCACACCCTCCCCACCCGGGCACGTCACGCTCACAAGTCTCTGCACAAACTCAGGCCTCTGACGCACAAACAGCGTTTTGAAAAGAACTCAGCTCGCTTTCCTTCCATTCCCAGTCCCGACTTTGACTGGTTGGGGTCCGCTCTCTGTTTTGTTTGGTTTGGTTTTAAATTCACGCCCTGGCCACAGCAGCTTGACCCTTCCTTTTCCTTTCCAAAGAAAGCCGAGAGCCTTGGGTGCCGGCTCCCCGGTGCTAATTTCGAAGGCTTTCAGCAGCACTGTTAAAAGAAGGGGGATTTCGGGAGGAAGCCAGCCCGGAGCGCTGTATCCTGGGGAGCAGCGGGTGCCGTGAGCTCGCAGCGGGGCTGGCCGGGAGGCTCCGGGATCGATCCCCTCTGCCGAGGCCAAACCCCGGAGCTGACGGCGGCCGTCGAGCCCAGCCCCGCTCGGGAACGTGCCCTCTGGCCTCCGTCCTCTCTCCGTCCCTCCCGCGGCCTCCGCGCTCCCTCCTTCCCCCAGCCTCCCCCTTCCTGCCTCCTCTCCGGCTCGGTTGTTTTTCTTATTTTAATTTTTTTTTTTTTCCAGGGATTTTTTTTTTTTTTTCGGTGCCTCTCTTTGTCAGAATTAGTCAGGGCTGAACTGCCTCCACTCCCCAAGGAGACCCTATTTCACCCTGCCTAAAGTTCACCGCCTTGTCAAACCGAGCTAATCTCCTGCCGGGGAAGGAAAAAGGCTCATTTCAAACTGCTGCACATTCGGGGAGCGTCTGGGGGAGGAGGAGGTCTTCCTGGCTCCAGCCTGAAAAGACCCCGGACAATAATACCCCTTTTGTTCTAGGACAGTGGGAGGGGGCTCGGCGGTAGGAATGAAAGATGGGGGATATTAAAGGAGCAGGTGAAAGACATGCGTCTTCAGCAGTCACAGATAAGAGCCGACCCCCTTCTAATCTGACTGAAGCTTATTATCTTACCGCCACAGTCATTACTATTAATATTAAATACGGAAAAAAAAGAAAACTGCATGAGACAACAACCTTAGAGAGGCTGGCTTTAAAGCACCAGCACTCGCGGAGGTAAAGCCGGTGGCAGGGGGCTCTGTCCCCGCGGATGCTCAGCCTGCGTTTGGCGATGGAGGATTCGGCCTTCCGGCTGCAAGTCGCCCCTTTGGGCCAACGCGCTCGATGCAGAAAACGTGGCTGGGACAGAGACTTTCCTGCTCCTTCCCTTAGCAGAAAGGAACAGGACTGGAGAGGGTTTGGTGTGGGAGGATCCACATCAGGGGATCCTCTGATCCCCCCCCAAGCTGTTTGCCCAGCGCTCGCCCCAGCAGCTGCCGGGGGGGCTCCGGCGTCCTTCTCCCACCACAAGCCCAGCCCGGGAGAGAGGAGCTGCCCAGCCCAGCCGTAATCATTTTCGCTGTAATTTGACAGCCCCTGCCTCTGGGCCGCCGATGCTTTTTGTGCGCAGAGGGGAGGGTTTGGGATCAGAGCGGCTGGGGGCTGGCGAAGGTGGCCCCGAGCGTGCCCTTGGTGTGGTGGTCGGGGCACGAGCTGGGATGTTTGCTCTCCCCACAAACCTCTCCCATCCCCGAGGGGTTCAGTGGGGCTGGGCAGCCGCTCCTGCCGGGTACGTGTGGGTTTCCCTGCCAGAAATCTTCGTCCTCCCTTGGGGAAGGGAACATGCCACCAGCCTGGCTACGGTGCCACAGCTCGCAGCGCTTGCAGGGTTGGCCTTCGTTAACCACGCTGGGGCAGGAGGTGGGGAGAGCCCCCAGGAGGGAGATGGAGGCCCCAGCCCCATGCCTAACCCTGATGTTGCAGTGGATCCTGAGCATGAGGATGCAAAAAGATCAAGGCCAAGCTGCTGGCATGGCCGTCCCTCCAGGGCAGGTTATTCAAAGGCTCACGGGTCTGATCCTGACTCCACCAGCCTCATTGCAACAAAACGGCTTTGGGAAGGGCAAAAATGGTGCTCGATCCCCACCGGCTGCACCTGCACGGGGTGGGCAGAGCCGGGCACAGCCTCCAGTCCCCTTTCCCAGGGCGCCGGGGCTGCCGACGCGGTGGGAGAGCTCCCGCCCTAGTGAGGCACCGAGGAGGAATGTTTGCCGCGGCCTCCTTCCCCTACAGTAAACATGAACAGATGACCCCGGAGCGACATGCGAGGGTTGAAATAGTCTGTCTGTGCACTGGAGAGTCGTGGGAATGCAGCGGCCGCTACGTCACGCCGGGGGGACCGCGCGGCCGCAGGCACCGCCGCGCAGACGTGGCCTCGGCCGCTCGGGGCTGGGGGAGCCCCGGTCCGGCTGTGCCCCGCACGGCAAGAGCGTGAAAAACGGCCGGCCCTCGTCTTTGCAAGGAGGAAAAGATAGCGTGGTTATTTATTGTCATCAGCTGGCTCAGAGGGAGCTGGCGATCGCTGGTGGCAGGATGCTGAGCTGCGGTAGCTGAGCTGCGTCAAAGCGTAGCTCCTTCCCCGCGTCTACGGCCGGAGGAATCGGCAGGATGTGTAGGGGAACAACTGCTGCATGGCGGCATGGAGCATTTTTTCCCACCTGAGGAGAGCTTCTGGAAAGAGAGGGGAAAAATCCCTGCAGGGAAATAGCTCAAAGCCGTGCAAAAGTGTGCTAGGACGGAGCAAAATGGGAAAAGACCGTTCCTCGAGTTAGTAGGCAGGTCTGGAAAGCAGCAAATCGGAGCTCATTCTGTTACGCTTTGGTGCTGGTTTATGGGTTTTTAAGAGGGCTCTGAGCAGCTCCTGGCACACCGTGGAGGCACAGGGGTGACGTGTTGGTGGCACGGCACAGGCTGGCCTCGGCGCTGGGTGCGGAGCGAGAAGCGAGGAGCAGGCTGCGCACCCCGCAGCTCGCCCCCGGTGAGCAGGGATCGACACCTCCAGCAAGCAAAGACCCGGCCGTTATCACTTGCAGCTCCCGTTTCAACCAGCTTAACTCAGTTATATTACTTCACCCACCTGCAGACAGAGAAAATTCATCAGATTAATTTTGTGAGCCCCACGCTGTTTTCTGCTAGGTTTTCCTACAGGTCTGCGGGCGCTTTCTCCACAGACACCACATCTGACCCCAAAGGGCACGGGTGCGCCGTGGTTCTTAGGAACTCAGACTTGTTTAGTTGCAGCCCGATGCATGTTTTCCTAAAATTAGCCCATCTGAGCAGGGAAGGAGGCCCTAGCAATACCATGCATGCCGGCAATTTTCCACTCCTGTTTTTCAAAGCTAGGTACATTTTTTTGTTGCTCTAGACAGCCTGAATGTACTTTTCCTTATCTAATCTTGTATTGATGTGTCTGTTAGACAAGGTATGCAGCATGTGTCACTTCTGAATACCGGCATTCAGGACCAGCAAGCTGCTCTGGATAAGCTATTAATATTTTTGCATTTTGTACGCGCGAGGCTTTTTCTTAAAGCACGCAGTTAGTTAGTTAGTTCATTATTCTTCCCCCTTATAAAACAGCAATAAGCAGTGTCTACAGAGACAGAGCAGCCTTTGACACACACATGAAACCACATCAAGTCAAGGGAAACGACGGCAATACCGCACATACAACAATAGCAGGGAACCAGACAGCCCCAAAAATAAACCTAACTCCCCACACTGCATTAAGCGCTGCCTGATAATATGCATCTCCTAACAGGCAGGACACCCTGCAGCTGGTGAGATGTAGACTATTTTGGTCTCAGCAAATATTAATTAAGCCTCTGAGGATGGGTATTTGTTGTATCTTTCGCTCTTGACACAACAAAAATAATCTGAGGAAGCCGGGAAAGCACCGAATAAGTATTTTTACTAAATATGTGCAGATACCCTGGCCCCGCTGGGGGCGCGGGGATGTTTTACCCTGTCCTGCAAAGGCTTTGTCTGGTGCTGGCCCACCTGATGCTGTCCCGGTGATGGAAACAGCCAAATTTCCAGCAAAACCTGGGTTTTGCTCCTTAACTTTAATTAAACATTGAGGCAAGTCAAAGAAGCCTCCTTCCCCTCCACGCCTAACCTTATCCTTTGGGCAATATGGCTCACACGACCAAAATTTTCCCAACTCGAGAGCCTGAATTTAGGTCTAAAACTCCATAATTAAGCAGCCGAAGAAGAATCCCCTGGCGTCCATAACGCCTGGGTGGATGGAGATGTGCTGTGGTTAATGCTGTGGTCGTCGTTATCATCGCCAACCCCAGAACAGGGTGTTGGGTACTTTATAGCTGGTCGGAAGGAAGAGACTCATCTCCGAAGACAGCGCAAGCTGCCCCTAATTAATTGTCGGGGCGGCGGGTGTGAAGGGCTGCAGGCAGACAGATGTGTGCTCTCAGAGCTGCTCCGCAGTTAGTCAGGAAACGGGGTTTTTTTCCTCTCCTGAAAACACGGTGGTTTTTTTTCAGGGAAAAAAAGAAAAAAAAAAAAAAAAGAAAAAATCCAGCCCAGAGCCACCCCAAAAAGCGGCAGCAGGAGAGAGCACCGTGCACCCCCATGCAGCCCCCAGGATGTGCCACTGCCTTTCAGGCTCCCAGCTCCTGGGTGATGCTCAGTGAAATTCAGACAATTCCTGGGGAAAAAGGCACATTTCGGGCACATGCCACCCATACTGGCATGGAACAAAACCAATTTTCCATTGGAAATGGGAAACCATGGTGGTTTCCAGCTGCGCACACCTCCTGGGCAATGTGAGCTGCAGGGCTCACATTTTTCCAGTGTGGAGCCTGATTTTGGGTGCAATCCTGTGCTCGGGTGGTTAAAGCAGGGACCTGATTTTTGGAGGAGCTGCAGAGCCACAAATGCCCCTGGGTGCAGGCTGCGGGCAGGGCTCGTGCCCAGTTATTCACCAGTTTCTTACTGATCCCCCCCAGGAGAAAAGGCAGGATGGGGCAGGGAAAGTGGAATTAATAAAAGAACAGGATTTAAAAAAGTAGAAAGAAGAAAGTTTTATGAAAAAAAAGGTGGGAGGTGGGGAGAAAAAGGAGAAGTAGCTCCACAAAGTGACACTTAATTCAAAGCTTTTACTTTGGCTTTTCCACCTCGGAAGCATGAAAGCAGCTAAATTAGCAAAACAGAAGTAAACTGTTGACTGCTTCATTGCAGGATTAAGTGTGATAAATGGAGGTTTTGTTCAGCCTCTGTCCAGATGTTGTGTCTACGCTGGGTGTTTTTTTTTCTTTTTTTTTTCTTCTTTTTTTTTTTTTTTTTTACATTCTTGGCCTAAGGCCCATATATATTTTGGATACTGCAGGGAGTATATAATATCATTGGAAAATGATGTGGTCTGGTAACCTTTTAAATAACATTTCCTCCCTCCTCTCTTTTCTAATAGTTTGTTTTTCTTTCCATGTTTTCCTTTTATTGGGGGGAAATTTTTTTTGGAAATTAATGAGGCCAAAGTTTTAAAACAAACAAAACAAACAACCCCCCCAAACAAACCAAAGCAGAAAAACACACTGTTTCCCTCGCTGGTTGGGGGGCAAAAAGAGTTAAGGGACTTGTAAGGGCGCGGGCTAAGGATGTGTTTGGGACTTTTTTTTTTTTTTTTTCCTGTCTAGAAAACCTTCCTGATTATTTTTTAACATTCCCAGCGCACTTGGCCCAGAAGCCAGGCGGGGTTTGGGACAGTGACTTCAGTCCCTCGCTCTGCTTGCCTTGTCGGAGCCCCCAGCCCCAAAAGGCACGTCTCTTTTGCCCGGGACCTGGCAGATCGGAAGTACCTGCCGCTGGAAGCGCCGGACGGAGGCGGCTGACCGGCCTTTCCTGAATCTCCGACAGGATCCAGCAGGAATTCAGACCTCCCAGCTTCAAGAAAAACAAAGTCAGGCGGCGAGGGCAGTGCCCGCGGCGGGGGCAGCCGAAGCAGGGAGGTGGCCGACCCACCCCCATGCCCGGGCAGCGTTCCCCAGATTTTAGCATCCCCCCAAATGCAAGCAAAGCCGTATTCCCACATCTCCACCATCCACACGGTTTGCGAGCAGCTGGGTATTGCTGGGAGCTGCTTCATCCCGCTGCACCGCTCCGACTCCTCACTCCCCTCTCTCCTCCCGTGCTCCCCTGGGGGGGTCCCATTTTAATTTTTTCCAGGGTCCACCTTAAAAACCCATCTCCGCCACGGCTGTGCCTCAGTTGGCAAAGGCAGGGCTCAGCCTGGCTGCGGGAGAGGAGCCCGGCCCAGGCTAAAATTGTGTTATTGACTCAGCCGCTGGCAGCGCGCTGCGGGCCGGCACGCCACTGCACGGCATTAAAAGAGCATTTGGGGTCTCGCCGCCGCGGGGAAGGACCACGCCAGTTTAACCCTGTGGGAGCACAGCCGGGATGCCCCAGGGATGATGCTGGCTCGTTTGGGTGTGCTTTGGGCAAAGGGGTGTAAATAGGGGAGCGGCATGGATGGGGATGAGCAGCACCAAAATTTGCTGGTTTAACCCATTTGTGCCAGCCAGGATGGGTTCAGGGCTGGGGGAGTCGGGGCAGGACGAGACGGGGCGCTCACCACCCAAAGCCAGGGTTCTCCCCCTTAGAGCAGGGTCTGGATGGCAGCAGCCTGATAATTCAGGACGAGATCTGCGGTGACTTTAACAACCCTTATCGCTGCCCGCACTGGCAGCGCAAGGTGAAGGGCAGAGCCGCTGGCTCCGTGCAGCTCGGAGCCTGCAGACATCTGGAGAGGGGATGGAAAACACCCTCAGGGCTGTGCCACTGGGATGACCAGCACCAAAACCCACCTTGGCTCTCGGACGATGGCCACAGACAAGGCACGGACCCTGGGTACCCCCATCCCAGGATGGCTTGGGTGTCCCAGTGTCACCGTGCCACCAGCTCACAGGGCCAAGTCCCCATTTCCCGGCATGGCCCCCGCCCCGTGCATTTTATTTTATTTTTTTTCCACCAGGGCAACACTAACCAAACCAACCCCCCCCCCCCAAAAAAAGGTGAGAATTTCAGCAGATAAAAACGCAAAGCGGCAGCCTCTCGCAGCAGTAAACACCTTGGAAAGTCGCTCCCAATTTTTCTCCCCACCGCCACCTCCCTGCCTCCCCTCCTCTCCCTCTCCTCCCCTCGCTCTCTTAAGGTAGCAGCGTGGGAGCTTTGCCAAAACATTGCGGTCCCGTGGGGAAGCTTTCCTCTCACTGAAAGAGCCCTTGCGCCTGCCAGCCCAATTAAAACAACGTGAAAGGAAAGCAGCATCTGGAATTGCGCTGCCTCTCACAGCCAAGTCACAATTGTTTAGTCTGAAAGTCGTTTCAGGGAGAGCGGGGCTGGCTGGCTGCGCAGTGGCCCCCACATCTGGATTTGCGGCTAGACAGCCTCTTTGGCTGCAGTCCTGTGTGCATGTGCATTTTTAACTTTAGGATATGCTGACAAGTTAAGAAGTCAGAAAGTCAGTCACAGCAACAGCCTCCGCGGCCCCTTCCTCCCTCCGCCCCTTTCTAACACACACACGCAGTTGACTAAATACAATTTTCTGACATCCTTTCATCTGGAGAGAGTTTCTTCCCCTTCCAGCCTGCAGCTCGGGTCCCCTAAGAGTTATTTGAGCTGAGCCAACACATGCGAACAAAAAGGCTTCTCTTTGCTTTATGCTCAAGGGCCCGTCTGTGCTACCCACGTTTCGCCGGCAGCGGGGCCGCCCCGCACGGGGACCCCCCCCGGCCACCTTGCTGCCACCCCAGGGGACCGGTGGCTGCCAGGACGGGCTTTGCCCATCGCCACCCGCAGGGACCGCACGTGGCCGGGGCTGGGATGCGGCGGGGTTGAGCTCGGAGGGCAGGGGCGTGCAAAAAGCCAGCTACCGATCCCGGGCAGCACCGCGGGAGCGCTCCTGAGGCCGCCTCGCTGGGTTTGGGCCAAAGATTTTGCCTGGTTTGGTTTTTTTATTTTTGGCTCAAAAAAAAAAAATGTGGATGAGGTGTCGGGGTGCTGATCACTCACCCGGCAGCATGGTGGGAAAAGAGTGGGATTTGGTGACCCTTGTGGGTCCCTTCCAGATGGGAATATCCTGTGACCCTAAGAGGGACGAGGAGACAAATACAGAGCCACCCCACGCCATTACGTGGCCGCAGTGAGTGTGCCCACCTGCATTGCTTCACCCCACACCCAGAAGCACCCTGAGCTCCCACCAGTGTGGTTTTGCCCCCCCCAGGAGTGGGAACGAGCGGCGGGGCTGGCTCAGGAGCAGTGCCCATGGGCAGCATCGCGCCTGGCCCCGCTCGCGCCCCTCTCCGTGCCCAGCTCTGCTTCCGCAGCATCGCCCTGGGTGCTGCACCAGGGCAGTAAAAAAGCGATAAAACGATAAAACGGGGGAAAGTTGCCATGTGAAGAGAGGCGGGTGGCACAGCTGGGCCTTCCAGCAACACCCAACCTCATCGCGCCCCTCACCCTGGCGTCGGGCCCTGCTCAGCCTGGCTTAACCAGCAGCCACAAGCACCCAGCGCCGGGAGCGAGGCACGAGGGGGCTGTTTGTTGGCCTAAGGCCCTGGGGCGAGTCGTTTGGCTTCTTTGCAAGCTTTCTCCCCCCCCCCAAAACACGCCTTCGTGCGGCGTCTCAGGCGCTGCGTGTGTGCGCGCAGCGGCGTCGCCACCAAACTGGTTCAGCAGCTCGGCGGGGCGAGTTCTGTTGTTTCGAAAGGCTCCCAAATACATGTTGTTCGCAAGGCTCTCCTGTATAAATAAATAGCAGCGTTTCTCTCCTGACCTTTACTCTTTTGCCGGGTTTCTCCTAAGTGCAGAGCACACGAAATAGAGCCGGGTAGCCAGCGAGGAGCCCCGAGCACCGCGTCTCCGGGTGGGCACGTGTGGCGGTGGGGGGGGACAGCTGGCAGCCGCCCTCTGCATCCTCCTCCCCGGACTCTGGGTTCGGGAGAGACCCAGAAACATCGGCATTGCTCCTGCCCCGAGCTGAGGAGGGGCCGGAGGAGGGATGGAAAAGCAGTGCCATCAATGCCAGCATTCACAGATCGCAGGCGAGGCCTCCGGCTTGCACCGAGCCGGGCTGCGAACCCCCGGTGCCGATAGCAGCCACCACTGCTAAATCTGTTGGGGCTCTCTTGATTTGCCTTCTGGTTTGCAGGCCTGCCGGGGCAGCGAGGTTGTATCGCCAAGCGTGGCTGGGTGGCCAGAGCTTTTGCAGTTTGATCAGGAGTCTCGTGGTAGCCGGTGTTTACTCTGAAACCTGTCGTGTGGCTTTGTTCTCTCCGGCTTGCTGAAACGCCGGGAGATCCGGGGAGCTCGAGAGGAGAAAACACATCCAGAGAGCAATAAAAGAAAAATAAAACCTGGAGGAGCCTGGGCCTGATTGCAACCTTCTCCCTGCAGGGCCCACGGTGTGGGTGGCTGGGTTTTGGTGGGGCAAGAGCAGCCCCTCGCCCTCTGCGCGCAAAGACCCCGAGGACACCGGGTGTTGGAGCCTCGCCGGTGCTCGCTGCGAGCTCGCCCACCCCGAGGTCACTCGTGCTGGTGGAAAGCTATCGATAACTCCCTGATTGATGGCTGGGCAAACTCGCCTTGTTTACCAACGTGGGTGTCATGCTGACAACAAACAGGTCTTTACCTGAGTGTGTCATAAGCGAGGGAGGACGGTAAATAAGCGATGACACGTAACGCTGCAAAGCCCTGGGCCGCTGGAAACAAAGGAGCAGATTCCTCCTCTGCGTGGCACGTTGCGGCAGAAGCAAATCGAACGCTCGGTCATCTCCTTGGAAAACACCGGAGAAAAAAACATCATCAGCTGCTTGGAAGAGGAGAAAGGGAACATTTTACCTTGCCCCTAGATCATAAGTCTTTGGGGCAGGGGCTGTTTCTATCTGAGTTTGCCCAGCACACGCGGGCATCGTGGCACGGCTGCAAAGAGAGCTCCCGATGCTCCTGGGGGCTCCATGTGGGCACGATGCTCCTGGGACAGAGGAAAAACCTTGTGCAAAGCCACTTGGAGCAGTCCCTGTGCTGCAGCCTCTGGTCCATGGATGATGCCCTGGGACCCCCACGCTGGCCACGGTGTCCCCCCCGCACCTGGGGCTGCAGTCAGAGCTCGGCTCATGCCTCGCCTCATCCTCTCCTGAACAAAATCCAACGGGCGGTAATTACAACTGTGCCAGAATCTCTTAATTACACTGCTGCGGGTGCCAGGCAGGCCCAAGGCTTTAGAGAAATGAGCCTGGATTTCAGCAGAAAGCCCATCAAAGTCTGGAGCAAAAGCCTTATTGAAGCAGCTCGCCTGGATATGCACGGGCACAAGTGAGGACGGAAAATGCCCCTTCCCCTGCCCACTGCCCTGCTCAAAGCCTTCCCTGAGCACCTCTGTGCCCTGGGGACAGCCCTGTCCCCAAGTGCTGCAGGTGGTGGGCAGGAGGGGCTGCGTGCCTGCAGGGAGGGGAAAGAGGTTTTCTCTCCTTTCCCTTCAGCCACGAAATGGCACGGCTCCTCCAAAAGCACTTTCAGTCTGTCTTCACCCATTTTTTCATCTTATGTTGGAGATGGATGTTGCCGATCAGCCTGACTCGAGGCAGGGCCATCAGTATTTAAACTCAGGTCCAGTTCCTCCCATTCACTTCCCGAGCATCCTTGAGAGCATCATTTCCCTTTGCCTCAGGTTCCCCACCTGTGAAACGGGGCTGAAAACTGCAAAAAGGGGCTAGGCAGTGCCTTGGGCCGTGCAGATGCTGGGGCTGCTCTCTGGCAGTATCTCCGATGGCTCTCCCTTTTTGCCAGGGATTTAATGAGCCCAGCTCGGCGGGGAGGAAGCCAGCCCGGGAGGTGCTGAGCTGTGGCGGGTGCCATAAATCCATAATCTCTGGGAGCCCTCCACCAATTTGGGGGATGGACAACCCCAGGGAACAGCAGGACGGCCTCGCTGGGGGCAAAGCTGGGAGGTGCTGAGCGTGACACCCACGGGGACAAAACTTTTCCTTCAGCCCCCCCCCGGCCGGTGCCACACACGCACGCGCTTGCACACGCACGCACGCACACACAGCGTTTCTGGGTTTATTTTATATTTTCCCTCGTAAAGATTTGTGTCCGTGCTGCTCTCCTATCAAAGCCAGCAGTGGCCCCTAGGATAAACATGCGGTCAGAAGACAGAAAACTCCAGGCTAAAACACTATTCGTTTCACCCATAGCAGCATAAACTGAGAGGCTTTTAAGAAGGGCGAATGGTTTTCAGTAAATCTCTCATATCAGCAGAAACCTTTGAAAGAGTTTGTTTAAAGGCTGTGGAGATAAACAGCCCGGCCAAGTGTTTGTTTAAGATGTATGTACTCTGTGTCGACTGGTAGGCTGGTATTTATATCGAGGGGGGGGGGAAAGGAGAGCGAGGAGCTTTTTGACCCTTTGCTAGCTCGGGCTGCGTGAACTTGGGCGCTGCAGGAGCCGGGGGGGGACGCGAGGGGTGCGGGGGCTTCGTTTCCCCACCGTGCAGAGGCGTGCGAGGTCCCGGCTGAGCTGGCCGTGCCAGGCACCGGCTGGATAAACGCCTGGCCAGGGATTCCCCGACTCATGGTCGGAACCAGCAGCATGGGGAGAGGGGAGGGAGAAGGATGCGCGAAGCCCGGCAGGCAGGAGGGGGGCTCAGCTCACTAACGGCGGAGCTCGAAGCCTTCGCCTGCGTCCCAGCGCCGTGGCTTCAGCTGGATACGGCCCCTCGGCAGGCAGCAGAAGGGGGCTGAGTGAAGGCGTGCTGCCTTTCGAGTGATGTTGGCTGTAGGGGGACAGAGCTGGGGGTGGCTAGCAGCACGCCGAAGCATCCTGACCGCAGTGGTCCCAGGGATGGAAGAGAGCAGAGGGCACCTGAACCACCCCCGAGCAGCAGCAACATGGGGCCGGGAGGTGCCTTTCGGTCACAGCTCTCCGGAGAGCCCATGGCTGAGCCACCCGAGCACCCAGATGCACACCTGAGCACCCACGCATGCACCCAAGCACCATCACTCAGCACCCGTGGGGTCCCATGGCACAGCCCCTTGGGCAGGGCAGAGGCTGGGGAGCCCCAACCAAAGCACCCCAGATGGCAGAGCGGGGGCTTTCCTGGCAGCGAGCTGGTTCTGTCACCTTCCTCCCAAACCTGCCCTGCCAAATGATGGCTTTCACCCCCCTGAATTAAACGAATGTGGATGCTTAACAGCCTGCCTCCAGAAAGGAGGTGCTCTCAGAAGGGACTTGCTCTAGATTTATCCTTGTGTAGCCAGAAGCAGGATTTGGCCTGTTTCCTCAGCTGGCAGGGCACGCAGCATCCCACCAGCTGAGCTGGGCACGTGAAAAACGCTTATAGCATCTTCCCTCGTCCTCAGGGATCCCGGCAGCACTTATGGATCCTCCAGGTCTGTTCAGTGCTTCTTCTGCCACTTCTAGGGCAGGTGCTGGGGTCAGGATCAGAGTATCCTACAGATCTGCTGGGAAGGGAAGGGAAGGGAAGGGAAGGGAAGGGAAGGGAAGGGAAGGGAAGGGAAGGGAAGGGAAGGGAAGGGAAGGGAAGGGAAGGGAAGGGAAGGGAAGGGAAGGGAAGGGAAGGGAAGGGAAGGGAAGGGAAGGGAAGGGAAGGGAAGGGAAGGGAAGGGAAGGGAAGGGAAGGGAAGGGAAGGGAAGGGAAGGGAAGGGAAGGGAAGGGAAGGGAAGGGAAGGGAAGGGAAGGGAAGGGAAGGGAAGGGAAGGGAAGGGAAGGGAAGGGAAGGGAAGGGAAGGGAAGGGAAGGGAAGGGAAGGGAAGGGAAGGGAAGGGAAGGGAAGGGAAGGGAAGGGAAGGGAAGGGAAGGGAAGGGAAGGGAAGGGAAGGGAAGGGAAGGGAAGGGAAGGGAAGGGAAGGGAAGGGAAGGGAAGGGAAGGGAAGGGAAGGGAAGGGAAGGGAAGGGAAGGGAAGGGAAGGGAAGGGAAGGGAAGGGAAGGGAAGGGAAGGGAAGGGAAGGGAAGGGAAGGGAAGGGAAGGGAAGGGAAGGACTAACTCTACCAGGTGGAACCTATACACTGAGAGCTGAAACCTCAGCTGCTTTAAATCTCTGGTGCCAGTGGAGTAGCACCAATTACACCAGCTGATTTGGCCCAGAGGGGATTGAGGTGCAGCCAGTGCTTGTATTCTCCACCACTGGCAACCCAGGGCACCTGGATAAAAGGAGCTCAGGCCTGGGGCTGTGTTTCCCAACTCCTTGTAGCAGCATTGATGCTCCCTGGGGACGGGATGGTGGCTCCGAGGTCTGGAAGGTGAGTCTTGACTTAGGCAACAAGTCCCAGAAGCTGGGAGTAGGGCCCAAAATCTGCACAATAATTGTGTCCAATGCTTTACAGCCCGAAGAGCATGCAGGCTGTCTTCCCTTACCTGCTGTATTTTGCAGGTATAATAGCAATTCATAAACAGTGCAAGTGCCCCAGTTAAATAAAAAATAGTAATAAAAAAAAGCTGAAAATAGAATAGAAACACTTTTTTTTTTTAATTAGTGTGAAATGGAATTTGGAAGAAAAAAAAGATCTCTAGCTGAGTGTTTTGTTTACAGAAAATCAGGTGATCCTGTTTTGAGCTTTTAAAACTGTTGTCATATTTCTAATTGTTAGAGTCACTAAATGTTCTCCAAACAAATCCCTTTGGAAAGTGCCTCCCTGTCTCTGAGCCGCACAGCCGAGGTGCTATCGGCCTGCTCCTGTTTCCTCCTTTCTGCTGTGAAAGGCTGCTCAAGCTGATCTGCTTTGAAAAGTTTTGATTTGGCCAATTCTGGTGAACTTAGATGCATTTACCCTCATTGCTCACTGCACTGCTAGGTCTACCACAAGGCTATCGAGCACCACGGGGCTGGCTGTGGGAGAATTTGCTGTACTCCTACGAGGAACATCAACATTTGGGACAAGCTGGGGGGAGCCCAGCACTGAGGATGGAGCCCAAGCATCCTCTCGCCCCCTAGCACTGCCCCGGGGGGATGCTCGGGTGGGGGCTGCCCCGGTTCTCCCTTGTAGTGGTGTCCTCTGCTCTTCTGTGGCTTACAAAACAGGCCGTGATCTCCCTTGGTCTCACACTGCAGTGCTTTTGTACATTTTCCCTGCCCCGAAACGTGGGTCCCCCTGCACCAGGATCACGGAGAGTGGCGATCCTGTCCTCCTCGCAGCGACCTCTTACACTGTTATCGGCTGCCCTCCTTAGCCTTCTCCGGGCTAGACTAAACAAAAGCAGCTCCTCCAGTCTCTCCTTGTGGGTTGTGCTTTCCAAACCTCTTATCGTTGTTTCTCCGCTCTTCTTTGAACTCCCTCCGGTTTGCTGATCTCCTTCCCAATGGGCAGCACGGGACAAGCACCAGCCAAGCATTCCCACTGCAGCCCCTTTTGCTCCACACCCTGTGGGTCTGTGCCGAGCTCTCCATCAAATGGACGTCCCAGATCACTTTTTGTTGTGCCCCTGCTGCCATCAGCTTTTTGCCTGTGGTGCCCGTGCTGTTGGGCTGACTGCAGCCCCTTAGGTCATTCCTCTGTTTATCGAGATGGTTTGGGGCTAATCCTGCCCCTCCAGCAGCCTCCCCTCTCCAGGGTGATCTCCTGGATGGTGCGTGTGCGCTTCCCACCACCTGAACCATGAACCCAGGCTGGGGGCTCTCCCTCCTCCCCAGCCCTGATCGAGCCCTTTCACACCGGTGACAAAGCGCTGGCTGCTCCTGGCGGGCTTTCCCACCCGGCTGTGCCGCTGCACGGTGAAGATTTTACCTCGAGACCATTGCCTTTACTTGCTTAGGAGAACGCCGGGGGCTGCACCAGCTTTTCTGAAGCCAGCCGTGGTTCCATCCTCTGCTTTCCCCATTTCCACTGGCCTGCCACCAACTCCTCAGAGAACCAGCTCGGTGCAGCGTTCGGGACAAACCCATCCCCTCGCTGCTGTCTCTCAGCTCTTTACCAATTGATTGCTTAATAATCTATCTGCGCATTTTTCTGCGTATCAATTTATTCTGGCCAATCCCCCCTCTTTAATCAGAGGCGTTACGACTGCCTCCTCCAGCCCTCTGGGAATTCACCACCTGAGTGCGAACCGGTGGATCCGGAGGGATTTGGGCCCTCCTCGTGTACAAGGGGGGACCCCAGGGACTCCTCTAGGCCTGTCTCCAAGTGGAGCGGTGGCAAGGTCTGGGGGCACTTTGGGGCTCCGCATTGAGCGGTGACAGTCACGGTGAGGTGACAACTTCGGTGCGGTGGCACTGCTCCCGTGGGAGATGGGCAGGGATGTGCCAGGCTCGTTGGCAGCAGAGCTCTTTGCCATGCCTGTCGCCTCGATGTGTACCACAAAATCAGATCCCGAGGACCCACCTTCCTCGCCCGGTGGGGATTTGGGTCGTCTCGGTTCCTTTTCCAGCCCATAAAACGCCCATTCCCCTCCCTGGCTCCGTCCTTCCCCTCCTCGTTCCCGTGCAAAGGAAAGCCCTCAGCAAGATACTGATTTAAAACCCAGAAGCCAGTACTTTTCTTTTCAAACCTCAGCATTTCATCTTCCCTCTAAGAAGGAAGGAAGCCCCTTTTGTTGAGTACACAGCCTGTAATTTCCCTGTCAGATCCTAGCAGCAGGTCAGTGTTGTGACTGACTGAGTGAGGATCGCTCCCTTAAGGGTAATTACACTAAATTTCTTTTTGAAGGACAGCTTTCGCTGGATATGATACAAGGAACCCGCTTTTTTTTTTTTCCATTCACTTAAATTCATGAATTCAGCGGCTGTCACCGCGCGTGCGGGAGCTGGAAGGGGCGCGAGTCCCCCGGCGGAGACAGCGATGGGCGAGCAGGGACGGACGGCACAAGCACCGGGAGCTCCTCGGGCATGCGGGGCTGGAAAGCGGCTGAGAAGGGACCCGGGATTTCTCTTTCCCCCCTCCGTGCTCCGTCTTTGCTCGCCTTCCCCTCCCTGCCACCTGGGTGGCATCGCGAGGCTCCATCCATCACTCTCCGGCGTCTCGATCGCTCCTTGTGGGCTCACCCTCCATGTGTCCAGGAGTCACTCGTCAACAACAAAACAAACAGTTAAAAGGAAGAAAATAGGCTGGAAATATCAATGCACTTTGGTAACAATAAACCCTGCTTTTAATTTATGCTAATATGTAGGGTTGTGGTGACAGTAAGAACAAAATTACAGAGTGGCTTTCTAGCTGGTAATTATCCCTCCATTTTCGTTGCTCGGGAAGATGGACACACAATTATGCTCTCTTGCTGTATATTAATACGGATTCTTGACATCTTCAGCAGACCTGGAGCTGTCATCGGGCTTTTTGTCTACTTTAATTGAAAATTAATGGTTACTGTGTTACCACGGAAACCGTGGCAATGGACGCCAATAGCGCTCACATATCAAACAGGCACTGGTGGCATTGTCTGTCCGTGTTGACCTTGAAAGTTAAAAGAAAAACTTAAATAAAAAAAAAAAAGGAGAGGGGTAGGAAAGAAGGGGAAAAAAACCTTGAAAACCGAGGGGTTGATACTGGGAATCAAAGGAAGGGAAGAAGGGGTGAAAACAGAGGGTTAAGAAGGAAAAACTTGGTGTCTCTTGTATCTGGAAGGGGAGGAAAAAAAAAAAGCCTCAAAGCAGGGAGTCGGAGAGCGCCGTGTGAGTGCAGCAGCCTCGTGAGCAGCTCCGGGGTCACCCCAGCTCGGCGTCCTCGAGCCGGGAGGAGCGCGGCCGCCGGCGTGCGAGCAAGGCGTGAGCGTGGGCACGGCGGTGCCAAGGAGCCCCCAGCAGGGGAAGGACTGGGGGAAGCTGGTGGGGAGACAGGGAAAGCAAGGAAGAGAAATAGGTCGGAGGGATGAGAGTCCGGGTTTGCTTGGAGTGGGAATGCTGCCTGTGCGGCGGGTGGGTGCAGAGTGCTGCCTCCATCCGGGTCAGGAGCAGGGTGGGAGCCTTCGTTCCCGTTGGAAATGCGATTTTAGGTACGTTCTGCTTTCCCTGGTGCCCACCTTTCACTGTCTCCTCTCTTGCCTGGATCACCAAGGGCTGCTCTGTGCCTTTGTTAGCGAATAACAGAGGGGCAGGCTTCTCTTCGGGAGCTTGGGACTTCTGGGTCCCCTTCACACCTAAGTGAGCTGCCTAATTGGCTTGGCTTTTCCTCCTCCTCTCTCACTCTCCATGAGCTTCCCATGACCTGTGGGCCTGCTTTTAACAGAGGCTGGAGCACGGGGAAAGGCAGCCACCCCGCTTTCCCCCTGCGCAATAAAATGCCACGTTAGAGCAAGAAGATTTGCAGCTGGCAAGGAAATAGTCAGCGCCCTGGTGTGCCTCCTGCCCCAGAGAAGTGCCCAGATGAGAAATGTGGAGGATTAAGTGGGAGCAGTTTCATCAAAAAGTGGAACAGGGAAATTTGGGAAACCCTGTGACAAGGTGGATATCCCGCAGGGCCCTGCGGCTGCTCGGTGCCGCTCAGCACATCCATGGGTGGGATGGTTTTGGGGCCAGCCACGGCAGAGATGCCCACCTGGCACCTGCACGCCCTGGTACCTTCATGCCCTCCGCATCCCTGCTCCCTTGCAAACACCTCCGGATGCGGTGCTGATGTGAACCCCGGCCCCTTCGGGAAGGTGATCCAGGGCCTTTTAAATCTGAGTACCCCGGGAGCCCGTCCTCCTCCAGAGCAAACAAGAAGACAAACACAACGGAGGCGTGCCTGAAAGCCGGAGTCTTTTTTCATTTTCCCTGCATCCCTGATCCCAACCTTAATCCCCGCACTGAATCCTGTCAGCCCGGCTGTTCTCGCGCTGACATTGCTGCAGGCATCTTCTCCGCTGCCTTCCCTCAGATCTGCCTCCTCCTGGGACGTCTAAAGAGGACTCCGAGATTTCTGTGTTACTGGATGATTCACTCCGTGCCCTCCAGCAAAGCGCTGGGGCTCCCCGGGGGGAGGAAGCAGGCGGAGGGGGGACGGGGGCTGCGGTGCCGATGCCGTGCCGGCGGATGCTCCGGCTGCACGCCGAGGCTCCGGGCATCTCAGCGGGGTTGGGCAAAAGCAAGAGCAAGGGGTGGGCAGGAGCAGGGTGCTGCTGCCGGTGCCCGGGGTGGAGGGAGATGTACCTATCACCCCGGACACCTTATCCATTTTGCTGTCAGGCCGTTATGGTGATGATGGTCCTGATTTTGCCCGGCTCGCCATCGATCGGAGGCTGGAAGCATTGGGGGACAGGTGCATCCCATGGGCTGCCTGCCTGACCCTGCCACCCACGGCCTTTGGGGTGGGGAGGGCCCTAGAAGAGGGTTTCTCCAGGTGGGTCTCCCAGCCCCGTGCCAGGTGCCGCCAGTTCTCCCTTCTTGGTGTGACACCAGGGGCTGGTGACAACGCAGAGACCTGGGCTGAGCCCGTCTCACCCTAACCTCCGAGGTGCAGCAGGGGAAGGAGAGAAATAAGCCTGTATGCCAAAATCTCATCACCTGGCTACTCATAGCTGTGGCAGCAGCATGGGGTCTGGGTCATCAGCTGGAGGTTTGTGCCTCAGGTGGAAGCGGAGCCCGGACCCGAGCACCTCTGCCTTTGGGCAGCTGGAAAACTGAGCGCGTTCCCTGGCTGCGAGCAACAGGCTCCGTGTTCGGGTGGCTTTCCTCAATAAAAACCAACCAAGCCCTACTGCAACCCCTCCAACAAACATCCCCCTCGGCTGGGGAGGGGATAGCGGCTTCTCACGTCCACCTGAGGACCCCTTCCCCGCTCCCAACCACAAGCGGGTTGGTAGGACCGAGAGCGGATGCGGGCACCTTGGCAGCCCCCGGTACCCAGGGCGGACCCCAGGGCTCTGTCCCCTGCTGAACCCCCCCCGGCCAGCCCCAAGCCTCTCAGGCACTTGTCACCTCTCCTTGTCACCTCTCCTCGTGCTGTAATCCCGCACCCGAGGGGGTGTCAGTGCCGCAGCGTGAAGCTTTTTCAGTGCTTGACGTGGGCACTCGGCAGACGGGCTGCGGGTTGGTTTTTTAATCCTCCGTGTGGGGACTTTAACTGTACATGTTTGGATTTTATTAGCCTGCGTACGTGGGTTTTATGACAGGAAAGGTGGGCATTTTAATGAACTGCTTAGGACACAGGAACAAGAATGGAAAGAGATTTTCAATGGCGCTTTAATAAATAACAAAACACATCGATTTAAATGTTGTAAGCAATAAAAAGCGTATATATTATTGAGCACACGTAGTTCCTGTGACCTTAAAATCCATTATTAACCCAGAAATCCAGCAGTGCCTGCTACCTGGCCAAGAATATTTCCACTTTTGGGGTTTGGGGTGAAGGGTGCAGAAGGGTCTCGTGCGCGCCAGGGGCAGGACGGCGGCACTGAGGGGCGGTCTGGTGGCACGGTGCGTCTGGGGAGGCTCGCTTTGCAGGGCAAGTCTGGGGATGTTAAAAGGAAAGAATCATCCATGTGGGACCATGAAGGTATGTTTTTCCTTTGGGAAATCCCCCTCGCTGGCACCCCTGGCCCTGCCCTTCATCTTCGCTCCCGGGGTGCCCACGGGGTGGTGGGCGAGGACAGAGGGGATGCGCAGGGAGCTCCGCGCGGTGCCCGGCCACTGCCAGGATGGTGGCATCGCAGGGCAAGCCCCGTGCCAAACTCGAGTGCTGTCTTTTGGACCAAGTTCTCTCTCTTTTTTTTCTTTTTTTTTTTTAATTCTCAGATCAACGTGAAGGGGGCTATGGCCCCGGCCGAGGTCTGCAGTAACCCGACGCGGGGGCAGAGGGGGAGGGCTGAATTCCTTCAAGAGCCTGAAAATATCTTTCTTTTTTGAAATGTTTGTATAGCATGACTTGGCCGATTTACCTCATAATATCTCACGTTGGCCTAAAGCCGAGGGCATTAGCGAAACTGTGAGCCAGATAAATGATTCTAGCGCTTTTTCTTCTCTGTATCTGCTGTTACAATAAAAAGGGCCTTTTCCATCCAACTGCCTCCCGTTAACCCAGGCGGTGCCGGGGCCGGGAGGCAGGGGAGGCACGGAGGCGGACACCGCTGGCAGGAGCAGAGGCCGTGTGTTTGCACAGCCAGGAGTGGAAAAAGCCATGGAGAGCCTTTGTGTTTCCTGGCACACGGGCGCTGCGAGCCCGGAGCCGCGAGCTTGCGGGCAGTGACGTTACGCAGAGGAAGTGTTTCGGTATTCCCATGCAGTCACATTAGACACGGTTCCCAGCTGATGGGCGTCTTCTCCGGAGGCTGCAGCGCCCCTCCAGATGCCACCTCGGTGGTCTCCAGGCTGGCCTCAGTCCTGGTATTCAACTCAAGGGCAAGAGAATTTGGTTTTTTTCTGCAGGTCTGCCTCCAAGCAGTGGGGGTGCGGGGTGGGCTGCGCTCACGGCAGCGGTGTGGTGATGGCTAAGAGGGTTTCCTGCAAGGCGTGCACAAGCATTGAACAACAAGGGCTTAGCTGGGCATCGTGGCAAGGTAAAGGCCCATGTCACGTCTGCCAGGACATCAACATGGGGCTGCAATGGGAAGAGATGAGCAGGGAAGCATCCACATACCTCTGCTGAGCGCAGAGAGGGGCAATGTGGCACGGTGAAACCACTGGTGCCATGCTGCAAAGGTTGAGTTTGCGGAGGCACAGGGCTTTAATATGAAATAACCTCAATTAACCTGCAGCAAATCCCCAGCCCTCGTTTTCTGATGCTTGTGGGGAGAGGAGCAGGACCCAGGGACGAGGGGAGTGCATTTGGGCTGCTGGTGGGAGCCTGTAAAAAATGATAGGGCAGCCAGCGGGACCCGCCTTCCCCTCAGCTCCGGCTCGAGTCGTACAGTGGGAGCTCGCTGTGACCTGGAGCAAGAAGATACTGATTTTACTCAGTTAAATTGCTTTAAAAAAGGACAACTCCGTCAATGCTGAAAGTGTTCGGACACCCGGTGTGTGGCTCAGAGCCGGGGTGTTTTTGCTGGGGACGTGGTGGCTTCGCTCTCGGTAGCAGCAGCTTCAGGTCGCAGCTTGCTCTCCGGCTTCTGGGTGGATGTGGACGTGAGCGCATTTCTGACGACGGTGTTTTCCCAGCTCGCTCCCTGATGATGGGACCTCACCTCTGAGAACCAGAAGAGGTGGTGCAGCTGATGAAACTCCAGACTTGCTCAAACCCAGGTGATGAAATGCCAAACGTGCTGCTGGGTACCACTAGGGAAGCCACGAGTGTCCAGTGGAGGAACCAGCAAAGCGCTGTGCAAATGCCTGTGTAACACACACGTGTGTGTGCAGGGCAGGGGGTGATCTCCCCCCTTCCAGGCACATGGGGATTATTACACAACCCCCCAGATAAATAGTTTTCATACGTTTAAAAAAGTATCAGCCATACGAGGAGGTGTGCCCTCTAAATTTAATGGAGGTAAATCAAACGCAGCAGAGGCTTTGGGATTCTGGCTGTAGAGGTTAGGTATCGCAGCTCACGTTGTGCACCCACTGCGATTACACACCAAGGACCAGGACCCAGAGGCATGGTGGGTCCGCAGGTCTCCTTTCAGGAGGTCTGGGGAAGCAAGGTACGATGCTCGGCACTATTTCAGGACAAATGCACACATTCAGCACCGGCACATCTCTCCCAAACCCCACATCAGGCAGGGATATCGGTAATCTGCGCTGTCTGGGCTCTTGCACCCTTCCTATCGCTGCCACATCTACACTCGGGTATCTGATTTGGCCTCGGGGAGTTATGCCACAATTAATTGCCCGTTTCCTCGGAGACGGGATTGGGATCCGGAGCGAGCACAGAGGTGGGATTGGGATGAGCCCAGCTCCTGGCGCGCCCGGCTCGGCGAGGGGTAGGTGCACACCTCCCTGCACGTCGGTGACCTCATGCTGCAGACATGGATGAGGTCACTGGGATAATTGCCCTCCCAAAACGCCGTATCTTGCGGGAAGAGGCTGTTATGAAGCTGGAGAACTTGCTAAGGCAGAAAGTACATTGTATGCCCCTGGCTGAGAGGGAAGCTCGGCAGCGGAGCGTGCCAAGACCTCCAAAAAACAGACCTCGGGCTCCGGGGGCATGGGAGGGGAAGAGACGCCGGCAGCCAAGATCAGGCGCTGGGGGAAGCCAGGGGGATAATTGCAGGAGGAAGATCCGCGGTTCCCTGCGGGCAGCGAGTGCGACCTTGCAGGGACCTGCCTTCCCCAGGGCACACGGGGCTGGGCTCGCCGCGTGGAACAGGGCTCCAAACGCTCCGGGACAGAGCCCTGCAGACACCGGGGTGCTCGGCGTGGCCGAATTTCAGCAGGTCGGCTCAGCTCTAGGGCTGCACCTGGAGCAAATCCCTGCAGCACGCTGTGCCTCAGTTTCCCTGCTTGCACAACAGCGGGAACGATGCCCTACCACCCTCGCAATGCAGTCGGAAAGCGTTGTTGGCAAAAATGTCACAGGAGCGATGTTATCGCTCACCTAACCCTCCCTCCTCTCACCAGGGAAAACTCCAACATGTTTTTATCCTCCGGTACAAAGTTGCTGCAGCCTCAGAGCGAAGCAGCCCCTACCCTGCAGTGGTGTCCCTCCCCTGCTCCGTTTTCAGCTGGTTCTTCTCCCCGCAGCCACATGACAGGTATTTGAAAAGAAGCTGAGAGCAGCGCTATCAAACCCTCGCAGTTACCGGGACGAGCCAGACTTTAAGGAGACTGCATATGAGTGAGTTTCACGGGAAAACAAACAGAAATACTTTTGTCACCGCACCAGAAGAAAAAAAAAAAAAATAAAGAGGGAAAAAAAAATAGCCGCTCTGTGGAAAAAATCAACTCTTTCCTGAATAAAGCAGAAAAAAATGCTGCCGTATTGAGCTGTGACATATGGTTACACAAATAGAAACCACAGAGGGGAAAATCATGTTTTCTCTTTCATTATTTATCACTCTCTAACTGTCTCCAGCTGGGTGAGTAAACAGCCTCATTGGGCTGTAATGAGAACAGCCTGCTGCCACTGTGCTCCGGGCTGCCGGATCCGGCGGCGCGCGGCGCGTGTGCACGGGGGGTGCGAGCGCTGCGCCCCCGGCCCCTCGAGCTGAGCCCCCCTGGGACGGGGACACACGGCCCCCGGTGCCCGTGGCGTCCTCCCCTCGGCAAGCGCTAACAAGGGGCAGGCTGGGAGTTAAACGAAGCGGGCTGCTCCCGGTTATGGCGCGGGGGAATTATGTGCCCAATTTCCCCCCTGAGCCGCGTTGCAAATTGACTCCTAAGTGTCCCGTGAAATGGCTGCATAATTTGCGCATTTGTGAAGCGGCGGCGCGACCGCGGTGCGGGCGGGAGATGGCTTTGCTTCGCGCTTGGTTTTTAGCTGGTTTATCGGCAGCTTTGCCCACCCCGCAGCTCCCGCAGGGTTTTATCACAGGGCCCGTGGCTCTGCTGCTCTCTTACGGCATCTTCCCTCCCGTCCCATCCCGAGAGGCCCCAAAAGCGAAGTTCCGTGCCTCTCGCCATGCCGGGGCACCAAGGCCAAGTTCCCTTCCCAAGCCACGGGACCAGGAGAGGCCGTGGTTGCGGTGATGTCCCCCACCGGTCATCGCTCCCCTTTTATTTGGATCTGTCCCTGGGAGCCCTCCGGGATCCTCTGCGGACACGTGGCAGCTGGCTCGCATCGCCCAAGTCCCGCTGCTTTTTACCATTCGCCTTGCTGGGGGGGATCAGACTTTAAGATTCAGATCCCCCCGATTAGGGCAGGCTGTGGATTAGGCTCTGAATTAGGTCAGGGTATCGGGTCTTTCATCCTCTGTGGTGCTTTCTTGTTTCTCCCCTGCATCTTCCTTGGGGCAAACTGGAGATTTCTTGGCCAAACCACAGCCCGTGCACGTGGACCAGCGGGCGTTACGCACGACGTACGGCACAGGCACAACGCTGCAGCCTGGCTTCGAGCTGCCCCTGTCCCTTCTTGGTCCTTGTACCCAGTGTTGAGCACTTGGGACTGTGCAGCCATCGAGGGCATTGTGCCACCCCCGGGGACTGCATCCATCCAAGCCCTCCAGGGGAGAAAAGTCCTTGCCAAAAGGCAGCGAGTCCTTGAGCACGAGCAGCGGTGACGGGTGGTTTCCCATGAAGATTAACCCACTCTTCAAGTTAAGCGCAGCAGCCATCCCCTCTGCCTTGAGTGGCATTCCTAGCAGAACCCAGTCCTCCCAACAAACAAAAAACTGTGAGCAAATGGCAGCATTTTTTTAAAAAGGTGGCCCAATTTTGCCTGCTGGTTCTCCTCTCACCTAAGGAATAGTGTATGCCACATTTGGAGTGAAATTGGGTCATTGTTGAACAAAGGTCATGAAAAGGTCAGGAAAAGGCTTTTCGGTAGGAAACCCCAGTTTCTGTGATCCCAAGTAAAGTTATAAACAAAGTGGCCAAAAAGTGCACGGAGCAAAACATCTGTGTGTTTACGTGGTACGCCCAGCTGCGCGCTGCTAAAAATCCAGATTTCACCACTTCTGCACTTCCTGCAGGCTTGCAGTGGTTTTTCGGAAGAGAAAGAAAAGAACCCAGTGAGAACCTGGCTTTTTCCTGCTAAATCGTTGCCTCCTCCAGACTCATTGCTGCAGGACAGGGATGTCAGCATACGTCCCGAGAGAGCAGGGAGCCAAAGGCTGTGGGAAAAGCGAGGTGTCCGGCGTGGCTCTGATTCAGCCCAGCACAGGAGCACATGCTCCCATCCCATTGACTTAGCGCTCAAACACCCGCCTTGCTGAATCAAAGCCCTCTTACAGTAAATACTCACTTAGCTTTCACAATCGCCATCTGATGATCTAATCCCCGCCCGTTTCCCTGGGAAGGGATTGCACAGGCGACGCGCTCGGCAGCTCCTTTCCACAGAAAAATCAGCGCAGATGCGTGCCAGACTTGGAAGCGTCGAGAAACATTTACAAATAAGTAAATAAATGTGAAAGCCTGGGGTTAGGCTCGCCGAAAGGCGGCTTTGCCAGGGAAGTTTTCCAAAGGGCAGACAGTAGTTAGGAGGGGCTCTTGCAGGACGCGGTGTGTGTTTTCCCCTCGCTCTCTAACCAGGGTTCGGTCTCCATCGCATCGGGTTTGTGCGGTTGCTCGAGGTGCTGCCGGTGACCTCCCCAGCTGCTCCTGCAGGACCAGCTCAGTCCAGCCCTGGTCTCACATATTTCAAGCCCTCCCCCTCCAGGTCCCACTGCTTGGAGCATCACAAAGGCCGGATCCTGACCTCCTGAGCCTCCAAACCCACCTTTCCAAGCAGCACCAGTTACCGCGCTGCCCTGCCTCGCCTTCCCTGGCTGCACCTCTAACATCCTCCCTGGGTACTAAAGTAACCCCCAATCAGCAAAACTTAATTTTGCAAAAAGACAAAAAGAGGCCTCGCTCCAACTGATGGAAAATCGTTTGTTTCTTGGCAGGTTGTTGTTCATTTCCCCCACGAAGGACTCAGCACCCCTCTCCCCGTGCAGCCCTGGCACCTCTCGTCCTCAGCGGAGCTGCCACAAAACCTGAGCCGAACAGGAATATTGCCGCTAACAAACTTCCGAAAAGTGACAAAATGGAAACTTCCCCAAGGAGCGAAGAAGGGAGATGATGCTCTCCCCTCCCGTCCTCACGCTGGCAGGGCTGGAGAAGCGGGCACCTCGTGGCACAAAAGCAAATGAGCAGCATCGCCAGGAGATGCTATTTCTATTTTAACCAGGTAAATGAGGCTTGAGCACTGGTGCAAATCCGGGAAATACATCGGAACTGGTTTTTAATGTTTTTTTTAACCGGAAACCGTCCCTTCATAACAACGTTCTTGAGCAGGAAAAAAAAAAAATACACATAATTTTCTTTCCCTTCCAGTATTGGCAGCCCCAAGGCAAACAGCCCCATCCCCACCGCTGTTATTTACAGACCGTGCTGCAGCAGCGCCCAGGGACCCGGCCTGGTCCCGCCACGTGCCCGGCACCCACTCGAGGCAGCCCCCGGCCGCCCCGCGCCGCTCCGTGGGCTTGGTCTACTCAGGCTATTACGGTAATGCGATAAGGCAGTTCTTCATGATATGAATCTTCGCCTTCGTTAAGGGGAGGGAAAAAAAAAAAAAAACACACACAACATTGCGTTTTGATGGCTCACAGGGACAGTTCATTAAGCAATCAACTCTTTTAATGAAATATTTCTTTGTTAAAATATTCATCGATCTGCCGCGGTTTCGCGTGGAGAGAGGGAAGGAGCGCGTCCCAAATGCTTTCCTGCTGCGCCTTCCCAAGCACGTGCCGAAATCCGAGGACTGTGCCCTGGCACTGCAGAGGTGGGAACGGGCATATTGCCCTTGGCAGAACACAGGGAGTTCTGCTGGACCCCAAGGTGATGCCAAAATCTGTTTTTTTTTCCCCTTTCCCCCCATTTTCCCCCCATTTCCATGCTGCTGCACCCGCCGGCAGCCGAGGTTTGGCACACCGGCTCCGGCAGCACCACGGTGGGCAGGTGCCACGCGGGGCCGTCGGCAGAGGGATGTGGGGAAAGTCGGGCCAAGAACGTGCAGAAATGGGCAACTTGCAGAGGTGGCTGCAGGGGGAGGCCCGCGGGGAGGGCTTGGCTCTGCCGGGGGGGGCACAAGGGGACGGGGACCCCCCCGTGCCGGTGCGGCGGCGTAGCGGAGGCTGGCGGGCACCCCGCGGGGATTTGGCCCGGAGCTCCGGTGTGAGCGCGAGGAGGAGGGAGCTCGGGGAGCCGGGACGGAGAGCATTGGCAGAGGAAGAAAGAGAGGAGGGGAAAAATATATCAAAGAGCGAGAAATGAACAACTGCAGACAAAGGGCCAAGTCTGGCCTCTCTCTCCCCCCCCCCCCCCCGGCTTTCTTAAACCTTACACCATGAGTAATCCCCGCCGCTCGGCACCGTGACGGCTCAGACAAGTAGTCACCGCGTGCGGGTGAGCATCTCCCCTAAGGAAACAATGCAGACAAACACCGGGAGTGGTGAGCGCAGACGTCCCGCTCTGGATGAGTAACGTTATTTGAAAAGCAGATAAATGAAAAAAAAAAAGGGGAAGAGGGGAAAGGGAAAAAATAAAATAAAAACACCGCGCGTGCTGGTGGGGAGAGAGAAGCCAGGCGTCCTGCGTGTCTGGGTGCCAGAAGCACGGCACGGCATGGCACGGCATGGCACGGCACGGCACGTGGGGTCTGGCCCCTTTGGGGTGCCGCGGTGCCCACATCGCCGCTGGCACGCTGTATGACATCCATCCCCTCGCCTCGCAGCCTCCTCCCTCTCCTGTGCTGAGGCTCTGCAGGCACGGAGGAAAATTGGTCCCTGGCTGGAGACCCCCCCAACGCCACATCCTTTGCTCCGTGTGTGGGAGCAGCACAGCCAGGCGCTGGTATTTTCACCTCCGTGCTCTCTCCTTTAACCAGAAACTTTGGCTCAGCAAACCCCAGCCGAGCCCAGGCTGCCTGACCGCCTCTCTCTGTGCAAGAAGGGGAAACTGAGGCACGGCACGGCTGCAAGCCGGAGGGGCTGCAACCCCCAGCCAAGCCCCAAGGCTAAGGACGCTGCACCCCCTGCGATATTCCCCCCTTTTCTTTGCAGTTCAGAGCAGGGCCGCGAGTTTCGCGCTGTCCCTGTCCCATCCCCAGGGGCTGTTCGCTCGGGGAATACCGAGGGGCTTTTTGGCATTGGGGCTGCTGGGGGGGACAGCGGAGGGGGAAGAGGGAGCGGCGCTGACTGCGGTGCACCCGGCAGCCTGTCGCTTTAAAA
Organism: Anser brachyrhynchus; assembly: GCF_964034855.1. NCBI lineage: Eukaryota > Metazoa > Chordata > Aves > Anseriformes > Anatidae > Anser > Anser brachyrhynchus. The sequence goes on along the minus strand of NC_137720.1, from coordinate 3,795,993 downwards.
GGCAGCCAGGAGCCTCTCATCACTTACAGTAACTCGGTGCATCATTTCTTTGCCTTACGCAACACGTGTGCGGGGTCCAAGAGCGGCGGCGGCCACGGGCCCGCCGGCACGTCCAGGCGAAGCCAACTTCCCCCGGTCCTCCAGCAGCACCCGGGGCTGCCCACTTGCCCCCCGGCACGGATCCTGCCCCCTGCTCCCCGTGCTGAGCATCCCGCGGTGCTGGCGGCGGGGTGCGGGAGCTGCCCAGGTGAGCCCCGTGCAAGGCAGGGAGCGTGGCTCGGACCCGGCCCCGGTCCCCAAGGGGAAGCAATGCGCATGGAAATGGATGGCGTGTTTTGGGTGGAAAAACAGCTTTTCTGCTCCTGAGCTTTCCGCCTTGGAAGGGACAGGAATATGGGGCCAAGCTGTGTGAATGCACAGCTCCCTCCCCCCAAAATTAACACTTTTCCCTTGTTCTCCCTATTTTCCCATTCCCAATTTTCTTTTCCCTTCCTTCCACCTTTTTTTTTTTGTTTGTTTATTTGGCCTTGAAAGAAGGAGGGAGAGAGGTAGGAAGCAGAAGGTTCGGGGGTGGTGTTCACATCTTTGGCCACTCACTGATTTTCAAACGAGCATCTTCAGAAAACTCAGGTTTTCTTATTTAAGTCACTCTCACCATGTAAGAAGAGACTGAAGACAAACGAGCTTTAGCTCTCGTGCTCTCCTCCGTCCATTTGCCAGCAATGGTGAACCCGTAACCTGGGGCAAAGGGGTTTTGGAGCCAGCTCGGACTTTCCTGGCAGGATGAGGCCGCTGCCCGGGTCGGAGCTGCTCTGCCTTCAGTGGGATTAGAGCAGACCCAAACCGACCCTTTCCATGGAAGAGTGCAGCTTTCTGCCAAGCTTACGGCAACCTGGGAATTCCTCCATTCCGGGTAAACACCTCTGAGCGAAGATTTTCACTTTTTAAAGATTTCCAATATTCTGGATGGAGAAGCAGGCACTTTGTGGAGGAGAAAGAAAAAAAAAAAAAAAAAGAAAGAAAAATCCTGGAGATTTGGGAATCCCAGGGATTTGGGGAATGATGGTAGAGGTGTAAGAGAGTGAGGATGTGTCCTGCCGGGGGGAGCTGGGATGTACAACTCTTCTGGAGGGGAAGGACCCCGCCACGTGGGACCCCACCACTTGAGCGACACCACTGTCCTCCCGTCGCGTGTCTCCGTGCTTTATAACCAGGCATTATGCACAACGTCTGATCCCAGGGCGATAAATCCTGCCGCCTCCGTTACATCTTTTTGGAGACGATACACACCGAAAGCTTCGCCTGCTGCAGAATAAAGGAACTTTTTTCCTTCCTTTTTTTTTTTTTTACCCTCTCCTGGGACTTTAGCACTGTAGCATGAGCATCTACGGTCTCTCCTGCAATCCCAGGAACATCCCTCGCCTGGAGCAGCCCCAAAGTCCCCCCAGAAATGAGGTTTCCAGCTGGGGCAGGAGCAAGGCAGCCCCTTGGAGCAGGACCAGAGCCCGCAAGGTGCCGTGGCGAGCGCCGCTTTGGGACCTCACCCAGGTCCTGTTCCTAATATTTTCTTCCTGGCTGACACAGACGAACAAAGAGGGATCTCTGGGCCACGCTCAATTCACAAACTCCCCTCGGTGGAAGTCTGCCCATGTCTTTTTGTGCAAATCCTTCCCACTCGGATGCTATTTGATGTCTTCAAAGGGGCTATTCTTATGTTGAGAAAAGAGGGCAGGCGCGGGTTTGACGAGGCTCTTCACTCAAAGCAAAGCTATTTTTCACTCCGAAGAGTGCCAGTTCGGGATTTAAAAAAACAGCCTGGTTTTCGCAGCCTGATATTGGGGCGAAAAACTCGCAGAGTCAGAACGCTGGGGCTCTCGTAGGCTACAAACCTGGGGAGGAAGGCCAGCAGGAAAACAGCCTTTATGTACCCAGGAGGGAAACAAAGCTCCGTGAACCCACAAAAACACCTTGGGAAAATCGTCCCTTAGTCAAGCCGGGGGCAGGCAACGACTTGTGGCGCCTCCGTGGGTCACGGCCACCCCCGGAGCAAACCCTCTGCCCGAGCACCGTGCGCCAGGCTGTGCTCGTCCCGTGCACCCCAAATCAAGGGGGGACCCCAGCACCCTTCGCAAGTGCACCGGGCGTGGGAATCGCCCGCTGTGATGATCACAGAGCTGCCCTTTTCCACCACTTTTGGGAAAATTTCCCTTCGGAGCAAAGAGCTGAAGAGAGGCCACGTGGCTGCGGGTGGCCTCTGGGGTGTTTTTGGGGTGCAGAGCTGTGGGGACACAACACAGGGGCTGAGCCTCGCAGGAAACCCCATGCCCACGTCGGAGCACGCGGTGCTGAAACTTGGGAGCACGGAGGGGGCTGCTTGGGATTTTTCACCGCGAGGGGAAGGAGGAAGTTGTCCTGCTCCAAAGAAAAGTTTACCTGCAGGAAACGGAGCCCTCCCCTCACCACAGCGGGGCACGGCATTTCGGAGAACCCCATCCTGGGGGGGCCCCTTCCAAGAAAGCCAGCCCCTTGGAGAAGGTTCTGCAGAAGCGGGTGGGCAGCGAACACGCGGCTGGGGGGAGCCCTCTGAAAAATCCCGGGCCTCCAGAGGAGGTGGGAGAAGGGCTGGAGGCTCAGCACCGCCCTGCCCTCACCGCCGGCTCTTTGCCCCCCCCCGGGAAGATTTTTGGGGGGATGACGCCGATGGGGTCGCCGGGATGTTTGCTGGGGGCACCGCAGCTTGTGCCTGGTGGGAGCGGGCTTTTCCGCCACGTGGAAATTCCAGGTGCAGGGGAATTTTCATTCAAGAATAATTAAAAAAAAAAAAAGTTAAAATGAAATGGTCAAGAAAAAAAAGAATCTGGTTGTATTAGACCACTTTTCATCCTCATTTCACTTTTTAAAACTATTTCACCTGTCCAAACCCCAGAGATGTCTAAAAAGCTACTTCAGAAGTGAAAGAAAGAACACGGAGTCAGTGCTAGGGAAACAAACTGCCTCCGGGACTTCACAAAAAACTTTCTTTCGCTGCGTCCACACGAGGTTGTGCCTTCCCTGTGGGCCCGGTGGGGACGTTGCCGGGTGGGCGCAGCGTGCTGAGCCCCCTCCGCTGCCACCGCGTCCCCCTGCCCTGCTCGGGGTCGGCCCTGGCACCCAAAGGAGGGTGCTTTTGGGGTGTGGGGAAGGGTTTCGGGTCCTGCGGCCGGGCAACGGATGGGGTCCAGCAGCTGCACGGAGGTCGGGTGCCCAATCCTGACGTGCGGGGCCAGCAGCTGGGTGCGAGTTTGGGTTCAGTGGCCTGGTACGGGTTTCTGGGGACCCTGATTGCCTGGCTGGATGCGGCCGTGGGGTGTAACAGAGTGGGGCTGGGGGGGTTACCAGCTCAGCGCCTCGCCTTTCCCATCTGTAAAATGGGCTCAGCAACCTCCTGCGCACTCCGTTCCCCCTGGCCGCGCTTCGCCCCACAACCAGCCCGTCCCCCGTGCCTCAGTTTCCCCCTGCACCCCCCCAGCCCCTCACCCAACGCTTTCCCCGGGGACTGAGCTTGGGGAACCCCACAATTACCAGGGGCGCTAATTAACAACAGCGGGAGCACACGGGGGGGGGGCAGCGAGCCCCACTTGGGGGGGGGGTTGCAAACCCACCGCATCCCTCACACCACGAACCAAGCGGGTGGGGACGGGGGGGGGGCACAGAACGGAGCCCCCCCCTTCCTCCCTCCCCGTCCTTCCTCCTCCTCCTCCTCGGACCACGGGGGGGGGGCAGGCAGGGAAAGCGGCTGCACCTGCTTTAGAGGAACTATGGTAGGGCGGCCGGCTCCCGCCCCGCGCCGCCGCGCCCGCGCCGAGCCGAGCCGAGCCGAGCCGGGACGAGGCGGACCCCGGAGCCCAGCCCGGCCCCGCACGGCCCCGCAGCCCCGGTTGGACGAGGGGGGGGGGGGGGAGCTCCCGAAAGAGGGGGGGGGGGGGCGCCAGGGGGCGCCGGTGCCGGTTCCCCCCCCCCTCCAGCAGCAGCCTCGTGCCATGCAGCGGCGGCCCTAGAGGCGCGCCCCGTCGAACTTTGGGGGGGGGGGGGGGAGGAAGGAGAAGGAGGAGGAGGAGGAGGAGGAGGAGGAGGAAGGGGAGGAAGAGGAGGCGGCCGCATGCCCGCCGCGGCCCCCGCGCTACCAGGTGGGTGAGAGCGGAGCGGGCTTGGGGGGGTCCCGGTGCCCCCCCCCCCCCCACACACACCGGGGAGCTTCGACAGGACCCCCCCCCTTTCCCCCCTTTTTTCCCCTTTTCTCCCTTTTTCCCCCTCTTTTCCCCTTTTTTTCGCCTCCCCCCCCCCTTATTCCCCCCTTATCGCCCCCTTTCCCCCCCCTTTTCCCCCCTTTTTCCTCTCTTCCCCCCCCTTTTCCCCTCTTCCCCCCCCTTTCCTCCTCTTCCACCCCCCCCTTTTGCCCCTTTTCCCCCATTTTTTCCCCTTTTTCCCCCTTCCCCCCCCCCCCTCCGCGGAAGTTTGGTGCGGAGCCGGGACAAAGGCGGGGGGGGGGGGGGGGGGGGGGAGGGCTGAATTGGGGAGGGGGGGGGATTAATTAGGAAGGGGGATTAATTAGGAAGAGGGATTAATGGGGGGGGGGGATCCCGGGGGGTCCCATTGCCCCCCTCTCTCGGTGCAGCGCGGGGGGGGGGGCTCGGGGGTCTCCGCCGCCCCCCCCCGAGGCGTTCCCCGGCCGGCAGCGGAGGAGGAAGAAGAGGAGGAGGAGGAGGAGGAGGAGGAGGAGGAAGGCGGGCCCCCGGCAGCCCCCTCGGGGCGGGTTGCGGGGGGGATGGGGGGGGCACGGGGCGAGCCGGGCTGAGCCGTGCCGAGCCGAGCCGGGCTCCGGAGGTGCCGCTCCCCGGCGGGCCGGGGTCCCAGCACCGGGGGGGGGGGGGGGGGGGACACGGGCACACAGGGCCCCCGCCATGCCGAGCCTCCGCCGCGCTCCCTTTGTTGGGGCTTCGCCTTTTTCCCCCTTCTTTCTTCCCCCGCTGGCAGTTTTGCTTTAACACCAGCTGCTCCTGGGGGCTCGGGGTGGGCTCTTTGTGTTTGGTTTTTTTTATTATTATTTTATTTTTTTATTATTATTTTTTTCCCCTTCCTCCCCCCACTTTTCTAACTCGCCCCCCCCCCCAGCCCCGCCGCTCCGCGCTCGCCTCGCTCGAGATAAATAAGTCGGGCGGCCCGAGCGGCCCCAAGTTTTGCAATTGCTGGGAGAAGCAGCCGCAGCCGTCCCCGTCAACCTGCAGCGAGACCGGCCGTCGCTCCGGCGCCCTGGGAAACCCTCTAGAAAACCCACAAGGTGAGGGAGAGGAGGAAAACCCACGGGCACCGCCAAAAGAAAAACCCAAAACCCACCCCGTTGCAGGGAGCCGGAGGAGCCGGGTTTGGCACCGGGGGGGGGGGCACCGCCGCGCGCCCCGACCCGAATCCGCGCCCGGCCGCGAAGTTTGGGAGTCTTCGGTGCGCCTTTGTTCGGGAGGGCACGGGGGGTGGTTTGGCCTGGGGGGGTTCCTACGAGGTTTTGGGGGGGGGCTCGGGGCTCCGGTGTGATGCCCGCTGCCCGCGGGAGGGCTCGGGGGGCCGCCTGCCGCTGGTGGTGACGGCAGCGATCCGAGCGCCTTGGCAAAGAGGTTTTCCGTACGGAGCCGTCGCCTTGTGGGGGGGGTCGGAAATGGGTGGAAAAAAAAAAAATAAAAAAATTAAAATCGGGTGGTGAAACCTCGGTGGGTCGCCGCGAACCCCCCCCGGGGCCGCCTCGGCTCAGCCTCGCTCGGCGCGGTCCCGGCTCCGTGGCGCGATGCTGCCCCGGCAAAGTTCACTCGCTCCTATTCTTCCCCGAGCCCTCTCCCTCGTCCGTGTCCTGAACAAACGCGGCTCTGTCTCTTCTCTCCCGCTCCCCCTCGGAAAAAAGAAAGGCTCTCCACAAAGTGCTGCGCTAGCAGCAGATTGCTCCGAATATTTCTTTCGGTGGTAGGAAATCTGGTTCGAGTTGGCAGGCGCGTTCCGAAGGTGTGTATAGGGGAGAACAAGTGGAGTGTAATTGGGTTTGCTTTTGCCATTTGGGATTGATTCTTTTTTTTTTTTTTCTCCCCCAACCCCCCCCCCCCCCCATTAAAAAAAAAAAAAAGTGAAGAGCTGTCGCCTTCTCTTCCCCCCCTGCCCCCCGTGCACTTTCTAAATCAAATAAAAACCCGCATGGGGGAGAGCAGGGATAATTCACGGCCGCCCGAAAGCTCAACTTCGCTCGGAGCGGCGAAGCGCACGCTTGGAAAAACTTGCCCTGGGATTTTGCTCCTCTTAATATGGTCCTAAAGGAATTTGGGTCCGGATTCCTCTCCAGGATCCCCCGGCGGGTTTAGGCAGCTCCACCGGCTCCGCTCGGCGGCCGCGGGATCCCGAGGTTGCCTCTTGCCACGGTCGGACCCAACTTAGCGTCGGGTTAAGCCCTGGCTTTTCCGCGAGCGTTGTAAAGCTGTGGGGCATACCATAAAAACGTTATTAGTTTCTGCATTAAAAAGCCTGGGTTGTTTTTTAACCCGAACCAGAAGGAGGATTTACTTTTTACAAATTTCTTCTTGTGTGTTAAAAAATTTACGCGAGCACCGCGTTGCGCTGGGAGCAGGCGTTCGGTGGGAAATCAGCACAACGTGGGGCTCGCGCGGGCGCCCTGCCCCTGCTCGCTGTGGGTTCGCGGGGACCTTGTTCCCCTTCATCCTCCCCGGCTTGTCGGTTAAACACGGCGAAGCCTCGGGCTCCTGTGAAACCCAGCTCTGAATTTATTTTTTTAATTCCCACCCCCCCCTTCGAGTCTTGTTTAAAATCCGACAAGCCCCCCGGGGTGGGTGGAAGGAGAAATCACCGGGTTCGTAAAATTTACCCCCTTTTTTTTCTTTGCTTTTTTTTTTTTTTATATATATTATTTTTTTCCCCCCTTCAGGTTGCTCAAATCGAACTGCAAAGGGGAGGGGGTGGGATGCGTTGGGGGGGGGGGGGGGGAGAAATCTGGCGAAAAGCAGGGAGGAAATTTTTCGTGTGCCGAGGCGGGGAGCTTTTGTCAGGGCTGCAGAGCCCTGGGGTGGCTCCGGCTCCTGCCTGGCGTCCGCCCTTTGTGGCATGGAGCTGGGGGCGAGGGGGGGACGGGACTTGGAGTAGTGCTGGGGATCATCCCGGCTCGGAGATGCTGTCTTTTTTTTAAATTTTATTTGAATTTATTAGTTGTTGTTGTTGTTGTTGGGGTTCCCCCCCCCAGGGCCATTTGATGCTGAGCCCGAAGCAGGGGGCTGAGCATCGCTGGGAGAAGCAACCAGTGCTGTGACCTGGTGCAGAGCCCAAACTTGGGCTCGGTTTGGGGGGAAAACGTGGAAAATTCCCCCCCTCAGCCCCAGGAAGGTGCTGGAGGGTCCTGGGCCCCGGGGGGAGCCGTGGGTGCCCCCCGTGGGGAAGGGGCCGGGTGAGGAGGATGCGATGGGAGGCACCCGGGTGCCTTTTGGGGGCAGGTTTGCTGGGGGGGGGGGGGCGGAAAGCTGAGAAAACCGATGGAGAAATGGGATGAAAAGGGCTGAAAAGTTGTGGTTTGGGGGCGGGGGGAAGCGAGGAGGGGGAGCTGAGGGTGTGCAGGGGGGGGGAAAACATCAGCGGCCCCGCTCACCTCCCTGCCCTCCGAGGACGCGTCCCGGTCCCGCATCGGGCAGGGGAGAGCGGCCGGAGCGCGTGCGGGGAATGAGCGCACCCCGTAAAATCCAGCGCCGCCGAAATCCCCGCTGCGGGCCCGTGCCCCTTCTCCCTCCTAATAACCCGGCAGGAATGCGAGTGCACTCACTTGTGAAGTTGCTGCCCGGAGAGAGCCCGGCAGCTTTTCTTTTCTGCCGCCGGAGAGGGGGATGCTTTGAGGCTGTTTGTGTCTCGCAGTGGGGCTGGGGAGGGGGGCGGCGAGGCTCCGGCTTTGAGTTGTGTTTTTTTTTTTTTTCTCTTGCTTTTTTATTTATTTATTTATTTATTTATTTATTTCTCTCCCCCCCCCCCTCCCCGGCTCCTTCTAGGCCATCCCGCCGGGGGCAGAGGGGCCGGAGGTGCGGGGCCGGCTTCGCCTTTGTGGTGGCGAGGTGGGGGGCGAGCCCCGCGCGGGGACGCGTCCCATTCTTGTTCCCCAAGAAAGGCAGGACAACGCCGAGCCCCCCCTCATTTCTTTCACTCCCCCCCCATCCCCGTTTCATTTAAAAGGAACACCCGGTTCTACCTTTTGGCACCCCGTCTCCCACCGCAGAGCAGGCTTTGGCGGCCGGGAGGGCTCGGGAAATCCTCGTTGTTCGTGGCAGGGGCGCTTTTCCCCCCGTGGCCGTGGCGCTTTCGAAGCGCTCAGCCCCGGCCGCGGGTGGTGCGGGGGCTCCGGGGGACGCTCCCCGCTGCCTCCCGACAGCTCCCAGCCCTCGGGGCCGGGGGCGATTTCCCCCCCCCCCCCCCTCCTTCTGCTTGCCGCCGCGCCGCTGTCACCTGCCGTTTCTGGAAGTGGAAACGTGAAATTTCCTGCCCTGTCCGCTTTCATTTCCATCTCCTCCGGCGCGGCCGCTCGCCGGAGCGGGGCAGGAGGGCACCTTGCAGCCGGGGGCTCGGCTGTGACCCCCCACCCCGGGAGGGAGCTGCTGGCATCTGCCCCTTGGAGGGGCGAGCGTGGTGATACCCAGAGAGGGAGGGGAAAAATTGGGGGAATAAAGCCCTAAATGCCCTTGGAAACCCAGCCAGCCAGCTCAGGAGATGTAAAAACACGACAAGGTGCAGCTTCTGGGCACCCTGGTGCACCTGAGAGGAGTGCTGCCTGCCTCTGCCCTTCGGTGTCACCTCCCCTCGCTCTATTTTGATTTTTCCAGAGAGAAAAAAAAAAACCCTCGCCCGCCGGGGCTTCCCTGGCCGGCAGCTCGGCCCCGCTGCCAGGCGGCACGGGGATGGCGTGGGAAGGGGCTCCCGGCATTCGGGGGGGCACAAAACCATCCCCGCGCCCCGTGGGGCACTGCGTGCGGCGCGCTGGGACCTGCGGGTCGGGCTGGGGGTGGTCGGTGCTGGAAAAATTTCCCAATTTTTCTTCCACCGAGGGCATTTTGCAGTTGTGCGATGCGCAGCGGAGACGCCGCCGGAGAGGTTTCCTTTAAAACTTTTCCCTAGTCCGATTGAAAGCCCTTTTGGCAACCAAGTTTCCGCGCTGAGGCGCGATGCTCGCGACAAAAGCGCGCTGGCGAGCGCAGCGGCGGCAGGGCAAGGGGAGAATGGAGAGGCGAAATCCACCTTCCCTCGGAGGTCGGCAGCGAGATGCAGAGCCCGTCCCTCCGTCCGTCCGCGTTTTATTTCATAAAGATCCCGCTCCCCTGCCCGCAGAGATTAGATCTGGGGACGGAGCTGAAGGGAAGTCATTAAGGGATTACGATGCCTTGTGCCGGGAGCGCAGACGTGGGTACGGGGCCGGCCCTAACGGTACCTGGATACCGAAACAAATGAACCCTGCGAGCTCGAAGCACTTGGCACGGGCTGTCTCCATCCGCTTGTCTTTTTTTTTTTTTTTTCCACTTTTTTTTTTTTTTAAAGGGAAAAAAAAAAACTAAAAGCCTGCGTTGGAGATGTGCTCGGAGTTGTTAGCTGGGTTGTTTGCTCAGTTGAAGCAAGCCGGTGTCGGCGCTCGCCGGCCCCAGGCGACGCTCGCTGCCTGGCTTTCATGCCCTGGCAAGTTGGCAAAAAAAAAAAAAAAAAAAAAAAAAAAGTCTTTTTGCTTCGTGCTCAAACGGAAATCCTTCTCCTGTGCCGCGGTTGTCGGGTCCGGATCAGCAGCAAAAGCACTTTCAGTTTTTTATTTTTTTTTTTTATATATCTGTATTTTTTTTTAGCGAAACAGGGAGAGGAGGGTGGCTGCGAAGGGGGGAGGAAATTTCTCCCGGTCCTGGCGGATCCTGCGTGCGTTTATCAGGAGCGAAAGGTGCAATAACGAAACTTTTTTTTTTTTTTTTTCGGGTCGCGGGGTTTGGGGGGGGGGGGGATTGCTTTCCAAACCGCGGGCAGCTGTGAAAACACGCGCACACACAAAAAAAAAAAAAAAATCCTTTTTAAGGTACTAGAGGGGGGAAGAAAATCCCGTCGGGGGCCCTGCTTCGGAGGCAGTTTGAAAGCTGTTTATTCTGCCTCATTGGCAAACCTCTTCCACGTGACCGTGTTTGGTCGGGAGCTGGCACGGGCCGATGGGGAAGCCGCCGGCCGGATCCGGGCGCCTGGGGCTGCTCCCGGCCGCGCCGCGGGCTCCGCGCTGCGAGCGGGGCGGCTGCGAGGGCTGCGCGCTCCGGGGGCGCTCGGGTACGTGGTGGGGACCCCGATTCCCGCCCCCCCCCCCCCCCCCCCCGTGGATGTTTTGGGGGGGGTGGGTTTGGAGGGGTGGGGGCCGGCTCGAGCCCCTCGCCGCGTGCCGCCGGCGGTGGTGGCGGCACCGAGGAGGAGCCGTCGAGGGTTTCGACGTGCCGGGGCTGGATGCGCTCCAAAGGCTCGGGGATTTGGGGTGACGCCGGCCCCGGGCTGGGCGTTAGCTCGGGCACCGATGGTGCCGGTTAAACAAACAGAAGGAGAGGCCGCGCTCGGCACCGCTGCACGGGGGCCGCGGCAGGGATCGGCCGGGATGAGCGGCTCGCTGGCTGGCGGTGTCGAAACGGCTCGTTTCAACACACCTTTCCCGGGGCGCTCGCAGAACTGGGTTTGTCTGGTGGGATTTAACCGTGCTGGGGCGAACGGAGGGAGAAAACGACGGCGGCGTGTGCTCCCCGCTGCCATCCGGGGCAGCGTGCGCCTCGCCGAGCGTCGCGCCGCGGGTGTCGGAGCCCGGCTCCGTCCTGCCCTCCCTGCGTGAGCCTCGGCGGCTCGCTCGAGACCTCTGAGTTTATTCCGCGCGCCGGAGATCAGCGGTGAGTAGCTCTTTCTGCCTGCCTAACGTGAACGCGCGAGCTGGGGACTGCGCTGTGTGTAGTAGGATCTGGATGGGGACCACCTCGGAGAAGCTGTCACGGGCTGGATAAATGCCGCCTCCAGCCTCGGGAGCGTGCTGCAGCCAGGGCTTGTGCTCGGGAGCGAGGCATGCGCACGGGTCCCGTCCACCCGGGGACGTCTCCTCTTGGCGGTGGCGCACGTTCTGCCCGGGGCTGGCTCGCTGGTGGCTCGCAGCTGGGCTTGTGGCTCGCTTGGATGTGTGGTATCGCGTGCTGGGGTCGCCGGGTGGGTCGGCTGCTGTAGGATGGGGTTTCCAGCACAGATAACCCCGCTTTGGCCATGCTGGGGGGTCCTCGTGGCACGAGGATGAGGATGACTGTCCTCAGCCCAGCTTGGCAGAGCAGGGCCCGGGATGGGGAAGCTGCCCCCCCTCTGCATGGGCAGAAGGATGTGGGGCTCTCCGGGACGTGGGGTGGTCCCAAGGGTGTTGGAGCTGCCCCTGACTCTGGGCAAGGGGACGGCTTATGGCAAGAATTGCTAGCTGGAGCAGCTTCTTGGTGAGCATCGGCAGGTTTGGGCTCCCCCGGACCTGGCTTTGGGCAGGGGTTAGGGGCAGAGAACCCCTGCCATGGCCTGGCCCAGCCTGAGCATCCCTGGGCGGTGTCACGTCCCCTCCAGGTGCCACCTACTCTGTCCTGGTGGCCACCCTGCAGAGGCGCCGTCGTCATGGCTGGGCTGCTCCGGCCAGAGGAGCACACCCCGAGGTGTGGAAGCAGAGCAGGACGGCGATGCCTGGAACCAAACCCAAACCTTTAACCACCCGCATCCCATCTCGGGCATCTCCCCCTCCCACGGGAGCTCCGGGCTCCCGGCAGGGGCAGGAGGTGGCGGCGAGATGCTCGGCGCACCAGGGTGCTGTGCCGGTGGGCGGCCGTCCCCCAGAGTCCAAAGTCCCCGGCCGATCCCTCCTGGATGCGGCCAGACCTGAGGCTGGGAGGGAAATTCCCAAATGCAGCCGCATTCGGCTTATTAGAAACGGAAGGAGGAGAGAAAATAAAAGCGTGCGTGGGGACAAAGTCCCGTAACTTCTGTGGGAGGAAATGTGGATTGTGAAAATGTGCTGTCCCGGGCGTAGCTGCAAATCCCACTTCTTTTGCCACCGCGGATTTGGGTAGGGGTGAAGCCGCAGCTTTTATAAAACGATGCTTCCAGCTTTGCCCTTCTCCGATATTGTCTCCAAAGTATTTATGCCTTCTGCTTTGCTCCCCAGGCTGCTTTCCCTGCAGGGAAATCCCTTCCTGCCGGGAGCCATGCGACTTCTCTTCTGCACGGGGGCTCTGGGCTGGGTTTTGCTCGCTCCCGTGCCCGGATTTCACCGCCGTGCCCCGCTCTCAGCCTCGTCCCCGGCGCGAGCGTTCGCGTGTAAATGAACCCCCCCAGAGGGCCAGGATTTCTCAGCTGGGAAGCAAAAAGGGGTGCTCAGCTCCTGCCCCGCTGGGAAATCTGGGCTGGGGGTTTGTGGCGGTGCTGGGCTTGGGTTCGCAGCGGGGGGAACGGGGCCAGGCCTTTCCTGTAGGCAGGTGCGAGGTGGGAATGGGGGGAAAAAGGAGAGAAACGGGCAACGGAGAGCAGACGGGCAAGCTGTGTGTCGGGCCGCATCCTGCACCAGGACAAGGCTTTTTGGGGGTCGTCAGAGCCACCCCGGTTTCTGCAGCGTTTTGGAGGGCTGGGATGAAACCCGTGGAGCAGCCGGGCGATCGGGAAACGCTGCAAAGCTGCTGCTGCAGGGAGGGGAAGAGAAATAGGGAAGAAATCCTAAAATCCCTTCGCGGGCGAGGTGTGTGTAAGCGTCCCGGAGCAGGGATTGCCGGCCGAGCTTCCCTCTCGTGGCGCGGCACGAGGTTTGCTTCGTTCCTCTTTTGCTGTGGCTGCAGGCGGAAGGTTTGTGCTGGCTTCAGCCCTGCCGAAATTCGGGTCTGAGTTCCTGCGTCTCGCTGCCATCGCCGGGGGATGCGGCAGGGACCCGGCGTTAACGGGACAGGTCCCGGGGCTGATCCCTGCCTGCCCTGGAGGATGCTCGGGGCTCTCCGGGTCCGGCCCCAAAGGTCACTCGCTCCCTGCTCAGCACGGCTCCGGTCGGGTTATTCTCGCTTCCTCTTTTAACCCAGGTTTTTATTTATACCTAGCGTGGCAGATTCCGCTTTTAGGCTCCGTTTCCAAATCCCTTGAAGTCTTTCCCTTGATGCTGGCGGGCTGTAGCCTGAACAAACGCCCTTGTCTGTGGGAAGAGGAGCCGCCGCTCCGAATCTGGGTCAAGCTCGGGGGCTGTCGGAGCAGCCCCGTCCGGGATCAAACGCCGCATTGTTCCTCGCAGGTAGCACAAAGGTCCCGAGGTAGCGCCGTCCCCCCGCCGCCCCCCGGGTTACAGAACCTTTTAAAAGACTCTCTGCCGAAGGGGGCAGTCCGTTTAGAAATACAGCGAGGGAAAGCTGACGGGCCGAGGGGAAGGTTTGGGGATCAGAGGGGGCTTTGGGGAAGGTCGGGGCCAGCTGGTCCATTATCTGCGACGATGCGCAAGGAGCCCCCAGCGCTGCTGAGCTCCCAGCCCTGCGCTCGGGAGCAGGTTTGGGACACACGGACAGACGGATGCACGGCTTTTAAATTCTGTGCGGGATAGAGTTAGGAGCATTGGTCCACGCGGGGCTGATAGCATGGTGGGCACCCGGGGGCTCGTCGCTGGTGGAGTTTTGGTGACCTGGATGGTGTCCACGCTGCGGCTCGGTGTCTTTCCCATCCCTTGTCCTGCTGTGGTTGTTTTGGGGCTGGGGAGAAATGGGGACGTGCCCTGCCCAGGGTGGCTGGTGACAAGGCCAGTGCTGCTCAGGAGCACTTGAGCGTGCCCACAGTAGCACGCTTGCAAGGGCTGTCCCGATCTGGGACGGCCACGCTGCTTTGGGGTGAAACCCGCCAGTTCCAGGGCGGGCGAGGAAAGGCACTGCCGGGGCTGTGTCCCCAACACACTGTGCCCAATGCCCCCGGAGCGAGGTGCTCCATCTCCGGGGCGAGGTGCTCCATCTCCACCTCTGGGGATGTGTTTTTGGGGCAGGCGAGGGCTGCCCCAGCTGTCTGCTTCACCAGGGACGTGACGGACCCTGCGGCAGCAGGGGCAGTGCCGGAGCTTCGCCTGCACCCAGCTTGGGGTGGGCACCGGTCCCACCGTGCCCTCTCTGCCCTGGCAGTGAATCGTAAATTAATATCATAAAGAAAAATTATTTATTTTTTTTATAAAGAGGGGCAGAGTGGAGAAAACCCTGCACCATTCCAGGTGTGCTCTGCAATGAGGACACATCTCACACCACCTCCCTCGCGCAGCGCCGTCCGTCCCATGCCACCAGGGATGCCCCCAGTGGCACTCGGCCACCGAAGCCTGGTCATTTCTGGCTGGAGCCTCGGCAGTGCCCAGTGTGCTGCTGCTTTGTGCCTTTGCACCCCGTGGCCGGATGACTTTGGGGGTCTTATATTCTTAGGAGGAAGCATCACCCGCTGCTGGCGATGAGCAGGGATTTGGGGGCGCAGACCCCCTCTGGCACAGCTTTATTGCGCCTCTATCAGTCCCCGTAGTCCTTCCATAGCTCTGTCCCAGTTTATGTAGCAGGGACGTGCTGCTGGGATTTGGGACGGTGCTGAGTCCCGATGCGTGCTTTAAGGGCTGAGCTCTTGGGTTCGCAGCGGGGTTCCGGAGCCCAGCGTGGTCTGGAGACGCCGGGGGTGGTGCTGCGGGACCAGCTCGCCTGCCCGGCCAGAGGGATGCTGGAAGCGCGGCGGTGCGACTCAATCCCTGCCAGGAAAAGAGGAGATGAGCTCCTGCTCCATCCCTGCACGTGGCTCCCCAGCGAGGGTGCTGGGGGGGCTCTCCCCGGCCCCACTCAGCTCGGGATCGAAGAGGATGCGGCGGCTGAACGCGGCTCATCCCGGGTCACCCACCAAGGACTGCGGCGCGTTGGGGACCCTGGCGCGGGGAGGTGCTTCCCCCGCTCGTGGGGATGCTCTGAGCCTCTGAACCCTCTTCTGCACACCCGAAACTTTCAGCACGCCTTCCCTCCCTGCGCCGATGCCGTCCTGGGGTGCTGCTTCCCACGTTTTAAGGCAGTTCCTGAACCTGCTCGCGTTCCTCCAGCCGCGGCTCCCGGTGCTGCTGTCGGGAGCCGTGTTTGTCTTCGGGGTGTGCTGGAACCGGGCAGGAGGTGCTGAGCCCGTGCAGGGCAGCCGAGCCGTGCAGAAACAGAATCGGGAAGGGGTTCGAAACGGCCGAGCCCTGCTCCTGGGGTGCTGGCGGGACGGGGAGCCGGCCTCGGGTCATGCCTGCCTCTGATTCGGATGAAAAAAAAAAGGACTTCAGACCGAGAGTTTGAAAATGCCCAAGGATAGTTCTCCCCCCCACCGCCTTTTTTCTTCTTTCTCCTCGTGAACAGCATAATTTCTGGATGAAAACCAGGCCTCTTCCTGAATAGAAATGGGACTTGCAGTGGAAAGCATCACTGTGCAGCGGGGAGTGCGTTAAGTAGAGCGTTTCTGGATGAATTTTTGCACAAACATGACCGAGTCTGGGAAAACTTGCAGCATCTGAGTTCTTCCCTCGCATTTAATAGGCACCGCGTTGTTTTTTTATTTCCACCCTCTGGATTATTTAAAGGCCAGAAGAGACTTTTAGCAACCTCCAGCCTGACTTCATGCAAACTCAGCTGGAAAATTTTGCTCGGGGCCGTGTGTCCCAGCACCGCATCCCTCGGGGCTGGCGGCGTCGGTACGCCCGCGCGCCCCCGGTGCTCCTTTTCCTGGTCCTGTTTGGCTCTCGCCTGCTTCCAGTTCATTTTCTCCCTTCTTGGCAGTGTCCTCGCCCTGCTCAGCCTCAAACTGGTTTTATTTTTTTATTTTATTCTTTATTTTCCCCATAAACACGCCGTTACCAGGAGCCTTCCTCCGCCCCGGCGCTGCCCTTCCAGTTCCCAAGGCTGCCGGGTGCCGCTCCCGCACCGTGGGTGCCTTTCTCAACCCCAGACACATCAGGACACTTCCCTGCCCTCCTCTTCCTCATCTCGCCACGAGGCAGGCGTGGGACACGATGCTGTTAGTGGCTCTGTCCGAGAGGAAGAGCCCTCCTCTTCCTCAGCACCGGCTGGAGGCTGCGGTAGGTGGGTGCCTTGGCGGGGACACCCGCGGGCGCGGGTGGCGTTCAGGCTGTCGGCGCGCAACAGGGAGGGAAGGGATTGCACCGCGTGGCGGCTTGGGTGAGTGACACCTCGGGTTTGGGATGTGGTGGGTGCGTGGCACGTTGGGCGTGCATTGCGCGTGCCCCGAAGGCTGGCCTGGGGCTGTGCAGCGGGCAGGATGCGTGCGCCACGTCCGTGCCTCCCCGCCGCGTGCGCTCGTGTTGGCGACGAGCAAAAAGAGCCGCGTGCACCACGGTCAGGCAGAGCCTAAACCCCCAGCCTTGCTTTATTCTGCGAGATGCCGGCGTGTCCCCGTGGATGGAAACACCGGCGCGTGGCTGGTGGGTGCCGCACGGGGCCGCGGGTGCCGCACGGGGCCGCGGGTGCGAGGCTGCGGGGCGCGCACGCGTGCACGGGCGGGCGTGCGCACGCACGTGGGTGCGCACGCCGCTCTCCTCCGGGGCTTGGGCTGCAAGCTCTTCCCCTGGAAGAGCAGCGATGGGAGGTGCTTTTAATTATTTTAATAGGATTTTGAGGAAGGAGCGCGCTTGGGCTGCGAATCTTAAAGGCTTCGTCCCGTGTGGAGGCGCGGAGCGGTTCTGACAGCGAGCTGTGCGTGTTGGGAAATCAGCCGGGTTCTCCTCCTGTGTGTTTTCTTTTTTTTTTTTTTCCTGGGAGCTTGGAGTATTTTTTCTTCCCTGTGAATTTTTTTTTCTTCCCCACCCTTTCATTATCATTTTTGTTAATTAGATTGTGATGGGAATGGTCTCTATTCAAAGGAAAAAACCTCTGAGATGTGTTTTTACGAGTGTGTGTGTTTCGGGGCGGGGGGGAGCAAGGATGCTTGAAAGAAATCATTTTAAAAATAATTTCTTCATAAAGCTCTTTAAAAGAAAAACCCAGTTACCCTTCCCCCATCCGGCCCCCCCGCCCCCCCCCCCTAATTAAACGATTTGAATTTTCACGTTAACCGCTTGGTGCTTCCTCGGCGCCTCAGATGATTAGAAAGGGATATTCATTTATGCCTTTTAAACGCCGCCCCGATTAAAATCAGAGAGATTTTTTCCTTCATCAAAATCTAACATCCTTGAAAAATTAATTTGATGCCTCTTGTTATCAATTAATTGAATCTCGTTGGGAGAGAGGCTCGTGCGGCGGGTGGTTGGAGCTGGCCCTTCTGTTCTTAGTTGCTTTCCCCCCTCTCTTCTCCCTTCTGCTGCTGCTTCCAAACACTGACATTATAAAACTCGGCCTTTTCTTATTATTTTTAACTCATCTCATAAAATAAAATAAATGAATAAAACTTGGTCTCTCTTCCCACCCTCCTCCCCATTCCCTTGAGTTCCTCGTCTATGAAAGACCCTTTTTTTCTCTCTTTCTCTCATCCCTCTCTCCTATAACTTAGGAGGCAGTGGGAGAGAAAGAAAAGTTAGTGCTTTAGCAATTTCTCGGCGTAGCAAAGCGGCCAGGGTCCGTCTTTCTTCCTTTCTTTAACTGGGGATATTGGATATTTCATTTGAATCTCCCTCTTTTCAATTAAAAGTGCGCGGCTCCTTCTCTTAAGCCCGCTCTATTCTCCTCCTCTGTCTCTGCAGCCGGAGAAGCGATTTTCCTTTCTTCAATATTTCAACTCTTCCCCCGAGACGGGCTGCCTGCGTTTTTTTAATAGACTTTTTCTCCCTCTATTAAACTTTTCCAATCTTCGTCCCTTTATTTTTTTTTTCCTTCCCACCTCTTTAAACAAAAAAAAAAGGGGGGGGAGAGGAAAAGTTATAAGATTTAAAGAACTGGGTCATTCAGGAAGTTATTTCAATAACTTAGGAAAAGAAATTAGGCATTAGCTTCAGCGTAACCCTCCTTGGAGGGAATCTACCTGGATGCTTTTAGGTACGGGCTCTTCCCTGGTGCCCCCTTTATGTCCCCTCGTGAATTTGGGGCTGGGGTTTTCAGGGAGTTGGATAACTCGAGCGAGTGCATCCACGCTTCTGTTTGATGGGATCGCGGACATGCCTGGCTTCTTCCGAGGACTAAATTCACGCTGGGCGCTCGGTGCCCCTTGTGGGATGCTTTTGGGGGCGGTCGTATCCCCCTGCCCATGAGTGTGGGGGGTTTGGGGTGTTTTTTTCCTTGCCGTGGGCCCTGCAGGTGGGAGATGCCGTTGCCTCCATCCAGACCTGTCCCAGCTTTGGTGCTGGTTCCGCTCCCTGGGGATACCGAGGGTTTCGGAGGCTGCGCTGCCCAGCAGGGGCCTGGGCAGTGGCGCTGTGTGCTGCCCTGCCGCACGTTTTTCCTTTGAGTTCCCCTTTACATCGAGCGGAAGGGAATCAAGTGGCTATTTCTGGGATCTGCTTTATCCCGGCACCATTCTGGACCCTGTTTCGGCACGGGCTCTCCGAGAGCTCGCGCTCTGCCCCAACGCTGCTGCTTTCGGGCTCCTCCATCCCTCTGGCCCCCAGCTCTCTCCGCCAGCTTCCACCTGCAGGGACGCGGCTGCTGGACCCGCCGGGATGCTGGGTGCAGGTGGTGGGCACCCATGGGTGGGTGCCGGCAGCTCCCTGGGCGCTGCCCCGCGCGGGCTCCCCCGGGACCCCCACGTGCGGCTCCCGAGCAGCGAGACCGGAGCCCCCGTGCGCCACGTCACTATTTAATTAGACGTCCCTGATTAACAAAACTTGGCGTTCGGCTTCCTCCTGCCCTCATCTTTCCTGGCTCCGAATCAATGGCTTTGATATGCTAATTAGGGAGTAATTTAATTTCAAAAGGCCGCAATTAACAAGGGTGTTGTGGACATGCTGTAGTTAAGCGGCGTAATCTAATTTGCATTAGTAACAAGCAGGGACTAATTAGAAGCTTAATTAGACACTTAGACGGCTCTTGTGTTTACTTTCTTAATGAGATGGAGTGGGGCTCTCTCTTTTTTTTTTTTTTTTAATCTTTTCAAGAGCGCAGCGGAGGGAAGCGCAGGATGGAGCCGCGGCCCCGGCGCGTGCCCGGCCCCACCAGAGGGGTTTCGGCCGTCCCGGAGCTCGGCGGGGAGCAGCCGGGGCCGCTGCCCACCCTGGGTGCTGCCGTGGGTGGGAGCGGGCTGGGGTCCCGAGGAGAATCACCCATGGGGTTTGCAGCAGCCGGGACATCCTTGATGCTCGTGGAGCGTCCTCGGTGCCGCCGGAGCATCCTTGGTGCTGTTGGAGCATCCTCAGCGCTGCTGGAGCGAGGTCTGGAGAGAGAAGCTTGCTCGGAGGGAGATATTTTGGAGCTGAGCAGGAGCTGCACCATGTCCAGCGCTCTCCTAGGGACTTTTCTTGGTGGTGACGTTCAGCTTTCCAGACATACTGTGAGTAGGGCGAGCCAGCTTTTCGGGGAGGAGGCAATCCCCTCCCGGGTTGTTCTCGCTGGATTTCCAAGTAGCGGCAAACGCCTGCTGCTGCCTGATGGCCCTGGGGTGCTCGTGAACCCAGCTGGGGTGAGGGAGGCTTTGGGGTGGCCCCGGGGAGAGCTGTGGGCAGGCAGCTGCGCCCAGAGCTCGCGGTCCTGCCCAGGAAAGTTGCTGGGAGCAAGATGAAAGTGGGAGATGAAAGAGCCCAGAGGTGTGATCCCATTAAAGCGGTGCCTGGGCTTAGCCAATCCTTGGTTCCTTAAATCTCTTCTAATTTACAGTAATGCTTTAGATTCATTTTAGCTCCCCTAGACTTGTATTTTAATCCCCTTTCCACATTTCCATGTGTTTATGTGTTAATTAAAGGGTAAAAAGCCATTCTCCGAGCAATCCCGGCTGCTGCTTCTCCTCGCGGAGCCAAAGCCTTTTAAGATTAGCCAGCCACTTCCCCGAGCCTCGCTCGGTGCCGGATCCGGCCAGGCAAGTTGCTCAACTTCCCACGGCTCGGAGCAGATCCGCTGCCTGCGCCCCAGCCTCATGTGCGCGCGCCTGCTCCTAGCAGCACGGGGAGCATCCCGCCGCGGCGCGGGATTCCCAAAGGTCTCGGTTTATCCGGATTCCTGGAGGTCCTGGATCCACCCCCACTGCTGCCCAGCTTTTGAGGGATTTGCTTGATTCGTGCTGCCGGTGCCCGTGGGAGAGGTTGGCGGCGAGCTGCGGTGCCGTGGGGTGCCCCCCGTCCTCGTCTCTGCAGCTTGGCGAGGATGGAGCTGGAAAAAAGGGCTGGGGAGATCAGTTTGGGGCTGGGGGGGTGGAGAGAGGGGCGGAAAAAAGTCTCCGGAGCAGCGTGGTTGGGGTTTGCTTGCAAGTGTCTGGTGTCATCGGCTTGTTCTGCGCTGGCACAACGCGGTCCCGCAGCGGGGCCGTGCTGGGCACGGGGAGTATTTTCCCATTTCCAGCTGCTCCTGGGCGGCTGTTCCCAGCTGGGGTGCGCCTTGGTTTGCATCAGGAGAAACTGAGGCAAAGGACCAGCTGCGGGGGGAATGCGTGCAGTGCCCAGGCCTGGTTCATCTCCATCGGATGCTCCGGAGGCGACTGCTTTTGGCCCTCTCTGTGCTCGTGTGTCCCCCCCTTTGCTGCGTGGCTCGGCTGCTGCCAGAAATACCGCGCCGTAACTTCCCTCGGCCCCGTGGGAATAATTCCTTGCCCACCTCTGCTCTTGCCCTGCTTCGGTTTGGGCTTTTAGAACCTATCGGGGGCTGTGCCCTTCGTTTCCCCGCCCGTGCCGGGCTCTGGTTTGGGGTGGCAGCAGCACGAGCACGGCCGCGCGCAGCCCGCGAAGGGCGGCGCAAAGTTACGGAGCCCCCGAGGACCGCTGTAATAAGGGTGTTTAAAAATAGGAGAAGCAGCTAAAATAGGTGTTCGGGCTTCTTAGGAGCTTGCGGCCTGGGATGTACCTGCTTTTGTGTGTCCCGGGGGCTAAGCAGCGCTATTTGTGTTTGCATCCGTTGCGCTGAGTTGGGCGGAGGAGAAATCAGCATCACCGCGGCGGGTGGGTCGGGGTGCCCCAAAACTCCTCCGGGGCAGATGCCTCGTCCCTTATAAAGACCTGCAAGCCCCGTGCATGGGATCCCATGTCCTTCAGAGCAAGCCTTCGCCCCAAGCCAGCCTCCAGGTTCGTCGTCCCCTGTCCACCCAGGGTCCCGAACGCTTCGTGTCGCGGCGCGCAGGCGCCCACGGGACGGCCACATGTGCACCCCATCCGACAGCAAACCCCCTGATCTGTGCCTGCCCTCCCGGGGAAGCTGTGGGCATCCATCAGGCTGTTAACTGTGCTAATTAGAGAGTGCAGAGGTGTTAATTGGAAAGCCCTGGTATCGTGCCTGTTTTTGGGGGGGGGGTGGTCAATAAAACTGAATTGATGACTTGGCGTGGCGCGCGCGCTTTACAGGTTAGCGGCAAGTCAGGGGATGTCAAGGAAATGTTGCTGCTCGGATTAAGCAATTGTTAATTAAAAGGCGACCGTAATTAATATACCCTTGTCACCATATGGTACTGCTAAAGGCTGGGGGATTCTTTATTTGCAATTCCCCCTCCCTTTCTTTGTCCTGCGAAAGGTGCGCACTTAAGTAAAAGGGAAAAAAAAAAGGAAGAGTGCTCATTCAGTGAAATGGTTTTGAGGCTGCGATGGTAATTAGCGATCCATTTGCACAGCTTCTGTTGCTCATTGCCATTAGAGGGGTCCCCTCCCCTCCCCTTTTAAGTAAAACCATCATTTTGTACTTTATCTGGCTGTCGGATCTGCCGGCGGGGACGATCTGGCCAGGGGCCATGCCTTCGTGCCTGGGGGAAGGTCTGATCCCGATTAGACCCTCTGGATCCCGGCGTGAGGGAGAATCCCTAAAATATTGGCTGTCTGGGGCGAACTAAAATAGATGAAAAGCCGGCGCTGTGATGCTGCGCAGACCTCCGTCCGCGCGCGGGGACGCACATGTGCCGGAGCACTTACGGAGCCCAGCGCCTGCTCCTTCCTAATTCACGGCGGCACCGCAGCGCCGCAGCCCTTGGCTTCATTATATACATACATATTTTTTTTTTTTCCTTTAAGGTTTTGTAAAAGTTTTATGTGAATGGAAATATTTTCATTATTATTATTATTGCTTTCTTTTATGACTTCCCTCGCAGCGCTGGGAACCCAAACACACCAGCGTCCCGGTAGGGTTTGCGAGCGGGAAGGCGAGTTTACTAGACTTGGAAAGGGACCGGCGCTGGCTGCGGGATTCGCCCGGCTCTGCTGCATCTGCTGCAGCATCCTGGCCCTGCTGGGGGAAGGCGAAGCAAGCCCCCGGCTCCGGCTCCTCGATGGGAAGAGATTTCCTCCTAATTCCCAATAGTTAGGCTTCAATTTATGCCCCGAAGCCAGGAAAGTTTATATCCTTTCCAAAACTTTTTTCTTCTTTTTTTTTTTTTTTCCTTTTTTAATACTTCCTGTTGTAACTCTGGATATTCTTGTTCTCCATATAAAAGTCAAATCCCCCCTTTTTTTTTTTTTTTTGAATCCTGCTGAGTTTTTTGGCCGTGGTGATACCTTGTGACTCCTGGACAGGCCCTGTCACCGCTTTGCTGGGGCTTTTCTGAAGGAAAGCGAGAAAAGTTACAAAACCAAAATCTGTTTTTTCTAAAGGCTCTTGAGGGGCGTTAAGGGGCCAGCGAGCAAATGTGGTTTTCAAGGGCAAAAGGTGTTTTCTTGCCTTCAAGGGCTCCCTTCCCTTCTGGGCGCCTGAGACCTTTGCTAACAGGGCTGAAAGCCCCGTGGGGCTGGGAGGGAGGAATTTGGGGCAATATCGGGGGAAACGGGGGCTCCGTCTCTTCCAGCTTTTTCGCTCCTAACTCAGCACCTGCAGGCGAGCATCCCTTCCTTCGCCCTGCCCTTCAGAGGCAGCTAAAACGCCGTAATCCCGTTAACCTTGAGCTCTCCCGGGGCTGCCGGTGCGTCCCCGTGCAACGTGCACACGCGCGTGCTTGCGGCGTGCGGGCTGCGGGAGGGAGCCAGCAGCTCCGCATGGGAATTAATGTCAGTCATATACCCTGCGGAAATGACTTTTGAAATGCATATAATCTCAAACATGCAAATGAGAAGCTTGCTTCACCCTGTTTAATATGAATGATCAGCTTCTGAATAGCTATTATTACACGCCACATTTCAGCAATTATGTTGTTCGCGGTTTGTCTTTCTGTCTTTTGGGGCGGGGTGGGGGAAGAAGGGGGGAAAAAGAGAAGAAAAAAGGGAGAAATGGTGTTCCTTCTCCCCGTCCCTCTTGCTTTATTTATTCCACTCCTGTTTCGAAGTCGCGGGCCGGCTCTGCGCGGTGGTGGTCGACGCCGTTTTGGTTCTGATGTGGGGAAAGAGGAGAGAAAAGTGGGGGTAAAACGGCGTCCTCTGCCCTTCTGCAGGGCAAAACGTGTGTCGGGAGGGAGGGAGAGACCCGGCACCCTGCCTTCCGTCTGCTCCGAGCTGCTCAGGGCTGGATGTGGCCCTGGGGAGCCGGGGGGTTAAATCTCTGTGGGCTGGGGCTGGGGGTGCTCCCCATTCCCAAGTCCCGGGGCTTTTCCTTCCCTCTGGACCCGGCACTCCCGCAGGTGGATCCCATCCCCAATTCCTGCAGCGTCCCCGCGCTGCTCCTGCGCAGAGCCCAGGGGGGACACGAGGATGCGCGCGGCTTTCACAGGAGGGGACCCTGCCAGGGTCCTGTGCTTTGCACAGGGGGACCCTGAGCTTTACAGCTAACGACTTACCCGCTAATTAAACCTAACCGAGATCTCTCCGAAACTGCTCCCTGCAACTCCTTGGGAGTCCCTCCCCTAGCCGGGCTGCGCTCCTTTACAAAGCAGCTCCACGGGATGCTCGGCGGCGAGCGCCCGGTGCTTGTGCAGCCGGCCGTGACGTGCCAGCACCACCAAATTCCCCAGCCTGCGGCCGCTCCAGCTCCTGCTGGTGCCCCCCCGGCTCCGTGCGGTGCTTCGGGTGCTCGTGCTGGGGAAACCGAGCCCTGGCCGGTCCCTGAGATGGCTGGAGTGGGGCGCAGCACCCTGATCCTCTGCCCTGCGTAACGGGACGGTGGTCAGGGATAAAAGCCCTGGATGCAGAAAAGTGGCGTGCCTTCCAAGAGCCTGTGCTTGGGGGAAACGAAGCTCGAGAGATGCAGATGCTGCTGCCAGGGGCTGGAGCAGGGAAGGCGGGTGCTGGGTGCCGGAGCTGAGATGCTCCGCGGGGGCTTGGTGGAGATCGTCGAGGTTTTCAGGGCGAAACGCGCAGCGCCAGCTCCACGTGCTTGGTCTTCAGCTGCATCGAAACTCTGCAACTTTGCCGCCTTTGTCGTCTCCGAGCGAAACATTTCGTAATTTGTGGTTCTGTGAAAAATTCTCAGCTTCCAGGGTATCTGTCAGGCAGGGGAAAAGCCAAAAAGCACAGCGGTTCCCCAGGGGACGGGGTGTGCTGGCAGCACCTTGGGGACAGCTCGCGCCACTGCCCGCACCCACCCACCCTATGTTTGATTTTCCAAAAGCTTTTTTTTCTTTTTTCTCCTTTTTTAAAAATTATTTTTATTTTTTTGGAGTGCAGTGACCTCAGCTAAAACTGGGCGTAGCCCGACCACGAAGCAGGCACTGGGTTTGGAAGTGGGGGTGCCGGCGGGGGGCTCGGCCTCTCTTCTCAGCCTCGACTTTTCTCCCTCCTCGCTCCTCAGGTCCTGCTAGCAAGTCATGATGGTTGAATCCGCCTCGGAGACGATACGCTCCACTCCCTCCGGCCAGAACGGGGTCAGCAGCCTCACCAACCAGCCCGATGGCGGCGGGGGCGGCGGGGGGAGAGAAGGAGCCGCCAGCGGGGAGGCCAACGGAGAGATGAGCCCGGTGGAGCTCCTGCACTTCCAGCAGCAGCAGGTAGGACGGATGCCCCGGCGTGCTGTGGTGCCTCCATGAGCTGGTCCCACAGTATGGGAACGGTTCAGGGACCTCTGGGTCCACCTGGTCCCCACCCCCCTGTGCCACCAGGGCCACCCCAAGCAGAGTGCCCAGCACCACGTCCAAGCAGCGTTTGAAGATCTCCAAGGAGAAGCCTCCACAACCTCTCTAGACCACCTATCGCAGGCTTCTCTGAGTATTTAGGGTTGGGGCAGTGCTAGTTTTCACCCTCCCCGTGTCCCCAGGGCTGGTTGCACCAGCCGTGGTCTCTCTGCGCCCATCCTTGTCGAGGGGTGCAGGTGCTGGAGGTGGGGTCCTGGCTGTCCCTGCCGCAGGTGGCTGCGTTTTGGGGTGGGGGGAGCAGCAGGTCCTGCCTGTCCTGGTGGGGTCAGCACGCTCCAGCCCCCTTGGTGTGGTGCAGGAGGGCTTTGGGGACAAGATGAAGACCCGTTGATGGCAAAAGCAAGGGCAGGTTTTGATCTGAGCAGCATTCGCGCATCCGGGTGGGCGAGCAGAGGTGCTCCCCCAGTTTTTGGGGCTCATAGTGCATTAAGATGAAGAATTAACCTTGCGTGTGTGGTTTAAAATACGTGTAACGGCCTAAAACACATGTGACAGCCTAAAACACGCGTGACAGTTGTGTGCGTGAGCTCTGTCCTTGCACACACACGTGTGCACCTCGAAGGAGCCCTCTTGGTGCGTGTCCCCCGGGGCACCCGGTGCTCTGCCCGCGTCCCTGCGCGCCCGCGGGGAAGGGGGCTGCGTGTGCGTGCCTGCAGGTTACCTTTCAAAACAAACTTGGGCGAAAACATAAATTTTCCTCCTCGGATACTAAATAAGGCAATGATCCCTGCCTCGTATGGAGATCGCCTCCCTGAGCCATAAATTCCAGCGTGAAAGCTGTAAAAAATTGCTGTGTCTGATACTTTAGTAGTGAGTGCTGTAAATCCATTACCTGAATAACAGCCGTTTCTCACGCAGTTAAGCCCCTGTTCCCCTGATCTGAAGGGTAATCATGCGTGTAATGCTTCTGCAAGTCACCCCTGCCGAACGCGCCGCCGCGCTCCCCTCCCCGCGCGGGGGACGGCCCCGAATTTCCCTTTGCTGGAGCCAGGAGGAATTGGGGACACTTGTTCCTATGTGGCCGAGGCAATGTGAGCGGGTGGCACGCTGGCAAAGCAGTGTAGGAAAGGGAAAAAGGGTTTTCTGCGGGGTGCTGGTGCTTTTGGCTCGTCCCCGTGGCTGCCCTGGTGCTGCGTCCCCAAATCCTTGTGGGTTTTCTCCCAGCTCAGCCCCCGGATCCTGCCCTGCCCAGCGCCTGGGCTTCGTTTTGTGTCTTTTCCTTGGGGCTCCCGCTGTAATTACCCTGGGAAAGTCGCTGGCACGTGGACTTATTAAGGGAGAGGGTTTGGTGAACTTCCAAACCCAAATGACATCCGCAATGACAGCACCTCGGGGCCGGGGGGGGGGTGCATCCCGAGGACCATCAATCTTCATGCTCCAGGGCGCGGGGCTGAGCGGCAGCTGGGGTCAGGAATAAATGGCCCCGTACAGAGAGTTTTGCACAATTAGGTGCTTTATGGAGGCCTTACACCATCCGCGGGAGCATCCAGCATTCGCCCCCGGCGCTCCTGCACCCTTGGGTGCTCCTGTCTGACATCTCCCCCGGCCCGGCTCCCGAAATGTCTCCTCGTGCTGCTTTTCCTTAGTTAATTGTGTGAACGCTCCGGAGGTTTTTGGGGGCTGGGAGGGGCAGAAACCCACCCGAGTGCCCCCGCCTGAGCTCGAGGAGCCACCGGTGGCTTAAAGCTCAAGGGTTTGCTTGGATGGGGCGGTCCCCAAGGGGGGCTCGTGCTCTGCCCATGGGTTTTGGGGCCAGTTTTGTACCTCCTGGTGCAAGGAGGGGCGGCTTGGACCTTTGGTGCCTGAGGTCCGTGGGCACCTGGCTCCCGTGGGTGGGTGCTGGACCCTTTGTGCGGTGCCACCACGTCTTCTACGGGTGGAAGAGCAAACCCCAGGGGTTTGGGATTAAAATAAGTCCCTGTGGAGGCTGCCTGGATGCGCATGGGCAGGAGAGGAACTTTTTAGGAGGGGGATTTGCAAATCGTGGGGTGCTCGGGACCTTCTGGGGCTGTTTTGTGCCCTCCTGAAGCAGGCTGCCACGTGTGTCCGTCCCCCCATCCCAGCTCTCCGCTGTCCGTCTGTCCCCCCGGCAGCAATTCCAGCCCCCCCCCCTTTACGCCCCAGCTCCTCGAGCGGCCGCGCGTCGCCCCCCCCCCCTCACACTCTCTCCCCCCAGCCTCGAGGGACTCGGCGTTGGGGTTAAATCCCTGGATTTCAATGGAGGGGGCCCCGGGCTGAAAAGCTTGAATAGGACGCAGGGCTCGCATTGTGCCGGGGCTGGCGGAGGGGAGAGGTCGGCCGGGGGCATGGGAGGGCTGCCCGGCCCCCCGGCATCTCCCACCGCCGTTGCTGTGGGAACGGCCAGGAGACCTCCAGCGAGCCGACATCCCGCACCCGGCCTCCAAAGCGCCCGCCGCCCGGGCGCATTAATGGGTTTTGTAAGGTGGGGGCCGGCCCCGGCCTCCTCCCCGGTAATCCTCGCCGGGCAGGAAGCGGGGGGCACGGCACCGACCGGGCCCGGCTTCAGGATGGGGGTTTCCGGGGGGGATCACGGGTATATGGGGACCCCCGTTGGTGGGCGATGCGTGGGGCTGACGCATTGAGCCAAATCCCGACGGGTTGGGGCTTTTGGGGTGTGGGGGTGTCCCCAGATGGCTGCAAAAAACCCGGTGTCCCCCGCGCGTTCGTTGCACCTCGCTCGGCCGTCGCCGCCTGGATTTATTTGCGAGTGTTTGCTGCCCAAAGTGGGGGCGAGGGGGTGCGTTTGGGCCCCCCCTGCTATTAAATAGGGACATTCAGAGCTTCCCCAGTGCCCCCGAGGAAAACGGAGGCCTCGCAAACTCGGGACACCTTGCGCGGGACCGGGCCGCGGTGGGACCCAGCAACGCCGCAGGGTGCTGAGGAAAAGGGCGCCTGGCTCAGGTTTCCCCTGCGCTGGGGTGTGTTTGTGTGGTTTTTGTTTGTTTTTTTTTAAATTCCACCCTAAAATCCGACTGTGCAGGCCTGCACGGTAGCGCTTCCCAACTTGCAGTCCTACGGAAAAGGAGCCATCTGGAAAACCCAGCTACTCCAGCATTGTTCTGGGTTTTTTTTATTAGGCAGAAAGTAAAAAAATATATATTTACAGTTTATTGCAGACACATGTAAAATCAATGGTAAGTTATTAAACAAAAATAAGGCTTTTAAAAGAAGCAAATCGGACTTTTTCTGCAGTTTGAGAGGGTGTGGATGGGGGGAGGAGAGGCACTTTGCCGCGATAGGAAAGATACCGTTCCATAAAACATGTGATCACATCTCAAATATATTGTGTAATCCGCTATTATTAGGGTATTTAAGATAAAAACGAGACCGGAGCACTTAAGGGAAGCTCATCTCTCTATTAGGTTCCTCGATCCGTATTTCATATTTTACTGAGTACGAATGCAGGAGGGTTTGGGTTCTTTTTTTTTTTTCTTCCTTTTTTTTTTTTTCTGCTTTTTTGTGGGGCGGAGGGAGGGGTGGGATTGTCAGGAGCTTGTTCCTTGTGTTCTTCATTAGTGGAAATGGGTTTAACCCCTCGCCTGGGAGGATTGAAGAGTCAAGAGTGGAGGAATAAAGTCCAGAAGTATTAGTGTGTGCCGCGAAAGGGAGAACAGCTGGGGCCGGGAGAGAGGCACGGAGCTGGTTGCAAAAAGGCCTTTTTTTTTCTTTTTTTCTTTTTTTTTTTTTTTTCTTCTCTCCCTGTGAAGAATTGTGTCATTTTGTTAATTCTGATCTCTTCGAGCCATTTGGTTCTGGTTAAGCCAGACCGGGGCTGGGCCGGGTGGAAGTGCTTTTCAATATGGCATCATTTACCGTTAATATCCAGCTAAAAATATCTGTGTGTGTGTTGTTTTAATGGCTCTAATTCTGGAATGCGACGATGTCATTTTTATGAGGTTAGTGTAAAAAGTCTTTTTTAATTTTTTCATCCCTTCCCGACCTCTTTTTATCTTCCAAAAGGAGCGGAGGGAAAAGAGAAGATAGAGGCTGCCGGTGCTCTGCCCCCCTTCCTCGCAAAATCCTGGGGTTGGTGTAATTTTTAGGGCGGTTTTTAATGCGCTGGAGGTTAAAACCCCGTGCGAAGCTTTGATCCCGTCCAGGTGGAAAATCCCTCCGCTATTTTTGGGTGGCGGGTCCCACCCTGGGCTGGGCAGGGAGCAGTGGCTGCGCTTTTGGCTCCAGCAGCTGCGGCGTCCCTGCACCGGCAAAGCTGCGAAACCAAATACCTGCTGGGGCAAGGGAGGTTCAAAATACCCCGGACGAGATTTTTCCATTGCTCTCTCTGGTTTCTGAGGAGTGCTCGTGGTGCTTTTAGACCCGGGGGTGTCTCCGTCCTTGCCAAACTTTGGAAGCTCTTCACCTGCTTCTTCTCCCTTGGAGCAAGTGGTGATGACCTTGGAGAGGTTCAGTGCTGGCAGCTTGCATGGAGTAAAAGGTGGAAGATAAAGGACAAGGGGATAACGCAGGGGCTGAAGTGGAATTCAGGCATCCCAACCAGTGCTGGTGAGCCGTGCTCTTCTCTCCCTGCCTCCTCCGTCACCTGGGCCTGATGCTAACTTTGTTTCCCCGGGGGAAAAAGTGAATTTTGTGATCCTTGCTGGGAGGGAGGTAGCCAAAAGCAGCCTCTCCGTGCCGGCTGGTGCAGCCTCCACCTCCGTGCATCACGGGGCTGGGGGCATCCCCTCCGTGGGCACATCCGAGGTGTGTTTTATTTACCCCTCCTGCTTCTTTTAGCCTTTCGTGGTGCCCGGGAGCTCAGCTCCAAAGCAGCTCGCGGATGGGGCAGCGCCAAAAGTGGACGGAGATGGGAGCGCTGAATTTGGGGGAGGCTTCCTCCAGCATGCTGACAGCTTGTCCGGGTACTTCTCGGGTTCGTGGTCACCTTTAAAAATACTTGTGTAGAAACCAGGGTAGCTACAGGTTGTTTTATTACGGGTCCTGTGCCGTAGTGCTGCCTCATTAGAGCAATAGTGCAGAATGTATCGAGACGCTGGTGAAACCTCGTCCAAAACTGTGCAATGGAGTTTTTCGTGCTTGGAAAGAGGAAGGCAAAAAGCTAAAATAATGAAACGAGCAAAATCCAAAATTTGAGGTTCAAATCCTTCCTGCCCCAGGCATCTGCTGGGTCTGGGGGCTCTCGGTGTGAGATGTGCAAGGTGCCCCTCCGTGGGGCAGGGTCACCATCCTCATCCTCCTCCTGGGTCCCGAGCCCTGCTGCTCTTGAGGAGGGCAAAGCCAACCAGCATCAGCTCTTGACGTAAGTGTCTGAGAAATTACAAACTTTTTTTATGGGATAATTTGCTGATCAAAGGGAGCCATCCAGGAGCATGATGAATTTGACACAACCCATTCGT
The DNA here is from genome assembly GCF_964034855.1 of Anser brachyrhynchus. Classification (NCBI taxonomy): domain Eukaryota; kingdom Metazoa; phylum Chordata; class Aves; order Anseriformes; family Anatidae; genus Anser; species Anser brachyrhynchus. Next base: position 3,765,478 of record NC_137720.1, on the reverse strand, counting down.
TCCTAATTACGGGTAACGTGCTAATGACTCTTGAATAACACCATGCAGCAGGATACAATTTAAGAAAAATCATTTTTTCTCCAGTTGGTAGACCCAGGAGGTGAAAGCACATCTGCTTTTAGGGGAGAAGACTTTCTTCCCTCTGCTTTCTCGTGTTTTGAGCCAGAAGGACAGACTGGGCGACACCCTCTGTGCTTAACCCCCCCGGGGGGCACCTGGGGCTGTTCCTCCTGCCTTGGGGGGGGAGCGTAATGACTGCAGATACCGAGGGTGCCCTAATTTCTTCCCAACTATCGGCTCCTGAGCGCCTTTTACCTTTGATCTTCCCCTGGTATGACATTTTCGGGGCTCCCCGTGCGCACCACGTCCACAGCATCCTTTGGTCCGCGGCCGAGCCCGATTTGGGCTTTGCTTGGGGTCGCTGCCGGGCGGCGGGGAGGGAGGGAAGGGGGGCAGCCGGGGAGGCCCCCGTGTGCGATTGTAAGGCCATGTCATTTTTTCCTGTAAATCTTGTAATTTCGTGCTTCAGAGCACAACAAAGTGAGGGAGCCAGCGGGAAGTGAATTAAATTCCCCCCTGAGATGCGGAGCGGGGCGGGCGGCCGGGCCCCCCGTGGCCCCGGTTGCTGGGGGCTCGGTGGCACCCGTGCCAGCCGGGCTCCTGTCCCCTCCCCGGCGCTGGCACAAGCCACCTTCTGCCACCGGTCATTTGCCAGCTCGAATAAAACTCAGCGTGGAGTTTGCAGGGATCGTGGAGCCTCCTAAAAACTGGGGGCTGCCCCGCAGCTCCCCGCCAGCAGCGCTGCTGCTTGCTGCCCGTGCAAAAAAATTAATAAAACCCCAACAAACAGGGCTTGGGGGTGGCATCGCCTCCAGTATCGGCTCTCAGAGGGGTTCTGTCCCCTCTTTATCTCCCAGGGATTATTTGGGTTTAGAAAGAGAGATTCTGGGAGCAGCCCTGTCTTGTGCTTCGCCTGCGCGCTGTAGTGAGCCTCTGCTCGGCCTTGGCTGTGTTTTTTCCACCTCCGTGCTGATTTTTGCCCAGGTTTTGGGGGAACCTGCCTCCCCACGTCACCCCATCCCTCTGCCTTTAGCACGGTGGCGTCCGTCCCAGCCAGCCAGCAGGGTCATGGCAGTCCTCGGCACGTGGCTGTCCCCGAGCAGAGATGACTTCTCCGTGCTCCAGAACCAAACTTGCCCTTCCCCGTGTGCTCCAGGGCAAGCAGGAAAGCTCTGTGGCTGGGTGACAAGCAGCAGGCAGCTCGTTTGCAAAGCAGTGACAGGGTGGCACTGGTGTCCCCGTCCCCAGCAGCGTGCAGGGCTTACCTTCCTTCACCCCTTCATCACGCGCAAGCCGCTTCCATCAGCTCTGCGCAGCCCTTGCAAACTGCAGAGGAACTTCCCGTGGTGCAGACGGAGCAAGCAAGTCCCTGCAAACCTCCATCAAACGGACACGTGGAGAAATCCGCAGAGCTCGGGCAGCCGGTGTGCAAGCGTGGCTGGGGTTGGTGGGTGATCCAGCACCCATCCCGGGTGGGTGCCCGGCTCTTCCCTGCCAGGAGAAGCCGCGCGGGTGCTGAGCAGCCTTAGATTGACTTCCTCCACCCTTGGCTTTTAACTGGAATTACTGTTTTCATTTCAAAAAGTAATTAAAATATCAGACCTTGAGCTGTCATAACTGTCACACGGCTTTGTGTTCCTATTACCGATGCACATCTATTACGGATAATAACAGGGAAATAACGTGCCCGTGGAGAAGCGCGCCCTGCGCTGGGGTTGCGCCGGCTCCGCCAGCCGCGGGGGCTGAGGGGGTTTTATTTTATTTACTTCGTTGTTTGGGTAAAACGATGAGTTTGTGAGTTATTGGTCGTGAGGTTCTTGAGCGTCCCCAGCAGCCCTCGTGGCATGCTCGGGAAGAAATGGAAATGGGAGAGCTTTGGTGCGGGTACCAGGGTGCCCACGCCAAGCCTCGTCTGCTGCTGGGCGCACGCTGGGAGCGCAGGGCTTGGCAAACCTTGGGGGGGGGTTTGCATTAAAATTTGGGGCTGTGAAATCTGGGGGTGGCAAAGCTGTTGGGGAGCTGCTCCATGAGATGCTGGCCAGGACCCCGGCAGCGAGGTCCAAGGCAGGGAAATTGCTTTTTCATTTGTTTTCCTTCAAATCCAGCAGCCCCCATCGCGTCACGGCGAGGCTGTCCTTTAGGACTGACTCCCTCTGGTTCTGAGATTCCCAGAGCGCAGCCGATCCCTCTGCAGCCAAAACCTCTTCTTGCAGCCTCCACCTTGGGCAGCGACCCTAAAATTTACCTCTTATTCCTCGAGCATGCTCCTACCGCCTGTCCACATGCACGGGGCTTTTATCCACAAAACAAAAAAGCTGTGGCACAACCCAGACATCTTCGTGCTAAATCCGTCGCGTGCGCTGTTCCCGAGCGACCCCGCCACGGGGAGAAGTGCTAAAGGGGAGTTTTGGGTGGAAAAGCAGGTAACGAGTCCTGGTGGATGCGGCGCCGAGCAGCGGTGTCAGGGGGGAACGGGGATAGCAGGGGGGGAGATAAATGGGGAAGCGGAGCGGGGCTGTGCGCTGGGGCGCATTCACACTGCGCGCACCGCTCCGGTTTGCGTTCGGATTCATGGAGGCAGCGCGGGGCCACCAGCCGGGGCACGACTTTGTTCTTTAGAGCTGGAAACGTGGCGAATTAACCAGCAGCCCTTCCTCTGAATTAACCAGCAGCCCTTCCTTGGGGCGCACGCGGTGATTTACGGCCGGGGGGGCGCTGACAGCCGGGGAACCCCCGCGCCGCCCCCCACCGTAATAAAATCCTGGTGGGCAGGCAGGGCCACAAGGAAGGACTTGGTTGTTTGGAAATGCGCCCCCTCCAAAAAAAAAAAAAGTTGCTTTAGAAGCAAAAATAAGGAGCGCACGAGGAAGCAGGGAGCGGCTGGGTGCTGCGGGGTTGGGTTTGTTGGAGCTTTGTTCCCCCTTCCCAAACAAAGCCCATGTTGCCCCCACACACGGGGCTGCCCAGCCCGTCTGCATGCTCGCCCTGGCTCCTCTCACCTCCGAGTCTCTGTGGGGTTTTCCTTATGGGAAAGGGATTTTCCTTATGCACGGCTTGCAGTGCTGGTGCCTACGTGTGTTTCCGCCAGTGTTTTTTTTATCGATTTCATTGGGTTTCTACCTTTTTTGCCTGTTGCGCGACTTCGCAGCGAGATACCCTTATCCCTGCAAACAAGTGCACGTTAAGGGAATTAGTAACTCGAAGGCAAACACCCATAAAAATGAGCAGGTTTTATCTCGGTCACTTGTGCCGGTTGCTAAACTCCTGTGGTATCTTTGTGAGCTCCATGCCGACGTGCTCACAGGTTATTAATTCGGGGTGTAATCCTGCGCTGGCCGTGACCCGAATCTGGGTGGCGCCCGGGACTTTTTGGTGCTGCAAAGTGATGACCAGCGGTGTAATTAAATACACGCTCTGTCTTTAGATGTGTGGGCTGCCAGCTTCAGCAAAAAATCGTGGTGGTGGCCCCGAGGAATAACCCAGCAGGGAGCCGGACCATTCCTGCAGCTCTCCCGTGCGCGGTTTGGGCGCCCTTTGCTTTGGGGCAGGGTGCGCGTGGCCGGAGGAGGGAACGGGAAGGGGCTGAGGCTGGCCCCGAGCGATGCCCTGAACGGCTGGGGCCACAGCGGGGTTTGCAATGGGATGTACTGGTTGTACTGGTGCTGCAGGAGAGCGTGCTGGGGGTGCTGCCCTCCTTTCCGGCCGCTCGCTCACACCCCAGGAACAAAACCCGCAGAGACCCCGTGCGGCTGCCCCCAGAGCTGGAGGGCGAGCGTGCCCAGAGGGAGGAGGAGGAGGAGGAGGAGGAGGAAGAGGGACGAAGGCAAAGGGGGGCCTCTTCCTCCTGCCCACCCCAGTGTGTCTCTTTTGCAGGCTCTCCAGGTGGCACGCCAGTTCCTGCTGCAGCAGGCCACGGGGCTGAGCTCCCCCAGCAGCAATGAGGGCAAGCAGCCGGCGGTGCAGGTGAGCCCCAGGACCTCCCCCCTGCTTTTCGGGAAGGGCTCGGCTGCAAACTGGTGCTGATGCGAAGGGGCCGCGGGCGGTGCAGGCACCAGCACGCATCACCTCCCCCTTCAGGATGGCCGCAGCACGCCCACGAAGAGTTAAATCCCCTGGAAACCTCCAGAAATTTGTTGTGTTTTTTGTTTTTTTTTTTTAGTGTCGGCCCCTGGCTGCATGCACGTCCCTTTCCTTTCGGTTTCCTCTGTGAGAGCAGCTCGGGAGGGAAATGCTGTTGGGGACCAAGGTTGTGTGTTTTTTGGGGGACGGGGCACCTTGGTGGCCCACTTGGTGGCCCGCTTGGTGGCCCTCTTGGCCTCAGCACGGGGTCCAGCGTGGTGTGGGGCTGGAGGGACCACCGGGGTCCCCACCGTGTGCTGCCGTGGTGGGAAATGATGCAGGGGAAGGGTGATGGATGGAGGGGAAGGGCTGGCTCCCGGGGGGTAAGAGCAGGGGGTGCCACGGGAGAGGACGTCACCTTGTGCCACCCTGCCTTGGGGCAGCGTTTTGGGTAGTGGGTGCAGGGGTTCTCAAGAATTTGGGCGCCTCAGGACTCGTGCCAAGACCCAGGGGTGGGTGCTGTGGGTGGGACAGGGTAAGGGAGAGTCTGTTGGGGCTGGAGCCCCGCAGGTCCTCGTGCATGGGATGGGGCAAGGACCCATCTGGGGTGGGTTTTGGGGGGTACGGACAGGAAAACCCAGCTTTGGGTGGGCGCAGCACCTTCGGGCTGCACCCTTGGTGGAAGGGGGACCGTCCTGCTGCTCCTTCCCTCAGCCTGCCGAACGGGGCAGAAAACAGAGAGAAAAGGGGCAGCGAAGGGGTATGAACCCGGAGAGGGGGCCAGGCAGAAAGAAGCAAAGCCCAAACGAATGGGAAGTGACAATTTAAATAGCTGTGCGGAGGGGCTCTCCCTCCAGGCTAATTAAATTTATCGGAGAACAGCAGGTTACCTTATTAGAGCCACGTGGGCTTAATTAACAAAGGAAAGTAATTAGCACGCGCGCTCTCAGAGCTGGAGGTCCTGCCCATGCCAGGCGCAGGCAGCGGGGAGGAGGCGAGCGGGGCTGGGGCCGGGCTCCTCTCCTCCCCAAACCCGGGGGATTAAACCTCCCCCCGGCACGCTTCCCGTTTATTTCTCCCCGTGCTGCAGAATTGCATCTCGGGTGCAAGCGTGAAGTTGCTTTTTCCCCCTCCATATCACCAGGTTGGCTTTTTTTTGGTGCTGGGGGCTGCCCCCGTGCGTCCCGGCGCTCCTGGCCGGCAGCCGAGACGCGTGGCCTTGCCAAGCTCCGTTTGGGGGAAATGTGAATTTCCCCCAAAATTCGCAAAATGGCTCAGTTTCGGTGTGTGTGCAGTACCAGTGGAGCCATGTGGATGCCACCCTGTCCTCGTTGGGACCGGGGGAGCCCCTGTGCCCCCCTGGGTGCCCAACCTGCCTTGAAGGGGGGGGGGACCCGCGGGGTTGGGAAGCACCAGGGAAAGCCGCAGCTGGGTCCGAGCAGCAATAATTAGTCAGGGCTTCTGCGGCACACAAACCAGGCGGCTTTTTCCAGCAGCGTTTTCAGGAAGGAAATGCAGTCACTGCATGGAAAATATCTGCGAAGGACAAAGGCAGTAAGAGTGAAGTCAGATTCCGGGAACCGGCGCCCCGCTCCCCGGCCGCGCTGCGCCCGCAGCCTCGCCGGCCTCCCGTCGCCTCCTCGTGCCCTCGCCTCCCTTCTCCCACCTCCGTCCGTCCTGTCCGTCCGTCCTGCCGTCCGTCTGGCCCGGCTTTGCCAGAGTTAACTGGATCTGCCGCCCTCTTTCCCCCCCCCCTCCCTTTTGTGTTGCAAAAGAACTTGTGAAAGTTGTAGACGTGAGTCAGAAATAGCTCATAACTCAGCCGCCGGCCTCTTCCTCCCCCTGCCCGGCAGCTGGAGCGGGATCTGAACGAGGGGAGATAGAGGATTAAGCAGGCTCCTTTGAAAGGAAGTTTATCTGACGGCGGTGGTGTGGATGAGACTGGCCAGGACGGCCGCTCGGGGAGGAGGAGGAGGAGGAGGAGGAAGGCTGGCTCCCAGCGCAGCCTCGGGCTGGGGAGGGAGGAGAGCGCCCAGGATCGCCGATAACCGGGCGAGAGCTGGTGTCCGAGCCTGCAAAAACGACCAAGTGCTTGATTTCCACACCACCAGGGATTTTTTACGGGGGGGGGGGAAGCTGTTTCGTAGCCCCCCCCCAGCTCCCCGGTGGAGCATCCCAGCAGGGGCCCCGTGCCGAGCGCTCAGACCCCAGGAGCGCTGCGGGGTCCCCGCTCTCGCCGTGCCCTCGCTGCCACCGTGCCGAGGGGACGGGACGTTTGTGGGGCGCCACGCCAGCAGGAATATTAATGACAGTCGGCAACGGCACGCTCCTAAAAACAAACAAGGAGCTGCTGGGCTCGATAGGGATCTTGGGTTATGGTTTTGTGTTTTTTTTTTTTTTAATATGAACCCTCTCTGCCCCCAGATGCCTGGAGGTGTAGCTGTGCGCCGAGTCCCGCAGCTGACGCTGGGACTGCAGCTGCGTCTGAAAAAAAAAAAACAACACCCTGAAACGTTTTTAAATGATTTGGTTTCCTTGCAACTTCGAAACGATCAGGCTTTTCGGCGGAGGCTGCCGGAGCCCCGTGTCTGAGGACTTTGCCGGGGATGGTTGGCGCGGTGCTCCTCCTGCACGAGCCCGGCGTGCTCGGGAGCGGGGAGGCTGCACGTGCCCGGAGGATGCTGTGGGGTTTTGGTGCTGGGCCACTTTCTGGCTTGAGACACTGCTGAATCACGGGGTGTCCATGGAAATTGTCTTTCTGGGGTCCCTTGCTCGCGGATTTGGGGTCTCCGAGCCATCGGCGAGCGACTCGCTGCGGTTACAGAGCCTCTGAAAGGGGAGAAGGGACGAAGGGCGCCGAGGGAAGGGGCGAGGAGTTTGGAGCAAACTGCGGGAAATTGCTTTTCTTTTGTCTGCTGTGGCGGGGAGGGCAGCGGAGCGGAAAAGTGTATTTTGTTGATTTGAAACTTGAGTGAAATGGGTAATGAAGACAGATCAATACCAGCCCTTCTGCGTTCCCATCCAGGAAAAAACACAGCAGCCCGTCTGTCTCGGCTCGCGCCGCGATGGGTTTTCCATTTGAACTTGCGGCCCCGGGGTCCATCCCCTGCTTGCCCCCACTTCTGCCCCTTTTCCTTCCCAAACCCCGGCTCTCCCAGCCCGGGAGCCCCCTCCCACCGCCGCCGCATCCCCCAGCCAGCTCCTTTCAACTTCCAGCAACTCGCAGCCCAATTATGCGCGATTAGTGCTCCCCGGCGGGGCGCGGCGCTAATGAGGATGCGCGTCGGGTTGCGCACACAGGGGATTGATTCCTCCTTTTCTTTCCGTGCAGCTGGACAGCGGGGGCAAGGCCATAATGCCGTGCTCTGACCCGGAGGGCGCAGCACCCTGTCCTCCCCGGGGCATTGCACCTCCCGGGTGGGCACAAAATAACCCCGCAGCCTCCAGCTCCAGCCCGGTGCACGGAGCTGGGGGTTCCCTTGCAGGACTGCTTGTGTCCTATTCCTCTCTCGCCAGCCTGGTGTAAATCAGGAGAGCCCGGGTGATGGTGCTGGGCTTACACCCGTGGGTGGCTGCCTGGCCACGGGCACCTGAAGCTCTTGCAGATGGTCGGAGCCCACTCGGCCTCGGGGCTTGTGATGCAGGATCAAGGCTGGGGGCAGGAGGGGATGGGTGCAAGCGCCTGCTCGCCCCAGCGGGGCTGGAAGTGAGCGGGGTTGTTTGCTTCCACCCATGGGAAGCGGGTGCTGGGGGGTCCACCTGGGTGTTCGCTCTCATCCCTGGCCCCTGACCTCAGTAGATGCAAAGCTGCTCTTGGTTGTGGCTCCTTCCCTCTCTCCTCCTGCCATTCCCAGCTCCCCGCCTCCCGAGCAGACGTCCCGGGCTTGTTTCTGTTGCTTTTGGATTTGAAAAGGGTGCTTAAAAAAAATAGCGCCAGCGTGTTTGCTGTTGTTTCTAATTGGGAGTTAAAACCCAAGGTTAGATCAGAGACAAGGATGCGCAGCGCCCTGGGCTCTGCGGGCAGCGGGGAGCTGGCGTGCGCCGCGCCACGGTGGGACGAGAGCTTTGCTCTGTCCCCACGACCCCGAAACCACCCTAGGTCAATCGGGGCGAGGTGGCAGGGTTTGGGACGCGCTTGGAAGTGGGGCTTTAGGTGTGGAAACGTAGACTCTACTTCCCCGTGGCCACGGTGGCTGCTGGTGGGAGCGACGGCTCGGTGCGATGGTGCCAGAGGGTGCAGGGATGCTTTGAGGCTGAGCCGCCGGGGGGATTTTGGCACTCCGGGGGGTTTCTGGCACGCTGTGGGGTTTCTGGCACTCTGGGGCTGACGGGGTCTCCCCTGTCCCCATTGGGAGGTGCTGCGAGCAGGCGGCCAAGCCCAGCCCAGCCTTCGGTCTGCGGCATCCCTCGCTCTGCCTCATCCCCCGCGCTGGCAGTGGCGTTCCCCTGGTACAGAGGACGGCGCGTTCCCTGCGATCCGCTTCCCGTAAAAAAAAAAAATAATAATAATAATAAAAAAAAGCATCGCTCCCCAATCCCGCTGCGTTTTACGCCCGGCCAAATCCCGTTTCGCGCAGCCGGCTTTGGCAGGGCTGCTCCGAGCTTACAGCGAGCGCCGAGCTTCCCCCTTTAATACCCGTCTTGTTTTCCACCCGCCGCCTGCTTTATCCGCCCCCTCGCCGTCCGCCCCTGTCCTCTGGCACGGAGGGATTACAACCCCGACAGCCTGGAAAATCACCCCCTCGAGATTGTGTTCGCGAATCAGAGATACAGCGTCGGGGCTTTTTGTGAGGCAGCCAAAGCTGTTAGTAAGCAGTTTTGCGGGGTGGCAGGAGGCCAAGGAGTGAGTCAAGCCCTTCTCCAGCGCCGGGTCTGGCAGATGCCCGCTCGTCGCAAGCCGCCCGCGCCGCTTTCGGAGAGACGCGGCCGGGGACAAGCCCCGGTGCCGTGCCGCTGGGCGCTGCGGGGTCGGGTCCCAAAGGGGGGATGCAAAAGAGGGGAAAGCCCCAGATTCTGCTGCTGATGTTCCCTTAGCGTGGGTTTGGGGTTGTGAAGAGCAGGGTGGGTGCTGCGGCTCGTCCCGCCTGCGAGGTTGGGCTTTGCTGCGCGGAGGAGACCTGGCTGCTGGGTGCGTGGGGAGAAGAAAAGCCAGCTTGGTGCACGCTCACCCATCGTCCCGACAGTGTGCTGCGCCCCTCAGCACCTTCCCTTTGGCCCTCCTGGGGGTGTTGGACCCCGAAACCCCCCTACACCCAGGCTGCCCACCCCCTGCTGCAGCAGAGCTCGCTCACCGCGCGCATCCCGCAAGCACTCCAAGGCACTGCGCTCCTCGGCGTCCCGGGGGCTGCCACATGCTGTCCCCCCCCCCTCTCCGGAGGGTCAGCTGCCGGTGGGTGCCCCCAGGGGCTCTCAGCCAGGCCGGGGGGAGCCGTTCCCTCGGGGTCTCTGTGCCCGGCAGCAGCTGTCACCGTCCCCACGATGCGCTGGAGGCAGCTGGGGCTGTAACCGGATGAGCGACCGCAGCAGGAGCGAAAACTTGCTGCATGCGGGAATTTCCCGTTTTGCTTCGAGTTCCTGCCCTCCCTGGAAACCTCGGCGAGGAGGGGGACGTTGGCAGCGGGGAGAGGGAAATTATTCCTTGGCCAGCAGGGCTCCGGGAGCCGGCGAAGCCGCCGCGTGCTGCTGCTCCCGGCACCGGCACCCGCGCGCGTCCCCGTTCACACCTCGCCGCCGCCATTTCCCCGTGTCAGCCCCGCATCTGAGCGCGGAAAGAAAAAACCATTTAATGCAGACAAAGGTTGTATGAAAATATAATTCTGCTTTTGTTAGCAGCCATCAAACTCTAAAAAGCGTCGCTTTTGTTTTCTTGTAACATTGTGAAAACCTCGTGTCGGATCGAGAGCTGGGGCCCTCTCGACTAATCGCCTCTCCTTTGTGTTTTTAGATTATAGGGGCAATTAGTGTTGTCAAAACCTCTGGCAATTCTCTTTGCTCTTGACAGGGTGTCAGTCCGTTGGGCGAGAAATGGAAGGTGTTATAACTCTCCGGTAATTAGGATGCCTCCGATTTGAAAATGCCAGCAAACGTGTACGAGAGGCCGCGCGGCGCCGGGGGGCGGGGAGGCAGCCTGGATGGGGGGGATGCGGATGAGCAATTAATTAGGGGCTCTCATTCCGAGCACGTTGCCAGCTGATGAATTGGCAAAGGGAAATTAGCAGGATGCTTAGCTCCCGGCGAGCGGGCGCGGACCTCGAGCACGCTCGCCGTGCCGGTGCCGCCGCGTGGGCCGCCGTCCCCGCCGGCATCCCTCCTGGCCAGATGTTCGCCGAGCGCTGCGCACAGCTGTCTGCCGGCACCTGGCCACCCTCAGCGCTTGTGCACGGAGATGGAGCACCCGAACAGCAGCTCCTTGCTTGTTTTGCAATGGGGATTTGCTGGGGATTGGGCTTCTCCAGCCAGCGTCGGCGGTGCTGCAGCCGTCAGGTTTTGCATCTCCGTGCTGGGGATGCTCCTGGTTTTATAATTATTGTGATGGGATAGTTTGGTTGATCCCTTTTCTGGAAACGGGAGTAGGGGGTTGCTGTGTGGAAGGGGGAGCCTGCTTTAGGGTGGCCAACGTCCCCGAAGGGGGATTGGGGCAGCGGTGAGCTTCGTGCCCGCAGGCATCCCCATCGCCGCCACCCAGGCTGGTTTCGCCGAGGGCGCCCCAGCAGCAGCCCTGGGTGTGAACAGGCAGCAATTAATAAATAACTCGGGCACGGCGGCGGCTGGGGGGGCTCGCCGGTGACAAATGGGCCTCGGCCCGCTCGCCTCCCTCCAGCAAAATGCCTGAGTAAACAGATAAGCCGCTGCAATCTCCCTTGAAGGTCAGAGCGCTGCGGTGCGGCCGGACGCCTGCCACGGGGTGCCGCAGGGGGGAGGCAGGTCGGGAGCAGGGGGCTTTGGGCATCGCTCGAGAGCCCTGGGGCTGCAGGGTCCTGAGCTCTGCTTCGGGCTTTGCTGGGTGATCCGGAGCCGGTGGCTTTATTTCTCTGTCTCTTGGTGCCCGACGTGTCGGGATCCTCGAGCGGAGGGATGAGACGCCTTGCGCTTGGCTTGCACGGGGGAGCCAGGCTGCTTTCCTACAAGAAGCAGCATCCAGGAAGCATTACACACTTACAGCAGGGCCATAACCCTTCCTACAGCCCGAGGAAAGGGATCGGGGCTGGTTTCTGGCCACCGGGATCACGGGGGCTGCGTAAGGGAGGCCGTGCGGCTGCGCTGAGGAAGGCGGCGTTGCCCCACCTGGGCAGGACCTGCTCGCGGCCGGCCTGGGATCCGTCACCGACACCTTCCCCGCATCGTCGCGGGGGCGTGCGCCCGCGTTAGGCTAACCGAAAGGCAGGGGCTGGCAGGTTTTCTGAGCCCTCTCTATGCTTGGCACGGTAATGAGGTGAGTTACTGGTGTCAGCTGGAGGTAAAGCTTTGATGTGCCTGCGGAGAACCTGGTCACCTCTTCCTCTGCTTTGCAAAGTTATTTGGGTGAGCGGTGACCTGCCCTGCTTCCCACGGAGGTTCTCCTCCCAAGACCCCAAGGGAAGGAGCCCGGTCCCAGCTCTCTGGGGCTTTTTGTGCCCTCGCAGGAGGGGAATGGGCTGGGGTTGGGGTTGGGAACCCACGTGCCACTGGGTGCTCTCGATGCCCGATTCCTGCGGCGGTAAAGCAAGCATCTCCATGCCATCGCCACCTCCTCACCGCGTCCCCTGTGGTGGCCTCGGCGTGCCTGGATGGGGAAGGCATGGTGGGAGCAGGTCAGTCGGGTGGCAGAGGGTTTGGGGACGGGAGGCATTTGGGGAAGGCTTTCAGAGCTGGAATGGGGAGCCCGGCAGGGTGATGCCACCCCGAGCTCCCCAGGAGGTGACGCGTCTCTCCTCTCCGCAGGTCCCCGTGTCCGTGGCCATGATGTCCCCGCAGATGATCACCCCGCAGCAGATGCAGCAGATCCTCTCCCCGCCCCAGCTCCAGGCCCTCCTGCAGCAGCAGCAGGCGATAATGCTGCAGCAGGTAACGCTGCTCCCGCCCCGGCTGGGCATCGCCCGGGTCCTCCCAAAACATTTCTCTTCCCCTTGAGTGCTGGAGGTCAGCCGGCACAGGCAGAGGGTCCGGGCCCCTTCCTCCCGGGGCTCCCGTGTTCCCTCTGTGTTTCCTTGGAGATCCCCAGGGTGTCCAGCACCAAGGGCTGAAGGGAGATGTGCGTGCTGATGGTGCGCAGTCGGATGCAATTCGGGATTTCAGAGCACACAAAGGGGCCAGTTTGGGGCTGGCCGGTTCCTGGGGAGGGCTGGGAGTTGGGGTGGATGCTGGAGAACTCCCCGCGGGTCAGGATCCAGACCTGGGTTTGCCCCTCACGGCGTTCCCCAGCGCCCCGCGTCAAAGGAGCGGGGAGGGAAGCAAAGGGAGGCCAGGAAAAAAAAAAAAAAAACAACCCCAACCTCCGAAACAAAGCAGGGCTGCTTGGGTAAACACCTCCCGCTGGCGGGAGAGAGGGAAGGAGAAATCCCACAAGCATCCTCCACACCCTTCCTCCTGCCTCCAGTACCTGTTTACTCCAAACAGGCTGATAAGGACTCAAGGTTGGCCCCAGGGAAAGAACAAAGGGTAAACACTACCCTGGGTGGGTCCTTCTCCGAGCCTCTTTGGAGCCGGATAAAGAAACACGTTTGACTGCAAATTAAACAACCCAGGCCGGAATAGCTCGCATTCTCCACCAGCAGAAAACCAAACATCACACCTCTCACCCCTGACCCAATGTTCCCGCAGCCTCGCTCGACCATGTTGCAGAGCCCCGGCTTTGATTGGCTTTCGGGTAAACACCGAGCCTTTCCAAACCTGTTCGCCGACAGAAAAAGCAAAGTTGCTGCTGTCAGCGCTGTCAGCCCCGAGCTGATAAAGGCTTCCCGGCATCCAAAGGGGCATTCCTGAGCCGCCGCCGTCGCCCCTGCGCGGGGCGAGGGCCGCCCGCCTGCGCTGACCTCCCCGTGCCTCCGGCCCCTCCTGCGCGCAGCAAATCCATCAGCAGGAGTTTATTTTGGGGCCGGGGCGAGAGCATCCCCCGTGATAACGGGGCCTGGGACCCTCCCTGGTGGCTTGCTGTGGGATGTGGTCCTGTTTTCCCGGCTCGGAAGATGGGGTGCTGCCAGGACGTGGGGTGGCTGCGCTGCGCGAGCCAGGGCCGGGTGCCCCAAGGTCCCCCCCGTGCCCGCAGAGCCTGCAGAGGGGATTGGGCAACGTCTGTGCTGCTGCTCGTGGGGGTGCACCAGGCAAAGCAGGTGAAGTGCCCACCAGGAGCCCCCCCTAGTTCTGCAGCACTTTCTGTGGGGTGTTTGGGGCATCTCTCCCTAAAAAAACCTGCTGCAAAGGAACTGCTCGCCTCCTCGTCTCTGCCCCGTCAGATAACCCCCCCCAGAGCAGCTGGAAAATCCCCGGGGTGCACGTTCCTCATTTCAGCTCGGGCTTGGGACCCCCTCAGTGGGTGACGGACAAGGTGGAGGCTCCCAAACCGGTGGCACCAGGCAGGGTAAAACGCACGGCAGGTTGGGGATTGCTGCTCTTTGGGGGATTTTATTTGCTGTGGGGATCTGGAGTGCTTGGGAGGCTCTTGGAGTGGGCTCCCAGGTTTTGGGATGGCCTCGGAGAGGTGCTTTTCCTCTGAACTCGAAGCCAGGAGCTGATGGGAGGTGGTGTAGGTCCTTGCACAGGGCTTGAAGCAAAGCCCCGGGAGCTGGTGGGAATGGGGTGGCACCGGGAATGGGGTGGCACTGGGAATGGGGTGGCACCGAGCACGGGGAGCTGAGCCGGTGTTCCTGCTGCTGATCCGTCCCGCTCTCTCTCCTCCCTCTCTCCCTCCCAGTTGCAGGAATACTACAAGAAGCAACAGGAGCAGCTTCACCTGCAGCTATTGACACAACAGCAAGCTGGAAAGCAGCAGCCCAAAGAGGTGAGCTCACGCAGATGGGTGCTGGGCCCAGCCTCCGGCTGCCATCAGATCTGGCTGCGAATAAAAGGGGGACCAGCAGCAAAACAACGAGGCGTGTGCGGATCCTGGCAGCCAGCTGGGAGCCGACAGGGGATGTCCAGGGGGACGCGGGGCATGGTATCATCCCCCCGGGACACGGGGGGACCCCCCAAATGCTCCTTGCAGGGTGAGGGCAGAGCGGGCTCTCGGCACGGCTTGGGTCGGGCGGCGCAGTCCTGATTTAACCAGCGCGGCAGCACCCTGGCAGGTAGGCAGGCAGGGCTGGTCAGGTAGGAACCCAAAACAAGGCTTTTCGTGCCAGGAAAGGCGGTTCTGACGAAGCCAAGGCCCTGTGTGAAATCGCAGCGTTTCCAGCAAAGAGGTTTTCTGGAGGGAGAGGCTCAGGCGGGGGCTGGCGGCAGCGCGCAGCGAGCGGTCGGCGGCACTGTGCCGTGCTGGGCCCTTGGCTGGGGAGGGAATTTGGGGATATGGGAGCGTTTATGCTACCAGGATCACATCAATCTTGTATAATAACTCCATTCCCACAACAGGGTTTACCGTCCCTTCCCGTAGTAGCACACTCAGAGCACTCTTCCCCTGGGCCCACTTTTGGGGATGCGCTAGCACGGCGGTTTGGGGTTAGCCCTGACCAGCAGCAGTCAGACATCACCTCTCTTTTTTTTTTCCCTTCCCAAACCCCCAGATATTTTCACCCCTCTCCTCCCCGATCAATGCACGTGGTGCTGCGAGGGGGGGTTGGCATGGTGCGTGGTGCTGTGCCTCCAGCATCGCTGTGGGGCCATCCCTCGGCTCCTTCCTTGCCCCCTGGTGCAGGGGGACGTGGACCCGAGCTGCTCAGCCCTCGTCTCTAGCTCAGCGTCGGCATGTGATGGTGCTGGGGCTGTGTGTTGCAACCTCATCTCCTGGAAAACCTCCCCGATTTAAGCGAATTGCGTTAAAAAAAATAAATAAATCCCAGTTGGCTTTGAGGAAGAAAGCGCCGAAGCCCGCGCACGGCTTCAGGCTGCAGCTTGCCTTTGGGCAGCTGCAGAAGGGCTCGAGAGCGGAGCGCACGCGTCGGCGCGGGGCGAGCGGGGAGCTCGAGCGCCTCGGGGTCGTGCTGGCGCCCACTCGAGCTTTCAATAGGCTTTGACCCGGGCTTTCATTGCGGGCTGTTGCCGTATTTACGCAGTGTGCGCGGGGTCAGGCTTTATCGGAGCCATCTCCAGGAGCTGGAGGAGCTGCTTGCGCTCCAGGAACGGGGGAGGCATAAATCTGGGCTTCCTCAAGGACTTCCCTCTTGGCCGGGGCGATGTTAGATTGCAGCAACCGGCTAGGAGGTAATTAAGCTCCTCCAAAGGGCTCGCTGAGCGGGCTCCCGGTTTGAAAAGCACGTGTTTGGATGAAACGGTACAGGGGAAGCAAGAAATTTATCTGCTGAGAAAGTGTCGGAGCGGGCTGGGGGGGAGAAGGGGCACAAGGGGGTGCTGCTGAAGGGGTGTGTGTCCGGCTCCCCGCACCCTGGAAAAACAGCTAGGGGTCCCCAGGGTGCCAGCCACGGCATCTCCCCTCCCCATAAAACAAAGCCAAGGAGGCAAAGTGGCAAAGTATCCTCCAGACACCTTCGAACTGCTCGCGAGAGGAGAGTGCAGTGCGGAAAGCAGCCCTGGCCCCAAGCAGGGAGCTCTCCCTGGCTCTGGGCAGGCGGATCGGCCCCGGGGGGGCTG
Organism: Anser brachyrhynchus; assembly: GCF_964034855.1. NCBI lineage: Eukaryota > Metazoa > Chordata > Aves > Anseriformes > Anatidae > Anser > Anser brachyrhynchus. The sequence goes on along the minus strand of NC_137720.1, from coordinate 3,749,638 downwards.
CGGCGAGCCCCGTAAAGCGGGGTCAGCTTCCCCCTTGTGGGTTCGCCCGGCTGCTATTAATAAAGCCTGCATCTGGCAGCAGCGCGCGCCTGCTGGGAGCGGCGATGCCGTCGCTTCCCCCGACGGCGCAGGGGATCGCTGGCGTGTCTGGGATGCCGCCGCAGAGCCGCTCTTGGCCGGCATCGGCTCCTTCATGGAAATCCACGGCGGTATTTAATTACAGGCCGCCGCGAGGTTTGTAAACCAGGCGCGCTCTGCTTTCTCTCTTCTGATTTCGAGGGCTCGCCTCGGTGTGACTGGAAGGCGGCGGCTCGGCTCGGAGCGCTGCGGGGGGAGCAGCAGGTGGGCACGGCGTTGTGCCGGGAGCCGGTGGCAGCCTCTGGAGGAGCAGCAGCTCAGATCTCCCCGGCAGGAGCCCCCGCGGGGAAAGGGGGGAGCAGGAAAAGCAGGAGAGCAGAGGATGGAAGCGTGTCGGGAAGCGCCTGTCGGCAGCATCCTGGCTGGGGGGCTGCAGGGGGGTGCTCGGCGTGTGCGGGTGGTGGGAGCTGTGCCACACCAGGGAGGCTCGGGGCGAGCAGGGCAACAGGCTGGGACATCAGGGGGACCGATCGGTGCGTCCCACCAGGACGGGGCACAGCTGTGGCACGTCCCAGCCACCCCATAGCCTTTTACCACATCGCTTTGGAAGGGTGAAGGCGCAGCCCCGGCAGCACCCTGGGTGCCGGGGGGGCGAGGAGCTGCATCGCAGCGCTGGGACGGCTCCGTGCTGTCCCTTAACCTCGTGGCAGAGGGCTGCCGAGCAGCTGCCCTCCCGCTTTTCCCTTTTTTCTCCCCAAGCCCAGCTTGCTTCCAGCAGAACCGGGTGCGGGCACCCACCTCTCCCCGCTGCTGCCAGCTGCGCGGGGTCCCCGCGTGCTCCCAGGGGAGGGGGCTGCCCCTCTCCCCCCCCCAGCTCCAGCAGCGCCCCCCGAGTCCGGCGGGGCCGGGGAGGGGGGCGGCGGGGGGCTGCCTGCCGCCTGACCTCGGCGTCAGCTTAATGAACTGCTCCTGTCAGTCCCCAGTGTCACGCCGAAAGTCCTCTTGATGTGCTCATAAATCAAAGTGACGGCGCCTCTTGCCCCGGTAGCTGCACCCACTCAGCTGCGTCTAATGTAAACGGAGCGCGGGGAAAAAAAACGGGCCCGGAGCCCCCACCCCGCGCTGGGGGGAGTCGCTGGCATCGGGGGGGGACACTTTGGGGCCAAAGGCCCTAACGAGGAGCCGTCCTAATGAGGATGGGTGACTGCTTTCTGTGCGTTTTGGGGTTTTTATCCGCTAAGCTCCGCGGCTCGCCGCTTCTCCCTGCCCTGCGCCCTGACCCCCAGCAGCTGGGGTGGCCCCCCAGGAGGGCTGGGGGAGAGGAGCCGGTGGTGCCAGGCTCAGCACCCGTCAGGGAAAGCGGGCTGGGGGGTGGAATTCAGGCTCTGCCTTCTCCGGAGCAAACCCGTGACCTCGCTGCTTGGCTTTTTTTCCTAAAAATAGAGCTAGGATCTAGGATGCTCCCGTGCGTGGTGGTCGCTGTTTGGGCAGGATTTGGCCCTCAGGCTCGAGCCGTTATAACGCAGCCGGGCTCGGGGCTTTGCTCGTGGTCAAACTGCAAGCCTTGATGCCAGGGCTTGCCCTGCAGCCCTTCGGGCAGGTGAACAGGGTCTGCTCCTGCACCCCCACGTGGCTGAAGCACCCGTGGTCCTCAGGGACCCCTTGCTGTCGGGTGCCTTGGACGGGTCCCCTTCATCCCCAGCATGCTCGGCGGGTTTGAGCCCATCATTTTTTTGTCCCCACCGTGTCACAGATCCTCCGTGGGGACTGGCAGAGCGGCTCCTGCAGAGAGCAGTGGGCCGTAGTGTGGGTGAACCCCGATTTTTCCATCCCTGGAGCTCTGTGCTTAGCTCCCGGGCTTGTATTCCCACTCTGGTCCCCGTGCTCATGGTCTTGCAGAGCTGCAAGGATGCACACGTGGATTTAAAGCCGTGCAAAGGCGCAGAACCACGCGTGGGTCCCCCCATGGCCCTGGGGTGCTGTGGCTCCACCAGCAGCCGCCACAGCTCGGGGACACCGCGCCGGGGAGCCCCGCGGGCAGGCAGTGTGCCCCGGGGATCCTAATGACTTCATCCGTCCCAATTTCCCCCTGCTTCCAGCCGGGAAGTGCTGTGAATGAGGCAGTGTTCGGGGAGCCCGGGCTTGCCCAGGGCCGCCGGGGAGGGTGGTGGCAGAGTGGGATGAGAGGAGGAAGAGCTCCGGCTCCGGTTTGCAGCGAGGGCAGGGCTTGCTGGGGCACATGTGTGTGTCCGTCCTGGGGACGCACGTGTGTGTGTCCGTCCTGGGACACGCAGCCCTGGCCCTGCTTCCTTCCCCATGTCACTTATGGCCCTACGGGGTCATGGTCTCCGGGCATCCTCCCGGCTCCTCATCACTCGGGCTTTTGCAGGGTTTTCTTTTCTCCGAGCAGAACTGGCTTGGATCTGTGTGCCTCCATCTTCAGAGGAGCACGGCTGGGGGGAGAATGGAGAGGAGCCGGTCCTGGAAATGGCTTCTGGGGGTGGCTGCAGGGCAGGGAGGTTGGGGCATCCCTCGGAGGCTCAGAAACCAGATTTCAATGCTCTGTGCCCCACTGAGGACTCGCAGTCGTGCCTGACATCATGACCCACAGGGGATTTGCAGGGCAGTGCCTGGAGCCTGTCCTTGCTCCATTTCAGAGCTGAGGCCGAGCATCAGCAGCGTCTGTAGGGTGCGGGGACCGGGGCTGTGCCTGGTGGCTGGGCTCAGGGATCATTGCACCCAGCGGGAACAGGCTGGGGGTGCCACGGGACCCCCGTGCACCGGGCAGGGGACTCGGGGCCTGAACCCCACGACGCTCAGACCCAGCCAGGAGCAGGAAGAAATGACATCTGGCTGGGGAGAGCTGCGTGAATGGGAATAAGGGCAGCACGTTGGCACGGGGGCTTTGATTTCCGAGCAGGGCCCCATCCTGCTCGCCCCCCTCCCCGGGCTCCCATGGAGATGCAGGGCAGGGCTGGAGCTGGGGGAGGTCAGCGCGCTGCTGCCAGCCCGGCTCCTCGCAACCTGCAAACAACGTCTGAGCAAACAGAGGGGTTCAAGGGGTTACCGAGCCGCCTGCCCCGCTAATGAGGCCGGCCGAGCCCGGGGCAGCTCCCCTCTCGTGGCCGGCTCGGATTAGCAGCTGCCTTTCCCCATCCCTAATTGAATTCTCTCCCCTTCAGTTAATTCTCATGGATTTCTCGCTGCCTCCCCAGAGACCCGTCCTGCCTAACAAGTTTAGGGCCGGTTATGCCGGGCAGAGCACGGCTGGCTCCCCCTGGGAGGGTGGGAGAGCCCCCCCGGGATGCTCGGGGCCGTGCCCCCCATGTGTGGGGACAGCGGGGCTGGCGCCCGTGGGCCGGGAGCGCTGGGCTCCTGCTCCCCTGCGGCGCCTGTTATGTGCCTCCCTCCCCCAAACAGGGGCTCGTAATAATCATTTTGGGTAAATAGGGATTGTTTCCGTGCTTGAAGAAGGGCGTTGTACATCCGGGTAGCGTTAGGATGCATTTTGGGAGCTGGAGCCCCCCTCTCGCTCGGCGATGCCCCGTGGCCGAGCCCCGGTGTGCGGGCACCGTGCATCTCGCGAGCGGAGCCGGGTCTCGGCGCGCTGAGCAAACACCCAGCTCCGCTCACTCCCTCTCTTTTCAATGCCTTTTTTTTTTTTTTTTTTTTTTTCCCTTTTCCTTTTCTTCCCCTCCTCTTCCGATAGATCAAAGCCTCTGCCTGCCTTGGCCGCGAGCTGAGCGCGGGCAGGATGATGGAGGCGCGCGGCCGCGGCGCGCACCGCCGGCACCGGCAGCCCGTGCAGCCGTGCCCCTTGCTCCCCGCCAGGCCCCCCCTGCCATGCCGGCCCTAACGGGGTTTTCTTTTCCTCCCTTTTGTCTCCCAGCAGCCGTTAGGGAATAAGCAGCTGGCGTTCCAGCAGCAGCTCCTGCAGATGCAGCAGCTCCAGCAGCAGCACCTGTTAAACCTGCAGCGCCAGGGGCTGGTGAGCCTCCCGCCCGGCCAGGGCACCGTGCCCCTGCAGACCCTTCCCCAAGGTAAGGCACGGGGCTGGGGGGGCACCGGGGGACGCCCCCGCGGCTGCAGCTTTTCTCCCAAAAAGTGGCGAGGGGTGGGTGCAGCAGCAAGGCCGGGAGCGGTGCCGAGGAGCGGTGCTGGCTTTGTTGCTTCTCCTAACCCAAAAGTTTGGGGTTTGAGGGTGGTGAGGGCTCCTCGGCGGGGCTGGGGGGGGTCCCGTCGGGTCCTGAGCGAGCCCAGCACGTGGGTGCTCCCATCCTCTGTCCCCCTGCCGCTGATGGCCCTGTTTTCTCCTGTTCTCCCCCCCAAGCCGTGTGCCCCTCGGACCTCCAGCAGCTCTGGAAGGAGGTCACGGCCGCCCAGCCCGTCGAGGACAGCATTAAACAAGAGGGGCTCGACCTCACCACCAACACCTCCAACTCTACCTCGTTTTCGGCCGCCAAGGTCTCGCCTCCCATTTCCCACCACCCTCTGCCCAATGGGCAGAGCACCATGCACACGCCGAGAAGGGACAGGTAGAGCCGAGCTCCGGCCCCTCGGGCTTTTATCCCCCCGCCAAGAGCCATCCCCGGGGAGGCTGCAGGGCCTCACGGTGCCTGGGGAAGGTCTCGAGGGCTGGCCCCACGCATGGAAATCCCTGAGCCCCCCCGGCTTCCCCTCCTGACGGGGCTCTTCCCACTTTTGGGGCTCTTCCCTCTTTTTTTTTGCAGCTCTTCCCACGAAGAGACCCCCGGCTCTCACCCGCTCTACGGCCACGGAGAGTGCAAGTGGCCCGGCTGCGAAACCCTCTGTGAGGACTTGGGACAGTTTGTCAAGTAAGTGCTGCCGTTTTTTGGGGCGAGAAGGGGACAGCCAAGCTCACAGGGTCGTCCCCAGGCACCCCAGCACGGGGGGAGGCCCTAAAAATAGGTGCGGCCCCCCAGGCCTGGGTGTCCAAAAGGGAGAAAAACCCGTGTAAAAAGGGGAGAACATGCCAGGCCTCGATGCTGGAGGAGAAAAGACCCCGGCAGGAGGCGAGGGGGGCTGGCGGCTCCCTCCTGGGGGGCAGAACAGGGGGAGGAAGAGGAGGGGAGGAAGCAGATGGCAGCGCGGCAGCCGCTGACACCGCTCGCTCGTGGGCCCCGCCGCTGACTGATTAACTCGGCTGTCGAAGAGCCCTCTGCCAGCGTCAGGGTCAAACAAATTGTTTTCACGCTTCGTCAGAGGTTTACTTAATTAGTTCATTTGCAATTAGATCTCTTTGTAGCCGGGATTTTTAGCAAAGACATCAGAAGGAAGTGACGGGCTCGCTGCTTTCCCCCCTCCTCTCCGCTGTCTGCTCCGCGTGCTGCCGAGGCGAGAGGCACAGGGCAGGCCCCAGGCTCTGCCTCGGCCACGTTTTGGGTTTTTTTGGGAAAAACGTTTTGGGTTTTTGGGTCTCGGGCACGGCAGAGGCGGCTCGGACCGCGGCAGCGTCCCCGTTCCCAGGGACAGAGCCAGGGCAGAGCCCTGTGAGGAGGAAGAGGAAGAGGAGGAGGAGGTGTGGAGGCAGCAGGGGGAGGCTGAAGGAGGTGTGAAGGAGGCCAGGGGCAGCTCGGCGTTGCCTGGTGGCTGTGGAGTGAGTTCGTGAGCCAGGTTCATGTGGGCTCCTTCCTCTGACTCACCGGGTGAACCTCGATAAGGCAGCGCCGTGGCTCTCGGGGCATGTTTGCGCGGGGCAGATGAGTAACCTCCGGTTTGGAAATTTGGAGACCGGCGCTGGGGCTGCCAGGGGTTGTCCAGGGCTGGGTGGCGGTGCCAGCAGAGCCCTGCCGTGCCCCCGGGGGCCTGAGGGTGCCTGCACCCCGCCTGCAAAGCTTCCTGCCCCCCGAAACGCGGCCGGTGCTCGTGCGCCGAGCCGAGGCTGGAGGACAGACTTCCCCGCGGGCAGCCTGCCCTGGAAGCACTCGTGAGGTGTTTCTGCCCCCTCTCTGCGAATGCGAGCGTGTGTCCGGGTGTGGGACAGGCAGGCAGAAAGCTCCAGCTCCAAAGGCTCAGCACGGCCCCAGCGAGGAGCTCGCCTTGAGCCAAGGGACCCAGCGCTGGGTGGCCTCCACGGCACGGCGGAGAGGCAGCGCGGGGAGAGAGAGCACGTCCCTGGAGCTCTGATTTATTAAAACCTGTGGATATCCGTGGGAGATGTCTCCGTTCCTGCACATCCGAGGCTCTGGGGGTGGTTTTCTGCTTGGACAAACGGCCGTGCCTCGGGCCCGCAGTGCAGGAAGGCAGGAGCGAGCGCTGCGGAGCACCGCGGGCTTGGCAGCTGGGCCCGGTTACCTAACTTGTTTCTGCAAGTTGGGGCTGGAAGCCTCTCGCAAACGGCCCGGTGAGCCTCCCGCTGCTGGCTTCCGCATCCGAAACGAGGGGCGATGCCCTTTGGGCGCCTTTTCCAGGGGATGTCACGGCAAAATTATCTTGGTCTTGGCCTTGCTTGGGAGTGGAGAGCATCAGGAGGGGCCCGGCTGCCTCCGGCTGCTACCAGGAGAAGGAAGGGGTGGCAAAGACCAAACATCCCCGCGTTTAATAAACACGAATTGCACGGTAAACATAAGGCACTGAAGTGGTAGGATGAGGAGCAACCTGGAAATGTCACCTCCTGCCTTCGGGGCTTTCCTTTGAGGGCGTAAACAAGTCTCCATAATGCTGCCTTTGTGCTGGAAACCTGCTCCTCAGGTCCCGTGGGTGCTGCTGGCTGCCTCCTGCCAGTGGCAGGGCTTCTCGAGGAGTTTCAAGCTCCCAAAGACCTCGGGTGCTGGCCCCAGGTCGGCAGGGCTGCCGTGGGCATTGCTCACCTCCGAACCTCCTCTCGAAGGCGAGCTGTGCCTGCAGCAACCCCAAAATAGGGAGGTGGGGAGGAGGCACGCTGGGGTGCCTCCGTGCCTCAGTTTCCCTCCTGCTTGTCAGTTTTTGGGGCATCCCCAGCACAGGCAGCAGCTCGTGGGTGTGCGGGGAAGGGGAAGGCATCCCCGGGCGCTGCTGCGGGGCGGTTTGCAGGTCGGGGCTGATCCCAGGTGCGGCCGCAGCGTGATGTTGGGGGGGAGGCACGTTTGTGGCCCGCACAGGCGTAAAACCCCCGTGTTCTCCTCCCCAGACACCTCAACACAGAACACGCACTCGATGACCGAAGCACGGCCCAGTGTCGAGTTCAGATGCAAGTGGTACAGCAGCTGGAAATCCAGGTGGGTGCTGCCAGAGCCTCCAGGGCCGGGCGTTTAAAGGCAATCTCTGCGTGCCAGGTCTTGGCTGCTCTCTGCAGGAGGGGAGCAGCCAGGTCAGGTCCCTCTAGCAAGGCAAGCAGCCAGCCCTGGTGTCACAGGGCTCGTTTTAAGCATCCCTCCCAAACAGTGACATAGTCTTGGCTGGTCCCATGGTGGTCTTGGTGGGCATCAAGGCATGGAGACCCTCAAACTGCTCCCCCCTCACTACCAGCATCCCTGCACGATTATATTGGTGGTGGAGGAAGGGATGAGCCAGCCCTCCTGCCCAAAGCACCCTGAATTCCTTCTGGGGGTACAGGGAGATGCCGAAGTCCTATAAGCCACGTCCTCCTTGTTTGTGGCGCTGGCGCACGCTGCAGGATGAGCGCCCGTGCCCCCAGCCCTGTGCCTGCCTCCCTGCCAGAGCCAGGGGGCTGCTGGAAATCAGGCCGCTTGCTGAGGTGCCTGAGCGTGGTCTTTGGAGCCTGACTTTGGGGTGCTATTTCTGGAAAAAGCGGTTCTTGAAATAGCGCTTTCCCCACCACCTCCGGCTCCCCAAAGTGCCGTGCGTAAATCACTTAGTAGAGACGGGGGGAGACGGAATGGGAGGAAACGGAGGTTTCAGAGGTTTTTTATCGTGAGGTTTGGAAGCTGTGAAGGATGCTGGAGGGCTGGACAGGGCTCTGCACGTTGTCCCTGCCTCGGGTGGCTCACGAAGCCCCCGCTGGTGTGGGGGGGTTAAAAGGGGGGGGCACACACATGGACCGGTGTTCTCACTTCTATCCTGGCTGCCCCTGCCCTGTCTGGGCTCCTGTATTTGAGGGCAGCCACAGGGCTCGGAGCAGTTTGTGCCCATCAGAGCGGGCACGACACGGGCTGTGAAGCTGGGGGGGGACACGCAGCAAAGCCCCCAGCCCCCTCCTCCCCCTTGCCAGGGGGGCTGCAGAGCCGCCCGCGCGGTGCCGTGCGCTCGCATCCTCTTCCCCAGCACTCGCTGAAGCACGAGGTTGAAAGCAATTACCGGGGCTTAAAGAGGGGAGGGAAAAAAAAAAAAAATACCTGAAGGGCTCGCAGAAAGCTGCGCAGAGGAGAGAGAGGAGAACCTGCCACCAGAGCTACCAATTATAAAGTTTTCAGCGCGGAGCTCCCGCTGTGTCGGCGGAGGGCGTCTGCATCACGAGGGGCGAGCTGTCAGCTCTAATGAGCACTGCGACAGCGCGAAGGCATCAGAGCTGCTCCAAACTTGCAGCAAACTCTGCTCCGGCTCCTGCCTTTAACCCCTTCCTCACCCGGCCACGATGCCTTGATCGGGAGCGGGGGACAAGGGGGGGGGGTGCGGGGGGGGCGCGGGTTTGAGGGGGCGCAGCGGGAAGGGGAGGTGACGGGAAGGGAGCGGGTGTCAGGTCCCATCTCCTCGGCCGAGCTCAAAATCCCTCCTGGTGCCACGGCGAATATTTCACCCTTCCCCGCGCCGTGGGGAGAGTAAACAGGCGGGGGGGGGACACACAATTAAAGCGATGTCGCCCGTCCGGGTGGATGGATGGATGGATGGATGGATGGACGGATGGACGGGGGGATGGATGGGTGGGTGGGCACGCAGGGTGCTGAACAGGAGGCTGCGGGGACCCAAGGGAACGGAGGGGGCACCTGTCCTGCCCCCCCAGCTGGCACGAGGGGTGGCAGGGACGAGAGCTCCTGGGGAGGACAGGGAGGGACAGACAGACAGACAGGACGGGGATGTGCTGACGGATCACCCTGCAATGGCTCCGTTTCACAACAGATTTTTCATCCGGCTGCGCACGCGGAGCTGGAGCAGCAGCGGCCCCCCCCACACCCCCCCACGGCACAGGAGCTCCCCGCTGGGGGCTTGGAGGGGGGCTCAGCATCAGGCAGGAGGTGGCAGAGGGGGGGCTCTGGTGGCTCACAGCCATGTGCAGGGACACTGGAGGATGCTGCCTGCCCAAAGCAGGGCTTGGGGGCTTGGGCAGGCAAGGGGGGCACCCCCAGGACCCCTCCCGGCACCGCCTAACCACCTCCCTCTGCTGCTTGCCTCCCTCAGCTGGCGAAGGAGAGCGAGCGCCTCCAAGCAATGATGGCTCACCTTCACATGAGACCTTCAGAGCCAAAGCCTTTCAGCCAACCTGTAAGCCTGCGTTCCCCTTCCTGTGCCCGTGTCCCCCCCCTATAACTCCCCCCACGGCTGCCCCTTCATCTGAGGTTGCGTTGTGTCCCTGTCCTGTGGTTGTGTCCCCATCCCGCGTCTGTGTCCCCATCCCACGGCTGTGTCCCCAAACCGTGATTGCATCCCAATCCTGTGGCTGCATCCCCATCCCGTGGCTTCATCCCCATCCCACAGCTGTGTCTCCATCCTACGGCTGCATCCCCGTCCCATAGCTGTATCCCCGTCCCACAGCTGTGTCCCCATCCCGTGGTATCATCCCCATCCCACAGCTCCGTCCCCATCCCTCAGTTGTCTCACACCCCCACCAAGCCGCCCTGCTCCGCGTTGTGAGCCCGCTCCTGGCGCACGGGGGGGCTCCCGCAGCCCACCCAGCCCCGCGCCCACCCCTGCCCGCCCCGTGCCGGTGCCCAGCCGCTCTCCCCTCCCGCAGCTGAACCTGGTCTCGAGTGCCACCCTCTCCAAGAGCACTTCGGACACATTCCCCGACGGTTTACCTCATCCCCCCACCTCCGCCACGGCGCCCATCACCCCGCTGCGGCAGGGCCCCTCCGTCATCAGCTCTTCCACTTTACACAACGTGGGGCCCATCCGCAGGAGGAACTCGGAGAAGTTCTGCACCCCAATATCCTCAGGTGAGCATCGTGACGGGGCCGCGGGGACCAGCACCCTCCCCGGGGCAGCCCCCGGGTCCGATAGCGGGGCCCTTCACCCTTCCCGTGTCCCCTTTTTGTCCTCCCCCCGCAGAGCTTGCACAGAATCACGAATTTTACAAAAACGCCGACGTCCGGCCGCCCTTCACGTATGCCTCGCTCATCCGGCAGGTGAGTGCTTCCCTGCGCCGTGTTGGTTCAGCTCCTGGTCCTAAAACCTTACCGGGGGCAAGCTGCCCTCTCCCTGCCTTCTTGGTACGGGGGGGAGCCGAGAGCTGTCCCCGGGGAACCCCCCCCCCGAACCCCAATTCCTGCCCCTGGGCGCGCTCGGGCTGTGCGAGTGATGCTCTCGTCTCCCCTCTGCGGTTCCCCAGGCCATCCTGGAGACCCCCGACAGGCAGCTAACGTTGAATGAAATCTACAACTGGTTCACGCGGATGTTCGCCTACTTCAGGAGGAACACGGCCACCTGGAAGGTGAGCGCAGCCCCGCTCGGGCACAGGGCTCACACCTCCCTGCGCGGGGTGGCCAGGTCCCCTGCGCTGCCTGCTGCACCCATTTCTGCAGGGGCAACGCTGTGCTCAAGGACCGGTTTGTTGCACAGCTCTGAAATGGTGTAGAAAATTATTTTACGGAGAAATTCGAGCGTTTTTGCACCCCGAAATCCATCCCTGGACTCCGGGGAGGCTTGGTCCCTGTGGTGGGATCCGTCCCAGCCCGTGAAGGGCCGCGCCGTAGGAAGCAGCGGCTTTTTGCAGGTTAAGGAGCTGGGGGGGGGGGGAGCAGAGCCAGCACGTCTCAGCGCCAGGAGAAGGGTAGAGAGAGAAGAGCGAGGCACTCGAAATAGCAAATAAGGTTAATGATAACCCGGGGGCTGGCGTCACGCAGCAAACGGCAGCTGGCGAAAGGCAGCGGCCGGGGCTCGGGGACAGGGACGCGGGCGCTCATCCGCGGTGCTGAGCGAGGGGTGGGTGGGACGGGACCGGCAGCAGGACCCCAGCGGGTGCCTTTCCCCCCTGGAGCTTCAGCTGCCCCGTCCGGGTTTTTGGGGCCGTATGGAGCAGGGAGGGAGCCGGGGGGGGGCCCTTGGCCCCATTGCCCCTCTTCGAGGACCCGCGGGGTGCTGGAGGGTGCGGGCACCCCTGAGCATCCCGGGGCAGGGTGCTGGGGGCGGTTTGGGCACTGAGGCGTGGTGCAACTGCTCTGGGTTAGTGCACGGGGATCGTGCAGCTTGCTGGTTATTCAGAAATCACCAAATCGGAGAGAAGTGAAAAAAACGTGTTGCAGATGAAAGGGGTTATTGGGAGAAGAGGAGTTATTGCCCCGACCGGGGAGATTTATTTATTGTCTCCTGCGGCACCGCTCAGGGTAACGCGAAGCAAAGCGACTAAAACTTAGATAATTAAAAAAAAAAAAAGAGCAAACAGAGTTGAGGAGGAGGAATTGGGCATTCCGGAGCCCAGGGTCCCCGTGCGTTGCTCCTGAAGAGCAGAGCTGACGGGAGCGGGAGCGTGGGTCTCGGCGCCAAAGTTGGGGTGAAAAAGGAGCGTTTGGGCTCCAAAGGCCACCGGCTCGCCCAGCTCACCCCGAGCACCTCGGCGGCCGCTGCCGGCCCTCGCCGAGCCCCGTGGCAGCCTGGAGTCCCCCTCACGGCGCGCGGGCAGCACTGCAAGCCGAGCCCAGCTGCAGGAGCTGCACCGTGTCCCTGCCGTGCCCGGGGTCCTGCGACCCCCCCGAGCCCCTGCAGCCGGCCCCGGTTTGGGGACAGGACGGGAAGGGCTGGGCACAGTGTGTGGGGCCGGTAGGATATGTCCCGTTGCCCCCAGGACAGTGTCTGGCCGTGGGGCAGAGCAGGGACCCACGGGTCCCTCTGGTGCAGCCCTGTCCTTGCTCCGTGCCTCGGTTTCCCCATCTGTGCCGTGAAATAACGCTGGCTGAGGACGCCTTTTTCCTTCCCTTTTAATAAGTAAAAGGAAGAAGTTTGGGGTTTTTTATTTCTCCGCGGCACCCTGCGTTACCCAGACCGCAAGGGCCGAGCTGGTCTCCGAGAGGGGCTGCCCCCAGCCCGTGTGTTTCCCTTTTTGCTTTGTTTTTTCCTGTTCCGCCACCAGAAGGGACGGCAGGGGATTCAGAAAGGCCCGGGGGTGGCCCATTCCCCTCGCAGCTTTCCGTGCCCAAGGCCAGGTTCCTTTTGAAGGAGGGGGATGCGCAGGAAAAAGACATATTTCCTCTCCCCAGAAAATCCCCATTTCGGCTCCTCCCTCGTCTCCCACCTTCGCTGCCCACCCGGGATGAGGCAGGGGATGGGGGGGGGACCCCGTCCCTACAGTGGGGGGGGTCCTGGGGGGATGCCCAGCGCTGCGTGGCGGGGGGAACGGGGCCGGGGCCATAAAGCAAACATCATTAGGGAAGGCAAAGATGAGAAGCAAACAGAGCAGCCGAGTCTGGCACTAAACAAACACCCTGAGAAAATACAAAAGCCACGGGAAAACCAGGCAGGAGCACGCTCCCCCCCCCCCCCGTGTCACCTGCCCGGGGTGTCCTGAGCTTCGGTGGCACTTCGGTGACATCCGCCGCCTGCCGGTGCCACCTGCGGTGTCCCCTGGGCCACGGGGGGGCTGCCCCTGTGGTCTGGGGGCCACCGTTGCTGCAGGGGACAGACAGGGAGGGTGTAATTTTTCAAGCCCCGGGTGCCAGCAGTGATTTTATCTCCACCTCTGCCCTTGCAGACCGGGACACGACGATGCCTCGGTGGAGCTGGGGTCTCCGGGGGCAGGGGGGGGGACAGAGGAGGGGACATCGGCGCTGCCTTTAATCAGCTTTGTTTGGACGGGGAGCCCCCTGCGTGCACAGGAAGGAGGAAGGGGACCGTGGGGCAGGATCCGGCCCCGGCGGGGGGAGGAAGTCCTGTGTTTGCTCGCCCCGGCATGGGGGTTCAAGGGCAGCGGCCAGATCCTGGCCCCGGCGCTGGGATCTGGGGGGTCTGCGGCAGGGTGGGGGCGCAGGGACGGGACACGGCTGCGGGTGGGGGGGCTGGGTGCCGAGTCCTCACCTCGGCTCTGGCCCGAAAGCATTTTTTTTTTGGGTTCCCTTTGGGATTTTCAGCTCCATCCGTTTGTCTCGGGGTGACGGCAGCTTGAGGAGGAGAGCTGCCCCGATGCGGGGCACGGCCCGAACCCGGGGAGAGCAGCGGTGGCAGCAGGATGGCACCGGGGGACCCGGCTCTGCCCCACACCGAGCATCCCCCGCGGGGCCGGGCTGGCTGCTGGCCGCGGCACGGTGGCACGGCCGGGGCCACCGGTGGCCACCGCGACCACGGGGACACAGAGTCAGTGGACAGAAGGATGGAGGACTAGGGAAGGAGCCGAGCTTTGTTTTTGTCCTTAAATGAGAAAGAAAAAGGGGGGACAGTGCAATCGGGTGAGTTTCCGGGAACTCGAGCACTTCCCAGCACGGGGGGGGTTCGGTCCTGGTGGCTCCTCTCGCCTTGTTGTGTTGGCCGGCTCCTTTGTTTATACAGCCCCCGTCCGACCTTTTAAATTGCTGTTAATGTTTTAGCGTAACGAATTAGTCTCTCATCACGAATCAGGACTCGAAATAAAAAAAAAAAAAAAAGAAAGAAAAAAAAAAAACCCTCCGAGGCCAACTTCCTGAAATTGGGGTCATTCTCATTTGCAAGGCAGAGAATCTGAGAACCTTAATGCAAGGAAATTTATTCAAAGGCAGAGCCCCGGCGTGATTAGGCCCTTTGTAATTATAGCTCGGAGAGATTCCACTCCAGCCTCCTGCCTCCCTCATGGATTAGCAAGTGAGTCGGAAAAATACACAGGATTTAATTAGAGGCAAATTAAAATTGGTAATGAAATAGGGGCAGTAGCAAATGGCAGGGAGTTGGAAGGGGAAAAGGGAGCTGGTATCTCTCGGGGCTGCGCTGTCTGCCTACGTGTGCGTCTCTTTATTTTACATTTAGAAATGTAAAGATGGTCGACGTAAAGAAGAAAGGGAGGGAAAGGACCAAAAAAAAAAAAAAAAAAAGGGAGGGTGGGGGGAAAAGAAAAGAAAGGAGAAGATCAGCCGGCTTCGCTCAGCATCTCCAAGCAAGCTGCAGCGCAGACGGTGGCCGTGCCCCGGGGTCCTTGCTGCCGTGACGTGTCCCTTGTCCTTGTCCCTTGTCCCTTCTTCCTCGGCGCCCGGCATCTGGCCAGGGCTAACAAAACGGGGCCGTGGCTCGTGTTTGGCTCAGGACCTCAGCTCCTAAAACCCTCTGGGTGCTCACAGGACGAGAAAGTGTTGGCAGCAGCCCCAGGTGGCTTTGCAGAGCATTTGGCTGTCGCCAAGTTGCAGGTGGCCGTGGTGGCACCCGCAGGGGCTGGGGGAGGACGAGGAGGAAGAGGAGGAGGTGGCGGGGTGTGGGCGGCGGGGCACAGGCCGTGCTGCGAGCTCTGACACCTCCTGCACCCGCAGAACGCCGTCCGCCACAACCTGAGCCTGCACAAGTGCTTCGTGCGCGTGGAGAACGTCAAGGGAGCCGTGTGGACCGTCGACGAGCACGAGTACCAAAAGCGAAGGCCACCAAAGATGACGGGGTGGGTGTGGGGTTGTGGGTCCCCCCCCCGGCGGGGCAGAGCTCGTGCCCCCCTCTGCTGCCGAGCCGGCACGTCTCGGGGCCAGGAGCGCTCAGACGGGCATCGGTCCGCTTTCTGTCTTTTGCAGGAGTCCGACTTTAGTCAAAAACATGATTTCAGGACTCGGTTACGGAGCACTTAATGCAAGTTACCAGGTGAGGATGCTCTGCCCCGGGAGCATGCAGCCAGCTGTGCCCCACTAGCAATTGCACCCCATTTGCCCATCTCGGTTGCAAAAAACCCTGTTACCCTGGTCCCATCCTGGCAGAAATACCGGAGCGCTAAGCCTCTGCTGCTCCGTAGCAATCCCATTCGGGGCGATTTACCCCCTTGCCCCCATTTGCCCCTTGCCCGGGCCGCCCCTCGAGCCGCTTTCTGTTGCAGGCTGCGCTGGCGGAGAGCAGCTTCCCTCTGCTGAACAGCCCCACCATGATCAACACCAGCTCCGCCAGCGGGATGCTGCACGTGGGCCACGACGACGTGAGCAGCACGGTGGAGCAGGTCAACAGCAACGGCAGCAACAGCCCGCGCCTGTCCCCGCAGCAGTACAGGTCCGCCGGGGCGCTGGGGGGACGAGGGACACTCACGTCCCCGCTGGGTGCCAGGGGATGAAGGGTTTGGGGTTGAAGCGTGGTGGTGGTGCGGGGTTGGGGGGTTTGGGAGCTGCTCGTTGCCTCCTGTGGTTTGTGTCCCCCCCGGCAAGGGGCAGCAGGAGCCTGTCCCCGAGGCTGAAGGCTTTCAGCCCCCACTCTCCTCCCTCCCAGCAGCCACCCAGTGCACGTGAAGGAAGAACCAGCCGAGGCCGAGGACGACAGCAGGCCCGTCTCGCTCCTGGCCACCACCAACCAGAATGTGACGATCGCCGACGACAGGGACCTGGAGGAGGAGCTGCCGGTGGAAGACTTGTCCTAAGGACCCCTTCCTCCCGCCCGAGGGGCGAGCGCGTCCCACCCTGTCCCTCCTGGAGACACAAAGCCACGGCTCCCACCTCCCCAAGGTGACCTCCGGCGCCGACCCGTTTCTTCAAGGCACTTCCACAAAGCAAAAGGGTTTCCAAAAGGGTTTCCTCGGGGCAAGCTGTCGCTGCCGGCGCGTCCCTCCCGCTCCCCGCTGCCCCGGCGGCTGACAGGTCCCCGGCGCGGGGGACGTGCAGCGAAAACAAGAAACAAAGACCCCAGAGGTGAACTTTGTCTCCCTTCCTCCCTTGGTTAGTAACTGGCGAACGAGGATGGTAGGTTGTTTCTGTCCGAAATTGTCCCTCCTTCCCTCCCCGCGGTCCGAGGAAGGCTCCTCCGTCCCCTGGCCGCGTGGCGGGGGCCGACACGACGCAGCTCCAGGACGTCCCCTGCGCACCCCGTGTGCCACCCTCTGCCATCAAGCACCCCGAGGAGGCCCGAGCCCGCTCTCGAGCCTCCTTCCCCGGCGGGTTTTGCACTAGGAGGACCCGTGGACCCTCCCCCTCCAGCCAGCTTTGGGGGAAGAATCCGCAGAAACGGGGCCGAGCCCCCTGCCGCAGCTTTACGCCGCCGTCCTGCGCCTTGCGTTGGGGAAGGCCGAGGAGCAGCGTCGGTGGGACCCTGCGTGTGCCACCTGGCTCGTGTCACCCCGTGGTCACCACCGCCAGGCCACCAACCCCTGCGTGCCATCCTCCCCGAGCCCTCCGGTCCCCAGCACCACTGGGGGCCCGTGGCATCCCGATGACGATGACCGCCCCCGGCCGGGCAGCAAGGACAAAACTCCGGCTCCTCCTCGGTGCCGGGTGCAGCGGGCGGCTCGCCCAGCCCAAACCACGCTGCGAAAGGCTGAGATGGTCTCCAGAGCGAGTTCGGCTTCAGGGAATGGCTCCCGCACCCTCCTTGCGCCCGGTGCCTCCTCGGAAGCCGTGCCGGGTTCTCCGGGGGGGGCTGTGGTCCTGCAGGACCCCCACGGAGGAGGCTGGCGTGCAGAATCCAGCTGGGAAACCCCAGCCGGGGCTCGGGCCGGGTGCCCAAGGGTCCTGGTGCCCCATGGGTCCTGGGACGATGCGCACCGTGGGTGAGATGGGTGCTCAGCGCCGTGCCCGCAGGAGCCCGGGCTCTCCCCGTTCCTCCATTTCGCCCCTTTCCGTTCTCCTTTTGTGCGTGTTGAGCATCTGCGTCCCGGTGGGAAGATACCAAAAGATGTCCAGAGCCAGAAGGGCCGTAGTTCAGGTGACCAGAAGGTGTTGATGCCAAAAAGAAATGTTAATAATAACGAGAACGACACAACCAAACACCCCTCTTCTCCCTGCTCTTTCTTTCTCTGGTGGCGATGGGGGTACCCGGGGCCGGGCTGTGCCCCCCCCCAGGGCCCCGTGCTGGCCTTGGGGACCAGCACCCCCCCTCTCCGCCCGGGGGGTGCTCGGCCGGGCTGCGGGCTGTGTTTTGGAGAGGGACGTGACTGTCGGTGCCACCTGGCTCCAGTATTTCTGTAGGGTCAGACTGTTTTCCTCTGCTGTGGGGCATAAAAGTGCACGGCAGCAAGCAGGGGGTGGGAGCTGGAGCCCCCAGAGCGGTCCTGGTCCCCCCCCCCAGGTCTTTTTGCCCGCTCTCTGCCTGCAAACCTCAGAGCAGGCAGAGCCGGGGCTGCGCGGGGCATCCTGGTAGCGTGGTGTGGGGACGCGCTCTGGCACTGGGGGGCCAGGTCCTTGCCCCCCTGCAGGTTCTGGGGGGGGGGAGCCTGGTGCCGCAGGAGCTGCGGTTTGGGTTGGAAATGGGGCACGCAGCTGTGGGTGCTGGGCAGGGGGCCCTCGGCACAGCAGCAGGAGGGAGGGCCAGGACCAGCAAGGAGGGGGGGAGCGCTTGTTTGCCCCCCCCGCGTCACCTCCGTGATGTTCCCAAGGTGCTAAGTGACCCTGCAGCGTGCGCCCCCGGGGTGCACCCCTAATTGGGATCACCCCGACCTCTCCTCTCTGCCCACTGCAGCCTCAGCACCGGGCGGCTGCAGAGATGGGGGGGTTACCCCGTGACCCCCCCCACACCACCCAGGGGATGCCAAGACCCAGGGGCTCACCCCGCTGGGGACCGCTACGGGGGGTCCCCAGCATCCCCCTCCACTGCTTCCTTTGCCCGGCACCAAATCCCTTAAAAAATGAGACGAAACAAACAAAAAAGCTGCAAAACCTCTCCGCAGCTCGCCGTGGCGCGCCGGCCTTCGCTAGGTGTCTCCACTCTCCCCCTGTTTCTCCCTGCGCCAGCAGCCCCGCTCGCTCCATCGCCGCTGCCAAAATCGCAGGCGCACAACCCAAATTTCAGCCTCCCTGCTCGCCGACCCCGGTCCCCACCAGAGAGGGGCCAAGCCTGGGGGTATTTTCCTCGCTCCCTTTTTTTCTTTTCTCGCTCTTTTTTTTTTTTTTTTCCCAGCTTTTGGATTTTTAAGTTATTGTTTTAGCCGAGTTTACAGCCACCGCGTTGCTGCCCTGCCCCGCGGGAGCACGGAGGGGTGGGTGGGCGCCTCTGCGGCATTTCGTGCCCCCAGCCCACCCCCTCCCAGACCCTCACCCATCGCAGCTCTGACGGCCCCGAGTGTTTCACCCCCGGCGGGACTCCCTGCATCGATCCGGACCGTTATCCTCCCATCTTAGGGGGATTTTTTTTTTGCTTTATCCATAGAAATGCTGGGGGTCCTTCCCCCCTCTCCCACCCCTCCATCCCCTTTGCTGGACTTTTCGGCGTTGCTGCTGTAGGGGATGCGGGGAGCAGCGGGGTCCTGGTCCCAGCCCTATGGGGCCGGGGGCACCCAGCCCTGCCGTGGGGGTGCCAGGCAGGACGGGGGTGCCCAAACACAGGGTCCCCCCCCCAGCCACCCCCGGAGCCATTTTGCTGGTGGCTCCTGCCCGGCATGCATCCAGCTGCAGGCTTTGCATGGGTTCAAAGCGCCCCTCCCCGTTTAGGCTGGGTGTTTTGGTAGCTGCCCCAAATTCTTTTTCTTTTACCAAGCTCCTTCCCCTCTTTGGATTTAATTTGTTAGCAGCTCTGCAACCCCATTTTCTTGCATAAGGCTGGGCAAACCCAAGCGCGGTCCACGCATGAAGCGCGCCCGGCACTGGCGAGCCCTCCAGCACCCGCCACGGTTCCCGCCCGGGCTGTGGATTTTATTTTTTTACCTTTTCCAGCGGTACAGACCCCAAAATTCCCCCTCAGAGCCGGGGCGAGCCGCCTGCCTGCGGGCTCCACGCCGGCACCCCCGGACCCCTCCGCGCCGTTTAGGTTGTTAGCCGCGGTCCCGGCTCACAAGAGCACTATATATATATATTATATATATATGAAAGTAAATATATAAATATAAAGGAGTTCTGTTTTTAGGGTTTTGGTTTTTGTTTTTTGTTTTTTTTTAAACATGCACAGATTTGGAAAGTCACGTGGCTCCAAGTCATGCCTCTTCCCCGGCCGAAATGGGAATCGCGATCGGGGATTTGAGGCGAAACGCGCCCGCTTGGATACTCAGGGGTGAATTGGTTTCGTTCCCGTGCCCCCCCACCCCCCCCCGGCCGCTCCTGCAGGGTCACGTCCACACAAAGGTACAGAGCCCCCGGCCCCCCCCCTGCCCGCCCCCGCCGCCTTTAGGCGCGTTTTATTTTTGCCGGTTTGAATTTGTACCAAA
Source organism: Anser brachyrhynchus (assembly GCF_964034855.1). Lineage (NCBI taxonomy): Eukaryota > Metazoa > Chordata > Aves > Anseriformes > Anatidae > Anser > Anser brachyrhynchus. The sequence continues at coordinate 3,730,248 of NC_137720.1, read as the reverse complement.
TTCTGCTCGTCTTACCTCAAACACGCGCCTGGCGCACGGGGAGGGGAGAGAAGGAAGGATCAAGGACCAAACGCAACGTGTGGCAGAGTTGTACGTCTGTATATACTGAGATATATATATACTGGGTTGAAACCTTACGACCGCGGACTGTTCGCTTTTTATTTGGGATTTTTTTTTTGTTCCGTTTGCTGCCGCTTTCCCTCGCGGGGCGTTGCTGAGCGGGGCGGTGTGGGCACTTCTCTGTAAGTAAAGGCATTCTGCTGGCATCTCTCACTGGTGTCCGGAAGGAATCACTCCGTTTTCTGTGTCGGCCTTTTTTTTTTTTTTAATTTTATTTTAATGATTTATTTTTATTTTATTTTTTTTTGCAGGATAGCTAGAATTGGTAGAGCCGGGGCGGGGAAGGGAGCCCAGGGCAGGGGCCGGGGTGCTGCCGGGAGGGGAGCCCCAACTGCATTAAACCAAAGGGTTTCTTTGCTTTGTTTACATGACCGTCCCGCGCCACCGCCTAGGAGAAAAAGCCCTAAATCTAGGTTTTTGTCCTGGAAAAGTTGTGCGTGGTGGGGAACGGGGCCAGAACCGGGGGTTTGGGGACCCCCCGAGCCCCAGTGCCGGGCTGCAAAACCCCTTCATGGGCACGGGGCCGCGCTTGGTGCAGCCCAGGAGGGGCGAGGGGACGCGGGGAGAGCGGGGGGTCCCGGCGCTGCCCCCACCCCGTTGGGCTGGGAAGCACCGTGCCCGCCGCCTCCTTTTCCTTTTTCTCCCCCATTTTTTTTTTTTGCCCCCGTCCTCCTCCTCGGCGCCGGGTGGGACGGCGACCCCGTGGAGGGGGCCGGGGACGCCGAGGGCTGGGGCCGGAGGGGAGGCGGAGGGGGGGGGACGTGTATAAAGCCCCCTTCCCCTCCCGCCGCCGCCTCCCTCGTGCTGTATAAAGGAAATAGCATTGCTGTGTATTTGTACTCCGAACTTCCGTGTGTCTGCTTTGGCAGACGGTAAACCCTTGTACAGTAGGTCTAGCTGCATGTAATCTGTATGGACAACGGCATTATAAAATGCAATAAAAGAAATTACCTATCACGCTGCGGTGCTGCCTGCCTTTGTCACGGTCATTGGGAAATTTGGCGTTTTTCATCCCCGTGGGCTCCTCCGCAGCGAGGGAAGGAGCAAGGGAAGGGGATCGGCTTGCTCTGGTCTTTGCTGCCTGGCTTTGGGGCTGCAGCAGCCCTCGGATTTTTAAGTTACTGTTTTAATCCCCCCTGTCTGTGGGTGCAGTCATCGTGAGCTGCTGAAAACAGAGGAATTTGTGGTTCCCAGCCCAAGCTGGCTCGGGAATTCTCTGCAGGTTCAAGCCGATGGGATGGGGATGGGGATGGCGATGGGGATGGGATGGGATGGGATGGGGATGGATGGGATGGGATGGGATGGGATGGGATGGGATGGGATGGGATGGGATGGGATGGGATGGGATGGGATGGGATGGGATGGGATGGGATGGGATGGGATGGGATGGGATGGGATGGGATGAAGCAGCAGTGGCCCCAGGGAAGGCACAGCTCAGACAGGAGTGGTGTCCCTCCTCTTCCTCACCCCATGCACCAACCAGCCCCTGCTCCATCCTGCTGGTACAGGAAGGGTTTTTCCAAAGGCTGGGAAGGAGGCGAGTGGTCGGATGGTTGCTGGAGTTACCCTGCAACAGGAAATCTGCCAGTAACAAAACCCAACAAAAAACCAATAATTAAGAAGTTAACAACTGGTAAGTAAGGGCTGTTGCCTCTGCCCTTAGGAAATTTTCTCCTACCCTTGTTTTTCTTAAAGACCAGTTCTGCACCGAAGCACCTCCACCAGCACGTTTAGTAGCTGCACGTGCTTGGTTTTTGGAGGCTTTTTGAACTCGGCAGCAGCAGCGGGCACCCACCACCCACCCACCCCACAGCCCCCAACATTCCCCCATGCTGGGGGCACCCGGGACCGACCAGGGGGGGACACGGAGCCGGGTTTGTCCCGACACCGAGCAAGGAGCAGCTCTCACACCTCGGCACCCGCGGCTGGAGGAGCAGAGGCTGTTTTTTTTTTTTTTGAAAGCTTTCGGCACGCATCTCCGAAACGAGGGCCAGATGTGCAGCCTCGGGATCTGCCCTTTCCAAAACGGAGCGGCAGCGGGGAGATTTTGGCACCGCCACCGGGGAATCGACTTCACAGGGAACCCAGGCTTTGCCACCAGGAGCTTTAGGCCATCGTATTTATTTTTTTCTCCCTGAATCTCCTTGCTCCTTGCTGCAGCACCAGGGGGGACAGGGATGGGGCTGGGAGCAGGTTTTGGCCACCGCTGTGGCCCCCGGCCGGCTCGCAGCCCCCCGCTCCGCAGCGCAGTGAGATGGCTCGCTCCCATCTGCGTCTAGACCCTGCCAATATTAATAGACTGCTATATCCCCTTTCCCTCCGCTGCTCCGTCTCGGCCAAACTTCCTTAATCTTTTTTCCAGTGGCACTTTTCCAGGGCTCTTTGAACCGCAGCCAGCTCGCCGGTGTCTTCCTGGGGCGCGCTGAACGTGCCTGTGCCAACAGGACCCCCGCCCCCCCCGGCCCCGAGCCAGCACCCATGGGTGCAGGAGCCACGCAGAGACCCCGACCCCATCCTCAACTCCCACGGCGCATGGGGCTCGGCACGGGCTGCGGATCGCTGGGGGGAGCATGTGGCTTTGATTGATTTAACACTTGAAGAAAGAGCTCCTAGCTTTTCAAGCAGAAAGTTTTTTTTCCCCCCTTTTTTTTTTTCTTGTTTTGTGCGTGTTGTTTTGTTTTCCTTTGCTAGGAACATGAAAGCTGGCTCGGTTTGATTGCTAAACCAGTGTATGGCTGGGGGAAGAGACTGGGAGCAGCCACTCCAGTCCGAAGCGACCCCCTTTGCTCTGCTTCAGGGTCTGGAGCAACCCCGAGCACGCGGCGGCAGGAGGCACCCAGCCCGCTCCTCCTCGCGGCTCTCCCCTCCTGGGTGCTGCTGCGCCCGTCCCCACGAGGGCAGCGCCCTCCTCTCCTGCTCTGCCCTAAATCTGGGGGAGTTTTGCCCAGCCCTGCAGCACAAAGTGGGGTTTGCTGCTGGGAGCTGAGCCCCGTTTCGGGATGTACTGTAGGTAAGTGGCTGCCTCGGAGCAGGCGCGGGTGTCCCTGAACCTGCACCACGCGCCCGTCGCCACCCCGCAGTTACTCTACTGCATCCCTGCCACCGTTAAATTAAAAGGCTGCCACCAGTAATAAATGAGTTTGGATACGCACAGCTGGGCCAGATTTCAAATAGTTAAAAAGAAAAAAAAAAAAAAAAAAAAAAGCTTTTGGATGTTTTGTTGTGTTTTCTTAAATCAGCATTAAGGAATTGCAACGACTGTGGTCAGGAAGGGATGCGGCCAAAGGAGCGGCGAGCGGCTTTGCGCCGTGCTTTCATCTCTTTTGCACTGGTTTTGCTTCTCCGGTCTGTGCACGCCCCTGGACTTTTACACCCCAGACAGGGCACAAACGAGTTACTGTAAGAGCAAACCACGGACATGCTCTGACTGCGCGCCGCTGATTTATTTTCCTCTTGCCACTCAGACAGCAACTTACTCCCTGTGGAGAGACGGAGAGCGTGGCCAATTCAGTACCAGTGTCACGGCGTGTCCGGGGCTAAGAGCCCTTCGCAGCAGGGAGTGTGGGGGGAGCACGGGGGGGGGGGGGGGTCCAAGGGGCAAAGGGGGCTCAGCTCCGGTGCTGCTGTGTGCCAGGATGGGTGCAAGGCACACCCCGGACTCGGTGTCACCGTCACCCAGCCTTGGTGGCAGTTTCGGAACAACCTGAGGATTTCAGCCTGAGGTTCGGGACTGCTGCTGCTGAAATAAAAAGTGATGGGAAGAGTAACTGGGGCTTTAGCAGCCGGGAAGAAGACGACCTGTAAGCGGCGGAGCACGCCGGCTGGCTGGCTGTGAGCGCCTGCTTTTGCCACGCCGCCCTCTCCGAGCGCCTCACTTCTTACAGAGCCGGCAGAAAACCCACAAACCTCACCGGGGGCCTGCACGCCGGGACGGGAGGGAGAACAAAGGGGGGCTTGTTGGGGAGCAGGAGCAAGTCTGGCCACCCGTGGGACCCCCGGGGCTGCTCAAATCCCGGGCAGCCCAAGCAGCTAAGCCCCTGCCCCGGTGAGAGCCCCTTGCCACGGTCCCCTGAGGTCCCCAAAGGGGTGGCAGCAGTGGGGTCGCTCCAAGACGTGCAGCACGGTGCTGCCCGCCCCGGACCCTCGCGTGCCGCTGCGTCCCTGCCAGCAACAGGGACTGCACACAAAGCCCCCGGGGCCGGAGCACGGCGCGGAGGGGAGGGGGAAGTCTTTAATTTTTCCATCTTCAAAAGACGAACGTTCGTGGGGCCCTTCTTCCTTTTTTTATTTATTTATTTTTTTAAATGTCCATTTCCTTTTTTTTTTTTTTTTTTTATTATTTACAGAAATAGCTCGTGACTCATCAAAAATCTTTCAGCAGAAAATATAAAACAGTGGGGTCATTCACTGCGGACCCAGCGGAGCGAGCTCCCCTCCTCCCCTTCCCGCCCGCTTTTGGGAAGGTTATTTTGTCGAGAGATTTTTTGTGCGCGCCCAGCCGCGGGTAATTCTGCTCGGCAGATCGGGGGGTTATGGCCTGGGCCCTAAGCAAACACGGCTCGGGCTGCACAGCCCGGCTCTGTGCTGCGACGCAGCCGAAATCTACGGCCCCATTCACGGCAGGTTGACCGCACGGCGCGGCTCAGGGGGTGTTGGGTTGGGGTTTTGTTGTCGTTTTCGGATGGCACGCATTTTTCTCTTATTTATTTGCTTTTCTTTCGAAACAGCACAGGGCCCGCCGCGGGACAGCTGCCCGCGGGTGTTGCAAAACCTTCCCCCGGTGAGCTGCGAAGTCGAGGCTTAGCGTTAAATCCTGGCTGAGTTGGAAAGGTCGGGGGGGGGGGCTTTTCAGCCGCCTGAAATCTCCTCTCCCCTTCCCCTGGCTGGGTTTTGGGGGGAGGCAGAAGCTGGGGCGCAGACCCCGCAGCCGGGAGCGCTGGGGAGGATTTATTTTGGCCGCGGCCGCCCCGTGCGAGCCCGGCGCGGTGGCTGCTGCCAGATGTTTGTGAATGTGGGTCAGTGAAGTCCCACACCTACATAACCGGCCTTGTTTTCCAAAATCCAGCCAGCTCCTCGGGGCGCAGCAGTCCCGGGTGGATTTTCCCTGCAGGATTTGGCTTTTCTACAGCGCGGCGCCTGCAAACCTTCCCCTACCCACCCAGGTGCCCTGCCAACAACCACTTGGGGGACGTTTGCTTTAGAGGGGACAACGCTTCGAGCAAAAAATACTTGTTTTTAGGGGGAAAAAAACCACTCCTGTCGGCTCGCTGAGTGCTTGGCACCACGGAGTAAATGTTAACCCCGGAGAGAGAACAGGCTGGACTCGTTTGCACGCCTCCCTGCTCACCTGCATCCGCTGGGACGAGGACGGCCCCGTGCCTCTCCCCAGGGCTTTGCAGCACAGGGACGGGCCCGTGGGGTACACGGCCCTGCCCGCGGCGAGGGAGGGATTTTGGGGCCGGTTTTGTCACCGTTGGGTAACTGCGGTGCAGAGTGGCCACGTTTTTTTTTTTTTTTTTTATGGGGCGTTTTGTGGGAGAGCGGTGGCGGCGGGGCTGGCTGAGCTGCTCGCCCCGCCGGGTGCCTTTGGTGACATGCTCGAACCGTCCCCGACGCAGCCCTAATGAGAGGTCGGGGAAGGCTGGGGCTGTGCTGGCCAAATGTCACCTCCTGTGTGCTCCTGGGTGCCCAAGGGGAGGAGGCAGAGCAGACTGGGGGGGGTGGCGGAGGAGGGCAGAGCGCTGGGTTAAGGCAGCAGGCAGCAGCCCCGCTGCCAGCCCTCGTTTCGGCGGCACGGAGATGGGATGTATCCTGCCCAGGCACCAGGAGCAGGTACCGGGGCGGCGTCTTGCCTTGTGGCAAAGGGATTTGGGTGGTGGAAGAAAGGAGGGTGCAGGCCTGGTGTGGGGTATCGGATCCTGCATTTGGTTTTGGTGTCATCCCTGTGTCCCTATGTCCCTGCAAGGGGCACTGAGGCTCTGCGGGATGCCCGGGAGAGGAGGCAGGCAGCAGCACGGCTGTGGGGCTGCTCTGGGTAAAGCCCTGTCCCCTCCATCAGCTGGGTGCCCTTCATGTCCCCATGCACTAAAGCTGCCCAGGGCGCACTCACCTTGGGGGTTGCGCACCCCCAAATCCCAGTAATCAGCACCTGGGGGGTTATCAGGCACCAGGAGCCCCAAAGTCAGGTTCCTGTTTCTGCATCCTCAGAGGAGCTTTTCGGTTCTGCGCTCTCCCCCATCCTGCCGCAACTCCTAGGTTAAAGGAACCCTACAAAGCGCCGCACCCCGGTGCCTGCGCAGCCACCGCGGGGACCCAGGGGTGGTGCTGGGCCACCGAAGCTGTGCCTCAGCCTCGCCAGCACTCCCTAATTCCTTCCTGTGGGTTATCAGCCTGAGCTGTCAGCGCGGAGGAAAGTGCTGGTCTGCAGCCTCGTACCCTGAGCCAAGCACGTGGCCCCGGGTTCCCAAATCCGGGCGCCCCCCCAGGCAGAGCATCGCAGCCGCCCTCCTCCTTCCCCCGCCGGCCGCTCCTGGGCCATGCTGGGGCTGCTGGGTCCTGCTGGGTGCTGGCCTGTGCCACGTCCCCCGGGGCTGGCGGGTGTCGGAGGGCAGGAAAACAGAGAGGAATGCGCGGCGGCAGCGTGCGGGGCTGGCGGGGCCGCTCCATGACTCAGGCACTGCCTCAGAGGCCGGCGATGCCGGCACACCCCGATCCCCGCTTGGGTGCTGGTTTAATGTGGAAATCCCTGCCTACCACCGGGGGGACCCCCACCGGGGTGACCCCCCCTTTGGGGCCAGGGCACCAGGGATGGGGCAGCACAGTGCCATCCGATGCTGCACCCTCTGTGAAGGTGCTGAGGGCAGGAAGGTGGGCGCGTGGCCCCACACGGTGCTGCACCCCATGGTGCTCCCCATGCTGCACCCGTGCACGTGGGGGTCGGTGTCGGGGTGCCCATCTTCCCAGGGACCGTGATATGCAGTGCCTGGCACAGCGGGGTGGGCGGGATGCTGCTGGTGGCTCCTGGGAGGGCTTTAGGGCCGTTTTGTAGGGTGCAGTCAGGAACGCTCCTCCTGGAATGAGCACAAACCCTAGTGACAACTTGCCTTCGAGCAGTGTGGATTTTTGCGGTCTCGCCCGACCCTCTCCATGCCCCTGGCTTTCACAAAGCACCCGAGAAGGTCGGGTCCCTCCAGCCCTCCTCGTTTCCCCCTCCCAGCCCCTTTCCTTTACATGTGGCTGCAGCAGTGACGTCCCAGCACCTTCCCCTTATCCCTCCACACCCTAAAAGCTGCACGCACGGGGCAGGGGCTGGCAGCGGGGTGGTGGCAGTGCCAGGCAGTGGGACGAGGGACACGGAGTCACCCCGGTCCATCGGCCCTGCTCCGGCACCCTGCAGCCGTAGCTCCAGACTGCAAAATGGAGCCCAGCCCCGCAGCGTGCCCAGGATGAGGTGACCCCGGGGGGGGTGTCGTGACCCCCCCCCCTATGGCAGGGAGGGCAGCCCCCAGCCCATGGTTTACACCCGGAGCTGTTCCGGCTCCTTTCCCTACTCTTTGTGTTTAGAAAGCAGCAAAAGGTGGGGGTGTTAAAAAAAAATAAATCAGCTTTCAAAATGTCCCCCCGGGTCTTGCGTGCCACTCTGCAGGGGGACTGGTCCCCGCGGGGACGCAGCACACCCAGTTTGTCCCAGTTGGAAAGTCTTGATGCTGGGAGGGGAGAGCCCCAAGGCCCGGCTCGCTCCGGGGGCTGCTTTCACGTAGGGAAACTGAGGCACGGGGGGGGTCGGGGGGGGGGCTCTCCGGGGGCCGTGTGTGTGCCCGCTGCCAGGCGCTTGGGACCCCCCTGGCTCCGCAGCCGGGCCGCGGGGCGGGGGCACCTCCCCAACCCCAGCCCCAAAACTTTCTTCCCACCGCTTTCCCACCCCTCTCCCCCCCCGGGCCGAAAAAAACCTGGCCGGAGGCTGGCCCCGGGGGCCCGGCAGCCTCTGCCTGCCCTGCGCCTCTCCCCTCCCCGGCTCCAGCCCCCAAAGAAACTTTTCCTCCCCCTCCTCTTCCTCCTCCTCCTCCTCCTCCTCCTCCTGCACGGAGCTGCTCGGCGGACGCGGGTGGTTGGTTGGTTGTTCTCGCGGCTTTTTTTTTTTTTAAGGAATCGGGGAAGCAAACAAACAGAAAAAAAACAACAAAAAAAATTTTTTTCAAAAAAAAAGCCCCCAGCGCTTCGGGAGGGTCCCGTGCGCGCAGCCGGGAGCGCAAAGGGATGCGCGCGGGGCGCAGCGCGGTGCGGGGCTGAGCCGCTGCCCCCCGGGGGGGGGCCCAGGTGAGAGGGGGCCGGGGGGTGGGGGGGGCACGGCCGGGGGGGGCCGTGCATGAGCCGAGTGTCCCGAGCAGCGCCCGGCCCCTCTCCGATGTCCCAGGCCAGCAGCCACCGGCAGAGCCGCCCGGAGCCCCGCCGCGCAGAGCCGCCCCCGGCAGGTATTGGGGGGGGGGAGGGAGAAAGGAGGAGTGGGGGGGGGGCGTCTGGGTGCATGGGGGGGGGGTCTGGGGGGAGAGTGGGGGTGTAGGGGGAGTGGGGAGTGTGTGTGGGGGGGTGGTTGGGGGTGTTAGGACGCATGGTTGGGGATGTCGGGGTGCACGGCTGGGGGTGTCTGGGGGGGGCTGTGTGTGTGTGTGTGGCTGGGGGTGTCAGGGTGCACAGTTGGGGGTGTCTGGGGGGGTGTGGGGGTGTAGGGGGAGTGTGGGGGGGTGTTTGGGGGTGTTAGGACGCATGGCTGGGGGTGTTGGGGTGCATGGCTGGGGGTGTCTGGGGGGGGAGTGTGTGTGTGCCCGGTTTGGGGTGTCTGGGGGGGGAGTGTGTCTGTTTGTGTGTGGCTGGAGGCGTCTGGGTACACGGCTGGGGGGGGTCTGGGGGTGTGTGTGCACAGCTCTGGGGTGTGCAGGAGTGTGTGCGCGTGGTTAGGGGTGTCGGGGGGCTGGGGGCTGGGCTGGGGGGATGCGGGGAGCTGCAGGGCTTGGAGGGGGTGCACGGCTGGGGGGGTGCCTGGCTTTTGGGGGGGGGTATGGTGGAGTGTGAGAGTGCGTGCGTGTGGTCTGGGGGGGGGGGGTCTGGCGAAGCGCGTGCGTGGTCTGGGGGGGCTGTGGTGGAAAGTGTGTGCGTGGCCGGGGCGTGCGTGGTCTGGGGGGCGCATGCCTAGGAGTGTGCAGGGCTCTGTGCGTGCAAGTGTGTGGCTGTGCGCGTACGTGTCCATGTGTCGGTGCGTGTGTCCGTGTGGCTGTCTGTGCATGCGTGTGCACACATATGTGTGCACACAACCGGGGGGGGGCCGTGGACCCCCTCCAGGAGGGCCCGCGTGTGTGTGCGCGTGTGCACGGCCGCGTGCGTGTCCCCGCTCCTGCCTGCGTGCGTGTGTGCACGCCTGGCTCGGTGTGAGCACAGCTGATGCAGGCGAGCCCCGGGGGAGCTCGCAGCACAAACTTCGCAGCGGTTCCTGTAACTTTGCCAAGTGCACAGCACAGCCTGGGCCCGGCTGGGGCCGGCGCAAGCCGAAGGGGTTAAAAATGTGCTGGGGGGATCGGGGGGGGAGATGCAAGGGGCTGGGGCTGCGGTGCAGCCCCGATGGCAGCACCCCGAGAGGGGTTGGGGGTGCTGGGCCCCTTCCCCAGCCCACAGTGGCGCCCTGGGGTCCCTTGGGCAAAAGGAGGCAGCGGGGCAGGATTGGGCCGTGGAGAAGTGGATGGAAGAGTTTTGGGAGTGGAGAAGTGGATGGAAGGGTTTGGGGGATGGTGGCTTTTCCTGTGGGGCAAATCTGAGCCCTTCGAGATGCTGGGGAGGCGTGGTGGCACTGTTGGGGCTGAGGTCCTGTGCTGGTGACCCGTGGTGCCCGGTCCCTGCCTGGGGCTCACGTGCAAACCCGTGCTGAAAGCCCAAACGGCGAGAGAAAAAAGCCAGAGCAGGAACGTGACGGCACGGGGTGAAACTCCCTGCCACACGCTGTCCGAGCAGACACAAAAGGGGCCAAATCCTGCCCAGGACGGGCTCTGCACGTGCTCCAAAAGCAGCCGCAGTGCTGGGTGCTGAGCAGCAGGAGCTGGGTGCTGTGACACCGGGCGCGGGGACGCGCCGAGCCCCAGCGAGCGCCGCTGGATCGCTCCCCTTGGCTTTGGCCCGCGTCGCGGCCGGGCCCACATTTTGGAGCACACATCCTCTTGGTCTCTTCCCCCCGCGTTTCCAGCTGGACGCCGCCGGCTCCGCTTCCCGGCTGAGCTCCTCACGCTGCTTCGTGCTGCCGGGGCTGGGGCGAAGCGGCCGCGGGGGCTGCCCCGTGCTGGTGGCCCCCAGCATCCCCCGGACTCCTCCAGGTGGGAAATGGGGAAGCGATCGTGCCCCAACCTCGTGCAAAAAGGTTTTTCGCGTGCCCTCGCCAGGGGTTAAGAGGAACGCTGTGCACTCGGCGCTGTGAGATGGAGCGTGCTTTTAAAAAGTGGTTTAGAAATCGATGGGGTTTGGGGAGCTCGGGGGGGCTGGGTGGGCAGGAGTTGGGCCGTGAGCCCTCGCTGGGCAGCGTCTGGGAGCCTGGGGGCACCCATGGGTGCCCGACCTGGTGCACCCCGGTGGTGGGGTGTCACCTCCGCCCCAAACCAGCACCCAAGCCACCCTCCTCCTCCCCAGCTCCTCTCAGAAAGGAAATCTGAGCAGAGTTGCTCCAAGGTTGCTTCCTTTAGACCCTCCCCAAAGCCGGGGCGTGCAGAGAGGGTCTCCGGGACACCCCCATTTCCACCCCCCCAGACTCCAGGGACCCAGTCCCACACCGAGAGAACTTCTGCATCCTGCCTCACCCGGCGGGAGGGCTCCAGAGAGCAGCTTCCCCGGCGCATGGCGTGAGCTTGGGCTTTTTGCTCGCACCATTTTTTTTAATTAATTATTTATTTTTGAAGAATGAATGGACACGGGCCGTTTTGTGCTCGGTGCTGGCTTGGCCTCTTGACGCTGCAGTGCAGAGGCGTTATCTCTTGGGCACTTTCCAGGGGCTCTGTCACGCAGCGTGGAGCCTGGGAATTTTTGCTCGTCTTCCTTTGCGAATTGGACCCGAAAATTTGGTGACACCATGCCTGGAAAATAAACGGGGAAACCGAGGTGCTAGAGCGGTTTGGGCGAAGCCAGAGTGATGTGGGCAGAGCTGGGATGGCATCGCCGTGCTCCGTCTCATTTCCCAGCCTGAGATGAAGTTCTGCTCCTGGATTTTATTCCTTGGCATGGCTGCGGATGGGCCCCATGCCACCGCAGCCTCCTCCTGCCCAGGGGATCGGGCACGCAGCAACCCCGGCCCTCGAAATAGCTGCAGGGAGTTTGCGGAGGAGCCTCAGAGAGAAGAGGCAATTGTCTGCTTACGTGAAGTATGTGGGGTGTAATTATTTTCCGGAGGAATTAGCAGAAAACAGGAGAAACCAGCACCCCTTTGGCTGACGGGACTGCTTTTGTGCTTCCTTCCCTTAGCGGGGAGGAAGAAGAGGGGGGGACGGGGGTAGGTGAGCGGGGCTGTCCTTAGGGGAGCAAACAGATGTGAGGATGCCGGACCCAAATCCGCCTCCAGGAGGAACGGCTTGCCCTGCAGGCTGCCTCTCCTCCTTCCCACCACCCTTCCCAGTGGGACAAACTCAGTGTGGGGCCACCGCCGCGTCCCCCCCTCCGTGCCCACGTCCGGGCTCAGCCGCAGGCGCCGGCAGCTCCGCGCCTCGTTGCTCGCACACAGGCACTTCTCATTGGCTTCTTTTTTTTTTTTTTTTTCTGCTGGTTTTGTTTTTTAATTCTTTCTGCCTGTTCCCGAGGAGTTTGCCCCGAGGTGGAACATGAGGCCGAGCCCCGAACAAGGCAGCTTTCACGGCAGCAAGGCTCCGCTCGGCGAGCCCAGGGTGCTGGGTGCTGCCCCTGGGTGCTGCCCCTGGGTGCTGCCCCTGGGTGCTGCCCCGAGCCCCCAGCCAGGCGGGAGCTGGGGCTCGGACCTGCACGGAGAGGTGGGAGAAACAAAGGCACCCCGCTCCGAGGTCAATATAAAAGGTTTTTATTAATCCTAGCACTGATTTAAATGAAACTCGTTGCAGATCTGTTCACAGCAAGTGCAAAGGAGAAAAAAGGGGGGGAAAAAAAGCCCCCGAAGATTTCTTTTTTAGATCCTAGATTCATTTTTTTCACCCAAAGATTCATTTCTGTTTTCTTTTATAGTTACTCGTCTGCTCATGAAAATATTCGATTTTTTTCCCTTTCTTTAAACAGAAAAAAAAATTAAAAAAAAAAAAAGAAAAAGAGCCAAGAATCAGATTTCTGGCTTTTTTCAAATGTTTCTCGTTTAGAGCAAAACAAAGCAGACCCTTTGGGGCTGTGCCGCTTGCCACCCGAGCGTCCCGTTCCTGCTCCAGCCCCTAATTAAATTTCCTTGGAAAGCGCTCGCCCGAGCCTGTTAGCTGCAGAAACCTCAACTTTCCTCTGGGCATTTTCTGTGATTTTCCTGATTTTTTTCCCAGAACTCTGCCTTGCTCGTGCCATATCTCCTGGTGCGGGCAGCGGCACCCAGGGTGCTGGGGTTGGGGTGGGAGAGGCTCCTCCGCATGGAGCCACCTCGGTCCTCCCCGCGTGCGCCGGGCACTGCGCTGCCCGTTCAGGCTGTGCTGGTGGAAATGAGTTGTTGGGTGTCAGCAGAAATGGGGTAATGTGAGGTTTTTTTGCCCCAAATCTCCATCCTGAGGCTTTCCTCGGCCACCACAGCCGCATGCTTGCAGGCGTTGTGCAAATGTCCAGCTCTGCTTCATCTTCAGCCAGGCTTTGGCAGCGTCCTCCTGGCTTGAGCCTCGTGTGGTTGACTTTGGGGACGGTCACCCCCTCGCTCCGGTGGCATCCTGCTGGGACGAGTGTCCTGCTCTGCGATGGGACACATCAGGGAGCGTGCAGCAGCTTCTGGACGTGCTTTCAGCCCCGTCCTCTTTTCCCTTGGGTCACTCCCCACGAGCACAGGAGGTTCCTGGCTGCGGCGCCGGCTCCTTCCCCGGTGCGGGATGCGGCGCACGGGGCGGGACGGGATGGGAAGAGACGGGACGGGACGGGAAGGGACAGGACGGGACGGCACCCGCCCGGTTCGGCCACTTTCAGTGCCAGGGCTGGGCTGCTGGGGCGGCGTGTTCTCCCAAAGGGCCGCCTCGCGAGGAGCGGGTCGGCTCGCCGGCTCCAGGAGCTATTAATTACTCGCTCCACCCAAATGGCTCATTGATGGACGGCCTTGCCGAGCAGGCAAGCTGCTGTCCCACGTGCCGTGCCCTGACCTCTGCAGAAGAGCTTGTTCTCACCTCGCTGCAGCTCCTTCAAAGCTGCTTTGGTGTCTGTGCTTAGGAAAAGCCCCAACCTTGCAAGCACGCAATCTGGCGCAAGGGTTGCGCACCACGACCGCAAGGTTTTGGGCTCCGTCACCGCACGGTGTGGCCTTAGGCAAATCCCTTCTGCCTCAGCTTCCCCGTTGAGCCAAGAAGCATTAAGTCCATTTCATGGTGCCTTAGAGCTGTGGCTGTGCTAAAATGAGGTTCATCAAGACTGGGGAACGTGTGATGGGCACGGGCTTAAAACTGTAGGCTGGGTAGATCTCCAGATGAAAGGTGCTGCATAAGTGCAAATTATTATTCTTGTTAATAATGATGTCCACCAGCTCACATTTATCTGCTCTTCAATTAACTTTTTTTTTAAGGACTCTTAGCAGGTTAGAAAGACACAAATTTTCCCTGGCAGAACCTGTGCTGGTTTGACCCCGTAAGGTTATGCAATTACTGTACTGGCATGGTCCTTAATTAGACTCTCCATAATTTTCCCCGGCACAGCGGTGTGGCTCGCTGCTCTGTAATTCCCAGAATCTCCTTGGATCTGATAGGCGTCGCCTTCGCTGCTTTCCAGGCTTCAGGGATAATTGCTTGCTCTTAGGGACACTTCGCACGTCGCAGGACCTCCTCCCCATCCTATGAGGCTTCAAAGTCCCCGTGGCCAGCTCGGTGAGGGAGCACCGATCCACCACGGTGCTCCTTGGTGTCCGTTAAAAGCTGACTTGATCCCAGACTGGATCCTTCACCCTTTGTCGTTCTCCATCATTCTTCTCCACTCCTAGACCCCACAACATGTTTGGGATGCGACACAATGCTCTTTGGTTTCCATAGGCAGAGCTTGGAGCAGTTTGGGGCAGGAACCTAATCCTGCTGGGTCCGTGGGTGCCCTTGGCAAGCCAAGTTCTCCCATGGCTTCCAGTTTAGTCTGAGGGCTTTGGGGCTTGGAGACTGCTTCTTCCCTTGGATCTGCAGCACCTGAGGGTCTTGAATGCCACCTTTATATATGTTAAATATATTCTTGAGGCGTATTTCCCCATTGTTGCTCGCAGTGACTGATGCTTCTTGCAGTGATTTATTTCTCACCCTCCCTGAGCTCCCTTCTTGCAGATATCCAGGCAGGTTGGTGGCGTGATGCAGCTCCAAGTCGTGCTCTTCCTCTCGTTGGGAGACAAGGGGTCACTCCTTCCCCACCATCACCAGGAGATTTGGGGCAGGAACAGGTCCTCCAGGAGGGTTTTGAGGTGGTCGGTGCCTCCTTGGCAGGAGCCATTTGGGTCGACGAGGCCCTTTGAGTGATGGCTTTGTAGGGACAGCCAGGCTCAGGCTCTGGGCCCCAAACCCGCAGTAGGGTTTTGTGGCTGGAGGAGAGGTTTGGTGGTGTGCCGTCAGCCCAGGTCAGATGCTGCTGAGCCTGGTCCTGGCCACGAGTAGGACTTGTGGGGTTTTGTCCCTGCTCCTGCCCAGGTGCTGGACCCTGCCCTGTGCCAGGAGGACGGACGGGATGGATGCTGCTCCTGCCCATCTGGCCAGCCCGAAATTCCTCTCTTCCTACCCACCCAATGGCTATAAATAACAAATAATAACATCTCCCAGGCTGGCAAGCTATTTGGGGTTTTGCGGGTTTTTCTGCTTTGTTTTGCTTTTTGCATTTAGGAAGTAACTTTTCATAGAAACCAATATTTTTTTTCTGACCGGATTCCTCATTGTCCCAGGACCGAAATGTTTTTACAGAGCATGGCCCAGGTGAGCCAAGAGGCATGGGGGGCCTGCGGGGGGCTGAGGCTGGGAGCTGAGCTCTGCTGGATGCGGCCGGGGCTTGCTCAGGAGCATCGCGACTTCTGGGCCTTTCCCCCCCCGCCCTCCTTTTCCTTTCCCTGAATATCATTGAATGCGAAATGCTGTAGTGCATTAATTTCAGACTGAATGTAAATAAGCCATTTGGACTTCTCCCATTTGAGCAAACTTTGAAACCAGGATTTTGCTTTCCTCTCCTCCAGCCTGGCTCTTGGGATTGGAAGGATTTGCTTCAGTGCTGTTTCTTCTACACTTGAAACCACTTAATCAAGCTCTAAAATATCCCTCGAATAGGTCAGACAGGCACCTGATTGGGACAGGCAGCGTGTAAGGGAAAACCAAGAGAGATTACGCACTCGTTTTATCTGCATAAAACAGATTAGAAAGCTCCCAAACTAAATATTGCTGCAAAGTAGCGTGTTGTTAATGGCAAATGCCTCGCTAGACCATCTTTGTTTGTGTCTCCGTCCAACTCCATCTCTTCCCTGCCCTGGGACGTTAAAGGGAGAGGAGACGCAAGGCTCCTGAGATCCTCCACGTCAGCCAGAGCTGTGACCCACAGCGCCAGCTTTGGATGCTCCTCAGGTCCCAGAGAGCTCAGATGTGGCTCCAGATGTGTCCGAGACCCTCTCCTGCCACCAAATTTCTCCCTCTGCAGCCGAAGGCACCGCTCGGATGGCAGGAGAACGGCTCATCCCTAGCGCTCAGCTACAGCTGAGAAAACCCGAGGGGGAGCCATGGGAAAACCTGGGAGGATTTAACCCAAAAACGCTGCTCCGGCGTCGCCTCTTCCCACATCCTCCGTGCCGGCCAGCTGGGGGGCTCAGCACCACGCGGACGAAGGAAAGCCACCCGTGGGACGCCCGCGGTCACCCCGGGCGCAGCGGGGGCCGTGCCGGCGGCGGCGCGGTTCCTGTTTGTGCTGCCGGAGCCAGCCCCGGCCGGTGCTGCCGGGAGGCTGCTGACACGCTGCCACTTCCTCCTGGTTGTGGCCAGGGATTTTGCAGATGGGTCAGCTCCGTCCCGAGAGCTCGTCGGGAACGAAGCACGCCTCCAAGACACGCGTGCGCTCGCCCCTAGCCAGCACGAAGGTGCTGCACGGGGTCCGTCCTGACACCAGTTTCCCCCCAGTCCCAAAATGCTCATTTTGTGCCTTTTGCTTTGCAAAAGTGTTGGGAGATATTCAGTGAAAGGCAAGGAGGGCTCGCAGGTCTCTTACATCCATCAGCTCTTTCCCCTTCTCTCTCTTTTCTTCTCAAGCCCTAGGCTGTTTGGTGGGCACCGGAGCTCAGCGGTTTCTTGGGGCTTTTGCAGAGGGTGGGTTGGGACTTCGCAGATGGGGAGAACGGTGAGGAGGCGTGACCGAGTGCCTCTGCTGGGCTTGGCACCAGGAGGCAAAGGAGAGGAGGGCCACATCCGTCGGCTTCCCTAACCCCTTGTGCCTGACGGCAGTGCCGTGATTTACTGAAGCCCGACCTGGTATTTTAAATGCCGTGTTCTCTCTGCTCTCCTAAAGCACCTGGGGCGATCTCCCCGTGTCACCTTCGTTTCTCCCCTGGATTTTCCAAAAGACTTCCTCGTGCTCCTCACCCTGTGGACTGAGGCAGCGAGGCTGCGTAGGGACCGGACCGGCTTACCCAAATTTCTTTCCCGTCTATTTCTGTCCCTCTCCTGGCCAGCTTGTTCCAGTGGGAGTTAATTTAATTGCCAGCTTCCTCCCTCCTTCGCTGTGGTCGCGTGTGAGACTTCTGGTTGTGCAGGGTAATTACACGGGGGGAAGCATTGCCTGCAGAAAGCCCTGCCCGGAGCGGGCACAGCGATGCTCAGCACCTCGAGCCCCTTCCCGGGGACCTTTTGGAGCCGTGCCCTCCATCCACGGCTGCAGATCACACATCTCTGGCTCCGTCTGGAGCTGCCCAGATATCGGGGCGTTTGCGTCTGGCGTTAACAGGCGTGAGATCAGGCGTGGGCCAAACCCTGCAGGGCTGACTCAGGCCGGTCCAGGTCGGGGCATGACAGAGGACTCGGATGCAGCAACGGGTGGTTATTATTCACCTTCACACCACGCCTATGCACAAACACCTGGGGCTAGAGGACAGCCTGCTCCCTTCCCTCACCCTGGGCTTTCACAGGGGCATGGGAACGTGTTTCCTTCTGGGGCTTGCCTGCTCCCACTCCGTTCGGGTTTGGGAGGCAATGTTTCTGTGCAAAATTCAGCTGGAGCTGCTGGATTTCCCTCGTCTGAGCACCAAAATCGCCACGCCGGTGGGAATGGTTGCAGGAGAGCCGTGCTCAGGGCTCTGTAGTTTTTCTCAGCAAAAAAATTCTCTCTTCCACCAGGTGACTTTTGGGCCAGGGAGCAATTCTGTGCTGGAATTCTGGAAGGCGGTTTGTAAAACAAAAACCCAAGGCAGGTCATTTCTTTCCTGCCAAGTCGCCTCAGTCTGTTCCGTGAGGGCACTTTGTCTTAGGGTGGAAACCATAAACTGAGCTGGAGCGGCGTGCTGGGCAGGGCGGTGCTGTGGGGAAACCGAGGCAGGGGGACGCACGCATGGGGCTGGGCGAGCGCCGCTGCCAGCTCCTTGCAGCCCCTCTGCGACAACCCCGGGCTCCTGCCCCCCCCCGGGCTGCGGGTGGTGCCCCCACCTCCCTTGTAGGGCCTCTTGTTATAGTCCCTATAATTATACGTGTGCGGTCTGCTCGCCTTCCTGCCCAGCTCCTGCCTGCAGGAATATTTTGCTCGTTATATTGAGCATCACGAAGCGGCTGAGCTCTCCCTCTTCCCCCCCCCAACTCTTGCCTGCCTGCATGTAGGGCCTCTTGTTATAGCCGGGGAAATGACGGGTGTTTGGTCTCCCTCCCTTCGCCCAAGCTATAATTTAGTTTTATAAAAAGTGCAGTCCAGCCCGTGTGGTGCAAGCGGCTGCTATTCCTGGGCTGGGGAGGAGGAGGGGGCTTGGGGGGCTGGGGGCTCAGCGCCGAGCCCTGTGCAGCCCCCCTGGGCACGCTGCTCTGGGGTGCAGACCCCGTTCCTCCAGGTCTCTGCAAGGGGATGTGTGATGCTGGGGTTTGTCCCCACAAGGCTGCTGGGGTTAAATCCACTGGTTTGGGGTCTTGCTTGCCACAGCTGAGGCAGTCCCTGGGGGTTGCTCCTGTCCCAGAGAAGCGGGATGTGACGGGGGGTGGCAGCCAGCTCCCCGTGGGGAAGAAAGTGCCCTTTTCTTGGGAATGGGGGGAAAACAGCTGGAGAGGCTGCGTGTAACCAGCTCCTCTCTTTTTGGAGAAGGAATCTGCGACTCTGGGGAGGGTGCTCGCACACCGCTGACATTGCAGCAGGGTGAGCGGCTGCAGAGTCGCACAGCCCCAACACCCCCCCAAATCCTTCGCGGCGGTCCCTCTGTTCCCCCAGCCGTGTACTGGGGTGCGACGGGGACAGATGGCTTTGGTTTATGCCCGAAAATACAACCCCCGGCGTGGTCCGGCACAGTGGGCGTGATGGCAGGGGGATGCATCCTGGTGGCACCCCGAGGCGCTCGGCTCCAACCCCGTTTCTCTTGCAGAGGCGGGCGAGACCTCGCGCCCTTCGCCAGCGGCCCCCTCGGCGGAGCCCCGGCCGCCCGCCCGCCCCGCGGCCCCCAGGCACGAGAAGTGCCCAGAAGACGACGACGAGCCCCCCAAAGCGCTGACGAACGGCACGGCGCCGGCCAGGACCGAGCTCACGGGCGCTCCCGAAGCTGTGACATGTGAGTGCTCCCTCCAAGGCGCTCCCCGGCAGGGCTCGGCCCGTTAATGAGCGATGGAGCTGATTAACGAGGCGGGCAGCGGCGGTGGGAAGCTGGCTCCTCCTCGCTCTGTTCTTCCCCACATCAAAGCGAAAGGCTGGGGCTGAGCGTGAGTCACCGGGAGCTGGGGAAAGCCGAGGGCGGCAGCCAGCAGCCCCTGGTTTTGGGGAGAAATTCGGGCTGAGGGGAGGTTTGGGGCGCGCTGGGTTAACAGCAGGGCTGGGGGCCCTCGCTCTGGGTCCCGTTATGGGGCTGGGAGAGCAGAGCTGGCCGAGGGGGGAGGCTGGGGGCCAGCCCCTCCTGCAGCCACGCCATCCATCCCTTCCCTGGCTCCCAGCCTGGATGCTGGGACTTTGCTCCCAGGCTGCCCCTTACGCACGCGGCCGTTCCCCGTTCGCTGGACGCGAGCGCACAGCTTTCCCTTGCAAGCGGCGGAAAGCGCCTGGGTGCTTCCCTGTGGGGCAAGAGGAGAGGGTGGGAAGGGGGCGAGCAGAAAGTGGGAAGGGGGCCACAAACTTCGCCGAGCGGGCAGAAGGAGGTGGGGGAAACGGCACACCGCGGGCGCTCCTGCCGGCGGCGTACGTGGAGCGAGGCGAGCGCACGTTTCCTCAGCCCCAGCTCGAGCCCTTGCAAGCATCTGGGAGCTGGGCCGGCTGCCCACAGACATTCTGCACCTCTGAGTCACGCCGCAGCCGCTGCGCCCCGCGTGGCGCGGCCCCGCGCAGCCCCCTCCCCACACCGCAGGCCCCGGGGCCGGCAGGAGCGCGGGCACCCAGGGGCGTGGGGGTGCAGGGAACCCCCCCCCCCTCCTCCCCATGTCTTCCCCAGGAGGTTCAGCTCCCCGCATCACCGCCGGCAGCCCTCACTTTGCAGCCTGCTCGGGTGCAATGGGAGGGCTGGGGCTGTCGTCGATGGGGCTGTCGTCGTTTTTGGAGGGCAAATTTCCCTGTCGGAGCTGTGCCAGGCGGTCCAAGCCCTGCTGGTGGCAAGGGACCGGGACCTCCGGCAGAGCCAGGTGGCAGCTGGGTGAGGATGCCTGCGGGTCATCCATCCACCCACCAAGCCCCAGGGATCCTCCAGGGAGTCCAAGCCGAGCTGGTGGTGTGAACATGTGGGGCCACTGCCACCCCAAGGAGCGTCCCCATGGTGTGAAACACAAATTTTCACCCTTCCAGGAGGGTTTTGGTCAAGCACAGGCAGGATCTGTCCCATGGGCTGCTCCTCCCGGCCGTGCCTCCAACTTACAGAGCATCACACATCGCTCCTGGTGGCCCCAGGTTGAAGATGTCAGAAGAGCTTTCTGAGCTGTCGGCCCCCCTGAGAAATGGGAGCTCTTTTTCCTGGCTTGGAGGGGGGGAGGACGGCTGGCTGGCCCTCGCTGCTGCTCGCTGGAGCCGGAGCGTGATTTTGATTTACAAACAGTTTAATCTGAGGAATGCAGCGAAATGGAGAACGCCAAACCCAGCGCACTCCGTGCTGCTGTAAGCCCTGCTGCTTCTCAAAAAAAATAATATATATATCTCATAAAATAAAGAACAGCAGGCAAATCTGCGGGCTAGTGAGTGGCTGCACTGGGCTCTGTGCTTGTCCCCTCCCCGTGGCTCTGGCCAGCCCCAGGTGCCACCGTCCCCACCAGCGCTGTGTGCGATGGCACCTCGGGGAGTGCTCCTGCTCCCCTTGGAAACCAAAGGGATCCACCTGGGATCCCTCAGGAGGTTTTGGGGAGAAACGTCCCATTTTATCCAAGGTCCGTTTACCCTTTCTCCTTTCTCCCCTTCTCCCACCCCTCCTGCTTCCAGCCCGATCTTCCAGCTCAGCTCTGCCTATTCTCAGCTCCCTCCCCAGCGCGTTTTGTGCAGTTTTCACCCAAACTCCCGGTGAACTTCCCTCCGCGGTCTGAGCCCAGCTTCCATTTTGGAAGGGGCACGGGCACACGCCTGTGGTTTTTGAGCCTCCGTCTATTTTTGCCGGCACAGACAGAGGTGGTGGGGCTGCGTGCGGGGGGCTCGGCCATGCCCCCTCCTCCCATGGGACCCCCGTGGCCATGGTTTGCAGAAAGCAGCTACTGTTCCCCGGCGGCCAGAGGTGCCTTTGCCCTCGAGCCTCTGGGCTGAATCATCCCTTGTTTACTGGCGCGGGAGAGGAAAAAATCAAAGTTTGGCAAAAGCAGGGGGTGATTTGTGCCTTTGAGTGGAGCTCCTGCGCCGGCGGGCGAGCGCTCGAGCCCCCTCCCTTGGGCTGCGTGTCCGCGGGGGGACACGGCACCGGGCAGGAGCAGGGGCCGGCGTGCGAGGGCTGGAGGCAGAGGCAGCCGGAGCAGATTTTTCTTCCCTCCTCCAGCAGGGAAGTTCAGCCAGAGGCTGGGGAGCCCATTCATTAGGCGGCCGTGGTGCTGAGCTCTCCAGCTTTGCCTTATCTGGCTGCCCGGAGAGCGGTGGGGACGGCCACGGGCAGCACGTGGGCTGTGCCGCGGGACGGCGGCTTGGCCCTCGGGTCCCTTTTGGTGGTAGCAGGGGCTGATGCTCCTCTGCTTCCCTGAGCTTCCCTGCTTGGCACGAGGGGAGCGTGTCCCTCCGTGCCGCCGGTCACCCCCCGGGTGGCTCCATCCCTCCTGCCTGCGCTGGCAATGCCGGGACCCTGGGGACCTCCTCCCCAAGTCCTCTGCTGAGTTTTGGCAGCTGCACCACGTCCTACACGCCAAGCCTTTATTTCTTGCTCTGTTTTTTCATCCCTCCCTCTCTTTCTTTCTCCGGTTCTCCCTCCTTCCCTCCAGCCAGCATCTCCTTTTCCCTCTCCCTCCTCTCGGACCGCTCTCCTGCCAGCATCGCTTCCTCCCTGCCACGGGGCCGCACCGTGCCCAGCTGGGGACCAGGTCCCAGTGTAGTGGCAGGGGACAGGGACCAGGACCACATTTTTCCCCCATCACAGCACTGGAGGGGCGGCAGGACCGATGCTAACGTGCTGTTCTCCCCACCAGGCCAGCCCCAGGTGCGAGCAGCCCCGCAGCCCCCCGGCCCCTGCACCCACCTGCTGCAGAACGGGGCCGGGCGAGGGCCGGATCCAGGCGGTGCCCTTGGGGACGCGGGGAACGGGGTCTTCCGCCCCCTGCCCAGCTCGCAGAAGCCTCACCGTAAGCTGCAGTCCCACCACTCCATCAACAGCCAGAGCAGCAAGAAGAGCAAGGGCAGCTCCAAGTCGGCTTCATCCCACATCCCTATCGAGGCGCAAGAAGGTACCGGCTCTCCCTGAGGGGGCCCTTCCCAGAGGGTCTCCTCCAGCCCCGCATCCCTTGGGGTCTCTCATGTAGCACCCTTCCAGCTCACCAGGTCCCCAGATCTCAGCCCTGCTCCCCTCCTGGGACCCTCCTGCATCTGCACCTCTCCCTGCCCCAGGGTTGGTGCCGACCAGGTCATTTCACATCCTCTAAAATCGGTCTCCTTTGGGGTCCGGGCTTGTCCCAGGCAGCAGAACCGGTGGCCAGGCATTGAGGCAGGTCCCTGGAGCGGTGCTGGGCTCCCAGCCCCTTCCCGTCCCTTCCCTTAACTCCCAGGGGAGAATTTCCGTCCTCTGGGGGCTGAGCGTCTGCTCGCCAAGGGCTGCCCCAGCCCAGCTTGGGGTGTCAGCACCTCCTTGCCCTGTTCCCCTGCAGACTGCTGCGTCCACTGCATCCTCTCCTGCCTCTTCTGCGAGTTCCTGACCCTCTGCAACATCGTGCTGGACTGCGCCACCTGTGGCTCCTGCACCTCCGAGGACTCCTGCATCTGCTGCTGCTGCTGCAACTCGGGCGAGTGCGCGGACTGCGACCTGCCCTGCGACATGGACTGCGGCATCATCGACGCCTGCTGCGAGTCCGCTGACTGCCTGGAGATCTGCATGGAGTGCTGCGGGCTCTGCTTCTCCTCCTGAGGGCCGGAGGCAGCAGGAGGGAGGACGACCAGGAGCGTAATTCCCCCTCCTGCAAATCCCTGAGCCCCGCCGGTGGGGAAACCCAGGCGTGAGGTGCCGCCGCAAGACAGAGCAAAGCCTGGCAAGGGAGGCGAGCACAATTCCCCCGTTGCAAACCTCGTCCTTGGAGCCACTGAGCCCGCTCAGACCCTGCGTGGGGAAGGGCAGACCCATAGGGCCGGAGACGGCCACGCGTGCCTTTGGGCTCTACCTCTTCCCCACGCGCCGAGGGTCGCGGGAGCACCCTGCCACCTGAGCCGAGCGCAGGAGCTCCCATCCCGCGCCCCCGCTGCCTGAGGAAGCTGCTCCAGGCACGGCGACAAGGGGGGACCTGAACCATCCTCTCCCTTGGGACCCTCCAAAACTGGGTGCAGCTCCCCAGGGGGATCCCGTGGACACCAAAACCTTCAGCCAGGCTGCGGGACTGGTGTTACGGGGACGCAGCGCCGCCCCCCCAGCACCTCTCCCGGTGCTGAGATCGGCAGCCAAGTGCAATAAACGGCCCACGGCGGGGATCCCCCTGCGGCCGAGTGCCTTCGCCCCTGCCTTTTCCCTTCCTGTGGGGCCAGGGCAGCTGCGCCAAGCTGGCACCGACCCCGTGAGCATCCCTCGGTGGGTTGGTTGGTGCCAAATGACCCCCAGCTGCCATCACCCCAAGGACGGGGCTTGTGGCAGGGTGAGGGTGGAGAACACCCCCTTGGAGAGCTGGGGAGAAGGGGAGAGAGAATAAGTGTCATGGTATTATTGTTATATATATTTTTTGGTCCCTTTTGTTACTGTAAATAAAGGTCTTTCTTCATTTCTGACCGAGGGCTGCTGCATCACGCGCTCCTCGAGGCGCTCCCGGGGGATGGCAGCTCACGGCCACGCCGTGCCCCGCATCCCTGCACCGTGTTCCCTAGTCCCACCGCAAGGCATGGGGGCTCGGGCAGGGGCTGCAAGGCTTTTTGGACCCTGGGGACACGAGGTGGCTCGGTGACAGCCCTGGAGCTCTGCCCTTCACCCCTCACCTCCCGCAGTTGGACCCCCTCTGCCGCAGGGCCACAGGGTTCTTATAGGAGAAAATAAAAATGCAAAGTCGCAGCTGTGGGGCTGGGAGGGTGCAGAGTGCCCGGGGTTTGGGGGGTGCTGCGGGAGGTGGCAGCCAGCCGAATTTTGTGAGGGGGGCCCTTGTGTCACCCCCCTCCTCACAGCCCTACCTAGGGACCACGGAGCGTGTCGTGCCATGCCGTGCCGTGCTGTGCCATGCCGTGCCGTGCCGTGCTGTGCCATGCCAGTAAGAGACCTTGACTGCCCCCCCTGGAGCCTTGCAGCCCCTCGGGGTCCCGACTGCCCCAGCGAGGCTGCTGGCTGCGCTGCGGTTGAGCAAGGAGGGAAAAATGCTTAAAAGCCGAGGCCAAATGGGTCAGTTGGTCACAGTGACACGGGCTGGTTTGGGATCTGGGCTGCCTGCCCTCCGGGGCTGCGGCTCAGCCATGAAACCTATTTTTAGTGGTGAGCGAAAGGCGGCCGGAGCCCAGCGCAGGGCAAGTGCACGGAGGGGAAGAGGACGGTGCGAGCAGCCTTCCTCCACCCCACGCACAGGGCGAGGACTCAGGGTGGCAAATAAAGCCTTGAACCCTTCCCAAAATGCAGCTGAGCCCCAGGACGAAGAACCTGGGGGGGCTGCACTTCGCTGCCCGCCCCGGGACGGACGGGAGCGGGGCCCCATCGCGGAGCCGGTGGGAGCTTTGCCACAGGCTCTGGCTGCGGCTCGGCTCCAAGCCGTTTGCATCCTTGGCAAGGAGGGACGGAGGCGCCGGCCTTCCCCAGCCTGGCCTCACTCGTGGTGCTAATTAGGGAGGCTGGAGCTGGCAGGGCCGCTCTCCCCACCAGCCGCGGTAACGAGCGCTGCTGCCGGAGCCGCTTAATGGGGAACAGATTCCCCGGTGCAGGAGGGCCCCGCGGCTGGTGGTGCTGTGCACGCTTGTGTCCCAGATCCTCCCCTCCCTGTGGGGGGGGATGGCACGCACCCTGTGCACCCAGTTTCCCCAGTTCCAAAAGCCCTTGTGAACTGGGAGCAGTTCCACGCTGTCCCCAAGGACCAGGTCCTCACCCACTGGAGGGGGGAGCAGCGCCGGGCTCTGCGCGGAGCATGATGTGCTGCTGAGTGTATGTGATATTCACGCCTACAGATGTACTTTAGTGATGGCTGCCTCCAAAAAAAATGCAAATAAAACAGCACCCGGTGCCTCTGCAGGGCTACCCAAAAGCGCAGCCCAGCCCCGCCAAGTGATGCTCTGCCCCCAGGGGGCCGACCTCCTCCGCTGGCTTTACTGGGCACTGGCAGGGGCACGGCCAGATTTATTTTTTTTTAGGCCCTTTTTTTCCAAGCCTGGGTTTGGAAAAAACATGTGCTACCCTGGGCAGCGCTGGCTGCTCTGCTCATACCCCAGCTGCTCCTGAAAATTGGCTCGGGGGCACTGGGATGTGGCAATGACGGAGCTGAGCTGCCCGAGTGCCTGGCAAGGGCTCGGAAAGCAAAGCGCAAACCTTCCTCTGGATGCGAGCTGCTGCTGGCCGTGCACCTTGCAAAGCACCAGGGAAGGCAGGGGTTAACCCTCCTGCCTGGGAATTAATTAACAGCAGATGTGCTCAGTTTTTAACTAATTACTCTCCTGCCGGCACTTGGTTTTCACGCTTCCCTTGCAAGCTGCTGGGAGCTGGGCGCCGTCACACCGTGCCCAAGCAGGTGCTGGCCCTGCAGGCTGGGCTGTGCTGGGTGC
Organism: Anser brachyrhynchus; assembly: GCF_964034855.1. Classification (NCBI taxonomy): domain Eukaryota; kingdom Metazoa; phylum Chordata; class Aves; order Anseriformes; family Anatidae; genus Anser; species Anser brachyrhynchus. The sequence goes on along the minus strand of NC_137720.1, from coordinate 3,704,490 downwards.
CCAGGCTCATCTGCGTCCTCCCCCCAGCCCGGCCGGGGTCCTCACCGAAGGAATTCAATGAAACAGGATAAAACTCATTAAATTATTGAGCGTCTGCAATAGCATCGCTCTGTTAAAGCTCGGTGACCGGTTCCCAAATTGACATGGGTCTGTCTGCCCAGGATGAGGACTACGTGGTGGGCATGCTGTTCATCCTATACGTGGCTGTGCTGCTGGGGTAGCCCCCTGCCCCCCTGCTCCCTGATCCCTCTGCTGATAACCCAAAGTGCCTCCCCAAAGACCTCACCCAGGGCAGGGAGAGCTGCAACACTCGTTGCCTTCAGGGCTTTCGCTTGCCTCTCTCTCTGCGGGCAATTTATTACAGCTGGGACATTGAACGTATTAATAATGGACGTTTATTGTCGAGTGTTGTCAGCGGGCAGCGCGGTGTGTAGGGGCACAGCACCCATCAGGATACGGCCGAGCCCCTCCGGCCCCATCGCTGTGGGCAGCAGGAGGATGCTTGTGGGGACGGGCGGTGCGGATGCGCCTCTGCTCCTTTGGTGGTGATTGCTTTCAGCAGCCTGGGCTATTTCTGTCTACAATCACAATCAATAAAGCAAGTGAGAGGGTTTTTATTTTTCCACTCCAAATACTTTCTTCATCCTGTTTCCTCCCTGTTCACACGGCGGACTGGGGTGCGCTCCAGCAAGGAGGCCCACGGAGCCGTCTCCTCCTTCCTCCTCACCACCGGTCCCGTCCCTGCTCCCACTCCTGCTCCCACTCTCACTCCTGCTCCTGATCCCGCTCCTGCTCCCACTCCTGCTCCGTGCTCCCCATCCTGGCCCCGTGCACTCCCTGCCCCATCTAACACACCGCAACCACAGGGGCAGGTTTGGCTGGAAGTGAGAGGACGGCATCTCACATGTGCATGCGTGCACACACACACACACACACACGAAAACACTGCCAGAGCCAAAAGCAAAAAAAGAAAATCTAGGGCTCTGGAAGACGCGGCAGCTCGTGTAATCCCTGGTTCTGCTGGGCTGCCTTCGCAGCGCGGCGATGGGGGGACGGGCCGAGGGGAGCCGACTGCAGTCTATTAAACTTCCTTTGAGAGCCTGCCAGACTGACAACAGCTGGAAGGAATTAGCTTTGCAGGTCCACCAGCTCCTCTCCTCGCTTTCACCCTTCCCCAAAAAGCAGCTTGAGGCCGCAGGCCTGACAGCATCACTTTTTCCCCGCTCTCCGAGATCCCTGGCGTCCCACGGGATCTGCTCGGCGCTGGTTTCGCCTTTGATCCCAAACCTGCAAGGAGCGCGAGCATCTGACAGAGGAAAAATCCCGGGACCTTCAGTGACGGCTAATCTCTGCCATCCTGCACGTGTGCAAGGTGCTGGAAAGGGTTTGTTGGGCAGCGAACCCCCCCCCGGAGCCTGTGTTCACCATCACTGCTCGGTGTCCTGGTGCTGTGCACGTACCCGTGCCGGGGGGGACGCTCGGTGCCGGTTCCTGGGGTGCCAGCCCGGCACCCAGCCCCTTTGCTCCACGTGGCAGTGGGTTGTGGGTGTGGGGTGGGATGGCCCTGCGCTGCTGTCAGCAGTGGGGATTACACAGAAAGGTCTCGTGTCTCTGGGGAAGGGGGGGGTGCAGAAGCCGTCTGAGCTCAGCAATATCTGCAGCGGTGCAGAATTGGCCACCGCCGGCGGGTTTCGCTGCCAAAGAGCAAGCTGCCTGCAAGCACTGCCTCCTCCAGCCAGCCTTGGGGGCCGGGACCCAAGCGGAGACCGTATATCTCCACGTTCTGCCTTGCTACCAAGTTGGAGAAGGAAAATGCAGGAGGGGTTTTGTTAACCCTCTGCTGGGTGACTGCAGAGGAGCAGGGCCGAGCAGCCCCGTGAGCCCCTTGCGCGCTGCCAGACACCCAACAGGGAGGGCACCCAACAGGGCAGGGCACCAACAGGGCAGGGCAGGGCTTTGCCCCCCCAAAAAAACACCAAGACCTTGGGGACACAACGTGGGATGAAGGCAGGATGTGCAGCACAGCTGGACCAAGGTCCCCAGGGGTTATACACACGTACACGTGCCCATGGGCACATACACCCAGGGACCAGCCATGGGACGGCTGGATCCTGCCCCAGCAGCGCTGCTGATACATGTCCTTGCCCGGGCTGATTGCATCCTCTGGGCATGACCTAAGAGCCATGTCCTGGGTCCTCTGTAAGTACAGAGCAGGGGAAACGTGGCCAATAAAATTCAGAGTGAGTTTATTTTCATTTGACTAAAATTTCTCACACCTTCAGTGCCTCGATGCGCACAGCTCTGTGCACCAAAGACACCCCCTTGCCTCTCCTCTCCCCTATTTCATTTGAGGAGCCGACACAAGCCCGATCAGCTCAAGCATCTCCTTTCTTTCTGCTGTCAGAAGCTGCAGCCCTCGCAGGAGCGTCTTTCCCGTGTCCCCCTGCCCCTCTCCGATGCCGAGGGTCCGCGTGCGACGCCGCCGGGCCGGGGACCGACCTCGCAGAGCCAGCAGAGCCGTCTCCGCGCAGCCCGTCAGGAAGAGGTGCCTCATAAACCCAAATAGTGATTTCCTGCTGCAGTCGGTGGGAGTTGTTTTCTTTAAAAACGCAGCTGAAACCGGAGAGGAGACGGAGTTAGCTGAAATATCTGGGAGCTGGGGAGCTCGCCGTGCCGGGAGACAGCGCCGGCAGCCAACACACACACACACATGCGCAGGCACCCGTCGGGGATGCCAACATTTGAAAGCCATTAACGGGAATATCTGGGGAGGAAAATTCAGCCCTACCTTTAACCCCACGCCGAAACGCACCGAAAGGCCGCGGTGAGTTATAGAGTGAAAAAAGCGGCACCGTTTTTTTTTTTTCTTCTTTGCTTTGAGACCAAAGCGCTCGTCCCTCCCAAAGCAGGGAAAGTTGGCACACGCTGCGCACACGTGCGTGACAGAGCGAGCAGCCGGTCGCCTCCCACACATTAAATTCACTCCTCTTTACGTGCTCGGCCTCGTGTGGGCTCCCGCTCACACCCACCGCCTTCCCCGCGTGCACAGATGTGGTGGTGGTACGTGGGGGTGACCCGAGCCCCCTGCCTCCTCCGTCCATTTGTGCGTGTGTGAGACAGACCCTGCTAGATGCCAGAGAGTCTGGCAGGGGTGTGTATATATACATACAGACACATATTTTTTTATATATATCCCTTTCTGCATATATATAGACACACACACACATATATATAGCCAAACACACATATATACACAGAGACATATTTTTATGCACTCATCTGCTCGTACTCATTTTTATGTGCCCTCCCTGGTGCTGCTATCCGCGTTATCTTGCTGTTAGAGGCTTCGTCCCAGCAGCAGCCTCTGGATTTCATCTGGCTCTGGGTGGCTTTCCCGAGCACTGGGATGCCCCGGCCTTGTTTGCTCTCCCCTCCCCATGCTGGAGACGTCCCCTTTGCCCTCTCGTTTGCAATTACCAGGGCTCAGCAGCCCCTCAGCAATCCAGGAGCCGTCCCCTGCACTGCCGTTCGGTGTTAATTATTTGCCAGCACTGCTGGTGCTGGAGGGAGATGGGGCTGCTGGCTCCAAGCTCCATGTCCACCCAAGCCCCATTGATTCCCAAGCTTGTTAGTGCCTATGCCTGTTCTCAAGTATGGACTACAAAAGATTATAAGATTTTAAGATTTAAGGAGCTGAGTTGCAGTGTGCGTGCTCAGCACCGCCGGGTGTCCGGCTGCTGCTTGAGGCTGTGCGCCTCGTGCCACTGCAAAAGGCAGAAAAGCCTCTCGCTGGTGCTCATCGTAGTTATTTTACTCAAGACTCTGGCAGCACGAAGGGAACTCTTTTAACACGCACACGCTGCTGGGTGAGCAGCCTGTGCTGGCGATTACCCGAGTAACCTCACGCCTCCGAGCCGCCTTTTTTTTCTTTTTTTTTTTGCTTTGCAATAAATCCAACCCCGGCTATCGCCGCGCCGCCTTTCATTCGCGCTCAGCCTCCGCCGGCCGCGCGAGCATCGCGCCGCTCGCCCCTCGCTGCGCATCGGCTGCTCCGAGATGGCTTCCAGCTGTTGTGAGCGACCGGACACGTTGCGCCGGGGCTCAGCCCCTCGCGCCCAGCGCGGGGTCGGCCGCGCTCTGCGATCGCAGCCGGGCTTTTCGGGCAGCCCAAACCCGGCCTCTTCCACTCGAGCCGGTGCCTTTCGATGCCAGCTCGACCAAGGTGTGAAGTTCTTCGGGCTCTCCCACCTGCTTAATCCCCAACCGCACGGATTCGGAGCTGGTTTTGTTGGCATGCTGCTGCCCTCTAGTGAAGGGCCGGCCTCCTCTCCCAGCCTCCCCGCCACCCTCGCACTGGGCCCAGTTGCCCGACCTCTGGTCGGCTCCTCGTGTGGGAAATCCGGACACGAGCGGCCCATTTTCGTTGCTCAGCACCTGCACCCCTGGGTGCCATCCATCAGGTCAGCAAAGACTTCGCAGCATTTGATCTGAAGCAGCCTCTAGCCCAAAAGACAATTCCCTTGCGTGTGTGTGTGTGGGGGGGGAATCCTTATAAGAGACATTAAAAGAGCTGTCGGAGGCTGCTTTGGCAGTTGAAGGGCCGGTTGGCTCTGATCTGCCCTGTGCTCAGCCCCACAAACAGGGGGCTTCTGGGCTGCTTGGCTCTCAGGGGTCTCGCTCAGCCCCGGGCCGGGGACCAGCCAGGTGCCGGGCGTTAGCATGGTGGTGGAGATGGCAGAAGAAATCTCCCGGCAGCGAATCGCAGCAGTGATGGGGAACCACCTGCCCAGGGGCTGGGGTATAAAAGGGTCTCGGCAAGGCAAGGCTCTCTTGGCTTGGGTAAGGGGGATGGACTGCAGTGAGCTGCCAAGGTAAGCACGCCCTCCCCTTCCCCCTGTAAAGCAGAGGAGGGTGGCTGGGGTCACAGGCAGGTTCCTGTGGTGCCCCTTGGCTCTGTTCTCCTGGAAAACTTCAGCCTCTGTAAGGACCTGGAGTTCCTCAAGTGCTTGTTGCAGGCCTGCTCGTGGGCTGTATTGCCAAGCTAACTCGATCCCAGGGTTGTTTCCAAAGCAGTAGAGATTTGGGGCTCCACTCACCTGCTGGTGTGAAGGACTACACCGGGTGCTCGGGACCCCCAGCTCTGTGTCCTCCATCTCTGTGTCTCGTACTGAAGGACTGAGCAGCTCTGTAGCAACCACACAGCCACTGCTGCCTGGAGCGGGGCTGCTTCAGAGGGTTTTTTTATTTACATGGTGCTTTCCAAACCTGCAGTGAGAGCAGCTCTGTGCATGCTTCAGCCACCATTATCCCCATGGACTGGAGTGCAGAGCAAGGCTGGCCTTGTGGGCACAGCTCTGAGTGGTAGACAGCAGGGCTAGCTCGTTTCACCTTGCTCAGGCATCAAGTAGGAATACAAACCCTTCTCCCCTTCCCACCCAGCCTCTTTAAACTGCAAACGTCAGTGCTGGCATCCAGGCCCTGCGGAGCACCTAGCATGGGGTGCTGCCCTGCTCCAGGCTGTGCAGGGATGACCCTGGGCTTGTGCCAGGAGGAAACCCCTCTCCAAAACCCTTCTCAGTGCCCCAGTCCCGCAGCCCGTCTGCCAGACCAGCCTTTGGCTCTCCTACAGCCTCTTAATTGAGAGCAAACACTCCTCCATAGGAGAAAGGAAGCAAATAAGGGAGGCGAACATTTACATCCCAGGCAGTATTTCCTGGCTGTAAAGGGGAAGCTGTTGTGGCCACGGCACATAAATAGCCCTTTGATTATTTTCCTACTTACAGTTTTGAGCAGCCCGGCAGCAGCCCAGGCTGCCTGGCAGGGCACATCCTGGCTTGGACCCCCAGGGACCATTTTTGGGTCAATGCTCCTCTGTGCTGCCCGTAAGCACCTCTGAACTCACCCTCCTGGGACGAGTATCGATACCCCTTCCTTACAGGGAGGACATGAACACTCCTTATGCCTAATACAGCTGCCCTAATAGGGGCTGACTTGCTCCAGAAATTGCTGTGGCCTCAGCAAGGACTCGCTGGGCACAAAGCAGAGTGTGGTGCGGGCTGGGACCGTCCCTGCTGGGTGCCCCTTGGTCCCTTTGAGCTGCTCTGTTTGGGGTTTGCTGGGTGTGCATAACATGGTAGCATCCTGTAAAGCTTGCTCTGTTCCAGGCTGTGGTTTATGTCCCCTTGGTTTCATGTTTACACTGAATTATTTTCAATAAAGGTTTTTTATTGCCCCGACTATTTCATGTTCAATAGAGGCTGCTATTGACGATGGCTCAGTCTGGTGCCATAAAAATGGCACATGGCAGAAATGTAGCGAAATGCCCTTTCACGATATGGTTGCACAAACTACAAAAAAAAAAAGCCCCTGATAAATTCTCACTTAATAAAACCGCTTGCAGAGAGGTAGGAAATGCTCTCAGAGCACGTAACGCTTCAGTGCTTCGGCTCCTAAGATGGGGGTGCCCTGTGCCCCTGGGGCTGGCTGGGGGCTGGCTCAGCTCCTTGCTGCTGCTTTTTCCAGCTCTGGGGAGTTTTGACTTTTGTCTTATGAAGAGTTTTGCCGGGACATGTACCAGGTTTTCTCACTTTGTTCTTTCCCTCCGTGGCTTTCGGACAGCATGGGCCAGAGTCCTCTGCCTGTTCCCACCAAACCAAGCAACACAGACGAATGTCACTGCCCTGTGCAGACAGCAGCGTTGTGAGAGCATCAAAACCCCTTCCCTAAGAACAGCTCTCACCTTTCCTGGGGTAACCTCAGGGTTCACCAGCTCTTAAAAGGAGCTTGTCCAGCTTGGTGACAGGGGGGCGAGGGCTGGAGGGCAGGGGGCAGCTGCCAGCCCTGGTCAGCATCTCCTGCGGCCGCATCCTCCCCTGCGCTGCCGCGCTTCCCTGTCCAAGCCTGAGGCACGAAGCCACCCACCCTTCCCACACCTCTCCCTTTTCCTGTTCCTATTTGCATGAGCACAGCAGCACTCTGGTTAATAAAATAAAAACGCTGATGGGGCATAAATCCATCAGCATTTTTAGAGAGGGGGGTTAAAGAGGGACTTGTCCTCATGATGTGGCTGCTGTGCAATTATCCCACCTGGAGATGGTCTGGGGGGTTTCTGGGCATCTGGTGCCAGCTTTAACAAAAAAAAAAGTTGGCTGTTACCATGAGGACTCCTCCCTGCAGAAGAGTGTAGAGATGCAGACCAATACATAAAAGTAGTAAGATGGGGAGAAAAATAATCTATCAAGTTCTTTTGCTACTATCCCCAAATAGAAAACAAAAAAAACCCTGTCCTTTTGTCCCCTCACTTGCCCTCTACAGATGCACATGCAAAATCTAATTAAAATTTAGCAGAATAATAATAAAAAAAGACACAGTTTTTAGCTTTAAAAAAAAAAAAAAGAGGGAGAAAGAAAGAAGATCCTTAACAAAGGCCATAATATTAACAGGGCTGATTCGTCAGCCGCTACCTGATAATATAGAGTTGAGAGAGCTTTATTAACGTTGGAAGCCTTGGCTCTTTGTTAATTACGGGCTTTGCTAATGATTTGGAATATTGGCCGGTTCTGGGGGATGTTGATGAATAGAGACCTCGCCAAGATTTATTCCTAATTATCTCATTTGTCTCCCTCCATTACTTTTTATGGCTGAAATTTATGGAGCTATTACCAGGGACCTCGCCACAGCTATGAGATGATTTGGGAGAAGAGAAATGTTTAATAATAATAACAATAATAATAATAATAAAATGCCAGATTAATAGGGAACCGATTATGCTGTGGCGGGTGGGGGGACCATTCCTCGGTGACCCCTGGGCATCCCCTTGAGCCCCCATCCCCGGGGGGACGATGTCCTTGCCAGGCGGTGCCTGGAGATGCTGATGGAGCCGGCTGGAAACTCCTCCTGGCACCTGTAAGAGTTGGGAAACTCACTTCAGAGCGGACAGCAGAAATTCATCAGGATTTTCCTTCCTCCTCCCTCATCTCCGGATTTTGCTGCGGATGCTCGGGAGCTGTCGGGGTTGCTCCAGCGGGGCTGGATGCAGCCGAGGGGAAACCCCAAGCCCTGCTCCGACACACGGCTCCTGCTGCAACCCTGGAGCTGGTGACAACGCCAAAAGCAACATGGGGATTGTATCTAGATGCCAATATTTCCCTTTCCCCATTTATCCTCACCAAAACAACCCAGTGCTTCCATCTCCCCGTGCCCATGGCGCAGAGCTGCAGACAGTCCCGCTGAGCTCCAGCAATGCCCTGAGGGGTTGCAGCTCCCTCGAGCCATTCTGTAGGATTTTTGGCTGTGTCCACACAGCGGTGGTGGCACCCTGACACGTCTGTCACCCCCCCATGGGCTCCACCAGGAATGCCAAGGGGTTCCCTGCAAAGCAACGCCTCCCTGCAACCCCAGCCCGGGGCAGGGGGCAGAGCCCAAACCCTTTAATTACAATGCAAAGCAATTATTTTTCTCAGCTGCGCTGGGGACTAATTCTCTCCCAGAGTCTCCCAGTAAACATTTTCCCAGTACTATCAAATTTGCCACACAAAGGCGAGCCAGGGCTGCAGCTTATCTCTGCTGAGTATTATTCCCCTATCTTCCAGCATGTAAACCTACTCTCGTCCCGATAAGAGGCCTTAGACAAAAGATCAAAGCAAGCAAGACTCTTACGGAGAGGAGGGTTTTCTTCTTCTCTTTCTCTCTTTTTCTTTTTTTTTTTTCCAGTGTTAGTATAAATTCACAGATCCAGAAGAAGCTGCATTCCCGCCCAGTAACACAGATTAAAATAATTACCCACAGCTGGCTTCACGAGCCAAGAGGAAAAGAAATCTCAGCGCCGCAACGCGGGGAGCCCCAAACTGCAGCTGTGCCCTCGTGGGGACCCGGCAGCCCCGGCTGGCACCAAACGTCCCCGGTGCTGCAGCAGAGGTGTCCCAGCAGCTGGGTGAAACATTTTACCTCTGTCCCGCGTCCCCGTCACCCACCCAGGCGCGGCTCCGCGGCACGTGCAGCGCGGCGAGGGAGGCACCTCTCCGAATTAGGGCAGGAAACAACGCAGGTCTTTGTCCTCTCTGCGGGGGCTGCTGCTCCCGCTGATGGAGCAAAAGGCTCCTGCTTCCACGCTGAAGCTCCCACCTTCGGCATGTCCCCCTGCGGAGCAGGAGACCCCCGGTTTGCAACAGCACCAGCCAGAGAATGCACCTTCAGCGCCAGCCCAGCCACCGCTCTGGGAGAGAGGGGGAATTTCCCACTGAGAAACTTGGTTTTCTGGAATATTTGGGATTTGGGACTGTACACGGGGTCCCCGGGGGCTCCAGGCAGTTGTCCGTGCCATGGGCATCAGTCCCGGGCACCTTGCTCAGACCCAGGGTCAGCACCCAGCGCCCTGTGCCCCTGCAGCTGGACCCCCCCGGCCCCCCAAATTCCCCACGGAGATAGGGTGCAGTCACAGCAACCCTAGCCGTTGGTGGGCCTGAGCCAGGTTGCACAGCTTCTGCGCATAATTTAACAGGAAAAAAAAGGGAAATATTACAGTTGTTGAAACAAAATATGTCAGTGGTCATTATTTTTTATTTTAAATAAAGCATTTTTTTTCTCCCTGCTTTGAAAGGGGAAGGGGCTGCTTGTTTGATGGCCAGCGTAATCAGCATGAAACACTTCAGCTGGGGTTAAACTGAGTATTTGGGTACAGTGCTCTCCCTCCAGCCCAGGTTTTGTTTTCTCCCTCCTGGTTTTGGCTGCCAGCCCCCAAGTCTGTGATGCTCCAGGAGGCACCAGCCCTGCCCCGGGGGTGGGTTACAAGCTGCGGTCCCACCACCCAAGTGAACATCAGTGCAAATGAAAATTGGGGTCACCTGGAGATGAATTGAGCTCTCTTCTTCTCCAGATCAGGAAGGAGGATCATCGTGGTTATTTCTGTTTAGCAACACCCGGGTGATGCTCAGAGACGAGGGTGGTGGCGCTGGATGGGACAGGGATGGGTCTCAGCGCGTTCAGCCCGTCCATCCCAGCACAACCCCAGGGATCTGCGCTTAAATCCACACCCCCAGCGCCCTGCAGACCCCAGCAAGCCCCCAAGGCGCCGAGGCGATGCTGAGCCCCCTCTGCCCCGCTTGGTTTTGTCCCCCAGAGCCAGGCTCAGCCCCTGGCAGCGCTGGCAGGCAGCAGCAGAGGATCGGGCTCCCAAGCGCGGAGTGCAAGCACCCCCCTTCCCGCCCGTCAACACAGATGGCAAAATCTAAATGTTATGATAAGGTATTTCTCCCAAATTTCCATCTTAATAGAATTACGAGCCTGTAATTACCCTACAAGCCTGAAAACCTGCCGGAATCCCAATTAGGAATCTGAGGACATAATTGGCCCCTAATTAGAAAGATTTGTCAAATGTGAGCAATTTTCTCACCTCTTCATTTTTTTTTTTCCCTTTTCCTCCTCTTTTTCCCTGGTGAAAATACAGATATTTTCCTTTCCCCTCCGCCTCTCTCCCCATAAACAGGGGGCTGCGCCCTCCCAGCTGCACCACGCTCCTCTGGGCTCTTGTGAAAGACGAACTCCCCGGCAGGTGTTAAGCCGTTTTAAAAATTCCTGGAAAACTGCACTATTAAAAAAATAAAAAAATAAAAAAATAAATAAAAAGGAGAGAGAGGGAGAGACCTGCAAAACTGCAGCCTGGGGGTTTGGGCTTTGCTCCGGCCGTGAGGATGGGTGCTGGTGGGTGAGGCTGCTGTTGGTGCAGCTTTTAGGGCAGGGAGATGCATCAAAGGCAGCGGATTCTGGGCATGGCAAACTGGGGTACAGGGCTTCACCCCGTGGCTGTGATCCCCAGGTGGCCAAAGGGTTTTTGGGGAGCAGCTGGACAGGGGCACGAGCACAGCAAGGTGCAGCAGGCTCTGGAGCAGCGAAGCTTTGCAGAGCATCGCACCACGTGGCAGCGGCACAGCCAGATCCAGAGCAAATCCTCTCCCAAACCAAGCAGGGAGCTTAAACGCGGTGCCCGGCCTGGCGCAGCCCCACACCAACCTGGCCCTAAGGCACACACAAGCCCTGACCCTGCATGCCGGAGGGGCACAGAGCAGCCAAAAAATGGAAATCCTCCTGGGGAGCAAAGCCACCGCAGCTGACGTGAACGCGCAGCAGGTAAGCGTGCTGCTTGAAGCATCCTCAAAGCAAGCGGCCAGCTGAGCTCAGGGGGAATTTGGGCTGAGAAAGGTGTGCTTGAGGCAAAGCGTTGCTGCCCCTGCGATAACAGGCAACCAACCACTGCTGTCTGGCAGGGAGAGGTGGAGCAAGGAAGGAAAAGGGGAAAAACCAAGGGGATAAAGGGAGCAAGTGGACGGACCTGCCAAAAGGGAAAAGTTGCCTCTCTGGGGAAGGACACGCATGCTGCGCTGCCAGGAGCAAGGTGCAGGCACGTGGCTTGCACAGCACCTCCTGGGGATGTCCCCAGTGTGGCTATGCCACATCACCAGTACCTGATCATTAACAACCCCTAACGAGCACTGGGTGCCCCCAGCATCTCTCACCCCTGGGTGGGCACAGCCCCTTCCCCTGCCCAAGCTCCACGTGGAGCCACGTGTCCCTGTCCCAGTCCCAGCACCCCGGGTGCTGGGGGCGCAGCCTCCCCCCTTCCTCCTCCTCCTCCTCCTCCTCTTCCTCCCACCAGAGGCTCTTTAGTTAAAAACGACAACAGGAGGGGAGGGATTGGTGGTGGGGGGGGCATAGGGGGAAGCCTGGTTTTCCTAATTAACAATTAGCACAGAGTGTGCTGCTAATTATGTGGTTCCATGTAATTAAGAAGCTAATTAGTGCAGTGTCAATTAAGATTTAATTAGTACCCTTGTCAAAAATACTTGAAAGCGCAGTTTATATGCAAGTACTTCAATATTTCAATGGTCATGATCTCCCCGGCGCGGGGAAGCAGCCAGCTTGCCAGCCCTCGCCGCAGCCTGCTAACAGCTCGCCGGGGTTTATTGATATCGCCCTTTAATCCACCGCCGCCGCTCGGAGCCCCAGACCAGGCACGTTTCTGGATGCTGCGGGCGGTGACGTGGCAGAGCTCGGCTTCCCCCGGGGGGTGCCGAAGCCCCCTCGCCGTGGCTGCGTGGTGCAGGGCCCCCGCTGCCCTCCTGGCTTTGGGCATCACCGGCAGCTGGGGACACCCCCACACAGCCTCCTCACCTCCCAGGAGCTCCCAACTCCTTTAAAGCAAGCACGCAGCCCCCGCAGCTGCAGAATTTTGTGCTCCCAAGTGCTTTAATTCTCGTAACCATCCCTCTTATGCCTGAAGACGACGGTGACTTGCTTATGGCCATGTCAGTGCTGGAGCTGAACCCACGTCCTCCCAGCCTGGCAGACCTGTGCTCCCCTAGGGCACCCTGCGTCTCCCCGTGGGACACCTCGGGGCAGCTTTGGTCACTTCTCTGAGCTCCAATGCCCCCCTGCCACAAGGAGGGGACAGCAAAGGGTCCCCAAAAGTCTTGGGCAGCGAGGGGTCCCCAAAAGCCCTGGGCAGCCAAAGGAGGTGCCTGGTGATGGCAGAGCAGAACAGAGATGTGAAGGAGGGATGGGGAGATGGGGGGCGAATAATTCCCATCCCCACCACCCACAGCAGCAGCCGCCGTGCCCCCCCGCAGTGAGGGGTCCCATCTGCTGCCCCTGGTGCCCCCATCCGAGGGCTGGGATCACCCTGGGATTCCTCACGCCAGGGGAGGTGTGGGATGAGGCAGGGGGAGGAGAGGAAGAAATATGTCCAGGGCTCTCGGGGCTCCAGGAGGCACACAAACAAAAACCCACCTAGAGAAACAGACCAGGGAAAGTCTGCAGCCTGTAAATCATCCCCGTGCAAGCAGCTCGAAGGCTCACGAGCCCAGAAATGCGAGGAACAGAGCCAGCTGCTCGCGATTTCTCAGCTCGCCCCGTTTCAAAGGCGCGCTTGTGGTGCACAAGCTCCGATGTGTCAGCGCGGCAGCTGGGAGGGGAAACAGCTCCCGAACCTGGCAGCTGGCCTCCCGTGAGCTGCTCCCCGTCCTGTTCTCCTCTAGGCCAGCAAAACCTTGCCCTCCTTGCTGGGGGCACTTTCCCCCGTGCGAGTCCACCCTCCGAGCATGCACACACACCCCACAGGGCTCCCAAACGTTTCCAAAGGTGCGCACTTCCCCGGTGCCAACGTTTCCAGCTGTGCAGCCAGCAAATTAAAACCTGGCTGGCTCGGGAAGCCAACTGCTTTGTGTTTGGGGTCCTGCCCATTGATTTTATGCACTGGGAAATGCTTGGCTTCATTGCAGACCACAGTGTTGCAGCAGGCACTAGCCAGTCCCAAAGAGCCCAACCCACGGGAGCAGCGCACCCAACGGCCCCCCCAGCCACCACCCAACCCCTTCCCAGATGGATATCACCATGAAATGATAAACCCGGCCATGGACTGGAAGGTTTCGTTGTCTGAAGGAGTTTTGAGAGTGAGAGACAGAGGCAGCATCTCTGCCAGGCCACGGGACCGGGCCGGAGGCACAGAGAATCCCTAGGAGATGGAGCCCTCCCTCGCTCTGCTTCTGCCCAGGGGAACACGGGTGGTTTTATACCCCATAAAAGCAACAGGAGCCAAATTTCTTGTCCCTATGAGAATTGTGTCTCCACGGGAGGCTTTCGGCAGCCTGTGGAAGAACTGAATGCGCCCGAGGGATTAAAGCAGGGTCAGGCCAATCGCCCCGAGTGACCCCAGGGATGAAATCAGACCTCAGCCAGGAAGGGAGCAAAGACCAGGACAGCACTGGCACTGAGCACCTGGGGTCTCGGTGGAGGGCATGCCCTGGGCAGAGCCAGACCCCTGCGTTTTGGGGTTGGTGAGGACAGACCCTGCGTCACCCCACGGCTTTGAGCAGGGCCGTCCCACGCTCGGGTCCAACAGGTTGTCACCATCCCAGCGCCTCGCCGCAGCGCTGGAGATGAGGACGGGGACACGCGGGATCGTGACCTTGTTTCACAGGGGAGAAGACGACGCAGGACAGGAGCAGAGCACCCGCAACCGCCCGGAGCTGCACCCATCGAAGCCCCCAGGCAGGGGACGAGCCCGGGGAGAGCGGGAGGGGCTGGGATTTTTCCCTTCTCCCTGCCCCCAGCCTCGCACGCCGCCGAGCCGCCTGCTCTCCCACAACGGCTGCCAAAATACAGCGAGACAGGGTATAATTACAGACACTTACTGCGGCCATTACACCACCAGCACGGGCTGCGCAAAGTGACACACGACCCGTCAACTCCTTATTCACGCCATTAAGGGGACTCATTAGCATCTTCGCTCAGAAGCAAAATTACCCTCACTGCTCATTTCAAGATGTCATAAATTTTAATTTAGGACCCAAAGATAGCACAATGGGAGCAAGCCGGCTCTCCCGGCAGTGGCGGGCTGGCTGAGGGAGGTGGTGGTGGTGCTGGGGGGGGAGGAAGGAAAAGGGACGGTTTGGGAGAGGGTGAGGGGGGTTTAGGGAATGGAGATGGGGAAGGAGGAGAGAAAACATGCCCAGGGGCCTGGCAGGTGCTTTGCGCTTTTGGAGGGGATGGAACTGGCTGAGGGCTGAATGATGCTTGGGTTTGGGTTGGGTTTTGCTGGGAGGTGTCGCCCGGTAAGGGGGATGTTGGTCAAGGGAGGTGGGGAGGAAAGCAGAGCCCCGTGCACAGGATGGGCAGAAGCACAGGGACACGCTGCTGCTGCGTGAGAGCGAGTCCCCTGCGGGGATGCCCTGCTAGCCCTTATCACTCACTGTGCTTGGAAGCACATTAAAAATAGGTACAAACCATCCGAAAACAACCCCACCGCCACCACGCCACGCACCACCACGCGTCAGCAGAGCTGCGAGAGGAGCAGTGGGGGCGCATCCTGCCGGTGCTCAGCCTGTGCAGGGGCTCAGCCCCCAGCCCATCACCCCCCAGCTTCACTCGTACCCCAGACTGCATCTGCTGGGGCTGGATGCCTGCAGACCACGGCACAGAAACCCGTTCGAGCCTCCCAAGTTTGTTTTTGTCTTTCTTTCCCCCTCCTGCTGGAACTGTGTCTGCAGAGGACGCAGGAGATGGCCAAGCAATTCTGCAGCAGCACCTCTTCCAGCCCATCTCCAGGGGGTAACTCCAAAATCCTGCCAGGATTTTGGCACTTACACGTGCCCAGGGATGCCCCTCCGATGGCAGGCACACACCTCTTCCCCCCTGCCCCTTCCCGCAGCCAGGACACAATGCAATTACAAACCTCTTAAACTTTACCAGCCACCGGGCTCCGTGATTAATGACTCGAAATGTCCACGTCTCTAAAAAACAGGGGGCGAGAAAAGAATGAGAAGGAAAGCAGCTCCAATTACAGGCGGCTGAGGGACTCTGGCCCGCTCCTGTGCTCTAAGAACATATATCCAGAAAGGTTATGTTAATTTTTAATGTACAAGACTGTAATTAATTTCTGGGGCTGGCTGGATTAGCTGAGTGTAAATTCCAGCCTCGGCTCGGGCTGCGGATAAACCAGCCCTGCCGGGAGCAGCCCCGCGCTGCGGCCACAGCTCCGGGGGGCTCCTGGAGACCTCGTGTCCCCAGCACAGACCCACCGAGACCCCCCTTTGAGGGACAGGGAGGTGGTGGCACGAGGGACAGAGGTGCCACATCGGGTCTGTCTGCCCCTGTGCCACGTACGTCTTCCGAGACTTTCATGCAGCTGAAGCATCCAAACCCACTCTGGAAAGACAAAACTACAAAATAATCCCTCCGACGGCCTTCGGAGAGACTGCAAGGAAGGGGTCTGGACCCAGCAGGCAGGGATCATGTGGCCTGGAAATACAGTAAGTTTTGAAAGGGAAGAAAAGGCTCCATTATTCTCCCATTAAACTCTCCCCGGCTCTCCCCCTCTCCCTTCCCCTCTGTCAGTCTTTGGTTCGCTCGCTGACTTCCCCCAGCCTCTCCGAAGACAGATCGTTCCCTTAATCACTCTGGAAAAGAACCCCAAGCCGATATAATATTATAATTAATTAATTCACTAAAAAGGTATTAAATTTCTTTTCCCCCCTGTGGATATTATCTGAATTCATTGACCTTTAGAAAAATCACCCTCTAATTGTAACCAGGTTCAAGTGCATTTCCAGCCTGTCCCTTTTACATTAATAATATCTTCCAGGACTCTACTATGCTGCTTAAATATTGTATAAATTTCACTGCCCCCTCAAAAAAGGAGAGAGAGAAAGGCACGAAATGAAAACTGTGAGCTGATTAAACCAGCTCAGAGCACGGGGGAAGAGGCAGAACTCCGCAGTGGCCTGAGAGATGCACGAACCCAAAGCAGGACCCCAGAGGGGATCGGGACAAAGAATTCCAAATTTCCAAGGTCCCTGTGGTCCAAAGCCCAGGAATCTGAGGGCAGGAACCAGGGGGGTCCTAAACAGAGCATCCTTGGGAAAAGCAGGCTGCAAAAGGTTTTGGGGTTGGGTTTGTTGGAAGAGGGGCACCCCATGTGCTCTGGTGGTCACTTTGGGGGTTGGAGTTGCACGAATTGTACGAGGGGACTGGGTGTCCAAGGGGGTTTCTAAACACTGGGACAAATGGGGTGCTGCTGGTCCCAGCCCCTTGGATCCCGACACCTCCACGCCTCGAACCACCCCTCCTGCAGCCGCTGCCCCTTTCCCACCTTCTCCATTTCGGGGGCGCGCTGTGCCAAGCTCCGGCTGCAGGGACCGGGCTCTGCCGCTGTCTCAGGGTCACTGTGCTCGAGCCACAAACCAGCCCGCGATGTCTCCAGCATCCAGCGCTGTAAATTCAGCGTCAGGCATGGAAAATCCAGCTGGGCTGCTGCTCCCGAGCCCACCAGGGATCCCTGGCCAGCTCTGCCTCTGGAGCGGGGCCATTTGGCTCTGGCGGAGACCCAGGGGGGCAAATTCCTGCTGCTCTGCCCCTCTCCAGGGAGGGGGAGCCCAGTTCATCTCAACTAAACGCGGCATATGGGGCTGTACATGACCAGCGGCTTGGGTTTTTGCTCTGCAGGGCTCAAGCCCGGAGGATTTGCACCCCAAACCAACACGAGCTGCCTCCTGCACTGCAGCGAGCGCCGTGGCATCGCCCCCGTGTCAGCCTCTGCATCGTCATCCAGGCTGCAGGGAAACTGAGGCACAGACACACCGTGGCCTTCCCCACGAGTTGCATTCTGCCTCCTGCACCTCATTTACCTCTTCCCAAGGTTTTTTTTTCCCTGCACTGCTCCACCCCAGCAAGCCCCTGTCCTTCTGCCCAGGTTCTCCTGCCCCTTGGCTTACGACACACGGCTGCTCCCACCTAGGCACCGGGCATCCCAGCAGCATTTCAACCCTCTGCAAGGGCTCCCCACAGCTTTAAAAAGCTGCTGGTGGAAAAACAACAGGCCAAACACATCCAGCGTAACCCTTCAGAGCCAGGGACCAACCTCGCCCCCTCCCCTTGGACGCGGTTCCTGGACGGACATCACAGCTTTCCCCCTCTCCCGCTCTTTATTGCACGCAAAGATTCGCTTGCAAAGAGCTGCGCAGGGTTCTCGAAGCCCAGCTGCCTATTCCCCCACCTGAAAAAAGCCAGCCCTTCCTTCTGAGCTCATCCCAACCGTTGCCACAACCACCCCCGGCCGAAGCACATCACCAGCTCGGGGCTCGGGCTCCAGGTGGGGACGGAGGCGCAGGAGCAGCCCGAGCGCTCGGGAGGAGCTCGGCGAGAGCCAGAAAGGAAATGAAGGGAGATGGGGGGGGGGGGAAGGAAAACTCAGCACCAGCCCAGCAGCGAGACAGGGGATGGCTTCCAGACTGCAGGGCCGGCTGGGCCCGTGCCAGGCTTGCTGCCGAGCCCCACACCCATCCCATGGAGGCTGAGATTTGGGGTGGAGCAGGGAAAGCCCCTGAGCCCCCTCCAGCTCGCATCGCAGGCCCTGCGATGCTCTTCTGCTTCCATCCTGGGGAAGGGCTGCCCTGCTCGGGGCCAGGAGCAAGCCAATCTTCTGTTTTATTAAAGTTCCCCCCCCCCCTCCCCTTCTTCAAGCAAACTTTTTAAGGAAAATTCCTTGGGACTTGGGAACCTCCCAGCACCACTGGCGAGGGGACCTGGACGCACGCCTGGCCAGCTGCACGTGAAGGGTGGTGCTGGGGAAGTCACAGGGCTCTGGACGAGGAACCTTGCTCTCAGACAAGCCCAGCTTGGCCAAAACCCGGCAGAGCCAAGCCCCAGCCCCAGCACCCTGCACACGGAGCAGCGCAGGGAGGACACGGCCGCGTCCTCCCGTGGGGCTCGGTACCCACAGCTCAGCCTCGCAGCGTGGCGGGGGGGTTTCATCCTGTCCTGGCTGCCCACGGAGCTGCTGCAGCTTAGTTTGTGGCTCAGCCCAGAGGAAGAGGGGCTCAGAAAGTCACATTTGCAGCTTCAAGGGACTTTAAAAACCAGGCAAGTTTGTTGGCAGCACCGAGGGACCTGCAGGGAGGCCTCGGCACAGGGCGCTGGTGGCAGCAGCGGTGGCACCTGGGGTGGCACGTCCTGGGCCAGGGCCGTGGCTCACCGCCCGTGCCTCATCCTGCCCTGTCCCTCTGCAGCCACAGAGCATCCCAGAGGGCAGAGGAGCAGACACACTGCTAGATGGATGCCTCATGGGGACAGAGAGCTGGGGACGTGCTGCCACCCCTGACCGCCTCCAGGCACACCCCAGCCCGGGGAGCCAGGGATGCTTTTTGGGCTCCTTCCCCGGCCAAACCTGGAGGCAGAGCCGGGCTCGGCAGGGAGCCGGGGCTCTCCAGCAACAGTCTGGCTCTCTCTTGTGGCTGCTCAGGCCCTGTGCAGCCTTCCTGCTCCTGCACAGCCACCAGCACCACGTCCCCCCAAACGCAGCCCCCGTCCCCCAGCCCTGCGAGCCCCCATGGGTGCGCTCGGATGCTCCTCAACCTGCCCTGGGCCAGCCAGGGATGAGGGGTCACCTCTCTTCTTCTCTCTTTTTAGGGTAACCTGGGGACGAGCCCCGTGCTGAGAGCCCCTTCAGAGCTGGGGGACACGGCTGTCCCCAAAGGACCCAGGCGATGACTCTGTGTGGCCCCTAGGAAGCACAAGGGGGGCACAGCAACTTCCAGCAATGCTGGGGCTACTTGCAGCCTGCCCTCCCTCCTACCCCCAAAAAAACACACCAGGATCTTGCACGGGGTGACGGAAAACAGTCCCAAAGAGTGCAAAGGCAGCGGTACCGCTGAGAGCGAGCACTGCGGGGCTCAAGGACATCCAGCGGGTGCTGAGACGGCTTCGCCTACAACCCAAACGGGCAGCACCGGGAGCAGCAGCAACCTCGCAGCCCAACCCCACTGCTCTGTCCGTCTGTCCATTCATTCATTCATCCATCCATCCATCCATCCATCCGTCTGTCCATCCATCCGTCCGTCCGTCCATCCATCCATCCCACCCAGCCCCATGCTCAGAGCCCGGCCGCAGCTCATCACAGGCGCCGCAGCTGGGCCGGCTCCATCCCTCCCTTTATATCCCACTCGCAGCCCTGACACCGTTTTTTTCCTGTGGGTGGCTCGCAGGCTGTAATTAAGAGCCCTTCTCTCCCGCCTGCCCGAGCCCCGTCTCCAGCAGCTGTTGTTGAAGCGAAGGAAACCCCCTTTCGTCCTCTCTCTCCTTTATATTTTTTTTTTCCCTCCTCCCTTCTGAACATAAAGGGATGACAGTGC
This sequence comes from Anser brachyrhynchus, assembly GCF_964034855.1. Lineage (NCBI taxonomy): Eukaryota > Metazoa > Chordata > Aves > Anseriformes > Anatidae > Anser > Anser brachyrhynchus. Next base: position 3,684,814 of record NC_137720.1, on the reverse strand, counting down.
TCCAAGCCAGGGTCTTTTGCATTTCTGAGTTGGTTCTGTTAATTGGAAGGAGGGTTAAGAATCTGCAAGGTCGTTTCAATCTACATCTGACCTTCAGAGTAATCCTCTATGCCAACACCAGAGCATGTCATTAAAATGAGGCCCTCTACCATATCCCGGCATCCCTTTATTCTCTCCTTGTGCACATTAATTGCTCATAAGTTGATTTGATCTCCCTATTCTGCAAGAAGTAAATTGCCCTCTTATTTCGCCATTTTCATCCTGTTTTCTTAATTAGGCCCTTAAAAATCTCTAGGGCCTCAGCCGGGCCGCAGGCCTCATCCTGGGAATAAATTTTGATCTCAGCCTGATAAAGAGTGAGCAAACCCAGAGATTGAACAATGTCAGCCTCCCCCCCCTCCCCTCCGCGCTATTCTCTTGACATGAAAAGGCTATCAGTTTTTCTCTGTGTTAATATAGGAAATAATTCACACTTCAGGCGTTGTTCTCTATTTAGTGTTCACACTCCCCAGATAAATCAAATCAGGATTTTTTTTTTTTTCAAGTGGCTGAAACCACTTACTCCTTCTCTCCCCCCAAGCCTCCTCTCTCTCTTTTCTCCCCTTTTGCTTTTAATAAAGTTTCCGAGATTAGCCCCTGTGATTTTCCACCCTGGGAAGTCTATTTTAAGGCCGAATCCTGTTTTTTTTTTTCCCCTCTATGCATGTGTTTAATGCCGCGGCCGAGGGGCACAGAGGGGTAGCAGGGACCTGGATGGGATCAGCACGGGGTGGGATGAGCTTCGCCAGGCGGGGGCTCAGCCCCCCGCCCAGCCCACCAGCTCTCGGGGACGACCACGTCCCTGGCACACCCCTTCTCCTGGGGTTTAATTAACCAGCCAGATGCTAATTGCAGGCTGTGGGGCTGCCCGGCTCCCGCAGGGGCACGGCGTGGAGGCAGTGGGACCACCGTGCCCTGCAAGCTGGGGGCCCAGGCACCCCGCACAGGGCCGTCACAGCACCCCAGGGCCACTGGGGAACCCCAGGGGGAGCTGAGCAGGGGGCAGAGCAGCCCCAGCCCTGCTCCAGGGGTGACCCCACAAGCTGGAGACCCACCTGAGCTCCTAGGACGACCCCACAAGGGTCAGGCAGGGCCACCGTGAAGCTGCTCAGCCCCGAGGACTCGATTCCTCCCAGCCCTGCTTCCTTCGGGGCTTGCAACTATTTGTTAATTAGGGGGCCTGGTTGCCATTAAGCAATCAGCAGCTGGGTCAGCACCCCCGGAGCTGCAGAGCGGTGTCCCTCCTGAAAACCCCAAACCACCTCGGGGGGGGGGCTGAATCAGAGCAGCACCGGCGCTCCCCCTTCCAACCAACCTGGGATTTTCGAAAAAAAAATAAGTAAAAAAGCACCAAAACAGCAGCCCCCAAGTTCAGCCCTGGGAGAAGCGGGGGTGCTGCCCCAGCATCACGGGGGAACAGGGCTCTGGGTGCCCCGCGCCTCCCTCCTCCGGGTAGAGAAGAAACAAGGCCACGCTGCGATGCTCCGGCGTGTTGTAAATAAATATATTTTAATGATTCTTCTTCCATTCCAGTTCATTCTTTTGTACATTTATTTATAAAACAGTAGTAAAATTTTTTAATCAGAGCACAGTGCATTAAAAAAAAAAAAAAAGACAAACAAAAACCCCAAAAGATTAAAAAATAATAATAATAATAATAATAATCCACAACTGCTAACTCACGGCCTGGGGGGACGCCCCGTCTGGCGCTGAGCAGCGGACGACCACCGGTGGGGGCCCCAGCCAGCCCCCCACGTGCCATACAGCGGCACGAGGGCCTGGTGTAACCGTTTTATGGCCACGGTAAATCCCACAGGGCTCGCGGTGGCGTGCGGCCACCCCGAAGCTCCCGCCGGTGCCCGCAGCAGCCGCCGCCACGGAGCAGTGCGCGGGGATGCCGAGCGCAGCGCAGGGGCACCGCCCGCCGGGATTATTCTCTTTACAGGCACTAACGGCAGCGCACGAAGGCCTCCTGTGAAGACTTTGGGGTGAAACGGCCCCAAACCCGCCGGCGTGCACCCCCACCCAGCCGCCCGCTCTGCTCGCCCGCCCCTGCCCGGCACCGCCACCACCTCTCTGCCCCTTCCCTCCTCTCGTCCCCGCACTTCCCCGCACCCTCCGCATCCGATGGGAGCTTCCCCGGGGGGCGTCGGGGCCACCCCACGTGCCACCCCGTGATCCCACCTCGTCGCTCCTTCTCCCTCATGCTTTCCCATCGTGTCCTGACCCCGCCGGCCACGACATTCCCCGTCCTCGGTGCGCAACGCGACCCTTGTCCCCGTACAAGCTCCTGGCCGTGCACCCACGGTCTCCAACATCCAACCTCCCGCAGCCCGGGGGGGGGGCTAACGCTGTGCTCTAATGGGGTTTTGCAAAGGGGTCGCCTCTCTCCAGCCTTCCCCCGCGCCCCCCTGTGGGCTTCACACCAAGTCAGCGCAGCATTTTCGCTTTGAGCGGTTCCCCCTCCTGTCCCCAGCTCCCTCCTACCACCAGCAGCGCTGATGGCCGAGGTCCCACGGCGCCGTGGGCGAGCTGTTGTGGCTGGGGAGCGAGCTGGCGATGGGGGGGAAGAGCAAGGGGCCCCCTGGGGAATCGCCACAAACCATCCCCAGCCACAGCCGCCGTGCCCAGACGCAGGGCAGAACGTCGGCGTTGGAGCCGCGGTGTGGCCTTTTGGGGCGGGGGCTCCTCCGCGGGGCGGATGTCACCGGTGCCCAGGTGACAACGGGGTTTGGGGTGCTGCCAGACCCCCCCGAGGGTTTGCACGAGCTGCGGCAGAGCTGCACGCCCAAACGAGGCCCGGGACACCGAAGCAACAAAACTCACAGGACCCCTCCCGTGCCCCAAGAATTAATTTGCTCTCCCCGCTACCTAGAGGAGGAGGTCGGTGCTGCGGGGCCGGGCGGCACCGCTCCTGCCTCCCCGGCACCCGCAGGGAAGGAGAAGCCCCCGCGGGGAGGTGGCACCGGGGTGCAGCCACCGATGGCATCCGTGAGGCCACCGCGCGGGAAGACTAGGGGGGAGCGAGGGGGTAGCAAGGCAAAAAGCTCCGAGCATCCCCTCCCTCCGGGGTCTTGGGGGCTCCTCGCTCCGCTCTGAGCCCCGGGGAAGGAGCGCGGTCCGGGAGGGTTTTGCTGGAAGGCGAAAGCAGCCGAGGGCTGGGAAAGCTGCAGTCAGGCCAATGCCATGGCAAGCCAAGAAGGTCAGCTCCAGCTCCGGGCAAAAAAAAATAAAATAAAAAGCTTGCAAAAGACGTGGCGGTTCCCGGGCGAGCCTTGAAGCGAGCCCCCCCCCCCGTTGCATAGAGAAAATGTACTCCTACGTAGATTCAAGTGCTCGGCGGGACGGGCTCCTCCTCCGGGGAGGGGAGGAAGAGCGCGCCGTGACTTCAGCAACCAAACTCGAAGGCCCAGTCCTCGCCCCCAGCGCGGGCGCAGCTCCTCGTCACAGCATGTCCGCGTCCTCCATGCTGAAGCTGCTGCGGCGACTGCTGGCCTTGGAGGCCTCCGGGGACATGGCCGAGAACAAGGGGTCGGAGGCCAGGGGCAGCATGGTGTCCTGCATCAGCATCAAGTCCAGCTCCTTCTTGGAGAGCGAAGGGAAGGAAGCGCCGTGGCCGGGCTCCAGGCTATCCGGGAAGCCCCGGGAGCCGTCGTCGAAGCTCAGGCTGTGGGTAAAGTCCAGCTGGTGGTAGGGAGACTGCGGCGGTGGAGGCAGCGTCGGCTGCGATTCGGGGTCCGGGGGGGGCAGCAGCGGCTCCAGCGTCCCCTCGTCCCCGCCGGCTTCTTGCTTCACCACCTGCTGGGCCAGCTCGGCCACGTTGACACCCGAGGGCGAGGAGGTGGGCAGCCCGTGGACGCGCGCCTGCATCTCCAGCTCCTGCCAAGAGAGTGCAGGAAGACTCGGTGGGGACATGGGGACACGGGGACAGGGCGCACGGAGGCGGGAGGGAAGAAGGGAGGCGCAGAAACGGCAGGGAAAAGGGGACAGAGGGACTGGGAAGCTCATGGGGAAGGACGGGAGCGGTGACCCATGCAGAGCTTGGCATCACTCGCTGCGGTGGCCCCAGCCCCCGGTGTTCCCGGTGAGTTGGCAGCCCCAAAAGAGGGAGGGAGCCTCTGCCCGGCCCCACTGGTGGGGCAGGAGCGAGGCGTGCTGGCAGCTGGAGCAGAGCAGAGCAGGGCAGAGGATGGGGAAACGCACCTGGATGCGGAGCAGCAGCTGCTTGTTCGTCATCTCCAGCCGCCGGGAGTGGTTCTCCAGGTCCCGCGACCTCTGCAAGTCCTTCTGCATCCTCTTGATGTAGTCCACCGAAGCCTTCAGGATTGTCCCTTTGTTCCAGCGCACGTCCCTGCGGTGCAGGACGAAAAAAAAAAAAAAGGATTGCTGCCTGCACCTGCTCCCCCCAAAACGCCCCTCTGCAAGGATCTCCTGCCACGGGGCCGTGCACGGCGCGGAGCAAGCCCACGAGAGCCGCGGGTATCCCAGCCCCGCAGCCGCCGGGGATACGTACAGGTCGTTGGCCTTGGGGATCAGCATCCCCAGCTCCTTGATGCGGTCGTTGATGTTGAACCTCCGCCGCCTCTCAACTGCAGGGCGAGAAGAGAGGGGAGTGGTGAGGAGATGGGGGGGAGCAGCGCCGTGCCGCTGCCCCAGCTCGCGGGGATGGGGGACGCTGTGCCCCTAGGGGTCCCTTCGGAGTTGGGGAGCTCAGGGTGAAAAACCTGCATGGTTTAAGTCAAGCTGAGAGCTTAAATAGGGGAGGCAGAGCTCCTCCTGCCCGTTGGCACTGAGCTCCCCGGGGCTCAGCAGCGAGCTCTGGTCCTGGTCTGGCTCCCAGCCCTGGTCCCGCTCCCACCCATCGCCCCCGCAGCTCTGACCTTCCCCCGGTGCTAATGGGAACAACAACCGGGTGTTTGCGGCACCACGGGCGTTTTGCAGAGCTGGGAAAGAGGCGGCCGTGGGGGTATTGCCCTTAGGGTGAGATGGGAGGGGAAGGGGACCCAGCTCAGAGAGAGGGGGGAAGGAGGACGGAGGGTGCCGGGGTCGGAGAGGGAACGCCGTGCCACCCCCGGGCGGCCAGCGCCCAACTCACTCAGGTTGTGATTGTCTTTCTTCTGGCGCTCCTTTGCCAGGGCTCGGCTCTCGGCATCTGCAACAGAGACCCACAGCATCACCCGGAGAGGATGAGGCTGCGTCTCGCCCCGTCAGCATCCCCCAGAGCCAAACTTGCCACCCGCGGGGACAGGGGAACCCCGGCCAGCCCCGGTCCTCGCTGCCACCACGGGCTCCAGCCGTGGGGACGTGCCTGGGGCTGGGGACATGCTCTGGGGCTGGGGACGTGCCAGGGGCAGGGGACGTACCCGGGGCAGGGGACGTACCGAGGGCAGGGGACGTACCGAGGGCAGGGGACGTACCTGTCAGCTCTCTCTTCTGGGTGAGGTCGGCGGGGCAGGAGCTGCTGGTGACGCCGACGAGCGAGGCGGTCACCTGGGGGTCCCCGCTGTACACATTCATGTGACTGCTGGACATCGGCAGCTGGAAAGCAAAGGGACAGGCGGGTTAGCTCCATCCGGGGCCGGGAGAGAGGCTCGGCTGCGGGATCGGGGTTTAAGCCCAGCTCCTCAGCCTCTGGGACGCGAGTGCGCAGACTGGGCAGGTATAATTGTCTTCCTGGGCCCTTAAAATAGCTATAATCAGAGTCGCCAAGAAAACAGGACTTCAAAGGGCCCAGCTGATCCCCTCCCACGGCCAGCATCTAAAATAGGGCAGGTGAATCACATCCGAGGAGGGCCCGGCAGGATGAATCCCACTGCAAGGCTCAAGCCACCCTGCGGACCCGGCCTTGGGAGGCGGCGCTGCGCCGGGCGAGTTGCTGGTGGGGGGAGCCTCCCCCGGCACCAGCATCCCCCTGTGCTGTGGCTCCATCCCTCCCGTGCCCCTCTGCCGCTGCTCCAGCATTTTATAAGGGCTCCGGACTGTCATTAAAGAGGACAAGAAGCTGAGGAACTGGCTTTTGCAGTTGCAGAAGGCACATTTCGCTGCCTCCCTTCCCCAGCCCCAGGTTGGCCAGGCCCCCCCGCTGATCCCTGTCCCCCCCTCGGGTCTGAGCCATCTCTGCCCGGTGTTGTCCCCCCTCCCCAGGTGTCACGATGGCTCTTGGGGCCACGCAGGAGAGCAAATCAGCGGGAAGCCGGGCTGGTTCATGCACACACCGTAACGTCTGATTTCCCACCGGTACGGGGCCACGCGGGAGCACCAGCGCTGCCACAGGGCCGTGGCACAGGGACAGGTCACCCCCGTGCCACCCAGCCCACGGCAGCCCCCCCCAGCCCCCTTCCCTCTCGCTGCCCACGGTCGAGGCTCACCGTGTTGGGCATGTGGACTTCGGGGTTCATATAGCCCAAAACATCATCCAGGCGCATGATGTCATCGATGACCTCATCGAACTGCAAGAGCAAGGCACGCGGTGTCACTTTCCAGGCCGTGCCGAGGGTCCCCGCGCCCCCCGCCCCCAGCAGCCCGGCGGCCCCCTCCTCACCTCCCTCTCGGGGTTGGAGCCGATGTTGAGCATGGCCATGGGGCTGTTGGGTGCGCTGTTGCCCGCCGAGGAGGACAGGACGTGGCCGGGCCGCACGCCGGGGGACGCGGCCGGAGGTGGCTTTGGCGAGTGGCTGGCGGGGCTGACGTGGGCGGCGAACTTGTTGCCGTAGGTCTCGGAGAGGTACGCCTGCACCTTCTTGTCCCGCGACTTCTGCAGGTGGTAGGTGGTGGGGTTCTCCAGGTAGGACTGCACCTGCGGGGAAATAACCCGTCAGGGCCCCCGCGCTGCCCCCAAATCTCCCCCCAACACACACGCACCCCGTGCCCAGCACCGTACCTTGAGGACCTCTCCGGGCACGGGCGGCGGGGACTGGTAGTGGACGGGGGTGTTGATGGCCGGGCTGGAGGCCACCGGCATCCGCTGCTGCTGCATGTAGTTCATCATCATCTGCTGCTGCATGCGCTCCCTCTCGGCCTCCTGCTGCGCCTGCTGCTTCATCAGCTCCATCCGCAGGCCGATGCGGGACGCCATGGTGCAGCGGGGGGGCGGGGGGCCACGGGCGCCCACCAGGCACGGAGGTGACCCTAAGAGGAGAAAGACGTCAGGAATACGGCTGCCTGCTTCGAAACCGAGGGGATGTCCTGGAGCACCTGGCGCTACGGCCGAGCTGCAGGACTGATCCTGCTCCTGACGTCGCTGCGAAGCCCTGGCTCGAATTTTGGCTCAAATTTGGGTGCTGCCATCACAGAGCCGCGCATCGGGCATCGCGCCGGGGCAGCCGGGCTCTGCCCCAACGCGGATGAGCAAGAAAGGACAGCCGCCCTAACGACAGACAGACGGACGGACGGGTCCGCCCGCAGCTCCCTGTGACGGCACCGCTGGCCCTGGGGACAACGAGGGGAGGAGGGGACAGGGCACGGCGGGGCTCAGGGGACACCCCGGGGGAGCTGGGGATGGCAAGGGGCACGGCTGGGACCCCGTCCCCAGCAAGCGCAGCCTCACGTCCCGCCGGAGCTTGCCCCGGAGCCACCAAGCCCCGAAAATAGGGGTGCAAAGCAAGAGCAAAAAGCCAGAGCAGCCCAAAAGAGAAAGAGAAAGCAAGGGAAGGCCGGGAAGAAAAGGCAGCCCCGTGCCAGGCGCCGCGGGCGGGCCGCGACCAGACCTCTGCTGCGGCACGGGCGAACAACGCGGCTTTGTGCCGGGCCGGCACGCGAGCGCGGCGGCGGGGAGAGGCGTGCGCGGCCCCACGGCGCACAGAGCTGCCCTTGTTCCCCCGTACAAAAGGGGACGGTGGCCCAAGGAGGGCAGGGGAGGCTGCTGGGACAAGGGGACAGCCACGGGGCCAGGGGACGGCTGCATGAGCTGCCCTGCCCGGGGTATGAAGCTCCGCTGGGAACCGCGGCGATGTTTTGTGGGATGGGGATGGGATGGGGACGTGGGACCTGGGCTCTGCAAAGTCCCCGTCCCCTCTTCTTGTAGGGCAGCCCTGGGGCACGTGAGGCAGCAGCACAACCAGACGAATCTGGAGGGCTTTGCTGTTTAAACACAATGTGTAATCGCAGACAAAGGGGACGCGGTGCATGCAGCACAGCGGGGGCTCAGCGAGGCGTCCGGCACACGGTGCCACGCCGTATCCTAAGGGGGAAATTAAATCAAGCCAGCGTGGACGGAAATACGATTACATGGATCAAGAGCCAGCTATTGAACAGCAAGGGGAAGGTAATTAATTAGACATGGTGGCCCATCTGAAGGGGGCAGGGAGAAGAGGGGCCTGGGACGGTTAGCGAGCAGAGCTTCGTTAAGACGCCGGCGCAAACGGCCTTGGAGGGGGCACAGGAGGACGCTGGAGATGAGCAACAGCTGAGTTGTAAAGGCTGGCGGGACCCGGCGATGCCAGGGGATGGCCTGCAAGGAATAAAACAAGGCTGGAGGGGGTAAATCACAGTTTATGCACACAGAGGGGGGATAATAACCCCAAATACGGAGCGCAAGGTGAGAGGAAAAGCCTCCAGGAGCAGCCGGGACATCCGATGAGCCCTCCCGGTGTGGTGGGACAGAGCGGGCACGGCGAGGCACAGCCAGGGCACAGAGGGGGAAAAGCATCCGGCCCCAGAAAGTGACGTTTTCGGGGATGCTTCCAGCACAAGGGGACGGCAGGAAGGGATTTCAAGCCGTGCGTGGGACCCTGTGGGATCGCCCGCCCTGGTTCCACGCCAGCAGCTCCGGGCCCCACGAGCCATCCCGCGGGGGCTGCGTGGCCAGGCCGGGTGGGCACAGGGTGAGGACATGGAGGGGAGCAGGGGGAAGGTGAAACACAAGGGGCCGGCCCCTCCGGCACCGGGGAAACCCAGTTTGAAGGGCGAGGATGGAGCTGCAGAGCTGGGGGCGGCGTTTTGGGGCTCCCAGGGACACTTTTCAGAAAGGGCACGGAGCGGGACGGTGTCACGGCAAGCGTGCCGAAGCGCAGCCACCCACGGCACAGCACCCGTCATCCCCGTGTCCCCCAAACCCGCCTGGCTGCAGGACCCCCCCCTTAGCCCCTGTATAGGAAACAGGGGCGGGGGGAGCAGAAAATGCTGCTTTTCCCACCCCCCCCCCCCCAGGGAAACCCCTGCTCGCAGCCACGGAGAAGGGGGCGCCGCCGAGGGCGAGATGGGGAAGGGCGGTCAGAGCAGGGCCCGGCCTCGAGCGAGCGATAAGCAGAGGGGGAAATTGGGTCAGGTTTAAAATAACCCGCTTGGTTCTGCTCGGCTGCGCCCCCCCGGAGTGCCCAGCAGCTTCTGCTTTCGCTCTGACTCAGCCCCACCAGGAGGGAGAGGGCTGGGGTGGGCCGGGGAGCGGGGCGGCACCCCAGGGGACACGTCCCGTCCCCCCCCCGGGGGGCACATCCTGCATCTCTCGGGCGGGCAGGACCACGTTTGGGATTCCTGCTAGTCCCGGGAAGGAGAAAGGCGTTCGCATCCAGGACAAAGCACGTCCAGCGGCGCGCCCGGACCCAGTCCTTGCCTGGAGGGGACCCTGGGGGGGGGGGTGTGGGGGGGTCAGGATCTGTCCCATCTCCCCCCTGCCCCATGCATGGCACCGGCCCGTCTGGCTCTCAGAGGGTGCCCGGCCCCAGCGGCGCGGAGCCCAGGGTGTGCTCGGGCATTGGGTTACCCCGCGGGTGCTGCCAGGGCACCTGCTCGGGGCGATGTCCCCAGCGGTCACCGAGCGGAGCCGGGGATGGAGCGGGGCGCTGGGGGGGCGACGGGAAGGGGACGGACGGGGAGCGAGCCACAGGGTGGGATGGTGAGAGGGAAACGGGGAAAGAGCCCGGGGAGCCCAAGCTGCCCCGCGAGGTGCACGGAGCACGGCACGGATTTCCCGAAGGAAACCCCCGGCGCTGCGGGTGCTGGGAACGCCGCAGACCCGCCCCTGGGTCCTCGGGGGGGGGGGGGGAAAGCAAATCCCCGCGTCACCGCGGCATCGCACCCTAAAATCCGAGCAGCTTTTAGAGGGAAAAGCTCCTGCCGGGAGCGGAGGTGGTTGGCTCAGGACGGCGTCCCTCCCGGTTGTGTGCGGCAGGGTGAGCGCTGCCGGCGCCCCCCCGGCCACGCTGCCCCGACCCCGTGCGAGGCCGGAGCCAAGGAATTCGTCTCCCTTCAGAACATCTCCAGCGCTACCGAGCGGCACGGTTATTTCTGGACCTTTCCTGCTTTTCCTCGGGGGTGTTATTTCATCGGGCCGCTCCTCCCGTGCCCCGGCAGCGCTCGGGAATAACCACGGCCGGAGCCGCCCTCACGGCACCGACCCCAGCGCTGCTCCGCGGGGCTTTGCACAGCCCCGGAGCCGCCCTCTGTCCCCACGCGAGGCCAGCGGCCCCACAAAGGGACAGAGGTGTCCCCAGAGCTGTTCACACAGCGGGGACAGCAGCCAAGGGCACCCCGCCGCCGGTGCCACCCTGCCGTCCCCGTCCCCGCATGGCCCCCCATCGCCTCGTCCCCGAGCGCACCTCCGAGCCCGGATGCGGCTGGAAGGCAAAAACCCCTAAGAAGCCGGGGTTAAAAACAAAACCTGCCCGGAGCCAGCCCCTGGACACAGCCCCAGCAGGATCGCGTTACCCTCCCGGGGAAGCGGCACCCCACCTCCGCCAGGGCAGAAGGCTGGGAGGAGGATGGGGAGGGGGGGGCAATGCCCGAGGGATGGAGCCGAGACCCCCCCGCCCCATCCCACTGCCAGGACACCGGGAAGCTCCGCGGCCGTCCCAAGCACGCGCGTGTGCCAGTCGCTCGTGGGCATTAGGAACGGAAAAATCAATCGGCAGCTTGAGCCTGCCCCGGCCCTGGGGAGCCGGGGAGGGGGGGCGGGTGACCGTGTTGCCCCCCCCCCCGGCCCTGTGCTGCTTCATTGACAAGCACGAGGGCTGAGAAAAGGAAACGGGGAAGGAAGAAGTGAAAATAGCTCCGCTTCTTGGTACGAGCAGCGAGCGCCCGCCGAGCCTTCCTTCCTGGTTTTTGTTTTTGAAACGCAGGGAGTTGGGGGGGAGGGGGGACGCGGGGGCAGCACGCGAGGACACCCCCGTGCACCCCAGCCCGGCCCTGGCGAAGCACCCGCGGCCGTTTTGGGGACGCAGGAGCCCCCCGGGTGCAGGGCAGCCCCCGGCCCGGCCAGGACACGCGGCGGCGGCGGTGCTCAGCCCATGCTGAGACTTGCTCCGAGGGCACCCGGCGCCTCCTGCTCCCACCCCACGGCTTTGTTTCAGCCTGGCTCCGGGTGCCAAGAGGCAACAAAGGCACCCGGCTGTCCCCGCCATCACCCCAAAAGCCACCCCACGGGGCGCCCCCAGCGAAGCCACCCGCGGACAGGCGGGAAGGGGGACACGCGTTACCTGGGCAGGGGGTGGCAGGGGACAAGGGGGGGTCTCCGGGCGCCGGGGCTGGCCCCTCGCAGCTCCTCCGCGCTCCTCGCCGCCTTGCCCGGCTCCTGCGCCGGCCCCGCGTTTCCTCATTTTTAGGGCCCCGCTTTTAACGCAGCAGCAGCCGCAGCGGGCGCGGGCGGAGGAAGTTGCAAAAAAGCCTCCCGACCTGCTCGCTCGTCTCGCTGCAGCACGGGAGTCAGCAGCGGGGCCGGGGAAAGAGCGGGACAAAAATAGCTGCAGCCACCGCCACCCGGCTCCCCCGGGGTGCCAGAGCCCCGGCAGGGTCTGCCCCATCGCGGCCCCTCGGGGCCACCGGGAAAGGGCAGAGCGGCCGCAGAGCTGCCGGCGGTGACATCCCCCCCCCCCCAAGAGCAGTGATGGAGGGGCAGGCGCTGCTCCTTGTCCCTCCAAGGGACGGGATCCCGCTCCCTCGGTGTGCCCGGAGAGGGTGCCAGCGTCACCCAGCTGGATCCAGCCCCGCGTGGGATGAGGGGTGCAGCTCACCGGGGGGGGGTCCCTCCGGCACCCATAGCAGTGCCCACTGCTGGGTATGCCAGTGCTGGCTGCCACCAGGACGGTGGCATCAAGTCTGGGGGACAACAAGGACGCCGGCGTGGTGCCCTACGGGGCTGGCATGGTGCCGGCACGTCCTCCCTGCGCAGAGCCTCCTCGCACCCTCTCCATTTTGTGCCTGTGCTGGGGCCACCCGCAGGGCTGGGGTCCCCCCCCGCGGGCAGCTGCGTCCCCATTGTCACCTCCTGCATCCTCCCCGTCGGACGACGCTCACCCCATGGGTGAGCCCCCGGGGAAGCCCCCCCAGGCCAGGCGGGCGAGCCGCCGCCGTGCCACCACCGTGCCGCCCTGCCAGCGACGCGGGCTGGCACCCGGCCGGTGCCGCGCAGCTGGGACCTGCGCCGCAGCCTCACCTTGCCCCGACTTGGCAGGGGGGGGCGGATTTACGCCGTGCCAGCGTCCCCGCGGTGTCAGGGGTCGGGTGACGCTGGCACCCAGCGGGAGGAAGGACGGGGTCCTTCATCTCCATCGGCACGCGGAGGAGGAGCGCGCTGCTGCGGCGCGCGGCTCCTTTTTGGCGCACGGGGCGGCAGGGCAGGATCGGACCCAGGGTGGGAGGAAGGGATTCCTCCCCACGAGGGTGGCCAAACCCCGGCAGCGGGACGCTCTCCATCCTTGGAGGCGCCCAAGGCTCAAACCAGGCTCGGCCCTGAGCATCCCCATCCGACGGCTCCGCTTGGCGCTGGACCAGAGGCTCCCGAGGCCGCACCCAGCCGGCTCTCCTCGAGGATGAGGATGGGGAGGTGGGAACGGGGGGCAGCCCGGAGAGCAGCAGCGCCCTCGGAGACGGACGGGGCCAACCCAGCCCGAGGCACCTTCCCTGCGCCACCAGCACACAGCCCTGAAAGGGAGAAGGAGAAGGCGGAGGGGGGGGGGGAACTTGGCAAATCCCAGCAGGAGTCAGTTGACAGCGCCAGCGAGCGCCTGAGTCACCGGGCCTGTTTTTAGCCCCGGCATTTGAGAAACGTGGACCACGGCGTTGTTAACAGGCGCTCGGGTCAAAGGCCAAATGTTTTCCCTGCCATGCGTTAAATGCTGCTCTTGGAAGCGGCCCAGACATTTAGCACAGCGAAAACATTAACGCTCGGTGCGGGCGGCGAGCTGCGGATGGCAGCAGGACCCCAAGAGAGCCAGGGAGCCCAGGACCCCAAGAGAACCAGGGCCCTGATGGGGAGGTCTTGGGACCCAAAAAGCATCGGTGCACGGTCACCGAGAGCCACCCTGAGCGTCCCTTGTCACAGCGCCATCCGTGGAGCAGAAAAACCGGGGTGAGCCCCCGGTTCTGGAGGCACCAAGGACATCCCCAGAAGCCAGGTCCCCACTTGCACGCGGCCACCTTTACGGGGTCAATAGTACAAAGCCTTGCTCCTACAGCCCTCCTTCGCCCCAAAACGCCCGCCGTGGCACAGGGATGGCCGCGGTGCCACCCCAGTGGTACAGCAGGCAGAGGCTGGGACCTTGCCATTGTAGGGCCAGATCCTGCCCCCCGCAGAGGCCCCGAAACGGAGCCAAATCCCTTCCTGCGGCAGGAAAGCAGCCGGCGCTGCGCAGGGGCCCCCGATTGAAACATCACTGTCGGACCGACCGCCGCGAGCACAAACAGCCAGAGCCGACAAGTTGCCGCCCTCCCCTCCCGGAGAGGCAGGCAATTAAAAATAAAAGTGTTAACAGGCAGAAGGACGTTCCTGGGGCGAGGACGAGCCAACGGCCGCGCAGGGGCCGGGAAGGGCCGCGTCGGCCCGGCACCACCCCGGGCTGAGTGATTAATCGGACCCGGACCGCGGCGGCCGTGCAGCGGGGAGCAGGAGAGCGGAGTGACCTTGGGGAGGCCCCGGCCGTGCCGGCGGGGAAGGACACAGGGCCTCGCCGTCCTGTTCCCCCCGGAGAAGGGAGAGAGAGGGGAACGGGAGGGGAAAACCCCACCCTGGGGTCACCCCGCACCACTTGGGTGCTGGTTGTTATTTTATTTTTCCTTTAAAGATGCATAAATAATCCCTAAGGGAAACTGGAAGCGCGCCTCCCTCCGCATTCCCCCAGCTCGGGGTGCAAGCGGGGGGGGGGGGGGTGCGCAGCACACCACGGTGCTCCCCAAAACCCTGCCGGGGGGGTCCCTACGCGGGGACACCCAGCACAACCGAGCCCCCAGCCCCTCTCCGGGCGCCGCAGAAGGCGCTGGGTGACAGCAGCCACCTGCGACCCGAGCCGTGGGTGCTGCCAGCGCCGCCCCCGGCCGTCCTCCCCCCCCAGCGCCGTGCTGCTGCAAGGAGGTAAGATTTATAAATACGCCGCGGCCCGCCTGCTCGCAAGGTGGGTTTCATGTAACCGTACCGCGGCCGCCCGCCCGCCCTCCCCGGCCCCGCGGCCGCCCCGGCCCCAGGCGCTGCAGCTGTTCCCCGGCCCCGCTCATAAACAACTCGGGGACAGGCGGTGGCACGGCCTCCCCGGCAGCCCTCGGGCTCTCCCTGCCACCAGCCCCGGGGAGCGGCCGGCGGCGGCACCTTACCCGCGGCGGGGACGTTTCTCCTCTCCGCGCCGCTCGCCAAGGTCAAAGGCGGACGCCGGGACCCCCCCGGTGCAAAGCCGGCCCCTGCCCCGCAGCGAGGCGGGTGCACGAGGCCGGGGGGGCGTTCTCCCTTCTTGCTCGGGTCCCGTGCCACGCGTTACGCTGGCTTGACCACGCCGGAGCCGAGAGGTTTTGCCCGAGCAGGCCGGGATTTATGCGGATGAGGTCTTCGCCTGGAGAGGGGCGCGAAGGGCACCAAGCCCCCCAGCCCCGCGACATGGAAGCAGAGCCGGCCCCGGAGGAGCTGGCGCGGCGCTGGGGCTGCGACAGGCACCCCCCCTGCTGCAGATAAGGCAGGAGCTGCTGTCAGCGACGAGCCCGCTGGCACCCGACCCGACCCTCTGCCCGCGAGCCAGGAAACGCGGCCCCCGCTCTGCCCAACCGGCCCGGCCGGACCCCCCCCCCTTCCCGGCTGCAAAACCTCCCCAGCACCCTCCTCGCCCCCATCCTTTCCTCCTAAAACCTCCCAGCCCCGTGCGATTCCTCCGAACCAGCCTGGGGGACAGCCAGAGCTGCCCCCGTCGCCTGGGGACACGCCTGTCCCCGCGCACACGCTGCCAGGGGCGGTGGGGGGCACATCGGTGACAGCACGGACCCCGCGCCGGGGACCCCCCCAAGCCCCGTGCAGGCTCCAGCCGCCGCAGGTGGGCTCGCCCCACCAGGCAGCCAAGGGACCCAGGCCGGGTGCCCTCACATCCCTGCGAATTTTGGCACCTGGGCGCCGGGGCAGCAGCTGCACAAACTGCGCTCGAGGTTCGGCCACGCGCTGAAAGGAGAATTTACAGCCGGCCCGGGGCACGCCGCGACGGGGCCGGGCAGGACGGAGCGGTGGGAAAGGAGGCAGGGGATGGCAAACAGCTCTTTACCGACGGCACCGCCTTCAGCTTCCCAGCTGTTTATAGGAGAATTAAATCGCTTCCATTAATTGCATGCACGTACGGCGAGGGAAAAAAAAAAAAAAAAGCGAGTTACCCGGCGGGGAAAGATGTTGCTTGGGCGTTTCGGGTTTAGCCGGTGAGAAAGTTGCACCGGTTTAAGTAAAGCAGAGCATTTAAGCTCTGTGGGGAGCCTCCAGCCTCGCGAGCAGCCTCCAGGCTCCTCCATCCCAGCACCCAAAGGGACCAGACCCAAACCACCCCGTCCAGGCAGAGCCCTGGGGGTGGGCAGGACGAGCTCAGCCCCCACCCTATAACGCCCACCTTCCCAAAACGCCTCCAGGGACAGCGCATCCCCGTTCCCCAGCGGCATGGAGCGCCCTGCCCGTGGTCCCACCGTCCTCAGGCACCAAGTGGGGTCCCCAGGACCCGGCCCCCCGGGACCATCGCCACCCCCCGGGGCCACCGCGCTGCCTCTCTCCAGGAGCGAGGCCTCTCTCGGGGCTCGGCCCTCGCGCGCTCTCTTCTTCCACCCACGGGGAAACCGTATGGCTCGATTGTGTGGGGTTTTTTTTGTTTGTTTTTTTTTTCCCCCCCCTCTCTTTCTCGCTTTTTTGCCGTTTAATATTTATAGCTTTGCTCCGCTGCCTGCCCAGCACCAAGGCGGGTGGAAGAGGTTGGCAGAGCGGGTTGGCCCCTCCAGAAGCGGCGGTGCAGGCACCGGGGGCAGCCCCGTGCCCGTCCTTCGAGTTTTGCTTAGTGATTTCTCATCGCCTCCGCCTCCCTCGGGTCTCACTGGAGGGGAAGGAGCAGAACCGGAGTTCGCTCCGGGTCCCCGACGGCTGCTGGAGCCCGGGGCTCAGCCTCCCGCATCCCACGGCCGGGCAGCTCCGGGCCTGCAGCCCCGGCTGGCGAGGGCGCAAAGCCCCGGCTGTGCCAAAACCCAACCGCGGCGAGTCACCGGCACCCACCGGGCTCCTTCTGGACACAGCAGCACCGGGGCAGGGGGGAAGACGAGCACGTATTTCCTGCCTGCGCCCTGGCGAAGCCATCGTCACTTCAGCCCTGCGCGTTGCAGCACCGCCGCCTTGCTCGCACTTCAGCCCCCAAATCCCCAAAGCGAACGGGGAAGGCGTCGGGGCTCGGCCACCTGGGTCAGCATCAGAGCCCGTGGGCACCGGGACTCCCCGGGGGATGACGCGGGGACGTGGATGTGCTGAGCTCACCCTGGCACGTGGCCGGCGCCGGTCCCTTTCCTCTTGGACCGATGCGCACCATAACCGGGCAGCGGTGACGGGGCGGCACAGCTCGAGGTGCCCCCCGAAAAACCAAAGCACCAACTCCAAGTGGCCCTGGGGACAGAGCCCAGGTGGCGGCACCGTGCCAGAGGCACCACGCTGGCGGTCACTCGCCTCCCGCAAAGGAATAGGCCAGGAAAAATGATTAAATTGGGGAAACTGGGGGACGGGGCGAGGCACCTGGTGGGAACCGGCTGCAGAGGGGATGGACCAGGCGGCTGTGCCGTGCTCGGCACCAGGAAATCTTCCGTCCCATCTACTGCTCCCCCAGAAAAGGATGGAGAAACACAGATAACACAGATGCGGGGCTTTGGTCCGTGCCTTCACCGCGCCAGCACCCCCCAAAACGCAGGGAGGGCCGCAGGGAGCGGCGGTGCTGCACTGCTGCCCTGGGTGCCCCCCTCGCCGTGCCCTCGACGACCCCACACCCTCTTCCCCGGCCATTTCCCCCGACTCCCCAGCAGGAAATGCCCCCCCCAGCCCCAACCCTCCACGTCTCAGCGGCTCGCAGGCCCAGGCTGCCCCCCCCTTCCCCGCGAGCATCGCAGGAGCAGCGGCTCAGCCGTGGGGCCATGCACACACGTGCCGCCAGCTCGCCGCCGCCGCGTGCACGGAAAAAAAAAGAAAAAAAGACCGAGCTGGAAGGGCGGCCTCGTCCCAAAAACGCCCGGATGCTGGAGTCGCCCCCGCTGCACCCAGCCCCACCCCGAGCGGTTTCCTACTGATAAGGGTGGTGGTGATGGAGGGGGGGGGTAAGCTGGGGGGGGCGCAGCCAGCATCCTCCCCAAAACCCGCCGGCCCCTCCGTGCCGTGGGGTCAGCACGTGCCGCTCGCCGCTTCCCGGCGGCACCGCCGCACCCGGAGGTACCCGAGCCCCCGGCGCTGACCCCCCCCAGCAGGGTGTCACCCCCCCAGACCCCCTGGGGGGGGGGGTGTTCAGGGTGGGCTCAGCACCCCCCCGAAGCACCCGGGGGGAAGCCAGGACGGCACAGCCCCGCTGCCTCCTCCGCAGCGGCCGCGCGGGAAGGCGAGCGAAGGCGGCGGCGGCGGGGAAAAGCAAAACGGGGAGAGCTGGGGTGGGGGGGGGAAATCCCCCGAACCCCGCAACCTCCACCCCCTGCCGGTCTGTCAAAACAAAATAAACCCCCTGCGAGCCCCCCCCGTGCCTCAAGGGCAGGGGACGCCGCAGAAGCGCTGCGATTCCTGGAAGCAGGCCCTGCCCGGCCGCGGGCTTATTTATTTATCTTGGGAGAGCACAACAATAACCTCCATATTTTTTTTTTTCCTCTCTCTCCCTCTCTCTGTTTTTTGTTTTTTATTATTTTTAAAGGAAATTTCCCCATCATCTGACTCACCGAGGCTTTTAGAGGACACGGGCGCGAGGGCTGGCGTAATCGCCCCTGCTTCGCAATTAATTCGCCGGAATAATTAAGGGGCGCGAGGAGGTTAACAGCAGCCTCCCCCCCCCCCTCCCCGTGCCCTCCCTCTCCCCCCCCCCGCTCGGGGATCCCAAAAAAGTTCCTCGGGGGGGGGGGGGGAGGGGGGGGAGGCTCTCGCAGACCTCGAAATGGCCTCGTGGAGACCTGGGGGGGAGGGATTTTGGGGGTGCCCTTTGCCCCCCCCCCCCACCCCCCCCAGCCGGGGGGGTGCCCCTGGGGGCGCACCGAGCCCCCAGCAAACCCGTCCCGGGGGGGGGGGGGGGGGGGCACCGGGGGCTGAGCATCCGTGCCTCAGTTTCCCTGTGTGTGCATGGGGGGGGCACCCCCTAAACCCCCAAAAAAGAGAACCTAATGGAGGCGGGGGGGGGGGGGGCTCGGGTGCACCCCCCCCCTTTTCGGCTGGGGGTTGGGGAATTCTCGGGTAAACGAAAGGAGGAAAAAAAACGGGGGGGGAAGGAAAAAATTAAGCTAAAAAAACCGCACCGCCAACAACACAAAAATAAAGAAAATAAGAGGGAAAATAAAAATAAATTAAAAAAAAAACAAGGTGGCGAGCCCGGAGCTCCCCAGACCCCCCCCTCCCCCCCCAACCCTCCGCGGCACTCACCCGGCTCGGCTCGGCTCGGCCCGGCCCGGCCCGGCCCGGCTCGGTCCCGCTGCTCCCGCACCGAGGGAGGGCAGCACCGCCTGCCCGGCTCGGCTCGGCTCGGCTCGGCTCGGCTCGGCTCGGCTCGGCTCGGCTCGGCTCGGCTCGGCACGGCTCGGCTCGGCTCGGCTCGGCTCGGCTCGGCTCGGCTCGGCTCGGCTCGGCTCGGCTCGGCTCGGCTCGGCTCGGCTCGGCTCGGCTCGGCTCGGCTCGGCACGGCTCGGCTCGGCTCGGCTCGGCTCGGCTCGGCTCGGCTCGGCTCGGCTCGGCTCGGCTCGGCTCGGCTCGGCTCGGCTCGGCTCGGCTCGGCTCGGCTCGGCTCGGCACGCCGGGAGCTGTAGTCCGCCCGGGGCAGGGCTGCCCGCGCCTGCCGGGAGTTGTAGTCCCGGCCCCGCTTCGGGCCGGTTTATCCCGGGTGTGGGCTGAAGGGGGAGGCAGGGCCGGGCCGGGCTCAGGCTGAGCCTTTCGGCGGGGTCTGTGCAGCTCCTTGCACTAGGGCTGGGGAAGGGTTGCGGATTTTCTTGCACCAGGATTCTGCAGCTCCCTACGGCAGGGTTGTGCAACTCTTTGTGCTGAATCGTGCGGCTCCCTGCACCGGGGTCAGGCAGCTCCTTGTGCCACGGTCCTACAGCTCCCTGCACCGGGGTCGTGCAACGCTCTGCACTGAATCACACAGCTCCTTGCACCACGGTCATGCAGCTCCTTGCACCAGGGTCATGCAGCTCCTTGCACGGGGGTCATGCAGCTCCCCGCACCACGGTTGTGCTGCTCTTTGTGCCAGGGTCCTACAGCTCCTTGCATGGGGGTCATGCAGCTCCTTGCACCAGGGTCATGCAGCTCCTTGCACCACGGTCATGCAGCTCCTTGCACCACGGTCATGCAGCTCCTTGCACCAGGGTCATGCAGCTCCTTGCACCACGGTCATGCAGCTCCTTGCACCAGGGTCGTGCAGCTCCCTGCACCACGGTCATGCAGCTCCCCGCACCACGGTTGTGCTGCTCTTTGTGCCAGGGTCCTACAGCTCCTTGCACCAGGGTCACGCAGCTCCTTTCATGCAGCTCCCCGCACCAGGGTTGCGCAGCTCCTTGCACAGGGATCACGTAGCTCCTTGCACCAGGCTCGTGCAGCTCCTTGCACTGAGGTCGTGCAACTCCCCGCACCAGGGTTGTGCAGCTCCTTGCGCAGGGGTTGTGCAGCTCCTCGCACCAGGACCATGCAGCTCCCTGCACCAGGGTCATGCATTTCCTTGCCCTGGGACTGTGCAGCTCCCTGCACCAGGGTCGTGCAACTCCTTGCACTGAATCATGCAGCTCCTTGCTCAGGGGTCGTGCAGCTCCTCGCGCCGGGGTCCTACAGCTCCTCGCACTAGGGTCGTGCAGCGCCTTGCACTGTATATTGCAGCTCCTTGCACCAGGGGCACGCAGCACCTTGCACTGGGTCGTGCAGCTCCTTGCACAAGGGTCGTGCAGCTCCCTGCACCCACAGCCGAGGCTTGTTGCGGACACGGGATCAGCAGCGACCTGGAGGCACAAAGGGTGCTGGGGACACGTCGCAGCCTCTCACCGGCCATCCTTCGGGCCCACAGCGGTGAAGAGGAAGATTTACCCCTGGAGAACGAAACCAGCCTGGAGAACAGACACGTTCCTTTGTTCCCACCGAGTGCCTTTCCGTGACACTTTTTAATCCCTAATTTCTTGGCAAACACACGCGGGCAGTCCCCCCAGACCTCGCACGCAGCTCCCCACCTCCGCTCGCCCTGCTCCGTGCGGGTTCCCGACAGCCCCGGTGACCTCGGGGTCCCCAGGACGTGGCTGAGCGCACGGCACAGCCCAAATTTACCCCGGTTGTGGTGTTCTCCCTGGGGGAATCTGCATCCTAATCAAAAAGACGATCCCAAATGTGTCCTCGCTGCAAACCCAAAGTGTCTGCACACGTCTGAAAGCTGCAGCCCAGGGAGCACCTGGAAACCTGGAGCCTGACCTCAGACCTCACTGTTTTAATGAGATTTGCTCAGCTGTGGCCAGACGAGACATGAGGCAGCAAGACCCAAAGCCCTTTATTCATTCCCTACAGGTTTGGAGGCTGCTGGTTGGTCCAAGGGAGGATAAGGTGTCGCAGGCACCGGAAAGCTGCGGCTCAAATTTAATGGGATTCCTCAGCAACCGGGAGCTCAGAGCAGGTGCCTGGGCTGGGGTCAGCTCTGCTCTGCCTGCGGGCGTTGCTCGGGGTCCCCAGGCTGCCAGGGCAAAGCCGTGGTGTTGGCCACCCCAAAGCCAGCGATACTGCCCCTGATCGCTGAGAACCCGGAGAGTTGTGGGGTTGTAGGACGGGCTCGCAGCCCCAGAGAGCATCCAGGGCAGCTACAGCACAGCAAGGCCTTGGTGACAGCTCATAAAAAATCAGCGGTGAGGCCAGGAGCCATACCCTGAGTCCGCGGCACTCAGCTCTGCCCTATAACCATCAAACTCAGCTTCGTCCGAGAGAAGTCAGATCAGGGTAGGGACGGGCTTGCTTCCTGCCCTCGTTTCCCAACATCACCCAGCAACAAGCCCACAGAGTGGGGACAGGAGCAGAGCCGCCAGGCTGCCAGAGCACGGAGCAGGCAGCAGTCCCAAAACACCGGAGCTGGGGGAAGGAAGGAAGGAAGGAAGGAAGGAAGGAAGGAAGCTTTCACACTTACATCCAGGCAGTTCGTCAGCCACGGCACTGCGGAGCTGGTGTTTCCTGCCCGGCTCTGCTTGGAGGTGCCCCGGGACCCCCTCCGGCACCCCGCTCGCTCCCATACAGATCCGCCCTTCCTCGGGGGGATCCTGCCGGGCATGGGGCAGCAAGACGTCGGGGACTCGCCTCACCTTCCCTTCCACGGGCTGCAGGCAGAGCAGGGCCAGCAGCAGCCTCCCCATGGCTGCGGTGACGGCGGCTCCACCACGTCCCCGCTGCGCCCAGCCGGTGCCAACACAGCCCACGCACTTCTCTCCGCGGTTTGCCACCTTACTCGGGCGCCTGGGTGCTACCAGGCCGGCCAGTTTGGTACCGAAATCAAACACAGGACATCTGATAAGAAGCGCGATTCTGTTGTTTTCCAGAGGCTAAGGTATTTTCTCTTTCCACTAGCTCAGTCTTTCCAGGAAACAAAGGCAATGTGTGCCTCCATATCACATGGAAATTCCCGACACTGGTGACCTTCCTTCAACCTCTCCACGCAGCCAAAATTTAGCGAAGTAGAGCCGCAGCCTGCCGTATTTCTTCTGTGCAAGCCCACGGCATGTTTTACGTCCTCCAGCTGGCACCAAACAGGAGGGGTGGGTTTTCAGCACCATTCTGAGCCTCCTGGGCAGCAGCACGTGGCCCCAAAACATCTCGCTTCCCTGACATTCGTCCTTTCTTCCCCTTCTGCCCCTCGGTGCCATATAGCCCTGCTAATGCCCCCCAAGAAAACCAAGAGGGGGGCTAGAAATTGCTCCATATAGCAGCCCTGGAAGGCATTTTACCCACCCAGCTCCAACCACTCGACCATCTCTGAAAGACCAAAGACACTTGGATTCACGGCAGCTCGTTAGCTGTTACCCCAAGGATGCTCAGGTGCGTTAGGGACGATGGGTCCCCACGGTGACTGTCCCCGTGTCCCCATCAGCCCGGCAGCCTCATCTGCACGGGCCGTGGTGCAGATTTTTTCCCTTTTTTTGGGGACGAGCCAGGCAGGGCTGTGCTGCCGGAGCAGCTGCGGCTCCCCGAGACCTCCACGCTTTGTTGCACGGCGCAGAAATGCCCTTCCCTGCGATCTGCTCCCGTCTAATCTCCATATCTCTGCGCTCAGCCTGTGTCAATATTTTGACACAAAGCACGGAGGAGTTTGTGTCCTTTCTCTGCTGAGATGACAGAGCTATTAATATATCTGATAACGAGCCCCGGTGATAAAGAGCTTCTAAGAAACAAGCCTGGATCCCAGGAAAGCGGTGTCACCCGAGCCTCCTGCTGCTCTCCGCTTGCCGCAGAAGACGCTGCCCTCTCCCAGGTGCCAGGAGCGGCTCCCTCCTGCCCCAGCCTGTGCCTCCCAATGCTCTGGCTATTGCCTTACCTGATCAAACGGGATTTAGAGTCAGCTGGACAGCATGGCTAACCTCGACTGGGCTCGTATTCCACTCTGACCTCACCACGGGTCTTTGCTAAGCCATATCCAGAGGCATGGGAGATCGCTCGCTCCCCACACACATCCCTGGGGAGGTTTCCCAATGCCCAAAGCAAGAGGGACAGAGGTGGGGAGCACCCGGCCCCGCTGCTGGGGCTCGGCTCTTCGGTCCCCAGCTGCTCACATGCACGCACAGCTGCACCAGTACCAGGCAGAGCTGGCTTTTGGGGAACTCCTCTCCCTGGGGCCGTGTTTGCTGTTTTACACCAACACCATGTGTGTTTAAGACCCCCCCAGCTGAGCTGCAAAGCCTCACGGGGAGGCTGGGCACCTTTGCACCCAGGAGCTCGGCAGCACTGCCTCCAAGCACGTGCTCAGTAATTCCCTGCGGATAAAGGCTGAGTCTCTGTCCCGTCAGCTGCTGGGGGCAGACAGCGTGCTGTGAGCACTGGATTTGAACAGGGACAGCTCTCCTGCTGCTTTCCCCGTGCTGACTTTGCAGAAAGCTGCCCAGAAGCGTGTCACAGCGCTTTGCTTGCTGTTGGAGACGCACGAGCCCTCAGCTGGCGCCCAGCCCTCGCTCAGCAAACGCAGCGCAGAGGCACTTGCAGGTGCCGTGGTTTATTGGCAACGGGAGACAGAGAACAATCTCACGCAGAAACCTTGGAGAGACAGAGGGCACGTGAGGGACCATAAAGGCCCGTAGGGACCCCACAGCACTCCAGCAAGGCTCGCTGGATTTCACTGCCCCCTCCTCTCTGCCGATGGGGCGAAGCCGACGCGGTTGTTCGCCATGTCGAAGACGCTGTAATACTCCTTGAGGAAGACGTCACCCAAAATCCAGAGCGGCTGCCCGTTCTGGGAGAGCAGGTAGGTGGCCTCGATCCCAAGGGTGCAGTAACCATTGCTCTGCAAGGGGGAGTAACGGGGAGTCAGGGCCTCGGAAAGCACCAGCACCCTGCAGCGGGGTGGGATCTGCTCGTACAGGGAGGGAGAGCATCGCTGTCCCCCCAAAAAAAACCCACCAGGTCCTTTCCCTTTGGGACCCAGCAGGGAGAGGCTGCTGGGTGATACATACGTTGAGGATGTAGGCAGAGGGGTGCAGCGGGAACGACGTGCCGTTGATGATGAAGGTGATGGTGGGCAAGTTGTGGACCTGGCTGCACTCAACAGCATACTGGGGAGAGAGGGTGACGGGGAGCTTTCTTAGGGTGATGGGGAGCTTAGGGTGACGGGGAGCTTGCTTAGGGTGATGGAGAGCTTGCTTAGGGTGACGGGGAGCTTAGGGTGACGGCGAGTTTAAGTTGATGGAGAACTTAGGGCTGGAGCAGCACCGACCACGAGAGGTGGCCCGCGCTGCGCAGCGCCCTGGCCGTGCACCAGGCTGCCTGCAGCACCGTGCTCTGCAGACGCCGCAGGGTTTTTGCAGGATCTGTTCAAACCCAGGGTTTCTGGCTCATTTGCAAGCCCCCCTGCTCCGTGCCCGCCTCCGAAGGAGGCCCAGCACTTACGCCGTAGCTGGTCTCCTGGGCGCCCATGGCCTGCAGGAAGCTGTTCAGGTACTGCTGGGGCACCGTGAGCAGGAATGTCCCCGTGTCCACGATGGCCTGGCAGCCCTGGCTGCACCAGCCCGTGGCCGACTGTCCGATGGCAAACCTGGGGAGAGAAAAGGGGGAAAGATGTCGCTTTAAGCACCCACCGGCAACACAACCTGTCTCGGCTGGGTCTGAAAGCCCGGGAGCCTCCAAGATGCAAAGCTCAGCCCTTGGCTCGGGGCTGGGTTTCCCAAGTGGGTGATGCCCGTCGGGGACGAACGCAACTCACTCGTTAATCGCCACCTGCCAGTACAGCTCCTGGGT
The DNA here is from genome assembly GCF_964034855.1 of Anser brachyrhynchus. Taxonomy (NCBI): domain Eukaryota; kingdom Metazoa; phylum Chordata; class Aves; order Anseriformes; family Anatidae; genus Anser; species Anser brachyrhynchus. The sequence goes on along the minus strand of NC_137720.1, from coordinate 3,659,952 downwards.
CACCGGCGCCCACGCGATCTCCCCGGTGAACAGCCTCCTGTCCACGCCTCCGAGAATGAGCTCCCCCCCGTAGTTGTAGGTGGGGTGGCTGCGGAAGCAACGGGGTTAGAGGTGCAGAGAGCGAGCCACGGTGCGCACGGATCAGCGAGGGGTAAATTCACAAGGAAGCAGCGTGGGGACGGTCAGAGGGACCACATGCATGTGGGACATGCAGGCAGGTTTTACCGGGAGAAGTAGAAGCTGAAGATGGGCTTGGTGAGCTGGTTCTGCTGCAGCATGCCCTGCAGCGCGGTGGGCGTCCCTCCCACGGCCAGCGAGGGGTAAGCCATGCCCAGGATCCCGTCGAACTGGGCATAGTAGAAAGGCAGGGAGGGCTCGTTCTTGCTCAGCCCGAACTCCTGGTTTCTGACCTTGATGCTCTGGATCTGGAGGGGAAGGGGATGCCACGTCAGCCGTGATGGTGCAAACCCAAAGAGTGCAAGCCCGGAGAGCACACTGCAAGCCCACAGCTGGTGAAAACATCACCGGGCACCTGGCAAAACCACTAGGGATCAGGTTTTAAAAAGGTAAAACCCCAGCTGGGTAACTGAAGGGCGCAATAACCACTTTATGCTGGTCCTACCCATCTCAGGACCTGGTTTGTGCAAATATTGTCTACACAAGACACGCGACCTGCCCTGAAGCCGCCCCCCAGGCTCTTTCCATCAGGGAACTCAGCCGGAGCAGGGCTGCGCCCACCTGCAGCGTGTCGTAGCCCAGCATCACCGTCACCGAGCCGCTGCCATAGGACAGGCTGTAGGTCCGGCTGTTGTTGATGAAGGTGGAGGAGGCACGGGGGTTGAACTTGGCGTGATTTCCTGCGTGAGAGAGGAGGTGAGGGAGCTCCTGGGGATGCTACCGCCCGGTATCGCACCGGGGGGTCTCACCGGCAGGGCCGCAGGAGGGAGCAGGTCGGGCTGGGGATCTGCCCTGCGGCTGTTTCCAAGGCAGGCATTTTGCATCCCTGTTTTCTGTGCATCCCCTCGAGGGAATGACCATGGTGATCATAACCCCATCAGATTCCCAGTGTGAGCTCTTAAATCCCCGTGGCTGCCCGCAGCCGGCGCATGACAGTGGATGAGAACTACAGGCGAGCAGGCACCAGCTCCTCCAGCTGCAGCTCTGCTCTCCCCTCCGTCCATCCATGGAGAGCCAAGCACCGGCACTGTGATTTCAGCACCCTGAGGACACCCACAGCAGCCACAGAGATTTGGACACCATCATTAGCCAGCCACATAAAGGGAAAGGGCTCTGCGTCCTCAGAAAGCCCCAGAAAGGCAGTAGGGATAATTCTGGGGCTGACGTTGTGATTTTTCCCATGTGGTTGGACTAAACTGTGCTCTGGGGGGGGCTTTGTGCAACGCAAGCATCGCCCCTGCCGGTACTCACTGCAAGCCGGCGTCTGGCACAGGGTGGAGGGCACCCAGAGGTTGGAGGAGCCGGTGTCGAAGAGCACCAGGAAGTTCTGCGGGGGGGTCCCAATGCTGATCTTCCCGAAGTAGGAGGACTGCGGGCAAGAGGCAGGATGTCCCCACGGCCCCGGGGACGGCGATGGGACAGGCTTTCACCTCCCAGCCCCGTGTCGGGACCCAGCACTTTTCAGGGGTGCTGGAAAACCCAGGCTGACTCTTACAGGAGCAAAGGAGGTGGAAGGGACTGAACGGCCACCCTGCTTTTGCTCCCAGATAAAGTGATACGAAATATTTCTTTTGCTGCATATAGAAAAGTACAGCTTTTCAGGCTGGGAGAAAACGTTTCTAAAATCTAACACAGAAGCTTAAGAAAGAGTGAGAGAAAAAGAAATCTCACGCCCCTGGAGGCTCACGGGCGGACAGCTTGCTCCAACAGCTGGAAGCAAAGGGGGAACGTGTACTCACATCCAGATGGCTGGCTATCCGCTCGTGCACAACGTAGTTGTGCTTGACGTGGTATCTCCTGGCTGGGTCGTGCTTCATTTCCTTCAGGTAGTCCTCCAGCACGCCCGCCTCCCTCATCGCCTCCCGTGCGGACTTGTATTTCTTCAGTTTGATCCTGCACAGAGGGGGAAAATAAAAAATAAATTTAAAAGCAGGAAATCAGGAGACCGGACATTTTCAGATGATGCCTCCTCTGGGATCGATGAGCCGTCTGCTCGGCTGCTGGGCGCTTCTCCAGGGTCCCCTCCTAGCCAGGGACACGTTCTGGGCTGCTGCTGGTGCAGAACGATGGCTCATGGCGAGGCACGAGGCCAGATGCGCACAAAAACACCTTGTCCTCGGCTAGCACAGCACACGGGGGGCTACAAACCCGGCCGGGCTCTGCTCGCTGAGCTCTCCCCGCTCCCGCAGACCCACCTCAGCAGCCCCTCCGAGAGCTGGAGGCACAGCACGGCCAGGATGAGCCACTTCATGGTGCTGGCACCCCCGGCTCCGCGCATCCCCTCCGCAGGCTGCAGCGGCTGGGTGAGCCACCCGGGCTCCTGGCTTTATAGTGGCAAGCAGTGACCCCCCCCTTATCTGCTGACCTCTGTTTTCCATTACCAGAACCTGTAACCCTGGCTTGAAGGGTTTCTTTGTATTTGGGGCCACAAGGATCTGGGGAATTTTGTATCCTCAGCGGGGCGCCCAGATGAGAACAGAGCGACTCGCGCCTTCAGTGGCCACATCAAAGCATCGCCATCGGCCAAGGGGCCGGTTCTTATCGCAGCGGGGAGAGGAGTTATCAAAAAGTCAGCACGCTGGAGCCGTTTTCTCTCAAACCTGTTCCACCCTTCCCAAAACAAAGGCGCTCACAGCTCGCGGCGCGGGGAGGAACCTCGGTGCTCTTTTGCCTCCCTTTCAGCCGCCCAGGCACACCGAGCTCCGCCACGAGGAGGTTGTGGCGTGGAGGAGCAGCGGGTGCTGGAGCCAAGGCTTTTCCAGAGCCCGTTGCAGGGCTCTGCTGCCCACCCAGGGGCTCGGTGAGCCCACGAGGCTCCTTCTCGTGCCTCCTCCTAGGTGGCCTCAGCACCCTTCTGCCTCCTGCTCCGTCCTTCTCCGCTCCTTCAGCAGCTTCACAGTCCTTCGCTGTCCAAGTCCAGCCGGTTTCCATCTACTTTCACACTGGTTAGGACAAAAATCACTTAAAAAAATTATATGTATATATGAGGAACAACGGATAAAATATATATACATGAGGAATAATGGATGGGCATTCATCCTGGGTTGAAAAGCAGGTGCTGTGCTACCGGCCTCGGGGACAGCTAACGCCCTGCGGAGGGAGAGCTCTGGGGCATGAAGATGCAGCTTCACACATGGGGTCCTCACCCCGGCACTGAAGGTCAGGAAATTGCTGGTTTGCATTTTTTTTTTTTTATAATTTTTTTCCCTGTGAAACAAGAGACCCGCAAACACAGATCTCCCAAATGGCCAACAAACGCAGCAAATGGACCAAAATGTTTTCGGTTATAACCTAAACATTTCCTGGCAGCAGGAAAACTGAGAAGTTTTGTGTAAAGCCACACCTATGGAGCTTCCTACGGGAACACAGGTGGTGATACGTGACCGGGTGACACCGGGATGTCACCCCAGGGCAGCTGGTCCCCACTGAGCCCACGGGGGCGGCTGACCCCTCCGTGTTTTTGTGAATCTGCCCAGAAGCGTGCAAGCAGCTGCTGAGCACGATGCTTTACCCCGTTAGCAACCACTGGGGGATAACCAGGCAGGGAATCCCACAGCTATGTAACCGCTCTCCGTGGCATCCGGCATCCCCCGTGCTAAAAACCGATTTATGCAGAGCAGATTGCAGCTGAAAACAACTCACGACCCTGCCCTGTCCCTGTGCCATCCCGCAGACTCCCCCACAGCACCAGGACACCTCCAGGAGCCACAGCGGGGCCCGGCCAAGACAAACCCAGCCTGGAGGCGATGCCCCCACAGCTCAGCACCCCGTGCCCCCCTGGGACCCTGTGCCGAGCAGCCCGGCTCTTTGCTGCTCTCCGTTATCTGCTGCTACCGCGGCGCTCATCCCGTGTCGGCGCTGTGCACATATTTCACTCCCCCGGGAGCACCAGGAAGTGCGTGTCCTTTGCTGGATATTGAGACTGTAGTAAAGCAATTATCTTGTTTGCTAGCAGGATTGATAGAAAGATCAACTTATTAAGATTGGATAAAAAGCAAATTCTGGCTGAAAGCAAAGATCGGTTATCAAAACGTCAATATACCGAGTGTTATCTGCAGGTCCCCACGGGGACTCGGGCTTGCCAACAGACAAAGGAATAAGGTGCCCTCTACAGCACGCACAAACATTCTACTTTTGGCACTTTTTGACCCCAAAAATGTTAGATGGGGTTTGTTTGCTGAGGGATTTAGGCAGATTATGGGGTTGCAGTTTCTGACATCGGTGGCCATGCAGCCTTGCACGGGGCAGCGCTCACCTGCAGTGCTGGGCACGGGGCATCTCCTTGCACCAGGCTCTGACCACGTCCCTCTACTCACTTTTGGTTTCCTTTCCAAAAGCGTTGATGCAACATCCCAGCTCAGCCACGAGCCGTGCCCGCCCCAGGAGCCGTCCTTGCAGAGCAGTCAGCAGAACCCCACGGCCGCACCGCCACGATGGTGCAAGAACAGCAAGAGAGGAGCCGTCAGCAGACGTCCTGGCCACCCTGAGGGCACAGACATCTTCGACACGAGCCAGCAAATCCCCTTCCACCAACAGACCACCAGCCCCTAAAGAGGCAGCTACCACAGAATCACAGAATATTTAGGGATTGGAAGGGGCCTTGAAAGATCATCTAGTCCAATCCCCCATCCACCACCTCACAAAAGCTCTCAGAGCCTTGCACCAGATTGGAAATGGCTCTAAAGTGGCAGCCAGCCTCCCCCGTGAGCAGAGACCTTTCCAACCACCCCGAATTTCCTGGTCTGCTCCAGGCTCTGCCCTACCGATAGCAGAAATGCAGAGAGGTGACCGGTCCCAGCTCCGAGGCAATTTGCCACCCCAGCTCCCAGGCCTCTGCCCAGCCACAAAATGCTGCTGTTTGTCCCAGAAAACGAGAGCACATTAATTTTAATGATCATGAACATCGGTGAGCAGAAACCTGGGCCAACCCCGTCCTCCCCAGCCTGCGGGTTTGAGCTGGGAGAGGCTCAGCTGGAGAGGGCAGGGGCATCGGACCTAAGCGGAGAGGAGAGGGGAGAAGGTAATCATCAAGCGTTTCAAGCCTGAGATGTTCGTTTGCCTGACGCTTGGCCACTTTCTAAGATTCTTTTAGCTAAATAACACCCTTGTGCTTGGTTTAACATTGAGTTTGCTGCTGCTCTGAACAGTCTGCCTGCAGCAAAGTTGGCTGTGACCTCTCTTTTCATCTGCTCTCATCGAGTCTGAGAATATTCTCAGGCTTGCTTGTACCAAAAAAGAAGAAAAATAAATATCATGAAAAAAAAAGCACAAATGCTTTATCTTATTTTTATGGACTTTTATTTCTTTGTAGTGCCCTTTGGAAATAAAATCGTATCCAACAGAGGTGTCTAAAAGAAGGGGGCTTTGCAGGGAAGGGGATGCTCCAGCGCGTGGCGACACGAGGAGCTGGGGCGTGGGGCGAGCAGCGACGGGGTCAGCGCGGGACCCGGGGTCACTCACGCAGCGGTGGCGAAGCCCACTTGGTTGTTGCCCATGTCGTAGATGGAGTAGTAGGACCTCAGGAAGACGTCGCCGAGGATCCACAGCGGCTGCCCGTTCTGGGAGGGCAGGTAGGTGGATTCGATCCCGACGGTGCAGTAGCCGCTGTTGCTCTGGTGGGAGGAAAGATCCGTGTTGGAAAGCTCCGAATTCACAGCTCCAGGCTCCCCCCACTGAAGGGGGTCTCGCAGCAGGGCTGTGACCGCCGTGCCCCCCTCCAGCCTCATCCCCTGCGGCTCAGACCCCGTCGGGCAGCGAGATGCCGTACCTGGAGCATGTAGGCGGAGGGAGGCAGGGGGAAGCTGGTGCCACTGATGACAAAGGTGAGGGTGGGCATGCTCCCGATGTTGCTGCAGCTCGCCACGTACTAGGGAGAGAGAACGCCACAGCTGGTTTGTAGCCGGGGGGCTCCGTGCAGACACGGCTCAGCGTCTGCTGGGACACGGGTGACAGGCTCCCAGCACGAGCTGCCACCCCCGAACCCAGGGAGGCAAATTTTATCAGATCCATCATTTCCTCTGCAGAAATTACAGCAAAAACTGGATTTCCAATGCCCGTCCGACCCAGCTGCCTGCTTGTGACAGATGCATCCCCTTTATCTAGTCCTCCTTTTGCCCAGCCTGGTCTCACCTGGCCGTTGCCGTCAGCCTGAGCTCCGATGTACTGCATCAGCTGGGTGAAGACTTGAGTGGGGACGGTGAGGAGGGAGGTCCCCGTGTCGACGATTCCCTGACAGCCCTGGCTACACCAGCCGCTGCTCTGCCCACCGATGGAGATGCTGCAGAAGGAGAAGACAAGCTGCTCGTGAAACGTGCCCTGACGTGCTGCAGGATGAACGCAGGGCGGGAGCACAGTGTATGAGGAATGATTGAATTTTACCTCCAAAACCTGCACATTTAAAAGTCTGGTTTTCTCTGATTATACATAAGCAGAGTGAGGATTAGACCCCAGAGCCCCAAAATGCCTGAAATCTGAAATCTTTGAAGCCACCAAAGATGACAGAAAGGTTCCCCTTGTGGCCACAGATCTAAGACAAGCTAGAGGAAGCTGAAGAAAGCAGCATTTTACTCTTCGATCCCGATCTGCCAGTAGCTGGTCTGGGTGACGGGGGTCCAGGTGATCTGCCCCGTGTACAGGTTGGGGTCGACGCCTCCGAAGATGAGCTCTCCGCCTTGGCTGCCCTCCTGCCTGCAGGAGGAAGGCACAGGGACACACTCGGGTATTTGCAGCCATCGGCGTCCGCTGACAGCAGCCTGCTGCTAGCATGGTGCGTGCCAGCAAGTGGAACAGGGAGCGGAAAAGGTTGAACAGGGAGGAGAGCAGGAACGAAGCACAAATTTCCAGGCCCTCCTGAAGGTTTCATGAGGTTTGTAACAAAAAAAAAAAAAAAAAAAGAATATTGCTGGAGAGCACGAAGACAGCACAAGGTGGAAGGAAAAAGGGGAAGGGGCGCATCCTTACCCGCTCAGGTAGAAGCTGAAGATGGGGGAATCCAGCAGGTTTTGCTGCAGCATGCTCTGCATCACCGTGGTGGCACCGCCGGCAGAAAGGGAAGGGAAGGCCAGCCCCAGGATGCCATCGAACGGGGAGTACACAAAGTTGGTGCCAGGCTCGGTCTCACTCAGGCCGAACTCCTGGTTGGTGATGGAGAGACCTTGGACCTAGGGATGGAGAGAAAAGGGGCAGAGCCCACCTGAGAGCACAGCCCAGCGCAGCGGGACCCCAGGAGGCGGCAGGACACCGGGCTACGCAGCGGGACGGCGAGCCAAAATCAGTGCAAATACAATGTATTACGCAGAATAAGAGACTGTTAGAGCCAAGCAATAGATTTCCCGCTTTTTGCTCCCAAGGGAAAACCCCAGAAGCAATCAAGCTGTTTTTTTTCCAGGTGCGCACTCCCATCTCAAGGGCACACAGGGGACCGGGGCGCCCCGCGCTCCCCCCGCCACGGTGTCACTCACTGTGACCGTGTCGTAGCCGAAGATGCCGGTGAGGCTGCCCGTTCCATACTGCAGGGAGAAGTACTCGTCCTGGGTTGAAAACGTGGAGGACTGGTTGGGGTTGAACAGGTTGTGGTTGGCTGGATTGGGAGAGCAAAGCAGAAGGGTGACGGTTCCAGCCAGGGGCTGCTTTTGATAAAACAAGCAGTAAGGCAAGCCCTAAATACGATAACGGTGGAAAGAAACGTCCCCCCAACTTGACTGGGGCCTCCAAAGTCTAGGATCCAAAGGGATTGCCCACCCTCAGCCCTTTTTTTGCCACCCACCCCTTGCCCAGGAGCTACTCACTGCAGGCCTGGCTCTGGCACAGGGTGGAGGGCACCCAGAGGTTGGAGGAGCCGGTGTCGAAGAGCACCAGGAAGTTCTGCGGGGGGGTCCCAATGCTGATCTCCCCGTAGTAGGACATCTGGAGGAAAGGGGATGCTCTTCCCATCCCATCCCCAGCCAACAAACAGCACCACGAGGTGCGCTTGCTAAATCTCAGCCCCGCCGGCATTACGGGACTGGGGGTTCCCAGCGCCGCTTCATGGGGCCGGAGGGTCTGCCAGAGTCAGTGCTCTGCTCTATTGATCATTTACACCACCGTGCTCCCAGCAAGGGGGTTTAAAACAGCTGCACACATTGAGCCTGGCGCGCAACGTCGCTCTTTGCTTGGGCTCTCCCACCAAGCACAGCTCCCGGTTGGTGCCATGATGGCCCAGACGTGGCCGCAGCAGCTGTGTTTGTGAGCTGCTCAGGGCACATGGATCCTTCCCTCAGTGCCCCACGAGCTGCTTTCGGTGTATTTCCAAAACAGAAGACAGTACACAGCTGAGCAGCTCCATCCGCATTAACAAACGTTTCCTCTTTTCCTACGCTGCCACGAGAACGGCCGCCGAAATAAACGGTGGGGTTCAAGGTCCTACGTGGAACTTCCCAAACTTCCCTCTCTTTTCTCATTTCGGTCCTCCCGTCTCTTCTCTCCCTTATTTTCAGCTAATGGATACTCACATCCATGCTGTTGGACAGGGGCTCGTAGGTGCTGGAGAAGTTGTTGAAGAACTTGTAGGCAGGGTCGTGGTAGCGGTGCCTCCGCAGGTACTCGTGGAGCACGCCCTTCTCCTTCATGGCTTCCCGGATGGACTTGCCTTTCTTCAGAGGAATCCTGCACGCAACGAGCAGAAGTCAGCAGGTCGGTGTTCTGTGAAGCAAGCCTTCACCTCTCCAGCTCCTTCAGTTTTATTCCTCCATCCATCTTTTCTGCCTCCCTGCCCTGGCTGACTCCTCTCCCACAGGCAGATTTGCTCCGATCAGCACATCCCTGGAGGGAAGTGGCCCAGTCTTGGCCACGGGAAGAGTCCTGGGCTTCGGGTCCCGATCCCTTCAACTAATGAAAAATGAGTTTGACATCAGGCCTGCCTTGTCCATGACCTCCCTGGGATACAGGGAGCTGCACTGTGAAATACGATTTATTATTTTTTTTTTAATGTGAAAGCCAACCCAACGTGACCGTTTTCTAAAGAGTACTCAGCAATACTAAGCCCTGGCCCCAGATAAAACCTAAGACCCCCAACGCATTTCACACTGCCGCCCTTCCTGACTTGCCACAACGCTGGGAACAGCTGAACCCCGACCGAGGTTCCTCCGTGCTCACCTCAGCAGCCCCTCGGAGAGGTGCAGGCACACCAGAGCAAGGAGCAGCCACTTCATGGTGATCTTCTCTTGCTGGCAGGTTCCGAGGAGACCTTCAAAGCCCCACAGCCCACCCTTTTATACCCCAAACGCTCGCTATCTCCCTGCATCAGCATCCACACATGCCTGAGGTTTATCAGTGCACCCATAATATTTGCAGGAGACTTTCCCGCAACCCTAAGGAATATCTTGAAAACTCCAAAGTCAAACACCAGTGGCTAATGCCATTGTACGTACAAGCTATTTTTTTGAAAAACAACAACGAGAAAAAGCTGATAAGAAAGACTTCTTGGGAATAATCCAAACCTACAAGAGTCAAGTTTGCTGCTACCCAACTCCTTCTGGATTCGATAGGGCTATCAAATACTTCCTTGGGAGAGAAATGGAAAACGGTTTCCAGGAATAGGATGGAAAGACTAACATGGGTTATCAGCAGTTGTGTTATCTCCTGTTTCCATTCCAGCTCTTACCTCTAGCACTTTAGAAGGTCCCAGAATGACCCTGGACGAGAGAAACCCACGGGCTTGCAGAGGAGGCTCCGTGCACAAAGGATTGCTCGCTTAGGAAGATGCGGGTGGCCCTATTAGTGGTTCTTAACCGGGCTCCTGCTGGGGAAGAGCTTTCAGGAGGGACTTCCATGCACCAAGGGATTAAGCTGTGCATGTTGTCACACAACTAGCTCTCCTTTGCTGTAACTCGGACAAACAGGCCAACCCACCCTGCACCAAGTGGTGGCAGAACCCAAGGAAAGGCACCGTGCCCAGGGGAGGCCAGCACGGCCACGGAGAGCGAAGCCACGTCTTGCTCAGCACGAGCTGAAGCACCTCGTTCCCACCAGCCCCCCAAATCCCACCCCTCCAAACCTCACACTACCCCCGGTGGAAACAGGGCATCTTAAGGGCAGGACTCCAGCGAGCACGGATCCCCCCGCTGCGTTCAGCCCACGTTCAGCACGTCAAAGTCCAAGGCAACCTCGTGCTTTCCTCCTGCTTGTCTCGGTGGAAGGCTGGTCCACGATGAACTGTCGGTGGTGGCTGTGCCCTAAAAAGAAATTCTGCTGAAGACTCGGTAGTTTCAGAGCCTCAGCCAAACGTTTCTGCACCAAGCTCCGGCCCCTGCTCAAAAAAACATCGCATGAAGTTATCCCACAGAGGCATCCCCATGGTCGCCAGCCAGCAGAGGCGGAAAGGCACCTGTTTGTGCACAAGGTTTTTTTATTTTCCAAATTTATTGCAGTTTTTCCCTATTTTTTTCCTGTTAATCAAAGCCTCACTGAATTGCTTCCCTTCTGGTTTCCTCTCCAAGAGGAGATTTTAGACCACCACCAGCAGTAAGCAGGAGCTGTTCCACCCTGGGACGCAGGTTTACCCCTCCCTGGGGCAGGAGAGGTGCCGGGGCAAAGCGAGAAGGAATAGGGCCGCGGGGAGCTGTCTGCACCATCAGCCCTCTCCTCCTCAGCAGTTGGGTTTAGGAACACAATACGTGCCAAATATTTTGTGTCCCGGCTTATTATCAGAAGGACAAAATATCTTTTTAACTCAAACGTTATCTTATCACCGAGGATTGGCACAAGCAGCAGCAACTGTTCACTCCCTGGCCAAAACAAGAGGGGGACAAAAAGGACATGGCTGACCAGGACGTGAGGTGACCAAACCTTCCCCACGGAGCTAATTGCTTTTTTATTTAACCTGTGTCTCACCTTTGGAGTCCACGAGAGCAGGGACAAGGCTGTGCCTGGTCATGATGGGAGATGCATCATTTATCGTCACCTATAAAAAAGTGTATTTTAGTAAAAAGGTTGGCTGGGGATGGGTTACCATCCACAGGAATCGCTCAGAGGTGTGTAATTTCCCTCTTAGAACCGTGACCAAGTTCAATATAGTCGTTTTTAGTTCAAAAGAGCCGCTTTGTTCCTTTCTTCTCAAAAATCAAGCTCCCAAAACAACTGGTCCTGAAGACATCAGACATGCCACAGCCAGACCTGCTGCGGGCCCACGGGCGCCAGGGTGAAAAGGGTGAATTGCAGGACACGAGGTGGGTTTGGAGAGGCCACGGGCAGGAGAAGGTTGACTTCATCCACCCCAGCCCCCCCCAGATGTTCAATGTTAAATAAAAAGGACACGACCAGCGGATAATCGTCATATTCCGTTTATTCTGTATACATTCGTAGTGCACGTTAAGGTAAGACATGAGCACTCCTCGGGTCACATAGCACTGCTACTGTTCTTCGCCTTTAAGGTTACACCCGGATGAAATATAAAGAGGGACCGAATGGATATCCATAGGAATAACCTGAAGAAGCAATTACACAGCAGGATCAACCCCTCCGGTAAGATCAACCCAGTCCCCGGTGGCCAGAGCCCCAGAGCACCTTCGTTTTTCTGCCGCATCGAAATGTTCAGTATCAAAGACACCAGTACAAGGAACAACACGGAGAACCACGGGGGAGAAGAGCTCGAGATAACACGGATGCATCTGGGTCTTTTGACTTGAAAATCACATTCGCTTAGGGAAGAAAAACAAATTAGGCCCCTTCTTAAGAATTAACTTTTTCTATACCCCGGCTTGTAATTGGCAACTTCAAAGCTCTCGGGATTTCCCCTAACGTATTCAACCTTTGGTCCTGTTTGGTAACAGGAATCTGAACCTGTTCTGCTACCCGTGCACAGCATTGCACCAGGAGCCACGTTTGGGGGAAAGAGAAACTTCCCAGAAAGACTGGCTGCAGCCCCCTGGAAGCTGGATTTGGACCACGACGAGGCAACGCGTTCATTAACAATCGCTCGTTAATGATACTTCACAGTCAAAATACGACCCACGAGGGCTGAGCAGCGTAACGTGGAGGGACAGAGGAACGATTTGGGGAGAAAATGGCTAAGAGAACATACGGACGTAGTACCAAGCCCTGCCGCAGCGCTCTCCCTCGGATCTCACAGGCATCAGCACACCAAGGAGGTCGCCACCACCTTCCCTGTTTTGCCACGGTGAAACTGAGGCACGGGGAAAGGAGATGCGGAGCAGAACCCGAGGTGGGAGCCCTGCTGGTGCGAGACAGGGTCCTGGGGATCGGAGGTATTTGGTCGGTAATCGCTCGCTGGAAATAAAGACAGCAGGAGCTGAAGCTGGGTTTGGGTTTTGTCCCGGAGGACAGCATGGCTTAGGTATGAAAAGTGACACTTAGTACTGAGACAATCAAACTCTGCAGAAATATTGATCCCTTAACCCTCACAAGCCAGCCTCTCCTTTGCCACCCCCTCCCTGTAAGGCAGATACAGCTCACAAATAATCAAACCTCCTTCCCTAGCGGGAAAAGCAGGCACATAAAACGGGTTAGAATTAGAAAACAAAATGAAAAACCCTCCCACAATAAACAACGACTGGGAGCCATGAGAAGCTATACACCTCCCAACAGGTTCCTGGGAAAGGGAAGGGTAAAAGACCTCTTTATGCAGTCACCAGGGAAGAAATATCAGGGGAAAAACTCTGGTTGATTAACTCAGAACTCAAACAAGAAGCACTTTAAAAGGTTAAGACAGTCAAATCCTCGCTGCACAGCAGACACCTGCTTCCCCAGTCGTCCCCTAAACCTCGATCCTACAAGCAGAGGACAGCGAAGCAGCACCGCAGCCTCCAGCAGGAGCCACACAAAGCCACCGAGCAGCAAAGCCCAGGATCCAGCAGCCAGGCTCGGGCTGCCAGCTCGTCCCCATTACCCCGGCCAGCTTTGTTTTGTTGCCCAAACCTCCTCTTAGGATCCCAAGCAAGTCTCAGCAAACCCCGGAGCTGCCTGCGCACTGCTCCATTTTCCAGGTTCCCATCCACGGACAGAAGAGCTGGGCACAAGGGGCACCAGGCGAGGGATCCACCTGCAGAAGCAAGCTGGGAATTAAATGACCTCAGGGCTTCGCTCAGCTTCGGGGACCGGTGCTGGAGAAGGCTTCAGACGTACGCCCACTCGTTCCTTTCCTCCCAGCCAACTGTGTGCCGTCAGCTGGAGGCACAGAGCCCCGGATGGATCGCGCAATCTCGAATCCAGATCTAGGGATCCAGCCACAAAGGGTGAGGGGTTCTGCTCCGCGGAGACCGTCTTCGCTGCGGGGGGTGCGCCATGGCTGGTGGGACAGGGGGAGTTGTCGGTAAGCCCTGGTTTGTTTCCCACCCAAGTGAGCACGCACGTGTCTATGCACTCCTTGGGAAAGTCCAGCAAACTCGCACGTAAGGCTCAAAGCAGGACCTGCGAGGTCCATCCTTGCAAAGTGCCATAAAGATACAGCATATTTCAGAATTTTCAAGCAAAAGAAAACAGTAAGAAGGAATGACTCCAAGGAGTTCCCAGTGGGGATCCCTACTGCCCAACACCCAAATCAAAGAACTGAAGGAATGAAAAAACACCAGCTCAGACACCCCAGCCTTCCCACCTCACACTGATTTTTCCTCCTGCAACCGTTTCAAGTCTGACCACTAGAGGAAGCTGCGACACTGGAGAGCTCCACACAGGTGGAAATACCAGGGAGAAACCCAAAATAGTAACATTTCTGCTCCCAGTGCCCCAAGAACTACTGCCTCAGCGTTTGAACAACCCCAGTCTGCTCCTGCACCTTCACACCACCTGCAAAATTGAGGCGTAAGAAGTTACGAAAGGGTCCGGGTCACTTAACGCAGATATTGCTCTAGTGAACTTTTCCACAAAAGCAAAGAAAAATGAGAAAAATCAACTGCACGTGAACTTGATGCACACCCTGAAAGCCATAATAAAACATCGTTCGGTTTCCTGGTTGCCCACATGAAGTTTCCCACTGAGTTGCTTAAACATTAAACAAACCCACTGCGAACAATGGGCTGTGACCAGCTTTTCATCCCCGAGGCCTTCCGGGGAGGTGGCGATACCGCAGCGTGAAGCAGAGGACGGAGAAGCGAGGTGCCCACTGGATTACGATTCTCTGAAAGCAGCCAACATCAGTTCTTCCTTAAAGACGAGAAAACGCTTCTTTTTTTTTTCCTTCCTCCTTTGAATAGGTGCAGCTGTAAAGGGGGTGCGGGGTGCTGGGGTGCGGGATGCTGGCGGGGACCGGCAGTACGGTGGGTGCTGTGCACGCACCCAGCTGCTGCCCAGGGCTCTCCTCGCAGAAGCTTTTGATGTCCTTGTGAGGTAGGGGAGCTTTGGGATCGCTGGAGGAGGCCAGGAGGCACAAGCCAGACAGCACAGTTCGTCAGGACGTGAACGGCAGCAATCCAAAACATCAAGGCCAGCTTTCCCAAATCCAAAGCTAGTTCGAGCCACGTAAACGGGAGCCCGGCCCTTCGGGGGACCGCGGCGAGGAGCCCCCAGCAATGCAGCCGTGCTCCTCCCGACACCTCCGGGCACGTCCCATCCCTCGGGGACACGCAGCTGGGGGCCACCACGGCCACGGGGAGCAGGCGGTGCCACCAGCAGGTGCCACCACCAAGCGCCCCAATGCTGACGGACACACGAGCCCTCACCCAACTGCACATCCCCAGCCTGCAGACCTGGCCCTGCCGTCGTGCTCCACGTAAACGTGAAACATTTCATCTTTTTTAACCTTTCTGGGGGAAATTGGGGAGTATTTTGCATTCCCCAGCGGGGCAGTGACGCTGTGAAGGCAGGTTCACGCAGAGGCTCCCTAGCACTGCGCTGCGGGGTCAGAGCCGCTGGAGCTGTCCCGGGGGCGACGCTTACAGATTAGACACTTCTCATTTAGAAATTAGAAAAATAATTAGAATTATTTAAGTAGTTTGGTTAAGGCTTAATGCAGTTAATTTTTTTAATACATAGAGTTAAACAATTTCTTCTCTCACTTCCTTAAATGAAAGGTTGATAGGTTTAGGGGAATACATTACTTGTCCCTTTCCCTTCAAATAAAGTCATTTGGCATACATATAAAAATATATGACTTGGGTTTCCTTTCGGTTATAAATCACTCAAGGGTTGGAGTGGAGAAAACAATGGGCGACAAACACGAGAACTTCCCAAAAAAAAGGAAAAAATCACTGAATATGAGCATGTGGTGCACTCTGAATTTCTAGTGCAATAAACAAGTCAAGGAATCCGCGCTGTGCAGACACGGGCACGGCATTACCCGGACTTCGATGCCTTTCCGAGCTGCGTGCCACGTGCCCGTGCTCCCAAAAGGGTCCCGCTCCAGCATGACAGCACCGCACGAAAACCAGGCTGAGCTTCAGAAATACGGCAATCGAGCCCGTGGCCCTCGGAAGCAGGTTACGGCTGGACAACCAGGTTCCGTCCCCTTTCGCACCAGCGGCTCTCCGACTTCAAATCAGAAAGCTTTGGGAACAAGGACACGGCAAGGCTCAGCGAACGAGCGCTCCGTCCCTCAGCTCGCATCCCAGGGAGGGAGATGAACACGGAGAGCAGAAACGCGGGACTCCAAAGCGACCCAGAGCGCTTCTGCCTCGCAGAAGCGGCTCGCAATGGCAAAGAGGGACACAGGGAGGGACTGAGCTGCAGCGTCACCACGCAGAGGGGCGGTGGCACGTCCCCACCCAGAGAGGGGCACAGACCCTACACGGGACCTCAAAGGGAGGCCTGACAGCTCAGCTCAAACTCAGCCCCGGTGTCAACAGAAAAATCCAACATCAAAGGCCGCAAGTTTACCCGAGAGCTGAAACTCAGCCCTTCCCAAGGCTGCAGTTGTAGGAAACGCGCGGCACGCTCACTCGAAACACAGATCAAATATTTCTCATGGGCCCAGCCAGGCACGTGGGTGGTGGAAACGTCTTTGATACAACTCCAAGCTCGGCTGCCTTGCAGCTCTGCTCGCACTCCCACGTCTCCCCCACCGCTTCCCACCCACCCACCCACCCTGTGGCAGTGAATCCCAGTTAAAAAACCATAAAATTAAATTAAAAAAAAAAAATTGATTCTCAGCTGCTCTTTTCCCTGGCCACAGCTCAGCAAAGCCACCAGCTCTCATCGGAGACCCCAGGCAGAGCGCGTGAGCAAGCACGTTTCGTATTGGCACCGGTTTTGGCAACTACCACTGGGATGCAAAAGAGCATTTAATAAATAATTAAATAAATAAACGAATAAATAAATCAACAAGTCAACGGCACTTCTGAACAGCCACCAAAAAGAACCCTTAAAAATCAAAACAGTGTACGGTACAGTTGAAGGCTTCTATCGCAAACCTACGATCTCTCATCCTTGCAGTCTTCCCCTCCTCTTTTTAAGCAGGGCGTCTTCAGGAAATGAGGTTTGTGTGATCACAGTGTCTGTGTCCATGGCTGTGTCTCCTCCTCTACTAATTTCTAGAGTCGCCCAATTTAAATCAAATCTGGGAAAGGGCCAGAAGGACGAGAAGCTTCTGCGAGCTTCAAGGAAGCAGTGCAGAGGGAGAAAGGAGCAAGCTGAGGGGGGGGAAAGACTGCAGCATGAGCTCCCGTGGTGTCAGGGACCACGGAAAGCACAAGGCAAGACTGACTTTGGAGTGGCCTGACCGCAGAGCTCGCTGCCCCCGGAGCCGTGAAACCCACGGGAGATGGGTTTGAGCTTGATTTGCCGTGGAGCTCCCGCAGCACCTCGTTTTTGGAACCGCCTCTCCACCGTGCCCCGGCTCTGCAGCCAGGCTGCCTGCGCTGCCCACGGAGCTGCCGGGAAATCAGAGCTGGCCCTGTCCGAGGCGGTACCCGCGCAGCGCCACCTCCTGCTGCCGCCTCCTGCCCCTCTGTTCACCTCCGCACGGCGGCTTCCAGTATCCCGTAAGGCTTTATAAAACAAACTACACGGGAGAGACGGGGAGGGGAAGACGGACGGACAGACTAGCCTTAACATCAGCTGCAGGACCCATCCCATGACACCAGGAAATGGGGTAACGGGGAAGCGGAGGGCGATGGCGAATGGAAGTCACGCTGAAGGGCAGGTACCAAAGCCACAACACAGTGCTCGCACTCGGCAGCGCCCCTCACAGAGGCAGGTCAGTGCTGTTATGTCGAGTTTTCCGTGAAGTCCCGTCATCCCTCGGCAGGGCCCTTTGCAAATTGGACATGGCTGCTGTCTTTTTGAGGTCAATGATGGCGTAGGAGTCCGTCCGGCGGGCTTCGTGGGCACCGGGAGGTGCAGCACAGGGGGCCGGGGGCTTCGCGTGCCCCTTGCGAGGCTCAGCCTCCAGCTCCACCTGGATGTAGTTGAGCTGCCGCGGCTGCTCCAGCCGGGGCCGGGGGAAATCGAAGCTGAAGACGTTGGGCACGCAGCCCCGACGGGGTTTGGGCAGGAAGCCGCCGCGCCGCAGGCTGCTGCCCCCGTGCAGCGCGGTGCTCTCCGAGTTCATGTAGTTCTGCAGGGGATCCTCTTCGCCAGCCTCGGGGTAGCCGTTGGGGGAAGGCGTCAGCGTGTCCCCAGCGTCCTCCTCGCCCCGCCGGAGCGGCTGGCACTCCCACACCGGAGGCAGCGAGGGCAAGTTCTCGTAGTGCAGCAAGGCTGCCCTGCGCTGGGAGCAGCCGGCTGAGCCCGCGTCCTCCCGGGGGACTTTCAAGCGCCCGGCCCGGCAGAGGGACGAGCTGCCGGGGGGCAGCAAGCCGTTGACGTTTTCGTAGACGCACTGGGGCGAGGGGCACTCACCCTCGCACTCGTTGTTGTTGTTGTTGGGGGCGCAGAAGTGGGTCCTGCACTCCTGGGGGTGCCGAGAGATGCGCCTGTAGTTGGGCGCGGGGCCCAACACGAATTTCACCTCCCCTGGTTGCAGAAAGACCTGGGGGTTGCGGTCTTCGAGGGAGCAGCTGCGGTTCCTATGAGGGAAAGGAGGGTGGGCTTCAGGCAAGGAGTGCATACAGTGTCGGCCCCTCGGCTCCTGATCACCATTGGCCGTGTTCACGTAGGTGTGGGACTGCAAGGAGAGAAGCAGAGGGACAGTGAAGGGAGAAGAGAAGAGGCAAGGGCAAAGCAACTGCCAGGAGCTGAGAAAGCGACAGGGAAAAGTGGTGATGGAGGAGATGAAAAACATTCCGAAGTTGAAAAGATTTGGGGAAGCAAAACATAGAAGTCTGGATTTGTGGGCCGAGGGAGAGAAAAAAAGGAGTCCGACTGCAGGAGACACACGTCATCTATTTCACATCGGATGCACATGGTACAGAACAAGAAGCAAAGCCACCTGAAAAACGTTTCCTTCAGCTCCTTACACGGGATATACGGCAGCACTCACCCCTACACAGGCTTCTCTGATAGTGGCTGAGATAAGATGAATTATGGAGGGAAAATCTTAACTTCTAAAACTGAGAATAAAGAGCTGATCATCAAAAATTAAACAAACCCGAACTCGGGCACACATCTGCACATCGGTGTAGGGGCTGCAGCGATAGCTGGCGGATAAGGACATATGACAGACTCCCAAGCTAAGCGCTGCTGTTAAATAGTTGTCAAGTGAATGAACAGATGGGCATCAAGGACGCCAATCAGCCCACCTCAGTGGAATGCCTGTTTTAGTGAAGCATCAGAGCAGAAGTCTCTGAGACCAAAATGAAGCAAAGCAGAAAAAGGATGGTGAAGATACAAGGATCCCCTGAGGGTCCTTGAGTAAGGACTTTGAGCAGGAGTGAGAGAAACCAAGCATTGCACAGGACTGGAAGCAAAGCAAGCTCGTTGCTTGCAAACAGCAGAATTCAGGACATCCATGTTTACCTGCTCGTCAGGCCCAATGAGGGCATGAGTGGAGTCTTCACCCACGGAGGAATGCCTCAGGCTGCTCACGGAGGGGTGGCGGGCTGCCGAGTAGGACAGGGGTTCTCCAGAGAAGCTGTGAAATCCATTGGGAAATCCTGGGACGGTGTACCCCAGACCTGGGAAAGAACAAAGGCAGACAGTCAGAGCATCAGTTTGGTACAAAAAAAGAGCAGACTGCATTTTCACAGTGAGCTGGCCTCTTCGCTGCACTCTCTAAATCAGAATCAGCTGGCCTGGGGAAGACGAAAACCAACCAAAGGGTGACAACCTGGTTGGCTACCAGAGGTTTTTTTTTTGTTGTTTTTTTTTGTTGTTTTTTTGGTTTTTTGCCATTTCCTTGGGAACAAAACACCACATCGCAGACAAGTGGGGCCTTAAAATAAACCCGCTGCACGGGGCGCGCACGGGTATAAAGACACAGGCCAGCAGCGAGGCAGCGCTCGGGAAATATCCGTGCCCTGCAAGGGGCACTTTGGCACGAGCCATCGCAGGCATCGCCCGCATCTCTGCGCCCGCTTCTCCCCGCAGACCGAAGGAGCCTTACTGCTGGGTGCCTGGGGGGTCCGGGAGAGCTCCCGCTCCGTGGGGTGACTGTTCCTGGTGATGACAACCGGCTCCTCCACGACGTTGATGCTGTTACACTGCATCAGGTCCTGGAGCAGGTTAAAGATCTCCTCCGCTCTGGAACACTTGAAGGCAAAAATCCCTGCGGAGTAGCAAGGAGGAGGGTCAGAAAACGAAGAAAGCAATCCTGCTGTAATCAGAGAAAACATAGTTCTGCGCACTAAATGAGCGGGCAGTTTTGGTTTCTTTTGCTGGATTTGACATAATTCACCCCTGCAACTCACAGCCACAGGAGACCAACCAATAACTCGGTGGATTAAAGCATCATCGCACCAAATGATGTGTTCTTACAAGAAAAACAGCGAGCGCCCCAATTAACTTATGGCACCCACTCCCAGATGAGCAGAGGTGTGAAAAGGGATGGGCTAACCAGTCTTGTTTCAGCTCTCATCTTCTGTTTTAACTCACTTGGCACCCTGGCCAATTCTCAATGCCACAGGAAAGTATTTCCAGTGACTGGTCGAGGCTGAGCTGGGCCCTGTGGAGTGCGTACGGGAGGGAGGGCCGAGCACGTCACATTTCAGAAACGCATCAAATTCAGAAGTGTCTCCCCAAACGAGCAGCCCAAACCAGAGCTGGTGTGTGCAGAGC
This sequence comes from Anser brachyrhynchus, assembly GCF_964034855.1. Taxonomy (NCBI): domain Eukaryota; kingdom Metazoa; phylum Chordata; class Aves; order Anseriformes; family Anatidae; genus Anser; species Anser brachyrhynchus. The sequence continues at coordinate 3,639,696 of NC_137720.1, read as the reverse complement.
AAGCCAATCCCAAGCTGGCACGCACACACACGCACAAAAGCCATAGCAACGAGGACGGCATGGCAACAGCTGCTGCTACTCCAAAGAATAATGTTTAAAACATTCTGGCCAAAAAAACCCAGCTATTTCTGCCTTATATAAGATGGGGAGCGGCACCAGGAAGCAATCCTCCAAATAAAATTAATGTAGCAGAAAAAATCCTACAAGGAAGGGAGAACTCATCACAGCACAGTGCCATCCCTCTCACTTCTGTCTGCATTAAGACCGATGAGTAAGTGCGTGTCTGCTAAAAATGTCCTAGGATACGAAGAGCAAACAGCTTTATCACCGCTCCTTGGGTCTAAATAAAACCAAAACGCACCGACAGCAGAATTCTAATCCCTGATCCTGGGAAAGGCAAAACAGACGACCGAAGACAAGCAGTTCCCATCGCTGGCACGCCATGCCAGGAGAGGAAAGCTCCACTTCCATAAATCTTAAAAAGGAGCATACGGCACTACAGATTTGTGCAGTACTCCACAGGCACCGAACAGTCGTGCAAAGTCATTTTGGATACGGAGTTTACAAACACGATAACAGAATGAGGAAACAAACTTTTTTCCCCCCCTCTCCTGGGATGCATGTGCCAGGAAAACACTCAGCTCTTTAAAAGCAAGAGACAGACTGGTGGAGGAACTAAGAGGCACCAGAGTAAAACTGGAGTCTGCTCCCGGTGCTGATGACTTGGCACCCAGTCCGGGGTGACTCACTTCCCTCTTCTATGCACAGCATCCCCGTGCATAAAATCAGTAAAACGCACAAGTCCCTTCCCTCTACATCACGGAGTGCTGCCGGACACAAAATACAAAGCAGTCAGGAGGAACAGCGCTAACCAAAGCAGAGAGAACGTGGTGAAAACCAAACGGCGTTTAAACAACTGCTGCTACTGACAGGCACTTGAGAGAGCTGTGAAATAGTCAAATGCTAAGCAGGGGGGCTGCAGAAAGGTGCAGCTGACGTCCCAGAGCTACTCCCAGAGCTCAAAGATGCTCGGCAAAGCTTTAGTCTCGCAGAAAGCACTTCCCAGGACCTGCTGAAACACGTCCAGCAGCCCCTCCTACCGCGGCTGTGCATCCTTTGGAGCTGACCGGGTAACTAACGCTCTCCCTGACGTTAGATGTGCTCCAATGGAAACTTGAGCTCAATCCTGTTTCACTAATTACCTCGAGTGCCAACGCACTAGCAAAATGAGACTGTGAGATTTATGACCAAGTCCAGAGCTCTCATTAAGTGTTTTAATTGGGAGTAAAGACTGCATGTGCGTGCCCACTGGTGTTCTGGGGGAACAGAGGCTGCAGAAGGACCTGTGGATTTGTTAGATGTGGGAATTTGGGAGGAAACGAGCATCGGCTCAGCCCGGCTGCCGGGGAGCAGAAGCCTCGGAGCTCCTTCCCCCGGGAGCCGAGCACTCACCCTGCCCCGTCTGGCAGCGGCGGCCGCTCTCGAAGGAGAAGAGGTTGGAGTCGTAGCCGTAGCGGCGCAGGCAGAGGTAGGGCCACCGGACCGCGTCCCGCTTGTGAGTGTGCAAGATGAGCTCCGTCTGTGTCAGCTCCATGATCCCAGATCCCAGCTCGTTGCCTTCATCGTCCACGTTCGTTACCTGCAGAAGCCAGGCACTCGGTGCGTTGGGAGACATTAAAAAACAAACGGCCACCCACAAAGGTCCTGTGATTCCCACGGATTCCCCCTCCAGTTACTGAGATGACTTTATCTCAGCCGAGAGCATGAATTCATCGCTGGCACAAGGCGCCAAGCCGGCAGCCCTGGAGACTGTGCGCTTGGCAGTTCAGCTGATGTGCCTCAACAAAGCCACTGGAACAGAGCCCTGAGCAATAAAAGGTTTCTCTCCAGTTCTCCATTTCCTTGCTCAGGCTGAATCTCAGTGCAGGGGAAATTTCTACTGCAAATACAAACAGATTTGCAGCAGAGGATGCTTAACAATAATACAATAAATCAGCAACGTATTTGCAAATCTTATCAGCTGGAAGACTTATCTGCAGGAGCAGAGTTTTTCGTTACTTCTATGCCTGGAGTCCGACCCATGCTGGGCTTTGCTAGCAGCCAGCCCTGCCAGATTCTGCAATGGGGCTGGGGTCCAAAACCTACCTTAAATTTGCTGGGGTGGTTGTCTGGGATGCTGTCTCTGCACAGACAACTGCAGCAGCTCCCCATGACGTCAGCAGGAGAGGTAATCCCTGGGGAAAGGCCACAAAACAGAAGACAATCACATTTCCAGGCCAACTCCTCCCACCCTCTCCCAACAAGCAGCATTTTACCTTCCTCCCCCCTCCTTTACACAGCTCAGCGTGTCTGGATCTCAAACGTTTGTGCTTTGAGAACTTTGCAGTGTGTTCCTCGGTTACTAGACACAGGGTAATGTAAGTCTAATAATAATAATAGTAATAGTAATAAAAATAACAGCTTTCTTACCATTAGGCAACTGTTTGGGTGTTTTTATAGGGTGAGAAGAAATTCCCACTACTGTCCCTCTATCTCCTTCGGGACTTCATGGCGAGCAGGTGTCAGTCACCTCGAGCAGGAGCGAAACTGCCCCATCTTCCACCTGGCGAGGAAATTACAATGAAAGAGATCAGTAAACCAGGGAACAATAAGCATGTGGGGAAGGGAAAGTCTCGCTGAATTTATCCTCAAATATCCCAAGGAAAGGAAGGCACGTGTTGTTGGTTTTTTTTTGTAGCTACCTGCACTTGAATGAATATAGGGAATAATTCTGCACATACTGCTCCTAAAACGCACAGCAGGCTTAAAGCAGACATCGGATGTTCAAACGCTTTGCACAGACAGTGCAAATTACCCTCCTTTGCTCGCTGTGCCAATTTTCCAGCAAACTTATCAAGAGCTCAGCGCAGACACTGGACTTGAAAACATTTGCCTCCCAACGGGCAGGGAACAGCGAGTGCTTTCAACACACAACTTCTGAAGAAATGCCAGCTAGAAAACCTTCAAATGAGACATTTTACTTCTTGGCTTTGGGACCCCAAGCAGGAGAGGAGCTTATCAGAGCGGCTGCAGTCGCAGCAGTAACACCGAACGGCAGGGAGCGGTGAGGACACGAGGGATCGCACGCATCTGCTGCTTAGAAGCGTGAAGGTGCCTTCGTTCCATGGGAGGCCCTGAAGGGCCGGAGAACAAGCGGCCTTAAAAGCAAAGCAAACACAACGACTGGTCTGTTTCGGACTACAAAAAGCAACAAACGCCCCAAAACTCTCCTTGATAACAGGAAGCGCAAGTATGAAGCGCGCAGGAATTACACGCCTAGCAGCGAGGAAATAAACGGGAGCCTTGGTGCGATCTTAACGGACCCAGGGCACTGGGTTCAGCAGCAGAGAACGCGGCAGGGTGCCGCGGTTTGTTTGGCACCGAGAGCTAGCGACGTCTCCATCCGTGGCACGAGAGGATAAAGCCATGCGGGCACCCAGCCTGGCGCTCCGGTGAAGAAAACCAAAAGGCTGTTGGAAACCTCCCTGCCACGCCAGGAGCTGCCTCACCACCCGCTCCGCGTTAAGCGGCGGATCTCGGGCTCCTCTCACCGCACCCTGTGGGAGGGACGGGGCTGAGCTGACCGAAGGGTCCCGCTTTGGTTTTGACACCAAAACGCAACCCGGGCGACCTTCCTGGGCGGCTCCGGGTCACCTTGCCTCAGCTCCGACACCTCGGGAACTCCCTGCAGCACCCGGACCCCGCGAAGCCCTCTCGGGGAGGAGCAGGGCTGCCTTTTGGGCGCGCTGGAGGAGCTGGGGCACGAACTCAGCGGCTGCCCCCTGCCCCTCGCTCCCTGCGGCCACCCCAGGAGCAGCAGCAGCAGCACCTCGAGCCCTGCTCCGCGCGGCGCCCTGCACCCGGCGGGGATTTACTCCCAGGATTTGCGCGATAATTTAGCACCAGGTTCCCCCCTGCTCCGCCTAACCTGGTCACCGGGGGGGCCTTGGCCTCTACAACCTCTGCCCTCCTGCTCCCATCTCATCAGTTTTTAAAAAAAATCCTGTAGAAAACACGTTGCCTTTGCCTCCTTCTTCTCCGTTCCCCTCCAGCTCCCCCACAACACCTCCGTCTCTCTCCCCTGCAGGGGCTCTAGGCTGGGGGCCTGTCCCCTGCCTGGGAAGCGATAACAAGCAGAAGAACTGACAAAAAAAATAAAAATTAACCGTGATACCTTCAAGGAGGTCCCAGCCGCCGACCCCAAACCCAAAAACCCTCCCCACTGCTCGGGCAGACCCCAGCCTGGAGACAGCGTGCGTCCCCCCCCAGCCCCTGAAGCCCCCGAAGCAACTGGGGGGGCAAGGGGCTATACTGGGGGGGGACACGGGGGAAACTGGGAGGGGGAGATAAGGGGTGGGGGCAACAAGGGGGTTACACTGGGGGATGATGACAAGGGGACCGCAATGGGGGACACGAGGGGGCTACACTGGGGGGGTCACACGAGGGGCCGTACCTGGGGGGGCGGGGGGACACAAGGGGGACACAATGGGGGGAGACACACAAGGGGGACACTGGGTTGGGGACAAGGGGGCTATACGTGGGGGGGGGGGGGCACAAGGGGGCTGCATTGAGGGGGAAAAATGGGGGGGCCAAGGCAGGCACTGGGGGGGGGGGCAAGGGGTAAACTGGGAGGCTTGGGGGGGGGCAAGGGGCGGTGCAGGGGCAGGGGGCCGGGGGGGGGTCTCAGGACCCCCGGGGGGGGGGTTCAAGACCCCGGGGGGGGCTCAGGACCCCCGGGGAAGGATTCAGGACCCCCAGGATAGGCTCAGGACCCCGAGTGGGGGCTCAGGACCCACGGGGAGGGGCGGGTTCAGGACCCTGCAGGGTGGGCTCAGGACCCCGGGGGGGAGCTCAGGACCCACGGGGAAGGATTCAGGACCCCCAGGGTGGGCTCATGACCCCGTGGGGGGGGGGCTCAGGACCCCCGGGGGCAGCGCCCCCAGCGCCTCGCGGAGCCGCTCGGTACCTGAGGCGCTGCCCGGCTCCGCCGTCCGGGAGCTGAGGCCCGTGCCCGGAGCTCGGCACCGCTCCCCGCTGCCTGCCGCCGCCGCCGCAGCCCCCCGGCCCGGCCCGGCCCCTGCCCGGCCCGCCGGGACCTGGCTGCGGACCGGGACCGGGCCGGGCCCCGCCACCGCCGCCCCCCCACCCCCAGCCCGGGCCGGGGCCCGCCGGGAGCAGCGAGTCCGGAGGCCGCCGCCTAGAGCGTCGCGCGCTGGGAGGACCCGGGGACGGCGGGGGGGGGCGGTGGCCGCTAGGGGGCGCGCGAGGGACGCGGCGCTGCGGGAGGGGGCCAGGGAGGGGGCGGGGCTAGGGAGGGGGCGGGGCCAGGGAGGGGGCGGGGCCAGGAAGGGGGCGGGGCCAGGAATGGGGCGGGGCTAGGGGAGGGGGGGCTGTGAGGGGCAAAAGGGGCCTGGGGGGGCAATGGGGGGCAAGAGGGGCTTAGGGGGGCTAATAGGGGCTTATGGAGGGGGTAAGGGGGGCTTATGGGGGTAATAAGGGGGCAATAGGGGCTTATAGCAAGGTAATAGAGGCTTATGGGGGGCAAAAGGGGCTTATGGGGGGCAATAGGGCCTTATGGGGGTTAATAGGGGCTTATGGAGGGGGTAAGGGGGGCTTATGGGGGTAATAAGGGGGCAATAGGGGCTTATAGCAAGGTAATAGAGGCTTATAGGGGGCAAAAGGGGCTTATGGGGGGCTTATGGAGGGGGTAATAGGGGGACAATAGGGGCTTATAGTGGGGTAATAGAGGATTATAGGGCGGCAATAGGGGTTTATGGGGGGCAATAGGGGGGCAATAGGGAGTTATGGGGGGGAATAGGGGCTTATATGGGGGGCTATAGGGGGGCAATAGGGGCTTATGGAGGCATAATAGGGGCTTATAAGGGGTAATAGGGGTTTATGGGGGGCAATAGGAACTTACAGGGGGCAATAGGGAGTTATGAGGGGGCAATAGGGTCTTATGGGGGCATAATAGGGGCTTATAAGTGGCAATAGTGGGGCAATAGTGGCTTATGGGGGCAATATGGGGTTATACGGGAGATTATAGGGGGCAATAGGGGCTTATAGGAGCATAATAAGGGCTTATAGAGGGCAACAGGGTCTTATGGGGGCATAACAGGGGCTTACAGAGGAGTAATAGGGGCTTACGGGGGGCAATAGGGGCTTATGGGGGGGGGTTAGTATGGGACATTAGGGCAGGAGAGGGTTCGGGGGGGTCAGTGGGGCAGGGGAGCGCAGGGCAGCACAATGCAGCGCGGTTTCACGTCCCCGCAGCACCCCGCACCGTGGCTCTCCCACCAAACCCCCCCGGCTCGGGGCCGGCAGCCCCCCCGTCACAGCCCGCACCCACGGGCACCTCGTGGCGCCCCCAGGGCCGGGGCCTGGCTGGAGCTGGAGCCAAGGCCGCGTCCCCTTGCTCTGCTAACGAGGACTTTGCTCGTTAGCGCGGAGGGCGCAGGCAGGGGCAGCCGCGGGGGCCCCCCCGTGCAAAGTCCACCAACGGGCGCGATAAAGCCGTGACCAGCGTGGCCCCAAACGGCACATCGACCTCCCCGGCACGGAGCTGGGACCTCGCCGGGTGCCCAGGGGGCTGCGAGGCGCCCCCCCCAGCCCCATCCCCTTTTTCCCTGCTGCTTTCCCAGCCCCGGGGGACTTCACAGAGACACAAAACCCAAAAACGCTGTGGGACAGCACCAGAACCCCACACCACCACCTCCCTGCGCCCAGCCCGCAGCACCGCCGGCGTGCCGTGGAGCCTGGCTACATCTCCGGACAATTTTCCATCAATTTTCCATCAATTTACTGATTCCCAGCACGGCCCCAAAACGCAGCACAGCTCCTGGGCCGCGGTGCCTGGTCCTGACCCCGCAGAGGGGCTGGGGGCTGCGCCCACCCCCGGGGTCCCAGGAGCAGGCAGGGAAAGCTCGGGGTGCATGGAAAGGCAGAAGGACAACGAAGAGGCTCAGCCTCGTAGACAGGCTGATAAATCTCGCCCCGCTTCTTGCCCGGGTGCCGTGGGTGCAGCCGAAGCCGTGCAAATGGCTTTTGGAGACGTCAGGTGTCCCGGGCCTGAGAAGAAAACTGGGACGTGTCGGCTCGCCTCCGGCTAAGCCCTTTGTGAGAGCCCAGCCAAAGGGTTCCCCCGCCCCGAAATTGGGCTGTCACGCCGCTTCCCCTCTTTCATGAAGCTCCGGCTCTTTCTGATGTAGGCAGGAAAATAAAATCGCCGCGCAGCATAAAAGCCACCCGAACGGCAACCCGGGGTGAACCGAGCCGCGGAGGGAGGGGAGGGCGCGGACGCTCGGAAAATGAGAGGTGGGGAGGAAAACAGATGTCATCTGCAGCTCGCTGCCCTGTAGGGTTAACCTCCCCCCCACCCTCCAAGCCTTTGCTCTTCCCCTCCCCGCCCGCTGCTCTGATTCCCTGCCATTGGCTGCCTCTGTAGGTTTAGGCTAAAAAGCCTGTAATTAGGACCCCAGCTGACACAGATCCAGTTTCCTGGGCAGGCAGATTAAAAAAAAAAAAAAAAGAGAGAAAGAAAAAAATTAGTTTCCCTCGCTCGGCTTGGATGTTTTCCTTTCGCTTTGCGAAGTTTGCCCAGCCCAGGCTCCCTTCCCTCGCCTGCGTCGGAGCCGCTCGGGTGCTCGGGGCTGGACGGGACGGCGGAGCCCAGCGCGGTGGGGAAGGGGCAGGTAGGTGGGCAGGGGGCCCTCGGGGCGGGGAAGGGGCAGGTGGGGTGGGCAGGGGTCCCTCGGGGTGGTTCTTCCCCATATGGGGGCTGAGGGAGCCGGGGCTGGAGGAGAAAACCCTCGGGAATGAGGGGAAATGGGACGATTTCCCCATCCGGGAATTGTTGCGCGGGGAAAGGCAAGGTGGAAGAGCCGGGAGAGGGAGGGGGATTTTTCGGCTGGTTCCTCTCCGGGAAAAACAGGCGGCGGGGAGCAGAGCGCTCCCTCCGCCCCTGCGGTCTTTGTCTTTGGGGGAAACGGCCCCGGAGAGCGCGCGGCGTCCCTCGAGAGCAGGAGACGGTGGCGATGGAGCCACCAAGGCGCCGCCGTCCGCGGGGCTGCAGCCCGCAGGTGCAGGGGGCTGGGGGCTGCCCCCTCCCTCGCCCCGAGGAGCCGCGGGGGGCACCGGCCCTGCCGGCACCAAACCCACCGAGGGTCCCCACAGGGGGGCTTCGATGTCCTCTGACGGGGCTTGGGGGGAGCGGGGTGGTTTGGGGCCGGCGATGGAGCTTTCTGCTGATGGCGCTGGGCTGCGATGGCACCGCCAGGATGAAACCCACTCGGTGCAGGGAGCGCGGTGCCGGGCTCAGTTTGTCCCTGCCGACACAGGAGCGAGTGTGTTGCAGTGGGTTAATGGGTTACTCACTGCTCCCTGCTGAGCCGGGACAGAGAAAAATGCGCTAAGAACCCCCCCTGCAGCACCAGCGCTTCCCCCTGTGAGCAAACAAGCCACCCAGCGGGAGCCCCTCCGGTCACTTGGATGGCACTGCGCCGCATGGCCGGGCAGCAGAGGTCCCTGTGATTTGTGCCACAGCACCTCGGCTGCGCGCTGTCCCTGTCCCTCCGCACCGCTGGCCCTGGGGACGGCCGTGCCAGGCACCCAGGCACCGATCCTGCTCCTGCCACCGCAGGTGACTTTGGGGGACAGGCCCCAGCTCAGGCAGCCCGGCCTCGGTTGCGCTGCAGGACGAGCTGCTCCGGCTCGCCTTGCCAGACCTCAGCTTTATCTCAGCCCCAACGTGTCTCCATGGCTCTCCAGCTTCATTTCCACGCACCTCCGCTGCAGCTGTGTTGACGGGAGCTAAAGCAAAAACAGGTTATGGTGGGGGTGAGGCGCGCGCACGGAGCCATGCCAGGGTTTTGGGGCGCTTGAAAGGGGATCCGGTCTTTTTGGCAATGGCCAGCAGATGCTTTTCCTCGGGGCTGGGGAGCCGGGGAGTGTTTGGTGGAAAATAGGACAGAGGTGTCTGAAAGCGGGTCTGGAAAAGGGAGCAGTGCTTCAGAAAAAGCTGTGGCAGGGATGCAGAGCAGCCCCTGGCCGGGCAGGGAAGCGGGAGGCTGCGCTGAATGCGAATGGGCCAGGGCGGCTGCACCGCACGGTAATGCTGTGACCTTGGCAGGAGAGGGCTGGCAGCCCGCACGCGCTGCCACGGCCAGCCAGGGACGGGGGCTGCTCCCGGGGAGCCAAAGGGGATTAAAATTCCCGTGGGTTTCAGCCTCTTTTACCCAGGGAGCTGCAAGCGCTTCCCACAGAGCTAGAGCTGCTGTGAGAAATGGACTCGGAGCAGGGAGGGGGACGCTGCGGGGCCACCGAGCCAGGCGGTGCCGGCACCAAAAGGCTCCGAGCAGGCAGGGGAGCATGGCAGGGACATCGCCCGTCCTTTGGAGCAAGCACTGAGCGGGTGCAGGCTGGAGGACCTCCTGGGGCAGGACCAGAGGCTTTTGAAGCCCATGGAAGCTCCACGGGGCGGCACTCAGCCCGTCCGACTGGTCCCTCGCGTGGCCCTGCTGGGGGGACGCGCCGTGCCGGCAGGGAGGAGCAGGTCCCCAACGCGCCCTCCTGCCACCTCCGCTGACGCCAGGGCTGGTGGCCCCGCCGGGAGCATCCCGCATCCCTCCGCGGGCCGGCAGGGCAGGGCGATAGCAGGACTGCCCGCCGGCGGCGAGGAAGGAAGAGGGGACGGGAGCAGAGCAGAGGAGACGGACCTGTCGGGGCTGCCTGGCTCCTTAGCATGGGAGGCGTGCACCGCTGTCACCGTCTGGGGCTAATTACAGGGACTCGTTTGCAGCCCAGACGGCTGCCAGCCGGCGTAATCACATCAAACCGGGCTGGGCTGGGCTCCCCAGCACGGCCCCATTGATTCACGGCCCTGCCCGCTCCGCTCTCCCCAGCCTTACCCCGCTGACAGCCCCGGGACGGGGAGCCCCGTGCGCCCTGCTGCAGGGCCGCCAGCCCTGCTGCCTCCACGGGGCACCAAAGGGGGCCGATTACAACAAAGCCCCCAAGAGATTAGACAAACGCAGCTTGGAGTCTTAATAATCCAAGCAAAGCCCGAGACGGCCATCCACGTCCCATGGGGAGAGCAGAGGCGTGTTACCAACGGGGACCAAACACAGCAGCAGTAGACCCAGGATGCTGGACCCACGGATGTCCTGAGCCAGCACCCCAGGGACAGGGGCCAGCCTCCATCGCAGCTCTAGAGACAAGGTTGTTCGCTGATCCGCCACCAGCAGCAGTCAGAGAGGTCCTCACCAAGGCAGGGCTCTCTTTGGGCTGCAAATAGGCGGAATTGGGTCAGACACGTTCTTCCCCCTCCGTGCAGCCCGTCTGTTCCATCCCGGTCTGCCGCGTTAATCATTGACCTGTGCGCCAAGGCAACCTGAGCTGCCCGGGCTGATCCCGCCAGCTCCCAGCTGGAGCACGGAGCAGAAGCTCAGAGCTGGCCGCGTCTGGGTGTCCTGGTGCCCTGAGCCGCTGCGTGGAGGAAGGTGCTGAGAGCTGGGGCTGCCGAAGCTGTTTTATGGGAGCAGCAGGGACGGGGTGGCTGCTTCTGTCCTGCAGCGCCCAGCAGGGAAGTGCCACCTCGGCGCGGAGGAATGAGCTGGGTTTTGTGGCACAGGAGGACCTAGAGCCACCCGCCAGCACACGGTCGCGTGGCTTGAGGGTCACCAAACCGCAGCCTGAGCTCGTGGAAAGCGCTTTGGGAGAGACCCGAGGTGCCCACGGTTCGCTGCCCTTTTTCTGGGAGCCTTTTCCCAGGGGGTGGCAGCCCGGCTGCGTGCTCAGCCCCCACGGCAGGTCCCAGCTCCTGCAGGGTGCCCGGGCGAGGTGGCGATGGCACGGCTGGGGACTCGGGGTGCGGGGGGGCGCAGCGTGGCCCCAGCTCTCCCACCTCCCATCCTCACAGGACGCCCGGCAGGCTGCGGGCTGGCGCGCAGGGAGCCACCGCATCACCGTCTCGCTTTGTTTTGGAAAGCCGAGGCAGGAAGGAAGCGAGCGGTGACAAGTGGCGCGTGGGGAGGAGGGGACGGACGGGGACGGACGGGTTTCCAGCCCGGACCCATTAGCCAGGCAGGCGGTGGCGGCTGGGCGAGCCGGCCGCCCGGGCAGGAACAGCCGCTCAGGGCAGAACAATAGCAGCCCAGGGGGAATAAATTATTTTCCACTGAATTGGGCTAGACCTCGGTCTCCTCCCACTGCTCCGCTCGGGGACGGGCCACTAAACCAGGGATCGGCTGTGGCAGCAAAGGGCTGGGGGCAGCCAGGGAAAATCTCCTGCTGTGGGTGAGCAAAGAGCCAGCGGGACTTCCCGAAACCTCTTCCAGGCTGAGCACAAACACCTGGGGTCTCCCCCTGTGCAGCTTCACCCCATCACCGTCCTTTTTCCAGTGTTTCCCGCTCAGCAGGCAAGCCCCAAACCAGCAAACACCCACGCCCTCAGTGTGGGTTTGTTTCTCACCCTTGCAGAGAAGGGAACAACCCCCCCCCCCCCACCGGCAAAGCCCTTGCACCTCTGTGGACATTCAGCAAAGGGTCTCGAGGTCCCCATGGCGCGGTGGCTCCGAGCATTGCCCCTGCTGGACCTGCCCAGGGGTCCCTCCCGCTCCATGCAGGGCAGGTCTGAACCTGGGCACCGGGGATGCCGCCTCCTGGGGCCAGCCCCCTTCTCCCCGCCGTGCCGAGGGTCTCCCCAGCTCTGCTCCTCTCTCCGCAGCTCATGTCCCTGCCGAGCCCCGCATGGCCCCAGCGAGACGAGCCCCCCCCCTGCGGCACCGCCACCGGCCTCCCTCCAGCCTCGTCCGACAGCGACTCCGGCTGTGCCCTGGAAGAGTACCTGGAGCCCCCCGCAGACCCCGCGCCCCCCGAGGTGGGCAGCGCCTGGCCCTCGCGGGGCCCCCTTTGCTCCCGCTCTGCCCCAAGGGGGTCAGACACACCTTCAGCTCGAGCGAAGCCGCTTCATCCCCTTGATCATCCCCTCGTGTTTCCCTCCCCGCGCCGTGTCCCCAGGTCCCCGTGCGCTTTGAGAGCCGCTCGCCGGAGCCTGCCTCTCCCGCTGACCGGAGCCGGCTCCGCGTCAAAGCCCTCCTGCAGCAGCTGCCTCCTCAGGACTGCGATGTAAGAAACGTATTTATTCGGTGCTGCCCTCCCTGGGCTTTGTTTCCTCGGTGTCCCTCACCTCGGCCTCTCCGTGCAGGAGCGGTACTGCCCTGGCCTCGCAGAGGAGGAGAGGAAGCAGCTCCGAGCGTTCAGCGCCCGCCGGAGACGGGAGGCGCTGGGGCAGGGGCTGGCATGTCCCGTGCCAGGTCCCTGCCATGGCTGTCCCTGCAAGGAGGTGAGGTGTCCCCTCCCCCGGGGGCAGCACGCCGCCAAGCCGTCCCCAACAAGCCCCCCTGACCCCGAGCCCCCCCCGTGCCTTGCCAGTGCGGCCGGAGGCTGAACAAAGGCGACCCCGGGATTTCGGCGTCCCGGCTGGGAGACCAGTTCTGGCACCCGTCCTGCTTCTCCTGCCACTTCTGCCGCCAGCCCCTGGTGGACCTCATCTACTTCCAGCAGGACGGGAGGATTTACTGCGGCCGGCACCACGCCGAGCTCTTCCGGCCCCGCTGCGCCTCCTGCGACCAGGTGGGTGCCGGCAGGGGAGATGCTTTTAGCTCCCTTTTGCCTTCATTAAATGCTCCGTGCGTGGCTGGGAGCCGCAGACACAGCGGGCTGGGCCGGAGGAAGGATTCCTTCCCGAGCCCTGCGCGGAGCCCCGTGCCTGCCCCGAAGTCCCTCGGCACCCAAAAAGCACGCAGCGGGTTGCGGGTTTTCTGGCCGGGTGCGTATGGGACGGGTCCTTTGTCCCCCTCCAGCTGATCTTCATGGAGGAGTGCATCGAGGCGGAGGGCCGGCGCTGGCACCCGGAGCACTTCTGCTGCCTGGAGTGCGAGGCGCCGCTGCGCGGGCAGCGCTACGTGATGAGGAGCGGGCGGCCCTGCTGCCGCGGCTGCTTCGAGAGCCTCTTCGCCGAGCCGTGCCAGGCCTGCGGGGACCCCATCGGTACGGGCACGCGGGTCGGGAGGGTTGATTTGCAGGGAGGTGGCCGCGGGGGCAGCCCCCCGCTCACCTGCGGTCACCCCTCAGGTGTCGACAGCGAGGAGGCCACGCACCAGGGGCTCCACTGGCACGCCCGAGCCCCCTGCTTCTGCTGCAGCCTGTGCCGAAAGCCGCTGCGGGGGCAGCCCCTCACCGCTCGCCACGGGCGGCTCTTCTGCTCCGAGAGCTGCAGCCTGGGGCGGGACGCGGCCTCCAGCGCCTCTGACTCCTCCGACTCGGCCTTCGTCTCGGCCCCGTCCCCCGACTCGACGCCCGTCTCCCGAGCCGGCCACGCAGCCAGGACCGCCACGGGGAGCGCCTCGGCGGCCGGGGGGTGCAGGCAGCGGGCGGAAGGGGCCGGTAGGGATCCGAGCGCTGCGTTTGTGGGGTGCTGGGAGGGAGATGGAAGCAAACCAGGCTCTGGTCGGCCGCAGCAGAGCCCCGGGGTGCTTCGGGGGTGTGTTGTATGAGCGCAGCCCCAATCGGGGCTGTAGCAGCAGCCCCCAGCACCCGGTGCACCTCCTGCAGCAGGGCAAGCGGTGGCAGCTGCAGGGCGGTTGCAGCAGCCTTGTCTTGCACCCAGGCAGCCCTCGCTGCAGAACCAGGGCAGGCTCAGCTCTCTCCTTCCTCACCCTTCCTTGCTTTCCTTCTTGCAGAGATGTTTCTGGATCAGGCCTCCCTGCATCCTGCATTCAGGAGCCTCGAGGACCACGAAGCAGCCACGGAGAGGAGCAGGGACGCAGCGCACGCGGGGATGCAGGGGCCACCGGGCAGCCCCCAGCCTGGCACAGAGGGTCTCAAGGGGCTTGGAGCCCCAGGCCACCCGGTTTCGGGGGCTCCTGGTGCCCGAACACCAGCAGGTGACGGAAACCCACACCTCCAAGCGGGGCTGTCCCCCGCCCTACACAGCCCACGGCCAGACGACATCGACCTGCAGGACATCGCGGAAGAGGATGACTCCTGGTGTCCCACCTGCTCCTCATCTTCGGACTCGGACTCGGAAGAGGAGGGCTTCTTCTTTGGGAAGCCCATTCCCAAGCCCGGGATGAGCTCCCTGGGCAGGGAGCCCCCGGAGCGGGCCGGGTGCAGGACGGCGAAGCTGCGGGGCAGCAGCAAGCACTGCAGCGTGTCCTAGCGCGGGGCCGCTCAGCGAGCGGGGGCCCCCTCGCCGGGGTAGCACTTTGCACGGTATTTAAGCAGGAGGACAGCAGCTGGAGGAGGGGGGGGGGGGGGTCCTTTTCCCCGGCCCCACCGCATCCTGCCGGCCCCTGCCGTGGTCTCCGTGCATTCCGAGCGCGTTTTGGACACGGCCCAAGGCTGGTGGGGAGAAGCCGCCGGGATCCTTTCACCGGCAGCTGCAGGCGAAGCACAGCCTGCAATTCCTGCTGGCCTCTCCCGCAATTAGGAACAGGTAAAGCGAGTAGGGAGCAGGGAGGCAGCAGCCCGCACCGGGGCACGGTCTCCAGCTCCCGTCCCAGACAAGCCGGCAGCCTCGGAGAGCAGCCGCGCGCCGGGGAGGGCGGCCAGGGGCTTAGGACAAGGGCAGAGACCTGCACCGTCCTGCTGCAGGGGCTCCTGCCCGACTTGGACAGGAGGGGTCTGGCCACCGGCGTCAGATCCAGACGCCGGGTGGGGGTCTCTCACCCGCAGGGACTCTGTGGAGGGGCGCTGATGCCGTCCCGTAGGGTGCTGCCGCCACGGGGAGGGGAACGGTGGGGCAGCCCCGCTGCCCCCCGCGGACGATGCTCCAATAAAGCTCAGCTGAGACCTGAACGCAGGAGAGCCGACCGTGCCTGGCCTGTTCCTTCCCACCCCAGGTTCGGCAGCGTTGGCCGTGCTGCTGGAGATCCACGGACCCCAGGAGAGGGTCCCCATGGTGGGACCAGGCTGGGGGGGGGGGGTCACCGCGGGTCACTGCACGCTGACCCCGGCAGAGCAGGACCAGAACAACGGCAGCGCAGGGGCTGCGAGGACCAAAGCTCATTTATTTTTATTTTTTAAAAAAACAAGACCAAAGCCCGGGGTTTAAGGGAGCAGCACAAAACCACAAGAAGGGAGCAAGGAGCTCTTAGAAGGGGGGAGCCCTCCCTTGCCCTCTGCCCCAGCTGCTCTCCCTCCCGCCACCCTCCAGTAAAACCAGCTCCTTTTCTTGCAAATTCAGGTCCGGGTAGGGCTCGTCCCTTACCCCAGGGTGGGGACAACCCGTCCGCGCCCCCATTACCTGCTGCAAACACCAATTTCTGGCCGCCCCCCGAAACCAGCAGCGCCCCTTCCACCTCCGGGAGGGACGGAGGGACCGCACCGACCCCGACACGGGGGCTCCACACCTTCGCCCCCGGCTCAGGGGCTGGGGGTGCTGGAGTCGTAGCTGTCGATGAAGTCCTCCAGCTCCTGGAGGTGGTGGGTGCGCACCTGGCGCAGGTTGGCCCTCAGCGCCAGCCCCAGCGCCGCCTCCATGGAGGGCTCCTTCTGCAGCAGCATCGTGGCCACCACGGCGATGGTCAGGCTGAACTGCTGGTAGGACTGCAGGGAGAGGCAAAGGGTCAGCACGGGGCGCCCCAAAACCTCCCTGCCAGCAGCACGAAGCCCTCTTGGGGACTTTTTTTTCCCCCAGGGGTGACAGCCCCTTCCCACAGCACCTGGGGCTGCCCCACGGCTTGCCCATCACCCAGTGTCACCTTATTCCCCGTGGATTTTGAACCTCGAGGGTGTCCCCTTCTCCTTGGCTAGCCCCAGACCCCGCGTGTGCCCGCCAGGACTCACCAGCTCGATCTCCTTTTTCCTGGCAAGGACAGCGGCGGAGCGCAGGTCCGTGCTGGCCGGGGAGGGCGCGGAGAGCGTGGAGCAGAGCGAGGGCTGGCAGCCTGCAGCCTGGGCAGGGGAAAAGTGAGGGAAGGTCGGATTCTGTGAAAGGGAGAGGGAGCAGGCAACGGAACAGGAGCGGGGTTGGGACCGAATCGGGGCTGCTGGGGACCGGCCACCCTGAGGGGGCACCCACCGGGACCTCGCCACCCCCTTCCCTCCCAGCACAGCCCTGGCAGCAGCGCCTCTGAGACCCGAGGGCCCCTCTAGCTGATTTCTCTTCCCCATTAGGCAGTAATTAAGCCACTCTGCAACACTCTCGTTTGCTTTGTTAAAGCTCCAGTCCTGGGGTCGGTCACGCTCCAGCGCACTCTCAATCCCCGAGTTATTTTTTTGGCCTTTCTCCAAGCCGTCTCCAATTTATCGGCATCTCCTGCACGGCCGACAGCAGGGCTGATACGGGCGCTGCATCCAGACAAAGCGGCGCTTTAACCCCAGCACATAATCCTGTGGCTGGGAAGGCCAGCGAGAAAATCCCCCCGGGGCTCCTGGGTTAAATTGGTGTTCCTGAGCCTCGCTGCAGGTGTTCCCAGGGACACGAGGGCACCGTTCCTGCCCAGAAGGGAGGGCAGCGCACGTACCAGCTCCGTCCCACCCACAGGAGGGTGCCCTGTCCCAGGTGACGCTGCTGGCTCGGTGCAGACATCGGAGCTGGCCTGGCTGGGCTGCGCATCGGGCTCCACAGCAGCTCCTGGTGAGACCTGCGAGTTTTCGGAGGGATGAAAGCCACCAAGAAGCATCAGGAGAGAAAGCACCCAGGGGAAGAAGGCAGCAGCTGTGCGAGAGCAGCGGGAGCCAAGCAAACGCTGCTGCCCTCACGAAGGGAAACCTCAGCAGGAGGAAACGCTACGGAGCAGCGCAGCCACGGCCTGAAACCCGTCCCACCACGGGCAGCTGCTGCCGTGCCCGGGAGAGCAGGCAGAGCCCAGCACCTACCTCCACACCCGGGCTAGCTGCGGCGCTGCCCGTCCCAGCAGGCTCCGGAGGGGCTGAGGGGCTGCGGGGTTGTGACCCAGCACCTGCTCCGGCCTCGGGGGCACTTTGGCTGCACGGCTCTACCTGCACAAAGCATTTCAGGTGCATTTCAGGTGCATTTCAGAGGCCGCAGAGGGCTGTCAGTGCAGCCCAGGCAGATGGGAAAATGAGGCTTATGGAGAGGGCTGAAAAATCCCACCTCCCCCGTGGCACTGCAATTAGGCAGAAAGAGGAGACAGATGCATCGGCTCGTACCTGCTCGAAGTCCTCCTCCTTCCCGGTACAGGTGTTCTCCGGCAGGACTGGCTCCGTTTCCAAAGCAGAGGGGCCCTGGCCCTGGCTGCCTGCAGCTTTCTGCCCGTCTTCTGGCTCGACCTGGGGACAGGGAACGGCATGAGGCAGGGACATTCATCTGTCCTGGGAAGAGCTGGGGAACAGGACAGACAGGGTGCTAAAACCCCAAGGAAACCAGGGGCTTCGCAGCCCCAGAGAAGCCAGGAAAACACCCCACATTCTGTCAAAGAGACAGTGAGCGAAAGGGCTGGGTGAGAGAAGCAAGATGTTACACGGGATGAAGGGATCCTCTGAGCCAGGCAGCTCCTGGGGGTGCAAACATCCCTGCACTTCATACCAGCTTTGCTTCTGCCGCTGGCTCCTGCTCCGCAGCCTGAGGATCAGTGGCTGGGCTCTTCTGCGGGGAGGCTGCTGGCGCGGGGGGCTCCGACACCTCTCCGCTCGCTGCCGGCAGGCCCTGCGGGAAATCACGTTGGTCAGGGGCACGGCAGCACCACGAGAGCCACGTGGCCACAAAATGCGGGTCAGCGCCGCGTGCTGGAGGCAAAAACCCACCTCATCCACCTGCCCCCCGCTCTGCACGCTGTCTTTGCAGGCGCTAGCTGGCTGGGGAGCGTCAGGGTGCTGCGGCTCCTCCTTGCCTCCTGGCTGGCTCTGCTGGGGGCAGGACTGGGAGGACTTGGAGGACGCGTGCTTCCCTGTGGAGCGAGAAGCACAACGGGACCGAATCCACCAAATCCTAACCCTTGCCACGGAGATGCTGCTGGCTGCGCACACCGTGGCAGCGCCCTGGGCATCCCCAGGCAGGCGCCGTCGTGGCAGCACGAACCTTTGGAGAGCTGGGGAGAGGCCGGGCCGTGGTACGCCGACGTCTCTTGCTGGACATGGCGAAGGAGTCGGCAGCGTTTCTGGCGCAGGCCACGAGAGCGCCAGGGCGGGCAGCCTTCCTGGAAGGCTCCTTGCTCCCTGCAGGGTTAAAGACAGCCCCCGTGGGAAATTTAGGCTGGCGGGGATCTCTGGTGCAACCTCCCACCCGGAGCAGGGTCAGCGTCGCTGCTGCATCGCCCTGGAGCAGTATTTACCCCGCCTGCTGCCCCTAGCCCTCCGCTGCGCGCCACAGCTGAGCCTGGCCTCGTTTGTGCGTGCTGGGCAGCCCCCTCATCCCCAGGGGGGCCACCCCGTGGGAGCTGCGCTCAGCCCGGACCCGCAGCCTGGTGCGGGATCCGTCCCCTTCTCCAGCCCGTGCCCCCTGCCCTCGGTGCGGGCACCCACCATGGGAAGTCGGCGGGGTGCTGCTCCTCTCTGGAGAACTCAGACCAGGCGAAGCAGCCCGGGGCAAACAGCGGCGGCACCTGCGGGGAGCGGCAGATTTAGGCACCGATCCCGGGGCACCGCGCCTGGCACAGCCACGGCCCCGCCAGCCCTCCCCAGCCCGCCTCCCCTCACCCCCTCACCGGGTACGAGTCCTCGGTAAAGTTTTCCTCGGGTCTTTGGTACTCTTCTCTGTAGTGCCAGGGGGGTGGCGGACGGGGACAGTCGTGCGGTGCCCATCTCCTGTCCTCCTCCATCCTATGGAAGTTGGCGGGGCCGGGGAAAGGCCGGGGGTGCCGGGGACCGGGCTGCCAAGGCAAGGCACCGCTGGTGAGGCCTTGGGGCGGCACATTTAGGGCAGCTCGCTTAGGGCAGCCACGTGTCCGCGGGCTTTCCAGCAGGAGTTTTGGTTTTACTCCTGTTCTCCCTTCCCGCTGTGGCTCCAAGCTCTTCCTTTCTCCTGCTTCCAGGGGAGCCTCAGTTTTGGTCACCCTAAATTTGCAGGTGACCCCTGTCCTGTCCCGCTTGGCCGGGGAGGAGATAGGTTTGTTTGAATCTCTGGGTCGGAGGGCGAGACACTACGAGTCTTTCAGGGTTTCAGCAAGGTTAAACTTTGACTGACGGTTTCCTGAGGAATTATTAGACGCTGGGCAAAAGCACGTATGTTCCAAATAAAGAAAAAATAAATAAATATAGGGATTGAGAGAGAGAGAGAGGCATCGCCACCCGTGGATCCCGTGTTGACTCGGCCTCTTCAGGCTCTCAGGTGGTGGGCGCACACCCAGGCGCTTTGGTGTCAGGGTTTCTCAAGCTCAGTCCCCACCTCTGTGGGCAGATCCAGGAGTCCTACACAGCCCTTTCCCGGGCCTGCATGTTTCATATTGGGAAATGTTTGAGAAATGAGTCCGGGGTAGTTCTGGGGGTCTGAGAGAGATGCTGCCCTGCCTTCGTGAGGCCCGCTCCCTCACCTTTGCCCCTGTCAAGGCAGATGGCTAAGACATAACGAGAAGTGCGCTGCGGTTGCTCGGGGGAGCTGCACCCCACAAACCCCAAGAGCCCTGCCCTCATCCCCTTACCGGGTGCCTGTTATGCCCGCCTCTCCAGGGCTGGCGCTCCCACGGCGGCTCGTGCCAGTTGTCCTGGGGGCTGGGAGCGTGGGGTCTGGGCTGCCACGGACCGGGCTGCAGGGAGGACACGGGGAGCAGAGAGCAGGATGAGGCCCTCCCCTCCGCCGCTGCCTCTCTCCGAACCAGAGGGATGCTGAGCCCAGAGCCCACCCAGCCGAGCTCCCAGCCAACTCCCAGTCCTCCCAGTTCCCCCATGCGCCGCGGTGATGCTCCCTCAGCTCCTCAGCATCCCAAGGGCTGGGGCAGCGGGCGCCCATCCTCACCACCCCAGAGAGGAGCCCCACGGAGCCCCCGCGCTCCCACCACCACCACCACCACCTACCTCCCAGGGAGCGGCCGGGTGCCCCCTCCTGCGGCACTTGTTGGAGAACATCTCGCCGGCACGTCTCACGAGGAGGAGGCCCTCGGGAGGTCAGCGGCGCTCAGCTGCGGAGGGAGAGGTGTGGGAGAGCGCGTCCCGCAGGACGGACGTCACCATCGGCTCGGGGACAGCTTCCTGCTGGGGGCAAAGCAGACCTCCTGCTCCTTGTCCCAGGAGGGGACGCGGGACCCCCCCCGTGCCAGCGCTGCTCCCCGGCACCGCACACCTCTGCTCCCCGCTTTCCCTGCCCAGCCCGGGCTCTGCCCGCTCGCGGCGAGGTTTCCGTCACCCCGTGCAAAGCGCACGGGGTCAGGGCGCCCGGCGGCACCACCCCGCTATTGTTCCCTTGGGCTCGCAGCCGAGCCGCACGGCTGCCCCGGCGCCAGGCACCGCTCGGGCTCCCCGTGGAGGCGAGGGTGTCCGAGCCCTGCGGGTGCGCCCAGGCACTCTGCAGACCGGGCACAGCGCTTGCGGCTTCCCCACCGGCGGGCAGCCGGGCGTTTATCCCACGGGACGCCGTCGGAGCGAGCGGGGGCCAGCTGTGACCCCACAGCAGCCGACCTAACCCCAAGCAGCCGGCTCCCAGGGGACGCGGGCAGCCTCATGCCAGGAGTCACCAGAGACGCGGCGCACGCACCGATCCCTCGATCCCTCGCCCCACAGGTCGGCAGGGAGCAAGCGAGGAGAGTACGGAGAGCGAAAGCAAGAAGTTAAGCCTTTTTGTCCCCAGACTGAGGTTTTACCTGGCAGGGCAGGCCCAGGTGGGCCTAGAAGGGAGCTCACCGCCTGGAAACAGCCCCAGCGAGCAGCGGAGTCAGCAGGGCCGGGACCCCCTGCGTGCAGAGGGCCCTTCCCTCCCCCGGGGGGCTCTCAGCAGCTCCCCTTGCTGAACGCGACCCAGCAGCAAGCGGCAACTGGGTGCTAATTTTCGCCCATGAAGCTTCCCTCGGTTGGCCCCCTCCTGCCCATTTATTTCCTGGGAGGGGCCACACGCCGGACTGATGCCCTCGAGGAGCTTCTGCTATTTGCGGAGCCCTTCTTCAGGCTGCCTGCGGCTGGTGAGAACAAACACCCCTCCGCAGCGGGTGTGCTCGGCAGGACCACCAGACACCCGCCCCCCCCCCGAGGGCCGCCCGGCCCCCCCAGGGCAGTCCTGCCGGTGTTCCCAGACCGGCCTCTGATAACCGGGGACGGCCGATTCCTTCTCTTTACCTCCCCTCCCTCGTCAAACGAAGCGCAGTTGGATGCAAACCTCCCAGATCGCCGCGCCGCACCAGCCGCTCCGCCAGCCCTGCCGCAGGGAGCCCACCTCTGGGGGTCCTGCAGGGCTGTTTGGGGTGGGGGGGAGTCGGGCACAAAGCCACCGTGAGACCCCCCCCATCCCCATCCCCAGCGCCTGCCTCCCTCCGCCTGGCTTGGTCACGGCCACGCGGTCCCCAGGATGCCCCCAGCCTTGTGCCGGGGGTATTTTGGGGAGCAGGGCACCCCAGCGGCGCGGCTGCTCCGGCACAGCCCGAGGAGGCGAAAGGGAAGAGGCGAGAGCAGGGTCTGGGCAGCGCGGTGGCACCGGTGCGGGCCACGGCCCAGCGCGGAGGGACGCTGCCGTCGTCGCACCCACCTCTGCGGACGCCGGGAGCAGCGAGAGGTTCGCCGAGAGCCGCTCGGGGACGACGACGTGGCGCCGGGGGCCGCTCACCTCCCGGCACCGCCGCCGGGCTCGTGGCCTGCTCGCAGCATGGCCGGCCCCCCACGCGGCGCCAGGCACGGAGCCCGCGGCAGCTCCGAGGCTTTCCCGAGGCTGCCGCCGGTCGAGGCACCCCTTCCCGGTGCGGCCAGGCGCGAAGCAGCTCCGCCGGGGCGCCTACAGTCTCTCCTCATCCCTCTCCGGCTGCATTTCCACTGGGAATGGCGTCCCCGGTTTGTTAGCGCCGGGCAGATGTGTCAGTGCTAGGCGCAGGCACCTCGCCCAGGCGTGTAACGAGATGCATGGCTTTCCTGACGCTTAACGAACATCTGCTTCGGCTCAGGTCTGACAGTAGCTGTGGGTTTGGCTGGGGGCTGGGAACGCGTTGATAACGAGCTGGCCCAAACTGGTCTGCCCAGCAATGCAAAACTCAGAGCGTAAATCCAAGTTTGTGACCTTGTAGGAGGGTAGGAGGGGAGACGGGGGAGTAGGGAGACTCGGAGCGAGTTTGCTGAGCCAAACGTTAGGAAAGGAGGAGATAAAAGGAAAAGCCCAAAGCCCGAAGCAGAGCAAAATCCTTCAGAGATGCCAAACGAGCAGTGCTGCTCACAGGGATGGGGCAGCTCGTGGCCCGTTGGAGCTGGCTGCCTCTCAACGCTGCTCCCACCGGGCAGATAACACACAGCTCTCCAGCTGGTCGGTTAATTATAGTCTCTAATAGCTATAAATCAATTAACTAACTGGGTGGATCAATTAGCTCTCGGGGATTTGGGAAAAGAGTACGGCAGCGTGGACAAATTGTCTGCAGCATGGACAAATTGTCTGCAGCGTGCCCGGCGTGGCAGCACATCACCCTCAGGAGGGGAAACGCGCAGCTACGGCAGCTCCTCGGCTGGCGCACGTCTTCCTACCAGAGTCAGGTCCTCCTCCTGGTGACCCAGCTGTCCCCGAAGAGGAGGATAAATAAATAGCTCCCGGGGACCACGGGGACGGTGTCCCCTGGAAGAGCAGGCTGCCTCACCCAGGATGGGCACCACAAAATTTGGCCCGGGATTCCTGTCGATTGTCCGATTCCTTGCAGAGCCTCCAACGCTTCTTCACGGCCGTTGTCCGTCTTTCTCATCGAGCTTTTAATTGCAATTAAGTCTGCGGAGCCCGTGCACGAGAGAAACTGCAGATGCAGAGGTGGCTTGGGGAGCAAAGCGTAAGGGGAAGACTGGAGCAGGGTCAAGCCCTGGCTCGATGCGCTCATCTCGTCCCAGTTCGGGCAGTGAACGTCCTGCCCTGCCGACAGTCATCAGTCACGGTGACCCTGGCACCTCGTCACTGCAGCACGGTGTTGTTTGACATGTAACCACACGGGCACAGTAATATATAACCTGCTGTCAAAGAGAAAAGAGCACGCAAATTGCAGCAGGGATGTCTGCAATTACAGTGAGAGCAGTAACAGTGCCAGGGTCGTACGATAAACCTGGGTGGCTGCGAACACCATGGGCACTGCAGGAACACCAAAATTAGGCACCTTCGGAGGGAAAGCGGTGGCAGTTCTGTGGTGGCAGTTCTTGTGCTGAGAGGATTTCTCATCTCCTGAGAGCACGAGGGTGCTGCACTGCAATATCCTCCTGGTCCTGCCGAGGGCACCGTGACTGTGCTAGGATGTGCTGCGGCTTGGCCGATCCAGCGCAGGGCACAAATCCCTGGTGTAGCGTTGATCCTACTGCTCCCTGTTTGCTCCAGGCAGGCAAAATCCCAAAATTCAGCACTGCACGTAGTGCCTTTCCCTCTGTCCTCCGTGGCCATCCTTCTGTCCGTAGCCGTGCGACTTCTGCTGCAAAGCTGAGCCTTTGGCATCTGCCCTAAACTGGCCAGACCCCAATTTGCAAGGTTTGCAGTCCCTGGGGACAACAGCAGAGACTGAACGGTGCCAGTCGCCTGCGTGGGCTGTGTGTGTCCCCCGCGACGAGGATGGCCCAAAGCCACTGCAAGTGCCCCAGACAGAGGTGGGAAAGTTCCCCGCGGAGCTGGCAGAGAACAAAGTTTTCCAAATAAGCTGTGAGGGCTGAAACAGCAGCTCCGGGAGTGGTGGAACAGGCTTGTGAAAGGGCAGACCCCAGGGGCTAAGGAAAGCAGGGAAGAGTGGGATGAGGCAGAACTGAGAGCGGTTACAGTTCTGCGAACTGCAGCGAACGAGCAGGAAGGAATCGAGAAGAAATAGGGAATTTTTACGAAGTGCCTGGCAGCACCGCGGAGCCAGAGCCAAGCAAGAGGAGCCTGCACAAACCTGTGCCCAACTACTGCGAAGCCTCGGGGGTTACAGGCGCTGGCGATAACCTGCAGAAGCTGCGTGCAGGCAGCCGGGAGCTGGGCAGTTCAGCAAAGCGAACAAGAAATTGTACGAAGCTACAGAAACACGCAGGGAGGGACGGAGGAAACGGGAGAGATGTTTTCCAAACAACACTGCTGGAACGCCGTCCTGCCCACGCTCACACCGAGCAGTGCCCTTTGGAGCGCAGCAGCGTGCGTTACAAACCGCGGCAGCCGTGCCTGGAAATTTCCCAGTCAGACACATTTACAGCCCACGCAGCGTTTCAGGCATCCCCCCCCTGCTTTCTACGCATTTTTCTCTTATCTTATCTCGCATCCTGCAGGCAGCAAGCCCCGGGCAGCGGCACGGCCGCCCTTATCACCCGCTGTGCAAACCTCGTTCCCAGGCATGTCAATTGTCTGGTCCTGCCGGCGCTGGCTCGGCCGGGAGGTGACAGCGTTCACCAGGCCGTAACTTTCCGCACCACAAACGCCTGGCCGGGGACACCGCTGATTTTCAGCTGCACCAGCACCACGCCAGAGCTGGGGTGGATGTGCCCGATCCCCAGCAGCGTGTGTTTGCCAGCCACAAACAGGCCACGTGCTTGTGCAAGGCTTTTTGCTTTTGGAAGCGGCCATAAAGGTGGCCTGGTTATGGTTAGAAAAATATATAGACAAAGAGGTCTGTTAGCATGCGAAGTGCCAGCTTGGGACCGCAGTGCATCCTTGAGGTGAATCCTTAGGAAGCGCAGCTAACCTGAGACATGCTGAGAAATCCTTGGTAAGTACAGAACAGAGAAACTACAATATAGTAAGGAACTCTAATAACTAACGTATTGTCTGAGAAAGTGAAAATCAGTAACAGTCACTGGCTGCTCCAGGTGGCAGTGCCCCACATCCCCTTAGGCGCCATCCCCTGAGGTGCAGCCCTTTGAAGTGCAGCCCCCTGAAGAGCAGCAGGGGCCCTTTGGGGAACAGCCCCCTGAGGCACAACCCCTCGAGGAGCATCCCTTTGATGTGCAGCCCCTTGAGGAGCAGCTCTTTGAGGCACAGCCCTGTGAGGCGCAGCCCCTGAGGAGTCGCCCCCTGAGCTGCAGCCCTGTGAGGCACAGGAGGAGCCCCTGAAGCACAGCCCTTGGAGGCGCAGCCCCCTGAGGCACACCCCCTCAGGTGCAGCACCTTGAGGACCAACCCTTGGTGGCGCAGCCCCCTGAGGCAAAGCCCCCTTGAGGCGCAGCCCCCTGAAGCACATCCCCTGAGGAGCAGCCCCTTGAGGCACAACCCCTGAGGCTCAGTCCCCCTGAGGAGCAGCCCTTTGAGGCACATCCCCTGAGGCTCAGCCCTCCTAAGG
Source organism: Anser brachyrhynchus (assembly GCF_964034855.1). Lineage (NCBI taxonomy): Eukaryota > Metazoa > Chordata > Aves > Anseriformes > Anatidae > Anser > Anser brachyrhynchus. The sequence goes on along the minus strand of NC_137720.1, from coordinate 3,614,305 downwards.
TGCAGCCCCCTGAAGCACATCCCCCTGAGGAGAAGCCCTGTGAGGTGCAGCCCCTCGGGGAGCGGGAGCAGCCCCTTGAGGCACATCCCCTGAGGAGAAGCCCCTTGAAGAGCAGACCTTTGAGGCACGTCCCCTGAGGCTCAGTCCCCCTGAGAAGCAGGCGGTCCCCCCCGCCCCCGCGCCTCCCAAGAACCCACGCGAAGCCTCAGCACGCGGCGCGAGGCCGCCATTACGCATGCGTTCCCCCCCCCCCCCGCTTCCCGCGCGCCGGAAGTGACGCCAGAGGGGGGCGGTGGCGGCGGCAGTGACAAGATGGCGGCGAGCGGCGCGGTGGCGGCGGGCGGCCCGGCGGCCCCCCGGCAGGGCCTGGGCGGGTGGCTGCGGGGGCTGCTGCGCTTCGCCGCCGACAGGAACGACTTCCGCAGGTCGGTGCTGGGCCGGCGGCGGGGGGGCGGGGGGGAAGGCCCGGGAGGAGGTCCCGCGGGCTGCCCGGGCGCTGTGCTTGCCTCACAGGAACCTGCTGCTCAACGTGGGGCTGTTCGCCGCCGGCGTCTGGGTGGCCCGCAACCTGACGGACATCGACCTCATGGCCCCGCAGCCCGCGGCGTAGCGGCGGTGAGGGGCTCGGAGGGGGCTGGGAGCCGCGGGGAGGGGGGGTCGGGGGCCGGCAGAGGGCCGAAGGGGGTCGGGAAGGGGCTGCAAGGGGGGTCAGGAGGGGGCCGCAGAGGGTCGGGGGGCCGGGAGGGGGCTGCAAGGGGTCGGGGGGGGGGGGGATCGGGGGCCGGCAGGGAGCCGAAGGGGGGTCGGGAGGGAGCTGCAGGTAACCGGGAGGGGGGGTGAAGGGGGTCAGGAGGAGGCCGCTGAGGATCGGGGGCAGGGAGGGGGCTGCAGGGGGTTTGGGAGTGAGGAAGGGGGATCCCAGGGGAGTCGGGGGAGGCCTGGGGGTCAGCACTTGGTTGCATGGAGCAGACCTCAGACCAGCCCTGCTTGTGCAAAGCGCCCTGACCCAGCTCTAACTGCGCTTATTTACAGAGCTAGGGAAGGATCAGACCTGCACGGCCGAGGAGTTCGCCCTCCCCGTTCGCCAGGACCAGAAGCGCCGTGTGTAGCAGTTACAAGTTCTGATACGCTCACGGGAGCGGCTCCCCTTCTCTGCAGAGCTCCTACTCCTACATCAAATGTGTCCTGCTCAAAGCAATGACAACAGGGGGAAAAACTCAAGTATGGAAGAGAGAATTCCTGAGCAATTCATTCTGTAAGGAATTGAGAATAGTCTCCTCAAAGATGTGAAGCCCTTGCACGCAGAATTTTCTTCTGTATCACCATCTAGATGTCTAATTTAATATTAAAGTACGTAGAATAACGACATGACCCAGTGGAATTTCATTTTTTTAATAAGAAACTTCAGCTTACAAAAACAAGGTGTAAAAAGAGTAAAGATTTACAAAAAAATCATAAAAACATGATTTATATTTCACACCCAAAAGACAAAGGAACAAGTCCAGTCCTGGGTTGTAAGCAGGACCCATCAGCTACTTACTCAAAGGAAAAACAAAACTGTAAAAAGCCCTAGGTAAACTCTAACCACCGGAAGGTTTCACGGGTGATGTCTGGCTGAGATAAAGCTGGGATGTTTACTGTAAAAGAATTAGGACTCTTTTTTGGGGGAAAAGAAGCCATTTGGTGTTGCATAGCATTTTAGTTCCATGGCCTGAAACTACAGCTTGCCCTTACCGCCTTGGAGTCTGGCTGGGGGTGGTGAAGCTGTTGAAGGGGCAGTGAAAGCAGCACACGAGGCTGCCGGGGGAGCTGTAGGTGTAATTTCAGCAGACAGGGGACACTGCAGCTCCAGAAGATGCTAGTTGTAGAGCAGAGTAACTTCCCAGCCCTGAGCGTTATGGCAGTATGACTGCAACATGGCTTCGGATTCTTTGGGACAGTTGTGCACGGGTTTTTAATTTAAGACATTCCTTTGAAGTAGCGCTGCCCCCGCGCTTTGTGGCTGAGAACTGCCCCTTTAACCTGCCTGAAAGAAATTAATTCCACTGCTGACACAGATGTTCTAAAATCTCTTTTCAAAGCAGGACTTTTTACGTCCTGTAAAGAAACAAAGTTCTTGTGAAGTATGGATAATCCAAGTTCCGCGGGAACAGTTTCTGAAGGAAAAAGGGATTAATTAGAACGTTAGGTCATTTTCTAGTTAATCTGAGTTCTGATTTAGAACACACTAATCGCCTCCTGAGGCCGGGGTTCAGGCAGGGGGTAGTTCATGCAGCTAAGTACATAAGGCTGCCACAGGTGACTTACTTGATGTTGTCTTAAACCTTGACTGAAATAAAAGCTGCTGACCCCGTGATTAAGAGCAGCGCTTCGAGTGTTTGCACTGAGCTCTGAGACAGCTGGACAGAGTGCCAGAAACATTCGGTCATTAACTGGATTCTCTTGTCACTCGCTGCTGCCTAGGAGTGTCCTTGAAGCAAAGGCAGTCTCATTCATGAGCACAGCACGGCACACGCCGGCTTAAGTCATTAGTGACGTAAGCAGCAGAAACTCGAAGCAGAAACTAGAGGCTGTTCTGACTTAAAGCACCCCCAGAAGTCACTGACAAATCAGGAAACCCACCCAAGCTCCAGCTTTGATCCTTATCCAAGAAAGCAGAGCAGCTTTTTACTCTTGTTTTCACAGGGGCTGCAAGGGGATTTCATCCTGAAAGAAAACCGCTCGTGTTCTGCCCAGCCGTTGCCAACAGCACCCTTCCAGGGATCTTAACTTAGAGCAGGATTAACTTTAAAAGGCCTGGAGATTAACTTTAATTCTGTCCTTGCTCAAGTCAACAGCGGAGCTTCCGGAGCGTTAGTGGAAGCAGGGGCTCCCCGGCAGCATCCCACCCGCGCCTGCCACACCTGAAGGAGCTCAGCACTGCTCTCGGAGAAGCTGCTTTAACCGTCCTGAACTTTGCAACTAAATTTGTTCTGTGGAAAAGCAGACTTGTAAGAGAGTTCGACTGGAAACAAACTTAGCCACTTGTTCCTTTGCTGTAAACTGCTTATTTAAGTAGATGTATAGGAGGCTGTGGCTTAGGGTGTGACTGCTTGACCAAAGCTGAAATTAAGCAGGGAAAAAATATGGACCTCTCTTACATGGGCTCTAGGTTTCTGTACTTTGCACGTCTGATAAACAAGGTGAAAAATTGATTTGCACGTGGATATGCGTAGCTCATCTCATAGCCGTGGAAAACAGCCATTAGGGCCAAGTCTAGTAACTCCATTTAATAAATGTAAGGAGAGCAAAGATGACGTGCTACGAGATATTCCCGAATCCGAGGTACAGCGTTATGCAGACCGAACACTACTACACCAACTGTGCAAAGGAGGAGGAGCCCCAGGGGTGGTTATCCTAACTTCTTACCTACAGATCCTATTCAACGGTGCACCACAAGCCTGCGGTGGCATCGCTCACCTGCAGAGCTCTGGCTTGCCCACGTTATAATACATTCTTTAACCTCTTCTACCCGCAAACAGGGCGTTGATTCAATCGTACTAATAGAGTTGTAGCAGTACAAGTTATCCCCACAGCATGGATGTGGTTATCTAAGGAAATAAGGCTAGCTCCAGTAACACTTAACGCTGCCCGTGCTGAAGGGGTGTTTGTGCTGCTTCAGCAGGAGGAACATTCAAAAGCCTCGCGCTCCCACAAAGAGATGCTCATGTGGAAAGTCTGTGTAAAGCAGGAACAGAAGCAGGCCTTTTCTACCCCAATTTCCACAAAGTTCTAATTGACAAGTCAGGGCCCAGAACCGGAGGTTTAGCACAGGGAAAAAAAAAAGTCAAATTCACTACCTGCCACCTCTACTGAAAGTATGTTACCAAGACTAAGAAGTACAAACCACATTGTGTTCAGTCACCAACTGTATCATCTCCTTTCTCACGTCCAGTTATGGAAGCATTTACGGTGACATTGTGGGCTTTAGGCAGGTAGCTTCTTTTTAAAAACTTGAGAATTTGGGGTATTGTTCCTTAGGAACTGCAACTTTTAATGGAAAAGCACCATTCGTTTGCCAGTGTGAGATTACTGATAAGAGAAATTTTTGCCTCCCAAACTGGGAGCTTGCTGCTAATGAGACTGCATTTGGATTTTGTTAATGCCTACACCTGCAAAATATGCAATCGTCTGACACACAAGGTCTGCATATCAGACGCTTCCTGTCTCTACTGAGCGTAGACCGCAGCTCACTGCTGCAGTCAGCTTGGCTTTATCATTGCTGGTTGTCTCATTCCTCCCGTCTCCTTCCCTCACCCCAACCTGCACATAATCAGTAGTACGGCAGTTCAAGAAGAACCCAAAGGGTAGAGCACTTTGCTGTAACTGAAACGCACTCCGTGTCGTGCACACGCTTCAAAACAATAAATAATTAACAGTGGTTAAAGTCAGACCGGGCCAGTGAGCCCAAGACTTTTTTTTTTTTTTTTTCCTTCCTCCCCCCTTTTGGAAATGTACACTGCAAACAGCATTTTTAAGACTTAAGAACTCTTCTGAAGGTATTTTGGCCCACCATGCAGTTATCCTTTAAACAAGTGGAACCCATTCTCTCTCACACACAGAAAATAAGCACAATGGAAGGAGTAGCCTAAAGGCACACCCCTTGAATGAAGTAATACAAACAATCACAAGTTGGTACAGGTAACCGACATACACAGCTTTTGATCATTTCATTTGTGCTGTAGATTTTACAAATTTAAAAGCTTGCTAGAATGCTTCACATTCCCATCTATCTACCTGCAATAAACAGGTATCAATGTTAATGTAATAGACATGGAAAAAACAACACTTAATTGAGGTTTTATCTTCCCACGGGCAATAAATTATCTGCCTGAGTCCGTCCTATCTGATCTCAAACCAGCTGAAGGGATTAGACACACAAAGAGGCAGAATTCGGAGCTGCTGCTTGGATTTTACTACTTACTCTGAAGAAGGGACACTTGGCCACCTTACACAAGCGATGTCTTGCATAACACACTCACGCAGGCATTACCACGACACGTCTTTGCTCAGGTGCGGAAATGTTTGCTGTGCTGCTAAGTGGAAATCTGTGCAAACACTGCCATGGTGAGGGGATCTATATTCTTTCTTTTCTAAGCCAGCCATTACCATTATTTGTAACAGAAGGTCTTTTCCAAAGCTACAGCTACTCTACCAAAACCAAAAACCCCTGGAGTGTGCGTTCCCTGCACCACGTTACATGATGTGATAGGCGTCAACTTACTGACCTGGCTGGAAGGGGCCCAGATGACATGAGAAAATCTAAGAAGCCAAATCTAATCTGCCTTTGAACAAGTTGCTCCTTGAATTATTACAAACACAGATTTCAAACACGTAACAGTAAAACGCTAGCTTCTGAGCTGGCTGGTAAACTTTTTCACTCACATACAGATATGAAATGTAAAAACGTCAGCGATATTGAGAGTACTTATAAAAAACACACAAATCTGCTGCTTCAGTCAGGAATTAATGACTGATTTCCCAACGTTTCTGTCCCATGCAAAATGTTATCGGATACAAGGCACCAAATCTAAGGAATCATACAAAATTAGTTCACAAAATTGTATTGGCAGGTAAAACTAGTCTCCCTCTACTGTTTCTTCTTTAAGTACTTCTCATTCTGCAGTACTGTTGGCTTCCACTGTAGCTTATCCTGGGGTATCGGGCAACAGCCAGAAGGTTCATTAGTCTCTCCCATTGAGGTGCAATTAAGCATACTCAGGCCTGGGGACATCACAGTCAACATAAGTGTGTCTAAATTGCCACCAAGACAATATTTCTGCTAGAAGCCTTGCGTTTACAAACCAAAATAACTTCTGATAGTGAGTCCATAGGACACACTTACTGCTTTTACTGCTTCCAATTTTATTCCTATGCTCAAAAAACCGGCTGGAAGTCCTTAAGTACATGGGAGTGGTGCTGCCACCCAGAAAAGTTTGATGTCAAGCGTTTAATATGCATTCTTCCATTTGCTGCCTCCTATTGACAACTCCAAAGCCAGACTGTAGAATTGTTCTGGTCAGAACTAATGGGGAAAATTTGTTTTTTTCACTGCTTTGCAGAGAAACCCTTTTTGTGGTATGCATAGTTTAACTTGGGCATGCAGGCAGTAAAGGGGTAACATAAAGGCAAATCTGCGCAACTGACTCACGAGTGGAATGAAGTTAGCTAAAATAAAGCGTTTTCTAATGACTGCAGCAGATGTTGTATCACACCTGGCCATGAATACATTAAGACTCTTCATTCTTGAAAGCATAAAATTAAGGAACACCAATTCACTTACAAGTTGAATAGAATAAGGACATGCTGGGAACGGTTCTGTCCCAAAGGCTGCCTGCTCACGAGCCTGACAGTGGCTTTCTTCGCCCTCGGACAATAACCTGCAGGGTGCCACGAACCCAGCACTTGCTCTCAGCATCTCTCGAGGCAACTGGCTCCTTGTTACAGGACTGAACCCCTCTACAGGAATCTCCGTACATACAGAAACCAATTCCACTTCCAGTGGGACCACAATAAAGGTTCTAATCCTGCAGACACTCAGCTTGCGACTCAAAACTTTGGATGCTGAACTCCACACCTGAGCTAAGTTACATCATTTGCTTCGGTGTTTGCAGAAGTAGAGCCTGCATTTGGAATTATTCCAGATATGCATCAGTGTATTAGCAGGATTTGAAGCCAAACCTTTAAAGGAGGGACAAAGTTTGCATCACAGGCTATGCTTTGTCAGGCATTCACTTAAGTGGGTTTCGTTATAATTGCAAGTTGTATGTTTGTCTTACTAACGTAAAGAAGTAGCTTCCAATTATTATTTCTGGCAAGCAGGACACTATAAAACAGTGTCCACCGTGACGGGGACATTGGGCTATGCTTATACAAAGATGCCTGCAGTAGACAAATATAAACCAAACAGCATAAAAAATGCTATACGCTATCGCTTCCAAATAAAAGCTAAATATTACAGAAACCTCACAGTGTTGGAAAAAGCAAGTTTACTTTGAAGTATAATTCATTCCTTCCCTATCAGGGCAATCATTTTTCTGACCGCAGTATCTCCATGTCTCAGCACAACTAGGCTAACGTCACATGGAGAGGCCACTAACGTCAAAAGATGTCAACAGCAAATGCTACAAAATCTGCTTGGGCCATCAGGTGCACCGACGGCTAAAGGTACGCTCCCAGCCCCCCTCTGCAACTTACTCGCTGACAGCTGTATTAATTACTACCTGAATTCAAATATTAACGCAAAACACTCAGTCAAAAGATGAGCATTCATAGCAAAGAGTCTCGGCTCACTGCAGTAACAACAACCAAACTTTACATAAACAGGGCCAGCACGGCTAAGGGATTCGGAACGCGAGCACGTTATTTGGTCGTCACAGTAAACCGTGACTGTTCAGCTTTCCCTTCCACCGCTGAGATTAAGAAGGCAATGTTAAACACCTTTTCCTTTAGTTTTCCTTTTAAGACGTGTAGTCTTCCCAAAGCACGTTTTGCTCTAGAAAAGAATCCATCACGTATCTGAAAATATCCCGTACCTGAACATCACAAGCACTTGATTTTCCTTCCTTCGTGAATGCCAACTTCCACCTGCGCTGAAGCCAAAGCAACTTCCTCCACATTCAGCGGGGTCACGCTTACTTTTATTCTACCTCAGTCTGGCCTATTGCATTTGCATTAATGTTATTTACTAGTAGCACAAAAAATAATGCTACCTAGTAAATACGTAGATATATAGACATTCATAGGAAATCCTTCCAGACCACGCTACATTTAGAGAAACAGAAGTCAGACTTTTCCATTAGTTCCTACAGGACTGTTTCACACTGACTTGTCTCCAAAAAAAATATGAGCATATGAACTCCCAATTATTCTTAATTGGCAAAAATGAGTTTTTTGTAGGCTCAGAAAGCCACGTGTTCCTCAGACATACAGGAAATGGGAATCTTTAAGGACAGAGGAGACCTAATGCGGGACTGTGCTCTAACAAAAGAGGAGCTTCATATTTGCTGTGCTCATCTCTGCAAGGCTAAAGTGACTAATGTCAGCCAAAGTAAAACGGACCAATTTGCCCATAGGACAGGAAATCAGAAGTTGCAGTAGTGGCAGTGGAAAGAGAGGAACGGTATTTGGGAAATTTTCCTATTCAGCCCCTCTAACGGTAACGCAGAGTTATTACTTTATGTCTCATGGGCATATGATGAGAAGGATAAAAGTAGAAGAGGGAAGAAGAGAAATCTGCTTTCAGAACTTCTCTTCCTGAAAATGAAATCTTTTTTTTTTTGAAGAACCTCATATTTTAGATGACAGCAACCTATAACCGTTTCAAAAAAAAAAAAGCGACCATCAAGATTGAAAGATGCCAGGTATCTTTGCAGTTACATATTCACATTTGTTTAAAATATGAAACGTGAGCAGTCAAACCCCAAATTATAAAAATACCTGAGGTCCAACTGTAGGCTGAGAAGTGACTATAAAAAGTCAACTAGGGCCCTACATTCTAAAATCAAGATGATTACAAGATACAGACATTATTGTAGCCTTTCAAGCTCAACATGTAATTTGACAGTTAACTACATTCCTTCCCCTTATGCCCCAGCAGGAACAAAGACTTCACAGGTTAAATTCTGCTCATGACATCACGACATCTGTGCAACCCCACTGCCTTCAGTTATTCTGGACCTTGTGTAACCATCAGAGTTCATGAATATTCCCACTACAGGAGCAGTAACAGAATCTAGCTCTGTCTCTTACCGTTGTGGTATTACCTTCATCCTGTTCCCCTGAGGAAAACAAGCCACACTTGTTTAAAAAAAAAAAAAAGTGCCAGTTTTCCAGTGTAAGTTGCCTCCATTTTAACTGCTTCTGCTGTCATGGCTGTGCAAGTCAGGGCTTTGAATTCTTTATAACCTGATGAACACAGTTATGCCAGCGGAAACCTGTAATATAGGCTTCGTTTTTGCTTCCACTGTAAACAGATGTGACTGATCACACACAGGTACATTCCCGTCTTATTACAGGGTGTTTTTGTTGTTTTCTTTGTTTGGTTTAAAACAAAACAAAACACACATTCTCCAGAGCAGAACTGTTTCAAGAATCACATTCCTAGTGAATTTAGCTGCCTATTCAGTTCAGCCTAGAGAATAAACCATCAAGTGTGCAAACAGCCCCCACAACACTGAAAAAAAAGAGCTGTTGACAAAAATAGCCAGCCATTGGTTTGCCCTTAACTGATAGCAAATAAATTAGTATCACAGAAGTAGCTGAGGTCTGGGGAATATTTTCTCTTGTAAAAGAGCGTTGAACATTTCTTCAGAAAGAATGGCTTTTAGGGCAGCCAACTCCATCTATCCGACAATCATAAAAATAAATACCTGGGTGTGATTCAAACCATGGAAATCTGAACGACAATTAAAGGGGATGGCACTATACCTGCTCCTTCTAGAGGTTTATCAGCATTGTTAGGTACTGAAGGTGTTTGGAAGCCAGTTGAATGCTTCTATTTCCTGGTTGTGCTCATTTGTTACGTGTTACTCAAATCCATTTTGATATGAGACTAATGATACAAAGCATCAAACTCTCCCTTTTCATTTTGCGAGCATAATTTAACAACAATATTCATTAAAAACGAAGATTCTGACTACAATCTTACGCATCAGAATTGCACAGCTTGATATACTTCTCCAGACCCTGGGCGGCAAACACCACGATCTGACCCCCTTCCTGCAGTGAGCTTTTTTTCCTACAAAGAGGAAAGTTGTGAACACCGATGGTTTAAAAAAACAAAACAAAACAAAAAACAACTGAGACCGTTGATTGAATTATAGAGCTTCCCATCATGGGAACGTCAGTCTTCTGTCTTTATCACTATTTTTGGACAGCACCTGAGCTTGAAGTTGTTTTTCTGAGATTCTTGCTTTGTCCTGCACTGTTCTTTGAGTGTAAAAGAGAATGTAGGCCTGGGTTTTGCACACCTCCTCCACGCTACATACATTCAGTTTGGAGTCATTGCAGTGGACCCAAAAACCTAGGAATCAAAGTGAGAAAGAGGACATTAGTAGGGGAGGCATCATGCCTTCTGATTGCATTTTGGAAGTGTTCACAGGAGACATCCACAGAGAAAAAGGGTAATGTAGAACAAAAGGCATCTGTACCGTTTGCCCTACAGATACTTTGGAAAGGAGTTTCTAAAATGGGAAACATTTTTACCATTTCTGTGCTGTTAACACGGTTTAGAAAAATGGAATCATAATTTAACCAATTGCGTATTATAGCCCAAAAACTCAATTAGGAAAATAAGAATTCCCCGGAGACAGACAATCTGTACCTCTTTCTGCATCAGTTAAAAGGCAGAATCAATGCTGATTCAGCTGCAGAAAGACGACTGCTGGAAATTCACAAAAACCCTGCGGATGTTATTCATGAATAGTCCCTGTCCAGTTTCAAAACACTTTCTGTTTATCTCACCATCCCAAGGATACTGAGAAAAGACACCCAGCTGGAGTAGCTCCACAGAGTTACATCCCGTGAGAAAATGAAGCATTCATGCTGTTAACAGTGAGCAATAAAAGGCATCCCGAAGTGCCGCAAAGCAAAGAGCAGCAATCTGTGGTCTTTACACAAAAAAAAATAAAACATGCTCCTAGCAATACATTCTAGGAAACAAACTACTGAACGGCAGGAAACTTGATTCCAAACAACCTTAATCATGAAGCTTTACTATGCGCTATGTCTATGGAATAAAAAACGAGATTCGTGGATTTGTTTCCCCCGAAATAAGGCACACGCACCTCCCTCCGTGTTGTAGCAATATGCTGTGTAGTGTCCTGAGCCAAACCCTTTACCATGATGCATCACCACAGCGGAGAGGTCATAGACAAAGGTCTCTTTGTCAAGAGAGGAGAGAGAGTCCCTGCAGCAGTAAGGTTCCATGTTTAGTACCTGGTCAAAGAGGACATGGACCCCAATCTTCTCACGGTGATTGCGTTCAGACCACCTGCAAACACAAGGGCACAATCAAAGGCTCGGGACCTTTCTGGGCAGCAGCAGAGGGCTGTAGGAATGGAAGATGCACTCGATAGCCATTGCCGAACAGCTTAAAGAGCTTTCCTTCAAGAGGGCATCATGATTTTTTTCCTTCTGTTTTCACTTTAACATCTACTGCAGTCATCTTTTGCATAAAACTGACTCAGTCACTGATGCCCAGTGGCTGTAGTTACAGCATTGTTGAGATTTGTAACAGCCAAACAAAGAAAACAGAACATCTACTGTGACAACCAAATGCCATTTAAAATGCTCAGTTACAGAAATATAAAAACCTCGCTTCTCATAATTGTCTACGCTAACCATTTTAGAAACCCTGTATTTTGAACTTTGCCTGCTACGCTTTATTTAACATAATACATATATTTAACTATCACAGGGGATCCAGCTTCAGCAAGTCTTTCACTCAACAGATCAGTCCATCCATCTCACAGTCACTGCTTCAAGTTGTCTCCAAGATCAGACAAATACCAGTAAGTACAATTCACAACACATTACATTGCATGTAACAAAAAACATGCTACAAGCAGGCCTTTTTTTTTTTTCCAGGTTTTAGTTAGTAGCAAGCATTACACATCTTCTCTGGGTAAAACATTTGTAGACGTGCATTTCCCAGGAAGCGAGAGAAGTTGCTGGACCCGATTAAGTACTTCTCTCCCAAAAGACAGAAGGCACCTGCCTGACACCACGCGGCGTGCGCCGCTCACCTGAATCGTTTAAGGTGCAGTCGGAGGACCTGAGGTAGCCTGTAGATCATTAACTGCTTTTTAGCTTCACTCAGAACAAGAGGTTTAGGAGAAGACTTTCGCCGTTTGCCTACCAAAAAAAACATATCAAGGAAAGATGTAATTATATTGAGAAGGAAAGAGAGCCCGTTATGAAATTTTCCTTCCAGCAGCACTAGTCCATCTCACACGCACCCATAGGATGGAAACACGAGTAAACATTTCTTATGTATTCCTTCACAGACAAGCAGCTTTCTAGGATCAAAAACCACGCTTAAAAATAAAGTATTTTTAGACATCTAGGGTTGCAGCAGTTTCAGCAGGTGAGCTACCAGCATACAAATAACACTACTTGACACTGTATTTTTTAAAATACCACTTTGATCCATTTATTAGACCACTACAACAAAGCTTACACTAGCAAACTTAGCTCCAGGATATTAATACAAGTCAGAGGAAAATGCTTCCAGCAAGGTTCCACCTCCAGGAGGAGTTCCGGCCGCTCACAAAGCAAAAGGAACCGCTGAACAGAAACTGGAGAAGAGGAGGGAAAAACGTTCCTCTTCCCAGTGATTACTCTTTCCAGGACACCGAACACACTACCATACCAGGAAGACAGGTGGCTTTCAGAGCTTCCACTAAGAAATGTACCTGTTAATTAGATTTCTGCACCTCGCTGCACCAGCTCAGAACAGATGGGTTGCTCCTCCTCTATCGCGTCTGACAAGCGGTGCCCCCAATAGTTTTTGGCACCTAGATGCAGGCTATTTATTTGCTTTTCCCTGATTTTTTTCAGCTGGTTAATGTTTCTTTAGCTGTTTAACTCTGAAGTAACTGTTAAAATTTGGGCTTCCACAAAAAAATCACAGAAGACTGAGTTAAGATAAAGGCTGTGCTCGCCCACATCGACACTTTGTGAACATTATTTGTGAATCAGAATCTGTCCAAATCGTATTTGGCTTTGTTTCAAGGACATCTAAGTCAATGGTTATTTCCTAACATTTTGGGAAGATGTTTGGTAACTGATTCACAAGTTGATAGTGTAGAGATCTCTACAAATACTTGCTATTTCAGCTGCCTAGTTGCAATGCAAGTCAAATTATTGCCATTTTCCTCCCAAGGGAATAAACATTTGCCATAAATACCTACATGAAAAAAATTCATATACAGCTTATCAAAGTAGCTGAGCTGCATGATTATACGCGAGGCTAAAATTATATTCAGAAATATAATGACCTTACACTCAGACCTGCTACAGAAGTCGTCTTCTAGCTGAGCACAGCAAAATACATGCACTCGTATAACTGGTAATATATTAACCTGAGACTCACAGAATAATGTCACTTCACTGCATTTTGACAAAATGCCTACAAAGAGATAGAAACTCTAACCTGGTGGCAGACCACGAGAACTCTGCAGTTGTGATTTCTGGTTAAAGGATCCAGTCAAGAACAGACAGCATACAAACAACTTGTTACAAAAGCTTTCCAGCCATGCAGCAGGTAAGGACTATTATTCCTTATGGTTTTCTCCTCTTGTCTCCAAATCCAATCCCCCCAAACTCTAAGTTTCCTTCCCCTTCCCCTCCAATGCAAGGGAGGGATAGGTATCGGTCACAACAGGTTTTCAGGCACAAAATACACATCAGGAACCTCTCAGAAAAAAACACAGGGCTTCTAATCATCAGAGACAGCAGCAGACTTACTGTTGCATTGGTCGCATGCATATATCCTCCCTTCCAGAGCTTCAGTCTCTGTGAACTTGGCCAACATTTCTGTCAGCATGCACTCCGTCTGGTTAACGGGGACGATCCCTTTCTCAATGGAGTGATAGCGCTCAGGAAATTCCAGGGAAAGATCCCAGAAGGGCTCAACGGTGTTGGATTTGTAGTTGCATGTTATGCAGGTGACCTGGGAACGAAATGTTGATACGCAAATGAAGTTATGTACACACACACACACCTGTAGACAGGCGGTGTTCATTCACATTCACATCTAAACTGCAAGCTTGTGCCCAAGATGAAGCACAGCTTCATGGACACAAAAACGGCCAGCTGGTCAAGAGAAACCTTCTTAGATTTAGTTTTCAGACTAGAAATGTCTTGAGCAAGTAATTTAGAGTGTTTTCTCAATTCTCCAGAAACGGAGACAATATTCACCCCTATCAGGTTCACTTCCTCAGAAGGAGATATTACAGGTGTAATACTACTTCATGGTTGGGTAATAAGCACTTTGTTTTCTCCTACAAGCAGTATGTGTTAGCAGTTATCACACAATATTCCTTCCCTAGTCTCTCTATTTTCCTTGCACATTCTAAAGTGCTGTGTATAATTCCTCTGTTTCATCTGCTAACTATATAAAAATTATTCATGAACGGAGCATGAAAGGACAAATTTAAAATGCACTTCTCCTGTCTTTCTGGAGTATTATAAATACGAACAGCAGAAAAGTTTTCAATTGATCTCAGAGGCAGCAAGCGAGAAGAAGAAGAGGTAACAAAATCAGAAAGCAGCTCCAGACTTTGCACTCTCGTGAAAACCCTCCAGCAGAAAACCAGCTTCCAACTTTGCACTGGCTTTCCAGCCGTCCACCTCCATCCTCTGACAGCACCAGTAACTTCACGATGTACTAAGTGTAGCTAGTGGATAGTGAGGGAAGTCCTCTGTGCTTGGGGAGGTTTAAAATTCAACACAGTCTCTGTACACAAGGTACACGGGGAGGATAAATAGCTTGACATGTTATTTATAATATATCGTAACAACAGGTAACTTACACTGATTTATGAACATCTTCATGCTGGTAACAGGCCTACCTAGCACACCGACCTTAGCCGTAACACACCATCTTCCAGAGCCAAGAGACAACTGAACAAAGAGCGTTTTGTTAAGCAGCACGCAACAAGTTCATGCAACGCAGCCGATTCAAACAAACCATGACTTCGAGCATTCCTTCCCTGGAAAGCCAAAAGCTTTAGCTCGAAAAATACACCTTTTAGTATTTAATGTGCACGGAAGTTCTCAGGGGTGGTAGGCACAGTAAGGCTGGCAACTCAGACAGACCACGTAGAGACTAACGGGGATGCACACGCATCGTGTGCCTCGGGGGCTGATTGTGGAAGCCCTGAAGTGTCAAGTTATGCGTGCATTCATTTCTCCTGGACAGCAAAGGCAGTCGAGGACTTTCAAACGCGCTGTGCTTTCAGGGTCAGCCTTGTGGGGAGTAATGCGTTTCAGACAAGGGAACAGCACAGGAATAAAAGACCAAGCAGCGTGACAGGGCAGGCACGTTCAGCTCCTACAGAAACATATGTTAAGCATGCTCAGCATCTCAAGATGACTTTCAAAGGCCTGCGAATAAGAAGTGTCACAGACAGCTTATTCTTTATAGCACAGGCTGACTGCCCTCTCTGTCCTTCATCGTATTCTTTCTAGTCACAGCAACAAAACCATAAAGGGACAAGAACTACAAAGACACTTTAAAAACACAATAAAAACTTAAAACTAGGGGCTCAGAACCTCTGTGCTAGTGCAGAAGTCATTCCCAAGTGGCAAACGTCCACTGAATTTACAATAGACATGAAAAGCATTGAAAACACTGACAACCTGTGCAGCAATCAGTTTTCATTCTCAGGAGACACTCCTAAGCAATTCCTCCTAAGTCTCTGGTGGTTCCTCAAGAAACAAAGCCTTCGCTTCTTGCTGTTAACAGCTCCCACCGATTTCTGTGTGAAACCAGGTGCATACCTGACTTAGCAACTGCCCGTGAAAAATGGTGTTCACCACCTTCAGGACCTGCTTGGTGAGCTTCCTCTGAGAGAAAGGGATGAGGATCCTGCGCTTCGTTCCTTCCGACTCCAGCTCCTGCTGTACTTTATCCAACAACTCGCATAGAAATTCCTGAGCGTCCTGCTGATCGTAACCCCGAAACGCTGGGATCAGACTCCACACAGAGTGCAGCATGGCAAACGGGGACACGAGCGCCCACTTGCCAGACCACATCACTCTGAAGAGGGTGTGCAATTCGTGACAGAGGGAGATGTGCTTTGAACTTGGTTCCTTGGGTTGTATCAGTTCTAAACTCCTGCTTATCGAGGAGCCACCATTTAAGCCAGCTGGCAAGCTCTGCGTGCCATATGATCCCACTTTGTCAGTCTTCCCTGACTCATTAGCAGCGGATCCATTTGCCAATTTGCCAGGCATCCTAGACTTCCCATTCACAGTTTTGGCTAAGAGTTCTTCTGTTTCACAGAGATCAAGCGTCAAAAAACATTCTCGAAATTTCTGGAGGTGACTTAGCACTTGCAGAATAGAATTCATGTAACATGTGTTTCCCAGGTTCCTTAAACCCGTGACCCCGGGAGTCATCAGAGGCTTACGCCGGATGGAATAAAACTGATTGAATCTGCTGCTCTGCATCTGCCTTGAGGTAGGGGAAGTGGTCGCCACCTCCCTGAATTTCCTTGGAATCAAGTTCTCTCTGTGCACGTGGGACAACAGCCTCGCACTCTTCCTTGGAGGAGTGTTTGCCAGCTCCTCCAAAAGCTGTCTCTTCATCTCCTGCCGCCGCTGCCTAGCTGCCTCCTTCTTCCTCTCCAACTCCTCCATTTGTTTCTTCTGTTGTATTTTTAGCTGGCCTCTGGAGCTCTTATCAAACCAGGTCCGCAGCGCCTTTGTAAGCAAGGATTGGCGCCTGTGCCAGAGAGCTGTAAGCATCTGAGACTGTCCCTGAAGGGTCCTTTGATGGTTGCACATGTCCTCTCCCAAAGCCATGGATCGCAAAGTCCTGCCACTTCGTGTCGACGGATCGTGTTTTTGACTTTTAATCGCTGACAGAGAACTTCTTAGCAGTTTCAAATCACCCTCGGGGTTATCATTCAAGACATAATCTTCACAAAGGTAACAAAATACATATAAATCATTAACTTCCATTGCCAATGGATGTCTGGTTTCTTCAAAGTGTTTAAGTGCATGCTCCTCGATGTACCTCCCACAGGCTACATGGGAGCATTTCAGACAAGCCCAGATAGATTCAGTTGTCTGGCAGTCCATGCAGTGCCACTTCTGCGGGTTCAGGATAGAATGGTCCTGGGCGAGTCGTAGCCGCCCGACATGTTTGCATCTATCCATCTCTTACAGAAGTCTTCGCTGCTTTGACCTTGGAAGGCAAAAAGAAAAAAAAAATCTTAGACCCACTTACATATTTAAAATGATCTCTTTTTGTACCAGATGTAAAGACCTATAAAAATACAGATGTCGCGTCACATCGATTCCAATTGCAGTTTTCCTTCAGCCGACTACATTATTTCTGTGCACAATATTTTTAAGAGCGGTTTTTAGTACCAGCAAAAGAGATTGGATTGACAAGCTCTGCAGAACAAAACTGTCTATCCGTCTACTAAGGATGGCCCAGACATCTGCCAGCGTGCCCTGCCCAACCCGAATGGCTCGCTTCCAGAGAGAAAAACATTAATTCAGTCCACACGTTTGATCTTTAGCTGCCCTCTTGAAATTGATACATACAAAATGAATTTGGAATTGGAATGCATGTCATCAGGAACTAGACTGAGGTTAGCAACTTTTCACAGAAGCCACAGAAATATCAGATAATCGTCATAACCAGAACTGGTCTATATGCGATCTCAAGTCCGCAGGCTTTATGTTCTACCCTCAAATTCTCCGATTTCCCTCACCCTCCCAAACATTTTAATGTTTAAAAATCAGCAGAGGAAAAAAATGAGATGTGTAACACCTTGTTAGAGTAAACCTAACGGAACGTCTGCATGAACACACGTCAACAGAAAAAGCTGATTTACTAAATTACTATATTGTCACTGCAGAGAAATCAAAGCGAGATACTACAAACATAGTTGGAGTGCGAAAAAGCTTTCGCTTCATGTCCTACATCCATGTGTTTTATAAAAGCTATTCAGTTGTACAAGGAGAAGAACTAAAGCACCACTCCTCGTGCCAGCAGTGGTGTCTTTTGTGCAGTCCTGACACAAGTGAAAGAGATCAGGGCACCGAAACAGCACCCAGACCCACCCACACGCACGCATTACTCACTGAGTCATGTCTAAACATTCTTTCCTTCACGACACAACGTCCAGAGCCTGGAACATCCTCATTTCATCCAAAGGAGTCTTGGTGGTTCTTTGAAAATTTAATTACTACTTAAGTCTTCATTGTAAGGCAGCACAGCTTCAAAACCCTAGAGAGAAAATATTCTTGTGATGCACATACACTAAGAAAGCAAACAAGGTTGCTTTTGAACACAATTAGTCCCCTCAGTGCAAGAGCTACTGCGGAAAACGCATTTATTCTAGGGAACAGAATTACCTCAAAGTCAAAGCATAAATGCACTTAGGAACCCAAATACTTAGACGTTAAAAAAAAAAAAATCACATGGAAGATGCACTTGGAATTTCATTTTTCTGCTTTTGTTTCTGATAATCTATAAATCTGCTGATCACATGTAGCCTCTCCATCATAAGTCTTTTGTAGTGGATGACCCAACATATGGCAGGGAAAAAATCCGAGCAGAAAAACTGAGTAAAAACATGCACCTCCTGAGATCACTTCAATTTTGGCTGTTTCGATAACTTGGTGAAAGAAGGGGGGTGGAGATGAAAAAAAAACTGTCCTGAATTAAATTTCATTTCTAAATGATTTTTTCAAACAACAAAAATGAAGAAAAGAATAGTTGTCAAGTGTAAACTGCAACTAAATAAGAACTATAGAGGAAAGAAAAATAGGAAAAACCTGCATTTTGCCAAGGGCAAAAAAGGCTGTAAAAAATGTATCTGTTATAACAATCCACGAAAGAATAAATTAATTTGCTTACATATCTCTGCCTACAGTACTTCAATACAATACAAAGTGATACGGGGGACAGCAATAACATGCACAAAGTGGCTACAGATGTCACAGACAGTGTCAGATCAGGCATTTAAAATAATTAGTTAAAAAAACACTTTACGAGGGACAGAGTTTAACATAACAAAGACAACAGCACACCTCTCAAAAGCTTTAGGATAGATATTGAACAACCGCCTCTGAATGGTATACAGAAAACCTACCTGACCAGGCTAAGAAAACTTATGTTTAATGGTCCTAAAATGATGCAAATTTACCTCAATTGCTAACTTTTTCCACTGATATCACTGCTAAAGATATCTGTTAAAGAAAATATATATATATATATATATAAAATAATATATATATCAAAGCTTTTCTGTTCTTTAACTCTCCTCATCTTCAGATTAAAGCTCAAGTGGCCACTTCAGAATTCATCTTAATACGGTGATTTTTCAGTGTCTAAATAACCTTTTTAGTTGTTTATTTGCAATAGTTAAAAAAAAAAAATTGCTACACCTCTCACTCGGACGGTGTTCATTCGCTCAGAAATCCTAGGACCTGGAGAGACTTTTGGAAATGCTACAGTAAACAAAGGATGGGTTCGGTCTCCTCCTTCCGAGTTCTCACCTTTCTCTCGCCTTCCTCCCAGACCTCTTTTCCCCCTTCTTCTTCATTTTCCTGCTCAAGTCTTGACGGAAAATTGTGGAATAATCCTGTCTAGCCTTGGTGAGACCAAGTGGCAGAGATTCCAGCTTGAAAGAGTATAGACACTATGGTAACATTGACAGCCTTCATTTACATAAAAGAATACTAATTATGTTGTATCATCAACATCTGTGATTCTGCTCACTGCCATATGCGACAGTGTTGGGAATTTAACCCTTGAGTCTCACAGGCATATCCGATATTTGTTCCATCGAACAAAAAACGGGCCTTCTGGATATTATTTCCTAGAGATGGATTAAACAGCTGCCCAGCGCAGTCACTCACCAGCTCTGCAAGGTCTCGGGACATAATATTTTCCAAGAGCACTGAATTTATCCTCAATTTCCAAGAAAAAAAAAAAAAAAGAAGAAATAATGCTGATATGTTGCTAGTTTCAGCTGGGTAACAGGCTACAAGGAAATCAATCACACAGCAGATACAGCGCATTAAAGAATCATGTTTAACAATGAACTAGGCTGTCAGTATATAAATTACAAGCCTTTTGTCAACCGCTTTTGCTTTTCCTGTGTGGGCCAGCAAGATTTCCTGTTCAAAAAGGGGACAGATATTTTAACAACTTTGGTCGGTTAACAAGGCAGCTTTGTTGCACCTTAGCTCAGTTATTCTCAGGACAAAAGCATCTTTGATGCTGCCTGTGATGTTCCCCACCTGTTTCTCTTTAGGTATCTACGAACACTTCCCTTGCAAATCTAAGCCCTATTAAAAAAATCCCACATACACTGGGCTGCTCTGCAAGTTAGAAGTAAACGGTGCTTTTTTTTAACCCAAAAGACTTAAATTATGCATCTTTTCCACTTCCCCTCCCAAGGGTGTTGTCAGATAAGATCCCCTACTTCTCCTCGGTGTGGTTTTAATGCCAAAACTGTGCAGGGAGAGCAGCCTGCCCAGCCAGCCTGCCCGAGCACCGCGCCGCTCGCTGAGCCTCTGCCGCGCTCCACATTTCAGATTTTCTCCTTCACGTTACAGATGCACGTTACCAACTCACGTTTTTTTGACTCCTTCCATGAAAAAAAAAAAGAAAAAAATGAAAAGAGGCTCTCCGGCATTGTGCAACACGTACCGATGGCAGCTGGAGCGTCTGCAGGTTCAGCCTCGCCACCCCACACGCAAACTGATTACTAAATAAGTCAGGGAAAGACACATGCACACAATTAAGACCAAAATTTGTTCCTCTGTTCCATGTAGGTAAACAAACAGCTTGCCACAACCTCCTAGAAAGGATAAAAACACCGCGCTAGCAGGAGAAATTAAAGAGCTCTGATTAAAGGAAAACACAAAGATGAGTCAGAACCCGTACACGGTCGCACAAGGCAGGGAGGGGGGGAACCCTGCCAAGATTACAGAGTTGGAGCCATTTAAGATAAAGCAACAACCGAACGCAAGTTTCTGTGGTTGATGTGACAGTCTAGGATAAGCCATGAGCAGGCAGCCAGCGTAATGATGGCGAATTAACAGCTTGCATTTGAAGGTCTCGGAAGGAAACTAAAAGGACTCCTCTCTTGGCAATCACAATATAACATTCTAGTAATGAAATATAATTTTTTTTTCTTGGTTTTACGATTTCTTCCATCAAGGTGGATCTCATTTGAAGAGATGCCTACATGGCTATAGCTGGCCCTTCCTGCCTGCCTGGACCTTTTCCAGGTAAGGGGTGGGGGCAGGAGGAACGATTTAATTGATTTCCGTGGAGCAGCGGTACCAGAATCGCGTGGAGCTGTATTACAACCAGCCAGCTCTTCCTGGACTACCAGGCCAGGAACGTTCCAGAGACAATCTGAAAAGTTCTCACCTTGCAAATCACTTACAGCATTTAAACACGAGGTCAGACCCTGCTTTCTTTACCTGTATGGCTCATAAGCCTGGGAAAGCTTATTGCAAGATCCTGTAACTACTTCAAGAACCAAATGCAGCAGAAAATCTTAACACTAGAAGAGTGTTAAAATAAAACACATGACTTTATTATATTCCTTTGTACCATTGTTACACATTTGGAAACTGATTAAAGACATCTGTGCAGATCTGTTGACATTTGCTACTTTCTTTTTCTAAATAAATGTCCGTGAAGTGTAAAAAAAAAAAAAGTTTATGGATCAGGAAAGGCGCTGGATGCTTTGCCTTGGAAACTAGGTGCACTTCCCGTTTGTTCAAGGGTTGGCTCCAGAACAAGTAAGAGCCCGGAATCCCGGCACAAAATCCTTCAGCCGCGATCTGGAAGTCATCTTTAAAAGACAGGTGGGAAGCTCAGACTGAATGATTCTTTCATTCATTTATCCCTCTCCCGGGAGTGGCAATAGTGAAACACAGCAGCATTTCACCAGTCCGCGGGGAATTGCTATCGCATTAAATAAAACACACCTTTTTTGCGATTCTCATTTTGTTTTAAAACACTGCAGGAAAAACATCCTGAGATATTCTTGGTTTCCATCAGAACTAGATATCCTACACTGCATTTTATCACAGAAGTATAAAAATCTTCGATGCAAAAATCAAGAACCTTCCAGGCACCCCTGCCCCCAAACAATTTTCTCCAAACAACTTTAGAGTGGAACTTCTAGCCTGCTGCAAATACTCGAAAATGCAAATTAAGGAGATATCAGAGAGAATATATAGCTAAAAATTGCACACAATTACTCAAAAACTTTATTCCTCTGATTATTTTAACCTACCCATTTGCGAGGAACCAATTATTCAACCAGATGTCTAATGAAAACATGTAATCTGAGCTGCTCGGAAGATGGTGAAAAAAGCTCCCTGCTGAAGACAGCCATGTCCCTCCGCCAGCAAAAGCCTTCCACGTGCTCACAGCAAAACTCCTACCCCGCGTTCGGTTCCCAGAGCGTGTGGGAGCCAAGAAACGGCACCTTGCGAACCGAAACATTGTGCAATTGATGTTCCTTTAGGGAAAAGGAAGAGCTAGAACAAGGAACGAGCATCACGGCCACATCACCTGGGCAGGTGTTGTCTGTCCTTACAAAGTTGGGCACGGTCCAGAGCTACTAGCTCGGGCAGCACAGCAGAAAACACTCCACAAGCTCTCCCTCCGCTTCTTCTCCCAAGAGCCATCCGCTTGGCAGAGCAAGAATGGGTTTGGGTTTCTCCCTTTACTCCTCCAGTCCAAGCCCTGCTGGTTTCAGGCTTTCAGATTGCGCCTCCAAAGATTAACAGCAGCCCTAGAGATTTTTTTTCAATTATACTGAAAGCATGTTTTATTAAAAATTGTCAGCTTTATATCCTACGGTGGCTGGCTTCTCTCTATCCAAGATGACACACTACCAAGTTAGTTACAGGCAAATTAACCCAACTGACAAAAAAAAAAGAAGTAACGCTCGGAAAATTTACAGATGATTAGGTATACGGGGTTTCTTTGAAAAGGCAAGCAAAGCAATGAATTAAATAGCTACTGTGAATACATGAATAAACCACAACTTAAGAGACACGCAGACAAATAAGGGCTCTGACTAGCTGTGACAGGAGCCTTCAGCTGTGACAGCAAAAGCAGTCACTGGTCTCACCTCCCTCCTGTCCTGGCTGCGATCACCACGAGCAGGATGGGCGCTCGCCCCGAGCTGGCCGCGAACCCCCCGGATTTTATTTCTGTGGCCATCAGCTGCAAGGGCAGCAGCACAGCAACCTCCCAGAGCCCTGAAAGGGAACTCCTCCGTCCGAATCCCAAGTTTCTGGAGTTCTGGAAGATCCCGCATCCCCGTCTGGAAGGTGGCCAGCGTCCCACACGTGCTGTCACAAGCCCGGAGGATTTCGGCTGGCTGCAAAAGACACCGCGTGCCCAACACACAGCACCACGCGTGCAGCGCCCTGCTCCAGTTCGAAGCTGTAATCACAAGGGAGCTCGACTAAAACAGGACTTTACTGCCAAATTCCACAGCAAGTTCTGTCTACTCCTTTAAGTTAATTATGATTATGTCAATGTTAACCTGCTTCTGAGAGTTCACGCTTTGCTGCGGGCTCAAATCCAGAATCTGGGGAATCAGTTTTCAAAGAAATCTTCAAATCATTGCAAAAAGAAAAAAAAATACTCAAAAGCATGGGGATTGAGGAAATCCTATTCCCTGCACTGGTGTCTTTGGTGGGAATAAATGCGATTTCTGCAGGACTCGGTTCTCTGAAGCGCCTTGGGGAAGCTCAGGCTGGTGGATGCTGGCCCACTCCTGATTTTAGAGTACAACGACGAGCACACACACCACAGCGTACCGTGCAGTTACCTTCTAACATTTCCTACTCCACAACAAAAAGAACGATTCTTAAGGGGCCCCAGTTTGTCCCTATTGCCAGCCCACCTGCAAAAACCAGCCATCCTCCCTAGGAAGTTCACGTAGTTTTAGGGGGATAACCGAAGAAGATGACACCACCTGGTTCACATTTCCATCAGCTGGTGGACGTGAGCATCCCAAAGCTTCCACACCAGAGGCATTGAGATCCCAGTCCCACAGCACCCTGGATATAAAACCCGTCTGACACCAGGCAGTGGCAGAACCCACCCATTCTCTACCCATTTACCCCAAATGCAGCTCACCAACAGACCATGCCCGCAGAAAACATAACATTTACAGGTACAATCTAACCACCAAGTATCACAGAAATTGTTAACGCTGCGTTCAATTCAGTGCTCAGAGCTTCCCCAGGAAAGGAGCAGCGATGGGAAAACATTCTCTTTTTCCCCTAAAACGCTGGAATTTTGCGTACTCCAGGAAAAGTTTTAATGTCCCACAGACTGTTTTTAAACATGACTGGCATTCTTAAATCTACGGCCTCATACAAACTGATTTTTTTTTTTTTGCTAGCACGCTGATCAAGCCTGAACAGAAATTTCAACGTTCCCCAGCCCCGTTCCTAAAGCAAGGCAATGCCTGGAGTAGCTACGAGAACCTCACCCTGCCTTTTTTGCTTTTACAGCTTACTGTGCTTGGTGAGCTGCTTTGGATACACCAGTCCAAACATCGTGTCTGCAGATAGAAACTTCCTTTACCAGAAAGGCTTGCTGACAAACTCTCAGAGAAACACCAAACTGCTTTTCTTTGGCTAGAAGAAATTTACAGCTAAGCCAGAAGAATGCACGCTGCCTGTGTCCTCGAAGACCAATCGTTCACATTTTACACAGGCCAACAAATAGTTTCAAACGTGCATGCGTCTTCCATCTGCATTCCTTCCTGATGAAGATTCTCTTAAACTAGAGACAGCTCAGCATCCACTAGGAATATATCTGGCAGTTTATGGTTTGAAAATAATCACAAAAGGGCGAAGGCAAGGCGAGTTTCTTCAGCTCACAAAGCATTTTAATACAGCCCTCCTCAAAAACTCGCCAATTTGCACTGCTATTCAAATTCCCCGGCCGTGCAAGTTTAAGCTTGAAAGTTTTAAAAAATTAAAATATTTTAAAGATGAATATTCAAGTGGAAATATTAAAAGGATGAAAAATGAATATTCTTATTAAGCCAAACCCACACCGTTTCTCGTCCAAGTACAAGAGATGAATAAAAAGAATGGTAAGATCACCTTTTGAACTTAGATTTAAGATAGTTATTTATTCTTTGGGGTCACCTTAAAACAAACAGGAAAAAAGGATCCACGTCCCACAGCTCTCTGAAACTATGGGAACTTGCTACAGAACGGCTGCTGATGTTGAAAAGCATTATTAAAATGCTATATACTTCTTAGTTCATGGTGTTCTGGAAGTTAATGTTTCTTCATTTATTGCAACACATAAAATCCCCCCTCCCTTTTCTTTCCATAGGCTTCTGAGGTTTTATTTTTGGTTTGGCTTTTTGAAGTGTTAATAAGCTGGGAAACACGATACAGATACACTGTATAACAGAGGCACTCCACATTAAAACAATTCACGATACTTCCTTTAGTCCTAGTGAAACAGTCAAAAAGGGAAAGAGTCAGTGCAGTCCTTCCACTGGTAGTTACATCTGTATAAGCCTGGAGCAATTACAGCAAATACATACAATTTGAATTATCAGAATAAAACATGAAAAAATGTTTTGCATTAGAACAGTCTGCAAGTAGATGCTAACTGCCCAATACAAAATAATAATTTCTCTTTATGAGTCAAGCAAGCAGCTTTATAGAATCCATGAATTCACAATGAATTCTATTTCCATAATTGTGACAACATCAGAGCGGCATGCCACAGCGTTTTAAAGTTTGGTACATGTTTGCCCCTGAACATCACTCATGAAAAAAACCTCTCTCTCTGCCAGAGCAGACAATAACGGAGCTGTAATGGACGTAAAATCAGCGGTGCTGAAGCCAAGTGAACAGAGCTACACCCGTTTTCACTATTTGGAAATTCAGGCTACAGTTTGTACTCCCCACCAGCCCCAAAGTGTCAGGATTCATACCCAAAGAGATGCCTTTTTGTTTCCTTTCACACTTACCACTGACCAATTGGGCAAGTATTCAAGTTTAGCGAGGCTGCTCGGATGGATGGAGTACGTGCTTACGTATTCACGGGTCAGGACCTGTGCACAAGTGAACAAGGCAGATTAAGAATAATTAACAAGGCACAAGTTAAACAAAACGAGCCGTGTTAGATTTCAAACAAAGCAGGAATAGACGAGATAAACAGCCATTCTCTTGTGTCCCCACTCACCCTACCTTATCATTCCTTTTAATCATGGCCTGCTGTGATGCAGCCAAAAAGCTGATTTTTTGTCAGAATGCAGAAAGCACTATTTCTTTCGACCATAATATTTAAAGACTGTTTTTCATATTCAGTATATATCACATTTATCACCAATTCCCACATAAACAATGCATTCAGAGTTGAGGCTGGCAGCAATAGTTCAGGCATCATATATTAAAAATACTTCAAAAACCACCCTCGACCTTTTACAGCGAGAATTCGACACAGTTTCTAGCCACCTTCACAACACCACCGCCAAAATTAAACGCAATTTCCCACTGCCTGCAAAGAGCTTCTTTAGCAAGGTCAGAGCTTACATTTTGACCTGTAGTATCTTGCTCCGTCCCCCCGATCGTTCGCAAAAACTGGTAATTGCTTCTCGCCGCTGCAGTAAAACACACAGAATTTTAACAAACCAAACCAAACCCAAACCCTTCCACCTCGCAGGTACGAGACGAAGTTTTATAGCTCCAGCACGTCAGAGAATTCTCCTGGCACTGCTCGCACACAAAACCGATGGCTGCAGCAGAGATCAATTTAACAGCCCTCGTATTCAGAAGCAGGCTAGCAGTCTCTTCGAGAATCTCTTTGTGATAGACACAAAGACGGATTATACCAGGGAGTGAATACTTGGTAAGTTATGGGTAGTCCTCCGCTGCTCTTCCTCCCCCATTTCAATTCATATTCATCTTGGCAAAATCTTCGGCAGACTATTAACTAATCTAAAACAACATCGCAGCTGATACAACATATAAAGCAATCAGTCAAACGAACATGTCAGTGCCATCTACTGAAGCAATAAAGAACAAGACAACCCCAGCAGGCTGGGGCTTATTATCTCCCCAGCCATAATGAATAGGCAAATAGTATTAAATATAAGTACGGCAGCCCACGGTCGCATTTCGCTGTGCTTTATGCCCGAAAGGTGCCTTCGATGCGTCTGAAGAGCGGAGGTTAAAACACGACAAAAACAACGAAGGGTTTCGACACCTCTCTCCATCATTTCCTCTCCCTTCACTCGCCAATCAACTCCTATTAAGTCCTGTAAAACCCTCAGCGAGTGAAACGGAACCGCAGCTAGAAAATTTTCTATGGATTTTAAGGAATGCCGTTAACCGGTAAGCGGAACAAATCTTAGTGACCGACTGATCCAAACGCAACGACTTGTGCTCATTTTTCATTTGTCTAAGCAACAAAACCAGGGCGGGATGCTCAATAAGCAGCAGCACCCACTTGCAGGGCGCCCGCAGGCGGACAGGGGAGGTGCTGCTGCCCCTCGCCTCCAGAAGCTGCCGACCTGACCCGGCCTCGCTGACTGCTGGGCTCGACCCAAGGTCTCCTCCGTTTTCGTGTCAACAAAGACTCGGGGAGATTTACACGGCCTCTTGCTCTGCTCGGCCGACGTGCCTGGTCTGCGCCTGGAAAAATCCATACAGGCAGCGCGCCCCTTCCTAGGTGTGCAAAAGGAGACGGGGAGAGGCACCAACAAAACGAAGAAATAAATGGTTTTTCTCTCATTTTTCCATACGTCCAGCCCGCCAGCAGGCGCCCAAGTTTTGAGCCTCTCTTTTCTGGTACAGAAGGAAGCATTTCACTTTTTTCCCCCCCCTCCTTAAGGAATTATTCCCAATTTGCATGTTATGAATCTTGTTCTGGCTGAAATCCTTTCCTGTAAGTCACAGGCAGCGTCTGAGGGGTAACGCCATTGTCCTCCCCACCACACGCCGACCTAGCAGAACAAGGTAGGAAGCGGGAACACGATTTGCGAAATATCAGATTGTTAATCTCCTCTAAGAACTGAAGATCAACCAAGGCCCAATTCTACAGCAGCTGTTATTTTAATAAATTATCTCACTAAAAGGTCAGGGTTCGTCACGTCAATTTGTCTTGAGATGAAACAACAAAAGGACAAGAGGAAAAGGAAAGAGGGAGAGGTGAGTTAGGTTCTGATGTCACAGCACTGCGTCTCAAAAAGCTGTTCCTAAAACCTTCCAATTTTATAACAAGCAAGAAATCGTTTTTCTTATTCAGGGATTCATTCATTTTTAGCATCCAAAATGACAGGCCAGGGAGCCACGCTGCCAAATCACCCTGGAAAGTTCAGAGAAAGCGCAGCACAAAATTCAAACAGAATTTTTCAGCCCATCTTCGAAAACCACTAGTTAATTTCATCCTCTGTCATGAATATTCCATTTTCTCAAAATAAAGTCACGACTGTGAGAAGGATCCTCCTCACCGCTCACATTCAGGTGAATTAACTATTCTTAGTTACATAGATTTGCTTCCAGTCTTAGTCTGATGACAGATTAACTCGTGGCTGGTAGGATTATGGACTTACCTCTGGAACTAAATCACTTTTGAATCTGAGTTATAGCTATTAGTTCTTTAAAGC
Organism: Anser brachyrhynchus; assembly: GCF_964034855.1. Taxonomy (NCBI): domain Eukaryota; kingdom Metazoa; phylum Chordata; class Aves; order Anseriformes; family Anatidae; genus Anser; species Anser brachyrhynchus. The sequence continues at coordinate 3,585,884 of NC_137720.1, read as the reverse complement.
CTGGCTGAACAGCTTTTAGTACCTCCTTTGTATTTTTGAAAGAATGATTAAACATCATTAAACCCGAGCTAAGGGCTCTTTCTCACAACTCCAGTGAATAAACAGTTAGCTGATTTGACTCTTTCTTTTGTGCTTTTTCTTTTAAAAGAACAGCAGAGTTCTACATGTTTTGTTTTTTTGTTTGTTTTTGTTTTCTTTCCAGAATAATTAATACTATTGTAAGTCTAGAATACTTGTCCCGAAAATTAAAACAGATTTTCCATGTTTGTGTGTTTTTTGAGCGCAGAAAAAAAACAACTTTGTTCTCCTCGGGGAGAAAGAGCTACCCAGACCAACCTGCTCCTTTGTACTCAGCACGATGCTTTTGTTCCCTTCACGTTTATTCCTCTAGCTGCAGGAGACACGGCCAATTCTACGGAGACTGGAAGCGAGGCACTCGCATACAGCAACAAGCTAATGACTCCTCTCTACCGAAGCCATCCAGCACGTATTTAAGCAGGGCTTATTTTCACGTGAAATACTCCAAATGTGACACCTCAGATTCCCACGCCACCGGCAAACAGTTTCGCTACACACCAACACGGGGCAGGAGAAAGGACTGAGCCGACACCTGAACAGGGTCTCGCTTTCAGCCTCCTCGTCCTCCTGACGTTCCCTCCAGCACCATCTGTAAGGAAGGCGAGGAGCAGTCTCCCCGTACTTTTGTTTCCTGGCAGAGGGTGGAGATGTTTAGCCATCAGTCCCTTCGTTTAATTAGACCAGGAGCCAGCTTGGTTCAACGAGCTGCCTTAACTCATTGCTTTTGCCTCCTACGTTTCCAGGACGGGAGATTTGGATGGGATAGGGAGGAGAGAAAAAGTTTCCCCTAAGAACCAACAAGAAATCAACCCTGTAACTACTACAGAAGGTCACTGGGTGAAAAAGCTGGAGGCATCTCTCCTCCAAGAACGTGATGCCGTAATTATATGGTCTTGTTGCACCCCGATGAGCTACAGACAACCGATCACCTTGGGCTCCCTGCCCCAACAGCCAACCACTGATCCACATCCCCGACAGATGACGGGGTTTTCTTTTTGTTTAACTAACAGACAAGCCAAGTTTCGGTTAATTCATCATTAAGCACCCGTCTGGCTCACGCTAAAGCAGCCACGATCTCGGAGTTAGAACGTATCATTTGTCACTGTTCATTACCCAGTGGAGGAAAAAAAAAAAAACCCAAACCACAACCCTAAGCACCCAAAGGCAGACAGTGCCACCCTGTTCTAGCAACATATCTATAGACACAAAAACATAGACCTGCAGTCTGCTTCAAACAATTCCTCGACCTCTCCCTCCACCCACCAACTATTGCCAACTATAAAAAAAGCACAGCGAAGAGAAACGCAAATCCTAATTAGTCAAAAAAGCCATTAGCTCCTCATTTGACTGAGTTATACGGATCTGCACGCAGAGGGGAAAAAGGCGTTCATGACAAATTGCTTTTGCTGAAGTGCAATGTACGAAAAAATTATTTGTTCTGATAGACTCCAGTTCAATATTTATGCAGATAATGCTTGAGCTAGAAGTCAGCCGCAAATCTATATAATTTTCTTAATACACAAGGCACTTGTTATTCAGCTGGAACACATTTAGCATACAACATAACACGAAATGCTAAACTACCTAAAACGAGTTGGTAAAGTTCGATCCAGCACCAGGCAGGAGACAAGCCTGGTCCCATCACACCAAAAGAATGGAAGGATTTAATACAAAATACGGTTTTGCTGTTTGAATAAAAGGAAAGCACATTTGTCATGAACTTATTGGAACGGAGTCAAGCTTAGAGCCACTGATCCCTTCCAGGAAACTGGGGAACAAAGCAGGAGCAGTACAGAAACACAAGCCAGCATTGACTGCCCTTCTTAAGATACTCTTTTAGTATTTCTAGCTAAAAGCTACTTATCGCTTCATCTGCGTATCCACCTAGACAGGCTGCAAAGATCCCTCTTCCGTACCATTTTTATTTAAAGTTCAAAACCTCGAATTGTCTTCAGAGGCTTTTCATAGCATGAGAGAGAGACCGAATGTAATTATAGGACAGTATTTCTTAATCAAATCTAAGCCGCCCACTGAAAGCGAATGGGAAAATATGGTTGCAAGGCAATGCTTCTCAATCAAGTGGACGGATTTGCCTTTCAGAGTGAATAAGGGAATGTAGCTGTGGTCACCATTTCTTAATCAGCTCAGCTGATGTCCTATAGAAGGTCTCAATGGAAGAACACAGCTGTGGCCCATAACTCTTGACTTGATCTTCCATGGTTTGACTGAAAAGCCTGAAAAGAACATAAATGCACTAAAGCTTTTCTCCATTAAATTGGTTCTTTCAAAACCGCCGCTGGGTTCACCCGGAGGGAAAAAAGAAAAAGTTTATTTTTTCAGTACACTTGGTTAGGGGTTGAGTGTAAAAGTTTTTGTGATATATATACTGCACGCTGAGGTACGCCGTAATAGATCAAACTTTCTTTTAAAGGCCGAGATGGAGCATGTTATTTAGTAACTCCAGTCTTCTGCGGGGATTCCTGTGTCTGAAGATGTGCTTTTTTTTCCTTTGGCTAAAGCACCCTTCTGCATTTCAGTTAGGAAAGGTACAAAACGGGGGGAAAAAATCTCCTTAGTCAGATTTTTTAAGAGTACATCACTCACTAACGACATGTTACAAAAGATACATTTCAAATGCACTCGTAGTACCTTTGAGCCGTCACATCCACATATTTCAATTTTCTTCTTCATTTGAAAACGTGGCTGAGTTACCCAGCCAAAGTGGCAAGACAAGAAAGAGAGAGCAGGCGTTCGTATGCAGCAGGGGGAGGAAAGCGCTGCTGTCTTTCGAATCGCTGCCTATACTTTCTTCTGTTTTCTCAGGAAAGTTCTTAAAAGACAGAATTCTCAGTGAATTACACTATAACTACCCAATTAGGGGAACCTAGCTGGCGAGCCTCCTTTAAACTCTCTTTTACGCTCAAGCGATGCCCCAACGAGTTTGCCATTTTCGCAGAGATTTCATCGTGATCTTTGTACCGTGTTGGAGGTGTAATAGTTAATGTAAGCTCATTACCATCGTGTAACAGAAAGCTAATTAACGCTTAGCACAAAGCAGCCAAGTTTACTTTGTTTCTACCTATCTGAAGCCCCCTCAAGGTACTAAATCACTTCTCAACACTGGAGCAAGAAGTCGGGGGGATATCCTGCAAAAACAGCCCAAAGCAGGGTAACAGAGAGCACTCAGATTTGCATTTTGCTCGATATTCTGCGATATAAATTACTGCAAATATACTAAGTAGCTCTAGACCATCTAGGAATTACCTCCCTATGACGCTGGCAAAGGACGGGGTCACCACACCTGTTTTTGTGTGTTCTCTCTCCCCTCACTCCCTCGTTAGGGTGTTTTGTTCCAGCGCTGTGCTAGAGCTGCCCCGCAGCTCTGAAGCCCACCACAGGAGAAATCCTGAGTGCCGGGGCTGTAATTCAACGGCTTGCAAGCTATGTACGACTCAACGGCCTCGCCCGAGCCACCTTTGATCTCAACTCTAATAAAAAGAAAAGCGAAAAGCATTAGCACATAAAAATATGAGCAAGCAACCAGGACGCTCTCATCTATAAATAAGATTTTACAAACGTATTGGCTTCTGGTAAAGAATTTGTTGAATTTGCTCATTGCAGCTCACGCTCTCCAGAGCAGTAATTCGTTAAGGGTTTCACAGCGGCGAGGATGGTCGTCCAGTCCCTGACACTGGCGAGAGCAGCGGGGGCTTCTTTCTGTACAGCATGCCGAAAGCTAGCAGCCTGTTCACTGCGGTTGAGAGTTTAGGGAAGGTGAAGTGTTTACACACAGAGCAATTACCAACAGGCTGCTGAGACGAGAACATCTCAGAAGGTTTCGTTCCCCACGGGGGGGAAAAAAAAATAAAAATAAAACCACCACCAAAAGCCTTGATGAAATATTCAAGACGAAAACCACACAGGTTGTTGCAGTAAAAGTTTTGCACTTTGTGTCTCAACCACTAGAGAGGATTCTTGTACCGAGCTTACTCTCGGCGTTGAAGCATCAGGTGGACAATCTTTCACAGCACGTAAGACAACACAGCTCAAAGCAAGCCCTTGCTGCAGAGCTAATACATCTTCCTTTTCTCCCACTTGATCCGGATTACTGTATGAAGTTACGGGCAAAGTTTTCAAGTAACTGAGCTTCGTATCTCTCTATTCTTTTCTAACAACTTTAAGACAAAAGCCTTACTTTTGTTTTGACTCAGAGCTGAGGTCAGCTTCAGAAACCCTTTTACACTTCTGCAAATCAAAAACGGGTGTGAAAGAATTCACACCGACCTTGTAAGAGAGAAGCTGAATTTTGAAGCATTTCCATTTCCTGGCTAGTCTAAACCTACCAGCTAACAGCTTCTACTGGCCGAGGACAGAGCTAAGTTTCGCTTTGTGAGTCCTAGCAGAAGTCCTAAGAAATTTCAGGGAAGCAATAGCTAACAAGGGGGGAAAAAAAAAAGTTAAAATAAGGTCTTAAAATATGTATCCCTTAATTTATACTACTGTCATCACTTGGCAAAGTACTTCTTGTAGCTCACTCGTAGGCGCTGAGAACCAAACAACAATTATTTGAAGGAAACTATTAACCAGTAAGTGCATTTAGCACTGAGGAAAACCAACTGGAACGTCTGACGTGGAGCAGAGAGCTGCAAGCAAGCAAACACCAAACGAGAGTTCTGATGAGCTGCAAGGAAACCCCTGCAGCAGCAACCTGCGCTCAGGACTTCACATCCGGACGCGGAAAGGCGACGTACCAAGCTAAACGTGACTTTTTTCCCCCCCCCAGCGCTCCTCCTACGATCAACAGCCCAGCACCCAAAAGCCAGATGCTCTGCAAAGGCTGCTCCCTCGGAGCTCACCGAGCCAGATAGCGATCAGCCCAGGCGGCGCTTCATTTTGCAAGCCACAGCACATGAGGCTTATTCACTATTTCTCCACTCTTGCGGGCCTCCAGCACGTCTTGTCAACCGCAGGGTTTTGCGCCACGCGTAATCTGAACCTCCGCAATAGCTGCGGCCACAGATTCTTTAGCAACAATCTCTGGACACACGACAGCTAAATAAATCCCCGATTTTAACTTAGCCGTCGTAATTCCCTATAAACCATTGCATGTGTGACTATTGCTAAGCATTGTTCCTGAATAAAAAAATAAATAAAAATTCTTTGTAACAAATACAACTTGCGCAAGACCAAGGACTATTCCAGACCTGAAAAGCTGCCAATTTCCAAACACCCTTCTCACTTGAACTCGCTCGTATTAATAGGAAAAATGACTGGGGGGAGAATAAACCAGCATTTACAGCTCGCAGCGTTGTGTTTGAAAGCACGCCTGGCTCAGAAATATCAAACGCTACTCACGTTCGGCGCATAACTTTCAAATTTTTGCATCTACCCTGTTTAATCCAATTAAAAACGCCACCAAATGCTTTTGTCAACCCCCCCCTTTTTTTTAAAAAAAAAAAAAAAGAATCATACCAATGCATTTGACAACCCTTAAAGAGCAGCACCCCCCAGATTTAGCCAGGCACAGGCACGGCAGCGGGAACCCAGAACACCGGCACCGCGTCGCTGCCTGCACGCGGGGTTGGGGCAATTCCAACTCCCCGGCTACACACGCTCATCTAACCCACGGGTGAATTTACGCCACGCAGGGCCAGTTTCACACCCAGGATTTCCTCCATCCAGTCCCCGGCCCGTGCTCGTCCCCTCCAGCCCCCGCGGCCGCTTTCCGCCGTCTCCTGCCCTCGTCCTCGCATCCCTCGCGCTGCCTCCAGGAGCACCTCGGGGCTCGCAGCCGCCACCAGCCCCCGTCCCCCCCATCCCCCCCCCCCGCACACCCTATTTCAGCGCCCAGCCTTACCTCCCTGTCACCCCTTTTAATCCCGTCCCTATTTTTTTTTTGCCACGTCTCGGCACCGAGAGCGACCGGAGCTGCTCGGAGCGCAGAGTTCGGGCTGGGAAGGAGCAGCGCGTATCGAACCTCTGGCCGCGGGCTCCGCGAGCATCTCCTCGGAAGCGGCGCCACATAGACAGGAGCAAATTGCGCACGGTTTTACACCGAAAAAGAGCTCGCGGGAGCTTTCGTTACAAGCACGAGCTCCGAAGGCGTTTTTCGGCTCACCCCAAAACAACGGGGTGCCCTCCTCGTGTCTCTCCCTCCAGCGCAGGTGGAGCCGGGGACGTTTTGACGCCCAGCTCCCACCACGTCCATCCTCAGGTGGGCTCGTCCCGGACCCCCCCCCCGGCTGCCGGGGCTCAGCACCCCACGGCTCCTCCATTTGGGGGGAGGGCTGCGGCTGCCCCCCAGCCCCAAATCGCGTTAAACGGCCCCAAACCGTGTTCAAATGGGGATTTGGGAGCGGGCTGCGCCCCTTGGGGTCACACCGGGGGGGTCTCGCGGCTGAGACGCCCCCGCTGTGCCGGGGGGGCTGCTCTTACCTCTGCTCTTTCTCCCTGTGGGGGCACGGGCAGTGTCCGGGGGGGGGGGGGGGGCACAGAAAAACGCACAGCTTTTCAGCCAAACGCCGATTCTTGCCCGGTTTCCCTGCGTCTCCCGCAGCTCCTGCCTTCCCCAGGGACTTTTCAAGCCCCCCCCCCCCCCAGCCCCCTTTTTCTCCCCCCGAACTTCTCTCGACCCTCAGCCATCTGGGGAGGGGGGGGGGGGGATTGGGGACCCCCCCCCTGCCCACAAAGGGGAAGTTGTGGCCCCGTTGGGGGGGCTCCCACCCACAGACAAAGACGGCAGCGCTGCCCCCCCCCCCTCCCAGACCTCCCCCCAACACACCGGGCTCGGGGCTCCCTCCCCTCAGCCCCCCCCCCCAGCAGGGTGGGGGAGCCCCCCCAAAACACTCGGGTGTCCCGGTCAGGATGGGGGGGGCCACAAACCCCCCTCACCCCCTTCTCCACACGTGTGCCCCCCCCCCCAGCTCCCCTGACAGGACCTCCCCCATAACGCCCCCCCAGGACCCCCCCCCCCACACAGCACTCCCCTTTCAGGACCCCCCCCCCATTGGAAGCAGGGGGGCCACAAGCCCCTTCACCCCTTTCCCCTCACAGCTGCCCCCCCCCAAAAGAGCCCCCCCAAAAGACCCCTCCCCTTCAATACCCCCCCGTAGCACCCCCCCCATCGGAGGGGGGGGGGGGGCACGATCCCCCTCCCACCCCCTTCCCCTCACAGCCTCCCCCCCAGCTCCCCTCACAGGACCCCCCCACAAGACCCCCCCCCCATAAACTCCCCCCAAAAAGACCCCCCCATAACACCCCCCCCACACATCACCCCCCTTTCAGGACCCCCCCCATCAGAAAGGGGGGGGCTCAGCCCCCCCTCACCCCTCACCGTACCAGGACCAAGCCCCCGGGGGGGGCCGTTCCCCCTCCCCCCCCCACGGGGGGGGTCGCGCCCCCTCCCCCCCCCCTTTATTTACCGCCATCATCAGCACGCGCGAGCTGTCACCCAGCGCGAGACACCCCGACCGCCGCCGGACACGCCCCCTCCCCGCCCATTGGCCGCCCGCCGCGCCCCGCCCCGCGCCGCCATTGGCCGGCGAGCACGCCACACACCGCGCTCTGCCTCTCCGCCCCCTCCCCCCCCCCCCGCTTCCCTTCCCTATTCACGTCCGCCGCGTACGCCGATTCCGTAAGAGCGCGCCCGTTGCGGAACCCGCCGCCGTGGTTAGCGCTAACGGCGCGGCCGGACGCTGTTTGCGCATCCCGCGCCGCGGCACGGGGAGTTGTGGCGGAGCTTACGCGCTTTGCGTCAGCCGCTAGGGAGAGCCCTTCAATGGCTTACGGCGGCGTAGCGGGAGGGCAGCGCTGGGGGGGCGGGGAGCGCCTGGGCCCGGCCCCGGGCGGTGACGTACCGGGCTTTGTGAATCGCGGGCTGAAGTTTGGTTGAGGCGCACGAGGGTAAATAAGGATGTGCCGCAGACAAAGGGACTCTTAAAGGGGCAGCGCGGGTGGCGCGGGGGGGGCGGCAGGGTCCTGAGGTGACTGGGGGGGGACACAAGGGGGTGTCCCCTGAGGAGGTCCAGGGGGTGACAGGGCTCCTGAGGTGATGGGGGGGGGGAAACAAGGGGGCGCCCCCCAGTGGGGCCCAGCAGGTGACAGGGGGCTGAGGTGATGGGGGGGTCCCTAGGGAGTGCCCCCCCCATGGGGTCTGGGGGATGACAGGGTCCTGAGGTGATGGGAGGGGGTGTCGGGGGGGTGCCCCCCCCGCAGGGTGCAGGGGGTGACAGGGCCCCCCCGTCACCTCAGGTGGAGGGGATGATGACAAAGGGGTGCCCCCCCCCCACAGCCCAGAGGCTGACAGGGCCCTGAGGTGATGGGGGGGTCTCTGGGAGGTCTCCCCCCACAGGGCCCAGCGGGTGAGGCAGCCCAGAAGGCCTGCAGAAAATACTCTTGTTCCACAGACGCCGTTGTCCCACAGAAAGCACTGTTGTCACACACACCGTTGTCCCACGAGCCACGCTGGCCCTAGCCGGAGGTCACCCAGAGGCCCCCAAATCACACACTCCGTCCCCAAGGGAACGGCGACCTGGTTTATCAGGGACAAAGGGATGCCAGCACTGAAGCCGGGAGCACAGACTGTCCCCAGCAGGGGACAGCCACACTTTGGTGTCACCCACGGGCACAACTCACTTTTTTTTGCAGCCTGCAGGAGGTAACTGCTGAGGATCCGTTGGCAGCACCGAGCTGGGGCAACGCTGCACACGAGCGGTCGTGGAGGTGGCCCTGATGATGGGAACCCGCAGGTCAGTGGTGTCACAGTGCCCACCATTGTCCTAGAGAACGCCTGAGGCATGTCACAAGAAATCCGTGCAGCAGCTGCTGCAACAGCGTTTTGGCTGAAAGAACACCTAACCCCTGCCAAGGCACGGCAACAGGAGGATGCTGCTTCTTCTTGTGTGCTAAGATCAGGATGACAGTCCAGAAAAAATGAAACGCAATTCCTTTGCACAGAGATAAAGCATTCTCCCCAAACCCAGTCCCGTCCCAGTAAGTGTTGAGGCAAAGCGCTGCAATTTACTGCGACAGGTGGGGGCCTGCTGGCTTCTGCCATGGCACAAGGACACTCCACAGACTCCTTGTGAGCTCCTTCACCAGGCAGCCTTCCCACAAGTTCCACTTCCTTAGAGGTTTGTCATCCTTTCTCAACACCTTCCCTTTCTGAGCAGTGCCTGCTCTGCTTTGAACCGTACCTGCAAAGAAATCCGCAGTCACGCACTTCTGAACAACGGCTCTCCGCTGGAACAAGCCCTTATTCCGTAATGCCTGCTAAGAATTAAAACTGAAGACTAATGAGGCCTTTATGTCCTCGCTCCCTTTGTAAAGCCTAGCAGGGTGCAGCTGCTATGTAAGTACTTCCTCGTAAAAAATGCCACAGCATGAAACAAAGCAAAACCCTACAGGATCCCCAGCACAGCTCTGCGACTTGGGCTCTGTCTCTACCACTGGAGTGTCAGTGACCCCAGTAACATCACTTAGCTTTCCCCCTCCTGGCAAAGCAGAGGCTGTGTGGATGCAAGGGTGAGACCCACATCCCCAGGATCCCCGATCCCCTCCAGGTCAGGCTTCAATTGACTAAAAGCAACAGCACTGGCCGTGATTTTGAGAGGTGCAGAAGCAGAAAAAAAGGATCCACGAGGCTACGGGAACAGAGCTTGGCAGCCTCTCCCCCTAGATTTTACATTCACTGAGAAAACACTGGGGAGCAGCAGGAAAACAACCTTCCAGACCATGCCTTGACAGGCAAAATTAGGGTGGTTTTCAATTACACGGGCTCAATCCATTAATGTAACACAATTGAAAGCCCCCTGAAGACTTGTTAAGATGCAGACTAGCGTGTTCGAAGCCACGTTAACCTGCCATATTGATGCCGGGGGGGTGGGGTGGGGGGGCAGAACGAGGAGGATTACTGCGGCTAATAAGATTGGGGGGGAAAAAAAAAAAAACACACTTATTTTGTCCGTCGAGAAAGTAAAAAGCCCCAGAGTAAAAGCAGCCCCTCGTGTGGGGCAGCTGATCCCCTTGTTTACAGAATGCAGCTACAGCAACGGGCGTTTTTGCTAAGACATAAAGGGCTAAATCCTCGCCGTCCTCACACGCGTGGAAACCTGCTGACGTCAATGGCTGTAATGGTGTAATTGAAGGCAGAATGTAGCTCAAGGGGTCCCGTTTTATTACTCCAGGAACAGTACAATGTATTAATAAGAACAGAAGTCCCCGGAGATTCCAGCACACGTTTTATATTTTTAAGACCATCTTTTGGGAATTAGGAAAGCATTAGCAACGTTCAGCGTGACTAATCTGGTCATTAAAAGGACTTTTTTTTTCTAAACTTAAGATTTAAAAAGGGACACAGGGCTTAAATAACTATCTGTAAAAAAAAATACCATTTTGTTTTCCCAGCCACACTTAGCTACATGGAACGACAGCAGGTCAGGTTCTCTAACCATCCCTCGAAAATTAATAGTCCCGCTGAAGTCAGCGCACAAGTTATGAACCTGAGCGAACACTCAGAGCATTCAGCACGATGGAATTTCTCGGGTGCTTATGGTGCTTTCTGCCATTTATTACGGCTTATCAACCAGATCTTTCTGAACCCAGGGCTGATTAAATTTATTAAACGCCTACAGCACTCTAAGAGTTAATTAGGTTTACAGGTACAAGTGATAATCAAAAAGAAGCCATTTCTAAATAATTAGTTCTCCACCAGCCAGCAAATCGAGTAACAAAACAGCTTCTTTATTGCCTACTGCTTCTGAGGGAAAAGATCTATTTAGGAGAAATCTGTTTCCGTTTTACTTGCTCTTCAGGCCCACATATTGGCAAGAAACCAAAAAATGTTTTTTTGAGAGAAAGATGCCCGCTGCTTCTTCACCAGGAACCCCCTGCCCCCCTTCCTAACACAATCCTTGCACCTTCCCTACACCCTTCTCTTCCTATCCGGGACGTGGGCTGCAGCGTTGGAACCCTGCTAAGCACAGCCTCCCCAGGAACCACGAAGGAAGTTCAGCACAAAGGTCGGTTGCTGAACGAGGGTGTTTCTGCTGATTCTGAGACCGCGCAGGGGGCGGAGCAGGGGGGAGAGGGGAAAAAATCACCGCTACAAGCCAGACAGATGCTGAATATGTAAAACCGGGGGGACAGATAGCTCAAAAGGGATCTAATTTCTCCGGTTTTCCTGCTGTAAAAATAAATCACCACTGAAAAATATTCAAGTGATACCGTGTAGTTAAGCCTCACAATAAATTTTTGGCTCTTATTCCCCAAATCCTTCCTTACTCCAGTAAATCTGCTGAAGTCACCAGGATTTCTCAAGTGAGAAATGGCGTGCAGGGATGGGACATTTATTACAGACCTTTCAAACAATGAGATAAAGCAGTTGGTATTCTTTCTCAGCGCATGAGAGGGTTCCTGCCAGACTTATTTATTTATTTAGCACCGGGCTTCATTGGTAGCATCTGAGAGGTGGAAGATTTTAATACTCCCATCAGATATAAAAGATGAAGGCAAGCTAAGAACACACCCGTAATAGGAAGGCAAGAATTCCTGTAGATTTTGCCACAGGGAAATTAGTTTGCTTCAGGGGTATAAAGCTCTTGAACCAAATCAAAGATAAAACTCTGCTAAAGAATAGTCTCCACGCAACGGAAATTTTCAAAAGCTGTAAATAAACAATACAAACCAGCACAACGCTTGCTGGGCAGAAAGACTCCATCTCCTCACAAAAATACAGCTTTTTATTTCGATGAAAAAACCATGACACTTTCATGTGGATATCTTAAGAAAATAGTAATAAAAAAAACCCACCCTCTCTCGTGTAGCTGTTTGCATTCAAGGAAATTCTGCCCTCGCATGCGTTTGGCTGGAATTCCTCCTTTCCCTCCCTCTGCGGACAATCTGTAATCCCCTGCATGAAACACGGTACCGAGATCCATCGCAGCCATAGGCCTGAGAACAAACACTCCCCCCCCCCCAAAAAAAAAACTACAAAGGACAACAAAAATATGCACAGCATTCAAAACCTTTGCTGTGAAACGGGGCGAAGAGATTTAGAAGGAAAAAAAAAAACCTTGGGTCGGCTCCAGTGCCGCTTTTCGGAGGGCCTCCTGATCCACATGGCAGGCAGAAAAGAGGACGCGGTCGCTCCGCACAGAGCTCCAGGGAGCCCTTTCATCTGATTCCTGCTACAGGCACCTGCTGCTGCTTGCGGATCTTGTTGAACAGCTCCATGTACTGAACCATTGTGTCCGCCGGGCTGTAGATGCTGTCGTGCTTGGTGCCGAACACGGACGGGACGCCAGGAGCGTGGTTCCCCATGAAGCTCTGCATGAACTCCATCAGCAGGTTCCAGCAGTCGTTGGCTATCACGCAGGGGCAGTACTCCACCTGCCGACACAAACCGCAGCCCTGAAGCGCACAGCAGGGGCAAAAACCGCGCAGGAGACAACGCGCGTTCCTCTCTGCCTCGCTGTAGTGAGTTTTAAGTTGGAGACCTGTTTAGTCAAGGGTTTGAAGTCAGGGACCAGCTTCTCAGTGCTGTGGCTGCAGAGGGATACGCGCCACTTTTTTCTTCTCTGAGGACATTTAGCAAAGCAAAGCAGGATGGACAAACATAAACGGACAGGATATGCCAGGAACGTGCAAGCAATCCCTTCAAAAGGGAAGAGAAGGAAAGGAAAAATACACCCTGCAAGTTCATTGCTCTTACTAAATCCCCAGCGGTGGAAGCCTTGGGACGTTGGTTCGAATGTTACATTACCTTTACCCCACCCAAAAGCAAACTTCCTTCCCACGAGCTGGTAAGCCGACAGCTTGTTTGGCTGTGACATCTCTCAGGTGTGCACTGACGAAGCGCTGGGATTGAAGGGCTTGCAGCCCCAGACCAGGAGCACGTCCTAATGCAAACCCTGAACAGAAACTGCTAAACCAAAACAGAAGCAACCAGGCCACCTGGCAAATCTGGTCCTGAACTCAAGTTTCGGGTAGAACAAGCTTCTGTTTAACCCCAGGTCAACGGCAGTGCTGATGCCACTACAACATCTGTGTTTATTCCAGCGGAGAAGAAACGAGCCATTTCTCAATCCCCATCCCTGCTGGCTAGGAACACCTGCCTGGGTAGATGCGGTGTGATTATTAATTATGTAGCAGATAATAGCACTTGTGTGTTTAGAAAAACATAAGCTCAGATTCTGAAAGACCTTTCAACATCTAATTCTCAGACATCTCAAAGGCCGTCAGGCACCAATGTACGTAGATGTCTGGACTCTGACCTCCGCTGCTTTGCCCTTCCCCTGGCAGCACAGCCCAGCTCCTTGCCAGAACCTGAGGTGTTTTAAAGCCCAGCTGAGGCTTGTCCGCAGCTTGTGAGCCTTTCACTCACACTTACACTCAGCCAAACACCTCCCCAGATGCCTTCCTAGATCCTCCCACGACCTGAAGCATCTCCCTTTAGATTTCCAGGCTCGCTGCAGCCCAGCTCCCGCCCCGTGCAACGCCCGCCAGCCGCTGGCACGCTGCTCTGATGCTCTCGAGCCTCATCAGCAGTCACAGCGCTGCGCGGAGGGAGCGGAAGCCGTTTGATGAGAGGCTTTGAGCCCACGGAGCGCCCCGTGGCGCAGCAATCCGGGTCAGCACCCCCCACGGGGCAGGACTGATGCCTGCAACGCAGAGCTCGCCGCTGAGGAGGGAGCAGCCTTACACCGCGGGAGCGGAACCGAGGGCAGGAGGGCACTGCTCTGCCCCAGGGCTGCTCGGCCCAGCCGCTGTCCGCTTGGGATTGGGAAAGGAAGCCAAACCCAAATCTGCATTAAATCAGCAGCTGAAGAGGCTGCTTTCCCCGCCCCGGCGTGTTTATTAACCTGAAGTGCTCTACCGGCGTTGCGCGTCGGGTCTTTAAGCAGCTTTTTAGTTTGATGGCATCCCTTCAGGGTTTTGTTTATTGACACTTCAGTGACAGGCTTTTCCGTAGTCACAGCTGAGCCCTAAAGTACCTGCCTGAATTAGACCTTGTTGTGGAAAGGAGATAAATGCTCTGCCTGCCACACACGCGAACGCACCTAGTACAAACCAGGAGCACAACTGAGGCACGCAAGCGGCGGGGACCCAGGATTTCCAGTCAAGCCTCCAGCGTGAGATTTCCCTACCCGTACCTGTATTTCGTACCCTTCAGAGAGGATTCTTACCTCCACAGATATCCCGCGGGCGCTGGGACCCATGGTAACCGTGCCCACCTTCACCAAGAAGTCACAGTACTGGTAGCGGGTGCCCCGGCTCTCTATCTTGTTCGCCTTGGCATTCTGGAAGAAGCCTTTCAGCTTCACCATCAGGGTGTCGAAGTAGGCATCCGCTATGAGGCAGGGACCGTTTTCAAAGAGGGCGAAGCAGCTGAGGGGGTACTCGGAGTTGTGCATCACGTACATCAGCTTGCCTGTCTGCCCTGAAATAAGAGCAACGGTGTTTGGGCTGTAAAACCAACAGTCCTGTGCTTGTACGGGATTTAAAGAAAGAAAGAGCTGGCTTTGTCCTCCTTGCCGCCTTAATTCCACGATCTTTCTGCTACTCACACACACTTTACTTTATCCTGCAGCTCAGTGAACAGGGTGTCTTTGCTTTGTATGAATATAAAGGGGAAAAAAATCTTACACAGACGCCCCTCAGCCAAGGGGATCGCAGCACAACTCAACGACCAGCGGGTGACTTGGCAGACCCCCAGCAGAGGGGGGTTCAGCAAAGAGCACCCCCTGACCCCGAGCAGAGAGCCGGGCACCCAAAACTCAGCCCCGCAGTAACCGAGGGCTGGGCTTTGCCTCTTCTTCTTCTCACCAGCCGGCCCTGCGGAGCTAACGGGGGAAGCACGTGCCTGGCACCCTCTGGAACGTGGATAAAAGGGACACGCCTGGCTCGTGCCGCGCTTTAAAAGTGGGAACTGATTCTCGTTTACCTGCCTGGGTTAAAAAACCCTTTCCAGACATGGCTGCGCAAGCTCCAGCTGCAGGGGAAGCGGCAAAAAGCCGCTCTCGTGGCTGCAAATGGATCCGCGTGCAGGCGCGCTGCCGAGAGGCTGCCAGGGCTCAGTGCTGACCTCTGCAGCCGCAGAGCCACCAGGGCGATGCTCACGGAGCGTTTTTAAAACCTGGGTGAAAACCCGAGTGCGCAGGAGGGACAAAGGGGGTACGACAGTCCCGAGGCGAGCAGGCCAAGCCGCTCCTCGGAGCTGCGCTTTTAGGCCCTGCTATGTCAAGAGGGAGCCTGGGGTCTTCTGAGCACGGCCCTGGAAACAAGCGGGTCACGTCATGCCTCACGTCCCCCCAGAGCTGCTGCCCGCTGCCCTGGGAGCTCTGCCCGACGTCCTGCGGCTCGCAGGCCTGCTGCCACCCCCTGCCCTCCACCGCTCGCCCTCGGGAGGAGGGCACAGCAGCGGCCAGATGCTGCCGGCGCCCTCACCCTCCGCAGTGCAAGAGGCGGCCTGCAAAACTACGCAGACGGAAGCAGCATCTTAAGGAGCTTCGGGGAAAAAAAACCACGCTGACAGCAACGATAGCCAGCTGAGGTGCAAATACTCGAGCGGGGAGCCTGAGGACCGGGCTCGCCGCGCAACGCAGCCGCCCCCGGGAATGGAGGCAACCGCGGGGCGTGCACGTGAAGGGAACACAGCGCCATGGGGCAGCGCCTGGCGCGCAGCTCCGGCCACCGGCACTGCCTGCAGGGATGTCCCACCTCCCAGGGGAGGCTGTCTGCGAGGACAGCACAGAACCGCAGCACGCGTTTTCCCCGGGAGAGAAAATACCTTGCGGGCGGCGAGCGAGCCAGCTGCTCGTTCCCCGCGAGAGCTCAGCGCAACGAATAAAACAATTGTGGCCGGCAGAAAAAGTCGCCGCCGCGTCCAGAACCTGCAGCAGAGCTCCGGACACAGCCACGATTTTCAAGCAGCGCAGCGGGTGCGAGCTTCAAGGGAAGACCGCGGAGCACTGCGGGGAGAAGCGAAGCTCCCGGGGGCTGCTGCTGGGTGCCAGCAAACGCCCCCTTCCTTTTCGGGGTGACCCAGCTGGGGGCTCCCCGTCCCTCCCGGCGTCACCCCCCCCCCCGCCGTGCACCTTGGTTGCCCATGGTGGAGGCGGCGGTGTGGTAGGTCTCGCAGTCGACGCAGAACGTGCCTTGCTTCTCGGCCCCCAGCAGCTCCAGCTTCCGCGTCAGCATCTCCACCGTCTGCTGCACGCTCTTGCCCTCGGCCACGGGCACCTGCGTCACGCTGGGTGCGTGGAGGGGGGGGGATAAAAAGGTTTAGAGACCCCCCCCCCGCAGCGCCTGGGTGGCGGGGGCACAGGTGGGCTAAGGGGGAGGGACGCGGGTGGGCGCAAGGAGGGGACACGCGTGGGTGCAGGAGGGGTCAAGCATGGGGTCGGGGGGGACGCAGGTGGGCTCAAAGGGGGACATGGGTGGGCTCCGGGGGGTCATGCATGGGCTCGAGGGGGTGACACGGGTGGGTTCAAGGGGGTGCCACGGGTGGGCTCCCGGGGGGGGACACACACACGGGGGCTCCCCAAGGCTGTGCCGGCCGTGCAGCACGCCTCCAGCACCCCCCAGCTCAGGAGCCCCCCCCCGCACCCCCTCTACGACACCCCCCCGCCACCTCCCCCGCGTGACAGCCCCGCGGGGACGGGAAGGAGCACGGGGGGCGGCTGGGGACCCCCCCGGGCCCCCCCCCTCACCAGGTGACCCCCATCCCTGCCGGCCCTCCCGGCGCAGGAGGAAGCGGCGGCGGCGGAAGGGGCCGGGCGCGGCGGAAGGGGCCGGGCGCGGAGCCGCTTGGAGAGGGCGGGGGGGGGTACCTCGCGTGGGGCCGCCTCGCGTGGAGCACACGGGGCTGGTGGGCCCAGCACCGACCTCAGCAGCAGCACCGGAGCCCCCCGGAGCCTCCCCCGCCATGCCCAAGGTGCGGCGGGCCCGGGGCTCCGCGGCCGGAGCCGATCGCGCGTTGCCGCTGCCCGAGCAGCTCCTGCGGGACGCGGCCCCCCGGGCACGGGCACGGCACGGCCGGGCCGGGGAGGAGGAGGAGGATGAAGAGCAGGGCTGCCAAGGCTACGTGGACGCCCGGCTCTCCCGGCGCATCCTGCAGCAGGCGAGGAGGCAGCAGGAGGAGCTGGAGGCCGAGCACGGCCCCGGAGCGCCCGCAGCCCCCCGGCACAGGAGCAGGGCGCTGGGTGAGACCCCCCCCCCCCCCCCCGGTATCCCCCCGGGATCCGAGCTCGGGGATCTGGGCTCAGGCAAGGGTTTGGTCCCCGCAGGTCCAGCGCTGAGCGGCTCTGGGTCCGAGGAGGAGGAAGAGGAGGAGGAGGATGAAGAGTGGCCCTCGCTGCAGCAGGCGGCGGCGCGGAGCGGGGAGGTGGTGGTGAACCCCGAGGATGAGAAGGCCATCGAGATGTTCATGAACAAGAACCCGCCACTGAGGTGGGACGGGGATGGAGGGGCCAAAGGGGATGGGGATGGAGGGGCCAAGGGGCCGGGGATGGAGGGGCCAAGGGGCCGGGGATGGAGGGGCCAAGGGGCCAAGGGGATGGAGGGGCCAAGGGGATGGAGGGGCCAAGGGGATGGGGATGGAGGGGCCAAGGGGGCAGGTATCAAGGAGCTGGGGATGGAGGATCCAAGGGGCGGGGGATGGCAGGGATGGAGATGGAGGAGTTGAGGGGGTCCAGGCAGTGCCCACCGTTCCCCAGCGCCCTGCCCCCTGCCCATTCCCCTCTGCTCTCGCCCCAGGCGCACGCTGGCCGACATCATCATGGAGAAGATCACGGAGAAGCAGACGGAGGTGGAGACGGCGCTCTCGGAGATATCGGGCTGCCCCATGCCCCAGCTCGACCCTCGTGTCCTGGAAGTTTACAAGGGCGTCAGAGAGGTAAAGGCCAAACAGCTCTGCCCCGTGGCTGCCGCCCCTGCTGGCCCGCAGGGAGCCTGTCCCCATCCTCGCCCTGCACAGACAGCACTGGGTCTGTGCCACGCCAGCAGGCAGCAGTCGCTGCAGGCCCCCCCCATTCCCCCGTATCTGCTGGCAGCAGGCAGAGCGATGGGGATGGCCAAGGCGAGAGGCTCAGGGGGGTAAATCAGCAAAAGTTTTCCTGACTGCACCAATTCCCAGGCTGTGAAACACCTGCAGGGGCTTACAGAGCTGCACACGGGTGGGATTCATGTGGCACAGAGCGCTCCCCTGCAGGCACTTTTCCAAAGAAACTTACTGCAGTTTGTATAGTGTCAGCCACCGAAGGGCCCACAGAGCTTGGAGTGAATTCCCTGAGCACGATGCATTGAGCGGGGACCCGGGACAGTCCTTTCTTAGTGGAGATGTGAAGGGAAGGAGCGGCTTTCTTATGGTCATAAGACAAATCCCACCAAGTCCCATAGCCCTGCTGTCAGTGCCTCTATGTTGCTGCCAGGCCTGCATCCATTTTTTTCTTTTTTTAAGGTGCTGTCCAAATACAGGAGTGGGAAACTCCCCAAGGCATTTAAAATCATTCCTGCCTTGTCCAACTGGGAGCAGATCCTCTACATTACAGATCCAGAGACGTGGACAGCGGCTGCCATGTACCAAGCCACCAGGTAAGATCATCTCTGGGAACTGCCGACCTTGTTTTGTTGCTTTGTAAGTGGAACAAGACATACAAAATACCAACCTGCGTCCTGCTCTTGCTTCCCTCCTCCTGTGGAGTGGAGGGAGTCGCAGGGGATCCCAGTGCCCTGGCTCAGATGTCCTGTAAGAGTTCCCTGCAGTCACCTGCTCCCAGGACCTGGTTCCAGAGCCTCAGCTCACCCCTCGCTTTGTGCTTTGATTTTCCCAGGATATTTTCATCCAACCTGAAAGAGAGGATGGCCCAGAGGTTCTACAACCTGGTGCTGTTGCCACGGGTCAGGGATGACATTGCCGAGTATAAGCGCCTCAACTTTCACCTCTACATGGCTTTGAAAAAGGCTCTGTTTAAGCCGGGAGCCTGGTTCAAAGGTAGGGACTCCCTGCAGGGCTGCGCTTTGTATGCGGGAGCCTTTTGCTGTCTGCAGCAGCTGGGAAGCTCAGCAGGGCCACGTGTTGCACACCGCTGCCTTTGCAGATTGCTCCTGTCATGGCCATTGGGGGCTCAGGGAGGAGAAGGAGGGTGGAGAAGACATCAGAGAGATGCCCTGGTGGGCAAGGCAGCTTCCAAACACCCCCAGGGGGGTGTTAGCACTGTAAGGCTACGCAGGTGCCAGATATATGGGATCTTTCGGAGGTTGATGGAGGCTGTGAGCTGTCTCACGCCTGATCTCTGCCTTCTCCAACAACCTGTGGGTGTTCGGAGCTGGATGCATGGCAGAGAGATGCTGAAGCCCCTGTAATAGCTGGTGGAGGAGCTGTTATTCTGTAGGGTCAGGTGTGTCCTGAGACAGAAGGGGCTGAGCCTCGTGTCCTGCAGCTCCCCTTGCTGTGGTTGAGGCCGGCAGTGCCTCACTCTTCCCCCTCCGCAGGCATCCTCATTCCCCTGTGCGAGTCGGGGACCTGCACGCTGCGGGAGGCCATCATCATCGGCAGCATCCTCACCAAGTGCTCCATCCCCGTCCTCCACTCCAGGTAACGCAGTGGGGGGCAGCGGGGCCGGGTTCCTGGGAGGGGGAACAGTTCTGCTTCGGGGACACTGGTGCAGTGCCACAGATCCATCCCTCAGCATCTCAGCGTTGGGGAGCTTTCCTCAGCTTTGTCCAGGGTTGAGATCCAAGGCCGTCTGCG
Source organism: Anser brachyrhynchus (assembly GCF_964034855.1). Classification (NCBI taxonomy): domain Eukaryota; kingdom Metazoa; phylum Chordata; class Aves; order Anseriformes; family Anatidae; genus Anser; species Anser brachyrhynchus. Next base: position 3,566,056 of record NC_137720.1, on the reverse strand, counting down.
GCACCGGGTTTGCCCCTTTAGTGTCTGGGTGCCCGGTGGCTCGTGCTGGGGCTGCCCTCATGGGGGCGCTCCCTCTGACCCCGCAGCGCGGCCATGCTGAAGATCGCCGAGATGCAGTACAGCGGTGCCAACAGCATCTTCCTCCGGCTGCTCATCGACAAGAAGTACGCGCTGCCCTTCCGCGTGGTGGATGCCCTCGTCTTCCACTTCCTGGCCTTCCGCACCGACCAGCGCGTCCTGCCCGTGCTGTGGCACCAGTGCTTCCTGGCCTTCGCCCAGCGCTACAAGGAGGACCTGTCCTCGGAGCAGAAGGAGGCGTTGCTCGAGCTGCTCAAGTTCCACAGCCACCCGCAGATCTCCCCGGAGATCCGCAGGGAGCTGGTGAACTCCAAGACGCGGGACGTGGAGGGGCAGCCGCCCGCAGCCATGGAGTGAGCAGGAAAAAGCAGGGAAAAGCCGCAGCCTGACCTGCTCCTGGGGTGGGCTGGATGCAGCTGGAGCCCGCTGGGAGCGAAGCCTCCAGGAGGCGTGCAGGACCCTCCTTCCCCGAGATCCTGCTGCTCCACAGGGAGCAGGCTGTGCCCACGCAGCCAGGCTGCTCCCTACGCCGCTCACCACGGGGCAGGGCAGCCCCGTGCCACCAGCACTGGGGACAGCAGTTGGGTTTCCCCTCTTCCTGCATTGGAAAATAAAGCCGAAGCCAGGTCCTTCAGTCCCAGGGTGGTTCTGCCCCGCAGTCGCACCTCTCGGCTCCATCCTCCTGCCCTGTCCCCTCTCTGCCTTGCCTTGTCCCCAGCAGGTGGCAGAGCAAAGCCACCAGCCCCAGGCTCCTTGTAGAGCTGCGGATCTAAGCCTGCGCTGCAGGTGCTGTCCTGCGTGAAGGGAGAGCGGGGCTGCTGAGCAGTCCCTGCACTATTGGCTAAAGGTTGGGGTGTGAGCGTCTCCCTGCTGCAGGGGGAAGGGTGGGGGGCGCAGGGCTGAGCCCCCCCCAGATGGTTTCCAGAGCCCCAAACTGCTCTAAGGAAAAAGAAGTGCTTGATTGTTTCCTGAGCTTGGCTGTCACCAGGCAGAGGCAGGGGGCAGTACCCGACCTGGGCCACCCCAGGGACCCTGTGCAGGGCCAGAGCAGCCCAGCAGAGCCAGGAGCAGAGGGGAAAAGCCTCCAGTAAGAGCCCCTGGCCTCGCAGGGCTGCCAGCAGGCTGGGGCACGGGGCAGCCTTTGATTACCCCATTCCTGCGTCACTCCCTTAGGCGATCCTGTGGCCCGGGCCCCCGTCCTGCCTGGTACCATCAGCACCCCCATCCTTCCCCCAGCCCCTTCTCCAGTGAGGCCCCCAACACTTCCTGGCTGCCCCGATGGGTTTGCCTCAACTCAGCAGGGCGGGAGCAGCCCCAGCACCCCGGGGCTGCTGTCCTCGGCCAGCCAGCGAGGCCGCACACGGCAGATTGCCCACGCACACCTATCCCCTACCGATGGCAAGCCCACCGGGGGCTTTTCCTCCCGTGTCCCACGAGGCGCTGCCCCTCCCTGGGCATCACTGAGGTGCTCCAGGGCTTGTACCTCACATATATCCACCAGCCTTGCCCCTGAAAGCAGCACCGAGTCTGGCACAGCCCAGGGGGAAAAGCCCCTGTGGCAGCGTGCTGCTGTGCCGAGCTCAGCCCCCTGCCACCTTCGCTTCGCCCAGAGCTGGCACCGGCCCCGGTGACACAGCGGTGGCAGCAGCAGAAGCCACGCGAAGAAGAGCGGCACGCAACGCCCGGGCCGGCTGCACACCGCAGCACGTTTTCCTTGGCTTCCTGATTATTATCGCCTTTAAAGAAGCCAGAAGCTGATGAGTGAGGGCGATACCCGGGCTCACACCACGCGCCCCGTGTGCTCCCTGCAGCGCAGCCCGAGCTGCTGCAGCACCGACCTGCAGGAAGGAGGCTTCGAAGGCGCCGGGGGTGTGAAGTCGCTGCCTCCCCTCCAGCAGCTGCAAGGCTGCTGAGCACGGGCATGGTGCCCGCAGGAAGGCTCGGTGCAGTGCTCTCCCACAGCACCTCGTCCACGTTCATCCAGCCCCGAGCCACCCCGGGGTGCTGCTCCCCATCCCGTGGCCGTGCAAAGCGGGGGGCAGGCGCCGTGGCATCGCCCCAGGCTCGCTCACCTCCATCTCCCTGCAGGGTTGGCGCCGACGGTGCCCTACCTGCACGTTCCTATTTCATCCTGCTCAGGAAATGCAGGGCTGGAGGCCTTCAGGAGCAGCCCCTCGGCTGGGGGATCCCCCCCGAGCCCAACTTGGGGCAGAGGCAGAGAGCTCGTTAGCGAAGGGAAAACCCTCGACACGGTCATTCTCGTTTCAAATACTTTATTGTAACATCATAGGATCCTCTGATTTTCCCAGCAGCGGGACTCTCGCGTGTGAACACCAAACCAGTTTACTCTTAAATTAAAAACTCATTTATATATAAAAAAAATTTCTTCTTGTACAGACAGGCCCTGCACGCCCCCCGCCCGTCCTGCTAGCAGGAGTCAGTGGCAGATGGCTCCTCTCAACAACTCGGGCTGGGGGAAGAACAGCAGCCCCATCTTTTTCCACCTGATAAGACTTTTTGTTTCTAGCGGCACCATAAACGGAAGATTTCCACATCCTTCCCCACATCCCCCCCAGGAGGACAACAGCCACAGATCCACGTGGCCGGCGGTCACCAAGCAGCAGCGTTCTGCCTCCCATCCCTGCAGAGTCTCTCTGGCTTCTCCTAGTTAATACAATTCTACAATGTAATAGTTCTCTTAGAAAAGCAGCATTATTTTTTTTTTAAAAAACACTTTTCTTTATATAAAAACTAACAGACAGGATCAACAACAACAACGAAACAAAAATGCAATCACTTCTCAAATCAAGTGCGCAGCGAATATTCCACCCTGTGAGGATACAACGCGGACCCCCGTGAATAGATTTATTGGAAACAGCCCCCTCCCGAACATCACCCGAGATCCCTGCCTTGGAGGAGTGAAGATGCATTTCAGACTATAGCAGCACATTCATATGGGTTTCTTAAAATCTAGTCTGATGTCTGAGCTTCCTAAAAACCACCCAGCTTCCAAAGTGAGAGAGTCTCCCAGTGCTCAGGGAGCTAAGGAAGGGGACAAAGGGATAAAGGCACTTTAGGAAGGAGAGGAGACCAGCACCCAGGCCCCACAGCAAGGGACAGCAGGTCTTATTCCCTCCCCTTTTTTGAGCAGTTAACAATAAATTAAGCAGCCTCGGTGGGGCAGCAGAAAGCCAAGGTGATTTGCGAAGGTCTGCGTTTGGGCAGCGCCGTCCCCGCTCCGCACGTTGCGCCCAAACCTCGCCCAAGAGGTCGCTCCCCGGGGACGAGGACTTCTGCTGTCCACGCGGAAAAGGAGCACTTCCCCAAAGCAAGCCAAAAACCCGCAAATCCCAAATCTAATGGCGACAAGAATCAAGCCACACACACATCTCCAAGCAGAAGCAGCCACGCCAGCCCCCCAGGAGCCACAACTAACCCAGGACGAAGCGATCAGGACCCAGGGATCCACGAGCACCCTTCTCTCCTCCTGGATGCTTGCTCCTCGCGAGCCCAGCGGGCCGGCAGTGCCCCGGCCTGGGGAAGGAGGTGGGGGGCTACCAACGTTTTGGTCACGTAGGCCCAGGTACGAGGCTGGCTGTGCATGATCGATGGCCCACGCGGGGCTGGAAGTCATCACGGTCAACGTACCCGAGGAGAGAGCAGACATCGGCACCCGGGCTACGAGGAACACGAGCTGGGGAACGTTTTACAACTTGGTTTTGGATCCCGCTCCCCTCCCCGGCTACTCCTGCGCCCCACCGCCACGAGGAGGGTCGCTTCACCCCTGCCTCCTGCAGAAGCCAGCGAGCAGAGTCCAAGCAGCGGTGAGCCCCGCCAGCCCCAATGGCCATCGTCGGAGCCCCCAAACGCCTTCCTCCTGCCCCCCTCCGGCGCTTGAGGAGGGGAGATGGGCGAGCGCGGAGCCCTCGCCGTGCAGCCAGCAAGCGGAGCAAATCCTCGGCGTGCTCTGGGTGGGGAGGAGGGATGCAGCGACAGTTGGGTGTCCGGGGCCAGGTCCTGTTGTCACGGGGCTGGGCGGCTCTTGGGAAGGGGAGGCTGGTCACAGGTTGATGTCCGTGACGTCTGTGGGCGTGCTGGTGGGCTGGCTGGCCGGGTAGGCGGCAGTCTTGGCGGTGCTGTATTCCTGCTGGCTTTGGGACGCTTGCTTCAGGCTCTCAGCTAAAGCTGCCTCGATCTGCTCCTGACAGGCTTTCAGGCAGTCCTGCGGGAGAGGGAATGGGAAAAGAGGCCTCAGTTCTCTGCTGTTCACAGGTGAGAGCCCTTAGGATAGCTCTGAGCAGCTGCTGGACCATCTCCCTGCCCCCTGGAGCATCTAAGCACACAGAAGCAGCCTTTTTCCTCCAGGCATCCCCAGCTTGGCTACGCTTCATGCCCTGCCCAGGAGAAGCCCCGCACTCTGTTGCCTTCTCCCTACTCGACCACGTTCCCGTGGAGGAGACGCCGCTGCCCATCGGGGCCCTGCAGAGCTCCAGCAGCAGGGCGCACAGCATGCAGCGCGCGATTTCGGCATCGCGGCACTCAGCTGGCACCGGTAACTGGAGGGGTAGAGCCCAACACCGCTGGGCTGGCCGGGACCTACCCCACGACCGAATTCCCAGGTCCAAACACAGGCAAGGGTGCGCACGGAGACCTCAGAGACCCTCCTGCCTCCCCCAGGCCCTACACGCGAGGTCTCTCGGAGCTCACCGTGCATCTCCGCGGTCACCCACCCCCCGGGAGCCTCCTGACACGGGGGGGGAGCAGCCCCACGCAGCCAGACCTGACAGCACCACACACCGCCGATGCTATGTTACAGGAGCGATGCTGCGGCCACGCGGCTTCTCCCTGGGCTCTCACCCTCCTGCTCCTCCCTCGGGAGCCTGCCTGACTCACCCGAGCCTCCCCAGGGAGCCCGGTGCCGGGGACACGCCAGCCCCACGAACAGGAAGGCGCAGGGGACTGCGAGCAGCGGCGTATCGCTTACAGTAAGGGTAAACCCCTTTCTTCTCCCCCAGGAGCTGCGACCAGATGAGGAAACTCCTCTCCCTCGAGAGGAGAGCGCTGTGACACCCCCAGGCACCCCTCGGCCCAGCTCCCACCCTGCGGCTCGGCCGTCACCGCAGGGCACGAGGTGACATTTCGCACCTCCAGGCCGGAGCCGAGCTGCCCGCCGCGGGGCCGCGCACGCTCGCTGGATATTGTCACACATCGAAATCTCTTACCAGGAATCCACCGCCGGTTCTTAGAAACTGACAGAGGATGTGGCGAGCAAAAATAGCAACGCCCACCTCCCCTTCCCCACGCTGCTTCCAGTAAGCGCGGCCTCCGGCCCGCCCGCAGCCCGGCTCGCTGCTGGGCCGGCCCCGCTCCCGCTGCGTGGGGCAGGGGGGATCCGGGGGGATCCGAGGCTCCTGAGGGGCTTCACGGGAGCTGCCACCACCTTACGGCCTCTCGGCAGGTAGGGACGGAGGCTGAGGAGCATCTCAGGAGCCGCAGCTGGGCTCTCCGTAGGTAATCGTGGCAGAGATGCCAAATTTGTGCGGCTCAGCTGCGTGCAGCCAGGCTCCTTCACCTGCGAGCGAAGCCCAGGACGCGGCTCGGCCCGACCCCGTAGGGCAGCCGAGGTGTGGGGCTGCTCCAGCTCAGGGGCACGTTGGGAAGCCAACGGGGCCCCATCCTGCTCTGCAAGGGCACAGTAGCTCCAAATCACAACCGAAGCTCCGTCAAGCCAGCGGGGAAACCGAGTCACAGCCCGGGGACGCTGCGAGGCCGGGCTCGGGGAGAAACATCAGCACCGCAGCGAGACGCGGGAGCCCGGGAGCTTCCCTGGGGAGCCCGGCGGTGCTGCAGCCGCGTCCCAGGAGCCGGGCAGGGGCTGCCCGTGCAGCACCCAGCACCTGGCTGGAGGGCAGCAGAGCTGTCCCCGGCCCTTTCGGCTCCCCTCCCTCTGCGGTGCTCTCCCTGCCTCCCACCTGTTCCCTCCAGCAGCCCTGACCCGGGGCAGGTTTCAGCTCCTGCCCCATTCACCGCAGCAGCTTGAGAGCAGCTGGCTGCACTGATTGAGTCTTCAAAAAAGGCTCCCGCAAACAAAAAAAAAATTAAAAAAACAAAACAAAACCACACCAATAAAGCAAGACGTCCTCCTGCCCCGTCCCCTGTGCCCACACAAAGCCTGGCTGCAGCCTCCCGCCCTCTCCCAAGCCGCGGCGCTGCCGGCGGGGGACTGAAACCAACCCGGCCCGGCTGCCAGCACCGGCGCTCGGGCAGAAGAAAAGGATCAAAAGGGGCCCTGGCAGAATAAAAGCTCCCGACTGCTTCGCTGCAGCAGGAGCAGGACACAGGGAGCCCGACGGGTCCTCCTTCCCCATTCAAAGGGCAGCAGAGGGGCAGGCGGGTGCCCCCCCGGCACCCGCATCCCAAAAGGCTCCGTGCCCCCAGCCCCCTTCCCACCCCGGGCTGGGCACCTGCAACCAGACACCGTGGAGGTGAGCAGATGCCGAGCCCGGCTTCTCCCCCTGCCCCATCCCACCCCGTCAACCCGATCCTGCCGACACCTGTCTGCGCGGGGAACAGACGCTGCCCTTTGTGCCGCTCATCAAAGGCTCCCCAGCTCGCCCTGCTCCGCACAGATGGCGCTTGGGGGCCAGGAGCCGACCACAACCACGGCCCTGACCAAGGGCACGGCGTTTGGAGCTGCTCCCTAATCCCTAGGTGCTCTTCAAGCCATGGTCAGCATCGCTACGGCCAGCTTATTTCCCCCCCCAGGAGCCAGCTGCAGAAAGAGGAAGGGTTTCCACCGGCAGACCCCCGGCGAACACTCACCACCTCCGTGCCGGTGATGCTGGCCAGCAGCTCGGTGACGGCCTCGCCGCTGAAGTCGTTCACAGAGAGCGTCAGGCCGTGCATGGCCGCGCCGATGCTGCCCGTCGCGATCATGGAAGGCGGGTACATGACGAAAGTGTAGTCTGGAGCCAGGAGAGGGACAAAACAGCAGCTGTTAGCAAGGGTGTGTGCGAGCTGTAAGTTGTTGGGACGGTGATTTCCTTGGAAAACCAGCGAGGGCCAGGCAGAGGGGTGTCACCAGCTTAGCGGGGAGAAATAGGATCGGAGCAACGGAAAACAGATGGAGCATCGTAGCTGCAGCTTCCTTAAGCTACTTCTCTGGGTCTGTCTCACCAAAACAAGTCCTGAAGGTGACATTGCTCTAAGGACTTTGAGCAAGGCTGACGAGGGCTCGTACTGAACCCCGCCTTCACTCTGGGCACTCTCCAAGGCGCCGCCTCCTGCAGCACAGCAAGAAGCAGTTTCGCTCTTCCCTGGCATCTCCCAGGCACCCACTAACAGCCCCCAGGACCATTATCACCCTGCTTTGTCAGGGACAGAAAACAAGTCTCTGAGCAGCAAAGTGCTCCGATTTGAGTGCAGGCGGGCATCCAGCGCCCCAGGGCACCCAGGGAGCCTGACTAAGCCCAGGCTGCCCCCCGGGACCACTGCCCACCCCCCCAGCACCCTAGCAGATGGCTCCAGCGGGAGCAGGCACCCACCTGTGGCACACAGGGCAATAAAGGTCTGCGCGTGTTTCTTCACCAGCTCCATCTTGTCCTTAGGAAGCGGGAGGTGGTGGAGGATGTGAGCCAGGAAATCGTTCGCTATCACCGAGACCAGGTCCCACTTTAGCTTCTCCAGGACTAGAACCTCCCAGTCCTGCACAAAGACAGAGAGCACATTGCTCAGTGGGGTTTTGAGAAACACCCACCTGAACCACGGGCAGATAAGCCCGGAGCTCGGGGAAGGGCAGTTAAACAGCACAATCCATCGGACAGGGAAGAGAAGAGGGAACAGCCCCGCTCTGCCACCGTGGCACAATTCCAGCCCTGAGCTGTTGCAAAGCCTGGAGCAAAGATCAGAAGAGGAAGCGATAAGTCTGCTTTCTTCTTCCCCAGGTGCAGTCGGACCGGCCTTCTGCTCTGCAGGCACTCCTCCGGGCGCTCCTTTGCTCTGCAAGGCTGCCGCAGCAGCACATACAATAAAAAGAGCAAGGGGCAGGAGGCACACCGCTCCCTTCTTCCTGCTCCTGAAAGGAGAGCACGCGTCCAGCTCCCGGGAGCAGCCCAGCTCGGGGCTAGCAGAGGCACTGCTCCCCGCTACCCCAAAGGGACCGCAGCAGCTCACCCCTCTGCGCGCCCCGAGCTGTTCGGTGCACCAATCCCCCTCTGGATGGTGAAGGGCAGAAGGCAGGAGGGGCCCTGCAGCCAGTCCCCCGCACGCAGCTGGGAGCAAGGGAACGTGGGGGAGACACAACTGAGCTTTCAGAGCTGCATCCAGACAGCCTAAGTCCCTTTAGGTCATCAGTGGTGAGATTCTGAGTCCCTAAAGAGCTCAGGGGCCGTGACCAGGTGCTGGCCCCACACACGCCAGGCACACAGTCCACAGGCTGGGCGCTAGCACGCTGGCACAGCCTCCCCATCTGCATCCTGCCATGCTCCGAGCATCCCCGGCACCTTCCCAGGAGGAGGAGGCACAGAACAGCCACGCCGACACCCCCCCTTCCTAGGGACACGCAGCCAGTGGCACCCCAGTGCTTCCCAGTTAGACGCCAGGTGGCTGCTGACTTCTCCACCCCACGTCGCGCTGCGCTGCCTACACCTCCAGCAGGTTTCTGTGAGGACTTCCCCTCGTCTCCACGCAGTCTGCAAGCTGGGGAACAGGCAGCGGGGGGGCTCAGTGCCCCCATGGGCTTCGGCTGGAGCCCAGGCTGCTCCCTGCACCTGCTCAGCCTCCTGCAGCTCAGGAGAAGCAGCAGCAGCATCTTCCCAGGATCATTTCCCTTCCCACCCGTGCAGGAATGTCTCCGGCAGCCCACACCCAGCCACCTCGAGTCTCTCTGACGGTCCCAACTCCCCCACGAGACGTGATGGAAGCCTCTGGATCCCATGCATGTGGCCTCCCACTTCTCTCTGCCCTCATCCTCTGGGTCAGCAGCAGATCTGGGTCTGGCAAAAGGCTGCGGGTATGCCAGAAGTAGCACAGGAGATGCTCCCGTGTCCCCCCTCCCCGCTCACAGGGGGAACTGCAGCCCTGCAAGCGTGCAGGGGAAGGAAACGCTGCAGGACCCGAGCCTGCCTCGGCTCTGGGTTTGGAAGGACAGAGCTGAGCTGGGATTTGGATCAGGTGTCTCCATTTCAGGGCTGAGCCCCACCCGGCACAGCATCTATTCTTTTCCAAGCGCTCTAAGATTACAAGGTCAGCGCTGCCCACAGGACCGCCAGAACAGATGGATTTGAAGAAGTGAGATTCTTTTTCATAAAGGCCGATCTCCGTTTTCTTTCTTTTTTTTTTTTTTTAAACCCACTCTTCCCCTTACACAACAATACCAGTTTTGAGTTGCTCAAATGAGCAGCATTGCTCAACCTGCTCCGAGTCCCCCGCTAGCCCAAACGTGCTATTTGCTGCTTCGCAGCCCGTGCTTTTCCAACCAGAAAGCGGTGCCTGGCTGGAACACGCTCACTGGTCTCCCATATGGATGGCCAGCCTGCCAGGCTTTCTGTGTGTTTAAGCCAAATCCACAGCATAAAAGCAAGTAGGAACCTAGCGATGAGCTCCAGAGCCTCAGGACCGCAGCACAAGTCTTTTAGGGTGCCTGGTTCAACGAGGGGATGGCGGTAGAGGGGGAGAGACCAGGCTTAATGGAAGAAGAAAAGAAAGGAGCGTGCTGGCCATGGGTTAAACTGCAGCCACACAGCAAGGTGACACAAGAAAAGAGCCATGGGAGATGAAGCGTTGCATTGTCCTTGCTGTCACTCAGCTGGAAGCCACCAAGGGCCAGCAGCCTCGCTAGGAAAGCCAACTGCTTGCCTGAGCATCAGCCCAGCCTCCCGGGGAGCCAGGACACCAGTGGCACCTCCGGGGGATCCTGCCACGAGGGTGAGAGCCGAGCAGCTCCATCCCGACCTCTGCACAAGGCGGGAGCACGGCCCTTGTGCAGACCCAGGGCTGAGGTCACAAAAAGGAGCCGGAGATCACGGCTCACGGAGCCAGCCCCGAATGGCTCGCTGCACGAGGGGAGCCCAGCATCTCCCAGGCCCTTGCTCCTTCTGTCTCTTCCCAGAGCCGCAAGCCAGCTCCCGGCAGGGGCACGTGGCATTCACGCCAGCGTGGCAGAAAGCCCGGCCCTGCTGGGACACATTTTCTCTCCAGGAGACGATTCAGGGCGCAGATCAGCGGCGAGAGCTCACCTGGGGCACCACGCTGGCTCCTGCCACACCGGGGCTGGTCCAGCACACCAGCCTGGCCATCCGCAGCGCACAAAAGCAGCTCTTTTCCAGCTAATAAAGGTTTTCCAGTTTCTTGAAAACCTCGTTGGTACAAGGGGCCTGATCCTGAGGCTCAGCTGGCACTCGAGATGCCGGCTGGAGGCGACAGGCGCTGAGGATTGTCACCGGCTCACAGGATTTAGGTAGGGGAAGCCGCCCTCCAGCCAAAACCCCCTGCTCCTCGCTTCTCTCCCGCTAACCCCTGGGATTTCCCACTCTCGGAGCAGCACGGCAGAATCTCTGAATCACTTTATCTGTGGAAGAAGCAAAACAAAAGGCTGCAAGAGATAGGCAAGCAGCTTTGCGACAGCAGCGCCGCTCCGCACAGCAAACATCCTTTTCCTGGCATTTTCTTTTGCACCTAATTGAATCAGTCTCTGCCTGGCTAATGAAAGAGAGGAAGAAAGTGGAAAATGTTCCTTTGTTTCTCCGGTCCAACCTCCCCGTGGAAGGGCTGCAGGCTGCCAACGCTGCCCACCGAGCATCCCATCGCCGGGACTGCACCCGGCGCCTTCCTGCAAGAGCTCCCCAGGCTCGGCCAGCGCCTGCAGGGCTGGAAACTGCCCGGCAGCTGGGCTCTGCCCCTGCAGGCTTACACCCTTCGTCTCTCCTGGCTGCATCCCACAAAAGAAAAAAAAGAAAAGAGAAGGAAGGAAAGCAGCCAGCATTGCCCAGCACCTCCCCTGCTCTGACAAGATTTCGCAGTCCTGTTGCGGTGACACAGCCTCAAGCCCCTGGCTGCTGCCACTGCACCCTCGCGGAGCGGGATCTGAGAGACAAGCAGAGAGTTTTCCTCATTTGCAGCTCTGCAAACTCAGGCTGGGATGTGCCAGCCGCGCCACCTCCCCTCCCCGTTATGCAGTGAGAGCCACCCTGCAAACCAAGCTCTACCCTCACCACCACCCACACGCGGCGTGCCTGCGAGGAGTCTGCGTAAACACTGCTGGCAAGGCTGCGCAGGGAGCAGAGCCCAGCTCCTTCTCTGCTGCAGCCCTGCCTGCAGGAGAAAGGAAGTAGATTTTGTCACTCGAGTCGATAAGGTGCCATTTCTCATTATCACTGACTCGATGAGCCACCAGCAGAGCGGGAGCAGGCTGCGCTCTGATGTGCTCGCGAGCTGACTCAAAAGGAGGGTGGAAAGAGCTGTCGCTGTTGGCCACCCACCCTCCCCAACAGCTACAGAAATGAGAAGCCACGAAAAGTCCAGCTGCGAATAGGAAACGTGGGGCAAACGTTTGTTTCCATCCCCGGAGCACACCTCAAGGCTGGATGCCGAGGGTAAAGGCGCCGACTTCAGGTGCAGGAGCCGTCACATCCACTCCACCCGTGCGACAAGCAGGAGGCGGACCACAAGCCTGCGCCCTGGAAGGTCGATGCTTAGCACGAGTGAGCAACCCTTCCTGCTCAGCTGCGACCCCTTTCTCCTGTTTTCACTCATCATCTGTTGTCGCTGCTGCTTCCCTCACTGTCTGCCCGGTGGCTTGGCCCTGCCTGAGGTCTTTGCTAGGAAATACCTGGAATTTGAAGAATTGACCTCAGATCAGAGATCGCAGAGGCAAGCCAACGCAGTAGGGGCAAACCAGGCAGATGCCCCCAAGCCAAGGATGAAGGTGACCCACAGCTGCTCTCCCTGACCCTCAAGCAGCTGAGCACTCGCTTGCACAGGCCAGAAAAGTCTTTAAGAAAGAAAAAAAAAGACAAGCAAGGTAGGTTAGATAACGCCCTCGACGGAAATCCAACTTCCTCCAAATGGACAAGTCCCTTGTTGCATCATTTCCTTCTCCCTAGAATAACTTCATCAAGATTTTGTTTCAGATGTGTCCTTTCTAAACCGCTGAGCTGGTGCCAAGCATCCCTGCAAGAGAAGGAAGCAAACCTAGTGGGAAAGTGAGCCAGCTTCCTCCGAGGGCCCTGGGAGGACGGGGTGGAAGCCGAAATGGCACGGCTCCACGAGAGGAGGCCAGGATGCGCCATTGTCCAAGCCCTGATGAAGAAGCTCCCCTTCCCCTCCCCACCCTCTTCCACCCGAAAGATTGTGAAAGAGAGGCGACATCGCCACGATTAGCACACAGGAGGAAAAGAGCAGCTCGCCCTGGTTTTGTAATCAGGGCATTAACTCTTGTCAGGTCTCGGGGCGAAGCCAAGCCTCTCAGGGAGCTGCAGCCCTTGCCTCCGCTCCATCTTACAGAGAGCAAAGGGAAACCGGAGCTGGATCTGCTCCAGACAAAGCTAAGCATCTACCAAAAGCAAGCCTGGTGAAGCCACTTTTGTCCATCTTAATTGCATATTGAGCCTGGAGCACCCCGGTGAAAGATCCAGGCTGGGTGTTCAGCTGTGCCCCACGCTGCGCTGAGTGTCCCGGTAGTCTAGCGGGGGAAAGTACAGAAGAAGAGCTGCAGTACGGAGCCCTGCACGATCAGAAGGGAGCAGCAGGCAGCAGACAGCGTTTTACTCCTCCATCTCCGCCCCAGCGCTGGCTGGAGGAGGGAAGATGAATTTTGTGGCACTGCTTAGCCACAGCTTCCTGCTGACAAACCTCTGGGGGAAGGAGAAAAGGCTCCGAGGGAGGAGGCATCGGCACTGCAGCAGAGCGAAGGAAAACCTCCAGGCTGGTGCTTCTTTCTGCGTGTCAACACGTCCTCTGCCCACCACCCACCTGTTCTCTGGAGGGAGCCTGCTACAAACAAAGCTTAAATTTGACTGAAACAAGCAAACCTTCACCAAAAAGAAATCAAAGAGGAAGACACGTCTGGGATCCGTGGCCGAGGCGCACAAGGTGCCTACCCACGTCCAGCTCCTTGTGGCCCACGATCCATGCTGCAGAAACGGCTAAGATCTCTGCGATGATGTCCCTTAACCTGCAGGGCTGGTGGCAGCAGGACCGCCCTCAAGGTCTGCATCAGAGAGGAAGACAGAGGTGAAGCACGGGAGTAAGTCATTACCCCAGGGACACGAGCAACCCTCCTGTTACACGCGGGGATTAGCTTCACGTGAGGAACCCAGTGCTGGGAATATACACAGAGGGAATGCACTGATAGTGAGAAACTGCTCCCGAGGATGAAATGTCACTGACAGCTGGACAAAACCTTTGCTCACAGGTTTTGGGGCAGCCCCAGCAGCAAGGCGCTACGGCGCGACCACAGCCCAGCATCCAGAGAAGCAACGACCACCTGCATCTCCTCTGCGTTTCCATCCCTCACCATTATTCACGGTAACGATCCACGTGCTTTTTCCACCAGGGCTATGTATGGCAACAGCCACCCACAAAAACCTACAGGGAGAGGCATGGAGGTGAGGGGATTTTCCCCAACCTTCACCGGCGCTTGGAAAAACCGCGTTCAGAGCCGAGCTCCCGTTACCAGAACTGCCTTCCGACTCACACCTGAAAGTTTTGTGGGCTCGCTCCCCACCCTGGGGACACGCTCAGATCATCTCACCCACCCCCAGCCCAGAAAAAACAGACATTTAATAAGGCGATGACTAACCCCGAGAAATTCTCATAGGCAAACCGTCTCCAGGGATGTTTGTCACTCGAGCCGAGGTGGCCGTTTCCTCCCGAGAGCTCAGAACTGACAGCACAGGAGGCCCCCGACAAAAGGGGTTCTCCGGCGTCCTTCCCCCGCTGGCAACGCTGAGCTCAGAGGTTTGGATCTTTGCTTTGAACAGCTTTTATCAGACAAAAAGAGCCTACGCAGCTGCCACCCAAGTGTCTGATGGGACAGGCAGAGCAGCCCTGCTTTAACTCGCAGCAAGCTCCCAGCATTTCCATCACCCCTTCACCTGGCAGCATCGTCAGCCTGGAAGGCACAACCCAGGTCCTAGATCACAGGAGCTCCCACCCGTTTTGCTGGAAGCTCCCCACTTAATGCTTCCCCTCCTCCTGCTCTGCACTGTGCAAAGGCCTTTGTTCCCCAGAGCTGCCACTCGAGAGCGAAGCAGCCCAAGGAGCAAGCTCAGCGTGGCGGCTCCGCGCTGGCAGAGAGTGCTTCAGGCTCAGGGGACGTCCTCTGGAACGCGGAGGTGACAGCGGAGGTGACAATCCTGCCCCGCACAGCAGGGAGCGAGGCTCCGCCACGATGGAAAGGGCTCCACCAACAGACCCAAATCCACCGTGGCAAGGGGGTGAGGAGGTTGGCTGGGGAACATGGAGGAAGGTGGAGAAACAGGGGAAAAAAAACAACAGAAGGAGGAGACCCAGGGGCAGGTATGGTGCCAAGCAGCAGCGTGCAGGAGATAAGGGCTGGGGAGGGGCTGGAGGGCTCTTTGAGATAGGGGCGAGTGATTACCAGGAGCTGCTGAGGCGTGATGGAGTTGTCTGTGTAAATGCAGAGTTTCTCCACCGTAAGGGGCATGGTTTCTCGCAGCTTGGAAGCCAGCAGCATGCAGACCGCCCCCAGGAGCTGCAAGTGATTTTTCCGCACGGGGACTGAGGACAGGTAGCGATCCACGTAGTTCATGGCCAAGGGGAAGACCTCTTCTTCGCATTTCTGCTCCTCGCACACCTGACAAAACCCAATCAAAAAAAAAAAAAAAAAGGAAGTTTTAATCAGCACCGGACTCTCCAGATCCTGCCTGCACCGCAGCTTCAAAGCGTCTGGTCGTGGTGGTGCTGCACGTTTATCTGCAGGGCTCTGACAGCTCCACAGGGCTAAGGAGTAAGTTAGCTACAGGTGTCAAGCCTACAGCTGCAGCGAGGTTACACTAGCAACAAATGCTGCACGGCTCCATTCACCTTCCTGTGGAAAGCAGAAGAGCTTAAGCGTAGTTAGAAAGAGCCCACAGAGACTTTAAGACCCCAAATCCTTTACTTGCAACCCCTCCACCCCCTGCCTTTTTCACTGCTCTCGGGGATGCCCGCAGCCAGCTGCCCATTTTCTGCTCTGGGAGGACTCGGGACCTCAGGGAAAATCAGCAATTCCAGCAGCCTCCAGCTGGAGACCTACCGGTGCAGGAGCCACAGCCACCCCTGGCAATTCCACCCTCAGTGGCCCAGGGGCAGGGGCAGGCTCGATGGCAGAGCCGTGCCCGGCTCCAGGAGTCTTCCTCCCTCCCCCCCCCCAGCCACACTCGCGCCACGGCCACGAGCAGAATCCCAGAGCTCCGGATTTCAGCCCTCCGCTCTAATCTTGCGACCAACATCACAACGCTGAAAGAAGGAAGTCGGCGTGACCAACGCAGCCAGAAAAATATCGAGGTTTCTCCTCCAGCAGCAGCCAGCACCACCGTTCTCCCCCAGCAGCGGTGCCCCCCCTGCACGGGCTGCCGCCGCCGGGACGCAGCCGTGCCTGTGCCCATGCCCGTGCCCAGCCATGACGACTGCTGAGCGTCACCCACTTTTTGACCATCCTCACAGCTCCACAGCAACAGGCTCCAGAGCAGCATTTATCTAACGAGCCTCCTCAGACAGAGCCTTGCAGCAACAGAACAATGCGAACAGGAAAAAGAAAAAAAAAAAAACTTTTTAAAAGCAAAGCGCTCTCTCGTTTCTTTTGACAGAAGCAGGCAGCTTCTTGCAAGGGCGGCTGCGGTGGCGAGCGGGCAGGCTGGATCCCAGCGTCACTTGTCTCTTGCTGAATGCTTTTTCTTTCTCTGCTGAGACCTTTTGCTCCGACCATCCCATAACGAGGCCCGTGAGGTCTCCCCACTGAGCTGCATCCCGCAGAGAGCCTCGTTCATTTTAATTTAGGGAAGTAAACGGTAGCAATATTATTTTCTCCCTTTAGCGAGGCATTCTCAGCCCTGTGCAGGGCGTGCAAGCCTCTTGCGGCTGCACAGGCGAGGATCTGGGGCCAGGATTTTGGGAAGCAAGGAATGAATGGGGGCCCGAGAGCAGCGTGGCAGGATACTACCGGGGGGAAAAGGGGCACAGGCTGGGGGTTCGGGGGGGCTGCTCCCCCTGCATGGGGCCATCACTTCTCCCAGCTCAACCACCCCTCGCCCACGCTCTGCCCCGCCGCAGACCGCCGTGCCCACCCGCCTCCCCCTCCCTCCCTACGGGCACAGCCTCCTCCATGCCGGGGACCGGAGCTGCGGCTCGCACGGACCCCGGAGCCTTCCCCGTGCCCCGGGGCTGCTCCCGCAGCCAGCAGGAGGGAGCCGGGCGGGTGCACGGAGGGCGGCCGCTGCCTTCCCCCTTTGCCGCCAGCTCCCTCCCGGGGCGCGCACGCTTTGCAAGCACGGACGGCGGGCAAAAAAAAACTTGGGCGTCCGGGCGAGGAGCTGGAGACGGAGGAGAGGAGGATGAGGAGGAGGAAGAGGATTTGAGGCCGTACCTCCAGCATCCAAAACGCCAGCATTTTCCGCATGTACGGCTTGATCTCCTGCTGCACGCACTGGAAGTAGGAGACGCGGGGGCTGTAGCGCTCCTCCTGGCTCAGCAGGTTCTGCAGCACCCGCCGGTCCCCCAGCAGCTGCGGGTCCCGCCCGGCGCGGGGGGCTCGGGGCACGGCTTCCACGCACAGCAGCTCCATGGGCGCTGGGCGGGCAGCGCCGGCTCCGCTGCGGCGGCCGCGGGACGCGGGGAGCGGGCGGCGCGCCGGGAGGCGGGGCCTCGGCGCGCCGGGAGGAGCGGCCGGGGGGCCCTCAGCCAATCGGAGGCGCCGCTGCCGCCGCGGCGCGCCGAAACCCGGCGGTGGACACGCCCCTCCCGGGGGCGTGGCTTGAGGCGCGCCGGCGGGCTGGCAGCACGTGGGGCGGCCGCGGGAGCCGCTGCCATGTTGGGGGGAGGCCGGCGGCGGTCGCGCCCGGCCCCGGGGAGCGGTCGGGGGGCCGGGGGCTGGGGGGGGGGGTGTGTAGGGGCCGGTGCCTCGTGGGGCTGCAGGGGCCACGCCGAGCTGCCCCCGCGGCCGGGCGGGCTGCAGAGGAGCAGTCCCGGAGCCCCCCGGGAATGCCCGTCAACCCCATCTTCGCAATTCCTGACAGTGCATTTTCAGCATTTAGTCCTAGCCCTTCTTTTTCCCTCCCTTTTCGATTTTTCCCCTTTTTTTTTCCCTTTTCGTTTTTTTCCCTTTTGTTTATTCCCTCCCTTTTTGTTTATTCCCTCCCTTTATGTTTATTCCCTCCCTTTGTGTTTATTCCCTCCCTTTTTGTTTATTCCCTCCTTTTTTTTTTTTTCTTTCCCTCCCTTTTTGTTTTTTCCCTCCATTTTTGTGGCCGGAGCCCTTCAAAGCTACAAAAATAATCAGCTGTGTACATACTCGGGGCCAGCCCGCGCTGATCATGCTGTCTTCCAAAAGTTATCCTCATGTTACCACTGGTGCAGCTCCATAGCAGATAGCAACCCCAGTGTCTGCGGAGATAAGGGCTTGCCAGGCTTTGCTGGTGTTTTGTTTTGTTTTCAGAACAATTAACAATGGTTTGGAAATACCTTTGCAAATTGTACCCCGAGCAACTAGTTTAGGAATTTTCAGGGAAACGAAAGCCTTCCAAGCAAGTTTGCACCGTGCCTCCTGCAGCGTAGGGTTTGCTCTGCAGCGGTACCTCGGTCTGCTTGCAGTTGACCCAGCAATAATTGCTTTGTGGCATGGGAAGCTGAAGGCAATGGGATACAGTTTTGGCCACATCGCTCCCTAATGTTTGTCACTGTCTACAAAAACTGAGATGTCTCGACTTCGCTGCTGCCAATGCAAAGTGCCAGGAAACTGCCTATAAAATGTACAACAGATTCTGTAGCTGGAATACCAAGGGAACAGATTGCCTTTGAGCTTGAAAATTAAAAGCTTCTCACTGAGTTGAGAGAATTCAGCTCAGGAGGTCCATTTCTATGAAAGTTTCCCATACTGGCTGTGAAGGGAGCGCGCCCGAAGGGGATGGCCTGCCCGTACAACCCTTTTCGCAACCCTTTTCACGACCGGGATGGTGCTGCAATGTGGCATTGCTGCCGCAGTTGCAACCAAATGATTAATTACAAACCCAAATGTTAGAGGTGGGAAGCGCATTCCAGAGCACCAATGTCTCTCACTCTGCTAGAGCGCTTCGTTCCCTGCCATTGCTGACTGCCTTTCGTTCTGAAACGAAGCCCCTCGGTGGTACGCTCCTGCAATGCACCTCTGCACAGGGCTGTGTAATTCAATTTTACAGGGCAGCACTGCTGGGCTGAAGGCGTTCTGGCTGTACTGAGGAACGACAGATGGAAGAGGAGGGAAATAAGCCGAAATTCAACCCACAGCAGTAATTTATATCTGCGATCCTGGGAAGATAGCTGCTTGTGCTCAGGAGGGAACAGAGCAATGGAATTCATAGAAATCAAGGATTTTGGGGATGCGGTGTCATATAAAGAGAACTCAGCTGGAACACCTCTGACCAGTTCAGCTGGAGTTATTCCTTAGCATATACGCTTGTATGTATTTTTAGGATAAGGAGCAAAGAACTAAAGGACTTAGCAGCAGAGTGATTTGCCACAATAGCTACTCCCCCCAGCGAGTCATTTCTGTGTGCCATTTTGACACATTTAGTACTTTTTTGTATTTTCAGTCATCTAAAAAGAGTCTCTTAATGAAGAACAAACATACGAAGTTAATAAGTGTAAGTAAAACAAGACGCAAGTCTTTGTTCTCTCTGCTCAGGATTATTTTTTTTCTAACGTTGAAAATGAAAAACATCTTTTTGATCGGAGGTTTAGAGGTTCCCAATGCTCCCCATGACAGTGAACACAAAGGTCACATACATAACACACGCAGTACATTTCACACGCTGGAATCCCACTTCTGCACTTGGACAGATGGCTTTCATTTTCCGCAAGGTATCCGATACATTGCAAACTCTTAATGATGCTATCGGCATTGATTTGTTGCGACGCATGCCCGCAGAATACCACATAGCACGGCGATATGGAACTGGAGAAAAGAAAGGAAGAGCGGAGAGGCTTAGATCGATCCCATCCCTGCCTTAAAATGAGAACGAGGAATTTTTGTAGGTGAGATGAGATTCCCAAATCCCTCTCCCAGCTAAATTTCTTCTACCTTATGAATAAATCTTCTAGCGGTGTGGGCAAGAAATATTTGAAGAATCTATGGGAGAGATTTCTGTGGACCAGTCAGCTGGTTTTAATCCGGGACGACCCCCCTGCTCCACTCCCCCCCTCTTGCATTGTGAGCAGCATCCCCCACTTGTGCAGGGGAAGAGAAGGGCCCCACGTCCCACATTTTTAGTAAAAATAGACAGCCGCTATTTTCTTTAGTCAGGCAAAGGGAAACCACAGCATTGGGTTCTTGGTCCTTCTGGTTTCTGGGCTGTGCCTTTTGAAATTGAAAGTTTCGGGCCCTTTCCCAGACTTTATGGTCTTTCTCCTGGTTCCCAGCGTCTGCGGGGCGGTTCTGACGCAGCCCCTAAGGCTGGAGCCGGGTTCGGTGGCAACCGTGGGCCATCGGACACGGAGGGGGAAAATGAAGCCCGTTGCATAAGCAAGTGTTCCTTCCAGATGATGACTTGGCAAAACTGATGCCTCTGCGAGCCACATTATCAGGCTAGAAAGGCAAATTACAGGCTGCGGGCGTCCTAAAAAGCCTATTGTGTGGGTGTGCGGAGGGAAAAGAGAAAATTCCAGGAAAACCAAATTTTGGTCACTGTTGTCCATAGATAGTCAGCTTCCTGGCTTTGGCAAGAGAGCACAGCAATATTAAAAAAGGAAATTCCTTCAGAGTAAAAATTAAAAAACTGATGGCCTCCAGACTTCCAGGATCTCGAACCAGCAATGTTATTCTTTGCTGAATCATAAAGGAGGCTCATTTTTTTGGTATGCTGCTGATGAATGAAGAAGGCTGACCAGCAGCTGGGGCTTTTAAAGGAGCGATGCAGATGGAAGTCTGATTCCGATGGGCAGCTGGTGCCACACGTGGCCTCAGATCAAGGCGAAAGCAATATTTCGGGATGGACATTCAAAAGGGCGTTTCTGAAAGCTCTTCTCTGCAGAAAACTTTCAGCTACCTGACTTTGCATCAGCAGCGGGCCCGGCCCCACGGGCTGTCAATGAACACGATCCCTTTCTTTTCCCCACTGCTTTCGGCCTTGCATTTCCCAGCTGCCTCCTTCCGATTTTGAGCTACCAAGAGCCGTGCCATCTTCGTCCTTGGGCATACTGCAACCACAGTGTCATCGGTGACATCAAAATGAAACTGCTTAGCATACACGAAGGGCTTGAAAACCAAATCCAATGAGCAAATAAGTATATCATTTGCTATAGGAAATCCCCCGAATAAAATGAAAAACAGGTACCATTTTGTACGTGTAAGAGGAAGAGCGAAGACAGCGCTTCACCCTTTCTGGTTAGAGGATTTCAAAGCACTTCAAACACCCTAATCTGTTATATTTCCCACCCAGTTTTCCCTAAAGCAGCGAGATGTCGTAAGCATTCCCAGGAAAGAGCGAGGGCTCTGGCACACAAGGGCCAGCAAATCGCCCCGTGACGGTTCGGTGTCACAGTCCCTGCTGCTTCAGCAGGAGCCAGCCCAGTCTACGGCCCATCGTTTGCGCTTGATGGCTGCTGATAAAATGGATCGGGACCAGCGGGTCAGGCTGCGGGGCGCTCAGCTCCACCTGCTGACACGGCAGCGGGGTCAGAGCGCGGCAGGGACGCGGCACCTCGGCTCCTGCCCTGGTGCACACGGAGGGGAGCCCGCAGGCGCAGGCACGGAGGCATCTTCCCAGCTCATTCAGCCGTTCCCCGGCTCAGGGGGCAGGGGAGCGGAGGATTTCCTGGTCTCGGTCCCGTGCTCAAACACAAGACAACTGGTTCCCCCCGTAGCTGGCTCTCTCTCCTTTCTCGTATCTTATTCATTCTTAACTTCAGAGAAATGCTTTCACTGAATCGAAGGGAAGCATGCCTGAGTACAAGTTTAACGTTGCAGGATTTGGCCCGCGGGACGTGTTTCCTAATATCTTTCCCATTACTGGCAACCACAGCATTCCCTTTCCTCTGACTTGGTCAGGCTTTTGAGTACAGCTAATTAGCTCAGAGTGATATCATCTGAACACTGAACCTCGGCAGCGCTTAGATACATCATCAGTTATGATATACACGAGCCTTCTGAAGAAAGCCCCATGCTTCTAAGGTCAAAATACAACTTTCTGTCAACTTAAATCCCCTTTTTAGAGTGGCCTTTGCTACAACTTGGACCAAATCTCTATTTAAACAGAAATAAAACCGCGATTGTGGGTACTGGTTGGGTTTATGCCATATCCATCACTTCTATACCCGCGCCTGCCTGTTGCTGGGGTATGTCTCAGTTTAATAACGTTATTTTCTTAAACAAGATCATTAAAGGTGAAAACAGTTGGATCTGAACCCTTTTGCTTAAGTGGCTTCCAGAACAGGACAAAAAAGGGACTGGAAGGAGTCGCAAACAGATGAAGAGACGTGTTTATACCCAAGCACTCAGCAAGCGTTCACTACATCTTTTGGCAACTCATTTAGGAGAGCATTTCCAGAAGAGGCTTCGGAGCATCTCCATTTCTGAGCAGCTGGGCTAGATTTGACTCCAGGGGAACCGGGCCAGTTTGCCCCAGCTAACTATTTAGGCCAGCAGAGCTTTAAATGCCGTTTCACCTGACTTTTTATGAAAAGCATCAGAACAAGTTGGTCTTCATCTGTCACTGCAGCAGCTGTTTTCTGCCTTAGTTCCCTTTTCCTAACGAAATCTAAAATTAAGTCACATTTTCATTGACTCAAACTCGTACCCTAGTAAGCCATCCCCAGGTGAATGTTTAGTTTTGCTCCCAAATCAGGCATTTCAGAAACCAGCCAAACTCAGCTGGTAAAGATAGAAAGAAAGAGCGCAGAAAAAAATGCAAAGTTGAAACCAATCAATTTCAGAAAGCAAGCTGGGCTTGGAAAGCCCCCAGTTGTGATATATTTAGTTCATTTCAGGGGATTATCTGTGGTAGCCAATTATGCAAATTGTTAAAAAATACTACCCTGAAATTTTACACATAAAAAAGATCTTTTTTACAACACCCTTCCTTTGTCCATCCTTCCTGCCCTTTCCTGCCCTGCCCTGATCTTGTTGTCTACGTCTCGCGTGCCCCATTCGGCAGATTTGGGTTTTGGGCGTTTGGGTTTTTCTAAGAATTTTTGGTTGCATGATATTTTTCATTTGATGTGGCGAGCCCGGTGCCTAGCGCCTCTTTGCCAACGCAAACTGCCAGGCAGAGGCAGAGGCAGCTCAAAGCTTCTTAGCAGCGCGGGCAGAAGGGGAATTTGCCACGGCAAAGAGAGAGGGGGGCTGTGCTGGAGAAAGGGTCGGTCCTGGCTGGAGGGATGAGGAGCGGGGACTGGTCCAGCTGGAGCAGAGCAGGGAGAAGGGAAAAGTCCTCGAAAGCTGGGCTCGGTGCTGCTGCAGGGAGCTGGGGCTGCGTGCGATGGGGCTGCTTGTAGTGCCTTGAGCCTGTGTCCCGGCCGTTCCCTGCGTGGCAGCACCCAGCGGAGTTTTGCAGGACCCCAGCACAGCAAAAGAGGCAGCAGAGGCACAGCAGCAGGGCTGGAGGCAGCCGGATCTCACGGGGCAAGGCAGTACAATTAAATGGAGCAGCGGTCTGGCAGTCAGGAGGGCTGGATTTTAACCTTGGCTTGGCTGGGTGGAAAATGAGGACAGAGACAGGGCAGGTCATGGGTCAGGACATGAGTCAGGAGGGTGTGCCCTGTTCCCTGTTAGAGGAGCAGAGAGGATCCCACGCAGGGAAGGTGGGCTCACAGGGAAGGTGGGCTCACAAGGGCTCCCCCACCGCTGGTGCTGCACTGGAGACGTGGATGTGCCCGCGTTGGGGCAGGGATGTTGTCAGATCAGCAGGGTCCGAGCTAGAGCTGGTTCCTGGGAGGGAGGACAATGCCGTGTGTATGTGCCCGTGAGTGTTTTTGGGGAAGAAAGAAAAGGATCGATACCCCCCCGACTACCCCCACTCGGGATGCAGCTGCCTTGCTGCTCCCTTCCAGCATGGGCCGAGCGTGTGCTACGGGAGCTCTGAGCTGGAGGCAGACCTTGCAGCCGAGAAGCCTTCACCACGAGCCTGCTGGGCACACTGGGCTCAGCCTTGGTGTAACTGAAAGGAAACGTCTTGCACCAACACTGCCTCAGCCCGAAATGCCTCCAGAGCCAGCGGGCGCCGAGCTGAGCCGCCCTCCCGCCCAGCACAGCAGCTGCATCTGTGCGTGGCAGCCCCCTGCCCCGAAAAAAGCCCCAAAGCCCCCCAGCTTTGCTGCCAACCTGCCTCACCACACTGAGCCAGCGTGTGCAAAGGGTTCGTGTGCTCCCCGCCCCGGCAGGAAGGAGCACGCTCATCCTGCCAGGTCCAATTTAACCAAAGGAGGAAAATTTTGAGGACTCACGAGCCACAGTGATTAATTTCAGGCAAAGGCAAATGTCCCATCCCCGTGTTAATAAATGGAAATAAACCACAATCCACGCAGCAGCACGAGGCATCGTTCAGAAGACAACCTGCAGCCTCGCAGACAAGTCTCCCTCTCTGGGTGTCACGCCGTGCTCCCACAACACCCGTCCCAGGAGGCACAGACGTCACCGTGCTTCGTGTGACAGCCAGGTACCTCCGCACGTCGCAACAGATCGAAAACTGAGATGCTGATACCCATAGTAACAGGCGGGTGCCTTTCTCCCAGTGCTTCTGGTAGCCGTACATTATCTACGTATGCTCCTGCACTCACAGCATCAATAATTACTGACATTAACAACGTGCTAATGAGACGCGCTCTGTGAGTGCGCGCACATCACTGAGCAAGCCGCATTCCCGCTGTACTCAGGCAGATCCCTGGTGGAGGGATTCCAGCAGTAGCCCGACACATCAACTGTTTCTTCCAACGCTAACCTGCTGCTTTGCGTTTGCTCTGAGCCTTGCAGCACAGCACTCGCAGCTCCTGCCTGCGCTCCCTGCCCTCTCCTAGCAGGATAAAAGATGCTTTTTGCCTCCTGAGCCACCTAGGCTGAAATCCGTAGTGGTTTCTATGGCTGTGCTGAGCTGGAAAAATTGGTACGGTGTCCTATTCAGCTAGTCCTACAGCCGCCCAGCTAGCCTAAAATAAGTCAGCAGCTTGCAGCCATGCCCTCACAGTCCGTGCGAGCAGAAACAGAGGCACCTTCGGGTCAGTCCAAGAGCCCAGGCAGAAGGGAATCGGATGTACCGCAGCGCAGCACCAGCACCAGGCTCCTACCGGGATCCTGTCTGCAGCAATTAAAAGATGAACTTCCTTCCCACTGCGAACTGACAAACAAAACGGTTCCTGCAATCAGGCATGAGCGCTTCTGAGGTTATTTCTGTAGCTCTTCGGCGTTATTTAGAAGGCGAGCTGGCAGAGCATGGCCCCAAAACAAGCGCTAACGCCTGGCCGGCGAGCTGCCCGCTGCTGGGGCCAGAGCTGCCCCAGGAGTGGAGGAGCTGAAGGCAGGCTGGGCACGCTCCGGCACGGGGATCGGTCCCTGGTTCCTCACTGAAGAACCCACGATTGCTGCCAGTATTTTGAAACTGCACAACAGCAGCGGCTGGGGAAGGGGGGATGAAGATGAGGGGATGCTTAGACCTGCAGAGGAATGCGGGAGCGTCCCCACCTACCGATGAGGAAATCGGGGCATGGAGAGCTGCAAGGCTTTGCCGTTCCCAGCAGACACACACCAGACCCAGACGGGCAGCCTGCGATCCCCGCGGCCCAGCCCAGTGCTCCCTCGGCCCAAGCCAGTGCTCGGAGCTCTCCCCACCGCAATCAGCTCGGTCGAAGGCACACCACCGGCCCCACGTCCTGCTCAGACACGTTCCTGCGTGCTCGGTGTTGGTGACAGCCCTCTTCCCCCGGGCGCTGATCCGTATGGCACTCGTTTGCACATATTTTCCACTGCTCTGTGACGTAGGGCTGCAAACTCCTCTCTGGGTGATTTCCCATAGCCCAGCAAACAAGGGGACCTTGCAGCTGCTCTTGGCTCCTCTTCACCTTTTGGCAGGCGAGACTCCCTGCCCCCGGGCTGCCGTGCCAGGCCCGATCCAGGCTCAGAGCAACGATAAGTGCAGAACCACTGCCCAGCCCCATCCTCGGAGCCACCCCCCGGTTATCTGCACAGCTCGGGACAGGCAGCAAGGAGCGCGGGGCTTGCCAGGCCTACCAGGGACTGTCAGTACCATAAAAACGTCTCCTTCTTCCTCGCGTACTTGAGCCAAAGCCCGCTGGAAGCAGCAGAAAGATGCTGGCCCAGCAGCTTTAGAGCAGCTGGAGGTGCTGCTTTGGAGCCGGGAGGTGTCGCAGAGCCAGGTAAGTGGCTGTCACGGGGCTGCAGGGGTGATGGAGCAGTGCCAGGGGACGTCACCCCTCCAGGAAGCAATGCTCCGCCTGCTAGAAACCTGGGAGAGAGTCAGAGGAGCACGCGGCCTGGACAAACACACGAGGAACGCGGGGACAAGGACACGCGGGTCATCACAGCCCGGCGGGTGCAGCGGCGTGCGAGCTTTGCTGTTCCCTGACCTGGAACGGCCCTGCCTTTGTTCTGCGAGCGTGACTTCGGAACGGCGATCTCTGGAGTCTCTCATCCGGCTCCTCCTCGTGCGTTTTGGAGCAGCCTGCTCCCCCGGCCAACCTGAACTTGTTAGCGTGACCCTAGAGAGAAGAAAAGGAGAGACACCCCTCTGCCACCCGGCACGGCAGGGCAGGCAGGAGGGAACCGAGCGGGTCGAGAGCGGCGAGCAGCAAGCGGAAGAAGCACGCGGAGAGGCGGGCGAAGCGAGGCAGATGAATGGCATCGCTCCGCTTGTCTGCAGAGGCTCAGCTGGCAAGGGGACAGGAGGAAACGGCCCCACCGGACCCAGCCAAGGAGCTTTCGTTTCCCAGGCTGAGTTCCGAGTGGCACGCGTGATGGAAAGCAGTGACTCGCTTCTCCTCCCACCTGAGCTCCAGGGGTTTCTTGCATTCAGAAAAGGCAGACGTCAAACTGGCACGAGATTGGGACTTCTCAGCAGAGACAGAAGCTGGGACGATGCATGCACGCTAGGAGAGCCAGAAAGGGAAAGAAAAGGGAGGACGAGGAGAGAAAAATAAAAGCTAGATCAAGGGCTGAGTTTTCAAAGGCACTCAGCAGCCAGCAAGTCTTTTTGTTCTCAAAGGCAGTGGTGGAAGAACAGGGTCTGGATTATCCTTGGAGACAGCTGAGCTTTATTAGAAACCTGCCCCCTCCCATCCCACATCTGAGCTGAAGATTTCACAGAGACGAGAGCCGTTTGATTTAAAGGTGTGATCCCGTGGTCATCGCTGCAGCGAGCAGCGCCGGCTGTCTGAGCAGACGCTTTGAGAGAATCGCTGCCGCCCTTAAAAGCAGCCATCTGGGGATGCGTGCCAGGCCCGGAGTGCTCTGAAATGACTTGGCCAACACTTTCTGCAGGATCCAGCCTCTCGGTTACGTGCTGTGGTGGTCCAGTGACGTGCTGTGGTGGTCCAGTGACGTGCTGTGGTGGTCCTGCCCTGTTTGGCAGCTGACAGTCCTCGTAGCGCAGAACGGAAGGAGAGAGACACCGGGGGTGGCCGAGCCAGCCTCCCACCAGTGGTCTGAAAGCTCAGGAGAAAGTCAGGCAGGGCGCATCAGCCGATCCCTGGGTGGTGACTGAGGAGTTCAGCTCCCATCCTGACCCCAGCGAGGCTGGGGAGCGCAGTCGGTCTGCAGCCGCCTCTGAGAGTTACCAAAAGAGCCCAGGTCAGCTGGGAACTGGACGAACTCTTAATTGCTACAGGGGAGGGAAGAACAGGAGGCCCTGGAGGAATAAAAGCAGTTGGAAGTGGTGGGAGATGACAGTTAGAGAGACCTCACTGCTACTTAGATCTCTTGCGTACCCTGTAATTCAAGGGCCTTGGCCAAGGGAACTGGAGTGGCTCCAGGTCCTTTGAGTCCCTTGGAGAAAACAGCTCCAAAAAAGAGAGGATTCACCTCCCTGCCTGATGCTGGGAGCAGCCGGGGTTGCTCCCTGGGGCACGAGAGAAGGGAAAGCAAGACCTTCCTCCAGCACCCGCCTGGGAATGGCGTTTCATCGGCTCTGCCTGTGCCCGGCAAACACCCAAGCAGCAGGGAGGCCCCGGGAGCCCCCCAAGCCCCTGCTGCCACCTCTGCCACCGAGGCCGAAGGCTCCCCCCAGAATCCGTTGGCTCGCCTGGCGCTGCTGAAGGGCCCCAGAGCATCGCCTGCTATTTCGGACGGAGCCCCTTTCCTGTGGTCACGCTCCAGGGCAGAAGGGCCGCGCGCACGCCTGCAGTTACCGCCCGGCTCCAGACGCAGCTGTGGGGTCACCCCGGGGGAATCGGTGGATCCCCGGCCGCGCAGGCAGGGCCGGCGGGCAGCTCCCTCGTGCCCACGCCAGGATCGGGCGCTGTGTTAGCGCAGAAAGCACAGCTGAATACGGAAGGGCTTAAATTTGGAACAAAAACTGCGACCGGCTCCGGCGGAGCCAGGAGCAGATTCTACTCGGGGGAAAAAAAAAAAAAAACACCCTTTTTGCTGGCAACTGTAGTGAAAGAAATGAGATCTGGGGCTTCTCAGTGAACTGCTGGGTCTGGGAGTGCTTGAAAGGTTTCCTAGAGACAACAGTGCAGCGCATGGAAATGCTTTCCATCTGCACCAGCACTCCCACCTCGTTCCTCTCAGTGCCCCAACCTAAGCGTGACCTTTTGGGGTTTGACAGCGAACAACCAGTCCTGGCTCCTGCCACTTCCTTCTGAGCCTACAATGCCAACTCCTGGCGATTCCTGAGCAAGATCACAAGCAAGAAAGGGCTCGGATACTCTTTGGATATCAAGACTGTCTTGTATTACAAAAAGAATGACAGGAGATGCTAAGCCACATGCTTCAGAGTCAACACCAGTAACAGTTCTAGCAAATTATCCCTACTCTTTTTACAGGGGATCTTCTGTCTTGCTCTGAGTCTCGGAGAGACGAGACTGCTAAATGAGCCTCAGCTCTCAGCAGCACAGCAATTTCTATTTTCTAGTATCTCAATTTTCCCAGAGAGAACAGGGAACATTATCCCTCTCACCGAGTCAATACGATATACAATGAAAAAGTAATAAATGCTCATGGTAAAGAGAAAAAGTACGTATTGGGAAGAGCCTGGAAGCGTCAGGGCTCTGGGGTTGTTTTCCCAGCTCTCTCCTGCCTTGCTCGTTAGCGTGGACAGACCATTTAGTCGCTTCATGCCTCAGTTTCCCTTCGGCCAAACGAGACAACGGAGGTCCAGCACTCCCCGCTGGATTCGGAGGAGCTGCTGCCAGCTGCTCCAAAGCACACGTGTCAAAGCGGAGCTCGGGCAAATGCATTTATTCTGTGCTTACCTGGCACTAAGCCTACTCCATTCATATTTAGGTGATTAATCATTAATGATGTTCATTCATTAACGGCGCTAAAGGCCTTCAGGATGGAAAAAAACAGAAAATTCCCAGGCTAAAGATGCTACAAGGCTACGTCTTCAAAGCAGCTCCATAAACATTTAAGCAAAGGGTTTAATTCTCCCTGAAAATGACATCGTGCAATGGGATGACTTGTATCAGACTCTTGGAAAGGGACCTAGTAATTAACTTGGTGTAAATTAATCAGCTTCAGTCAGGATTTAGAGACTTTAATTGCCGAGTGCTAGCTTTTGTAGTGACAACTCCCAGAAAGCACTTTGAAGTGGCCTGCCTGCTTGAAGTGCTGCAAGCGCCCGGATTCGGGAACCAGCAGCTATTATTTGCCTTACAATGGTACAAAAGCCCCCCGCCCCCAGATCCCAGCCTTCTGCGCCCAGCGCGCTCGAGGAGACACCGAGGAGGTGCCAATCTGGCGAGATAAGGCAGAGAAAGGAGCCCCATGAGAAACTGGCTGCCGAGGGGCAGCGAGGACAATTCGGGCTCTGGTTTCCTGGGTGAAGCCCCGAAGCCCAGGCTGCTGCCCAAAGGAGCTGAGCTCCCCTTCCTGCTGCCAGTCTGCGTCCCTTCCTCGAGCCCAGCCGTCCGCTCTGCTCCCACGGGAGATTTCCGACAGATCAGGGACAGGATCCGGCCTCCTGCAAAGCGCCCTCGCCGTCGGTGCCCCCCTAAGGGAGCGGGAGAGCGCGGATGGGAAAGCCGCGCAGGGACGGACTTCATCGGCTTCGTCTCGGAGCCAGGAGGGCTTCCCCCTTCCCTCCACCCGGAGAAAATCTTTACTCATTTCAACATCTCTGCTCATTTCACCGTGCAAAGAATATTACGGTGGCCGAATCATTTAACTCGACTGAAATTAGCATACAGGTAAAACCTTGTGAATGTAAAAGCACCTCGTGTCGGTGTGACCAGATTTAAGGGCTTCTGCTGCTCTAAGGATGTTGGCAGATAAAGGTCCCACAGCTCGGGAACTATTTATGTTGAAGCAGGGACCAGAGCTGCACCTTCTGAGCCCCAGCAGCAGGCAGATACGTGTAAGTGACAGCAGCGATAAAGGAAATGCTCGTTACTGCGCGAAACGCAGAAACCAAGACTACTGCGATTAATTAAAAAAGGAAATCAGAGTTGGGTCACTGGAGCCTAAACATAGAAGAAGGGGGGGGGGGGGGAAACAAGCTGAGGAAAAAATAACAATATTCTCAAGGCCCCAGGAAGATAAGTATCATGGGCTACACCCCAGCTGGCCCCAGTCACCCCGCTACGGGGCTACTGAAAGCGCAACTCCTCGCGGCAGGGTGGGGCCGCGAGCATCGGCACCGGGGATGCGTCCCGCCGCAGCTGGAAACGGCTCTGAGAGGCCTCAGCAAAACAAGAGGCTTCAGAGGATGTTGTTCTGCAGAGAGGCTAGGAAGGTGTTTGATTTCCTACCTGAGAATAAACATACTGGCATTTATTCTGTGCTTTCTGCCTGGTTATTCCCTTTTCTCCTTGCTCACCTCGTGCTGTCCTTCGTGGGGTGGAAGAGGCAGGCTTTGGCTGCGATGGCAGAAAGGGGAATTTTTCCTGAGGCTGCTGGACATAAACACACCCTGTGGTCCTGTCTGTCTGTCCAGGCCCCGCCGCTGCAGCCCAGGCTTACCGCACTGGGTCTCCCTGCACTGCGGCACGGACCGGAGCTGGGCAGGAAACATTTTTCCCATCCCACAAAAATCTTCCTGTCCTGCAGCAGGATGAACCCGAGCCCTCGCCGAGCTTCTGGTCTTGTTTTCTAAAGAAACAGGCCGTATGCAATCCCGCTGTGCGTGTCTGTCCTTCCTTTCCCATAAATTCTTAATCCTTCGGCCAATTTCAGCCGCGTCGGACAGACGTGGCCCAGTAACGGCACCAACGCTGCTACGTTCCCACAAGCTCCACACAAGCAGGCAGCTCGGGAGAAACGAGCCCCAAAACACTCTTCTGCTAAGAAAAAGCACTCCTTAGCAGGCACCAGAAAAAGCTTCGGTCCTGTTGGAAGCCAGCTCTTAGACACCAGGAGCTTCAGTTCTGCTGGAAACCGGCAGAGCCTGGCTTTGCTGCTCAGGGCAATAGGGTCTGGAGGGCTCTTAGGCACCGTGGCGTGACCTAGGACACGGAGCACAAAGCCCAGATCCAGGACTTGCTTCCTCCAGGCCACAGTTCTCGACCTGTGCCCAAGGCAGGTGGCCTCTCACCACCTCTTTGCAGACAGGACTTCATTTTTCTCCCTTCGCAGCCACCTCGCAGGTTTTTACCAGACCTTTGCAGATGGCATCTCAGGGCCTCAATCCCTAATCACGCATCCCAGCTTTTGCATTATCTGGGCCCTGGAGGCACATCCCTGCCAGAAAGGTCAGAGATAAGCAAAAGGTCCCTTTGTGCTCCCTCTCTGCGTTTCTTGGAAGCTAGCTGCCCTCAAAAGAACAAAAAACAACTGCACATTAGCCCCTGGCACTCTGCTAATGCCCAGGTGAGAGGGAGAGGTTGCCCTAAGGTGTTAGCAGGTCGAAATTCCTACCCACGGAGAAGGCTGAGGGCAGCAGGGCGGCAGAAGAGCTGGCTGCGCTCTCAGAGGTAGCTCTGCAATCAAAATTGCAGGCCAAGGAGGCGATCAGCCTGCACAGGGAAGTTATGCACGGGCACAAGGGAATGCACTCGTGGCCTGGGAGAGGTAGAGATGCACTGCGCTGGTGCACGTAAACTGCTGCAGGCTGGCAGGAAAGTCTATGAAGAAAAAGAGTATTTAGAGAGGGAGCTGAGAGCCACACAAAGCCCCAGGCTTACCTCCAGACTCCAGGCTGAGGCTGGGAATGGGGAAGAGGGACAAGCTCTGCCCAAGGAGGGACTCCAAGCACCCAGCTAGTGCCTAGGCTAAGGCACGGAGAAAAACCCATCACACTTTATCAGCCCTGAGCTTAGGAGGGGCAGTTATTGAGGACACAGCACCGGAGGGAGTCTGTGAACCGGTTACTGAGCTGGGTGAAAACAGCCTGCCTTTAATCAGCCACAAATTCGAAGGTACCTTGATGACGGCGCGTGGAGAAGTAAGATCATACGTCCTGAATCACATTTCCCCGGGCCCATGCGCTTTACAGCGTACTTAACTTCATTTCCATCACAGCTGCTGCAGCTGAGGCCGACAATGACAGCCCTGGAAAATCCCATCACTGCCGTTTAACACCGAGGAGTTGGTTAATACCTGAAAAGTGCTTCGATAACGCACGTTTGTCCAGCCGGCAGCACAAGTACTGTGCTGCTTCTGGGCAAAAAACACACAAGGAATACATATTTAGCTGCGAAGTGGAACAAAACGAAGGTGTCCCTGCCAGCCGGACTGCCTGAGCTCTTCCTCCCTCACCCAGAGGGGAGGTGAGGAGCGGGACCGGCCAAGAGCAGCTGCATCGGTTTGAGTTCAGCACTCCAGGACGGGGCACACACACACACACACACACACACACACACACCTTCCCTGCACGGCCCTCAGCAAACAGACCCCACGCACAATGCCCCAGCTTCCCCTTCAGAGGTGGGTTGAGGCTGATGGAAAGAGACTTTCACAGAATTCAGCACTTTCATAACTGATGCGTTTTCTTGTTTTGTTGGGTTTTTTCTTAATTATTGATTGGGCATATAAATTCCGGCCGCCCAAGGCTATGGCACAGAAAGTCGAAGGTGTGTGTCATTGATTTATGAGGCCTCCATTCAGTCCAGCTTGCCTCCCCCTGTAGTTCCCATGGGAAAAGTTGCTCTTCACTTCCCATCCAAAATCTCCTGTACGGTATGGCTGGGAGCTCTTAGACAACCTCCTCTTTTCGCCCTTGCTACAATTTTCTCAGCGGCATGAGCTGAACACGCCGCTTCGCCCTTCTGCTGTGCCGAATTTGGTGACGAAGGAAAGGTGCCAGGTTAGCAGGGAACACAGGCGCTGCTTTTGCTTGAGGTGCTGAGCAGGTTAAAAATCTCGCTTATCCAAAATAACGCACAACGAAGAGGAGGAAATCTGCGCTTTTTTTCAGCATCTGAAAAACACTGGTGGAAAACATCCCACCTGCGGAGCACCCCTGCTGCTGTAGATACGTGACTTACACCACCTACAGAAACCAAGATATCCAGTCCCCTTCTGCCCCCAGGAAAAGGGCTGGTGCCAAAGCCAGGACTCAGAAGAGCCCATTCAAGCCCCAAAGCCTGTGTAAATTGCCAAACCTCTGCCTCAATCTTTTTGCTTTAAAATGGGCACGCTACCTTTCCCTTTGGCTCCCTACATTCCCCCAGTAAACGCGTTCTGCCTTACATCTGCACGTACAGTCCTTTGGAGAACCACGCTGGTGGGGCCTGCGGCTGTTGCACCAAATAAGTCACTCGTAATAAACTCCAATATTAATATTCACACGGTTTTGTTTCCAGAGGGTAAAGTTGTGTGTTTTTTTTTTTTTTTTTTTCTCCAGAGACTCCTCAGCCTCCTGCCAGGGCAGCTCCCTTCAGCTCCAGCCACGCTCTCCTCTGCCTCACCATCCCTCACTACCGGGTTGTTATGCAGCGATGCCAAGTGTCTGCATGAGCTGTTTCAGGACAGAGATTATGATGCATCTGAAAGGGGAGAGACACATTCATCTAAGTGTCAGCTATTACTGTGAACAATCAACCAGAGACACCAGAAACTAACTGCATGCCCTGGAAACTCCTGCTTGGGTCAGGAGATTTACTCCGCTCCAGATACCAACGCCATGTCCACGGACGCTGGGGATCTTCCATTTTCAAGCGTCTACTGCATGAGATTGCAGTTGGTCCTAATTAGCTAATAAACGGTAGACCAGGGACTCTGCATTTGTACTTGGGAACCTGGCAGGGCTCTGGGCTTCGGAGACGCTGCCAAATAAAGCCCAGACTCCCGTCTTTGCAGTTATAACCATCAAACCCTGGAGGATTCCTTCACTGACGTGAGCAAGCTCAGTCCCCGCATGCCCCAGAGCAGAAAGGTCAGCCCGTGACTAACGTCGGCAGAGCTGCAGGGCACCGCTCTGCGTGCCAGCAGCAGAGATGGTGAGATAAAAAAGGCTTGGACAAGGCTGACGCTTGCCATCGGTTTTATACCCTTGAGACCCCACCGATTTCAACGGGCTCCCACGTGCAGACCCGAGCCCATTCAGCCCCACAATATGCAAACTCATTTTTTTTACCACCATTTAGCTGACAAATACGTTAAAAGCATGCCTAAGTGTTTATTTACTTCCTGCACGGCGTAAGTTGGGGAGAAAATAGATGCTCAGCAACGATCTCTGCTCACCTGCAGAGGTTGATGGTTGGATGCACAGCTGAAAGCTGCCCCGGTGCCCTGAGGGCCGGCCACTTTCCAGTCCCCGTCTCCTGCCGCTTCTTGCACCTGCAGATCTGCCTCGGCCAAGCCCCCGCAGGCCCAGCGAGGTGCTCAGGGAAGATGAGTCTGGGTGCGCACGTGGACGCTTCGTTGAGCTCAACCTGCAAACCACCGCTTTGGAGGCGCTAAGCTAAAATAGCGCTTTGACAGCAGAGATGGTGCTGGCAGTCCTCAGCCATCAAAGGAGCTTGCTGCGCTGGGGCCCACTCCGTGTCCTGCCTTTAACCCTTCAGCTGTGCAGGCTGACAGTTTCAAAGAGCTGTAACAGTTGCATCGCAGTTAAAAAAAAAAAAACAAAAACAGATGCAAGTGAGGCAGAAAACAAATGTGGCACAGGAGCTTTGAAGACAGACAGTAGCATCTACACTACACAAAGTATCTCAGCAGTTGTTTCCCTGCCAGTGCTGTCACAACCCTGAGCACCCCAGACCTTTCCAGTTGTGCTGCTGCCTTTACTGGTCCCACACACCAGTACGGGTGCTGGCAGCACCAAGACACTGGGCAGAACTGGGACTCCCCTCTGCTGAGCTCCACGCTCTGACGGTGTTTGAGATTTGGGGCATCATAAACCCCCAAGTCATTATTTAATTTAATCATAAATTAGGGTTGCATCCTTCCCTGCACTGATCAAGCCACGTAACGCAGAGCAAGCGACCTACATATGCCCGTACCCTACCAGGAGAGGTGACCCAAGCAGCCGCCGCTGGCTGGCTCTCAGCAAGACGACAGAAAAATGCTGAGATGGTTTTTGGCTAAAGATGAGAAGTGTCGTGCCCCCCAGCTGAAGAATTTGGGGAAATCTCTGCAAAATCTGAGACTTTTTGGGGTATTTCCAATGGAGAGGCTGACCCAGGCTCTGGTTGTTAATGAAATTAAATACATCAGGCAAAAAGAGACGACCTCCCATCTTTATTTATTTCTTTCTTTTCTGGCTCCGGATAGAAATTTAAACAGGGCTGGTTTGAAAGGTACTTTCCACAGGCCTGGGGTCCATCTGTGCTCGCCCAGGCCCAGCTCCTCCGTACAACACGTGCGTATAGAAA
Source organism: Anser brachyrhynchus (assembly GCF_964034855.1). NCBI lineage: Eukaryota > Metazoa > Chordata > Aves > Anseriformes > Anatidae > Anser > Anser brachyrhynchus. The sequence goes on along the minus strand of NC_137720.1, from coordinate 3,530,869 downwards.
CCGAGCCCTCCCAAAGACAGCAAATCCCCAAAAACTTCAGCTTAGGACAGGCTCTTTTCAAGTGGAAAGTCCTTGCAAGAAAAAGCCCCAGCTGCATATGCAAAGGGCCACTGAGAAGCAGGTTTGTGCAAATGACTCCTGGGTTAGAGCAAGCGGATTTGGGTACATCTGCATGAGGCGGGGGACCTGCTCTGCCTTCCTCGTGCTGCCAAAACGGCCCTCGGGGACAACCCTGCGGTGGCTGCGAAGAGGGGCGCAGGATGGAGCCCCGGGCACCTCGCCTCCCGTGGGGGCGGTGGGCTACAAGCCCACAAAGCTGAAGGGCCTCAGCTGATTTGGGAGTTTCTGGGGCACCGGGGAGGTCTCAGCACTTGGGCTTCCATCCGCGGCAGGCAGAGGCGCACGCGGCTTTTTGCTGCTTCGTGCGGGGAGCTTCCACGCAAGAGCCACGGCCGGACGAGGCCGGCACGTAGGCGAGATGAGCCCGGCGAGGAGCACGTCCCACGTGCAGCACGGCTGCCTGGGCTCCGCTGGAGGGAACCCACGGGGGGCACCCACCGAGCTGCGGGGCTGCTCCCTCCCCTCCGTCCCCCCGTAGCACCCCGGCTGCCCCCACCAAACGCGAGGGCACAGGGCAGGAGGACGCGAGCCAGCACCCCTGCACCAGCCTTCCTGCGCCGGCTCTGACTTCTGCTCTCGGATAGGAAGTTGATCAAAACCTCACCGGGTTGCAGAAAGAAAAATCAGATTTCAAAACCCCTGCCAGAAGGCCTCCGAAGCCTAGCGGCGGTCCTGGCGTTAACCCTTTGCAGAGGGCAGGCCCCTTCCCGGCTGCACCTGGAGCTGACGCCAGATACCCCGGCTGCGCCTCGCCAGCTCTTTGGGGCTCTCTTTTTTTTCCCCCCCCCTCCCGAGCTGTTGCTCACACTCTCTCGTAACGTTGCTTTTATCTGGGGATCTATCGCATGTGAAATCTCCTTTCATCGATAACCAGGTTGGGGGGTGGAGCGGAGGGAAGAAAGGGGGGGGGGGTTAGGGAAAAACTGCTGTCTCAGTTAACGTGCAAACCCGCTGCCAGAGAGGAGCGGGGCAGGGGGGAGAAGAAACCCAGCGCCAGGTTGGACGGCAAAGCCTCCGTCTTCGCCAAACCCTCGGCTCCCAGCTCCTCGGTGATCTCACAGCCTTCCCCAGCTCTGGGCTCCGGCTCCAAAATCCCAGTTCCAAGGGATTTCTCGTACAAGAGCCGAGCTTTACCTCTGCTGGGCCTTGTGTTTTCCACCCAGGAGGCCAGTTCCCACCTGCCAGCCACTTCCAGAGCTGGTAAAAGCAACGCCGTTCAGCAGGGGAACCCACTGCTTCGTGCTCAGGATGCCACTAACACCCAGAGCATCCCAGAGATCCTCGTGCATGCTCAGCGGATCAGCACTGCCATGGCTCCCTGTAGACTGTACAAAGGAGATTTGGCCTAGGCTTGGGTTTGAGAAGTCAGTTCTTCCTGCTGGGTACGGAACACGACACTGGAAGAAAGTTTTCAGCTCTTTTCCCCCCCCCCCATCTCCTGCCCTGGCATTGAAAGATGGGCTTGCCCTGACCCCGGGGGTACAGCAAAGCAGCCTGAGTGCAGCAGCTGGGACACGACAGGTCCACGGGGTGCCCTTCCCTATGCCCTGCTTCAGCGAGTGAAGGCAATCCCTAATGCACCGTTAGGGAACAACCTGCTCCCAGGGAGAAGGGATTTCTCGTTTCCCAGGAATCGTCAGATTTGCCTCGGCTCTGCGCACGCATCGCGCCGCTGCCGAAGCTGCTCTGGAAGCCGGCTGCTGCGCGCTGAATCCTCCCAAGCCCTCCTGACCCTGGCCCCTTTGCAACGTCCCTGTCCTGCTTCCACCCTGCCCCTGCTGGAACTTGCCAAAACCCTTTGCAAAAGGTCCCGAGCACCTTCCCCCAGGACCCAGGCCCTTCACTTTCCCTCGCACACTCACCACGGGCTGTGCATTTCCCGACCCTCCCGCATGCACAGCACGACCCAGCCCGGGGCAAGCAGGTGCTGGGTGCTTCTCATCCCTCTTCCCCTCTCCTTTCTCTCGGCGCCCTGTATCAGCCTACGATTACATCAAGCCTGTTTAACCGCCGCAGCCAGATGCGGGGACCCCATTCATTTGTTAGAGAAGAAAAAAGAAAGAAGAAGAAAAAAATGGCATGTGGTGACAGCTGTCTGCACGTGAAACAAGGCCTACAGCCCTCCGTGTGCTCTGAAGCCACAGGACCTTTGCTTGAGGTGTGGGAACTCAATTGACTATGCCCTCAAAGACTCAGTCTTCGGTATTTACCCCAAAATAGACCCTGCTGTAGGTGAGGCTGAGGAAGTGCATGCTCCGAGACCGTGCAGAGGGGGTGCAGGTCTCAGCCCTCCTTGCCCAAGGAGCCCCTTCCAGCTCAGCCCCAGCGTTCCCCAGCTCCAGGGGCCAACGCAACTCTTGCTACCCTCAGCCTCACGGACGCCCGTCCCTCCAGCTGAACCAGGCAGTTCCACAGCCCCTGAAAACGTGTTCCACGTCTGCCCCCGGAGCAGTGCTCCTTGCTCCTTATCACCCTGAGCTCCAGCAAGTGCCCTCCCCACCATGCATCTGTAGGTGACCTACTGCCAGTTGTTGTCTGGGATCACCAGTTTCTAACCACATTTTTTCCACTATTTTTCCCCCCTCTTTGTCCTAGGATATGGAAATTCAAAGCCCTCTGGGATTCCCCAGCCCACTGTCACTAAGCCAGGAGCCCTGAGGGGACCAGAGGGTCCTGAGGGATGTGCACGGCCACAGGTCAGCGAGCAGAGCCCAGCCAGAAACGCTGCCAGGGCAAGCTGACGGGGGTTACGGAGAGAGCTTCAGGCTCGGAGAGGAAGAGACGGAGACGGGAGGGAGGAAGGGAGGGAGGAGGAAGGAAGGGAGATGATGTCCGTCCCCGTGCCCAGAGCAGGGAGGTGAGCAGACAGGAGGAGCCGTGGAGCCTATCGTTGCCTCCCAGCTGGTGCCGATCCCCAGAGGCAGGCTGGGGGTCGCAGCCCGTTGAGAGCAGGGCCGTCCTCGGTGCGAGGCTTTATCAGTGGCTGTTTCTTCTTTCTTTCTGTCTTGCTCCAAGCTCTCGATTTCCAAAAAGGGTGGGAGACGTCCCGGAATCAGCAACACATCCTGAACAGCTGCTGCCACCCCCTATCTCTGCCTCACCCCTTGTCTCTGCCACTTCTGGAGCCCCAGAAGAACAAGCTGCCGTGCCCGGCTAACAGAGGGGCTGAGGGTGGCGTTACACCATGCGCCCAGAGGGCTGCAGATGTCTGCTGGGGGGCAGTCTGGGGTTCCCAGCAGGTCTGGCTGCTTCAGGACTTCAGGGGATTAACGGCCTTTGGAGCAGGCTCTTGGGGAAAGAGTTAACTGGAAAAAAAAGGAAGTTTCCCCAGCTTAAGCTTACTCCAGGACGTGATCTGGAGCCTTTTACATCTCAAGGAGATGGAGCAGGCAGCGTGCAGGTGGCCTGGCCCCAGCTCCCGGTGGGGCAAGGGGATTCTGCCATGGCCCCAGGGACAGGACGATGCAGGCAGACACTGGCCGAGGCCGGACGGGTCCCTCCCCACACCCATTTGCACAGGGACACTCAGCACACGATTCTGCTACGGGAAAAGAAGCTCCTTGAAGGGCATGTATGATTTTGAGAGCCACTACCTCACTCAGGTTTTGTTCTTGGGGAGAACCTCGTATCAGCTTTGTGCCTGATAATGACAATTCTAATTTCATCTGAAATGGGGACGGGGAGCTGGACTTGATCTGACAAGGACGAGTCCAAACCCAAGCTCTAAACTCAGCTTGAGCCTGCTGAGAAGGTCCGACACGTACACAGCAGCTCCCCCGTTTCACCCGTTGCTACTGCTTCTGTATTGCCAGGACCCCACTGGGAAAAAAAGAGCAACTCTCATCAGACTCCAAGCTCAAATTTACCGATAGAGACGTTTCCTTCAAGTGCTTTGCTAAGGACTGCCAGTATTCTTAAAACAAGACTTAACAGGCATTTAAGGTGACAGAAATCCCTCTCAACCCCATGGACGTCACCCACTCTAACAGTACGCAGCTGCCCAGCTTTGCGACTCTTCCAGCCAAATCACTGATGGTTCTTCAGCTATTTTTCCCTCCATTTTAAAGAAACACAGAAAGGGAAGTGCCTTGCTGTATAAAGCGAGACCAACAGCACAGCCAGAGCAGTGCTGAGTCCCTGCACCAAGCAGCACACAGAACACCCATCACTGGGGGAGGCAACTCCAAAAGGCAGCAACGCCTCAGTCCAACCCAGGACAGTTTCAGCAGCCTCCACGCCTGAGACCTCGTTGAGGCACGTGGGCTCTCGAGAACCCATCCGAACAGCTTCTCTGTCCTGCTGCAGAAACGCAGGCTTCAAAGGACGGACCCCGAGCCCAGCAGGGACAAATTCACGCAACCACAGGAGAATTTTCCAAACTTTCGCCTTCTTCCTGCTCCGACGCAGCCAGCTCAGCCCACGACCCGCTGCAGGAATTACTCATGCTGGCCCTGCACGCTCCCTGCCCGAGGAGGGGCACGGGCAGCTTCGCCCCGTGCCGCTGGAGGAGACACCCAGAGCCCGACGGGGAGAGCAGGGGCATCCCAGCACCCCGGCTGGATCCCTGCGCCCCTGCGGGGTTGGGGGGGGAGAGCAGGATTCCTTCCCCCACCCCTGCCCTGAAAGGGCAACACCCACCGTGTGGTTTCCTGACCCGACAGAGATATTTGTCAAAGGCAGCAGTAATAAACCCGGCTGCGGTAAGCGGCCTCTTCGGAGCCGAGCTGCAGGGTAAGGCTGTCACCCCGCGGGGCCGGCAGCAGCACCTCGCTCGCTGCAAGAAAAAAAATAATCAAAAGGCACACGAGATGCAGCTCTGGCTCACAGCAGAGATGGCTTCCTCTGGCAGGCTGTTAGCCACAGAGGGAAGCATGCAAAGAAAACACGCAGGAGACGTTGTCCTGGCCTAGCTTCAGCGCTGACATCTGCTCTGCCAGAGTCGGTGCCCACCCTGCCACACAGCCCCTACTCAGGCAGTCCAAAAGCCCGCTCCTCGGGGAAGATGTGGCCGAGCCAGGCAGGTACTCGAGGTGGGGAGCAGGCTCAAGCCCCAAGGCGAGTAGTGGCTCTATCAGACATGCCCCATCCACTGCTGGGGATTCACTGCTGGGGGTTTGCTGATTTACAGCATCCCCGACGGCTCCGCGTTCGCTGCAGCCGGCACCCAGCACGTCCAAGGCAGCTGCAGGCAGCTCGCCCAGAGCAAGGACGGGGAGGCAGAACCACCACGGGCGGCCAGTGCCGGGCACACAACTTATCCCCCCCGAGCAGGACCAGCTGCGTCGGCTGTAAGAATCCGGGCTGGAGAACGTCCCCCGGAGCTGGCTCCGTTCCTCCGCCCGTTCTCAGCACACCCTGAGGTCTGTCGTTCCTCGGAAGCCAGCTCAGCCCATCTTCTCGTCACCTCTGGACCCTAAAGCTTCAGGCAGGCAGGAGGAATAAAACGGAGAGCATCCCCTGAGTCAGCGACGAGGCAGGACAAGCTGACCGGAGATCTGCAATAGTTCTTGGCAGCAGAAGCTCCGGACAGCCCGGAGGTGTGGGTTTACATGCTTGGTGGATTAGACGTGGCACTGACTCAAACACAGCTATGTGCTGCTATAAAGGGAAGGAACAGTTTTTACATCAGCTGAGTAGTGTTGAAAGAGAAGGCCCAGCAAAAAGCAGCCACCCCAGGCCCACTTTAACCAGTAACGCCGCTCCGACATTCCAGTTTGGCCAAACAGAGCTCCTGGGACCTCCTCGCTGGGGCAGACCCAACCTTCCGGAGCGCAACACGGAGAAAGAGACCCGGGACACTTGGCCTCTGCCGTCCCGACGGAAAGGGTGGGGTGGCAGGGGAGGAGAGCCAGGGACCCCACGGGGCCACCATACAGCACAACCCCTGCAGGGACACCAGCACCTCGCCTGCTTAGGAGCTGGCTGTGAAAAAACAAACAACAAAAACCTCATCTCTGTGTCTAGCTCAGCAGCCTGCAGCCGAGCTGCAGCACTATCTCCTAGGCAGAGTCGGTCTTGATGCGGAGCCTCAAAGTGTTTGGGAGCGCACTGCACCCTGGAGAAGCCCGATTGCCTTCTCCTGCAGGGAGACAATCCTATTTCCTGCATTAACTCCGCTGACCTGCGCTTCCAGCACCTGGATCGCGTTACGAGTCTGTGAGATCAAAGAGCCCTCCGCCACCAGACACCTTCTCCCCTGGTGGCTATTTATAGGTTTGACGAACCTAAGAAACCCCGTGGCTGGAACACCTAACTCACGGTGAGACGTCTTGTTGCGTTCCGGAAACTCTTCTCCCCCTTCTGTGCAAGCAGCAGCTTTTTGCAAGGTAAATTCCAGGTGTGGCCCTGCAGAGGGCTCGTCCCGTCCCCACGCCTCCCCCACCAGACGAAGCTGGCAGGAAACCTGCAAGGGTATCGCTCCAAGCTGCTTTAATTAACACCCGAGTGCGCTGCCAACACCAACGCCACCGCTGTTTTAGAGAGGAGGGTAATAACACCACCGAGCAGATAACGTTTGTCAGAGGAGTAAATAATAAAATTACGAAAACCAGCAGCAAAGTGGCCATAAGCTCTCTGCATCTTGGTCTATTTCTGCAAGGCACGAGCCAAAAAATGCGCCGTTTATCCCTTCCCAGCCCAGCAGCAGCTTCCTCTGTACCACAAGTGTTTGCCACCGTCACACCACAGCACAAAAACCCTCAGGCAGCATCAGGCAAGGAACTTGGGGGCTTCACAGGAAGCTTTTCGGCAGGGAAGATGCTGGTGGCATCCTGACAGCTCGTGGCCGCAGGAGCCTAAACGAGCTGAGTGCTGGCAATTTGGGGCTCTGAAATGAGCCTCTGGGGCCTGAGGGCAGGCTGGTGGCGACGTGCCCTCTGGTGGCAGCGGTGCTGGGGCAGGGCTGGGGCACAGCAGCACCGTGCAGGGAGGCAAGGTGCAAGTTTTGGAGGCCTCGGACATCTCCAGGCACCGGCAGCGCTCCGAAAGACCCAGGGGAAGAAGCCGCTTCCTTCCAGGGGCAGCAGCTCCATCGCTCCTCCAGGCCTGCCCCCAGGACGCATCTCCTCTGCGGGGAGCCAGACACAATGAAATTTCCGAGCACAAAGGGACGCTCGAGCCCACGGCCTGGCTTCCTGTCTACCACACGCTGCGAAATCTCACCCCTGCCTCGAGCTCAGTCATTTCCAGCTGACTAACTAAGCGGCTCTCAGCCGGGGCTTCCAAACACCGGGGTCACACAGCCAGCGGGCTGCTGCAGGGAGCACCTCCCAGCTCAGAAGTGACACAGCCTTTGGGCTTTCCCTGCCCGATGGGTCCGGAGTCATCGGTTCCTGTTATTCTTTTCAAAGATGAATTTCAGCGAGCTTTACAGCTCCCCCCTCTGGGACTGTAAGTATTAGAATAACCGCTCAGCGGGAGCTCGATGAGGTTAGTATGCTCTTGTCTGGGGTCACACGAATCCAAGCTCCTCCATCATCTTTGAAATAATCTGCATGTGACTCAGTAAAAACACGTGAGCTCCTTTCCTCTCTCAGTTTGACACCAATCTGAAAGTGGGTTTTGTTGGTGCTAAAAGGGGAAGCGAGAGGAAACGTCCCAACCTTTGGGAAAACGCACCGCGCGCAGGAAGACAGGCTCTGGCCATCCTGCGTTTTCTCGTCCTGCTGCCAGATGACCGAGTTCACAGAACTCCGGAGGAAACTGGCACCAGAAACTGGCACTTTTTTTTCCCAGGGGCGATGTCTTTTCCCACTCCGCATGGGCTCCAAACTAAGGATGCCGCCCTCCACCTACCGACACTGACTGCCAGCGTGGTTCTGCCTGCTTCCAAATTCCTTCCCTTTCGCACCGGATCCCTGGCAACATCCTTTAGCACGGCACTGAAGCGTTCCTTTCTTCACTGAGTCCCCTCTTGGCTGGCCAGTCTCCTCTAGTGGCTGCGAGCAGCTACTTCAGAGACACGCAATAAATAAATAAATATATCACTGGGTATCTGGACCTTCATGGAAGTCTGCTTTTTCAACCCTCCCCTCACCAGACAGAGCGAAGCTCTGCATAACGGAAGAACTGCACATCCGTGCCATAAAGAGGGATTTTGTACCACTAATTTCAGGGCCTTCAGCAAACATTTAGAGCGGTGGCTTTCTGCCAGGCACTGGATATTCTGCTTGTGACCGAGCCCGGCATGGGCTGCGCTGCTCTGGGGAAGAGCCTTCCAAGGCCTCAAGCCTGTGCCATCAATGAGTATTTTAATGTCAGATGGGGCTTTTTGGCATCTCTGGAGGCATCCCCCAAGGCATGCCAGGACTTACAGACGGGAAAGCGAAATGCAGAGGAGCAAAGGGACTTGCCTAGGGTCACTCGGCAGGCTGGCGGGCTGCAGAGCCAGGACTAGAGCCCAGAATACCCCAGGGCGCTGCCCCCGTAACTGCAGCACCCAACCTCCCCCGCACCCCTCGCTGCAGAACCTCCCCTGCCATCCCCTGCCCAACCCAAAAGCCCTGGGAGTGCAACGAGCTGGGACGGTTTTATTTATAAAGTTTGCCTATAACGTTTTGAAAAGGGGAATAAAGAATATTCAAGAGTGAAAAACCAAGCGGCACCGGGCCGTGAAGTGCTGTTATTTACACAACAGCTCCCACACGTGAACAAACCAAGTAATGCAGCACACACAGGGAAAAGAGACAGCAAAACATTCTGAGGGGTACGCACAAGCCAGGCCAAACGGCTCATCCAGAAAACAGATGTTTAGGGTGGAATTTCAGCAGCCTCACCTGCAGCAACCTGGGAAGAGAGCTCCCGAGGGGAGCGCCAAGTTGTGGCTGCTCGGACAAGGAGGCACCCCAGGGAGGAGCGGTGGCACCCGCCTGGTGCCCACGCCTGTGTGACAGTGTGACAATCCACGCTAGGATTAGGCAAAACTCCCTCAGCAATTATCAGCAAGACCCGAATTAGCTAGCTGGGAACTGATGACAGACGTGGGAGGTCTGAGACCATGCTGGGCTCCCTCTTCCCTACAAACACTGAAGGAAGAAAGATGGAGCCCGTGTTCTCTGTAACTGCTCAGCCCCTCCACTTTCTGCCTCCCAGAAAAATGACCCCAGGCTGCTCAGGAAGGCAGCGGATGCCCTCCATCCGTATAGAGGGAGAAAAGCACCGCACAGAAAAGACAAGAGCCAGCTGGGGCAGGGAGATCCAGCAGTTAGGTCTCCGGAGTGGGAGAGAGGTGCTGGGTCTTGTTCCACATTCTTCAGGATTGTTTGAGCGTTACGGAAGTTCGATGCAGAAACACTTGGAGACAAGAAATGAAAATCGGGATTGTTTCTTTCCAGGCGTATGATGTAAACAACACTGACAAGTGGCATAACAAAGTACTGGAGACAAGAGATCAAGAAGAGACTGCCCTCGTGCAGTAAAAAAAAAAACAGGAGTTACAGATCAATTAAATACTGTATTTATAATGCACCCGTCACCATCTCCGTGAGATAACACAACTAAACAATTCCCTCAGCCCCCCACGGTATAGACAGGGAAGCAAGGGACATTTAGCAGGTAAGTTAGCGGATAAGAACAGCAGACCGAGGTCCTGACCTGCACGCGTCCCAGACACCCACGTTCTACCCCCGCACTCCGCAACGGGGCCCTACCTGATCTCTCTTCTGCCCGAAATATTTCAGGGTCTAGCTCCACGTCACTAACCACAGTTTGTTTTCCTTTTTTTCTTCTGCTGAGTTTGACGGCTGGCATATTATACGATGAGGAGAAAATTCGGCCCCCAGCGCTCTGATACACGCAACATCCAGCAAACAAAAGCACCTGGCCACGCTTGCACGTCCCCCGGATCTGCTGCAACAGTCAGTAACCGCACGTTTGTTGGATTAACCCGACGGCAAGCTGAGCCTGAGGGGCTTCATTCTCCCCGGGGGTACCACACACGGCACCAAGCAGCCTGAGACCCCCCCGATGCTCCCACCGACGGCTCCGGCTCAGCTCCAGCCGTTTTTTCAGCAGCGTCACTGCGCTGACGTTTTCAGCCCAGACCTGCCGGAGCTCACACCCCTCCCACCCAAACAACGCGGGTCAGGCGCTTCTCGAGGTTTAACAAGTAAATTAACCAGGAAATTATGATTTACCAGCGTTACGCTGTCGCGTTTCCCCCCTCTTTTGGCTTCACGTGCCGCGTCAGTTCATCCTGGAGCACCCAGACCTCCAGGAGCCCCTCAGCTGGAAGCCCCAAGGAGCTCGGCACCTCCGAGCGCTCCGTCGGGCACAGGGCCTGCCCTGCTACGAACGAGGCGTGCAGGGAGCGCTGCCGGTGCCGAGGAACCCCGAGGGGAGCGGATCGGCGGGCCCCCAAACCCCGGGGATCCACAGCACCAAACCGCAGCCGGAGCCCGGCCAGCTCCGGCCCCTTCGGGGCACCCCCGGCGCCGTCAGAGAGCCGCAGCCTCGTGCCGGGGGCTCTGCCTGCCCCCGAGGACGTGAGGGGCCCTCGGCTCGCCCTTACCTCGCGTTTCCAGCCGCGGAGGCGGTGCCGCTCCTGCCCAGGACGGCGGCTGCGGCAGCCCCCGGGAGGACGGTGCCCGGACCGCTGGCCAAGAGCTGGCTCCCGCGGGCAGGCTCGCTTCCAGCAACCCAGCCTCCTCCTCGCTCCCCTCATCCCGCCGTTATTTGCCTCATTCCGCCGTTATTTGCCTCATTCCGCCGTTATTTGCCTCATTCCGCCGCTATTTCCCTCGTTTCGCCGCCGTCCCGCTGTCACAGCCCCCGTTTTCGCCGCTCTTCCCCCAGCAGGCGGACGCTGCGCGGCCCCAAGGCGCTCGGGGCGCCCGGGCGGGGGCAGGCCGGCGGCAGGCGGCGTGGCAGCCCTGTTTACACCTCACGCCCCCGGCAGCCCCGTTCGCACCTCACGCCCCAGCCGCCACCGCCCCCTTCCCCTCCCCTCCCGGGTCCCTGCCCGGCCCCCCCCCCCGTGCCTCCCCCTAGGGAGCTGCCCCGCACTACAACTCCCACAATGCCCCGCGCGCCCCCCGCGCCGCCGCCCCGCCCCTTCGCGCACGCGCACAGCGCCGCCTACCTGCAAGATGGCCGACGCGGCGCCCGGAGGTTCCGGCACGGTAACGGCGGGGCCCGGTTGAGCCGTGCCGGTGTCCGGGGGGGGGGAAGCCGGGGGAACGGCAGCGGCCCGGGCTGCTCGCGGGGCCGCAGGGGCTGCGGCCTGCCCCGGGGGCTTTGGGGTGGGGGGGGTAGGGGGTGAAGGGAGCGGGGCGCTGATTGGATGGAGGGAGGCAGGGGGCGGGGCTAGGCAGCGCGGTGGTGATTGGCCCGAGGTCGTCCGCTCTGATTGGGCGGGGGAGGGGGAGGCGGGGCTGTGGTGTGCGGGGGGGCGGGTTTTTTAAAGGGGCCGCGCGCAGTTGGGAGATGGGGCAGGTGGCGACTGAAGCACCATATATATATGTGTGTATATATGTGTGTATGTAAGTGTACATACGTGCACGTCTACATGTGTATGCACGTGTACATGTCTAGTGTGTATGTCCTCGTGCATACATACGGGTGTGTGTCATGGACCCGTAGTGGATCGCCGTGTATGCCTGAGTATGTCTATAGGTGTGTATGTATATGCACGTCTATATGTGTCTGTGTGCATATGTGCGTGCGTAGTGTGAATATATGCATATACATATAGATGTGCGTGTGTATGCATGTCTGTATGTGTATGTATATATGTAGTGTGTACGTGTGTATACATGTATAGATGTGTATGTATGTCTATATGTGTACGTGTATGTATATATGTAGTGTGTACATGTGTATGTATAGATGTATATGCATGTCTATATGTGCATGCGTGTGTATATATGTAGTGTGTACGTATGTATAGATGTGTATGCATGTCTATATGTGTATACGCATATGTACATGTGTAGTGTATATGTATGTGTATACGTGTAGACGTGTATGTGTGTGCATGTCTATGTGTGTGCATGCATACGTACATGTGTAGTGTGTATATACACGTGTATATGTGTAGATGTGTATGTGCATGTCTATAGGTGTGTATATGCGCACGTACATGTGTAGCATGTGTATATATGCACGTCTATATATGTGTGTACGCACACATACATGTATGGTGCGTATACCTGTGCGTGCCCCTGTGCAGTGGGGGACCTCTGGGCCCATGGCGAGCGCTGGCAGCGTGCAGGCGGCCGTGCCTGGGGGCGCCGGGCAGGCTCAGTGCCCTCTGCCCCGCGCGTGGGTGCCTGCGGCGCTGGTTTCACCGGCGTGGTTCGGGGAGCAGCTCTGGGCAGGGCTGGGGCTGGGCAAGCAGGGCTCTGGCAGGGTGCTGGCAGGGTGCTGGCAGGGCGCTGCCTGTAACGGGGCCTCGTTTCTCGGAGCTCTCGGCTCAAGGTGTGGGTCTGTGTCCGCAGAGGTCGGGCAGCAAGCACGCAACCACGCCGGCGGATAACTATTACCTGGCTCGGAGGAGGACTCTGCAGGTGGTGGTCAGCTCCCTGCTCACCGAAGCCGGCTTTGAGAGCGCTGAAAAGGCCGCGGTGGAGACGCTGACGGAGATGTTACAGAGCTGTGAGCATCCCGGGGGGCGACTTGGGGCAAAATCACCTTGGTCCCCTGAAGCTCCTTGTTTCTTGGTTTCCAGATTTGCCTTTGCTCTTTCAGACTTTTTGCTTTGTTGCATTTTTTTTTGTGGGTTTGTTTCCATTTCTCTTATGTTAGTCATGTTATCAAAAGCAGAAGGCCAGACCGGTGGCTAGAGCACAGCCACGGAGTCACTGACTTCTTTGACTGTGAGCAGTTAGTCTGAAGTGCCTATCATACTCAGAGGGCCATAGGTATCCTAATTAGCTCCGCATATTGAGGTGCTGCCAGAATAAATAGAGAAGCACCAAAGTTCCAGACGCTTGGTGAGTGGTAGGCTGCAGTAGTAGCGCTGTGCTTGGCAGCTCTGCTCTTACTTCTGTGGGTGATGTGCCTCGATGTCAGGTCACACCACGTTCTGAAATCGAGCTGCTTAGGTTTTGTACTTCTCATTCTTGTGCTGCAGATTTGCCTTTTGCACTTGTGGAAGACATCTGACTTTCCGATCATCGGTGTCTCTGTACTTTGGCTCTCCTTTACTTTTAAATATTCATGCTGGAAGATGCTAGATTCTGGCAGCTATTCCTCATCCCTTGCTAGATTTGCTAAAAATTCAGATTTTGGGCTGACTGCCAGGGTTGGGTGACACACGTGTGGGCTCTGCCTGCACTGAATACGTACTGTGTTTCCTTTCCCCCAGATATTTCTGAAATTGGAAGGAGCGCCAAGTCTTACTGTGAACACACAGCCAGAACCCAGCCTACGCTCTCCGATATAGTGGTTACTTTAGTGGAAATGGGTGAGTAGTTGCCTCGTCCCACTGATTCCAGCTGTGTGCATTGCAGGAGATTTGGGTGTGCTGTGCTGGCAGGAAAATCTGTTCCAGAAGTTTCTGGTGCTCGCATGATGCCCGCTCTTCTAGGCCTCGCGCAGGTGCTCGGATGTCGCTGTTGTTGATGCAGCATGAATGCATCCAGAGCACATGATTTTCTTTCTCATGTACTTCAGAGCCTTTGGTAAAATTCTGGAGAAGCCTAGGAGAAGGGGTTTTTGTCGGGATAAACCCTTGGTATGATTTCTGTTTCCTCTTCTTCTGTATTTCAGGGTTCAATGTTGAAACGCTTCCTGCCTATGCAAAGCGCTCCCAGAGGATGGTCATCACTGCCCGTACGTGAGGAATCCTTTCTTTTCTTCTGCAGGAAATCATTTGGCATTTCTGGCTGCTGGCGTCCAGAGAGTTTCTGCTTTTCTGATGGACGATGCAGCCCAGTGCTCCTGGGCACGCAGTTTGCGTTACGGATCCTGTAACAACCATGTAATAGGTGAAGGACGGGTGTTTCTGCCAGATCAGTTGCCTTTGCTCCAGCATCCTCACTTCACGTGAGGTTTTGTTCTCTTTGGGTAGGAGAGAAGGGTCAAGGAATTCTTCTGGGATGCTAAACGCATCCTGAAACTATTGCTCATGGGATATGCTATATCCCTGCTGTAGGACCTGGAGACCTGGGTCGCAGCACGGTACAGGCTGGCACTTCTGTGTGCCTACCACTTGGCAGAATGCTGCTGGCTGATTTGTGTGTGTTTTTCTTTTTTTTTTTTAACTGTAGCTCCTGTGACAAACCAGCCCGTGACTCCCAAAGCCCTGACGGCTGGACAGAACAAGCCGCATCCATCCCACATCCCTGGCCACTTTCCTGAGTTTCCAGATCCTCACACCTACATCAAGACACCAGTGAGTGACAAAGGTCTTCTGTGCCATTTAGGGTCTGTCTGAAGTCAATGACACCAGGAAAGGTGTATACGTATTTTTATTGCCTCGTTGGTTCAGAATGTTGTTTCTTCTGGCTCGATACCTCGCTTGTTGTTTGCGAGTTGTCCTTGCTGTAGATTTCTGGCTGGCTGACATCTGTAGCTCTCTGAAAATCTGTACATGTTGAAACTCAATGCTTGTGTGTAGCACCTGCATCCTAGCAGTAGTGTCTTGAACTTCAGCTGTCTGCACTGCATCTAGTAACTGTGGGGTTTTTTTCCTCCCTGCTCCCCAGACATACCGAGAGCCGGTATCTGATTACCAAGTCCTACGGGAAAAGGCAGCATCTCAAAGGCGTGATGTGGAAAGAGCTCTCACACGCTTCATGGCCAAGACAGGAGAAACACAGAGTCTCTTCAAAGATGACGTTAGCACGTTCCCCTGTGAGTTATCTCGGAAACGTTGTGCTGTAAATGACAGTTGTCTAACAGAGCATACATGCCAGTAGAGTTCTTGTTACTGCAGGGGGTGAGCGCTGAAGGATTACATTGTGTTTAGCCTTCTGAGGCACTGAAAGGGAGGGAAATAACAGATTTTCTATTTTAAACAGGGATAAAAACCGTGGGTTCATAATAAAACCAAGTGGTAGGCTTCCACTCTGAACAAAGACTCCCTTTCTTCTGATGGTGGAGACCTTGGCTGATAGCTCCTCTCACGTGTTTATCCCAGTCCTGTCCGACCCTCTGTAACTTGCACTAGTCATTTCTTCTCTTACACATTTCTGTGCAAGGCAGTGGAGGTTGTCGCATTTCTCTGCCTGCAAAGCAGTGATGAGAATTCCCACCTTCCCAAGCCTGAGAGCACAGATGCCGGTGTTATCTTAAGGGGGACTGAGTGATGCCTATGAGTCGATTGAACTTTTATAGCCTGTGACTCTTCTGTTTAAAACCAGAACCAATGAAAGTGTTTATTGTCAATGTAACTGGTTAGCTTTGTGATCTCTGAGTTGAGGAGCCTGCTCCCACCCTGCTGACTGTGTCCTTTTCCCCAGTGATTGCTGCCAGGCCTTTCACTGTACCCTACCTGACAGCTCTTCTCCCCTCTGAGCTGGAAATGCAGCAAATGGAAGAAACAGATTCATCTGAACAAGACGACCAGACAGACACAGAGAACCTTCCCCTGCATATGAGCACGGTACGCCCGCCTTCAGAGATCGAGGTCTCTTGGGCCTGACTTTCGTAAACATATGAAACTTCGTTCTTTGTCTGTCTTCCTTGCAGCTGGGCAGAGTGGGTGGAAAATGGTAAAGCGGGTTGTGTTTTACCGGATGTAAATGACTAACATTGCCATGGTTCTTTGACTTTTTGCAGGGTGCAATGTATAATGAGGTTATCTAATGTTGGGTAATGAGCTTTCAGTGCAACTTCATTTTTGTGTTAGAGCAGAGAGATTGCCCCAAGATCCTGTGCTGTTCTCAAAGGGGATCTGTTTGTATTAAAAATCAGGAGGCCTCCCTCACCTTTAATGCAGCTCTTTGAGTGCTGCTTTTTGTCTTGACAATCTTTTATGTTTTGCCCATAGGTTGTGTGGTTTGAACTTCTAAGCCATGTTTAGCCTAACTTTGGTTGTTTATGCCTTTTTTTTCCTTTTTTTTTCCAATGTGCCAGGATGATTCAGGACCTGAAAAAGAGAACGCTTCAGTGTTACAGCAGAACACCTCCCTGTCTGGCAGCCGGAATGGGGAAGAGAACATGATAGACAACCCTTACCTCCGGCCAGTAAAAAAGCCCAAGATCCGCAGAAAGAAGTGAAACGTAGTCAGCTGGCTGCTAAAAGAAAGAGGAGCCCAGTTCTCTGACTGTTCTGGGGGTCACCTCTGCTGCTGCGGGTGAGAGGCACCATGGAGCAAGACAGAAGAGGCAATCCCACGGAGTGGCAGAAGCAGAGGAACGATCTCTGTCTGCCTAGCGAACTACACTCTCATCATGGTTTGCAGTGCTCCCTCTTTCCCCTCCGCTGACTTGGAATGGTCAATGGTCAATTCCCTTAAAAGCGGTGAAGGCCACCAGGTTACAGATGGGAATGGTCTCGTTTACTTTGCTTTCTTCTCACTGTCGGAGAGATTTGCTCTCTGAAGAGGCGAGGGACACAAAGGTTTTTGCAGCGCAGTGCTTCCCAGCAGGCTCTGCAGAACACAAAGGCATAATTCATTTCTGGCTGTCTCGCAGGCTAGAAGAGAAATTCCTGCAATCAGCCCTGTCTGGCCTTATAATCTAAGGAGCATGAATTAAGAGACAGAAAAATCCCAGAGAGGTTTCTTTCTTTGGGTTGTTGGCAGGTAAAAGCAAACAGACTTTTCTTTTATAAACTAAAGGCATCTGATGTGCTGGTAAGAGGGTGAAGTGTAAATACAGAGCTAAGATGGCATTTTATTCTCACTTTTCTGACTGCAGCTGCACTTCTAACTTAAAAGCGCTAAGTGTGGTGTTTACCCTGCTCTGCTTTGAGATTATTTTCTAGCAGTATGAATAGCAAGATTTAACAGCTGCTTCAGGCTATTTTTCAGTTCTATTGTTAGTTTCAACACAGCACAAGTCCTTTGAGAGTTCACGCCTCCACCAGCTGTTTTGAAAGATGCTTGCTGAAAAACTTGGAATATGGAATAAAGCTGTATTGATTACAGTCTGCAGGGCCATGCTATTGATCACACGTTTTAATTGTGTCACTTCTCGGATATGAGCTTTTATCAACAGAAGTTGCTCTTTTTTTTTTTTTTTTTTTTCCTTTTTTCTTTCCCCAGAGAAGAGCCTTTATTGCAGAAGTGAAAATAACTGCTGGTGGGAGTGTTGTAATTGTTATCCACTTCTGGAGGCCTTTCTTTTAATTTTCATTCAGCCTTTACTTAGGGAAAATATGGGTTGAATTCCTTTGACAAAAGACTTCTGTTATTTCGTCCAGTCTCCCAAGCATGATGAAATCATGTGGATTCTGTAGTCCATACTATCCATCAGCTTTTTCTCCTTCATGCAAGTCCGTTCTGAAGGGAAGATTGCTTTAAGCAGTAGTCAAGATTGCACTTCTGGATGAAAATGTGGAGCTGAGAGAGGCAGTAAAGACTGGCTGCTACAGATTACCAGACAGTTTATTGCTTCCTGGAGTAGTATCTGAGTGCAGGGAGTCTGTTGCAGTCACTGGGAAGATCAGAGTTGTGTTGTGTGTATATGTTCACCTCCGTTCAGTGAAGACATCCCTCTTCCCCCATCACCCAGGGAGGAGGAAGACAAGGAGGAGTTCTTTCAGTGAGAATAGAAGTGTTCCTGCTAAACAGTCTGAAATAGTATCTCTAGCAAAAAAAGTCCTGCATGTGCCACTGCCACTTTTGCTGGTGCCTTGGTTGTACAGAATAAAAAATGTACAAAGACATTGTATATATATATATGTATATATAAAAATTTATATCTTTTTTTACTTGGATTAGGCGTTTTTCATAATGACAAAATCCCTCGCTGGGTAGGGGAAAATGCAGAATGATAATAGTAATTTTATGATCACAATAAAAGAAATTTTATCTTCTACAATTAAAACTGACCGAGTCCTTAAAGTTTCAGAAAGAGTGGAAAAACACCTGAGTGGAGCCTGAGTCTGTGTTCATTGGGATCTACTGGTATTCTCACTAGGTGGCAGGTCTTGTTCTTTCCTCTATATCTCTTCCTTTCTCTACAATAACACTTGATTACTGAGAAGTTTGGGAATTTTCCAACAAAAACTCTGGTTCGTTACAAATATGTTCAGTGAGGACAAGGTATCTTTTGAAATACCATCAGTTTTGCAAAAGTTTTATGAGAAGGTTTCCCCAGTTGCAGGTGGAACGTGGTTGAAAAAGACCACAGAATCATAGGTACTTTTTAGTTGCTTTTACATCTCTTACACATGTATTTTTCTCCTGATTATAAAATAAAGTTAGATGGAGGTGAAGTATGCAGTATCAGCCATGAATACGATGGTGGAGCTGGAAACAGAGACGTAAAATACTGGTCCTAGGACAGTACAATTTCCAGTGAGTCGCAACCCCTCCTTCGAAAGATTGCACCAAAAAGGGCAATTGAGAATCGACAACAACATCCCATTTTGTCAGCTGCAACTACAAAGCATCCTCTTGTGGTTGTGAGGGAAGGGGCCAATGTGCATCGAGAAGAAAGGCCTTGAGCAGCTGTTGCACTGTGTGTGCAAGAGCACTTGAAGACCGAAAGTGGGAAATTGGAAGAATATGTTTTGTTTTTACAGTCAAAATTGGACTACAGGTGAAATTGCTGCAGGCACAGCTAAACAGACCCAGAAAATTCGAAAGCCTGCGCTGTGATTGGTAGTTATATCGAGTACAAATATTGCGAGTTCTCAGTTTTCCCCTGAGATTGAATCGAGTCTGATCAGCGTGTGTGTGAAGGTAGGTTGCAAATATTTATAGAAATCCCTTCAGCCGGAGTTGTACATTACCGAGACACCTGAGGGTAAACACGAGGACCTTTCTGTTTCAGACTATATTTATTTTTGTGGCCAGATTCTTGATGAGCAGCATGTTGGTTGCTCGAGAACAGCTTCTTCTGTCCGTAGGGATGATGCTGGTCACGCACAAGTACCTCTCACAGGCCACCTGGTCTGGCTGTTCTCAGCACAGCACTCTGTACCCAGGATGTTTACTGTCTGCTAGTTTAATACGGTTGCTGGCTGTGCACAAAGCCATTCTACTGTTGTCCAACGTACCCGACGGCAGCACAGTAGTGGTGGCTGTACCGTGTACGACCCCACGTTTCTCAGCTCTTCAGGCTGTGGCAATTTGTTCTGATCCACGGATGGGAAACCCCTCCGCGCAGCCTGGAGAGGAGGAGGGGGTGGCGAGGAGGCTGGGGAAGGCAGGTGGCAGCTGAGAGAAGTTAATTTTGTTCCTTTCTGGTGCGAGCAAGGGCTGGATTTGGGGGTAAAAGCCCTTTGTGGCAGGGGAGGCCATGTTAGGGCAGGTGGCTCCATGGGGTGTCTCCATTGCGGCCTGCAGAAGATGGCTGCCGCCCCGCCTGGGCCAAGGGCTGAGGGAAGCGGGGCCAAGGGATGCTGAGCACCAGCATCGCCAGTACCAAACACCCTCAGGGGCAGGAGAGACCAGGCACCACACCAAGTAAGCACAATTAGCAACAAGAAATGCCTCTTTTTGAGCAGGTTTTATTAGGGAGGCAGGGTAGTGCAGGTGAACATCTCCACGAGCAGGTTGGGAGCTCGGAGCAGGCTGAGGGCCCTGCTGGATGTAACATGGCTGCTCCTCAGCTCAGCTCTCATACAAACTCAGGTAGGCCACGCGGTTCCGATGCTTGATGAATTCTCTGTCCACCATCAGCTGAAAGAAAACTAGTAGCTGTTAGATATTCGCCATGACGATTCCTGCAGAAAAGGAAGAAGTGAGGTGGTGCTGAGAACTGCAAGCTGGTTTTCCAGGCACTTTTCCTTTCCCTTAGCCAATGTTTTCACACTGGAAATGTTTGCTTTTCAGCAGAGCTGTGCAGAGAAGTCTGTCCTCTGATTCTCTCACTTTGTGGTTGGAAACTAAACTTCTAAAGCAAACTACGTAGTGTAGCTCTTTTTTTTGCAAACTGGCATTTTCTGACAGAAAAACACTTTCTATCTCATTTCCCTGGCTAGTTCAGCTACATACCCAGCAGGCCAGAAAGGAAAGGATGACAAGAGATAGTGCAAATGTGTTTAAGTAATCATCTGATTTCCTTTGTTGGAAGCACTGAGCTGGGAATAACATCCCCTCATCCCCGTCCGTACCTTCTGTACCTCTGTTTTTAGCATCCTCTTTGCTGGCATTGGCACTAAAGACCAGTCTGGAGACCCAAACTTCATCGGCCAAGTGATCTTCTTGTGTAACTGCTTGTCTGTGTTATAAGTTCCAGGTCTAAAGAAAATAGGGACATAGTATCTCATTTCTGGACCTGTATGATGTCTGTAATATGGAAAATTACCATTTGACCCAAGGGAGAAATGCCTGTTGTGGTCTTGTAGTCTTCATGCTAGGTTAAAGACTAAAGCAAAGGAGATTTTGAAGATAAAAAAACATTATTGGGAACTCAGTTACCTATTTCCCATTTGTGTCTTAGTATTTTTCTCCTCTAGTCTTTCTGATTATTATTAGAAGTGTAAGAAAATGAGTTATATTACCCAGGGAAAAGTTCTTTATTTGAAGGCTTATCTGGAAATCGTGATGTCTTAGAGGAAAATGGAGCATGGGAAGGCTGGCATTTTTGGTCTTTATTCCAGAATGACTGGTACGTTCCTGGGCCGGGAGTCACAGTCTGCAAGAGAAAGAAATTACAATATAGAAGATTTTGTTCTGCAAGCTATTCCTAAATGCTCCGAGCAGCATTTAAAGCCAGCCAGCTGGGCATTGCAGACCTGCTGTTCAATGCATGCCTTGGCTACTCTGATAGCATAAAGAAATCAGAACAGTTCAAATCTGCATTCTCTAATAATTACCCAGTATATTCTGTGACATCTCGCCTGATATGTTGTTATTCTACAGAAGCCGGGCCAGAAAACATATTGGGTTTGTTGAGGTGGTACAGCTGAGTTCCATCCCTGATTTTGCCTCAATATGTACACCTATGTGTGTGTGACAGATACAAAGGAACGTGTACGTACAAATCCATAGGTCAGTGTTGCCAGAGCTTCAACGATTGGTGATCAGCCTCCAGGCTCAACACTTGCCACTAGGCTATCTGTAGGGAGATCTATGACTACCATTATTTTAAGCTGGAGGCAACCCCAGCACACATGATCACAACTGATGGTCTGTGGTAGGATCAGCCTAAAACGTCTTGTAAAGCTGCAGCTCTGCCTCTTTGAAATGTGCTTTTCTTACCTGTGGCTCTGATATGAATCGCTGGGCTGTTCTTGCTCCTATCACGTAGCCTTTTGTGCTCAGTGTTTTTTTTCCCCACGAGTATCTGAGGCTGCTTGCCTGTGGTTCAAAAGTAAAAATATCTTAATAACATTTTTAAGACACCGTTTGGATCAGGGGAATGGGAGAAGTACCTGAGCGGCAGATGTCATTCTTCTCATTTCTCACTAATGTAGAGTGCTAGGACAGCTGGAGCTTTGAGGACTGGTACATTTGGAAGGTAACTTTTCCAGAAGGGGAATTTATTTTTCAAGGTATATGTGCAAACCTTATACAATGGCTTTGCAGGGCAGGCATGGGGTACTCTGTGTCTGGCTGGCTACAGTGCTAGTTTTCTTATAATGTGTGTCTTCTGTGAAGGAAAAGCTCTGAGAAGAAAAGTCAAACAACTTACCTCTTGACTCTGGTAACAGCCTGGCCCAAGGAAGGGGTTTCCCTTGATGGCTCCTAGCTGGATCCCCAACCTGTCTGGGGCATGGTGGAGAGGAAATGTTTTCCGCCCTTGACAGGACCCAAACGAGATTCTCTTCTGTGCATCTGTGAGACCAGGAGAGGGAAATGCCAGCGGTGTGATTCACCCACCTGGAGATGACCACCTGCTGCTTTTCTTCCTTCTCAGGTATCCGCTGCTCCCTGAGGCCAGCTGTCCCCTTATCTCTCAGCTGGGAATTTTCCCCACCTCTGGATATCTGCGAGGGGCCTGCCCTTTGGATGTTCCCTGCTGCCACAAAGGCTTCTTTTTCCCCAGCCTGAGCAAAGAGGTGCCTAGCAGCAGGTTGTGGAGAAGATTGCTGGAGAAGCCTGGTGCCGCCGGAGAGACAAAGCCCTCGTGCCACAGACCCTCATGCCTGCATCTCGCAGGGCTCACCTCTGGGCTCCCTCTGTGCATCCATGCCAGCAGTCAGACGGGTAAGGATGTCTGTGTACTGCAGTTGCTATAGACACGGGGAGGCCTGCTGGAGGGAGCGCAGGCAATGGCAGCACCTGAAGGATGCATGAAAAAGAGGAGGTTTGATAAAAGCCTGGCGGGTTGCACTGTGTTGGCTCCTGCTCCCAGGAGCTGCTGTTTGCACGAAGTCAGTGGGGGAAGCAGGGTGTACGTAGGTTGTGCTGTCAGGACCCTCCTCTCCGTGTTCTCTCATGGAACAGCCTGATCTGCCCTGTTGTCTGCTCCCTGTCTTTTTCCCTGTGCCTGTCTGTCATGGTAAAACAGCAAGAAACTCCTGGAAAAAGTCATACAGGAATTAAGTCCACCTTGTGTAATCAGGCCTTCGAGGAACACAAGTGTAAATACAGAGAGAATCAGGGAGCATCAAAATATTAAGAGCGAGACGAGTTCAAGCAGTGCAGATTGCTCCTTTTGCAAAACACTTTATTTAATCACTGTTATTCCATAGAATTAGATGAGAGGGGTCTGTCTGCTGTGATGGACCTGGAGTCTTCATGCCCAGTTGCAGCAGGAGCAGCTGGGATCAAAGACCAGACCGGCCTGGCAGCTCTGCTCGTAGGTTTCACCGTTGTTGCAGTTGTAGAACTTGCTCTTGTTGGTCGGATCTGCATAGATGCCACTGGCCTTGCCAGCACAGAATCCGCTCCCACCAGTGCCACCAGTATTGCTACCTGAGCTCCCGCTCCCGCTGCCACTTCCACTTCCAGTGTTAGGAGCTGAAGTGATGGGAGGAGTGGGTTGAGCCGGGGGCACGTAGCCTGAAATAAAAGCAGGACAGGGTTTATCTTTGTGTTGTGGGTCTCTCAGCACTCCCCTTCCGCCACAGTCCCTTTTGGGGCGGTATCAGCAGAACAGCCATTAACCTTTGTTCCCCCAAGTCCCTAGAAATAAAGGTTCTCAGGCTGCTGAAGACCTGCATCAGCTGTGAGCTATGGGGTCCCCTTCCAGAAGACCACACGTCTCCAGTTACTCACTGCTGCTTTGCTGACCAAGAGCGTTCTTCAGGGTGGTAATCAGGGGATATTTGCCCTGTTTGCAGAAAGAGCCAGTGAAGTCATCCATATCAAGAGACCAAACCATAGCACCTCCATAGTTGTTCTTCTTCAGCCAGTCAATCTGTGTAGTGCCGGGACAGAAATCCCAATTAGTCCAAGAGCTGCTGTTGCAGAAGGGCTCCTGGAGTGTGATTAATACAGCCGCACTCCCCACCGTACCTTGATGTTGAAGCTCTTGATGTTGTCGTAGCCAACCCATTCATTGCCCTTGTAGGCATAGGGCACGTCCTGGGGGGCATCCCAAGCCTGGGTGGCTCCAGAGTCCAGGAACGTGCAGATCTAGGAAAAAAGGGCAGAGAGTGGGAATTAAACAGGTGTCCTACAAAAAAGTGCCGTTGGAATGGATCCCCAGGATAAAAATTCCTTGCCAGGTAGTTTGAAGGGTGTGTGTGTTCTTGTCTGCCTAGGTGTGAGGGAGCACACATACCTCGTAGTAAGCCAGCAGCCCAGCCTGCCTTGTGTAAGGTCCAGCAGGCCCAGGTCCCGATGTTGGTGCCCCAACAGCAGTGTCAGAGGGGTTCTGGAGGATGAAGTTATGTTCATAGGTGGGGAATCCAACAAGGAGCTTCTCAGCTGGGGCACCATTGCTCTTCCAGTAGTTCATAGCGTAATCCTATAAAAGTATGTCACAGTTCAAGCCTGTGCCAGGATTTGTAGGCATGACGGTGAATTCTTAAAATTCTCATCAGTGATCTTTGAGAAAGAGTCACAAAGAGTACTTACAACATTGAAGTAGATGAGGTCACCAGTGTCAACAGGACTTTTGTACAGCGGGCTGTTCTCCCCAGTCTTTCCATCCCAGGAGCCGTGGAAGTCATAAGTCATCACATGGAAGTAGTCCAAGTACCTGACAGTTAATGGCACAGTTTCCCTTAATCGTTGGAAGGAAGAATACATAAGTCACAGAAGGTGTACCTGGGGGCTTGCTACTCACTTGCCGAGCTCAGCGATCTCGTAGCCAGACTGAATGTTGGAAAGTCCTGCAGCAACAGCAGCAGTGAGCATGAGACGGGGTTTGCTAACCTGCTTGGCTTCCTGCTCAAAGGCAGCCAGCATTTCCTGGGGGATGCCAAGGAACAGGGCTCAGCGTGGGCCCTCGGAGCCCCCTGGACCTCCTCCAGCCTGAGCTGTGCAGAGCAGAGGCCTTGAGCAACCCCTTACCTTCACCAGGACGGTGAAGAGACCCTTATCCTGAGCCGGGCTGCCCCTGGAGCCAGGGTACTCCCAGTCAAGGTCCAGCCCATCAAACTGGTACTGGCGCAGGAATTTGATGACAGAATTGATGAAGGTCTGGCGGTTCTCTGGAGTGGAAACCATTGTGGAGAACCTAGGGAGCAGAGGAGGGCAGGGTTGCGGCTTGGTCGGGGCCTCTTTCCAGCTCTGCTTTCCAGTTTGCTGTTGTGGGATGGAGGTGGTTTGAACTTACTTGGCTGTTCCAAAATTCCATCCTCCAATTGCCAGGAGGGTCTTCAGATTTTCATTCCTGCAAAGATAATGAAACGAACATGTTTTGCTACAAAACACACTGTTGAATTGCTATTTCTGACTCTGCCTCTTCTCCTCAGCACCCTTCGCCCCGCAGGTTGCACTTCCATCACAGAAGGAACAGCACGTACTTGTTTTTCAGGCCGTTGAAGGATTTGTAGAGGGTCTCATCGTTCCATTCAATGGTCGTGATCTCATTGTTGGACATCCCAGCAAAGGCGTAAATCAGATAGTCACACAGCCATGGGTCGATGTTGTCTGGCATATATTTTCCTAGGCCAGGCCTGTACTGGGCCCAGTTGGTGAAGTAGCATGACAGCACATAGGCAGTGCCTGCAGACACGGAAGAGATGGGGCAGGGATGGAGGAGAGCAGAGGGCACGTGTCTGGGCAATGCAGATGGCCTCCTGTGCCTGCTGGCCAGGTAGCTAGCTGCACGAGGCTGCATTATTTCCTGTAACCATCCCTCAGTGCACACAGTAAAGGCAACAGTTCCCGGGGCTGCTCTTAGGTGCAAATTATGACCTAAGTGAAATGTGATCAGAAAAGATTGGGCAATGCTCCCTTGCAGGGTGAGGAGTTAGGGAAGTAGGATGGGGAAGTAGGCACCAGGCCTACTGTTTGTTTGGAAACTGGCTCTCCGTGGATCGTAATGCATTTCTTTCCTTCCTCCTTTGTTCCAGTAAATGAGCCCTCCTTGGAGCCTCTTGCACCCTGAACCTGATGAACTGGGGTGGTTGTGGCTGCCGAGTCTCCTCCCCAGACTGGATTTTTCCCCTTTAATGCCAGTAAGGCAGAGCAGAAGCAGAAGTGGACTCTGGTGAAGTGCCCAGAGGGAGGAAGCCTCTTTGTGTGCCTGCTGCCGCCTGCTCAACCTGCCTCTGAAAGCTTCTGCCCAACCCAAGCTGGCGGCTGTGCCCACGCTTCATTCAAGCTGAGCAGGACAGGGCTGCTAAGGGGAAACCTGCACAAAAGCAAGCGGCGTATTTGCCCTTTAGGCTGAGCGTGCCATGCTTCATAAAGCTTTTGTCCTCAAAGACACCCTCACTGCGTGCTGCCAGCTTCTGCTTCCTTCCCCCCTCTTGCAGAAGAGTTAGCTGATGAGCCTGCTCCAGGGGCCTCTGCATGCCGATGGTGCCAAAGGTTTGGTAGGGTTGTTTTGGGGTGGGGAGCACATACCTATCTGGGCGTTCAGCAGGAGGGCCAGACCTTTGAAGAAAGAAGTGTGGGATTAGTCTTTGAGGAGCAAGGTAATGCCTGAACTAGCAGAAACCCTTTGGTAGATAGATACATGGCAACGCAGACATTAAAGCTGCTTCTAACTCTGGGCCAAGTTTTGTTTCTCTTCATAAGGATCTTTGTGAGCCCAACATTTCCTCTGCCTCAGGTCAAGATTCATTCTGAGGGAAGCGAACACGCTGAAAAGCTTATGGTCATTAATGGCTCAGTATGCTGCTGCTTTGATCAGCTGTGATTAGGCAACAGGTGATTTAAGGAGTTGTGGTGCCCCTGAGCATGGCTGAAACAGCAGAAACCGACAGGCATACACAGACAGTAATAGCTCGTCTGTTAGCATGACAGAAGATGACAGCAGGGCAGTTTTGTTCCTCGTACTGTCATTTTTTTTGGCCCAATATCACGTTTCGATTAAATAAAGCAATTAAATAAAAAAATGCATATCTAAGGAAGGAGAAGAAATCAAGTTTAAAGTCGCGACGCATTTAAAAATCCTGAAAATATGGTATTCCTTTTCCTTTGAGAAAAAAAAGAGAATGCTACATCTTTAACCCTAAAGGACCCCTTTTCTAACCCCCAGTATAACACTGAGAGAGCCACAAATACTTGTCACGAAGGTAAAGAAGTAAGTTGGGAAGCAGGACTTACCGGTAAGCAGAGTGAGCTTGGCCATCTTGGACCAGAACTGATCCGGGGCTGGCTGCTTCCCACTTTTATACACTTCTCTAATTTCGTACAAGTCTTGTGTCAACAAAAATGCCCAACCATTACAGAAGTTGATAAAGTTAAGGAAGTATCAAAGAAAATGATACCAATACAATGGCCTTAACACTCTAGCAGAAAATATCAAGATTATCAGGCTGTACCGTTTTCTGGTGCTGCCAGAGTAGTTGAAGAACAAGATTAGATGGCTTTTCTTCTTCAAAATCGTGTTTGCAACGAGAGGCTTTGTGTCAATATTGGCAATCACGCAGGAATAGGTGTCTGAAGTGTTCAACCTTGCGTTGTCATTGTGTCTGCGTGGAGGCAACAGGCGGTGCAAAACCAAAGGTGTTTTGCAAGGGTTTTGTCTCCTTGGCTGGGGCAGTCAGCGAGGCAGGCGGAGCGGGGCTTGGGCTCACAGCCGTGGGCTTTTTGGGGGCACAGGGACGGGGCTCACTTGGCATAGCAAGCCGTCGTCCGGACGCTGGGGGCTTTGTGGTCTGTGTTGTCTCTTGCCCATGCTACTTAAGCTTGCTGTCAGTGCAGGGAAGTGGAGTGGGCTTCGTGGTGTCCCAGCAGTAAAGCAAACCAAGTCAGCCTCTGCTGAGCACTTCTCCCACTTGCTGCTGGGCCCGTTGGTGTGGGCAAGTGAGCAAGGGTAGGTGAGAAGCCTTGCCTTGGCTTTCTGTGGGGCTCCTTAAGGTGAAATGGCCAGAACCTCTTACATTCGGCATGAGCTTGTCAGCAGTCATTGGCTGTGTTCGCTGCCCTGAGACATTACATAATCCCTGTTTTATGATGTGAAGGTGAATTTCCAGGCAGTCATACAGACTTGGTGGAACGGGAGCCTGGAAAACACCCACAGGCTTGTCCTTATCACATGCTGCTGCTGGAGCCACTGACCTGCAGATTAAAATGCGTTAGAGCAACCCGTCAGGTTTTTTGCTTGCACTGGATGAGATATGGTGGATAATTAAAAAGATGACCATCCTCAAGGATTATTTTTCCAGTGTGTTTCTGAGTTGATAAGGTAACACTGTACAAACTCAATAAGAATAGATTTGTAATATTGCACCCTGAGTGACCTTTGGAGCCTTGCAGGTGAAGGTCGCTTATCTGCAGAAGTATGTTCCAGTGTGAAGACGAAGGCACCTGCGGGTGGATCAAAGAAGGTAATTTGTCTGCATATGGTGATAACAAACGTCAGTTGGGCAAATCTTGGAATTTTACTTTAGGAATTTTTCTGCCTTTTCTCCATCATAAGAAAAGTAACATGCCATTGGTTCCTGTGGGAGTGGTAGCAGGCCTTGAGGAAGGGCAGAATTGGTCCAGGCCAGAGGGACTTTACAGTCACAGTAAAAGTGTGGACTATTCAGACAGAGACCTTGCATATTATTCCTGTAGCTGAAGTGTTGGGTTCCAGAGAGATCCAGAAATCTGGACTGTTTCTGCTTTAGTTTCAGTTCATACACTAATGACAATTGTCATTATGGTCGTTCTGTGACTACGCTAGGATTAAGTCTGTCTGCCCTTCAACTGTCTGGACTCTTTTCTCCTGAATGATGGAAAAGAGACAAGGATTTTCATGTTTTCTCCCCCTGAACAATGCCCAGGTGTCCCCATCCTGCTGTTCAGCTCCAGGTTCTTTACTCTTTCTTCCCTTTTCAGGCCCAGAGGTTTGCAGGGTTGGGCACAGCACTTGCACAGTCTTGTATCCATCTGCTGTGAGATGCTTCTGGAAAGTGACTCTCAGCAAACTCTCTAACACCTGCAGTATTCCAGGAAGATCTTAACCATCCCGGCCTTGTGTACAAGGGGCACTGCTTTAGAGATGTTGTTTTGTTCCACCTGCTCTTGCCAGTGAGATTAGGCAGGTCAGTGGGGAAGGCTTAAGCGGGGAGAAAAGTAAAGGTCAGCGGAATGGCACCGTGGATTTAGGTAAATATGCCCTGTCCTAATCCTTATCTGGACACAGAGGTGTGGATATCAACCCCCTGATACAGGGAGGTTGGAGATGACAGCCAATACAGACATTTGTGCCCATGGAAATATTTCGCTGGGCAAGTGTGGTGTCAGCAGGGCATGGCCTGGGTGGCTTGCCATGCAAAGTGGGGTTGCTTTAGGTCACCTTTGCTAGGCAAAGATGCTGTTGAGCAAGTATAAATGCATTCTGGACTTATTTCTTGGACGTGAGAAGCCATATAATATTGCCAATGAAAATTTGGGCATAGTTCTGCCTGCTTTCAGCTGCTGCTCTGAATTTCCTCCCTGCAGGCAGACAGCTCAGTTTTCCAGCTCTCTCTCTGCTTCTCAGAGTCTGCTTTTAAAAAATCCCTCATGACCAGTGAAGGTAAGGGCAAAAAGCTGGTGTAGCCAATGTGTACAAGGCATGGAAGGGTTTTGAGGTACTTTTCTGCATCTCTGCACATCGGAGGGAGCTGTAATGAAAGCCAAACGTGCTGAAATGCAGCGGAGGCTGATGTGCCCTTGGGCAGAAGGTCCCACAGGGCTGCTGCAGTGTTTCAGTTCTGCTTCTCACGGGGAGCTGAAGTGATGTGGGCAGCTGAAGTGCCACGCATGAGTGAACTGCAGCCCTGGCACATGTGAACGAAAGGTGTCTGTGGTGGGAACAGCCTATGAACGCTTGCAGGGCTCTGGCTCTGCTATTTTGAAGCATGTTCTCCTGACCAGTGACCCAGTATGAAACAGCAGGCTGCTCTTGCTCCTGTTGCATAGCCTTTTTTGCTCTTTAATTTGTTTTCAAGAGTTTCTGAGACTCCTTCCCTGCATCTAAGAGCAAAAACCTCTTACTGACATTTTTAAGGCACTATTTGCATCGTGGAAGGGCAGTAAGTTCCTGAGCAGCAGAAGAGGTTTGTCTTGGGGCACAAGGCTCCTTGTGCCTCGGGCCATACAGTGGATTTTTGGGGCTCAAAGACACATCAGGACTCTGTGGGAGCTGGTACGTGCCCATTCCTGCAGTAGGAGGGGAATTGCTGCAGCTGTCTCAAGGCCAGAGCACTAGGGCTGTGAGACCCTTGAAAGCCATTTCCTTTGCAGGGTGACTTTTCCAGGAGGAGAATGCTTTTTTCCTAGACAACAGCAAAGGCTTTGCACAAGGGCTCTTGGAGAGGTGGGCTCCTGGCAGTGTTACTGCCACCTTTGTGCGGGTGCTCCCTGGTGGCACAGCCTGGTCTGCCCTGCCCTCTCTGCTTTCTTCCCCTCTGACTGACTGCCCCACTGGGAAAGCAAGAAAGCCCTGGAAAACGCCTGCCTAGGGCTCTTCAAATGTCCCTTGGGGATTCAGGCCCTTCCCTGAGCATGGATGTACGTACTGGGAGAGAGTCAGGGAGCATCAAAATATGAAGAGCAAGATGAGTCAATACAGCGTGGATTGTAGCTTTTGCAGAATACTTTATTTAATCATTGTTATCCCGTAGAATTAGATCAGAGGGGTCTGTCTGCTGTGACAGAACCAGAGTCTTCATGCCCAGTTGCAGCAGGAACAGATGGTATTATTCACAAGGTCCGCCTCGAAATTTTGCAAATTACTTTTTTGATGTTCAAACATTGGTACAAGCTGCTCTTATCGGATAGGTCTGGATGGCTTTACCAGCAGAGAAGCCACTCACACCACAGCCATTGGAATTGCTACTCCAGCTCGTGCTTGCACCCGTTTCAACTTCCAGTGTTAGGAGCTGCAGGGACTTGAGGACTGGACTGTTAATAAGCTGTGCAGCCTGAAATGAAAGCAAGAAGGAGGTTTCCTTTTTGAATGTATTATATTTCTGTTGGTATTCTCTCCCTTGCCTCCTTTCATTGTCCCACAGTGCTATGAGCACACTACCTTGTGTTGCTTAAATAATTTCCATGAACCCCACACTACCCAAGTTACTCACTGCTGCTTTGTAGACCAAGAGCATTCTTCAGAGTGTTGATCAGGGGATATTTGCCCTGTTTGCAGAAAGAGCCAGTGAAGTCATCCAGATCAATGGTCCAAACCATAGCACCTCCATAGTTGTTGCTCTTCAGCCAGTTAGCCTGTGTAGTGCCGGGACAGAAATCCCAATTAGTCCAAGAGCTGATATTGCAGAAGGGCTCCTGGAGTGTGATTAGTACAGCCGCACTCCCCACCGTACCTTGATGTTGAAGCTCTTGATGTTGTCGTAGCCAACCCTTCCGTTGCCCTTGTAGGCATAGGGCACGTCCTGGGGGCCATCCCAAGCCTGGGTGGCTCCAGAGTCCAGGAACGTGCAGATCTAGGAAAAAAGGGCAGAGAGTGGGAATTTATCAGGTGTCCTACAAAAAAGGGCAGTTGGAATGGATCCCCAGGATAAAAATTCCTTGCCAGGTAGTTTGAAGGGTGTGTGTGTTCTTGTCTGCCTAGGTGTGAGGGAACACACATACCTCGTAGTAAGCCAGCAGCCCAGCCTCCTTTGTGTAAGGTCCAGCAGGCCCAGGTCCCGATGTCGGTGCCCCGAGAGCTGTGTTAGATGGGTTCTGGAGGATGAAGTTATGTTCATAGGTGGGGAATCCAACAAGGAGCTTCTCAGCTGGGGCACCATTGCTCTTCCAGTAGTTCATAGTCCTGTAAAAGAATGTCACAGTTCAAGCCTGTGCCAGGCTTCCTAGGATGGTTGGTGGATTCTTAAAACTCTCCTCAGTGGTTCACTATGTTCACAGTGATCTGTGGGACAGCCTCCCAAACTGTACTTACGACACTAAGGTAGGCATTGCCATCACTGTACGGCGGGCTGTTCTCCCCAGTCTTTCCATCCCAGGAGCTATAGAAGTCATAAGTCATCACATGGAAGTAGTCCAGGTACCTGTGAACGTTGCATGCATCGGTGTCCTGGCCAGCTCACTCACCCAGACCGGGAGGTTCCTTTAGTCCTGGTCACTGATCCCCCAACATCCCCGGCTGTGCCCCCACTTTCTGCAGATCACGTTTCTCCAAGGCCTCTTTGGAGCAAGCCTTCTAAGGGTGGGGACGAGTCTCTCCTCCAGAGGAGTTCTCACCCTGCATAAAGTGTGGGGGCTCTGCAGGCAGTGGGGTTGGTTTCTGCCAGCTAATGGCAGTGTCCCTTAATTGCTGGAAGGGAGAGCACTGGAAGGAATGGCCTGAAGGAGGTCACAGAAGGTGTACTTGGGGGCTTGCTACTCACTTGCCGAGCTCAGCGATCTCGTAGCCAGACTGAATGTTGGAAAGTCCTGCAGCAACAGCAGCAGTGAGCATGAGACGGGGCTTGTTCACTTGCCTGGCTTCCTGCTCAAAGGCGGCCAGCATTTCCTGAGGGATGCCAAGGAACAGGGCTCAGCATGGGCTCTCGGAGCCCCCTGGACCTCCTCTGGTCTGAGCTGTGCAGAGGCAGAGGCCTTGAGCAACCCCTTTGTCTCCCCTTACCTTCACCAGGACGGTGAAGAGACCCTTGTCCTGAGCCGGGCTGCCCCTGGAGCCAGGGTACTCCCAGTCAAGGTCCAGCCCATCAAACTGGTACTGGCGCAGGAATTTGATGACGGAATTGATGAAGGTCTGGCGGTGGTCTGGAGTGGAAACCATTGTGGAGAACCTAGGGGAGCAGAGGAGGGCAGGGTTGGGGCTTGGGCCTCTTTCCACCTCCGCTTTCCAGTTTGCTGTTGTGGGACGGAGGTGGTTTGAACTTACTTGGCTGTCCCAAAATTCCATCCTCCGATTGCCAGGAGGGTCTTCAGATTTCCATTCCTGCAAAGATAATAACACGAACATGTTTTGCTACAAAACACACTGTTGAATTGCTATTTCTGGCTCTGCCTCTTCTCCTCAGCACCCTTCGCCCCGCAGGTTGCACTTCCATCACAGAAGGAACAGCACATACTGGTTTTTCAGGCCGTTGAAGGATCTGTAGAGGGTCTCATCGTTCCATTCAATGGTCATGATCTCGTTGTTGGACATCCCAGAGAAGGCGTAGATCAGATGGTCACACAGGCATGGGTCGATGTTGTCAACCGTGAAGCGCCCCAGGCCAGGCCTGTACTGGGCCCAGTTGGTGAAGTAGCACGACACCACATAGGCAGTGCCTGCAGAGACACGGAGGAGATGGGGCAGGTCTGGGCTGCACTGCAGAAAAGCTGGTAACTTAAAACGAATTATTGTAACTAGATCTCGTTAGAAATGATTGGGCAATGCTCCCTTGCAGGGTGAGGAGTTTGGAGAAAGTGAAGTAGGCCTGGTTATCCTTCTGGGAACTGCCTCCCTAATAATAATTATGTATTTTTTTTCTTCCTCACTTGTACCCTGAAACTCATGAATTGGGGTGGTTGTAGCCATCGAGTTTCTTCCCCAAACTGTGTCTTTCTCCTTTGCTGCCAGATAAGGAAGAGCAGAAGCAGAAGGGATGCTGCCAGAAGGAAGAAAGCTGTTGGCGTTTCTGCTGTACTTTCTGCTTGACCTGCCCGTGTATGCCCATGCCGAAATGAATTTGGTGAGTTGTTTTGGGGAAAAAAGCACATACCTATCTGGGCGTTCAGCAGCAAGGCCAGACCTCTGAGAAAGAGAAAAAAGAAAAAAAGTGATTAGTGTTTGTTTTTGGAAATACAAAGCTCTTGGGCAGGACTGGACTGTCCTGCAGGTTGCTGCTATGTCTTTTCATTTGAAAGGAGTGGTCAGAGACTTGAATTCCAAAGAACTTCTTTTCTAAACGCCAGTATAACACCGAGAGAGCCACAAATACTTGTCACGAAGGTAAAAAAGTAAGTTGGGAAGCAGGACTTACCGGTAAGCAGAGTGAGCTTGGCCATCTTTGACCAGAACTGATCCAGGGCAGGCTGCTTCCCACTTTTATACCCTTCTCTAATTTCGTACAAGTCTTGTGTCAACAAAAATGCCCAACCATTACCCGAGTTGATAAACGTATCACAAAAATGATACCAATACCTTAAGGCTCCATCAGGAGGCACGAGGATTATCAGGCTGTACCGTTTTCTGGTGCTGCCAGAGTAGTTGAAGAACAAGATTAGATGGCTTTTCTTCTTCAAAATCGTGTTTGCAACGAGAGGCTTTGTGTTAATATTGGCAATCACGCAGGAATAGATGTCTGAAGTGTTCAACCTTGCGTTGTCATTGTGTCTGCGTGGAGGCAACAGGCGGTGCAAAACCAAAGGTGTTTTGCAAGGGTTTTGTCTCCTTGGCTGGGGCAGTCAGCGAGGTGGGGCTGAGCAGGGCTTGGGCTCACAGCCGTGGGCTTTTTGGGGGCACAGGGACGGGGCTCACTTGGCGTAGCAAGCCGTCGTCCGGACGCTGGGGGCTTTGTGGTCTGTGTTGTTGTCTCTTGCCCATGCTACTTAAGCTTGCTGTCAGTGCAGGGAAGTGGATGGGCTTCGTGGTGTCCCAGCAGTAAAGCAAACCAAGTCGGCCTCTGCTGAGCACTTCTCCCACTTGCTGCTGGGCCCGTTTGTGTGGGCAAGTGAGCAAGGGTAGGTGAGAAGGATGCTTTAACAAAGTGCCTCCACGGTTCATGTACTGCTGGCTCAAAAGTGAATGTTTAGCACCCTGATGAGCAAACACAGCAGTGTCTTGCCAAGATCATTTTCTTCAGGACGAAGTGTTATTTCTTGGAGGTCAAGCACTAGGAGAGAGAGCCCAGGGACAGAACATTTTTCAGGGCATATTAATACAACTTTACCTGTATCATAGAGGACTTCAGATTACCATAGAAGCAAGTATAGGCATTGCTAACTTCTGTGTTCAGACTTTTTTCTCTTTAACTCCGGATAGGTTCCTAGCAGTGGAGTATTTTCTCTCTCATCTCTTTTTATAGTTTTTTAATACGAATAATAGGAAGCTTTTCAGAATAGCAAATAGCCACTTGAAGCTAGTTTGCTGAAAGTGTCTGATGAAGAAAAGGACAATGTGAGGAGGGAAAACAGAGCTTAGCTCTTCCAGCCTGCTTGCCAAATTTTTCCTCTGTTTCTTTGGAGAGTCATTTAATCCTATGCATAAATTCTCTTTAATGGGCTGGAAACAAAAAAAGTAGCGTATGAAGGAAATAATGATGATTAGTTTTTTAGTGTGAAGCACTTTGAGGGTGTTAGAAATGATCTGCTGCTATGGTAAAATATAATAAATGTTTTCTTTGAAACCTGTGCTCTGTACTTGGCTGGTTAGTACTTTCTGATATGCTCCGCAAGCTCTGTATGGGAACCTCATTTCCTTATGAACTATAAGCTTTGACTCTCCTGAGAAATCATCCCACTCTCTCACTTAGCATACCGTACACTCTTCTCTGATAATAGCAGCATTACTTATCAGCTCTTTCATTTTTATCAGCTAGCTTCATGAAAAGCTCTCACTGCCAAAGGATTACCTAATTCCATGAACTAAACAAAGGAAGAAATTGAGCTAAAGGAAGAGGTTTCCCTTCATATGCAGATGCTCAGTTTGCAATTAAGTGCACCCTGAAAGCACTGCAGGAGCAATAAAAGCATAAAAGCAAACTAAAAGAATCATCATGTAGTTTTAACTAAGGAGAGTATCTTCTTCCGGAAGAAATCTTAGACAAGAATCTTGGAAAGTTAGTGGTTTGGTACTATCAGCAATTAAAATATCCAACAGTAGGTGTCAATGTTGCTTGCTTTTCCTAGTCATGCAGATGGAGTGCTTTTCTAGCAGTCTTCTGATAACATTTCAAGAAGAAATGTGCTTGCAGGCCAAAAGGTTAGTTGCTGCTTCTCTTTGTTTCATCATGAATAGAGATCTGAGATCAACAATAGAGGTCTGAGATCAACATAAAATTGGAGTGCTTCCTTCTCTGTATAGAAAAGTAACAAGGATAAAGGCAAGTTTTTTTTAGTTCACTTCTCCAGAACTGTATAACCTGCATAAGACATGACTGTCTTATGTGAAAGAGTGAAATAGGAACTATTAAACACATCTATCCAAACTAGCCTAAGCTTGAGACGTGTCAGGATGTCTTTTAAGATACCAGTCATTGTGTTGGTATGTCCATTAATCTTATGCCCATGGGCTCAGCAGGGTACTGATAAATCTATATTTTTGGCTATCTCACCTGTTTAAATCACCTGCTTATATCTCTAACAAATAATTTAGGCTCACTTTCTGTCTCTTCTGCCTTTCCCTACCAACACAGTAAATATTTACTGCGGGGGAAACTGGGCCTGACCGGTCAGATTAAAGACTGAAATTCTGTGTTCCCTGATTCCATGTTATGTGTGTGCAGTCTTTACAACATGTCTAGATTTATTCAAGTGGCTTTGGGTGAAACCGGTCTAAATTGTGTGTGGCCTTGGCACATGTCCCTTATTAACTGCTACAATAAGAAGATTTCAAACCATCTTTGATGTGTTTATGGTTCCCAAGCCTTTCCTTTCTATTGGACACTTTTTTTTTTTTTGCTGTGGAGCAACCCCTGGTTTTCACACTGGCAAAACATGAGACAAAGCAGTCGCACTGGATTATTCACTTCGGTGATAAATATTACATCCTGACAGCAGTTCAGCAGGTTCTCCTAACAACCGCCTGGTTTTGCTCAAAGCTCTATATACTTGATAAGCATTCTATCATGAAGATCAGAGCAATCTTATCTACTTCTTCCTGGCTGACTACATCTAAGTACAGCCATCTCCTTCCTGGACATAGTAAGCAGCTTCAGACTCCTGCCCGATGCTTGATCCATTTGGTGTTCAGCTCGTGCTTCGGGGCCTGTAAGGAGGAATGTGCTTCCTGATGCCAGCACATGTCAATGGCCTATGCCGTGGCCCTGCCTAAACTGCACTGTGTCAGATAGCAAACCTTTGGGAGCGGCAAAAAGCAAGCAGAATAAAATCAACAACCCTTATGTGCATAAACGTCTGCGATAAGACGTAACCCTTTATTTTCATTTTGCTGAAAGGGAGAGAGGTTTCGTGCCACGATCAGGACAGCTTGACTCAATGCGGGTTTTATTTCTTACAGGGTCTTAGCTTTTACCTCACCATCTTGGCAAAAGTCTGTCTCCCTGCTTGATTTGGCTTAAAATCTCAGGGAGGGGAATGTCAGTGAATCACTGACTACTGCTTAGCGTTGGGTTGCTTCCAATGCCCAGTACAGTAGGAGTTAGGAGATTCCTGTTCTCCCGTTCTTCCTTTGGTTTCTGCTTTAGATGGAGGAATGGTGGAGTTTCTTCCTTGCAAAAGCAGGGTGAAAAGTATCAGGAGCCTGATCATCTTGGACCCTAGTGGAACGACTGGGAACATTCTTACCTCAACTTCTGCACATCCTGAGGTTGGCGTAGTGCTGGAGGTAGGGGAAAAAACAGACTCTGCATGCTGAAACACAAATAGAGGTGCATGGAGCGTGTTTAAAGAGACCTGTCTGTCTTCTCTCAAGAGCTTTAGGGATACTTCGGGTGTCTCAATGGCTTAACAGCTTTTTATAGCCGAGCTCTTCTTGCAGGGCACTGACCTCCTTAGAAAAACTATCCCCCTCTCTTCAGGAGTCTGACAGAGAATTAAGAAAATAGAGCCACAATATCAATGACCAACCGTGTGAAATCTGGCCCCACATTCAGATAAGTATGCATACACTTGCTTAAGTTACTGCCACTATAATCCCATGCCTGTAAACGGAGTCACGGAAAAGGATCTCTCCTACCTCCAAGTCACGTAACCCTTGGACGTGTCCTTCACTGTGCAGCCCGCTGAGCTGCTGGTGGCTGGTGCAACGGTACCTCTGCGCAACGAGAAGGTAGCTGGAGCGCCTGCGGGTCTGGCATCTGCTCAGTTCCCTGACTGAGGAGTTTTGAAAGTGATTTGGGAGCTGCCTTGGTCCAAACCTCTTTCTGTTCTTCTAACAAGATTATTTGGTGCGGCTGAAGGACTCGTTGCTGGTGCCATAGGAACTATTCCGTGGGAAGCCCAGGCTGAAGAGCCAGCAACGCTACCTGCAGTGTGACGTGGTCTGTCCAGGAGCGCAGGATGCACAAGAAATGTCTGGCAGCTGTTCTTGTTCAGATTCATGGCAAGAAATTAGGAGCTTTTATTTCTGAAGATCTTTAGATCCTCAAATTCCCTCCTCCGAAAGATAATCACAGCATGGAGGCCTTGGGCAGGGACTTTGCACAGACAGGATTTCGGGGCACTTTGCCTGTATAGGGCAGCCAGGAGAGTGTCAGAGCTCTTTGATACTTATGACACCAGTTCATTTGTTTAAAGATCTCTATTTTTAAGCCTGGTTTCCCCAGTACTAACTCTTGATACGAGGACTGAGTCTGTTCTGTTTCATGCCATCTTTCTCTGGCGTTTGATAGCCCTTCTCTCTTCAGCTCATTGACTGGAACTAAAGAACTGCTGATTTTCAGATACCAACCATTCCCTGCCTCCCGGGGGAAATTCTTGCCTTCTGCATGTACGTTCCCAGAAATACATCTCTGACTCAGTCTGATTACGAAATGCTGCAGCCATTTCCCCAGCTACTTCTACAGAGTGTCATCATTTATTCACATTCAGTCCCCACGTAAATTTTATTAGGACCTTGAGAGGTCCTTTTCATGAGGAATTTGGTGCAGTATTGCAATCGTGCATAGCATATTCTTTCCTTACAGCACATCTTTCATCTTTCCTGATTCTCTGTTGGCACTAAACTGCTATAATTAGGTGCTGTAAACAAATCCTTAGCTTCTCTGATGTTGTGAAACACTCAAACTTGATTTCTGACTATCCTGTTCCTCAAATAAACCTTGGCTCTCTACTAAAGGCATCTTACTAACGTTCTCGGGTGATCAGGATCGAGGCAATGAGTTCACCAGCTCTCGGTGGTGGTGGTTAACCCCAGCGAACAGGGTGCTCTCTGCAGAGCTGGATCCTGCCACTTATCCTTGTATCCAAGCGTTAGTCCCAGCAACAATTTTCCTCGTCTGCCAGCAAGTGAGAACAGGCCTTCAAAAGTGGGCATATCTGCATGTGATACAGATTCACAAATTGCTCACTTGCACGTAAATATCTGTGCCCAAATGCAGGTGTGTGCAGGTGAGCAAAACGTACTGCAAAAGATTATATATATGCATGAATGAATATGCACATGGGTGTTATTTTAGCTAAGGGAATAGCACATGAGAACGCTTTGTGTCAGCTTCTCTGGATTTTTCTTTCTCTGTTTTTATGCAATTTATGTTACATGCTTTTTTTTAGTGTGATCTTTTAAAGCTTGAATTTACTAAAGTATATAATCTTGAAAAATCCACTTAAGATAGACAATACATATTAGAGTCTAAACTATTGCTGTGTATTATTAAAAATAAAAATAAAAAATAACCAAGCTTGCAGATCTTGAACTTCTTACAGTCAGGATTCAACGTGGAAGGTTCAATCAGGCTGCTCCACGTAACGTGACCTCTTTTCCCCATCCATCTCACCCAGTCAGTGCCCGTTATCTGCAAGGGAAGAAGCAGATGCCCTGGCCTGTGAGCTGAGACTAGCTGAGAGTACTGGGTGCTAATCCCCCACCGAACGCTGCAGCCGTCATCAAGCAGAGCTCTGAAGTGTGGGCATCATCTTGCATTTGCATCCCACGTTCATGAGGTCTAGTCCTTACAGGTAATTTATAGGAAAGCTCCAGGAAGATCCTTTTGGGCTTGTCCTTTTTGCTCCGAATCCTTCAGAGGTGGCTTCGCCCCCTCACCAGCATCCCAGCTCATCTAATTACTTACATATTAAGCTCTTTTTCTGGTTAGCTGACATCTGCCCATTTCCAATTAATCCTTGCACACAAGCTCAATAACCTGAGCCATCTGTATAGGTAAGAGAGATAAGCTTCCCATTAAACATTTACAGGACATAACAACAGAGCGTTGAAGCAACTGTTGCTGAGACAACCCAGGCAGGCAGGAGGGTGTCTGCGTGCAGGGGAGTAGCTGACCCCGCGCCTCTGGCTGCCACGCTGCAGCCAAACGAGAAAAATGTGTGCACGTCTGAGCCCAGGGTATGTGGACCTTCACGCACCACCAGCACCAGGGTGTTTGCTCCTCTCCCGTTCCTGCGTGTCCTTGCTACATTAGCATGACAAAGGCTTTTAAAATAATGCAACAGCATTCGGGGCCCTAGAAATTCTAGCAAGCAAACAGCCTTTAAATAAAACATCCACTACTTACGCAGCAGCTCTAAATGACCTTTAACCTAAAATGCTTAAAATAGCGCAGAAGTCAGTCTGACCCCTTTGTTCGGCTTTCCTGAACAGGGTGAAACATGTCCTTAATTCTAGACAGAGGCATTATCTTTGTCCCTGCACTTCATCAGATACTGGCCTTGTTTTGAAAGAACAGTTTTGTTTCAAAATACTGCCGGGATGGGGTTTTATCTTGCTCTGCGTCTTCGTTCTTTTTCCCATTCAAGGTTTCCATCTCCGGGGCAGCACAGAGGACATCTTTAGCTGGTATATCGCATTCCCTGAACAGTGACTAATGCCAACGGAGGGTAAAGTTTTGCCTAAAAACCTTCGTGACCTACGGGGTCATGTAACTAAGGGGCTTACCACCACTCCGCCCATTTTCTCAGGAATGAAGCCAAGGTGTTTACAACTTTTTAAGAAATCGCAAGATGTGAGATCTCAAGGGTTGGCAGCTAATTGCTTTTAAGGGTGTGAAGAGTACAAGGGGCCACGAACGGGGAGGCAGTCCCTCCTCTGCTCCCTCAGAGCCAAGACAAAGTACAAGCAACCAAGGCAGAAAGTTTCTGAGCTGTGAGCGAACTTGGCCAGGACGTTAGAGCCCCAGACAGGCACGGTGACACGAGCACAGCGCTCAGCAGTTCCCAAGCACACGGACACACACTCAGCTCCACCAAATGGAAGCGAGCCAAACGCAGACACGGCCCTGGCGGCGTCTTCAGCTCCAGCATGGGAGACGATCCAGAGACCGCCCGAGGTCAGCTCAGAATTTTGTCCTAATAATGTGTTTGGTGCAAGGCGTTACGGGGAGAGGCCGTGCAGCCCCTGACCCCGGTCAGACCCATGCTGGAGACGGCTCCAGCTGCTTCCCGGGAGAGTGGGCAGGAACAACCCCAGGTATCTCCCCCAGCAGCGGCCCTGCACCCAGCTGGGTTTGCAGAGCTGGGGCTGAGGGGTGGATGCCTGGGTGCCGTGCCATGGGGCGATGCCGCAGGGCCTGCCACGGGCTGTGACGCACCCTGGGGGCACAGGGAGCAGCCAGCATGGCCCTCGGCCGAGCCAAGCTGCAATCGGATCCGTGCTTTGCAAGCTGATCCTTGCTGCCGGCTGGCCTGACGCAAAATCGAGGGCACGCAGCACAGCGGGGGCATGCAGCACATGGAGGGCATGTGGCACATGGAGGGCATGCAGTGCATCGAGGGCATGCAGCGCATCGAGGGCATGGGGCGCATCGAGGGCATGCGGCACATCGAGGGCAGGCAGCACACTGAGGGCAGGCAGCACACTGAGGGCAGGCAGCACCCAGAACATCGAGGACACACAGTGCCCAGCACATCAGGGACATGCAGCACCCGGCACATCGAGGGCACGCAGCACCCAGAACATCGAGGGCACGCACAGCGTGGGTTTAAGCCTGGATCTGCACTGGTGGCCGGGGGCCTGTGTGCTGCTGGCTGGCGAGTTGCTGCTTGCATAAAGTCAGTTTGGAGCTAGCTCTGGAGGGAAGGATGATGATCAGCTCTCTGCCTCCTCCGCACGGAGTCCGAGCTGCTGGCGTGCTAAACCCACAGGCACCTCTGAAAGCTCGCTTGTTTCTGTTCGCTAATTGCTACGGGAGGCTTCTGCACTGCAGAACCAGCGCAGACCAGTCCAGATCTCTTCCAGCATACATTTGCATCAGTAGCTTTTTCCCACTGATGGTGTAGGCTGTCAGCATGATTATCTCAGCTGCTCTAAGCTGGGGCTTCCATTGCAAGGGAATGTGGCTGAGCTACCAGCTCTGCTGTGCAAAGCTTCCTGCTCTGTGGCTGTGCTGCTGCTCTGCACTTTGGACTGTGGTGCTACGAAGCAGAGGGCTGGCACGGCTCGTGGTGTTGCTGGGTCACTGTCAGCACTTTGTGGGAGAATCCGTGTGGCCTGGGGACAGGAGACTGGGTGCTTCATCATGGTAGGAACCGAAACACCTAGTGCAGCCAGCTGGCTGCCCGATTATATCTAAAGACAGCTTGCATTCACAAGCCCCAGTCTGCTAACTAGTGTCACTCTGAGTGTATTCAGCAAATAATTGTGAATATTGCAGACATAAGAGAAAAACCAGGCAGGCTGAGGACTGTGGCTAACTTGAAAGCAGTAAAAGTGAAATTCATCAAAGAGACTACCAATTACTTACGTTACTCAGGGCCACGCTGCAGGGAAGGAAGCACCAGGTTTCTAGCGTGTGAACGCATTTCTGCTCAACGCCTGCATGCTGGCCGGCCTCTGCAGCAGGGCGTGGGAGTGGAAAAAGCTGGGGTAGGGAGGGCACTGGCCTGGGTTTAATCTCCTGTTCCTGCCTTCCACTTCGGGGGCTCTCCTGTGGCTGCTCCACTGCAGAGGGAGCCTTGAAAGGCTGCCAGGTCTTTCAGGGGGTGGAGGAGGAAGTGGAAGTAGAAGCATCTGTCTTAAAATACTCTTCAAACAGCAGTCGTTTCTGCTCGCTGATCAAACAGAGGGGTGTGTGAAGGGGCTTCCTTTTCATTTGCTGACCCTTTGTTTTCCCCGCAGGGAAACGCACACACCCTTGTCCCAGCCGAAGCAGGGACGCACCAACCCCTTCGCAGACCCAAGCTGGTATCTGTGCTGCTTTTCCCTTCCTTCCTAACTCACGGGCTGTTTGCGGTCACCCCTTCAGGCACCCAGGCACCCTGAACATGCTTCCCACAGGTACCCCTTTGTTCCTGCGCCTATCTCTAGCAAATCTTCAAAACCTGCCAGCGCCACCACACCGCCACGAGCCCTGGCACTCCTGGCAGCGACGCGGCAGGCTCGGCAGGCTGTTGCTGTGCCTGTGTTGCCACGGGAAGAGGCGTGCAGGCTCTCCTTCTTTGGAAGCATGGCTCTGCTCCACATCCCCGCGCTGCTCTGCCCTCCGTGCGGAGGGTTGAACCGAGCTGCGTGGCCGTGTCCTACGTCACTTGTTTTTAAGAAGCTCTTGCCAGCTTCCTGCTGGGGAGCCGATCCTGCTGACGTGTGCGGCCAGGCCACGTCAGGCGCAGCCGGGAAGGGAAATACGGTCCTTTTTTGGGCTCCGGCTAGAGCGAAATCTATTGGCCTGAGCAGAGAGGAGGGCTGAGATTCGGGAACAGCTGGGCTCTGTCACTAATTTAGCACTAAGAGCTTAAACAATGCCCAGGATAAACACACGCCAGCACTGGCAGATCTCCCTCTTTTTCTCAGCTCAGCACAATATTTTCCCTTTCTTTTTTAAAAATGT
Organism: Anser brachyrhynchus; assembly: GCF_964034855.1. Lineage (NCBI taxonomy): Eukaryota > Metazoa > Chordata > Aves > Anseriformes > Anatidae > Anser > Anser brachyrhynchus. Next base: position 3,487,635 of record NC_137720.1, on the reverse strand, counting down.
TATTCACTGCTGATAATTAATTCGAGTGGAATGCTCTTCCACGGTTATATTTAGATTTTCTTCTCCGATGGCACTCCCCCGTTCCAACTTGTGTGATGCAGCTGTATCGCTGTGGGTTTTGAAATGGAAACAATCAGTCCACTTCTACAAAACTTAGCAGTTTCATGTCCCGAGGCAGCACCTGAACTGCGGCACTTTTGGGGATTCAAAAAGGCTGCACATTGCGGGGGAGAACTAGCACAGCAGAACCAAAACACTTCGACCTGCAGCTTGGGCTGGGGGCTTTCAGGTGCCTGAAAAAGGGGGAAGAAACCAGTTCTGGATCAGAGCACACTGAAAGCAGTGTGTTATTTGGAGTTGGTTATTCATGTGCATGCACATTTGGAAATCTGGACACTTTACAGCAAGTCTCTAAGATAGTTTTACGTCAAATCTCCACCTGACAGCTCCTCGGCTTCGGGGAATACCCCAAGCTAGGCTCAGAATCCATAGGAAGGCCCCCAGAGCATGCGTCCTACCTGCCTGGCAAGGCTTTGCTCCAGCTCTGCCTGGCAAGGCTTTGCTCTCTGCCCTCCCTCCAGCTCTGACACGGCTGTAGGCTGCAAAGTTCCTCCTTTCACGTGGGTGGCTGCTCGATAAGACGGCTCTGCTCCGTGCCTATGTGGCGTAGTTAAAAAAAATAAATAAATAAATCAGGCTACCAAGGTTACAGAGCTGTGAGGAGGAGACAGTTAATCAGCGAACAGCTTTCTACCCTTGCATCAACAGCCCCAAATGAAGGACAATTACGGTGCTGCTGTTGTGGGATGCACATCCCGGCTGGAAAGTCCCTTTCCAACCCCAGGCCAGCCGGAGCCCAGGGCCTCCCAGCGGCTCCGCCAGCTTCAGTGCCGTGCTGCCATAAGGGACGGTCACACCCCGGTCCCTAATCTTATCGCAGCACGGTGGAAACTTGTTCAGCAGGGTCACGGAGCGAGATGCAAAGTGGGTCCGTGAGGAATCCTTCTGCTTTTCTCATGTTGGTCAACGCTTGGTCAGAATCTTTTCTCTCCCATGTGCAATTCCTTTCTTTGCTTAGTTCAAGCTGCATCGAGTGTAATTAGGCAGCCCCGTATAATTAAGACAATTATGTAAGGTAAGCACCCCACAGAGTAATTGTGGGCAATTTTTAGCATACCCAGGGGCGGTTATAGGGCCCAAGGTGCCCCTTCAAATGATTTACCTGCTCACATGTCTCTAAAGCACTCATCTTAGGTGTGTCTTAGGTGGCATCTTGGCATCTTTGAAGTGGACATTATTGTTCTGCTCCTGCTGAGAAACAGCTGGCTGGAGAAGTGCTCTTTTTTTTTTTTTTTTAATTCCGTCTTTCAAAAAGGGAGTTTCATATCGTGTTTCTATTCTGACGGGCTGAAACTGAGACCCAAGATGCGAGTGACCCAGATTCAGATGTGACCTGCCAGAAGTGGGGCTTGACTCGGAGAGCTCTCCCTCCACAGGTGGAGCGTGGGTTGCTCTAGGCACAGGCTTGCTTGCTCATTGTTCTCCTTTCTCTTTTTGATGAGAAATTCCACCCAGGGTCTGGAAATCTTCCCAAGAAAATGGTGCTGACACGAACAGACTTCCTTGAAGTGTTTTGTTTGTAGTGGAAGGCACGTCAGTTCTGCTGCAAACACCACAAGGCTCCTCCTTTAGGTCCTGTACTTTTGAGAATAAAGGCAACCCTCTGCTCTCTGCTAGCCCTCTGCCGTGTTCCTTGAAGCCATTTTATCCCTTCCCTGCCTGAAGATTGACCTCTGCTCAATCAGCAAAATGCCTGAGGCACGCCAGATCCTAATCTGCATCTCAGCTCTGAATCTGAAGTCACTCTGCTCTCATCCAGGGAAATGTGAGCCCGGACCTGGCTGTGATAACTGAACGCCAGCACCAGTCCTGATACGGCCCAACTAGGAAGGACGGTATTACGATTCAGAGGCTGTAGGAAGTGGTAGGTTGGAAAAAACTGCCTCATTTCCCACCCCCACTTTGCAGGCAGAGCCCTTCTCACTGTGTCTGTGCTTCGAGGAGGGGGCGTCATGAGCACGAAGGATTTTTGTCCCCGAGGCAGCAGAGATGCCCACAGGGCACGCTCTTGGGCTTGTCCAGATCCTCCTCTAACTTGCCAGCAGCATGTACCTGTGCATCTGGGGTGTTTTCCAATGCATGTGTTCCAGTCTACGCAGAGCTGAGACCTTCCCTTTGTGAAAGGAAAGCTGAGAGGGCTCTGAACTCGTTCTGGGACAGCGCAGGGTGTGGGGAAAGGCTGAGGTATCAGCGTGCGGTGTTACGATGTCTGCTCCCTCCACCTCACCAGGCCTAGTGTTCTGCAATGCTAGCATCTGCCCAAGGGAGCGCCAGGGATGTCAGTTAATTTAATGATTTTGGTCATTTCTAAGGGGTTTAGGATCACACTGGGTCATCTCCCCTCTCCCCTCCCCAAGACACACATTGTCCTTCAGAATTGACGTCTGATTTTATGCTTTATTCTTTTTTCTCTGCTCATTTCAGCTGACTCCTATGGTTCAGCCCTTCACATGGATGCACCGAGCTAGTTCGTGTTTTCAGTTTTCTTCTTAGCAACAACCTTTTTTTAATTAAACGCTCACCCCTCGCAGGAGGGGAAGAAAAGCATCCAACCCGAGGAGACTTGTGATGAGATCTCAAGCACTGGCAATTCTGAGCTGGAATTTCTGATGGTGGAACAGAACAGTTTGGGCACAATGTGGCCTTGCTAAAAAGAGGGAAAACAACCATTTATGGCAGACAAACGGGTGCAATCGCCAAGCAAGGGCTCTCCTGGGCTCTGGAGCAGGCAGGGTGAAGGGTGCACGGGTTATTATTAGCTGCTTTGTATCGTAAAGAGGGCCTTCGGTTGCCTGGTCTCTGCAAAAGCTGCTTCACTCAGGAGTACTCTTGAGAACGAGGGAGTGGAAAGCAGGAATTTCAGCCCCTTTTAAGGTCTGTTTACTTTTCCAGCCTCCACAGATTTCAAGGGCATTGTATACGAAGCAAATCTGACATGGTTATCACGGTGAGAGCTGGAGGCGCAGGAGGGACTGGCGATCCCTGGGGCCCTGTCAGCCAGGAGTTATGGGCTACGTGGAGATGTTTTCCTGCTCCACGGGGCCATTTCCGTACCGAGTGTCCGGGATCTGGGTTGAGAACGGCCCGTGGCTCCGCAGGGACCATAACAAAACAGTCCTGTGCCTTGTGTTCGCAGGGCTTGTTGCTGCTGGCAAACTGGAAGGTGACTTTCCCCTCTCTTCCCTCCTGCACAGCGTTTTCCGTAAGGACACCACAGCATCCATCTATAAAAGGTGATGGTCTCATCGCTGCATTCCCAGCTCCTTCACTAGAGGTACAGCTTTTCAGGCACAGAAGTCTCCAGGTGCTTTCATAATCAGAGGCAAGCGTCCACGTGTGTCAGGAAACTGAGGCACAGAGTGAGCAGAGAGTTGCTTTTGCAAACACACAGCAGGTGGGTGCCAGCAGCAGGACCAACCCCGCTGTGCTTGTTCAGCTGCTTCTCAGGCCAGCTCGGAGGCACGCCACCCCAAACACACACCGCAGAGCTGGGCAGTAAGGGATTGCAGCCCCACTTCACTCCTTACAGTGGGTACCAGGGATGTAGTTAGCTCTTGAACCCTGGGAACCTCCAACAAATGCCTTGATAGATGTACAGGGTCCAGTACTGGAGGCCGCAGAAGTGTGAGCTGCAGCTACGAGTGGCCATCACCTTGTGTGGTGGGACAGGCTGCAGCTCACGGTGCTGCCCTGGCTGCTGTCTGAGCAGCCCAGCTATCTCGGTGAGTAAGAAAACCTGGTTGGATACTGTCAGCACTCATCTTCCTGCCTTTTTCTAGCAGCATTGTGGTGATAACTCACTCACCTTCTTCTGAGCGAGCTGCAAGAGCCGCCCCAGCGCGTGTGCTACTGGGGGCACCCAGCCTGTAAGCAGCAGAGCGTGGGGACAGCAGGGATGAGCGTGCGCCAGGATTAGGAGAAGCCGAGGAGCTCCCCTAGCGCAGCAGTGTTGCTGGGGGGCAGAAATGACTTTGTGACCTGCAACTCCTGTTTTACACAGCCATGACATCCCCAGTGCTGAGATCCAGGTTCCCCAAACGCTGGTGATCTGTTTTGGGGCAGCTCTTACAGCACGAACATTACATTTCAAATCTTGGGTTACCAAACAAGACTTCACATCCAGACTTGAGTACAGTCAGGGAGAGCAGATGGCTGGAACGGCAGGCAAAAGATCTTAGCTGCAGATGTGCTGTGCCTCCGTGAGGCTCTCACATCTCACATCGGGCTCATCTCGTCCCGGAGCCGCTGGGGACAATGCAAACAAAAAGGGGATGACCTGGGGGCAAGGAGCCTGAGCTTTGGGGGGACATCCCCGCTGAGCTCCTGGCTCCATCACAAACCGCTGGCCTGCCCCAGGCATGCCATTTTGCTTTCCCGTGACTCAGTTTACCTTCTGGGAAATAGAGGGGAAGGGAAGAAATAGCACCTTACCTTGTCAACTAATTTTGCGGGATACTATATTAAAGGCACTTTAATGGGGCAGTTGAGGACCCTGTTATAATGAAAATTAATAAATCTGCTGAACTCTGACTAGAGTTCCCAGGTCTGTGCCCCAGCCAGCTGCAGTTTTCTCTCCCAGTTCAACATAGCCAGGTTTTGCTGCAAGTCCTGGCAGACCTGGCCCTCCAGTCTTGTAGTCCTTGGGGTACCCCGGGAAGGTGGGCACATCGCTGAGATGAGGGGCCCGGGGTGCCCAGGCTGTGCAGGGAAGCTGCAGGATGCATCCTGCTCTATCAGAGGGGCTCCGATCTCTGCCTGGCCCCTCTGTCCCCCATCCCTGGCCCATGCTGATGTCTTGGCTGCTGGCAGATTGGATTGCATGTTCCCAGCTGGGAGGGAGGTTTCCTGACAGAGCTCCACGTATAATTCACTCAGCATGGCCTCAGCCAAGACTCAGTATAGGGAGGGGAAAATGGCTTATTGTTTTTCCAAACCTCCTTTTGTTTCCTAAGGAATGTGACTGCAAAGCTCTGCTGCTGCCAGAGCCTCTCTCGAGAGCCCTGCTCCAAAGGTAGGTCTTCCATGGGACTGCTGTGCCCAGCGGGGGATGCCAGCAGGTGAACTTGTTGTTTCTTTTGCAACCCAGCAGCTGTTCCCCCTGTGACACAGCTCGCCCCGCTCTCCATCCTCCCAGGCACCGTGGCTCTCGGGGTTTCCTCTGCACAGCCTTTTCCTCTGTCACCTCGCGGGGACCGGTGCCCACGTGCTGCATTTCCAGCCGTTGTTCTTGGCCTGTCTTAGCCACCCCGTTTGGTTTTCAGTGCCTGCTCGAATTCCAGAGGTGCTGAGAGATCCCGGACAGCTTCGCTGACCTCCCTGTGGGAGACGGGAACATAGCTGCCTAGGGTGGGAGTGGGACCGTCCCTGCCATTACTGCTGGGTGGGGTGGGGCAGGGCTGCAGGGTAACCGGGCTCCCAAAGCGTTAATTATAGCCTGAGCTGGTGATGAGCATGATGAGGACAATCGTTTCAAGGAGCTCTGGGGAATGCTGGTCAGCACGGGCAGGACTGGAGTGGCCTGGTCCCAGCTCTGGCAGAGTCCTCGAGGCCAGCTCTTTGACCGTCACAGCCCTGCCATGCCTCAGGGGCAGCCTCCCGGAGGCCATTTCCAGGACGTCGATGTTATGTTTAGCTTAAGCGGGTTAAAATGTGCCAGTTTCATTCCAAACCTAGCTCCTACGTGAAGCTCCTGGGTTTTTGTAAAGGGAGACCGAAGTCCTGCGCAGGAATTGAGCAATAGGGCAAGGCCTTGGACAGGCACCAAGGTCTGACCTGAAAATGGCTCAGGAATCCAGACCCCACCTCCTCTCCTCAAATGTACACAGATAAAATCACGACTGCTTTAATTCCTTTAAATATAAGTGGAAAAATGCCCCCAGAGACTCTGCTGAAGCCTCGGTTGTTGCTGAAATGCAGAAATACGAAGAGAGAGCTTATGTGCTGCTTGTGTGAGTAATAGATGTGGCTCTAACCTGAAACCTGGGAACCAAACCCAGATGAACTCTGTGTACAATCCAAAGCCATGCCTAAACCCAGATTTTTAAGTAAATGACCCCTACTTTACTAACTAGCCAACTCCCTCCTTCCCTCCCTGGTTGCACACACCCTGGCAGCGCAGGGCGAGTTCCAGCTCCCAGGCCAGGCATCTGGTCGAGTCCGGCCTCTCTGACCTTCCGTGAATAACAAAACTTTCTGTGGGACTTCTGCAACAGGCCGAATGAAGAAAACCACATCGGCTTCCCCCCCTGAAGCCTGCGAGGCAGCAGTAAAAGAAGTCAGCGAGCCGAAGCGAGGAGGGCATTCGCCCAGGTCCGTAGGATTTGGGGAGCAAAGGGCTGCTCTTCAGGACTGCTGCGTGCCGTGGTGAGGAAGTCATCTAGCACGGAAGGGACCAGCATCACCTCAGCCCTGCTGCATTCTCCTTCCTTCCAAACCCTCCCGAGGGAGCCGCTAGCTCCGTCTCTGCTCTGGTGCTGAGCTGCCTTTTGTTGCAGGCACAGAGGAGCCGCGTGCTGCTCAGGGAGAGCCGGGGCGTGCGGCATCGTGGCTAGAGGGGAGGTTTGGGAAGCACCCGAGGGTGGCTGCATGCGGTACACCCTGCGCCTGCCTCCCCCTGCGCAGGTGCAGCACCCACCAAAAACCAATTAGCCGGCTTTGCCGGGGAGGGCTGGGAATCCTTGGGAACAGCCTAGAGCGGTCCTGCAGAGTCCACCTGCTACTCGGGAGGTATCTCTCCACGCGGGGATCAGCCTGCCTCTTGGGAAAGGGCACCACCCAGATCTAAGCTCTGCTAGGGTGTTGCCCTGCTTTATCTGGGCTGTCTTTGTGCGCTAATTGATGTTTGCAGGGCTTGGGAGGTTTGCTGGGCTCTGGGAAGCACGGGCTTCTTTCATATTTGTGGGTGTAGCCTGAGAAGAACCCCAAGGACCTTCTCCCAGTGTCCCGTCTCTCCCACGCTGCAGCCTGGACCATCTGCGCGCTGCAGCTCCTGATGGCTGTGAGACACAAGTCCCTGGGGATTTGCAGTCTGGGCACATAAAGGCCACGGGGAGATGGATGGATCGGGCAGAGCTTTGTCAGTGGAGCAGCTATAGATAAAACCTGACATAATCCATGCCGTGGAGTCGAGCTGGGGACCAAGACGAGGACTGGTGGGGAGGGAGAGAAGGGCAGCCAGACCCATAGCTTGTGATGGCCAGGAGATTCTGGAGTTAGCCACGGCCAGGTCAGGTTGCCATAAATGAATTGACTGGTTGTAACAGTGCTGGTGTAGGCCAAAATCTGGAAGTTTTGGACCTGCTTGTCTTCTCCTGTTAGCAGCACCAGCCACGCTAACGCTTTGAAGTCTGCATGGGACAGGCTTGATCTCTTCAGCCTTGTGGGAAAACACAGATCTTCCCAGAAAGATCCCATTTCTCTTTGACACTGTATGTCCTACGGAACCCTTCAGCACAGGACCGAGTGGTGGTACCTCAGGTCCCTGATGCTGCAATAGAAATCACTTTAATCTGTAACCGTCTCCTTCTCTTCTCCTCTCAAGTGTGAGTAAACCAGCTGCTCTTCGTGGGCTTTCAGAAAGCAGCCCCAAGCCCCGCAGAGACTCCCCGCCCGGTGCCGAGACGTCAGGCGGCTCCGAACAGGGACGGTAAATTCACTTAGCGGCTGCTACAGCAACGGTGCCTTCGGTGCTCCTGCCCTTGTTTTGCTGCCGACGATTGGGGTTGCTATGGCGCTGCGAGGCACGTTATCCTGCATTAATGCTTTATAAGCAATAAACGCAGATTTCGGCAACGTGCTGCTCTGGCAGCTCGTCGCAGCGTAGCTCCCCGGCCGAGCCGGAGTTTGGCAGACGAGCCGCGTTCTCACCACTTAAAAAATCCCGTCTCGTGGTTTCAGCCAGAGGGTTTTTCTGAACTTCTCATTTCTAAGAAAAGAAAAATCCCTTTTTCGTAGCACGGCTACGTTGGAGTGAAGTGTGAAAGCCCTATATATAGCCCTCTGGCCTGCCCTAGAAGGAGGGGTGTGAGATAGGCCCCAGCAGGGAGCTTTGCCTGGAAAGCCCTGGGGAATGCAGGCGCTGCAGCACCGGGGCCTGCAGCTCGCAGCAGGGGCCCCGTGCCTCGCCTTTGTGGCTTTGAGCAAGACCCAGCATCTCTTAGGGCTCCGTTTCCAGCCCTCACAGCTGCCTACCCTTCCTTAGAGCCTAAATCCCAGCTCGTGTGGCCGTGCTGAGGAGGATTTGACTCCTGCGTCCCGTGGCATTGGTGGGTTCACCACCGGTTGCTGGTGTATTTACCTATCCCCAGCTACAGGGAGGAAAATCATGTTTTGACTGGAGCTAGTATGTGTTCGGGGACTTTCTGGGGCAGACACACCCCGGGGTGCTGCAATAAGGGCACTGTGCACACACCCGCGTCTCACACGAGCTGTTCACCTTGCTGCGCTGCGGGGACGTGGCAGCGCCAAGGGCTGCTGGAGGGCAGAGGGGTGGAGCGGGACGCTGCCTTCCTCCCGGAGCCCCACTGATCCTTGCTCCATTTCTGAGAGCAAGCCAGGGCTCTGAACTCAATTTTATCTCGGGAGCTAACTTGCCCGTTCCAGGCTTTACAGCTGGAGACTTTCTCTGGACCTGCCCGTGCAAAGTCCTCCATCCCCACCCCGCTCTGGGCCCGCCGCCGCGCTGAGCGCCCTGCCGGACCTCTTCTCTTGCCCCCTTCAACCCCCTCCAGCTTTGTTCGACAGGAACAGAGGTAGGCGGAGGCAGTGGCATCCTGCAAAGAGGATGTGGAAAAAAACAATAACCAAATGCAGAGAACAGGAAACCATCTGTGAAATCAGCGTGAGGTCATCGACATACCTTCCCCGACATGGCAGCTTCGAGAGGAACTATTGTCTGAGGCTTCTCCCCCAGCCAGTAAGGTCGGGCTTTGAGCAAATGTCTCCTTACACAAGGCTCTGTCAACATGGGTTCAGCGAGAAGCTAGTAAGGCCAAGGAGAAAACCTCCAGAGTGCACTTAAGGCAGCTGGAGCCAGCGAGTGCTCAGCACCGCTGGAAAACTAGGCCCAAAGTCCTCCGAAATTCGAAGAAAAAGCAATTACTGTGGTTGCAGCTCCCTCGAGTGCAGCAATGTTTGCTTCCTAAAATACTCCCGAACAGATGTGACATTCGCAGCAGGTCAGATAGGTTGTTTTCCATGAGGAAACAACGGCCTGCAATAAAGAAGGAGGCTCAGAGGGAGGTTGTTCCGAGGAAGGCGTCTCCTGGGTCGCTGCGGGCAGTCGCTGAAGCCCCGGGCTCGTGCTACAAAAGCTGCTGTGCTCAAACGCTGGAGGGCATCCAGCCCTCAGCCCCCGTACCCTCTGCGGATGAGGCAGAGGGGAATATTTGGCGTCCTGAGAGCCTGCAAACGGAGCTGCCCCGACATGCCCGAGGCGTGTCTCCGCATGTCCCGTCCACGCTGCGGGTGCTGGTGGAGGGAGGGCGGCTGGTTACAGGCGGCACAGGCAGGCCCAGCACAGGACCCGGCTGCCAAAACGCATTCAGGCCCCAAAATAGGTGGCAGGGGGCACGGCACAGTGCACGCCGTGGAGGCACGAGGGCTGGTGAGCTTCCAGGAGCTCGGCCTGGCGAGAAGATGCTCAGCGCTTCTCCTGGCTGGGCTCTGGGCTGCCGGGAACCCGTGCGAGCTGCAAAACCAGGGGCCAACCCAGGGAGCTAACAGGTTAAAGAGGCTTTGTTGGCTGCCCCTATCCTTCCCCCTCTCCGATGCGTTTCACACGGTTCGCTCAGTCTTATTTCACAACCGCGTGTTTTGAAAGGACTTATTAGCTCTAAGTGTAGGCTGGGCATCAGACTCTTGCTTTATTGTTTACCCTGCCTGCTAGGCCTGTTTCTGGGGTCAGACCCGGGTTACCAATTACAGCCATGATTAAACACACCAGCCCTGCTTACCCCTGGGCTTTTTTTCCCCTTGGATTCCCAGTGACTGCGCTTACCCGGTGCTAGCAACCAGGTGGCTGCTGGCAGCACGATCCCGATGTCTGCGCCTTCTCCGGCAGAGCCAGATAATGAGATTTGAACGGGGCCAGTCCATCTATTATTTTTACAGTTCAGAAGAGAGACCTTTTTTTTTTTTTTTTCCCCTTAACATAAAGCCAGCCAGCCCTCGCCTTCCCAAATCCACACGGCTAACCTTAAAATCCTTCTCAAACGCTAGGGTAATTGGGAGGGACCCAACCGGGAGAAGTGACAGCTAATTTAGCAAGCCGTGGGACACGTCTAATCGGGAGGATTTAAAACGTTAATTCCGCGTGTAACTATTTCGCTGCTGATAACTGGGGGGCTTCGTGACTCTATGACTGGCGGCTGACCCGAAGGATATTCAGAAGCCGGGTTTTGTGTCGGATGCCTCAGGAACTTCAGCCCACCATGGTGAGAAAGGTGCCCCCTCCAAAACTACCAGCTCAAAGCGGAGCGTGGGAACAGCTGCCTTTTAGGTGTACACAAACACCCGGAGCTGCTGACTCCTGCAAAGCCCAAGTCCCCGTGAGCAGCTCGGTCTGGCCGTGCCGAGTTTTAACCCTTGATTGAAAGCCAAACGCTCCTCTTTTATTGTAAAGCTTCCAGCTCGACTGGTTTCGAACCTCCTTTGGATAAACAGAGCGTTTGGAAGCCTATCTGAACGCCTCATTCCTGCCCAACCAGTCCCAAAGCTGGTCTGGCCGATCGCTATGGCGAGGTTTATTGTTTTGGTGTGTTTTTCTTTTTTTTTTTTTAAATTGAAATCTAAATGCTCTCAGCCATTTCCAGCTAAACACAGGGCGGAAACTAATCTAGCCAGAATGACATTAAAGCAGCTCTGACTTCGCTTTTTAAAATGAATTTTATTTTCTAATTGTTTGTTTACTCTCCGGCTCCTCAAAGCAGTTGGAAGGCGTGCATTAGGTCTCCTGCCCCGTCTTTAAGCCTGCCCGTCTCGTTGTAACAGGGCCAGAAGTTATGGGCACGTAACCCGCTTAGAGGCCCTTGAGCTCCACAGGAAATCTCTTATTGGAAGGGCTTAACGAAGACAATCTGATTTGGGGGAGCTGGGCCTGTGTCAGCCCCTAGGAACACGCGAGACAAAGGCCCTAAGCTGCGAGGAGAGCCCCGGTCATTAGGGACAAATGGAGGACCTGAATTTGGAGGATGGTGCCACGCTTACTTCATCCACTTGCGGAGCAGGGGGGACCAGGGGAACCTGCTGGCCGAGGCCAGGGCAGCGCTGGGCGAGCTCTGCTAGCCCTACCGGCGAGCACACCGCGCCTGCTCTCAGCGCTATTCTCGGCGGGCTGGAGGACAGGACACCTCTTGCTGCCGTTGTCGTCCGGTGACTCAGGTCTGGGCGATGCCATCCAAGTGCTTTTTAACGTGATCCTTCTGCTGGCCGGGGGCACGGCCCCTTCTCCCTGCTCCCTGCTCGCTCAGTTGGGCTGCCAGCTCTGCTCGGGCCTCCTGGGCTTTGCCACGGCAGAAAAGTCGCGGGTTTGGTCTCACTTTTCCCGGTGTATTTACATGAAGATGTCTTCTGCGCTGATGGCTTTGTTTGCTTCCTAATTTTACGCCGGCGATGACCGTGCCCACACGCTCCGAGGGCGTTTGCTGGCTGGCAGCACAGGTGTGTTCGAAGCAATAAAGCTCTGCGCGGACGGGCTCGCGCTGTGTGTTTATGCAGCCTCTTCCAGGGGCCCCCGGCTGCTGCTGCAGCACAAATCACCTCCCCCCGCATTGTGCCGTGCTCCGGGCTTCGCATGGACCCGTGCGCTCTTTCATGTGTGTTGCTGACTTAAAAAAAAAAAAAAAAAAAGTCCTTAGACTTTAATCCTCGGGTTTATTTCAAAGCTTACAAAGACAAATCTGGTTTATAGCAAGAGATTTGCCAGGTTCCTTGTGCTTTGCGGATGAATGGAGCGGCAGATGGAGCGGGGAGGGAGGACCCGGGGACCCCTTGGCTCTATCTTCTTGCTGGCTTGACCCTACTTCTGTGCTGCTGCCTTTCTTCTGAGCCGTGCACAACAAGAAACGGGGTCAGACCTCTGCTTGGCACTACCTTTTATATCGACGTCTTCTATGATTTCAAAAGCTATTTTCCTACTCTTTTCTCCTGTTTATGGGCTACACACTGCTACGTCGCCATCCCCTTGTGCTTCAGGTGTGAAGTCCCAAGCACAGCGCCTGCACGGAGGAAAGACAGAGGTGTGAATAAAATGAGCTGCAGACCCTGGGAGCAAAAAGCCTCAAAAAATCCAGTTGGAGTCATGGAAAACAATTGGGGCTTGGAGACCTGCTGTGCTAAGAGGTGCCCCACAAACTCCCCTCTGTTGACTGCTCTCGGATGGCTCTTGCCAAAAGCGGGGTGCCCAGGTGGGCCAGGACCCCGCGGGGTCCAATGGCAGCCACGATGGGGTGGGGGCAGGCGGTGTGCCTGGGGACATGCGTTCCTCCTGCACCTTCTGGGGAGCGAACGCAGTGCCAGGATGGGAGCAGCATTTGGGAACCGCTGTGCCTTGGCTCGCAGGGCATCAGCTCCTCGGGCAGGAGCAAAGCCGTGTGAGCTGATGCCCTGCCCTGCCGTCTCCAGCTGCACCCGCTGCCTTTGGAGGTGCCAGATGAGGCCCTGGCCATCGAACCCCTTCCCACTGGGGGCTGCACCAGAGCTGAACCCTCAGATCCTCCCCCGGAGCACGGGGAGAGGTGCGGGGCTGCCAGACGATGGCTCACAACAACCCCGTTTCTCTGCCAGGGAACGTTCGTTCAGAAAACCCATCCTGTTTTGATACCGACTCTCTCAGGGCTGATCAAAGCAGAGGCAAGAACAGAGCCTGGCCTCCTACCGCTGCCGTAGCTTCGGGCCAGTTTCAGCAGAGGCTGGGCCGCCTTCATCCTGGGCAGCGGGGCCGGCAGCGGGGCCAGCCGCTGCAGCTCCCCGTTTCGTAGTGGCTTTCGGGTGCTGCTCGCGTCTTGCTGAGCGGCAGGGCCATGCTCCGCTCGCACCGGTTCTCCTCTCCCCTCCTGCTGGGCCGGATGCAGGCACCCGAGGACGCCTGCTTCAGCTCCCTGCCTGCCTCGGCTTGCTCGCCCCGCTCCGTGACGGGACACGTCCTGGCGCTGCAGCCACCTCCTCCTGCTCTCCTGGGGCCCTCGCTCCTCGCCTCGAATGCTCCCTGGGCAGGAGGACAAAGGCGGGTGTTGTAGTGTCCCCCTCGCCCCCCGGGGTGATGCTGAGTTCTCCCTGCCTGTTTTGGGGATCTCCGGAAAGGCTTTGGCCTTGCCCAGAGCCTGGTGACGAGGGTACAAGGACCCACGATGCGTCTCGGGGGACTTTGGGCAATGGAAACCTGCCCGCGCGCCCCTGGGGAGGTGCAGTGCCCCGTGGCGGGTGGCACCCCCGACCTGACTGAGGGCAAGGGGGCAGAGGGGACAGAGGTGGGGACTGTCACAGCTGGCAGAGCCGTGGTGACCCAGCCCAGAAGTGGCACCGAGAGAGCCCCGGTGCTGAGCCAGGGTCCTGGGGACCACCAGGACCCCTCATGCCAGCCCCGTCCCGTGGTGCCACTGGGCTCCGGGGATCCCTTTGTGGGGGTGACCTGTGCCTGGGGGTCTGTGTCCATGTCCACGAAGGCACCTGATGGTGGGCAGGGGAGGAAGCCTGGCACCGGTGGTCCCACTCCCCCAGGCTGTGGGGCCGGGGTCCCGCACAGCACCCAGCACCCCCGCTCCATGGGGTGCACAGCACCCAAGGGCGCCTGGCACCCAAGGGGAGCCTGGCACCACCTCCCCCAGCACCACGAAGGACACCAGGACCCGGGGTGCCCTCCACCGCTAGGGACAGCCCGGGGGGGGCCCTGCCCGACCCCTTTATCCCAAGGGACCCCCCAAAAAAACCCTCCTGGTGCCCCGGGGCTGGGAGGGGAGGGGGGCTCTGCTTGGGGCGGGGGGGGGGGGCGGCGGGGCCCGATCCCGGTCCTGATCCCGATCCCGATCCCGGTCCTGGTCTTGATCCAGATCCCGGTCCCGGTCCCGATCCTGGTCCTGATCCCGATCCCGATCCCGGTCCTGGTCTTGATCCAGATCCCGGTCCCGGTCCCGATCCCGGTCCCGGTCCCGATCCCGGTCCTGGTCTCGATTCCAGTCCCGATCCCGGTCCTGGTCTTGATCCAGATCCAGATCCAGATCCCGGTCCCGGTCCCGATCCCGGTCCCGGTCCCGATCCCGGTCCTGGTCTCGATTCCAGTCCCGATCCCGGTCCTGGTCTTGATCCAGATCCAGATCCCGGTCCCGGTCCCGGTCCCGATCCCGGTCCCTTCCCCCCCCCCCCCCCCGCTGCCCCCCGCTGACTGCCCCCCCCCCTCCGCCCCCCCCGTGCTGACGTCACTCCTTCCAGGGCGCTGAGCTCAGGCGCTATTTGCATACCGCCGCCCGCCCCGGCCAATGGCAGCCGCCGCGCCGGTGACGCCTCCCCGCGCCGCTCGCTATAAGCGCGGCGCCGAGCCCGCGGCCCCCGGGAACCGAACCGGGACGAGCGGGGCCGGGACGGGCCGGGAGCAGCCGGGACCCCCGGGCCGAGCCGAGCCGAGCCGGGACCCTCCGAACCGGGACCCTCCGAACCGGGGCCGGGCTGAGCAGAGCGGAACCGAGCCGGGACCCCCAAGCCGGGCTGATCTGAGCCGAACCGGGACACCGGACTGCCCCCCCACCGGACAGCCATGAGCCCCCGGCGCTGCCCCCCTCGGCCCGAGATGCGGCCCGAGATGCTGCCCGAGATCGCCGCCGCCGTCGGGTTCGTCTCCGGCCTCCTGCGGACGCGGGGCTGCGTCAGCGAGCAGCAGCTGCAGGTCTTCGGCGGGGCGCTGCGGGAGGCGCTGGCAGGTGAGAGCCCCCCCCGGGGCGATCCGAGCCCCCCCCGGGGCGATCCGAGCCCCCCTCCGGGGCTCTTCTCTTCGGCAGGACCCGGAGCCCCCTCGGGGGTCTTGCCCCGCGGCCGTCGTGTTGCTGCCCCGACCCGGTGTCCTCTCTCCGGGGACGTGTAGGGGCTGGCACCCACCCGTGTTCCTTCCCCAGCCGTGTGCCCCGCGGTGCTGGGTGCCTGTTTGTGCCCTGCATGGTGCCCGTCCCTGTCCCTCTGGGGGCTGGCACCTGTCCATGTACCTTCCCCAGCACCCACCTGTGCCCCCTTGGGTGCTGGGTGTCGGTTTGTGCCTTGCCTGGGTGCCCACCCGTGACCCCCTGGGGCTGGCACCCACCCACGTCCCCCACCCGTGTCACTGTGGGGTCCTGGGTGAGCAGCTGCTGCTTCCCCAGAAGTGAGGAGCTGGACCCCAGCTGAGGGTTTTGTGTCTCTTCCCCTGGTTGCACCCCATAGCCTTGACTGGGGTGGCCCCAAGCTGGTCTCTGTGCCTTATCCCTATGAGCGGTGCTCCAGCCCTGTGTCGGTGGGGTTTCGGTGCCCCCCACACCCCCATCCGGTGCCCAGCACTAGCTGGGTGGTGCGGGCGTCCCCTCCCAGCCTAACACAGCCTTTGTGTTATCAGCCCTGAGACGGGATGGTTTGTTCGGTGAGATAAGGGGCAGCGACCTGCCCCTGGAGTCACAGACAGACCCAGAGGCTGCTCCCCGACCGTGGTGGGGTGGTGCCGCTGATATTGTATCTCCCCCCCCACCCCAAGTGGCTGGGGTGAGGTTTTGGGGTCCTGTCTGCAGCCCCCGTGGCACTGTCCTGCTGGGGGTTTTAGGACCTGAAGAGCAACGCCCCTGTGCCTGGGAGCAAGCAGCAGCCAACCAGCCAAACTCTCTGCCCTGGCGTCCCCGATGGAGGCAGCTGAAGGAGGACTCGCTTCCCTCTGCCTTTGTGGGACCCCCATTGGGACTGCAGCGGGACACAGACCTCGCGGCGGCTGCACGCCCGCTCACCGCTCTCCCCCTCTCGCTTCCCTTGCAGAGCACTACAAACACCACTGGTTTCCCGAGAAACCCTTCAAAGGCTCCGGCTACCGCTGCATCCGCATCAACCACAAAATGGACCCCATTATCAGCAAGGCAGCTAGCCAGATCGGACTCAGCCTCCCGCAGCTCTACCAGCTCCTGCCCAGCGAGCTCACGCTCTGGGTGGACCCCTACGAGGTCTCTTACCGCATCGGGGAGGACGGCTCCATCTGTGTCTTGTACGAAGCGACCGCCACGAAACCCGGGAGCTCCTACGGGATGCTCACCTGCAAGAACCAGATGATGTTAGGTCGCACCAGCCCTTCCAAAAACTACATCATGACTGTCTCCAGCTAAATACTCCTCACGTCCTTACACTGCCAAGACCCGGGCTACTGTATACCTCATCTGAGGATCTATTTTTAAAATGAAGAGCTATTTATATTTTTTAAGAAAATCCAAGAAAATCCAAAATTAAAATATTGGGCACTGCTTCAGACAGGAGCAGTGTTTTCGGTGCCTTTTTTAAAGCTGTTGCAAGCTTATGAGTTTTTATTATGAAGCCGATATCTACCTAATTAGTGTTGGATGGCAATTTCAGTGGGCTGGCTCGCTCACTTGGGCACCTTGGAATGGAGGAAGAGGGGGAAGAGGTAGGCTGGGAAGTGTGGCTGGTGGGGGGAGATGTCACCTCCTCCCTGTCCTGGTCCCTAGCAGTGTTGTCACCAAGTGTTGCGATACTGCTGGGGAAGGGACAAGGGACATCTTTGCTTCACCAGTTTTACTTCCCAGCTCATCTGATCTCTGTGGCCTGGATAAATCATACAGGGGAACCTTGCCCTAAGGGCTGGGTGATGCTGGGGGCCCTGGGACCTCTCCTGCTTTTGCTTTTCTGGACCCACCGACTGAGCGCTGCAGCTCTGGGCTGCCCCCCTGGAGCACAAAGCAAGGGGCAGTGCATGGCCGGTCTCCAACCCCTCCATCTCCTGCCTGCTGCTGGGCTGAGGGGCCCTGGGGGTGTCCTCGCCATGTGAAACACCCGAGGCAGAGATGTGGTGGTTGGGGAGCACCAGGCTGCGCCATGGCGGTCCCCAGGATGAATACCGCAGATGCTGTGGTGGCACTGGGGTGCTCTTTGTTCCTGGTGCTCCCCAGTACCTGGCTGTCACCACTGCTTTCTGCACGCTGGCAGGGTGCTCCAGACCCTGAAATCAGCTCTGAATTACAAGGCCTGCCTGCTCTGGAGGGCTCGGACATCCTGCCCGTGGCCTCTTGCATGTAAAAAATTGCCTAATCTGGTGCTGATGACCTGCTGCGTCACTTCTCTGGAAGAGCTGAAGCAACTTGCCTTGTGCCCTAGAGGTTGGTGTCAGATCCTCTCTTGCCTTCTCTCCTAAAATCCTGAAGTATTGGGGATCTCTGCCCCCCTGTGCTTGCTGCAGTCCTGAGGCTGGGGTGCTCAGGTGCTTTGGGGTCAGTGTTGCTTTTAAATTCCCACCTCTTCCCTCTCTTCCTCCTCTGGGTGCTCAGCAAGAGGCTGACCCTGGGAGCTGGCTCAGCTGAGACCTTGTTGGGGGCACCACCTGGTTCCTATTTCTTGGTACACAACTGTTTTGCACAATTAATGCCTGGTCCTGTGCTTTGCCCATTCAAGCAGAACTCCTCGTGGAGTCCCCGCGGTACTTGTATTCAGGGAGACTTGCCTGAGCGTCGCTCAGGATTTGGCCCTTAAACTGCTCTGGCTACTACAGGTTGGGTGGGAACCAGCAGTGCTGCCCCAAGAACTTTTATCTACCTGCTGGGGAATGAGCCTTTGCCGGGATGTTGTATGTCCGTTGCCTTTTTCCTAACCAGCTGGTGCTCCTGCAGTGATCCTGGGAGGAGTGATTGAAAAACCAGGGCATTGACGTGGTTTGTTCTAACGAAACTTTCCCCGAGCTGTTTTGCAGCACGCTCTTACCTTCCTCTTTTCTTGACCCAGCAGCTGACTGGCATAACCAGAGTTGTTCTTTCCCAGCCTTTGATGAATCAAGTTCTCAGACAATTGTGCAATATATTTCAAAACCCTGAACGCTCTGGGAGAGGAAGGAAGCCTCCTGTCTGCCACAGTTCTTAGCTTTGTCTTTAATATTAAAAATAGCATAGCTTCCCCAACTTGGACTGCTTTTCAGGTGGAAAAGTAAGTTCAGATTTCTGTAGCAGTTTCAAATCACGATTTCCTGAACTGGAAAACCAGCCTCGATTGGTAACTCACCACTTGACATTTTAACAGGATCTGTTTGTCCCTGAGCAGTAATAGGCGGCAGCTCTGAAGTTGCATCACTTCCCTCTGCATCACTCGAATCTCTCACATCTCCAAAGCAGAAGCTGAAAGAAGCACTGGGGCTTTTCCCTTGGTGACCTTGTGCAATAGGTGACATCACCGAGAGGGGAGTGCCCGGGAACTTCCAAAAAGCAAGCTCCTTTTTCAAGGAAAAGGGGTCTGAGTTCAAGTCATCGCTTAAAAATCTGCTTATGTGGGGAGCTGCCGAGGAGAGCTGCGACGTGTCCGGGACGAGCGCTGTGTGCTCTGCTGGGCTCCTGGCTGGGTGGGGAGTTTTCCTGGAGGCTGGCACTTGGGTTGTAATTTGTCACGATCGGTGCGGTTTTAAGGTTTTACCCCTCTATTACCCTGTTCCCTCCCTCTTACCAGAAAAGAGCTCGTGAGGAACGGCAGCCCACACCAAAGGAACACACTAATCTTAGCCTGCCCCCGCTCCCAAAACAAAAATAGCCGAGTTCTCTGTCCCCGGTGTGGAGGAGTCTGGTGTTAAAGGTGTCTTGTTAGCTTCAAAGCCACCCGGATCTGGGTGCGATCCATTTCTCTTGTAGCTGGTTCCATGTAAAAGCTGTGAATTAGTGTGCTCTTGCCTTTTTTTTGCCTACAAGCCTGATACTCACTTTTAGAGCCGGATGGTGTGTGTTTTAGGAGCGTGTCTCGGGGGGGGGGTCCTCTCCCCGGTTAAACAAGCTGGACTGTTGAACGGGACCTGCTTTTTGTGTCTGGTGAAAATGGTAGAGAGTTTGTAAGCTACGCTCGGAGGAGGGAGTGGATGGTTACTAATTGTATAGTAGTGTTTTTATATACGGAATGTACAGATCCTTTGACAGACGTATGCTTTTGTTACTTTAATAAAAATGTAGCAGTACCAGCGAGCCTCGTCTTCTTCCTGGGAGCTGTTGTGTGCTTACAAAGAGGGTTGGGATCACAGCCGAAATCCCACAAGTGCCGTGGGCTCGGGTAACGTGTGGCTGGCTGCTGACACCCAGCTGTGAGGAGGAGGAAGAAAGCTGCTTACTCAAGGTGCTGACTCGAAGCCTGACCCTCCAGCCCCACGGAGGGAGGGCTGGGAATGTCAGTGACTAACGCAGGGCCGCGGGTGTCCTGCCACAGCTCCTTCCCGTGCTGACTTGGCTTTTCCGGGCCGGGCATTGGGGGCTCAGTGCAGCTTCTGGAAATCCCATCTCCGGCCAGGGCACCAAGGTGCTAGAGCTGACTGCCAGCTCCTTCCCAACACTAAACACCAAAAAAAATCTTGGAAGCTGGTGATTCATGGCACAGAGGTGGCTCCTGGTTGCCCCCAGCGGAGCTGACCCCGTGGGGTGCCCCAAAGTCCTATTGCTGAGCCTTCCCTGCCGCCCTTCCAGGCCCAGCTGAGTCAGCAGGCCCCACGGGGCAGGAAGGGCGCGAGATCAGAGGATCGAAATGTTGGGGCTGGCGGAGGATGCTCGGGGACGGTCATGGCAAAGGCAGCTGGGGCTGATTCAGGACAGATCCTGTTTTGGCTGTGTTGAGGCTGGTGACTGCAGCAGGGAGCTGTGACAGGGGCGGCCACCTCGTGTCCTTCCCCCACCTCCGTGCTCAGCTTCAGGCCTTCAGGCTGACCTTATATAAGTAAATTCACCAAATCAGCTCACGTGGGTGCTTGCTTTGGTCCCAAACCTGCCCAAACATTTCTGTAAGGTCCAGGAGGGCTTGAATTGCAGCCTGCAGGGTCCTGGTCCCCCACCCCAGCTGCTCCCAGGGCTGAGGACTTTCTGGAGAGCCGCTGCCGAGGGTGGGCACCGGCCCGGCCCCACTCAGCAGGCCCCAAATCACCTCCTCCCCTCCTGCTTTTATCACGCCGGGCCTCCTCGAGGAGGAGGAAAGCAATTTGCGGGCTGATGTTGGTGCTGTGTCAAAGCCACTCCTTTTTGAACTCATCCCTTCATTAGTTTCAATAAACACGCCCAAATTGCTGCTGCTTGTGAAACGAGGCTGTTAGGGAGGAATGGGCGTCCCGCTTGGCCGCTGATTAGCTCGGCAGTCACGCAGGTTCAAAGGCTTCCTGCAGTCAGCTGATGGTGGCCAGACCCTGTCTGGCTTGCCCGGGCCAGCGTGCCACGGTCCCTGTTTGGGCCGGCACAGTCCTTGCCCCAACCCGTGCACCCCAGCCCGTTTTTGGGGCCGTAACCGCGGAGCCTGGGCCAGCACGAGCAGAGCTGAGATCCTCGAAAATCCGAGTCGCCGGTAGCCAAGATAAAAATACAGCTCTTACGCAGGGCGGCGTTTAGCGAGGAGTCAGCTCCGTGGCACAGCAACCAGACCCCCCCCTGCCAGCCTTTTAAGAGGTGACTCATCTGCTATTTTTATTTTGTTTGTCGCGTTTCTTCTGGTAGGATCACGATACCTGGCGTTGAACGCTGCGTTATACCAGGGGGGCGTCTTTATCCCCCCTGAGCCCTTCCCAGGCCTTTCGAGGCTGGGTCTTAGCCCTCAGCCTGCTTTCCCATCATGAGGTTGCCGAGCATGTCCCAGGACCAGCTCTGGAGCACGGGGAGGCCGAGCAGAGGCACGGCTGCGTTACACCCCAGGTACCCAGGTGCTCCCCTGCGTGCCTGGAGCAGCTGCAGGAAAAATGGAAAATAAATAAAAATGCGCCCACCTCTGCCCACCTCCTGCCTGTTACAGTTTGGGCTCTTTTTCTGCCCCGCTTTTTGTTGGATTTCTGCTGGGATTATTATTATTTTTTTTTTCATTTGGGTGTTTCTGGGAGGACAGGGAAGTGCCTGGCTCAAGGAATCCGGGTCAGATAATGTCCCTGTAATCGGAGATCGGCATGATGTATAAACGAGCACGCATCCCTGACGTGTCCTCGGCGAGATCACAGCCCTTTGGCCCTGCCTGCACCGCCACACACCTCCTGCGTCCTGCAGCCAGGGGGAAGGATGAGTCCCCATGAGGTGACACCCACCTGGAAATGAGTTTCCCCCACAAAACCCCTCCATGGGCAGTGCTGGGTCGAGCTTTTGATGCCTACGGGGAGTAAAAAGGGCTTTAATGTCCTGTCCCCAGCGCTGTGCTGTTCCTGCTCGCCATGCCAGGCTGCCCAGGCGTGTGTGTGTGCAGCTGCAGCACCGTCTGTCCGTCCTCCTGGGAGCTGGGGGTGCCTGGGGCTGTCTGTTGGAGGAACACGCTTGGTGCGAAGCCCAAATCAGCCTCGGGAAATGCCCTGACCCGAAGGCAGTGACCACCACAGGACAGGATCTCTGCAGGTCCACACGGAGATTTCGCTTGATTCACATCAAAATATCATTGGATTTTGTGCGTGTGCATTTGTTTGGCTCTTTCCCGGGGCCCCTCCAGCAGCAGTTGGGCATTTCCCAGCTGTGGGTTATCAGAAAAGCAACATCAGCAGAAATGAAACCGGGCGCCGCCAAGCCTCCTCCCGCGTTCACGCAGGGCTCGGCCTCCGCCAGGTGCTTCCTGCCCTTTGTTTGCCAGCGGGGCGAAGGCACCGGGACGGGACGGGACCGGCTATTTCGGCTCAGCCGAGGCCAATCAGGCACTCGTGTGGGTGCAGCTGCGCTCGCCTGTATCTGGGGCGAAGCAGCCGGCAGCGGCTCTCGCCGCCCTGCCCCAGCCTCAGGGTTGGGAGGGGAAGGCGCAAGCTCCGGGGCACACCGGTGCCTGCGGTGCTGCGCAGCCCAAATGATCTTCCCAGGATCTGCCGGAGCTGTAGAAAGTTTGCAACCACGTGGCCCGGCAACGGGAAGGTGGTTTGTGGGCTTTGGAGGGGTTGGTGCTGCGCCAAGCCCACGGCGCTCTGGGTGGCAGCCGGGCGGCAGGGCTGCGGCATCGCCACCCTTTGCAAGCTCGGGGCGCAGGCAGGGGTCCCTGGGTCTTGTTTTGCACACAGGCTGCTGTTTTTTAGCAAGGCTGGTGGAGAGATTTCTGGCTGGGAACTGTGATCCTCACCTGCCCTTCCTCCTGAAAGACCTTCTTCTACCTCTCTGGAGAGCGGGGGGACCCGCTCATGAGCTCCCCACAGCCCCGACCCTTCCTGGCTTTGCTCTTGTACATCCCCGACAGCCCCACGCACACCAGCGTGAAGGGGAACACCCGCCTCTGCCTTTCCAGCCCTTGCTAAAAACTGAACCGAGACATGGAAAAAAACCCCTCCTTCCTCCAGAAAGGTCACCGGCAGATGCGAGTGCGTCGCGGCCGCCGCACACCCACTCGCCTCCCCCCACGGGGCGCGGCGCCCGTCTCGGTGCTCGCATCTCCGCCCTCGCGGCTCGCTGGGCTTGGAGGGGCTCCAAGAGCAGCCGGGGCAGGCTGCAGCGTTGCTTCGTGCTGACTTACCCTGAAAACCTTCCCCCAGAAGGAGCACAAAGCTCGGGGCTGAGCCCCGTCTCCGCTCCCTGCTCGCTCCCTCTCGCTCCAGCGCAGAGGCACAGTGCAGGTCCTGCACAAAACTCCGGTTTATTAAAAATTACTGCAGGGAGAGAGAGGGGATGGGGCCGTTCCTTGCACGAAGGGGGAAGGAATCTGCTGCTGGTGCCCCGAAATCGTGCCCTGAGCACATCCGTTAGCACACGGGGCATGGCATGGCCCCCAAATGTTGTCCCCCTTCGAGGCGAACGCCTCAAATGGCACAAAAGTGGGGTCTGGAGAGGGCACGGCCCTGCTGGGGATGGGACAACCCCACAGGACAACCTGCCTGGCCCCACAGGGCTCCAAATGCAGTGGGACCCCACATCCCCCTGCTCCCGCAGTGCCACCGAGGGGCTCAGGGTCCCAGGCGCTGACTCGCCCCAGCCACCCCCGTGCTGCGTCCCCTGGGGAGAGGCTCCCGAGGTCCAGACAGATGGGCAGGGGGCGAGGAGCCGCTTTCAGCTGCTTTTTTGTTCTCCCTCTGCGCATCCCACGGGGAGAGCTGTCCCCGTCCCCGTCCCCATCCCTGTCCCCATCCGGGCCCCTCCGCCGC
The DNA here is from genome assembly GCF_964034855.1 of Anser brachyrhynchus. NCBI lineage: Eukaryota > Metazoa > Chordata > Aves > Anseriformes > Anatidae > Anser > Anser brachyrhynchus. The sequence goes on along the minus strand of NC_137720.1, from coordinate 3,464,264 downwards.
GGCTGCCCGGCTCCGACGCTCTCATTTACGACCTGTTGGGGGATAAAAGGGGCTTGTTGGCGGCGGCGAGCAACTGGTGTGCGGGGACAACTGTTGCCATCTGTCTGCTGGGGCGGTGGGGGGGGGCCGCGGCTGGGGCTGGGTTTTGTTTCCCCTTTCATGCACCACTAAACTTTGCACCTTTTGTTTCCCAGCGAAGGGTTTGAGAGAGCCAAGGAGAAAAGGAGGCCTCCCCGCGCCGCGCAGGTCAGGGCAGAGCTCGCTCAGCTCGCCGGGGGATTTGCATACGATTCTTATTAAATATTATAATAGTAATTACTGTTATTTCAGGAGTCTGTCAGCATTGGGCAACCTGAACCCCTCCGTCCTCCCCCTGCACCCTGGAGGCATCCTGGCACGTCCTGTGCCGCCGCGCTGTGGGTGGCATCTGATGGTAGCGGGGCACAAACCTTGGGGACAGGAGGCTGTGTGCCCCTTGAGCAGCAGCAGTGCCCTGTAACCCCCCAGGGACGCTGTGTCCCTGTCCCCGAGGGTGTCCCTGTCCCCAAAGGATGCTGCTATCTTGAGCCCGAGGGATGCTGCGCCCCTGTCCCTGGGGATCCCGTGCGCCTGTCCCCAAGGGCTGCCGTGCCCCCCGTCCCTGTGGGATGCTGTACCCCAGTTCCCAAAGGACACCGTGCCCTTGTCCCCAGGGGACACCATGCCGTGGTAGCAGCAGCAAGGCGAGGGCAGGGCACAGGCAGGGCTGTGGGAGCAGCCGGGAGCGGCGCTGGCTGCCCCGGGGCATTTTGTGCTTCCTCCTGGAGCGGTGTCAGCGTCTGGGACGGGAGCGCAGCGCCCGGGGCGAGCCTCAGCCAGGCGTGTGAACCTCTCCGGGCTGCCTGGGCTTTGTTCAGGGCCTTCAGCTCCTCGCTTTGCTCCGCTTGTGCCACGTCCAGGGGTCAGCAACAGCATCTGACCCCCTCTGCAAAATGCAAGGAGCAGCCCAGGTTCCCCCAGGCAGATGGGTGCTGAGCAGGAGACACCAGGAGGGACCAGAGCAGGGGACACGGTGCCAGGCCAGCCCTGAGAGGGGACTGTCACCTCCCTTGCAGTGGGTGGCCGCTCTCCACCCAGTGCAGAGCCCGGATCAGGTCAAGGTCTGGGATCCTGAGCCCCCGAAGGACTCCACAGGGGGATTCTCTGGATTCAGAGCCAGGCAGGGCGCGTTGGGGCTTTTTGTGTCCCCAAATTGCCAGCTCCAGACCAGGCAGACACACACGGCAGTACTCAGGGTGGCCGGGATGGAGCAGTCCCTGCCGGGCTGACATCCCGGCCGGTGGCAGACATGGAGGGATGGGGACTTAAGGGAGATGCTGGGTCTGCGTCCCAGCCTCTGCTGGATGAGAGAGGTTCCCCTCTGGGGAACCGCCGGGAAATGTGTTATGGGAACGGGCCAGGGGCAACAATGTCCCTAAGCCCTGCACCGTCCCCCTGCTCCCAGCTGCCAGACGAAGGGCCAGGCCCCTTTTCCCTCTGACAATGCCCTTTTACCGGGGAGTTTACGTCTATTATAGCACCAGATAAAACAGAGAAGGGGAAGGACGGGGCTGAAGCGGAGCAGCTGCCCTTGCTGGCTGGTCTGGGGCTTTGTTCTGAGTTAAAAGGCTGCAGCCAGGCTGGGACAGCGGCCGCTGCTCCCTGAGGAGCGATGGCTGGTGTGTGTGCGTGTCCCCGGCCGCTCTGCAGGGGGAACAGCTGGAGTTTGCCCCAGGAGATTCCCCTCTGGGTGTTGACCAGGGGCCCTGGCTCCATTTTGGGATGTTACAAACACCCAGCGAGCAGAGCAAGGCTGAGTCTGTGCCCCCCCAAACCCCGACCCCCCCCAAAAAAGCCCAGCAAGGGAGGCAGTGGGACCACCAAGCCCCCCGGCCACGCCAGCCCCCCGCACTTTTCACTGCTGGCCATGGCTCGGGGCTGCGGCACGGCTCGGGGTCCGCCGCGCCTTTTGAAGCAGAGACAAAGCCCGTCTTGATATTTACGGCACGTGCAGCGGGAGCGCGGGGCGCGCGGGGCTGCGGGACAGATGGCGAGTGAAACAAAAGGGGAGGCAAGAATGGGAGCCGAACAGATTGGGAATTTCCTGCCCGTCCCTCGCCCCCCTGCCCAAACGCTGCTGGGGACGTGCGGGGAGGACGGGTGCCAGTTCTGCAGTACGGGGGGGCAGTCGGCCCTCTGATGGCCCCCAGAGTGTTTTGACTGAGTCCCGCCAGCTGCTTTGGCCTCCCTGAGCCCCTAAATCCTGATCCCCCAAATCCCAGGCTCTGTTTAACTCCTGGCGTGGAGCTGCGAGCGCTGGGAAGCTTCGTGCTCCCCCAGGCCTCAGTCTGCTCCTCTGTGAAATGGGCCCACGCGCTCGGCCTCGAGCGGTGCCGGGGGCCCTGCCGAGCTCTGTCCCCCCCCCGGCGCGTGTTCCTGCTGCCTCGGCACTTTTCTTATCTCTTCCCAGCAATGTCGCAGCTGCCGCGGCCCAGATCCAAGCGGCTTATTAATAATCAACTTTTATTGCTCGTCACGTCGCGAGCACGTCTGCAGACAGCCAGGTGCAGGGGGAACATTTGCGGCCAGCCCTGCCCAGCCCCGGCCACGGGGTCCTTTTGTCCTCAGCACCATCCAGCGTGCGAGCGGGCGCTCGTCGGCGCGAGAAGCGGGGCCATCGCCCCGGGGAGAAACCAGAAAATTCAGACGGCCCCATCCCGACCTAGTCCGAGAACAATAAAGGTTTTAGGTTAAGGCTGGGGAGAATTGAGCAAAGGGAAGTGCTGAAGGACAGGACGCCGGGTGCACGTCCCGGTGACTCACGGCGGCCCCACAATCGCCCACCCGCACACCGACGGCGCCGTGCGCGGCGCTCACGTCCCCGGGGGGCTCTGTCCCCCCCAAACCCGCAGCCGTGTCGGTGCTGGCCTCAGGTCAAAGCTGTCCCTCGCTGGTTTCTTCTCCCCAGAGGGGAGTGTTTCGGGAGGTTGTTTTTAAGCACAAATCCTGCGCTTCCTGGAGCGGTGCTGCGCTAAGGGCTGGGGAGCGCTGGAGCTGAGGGAGGCTTCGAGGGGGAGAGCAGAGAAACGGGGAGGGGAAGAGGATCGGGGGGAAGAGCCTGGGAAGGGGTTGGGGTGCTGGGACTGGAGGGTTTTTAGGGGAGCTGTGAAGAAACCCTGCCCATCCCCATGGGGAACCCCGCTGGTTTTTAGGGTCTGGCGCAGAGGCGACCCCACAGAGGCTGCGGGGCACAGCCCTGGGGGACGGGGGAGCTGGGTTCGGTTGGTTTGGGGCTTCCCCTCCTTTATGCTCCTTGGTGGGTCCGGACAAAGCCCCACGCTCCGGCATCCTCCTCCTGGGGGCCCCCCGGACCCCCGCCCCTCCCAGCAACAGGAGGAGGAGGAGGAGGAGGAGGAGGAAGGGGATGAAGCCCCCACCCTGCCCTCCCCTACACGGCAACAGGGCAGCGATTGGGCGCTCAGGGGCTGGCAGGACCAATGGGGTCTCCCCCTTTTTTTGGGGAGGGAGGGAAGGGAGGGGGCAGCGGAGGAGGGGGACGGCGCAGCCCCTCTCCCCTTCGCCCCCACCCCCCCGCGGGAGGCAGCCCCCGGCCCCCAGCTGGTGGAAAGCAGCAACTGCAGCCGCCGTGGGTGAAGCACCCTTGGGGGATGCTTTTGGGGTCCCAGCAGGGCCAGGTCCTCCCCCCGGTCCCCTGCCCCGAGCTGGCTTTTCCCCAGCTCTCACCCAAGAGATGCGCTTTGCTTCTAAGGGTGGGCACCCCTGGGTGCAGGGTGGCCCCCAAACCCCATTGCCGGGACCCCTGGGTGCAGGGTGGCCCCCAAACCCCATTGCCGGGACCCCGGGTGCAGGGTGGCCCCCAAACCCTGTTGCCGGGACCCCTAGGTGCAGGGCATCTCCCAATCCCCACTGCTGGGGGCCGTGGGGAGTGGGAGGAAAGCCGTGGCCACGTGTGATGGGCAAAACCAGCACCCAGCAGCAGCCTCGGGGACCTCAGCAGGCTGCAGGAGGTGGTGATGGGGATGTGGGGTTGTGCCCGTCCCTTTGTGGCTCCGGGGTGTGGATAAGGATGGGGAAGGGGGCTGGAGTGGGGTCTTTGTGCCTCTGCTCCCGCCTGACTTCTGCAAGAGCCTTTCCTGGAGCACGAAGCCCTTTCTGTGCACCCCAGCTCTCCAAAAATCCTTCCCATCTGATTTTTTTTTTTAAGCATCTTCCAGCTCAGCTGTTAAAAATAAGCAAGGCTGAATGCCGGAGGACTTGCAAGCATCCAAAATATAACGACCAGAAGCACTGCGCCAGCAGCACCGCCATCCTTTCTCATCCTTCCCCTAACTGGCAGCCTTCAGCGTGTGCTTTTTCCCTCTGTATTTTTACACCAACTCCACACGCGGTGTGTTGGGGCGGCAGCTCCGTGGCGTGGGGAAGGCGGCGGCCGCGCGTGCAGTGTCTGGAACAGCCACCAGACGGCAAATCCAGCCTGGGTTATGTCCACGGGAAGGTCTGGTCTGCAGGAGGGGATGCTCAGAGCAGCCCAGACGCACGGACCTCGGCCTCTCCCTGCATTTGGGATCCCTCAGACACGTTCGGTGCAGTTACAGAAGGGGCTTTATTGGTCGGTATGATATCTACAGTTCATGCGTCGGTGATAGTACAGGTTTTTTTTGGGTTTTTGTTTCTATAGAGTTAGCATGCAGTTTAAATGCAGAGGGTCGAGATGACCTCTTCAGCTTTGCAGGTCATCTCCAAAGCTCAGCTGCCCCTTTGGTTCTCAAACTAAGCCGCCCAAAGAACCAAGGGGGTGTTTTGGCTCTCGGTGAATGGGGACGTGCTGCTGACCGATGCACATGGTGCTGCTAGATCGTTTTCAATGAGAGACCCCAATTAGCGGGGCGGGGAAGAGCTCCGAGCCGTGCTGGCAGGCAGGGTAGAGCCGGGCACACCGCGTTGATTCACACCAGGATGGACCCCGCAGGCACGGATGAGCTTTAGGGGTCAGATCCCGGGATTTTAGGAGCAGCAAAATCCCTCCCTTGTTAAACCCAGGTGGATCCTGCCTGGCCCTTGCACCTCACCTGTGCTGGGCCTGTGTTACACCAAGCTCTGCTCCTGGTAATCAGGGGCATCCACAGCTGAGCGGTCTGGTTTTGGCAGATCTGCGTGCCCCATGCAGACCCCATATAAGCCCCAGCTGCCCTCGTGCCACAGCTGAACGTGATCCCGGGTGCCTCTGGCTGCAGCACCCAGTGTCTGTTCCCTGGGGAGGGGGCACTGGGGGCGAGGGGCTGGCTTCTGGCACAACCCCGAGCTCTGCAGGGCACTGGTGCTGTGAGGCGCCCATCCCTCGCCCCTGGTCCTGGCCCAAACCAGGGGTTGGGAGGGTTTCTCTCTAAGCTCAGCAGCTGACGGCCGCTCGGCAGCAGCAGGAAAGGTTTCTTTCCCATGAGCTTTATGGGGCTGGGGGAAAGGAGGGAAAAAATGAAGGGAAAGAGTGGATTTACTCTTCCCCATCCTAGAGAGAGGGATGCTGGCAGCCAGAGCACCTTTAACCCTTTACCCGTGCAGCTCCCAAGGACCACCAAAGCCTGGCCCAAGGTGAGCCCCGTTAACTGTGCTGGTTCTGCAGGACCCACACCTGAACCCCCCAAATGGAGCTGGGTTTTGGAGATGGGATGAGCTCTCCCCCTTCCCTCCCACAGGGGCTGGGGCATGGCCACGGTGGGATTCGTGCTGGGACCTGTCCCACCCTGCGTGGCCAGGGAGCCGGGAAAGGGGGGGGGGACACGTCTGGGGCTGAACGGATCATGCCCACCCGCGTGGGCCGGCGTTGGAGCACCCTTATTGCACTATTGCAGAAGCCAAGTCAAACCGTCAAGCTGCATTAAAATGGGAGTGAGTGTCTCCCCAGGGACGGGGGAGCGAAGTCCTGAGGACCATGGGGGGGGGGAACCAGGCTAGATCTCGATGACGGTGGCACGCCGCAGGCACAGCGGGGCGTCAGGGGGCACCGCGTTGCGCTTGATCTCGTTCCCGTCGAGCCGCAGGACCTGGAGCCGGGAGTAGTTCATGACGTCCACCACGGTGCAGAAACTGCTGATGGAGAACTCTGCGGGGAGAAGGAGACCCAGGGATGTCAGGGGGACCTGGTCCGGAGATGGGCCCAGGGGAACCGAGCCCATGCCAGGATGGGCAGGGAAATGATGAAAGTGCCCCTAAATCGCCAATTATTCCTGCCAAAGTGGGCTCTACGTCCTTCTGCCTTAAGCTGGAGGAGAGGCTGGTGCTTCTGGCCGCAGTCAGAAGCAGCCCATGTGTGCTCAGAGCTCGGGGAGCCGCGGCTTCGCCCAGCGTGGCTGGAGAGCGGGTAGGAAAAAAGCACGGGGAGCTGGGTGGTGTCAGCTGGAAGGCATCGCTCTGCAGTGGGAATTGCCGTTGCGTTTCATCAGCCTCCACGAGCTGCAGCATCCAGACCCCCCCCAGCACCGCTGGGGAGCGCGACCACCCAGGCAGTGTGTCTGGGGACACGTCCCTGTCCCCGTCCCCGTCCCCTCTCCTTTCCTCTGCCCCCCAGCTGCTGCCAGCCCCTCTCAGGCCTGGCCCTGCCTGGGTTTGGAGGGAGGACACGGAGCAAATCCTGATTTTGTGCCGGATTTGGGACAGCAGCGACCGACTAGAGGGCAGCAAAGCTCCGGGCTGGGAGCTGCTGGGGAAGGCACTGGGTGCACTGGGGTGCTGCGGGGCACCCAGCCCCAATTCCCCAGCTGAGTTGGGCCACTCTGGGCTGTTTGGCTCCATACGAGCGGCTTTGGGGCAGAGGCAGGGGGGTGATTTGGGTGGCAGGAGGAGGATGCCAGCCCCGAGAGGGCAGCAGCATCTCCTCGGGGGCTGCACAGCACCCAGGGGTGCAGGGGGTGCTGCAGGCACCTCGCCCCCCCACCGAAGGGCTCCCGGGGGGGCTCCCAGGGCTGCTCTAAAGGCCAGCAGCAAAACCCGCAGCTGGAGCAGCTCTGCAGTCGAGCCCGGATGGCTCCGCGGTGGTTTCATGGCATTTGTGGGCAGATATTAACAGCCACACGTTTTGAAAGCAAACATTTGGGAATCTGCTCTTGTTTTCGTGTTTCTGTCGGTTCCTCGGTGCGGGGTTGTTTCCCTTGCAACAGCTGACTGCGGCACGGTGCATCCCCAGCCTGGCCTCGCTCGGGGGCTTCGGCACCCCTCCTGGGGGGTCCTGCCCTGGGGGCTGGCAGGTGACAGGAGCCAGGGTGGATTTTTCCAGGAGATGCATTTTTTTTCTCTTTCTCTCTCTTTTTTTTTTTTTTTCATTTCTTTTTTTATAAACAGCAACCCCGGAACAATCTGTTCCTTTTATTTATTTGTGTATTAAATGGAGTGAATTTTAGTCCTGGCAGAAGGTTCTCTAATAACTAAGAGCTCCTGTCTGTCCCAGCCCTGGCCAGGATGTGTCCAGCAGCTGCAGGCAGCGAGGGGCTCTGGGGGGGCCATGGGTTTCCAGGGGCTGGGGAGGGAGGGCTGGGGGGCATCAGAGCCACCTCTGGGACATGGGAAGGGCTGGAGCCACGCTGCCCGCAGCTCATAGGGGGTTGGAGAATAAGGCAGAGGGTGTCGGACTGGGGAGAGCTGCAGACGGAGATTTCAGAGCATCCCGGTGGGGAGGAAGGGGGCAGAAGGGGCAGCGGGGAGGGGATGTGCTGCCCCGAGTGCTGCAGGCTGCTGAGCACCGCAGGGTTTGTCCCTGGTCCCTTTGCCCCTGCATCGTCCCTGGCCAGAGCAGCTGGTTTCAGAAACCCCAGCTGGTTTCTGACATCCGCAGCCCGAAGATGCTCAGGCTAAATGCTCGATGGAACCTGAGCTATGAATTTGTGCACCACGAAGGAGCACTCAGAGCCAGCACCACAACCAAACCCCTTTCCTACCTTGTTGAGGACCACCTGGGAGGCCAGAAATCTCCCAAATTCCCCTCTCCTGCTCAACCCCCTACCAGGGGTTCTGCCTCCCCCTTCCTCTGCCCCCTCCCCAGCACCACCGCGCGCCTGCTCACCGTTGATTTGGTTCCCCTGGAGGTAGAGGTTCTCCAGGTGGGTGCTGACCCGGGGGATCTTCTGGAGCCTGTTGTACGAGAGGTCCAGCTCCAGGATGCTGCTGCTGTTGAACGTGTTGGTGGAGAGACCTTGGTTCGTCAGGCTGTTGTGGGACATCCGTACATAGAGCAGCTTGGGAGAAACCTTGAAATAGTCATCGGGGATGGCGTTGATGTGGTTGTACTCTAGGTAGAGCTGTTCCAGGGCCATTGGGAGCCCGTCAGGGACTTTCCTGAGGTGGTTGTAGCTCAGATCAGCCAGGATCAAGGACTTGAGCCCTTTGAGGGAAGCTCCCATCTCAAAAATGTAGTTGTGGCTGAGGTACAGGGCCGTGAGGTTCTCCAGGCCCTCCAGAGCATTGGAGGGGACCTTGGAGATCTGGTTGTAGGACAAGTGGAGCTCTCTCAGGGAGCGGGGCAGGGGGCTGGGCATCTTGGTCAGGTTGTTGTTGTTCATGTACAGCCTCTCCAGGTTTCTGAGCTTGGCAAAGACCCTCTTGCCCATCTTCTCGCTGGTGATCTGGTTGTTGTGCAGCGCCAGCCACTCGAGCTCCGTGGCGTTGTCGAAGGCCCCCTCCTGGATGGCGGTGATCTGGTTGTTCTGGAAGTAGACGTACTTCATGCGGGTGGGCACGAAGGGCAGGTACCTCAGGTTGCGGGTGTCGCAGTACATGGCCGAGGAGAAGTTGGGGGGACAGTCACACTCCTGGGGACACTGCCAGGAAAGGGCCTGCTGAGGCTCAGGGCCGGGCTCTGCCTCCGTGTCGGGAGCCGGGAGGTACGAGTAAACGTACGGGCTGTTCTCATCCTCGTAGTAGGGCATGTAGTTGTAGGAGGACATTCGGGACTGCCGCATGTAGTACTGCAACCACGCCAGGTCCTCCTCCTCGTTGTACTGGCCCAGGGAGGCCCCGCAGAGCGCAGCGACGAGCACGACGGTGGCCCAGCGCATGGTGCGGGCGCTGGGGGGACCTGGGGGGGAAGCAGCAGCAGAATCAGGTGCAGAGCAGGGGCTGGGGGCAGGAGAGCTGCTCCCTGCGGGCTGGGAACTGGGCGGGCTGGGATGTGGGCACAGCCTGGTGGCGCCTGGCAGCGGGGCTGGGGGAGCACGGGGACCCGAGGGAGTCCTACTAAAAGACCCGTGGCTGCAGGCATGTCCCCCTTTGACGTTACCCCATCTCCCCCACTTTCACCTCACGCCTCTTCCAGGGCCTCTCTACTCGCCAAATCTTTCCTATCACTATTTCTGCAGGGGATGGAGATGGGGGCCGCTTGTCGGGGTTTGTGCAAGGCCACAGCTCTGCCCCGAAGGGTCCGGGTTCACCCAAGGCAGAAGGACCACGTCCCACCCCCGTGATCCCACCCCACGGGGGGGCAGTGGTGGCTGCGAGCGCAGGCTGATGGAGCCCGAGGCGGGTTTGGAGGCAGCTCTATATTCTCTATATTTATACCGCGCTCGCTGGCGACATGAGTCGCTGTGGGTTTCATCCAGCTCTCCCTGCCCCCACCACCACGCAGGATGCTCACGCTGCTCGGGACTGATGGAAATCCTGGTAAACAAGATCTGCCGTATTCTGAAGTGGAAACCGCTGCGGAGCTGAGATTTCCCCAGCTGAGCTGCTCCTCCTGGCCTGGTGGGAAAGGGCTGTCACCTGCTGCCCCCCCAGCGTGACACAGGAGAGTGGGACCCTCCCAAAACTGCTTGCCCTGCTTATGAGAACCGATCTGCCTGGGGCTGGAGACCAGCGGAGAGCAGGGCTGGGTGCTCAGCACCACGCAAGCAGCCCCTGGAGCCCCTTGGCTTCGCGTGGGCTTTGCTGCACCGTCCCAGGGCGCTGCGCTGGCAGGATGAGGACGCCAGCTACAGCCTCTCGTCCTTCCCCGAGCCTCGTGGCCATGCCAGCACGCAGAGCAGCCTGCGAGCTCGGCGGCTTGAAATGCCTCCAGGAAATACTCCGGGCCGCGCTGCTCGGAGGGGGAGCGCAGCGGAGGCTCCTGCCTGCTGCCTGCTGTACACGTGGCCGGGAGCGCGGGGCTGCCGCCAGCCCTGCTGCTGCCACGGAGCATGGGGAAACCTCGCCGGGTCTGCACCCTGGGGCACAGCTGGGAAAAGGGGAAAAATGGTGAGGCTCGCTGCTGCTTCCTCCGCCTGACCCCCCCGTGCCGCTGGGGGCTGTCACCCAGCCCCTGCGGAGCTGTGGTGGTGGAGCTGGCTGTGCCCAGGTTTCATCCCCGGGGGTCTGTGCCCTCCTGCCCACCCAAACCGTGCTCCCGAGGGGCTGGCAGGTCGCTCGTCCCCAGCCTGGCGCACCCAGCAGCGAGGAGGGGATTTCTTGCCCGCAGAGCCCAGCAGACAAAGAGGGCACAGTTGTGCTCGGGGCAGCGGCTGCCCCGCCACCGAGGCACGCTGGCAGGCTGCTTGTGCTGGAAGAAAACGGGGGCTGAGACCGAGGAGGGCAGGCACGGCTCTCGCTTTCTCTTTGCAGCCGAGGGACAGAGGAGCCGTGGTCCTTTGGGATGCTGCGTGTGCGGCAGGAGCTTGGCAGTTGCAGGCGAGTTTCTTCTCCTCCCTCCCACTCCAGGGCACTCTGCCTGGTGAAACAGAGCCGTCTGCTCCGTGCTGGGGCTGCTGCCCCTTCCTGGGATCCCTCTGTATGGAGCAGGACCGATCCAGGGCTCCCTCCTCCTTTCTCAGTGCCCCCTTCAGCGTGCCACCAGCCCCTGAGCCTGTCCTCGGCATCCACCCTGCTTCGTTTTGTCTCTCTCCCCTCCCCAGCGGGTTCAGCCCCACTTTTGGGTGGCATCTGCACATGCCAGCCACGTTATCTGTGCAATCCCCCAGCCTCCACGCTTCTGTGCTGGAGGCTGTGGGTCCCATCAGGTCACCCAGGGAAGGAGCAAGGTCTGGAGCAAGGGGCACCACGGGCACAAAACAAGCAGAGGAGGAGACAGCAAAGCCACAGGGGGCTGCAAGCAGGCGCTGCACGTGCCCGGCTGTCGAAGGCTGTGGGTGCAGGGGTCCCAATGCAGGTGTCTGGGGAGCTGCAGCCGGGGCAGGAGCTGCGGGGAGCGGGAGAGGGCACCCGGCTGCCGCGGCTCGCCAGCGCTGGCGCCCGCGCCGTGCCACCCGTGTCGCTGGCATGTGCTCCGCGGGGCAGCCGCCCGCCTTCCACGGCAGGGCTATGGAAATCAAACCTCAAAAAAAAAAAAAAATCGTAATAAATATGGAGATGGACTTACCAAGCTGAGAGCCTCCTTTCCAAAGCCTCGCTGCTCTGCTCCGGGATCTCCCGTGTGTCAAGCAGCATGTGAGTGCGGCGCCCGGTTTGCAAAGGCTGGTGCCCGCCCTAGATCCCAGACCAAATATTGTGCTTGCAGGTCACGGGCTCGGCAGGTTTTTTGGGGAGTGACCTCCTAGCAGCAGACAGTTTGCAGGAGAGACTGAAGAGACCCTAATGCTGCCTGGCGTTATAAATAACCTGCTTTTTCTTTCCTCCCTCTCTCTCTCTCTCTCTCCCTCCCGTCTTTTCTCATAGGAGTGTTGGCACTTTTCAGGCTCTCTCTGTTTAACGAGTTAGTGGAATCGGGGATGTTGTTTTTAAAAGGGCTGTTGTTAGGTCTCCTGTGTTTCTCATCAGGAAGTGATGAAGAGGCCTCTGGCCAGATTAAAAAATCTCTGATTTTGAGGTGCTGAGGATGTGATTCCTGGGGAGAAGCGAGAAAGTATCTTTAACTTTTGCAGTACCAAGGGAAGGGACGTTATGCCTGCCCTGGCTGCAGCCTGGGCTTCTTCCCCAGGAAGCCTCCGTTTATGCAGCCCTGCTATTAAATATTTAGGATAAACATTTCCATGAACGATAAGGCTGCGGCATCCAAGGTAAATAAATTGCCTACCAAAGAGCCACTGTGACAGCAGGAATTTGTCTTCAGCTTGGCAGGAGAGAGATGCCAAGCTGGCATTTCTGCAGACTGTGCCCATCCTGCTGGGGACTGGGGGGTCCCCGGCGAGGCTCCCGGGGGGGCACAGGGGTGTGTGTGTGTGTGCTGGGTGACCGTGGCTGGGGACATGGGAGCTCGCAGCACTCCCTGCTGTGCAGCTCACCAGCTGGGGACGCAGACCCCCTGGGGGTCCTGCAAAGCTGGGGGGCGGTGGGCGCTGATGCAGCCCCCCAGTCCCCATCTCTGCATGCTCCAGCTTTGGCTTTTTGTCGAAGCATTTCCCCCTGCAAGGATTGAGAAGGAGGAGCCCTGCCCCCCCATCGCCTACTGCTCCGTGCCCGGCTCCAGCAAGCACGCCCAGGTCTGCCGAGGAGCCTGGAGTTATTTAGCGAGCTTGGCAGGTGCCCGGCTCCCTCTGGGCTTGCTTTCTCCTTGCTTCCCATCGATATTTCCCAGCCAAAACATCCTCCTCCCTGGGGGAGCCTCGCAAAGATCCTTATCGATCCGCGGGCCTCGCTGCGAGGGGGAGGAATGTGCGGGTGGTTCGCGGACGGGGTGGCGGGGGACAAGCTGTACAGTGGGGACGGTGCCAGGACGCGAGGCTGCCGGGGAAGGAAGAGCATGCCTGGAAAGCACAGCTCACCGCGACACAGCGCGGGGCCCTGGGCTGCAGGGAGAGAGCTGCTCACTCTGGGGTATTCAGAGAAATCCTGCCTTCGAGTGGGGAAAGAGCACAAGGGGCTGTGCTGCCCAAAAAGAGGTAAATCCCTGGTAAAGCAGGGAGAGGTTTCGTGCTCTCTGAGCCTCTGTGGGATTTAATGGAGCTGGCAGCACCTCTCTGTCCCAGGAAAGCATTGCAATTGCAGCTTGCAGCGGGGCAGGGAGGCTGGAGAGGGGCTCGCGGATGTGTGTGGGGTTGGAGGCTGCGGGTTGGGGCAGGGGATGACCCGGCCGGGAGGGCTCTGCTCCTGCTGCCAGGGAAAACGGTGTGCGGGGTGGTGGCAGCCAGTAACATCTGCTGCTCGGCGCCCGGATGGTGTCAACCAGCGTCACATCTCTGGCAGCTCGAGGTGTCCCGGTGGCCAGCAGCTCGGAGGCTTTTGCAGGGCTTGGATGTTGTTCTGGAAAAGCAAAACGTCCGTAGCTGGGTTAGATAAGGGATGCGGCCTCTCTGCCTTCTGCGAGGCCAAACAGGCACAACGCCGGGCAGGCACCCTGTGGGGGAGGCTGTCCTGCAGCGCCCATGGGGGCTGCAGAGCCCTCGTGCATGGTCTGGCTCTGGATGGCTCCGTTCCCCATGGTCACATCCTTCTTTCCCAGCAAAAAACAGTAAAAAAAGGCATGTTTGAGCTTGTTTTTTCTGTTCCCCAGTCACCGGGACTTTCACCAAATCTCAGCCCGTCCAGCTTCAATGTCCTCCGGGACTGGCTCAGGGAGGTGAAAAGTTGCCCTCTAAAGAAGCACACGCACCTTTTTCTCTGGTTAACCCTGAAATCTCATGTCCCAGGTGGCCGGGGTCCCCCAGCCACTGGTGGGGCTCTGCTGCGAGGTTTGGTCAGCTCTGGTGCGATTTGATGAGACCTCGGCACTGCTGCTCATTGCAGCCCACTGCAAAGCTTCTGCAGCTCCCCTTGACTTTTGTGAAACCCTTTGGACATCTCCTTCTATAAACGCCTCTCCCTATAGCTGACCGTTCAAAGAAAGCCCTGAATTGGTAAAGGGAGCCAGGAGAGCTCCGTCCTGCTCGCCTGAAGCCCCCGCTCCCTATCGCTGCCTCATCTCAGCCGGCGCAGTTGCGCTGACGGCCGCAGTCTGCATCTCGTCAGGGCCAGACAGATGCCTGTGTTGGTTTGCTAAACCAAACTGATGTGAACAGTGTCTATTTTGTTTGGGTTTGTTCCGGTTGTTTTGATCAAATCCTCTCGAGCTTTGCTTTTGGAACCACCGAATCTGGCCCCCGTTGGCCTTTATTTTTCAAATCCCGGGCTTGGAGCCGGGAGCGCTGCCTTCTCCACGGACAAGCGCGGTTTCGTCAGGCTGCTTCTGGCACAGGGAGCGAGCGCTTCACAGCCTAAAAAGAATCAAAGCCACCCGATGCTAAGGCCAAAGCTCCTTCTGCCCCTGCGATCGCAGAGCTACGAAGGTGCCGTGCACACCCGAACCCAGCGGTGGCCATAAGCTGCTTCAGAGCCTCTTCCCTTGCTACCCATGGAAAAGTTGTTTCTGCCTCTTCCATGTTTCCAACAAGTTGCAGCTCTGCCGAGCTGCCGGCTGCTCTGTGCCCCCACAGTGCAGGTTTTTGGGTCCCTGTCCCCGTGGGCTGGCTGTCCTGCTGGGCGCGGGGTGCCGGCGATGCTACGTGGGGCTCTCACCCCGCAGCAGCCGGGGGGTTCCTGGGGTCTCCTCCTGGGCTTTGTCCCCAAAAGCCAGTTCCCGAAGGATAAAAGGTCCCTGCTGCTGCTTTGAGGGACTCCAGCCACAGGAGTCCAAGCAGGGAGACCTCAACCCTCAGCACCTTCCAGCCCTGCTTGGGAAGAGGGGCTGGAAATGAGTGGGGCAGCACCTGCAGAGCTCCGTGGTGGCCGGGGCCATGAGGCCACCATCCAGAGCTGCCCGTTGCACCAGGCCTCTCGACAGGGCTCGTGCTCCAAATGCTGGAGCTGAGATGCCCTGGAGCCGCTCTCCAGAGGCTCCCAGGTTTGCGTGGCCTTTCTGGGTGTTTGCAACCAGACGTCCTCTCCCTCACCTCCCCGTCCTGCCACCCAGAGTCGATCCCTGTGGTGGGGCTCACCTCTCCCGTGCCTGGAGGAGCAGCCCCACAGCTTCCCCGGGGATTATCCCCTCCGTGCTTCCTCCAAAACCAGCCCCAGCTGGAAGCCCCCCCCTTGCTTTCTGAGGATGCCGGCAGCACCGGCAGGTAAATACCAGGAAAAAGAGGGACGGGGGAGTGGGGAAATCCTGGGGGGAGCAGCAGCAGCTCCCGTGGGGGCTCAGCCTTGGCTGAACCGTGCAGAGGGAACGCGCTCAACATCTGGCGACCGCCTGCAGCTGCTGCAGTCTCCTCCCAGAAATTCAAGGGTCAGCAGGGAAGGGCAGGGCGAAGCCTCCCTCGACCTCCCATCTCACCCCGGCCTCCCTCTTCCCTTTTTTTTTTTTTCTTTCTTTGTTCTTTTTCTTTTTTTTTTCCTCCCCTTTCCTCTTTTAGCAATACTTTCTGCAACCCAAACAACATTCTTGAACCAGGATTTGAGGCGGCGGGGAGGGAATCGGTCACTCGGAGACAGCGCGACGGCGGCGGGAGCCCCAGGGCTCTGCTGGAAACTCTGAGTCGGGCGCGGGCGATGCTCTCACCGCGGCTCCCGTGTGTCAGCGCGGGCTGACCCCCCCCCCGGGGCTCTGGGCTCACCCGGTTTCTACGGGAGGTGCTGCAAAGCTTCCCTTGCACCAAGCTGTAAGGGCTCACCCCGGCTGAAAATGGGGTGAGAGGTATCTCCGCACCAGCCACACGCGGCTCTGATTTGCCCCAAAGTCTCTTCTGGGGGAGAGGGACAAGGGGAGGGGCAGTGAAACCCAAATCGTCCCCTACCCACACACACAGCCCCATTCTGCTCCCAGCCACCGACTTCACAGGGCCACCGGCGCTGGGAAATGATGGTTTAGCTGGGGAAGGCTCTGCACCGTCCCACCCTAATTACAGGCTGCCTTTGGGGCCCCGCAGCCCGATGTAATAACTGCCTGCCTCTTGGGGCCTGGGGTTTATTAGGGGGTGCACAGCATCCTCCCAGTGCCTTGGGTGCAGGAATGTCCCCGCAGCTCCCAGCCCTACCGATGGGCAATAAATGGTCTCGGGACATCTGCACGCACGCTGTGATCCCCTCCCCTGCAGCCCCCACGCGCTGGATTTCTTAAAAACCCATCGACGGGCTCCTCGCAGCGTGGATTTACCAGCACAAAGAGGGCCAGAGCTTATTACAACCACTGTAAAACGTGTTTGAAAAGGTTAAGTGCCTAATTTAGAACAGAGCTGGAAACTCTGAAGCATTTCCTCCTCCCGTCGCTCCCTCTCCTGTCCCTGGACGTCTGCTTTACGCCGGGAACATCCCCGTGGCCAAGGGAGGCTCGCTCTGAGCACGCAGCGAGGCACCTTTGGGAGCCCGCAGGTTCGGCAGAGCAGCCAGGAGAGCAGCTAGCAGGGGGTTAGCCAAGTTCAAAGCCACTGCGGGGGACAGGCCACGTAGCCCCGGCAGGTGTCACAGGCTCCGGTGCCGTGATTTACGGCCCGTGGTGCAGCTCTTCGGGCTCGTAGATGTCACAAGGCACTGGGGACAGATCCAGCAGGGTGCTGCCACCCTCCTGGCCCCATCCGTGGCACCGGTGTACCCTGACCCGCAGCAAGGCCCTGCCCCTGCTCCCCGGGGAGGGGGGTATCCGAAAACAGAGCCCCCCCTGCTTGGCCACCGCAGGACACAGCAGCACCGCTGGGACGTGGCAGCAGCCCCCAGCCCCTTGCTGGAGCAATAGGGAGGGAGGAGGGGATGGGAAGAGGTTTGGGGACGGGGATTGCTCTGCGTTTTGAGGCTGAGCAAGGTGCCCCGCCGGGAGCCAGCCGCCTCTCCCCTTCCCTCCCCGCCGTGGCATCGAGGGAGCTCCAAAGGCTGCCAGGTGCTGGCTGCAGCCGTGCAAGGAGCAGAAGGAAAAAACGCAGCGTTTCCTTGCTCAGAGCCCTCAATTCATGTCGTCAAAGGCCCTTTGAGCGCCTGGCTCCTCTCAGAAGCCTCCCGGCTCTCCTGAACAAACAGCAGATGGGAACAGGTTCCCTCCAGCCCGCTGACTGAGGCTCCTGGATGGGGAAAATCTCGCAGCCTGTCCCCTGCAAGCAGGGAGCCTCGGAGCCCTCGTGCAAGGTGCTGAGCCCCAGGGTCCCTTCTCTGCCTGTGCCCAGCCCCGTCCCTTGGTGCCAGCCTCTTCTGTCCTCAAAGAGAGCGCCCGGTGCCCAAACCTCCCTGCAAACAGGGCTGCAGACGCGCCTGGAGCCAAATATAAACCGGTGCGAGATTAATAAATTATAAGCAGCAACCTGAGCTGCACCAGGGAGCACACGAGGAGAAGGCCTTGCGCACGCAGCCGTGGGTCCCTCCTTCCTACCGCTGCCCTCAAACGATGCCAACACCGTTAAAATGTGCAGGGCCCCCCCCCCCCGATGGATGCCCCCATCCGTGAAACGCAGCCAGCTCTGGGATGGGGGCAGCAGGGCTGGCGACGGGGGGGGTGATGGAAGGATCTGGTCCTGTGCCCCCCACCCACAGCCCCGTGATGGGCACCCAAGCCTTTGCCAGAGCCTTGTGGCTCCCCCCTGCCTCCGTATGAACCCCCCCCCCCTCCAGTTCAGGGAGGTCACGGCACCGATCTCCCCTCCCTGGCGGCGCGCGGGCTGTTTTTTCTCTAAAGCATCTGAAATATGAACAAAAAAAAAAAAAAAAAAAGGCAAAACATCAGCTGCCTGGGAAACCCATTAGCCTTCCCGCCTGCTCCTGCCACCTGACTCCCCGCGCTAGCAAACAAAAAGCAGCACCGAGAGCCTCCGCCGAGCCCTCCCTGCGAACCTCTGCCCTCCCTGCCCTGGCACTCGGGTCTTCTTCCGAGCTGCAAGCGCTCTTCCCCGTGAAGGGAAGGCATGTGTTTCTTTTTTTTCATATATATATAAAAAAAAGGCTTTGGAGATAAACAGGAGCAAGAAGCAGGGCGTGGGCGTTCTTTGCTTTTGCTTCTGTTCTGCCGAACTGCGCCGTTCAGGGGGAACTCGGGGTCCTGGAAATAAAAGGAGCAGCTGCAGGGCTGCGGCACTGAGGGGACGGCGTCAACCTTGGGGTTTTGGGCAGCGATGCTCCCGGCCCTCTCTGTGCTGTGGGACACGTTGCTGGTGCCCTGTCTGTCTGTCTGTCTGCCCGTCCACATGGATGGCGAGTGCTGGAGGTGGATGCGGGGCTCCAGCCCCATGGGCTGAGCAGCGCCGACCCCGATCCTACAAAGCGGCTGCCGGGGGGGGGCTGCGGCGGGGGGCGACGGGGCCCCGTGGGCGGGTGCAGCTGGGACGGGGGTGGGCCGGGTGCTGCTGAGCTCTGTCAGGCCGGCAGCAATAATTAGCGATGATCAAAGCGGCTCCTTCCCGACAGCGCTGGGTGCCGGTGCCTGGAAATCTCGGCAGCGCTCAGGCTGCCGGCACGCAGCAAACATCGCCCGCTGCTGCCTGGGGACGAGCATGGGCTGGTGCCTGCTGGGGCTGAGCTGCTCCCGGGGTCCCCAGCACCGTTGGGGGGATTTTTTAGGGATCTGGAGCCTCAACATGGGTAGAGCTGCGTGTGTGGGGCAGGAGGCACGGGGAATCCGCTCCCAGCCAGGCGGTGGCTGGGTCTCCATCTCCATCTGAGCTCAGGCGGATAAGGAGGAATAAGTGGGAGCTCCTCAGCGACCCCTGAGCCCCAGCCCGTCTCCCCCACCTGGGGCTGTCCCAGCAGCGCGTGTCCCTGCCCGCAGCCAGCCCTTACCCCCCGCGCCCGACCCCTGGGCGCTCAGCCCTGCCCTCCTCGGGGGCGTTTGCAGCGGGAGGCTCGGACGAGCGGTGCCCCGGCCGCGCTGCATGTGGTTTGGTAAATTCTTGCTTTGTTTTCCTTCGGTTTCCGCTGGCCCTCTCCGAGGACAGTGTGTGCGGGCTGATCAGAGCCGGGATGGCCGCCAGCTGCGCCGGCTCCATCGGCCCCAGAGGAGGCACCAGCGGCTTCTCCTCCTGCCCCGGGGTGCCTGCTAGGGCTGGGAGAAGCCTTCCAGAGGAACCAGCTCCTCTCCCCTGCTGCTGCTGGCTGCTCTGGGGGGGGGGTGTGAAATGCCCCCATGCTCCGCTCTGCTGTCGCCACAGAAATGAACACAAAACCGCGTCAAAGCCCAACCGCGTGCTGCTGGCCTCATCCCAGCCCCAGCCTGCCCAGCTCATGCAGGGACATAGGAAAAAGCCCCATCGCCCCCAGACCGGTCCCAGCCACCACCACGCTTGCTCCCGACCCCCTCCACTTGCTGCCTCCACCTCGGTTTTGTCCCCTACCTGCTTGGGGCCCCGGGTTTTTTTCCTCCCCCTGCCTCCTCCGCGTCCATCCCTTCGCGATTGTGCAACGAGGCACATTGTGTTTGCAAAGCCCCGGGACCTCTCCCTGGCTCTGGGCTCAGTTTTGTCTCTGCCTTCAAAGAGAGAAAGAGGAATTGCTGCCGAGCTGAGCCCGGCGCCTGGCCCCCGCTGCTGCCGGACCACGCAGCGGGATCGCGTACAGGGGACGTTTGGTGCCTCCGGCACAGAGGGGACCATAAGCAAGCAGCCATCCTCTCCCAAAACACTGCCACCACGGCAGCAGGCTGCCCCAGCGCTGCACTGTGTCACCCCCAGGGACGTGAAAACGCTGGAGGAGCCCCCGTGTTTCCCTGGGACGGGTCAGCCTGGCTGCAGCTCAGCCCCGGCGCGGCGTTTGCTGCCCACCTTCGGGCAGCCCCAGCCCCAGAGAGAGAGGAGGAGAGGAAAAAGGTTGCCCAAAACGGGGCCAAAACAAATAAGGGGTGGAGAGATAGGTGGGCTATCAGCCCCCACGGGTAACCGTGGGGAAAACGGCTCCTCCCGTAAGGATTTCCTTCCTTTATTTTCTTTTTGGAGATGGCTCCAGCTCCCGCTCTCCCCACCGACAGCCAGCTCCTTCCCGGCCAGCAGCGCCGCGCTGGAGGGAGGGGTTGGCTGCCTGCGTTCCTCTCCCTTTTCCCTGCAAGAGCGCGATGCTGATGTGTAAGCCCTGGGTCTCTTTGGCTCCCCAGGTCCTCCATGGCTGCGGCAGCGGCTGCGGGGAGGAGGCAGCCAGCAAGCCGCTCCTATAGATGCCGCTCCAGGCTCCTGCATATACATTTCCGCGGCTGCCTGCCCGTGCTGGAGCAGGAACGTGCATCTCCGAAGCTGCACGGGGATTAATGGGCTGTAAAGGAACAGGGCAGCTCTGCGTGCCGTCCCCGTCCCAGCCAGCGACGGTGTGCGGCCCCGAGCCGGCTCCGCTCCAGCAGCTCCTCCGAAACATCCTGGCTCGAAGCGGTTTTACAATAAGCCTTCATTTCCAGGGAGCCTGACCTCCTCATTAATAAATCAGCTGTGTTATTGAACGCATGAATAATGCATGATCACACCCAGCCCCGCGCTAAGCTGTGTGTAAAAATTAATTAATCCTCTCACGTAACACCCTCGAGGGCTGGTGATGAATGGCTGCGCGCCGCTCGCGCTGCTGCTAGCGGTACCCAGCGCCTGCAGCACCTCGTGGTAACAGCTCCGGGCATCCCGCTCGCCCCAATGGGGGGTTCTCCACTGCCGTGGCAGCCCTCCAGGAATTCTTTCAGATGCTTCTTTCTCTGGGTGTTTTAAAGGGGAAAATCCCCCTTTGTTATGGAGCCGCTGGAGGAAACCCCAGCAGCATCCCTCTCCTCGAGCATTTCCTCTGGGAAATAACGTGGGCTTCTCTCTTTCCCCGACCTTTTCCTGCGGTGGCTGTTAATAACATGAAATCCTAAGTAAATGTCTCCATTCAGGTGCACTTCACAGGAAACCATCAGCAAACACCGGCGTTGCTGGTGCAATCTCCTGGAGACCCCCAGATGGGAATCAGCCCCCGGGACGGCCTTG
Source organism: Anser brachyrhynchus (assembly GCF_964034855.1). Lineage (NCBI taxonomy): Eukaryota > Metazoa > Chordata > Aves > Anseriformes > Anatidae > Anser > Anser brachyrhynchus. The sequence continues at coordinate 3,443,496 of NC_137720.1, read as the reverse complement.
ATCCCAGCAGGGTCCTTCCCCCAGCGGTGCCATGGGAGGGGTGGGGACACGTTGTTAAACATGACAAAAGCTTTTGCCCCATGCTTGGTGCCAGGGAAAGGGTTGGGCTGCCTCCGGGGTTTGTTCTGGGCTGTTTGCTCCCAGGCTTTGCTGCTGCCCTGGCACGAGCATCGCACCCACCCGGGGATGCGATTGCAGGGGGTTCTTGGGGGGATCTGGAGGCGGTGTAAGCTGGCAGGGGCCCTGCTGACACGGGGAAAGCTCTGCTCCCCACCTCTGCACGCAGCATTTTAGCAAATGTGCTGAAAAACGAACACGTTTCCTTCTAGCTTCACATGCATAGATGTTACCCTTGGCTCCACGCGAGGGGCCAGGCGCCCTGGGACTGAAGGAGCTTTTGTTGGGGAAATGTTTGCAGGAGCCGTTTGAAAACTCCTTCTAGGTCTCTCGTCCTGCCTCCTTCTCCCAGCCTTTCCCCAGCTGGCAGAGGTGATCCTGGGGGCTTCCAGCTGTGCTCCCCAGCTGCAGCCTCCTTCTCTGGGGAAGCCTCATGCCCCAGCCCCTGCTTTCCTCTGCTCCCTGCAGGCTGCAGAGCCCCGGGCTCTGCTCTTGTCTTGCCTTGTCTTTGCTTCGCTTTGCTTCTCCTTCACTCTTTTCTTTCTTCGCTTCTCTTTGCTTCTCTTCTCTTCTTCACTTCACTTCACTTTACTTTGCTTCCCTTCCCTTCCCAAACCCTCCCAATTAAATGTTTCCGAGCAAGGTTGTCCTGAAGCATCTGCAGCTTCAGAAATCCCCTGCAGGTTGCCTCTGAGGAGCATTTCAAAGGGTTTAACTGCTCTGATACTGACTCCGTGCCACCGTCAGGAGCTGCCAAAGCTCCAAGGTGGCTGCACGCAGCCAGCGGGAGCTGGGCACAGGGACAACGTGACCCCAGATGCCACCATCCCCAGGGGGCTACGAAATGCCAGGTCAGGGCCACCAAACCTCCCAGCTCCTTGTGCATGGCTCGAGTCCTGGGTGCGGCTCTGCAGACAACCAGGACAGGGCTGGAAGGAGCCCAGGGTGGAAACATCGCTTGTTTGCGTCCGTAGCTGCGGCTGGTTCCTCCGATGGCCAAGAGCTACGTCAGGAGGAGTTTGACTTCATATGTCAGGAAGGTGTCTGCTGGAAGGAAACCGGGGGCGGCTCGGCGGGCGAGCGTGCGATGGGGACGCTCCGGGGGAGACAGAGGGCACTCGGCCAGGGCAGGGCTTCAGGAGCAACCCTGGGGTCAGGAGCTCTGGCTTTTATTGGGGATGCATGGTCCTGGGGCTCAGCACGCAGCTAGGATAGATGCAGGCTGTAAAGCTGCTGCTGCAGTCCCTGGTGGCCACGGGGACATTGTCCAGGATGGTGGCCACCCCTCCCTTGCCCTCGCTATGTGGTTGGTGGCCCGAGGAGCCCCAGGCTGGGGTCTGCGTCCGCCAGGCACGGCGCTGCTGCGAGGGATGCTCCTGGGTGCAGGAGGGCGGGCGCTCCCGGCAGCACCCTCCAGACGTGTGCTGCGTTACGATTTAATCAGGGCTGTGCTGTGAGACCATGGAGCTGCTCCCAGAGGCATCTCCAGGGCTCTTCTGTGGCCTCTTCGCCTGCACAGCCACCGTCTCCCTCCCCCAAGCCCTTCCCGCGCTGTTTAATTGTCTCACTTAATCAATGCAAGCAAGTTGTGAGCCGTGAGCGCTCTCTGATCCCGGTGCAAATCCCTGTAAAGCACAGCTGGTGAACCTCCCCCCCGGCCTTTGTCTGGTTTCCTTTGCAGGTTTACAGGACCGGGTGCTCCTCACCTCCGAGGGCAGGCTGGACCGTGCCGGACAGGGCGTCTGTCTGTCTGCGGGGTGCCCTCAGTCCCACGTGCAATATCCCAGCACGGGGGTTATCAGCACAGCTCCATCGGAAGGCACGATTCAGGGCTGGAAAATCATCAGCGCTTTTCCTTCTGGGCCGTCCCCATAGCGGCCCAGATCTGCCTTCATTGGTGTCCCCGCTGATGTCCTCAGCATCACGGGGAGCTTCCAGGCTGCGTGGTCTGTTCCCTGCGCTGCTCCTGGAGCCCCAGCACACAACTGGCCAGGATTAAACGTCCCCGGGTGAATCAAGATTAATTTCCAGCCCCGTATGGAACCGGCTGAACCCGGGTGCCACATCTGCAAAGTGGTTTGCGCTGTGGCATCAGTGATTCCCTTCAAGGACAACAGACGGATCTCTCTCTCTGTCCCTCCACCACTCATCCGGACACCCCAAAGCACCCCGAGCGTGCAGCGGGGAGCGGGGAGGGAGACGCTCCACACCTGGGTGATGCCCAAGGCAGATGATGGAGACGGGCAGAGGAAGGAGCATCTTCCCCCACTGTAGGAGAACCCAGGGGGCCGTGGGGAGCTGGGTGGGCAGCAGGGCTGCGGGGACGGGGAGGCAGCGAGGGGCTGGGGCCGAGGTCGCTGCGGCCGGGCTGCATGCAGCGATGCCTGCTGGCAGGGGCCGGGCTGCTGGCGAGACGCAGCTGGATGGCTCGACGTTTTTCCAGGCCTGTGTCTCAGTTTCTCTTTATTTTACGTGTTTTTATTTCCTATTAAAAGCGCGCTGTCTCATTTCCTCCACGAAAAACAAGGCTCTTTCAGCGAGATGAATTCCTCCGGCTTCAGCAAAGCCCCAAGTCTGCGCTGAAAAACAAACAGGCTGCGCGGGTCACAGCTGCCTTTGCCCCGTGCTCCCCTTGTACCTCGTCCCCCCCCCCCCCCCCCCCCAACTATTTCTGCAGCCAGGCTCCGAGCAGCGATGCTGAATCACATCAAGCACCTCTCGTCGCCCCTCTCCTCCCAGAAAACGTCCCCAGCCCTTGTTTTGATGGCGCTGAAGGAGGAAGAAGTGGTGACACTGTTTCCCAAGCAGCTGCGTCCCCTAGCTGCTTTGGGAAGATGCTGGGGATAACAGCAAAGAGCCTGGGGCCCCCTCGGCCCTGGTGTTGGCTTTGGCCGTGGTTTTGCAGCCTTCCACCCGCAGGAGAGCGAATCCTCGGAGAGCTCCCGGGCTGCAGGAGCTGCTACCAGAGCATCTGCCTCCGCTGGAGCAGCGGCGCGGATGCCTTCGAGATGAAAACACTTCCTCTGCCGCTCCACCTCCACCTGACATTTGGGAAAGCAGAGCCGCAGCTCCCCCGAGCTTTCCAGCTCTCCTAATTGGAGTCATTACGCACGCTGCTAATCACGCAGAAAGGCATGCAAGGGCGCGGGGCAGCAGCGCTGCTTCCAGGAGGGAGCGTGAGGAGGAGCCATCCCCTCTGCTGTCCGGGAAAGGGGGCGTTTGTCCTGCCCGGGGAGCACTGCCGGTGGCTCTGGTGGCACCCGGGGCCATGTCCCCCATGGGAGAGGTCTCTGGGTGAGGTGGGGACACTTTGTGCAGCCCACCCCGTGCCACAAACGGGGGCAGAGCTGTGCAGCCTGGACCCCAGCCCACGAGGGTTGGGTTTGGGGGTGTTGCCCCCACCTGTGCCCAGCTCCTCGCCCAGACCCAGGACTGCAGATTTGCACCATTTGGGGGTTTATCTTTAATTTCTGGCCATGCTGAGATTAAGCCAGCAAGAGGCAGACTTTCTGGATGGCGCTGCTGCAGCAGGAAGATTTTGGGGGGTGATGCTCCCCGGGGCAGCTGCTCTGCCCCCCAGCGCTGCCCGTGCTTTGCTCTGGGCTGGATCCGTCCCGTCCCTCCCGGCACAGGCAGCGGAGGGCACGGCAGCTTCTGGGAAGGCTCCTGACGGCTGATTTTACAGCCTTGGCAGCTCGGCTTGGCCTTCCGTCCGCTTCTGCTTCAATCAAAATAAATGTGCAAAATTAAAGTATCGGAGCCGAGCTCCCCCAGGCAAGGAGAAACAGAAAGATGTTTATTTTCCAGCCCTGAGCTATGTATTCCTTATGAAATGCTTGCTGCTTGCCGGGCTCGAAGGGCTGGCAGGGCTCAGCGGCTGCGGCTCACCAGCGACGGTGCACGCCAGGACAGGGCGAGTGCCCCCGCCCTGGGGCTGCGATCGCCACCGCGGGGCAGCTGCTTAAAAACGAAGGGAAAAAAGGCAAAGGAAGAAACGAGCCGAGGCTGAGGCACGATGCTTTGACAGCTTCGGGTTTCCTTTGGAGCCACGGGGAGGCTGAGGGCTGCGCAAACATGCCTGCCCCGGGGAGCCGGCTACGCGAGGCGCGATGCCGGGGTCAGGGAGGGGAGCAGCGGGCTGGAAAAAGTGGTGGGAGCTGCCAGCACGTCAGGCTGAGCTCTGACACCTCAAAGGAAAGGCACAGCGAGACCCAGAGCCGGTACTGGTGGCAAACACCCGGCCTCTGAGCACATCCCGGGTCCTCCCAAGTGTGGGGTGAGAAGCAGCTGTAATTACTGAGTGCGAGTGATTGCGTTAGCTGGGGAGTTATCAAAGGCCCCGAGCTGCTGGCAGTGGCTCCGTTCTGGATGGAGGAGTGAAGGTTTGCACCTTCAGCCAGTAACTGCAGCCAGCTTTCCAGCCCTCGCCCTCGGGGAGCAGCCGAGGCACGGGGAGGTGAGGAAGAGGAGCACCGAGGGTGCCAAGGGCTGCACCAGGTGGGGTTGGGATTGGGGTTCCCAGCTGTAGCTGGCAGATGCGTGGGGTTCATGGACTTGAATTTGCTGTGGAAATGTTTGTGTCTTCCTCTGAGGGCTTTCAGGGCTCTGCGAGTGAGGGAAGATGGAAAGCGCAGGTCCAGTGGTGGCCCACCGGGACCCGCTGTGTTTACTGGGCTTTGGGAACGCTGCGGATGAGGGAGGAAATAGCACATGCACAAAACCCTCCGAGGATGCAGAACTGGGAGGATTTGCGAATACCAGAGAGATCAGAGAGGTTAGAAAAAGCTGCAGGAAACACAAAGGCCCAGTTTGGAAAACGCAAAGCAAATCCATCTGGAGGGGAATAGGGAATGGCCGCAGCACAGCACGTTGAGGATGCTGCGAGCTCCGGGGGGCAGGGGCTCTGCTCCGGGGGGTGCCTGCTCGAGTGCTGCCCTCCGCTAGGAAGGAGGAGCAGCCCCTTGAGCCGACCCAGCTGGCTGCACCCTGCTGCCTTAGCCCACGGTGCTTGGTGCCACAATCCCCATCCATAAGCGCGGGCGCAAAAACGCACGTGTGGGAAATGCCATCCCTGCTGCTGGGATGGAGCCGGGGGTGTTGGGGTGCTTTGAGGGGTGCCTGGGCCACCTCCATCCCTTCCTGCATCTCCTGGGGGAAGCAGGGCAGCGGGAGCGTGGAGCTTTATTGCGACATGCAGGCTGAGGGAGGATTAAAAGCAGATTGATCGGGCCCTAATAGCTGCGCTGTAAATTCCTTCCCCAAATGCTGCATGAGAGCAGAGAAACCCCGGTGTTCCCAGAGCTCCCTTGTTTATTAAACAACCTAATGAAGTGATTTGATTAAAAGCAGGGAAGCCTTTCTGGCTGCCCCGGTGCTTTGTAGCACCCTGGGATTAGTGAAACTGCTACTTGAGAGATGCGAAGTTTTAAGATGTGCCATTGCTAAGAGCAGCTCAGTCCCAGTTTTGCAAGGGTTTGTCGCGTGGCTGACGTCTGTCACTTGGGTGCAGGAGAATGGGGGGGCGCAGGAGCGCGGGGGACCCTGGCGTGTGCCCCGATGCTGAGCCAAGGCAAGGGGCTGCAAGCGAGCGGTGCAGGAGGGCTGCGCAGCTGAGATCCCTGCCTCCCGAGACTCGTAACTCGGGGGTTAAGTGACTTTGCAGAAAACGAGCTCCAGAGCCGGCAGCAGGGTTCCTCCTATAGAAACTCCGCTGCTCCGAATTTCTGAACGTGACCGCAGGGCTGCGAGCGATGAACATCCAGGGAGGAGCGAGGGAGATGAAAGGGAGCGGGGCGAGCGCGGCGGCGGGCGCTTGGCACCCATCGCTGCTCGAACGGGAACCGGCACCAAACGGGGCTGGGAGCTGCTGCCAGGGGCTCCTCGGGGCTGTGCTAATGCTGCTAATTAATAGCAACAGTAGTAAAGAGCTGGTGAGTTTGAGAGAGAAGAGGCTAGCCCAGGCTGGGGAGGGAGAGTGGGAAGGAGCAGCATGAGTTACAGACGTAAAAAGAGAGGAGGCAATGTGACCTCTGCAGATACACAAATTACTCAGCTCCTTCTGGCTGCATCAAAGATTTTCTGACTCACCAGCCGGGGGATTTAACCCCTGGATCTCGGGCTGCACCAGCAGCTCCTTGTCCATGCAGGAGGGTGGTGGGGTGCCAGGTGCCCCCCTCTGCTAGGAGAGGAAGGCTCCGGTGTCCCTGGGGTTTGGGGGGCTCAGTACGGAGCCCCACAACAGGGGAGGTGGAGGAATGAGGATGGAGAAGGTGCCCGCAGGGCTGTCCGAGCCTTCCAGCTGCCCAAGAGCTGGCTCAAATCCTGCAAGCGTGCCTGCCTCTGCCCCTCTCCTCCCTGGAGCCAGCTGGTGCTGGAGGAGCATCTGCAACGCCCTGGGGGGATTTGTCCTGGCAGATGGTCCATGCGAAGGCCCAGAAAACCTGGCTTTAGCCCAGCACCAGCTTTGCCATCCACCAGCACAGGAGGCGGTGATGGGGGGCTCCAGACAGCCCTGTCCTCCCCTGCTCCCACCCTTGAAGGGGTTAAACCCGCCCGGGCTTGGCTGTTTCCTTGTAGCTGGGGGGGGGGGGGGGGGGGCAGGAGCTGGGGGGGGGGGCAGGAGCTGGGGGGGGGGTGAACGCTGAGCACAGCGGGCATTGGGGCTGTGCTGGGGAATGGCTGGGAGCAAGTGGGGAGAAGCAGGGAGATGAGATGAAAGATGCTCGGCTAGGTGGAAAATACAGGAGGGCTGTGATTTATTCGCCGTTCCCCTTCATCTCCTTTCCTCCCAGTTTTCAGCATGGTTTGCGAAGAGTTTATCTCGAAGCTTGTGCAATGACTGGACTGGCTCCATGCAGAAACGGATTGGGAACAGAGCAAAAAAAACACCAAGCCAGGAAAACAAACCTGGAGCTCGAGCGGAGCCCTGATTGATAACCTCGACTCCCAGGGCCTCTGGAGCCTGTCGGCACCGAGCTGGGATTTCACCACGACAAGTTTCATTATGAGATTCCCTGTACCGCCGGGGGAGGCAGGAGCCTCATCGCACCAGCCTCTCCCACTGCATTGCTGCGTCCTTTCCTCAGCCTCGGTGGTTCTCTGCTTAAAAGAAAAAGGGAGAGCAGCAGCTTGAGCTGGACAGGAGCGGGGTTTTCAGTTTCACTGGAAAGGCTGCACATTTCTGCTTTTTTTTTCCACTCCAAAATAATACACGAACAAAAATAAGAAGTTTCTCGTAAAACAGAACTGTTTGGGGGAGGAAAAAAAAAAAACGCACCTCAATTGGACTTGAAGGAAACATTATTTTCTCAATACAATCACAATACTTCAGTGCTATTTTTACCCTCGGTAAAGCCTTCAGTGGGAAACGGAGACGCTGCAGGATGCTTCTGGGGATGAGATTCCACCTGGGGTGCTGCGTGCTGGAGGCTGCCATGGCACCAGGCACATATCTGCGCTTGTTCCCTCAGCGCTGCTGCCCGGTTTCAAGGCAAAGGATGGGGCTGAAGCAAGGGGACGGGGGCTGTGGGGTGACCCCTGATGCCTGTGCTGGCTTTGCTGCCAAAGCACCCTCAGCTCAGCCCCATGAAATGGGGAACACCGGAGTCTGAAGGCAGAGCTCCTGCCGGGGCTCCTTTAGGGTGGGAGATGCTGAGACCCCAGTTTTGGGTCCGGTGACGTGCTCACCTCCCCCTGGGCTCCCCAGCGGCTGCCCAGATGTCTGCTCCGTCCCTTTGCACAACGAGCTCTTTGCACAACTGGGCCTCAAATATTTGGGTGATGAGTGGCCGGAGGAAGGGCTGGGTGATGAGTCCATGCTCTGGACGATTCCCAGCTCTACCAAGCTTGGGGGCGATCCAGGGTTAATTACAGCCCTGCTCTTCCCGAGGGGGGAAGGAAAACTTTTATAGGGGATGGGGGTGTGAGGATACAGCCCCGGAGGACCGGTCCTGGAATGTTTTTGGAAATCTGATGCTGCCTCCAATGTTTCCCTGCTCAGCAGTTGACCAAGGGGAGCTGCAGTGCTGCGAGGAAGAGTTAACTCTTGCCTGGGAGTGCTGCAGGGGAGCGGCGAGGTTGGGTTATTGGGTTAGTCCCTGCCTGGGCCAGCTGGGTGCTCGCCCACGGCTGGCATGTGGAAGGAAGAATAGGGCTTGGGGAAGGGGGAGAAATCCTCCGGGTGCTTCCTGGGGAAGGCAGAGACCCAGCCACAGTGGGATCCTCATTCCTTGAAAGAGGCTGAGAGGAGAAAATGGGGCGTTTGCCTGCGAAGGGAAAAGCACAAAGCGGATAAGAAATGCGTTTTGGTTTCCTGGTGGGAGCAAGGGACATGGAGAGGGTCAAGGACCGGATGCCGCAGCTTAAGTGTGTCCAAATAGTCCCAAATCTGCCACAAGAGTGGCCGTGGGTCAGAGGGAGATGGGAAAGGCAGCAGGAGGGGCGATGGGGGTGCGTGATGGGGGCACCCCAGGGGCTGAAGGTGGCTGGGTGAAGGGCTGCAGGGGGTGCTGTGCCGGGGGTCTGGCACAAAGGGTGCTGAGAGGGGTTGAGTCAACCCCCCCGGCAGCTCTGAGCCGTTAGTGAAGTGAGCTGAATTTATAGCTGTAATATTTGGAGCAGTTTCGGGGTATCTCTGGGGCTTTGACGAGGCCTGTTTTCTACTCGCGCTCTGCCAAGCAATACAGGCAAATCCGCGCCGGGCGTAACGAGCAGTAATTTAATGGGGCTGCTGAGATTACTTCCCAGATCGGGCTGCCACATCCATCATCCCGGCCCCTCTGCGCTCTCTGGTTTCACCTCCCCATCACGCGCGCACCGACACCGGTGCGGGGTCGGGGACCTCGGGGCTGCCCCCACCACACACTCGGTGCATAGTAAGGGGTTTCCCTGCGGGAATGTCCCCACCTGGGACACACGGGCTTGGTCCCCAGCTGCCGATAACTCCTGGTTTTATCACCTTGCTGAAGTCTCTCCGTGACGCTCCTTTCCTGCACAGCAGGAGCACGTTTATTAAGAGGCAAGGACGATCATCAGGATGTCCCCGGTGGTGTCCTCTCCGGTGATCCTGCTCTTATTAGGTCTCCGGGCACCCCAATTTATTTCTCTGAGCCCACCACGGGGGAAGCAGCTGCTGGGGGTGGGGGCAGCCCCCAGACCGGGAGCCCTGGGGGCAGTGGGGGGCTCTGGCACCTCGTGCCCCCCACCCCGGGGAGGTGGCCGGGCTCCCGGCGCAGCTGAAGTCATGCGAGGAAAGCAGGCGGCTGGCTCCGGCCTGCGGAGAGGAAAAATACTGGACAAGGGGGAGGAGGGGAGGATGAAGGCCAAAACCGAGGGAGGGCTGCAGGGCCAGACGCGACTCAGGTGTTCCCATCGCGAGCAGCTGCCGTGGCAGCGCGGTGGCGAAGCCCGGACGGGGCAGGGGAGGTGATGGGGGCTTGGGGCAGCCCCGGGGGAGCTTTGTCACCCGCCTGCCATCGGCAGGGCCACCTCTGCTCCCACCCCTGCAGGGGCAGACGTGCATCCCCCAGGAAATCAGGGCAGATGTCCACCGTAGCTCGGTGGCTCCTTTCTTCTGAGCCCCCGGTGCTTTTCTGCTGGTCGGCGTCCTTGTCCCCACTGGCTCCTGCCGCCCTGCATGTCCCCAGCCTCTCTCCACGCGGGCAGTCCCTCACGTATTATTTTATGTATTTATTTAAAGCCCTACAGAGCCCGTGGCCCGAGCGGCATCTTGTGGTGACGAGTCCCCCCCATCTAATTGTGCGTTTGGCTCGGGATATTTGCTTTCATGGTTTCCAGGGCGCTTCATTGGGAGCTTCATTGAATCACCCCCTTGTTCCTGCTCTGCCCAGCACTGGCAGCTCTTCCCAGCACCGAGATGACACCAGGAGCCCTCCGTCCCTCCCCTTCCACCGCAGATGGGGCTGGTGTGGTTGGAGCATGGCACAGCCCCCCCTGCCCCTGCCACCGGCGTGGGCTGAAGCGTGCTGAGATGCTCCAGGGACTGCAGCTAACTCTTGTCCTGTGCAGTTAATGAGGAGGAGAGGGGAAAGCTGTCCCCTGTCGTCAGGAGCTGAATGAGGTGTGCATGGTGGAGGGCGACCAGCTGCAGAGCTCATCTTGCATGAGGACAGCTGGGGGTGCAAGAATGGGGCCATCTGAGGAGCTCTGCGAGAGCAAAAGGCTTCGGAGAGGGGCCTGGGGCCGTGCGTGCTCCCCTCCACCAGCCTTGCCATCGGGCTGGGAGTGCAGCACACCCCTCCCCGTTTAGGAGGCAGTGGGGAGCTGTGACCCCCATTTCTGTGGCCAGGGGGATCGCTGCGTGCCCAGCGCATGGGTTGGACGTGGAGGGGCTGAGGGAGGCAGGATCTGGCCCCGGCTGAGGGCGCTGGCTGCTGCTGCTGCTGCTCCTGGCATGCCGGGGCTGCGTGCGCTGGGCTGCTCCCAGCACTGGCTCCTAGAGAGCAGCCGCTAATGCAGACCAGGCGCTGCCGCCCGCTGTCATGGGGGGGCAGGAGAAAAGCAAAAGGGGGCTTCTCCCCCACCCAGGGTCTCCTGGCAGTGCCAAGACCCCAGAGCCCTCGAGGTCCTTGGTGGTCTCAGGGAACCCGGGGCAGGAGGAGGTGGCTGCCAGGCACCCGAGCTGCTTCCAAGGCCTCTCTGAAGCGTTTCCACGTCCTCCTGAAGCATCTGGGGCCGAGACGTTGCCTAACCTCGGGCGAGCTCCTTGTCTCGTGTCAGGGCCGGGTAAGGCCATCGTTGCGCGGTCACTCGGTCACCTGCCCTCGTCTCCACAGGCTCTGGGGACCCCTTTGTGCCACGACCCCGTGCCAGGGAAGGGCGACGCAGGTCCCCAGGTAGGCTCTGATTATCCCCGGGGGGGGTAAATTGCTCCCCTGCAGCTTTTGGGGTCTGCGGCCGAACAATCGGGGGTGGCAAAGGGGCCGTGCTGGGCTCCTGCTGCTCCCACTCTGTTGGAGCCGGGGCAGCGCCACCGCTGCTGGTGCTGGGTGCCCTGCTCCCAGTGTGGGGGTCCTGTGAGACGTAGTATGAAACCCGTCGTGTACCACCCGGTTCAGCGACAGGGCAAGCCTCCGGCACTCACAAAAAGTGGGGAGAGGCCACCCTGGGCTGTCTGAGCTCTGGAGAGGTGGAGCAGCATGAGCAGGGATTGTTTGGTGCGGTGGAGCCTGGCAGGGTTTCGTGCGGCCCCCTGAGACGTGGGGGCGGGATGCCACCCTCCTGCACGTGCCTCAGTTTCCCCTCTGCTCAGCAGGTGGTGAGATGGGGCCTCCGGGGTGGAGCGGACTTACACAGGGGCAGAGATCAGCCCCGGGGCTGAACCCGAGCTGCAGGAGCCTGCACCCGGGGTCGCTTTTTCTCTGTGCTTGTTTAAAATGTCAGCCCGGAGCGGAGAGACGGGGCCGCTCCTTCTTTTCACAGCACCTCTGCACCGTGCCCAGATGGGGAGCGATGGGGGCTGTTTCCCACCCCCCTTGGGGAGGCTGCTTGTGTCCTTGGACAGACGCAGCCCTCGCAGAGGGGGAAGAGATGTCCTCGTGTCCTCCCCGGTGTGAACCGCCATTAAACCAGCAGGGAAGAACTGAGCGGATGGAGACCCAGGAGAGGAGGGGACGCGGTTCCCTGCAGGCGGGGGCTGTGCTGGGGGGACCCTGAGGAGGGACGGGGTCCCGGACCCTTCCCCACAGTTCCCAGCCCCCCAGCACGGCAGCCACGAGCTGATGTGTGCAGCAGCCCTTGGCCCCGCGCCGTGCCCCGCTGCCAAGAGCTAATAAGTGGCTGCTCGGCCCTGCAGGAAAAAAAAAAATAGAAAAAGGGGGTTTGGACTTCTCTCCCTCGGAGAAATGAGCCGGATGATTTAATCCCCGAGAAATGTGAGGTCTGACGAATTCTCTATCCCCTCCCTGCACTTAAAGCAGCCACGAGAATAGCCCAGGAGCTGTGAGATGGGGGGAGGAAGGTGCTGGGGGGGCTCAGTGGTCCCAGTGCGGAACGAGGTGGGCTGGCAGCCGTGCTGTGGCCACCCTGGGGATGGGGATAGCTCCGCTGTCACCAGTCTGTGACATTTGGTGGGGATGGGGTCCCCATGCACCGCGATGCCAGGCTGGTCCCCATCACGCAGCTTCAGCCCCTCTCGGGGCTTTGGCTTTTATTCGGGGGGGGGGGGGGGGCCGAGGCTCCCTGGGGATGACCTGACAATGAGTTTGTGGGGTCTCAGCCCCTCGGGAAGCACTGCTCCCTCCCCATGGGGTGAACATGGGTGAGGGCAGCGGGCTTGGTACCAGGGCGGGGACAAACCTCGGGGCTGGGCTGCGAGCGCTCGGGCTGGTGCGTGCTTGCGCCAGCCTCTCCGTGCCAAGGCTGCAAAAGGAACATAAATAAAAGCCTGGCACGGCTTGGAAAATAATGTGGGCTGCGTAAAGGAAAAGGCAGCTAGCTGGGTGAGCGCAGGGCTCCTTCCTGCCTCAGTTTCTCCAGGTGATGGGGGATGCAGATCCCCTTCCTCCTTGCATCTTTATCTCAGACCCTAGCTTGGGCAAGGACCAGTTCCAGGGGCTGTCCTGGTCCGGGCTGGCTCGTCCCAAAGCGTCACGTCTCTTTGCAATCCTCCAGCTGGCTCCAGCGGGGGCTGCAGGACAGGGAGCCTGCCCCGAGGGTGAGAGGCTTGCAGGCGTTTTCCATTCCCTAACCCTTCCCTGGCTGCTGCAGCGCCTGTGCTTGGGCACCCGACTGCTGAGGACATTCTCCAGAGGAGATTTGCCCATGGATTTAATGACCAAACCAGCAGCTGTATGCAAAACAGAATTATTTCTTGTTTTTCCACTCTTTATTTTTTTAAACACCTGGTTGGGGCAGAGGTCAGCTGGCTTTCTCAGCCGTGTTTCTCCCTCAGAAGCGAGGGCAGCTTGTTCTTTCCAGCCTGGCTCCATCTATCTCCGTCTGAGCTGGTGAATTGAAGTGTCCCGGTCTGTGGGGTTTCTGCTCCCTGGTCCAAGCAGCGTGAGGTGCTCAGGGGTGGATGGCGAGGCCAGGATGTGCTGGGGAGAAAGGGATTTGGAATGTGCACGGCTGCGAGGAAGCGATGCTGGTCGTCTCCTCCTCCTCTCGCCCTCCTTCCCTTGTGTGCACCAGGGTCCCTGTGCTGGGGTGACCAAAGTGACCCAAGCGCCCTCCCCAGCTGAGCTCTGAGCTGAACCCGCACAACTTTGTGCCTCTGGAGCACTTGGGGCTAGGAGATCCTTCGTTCAATGGGGGGTTTCAAGCATCTTGCACGTGTCCCCCCTGCAGCCGTGCTCCTGGAGCATTTTTGGGTGTCTCCAGATGTTTGCTGCAGCCAGGACTGCGGGCACGGAGCAGGCGCGCTCTGCCCCTGCCCTGCATGCAGCCGTGGGAGGGAGCGCAGCGCGCAGCATCCCGGTGCTGGGAGGGCAGGATCCGTGCCTTACGGAGCAGCATACTTTTCCCCTTCGCTCACTTCCACCTCCAGAGCTTTGTTTGCAGCCAAATGTTTCTCCCGGGCTTGTGAGGATGCTTTCCCAGCCCTCCGGCTCTCGCGTGACGGGGTTGCTGCGTGCTCCCCCCGCCGCAGGGATGCAGGGCAGGAGCCTGTCCCTGGCTCACGGAGAGCCTGGGGAAGTGGAATTTGGTCCTCCAGGCTGGTGGCCGCTCGGTGCTGGTGGCAGCACCCTGTGCTTCCCATGGAGAGGCTGGGGGGGGCACACACAGAGCCCCAGAAGAGCTCCGGCTCCCTGGGAAAGCAGCTCAGCACCCTCATGATGTGGTCCCGAACCACCGGTGGTTGCTTCTGGGGGGATCCCTGGGCCTCCCTTGACCCTTCTTGGTGGCTCCTTCCCATGACACCAGCTCTGCCTGGGTCACCCACAGCAGCACCCATGGTCAGGGAGGGTCAGAGGTGCTGGGGATGGAGGCACGGGGTGCTGGGCGAGGGCAGGCTGCTTTGACGTTGCGCATAAAGCACGCGCTGATCCAACCAAGTGGCCACAGGGACAGCTCGGGTTTCCTGCTTTTTTTTTTTTTTTCCTTTCTGAAATTAATTTTTTGTTTAGCTCTCTGAGGGGATTTTTAAGAACTGGCTGTCAGAAAGAAATGCCGCACCGTAAATCATCCGTGTTTGTACAGCACCGAGCACAGGGGAGGCTCGGTTTGGGATGGGGTGGCTGATGCCGTAATAACACAAGGAATAAACATCTTCCTCTGCCTGAAAAGCCACTTTAAGCTCTTATTCCTGAGGACCCCAGGCTGCTGCATGGGGAAGGCAGACCTGGTCTGGGGCCAGCCCTTTGCTTGGTGCTGTTTGAGAAGCCTCCAGTGCTGCGAATTTCCCCTTCTTGAAAGCCTCAGGGCTGGAACCACCATCCGTAACCACTTATAATGGGCTTTTTGCCCCAGACTTGCTCACATCCCCGTCCTTAGCCCTTCTGCTGCTCCTTGTTTCCTCCTGTGGGGTGGCTGCAGGGGATTCACAGCCAGGTCGGTGGAAGGGGCCGGGTGCCGAAGCCTCGCTGCACCCAAGGGGCCGGTGGGCGCAGCCTCGGGGCTCGCTGCAGACCCCATCCCTTCCCATTTACCTGCTTGACGGCCGGCCCTTGTGCTCCCCGTGGTTGAGACAAGCCGTCCTCGCGGTCCTGGCTCTGCCTGCCGGTGCTTTCACGCTCAGACATTTCCTCCCCTACCTCCGCCAGACCAGAGCGGTATTTCTGCAGCAAACCTCTGCAGAGGGAACGGGGCCGGCCGGGAAGAGGGGACGAGCCAAGGGGAGGTGGCACCAGGGGGATGGGGATGGCTGGGATGCTGCGTCTGGACCTGGCATCTCCCAGAGACAAGAAAACATGAGAGCAGGGGTATTTCATCGGGCCCCCTCCAACATCCCCTTCATTTGCAGGGGCAGGGCCGGGTTTTTCTGCAGACGTGCAACGAAGCGAGCGTGCTACGGCCGGAGGCTGCAGCCTGCTGCTGCTTACAAGCTAAACAGGACGCCTTTGAAGGTGGATTTGAGACTTGGACACCGAGAGAAATTCCTGCAGGAAGAAAATTCAACAAACAAAGTCTCTTGGCCGAGGGAAAAATTTGTACTCACCAGATTTTCAAAAGGTTTTTCGGGCTTCCCAGCAATGGGCGCTGTGTTAGCAGCTTCACAGCTCTCACAGCACGGTGGGTAAAGTCTGGAATATGAAACGTTTCCATGCCTGGCTTTGCAGGAAGGCTTTTGTGCAATCAACTGCCCCTTTTGGTGCCTCAGTTTCCCCTGTGCAACCCTCAGTGCCCAGCTGAGTACCTATTAGATAGCAGGGGGAAAAAAAAGCCATGAGACACAGCCCACATTTAGCTGGATTTGGGGACTTCTGACTACTTTTAGAGCCATTGGTGTAAATCTCCATGCTGAAAAAGAGCGTATTATTTTCCTATTGATTCTGAGCCTTTTCCAGCTGGCAAACACGTGTCTCCACCAGGACCCTTTGTTTAAGCAACTTGGAGTCCCAAGGTGGTTTCTCTTTGTTCCTTTCCTGCCTTACCCTCCAGCTACCTGCTGGGTTTTAGGCATCTGGGTGCCCCAGCTCGCTCCTGGGAGCTGGTCACCGGCAAGACCCCAGTTTTGGGGCAAGGGAAAAGCCACCGTGCTGGAAATGAATATACAGAAGGGGCGCAGGGAGCGCAGGGCAAAATGGGAGAGTCCAGCCGCTGGGACCTTTGGTTGAGGCTCTGATTTTGGCTGTTTGAAGCTGCTGCTGGTAGCCACCGTCAGCCAAGTGTGGGAACGCAGGATCAGCCCCTCCCAGGCAGCTGCCAGCCTCCGGTGGGGTTTGGACTGGGTTTTCCATGAGCAGCTCGGGTTTCCCGGCCCCTCCTGCACTTCGGCTTGGCTGGAGGGAGGGCGGCTCGTGGGGAGGGCGAAGAGCCCCTGCCGTCTGAAATCTGCCCGAGGGGTGCTCGGGATGGGGATGCCCTGTGGGGTCCCCTGCTCAGCCCCGGGCTGTTCCATAGGGCTGTGACTGTGCACCAGGTCCCAGCCTGCCTGGGAGCAGAATTGTCCCCCCTGAGCTCCACGAGCCCCTGCAGACCCCGCAGTGGGGTCCCTCGGCCACGTCCCCTCCGTGCAGAGCAGTTTTCCAGCCCAGGACCTGGCTGAAGCTGAAGGTAAAACCCAGCAGCCCTGCACCACTGCAGCTCCGTTTTCTCCCCTTTATTAAACATCATCGGGATTTAAATTAAGGCAACTCCAGCCAGCAGTGAATGAAACCCACATCGTGTCGCAGGGTGCCGTCTGCCAGACAGGAGCAGAGACCCCAGCACGGGGCTGAGCAGGGTGGGGGGCAGCTGGACGTCCCCACGCCGTGCCACCCACCCACAGGGGACATCGCAGGGAGCCCAGTGGCACGCGCCGAGCCCCGGCTCGCGAGGCAGACGCGTGGCTGGAAAACGCCGTCCCGAGCACGCACGCTCCCGGAGCAGGGGCCGCGGCAAGGGAAGGGCTTATTCCAATTATTAATTATCTTTGTTTTTAAACACGGGCCCCGAGCAGCCTCCGCAGCAGAAGGAATTGTTATTAAACGCCAGCCCTCCGGCAGGCAGGCAGGCCATGTGCGCGCGGCGGAGCCCGCAGCGCTTTGGCTGCCAGATAAAGACGTTTTTGTTGTCATCTCGCCTCCGTCCCAGCCCTCCGCCTCCCGCGCTCCCACCCACCCTCGGCCAGCGGCTCCCAGGAACAAAACCCCCGCGCGCCGCGCTCGGCCAACGCTCGCTCGTGGCGGAGCCGCGGTGCCGAGAGGAGGAGGAGGAGGAGGAGGGAGACAGCCAGAGAGAAATTGTCTTGGGGATTAATAAGAGGCAGGAGGAGGGAGAGGTGCACGCAGGTAAGCTGTGGGCAGGTGCTTTCCCCTGAGGCTCTTCTCGCCTTGCCTGGTCGAGCCTGGATGCTGCACTGGTCCACGACGCTCCTGCCCTCTCCGGCCTCTCTTACACGCACAGCGGCGTTTGCCGGTCCTTTTCTCTCTCCTCTGTTGGGTTTTCTGTTCTTCAGCAGCTGGAGTCTTTTGTTTCCTTCCCCTTTTCCCTTTTATTTCGCAGGAGTTCTGCTCAGCATGGGGAAAGGCTGGGGGTGGAAGGGGCTGCGAGCCAGAAGAAAGTCCCGTGCGCGGCGGCGTTGGGGCTGCTGCCAGGCGCTTTCTGTGGGGGCGAGCGAGGACCCCCTGGTCCCCCCCTGCTCCGACCCACGCTCCCAACCACACACAGGCTCGGGTCTTGCTCTCCAGCCTGGTAGGAGAGCTGGGGGGAGACGGGGGGGCTGCGCAGCCTGAGCCGTGCCCAGGGCAATCCCCTGCCTGGGAAAGCAGCAGGAAAAGCGTGCGAGGAGGGGGAGAGAGGCTGGGAGGAGAGCGCACACCTCCGGAGCTGGGGCTGCTCCCGGCGCTTCGTGCACCGCGGGCACCGGGGTGCTGAGCTCCTGGTTTCCAGCGGGGTCTGCAGGGGAACGGGGCAGGGGGCTGCAGGGGAACGGGGCAGGGGGCTGCTGAGGGTCCCGGGCGGTGAGCCAGGTGGCACAGCGCAGCCACACAACTTCATGGTGCCCCAGGGGTGATGTCCAGCGAGGTTTTCTGAGTTTCAGCGGCAGAGCCCTGTGCCCCCACCCAAAAGGCAGAGCCCGGATCCCGTTCCCGGGGCACGTAGCGCCCGTTTTGCCACCCCGCTCAGCCAGCTTTGAGCCAGCTGCAGGGAGGCGCAGCCCCCCCCAGCCCCGCCGTGGGGAGAGGCACGGCTGGGAGCCGGCTCTTTGTGTCTGCTCCAGCAGAGGCAGGAGACGAGGGAGGAGGCAGTGGGGCAGCGACGTTCGCTCAAGTCCTGGGGAAATGTTTCGGTGCACAGAATAGACTCATCTTTATCCCGAACCCTCCCTTCCCCTCCTGTTTGAGAGCTGTGTGCTTTTAGGAAAAGCATCCCCAGGGCGAAAAGCAAAAAAAATTCATCCTCTTGGCAGCCGGAGGCAAAGCACGCAGCACATGAAGGCTTGGAAACTTTCCTGGGAGCCTGTGATCGCGGGGCCTGCCTTATGTGGTGCTCGGCCGACAGCATCCTGCGAGCCGCGGCGCTGCCTCGGGGAAGGAGCTGCTCCTGGACCAGCCCCGCACCGAGCAGGATCGAGCCAGCGCGGCGTGCTGGGTGTCCATGCCTGCCGGCGGGGCGAGGGACTGAGTGCTTCCACCTGGGAAGGGATAAAAGCACAGCTGTGGGAGGTTTCCTCTGCCTTGGGAAGAGGCTGGAAGGGAGGGATGAGGCAGAAGGAGCTGATAAAGCATCAGCCAGCGGTTCCCAACTTGTAGAGAAAGCAGAGCTGGAGGGGCTGGCACGAGGTATCTGCTGGGAGGGGAGGAGGGGGGCGTGGGGCAGGCTCGAGGCTGAGCTGCGAGCTCTTTGGAAGTGTTTTCTCCCGTGATTTGTTTTCGTGGGTGCTCAGCTGCTGCCCCGTGTGTGGCAAGGGGTCCGCGGGCGGGCTGAGCCGGAGGCAGCCCCAGGAAGGGCTGGGACATGCGGTGCTGGAGGAGGAGGAGGAGGAATTGCTGGCAGAGGAAGGCAGCAGAGGTGCTCGCTGCCTTCCCACGGGCCCTCCAGCTGGGAGGAGGTTGCAGTGAACGTGGCGAGCCTTTTTCAAGGAGTCTGGTGGCTGTGGAATGGTGAGGAAATGCTGCTGGCACGCAGAGGGACGCAGGGACCAGGCAGCATCTCGCAGCCCTCGAGCTGAGCCCAGAAATGTTGCTCACGAGCGTGTCTGAGCTGCTTTCCAGCAGGGCTGCGGCAGGTCCCCTGGGACCCCCGTGTCCTGCATGGACACGTCACGAGGAGAAATGCAGCGGGGGCCCTCGGCTGCGTGCCGGCTCCGGTCCCAGCCAGGCAGACAGACTGCGGCTGGGAAAGTGCTAGGGAAGGGTGAGAGGAGTGGCTCGTTGCATCAGTGCTCCCCAGGGTGCCCGGGGGACGTGCGGGTGTCTGCCTTCCCCTCGGAGGACAGGCTTGCACCGCGTTTAGCCTTTTTCCAGCATTCCCAGCACTGCTGGATAAAGGGCTCCCTGTTTCGGTTCCAGCTGAGCAGACCCAGACTCTTGCAGAGAGGCTAATGGGCTGTTACGGCAGCTGGAGGCGGAGGGAGGCCAACAGGCGAGCTTTGCTGGCTCCTTTGGGTTATTTTTAGGTTGCCTTCCTTGTTCTGCTTTAGCTCGCAGGTTCCCAGTGAGGCTGGGGGCGTTTTCCAGCCGGGGGGGGGGGGGGCGGGGGGGGCAGAGGTGTGATGCGGGCCGGAGGCAGCAGTGGGAGAGCTGTGAAGGGCTGCAGGCAATGGGCTAGAAGGAGTCCCTGGTCCAGCCACCAAGGCTTTGCCCTCACTTCCCCAAAGCCAAAGGCTCCTTTTTTCCCCCTGGCACTTTTACAGGAGCAGGGGTCCTAGATCCGTCAGGGACAGTTGCCCAGAGCCAGCTGCCACCCTCGGCATGTCCAACGGCTGCAGGAGGAGGTGGGGAGGGCAGGGGGCACCCAAGGGAGAGCGTTGTGACTTCTGCCTGGGGTAAATCCCCCGATGACCTTTGCAAGGCTCCCTCTTCCCCCAGCAGCTGTGATTTTTGCCTGCCCTTGGCACCAGTCGCCGCGCCATCGGCGGGTGCTGCTTGGGAGCTATGGGTTAGCGAGATGCAACAAAGATAAACTGTTGGGAAAGCAACCACCGGCGGCATCCGGGGCTGGAATTTCCAGCTGTTGTGCTGCATTTTTGTCAATTGTAACAGGGTGAGTGAGTGTGCAGCTGCCTCTCCCGGGAAAATCCAGGCTGGCATCTGCTGGGTGCTGTGGTCTTGCACCTGGGCCAAGCTGCTCAGCCCAGGAGGTGTCTGAGCAGATTTAGCTCATGAGTTGAGTCTTTTCCTCACACCGAGCAGTTAGTTTTCTGAATGCACTCGCTGCTTCGTGATTTAACTTAATTCCAGCTGCAGGGATTCCTCGGGGTACCCGGGATTTGAGCTGCCCTGCCCGTAGGGGACCGGTGGGAAAGGTCGAGGGGAGGCATTTGCAGAGCGGGCGCCGTGCCGCGGGTTCAGCAGCCAGTGCTCGTGCAGGATCAGGGCGTGGGACTTAGAAATCTGCTTCTTGCATTCGCGCCAGTACATTCAACTGTGTGAAAGTCGACGGAGAACAGGCTGCCAACGGCGCTGCGTCCAGGGAGAGCCGGCTTTGAACCTTCCAGCGTGCTGGAGGCGACCGTAAAGCTTGTGACTGCCTCAGGCTCCTTGCTTGTGGCTTTGCGGGGTGCAGCCGGTGGGGACAGGCAGCACAAGGGGCTGCAGTGGTGCTGGCAGCCTGGCCCCCTGCCTGGCCACCATGGGCAGGCTGTGGTCCCACAGGCTGTGGTCCCATCCCCATAGGGACGTGGCAGTGGGTTGCAGGCGGCGCGGCGGATAGGAGGGGTTGCGTCTGCCTTCTGACACTTCCCTTCTGTGCCGACAAATGGCACGTGATGCTGCCATTTGAATTTCTGGCTCCGTGACTATTTCTGCTATAAGCAGAGTCCTGCAACATCCGCAGCTCTAAAACCTCACACAGAGGGGATGGCACAGCTGCATGGGCATCCGTGCACGTGTGCCAGGTGGCTTCTGAAAGGGTCAAGAGCTGAGCCAGCTCCTGAGCCTGACAGGGTGACGCTGCTGCCTTGTCCTCCACCATCGTGGTGACATTGCTCCGCACGGAGCCGTGCTCTGCAGGAGGAGGGAGCCGAAATCCTGGACCGTGGCG
The DNA here is from genome assembly GCF_964034855.1 of Anser brachyrhynchus. Taxonomy (NCBI): domain Eukaryota; kingdom Metazoa; phylum Chordata; class Aves; order Anseriformes; family Anatidae; genus Anser; species Anser brachyrhynchus. Next base: position 3,422,574 of record NC_137720.1, on the reverse strand, counting down.
AGCGCTGGCTGGAATTTTGCATCCCAGCTGCCTCCTCCCTCCGCAACCAGCCAAATGCAGACCTCAGCCCCCCCCCCCCCCCCCCCCCCCCCAGCTCCCCTGGGCTTTGTGGGTGTGAAAATCCAGGTCCGAGTTTTGGAGCTGATGCAAAATCCTACAGAAAAGGTCTGGGATGAGGTGGGGGGGAGAGGGTGTGCAGGGAGGGGACGTGGCTGGGAGAGGAGCCGGGATGCTGCGGGGCCAGGGAGGGGCCCACGTGCGGCGAATTTTGTCTGTTCTCTGCAGCCTGCTGCTGAATCTGTCCTCTGACAACACGGGAGCACGCACGTACATCCCCGAAGGGGACTGACTGCAGTACTGCTGAGCTGAATATCTGGCAGGGCTCGAGCCCCGTTGCTCTTTCCCCCCTCCCCGTTCCTCCCTTCCCCCAGCGAGATGCCAGAGCTCTGATTGAAAACAGCAGGCATGGGAGGCTTGTAGGGTTAAACAGAGCCAGATGGGAGCCGAGCGAGACAAAAAGGAAAGTACGAGGCTGGGCCTGGGGGGTGGGGGGGTGAGAACAGGATCTTTTCATGGAGAAAGTCAATTCCTTTGAGCCCCAGGAATGCGTGGGATCGCTTCAAAGGGAGCGGGGCTGGCACGGCCCCAGGGGCTGGGGGCAGCACCCACTGAGGGTCCCTCCGGGCTCCGCGGGTGGGATGCGGGCGCTGGTGGGAGGCTGCAATGGAAACGGGGTTGCTGTGCTGGGGGGTACCTGGGAAGGCATTTCTATGCCAGGGAAAGGCAGCAGGAGGGGGCTTGGGGGTGGGTGCAGCCCGAGGCAGCCTGATTTTAGCTCCAGCATCACCAAAAGCTTGTGCCCCACGCTGCCATCCATCCCAGCTGCGATGGCTCCTGCAGCAGCCGCTCAGTTAGCCCGGGAGATCCATCCTCCTCCTGGTCTTGTCTTCCTCCCTCCCTGTCTCACCTCACTCACTTCTCCTTCCCACCCTGGCTCTGCTGAGCTCCTCCATCTGCCTCGCCGTGCATCCAGCTCGGCTCTGCTCCTGCTGGGGTGCCAAATACGGCTGGGAAAAGCCTGGTGAACACCCCCGGGGATCTGCTGCCTGCCCAGAAAGCACAGAGCCTGGCCTGCTCCAGCTGGTCCGGGGAGCATCCAAAGCACCTTCTGCACGGGGCTTTCTGGGGAGCTCGTCTGCAAGGCGCTGGGTTCCTCCACCCTCCAAGCTGCCAGCTGGAGAGCAACCAGCAGGAGCTATGCAGGGAAGGTTGCTGCTGCTCCAGGCAGCAGCAGGGAGGGCAGGGATGGGATAGGAAGCCTCCCCGGGCTTGGTGACAACCACAGAAATCAGGATGTGGTCAAGAGGGGGAGAGGTGGTGTGTGTGGTGGGCTGGTGTCCAGGAGGGGCCCCCTGGAGCAAGCAGAGGCCTTGCCCGATCCCCCCAGATCTCCCACTTCTACTGGGACTCCCCCTAAATTACCAGCCCGACACCCTGCAGTGGGACTGGAGGTGATGGATCACTTATTTGGGCAGCACAGGGAGCTGTCTAGCCAAACACCTTTGGTAGGGCCCATGTGCAATCTTGCAAATGTCCCTTCTATCACGCAGCCTTGGAAGCGTGCCGTCCTGCATTAAAGCCTGGTCCCTGAAGCACAACGCTATCCATCTTCACTGCTCTGCTAACTGCTGCTGGCCTTCCGACACTGTTGCTCAGCCAATTTGTTGCTGAATCATTGATTTTTTGGCTCGAGAGCAAAATTAACCCTAATCCATCAAGGCCTCTGAAGGGGCAATCCATCCTTCTGGGAGAGGGCGCAGCGGCAGCAGGGCTCCTGCCCATTGCTGGGGACATCTCTCTGTGGAAGCTGAAGGGATGCTGGGGCTCAGAGCAGGAAAATGTCCCCTCCTGGCCCATCGTTGTCTTGCTTCCCGCTGGCCAGAGCATTTCTGCTCTCCGTTCCTCTTTTCCTGACCCCTTGCCTTGTCCTTTGCCAGATTTATCACCCGTTTTCCTTGCAGTTTTAGGACCCTTGTGCAGCTCGATGCTGAAGGAGTGGAATTACCCCTGAACTCCTTTCTGTGGCTTGTATGTAGGTGACTCTTCCCTCATCCATGGGCTGTTCTTTAAAAAGCCAAAATAAATAAATAAAATCCAACGCTCAAAATAAATGAAACTGGAAAAAAGGCAACCCCCCCCCACAATGGCATAAAGCTGAGCCAGGGAGAGGGGATCTCAGTGACTCATGCTCAAGAGAGGGGTTGGAAGTAAAGATAACTTCCAAGGGGAAGGAGAGAAAATAGCAGGCTGCTGGCAGAGATGTGGGGTAAGCTCCCACTGGCAGAGAGAGCGGCAACGGGAGGCGATGCGGTGCCTAAATCGGGTGCTTCCTAACCCACCTCTTGTTGCCTCCCTCAGGCAAACATCTGGACCATGAAGGTGGCCTTCAGATTGCTTCTCCCACTCGTTCTCGTGCTGATCTCGGAGGTGAGCGGGCAGCGGAGGAAGCCCCCACGGAAACCCACCCGCCCGCCTCCCGAGCCCATCGAGCCCGAGGAGCCCGTCGAGCCCACCGAGCTGCCCCCACCCCTGCCTCCTGGTCCCCCCTCCGTCTTCCCCGACTGCCCCCGGGAATGCTACTGCCCCCCGGACTTCCCCTCTGCCCTGTACTGTGACAGCCGCAATCTGCGGAAGGTGCCCATCATCCCGCCCCGCATCCACTACCTCTACCTCCAGAACAACTTCATCGACGACCTCCCGGAGGAGTCCTTCAGGAACGCCACGGGGCTGAAATGGGTCAACCTGGACAACAATCGCATCCGCAAGGTGGACAGGAGGGTCCTGGAGAAGCTGGAAAACCTCATCTTCCTCTACATGGAGAAGAACCAGCTGAAGGAGGTGCCCGCCTTCCTGCCGCCCAACCTGGAGCAGCTGCGGCTGAGCAGGAACCAGATCTCCAAGATCCCTGCCGGGGTCTTCAACAAGCTGGAGAACCTGGTGCTCCTGGACCTGCACCACAACAAGCTCAGTGACGGGGTCTTCAACAAAAACACCTTCAAGGGACTCAAGAACCTCATGCAACTCAACCTCGCCCACAACATCCTGAGGAAAATGCCCCCCGGCGTGCCCAACGCCATCCACCAGCTCTTCCTGGACAGGAACAACATCGAGGACATCCCGAGCGACTACTTCAAGGAGTTTCCCAACCTGGCCTTCATCCGGCTCAACTACAACCAGATCTCCGACAAGGGGCTCCCCAAGAACTCCTTCAACCTCACCAACCTGCTGGTGCTGCACCTGGCCCACAACAAGCTCACCAACGTCCCTTTCATCAGCCCCAAGCTGGAGCACCTCTACCTGAACAACAACTCCATTGAAAGTGAGTCCTGTTGGCACGTCGGGAGGCCGGGGAGCGGCTCGGGGAATGGATAGGCTTGGGGATGGGAAGCGTTTTGTTTTAAAAGCGCATTTTTTAACCCAGTAGGGTGTGATCTTTTCAAAAGGGGATGCAATGGTGAGATGAGATGGGGATTTTCTGTAGGCAAGCGAGGCCCTGCAGAGGATGGATTTGCGGATGGGGAAGGATAATCCAAGAATTAGGGTGGTAGTAGAGGACCAAGGCTACATCCCCCATGCTGCTTCAGGGCTTTTCTCATTCATTGCCATGGGCAGCTCTTTTTGGGGGCTACCTGCCATCTAAATAGTTGCTTCCCCAGCAAGGCTCAGAAGTAGGGATATTTAAAAAGGAGAGGCTGTGCACATATTTTAAGAACAGATGCCAAACACACAGTCAAGATGGTTAGAAATAACCCAGCTTAGCTCCCGAGCTGAGCCTCGCAGAGGAAGGAACAGGGAGAACAGGGCTGCGATGGAGGTTGTCTTGGCAAGCCAAGCGGGGCAGTTTCACACCATTCCAGGCGAAGCACAGCAACTTCATGGGAGAGGTGCTGGCCTGCGAAATGTGCGAAGCCAGCCAGCACATTAGAAAAGAAGACAGAGCCCCATTCCTGGTCACCCCAGATGTTTCTGCGTTTAGAGGGCCAGCAGCCTGCAGTCCTTGCTGTCGGCAGGGGAGCAGGAATGCAGCGCTCCTGCCAGGAACCCTCCACGTGCTTCGAGGAAAGCAAGCTGGGCTTTTGTACCTCTGGTTGTAGTGGTTTTACGCGGCTGCAGGAACTGCACGAGGCATCACTTGTTTTGGGAAGCAGACACCAGGCAGGGTGCTGGTCCCAGCCCACGGTGTGACACGAGCACTTTGACATGTGGTGGTGTTTATTGGGAGGTGATGGCGTGTGGCTTCACGTGCAAAAGCAGCCCGCTGCTGAGGAGGAGATGTAAAATTTCAGCATGGCTTTAACAGGGGGCTCCTGCACTGACTGCAGCATCAGCTGGGATGGGACGAGCGAGAAACAGGCTCCTCTGGAGCCAAGCGCTGATGGCGTGGTGGGATGTGGTGCCAGGGAGAGGGGGCAAAACCCGTACAAAACCACATCCCTTCTCTGGAGGGGTTCACTGGAGTCAGTTCCCAGGGAAAAGGAACATTGATAAGTGCCTGGTTTTGGGTTAAGCAACTCCAAACTGTCTCAAAGGGGATGGGGGGTGAAGGTGGGGGCTGCTGCTGGCTCGGAGCACTCGTACGGGTACCAGGTCCTGCTGGGGCTGCCCATGGAGAGATGCCTGCGTGGTCGTCCACCTCCTTTCCATCTTCCATCTTTTTTTTTTTTTTTTTTAAACCCAGCTTTTATAAGATTTCAGTCCCTGGGGTTGGGTAATGACATAAGAATCCCCATTTTCTTTTCTTTTTAATGTTTTTTTTTTATTTCCTGTAATGCAGACCCTGGGGTGGGGAGAAATGTATGGAAATCCAGAAGCAGGCAACACGCCGGATCAGCGGTTATTAATGTTATCTCCGGTGTAATGGTGCTGGAGCAGGTTTTAGGGGGAGCTTTTTGATGGCTTGGCCCTTGCTAGGCAGGTTTCACATTTGTGGCGATCCCTTTTCTCTCTCAAATGGCTCCGTATTCCTCCCCTTGCTTTGGCTGAGCGTGACCTCCTTCATTTCCCAACAAAAGCAAGATTTTCCTCTTGCTGGGACCCTGGGGCTGCCCCTGCCTTCTGGGAGAGGCTGGGGATCCCCCCCTCGGTAGCAAAGCAACCCCATTTTGGGGGTGACCCCAGGAGGAGGGGGACAGCTGAGCAGGGAGGGGGGGTCTCTGGCATCCCTCTCTGCCTTCCCTAACCCTCACCCTGCTTTTCCTTCTCTCCCCGCAGAAATCAACGGGACGCAGATCTGCCCCACCTCGCTGATGTCCATCCAGGACTTCTCCCCCTCCGACCTGGACAGCGTGCCCCGGCTCCGGTACCTGCGGCTGGACGGGAACCTGCTGAAGCCCCCCATCCCCTTGGACCTGATGATGTGTTTCCGCCTCCTGCAGTCCGTGGTTTTCTAGCCCCGCGCGCCTCTCCCAGGACTTGGCTTTGCACAGAGACTCGACCCCCCCCCGTCGGCGTTTGGCACTCGGGACCCCCTTTGCCTCCCTCTCCCCCTGCTCACACCCTGCCTCTCCGTCCCTCTCGTGTCCCCACCTTTCCTTGCCTGCAGTGGCTGTGGGCTTGTGTGGCTTCTGCCTCCTTGGGGAGTGTTGGCTGCAGGATGGCACCGTGGTGCAGAGGCTGTCCCAGGTCACAGCATCAGCCCTGCCTCGCCTGCCCGGACCCTGGCCAGCTCTGGAGCTGGCTCTGTCTCCCCCCTTGACCTGGCCGAGGTTTGGGAGGTCCCATCTTGGTCCCAAAGCATCTCCTGATGGAGCTGAAGTGATAGGGTCGGAGTGAGCTGAGCAGCAGGACAGCTAGCACAGGGCCCTGGGATGGAGCTGCTGCATCAGCTCAGAGGCAGCCACAGGCTGCACAAACACCAAACCCCCAAAATCCTAAAATCCAGCCCTCCTGGGGACGGCCGCATCCCGGTGCTTGGCACCGCAGCGCGCACCAGAGCCGGGCACAGCCCCTCTTTGGGAAGCCCGGGGGGCTGCGTGCCCACGGGACCACCTCCCATCACACCGGGTGGGTCCCGGGGCCACCTCCACCCGTGGATCCCTAGGGAAAAAAATAATAAAAAATAAATAAATAAATAAAAATAAACCCAGAAACCAAAGCGTGATGGAGCAGGGCTGCCCGGGGAGGGTGGTGCCAGGTCCCCGCCGAGGTCCTTCGTCCCCCGGCCGGCTCGGGGAGCGGGGACCGGGGCTGGCACCGCCGGGCAGGACCGGCAACGACACCTCGTGGTCGGAGCCACGTCCCAGGACCGGGCCGAGGCAGCCTCGAGCTTTTGGGGAGGCTCCAGCCTCCGCTCTGCCTCGCTCCGGGGGCTCCCCGGCTCCTGGGGCCGGTGGAAATTTGGCAGGAGGCGATGCGCAAGTGGGCTGCCCCCGGGCTCCTGCTCCCTGCGGGGTTTATTTTGGTGAGAGCAGCCCCCCTCCTGCATCCCCCCCTTGCCAAATTTCAGCCCCCGCATCCTGCCACCCCCCCCCCGGGGCCGGGTGACCCCTCGCCATCCCCGCTCCGCTCTCACGACCCCTCTGCTCCCCGCGCCCCCCTCGCCCCGTCGCTTTCTCCAGCCGAACGCGCGCGTCTGGTTTTGCCTTGTGGGTTGGGTGTTTTTTTTTGGTTTGCTCGTGTTTTTGTTGTTGTGTTTAAAAAAAGGAAAGGGAAGGAAAAGGGAAGAATTATTCCTTCGGAAAAGCTGTTTTTTTATCCCCTCCCCTCCCCGTTTCCACATGTATCGCTTCCCTCTTGGATAGCCGTACCTGCATATATAGGGTGTCCGGGTTTAGAGGGGTTATTCTCTTTTTTTTTTCTTCTTCCCGATTCTCAGGATTTAGATTTAAGGCCGAGCATCAGAGGGGGAAAAAAAAAAATCATCAAAATAAGCAGTAAAGCAATAAACCAAAGAGACCAGCCATTACCTCCTTGGTGTTCAGCCACCAAAAATCACCCTTCTCTGGGGCGGGCACGGACGGGCACCGTGCCCCGCTCACCGGGAAGGGGGTGGGGACGGGGACGTTCCCTGCAGGGAGCCCCCTCCCCAAGTGCCCTGCATGCACCAGAGCTGGGCTGCAGCCAGCGCTGGAAGGATCGTTGAACCCCTGTGCTAATTCGAGCTGGTTGCGTTTTTTGTTTTTAAAGAATAAAAAGTCTCTTCTCCAACTCTTCCTCCAGTGGGCTTTGTTGGGTTCGACAGGTTTCAACCTTAAACCCGGAGACCCTATGTATATATTTATATATAATGTGTATATATACTGGTAGACTGTACAGATATATCTAGAGCCATATGTAGTTCTCGAGTGATTTCAACTTAATGGTATTTTCACTCCTACTCTCCGCAGCAGTGAAAATAAAGTGATTCACAAGGGACCCAGAGCCGCGGCCGGACCTGCCTCTCTCCTTGCACAGGAGCAGCCGCTGCTTCTTTTGGGACCAGAGCTCCTCCCTGGGGGCCAAAAAGGCCCAAAAAGCTGGAGTTCATCTGGGTGCACCCTGCCCACAGTGGGTGGTGGTCAGGCTTCCCGAGCATGTGCCTGTCCTAATGAGCATCCCTGATAATTAGGAGCACCCAGCCTCAGCTGCAGCACCCAGGGCAGTGGGGGCAGCTGATGGGTGTTAGCATCCCCTCCATGCTCTGTGCTGGGGGCAGGTTGTGCAAAACCGGGGCTGAGCTGCCCCACGTCATCTTGGTGCTCCCAGGGAAGCTGGACAAACGTCCCTGGGGTGAGTTTGCCCCGGGGGGCAGCACAGATGGGCTTTGGGAGGTGGGGGAGGGCAACTCCCACCCGCAGCAACGCTCCCAGACCCCCAGAGTTGCGGCTGTACGGGGTGCACGCATGCTTTCCCACGAGCAGAACGGGTGTAGGCAGCGATTTTTTCCTCCTGCCTGTCGCTGCAGCTTCAAAATCTCCTCTCGCTGCTGCTCTCCCCACGTGAATCACGAGCAGAGAGGGAGGACGGGTGTGGGTGCGGGTGCGAACGCATGGGCTCCGGCGTGGGGCTGCTCACGGGAGCGTGCACGGGGTGTGCGTGTGCGCAGAGCAGGCAGCGAGCTCCCCTTAGGTTTTATTTTATATATATATTTTTTTTATTTTTCTGCAGCAGAACTAAATCCCCGTGTTTTGTGAGTGGCACATGAATCACGCGCTCCCGGGGTGGGCATCCACTCGCTGCCTCTCCAGGCAAGTCAGCCCCTGCTCCCAGGGGAGCCGAGCACCGCAGAAAAAAGGAGGGGGGGGTTGAGCTGTGATGTTCCCCCCCCCCAGCTGCCACATCGCCTCCATCACGGTGGCTGCTGAGCCGCCTAATGAGGGGCTTAACGAAGATTAGCAGCAGCCCTTTGCTCCGCTCCGTGCTGAGGGGGCTGGGGCTGTGCTGGCAAGGGGGGGACACGTGCGTGGGGACAGCCTGGGGGCCGTGGGTGCGTGGACGAGGACGGTCCCCGCTGCGAGGGTGTCCCCGCCTGGCCGGCAGGCAGCACAGATGGGCACGATGTCTCGGGTGGGTGAGCGCGTGGGCTGCGAGCTGCGTGCGAGAGAAGAATGTGTTTGTGGCCGTGGGTGTCTGCGTGGGCACCGAGCTGCCCGGCGCTGCGAGGAGCCCACGGGGCTGGCGCGCGCATCCTGCCCGTGCTGGGGTGTCCCAGCCCCGTGGGACATGTCCCAGGCAATGACATCGCCCCGACATGCATAAGGTGAAGCAGGGCCGTGAGTTGTAGGTGACGGGTAACCAGCAGCACCCATGGGTGCATGGGGAGGGAGATGGGGGCATCTCCCATCCCAGCCAGGTGAGGGGAGAGGTGCTGCTACACGACATCCACACATGCTCCCCCTCCCCAAACCACCCCCACGTTTCCAAAGCAACGGTGCACAGAGGGGCCAAGCAGCGGGGGGAGCAAGGTGGGTGGACGAGCTGAATGTCAGGAGCCATCTGGCTGCTGCTGGGCCCGAAATGAGCAGGGAGCCCCAAACCCTGGGGAGCGGGGGATCCCCACACACTCTCTCCGTGGCAAGGTCCTACCTGGTGGAAACCCCAAGCAGCAGTGGGGGCAGTGCCTGGTGCTCTGCCACTCCTGCACCCATGGGGATGGTCGCAGCTGGAAATGGCTCCATGGGCTGGTTGGGGCAGGGATGGAGCTGGCTGTGCCCCCTCTGCCCAGGGCTGCGTGTCCCCATCGTCCCTGGGGACACAGAGGGCAGGAAGCACAGTGCGGGCCTCATCCCACTGCATCCCATCCATCCCAGCCCCAGCTCCAAGCCCGGGCTGTTGGAGGAAAGCCACCACGGGGCCGGCTTGCCCCTGGGGACAATATAAGGTCCTGGTGGGGGGGCTGGGGACAGCCAGAGGCCACCAGCCTGATTGGCCACATCCTGCCTCTCCCCTCAACAGCAACCGTGCCAAGTCCCCGCGTCCCTCCGCCCCAGGCATTAAAAACCCAAAAGCCCTTCCTGGGCCAGCACGCCAGCCCGTGGGAGTGGAGTGGTGCTGTCCTGTGCCAAGGAGGGTAAAGGGGATGTGTGCAGGCTGCCTTCCTTCTGTCCTCCAGCACCGAGCCCAGCCTGGGGGCTTCCACGTGGGGCTGGGACGAGCCGCAGGGCTGGGGGTGCTGGGGGCTGGTGACGCATGCAGGGGGTTAAAGGCTTTTATTGCACTTGTAAAGATTTGATCTGGGGGAAACTAGCAGAAATTGGGGAGCAGCATCCTCAGCTCGGGGTGCGCAGGGTCATTACTTTTGCTTTTGGTTTGGGAGAGACGTGGGGGGGCTGCTGGGTGCCAGGCCCCTCCGCTTGGTTTGCTGTGGGTGGACACATGGGTGCGCAGCCTGGTGGGTGGTTGGGCGATGCTGCGGCACGGGGTGCCCCGAGCCCCTCACCGCCTCCTTGGGGCTGGGAACGCCGGAAAGCGAGGGCAGCCCAGCTGCTTGGGGCCTCTTGTGCACGGCCGCCCAGCCGAGCGTGAAATGGGCTGAAAAGAAAAGAAAAGCCTCGTCCCCTGCAGTGGCTGCAGCTCCCCGACACGGCTGCGGAGTGGGGCTGGCCGCGGCCGGCGTGCTGGCCCTGCCTTCCTGTCCCTCTTTTTGCTTTCACTGCTTTGCAAATCGTTTCAGGGCACCCGGCTGGGCGCAGGATGCGGCCCCTGGCCTGGGTGGGCATCGCCAGCCTGTGTCTGGGGGCAGCCTGGGCCGTCCCAGCCAAGGAGGGGAGCAGGAAGGTGGAGAAGCCCAAACTTGACCTCGCGCTCTACGAAAACCTGGACCTGGACAACTACGACCTGACGCTGGACAGCTATGGGGACGTCGTCGATCTGAGCAACTACGAGGAGCTCTACGACTACGGTGACATCGCTCCGAAGGTGAGGGGGACACGAGGGAGCGCGGTACGCAGGGAAGGTCTCATCTTCGTACAGCCAGGGGCTGCTCCGAGGTACGGGCCAGGGCTGGAGAAGCATCGCAGCCCCCTGCACAAACCTACGAGCCCTGGTGGCTCTTCCTCTGCTCTTTCTGGTGGGAAGGCTTCACCCAACCCCGACCTCCTCCAGCTTCCCGGTGTCCTGCCCAGCCACATCGCTGCGGGATGGAGCAGGGGAAGGCAGGGCGAGGCACCTGCATCCCTCTGGGCAAATAGAGGGGGGGTCCTGAAGATAGGAGGGGCGTTTAGAGCTGGCTTTCTGATGAGACCTGCCCAGTGCCCCCAAACCCCTGCCCCGGAGCGGGGGGACTTGCTCAGCCCTCATACCACCGCTGTGTTTGCAGATCGAGGTCGGGACCCTGGCTCCTCGCCCCAAGGACCCCGAGGCTCTCCCAAAGGTGGGCGCCACGGCTCCAACACCAAAGCTGCAGCCTCCGACCTCCAGCCCCGTCCGCCCCGCGCAGGGTGAGTGCAGAACAAAGCGAGTCTCCTTTCCATGCAATGAACCCAAAAGTCCCGGGGTGGCAAGGTTGGGGCTCTGCAGGAAAAGGAGCGAATCCTTTTGCCGCCAGCAGACAGCAGAAGTTATTTGCTCTGCCTGGGCAGCGAGGAGATGAGGGGTGCCGGGCTTTGCCTTATCACACAGCAGGCAGGAGCGCTGCAGCAAGACATTTCTGGGAAACGAGCTCCGGCAAACAGCAGCAACATCTTAATGAGCAGAGGCATTGCGAGAGTCGGACAGAGTAGCAATTAGATTAGTGACAATTAAAATCCTGTAGCGAGGGATAAATATCTTTATTCATTTTCTGTCACTCCGGACTGGGACAAATTAAGTAGGAGGCAGAGGGAAATTGTTGCCTTGCTGCTTTGAACTCTCCCACTAATGGATGCGGAGTCTGGTGGGTGCTGGGGGAGAGGAGAGGGAACGGGCGTGGGGGGGCACACGGTGTAGCCCCCCCCCTGCTGCCCCTGCCTGGCTCGCTGGGACCCTTGGGCGGTGGATTCAGGTGTTTTGCTCATTGCAAAACTGCTTTCTTTTGCTTTCTTTTGTTGCTTTTCCTTCTGAGGAATAAAAACGAAGGGGTCCAAGCGAGCCCTGGGTGCAACGCTGCCGTGCTTGGGAACCTTGCATCTCCCCCTCTCCCATGGGAGCCACTTGGCCCTGAGCAGAGCCGTCCATCAGCAGCTCTCCTGGGTGGTGCGTCCTGGCCCTTCCCTCGCTGGAGGTGCTGGGCTGAGTGCCCTGGGCGCTGTGTTCACCACAGGTCCTGCAGGGGCTGGGGGGGAAGATGGGGCAGCCGTGCCATGCCAAGCTGAGCCATGCCGTGCCGAGCCGAGCCGTGCCATGCCCAGAGCTGCCTCTCCACCCCCAGGGCTCCCCAGCTGCTTGCGCTGCCTCTGCATCGGCACCTCGGTCTACTGCGACGACGCCGACCTGGAGCACGTCCCGCTGCTGCCGCCGGACACCACCTACCTCTACGCCCGCTTCAACCGCATCAGCGCCATCCGGGCCGGCGATTTCACGGGGCTGAGTACGTCGAGGCAAGGGGAGGGCCGGGCTCTGCGCTGGGGCAGCCTCGGGGGGTACAAGTGGTGATGTGTGACACCTCCACCCCCTCCCTTCTCTCTCCCACCAGAGAAGCTGAAGCGAATAGACCTGACGAGCAATTCCATCTCCTGGGCGGACGCGGACGCCTTCCGCCTCCTGCCCAGCCTGCAGGAGCTCATCCTGCCCGAGAACAGGCTGACGGCGCTGCCCGAGCTGCCCCGCAGCATCGTCAGGCTGGACGCCCGTCTCAACAGGATCCCCAGCACCGGCCTCCAGCCCGAAGCTTTCCGGGTGGGTGCTGGGGCTGGCAGCGGGCACCGAGCCACGCCGGGCACCCACAGCCCAAGCAGGCTGTTTTTAGCCCGAACCTGCCACGGAAAGGGGTGGTAGGGTTGGTGCCAAGGGTCAGAGCGTGGCTGGAAGGAGGGAGCTTCACCTCTTGCCTCTTCCCACAGGATCTGAAGCAGCTGCAGTTTCTCCATCTGTCCGATAACCAGCTGGACTACGTCCCCACACCCCTGCCCGAGAGCCTGCGCTCCCTGCACCTCCAGGTGAGACACGTCCCCTCGCTCACAGCAAACTGCCATCGGGGGGGATGCAGAGCCCCCTGCACCTCCGAATCCTGCTTTCCCCTTTGCCTCCCCCTCCAGAACAACAACATCCAGACCATGCACAAGGACACGTTCTGCGACAGCCAAGACCACAGCCACATCCGCAGGGCGCTGGAGGACATCCGCCTCGATGGCAACCCCATCAACCTCAGCCTCTTCCCCAACGCCTACTTCTGTCTGCCCCGCTTGCCCACGGGACGCTTTGCCTGAGCCCTGCTGCCGGCTGCTCTTGGAGAGCATCCCCGGGCCCCCACACCCCACCGGCACCCCCCTATTTCTTGCTGTCCCATGGGAAATGTGGGGTTAAGGCGTTTAACCCTGGGCGAGCTGAGCCTCTGTGTGTGGGTGAATTCATCTCTGGGGCAAACGGAGCAGAGTGTGGGCAGCTGTAATAAAATGAAGACTTTAAAAATGCAATCGGCGTCCTGTTCTGAGCAGCGAGAGCGATGGGGAGCCCTCACCCAGCCCAGCAGCTGCTTTGTGACCTGAGCTGGTGACCCGTGCTTCCCCATGTCCCACTTTTTTCTTGGTTTCCTCCCTGGGGGCCTTGGCAGGACCCCTCCGTGTCTGGTTTGGGGGTTTCCTGGGAGCTGCATTGCTGCTGGTGGTGCTTTGGCCATGTCAGGTTTGACCTGCAGGATGGGCTGGCCCTGGCGCTGGCCCCAGGTCTCTCAAGGACCCCAAACCCGGCCAGGACGTGGGGGCAGCAGGAGCTCTGCCCGCAGCCTGCCCCCTGCCCTGCGGTTTGGGGCTGCTTCAGCTGCAGCAAAGCCTGGAGCCAAACGGCCCCGCATCCAGCAGCAGAGAGTCCCTTGGAGGTGGTTAAAATATCTTCTGTCATCCCAGCCTTCAAAACCTGAAAAGAGCTGCCCAGTGGTGAGATATTTTAAATGTAATGTATTCATCCTCTATATTTTTAAACACATGCAATAAACACGCGTACCGTGAGAGAGATGACACATCCCTGGAGAATCCAAAATCCTGAACTGAAACCACGGAGCTCAGCCCACATCCTCCAGGCCTGGGGAGGCAAAGGAAGGCAGCTCGAGAGAAGATCCAGCTTCTCTTATATGGGCACGCTGCGAACGCCGCTGGGCGCTCGTGCCTGCGAGCTGCCACGGGCACGGGCACGAGCGTGCTGGCAGCGGGGGCATGTACGTGCAGCACCGCTCTGCCCTTGCCTTTCTTTTCCATGCAAATCCCAAAGCAGGGCTGCTCGGCCCCAGGCTATGTCCGTCCCAACCCCAGGACCCTTGGTAAATGGTGAAAGGGATTTGAGGCTGCTGCAGGCTTTCCTTCCGAGCTCTAAGACGCCAGGATTTGTGAGCCCTGTTGTCATGTCCTCCTTTAAAGGGCTGTCTCTATCTGTCCCCTGTCCGTCCATCCCCATGACCTTCCTCCTTCCCCATCCAGCTTTCTGACGCCTTAGCACTGCCCTTTAGCCCCAGCCACCTCGTCTGCTCCTGCGGGACCAGGGATGCTGGCATCGGCTCCGGCCTGATGGAATTGCCCAACGTTTCCCCACCGTGAGCCCGGGTCCTTCGCGTTCATCCCACTAGATGGCAAGGCAGAGTATTTGGAAACGCCTGACCTCAACTCCGGACTGCAAACTCAACCTCTGCCGTTTTCTCTCCCTCTCGGGGTTGTTCTGTCATTTCGGGACTCCTGTCCATGCCCACGTAGCTGGGGCAGAGCCCAGCACAAAGCTGTGCGGGCGGGGAGCCCTTGCCCAGGTGCTCGGGGTTTGCAGAGGTGATGAAAGCAGCTGGGGAGGAGAGGGGGTTGCTTTGGGGGAGAGGAGAGGAGGTGGGTGGGGGTCTCTGGGGGAGGGCTCCTTGCTTCGCACAAACTGGACTTTAATAACAGCTGTGGGGTGACCCGGGGGGCTCTGCTGGGGGAGAGCTGGGGTTCGGCAGTGCTGTCACGTCTCGTGAGGCTCTTGGGTCCCCTCGCACCCATGGGAGGAGGGGGCAGCAGGGCTTTGCCTTCCCCTTTCCCAAAGCCCCAGCAGGGGGCTGCTGGGGGGGCTCTGCTGGTGTAGGTGTTACCTGTGCTCTTGTGCCCTTGGTGCTGCTGAGGTGGGGGAGAAATCAGAGCTTGTCTTTGCAGCATCTTGCAGGGAACAGCATGGTAACCCCCCCGGATATCCAGCCCCCCCGTCCCGCCGCTGGTCCGCGGCCCTTTCCCACACTTCTGAAATCCCTCGGTGGGGAGCAGGTGCCTGGGCTCCCCAGTGTGGCTGGCGGAATCCTGCTCTGGGGCTGGTGTGGAGGCACAGAGCCTTCCCTGGGGCTCTGCAGACTCCTCCTGCCAGCAGGACGGCCCAGCTCCAGCTCAGCATCACGTCCAAAACCCTGCCACCGTCGCTGCCCTGTGCCGCTGGGGCCATTGCTGGGTGTCCTGGCTGCTCCCCATCCCTGACGGCTGCGGCTCTGCCTCGTCTTGTGCTGCTTACAGAGACCCACCTGGACCTAAACCACTTCTGGAGCAGGTTTTTTTTAGGGCTGCATGAACCGTCCCATGTGTAGCTGCACGTATGGGGCTGCACACCCCTGCTGAGATGCACGCACTGCTTCTGGCAGAGCACGGTGGACGGGGCCGGCAGGCGCCAGCCCTGCTGTGGGCATGTGGGGCCAAAAGGCAGCAGGGGAGGGAGCAGAGCAGGCAGAGACAGAAATTAGTGCAGGAACCCAGGTTAGGAGCCGTCGGCTGGAGCTGTGCAGAGGCAAAGCCTCGTCGCTCTGATCTCGGGAGCTGGGGCACAGCGGGAGCTGCGGGGCTTCAAAGCAGCCGGGAAATGGTGGGGGCTGCGTTGCTGGAGAGGGTGGGGCGAAGAGGGACGGGGAGCAGCCCTGCTTGGTGGGGATGGATGAGATAGGGGCTGCTTCCGAGACATTTTGCTTTAGGGGTGCAAAGGGCTGCGTCCCAGCTGGCCGGGGGATGGACCAGGAGGAGCAGGGCAGTGCCAGGCGCTGACCTCCCTCTGCCCAGCCCGCGGCAGGATCAGCAGAGGCCGGGCAGGGTTTGTGTCTTGCCTGTCCCCCTTCTCCCCTCCATCCCTCCTCCCTCGCCTCATCCCTCCGCCGTGTGTAATTCCTGCAGCTCGCCTCTCGCCGCCTCTCTCCGCCGCTCAAGGTCACCTTCCTCGCTGGGCTGGATTCTCACATATTGATTGCTTGGCTCCGGCAGCCGACGGCTCCGCGAGCTCCCCACCTCACGCCAGCTCAGCATCCTGCCACTCTCTGGGACGGCTCCGTATGGGCCCCCCTCCTCCTCCAGCCTGCCTTCCCCTCCCAGCCCCTGCCCCGTCCGTCATTATAGGGCACCAAAAGGGGAAAGTCGCCAAGCCTCGGAGAACAGCAGCCTTCCTCCTCCTCCTCCTCCTCTGCCCCTCTCTGTCTCCTGTGGGGCAGGACATGAGCAAGCTCCTTCCCTCGGGTTATCTGGGGGGAGATGTGACATGTGGCCCCCAGAGATGTGGCTGTACCTGTCCGGGAGCTGCCCCATCCTCTCTGCTTGGGCTTCCTCCCCCAGGGGGCAGTGAGCTCCTCTCCCCCTGCCCTGCCTGCCCTTTCCCACCCTCCTCACCCAGATTTCTTCCCTGCTCTCCCCCCACCAGTGTGACCAGGAGCTCCCCGTGCTGTACTGGGACACGTCCCTTGGCCGGCACCTGGGGACAGAGCCACCCTCTGCATCTCCTCTGCTAGGGCGGTGCAGGCAGCTTATTGTGGGGTTAAGGGGAGCAGAGCGAGGGTGTCTGGGGTCAGGGAGCTGAGACAGGAATCGGAGGAGGAGCAGGAGCCATCTTTCAGCCCTCCTGGCACCCAGACAAGCAGGGAAGAGGTCACAGAGATAACGCAGTCCCCTGCCCAGGACAGTGGCCACGTCCCTGTCAGCCAGCCCTGCTGTCCCCACTGCCATGGCCCTGTCCCCAGCCTGCAATCAGGGCAGGCACCCGGGGGATTTATTGGCCAAATGCACAGTCAATGGCAGGATGGAAAAAAGCCACCGGACTGGGGATGCTGACGAGCTCCTGGCCTCCCCCGGGCTAGAAATCACCCGTAAATGCTGCTGGGGAGGCAGCGCTGTGGCCCGGCTCGCTCAGCGAGCGCGGCACAGCTGATAACAGCTTTATTTATAGCACTTAACTGGCGGCTGGCTCAAGGCACCGATTTGCGCTGAGCGTGTGCGATCGTTTAGGGTGGCTGCTTGTGCAGCTGATGGCTGCAGCGCTCGCGTAGCCCCGCTGAAGCCATTGACGTGCTTCCATCGCCCTGCATTGGCTCGGGATCCTAACATGCTCCATTCCCTGTCCCCAGCTCCCCCGGAATGGCCAGAGCCTCGTTTCCTGCGTGTATTTGTACAGAAATCCCATACGGAGAGATCCCACTCGGTGCCTTAGGGTCACAGAGGTTGTGCATCCCCAAAACTGACCGAGCAAGCAGTAATGGCCACGTGGTCGCAGCTGCGTTGCTTCTCAGCACCTCCGCTTCCAGATCTGTGGGATGTTGTTTTGTATGGTTTGTGTGTTTTTTGAAGGATGCCAGTACTGGGATTCATTAGATGGGGGCTGCAATGGCCCTGGAGATGAAAGCCCGGACCATGAATTATCACCGGGGTGCAGACAGCTGCCCAGGCCTCCGCGGGGAAACTCAACAATGGAAATGGAGACACAAAAAAACTGTTTGGGCTTTTCCTCTCCCCGTTTTCCACTTCGCCACTGGAAAAAGGAGGAGGAAAAACACACCAAAAGGAAGAGAAAGAAGAAAACATTTTTTTCTTTGCATCCTTCACTCCAAATCCTGAAAGTTTAACATAAAATTAACCTGCAGCAAACCAGGAGGTGCCTGAGTGCCCTGGGACTTTCCCAGCCTCCTCCTCCTCTTCTTCCTCCCAGCTCGAGGACTGATCACAACGAGCTCGGGGCTGGGAGATGCGACCAAGCTGCAGCTATTATTAGCTCCGTTGTGTTAGGTCTCGTCAGCAGGAGCCCTGACACCTCGCGGAGGCACGTGTCCCCGGGGGGGGGCCGCGGGGGTTAACCCAATTCCTGCAGAGCAAAGCGCTCGGAGAGTCCTAGGGTGGGGTGGGGGCTGTGGGGAGCCCGGGGGGATGGAGCTTAAAGGGGGGGGGTCCCTGTAGTGCAGCAGCTCTTGAGGATGCTCGAGCGCGTGAGCCGGTGTCCCCGTTGCAGCCAGGAGTGACGGTGACCTCGCTCCTCCTTGCTGGGGGGGGGGAAGATGCTTGGTGTGTCCCCAAAATTGGGGCATCCCCTCGTTGTGGCTGATCCCAGCCGAGGAGCAGGGTCCCATGCCCGCGGCCAGAAGGGGGAAGGTTTCCCCAGCGCCACTTCCAGGGTCTCTTTGTTCCTGCACCGTTCCCCATCCGCCGGCCGAGCGCACCAAACCCTCTGACCAGGGAGAAATGAGGGGACGGATAAAAGCACCCATAAATGCGATAAATGTGACTTTTCCATCAGCACAAGCCAGGTTTTGCTGAGGGACAAACACGGCGGGTCTCCCCACCGAGCATTCACTCCCCATCTCAGGGTTTCCTCACTCCTGCCTTCAGATTTTTCTGACCCAAACACTTTCCAGCTTGAATCACACCTGAAAAGAAGTGGCCAGGCACTGTCTTTGGGGTCAAGCACCCCTGGGCAGTGCTGGGTAAGGCAGCACTGGTGTGCTGGAGCCCACGGACCCCAAACGGAGGAGGAGAGCCCCCGCTCCCCGCCTGGCGCGCCCGATCGAGCGCCGTCTTTTAAAATAAGCAGCCGGAGCCCGGCTCTTCCGTTTCTGTAGGATGTGGAAAACCTGGAGAGGGGGAAGAGAGAAAAAGCTTTGAGCGAGCGAGTGCAAGTATCGCTAATTTATGATCAGAGAAATGTGTGTTTGAGTTTGGAGATTACAGGGAAGGGCCTGGTGTTCAGCCGATGATAAATCTGTTTTATCGGGGGGTTGTGAAAAGGCTTCCCCACCGGGCAAATTGCAGGAAGGCAGAACATAATTACCCCAAATTCCAATTTGAGTAATTACTTCTACCTACCTGTCACTCCCCTGGTGCTTTCAGCTGGATGGAGAGGCTTTGCTTTCCCTCACCTCTCTGCTTAAGAGAAAAAGGCTTTGTGCAGCGCTGCTGGGCTCTCTCTGAGCAGCGGGGCCAGCCCCACGAGGAGGCAGGGGCTGGAGGCTCTCGCCTGAAAGGTTTTGGGGCCGGCTGCTACCCCAGCCCAGCGCAGAGCATCCCCTGTGCTGCCTTTTCCCCACGTCACCTGGGTAAGGGCCACCAGGCTTCACTTCATGCCATGCCACCGTTGCACCCAAGCAAGGAGGAGCAGGGTGGGGAGATTTGGGTGGCTGCCTCCAAGGACGTCCTTGTCCTTACAGAGAGGGCAGCCCCCTCCCGGGGAGCAGGGACCCACGGGGAGAGCCCCAGCAAGGAGCCAGGACACCTATTGTTACCCCCCCGTGCGTGTCCCCAGGATGGGTGACACATGGCAGAGGTGGCCAGGGTTTGCAGGGATGCTGGCTGCTCCGGCCGCGATTTGGGGCTCCGTACAGGGCTGCCCGGCCTCGCGCCCCTCTCCCTGGGCTCTGCGTGCGTGGCGGCATCGCTGCACCTCCGCGCCGTGCAGTGAGGCAGTCGAGGGTTTTACTGCAGTGGGCCGTGGATAGCTTTTGTAAGCACTGTCTCCTAATGCTTCCCCGAAGAGGCAGGCAGGCTACCGGGCGCATTAGGAAGCGACGCACATCGCAGATGGATTGCTTTCCCTCTCTCCTCCACCTCTCTGTCCTCGCCGGCTGCCTCCACGCCTGCCCCCTCCCTGTCCTCCCCACGTGCCCCGTGTGCAGCTCTGCCCGTGTCACCCAGGTGTCCCTGGGGGGTGCCAAGGTGCTGTCCCCCCCTTTAGGGGCACAAGGGGCAGCTCTGTCCCGGTCCCACCAGGGTGGGCCGCTGGCTCCGGGCTGCCCCCGCGCCCCCTCCCCGGGGCTGGCCGCAGACAGGCTGCGGGCAGAGCGGTGACAAGCGTCTGCTTGGGGCAGCCAAGCGGAGAGAAAAATGACCCCGGCGAGAGCCGGGATGGGCTCCGCATCTCAAGTGGCTCCCCGGGAGAGGCCAGACGGTGCCCTCCGCCAGGAGCTCGGCGGCAGGAGGCGGAGGGCGGTGGTAAAGGCACTGCTCTGCCTGCAGCTGGTGCTGGGATGGGGCAGGCAGCGCAGGGATTTTTCTCTCGTGGGAGTTTCCTCCAACTCCATCAACAGGTCGTTCTGATTTCCCCTCGTTAGTGAAAGGAGAATCAGACCCTAAAAGGGCTCTGAGAGGTGCTGGTTGTACACCCAAACCTGCAGGTGATGGTTCTGGTCCCTCTCCCTGCCAGCTCTGGGTGCTTGTGGCAAAGAGAGGGTGAGCCCTCTGTAGGCGAGGGAAACTGAGGCATGGAGAGAAGGGGCTTGGTGAGCTGTGGGAGGGAGCCCCAGTGCCTTGCACACCTTTTTGGGCCCATTTTCCCTTGATCTGGGAAATCACTTACACGCTGAACCCCATCTGAGCGTGGGCATGGAGCCCTCCTGTGGGAGGGCTGGAGAGCAGCAGTGGGTGCTCGTGGGGCAGGGGTGGGGGGGACTTGGTTTGGGGCCCCTCTTGGCATCTTAAAAGCTCTTTTGGCTGCTCAAACAAACTCTTCTGTGCCTTTGCAAAGCTCTCCTCTGGCTGCCCTGTGTCCGCTGGAGAGACACGCGTGTCCTCTGCGCTGGTGGCTGGGGACAGAGGGACACCTTGGACGGACAGACAGGGCTGCAGCGGGGCATCTCCTGGGTAAGTGAATGGGGAAGGAGAAGCAGAGGCACCTGCAGCTCTCCAAAAACTCATTAGGTGGCTTTGCAGAAAGGCTAATTGGGCTGGGAACACCCCTGAGCAGTGGCACCCCACGGGGCCGGGTCTGTCCTTCCCCGAGCGCGGCGAGGCCGAGGCCGGGCGGGCGCTCACGTGGCGCGGCTGCTAAAACTTGCATGAGGACATGCGCAAAAATCAATGCGCGTGCTCATGAATTAATGATCGCCCGGCGGATCGATGCAGCCTGCCCCGCGCGTGCTGTACTGCTAACGAGCACCAGCAGTGGGAGCGCGGGAAGGGCCGGAGACATCCTGCTGCAGCCCTTCTCCATCTCTAGCTGTTCGTGTTCCCCGTGCATTTATTTTGCATTTGCTCACAGCGCCGCTTGAAACAAAGATCGGGGGATGGCCACGAAGGGGACCTGGTGTGTGCGTGATGCGGGGAGGGCGCTGCGGCTCTTCGAGGTGGGGGGGGACGCCGCGAAGGGCCGGTGCCGGAATCGGAGGCACGCTCTAGAAATACGCACGTGGGTAATTTCTGATCGAATGCCGCAGCTCCCGGTGCTGGCATGTGTCACTCCCGTGGCATTACCGCTGTAATTAGAGCCTTTCCCCACAATTGCATAAGAACCTCGCGGTGACTCACCGGGTTTGGGGGGAGAGAGGGAAGCGGGGGCGGAGGTGTGCGCGTGCGCGCGCCGTGCCAGCACCGTGCTCAGGTGCTCCGAGCTCGCTGCCTGCTCCCCGGCCAGCCCTGCTCCGGCCTCCCGCCAGCCAGCGAGCTTCCCGTCCGCCCAGCATCGCCTTCTGCCGTGCGTTTATTTTTGTCCTTGCCGTTGCAGCTTTCTCTGCACGCTGGTGACCCTTTGGCACCAATAATAGCATGTTTTAGGTCCCTGATTAAAACTGCTGTGGTGTCAGAATCAATAAGCATTGATGGCCGAGACTGTAATAAGTATAATAATCCCCATTAGGGTAACAAATGGGGGAGAGAGTGCAGGGCTGCTAATACGGTAATGACACGAATCTGCTTCGATCAGCTGGAGCTGTAGCATCCTCCCCGCGAGCGGCAGGCGCGGGGCCGCGGCTTTCTCGCTGCGAGCTGTCCTGGGGCTCTGC
This sequence comes from Anser brachyrhynchus, assembly GCF_964034855.1. Taxonomy (NCBI): domain Eukaryota; kingdom Metazoa; phylum Chordata; class Aves; order Anseriformes; family Anatidae; genus Anser; species Anser brachyrhynchus. The sequence continues at coordinate 3,401,012 of NC_137720.1, read as the reverse complement.
AGAGCCCCTGCTCTTGCTGCCGTCACATCTCAGCTGGGAAATTTGGCTTTGCAACCTGAATTGTTGGTATTTTGAGACATACATTAGTGGGGTCCCAGCATGGCAGAGAGGACAGGGCTTGGTGCGGCAAGGGGAACGGCTTATCCCCCCCTGAAAGCTCAAAGGAAATGCAAAGATTGAGATTATCGAGCGGGGGGAATTCCTGCTCCAACCCATCCTGCCAATTTATCTTATGGAGAGCAAGGGTTCTGAGGGCTGGGAGGGAGGGGAATGCCAATTGCATTACAGTAGCTGCCCAGAGGAAAAAAAAATCAATATGTAATTCTGGCCCCATTGATCTGCGGCTCAGACGCTGCGGCTCTCCGCTGCGTTTTGATCAGGTTTCACGGTCGCAGATGAGAGAGCCCCAGCAGCGTGAGCCCTACGCAGTGGGGGGATTAAATGAAGCCAAATGCTTTTCAAGTGAAAACTATACAACTTTTTTCCTTAAATAAACCCAAAGTAGAGCAGCAGCGGCGAGGAGGACTGCAGTCGCCACGGGGCTGGGCGTGCTGTCGATGTTCTCGCCTGGCTGGGAAGCAGAGCGACGCTCTCTGCCCACAGCCACTGCTTTGTCCCCTCCAGCTGCAAACATCACCTGGCCATCCAAAAGCCCTTTTTACACCCAAAAAGCTGCTGGCCAAGCCCTGCTGTGGCATCTTCACGGCTGTGGGGATGCACTCAGCATTGCACTGGGTGCGGGGGGTTTGGGAAGTGGTGCTGTGCAGGGGGCACCCGTGCTCCGGGGCCGGTACCCACGTGCCGTGGGAATGAGACCAGCCCCGGGCAGAACCAGCTGGTAATTTATAGACAAATTACTTTTGCTTGAAAAACGTGGGGTTTGTTGAAATACGGCGTGTTTATAGGAAAACATCAGTTTCGACAGATTTCTATTTCAACATGGTTTTGGGGGGAGGAAGGCTTTCCAACTCATCAGAAGGCTGCGTTTGACCACTTTCTCAGCAGAGCATAATCCATTTCTCAGCTCCAAATTGCTTTTCGTTTGGAAATGTAAGTAAACGTGTTGCAAAATCCCCTTTTGTAAGGGGGCTGAGATCCCACTGAAGGGGTCAGGGAGGATCTGGGTGGCAGGCTGTGGTTAACTCCTTCCAGGCTGGGCTCTGGGTGTTCAGACCCCGCTCCCTCTCCCCTCCTCGTGATGATGCTTTTCGTTCTGCTGCTGGATGGTTAACGCCAGCGGTTCCTTCCCCGGTATGAAATTGCCTCATCTCCAGGCACCAAATACTAAGGGCTGGCAGGGGACCCAATGTGGGGCAGAATTGCTCATTTTCGTGCTGTTTTTCCTGCCATTTGCCCTACTTCGCAGCATTTCTCTGACCTTGGTCAGGGAGAGGGTGGTTGCGGACGCTCTGGCCAGCTGATGGCAATTCCCTGCTGCGGGCACAGATGTTCTGCAACCAGACCACTGGAAGGCTCTGGGATCGCACCGATCCAGCAATAATTCCCTTCAGCAAGGCGTGGGTGACCTCTGAGCCTGGAGCCACCACCTCCACGGCGCAATCCTGCACCTTATTTGAGGCACTGCAGTTCCCCAGCAAGCTGTGGGTTGGAAGTGATGGTGCAGGGCACGGGGCAGGCGGGGAGCACAGAAGGCAGTGAGGATCCTGCCTGGGAGCCTTGCTGGAGCCCAAAGCAACGCTCTCTGCTTGCTGGGGAAGTCGGGAGGCCTCATCAGTATGCGCAATAGAATAAAATATGCAAACAAGATGCTTTCTGTTTATAAAACTGGCATCTCCGTAGACGAGGCACTCTGCTCCACCCCTGAATTATTAATCAAGCTAATAGCTTCATTCCAGATGTTGGTTTTCCCAAGCAAAGGTGCTTGGCCCCAGCACTGCACCTGAACGAGAGCGTGCAGGTGCTCCACAGAGGCACAGAAGCACCCAGAGAAATCCAGTTTGGTTCTGGAAGTGAGGCACAGGGAGAGGTTTTGTCGTATTCATAAGCCATAAACTCTAGCTCAGACCACTAGTGGCTATTATAGGAATTTGTCACTTCAGAAACATCTGATAAATAAACGTTCATCAGGGTGTTTAAACGCTGGGCAAGGTGGAGTCTGCTTCCAGGCATGGGGAGCTCGGTGGCGACAGCCAAGGATTTGTATTATTTTTATCCCAGTGCTGGTGCCAAGGACAGACCCCTCCTGTCTGCAGCACCCTCCTGGCGAGGACCAGCACGGTTCCCCAGCACAGCAGCTCCCTGCCAGGCTTGCTTCTGGAACAGCCGCAGGTAAAAAGCGAGTGAGTCACGGGCACGCTGGAGTTTCCCAGCGTGGTTTCTTCCCCTGGGCGGGGTGAGCTGAAATGTGATTTTTCTCCTCTCGGTTACGAAGCAGGCTCTGTGAGTAGCATTGCCCTGGGGCAGCCTGAGCGCAGGAGGAGAGAGATCCGGGGTTGCTCCGCAGGGCAGGCAGTGACAAAGTGACAGAGCAGCTGATTTTTTTTCCTGGAAGTCACCGGGGGCCGCAGCTCGGGGCTGATACCTGCGGGTTTTGTGTCTCATTCCCTTGCAGAGCTGGCAGGGCTATTGCAGAGAGCTGGGCTGCAGGGACCTCCTGGCACCTCTTGCTGAGCCCCTCGCGCTGCCCCAGAGCACAACCCTTGCCCGCAGCAGCCCCTCTTCTCACCCAAGGCTTTCCAGGCACAAAAGGGGGTTGTGTTTTGGGGCCCCCTGGGATGGGGCACCCCCCTCCAGCACAGCTCAGCTCCACTCAGTGAAGTGGTGGCTGCACTGGTGAGCGGCCAAAATCTGACCTGCCTTTACTTTATCTCCTTGCAGATCTCGTGCAGCTCTTTAATCAAACCTTTCAGAGCCTCAAGAGCTGGAAAGGATTCGGGGAATGCGGCTGGGTTGTTTGCAAACTTCTCCGGGCTCCAGGCGTGCTCCCAGCTCTCCTTTCTCCAAGACCAAAGGGAACCCGAGCTGGGAGCCCTGCAGATGTGAGCTTCACCCCAATACAGGGCTGGGACCGGGCACACGAGCCAGAGCCAGTGGCCACATTCAGGATATTTAGGCTGGGTCCTGGCTGGAGCAAGGATCTGCAGCAAAGCCCAGGGCACGTGGAAGTGGGAGCCGCCTCCCTGCTGAGCTCTGCGGGATGCAGCAGCCCGTGGTTAGGGCTGGGCCCTCTGCAGCTGACCTCGGGTGGTGTTTCAGCGTCCGAAAGAACTTCAGCGGCTTCGAGGGTGATGCCTCCCTTGGAAACAGCAACCCGAAATTACAGCAAGGCCACAAACGCATCCGCTAGGGAGTACAGGGCGGGCTGGCGGCGGGATATCCAGCTCCCAGCTGGGGAAGGGATGCGAGGAAGAGCCAGGAGCTATTTCAGCTCCCCGTGCCACCCCCTTCCTCGCGCCGCTCCAGCTCGAGTGCTAACGAATGCTTCACAGGGAGCGGTACCAGCGATGCTCAGCACACGCAGCACGGGAGCAGCTCCTCACCCTGTCCTGCGCGGGGAAATCCCTTCGATGAAATCCCTTCGATGCTAACGGGGCTGGAGGGGGAAGGAAGAGGGGTGGGCACGAGCGCATCCCGCTAGGAGCGACGAGCTGCTTCGCTGAGCCCTGGCAGGCTGCGCCACGTCCTTCTGGTGCTTTTCGGTGCTTGCTGTCGGATTTGATAATTGCAGCAGGCTGGCTTGCTTCCTCCCTGCTGGAAAAGGGCTGCCGTGCTCTGAGCCTCCGTGCACCTGGAGCAAGGCTGGATCTTGTAGGGCTGGTGCTGGTAGGGAAGGTTGGTGGACGGTTGGTTAAGGAGAAGCTGGAAGAGGAGGATAAATCCCGCTGGAGTTGGGCAAAGATGCTCAGCCCTCGGGATGCAGCTGGAAGAAGGAGCAGGGTGTATAAAGGGCAAAGAATAGGGCTTGACAAGCGTCCTGTCGTGCTCGCCGTGTCCCCTTTCCTCCTGCCAGCACAAAGCAAGAGGCAGGGCTGGCAGCCTGACACGGGGAGAGCAGCCTCTGGTAGCCACCGGGGTATTTTCCGGCGGCAGGGAGGCTCCGAGCAGTGATGCTGAGGCCGCTCCGTGTTGTCATCCGTGACGCAGATGTGTCACCGTCCCCCGGGGTCCCCGTGCGGCAGCAGCCGGTGCCAGCTCCTGCCGGCGCGGCCGTCTCCGACTCCGCAAACGCAGGAACCTGGGGCCGGAGCATCTGCGCCTGCAGCGGGGAGCTGGCCGCAGACCCCGCCACGGACGTCCTGAGAAGCGCTGCGGGCACGGATTGCGGACAGAAATCCCTGACTGGCCTGGAAAGGGCCCACGGGGGACCCTTGGGTTTAGGGGAGGTGGCGGTGGCCACACGGGCTCTGCCTCCCCCTTCCACACTCCTCTGTCAGCACAAAGTTCAACACCAATAGCCCCGTAATTCGGTCCTGATGCAAATCCTGCCTCGCCCTGGGTTTTGCTCGGGCTGCTGCAGCCCCAGGATAGGCACCAAGGAGGGACCTGGTGGGGCAGAAAGAGCTGAGAAATCTGGGGGAAGAAACAAGGGGCTGGGGTTAAGACCCCAGACCGGGGATCAGGGGATGGAGCATCTGCTCCCAGCAGGGTTTGTGCCTCAGCAAGCTTGTTCTGTCTTTTGTAGCCCTCCCTGAGCCCGCTGAGCTGAAACCCCACCAATTCTCTGTCCTCTGCCCGTCCGGTGCCCAGGGCTTCTCTGGAGCCCTCGCTCCTGCCTTTCCCCCGCAGCCTCCCTGCGAAAACGCTTCCCTCAGAGCTCCGGAATAAAAAAAAAAAAAAGAAGAAACAGCCCCCTTGTTCTGCTGCGATGAACTGGCTCTTTTTCCAGTCACAAGGGCGAGCTGAAGCAAAACTTTCCATGCTGAGCAGGAACAGAAAGAGAGAGGGAGAAGTAACGAACCCTCCTTTAAAAGAAAAAAAAAAGCAACAAAAGCCAGCAAAACCGGGCGCTTCCTTTCCCCCATCTCCCTCCTTTTTGGAACAAGGCAGCGAGCTTGCAAAGTGCGTTTTAAGCAGGAGCAGATGCAGGCGTTGCTGGCCCCGGAGGGACGCCGGGACAGAAAACAGCTTTGTGCAAATATCACCGTGCTCGGTCACTGTGCCGGGCGGCGGTGCGAGGGGCACGGCCAGCAGCCCACCTCTTGGGTGCTCAGCACCTTGAGATTTGGGTCTTTTGGGGTTCGTAGTGCTCGGCTGGTGTGTCAGACTTCCCTGGCTTGGTTGCTTTGGGGTCAGAGAGCCAGAAATGCGGTCTGAGAGGTGACGGCCCCCGGGAAGCCGCAGGGTGCCGGGAGCTGGGGTTTTGGTGAAATGCTGGCAGTGAGATGGGCACCAGGTGCTTCCCTCCGGTTGTGCCGCCAGGAAATCAGCCTAGAGCCAAAAATAGAGCTCGGGTTGGATGCTTTGCAGAGGGAGGCAGGGATGTTCAGGGCTGGATTTTTGGAGAGGTCTGGATGCGCATTGGGAGCGACAGCCCCTGTCCCACCACGCGTCCATTCTTTGCTCCATCAAAGCAAGGAAGGGCTTGCTCCAGGGCAGCTGTAAATAGCCCTTGGCTTTCTGACCCCCAGGTTTTCAGGACAGATCCTAGATTCCAGGAATTCTTGCTCCAGGCCCCTCCGGGTGGTGGCTTGGTGCTGATGTCCTGTTAACGGCACCGGGTATGGGGCGGTGAGGCTGGCACAGGACCAGGCTGTCCCCGTCCACCCTCCTGCGGTGTCCATCAGCTTTTCCAATCAACCGGTTTTCCCCAAAGTCTCGGCTATAGGTTCCTCCCATTGACAATGCCCTTGGTCCTGCTTTGCTAAGTGATTCATCCCAAACACTCTCGTTATTGCTCCCATTAGTCACGCTGACAGAAATTCCTCTTTGACAAAACGCTGTGTGGTTCTCATCAGCTCCGCGCAGCCCCGATGACTCGTGTCCGTAAAAAGTGATCCAAATGATGTGACTTTTCCACACTTGTCCCCTTCCCCACCCTGGTCATTTAAAAACGATGCACCTGGTTTTGCTTTTTGGCCCACGAATGGGAGGAAAAATAGAGCAGGGCAAGAGCAGCGGGTCCTCTCCTGGACTGTCCCCATGGGTGCCAGGAGCAGGGTGGGCCTGCCCGTGGTGACAACCCGATGGTGACAATTCCCCAGGAATTTCTTCCTTTTGCCTCTTCTTTTCCAGCATCAGCCTCGCGTGCAAGCTCAGGGATGTGTCCCCTGCTCAAAGTGGGGAGATGTGGCTGGTGCTGCTTGGGGATGGTGCTGGTGCTGCTTGGGGTCGGGCTGTTCCCAGCCTCTGCAGCTCCACTTTTATGCTCAGAGCAGCAAATTTTGCTGGCTGTGACTCCAGCGCTGGGGAGAAGCCACCCAAAATGCTCGCCCCAGCTTTCTCGGGAGGGTTAGAAGCTGTTTGAGGAGATGATGTGGGAAAAGCAACCCCCCTCCCCTCGCGGTGACCCTCCCCTGGGGCAGCGGCGCTTGCTGGGAGCCGACTCGCTGTCGTTTCTGGAAAGCAGTGCTTTGAGCACACTATTTATAAACCGAGTTTTCTTTAACTCCTGAAATTGAGCCATAACTTCAGACAAACAGCAAAAAAAAAAAAAAAAAAGATGCAGGCAAATAAACACGGGCAAAAATAAATATATGGGCAGCCTAGATTTGCAAACCAAGCAGTGGTTCTGGGAAGGGTTTGGGTTTGGAGGCATTGACACGGGGGCTTGCAAACGGCTTCCAGTGGTCTGGGGGGCTGCAGGGGTTTCTTCCTTCCTGCTCCCCAAAAGGGTGAATCCTCTGGATTATTCGCAGCCCGGGTTTTGGAGGAGCACAGACCACACTCATCATCCAGCCCCTTTGAGGCATTGCACGCCTGGCTCCCAGACTCTGCCGTCAGCAAAAGCAGAGCTGGGGGATGCGACCCTGAGCTGAGCCCCCACTGTTGCCCCCTTCCAGTGACCACAGGACCAGATTTTTTTCGTGGCTCAGTTCCCCGCAGAGCTCCCTCCGAGGCCACCTTCCCCTGCGGGGCGCGGGATCCGGCTGCGGCAGGGCAGCCAGCGACCAGCAGCAGCGCTGCCCCCGATGTAAATCCTGCTGATATTTCAGCCCCGCATTGCTTCTGCCCACCCGTAATTACCTCGGTGGGAAATGCCAGGCACAGTGACCTTTCTCACTGCGCTCTGGGCGGATTCGTGCGGGGGATTTACGGCCTCGCGTCGCTCGGGTTTTTACAGGCTCGTCTGTCGCCATGGCCCCAAATGCCAGCGGGGACGGGCGATGCTCCCCAGCTCCCGCACCTGCAGAGCACCAGGGGCTCCTCGGATGGGCGGCGCTTTCTCAGAGCACCCATTTTATTGTAAGACTTGCCAACACGCTGCTGCCCGCGGTTTTCCTGGTCCCCTCATCTCCCCTGGCACCCCTAACCCGCTCCCAAATACATTCATCTCTTTCTGCTGATGGAGAGAGCGGCTTCGGGAAGCAGGTCCATAAATCACCAGCAATGCTTGGAAATAAAAATCATTATGGTGATGAATGGGGTTTTATTTCTCTTTTAAGAGAGATCACGGAAGACCAGGGCAGGGGAGAGACTGGGGAAGAGGAGGTGCTGCATTTTCAATTTCTGACAAGCTAAGAAGGATAACGCTAACTGCATGAGAGGTCTCTGAGACCAGTGTTTGCTGTGTGTCTCTTGCTGGGGATGGAGGGAGCACGAGGATCTGCGTGTGATTAAGGGCTTCAGTTACCAAGCCCGACCTCCAGCACCTCTCCCACCGGCATGCCCCGGCCTTGGGCTTTCCATAAATTGTGAATTATTAGGACAACGTATCGCGCTTCTTGGGATGGTGCTTGAGCCTCAGACAGGTTGTCTTGGGATGGCGCGGTGCTCGGCGCTGCACAAACCCATGGCAAAACACCAGCCGTGGCTGCAGCGCATGAGTCTGACGGCCCTGCAGCACCCACGTCCCCAGCACCCATATCCCAGAGCACCCACATCCCCAGCACCGGTGTCCTGCAGGGCTGGCTCAGCTCCCCCTGGCACTGCGGCCACCATGGGCTCAAGGAGCAGCTCCTGGATCCAAGGGGGAAGCAATGCACACAATGACTTCAGGCTTTGGCCCTCAGCTCAGTGACGGGAGCTTGTATTAATTAAGCAGCAATGATCCAAGTCACAGGGCATTTCCTGGGGATTAATGACTGCCTGGGAGGAGTTAATTACTTGAGACGAAGCCAAAAACCCCATTTACCCCAACCAGTGCTGAGGGCGAACACAACTCTGTGCCAAGGTCAGCACCACCCTTAATTTAGATAGGCAATATTTTAGATTATTAGCAGTAAGGCGATGAGGGTGGGAAATGGATTCTCCTTCCCACCATGGTGATGCAGCTCCATCGCTGCGGGTAAGCTCTGGGGGAGAGCAAATGCTCCTTGCATTAAAGCAGCCAGATCTTGGGTCCCCTGGGCACTCTGGGGGTAGGACAATGTCCAGGCAGTGTCCCCGGTTTCCAGCCAAGCTGCACGGGAGGGCAGAGCTCGGAAGATGCAGGTGTAAAAACCAAGGGGAGCAGCCGGGCAGAAGGCAACCTGCTGCAGCGTTGTGCCCAGAGTAAGCCAGGATCCGGCCACTCGGCAATTACGGCTGATAAATGTTTTAGGGTTGTCATGGCAATGCAAGAGCCCGGCTAATCCTTGGGTTTCCTTGCTTCAAAGGGAAGAAAGTTTTGCAGCGCCGTTGGGTGGGTACCTGACTGCGGGAGCGAGCAGCCCCGCGGGCGCTTTCATCTCCGCGCTGCCAGTCCTCCCACGCGCCCAACGCGAGCCGAATCCTGCTGGAGGAGGGGGAGAGCTCCTCGCTTCTTCTCCATCGCCACCACCAGGCAGTGGGCGAGCCCTTTGTGATCGCTGCTTGTTTGTTTGCCACCTCCCCCTGCCGTATACAGGGGTTTATCCCCGCTTTTCCCCATCACGGATGGGGATGACCCCGTGCGGCACCGGGGCTGATCTGGGTGCCCTGAGCTCCACGAGCGGGGATGCAGCTGGGGTTGGATGTGGCCAATGTGATGCTCGGGGAAAGGAGAGCCTGAATACGCCCTGCCCAAGCACCTGTCACCTGCTGCTGGTGCAACTCAGACCTTACCCTTTCCCCCTTGCCCCAGCCAAACCCGCACAACCCCAGGCACCGGCGGACGGCACCGTTGTGGGCACCGTGGCAAAAAACATCCGGCCCAGCAAGCATCTCATTCTGCTGGCCAAGACGACGCCTCCAGCCAAATATCGTGTCTCTCTCTGAAGCCAGGAGGGATCCGAGCACTTTGTGAGCCACCGGGGACCTTCCCTCCCCTCGGCAGGCCTGACATTCACCCTCCTGCTGTCCACGCACCGCCGCCGTCCCGCCGCAACCGGAGCTTCTTCAGCTCCCCAGCTGCTTGTCCCAGGCTCGCTCCTATTACTGGAAAGTTTTATAGCCACTCACTGTTTGTGATTAATCACTTTGTTTTAATTGCCACTCCTCTGGCTGGCAGAGGCTCAGCAGGGATTTTATGCCTCTTGGCTGCTTCCCCCAGGTATGTTCCAGGGCTGTGATTGCAGAGCAGCGAGCGCCAGGAGCCCAGCGAAAGTGAGCGTGCCGGTTCCGTGGGGTGCGGGTTCGGATGGTGCTGGAGCTCAGGACCCTGCACACAATGCAGCCCTGGTTCACGGGGACAAATCTGCAGCAGTATCAGTGCCGGGAGTGATGGCTAAAAAGGATGGGGTTATCAGGGATGCTACAAGGGATGGGGGGGTCCGGGATGCTCGCCATGGATGCTGACAGCCTCCTGCCAAAAGCTGCCAGCAGGCAGAGGAGGGGTGAGATGCGGGAGCTGTGAAATATCCTCCAGTGGCATTACTGCACACAACGGGAACGGAACGCGAGCAGCAGCTTCGGCGGGAGGAAATAAGAAACACCCAAGCTGGGGCTGGCCCAGGACTCAGGGTGAGGATGCCCTTGCCTCTGCACACAACGCGGCACCGGGGTGTTCCTGGGCCTGAGCCGGTCAGAGCTCCGCATCCTTCTTTTGTGGGGAATGATGACATTCAAAAACGGGATTTTGATTCAAACGATGCTGAGGGGTTGATCATCAGCTGGGAAACCAGCAGAGCTGCCGGCATCCTGAGGCTGGCCCGACTCGTACCTGGGGGGGGACCTGCCCGGTGCTCCCCCAGCGGGAGCAATGGCACAAAGAATCGTGCCCCCTCGGCAGCCAGGGATGGGCATCCCAGCCCTGCAGGTGTTACTCCAGAACGAAAATTGTCATAGGAAGGGATTTGGGGCTGGCAGGAGGGAGGGGTTCCTGCAAAATATCTCTCCGTTTCCCATTGCCGTTTTCAAGCATGTGTCCGTGTGCCTGCCATGTCGGGTAGCCCCGCGGTGTCGCAGGCTGCCTCCAGGCAGACACCCGATGTACCCGCATGCCTTGGAGCTGGAAATCCTGAGCTCTGCTGCTCCTGGGATCCCCGCTCCTTCCCCACTGGCTGCTCCAGCCACCATCCTCCCAGTTGCACTCAGGTTGATCACTGAACACTGCCCAAAATAGCACAAATACTCCCCGTGAAATGATTTTGCTGGCACAGGGGCTTTATCCCCAGAGGTTTCTCCCTGCTGGAGGCTTGGAGCTGCCTCTGCCCAGGCTCCCTGGCCATGCCCGGCCCAGCAGGGTCCCACGGGGCTGTCGTGTCCTTCGCTGCCATGGACGCTGCCTACACCTCGCCTGCGTTTTCGCACTGAATAATTGAAAGCACACGCAACGGCCACAAATATTTAATACCTTGTTCATCAAAAATTTACCCTTGTTAAAGCCATCATTTTAGATGGCTGAGAGGGCTGGTGGAAAGGCAGCGGGGAGGAGGAGATGCTCCAGCCAGAGACAGCCGTAAGGGATGGTGAACTGGGGGATGCCCTGGTGCTGCGGGCAGCTGGCTGGGGCAGGGAGGGGGCTGCGAGAGATGGGGTCCTCTGCGCGGATGCATCTCAGTGCCACGGCCTCACCTTCACCCCTTCCATTCGCATCTGCTCCTGCCTCAGGGAGGGCATTACACCAACTCAGCCGCTTAATTCCAAATCCCTCGGTCCCAGCTCCAAGCCACCCCTGGGGCACAGCACGGGGTTGGATGCACCCAAGCAGTGTCGGTGACTGGTGGCTGGCTTGGGCACGGTCCCCTCCAGTGCTGCACGGCCACGGCGAGGAGCTGTGGGGCCGGGCACGAGGGCAGCCCGGCTGCACGCACCCCGATGCCTTTTATCCTCTGCTGCCAAGCAGCCTGGATGGCTCGGAGACCTGGAGCCTCCACAGCCACCGGCGGAGATGGGAGAAAGAGATATAAAAGGCCGTCCTACTTAACAGGGTTTATATAAGGAGGCTGTCTCCATGGCAGGATGGGAAAACAGACGGGTATTGGAAGTGATGCTTTGAACGCTGTCTTCGCAGGGGCAGCCCTGCTGATGGGTGAAGCGGCACCTGGGACCCGCTTCACCCGCCACCCCGGGTTGTCCCCGCTGTGTCCCCACCGTGTCCCCACTGCAGCAAGGTTGGCCCATGGGAGGTCAGCCAGCCCCTCTCTCCCTCCCTCCTGCTCTCCCAGAGCCTCCTCATCTCTAATTAACGCTCTCATTAACTAATTTATTTAATGGCCTCTCTGCACTCTTGCTTGCATGGTGCTGTGACCAACAGCTCAGCCTCTGCCGATGAGTTTGGGATGGAGAGGGCAGGTGCTGCGCTGCCGGAGAGTACGGGGCTGTGTCACCAGCACCCTGCCGGGGGTGCCCAGGGGATTTGGGGGTTCAAGCCCAGCAGGAGCCTCCGCTGTCCATCCCCTGCCTGGCCCCTGCTGCAACGCGGGCTGGAAGCGAGCCGGGAGCGAGCGGCACCTCGGCCGGCAGCGCGTGGTGCCAGCAGGTTCGCTCCCCTTATGGAAAGGCATGTGTCGAGCGGGCGGTGGGGGTGTTTATTCCCGTCAGCCCTTGGCCGGTGGCAGGGAGCGGGATTAGGCGGCGAGGAGCGGGCACCTGCTGCCAAGTTCCCCCGAGAGGCACGCGGGGCTGGTCCGGGGTGGCCCCGCGCCATCGAAAATGAGCTGGGGGGCGTCCGCTGTGCCACGGGCATCGGGGGACGGGGTGCTGCCATCGGGGCCTGGCAGGGCAGGTGCCTTCCCCAGCCAGGGACCTGCTGCCCCTGGGAAATGCAGGCTGTGAATGGAAGCGAGGAGAAGGAAAGAGAAATCCCCCCTAATCCCAGGGCTCTGCGAGCGGAGGCTTTGGGCCGTGCACCAGCTTGGCTCCTCCAACAGCCCGCCGCGGCTCGTGGCAGCGTCCCAGCTCCCCGGGGGGAGCAGCAGCACTCAGACGTGCCGAGAAGGCAGCAGTTGCTAGAAGCCATCCCCTGCACTGGGCTGGGGGGGACAGGGCAGATTTTGGGGGTGCGCAGGGGGCACCCAGACACCGAGCTGCCGCGAGCCCCGGGTGCTGCCTTCGTTCAGGCGCTGGCTGCGCTCCTGCTCGCCTCCAGCTGCAAGGATCTGCTCTGGCAGCCCCCGGGATGCTCGGAAGTGCTGGGGCTGATTAGAAGGCGGCTGACGTGGCCGGCTGACGCTGGCGGAGAAGCGGGTTAATGTCACCGTGGCCTCGGGGCTGGCGGGGGCACGAGGCCAGGGCGGGCGGTGGGCGGGCAGGGCTGCAGCAGACCGCGCTCCCCCGGCCGCAGGGAGCCTGGCACGAGCGTTTGCTCGTTGTAATTATTCCTCAGTGTTATTCATCAGGTGGCTTTCTCCTCCGGAGGCGGCACAGGTACGCGTGCCCCCTTCGTGCTGCCATCCTCCTCCCCTCCATCTGCGGCAGCCTCCTGCGTGTGGGCACCTCGGAGGGCCGGATCCTGCACTGCCACCCTTCTGGCCGTGCCGCTGTCTGTCTGTCTGCACGCTCGCCTCTGTCCCTCCACACCCATCGCTCTGCCCACGTCTGTCTGCCTGACGCCCAACTGCCTGAATTATTCATTGCGTTGCTCGCAGCGTTTCCTGACCCACCTCCCTCCCTCCAGCTATCCATCTCTGGGGGTGCCGCTGGGGGCTGGAGGGGCGTTCAGGCCCTGCTGCCTCGCCGGCTGTGAGGCAGGAGCAGAAAGCAGCCCCCCTCTGGGCCAAGGGACAGCTCGAGGGATGCAGCAAAGGACCACGGAGCCCATTTGCCTCCAGGCCATCGGCTCAGCCCCTCCTGCCCAGGAAGCATTCGGATGTCGGAGAGCTGCTGGGGGGGAGATAAACGCGGCTTTATGAGGCTCGAAGCTGCTGCTTTATGTGAAATCCGTCCCTCCAAAGAGCAGGGCCAGGAGCCACCCATCCTTGTCCCAGAGCCCAGCTCAGCCTTGATCCAAACCAGACCTGGGAGCCCTGGGAGCAATCGGCCGTCACCTGCGTGAGTCACCCGCGGCTCGCCCTCAACCTGCAGCAAACAGCTTCTCCCGCTCGAGCCTTGCGTCCTACTTTCCCTTGCTGTTTACAGTCTCCAACCTTCAAGGGTTTGTTTTGTTCCATTTTTTTTTTCTAATGTAATTTCACCAGCCATTAGCCCAGAATGCAGCTTAACTCCTCTGTCACTAAATGCATTTTTTTTTTCCCCAGCATCTCAGACTGAGAAACCGTGGAGCTGCTCCGGTAGCAGAGGCAGGGAAAGCTCCGTCCCCTCCAGCAGCAGGAGGGAGCGCAGAGCTCGCCCATCACCAAAACACCCCCAGCGTGGTAAAACTGCTGGAAAAAAAAGACAAAACTGCTCGGAAAAATAAAGCTTTAAACATGTTCTTGCCCTGAGCTGCTGCAGCTGGCTGCCACCAGCCCTGGGTGAATGGGGCCACCAATATTTGGGGAAGGCTGGTGAGGGCGCAGCGGGGGTGTTGTGGCCCTGGCAGTTGCCCCGTGGCTTTTCCACCTGCAGACTGGTGATTCCCCAGGTCAGACGTTACGCCGGGGGTTTAACTGGCTTCCATGAAGCTCGTGTTAGGAGGGAAAATGAAATGCCGAGGCACAGAAATGCTTTCACTTCCCTTAAAGCTAAGAATAGCGCCTGGCGCGCTCAGCAGTGACTCTGGGCAGCAGGCTCCATGCGCACCCTGCGGTGGGGAGCTGGGGAAACTGAGGCACGGGAGAGCGTAACCTGGTTGGGGTGGGTTAGGAAGGGGCTTGTGTCCTCCTCGTGTGCCTCTGTCACCCTGCTGTCCCCTGCGATGAGGCACGGCGGGGGTGTCCCATGCTGGACACAAGCTGAGTTGCCTGATCTTGCAGGTCTGGGGTGTGCCAAGGCCATGGGGAAAATGCTGTGTTGGGCAGAAATCCTGGGATAAAGGGGGTTTTCTGCACCCCAGTACTGGGGGTAAGAAGGGACGCTCGCCCTGTGCTGGGCGAGGGACTGGTTCCAGAGCTCCTTGGTCTGCAGCGACAGCCCCGGGGCTGGCAGCACCGCGAGCATCGCCTCTGCAGCATCTCCCAGCTCCGTGCAAAAACCCAACCCCCCGCTTGTCCCAAAGCCAGGAGCTTTCTGCTGGAAACCGCCAGCCTCTGCTGTCCCCCGGCCAGGTACAGAGCCTTTAGCCGCTGTTTTGACACTCGCCCCGTTCATTACGCGTTGATGAGCCCCTCTGCTGCCTCCTGTTCCAAGCAGATCATCTGCGACATCCAGTCACTAATGAATGACTCCAGCAATTAATCGCAGGGGTAAGTCCACTCCTAATTAGGAGCAGATTTAGGGAACGAGCACTAGGAGAGCCCTTTGGCTGTTGGCTGCCTCTAGTTGAGTACATACAGGGGATTACAGTCTGTGGGGCTTTTAAATTGATAATTGAGGAGTTGATTAAGGCCGAGGTAGTGCACGGAGGAGCTGCAGGTGCTGCCGTGGCTCATGACAGCTGTTGTAGAGTGCCTGGACCCAGCCTGGCTCAGAGTCATTTTGCTGTCAGAGAGCAAGGAGAAGGGGATGCAGCACGGCCAGGGAGCTGAAGCATTTTGGGAGTCCCAAAATGTGCTCGAGCACCTGGATTTTCCACCCGTTATTGGACCGGTGCCTTCTGCCCCCCGGGCAGGGGCTCAGCCCAAGGTACCGTGCCCTCGATGGTGCGTTTAGCTCACGGGTGTGTGTAGCTGAGAGGGGGAGCACTGGGGGGTAACTGGTCCCCCCAGCAGCTGTTTGGGTGCTTTGGCTCTCGGATGGGTGCTGCGGTCTGTCCGTCCCCTCGGGTGGGAGCTTTTACTCGTGCTGCCACTCCTGGCTTACACAAATAAATCCCAGGGGTGCGGGGGCTCGCTGGGTCCTTCCCCTGCTCCCCACCAGCTCTTTGCAGCCTCTCTGGGGCCCGTCCCCACAGAGCTGAGCCCAGAAATGCTGGAGCAGCCCCAGCCGTGGCAGCAGGCTGTGACTGGTATCACACTTGGTGCAGCAGCAGCTCCCCTCCGCCAGGAGCTGTACGTACCCTGGTGACCCGTGCCCAAGCCGGGTGTGATAAATGAGTGCTTGTCCTTACAGGTCACCCTGGTGCACGCTCAGAGCAAAACCCAGTGAGTTTCAGGCAATACAGCAATGCCAGAGGTGGTTCTTGTCCTCCAGGGGTGTTCAGCTGGGGACAGACGATGCTGAGACACAGCTGAAACAAAACCCAACCAACCACCCAAGGCAAGGAAAGGACAGGGGCCGGGCAACTTTCCGTTAGCGCTGCAGAATGATGGGTCACTGGAAAATCTTAGTGGGAAGCGAGAGGGAAGGAACCAGCTTCTGCTTTCTGATAGTGGTTCCTGCCACGGCCTCCGAAGCAGAGGGTGTGTTAGGAGCGAGTTAGTCATCGGGGACAGATCACGCTGCCGGTGCCATGCCCTGCTCCAGCCCCGCTGCAGCCGCTTCCCTTTGGGGCAGAGCCCGAGCTACGCCACTAGCAGCTGGCTCCCTCGCCCACTGCTGCTTGCAAGGAATGACAAAAGCATCCGACTTCTGCAAAAAGTGGACGGTGACCTCGTCAGCTGCCAGGGGAAGTAATCTCAGCCCTGTCTCTTTTTGGTTTGTTCCAGGATTTCACGTTCCCCATCACCGCTCTGGTTGGCCAGGGGAGGAAAAGGCTGCTCCTCTCGCCCTGAGGCTGGCCACGGGGCAGGGATGGGATACAGGAGGGCAGCACAAAGGAGGGGAAGGGAAGGAAGGAAATTAGTCAGGGAGGGAGCAGGACAAAGGATAAGAGATGGGTCTGGAGCCTGGCGTGGCTGGAGGGCTCAGGCTCTCCCAGCTGCTGCTCAGCTCTGTGCAGGCATCGCTGTCGTCCCTCCAGCCCCGCTGCAGACCTCTCTCTGCCTCGTTTCAGTCCCCCATTTAGGATTGCATGCAGGAGAACTGAGCCACGCCAGTCCCAGTCATTTACCTCCTCCCCGTCCGCTCGCATTTTTGCCCACAGCTAATGACTGAAAGGAGAGTCTATTCTTCAAACCTGATGCCTGGGTGATGATATCTGCAGCCAATTTCCAGCTCAACAGAGCAGAACAATTCTGCTGAGCTGGTAAAGAGCAGAGAAAAGTCCCCTCCCAAAGGTTACGCTCCCGTGCAGGCAATTGCAGGCACTTGGCTCTCGCTTTTCTCTGCAAACCGAGGGCTTAATGTATTTACAAATAAGTGCACAAAGCCCCGCTGCTGCCAGACCACAGAGCACACAGCCCTGGCAGCTGCTGCACTGAGTCAGGCCAGCGCGCACCCGTCCCTGCCCCGAGCACCGGAGCGCTGCCTCCGCTGCTGCGCGTCCCCCGTGCCGAGCCTGGATGCGTGCGCCCTTAACCAGCAAGAGAGAGATGCCTGCAGTTGTCCTCCCTGCTGCAGCATCCCTTGGGCACGGCGCAGGAACATGCTCGGGGCTAGGGACGAACGCATGCTCACCCTCTTGCCTATGCTTCTCTCCCCAGAGCATATTTTTTTTGCAATAGCAATTTTTTTTTTTGCAATAGCAATTTTTTGCAATAGCAAAAAAAAAGTAATAGCAATGCTCTTCTTTTGCTGGAAGCTCCTCTCTCGAGGCAAACATCCACGTCCTTTACTTATGTGACATGTCACACACGACCTGGGTTCACCATCAGCTGCCGGGTTTGGCTCCCCGGGAGGCTGGCGTGTGCCAGCTTTGGGCTCAGGGCCCTCCAGCACCCCTCAGGGAGCTGCAGCACTGCCTGCCACATCTCCCCACGGAGCAAAGTGGGGCTGGCAGGGAGGGGAGGAAGCAAGCATATTGGTGCCACTGGAAATTAAGGGCAGGCTCCCACGTCACAGCTGAGAGGGAGCTGAGCAGCCGTCTCAGCAGTCAGCGGGGAAATAAGTTGCTGGCGTCACCGCCGATGTGCGACACATGCACGTCTCGCAGAAGGGATCCGTCTGTGCCATATTTGCAGCACAAGCTATTCCAGCAGCCCGTTAGCACTAGGCACTGCAGTACCAGGGTTGTCGGCTTTTGGGATCTGAGGTAACCCCTGTGCACTCTGCCCGTGGGGTCGTGCGCTTTGCAGAAAGCGTTGGTGGCCAGGTGGGGTCTGTTGGGGGAGCACAGCCCGCGGTGTCCTCCCGGGGACCCTCGGTGTCCCCATGGGGCCGTGGCGGAAGGCTGGGCTGTGACTGTCCTGCTTGGATGGGGCTCAGCATCAGGACGAAGTGGCTGCTCAAAATCACTTAATCTCCACCCTTTTGGCCAGGGCATCGGGGACGGTGACTCCAGTCGGCGCTGGCACCGGCGCTCCTTCCTTCAGTGATCTGCAGACGCCGCGAGCTTCATCTCTCCCCGTCACGACTCATTTCTTTCTCACTGAGGCTTTAATTTTTAAAGAGGCGCTTTTAGGCGCAGAGGTTTTAATACCTGCAGAGGCTCCCAGCAGGTGCCACTGAGCTTTTCCAATCAGTGCTGCCGGGGACAGGGGAGGAGAATGGCTGGGGCCGGTGGCCCAGGGTCCGGGGCCACCTCGTGCAAACGAGCAGTGCTCTGCTTGCACCCAGGACCAAGCTGGGACAGAAGGAGCAGATGGGAACAAAGCTTGGAGCTGGGAATGGGCATCCCACACTGCCTGCAGGATGTCCTCTGCCCAGGGAGGGGGCAGAGGGGATGGAGGTGTCCGCAGCGCTGCAAAGTGCTTGGGGTGGCTGGGAAGCCCTAGCTGAGAGCTAGACGGAAAAAAAAAAAAAAAGAAAAGAAAAGAAAAAAAGAAAACATCTTGGCCTTGGGAGGCCTCCCCTGCTCCTGCCGCACACCACGGTGTCTGATAAGCAGCGGCGTCCCACGCTGCTATCGCAGGGCTCCGGGGAAAGGAGCCGTTTGTGGAGGGTGGGGAACGGCTCCAGCTGCACGGCTGGCTGGTTTTGAGAGCCAGCCTCCCCCGGGAAGCGTTTGGTGTCTGCCAGGAGACAGCGGCACCAAGGGCGATGTTTGGTGGTGTTTGCACCAGGCTGGTGCTCGGTGCCCCACTCCCTTCCCTCCGCCAGCAGGGACAGGGACGGGGAGCGGCACAGACAGGGACGGGGAGCGGTGCAACAAGCCCGGCACCTGGCTCTGGGAGCTGTGTTTGGATAGCAGAGCCGGTGTTTGGATAGCGCGAGGAGGGGTGGCCGGCTGCTGTTTGCTCAGCGCCGAGGCTCCGTGGGGTGCACATAGCGGGGTTGTCACCCGCGGGCACACGCGAGCGGCCGGTGCCCCGAGCCCCCAGAGCAGCACCCGTAAAAGAGAGCCCATGCATGGGGTCGTGCACAATGCCTGGGGTGCGTTCCCAGCCCCACCTGCAGGGTTTCATGTTTTTATTTCATTTTATGGTGAACGTTTTCACTCCGTGTTTGCAGAGGAATTGAAATGCAGAAGTAGCGCGGTGCCCAGCCTGGCCCCAGCACCCTGCCCGCGGTGCCTGGCAGGGGCAGGCATCGGCACCAAGTCATCTCTGCACCCTCTGGAGCAGCCCCCAAGCTGCCCAGCACCCTGAGACCCCAGCACCCAGGAGCCCCCCCACCCAAGCTGCTCTGGCCGTGGGTGTGTGCATGGGCTCCTCGAGAAAACTTTCTCCTCTGTTTCTGTGATTAATTCCTCCCTCCCACCATGGACGCCCGCAATCGCATCTATATTGGTGGCTCCCCACTCCTCCTCGGCTGTAAAATATTTATAACCTTCTACATTAGGGCTCTTCTTCGTTCTCCTTGCCTTTTTTCTTCTTTTATGCCTTCCACCCGGGCTCCCGGGCTCCGCTGAGCCACGCCGCACCAGGAACTGCTTCATTTTAATATAACGTAGCGAGCGGACAAGCTGTGAGGAATAATTTAGATTTCGCTCAGGGAATGCAATGCTTTTTTCTTTTTTTCTTTTAATTGCAGTCATCTGCAGCTTCTTAGCGATGTATTATTGATGGTTATTATTCAAATAAAACAGTCGCTGCTTGTTGTTTTCCCGCGGCCGTGGCTGGCAGTGTTTATGGTTTCCTTCCCCCTGTTTCTGGGAGAGGTCACCTTTTCATCTCGTACGTTTTCTGCCCGCCTTCGCCGCCTCTCTCTGCTCACGCTGGGGTTTCGCAGGGGCTGAGCTCGCCCCGGCTTTGCCCTGCTTCAGCCCTCCTGGCCACCAGCATCTTCCTCTGGCCCGGAGGCAGCGACACCAGCAAAATACCAGGGACACCAGCAAAATACCAGGGATGCCTCCGGGTTGTACCGCCCGGGGGTAACACGGGTTAGGGAGGCCTGGCATTTCTGCAAATTGCACGTTGGAGTCGGTTTCGTGCTGTGAAGCAGAGAGGAGGAGATGCATTTCTGCGCCTTCGCTCCTGATCCTGGCCCTGCGGCATCACGGGGGGCTGCGAGAGGGCGCGAAGGCACCGCAGCAGGGGGACCCCCCCGGGACGGAGCCCTGCGGTGACATCCTGCTCCGGGCACCACGGGGCACAGCACCTGATGCCTCCCGTGCCATCCTGGCCGTTCCTCCCATTTCTGGAGGGAAGGCACCGAAGCAGGACTCGGGAGCCCGGGGCTCCTCCACCTCCCCAGCTCCGGCACCGACAGCTTGCGGGTGACAGCGGCGCGAGCGGCCCCCCCGGCGCTGTCACTTCTCCCTCCTCCCTTTCAGCACTACCCACCGCCTTGTCACTCCCGGCAGCAGGGACTTTCCTCAGTCCCACTGAGGTCCCGGAGGTGTTACCGTGCTGCAAACACCGAGTACGAGGTTCCTCCTCGATGTGACGAACGGAACGAGGTCGGAACCGGGGGGGTGTGGGGGGGGAAATGTTCATTTTGAGGTGGAGCTGAGGATCTTGCTGTCTACCTCCAAATCCCTCGAGGAGGGGACAGGGGTGTCCCCAAGATCTCAAGGGGTAGCATTTGTGTCGCCCTAACACGGGGTGCTGCAAGGAGAGGGAAGGAGCAGGAGCACCCAAGGCTCCTGGGGGGCTTTGGCGTGTCCCTAACCATGGTACCAGCCTCACCCTGCCCATGGGTGTCCAGGAAGGAGCAGCGCTTCCTCGGCTGGCACAAATATTGGGGTTTTGATAGATTTTGAGCCTGCTGTGGCTCCGGTTCCAAATGGGAACGTACAACAATGGGGAGAGGAAAAGCGCCGCCAGTCACCGGGTGCCCAGGGAAAACCCCACGTGTCTGGCAGCTCCGAAGCCGTTTGGTGATGAATTCCTTGGGTGAATGAGCAATTTTGTCTCCTAATTACGCTCATAAAGCAAAACTGGGCCCAAATCCCTCCTGTCCCACTTTTGCTTTTTATTTTCAGCCCCCCTCCCGATGAAGTAGCTGCTTAATTAGGAATTAACGGGCCTGTTAGAGTAAAAGATAGCAGAAGCAGTCTAGGAGATGTTTATTAGCAATAACGTGGCAGGGCAGCTTGGGGATTTTTCTGGGGCTGCGAGGCTCTGGGGAGCTGCCCCGGAGCAAGAAGAAAGCTCAGTCCCAGGTGAGACAAACCAGGCAAGGGGCAAAGCTGGGTGCAGGATGGGACCCTTCCTGGCAGCACCGAGCAGGCTGGGCACGAGCTTTGGGCACGAGCCTTGCAAAACGTGGCCGCTGGAGCCCAGCAATGCTCAGGGCTGGGCCGAGAGAGGGAAAAAAAGGGAAGCAGAAGCGGCGAAATCCCCTTCTGCCCCATGCCCCAGGTGCTGCCAGGCACCTCCTGGCAGCGTCGCCGCCGGCTCTGCCTCCTGCAGGATGGGGCCGCGGGGGCGGCCGGACCCCCGGCGGCTCCTGGCATCTCCTGGCCGGGGGTTTATTTATCCGTGAGCACAGAAAGTTGAATCACTCCCTCTCTCTCTCTCTCTCTCTCCCTATATTTAGCCCTGAATGGAGAGAGATTTCACAGACGCCCGGCTCTGCCTTGTGCTCAAGGCTCAGTCAGTGTTTCCATTAGAAACCCTGGGGTCCAATCCTGCTCTCTGCTCCCCGGCACGGTGACAAAATTTTCCCCGTCGACTCCAGCGCAGCCACGCTGGATTTGTACCCGCGGCGATGAGATCAGGATCTGGCCTCGGGTTTTGATGGGTTTGTAACTTGGCTGATACAACTTGGCTGATTCAATTCATTTTGGGCTAAAACTCCACCTACAAGTTCCCAGCCTGGGAGACATTAAAGACAAATTATTGTGAAGTTTCATGCTCTTTTTAAAGGGAAATCATCACTTAAGCCCAATTTTTTACAGGAGAACCCGTCGGGATGATCTTTTATGTTTCAGGGTGTTTTTTTTTTAACATTGTTGGTCTCCTTTAGGCTAAGCACCGCTCAGGCCAGGGATCGCTTTCTGCTTTGCTCACACAGCACCCGGCCGGAGTACCGCGGTCCCATATGGCACAGAAAAAAGATACCAGGATCCAGATAACAGCCGAGGCTCCTATCGCAGCGGGGCTCCAGCAGGATTTAGGACGACCCGGTCCTGAAACCTGATGCACTCCTGCGGCCGCGTGCCTGGGTGCGCAGCCGGCCCCGCCAGCCCAGCACACGTGGCCAGGGCTCGTTCTGGGCAAAGGAGAGGGAACAAATGAATATCCGAATCTCCAGCCGCCGTCCAAGAGGAGCAGGGAGGCCAAAGGCACAAGCACAACGCAGGGAGCAGCCCTGCAGGGGCTCGCCGGCAGGATCCAGCATCTCCCTTGGAGCTGGTGACAAGCAGGGGGGCTGCGGACTCCAGGTTTGCCTCCTTCTCCCTCCTCGCCCGGCTGCAGAAGCGCAGAGCATCGTCAAAGCAAAGCAGCGTGGGGACACCCCCGTGTCACCTCTCCAGAGGTGGCAAAGCCCCCGGTGCCTTTGCCTTTCCAGCCCCTGCACTGCGGCTGCCCCCGGCGCAGCAGTTTGCTCCCCGGGGACGTTGCACGGGGAGGCAGCAGGGCACGGGGCACCCATCCTGCCACCTCCACCGGGCTGAGCTTCTGCCCCTCTGGGACACGTAGCACGCTCCGAGCACCGCGTTTCTTCATTTCTCCGGAGGGGCTGCAGGACAGGGAGAGCAGGAGGTGACAAAGAGGGGTGGCACCAAGGAGCGGAGCACAGGCACCATCCCGGCAAGCGTGCGGACACATCTTCAGAGCAGGATTAGCTCAGCATCAGCCCAGGGCCTGCGTGACCCCAAAATACTCCCTATAGGACCCTTGCATTTACCCCAGCGCCCTGCCCGCTTTGCTGCAGCGAGCGGGGCCGGTGCGAGCAGGATCCGGCCGCTCCCCGCGGCACCGGAGCAGAGGCGAGGCGCTCGCGCTCCTGCCGGGGCCCGGCTTTCCCCCGTGTGCTTTTCCTTAAATGTAAAATGGAAAGGGGTTTTTAGCCTCTATATTTATTATGGTCGCTCTCGATGTAATGGAAACACGCTGGGCGGGAGCCGCCGAGTGCCGGCGCTGCAGTTGCAGGCTGCCCCTGGATGGGGAGCACGTTTTTCTGATGGGTTTTGGCAGCTTCCTCCACCGGCCGGCACCTGGTGCCGGGCTGGAGGGAGCTGCCTTCCCCCATTTCAGCCGGAGCCCAAAGAGGCTGCAAATTCGTGGTGTTTCTGGGAAGGCGCCTTGCCCCGTTAACAACAGGTTCCCCGAGGCAGGAAGGCTGATTTCCTTTCAGGAGTCCAAATCCAGATGGTCAGAGGTTCCTTCCAAGCTCCGAAACGCTGTTTTAGAAGGCCGTTACGTCTCAATAGCAGCTCTGCAGCCAGCCCGGTGGAAGCACCGTCTGCCCTCTGCACCTCCAGCTATTTTTTGATCTGTTCTGCAGTCACCCAGACCAAAGGTGGTCAGTGCAGCGTGCTCCTTATTTTTTGGGGGGGAGCAGGACATTGGCTTAAACCCGCGTTTATTCCCTCTTGCGGCTCCGCGGTGGAAAAACCGTGCTCAGAAACGGAAGATGCCCGAGTTTGCTCGGCGATAGAAGGCTTGCTCTCGTCGTGAGAGCCCCAGCTCTCGTAAGGACTGACCACGTCTGTTTAACTCCCCAGGAAAATGCCAGGGCGCCCCACCACCGAAGACGAGCAGTCTGGGTGCTGCAGGGTGCTGGGTGCTGCAGGGTGCTGCGAGGGAACTCCCCAGCACCCCTGCCCGGCCGAGCCACGGAGCCAGCATGGGGAAAGCACTGGTGCCTGCTCCCCGTCCCTGCTGAGCCAGCAGCCGGTGGCCCGGCGGGGACAAGGACGGCGTGCGGGGGCTCCGCACCACCACCACCAGCTCACCTGGGTGGCACCCAGCACCCGACGGAGGCATTTTACCAGCACACGTTCGGGTTCGCAGCTCCACGAGGCTGGGGAGGAATCCCCCAGCGAAGGGCCCAAAGCGTTTGGCGCGGGGCCCTGGGGTAACCCTCCCCCGGGACTACTCAGAACGCAAAATTATCGAGGTGCAGGCCCTCGAGGCAGGGGGTGTGGGGGGGAAATGTTACGAGCATTAAACCAGGGCTTGTGCGCGCCCAGATGTTCCACTGGTTTAACTTGAACTGGGTTGCGTGCCCAAACAACAGGATTAGTGCTGAGTTAAGGTTGCCTACACCCAGTGTTGCACCAGTGCTGCTGCTGCGATGCTGCCTTGCGCCTTCGGTGCAGCCGCGGCGGTCGCCGTGCTTCGGCCGGATCCGTGCGTGGCTTTCTCCTCGTTCCCCCCCAAAAAAAATAAAGGGGTGAGGGTTGGGTCTGCCAGGGCGAGGGGGCCGTGGCTTGTGCTCGACCCTCTGCAGCTCGAGGAGCGCGTGTACCCTCCTGGGTGACACCAGCACCCAGTGCCCTTGGGGATGTCAGGGGGCTGCGCCCCGCGTTTTGTGGGGCTGTGCCCCTTTTTTTTTTTTGTGGGGCTGCGCCCTGCGTTTTGTGGGGCAGCGCACACCCCGCTGGGCACAGGGCAGCTCCGGGCAGACAAACCGCAGCGCCCCCGAGGAACCCCGATTTTTTGGTCACTGTTTGTGGTGCTCTGGAGATCCCCGTGCATGGAGTGGGGAGGGCTTTGGGCACGGGGGCACCCACCCTGGTTTGGGGTACACACCCCGTTTTGGGGCACGCACCCTCGTTTGGGGCATCTGCCTTGCTTCAGGGCACCCACCCTCGTTTGGGGCATGCGCCCTGGTTTGGGGCACCCACCCTGGTTTGGGGCATGCACCCTGGTTTGGGGCACCCTCCCTGGTTTGGGGAACCCACCCTGCTTTGGGGCACGCGCACTGGTTTAGGGCACCCACCCCAGTTTGGGGCACCCACGCTGCGGGGGGGGGGGTCCCCGCTGCTTTGGGGCGCACGCACCTCACTTCCACGGGGATCAAACCCACACCACCCAGGGGTGCAGGCACTGCGGGGGGGGGGGGTTCCCACGAGGTTTGGGGGTGCCCCCACCACCCAAGCGGGGGCTGCACGGGGGCGGGTGGTGCACGGAGCTTTGGGGTGCCTGCACCGCTTTGCACCCGCAGTGCCTGGGGGGGGGGGGGGGCACACTGCAGGGCTGTGCATGCACACACCTCCTTGGGGGGGGGGGGGCATATCAGCACAGCCCAAAGCGGGGGGCACCCACACCCCAACGACGATGGTGGTGGTGGGGGGGGGGTCCACGGCGCTGGGCGGGGGGGGTGCGCATCACAACCGCCCCCCCCCCCCCGGGGGGGTGTTTGCACGGAGGGGTCTTGGAGGTGGGGGGAGGGTGGGGGGGGGGGGTGGGCGAGGACCCCTCGTGCCCCTCCCCGTCCCCCTTAAGCGGCGGCGGGGCGGGCCGCCACCTTAAGAGGGCCCCTCCCCCGGCGGGCTGGGGCCGGCCCGGCTCGGCACGGCTCGGCTCGGCTCGCCGCGGGTTGCCATGACAAGCAGTTTCTCCCGCTAGCTCCGGAGCTCGCCGCCGCCCTCCTCCTCCTCCTCCTCTTCCTCCTCTTCCTCCTCCCATGGCCTCCCGGGGGGGCTCCGCCGGTAGCCGGGGCTGGGCGCCGAGCCGGTGAGTTTTGGTTTGGTTTTTTTTTTTTTGGGGGGGGGGTATTTTTTTTTGGGGGGGTTGTCCCGGTTGCATGCGGCGGGGCCGTGCCGAGCCGGGTAAACGTGGAGGGGGGGGGGGGGGGTCGCAGCAGCTGCCCCCCCCCCGGTAGGAGGAGGGGACCCCCCCCCCCCCTCCAGCCCTGCAGCTGCTGCTGGCCCCAGGAGGAAAAGGGACGGAGCGGGGCCGGCAGCGCAGCAGGTGGGATGGGGGGGCTAAAATGGGGGGGGGGGGGCTGTGGGCTGTGGGGGGGGGCTGTGCTGGGTCTTGGTCCCTTCTCCCCCCCCCCCCCCCCCGGGGGGCGATGCGCATCCCCCAGGCTCGGCGCTGCGCGACCCCAAGTGGGGGGGGTCCTTTGGGGGGGGGGGTCTTTGGGGGGGGTGAAGGTCTCTGGGGGGGGTCTTTGGGCAGGGGTGAGGGTCCTAATGGGGGGGGTACACCCTGTTATTTTGGGGGGGGGGGGGAAGGAGCACTGCCTGCGTCCTGCAACTTGTTGCTCGCCCTTTTTTGGGGGGGGTCGGGGTTACGGGGGGGGGTGGGTGTGGGGCTGCCGGTCCCGCCTGTGGCCGTGTGGAGGTGCTGGGGGGGGGGGACACGGGGCCGGGGGGGGCAGGCAGGAGGAGGGGGGGGGCAGGATGCGGCCGCTGCCTCCAGCCCCGGGCACGCCGCAGCCTGGCAGCGGGGCCGGAGGGATGGGCAGAGGCAGCGCAGGGCGGGGGGGGGGGGGGGGGGCAGCGCCTTGCGGCAGCCCAAGGACGGTGCAGGGGGGGCTGTCGTCTCGTGTGTCCCCCCCCCCCTTAAAAAAAAAAATAAATCCCTTTCCCTTGGGGGCTGCTCGCAGCTTGCCCAAGGCAGCTGATCGCATCTACAGCAGGACTGGGGGGGGGGGGGGGGGGGGGGGCAGAGAAGAATGGGGGAAATAGGGGAAAACCGAAAAGCGGTGAGGCTGTGGCCCCCGTGGCCAGCAGCTCTGGCTCCTGCCCCTGCCTCCAGCTTTCTGCAGCGAGGTCCTGGATCCGCAGTGCTCCGTCACCCCCGGTGTCCACCAGCACCCCGAGCATCCCCCGTGGGCGCACGGCACCCCCCGGCCACGACCCGCCGGGGTTTGGGGGTCCCGGGGTGCCGGTGTGGGGCTGGGTGCCCCCCCCCCCCCGCATCGCCAGAGGCGAGCTGGGTGCTGGGAAGGGCGCGGGAGGAGGGACAATAGGTTATTGTCCTCTTATCTCTGGAGACCTGAGCTTGGGTGGGGGCTCGGTTTGCAAACCTCAAAGCCACGCAGCCTGTTTGCGCCCGGCGGGGCGGAGGTGGGGGTGCTGGGGGTGCTGGGGGGCACCGCTCCGGGTCCCCACCCCGCGTGGCTGCGATGCTGCTGCGCTCCTCCGTGGCACGCCGGGCTCGTGCTGGCTGCGTGGCTCCAGACGGTGCCCTCGACCTCAATCTTTCGCTTCCCCGAGCGCCGAAACGCACCCGAATTATTTCGTGGGGAGCGGGAGGAGCGGACCCCCCCGCGTCCCTCCGGTCCCACCCTGCCGCAGGGCTTCGTCCTGCGGGCAGCCCCTGGGTGCCCGGCCCTAGGAATTGCCCCCCCAGTCCCCTCAGGGTGGCTTTGGTGGCTGCAAGGTGTCCCCCCCCGGCCACAGGTCGTGCTCTCCGGGGATGAATGGAGAGAGCTGGTGGGGGGGTCCTGGAGGCCTCCCAAAAGCCGCGTGCCCTTTGCTTCCCCGCAGCCGTTGACTCTGCTCTCAGATCCGTCGTTTCCCTGCCCCGTGCCAAAGCCGGCGCAGCACCGCCGTGATGGAGGAGGTGCCCGTGCCCGCTGCGTTCGCCTGGGCAGGGCACCGGCGCGGCCACGCAGAGCTTCCCCATTCCTCCAGCGGTCCCGGAGCGCCGTGCCCAGTGCCGTGCCCAGCCCCTCGGGGCTCGGGCTCCTTTCGTGACCCACCCTCGCCCGCAGCAGGGCCGTGGGTGCTGCACAGGGGACGCCTTTGGGACCCCAGCACGGTGCTGGCGCCTTCCCCAGGGAGCCGAGCTCGCTGGGGCGATGCTGCCGGAGCTGCAGGTAGAGACTTGAGAGGGCGCGGGGTGGTGTGGTTGCCTTTTTTTTTTTTTTCGGTATTTTTTTTTTGGTTGAGACGGTGACGGAGGGAATTCCCTGCGCTGGCTGGCGTGCCGTGCCGTGGGTCTGGCTCCTGCAGTGCCGGGGATCCCCGTGCTCGCCGGCGCCGAGCCGCGCGTCCTGCCCTGCGCCGTGCCCACGGAGCTGGCACCCGGCGCTGGGAGCGGCCGCGGGGCAACCGCAGGTCCTGGGCAGGGTGAGTAACAGCAGGGAGGGACTGCTGCTCCTCCACGCCATTGTTGTGCAGCAGAAAGCACCGGGGTGGAGCTGCGCACGGAGTTTCCCCCTTCCCCAGGGCCTTCCCTGGCTGCCCTCAGGAGCTGCCGGCACCCTCCCTGCCCGCACCGTGGCTGCGGGTTCCCTGCATGCTCCCTGCTCACCTCCTTGTATTTATACATATATATATATACATAAATAAAATATATAGGTATTTATCCTCGCTAGGCCGTGAGTTTACCCACAGCCCCCGTTGCAGCTCCAGGAAAGGAGCCTGCGGGGATCTGGGGGGCGCGAGGAGCCCGGCGCCGAGCGGCGGCTCTAGGGCGAGCAGCGGTTCCCCTTATCTCCTGCTCCCCTTATCTACCGGCTGCTCCCCTTATCTGCTGCTCCCTTTATCTTGCTCCCCTTATCTACCTTCTGCTCCCCCCCCCCCCCCTCCCCGGGGCTCCCGGGCCCCTCCCCGGCGGGGGCAGGCTGTGCCGCGCTCGGCAAATCACCGCTGCTCTCCGAGCCGGGGGACGCCGCGGTGCCTCGATGGGCTGCGGGTCCGGAGGGATGGCCACCGCGTGCCCCGAGAGGTGCCACCTCCTCCGGCGTCCCCAGATCCCTCTGTCTCTCTCATCGGAGGCCGCTGGGATGGGAGCCAAGCGGGCTCGGGGACGCGGCGTGAGGCCGGGAGGCGGCTGCCTGGTGGCTGGGGGAGGTGGATGGACGCGGCGGTGGCGTTGCTGTCGCACGGGTGGAGGACCGGTGGAAGAGGAAAGAAATCGGCCTGGGTGAGCTGGGGAATCGAGCCCGTTCCTATTGCCCTTGTGCCGTGGCCAGGAGGGACCGAGGACCCGTCCCGTGGTGCTGGAGGTGCTCCTGGGGGAGGCAGGTCCCAGCTCTGGGCGCAGTGGGAGGGGAAGGGGCTCCTCTCCCTGGCCTCCCTGGGGAAAAATCCTCCCTCTGTGCAAAATCCTCCCTGCTACGATGAGGGGGGGACCGCAGTGACCGGCTGGGGGGGGACACGCGGGTGGTGGCACCCTGTCCTCCCTGCCCCGCTCACGTCCCGGGGTGCAGGTCCACGGTGCAGCCGTGGGAGCCCCGCTCCCTGCTCCCCGCCAGGGCTTTCCGAGCCTCAGCTAATGAAACGTCCGACTTTGATGTTTTAATTAGTCGCTTTTGGCTTTAGTGCGGAGGGATAATAGAGTTTCTGTGGACTTATAAATCCTGCCCCTCGATTTGTTCGTTAGAAAAGGGGAGGGAAAAAAAAAATAAAAGCTAACCCTGGGTAGGGAAAGGAAGAAAGCGAAGGCAGGAGACATGCGGAGCGCATGACGAGCGGCTGGTGTGTCACTCGCCGGGATGGGGACTCTTTAAAGCGCTAATTAAGCAACCTCGATCCTCCGAGGGCTCCCCGTGAGTAACAGCTGAGTGCGGTGCCCTCCTGCCTGGGAGCTTCTGGCTCTTCGGTTTTACCTGGGGGAGCCGAGGTGTGGGGCTGGGCGTTGGGGTGCGGGGTGCCCTGGGCAGGAGCATCTCTGCCCGTGCCACGGAGCTGCTCTGGCACGGCCACCCCGGCACGGGGACAGGGACCTGGGGGACCCTGGCACGGGTGTGCGGGGCCACGGAGCGCTTCCAGGGTGCCCCCATGGGGGGCCTGTCCTGTCCGCAGCCCCCGTGCCCCCCGCACAGGCTGGGGTACGTGGGGACTCCTCGGCAGGGCGGTGGAGGCCGAGTGCAGGATTTGGCCGCCTGTCCGCGCTTCTTTGTGCCGGCGGGGAAACTTTGGCTTCCGTGGCAGGGATGAGTCGGCAGCCGGGCACCAAAAGCCAAAGGACCCGGGCGCTCCGGCGTCCCCAGGCTGCGACCGCCGTGTTGCTGGCATGCAGATCTCTATCCTTTTAATTTTTTTTTAATGCAATTAATGTATATTTTCCCCCCTGTCAAAGCAATCGGGGTCTGCTGGACGCAGCGAGCCGCTGGGGTGCCTGGGCAGCGCGTCGGAGCCCTACCCGGAAGAGTTTGGCCGGCAGGGGATGGGGAGGGAGGAATCCGATCCCGATCCCTCCCGCTCGCCGACGGGAGCCGAGCGCGGCGCTTCCCGGGGCCCCGTGCTGGGCCTGCCGCTGCCCCCGTCCCGGCAGCCGGGGGGGGGCTGCACCCTGCGTCCCCCTGACTCCTCCGCCGTCGAGGCCGCTGCCGGCTCCTCTTTGTCTCGGGTGCGCAAAGGTCAGCCCTGCCCGGCGCGGCGCCGTCCCGTAGGGAGCTGGGAATAAGCCGGAGCCTTGTGCCGCGGGGTCCTGACCCCAGCATCCTCCTCCTCCTCCTCCTCCCCACGCAGAGGAGGAAGGCTTGGTGCTGGGGAGCATCGCTCCGCTCCGTGCCGATGCTGGCCGGGGGCTGTGTCTGGTGACGGGGGGGGCAGTGGGGAGGGCTGAGACCCGAGGCGGTTGCTCCAGCGGTGACAGCCCCAGAGCCTCCCCCTTGGCCGGGGCTGGGAACCGAAAGCGCCGCTCGTGGCTCCTGCGCTCCCCGGGCTAAAAATAAGCTCGCGGCGCCGAGGCTGCTCGGCCCGGGGGGGCTGCTGAGAGCTCGGCCCCGCCGGGTGCTCGCGGGGTCTGGCCGGGGCTCGCCGCGACCTTTGCTCTTTGAGCTGCGGATCCCCCGCTCGGGTTTTCAGGTCCGGGCTCAGATTTCGGGCAGAAGGCGGCCGATTTGGAGCGCCGCTTCCTAAGATGCTAATTCAGGACCCCGCTGGGCAGCTCGGGCTCCGTTGTCCCCTTGCTTTCCCCGGCCGTGGTGTTTGCCCTCCCTCTCGTGCAGCTTTTTTCACCTTCTCCCTGCTTATTCCCGCGAGTCGCCGAGCTCAGAGGCGCCGATGCTCCGTCTCTCGCCCCGGCCCTCCCGGGTACTCAGCGGCTCGGCGCTCCGGCTTTTTCTCTCTTCCTTCCCACCTTCTTGCAAGCGACTTAAAAGCAACCCCGGGTTAGTGATGCGCTCGGCTGCTCCGGGCAGAGCTCGGGCTGCGCCATGCGGATGCTTTTTACCCGGCGGTGGCAACGCCGCTCACGTCCGCGTGCCGTCCGTCAGGCTGCCACCGCCGCGGGCAGCCGAGGGACGCGAGGACACGCGAGAAGATGGCTCAGGCCTCCGGGCAGCGTCTGCCTCAGCTCCCTTTGGAAGCCCCAGCCGTAAGGTTTGCTGTGATAGCTGAGCTCGGGGTGACGCGGGAGGGGGACGGATCCGGGTGTGATGTGCTGGAGGTGCCGTTTGGGGCAGGGGCTGTCCGGGAAGCTCCTGGTACTGGGTGCACCCACCCGGGAGGAGCCACACATTTCTTTGGAGAAAAACCCTGTGAGCACCAGCAACGAGAAAATATGGGGTGAAATATCCTGATCGGTAGCACCCGGCTGGCATTGGAGGAGCCGCAGGAGGGCTGCGGGAAGGCAGGGCTGTGCCTGGCGAGGGTCACGTTGCTCGTGCCGGTCCTGCTGCTGCAGAAGAGGAGGAAAGCTGCAGCAGCAGCCCGCTGGTACGCGTTACTCAGCGCCGGGATTTATCCCGCGTCCGGGCGGAGAGACCTGGCTGCCTCTGCCCGGGGGCACTGGGGAAACGGGGCGGGGGGGGGGGGGGGGGGGTGAATCAGCTGCGGAGAGCTGGGACCGTAAACCCGGCTTGGCTGTGGAAAAACTGAAAGCGCGGCTCCTCTTTCCTGGGTGTCCTCGTGCAGACGTGGCTCTGAGTCACCGCATCCTGCCCGATGCCGCCTGGGGAAAGCGCAGGGGCCGGGAGCCGCGGGGCGCTGCGGGGCCGGGCTGCTCCCCGAGCCGGTGACACCGCGGGGACCCCTCCCGTGACCCGAAACACCCGCGTCCCCCCGGCCGTGCTGCAAAAGTGTGAAAGTGCCCAGCCCGCGTTTTCCAGGGTGACTAGTGCCGGCTATTTTTAGTCGTCCAGGCTCGGCTAAATGATGTCTTTTGAGTTTTATTTGAGGGAGGAGGGGTGAAGCGGGGCTATTTCCCAAGTGACGAATTGCTTGCGGAGCTGACCCCAAATGGACTCTCCAAAACCAAAAAGGGCCGGAACTGCTGAGTGCTCGGGCAGTTTCCTTCTTGGAGAGCATCGTGCTGCGCGCCTCCCCGAGCGAGCTCCTTGGGGAAGGAGAAATTCGCCTTCCCTGGGGGGAAACCTAACCTCATCCCGCTACCTGCTCCTGCGTCCCCGGGGGATGCGCTGTGCCCCCGAGGACCAGCCCCGGGAGCGCCGTTCTGCTCCGCAGGGGGTTGACTCTGCGGGCTGCTCTTCCCATGGGCGGCTGGAATTGCTCGGGTGTGTGCCGGGTGCCAAAACGCAGCCGAGCGCGGCTCCCGGAGGAGAGGCTGCGTTGCCTGCCGGGGAAGGAGGCTGGAGCCGTGCTCTGCAGGTGCATTTTTCGGGGAGGCTCATCCAGGGTGGTGGAGAGGTGGCTGCTCGGGTACCTGGTGGGTGCTCGAGGGCTGGGTGCCGCTGTGGGCTGGGCTCTGGTGAGCCCAAATCCTTCAGTGTCGCGTTCTGCCTCCGCTCATCGCTGGGTTCTCTGGTGTTGAGGCTGTAGTGCTATCTCCTGCCCTGCTGCCTTTAATCTCGTTTAATTCATTGCGTCCCTTCTTGGCGTTGTTTTTTCCTCTCCTCCCATCTCTCCCCGTCCATGCCTGCCATCTGCAGACGCGCTCGGCTGCCGTGCGCCAGGCTTCACCTCGCGCTGACGTCCTGCGCCGCGTTTATCTGCCTGCCCGGGGTGGAGCAGGCGGCGTTTCCTTGTTTTTCTCTTCCCTGCAGCATCTGCATGTTTCTCTGCAGGGCAGCGGCCGGGGGAATCCTCTCGCTCCTGCAGTTGAACGTGAAATGCATCAAATCCGTGCAAGACGCTGCAGCTCGCGCTTCTGCGGCGCGGGGGGGGGGGGGGGGCGCGTGCGGGGTCTCTGCTGCCCTCCCCGGGCAGATGCCGCCTGGAGGCTCGCGGTGTTTCCTGCCCTGCCTGGCACCCTGCTCGGGGGACTGTCCCTTTTCCCTTTGGAAAGGACAATGAGGGATCCTCCCTTCCTCCTGCCGCTGCTCTGGCCGCAGCTGCCTGCAGCCTCGCTGTTTTCCCAGCCCTGCAGCGTGCGCAGGAGCCTTGCTGCGGTCCTGCCCCGCTCGAGGGATGGCTTTGGGAAGCAGGGACCCGGAGGAGAGGGCAGGGCTTCCCCAAACCTCTCTCTGCCCTGCAGCAGGAGGTCGATGGGCAGGACGAGGAATCCTCTCCCACCCCGGTGCCGTGCCCCTTGGCTCAGTGGCAGCGAGCGGGGAGCCAGCAGCCGGCTCAGCGCCGTCCGCTCGCTTTATTCCGGGCAGATCCTCTGGCAGCAGAACGCCCCGATCGCTGCCGTAATCTCCTGCCCGATCGCTGCTAAAGCCGCTATTATCCCCAGATTAGTGCCGGAGCTTCGATACCCACCTGCACCGCGCCTCTGCTAGGCGGGGGCTGCCGGAGCCGCGCTGCCCGCGGGTCCCGTGAGCGCGAAGCGGTGACCGTCCCGCTGTCACCTCGGGCGACCTCGTGGCTCAGGGGCAGTTTGTTCGGGGGGCAGGGAGCGCTGCTCGGCCATTTTAGGGCGGCTGGGGCTGTGCTAGCTGGGGCACGGCTCAACGGGGGGCTTGGGGTGCTGCACCCCCATTTAATGGGGTGTCCGTGGCAAGGGGGTGCCCTGAGCATCGCGCCTGGCTCAGCTGCTGCGAGGGTCGCTGCCCCAAGCGGAGCTGCCCAAGCTGGTTGTTTCTTGGTGTTGCTGTGGGTTGACGGCAGGGTTTTAGTGGTGTGAGCTGCAGGTTTCCATCACTGCAGGGTGCAATTTGTGGGCACGAAAGGTGCGTGCACGCGGTGACAAAATCTGGGAGGTGGGCGAGTGCCAGCGGGGCTGGGAGGCGCCCTCAAGC
The DNA here is from genome assembly GCF_964034855.1 of Anser brachyrhynchus. Lineage (NCBI taxonomy): Eukaryota > Metazoa > Chordata > Aves > Anseriformes > Anatidae > Anser > Anser brachyrhynchus. Next base: position 3,367,274 of record NC_137720.1, on the reverse strand, counting down.
TGGGGGGACACCTGTGGGCAGCAGGAGGCTCGCCGGCAACTTCATGCTGGCCCTTGAGGACAGAGCTATCCCAGTGCCTCTGGGTTACTGGTGCAACTGGGAGCTGCTGGGGCAGTGCCAAAAGCACAGCAGGAGGGAGCATGGGGGCCTTGGGGCACAGCGCAAGGAGGGCGCTGGGTCACGATGGGGCCGGGCACAAGGGCGTGTGTTGGGGGACGGGGCCATGGGTCCTGTCCAGTTTGGGGACACCGAGGGGGGGCTGCCCCCAGCTGCCAGCACCCGTCGGTGATTTTGGGGCTGGCGCAGAGCAGCGCAGCCCGGCGTGAGCCTCTCCGCGAGGGCTGAGCCTCGGCAGGGCGACTCTAAATCTATCGGCGCTTTAATGAAAGCACGCTAACGGTTTTCAGATGCATTGACACCTAGCGTAGGCAGAGGACCTAATAACTCGGGGAATGTGTTAGCTGCCTGTGGATTACCTTGGGGCAGTGGCTGGCACTTGTGGGAAGTGCAGCTCTAACAAAGAGGCTTTGAAGAACAGACCCGGCGTGCGCTTTCCCTGCTTGGCCCCGAGTGCTCTCCCCACACCCCCCCTGCCCTGGAGGTGCAGGACGAGGGGGTGCCCCGAGGCATTGAGGGCTGGGATTTTGGCTATGGGAGAGCCGGGGGGCAGCAGTGGGGTGAGGGCTGGGTGCTGCGTGGCTCACCCCGTGCGTGGGGTGGGTGCCCCCTTGCCCCCAGCCTCTCCGTCCCAACCCCGCTGTTCGGCTCCGGCACCGTGCCAGCGAGCCCCTCTCCTCGCTGCCATTTCCCTCCCCATTCCCTCATTTAGGGCTTTATTACTTTTCATTTTTTTTAAAGCGGATTCCTGCTATTTGCTTAAATAGCTGCTCCTCCAGCCCCGGGCCGTGGGGGAGCCTGGTGGGGCCGGGGCGTGCGCGCACGCTCCCGCGATATTTTGCATTATCCTGAGCAACTGGCTCGGATTAGCTATTCCTTCCCCTGCCCCTCCCCGTGCTCTCTTGGCCCATCTGGCTCTCCTCTCTTATTTATTGGTACATATTTTCCAGGCTCTGATTTGCCTCTTCTGCAAAGCCGCCGCTCTGCCCAGATTTGATCTCCTGATGATATCACGGGCTTCGCTCGGCGAGGGTCTAATTTGGTGCCGGGGATGCAGGGCTTTCTTCCCTCGTATAAATATTGCCTTTTGGTCTTCTGCGTCGCTCCCTCTCTCCCTCCCTCCCTTTAATTAGACTTCTTACTGCATGGAACAGTTTGCAGTTATATATGGAAAACAGCCTACACTTTCCCAGGAGCGGGGCATGTCGGGAAGGGAAGCGGCGAGCAGCCGGCGCGCTCGCCCTGGGAGCGCGGGTGTTTTTCCTATCGCAGGCACGCTTCTGCCGGCGTTGCTTTTTTAACCCTTTTGGGGCGAGGAGGGGGGCTCGCAGCCCCCCAGCCTGGTTGCTTACCTTTCCCTTTTATCCTCCCCAAATCCCCGCTGTTTGTTTGGAGCTCCGAATGGAGAAGCCCGGACGTGCCGGTGACGCAGCGTGGGGGAAACCCGCGAGCACGGGTGGTAGAAGTTACCGGTGATGTGAGCCGGAGCCGACACCGTCGGGAGCAGTGGGGACGGCCACCCTGTCCCCAGCCCGTGCAGCAGTGTCCCCTCGGCCGTGTCCCTGCTGCTGGCCTTGGCGTCGGGCACCCAGCTTGGGGACGTGCCCCCGGAGCCGTCCCTGCTGCCCTCCAGCGCTGGGGTGGCCAGGCTCGTTGGGGTTCCCCTCTGCTGGGGTGCACCCACGCTTTGGGGAGACCCCGGGCATCAAGCCGCTTGCTTGCTCCGTGGTGCCAAACAAGCTCTGCGCCCCCTGCCTCAGTTTCCCTTGCTGCGAACAGGAGGGATTTTTTTTATCGCTGTTTATTGTATTTTTTTGCGCGTGCTCTCTCTTTTCGCCCAGGAAGCGGCTCGTCGCGCCGGCGGAGAGGTTAGTGCTGCGCGCCCGCCGCCGGCATCGCTCCCCGGGGACACCCCGCGGTGGGGCAGGGGGCTCAGCCTCCCCCCCCCCCGATGATGAAGGGCCCCCCTGCAGCACGCAGGGAGGGAAACCAAACCCATCCCAAGGGAGAGCCTGGCCGTGGGGTGTCCCGTGTGGGTGCTGGGGTGCATGGGGCCGGTGGGGCGCTCACCGACCCCACGGGTGGCAGCAGACACAGCCGATGCTTCGCCCGGCTGCTGCTGGAGGAAGTGGCGGGGCCTATTTTAAGCCCCCGGGGATGTTCAGGGTAGGAATCCCCTCTCCCTGTGTAATCCTGCTAAAAATACCATGGCTGTACCCATGCGCCCCGGCCGCTCGCTCTCTGCTTCTCCGGGTGTTGTTTTGCCTGCGAGACGCCCTCGTGCTCCGTGGGTCGGTGCCTGCCTGCTACTTTATTTTATTTTAAGCCGAGCTGTTTCTCCTCTCCCTGAAGAGGGTGCAGGAAGGTGGGAGTCGGGACTGCCGGGATCTCCTCCCGGCTGGAGGCTGGCGGGGGGCTGCAGCTGCCCCCGGCACCTCGCTGCCTCAGTTTCCCCACCCGTTTATGGGGCAAGGTCTAGCTCCTTCCAGGCTGTTGCCGTGCTCGTTAACGGACTGTAATTAATCCCCTCCTGCACGCAGGGCTGCTGTTACTGGGAATGAGATGTGTCGGAGCCACGGGGAGCTCTGGTTCCTGGGGCTGCGGCAGTCGGAGCCCAGCAGGTTCCCAAATCAGGCCGGGTGGGGGGGCCAAGGGGCACCCCCAGGACTCGGCGCGGGCTGGCTCAGAGTGGCGATGGATGTGCACCCGGTGGCCAAATCTGAGGGGTATCTGCGGGGAGCAGGGTGAAGGGGGGGGACAGCGGGGATGGAGCTGGTCCAGGAGCCTGGTCCTGGTTGTTGGGCCAGGGTCTGGGGCTGCCCCTGCCCCTACAAACGGCTGCGGGGCAGGGAGCACCCCGTCCCTTAGGGAAGGGCTCCTGGCTCCCCCCGTCGGGCTTTCTGCATGCCTTCTGCTTTAATCCCACCCTCGCGGCCTGCGCCCTCTCCTCTGGAGCGTGTCTCCTCTGGCCTGGCTGGCACTGATGTCCGCTTCTGAGCGACATCCCCGGCCTCTGCGCTTCGGGAGCCCGGCCTCCGAGCATCCCCGTGCTGGGGGCTCGCTGGGGGCTGCGGGGCGACCGGCCGAAAACCCGGGGCCAGGTCTGCGGCGGGGCCGGAGCGTAGCGGAGGCGCTGTGGGGTGCCAGCGCGGGACAGAGCTGTCCGCCCCGCTCCCCTCGCCGCGGGGCAGTTGCACAACGGATCCAACGGGGTTTGGAGGAGAAGGGGAGGATGAAAAAAAAAAAAAAAAAGAAAAAAGCTCGAGTTCAAGTTGCCCAATAGTTGGCCAGCTGCTGCCTTATCACCGCACGTGGTGCCTGCGATGCCGGGGCAGGAGGAACCAGTTTCCCGGTGCTGAGCGGGAGGGAGGAGCAGGGGATGAAGGCTGGGGCTCCGCACCAGCCCGGCACGGTTGGACACCACCAGCTTCGACGTCGCAGCCCCCAGCCCCAGCATCCGTCCCTCTCTCAGATGCCCCCGGGGCTGCAGCACCCTCCGAAGGCGCCCGACCCTGGGGGGGCTCCAGGTATTTGCGTGCAGCAGAGGCTGGGGCTCGCTTTGGGCCTCCTCCTGCATTCCTCCCCCTGCCCGACGGCTGCGCTACCTTGTAAAGCACAAAAGAATAATGAGAGGAGCCCGTGTGATTTAGTGCAGGCGCCGGGAGAGAAATACCAAGGCCTTAGATGGAAACATTCCCCTTGACAGCTCGCCTGGAGACTCCCTCCGATTTTTTTTTTCTTTTTTTTTTTTCCACCCCCCTGAAATTCCTCTGCCCGCGGTGGCGCGGGGAAGCCCGGGGGCGCGGGCAGATTCCTGAGCCCCCAGCGCAGAGGCTCCTGCTCCCGCCACGCGCCGGTGGCTTCGGCACATGGATGCCCCGTGTGGGAACCCCGGGGCCGGCTCCGGGGCTGGGATTTTGGATTTCGGGGTGCTGTGCTGGGGGGGGGGGAGCTGCGTCCGAGCTTGTCCCGCGGTGCCGCAGCGCGTCCGGTGCTCTCCTGCCTCTTCGCCGCTTCTTTTGCAAGAGGCGATTGCTGCCTTGGGCGTGCAACAAACCAGTTCTCCTACCTGAGTGAACAGGAGGCGAAATAGGAGCAAATGTGAGCGGCAGCTTTAATTAGTGGGCTGCTGGCAGCTGCTCGTGCCCCCTGCGGGGGGATGCACCAAGCGGCTGCGCTCCTGGAGCAGGTTGCATCTCGCTGCCCCTCGCCTGCGCCCTTCTCCTTCCCCTTGGTGTTTCTTGGTGGCTCAGCCACCATCCCGTCCCTCCAGCTCACTGCTTTTCGGTCCCTGCAGCCCTGTGGGAGGCGGAGGAGGAGGAGGAGGAGGATGCGTGATGGTGCGAGGCTGCTGGGGTGCAATGCTGCTGCTGCATCCACCGGGGTCACGGCCGCGTGGTTCGTGCCCCCGTGGCAGCTGTGCGGGGCGGGCGCTGCGCCCTTTCTGTCGCCCCCCCCAAAATCTGTGTGGTTTTGGGGGTGTCTTGGTGGGGATGGGGTTGGGGTCAGCTCTGCCTGGGCTGGGCTGGGTGCCGGAGGGGATCTGGGCTTCGTGGAAGCGGGGAGCAGCTGGTGGCTTGCTGCCTGTGGGGATGAATGTGTGAACCCCCTGGGGGTGGCAGCTCTTGGGGACGTGAGCCCTGACCCATCCAAGTCCCCTACCCGGGCACTTGGCATCGGCCCGGTGCACGGGTGGTGGCTGCGTGGGAGCCTGCTCCACGTGGGAATTGGGGAATTTGACGTGCTCGGGTCCCCCCCTTCCTACAAGATGAAGGCTGGGAGCTTCCTCCCCCTCGGTGCAAAGGGCACAAGGGGTCTCCCCAAATCACCGGGGTCTCCCCAAATCACCGGGGTCTCCCCTGCCTTTTGGCTCTTGCGTTTCCCCAGCTGCCGGGGACATCCCCGTGCGCGCACCCCAGGGTGCCTGCAGCCTCCCACGCATCAGGCAGCTGCAGGTTGGGTGGCACCGGGGGGGGGGGGGTTTCCTGCTGGCGGGTGCCCCGCAGCCATCGAATGCCACCGTCCCCTCCCCTGGGGCTCCGTCAGCCCGCGGCGAAGGAAGCGGATGCTGCGGTGGGAGGTGGCAGCAGGGAGGGGACATCCCGTGGGGGTGCCCCGTGGCGGGGGGGGATGTTGGGGCACCCCCAGATCAGGGGAAGGAGCAAGGAGGGCCCGATCCTGGCGTGATTGGGGAGCAGGAGCGCTCGGAGCGGGTCCCATTCCCTCGTTGCACGGGTGCTGGTGCAGAGATGGAGCCGCCCAGGCGATGGGTGAGCGCGAGCCTGGTGGGGTCTGTCTGGGGGTGTTTTGGGGTGTCCCTGCTCTCTTACCCGCTCCTCTCACCCCACCGCACGGTGCGCGGCCGCTTTCCGTGGCATCAGGGCGGAGGGCTGAGGTTCCCACGCCGTGACCTTCGCTGCCTGCTGACAGCCCTGACCCTGCCTCTCGTCCTCCTGGGCCGAATCGCTCGGTCCCGAGGGTGGGAATCCTCCGGAGGACGCACCGGGGGCTGCGCTGACCCCCTCGGGATCCGTGCGCCGTGCCCCCGGAGCGTGCCGTTTGCAGCCACGAACCAGCTCAGCGATTTCCGAGCACCTCTCCCCCGAGGAGCGTTAGTGCACCGGGGGGAGTTAACGTGCTCGGAGCCGCCTTGGTTTCCTCGTGGGTGTCCGGTGCCGGTGCCGGAGGGGTTAAGCGCGGCGCTGGGCGAGGGGAAGGCTCCCCATGGGTGTTGCTGGGAACGAGGAGCGGAGCCGAGCGTGCCGCTGCCATCTGCACATTGCGATTTGGTGAGTGTGCGGGGAGGGGCCGCGCGCCCCTGCCCCGGGGCTCCCCGGCCCCCCAATTCCTTCTGGGGGGCGGGGAACGGGGACGGTGCGGGGTGGGTGGCGGTGGGCGGCTGCGGTGCTGCTCCAAGCATGTTGGGGGGGGGGGGGGGGCAGAGAAATGCCCAGGGGGCTGCTGCTCGCCCTGGGCACGGCGCTTTGGCCAGGGGGGCCCTGAGGTGGGAGTCGGGCAGAGCGCCGGGGGGGGTGGTTGTGCCCTTCCCGAGCCCCCCCCCCGGGCTGGCCAAGAGCAGCTCCTGCCCTGGGCTTTTGGATCTGTTGGAAGCAGGCAGGGTGCGTCGCGCGGAGCTGCCCGCTGAGTGTCCCCGTTGTGTGTCCCCGCGTGCGGGGCTCCCAGCGCACCCCCCAAGCTCTTGCTCCATCCCCACGGCAAGGGGCTGCAGCCCAGCAGAGCCCCCCCCCCCCACTGATTTATCTCCTCTCCAGCAGCTCCTCGGCTCAATGGGGTCCATGCATGGTGGGAGCAGAGCTGGGGAGAGCAGTTCAGTCTATCCCTGGATGCTTTTTTTTATTTTTTTTTTATACATATATATTTTTCTCCCCATTTGGCAACACAAGCAGCATCCCTGGCACAGCTTTCCGTGGGCTTTGCCATGGCAACCTCCAGCAGCCAAAAGCTGCGGAGGAGACGGGCTGGGGCAGCGGGGCAGGTGCTTGGGGGGGGGCAGGAACTCCATCAAAGGGGCCGAGGTTTGCTTGGGGGGGCCTCATCCTGCCCAGCCGAGCTGGGGTTTGTGGCTCTGCTCAGCCCCGGGTAGGTGGGGAGGCAAATGGGTTTGGTTTTCCTCCCCATGGGGTTGAGATGTTTGGGGCTTTCTGGAGCAAAACGCAGAGGAGATTTTCCCCATCCTTTGTGGGTTTAATTAAAAAAAAAAAAAAAAGCCAGCAGCTGAGCTTGGTTGGGTTGGCTACCAGGTGCACGGCGCTGGGCTCGCTGTCTGCCCGCTCCAAAACGGGGAGGATTCGCCTCAATCTGCAGCACGGGGACACGGCGAGTGCTGATGGTGGAGTCCCAGGAGAGCAGGGGACCCGCGGCGGCATCCCGTGGCGTGGCAGCCCCGGGGCTCGTGCTGGGGAATTTGGGTTCCCGAGCGGGTTTGCAGGCGCGTCCCCGTGTGCCTGCTGCTCTCCGTCGGCCCTGCAACAGCTGCCCGAGCAGGCGGCGCAGCGAGCCCTCTCGGGGCTTGCTTTGGAGGTGTCACGCAGGACGTGCCCGGCTGATTTTCACTCCAGCTTGGCTTTTTCTCCCTGGGGAGGGAAGCCGTGAGCCCCCGGCACGCGAGCAGCGTCACCGCGGATCGTGCCGTGGATGCGCTTTGTGATTTTTTTGGGGGCTGGGAGCACCGCCCGGGCTGCTCGCAGCGCTGGTGCCTGCAGGATGGGGTCCAAACCCTACATCCTTGTCCCTCTCTGAGCAGCCTGCTTCCTCTCCCCCCACGTTTAGGGGCAGGCGGGCTCCTTCCCTCGCACCGGTGGCCACCACGGCGCGGGACGGTCACGCCGGCGCACACCCAGGGCCGTGCTGGCCCCGGCGCAGGCGTGCGGCCGCTCTCCCCGGCCGGGCCGGAGGTGTAACGCAGCCGTTTATTATTCCGGGCAGGTTCGTCTGCAGCACTGCATCGGCTTCACGGCTCCCTGGCAGCCGCTGCCTCCTCCCTGCCTGCTCCCTCCGCTCCGTGCCCCGTTGTCCCCGTCCGGAGCGCCTCCTTCCCGCTGCCACCACCGAGGTCCTTGTCTGTATGGGGACACCGGGAGGTGACACGGCAGCGCTGGCCGCTCCTTCGGGCTCCCTGGCTGCGTCCTCCCACCTCCACCCCGTGTTTTCTTGCTGTGGGACGTGTCTGCGGGGTGCCCAGCGTCCCGTAACCTCTGCCTCCCTCGCTGTCCCCACTTCGGAGAGCCCGTCTCCCTCTGCAGCGCCTGGAGGCTCGGGAAACTAATTACTGAGCTACGGCCAGCCTGCTGAATGCTGCGGGAGTCGTTAGGCACTCATTAGTGTTAGGTCTTTGAGAAGCTTCAGCGCAGCTCTCCACTTGCCTGGGACTGATCCTTCCCGGGACGGATCCTGCCCAGCCCAGCCAGGGGGGTGCAGGAGCCCGTCCTGTGCCGGCAGGACGGGGCAGAAATGGGCCAGGAACGGGTCTGGGACGTGGGACCGTGCTCCGTCCCCAAGCTCTGGGGCCAGGGGGTGCTCAAAGAGCCGCCCCCTGCCAGGTCCCTGCTTTCTCCTTGACCACCGGAGCGAGTCCCAGGGCTGGTGCTGCAGTGGGCAGGAGCTCGCCGCCACCCCGGGCAGGTAGCGATGGGTGCCCCGTGGCTCCTTCGGGGGTAATTACGGGCTAGGCCGTCAGAGTATTAATTAGCCGCCTTTCTCGTAGCCTCTCAGCTCCCTTCAGAAGATGTTAGTGATTGTGAAAGTGGGGGAAAATTAGTGCGCCGAGGTGGGGGGGCATTATCTTTTTTTTTCTGTTGATCAGCGGGAGTCTGCTTAATTGCATCAGCCGTCTCCTGCCTCCCACCGCCGGGCGCTTTCACGCCGTTAAATGACGGAGGAGCTCGGCTCCCCGAGGAGCTGCGCGGGGCGACGGGGCTGGGCACGGCCAAGGATGCCGCTGCTCCAGCTCGCTCCCTGCTTTATGGGGTCGGGGGGCAGAGCCAAGGCAGCATCCCCATCCCGTTTCCACCTCCGGCTGGTGCATGGGACCCTCCCGTGGCGGGCCCCTTGGTGCCTGTTGCCTCCTGATAACTCCGTGGCCACCCGGGCGTTACCGGTGGAGAGGGACCGGTGTGGGGGGCCAGGCCGTGGGGCAGGGAGGGGGCTGCTTTTTTTTTTGGGATCCTGCTGTTTCAGGGGTTGCTGAACTGGTACCGTTGGGGCTGGAACTGGGGGTGTCTGGTGTGGAACCGCCCAGGCTGGTGGGTTTGCAAAGGGTGGTGGTCGGTGCTGGAGGCCGAGCTGGGGAGCGGAGCCAGAGGGGGCCTTTGGCAGAGGGAGCCCTCGATCCCCTGGTCCTTGCCGTGCTCCAGCTCTCTCCGTGTCCCCGGTGGCCACCAGCACCGTTCCTCCTGCTCCTGGTGCTGCTGTGGGATCCCTCAGCCCTGGGGAAGGGGGATGCTCACAGATTTTTGGGGTTCTCCCACCCTTGCAGTGGGGCTGGCAGCGGCTGGGGGGCTTTAAGGGATCCGGCTCCTTGCAGGCTGCGGGGCGAGAGCTCGAGCAGGGCACAGAGGGAGAGCCGAGAAGGTGCCATTAACGCGAAACCCTCTTTATTTCGGAGAAACCTGCGGGTTTTAGCGGTTTCCTGACAGATCTCTCGGCGCTCAAAAGCCTGCTGGGTGCTGCGAGCCCCTTTCTGTCGGCTGCCCTGGGATGCTTTTGCTTACCTGTTGCCAGCGCCGTTACCAGGCGCTGCCTCCCCGGGACCGCGGGGCGGAAACAGCTGTTTTCCACTGCCGAGCTGTATTTTTAAACCCAGCTCAATGGGAGCATTTTCGGGGCCGGCCAGCTGTGGGCTGAGCGGAGAACCACCTGGCCGCCCTTCCTGCCCGGCGGGCTGGGCCGAGCTCAGCTTTCACCGGGGTTTTTTTTTTCCTCCAAAAAAGCCAAACCTTGGGGTTTTGGGGCAGAGCTGCTTTTTTTTTTTTTTGCTTTTTTCTGTAGCAGAGCCGGGCGAGCCCGCGGTGCCGCCGTGCGCCTCCGAACCGTGCCGCCTCCTCTTCCTACCCGTACCCATCCCGCGGGGGCTGCGTGCGTCCGGCCGCGGGCCCCCCCGACGACCCCCTCCTCCTCTTCCCATCCTTTTTTATTTATTTATTTTTTTTTTTTTTTCGCAGCTCCAGTTGCTGTGGTATCCAGGGAGCCCTCCTCCTGCCGCGGGAGATGCACGCCGGGCGTTGCTAAGGTTGCCTCCGCGGTAACATGCGCATCCTGTTTACACCTGCATCCGGAGGAGAAGGGCTCGGCTAGAGGCACCGCTGCGCCCGGGCAGCCCCCAGGGACCCCCGCGGGGCCGCCCCCAGCTCCCTCCCCAAAAAGCCGCAGCCTCGCGGCCGGCCCCTGCGTCCCGGCGCCCCGCGGCGCCGCTGCCGCCGGGTCGAGATGACGAACAACGTGGCCGACCACCACCCCGGGAACTCGGTCGCCGAAGGCAACCATGAGGGGGACTTTGGGTGCTCCGTGGCGGAGCTCAGGAACCTCATGGAGCTGAGGAGCGCCGAGGCGGTCGCCCGGCTGAACGACTCCTACGGCGGCGTGCACAACGTCTGCAAGAGGCTGAAGACGTCGCCCGTCGAAGGTAAGCGGCCGGCCGGCGAGGTGGGATGGGTTGGGGAGCTCGTGGCTGGAGCTGTCGGGCTCGAGTCGCTCGGGGCTGAGCTCAAAGCGCGGTTCCGTCGCGCCGGGCATCCTCTGTGGGTCTTGGGGACGTGGGTCCATGCCTCCTGGTGAAAATAGGATGGCTGGTGGGGTGTGAGGGGTACAGGGCTCTTCTCCCAGCCCTGCTGCTGCCCCGAGCGTGGTGCTGGCCTTTCTTCTGTTTCATAATTCGCAGCGCTGCACGGGATGTGGGTGAAGGGGGTTGTAAAGGTTGGAGAGCGCTCAGCGGCATGGGGACCTTGTGTGTGGTGGGGGCATCTCGGCCAAAGGACGGGCAGCACGTCCCCAAGGCGCTGATGGGGACGGGGAGGTGCCCGTAGCCCCGTAATTTTAGGGCTTCTTCAGTGTGAGCTGGAAGCCTGGGTTTGGGTCCACCTGAGCATCGTAGGTTTGAGCGGTGGTGGCCGGTTTGGTGCTCCCCTGGGGGCGCTGGCTGCTATTTGGGGAGTTTGGGTGGAAGGACGTCACTTCTCCTCCCCGTCTGCCAGGGTGGCGTTTGTGGGGCCCCCTATATGGAAGCAGGGCCGGGTGCTGAGGCTCCCAGCCTGGGGTGTCTTTGGGTGCACCCCCTCCATGGTGTTCAAGGGGTTCTCCCCCCGTACCCCTTTTTTTCCAGCACCACAGTGGGCGTGTGGGGTGGGGACGTGGGATGGGGACGTGGCCACGCCACGGCCCCGCAGCCTGGCAGGCTGTTGTCGCTGGGGCTGGGAGCTGGGGTTAGCGTGTTTCCCAGCTGTGAGCGGGACCGGGAAGGGGAGACAATCCCGGGATGTCATTAGAGAAGGGGGGGGAGTCCCGATGGAAATACCAAGTCCTGACCGCAAAACAATGCGCTTGGCCGTGCCAAAAGGTGAGCGCGCTTTTGGGGGCGGGAGGGGAGCGGGGCGGGGAGGGAAGCAAACCCAAAAGGCCCTGGTCTGGGAGCTCAAGTAGTGAAGGGACGCCGCGTGATCCCGATTCAGTCCCTGCTTCCAGGCCTGAGCCCCTGCTCCGCACACGGCTGTTGCTTTGGAGGTGACCCCTGTGGCTTGTCCCAAACCCCGTCTTATTGAGCCCAGAGAGCAGAAGGAGGTTATTTCCTATGAGCTGGGATATTATTAGGAAAAGTGAAAGCCCAAAGCACTGCTTGGCTCCTGCCGTGCTGCATTTGCCTCCCTGTGCTCCATGGGGAGCCCGATGCGTGTGTGATGGTGCCCAGCGAGGGAAGCCCCAGAAGAAGGGAGCTGCAAGCCCAGCGCTGCGCCCTGCCCCGATAATGGCCGGGTGGGATGCCCTGGCCAGGTTTTAGGGCAGGATGTGCAACCTAGGGGCTTCATCCTCATAGGGGGGAATCTCCCCGTGCGCAGGACGTGCAACCTGGGGGCTTCCATCTCATAGGGTGGGATCTCCCCGTGCACCACTGGTTTTGGCAGGGGTCTTTCCAACACGGGGGTCTCCTCTTTGCCTTTTGCCCAACGAGGTCTTGGTGGACCCCAGCCCCTCGGGGGTCCTGAAGAAGGGGTGACCCCTTTCTCCCCGTGCCCACTGCACACCCGTGGGGGCCCAGCCCGTCCCCGACCCCGCTGCTGGGCATCCTGGGGTGGGAAGGGGAGCGGGGCGGCAGCGCGCAGCAGGGCTGAGTCACCGCTCGGAGCGGCTCCCGCCGGTGTCCCCTGGGCGACGAGTTGTGTCGGCGAGTACCGCCCTGACTCACCGCGCTCCTCGTGGCAGCTCCGGGGCCGCTGCCTCCTTCCCGGCCTCCGCCCGCGGGGCTGCAGCGAGGAGCCTGGCGTGGGGGGCCTCTTCCTGGGGAGGCTGGCCCTGCTGTGCCGAAAAGCAGCTTTGCTTCTGCTCTGCCAAGGTCTCCCGTGCACCCTGCTGTCCTGCTGGGGGGGGGGGGGGTAACCAAAGATCTAGGTCCTAAAAAGGAGGAAAATGGGTGAATGGTGGTGGGATCGTAGGAGAAGCCTCCGCAGAGAGGTGGAGACTGGGTGGGGAGGTTCATCCTGGGGTCCCTGTTAGTATCCAGGTCTCTTCCCTGGAGAAGTACAGAGCTGCGGTGCCTCCCCTGCAGCAACTACACAGGCACTTTGCCCTCCTGCTGTAACTTGTGGCCTCCACCCCAAATTTCTCACCTGCTGCCCCCCTACGGGGTCCCATCCAAACCCTGCTGTGGCCCCAGCGAGGAGCGGTCAGCTGCTGGCCTCGCTGCATGCCTGTTGCTCTTTGCAACCCTTCCTGCCCATACAGATAAATTAAAATCCACCCCAACCTCATTACCCCATGAGAGTGGGAGTAATTAGAGGGTGGGGGATAGACCCTGGAGGCGCTCCCAGGTGGGTTTGGAGGAGCCACGTGTGCGCCCTCGGCGGCATCCCATGCATGCCGAGCCTCCCAGCTGTGACGCCGGCGTGAGTCAGGCGCGGCGGTTAGCGACGTTCAGCGATGCTTAGCGAGATTTTCCATCCCCGCCGCCGCATGGGCTGGGCTCGGGGAGGCCACGGGGGCCGGGAGATCCCGGGATTAGGGCTGGGTGGGGATGCACGGGCTGCTCCGCCAGCGCGTCCCATCCCCGCAGCCGTGGGAATCGTCACGGTGGGGGGAAACGGGGCGCATCCTGCCGCTGCCTCCAGCTGGGCTGCGATGGGGAAGTGGCCCCGGGGTGGGGCGCGGCGCCGCCAGGCTGCTCCGGGCACCCATGGGTGCCCCAGGGCCGGGCGTTACAGCCCCTGCCCGGTGCATTTCGGGAGCTGGCAGCAGCCCCGGCTGCTCTTAAGGTGGAAAATGCAGGGGCTCGGCACGGGGCTGCATTAAGGTGGTGCTGGGCTGGGGGGGCTGCACTTGCCTTGTCCCCCCCCCGCACAGCTCTTTGGTGCACGGGGAGGCAGCGGGGCCGAGTGCTCTCCCCATTGCTGTGTTGCTGGAAGGCTGCTGTGCTCCGCCACCCCCTGCAACCCACAGGAACGGGTTCAGCCCCCCCAAAACCCAATTCCCCCCCCATTTTTTTTTTCCTGCTCTCCCCTCTCCGGTGCAGCCAGGCTGAGCAGCAGCAGCACAGATCCAAGCTGTCCTATTCCTTTCCTAGCTCCCACCACCCATCCCAAAGCAGGAGCAGCCCCCGGGTCGTGCCGTCCCCCATCCGCCGTGGGGCTTGGCGTCCGCCGGGGTCGGAGACGCTCCTGCGGCGCTCCCTGCTGCTTCCCCTTCCCCGAGCTGGCAGGAGAGAGGCATCAGGTGGCTCTGACAGCTCCGAGCGCCGCTGGCGGTGCCAGATTTACGGTTAATTTGCTGCAGCGTGTAAACAAGCCGGCCAGCGCCAACTGGCATTAACTGCGGCACCGGGGAGCGGCGGCTCCGTGCCCGCCCTGGGTGCCCCTCGCCGGGCTGGTGGCAGGAGCAAAACCCAGGCTCCGCTCCTCTCTGCAGCACCAGAGCCATTCGGTGAGGACGTGGAGGCAGCGCTGTCACTCGGTCTCATTTCTCGCCGTCCCCTCCCCAGGTCTGTCCGGGAACCCGACCGACCTGGAGAAGAGGAGGCAGGTGTTCGGCCAGAACTTCATTCCCCCCAAGAAGGCCAAGACGTTCCTGCAGTTAGTGTGGGAGGCGCTGCAGGACGTCACGCTGATCATCTTGGAAATAGCAGCCATAATCTCCCTGGGCCTGTCCTTCTACCACCCCCCGGGCGGTGACAATGAACGTGAGTCCCCGTTGGGCTTTGGGATGAGAGCTCCCCCCGTGGGCGCCCCCATCCTGGTGGTGCCTCGGAGCCGTGCTGCTCCTGCTGTCCCCTTCGATGGTGCCTTCTCCCCATCCTCGGGGCCCTTGGTGTCATCCCACACGTGTCAGGGGACGTGCAGTGGTGGATGTCTGGGCAGAGCTGTCACCGTGGTGCTGCTCCTTGCTGTTCCCCAAGGGATGCTCAGGGGGCAAGGGGTCTGTATGGTCTGGTGGCTTCCCAAATCCCACGTGGCTTCTTCTTTGGTTTGGGACAAGGTGTCCTTTGGTAACTCCCCCAAACCTGGCAGCGCTCTTCCCAGCCATGGTGCCCCATGTGAGCGATCCTAGGATCATTAGGGTTGGAAAAGCCCTCCAAGATCATCTGCTCCAACCACCCCTACCACCACCGTCACCCACTGACCCATGTCCCGAGCACCACGTCCAACCTCTCCTTGAGCACCCCCAGGGACGGTGACTCCCCCACCTCCCTGGGCAACCCGTCCCAAGGCCTGACCGCTCTTTCTGAGGAGAAATGTCTCCTCATTCCCAACCTGAACCTCAGGGAGCACCCCAGCTCTGCTCTGTGTGTGTTTCTCGGGAGACACCGAGCATCCCGTTGTACAAATGGGGCTTTTTTTCCCCCCGACCCGCAGTGTGCGGGCAGTCGTCGGGCGGTGTGGAGGACGAGGGCGAGTCGCAGGCCGGCTGGATCGAAGGGGCGGCCATCTTGTTCTCGGTCATCATCGTGGTGCTGGTGACCGCCTTCAACGACTGGAGCAAAGAGAAGCAATTCCGGGGCCTCCAGAGCCGCATCGAGCAGGAGCAGAAGTTCACGGTCATCCGCAAGGGGCAGGTGATTCAGATCCCCGTGGCCGAGATCGTGGTGGGAGACATCGCGCAGATCAAATACGGTGAGTTTGGGGTGCGGGCGGCCCGGTTGTTCCTCTCAGAGGCCGGGGCGATGGGGCTCCGCTCACCAGCCTGCAGCAGGGGCTTGTTTCAGCAACCTGCTGGTCCCAAACGACTCACAACCATGTCCTTGTTGGTGAGCATCTCCCCAGCGAGGTGTCTTTGGGAAGACCTAAATGTTGTAGCCCTCAGGCTGGATGAGGTCCTGCTCCTGGCTTACCGAGGGCTACGCTCGTTCCCTGCAGCTCCCATCAGGAATGAGTTTGGTTTTTTTTCCTGTATGGTGTTTATTTTCATGTAGAGCTCTTTCCTACCTCTGCAGGTGGATGTTTGTGTAACAGTTTGGATATATTGAGGCTTTGGGAAGGCGTGGTGTTGATTCAGTAAAAGCAAATATGAGGAAGCACCATACAAATGAAAGGCCTCACAACTAATGCTTTGTGTGTGAAGATTTTACAGCCATTAGATACCGCTCTTGAATACCCTCCCTTTGCTTCTCCTACCTCTGAGCTTGGTCTGAGGCTGAATTTTGAGTCCTTTTGCTAACACCCGAGTCCTCCTGGGACACAGCAGGACAGGGTGAGCTGTGGCACGTCGGGCTGGGACCGACCCCCTGTCCTTGCTCCTCTCCTAGGTGACCTCTTGCCATCAGACGGGATCCTGATCCAAGGGAATGACCTGAAAATAGATGAGAGCTCGCTGACCGGGGAGTCCGACCAGGTCAAGAAGTCTCTCGACAAAGACCCCATGCTGCTGTCAGGTGAGGCTTCTGGGCAGAAAACCCAACTCGTGTTGGCCCCAGAGCAAAAAGCCTGAGGTTTCGGCGTGGTTTGAAGTCCCAAACCTGTCGGCATCACATTGTGAATTGCTGAATTGATCGGGACGGGATACTGACCATCTCTTTGGCAACCTTTGGCGGCTGGGTTGTGGCTCCCAGAGGAGCTCCTGTACCATGAGAGACGTGGGAACGGCAGCGGCACCTTTCCAGCGTCCCCATTTGGGCAGACCCCGTGTCCCAAGTGCCCCCATGCTTGCTGTTGAGGCTGGCAGCCCCGGGGGAGATGTCCCAGGGAGGAAACCCTGGCTGGTGTGGGGGCTCTGTGCTGCCGTGGGGAGGGGGCTGCTGCCTGGTCCCGGTGTTTTGGGGGCGATGGGAGCTCCGTGCTGGTGTCCTGCCTCACCGCGCCTCCCTGTGTGCCAGGTACCCACGTGATGGAGGGCTCCGGGCGGATGGTGGTGACCGCCGTGGGGATCAACTCCCAGACGGGGATCATCTTCACTCTCTTGGGGGCAGGAGAAGGAGATGAGGAGAAGAAGGTGAAGAAAGGTAAGGAGATTACCGAACCGTCTTCTTCCCTCCTGTTGCCTTTCTCCTTTCCCTGGGGAGCATCTGCCAGTGCACAACAAACCAGCGATGGGATGCAGTTGGGCTTTAGCGTGTGTGACCGAGGCAGTATGGCAAGCCGTTGTGGCAGCGTGGGACGTGCTGCGAGGGGAAAGCCCCTGGTGCACCCAGACCTTGGCTCTCTGGCTCTTTTCGGTCACGGCTCCAGCTCTCCTCCTGCCAGCTGCAGCCTGCAGTTGGAGGGTTGTGGGGTCACGGGGAAAGGGGCTGCCAGCGCTGCCCCGCAGTGGCACGGTGCTCATTGCCCACCCCGTGGTGGGAAGGTGAGTGCCTGCAGGGTGTCAGCAGCCCGTCCAGAGCCTTGGAAACTCGGCTGAAGATCTCTGAGCTCCCTGGGCAGGGGATGGAAGCACCAGGGGATGGAAGAAGAGGGCGAGGAGGGGTTTGCGCCCTGCTGGGTGGAGGAGAGGAGAGCAGCCGGGTGGACTGAGCTGTTCCCGATCATGCTGGGACTCGAACGCTTTCCGGCTCTCACGTCCCGCTGCTCCGTACCAGCCCTCCTCAGCCACAAAGGCTTCAAAGCCAGCGTTGGTGTGAGTCGGGCTGGGGAAGCTGGGGTTCAGCCCAGCTCGGAGGTGGGAGCGTGGGGAGTGGCTGCTGGCGGAGCTGAGCAGCAGCTTGCCTGGGACCCGGGCACGGTGCTTGGGGTTTTCCTTGTCCCCAGGCACTCAGGCACAGCCCTGCAGCAAACCAAGCTCCATGCCCCGTGCTGGGGCCTTGCAGCCCTCAGTCTGGGAGCAAAATTGAGGAACGGAGAGCTTCGCTGTGGTGCTGGGGGGGGAGGAGAAACCAGGTGTGGTGTATAAACCCCTTTAGCACACGCTGCTTGTACAGATTACAGAAGGCCCGTGCTTCTGATGTTGTGGAGGCACACTGGGGACCCCGATATGGGGACCGTGCCCACCACAGATTTAGTGCCGCCCATTTCGGGGGCGGGCAAGTCTGTGTGTCCCCGTTGCATCTGGTTGGCAGCAGGGGGGCTGGAGCACTCAGCACGTGCTGGGCACTGATGGAGCTCTGCTTGTGGCTTCTGCCCGAAGGCTTGGGGCAACCCAGCACCCTGTGGGGTGCTGGTGCGGGTTATAGGGGGTGCTTTACATATGGGGATGGGGTGCTGGGGGAGCCGGGGAGCTCCAGACCCTCCCTGTGCTGGGGTGCAGGATGGCCTCCAGCGAGGCGAGCTGGCTGGGGTCCCACACTTGGCACCCAAAGGCGATGGCAGTGGTGCTGAGCCCTGTGCACGGATACTGCCGGAGCAGCGTGCGGCCCCTCGGAGCGGGGCTGGCCCGTCCCGTCCCCCCGCCAGCCACGGCTCCGTGTGCTCAGCCCTGCACCCTTTCTCTCTTTGAACAGGTAAAAAAACCGGAGCCCCCGAAAATCGCAACAAAGGTAACCAGCCTCTCCATCCTTTGAACCAGCACCACACTAACTACCGAGCATTCCTCCTTCCTTCCTTCCTTCCTTCCTTCTTCTCATGAGTCTGTGCTCTTTGCTGCTCCGGCGGGACTCTCGCCTCGTTGTCCTGGGAGAGGGTGCAACGGTCCCGCGGCTCCGGCACGGCCTCGCGGCGCTGGGCACAGCGGGGACGATGCTGGCTGGCATCCCCGTGGCCACCTCGCTCTGCTTGGGGCTAAGTCTTCGTGCAGGGAGGACGGGGCTCTTCCCGACAGCCCAGACCGTTGGCACAGCACCCGTGTCCGCGCTGATGTGACCTGGTGGCTCTGAACCTTCGTGCCCCCCAGGAGCTGCCATGCTGCGGGCTTTGTGGTTGGGCACAGCTGGGGGAGAGACATGGGCGCATCGCGTCCTCCTGGGATAAGCCACCCCTGGGACCCAGCCCGCGGGATGGTTGCACCCTCTCCTCCCATGGCCTCGACTCCGTGAGCGTCTCTCGCCAGTGTTTCTCACCCTGTTCTTTGCAGGCTGTGGAGGAAGCCCATTTCTGCACCTCTCTCTCCACCTCTTTCTCTCTTTCTCTCTCTCCTCTCAGCAGTTTGAGTTGCCCTCCTTCCCGTCAGACTGTGTCCGGGTGCTTGTTCTGTCCGTGTCGGGGGCTGGCGTGAGGAGGTGGCAGATGCGGGGCAGCTCGGGGCTGTCTCCAACCATCGAGGGGACAGGTCCTGGGACACCCGGGGGGCCCCCGCTGCGCTCCCAGCCCCAGCAGCCTCGCAGGGGGATCGCATCCTCTTCTTTTCCCATCCCGCTCCACAACTCCCAGCCGACCTGGGTCTCCAGACCCTCAGCTGGATGAGGGCAGGGAGTTGGGCCGAGCTGTAACAGCTTTCTTGAGTCCTAAAACCGTAGTCCTAAAAACATGACGGATGGCTCAGGGCTGGGGTACGGGAGCTGGCTCACCCCTCTTCAAACTCCATCTGACCGCCTAACCGTCCCCCTCCATCTCACCCCTCCAGCTCCCCTGTGAAAGGATTCCTGCTGAGCCCCCAAAGGGCATTAAAAAGGCGTTAAGGCACTGAAGAGGGGCGCAGAGCAGAGGGAAGCCCCCTCCCAAGCTTGTCCCTGCTGGGACGAGGTCTGCCAGTGCACTGGAGCAGCTATGGAGCCAGCCCAACGTGCTCCCTGTGTGCTGCAGGGCGCGAAGCAGTCCGTGGAGGGGTTGGAGACCTCCTGCCCATGGCTTGGCCAGTGGGTTTTCTCCATCACCACCACGAGAAATGGTCCTGCGTGGCCCCTGGCCACCATTAGCTCCAAGGACCCTTCATCCGTGGGGCTGGGGCAAGGGGTAGATGGCAAAGACTGAGCGACAGGGAGGCGACAGGGCCCTGGGCCACGAGGTTTCCATGTGCTTGGATGTGTGTGTCGTAGGGAATGGTGTGTGTCGTAGGGAATGGTTTTGTGCTCTGGGTTTTCTCTCTCTCTCCCACCACCATCTTTCTCAGTGGTGTCCTGCAGGTCTTCCCGGTCTCTCTCCTACTCACACGTGGTGTCTTATTTTGCCCTGGGGCTGTAGCTAAAACTCAGGATGGTGTGGCCTTAGAGATCCAACCCCTGAAGAGCCAGGAAGGGGTGGAAAATGAGGAGAAGGAGAAGAAGAAGGTGAAGGTGCCCAAGAAGGAGAAGTCTGTGCTGCAAGGGAAGCTGACGCGCCTAGCGGTCCAGATCGGGAAGGCAGGTGAGCGGCTCTCCCTGGAAATGTCGGGGTGAGAAGGGGCTCTCCCTGCATCCCCTGCGTCCCCTCACCTCCTGTTCTGCCCCTTTTCCCCCAGGGCTGATCATGTCGGCCATCACGGTCATCATCTTGGTGCTGTACTTCGTCATCGACACCTTCGGGGTGCAGGGCCGGCCCTGGCTGGCGGAGTGCACCCCCATTTACATCCAGTACTTCGTCAAGTTCTTCATCATCGGCGTCACCGTGTTGGTGGTGGCCGTGCCTGAGGGGCTTCCGCTGGCCGTCACCATCTCCCTGGCCTACTCCGTGAAGGTGAGACCGGTGGGGGCACTGAGGGGGATGTAGAGGGCTTTATGGGGGAAATTTGGGCTTCTGGCTCTAACCTTGCTGGGTGCACTGCCTGCTGCAGAAAATGATGAAGGACAACAACCTGGTGAGACATCTCGATGCGTGCGAGACCATGGGGAACGCCACCGCCATCTGCTCGGACAAGACAGGCACGCTCACCATGAACCGCATGACCGTGGTGCAGGCCTACGTGGGGGACACCCACTACCGCCAGATCCCCGACCCCGAAGCCATCCTGCCCAAGATCCTGGACCTCATCGTCAACGGTGTCGCCATCAACTCTGCCTACACATCCAAGATCTTGGTGAGCAGGCTCTTGGAGAGCTGAAGCCTCATGTTCCCACCACCGTTGGCCAACCCTACAGCTCCCATCCTGCCATACCCAGGTTTGACATTGCTTTTCCTTTCCCTTTTTTCCCCTCCAGCCACCAGAGAAGGAAGGGGGGCTACCCCGGCAAGTGGGGAACAAGACAGAGTGCGCCCTGCTGGGTTTCGTGCTGGACCTGAAGCAGGACTACCAGGCGGTGCGCAACGAGGTGCCGGAGGAGAAGCTCTACAAGGTCTACACCTTCAACTCGGTGCGCAAGTCCATGAGCACGGTGCTGAAGAACGGCAACGGCGGCTTCCGCATGTACAGCAAGGGAGCCTCCGAGATCATCCTCCGCAAGTAACCGTCCCCTCCTTGCTTTCCGGGTCCTTTCCCCATCCCGCCAGCCTCGGGGGCTTCGGGCTCTCAATGTGCTGTGGAGATGTTGGGAGGGGGGCTGAGGGTGAAGGGGGTGCCCAGCCCTTGTGGAGCGGGGATGAAGGAAGGGGCTGAGCATCAGGAGGTGCTCCGGGCGAAATGTTGGCTCTTGGTAGCGTGGTTTTGGTAGAGCTGTAGGCAGCCCTGGGTCGGGGGATGCGCCCATTTTACAGGCAGGAAAACTGAGTGTCGGGGAGTGGATCACTGAGCAGGCAGCGTGCCTCTGCTGCTTCCAGTCTCCCTCACCCTCTCGTCCTGGTCCCGCGTAGGTGCACCAAGATCCTGGACAAGAACGGTGACCCCCGGGTGTTCAAGACAAAGGACCGGGATGAAATGGTGAAGAAGGTGATCGAGCCCATGGCGTGCCACGGGCTGCGGACCATCTGCCTGGCCTTCCGTGACTTCCCTGCTGACGCTGAGCCCGACTGGGACAGCGAGAACGAGATCCTGTCTGACCTGACCTGCATCGCTGTGGTCGGGATAGAGGACCCTGTGCGGCCAGAGGTACCAAAGCCCACGCGCTGTCCTTCACCCAGCCCCGTTCCTAGGCCAGGAGCCCTTTTCCATGTCCCTCAGGAACGTGAGACCCGTAGGGAAGCACCAGCATCTCCTGCACATCCATCCCAGAATTGCACCAGGATGCTGCGTGCTGGCATATCCCTCCCATACCCAGACAGAAGGACCCAGTGGCCGCCTGCTTCCCCCCAAACCCCGCTCCGTTACGGGTGCAGAGGTCTGTGCACAAGCCCAACTCCTTCCATGTGCAGTCCTAAGGTGCACGGAGATGCCAGGCAGGAGTGACGAGGGTGTTGGAGAGGGCAGGACTGATCTAGCTAATTTTCTTCCCTCCTCCTTGCAGCTCGCTGCCCCCATCCACCACGGGGGTGCCGGGCAGGCAGCTGCCTAATGCAATAAACCCTCCGCTACCTGCCTCTTGATTACATTTCGGAGCTTGCCCCCGCGCTCCTGCCTTGCTTGCATCTTTCCTTATTAGATGTTCAAGTATCTGGGCCTGGGAATTGCATTACAGATGCCCCGTCTGCACCGGCTCTGGAGGCTGTGATTCGATTTGCTAATTCCTTGCTAATATCCTCTTCCCCCACCGCTCCGTAATTGATAAACCCATTAGGGCAGCAACGTGCTGCTGGAGCAGTGTGGAGTTGGGGGGGGGGGGGGGGGATGCCCCTGTTTTGATGGATTGCCTTGGCACCCATCTCCACAGCGTGACGGGGAGGGGGCAATGAGGTTGCCCTCCCCGGGAAGCTGCTCTGAGGGATGCTCTGGTCCCTGGGGGCTTCTCTGTACCCCCAGGGATAAATTGCTCAGCTGGTTTTGGGGGGGGGGCAGCTTTAGGTTCAGCAGCTGGTCCCTGGGCTGAGCACCCAGCTGAGCATCAGGTGGATGTTAAATGGCTCGTGGCTGCACCGAGACCCTACCCAGATCCATTTGGGGAGGGTGGCAGAGGAGCCGGGTGGCCCTGCCCTGCCCGCCCACCCGCTGCCTGTGCGCGTCCCCAGGTGCCCGATGCCATCCTGAAGTGCCAGCGCGCGGGCATCACCGTCCGCATGGTGACGGGGGACAACATCAACACCGCCCGCGCCATCGCCACCAAGTGCGGCATCCTGCTGCCGGGGGAGGACTTCTTGTGCCTGGAGGGGAAGGAGTTCAACCGGCTCATCCGCAACGAGAAGGGCGAGGTGGGGCCCTCGGGGGTCCTCTCGGGGGAATCGGGGCGCCTCAAGGCGAGGGGTTTTGGGGTTGGCGCTCTCTGATGGGGCAGAAAAGGGGTCTGGGGGTCCCTGCCCTGCTCACATCCGCCGTGTCCTGCAGGTGGAACAGGAGCAGCTGGACAAGATCTGGCCCAAGCTGCGCGTGCTGGCCCGCTCCTCCCCGACGGATAAGCACACGCTTGTCAAAGGTGGGTGTGTGGCAGCCCCTTGTGGCTGCCTCCCCTCCCCAAAGCCTCTCGGTCTGCTCTGCCCGGGTGCTTCTGCAGCATAACCTGTGCTGGAGCCTGCCCTCGGAGCTGACTTTCTCCACGCTGCTTGTCCCCGATGCAGGAATCATCGACAGCACCGTTGGTGACCAGAGGCAGGTGGTGGCCGTCACCGGGGATGGGACCAACGATGGCCCAGCGCTGAAGAAAGCTGACGTTGGGTTTGCCATGGTAGGGTTGGCAGTGGGATCACCAAGGGGTGCTCCCTGCTTCGGGGCTGGCTTTGTTTTCTGGGGAGAGGAACTGTGATGACCCACTTGGTTGTTCTGAACGCTTGAATTGTCTGTGGAGCGGCGAAGCTCTTCCAAATCTTCCTTGGTGGCTTAGAAAGGAAGAAGAAACCTTCTTTGGAGGTTTGATCGAATTCTCAGGAACTTTCTAGGACTGTTAGGAAACAATTGCTGGAAAACAATCCTCCAGTAGCCTGGCTTCTCTGCCCCAGCCGTGGGGACGGTGTCAAGCTGAAGGTGACAAAGCACTCGTGGAGCACCAGGGTCCTGCCCCCAGTGGCCCAGGGTGCTGAGCTGGGAGGTCCAGCAGTGCCCTGGAGCTTGCTGTGACTCCGTGCAGCTTCCCTTTGAAGCTCCTGCCCTGCACAAGCTGTGAGGTTCCCATCTCAAGCACGTTTTGCAAACCTCAAGAAAGCTTCTGGGGGAAATTGCCAGGGAACGGGCTCCTTGCAGGGCACTGCTGGGTGTGTGCAGTGCCGAGCGAGCGCCTCCCTGTACCGGCAGTGAGAAATGCAGCGAGCCCAGCTCCTACGGAGCAAATCTCACCGTGCTGAGACACTGCAGTGACTTTTGGGGGGCTGTGGGGCCGCTGCTTTGCTGCAGCGTGGCCCATCAGGAGCACTGACAGCTCTGGCTGGCACGCTGAGCTGACCCATAGCCCCAGTTTGGAGCTCAGCCGTGCCTGTCCTGGAAGGCTGTGCTGCTCGGGAGCCTCCGCGCTTGGTTTGCTGCATGGAGCAAGGACTGGGAGCAAAGGGCAGGGCTGGCATCAGCTCCTGGCTGCGGCAGGGTCTTCTCTTGGGGCTGTTTTTGGGGAAGAAGCAGCGTCGTGGAGCCAGGCAGACGGAGAGCACGGAGCTCGCCCTGTGCCTCATCCCTGCCGCTTCCTCCCCGGCCCTCAAGGGCATCGCAGGCACCGACGTGGCGAAGGAGGCTTCGGACATCATCCTGACGGATGACAACTTCACCAGCATCGTCAAGGCGGTGATGTGGGGCCGCAACGTCTACGACAGCATCTCCAAGTTCCTGCAGTTCCAGCTGACCGTCAACGTTGTGGCCGTCATCGTGGCTTTCACGGGCGCCTGCATCACGCAGGTACGGGGCTGCCGGGCTGGGCACGAGGAGCGAAATGGCCCGAAATTGGGGCAGGTTTGGTGGTGTGACGCATTTCTCCCTCCTCTCCCTGCAGGACTCCCCCCTGAAGGCCGTGCAGATGCTGTGGGTGAACCTGATCATGGACACCTTTGCCTCCTTAGCCCTGGCCACCGAGCCCCCCTCCGAGTCCTTGCTGCTCCGCAAGCCCTACGGCCGCAACAAGCCGCTCATCTCCCGCACCATGATGAAGAACATCCTGGGGCACGCCGTCTACCAGCTCACTATCATTTTCACGCTGCTTTTTGTGGGTGAGCTTCGAGACCCCAAGGAACTGGGGTGGGGATAAAAGGGGCAGATGGCCACCGGACCCTCAGCGGTGTTGGGGACCCCACGTTGGCCAACACAGAGCTGATGGGATGGGAAGCAGAGGGGTGATGATAAAGGATTAATGCTGAAAACTGGGATCCTAATACCACTGAGGCAGAGCAGAGGTAAGGAAGAGGATCTCATCTTCTCTTTTCCTCGCCCATCCCCACCCCAAAACCCTTTGCCTGCTTAGGGGAGAAGCTGTTTGACATCGACAGCGGCCGCAACGCCCCGCTCCACTCCCCGCCCACCGAGCACTACACCATCGTCTTCAACACCTTCGTCATGATGCAGCTCTTCAACGAGATCAACGCGCGCAAGATCCACGGGGAGAGGAACGTCTTCGAGGCCATCTATCGCAACCCCATCTTCTGTACGGTGGTGCTGGGGACTTTTGCAGCCCAGGTGAGGCCGTGGGGTAGGATTTAAGGAAAGGGAAGGGTGGTGGGGCTGGGAGGACCCATGGGTGCTGCTGTCCCACCCCCACAGCCCCGTTCTTTCCCCTTATTCTTCTCCAGCAGCTTCTCGGTGACGCAACCTGGCATCTAGGGTCCGGAGTGTGTCGGGAGGTGCCAGGGCTGGCAGCACGCCTCTGGTGTCTTTGCTAGCGTAGATACAAGGTCCTTTCCCCAGTCGTCATCCCAGGAAAGGGGATATGTGGGGTTCTGGGGGACCTTTTCTTCCCGTGGCTGAGTGTTGCAGCCCTCTGAGCTCCCGGCGTGTGACTTGTTCTCTCCTGTGCCGTAGATCATCATTGTGGAGTTCGGTGGGAAGCCCTTCAGCTGCTCTGGGCTCACCCTGAGCCAGTGGTTCTGGTGTATTTTTATCGGAGTGGGAGAGCTCCTCTGGGGCCAGGTAAGAGCCAGCCTGTGTAAAAAACCACTCTGTTCCTCCGTGCCTGGATGGAATCCCAGCCCAGCCTGCTGGGCTTTCCCTCTGCCTTTCCTTTCCCTCTGCCTCAGCGCCCTGCTTCCCCCCAGCATTTATTCAGTGCTGGGGCAGGAGATGATGCTCCATCCTAAAACCACACCAGCAGAGAGGAGGAGGAGGAGGATGATAAGCCTCCTCGTTCCCACCCTGCTTGCCCTGGGGGTGCTTCCAGGGCTGGCATCTCTGGGCTGAGTCCTGGCAGCTCGCTGCAGGGCTGCTCCCCGGGGGAATGCTGCTGGCTGGGGGCTCCGTGCTGCCCCAGCCCGCGGGCTGAGCCCTGCTCTCCCTGCCTCCCCCCAGCTGATCTGCACCGTCCCGACCAGCCACCTGAAGTTCCTGAAGGAAGCCGGCCACGGCATCACCAAGGAGGAGATCCCAGAGGAGGAGCTGCCCGAGGACGTGGATGAGATCGACCACGCGGAGATGGAGCTGCGGCGGGGGCAGATCCTGTGGTTCAGGGGTCTCAACAGGATACAGACGCAGGTACTGTGGGGCGGGGGCTCCTGTGGGGCTTTCTTCTCTCTTTCTCTCTCTCTCTTTCTTTCTCTCCAGGGGCTCCCTCTGGAAAGAGGCGACGGCTGCTGCTCGGAGGATGCCGTAGCCTCCTGGGCTAGACTTCTCCCACCACCTGTGCCTTTCGGGGTCTGCCCTGGTTTTTGAGAAACCGGGACGGCCTGGCCTGCTGGGATGGCTTGGGGTAGGGGGAGGTACGGGGGGGCTGTTCTGACGCAGATGGGGGCGTCCTGCAGCCCACTGCCTGCCGGCGCCTCGCTCAGCAGTGGGTCAGCGCTGGAGCCTGCTGGGGGTCAGCCCCGTGGGGCTGCATCGTGGCGCACCCAGCTCCTGCCTGCCCCGCTCCGGGGGCTTGCGGCGGGGCTGGCTCTTGCTCTGGGGTCGATGCAAGCTCTCATCGGGCTCGGGCAGAGCCCGAGCTGCTTGGAGAAGGCTTGCACCCCGTGCCAGGAGGCTGCTGGTGCTCTCGAGAGCCAGCTGCGGTCTCTGAGCTTTCCCAAGCCTTGGGGCTCAGCGAGCAGCCACCAAACCTGGCACCCTCGGTTCTGCCGGCCGCGCTGGGTGCTGCCGTGCTGCCCGGCAGATCCCCCTGCTGTGAGCAAGCATCGCCTCCCTCTGCCCGCGGGGGCTCTTGCCATCCCTCCCTGCCAGCTCTCCTGGCTCCTTGCCTGGTGCTCTCAGCCCTGCAGCAGAGGAAGGGAGGAGGATTGGTTAAGATGGCTTTTACACCACTTGCTTTTTTTCCCCAAAGGGTGTTTTGTTTTTTGTTGTTTTTTTTTTTTTCCACCCGGATGGTTGGCTGCTCGGGGCAGGGAGAGCTCCCTTTTTCCCTCGAGGCCTGGGGCAGAGCTGCCCCATGGCACGAAGCTGTAGGTCCCATCTCTGCGGGCACGCAGAGCTGCATCACCCTTCGTTCCCTTTTCTCCGGCCCTAAAACAACTCGGGCCAGCCAAAATGCCCCAGGCACAGGGACCGGAGCTAGCTTTCTTGTGCCGTGTTGGCTTCTCCTCTGGGAGATGTCACCTTGAGGATCTCGAGGTGAGGGGCAGCGCTGGCGGGGGCTGAGCTGCCTGCTCCCCCCGGCTGGTTCCCCTGGGAGCAGCGGGCTTTGGGAGGCAATCCAGGTGTCCTGGTAGGTACGAACGCGGACCCGCAGGCTCTGGGGTCTCCCTCCCGTAGCCGTGGCAGACCTGCGCTCCAACGAGCTTTTGCTATTAGAATATGGACAAAAAAATGCTCCTGGACGTTGCAGCTGTTGGCAAGTCCTGGTGCTGCTTTAGCATCTCTCTTGTGGCCGCGGTGCCCTGCACGCTGAGCAGAGCAGCAGCAGGTCAAACCTGAGCATCTCACGGGCTTCTGCCCCCGGTCAGCGAGCCCGAAGGAGAAGCGCGGGGCCGTTCCTCGCGGCCGGCCGGGTGTGCCGGGGCCAAGCATCCTGCCGGGGATGGAGATCAGGCTGGGCAGGGAGCGAAGCAGGATGCGAAGCATCTCCGGGGTGAATTAGAGCCGCACGCGGGTCTGGCCCTTCCCCAGGGGAGCAGCGAGGAGCTGCAGGGCTGGGGACAGCCCGGGGGGAAGAGTTTGGGATGGCACTGACCCAGCTCGGTCCCTGCTGCCCTGGAGGGTGCCCGCAGCCCCCCTGGGGGTGCTGCCTCGCTGCTTCCCTACCAGCTGCCCCCCCGAGTCCTCCGCAGCCCTGGCTGGGAGGCCGCGATGCCTTCTGGCACGGCCCCAGCACTGGGTGCCCACCGTGGCCCCGTGGGGCTGAGGGACCCCAAATGCTCTCCCAGTGCAGTTTCCAGCCCGCTGGCTGCCAGCTCCCACTTCTGCCTGCCCTCTGCCTCTCTCTGCTCCTCCTGCAGACTGTCGGGGTAACCCGGGGTGCTCCCCCCCCCCACCGCACCTCTCTCGGTGGTGGGACAAACCCCGCATTTCTTGGGATCAACCCCGCACCTCTCGCACCTGCCGGGGCTGGAGCCCGCCTCCCCTCTGCTCCCAGCCACCCACCGAACCCCTGCGGGTTTGCGGGAGCGTGGGCGGGGGGCTCTCCTCCTTCCTTCCCCCCTCTCCATCCCTCCTTCTTCCTTCCTGTCCCTGTGTGCCTGCCCGAACCCCGCTCCCTCTGTCCCCGACCCCTCTCCCTGTCTCTGCCCGGGGCGACGCTATCTCACTCTCTGATTCTTTGCAGATGGACGTAGTTTACACATTCCAGACCGGCGCCTCCTCTTTGCAGGGAGCCCTCAGGAGACAGCCTTCCATCGTGAGCCAGCACCACGATGTAAAAAATGTTTCTAGCCCAACCCATGTAGCTCTTTCCTCCGTCAATTCCACTCCCACCACTTCTGCTGTTGCTGCTGCTGCTGCATCTCCTCCTGCGGGCAGTGAGTGATAGTCTATTACAATGCATGACTTCTAATAACCACAGCGAGCACCTGCACAGCCTCCCCCAGCCTGTTCTCTCTCCCTCTGGCCCTTGACTGACGCACTGATCTCTAAAGTGAAGGATGGGGCGGGAGATCGTTTTAAAAACAAACTAATTTTTTACGCCGTTGCACCTCGAACGAGCCGATGGTACTTTCAGGTCCGTCCCCACCCCATTCCTCGTTGCTTCCTTCTCTTTCACCTCTTCTCCTCCTTTGCAGGATTGACCTATGAGTCCGCCCTCCCGAGGGGTGCAAAATTTTGGGGGTTCTTGTTGAAAGAACCGTGCCTTTCTCAGCAGCTCAGAGCCTTGCTGTGAGAAGGGAGCGCTGTGGCCCCAGGAGGCTGGCGGAGAAGTTGCTTTACCAAAACCCTAAATCCACTTGAGAGCAAAGCAACCTCTCAGACCCTTCCCACAGCAGTCAGCACGCTACTGAGGGCCGGCTGGGCTGCGGCCAGGAGCCGCCTGCATGCTCTCTGCCTTTTTGCACGAGTGCCAGGAGAGGTTTGATGGCTCCTGCCGCGATCGGGGGGCTCGGCGGTGCGCGAGCGGCCGGTCACCGTGGCTCAGCCGCGGCCGAGCCCCCTGGATCGGAGCTGGCTTGGAAGCAAGTAGCCCCCGCGTGCCGTGGGTTAACCTGCATGCCGTTTGGGCCCAGGGCTGAGGTCCCCGTGCCGAGGCCGGGGTCCTGCTGTGCACCCTGGGGACCCCCAGAGCCCTGCCTCGAGGCCGGAGCAAGCCCCGGGCAGGACGGCGCTGGAGCGCACGTGCCGCAGCTCAGCGCAAATGCCAGTGCTGCCGTGGCAAGGAGCACACCGAAAGCGTGTCACAGCTCTGCGGGGACACCGCGGGGGGCTCCATTTGTCCCCCGGTGTCCCCAGAGCACCGCTGCCCCGTGCAGCAGCTCAGCGGGGCCCGGCTGGCCGCTCCGTTCTGCGCCCGTGACTTTCTGCATGCGAACGGAGACAGAAAACGTGGCTGGGCCCAGCGGGATCCCGCGTCCGGCCGTGGGTTCCCAGCCCCAAGCCCAGCCCCACGATGCGGTGCCCTCTCCCTGTTCGATGTGAGCAGAGGAGGCCCACGAGCACGGGAGCCGGGTTCTCTCCGCAGGGCTGTGCCAGGCTGTGAGTAGGTAGCGTGTCTTTCCCAGATAATTGGCTTTTTTTTTTTATTGCACAGTCATTTTCCTCGTTCTCTTATTAAAGCAATACCCTCGGCGACTTTTTGAATAGCTCTCAGTCCCCGCTGTTTACACAATGTGGGAGAGAAGAGAGAATTTTTGGTAATTTTGTTTTCTCTCTGTTTAGCCACCACCGATGCCTGAGTTTTATTTTGTTTAAACCCCGTGTTCCTGCAGCAGTGCAGCTGCCTTCTGTTCCTGACTGCATCTCTGCACCACCGGGACTTTGATCGGCAGAAAACCCGTTAGAGGGGTCTCAGGGTAGGGGGTTTGGGTGGAGAAAATCCAAATGCAGATTTCTTTGCAGTCTGCGGATTGATGTTCTCCCCGTTCTGCAGCAGGGGGATAGATAACTTGGACGGCACCTGGTGTCCTTCCAGGCAACAACCGACCTTACCAAAGGCTAACCCAGGCTGCTAAGCCTTCCCTCTGTTCTCTGTCTGGACTTTCCTCTATGCCCTCTGCTGCTTTCCTTCCCTCCCTCTGCGCTCCTCTTCCCTCCATACAGATTGACGGCGTCCCGCTGCCTCCCACCTCGTTTCCGAGATGAGCTCCCCGGGGCTGGACCTTGGCGGCCCCGTGTGCGGAGCTGGGGGGCGTCGGAGGAGAGGGAAATCTCAGGAGTGTGACTCCAGGAGGTGGTCAGCGGAGCTAACCCCGTGCCTCTTTGGGACTTTTGGACCTGGTTTGAGGCAGTTGGGCCCGGCAAGCCCTGGGTTGGTGGCGGAGCTGATGCTGGCATCGTGCGGAAGCTGTAATTTCCACCTCCGTGTGGGCAGTGGCTTTTGCCCAGCTCTTTGCAGTGCTGGTGTGAAACGAGGATTTATTCCAAGCTCAGAGGTTACGCCAAGCTCCTTTGACAAGGGAACGGCTGAATTGATTTTGCATCAGTTTGAGGGAGCTGCTTAAATCAAAATATCTGGGGAAAGCTGCAGCAGAAGCCGTTGTGGAGCAGAAGGCAGTGATGTGGTAGGCAGGGTCTGGACTCACCAGTGCTTGAAGTGGTGTCGGAGGGCTTCTGTGAGGCTGCTCCTTGCTCTCCTGGAGCCAGTACTGGGCTCACCACCTGGTTCTGGGGCACCCGGGCTCTCCCTAGCTTGTTCAGGCTGGCTGCGTGTGGTTTAGGTGGTTTTGCACGCTGCCTCTGAGCAGTCGGTGCGTTTGGCAGTCGGTGCAGTTGCTGCTCTTGGGATGCCGACGAAGTTGACAGGTCATCGCCATCGGCACGAGGTGGTCTGTTCAGCGGTCTGTCTTGTCCTGTGCATTCACCCTAAATCCTGAATTTATCCAGGATCTTGCTGTGGCCGCGAGTGCATCAAGCAGCTCCGAATTCCCGTTCCCAGCCACGCAAACCTTCCGTTCCCGCAGCCAGCTGGTGCTCCAGCAGCACGGGGGTACCCAGCCCACGCTCATCTCCTCGGGGGTGTCTCACCCAGCTCGTGTGCGTGCTGGAGCTGGCTGGTTTGTTTCCAGAAGGTGTGCTGCGCCCCTGGGGACGCCGTGCTGCTGCCCAGCCTGGGGTGGCACCGCTGTTCTGACCCAGAGCAGGCTCGGAAGGGCACCCCCATGGGAGGGGAGCCCCGGAGCATCCTGCAGGTAAACCCCCAGGGTTTCAGGCACGGGAGTCGTCTCGGAGTAACTTCTCTGGTCTGCTTCTGTGGGTGCTGTTTGTGCTGAGACCAAAGACCCCCCCCGGGAGGCTCTCGGTGGCTGTGCTGCGTGGCGATTTCCCTCCTAGCATCGGACCAAGGCGGACCGCTTAACCTGGCTCATCTCCCCGCGGCAAGGGGTGTGTCTGTTCACCAGATTTGCAGCCTGTTCCCGAAGAAGTGGCAGCACGCACGAGTATTTTCAGCCTCCTCAGCTTGCAAGGGGATACTTGAATCATTCTCCTCCTAGCAGCCCTGCGCTCTCTGCTCCCTCGGCTGCCGGCTGAGTGATGGGGAGGCTGCAGAGGTGCAGCGTGGGGATGCTGCGGAGAGCATCCCATCTGTGCAATCTGTGGCTCTCCTGTTTGTGCCCGAGCTTCAGCCAACAGTGCCACCGTGAGAGCAGGCAGGGGACATGGATGGGGAGCAGGCGGAGGTGGCCTGTGACTGCCAGGGCTCCTTCCGTGGGGCAGGAGACGGATGGAGCAGGGCTGCTGCTGCTACAGGGAGGTGTTGCCGACTTCAAGGCAGTTCCCTGGTGGCTGGGAGGGTGCCACGAGCCAGGAGGGTGCTGGTGTGAGCTGCTGCGGCAGGATGGGGACCTCTGGGGAGAGGCAGCAGGGAGGATCAGTGGAAGATGCAGAGGAGTGACCCAAGAGATGCTTTGGGGAGCACTCTGTGCTGGGCAGCTCCCGGCTTTGCAGTAAAAGGCAAAGCTGCGCGATTTCACCAGGTCCTTCTAGGCTTGGAAGCCTTCAGCTCGGTTTGTCAGCTCCGCTTGGACAGGCCACAGATTGCAACGCTCTCGTTCGGTGATGCCTTTTGACATCTTCGAGTGACCGCAGCCCCGAGTCACCCACGGGGGCTGGAGCACTTTTGTGCCCCGAGGCACCCGCGTTGGTCGCCCCACGCATGCCAGCGCCTGCACGCCGCTGCCCGGGGGCGCTGGGGCGCCCGCATCAGCCCCGAGCATCGCTGCCTCGTGCCCCCTCGCCACCGATCCGACCCAACGGCTGCGACCCAGCTGCAGAGGGAGGGCTGGAAGAGGTTTTTTTTCCAAGGCTGGGTTTCTGGAGGAGCAGCGGATCCAGCGGTGGCCTCCGTCCTGGCTGGTTTCCAGACCTCTCCCTCCCGGTGCTACGCAGGCGGCACGGCCGTAGGCTGGCTGCCCGACCTGGGCTCTGGATCTCCCGCTTGCCGTGCCTGGAGCCTGGCTTTTGGCAGTGCTGACAGCCCCCCTTGGCTGTTCACGGGAGCAGCGAGCGGTCCTAGCAAGGTTTGGGGTTGTTGTTCGTGCAGAGCATCCACAAGAATAGCTGCCTTTGGGAACCGCCGGGTCCTCTCGGGCGCGTTGCTGTAGGGCAGGGCGCAGAGCTCCAGCCCAGGATCCGGGTGGCAGCAGTGCGGGGAAGCTCGCGGGCGTCTGGCTTCCTTCCTGCATGCTTGGCTGGGGCCCGTTTTGCTGCTCGTGGCACCCACTTGGACCTACTGCTGCACGTGGGCTTGAAAAGCCAGTGACGCCTTTTTTAAAGCCCGTTCCTTTCTGTAGGACTAAAAAGCGAAGCAAACAAACACGTTGCTCCCACGGTAGAGTTTTTGCCTTGAAGCGAACCCACTCTTTGTCTAACCCACCTCTTTTTTGAGTCGTAGTTCCACTTTTTTTTTGTCCTCGTTGATACACACAGATACGCGTGCGCGCACACAATGACAACTAATGCATTTTGGCTTCCATTCATTCGAAGTGATCTGTTTTTTTTTTTTTGATTTTTTTTATGTCTTTTCTTGCAGCTTCTGAAGTCGCCCCATAGTCGGTTGATTCCCCATCACACACCTAGTGCCTGAGTCTGATCCATGTTGGCCCTCCTAGTTCACCATAGATCTCTCATTTTGACTTAGCTGTGTGTTCAGTGGTGGTGATGTTGTTGTTGTTGTCGTCCTTTTTGTTTCATTGTCTTTATTTTTAGTTTCTCCTGGGAGCTCGGGCCTCTCGTAGCCGCTACTAACCTCTGTTTTGTTTGCCCCCCATGCTCCGCGCCCTCGCCTCCCGGCAGATCAAAGTGGTGAATGCGTTCCGTAGCTCCTTGTACGAAGGCCTCGAGAAACCCGAGTCCAGAAGCTCCATCCATAACTTCATGACTCACCCAGAGTTCATCCTGGAGGAAGACGAGCCTCGAACACCATTCCTTGACAGCGCTGAAGACGACCCCGAGACCGACGGACTCAAAAAGCGAGGTGGGGATAGCCTGGGTGGATCGACATCCCTCAACAGAAATAACAATGCAGTGGACAGCGATCAAACCGAGGTCACCTTCCCGGAGCCCGAAAGCCCCTTACACAGCTTGGAGACATCGGTTTGACCTTAGAACTTCGACCCCCTCCTCCTCCTCCTCCACCACCTTCGCCCCGCGCCCTGTGTGATGTTGGCACCAGTAACTGATCACACACTGCGGTCACTTCGTGTCAAACTGCTCATACGTATATCATTTCGGGGATTTTTGTTGGTTTTTTTTTCTTATTTTTTTTTAAACAATTATTTAGCTGTGGGAACCGGAGTACCACGATGCTGGGTGTCGGGAGAGGGGCTACGCCAAAATTTTGTGCATCTTCATCCCTGATTTTCAGTGGTACTCGCCCAAGTGAAACAGCCAGGTCATTTCCTCTCCAGGAGTTGGGCTCCATGCGTCCGTAGGGGGGGGGTTTCACTTTGAAAAAAATGCATGTTCAAAGAAAAGTTCAAATTGTTGTAGTCTTACATGCACGCTCCCTGCCCGAGGGCTGTGGGCTGCACTTCTGACTTTTATTTTTCCACTTGTGGTTTTTAAGGTTTTCTTCTAATGTTGGGGTTTGTTCTTTGCTTGTGGGATTTGCCCCCAGTAACTTCACAGTGGGAAGTGGGGGAGTCAGCACTGTAGTGCGACAAGTTGAAAAAAAAAAAAAAATAAAAAAGCAAACAAACAGCCAGGAGGAAGGTGTTTACTCGCAGGTTGATAGATACAGGGATGTACACCAGTCTTCCACCTTGAAAAAATGGTACCCAGCCTTTACAGCTCCTCCTCTGCGTGCGCACACGTTTCTCTCTGTTTCCAAAGCAGTGACTGGTAGACAAGGAATGAGTGACTCGGCTGTAGCCATGAAAGATCCTGTTGTGTTTTTTGTTTGTTTTTTTTTTTTTACCAAGTTAAGTGCAGGTGAACTGGCAGTGTAAAGGGGGTGAGGAGGAACCGTGGTGGTGAGCAGCAGGGCTCTTTCCTGAGGAAATCCTAAGAAATGCATCTCTTCTGCTCGCGAACGGCTGTGAAACTTTTGGCAAGAGCCCTGTAAAGCTTTAACAGCCCCTGCTGTCAGGAGCAGAGTTTTTTTTGTTGTTGTTTTTTTTTTTTTTTCCTGTTCTGGCTTGTGTGTTCAGCTAGGCTAAATAATCCTCCAGCCTCGGAGCGCAAGCTGCAGCTAAGTGCCGAGGAGCCCCGGAGGATGCTCCAGCGGCGCCCACCAGCTCCGCGCATCCCTCCCCAAGCGGTAGGAGGATGAGCAGCGGGTTATTGGTGGTATGGCTGGGCCAACTTAAATGGTGGAAGGGACGAGTCAGGTCGTCTGCTTGGCCCCTGGAAGGGAAGGGGTCTCCGTGGCCAGTGGGATGAGCTGTGATTGCCAGGGAAGGGGCTCCCTTGCGGAGGTGGCAGGCTGGCTGGCTGGCCGCAGGGCTCCCAGGGGGTGCTGCATGCCTCACTTGCTGCTTTTTATTTTATTTTTTTTTTTTTTTTAAGATCATCTCTTCACCCCGCATCCTGTCTCGCCTCGGTCTCCTGTAACTGTTTCTCCCCAGGGTGAGAGCCTCGGGGTGTGGAGCAGAGGTCCTGGGGTGCTGGGCAAGTCGGCTCTGCCCCGACCCTCTTGCAAAGCCAAGAAGGGGGCAGAGCAGGAGGCAGGGGTTTGCTTTGCTCAGGCTTTAGTTTTTTTTTCCCCATGGGTGCACCCCTGGTTAGCGGCTTTGGGTGGTTAGGGCTGGAAACAGCCTGCAGCCTTCTGTCCCTTGTCCCGTTTGGTTTGGTTTGGTTGGAAGCAGAGAGAACCTGGTCATAACTTGGCTGTACCATGTCGTCGTCTTTGCCCAGCCTCTGTCCCTGTAAGCAGAGGTGCCCACGAGATGGGGGGGCTGGCTGGTTTCTTCTTTTTTCCTTTTCTTTAAGAACGCACAGCAGAATCTCCCGTGCCTTCTCCGAGCACTGCCTGCAGCACCGCCTGCCACGCGAGGGCCCAGTACTTTGCCAAGAAATAAGTGTTCCTTAAACGACAACAGCAAAAACCAAGTGTCTTTGTTTCGTTGCCCAGCCCAGCACCGACCCACCCGTCCCTCCCCGGTGCTGGCAAGGGTGGGGGGGTGAAGGCTGGGCTCCGTACACTGCCAACAGCAAGGAGAAATTGCCACCACTGCCCCTCTCAATTGCAAATTCAGTGTCAAGACACCAGCCCCTGCCCGCGCAGACAAAAACCCATCGCTGTCCTCCCCTTCCTCCTGCACGCGAGCCGAAAAAATGCCTTGGGCAGGACACGGGGGTGCTGCTTGCCTGGGTGTGCAGCAGTGGTGTAAGAGAGGGGTGGCCGTGGGGTTTGGGGACATAGCTCAAAAGATCACTTTTTTTTTTCTATTTTAAATACTTGCAAAAAAAGGAAAAAAAAAAGATTAAAACATGATGTTCTTACAAGCTTACATAAATATTTATTAAATACTTGGGGGGCACTGTTTTTTTTTTCCTTTTGATATTTTTTTTATTACCTCAGACCTGCTTTAAAAAAAAAAAAACAAACAACCTTAAACCAATGAAAAACAACAAAAAGCCAACTTTGGAGGCTCTTAAAGTCGCTCCCAGAAATCTGTGACTGGTGGGTTGCCGCAAGGGTCTGGTTGTTCATTAGCTGATCTGTTTTTGTTGTTCTAGTTTCCATGTTAGGAGGGGGAAAATAATTATATATAAATATTATGCAAAAAAAAAATATATAGTTTTCTTTAGATCAAAACTGATATTTTTACGTCAGCCATATGTATTTTGTTTAAAGAAAAAAAATAAAAAAATAAAATCTCGAGTCCCGCGTCCGCGACGACGCGTGACGGCAGTTCAGTGACAGGTAATAAATTCAGTGTATCAGCGACCGGATGCCAGTCAGCTTCCTTTTCTCTGAGCAGCCATCTTTCTACTAGACGTTAGTTGGACGAGACAAATGTTTTTTATATAAATTATGTTGGTATGGCTGGTTGCTTAAAGTATAAACGTTTATTGTGCATACATCTTTTATGTAAAGTATTTTTTTTTTTCTATTTAGTTTCAGTGATATACTGGCAGCAGATGACTATTGGGTTAAGTTATTGAGGACATTATAAAAACAGTTTGGGGGAGATCGGTGCTCTACGTGGAGAGGCATGGTCGGCAGCATGAACTTCTGGGGACTCTCTGCAACATGCCTTGAAAGAGGGGGAGATTTTTTTTTTATTTTTATTTTTTGCTTTGTTTGAACTGCCACGAGTGTGCACGGGGGAGAGTGCCATGCCAGACAGGAACCGAAGTCATACCCTGTGATATGTGTTAACTTGCCTTGGAATGCTTTGTTATTAAAACACTCTGAACATAATTTTGCATCCAGTTCTTAATAACAGTAGGGTCTCTGGTGGTGGTGGTTTTCTGTGAAATAAATTGGCAGGTTGGTACCAAAGACATTACATCACGTCCTGTGTGCATTGCTGAACAGGCATTTTTAGGCATTTGCATTCTGTGATTAGGTTTTCTTTGATTTGCACAGGGATTATACTTAATTTTCAAAGGTTTTGTGCAATAAGCTTAAAATAAAAAAATAAAACAATCTCAAGAAGGAAAAAAACTAAACCACATTTTAGCATGGGCAGCCTTTGGCTTTCCCCAGCCAAGGAGTTAGACGTCCTGTAGTGCTGAGCCCCTGTAGAAATGCTTCTTGCGGTGACAAGGTGTTGGGGTTAACGGGAAATCCCCATCCCAAATCCAAGAAGCACACCTCCACAATGCTTTTGCCAGCTCCTGTTGCCCTCCATAGCCCTTGCATAACTGCAGGGACCTCAAAGAATAATCCCTGCAGGCTTCTGTACCTCTCGGGGGGAAGGATGCTTGTACCCACCACTAGTTGTTCCCCACCCCTGTGTCCAGCTCCTACAAGTTCATCAGCCCCCGGAGCATGCAACCTGTAAACTGCACTCCTGCAGCCCCAAATCTCCCAAGCAGCGGTGCACGGTGATGAGGGGGGATGCTCCTCTGTTCCTGCCCCAGCCAGGGAGGTTGGGGGGCAGTGCCAGCAGGGTTCTTGGCACATAGCTATTCCTCTCCAGCATCTCTTTGCCAAGGCTGTCCCCTGCTGAGGCTGGCTGGTCTCTCTGGCCTGTCTCTGATATCCTCCTGCTCAACAGAAAAAAAAAATAAATCAATTTTCCTTCAAAGAAGCCCATGGCTAAAACTGCCTTTAGTTTATTTCCTCCCCTTAAAATAAATATATATATATATATATATACAGTATTAAACCAACATTTGTGTGTGTATATATATTTATCCAGTGCTCTCACAAAAAAAATTTTGATTTGAAGAGGGCACGCAGATCTGATTCTTTTTTTTTTTTCTTTCTTTTCCAGTAACTAGTATAATAAGCACTGGTATTTTTGTATAAAAACAGAAAAATACAAAACAAAAGGCTGAATATTATGTGGTATGCATGACATTAAAAAAAACGGTGGTTTCAAAGCAATATGTACCCTGGTGTGTTTGCCATATCCTAGAGTCCAGCTTAAAGTGCACCTGATCTGTATTGCATTTTGATATTAATCTCTATGTACAATGTTTTGCATGTAATTTATATGGTTCTTGGGAGAAAAAAAAAAATTTGAATGAATTATCAGTTAGCTTCTGAGAAAACAGACTCCAAGCAGAGATAATACTCAAATCAGAAGTGGAGGAGCAGTTGAGGGGTGGGAAAGGGGGTACATATACAAAAATTAAAAAAAAATAAAAAATAAAACATGCTGGGGGTGGGGGAGAAGGGAAATGGTTTTGAATCAATAAAGCTTTGGCTGTTGAGCAGAAACAATGCGCAAGTGCATCCAGAGAATAAAATGTGCCCACATGTAACTGTGACGTCCTCAGTGTGTCTACCAGCTTGTGAAATCAATCCCGCATCTCCTGGTTCTGGATGAATGGATGAGCTTCTCATCTGAGCAAGGCAGAGCGTACAAGTAGGGCCTGCAGGGTGGAAAGAGGGATGGGGATCAAGAAGCAACCCCACTGCTATGAGCGTCCCTATAGTTAGCATGGGTTTCTTCTCTATGCAAGCCTCAGTATTCAGAGGCAGAGAATGGCTTCTTCCATCTCCAAGCAAGGTCCAGAATCAGTTGTCAAATGTGAGCCAAAGCCAGTGGCTCCTGGGCTATGTGACAAACTAACCCTAGAGCAAAAATCCTCCTTGTCCTCTTACCTGGTGCCCTTTCTGCGATGCCTTTAGGGTGAGTCAAGGCTATGATCTCCACCTTCTGGGGATGGTGTTTGAGCTATGTCCTGCCTGTGCTGAGACTCTCTTGCCTCCATAGAGGCCCTTTGCCAAGACAAGAGTGACAATGAGAAATAAAAGCAACTAGCCTCCGAAATATTCTTGTTCCCAAGCACAGTTTTTTCACTGGATTGCTTTAACTCCTAGTTTTTGGTTGAGAAGCTGTTGCTTCTCTGTGCCTTTAGTAAGAGGCTTTCTCTGGAGCCAAGTCAGGATGACAAGATTGAGCTGGGCAAGGCTATCAACGAGGAAATTCAATCTACAGCTTCCCAGCTCGGTGTCCGACCCTTGGAGCCCAGGCCAACTGATATGAAGAGGCTGTAAAAGCTTTATTTCGCAGCATCGCTATCTTCCCTGCTCACATTCCAGGCACAGTGTTTCTGCTGACAGCATCTTCCACCTCCTCAACAGAAGCTTTTTTTTTCTTTAAAGTTAGTACAGGCTAGATGCAAAGAAGTAAACTGTTAGCGGTGCTTTTAGCTTTTTAAATGGGAAAAAAACAGCCAATGTTTATTTCTTTGTCCAGGGCAGACGTGAATACTTGTGTGCCGTGGGCTCCTCTCCCACGTACTTAATCGCCAAGCCGATAGCAGCTCTGGTGACGTGTCCTGTGGGTGTTTGTGCAGTGACGGGGCTGCCTCACCCATCTGTACCCCAGGACAGACACTTTGGAGGCTCTTTCCTCTTACCACAGGGCCCAACCTGTGGGTCCTAGGGCAGGCAGGATGGGCGCTGCTGGGCCCAGAGGGTAGGCCTGGCCTGAGAGGAGACAAGTAAAGGAGGCAGGTTTGGGGCTTAAAGCAGACTTGTCCTGCCTCAGCATTATCCAGAACCTGTGTGCCTGCCCCCTGGAAAGCCGCGACAAGAACACAAAACAACTCGCAGCTCGCAAGGAGCGCTGCAGTGGTGGTGGAATGGCCGCCTCAGGGGGCTGGGGCCTGGCACCATCGTGGGCAGGACGCTCCTCCTGGCAAGAGGCGAGGCGCGACCTTGGCACAGGCAGGGAAGGGAAGGGGAAGCACTGCTCTGCCGGCCCTGCTGTGAGCGGCTTTGTCTGGGGCAGGCGGTGCAGCCCCAGGAGGAAGAAAACAAAAAAACAAAAACAAAATAAAAAAAAAACCCGCCCGCCCGCCCGCCGATTTATTTGCAGGGCCCACCCGCGCCGCTTTTCTCCCCGCTGGGGGCGGTGCTACCCGCTCGCTAGGCCGGGCGGAAGTGGGGGGGGTGAAGCCGTGCCGGCCGCCATCTTGGCCGCGGGAGCTCGGCGGTGCCCGTATGTTGGGCGCCATCTTTGAGGCTGGCAGTAAGGAAAGCGACGGCCCGAGCCGCGGCCCCGGCGGGACGAGGAGGGACGGCGGCGGCCCTGGTCCCCTGGGGTTCGGTAAAATCCCTGCTCGCCGGTAACTAGAGCCGTTCATAGACCACCGGGGGGCGGGGGAAAGGCCTCCTGCCCGGCCCCGCTCCCCTCCGCTGCCCTGAGGGGGAGCAGGCCGCGTCCCGAGCCCTGCGGGTCGGGGTGCCCTGAGGGGGGGCAGGCCGCGGGGCCTTGAGGCAGGGCGGGCTGGGCTGGGGGCTGGGGGGAGGGCTGAGGTGTTCCTCCCTCTGTTTCAACCTCCCCCGGGCCCTGTGAGACGGGGAGCTGCTGCCCGGGGTTAGGCCCAAGGTGCCCTGTCAGGCCCAGGGCCGCCCTTCCCCTCGCCCTGCCCTTCCCTCCCGCTCCTCAGCCCTTGCTCAGGCCTTTTGGGCCGTCTGGCCGTCCGTCTGGCCGTCTGTCCATCCATCCGGCCGTCTGGCCGTCCGTCTGGCCCTCTGTCCCTCCATCCCACCGCCCTGCCCCGTCCCTGCCGTCTCCCTAGGGAAGCAAAGAGTCCCTGGGCTGCCTTCAGGGGGGAGGTTCTGCTGAGGAAATTAAAGCTTCCCCCTTAATGGGCGCCTTGCGAGTTATTTTGAGTTCCAACCTTCTGCCTTCCTTTCGTAGCAGTGCCTCTGAGGGGTGCGCTGTAAGGTAGCCGTCATCTGGCGCGCTGCTCCTCCGTTTCCCAAAGGAGCTGCCTTCAGGATCTGACTAACTCTGGATGCACCCGGTTGTCACCTTAATTTCTCCTTTAGTTTGCTGAAAATAACCCGCTTGGGTGACTTTTGTGTTTGTTTCTTAAAAATTGGATTGAGGAGGTCTCTGTTTCCTTATGCTGATGTTCACGATGAAAGTGCAGAAGGGATGCTTACTGTTGCCCGGGTCAGTACTGTTGCCAGGATCGGAATGTTTAGCCTACCGGCCCTCTGGCGCTGTTAGGCTGCACTCGGAGTGTGAGCTCTGGGCCTTATTTCGAAAATACTGCGTTATTTGAGTGTACAAACCCGAGATATTCTGCGGGTAGGTGATTCTCAAACCACGTCAGAACCACCGCTGTGGCGTGTGCTGGAGTTGGATGCGCGTTTGACTGATCAGGCGGAGCAGGTGAATTGAATTTGTTGCTGGATGGCGAGGTGCTCTGGGGGAAGAGCTAGTGTAAGGAAAACTTCCTCTTGTTGCCCCTTCCCATCTCAAATGGCCACTGCCTGAGGAATTTGGTTCTTTATGAGATTAACTACAACGTTACAGTGAGGATGAGGAATCATCATTACTCCCATAGTTATTTGCTGCTAGGCCGCAGTGTTGATTTCAGAGATTTAAAACAAAAATAGGAAAAAGAAAGGAAGTATGTATTCTTTCACATATTCTCTTTTCCCTGAGAGTAAATGTTGTAGCTTCAGCAGTACCCTTGCTCTGGAAACGATTCCCAGTGCCTTCTCAGACACTGGGGAGGAAAATGACAGAGAGAACAATGGAGAAGAGCCACCCGATATAAATACAGGAAAAAAGGGGTTATGGATTAAGGGAAAGCCACTACATAAAAAATTGGTGCTATCTAAAAATTGGTTAAGGGTTTGGGACCTGCAGGTGCTGCCTGCACCTGCGTGTGTTGCAGTCGTGCCTGTTGCCACTGCGCAAAATGGAGAGAGCTTCTTTGTCGAATGCAGCATGTTAAAGCATGCGCCATTGCCTGGAAGAAAAGCACGGCCTTCCCTCGTGTGGGACTTCTTCCTATTGATCTGTGGTTTACCTGAAGGTTTACCATAACCTGCATATGTTTCAAAACAAAAACAAAAAACAACACCAGCATTAAAGAGTGGCAAGGCAGGTGCTCATCTGGGGACTCTGACTCATCGGTGACATCACCAAGCAAAGCACTGTGAGCACTTCGGGTCGGGGCTGCTGCGGCGAGCCTCGCAGCTGGGAGGGAGAGCGGGTACGGTTCGCCTCTGGC
This sequence comes from Anser brachyrhynchus, assembly GCF_964034855.1. NCBI lineage: Eukaryota > Metazoa > Chordata > Aves > Anseriformes > Anatidae > Anser > Anser brachyrhynchus. Next base: position 3,325,463 of record NC_137720.1, on the reverse strand, counting down.
GGGTCTGTGTCAGCCCTCTGCCCTGGTGGCTTCGCTAGCAGTGAGAGTTTGACTGCTGTGTTCCCAGCTTTCGCTTCTGCACCGACCGTGTGGCAGAGCCCGCAAGCTGCTTCCTCAGCTGGAAGAGAAAGAGGAGTGACCTCAACTGTGCCGAGGTAAAGCAGAACTGTTGAAAAGATTTGTCAAAGGTGCGGGTTGTACCAGCGCAGCCGCTGCAGCAGGTCCTGGAGCACTGGAGAAGATAGAGAGGGGTTTCTTCGTGAAAAGAATCCTGTAAAAGCGTTTTCATGCCAGAAATTAGGACAAACGCCTCTGTTGTTTGGACATCCTCTATTGACCTGGCACACGGGCATTACAGCATACCTGGCACACTCTTTGTATTGTTTGTAAAAAAAAAAAAAATAAGTGTTTTAGTCAGGGCAGGCCAAAAACCTGCCTTGGCACCTCCACATCGCAGCAGTGCTAGCAGACCGTGCATCCTGGATGGCAGGCCAGGATCTAAATCCGATGGTGCTGCTGGTAACATCAAGTTAGGAAGTGCTTCTGGGTTTCTCTGCTATTCCATGGGAATTTTTGCCCTGTGAAGGTGGTATACTGAGCTCTCTTCTTACCAACAAATAGGTTTAAAAGCATTTACAGTTTAACATCTACGTGCTTGGGTGTTATTAACACAGCATTGCATACTGAGCTGGTGCTTGGTAGGAGAAAACATAAATCTTACCTGGGAAACTCGGACACTCTCAACTACACACTGCTACAAAGAAACTCAGCTGTAAGAGTGCACTTAACACATCACCGGAGCTATTGTGCTACTGACCACTGAAGGCACCTTTTTCCAACACTGTCTTATTGGAAGTTGATACAGACTGGCAGTATGCAGTTGGTTCCCACCTATAACGTGTGACCGTACAGTGCTGTATAAGGAATTTTTTTCACAGCTTTGGAGAAAGCGAAGAAAAACACACACACCCATTGATCCGTGGACCCTGAACCTGCCACAGGCTAATTAACAGTGATGCCCATTGGATATCTACTGATACACTGCTGCCCTCTGACTGCTCCAGCAGAAGTCCAATTTTAATTAACCAGCAGGTCCCTCTGAGTGGCTTTGCTAAAACTCCTGCAGTAGGAAGTATCCTACGAGAGCCAAGTTACTAAACTGATGTGTGGTTTTCCCTTAATCCCCTCACCCCTGACTTTCTGGCTCCTGACGACACTGCCAACGTGTGCAGTGCTAGGTGCCAGCTGCCATGGTTTATATATATTGTAAAATGAGTGATTTGGACCTTGTGAGTACTGAGAACAGGTTAGCAATTGCTTAAGAGCTTTACTTTCTCGTTCTGCTAATGCACATGAAACTCTTCAGTAACTGCAGCACAAGAACCGTCTTCCCCAGGATCTCTGGAAGCAGGAAATAGCTGCTCTGTGGACCTCCCTCTTCCTTTGATATGTTAAGGCCTCTTTAGAACAGCAGAAGATGGAGCAGCTCTTCCTGGGAGGGAGAACGGGGCTATCCGCAGCTCGTTCCAGTGGTCCCAGGTGTCTCGTGGTTGTGACATTTTGTGGCTGGGGGAGACTGCTCAGTCGAGTCCTTGGTCACCTCCTGGCTTTGCAGAACACAGACTTTCAGAGTGAAGGTGTCGCTCTGGGACTGGGAGATGGGCGAAACATCTTAGGCTTGAAACTGATTCTCTGCAGAGTGGCGTGCTTAGATCTGAGCGCATCGTCTTGGCCACCTTATTAGATCCCTGCTTGAGAGGTTGCTTTGAAGAATTGCTTCCTCTTCATATCGATGTGTCAAGCTAAAGACAAATCTGTGCTGAAGCACTGTCTGATCAGATGAGTGCCTCAGTTCAGGATTGTTCTTTGACAGCTACAGAAACACCAGGGCAATCTGCGCTTTCAGGAACAGATTGATTTGATCTTGAGATTGTCACAATCCAGGTCCCTGAAGTGGCACGTCTTCAAATGGAGTTGCTTGGGCCAGCAAGGAGCAGCTGTACCTTGCGGCTCTGGTAACTCGTGGCTCTGAGTCTGAGATCACGGTGAAAGGTGACCCCCAACTCGCTGGTGGGGGAGGCTGAGGCAGCGTTCAGCTTTAACCTTTGCCTTCTTGGCTGGCATCTTTGCTCTCCTGCTGTCGGTGGGTATTGAGTGTCCTTCCCCCCAGCCTCAGAATGCGCCCTCAGTGCAGATGTAGGCAGCATTTAACAGCTAGAATTCACTCATATATGAAGAGTACAAAACGTGTATTTTCTGCTTTTGCTTTGGAATTCTTAGCTTTAGGTTTTCCTACAGGTGATGAGGTTTCTCATAGCAGCAAGGATGAGCTGTGTTAGCAGGAGGCTGTTCTGTGCTTTGACCATGGGAAGACGAATGGTTTACCTATGCACCGTTAAATATAATTTGACACCTAGCACACAACACTTTCAGCCCGTGGGGTGCTTTAACAAGCAGGTAAATCAGCGGGGACTGTTTTGCAGCCAGGGTGATGCTGGGTGATTAAAAAGCAGGGTCAGAACAAGGAGTTTATGGTGTTCTTTCTTGCTTGTCATCCGACTGTCTGCTTACACTGTTCTAAAAAAAAAAAACCAAAAACGGGGTAAGCATCTTTAATATCTTTATTATAAATGGAAGGCACAAAACAGGCCAGCAACAGAGACTTCCTCTTGAGAAATACTTGGTGCTTTATAAACAAACAAGAAAGTGCCCTTAGGTAGGTGTGATAATCCTTCTCTAATGCATTTTTTGGAGTGCAGAAATATTTTGTTCCCTTCTTGCTCTTCTCTCCAGGACAAAGGCAGAATAGCCAACTGGAAAGTTAGACCAGGGAGGTCAGTTTGTTCCATACTGAGAAAGACAAGCCTGTGAAACAAACTAGACAGATTTTCTTTGTACTATTTATCTTCCTTCAGCAAAGGCAAAGTTTATGACACTTGTTGGCATGTATTTCCAGACCCCCAGCTACCGTGACTGTAGTGCATCTGTAATTCTTTTGTACAAAAAAAGTTCAAAATCTTGTAATGCAAAAACTTTACTAGCGCCCTGGAGAAAAAAGAAATCTAAAAATCTTACGACTTCTATTACAGACCTGCTGAGTGCACCAGAGTTACTCATTTTTATTCGGGCTTTCAGGGGCTAGTTCAGTTGGTTTCTGTTCAGCACTTGGATTGCCATGTTAGCAGATGTCAGTTTAAAAAAAAAAAAAGCTTTTGAGATCTTTTTTAAAATGAGACTGCTTTTTATGGCATTTAGGGCTGTGAGGGTATCCTTGGTTTTTGCTTTCTTCCCATTCCTTAGACCAGATCCATTCATATCCTGAACAGCGTTCTGGGTCTGTTCAGGAAAATGGAAGGCAACAAGCAAAATGGTGAGCTCCTTGGGCATTCGAAAGAGCTAAATCTGGAAAGTGTTTCGAGTCAGGCTTCCGTGCTAAGGAGCACCAGTAATTTTTAGAAGTAGATGCAGAGGAGCCTGCATGGCACTAAGTGTGTTTCTGAAGGTGCTAAAGGTCAGAAGTGACGATTCCTCTCAATACTAAAGAAGAGAAGGAAACCTTGCACTTAACTACTGTTTTTATTCCCTTTGTCAAGCAGTCAAAACCAATAACTAATATGAGAACCCAACTTTTCCTCTCTTTATTTTAGATTTGGGAAAATTCCCTGCCAAAAAAATATTTCCTGGAAAATTCACTAGTGTTTGTGTGAGTAAAAGGTTCCAACCTTTTATTATTAATTTGTAAGAACTATTTCATCCACTTTTGTCCAGAAGAGTCAGAAATAATTTGCACAGAAATGTGCAGCCTTTTAATGAAAGGATTCAGAATCACTCTAATTTGAACTTTATCTGGTCTGGTTGCAGGTTTTATGACATTTAGTGTCTTTAAAAAAAAATCAAAATATCTGACTTCACATCAGAAAAAAAAAACTGCTTGTGGCTAAATAAAATCTGTTGCAGCTCTGGTCATCGAAAAATCATTGGCTGTTAAATTGGACCGAAGTCATCTTTTCTAACCTTTCGTGATCTTGCAGCAATGGATGATGACGGATATATGGATTAGGGAACAGCACGTGATGGCAAACCTGTGGTATTTGCTACAGCGCAGAAAGAAAACAAATTGCTTCCAAAAAATCAAACTAATTCGAAATTCTTGGTGTCATGCAGCCATGCCACTGGCAAAGTGAGCATTCCCCTGCCTCTCAAAGCTTGCTGTATCCTTGATCTGCTGTCTTCCTGCTGTTAATTTATTGCAACTCTACGTGTCTGATCAGGGCTACGAGTTGTTCTCGATATGGATATCATACAACATATACTGTGCACGCTTGTGTGTATAGATATGTTTATCCTGTATGCATGTACATATGTATGCATATTTGTGTGCTGGCCCCCAGATCACTCATGGTATAAAGCATTGGCCTCGAAGGCATACTCATCAAAATATTTGGTAGATCCTCCATTTTTTTCTAGTTCCCTCAAAATGAGAGAGTTTTTACGCGCTCTCTATGTCAAAAAGGCAAAAATTCTGATTTCCACTGTCGCTCTCGCTAACTATCACTCGCTCCTCGTGTGTGTATAAACACATGTGTGTATGCCTATGCACATTTGTGTATTTATATGCACTGGTGTGTTTTTTGCTGTACAGGTAATAAAGACGGGGAAAGGTTTTTGTGTTTTCTTAATAGGTGAAGAAATCTTGAAGACCAGAGATTGGAACATACTGAATTTTAAATTAAAAAAAAAAAAAAAGTTAAATTGTCCGGCTGTGGAAGATGGATCCTCATTTTTGCAGCCACTTTGAATCACGAGTTCATCTCTAAATGCGCTGGGTTTTTTTGTTTTTGTTTTGTTTTGTGTTTTTTTTGTTTTTATTTTTTGAAGAGCTAACTAACCCTGGCTGTCTCCAGTCTGAGAGAGTATTCAAATGGACTTGCTTCCTCCATTAGTTATAAGCTGTTTAAAAGCACATCCTATGTTTGAATTGTGGATGAGAGGTTCCCTTGGCAAAGTGAGGAGGAAAATTCTTCCTACCCCTTTATTATTAATTCACGGATTCAGTGTTGGTTCGGCCTACAGGAGAAGTTAACTGGAAGTCTTTGAAGATCGATAACTTTGCTGAGGTTGTCCAGGTAGGTGAACTCGAAGACCCACAGTGACTGGAACATGCTATTTAACGCGTCATACTGCGTTCTGTAGAAGTTACTCGTAGCCATAGTTGATCATTGCCTTGCATGTATGATCAGGTGGTTTTTTAAGAAGTGACTCCATTTTCAGGCTTCCAGATGTGCTCCAAGGCATATTATTGAGGATGTGGAAGAGAGCACTTGCTGACAAAGCTCCTGGCAGCTTTACAGAACTTTAATTTAATATTGTGTTAGTTCACGTAACAGCTGATTTCAAGGCATTGCTCTCCTCAAGAGACTAATTTGATTAACAGAAGAAAGCTGGAAGAATGCTTGTTACTCATTATTTTTCACTTGTTGGTACTTTCTTTAGGGTTACTTTTAAAAAGAAGATTTCACTGATCACAAGCCAGTAGAAGACTTTCAGCCCAAGCAAGGGTGAAGACAGCTCTCTCCAAGAGCAGAGGAAGTCCCTGTGGAGAGAACCCGAGCTTGTTATCAGAGCTTGTCGGCATGTCTAAACAAGGAGATGATTGCTACTTCTATTTCTATTCTACCTGTACCAAGGTATGGCTGGGTTTCTTTTGCTTTGCTTTGCTTTTTTTTTTTTCCATTTTTTTCAGGAAGGAGTAGAGTAGGAGGAGGAGGCACACTGGTCTTTGGTTAACTTGATAACCAGATAGGTTGCTACAATTGAATTCAGAATCTGAGGCAGTAGCATGGATGTTTTTGAGGCTGTACTATATTTTCCTTGTTGGTTTCCTTTTGGTTACAGGGAGACAACTGTTCCTTCCGCCACTGCGAAGCTGCTCTGGGGAACGAGACAGTCTGCAAGCTGTGGCAGGAGGGTCGTTGTTTCAGGAATGTCTGCCGATTCAGACACATGGAAATTGATGTGAGTGCCTAAAGATGTGTTCTCAAAATAAATCAACAAAAGCATTTTTCAGTGCTGTAGGTGTGCTGATTGTGCTTTTGCAGGATAGATTCATTTGCTTTGAAATTACACTGGTTTCTGTTACCAGGAGAGGGGGTGGGAAGGAGAGGGAAATAAAATCAATGCCTTAGGTATGTCTTAGCAAGATTTTCTTTTATTAGATGCCGACAGTATTTTCTCAACAGATGCAGAATAACTGCTAGATAGACTGCTAAAACCTGCTGGAGCAGGGGGGTAATGAGCAGGCTGTACTAGCCTCCTGAGAGCAGGCTTGATAATGATCTATCAGGTCTCTTCTGTCCCGGAGTCCTTCAGATAATGCTGTTCTAGCTGCCTGGGGTAGGAAGCAGTGGGGAAAGTTAAAGGTGCAGAAGAACGAAGTCTCCAAGAAGTAGTTCTAGACAGAGTTAACCTAGGCAGTTTAAGATGTTCTTTTTCCCTCTGAATAATCCTAGTATAATCCTAGGTGTATTAGTTTAACCCACCCTAAACTGATGTCTGAGAGTGCCTGTCTTCTCAAACTGAATGATGACAAAGGTAAACATGCATAGTGGTTACAGCTTCTGCAAACTTTGTGAATATGCCCGGAAATACTATACTTAAGTGATAAACTGACCTTTGGAATGATGTTTCAGCACTTGTATTGTGACAGCCATATCGCGGTCATGATCTGGAACTGTGCATCTCTTTGCAAACCTTAGGTGCATGTTATCACGAGCTTGTCTTTCTTTCTGTCTTCAGAAAAAGCGCAGTGAGATTCCCTGCTACTGGGAGAACCAGCCAGTAGGCTGTCAGAAAGCCAACTGTGCTTTTCATCACGCAAAGGGACGTTACATCGATGGAGTCTTCTTACCGCCAAGCAAGAGTGAGTTTAGGTCCTTTAAGTATTGAAGAATTAATTTTGAATATTCCTTAGTGGGTGCCAATAGTGTAGGAGACATCAGGTAACCATTCATTTGTGAGTGCAGGAAAAGGTCTGCAGTCCTAGGTGGTCAGCTAAACCGAGTGTCCTGCTGGTGTACTGCTGGTATTTGTTTTCTGCTTTCATGCTCAGCTTCTCTCTGCTTTGTGTGATATTTGCCTTGCAGTTTGCTTTCTGTTGTTTCATCTTCTGCTGGGTGGTAGGGAGATGTGTTTTTTGAAGGGAAGTCATTGTTCATGGTGTAAACAGTGACAGGATGGGCAAAAGGAGATGCTGAATTCGTTTGTGCGGGTTATCTGCCTTACCTACCACCTTCATGCATTGTGGTCAAAGTTTTAAACTGCCATATTACCGATGATCCTCCTCTTCCTCTAGCTACGCTGCCAAGTCCACCTGAGTCCGCTGATGATGATTTGAAAGTGGCTCAGATGTCACTGCAGCAAAACAAACTTTCTGTCCAGTCCAATCCCTCTCCACAGCTAAGGGGGGTGATGAAAGTGGAAAACTCTGAAAATGTCCCAAGCCCTACACACCCTCCAGTGGTAATCAATGCTGCAGATGATGATGAAGATGATGATGGTGAGCATGTTTTGGTTCTTGGAAGGAATTTGTGCTGTAAATGATTGTGTAAATCTTTGGTTCTTGGAAGGACTTTGTGCTGTAAATGAATGTATAAATCACAGATGACCTGAGGTCTGACTAGCGATAGGGCAGGCAGTCTGGTCAGGTCACTGGTGGCTTTGTCTGGCAGTCAGTGGACAGAACCTGAAATGCTGGAGGAAAGCTTAGAACCACTCTTGGCTTTAGCTGGTCTGTTGTGTAAAGCTCTATGTGAAACTAGGAAGGAAATTCCTTTTTTTTCTGTCTGAAGAGTAATATGTTGTGTAGTAGTTAAAGCTGCAGAGAGAATCTGGAGTCCTAGATGTTTTGTCCTAGTGTAGTCTACTTACAAGTTCATCAGGTCAGTGTAGCTGTATTTAAAAAAAAAAAAAATTTTTATATGAACCATGGACTGAAGTGTCATTGCATGAGCTACATAATCATGAACAATCTGGTCTATGCATAACTGAATAGATTTTTCCCCTTCAGACCAGCTTTCTGAGGAAGGAGAAGAAACTAAAACTCCCGTCCAGCAACCAGCTGAGGAAGGCCAAAATGGATTACGGATGATTTCCACTCGGAAAGCCAGTGCTACTACTGCTAAGCAAGGTATTCCGGCACCTGTAGTGGGATAAATCGGAAGGAGAACTTGACAATTAACTCGAAAGCAATGTGGTGTAAAAACACAACAGAATGTAGGGGTGCTGAATGGACTCGGTTATTTCCATGATCTCATTTCTACCTAATACCATTGTGTGCCCGTTGGGTCAGAAAGGTGAACTCCTTTTCTTTCCTTTTGGAGAACAAAACAGCGCCACAGCATGGAGTTTAAATGGCTGCACGTGCAGCCTTGCAACCACTGTTGAAAGCCATATCTAACGATAGAGGGATCTAATATCGTGTCAATGGATTAAAATTAAAACTACAATTTTTACCCTGAAGGATGAAAGGAGGGGCAAAATGCCATTGATTCTATGGTTCTTTCAGTTGTGAGGAGTGTGGACAGGGTTTATTCTAAATACTTCTGAAAGTTCCTGAGCACTAAGAAGCCTGAGGATCTGTGGTCCTCAGTGAGTGCCTCTAAGCCTTAGTCTCATTAACTGTTTTCTGTTTTCAGAGGACGGTCTGAATTTTGGAATAAAAACACTTGAAGAAATCAAATCGCAGAAAATGAAGGAAAAAACTAAGAGACACGGTGGTGAGTTAATATTCCCTACTTTCTTACCCTGTTCACCTTCATCCTGTTTGATGTTCTTTTTTAAAAAAAAAAAAACTATTCTTCCAGTAATACCGGGTAGCTGGCTATGCTTTGGTGAATACAACTATTTGCCAAAGAAGTGAGATTTTATTGGCTTCAGAATGGCAGGTGATGGTGGCTGCGAGCTGCTTGAGGGAGAGACTTCCATTTTTATCTGGGGGCATCGAGCAACCTGATTCTCAGCCAGCTGGTATTCTAGATGGGAATTCCAAGGGCAACCAGAGGCAAATTAGTCACCTCTCTTATTTACATGCTCTGGTCACTGTATGTTTGACAGTGATGAATAATTAAAGTATTTTGTTCTTTGTGATAGCTTTTTTATGTTTGGTAAACTTCCTTACGTTTTGCTTGCTCTGAACAGAAGGTCCTTCAAGATCTTCTCTTCCTCCCGTCGATTCTATGATTTTTCCTGCTCCGGAAAAGGAAAATGTCCGGACAGTGGTGAGAACTGTGACACTGTCTACAGAGGAAGGTAATAATTACTGCTTTTGGTTTGATTTCATTACTCCTAAACTGGAAGATTAAGCAATAATTAAGACAATTCACCCCTGTTAGCCTGCTGGTGCTGCCTTCTTCTGTTCAAAACATGCTTTTATGCTGAAAGTCCCTGGTTGTACTGGAAAGATTTGGTGCTCAGGTTAAGTGCAGTAGCAGGAGAAAGAGAAAAATGTGTCAGTATGCAAATAGGGGGATAACTGAAAAACAGGAGAGTAACAAGAAGAAAGAGCTATAGAAGACAGTGCTATGTAAGAACCAATTTCTGAAGCATTGAAGAGGCTGACAGTGGCAGGTGTGGATAGTAGTGTGATAGGAGTCTGTGTATAAATTATATTGTTTAGAGTTGTGCAAATTCCTTTTAAAGGGAAAGAAGTGAAGAAGTACTTTTACTCATAGACATTCACCTTAGAAAGGAATATTTCTCAGCATTTGTACCTAATAATATTCTGCTTGCTTATGCAGCTTTGTTCTGCACAAAGTATAGCTGTCAAGCAAACTCAGATTCATTCTCTATCTCAGCTGGAATTTGAAGCAAACACTGAGACTATTAATGCTTTTTCTAAGTTAATTACAGTTGAAATATGAGTTTGTGTGGTTTAGCTGTCGAAACAGTGTCTTACTGGGTTTTTTTGGACATGGGCTGACAGTATACTATTTCTATTGGCTACTGGTTTCTATGAAATAGAAAAATTTTACTTTTGTTTTAGGGGAAGAACCTGTGATTCGACTAGATCTTGCTGAGAAACAAGGAAAACGGAAAGCCTCCGTGGGTAAGAACTTTTTATGAGCTGTTATTTAGGTGCCGCCTTCTATATATGACTGCATTAAAGAGTATTTTTGACGTATGAGAGGAAAATGCATTGCAGTGGAGATTTGTGTTGACTGCAGAAATGGCAAAAAAAACGTTTAGCAGCTGAAAGGCAATTTTATGAAAATATGCTTGAAAAGTAGAAGCTTGTGGTTGACTGTTCTCAAATCTTCCTGCAAAGAAATGTTCTTAAAATATTCCTTGTTTTCTCTGTCTGAAGCTGATGTAAGCGCCCTTCCAGTGAAGCGCAGCCTTGCTGAAAGGCTGGGGAAGAAGGTGGAGGTTCCGGGAAATGCTGACAAAGCACCAAAGAGAGGTACAGCTACTAAACAGGCATCTGGATTTGATTCACGGGTTTTGTATTTAGGCTTTGTTTGTCCTTTTCCTGTGATGTTTCTTTTTGCATGTTGGCTGAGGTCTTAATCACTGGGATTCAGAGTTACCTTTCCTGTCTTGTTTTCAAATGTGAACACAAAGTTGATGTTTATGCAGCCTCCCTAATTTGTTCTTTTTCTGTTTTGCAGTTCAAGTTCCCAAGTCTGTGAAGGAGAGACTAGGATTACCTTTTCAAGAGACTAGTACTGCGAAAGGTAACAACTGGCTATTAAATATACTTTCTCCTTCTTCCTTTCCGTGAACTTAGACCGTTTTCATACAGCCCTAAAAATTAATTTAAATGAAAACAAAGAACTGATTCCTCTTGCTCGAGTGCTGAAGCTCTTCTGACAGCCACTATGAGAAATCTGGCTCTAGGTGTGTGTTTATTTTCCACTTGTGCCTTGTCAAGGTTTTAAGCTGCTTCTGTGAACTATCATATACAATTAGAATAGAGCCACTGCCAGGAGCAGGAATTTGAAATGCAGTCTGAAAAAGTAATAAAGTAAACTAGCATTTCTGTGTAGCAACTCTCTCTGGATAGGGCTGGTCTTCAAAATACAACAGGTGGCTCAGAGGAGGAGGAGAATGTTAGGAGTTTGTCCTAAGATGCGTTATTGGGAACGCTCAGGATTAGTTTTCCTTAGTACTGTGACAAATTTTGGAGAATTAAAATATTGTTGGACTCTCTTTAAATGTTGGTGCATCTCATTTCTTGATGATGACAGGGAAGGCTGCTAAGCCAAAGGGAGAGATCCATGTGAAAACACTGGAGGAAATCCGTCGTGAGAGAGCTCTTCAGAGACGAGAAACTCAAGCGAAAGCCCAGGCTGAATGTCACGGTAAAACCGAAGATCCCAGTGCAGGGGCAAGACCCGCTCCTGCAGGTCGCATCAAAACTTTCTCTGAAGCCTTGGCTGAAAAAAAGAATAATCGCTTGGTAGAAGAGAAGAAAAAAGCAGGAGAATTCCATACCAAGATAAAAATTCAGGGTGAGCCCAAGAAGCAGTGTGTGCTCACTCTGTCCGGGCCCAGCAAAGTGCAGTCGAAGGAGCCGGCAGGTAAAGTCAAGCCAGAAGGAGAAGTGCGTGTTAAAACCTTGGAAGAAATAAAGCGTGAGAAAGCTCTGCGGATGCAGCAGAGTGGAGGAAATGTGCGAGCTCCCCCAGCACAACCTGGACCTGCCCCAGCAGGGCAGAAATCATTACGGAACACAAAGCTATCAGGTAATAAGATGCTTTAATACCTGCCCCGGTGAGGTGCTTCCCATATTGAGCAAGTTCAGTTTGCTCAGGATCTGCTTTGCTTTTTTCTTCAATGCAGAGGATAAAAGAGTTTAAGGCTACAAAGTTCAAAGGCAAGGAAGGGCCAGAATATGCAACCATGTCTGTTTTCATTAATTATGTGATGGTATTCTGTATTTTCCACTAGAAAATTAACTCATTGAGGGGCTTTTTAGTCTAATTTTGGTATTCTGTTTTTTTCTGCCATCTGTTTATGGTTTGGAGTCCTCCCTGGGTTCAAGTTCACCTTTGGCATGTGTTGCTTAACTTGACACGTGTATGTGTTTGTAAAGCATGCATCAATGTCTTAATGTGGGGGGCCAGTTTCTGTCAAAAAAGACAGAGGATCAAAGGCCTCGTTGTTAAGATTATATCAACTTTGTAAAATGAGATTGTGTGAGGGAGATAAGGAGGGCTTAAAGGCTGCATGGATTGCACATTGTAGCCTTTCTCTCTGTCTCATGGGACACGAGGAAATAAACACACAAAGAAAACAAGTACCCAGCTTTCTTTATTTCTGCCATTGACAACAATTTTTTTTTGGCTTGTTTTAAAGCACCTGAAAAAGAAGAAAAGAAGACAGTGGAATTGAACCGGCCTTTTCCTAAAATTTACTCTGTAACTGATGTACAGGTGAGTCCTTCGTGAAGACACGCATACATTCATATAACTTCTGATAAATTCTGACAAGTTTTGTTACTCACCGTGTGCCACCATCTTGAGTGTGTTCTTACTTTTCAGCGTCTGGTAGGAGCTGCAGTGCGGTCTAAATCCTATCGCCAATATCATTTCCAGACAACGTTGTAATCCTCAAACTTTGAATCAGTCTGTTTATGCCACGACGAATAAGAAACCCCATTAGCACCAGTTGAAATCTACACAGTTAATGCGGAGGGAATTTTTTGTTCGTACCGACTTAATCTGTCAGACATGAAGGATATTGTAAAAATCCCAAGGGAAGTGATTTAATAGAGAAGGCCAGAGTTTTGTGTTCAAGGAAATCAGTCTGTCAGTGGATACTGTATAGGGGAACTTGTATGACTTTCTGCTGCTTAAAAAGCATGTAATAGATGTACAGCAAAACACCCTAGCTGTTTAAAGAAGCTTGCCATATTGGAAATTGCAGATACGTGAAACTGTTTCCATAGTAAAGCATGGGTCTTGTTACAGGCAAAATTTTATGGAAAAAAATGACAGTAACCTGAACGATATTAATATGCTGTTCCACATCGAGACCATTTTGGAGGGATTGCTGATCAGATTTTCTTAATGAAATCTCCACAGATTTTTTTTTGTCCTATTCATGCACTACTTTTCTTTCCTTCTAGCCCACTCAGCAGAGTGCAACTCGTACTAAATTTCAAGTGAAGAGCATCGACGAGAGACTGTGGGAGAAGTGGCAACTGAGAGAACAACAAGAGAAGCTTCGGAAGGAGGCAGCTGCCGTCCCATCTACTGCTGGCTTCTTTGCTACTGTACCACTAGGGAAAGAGGCAGCTCAATTTCAGGAACAGGAAGCTAAAAGTAAGTGTTGAAGGTTAGAGTTACTTAGGTTGTCTTCTGAAATACAGGCAGAAGATGACAATTCTCATGTTGTAACTCTGGCTGGGTGCCTTTCACCACTTAATGCTACAAAGTGAAGTGCGTATTTTCTTTTTCTTAGTTCATTTCTTCTCCTGCCAGCCAGATGCTAGGCCAGGAATGGGAGACTAGAATATGATACTACAAATTTGGACTTTGTAGAACAACTTAATAAATTTTGTGGGACATCACTGCAGGGGAGAGGAAGCTGGTACAACAATTGCATACACTCTCTTGTCTTACTATAATTGCTGCTTTTTCCTCTCCTAGAAGGAGCAAGACTTTAAATACAAAAGCTGTCAATATTTGTGAATCTTACTAGACTTCATACAATGTCTTAGAGTATTGCTTGCACTTAGGATCGCTCTGTGTCTGAGTTTCCCTCGTCCTGGATTATTTTATTATTTACTGTAGCTATTCAGTTTCTTTGTTCCTTTGTATGGATTGTTGGTAGACAGAGTTTACTATGTGGAAGATATTGCTGAGAATCCAGGCAATGGCAGTGTAATTCTGCTGGCCAAATACAGTTAACTATGTAGAAGGGCCGTGGAAATGAGTAAGAGAACGTGGATTTTTCATGAGGCAGAGCAAGACTCTATCAGTTCTCTCTTCCTTTTACTCTAGCCAACTTTAACATGTTTGCGAAGCCTTGGGATGGGAAAGTTGCTTCCCCCAAGAAGAAGGCGCTGAAACGTAAGGCACCTGGGAGTTTTCCCTCTGCTGTAGCAGCTGTGAAACCACGGACTGCCTTTGACACTGACACAATGGGACCTCCAGCCAAAAAAGCAGCTGTGGTAAGGACAGGGGCTAATGCAGAAATGGATCCCTTGTAAAATTTATACCCTCCTCTAGGAGAAAAGATGGAAAACTCAAATGTTCTACAGGCCTTCTGTTTCCTTTTAAGTCCAGTAGCTGCCTACAGAATTCTTGTAGTACCCTTCCGTATTTATTAGATTAATGGCACTGTTTACTTAGTACTCTGTGGTTCTGTGATTTCTCTGGTGTGGAGGATTTTGTCCATTAACGCTGTGTTCTTAAAAGACACAAGGTCATTAGTAACCTCCAAGTGCATGTTAACTTTCTTCAGGAGCACCTTGGTTTTGTATTTTGGCTAAGGCTCCACAATGCCAGAGGAGAAGCAGCATGGAGGAAAAAGCTAGTAAGGAATCTTTTACCCATGTGTCATAAATACTGTTTTGCTGCTTTCTAGGCTGTTCCAGCCATGTTGGAGCACGTCCCAGCCACCAGACTTGAAGAAAATCCCCGAAACAGGTGATGACCACAACTTGTTCTTTTTTGTAATCGGTGTATATCCCCAGTGAAACATAAGTTCTGTCACATGTGGGGAAAAAATGAGGGTTCTGAGATAATTAAAGCCCAAATCCATCAGAGGAATAAGTCACGTGAAATCACTTTCTAGTAGCTAGCGGGAACGCTTAATTAGACTTACTTTATTTAAATGCTGCAAGTCGGTACAGCTTTCCAGTGACTTCTTGGTCTGTCTGAATACCTAAATGAGGATGAGGTGAAGTTCTTCTACTTCCTTGTGAGGTGATAAATGATGAGTAGTGTCCTCTGCCTTTTGGTCCTCGAGAATGCCACCCAAACAAACATACAAGGTGACAAGACTGCAGGGAGAGCAGAGGGAAGTGATGGATGCAGATCAGCTTCCTGTAGTGGGGAGCAAACTCTGCTGAGTGTGCCATGGGAAAAATGACTAACTTAGCAAACAGATATTTGCAGATGGAGACTTCTTAACATTTTTACAGTAAAATTAATAAAGGTGGCAAAGTGCCTCTTGCTACAAAAATTGAACCATCTTTGCTAGACTCCAGGTGCTCTGGCTTCACAGATAAACCCCCAAACTGAAAAATGTACCTGCTAATATATTGGGCTCTAAATGTAGCCCTGGGTTAATTGAATAACAATCCCTGTGTAAGATTGAAGTGCAGGAGGGGTTGGCTACGGTTTTAAGAGCCAGTTTGCAGAAAAGGGATCTCCCATTAAGAAATGGCATATACTGATTGTTCTCTTCCTTGCTCTCCCAAGACCTGAAGCACATCTTGGAAGCCAGGCAGAATCTGCGGAGCCGAGGGAGTTCTCAAGCTCGACTTCAGCTTCTTCCCAGCGAGAAGAAGCAAGGACACGCCGGCTGAGTTCCACAGGCAACGCGCCCTTATCTGTAGACGAGGATTTTGAGATGCTACTTTGGGAAATCTCAGGCGGCAGACTGGAAGCTGAACTCGACTTGGACGCAGGGAAGGATGAGGATGACCTCCTCCTTGAACTTTCCAAGATGATTGACGATTGAACTGCATAGTCCTATGGTATATTTAAAAAAAAAAAAAAAATTAAAACTCCTCTTCTTGTTGGATACCCCGAGGTGATCCTTTTCCTAACTGAGGCTTTGCAATGAGACTTAAAGCACAGTTTGAACTGGTAGAAATTGGCAGGATCTGCACTCCGTTGTCCTAAGTTTCCCTGCTGGTCAGAGTTAAGGTCTTGTGCATCCGTTCTGTAACTATAGGTGGCTACCTTTGATATCAAGAGGACAAAGCACTTGTTTCTTTTGGCACAGAAAGATGTCCATCGGCACGCTGTGGTGGCTGTGAATTGACGTACTGATGGAGCGGTGCTCTGAAGGCTTAAACGTAAAGCTTCTTCCTTCCTCCCCCCTTGGCACAACTCGATGTTGGGCACATTGTGAAGCTTCGGTGTTCTGATTTCTCGGACAGATGATACCCAAATCCCAGAGTTACTATGTCAACTCTTGACTTTTATTTGTGTATGCCATTGTTTTGACTGTAATCTTTTCAGATGATGAAGCTGTAGGGGCGGGAGGGAGCAGAATAATTATTCTAATGGTTTGGACCAAACATGCTGCCAGGAGTGGTGGTGGTGGGGTCAGCCCACCCGGCCTTACTTTCAGTTATCAGGGATGATAAAATGGTGTGAAAAGCAGCAGCTCTGTGATACGGCTACGCTACCCCCACTCCGTTCTCTTGTGCTGTACCAAAGTTCCCCCAAGCTTTGGTTGGTGCTTTTTGCTGGTGACAGTAGGACTCCGGGGCGAGTAGTCGGGACTCTCCTGCGGTAATTGGGTCAATTAAGGGTTGGTTTAAGTGCCTCTTGGTTTTTAAAATTGCTCCCCAGAGCTGCTGGCTCTGCTGCCTGCTACAGCAAATGTTCGGGTGCCATCGGCGTCGCACTTGGGCGTGGGCACTGACCCTGCGGAGAGCTGAGACTCGGGTGTATTGTGTACCCTGCCACCAGTGATCGTTTTCCCCTAGCAGATCTGTTTTGAATTATTTTCTTAAATTTTAGAGGAACTTTAGGCTCTTCGTGCTATGATTTGTGAAGCTGTAGGGGCCCTCAGGCATTTGCTGCTGGCAGAGGAAAACCGCTTGTCGAATTTGTTGTAAATACTTTGGACAACAGCGCCTGTGTGTGTGTGTGTGTGTGTGTGCGTGTGCTTCGACGACCCCCTGCGATGCCCCAGCTCCGCGAGGGAAGCTTTGAAGCGGCTCTGGGAAAACCTCTGCGGAAGAAACTGCTGCTGGAGCCCATGCAGCCCTCCGTCCTGCCGAAGGACTTCATGGGGACTTCTGCCGGCTCCGGGTGCCCGCACGCAGACAGAAATGGCTTTGAGAGAAAACAATCAGGAGGAGGAGAGCTCAGAGACTGCGGCCGGCTTCGGCCACCTTCCCCTCGCTTTCCCTCTCCGTGTTCAAACTGAGCACTGGTCTGCCGTCAACCTTCACTGCCTCTGCCCGCGCCGCTGGGCTTTCGCGTGTGCCATTGCTCCTGTACATATTTTATCCTTCCTTTTTATATTTGTATTTTATTTAAGGCTGTCTGCCCCCCGCCCCCCCCAGCCTCGCTGCTCGCCAATAAAGCTGGCGCAGGGACACCTGCCTTTGACCATAGAGACGCGGTCCTCCCGGCCTGCTAGAGCGGCGCCCCGCGGTCATCCAGCATCCCAGCGTCCCTTGCGCGCTCCCGCCCGGCCTCAGCGGCTTCCGGCGGCGGCAGAGCAGGGGCGGTGGGAGCAGCGAGGCGGCGGCAGCCATGGCGTACCGCGGGCAGGGCCAGAAGGTGCAGAAGGTGATGGTGCAGCCCATCGTATCCTTCCTGCGGCCGGGGGGCGACGGGGGAGCGGGTGGGGGGCGGCCCGGGCCTCAGGGGTCTCGGCCCGGGCCTTGAGGCCTTGTCCCGGGGCCCTGGGGCCTCGTTCCAGGGTCTGAGGCCTTGTCCTGAGGCCTTGTCCCGGGCCTGGAGCTCTTGTCCCCGTGCTGAGCCCTTAACGCAGCGCCCCAGAACCTCATCTTCCGCTACCTGCAGAACGTGAGTACCGCGGGGAGGGGACGGGGATGGGGATTTGGGGGGGGGGTAGGGGGAACGGGGAGGGTCCGGGGATCCCCCTCGCTGAGTTTTCGGCTCCCACCCGTTGCTCGGGGCAGGTTTGTGGGGAGCAGAGAGCTGTGCGGCGTGCTGGTGGGTACAAGGAGCTGCTGCGCAGCCCGGCGTTTCCCCCTCGTGTTAACGGGAGTGGGATCGTACAGCCAGGCGTGCAGGAGTGTTCCCTCGTGACTGGAAACGTGTTCTTCAGCAAACGTGTAGTATTCACCCAGTCATATAACACTCTAAAATGTCAGACTGTTAATTGAAACTGCTCCTGAGAGTTGCTCCTTGGAGTGTTTGGGAGCTCTAGCGGCTATGGTTAGCGGGTATTTCTAAACACACGAGAGAGAACAAAACTGCTCACGGTGTTTGTGTTCCAATTTACTCTCCTCCTTCATTCTGTAGAGGTCGAGGATCCAGGTGTGGCTCTATGAGCAAGTGAACATGCGGATAGAAGGCTGCATCATCGTGAGTATCAGCACGACCCCGCGTTACGTCGTTAGTTTGTTTTCCCTCATTCACAATCCTGTTTTTTCTTGTCAAGAAAAACTAGCACAAGGGGGAAAAAAAATCGTGCTTCTCTAACAATTAGTCTTCGTTGTCCAGCCTGGGTCAGCAAAGCTGATGACGGTTTGTGTTGTTGCTGAACTAATTGCCATTGTTGCTGATTTCTAGGGCTTTGATGAGTACATGAATTTGGTGCTGGATGACGCAGAGGAGATTCACTCCAAAACAAAATCAAGGAAACAGCTGGGTATGTCGTGTGTCTATGCAACCCAAGTGATGCGCGGTCCGAAATGTGCCCGGGTGAGCCTTCTAGGTAGCAGCACTGAGAGGTACCAGATGTGTGATGAGCCTTGATGAAGTTCAGTGAGCAATTGCTGGCTACATCTCTGTCCCTGATGATTTTTGAGCTGCTGATTTTGCTGAATGAAGGAGAATCTGTCCCTGCCTGAGAGCAGTTCTGGTCTTTGAAACGTGTAATACCAGGCGGCCTGCACTGGCTGGAGGAGTCTGGTCACGGCTCCTTTCAGCTGCACCTAAAGCCGGTGGCCCTGGGCAATTCTCACACTTGCTGTGATCTCTGAGTCGAAGCAGGGAGCCACGGTAGCGGCAGTGTTTATTTACCACCTGCTGGCGGACAGAAGCAACGATGTGCGCCCAGTGCTGGGGTTTTCAGCAGGGAGAGCGTGCTGCTGGAGCAGGGATGGTGGCTGGCGTGGGACTTGTGAGTGTGGGGCAGCTGGCAGGAACAGGACTCTGCGTGACGGGCAAAACCCTGCTCAACCACACGAAATACTTTCTGCAAACACGAGATTATTCTCAGGTTCTGGGCTCTCTCTAATCCCCTCTTTCCCTTCTCTGTGCTGCAGGTCGGATCATGTTAAAGGGGGACAACATCACTCTTCTACAGAGCGTTTCTAACTAGAAGTTGCCATCCTTAGTCACTCGGCAGCACGGCAGCCACCTTTGTTCTGAGTGCCAGGGGAGCGCGGCCCGCTGGTAGATAGGAAGTTCTTTGTAACCGGGGTTGCATGCTGAGGTAAAAAGTCCTTCCTTTGTGGGAGCAAGTTTTTTGTAGCTCGAAACAATACATGATGTATTTCACAAATAAACATTTTTCACGTTAACTGTAAATGTAAACCACAAATCTGCTTGTTTTCAGTCTCTTCCTTCTGTGAATGGAGGAGGAGGAGAAATACAGAAGCGTGGGCTTTTCTTTTTGCTGTGGATCTGATAAGTTTTGATAACGATCTGTGCTTTCTCGAACATTACATCTGCATTATGTGGCCAGGGTGGACGCGTTCAGGGCACGGAAGCCCCACGCAGTCCTTGAGCTAGCAGGGTGCTAAGGAGGGTGTTGGAGATTTTGCATACAGTTGCAGCCCTTTGTTGCCGCAGCAACAGGTTCCTCAGATCCTTTCTAAACAGGGTTTAACTTGTTGAGAATCTTTTTGGGAGTGTTTACTGTGGATCAGTCAGTAAAAGTATCTTAGTGGGCCCATGAGGGATTTGGGGCTGTGGTGCAGTAACCCAGCGTTTACAAGTGTTACTGCTACGCATGCTTGTCAAGTAACATCTCCAGATCAGAGAGTGAGAGCGGGCAACTGGTTTGGATTAAAACTGTCACTTCTTGCTGCTTTGGACAGAGCCTGTAGATTAAACCCTTGTGCTGTTCAATAAGCTGGGGTATCAGATGTGTCGGTTGGGTTTTTATCATTTGATTTATTTTTTTTATCCATTTGGAGATCTGGCTGTTCTATTTAAGTTTCCCCAAGAGAGCTGAATTGCTTGGTGCATCGACCAAAGAGAAGTTCCCCGGCTGACTTGGGACAACCAGTCCCTTCGTTTTTCTGATCACAAAAAAAAAAAAAAAAGAAAAATTTTGTCTGTAACTGTAACTCAGCAACTCAGATTACCTGAATGGAGAGAAATGAATTTTGACGCACAGGCTGTGCTAGAAATCTGTCAATCAGCATTCCGTTTTTCAAAGCTTCAATTTGTGTATCACCATCATGAAGATTAATAAATTCAAGGTGGGAGATCCTTTCCTGAAAGGGAAGGACAGAAATACGAGTCTTGCTGTGGGGCCTACCCAGCGCAGCTCTGCCATTCTGAGAAGTAATACGTCAGGAGTGTCACAGCAGACATTCCCAGTGAGAAACCTTTGAGGGGCAGCATGACACACTTTATCAGCTAAAGCAGCTTCAGCTGTACAGCCTGCTGCCGGGATCGGTAATTCTAGGTTGTGTTCAAGTTGCTGAGTTCCTTTCAGCGTGTAGTAAAGATGCAACGTGCCGATGGCGTTTGGGAACAGGAGGCATTACGTGTCACCAGCAGTGGGCACACAGGGAACAAAACAGTATCTGATGAGGTCCTCCACATCTGCCTTTCATTTTGTCCTTGGTTTGCCAGCTGGAGCTTTCAGGAGGCGAGGAAGGAGGCTGTCCCAGTGAGTAGTTCAGGTGTCGCAGGGTATTTGTGATGCAGTGCTTGTAAAATTTACCTGCCCGCATCTCCTGTTACAGGCGGATTCTGGCCTCGAGATCCTTTATCATAAATGGCAGGCTCTCCCCAAGGTAATAATTTTTTCTTTCCAAGTATATGTGGAAAATCCCATACAGGTACGGGGTTAGGAAAAGGTTATTTAACAGAGGAGCTGTTGCATCATGTTGCTTGGGTCCGGTTTATCCAGGGCCCCTGACAATGACATCACGTTGGCTCGGAGCCTACAGGGGTCTGTTCTGGGGCTTTGTGCGTGGCTGGCACACGGCTGCTTTTTGGGAAGAGTGGGACATTAGGAGAAAGAGCTCGTCCTTATCAGTAGTGCTGCTGCCAACTCCAAATTGTGCACTTCGAGACACCGTAATGCCTCCTAGAGCTCCTCTGCTCTCTGATATTATCAAATTAGTGCGAATGAACGTCAATATTGGAGTAGGTTGATGACGGGAGGAAGGAAGTCCAGGCTAATCAGCTCTGAAGCATCTCCTGATAAGGGACCAAAATAGGCAGTCATTATGTGCGTGGGGAAGCTGCAGAGAAAAAAAAAAAAAACTAAATGAGAAGCTCCCCAGCAGGAAGCCACAAAAACTGCAGAAAGCCTGCAGGAGAGTCCGAGCATGTGTGGATGTCCAGGAGGAAATCCAGCCCCATTGTTTGAGCAGCGCCTGGCAAGGGAGCGTTGCGGTCCCAGCACAGAGCTTCTAGGCATTACCAGCACCCAGATGGGGCACAAAAACAATCCTGGCTTTGCCCGACTGGCTTCCCAAGAAGCACTTGTCTGTCCTCATAAAAAAAGAAAAAAAAAACAACCACAGGACTGACTCATCGAAGTGCTCGCTGATTTATTTTTTAACCCCGAATCCTTGTAGCTTTCTGAGCGTTTCCAGGCCGGAGGCGGCGAGGAGGTAACGGCGGAGCTGGCTGCGCGAGAGAGCCTGAGACAGAAGGGGGTGCTGCGGGCTCGGCCAGCTCCCTGCCCCTCCAGCCAAGTGGCACAAGCCTCCGCAGGAAACGCCGAGTTCCCCAGCCTTCAAGCAGCTTTGTTGGCTCCCAAACAACCTGGAAGAAAGCAAAGCGGGCTGCCTGGCGTGGGGCCGCTCTCAAAGCGGTGCCGCAGCCGCACAGGGCGCCCGCATCCTGCCCCGCCAGCCGGGTTGCCCTGCACCCGCAGGGGATGAGGAGCAGCAGAAGGTCCTGGTTTGGACTGAGCGGGAGGCGGTGAGGAGGAGCAAGGTAGAGTGAACGCGTACAGCTGGGCTCTGGGCTCAGAAAGCCCCCGCTGCTCGGCTTTCTGCTGCTTGAAGCCTGTTGGGTTTGCTTTTGCAAGCTGTACTTCTCCGTGGCGTGCAAATTCCTTTCCCTCCAGCACAGGGGCAGGGGGAGCGGGGTGGGTCAGGGGGGTGGGTAAAGGCTCCTTTTGAAGAAGATTCCTCGAGGTGACGTTCTTAGGAGTGCCCCTGTGTGCTGGGTTGTCGCAGTGAGATGTGTTGTGGCAGAGGGACCACACAGCAGTGCTCACGAAGTGCCCGTGGTGGAGGTCACCAGGGAAAATTTTCTTAAACTACCAGCGCTCAGACATCTGTCACAAGCAGAAATCAAGCTGACGGTAGGTTTAGATACCATCTCACTCTCCCTCAACGTCTCTCTCATAGAAATCGAGCTAGTTCGTTCTTAAAAAGGGAGCAATCGAGCCGTGCTTCTGCACTAGTGATGGCACAAGGTACGTGGCAGAGACGTCTCTGCCGTGCGGCGTTCCAGTTTGAGAGCGTTGCCTTGCCTGTGGCAGCCAGCCGCCAGCCCTCCCGGCTCCAGGTGGGGCTGCGCAGCGTTGGCTTTGAGTTTTTTCTTAAGGCCGTCAGCATCTGTAGCAGCACGGGACGGTGCTTTGAGTAAGTGTTTGTGTCTGCTTTCTCTGCCTGTGGCTTCGGGGTTCTGGGAAAAAAGGCTGCATTTCTTCCCTGTTGCACTTGGGAATTCCTCGCCCTGGCCCAGCCCAGTCCTTTCGTGGGATGCGGCTCTGCGCTTGTGAAACAGCCCCCGAGGAGGGAGCCAGAGTGGTCCCGGCTTTCCAGAGGGGGGGACAGTTCCTCTTGTTCGTCAGTAGGATGCTACGGTTTGGGGAGTGATTTTTATACGTGCTCGAACCTGCACCTCTGAGCCAGCCAGCTGCCTGGGCTCGCGGAGGCACCAGCAGGTGTTCCTGGGTGCTTCTCCCCGCTCCTGAAAGGTGTCACTGCACTTTTGGTCATGAATCTTAGGCTTTTTTTGTGGATGCGGTGGGCTCAGTCCTCAGGCCTGGGTTGGCAGGAGGAGCATGGGTGGGGATGGGCGCCCTGCACAGCCACGTGCTGAGCCTGTGCTGCCTTCAGTACTTGCCGTATTTTCAGGCCTGGTAAGTTGTAAAACAACTGAGGGGTGAGATGGGTTTTCTGGCTGTGTGGGCTCCACAAGGGGAAAATCACCTTCCCCCCGTTGCGTTCTGCCACTGGCTTTGATCCCCCAGAGCCTCCTTCTCCCAAAGCCTCGCCACCTCGTGCTTGGTGCACATTATCTGAGAACTTAATTCAAGTGCTGGTATGTTTTAAGGATTGTGTGCCTAAAAATAATAGTATCAAACCGACGACAGTGGAAGGTCAAGGACTCAAACGGCTTAGAAGCTGTCCCCTTAGGGCAGCATCTGAATATGGAAAACTTGTGTGGAGGACGGAGGCAGGAGCTGGGGAAGAGCAGCCTCACACAGCGCTGCAGTGCTTTCCTCGGTTCCCTGCTTGTTCTCGGTCGCGTTCTGCGTGGGGATGGGATAATTTGGGACCTTTTTCTCCCTTTTTCTCTCTGGCTAATAAAAACGGGCTCCTCTTGGCTGAAGTCAGGGCCCAGTGTCCATCAAAAGCAGAGCCGCCGCCTGGGGAGAGGGGTTTGCCGTGCAGCCATTTTGCCCTTCTTCCCCCGCAGCCCTTGTCCAAGGGTTCTCATCGTACACAATGCCAAAAACTGGCTTCAGCAGGTTTTGTTCGTGGCGGTACCCTCCGTTGGCAGCCCACACACAAGGTGCCCAGCATGGCTGCCCCCCCATCGTGCCTTTTCACATTCATACCCACCAGGGGCATCATTACTATTGTTTGTAACATCTCTTGGAAAAATGAGTCATGGGCATTTTGCCTGCCCTCAGCGGGGAGACTCTGCCACATTAGCAGCAGCAACGCCCGCCCCCCTGCTCCGCTGCCTCGCATACCAGCAGGCCCCTTCGTGCGAGGAGCTGGACTTCGCCTCGCTGCACCCCCTTGATGCTGCTTCTTGCCGGGGCGTCGCTCCCTGCTCGCCCCCCGCACGCAAGCCTGGGAGGAGATCGGCTCAAGGTGCTGCGGCCAGCTCCTTCGCCCCGTTCCTGCAGGGGGGCTGTGCCTGGAGCTGCAATACTGGAGCCCAAGTTTCCTGCACTTGTCTTCGGGCTCTGCTCCTTCCTCAGCGCCTTATCAATGCGGATAACGTTAGTTTGGGGCTTCTCCTGCGGCGCCGCCGCTTTGGCTGCAGCAGGGATGCAGAGCTTCCTGCCCAGCCTTGCTCAGGGTGGCGTTTCCCTGCAGGATTTGGGGCATGGGCATGGTAAAACGAAACCTCCAGCTACCGTGGGGCTTGGGCAGTTTCTTTTACTCGCATATGACTGTTTATTGCTCGCCCTAGGGGTGCCTGGGTCCCATTCTGGACTTTTTCTGTTCCACCAAAGAAGTCATAAGGGTTCAGCTTTGCAGCAGGGCTTGCCTCCTTGCAAGGACTTCAAAAGCAGAGCTTCAAAAGCAGGGCAGAGCTTTCCCACCTGTCCTGCCCTGATGCTGGCTGCTGCTTTTCAGCTTTTTTTTTTTTTTTCCCCTTATCTGCTATTCTTCAGTCTCTTGTCTGCAAAATAGGAGCAATATCTAATAGTCCCCTGGGGGGCTGATGGCTGATGGAGTGGTGCGATGTCCTCGGCTGAGTGGAACAACGCTGCGCACCGACCTGCTGTCTCTGCAGCTCTCCTGCTGCCTGGCAATCTGCTTCCCAAATCAATCAGTTTTCCGGGGACACTTCCCTGCACTCGTGCTCGGGTCGGGGGTGCGTGCTCGGGGCAGAGCTGAGGAGCTGCTTCGAGTGGGGTTTTTTAACCTGAGCTAGAAGTAGGCCGGGACCCGCTGGTGAGGCTTTTGCCATTGCAAAGCGGCCAGAACTCAGCTGCGTTTTTTTTTGCACGTAGGATGCTCTGAAGCAGAGGGGCACTTTGAGCACCCGGCGTGCCCTGAGCCTTTCCCCCAGACCCCTGGGTGCCCCCCAGCATGCCTGCCCGTGCTCTGTGCCCAAGCTGCACCTGCAGAGCCGCTTTCTGCCCCTCCAGCGCCCGTCTCCTTGCAGCCCCAGCCTGTCGGAGCCCCCCCCCCCCCGCCTTGCCACGTGCAGGTGTCGGGGGGACAGAGGGGCAGCGCCAACGGGAGCCGTGCTTTGGTGGAGACAGGCTCACGGCGGGTACCAGCATCCGCCCCTTCAAAGGCTTCGTTCTCAGCTGGGGCACGGCGAGCCTTGCTGCACCGCTGCCTCCTCCCCGAGGTACAGTGTTTTGGAGCCCATTCCTTTATCGTAAATCAACAGCAGAGCTAATATATTGAGGAAGTGAGATAATATCGGAGCCCAAGGTGGGCTCCGAAAGGGGTGCGCGAGACATGCACGAGTCTGGGGGGAGAGGGAAAGGGGGGCTGCGGCAGGAACTCTTTATCTGAGAGGAAATGGCACTACTCGAGGGGGAGAGAGCGCCCGCGTGCGCGTCTGGGTTTGCGTGAGCGAGACTTGCCGGGAGCACGAGCGAGCCCCCGGTGCAGGACGGGATTGCTGCAGTGTCCACAGGGCACCTGGGCTGGGGACGGTCACCGGCAGCTCCCCGGGGTGGCAGTTTTGGGGGATGAGGGTCCCCAGAGGAGCCAGGGGCTTGCGGCAGAAGCAGCCGAAGCGGCAGCTGCGCTCCCCAGGGCTGTGGGGTGCAGTCCCCGTGGGGCGGTCACCGTCAGCACCCAGCGAGTCCGGGCTCTGCGGGGTGCAGCTGGGCTGGCACAGCTGAGATTCGAGGCCCAGGGGAGCGGGTTAGGGGCATGCAGGGGGTCGGTGCTGAGCTCTAGTGTCTCCTTCCACGCCTTACTTGTCTTTCCCAAACAGCTCTTACTGATCCTCAACTTCCTCGGTGCTTTTCCCAGGACTTGGAGGCGGTTGAGAGGCTAGGTCCCCCTCCTCTGCTGATTAGCAGCAGGGGCAGTTCTCAGGATGACAAAATCAGCGACCCAACCCAAGCTGAATTTACACCTTTGTTAGCTGCGGTTGTTTCCCTTTCTTTGGTAACCCCAAACCCCGTTCTTTGCTCTTGTGAAGCCGAGCGTGGTCGGCGGGGGTATTACCACAGCCTGAAGCTGCCCTCGAAGCCCGCGGCAGCTCGGGGCTGAGCCAGCAGCCACCAGCGCCTGCCCTGCTCTGTCCCGTGCCCCAAGCCCCTCCGTGGGGCTTGTCCCCCTTCGTGGAGGGGCAGGGGGGTGTCAGGGGCAGGGGGCTGTGCTGGAGCCCGGGCAGCGCCCAGGTGCATCTGGGCAGTGGGGAAAGATGCTCGGCGGCAGCTGGTCTGAGCGCGGATCTCGCACATCCTTTTAGCCCTCGGGCACAAGGGCTGCCATCCAGCGAAGGGGGGGAGCAGGGGGGGAGCGGGGGCGTGCCGTACGAACCAGCCCTTCCAGCTCCTCGGGGTTACCCGGGAGGGGATGCAGCCCCCTGGGGATGGGGGGGCCCTGCTCCCTGCCTGGTGCCAGAGCACAGCAGCGAAACCATCGCAGCCTGGCCGATTTTCCGCAGGGTGGGTGTCCCCAGCCCCCTCCCCAGGCTCAGCCTCGGCTCTCGGGATGGGTCACCCGGCTTTGCATGGCACCCGCGTTTATTTTTACATAGGCGGGAGCTATGCAAATAGATCCCGGGCTTGGGGTGCTGCCGGGGAAGGAGCCGGGGCTGTGCCGTCCTTCCCCAAGGTACCGATGGAGATGTCGGGCTTTGCAGTGGGACGGCAAAGCTCCCTTTGCTCAACGTCCCTGGGGGATTTTGGTGTTCTGGGGAGGCACTGCTCCCCCTCACCCATCTCCCGTGGGTGCAGAGGGACCCCCAGCAAACGTTCCCAAGAGGGCAGCAGGAACGAAGCGCGGCTGCAGCTGGGGCACCCCGGTCCCCTCAGCAGCTCCGTTAGGGGAGCCTGGTGACAGCGGAGAGGGGCTCGCTTCCCCTCGTAAACGCTAGGGTTGGTTTTTCTTTGCTCCCTGCTCGGCTGGGTGGTCCTGGTGCCCCTGCCTGTGCTGTGCCGGGCCGTGCCCTGGCCTGTGTGGGCACACGCATGCTGCAATGTGCCGTGCCTTTTGGGGAAGGGTGGCGAGGAGGGGGTGGGAAGGAAACATGCCTGCCTCGTTATTTAGTGTCCCACACACGGAGCCTGCCTGGCCCTCGGGAAACCTCCATCCACTGCGCGGCTGGGATCTGCAGCGAAAGCAAACAATGGGATCCCCAGAGACAACAATGCCCCATTGTCCTTTGAAGCCATAACAATGAAACAATAGACCCCAGTCTGCCTCGCTGGTTCCCAGGCACGCCCCCTGCGCCTCCTCCCGCATCCCCGATGCCGGCTGGGCTCGGGGGCTTGTGCCGTCCCCGAGGACCCGCCGCCCCCCTTCCCGTCCTGCACCCACGTCTCCCGTCCGTCCCTGCTTTGCGGGGAGAGTCCTGGGGGTCCCAGAGCCCCCCGGTCCTTGTGGGTTGTGCCTGAGAGGAGAAGGAAGCGGCTTCCAGCAGGCTTTGATCCTCGGGGCTTCAGCAGCGTTGGGGATGGAAAAGTCCCGCTAGGTCACGCAGTCCGGGCCCCGGAGAACAACGGGACCTTGTTGTCTCCGGGGATGGCCACTTGTCAGCCCCTGTTGGTCTCTGAAGGTTTCCTGATACGTCCTCGCCTCCTCCTCCTCCTGGGGGAGAAACAACCACCATGGCTGTGCCCAACCCTGTCCCCAAAACCCTGCCCCAAGCACCCCAAATACTGTGTGGGAGCAGGGGCCTGGGGAAGGGGCGGGAGGGGACGGAGGAAACGGGGCGCAGGGGTCCCTGCTGTCCTGCAGGGCTCCTTGGGGACCTCGGAGCCACTCCCGGGCACCTCTGCTCTCCTCCTCTGCCTCCCCAAAGGAGCCAGGACCAGGCCTGAAGCTGCTCCGTGCTCCCCCAAAGCTGCGTGGGGCTGTCTGGGAGCAAAGGGCACATCCCCACCCCGAAAGGGGCTGCAGCAGCCCTGGTGCTGGGGGTGCAGCGTGCGGGCGAGCGAGGTCCCCATGTCCACAGCCCTCTGCTGAGAGTGGAGAGCGGTCACGGGCTGCCTGGGGCCAATTTGTCTTTTTGCCCCCATTCTCCTTTGTCACGGGCACGGCTCAACCTGGCGGTCCCCGGGGGACCCCAAAAACCCTGCTTTTCCCCAAGAGCACGGTCAGGCTCCAGCCTCCTCCGCTGCCCCGGTGCCTTGGGCTGCGTGGAGCCCGCCGAGCCCCCTCTCCTCCCGGTTACCTACCGGCAGCCAAACCCACCTGAATAGGTAATGAAAGGAGGAGAGAAAAGAGCCCCGAGTACATTGTGTTTCCAATGGGCCGGGAACAATTGCTAAATACAAATCACACAGAGAAAAGGGAGAGAGGGAGAGACAAAAGAAAGAACCCCGGCACAAAGGAGAGGAATGAAATGGTAAGTAAAGTCAAACAAAAAGGAGCCGGGCTGAGACAAAAGAAGGGAACAATATCCTCGAGGCAATAGGCTCCTGAACAATGGGGACAGTGACAGCGGCACAAAGGCACACTGTTTGCAAGTAGACGTTATCTCACACAGCCACTGGCAGGCCTGGCCGTGGCGCTTCTATTTTCAGGGATGCTTTTGTGCGGCGCTGAACAATATTCCTTGCATGGCTGCAGATAGAGAGATGAGGGGGGTTTGGTTCTTTTTTTTTTTTTTTTTTGCCTTCCCGGTGCCAGCTCTGTAATGAAAACAGGTTCGGCCCTTCGGAGAGCCGGCCAGGGCGAGGGGGCGGCCGGGGCTGAGCCGGGGCGGCCGCGGCAAGGGACGTGGTGCTGCGGTGCTGCCGGAGGAGCATCGCCTGGTGCTGCCTCCTGCGTCCCACGGGGCCACCGTGTCTGCGTGGTCACGGCAGGGTTGGCACCCCTGGGAGCCTCACTGGCACCTCGGGGTGCTCACGTCCAGGGTTTATCCACCCCGAGCTTTTCTCTCGGCCGGCTGCACTCGCAGGTCCGAAAGCGGGACGGGGCAGGGCAGGAAGACAGCCTGTCCTCGTTGGTTTTGTACCGCAGCTCTGAAGATTTGAACATCTGGTGCCTGCTGGCAGGGACGTGGGTGCCCGCCGGCATGGGAAGCCACCGAGGTGCTCCCCAGCTCTGGGACCACGCGGGGACACCCAGCAAGGCGATGGCACCGCTTGGGGTGGCGATCTGCGGGGTCACGGCTCTGCAGGAGGGTGTGGAAGTCCCATCACATCCAGCCTGGGGCCTGCAGACCACCAGGCGGAGGTTTGTGCCCGGCGTGGAGCTGTTGGACAGGGCGGGCAGGGGCGAACGGCCGCGCAGCCCCCTGCCAGCTGGCCTGCTGCCCGCTTTCCCCTGCTCTCTTGTGTTACTTAGGTTGGCAGGCGGCTGCGCGGGTGCTGCCAAAGCTGACGGGGCTGGGGCTCTGCTCTGGGCCCTCTTTGTCTTGCCTCGTGGCTGCGCATCAGGTTGCTGGTCCACTGCTGTCCTCAGCATCCTCTGCTGGCACACAGCGGCAGCGGGCCCCGGGCCAGGGCGGCCATCAGACAGGTTCTGCCGGCCCTTCCCAGAGAGTTTGTGGCTTTTGGTGGAGCTGGTGCATGTTTGGGCCGGTTCTGGCCTGGAGAACCCTTCTGCAGGGCCTTCCAGTTTGTCTCCTGGTGCTGCCTGCAGCCTTACTGGTGCTGCAGGGTCTGTTATCAAAGCAACCAGCCTGCAGGTCTCTGACCCAGCCGGACCCACCCCTCTGGGCACGGTGTGATGTCCCCAAAGCCACCCGTGATGTCCTGCCAGCTCCCAGCACCGCTCATGGCATTGGCTCTCCTTTTCCCTCCGGTCCCGTGCTCGGAAACCTGTCCCTCCTACGCCACCACAAGCCACGGGGACGTCACCGAGTTACTGTAAGTGGCTTGCAAGGGGAGAGCTCAGGGTGTTGTGAAGGCAGAGTCAAAGAAACCTGGTATCGGCGCCGATCTCCCGAGACACCCAGTTGAGCAGGGGGGCTCAGCATTCACTTGAAAAGCTGCGTTCTGATATCGATCACGTTATCTGAGGGTGCATCCTGTTGCTAACTTGGGCTGCTTCCTCCCCTTAACAGCTGTTGCTGCAGCGAGATGCAGATGCTGTGAACGTGCCTTTAGGGGACGGTGCGTGTCGGGGGGGTGCTGCTGTGTTATTTTGGTGCTGGTGACAAAGGATCCCCGATTTTGGCTGGAGCATGAGCGGAGATGCTGCAGCGAGCAGGGTTGCGCCCGGCCGCTTCCTGCCCAGCCCAAGCCCCAGCACCACAGCCTCACCGGGCAAAAATACACGGGGGGGGGAAATTCTGGGCACTAAATTAAAGCAAAGCAAGTGTCGTACACTGAACTCGCTCTCAAAGGAAAACGGTTCCCTAATCCTGACCGCCCGCTATCTGATTTTGCGGTCGTGCTCACGCACGTGCTTTGAGCAGCGCCTCGAGTCGCTGAGCCGGCGCGTGGCAGCTCCCCCAGAATTAAAGCCCTGCACCCCTCGGGGCTGGGTCAGCACAGCCTGGTCCCTGCAGCCCTTCAGGGACAGCAGCCCTGCTCCTTTGCTCATCCTCTGCCTTTGCAGTGTCTCTTCTCCCGAGCCCGGCGCGTGAAAACCAGCCTGGGTCCCTCGATCCAATTTCTCCAAGTCGGAGCTCTTTGCTGCAATTAGCTGGTGTTTAAACCCTCGCTAACCCTTAACATCCTAATAACAATAATAATGATTAGTAATAATGCTCCACACGTCCTGCAGTGCCACGCATCTGAAGATTACACTCGCTAATTAATTAAGCCCGATCCCCCCCTACTTTCCTCGGTGAGGGGAAAAAAAAAAATCTCTGAGAGTCTCTTAAGAAAGGACATAAAGGCAGGGAAATCCAGGCACCAAAACAAGACAAATGGGGATTTGAAGACAATCCGGGCCGGGCCCATGTGACCCGAGGAGTGGACGAGGCAGGAGAAAGGATAAAAATGCCAAGCACAGAGCGGGGAGAGAAAACAACCGCCAGCTTCAAAATCCGGGGAGAGAGAAAAGCACCAAGATGAAGGGAGTGACAAAGCATCAAAGGGACGAGAAACCAAAGGCGTCGGAACAAAGGACAAGCTGGAACAAAGGACCAAAGAGGGGAGAACAAAAGCACTAAATAGAAAACAAAGGCAGGGGGACGAGAAAAGCCCCTCTGTCGGGCTGCGCTGGAGGGTCCCGGCCGGTGGCCGGTGGGTGGCACGGGCGGTGCCGCGCTCCCCGGTGGAGCCGGGCTGGCGGAGGGCGCCGGAGCCTGGGAGCAGCGGCCCCGGGAGCCCGGCTCTGCCTTTGAACCCGAGCTGATGGGCTCGGCCCCCAGCGCCGCGCTCCCGGGTGGCGAAGGGAGCCTGGGGACGCGGCTGTGCTGCCACGCTGCCCCCCGGCCCCCTCCCTGCCCGCTGTGTGGTCCGGGCACCCCCCTCCCGCTCCCCCCATTGCTCTACAGTGCAGCCTGCTCGGCATCAGCGCCCCTCTCCTCTCCTCCTGCAGCCCCCAGCCCCAGCCCCAGCCCCCCTGTCTCATCTACAGCCCCCAGCCCCAGCCCCAGCCCCAGGGCACGGCATCGCCCGCAGACACTGCGGGCCCTGGCCGCCTGCTCCCCCAGACCCCCGCGGGGGTCCAGCTGCGCCAGCAGGCAGCAGGGACCTCGCGCGAGGCTGCCAGGATGTCTGCGTCCTCCCCACCCCGTGCCTTTCCCTTAGGAGAGGAGCTATCAGCCGGGGCTGTGCGTGTGGCTAGCAGTAGCCGCGGGGCCAGCCTGCTGGGCTGTGCTCCGGGGGGACAATTCTGGGTGCCCGGATTAAAACCGGAGGCATTCAGGTTGGGAAGAGAGCTCCGGAGATGTGCCGCTTGGCTTGCTCTCCCCGTTGAATCCCCCATTTGGAGCTGAAAGTCCCCAGCCGGGGTGCTACCCCCAGCACCTGCCCTGGCCAGGCACTTTCCACATGAGCTGGCAGTGGCTGCTCCTCTCCGCACCTGGCTGGGGAAACGCCGGCAAAACTCGCCTGTGGTTTGTGTCTGCGGTGGGAGGGGAGGGGGCCGGGGCAGGGCGAGACCCGGGGTTTTCACCAGCACAGCCAGCAAATGCAGCGTGGTGTGCGTGCCTGCCAGGAGGGAGCCTTCCCTTCGGGGTCTTGGTGCCCCTGAACGTCCTGCCCAGGTATTTCTGCTCTGCGCCAGCCGGGGTCCAACTGCGCCTGCAGCCCCTTCCCACCCCCAGCTCTGTTTTCCTGCAGCATCACAACTTGCTCGATTTTACTTTGTGTTATTATTATTATTATTATTATTTTTTGGTTGAGCTCTCTCTGAGCACTGGTGGAGAACTGGGCTGCTCTCCCCGCAGAGCCGTGCTGGAGCATCTTGGATTTATTACGCCCAGATTAGAGGCTGTTAGCTGCGGGCAGACCGGGCTCCCTGCAGCAGCAGGGCACCGCCAGCGCCGCGCAGGAAGGCAGCACGGAGCGCCCGGCTGCTGGAAGCACCTCGGAAAGGGCAAGGAAAAATTGTGGTGTTTGGGTGGAAATAATTTGTAGGGCGATTCCTGGAGCTCACCCACCACCCTGCTTGGAGCAGGGGGAGAGGCTGCAGGCTTGGGGGGCTTTGGGTTTCTTTGCACAGTGATTTTTTCCCCCCCGTGGCCCAGCCCTGCTCCCACCCTGAGCCCCAAAACCAGGGTCCGTGGGCTGGAAACAAGAGCTCTGCGCAGGAGGCAGGTGCAGGGAGGGGGTAGCACAAAGGTGGTCCAAGACCATCACGTGGGGGTGTCCCCTATTTCGGAGAGGATGGGGAGCAGGAGGGAACAGAGGGCTGCCGAATTCCCCCGGTACGAGATCTGTCGGTGCTGGGAGGAGACCAAAGATGTCCCTCGGAGGCGGCGGGTGCCGATGGGCAGGGACGGCTGTGTCGCAGCTCTGGGTGCGGAGCACCCTTGGTGTGCCACGTCCCCCCAGGCTGCGGGATGGAGAAGCAATGGGGTGAAGCGAGGACAGCCCCGGAGCCGCCGCTGAGTTTCCAGAGAGTTTGAGCTCCTCCGTTCGCATTGTCATATCAGCTCGGGCTTTAATGGGCTGCAGATGTGCGTCTGTCTGCCTGCGTGTGTGTGCGCGCACCCCCACGACGCCGGACCACAACGCGTGCGCGTCCCCGAGGGTCGCTCCCAGCCCGCTCTGGTGGCACGGCTCAGCTGGGGCTGCGGTGCTGGCCCCGCAGGGGTGCTCCCAGCCCCTGGCCGGCCACTCGCTGTGCGTGCGAGGGACACTTTTGGGGTGGCCAGGTCCGGAGCTAGCCAAGGGCTGTGGCAGTGTTTTGCTCCCTGTCTTTCCTAGATTGCCTCAGGAGGAGCGCGGGGCGGGGGAGCCACAGGGCAGCTCGTGGGGGCGATGCTTTGCCCCCGGCTTAGCGATGGTTTTGCAGCTTTCCCAGGCTGGTGAGGAGCGGAGCACATGCCCGTTTGCAAACAATGGGCCCGCTTCCGCGCAGGAAGCAAGGTCGGATTTGTTCTCCCTGCTTTGCCCCCTCCGGCCAGTTCTGAAGGGGCCAAGCCATTGTCTGAACCATTTCCATGACTCAGTCAACAGCATCCTGCGATCTGGAGGCCGGGACTCGCAGCCAGCACAAAGCAGGAGGCATTGCTCCTGCGGCCAGGGGCCCCGCGGGCTGCACCGAGGGCTGGGGGGGCTTGGGAAAAGGAAGGCGAGCGCTGGCCGTGCCTTTCCCCTCCGTGCCCCCTGCTCCAGCGGCAGCGGGATCTTTGCCCCCGCCAGCTTTCCTGGTCCCCCCACCCATTGTCCCAGCTTCCTTCTGCTGAGGAAAGCAGAAAGCTGGGGGAGGAACTGCTGGGGAGCAGCCCTGGTGGCTTGCCCGGGTGCTGCCAGGTAGGGAGAGGTGGAGCAGGAGCCAAGTGAACCCCATGTGAGCCCGCTGAAGGGATGGGGACCATCCCTGCACCATCCTGACACCTCATACCGATGGTCATGGAGACGCTCCGTGGGTCCTGGGGATGCCATGTGGAGCCTGGGGATGCCACAAGGGGCCTGGGGATGCTCCGTGGGTCCTCGGGATGCCACATGGGGTCTGGGAAAGCCCCCTGGGTCCTGGGGATGCCCTGCACCATCCTGGGGATGCTCCTGGAGAGGAGATGATGCAGGTGGAGCTGGTGTGGCTTGAAGGAGACGTGGGCAGGAGCAGAGCCAGGGTCCCTGCGTGCAGAGGTGCTGACCCCCATGGTTAGCCAGTTGGGCCCCCACCTCCCAGCACCCATCCGGGAGCGATGCCGGACCCAGGGGAGCACCGCGTGGTTGGCACTGGTGGCAGTGGCCAGGCACCAGGCAGGGGAGCCACCGAGCCACCACGGCCACCACGGCCACCAGCGGGCAGGAAAGGAAAGTGAAAGTCCGTGGCTGCTGCTCCAGCCTGGCTGTTGCCATGGCGACCCGAACAAAGCCTCGGCTCCTTTTTTTTGGCTCAGTTTTTTGGTCCTCGGCCCCTTTGTTAATTGTTTCCCTGGCCAGTTCGGGGGATGCGCCTCCCTCCGCCCCCGGAGCAGCTCGTGGGGGCCCTGCAGGGTGGCCGGGGCTGGGTCTCCCAGCAGGGTGGGCAGGGGGCTTCCGAGGGGCCTGGGGGGGCCCAGTTAGTCGGGGGGAGCCACTTTTGCATCCTGCCTTGATGTAGGTTTGCTGCACGGCTCTCAGTTTTTCCATCTGTGAAATGGGAGAGTGTCGGAGAGCTCCTGTGCGTGCTGGGCTCTGCGGAGCCGGCCACCTGCCCGCCTCTGCTTCCAAATCTGCTGGGCTTTGGGCTTTGTCTTCTGGGGGGGGGATGCCAGGGGGTAACTGTCCCCGATAACTCCTTGCCTCGCTCTTCCTTCTGCCTCCTGGTGGGTGTCCTGCCTGGCTGCGGGCTCAGCACCATGGCTCCGCTCATTTCTTTGTGATGGTCACTGCAGAGGTTTCCCAGGGCGAGGGGTGGGTATGGGGTTTTGGTGCCCAAACCCCTCCCGAAAACCCAATTTTGTGGTTAGTGCGAGGCTGCTGGGAGAGCTGGGCTGCTGCAGCTGCACGGAGAGCGGGCGGAAGTCCCCGGAGCCCGAGCTGTTGTGTTGTGCTCCTGGGCCGGGATGCAAACAATGTCGGAGAAAAAGAAATTCCCATGGAAGAGAACGACGGTGCGGGGGGAGGAAACGGCTTCGAGTCAAAGGGAATTTTCCCTGTTGGCAAAACGTAAACAGTTCTCCTCCGATGTTGACATAAGATTGTAAAGATTTCGGTCCGCAAAGCGGAGTGTTTGTCAACACGTTTGCCCAAGCGAGCCCCTCGCTCTCCCACTGGAGCACTGCTCCAAGCGTGGTTTCCTCTGGGACCGCGGGTGGTGGCGTTCCCGGTGGACCAGGGACAGCCAAGGAGGTCTTGCAGGGCCCCGTCCCCCTCCTGCCTTCCACACACCGTGCTTTCGGGTCTCCCCTCCTGCCGCCCGTGCCCTCTGCACCTTTCCTCTTGGGAATTAAATCCCCAGGCCCCCAAAGGGCCGCTCTGCTTGGAGCAGGATGGCACCCAGTGGGTGTTGGGGCACAGCTGCTGCAGCCCCCCGGGAAGGGGGTGTCCCCACTGAGAAGGGGGACACGGGGGACAAATGGAGCCCCCGCTTTGTCCAGCCTCTGTCGCCGTGCGTGGGTGCCGTGGGAGCTCCTGTGCGGGTGGGACGTGGGGTGCAGGGGGTCTGCCGAGGCACCCCGCAGTTCTTTGGGGGGGTCTCAGCCCCCCACCCCTCTCCCCCCCCTTCCCCAGGACTCCGGGCTGGGGCTGCCGGCGGTGTCACGCGTGGGTCCCCCCACGGGCCAGGGGGTCCCAAGGGGAGGGGACGGGGCAGAGGGGCCGCCCCGGAGCCGGCTGCTGGCTGGCTGGGCTGCTGGCCCTCCTCCTCTTCCTCCTCCTCCTCCCCTCCTCCTCCTCCTCCTCCTCCTCCTCCCCCTCCTTCCCTCCTCCTCCTCCTCCTCCTCCTCCTCCTCCTCCTCGCTCCCTCTCTCCGCCCGGCGCCGGGGCAGCTCCCAGCGGAGGCGCCGGGGACATGGAGCGGAGCTGAGCCGTGCACGGCGGCACCGGAGCCAGCACCAGCACCGGAGCCAGCACCAGCACCAGCACCAAAACCGGCACCGGCACCGGCACCGGCACCGGCAGCGGCGGGGACCCGGGCGCAGCGCTGCGGCGCGGCGGAGCCGTGAGTGCGGCCGGGGCAGGGGCAGGGACAGGGGGCACAGCCCCGGGGGGGGGACACGGGCACGGCCCCGGGGCGCTGAGCATTGTCCCGGGTCGTGGTCCCCAGTCCCGGTTGGGTTGGGTCGGGGGGGACCGCCTGGCAGGACACCCCCCCCCCCAGCCACAACTCCCCCCCTTTTTTTTTTAAACAGAAGGGAAAAAGGGAAAGGGGGGCTCCGGGTCCTTCCCCGCACGGCCCCCTCCCCGCTGCAAAGTTCGGGGGGCTGCAAACTCTCCTCGCAGAGCCGTGCGGGGGCGAGGGGGAGCACGGCGGGGAAGGGGTTAAACCACGGAACCCCCTTTCCCCCCGGGCACAGGGCTGGCAGGCAAGGGGTCAACCCATGGGCATCCCCCCCATGCTCAGTGTCACCCGTCTGAAGCCCCCTCCCCAGGACCCCCCCCGGTCCCACCCCGCTGGGAAGGTTTCTCCTGCGGTTCCCCGGTGGGACGTGTCCCCACGTCCCCATGTCACTGGGTGCACAGCTCCCATCCCCGCTGCCTCCTGCTTTGGAGGGGGGTGCGGGCTGGCAGCACCCCCCCCCCCCCCCCAGACACGGCACTGGGCTTGGGGAGGGGTCACCGCCCAGCTGGGCACAGACAGACGGACGCCGGACAGACGGGCACCGCACGCCGGCACGCACCACGCAGCCGGGCACCGCGCACCCAGCCGCAGGCAGGGCCCAGCACCGTGCCCGCGAGGTCCCGCGGGGTTTGGGGCTGCTCGAAGGGTGTCGGTGAGTTGGCAGCGCCGAGGGTGCAGGGTCGGGGTCCCCCCCACCCCTTGTTCCGCACGGGATGGACGCGATGCTGCTGCTGTGCCGGAGGGGAGCGGGGATTTTGGCCTCGAGGCAGCATCGCTCCGGCCTCCCCTGCGTCCCCGCGGCACCGTCGGGGAAGCGTTGGGAGTCCGGGCAGGAAAACTTGCTGACGGTACTGCGCACGGGTGGTTGTCGGTCCGACAAAGTGCTTCAACAAACCGCAGCAGCAGCAGCAGCGCCCCGGCGCGCGGGCAGAAGGAGGGCTGGGGAGCGGGGTGAGCGCCGCCGCGTGCCGCCGGCTGGGACCCCACAGAGGCTGAACCTCGGCGCCGAAATTGTGTCCTCCCCAGCAGCCGTGTCAGGTCCTGCCCGCGCACCGCAGCGGCGTTTTGGGGCTGTTCCTGGGAGATTTGGGTCGCTGGGGGGCTGAGGGAGAGGAGCTGCTGTGGGCTGGGGGGGTCCTGCAGCTGCTGGGATGGTGGAGAGGGCTGTGAAAGGGCTGCGGGGGTTTTGGGGGGATTTCACCCCAATCTGGGGTAACCCCTCGGCTTGGGTAGCACCTGCAAAAGGACACGGCCCCTGCGCGGGGTCTGGGGAGTTAAACTTGGACAAAGTTAGCGGTGGAAGAGACAAACAGAGAGGTGCATCCCCCAGGGAGCTGTAAATGAGCGGTTTTCATACGAAATGCGCAAATAAATGCAAAGCTTTGCTTCTTTCCACCTCAGCCTAATGATTTCCAGTATTTTATGCAGGGTTTCTTTGCCAGAGAGGGATGCTACCCAGGAAAAATTACAGACCGTGGCTGCGTATTGTTCAAGTCTCAGTTACATCTTGTAAGGTACCTTCAGCATGGAAAACACTTGACTTCCAAAGCAAATCTGGAGTAATAGATTTTAGGAGTGAAAAAGGACCATTAGCTCAGCTAATGTGATTTTCTCCATAGCACAGACCAGATAATATCACTCAGTTACTCTTCTATTGAGCCAATAACTCGCGTTTGTAATTCATGCAATTTCCTTTTAGTTCAATTTAATTTTGTGCAGAATCCATTCTGTTGACACTGATACAGTATATTTATTTTTTATTTTTTTTTTGAAAGCCTGCGATTTCAGAGGCTTTGTGTTAAAAATAGCTGCTGTCCTTTGACAAACGTGGGCAGGCTAAAGACAGTTTTTGAAATCGTCTGCGAGCGACACGTTTGCAGCAGCATCTCCCTTCTCGCTGCTTGTTCGCTGCCCTCCTGCTCAGCCCTCCGGCTGCGGGAGCGGGCGCTGGGGCGCGGGGCTCGCGCCGCGGCTCCCCCCTGGCATCACTTTTGGCCTCATGTGCAGGAGGAGAAGTCCCTACCGAGCAGCAAAATAGGTAGGAGTAGAGATTAGAAACTTTTACAAATTTATTAGCCCCTGCTAAATGTATTTTCTGGAGGAAGGTGCTTCGGGTTGGGACTGCTGGGCACGGTTTTCCTCTCTGAAGCAAAGCGCTGTCATTCCTCTCACCTCTGGCGTGCCTGCTCTGTGCTTGCATTTTTTTTTTTTTTTACCCTTTCCAAATTGGAGCACCCAAATCTCCCTCTGGACAGCCCTGGGAGCAAAGTTTGTTCCGGCCAGGGGCTGGGGGAGGCAAGATGTCGTGGGGCGAATAGCTGGGCTTTTTGTCTCCTTGCCAAAATGTCCATTTTAACGGTGGTGCCCGGGGAGCTGTGCCCTGGCACGCGGGTCGGAGCGAGGATGGGGCAGATTGTAAACTTGTTATTTGCTGGAGGGGATTTAATCCGTCCATGGGATGCAGAGGAAGGGCTCTGCTCTCCGTGTGAGGCACACAGCCGCAGCAGCACAGTAAATCTAGCCTTTCAGTGAGTTTATTTTTGTATTCATTACTTGCTGGGGGGCTCCTGGGGCGCACACCCGAGCCTGCAGCTCTCGCTGCCCTTCGCCTTCCTGGAACTGAGCCTCACTGCGGCCAGGCACCGCCACCGACGCTGCAAAGAGGTTGGGGATGGGAGGCTCTGGGAGCTGGGAGCGCGCTGCAGGGCATGTTTTGCACCCCCAAGGTGAGTGCGTTGGGGTGATGGGGGGGCTCGAAGCCCCCACGGCTGCAGGTGGGCTGGTGACGGCACGGATACGGGGCCGGGCTGCGTCCCGTGGACGAAGCATCCTCGGGGCCGCGGGGTTTGAAGTTTGCTGGCGAGCTTGTGGGGTGGCTCAGAGCACCCCCATGGTGAGGGTGGTCTGCAGGGTGCAGGGCGTGGGACCTTCGCTGTGCCGTGGGTGCTGGGTCACCCGAGCTGGCCCCACCATCCCTCCCGTTCTCTGGCTTGCGACTTAACCGAGCAATCCTGGAAGGGTTTTGGTGCTGTTCTGGCTTCGCTCGGCCACCCTCGGGGCTCCGTCCCTGCAGTCCACGGGAACCTGGGGGCTTGGGGACCTGGGGGCTTGGAGACCTGGGGGCTTGGGGACTTGGGGGCCTGGGGACATGGGGGCGTGGGGACCGGTGGCCCGCGGCCGCCTGCTGTCCCGCGTGAGCCCGGCTTTGTGTGGCCGCTGCGAAGCCGCGCTCCTGCTTGCTCCAGCTCCATCCCATTGTAAACACGGCGCGGTTTTGTGTCGGTCCGGCTTTGTGTGTGCGCGGGTGAGTGCAGAAAGCAGAAAGGCTTTTATCACCGGAGGGACAACCTTCAGCAGGCAGCGGCGGCCGGTTGTGCGGACGCGCTGTCAGTACGGCTCTGCTCTGCTTTTACACCCTGAAAGTTCTCAGTTGGGCTAATAAAACGTACAGTGTTTATTTTTCCTTTAAAAAAAAATAATAATAATTGGAAAAAAAATATAAAAACAAAAATCCACTCACGGGCAGGGCAGTTGCTCCCTACAGCTCTGGACAACGCCGTGGAGGAAGCCTGCTGGCCTCTTTTGTTCTCCTCCGGTGCGGCCGTGCTGCTGAGCGTAGCATCGCTACAAGCTGCGAACTATTGATGAAAGATGTTTGTTTCGTTTTCCCTCTGCTAGAAAATACCCACGGGTCAAAGCTGCCCGGTTTTGGGTGTCTGACAGCAGCGGGGGCTGGCCAAGGGGCTGGCGGGGGACTTGTGCTCGCCGGAGACGCGGTGGCCCCGGGGTCGGGCGGTCCCCGCCTGGGGGTCCGTGGAGCCCTGACCAGGCAGCGCCGGGCTGTCCCGAGCTCTGCTTGTTTATTTTTCACCAACTTTGGAGTTTTTGGTTTCATTGTGCTGCAGGGAGGAAGACTTGGGATGCTTTAAAAGTTTTACATGATGCATCACCCGTTTCCACCCAGTTTTAGCCCAGTAAAAACCAGACGAAAGGGAAATAAATTAGGGCAGCTTGTGACAGTCCTGCTGGAGAATATCTTGGTGCCTTCACCCCGTCCTGCACCTTTTGGAGAATACCTTCAGGAGCCAAATCTGCTCCCTCTGGCAGAGCAGCGGTGCTGCTGGCCCGGCCGTGCCCCGTGCCCCCGGAGCTCCTCGGTGCGAGAAACGCGTGGGTTCATCCAGCGCTGCTGCTTCCAGCAGGAGAAAATTTGGCGGGGCCAAAGGCATTGACTTTTGGAACATTTTCCGTTGCTTGGAAGCCCTCCCTGCCTCCCTCCCACT
This sequence comes from Anser brachyrhynchus, assembly GCF_964034855.1. Lineage (NCBI taxonomy): Eukaryota > Metazoa > Chordata > Aves > Anseriformes > Anatidae > Anser > Anser brachyrhynchus. Next base: position 3,284,702 of record NC_137720.1, on the reverse strand, counting down.
CCGCCGCGCCGTCCCCACCTGCTCCAGGACCATATGTCCCAAGCTGGAAGCGCTCCAGCCCCGAAACAAGGGCCCTTGGTCTGCCCAGTCCCACCAGTTTGGCACCGGTGGGGGAGAGGAGAGGCTGAGGAGGTGCAGGGGGCACCTCTGGCCGGCGTAAGAGATGCCCCAGCTGCTTGGACAGGGCAGTAAAAATAAAAAAAAAACGAGCAGGGGATGCAGCGGCTTGACCCGGCTTCCACAAAGCATTTGTGAGAGTCGGCCGGAGCACGTGCTTGGAGGGGAGCAGGGCACGGGGACACTGCCAAAACTGCCGTGTCCCCTTCGCCTCCAAGCACCACACCAGCACCTTGGACCCAGAAGAGGTTTGCAGCCGCTTTTAGCTAAAAATGCGTTGGTTTTGAGGGAGAAAGCCGCTTCTGCGGGCGTTACTCTAGAGGGAGGCTGCCCTCCCCGCCGCCTTGTCCCGCTTTGCAGCCCTTCCTCTGAAGAATGCCGATCGGGAGATGGCTCCGAAATGTTTGAAATTCTGCCTCGCCATAATTTAATGCTCCATTACCAGCCAGGCCCGCTCGAGGCATGTGGCCGTTATAAAAGATGCAGCCTGGTGGCTGCAGAGGCCGGGCAGCCTCCCCCCGTGCCTGCCCCCGGCTGCCTTATCAGAGAGGAACGAGATAAGGGGGCTCATCATTAGGGCAGCCCTGTGCGCACTCACTGGCCCTGGCCAAAATCTGCTGGCCTGAGTCATTATTTTTTTAAATTCTGGCTGGCGAAGGCGGCTGATGGCAGTTTGTCGTCTGCTGGGAGGAGAGGGTGAGGCTGTAAATTAAATACGACAAGGAGAATTAAAAGAACGTGGGGTAGCAGGGAGCCCAGAGGGGGGCATTTGAGCCTCTTTGCCCTTGCGAAATGGGGTTATTGTGGTCTGGGAGTCTGGAAAGAAATAGGAACAGGTCGGGAGAAGTACCTGGAGGCATTGGCAGCCTCTCCGGCACCGCGGTGCTGGGGCTGCCGCCTTCCCCACGGCGTGGCCCCGGTGGTGTCCTGGGGGTGAGAGCCAGCGGGTGGCCCTGGGTGACAGCAGCCAGCCTGTCCGACCGATGGGGCTGGCGCTGGGACACAGCAGAGCCTGGCCGGGGAGCTGCTGGTGCAGAGCAGAGCCGTGGCGGCACGGGGACGGGCAGAGAGGAGGCTTGTCCCGCTGCCACGCCAAGCAGTCGTCACCCGCGGGGCTGCCACCTCGTGCCGCTCCTGCCTGGGTGCCCCAGGGGGTGCAGGTTTGCAGCATGCGGCCCTTGAACCCTCGTAGTCTTCCTCTTTTCTCCTGGGTGGGTGCTGGTGGCGCAGGGCGGCTCCGTTTTACAGCCTCGTTCAGAGAAAAAGCAGAAAAAACAGAAAAAGCAGAGGTAGGTGGTGGCGGCGCGTTGGGTTGCAGTGGGCACGCAGAGCCCGCGCTGCTGCTGTGCTCCACGCTCAGCCCCTGCTGTGCCAGGGACACGTCCCCGGTCCTGGGCACCCCCTGTCCCTCCTGCCGTTGTCCCATAGCTGGCAGGGGGCTTTGTCCCCGCTGTCCCATGTGGGGTGAGCATGAGAGCAGAAGGGGTGGTGGCCCTGGTCCTTAACGGCAAGTGGTGCTGGGCTGCATGGGGCCTGAGAGGAGAAAAAGTGAGGAGAGAAGAGAGGACAGGACAGGACAGGACAGGACCAAGGGCTGAAAAACAGCTGGGAAGGCGCTGGGCGCACAGCTGGTCCCCAGCGTCCTGAGGCCACTGCTGCAGAAACTGGGGACGGGGCAGGGCTGGGACAAATCCTGCAGGGCAGGGCGAGCGTGGCTGCGGGGCTGGAGCGGGTGTGCACGCGTGTGTGAGCTGGGCAAGGGGGGGGACACCTCCTGCAGCCCCTCTCCACCTGCCAGGAGCTGCTGGAGCCAGGGCCAGGGAATTTAGCGAGGCCCTGCCCCGGCCCAGGGCGGCAGCCGCCTGCCCGCCCGTCGGGGAATGCCAGAGCCCGGCTTATCTTTTGTCTGGAACAATAGAGGGCTCGGCCCTATTGTTCTACCTTGCACGCCCAGCCGGAAAGCGAGTCCCCTGGGGCAGGGGCTGCACAGGAGCTGCCTCTGGGGCTGCTCGGCGTGGGGGGATTTGCTGGCAGAGCTGCCACGGACACGGACACAGACACGGACATGGACATGGACATCCCCATCCCCACGGGCTCGGCAGGTGAATTCCCCAGTGGCTGAGGCTTGGGAGCTTTCCTGCTCAGTTTTCTCACCATAATATGGGCTCTGGGGAAGGGATGCCAGGAGCTGGAGGGTTAGCGTGAGGGTGGCCCCTGGGGGACCCAGCCGTACCTGCGTGGGCAGCGGCAGGGCAATGTTTGCCTCTCTTGGAGGCTCCTGGGCTGCGATTTGGGTGTCTAGGTGCGATACCTGCCCCTGGGCTTCCTATGCCCAGCTGCAGTGCTCTCAGCCCCAGCTGATGGTGTTAAATACCCCTTCCCCAGACCGTGCTCAGCCTCTTTTTGCTGCCTGAGCTGCACCCCCTGCAAAAAAAACAGCGTGCAAGGCAGCGGGGCGTGCACGCCTGCGTGTGTGTGTGTGTGCACAGAGCAAATGTGCCGGCCCCTGGCCCCGCTGAGCCGTGCAGGAGCCAGCCGGGACGAGGCACGTGGAGCCAGGGGCTGCCAAAGCCCTTTGCTGCTGGGAGCAGGCTTGGGGACCCGAGGGGAAGCGGGGACGCAGCGGGGCGCGGGGGGACAGGTGCCACCGGGGCTGCACGGGCACAAAGAGCCCCTTGTGCGCTGCGGGACACGGGGGTGGCTGGGGGCAATCGGACACCCCCTTGCAACAGGGGAGAGCCGCCTGCTTCTCGCCGGAGAGTCTCTGCTCTTGTCTTCGCCGTGTTTTTGTTGTGCACTGGAAATAATCCTGGCGGGGCAGGGAAAGCTTGTCCCCAAATCTCTCTGCATGACCAGGATTTCGTGGGCTTTATCTTCTCCGAAATGAGCAGGGAGAGGGGTGAGGCGAGAACCCAGCCGTGTGGGGTGGTCTCGGTTTGTGGGGTGGCGGCTGCTGGCTCCCTTTAGCCCTCCAGGGTGATGGAGGCCAGTGCCCCCCCACTGCCCCAGCAGCTCGCTCGTTTCTGTCCTGGTTGTGGAGCTGTGCAGACTCTGCTGTGCTCAGAAGTGATGAGCTGGGACCGGGAGCTGCCCCGGTGTTAATTTTGGGGATGGTTTAACCGGTGCCAGAAAAGCTTCCAAAAAAAATGTGCTTGGGGAGGGTGAGCGGGCAGGGAAGGAGATGGTAGAAATGCAAGGCTGGGAGGCATCGGCCGGATCCCTGCACCCTGGCAGAGGAGGTTTTGTGGAGGTGTGAGCCGAGTCCCCATCCTCATCCCTGTCCCCATCCCTCCGGGCTTCCCTGCCCGCCTTGATGACACTTTGCAAGCCCAGGTGGTGCTGCTTGTCCCCAGGCTGGGGGCAGCCCCAGTGCTCGGCCGGGTCTGCCCCGCGACCTCTCCCCTTCGCTTCCCCAGCGCTGTGTTTAGGGTGAGCTCCCTGGGCACGGGGGATGCCGCACGGCCCCTCCGCAGAGGACCCCAGCACCCGCAGCAGGAGGGGTGCGAGCTGAGCTGAAGTAATGGTAGCAGCAGTTCTGGGGCACGAAGCAGCCCCTCTGATTTCTCTTTCGCACTGAGCCCCACATGGCTGCATCGCGAGCCCCGTTGCTGCTGCTGGAGGCACACGGAGGAGCGTGGGGACAAGCTCCCTGCCTAGTCCTTACCCACGGGGGCCTGAATCCGCCCCGTAAATCAGAGTAACAGCATCCGAGCGGCCGCAGCTCCTGCTAATAAGGGAGAGAAGCCGGGCTGAAAGCATTTTCCTCGGTGGTCTTCATCCTGACCCAGGCAGCCGTGATCACCGAGCTGAACCGCGGCAGGAGTGGGGCTCGGGTCACCGTTAGGAAAGTTGTGATGGTTTGGGGGGGACGCTGGGCAGCTGCCGGCACCGATGCTTGGGGCTCCTTTTGCTTTCCCCGGGAGCCTGGCCATGGCACCAGCAGCTCCTGTCACGCCGGGAAAAATCTGTTGTCCAAATGTCAAACGGCCCCAGCAGCTGGGAGGTGGCGGCAGCCCCTGTCCCGAGCCCGGGCAGCAGCTGGGGAGGGCGAGGTGGCCTCGGTGGCGCCTGTGTCCCTCGGTGGCCAAGCGAGCCAGCACAGCTCGGGTGCACGGCCCCGTTTGCTGCAGTTACAAAGCCACAGAAGGTGAAACCGAAGGTTTCCGGCACGCTGCAGGCGGCTGGGTTTTGGGAAGCAGGCAGAAGCGTGCGAACGTGGGGTTTTGGCTTCGGTGCCAACTTTGAGGCACCCCTGAGCTCCTCTGGGTGCTCACGCATGAGCCTGGCTCACGTGGGAAGCACGAGGGCGACCAGACCCCCCCCCCCCCCCTCCCCGAGGGAATTCCCCTCCAAGCCTGGGGGCAGCTGGAAAAAATGACATTGATGGAAGGTGTAAAATGGCACAAGAAGGTCAGCAAGGGGTGAGAGAGGGGCGGGCATCGTGCTCCATGCCAGGGGACCCTTGGTCCTAAAGTGCTGGGGCACACAGCTCTGGTACGGGGTGAGCCGAGTGCCCTCGTGTAAGAGCCGGAGAGGAAAAGGGTCAAACGTCCTCACCCCTCCGTCATGCGATAGGAAAGTACTGTTTGTGAACAAGTCGAGTCAAACGTGCCCCGTGCTCTGCCTGGAAATGCTGAGTGAGTGAAATTGCACAAAAAGTGCACCGAGATTGGGCCCCTCGATAAGCCCCAGGGCCGCGCCTGGGTGCGGAGAGGCTGCGAAGGAAAGGAGGGCGGCGGCGCTCGCCGCGCTGCCTCGCCGCGCTCTGCCGGGTGAGTTGGCCTCGTCCTTCACCTCCTGGCTCTGCTCCCCTTACGGGAAGGGTTTCTTTATTTGCCTTTTTTTTTCCCCCCTTTTTCTTTAATTTCTTTTCCATAATTGATTGTTCGCTTCAAATCGATTGCATGGTGAGAGGTGGAGAGGGGGGCGGCTGAGCGGGCTGCTGGCTGTATCGATGGGTAGGGGGAGGCATGGGGGGTTAAGGGGTCTTGGGTCTGGGAGAGGTGCTGAGGACCTCAGCCGGGTCTTCTGTCCTGTGGGACGCTGTTGGTGGGGCCGTGGGCCTGATCCTGCCACCCCCGCAGGTGCCTCGTGCGAGAGCTCGGTGGTGCAGACCAGGCTTGCTGCTGCTTCCTCCACCAGCAAGCATTCTGCGAAGGAGGAGGCTTGTTTAAAAATTATTTCTGGTGCAGAAAAAAGGAGAGAAAGAGTAAATATGCGTTCTTCAAAGTTCCTCTCTCCTCCTGCTTCCCCTGCATCTTGTTAATGTGCTTCGATATCTGTATCTCCTGGGCTTGTGATAAAGGGGAAGAAAGGAAGGGCATGGGAAGGGGATGCAGTAGGAAGGGGGTCTTGGAAAATATTACGGTTGCAGGGCTTATGTTTTCCCCTGGAGTATTTAGACCTGCAGGGGAGGGTAATTTTTTTTCTTTTAGCCCTTCAGACAAAAGCCCTGCTCTCAAAGACCTGTGAGCGAGAGTGCTTTGAGTGCCGGTGCGTGCAAAAGCGCCGCTGCGCCGAGCCGTGCGGCTTCCCGCCGGCGTTGTGCAGGGTGCAGAGCTCTGCAAAGGCTCAGGAGGGGCTGCTCCCCCCTGGTTGTCCTCATCTGCTGCCAGCAGCCCCACTCAGAGCCCCCCTTACTCCCCAGGACCGGGTTGCAGCAGGTCCCCCCCTTGGTGCCACCAGTTGTCCCCTTCTGGTCCCCCTGCTGCGGGGCACGGTGTTATCTGAAGACATTTTCACACCAACCTGGGTGAGAAACCCATCCAGCCGCAGAGCCAAGGCTGGTGCACGAGCTTTTTCCTTATTGATACCAAAAGGAAAAAGAAATAAAAACAACAGAAACCCCGCGGACTGTCTCGTCCCAGGGCCAGGAAGCGGGGATGACCGGCGCGGTCCCCTGCCCATCACGTGGGCAGCCGCTGGGACTGTTCCCCGCGCCCGGTTCCCCCTGGGCTTTGCACGGCTTTGAATAATTCCAGCGCGACGGAGTTTCCTCCACTTCCCTGATGAGATCACTCCCCGCCTAATAAATCTCGCGGCCAGGAAGTTCCACCTGATGTGCAGTTTAATTTTTCCCCTACTTAAACCCATCCCGTCACTCATCTCGGTAAAGGAAAAATGTGTTTGGGCCGGAGCTGCGAAGGCGGTGGACCCGTGCCAGTTTACACCCCGAGCCGGCTCCGGCTGCCTCTTTTTGTTCAATTTTCTCCTTTTTTTGGTTCGGATGCTGCTGTCGGGGGTGCAGTGGGATGTGACGGGCTCTGCCGGACGGGCTCGCGGGAGGCTGAGTCCCTGCATGGTGCTCGGCGCCTGGCAAACCCCGCGGCAGGAGCCGGCTGCTTCCATCTCTGGGGTGAAAACATGCAGGAAAATAACACGTGCTGCTCGCTGGGCTTCGCCTCCTGCTGTGGCAGCCTCGGGGTCGTTCTTATTCTTTATTTTGAAGCTTTTCCTTAAGCTAGAGCTTCACAGCAGTGCACCCGAGGGCGAGCAGAGCATGAGTCCGGCTATTGCATCCTTAGGGTAAGCGCTGGTAAATCAGATGTGATTTAATTCCCCCCGGGCCAGCACGCTGGGGCTCTCTGCTCGCTGTCGGGTGGGGGTGGATGGGGGGGGGGGGGGGGGGGGGATGCAGGGGATGGCAGAGGGGGGGTCCCAGCAGGGCCCTGGTGCTGGGAGGCAGCATGGGGAGGGAGCAGCTGAGTAAGACAGGAAGGCACCGTGCCGTGATGTGTCCCTCTGCCATCTCATAAGAAACCAGAGCAAGGTGGTAAAAGAAACCTCAGAAGCCCTACGAAAGCAGCACCAACTGCACGCTGGAAATTGTTAGTAAGAGGGGCCATTGGGAGGAGGGGGAAAAAACCTGCGCAGGCTGCATCAGATGGGCTCCCGCACCTGGAGAGCGCACACGGTGTCTGGACATGGCCATTTTCAGGCAGGCTTTTGCTTTCCCTTTCCCACACCGAGCATCCTACAGGGCTGCAGCATCACCTCGCTGCTCCTGCCCGTTCCCCTTGGCATTGGGCTGCCTCCTCCGGGCACGGCGCAGCACCCGGAGCCACGGTGGGGCTGGGGGTTCAAGCCATGGGGTTATTCCACAGACCTCTTAAGAAAATGGGACCTGAGCCCCCCGAGGGCAGGGCTCCCCTGGAAGGACTCCGTCTGCTGCTGCTCGCAGGCGCTGTGCACAACCTGGGCCCTTCTCCTGCTGGCATGATGTAGATCCATTCTGTCAAGCAACGCAGATCCTTTCCTTCCCCCCTGCCACAGCCCCAGATTCATTTTTTTTTCTCCCCGTCTTGCTCGCGTAGATCCTTAAGTGAATTTAGCGATTAACACATTTTGCCCTCCCTCCCCAAGTTTGGAATAGCAGGACTGATTAGATTTCCCCCGAACATCTGAAGGGCTTCTCGGCCGGCATGCATCAGCGAGATATGCATTTCATTAGCAGTCCTAGATGCGGCCCAGAGGCCTTTGAAGAAAGCAGGTTGGGTTTTGGGATAGAATTAGCAAATGCTATTCTAGCTGTTTGTAATTGCTTTAGGGTTAAATCTTCCGAGAGCCGGGCAGTAAGAGGAGCCGGGCATTTCTACTTTTCATCTTAGTAATGGAGAATTGGTGCCCCCCCCAACAAAGGTGGCCGTGCCGGAGCTGTGACAATGCGAGCCCCAAAAGCAAAGGGGAAAACCCTTCCCCTGTGGGGCACGAGTCCCAGCCCTGTGGGATCGGGGCCAGAGGGGAGCTGGGTGCCGGGGGGTGCAGGTGCTTCTTGCTGGGAGTTTCCGTGACGCTGTCCCCGTTGTGTCACCGCTTCGCCCCGACATTTCCGGAGGCCGTTATCCTCCGCAATGGCGACGTTGCCTTCAGGGAGCTGCTGGAAGCTGGACAAAGCGTCGTCTGTTTCGCTTGGGCAGTGGGAATCCCAGCTCTCGCTCAAGCTGGGGCTTTGCCCGCGAGCCCCCGAGGTTTTGCCCGGACAGAGACCCCAGGTGGGGGCCGGGGGTCGATCTAGGACAGCGAAGGAGCCACCGCTGGAGCAGGGATGCTCGTGGGGGCATCCTGCCTGCAGCAGGGCTTGGCAGGCAGGTGTCGTCCTGCTGCCTTGACCTGCACTTGTTGGGTGCTGACCACAACCACGGGGCCGTTGGCCCCCCCAGATCCCCCCCCCCCCCCGACTTTCCAACGCTCGCCCTTCTTGGCACTGGTTTTGTGTTTTTTTTCCAGCAAGCCGAGCTCTCGGCAGCCTTCTGGGAAAACGGAGGCCGGGGCTTTCCGTGGGAGTGCCGGGGGCAGGTAAGGTGTTAGAGAGGATGTGTAAAGCACGGGCTCGCCCGAACGCAGCGCGTTTCCGCTGCTGCAGCACCTCGGTTTTTGGGGCAGGATGGGTGCGCGCTGGGGAACGCGCGCCCTGCGAGCGCCGCTGCTGCTCCGTGTGCCCCGGACACGTGGAGCCGTGGCTGTCACGTGGCGGCGGCGTTTCTGCTGCTGGATAAGTTCGGCATCCAGACGTCTTCTGGGCTTAAAACCTGCTTTTTCAGTAAATGCCGGGGTCTCGCGCTTTCTTTTTGCTGAGTGTTTCTGGGTGGCGATCCTCGGTATTTGTGAATGGGTCTGTGCGAGAGCCCTAACGGCGATTCCTGCAGCAGCCTGGCTGCGAGCCACGCAGGCTGCGCTTCCCAGCTCCGCCGTGTCCCTGCCGGTGTCCCCAAAGGTCACCGTTTCCTCCCGCTAGTGACAGCGCGGCGGTGGGGACAGCATAGGGCGAAGGGCCGGAGGCTGATGGCAATCCTTCGTGAGCTCACAAAGGTGAGAAGCAAAGCCACAACCCCACTATTTGACACCCACTGAAGACCCTCTCCCATCAGCTGCCGGCTGCTGCCCCCTCTCCGGGCAGCAGCCCACCAGGGGACGTGCCACGTCCCCGCGGGATGGCAACCCCGTGAACTTCCCAGCCGGGGGCCTTCACCTCGGCCACCCCAGCGGGCACGGAGCGGCCCCGGCAGGAGGAAGCCATCCGTTCTTTTATGTGCGAAGGCACGCTGGGCGGAAACGCTTGGAAAGGGCCCCGAAAGGACGTTCCAAGTCTGGCAGGAAAGCGGCCCGCTCGTCTGGCAGGAGACGGGCTATTGTCTGTGCCGGTGGCTGGAGGGATTCCTTGGGTCTGTGTGGAAGGAGAAAACCTGTGCGTGGCTTATCTTTTTTTCCTCTGCCCTCTCCCGAGGGGGTGCTGGGGGCACAAGCGTGGTGGCGGCGACGCGTGGCTCCTGCCCGTGGTGCCTTCACGCCACCCTGGCTCTCGGTGCCCCCTCGGGTTTTTGCCCTTGGCCATGCTTTGTGCTCTCTCCCTGGCTGGGGAGGGATATATGAACTGATAATTTTCTGCTGTAATTGTGTAGAAAGAGGAAAAGTAAAAAGCTGACAGCCTCCTGGCTCCCCTGGTCTACGTGATGGGGCCGGTAATAAAATCTGGGCAGCCCAAGTCGCCCCGTCAAACATTGGGATGCTCTCCCTGTGTCCCACTTCTGCCGAGTCCTTGGCACTGCAGTCCCATGGGGAGGGAACAGCCCTGGTTGGAGGCAGGATCAGCCCCGCGGTGAGCAGGGGTGCAGGACCCAGCCTGCCCCTGTGTTCACCCTCTCTCCTGGGCCAAAAGGAGGTGGAATTGCCCAAATGGGATCTTCCCTGTCACTCTTCCTCACAGCTCAGGGGAGTTTGTATGCTTGTGGCTTTCTGCCCCCCTGCACTCGCTGGTGTTTTTACAAGAGTTTGGGTTTCACCGAGCCTCAGCGCATGCGCCCCAGCCCTGCCGAGCCGTAGGCAGCCGCCCTGCGAGCACAAACCCTCCGTACCCATCCCACAGCGCACATTGCTGCCTTTTTCCCCCCATTTGTGCAACTGGGACAACCAGCCCGCAGGCAGGAGAGGCTCTGGGGGCTGGGGGGGGGTCAGCAGGAGGCACACACTCATCCCCCTCCCCGTGGTGCCAGGCTCTGCCCCTGGCCCTTGGAGCCGTTGTGCGACGCAGACGGGGCAGATAGGATCAGCGTGCAGCCAGGAAGGGTGGCACAGCACACGGGGAGAATTGCAGGACGTGCCATTGAGGGGTGCTAACGGAGGAGGAAAGCGGCCCGGCAGTGCGCTGTCGCCGTCCCGAGGTGGCAGCCCCTCGGGCTGGAGGTTTAGCTGGCACGAAGCGGCTGGTGCCTGTTGGAGGCAAGGTGGGCAAGTGAGGCATGCTGGGGATGGATGTTTTAGGGCTTTGGTGGTCGCAATAAGCCCCCCTCGTGCTGCCCAAAGGCTCCTGGGGACGCCTTATCCCCCCCCCGTGGGCTGGTGGCACTCGTTTGTTGTGAATCCTGCCTGCGCTGTGACTCCCCAGGCGGGCACTTCTCATCCACGCGCCGTTCGCTCCGTTCCCCTCCACCCTTCATTAAACGGGAAACATTAAAGGTGAAGATCTGTTACACGAAGACGTGTTCCCGGTGCCAAGGCAATTGTCCCCGTCCCTATTGTCTGCGCAACAGAGGAGCCCTTGAGCTGAGCACCTGAGACTGCCGGCACAGGCCTGGTACAGAGCGAGCCTGTAACAAGATAACTGCGCTTTTCTCCTTTTTCTTCTCCTTTTATTTTTAATATATATATATATATTTCTGTTCGGCAAACTGTACAATAAACCCACAATGAGGCCCCTTTCAACAGCCCCCTTTAAAGCACCAGCCCCATTTTAAGAGTAAACTTCCAGCGGCCCCGGGAGGTTAAGGACAATGGGAAGGTGACCTGCCAGAGGAGTGGGATTTGATAGGAGATGTGCTCCTGGAGGGGCAGGAAGGCGAGGAGTGGGGTTTTTGCCTTTAAAGACAGGCTGAAGGAAGGTGCAGGGGTGCCGTCACTGCTTCTCCTCTCCCGTGCTGGGTTCAGGTTGTTTCTGTTGCTGCTCCCCCAGCTTCGGTCCGTGCACATGGAGCTGCGCTCAGCACCCAGCCAAACTCCCACCTTCACTCCCCTTTTTATTCCTGCATCTTCCCCCGAATTATAAAAATACCTGAGGCAATAAGCACCATGCTTTGGTGCCTCGGTTTCCCCACCTGCAGCACGGTGAGAGCACAGGACCAAGGGCCACATCCTGCCCCTTGCTGCTCCCCCAGCTCCGGCTCCCGGCGGCTCGATGGGTGCAGCACCCGCAGCCACGGGGCACGGCTTCCCGCTGGCTCCCCGCCATCCCCGTTTCGGTGCCAAAAGCGCCCGTTTCCTCCCCGGCCGAGGCGTGCCGAGGGCACACGGGGTGTGTTTTTACGCCGGCGGGGCTGGGAGGGACGCGCGGTGGCAGTGGCTGGGGTCCCCTCCTGGCCGCCCCCCGAGGTGGGCTGGGGGCAGGAAGGGGCGACGCGGGCGGTGCTGCAGGATGCGGGCAGATCCCGTGCGATGCCGGGGCCGGGAGGAAGCCCACGAGCCCGGAGAGCGCAATGATTTGTTCGGAGAAGGGCAGGGAACTGAGATTAAAAAAAGCCCTGCTAAGATCAGAAACTCTGGCGCGCACAGTGCCCCATTGTTGAGCTGTCACACTTCCCTTTACTTTATTGCTTTTGTCCAACACCCTATTGTTCCACTTCCTTTTGTCCCCTATTCAGAGCCCTGGCTTTTCATTACCCAGCCGGCCTTGTTGTTTTCGTTTCTTTTGTTTGAAGTTCCTGAGAGGAAGGTTTTATTTTCAGCGGGTTGATTAATTCGCAGCTTGAGCTGGCCTTTGTTTGTTGTGTCACCGCTGCCCCGAGTCGGGCAGCCGGCTTCGGCCCCCAGCCCGAGCCGCCCGGCTCCCGTTTTGGGGGGCCCCGAGATGCTGGGGGGCAGGCGTGAGCCCCCGGAGGGTGCAGGTCTTGGGGGTCCCTGCTGTGGGGTGCAGACCCCCCGCATCCCCAGCACACCGTGGCCCCTGCAGCCCCTGTGGTCCTGCACCCTCCAGCCTGGATCCCGGCGGTGCAAACCCCGTCCTTAATGGCCTCCTTTCCCCTTTATTCCTCCCTGAAAGGCGAGCTTGGGGAGGGTGACGTTTGCTGCCATTGGTGCTGTGCAGCCTGAGGGTTGGTGGCCCAGGAGGGGAAATCCCTGCTAGGAGCACCGCAGTCGGGCTCTTCCCCTTGCCCCCCGTGCAATCCCATTGCGGGGGATGCGGTCCCGGCTTGTCCCATTTGGGAATTCGGCCTCTGCCACCCGGCGCTGGCAGACCCCATGGAAAAGGCTGGCCGTGGCGATGCTCGGTGTCCCCTCGGGTCACTTCAGAGCCCCTTGGTGCCCAGCCAAGGGCCAGCAGCCCCAGCACGGTCATGGAAACCCCGCAGAACAGCGAGGGCACAGCTTCAGCAAGACCATTACCCCTGCAAACCATTGGCACGGAGCACCCTGCTATGGGGCAGGGCTGGGCAAAGGGGTGCCCCTGCTCTGGGGGGGAGCAGAGGGACCCCATCGCCCCGCTGACAGCCCCGCCGCCCCGCAGGATGTCCATGAGGAGCCCCGTTTCTCCCCACCTGGAGCTCGATGGGGCGGGCAGCATGGTGAACTGCACCATCAAGACGGAGGAGAAGAAGGAGGGCGGCTACGAGTCCCCGCCGGGGGCTGCCCCCAGCGCCGAGCCCCGTCCCAGTGACCCCCCGGGACCACCGCCGAGGGAGGGCACGGACCCCCAGGCCCTGCCGCAGGTGGGTCCCACGGCTGTCACCTCCTCCCCCCGGTCCTGGCCTTGACGGAGCCCGGGTCCCACCGGGCTGGCAGTGTGCTGCATATCCCGCCCTGGGCAGACGGGGGTTGTTGTTTCTCCGAGCTTTTATTCCTCATCCTGAGGAAATGAAGCTGAAACCTGAGGCTCCCCCAGGCTTTCTGGCCGCTGCCGATGCTCTCGGGTCAGCCCTGGGATTTGCCTTTGGCCTGCAGCCTCCGTGGCCGCCTGCAGACCTCCTCCGCACGGAGTCCTAGGGCCACCCTCTCATTTTCCCATTACAGTTGCTCTTAGGCTTCCCCTCCCCCTGGCCCGTAGCCTCCCAGGCTCAGAGGAGAAAGGCAGCCTAAAAAAATAGCAGCAACCTCCTGCAAACAAGTCCTGGCCACAGGAGGAGCGGAGATGCTCTCCAGCGGGGCTGCTCCCCAGGGGTTGGGGATGTGCCGCAGGGTTGCGTGGTCCCGTGGCCAGCCTGGTGGGGCTGGCTCTGAGCATCCCACCGGCTCAGCACCACCTGCCAAGAGCCCCGTGGATGTCCCTGTCCATGGGAACCTCCACCAAGTGACAATGTGTGTGTCGCAGGAGTCCCACTCGCCTGCCAGTGATGTGCTGGAGCCCCGGCGCTCGGCCTTCGAGCCGGCTGTCAGCAGCCAGGAGAAGCTGGACTTCAACAAGAACTTAAAAGAGGGTAAGAAAGGCTTCTGTGATTTACCTCCCGGCTGTTTTCGGAAATTTTGGGATGGGAATAGCCATCCCATGCTGAGCCTCGGGCTGTGCTCACGTGGCTCTCGTCTCCTTCCCTCCTCTCTCCTGCCCCGTGTGCCTGCCGCTGGGGACAGTGATGCCAACCATCGAGAAATTGTTGTCCAGTGACTGGAAGGAGCGGCTGCTGGGCCGAAACGCTGCCGAGACCAAAGAAGTGAAGGGTGAGGTCCCCTCCCTGCCTCCTCAGAGCCCACGGGGCCAGCAGCTTTGTGTTCCCCCCGCCAGCAGGAGGGGAGGCGTGTGCGCAGCTTTGTGCATTTTACAGACGGGTATTTCATAACCAAAATGTTTATTTGATTTTTTTTGGGGGGGAGGGTTCCTAGTAAGAGCTTGCTCCGATGACATAGGGATGATAGAGCACACTGGGTCTTGTAAACATCCCATGCACTGTCCCCTGGCCACCCTTTGCCCACCTGATGCTTCTCACCCCTTCCCAAGCCCCTGACCCGCAGCCTCGTGGCTTCTTCCCTGGCGCAGGAACCCAGGAGAGCCTGGCGGAGAAGGAGCTCCAGCTCCTCGTCATGATCAACCAGCTGTCCACGCTGCGGGACCAGCTCCTGACGGCGCACTCGGAGCAGAAGAACATGGCCGCGATGCTCTTCGAGAAGCAGCAGCAGCAGATGGAGCTGGCGCGGCAGCAGCAGGAGCAGGTGGGCTCGGGTGCCCGCGTGGCCGTGGGGCAGGGCAGCCTGCTCGTGGGGACTGTCTGTCCCTTTGGGGATGGCTTTGGTATCCTCTGGGCACAGACACAGGACTGGGGGACAGGGAACAGGGGCAGGGTCACCCTCGAAGTGATGGGGAGGTGGCTTTGGTGTTGGGGGCTGCAGGATTTTGGTGTTTGCCCAGAAACCGTCCCTATTTCCGTGCCCATCCCAAGACTTCCTATCATGCTCCTTGCTACCAGGAGGCTCGGTCGTAGCTGTCCATCCCCTTCTGCCTGCTGAGGGTGGCGGCCAAAGGAGGTCCTCAACATCATGTGCCCTTCCTGACTGCTCTCTCCTTTCTCTGTAAACATTGATTTGTTCCTCAGCAGCGGCCCAAATGATGCCAAGTGCAGGGGTGACATGCCTGGCACATGGGGTGTGGGTGACACGGTCCCTTCCCAGCCTATTTCTCACCTTGTGCCTGTCGAGGTGGCTCAGGGACACTTCATATAGCACCCTACCCACCCACGGGAGCCCACGGGAACCTCTGCAGCCTCTGCTCTGCCGGTGTAGGGCAGCTCGTGCCCCACTGGGGCTCGGGGCTCCCTGTTCCCGTGTCTCAGCCCCGCTGTCTCCCTCCTGCCAGATCGCGAAGCAGCAGCAGCAGCTCATCCAGCAGCAGCACAAAATCAACCTGCTGCAGCAACAGATCCAGGTAAAGGTGGGGAACACCCCGGTGCCACCCCACAGGGCCAGGCTGACAGGACGTCGCCCGCCTGCAGTGGCCCACAGGGGTCACCCGGCCTCTCCGCTCCTCTCCCCCTCTTCCCTCCAGCAGGTCAACATGCCGTACGTCATGATCCCCGCCTTCACCCCCAGCCACCAGCCTCTCCCCGTGACGCAGGACCCCCAGATAGCGCTGCCCATCCAGCCCATCCCCTGCAAACCAGGTGAGCGGGGTCCCTGGGGTGCAGGGGCACCCTGTGGGGTGGCCTCGTCCCCCGACGCCTCTGTCTCTGCTCCCCGCAGTGGATTACCCCGTGCAGCTGCTGCACAGCCCCCCTCCTCCCACGCTGAAGAGACCCAGCGGCTCGAGCCACCTCCAGATGCAGGTACAGCCCCAAAGCATCTGTAAACCCCCCAAAAAAACCCCACAGCTGGGGGACCGAGGGCAGCACATCACCCTGCCTTCTCTCCTCTGCTGCAGGAGACCTCGCAGCCGCTGAACCTGACGGCCAAACCCAAAGGCTCCGAGCTTCCCAGTGCCTCCAGCTCGCCCAGTTTGAAGATGAGCAGCTGCCAATCCCTCACGCCGAGCCACGGGGCCGCGAGGGACCTGCAGACCAGCCCGTCCAACCTGCCTCTGGGTGGGTTCCCAAAACCGTCACCAGCAGGGGGTCCATCCTGAGCCCTCCCCTGGGCACCTCCCAGGGGCAGGAGGCATCCCTGCTCCGTGGGGTCCCACCTTGCTGGGGTGGGCAGCAGCCACCCCACTGCTCCGTACAACCCCACAAGCAGCCCGCTAGGTTTGCGAGGGCAGGACGGGTGCTGCAGGGTTTTGGGGTGCTGATGCTGACGGGTGCTCTGGGGTTTGCCACCAGGCTTCCTGGGCGAAGGCGATGCCATCACCAAAGCCATCCAGGACGCGCGGCAGCTGCTGCACGGCCACGGCGGGGCCATGGAGGGCGCGCTGAGCCACCCCTACCGCAAGGTGAGCCAAGCCTAAATCCGCCCCATCTCACCCCAATCGGTCCCCACCCGAGGAGTAACATCCCCTCCGCCTCCCCGCAGGATCACGTCGGCATTGACACTTCCCCGGTGAAGGAGCGGCTGGAGGAGGCCCCCGCGCACCGCCTGGACGAGGCGCTGCTGACCTGCGAGATGGACGGTAGGGCCGGGGGGCAGGCAGCAGGTCCCGCGGGGCCACGCCGCCTCCTTCCCCTCGCCCCCTGAGCCGGCCCCGGCTTTGCCTCGCAGGCTCGCGGCACTTCCCCGAGTCCAGGAACAACAACCACATCAAGCGGCCCATGAACGCCTTCATGGTGTGGGCGAAGGACGAGAGGAGGAAGATCTTGCAAGCCTTCCCGGACATGCACAACTCCAGCATCAGCAAGATCCTGGGTGAGTGCCCCGCGGCCGTCCTGCTGCTGCTCCCCTTGGCGGGTGGGCAGCCCCGAGCTATGGTCTGGGGTGAAATGAGGAGCAAAACGTTCTCCTGGCGCCTAGTCCGGACCCAGTGGGCCTTAAAATGTGTGATAAAGGCGTGCAAGAAGGGACAGGGGGAGGTGTGCAGGGGCACGCTGCGTGTCAGGGATGAGGGCAGGCCTGGACCCGCTGCGTTTGGCCACCCGGGGTCCCTGGGTGCTGCTCACACCAGGGTTCCTGGGTGCTCATCCCATGGGTGACCATCACCTGCTCACCCTGCAGAGCACCGGCAGGGTCCTGTGGGGCAAATTCCTCCTCTGGCTGATGGTGCCCTGGCCAGTTTTGGAGCCCGGCACCATTTTATTGCCATCCTCTCCAATTGGCCTCCACCTGAGCGCAGCAGCTGCGCTTGCCTCCCTCCATCCTCACCCTTCCCTGCACCCCGTGGCCCTCCTCATCCCTCCGGGATGATGCTACGGCACTTTGCACCCTCGTCGGTGTCTGTAGCAGCAGCGGCCTCATCCAGCCACGTCCCAGCCCCATGACTCTGATGGTCCTGCAGCAGCTCGCTGTCTCTCCAGCCCTTCCCCGCGGCCGTTTCGCCCCAGCCTCCGGCTATTAAAAGCGAGCGGTGCGGTCTCCAAAGAGCCCGTCCCAAGGGCCAAGCCGAGCGTGCGGCGGCGCAGCGCAGCCCCGCTGTGGGTTACCTACAGCACACGCACCTCGCTCCGCCGCCGGCTCGTTTTAGCAGCTCCGCTTGTTAAAGAAGAAACGAAACAACCGCCAGGCTTTTCCCTTTGAGGGAACGTGCGGGCAGGATCTGCTCGCAACCGCCGGGGGCCGGGGGGGTCTGGGAGCGGGTGCTCTGTGGTGTGCTTGTTGCTCCCACGCTTGATGTCCGTGGCTTTAAATAACTGGCGCCGTTTTCTGCCTGGCAGCCGGAGCCGCTCGCCGCTCACGGGTGCAAATTTAGCAGGTGAATACCTGCAGGCGAGCGGTCCGGGGACGGTGCTCACCCAGATCGGGGGTTTTGGGTCCTGCGTGCTCTCCGGCACGGCTGCTCCTGAAAACGTGGGCTCGGCACAAAGGGCTGAGCAGGTGGAGGACGCCTGAGCAAGGTGGACGTGGGGCGTGCACGCCTCCATGCTGTGGTTCCCCTGGGGTGCCCGGCTCGTGGTGATGCTCCCTGGGGAGCTGGGCTGGGCTGGGGGGCGAAGGAGACCCAAGGGAGGGACATGGAGCCTCAAAGAGGATTTAGGGGTTGGGGGTCTGTGTAAGTGTCCAGCCCAAAAGCCCTGCTCAGAGCCCTGCTGACACCACAGTCAGATGAGGATGCTCATGACCGTGTCCTGTTGACCCTGAGCGTCTCCATGGCTGGAGATCCCACACCCCGCTGGGACCTTGTCCCAGGGCTGCACCGCTCCCAGCAGGCTGAATCCTTTCCCTGTGTCCAGCTGTGATTTCCCTTGTGGCTGCTGCCTCTTGTCCTCCACTGTGCACCTGTGAGAAGAGCTGAGCTCGGTCTTCCCCGTGCCCCTTTTATGCGGTGGAAGACGCAGTCACAGCCCCTGCGCCTTGCCTGAGCCATCCCAGCTCCTGCTCCCTGGTGGCCACCGCTGCAATTCTTCCACCGTGCCCATCTCTCCCCAGGACTGGACACAGATCCAGCTTCAGACCTCGGTGCAGCACCGAGGGGACTGATTCTGTCCCTCCCCAGCCTGGCCCCGGCCAGCACCCTTTGTGCGGTGCCCCGCTTTGCTCTCCTGCCTCGGGTGCTGGCGGAGACGACAATAAAGGTCAGCCAGCGGGGGAATTCGAGTCACACGCTGGTACAGCCTATTTTAGCTGCAGCACCTGCTCGCCATACCTTGGAGAGGGGAGAGACGTGAAAGCTGTGGCCGGAGAGGTGCCGGGAAGGTCAGGGCTGGGGACTTCTTCCTGGCATGCCGCTGGGCCAGCTGCCACCTGCAGCACGGGGCTCCCATGGGTGCCATCAGCCCTGGCTCCTGTCCCTATTGGGGCAGCCGCATCTCCCCAGGGCCCCACGGTCCAGGGCTGCGTCCCGCTGCTGCGTGCGAGTTCAGGTGTGCGCAGCACAAGGGGAGCGTGCACGAGCGTGAATACCGTGGGAGTGTGCGCGCTGGGCTCATTGCAGCAGGTGGGGGAGCCGCAGCACGGCAGGGGCTAAGCGTGCCCCTCTCTGCGCAGGCTCCCGCTGGAAATCCATGACGAACCAGGAGAAGCAGCCCTACTACGAGGAGCAAGCCCGGCTGAGCCGGCAGCACCTGGAGAAGTACCCCGACTACAAGTACAAGCCCCGGCCCAAGCGCACGTGCATCGTGGAGGGGAAGCGGCTGCGCGTGGGCGAGTACAAGGCGCTGATGCGGAACCGGCGGCAGGACGCGCGGCAGGGCTACTTGATAGGGTAACGTGCGGGGTGGGGGCAGCGAGGGGCTTGTGCGTCGTCCACCCCCCCCAAAAAAAACCCAGCTGGTGACTGCATCCCCCTGTCCCGCAGGCCCCAGGGCAGCCAGATGCCCCCCGCCTCCTCGGACGTGCTGTACCCGCGGCCGGTGGGCATGCAGCTAACGCCCCCCCTGATGGAGCACTACCTGCCCCGCAGCATGGACCCCAACATGCCCGTCATCGTCAACACGCGCAGCCTCAAGGAAGGCGACGGCGGGGACGACGGGCACTCGGTGGCCGACGGCGAGATGTACCGCTACAGCGAGGACGAGGACTCGGAGGGCGAGGACAAGAGCGATGGCGAGCTGGTGGTGCTGACGGACTGAGGGGGGGGCCGGGCGGGGGGGCAGGCAAGGCTGGCGGCCTCCCCACGGGTTTGGGATGCGCTGGGAGCAGAGGAGGAGCTGCGATGGGGAGGGCAGGAGGCTGCCACCTGCCTTGCTGTCTGGGTGACCGCACGGAGCCAGCACCCGCATTTTGGGGGGCGCTGCCCTCGGGAGGTGACGGAGCAGCGACGCACGCTGCCGGGTGTTCGGGTACGTGGCCGTGCCACCC
This sequence comes from Anser brachyrhynchus, assembly GCF_964034855.1. Classification (NCBI taxonomy): domain Eukaryota; kingdom Metazoa; phylum Chordata; class Aves; order Anseriformes; family Anatidae; genus Anser; species Anser brachyrhynchus. The sequence goes on along the minus strand of NC_137720.1, from coordinate 3,265,298 downwards.
CAAGGCGCACGGGGTGGCTGCTGCTGCTGGGAGCATGGCTCCACAGCTCGGCTCTGCACCCTGCTCGGGTGCCACCGAGCTGTCCCCTCCCTGCACCCCCCCCAACCCCCAGGAGGGGATGGGGATGTGGGAAAACCTCCGGAGCATCACCCAGCCCTCCACCCCGGCACCCTAGGGACCCTTGCTGAGAGCCTCACCTGCGGCACCCGCCGGCCCCCCAGGACACGGGACGGGGACACGCTCGGCAGAGCCCCCCCCACCCTGCCGCGTCTCCCTCCCGGCCGTCAGAGCCTGCCAGTAAATTCCCACGGAGCCAATTTTAGCTCTCGCCTGGCCGGAGCACGAGCCAAGGGCTCTGAGGAGCTCTTTATGCTCCCGACAGCCCTGGCCCACTTTGTAAATAAAGCGGGGGCTGTTCCCTGCCTGCGCCACTGCCCCGACCCCCCCCCCAGCAGCCCCTGGGTACGTGCCGTGATGCCGGGGTGCATCCCGGGGGGGGGGGGGCGGTTTCCCCTCTTGCCCCAGCTCGGTGAGCTGCACCCGCGACCTGCATCGCGCAAAAGAGACGCAGGGAGGGAGAGGAAAAACAGGGATTTAAAAAAAGGAAATTAAAAGGAAAAAAAAAAGGGAAAAAATAGAAAAAAAGAAATTTTTTTTAAAAAAGAAAAAAAGAAAATTTTTTAAAAAATAAAAGGAAAAAATGAAAAGAGGGAAATTAATAAAAGGAAAAAATTAGAAAAAAGAAAAATTAAAAAATAAAGAAAAATTTTAAAAAAAGGAAGAATTAAAAAAATAAAAGGAAAAATTAAAAAAAAAAAAGAAAATTAAAAAAGAATAAAAGGGAAAATTAAAAAAAAAAAAGAAAGAAAATGTAAAAAAAATAATAAAATAGGACTTTGCTGCGGCCAGCACCCCCCAGGGGCTGGCGGGGGCTGCAGGGGCCGGCGCGGAGCCCGCGCTCCGCCGTGTGGCCGCAGGCGGGGCAGCGAGCGAGGCGCCGAGGCTGGGCTCCGGGCACCGTGCCCCCCCCTCCGCCCCGGGGGGGGGTCCTGCCTCCTCGCCCACCCTCCTGCCTCCTTCCCCTTGTCAGTGCTTTATTTATTCCCCCTCCCCGGGCTGCTCAGGCTGGGGGCGGGTGGGTTGTGCTGCGGGGGGGGGGGGTGGTGGTGGGGGGGGGCTGGATGCGGCCGTGCCCGCCGAGGGGCAGCTTTTCCTCTCTCGTTTGTTTTTTTTTTTTTTTTTTAAAGACTGTAAATATAGATAGAGCTTTATTTTGTTAATAAGACGAGTAACTTAACCTGTATATTTCACATACTTGTTTACAACTGTCCCCCCCCCACCCCCCACCCCTTGGCACAATAAAGCTGACTTTTTGGAGCTGAGCAGGGGCTGGGAGAGCTGGGCTGGGGGCTTCACCCCCGCGTTCCCTGCCCCTCTTCCAGCACAGCCCCGAGGCTTTGCTCCCTGCGTTTTCTCTCTGCTGTTCCTCAGCTCCTTCTCCTGCCTGCGGGGGGGGGTCCCAAGCTGCCCCCCCCCTTCCCACCTGTGATTTCTTGGGGGGTCTCGGCCCCTCGTAGCCACTTTGGGGCTTCAACCTCCTCCGCCCGGTGCCTGCTGCAGCTCCAAGCTGCCCTCCCCAGAGCACAGAAGCCCACCCTACAAGGGGACCCCCCCCGTCCTCTCCCCCCACCCTGCTCTGCCCTTCCCCAGGAGAGCTCTGGGTGCTCCCCCCAGCCCCGAGGGTGCTGCCCCTGCTCCAGCCCCAGCCACCACGCATCCACGGGCCCCCCCTTTCCAGCTACCAGCAGCTTTTATTGTGCACCAAAACGAACACCAGATGCAACAAAAAGTCCCGCTTTTCGCTGGGGTAGGTTCCTGGGCCCTGACAGTCCACCGCCTCCCCCCCCCCAAAAGCTGACCCCCCCCCCCCCAGCTGCTGATGATGCACGACCCCTGTCATGAGCTGGGCAGTGCTCAGCGGGATGGGCTCAGCCTCGGACAGCCTGGGGAGGGGGACAGCAGCCGAGTGCCACCCAGGGCCAAAGCTGTGCCCCCTTCATGGGGCAGGGTGGCTTCATCACCAGGGTGTCCCACGCAGGGACACGGCCCTGCACCAAGGGCGCAGAGGGGAGCACAAGGATGGGGCAGCACCGAACCCCCCCCCCCGGTGCTGGGGGAGCTGGGAGCCCCCCCTGCCCCGCTGTGGGATGCTGCAGGTGGAGCCGGGGAGGTGGTGGGGGCCCAGGAGACCGCGGCCCCCAGGGAAAAGCGGCTGTGGGCTGAGCGCAGTGCAGGGGGTCGGGCACCCGGAGCCATCGCTGCCCCTCGCTGCCTTGCAGCATCACGGTCCAGCTTGGAGCCGGTATAGAAAAGGATCCCCTGCTCAGAGACAGCCCCAAATCTGGGATCAGCACTGACCTAAAAGGTGGGTTTTGGGGGGTGAGAGCCCGAGGGACACCGAGCGGGCAGGGCAAGGAGGCAGGGAGCCGCGAAGCCGACGGGCGCAGCGTGTGCGTTGGGCAGCTGAAGCAACCTGGCAGCGCTCGGGGCTGCTGAGCAGCTGGGGGGGGGAACCTGTTCCCTCCCTTGGGGACGGCACGGAGGGAGCAAACCCGCTGCCAGGCCCAGCAGCAGCGGTGCCAGTGAGGCACGGAGCCGCTGGGCAGCAGGGCTGAGCCGGGGCTCGGCGCTCGGGCGGTGGGTGGAGAGGCTTCCTTGCGCAGGCAGGGGCCTCCCCGAGGCCGTGGTCCTGTCGAGCGTCTCGTGGTCCAGTCTTGGGTATGTCCAGGGTGCCCTTTAATCGGTGGCTGGGGCAGAGCTCCTCTTCCCCCTTGCCACCAGCAGGACCTGCCCTCACCCCCGGCTGGGGCGGGGAAGGGGCGAGGGGGGTGCCGGGGCTGTGGACGCAGCAAGGACAAAATAGCTCAGGGTCTCACGGGCCAGAGATGCTATTTGGAGAGCTGCAGGGCTGTGACCACCGGCTTCATCTTGAAGTACTGTTTAAATCTTAGCTTTGCATATCTGCCGAAAGAGGGATGGCCATGAGACGCTCGCCCCCACCCCGGTGCTGACTCCCCGGGCTGCAGGATCCATCCAGCGGGGAGGGACCTTTGGGGACGTCGGTCCCCTCCAGCCCCGCGTGGACTCACCTTAAGAAGTTAAAGTCTATGGTAGAGTATTTATCCTGGATCAGGCCCCAGCATGCCCAGAGGAAATGGGATGCCTGCAACAAAAGAAGGATCAGAAACTGGCAAGCAGCATCCCTGCCCGCAGGACGAGATGCTCTCGTCTCTCCCGGCTGGGTCCCAGCAGCCCCACGGCCGTGACGACAGGACACGGGGTGGCAGCCAGCTGGGGCCGGCCCAGGCGTGTAATTTTATATGCTCCGGAGGCAGATGGCAGCCCGGGTGAGGAATGCCAGCAGGAAGGATGCTGAGCAGCCACGCAGCATGCTTGGGGCACCAGCTCAGGGCACGTACTCAGGGGTGTCCAGTGTTCGTGGCTGGATGCCCCTCCTGACCCCACAAAAGTGGGCAATGGGGATTTGGCACCACTGGGACAGGTCCCTGCTGCAGCAAAGGGCTCTGCTGGGAGGGATGGGGGCAGAGCTCGGGTGTTCTGCATGCAGAAGGGTGCAATTTGGTCAGGGGCTGCCTCTCCTAGGTAGTTTTTGCTTCGGCCTTTCTGAAAATCAGCTTTGTAAATGCTCTTGGCAAAAGTAAAGGGGTCAGGATGCCACCATCCCTCTCACAGTTGAAGTGTCCCCATCCCTGCAGCAGCCTGCAGCACTGCTGGGGACCTCCACCTGCCCCAGCCCAGGTTGCTCTGACATGGGGAGGAGAGAACCAAACCCCCTCACATCAGCCCCGCCGTGCTGGAAATCACCGTGCCAGCTCCAGCCAGAAAAACAGCTGAGATTTCACCTAAAATTTCCAGAGGATTGGCTCTGTTTGCCCAAAAGAGGATTTCCTCATGCTCGGCTGCACCCTGGGGTCACGCAGCCCCTCTGGTGGGATGCCCAAGGCTGCTGCTGTCAGACACACTGCCCCTTGGCACACGCTGATGCTGGCTGGAGGCCAGCACCGTCTCTGACCTTGTCCTGGGGCTCAGCACCTCCGAGCGCAGCCCCCTGCCCTCACCCCAGCGGCACCCAACCCCCCCAGGCTGGTGCCTGCCCTTTGCGAGTGACCAAAACCCATCCCCGAGCCCAGCTCCTTCCCGCCTCCGGCACTCACCAAGGAAAACTTGTTCACTTGCACGTAGAGAGCCTCCAGCTCCTCGTCGGACACGGCCGGCCCCGTGCCCCCCTGCTCGCCCTGGGTGAGCTGCTTGTAGGCCTGCAGGTAGGAGCGCAGCCACTGCAGCTGGGTCTCCTTGCTGGGGTAGAGGCGGTAATCCACCTCCTTCACGCCTGCGAGGGGACCTGGGGTTAGCGATATCCCGGGGGGGGTCTCCAGGGCACAGCAGGGTGACCAAGGGGCCCCCCAGGCGGGATGGGGTGAGTGAAACCATCCCAGCTCCGGGCTTGCACGTGCTGGGGATCAATTCTGATTCAAGGCACCCACCCAGCTCCACCACGGTTAACAGAGCTGGGTTCCTGCAGGCAGCACGCCCTGGCAGCAAACGGGGGGCCACGGCAAGCAGAGACCCCCCCTCGTGCATCGCTCTCACCCCGGGCAGCCCCTTTTTTAATTCTCTTGGCAGAAGTAAAGCTCTCGGGATGGACCCCTGCCCATTTCCCATGGGGGGGGGGGGGGGGCACAGGATGCAACAGCCTCCTCCGTTCCCCGAGGATGGGGAGCCCTTGGGGAGCTGCCACCAGCCGGGGAGGTCTTGAGAGCCGCTGAGAGGAGCCCGGCTCACCCGCGAACTCGTTGAAGTGGTTCCCGATGTCGAAGGCCTGGTAGTTGTAGCCGGTGTACTCGTAGTCGATGAAACGAACTTGCTCTGTGAAGGCAAAGCGAGGGGCTGCGAGGGGCTGGGGACGGAGCCAACGGGTGCCCATGGGGGGGGGGGGGGACACAGGGCTGAGCCCCCCCTGGCTGGGCATGCCACGCCGCCGCCACCAACCCTGCGTCCTGTTGTAGATGATGTTCTTGCAGAGCAGGTCGTTGTGGCACAGCACCACCGGGGAACCCAGCTGGGAGAGCGTCTCCTTCATCCAGGCCAGCTCGTGTTCAAGAGTTTCCAGGCTGGGCACGTCCTGGTGGAGGCTGGGGAAGGGGAAGGGGGTGGAATCACTTCTGCTCGCCTCCCCTGGGGGCGGAGGGGAAGGGTTGCCCCCCGCTTCCCTCCGTGCATGTTATAAATGAATTCATCAGTGGCACAAAGCGGGGCTAACGAGGCTGGGTTTGCTTCGGAAGCCAGCTCGGGCATGTGGCGCATCCCCCATGGTGCCCAGGGCACCTGGCTCAGCCTCAGCCCTTCCCCTCTCCTCTCTGCGGTCCTCGCCCACCCCCAAGCTTCGCCAAATCAGCCACAGAGCCTCGCAGTGCCGCTCGCATCCAACTAACCCAAAGGCCACGGGAATTTTTTGCATTCCCCAGGCCACGTAACCCATTCCGTACCCTCCGCGGTTGCAGTTCCAAGAAGAGAGCCGGTTAATAATTACCGAATTGGCTGCATTTAAGGTGCAGACTTGGGTAAAGTCTGCCCGCAGCATGGCGAGCACTGAGAGCAGCCCTGCGTCCCACCCAGCCGCCCGGGACCCGGTTAATTATTTGCCTGCTTCAGGGTTCGTTCACCTCCGCCGCCTCTTGGGGCTGCCCACATCCTTCCACGGACGCCCCGGCTCGGCCGTGGCGCCCTCACTCACCTGACATGAACCCGAGCTCCCAGCAAGGCATCGCCCTGCCAGCAGTGGGGTGAACTGGTTTGAAATGGGGGCTGGCTGTTTGCGTCTACGCTGGGTCGCTAGCGACCCCTCCAGCACCCGCTGCTCAGGTCCCCCCCGTGAGAAGGGCCTGAGCTTTGCCTTATTCTAGCCATGGCTTAAGACACGGGTTAGGTTTGCAGGGAGGAGGAGGAGGAGGAAGATTACAGCAGGTGGGAGCTGCTGGCTCAGGCCGGATCCTGCCTGGGTGCTGAGCAGCCACGACCCAGAGCTGTCTCTGCCCTAGCACAGCAAAAGTCCTCCCTGCACCAGGCAGCTGATCCATCCCACAAGCATCCCCCGCTCTGAGGGGCTTGTCCACAAGGCTGCTCACAGATGAATCACGGCCCAAGCGTGGCCGCATGGCCAGGACCACCCCAAAAACCCGCTCACGAACCCCAGACTCCAGCAGAGGCTTTACCTGGGGACCGGGGCTCTTCCCCCGGTCCCGTAGGAGGACCTAGAGGTGGGTGGGCAGCGGGTGCCCAAGCCAGAGCCTGGCTCTTTGGGATCCCCTCTGCCTTTACCTGGGGTTGGGTACCTTTGGGCTGAGGTCCATCTTCACGAGGGTGAGGTATTTGTGCAGCTTCTGCCAGAGGATGGGCTTGGGGAGGCTCCCGTTGGCGTGGATGGCATGCACCCGGGCCATCTCCTGGGCCACCAGCCTGGAAGGAGCCACAGAGACATGGGTGAGAGCCTGGGACGGGGCTGGAAATGTCTTTAAAGAGATTCTAAAAAACGCACCCTGCACAGCTGAGACCCCTCTCCATTTCAGCTGTGAGCCTCTGAAGGATTTTAAGACCCCGTCTGGGTGAAAGACAGCGTTCACCCTCCCAGGGGAGGCTCAAATATAAACCACAATTCTCGGGCAGTCTCTTTATTCACCAAAAGCTTAAAAAACCCGTTGAAAAACCCAGTGCTGACTCGGTGGTGCCCCTCACTGGGGAACTCGGCCCACTTACCCCCCTGCACCAGCCCGCTTTGGGCACGGAAAGGACGGGAGCAGAGCCCCCGGGCACCGCTTTGGAGCAAAGGCAGCGAGGGGCAGAGCTGGAAACGCGAAGCAGGGCCACGGGCCCACTTCATCCAGCTCCCCCCCGTCCCCGCACGCCCCAGCACATGGGGGTCCCGTGCACCTGAATATGTGGGGGTCCCGCACGTGGTCGGGCCCCAGGGCGATGCCGGGCAGGAACTCGTAGCAGAGCCCGTTCTGGAAGGCGCAGTAGAGGTCGGGGGCGCAGCCGTGGGCGCGCAGCACCTGGAAGTTCCTCAGCTCCGTCTCCCGGTCCACGAAGAGCTCCGTTTTCCTGCCGTAGATGCGGACCAGCACGGCGTCCACCATGTCCTCGTCCGTGTAGCAGGCCACGAGCTTGTTGGTGATGCCGTCGGTGAAGAGCTGCAGGGGGAGAGGGGCGGCAGAGGCGATGCCCGCAGGTCCTCCGCCATGCGGGGTGGGCACGGGGGGGAACCCCCCTGTCCTCCCGGCACAGCCACCCGTGGGCAGACCCCAGGGAGAAAGCAGCGTGGTAATGGCAACAAGAGGCTATGGGCAAACGAGAGCAGGACGCAGCAGTGCCCGAGGAAAGCTCCCGTGGGAGGTGGAATGAGTTTGCAAGGCCTCGAGGCTCACGCCTGAGCTGGGGCTCTGCACGGGCACGAGGCTTCAGCTACCCCAAAGCGCAGGTGCTTGGGGTGGAAACCCGCTGCTCTTTTCCACCTGGTTGCTCAAGGGCAGCTTGATGTGCTGCAAGCACGCTTGGCACCCCAGCAACCCTGGGAATCGGTCCCAAAAAAATCAGTGCAAACCTTTTGGCAGAAAACAAGAAGAAGAAGAAAAAAAAAAAAAAGAAAAAAAGCCACGGCAAACAAGGCTGAGCAAACACCACCACCCCATCTCCTCCTCCTGACCCTCCCCGCGGGGCAGGGCTGGGCGGGAGTCGCTGATAGGCAGGGACGTCTCTGCTGGGGACGTCTCTTGTCACTGCCCTGATGGCTCCTCGCAGATGGAAAGGGAGTTTTGTTCTCCCGGCTTGGCCGCCTGCCCGCACACATGTGGGCCCCGCTGCCTCCCGCGCCGGGGTCCCCTCCCTGCCCCGGTTTCCATCCCCTAAAGCATGCCAAGGGGTTTGGGGCTCCTCTGCCCCACGGGAGACCCCCACGTGGGCAGGATGCTCAGCCGGAGAGGGGATCCAGGAGTCCCCCGAGTGTTCGAGGGGACCCAAAAGTACCCCACATTTTTGAGGGGACCCAAACGTCCCTCCCATGTTCGAGGGGACCCAAAGGTCCCCCTGTGTTCTCCCTCCATCCCGCTGCAGTTGGGCGAGACGGAGCCAGTGCGATGCTGGCGGAGCGGGAGGGCGCGTGGTAGGGAGCAGCGGTGCTCGGGGGTGGGACGGCTAATTTTAGACGGCTCACTCAGCAACTCGCGCTCCTATATAGGGTGCCTATATATAGGGCTTCCCTATGCAGCCTGCCGAGGGAAACTCAAAGCGCTGGAATTACACACCCGGGCTTGGCCGGCGCTAACGCCCCTCGTTGCACAGCTGGCGGCGGCATCCCTGGGGTGAGCACTTGCACAGGGCTGGCTGTGCCAGCCCGTCGGCATCGCACCAACGCTGCTGCTGCTGCCTCACCTGCCCAAGTTGGGCTGATGCTGCCCAAGCAGCCGAGCTGCTTTGCCCAGGCCACATAATCCCTGTTTCCACCACGGCGCCGCGCTCGGCTTCTGCTCTTCTCGTCCTGCTGGGCTCCAGAGGGCAGAAATTCAGCAAGCACAAGGTGTCGTGCCACGCGAAAGGTGTCCCACCATGCACGAGGTGTCCCGCCGTGCACAAGGCGCCGCAGCCTTGTGCCGATGCCTCTGCGAGCAGCACGCGCAGCAGCCGCAGGTGAGCGGCTCCACCTGCAGATGCTCAGCGCTGCCTCACACGCTGGCTCCACGCATTGCCTTGTCGTGCTGCCTGACGGCGTGATCAGCCCTTTGCAGAGGGTTTAGCGGGATTACTGAGCCTTATTCCACCCCCCCTTGAATTCCAGACCGTTAATTTTGGAGACTCGCAGTGGCTCGGCAGCAACCTGCACACACGCAGGGGCTCGCCCAGGTTGGGGGCGGCACCCCCTCCAGCTCCCAACGAACGTGTGACTCCTTGGGATATTCCTTGATGATCCAAAGCGCAGCTAATTGCTGTCAGGGCCGTGGCCCTGCTACCAGCCAAATCCTTTCCTGCTGTTGTTGTGTGATTTGGGTTGGGGGAGGTAGGTGTGACTGCACCAGGAGCTTGGCAGCAATTAAAAGAAAGGCAAGACCTGGTGCAGAGATACTGAAGGGATGCAGCTCTGTGCTGTGGTGCTGCACCCCTGCAAGCGGACACAGGCAGACCCCGGTCCCCTCCTGCAGCCCTGTGCCTGTTGTGAGGCCAGGGGTCCCAAAGCTGCCGCATTCGTTGCCTCCCCATGCCCACGCCAGCACTCCTGCTGCCGCTCCTCGAGTGCTGTGCATGTCACAGCAGCTGAAGTTAAAAAAAGTCCTGGGAGGCAGAGCACAGCCCTCTGCCGCGCTGAAGTCCTCGTGGTGGTTCGTTCAGCTCCTCATCACTGTCTCTCTTATTGCCGGGTGGGTAAGGGAGGTGCGCGTGCGCTCTGGAAGCACTGCTGGGAGTCACCGACTAAGGCCCATGCCGCTTCAGTCCGGAGATGTTTCTGCCCAGGAACGGAGCTCCAAGGATGAGGAGCCGTCTCCCTGGGCACAACCTGCAGCACAGGGGGCTGGAGACCCCCGGCAGCCGGAGGGCAGGCGGGGGAGGCCGAGCACCCGGACCCATTCTCCCCGTTTCCTGCACCCTGCCCCATGCGCCAGGGGATTTTTTTCCTTGGTACAGGCACAGCCTGGTACAGTCCCTGCAAGCAGCTGTGCACTGACACCGTGCACCGAGGTGGTGTGAACTGGGCACCGCTCCAGTGCGCGGAGGAAAGCTAACAGGAACGCTAATAGGAACCAGCTGAGGACCAGTGTCCCACTCCAATCCCCTCCCGAACTGCTCTTGCAAGAGCAGCGAAGGGAAATGCAACTGGAGGTTCCCCCCACATCTCCCAAGTTTTTTTCTTTTTTTTTTTTTTAAATTAAAAACACACGCACGCATGCACAAGCTGCTGTTGAGCACGGATTCCCCTCCTATGCCAGGAGAGAACCCGGCCACCAGAGAGCCAGGTCCTTCTGCACCTCAGGTCCCCCCCAGCCGTCACCGTGGCGGGCAGGGCTGTGCCGCGCTAGGTGCCGCGCAGCGCCCGGGACATTTCCTGCCCTGACAACTATGTGGTGTGAGGAACTCCAACTCCAAGCTTCCTGTCTACTACCATCTGCCCTTTCGCGTGTATTTTCCTGCAGCTTCTTGTATTTAATTACACTTGGCTATTAATACATTTTTAATGACACTCCAGGCACACGGGAAGTGTGCGCCTTCGGAGGACACGCGCGCACATGTCTGTGCCTTTCAGTGCACCCAGCTCCGCCGCAGCCCCGCTTTGTGCCCCCCAGTGAAGACGCAGCCCCCGCTTCTCCACCCCAAGACCTGGCACTCATGGAGGGGGACGGGGCTGCAGAGCCACGCAGCCCCCAGCCCCAGGACCCGCTGTGCCAGCTCGGGACGATGCCAGCTCCGAGGACGCCGTGCGAGGGGACCGAGCAGCGGTGCAATACCGCTGATAACCCACGCCAGCACTGCTCCTGGAAACCGCTGCTCCCCCAAGCAGGGCGATGCCGGGGGGGGGGCTGCCAGCATGGCCCCCAGCCTTCACCCCCCGCAGCAGCCCCAGGGTCCCGCTCCCATCTGCAGTCCCCCCTCCGTCACTCCCTAAGGGGGGGTCCCCAAAGCCTGCTGGGGGGGTGTCTCAGTGCTGGAGACCTGTGCACACCTGCTCAGCCCCTCTCTTTGGAGGGCATGGAGGGGGCCAGGATGTGTCCCCCCCCCCCCGGCAGGCCCTGCAGCCCCCGTGGCGGGTCCCATGGCCCCCCCATAGCGGGACCTCGGCTCCCCCTTTCTGCACGCCCTGCGGCCCCCCCAGGGCGACCCCCCCCAGGCGGGGGCCATACCTTGGTCTTCACCCTCGCCGGCTCCCAGCCGGGTCTCAGCTCCCGCACCAGCCGCAGCGCCCCGGGCAGCACATCGCCCTCATCCACCGCCATCCCCAGGTGGGGAACGCACGGAGGGACCCCCCGGCCCCTTCCCCGAGCCCGGTCGGCTTCCGAGCAATCCGGGCAGCGGCCGGCAGCTCCGGCCATCCCCAGCTCCGAGCACCCCGAGCCTCGGCCCATGTGCCGGGGGCTGCGGCGGGGCCGGCGGCCGCGGGGAGGAGCCGCTCGCCGCTGGGAAGCCATGAGTCACCGGCCCGCCTCCCTCCGCCCGCCTTCCCCGGCAGCTCCCGCCCGCATTGTGAGCTCAGCGGAGCCCGCACCGAGCCCCGCACCCGGCTCAGCACCGGGGAACGCCCCGGGGAGCGCCCCCAGGCCGGCCGCCGCCGGAGCATCCTCGCGCTGCGCCCCCGCCGCGTCCCAGCCCTGCGTCCTGGGGATGCTCCGGGGCTGGAGGGGTGCGCCCCGCAGCTGGGGGTGCTCCGGGGCTGCAGGGGTGCACCCCGCAGCTGGGGGTGCTCCGGGGCTGGAGGGATGCGTCCCACAGCTGGGGGTGCTCCGGGGGTGGAGGGGTGCGCCCCGCAGCTGGGGGTGCTCCGGGGGTGGAGGGATGTGTCCCGCAGCTGGGGGTGCTCCGGGGCTGCAGGGGTGTGCCCCGCAGCTGGGGGTGCTCCGGGGGTGGAGGGATGCGTCCCACAGCTGGGGGTGCTCCGGGGGTGGAGGGGTGCGCCCCGCAGCTGGGGTTTGGGATCGGGACTAGAGAAGTGGGGGAATGGAGGTGAGCGCGTGGGTATGGGGGAGAGGGGTGAGGTTGGGGTTTTGGGGGGGATGCAGCATGCGGGGTGCGCTTCAAGGTGTGCTGGTGGCATGGCACGGTTTGATGTTTGGGGTGGTTCTGGGGGAGATAGGAGATGGATGCTGTGGTACTTGGGATCCCTTCTGACTTGGGACGTTCTCTGATTCTGTGGTCTCCAGGAGTCCTCCCTGCACTGCCCTCTCTGGACCTGCTACCATCAATCACAGAATCACACAATCACAGAATTGTTAAGGTTGGAAAAGCCCTCCAAGATCACCTGGTCCAACCATCTCCCTACCACCACTGTCACCCACTGACCCATGTCCCCAAGCACCACGTCCAACCTCTCCTTGAGCACCCTGAAGGGACAGTGACTCCACCACCTCCCTGGGCAACCCGTCCCAAGGCCTGACCGCTCTTTCTGAGAACAGATTTCTCCACATTTCCAACCTAAACCTCCCTTGGCACAACTTGAGGCCATTTCCTCTTGTCCTAACACCATCTCACCCACAACGCTCACACCCCACAGCAATAGGGATTTATAGGGGTGCTGAGGAGAGCTTTGAGAGTTAAGAGGGAGCATTCCCCACCCGTTGGCCCCGCTCCCCATGGCCCACTGACACCTCTCCAGCCCGGCTTCATTATCAGAGGAAATTACAGCTGCCCGTGGCTCGGAGCAGAGAATGCCCCCTCCAAAGTTTACAGCTGGCTGCGGCTGAAACCAGCTAAATGGACCGTGGAGACTTGAGGAAAATCATTTAAGGAAGGGGAAAAAAATAAACCAGCCTGTTCCCTGCGTTGCTATATATAGAGTGAGTTCTGTCAGTTTTAATAGGATGGTCATAATTGCTCCGGCTGCTTTGCTGGGCTGAGCGTGGCCTAATTGCTTGCCCATAAAGATCACAAGTGTTAATACGGGGCAGTTGCGGGTTAGCAGTGCCTCGCAGCCTGCTCTGCACAGCAGGCACCAGGAAATCGCCCTGGCACAGGCTATTAGAGGTGTTAATAGGCTGGCTTAAGGGGCCCGCCATCAGCACCACAGCAGCCCAGGCACCTTTCCCTCCCACTGCTCGGAACAACAGGAGCAGAACGAGACCCCAAAAAACCTCCTGTCGGAGGCCAGTCCCACTATTTTCCAGCTGAGGGCTGTATGCAGAGACTATCACGGGGGGGTAAAATCACCTGGTGCTTTTTCAAGCTCGGAGACGCTCAGATCCTCTCCAGACCAGACCCTTTGCAGTACAGAGCAGGGCAGAGGAGGCTTAGCTATTTGCAAGGGGAAATTTCCCTGCAGAGAAGCTTGCCAGCATCTCCATGAGCCTAGAAGGCTTCAGAGAGGCCAGGCTGAGTTCCAGAGCTGGCTTGTGCAGCCCACCCCTTGCTGAAGGTCCTGGGGGGCTCTGTCCCCCCTCCTGTGCCCATCCCCACATGGCTGCTGCTTCCCAGCCCTGGGGTTTCCTCTGCCGGAGAGCGGCCGAGCGCACGGGAGTGAGCTCAGGAAGCTCTGGATGAAAGCGGATGGCCAGGGCCCCTTCCCTCCACCCCCAGCCCCAGGGGGCCATCACCACTGCTCTCCTCGTGCCCTGTAGAGGCGACGGATCTGCTGCAGAAGGTGATGGAAAGAAGCAAGCAACATCCTCGGGCGCCTTGAACTTCCCCTCCCTGGAGACCCAGGGATGTGCATCCCAATGCGAAGAGGTTTAAATACCCCAGCGAGGCTTCATGGCCACTCAGACCTCGACCCTGCCAGTGGGGAAAAACATCCGCTCAGCCACATCCTCCCTGCTGCGAGGAGAGCCTCGTTCCCTTCCGCGGAGCAGGGAAGGGGACGAGGGGCTGCGCTGGCAGGGAGGGAGGGCTGGCACGTTGCTGCCTGCCTGCTGCACGGCGCAGCAGCAGCCCTGCTTGTGCTGCAAGGAGCATCGCCCTCCCAGACAGCCCGAGAGTCAGCTCGTGTCAGCCTGTGCTTTGGGCAGCACCGGGAAATCCACAGCAGGCATCGCTGGTGGCAGAAATGAGGATGAGAAGCTTCTGCAGGCGGTTGCGCTCAGATGGTGGCTTGCTCCAGGCTGTGCTCCAGACGCCGTGGCACTCACAGCACCTGAGCGGGTCGAACGGGAGACGAGAACGCCTGAGCGCCTTGCAAACCGCTTGGCCTTGGGGAACACTCGGATTCACAGCTGCTGCGCTGTGTCGGGAGCCACCGCAGCTCTGCAGCTCAACAAGAAATGTCAGCCCGCGGTGGGAGCGCTGCCTGCACCTCCTGCCGGGGCTGCCAGCCCGGGGCTCGCAGCTCCAGCATCCCCGCTGAGCAGCTCCGCAGGCAGCACGGGCAGAGACCAGCCTGGGGCTGGCAGCTCGAGCCAAGGCGGCGGTGAAAACAAATCAGGCACTGGGGCAGCCGGAGCCGCCTTCCTGGTGGGGCAGAGCCAGCCACCCTGAACCGGAGCTGCAGGCGCAGCAGACAGACGGACGGCCCCGTCCCGCTGTCCCCAGGGTGCCACCAGCCTTTGGGGGAAGGCAGGACAAGGCACGGGTAGCTGCAGGTCACCTCCTGCAGGAGAGGCTCGCTTGCTGTTTGTGCAGACCCCAGCTTGCCTGCAGGCAGGCACAGGGGGGTCCCGCTCTCGTGAAATGGGTAAGGAGAGAAAAGCAGCGCCTGCTGTGCTGAATCCCAGAAGAGGAACACTTGTTTCTGCAATTCCCTTGAAAGAAGTTTGTCTGATTTCTCCCTTCTGCAGGAATAAGCATCCACTCAGCTTCCTGTTGCTCTGAGATTGTTTAATATTAAAACACGAAGAGGGGTAGGGATAACACCAGCCGAAACAACCGCCATTAAAACCAGCCCGATTATTTTTCTCCCATCCAAAGAACGACCATAACGATAACAAACCATCACTCCCCAGCATCTGCAAGCTGCAAGCGCCTCTGCTCCAGCCAGCAGAGATCCACCACATGCGGTCCTATTGCACATCACCCTGAAAGTCTCTGGAGGTGCAGCCCCAGACCCTGGATTCCCCTGGGACCCCCGGACGGAGGATGCTCGGTGGAGGATGCTCTCCAGGCTCCCATCTCCCCAGCTGCTGAGGCTCTCGGGAAGCAGCGCGGGGGTTTTGGAGTGGGAGAGCACGAGGCTGTGCAGTTGCTTCAGTACAGAGAGGAGGTGGCTGTGCTTTAAGGAAACGCCGCTCCCGTTTGCATTCCCATTTGCTTCTCCTGGGTGCTGCTCCTGCCTCCTAGCTGGCTCCCCGAACCCCCCTGGGGCCCCGGCGCTCAGCGGGCCGTGGCGAAGCCGATGCGGTTGTTGCGCCGGTCGAATTTGGTGTAGTAGTGCCCGATGAAGCTGGCGCCCAGGATCCAGAGGGGACCAGCAGGTGGGGGGATGTCCAGCCCCGAGAAAGCCACCACGCAGACGTCCTCCCCATACTGGGATTGCTGCAGGGAGGAGCAGAGCCCATGACAGAGGTGCCGGGACGGCGCTTTCTAGCGCACTGTGCCATCCCCAGCCCCATACCCTGCTCTTGGCCTTCAATTCCCTTCCTCCACAGGATGTCCCTGCCTGTCTCTGCTCTTTGCTTTTACCCCAAATCTCCCCCAATCACCCCCCTAGAAAGCAGCAACAGGTTGGTCTGGCTCATCGGGACACCTCTGCTGAGCAAGAGGGTTTGGGGAAAAATGGGAAGCATCCCTCTGGGGCTCGCTGCAGCTGCCTTGGGAGAGCCAGGAGGGTACAGCACAGCACAGGATGCTCCCGGAGGCACACGAGCTGTGTCACTCTCCCCGTGGCGGTCCCATCCCTGCCCTCCCACCCGCACGGAGGGATGCAGCTTACCCGCAGGACGTAGGCTGAGCCGCCGAGCGCGTACGCCTTGCCACCCAGGTGGAAGGAGATGTTGGGCAGCTGGGGGACTCGGTCGCAGTCAACCACGTACTGCGGGAGGAGGAGACGGTGCTGAGCCCCGGGCTGGGCCGGGGTGTGGGACAGGGACACGGAGCAGGGTTTTGCTCACCTCTCCTTCAGCCATTTCTGCTGCCCCTATGGCTTTCATCAGCACGGACACGGGGCCGGCCGGGCCGGTGATGTAGGATGCTCCGGTGTCGATGGCCACCGAGCAGCCTTCCTTGCAGAATAACACTTCAGCCCCTACAGACACCCTGCAGCAGGAGACAGAGGGGCGACCCTGAGCCTCCCGTGGTGGCCACAGCTCAGCTCCCAGGGCTTCCTTGGCCAGAAACAGCAGCCGAGCAGAGCTTGTGCTGTTCCCACTGCCCCCAGCACATCAACCCTCCGGGGGCACCTTCAAGCTTCTCAAACTCGCAAGCTAAGCTTCAGCATGTGCCTTTTTCGTTTCTTATTTTTTAAAATCAAACAAAGCAGACTTGTTTCAGTGCCTCGCACTGCCGCTGCAGGCTGAAGGGGGTTAAATTCCTCCACCGCAGCTTCGGAGCTGAATCAGCCCACGGTGGTGCCTCCCCCTCCGCATTCCCCAGCACCGTGATGCTCATCGCCCTGCGGCTCCGTGCCAGAGGAGCCCACCCCGCTGCCTCCCTTCCAGGGGGGAAAATCTCCCTGCCACCCCCAGCGTGATTCTCCCAGGCCAACCCTCGCAAGCCCAGGGCGGTTTGTAGGATTTGCCCCGGGGCCACACCGAGGTGCTCCCTGTCCTCACCCCTTCATGCTGATCTGCCAGTAGCCGCTCTTGCTGACGCTCAGGTAGTGGAAGTCGCCAGTGTAGTAGGCTGGGTCGCTGCCTCCAAGGATTATTTCCCCACCGGGTTTCAGGGGAGCGTTCCTAGGGTGCAAAACACAACGGGGTGACTCCCCCCCTCATTTGGGGTCCCTGAAAGCCCAGGGGCAGGGGGCAGCAGCATGCGGGGCTTCCATCCCAGTGAGCAGAGCAGGAGAAATCCTGGGTTAGTCCAGAGGGTGCAAGACAAGAGGTTCGAGAGCTGCAGCAGGCGGGTCGGTCCCCGAGCAGCTGGGTGCAGGCGTGCAGGTGGAGCCCGGTGTTGCAGCTTTGGGGTCTGCTGCCCCAGGGTGCGCGGTGCCTGTTAGCGGGTGCTGCCTCGAGAGCTCCTGCTTGTCTTCTTACTTCGAAGCTCTGCAAAAAGGAGAGGCTCTGTAAGGCTGTGCTCTGCGGGTGGCGGTGTCCCGGGGGGCTGTGGGCACCCAAGCAGCACCTGGGTGAGGTTGTAAGTGCAGCTAGCATCCTTAGGGCTTGTTTGTTATCGACGAATCCACCTCTAGTTGAGGTAAAGAGCCACAATTTCTGCTTTAATCACGCATTTGTGGGGCTGGATGTTGTTGCACATCATCAGGCTGCTGTGGCCATGATCGATGGGCAGTGCGGGGAGGGAGCAGCGTTCCTGGTCTGCCAGGAAAGGGCCCTTCCTCTGCTCCTGTGGGATTTAGTGCTGCTGGGAGGAGGGATGCTGAGGCACAATAGCTTGGGGCACGAAATGAAGCAGGAAGGTTTGCTGATGCAGGTTTTTTTTCTTCCTTTTTATTTTATTTTTTTATTTTTTTGCCTTTAGGTGAAGCCCTGAATCCACTCCCTGCTTTGATGGTTCCAGCCCCACGAGCAGAGCCAGAGACTTTGCAGCCCGACGGTGACAAATGAGCGGGGAGCAGCCGTCCCCAGCACTCCCTGCTGAGCACCCCCCCAGCTCTGCCTCCTGGGCCACCTCGTTCCACCCCAGCTCCTTCGGGCACCCTCCCCGTGCCCTCCACCCCAGCCCAGGTCCCACAGCCCCATCTGTGCCTTCTTCCCAGCCCTAAGACGTGACCCCAGCACCGACACGATTGCAACACCCACACTTTCCAAAAAAAAAGACACCTCCCCAGCCCTGCGAGACCCACCGGCTGTAGTAGACGGAGAACACGTCTTCCTTGAGGATCTGCTGGGAGAGGATGCGGTCGAAGACAGGGGTGATGCCATCGATGGCCTGGCTGGGGTATCCCATGCCCAGGACCCCGTCAAACCTGGCAAAGATGAAGGGGAAGGCGGGCAGAGCTGTGGCCTCGGCAAACACCTGGATGATGGGGATGTCCGACACCTGGGGAAGAGCACAAGTGTCTTTGCAGGGAGCTGGGGGGCCCAAAACCAACAGAGCCCCCCTTTCTTGGGTACCTGGCTGGGCTCATATCGGGGAGCAGAGCCCCCTCGCAGATCCAGGTGCTCCTAAATTCAGGGTGTGCACTCACCATGACCACGTCCTGGCTGAGGAAGCCTTTGACGCTCCCCGTCCCGTAGCGGATGGCGAAGCCGGTGCCGTTGGCGATGTACGTCCGCGACTTGGAGGAGTCGTAGCGGCTGTGGGAAACTGGGGAGGGGCAGAAGGGCATCAAAGACAGCGAGGGAGGGGACAGCGGGACCGGCTGGCGGTCCCTGCTCCCCCAGCCTATGGGGGAGGATGAACCCAGCCTGCCCCAGCACCAGGAGACCCCACAGCGGTGAACAGACCCCGCTGGGCAAAGGCAAAGGGCTGTGAGCACCCCTCGAGGGGAAGGGATTTGCCCACATCCACGGGGCGCAGCTGGGGCTGGAGGGGGTCAGCCCCGGGGTCCGGCCATGCCCCCACCCCGGCACTCACCGCAGGCGCTGTAGAGGGGGGAGCACTTGCAGGATGGCACCCACAGGTTGGCCGAGCCCGTGTCGAAGACCACCTTGAAGGTCTGCGCGGGGGTCCCGATGCTGATCTCGCCAAAATACTGGGTCTGGAAGAAGCAGAGCACGGGGGCCGTTGCACGGGGCGCACGGCTAGCACTCCAGATTTCGGGGCTGGAGCTGGTGCCAAATGAGGGGTGAAGGATGCGGGAGGGCACCAAGCCCCGGTTTAGGGAGGGCCTCACGTCCAGGTAGTTGGTGAGGAGGGTGGGAGCCGTCCCGTTTCGGGGGCCGGCCGCCCCGCTGCGCCTGCCCTGCCGCAGCTCGGGGAAGACGTCCGCCACCTTCACGCCCATCTCCTGCAGCGTCTGCCGGATGGACGGCATCCTCTGCAGCGCGATCCTGCGGGCACAGGAGAGGGCTGGGGGGCATGAGGGGCACCCACCGGAGCCCCCCCCACCCCCCCCCAGCTCCCTGCTGCCCTGCGCTGGGAGATCCAAGCGGGCGGCTCTAGGTGGCAGCAGCTCCCTGCGCTCTGGGGCCGCAGCCAGGCCCCCCCCTTGGTCCCTCTCCCCACGGAGGGATGTGGCACTCAGGGTGCAGGGACACTGAGGGGGGACCCCGGGGGTGGCTGCCGCAGGAGGAACCCCCCCGGCACCGGGCTTTGGTGGCACAGGGTGGCCACACGCTGCTTTGAGGCTCAGCTCTGTGGTTCTGCGAGCGAAAGGCATTGCCTTGGCCTCGTGGGTTATTTCGGAGGCAGAGCCGCTGCTAAGCCGCGCGGTGCTCAGAGGGAGAGGCGAAGAGAAGCGAGGAAGGTGAGCTGTGCCAGTGCAGAGGAGAAAAGGAGGAGACGAGGTGTTTCTCAGTGGGTCCGGGGGAGCAGAGCTGCACCAGGTGCCGCAGGAGGAGAGCTCTCGGGCCCTCAGCACCATCCTGAGCGCTGAGAAGCAAGGTGAGACAGCAAGACCCAGGACATCACGGTCCTCATGCATGGCTGGTACCTCTGCAAAGCCTGGGCCGACGAGTGGAAGAAGCTGGCACCCCAGGTCAGGGCCAGGAACAGCAGGTACTGCAGCACCCTCCTGCTGTGTCCAGCCAGCATCGCGCTCTCCCAGGGCAGCCTCCTCCTCTGCTTCCCTGCGTCCCAGAGGGGAGGATGCTTTTATAGCCTGGGCTTCTGCCTCCCCGCAGGTTTCTCCTCCCCGCTGGCCGAGGGAGGGCTGGGGATGCTGCAGGCAGCGCGGTGCAGGTGGCTGAGGGGTGCCCATGGTGGATCCCATGGGCTGGCAAAGGCAGCTGGGGGTGGCTGCGAGCCCCTAACCCATGCTCTCCTCAGCCCTGCTTGGTGCCAGCACCAGGCCATCTCTGGCACAGCACCTGCAGGACATGGGCCAAGCGCCTTGTGGGTGTCCCTCAGGAAAGATACTGGTGACAGGGACACAGGGGTGGCTTGGCTCTAGCCTGGCCATGCTGCCCAGGAGCCTGCCCCGAGCTGAGCAGGGCAGAGGAGAGCAGAGGAGTGGGGTTTTCCCAAAGGGCCAGGGGTAGGATCAGCAACCGCAGCCCCACAGCCATACGGACACTATGTGCAAGCCCACCAGCCCCTGCTGCCCTTATGGGGGCTGCTCTGAGCCCAGCAAAGGGGGAGAAGCCCCCCCAGCTTAGTGACACCAGCAAGGGAAGAGGACCTGGGGGCAGAGAGGAGCTGAACTCCTTGGAGTTGATCAAGCTACAAACACCTGCAGCTGCTCAGGAGGAGCTGCCGGCTCTCTACCCCCTATGAGCAGGGTGCAGAGGAGCTCAGCACTGCTGGGGGGCCAATTTACGGTCCCCTGCCCTACATTTTGGAAGGGACATGAACCAAGGGGATGCACAGATGGCAAGCTGAGCTGCCCCAAACCAGCAGCAGCATCTCCTTTACACAAGGAACACGGATGGCTCATGCAGGGCTGTGGCTCCCTGCTCAGCACCCAGCCCAGGCTGCGGCTCTGGAGTGCGGGGTGCCCGTGTGCTGGATCAGGCCCCACGGCTCCGAGCCCAGCACTTGACCCCAGGGAACCTAGGTAGGAAATTACTGCAGCGGCAATAAAAATGTTCTTGGAAGAAACCTGCTGCTGCACATGGCCCTTCCTTGAAACCCCCAGCTACGTAAACATGCCAGCACACTCCTGCTGCAGCCAGGATTTGTCCAGGGCACTGCTGGCATCCTTGCCCAGGGGAAACGGGTGTTGGGGGGGGTGAGGAGGACACCCCACAACCTACGGACACCTCATTTCCAAAACCAGGGCTTCAGCCTCCTCCCCCCACCAAAACAAAACCAAAAAAAAATCCCTTGGGAATTTTGGCTGCAGCATTTGGAGCTGGGGAAGGCTGAACCCAGCGGGCACCGAGGTTCAGCCCCCGCCGGCCGTGCTGCCCCCCGGCCCTGACGTCTTTTCCCACGCAGGGCCCTGGCGCTGCGTCACTGGGGGCGGCCTCGTGCCCCCGGCGCGGGCTGCAGCAGGCAGAGGGGTCAGGAGGCAGCAGCCTGGCCCCTGGCGAGGAGCCACTAGGCATAAATCCCCTTCCTGGGCATCCCATGGGCTTGTTAGCTTTGCAGAACCCAGGTCCCCAAAGGAGGGGCTGGGGTTGCAGCGTGACATCAAAAGGGACGGCGTCAGCCCAGGGAAGGTGATCCCAGGGCACGGGGCCGTGGGGCTCCGGCGTTTCCAGCTCTGCTTTGACCAGGGGAGAGCACGTCCACAGGACCCCAAGGATGCTGAAGCCGCAGGGTACGGCTCCGGGCTCAGCTTTCCCGCAGGAGGGACAGACGGACTCGTCCCCCTGGGGCCACCGGAGTGGGAAGCAGCTGGGAAAGGCAATGGGATGGGGGTACAGGGCCAGGCACTGCCTGGTGCTGGTCCCCAGGGAGGAAAACCAAGGCTTAAACAGGCAAAACCAACTTACCGAAGCCAGTGGCAGAGGAGCTGCAGAAGAACTGAGGGCTGGTGCCTTGCAGCAGGCAGTGCCAGCCCCAGGGCTGGGCTGGCAGGCAAGCAAACAGGCTGGCAGTGCCAGAGGATGACCCCTTGGTGCACGGCTCCTTCCTCCGTGCAAGGAAAATCCCCTCAAGGCATTTTCCAGCCACCTCCACCAACAGCAGGACAAGCAGCTGGTGCACGGGAGCAGCGATGGAAAGAGCTGCCACGGGGCTCTAAATAACCAGCAAAGGGTGCGTTTGTGTGCGGGGTTATAAGGAGTAGGGCAGGGGGAAGCAGCACTGCTAACGCACAGAAGGACAGCCACAGGGACATCAGCTGCCTCCAGACCTCCCGGACTTTATCCCCTGCCCTAAGGGAGATCAGACCCACGAGGAGGGTGCTGAGCCCTTCCCACGGAGCCCTGAAGCATCGCGGAGCTCTGCTCACCAAAGCACCTCTTAACCTGAATTTGCAACAAGTTAAGGTAAGAGGCCGTCAGGCAAGGCTGCAGTTTCCCCCGGCTGATTTGTGTGCTGCTGCTGGGAGCCTGCTGCAGGTTCCTTCAGAGGGTTTCGCACAGTTCCACATCCTACAAGGAGCAGCTCATCTGGAAATAACGGGGGAATACTCTTCAAGTTATTTCCTGCCTGCTCTCAAGGAGCCAAGTGATTGAGCTAAGAGCGGATTCAAGGAAAAAGCTTTCCGAAGGGCAACAACACTTTCCTGCAAGGAAATTGTGCTCCTCTCTGATGCTGGGCTGATCTGAACAAGGACACTTCAGAATAAAGTTCAAGCTTCGTGCTTGTAACCATCCCTCTCTAAGCAACATTATTAGGAAATTCTGCAAAATAGCTTTATTTTTCTTGAGGGATCTCTTAAAACAACACAAAAGGTAGACGCATTTCTGTGCTTCCCACGCATTTTACACACATCTCTAGCCTGAGTTTGTTGCTGGGGGAAAAGAAAACAAAAACACGGGAGGATCCTTGCTCCAAAGGACTGAAAAGCTCAAGCATAAAAGCAACTTTTGGGAAAGATGGAGAGGAAAATGAATTGCACCAGCACCAGGGGGAATTCAGCCACTGACGTCAGCAGAGCCAGGGCTTCACCCAAAGTGTTTTCCTAAAACCAAACCCACTCCAGCAGGGCCCACGGAGGCAGCAGTTGGCTGAAGCAGAGGGAAAACATCACCCTGAGAGGAGGCTCTGACGCAGGCCCAGGAGGGCAGCATCTGCTCTGCCCCCGAGGCAGCTCACGGCTGCCCCAGGGATGAGGGGTTAAATATAGAGAGTTTTGTTACGGTGCACGTGAGGTCTCCAGCATCGTGCCTCTGTCTCGGTGGCTCCCAGCAGACGAAGTCTGTCTGTGAGAAGAAGTTCTGCAGCCCAAATGCAGGCTTTCAGCTGGGATGGAGCAAAGACAGGCATCACAGATATGCGCCAAGGAGGCTGCAGCCCTCAGCCACCTGCGTGATATCCGAGCCTGGGATGTCTGAGCTCATCCCAGCTCTTGGTGTGCTCCAAGCCCTGCTCCTTTACCACCTAACGTGACCCTGATACCTGTCCCACTCCTGCCTTCCTCCTACCCACAGCCAAGCTCACCCCAGGAAACTGCAGCAGAGGCTTTCAGGATGGGAAAAAAAGCTAACAGCCTGCACTCAGACTGAAGGTGTCCCCTGCAAACCAGCAGCAAGGGGCAGCTTCCCCCAAACAGAGCTCCCCTAGGGCTGCGCTGCTTTATTCCTACCGGAGAGCTCGTCCCCTGCAACCCAGGGCTCAGCTGGGTGCTGGGGCTGGGCTTTGGGTGCCCAAACGAGATACCCCACATCAGCTGCGCTCCCAGAGCTGTTCCCAGCTCCGCTTTCACCTGCTGCAAAGCAACTGCAGCCCTCGCCCCGCTGCAGCGCCTGCGGAGTGCCGCCGGGCACAGCCACCGCCTCGCCGGGGCTGCGCTTCAATCAGGAGGGAACAGGTTCAGCGCAACCTCGTTAATTAATTCTTGCAATTTAAGAAGGGGATCTGCACAGGGACCCGCTTTGATGTGATTGCCCCAGTTTAATTAAACTCCTGACTTGCACCCGGCTCCCCGAGTGCTCACAGGAACCTGGCTTGCATCCACGGAGCTCGTGCCTCGGATCGCAGCCCCGCCGGGTTATCGAGCTGCCAGTGCTGCTCCTGGAGAGAGGATTCTCCGCATCCCAGGAAAAATGGTTCTTTCAAACTCACCTCACTGCCCCCAGCAGCCATCCCAAACAGCCCGTCCTGTCTCCTGCTCAGAGCTGTCCTGGCTGCCCCAGCTCCACCAGCAGCCCCCCCCAAGCTGCCACCAGTGCGCCCAGGCCGGGTGCGTCCCATGGGAAATGGGGCTGTGGGAAATGCAAACACAGGCTGATAGCGCTCCGAGATAGCAGCTCCATGTCTGCATGCTTCCCTACAAGTGCTTCAGCCCCCCTCCCACCCCAGCATCTCTCAATTAATTAATAACCTTGGATGTCGTTTGCTTTTTCATGGTCACTGGATTTGAAAGGGGTAATTTACTGTCCTCCGATGGGGTCATGAAATGTTAATGGGGTTTAATGGGTGTTTTCCTAACCTCCCCTGCCCTCTCCTGCTGCTCCCTGGGCTCCGCTTGCCGCAGCCCACGGGCCCGCTGGGTGCGTGGGAAGGCAGCCACAGCCCCTGCGAGCTCCCCGTGCCACCACGAGCCGTGGCCACGGCAAGGTCCCCATGCCATCACCAGCTGTGGCCGTGGGAAGGTCCCGGTGCCACCTCCCACCGAGGCCATCGTGCTTCTGGGTGGCACTAAGAGGAGCCAGAGCCGGAGCAGGCTCTGAGCCTCAGGAAAGGAGCACAGCCTGGGTTCGGTCTCAGACACGTTTTTTAATTAAATCAAATTCTCATCAGGGGAAGAAAAATAAAATAAAATAATAGCTACCAAGCCTGCCTGGCGCAGCCTGCGAGGCACTGTCCCTGCAGCGGGGCCAGCTCCGAGCACCGGGGCAGCAGCTCCCGGTCCCGCGGGACCCACGGCTCGCCCGTGCTGCCCCGTCTCCGGCTGGACCCATCCGGTGGTCACACCATGGAGCTGCTTTCTCCCAGCTTCTGCAAGAGCTGCAAGAGGGACAGAACTGGATTAGTGGTAAAATATTTCAGTGCATCCTCCAGGAGCTGCGGGGAGGCCATGGTGACTTTCCCCTGTACGTCCACGATGATTTATTTCAGCGGTGCCAGCGATTTACATCACCCATGGAGTGAAGACCCCAAGCATCCACGGGTGAAATCCCTGCCCAGCGCCCTGCTCACCTTGCTCAGGACGGGGATATTTCCCAGCGAGCCCAAAAACCCAAAAGCCACGGGGAAAAAACTCCTGCACCAAAACAAAAGGCTCCGTTAGGAGGGCAGCGGGGTCTGCCTGGGGCTGGGGGCTGCGCTGTGCCCACGACGGTGCCACGGCCAGCCAGCTGCGGGGCTGTTTCATCCCGTGGCAGATGCTGGTGGCGTGGATTTGGTGCTGCCCCCACCCCGTGCCGTGGCAGCCGGGTGCCGCAGGACAGACCTGAAGAGGCTGACGAAGCCGTAAACCTCCAGCAGCATGCCCAGGAGCGGCCACCGCATGAGGACGATGAGGACCCCCCCCAGGAAGAAGCTGGTGCCCTTCAGCTTTTGCCTCTGGAAGAAGAAGGTGAGGGTCCGCCTGAAGCCAATGATGAAGACCAAGCCGGAGAGGAAGAGGATCTGGGAGGAAGAAAGCGGGATGGGTGAGATGAGCCCGGCTCAGACGGTCCTTTGGCTCTGGGCCTCCCCAGCTGGGTGTACTCACGTTCCCAAAGGCCAGGAGCACCGAGTCGAAGTACAAGAGCATCCCAAAGAGGATGAAGAAGACGCCGAAGCCGACCAGTCCCAGGCCGATCCCTGTGGAGGACAGGCTGAGACGAGGGCTCAGGCACAAAGCCCCCCCTCAGGCTGCGGTTGCTCTTCTTGGAGCCTCCCCATCCCATTCCTTCCCAACTGTCTCCAAAGGTTTTCCACCTGCCAAAACCTTGGGCAGGTGGCTGGGTTCCCTAAAACCCCTCCGGGCTGCCGAATACAGACTAAAACCACAAGGAAAACATAAATGGGAAGGTCATCTCTTTCATTTGCCTGAACAGTTGCACAAAGGCCGCGGGTTCTGGGAGAGGCTGGAGATGCTCAGGCAGGCAGCGAGGAGCCGGCACCTCCCTGCTCGCCTCTCCTCATGCAAAGCAGGGGCAGAGAGCGAGGGCAGAGCCGGCCCCACGGCGCTGCTCCCCCTGCAGAGCCCCCCGCAACACCAGCACCCACCGGGGCGCAGCACCCACATCCCATCCAGGCTCCC
The DNA here is from genome assembly GCF_964034855.1 of Anser brachyrhynchus. Taxonomy (NCBI): domain Eukaryota; kingdom Metazoa; phylum Chordata; class Aves; order Anseriformes; family Anatidae; genus Anser; species Anser brachyrhynchus. The sequence goes on along the minus strand of NC_137720.1, from coordinate 3,239,578 downwards.
CCCATGCTCCCCGCACCACGGTGGGCTTCACTCCATCGTCCCCTCTCCCTTGCCCCGATGTCCCCAACCAGCAGCCTCCAGCCCCGGCACGAACCCACGGCGCATCCCACACCCTGCCGAGCATCCCCGCGGCCACCGGCTGCCCGCTTACGCTGGAAGTCGCTCAGAGTCACCATCTTGCTGCCGGGGGGCCGGGTGAGGCCGGCGAGGGCGGCCACCCTTCCACGCACTCCCCGGCAGTGACCCTTGGAAAGGCCTTCGGTCCTCACGTCATCCTGCAAATCATTAACGGCCCCGCCGGCGGGGACGCCAGGAGCGGCTCCCTTTCCAAACCGGCCGCTTTTATTTCTTGGGTTTATACAAATTTGCCAGGTACAACATTTTTTTTTTTTTCCCCCCCTCTGTCGAGTAGCTGCGTCTAAAATAAATCCTAAAGGGGAAATAAACCCAGTAAAACAGGGAGAGGGAGGAGAACGTGCCGCCAGCCCCTGAGCTACGGGCAAGGTCCTTCCTGCACGGTGAGACCCTATAGATGTCTGCCCACTGTTCAGTCCGGTATTAAAATTGTTACCTGAGGTCAACTCAGTACAAAAGACACCGGCATCGCGTTGTTTCGTAGATACTTTTATTTCTCTAACACTAGCAAAAAAATCCAGAAAACAACTATCCCCTTTCCCACCCTCCCCAGTGCATAAATAGATTTCCTCCCGATGCAAATTCCTTCTCGGTTACAAGTCACTGCTATATGAAGTGTTATGAAAAATAATAACCAAAATAAAATTAAGAATTAAAATGTATTTTTTTTTCTCCTAAAAAACAAAACGACAACCCGGTTCCACAACACTGCAGCCGTGGGATGCTGGTGCACGGGGCTGCGCTCGCAGCCTGGGGCAGGCTCGGACCCCGCGCACCAGGGGCAAGGGCACGGCCACGCGCCCACCTCCTCCAGCCACTGGAGACGGGGGCAATTTGCCAGCTACAGGCCTGCGTGCCCCCCCCGGGCAGGTGTGCACAGCCGGTGTAAAGGGGTCTGCACCACCCCCAGCACCCCGATTTACACCAGCTGGGGAGCCTGCCCCGGCCGGCACGCCGCTGCGCCCAGGGACGGGGAAATAAAGGCGTCATCTCTTCAAACTTACAGTCTCTTTATATTTTATTTTAAATAAATTTGCTTTTAATAAAAGCAGAAAATATATATATATTTTTAAATAGTTCTTTTTTTTTTTCTTTCTTTTTCTTTTTCTGATAAATTGGCAAAGAATCTGCTTTTGTAATGCATCGGCAGGGCTGGTGCCAACAACCCTGCAGAGAGAGAGATTAGCACAAAACAGTACCTCCCAGAAAAGAAGAGAAAAACAAATATATATATATATTATAAATGTAGAATTTCCATAAAACATATATTAAGGCATGTAATAGCAAAATAAAGGGCCAGCTTTATGAGCTAAGAGGGTTGCAGGAGGCTTGGGAGCGGAGCGGGACTTGGGGTTCCTGGGATCCTAGGAGTATTGCTATGATCGGGGGCGCAATGGGGACGCAGAGGGGGGGCCTCGTGGCAGCACACGGGTACAGGGCAGGGGGCTGGCCAGGGCGTCAGGGTCCAACCACTGGGGAAAAAGCTAGGGGATGGTCAGCATCTGGCTCCTCACCCCATCCGCCTCACCCCTCCCAGCCCTGCACAGCCTGATGCTGTTTCCCGGCAGGACCGGCTTTTTGTCCTCCCTCTGAAAAGCTAAAGAAAAGGGTAAACCTGCTACAGAAAAAAAAAAAATGAACAAGCCACAGGGGTTGGAGTGCAATGGCAAGGTCTCGGGGTGAGATGCGCTGTCAGGTTTTCAGAGGGCCCCGGCCCATGCTGGCACCGGAGGATGTGAGCACAGCTGGGGTCCCCCCAGCCCTGCCCCCCAAATCCGTCACCCCCCGGTGCTCATTAACCCAGCCCAGGGCTGTGGGGCAAGGAGCCCCCTCCTCCAGCAGTCCGGCTCGCACAGACACCCAGAGGTGTCCCGGCTCTTTGCAGCCCCAAGTTGCTCCCCATGCACCCCCCCCAGCCTTGGGCACCCGTGGGTGCTGGGGGTGACCACAGACAGTGTGTGGGAGTGCACTGAGGACAGACCCCGCTGCTGCCACCCGAGGTGCTCATGGCCCAAACCCGGTCCCCTTCTCGGCACCGTCCCCAGCCACCCGCACAGATTCCTGCTCGGCCCAGCGAGCCGTGGCTTCGTGCCACTCCTCTGCTCCTTGCCAACATCCCTGTCCCTTCCCAGACCTGCTGCTCCGTGCCAGCACCGCACCAGGCAGCCCTCACACCACCCCAGCACCCAGGATACTCCTCCCCGTGTCCTCCCTGTCCCCTCTCCATCCGACCCCGCACGGCTCCTCCTTCCTTCTGCTGAGCCCCGGGCACGAGGTGCGATGGGGCTGCCAGGCTCTGCTGGTGACTCCCTCCAGCGAGACGGATGCTAAAAGCAGTTTCAGGGCACAGGGGAAGGAGCGAGCACCCAAAGAGCAGAGATGGAGCCTCCAGCACGAGGTGAAAGCACCACCCGTGGTGGGATGGCTGAGCTCCAGGCGGAGGAGCCTCGCTGCAGACTTTTGGGATGCCAACACATCAGCATGGAGAGACGGAGGGTGCTGCGCTCCTCCAGGGCTGCCCCAGCAGGGAGAGGGCTGGCTGTGCCAGGACCACTGCAGCAAATGCCCCCCTGTATGGCTGTCCCAGCCAGCCTGGCACCCAGGCCACCACTGATCCATCCCTGTGCCAGCGGGCAGCTCAGGACCCCCGGTCCTTGGGGTCCACACTCCAGCGGACCAACTCCCAGCACCCGCACATCTCCACCAGGACGGGGCAGAGCAGCCGGTGTCGTCCGTGCCACATCTCCCCGCTCATCCATCCCGGGGGGGTCTCGCCATTGGTGGGAAGGAGGGAGGGGTCCAGGAGAACCAAAAACGATGGCCGAGGAGAGGTTCGGTGTCGAGTCGGGGCGTGTGTCGGCGCGCTAAAACGTGGCCCCGTGGAACTTGACGGCGCTGGCAGCGGCCAGGGCTTGAGCTGGAGGGAGAGGAGAGTGGGGATGAGCCACGAGCTCCCCAGAGACCCTCGAGCAGCTTAGAGAAAAGCCCTGTGAGGTCTTGACCCCGTACCCAGCACCTCCCGGGGCCAGCAGCTGGCTCAGCTGCCGTGCCCAGCCTGGGGTCCGTGGCTGGCCCACACGGGGGGGCTTCACCGTGCAGGGCACTTGCACTTGTTCCATAGGAGGAGCCGGGGCTGACGTGGCTCAGGAGATGTTAGCTGGAGCAAGCAGCGATGGGCGGCCGCTGGGTGGAAAAGGAGGCCGGGGGAAGAGGCACCCCCCGCCCGTCCCCGGCTGGAGAGGATGGGATGAAGTACAAGAGAAAAGGTGCTTACTTCATGGCTCAGACACGCATAAAATGGCTGCTGTCGGCGACCCGGGATGTTTCAGACGAGAGGGGGTTGGTCGGTGGAGTCGGGGAGGCTGGGGAGGTGGGAGGGCTTGGGGTAGCGCATTGAGCTGGAAACAAGAAATGGGAGAAGGGCGTGAAGAACACAAGCTGGAGGCAGCGGGAGGGGAGAGGCGGCACAGCGACAGGCGGCTCCCAGCGGGCCAGTTAGCGGAGGGGAGGAAACGAAGAGGAAGGAAGGGAGGAAGCAAGCGTGGTTAGGACAAACAGCCACAGTGGCGCCCGGCACACGTGAGCTCCCCACAGGGCTCCTCATGGACAAGGCACCGCGCTCGCTCGGGCACTGCGCGCCACCGCAGTGCATCGCCGGTGCTTCCCGGCCCCCCAGCATGCTCTGAGCTGGGTTTCTTTCCTTGGACGTGGGGCAGGAAGATTGGTTTTGACATTGACTGATCCATCCCACGCTGCTCAGTGCTGCTGCAGGGGAAGGTGGCCCCAGGTACGGCCCTGGTAGCCGCTGGCATCACCCCGCAGCCGCTGGCATCGCCTGGCTTGCCGGGCTGGCTCGCCTGCTGCGTGGTGGTTCCCTGCACCACGCTCTGCTGCCTGGCCAGGTCGTGAGCTGGTCATCCAACCTGCCTGCTCCACCCTGCAGCCACTCCTCCTGCATGTTCAGCACCCGCAGTCCCTCTCCTGCAGGGCTGGAAGGTGCTGGCCAGGTGTCCAGGACCCTCCGTGTCCCCCCGTGCCTTACCCGAGAGCATGCGGCCCCGGCGGGACGCCTCAGCAGCCAGCGCACACGAGATCTCTATCCTCTTCTCCTGCTCCTGCAGCTGCGTTTCGGGGTCCTGGGGGGCATCCACCTCCCCCTCGCCCAGGGGGATGACATTCTGCAGGCTGCGGGGACAGCGGGGACTTCAGTGCTTGCGGCTGCCCTTGGTGGTGGGGTGCACCGGGGTGCCAGGGAAGGGGCGCACGCGGGTTGCGGGTGCTGCAGCCTCACCTGGACTTGGCAATGAGGGTTTTTATCCTTTCCACCTTCTTCTGCTTCTCCTTCATCTCTTCGGGGCTGAGCGGCGTGTCGGGCTCCAGCTCGATGTACCGCTCGGGGATGAGGACTTTGTCTGGCGTGGATAGCTGGGGTGCAGCAGCAGGGGCTGAGCTGAGCGCCGGCCACCAGGACCCATCCCCACACCAGCACCCACCTTCCCCAGCCTCCCCCAGCTCCCACCACCTGCGTGGGCACTCGCTCTGGCTCCAGGATCCCACGCAATGCAGGGGCTGGATCGACCCTCCGGCAGTGGGGATGCCCCAAGCCCACGCTCGTCCCTCCCGTCCTCACCTCCTTGTTGATATCCACGTCGTAGTGCTGCGGCTCCAGCTCCATCTTGCGCAGCCGGGCGATCTCCTCCCGGGGCGTCTCGTGGACCTTGCCAGGGTCGTCGGAGCGCAGCGCTGCCTCCAGGTCCGAGATGTCCACCTCGTGGATGCTGCGGTGCCGGCGTACCTGCGAGGGACCCCAGCCCCGCTGAGCCCCCTGGACCGGCAAACTGTCCCCTGCCACAGCCCCCAGTGTCCCCTCTGCACCTTCACCACCTTCAGGGATTGCAGAGCACCCCTGCGAGGCAAAGCCTGCTGTGCTGGGGGTGAAGTGCTGGTGCAGGGACTCACCACTTTGTAGGAGGCGGGTGCCTTCGTGCCAGGGGTGTCGGGCTGCTGGCTGCCCAGGAGCTGCAGGCTGCGCCGCTTCTCCTTCATGGAGCCGCTCTGGTGGCGCTTCATGCGGTCGATCTGCTCCTCCACGCTCATCTTCACCTTCGTCTCGTTGGCAAACACAGCGCTCTTCGGCCTCTCCTGGGGAGAGCCCAGCCCCATGGTCACGCACCCCTGAACGGAGCAGGATCCAGCCCCATCCACCCGTGCCGCATCCCTCTGCAATGGACTGCTGTGCTCAGCCCACTCCTGGGGCAAAGAGAGGCACCCGCAGAGCCCAGGAGGTTCCCAGCTGGGTGCCGAGATGCAGAACCATGCAGCGATTGTTCCCCCCACCCTCTCCCCATGGCACTGGGGAGCAGAGCAGCACCACGGCAGCAGAAGAGCCCCCACAGCCAGCCCAGCACCCAGCATCGCCCACCCGGCCCCAGCCCCTCGCTGCGCGCCATGCCTTGGATCCCAGCCCGTTGGCCATGCCGCCGGCGCTCCTCCTCAGCATGCTGCCTGTGGGCACCACCTCCTCCTCCGGTGGAGACTTGGTTCGGGGGGGCACGATGCCCACTGCAGGACAAACAGAAACACCAGGCTGAGCATCCCTGGGGGCGCAGGGCAGGGTCCCAGCCATGTGCGGTGCTGGGGAAGAGCTGGAGACCGTTGTGTAGACGTTCCCCATGGCCAGGGCAGGCTTGGGGAGCCTGCTGGAGCAGGACCTGCTGGGCCAGCGCCGTACCTTTGTTGAGAGCCGCTTGCTTCTCTGCCTCCTGCTCCTGCCGGCTCAGCAGCCCCTCGGCGGGGGCAGCAGGCGCAGCCGCTCGCTGCGTCTCCTTCTTGCTCTGCTCGAAGCTCGGCTTGGGCTGCGGGGGCAAAGCAGATCCCCGGTGAGCCACAACCCTGCCAGGCAGCCACACTCTGCCTGGGAACACACACACACTGCCCTGGGGGGGAACACGGCCCCAGACATGCTCCTGGGCCACGTGGACGCTGGCCAAGCAGCACCAGCACACCCAAAGCGTACCCCTTCAGTGGGGCCATGGGCTAGGAGAGCTCTACAGCTCGTGGCCAGGCACCCCTCCGTGTCCTGGTGACACAGCCCTGTGTTGGAAAAGCCATCTGCGGGGGGACGGTCCTGACACGGCTTGGAGGGGGCTCCCAGGAGCTCCGGGCTGGAGGGGCCCCGTGCTGAGCTCCAGCCCCTGCCTGCAGGAGGGGGCCGTGTCCCACGAGGGCACGAGCTGGGGCAGGCACCAGGCAGCAACAGGGAGCGAGCCAAGGGCTGTTTTTGGGGTCCTTTCCCTCCTGCACCCTGAGCACGCGCTGGTGCCACTCACACTTGGGTCCGTAATCATTCCCAGCTCAGCACAGCTTTTGTTTTTACAGCCCCACACGCATGCATCCTGACCCCCCTGAGGATCACCCAGCTGCAAGGACACTTCTGTCTCCCAGAGTCCAAACGTGGCCCCATTCCCAGGTGGGAACATGGCTGAGGTGGTACCAGGAACCTCCAGGTCTGGGTTTGCACACACAGTCACCGCAGGCCGGCCGAGATCTCCGGCCCCTGGTGCAGCAGGGAGTGGTGCCGCAGAAGGACAGCGAGAGAGGAGAGGGCAGAGGAAAGCAGAGAGGCTGGGGCTGCAGCAGATTTACACCTCCAGCTACCCGAGAGGAGCCTGTCCCAGTCCTGAGCATCCGCATGGGTGCTGTGCGTGGGTGTCGGGGACTTGGAGAGGCCACGGTGAAGCTGCCTTGGGGTCGCTGCCCACTGCGCCCCTCGGAGAGGTGGTACGGTGCCATGTGCTAGTCCCCTAGGTGAGTGCCACCTCCATGCTGTCCCTGCCTGGTCCCTGACGTGTCGGGGAGGGAGGGATGGAGGGAAGGGATGCTGCTTGGGGCTGCTCGGGAGAGGTTTTGGTACCTGTCCCCTCTGCGCCTCGCCGCCTCGCTGCCAGGAAGGGGAGGTGGGGTACGGCCAGGGGCGGCTCTCGCTAGGGAGCGGAGGGACGGTCGGAGGAGGCTCCAGGGGGACGTACGACTTGGGGAGGGGAGGTCGAGGCGGGCCAGGTTCCTGGGGTGGAGAGGAGCATTAGGCGTGAGAGCAGAGAAACTGGGAGACGGGAAGGAAAAGAGAGTTAGAGAGAGCACGAGACAAAACACAGCGAAAGGCCAGGGAAGGAGGAGGGAGAGCAGCTGGCGGCTGCTCATTCGGTCCTGCATTTCTGTGTCCCCACACACGGGGGGACTTTTCCCATCTCCCATGCGCAGCGGGGCCAGGCAGGACTGGGGGCAGCTGGAGAGACCCTACCCGAGCTCAGGGCTATCAGACCCCAGGAGACATCGGCATCGCCTTGGTGCAGCCGGGGCAGCTTTGGGGAGTCCCCAGGTTCCACCCTGAACTTCCCACAGATGCAGGTGAGATCAGCGGATGCAGGGGCTGTGGTGGCAGCAAGAGCTGGCCCTGGAGCTGAGCAACTCCCAGCCTTCAGGCTGCTTGGTGCAGGAGCCCAGACACAGCCCCTGTGAGGGGCACGGACCCGGACGTCACCAGGAGACCCCACAGCCCAGGGATGTGGGCAGAGCGGTGCCCCCAGGCAGAGCCACATGCAAACCCGGTGCCCAAGTGAGGACTCGGGGCTCCCTGGGGACACCCCGGCTCACTCACCTCGCTGGGACCCGGCTTGGTGGGCGAGCCCTGGGAGCCGGAGACGAGGGAGAAGGGGCTCAGGGGGCTGGTGAGGCTGGCCGAGCTCAGGGGGCTGGCGGGGCTGTTGGAGCTGTATGTGCCCGAGGGGCCGATGGCCACTGCAGAAAAAAAAAGCAGAAATAAGCACGTGCACCACAGCACAGCCTCTCCCAGTGAGTGCCTCGCAGCAGCGCTGTCACGGGGGATGCCCCAAGCTGTGGCATGCTGGTGTCTGTCCCATGCATGGCAGGGACTGAGCCTGCTCACCTCTGTGCTTGGCAGTGTCCGTGCCACGGGACGGATTGTTCTTCCTCAGCCCCTCCATCACGTCCTGGATCCGCCAGATCTCTTTCTGGATCTGCCGGTTGAGCATTTCGTTCTACAGGGGCGAAAAGCAGCGGTCAGAGCGGCTCCCACCGCTGTCGGCCCTGCAGCCAGCCCTGTCCTGGCCATGTCCCGTCTCCGCTGCCACATCCCATCCCCGGGGCTCAGTGGGGTTCATCTGAGACAGACGCAGCCCCGCTGGGCCAAACCAGCACGCCCACGACTCGTCTCCTGCCGGGAGCTGCAGGCTGGGGCAGGGGCTGGCAGAGCCCCACGGGCACGGGGAGCGCTGCAGCCCCTTTGCCAGCATCAAAAAGCAACGCACCCGGGTGCCTCAGCTTCATCAGCACCCCTGTGCTCGCTGCCAGCTGTGGCCAAAGCAGGACACAAATCCGCAGCCGCTTGCAGATCGGCTCCTTGCAGGAGCAGAGGGCTGAAGGAACCAGCGGACTTCGACCTGCACCAGCTGGGGCTGGTGGGGGGAACTTGGGGCCAGCGAGGGTCTCCTGGGGCCGTTGGGGTCCCGCTCACCTGGATGTCGAGGTTCAGCTGCTCCCAGAGGTCATCGTGCAGGGCGGACACCTCGCTCTCCAGGCCCTCGTACTCAGCAGTGCTGTTGGCCAAGGCCTGCGGAGTGGGGGAGTCAGAGGGGTTTGGGCAGCAGCCATGGGGCACAGAGCTCTGCCGGCTGCTCCGGGAAGGATGGATGGGGATGGGGACAGGGAAAGGGGAAGGAACGGGGACAGGGAGCGTGGTGGAGGGGGAGCCCCCTACCGTGCTGGCCTGCGAGAGCTCCACGCGGATGTTGATGAGCTGGTTCTGCAGCGATTCCTTCTTGTGCAGCAGCTTCTCCGGGTAGGCCGGCTGGCTCCCGAACATCTCCAGCTCCTGGTGCGTCCCCATCAGGGCACTCTCCAGGCTCTCCTGGGGGGGACGAGAAGGAGATGGAGCTGTGAGAGAACTCACTATGGTGGCTGGGGCAGGAGCAGCATTTTCCCCTCCTTAATGGGCCATTAGTGCATGGAGACTACTGGGACCATGGCAGGGCTGTGAAACCGCCCCCCAGCCCACAAACGTCCCCCCTGAGCTGTCCCCAGACTGTGTGCGCCACGAACCTTCTCCGCTCGGAGCTGCTGCACCAGCCTCTCCTGCTCCCGCAGCACCTTGTTCTGCTCGCAGAGCTTCCCCAGCAGCTTCTGCTCCCGGGTAGGAAAGAGAAAGGGAGGGAAGGGTGAGAGCCCAGCAATGGGGTGCGGGGCGCACCAGGCACCTGTGCAACCAGATCCATGCTCGGCTGGAGCCAAGACCTCCAGGAGAGACGGGATGCAGCCAGGGCACAGCCCTCGGGGTTGGGTAAATGGGACAACGTGTGGTCCCAGGGAGGGTTTCCAGCCTGCCGGGCTCATTGCAAGGGACAGGACATGTAGGGTCAGGGGCAGAGGGAGGACACGCAGCATGGACATTTGCTCTTACATCGGTGTCTTGCTCGCTTATCTTGTAGGCGTGCAGAGTCTCCCTGTAGGCTTCGGGGAAGGGCGTCACCTGCAAGCAGAGCGCGGGGTGAGCCTGGCTCCGGGAGCCGATGCGCTGCCAGGAGCCCCTCGGGAAGGAGAGGCTGCTGCCGGCGAGCAGCCCCTCTCCCGGTCCCTGCGGAAGGAGAAGCGAGAGCCGGGTCCCCGGAGGCAGCACGGTGAGGGGGGAAGGCACAGCCTCCTCCCCGTTCCCAGCCCCGGTGCCCACTGGCCGGGCGAGCAGCAGGAGTTAACCGGAGACAAGCTCTCCGCCAGACGCCAAGAGCTCGGCTAGAGAGATGTCTCGTGAATCATTAACTGCCTGGCATACAGCTGCCACCGTTTCACAGGCAGGGAAACAAAGGCAGAAAGATTAAGCCGTAATCCCACTTAGTGGAGTAGAAGCACCTATAAATCAGCCGTCACATCAGGACCTGTTTACCATCCAGCTTCTCTTGTGAGTCATTTTCCTTTCCTGGAAATCTAAATTACTAATGGGACCTCACCAATTAAATGCCTCCAAGATCTTGAGATGAAAGGCATAAGATAGGAAGAAGGGGATCATTATTGCTAGAAAGCAAGACGCTACATTAGAGTGATTTAAAACCACAGGACAATGCAAATAGACCTGAACCTGGGAAATGCCCGGCTCAGCTCACGGCGGAGTCTGGCAGATGCGGATCCTGCTGCCTCCGAGCAGGGAGCCGGGCCAACAAAAGCATCGCAGCTGCTCTGGCTTCACCCTGCAGCGCATCCCCCGCTCCCCTGGCACAGGGATGGGAACAGGCACCTTCCCCTCCCCAAAAAGCACCAGCAATCACCCGGTCACACATCCAAGAGATGCCTGCCCAGGTCTGGCCCAATCCTGCCCTGCTCGTGGCACCGAGTGCCAGCAGCACCAGGGCCACTCTGGCTGCCGGGTGACTCGATGCACCCACATTTGGAGCTGCGCCCCACGCTGGCTGGGGTGCCCCCAATGCTTTTCCAGCCTCTCCAAACTCCAGGCAAAAGGAGAGAAGCGTGCCACAGCCTCGTGGGGTAACAGGCTGCTTCCTCTCCTCGACACCGGAGGTATTGCTTTGGTTTAAGATCCTTGGGCTGGATTCCTCCGGATCCGCCTTCTCCTTGCCTCTTCAACACAACAGCGAGCAAAGCGCCTGAACGAGGGCGAGGGCTCGGGACTGCCGCGTCCCCACCTTGTGCTCTCAGGACAAGGATTTACGGCATCGCAATGGCTCATGGATGGATTAGCAAAGCCTGGGATGGACTAGCAGGGCCCTGAGAGCGTGATGTGCTGGCGCCGCATGGATGCTGGAGCTTGCATGAGCGGAGATGGCAGGAGGTGACCTCGGGGATGGCGTGTGGGGCGGCTGCCGTGGCCTGCCATGCACGAGCGGCCGGGCCAGCCCGGCGGCCAGAGGCTTACTTGCATGTAGAGCTGAGCCCTAGGGGAGGAGGTCTCCACCATCCTGTTCACCATACTGATCAGGGTTTCGCTCTCGCTCATCTGCGACAGACAGGGAAGGAAATTTCAGAGGTCAGCGGAGACACGCGTGCGCTCGGGTGCCGTCGGTGCAGCTCTGTCCAGGACCCGTCGGGGCATCGTGCTGCAAGGTACCACCTCTGAGAGATGTCCCAGGTGTTTGAACCACGAGGAAAGAGCTGCCCCAGGCTGCTGCTGCCCTGTTTGGGGCAGTCAAGAGCATCCTGGGGGCTGAAAACTTTGATGAGGGGAGAGGGAAACACAGATCCAACCGAGCCAGCTCCGAGCTGGGCTGCAGCCAACTGCACACACAGACACAGGCTTGCACAGAGACGCCCACGGCCGCGACGCACAGCGTGGCCCCAGTAGACAGACAGACAGGCCCAACGACAAACAGCTCCACATCCTGCCCGTGAGCACAGACACGCTCTGGGTACAGAGGGGACCGCAGCCTCGGGGGGACAGCAGGGTCCCCCACTCCAGCCCTGTGGCCTCAAACAGCAGAGCCTCCTGCGGGGACGGCAGCACACAGAAACACTGCAGGTGCCCGAAGACGAGAGGCAGACGATGCCCTCGCAGCCCCAACCCCTGAGGACCAAGGGGTGAGGGCAGCTGAAGCACAGATCCAGGACCAGACCCCGGCTTGGGGCCGGTCAGCGAGGCGGGGCGCAGCCAACCCCTGACTGCACCCAGTGCGGCTCTCCAGACAAGCGAGGAGAGCAAAAATGAAGTAGCAAGCTGTTTTAAAAGAGCTACTCGACAACATCACTCTGAATTAGTCTCTCCAGAGGTCAGCAGGAGAGGAGGAGGAGATGGAAAGCCTTTTTAGGGAGCATTTTGAAGCGTCTCGGAGACCGAGTGTTGCTGCCGATGGCTGTGAAATAATCCAGAGAGCTTTCATTGCACCGAGCGCTCCTGCTTGTCCTTGGCTCTGCTCCAAGGCAGACACAGATCTTGGTGATTACTGCACCGATGGGGATTTGCAGACTAATGAGATTGTCTCTGGAGCAGCTCCCTTAGTGCAAGCCTGGTTGTGCAGCAAGCGCCGGGCGGCAGCAGCAGCCGATGGCTCCCGTCCCCCTCTCTGATTTCAGGCAGTGCCCGTGCCTTCCACCCCACCGCACCCGCAGCTGCCTCCCAGGCCTTCCCTCCCCCTGCCCCCAGGATGAAGTCAGCTCATGGCTGTCCTCCAAACACCCCTTGGCATGCAAAATCCCGGGAGCTGCTGCTTCGGTGCCAGTCCCAGCGGGCTCCTGATCCCAGCCCTGCATCAAACCTCTCGCCTTTGAGGAGGCACGGGGCGAGAGTGTCACCACCACCACCTCGCCTGGCTGCACACCTTGTTCACCCTCCTGCGGGGTCCTGGGCGAGCACCAAACACCTCTGTGCCCCAGCCCAGCCACCTGCAGGGGCTCGCAGCCCCTTGCTGGGTGCCCTGGATCATCATTTTGGCAGCAGCTCGGCTCACACCGATGCCAGAGGCACTGCTAGGCGCGGGGACATCCCGCACCGCCCTGCCGGCTCCAGCACACCCCACAGAAGGCACTGGCAGGGGGGTTTCTCTGCCAAGCAACGAGCGACCCTACCGAGGGGAAGGATGGAGGTAGCAAACCAAAGACAACTCGTGCTGCTTTAATGCCAAGAGAGGTGAGGATGGATGTTAGGGGATGAGATGCTGTGCTGGGAAGGAAGGGGACGCCGCTGGGGACAGGGCACACGGGGACAGAAGCAGCGTGAGGCTCGCAGCCAGCTCTGCCTACCTGCTGGTCCAAATACTCTAGGTTTCTTTGCAACTGAAGGTCTAAAAGTTCATCCTACCAGGAGCCAGCAGGCATGCGGCAAGAAACGAACACACAAAACACATAAAAGAAGAAGCAAAGCGGTTAGGTGAAGGCTGCAGAAATGCGAAGACCTCTGGGCTGGGGAAGCAAGGGGCAACCTCCTCTGCCCAAAGCGTGGAGGGCGGCTGGGGACGTGCTGCAGGACACCAGACCCCGCTCTCCTCCCGGCTCTCCACAGCCAGCACGCCTCCCTCCCGCCTGGAAGCAGCAGGTCCCCGTCCTTGGGGCTCCGCTTGCCTCCCCTGCATCTCTCGCTGGTGAGGATGGATGGCAGCATGGATAGCTTATGAAAATTTATGCTTCTCCCTCCTGCAATGGCTGCTCCTGCCCTGTGGGATTGGGCTGCACAGGGGGAGCTGCTGGTCGCCCCCCACCAGCTCCATGCTTTAGGGGGAAAACGCAGCTCAGGGACAAGCAGCAGCGGTAGCCAAAAGTGAGGAAGCGAGGAGGGGAGAGGTGCAGGGAGCGCGCCAGCCTCACCCCATCCCCAGGGGAACAGCCCCAGCGGTGACAAGCTGGGCATCACCGGCCATATGGGGGTCCAAGGGGGGCCAGGAGGGACTGGAGACACCAGGGGTCCTGACCTGCCCGGCGCAGCCCATCTCTGACCCACAAAGCTGCTCCTCCTCACCCATCCAAGCCAGGGTGCCCTAAGCTGTGACCCCCCCTGTCCTTGCAGACCCCCGAGCCCAGCCCGTCGGTGCCAGCAGCGTACATACCATTTTGTCGTGGACTGTGGGAGATGCCGGGTAGTGGTACGGGAACATCCCCGCGGGGACGGGCCGCCTGTCGCCCAGGTAGTCATACTGGGGAGAGAGGAGACCCCACTAAACCCTGGGGACAGGTGAGGGGCATGCGATGCCTCCCCCATCCCCTTTTTGCTGCTCAGAGTGACTGCAGGGGCTCGGGACACATCTCTCCCACCCTGTGCAGACCCCCAGCCCTGCAGCAGGGTCAGGTCCGGCTTTGAGGGGTTCAGCAGCAATAAAGGGACAACAGAGTGCTCCTCTTGGGATCGCCTTGCTCATGGTGGCCCCAAGCTCCCCTCCTGCCCCATCTCTCCACCCTCCCAGCAGCGCAGGAGCAGCCAGGAGGGAACAAGCACAACTTGGGTGGCTTTGCAGGGCTGCAAGGGAGGACCTAAAGCCACCAGCTGCTGCGCACCAAGGACTCGGTGGCATCCTGAGGCCAGGACGTGCACCCAAAAGGCGCAGACTGTGCCACAGCATCCCCACCCTGACGTCCCCAACATGGGTCCCCTCCATCCCCGCACGCCCCGGCAGCGACGGACGCTGACCTTGGGCGAACTGATGGACCTCCTCATCATGAAGGTGGCGGGGTCGGCGTAAATCTCCTCTCCCCGGGGCGGCAGCCGCTCGAAGCGGGCGCTGGGCGAGCGGACGGGGGAGTAGACACGAGCCCTGGTGTAGGAGCCCTGGCTGGGCGAGCGCGGCACGGAGCGGGAGCGGGGCTGCAGCGACATGCGCCGCAGGGAGCCCGAGGCGGCGTCCACCTCGTCGAAATAAGCCGGCTGCCTGCCGGGGCCGGCGAGCCAGAGAGGGACGTCCTGCCGGCCAAAAGCGGGGTGCTCCTTCCACTCCCGGAGCTGGTAGGGGCCCCCGTTGCGGAAGGAGTGGCGCTTATCATCCAGCGCCCAGGGCGGGCTCACGCGCTCGTAGGCGGGCATGGAGCAGATGCTGTCGGGGCGCACGCCGGGCGGGTAGTACTGGTAGTCCTCGGGGTACTGGGGCGAGTATGGCGAGTAGTAGTCGGGCACCCGGCGAGACACGGGGTAAAACCTGGTGGGGCTGGGGGGGAAGAGAGAAGTGAGATCTGGGTGGTCCCAGAGGTGAGGATACCCTCGTAGCAGGCAGCTCTGACACCAGTGCTGGGAAAGGTGGTGTCTGTCCTCCTGGGGACCCCGTGGTTGCCCCCCTCCAAAATTCACCCTGCTTAGCTTTTGGGGGTGTCCTACGCACGTCATGCGGCAGATTTGCTGATCCCAGGAGGGGATAAAGCAGGTGGGAAGAGGAAAAATATTCCCGGAACATCACCCAAAAGAAAAGGAGCAGGGTCCCACCCTCTCCCCTGGCCACCCCCCCAGCAGCCCTCACCTCCGCAGCTCCTCGGGGGGCACGTTCCCCCGGCGCAGGTTCACCCACTGCTGCAGCTGCGTCATGGAGCTCTTGCGCTGGGCGATCTTCTCGGGGTTGGTGCGGGGGGCAAAGCTCCGGCGGTGGGCAGCGCTCTCCCCGTCGGGCGGGGGGTAGGCGGTGCTGCCGGGGCGGCTGGGGGAAGAATACGGCCACCCGTTGGGCTGCGTCGGCCGCTCCGTGCTTGCTGGCACCCGGGGTCCCTCAGGGTAGGGGCTGCCGGGCTCCGAGGGCATCTCCTGCCCCGTGATGCCATTGGCTTTGGCCAAGGGTTCCTTCTTGCCCTCCATCCTCTCCGGTTTCCTCTCCATCTTCTCCGAACCACGGCCGTCGCCTTCACCCCGGGTCTTGGCGTCGGGGTCGGCCTTGGGGTGCTCGCGGTGCACAGCGTTGCGGTGGTGGTGGTGCTTGCTGGGAGGGATGTTTTCAGAGTCGGTCTTCTCGTGTCTGCAGGGCATGGAGACACGAGAGAACATCACCCTCTGATTGTAACACCCCCACGACAGCCAACAATATCCCGTCCCTCCCGCAGCCTCAGGGGGCTGATGCTCCCCCAGCTCCGTTCTGCATAGGGACCCCGTGCTCCAAGAGGTCCCCAGCCGTGGCGCACGGCCCCTCCACCCCAGCTCCAAGAGGCAGGGGGGTGCCCCCAGCCCCGTGCAGCGCTCTGACCTCTGGGTGGGGGGGATCTGCACCCGGGCGGCTTCGCCCATGGCTTGGATCCAGGACTCCTGCTCCTCCGTGTTCTCGGCGCTGAAGAAGTAGGTCCGGATGCCAGCGTGCTCGGCCTGGGGAGACAGGGACTGCCCGTTACTCGCCGGCACCTCCTCCACCCAGCACACAGTCACCTGCAGGGGGGCAGAGAAGTGGGGAGAGAGACAGACAGGCGAGTGAGAGCTCCATCTCCACCCCGGCACGAGGTCCTGGTGCCGCAGGAGAAGCCTCCTCGGTCCCCAGGAGCATCCTCAGCAGCACTGGGCAGGACGAAGGCTCTGCGGGCAGATCCAGGATCCCTTGTCCCCTGGGCTCACAGCGATGCCCTCGCCCTCCGTGATGCTGGGGACCAGCCCTTCCCCCAGGAGCTGCGCCCCAGCACTGTGCAGGTGCCCTGGGGGTGCCCAGAGGCAGATGGGGGAGCCGCGTCCCATCGAGAGCAGCAGCGCTGGCCAGAGCATTATTGGTCATGCAGGGCTAGGGAGAAGGTGGCTTCTTGGCCCAGAGAATGCTTTTTTTGGGGGAGAAAGGTTCATTTTGGGTCCAGGATGTCAGTGCCCACCCTCCACCCCATGCTACAACAGCCGGAGGGCAGGTTTGGCTGCTGAGGGCCTTTCTGAAGCAGCCACCTTCCCTCTCTCTGGGAAGGGATGGGAGGCAGCAAGGAGGAAGAAAAGAAAAAAAAAAGTAGTTTTTTCCCCCTGGAAAACTTTTGGGGGTCAAATAATTTAAAATAAAATTAACAAAAAAAGGGGGTTTGATTAAAACCCTCCCTTGGGTTTCCATTTTCCCCAGCTGCAGGGGGCAGGGACGCCTCCTGCCTGGCTCCTCCTGACCCTGCAGCCTCCTACCTCGGAAGCTCTGCAGCCAGAGCGAGAGATAAAACATAAAACCGCACCGATTCCTGTCCCGGATTAGTGAGAGCGGGGTGAGTGAAGCATGCGGGTCACCCCTCACCCTCTGCATGCATCAGAAACACAAGCAGATACTACCTAGCTGGTGGCGGGGTGCTGGCGTGGCCGAAGGGTGCGCGGAGACCTCCTGTCCGGGGGGATCCTCGCCCGCGGAGAGAGGAGGAAACACAGACAAGGGGTCAAACCGCAGTGGGGGGATTGTGGGCGCAGCCCTCGCCTTGCTTTGGGGCCCTCTGGGACCCCTTCCCCTCTTCCAAGGGGTACCCAAGTGGTACCCAAGGTGCTGGAGCCCAAGGCTGGCAGCACACGGAGCCCACGGCAGTGGCACAGAGGGAACCCCTGGATGCTGTGGCTGGGAAGCCCACGCACGGAGATGAGGGCTGCAGTGCTGCCTAATCCTAGTACAGCACCGGGTGGTTTGACTCCCTACTTCTATTTATCCGTGGGTTCCTACAGGGACATGAGCACTGAGGACATGGAGAGGTGCAGGTCATGTAGCTCCTGCCATGCTCATGAGCAGGAAGGAGCGTGCTCGGTTTTGGCACAACCAGGCTGTGTGTAGGTCCATCAGCAAGCAAGCACTAACCCAACCACCCAGCCTCCCTGGGCTAGGGATGGCGGCTGATGCTGCCTTACCCTCTACGTGCCTCAGTTTCCCCAGCAGAAGGCACAGGGGATGTCCCAGGGGGGTTGCTGCAGTCACCCCTCTGCGCAGCTTGGCTCTGCTCCACGCACCAGCACCAAGAAAGCAAGGGGAGGGCGCAGCGGGGACCCTGCAAGCATCGCTGCTGCCCCAGCACCGTCCCAGGCCCCCCCCAGGCCCCGCGCTCCGGCACTGACCTTAAACGTGTGCTTCCTGCTGATGTTGTCGGAGGGCTGCACGGCCGCCACGCGGAAGCTGAGGAGGGGGATGCTGCCCAGGATGCTCTCCTCCTTCTCATCTGGTAGGAAACGAGGGGGGTTAGGCGCACGGTAGGACCCCGGCAGAGACCCTCCAGCCTTGTTTTGGGGACACGGCCCCATCGATCCTGCCCACGGCCGGCACAGACGCGGGCACGGGGCTGCTTGGGCGGGCAGCCCACCTGTAGGAAAGTGCTGCCTTCCTGTTGCTTCGCCCTCACCAGCAAATGCTGCTGCTCAGCTCACAGAACAGCCTGCTCAATAATTCATGCTCGCCCTCGGCTGCCAGGGTGAGCTGAGCGAGCTGCCAGGGAGGCATTAACCCCGGCGTGGCAAGTGCCCCCAGAAGCGAGCAGCCCCCAAAAGCGTACCTTTGTAGTAGAAGAGGCAGCGATCCACCAGCACGAACCAGCGCTTGTTCCACTGCTTCACCCCCGAGCTGGCCTGCGAGAGAGGAGCAGTGAGACCGCAGGAGATGTGCACCCGTGGGTGGCCAGCACCCAGCAGCAGAGGGGGCGGCACGTCCTGGGGACGGAGCATCAGGGGCAGCCGGGTACCTGCTTGTAGAGCCAGCCGCTTTTGGTCACGGCGGCGTTGGGGTTCCTCTTCATCGAGTTGGAGCGCTTCCCGAAGGCGATGCCCTTGCGGGAGGGGCGCGATGCCTGCAGAGGGGGAGAGGAGGCGCTCAGTTCCTGGAGGGACCCCCCGCACCCCGTCTCCACTGCCACCCGCCGTGCCGCGTGGCTCCGGGCACCCACCCGGCCTCCGGGGCGCTCCGGGGGCACCTCCGACACCATGGCGTGGTTGGAGGGCTCGCTGCTGCTGCTGGTCGCCGGGCGCTTGCCGCCTGCTTTGCTTGACATGTCCAAGGTCGGTCTGTGGCACAGATTTGCTGTCAGCACGGCTGTGTTCCAGGAGCCAGACCCCCCAAATCCCCACCCCAAGCACCAGCCCCCCGTGCCCCAAGCCCGCCTCAGTCCCCAGAGCAGGGGAGGTGGGCGCCAACCTACTTCTGCAAGTCCAATCTTGAGTTTTCTTCCGGGACCTGGCCCGTCACTGGGTGCAGGAACGTGTTCCGCCTTTCATTGTGGCTGCAAGGCACAGCGATGGGGGAGCAGGGTTAGCGCTGCGGGGGGACCCATGGCACTGCTGCCCCGAGAGCCAAGGAGGAGGATGGGGTCCGAGGGTGCACAGAAACCCGGAGAGGTGCTGAGCTTCTGCTGAGCCCCGGCATGGAGCACAGCTCCGCACTGCCTGTGCAAACCTGGGTGCATCAGCTCCATCCATCCCCACTACCCCCCCAAATAAATCCCTTTGCTTTTAGCACCATATTTCCTGCTCCAGCAGCAGGGCTTTGTCGTGCATCTTGTACTCTTTGCGCCACTCTTTGCTGGTGCTCCAAAGTGTGGAGGGGGACCCCCAAAAGCCCCCTGTGCAGCCCCTGGATTTGCAGCACTGTCGGGTGACCGCTTCCCTTGCTCCCCCCGCTCATCCACATGCTTCATAATCCGCACAGCAAATTTCATCTGCATTTCCCAGACAGCGTTTGCCTCGCCAAGAGCCGAAATGAGGTCTCCGATGGCTGAGACCTCATTACTTCTGCTGGACACATCACACGGCGTCGGCTGCCGCGTGGTGAGACATTACCATAACCCCCCCGGCTGTCAGCACAAATCGCTGCAGAGGCAGCAGCCGTGGCCCGTCCTAAAGCGACATCCTCAACGTCACATCCTCTGCTCCGGCTGGCTGATTTCAGAGCCATTTGCCAAAATATCTGGAGCCAGGCTAAGAGCAGGGTCACAAAGCGCCGGGCCCCGCTGCTGACAGCCCTCGTGGGGGGCATGGGTGGAGGTGGGGGGCTCTCAGCAGAACCCCCAGCAGGGTTTTTGCAGCTGGCTGTCCCCAAAATGCAGCCAGGCCAGTGAAAGGATGCTGCCTCCTGTTGGGCCATGCTCACCAGCTGGGCACTGCCACCTCCGCGCCCCGAAAGCTGCAATGAGGATGAGACACCCAAGCACCGCCCCGACACAAAAATCTGCCACGGTTTCATGGCAGCAGAGACAAAGAGTTAATGTCTTGGAGAGAAAAAAAAAACATCAGCAACCGAAGCACCCAGGAGTTGGGTGAGATCTTGGACCAAGCCCAGAGCTGCCCGGTGAAGAGCATCAGCTACAGGGTGAGATGCACGGGGTGCTCCAAAAACCTCTCTGCTTTGGAGAGCCCCCCTGAAGGAGCGACCCCATGTCCAGGCTCCGGGCTCCATCCTGGGGTGTTTGCTTTGCACCAAGGGGTGCCAAGGACCCCATCTCGGTGACAGCCCCCAGCAAGTGCCAGGCACCAGGACACGGGTGCCCCCCGGCCACCCACAATGTCAACACACAAATGGCCCAGCACACTGCTGGAGTGCTGAGTGTCAGCAAAGAAGGGGAAGTTTGAGCAAGAAAACAGCTGCCAAGACCATCCCATCCACGCACGCATCGCCCTGAAGCTGGGCTCCAGCCAGGCTCAGCCGATATTAACTGCTTTCTGCCAAAAAAAGCCCTGCGAGGAGCTGCTCCCCCTTGCAGGTCCCAGCCTGGCCCCGCACCCTGCTCTGCCCCCCTCCGCCTGCTCTCCCCCTTGCAGGGGGTCACCTTAAAACCCTTTGCAAGGCGCCCACACCCCGCAGCGAGGGGCAGCACCTGCTCCCCTGGCACCGGGCTTTTCTGTGCCGCGACCGCATCTGCTGCGAGTTCGCTGCGGTGGCAGCGTCCCCGTTTTGCGCTCCCTGCTCCGAGGGCACCAAATGAGCTTTCTGCCACAGGGTCTGGAGCTGCTTCGGGTCCCTTTGCCCCCGCGGATGGCTTTGGAGAGCCACGCCACCACGGCAGTGACGGGGCAGGTCGCGGGGAGGGTGCAAACACGGAGCGAGCAGCACCCCGAACGCCCCAGCCCTGCCAAGCTGGGGCTGCGCCGAGCCACCAGTGCAGCTGGGGACATCCCCTGGGTCCCCAGCCCTGCCCACCACTGCGGGTTTCTCTACCTGCAAGCTGAGCTCTCCCCCAGCCGAAGGTGCCCACCTGGCTTTGCAGCCCCCCAAGGCGCTTTACAGCCCCCACGGATCCTGCTTGCACCAACCCAGGCACCTCTGCCCCCTCCCCAGGCTGCTGCCACCCCCAGACCCGGCGTTCCCTCGGGGTCGTGGGGGCAGCTCCTTAACCCCCCGCCCGGAGCAGCTGCCTCTGCTGACCCCGCTCCAGAAACTCCCGAGTTCACCTCGCCTCCCCAGTACTGCAATGCAGCACTCACTGCCCGGACCGAGGTGCCCCCAGCCACCGCCACCACGCCAGCACCCCCCGGAGGGGTCCTACCTCGCCCTCCTGTCCGCCCGAAACTTCAGCATGGTGCCGGGGCGCTGCGGGCTCAGCGCCGGCTGCCGGCTCCCACCATGGCAGCGGCAGGCGAGGGGGGGGGTCCGGTGCCACCCACCGCCCGGCTAGAGCGCACGTGCCATGGGCACCGCACGGGCAGGGGGACACCGACGACGTGTGACGGGGCTCGATGTCCTCTCCCGGCGGTGCCAGTCCCCCGAGCCTTGCGCTGGTGGCATCGGCGTTGCCCACGGTGGCAGCGGCGGGGCTCGCGGCCGCTGCGGTGGGTGCTGGCAGCCCCGGTGCAGCGCGGGTTGGCGAGCCCCGGAGCGCGGCAGGCAGCCGGCAGGCGATGACAGGGACAAACAGCTCCCGCTCGCGTCCCCACGCAGAGGAGAGGCGAAGGGCAGCGCTGCACACGCCGCCTCCCCCAGCCCAGGTGCAGCGTTGGGGAGCGGCGAGCGTGCAGGAGAAGGGCGAGCGGGGCAGGGTGGGGGCTGCTGGTCCCTGTCCCTGTCCCCCCTTTCTCCCAGCACCGAGCAGTGCAGGGGGTGCTGCCCGAGGAGGGGAGGGTGCCGCGGGGAGGAAGGCGCTGAGCCGGCGCTGCTGCTGCTGCTGCCCTGCATTCCCTGGCTGCATCCCTCTCCCTTCCCCCTGCTTCTGTCCCCAAACCCTCCCCGCTCCCTCCCTCGCTGTGCCTCCATCTCTTTCCAGGTCACCCCAGGGAACAGGACCAGCACCAGCACCGACCACCGCCGTACAACCCAGCAGCCGCAGGGGGGGACGGGGCCCTGCAGGGTGCCAGCACCGGGGCTCCGGCACCCCCAGCTGGGGTCCGGGGAGCCCTCAGCACCCCAGCAGGTGAAGGAAGGGGACCCAGAGGGCAGGACTGGGGGTGACCGGCCCTCCTCCTGGGCACGGCGCTAGGCAATGCAAATGCATTACGGCTGTTGTGATAATACGCTGAAATGTCAGCGCTGCCTTCCCTCCCCTCCGAAGAAAGCTCCAAAGAAGGAAGTGGAGCGCAGCAAGCCAGCTGGCCTCCATCACGCCGCGTCCCCGCTCCGCCACAGCCCCGGGACCACCTCGGGACACCAGCGCAGCCCGACGCACCGCTCAGCACCGCTCAGCCCGGCGCCAGCACCATTGCATCATTCACCTGCTCCTCCCCAAATCCAGGACCTGGAGCCGCAGCCTGCCTCATCGGTCAGCCCAGGGTGAGCTGGGGCAACGCCAGTGCCCAGCCTCGGTGCTCGGGGACGCTCCCACCGCTCCCTGGCCAGCACAAGCGGTCCCTGTCCCTGCCAGGGGGCCGGGAACCACGTCACCAGCACTGCCAGAGGATGTGCCAATGCAGCTGGAATTACAGCCCCCCGAAGCAGCCACACGCACCTGTCTGGGGCACCCTGAGCCAAAGCCGCTCTCAGAGGCGTGGAGGAGCCGAGCGGTGCGGCCGCTGCTCCCCTTGCTGGCATCGTGCAGGTGTGAGGAGAAACCTGCCCGCTGCAGTGCCCAAGGGCAGTGCCAGCCGCGTGCCTGCCCCTGGGGGTGGCCGTCCCCACGTCCTCGCAGCGGCTCCCCAAACCCCGCCACCCGCGGTCAAGGTTCCCCAACGGCCCATGGACGCGTGCCAGCCCGCCGCCGCGCACCAAACCTGGGGCTCACCCAACAGCAGTGCCAACAGGAGACACAAACATCCCCTCTCCCCGCCACGCCGGGGTTTCACCTCCCGCCCCATCCCCGGTTCCACCAAGGGCTGCGCAGAGCGGCGCAGAGCCGCGCTCAGGGGTGACGCCAGCAGCTCCTAACCCGGGTTCAACCCTGGCTTTGCCAGCGTGCAGCAGGCGCCATCCCCCCTGCCCAGCTGGGCTATTTCACGCTGAGCGGTGCCTGGGGGTGGTCACGGACACGGTCCCCCTGCAGCAAAGAAAGCAGACACGCTCCTGAGCTCTGAACAGCAACTCCAGGGTGGGAGCTCCCCCAGACCTCCCAGGAGATAAGAGCTGGGGCTTTTCCTTGGGGTTAACATCAAAGAAAAACCCTCCAAAATCTCCCCTTGATTTTTTTCTCAAAGGTAGGGAGCAAGGGAAGGGAATAAACGCAGTAACTGGAGAACAAACTTTGACTGGGTGCTGCTGTTCTTCCCCCTCCCCAAAGTTAAAGTTTGCTGAGCGCAGGGAGGACAACTCCACCCTTTCCCCAGGGGGAAAACCCTCCTGGCTCACCGGTGCCCTTCCTGCGACCGTGAAGGTCACCGCTCCCTAGCGCTTGCAAACAAGGGCTGGGACGCGTCCAGAAGCAAAACCTGAGGACCCTGCGGTGGCCGAGGCTCGGTGTGGGTGCATCCCTTGCTGGCATCGCCCTTCAGTGCGAGCAGCACCGGGCACAACCCAGCCACGCAGAGGCAGGAAAGAGGCAGGCGATGCCAGGCGATGCCAGCCTGCACCTGCAGGCAGGAACCACGGGCGGCTGGGCTGGCTGGCTCTGCCTGGCGGTGCAGGCGCGGGGCACGCTCACCAGCAGCTGGCTGGCTTCCTGGCAGGGTTTTTGTCCTGGAATTTCTCTGCAGCCCATCCCTTTCCTCCCCAGCTGCCTGCCCAGGGTGGTCAGGACCCTTCCTCGCCCATAGCACAGGGTGCGAGGCCCCTCTCCATTGGGATTTTTTGTGTGCACAGGGCTCCACATCCAAGTCAGTGCCTTGTCTGCTCTGCAGCGAGTGTGCAGGGGCTCAGGGGATGTGTGACCCCCTCTTGTGCTGCTCGCATGCAGTGGGAGAGCTCCTTGCAGCACGCCCAGCAAGCTGGATACACCAGGGTGTAAAAAGCATGCTGAGGGCTAGAGCTGAGCACAGGGAGAGCCCTCTCCAAGCCGATCCCAAATCCCTGTGGTGCTCGGCAGACATGCTCAAGGGATCCGTTCCCTCACTGAGGCCATCCCCACGGCGTCAGGGCTGCAGGCTCTTATCTGCACAGGCAGGGAGCAGGAGGGGAGCGCAGCCTCTCCGCCCAGCCACAGGAGCCTGCCAAGCGCTAAATCTAGAGCAGAGCTGCGGGGAGGGGGTCCCCGACCCCCCTCCTCTCCACCGGCCCTACAGAGGCCGGGCTCAACCCCCTCTGAGCGCTCCCAGCCGGCGAAAAACATCGCCCAGCTCCCAGGCTGGCTGCGCGCCACAGGGAACAGAGCACCTTGTCCTCCCACGCCCCAACCCGAATTTCAGCTCCGCACGCGTCTCCACACCCCCTGGCCCCCGCTCCGCGGAGGGGCCCGGTGTAAATCTGGAGCAGCCACACACGGAGGGGCCCGGTGTAAATCTGGAGCAGCCACACTCGGTTCCGAGAGCGGCTCGGGGGCGAGCATCCAGGCTGCTCCCAAGCGAGAGGGGCTCGCGTGGCTCCGAGCCAAACACGCCCTGCGTTTTGGCCTCCTTCCTCTGTTTTTCTAGCCCTTTCTTCACCTCTCCCTCTCCTCCTGAGCCACATCCCTCTCCTCCGACCGAGGCTGGGCTGAGCCCTTGAAATTTGCTTTCTCCTAGGAAGCAGTGAAGCTGCAGCACCCGTGGGGTCACCCCGCCACCCATGGGCACCCTGCACGGAGGTGGGAGAGCAAACCCACCCCCTCGACTTGCAAGGGGAGCCCAGGGCAGGAGCAAAAGGCTTTAGGAGCAAAGCACCTAGAAATGCACCCAGAAACGAAGCCTTTCTTCTCTCCTTTGTGGCCCCATCGTGCAGCCAGGAGCACAAAGGAGAGGCTTTGTCTGCGAGGAATCGGTGACACTCGGGGAAGGTTTATTTTCCCCCAAGCAGTAATAAAGCAGGCTCTCCGCGCACACGGAGCTGCCCTGCTCGGCGCACGGGGTGCAGAGGGCTGGCTGCATGGGCTCCGCTCTGTGCGTTGGCCAGTGCGGCTTTTCCTCGGGATGCAACAGAAACGAAATAATGATAAAAAAAAATAAAATTGAATTCTGCAGGCGCAGCAGCGTCCCTGCAGCCAGGGGACGAGTGCCAGCGGCTCGGCTCCTCCGCTGCCTCTGCACGGGGAGAGGCCAGGGGAAGGCAGCGGGACGGGGCCGCCACGCAGCTCCTGCTCGCTGCCGAGAGCAGGGGGGGCAGCCTGCAGCCATTCCACGCCCCCCCCCCCGAGCTGATCCAAGCGGGATAAAAGAGGGACGTGCGTGCTCCCGGCGTCCTGTGCCAGCCCCAGCCCAGCCAGCAGCCCGGGTCACAACCCCGTGGGAGGGGAGGCAGCGCAAGCGGACAGGAATTCGGCTGAACAAATGGAAGAGCGGGGACTCGCCGGCCAGGAGCAAAGCTGACGGGGAGAAGTTTGGGAATTGCTGCTCTCAGCGTTTCCGAATTCCCCCGTGCTCACAAGAGTTATGTGCAAGGCCGGCTAGCTCGGGGCCCTGGGGAGAGGGAGAGAGGGGACGGCGGTGAAAAGGGACAAGGCTTTGGGGAGAAGAGGAGACAAAGGCAAAGACTGGACGGCAAAACTCCATGACGCCCTGGCCTGCCCCACCACCACGGGCTCAGCAGAGTGTGGAAATGCCAGTGCTGCGGTGAGAGCAGCCCCTGGGGAGAAAGCTCCTCGTGGGTGCTCACAAAGCAGCTCTCGGTGCGTGGCCACGCGCGGAGCTTCCTCCCCTGCCCACCACCACGCTGCCAGCTGGCCGGCACCCCGCACCAACGCGCACGGCTCCGCGCGCCGCCAGCTTTTCCTCCGTAACCGAATCCGTGCCCTAATCCCAGCCCCGCCGCCCAGCTGAGCAAGCGTTTCCGGCACTGCCGAGGCGGGGATGGGGGCAAGCAGCCAGCGCGGCCCCCACGCTAATGACAACGAGCTCCCGGTCCCGCTGCTCCTGGCTCGGCACGGGGACGCATCCGAGTGGCGCCTGCGTCCCCCCTTCCCGCAGGCACGGTCCTGCCCTGCTCCCCATCCATTTCTGGGGTGCACCGGGGGGGGTAAACACAAGGATTAATTTTGTTTTCTGCCCTATTCTGAGCCAGGCGCTTCTGAAAAGCGTTCTCCAAGAGAGGTGGCCACCACGCGCTTAGGGTGGCTTCGGCCCTTTGGCACCCCCTGACCGTGCAGCGATGCTGGGCAGGAAGGGAGGCCGAGCAGCCCCAGGAGGGAGGGTGCCAGCACCCATCCGCTCTGCCACCTTGCCCCGGTGACAAACCGCACACGTCAGCTGCCACCAGGGCGCCCAGGCGGGGAGCACCACGGCTCAGAACCCTCCGGCGCCCAGAGCTTCCCCAGGCGGAGCAGGCGGCACCCACGGGGGGGCTCGGCACCCACGGGGGGCTCAGCACCCCCTGCACCTCGGGAGGGCTCTGGGGTGAGCTGCCGCACCGAGGCCAGGCCAGGCTTTACCCGCGGCTCCTGCAAACACACCCTCGCAATAAATCCCCGCGCAAGTCCCCTGGGAGACAAGAGCGGAGGGAAGGCACAAAGCCTGAGCTGGATCGCGCCCGCAGGACCAGGGCTGCCGCGCAGGGCTGGCAGAGCCTGGGCAAAGTCCCCTGCATGAGGACGGCGGCTCCTGCGCACCCAGGGCCCACAGGGTGGCCCTGTGTCACCCAGCCCCGTGTGGGACGTCACCGACGCCGCGCAGAGGAGTGCCGGGGGCCCTGATGGGGACGTCCCCATGGCTGGGGTCCGAGGGTCCCTGCTGGGGGTTGGAGGGAGGCTGAGCTCCCTGGCAGGGGCAGAAGAAGCCCCCAGCAGCCTCGGCACTGCTGGATGGCTGGGAGCACGGGGAAGTCAGGGGATTTCCAGAGAACAAAGCGGCTGCTGGCAGCCAGCATCGCCTGCGGCGGGGGGAGCCGTCCTCCCCTCCCGGCCCAGGGAGAGGAGTCCGGCAGAAGCAGGGCAGTTTGTGTTTTATCTCCCTGGAAACTCCAGCTCTAGGGCCAGAAGGGAGAGGCAAAGGCATCACCCAGAGGGACAGCCCGGCCGAAACGCGGCGCTGCGGGAGACGCAGGGCTCGGTGCGGGCGCAGCACCGACAGCACCCATGGGGTGACGCATGGGGAGCGTCACGGCAGGGTGACAGCAGTGACCTGAGCTTGGGGCAGGGCAGATGGCAGCTCCGTGTCCTGGCAGTGCCAGGTGCATTGCCCTGCTTCAACCACATCGCTCCTCTCTATCTTCTCAGGGTGCACACCGCCAGGTCCCCAGAGCCCCCCATGCCCCCGGGATGGGGCAGCTCTCCTCCAATGCCACCAGCCCAGCATCCTTCCCAGCCCCGGGGGGTGCCTGCCAGCCCAGAGCCGACCCAGCAGGGGTCAGAGGGGATGACAGCGGTCGCATGGATAGATGCATTTGCCCACCCAGGCACTCGGGGCAGGGGGCCGGGGCGTGCTGCTGGCACACCGAGCGGCACCGTGGCAGGCACCGAGAGGCACGGGCAGGCACCGGCATGGGCAAGTGGCCACGAGACATCAAGAGCATTTACCGGCTCAGGAGGCAATCCTTCAGCCTCCCCCACACACACCACGGCGTCCTACAAACCTGGAATCGCTCTGGCTCTGCAGAGCTCCCACCTCCCTCAGCCCGGGCTGGGGACACAGCAGGGACCAGGGTCACCGCTCGGGGCCCAGCTCGGTGCTGCGGACAGACCCAGGGGACACATCCCCTCCTGGCACCCCCTCCGCCAAACTGATGCACGAACATGGCCGCAGAGCCGCACGCCAGCCCCAGCCCCAGAGGATTTAAACCCCTCTCCAAGCCCTTTACCAAACCGCTTCCAGCGCGCAGAAATACCTGTCTCAAGCAATCGCCGGCACGAGGCAGCAAAACAAACCAGAGCCGAGCCCCTCCTCGGGCAGGTCAGGTCATGAGCAGGGGATTACGGCACCGGGGAAATCCTTTGGGGCCAGATCCTCAGCACCCGCTTCAGCCGCCACATGCAGAAATCACGACAGCATCCCGACGGTGACGGGCACAGCGGCACTTCGCCTGTCACCCCGCCGGCTGCCCTCCGTCCCTGGCCGCAGACAATGGTCCACGTGTGCCACCGGGGCTCAGCGCCAGCACTGCACACACGCACCGGTGTCACCACACTCACCAGTGTCACCGCACTCACCGGAGTCACCGCACGTCCACGCCGCTTGCCGAAGCCGGCGGCTCTGTGCTGCCGGTGGGAGGTTTTCTGCCGAGCCCTGGGGACCGCGGTCGGTATCAATCATTAACAGCCACCTCAGCCCCAGCAGCCTTAACCCCATCAGCACCGCGTTGCTCCGGGCCCGGCGTGGGCAGGCAGCCTTGACTCACACTGGCCACGGTGCCCCGAAAGTCCCTGGCATGTCACCACACCGCTGACACCGGGGATGCAGAGGGGCTCCCGAGGGGCTCTGCACCCCCAGGGACGTGTGGCCACCCCCGCAGCACCGAGCAGCTTCGTGCACACCCTTCCTCTCATCTCCCCACTTTGCAAACAGACACAGCTGCACTGGGGGGGGGCTGCGAAATCCTGTCTCTGTGCACCCCAAACTGCTCCATATCCCCATGCAGTGCTGCTTGTCCCCATGCAGCCCTGAGGGCCGTATCCTGCCTTTGTACCCAGCTCAGCCGGCAGCAGCTGTCACATAGGACCAGACCCTGCAACTCTCCGCACCCCGACGAGCAGTGCAGCATGGCAGGGAGGGGGATGAGGCTCATCCATCCCCTCCTCACTGCTGGGACTGGGGATGGAGAGGTCCCGGAGCTCCGCAAGCAGCATTTCCAAGGAAATCCGGCAGCTGTAGCCTCATCTGAGCGTGTTTACAGCCCAGCCACAGCTCCTGGCTCCCGCGGCCGTGCCGGGGCCAGCCCAGCTCCCGGGGTTGCTGCGCGGGGCGAGCAGCTGGGGCTGCTGGCCGAGGGGACACGATGCCAGCACCCGCGGGGGCAGGAACAGAGCACCCAACACACTGCCAGGACGGTCATGCCGTGCAGCACGCAGCTGGAAGAGCAGAGCCAGAACCGTCCCCGTGGCTCCGCGCTGGGAAGGGCGCTTGTCCCCGTTAGCAGACGCCACCATCTGCCGTAAGGACCGGGCACGTTGTCGGGGAGAGGGTTAACCCAGCACGGCAGGGACATCTCCTCCCTGCACGGACTCCCCAGGCAGGGGGGAGAGGACAGACACACGTCCCCCCCTCCCACCGCTGGCTGTTACCTGACCTGCGAGCAGCTGAATGATTAACCTTGTGCCATACTGTCAGCAGCGGCTCCGAGCACCCCGTGCCAGGCCCCGGCGCACCAACACCTCACGCTTGGCTTGATACAGCCACCGCATCCCCCTGGGACCCCAAAATGGCACAGAAGCAGCACAACCCCTGGAGGAGCCCCCCCAGTGCAAGGGGCCTGCTGCACCTCCGTCCCCATCCCCTTCTCTCTCCTTTGCCTGGGATAAGGAA
The DNA here is from genome assembly GCF_964034855.1 of Anser brachyrhynchus. NCBI lineage: Eukaryota > Metazoa > Chordata > Aves > Anseriformes > Anatidae > Anser > Anser brachyrhynchus. The sequence continues at coordinate 3,210,180 of NC_137720.1, read as the reverse complement.
ACAATGACCCCTGCGCCCAGCCCGTGCTGCCCAGCGCCAGCACAGCCCCGCTCCCACTCCGTGGCTATGCAGGTACTCACATCCCCCCCGGCACAGCAGCACGCGGCTCGGGGTTTCAGACACCGACACGCAGCGAATTTCGGCTTCTCCAGCAGCTCAGCCCCGGCTGCGGCCCCGGGGGTGTCCGAGCTGCGAGTGCTCAGAAATAGCCTTGGCCAAACGTCTGCACGGCACCACCCTGCGCAGGCTGGAAAGCGGAGGGCTGCTGGAGGGATGGTTTTAATCAAGATATAAGCCCATCAAATGGCTAAAAAAAAAACCACAGACAGGAGTGAGCTGTAAATAAGCACAGATGCAGCGGCTGATAAGATCTGCCTGCAGCGGGGTTCGGCTGCCCCGCGCCTGCGATGTGCGCGGCCCCTTTGCATATGGGCAGGGCTTTGGATTTCCCGTTCCCGGGGCAGAGGACCCTGTGCCAGGCTGACTGCTCCCATCAGGCTGCTTTGCACCCAAATGCTCACGGCTGCCTCCGGGTGGGAGCTGCCTCCTCCCCTGGACCTGCCAGGAGCCCCTGGCACCCACCCAACCTGGGGCACCCGCTCACCCACAGGCACGGAGCCAGTCTGGCCAGGGAAGCATGCATGGGGTGGCCCCGTGAGCACCCCCACAAGATGGGAAGCCACCAGCTCCTTGAGAACACCTCGAGCTGTCAGTATTTTGAGGGTGCAATGCCCCAGCTGTGATACAGGGTGCAGGAAGCGTCCCACCTGTTGCCAGCAGTGGGTTTTGAGGGCTCTGCCCTTGGGTGCTGCTCTTCCCACTCTCGGGGTGCAGCACGAGCACAGCCAGTGGGCTGAGCCCCAGCCTGGGGGCGGTCAGACCCGATAGGTTTTTCCATTCCCCACAGAAACTCTAGATTATTTTTGTCTGAATTACAAACTCTCTGCTGTTGCCTGTCGGATCTCCCAAGGACCCCTCAACTAGGGAAAATCACTCGGGTGCCACTGAGTGATGCGCTCTGATGTGCTCACACTGAGGGTGTGTTCAGATGGATGCAAGTCACCCCTGCAGCACCCCGGGGTGCTGGGGGCACGATGTGGTGCATCACTGTGCTAATGCTGCTGCTGCCAGCTGCTCGGCCACGCTGCCACCTCTGCAGCCCTGCGTGGCCTTGGTGCATCGCCCGTCCTTGCTCCTCCAGCAGAAGGGAGGACGGGTGCTTCCCGCGCATATTTGGGTTTGGGGAGGCTTTGGGCTACGAGGCTGCCACCGCTCTGCCTCGTCCCCAGCTCGCGGGCTGCACCGAGCCTCTGCCAGCCCTCCGAGTGACTCACCGGCTGCTCTGCGCCCAGACCGCCCGCAGTCAAGCCCCGACGCATTCGGCGCATTCCTGGCATAGCCGGCTGTGCCGGGCCGGCGCGGCGCCGAGCCCCACACCTGCCGCAGCGGTGAGGCGGGGTGGAGGCCGGCAGCGCGCTCGGATCTCTGCAAACAGGCCCACGTGCCCCTGGGCTTCACCACGCTCTGCCCGCCGCGACACGGCCACGTGGCCCCGTGGGGATTTACCCCGAGCAGGAGCAGGTCAGGGCCTCGGTGCCTCCCGTGCCATTGGGTTGCCATCGTGTGCCACCCGACAGCCTCCCCAGCAGCAGTGTGATTGCTGTCCCGGTTGCCTTCCTCGTGCAAAGCCATGCTTCCCTTATGTTCTTGCAGGTGCGATGAAAGAGTACGGGGAAACTCGCTGTTTTTAGGTCTCATCCTGTGCCTCCGCGAGCCCCAGAACAGTTTGTAACCGTGCTGTGACGCAAGAGCGCACGCGTGCCGGTTGTGCAAGTGCGTTGCGCCAAACAGCTCCCAAGGACAGTGCGGGCAGCAGCACCAGGCTGCCCGGCCCCACGCGGGGTGGCCGAGGCTCTCTGTCCCTGCAGGCACCCACAGCCTGGCTCACAGCTGTGGGGAGCATCCTGCAAGCTCTGTGTGGGTGCCAGCGGGTCTGCAATGCTCAGAGCAGCCCAAATTGCTCCCAGTGCCAAGGAACAGCCACCGCAGGAGCAGAGCGTGGCACCTCTGGCACGGCAGCACCTGCCGCACGTCCTGGTGCTGCCACCCTGTCACCGCCAGCCCCAAGCCCCCGAGACGGCTGCGCATGCGCCCGTACCGCCAGCCCCTGCGCACAAGCAGAGCAGGAACCAAAGGTTCCCCAAACCTGGCGGTTTGTTTATAAACAAACAGATTTCAGACCAAACCAAACACACAGAGCCAGGCTCAGGATCGGCTCTGCTTGCCAAGCTCACCCCTGCGGTGGCTGTCCTCTGCGGGGACACAGGGCTGGCTGGTGGCAGAGCCATCCTGGCACGGGGGAACACGGGGGGCAACACCAACTGCCCTGCCCGTGCATCACCAGAGCAGAGAGAAGTCAGGGTGCTCTGAGCAAACCCCAGCGGTCCCACAAACCGCAGCCAAACGAGGCACATCCCGCTGCTGCTAAGTCTCTGGCAAAGCCATCAGGGGTTGCCAGACCCCTGGGATGGGAGAAGGACCCATGGAGAGCGATCCTTCTCCCATCCAGCAGTGGAGGAAGCAGTGCTCCGGCACAGCTCCGACAGGCAGGTTGGGCTGGATGCCCTCGGTTCCTATCAGCAGTGGTGAGAGCTCACCCGTCACCGCTGCGGCGCAGCCTGCAGGTGATACAACACCGGGCTCGTTGCGTATCCAGCCATTAACCTCCTCCACAAACCATTAAACGCCCGGGGAGCCTGGGGTTCAGCCCGGCCATTGCCACCAGGACCGGCTCAGCAGCGGTGCCGGTGCTTTGGGACGGCCGGGCCCCGGTTTATTGCTATCTCCAGCCCACCACGCCCCGGTGTCCCAGGGCCGTGGCTGGGGCAGGCGGGCACAGCCTGCTGGTGAATCACAGCTGGTTCCCAGCGCCCCGACCACATCCTCATCAGTGCTCGCAGCTGGCCCCAGGGACAGCTGCAGGGGGAAAAGCAAGAAATCTGCCAGGGAAAAGCAAAGGGAGCTGCAAACACTTTCTACCCCTACGGACCGGACCCTCAGAATCTCCCACGCTGGTGCAAAGGCAGCGCGAGGCCGAGCTGTCCCCCTCTGCCACCAAAGAGCCCTTCCCTTGTCACCCTCCCGCTGCCACCCCCGCAGCAGAGCGACCGCCGCGGGCGGGTTTTGCAGCTCTGCAGAACGGGATCTTCCCCTGAATGAAGTTTAGTCACCACGGGATGTTTCCAATTGGAAACCGGGACAGTTCCAGGCTGAAGGCGAGCCAGCTTTCCACTTCCCAGAAATCCCATTCGCAAGCGAGCCTCTTGCCAGTTCCCCTTTCTCCCCCGGCATCGAGTAAATAAATACAGGCCTGGCCCTCCCCGCGCTGAGGCGGGGAGATGCAGCGCTCCGGGCTCCGTCTGCAGCCCTGAACAGCCTCCGTAGCCTCCATCCCCATCCTGGGGAGGCTTTGAGACTGCTCTCGGCCCCAAGCAGGGGGTGATGGCCTGGCAGGGACCTCGGTGCCCTTAGCCGTGCCCGGGGAGGGAAGCAGGAGGGATGGGAGTCGCCGAGCTGGGGCTGGAGCCGGCGGTTGCGCAGCCTGGATGCGTCCTGTGGCACCGCACCTGCCCGCAGCATCCCCCGGAGGAGCCTCGCAGGGGCTGGGGAGTTGCATCGGGTTTCATCTTTGTCCCAGTCGAAATGAGCCAGCCTGGTTATTGCTCTCTATAAGGAACTGTTTTGCTCCGGGGAGACAGCGCTGGGAAGAGCCCAGAGGCTTGTGCCGAGTTTCCAGAGGGCAGAGATGGGCCGATACGGGTGGGAAGAGCAGCCAGACGCCCACCTTCACCTCGAGGCAGCCCAGCAGCTCCTGCTTCTCATGGCTTTGTGTCCGTGGTGGATTCTTTACAGCTTCAGGAACAGATAAAAAACTGCGCTGAAAGAGAAGCTGTTCATCCTCCTCCGTGCTGCTGCGCGGAGCCACGGCTCTGCTCACGCCCCGCTGCCTGCTCCCTCCTGGTAGGACCACACGTGGAGATCGCTGTCCCCAGCTAAATCTGCCTGAAATTTGTGGACCAAGAGGTGAGGAAGTCACTGCGAATCAAGGGATTGAGCTGGGAGGTTTGGATTTAACGCCCCAGGAGACCAGTAAGTGGAAGAAAGTCAGCCGTGTCCTTGGCTTGCACAGATGGACCGTCCCCCCCCTGTGTGTCACTCCTGCCCCAGCAGGGCGGAGCAGGCTCCGTGCAGGGACAGCAGAGCTGAGGTCCCAGCGATGCGTTGCACAGGCCATTGTCAGGAGCTGCTAATGATCCTTCCTTGTCACAGAATTAATTAATTAGCGGCCCTGCGGCACTACGACGGAGCGAAGGACGTGCCCGCCAGGAGGAGGGAGCGCTCTGCTCCAGACCAGAGCCCGGTCTTTGACCTGCAGCATGCTGTCAGCAGGGGAGCAACAGGGGAGGAAGGAGCAGGATGGTGCCAGGATCAGGCCCGGCTATGACGCCACCACCCTCCAGCACTGCAGAGCAGCGGGGAGACTGCTCCCACCTCCAGGACATCCCCACGCGTGGCTGGGAGCAGCCGGATGGAAACCACAGCCACCCTGCACCGCCCGGCAGCGACACCCACCTTGCTGGTGGATGCTTCCTGCCTTATCTCGAGAGTGCCGGAGATAGGAGGAGAGACACGGTGACAGCTCGGTCACCTGCTCCAAAACACAACGCGCTGCCACAGCCCTGGAAGCAGATTCGCTGCCACGCACAACCCAGCTGCTCCTGGGCAGACACGGAGAAGTGGGACAGGTCTCGGCGCAAATCACCACGTCCCTGGCCACGCACACCCAAGGGGGAGCCCAGCAGCTGAGGAGGGGATTATTACCCCCAAATGGCTCAGCTCTGAGCAGGGTCTGGCTCTTGCCAGGCTTCAGAGCGTGGCGCAGAGCACAGGCACAACCCTTCCCAGCCCAGCGTGCGCAACGAACCGCCACCGGGGCAGGATCCCTGCCCGCATCCTGGCTGGAAGCGGAGCCGTGTGTACGCGCAGCGTGCCCGGCCCTCTCAGCTGCCTCTGCCCCACTCCCAGCCCTGCCAACCTTATCGGCGCCGCCACACCTTCCCTGCAGCTCCCCACAAGGCTTAGGTTTAACTCCTGGCAGAGTACAGCCGGGCTTTCCCGCGCACACCGGTGCCGTGCCGTGCCCAGCGGGACGCGCTGCCAGCCCGTGGGCGTGCTGCCTCCGACTTGCTGATATCTGGGGCTACATTTGCCAGCCCTGTCCCTACAAACCCCCACCCCATAAGTACCCCCCGGTGTCAGCTCCGAGCCCCTCCAGTGCTGCTCAAGCAGTTCTGCAGCCGTCCTCCAGCAAAGCCCAACTTGCTGGTGCCCCGCAGCCACACAGACCCCTCCGGCACCCCAGCCCTTTCGCTCCAGCCCCGGGGGGCTCTTCCTCCATCCCCAGGAGCCCAAACCCCCCAAACTCAAACCAGATTCTGAGGGCAGAGCACCCCTGGCCGGCTCACCCTACCTGCTCACCGGGAGCCGCGGTGCTGGCTTGGGGAGGGCGGTGGGAGCGGTGCCAAGGTGGGGAGCCCAGAGGAAGGCAGGGAAGGGGGAAGCAGCAGCCGCCTCGGAGAGCCGCCACGTCCAAACGCTGCAAGGACTGATAAGCGAGGGCTGAAATCTGAGACTGCAGGTTGGCTGCCTCGTATATAAACAGGCGCTCGCACACACACACACCCCCGTGTGCGCCGGCTCTCACGCCACTCCCGCCTGCTCCCGGCCACGCCAGGCGCTCGCCAGCCCTCCGCTGGGGATGGCCGCGCCATCGAGCCCCCGCCAACGCTGCCCGAGCCCTCCGCCGCCAGCCCTGGCCCCAAAGGTGCTGGCTCAGCCTCAAAGCAGAGCCTGGCGCTGGTTTATGTCATGCTTCAGATGTGTTTTCATTCCTCAGGCAGCTCTGCTGCTGGGCTCCGTGCTTGCGTCTCGGTGTGTCTTGGGGAAGGGGCAGGGACCTTGCGGTGGGCACTGGCTGGGCACCGCCTGCCTGCATGCCAAAATCGGCAGCAGGGGAAAAGCAAATGGTACATTTTTAACCTCGTACTACACGACAGAGAGGCTCGGCACCGTGCTGGATAAACACGGGGGGTGCCCTTGCCCTTAGTCACGAGCAATTTTGCATCCCTCATTTGGTTGAGCCGGGCAGCGATGCCATATGTTTGTGCCATGACTGCTCTGGTGGCACAGAGCTCATGGTTCACCCCTGGGGTCAGTGCCTGCGAGTGTCCCCACTGCCTGGTGCCCTCAGCAAACCCTCTGCTTGCCAGGGCTTCTGCGGCCAATAACCGGAGCGCGGCCGTCCTGCGCCACTGCGGGACTTCCTCGTGCCAGCGCCACCACGGCCGTGCTTCCTGCAGCAGGAGGAAACTCTTGAGAAGACAAAACCCTGCCCTGTTTTTCCCAATTCTCCAGGCTCACCTGCAGCCCAGAACTGGGGCAGCCACATACCATCGGCGAGGCTGGGCTGCACGCGCGGCTGCTTGCTTCATCCCTGCACCTGCCTGCGGGGCGAGCGGGAGCGGGGCTGTGCCGTGCACCCCGCTCGGGACGTGGGGCTGGTCCTGGGCATTACCCTGGGGAAAAGGGAGTCCCAAGGCTGCTCTGCCTGCTGGGGGGGAAGCTGATCCTTGGCATGGAGAGGTTCTTTGTGGCCAAAACCATGGCGACCCCACCATGACGCGACTGCGCACGGCATCCCTGTGCCAGGAGCACGGTGCTGAGCAGGGGACACGAGCCCAGCCCAGGTTTTTCCTGTGCTCCCCAAGCTCGTGGGGCTGGATCCAGCTCAGGATTCTCTGTCGCGGGTGTAACGAACCCAAAGGAGCCCTGAGCCAGCTTCCCCGCCCCGGTTGCACAAGCGGCCGCGGGCGCTGCAGCGGCGCAAACAAAAACAGCCTGTTTACGAGCAGGCAGCACGAGGGCCCGGCTGCGCGCGGGGAGCGCCCCACAACCTGCCTCCTCCTCTCCCATCGCCCCACCTGATCGTGGAGACGTGCCGGTCCCTGCTCCGCCACCAGATCCCATACACCCAGCATCCTGCACACCCAGCACCCTGTGCCGTTCCTCCCAGGGCAGGGCCACCCCTCGCCCCAGCAGCCCCCCACCGAAGCACTGCCGCGGCGCAGGGCACCAGGACCCGTCCCCGCGCAGCACCCTGACCCCAGGATCTTGTGACAACTCTTTGGGAGAGCAAATTTGCCTTTGGAGCACTCAGCTTGCGCTGGGCGCGATGGGGATGAGATGGCCTCGGGCAGGGATTTAATTCCCAGGGCCGCTCCACGGGACTTTGACCCTGGCTGAAGGGTTGGGGTGGATTTTTTGGGGAATTTTAATTTGCTTAAAGAGAACAAGAGATGGGGTTGAACCTTGTGCACCCTTCCCATGCCCGGAGTTTCTGTGCCACATAACCAAAGGAGCATCTTCCCCCCAGCGGGTGGGAGCTGCTTCATGCTCCCGGTCAGCGGAGAGCCAAAACTGGGGTGACCCTCACTGGTACCCCAGCCACCGAGGGGGGCTCAGCTCCCCATGCCCGTGCTGCCCGCCCAGCACCAGCACACACAGCATCGATTCCCCCAGCCAGCCCCTGCCTGAACCCAAGGTCCCCCTTATCTCCAGGACAAGCATGTCTGCTGATAAGCCCAGCACACGGGGGATAAGATAAGGCTCCGAGCAGCCTCTCTGCTATCAAAAGCCCTTCCTCCAGTCTGCGACACGGGGCAGCCGCTGTCCCACCGCGCTGCCCCCAAGGCTGAGGGGTGCTGCACAAGGTCTCGGCATCCACACCCCAAATGCTTCCCCCACTCATCAGCACCGGGGCTGATCCCTGCGCCTTCCAGTCACGGAGGTGGGCTCGGGTCGTGACCGATGATCCCAGGAGAGTGGGACCGAGTGCCCCACGCACCCCACGGACCCCCCCAGCAGCCTCCCATCGCGGTGCCCCTCAGATGCCCAGGGTGGGAAGCACTCGCCGGCCCCCGCGGCGCACACGCAACCTCTCATTTTGATGAGCTTTAAAAGATTCATTAGCTTCACACTCCAACAGTTGCTCATTGTTTCCAAATAAGAGCATCTATTTGATTGAGGAAAGAGGGGGAAAAAAAAAAAAAGGCACACGAACCACACGGCAAAGCAAACAATTTGTCTCAGACAACCTGGCAGCAGCTCCACCTCGACGGGGAGAGGCACGCAACACGCGGCCGCGTTGGGCTCGCAATAAAAACTGGAATTGCTAATCATCGCTGCTCAGCCGGCCTGAAAGAGGAGATGCTGCCGAGGAAAGCAAACCCCCAAGAGCAAGCGTGGACTTCACCTGACCCCCACCTCGGCTGGCTTCTCCTCCTGGTTCCTCTCGCTGCAGAGGAGCTGCGTGGGCTGCCCAAAAATCGGGGCACGAGCATCCCTCGGGGGGGGGCACAACACAGGGCAGCCCCAGCCCAGGGCCGGAGGGTGCAGAGCCATCTCTGGCAGAGCCAGCCTGGCCTTTAAAGGAGGAAGATTTGGAAAAAAATAAATACAAAGAAGACCAAAACAACCCCTTTCTCTCCATGCTTGTTTGCCTCGTGGCATCCATGGCAGGCTATAAATACCAGGCACGCTCCGTTCCGGACGTGGCAGCTCCGCTGTCCCCAGTGGCATCCTCTGACCCCGGATTTGGGAAGGGGCCACCGTTTGCCTCTTCCACTTTTTGCAGGGTGTGTTGAAAACAGAGCAGGGCGCCGGGAGCTCACCCAAGCAGCACCCCGGGGGCTCGGGGATGGGGAAGGGACAGCTCTGTCCCCAACAGTGCCAGCCCTGAGCAGTGGGATCGGGCACGGCCGGACGCCCGCCAGCCGGGTGGCGGCGGTGCCAGCGGGGACGGGCGAAGGCGGGTCGGAGGAAATCCCCAAAGGGCCCCGGAGGCAGTGGAGATGGTGCCAGGAGGGAGTGAAAGGCAGCGCTGGTAGGTGCCAGGGCTCCGTGCCAGCCCGGTGCCAGCGCTTCGGGGACGCACGGACGCAGCCAGCCCCCAGCCACTGCTCCAGTGCCCCTGGCTGGGAGGAGCGGGGCAGGGAGGGGATGAGGAATCCTTTTTCCAGCACATCCTGCCCCAGATTTCCCCATCCCGCCCCCGGGGACGAGGGGCACCCGCCCATGGGGACCCTGTGGAGGAGGAGGATGTCGGGGCTTCGGGTGCAGCCCAGGCTGGGGAAGCCCTTTGTAAGCACTGCCCCACCGCAGGATTGCTACCTCATTACCGAGCAATTACAGAATAATTATCCTACGGGAACGCCCAAAGCCCGATCAGGAAATGGGGCTGCTGGGTGCCAGATCCTGCACGCGTGCACACCCAGAGCCCAGGAAACCTCAGGAGCAGTCCGGAGCACCGACAAGATGCAGCAGAGAGGTGCTGGGTCTTAGAGGGTGCTCCCTGCTCAAATCCCACCGTGCTGGCTCTGTGCCTCAGTTTCCCCACTTGTGCACTGGTTGTCCCCTGTCTCTGCACCCACGCCATCCTCCAAGATCCTTTTCTTTTTGGGGCTTTACTTCGGCTCTGTCTTAGCCACTGTGTCCCCATCTCAGCCCCCACTGCTGCCGAGCGTCCCCACGAGCATCCCCACGGGAGCCCCAAGAGCCCAGTGCCATCAGGGACCAGGAATATGGACCAGAGCCACCTGGGGACGGGGACAGGGCACTCTGCCCAGTTCTCAGCCACCCCAGACCCTCCACGACGGGGACGACCCCTAGGAGCAGGTGAACTTTAACCGCATACACCACATTCCTGCTCCCCGCCGGCACGGCCCTTATCTGCGGAGGGCTCGCCCAGGCCCGTCTGCAGCCCCAAGGAGGCCACCGGCCCTATCTGGTGCCCAAGGACGTTGGGAAAGGGGACAGCGTGTGGGGCTGGCGGTCACGGGAAGGATGGGACCCTCCGAGCCAGCACCGCCCCCGGCTGCCCACCCCGAGGGACGCTCAGCACCTGAGCCTCCTGCGACGGCAGCAGGGACAAGGTCACGCCAAGAACAGGCTGCAGCTGGCAGGGAGGGGAGGCAGGGACGGGGACAGGATGCGAGGCAGCGGCGCTGACGGCTGGTGAAGGGCCTGGCATCTCCCGGCACACGGGGAGAGAGGCGAAACGAGCCCTCTCCTCCCCTCCGGGAACTCATCACCGTGATCGCAGCTGAGCGTTGGAGCCCAGAGGCCCCGGCATTCGCACGTAGCTCTCGCATCCCTCATCTCCCTGACAAGCGGGAGAGCAGCCGGCAGCCAGAGCTGGAGCTCCGGGCGGCCCCCACGAAAGGTCACTGCATTTGCACATTCACAAAACATGCATTTAGAAAAAGAAAAAAAAAAAAAAAAGAGGAAGAAAAAGAAATCCCACGCTCACACGGAGGATCTGGAGGATGCGCTGCAAGGAGAGTGGTGTGGGTTGGAAGAGCCAGCGTGGGGCTGGGGGACTGCGGGGACCCTGCTCTGCTCTACCCCAGCACCCCCGGCCCTGCAGTCTGGCACCGTGCGATGGAAATCATCAGACGCACGCGAAACTCGCAGATTTGTATCTCCTGATTTGCTTCCTGGGCCCTGAGGGTGCAATCGCGTTTTCAAATTCTCCGGAAGAATAAAGGCTGGAAAATTAGTTTCAGTGCGCAAAGCAGATGGCCCGGGGGAGCCTGCCATACCCCATGAAACTCCCTCAGCGGGAGGGGGCAGAGCCCCCCCCGGCACTGCGGGACCTTGGGGTGAGGGTCCCGGCTGGGGACCACGCACGTGGGGCAATGTCACCTCCCTGCGGCACGACCCCACGCCCGAGTTAGCAAAGCTGGGTGGCCACGGGCAGCCTCGGCCCTGGCTTTGCCCCGCAGAGGCCGGTAATGCTTCAAGGCTCCTCTGTGGGAGCTGGCAGCGATGTGTCACTGCCCCACGCACCCCGGTCCCATCCTGTACCCCTGCTCCAGGCACCCAAGGGATGCATAAAGCACAGCCCTGCCACCTCCGAACCAGTCAAGGATTTTATAAACCACTGGAAGGGAGCACCTGCAAATCCAGGGGGGGTTCACCTCCAGTAAACGCAGATCATGGTGCAGGGGGGGAGGCTGGGACGAGCCCCCAGTAGCTCAGGCCCCAGTGAGATCCAGCTCAGCTCCACTCGAGCACAGCACAACCGACCACGTTGAGCCTGCACCCACACCACCTGCGCCGGGAGAGCCCTTTGAACCCAGCCCGTTTGGGGCTGTAATTAGCCCTCGCCTGCCGGATCACATCACCGCACCACGCACCCGCCGGCTGGAGCTGCCGGAGCTCAGCACCTCCAAACCCTGCACCTCCAAACCCTGCACCTCCAAACCCTGCACCTCCAAACCCTTTCAGATGCCCAGCACGGGGCTGCTGGGTGCAACGTATCGGGGTGGAGGCTTTCAGCTCCTTCCCCCTCGCCCGGGATGCTGCACCCCAGCACCGTCTCCGTGGCAGAGCGCAGTGCCGCGGGCACACACGCCCCGTCCTCGCCCGGCGCCGAGGAGCATCCCCTGGGGGCCCAGCACCCAGCGAGGTGCTGAGCCTGGCGCCCACTGCATCGCTCGGCTGCACGGCTGCTCCGAGGCGCGGCGCCCGGCCGGTGCCCCGGGATCGGGGAGCTCGGTGCTGGCGCAGAACCGGCCGAGCCGGCTCAGGAGGCAGCACCCGGTGCTCCCGGTGCTGCCAGACTGGTCCCGGCTGTTCTGCTGGCTGCCAGCCCCGAGCACGGCACATTCCTCGCGGATTTGGGTGGGAGCTGCACCCGTAGGGCCACCGCCACAGGGCTGAGCCCACCGGTGCTGTGCAGCACCCAAAAACCCAGAGCGCGGGGCCGAGGCAGCAGCAGCCCCTCGCCTACTGCAGCCGTGGTGCGGGGTGACCCTTACCTGGCTGCCAGCGGCCGGTGCGAGGCTCCAGGCCCCGGCAGTGCTGAGCTGCCCGAGCTGCCGTGCTGCTGCTGCTGCTGCCGCCGGTGCTTACGTAAGGAAGGCGAGGAGGGGAACGCCGGCTGCGAGTCCCCGGCGACTGCAGGCAGGAGGAGAGGAACAGCAGCCTCTGCTGCTCGGCAGGCGTGCGCGGCTCCGGCAGCAGCAGCAGGAGATGGGTGCCGGAGCTGCGCGCCGCGGGAGGATGCGGGTGCACGGCCGGCGAGGGGGAGGATGCTCTGCTCCAACACTGCACGAGCCCCCATCCCCTACCCTGAGCTCCTTCCCAGCAATAAGGGCGCTGGGGACGCTGTGAGGATCGGGAGGGGAGATGGTGGCAGCGGAGGGGGCGGCCTGAGCCCCGTCTTGGCCGGATCCTGCCCCCCTGCTCCGAGAACAAAGGGCTGCGCCGCCAAGGTTCTGCCGGCCACTGAATTACCAGCGGGGCTCGGGGGCTCAGAGCAGCCCAGCTGCACCCGAGCCGTTCAGCAGCAGCGAGGTGAAACCCCCCCGCTCTAAAGAACACGGGAGCATGAGGCAGCTTCGTTGAGATCCCCCATTAAAGTGGGGGCATGGGGAGGGGGGGGAAGAAAACCCCGAGCTGTGCCAGGATGGAGCAGCGGGGCAGGCAGGGAGCAGCACCCAGCACCCACAGCCCTGGGCACGGCAGTGGGGAGATGAGGCAGCGGCGATCATGGACGTGGAGCAGGGATCAAGGGCACGGCCCAGGGCACAGCCCAGGGATCATGGAGCAGGGATCATGGACACGGCGCAGGGATCACGGACACAGCGAAGCGTGTTTGGAGCAGGGCGGTTGTCTGTCGACGGGACGCCAGGCACACACAAAAGCCGTCTCATTATCCCCTAATTAGTGCTTTGCCAGCTCCTGCAATTAACACCCATGCGAGCGGCTGCTGTTGAAGTAAACAGAGGGTTAGAAGCACCCTAGAGTCACTGGGGAGCCGGGGGCCCTGGCGGGGTGCAGCCCACCCAGCCGCAGAGCAGGGGCCGAGGGCTCTGCCTGCTGCCCACCAGCCTGCCCTGACCTAACAGTGTGTCCCCCCCACGGTGTGTGGCAGGGGAGGCAGAGGCTTCCCCCCCGGGCTCAGGATGGGTCTCGGGGTTCCGGGTGCTCCTGCAGAGGTGAGGGAGCCACGCAGGCTGCCTGCTGCTGCACCAGCAAGGTGTTTATTCAAAAGCCGTCTCCTTTAGAAACATCAAAGGCAAGCCATCCACCAGGTCTTAAATGGCCTTTCTCCGGCTGACCCAGAAACATGGATCAAGAGCTGTCTCATCCCTTAATTGAGAAGTTGGTGACTTTGAATCTTTATTAAAGAGCTTTGCTAAATTCACAGATTAAGGCCACAACCGGCCGCTGCGATCACCTAACCTCACCCGGCAGCTGCTCTCCCCTTGCAGGGCGAAAACTGAGACACAACCAAAACCACACCAAAAACCAGGAGAGAAAAAAAAAAAACACACAAAAAAACACCTTTCTGCACAACCCGAGCCCCAGCACGGCCAACCCGACCCCAGTGAGTTTTGCCATCCCTGCTGCCCCTGGCGCAGGGGTCTTGGCGCACGCAGGGGGCTCGGCGTGCCCCCGGCACTGCCACGGTGCCGCCCATGCCAGCGCTGGGCTTCCCCATGCAGCCACGGAGCTGTCAGATGCTGGGGAAAAACAAGGCTAAAGAGGAGCCGGCGCATTCCTCCCTGTGCTATTTCTGCCTGCTGCGGATTATCGTGTTTCAAGCTAGGGAAAACAGAAGGGGGGATGCTACTACAAATGCCGGAGCGGGAGAGGGCACGGAGAGGAGCCGTGTTTTCCCCTCCAGCGAGCAGAGACAGGCAGGAGAGATCCCCAGCTGATTCCTGGGGGCACAGATGGAGAAGGAAAAAAAAAATAAAAACAAAATAAAACCAAGCCCCAGCCCGGCTGCTAAGGGTTAAGCTGGCCTCGGCAGCCCAGCGAGGGATTAAGCCCCGCGCTGCCCATCTGGGCGATGTTTGCACCATCCCTCCCGTGCCAGGCCTGGCTGCACTGGGGGCTGGCCGGGGGCCAGCGGCGTGCACGGGGGCACACGCATTCACACGCACACCTGCACACACACACACACGCAGCGGCGCTGCGGACGGATGGGGTGATGCCGGTGCATCTCCCCCCGCAGCAGGGAGCAGCCCGGGGAGGGCACGGCCTCCGGCTGCCCCCTTTCCTCCTCCCGCAGCGCCGGGCACGGAGCTCGCCCGTCCGCCCGCGCCTGCCCCTGCCTCCTCTGCCTCGGTCCCCGAGCCCTGCTGCTGCTCCCGACGGTTTCTATGGGAACTCGGCAGGAAAACGCGGTTTTCCAGCGAGGCCAGCGCCAGCCTGGCTGCCCGAGCCCACGCGGCGAGCTGCGCCAGCACGGGGCTCGCCTGCTTCGCCAGCACCCCGCGGGACCGCCGCACCTTGCTTCGCCCGGGGAGGGCTGGGACCCTTCACCCCAGCCCTGGTGGGATGGCAGGGGATGCAGGGAGCTGTGATGGGGTGCTCGGAGCTGGGGCAGCGGGATGGCCGTCTCCTCCCCAGCATGGGATGGAGGCATCCCGCTCGCCCTACCCCGCGCTGGATAAAGCAGGCAGAGCCCCGGCCACAGGGAAGAGGCTTTGCGCTCGCTGTGTGATTTTTAGCAGACGCTCAAGAATTTTAATGCCTCGTCTGCCCGTTCCCCGTGAGTCCTAATCCCAGCTCTGGCTCCCTGAGGGGCTGGCTTGGGGTGGGGGCTGTGGCCAGGCGCCCCCCCCTCCAGCACCGGGTGGCTGCAGAGGAGGGACAGGGGCTCCGTCGGGGCCTCGTGGGGAAGCCCCAGTCCTCCCAGAATAGAGCAAAGGAGGGACTGGTGCGGATGGGAGGGGAGTAGGAGCAATCCCTCCTGGAGAGCGGGGTGCCCAGCTTCTGCCCTGCACGTGGCCCTGGGATGCACGGTGGGATGCAAAGCAGGACGCAACGGGATGCAAACACACTGCGCATGAGGAATGGGGAGAAACCATCAGATTTTGCTAACTGCCAGCTGCAGAGCAACATGCAGTGCCTACCAACAGCCCCCCTGCTGGAGGGACGTCACCCCGAGCGAGTGCCACCACCCTGCTCCCCTCGGTGCCTGCCCTGCAGCGGGGCTGCCCGCTCCCTTGCACGCCCTGGGGTGGCCACACACCCCGTCCCCGCCGCAGTTGCAGGGCCCGTGCCTTGCACAGCACATTGCCTCCCTCCTGCCCACTCGGGGGGATCACGCAGCAGCTCCAGCAGCCATCCGGAGGGAGCAGCAGCCCCCCTGCACCCGAGGGACCCCGGCGTGCGTCATGGGCAAGGTGGCAGGGACCAGGCAGTCCGGATCAAACCATGCATGGGAGCCTCCTGCACGCCGGCACGAACCCAAAGCACAGCCTCGGAGGGGGATGGGGACCCTGCAAAGAGGTGCTGGGGGGGCTGCGCCTCCCCCCTGCACCCTGGCGAGGTTTGGGGGGGGGATACCAGAGGGCGGCCAGCCTGACCCCTTCCACCAGCGCTTGGATCAGAGGCGAGCACAGCCGGGTTTAACAGACTCGTGGCTTATTTAAGACGCACCATCATGTGATACCAGGAGCGGAGCGAGCTCCTCCAGACCTGGCGGCAGCACCACAAAGCTGCGATTGACTGCTGGGGGACCCGCTGCGGCTCGCGCGCCGTCTCCGGCACCGCCAGACACCTAAAATGCACCGGGGGGGCCCAGCAAGCACGGCACCTGGCTGCTGCCCGCTGCTGGGGGGGGCTCCTGCTAACAAGTGGGCAGAGAAACGGAGCTGCGAAGCCCAGGGAAGCACTTGGGTGCCTGGGGAGTGCCAGGAGACACCTCTGGCTCCATCAATTTTATCCCATCCTGGCTGCGACCACGGCAAAGCGCCCGGCCGAGCCGTGGGACTGACCCCAGCACCAAGGGCGGGGGGGAACGCAGCCATCTGAGCCCCCAGCTGTGAGCACGGGGGCTTTAGGGTGCAGAGACCCCCCCCCCCCCAAAAAAAAAGCCTACATCTCTCCCAAAGCCCCTGTGCTGGGTCCAAGCCCAGGGGACCCCAAGGTGCAGCCGCAGGGGGGCTGGGAACACAAGCAGGCACACAGCAGGCAAACGCGCCATGGGGAGGGCTGAGGGGGGTCCCCACATCTCACCAAAATCCTGGCAGGGGGGGTGAAGCCATGCAGGGGGACCCTGGCCCCCAGCCCCTCAGGCAGCCAGGAGGTGCCAGTCCCTGTGGTGCACCCTGTGCTGGCCATGGGGCACGCTCAGGGCACCCCTGGGGGGCTGGGACCCCCCCCGGATAGAGCACAGTCCCCCCTACAGAGGACCCCCCGACCTGCCCCACGACACACGTCCCGATGGGGGAAGGATGCTTTGCCACCCCCCGGACCCCCCCTGCAGCCCCCCAGGGAAGAAGAGGAGGGGGAGGAAGGACTCCGCGCTGGGGAGGCAGCCCTGGGGGCACTCACCGTGCGGGGTGGGCAGCGGCCGGGGCCCCCCCGCCGCCTAGGGGCTCAGCATCCTCCCGCTCAGCCCCAGCCCGAGCTGGAGCCGCAGCCCGAGCCCGAGCGGGAGCGAGAGCAGGAGCTGGGCATGCTCGGGGGCCGCCGAGCAGCACGTGATGCCGGGCTGGCACCGAGCAACGCGGGGGGGCTCGCACGGACACCCCCGCAGCCACCGCACGGCTCCCCCCAGCATCACCCAGGGGGGCCGCACCGCACCGAGGCATCACCCCGAGGGGGGCCTGGGCCCTGCTGCCCACCCCCCCCCCCGTGTCATTTGGGGAAGGGGTTGGGGGGGGCACACTGGGACCCCCCCCGGTGCTGGAGGAGCAGAAGGGGTCCTGCTGCCACCCTGCATCGCTCGGGGGCGCAGCCAGGACCTCTCTCCCTGCCTGGATGGGGGGACAGCCAGGGCTGTGTCTCCTCTGCATCCCTGAATTAGGGGGGTACACCCCCCCCCCCCATCCTGCATCTCTTGGGGTGGGGGACCCCATCTGCACACACACAGCCCATGGGACCCGCTGCAGGGGGGTCAGGAGCACCCCCAGGCTCTGCACCCCACGGAGAGCACCCTGGGGGGGGGTGCCCAGAGGATGGGTGGCAAAACAGCAACCACGGGGGGGTCCCCTGGGGCACCAACCCACTGCTCCACGGCCCCAAGGCCCCTTCCCCAGCCCCGCTCAGCCCCCAGCCCCCAGCAGCAGGGCAGCAGAGCTGCGTGACCACAGAGCTGCAGCCCTACAGCGATGGCACCATGCCCCGATCCACGGCACTGCCCTACTTCTGCTGGCCACAGCCGCCAGGCACCGCAGCCGGGACCCTGCCCGCACCCAGCCCGGGGGCTCAGACCCCGCAGCGTGCAGGGACCCCTCGTGTGCCACACATCTGGGCTGGCGTGGGGAGGGAGGGGGCCCTCTGGATAGGAAAACCCCACAGCCGCCCTCAATCCTATAATCCCACCATTAGCCACAAGGCGTTAGGGGCTGGGGGGGGGCTTTCGCTGGATGCCCCGCATCCTGCATTTTCCCATCACCCTCCCAAGCGCAGGGACCCCACTCTGTGCCTGCGAGTCCTCCCCCCTCCCTGGTCCCTGTCCCCAGGCACCCCCCTGCTCCCCAGCCAGCCCAGGCTCACTGCGGGGGTCCCGCAGCCCCCAGCCATCCCCGAGAGCCATCAAACAGCCCAGGAAGCACATGAGCAAAGGGGGCTCTTGTGGGACACCCCCCCCCCCCCCCAGCCCGGGGCAGGGCACAGCAACACGTGTTATTTGTTCCCTACCCCCCTGCACAGGGACCGAAGCCACCCGGCGCTGCTCTGCCTGTCCCCGGCCCCGTCGCAGAGCCCGAAGGCGCAGACGCAGCGGGGCCTTTTCTTCTGCTGGCACCATCCGGGCAGAGAGCCGGAGGCAGGAGCGGGGTGGAAAAGGGCCCTTTGTAGCCGCACTTACCCACAGGAGGAGCACTCGGCAAGGCAGGGGCTGGGCGCTGCCCTCCCGTACCCAGGGCTGGCACGGGTGGGAGCCCACCCAGTGTCACGCCGAGCCCCCCCAGCGTCGCGCCGAGCCCCCGGCCACCGCAGCAATGAAGCAGCCCCGTCCCCGGAACCAGACCCAGTGCATGTGTGCAGCAAGGTGCAGGGCACCCGCGGCCACGCCAGCCCCACTGCCACCTCCTGGGTGCTCCTGCAAAGGGCAGGAGCTGGCACAGCCAAGCCGGGGGGAGCCCCTGGGGTCGCAGCCCCTCGCCGGCAGCCCCGGCACCCCCACCCCCTCGCTGCCGTGGTGTGTGGGGAACCAGGGCCACGAGCAGCACGTCGAGCACGCGGCCACGGCGGGGAGGACGGCTCCTCGCAGACGCTCAGACCCGGACGGGAGGTTCGCCAGCACGGCCCTCCCTGAGCCAGCCCCGCTCCCGGCGTTGTTCAGGGCCCGGGCTGGCTCCAGGACACCTCGGCTACGCTCGGCGGACGGGGCCGGATAAGCGCGGCGCTTGGCTCCAGCCCTCAGCCCACTTGGGGATGTCAGCGCGGTCTGAGCACGCAGCACGCCCGGCAGATAGGGACGGGCTCAAAGGTCCTGGCTGAGGTGCCCTCACCTCACCTGGAGCCCTGCTCGAGGCGAGACAGCCCCAGGCCGTCTAGACACCTCCGTCACCCCGCGAGGGTCCAGGCTCTGGGGATGGAGGCAGGGAGGGGGCACGGGGCAATGTGAAAGAGGGAAGGGCTTCGGGACAGATCCTGAAGCTCATCCCCAGTGAGCACAGCCAGCTTGGGAGCACCGAGCTCCCCTCTGCAGGGGCAGTGTCCTGGAGGATCCCCCCCTTGGGCTCTGGGGACCCTCCCCAAGGGCAGAGGCAGTGCCTGGTGCAGGGCAGGGGGCTGCCTGGCTCGCCCCCATGTCCCCAAGCTCCCCAAGCTCTCAGAAGAGACATTTGCATCCAAAATAGGGACGTGGTTCGGGAGCTGCCTGCAGCGCAGGGCCAGGCACGGAGCAGGTCCTGCTGCCTCCGCCGAGAGCCCTTGGGTGGCTGCTGTGGCAAGGGGAGCACAAAAGGAGACGTCTGCACTTTGCAGAGAGGAAACCTCCGTCTGCAGGAGTACAGGCGCCGCAGCACTGCCATCTCCGAGCCAGAGAGTTGGGGAAGAAAGGCCACAGCTCTGCTTTTTTTCCAGCTGCTGGTACCTGTGGGACTGCCACAGCCACAGCAGCGTGGGACGAGCCATGGGCACCCACCCGCCCCGCTCCCATCTCACGCCTCGGCACACACCAGCGGCGCAGACCCCAGCCCATCCTCCAGCAAGAGATATCTCAAAAACCTCCCAAACCACACACCCTGGCACTCCACGTGGATTAAACCAGCCCATGCTGCGCTGGCAGGCGTTTTGCTGTGGTCTAGGTAAGACCAGGAGGAGCGGCACCCCAAAGGCTGCAGGACAAACCCCGCATCTGCTAGCCCAGCACCCTGCTCCGGGCAGAGGCAGGTGGGGAGCAGCGTCCTCCGAGGCTGCAAACAGCACTTGAACACAGGAGAGAGTGCCTCCCCCCATCCCGTGTCACTTACTTGATGAAGTAGAAGCCCCCGTGCAGCGTGGTGTCCACCTCCCAGCCTCGGGGCAGCCCTGGAAGGACACAGCAGAAGCGGCGCTCAGCCTTCCTCACCCCCACCTGCATCGCCACTGCTGCTTCGGGTACTGCACGAGAGGGGAGCGTTGGGTCCCTGTCCCACCAGCCGTGGGTTTCAGAGACTGCAGGGAGTCTGTTTGCAGAAGGGAGCCTTTAAGACCCCCCCGGGAACACCTCTCCAACCCCACCGCAGGGGTTACAGAGGCTCGTGCGTCCCCAAGAAATGTGGCATCGCCTCGCACCTCTTTCCAAGTCTCCCCCCAAAACCCACCCCTGCTCGCCCAGCTGCTCGGGGGGCTCCAAGGCATTTCTGGAGCGTTTCACCACACGCCTCCAGCCGCCCTGAGAGAGGGCAGGGGGCACGCACGGGGAGCCGGGGCCCATCCCTTACCGGCGCAGGAGAAGTGCCCGCTCTGGACGGAGTAACCCGTGCTGGGGTGCACCCAGCTCGTGGACTTGGTCTCGTCGCTGTGAAAGACAAGGGGGGGCAGTGAGCACCGCGGGGGGCTCGGGGAGGCCCTTTGCCAGGGCGGGGGCTTGGCAACACAAGAAACTTTTCCAGCCAAAGGAAAGGAAAGGAGCAGATTTTAGGGAAAGAGGCGAACGGCATCCACCAGGCAGCAACCGGGACAGCAGCCAGCCCCGAGAAGGGAGAAAAGGGGAGCAAGCAGAGATGACCACAAGTGATAAGAAAGCAGCTGGACACCGAGGCTTGCAGCAGGCAGGACCCCTTGCTCCCAGCCTGGATTAAACCCCCCACCCCCTGCAGTCCCCCCGGCCGTGTGCCAAGCCAGGAGCGCAGCCGTCCCCAGCCCCCCGTCCCCAGCCCCGTCCCCTTGGCACCCCCGATCCCACCAGGCAGGCCCGTACTTGATGAAGAAGATGCGCCCGTCCCCGCAGACGCCGTAGGTCCACCTGCCCGGCAGGTCCAGCCACTCGATGTCATCGGCCATCGGGGCCAGCGGGCGCGGGGCAGCCCCGTCCTCCGCTCCCCGCGCGGCTCGGGAAGCGCGAGCCAGCTCCCGGTCCCCCCCCGAGCAAACACTTGCTCAGCTCAGACCTTCCACCCGGGCTCTGTTTGCTGCAAATAACCAAGGAGGGAAGAGGAAGAAAAAAAAAAAGAAAAAAAGAAAACCAAACCCATCAAGTTAACCCCCTCGGAGCCAGGCTGCCACCTCGCCCGCGAGCCGGGGTTCAGAGGGCACCTGCGCGGCAGCGGAGCAGGCACGGCTCCCCGGATGACTCTGCGGGGCTAGCCCATCGCAGCTTCCTCCCCTGCCTACTCAGTGTAATTACCGTCAATTAACTCCGGGTGAGTAATTATGGAGTTGTTCCTTCCCTCTCCTGTTCATTTTAAACAATGTCAAATTCTTCTCGCCGTCTGATCTCGCAGCCAAGCAGAGGCAGTATGTAGGGCACCCTGATGATTATCTGCAGCGCTTTCGGAGCTGCCCAGTGGGTATTTTCTCTCTGCTTGTTCTTAGCCATCAATTAAATGTCTTTTAAGGGGAAAGGTGGGGTCTGGGAGGCACCTGGGCTGGGTGACTGTGAAGGAGGCAATTGCCCTCGTGTCTCAGCGGCGCCTTGTCCAAGTTTCTCATGGCACAAGGAGGAAGGAAGGCGCTTGCTCAGGAGGGGCCCGAGAGGAAAAGGCAGGAGCTGGTCCCCGAAGGAGCTTCTTCTGCTGAGCTTAAGCACAGTCCTCACTTCAGAGCTGTTCCCTGCCAGGATTTGGGAAACCACTTCACCCAAAGCCTTGGGAAGGATTTTCCTATAATTCTTTGAATACCTGGGTGAGAAAAACGCACCCAGCGAGCCCACCGGGAGAGCAACGGGACCACGGCGGGGCAGGGGATGATGCCCCCGTCCCCGGCATTGTTTCACCGGGGCAGGCTCCATTTCATGGGAGAAACACCTGGATGCAAAGCACCACGACAGCGACACGTTGCCTTGTTGCAAGATTGGGCTTCTTGCCCGAATTCGGGCTGAGCCCCAGGGATAGCGTTACGCCGCGCCTGCCCCAGTAGCTCCCGGCCACGCGAGCGAGGTCGGGGCGTCACCGCCCTTATCACGGCCCCATCGGCCACCCCGGCCCCGCCACGGAGCCCACGGGGCAGCTCCACGGGCTCTGGCACCACGATGTGCCCTGACGTCAGGGGGGTCATGGTGTGGCCCCGGGGGAGCCAAAATGCAGCCGGGGCTCCGTGCTGGCTCGGTGCGGTGCTGCTTCATCGCAGGACAACCCGTCCCCTGGGACCACGCA
This sequence comes from Anser brachyrhynchus, assembly GCF_964034855.1. Lineage (NCBI taxonomy): Eukaryota > Metazoa > Chordata > Aves > Anseriformes > Anatidae > Anser > Anser brachyrhynchus. The sequence goes on along the minus strand of NC_137720.1, from coordinate 3,188,287 downwards.
GACACGTTAAATTGTTCCCATCGTGTTTTTTTTTTTTTAATAATGGGGCACCCCATCGTCAGCCCTGTGCCGGGAGATGGCCCAAGCTGGCTCAAGGCAGGAAGAGTTTCACAAAGTCAAAACGCGGCGAGAGGTCGGTCCCTAAACTGCCCTAATCCCATTCCAGCTCTCGGGGAGGCTCTGGGGATGACGAGGGCGCTCCTGAAAGCAAAGCTGCCTCCCAGCCAGCCCGTCGCAGCGGCCACTTGCCGCAGTTTCGTTTACTCAGAGTATCCTCCAACCTGACTCACTGCTCGCAGGGGATTAGTCCTCGGCGCGGACGTTGCAGTGACCTGCATCCCCCAGCAGCTCCGGGCACGGCTCCCGGCACTGCTGCAGAGGCACCGAGGGTGCCCGGAGCTCTCTCCATCGCAGCTTTCAGGACCGAGAGCTTTCAAAGCCGGTGTCCATTCATCTCTACAGACACGGAACAGAAACTTTAGGAGCAGCAGACCCGAAGAGGCTTGCTCTGCAGCTATGGGGCTAAGAGCTCGCAGGGCACGGCACTTAATACAAGCCCAGGGCGAAATCTCCCCAGTTACTGCAGAATCACCCTCGCATGTCCCTCAGGGGGATGTCGTGGTCAGGGTCCATGCGAGATAAGCTCAAAGATCCTCAAAGATTTCCTTCCTTCTCCATAAACCCCAGGGAGGGATGCGTTTCCCTGGCCATGGGTATCATCAGGACCCCCCTTATTCATTTAGGGGTCATTTGTGGCAATTATGGGCTCATCCAACCACGACTGTTGTAGGAAATCAGATGCTAGAAGCGAGCAGGAGCTGCTCGAGCCCAGGGGTGAGCGCCGTGGAGGCTGCTGGAGGGCTGTGCCGGACCTTCAGCCAAGAATCCCGAGCAGCTCCCGGCTCTGTTCTGCCAGGTAAATAAATCAGCTTTTATTGTTTTCCACAAGAGAACTTTTCCCCATTTCTTTATAACTTAATCCAATGGAAATTCAAAGGGGAAATACCAGCAGGGCTTGTTGTTTTCATTTGGTTTTAAACCCTTTTAAAAGCTCCTCATTCGTTACCACACAGGTTAGGAGCAAGCAGACGCACACCGACGTTTTCTTTGGGAAAAATGCTCATTTCTTATGTTTCCACAGGTGGTCCCGGGGTCTCCCCCCCAGCACCAGGCATCGCCACCTCTGCCCCGTGCACCGCATCCATCCTTTAGCAGGGAATTCCCAATCTCCTATGGGACCATCCTGAGAGCCAAATCCCATGTTCACTACCTCTGTAGCCCTGCACACCAGTGCCGAAAGGGATTTGTACCGGGACCAGGCCTATGGAGGAGATGGGGAAGAAAGCCCTGTGGATTTACTTGCTTGTAGCATCAGTCCTCTGCAGGGGACAGCCCCTGAAAAGCCCACAGCCCGCTGCAGGGAGGCTGCGCGTTCGGGAACAGCTTTTGGGTGATGCTGCTTTGGGTGACGCTGCTTTGGGTGGAAGGACCTCGCTTGCCCAGCCCCGCAGAGCAGCCACCGGCGGACACCTCCTGCTACGTGCCTGGTGCCGAGCCTTTTCTTCAAGCCACAGTGGCAGGGATCACGGGGAGAACAAAAGCAAAAGGGAAGCAAAGCACGCGGAAAAGGGCCGTGCTGGGTGAGCAATGAGGTGACACCGGCACCGCCGGGGCTTAATTGTTGCTTAAGAGGCCGTCTGGCGTTAGCTGCGGTCTGACACCCAGCTCCACGCTCGCTGAGGGCGACTTGCCCTTTTGGGGGAAGATAAATGAAGGCTTGAGAAGTTTCCTGCGTGGAGCCCTCGCAAGTCAGACGTGAGGAATGCCGCCAAGCCGGGTGGTTCTGCAAAGAAAGGGCTGGCTTAGAAAGGGCTGGCTTGTGGCACCGGCCCCAGCTTCACCTTCGCGCCCTGCCCTGCCGAGAGGTGAGGCGGTGGGTGAGAGCCGAGGGCAGCGTGCCGGGGCTGCGGGTGCTGCGGTACGGTTCTGGCACCACCTCCTGGACAGCAGCTTTTCTCCAGCTCCTTCCAGAAACGCAGCCGCAGCAGCGCAGGTCCCTCCCCAGCTTCACCCTTGGCGAAGGAACCGCTGCAGCCCGTCCCCTGGATCCTCAGCTGCTCTCTCCCAGCACCTCATTACACGGTGCTCAGCTAATTGCTCCAAGGTTGCGCAGAGCCAGGCCGAGGACACGGTCACCATCTCACCGGAGCCACCTCGTTGTGCGCCCACGGGCAGCGGGAGCGCACTGCTCTCTTGGTGCTCCCAGCTCCCGTGGTGAGGCCAGGAACCCCCTCAAGCAGGAGGGAGAAGCGGAGCAGAGAGGCTAATGGCTTCGTGCTCCTTGTGCCTGGCTGCAAAGTGCTCCTAATTTGATAAACGGGGCCAGCGAACGCCGTTGCTGGGAGCGCTCGTGGGTGCAGCTCGGTGGGTCCTACCCGGCTGGCGTGACGGAGCCCAGACAGCGAGATTGCAAGCAGATGTTTAACAGCCTCTTACAGGCACTCTGAGCAACGCGTTTAACGTCTGGCACGGCAAGCAGCAGCTCCCAGACCTACCCCAGGCTCTCCGAGCTCGTGTAAGGCTTGTTACTGCAGCTCCCACCAGCCTGCACTGGAGGAGGCATGGAGAGGGGCCAGCAAAACACCCCCAGCTCTGAAAGTGAAACCTCTTTAATCTGCTCGTGCTTCCCCCTCGCCAGAAGCCTTAACCTCAGATCTGGTCTAAATTATCTGAGCTGGAACACAACCCGAAGCAGCAAGCTTAAAATAAGCAGCCTGGTGAGTGCCCACGAAGGGGGAAAGGTGCTGAACGCAGCCACGGCGCGAGCCCCCGCCGCGGCTTTGTCCCTTCCTGGCACGGTGTGCGAGAGGCCTGGGACCTCGTCCCAGCTGCTCTCGGCCGAAGGCTGCTCCCTGCATGCAAAAAGCTTCGAGGCTGGAGCTGTTTCCTTCCCGACGAGCTGCCTCAGCTTCCAGCCTCGGGGAAGCAAGCTGCCCAGCACTGCCCACAGGGTGCAGACAAGCTCACGCGGGGCCGTCACACAGCCGGTGGGGTGGGAGCAGCTGGGCCGGGGTAATTTTAAACGTGCTCGTCCTATTACACAAACCTCCCCAGACGCACGGAACATCAAGGTCCTATTTTTCTCCTGATGCTGCTGTATATGCATTGGCTATTTTTCATGGCAGCTCTCTTCTCTGCAGACAGGCTTTGGGATTCAGCTTAAAATAGTGCCACCCGGAGCTGTTCAGACTGCGTGTGTGGAAGAAACAGCAGGAACTGGTCCTCAACAGCTTCGTTTTAGAGCTGGGGAGCCAGCACAAAACCAAGTTTGCATATAGAACCAGGAAGCTGTGCTGATAAAGACCTCCTTTCTTACTCTTTCTCACCCCAAAGCTTCACATCCAGCCTGTCACAGGGGAGCTGCTTACACCAAACAGCACGTTTCTACATCTGTGTTTTTTTTTTTTTCTTTTGCTAAAAGCAGCACCTACTGATTGAAAGAGGAAAAATGGAAGATGTGTCTGATGTCTAGCAAAGCACTGTGTGCCATCCTGAGAGCAGGCAGAGAAAGCAATGAGTGTACGATGTGCTTGTACAGCTGGAAGGGCTACACAAAGCAGCAAATGTTTTTATTGCTAACAGGCTCGACCATTAGCAGCAGGGGCAGATGGATGCCTACTCCTAATGGCCTCTAATACCTTATACCCACAAGACTAATGGGCATCTTTCACAAGACATTTCGCCAACACCACAGAGACCCTGGGTTATATCCAAGGCACAGTCCATCAGTTCGCGGCCGTGCAGCTGAAGAGCGCTGGGCTTTCCCCAGAATTGCAATCACCGTGATTCACAACCCCTCTGCAGTCGTCATTGCCTTCTCCTGCCTCTAAGTTTCGGAAGAAACTTGCTTTTGTGGGACCAAACCAGCTCTGCAGCTGTATTAATTTGCAAATGACATTTCAGTGGATGCAGTCACTACCGACTACAAAAATAGCAGCTTATTTACTCCCCATGTGCTTTGCTGACAAACAAGTTCTTAAGTCCCATGGAGAAGATACAGCTCCCAGAGCAAGAACTGTTCTACTCTAACGCAGATAAATTGTCAACCAAACTCCAACTGCAGACTTCAGCGCTGATAAAGAAACCCCAGCAGGATTTCTACGTTCCAGATGGCATCTTGATGCACTGCCAGATCCACAGAAGCCTTCATTTAGCACACTAACTGCATTTCTTTAAGCCATCACACTGAATAAAAGGAAATTACAATGCTCATTTAAGGCAGATTTTAGAGCCAGCAGAACAGGTGAATGCGACTTTAGAAAACTGCTGTAGTTCCCAGTAATTACGTAGGTTTGCTCATTATATTCAGCTACTGAATGTGGGATTACTGAGTACTCCTTGCAGTTCCCAGAATGTTTTTCCTTGTTTAGCTCAGCAGTTTTGTACCCCGATGCTGTTCCAGAAACAAATACAGGGCTAGGGTGATCCTAGAAGTGCCTGGAAAAGATGCAAGAATACAGTGAAAGATGGCTTGTGCTACAAGACAGAACAAATACCACCTCTCGGGTTATTCCAGAATTAGCTCTAAGCAGCATTTTTCCTTAAGGCATAAACTAAGCAGCCAGCAAGTTGGGAGTTCTCACCCTAAAACACTGCTCTGAAGAGGTGTGACCAACCCCAGGCCCTTCAACTCATTCCAGACATTCCCGTGCCGTGATGCGTCCGGTGAGGAGCGCAGCCACCAGGGACGTCAGGAGGATGTTCGTCAGCAGTGGCTCCGGCCAAAATCCTCCCACCCCGCCTGGCCAGCCTCACATCCCACTAAGTCTTCTTTCTTGTGGTGAAAATGCCCACTATCCTAACAAATTTCCTGACCTAAAAGCGTGGAGTGACAGATCCTGGTTTACATAAAGCCAGGTCCTTCTTTAAAACCAGTTATGGCAGGTAATGCCGTGCAGCACTAGGTGTCACTGGACATCGCCACCTTCCTGTGCTCTCACCTACCCTGAGCTCCTCAAAAGCATTTTGTTCTTAGTTCATTGCAACGTAAGAGAATAAATGATTCACTGTGCTAACGTCCAACACTATGCAGCAAAATACAGAAGTGTTTAGGCTCTTCTAATTAAAGAAGGATCAGATGTTCTGCAGCCTCAGGTCACTTCTACTCACAAGGTGACACCTCAGATTTATTTCAGTGCAGAAACTTGGAAGTGCTTCAGGAAAAAAAGAAGAAAACCTTCAAAACCACACAGTAATCATAGTTACACAGTTGTGCTAACCAGTAAGCAAAGCAAATCTACAGTATTCTTTGTCAATTAGAGCAACAAAACGTTAACACCTCCGCTTACACCAAGCCAACACCCAACATGAACACGAGCAATTGCACATTTTGGGTCAATTTAAAAGCTCCATCAGTACAGGAGCCCTTACAGTCACGCAGTTACTGGTTCAGAGCTTACAGCCTGCTCCCAAATTACTACCACCTCTGTAACACCAATTCTGACAAAGCATTTAACATTCTCAAAGCGAAATACATGGGCACGAGTTGGGCTTCAGCACCGTTACACAACGTCTCCCGTCAGCTCTTCCAAAGAAAAGAACAGCACACCATTATCTTGCAAATATCTTTATTACAATTTACAGATTAGTTCTGAATAGTTTTGTTATGTACAGAAATATAACTTTAGATATAAAAAACCCAACAAACTCGACACAAATCAATTAAAATCTGTATAAAGCCAATGTTGAAGGTTTTCTAACTTTCTCTAAATTATACAAAAATAAAATCTGATAATTACAGTTTTGATTTAAAGTTCAACAAGTATTATTTTTTATGTTTCACTCCAAACGCACATGTACACATCCGGTAAGACAACTTTAAGGTATGTTATAGGGAAAATGGTGACAAAAAAAAATTAGCTTGCTCATAAATTTAGTGTTAGAATAACTTCCTACCACCACTGGATACTCTGGAAGTATGAGGTTTGAGAGGAGGGAAAAAACTTACCCGAGCAGGCACGTTTCTCTGAGAATCAGAAGTTTTAGAACAGAGCGCTTGATACACTGCAGGTTGAAAAAAAATAATCTCAGATATCAGAAGTACTTTTGGAAGGAACAGTTTTCAACCTAGCTTGTAGATAATTTGTCAATTCTGTTCATTTCCAGCTGTAGCCTTTCCCAAGCCTCTGCAAAAAGTTGATCGGTGTCTGCAGGTGTTAATTCACATCACCCTAGAGTTTTTTTTATGAACACCACTACACCAAGTTAACCAGAGTAACTGAAGCAGCAGCAAGCTTTACAAGACCAAATAAACTCGGAGTGTCATGGAAAAAAGCTCTCGTATATTTTACCAAGAGCGACGAACAGCATTTTTACTTATCAGTCACGCTAGGACCATATGTCAACAATTTTTCTCTAATTCTAACACATTAATCATCCTGCGTGCTTTTCCCTAAACAAAACAGCAGAACACCTGTTATCAAATACGATACAGGAAAATTAACTCCTAAAAACTGAAAGCTAATCCATAGGATTCAAGGGCATGATTTATGATTTCACAACCAAAATAATCTTTTTTAGAAAAGAATGTGGTTTTTTATTCCACAGGGATTAAAATAACATTGTTGCATGGCTTTCAATTAGCCAATCCAAACGGCTGCCTGAGTTTCAGCCATACTTTGTGTGACAACTCTACTATGTCTCAGTTAACTCTCTTAATTTCATAATGAACACTTCTAACACATAGGAGAGAAAGGTAATTTTTAAATCCAAAGAACGAACTTTTTCCATAAAGCGTAAATCCCAAAGCTCTGAAATTTGAGACAATTAAAATTGCCAAAAGCATGGCAAGATGAAGCAGAAAACTCCGTAAAGCTTTGGGAAGCTCTTTTCTCCATGTATCCATAACTTCTTTTGAATTCAAAATTGAAGAGATTAATGAGACGACAAATTTCAAGTGTTTCTAGGTCTCTTCCTTACAAAAATAGAGGCACTCCTAGTCAGCTGAATGAACAAAATAGCAAATCATTTACTCACACCATTTTTTGCAAACAGATACGAATTCTTTAGATCTGACTGGTATTTATTCCATTGCATGACCTCATTCCTGCTTGGGTTACAGCCATACAACATCTTCCAGGTCCAAATGCATATCCAAACTGTGCTGCTCTTTTATTTTGACTGAAACAATTAAACATTTTAAGTTACAAACACAAATAAGGAGTGTTTTCCTTCCACCGAGGACCTCAACTTTCAGATCCCAAACGTGAAATGTTATTTTGGTACCAAATGAACAAAAGTGCAGACGCAGAGAGGTATTAATACTGGCTTCTGGTAAAGAACGCAGCACTCTGTAGTCTTAGATTTCCAGAAAGGTAATTCTCCTTACACGTACCAGATAAAAGAAATACAAAGAACACTCCACTTCCATCAGGAAGCAGAATCAATTAGGGTGAAGTTGCTCTGAGATTACCTAAAGACCTACGGCCTAGTTCCACACGTGCAGCTATCTCAATTCAGACCATCAGCCACAGCTTTGATATGTACCTTGAAGCTTCAATTATTGATCAGGACGAGGCCTTTCACTGCCCTGAAAGCAAAGCGGCTTGGTGCACAAGCAGCCAACACCCTTTGGAACAGTACTGGGTAAAGGTACTACTTAAATAAAGACAAACCAAAGGGCTTAGAGTGCACCAGAGTTCCCCTGAATCCCCCAGTGTGCTAGACTGAAATATTAAGACATCAAAGCGTTACATCGACACTCAAACAATTAGATTGCACGCAAAACTGGGACCTTAAAAAGGAAGCAAAAAGCATCCGCTTTGTGCAGTAAAGTTAACATCATGAGCTAACAAAATCGGAGACTTTTGTATAGGTTAGAGAAAATGGAGAACCACAAACAAATAGCACATGCCTTTACAAACTTTAAATCAAAACTGCAATAACTAGGTTCTGAGCTCCATAAATATTTCCTTCAAAATATGTTTGCTTTTTCAAAGTGCAAAATTCCAACTGAATAGCCACCACTTCTCAACATACGGCAGACAAGGCATTTTTGGAATGGATTTAACCTAAAGCAGTCTGTTTCTCAAATGGTACTGAAGAGGAATGCAATTATACCACCCTCACCCTTGTTGATACTCGAAAGGTTTTGTTTGGATGTCAAAAATGGGATACACATAGGTATATTCGTTGGCTGAATATTAAACTGGGAAAAAGTGTTAGAATCCCACTTTTCTCCCCATTTCAAAACAGCACACGCAGCTGCCACTTCTTGGTTTGAAGATTTTGATGAGTGCTTCGGGTCACACACAACCACCAGGTCTTTTAAGGTGCTAGAAGAGATCAACCCCCTTGGAGTAGGTTTCTCGGAGTCTATTCAAAACTCTCTGTCTATGCTCTGTGGTGAAGCAGTACCCTATGGCTTCTTCTGTTTCTTGGATACGTTTCTGGAACCTGCAACCATCTCGGGCAAGCTCTTCCCAGGGTCCTTTCCGATCCTCCTCGCTGCTGACGTAATACTCAGTAACTTTTTCAAGGAAGGTTACCTGGAAAAGACAAGCCATTTATCAAAGCGTTAGCCAAATACTCATGCAAAAGGAGCTTAAACCTCATCTGCACATACAATTACTTAAAAATAAAAGTTGTCTAAAATACCAACAAACACTCAGGTGTGCTACCAGTTCATGCTATGTCTCTGAACCAGCAGGGAAGGAGTGTGTTTCACCTCTCAGGTTTAAAAGCAACCTCACGTGCAGCTGCTGATTCTCCCTCCACCCAAAGCAGTGCTCAGACTGCCAGGTAGTCCCTAAACGGCGGCCTAAGATGGGCTGATATCAGAGCAAACAACGCTCCCTGCGAAATAACAGCCCCCCAGCACCACTTTAACCTCTCACAGACACAGTTCCTGCAGGTTATTCTGGAGGATAGACCAGAACACTCATTTAAGACTAGATGTTACCAACCAGTTTCTGATTAGTACATCATACAAAAAGCGAGAGCCATTGTTCTGTGGAATGAGTAATCGTGTGAGTCAACTTGAGTGCCTGATAAGAAATCTTACTATGCTGCATTTAAGGAATCAACACTCATCACCGTATGACTGGAACAAACTCATCTGTTCAGTGCCAGTATCAATGGTAAGCTCATGGAAGGAAATGAAGTCAGTTGGGGCACTTCAAACTGAATGCAAATTTTTTCCACTCTTCATTATTCTTAAGAAAATGGAAAAACCTTGTAGGGTCAGGGTCTAAACTCAACAGTACTTAGTTGACTGCTATATAAAGATTCAAGTCTCTCTCTTATCAAGTGATAAGAGAAAGAGAAACTAGTTGAGATGCCTGCAGAATTATGAGTGGCTTTTTATTTAGCTACATAAAAGGCTTAAAATCGAAGGACAAACTAACTAGCTGTCAAAGTCCCTTGACTCTCAGGCTAGGACCAATTCTTGAAGACAAGGAAACTGCTGTAGTTATATCAGCATACTCTAATTTGCTGCAGGAAGACCAGGAAGGAATCTGTGGAGGCAGAAAACACTTACTGCTCTATTCCTGCATTCTATTAACAGAAACCCACGGTTTCACACCCCGTTCATGTCAGCATAATGAGAAGTGTAGGATGAGATGGCTTTGCGTGGTACTGCCACCTTCTAACCCTCACAGAAAACATGAAGGTGAGAGTTAGAGGAGAGGTGACCTACAGGAATACCCACCAGAAGACGCAGAGCCCCAAGGGACTGTGCTGAAAGCAAACCCCAGAGGCCACCCAGTTCCAGTGCAGCCACCCCAAATTACTTCGAGCGGTCTGGGAAGCGTGGGCACCAGACCCCACATGCACTGCGAACACACGTGCTATCCCGCGAGTGACACAAACACTCCCAGGCTTTAGGGCTGTACAAACACGAATATTGCTGCTGTTTGCACGATGCCACAGAGGAAACAGCCCTGTGCGGGGCAAAGGACTCCAAGGTTTCCTGGGTAGGCGCCGGTCACTGCTCGGCGACCTCTGCTCCCCTCCGCTGGCAGGCCTAATTAGGTACCTGCCTTCAGGCACCCGGCGCCGTTACATCAGCCTGTCCCTCAGCGCGTTACCACCTTTCAGCCTTTTTACATCAGTCTAAGATACCCTTGGGCACAATTACCGGATTTTGTAACAACGCACTAAATATTGCGTCTAGACCATTGTTGTTTCACCGTGTCACTCGATTACTGTAAATTAGTCTAAAAACATTATTACTGCAGTCAAGAAGTGCTGTTAAGTGTACACATCTGCCACGCAACGAGATTTTAGGGCATGACAGCATGAACTTACAGCAGGGCTCACCAGTGCCACAGCATTTCAGACACATGCTGTCAGATACAAAGGTCCTCTTGCAAAAACTGTTTTCCATTTAGGTGGCAAAGCAGTGGTTTGTCTCGTGTTAACCTTCTAAGTTTGTAACCACCACCTGCCCCAGCAAGAGCAGGTATGAAGTGAAGTCCAAGCCGGGCTCTCAGGGAAGCAAAATCTGTGCTGTAAGAACGCTAAAGAAAGCGGGATACAACTTGTCTTTGTTGCTATCTTGTTACACCAGGGCATTATCCTGGGACTTGGTATCACAAGCTATTACTCACACAAAGGTATGAAGTGTCAGGCAAGACCCAGAGGAATATCTCGTGTCTGAAAAGCAGTTGTGTCCATCTGTAGCATCACAAAACCTTTTAGAGGGCAAATTTATTTACCTGAATCCTAGCACATGCACTAACGTTTAACACACCGACTCTTCAAACACGCTACACCTCTAGCCAGCATTCAAAAGCCTAGTTCCATTACATCCTTTTTTATAAAGACTGCTGAATTATAAGTAACCTCTTAATCAGAATTAGGAGCGTTAAAGCACTTCTATTGAAAGTTTTAACAGCTTACTGCAGCATGAGCTAACCCAAAACTGAAGAGTTCTTCCTACTCCCAAAGACTTTTGCTGTCTAGAACTCAAAAAGTAGGCTTGACACACTCCTAGATAGTTACCACACTTAAGTCTCAGTTACACTGTGCACCAAAAAGTCCTAAAATACTTTATCAACATGATTCACAACAGAAAAGGGTGCTTTCCAGGGGCAAAACTTGGATCACAGTTCTCATCTGTTCGTCTGATGATGGAAGCTACATTAGAACGCAAACACAGAATTAAAGCCGTCTTTAAAAAGCAGCTCAACTTCCAGTCTAGAAATGAAGCATAAAGAAATTCTGTGCCCCGTGTGACTGAATTACAAAGCCTCCCATCACGTATGAGGCACATTGATTGCAGTCAAATAATTAGACCATAAGCTCACAGGGTATGATCTGCCACCACCGCGGCTGGAATCCTGGTGCAAATGACCTCACCCACCCACATACCACTTAGCAGATCCCAAACAAAAACAAAAACAAAAAAAATACCTTTTTCCGCTTGGTACTTCTACATTTCTCACCCAAAAGAATGCCATGCTGCACCAAGTCTGTGACCCCACAGTTATGTTTTTCCAGCTGTACCCGACAGACAGTTAAGTGACTATGCTCAGAAGTGCCCAAACTCGGCCCCTCTGTTCCTTTTGAGCCAGGCTTCCCTTTCTTCTCTGCTGTTTGAAAGGGTGCCTTGAAATTTAAAGGATTATAAGGATCGTCTGAGGTACAGAATGAGTTCCAAAGTTTCAAGTTTTCTGCCTCATCCACACTGCTACACTCCCACTCGTCATGCTCTTCAGAACTGAGGTGAGGAGAGCCCGAAGATGAGTCTGCCCATGAAGAATCCTCCTCCTCCTCCTCCTCGTCCTCCTCCTCTTCCACATCTGACCCACAGTGCATCTCCTTTCCTGGACTGCTGGAAGATGTCTGAATGGTCGCCGTGAAGTTCTGCGGGTTGTAAGGATCCAGGCTGAAGAAGGACTTCCAGAGGTGCAACCTTTCCCCGCTCTGGCTCCCGTCGTCTGAATCCGAGAGGAGCCCTTCGCTGTCAAACCCATCATCATCATTATCATCCCAGTCTTCCTCATCATCATCATCACCCGCACTCTCCTCCCCGCTAGAGGTTCCCCCTAGGATATAGTCTATCAACTTATTAGCACAAGCAGGCCTGGCTGAAATCGGAAGGTTTCGCTCGATTTCTGAGTCCTCGTCGCCCTCTGCGGCCAAAGCTCCCACCTCAAGCTCCCCCTTCGGGGGAGGGGAGCCCCTCGCCGCCTCCTGCTCCTCGGGCTTCCACGGCTCCCCGGCGGTTCCCCTGTGCTGCTGCTCCTCCTCCAGGCTGTGGTAGCCGTGGTCGGGCTCGGGCACGACGAGGAGCCGCTGCTGGAGGAACTCGAGCCGCTTGCTCCGGAGCAGCTCCACCTCGGGCAGCCCCCCGCCGCCCCTCCAGGCCTCGCCGGGGGGCTCGGCGCTCAGCGGCCGGGGCAGGCGGCTCTTGGCGGAGCTGCCGCTTCCCAAAACGAAGGAAAAAAAATCCCCGCTCCGCGCCGCGAGGGCGGCCGGGCCGCTCCGCACCCCCCCGGCTCCCTCCTGCCCCTTCTCCTCGGGCCGGCGGAGCGAGGGGAGAGGCTCCGGCGGCGGGGGAGCCCCGGTAGCGGGGCACAGGGCGCTGCTGAGAGCCGGGCCGGGCCGCAGGCGGTGAAGGAGGGCGGGCAGCGGCGAGAGGAGCTGCGAGGCGAGGCGCAGCCACGAGAAGGACGGGCTGGCCTGGGCCGGCCCGGGGGCGGCGGGGGCCGCGCTGGGCACGGCCAGCTTGGGCCAAAGCGGGGAGAAACCCAGCAGGGAAGCGGCGCGGGCTCGCCCCGGCACGGGGCCGCTCCGTTCTCGGCCGCTCGGCTCCATGAGGGTGAGGGGGAGGCTCCTCAGGACGGCCCGGGGGCGGCGGAGGGCGGCTCCCCGCGGGGGCCCGGCGCCATCCCGGGCCGGGCCGGGGAGGCGGCGGCGGCCGCTACAAAATGGCGGCGGGGGCTCGAGCGCCGCGGCTCCGCGCTGCCCCCTCCCACCCGCGAGGGGCGGGGCGGGAGCGGAGGGCAGGAGCTGTCCGTCAAGGGGCGCCGCCGCGGCTGATTGGGTGGAGCCGAGGCTCCGCCCCCTGGTTGTGGGAGGGGGGAGGAGGAGGCACCGCCCGCCGGCACCGCGCAGGGATTGCGTCAGCCGCCGCGCGGCACAGCGCCCCCTGGGGGACGGGAGGGGCGGGGGGGGGACAGCCACGGCGGGGCGGCCCTGACGGGGACACGGCCACGGGGACCCATGGGCATGGGGACATGGGACACAGGGGCAAGAACATGGGGACACACAGACACGGGGACATGGGACATGGACACAGACACATGGCTACGGGGACCCATGGACATAGGGACAGATGGACATGGGGACATGGGACACAAGGACATGGGGACACGGACACAGGGACAAGAATGTGGGGACAGACACGGACACAGACACACGGACATGGGGACATGGGGACACAGACACAGGGACATGGGAACACAGACATGGGGACACACATGGGGACACAGGACATGGATACACAGACACACAGCTACAGGGACACAGACATGGGGACAGGGGATGCAGGGACTCAGGGACAAGAACATGGGTACACAGACACAGATGGACACAGGACATGCACACATGGCTACAGAGACATGGAGACACGGCTACAGGGACATAGGACACAGACATGGGGACATGAGACACAAGGACACGTGGAGAGGGACATGGGAACAAGAACATGGGGACATAGGCATGGACACGGGGACACAGACACGTGGGGATACAACGACACGGATACGGAGACATGGACACAGGGACACAGGGAGATGGCGACAGGGACACAGGGATATGATGTCAGGGACACAGACGTGGACACATGGCAACACGGACACATGGGACACAGCGACAGGGATATGGACATGGCAGCACAGGGACATGGGGACACGGTGGGTCCTGCGGCACAGGCCAGCCCGGTTAGCAGCAGGCAGGCCGGGTGTGGGGCGCGGGGAGCTGCACCCACCTGCAGCAAGGCCTGGGCTGGCTCGGTGAGCAGCTGAGGTGGGGGAGTGACAAGGTCGAATGGCACGTTCATTAGGTTTAATTGGTGATTGAGATACCCCGTGCTGGGTTTGCCACGGGCACGCTTAGTCAGTCTGCGGGGTAATTATGGGAATAAAAATTATTCCGTGCTCGGCAGAAAGAGCGGGGCCGGGACACGTGCCATGGTGCGTGGGGTGGGACAGCAACTCTGTCCCCATCCCTGTCCCCATCCCAGTCCCCATCCAGCCCTGCAGGACCGCAGGGAGACGAGAGGCTCCCCCTGGCCCCGTGCACTTCATCGCCTTCATTTTAACACCATTGTGCCACGGCCAGGAGGGTCCCAGCCGTGACGAAGTGCCAGCTGCAGGAGCCTCTGTACAAACCCCATGCCCACCCCCCTCATGCCCTCTCCCGCTCGATACAGTATTTAAAACTTTTAATATAAAGGTAAGTTCATTATTCTCGATCCTGAGAAACATTTCGTCCGTTTACGGAGCTCTCGCTGTAAACAAAGCACCACAGGCACCAAGCCCACGACACCCTGGCGCAGGCGTCCCCGGCTGCGGGGCCGGGCGAGGGGCCGAGGAGGTGGCTCTGTGCTCCCCGGGGGGCTGGCGGGGTCACCCCAGCAGGACCCCCCCCGCTGCACTGCTCTCCTTTGGGAGCAAATCCCCCGGGATGGGAATGGCCCGGATGCCAGCAGGCAGCTCCTCGAGGAGATAAGGGGGGTACAAATGTCCTTGGGGGGCACAAATGTCCCTGGGGGGACGTCTGAGTCCAACCTCGGCGATGCCACCGCCGCCGCCTCCTCTCCGCCCCGGTGCCCGGCCGCGCGCTACTCGTTGTTATTAAAAAAATTAAAATACAGATATCCCAAAGGAAGAAATAACCCCCCCGAAGTGCCCCGACACTCCTCCCTGCCCACCCCCCCGCGTTGCTCCCTTGACACAAGGTAAACTTAAAAAGAAGACGGCTACGGCAGCTCCCGGCACACGGGTGCCCGGTCCCTACAGGCGCGTCCCCGGAGGTGCCGGTGACACCGGTGCCTGGCCCCGGAGCTCAGAGGGTGCCATGGCCACGGGAGCCCAGGGCGAACCAGCCCATCTTCTCCTGCGCCAAGTCGAGGTCCCGCAGGCGGATGCCGACCTCCCCGAGGAGGATGTTCTCCCAAAAGCCTTCCTCGCTCAGCACGCTCAGCCGCAGCTCCCGCTGCTGCAGGTCCCCCCGGGGGACGCCGTCGTAGACCAGCTGGAGGGGGACAGAGCAGGGCAGAGCCTCAGCCGCTGCCCCCGAAAGCCCCCCAAACCCCGTCCCCGTCCCCCGTACCATCTCATTGTAGGTGGGGTTGCAGGTTTTTCGGGCCACTTTGGTTTTCCTCTTGGTGGTTTTCTGGGGGTCGGGCAGCAGGTAGGTCTTGACGTAGGGGTCGGGGTCATTGCCGTCCTGGAGGGGCTGCTGCCGGGCACAGCACGGGGCACGCCGTGAGCCCGGCCCCGCGAGCAGACCCTGCCCCAGCGCCGCCGGGACACCGCGCACCTACCAGCCCCCGGATGTGCATCACCATGATGAAGAGCTTGTTGTTCTTGTAGGAGATGGAGAGCTTCACCTCGCCGCCGACCTTCCCCAGGGGACGAGCCCACGTGGCGTCTGGAGAGGAAAAGGGACACAGGAGGGACGTGAGGGGGGACACAGGAAGGACACAGAGGGGATGTGGCGCGCACCCCAGCTCACCTACCTGCTGGCTTTGGTGCCGGGCTGGTGCCGGCCGCCTTCTCATCCCTCGGCAGTGGATGGAAGAAGGTGTAGATGAGGTCGCACTGCAGGGCAAAGAGGGGCCGTTACTGGTGACCATGTCCCTCGCCATCCAGGGTGCGCACACAGATGCTTTACGCACCGCGTTTGCCCCCTTTCCTCCCAAATTCCTATCCCCAGCAGCCCCATCCCCACCTCCCGGGGTCCCCCGGCCCCGCACCTCGGCCACCTCGGGGGTGGCGTGGATGAGGTGCCAGATGTAGCCGTTGAGTTCCTCCTTCCTCCTCTCGGCCACCGCCTCTCCCCGCGACCGGCCGATGACGAACCTGCTGGGGAAGCTGCCGCGCGGGCACGGATGCTCAGAGACCCTGGGGGACATCAGGAGACCCCCCGGTGTAGGGTCTGCGGGGGTACCTGGGCAGCAGCGAGGAGGGGAAGAGGAGGCGCAGCTTGTTGTGCAGCTCTTGGAACTCCTCGAAGGTGCGCTGCACGAACACCACCTCGCTCGGGCTCTCCCGCTGCACCTTCACCACGTAGGTCTGCGGGGAGAAGGGGCTGCGAGGCGGGATGGAAACACCGGGACACCCCGTGCCCACGAGGGTGAGGGGCTCAGGGATGGGGAACGCTCCTCTGCCCGTCCCCTCGGGCTGTCCCCACTCACGTAGCCCTTGCTGGGGTTGAACACCCTCTCGTGGCGGCAGAGGAAGACGTCGCGGATCCGGCCGGACGTCTTGATGGTGTGCGTGCGGGGGGCAAAGGAGAGCGTGGGGCGGGCGTCGGAGCCCGTGAACTTCATCTGCGCCAGGTTGTGGATGAAGAAGTTGAGCTTGGTGGCCACGCTGCCCAGGCTGGACTCGATCAACCTGCAACGAGGCCGCTTGCTGGGATGGAGAGGCTGGGTCATGGAGCCCACGGGCGAGACGAGATGCAGCCAGGGGCCGTGCCTCCTTCCTGGGGGTCCCTCCATCACCCCCCACCCCGTCACCCACCCGTGTCCCATACCTGGTGAAGTACGTGGTGGCATCGGCATCAGTGTCCTGTGGCCTCAGGGCATCGTAGACGTACTTGAGGTCCTCCAGGTCGGAGAGCTCGGGGATGCCGCAGGACAGCATCTGGGCAGCGAGACAGGGGTGAGGGCGGGCGGTGGGACGAGGACGCAGCCCCCCCAGCCACCCTGTCCCCGCTTTGAGGGGCAGCGAGCGGCCCCAGGCTCTCACCAGCCCCAGCAGGTTGAGGAAGAGGTGGGTGTGCTTGCGGATCAGGTTGTAAGCCTGGCAGCACAGGTCGACGAAGTCGTGGAAGCGGCTGGAGGGCTTGTCCCCGCCGTTGATGACGTACGCCATGTCCGAGGTGAAGACGAACGGGGCCCGGTCCCTGCGCCGGGGAAAGAGGGGCAGAAAGTGAGCACGGCGCCACGAGGAAAGGGGTTGCACCCGCAAAACCAGGGTGGACCCCAAAGCCAAAGCATCGCAGCCCCACGCGTGCAATCCCAGCGAGGGGGAAGGCGGCGCCGGGGGTGGCTTCTCACCTCTTGATGTTGCCGAACATCTGAGCGTGGCCCAGGAACCTGCCGAAATCGATGTGGAACATGTGGCCGGTGGTCTTGAGCATGATGTTGTCGTTGTGCCGGTCGCAGATCCCCAGCACGTAGGTGGCCACGCAGCAGCCGGCGCAGGAGTAGATGAAGTTCTCCACGGCCTGGGGGGGACGGAGGGATGGAGAAAGACAGGGCGGCCCCGAGGTGGGCTTTGGTGGCCCCCACGCTAGGAAGCGACATGTCTTGTCCCTGGGGAGGGGGACACGAGGAGCGGGGACCCTGCCGGGCACCTCCTCACCTTCTCGTACTCATCCTCCTCGGGGTTGTGTTTCTGCAGCCAGTCTGCCAGCGGCCGGTCCTTGAAGGAGCCCGTCACGCCGTGCTCCACCTGGATTTTGCGTAGGGTCTCGGCGTTGGGGATCATCTCCACCATGCCTGGCAGCCGGGACAGCAGGGTGAGACCCGTCCTTCCCCCGTGGGGGGCACGGAAACCCCAGCCCCCTTTGCCACCACCAACCCAGCTGCCATCCATGGGTGACATTCCACAAAGTTCCTACAAACGGTCTGTAGGAACCAAACACGGTCCTACAGACGGTCTGTAGGATCAAACCCAACGGCGGCTCACAGTGACCCGGGGTGGCTTCTCCCTGGGGATCCCCAGGACCTCCCATGCCATCGCCAACCCCAGAGCATCACGACCCGGGGACCGACGCCGCCGGGGGATGCCCCCGCACCGGGATACCTCGTCCGCGTCCCGTGGAGAAGCAGCGGAAGATGACCATGCGCATGTCCAGCCCCTCCTGCACCCAGATCTTGTTCATGATCCGGATCATCTGCAGCGTCAGCATGTCCTGCCGCAGGTCGTCGCCGCACTGCGAGCCCCCGGGGGAGCGACCAGAGCAGGGGGGTGTCAGGGGCAGGGTGCCCACGGTTTGGGGTGCGGTGCCCACGGTTTGGGCACCCAACGGAGGACGAGCTCACCTTGAAGATGACCCGGATATTTTCCCCGAGGGGGTCGACGTTCTGGAAGGAGAGCTTCAGGGGGACGGCGTTGGAGTTGAAATAGGAGCAGTCCTGCCGCCGGGGAAGGGAAGCAAACCCCATCAGAGCCGGCTGGGCCCCGCTGGGTGACGGCACCCCCGGCGCCAGCACTCACCCGGGGCACGATCCCCTTCACCAGCAGGCTGGGGCTGAGCGGCAGCCGGCACGAGCCGTTCGCCTTGAAGAACTGCTTCACCTCCTCCAGCCCCTCGCGGAGGATGCCCTGCGGGAGGACACGGGGGGCTGAGACCCAGCTGGACCCGATAAACCCCCCGATGACCCCGATACTCACCTGGCGAGCAGACGGCGCGGCGTCCCGCACTTGCTGGGCCAGCCTGGCCAGGGTGTTGACCAGCAGGCACTGCCGGTCGAATTCCTCCCGCAGCCCCTTCCCGCAGCAGCACAGCAGAGCCGCCAGCAGGTACTGGTAGCGGATGCTGAACTGGGAATCCTTCAGGCCGTCCTTCAGCAGCCTGCCCGCAGCGCAGAAGCACGGGGTCAGACTCACCACGGGTCCCCCCGGCCGCTCCCGGCCCCCCCAAAACTCACCAGAAGAAGTAGTGGGTGATTTTCAGGTCGCAGATTGCCCGCTTCATGAGGAAGCGCACCAACGGGCTGTCCAGGTAGCATTCGTACTTCAGGGCCTGCAGGAGGGGGAGAGGGGACAGTTTTAGGGTACAGCAGGACCAGCACATGCCCCATGCTGTGTCCTGGTCCCAGTATGTGCCCCACGCTGCATCCCCACCCCAGCACGTCCCATGAAGCATCCCCACCCCAGCATGTGTAGTACAGTGCATCCCCATCCCAGCACACATCCCGTACAGCATCCCCATCTGGGACTCATCCCAAATAGCATCCCCGTCCCAGCAAACATCCCGTACAGCATCCCCATCCCAGCACACACCCCACACAACATCCCCATCCCGGCACACACCTGCACCAGCTGGGGCAGGTAGTCCAGCAGCTCCGTGTCGGAGATGGAGTCGATCCACTGCACGGCCGTCCTCCTCACCTCCTGGTCCGGGAACCTGCGGCCAGGGGTGGCACGTCCCCGTGGGCTGGCCGCCACGGGACCCTTCCCACTCACCCCACACCAAAAACCCGGCACCAGTGGGGCTGGACGCCCTCTGGCTCAGCCTGCAGCGGTCCCAAGCCCATGTAGCGCCCCGTGCCTGTGTGATGGTGACTTACGTGGCGTGCAGGAGCCCCAGGGCGTCCTGGTGGCTCATGCAGGTCCACTGGCCGAGCAGGGCGTAGATGTCGGGCAGGCAGGCCCACTCCCAGCTGGGCGCGCTGGCCAGCAGCATGGGCAGCGCGCCGGGCGCCGCGTGGCAGTAGTAGCGCTTCTCCCACAGCCGCTTGCGGTCGGCGTCCGTCAACCTGCACGGGGACGGCACGGGCTGGGGACGGGGCGCCCCGCTGCCCCCGGCACGCACGGTGCGGGGGGACACCGATAAACCCCTTGGGAAGAGGCAAAGGAAAGCAGGACCCTGCCAGCATCCCCCCGAGCTGGGGAAAGCTCAGCAGAGGGGGCTCTGCCACCCTGCGTGATGCTGGGTGCTGCCCACGCTGCACCCTGATCCAGGAGCACCCATGGACAGGGTGACCGAGCACCCACAGGGACCCCCGAGCCACCCCGCTGGATGTTTTGCAAGCAGGATCGGCCCTGCTGCTGGGTCCCAGTGGTGTGGCTGGCGGTGAGGGCACGTCCAGCACCACTGCTGAGCACCAGGGATCCGGGCACAGCTGCCGACACCTGATCCTCTCCGTTTATAGCCAGCACCATCCGACGCCGGCCGGCTCAGCCGTGCTGGGCTGGACAAGGGGCCGGGCAGCTGTCCCTGCTGGGGGGACACCGCCGGAGAAGCCACCCTCGGGGCCGGGCAGCCGGGAGGGCTGCTCCTCTGCCCGCTCCCAAACTCAACCCCTATCCCCGGCTGCTTTCCTGGCAGGATCAGGCCCCCCAAATACCCCCTGTGCCTGCCAGTACCGCATCAGCGCTGGGGGGAGCTCAGCAACCCCCCCGAGCAGGATGATGCTGAGCTCTCTGCTCACCAGTAGAGCGATTTCTTCTGCATCGCCTCCCGCAGCCTGCGCTGGTCCTCCTCGCCCAGGCTGCCGAATTCGTACTTGGGGCTGACCTCGGCCGCCAGCGGGCTCGTGAACTTCACGTCGAAGGCGGAGGTGGGGAAGTCGATCTGGGGCGGAGGCGGGCGGGTGAGCGGGGGCTCGGCGTCCCCCCCCCCCCCCCCCGGCACCCCGCCGCCGGCACCCACCTGCAGGATGACGCTGTCGGGCTGGTTGAAGTTGGGGGCACTCGACCTGGCTCTGGAGTTGTCCTGGGTCGCCGGCCACAAGCCCAAAAGCTTTCGTCCGCAGGTCAGGACCCTGGAGGAGAAAGGAGGGGGGCTGAGGGTGCTGCTTTGGGGAGGGGGGGTGGTGGCAGCGCTGCACCCAAGGGTGCCCGCTGCGGCGGGACGCCCCACGCACTGCCTGAAGTTGAAGAGCGGGGTGGTGACCCAGCCCAGCGCCTCGGGGACCCGCCGCTGCTTGTTGGTGTCGGAGGAGCTCCCCGGGGGGGGCACGGGCACGGCGAAGAGCGTGACGCTGAGCAGCGTCTCCCGCGGCAGCCGGTTCACCTGGACGGGGAAGCAGATCCTGCAAGAGAGCAGTCGGCGGCTCAACCGTGCCGGGGACAGGTGCTGCCAGCGGCCCCCCCCACCTCGGGATGCCAAAAGAGAGCCCAGCAAGCCCCCCCTGCTGCTGGCACCTGGCACCGGGGGTGCCACGTGCCCCCGGCACGGCACCGAGGCCCCACGTCATGGGCAAGCCCCCCCGGTGTCGGGTACAGCCGGCTGCTTCTGCGCCCTGGGAAGGTGACCGCAGGACAGGGAGGGGTCCCCCGCACACTGACCTCGTCCCGGCTTCTCCCTGGGGGTCCCCGGGGTCGAGGCTCTTCTCCGACGTGCCCGGGGAGCCCGGGGCACCAGCTACATCCTGCCCGTGGGGCGGGCGGGAGGCACGGAGGGGTCGGCACGGCCCCACTCGGCACGGCCCCACTCAGCGCGTGTCCTTCGGGGGCACAGGCGCTTTCTAAAATTATCCCCGTCCCGTCCCCACCTCCCGGGGACACGGCGAATGCCAGGCATGGCGAGGGCTCGGCACGGCCTCCCCGCCTGCTCCCGGGGCTATTTTGGGAGCAGATCCCCTTTCCTGGGTGCAAACAAGCAGCTCCGGGGGCGGCGCGGCTGGCGCCGTGGGGCCAGTGCTATTCCCGGGGATGACACAAGAGCTTCCGAAACCCAAAATACAGCGAGAGGCGCAGAGAGGAGGAGGAGGAGGAGGAAGCAGCGTGGCTGGGGACCACCCGTGCCCACCCTGCGGCCAGGGGGCTGCCTTACTGCTGGTCCCATATGATGAGGTGGAAGAGGTACTTGTAGACGTGGGCCTTCCTGGTGTGCAGCGGGCTGCACAGCTCCTTGCCGCCGTGCGTGATGGAGCAGGAGAGGTAGAAATCTTCGTAGCTGCAAGGGGAGCAGAGGGGCCGTGAGCAGGGGGAGCACTGAGGGTGCTTGGGCTTCACCCACGCCAAGGGGCAAACCCCATAGCAGCGGGGTGGGGAGGAGGAAGGTAATGCCTGGGGGTGCAAGAAGGCTCAGAGCTCTCCCCACCGCCGGCCGTGCTCCAACGCGGCCCCTGCACGAGCGGCTCCCCCTCCTCGCCTTCCCCCGGCCGGGCTTTGGGCAGGGGAGGGGGTGTAAAGCCAGCAGCCCCCACCCCTCCCGTCCCCGTCACCATATGCCACCGCGCATACCGTCACACGGGGGGCTGCCGGGGGGGGCCCTGCCATGTGGCAGGTGCCGAGCGACAATCCGGGGAGGGCTGCGGGGCGCCGGAGGTCAGGGGGATGCCGGCATTTCCCAGGCTACCGGCTTTGTTCGGAGCCAGTCACCAGGGGGAATACATTAAGGACGGGACAAAGGCGAGGGGTCCCCGGCGGGGCGGCTGCTGCCGCCGCCGCTGCCTCGCACGCCCTCCCCGCGGTGGGCTCCCGCCGCCCGCCGGGACCACCGCCGTCCCCCCGCATGGGGCCGGGCACCGCGGCACCTAACAAAGGAGCCTGCCGCGGCTCCGGGGCCATCTGTCACATCGGGGGCGATGCTGCAGCCCCGAGGGTTTGTGGGGTTGGGGTGGGAGAGCACCGCGGAGCCCGCCAGCATCAGCGCCCCCGGTGCGCACCCAGGCTCGCCGTCCTGCCCTTTGGGGAGGTTTGGGGTGGGTTAGCTCTTATGCGGGGTATTTGGGACGTGCTTTTTACAGCAGCCTAGGGGAGGAATGCCCTGCTGATGGGTAACCAACAGGGTGCTGAGCCCCAGGACCCGCAGGCAGGTTTATCTTATCCCCTACCTGGCAGCCCAGGTGATGGGGATGCGGTGGGTGGCGTAGACGGTGAAGGAGAGCGGGCAGGAGAGCAGGCAGGCCTCCTGCACCACGCCGTGCTCCCGGCTCCCCTGCACGGCCGTCTGGAAGTCGGCGTTGAAGGTGTTGCAGTAGAGCCCCACCAGGTCGAGGATGGCGGCCGTCAGGCTCTCCACGATCCTCTCTGCAGGGGAGGCAGCAGGGGGGTGACACGGGGCTGCCCCGCACCGCCGGTCCCTCGGGGATGCTGGGGGGACCCCGGGCACGTCCCCTCCTCTGAGGCACAGCGGGCCAGGGGAGGGATTTCAGGCTTCCCACTTTGCTGGGTTCACGGGGAGGAACAACGGGCACGGCCTCCAGAAACCCTCGTTTCTTAAAAAACGGTTTCAAACGCATTTTTTGGCCGTAATAATCGAGGAGGAGGGGTTTGAGGATTAAAAGCACCAGGAACTTAAGCCCAGAAGGGGAGGAGGAGAATTGAAATACCTCGATTTTCCCTCTTGGCCAGGACATTTGGATCCTGTTGAGGAAAAAAAAAAAAAAAAAAAAAAGAAGAAAGAAACCACGAGAGCAATGTCAGGAGGAGCCCCGCGCGTCGCCGCGGCTGGGAGCAGCTCGCCGAGCCAGCGGCTTTACGTAAGCGGCCGGGGGGAGCTCCGTGGTCCCGGCTCCTCGGCTGCTGCCACGGGCAGGGCAAGCAGCTGCCTGCTCCCAGCTATTGAGGAATTTTCCACGTGGTGCAGTGGGAAGGAGGAAGGAAGGATGATTTTTTTTCCCTTTACGCCCCCCCCGGCCGAGCAGCTCCGCTCCCCCTGCCCTTACCTTCTGGATTTTGGGCTGCATGCGGGAGGGGCAGGGGGGCATCTGGTTGAGGGCGGCCGTGATCTCCTGGGACTCGACGGCGGCCAGGGCGTTGCAGATGGCCATGACCGACTGGATCACCCGCTCCGCCTTCAGCGGGAAGTCTCCCTGCGGGCAGGGGGAGGCTGAGCGGAGCCCCGGGCTCAGAGCCAGGGCAAAGCAGAGCCTCTGCCCTCGGGGAGCCGGCAGCAAGCAGGGAAGGGGATGGGGAGCGGCGCCTGCACCCTCTTGTGCCCAAGAAAAGACCAAGGAGAGGAATAAATGCTGTCCTCAGCCTTCATGGCAGCTCCCCAACCCACCACGCAGCTGCCACCTGCAGGCTTTCCCTCCTTTCCCCTCCTCTGATGCAGACTTTGAGCCCCATCGTGATAATAAAAAAGTCTGCAGCAAATGTCTGCTGCGCTCCCTGGGAATATGGGAGCCCCTTCTTTTGGGGCGATGCTGTCCCCTCGGATATAGGCAGCCCCTTGGGGCACAGGAACGGGATGGGACAGGGTGGATCTGTGCAGGAACAAGTGGCGATGCTCGGAGGAATGGAGAGGTCGGGGCTCCCCGGGGAGGAGAGGCTGCTTGGAGCCTCTACCAGGAAAATCCGGCACCTTGGGCACGTGGGCAAGGGCGCCGGAGCCAGGCTGTGCCAAAGCCAGCCTCCTTCCAGGGAGGGGACGAGAAGGGCAGGGCTGTCTCGGTGCCACCCGGCGCTTCCCCAAGGCACCGCAGCCCCTGAACGCTCACCTCAGCTGCCAGGAAAGCATCCACCTCGTTGTGGAAGGTGTCGAAGAGGAGACTCAGCGCCTGCCTACGGACGCAGAGAGCGGAGCTCAGCCCCAGCGGGGAGGGCACCCGGCGCAGGGCCCGTGCTCGCCCCGTGCCCCCTACCTGCTGATGGTCTGCTTGATGGGCCTCTCCTGCAGGTGGATGTAGTGGTTGAGGGTGGACGGGCTCTGGTCGTCGTTGGCCTGGAGGAGGAGAGAGGCTGAGCGCGGGCTGCGGGTGGGTGCTGCCCCTGCACCGGCACGGGGCCGTGCCGCGAGCCGTGCCACCCCTGCGAGCCCTCCTGCCCCTCTCCCCACCATGGGTCCCCTCTAAGAAGCTTGATACGGGGCTGGGGGCTCGATCCCTGCAGGTTACACCCAGCAGGGAGCTGGCAGGGAGGGGTTTGCCAAACCCTAACCCAGCTGAAGCATCTCCCCGGGGCAGGGTCCCGGTGCAGGCGGGGAGGGCACTCCCCCCCGCGGGCACCCACCGTGCGGGCCAGGTCGCTGCGCACAGCCTTCCTCCTCATCAGCTGCAGGCGGATGTCGATGTCGAACTTCCTGCAGTGCTGGATGTACTCGTGGCTCCCCAGCGCGTGCTTGCTGCAGGGGCACAGACAACGGGCTCAGCACGCGGCCCCGCTCCACCCGCCAGGACCAGGCTGGGGGGAAAAATCCCCCAAAAGCAGCCCCGTGCTAAATCCCTGCGGCCGGGCATGGCTGTGGCTGGGGTTTGGCCGTGCTCTGCTCGCCTGCAAAACGCTTCAATGGGATGCTCGTGCTTAAAAAGCCCGAAGAATAAGTTATTGTTTTTCCTCCTTCCCCTGCATCCTTCAAAAAAGCCGCGGCCGGCCCCGCTGGTGCCAAAAGGAGCGGGCACGGAGGAGCCCGGCAGCAGCAGGGGGAAAGGCTGGCACCGGGGGCTCCTGCAGCATGGCAAAGCCCCCGACCAGAGCCCGCGGGGCTCGCCACACTGCCCCGCTTTCCTTGCCAGCTTCGGAAGAGAATGAGAAGAGAATGAGCCAATTCAGCCCTCGGCGGTGCCGCGGCCAGCCGGGCACGGTGCCGCGATGGGGGCGGCACATCTGCAGGCTCAATGGCAGGATGGAGCCGCAATGGCAGGATGCGGGGGGGGGGGCGCCAGGGGCACCCCCAGGGCTGCTGGGGACGGGGACGCGGAGCCTGATCAGTGCGCGGCTGCTGGTGCTGGGTCCTGCCCTGCTGCAGGAGGGGCGCTGCATGCAGGAAGCCTGGCCCTTGGGCAGCGCCGTGCCCTTATCGCCGCGGGGCCGGCATCCTGCGCACCCCGCCTCGGGCTGCAAACGTCCCCTGGGATGCTCTGCTTTGTCCCCTGGGGTGCTCTGCTCCGTCCCCTGGGGTGCCCTGCCCCGTCCAGCCTTCCCCCCGTGCCTCGCGCATGCCAAGCGGTGGAAAGCAACGGCAGCTCAGGCTGGTTTGGAGAGCTCGAGCGCCCGACCGGCTCCTCACGGAGGGTTTTGGCACTTCCAGCATCTCCTCCGCTGGGGGAAGACGTGGAAAGAAAAGACGGGCGACAAAAGGGCTTTATTTCCCAGGGCTTTCTCAAAGGTCCTTTGAGGGCCCCGGGAGACACGGGAGCTGCTCGCTGGGGACAGGCTGTCCTGCTGCGAGCCCAGGATGCCTCCAGCTGGGTTAACGGGCAGGACAACGCTGCTGCGACCCTTTTCCAAACGGAGAAGTTAGGCAGAAATGAGGGGATTTGCCCCAAATGGCGCAGGAATCCTGCACAGAACCCAGGACGGGCTTGCAGCCCTGACTGGCGGCCTGAGCCAGCTTCCATCCTCGAAAGCCCTGGCTCCCTCTCCAAAAAGCGACGCCGAGGAGCGGGCTGCACAGCGGCGTGGCAAAGCACCGCTCTCTCGGCTGGTGCAAATCCCGTTTTTCCAACGGGGGCTGTTTCTAGTTAAGGCTCATTACGGCAAACAGAAAACAGCTTTTTGCTGACAACGGCAGCATTTGCAGAAGGAAAGAAACCAACGGCTGAAGCCCAGCGGGTACCATGGGGAAAGGGGGGCTCCCTGCAGCCCCCCCAGCAGAGGGACAGACGGACGGACCTGCTGCTGTGCCCAGGGCTGGGTGGCAGCATGCGAGCAACCCCGCTGCATCCATGCAAACACGCGCGCACACGCGTCCTGGGCTCTGCACCCCCCGTGCCGGTGCTGTGCAGGCTTATCCCGTGCCGAGCAATTCCCAGCTGCCCCTTTAGGGCCTGAAACTGGAGCGAGCGGCGGCTGTGGCAAAGCTCCCGCGATTTCGAGCGGCAGGGCCAGGCCGTGGGGCCGCTCTCCAGGCAGGGCTGGAGCTGGCTGGCGGCAGGCAGCCGCCGGGAGGGACGGCGTGTGCCCCTGCGTGCGTGGCTGCCGCTGCCTCCACGCTGCACCTCGCTCAGGACGGAGCTTTGCCCCGGCTATCGGAGCCAGAAACGCAGCCTCGGTGGGAGCAGCAAGCCCCCAGGCAGCCCCGTGCCTGGGCTCCGTGCAGTCCCGGCTTCATTAAGGAAGGGAAACCTGTCCCCTTTCTCCCCGCTTCGCAGAGCGGGACATTTCTGAGGCTTTGAACCGCCCCCAGTCGCCGCTACCCCCCCTGGAAATGGCTTTTTCCAGCTCCTGCAATTTAAAAAACAGGCTGGGGGAAGCTGGGCTGCTGCTGGAGCAGGGCTCTGCCGCCCGGCTCAGTGACACGGCCGTTATTAATGCTCTCCCAAAGAGCTTTTTTGGCAGCTCCCAGACTCGTATCCTGCCCTGGGGAGGGAAGGATGCTCCCAACACGCTGCTTTTGGCGAGAGCACCGCGGTGGCTCGGGAGGCAGGGACGGACCCGGGCCATCCATCACGCCTGTGCCGAGCGAGCGCGGCCGGGCGCGTGAGCGGTGCAGTGCCTGTGTCCCCACCCCCCCCAGCACTCACTTTTGCAAGAATTCCTCCAAGCCGCAGAGCTTGAGCACGAAATCCTCGACGTCGACGGCGTGCAGCTCATCGTGCGTGTAGCACAGCGTCTGGTAGATGAGCAGGTCCACGGTGGACGAGCCTGCGGGGACAGCGAGCAGCGGTGAGCCCCGGCGTCCCCAGGCTGGTGTGACCCCACGTGCGATGGGAGAACCCCCCAAAAATCCCCCCCAGGCATTGCTCGGGGCTGATCCTGCCTCCCAGCCCCCCCGAGGGACACTCACAGTCGCAGGTGAAGGTGAGGGGCTCCCGAAGGCTGTCGCACACCACCGTCACCTTCAGGCTGACGCCGTGCCCCAGGTGCTCGGGGCTGAGGCTGACGGCGCTCCACACGAAGCCGGTCAGGGAATAATCCTTGGTGCTGGGGCCGGACCGCAGCCTGCGGGCAGGGGCAGGCTCAGAGCCGGTGCCTGCCTTCGTGTCCTCCCCCCCCCCCTCAAAACGCCTCCGTCTGGGGGCATTTCGCTGCCTGCCCTCGCCGGAGCACGGAGCCCGACACCCCCAAGCGAGGGCTCGGGGCGCGCCGAGGGGCGCAGGGACGGCTCGGGCACGGCCGCGGTACTCACACGTCCAGCATGTGGCAGAAAGCAGCCACCTCCTCGTCCCGCTCCTCCGACACCTCGAAGAGCTCGTAGCCATTGGCTAAGGAGTGCGGCCGGGGGGCAACCTGCGGGCAGGGCACGAGCCCGTCAGCGGCACCCCGGGGGCTCCCCGCGTTCCCCCTGCACCCCGCCTCGCTCCTCCGGGACCGAGGAGATCAATTGCCTCGTCCTGCCCAGCCAGGGCAGGCCGATCTGAGGATGCTGAGGGATGGGGGGACCGTCCCCGGGCCACCAGGGTGCCGCAGCAGAGCCCTGCCCGCGCCCGGTGCCAGGCTCCCCCTGCGCACGGGGGTCCCCGAGCCTCCGCCGCTCTTCTGCGGCGAACAATGGCCCCACTGTCAGAGCAATTAACCCAGCCAGCAGCTAACGGGAGACAGAGAAAGGCAGAGAACACGGCAGCCACTAAAGACAATTTTAATGCTCTTTTATAATTGGTTTCTGGCAGCGAGAAAGCCGAGGGCGACTTACACCGCCCCCGCCAGCGGTGCCTGGCTGCAGCGCTCGCCCACCGAGGGGGGGGACCAGGAGAGGCTGTGAGAGCAGGACAGGAGCCCGCTGAAGCCCACCTGCAGCCCCCAAACGTTCACGTGCCGGGCTGCTGGGGGCACGGCAGGGCTGGGAGCAAGGCGAGGAGGTTGGGCACAGCAAAGCCACAGGGCACCCACAGCCCCCTCTGCACCCTGCCTTCACCTCCCCATTTCCAGCTCTCCCCAGCGCTTTGCCTCCATCCCTCCCGACCTCAAAAGTGGGGAGCCAAAATCCTCTTACCGGATCGACGGAGATCCTGCGGTTCTTGTTCGGGGCCAGATTCTTCCTGTTGCCGAAGCGGGAGACGTAGGTCCGCGGGGGCACCTGGGGGGGCATGGTCTTGCTCCGCGCCACCGGCTTGCCGCTCGACTCCTTCTCGAAGATGCTCCTGCCTTCCTTCCAGCCCCGGGAGGCTTCCCGCAGCACCTGCGACTCGTAGGTGGACTTGAGGTTGAGGCAGGTGATGGCGTCGTTGATGCCCTCGTAGTCGGCGAGGCCATAGGGGTCCTCCTCGGAGATGCGCCGGGCGAGCAGCTTGCCGTGCGCCCGCTCGTGCGAGAACATGTTGATGTCCCTGGGCTGGGGCGCTTTGGAGGACGGGGGGGACCCCTTCCCCGGGCGCTGGCTGCCCTCGGGGGGGCTCCAGATGGAGTGCCGGGGGGGCAGGGGGGGCGGCGAGAGCTTTTTGGGGGAGCTGCCCCCGCCGTCGGGGGGCGAGGTGCCGTTGAGGGGCTCCCCGAGGAAGTCCCCCTCCGAGCCGTCGAAGATGTACAGGTAGTCCCCGGCCAGCGGAGCCTTCAGCCAGGGCTGGCTGTCCGGCCGGGGGGGCGGCCCGGGAGGGGGCCGGGGTGCCGGGGACCCCTCTGGCACCGCCGGGGGGTCGTAGCTGAGCGTGGGGTCGGAGCCGGAGAGGCCCCGTGCCGCTTTGATGCCGGCGCAGCCGTTGGGCTCGGCGGGGTCGTCCCAGGAGATGAGGGGCCGCTCGCCCCGCTGCTTGGCGCGGCTCTCCTCCTTGTCCTTGTCCTGCCGCAGGCGCGACAGCGCGTCGTACTCCATCTGCAGGGCCTCGGCCAGCGCCAGCTCCTTGCGGCTGATGCCCACCGACTCGAGGGATTTCCAGTGCTCCCCATCGCCACGCGTGGCGGACATCTCTCCGCGCACTGGGACCTCTCCTTCCTCCCGCGCTCAGAGGGCTCAGGAGAAGGGCATGCTGCACCGCCGGCCACCTGGGCGGAGGGGAAAGGCGAGGGTTAACGGCTCTGCAAGCTCATCAAGGGCTGGCCCTAATGAGCCTCAGAGCTTCGTGCACCCAGGGGTCATTCGGAGCCCTACGGAGGGTTGGGGCTGGCAGCGCCCGAGGTCCGGCCCTTCCTCTCCGCGATGAAATAAAGGAAACGTTCACGAGCTCGGCAGAGCG
Source organism: Anser brachyrhynchus (assembly GCF_964034855.1). Classification (NCBI taxonomy): domain Eukaryota; kingdom Metazoa; phylum Chordata; class Aves; order Anseriformes; family Anatidae; genus Anser; species Anser brachyrhynchus. The sequence continues at coordinate 3,158,376 of NC_137720.1, read as the reverse complement.
ATGGCTTAAAGAAAGCTTTCGCAGCCTCCAGGCAGGCGCGCGGGGCTGCTCGGCCCCCAGCAGCAGCTGCTGGGGCTATTGCTGGATTTCCCCGAGGACAAAATAAGACACCGAGGGAGGGCGGCGGGGCCAGCGCCAGCATCTGGGGCTGACTCAACCTGCAACCCCAGTGCCCTGCGCCGGCATCGCGGGGCCCGGCAAGCTGCCGTCGCGTGCCTCGGGCACGGCTTCGAGCCCCCCCGGTAGTCTCGGGGGCATTGCTGCGTGGAGAAAACCACGGCCCCCGCCAGCAGCACTCTGCAATCAGAAAGGAAAAGTGGAGGGAGAAAAGCAAGGGAGGAAGGAAGGGCGTCTGCGGCCCCTCCTGCCTTGCCTCCCCTGGGGGAGAGGATATTCGAGGGAGAGGATATTCGGTTTGCATCAGCGCAGGCAGCGAGGCAGAGCCCCCCCAGCCTGCCCTCAGGGGGTTACCCAATGCAGAGCCCCCCCAGCCTGCCCCCAGGGGTTACCCAGCTGCTCTCTGCTCACCCCAAAGCCTGCACGGGGCCCTGGACAGCCCGGAGCAGCCACTGCCCACCAGCTCCCATTGCTATTCTCCAGCTCCCACCAGCCCAGGATGCTTCAGAGAATAAATCAGAGCTGAAAGCCTCCCCAGGGGACCCGACAAGTCCCTCCGAGCCCCTCCAAGCCCCCTCTGCCCCAGGGAAGGGCTCAGAGCCGGCTGCTGTCCCTGAGCAGGGATGCTGCGAGCCCCCGGCGTCGCACAGCTTCCAAACCCAGCGATTTTACAGAACTGAGCCGCAAGCAGAGAGGAGGAAAAGCCTGACTCGAAACCACCTTCCTGGCCCCTGACCAAGGCACACAAACCGCGGTGACCGCGGAGCCGCAGAGCCGCCGCTCCCTCCCCGCCGTCCGCGCGCCCGGGACCGCTGCCGGGGCTCGCTCAGCGCCGCCAGGCCAGCCCGGCGCTCTCCAAGGAAGGCTATTTCCCCTCCTCTTCCCTTCCTAGCAAAATAAATACCCAAGTGGATGTTAAACAGAAAAGTGGAGCGAGCCCAAAGCCTCCGGAGACGTTCGGCACTTGAAATCTCTGGAGCTGAGAGTTGGCCGAGTGTTTTCTCGCTCCGGCCAGGGCTCACGAGCATCCACGAGGGGAGGACGCGGGGTGTGAGCTGCGAGCCAGAGCCCTCCTCACCCCGACACCACGCACCCTGCAAGGCTGGGGACAACCCGGTGCCCTGCTTCAAGGTGCGACCACCTCCAGCACCCAGCAGAGCATCCCCGTGGGATGCAGCCCAGGCTGCCGATTGCCCCCACAGCAGCCCCGGAGACCCAACCAGCCCCCCCCGAGCCACGTGGCCCCGAACCAGATGGCTGCTAATCAGCCCAGCCCTGGCTTTGCCTGCTGCAGGCACGCTTTCTCCCCAAAATTACAGTTTTGAAGGAAAGGGCTCGACCCTCTCCGTGCGCGGGTGTCGGTGCCGCAGCCCTGGGTGCCACCGTGCAAGCAAAGGGGGGGCGTTGCCGGCAGCCACGGGCTTTTCCCGGAAAAACAGAAATCCCAAAAGCTGGCAATCCTGGGCTGCTGGAAGCCGAACAAAGCAAACGTGCTTTTAACCCAAAAGCAACAAAATAGACCTGAGTTTTTGTGGCTGACAAAGCTACAAATCCATTCTTGTCTCCAGGAACAGCATCTGCTGGAGTTTGAAGCAGAGAAAGCGGCCCTGAAGCGGCCGGCCCCATCCTGCCTCCGCCACGAGCCGGGCAGCAGGACCGAGGCGATGCAAACCCACACGAAAAACCCCAAAGAGCACCTGCGCCAGGGCCGAGCCTGGCTCCTCTGTGGGGTTTGGTAAGGGGACGTCTGCATTCCCACCGAACGCCCCCTCTGCCCTCCAGCCCGTTATAAAAAGGGCACGGGGCTGAGAGCTGCGGGTTAGGCGCCGTCTGGCAGCTCCAGGGGCAGGCACCGAATTCCGGAGGCGCAGACGAGCGGATTTTTTTTCCCCCTCTTTAAAATATCCCTGCTGCTCATATAGGGGCGATTTTCTGACTTTAAATTTCCTGGCACGTGCGCCGGTCACGTCAGCCTCGGGAGACGCGTTCAGCGAGCGCTCGGCGTCCCACCTTGCACAGAAATGCTTCGAGACACGGAGCGGCTCCTGCTGCCTCAGCACGGCGCTCGGCTGGGGCAGCCCAGCAGGGAAAAGCACTTGTCCACTGCAAACCCGCCGCCCTAAGCCCCGGCTTGTGGCTTAACGTCGTTTTCTTCCTAGTTTCCACCAGCAAAGCCCCAAAAAGGGAGGTTGCAGCCTTGTGGGGAGCCGCACGCGGACACCACATCCCTCGTGCTCCAGCAGGAACCGCGGCGCTGCCACATCAGCGGCTGCCAGCAGCAAATCGGGGGGACACCTCCCCGGCCACGCACGCCCCACGCGCACAAAACCACCCCACCCTCCCGTCTGGGACAGTCCTCGGGTGCTGAGGACCAAGGAGAAAGAAAACCAAGGCGAAACGTTTGCTTTGCCTTGCTCTCATCCACCGGACGGCCCCACGCAGGAAGGATGCGCCCACCCTGTGCCTCCCCACGCACCCTCGGGGCCCCCTCGGGGAGGTGCAGAGAGGTCGGGGGGCTGTTTTCACACCTGCACACCCGGAGACCCCGCAGAGTTTATTTTTCCACCACCAAAAGAACCCGACCCACCCACGGCCGCCCAGCCGGCCAGCAGCGGGTGGAGAAATAGGAACAAACCCTCCCGAAACGCCCGGGGTTTTTCCCCACCGCCTTTTCATTTCTGAGCCGGTTTGCATGGCGCGGCCGGCCGGACCTGCTCAAGTCTGGTGCTGCCGGATGCTTTCACGGAAATACGGGGTCCCCGAGGGCCCCCAGCCCGGCACAACCTCCCCAACCCTCCAGCCAGCTGTGCCCGAGGGTCCCCCCCCACCTCCAAGAGCTGCAGCCCCCAGCCCAAGCCCTGGGGGATGCTTTGGGGTGGCCTTTGGGGTGCACGGCCCCCCGCAGGGCTCTCCTTGCCCCCGCAGCCAGCAGTAGCAGGACAGGGAGGGACAAGGCGCAAAGAGCCGAGCATCAGGGTGGGAAGAGGGTGAGGGGGGACCGGGGTGGGCTGGGGGCGCAGGGGGCACCCGAGGGGTTTGGGGGGAGCTCAGTGTCCCCACGCAGCCGCCCCCCAGCAGCTGAGCAGCACCTGCTTGGCGTGGGGAGGGACGGGGGAAGCCGAGCAGAAAATCGCGCGGCCGGATCCCACGCACGGGGCCGGGAGCCCAGGGCACAGCAGGGGCTCGGTGCTCGCCCCCCGGCTCTGCCCATCCCCTCCTCCCTTCCCCCTCGCAGGCAGCTGCGCTGGGAGCAGATAGAGAGGCCTGGAGCATCTGGGAAGACATCAAACATCTGAGGGCGAGGAAGGAAAGCGACGAGCCCCGGAGGGGCACCCCCCCGGCGGTGGGAGCCGGGGGAAGGAGGTTATGCCTATCAGGGGGAGACAATTCCCACCCATTTATAACCCGGCGGAGGGAGGAGCGGCCGCGAGGAGGATAAAGCCCCCGCGAGGAGGATAAAGCCCCCGGCTTCACCTCGGGGGCTGCGGGTCCATCCATCCTGCCTCTCCTGCTGGACGGGGCCCGGCGGCCGCGTTCCCAGCCACCGGAGCCGGGATGCTCGGGGGTGCCTTGGGGACACGGCTCCTGGCGGCCTCCCCGGCCCCGTGGCACGTCCCCGCTGTGCGCCACAGCACGTCGTGGGGTGACAAAGCTCCCCAAATGTCCTGGAGCCTGCAGCAGCAGGGATGCTCCTATGTCCACAGGCGCAGTGCCCAGCACAGCCTCACAGAGCCCCCCACCAGCTCCAGCACTCCCAGAGCGCGCAGGATTCAGCCCTCCCTGTTCTGGAAGAGACTCTGCTCTCAGTCCTCCTGCTTGCCCCCAAAACAGGGGGAACTGGGGCCTTTGGGGGCCTTGGCACTGGTCTCCCAGCAGTGCAGTGACCGAGGGAGGCTCGTTGGGTCCATCCCCAGGTTGTGTTTTGATAGGGCCAAAGCTCAGGGTTTTCTTCCTGGTTTGGAGCCGGAGCTCCAGAAAGGGAATCTGGTTTTAAAGGTCATTTCAAACCGAAACCGAAACCTCGAGCGTTTCGCTCCTGGAGCCCCACTCAGCACCACCAAAACACCACACCTTAACCCGAAACCCAGCAAAACGAGCACTTGGACTTCTTCACTTGCAGCAAAATCAACACGATTCCCCCCAAACTGATCCCCACAGACACTTTCAAGCACCTCCAATTTTTTACCCCAGGAGCGATCGGTACTGCGGGAGCCGCGGGGCAGGGAGGCGACCGCTGCCCTTCCACCAAACCCCAACAAATCACCAGCAGAGCTATCACCAGCAGAGCTTTCGAGGAAGAAGTCGTCGTCCCTCCGAGACGGAGCCAGCCCCCATCCCACCATCCCACACGCCCCGATGGGGAGCCCCCCACATTCCCCCCGGCATCGAGCATTTTGTGACAGGCAGCGAAGCAGCCCCGTGCCCCGCACGCGGAGCCCAGCAAATGCCTTGCAAACGCCCAGCACCGTTTGCTCCCAACCTGTTCCTCGCAGCTCGAGGAGCTCCTTCCTCCCGAGGCCACTACGCCTCCTATTAATAGGAACCCAGCCCGGTCCAAGCCCTCTGGAGGAGGCAGGATGTGAAGCTGTCCGATGCCAAATGCTCTTCGAGCATTTTTCTACGCATTTCCACCCTCGGGAGGAAATCCTGCCTGGGGAAGATGGGTCAGGCTCGGGACGGGAAAGCCCCCCGACACGGGGCAGCCGAAGGAGGGAGCTGTGCCAAGGAACCCCCCAAAGCCCCTCATGGCACGCGCTGGGGCCAGCGGAGGGGACGCGCAGCAAGGTGTGAGAGCCACACAGGATGCGCGGGAGGTGCTGCACCTCACCCAGCATCTGCAGGGCCAGGAGCAAAGCGAGGGGGACGCGGGGAGGGGCGAGGGTGGGACCTTTCTGCAAAGCCACCCGGCGCCGCTTCCTCTCCGGCGCTCGGTGGCTCCGGCAGCGAGCCGAAACGCCCGCGTCTCGCCCGGCCCCGGGTCACACCTGAGCTCGGGGTTTCTGTCTTACTCAGCCCCGGCTCCTCCGGCGCCCCGTGCCCGAAGCCAGGGCTGGGTTTTCTCAGTGCTCGGCGTCCCCGGGGGATGCTTGTGGTCGGGCTCCCCTGGCGCGGCGGCCGGGGCGCTCGGTTCCTATGCAAATCTCAGCTTCCTCCGCTGCGAGCGCTCAGCACCGCGGGGCTGCCCGCAAGGGGGGTGCGCAGCCCGCACGGGGGGGGCTCGCTGCCCTCCGGCACGGGCCGCTATAACCCCATAGAGCCCAGCGGTGTGAAGCACGGCACCGCAACGCCGCTCCTGCTTCGGCCAGCCCGGCTGCACCAGGGGGGTCCCGCTGGGGTGTGCTGGCAAGCAGCGGCTGCCCCCCGATCCAGGGGCCCGATCCTGCTGCGGGATCACTGCTGCGTGCTCCGTACGGCTGCTCCTGCTGCCCATCCATATGGATCCTGCTGCTACCCCCATCCGTATGGCCGTTCCCACTGCCACCGGGCTCACCCCCATCCAGGAGCTGGGTGCGCGGAGGACACGCAGCAGTTGGGGTGCGCCCCACTCTCTCCGGTCCCCCCCCATCGGGGTGCAGAGGGCACGGCCACCCCCAGCCCAGCCCGCGATGGGAACCGGCTCCTCGTGCGGCTCGGCGAGGCGGATTTGCATCTCGTGGGAGTCAGACAAGACGCAGCCACGCACGCGGGCCGGGCGTGCACGGCTCCTTCCCGGCACCCAAAACGCTCGGGACGGGCGGCGGCTGCTGCAGCTTCTCCCACGCCGTGCAAATTCACGGGGCGCATCCAAGCAACGCGCGCACGCACAGCAGCGGCGCCGCACGCCGCAGCGGGCGGGCAGGGCTGCCTCGTGGCTCGCCCTCCTGCCCGCCTGCCTGTCTCCTGCCCTCGTTTTTTTTAAGGCCGTGCTCCCGAGGCGAGGTGGGGCAGCACCTTGCCGGGGCGGTTAGCCCGGGAGAACCCGAGCACCCCATTTCGGTGCAGATTTCCCTCGCCCCGTGGCGCTCCCCGCTGCGCTTTCCCTCTCGGTGGAGGAGGAAATGATCGATTATTTTTTTTTTTCCGGCTCACACTTGTGCTGGTTTCACCCCGGCCCAGACCCTGCGAACAATCGCGTTCGTGCCTGGCTTTGCAGCCACGAATAGCTGCGGTTGAGTCGACGCATCTCCCTTGCTCAGGGGTAACAGCTCACATATCTGGGGAGTTCACAGCTAAACACGCGCGGGAGCGTTTCCGCAGGGATCCGCGGGGCTGCTGGAGGAGCAGGGAGCCTGCAGCGAGCCCGGCACCCCGAGGAGCAGCACACGGAGCCCACGGCTGCACCGTGCCCTCGGTGGGATGAGCTGACCCTTCCCGGCCGCACACAAGTGCAGGATTGTCCCCACCCCTGTCCCCATCCCTGTCCCCATCCCTGTCCCCGTCCCCGTCCCCATCCCTGTCCCCATCCCCGTCCCCATCCCTGTCCCCATCCCTGTCCCCATCCCTGTCCCCATCCCTGTCCCCATCCCTGTCCCCGGCCCCGTCCCCGTCCCGGTGGGGGGACACTTTGACATCACGGAAAGCCTGGCGCTGGCTCCCCCCCCCCCCAACACTTCTCTCGCTGGCAACTTTGCAACGCTTTGGGGGCTCTTTCACCTCTCCGCAAACGCCCCCCCCTTCCCCTACGACCCCCCCCAAGCACATTTTAAGGCCAGGGCCCCCCCTCCAGCCCCCCCCCCAGCTCGGCTGCGACTCCCCGGGCTGCCAAAATCCCCAGGCTGGGGGCTTTGGGGCAGCACCCGGAGGGGGGGGGGGGGGGGCGCCCTACGGCACCCCGACACCCCCACAGCGCGGGGGGGGGCGAAAATAAACCTAAAAAAAGGGGGGAAAACCCGGAACGAGCCGCAAATCGCACCCAACCGGCCTCCTCCCGCGGACCCCCCCCCCGGTTTCCCTGCCACCTCCCGGTGCTCCCCGTCCCCCAGCTCCCCCCGTTACCTGCTCCGGGCGGTGGCGGCGGCGGGGGGGGGGGTGGGGGGGGGTCCCGGCAGGTGGGGGGGGGGGGGTCCCGGCGGGGGTTGGGGGGGGGGGTCCCGGCTGGCGGCGGCTGCGGGAGGAGGGAGCGCGGCGGCGGCTGCGGACAATGGAGGGGGCGCAGCGCGGTGCGGAGCCATCTCCCGGCCACCCGCAGCATTGCACGGGGCTGCCCCCCCCCCCCCTTAAAAAAAAAAAATAATAATTAATAAAAAATGCAGCCCCGCCAGCCCCAGCAGCGCGCCCGGCTGCTGAGGGTTCCCCCAGGGGGTGTCACCGTGCCAGGGAGCTGGAGAAGGATGCTGCCCCCCCCAAAAAAAAAACAAAATCCACCCCCAAAATGCAGCCCCGCCAGCCCATGGGAGTGTCAGAGATCCAGGGAGCTGGGGAAGGAAGCTGCCCCCTCCAAAAAAAATCCCCCCCGAAATTCAACCCCACCAGCCCCACCAGCGCACCCGGCTGCTGATGGTTCCCCCGGGGCTGTCGGAGCTCCAGGGAGCTGGGGGAGGATGCGGGACACCCTACAGCCCCTAATGGGGTGGGGGATCCTCGGCAAGGTGGGGGGGGGGCTGCTCGCCCCACAGCCACGCTGCAGCTGGTGCTTCGGGTTTGGTGCTGACGTGGGATGGCTCCGGCCTGCGCTTCTTGGGGGTACCCTGGCTAAGGGGGTGGTTTTGGGGTTCACGCAATTCCCAGTGAACCCCACGGCTCCGTCTCCCACCAGGCCCTGGGGGGGAAATCCGACCCTACAGCCCCCCACGGGCTGCAGCCACCCTCCGACAGAAAACGTCCCCACCTCGGGGACAAGCCGGGCTGCCGGAAGAGCGCCGTGCCCTGCTGCTCCCCGTCCCGGCACGGATTGTTCCCCGCTCTCCTGTTTTAGTCTCCTAACCCCTGTGAGGCAGCAGAGGCTTCCCCGGCGCTGCCCCCGCACCGCAGCAGCACCCACGGCCTGTGCGGGGAAAAGGGCGAAGGAGTTTTGGGGGGAGCCGCCGAGCATCGCCCCGTGCCCGATTCCACCCGTGCAGGAGCCGCAGGAAGGACGAGGAGCAGGCCCGAGCCTGGTTTGGGTTATTTCACGTGTTTAATGACCGAGGCGTTAAGCAGCGGTGTGCGGGGGGAGCCCCAGCACCCCGATTCCAGGCAGGTTTTGGTGCTGACGGCACCCACGGGTGGGTGCGAGGGGGCTGCGGGGGTGCTGGGGAGCCTCGCTGCTGGGTCCTGCTCCCAGGGCACGCTTTGTCCTGCCGGGCTCTGCTCGGGCTCCCTGCAGGGGGTCTCAAATGGCGGCAGGATGGGGGTAAAGGGGTGCAGGTAGGGGAGAGGGGGGGCAGCTCCCTTCGGTGCCTGCAGCGGAGCCATCTAGGGGCGGAGGGGGCTGATCGCACAGAGCCCGGATAGCTCAGTCGGTAGAGCATCAGACTTTTAATCTGAGGGTCCAGGGTTCAAGTCCCTGTTCGGGCGGATGCTTCCTTTTTCCCTCTTTCATTAGTTTCTATTTTTCCCTTTTTCTCCTTCCCTCCCTAATATTTTATCTCAAGTTTTTTTCCTCCCCCTCCTGCCTGTTATCCCCCTCCAAAGCCTTCATAAGCCGGTGACGGATGCTGCGTCTCCCCTTCCCGGCAACCCGTCTGAGCCCCTTGGCAGCAAAGAAAAAATTAAAAAATTAGAGAAAAGCGGTGAATGAGGGAGGGAGACGCAGGCGGGGCTGGGGAGGACAAAAAGCTGCACCGCCCGAACAGGGACTTGAACCCTGGACCCTCAGATTAAAAGTCTGATGCTCTACCGACTGAGCTATCCGGGCTCTGAGTTCGCAGGGCCGGCGCCGTCATTATCACCGTGCTGCTCCGCTCCGTGGCTGCACGCAGAGTGCCGGGGGGGCCTGCAGGGGGCTGGGGGGGTCCGTGGGGGGCTCGGAGCGGCCGGGGAGGGGCAAGGCCCGGCGGCGAGCCGGGGAGGGGAGGCTCCGAGTCCCCTCGTGGCGCCTCGCGGGCCTCGCCGTGCTCGCCTCAGCGCGGTCCTCCACGGCGGGAGCGGGGAGGGGGCGCGGCGGGGGTCCCCTCTAGGACACACTTCCGGCGCGCTCTATGGTGCGCCCCCGGCGGGCCGGAAGCGGCCGCGCCGCCATGTTGGCTGCGAGGGGAAGCGGCGGGCGGCCGCGGCGCTAAGATGGAGGCGAGGAGCCCGCGGGGGGTGTAGGGGGAAACCCCCCCCCCCCTCCCTCGCCTGTCCCCCCGCCACCGAGCCGGGCGTCCTGGGGCACATGGGGCTGCTCTAGGGTGAGATGAGCCGCCGGGGGATTGGGATTAAGGTTGGGATTAGGGTTGGGATTGGGACTGGGGGGTCCGGGCCCGGTTCGGGGGCCGCGGCCTCCCTCCGGGCTCCGGCTGCGGGCAGCGGATCCGTGGCCGTGCGGCACCCGCCGGGCGCTGCGCCTCGGGAGGGGGGCGGGGGGTAAATCTCGGGGTTTGTGGGGGAAAATCAGGTTTCTGACCCCAAATCAGAGCTGCCCCTTTGAAGTCTTGTTTCTGTAGCAGCGTTCGTGTCGCTGTGGCGGTGTACAACGTTTGGTGGGTTGCGCTGAGGGCTCTGGATTCACGAGGTGGCCCCGAGCGCTGTGTCGGTGCCACTCAGAAACATCCAGACTTTAAGGATTCTTCCAATTATGCCTTGTGCTGGGCGCTTGGAGTCTGCTGGTGTCTGAGCCCGTGGTTTGCAGTAGCTGATGCTTAAACCACGCGCTCCAGCAGCAAAAGGAGACGTGACAAGTGTTTCTACGCTGGGGCATGTTTGCTGCAGCACCCTTCCTCCTCGCTGGGCTCTCGCAGACCTCGTGGGTGCCTGCAGCCTTGGTTGCTCTGCTGCCAAATTTAACGTTTCAGAGCAGCGTGATGCAGCCCGACCACAAAGTGAAGCTGGCTGGAACTGCCTGTGCCATGTGTCATCTCTCGCGCCACGATTTAACCTTAAACGCTGCCTGCTTTTCCAGGGCGAAACGCCGCCAGGGGCTGTGCGGTGTAACTGTCATGGCAGTGGTGCTGCTAAGAGCCGTGTTAACAAGGAAGTAATTTCAGAGAGGCATTAATAACTCAAAGATCAGGTGTGTAAAGCTTAGCAGTTATTGCACAAGAGGGACTGTAAAAGGAGATCCCTGTTTTCTGGGATGGTCAGTTCCATATGCTGTCTGTGGGTAGCGCAGAGTTGTTGAGGGTTGCAGTGCTCCTAACAGAGGTGAAGAATTTAACCGAGTCCTGGATAGGATCGGGTTGAGGGAAGAACTGTTTTGGAGAATGAACAGCAACTCTCATATTAGAGGTGAAGAATTTGGGTCCTGGATAGGATTGGGTTGAAAGAAGAACTATTTTGGAGAATGAACAGCAAGCAGGATTGAAAGGGCTGTTGAAACCCAGACTGCTGTTCCAGGCTGGATTTACACCTGCCCTGGTATTTGTTCGTGTCATGTCTCCAGCAGCTCCACGTTACCGCGCTGCAAGCACGGCTGGCGCAGCTCCAGCAGGTTGTGCGCGCGCTGCTCCTGCCAGGTGGGTCAGGCCCAAGCGCTGCACCGCTCACAGGGAGGCTGCGTGGTAAACGTGCCGACTGAAAGAGGTCAGAATTTAGGTACTGAGCGCCCGGGCCTTCAGGGACACGCTCTGGGCTTTGTGTGGCAGACAGGCTGGCAGGCGGGCTTCCAAGAGAACACTTACGTGTTTAGCAACTCTTCCAGGAGCGCAGCAAAAACCCCCAGATACTCAGCTTAAGTCAAATGTCAGGCGGCTGGTTCTGCTGAAAATGTGATTAAAATAAGGACTTCTCTCGTTTTTCACTACTGCCAAGGTTACTAGCTTCAGTTTCACTCTTTCTGAAGTGCCTGGCTTAAAAATTAATCTGAGCTTTGTGACAGGGACAGTTAGCACGCTCTGGTTAGCCCTTACCTGGTGAAGAAGCAGCTTTTTTTAATACTCTGACTTGCTTCATCTCTGTGTTTAAGTAGTGATATTGATTTGACGTCCACTTAAGGAAGTAGCCCAGAGAAAAGCCCGATTTAAGATATTAAAATAGAAATAAATGGAAGCAACAGCATGGGCGGCGGGGTGGAACTGCTGCAGGATTCCAGACATCACCAGCAACAACTACTGTCAGCAGCAGCTGATTTAGGGAGCTTCACGCAGCCGCTGGCCAGCATTCCTTTTTAATTGAAACAATCAGTTTTGTTTTCCTCCTACTTAACTGGTTTTGCAATGAAAGAGCATTGCATAACATTTGTACTCGATAAGTGCTAGCATTTATCAAAGGTTGGCTTGTTTTGGCGCCTTACTGGCAGAGCTGGAGGTAGCAGCACACAGCGCGCGACAGATGCAGCATGTCAGCAACAAAGCTCAGGTCAGGAGAAATTCAGAGTTATTACATCTGCTTTATGAGGTCTGGATTTTATTCCAGAACAGTTTCCAAAAAGGAGTTCTTTAAAATTAGCGTTTCAGCTAGATGTTAAAAGTCGCAGCTCTGCCTTTGGTTGCCATAAGTAATGCGTTACAGGGCTTCTCCGTGGTGAAATTGGGTTTTTCTCAGGATACTTTTCCTAGTTAAATGCCAAGTCAACATCCAAACAACGAATCGGAGCACTCAACTAAGAGCAGGACAGCAAAAACTGAAGTCAAGCAGGCTGTAAAGCAAGAAGCCTGTTTAAATCACGTAATCCATGCCCCAGCTCTCGCTCCTCCTGCTGCCACCTCCCAGCCAGCAGCCCCCAGGTAGCCCCCAGCACTGGGACCAGCTCACGGAGGCAAATCCCTCCAAGGTGGCACTGGAGGGGCAGCTCTGATGTTTCCTTGGCTGGCATCTTGCAGCTCTCCCATATGAATGGTGATGCAGTCAGGTGAGAATTACGGCCCGGAGAAAGGCAGAAGCAGCTGGAGCAGAGACAGGCTGAAGATGCGAGCGAGGCCTGGCTTACAGGGAGGAGTTGTGGTGTTCCCTTAGCGAGCCAGCTGAGATAGGTGAGCAGAACTGGCAGACACGAAAGCTCCCAGGGACTCACACTGATAGGGACAAACGTAATTAACTGTGACTCAATTGTCAGATTAGTGCTTGTTTAAAGCCTCCCCTTTGGGGCTTCTCTCTACACGATACCGTACATGAGACTGCAAGTTTGTTTTCCGGAGGAATTTTACAGTGTTTGAAAGCAGGAAGGATGGGGCTGACTGGGGACAGGGCTTTGGAGCAGACTGTAAGAAGTAAGGCGTTAGCGAGACTGCAGGTACACCGAGCAGAACAACGCCTGGTTTATGCTCCTTGCTGCTGCCTCCACTTTGCACAGAAGCTGCAGAGTGCATCAGTCTGGCAGAAAAGACAAAAAAGTGAACCGAATTAGAAACGTGGCTTCAACTGTACAGACACTGAGCGCCAAGAAATGTCCACGCATGCAGAGCTTGCAGCCGCTTCTGGGTCCGTTAGCTACGATCTTTTCTCTCAACCCTGCCTTCTACAAGCACCAAATGTGCCGTGGTTTTATGGAGTTTTGGTCTCTTTCAGGAACTTTTACTCACAAAATAGGCAGGCTGTGCTCATCCCTGTAGTGTGCATGACCATATAAAGCATTTGAATGGAAAAATCGTTGCTTCATGACTACTTTGTGATTCATGGGTTCTTCCAAGTCATCAGGCTGGTCCACAGTGGTTTTGTTACACAGCTCCAAAGCTGCAGAGGGGAGCAACCCTAAGTTCTCTGGTGCTTCATTCAGTTGGCTGCAAATTAATGTGAACTTCCAGCATTGTAGGGTAAGCATTTGGCAAGAAATATGTGGGGGAATACAGTTACTGGGGAAGTTATGTAGGACTGGAGCAAGGGGCTTTGCAGTTCTCTAGGAATTGGCACCATTTCTCTTTCTGGCTAGCCTGAGCACAACATCAGTGAGGTTTTCTGTCCTGGCAGCGCTGGGCAAGGCAACCAGGGGCTGCCTTTGTAAATCTTGTGTGCGTTCGCAGCCTGGACATGTCTCAGGACTTGCATGATAGTTAGCCTAATTAAGAGGAATCTGATGTTACAAGTCAGTGCTGAGAATCTAACCTACTAAAAAATACCCTTTGTAAGGGCTGGAGGCGAGGCGCTAGCTCACCTGCCTCTGAAATAAAAGGAGCACTGAAAAAGTTCAAGTGTTTTTTCTGTCTTAGCTCGCTGCCTTACCCCGGGGTAGCAGAGTCCCCTTCCAGGAAGGCAGGGTGGGGGGAACTCCGCTCTTCTTTGCCTGTCCTTCACACCTCCTGCAGCTGCCCCAGGAGCTGATGCATTTAGCAGCCAGCTGTGGCCAGGAGGGGGGCGAGGGCAGGCTCTGCAGTTGCTCCTAGCACAAGGACTTGCAGGAGCAAAGGCACAGAGGGGACGCGGAGCAGAGAAGTTCAAGGACGGTAAGTTCAGCTGTGGATCCCACAGAGTGCAGCTCAGCTGGTACAGCATAGAGAGGATCCCCTGGGTGGTTTGTGGGGCAGCGTGCGTGGCATTGGTAAGTAGACAGCTTGGAAGAAACTTAAGACAGCAGCGATTTTAGCTTTAAGTCAGTTATTTCTAGTTATACCTAGGTCTGGTTGCTATCAGTGAGATTTACCAAGCTTGAATTTGATACACATTTATCGGGCTTTAAGTATTTAGAGATGCTTGATCTTCAGGAAGGATTTTATCCCCAGTAGTGCTTATTTCAGGAAAAGGTAATGGTATAAGAAATACCAGAAGCCTCTTACAAAGTTAGTATCTGTTTCTTAATTAACGGGGCAGTGGGAGGGATAGGGGTGAACGTTTAACGCCGGCTGTCAGCTCGAATGTGTTTTAAAACCAACTTTTGTCAACTGAAGTATTTCCACTGCCTGCTAGATAAACGTCCAGCTTATTTTGTCTAAATCGAGGATGTTGTTACATTCCTAAGGCATAAGCCTGGTTATTTTGCTAGTGTTCACTTCTGAATGTAGCTGAGCATCCGACTCAGTCTTCCCGAAGCAATGTAGTAAGACTCATTTCCTGTCTCTCAGGAATCCCGTGGCAGCAAACTTAGATATTTCTTTGAAATACATGAAAAATTTTGGCTTCAGATTTTTAAATTAAACTATTACAAGGGTTAAAAGCTGACACCTCTCCCAGACTCCACACAGTAAGCTTTCCCAAGGTTGCAGCTGTGTGGGCAAGCTCAGGAGCCAGGCTTTGCTTTGTAGTTCATCTCCCACTTTACCAGTGTGAGCAAGAGTCAGTTGCAGGACTTCCTTCAGTAGTGCCCGCAAGAAATGCGACTAGATTAATGTCAAAAGGAAGAATTTATTGTAACTTGTTCCAGGGAAACAGAACAGCTTTGCTTTAGCGATAAATCGGTGTGCTGTAGAGCTGAGGCGATGCTGTGTGACAATAAGAGGTCAGGACTTGAGTTCCTTCTCCAGCAGGTTCAGTTTACTCTTTCCCCGTGTGCAGCTAATTAACACTGTCCTTTCTCTTTAAGGATAAAGAAGGTTTTGAACCTACTTTGTGTGGGGCAGATCGTGCTGGATTGTGTTGAGACCATGAGTCATTACAGATCATTCTGCATATGAAGCTGTGCTCTTTGGGTGGATGCTGAAACTGATAGGGCTCGACAAATTCAAATAGCTGCAGGACTTCCCCTTTTGTTCCTTTCCAGGAAAGGATCATTTCACCTGCTCAGCCAGCAGTGCTGTTAAAATTGTTAACTTGTGGCCTGCATCTAGTCATTCTGGATGAAGGCTGCAGCAGCTTTAGCAGGTTTTCATCTCTTAAAAAGCAGGTGGGGAATGTGCTAATCATTGCCATCAGCCCTGGCTGCTCAGGGCTTTGCTCTTCTGTGAAGATTTCCCTTGGGGTTATTGTGACTCAGCTTCTGTTCTCTCCCCCTCTGACTCAAAGATTTCAACATACTAAGCTCGCTAACAGCGTGGCAGAGGCTGGCACTTCCCTTGAGCTGGCAGGTTGAGGTTCCTCACCCAGCCATGCCACTCCTCGAGTGGGACAGAACAGAAGCATCCTCAGTGCTGCAGCAGCCCCAGTCCCTGCAGCTCTGTCCCAGTTCTTGTGCAGCTGTTTTTCACTGAGCAGCTGGATGCAGCCAGGACAGAGCAAAACAGGTCTGTGGTAAGAGCAGGTGAGGGGGTACAGCGACATCAGCTCCATCAGTCGTTTAGGATATGCATGCAGGGCTATTTTTAAAACGCTGATTTCCTGAAACTTCTAAGAAGTGGAAGTGATTAAACTCAAGAGCAGGTTTCTCAGCTTAACTGGTACATGAAACTTCTCGTTTGTAGGTCTGTGCCACAAACAGCTAATCACTGCCACAATGACATCTTCAAGCTCTGCCCAGCATCCAGCAGCTGAGAATGCCTGCAGAATCACTCTTGGACAAGCTAACCAGGTAATTATCTCCCCTACTTATCTTCATTGCTTTCCCCTCACTAAAGCTCCCACTTTTTCCATCAAATTAAAGCTCTTTAATGCCATTTAAGTAAGAAGAATTTAGCCTGATGGAGTAGGGCTTTTATCCTGAAGATTTGTTGCTTTCACTACCAGATCAGGGATTTATGAGTGTTCTAAAGGGAAGAAAAATAGAGAAAGCAGTTAACATGGGCTGTAGAAGAAAGGGCATGATGCATGCTTTCATGCTGGACCTGTACTTAAGAAATTCTCCATCGAGCATTTCTCCTAGTGCTGGACTATGTGACAGTTGTACTGGAGCACCATGATGTGCTATGTTGCCCTTTATTCAGGCAGTAACGCATCCCCACGCCTTTTTTGGAGTTGCTTAGGTAAGTGGCAAACACAGCACTGGTCGTTATTGCCTATTCTTAGAGCAGCCCTGGAACAAAAAGGTAGCTGTAGCTTCAAGCCAAGGCCAACATGCAAGTGCATGGTTTGGGGCTATGGTAGTCTGGCTCTGACCCGGTATGTTGTCAGCCCAAAGAAATATTTGTAGTGTAAACAGTGGCTGGAGAAAGCTGGTCTAAAGCAAGATGTTTCTCCAAGACTGGCATCCCACCTGCTGGAGCCATTTCATTGGAAAAAAGCATCTCTGCAATATGAAAGGAGGGGGCAGGAGCGAAAACGAGCTGAGAGGAAGTTAGAAGATCCTCCCATTTGAGGCTTAATTTAGAAGTTTTGAAACATAGCCAAGTCCTGGGCGGAATTTGTATGTATGAATATTTATTCCAATCACTGCTCAGAAAAGTACATAAATAGGCTCTGATATTATTACCAAAATATTGTCAACACTCAGTTTCCAGACTAACGCTTTCATTTTGGCTGGATTGTAATAAATAAGGACCCCTTTTAAATGGATCAAGCTAACTAGGTTATTTCTTTAATAAGAAAGATATGAAGAGTTATTTCAAAATCTATTTGAGACTGGTCATTAGAGAAATGAATGAATGCAAATACATAATTTCATCTTATTGAAAACTAAGTGCTGATACATGGAATTACTTGTGTGGTGCTCAGCTTTTTCCTAGGGAAGAAGCTGTCTTAGAAAGACTTGTGGCTGGACATGAGTTGCTCTGAGTTTGAAAATGCATCTAACAGTTACAGTAATGAGAAAACAGATAGACCAGATACACTCACAGCAGAAATGAAGCTGTACAATGTTTAAACAGTGGAACAAATGCTTTGCCAATATAACCTCAGATAGCTGAGTGACAAATTACATTTGTGACAAGCAACCAAACCCCTCCTCTCCTTACCTTATGCAGGAAAATGGTACTGCAGCTAAAGCTGGCTGTTGAGGAAATGCAGGGCTGTAAGCAGACTGCTCTCATTAGGCAGGAAAGGTCTTACAGTTGCATTTATAAAGGTAGAAAGGAGGGGTGTGTATGAGGTGCAGGTGAGCCCACCTCACACTGATTGCTGAAGTCCTTTACTAGCAGAAATTACATGCCCCTGAGAGCTTAGGTCTTGTCAAAGTGTAGGGGAAACAGCAACGAACATCATGTGCTGAGGATTGGACTTCCTGTCCAGTGACAGATTGAAATATCTTGCTGTATTAGCGTCTGGGTGACAAAGGAGAACAGAGGAAGAGGTTCAGTGTGGGAAATGTACACATTAGCATACAATATTGTACACAATTACGTAGCATTCGGCTTCCAGGCAGAACAGTGAGGGCTTTCTGACATTTTTTAGGAACACAAGACGTGGATCCAGGGGGTGACACTCTCCTAAGAACTGCTAAAATTCTTGTGGAGTAGATGAAGTAGTGGTGCGGGGGAAGTAGCTATTTAAAACTTGCTGCTGTTTTGCATAGCATCATCTGTCTCCTCTGCTACTCAAAGTTGCTTGGGTGTGTGGGTGAAACCTAAAGAGGTTGTGGTGCAGTTGCATTGTTCCTAGGATTCTTTACATTTCATATAGTAAAGATTTTGGTTGGTGATTGAGGTCCACAGAAAATACACGTTCTGATCCTTGGTGTTAATTAACCATCCTTGCTCCTGAATATATGACTCAGTACGTTTGGTTAGTCACTGCCTAGGCCTCCATACCATGGCTCTGAGTTTCCGATCTTTCCTCACATGATGAATGACATCAAAGTTAATTGGACAATGTGAGCGATTAAAGCCTTTGGAGCAGTCTGCCCAAATTCCTTAGCTTTTTTTTGTCTTGCACTTGAGTCAGAGTGATTGTGCTAATTTTCAGTCCTTCTAACTTCTTTTTTTAAGCATTTGTCCATGCAGATGACTTGCAAAAGAGTACCAGCCCTCAGCAGATTAGCCTAAGGCAAGGGGTGTTTCCCATGACCTCCAATTCATCCCACAGTTGTTATCTCTGTGCTTGGTGTGACAGCCTTAAGCAGGTCTAGCAACTTGGGCTTGTGAGCTGTGGTAGGCATGCATGCCAGGGTGACATGCCTTCTCTCAGGACACTTCTTGTCATTCTAACAAAAATCCCTGCTTTGTGTTTTAGGTGCGACCCAAACTGCCACTTCTGAAGATTCTGCAGGCTGCAGGTGCCCAAGGAGAAACCTTCACGCTGAAAGAGGTGGGCTCAGTTTCTCGGCACTGAAATTGTGCCTGTCCCTGGTCGCTGGGCAGATGGCTCGCTGTGGGGAAAGGCTGGGGCTGGCTCTTGATTCTTCTGTGTTTGGAAGCCCTACCTGCAAAACAGGGATACCATACCCATAGGGCTGCTGTGATTTGATTGATCGTTAATTGTCCTGAGAGCCTTTGAAGGAATTGGGAATGGAGTGTGAAATAAAATCAGAAACCTCTTTAAAGAGAGGAAAGATGGAATAGATAGTCACATATCTGAGAGGGTGTAGGATTCAATTGTCTTTCTGTCTGCTCAGTACATGAAAGCCTTAAAAATTGGATTCTAGTTGATATTTTTCTTTTAAGGTTTCTTTGAAATGGCTTGTCAGCTAAACCTGAGAGACCCTGTGAATTCATTTATTTTAAGATTAAAATGCAATATATGTACAAGATTAAAAAACTGACACCGACTGTGATTTACAAGAGTAGCCTGTCTGCAAAGAATTAAATGCAGTGGTTTTTCATTATGAATGTGTCAAATATTCCTGCGGAGCCCTGTGACTTATTTTAAACACTTATGCATTTAAATAACTTATTTAGCTTCTAAAAAAGTTTTGCAAAAACAAATTGAATGGTTTAAATGGGGGGAGTTGAGTATTAAATGCAGGTTGCTCATATGGATTAACATTTCAACTCCACTAAGTCAGTTTTTCTGCAGTGAATGGCATCCTGTTAGCATAATTTTGGTGACATTTGCTATCATTCAGGTCACTTTGCTGGGTAATGGGGGATGGATCCTTGCCTATATTGTGCTTAACTTTTTTCACTTTTTTTCCCTCTTGTACTGTGGATTCCTCACTGTAACTGGTAGTGTCTGGTAGCTCTCACAGGATGTTTTCTCTCCATGCTTTGTGATACTGATGCTCACATTTTTGCATCTTGCAAGCTGTCTCCTCAGGAATGACACTGTAATAGTGGTCATCCTTTAGTAATGGCTTATACAGCTTTTAGCTGGTGATACCTTCTGCTTCCTCCCCATGCCATTTCATTCTCTTTACTCTGAGCTGTTATATTGTTCCCTCTCCCATTTCAAAGAGTGGACCTTGAATGACTTGCTACCATTCTTTCAGGGTTTTCTGCTCCGTCTGTGTCTTGGCCCTGTCTCTGCAGGGACAGTTCTTTGTAAGGTTGATGTGAACAGCAGCAGGCTCCATCCAGAGCTCTCACTGAGGGAGATGTCCCAGATAAGTGTTATCACCCATGGTGTGGTTTTTTTTTTAGTGTGGGGTAGCGGAATGACTCCTGTTTATCCATCTTCAGCTCAGTTTTCCCTCCTGTCAAGGGTTAATAGTTACAAACCTTATATCAGTGTGGTAAAGCATACCTCTTCCTTAGTTGTGAGGCACTGACGGATGCCAGAAATGCAGAATTAGCAGGTACTGTTTGACTGACACTATGTAAGGAGGCGAGTAGCATAAACTAAAGCAAATTTCCAGGGCCTTTGGTGGTTTGGTTTCAGCTGCAGATGTGGTTAATGGTATGTTCCGTGTCCACAGGTTATGCATCACCTAGGACAGTATATAATGGTGAAGCAGCTGTATGACAAAAGACAGCAACACATGGTGTATTGTGGAGGAGATCAGCTGGGAGAACTGCTGGGACTGGAGAGCTTCTCTGTAAAAGATCCAAGGTAAGAAAAAGCAACTAACATACGTTGTCTGATAGCGATTGCTGAGGCAGGAGACCCTTGATGTCACTGTTCCTGTTTACAGTCACATAAGCCTCCATGAATGTGGAGTGCCCTGCTCAGTGACTTTTGGCTAATTCATTTGGCAAGTTCAAGTTCAGCTCCTTTGTTTTGAAGAGCCAGTTCTGAAAGGGCATAAAGACAGTGAGCTGCTTGAGGTAACATCTTTTCCCCCCTTTTATTTCTGTGTCTTCTCAGACTGTTGGTTTCAGACTCATGCTAAAGGCTGCACCCCTCAGCTAGATTCTGAGCTAGACTTCTCTGTAGCAAGCATTTAGCTAAAGAGTGGCATAAATTGCCCTGCAGATTCCAGCATTTCTTTGCATAATAAACTATCTCGTTCTTTCCTACAGCCCAGTCTATGAAATGTTGAAACGGAACCTGACTTCTGCTGCAATGACAGGTAGGTTTGTCACAGTATGGACAGGTATATTCAATATAGTGTTGATGTAACTTGGGTAAGTAATGATATTCAGAAAAGAGACATGTTTCTGAAGTTGGAACAAACTGCTAATGAAGGCTTTGACAAGACAATCTCTTTGAGTATGTGTCTTTTTTTGTGTGTGCACCATCAGTAGCTGTGGTATGAAATCAGTTAGCTGGTTGAGTAATACAGCTGCCTGTAACCAGTGGACAAACTTCAGAATGGCAGACAGACTAAATATTGCAGATGTACAAATCAACGTGGCTGAAGTATCTCATCCAAATGGTTATTGATTTCTCAGTCTTTTTGCAGTTTCATAGCATTCTGTGACTTCTCTCTTACCTCATTTTATGCTTTCATAGTCTTGAGAGTGAATGTAAAGAGTGCCGGAAACCTAACCTAGTTCTGCAATCCAAAGAGGTCTGGACTTTAATCAAACCCTTGAACCTTTACAGGTTGCTATTAGTTTTTCAGCTCATGAGAGAAATAAATCTATCTACATCAAAAGTCCTTCAGTCATAAGTTAAAATTTGTACTTAACTTAGTGTCAGCTGATGGCTCCCTTGCAGCCAGTTCCCATTGTACAGCTGGTCATCTTCATGTGAAAATAAACATCTCTTGAAACCACAAATGTGCAAATCATGAGTGAACTATACCAGGGAATTTGTGCAGTCTCGTGTCATTTGTCCTGGGGTCTCCAAGCAGATAATATGGGCTTAGTTCTTCCTGAGTGCTTAGTCTGTTTTTGCAGACGGACATAAATACTAGTTCAAATTTAGAAACTGAGAAAACATGGCCCTAAACTGTTCAGTTGTCTGCTTTAAGCCATATATTAGTGCCTCTAAGGTTCCCCTCCTTTCCCTGTTTATACAAAAGAACCTTCCTAAGCAGACTGTTGTCTAAACACTTAGCTACAGATTAACTGTGTGAGTGCAGTTTCCCTTGCTGGTGGTACCCTGGCCTTTTACCTATAGGCAGTGTATGTGGAGAGCAAAGGATCTCAGCAAAACGCTCTCCTCTGCTGCCCTGTTCCCTTCCACTTGGTGTGTGCATGTGGCTGTGCACGTGTGGCTGGGTGTGCATGTGTGGTCCGGTCATGGCGTAACTATTTCTAATTGTGCCAAAGGAAGTACTGTTCCTTTAGTGAGATGGTCATTGAGTCTTACTACCATGTGTGCCTGTGTGTATGTGACTACGAAGCGAAACAGGTTTGGCAGACCAGGCCTTTGACAAATATGTAGGAAGGATGACTCTTGGTATTGGTTTTCCTTTGTTGAAACATCAATCCTTTGTTTTGTATCAATAATTGAAGGTGCTGTAGGGAGTAAAGAGGCCATTCTGTTTCATGTTGTGTAATAGCCACTTGTATTCATTAGCCAAACCAGTGCTTATCAGAACATCACTTTGCAGATTATCCTGCCCACTTCAAGTACGCTTGTAGAAAGAAAAGTGACTGCAGTACATCTTGATAATAAAGATTAAGCTCTTACATAATGCTTTTTATCAGATGGTGTCCTTACATGGCTAACTTTCACTCTTAGTATGAATCACATGAGGAGGTTTTAGGAATACCTACTTCTCTTTAAGGGCATTTTACGGTCAGTTCCTGATATATGTGGGCTTCAAAGAAAGCCTTCCAGTAAGTGGAGTGTATTTTCTTAGTGTTTAAGACTAGTACGTGTCGCTTGTGAATTGTTAGAAGGGCAATTCTTCAGCTCTTCTAATGCCACTGCAGAGACAAAGCAGTGATGGATGAGCCAATTGGCTTCTGCTTTCCTTCAGGTATCAAATAATTAGTGACTACAGAAGCTGTATGTTGAGGGAAGGGAACAAAAGAAAGCTGAACTAATGCATGGAAGGCAAAAAATGTGGGATAGAGCCGTGTCATTTTGTGGTCCTGTGTTTTATCACTTTAAGGTCCACTTTTCTGCGTACGGGGTAGTTTTTCAGTGCTTTCATATCAGTGCCATGATTCGTGATGTGAATCAGATCCTTCATGTCTCCTTGGCACTCTGCAGAGAAATTCTAAACTGAAATGGGAGAAAGCAGGAGCCATCCTTGCATCTTTTGTTTTCTAGCAAATCATCCTATTCAGAGAGTGAATTCCTAAATACAGCTCTTCTAGTACATACAGAGATTCTGTTGATTGTTCTTGCTGTTTAGGTTGGCCTTTTAATTAACTCGTGGGGCCAGCATAGTTGTCTGGATTAAATTGTAGTATGGCTATATATTCAGTTACCCAGGAAAGAGCCTGCTGTGTGTGGGATTCTTAGTCTAGTTATTGTTCTTGATGCCCACACCCTTAAGAAGGATGCCTCTCTAAGCAAGTACTGAAAGCAGTAGTGTTCTCAGGTATTTGTAAGAACCTTACTTTTGCTGTTCACCTTCTTCAGTGTAGATCTGGTCCAGCCTTGAAGTTGAAGTTCCCACCCTCTGTTGCTCTGGGTTTCTGCTTCCATGCAGGCCTTGTGTGTAAAGGACCTAGAGCTCACAACTTGAGGACAGGCCGTAGGAGACAGAATAGTTTTTCACATTGGGAAGAAGGTTCTTACATGCTGTATGGTTCCATCAAGCTGCATTTCTGGGGAGGCGCAGCTGCCGTATTCCATAGGGTATTGCCTCCATATGTGTCTAGCAAACCCTAAGGAATACTAGAGTGATGCCTCTTTAGGAAACGGTCAGCTCTCTAAGAAATAAAGGGCTCTGTTTCCTTAAAGGGTTGCTTAGAGGTCTGCCAAGCCTGGCTCGTTGGTTGCTTGCTGAAGACCCTCTGTGTTGTGAGAATGGTTATTACCAGGGAAGGTTTTTTCTTTTGTTTTACCTGCTATCTAGATGCTGCACAGAATCTCGCAAAGGAACAGAGCGTCGATAAGCCAAGCCAAGACCAGCTGAAGGTAAACCCACTGCCTGGTGGTTTCTTTTGTTGTACAGAGTGCCCCTTCTCTGTACCTGTGCATGGTGGACTGCCAGAACTTTGTGCTGCTTGGCTGCCAGGTCCTCACCTTCCTGAAAGTTCTTGGAGTCCACAGAGCAGGGACAGAGTGACCCTTCTCTGTTCTCATCATAACAGAGTACCAGTCTCTGAGCGCGTTTCTCTGGGGTGTAGCACTTCTAGTCCTCAGTTCCTCCAGCGTGCTCTGTCTTTTCACATCTTTCCCCCTCTCTCTCATCCCCTCTCTGAGTAGGAATTGCCAAATAATTAAAGTTTCTAAAAAGTGTGAATAGGTTTTGTGTTTAATAGGATTGTTTTTGAAGCTTTCAGGCAGAATCTGAAACCTAGGAAAAATCTTTGCGTATTCTAACTTGTCTCAGGTGTATTTTGGGGTTAAGGTAATTGACCTGGGAGGTGTCTGTTCACGTTGAAGGGGGCCAGAGAGTCACGAAGATCGTAGTCTTTCTTCATTTAAGATGGCAGCTTTTGGATTTTTGCCAGTCTTAAGATTTTTCCTGGGTTGCAAATATATTGTTTGTGCTGATTACAGATGCATTAGCCTTCCTAAAGAGTTAACAGTGTGTATAGCTTTTGTTCAGAAACTCCTGTTTCTCTTCATGCCTTTTTGGTGTTGTACTGCAGCTGGTGACTCGGAATGGAAGTGCTACATCCCCTTGTCCCTATAAGCTCTGGTGGACTAACATCTGTTTTTTCCTTCCTTCATGCAGTTTAGCCCCCAAGAAGGTTCTGACACTGTCATCAGAGAAGGTGAAAGCAATACATCTGCTGTGTCTACCTCAGAGCACAAATGTGAGAATTATGGAGGTGAGTGCCAGCTTTTCTGTGGTGACAGTGTGTACAAGCACTTCTCCTTCCCCAGTGTGACACATTGAGCTTTGCATCAGGCAGCTGCTGGAGGAGGGTGTTGGGAGACTAATAAGAACTTGTGAAATGCAATCTTTAAAACTCATCATTTTATGGCAAAGATTGAGAGAACTGCAAACGTCTGTTGAAGGTATTTTATGATAGACTTGTTTTCTAGCTTGGATGTTTGGTCTCATAAACAAACAAACACTGAATAAAATGGCAGGTTAAGCCCCAAAAGCACATCTATCATTAAACAATGCCATCAAAAATCTTACAGACCTTGCTGAAGGGTATTTTAAATGCTGAAATTATACTCGTACCTATTTATCTTCCCAAGGGACTCTCTCCTCTGATTACGTAGAACACAGCCTGAGCTGTCTGCAGTCATTACCTGCAAACCAATCAGGAATCTGAATAACAATGGGATTTTTTTTTCCTACCCTCTTTAAGTATCATACAGCTCCTTCATATTTAGACATTTCCTTTGTTTTAATGTCAGGGGATTTCTTGCTGGTTCACTCAAGGATTTCTGATGTTACAGAAGCAATTTTCCAGTTTTTCCACCTTCTACTCTCAGATTATTCTCATATCAAGGAAACTAATTTGTAAACCTAAATCATCTTTGCAAGTGTGCGTATTTCTGGATAAAATGAGAGCAGTAAATATTTTCTTCGCTGCATGTACAGAGGAGGCAGAAACAGTCCTTATCGGTGTCTTTGAAGCTCTCAGAACTGAGGAGAGATGGATTCAAGGTTATCTTGAAGTTCAGACCTCTGAGTTGAGGATCATAGACTAAACTGCGCAGGCTAAAAAGAAGCAGGGGCTGAAGCAGGGGGCTATGGAGAATAGATTTTTACCTTTCTGCTTCCTATTTTGAACCTGGTTTGGGAATTCAGGAGCTCCCATCATTTGAAATCTGAACCAAATTCAAACCAGTCCTTTCTACATATTAAGCATTCAGGAATTTCCTCTGTGTTGACTTGGATAGAGTTCTGAAAGAAGAGTTCATGTTTGTGTATTAAGCCTTAAAATTAAGGTAATGCTAAAGAGAAACGTGTACAGTTGTAGAGACACTGGGAGCTCTGGGATGCTTCTTTGACCTCTGATGGCTGTGTGGTGACTATTTTGGCAAGTTAGCTTGGATAGATAAACTGGAACAGACGTGCAGCAGATCTGACATCTCAGTACGCTTACACAAACCTCAAAGCTCTTAGCAGTATCTCTGGCTTTCAGATAGAGCAAGGAAGATTTCTCAAATCAGATGGGGCCAAATTTTTCTCTGCTAGTCTCTTAAATGATGTAGGTGTGGCATGACTTAGATTCTACTTGGCTCTTACAGACAAAGACTTAATAGAAAACCTCTCTAAAAGCAAGAAGCCTAAACTGGACCTAGTGTTTGAGGAATGGGATGTAGCTGGTCTTCCATGGTGGTTTTTAGGCAACCTCAGAAGCAATTACAAGTCCAGAAGTAATGGATCAACAGATATTCAGACTAACCAGGTGTGTAGACATTTTAAAGAGGTGAACTGTACTCTCTTCCTCTCCTCTTCTGTTTTCCAAGTAAATAATAAATTCTTGTTCTTTCTCTTCCCTTCCCACATCCCTTCAGGATTTTCAGCCTCTCCTTTCTGTGTTCCTGTCCCAGCCTTTCACATCAGGTGGTTGGTTACCTTTAGCGTTGTTAAATAAACTAGGCAATCTGTTATCCACTGGAGGACCTTCTGAACTCCAGAGCACTGGTTGTATTGCAGGAGCTGCCCCTCTTCTGGGTTCCAAGTTGTTACGCAGTGCAGATGGTGGTAGCATGGTGGCCAGCTGCTGTATGGCCAGCTAGCAAGGGGAACGAGCACAGTGCTGCTGCCAAAAAAGGGGTGGCTTTTTTTGAGAGTAGTGATCTGTCCCTTTTTCTCCTAGGGGTGACTGGAGAAGCTGACCAGGGCTGAGAAGGCTTAGTGAGGAAAAAGGGCGAGGTGTTCACTGGCCGTGGCTGCAGTGCTGGTACTCCTGCTGCTGATACCCTGAGCTCTAAGTGGTCTCTCTCGTTTCTTCTCCACCAGGACATAGACACTGCCATTGTTTCAGATACTACTGATGACTTGTGGTTCCTCAATGAAAGTCCGGCGGATCAGACCAGTGCTGCAGTCAAAGTGGAAACAGCTGACTGCGAGGAAGTGAAAGAAGGTGACACAAAGGTACCTTTCCAAACAGCCACAGTATACATGTTCCACTGGTTGGCCTCGTTTAAGCGATTGCATGGAAAAAAAAATCCTTTTTCACATGAAAATCCTTTGCTTTTCATCTGTCTTCTGGTGTTACATTGACTTGAAAGGAGCTAGATTTGTAATCATCCAGAGTTTAAATTGTGTTTAGGAAAAGCTGTCACCATTCTGTATGTGGTGTGTTAGGTTTCCTTTGTAGTTAGTCTGGGTTTTGGTTTAAATGTGCATTTTCAAGGCACAAAATTAATTTAAAATTTAATTTAAAATTTCTTAAAATTGTAGCACCAACTCTACTAAATTTCTGGCCAGTATCTGAAATCTAATAATTTTAAAAAAGGGGGGGAGGGAGGGGGAGAAAATCTCAGCTTACATTGCGCTAATGTTTCGTATAAGATAGGCCTGTCTGAATCTGCTAGCTGCAGTGGTAGTAACATTAGTCCCAAGAAAAAATTTATCAGATTTATGTTTAAGTGATTGAATTCATGTTTTCTTCCATGGAATTTAGTAGGAACACCCAGGTGTATATGCTTGCATTTGTATGATTATCTGTGTACATCAGAGAGATGAATCGATCACAGGAAAATACAACTGTAAAGCAGTTCAGCAACAGTTATCAACAACGTTTTGGAATAGATACAGTACATAAAATGGTTTTTCATTCACTTCTCTAAATGGATTAATTCTCATGGTGATTATATCGTTATTTTAGTTTTGCTGTACCGTGCCAGGCACATCATAAACACAGATTCTTGCATTAATTCTGACTGCATATCTACTTTTCCCAGGTGACCGAGGATGCATGTTTGCATGACTTTGAGGATTCTCAGTGCTTAAGCGATGACACGGACACAGAAGCTGCCTCTGAGGTAGGCATCCTTTAGGTCAGCATTCCTTGCTTGGAGTATGCTGCAGTCCTAGCTGTAGTTAGAAAAACTCACAGCTCCTGGTCGGGGTAGGAGAAGCTGGTTCTTGTATGGGTTTCAAAGGCCAAGAAAGGCACAAAATCGAACAGAAAGTATTTCTGTAACCTCTGGGAAGGAATGTAGAGAAGTTGGCTTGACCTTATCTGGTTTGCTTTGGACAGGGCTGAGTTAAGTTCTAAATTGGATGGGCATTAAACAGTGGCAGCCCAGGAATGCACACCTGGTCCAAAGACAAAATGCCTCCGCTGGCCACAGAGCAGTCCTGGAACTTAGGTGGTTTTGGTGCTTTTTGGGGCAATGTGAGAGGATTTATATGGATTCTAGCTAGGAGTGTTTTATCACCGAAGTGGCCAAATACAAAGTGATCATACTTGAAAAACTTGTCGGTGCAAATACCTGTGTCAGAATCAGCATTCCACTGAGTGGACATCCAGGTGGCTAGGAAGCTGTCAGTTGCTTCATTGTGGTCTCTGCCATGAGAGAATCCACACCCCACCTCACCCCTTTTTTCTTTCAGACAATTTGTATGGCCAAATCAGGAGGAGAGTCTTTTGAGTCTTTGTTGCAAGTCAGCAAAGGTGTATCATGATACTCTTTGCAGCTGGTGACACCAGCATTTTTTAGCATTATTTTCTGGACTGCGTATGCTCGATGAATTAGGATGTCCCTAGCATTGGGCAGCTGAAATGTAGCTCTGATCTTGGGTAGCTCTTGCACTTGCTTTGTGGGATAATGAAGTACACCAGTATTAGTTGTGCAGATTCATCAGGTGCTAAATGATTAATGAGTCTGGCAGATACATTCCTAACTGATTGCAGGAGCTCTACCCTTGAATTTAGGGTGAGATACTGAAGATTCAATAAGCTGCACAGCTTGAGAACATTGTATTCTTGCAGAGTGGTGGAGGCTGGGAGAAGGGCAGGACAGTGTCAGTGGTTAAGGAGGGGTCTGCATCTATCGAATGCACATGGGCAGTAAAATATTCCTTAGGCTTTCTGAAGTGCTGATAATCAAAGTAGCAGCCATGCGTCTGCAAGCCTCAGTTATAATGACCTCTTTTGTTGAAGCTCCTTTTCTGCTTTTCCTATGCTGAGCAAAAGAATTGTATGCAATAATACATTAACTTGCTGCTGTTTTTGTCTGCCTCAATCGTTCTTCAGGACTGCTGGCAATGCACCAAATGCAAGAAATTTAACTCTCCAGGCAAACGGTACTGTTACCGCTGCTGGGCCTTACGGAAGGACTGGTACTCAGATTGTCCCAAACTGGCTCATTCTCTTTCTCTGTCCAACATCGATGCTATGCAAAACAAAAACGATGATGAAGGGATAGATGTCCCGGACTGCCGAAGGACTATTTCTGCTCCAGTTGGCCAACCTAAAGATGTGTACGTGGTAGAAAACAAATTACGCGTAGATCCCTGCAGCTCTATTGAGTCTTTGGATTTGGCACGAGAATGTGAAAGCAGGGAGGCTCTGTTGCATTTCACTGAACATAAAAAGGAGGAGGAAATACAGTCTTTAGAGAGTATAAAAAAATTACTGAATCCTTGCTTCTTATGCCATCACAGACCACGGGATGGGAATATTGTCCATGGAAGGACTGCTCACCTTGTGGCCTGTTTCAGGTGTGCAAAGATGTTGAAGAAAAAGAGATCACCTTGTCCAGTGTGCAGGAAAGAGATTGAGATGGTGATCAGAATCTTTATGGGATAGTTGTACCAGTTCAGGCATTCTCTACAGAAAGGTAGCACACAGATTTTCTTGCACTCTACACAAACCCTAACTTCAGAGCTCATCAGGCAAACACCAAAGAGAATTAAGATTCCAAACTGACCGCGAACACCAAGGAATCAATCCTCTGCATCAAATGAAGTAGCATCCATTTTTTTTGTCTATTTAAATGAAAACCTGTAGGGAGCAGGCTGTAACCAGCATGTTGGTATCAATGCCCTAGCTTTGAAATTGTCTAAGTCATTTACTATGATTCTCGTTCTGACAACTGGTCCTTGCAGAAAGCTAGTTTTGGAGAGAGTTATGATTTTGGCTGTTGGAGTGTTCTCCAGTCAGTCAAACCCTGTGCAATGTTTTTTAAGGGAGGAGTCTGGAGCTGAGAAATAATATATGCAGAGTGGGTGGGGTGGGAAGGATGGGAGGGAAGGGTAGGTGAAGAGGGTTGTAATTTAGAGAAGCCATTTCTCCAAGGATCAGTTCTCTTGAAGGCGATGAAAAGTGAATATCCATGTGTCTGATAAGATGTTTTTTGTGTTTGTTTTATGTGTGTTTGTTAACTAAGGTCCTTTTGCTTCCAGACTTGAAACGAGCACTCTCAAACACTCAATCTATAGCTATCTCAGGTTACATACCAGTTGGGAGACAAGGAAGATGTTATACTGTGCTGTGTTGTTGGATTATTTTTTTTTCATTTGTATTGATTCTTGTTTCATTTCAGTACAGTTCTATGTCAGCTGTTGTTGCTTTGTTGAAGCCTGTCCAGTGTTAGCTCAGAATCTGGCGTGCCAGCTGGGTTAAATTACAACAGCTCTTTATCACAGCACCATTGCAACTTCCACAGCTGCAGCTTCCGCCATTGCTGCATTTCATCAGGCCAGTCTAGATTAGTCTGGTTTAAATGTGCATTTTCAAGGCACAAAATTAATTTAAAAAATTTAAAATTACTTAAAATTGTAACACCAACTCTGAACCAGGGCCTTTGTGGGGGGGGGGGGGAAGTCCTGCAACACACTGTCTATGGACTGTGCTTGGTGTTAATTTTTTGAATGCTCTCCAATGATTTCCTTTCCCAGTGATTTAATGCTTCAGATCCGTTTCAGCATTTATGTTGTTCTCCGAAGTTATCTATGGTTAGTCTACTGGTTGTTAAAACTCAACTAGAACTTCAAAA
Source organism: Anser brachyrhynchus (assembly GCF_964034855.1). Classification (NCBI taxonomy): domain Eukaryota; kingdom Metazoa; phylum Chordata; class Aves; order Anseriformes; family Anatidae; genus Anser; species Anser brachyrhynchus. Next base: position 3,128,238 of record NC_137720.1, on the reverse strand, counting down.
AGGGTTACACATTTTTGAGCTATGAGATCATACACTAGAGTGTACTCAGATCCTCCTCAGCCTACTGGCTTCGTGAGGATTTGTGCTCAGAGAATATTCCCCCAAGGAGAGGAGCTGTGTTCTTCGTGTGTGTAGAAGGCAGGTGGATGTAGTCCTGAATCAGGGGTGAATTGTAGGAGTGTAAAGCCTTGGGGCTCCCAGAGAATTTCCTGCAGCCACCTTGGATGTCCTGAGATCCCTGGCTAACCGGGCATCCCTCCTCCATGCTTCTTCCAGCTTTCCCCTCTGTGGATTCTGGACAGGCAGAGGAGTCTGCGGAGTCAGTGGGAGAAGACAGCGCTGGGGGAGTATGCATTAAGCATTATTTCTTTTAGTTTTCTAGGTCATTATTTATTTTAAACATAAGGTTAGCGAATAGTCTTGCCATCCATTTAGTCTGGAGTTCACGATTGTGGGCCAGAGAGGTGAGGGAAGACAGTTCTTGATGTGTTCTCCAGGGCTTTGGAGAGCCTGTATGCGGTAGCAATAGTGCCTTCACCTCTCGCTTACAGTATACCGGTGTTTGAATTCAGTACAGTGTGTAGGATATAGCCCGTTTTGTCATCTTCTGTACAATTCCCTTTCTGATCTAGGGAGTGCTCCACTCCTGCCTCAAGATAAGAAAAAAAAAAAATGGGGGAAAAAAAAAAAAAGATAGTGCTTAGACCTTGGTGCTTCTTTTGGCTCTTTCCCCCTCGTTTTCTACACTCCTTTTGCTGGTCTAGCCCTCGCAGGTCAGGTGTGCACTGAAAGCCCCTGAAACCTGCCTAGCAGAAAGTCCCAGCAATCTCCCATGTCCTAGTTGTTGTTTCTGTGCAAAGATACTGGAGTAGGTGCTATATGCAGTCACTGCCTTATCACTGCCAAAAGTAAGATCGCTTGTATATTTTACATAGTGTTGTGATTATTTCTATACCAGCTATTATTTAGATTGTTATTGTTGGCTGTTATTTACAGTTGTATTGTAAAAGTTGGGGGATAACCTTCTGTTTTGCTGCACTATCTGTACGTACATGCGAGTAGATCCATGTGGGAAAAAATGACTTTTTGCTTCCCTAACTGAAGGGCTCTTAAATTGCAGGTGATGCACTTTAATCATGCTAAGCTCAGTGGTGTTATCTCCTCGAATCACAGAAGGGAGTTCCTGCCAGGTAGTTGCTTCCACTTTCAGGTAGTTGCTTCCCTTTCAGGAGCGTGGGCTCAGGCAGCGTGCATTGTGGCACTTCTGGATACTGTGAATCTCCCCTCACCCCAATTGCTTCTAAAAACAAAACATTTTGCTCAAGGCAGTCTTACTGAATTGGTCAGGTGTGGCTGCACTGAAAAGCATGTAATTTGTGTTGACCAAAAAAATGTAAGGAGAGTTTAGGTTTCTGTAAGGGGTTGAATATCCTTACCAAAACCCTACTGAGATCTGTATGCAGCTTCCATTGTTAAATGAAAATTGCTGTTGCTGTTGTGATAAAATCCAAATCAGCAGGATACGTTTTGGGGTAACGACCTTCTTATCTGTGACTTCTTGTTGAGTATAACCACGGTGTTTACAACATGCATTTGACAAGTTCTTATACTTTTGAACTGAAATAGCAGTCGTAATGTCTCACAATGTTACAGTTGATCTTCCTTTTATAGAAGAATAAGCTATTGCAGCACAAGCACGTTGTGATGAGATGTAACTGTCCACCTTGTGGCTATGCTTTGGGGCGGGGGGGGGGTGGTGAGGGAAAAGGAGGGAAGAAGAACATTTTATTGCTTTAAGTATAAGGCTAAAAAGGTCGTAATTCAGCAAGAGCTGCTCTCTTTATTTTTTTTCTGACACTTTTGAGGAAGTGCAGGCTTGAGGTATGAGTTGAAGAACTAGCTCAAAGCACTTGGTCGTAATATTTACGCCGCAATGCCATGAGATGTCGGCCCGGCAGTGCTGTTGGTTTCCCTTTCTACAGATGTGACAGCTAATGTGGACTCCTGTTCAGAACTGCCTTTTGTTGGAGGAGCTGAGCATCTACCTGAGATGGGTGTGAACGCAAGGTCTCTGACTACAGCATTGCTGTCACATCACTCACCACTCATGGCAGTTTTTCTCTCTCAGTGAGGTTTTACTATGAAGTGCAATACGGCAGAAGTGGTCCTCGGGCGAGCATTAGCAGGCATTGCTGCGTGTCTGTTCGAAGTGTGGAGCACAGCTGTCTTTTGACTGTCAGATTAGGAAGGTCTCTGTTTCACTGCTCCTTTCTCCAGTGACATTGGTTGCTGTTCCTCAGGAACCTGCTGAAGTCTCCCCAGCGTGAGTGTGCCCATAGGCTGGGCTTCATCCACAGATACCTCTGCTTTTCACTCCGAACTTCTGGCACCGTTTAACCCTAGAACCACCAAACTTCTTACTTGGACCTACGTTGAAACAGCATGGGAACCATAAGCCTCACAGCTGTATACTGCCGCTCAGTACGTTATAGTGCTCTTTGTTGCAAAACACTGTACATCATTTGCCTTCATTCTGTTTTGGCAGCCAGAGGTACCCACACCGCATTCACTGCATTCGCTCCTGCAAGTCTTTCCAGTTTAAGTGCCTCTTCGCAGTTCCCAGTGACTATTATTTACTGATGCAGCCGGCATATCAGCCTTTGCTTCATCTGTCTGTTCAAAAATCCGTGTCCATCCTCTGCTGAGATGTATCACGGAGCCAAATTTAGCCTCACCAAAGCTGCTACGTGAATTACAGAGAGCCTTTGGAGCAGCCCCGAGTGCTTGTTTCTTCTGAATGCTGGGTGTTTCATTGAAGACTGTTGCGAACTTTCTGCCTCTGTGCGTAACTTATTTATTACGGTGCATGACTGTGATGGAACCCGTGGTGCTAGCCAGGGTCCTCCCCATCGTTCTGCATCCAGCAGTGATTGTGTGTGCTACTGAGAAGCTGTCCTTAAAAAAAAAAAAAAGTGGCTGTTGACAAATGGAAGTGGCCTGGAAACTGAGCTTCAAAACCCACTGGGGTAGCTTGCAGTTGCCTGCTCACTCTTTGCCTGTTCTGAGCTTCATCTTCCTCTCCTGGAAGAAGAGAAATGTTCTCATTAGAGGCCTTCAGTGGAGGCTGACTGTTTCGGAAGACAGCATGATTAAGTGGTTGAAGAAAGGATGCAGAGCCAGGGCACCGGTCTCCATTCTGGCTTTACTCTTGCCATGGTGCATGAGGTGAGGAAGAAACTCCCTGAATCCTGTGCGTGCTTGCAGGAGGCGCTGCGAGGCTGATATTTCAAGGTCAAGAAGGACATCCACAGGTGATGTGAGGCTGATAAACATTGTGTGCTTGGAACATCTCCAACATCTCCAGAAACAGGTTGCCTCCAGGCAGCAGCTTTCCTGCTCTGGAAATCCTTTGGTTATCTGTCCGAAGTGGCTGGAATTTTCCTTGCTGCTTAGAAAATCAGTGAGACCATGCCTGTAACCGCCTGGTGTTGGCTGGCCAGCAAAATCAGAATGGTCAGCAGCCCCAAGCTGTGTTACACACCTCAGCAACTTGCTTGCACTTGTTTATGATGCATACAGGCAGCTGTTATGATTGCAGTTCTGTGTTTTTGTGCTATTACCCTGGTAATGTGCGTTTGCTGCCCACACACGCACGGACACCCCATGCCTGCCACTCTGAGCAGGTGTTGTAGGAATCCGTAGCTGCTGAACTCTGCAATTAGCTTCAGTCCCTTACTCCTAGAAGACAACTGCCTTTGACGGTCAGTCCACGAAGATACACAAGGTATGAACAAACATGTTTTACCTCTGGCAAAGATAACAAAGACTTGCTCTTCTGGAAGGAATGCTTTCCTGCCCCGTCTCACTAGCACCCTTCCCCTGCGGCCCGCTGTTTCGAGTCTGAACCTGGATCTGAACACCCACCCGCACAGCGACCCAATAACCAGCCTCTGTGTGTTTGCACTATTTAAAAAAAGGCACGTGTCATGGACCTGATTTTGTGTCCACAGCATAAATCTAATTAAATCGATCGCATTCTATGGCAATGTAGGTTTATTTTTTCATTTGTACTGTGTTTCGGGGAAAACTTTAAGTAAAGGCCTGTTACCAGTTACGTAGCCTGTGGTCTTTGTGTGCTTGCCTTCCCTGAGACCTTCCCTCCCTCAGGATGTGTCTGCCTCGCAGCTGAGAGGGGAAGTTACAGTGCAAGTATTTGCATCCGCAGAAGTCAGCGGCAGTGGCAGCATGAGAACAGCCCAGGTTTCGTCTGTGCCAGCCTGAACACCTACTTGCTGTTTTTAACCGGAGCAGTTCCCCAGTCCCATTGCCACCAACACTTGTAGCTGCTCCAGCTTCCCGGAGGGGTGACCACCCCGTCACTTGCTTGTGTTAGTGCCGGGAGGTTGTTCAGCACCTCTCTGACAGTTTTTAAGCTGTTCGCTTTGAGGGTGGGATGGAAGCAGCCCTGGTGAAGGCAGCACGCCCCTGCTGCTCCCCAGCCAGCCAGCTCGCTAGAGGGCACCCGCTGGCTGCTGATGGGGGGAGCAGGCTGCTGCCAGCCTCCTCGCAGCTCTCGCTTCCTCGCCTCTGGGCTGTACGTACCGAACCTTTAAGGCTGGCATAAATAGGTTGCGCTGGGGTTCGGCTTTCCTTGTTCTCCTCTTGGTTTATGGTGCTGGTCGGAGAGCAGCAGGCTGCGCATAATCAGGAGGAAGACAGATGAGCGCGCTCTGCGCTCTGTTGGAAACCAGCACCGTGTACGATGGATCACTAGTTGCTTGCCAAGGAGGAGATGCTGCTGCTGCTCCGTAACAAGCAGCGTCTTGATCGCATTGTGGGAAAACAATAAAAGCCCACCTGTGGCAGCAGGAGAACCGGGGCTGGTTCCCCCATCCCTGACACGAGGCAGAAGGCAGCGCTGGCCGTGTTTGTGCCCCTGCTTGCTCCCTGGCTGCGTTTCTCCGAGCAGCTTCAGGCAGGGCTGGTGTCCAGGTTCACCTGCGAGCAGGCAGCTGGTTTGCACCCAGCAGCCATTTCCAGTTCTGTCCTGCAGAAGCCATAAGAGCAGTAATTAGACTCGCTGGTAACCTCTGCCTACGTTCCAGCCTGCGGGGAAGTTTCTGGCTCTGCCTCTGCAGTGTTTTGTCAGCGTAACCTTTCCTTGCACCCTGCCAACGCAACCACCCGGTCTCGTTGTGCTCCAAAGAGCAGGAGCCGCATGAAGCAGGTCGCAGGGAGCAGAAGGTTAAAACGCTCATCTGCTGAAGCAATTCCCTTCCTGCTGCAGGGTCCCAAACGAAAAAGGTGACGTGGTGCTGCCTTGGGCACTTGGGGCAGCAGAAGCCCCCCCTTGAGAAGGAGCAATCGCTGCTCTGCTTTCTCGTCCTTACAGCACTGGATCCAACTCCCAGCCCACTCCCAGTTTGTGCCAGTAGAGCCGTTAGGACAGGCAGGAGCCCAGCTGGGGAAGCTCAGGGCAGGTACAAGGTGCTGTGCTTAACCAGAATGTGATCCTCGCCTGTGTAGGAGCTGTTTATGGATAAACGCGACAGATTGCTCTGGGTGCCTTTCCCCACGGTGTTTTACTTGTTTGTTTTTCAGCTTCCCCTGACTTCCCACTCCTCCAGCTGTCCCTGCAGTCTCCTTTGGGTTTTTGGTGGAACGCTGAGCACGCCTTGGCATTCCTCTCCACCGCAGCTTTCGGTGAGGAGCTGGGCTCTGCTGGGATCTCCCTCTATATCTGCAGCCAGCCAGATGTTTTCACCGGCCTGCCGTGAGGAAGGAGGCTGCTCCAGAGCATCTGTGTCCATCCTGCTTGCCAGGGGCTCTTCTGTGCTGCTGAGAGCCCCCAGCCTTGCTCTGCCTGTGGGGTGAGCAGCAGCACTGTCACCGCAGAACGCAGCAGGCAAAGCAAATCCTCCCACTTCTAACAGAAAACATTGGAGCAAGGTGGAATTGCTCACCTCCAAATTCAATTTAACAGGGAGGGCTGGGCAGGTGCATGCTGGAAGGAACTGGCCATTCATCTCACGTGGGAAACAGCAGGACTGGCATTTCCTCCTCCTGGCCACCACAAAGTGCAAGGCGGGTCTATGGGGAAGAGATACCATTCTGTATCTTAACAGGAAATAAAAGACCTATTTTTGCTGCAGCGTGCCGAGTAGCCAGGGCTCGGTACTCCAGTCCTGCTCAGCTGCTTGCCTCTGAAATCCCTCTGCTTCACCAGGCCGCTTTATTTCTTATATTTTGTAGGAAAGGGATTATTTGGGGCAGTGGCTGTGACACGGGCTGGTGCAATGGCACTCCCAAACCACCGTAACCGGTTGCAGGGCCATGCTCTTGAGGCTGCTGCTAGGAGCTGGTGGCGCTTATAAAAAAGTGATCCAAACCCCAATGTTTCTGGCATGAGCTGCACCGTCGCCGTCCCAACCACAAGCACAGGCTTGGAGAGCACCTCAAGGTCTATTTGGGGGTCTCCTGCTGGAGTCACTGAAAACTCAGGCAGGGAGGCAGGAGGCGCAAAACCTCACCAGCAAACAGGCTCAGGAGCACAGGTGAGTGCTGGTAGCGCACAGAATCCAGGCTGGTTTTAAAAAGAAAAGCAGCTCTTTCCTTTCTGCTTTCCTTTCCTTTCTCCTTTTCTTTCTTTTCCCCTTTCTGGGGGAGTGTGGTCACGGGGGTCGACAAGCCCCGTGGCTGGTGATACCATCGGAGTGGTGACGATGAGGCCATGAGGAATGGGAACGAGTTAGAGGGAACACAGAAGGGTGATTCAGGAGGAGCCTTGCGGTCTCAAACTGCTTGTTCTCCAGCCGTTAAGACATGGAAGTGGCTAAATATTTGCTGTTACCGGGCAAAGTTGTTAACCGATGAACAGTTAGGGGAAAAGTACTGCTGTAGAGCGAATGGTGTAAGGAGGGAGCCTGTCCTCAGTAAGGCTGTTGAAGTTATTGATCCTTAAAAAAGCCCTGGTGTCCGTGCGGTCATTTTGCCACACCTTTCCTGTCCTTTCCCCTTCCCACAGCTAAAGCCCCGTGAATGTGATGGCTGAAATGGCCACACAACCAGAACCAGCACCACAGTCCCGGCGGGGATTAAAGGAAGCAGCGTGAGCCTGCGAGCTGGGGGGCATGGGGAGAGCCGTGGCTTCGCTGCGCTCTGTCCCCGCTCACCGTGGGGCTCTGCGGGCACCCAGCCGTTCCCTGGGCTCTTCGATCCCCACGTACCTCTTGTTTCTGCAAAGCCAGAGCGGCCTCGCTGTGATTTTCCTTAGTAGCTCCCTTTAACGAGACCACAGTACGTTAGAGAAGAGCAGAGTCTGGCTCTGGGTGGCGTAAAGCTGGGGTGAGATGCGTTTTGGGGTGTTCCCCATGCTCACTGCAGACAGACGTGCCCAAGACGCAGACGTAGAATCCAGCCCAGCCGCCCAGTGTCACATCCCAGTGTCACATCCCAGTGTCACATCGGGGCAGAGCCGGAGGTCCGTGCCCGAGGGCAGATCCCTGATGCCCACCAAGGACTCGCACTTCCCCCGTGCAGCACTGGAGCTGTCCCCATACCGCAGCATCCCCCCGGCGGACCGGCAGTAAATCAGCACAGACGTTTACCGGGGTGATTTAGTGGGATGCTGCAAACGGCACATAAACGTTTGCATATAGCTGTGAGCTTAGGAACAGCTTTACAAGTACCAGGCACTGTTACTGTGTTTGGAAACCGTGTTCCCTTTAAAATCAATAGCACAAAGAAGGATGCAGGAGCAGGCTGGTTTACCTGCTCCAGTCCTCCTCGTATTGCCGTTAGCAGAGGATTGTAACCCGCACTGACACAGCCCTTCCAGCTCCAGCCGTTATTCTCACTCGGTATAAAGCAACGCTTACTTCATCGTGACAGAGCACTTTTACCTCCGACCCTTGCTTGGAGAATTGCATTTTCTGCTCATACCTGGGAATAAAAGACGCCACAGTCAGGCCTTTAGACCATAAACAAGCAAATGAACAACAAAACCACTGCCACAAAAACGGAATTCAGAGAGAACACATTGCTTTGGCTTAAAACACAAACCCATGGACATCGTGCCATCAATCAGCCACGCTACGGAAGGGGACAAGGGGCACGGCCCCTTCATTTTGTAGGCAGCGCAGGCTTTGTGTCCCGGGCTGTTCCTGTTCATCCCGTGCTGCTGTGCTCTGCGCATGGAGTCGGCGACTACATTGCCACCCAGAGTGAGCTTAATGGTGGAAATATTCAGGAAATATTCGCCCATGCCTGGATTCTGCAGGTGCTTGGGAGTCCCCTAGCCCCCAGCAGGTTCTCTGGGTTCTGTCCAGCAGCCGCAAACCCCCCGGTTTGGGTTTGAGCCCCCTCCGGTGCTCCCCACCGAGCGCAGCCCCGCATGGTCCCGGAGGAGGCAGCTCCACCCTGCCTTTGCTGGCAGGGGGATATTTTATTTATCTCCTTGTGATTTTATCTGGATTTAAGGTTCTGTAGGTGCCACTTTTATCTCTCTTCTCCCACCCTTTCCCTTAACCTTGTTTGCGCAATGCTGTGCCCAGATTAAATATTTACTGTTTTCTCCGTACTGGTGAGCCTCCCAGTTCCCTTCCACTCTCAATTAAAGATTTACAAGGTGGGCATCGGCACTTCTGCAGGGCCAACAAGCAGCCCCCCTCGGTAGGTTTTTAAGTGCTTCGTTAGCCGTAGTCCAGCAGAGCTCACATAAATTAGGTCCAAAACACCAGCACGTGCAAACCTGCCCGGCACAGCCCGGGCGGTGGGAGCCGCGTGCTTGCAACCCCCCCCGGGACATCCACGCTTGCAATCTACACACACACCCCCAGCTCCCCAGGTTTGCAGCTTCCCACCTTCCCAGGACCCCCCGGGGGTGGCAGAGCTGCTCTTTTTAAGAAAATTTACGAGACAGAGGACACCAGGCACCAGGGCAGAGCCGGTCCTGGCACGGAGCCCTCCTGCAGCCACGCTTGGACAGGGCAGCGCACCGCAAGGCTGGCAGGAGGGGGGGGTCACTTTCTCCCCACTCTGCTCTAATATTTATAATTAGCCACCTTTTTTAGATCAATATTTTTTGGGAAGGTTGCTGGGGTAATTCACGCTTCGAGCATCTTCCCTCCACGCGAGCAAAGCCTGGACTATTAGGAATAATTAACTTTTTGCTACTTACCTTTAGCGGAGCAATAAATCTTTAATGTTAGCTGGGAAATTTAATAATGGAAATCTAGGCAGTGACCTCAAAACTTACAGACAAGGTTGGCAGGGGGGTGGCAGACGGGGCTGGGCCGTAGGAGCAAAAGTGACAGGAGCACAGCGAGGAGACGCAGGCGCCCGCAGGGACGCGGCGATGCCCGGGATGGGGGCGCAGGATCCACGCCCCTCTGAGCCTGGCACCAGCACCACCAGCACCAGGCACCCGCTTTGCAGAGGAGGAGAAACCACCAGGATTTCCAGGCGAGCTGCTGACACAATCAGCTCCTGGCTCTCCCTCGGCTGCCGATGAGCTCTGAATTTTATTTCCAAGCAGGGAAGGAAGAAGGAGAGCGCTACCCCCCACGCTTCCCCCCGCCACCCTGGGGTTTTTGGGAGGCATCCACGGCTCGGCGCCGCCAGCCTCTCCCCCCAAAGCAGATGTTTCCCCCGCTTGTCAGCAGCCGAGTGGTTGTCAGAGCCCTGCATTATTTATCCGCTCGGTAACATTTGCTGGGATTTAGTGTTTAATAACTGTCACTCCAATATATCTTTTCTTAATCCCCTCAGATCTGTCGCTGTGGCAATTTTAAATATTTATCAGCGCAGTTTGTGTGTTCACTGTTAAGGTTGCAATTTTCTTGTAATTAAAGATTTACAAGACACTGCTCAAGATGTAGAAAGGATTGGTAAAGATCAAAGCCGTTTGGCATTCACGCTGGAAACCAGCGGCTCCCTGAGGTTTTCCATGGGACCCCGATGCCTGAGCGATGGGGCGGCCCCCCCCCAGGCACCCCCGGGCCGTTTTTGCTGTTGTTTTTCCCCATTGCTGCTTGCAAGAGGAGCCCTTTTATTGCAAAACCAAGGGCTTTCACCACGTTTCATCGTGGCTTCCCCCTTCCAAACCCTTTTATTCCTCGATGCCTCATCCAGCGGGGGCAGATGGAGCTGTGGGCACGCGGTGCAGATGCTCCATGAAATCTCCGTGCCCCCCAGGGACTCCCACCCTCCCACTGCCCCTGCTCGCCCCCCAGCATCCCCGCTGGTGCCTGCGTTGGTGCCTGCTCCCCCCGAGCTGGGCTCCGGCTCCTTGGTTCCCATTAATATTCAATTCTCATCAGCGCCAGCCCTGCCTGCCTCGCCCTCCCATTTACCCACACGCAAATCCAAATCGATTTCCCCCTCTCCCCCACCTCGTGAGGGTTTGATGTGGTTCCAGGATGACTCCGCAGCAGTGAGGCACCGGCCGTGCCCTCTCTCCCTGCACGAGCAGGACGCGGGCGGAGGATTGGGCTGCGCTGCCCACGAGGGGTTTTTTGGACACCCACAGCCCACACACAGCTCATGCCAGCAGAGCCCTGCCTCACCAGCACCCGCAGCATCCGTGGTCTGTTGGCATCGTGTGACAAAGCCCTCGTGTCCCCGTCCCCATGTCCCCAAGCCCTTGCTCCTCCAGGGACATCCTGCAGCAGGGGATGAATTCAAGCCACGGCCCCAAGCACCCTGGTGCTGGGAGGGAGCCAAGCTCCCCAAAACGCTGAGCACACGCAGGCTGGGGACAGCTCGCCAAGGCTGCAGGGACCTGAAATTAGGCAAAGCAGCTAATTGCAATGCAGCCCCCCGAGGAGGTCAGCGCTTTTCTGCCCTCAGACTGCTCAAAGCTGACTTCGTGCTGCCTCCGCTGCCCTGCTGCTCTCCATCAGCCTGATTTCCACCTCGATTGCCCACTTGAACGCAGCTGAACCCGTTTACTCAGTGGGCGGCTTGGGCAGAGAGGCTGCAAAAGGCCAAGGGAAAGGATCGAGCTGCAAAATTTCTCCTCCGTGACGGTTGCCTTGGCTGCTTCTGCCTTCCTTTGGTTACTCCTGTGAGTAAAGGCCAGGGAAGTGCTTGTCCCCTGCCACACGTGTGTGCTTGGAAGAAGGGGACCAGGAACCTGTGTGCCACCACAAGTCACCGAGTGGCTCCGTGCCTCTGTTTCCCCACCTGCAGAGCAGCGACGAAGCAGGGAGGGGGAGAAGTGCTGGAGCATTCGGTAGGGAGAGCTGCCTGCCGTGGAGATTGACAGGGAGATTTTCCTGCAGGTTTTTAAAGCAGCACCTGCTTCATCCTAATGGCATCATGCATATGGATAACGCCGCTGACATTTCCCAGGGAGGTTGGGTGTTTTAATTTAAATCATTCTTGAGGAAGTGCTGGAGGAGAGGCCTGCTTTGATTCTCTAACGAACTAATAACGACGTGCCCTTGGTGCTCCTCGGGAGCCTGAAAAGCTGTGGTGTGGGCAGGGATGAGGGCAGGGATAAGGGCAGGGAGGATGCCCAGCAATGGGTACGAAGAGTGGGACAATCCGCAGGTACCAGGGCTGTGCAAAAGAAGGACACAATAATGGAGCCACTCCAAAAACGGGTTTTATTAGGTGCTTAAAATAGAGTCTGGCACGCAATGTTCTCGGTTGGCTTTGTCAGGAGAAGCTCGGTTGCATATGAGAGGCACGATGTTGTTTGCACGGAGAAAGAGGAGGAGGAGGAGGAGGCACGGAGGGCAAAAGAAGCAGAAATGAGGACTTTTACTGCTATCCTCAAAGTGAAGGTAACAGAAGAGGAAAAAAAAAAAAAGAGAGAAATTAAACCTGATGAGCAGCTAAGGCAGAGTGATTTATGGGGAAAAAAATCAGTGCCCAGAGGGAGACCTGACGGGCCAGGCTGGGGAAGCATTTCCCAACCAAGCCTTTCCCATCCCAGATGGAGAGAGGAGAAGGAGGACCAGGAGGTGGTGGAGGCCATCCCCATTTGCCTCTCCCTGCCCCATCAGCCCCCCAGCAGCAGCCAGGAGGGACACTGGGTGCTGGCGGCACTCTCCTGGGCTGGAGACATTTGGGATTCTCTTCACTAGAACATCTCTTCGAGAGCTGCATTTCTGCGTGATGCTTGGAAATGGAGGCCGCTGCCCCCCACTGCTGGTAAAGCTGCTCCAGCAGTTAATTACTTCTATGGTTAAAATAAAAGAAGACGTCTTGTTCTTAATTTGAATTTCTCCGTCTTCCAGCCCTGGACCTTGCCATGACTTTGGGTGGTAGATTAAAGAGCCCTCGAGCTGAGAGCCCCCTGGCTCGTATGCTGCTTTCCACTTGCAAGACTCAGCCTCCAAGCAGAGAAGGATCTCTGAGTCCCAATTATGACCTCTATAAAATTTTGCAAAGCCACAATTCACCTGGAGAAGTTCATTTCTGGCCCGATGCCCCCAGTCAAGAGCTGGAAATTGCAAGAAAAGATGTGGAGGGGGAAATGTGTTGTGGGGCTGGTACCAGAGGCTCGTGTCTCCCTGGAGTCCTCCAGCAGCGGTGAGGTGCTGCCCCAATCTGCTCCAGCTCTGCAGGCCCCACAGGGGCTTTGGCACAGGGGACAAAGGTTTCTGAAGCATCTCATCCAGCACAGCACCCAGGAAAAGCTGCTTGGTGCTTTAATAATAAATATTAGCAACACCGAATAGTGCATGAGGCACCTGTGGTGCTCTCCAGCTGATGTCCAAAATGCCAATCGTAGAGGGAATACAAATGCTTCGAGGGCAGCTCCTGTTTGGGGGGGAGGGATTTTGGTGCCCCCCCTGGGCTGGGGGTGCAGTGGGGTGTCCCAGCTTGACCACACCACGCAGTGCTCCTGGGGTCACTCCGGTTTCAAAGGAAATAAAATCAATTGCACGTATCTTGCGTTTTAATCTCTGGTTTGCAGGCATCGCATTGAGATTGGAGCAGCCGATCCCGGCAGCAGCTGAACCTTCACCCCCGTCCCAGCGTGGCAGCAGCAGCCACGATAACCATGATCAAAGAGGCTTTTTCTCTACACCTACAAAATTACAGCTTGTGAGGGCTCGGTGCTGGCTTTGTTTGGGAGCCGGCGATGTTTCTGCAGGGACTGCGAACAAGATCGTTGTGTGCGGCAGAGGGGCAGACAAGCAGGATTAAATCAGAGATGTGCTTACACCGGGGAAATTTCTCAGGAACCCTTTCCATGGGCTGTAGCTCCAATTTAGCTGAACTGTAGGGAATATATTCTGTTTTAGTCCCCCCACTGTAGAGAAGGCCGAGGAGAGAGGCTATTTCAGGCCCTGAGCCTGCAAGCACCGAGCGCTGCGCACCGGAGCAGCTCCGCTGGCAGGGCTGGGGCTCAGCAGCCGAGCGTTCAAAGCAGACGATGCCTCTAATTCAGCAAAGTATTTAAGCATGCACTTAAGTTTCAGCGTGTGCTTGGGGCCCCTGGAGATCTCGCTGGGCCCTAAACACATGCTGAAGTGCTTTGGTGAATGCCGAACGGGGGCCGGGGAGAGCCGTTACCCTCCGAAATAATTACCCAGCGAAGGCGCCGAAGCCGCATCGTGTGCCTGGCTGAGCGCGGAGCTCATGCAGCGGGGAACCATCTCGCCTTGGCTGGGAGATGAATGAGGACTTCACGCAGCTTTTTCCTCCATCAGGATCTTCTGGTGCCTTCAGAGCCCCCTGCACGCAGCGATCGCACCAGCTGTGCCCAAGGGTGCACCACGTCCGTGCCAAGACGTAACCTCTCGGGGCACCCGCACCCTATGGCCCCCCTTGGCCCCCCAGCTCTCTCTGGGTTGTTTTTTCTTGGGCTTTCCCATGGAAGGACCCACAGGTGAGGTGTTGGCTGGGCTCTGGGTTCACCCCTGCCTCCTGGGCTGCACCAGGGTCTCTCGGGGCTGTGTGTGTTGGCAAAGGCACGTTTTGTGTGGGATTGCAGTTAAACCGACCCCAAATCCTCACTACTAATGTACAGGGACTAGGAGTAAGCCCAAGCAAGAGAACGGCTCGTGGTCTTAACCCACAACAGGAACATCGCTGGCAGGACTGGTGCCCATCGAGTGGGAGGGAAGGGCCCCTGTGAGCCTTGCTGGTTTGCAGTCGCCCCATCCCTCGGTTTGGCACAGGCTGGGGGCTGGAGCTGCCCATTGATCCGTTCCATTTGTAATTTTAATCACTTACCAGAGAAAGAAGCAGCAACAGCATGGGCGAGCAGATCCCACATCCTCACCTCCCACAGGGGTGCTCTCAGACGGGGGCTGGCCTGGCCTGCCCGGGGCCCCCCCCACTTCTGCATCTGAAGCAAAGTTTGCTACTCTGAAGCCTTTCAGATGCACACCAGTGTGCAAAGGATTAATTTTTTTTTTTTTTTAAACAAAAGTAGAAAAGCAAGGACTTCCTCCCCCCTCTTTTTTTTTTTTTTTTTTGGTAATATTATCCACATAAATTTACCAAATAGCCATGAGATTACACTTGCTGGAAATGGGGCTGATTCCTGGCAGAAACCAGCCAGCCCCACAGGGATGCCAGTTAAGCCATACATCACCACTGTCACGCCTGTTTCTTTTGCCCGAGTCACCTCCTTCTCCTCCGTTTTCCTCTGATCAATGGCAGCAAACAAACGACAGGGCTGCAGGAAGGAGCTTGGGATGGGTTTGTGGCTGATTATCTGAGTGCCCCCCCAAAAAAAACCAAGAAACAAACAAAAAAGAACGTATCCCAAAGGGAAAGGCCTTTTTTTTTTTTTTTTTTTTTTTTTTTTGTATTTCCAAAACAGGGACTGTCCAGCGAAGGAGCTGACCCCGCTGGGGTGCCACGGGGTGCCGGGGTGCATGGGGAAGGGGTGATCTGCTGCTCACCCCTATGGCTCTTCAACCACTTGGGGCATTGTCCCCTCGGGGCCGGACCCTGCCGAGAACATCCCAGCTGTCCCAGGATGGGATGTCTGCTGGATCCAGACCCTACACATGGATCCAGACCCTGCAGGAGCTCTGCAAGCCCCGTGGCCAGCTCAGCTCCCGTCCATCTACCACGCTGCTTTGTCTCTTGGTCAAGTCCATGAAATCCCTCCTTGTCTTGTTTACTTTGTTCTGTTTCATGGGTTTTTGTTGTTTTTTTTGGTAAAAAATAGTTTCTCCCTCCCCACCCCAAATCACCCCACGGTCAGCCCCAGCAGCGCGGGGCCTTCAGGAGTCCAGGGGTGCCGCTTGCACCTCCACGGCCAGGAGCTGCCCGCCACGAGGCCCCCGAGCCCAGTGCGGGGCGAGGTGGGGATAAACCACGCGCACGGCCACCGCGTCCCGCGGGAGCTCCCCGGCCCTCCTGGGCTCGTCCCCGAGGCCGCAGCGAGCCACCAGGCCGGCGGCGAGCAGCAGGACGCAGAGCACCAGCAGGGTAAGGAGGCTCTGCCTGTCCCCCAGGGGCCCGTAGCGGCGGGTGGCCTCTTTAGTCCTGGCGTTCACGCAAGCCACCTTGGCCTGCAAGTCTACAAAGGCCACGTGGAGGCAAGCCCAGTACTCCGTGTCCTGGTGGAGCCGCGTGATGTTGTAGGCGTGGGTCCCTGTCGGGATGCGGGCCACGTTGGTCGTGTCCGAGTTGGAGCTGAGCGAGAAGCTGGACCAGGTGAGGTTGGAGGAGACGGTGTTGAGATGCGGCTTCCAGGCTACCAGGATGTGGTAGGCTTGGACGTCCACCACCGCCAGCTCCAGGCTGGCCTCGCTGAGCGGGAAGGAGCTGTTGACCGTCACGCTGACACTCCTGGTGTCCGCCCCGAGCAGGTTGTGAGCCACGCAGGTGTACAGCCCGGCCTCCCGAGCCGAGATCCCGGCAATCTCCAGCGTCCCTTCGGGGTGCACCTTGTAGCGCCCGTCTTCCACGTAGGGGACCAGCTTAACCCCCGAGGGGGTGACCCAGTAGATCTCTGGGTCTGGCTCCGCCAGGGCACGGCAGTGCAAGGAGATGTCATCCCCGTCCGCCGCTTCCAGGCGCGAGGGCAGGCTCCGGGCAGAGATGAGGGGCAGGCAGCGGTCCGTCATCTCCCGGAAGGGGACATCCCGAATGTGCCTCCTCTTGAGGTCGGGGGGCTCGGCGCACAGCGTGGACTGGGGCTCGATGAAGCGGATGCGGTTCTCGGTGCTGTTGACCCAGCGGATGACGCAGTCGCAGCGGATGGGGTTGCCGTGGATGCTGATCTCCTGCAGGTTGGGCAGGGACTCGACCGTCTGCTTATGCAAGGCACTTAGGGCGTTGTTGTTGAGCATGAGGGTTTCCATCTGGGGCAGGTGGTGGAAGGCGCTGGGGTGGATGAAGGACAGCTTGGGGTTGTTGGTCATGTCCAGCTTGGTCAGCTCGGGGAGGTTGATCAAGGCAAACTTGTCTACGGACACCAGCTCCTCCATGTTGTTGAGCCCCAGCTCCTTGAGGTGCAGCATGTTGGTGAAGTCACTTTGCCTGACCCTCTGCAAGGGGTTTTTGTTCAGGTCCAGGAACTTGAGACCAGGAACTTGCTGCAGGGCCTGCTTAGGGACGTTCACGAGCTTGTTGTCATAGAAAGAGAGGCTCTCCAGGCTTCGCAGCCCCTCTAGCGCGTAGTCTGAGATCTCCCTCAGGTTCATCCCGGCCAAAACCAAGCTCCGCAGGTTTGACAAGGGCCTGAAATTCATATCCAAGATAGCATCCACCCTGTTGCCTCCGATCATGAGGATCTCCAGGCTGGGCAGCATCTGGAACCAGCGGCTGTCGACCGTCCTCAGCTGGTTGGAGTTGAGGTGGAGGCGCAGGAGGCTGCCGAGGCCTGCGAAGGCGTGGGGAGCGATCCTGCGGAGCTGGTTGTGGTTCAGGTAGAGCTCCTGCAGGTTGCCCAGCCCGGGGAAGCTGCCGTCGGGCAGCTCAGCCAGCTGGTTCTCCTCCAGATGCAGGCTGAGCAGCTGCGGCATGCTCTTCAGGCCAAAGTCCCAGACATCGGAGAAGCTGTTCTGCGACAGGTCCAACTCGGAGAGGTTTCTGAGATAGCCCACGTCACTCTGCTCCAGCCTGGCGATGTTGTTGCTCTGCAAGAGCAGGGTCTGGGTCCCCTCCGGCAGGTCTTCAGGCACGGCGGAGATGAACAAGTCATTGCAGTCCACGGTGGCGGCCTCCCGGTAGACGGAGCGGGGGGTGTACCAGGGCCGGATCTGGCAGACGCACTGCGGCGGGCATTTCACCTTCCAGGGCACAATGGGGATGGCGGCGGCGGCCACCACGCAGAGCAGGAGCGAGCTGGTTCGGAAGGGTCTCATTTTCGGCTGGTGGGACTGGCTTCTTCCCAGGCAGGAAAGGCTCACGGGGAGCATCCGGAGCAGGGCATGGGGCGACTGCGTGTGGGCACGGCGTCCGCAGGAGAAGGTGCCCCCGGGGGAAGCCCTCGCACCGATCAGCCCCCGCTGCCGGCTGCCCTGCCTGCCTCCCCCCGCCGAGAGCACATAACCCCCCGCTCAGGGCTGGTCTTCTAATCAGAGCTTCGCCTCTTCTTCCTCCCCAAATGGCTCATTTCGGGGCTCTGCTGCGTCTTCCAGGCTGCTCCTCGAGGTCATTCCTGAAAGAGGCCAGACAAGAAGCTGTGTTAGGGGAGACCCTGCACAAGCAGCAATCACTGGAGAGGCAAAGTGCTGTGCGCAGGAGCTCCAGCACCCTCCCCAAGACAGACCAACCTGTCCATTTAATCTTTTACATCCGTAGCGTTGCCTGTCCCCCCCAGCACAAGAGATTCAGGTGTTGGCCCCTGGCTGCTCTGCCCAGGGCTACCAGCAGCCCCCTGGACGTCTCAGCCCCATCTCACCCTATGCTAGCACAGCAGTCAGCACCCCTACCTCTGTGCAAATTTGGACCTTAAGCTTTAAAGAAGCTGATATTGAGGACGCTGGGGGCACAGGGGGCTGATGCTGAGTGGGAAGCCAGGCTTGCCAGAAGGAGCAGTAAGTGAGCACAACAGGGTTGTGGCATCCAGAGCACCACAGCAAAACAAAACATCTCCAGGGACCTTTCTGTGGCCCCTTCTTCCTCTATTGCTTCTTCGTTAGCAGAATTGCTAGGTCATTAGCAGGCAAGGAGCAGCTGGTGGGCTGCGCTGCCAGCAGTGGCCAGCAGCAGAGGGGACAGCGGGATGTCCTGGCACGGGGAAGCCCACCCCGATGCAGCTGCTCTCTGGGCAAGGCTGCCTGGCCCCTGCCTCCCTCCAACCTGCTCTCACCTCTGGACGTCTTCAGCAGAGGAAACCAGAGGGGCAGAAGGAGGGAGAAGCCCCTCAGCAAGCAGCCTCATGCCCTGGAGCAGCCTCTCCTCCAGGAAAAATCACCCCAGCCCTTTGGCTCCTCTTAAAGCCCTAGTGAGACCCAATTTCCCGGGAGCAGGAATCCCGGATCAGGCTCATTAGAGGCTCCTGGCGGAATAGAGAAGCTCCCTAACCCCGTCCACGCTGGGCGCGATCCTGGCATCTCCTGCCGGAGCAGGAGCAGGAGCTGGAGCCGGCCTCATCCCCACCTTTGATTTTCCGATCTGCTGCCGCACTCCTGACCCATGCTGACACAAATCAAACCGAGCCCCAAAGCTTTTCCCTGTCTTAAAAGACTCTCGCACAGCAGGAAAAACATTAAAAAGAAGCCAGAGTGGGAAAAGAAAGTTTCTCTCCCAGCAGCTGTATTTTATCACCCCCCTGTCCTCCCTTAAAGGGCTTCCAAGCAAAGTTTATTCAGCATCGACTCCTCCAAGCCCTGTGCCAGAATTGATCCCGCACACTTCCCTTCTTGCCTGCTGTGAGGGCATTGGCTTTTAAACCATCTCCTGGAGAAACAGCATTAAAGAAGAGGAAGGCCGTATTGATTTCTGCATCCTTCTGATGGACCCTCATCTTTCTTTTTAAGTGCAGAGGCATTTCTGTGGCTGTAAATCTCTCCGGCCATTAAAATATTATAGAATCTTTTCTCCCTAAAAAAAATAATAATATGGAGGAATACTTTTTTATTTCCTTATGGCTGTGAAGAAGAGCCCAGAAAAAAAGCACTTGTTTCAACCTCCATTTCACAGGAAGATTCCCCAGCTCTGCTCTCCGGTGATTTCTGCACAGGCTTCGCCTCCACCGCTGGGTTTTTCACTCGTGCCCAGCATGGATGGGGCTGCAGCACTGCTGGCCGTGGAAAGTCGTGCATGCAGGATGATGCTCCAACAGCCCAAGTGTTTCCGTAAGCAAAAGGATCAGAATTTGCAGAAAAAAATGTAATTTTCTGCTTGGTTCTCCTGGCTCCATCAGAGATGCCACCTGAGCTCTCAAAGGGACCAGCCGTGTGCTCCTGCTCACACACGCCCCAAGGTCCCAACTGCAGCTCTTCATCAGGAAAAAACCCACAACTACAACAGCTAAACTTCTTGGTTTCACTCAAAACACCCAGGGCGCTGAAACACACCGAAAATCTGAGGGAAACCGGAATTTGAGGGTAGCGAATTGACAGTTCAGGTTCGGGATGCGGCTGACGTTGCTGCTTGGACGGAGCTTATTTTTTCCCAGAGGTGTAGAGCCAGGAGTTGAGCACTTGCTGCAGTGCCCCGGTACACTGGGAAAGGGAAAATGTCCCCAGTTTTCTTATTTCCCCCACAGGATCCCAGCCCTCTCCCCACACGGAGGATGCTGCTTGCTTCTGGCCACAGTTTGCCAGCATTTACCCAGTTCCTTGGCCTCCCTAAGACATTTCTGTGCCTGCTGCCTTCAAGGCTCCCCACGAAGGGGGAGAAATGCCCAGGTGCATGGGCTGGGGGGGCAGGAGAGAGCGCTGCTCCACCGGCATGTTAAGCACCAGCAATGCGGTGGTGCTGGGGTACCTCAGCAGCTCAGGAGGTATTTCTGCTCCTCTGCAAGTGAGGAGATGCAATGCAAAGTGCCAGGGCCAGCCAGGCAGTGCCCCAGATGGTACCAAGCACCCTTGGCTCTTCCCTGTAGCCCTCAGAAGCTGCTTTCCATCACGGGCAGAAAGGCTGCGCAGCCGTTTCCAGAAGGCTCACTCTGTCTGTGCAGTCACCTTCTCCTGCTCAGCTCCTCCGTGCAGACAGAGACCCAGATTTTCCTGGCAGTTCTCACAAGAGAAGGTTCAGACCGGGGATCGGCAGCGGGTTCAGTAGCAGAGGCATAATTTCTGCCCAAAATGCTGCCATGGGGTGGTCACAGCACCGTGCTCTCAGCCCCAAGTTTCCCGTCCTGAATTTGTCACAAGCCCATGAGATTGTTTGCAGAGCCACCTGAGAGCCCAAGGAGGCCGTTTCCACCCCAGCCAGATGTGCCCAGGGACAGAGAGGAGGATGCAGAGGAGAAATACGGGTGGAGGGGATGAGAAGGAATGGGGGGAGTGAAAGCAACACATGGATATAAAGAAAAAGAGGGAGGACCAGAGATGAAAAGGAGAAAGCAAGGGACAAGGAGAAAATCAGAGAATGGGAGATGAGGTGGAGAGAGCAGGGGAGAGGGTGCACGGGGCCGGGGATGGGGAGCGCGGCTGCATGAAAAGGCAGCAGAAGCCCAGAGGGGAAAAAAAAAATAGAAAAGCAATGAGAATGAGAATTGATGAGGCACAGTGAAGGGAAGAGTCTTTTCATCAGCAAGTTTGCTGGATGAAGCCAGGAGATAAATCACCAAGTGGAAGGAGCCTTGGTCTCAGTGCTTGCACTGGCTGCCTCTCTCCCTCTGTCATCTGTCTAATAGCCCGGCTTCGGGAGATAAATGGCTGCAGCTGAGCCCGCGCTCGCCTGCCCTTCCCTCTCCCTTAGCAGCAGCAGCGAGAGGGGCCGACGCTTCCCTGGTGTGGCAGTGCTGTGGGGCAGGAGGTGATGGAGAACCACCCCGCCACCCCGAGGGGGCTTCCCCGCCTGCTTCTGGTCTGGGGAAAGCCTGACTGTGTGGCCCAGGCATCTCTCTGCAAGCAGCAGCCGTCCCCTGACGATGTCCCCAAGGGGCAGCAGCTGCCCCCATCCAACCCGTTCCACGCCCTGGCAAGCCGAGATCTCCTGCGGAGCCCTTGTCATTTGGGGGTGACAGTTTTAAGTAAGAGGTGCAGGCGGCAGCTGGACACGGCTCTCGCTCCCGAAGCTTTCCCGCGCCGCTGCGCTCGGGCGGCCGCCGGGTCCCCGCCGGTGGCCCTGCCAGCTCCTGTGCAGGCAGATGAGAAGTGGCAGCCAGATGCTGGGGGGAATCCCCATGTCCCCCCCCCACCCCGCTGCCTTTTGCTCTTTTCAATGGCGTGCTTCCAGTCTGCAGCCAGCCCCTGGGAGGAGATGCCACGGCGGGGAGCCCGAGTGGGATCCGGAGCGATGGGGACACGCTGGGGCATGGCTCCGTTCGGCTTTTGGGGTCTGCAGCCTGAGATGCACCCACCATGGCCTGGGTAGGACCCTCTCTGCACGCTGAGACATCAATAACAGACCAGATGTGCACCCCTCCTGCACGCACGGCCCCGCTGTTCCCCCAGAAAAACGAATCTGGGGGCAGTTTCTCAGCCCCAGCTGCTTGGGGTCAGCATTCCCCTGGTGGCACCCAGCGCAGTTTGTCCCCATGGGCTAAGGGCACGTCTCCCCTGTTTAAATCTTTATATAAAAGCTTCACGGGGTTTATCAGTGATTAAAACCAACAAGAAGTTACAGGGTTCTGTACCAATTACTTATAAAACTTTGAAATAAGGTACCCTGCTGTTATCTGAAACATCCTATATCACTTTTTTATCAGGAAGGAGAAGCTGTATTAAATTCTGCTGGGCTTTGCTGCAACGGCTGGCATTAAGAGGCTGGCTCTGGGGCCACGCTGCCTTCAGAGCTGTCACATCCCCTGCCCAGGGAGCAAGGATTTTGGCACTGCCACACGCACACCACGAGCTGGAGGTGTTCGGGTGCTGTTCATGCATTGAAACCCAGCAGGGAGAAGGGAAGGAGGAGCAGCCAGCAGCTCCATGTCAGCACGATGCAGCTGGGGACCAGGCAGGGGACGTGCACGGCGTTCCCACGTCCAGCACCACTTCGGGGTTTGGGGGATTAAAAAGCATTTTTAAATGCATTTTGAAAAGTGCTGGAGCTGGATCCCCACTGGGGTTGTGTGGCTGTGCAGAGTGCAGGATCAGGCCAGCCTGAGGGTGGATCTAAAAGCACGGGTACAGTATGGTAAATACATCCCAGGGGATCACTAAATCCCACGCATCCTGGATTAGCCACTTCTATAACTCTGATACTAATGGTATCTATTAGATAGCTGTTAATCTTGAATAAATGTTTTTAATGATCCACTGTTTAACATACAATAACTGACATATTAAATCTCAATTAAGCTGCAGAGATCAACTCATTATCTGGGGCTAATGGTGGCATGGATGGTGCAGAGACATAACTCTTTGGGCGTGGGGAAAAGGAAATAAATCCTTCAGGTGTCTCCGAGGCTCTGGAAAGTTTTCCTCGTGCAGGAGCTGCTCGGTGGCACCGAACACCACAGGGGATGGAGCAGGAACGGGGCGATTTGGGGCTGGTGACACCCAGCCGGGCAGTCGGAGGGATGCCCCTGCTGGCATCTCGAGTTGGCTGCAGCTGATACGGGCGCAGAAAAGGGCAAGAATTCCTCTGTGAAATACCTGATGCTTGAGTGAGGAAGCCTGGTGGCCAAATCCACCCAAATCTTCACTTTGTCACGGGAAGCAGCAGTTCCTCCAAATCAGCTATGGCCACGAAGCCCCAGCCAGGGCCATTTCCTTCCCAGACCCCAAGGGCGATGGAGAGCGGTGGCACAGGAGAGACACACGGCACGAGAAGAAAAACTGCACCAAGGGAGAACAGAGCATGGGAGGGCTCAGCACCCTGCCTGGCTGGAGACCTGGCAGAGGACCTGGCTCCCCGGGGGCTCCGATCTGCCCCCGCTGCCCATGGAGAGCTCCCAGGGACGTGGGTGGCTCAACCTGGTGCCGGGGGTAAGGGTTTCTCCGTCCCTATCTCAGCCCTATGCTGGGGCTGTAGCAAAGCACTTCAGGCTTGTTCTCGCCAGGCGCTGAGTCCTTACAAACCTGTTATGCTAGGCAATATCTCCGGAAACCAAACGCCTCCCGTTTCTGCCCTGCCCAATGGGGCCAGGACCGCTCGCATCTCCGAACAAGCGGCTTCAGGCTCTTGGGATGGAAAAGCCGCTGCTCCGTTCAGAGCAAAGATCCCGCCACAGACCTTGGCGAGGAGTTTGCCGCCGCGTCAGAAAATAACCTGATAAATAAATAACCACAATCCGCCGAATCCCCCCCGGTACCGTGGCAACCGAGCCTCCCGCACCGGCCCCAGCATCCCTCATCTGTATGCTTTGTCACGGCCCCGCACCATCCGCCGGGTTAGTGCCATGGCAACGCTGTGGTCTTTAAACACAGGAGTTTGTGCTGCGATCGCAAACAGCATTAGGCAATTTAATTAAGCAGCTGGCAAAGGAAAAACTTTGCCTGTTTGAGGCGTTTTATTAAATTCTGTCGTATTATGCAGCTCCGCATCCTCGCTGTCTGGTTCGAGGGATGGGAGGATGCTCCCGCCCCGTCCTTTCTGCAGCCTCAGCCCCGGCAAAGCAAACAAACAAAATGGGGGGGTGTGGGGTGGTGGCATGGGGGGACGGGTGGGAAAACCCTCGTGGGTCCCTGGAGCCGCTGCCCTCCCCGGCATCAGCAGCAAAGGCACCTGCCGGAGGGGCAAAGCCACGCTCCAGCCCCGAGCTGCAATTTGGGGTTTTCATCCCCCAAAAAAGCATTTACGCAAGGCAGGGAACAGACTCTGAAGCTAGCAATTTGGGGCTGCTGCTCTGCCGACTTTTCTGGGTGTTTCTTTCCTCGGTTAAGCCGTGTTTTGTGCAGGGAGATGCAGGGATGCTGTTTCTGGGCCTTCTCCCACATCTCTCCTGGCAGGGAGGATGATAGCGTTATTTCTGCTTGTCTAGGAGGAAGCCGGGAGATAAAAAAGCTGCTGGGGAGTGTGCAAAGCAAACAGCTCCGCTGGCTGCACCTCGCTATCGCTCTGATCCACCCGGAGCCGGTGGGCAGGAGCAGTGCCCGCTCCTTATCTGGATGCTTCTCCCCCTCGGCTTTGGATGTTTTTTAATGAGGAGGGCTGGGAAATAAGCCTGGGAAATAAGCCTGTTGTTCCTATTCTCTGCTTCCAGGCTCTGGAAGGGTTACAGCAGCTCTGCCCGCCTCCGAAAAGGACTCACAAGTGCCCAAGGCTTCTCTGTCAGCCCCCGAGTGTCCCGCGGGGCCGTGCACAGAGGCACCCACATCTTCCCTCATCTGCGGGAAGCCCCAGGCCCGTTACAGGGGGTAAGCAGCCCACAGCTCTCTCCTTTTGGCTGGGGAGCCCTGGAGCCACCTGGTTTTATCCCTGAGAATCGCTGGGCTGGTCTCCAGGTCTCAGGGTTAACCCGGGCATTTGTAAACGGCCAGCGAAAGCAAAGTGGCAAAGCTGGCTGGTCACTGCTCTGGCCGGCCAGAATAAATTAGAGGCTGGGAAAATGGATTCTCAGCCTAAGATCGTAGCTGGGCTGTACGTTGTTCTGTAAATTTTGAGTCCCTAACAAAAATCCGTGCTGCATTGGACAGCATCTCAGTGCATTTTGGGATGCTTCTCAGATGACTGGCACCATCCCCGGGCTGCAGCAGGCGCTGAACACCGGCTGTGCGCGGCCTCTGCAGTGCAAACCCCTTCCTCCTCCTCGTGTTCACCTTTCAAAAAGTCCAAATCCAGCCCACCCCTGGCAGAGAGGGGATGATAAAGGGAGAGGCAGGGTGGGGAAGGACTGACAGTAGCCCCTTCCACCCCGGCAGGGGAGGCTGCAGCTGACCGCAGGCACCTCCCCTGGCTCTGCTCTGCTGCTTTATTTCTTCCCAGTAATCCCCGCCTGCCATTTGCCCTTTCCAGCTGTTGCTGCACCGTCACTGTTTCCAGCGAGCTATCTCCTGGATCTTCCTCCTGAGTGGCAACAGTTAATTTAGAGCCCTTCACCCTGCAAAAGCCATCGCTGAGCCTCTGAGAGCCTCCCGCAGGGTTTCAAATGCCATTTGGCTTCTTAATCACCCGGAGGCTTAAGAAAATGTTATCTACGATCAACAAAGCTGAGAGCAGAGCGGCGCCCAGCACCTCCCTGCGGGCAGGATGAGGACCCTGGGCTCCCACCCATGGGCCCCGTGGGTCCGGAGCCCGCGTGGGACCCTCACCCTTGGGGAAATGCTCTGGGGAGCCGCTGCTGTGCCCACCCCGTGCCCTTTTTCCACTGCATTTTCACACCAGGACCTTGCTTGCAAGGCTTTACCTCCAGCCTGCCAGGGTTGGAGGACAAAACAATGGTTTTCTTCCCCAACCCGGTGTGCGCAGCAGCGGTGAGCGCCGCGCGGCAGCAGGGAGCTGTGCCGCAGGCAGAGCCTGTGCCTGGCACCGCCGTGCTGCGGCCGGCAGACAAACAGCCCCGGCGCTGTAATGAGCTCCCCCGTTCCTCCTCCCCGCCGTGCTGTTCAATTATTCAAGCGAGCTCCTGAACTGCCTGGAAAACACCTCCAGGTCTTTCCTAATGAGCTCGCCACGGACCCGAAGTCCGAGGCTTGGGAGCAGGGAGAGCCAGGTCCTGCTCCGACACGCAGGCACCGAACAGGAACACGGAGAAGGGGGGATGTGATGGGTCACCGCTGTGCCCCCAAAAGCTGCAGAGTGGCTGGCAGGTCCCTACGGCCCCGGGCTGCCCGCATGGCCCCACAGACATCCCACTCCAGGAGGAGGTGGCTGCTCCGTGCCCTGCTGTGCAGAGCAGTCGGAGCTGCAGCAGTGCAGGCAGCAAAGCCACGAAGCACAGGAGCAGTAACGCCTTTCTCCGTGTGCCCTTCATTTCCCCCTCCAGCCCCTTTCCCTCCTGCCAAGCCCCACGGTGCCCTGGGCAGAGCCTGGCCATGTTTTTAGCCTGGCGTGGGGCAGGAGTGGGGCACAGCGGAGGCAGCCTCTCATCCTGCACGGTGATGTCCCTGTGCCATTAGCAGGGCACCTTTTCTGCTATTTCCTGGCATTTTCTGGTGGCAGGCTCCCGTGACTGACACCACAGCTGCCACACAACTCCCCGGGGCCATGGGAGCACCAGGATGGGAGGAGAGGAAGCAGTTGAGGGGACAGCAGCCGAGGCGTGCATCTTCCTGGGAGGGGGGGACTTGGCCTCGGCCAGGCTGGCCACGAAGCCAAAGCTTTAACGTTTGCTTGGCAGCCCCCGCAAGGGGCTTAAGTCTGCAGTCTGCTGCCTGTCAGTGGCCTTTTGTGCTGGTGCTTTCGGGCTATGGGGGGATGAAAATGAGCATAGAGAGAAAGTGGTGGGGGAGGAGGGAAAAGAAAGGAGACCGAGACATCCCCCGTGGGCTGAGGCACTGCGCGGGCTGCTCCCACTACTCAAATTCCCACCCAGCTTTCATCTTGGGAGGGATTTCCCACACTGCCGAGCTCCTCTACAGCCTGGGAAAAGCCCCAGGAGTCTGAGGGGACACAGGAAAAACAGATAAATCCCTAAAGCAGAAAATCCAGGAGCACTCCAGCTCTTTGCCCCAGCACTGAAGGCAGGGGCAAATGCTCCAGCAGACCCCTCTGCCTCGCTGCTCTCGTTTGGGAGATGTCTTCTGCAGGACCTCAAGGGAGAGCACCCATGGGTGACACCATGGCTTGTCCTAGTCCTGGTTTCAGGGAGGAGGAGAGATGCCTGAGAGTTGACACCACCAAAAACCGAGCAAGACAACCCCAGGCTGGTTTGCAGAGTCCTGGCCTTGAAAGCGGAGCAGACGCGAGTCCCAGACGGCCCGGTCAATTCCAGCTAATAAAAAGGATATTTCACACATCAGGCACTTCGCAGACACGTTAATGAGAGCAAACAAAGGCTCTGCGATGCAGATTAGGGGATGCAGAAGAGCAGCTCCCAGGATGGGCACTGCTGGTCGCAGCCCACCCGGCTGGTTGCCGTGGCCAGCCCGGTCCCGGGGGGTACCCATGGGAGCACCCAAGGGCCCACAGCCAGACCCTGCCCCATGGCAGCTCCGTGAGGCTGAAACAGCAGCGGGGAGGGGCAGGGTTCCCAAACCAGCCCCAAATGGTGGCACTGGAAGCACAGTGCCCTGCAGCGAGGGTGGGAGAAGGGTGCTGTGACCCCAAAAAGCTGCACTGCACAGGACCTATCTTGGCCCTAATTCATCCAGACTCATCCCTTGTCGGTCCATGGGATGGGAAAGGAAAGCAAACCCAGCGCCGTGTAACCCCAGCACGTAACGCAGCAGAGCAGAGGTGAAGCGCAGGATAAGGAGGGAAAATTCCTCCCTGATCCAGCCTGGGATCAGCGAGCGCTCCTCCTGCCCCGCACGGCTGCAGGAATAACCGCGCGGTGCCCAGCAGGGAGCAGAGGGGGCCGGAGCTGGGCAGTCCCAGGTTCAGGGGGATTTGGGGTTTGCATCCAACACGCTCCTCCCTGTCTCAGCCCAGGCACTGGGAAGCAGCAACCCACGAGGCAAAGAGGGCTCAGCATAAAAAAAGATTGGCAAACTACAGCACAAGTGGACTCTGAGCCAGGATCCTGCCTTTGCTTCAGCTCCAGAGACATCCAGAGCTTCAAACTCTGCTAATGCCAGGTAAAAACTGAATCCTGCTACTTCCCCCATGGACTATCCAGAAAGGGAACCATCGCTAGAAGGGTTAATTTCTTTTTTTCCCTTCTTTCCTAAAGGAGAGATTTCATGCCATGCTGAATAAATAAAATAATGTGATATTACAAAAGACTGCAGCACAGTGTATTAGATAGCACAGCACCGTTGCAGGGCGTCTGTCAGCACCAATCACCATGACTGATGACTTATCAAGAATGGACCTGACATTTCCAAATGAGCTGTTTTGATAGAGTTGTCATTCAAAGGGGATCCGAAATAAAATAATAATAATAATAAAAGCACCGGATAGGAACAGGAAGGAAAAATGGGAAACATTTGGTGCCTTCGTCCCACCTATTTAAGGGCTCCCAGCTTGGCAGCGAGACGGGTTGGTGTACAGCACAGGCAGTTCAGCAGGGATGCACGCAGAGTCCATATGGTTGGGGAGAAACCGGCCGCATCCTGCCTCCAGAAGCAAAGCTTTGCTGAAGCACAGCCACAGCCTGAGCTTCTCTTCCAGATCCAGCACACAGCCAGGCTGCGGAGAGACAGGGCGACCCGGCGGGGCAGGGCTGGCATGCTAATTGACGCAGGGGTCGCGCAGCCCTGTCCTTCCCCTCAAAGGGCTTTTAAACCCCTCGGAATTTAGAGATAATTACATATCTACATGTTTTGTGAAAATAGCCAGCTGGGAAAGGCTTCGGCAAGTGTTTATCCCCCTGCCAGGGACTGAAGATGTTGACAGAGCAGCCCAGCCTGACCGCAGCGTGCTCCTCCAGGGCTGCTGCAGCTGCTCGGCATCAATCGGCACACCCGCGGCACGTTGTTACGCCCCCGTTGTGCTTGGGCTGCTCCCAGGGCAGGGGCAGCAGCAAGGGGCAACGCATGGGCAGAGCCTTGCAAAGCAGCCGAGCCCTTGGGATGGAGGGAAACGCACAGCTGCGTCCCCTCCGGGCACTCCAGCAGAGCCTCGCTGCTCGGGGAGCCTTCCCTCTCCTGCAGGATGGGGGGCTTGGAAATGCAGCCCCCCCAGGGCCAGAGGCAGCTGAGCACAGGGCAGGGCTGCGATCATGCTCCCAGCGAGCCCCTTTGCCCTACAGCGAGCAGGAGCAGGGCTGTGGGTGCAACCCCCCCAGCGTGGGAGCATCCCCAAGGTGGGCACATCTGCAGCCAGAGCCCCCCCTGTTCTTGCATGGCTGGGAGATCCATGGGGGAAGAAACAGCCCGAGATCAAATCATCACCATCGTCAGGACTGAGAAAATACTGTTTTCCAAAAAAAGAGCCACAGAAAATCCCCCTCGCCTGACTGACTCCGGAGATATTCATCCATTCGAGACACGGAAGCACAGAGAGGGGCTGTTTTTGGAGGAACTTTCAGATGGGCCATTACGGGTTTAAAAGGACTGTAAAACAAATAAGCCTGCTGCTGGATACAGGCATGTGTGTGCATCCGTACGTGTGGTAAGGGAAGAGAGAAATTCAAAAGCAATTTTCAAGGAAAAACCTACTTGGGAATGACACGCCGAGTTCTTCCTCATACTGCAGAGCAAATAAAAGGACTTTGCCTTTCCAGTGCCCTCCTCTGGGGCAGGGAGGAGAGGGACGAGCTCCCCCTCACACCACCCAGGTGTTGGGGCCAGGCTCCCCCAAGGCTGCACACGCAGATTTACAGCCCGAGGCTCTCAGAAATGAAACCACCGCAGGGAAACGCTCCCAGAACTGCACAGGACAGGCTCACCGCTCCCCACAGCCACTCTGCCACCGAGATCCTCCCACCAGCTGCGAAATATCTGCCACGAGCCCCTCAGGGCTGGGAGTTAATGAGCTCAGAGCCCGACTTTCACATCTCCGACTTCGCAGCAAAGCGTCACCGCTCAGCACCCCCCACCGCCACCCAGCACCTGCCCAATTAAGCTCTTGGCTCCTGGGTGGCTCTGACGGGGTCTTCCTGGCCCCGATGAGCCCCCGTCATTAGCTGATTACCGCCCACAGCAGTGGTGTCACCTCTCCCCAAGCTGCCACTCATCACCTCGGTGGCAGCGGGAGCTCTGCCGATGACCCCGAGATGCGCAATGCCGATTCGGTCAAATTTGGGAAGGTTTTTGTGACCCTCCGTGGCTGAGCAGGGCTGGGCTGCTCCGGCTGGGGGCACGCTCACGGGAACAATGGGGTCGGATACCGGGGTCTGAGGGGGTGAGGGGGCAGCCTGCGGGTTGCAGACCCTGCGGTGCGTGCAAACACGGGGCGGGTGGTGGGTGGTGGGGGGCAGAGGGGATGCACGGTGCCGGGGATGCAGGAGGGAAAAGCAGGGAAAGTGGTGTCAAGGATACAGCCGGTGCCAGGCTTTGGGCCTTCCAGGAGAGATTTTAATTGTTTTTGGCTTCGGACAAGTCGGACTTTGACCTCAATTATGCAGGCAGCTAACTGAATCAGTGACTGAGCCCAAGGTGTCTGCAAGGCACGGTGCTTCTGACCCCAGGCGACGGCCATGGAGCGCGCTGGGGGCAGCGTCGCTGCTGGCTTTTCCCGAAAGAGCCTGAAGAAATGGGAAAGCATAAATCTGGTGGCAGGAGAGGCAGGGTCAGCAGGCCACTGCACGGAGCTGGCAGCTTGGCAAGGGTGCTCGTGGTTTAAGCCCCAGCATGACGCTGCTGGCAGCACGCTGGGTGCTGCAGGAGGCTGACGAGCAGGACGTGATTTCACTTGAAGCGGCCCAGAGAGCCATCGCGTGCTTGCCGCAAGTTCCTCGCCACCCCTCCACCCCAAACTGGAGATGGCGTTTTTCCCTGAGACATTTGGTTACGTAGCTGTCACTTAATCTTCATCTCACTAACACGATCTATTTCTCCTCTTCCCCTCCCTCCTGCCCCCAGCTCGCTGCTGCGGGTTTTAATAGGGAAAGGCTCCGGGGCTGCAGCATGCCGCAGGGGAGCCAAGGCCCGGCATAGGGCTCGAGGGCACGCTGAGCCTCAACCTCTCAGCCTTTTTATGAGCTTTGAAACCAGCTTTCTGTTTCATACAGAGGGCACAGGAAGTCTGTTTTCCCTTTAAAGCAAAGCCAGTAAAACTGATGCTCAGGCCGTATTCAGGTTTGGGCGATTACTTCTTGCAGGCAGCTCCTTCCCCCTGCAGCCCCAGCTGGTGCTATTAAAGAGCTGCCCCCAGAAGAGGCTCAGCCTCCGTCAGGATGAAGGAGCCCTCTCCTCGGTGCTTGAGCTAAAATTTGCAGCCCCTTGGGGCCGGGAGCGGGGCAAGCTGCGTGTGGCAGAGCCGCCGCCAGCTTGGGAGCGCTTTGCCCTGCGCTGATCAGGAGATGCACAGAAGATGCAGAGCGGGAGGGGGCCGGGTTTCTCGGAGCTGAGCGATGCGACACGCAAACAGACACAGCTCCCGAGGCTGCTGCAGCCTGGAGACAATTTGGGTGCCTGCTTTGCATCGAGGATGGAGGTGAGGGGAGCGCGGCTGCGTGCG
Source organism: Anser brachyrhynchus (assembly GCF_964034855.1). Lineage (NCBI taxonomy): Eukaryota > Metazoa > Chordata > Aves > Anseriformes > Anatidae > Anser > Anser brachyrhynchus. The sequence goes on along the minus strand of NC_137720.1, from coordinate 3,097,086 downwards.
CAGGTCAGCAGAAAGTAGCGGGGGAGTTTTGCAAAGTTCACCAAACTCGGTGATATTTCTCATCCAGACCCCACCGGGCATCACGCGACTTCCAGCCGAAGCTACACCACAAGCTCACTTGGTATTCAAGACCCAGCCACCTCCTTCTTCAATCTAAATTAAGTATTAAAGTGAAAGGCAATTCAGTGAGACGCCGAATTCATTAGGAAGCATGGCTAGATCTGAAAGGTGCTGTGGATGATAACACGGCGGGGATGTGGGGACAGGAGGGGGGGCCCAGACAGAGATGTACAAGCAGCAGTGAGTTAAAATCAGAAGGGGGAAAAATCAGTGCGTTATTTCAAATGAAGATTAAACGACAGCCCCCCGCTTCAAAGGGCAAGCGGGAGAGGCTAACAGGCTGTGACAAACCAGAATGCACGGACACAGGCAGCCAATTCCCTTTAAATAAAACTTTTATTGGCCATGATGTCTGAAAACAAGCAGCACACAATAAAAATTAATGTTTTCCCCTGCCTCCCCGGCACTCCCCAGCCCGGGAGGGCCTCGGCGGCTGGGCCCCCCTCGCCGTGTCCCCGCTGCAGTGGGGGGAGCGGTGGGGCCGTGGGAGGAGGAGCGAGACGGAATCACTTAGCCTTCATTAGGCCAAATTAAAATCAGAACTGAGATGACAATTACAATTTGTGACCGGCTAATTGTTCGCCTCAGAAGCTGATCATTGTGCAGATTGGGGAAATTAATTGTTGGCGATCCCAGGTGGGCCGGCGTCGAACCCTGCCGAAGACGCGGTGCCGCTGCAGGCGCTGCCGCCTGCTCGCCAGCCAGGAGCCACATCCTGCCCCAACGGGGGTCTCAAACCAGGCTGTGGACCCCCAGGGGTCTGCAGACCCCCAAAACCGTCTCTGTATTCTGACAGCCCACCCTGAGCAGCTGCAGGATTGCTCACTCCTGGTTTCAGCGCATGGTGTGGAGCGGAGCACCCATGGGACCTGCCACCTCTGCAGTGGGAGCACCCAAGCACCCACTGTCCTTGCCCCCCCAGGTGGCACGGTGGCTTTGCCCACAGATGTCCCTTCCAGCCACCAGGTGCCTTCCAATAGGACTGGGAGCGCTGTAGCTGGGGCCGAGCGCCGTGTCAGCCCAGCTCCCATCCGTCAAGCCCGCCCCTTCAGAGCATCCTGCTCGAATTTATTTTCTCTCTTCTTTATCCCCAGGGTGCTTGGGTGCAGGGTGCTGCGAACGCTCGCGTATAATTATAGCTCCAATGGGGCTGCCAGAGAGGGGGAAGGTGCCAGATTTCAGCGGAAACGGAGACCTCCAGCTTCTGCCTTCTTCCACCCTCGGGCTTGCTGGCAGGCTCCCCGGGCACTGCGCTGCCTGCGTGGGCGCCGGCTCCCCGCGGAGCCCGGGCTGGCATCGGCCCCGCAGCCTGGGGAGCTCGGGCTGGGCACAGAGAGGGCTCTCCCACTGGCAAGCCCCCCTTGCAATCTGCAGCGGGGTCCTTTGCAACCTGCTGCAGGCACCACGCTGGCAGAGGGGCTGCTTTTCCCTCTCCTCCTCCGTTTCCTTCTCCTCCTTTTCCCTCTCCTCCTCCTTCTCCCTCTCCTCCTCCTTCTCCTTCTCCTCTCTTGCAATACTTAAAGCATCCCTCATGGACCGCAGCTCCTCTCCATGGACACAGGGTCCCAGCCCAGCCCGGGGGGCCGTTTGCCCACGTATATCTGAGGCTCAAGCAGCTCCCGAAGCCCCGGCAGCCTGGGGGAGCTGGCGGCACGGAGCGGGGAGCGCTGCGGCAGCGGCTGCCAGCGCCTGCCAGCAGCCGGGCACGGGGCTGCGCTAGCTCCTGGGGCTGTACACGCCTGTTGAGCTGCGACAACATGACAGCAAGAGTAGCTCATAATACACACAAGTGTGTGTTTGTGCCTTGCAGCGGTGTGCGCGCCGGAGAGACAGGTGCATGCCAGGAAATTATGATATACATTTCCGTGACACACCGTTTCCCTCTGTTGTAAGCCGCAGATACAGAAGACCCCACAGATTGTTAGGGATGGAGGAAACAAGGGCTGCCCGCCGGGAGGAACGGGCTCGTTAACAATTTGGGACAAGATTTTCAAAGGGCTCATCTCCCGTGAGCCCGGCTGACTGATACAGACAGCTCTGAAGCTCTGGACAGTGAGTCTTTGTGAAAAATCAAGCCAGTTCTGCACAGGAGCTGGGAGTGAAGAGGGATGCTCACATCTCTTCCATTTATTTCTGCATCCCTCTAATCAAATAAACAAGTGGCATGCCTAGAGCTGCAGCATGCAGGGAAAGGCTGCCTGAGCCTTCCTCTCCAAAGGCATTGAAGTCCCAAGAAAGTGCCCATCGCTCCGTGGCGCTCCCGGCTACTCGGACACCCCGGGGTCCCCAACACACCGGGCACCTGCACCAGGGCTTTGCCCCCATCCAGCAGGCATCTTGTCCCTAAAACCTAGAGGCAGCTGCCCAGGGTGACCCTGTCCTGGTGAGCAGGGCTGCAGATGCTGCCTGTGGTGCATCAGCCCCAGTGACTTTCCCCAGCTGACTGGCATGGAACCAGAAGGAGCACGAGGGGCACGGACAGTGGGGCTGGCACGTATGCAGAGCACCTCACCCCATAAACCTCCCCCCTTCCTACCTGCACCAAGGCCAAGGGCAGCATGCTGCAGAGAGGGGATGCTCGGGGCAATGTCAAGGGCTTTTGAGCTCTGCCCCCCAAGTGGCACGAAGCAAACTGGTGGGGAAGCAAACCCAAGCTTTGGGCTCTGACGGGGACAGAGAGGAGGGCAGCCTCCTGGGGAGGACACATCCCTGTCTTTGTGTTGGCCAAAAAATAACAGGTCCCTGGAATAAGGTGTCACCTCCCAGTTAAAGCACTGGGAAAGCAGCTCTCGGCAGCTGGGGCGCCGGGGCCAAGCGCTGCCCGCCGCCCCATCTCCCACCTGGGCTTGCTTTGGGCAGAAATGCTCTCACTGCAGTGTTTTGATGCCAGTCCCTTCAGAGGGATGAATCGAGGCTCTTTAAATTTTCTTCAGAAGGGATGGGTGGGTGGGGAGGAACAGGTTATTAAACAAAGCTTAAAAAAAAAAAAATAAATAAAAGGAAAGAATTCCTGAGTGTAATTAAAATCTAAACCGTGATGGGATGTCTGCTGTTATTTCTCTAGAGATGCCTGTTGTTGGAAACAATATTTCTTCAGCTAAGCAGCATTGCTGCAGGCAGGGAGTGCTGCCCAGGCAGTGCTGAGAGCAGAGGCAGGGACGGGAGGCCAGGGACCTGGCTCTGTCCCTGTGGTACCAGCCCCCCCCCAGCAAGGCTCACAGGGCTAGCAGAGCCCCCAGCAGCATGGGCTCCCCGGGACACTTGTTTTTGGGGTCTTCCAGCCTCCTCCCAGTGCTGGATCTGCAATGGGGCTGCTCAAACCCCCAGACAGGAGGTGGTCGTGGATGCACGGCGAGCAGCATCACTGTCCCATAAGTACTCGGGCATCTCAGCCGACACTGAACTGCCCCCTGCGAGCTTGCTCCTTGTTGTTTCCATCTTATTTGTGCCTCTGCTGGTGGATTAAGCTGCTCTTGCAGGAGGGAAGGGAGCCTGGAGGTCCCCAAGGGGCAGCCCCAAGGGCTTGTAGGGGCACAGACAGGGTTTAGTGCCCACAAGCAGGCTGCCTGGTGGGGAGGTGGCAACCCCTTGGGGTCACATCACACATGCACCATGGGGCCAGAGCAGCTGGGGTTGGAGCCCAGCCCTGCTCCGCTCGGTTTTCAGCAGGAGAAAGGTCAGGATGGCAACGCGACTGCTTATAAGTGCCGTGAAATCAGGTTAATTTCTAATTACGGGAAAGTCTCTCCCTGGTATCAAGCTGCCATGTCCTGGCCTCTATGGCCGTGGGGCTGTGGAAATGCTGGGGTTCTGCAGCAGCTCCTGGGGGCCCCCGGACCCCGCAGAGTAGCCCTGGAGGTGCTCTAAGGACACGAGGCCCTCCCCAGCCCACCCCCGCAGGCTGGCAGAGGCTCCCCTGAGAAAAACAAAGCAAAAGCTGCTATGGGCTGGGGGCAACCCGGAAAACGATGGGAGCAACCCCCTGCCTCGGTGCTGCAGTAGCTTTTCACCGACCCTAGAAGCCTACGAGTATCCCTGGGATTTTATCTGCACACACAGATTTCTGCGCAGGGTGAACCATTTTGGCTAGTAATTGCAAAGCTGACGTTTTGGCAGCATTTTAGGACATGGCAGCCACAAAGAGCACGCTGGTGGCGTTACAGGTGGGACGTGAAGCTGCTCCCAGCCCTGCCGGCAGCTTTGTGCCCAGCCTCTGCTCACCCTCCAGATCCCACACGCAACACAGGCAGCAGCACCCCTCCAGGAAAGGGAGCCGAGCAGGGCTGTGGCTCTGAAGGAATTACGCAGAGCTGTTTAGAGCCACACTCTCACCAGCCCAAAAACCGCCTGAAAGCCCTGCATTGATCTCAGGACCCAGGTACGGATTCAGCTGCCAGAAATTGGCCCCAGGTGAGGGCAAGAAGACTTTCCGAATCTCCAAAAAAGCCTCCAAGCGTTTGTCAAGGCAAACGCTGGCCAGCCCCGGGTCCAAGACGTGCTTTCAGGCAGACAGGGCCGGGCAGCCCTGCTGGAGGCGTTGCTGCTCCCTCTCCATCCCAACAAACTGCTCAGAGATGTCATGAGCAGCTAGGAAGTGCCTAAGCCACCCCAACAGACCCGAGTGAAGGATTGCTTTCGGTATTAAATAGGGATTAAAAAAAAAGAGAGCATCGATTTTTTCTCTCTGGGCTGAGTTTCACCAAGGGAAACCTTGGATGTCCTGCCAGCACGGCTGGAAATCCTAAGCAGGAGTCACACCCCAGAGCCCCAACAAACCCCATGTGCATGGGCCCCCTCTTGTTTCCCTGCTTTCTGCTGCCTCTGGCTCCTGCAAGAGCCGCTCCTCTCCAAGCCCCATGTGCCCGTACCCTCCTGGCCTCCTCTCAGCCTCCCCAGGGATAAAGGAAGCTGGGATTTGGGCCCCTGCCTCGTACAAAGGGTGGGCAGGGGGCTCCTGTCCCTGCTGCTCCCCACGAAGCAGTGCCCAAGTGGGGCAGCACCGGGGCAGCCCCCCCAGCCCGACCCCGGCTGCGGCACCGCACGGGATGCGCCCGCTCTTCGGGGCCGAGGGGAGGGAAGCCAACCTCCGACAGCCCCCCCAAAAAAAAGCTGTAGATTACTGCAAATGCCAATAAGTCATTAGGAATCCCAAGAAAAATGTGTGGTTGCCATAGCAACTGCCATGCACGGCGTTCGGGGGATGCTTCGCCCCTTCCGAGGGCACAGAGCAGCGCGGGGTGGGGTGGAGGCAAAGCCCCGCACGGTGCCTGGAGAAGCCACGGGAAGGGTTTGGGGAGGTGGTGGCGTCCCTCTGGGATTTGGGGGTGCTGAGCCCCGCCTGGGGAGCCACCAGCAGAGACCACAGGGACACTTTCTAAGGGATGGGGACCAATGAGTCCCCCACGAACCACAGGACTCATTCTGCTACCGGAGGGGACACAGGAGGGAAGAGCACGGGGATCCGAGGAGCATCCCAGTGGTTCCTTCCCTCATGTCCCCATGCTGACTGCAAAGACCCCGATTTCCAGGGCTGCCCCACACCCCCATGCTTGGGCAGGCACTGGGTGACCGCGGGGACAGGCCGTGCCCTGGTGGTGATGCTCTCCCACCCGTGCAGAGCTGCTGGACCATTCATCCAGCCTGGCGCAGCATGGTGCCCAGCGGTGCCCAGCCTCCCGCACTGCTCCTTTTCCATTGCTCATTTTGACAAATGCTTTAGAAAAACTAATTCCCCGTTCTGCTTCTCCCCCCCCCTTTGTCTTTCCTGCCCCCTCCCTCACCCACAGCAACCCACCAGGTGCCCAGAACCACCCCTGTCCCCCTGGGTGCCGCCGGTGCGCCCACAGCAGCCAAACCCCGCTCCCGTCCCCCCCACGCCACACGTGCCGTGACAGCAAGCTGTCACCCAGCACTACAAGGCTCCCTGCCATCTCCATGCCACCGTATCAAGCCGTGAGATTGAGCTGAAGTGTTGGCTGTTGGCAGAGCAGGGGAAGTTGCTGCTCTCAAAATCCTCCCTAGGAAATGCAGCCCTCGGTGGCCCCACGCTGGGTCCCCCCCAACGCCGGCGGCGTGCCGCAGCTGCACATGGCTGGCGGAAATGTCACCCACTTTATCTTTAATTCACAAACACCGCCTCCCCCCTGGGATCTTGCTTCTTTTCCTTTTCCTTTTTTTTTTTTTTCCCCTTTTGGTTTATTCACAGGATCAGACCTCTTCCGAGCGTGCATTAGTGGCTCATCGCCTCTTCGTCATCCCTGCCTGCTGCGGAGGTGGGGGAGCCGCACCGAGGGGCAACCCTGGGGCAGCCGGGGGATTTTTAGGGGGATCAGTGCCTGGCTGAAGCAGGAGGGGGCTGAGGGGCTGCCTGGCCCCCAGCACAGCAGGGTGACACCCTGTCACCCCTCTGTCACCTGCTGTCACCCCTTTGCAGGGGGTGCAGGACTCAGCCCGGGGAAGGCAGGAGCTGCTTGGAGCCTCTCCGTTGCCTCCGGCTGCAAACTTCTCCCCGCTCCCCGCTGGGGTTTTTAAAACTCATTTAGCTCCCTAATTCCATTATTTACAGGCACTGCCCGAGGAGACCGTCTGCACCAAGGACACCGGGAAAAATGAAGATGGCCCCGAGCCCCGGGCAGGGTGGCTGGAGCGGCACCAGCCCCGCGCTGCGTCAGCCCCTGGTGGGGTGGGAGAGGGACACGGCTCCGTGGGGAGCAGCAGAGCCGCTCCGTGATGCCGAGCATCCGCCCCCCTTTTCCCTTCCATGCACACCAGCAATTTTCCTGGAGGGAAACGACTCTGTCTGCACGCTGCTCCCGCTCTCCGTCTCCATTCAGCACCCATAAAAATGGAAAATCAAGCGAAATGCGATCTCAGGCTCCCCTGCAGCTTGGCGCGAGCTGAGCGAACAGCACTGCGGAGCCCCTGGGCTCTCCCCGGCCCCCCCGGCCCCCCGTGCTGCAGAGCGGCAGCAGTCGTGCTGCTGCCAGCCCTGAGCAGAGATTTGGGCACGACAAGCGATGGCTCTCGGATGTAAACAGCCCCGCTTGTGTGGCTTCCATTGAAACCCGAGCACAGCAGTGAGAACACAGCGTGGCCAAGCCGGGGACGGGCGAAGCAGCAAGGAGGGAGCCAACAAAATGCTAAAAAGCCCTAAAGATATCTGGAGTGTGGCTGGCCCTGCTTGACAGCTTGATGGAAAGGCAAGAAAAGAGAGGGGAATTCAGCAGGACACGGGGCAGCCCAGGGACAGGCACCAGGACAGCTTGGTGGGACAGCTCTCACATCCCACAGCATCCTGATGGAGCCAGCCCTGCTCATCAGCCCTTCGAATGCTCGACAAAGGGTCGGATCCTGCACGGTAATGCACGCGCGCCGCACAAACCCAGCCCTTCCAGAGCCCGACTGCCCAGCCTGGAGCAGCGGCAGCACGTAGGAGGAAGGAAAAGTGACTCAGAAATAGGAGCCGGTGAAAATTTTCCATGTCTCTAAAAGCACTTGCTGAAAAATGCAGCTTCGGATCAACTGCAGCGATTTGCAAATTCGGATCAGACGCTGCAAAGCCTCCCAGAGCAATGTGTCTGAAGGCCGAGCGGACTTCTGAAGTCAAGTCAGCGGCTTTGATTAGGCATTTCCAAACTATGTTTTGAACAGCTGAACCATTGAATTAAATTTAATTATCATGCTATGAAAGAGTGACGGACACCTAATTAAAATGCTTATTCCAGCATGAAACGAAGCGGTTCATTTTTTGGTAACATTTCACCACTAGAAAAACAAACAAGGCAACAAACAAACATTTCTTGTTCTATTTTCAGGTGACTAGATGTTAGCTTTTTTTTCCCCCAGTTTTTCCAGCCCGTTGCTCTCTGGCCACGCAGGCCAGCTGGGACACGGGGAGAGGAGGTTCCCTGCGTTTTCTTCCCCCAAAACCAGAGGTGGAGTTAGCTCCGTCTGCCTCGGGGAAAGGCTGGTTGAAATGCAAAACCCCCTTTATGCTGATTACAAACTCCTGGCTGATGAAGGCTTTTAAATTCAAAGCAAGCATTAGGAAGTCTGGAAGAGGCACAGCGGCTTGTCTTCGTGCAAAGCAATTTTCCCAGCTTGAACCTGCAAACGGGCTCAGCTCCGCTTTGGTCACCAGGACGGACAAAGGGAGGCAGGCTCCGACCTCACACGCCAGGTTTGGTCCCAGAGCGGTTGTTTTATGGCTGGTTGTAAACGCCACAAAATACGGTTTTCTAATAGAGCCTGGGATAGGCTTTTAAATCCAACGGGTGGCTCTGGAGCCTGGAGGGGTCAGAAGATATCAGAGCATTTATAAGCTGCTGGAGGGGGAGGCTGGCATTAATTCTGAGTGGAGCTGGTGAATAATTTATCACAAGTAATTTATTGACTAAGTTTGTCTCTTTTGCCTGTCTGGGTGAAAAGCACCCTGGTGCAGAGAGCCAGCACAAGACTTAGGCACCACTTAAGTCCCAATTAAGCCCTTTGTGAATTGTCTGGGAACGGATCCCAATTTTCCCATATTTATTTGTTATTCAGAATTACACGCCAAGCAGAGCCGACACATAATTCCTGCTCTGCCTCGTGTTTGCAAACAGCTCGCGGGGAGCCCCCGCCATGCGGACGTGAGCCATTTCGGGGGGCACTGGGGGCACTCGGGCCCCAACCCTCCCCGCCTGGGGCAGGGGCATTGGTGGGACCCCATACCCCATGCCAAGGGGACCCCATGCCCCCCCCTGCCAGGCAGTAAATGGGGATAGGTCTGGGGGCTGCCACCCCCTGCCAAGTCCCTGCTGCTCCCAGGGCGATTTCTGGCATTTTCTGCCTTCCTAAACCCACCCCTAGGAACAGCCTTTTACAAACCCACTTTAAATGTATTTATCACAAAATCTCTGCCGTCAACCGCTGCCAAACCTGCGCATTTATTTCACCGTCTGTGAGCTGGCTGCTGTCCTGGGATGGGGTCAGTCGAGAATGAGGGGAAGGGCCTGGAAAGGACATGCTTGGGGACATGTACAAGAGCCCCACAGGATGCAGAAGGTGGCCAGGGCATGGCCAGGGGTCACCTGGAAAAGCTCTGCTTGCAAAGCTGAGTGCATCAACAAACGAAGCCTAAACTCAACCCCAAACCCAAAAAGGCCATCTCCCTTTTTAAGAGCAAGTTCTAAACTCATCTAATTTTAATGTTTTTCCATTCCCAATGCATTCCCAGCAAGCAGGAGGGAGCACTCCTGCTGCAATCCTCCTCCTCGAGGCTCTGGCAGCCAGGGCTGGGCTGAGAGCTGCAGCTCGCGCTGCAGAGCACAGGCGAAGGCATTTCCCCGGGAACAAACATCCCATTTCCAGGAGGAGAAGCCGAGGCTCGGGTGCTTCCCCATCGTGCTGAGCTGAGGAAGAGAAGCCACCGGGTGCCTCACACCTCTCCATGCCTCCTGGCAAAAAGGGGTGGTGGTGAGCTCCTGCTTGCAAGGACCCCGCGGGGACCCTGGTCCATCCTTTCTGCCCTTTAGGAAATCTGCCTTGTGTAGATGGGAATTTTGTCTTTTAGGACAAGCTCCCCAGAAGAGAAGAGGCATTAGTGAGCAGGGTCAGCCCCGAAGGTGTTTTAGGAGTTGCGTTCAGATGCTGGGAATAAAGAATGGGAGAGAGCCCTGTGCTGGCCCTCCCTGCACTAGGAGAGGTTCTGATGGTGACAGCTCACCTTCCAGGTGCCCACCTGCACTCAGCTCGGGACCTTCCCAGCCCAGCCCAGCCCTGAACAGAGCCAGAAATTCAGCATCCCATCCCCAAACAGCGGCGATGCCTGCGGCGAGGAGCGAGGACGAACCATCTGCTGCTGGGAGCCAGCACGGCTCTGCAAAGCAGACGGGGCCGTGGTGGGATGGAGCTGCCGATGCTCTGCCCCGTGGCGGGCACCGGTGTCTTTGTGGCCCCTGCCGAGGCTCAGGGGGGCTCCCCGGCCCCCCGCCAGGTGATGCTGCAGCCCGACACAGGGCGCTGCTGGGGGGAGATTTCCCAGCCCGAAGGCCTAACGAGGTGGAATGGGTTTGGTGGGATCCTGCCAAACTCCCCCCATTTCCCTGCCCCAAAAGGATTTTGCGTGCTCTTTGATGGGTGTTGCCGCAGCTCTGCCCCAGCTGCTGGTGCTGAGCTCCTTGCTTTACACTGCAGGAGTTAAAAAAGATCCCACACAGCCGAAGGGGTTTAAAACGGCCAAGGAGCAGGGCCTTGTCACTGGATTTGGCCCCGTCCTGCTCTGCATGGCCATTTATGCCAGCACCCAGTGGGTGCCAAGCCCCTGCTTCCCATAGGGGACCTGGTGCAGCAGCACCCAGCTCTGCACCAGGGAAAGGGACTCAGCGGTGCTGGGAAGAGCTGTGTGCACTGCAAAGGGGCTGAATCACAGGGACCAGGGTCCCCTGCCAGGACAGGAGCTGGTGACGGTGTCCCATGTCCCAGACCTGACCACTGGTGACCGATGGGCACCCACGAGAGAAGTCCCACGGCAGGGGCAGGCAGCTTGCCAGGAAACTTGCACCGACCCCGCAGCTACACAGGGCTGGGGCTTTTAGGGGCAGAAATAAAAGAAGAAACGTTCGTTTCCCAGCCTTGCCACGAGCTTTGGCTGCATGCAGGCTGCAGGAACAGGGTTGCTCAGCCACAGAACAACAGCAGGGGCTGGGTCCTGGCTCAGCACCGGGGCAGGATGAGACGGGCAGGGTCAGCGCGCAGCCACGGGGCTGACCACGGTGCAGGGGTCCCGGCACGCAGCCCCGGGGAGCCCTGACCCCCACCGCTCCCCGCGGAGCACAGAGCAGCAGCGGCTGCAGGAAGGGTTAGGAAGGGTTGAGGTAAACATGAAAACAGCACAGGGATCATTAAAATGGCACCATCGGCTTCTCCCGCGCGGCCGAGCTGGCAGAGCAGCCCCAAGCCCTCTCAGCTCCCCCAGGGGCCATCCCCGTGGCTCGGGGGCCGGACGCCCCCCCAAGCCAGCACCCGCTTCCCCTGGGTCAGGGGGCTGCAGCCCCCAGGGTGCGGCCAGCAGCTGATCCCCTGCTCTCCTGCCCCGCCAGCAGCAGGGAGGCGATGGGCAGCGGCTCCGTCTGCTCGGTCCAGGGCTGTGCCCCCCAGCCCCGAGCCCCCCCCCCCGCCCATCGGGCGCAGACCCACTGCCCAGGGGTCACAGCAGCTGCCCCCCCGATTTGCTTTCCCATCACTTTTTGCCTCTCCACCCCTGGGCAAGCTGCCCTGCCCCTTGGGTGGGTTGTGCCGGGCACCGGGGGGGGGGGTGGTAAAACTGGGTTGGGAAGGATGGGGGAGACCAAAGGATGAGGCTGGTTCATTTGGTACGGCCTTTTCTCTGCACCTAAATTTGCTCCTTTAAGGTTTTCTACAGGGCTTGGGCACAGAGGGGTTAATGCGTTGGAAGCGCTGCTCCCGGCTGGATCGCATCCTGCCAGCATCCCCGTGCAGGGCTGGATTTCGGTCTCAGCGGCACCAGCACAGCCCCACTGCATGGCCGCGGGGCTCAGCACGGTCACCCCGCGTCCCCTTCGGTGCCCAGGTGAGGATCAGCCCGATCCCGGGGGAGTTTCCAAGGCAGGACGGGGAATCCAGCTCCCGCCATCGGTGCCGAGGGAAATCTCCTTTCCCTGGCCCTCCTGATGTGCCCCTTGTCCCCCTCCTGACCAGGCACCCGCAAGGCACAGATGCTGCAATCATTCCCTATTTTCACCCGCTTTTCCTTCTTTTATTTTTAAGTGCACCATTCACCATCTATGACAAGGATTAAAGAGAAAGCAAAGCTCTGGAAGGAAGGGAATAAAAAAAAAAACAACAAACAGCAAAGCAGCCAGCACTGGGTGCCAAAGCCCCCATCATAGGAGCCCCCCCAGATCCATGACCACCCGAAAACGCCGGTAACGGGGCCAGAGCCCCACTTACCCTTGGGCTCTCCTCCCGTCCCCCAGCGCCGTGAGCATCCGTCTGCCTGCTCCCCGCTGCGGCCGCCCGCTCATCTGGCTCCCGCGAGCCCCCGCCAGCAGACAAAGGGCTGGAGCCGCGCTGGACCCGTCGAAGCGGGGTCCTTGTCCTCGTCCCGTGGGGACGGGGCCCAGGGCCAGCAGGCCACCCCCTGCCACGCTCGCCCTCAGCTCCCGGCCCGGAGGCAGCGGGGAGAAGCAGCCATCCTCCCCTCGCACGGCTCCGCTGCGGCCGCACGCACACCGCTCCCCGCTGCTGCCTCCTCCTCCTCCTTCTCCTCCTCCTCCCTTCTTCTCCCCTCCCTTTCTCCGTCCTCCTCCTCCTCCTCCTCACTCGAGTCTTGTCTCCACGGCGTGCCACCCACCTGAGCCAGCTTCTGCCAGCCCCGCGCTTAACTCCTGCGGCTCTGGCAGGCACCGCGCCACCGGCCACCACCCGCGGGCACCAAGGTGACGTGGGGACGGCCACCCCTGGCACCCCCCCAGGGTGATGGTCCCCAGGCCCCGCGACATGGGGTCACTGTGGGGTGTTTCACCCACAGAACTGCCTGGCAATGTGCTGGGAAGGGGGTGGACTCGTGGCCCCAATCCCCCCCTGCACCCAAAGGGTTTTTTTCTCCTTCCAGAGCCATCTGGCTGCTGACATCGACCCCGTCCCCAGGCTGCCCACGGTGACACCGCGGATGCCCCGTGGGGTTTGCGGCAGAGGAATAAGGCCCTAGGGGAAGAATGGCAGATTTACCACACCCCAAGGACCCTTATAGGGCAGGATTGCAACCAAGCCAAACTTTCCCCTTCTTTAACCCACTTTAATCCAGTCTTAATTTTGATAGAATTGCGAAGTCATATTTCTGGTGGTAAACAACTGCAGGAGCCTGATGGCCAGGTCCGAGAGACCGACTGCAGTCAGCCAGGGGGAACCGGGCTCCTGCAGATCCAGGCACAGACGCGTGCTCCAACCGAGGGATGGGAACCCACCCGGTGCTGAGACAACCCCAGCTGCTGCTGTTTGCTTGCCAGCAGTCGCTCCCCCCAAAATGTTTTTCCCAACTGATGTCAGAGCCCTGCAGACGCTTCGTGCCCCCAGGGTGACAGTGGCCGTTCGATCTCCTTCTCGTGTGTATATTCGTTCGCCTTCGGCGGTGGGCTGGACCACGGGGCTGGAGAACAGCCGCGCGCACAAGCGCCAGCGCCGGCGAGGGAGAAGAGGCGAGATCGGAGTGACCTGATTTAATTGGCAGGACTTCAATCCCATCAACTGCCTGCCCATGTGCCCAAACCAAATGGGTGATGTTCTGGCATGTTGGCCCCCGTTCAGCAAAGCATTTAAGCTGATAGTTAATGGGAGCACACGCTTAATGTCAGCCGCACTTAAACGCTTCGCAGCATGGGCCGAGAGTCCAAGCTGCAACGTCCCCTCACGGCCTTTTAAATAACGAGGGGTGACACAGGAGGCCGAATCCAAACACGGGGGCAGGCAAGGCCGTGCCTCTTGATTCTGCAAAAACCCCGTAAGCACCCTATGAAGCACTCCAGGTGTTCGTGTCTCCTCTATCAGCGGGGGGAGAGCTCCTCTCCTGCCACGCTGTGTGCCCCTCGGTGCTCAGGGACCCACGGGTCCCACACCGCAGGGACAGCTCCTCGTGCCAGGCCAGTGCAAAGGGTTCGGTGCATCCTCATGGACGTAGGATGCAGATGGGTTGCTGTGAGCAGGAAGGAAGAGCTTACCCTGTCCTTTCCGTGGTGCGGGAGGTGCCCCAAGGCCACGCCGCGCTCCTGCAGGGAGCAGCCGGCCTCTCGGAGGGCTCTCCAGGCGCAGGCTCTCACTCGGTACTTGATGGTGGCTCTTGACCCGTCTGCCCCAGGGCTTAATCTCCTGGCTCGGCCACGTGGCGCTGATGGAGAGGCTCGCTTCAGCTGCAGGGAGAGGGAGACATTTGCTGCCCTATCCCCGTGGCACTGAGTGGAAGCTCCTGCCCTCAGTGGGGTCCCTCCGCAGCACCCCGAGGTCCCCAGGGACAGCAGAGGCCGGTGTCAGCGCACCCCGTGCCCCAAAACATGGGCCTGGGGGAGGTTGGGCAGCAGCAGCTCCCCCCCAGCAGCATCGATCAGAGCAGCTGATGCTGCAGAGACCTTGCTCGGGGCTGGACTGACGAGCGAATGCCATAGAAACAGCTGAACCCAAATGAACCGCGCAGGGCTTTAATCCAAGGCTGTGTGGAAGCCTGCACAGCACCGTGAGGCCCAGGTTATTTAATCACCTCTCGTCACAACTCCGGGGGGGGGCGGTCCAAGGGCTGCCTGGCCTTAGCAGTAATTGAGTTTCTCCTCCTCTGCTGCAGGTTCCCTGCACGGCCCCAGGCAGGTCACTTAATTATGACCCCCTCCCCATTTGCGGGATTGGGACACCAATGCCACCTCGCTCCCGGTGACGTGGGGCACTCACTGCCTCGCAGAGGGCAGCGATGCTGACCCACCGCGGCAGCACGCCCCATACGCTTTGGGTGCAGGAGAAGCATTTTTAGGACTAGGTTTCCAGGTGAGCTGCCTGCACTGCCAGCGAGGCAAGGGGATGGAAGCAGGCGCCTGCCCTGCTCCAGACGCAGCCGGGGAGGGAGAAGCCGCCCCGGGTGGCCTCGAGCCCTCTCTGTCTAACACCTTGCTGCTAAACACGCTCTTCCCGTGCGCCGAGGCAGCCTGCTGCGGAAGATGACTAATGCGTGTCACTCTCGAGATGCTATCTTCAGGCGGATGAGTACAGCCTGATCCAGGTTTTAATTGTGTGGGATTTTAGCCGAGATGGCACTAATTTATTTTCTCTGCTGCTTCAGCAGTTCTCCTGCCTCTCCTGCACTTGAAGTCACCTGGAACGTATTCCCCCGGTGCAAGGGGTTAAAACTTTTCATGCTGGAGCAGCAGCCTGCAGTCTCGATGATTTTTTAAAAACCTGTAGCCAGTTACACGTGCAGGGTTGTAAGGAGCCGCACGTCCCCTTCTTATCCCTTAAGACACAACATTAGCTCCTTGGGGAGGAGCACTAAGGCGATCTTGCAGAGCAGCAGCGGATTTGGAGGGCTAAGCTTGAGCAAGCCATCCTCAAGCACGCCTTAGCAGCAACAGATCTGGAAAAGAGAGGACGCCACTGCCTCTGCCTCCCCTCCCGATCAGCTCGGGCTTGCCAAGCCTCATCCATGGAGGACGCTCCTTGCAAAGGCTCTGTGCAGGTGCTCGGCACGGCTCCTTGCTGAGGGATCTGGGGCTCAAAGCACAGAGCAATGTTTACCCACACCTCCCGTTCCAGCAAGGGGTAATGATGACCCCGAAACCCCATGAAACCTTTGCACCAGGCACATTTCTGCTCCACCCACACCTTCAGCAGCTAACATCAGGCCCCCAGGCTTTAATTTTACATCCAGAGGGCACGGAAAGCACATGAGGCTGGCCTCACAGCATGAAGAACAGCCAAAAGAAAGCAAGACGCACCACGACTGCTCTGGGGCCGCAGCTGCCAGCGCCACCCTGGACAGTGGCAGCCAGCATGAAGCTCCTGGGAGGTTTCCTCCATCCTCAGGTCCCAGCCTGCTCCTGCAAGCCCATGGCAGTTGGCTACAGACAGGATCAGCCCCCAGCAGTGGTTTCTCCCCTTTCTTCCTCCCAGGTATCTCCAAGCCAAGCCTGACTTCGCTGCATCCCATCAGGGACGGAGCTGCTGGGCAAGAAATGCCAACAGCCCCCGGAGCATGGCCTCAGGGTTACTCGTGCGTGGCAGCAGGTGGTGGTGTCACGGTTATTGCTGCTCTTTAATGATTTAAGGGCATAGCAGCAGCTCCCTCGGGCAGCAGGATGGACTCATAAACCCTGCAGGTGCTTAGAGGAGCTGCCCGTGGCCCTGTCTCTGGAGCCAAAGGACCTACACCCCTTCCCTCCCGCATCTCCCCTGTGCAGAATAAACCAACTCACCTCCCTGCAGCAGGGTGAGTTACGGCAGGGCTATCGCTGGTGCAGGACTGAGCCGTAACTCACACAGGCTCTGCTGCTCCTGAGTTACAGCATCGCTGGTGCCCGTGGCAGGGCGGCTGTACGTTACCCTTGGCACCCAGGGTGCTCCCGTGAGGGACCAGCGACCCTCCTTCCCTTGGCAGCAACGCCCAGAAAAGCAGCTGGGTAAAACACAAACTGGTTAGCACAGCCCAAACCAGAGGCAGGTGTCCTGGGGAGGCTTTGTATCGTCTGAAGTGGCCACAAACTGATACCAGGCATTTTCAGGGTTATCAGCAAATCCTCACTTCCAGGCACTATTAAAATGCTATTGTTATATTCATATTTTTTGCACATTTTTATTCTGTCTTCCAGCACTCTTTTGGGGGATAATTTCCAAATCCCTCAAGATCAGCCGAGGCTCGGCGAGGCTAAGGGCTGGATCGATAAAGACTGAGCATCCACCTCTGAGCCCCCATTGATTTCAGTTTCAAAAAACATTCGGAGCTCTGGGTCTATAGAGCCCAGCCAAGGTCACGGCAGAAGTCTGTAACGGCGAAGGGAATTCTACTCGGGACTCCTTCCCGAGTCAGAGGTGAGCATCCCGAATTGTGGGGCTCTCCTTCTCCCTGCCTGAGCAGCTCATAAAGGGTGCTCAGGCCCAGCACCACCTCCAGGGATGAATCCCAAGCCCCGTCTCACCGTGCAGCAGCAGGCAGGGACGCGCCGTGCCCGGCCAGCCGTGCAGGGACCCCGCTCGCACCATTTGGGACCAAAGCCACGGCCCCAGTGTGCCACCTCTGAGCTCTTGCTGTGCTGCCACGGCTCCTGGCAGGGAGGCGAGCGGGGTGGGGAGGGAAAATGTTCTTCTGGTTACTTTATTTCTCTGCTTTGGGGCTGGTTTACAGCTGCTATTAAAGCTGCCGATAAATCAAGGGCGCTGCTATAAAGCGCAGGAACAACCGGAGTTAGAGCCCAGAGGAGAGCGGCTCCCTCTGCCAGCCCCAGAAACGCAGGAGGAGCAGCTCGGTTTATCTTCCCCCCTCCCAGCCGTCTTTATCGCCGCCCTGGGAAGCGAGTTACAGGGGTGAGGCGAACCTGATGGAGTCCCCCATTATATGAACACGCTGGCAAGGTGTGCTGAATAATGTGGCCGTCTTTTACGGAACGAGCTTTGCATTGCAGAAATTTTATATCACTCTCTCTTCCTCTCCTCCTTGCTGTCTTCGCCCCCACCCGCTCTCAAATTTACAGGCAGGAGATTGGTCTGGGGGGAAATAAACTTCCTAAAGAGCACAGCGTTTGCTGATAAAGAAAGGGAAAAAAACGGTGAAGAAAATGATTATGATGCCTCATGTGTTACGCGCTGCTTTAAGAGTCAAATTTGTTTCTTTTACTGCCAGACAAAAATGTAATTAAAAGGCTGCAGCGTCAGCCAGTTGCAAGGGAACTTGTTGCATTTGTTAGCGCTGACTATTAACACCTTTTGTGTCTGGGTCTTCCAGTCTCTGAGGACCAGTTAGCTCCTCCACCGACTCCTTGCAGACACATAAGCAGCCTTGCGAGGCAGCAGGGATGCGCCCGGGCGAAAGGCACTGCCTGGGCTTCGGCACTGCCTTCCCTCCTGCCTTCTGGGCTGAAAAATAAGCTGCGTGGTTGCATTTTGCTTTCTCGACATTGCACGGGGGTATAAAGGGGGTTTCCGTGGGGGGGCTGCCTGCCCCTTCCCCACCCCCGAGCTCCCACCCCACGCGCGCTGGGGCTGTGAACCCCTTGGGGAGCTGCAGGGGCATCAGCCAAACCCCACGCAGATTGAAGCTCGGCGCTGAGCACGAGGGGCGAGAAATGCACACGGGCACCCCAGGATCCTGCTGGGACCCCCCGCCCCGGGTGCGTTTTGATGCTCTGCCGCTCGAGGAAAATCTCAGCGCGAGCAGCGAGTGGCGTTCGCTGGCATATTTGTATTTGTCAGCGTTTCCATGACGATGCGAGCCACCTTCTCTCCCTTGTGCGCTGCAGGCACACACGCGAGCTCACACGTGTGCACACACAGCCGGGCAGCGCACACACGCGTGCGCTCACCTACGTGCTCAAGTGCACTCACGCTCACACGTGCATGCTCAGAGTTTCCTCCCTTTGCCTCCCCTTTCCATTCGAAGGCAGGTTTCCAGGCCTGCAGGCTGTGCTTGCTTCTCCCAAACAACAACAACAGGCGGGCTGCTCTTAGTGCCTGCCCCAACGGCAGAACACCGATCGGAATAAAACCACAGAGCCGAGAGCTGCGGTTACGAGATGTTGCTTTTATTTGGTTCTCTGTTGTCACACCGGGAGCACACGCGCTCTCTGTCGCTGTTTTTCTGCTCAACACGGGGGCTGTGACCGTCTCAGGTCACCAGAGAATGGCTCAAATATTTAAAAAAAAATAAATCCCTTTTTCTCCAGTGCAGTTTCCTGCAAAGGAATGTATTTTTGGGGGATGGTTCTGTCCAATGTTGGCAGCCAGGACTGCAGCCCTGTGGGGGCAGGCAGTGCGCAGTGGGACGTGGATATTTAACTCCTGGGATTTGCTGCTGTAAGAGCTACGGGAGGAGAGCGCAGCGGGGCAGAGGGATGCGGGAGGTTTGGGGCGAGCTGAGGGCACAGACGCACAGTCCAGTGCATCCACGGGCTTGATATGGATTCAAATCTCCTGCACATCACGGCTCCTTGGGTACCATCACCATGCCATCTGGGTTGGGCAGCCCGGCTCTCGCTTTGCTCTGGAGCTCAGCCCCAAGCAGAATGGGACCAGCTTTCCTCCTCGCTTTGCTGGGCACCACGTGCCTGGAGCAGTCTGGTGGCACTGACACGGGTCCCTCAGCAGCATTCCCAGCTGGTTCCCAGCCCCCTGACCCCCCCCCCCCCCCCAGCCAGCTCCTGCAGGGCTTCGTGCCGGGGGTGGCCGAGAGCCCCACGCAGGATGTGTCCCCCCCACCCCGCCTGGTCTGCGGCAGAGCCACGAGCCGCGCACGGGGCTTGTTTCCCTTCTTATTTTTTTTAATTGGAATCTCTGCTGAATCTGCTAATTAAGTTCTTTGCCTGCAACTAATATTGTGCTGCTAATTCCTCCCCAGAACGATTCCTCCAGCAGTCGCAGAGGTTATGTTCACTGGCATTCTTCCACGGCTCCTCTAGAAAAAAAGAAGAGCCCTTTCCAATCACCGCGGATGAATCATCTGCCAGCAGGGCGAGGGAGAAGTGGGCAGGTGGGAGCCCTGCCTGCCCCGGTGCTGAGCCCTCGCAGGATGAGGCCACCCTCTCCTGCCACTGCAAGCAGCCAAAAGCCACCCCTTTGCCCCCCATCCGCAGTGCAGCAGACAGCACAGACCTTTTCCCCCAGCTCGAGGACTGCAGCAGTGCATGTGGGGACTCCAAGCCAAGTTTAAGCCTCATCTGCTTTGCAACAGTGCACCGGGTCCCTGTTGGAGAGGCAGGATTTGGCCCCCGGGCCCCCGTCATCGCGGTGCAGCTGGGGCTCGGCTCCCTGCACCGGCGGCCGCCCGCTCTCCTCCCCGAGGCACCGGGCTGTGATCCGATCCAAAAGGCTGCTTGCTCAAACGCAGCATGAAAATTCAAGAGCCCTTTGATATTTTTCCTCTCTCCCTGTTTCTTCTGCTTTCTATTTTTATAAATAATACCTGGTCTCGCACTGAACAGAATACCAAGCGTGCAATTAAATCCCCAAGTGCCAGCGCTGCCTTTGAGGAGGGCTTTGAGGCGGCTGTACCTGGGGGCTGTGATGCTTTGGCAAAGCCACAACCAGAGCCCTCAGGGGGACGTGACCACGCTTTGGTGCCTCCAGAGCCTGAGCACAGCCCCCGACAGCCTCGCTGGAGACAGGATTGGACCCACGCTCCACCTCCGAGCTGCATCCTGGCTCTCCCGGGACCGGGGCTCCCCCCAGCTCTTTGATCTCAAGTGCCATTACTGCGGGCTGTGCGGCGTGGGAGCAGCAGCTCTCCCTGCCTGCCGTGCTCTGGCTTGACGCCGCGCTGCTGGAAGGCGAAACCCATCAGAATTAACCGGAGCGAGCAGGGAGAATAATGCATGTCCTGCATGTACAAAGAGGGGGGAGAGAAACGCAGCCTCCCTTTTTGGTGCTGTAAAACGTATCGATGCTGCTTCGATGTGTCTGAAGGTGCTGGTACCTGCCCACGTCGAGCAGAACGAGCCCTTTGCCCCTGCTCTCCTCCCAGCTCCTGACGACGGAGGCAGCTGGAAGGAGCACGGGGCGCTGGTGATGGTCTCAGGAGCCTCAGAGCCAGCCCAGGCTGCCCCAGTGCCATCAGGGCCGGCACGGCAGGGAACACAGAGCCCGGTGTGACCCAGGACAGCGGCGTACGACGGTGAATCGGGTGGCACTGCAGCCCTGCGAAGCAGCTGGCAGCTGGGGGAGATGCTACCTGCTGGGTCTCCAGCCAAAGACGCGCTCGCAGGCGGCTCAGGAGGAGGAGGGCTGCGGGGTTGCCATGGCAATCAAGCGTCTACAAATTCACTGATTATTTATCTTCGGTTTTGTTTTGGTTGAGTGAAAGCAAGTCCTGCTTCTGGGCGAAGGGCTGCCGGTGGGCTGAGGGCGCAAACAGAGTGCTTGTGGGAGCCCAGCCCATTGCCCAGTAATGCAGTGCACATCATGGAAAAGACACAAACCCAAGGACAGCTCTATAAATCACCTGCTCAGCCCCCGAAAGGAGGCCTTTATCAATGAGAAGAGCTCACAAGCACGGACACTAACAAAAAAGACTGAGTCTTGGTAGTTATGCTTGCTGTTTGCCTCTCAGATACTGTGCAGCTCCAAATCTCCCACAGATCTGCAAATATCAGGCACCACGAGGCCACGCGGTTAAATTTGGCACGTGCAATGCAGGTGGGAGCCTCTTTAATTAGTTGCCTAATTTTGTTGTCTGGATAGACTTGGATCGGGCCCTAGATTTGCCTATGGGGACTGAATTGCTGCTGGATGGCTGTCTGCTAGGAACGCCTTCCAAAGCAATTCCCAAAATTTGAGGGAGTTTATCGAATAACGCTCGGATTTATGGCATTTCCTGATGCCTTCCCCGCTCCCTTGCTGGAGCACCAGGGCACCCCACAGCCCCGGAGCTGTACCCAGCTGCACGTGCCCAGCTCCCAGGGCTTGCAGAAAGCAAAGACGCCTGATGGGGAGCCCGAGCTATTTCCAGATGCCTTTCTACAAATCTTCTATCACTCAGGCTACGGAAAACAAGGGGACCACGGGGAGGTTTGTAGCTGGTTGGAGCTGGGAACTTCTCCGCAAGGTGTAGAGCAGGACAAATGGCACATGGAGCGGGGAGGGACCCGAGCGTTTAGCAGCCTCTGTAACCCGCTGCCAGCTCCCAGCCTGCTCCCCTTCAGAAGAGACGTCTCAGTAATTGCTCCTAAATCTAATAACCGATTCTTTTTGATGCCTTCAGTGTCACCGTTATGTAAATCCCCCTGTGACGATGCTGTATATTTTATGGATGGTGTGTTTGCCGATGTTCCTGAATGTGTGTGCAGCTAAAGAAATGCCTTTGATTGCTGGATCAAAAAAAAATCACAAGATACGTAAGGACAATACAAGCAAAGAAAAACTCAAGGAAATCAGGAGCCTGCGGTTAGATTGATTTGATTTGATCTTGCCAATAGAGGTCAGTATGAAGTATTAAGGTTCCTGAAAGTGTACAAAGAGATCCCATTACTCAAGGAGCAGACGGACTATTTTCGGGCACGAGAGGAAATGACGGGAAGGAGCGAGCCAGGAGAGGTGGCAGAGCCCCGGGTGCTCAGCAGGAGCTGTCGTACTCCCACGTGGCAATGTCCTGGGCACAAACTCCGGGCTGGGCAGTGCAGGATGCTGAGCAGGGCTGTGCTCCCAGCAGCTCTGCAGCTCCTGCAAGGCTCCCCAACCCCCTCATCAGCCCCAAAGCACCTGGGGGCAAGAGGGAGAGGGGAGCTGGGGTTTGGATGTGGCTGGCTACTGGGAAAAGAGGAGAAGAGACTGGATGCAACCCCCTTCTGCTTATCTCCAAAGGGCTTCGCTGCCCTTCTGCTATTGCTTTGAGCAGCTTTTTGCTTTCCTGGGTATTCCTGCTCCAGATGGTGACCTGCTCAGCTATTTCAGGCCTTGACCACCCTTTCCCTGCTCCCGGCTAGCAGCCTCTGCTCCAATCCAAGCAGCTGCGCGGGGAGCCTGCGTGCACGAGGCGCTGGGGCGGGGGGAGGCAGCCGGAGGGGCACCTTGGTTTATTTTCCGCTGGTGCGGCTCTGACAGTGAAGCCTCTGTATAAGTGCAATGCAGAGGAATAAATTAGGCTGACACAGCTTCCCCCAGAGCAGCAACCCCGTCCCTTCTCCACGCATGCCCTGAGATGGCCAAGAAGCATCTGCAGGCTCGGGGTGAGCTCTGGAGCAGAGGGTCCCAGCTGGAGCTTCCTCTGGCACCACTGCAGAGGGCATCTGGGGCGCCCCTCTGGGTCACCCACAGGTGGGGGGACGAACAGGGACCTTCCCACACTAGTTACAGCCATGAGATGCTGCTGGAGGAGCCTTAGAGGAAGCACACCTTGTCTGAGAGCTGGGTCTCCCTTTTCCTTCCAGCCATGGGGTCTGTGTTTCGCACAAAGCGCAGCTCCCCAAGCCGCCACGCAGCAGCGCCAGGGCTCCCCCGGCTTAAAAGATGCAGGGGGAGTGTGGGGTCTGGCTAAGCAAGTGGAAGATGGGAAGAAGCTTTAGGAAGGACTCCTTGGGAGGGAAGAGATGTTTTCCAAGAAATGCCACCCCCGTGCGGGGAGGACAATGACAAATGAGGTGAATTTGGAGGCTGCAGAGAAAATTGGCAGAGCACTGAAGATTTGCTGCCAGGTTTGGGGGAGCTTTAAATGGCATTTAATTAGCTGCATTCAGGTGGTCACAATACTGTTGAGGCACAGTGGCAGCAACAAGACAGTACTGCGGTTCCTGGCATTTGTTAATTAAAGCCACTCCTGACAGAGACTAACGACTTTTTAATGAATCTGTTGTCTTAATGTCTTATTAAGTTTTGACTTTCCCTTTCTATCCCCTCCGAGATCCTCTGCCAATCTCCCCACGCTGGCATCCACGTGAAGGCACCGAGGCTTTGCCGGGAGGCGAGGACTGCTGCCTCCTTTCTGCGCAGGGCCAGATTCTGCCGAAGGAACAGAGAGATGGCACGGCTCCTGCCTGCAGCCCCGGCCTCCTGGAGCAGGGATGCGCCGGGATCACAGCAGAAAAACGCTGGCTGAGAGGGGATGGAGCTACCGCAGCCCCTGCCCAGTGAGGTGCTGCTGCCCTGCAGGGTGAAGGTGAGGGGTAATGCTGGAGCAAAGCATCTTCTCCCAGCACCTGGGAGCAAGAAGGAGTCAGAGCAGGGGAAGCACAACCAAAAGAATCCATTTTTCCATGGGATAAAAAGCAGAAGATGTCCCCCTACAATGGGTGGCTGCCCTTCGGAGCTGCACTGTAAGAGCACATGTGCTGCTACAGCCCCGCTGCAGGGTGCCCTGGGGATATTACATTTGGGGGGAGAGGTTGGTCTTACTTGTGTGGTTTGGACTCATGCACAGCCTTGGACAGAGGACTGGGGGGGACAAAGGTGGCCCCAGGGTCCCAGAGATCTGTGCTGTAGACAGGAGCCACCTCTCCTCGTTATACCGGTCCTGCTCTCCAAGAGATCGGTAGGTAATTAAGCCCCTAATTCTCCTTAACTTGCTCCACACGTATACACAAAGACATGGCCCTGCAGAGGGGGATCCACAGGGATATTTAGCATAAGTTTGAGTGCCAGGGTCACAGCCCAGCCGGATCACACCACACGCAGCAGTGTGCACAAACACATTTGTACAGCTCCGGCTGCAAGTGCAACAGGCGTGCAGGAGCACACCTCCACACCGATGCCCTCTGCCACGGTGCGTGCATGTGCACACACATCATCCCTGCAGACTCAGGCCTGGGACGCAATCCAGTTCAGTGCAGCAGAATTTTTAGCTCTGACACACTGTGCAAGTGTTGCCAGCGAGCAGAAAAGCCACTAAGCCCAGGTATCTGTCAGCCAGCCAGCAGGTTCAATACATCAGGCTTTAGCCCTCAGCAGAGCACCGCAGAGCACTTGGCATTTAATCCTCCTCTTCCGAGCCTCTGCTAAAGGACATGCTCACCTGGCCATGCCCAGACACCCCCACACAGCTTCATGTCCAAGCAGACACCCCTGCCCACCAGCACGCACGTTGGGGGACGAGGTGCACGCATCCCCTGCCCACAGCTGCGCCTCAGTGCCACCCAGCTCGTGCCACCCGCTGTGACATGCACACGGCATTGATCACGCGTGTTTTGCAACCTGGATGGATGCAGATGCTGCCTGGGATGTGTCTGGGTGCTCAGGGACACGCGTGGGCTCCCCCAGCCAGCCTGGGTACAAGGATCTGCACAAAGGAGCACCCTCGCCCTGCACAAAGATGGGCACGTCCCTTAGGTCCCACGCTGTCCCGCAGAAATGCAGGCAGTGCTCTGTCCTCAGTCCCAGCTCTCTATCCCCAAACTTGGCCAAGAGCTGAAGCAAAAGCACCGATGGGAGCACGACGGCATGGGAAGGGTGATGCTGCCATCCCTATGGCAATGGGGCGCAGGGAACCTGTTACTGGCCACCCATGCCAGCCACGGGAAAACTCATTAACGGGGTCTTTATCTCTTGGAGCCACCTTGGCCGCACTACCAGCATTGCCAAGGGGTTTGGATCACAGCACGGGGCACCCCCGGGCTGGAGCAATGCATCCTGCTCTGCCTGCCTGCAGCTCCTCTGTCCACGAAGACCTTGGGGACACCACAGTGTCCCCCACCCCAGTGCCCCCTCTCCCCCTCCATCCCTCACCCCTTCTCTGACATCCCCCCCGTGCAGGGCATTTCCAGCACTGTGGAGCCCCCCCAGAAAGAAGGAGCTAACCTTAACAGCTACTTGCTGGATTACTGCTCTGCATGTCCCAAGACCTCGCTGCTTCACGGCCAGCAGCTCTCCATGGATGCCACTGTCCCAGTTAGGAGGGAAATGTTTAAAGGAGTGGACTGGGGGGAGACAGAAAATGCACAGAGGACATGGACCAAAGCTATGCTTAGGGAATAAAAAGTGCTCTGAAAATAGGGTGTGTGCATGGGGAGCAAGGGCTTCTACTAATCCAAGTTCCAGGACATAGGTGGAAATGTTTCCTTAGGTAAAGGAAAAACAAATATCTCAGTTAAGGCATTCGGCTGGATTCAGCAGATCTTGACTCAGCTTCTGGCTCTGCCACCAATTTCGTGACGTGCCTTTGGACAAGGCTCTGCTGGAACCAGGTATTGAACAGGTTTCCCCAAAAGCCGAGTGCAAAATATAGCAGGATCCTAATTGTGATCATTTGTCAGGCATCACTCTAGCTAAACAGAATCCCAGATGCTCTGGGTAGGAGCCCACGTCCTGCCGAACGCGAGACTGACGCTCCTCTGACAGTTCCCCGGTGTTGACATCCGTAAGAATAGCAGCAGGCAGAACCCGCTTCAAAGGGAGCACAAAACCACAAAAATAGATCCCATTTCTCCATCTATATTTAACACTGTGTTCTCCTTGGAATGGACTCAGGCTACGGCAATTAACTAATGATGAGGATGATTAAGGATTGCTCTCGCGCTTTACATTTATAGCATCTCTCCCACTTCTTTTCTGAATAATAATTCCTTTCCTTTGCAACTGCAGCAGAGCATTCCCAGGAAACCAAGAGGTAAAAGGCAAGGTGAATTAGAAAGGTGACCCAGTAAATGGATCGGGGAAAGGAATAAATCTGATGTTTACCTGTCCCCAAAGCAGGACGAGGACATCCGTCCCTTCCAGGATTTTCTCTCAGGTGAGGGCGAACGGCTCCAGCACCGGCTGTGCAAGCACAGAAGTGACTCCAGCTCAAATATGAGACCACTGGGGCTGCTGCAGGGATGCAGGCAGGCCCTGTCCTTAGGAAAAGCCAGGACCTATTGGCTTTACACAATCTCTTTTTAGGTACTGGGAGAAAGTGCTGGTTTACCATGCAAAAATGCCATTTTATTGCAGTAAGGGTGGCATGGAAGAAAAAAGGGGTAAAATAAAAAGGAGAAAAATAAAATACAGCAAAAATAAATGTAGATGTGAGATAAATAAGAGGAAGAAATCAGTCTAGATATCAGAGACACGCTTCTGTGACCCTGTTTGAGGGCAGGGGGTGAGCAGCCACGGCCCACGGAGCAGCTGGGAGCACGCGAGTGCCCGCCACGTGCGGGACCTGCTGTTCTGCTGCCACCCCAGCCTCTTCAGCATCGCTTCAGCACTGAGAAATATTGTTCCTCTTCCTGAGAGTGAAAACAAACACAGCATGGAGAAAAAAAAAAATCAACTGAAATAATTACAGGTTGCAACGAATCAATCGGAGCTGTGTAAATAGCCTGCAGGCAGGCGTAGGACACGATGTTCGGCGCTGAACGCGCTCGGTGCTCGCTCTCCTCCCCGGACACCTCGGCAGCTGCCACAGCTCCGACCGAGGGCTGAGCTCCGGCGAGATGAGCACTGCAAACTCTCCCCGAAAGCAAACATTGACACCTGCCGTCGCTGGAAGCTGAGGCCCTCGGTTTAGGTTTTATCCCGGAGGAGCCGGGGAGGGCTGGAGGGAGAGGTTCGATGTTTGCTGCTGTGCAAAGCTGGGAGCAGATGGGGGGCTCTGGGCGCAGGTTTGGAGCTGCCTGAGGGAGCCCGGGGCACTGAAGGATGTCCTGCCATGCGTTCATAAGGCTCTCGTAGCACAGACTGCCTTTAGGTATTCAGGCAGCTAATTCTTGGAGACGCGCTGCTGGAAATGAGAGGGCAAAACCATCGTAGTAGTGAAAATTTTATGGCTTGCAAGCCTCATAACAAAGCATTTGGAAGTAACAAGACAGGAACAATTTTCTAGGATGTTTCTCCTGCATCCAGATACCCTGATGAAAATCAGTGCTGTGCTTCAGCCTGCTTTCAGCCACTGCTGCACGGAGAGGAGCCTCACCACGGGTCATCCATGGCCTGGTCCCTGCTAAACATCCTGCCAGGTGCCCCTGAAGCACGTAGGGCTTACCCATTCCATCTCACCCTGCCTTTCACAGGACCCTGCCACCTCCTGCAGCTCCTGGCCTGGCTGGAGAGCCAACCCCAAAGGTTGTGGGGTCGCAGCTCCTCCCTGAGCACTGTGCCACTGGCAGGACCGAGGTGCCCCTCTGGGAAATTTGGGCACGTGCCTGCCCAGCACCTATGAGGTCCCGTGGGCATTGGGACCCCCCTGTCATGGCCCTGCAGGTCCCCTGCATGCATGCCCCATTTGCAGCAATGGGACCTCCGAGCATCACGCCGTGTCCCCAACACTCTGCAGCTGATCTATGGCCACCAGAGGCTCATTCCTGCTGATTGATCTCCATGGCTCCTGTGCATGCTTAACTAGATGCTAATTTAATGCTGTGGTCAACGGGCAGTGCATGAGGATTAATGCCAGCTAATTCCACGGAGCACTGCTTGCGAGGAGACAGCCCCGCATGTGCCATGTTGCTCTGGGCTGAGCTGGAAACCATGCCATACCCTTCTGCTCCTCCCCATGCTGCAGTTCCAGGGAGATGTTCCAGCTCCACCGTGAACCAAAAGTGCAGGAATTTCATGGCTGGTTGTGCTGGAGCACGGCTTGGGTGGCTGCCGTGTCCTCTTAGGGCTTGGAAGTCCTGGGCACCATAAAGCATTTGTTAGGGCAGCACTAGAACTGAGCTAATGCCTTGCAGAAAATATTTTTTTCTGGACAAATCTTGGCTTGAATCTTGCTTGTGAACAGCTTCTGTGTTCCCTAGCCAGATCTTTTAGAAATCAATCGTGGGATAACTCCTGCACCAGCTGCTCAGGCGGTGGCTAATGCAGGAGCAGCAGACGGTGGATTTTCAGTGTGCATTGCTTGGGTGAGCCTTGGGCCACTTGTCTCCCCCATGACTCTGCTCCCCAGGGGGATGGTTCTCTGAACGCTTGTGGTACTGAGCTCTGAAGGAACTTTCTGGAAAATTTCTCCAAAAGTTGCATTGAGTTTGGCTGTTTGCTTGAACGCACGTGCCAAGAAATTCATTAGTAAACTATTAATGGAAAAGAACACAACGTCTGAGTGCCCGTCAACGAGCTCACAAAGGAGATGCTTGGCAGCTGGCTGCTTTCATCAAGACTGGCGTCTTTTGTTACACCTGAGAAGCGTTGGAAATTCAAAACACCCAGCACCTGCGTGAGAGCAGCTCTGCAATAAAAGCTCCGAAAGGAGGGGCTGCTCCCCCTTCATGCCCCTGGTGCTGGTGGTGTGTCAGGGTGGCACATCCATCCTGAGTGTGCCCTGGGTGCTGGGAAAGCCTCAGTGCCCGTGGTTTTTAGGATATGTGGTTGTAGCTGGAGCACCTTTGGGCTCCTTGCTCTCACCCTGGCTTCCAGCATCTGCAGGAGGCTGAGGGCAGGAGGTGCACCGGTGGTCCTGATGACCCTGCGCTGTTCTCTGGGTGTCTGTGGTAAGGTAAGGAGCTAAACCCTTTGGGTGGGAGGTGCAGGAGCAGTGCCCTTGCCCACGTGTAGGCAGGAGCGTGTGTTTTGGGGAGGAGCAGCTCCCCCAGCTCATCTGGCTGGAGGTTGGCTCATGGGGGCTTTCTAGGGAGGGGGCACCAGCCACCTGTGGCTTAACCTGGTGAACCTCCCCAGATGGAAGGAGCTGGCTGGTAGCCTTCAGTGTCTGACTTTAAAAGACACCTCTGGAAAAAGCAAGCAGCAGGTTGCCATCTTGGTGGCTAAAAATGGCCAGTAAATCTCTGCCTGGCTGGCAAGGCGTTAGCACAGCGGGGCTTTGTTGTGCTCGCAGCAGGTAGCCCTGACCCCCTTAGCTCTCTGATAACCTGGTTAGAGCTGCTGGCTGGGTGGGATGCCCTTGGTGGGAAGAACGGGTGATGGACAAAGCCCCTTGGTGCCTGGAGGTGCAAGCAGCCCTGCAGGGAGCACCGCAGAGTGCCAGGGGGCCCGCGAGTGTTACTGAAGGCTTTAGAGATGATATTCCACGCTTGGATCCCTTTGCAGTGTGAGGTGTCAGCTGCGTTGTCTGAGTTCATGCTATATAAATATCTATGGCTCCTAATGTAGAGGTTTGTCACGCATAATGACGTGACGCTAACGTGATGTGGCCTATAGGTGAGGTGCTGCGCTGAAGAAAAGCGGCTAATGTCCTGCTCCGCTCCTGTGGGAAGTGCATTAGGGATGCTTCGTGTGTAGCTGGAGGGATGGGGGACTTGGGGTGGAAGAGTGATTTCTTCCCCACCGTACTTGAAGATATGGGAAGGGAAGCTCACGATGTTGGGTTGGCCTTTCTGATGGCTCTGAGAGGGGACTTGGGGTGAAATCCCCCCCCGGGAGCACCCTTGCTGTAGACCAGGGTGGAAGCAGGGGTGAGCACCCCAATCCTGGCAGTGGGGGCAACCTCCTGGTGCTGCCTGGGGGCTTCTAGGCTCCCATCCCCACAGCAGCTCTGGGCCACCACCGCATTGGGATGGGTGCGCATGGAGGGGTCTCCTGGACAGAGCTGTTCCCCTTTGAGCATATGGAGCTCTGGGGGGCAGGATGAACCACCAGCCCCTCTGGGACATCCCCAGCTCTCCTCCTTCATACAGCACATCCCCCAGCATCAGCACTCACAAGCCTGACCCAGACTTTGGGGTGACCTCTGGGCAGTGATGTCCCCCATGGGAACGCAGCAGGATGAGCCCCGGCGCACGCTGACACGCCAGCACCGAGGGGCGTCACCGTCACCCTGCCGGGGGGTGCAGTCCCTCTCCCACGCAGCCCCCCTTGCACACCGCTTGTAACCTGCTAATAATATCCCCGTGCCTACTTGTCAACCACACAACTTTTTTTCGCCCTCCTCTATTGTTCCGCATATTTCAGCTGCTCGAGGCTTTGAAGCAGTCTCCCAGCCTCGCTGATAATATCACCATTGTTCTCCTCACCTACTGCCGCTCCTCTGAGTCATTCTGCTGTCTTGCAGGGCAAGCACAAAGGTCTCGGAGATATCAGATGCAGCTCAGCCAATATCTGGCTGTTTGGTTGGGTTTTGCATCTGCGATTCATCTTCGGGGAAGTTTAAGGGGCTGGGGGAAGGGAGGAAGACTAATAGGATTAATCCTCTGAATTCATTATGCAAAAACTTGGCGCCCTGCCAGCCTTTCTCCCGAACAAATGGTCAATGCTTTTCTTTAATAGCATTAAGCAAAATTACAAATCACAACGTTGGTTAATCAATCTCAATAGGCTGCTCTGCATGAAGTTTTTTTTAACTCTCTCGTGGAAAAGGCTGTAGCGGCTGATGCTCCTCTCTCTCTTCCCCAGTTTCTGGCAGGAGCTGTTGCTTGCTAGAAATCCTGGTTATTTTTGTCTTCTAAAGTCCTGGCCCAGATGGACACAGGCCTGCTTGCAAACAATAAATAAATAAAAGGAGCTCTGTGCTCATCTTAGCACTAAACCTTGTGCAAGCAGTGACCTGGGCTCGGTCCAGCCCTGTTTGAGTCCTTGGGTGGGAGCTGAAGTCCCTGGTGCCACCCAAGACTGATGTGCACTAGCAGACCTACTGCCCAAATAAATAAAAAATTACTTGAGAGATGTAGAATACCCATTCACTGGATGGGCCAGGTTCTTCCCTTGATTATTGCTCATGGTTTGGGTACCTGGAGCTGGGCTTGGCTTGCTGCTATGCCTGGTGCTGTAGAAGAGCAGCCCCCTACAGCAGGCACGAGTAGGGGCAGATGTATTCCTGTTACACTTGAAAACAGTTTGGAGCCAAAGCAAGGCACGTTTTGGTCTTGTTTTTATTTCATTATTGCTTAAGTGAGCATATGTATATATGTATTAATAGACAGCGATGGTTTGCATACAGTGTATGGGTATATAACAAAAATGCTAACACTTGATTATATACATCATATGTATAGCTATATATTGCGCACTCCTGGTTTGCAGAGCGGATACTCAATGGGTTTGCTCACCTGTGGGTTTGCAGTGTGCCCTTCAAGGTGGTTTGCTTTAAGCCAGGCTGTGGAGTGGGTGCTGCTGAGCACCCAGCAAGCACCCATGTGCATGGGTAGGTGAGCACAGTGTGCTGTTGTGCTGGGGCTGAGCACAGCCTGGTGCCTGCAGTAGCTGCCCTTCCTTCAAGTTACATGGAAAAGGTGGTTAAGCTCCAGCTGGGGTAAAATAGCAGAAAAGATGACAAGCACAAGCTGGCAGAGAGAAGAAATGGCTTTGCAACAAGGCACCAGCGCCGAGTGGATGCTCTTGGGTGGCACGGTCTGGGTGAGTGCAGGGAGCCAGAAATGTCACAGGAACAGGCAGTGAAGAGGGCAGAAACCCCAAAAGATCGGGGGTGCTAACCTAGCCCTGAGGAAGCTTTTTAGGGTGAGCCTTGGCTGGACTGAAAGCCTTGAGGGAAGGAGCTCTGAAGCAGCCTTGCATTGCTGGCTGCCTGCAGGAGGCACTTAGTAAGAGGCAGGCTTGCTTCAAAGAAATGCCCATTTACCACCTACTTCATGTTCTCATAAGAACAACTGAAATACGCCTCTTAGGTCCAAAGTGCTAATTATGCTTAAGGTCACTTTTAGCTTATTTATGGTATTTCTGGCCCTGGTATGAATATTCACATCAATATACATAGATGAGCGTACCGAGCTGGCATATAACCATCCCCAGGCCTGGGGTTTTAAGGACATTTCTGACACCTTTATAATGCACAGAAGAAACAATTTCAGTAATGTATGTGGTGCTGGAGCAGCAAGGGCAAGCCAGCCCACCTGGGTTAGACCTACCCGGGATGCAAGAAGCCATGCCATCTGCTTTGCTGCACTGAGTGTGCGTGAGGCTGCTGGAGAAGCTGCCTCCAGCCTGGAGAGGGGCATACCCCCAGCAGAGCTGGGGCTTGGAGGGCTTGCAGATGGCTAGGAACTTGTGTGGGGTCGGTCTGGTGCAGCGAAGCCCAAAGCCTGGCACACAGCGGGGAAGTGCTGGGGATGCTGCGAGGGTCCAGCCACCGGTGCAGAGCTGGCAGGCTGAGCGGTTCCCGTTAGCAAAGGAGAAGAGAAATCCAGCACTGAGCTCCCCTTGGTGCACCAGCCTCCTCCTCACCTAATCTAAAATTAACTTCACTCTTCAGCTGCATTTAAGCAAAACCAGTTGCCATGGCCACGCTGGGGCTCCTAGATATAGCAAACGAGGTAATCAGTTAAAATGAATAGCCACAGAGCTGATGCTTGCTGTAGGTTACATGTGAAGTTCATTCACTTGTTAAACCTAATGGACTGTATTGCCTATGAATTGGAAATGTAAATTCTCTCTCTTTCGGTGGCTGGAGTTTGAATCAGGCTGGGAAAGCTGAAGGAAAATGTCAAATTAAAAGAGCTAGTGCTGTGGATAATGTGAGCCCGTAGTGGATCAGAGGGGATTTCTGTGTAGGTTCAAGCCTTAGGTTTGCTGCAAGGCATATAACTGAAAGCTGAGCCCCCCTTGCTGCTTCTGAGAGGGACACTGATATTTATAGCACCTTATTAATGCTTGCTTTGCTGGTGCTTATTAGCTCTGCTATCCTGTTCTGAATAAAATCAGCTAGCCGGCCCTGACGAAGGTTTGCACAGCTTCAGAGGAGGCAGGAAAATAGCTCTGTTTCTATAGCACAGCCTGCAAACCCCCAGGAATCTCGAGGCTCGAGGCACAAGGCGATGCAATAAATCATCTCTAACAGGCAGCTGTCTGCTCGTCACCTCTCTGCAGCCAAACCTGGGTGAGCTGTGTTGGGGGGCAGAGCTGTGTCAGAGGGCAAAGGGGGGTGACAAGGCTGCTGGCAAAGAAACTGGATGGTTGCTATATTCGTAAGCCATAGGAAGATCAGTGCTTGGGAGTGGTCCAGAGCTCCATTTCATGTCTCATACGAAATTTGGCGAGAGTTCTGCTCCAGAAGCCGTGGGGAAGGCTCTGCCTCTAAGGATGCGGGGAGCTGGGACCCTTGGCACAGCCCTCGGGGGTCACAGCCCCTTGCTGAGTCTAGGGCAAGGGCTGGGGTGGCCTCTGTGGTCACCCTGCTCGTGCTGCTGCCCAGGGCTGTTGGGGACTTGGTGCTGTAACCAGGGGGATTTGGCTGAAGCAAGCAGTGCTTGCGATCAAACCTCCTGCAGTGCGAGTCTCAGTGCTCAAAGCCAGTGCTGCTCGGCTCCCCTGATGGTGGGGGGGCTGCAGGATCAGATGAGGATAACCAGGTCTCAGCACCTTGCAAAGCCCTGAGAGCAGCAAGGGTGGATGGGCAGCACCACTGCTGGATTCAGTGGGATCCATCTCCCCGAGTAGCTCAAGCTCAGCACAGCTCCTCTGCTCACTCTTCTACATGAAAGAGAAGCGCCCCATATCTATCTTGCAGTCTGTGCTTAATGTACCATAAACCAGCCTTGACCCTGCTCCACACAGGCTGATCCCGGGGATTTTTGGAGCTTCCCCCTGGAATCACCGCGTGCGCAGGGGGTTCCCTCCGGGGAGGCTGCGAGCCCGCAGGCAGGCACAACATCCTCCAACAGCTCCCACCGCGTCTCCTCCGTCACGGGGGTGGCTGACTCATCTCCTGCCTCCCTCGCCTTGCCGGGTGCCTCTCGGTGCTTTGTGGCTTGTGGCGGTGGAGGAAACCACCCAGGGGCAGCCTGGCTTTGGGGAGGTCTGGAGCTGCGCTGTGCGGTGTCACCCCGAGCCAAGGTGTCCACCCTCACGTCAGTGGTGGCATTTCCAGTGCTGGTGTCGTACTTACAAAGTTAATCTCTCACTAATTCAGCCTCAACCAAAGGGAATGGGTATTTTTGTCTGCTTAGGGCCTGTAACAATTGGCAAATTTTGCTCTCCTGCCAGCCTGGGACTTGTGATGGGCACATAACATAACATTAGCCCTTTTTTATTACCTTGAATCATAACTGTAACAGACCCGGCAGTGGTTTTGTGCAGGATGTCCATATCTGCGTCCATATGGATAATTACAGACCC
This sequence comes from Anser brachyrhynchus, assembly GCF_964034855.1. Lineage (NCBI taxonomy): Eukaryota > Metazoa > Chordata > Aves > Anseriformes > Anatidae > Anser > Anser brachyrhynchus. The sequence goes on along the minus strand of NC_137720.1, from coordinate 3,062,868 downwards.
ATATGGACATCATGGACTGGTTCATCACCTGACATAAATCAGAGCAGCCCCGTTCTCTTACAGTTAGGCTGATTTACATCAAGCCAGAATTCACCCCTAAATAAGCCTGTGACGTTGAGTAATAGGCCTCATTGCAAATCTAAGAGAAATTAGCTTTGCTGTGACATATGGCACAACCTTCAGGTCCTAATTGTGCTGGCTCATGCATTCATAATACTACCAATTATTTATACGACGAGGCAGGATAGTGTGTTTATCAGTAATTTTCCTTTGCCGACAGTTTACGATCAGCCAAGTGGCACCCATTGGAATACTCCAGGCAATTAGACACTCTGATGTGCGCGGTGTCATCAGACGTGTCGCTTAATAAACAAAGAAAAGATTTTTATGTGTTCGAAGGGGGCCCTGCTAGAGCTGCCAGGTCAAAAATACATCCTCCATGTTGTGACCGTAATTGCAGGAGGGTGTGCGGTTTGTCACTTCTATGCCTTTGTCTGCACACAGATAGGGAGGCACATTAACCACGGCCACAAAGCTCTCGGCTGCCTGGAAGCCTCCGATTTGTCTTGTGGTCCGCAGGTCAGGATTTGCAGTGGCAGCTGAAGCTGTTGATCAGTCGAGCTCTGTTTCCCCTGCCGAGGAAATGAATCCGGTGTCAGGCACCGAGCCTTGCCCACAGCCGGTGCTGAAGTCCTGTGCTGCGTGTACCAGGTCCGCCCTGCACAAACGGAGGTGCCCCTGGCCTCTCGGAGGTGCCTGCTGTCCTCATCAAGGAAAATCCAGTTGTTCTTTCCCTGTGCTGAGATTCTGACCATCCGGGCAGCCGGGGGTTTCCCTGTGTGCCTCCGAGTTTAGGGTAATGGTCTCTGATGCAGCCGGGGTCTCACCTGGTGCCTCGCAGGGAGATAAAGGGGTTTTATTTATAGACTTCCCTGTCTCCTGCGATCTGGGGAGAAGAAAGCACTGCTGACTGCCATCGCTTCTTCTGCTGAATCTCATGCATTCATCTGTCAGGGTAAATGTGCATCTCCTGGTTCGGGTGAGCTGGCTGGCGTCCCCGCACGGGGGTGTTCGTGCTCACCTCCCTGCCACCTAGGCAGAACGAGCGCGGTGAAACACCAGCCCGTGTTATCTTGGTGTACTCGGGGTCCTCGCTTATCTCTCGTTCCCTGTAATTTCCCTGGTGAGGTGTCAGCTCCCTCCTGTTAGTGCTAATCAGCTGTTTCCGGCTGTCCCAGCAAATTTATCAGATAACGAGGGCTGATAGGGGAAGGCGGGGTGGGAAATGAGCACATGTGGGGCTGGGGAAGATGTTGTAATCCTGAGCCAAGGAGAGCCCCGGCTTCTGCCATGTGGACACTGTGTGACCTCTGTGTTCTCAGTCCTCTGGTGACAAAGGTGACTTTGTGCTAAAGTGCCACCGACTGCCATGGGAAAGCACTGCTCCGAGCACGGCCGGAGGGTGCCGGGGACCAGCTCTGCAGCAGCCAGCTGTTAGATGAGTCCCTGCTGCTGTCCCTGCACCAGCACCCACCCTCTGGGTCCTTCTTGTCTTGAGGGCTGGGCTCGGACCCCTCTCGAGTCCTCCTGCCTCGTGCAGCCGCCTTTCCAGCTGGTGCTGGGAGTGCTGGAGGTCTTCAGCCTGGTGACAGAGGGAGTCTTAGGACTGGGAGAGGGGAGTCTAACTGGGCTCAGGGTGCCTGTGCCAACTGGTAGCACCTGGTTTCAGCCTGAATAATGCAAGATGTGCTGTTTGACACCACCTCTTGAAACCACTGGTTGCCACTGCAGTGCCAGTTTCAAGGAGAGAGGCGCTGCCTGGTTCAGGCAGGACTCGTCCTGGCAGCTCGTGTGCTCACAGGGGAGGTCAAACGCCCCTCTTCAGCCCCACGTGTGCTTTGGCAAACGTCCCCTTGGACGGTCGCACTGCTTCGGCAAGTGGAAGTGACAGCAGTAAAATGATGGCTGCGTGCAGCTGGGCCACACTTCGCTGCTCAGATGTCTGCGCCCATCAGAGCTCTCCCCAGTGCTTAAACGCCGAAGTGATGCTGGGTGGCAAAACCCAAACGCTTTGCACAGAGGAGTTCAATGGTTGTCTTCTGTTCAGCATAACGTTTGGAGGGCAAGGCAGGCTCCTTTTTGTACTGGAGAAGTATGTTTGAATTTTAAGGGAGAAACAGCAAAAATAAACAGTTTCAGCTCTGTTTTTATGTAAGTGATTGGGATCCAAAATCATTAATACAAGGCTGAAAGGAAGTTTTGTTTGTCTTCAGCACTGTGGCCCTGGGTGAATTGGGTCACAAGGGGTTTCCAGTGAAGCCCCTCGTTGTGCTGGGTTGTGTCTGGCGTGGGTTGGTGCTGAGTGCTGGGTTTGGTCCCTCCGACCCAGCCTTCGCTGCCTCCTCCTCCTCGCTCCTGGCACTGCGGGGAGTCGGTGCTGTCTCTCGAGGAGTCCCAGCTCCTGTCCTCTCCCACACAAGGCTTCTGTGAGAATTAATTACTGCCTGCGAGACATTTCAGAGGCAGGGTAAAGCCTTCAGTATTTCCATCCTTCTGAGTAGGACTGGGACCAGCCCGGGTTCCTGTCGATGCGCTGCACCCACCACAGGCTTCCTCTGCACCCATCTCGCTCCCGAGGACTCTGCCTTCCCTGGGCACAGCTCCTGCCTGTGCAGGGCTGATCCATTCCCAAGCCAGAACCTGCCGGTGGAAATTGAATGGTTCCTGACCTCGTTCTAGGGAGCTCCTCCAGCCTGGAGCGGGGTCAGGCAGCTCCGGTGTTCAGCTTCCCAGGTGTGCCAGGCCGGGGGGGGGATTAAACCCATGACCTGGGCAGCAGGTAAAAAACAGGTAAAAGCAGGTAAAAAAGCAGTGTCCTCCACCATCCTGCAACAGCAAGAACTCATCCAGCTTCTATAAAGCCAGTCTACAGTTTGAACTTCCAGGCTGTGTTAATAAAGAAAAAATTTCAAATATTTTTCTACTATTTTAGTGTAGGGTTTTATGGCTGTGGCACTGAAGCTTAGCAGCTCGCTCAGATCAGCTTCCCCTTCTCCGAGGGGCTTTGTGCTCGCAGGCGTTTGTAACCCAGGGCAGATGCTCGACCTCGTTGTGGCTCAGCCCCTGTAAGTGCTTCTGGCAGTGCTGTGCATCCCCCTGCGGACTGGCCTTGACAGAACAGTTCTCAATTTGCTGTCGTTACTCTGCTCTCCTTTTGTAGCCCACTCTGTGTCTATGCATGCTATATATGTATTTTTTTTCCTGTGAAAAAACTCATTGCAAAGTTTGTAGGGAGCGGATGGGTTACTGAGAGGGGATCAGAGCTGTGCCCGTGTATCATGGTGAGCCAGAACAAGGAGCCAGCAGACACAGCAGGAGCGAGTGCCGTTTCCCCAGGCTCCTCTCCTCCATCAGCAGCCCCTCGGCTAATCAATGGGGCTGGGCACTGAAAAGAATTTTAATTAAAGAACGGATTTACTGAAAAGAGGGGCCGGGAGGGATGTGTGGAAGCTGTTTGTTACACGAGGGGCCTCTTTTCCTGCGCAGGATAGATAACATTTAAAACATCAGCACCAGGTTCAGCGGGGTGGCACTGGCAATAGGCAGCTCTGAGCCCTTTCTGCGTGTGCTAATGGTGAAATAGCCGGGGGACAGCTTTCATCAATGGGCTGGGGAGAGAGGGCAGAGCCCCCTGCGTGCAGCCGGAGCCTGGCTGTGCTGCTGTCACAGCCCTGGGGCTGGCTGACCCTGCAGGGAGTTGGTCACAAACCCCCCGCCCCACAGCCAGCCCTGGGAAGGGGCTGGGGGCTTCAGCTCTGCCTCTGCCCCAGGCTGCTGGGGGCTGTCGGCTCTTCCCAACAGATTTAGGTGCAAGATTAATTTCAGCTTAGCCTAAAACCTTGAGGTGCTGGCGGTTGGTTAGCTCTGGCCAAGGCAAAGGGGTGCCAACAGGAGCATCCTGCCCCCGTCCCAGCCTGTGGCAGCTCCCTGGCTCCTGCCTCCCTTTCCCTGCTTTGTCGAGGCTCACGGGGACGAGCGCCTTGTTTCAAAATATCGATGCTGCAGGTCATTAGGGTCACTTGTAATTAAAGGGCGGCCTGCTAACTGGCTGCCTGAGGGGCACTGAGAGCAGATCTCCTAAATCCAGCCTCAGCTCCCTGCTGCCTTTAAGCCCCATCAAATGCTGCCTATCAGGGGACACTTAAGGAAACCTTTTAGTCAATATTGCCTTGGGAAATTGGCTAGTTGAGAGCCTTAATGCCTTATCATCCACAGTGTGTGGCACAGGCCAGCGCGGACCGGGAGGCAGAGAAATCCTCAAACTTTCATCTTCTGGATGAGCAGTGGGGAGGATGAAAACCCCAAGCTGTGCTGCTGGGTGGAGAAGTAAGTGACTTCTCCCTGGGGGAGAGCAGCACGGTTCTGAGGGCTGCTGCTCTCCACAACGTGCTCTGCTCTCCGGGTGAGAAGTGGATTGGCGATAGTGAGGAGCTTTGTGGCTGAAGTTAGGATGGAAAGGAGGTGTTTGGGGGTGAAGGACAGCCCTGCGGGTCAGCACCTCCATGCTGCATGCTTGTGTATCGTGAGGTTTACTGCGTGCTTGATGTCCGTGGGCACGCGTTCCTGCTGAGTGGCTGGGACTTGATGTATGGAGCACTGCCTCAAACCCAAATCGTCAAGAGCTGATGGGCTGCTGTGCTCTGTCTAGCACATCAGTCTTCCTTATGGTATTTTTAGTCCTTGTTTGCTTTCAGAATCTCCTCCCTCCAGCCTCCCCATGAGCAGGTCTGCTCTCCAGCCTGCATTCAGCCAAACTGGTGCTTGGCCAAAAATATGGGGCCAAAAAAGCCCCCAGCTGGCAGGATCAGTGCTCAGAGGGACCATCCAGGGGATGCACTGCTCTTCTGGGGAAGGAGGGAGGCAATGGATATTCCCCTGGAGGCTGCCTCAGCCCTTGGTGGGATTCCTGTCCTTAGCTGTTGATATTCAGAGCCATGCCGTGCACAAACAAGGGAGAACAAGTCAGCTCCTAATTTTCTATAGGGCTTTTATCTGCCTGTCGTTCTCAACTGCCTTGGTCTTCTGTATTCTTGTTTTTCCCTATCCCTCCCCCTTTGGTCTCTTTTCTCTTTTCTGTGTCTCTCCTTCTCTTTTCTTCACTTTGCTGCATCACACTAATTAATTCTACTAATTAGCTTGTGTTTGCTCTAACAGCAGATGAATATGCAATGCTAGGAGTGTTAAATATTAGACACTGTGCTGTCATTTAAATCTCAAAGACACCAGAAGTTGCCAATGTCGATAGGTGTGTGTGTGCGTGCAAAATAAGCAAAGGTGTGTGTCAGTGCTGGGTGTGCAGCTGTGCGAGAAAACACTTTCAGTGGCATTGCAGGACCTGCAGCGATGGTGTGATCTGTGTCAGGGTTGGCAGCGTGTTGTGGGTGCCCTCTGGGCAGTACAAGTGAGCTCACCGCACGTGGGAGCCCGTAAAGTGCGTGTGTTTTATAAATACCACTGGGTACGTGCCCAAGGCTTGTGCGAGTTACCTGTCCATGGGCTTGGCTGTGTGCGCGTGGTCACCAAAGGTCCTGAGGGATGTGAAGGGTGTATGGGTGGTTGCTACATCTAAAAACCAGAAACATGGCAAAAGTCAGCGTGGGCATCTCTACAATTTGATCAAAATACCTAGGCTGGATGCATGTACTTAGGAACAAAAGGTCCTTTAAACCACAGGGTTTGTTTCCTGATTCAGTGCAAGAATTCAGCCTTAATTTTCATTAAAAACTGCCTCAAATCGTTTTATATATGGGATTGAGCATAAACTAACTGCATTATTATAAATAATGAGGCAGCTAGTTATGTATGTGTGTTCTGTACAACTTGCTCAGCATCTTTGCCGTTGACATGGGAATAAAGTCTGCGCTCCTGCATGAATAGTGATGCCTGCTCACCGGGTCTGTGTCCCCCAGCCCCATGCAGCTCCTGCACCAGCTGCTGAGGCAGACATGAACACCCTGTGCAGGACCACTGGTTGTGAGGGCTGAACAATTTATCAGCAGGCAGGAGCTGGTGCGAATCAGCATCCCCCATCAGCTGCAGTCTGGCACGGATCTGGCCCTGGTTGTCCCCAGCCTGAGATGTGCCCACGGGTGCTCCCCTGACCCGTGCAATGCCCGCGGCGTTTGCTCCGTGCTCAGCACCTTCTTCATGCTGCAGGAGCATGAACTGCTTTGATATTTCCTTCTGCTGTTTGCTCTGTGTAACATTTTTCTTCCTTTCGGTAAAGAAACCTGTGCAAACAGGCCCCGTGCCCCCTAAGCAAAGTGAGAACTGCCACCATGTAAACCTCGTAGCAGTGTCCCAGCCACGGGGCCGATTCCTTTACCTGTAGTGTGCTCACTGAGGGCTGCCACTGCACGCAGGTGTCCATGGGGACATTTCTCTGCACCCAGGGCAAGCTGTCCTCGGCATCCTCGTTGGTCCTAAACCCAATTATTTCTCTAACTGTGGAAACCCAATTATCTGCCTGGCTGCTGGGGTCAGGAGAAGAGGCAGTTAGGGCGATGAAACTTCCATTACCACATCCCCCAGGATGAGCTGTATTTTCCCCCATTATGTCACACTGTCAGAACCCATTGCCTGGGTAGGCATGTGGCCTGATCGTCCCAAATGATCCCTGCAGGATCGGGGCTGATTAACGCTTGGTGAACCGGAGGGCAAGGGTAGAGTGTGCTTGGGGTAAGTTCCTCAGTGGGGCCATCCACCTGAGAGCATCCCTCCTAGGGCTGTGGTACCCAGGGGAGGGGGAACCAGCACAGCTTTCCCTGCTGATGGCGAGGGCAAGGAGCAGGCTTTTGGGGAGCAGCCTGGGCAAAACCTTTCGCCAGCTGCTGCTCAGGGATGCTGCAGCATGCGTGGCTGGGGCAGTGGGGAGCTGTGCGCTGAAATTCTTGCTGATCTGTGGTTTATACACTGGATAAATGCCTGGAAATGTCCTCCTAAATCACCTCCCTGCACAAACCATCTGAGCAGCCCTATGTCATCCGCGGCACTGGGTCCCCCAGGGGCCTCACTTCTGGCTGGTGCAAAGTGGCACCAGTGCGATGAAGGCAAAGCAGGGGTGGGGAGAATCAGTCCCACCTCGTCCCTGCCTTATGTGTAGAGAGCAAACAGTGAAATTCAGCAAAGAGAATTAATTTAAGCTTAGCAGAGGGAGGTTATTTACATTCACCCGCCTGCTGTCTGCTACCCACTGTCCTGATCAAAACTAAGCGTGGAGCGGCCTCTTGGGGAGCGTGTTCAAGACAAGATCACATCTGTCCCCTACATTTCTTCCCAGTCTCTCGCCAGACTTTCTCCAGATGGCTTCCCCGGAGGGAGGGGGAGCCCATCTTTCCAATTAAGGACCAGATGACTTTGCAGCACTGCTGGAAATTGCTGGGGCTTCCTTGCCTCTGAGAAGCGAGCCCTGAAGCCGTCCTGCAGATGCGGAGTCTGCCCTGAACCCCGGGTGCTTTGCAGGGGTCTTGTATGGCCGTGCTCACCGGTAATGGATGCAGGGAGAAGGGAGAGATGGTGTGGTGTTTTCAGCAGAGATTTGGAGAGGTTAGGGGTGCAGGAAAGGATTTCTGCACCACCAGGTGAAGAGCAGGGTAAAGCAGAGCGCAAAGGAAGACCTGGGGCAGGCCGAATGTATAAAATCCCTGGGGTGACTGCAAGGTTTGGGGCTTGTTTTTTTTCACCTCCCACACTGCTTTCATCAACAGCCTGAAGAATGAAAAGCCAGAACTGATTGACACCTGAAAAATGAAATGTTTTATCTGGAAATTCAAACTTTATTATTTTGTTTGTTGTTGTGATGAAGAACAAATTATATTTTTCCCAAGGAGGGAAAATTCCCTGAAAATTTTCCTTGAGTTTAAAGCAGAGATGGAAGGTTTTAGACAAGCCTTATGGGGGAGTCTCCAGTGAGGTTTCAAGGGAAGCAAGGCAATTTAAAATTAAATCCGAACTGAGACAGCAGAGAGAACTGAGTGCGAGTGATGCGCCCAGCTTCTTGTGTCTGCACGGGGACGTGAGGGAAGAGGAGGCTGCACGCAGGGTGCTGCCTTCTCGGCTCTCTATCCTCTCGGTGCAGCTGGCTGAGAGGAGCTGTGTCACATCCAGGTCCTGTTACCTTCCCCCTCCTGCTCAGGCTGCGAGCTTCCCTCTAGGAAAAACGCTTGTGCCACCTGACATGCGAAATGTGAAAGCTTTCGGAGACATTTGTGAGCGTGGGGAGAAATGTGCTTGGTGGCAAAGAGCATCCTTGGCCCCAGGTGGGTTAGTCTCTTTCCCCTGAAGTCGCTGGGCTGGCTGTGATTTACCCAAGCCAGGATGTGCCCAAGTTCATCACTTCCCAGCTTTGATGGCTACTGGAAAACAAACAGAGCTGTTAACTGCAAATGCTGCTTGGCTCTCGCAGCCATCTCAGCATGGCTGGGGGGTCCTTGGTCCCAGCAGCTGAACGCCTCATCTCTGGTTAGACCAGGATTTATCCAGATCCCGCTTTTCTGAGCTGCAATCTCTGGTCAAAAGCCATCAAAAATAATCAGAAAGCTGGAGATTAGCACGGAGGGGGAAGAGGAGCGAGCCAACAGAACGACCCCAGAGCATCACATCAGCTGCCAGGGACGGCTCCTGCGGCACTGACATGGGGCTGTCAGGTGCTGTCAGTGTAATTATGGAAAATTGCTGCAGGATAAACATCACTGTGTTTGGAAGAGTAATTGTGCGGCAGCCTCGGGTTCCTTTCGGCATGTCAGGTAGGCACCAATTTTAGCTCCTCACACCTTGACAAGCTGAGCGAGCACGTTCTGCCCTGCCATCTCCGCCTCGTCTCCCGTGACAGCGAGCGAGTGCTTCCTTCTGGCTCATCCTCCCCCTGGGTGACCATAAGGCACCATCCCAGGCAGCATGAACATCCTGAAGGGAGACGAGCTTTCCTTTTCCTGCAGGAAAAGAGCACATTGCTGTGCACGGGACGAGAAGCCCGGAGTGTGAGCCAGAGCTGCCTTGGCTTTGGCAGGAAAATGAAATCCAGCCACGTTTTCATAATTTTCACTTTCATTTCTATCCGTTATTGGTGGTAATTGTGATAAATAAAGAGCCTATTTATACGATTGTAAACAACTCGCTGCTGCTTTGAGGAAAAATCTGGCTAAGGCGCTGGCCTGGGCTGCTGTAGACCATGGCTCAATGTATTGAGATGTTCCTCGTGCAACCAGGACAGCTCTAACATCCAATCCTCCCCATCTGACAGTGCCATCTGTAAAGAAGAAACAAATAGGACTGGAGGAAATGCCACATAAAATGAGAATGGGGTGAGAATAAAAACCACCAAGTGTAAATCAAAAGCAAAACCATAAATAGAGTGTCACTGGCAGGCTCCGCGCACTGCTGGGTGAGGACCTGGACCAATTTCTGATGAAGAATGGGAGAAACCCAGTTAATTCGTCACTGTAGGTGGTGCAGGTGCCTGTGTCGCTGCTGGGGTTTGCTTTGCAGTGCAGCCAGGTGTGGGGTAGGTGTGAGCCTTTGTTCCTGAGCCACCACAAATACGGGCGTGCCTGTGTGCACAGTCCTGGTGTTCGTGTCCATAAATCCTTGTGTGAGTACACATGAAGATCTCCGGTTTGGGCACGTTCTCATGCCTAGCCTCACGGATGGCCCTGTGAATGCCTGTGGCTATTTGGCTGCAGCGTGGGCTCTTTGCATGGACTTTGGGGTGTGGATCCGAATGATTTTGGGTGGGCTCTTGTGACCAGCCTGGGAGGAATCGCAGCTCGGGGGGGTGCCCTCTGCCCCGTGCCTGCAGGGGAATGGGCACAGGGAAGACTTGAAAGAGCAATTATCCTGAGCTGATGGGTATTTGTGTTGGTGTGCAGGAAGATGGATGGGGAGCCAAGCCATCCGGTACCATAGGTAGATAATTACACGGTAGATAGATGTGCCACAGAAGTGTGATTGATAGCTGGCTAGAGAGATGTGGAAATGGAGAAATGGGTACGAGGAGACAGAAGGAGACTTCCTTTGAACAGAGCACTCTCATCTCTGTAACTCATGAAAAGAAAAACACTGAAGTCAACACACACCCACATGTGTACGTAGTTGGCAAATTTTGTAAAAGCCTGCAAAAGCACCTGAATAACTTTACAAGTAACAACTTTGTTTGCCTTGGTGTTTAGCACTGAGGAAGAAAACAGGAACTGTGAAGCCTGCATCCTTGTGCAGCAGTTCACAAGGCAATGGGGCCAAGCCTGAGGCTTTGGCTTAAAGCAGCATGGTTTGGGGGTTGGATATTTGTTGTTCTTACTGAGGTTCATCCAGGGAAAAGCTCTGGATCCTTCCGTGAGCACCAGCCCCATCTCGGCACACATCCTGCTGGAGGAACCGTCTGGGAGAGCAGGGAGGCTCATCCCGGGGACCCGTCTGTCAGGGAAGCCCTGTTATGTGCGCTATCGACAGAGATTAATTTGTTGTTAAAGAGGTCTCTGGTTCCATTAAGGAAAACACTAAGTTTCCTAACAGATTTGCTGACCTGGCTCAGGCTGTTTTCCTGTCAGTCAAACTAATGCACCCTGGCACTTCCCAAGTTAATTTGCTGCTTAGGTTAGCCAGCCCTACAGCTCTGACACCGTATAAATCATGTATGCAAACATTGGTTTATAAGAAACATGTATTAGTAACACCACAAGATACCTGCACGCTCTCTTCAGTCCAGAGATCCCAAATGTGATGAGAAGCTCAGCAAAAAGCAGGTTGAGAAATCCCGTGTCAGATCTGCCCCCCTCTGCATCACTTTCCAGGTAAACGTTTACACTCCCTGTGCACCTTTAGGGTCCTCTTGATAAATTCTTTTATTCCTTCATCTGCCTCTTATAAGGTTGTCTAAACATCTAGACCCTGAGCTATAGCAGAAAAAGGAGGTGCCCACAGAATATCTGTTGGGAGCAATTAGTACAGATGAGTTTAGGCTCAATTTTTGGCAGAACAATAAAAAAAAAAGATCAAAAGGAAATTTTTCCTCTGCTGCAGAAAAAGCAGATATAACGTCTGTAAACTGGGGAGGGAGAGTTATTTTGGTATTCGGATAACTCAGCTTTTTATGGAGCTGTAATTGGTGGAGCCGTGGGCTGGCAGGGCAGGGGGCTGGCGTGGCCGTGCAGGAGCCGAGCTGCTGCCTGGGTTTGCACGTTGCCTGTAGCAGAGTTTTACAGCTGGTCCGGTGGCTGTATGGCCATGCCATCATTTCTGCAGGGAGAAAAATCTTACTTCTGTGTGCGCTTCTTGCTATCAAAAAAGAAATCTCTGGAGCGTTGTAAGAGAACTTCAGCAAAACTCTTTGCTCCCTCCTTCACGCTGCTTTCACACGCGATCTACATCAGAGCCTCCCAGAACTATTTGGAGCTCCACTGACCTAAGAACTGTTCCCAGCCCAAGCAGGGATCTCCAGAGACCTGCTGCTCCTTCCTGAAAGCCAGACAAATCCGCCTCTGAGGGCAGCGTGGGGAAGGCCCCTTGTGAGCAGAGACCGGGGTGCCCCTGCTGGGCACCAAGGGGTCCCAGCTCAGTCCCCATGCCCCTCCAGGGGACAGGGGGCACGTCCAGGAGCAGAAAGCTCCTCGCCGTCCCCAGCAGCTCCACTGCTGGCCCTGAACCCTGCGGTCCGGGTGCTGGTCTTGTACCTGAGCTGTGGGCCGAGCCCTTCCCAGGGCAGCCTCAATGTAAAAGGTTCAGTAAATGTATGTACGTGGGCACGTGTAATGTGATTGAGATTTAAAATGAATAATAGCCTCCAAAACACAGAATATATATTAGTTGCTATTAAGGGTGAGCATGTATATATATGTTATGTTGGAAGAGGAAAAATAAAATTGTATGCTACCTTGTGAAGGACCTCGTGGCTTCCCTCCCAGCCGGCCCTTTCTGTGCTCAGCCCAGGTCACCGCGGTGCATCCCTGGGAGTGGGACCCCTGCGGGAGGTGAAGCCTGGGCACGGGAATGGGGCAAAAACGGAGACAGCACAAATTCCTTCCCTGTGGCTCCACCTGAGCACCACCACCTCCTGCTGCGGGTCAGAGAAGGTGGGCAGGGAGCAGGACGAGCTCTCCCCACAGACAGCAGCGGGGGTCACAGGGGAAGGTGGCACTTGGTGACCCCAGCACCGTGCCCAAACCTTTCTCCCTGGGGTGTGAGTCTCTGGGCTGGCTGAGCCGTCTGCCCTCCCACCCCATCCATTACGCCCCCACGGCGATGCCGTGCAGACACCGGCACCAATTTACTTGATAAATTCTGCTGCTTGTTATTTGAGGGATCGGACAGGCCTCGCACTTTCGGGAGATTAATTTTTGATTTATTGTTGGCTACAATGATTTATTCTGATCCTTCCCCAGGGAAAGGACAGGGCTGTAAATATTTTAAATGCCGCTAGCTGGTGACAAGAAGCATTGCTGGATGGTAACAGGGTGGATGGGGGATTGAAATCATAGCAGCCTTTCTACTAAATTACTTAGAGGAAACTCCAAACGTCTGCTTTGAACGGAGGCAGAGGAAGAGGGAAAGAAGCCCACCACATGCTAAATTGTTATCTTATTAACTGAGACAACGTTCTCGGCTTTCTCCATTTGCCCTCAGAGCTGCCGCTGCTGATTGGGATGAATTGAATGTCAAAGCGTGCCCCGGCCTTGCTGAGAGCACGCGGTGCTCCCTGGTGAGGCGGGGAGGCAAGGACTAGGAACTGCATTTCAAAACACCGCACAACCAAACGGCAAAGCCCGGGGCAAGGGCCTGGTGGAGGCATTTTGCTTCCATCTGGGCTCTCAAGGTGCTTCTCAGCAGGGTGAGCATCACACCCGTCTCACAGAGGGTGATGGGAGGCTGAAAAGGGCAATTTGGGAGGGCCCTCGGTGCACCAGCAGCAGAACTTGGAGTGCTCCTTGGGCCTCCTCAGGTAGGGGCCAGGCCCATCGCTCCTCAGGAGTCCCCAAGGGGCTTGTTTTTTATTTCTACCACCAGGGCAGTTGTCTGGAGCCAAGGAAATGCCCCAAAACTTACTTGTCTGACCTGAGCTGGACTTCTCTCTGACTCCAGCTGGTGTGGTAGGAGCATGAGTGAGCCCAGGGTGGTCTCATGGGAAGGTGAGAGCCTGTGGTGGTCCCAGCTCCATCCCTCGGTGGTGCTTTCCTGGTGCTGTGTCAGCAATGTGAGGAACTGGACCAAAGAGAAGGTAAATGTAGGTCTTGTGGGAGAGGAAGACCACAGGGTGTCTCCTTCTAGGTTATGCAAAATATGCAATTTGGTTTCTTTTTTCAAAGATAGGTTTCGTTATGCCCTTCTCCAAAAGTCTGAGAGAAGTTACGTGTTGCGCTCTCAGCATCACACAAACCCTCCCGCAACCTGCAGAGGTGTGTGGCCCAAACAGGGAGCAGCTGGGGGCATCTGGAAGTGGGACAGCACCCCTTGCAGTGCCCGATGGACTTCCCCTGGGCTAGCCCTTCTCTGCCCAAATCACCGAAGCTGCGTGCTCAGATCCAGCAGCCCTGTCTGTTTGCAGAGTGCTAATCAGGCGCCGCTGCTCGGAGCCCAGCTGTGCTCTGTGCCTTCCCCATAAACCTAACGGCGCGTGAAGAGGAAGCGTGCACGGCGCGAGCAGGGCTTGGGGGTAACCTTCTGTTCCCATGCCCTCGGTTCACTCCGCTGCTGCTTCCTTTGCTTGCTTTCCATCCGTGCTTTGAGCCCCTCAGCCCTCGAGCAGCACAGGAGGCTTTGCCCGAGCACCTTTTCCCCTGGTGTATTTGCTCTGTGCTGCCGTTGGCTGGATGAGCAGCACCAGGACGTGCCTTCTGCTCCCAGGCTTCGGGAGCAAAAACCACCCCACGCCTCCAGCCGGGTTGTTCCCAGGTTCCCTTTGCTGCTACCTGCCAGCAGGAGGCTGCTGGCGACTGCTGTGCAATGCTTGCACCTATCCAGGTGACAACCGGTGACACCCACGCTGCACCTTGCCTGCTCACACATCTCCCCTGAGCAGCCAGCGTGGTGCTTGGGGTGGGCAGGGACCCTATAACGCCTACAACGCATCCTCCGAGTGAGAGGGATGTGGTGCCCAGCACCCTGCTCCCCTCCCAAGGAGCCTGGGGAGGGAAAGGGTGCTGAGCCCCCCGGTCCTGGTGGCAGAGCAGCCATGCAGGGGGCAGCTCGAAGCAGGGCTCTGTGCCAGGAGCCCTAGCACTCCCGCCCTCCCTCCCTCCCCTGCTCTTTTCTGCTGGAACAGCAAATAAAATCCTTTCCTCCTGCTGCTAAATTGGAAAGAAAGAGAGGAGGGGGGAAAAAACACAACAAAACACACACCCCCAACTTAACAATAAATATCTTGGAGGAAAAAAAATAACTGGAGCATTGAAGATAAAAGAACGGCTGTTAAATGAAAATGTTGAGGCAGAAAGGCATTAGACAGCACTAGTAATTGTTAATTTGTACTCGGATTTAGTACGAAAGGGCTTTTATTACTTCAAATATGCATTTATTCTGGTTTTCCATTTGGAGCAGTAACACACAGATGAGCTTTCAAACCCCCAAGGTATTGGGTAAAATAAAAAATAAAAAATAAATCCTTTAATGGGTTTTCAAGTCTCTAGTCCCAGCAACCATTTTTTTTTCCCCTGCTCCTGTTTAGAGCAATACAATGTGCAATTGCAGAAGCACAATGGGTGCGCCGTTAATTGGCTGCACTCACCAGGGGAGAGAAGGCATCGCCGCCAGGCGTGGGGAGCACCCCAGGACATCGCTGGGTGATGGGGCAGGGTCCCATCTGATGCTCCCAGGCTTCCTATGGGGACAGCAGGGACATGGGAGAGCCGAGCTCGGTGGTTGCAGTGGCCACAAATTAGGGGAAAGCCTCTGCCCCGTGAGCTCATGCTATAAATACCAAAATCATCCAAAAGCACAGGTTATTTCTGCTATATCACAAGTGGGGATTGTGGGTGTGAGGACAAGCAGCAATTCATGCCCCTGGTGGATCCCAAACCCCACATCCCTGCCGGTGTGACCTCAGGACCCTTGTTCCCCATCCACCAGGTTATTTGGGGTTCCTACCACCCGGCGGGTCACCCAGCCCCAGGCAGCCCCTGCTGCAGCCAAGGCATCTGGAGCGCGAGGAGAGGCGGCATTAGGAAAGTTTCCTGTGACACATAGTTGGCTTTGTGTCTTTTCTTTTTTTTTCCCGAAGAGAAATATTCTGGTTTAAATGGGAATCGATTCAGGGAAGTCTGACAGACGAATACTATAAACAAGATCAAATGAATTTATGACTGTTGTCCCTTGTAGCTTGATAATCAATGAACTGTCGCATGAAAGATGCTGGAGTAGCAAAGCGCTGGGACTGTATTGTCATCCGAGCCCCAGGGCTGAAATCTTCAGACCTAATCCAGCACCGACGTGCTCCTTAGCAAGGCTCTGGGAGCTGGGTCGGCTCAGAGCTGGGCTGGAGCCACGCAGATGATCTCCCATCAGAAATACCCAATGTGGCCCCAGGGCTGACGCCCCGAGGGGCACACAGGGCATTAAGTTGCAGCCCCAAGCTGGAAAATCATTTAGTTTACTGCCATCACCTGAAGCTGGCTAAAGAGTGGCACGATCTGCCCTTTCGCTCCTATCCAAAATCAGTGAGATTTATGCTCATACTGGAAAGTGGATGCTGGAATCTATGAGCAGCTATTTTGCTGTGATACCTGTTTACACGTTGCATCTTTTGCCAGCTACCGGTGTTGTTTAACACAGGCGTTCTCCACCTCCGGGGCTGGGTAGCAGCTCCCCTCAGGACCCTCGTGCTGGGGCATCATTGACCTGCCCTGGTTTGGTGCCTGCTGTCCGCGTGGCTCGGCCACCCGAGGTGCCTGCGTGCCACGGCCACCCGAGGTGCCTGCGTGCCACCTCGGTAATGACCTGTGTGTGTCCTGCAGCTTTACGATGTTATTGTCTCTCAGAAACTCAGTTTTCTTGAAAGTGTGTGGCAGAGGCTCCCAGCGGGGGGGTTTTACTGCCTGAATCGCCGTGTTGGGACAGCCTCATCTCGCTGCACTCTCTGCTCCATTAACAAGTAATCACTCTCTCTCCAGCCCAGTTTCAGGTTGCCTTTGCTTCACATCTTGTTTTCTTCAGCTCAGAGTGAGCTTTGCACTGTGCCGTGCGGTGCCAGAAATCATGAAGAAAGGGAATAAAAACCAACCCAAAGCCCTCCAGACGAGGTGGAAAAGCAGCCCTTGGCCTGAAGCGCTCAGGCTGGGCTGGTGCAGGATGCGGTCACACGTGGGCACCGCCGTCACCGTGCTGGGACAGCCCAGACCTGCAGGACCCCTGGTTTGTGCAGCATCCCTGCCCCACAGAGGTGGCACATGCTGCAGAGCCTGGCTTTGGTGGGGTTTTACCTTTTCATTCCCATTCATGACCACAGTGCTCGATATCCACAGACTGGGTACCAGCTAATACCTGCCCAGGTGCTCAGGCAGCCAGACCCTTGCCTCCGGGCCTTGCAAACCCAGCAGTTAAGCCCAACCTTGGGTGCTCTGCACCTCAGATGAGGGAGACCAGGAGCAGCAGGGCTGCAGAAGCCCCCAGGTTGGACCACCCCTCCTGGACCCTCTGGGCTAGCACGAGCATCCTTCCCTGTGCGAGCATCCTTTCCCGTGTGCAGCCACAATAAACATGTCAGATGCACTAAGCCTGCAAGGATCGATTCCCTTCATAGGATCAACAAAGCAATTTGCTGTCTCGGTCTTGTTCTGTTGTGAATAATAAGCAGACATAGAAGCCTGGCCTGTGTAACACCTTGTGCACTTGAAATTTGGAAACCATCAGGGACTGCATAAGTCATTAAAGGCAGGGAGCGGAAAAACACAGAGGGGGAAGGGAGGGAGGGGAATTTCAGCCACTGATCGTCAGCATTGTCTTGTCATGCCTAATCCTTTAAGGGCTCTTCAGGTTCTCAAGTGCTGCAGACAAACAGAGGTGTGAAAGTGCCTCTTAGGAGGAGAAAGAGGGCAGCGCTGGCTGTGCCCCGCCGGGGCACTGAGGAGGTTTGGGCTGCTCCAACGTTCATTCATCCCCTTGGGATATGTGGAGCCTCTCTCCTTAGAGGCTTCCTATTTTAATTTGTCCTCCTGTTGCCCCTCAGGAGGAACAGGCTGATATTTTCTGAGCTTTGAGGAGTGACGTGCAGTGGCACAGAGCTGCAGTCAGCGTACATGCAGCCTCACAGCGCAGGGGGTGCTGAGCAGCTGGGCCACACGGGGAAGGACTTCTCCCTCCCCATAGCTTTGTGGGACAAGGACCAGCTCCCCCAGCATGGCTTGTGCCAGATGGATCCTGCCCTGAGGCAGCAGGACAGGTCTTTTGGGGCCCCCTCCATAACCATCGTGCTCCATCCCATCTGTGGCAGCACGGTGCTTAGCCCTGGCCATCTCCCCACGCTTTCTCTCCATGCACAACCTGCCTCCTGGCTGCTGAGAAGTGTGTTATTCCCCTCCGGACCTACCATCGTCCTGCTGGACCCACTAGCACAGCTCATGCTGGTGAGCCCAGTGACGAAAATGCAACAGCTTCAGCAGCAAGGCACGCAGCAGGCACTGGTGCGCCCACACCCAGGCATGAAGAAGACACACGGCTCATGCCTGGGGGAGCTGATCAGATGCAAAACCAGTCACTGTCACCGCAAGATCCCACGATTAACCCCAAACTCAGAGAAGGGATACAAGGAAGGACTTGCGCACTTATCAAAACACGCACGTTCCCAGGGCCAGCCCTGTGAGTCCTGCCTGAAAGCCACACGCGACGCACTCAGCTCTCTTTGACAGAGGTATTTTGTCCCTTTTGCTCCCTAGAGTGTTCTCAGCATACCAACATCAGTCCATTAACATTGAACCCAACCCTCCTTCCCCTTAGCAACAGCATCAATATTTATGATGTGTAGCTAATGCAGTCTACTTATATGATTTCTAGGATTTCAGGTGGGAATTCTTTGTACAAAAGACCTCTATTACCTCTCAGTATAGGATGCTGCTGTTCACCTGCAAAACAAGCATTATGGATCTGTGACCTTCCTTTTACAAGCTATTCCATGCTAAAGAGACCTAGCCTGCAGCTGCTTCTCCATCACTGATAATCTAATTGGGAATATAGGTACGAGAAACCCACCCAACACTAATTGCTCTGCTTAGGCAAGTTTCTGTAAGTGTCTGAAAAGGATCAAGCCTATTGATTAATTAACCAATAACCTATATACGGGCTTTGGTGCAAGCTCTGCAGCTGTGTGCTCATGTCACTCTGCTGCCTCCAGCCACACAAAATGGTGAGCAGGTTGAGTGCTCCGTTGGTTTGTGAGCCTCTTGCCTGGAGGGCTGAAGATGCTGCTTGAAAGAGAGTGATGCGCCTGTAACAGGGCATGGTGAGGAGCTCAGGGGTAGACCAGTAGGGAAGGAGAGAGACTGATGTTGTGGATAAAAGTCTGTTCTTCAGCTATTGAGTAGGGCAAATGTTATAGGGCTGATGACTTGAAGGTGTTAACAAATTCACCAGGCTCTCAAACACTGTGAATAGCCCATGAAGCACCCAAGAGGAGAGTGGTGTCACCCATGCTTGGTGAGAGCAGTTCTCAAGCGTGGGGTGCAGGACACACCGATGTGGAGGGATGAACTGGATCACAAGGGTGTAAGCACACGTGGAGAGACCCAATATACATCCCGGGCTCTTCTCTCCACCCCCCAAGCTGACCCCGAGGCATGGGGTACAGCTGTGGTTTCATGTGCTCTGCTGCTCTTCAGCGAGGACTTCAATTTTTAAAGAGGGTGACCCTGAAAGGGCATTCGTGCTTTTGGCAGCAAAGCCTTTCTGCAGCGGAATCTGTTTCAGCTCACTGCCTGGTTAGGGAGGGCTGCAGAAATTTTGTGGGTTTTTGGTTGTTTGTTTTCATATAAAAAGGATATTCAGCAGGAGGGGTGTTTTCAAGTCAAGCAGAAACACTGCTGAGTGTTGATCGAGTCCCATGAGCAATAGTTTTGTTTAGATATGGCCATATAAAGAAGGAAGCCAAATACTTTGTGTGAGCCTGAATAATTACCATGCCTCCCTCGCTCTTCCCTTCCTTGTTTTTCCTGGCATTAAGTCCCTGAGCAACTTCAATGTGGGCCTTACCCTATTGTCCGTTGCTTCTGCTGTCTTCTCTGTACCTTTTAATCCATCTGTGGTTTATGCAGAGTTTCCCACTAATCCCAGAACAAGGTTGCTTTACGACCGCCGTGTGCCAAACAGTATATCCAGCTGGACACTTCTCCTCTAAAGGCACATCTACTGGAAGGCGCTGGGGACAAGGCAGTGGTTATCTGAGTGATGGCCTAAATGATGAGAAATCCTTTAAGGCTCCCCCCCAGGACTTGATGTTTCCACCAGGGCACATCCTTCAGGCTTGAAACTTCTCACTGCTCCAGCAGAACTGCTGCCCTTTTCTATCTAGGGCATCTAGCAGCCAAAGCCCAGGCTGCTCGTTGTTAAAAAACAGTTGACTGATGATTATGCTGCCTCTCTTTTAATTAAAAGCATGGCATTTATAAATCAAAAATATCCACACCGGGATTTTTCCTGCCCTGGTATTTTAAATAATAATTGTTAATTATTAATTATTCATGATTAATGAATGTTTTGCACATCTAAATGTCTTCCTTCCAGACAACACTGTAAAATAGTTTCTTGTAATCACGAGAAATCTGCTGGGCTGGTGATAGCAGTAAAAGTTCTGGGCCGTCTGGGGCTGTGGTGGAAATGCAGGAGATCTTGATTAATATATAGCCAAACTTGCCCCTAGGAAGTGTTCCTTTGGTTACAGAATCACAGAATTGTAGGGGTTGGAAGGGACCTCGAGAGATTATCGGGTCCAACCCCCCTGCCAAAGCAGGTTCCTTACAGCAGGTTTTTTTTTTATTATTTTTTTTTGGTTGTGGGTTTGCTCTTTGAATGTGCTGGGTTATGCAAAGGAAACTGCAGAAGAGTGGTCTGGGGACAGGCACTGATGCCTGATGGTCCCCCTGGCTCTAGGACCACGCTGTCTTTGTCAGCTCATCAGTTCCTCCCAGGTCACCTCTTCCTTGAAGGATTCACAGCCAAGTTTCAACTTTGCCAAATGTTTGTGCAAGCTCAGTATAAAACCGTGGCCTGGTTTCACTAGGACTGGCTCGGGACATTTACCTCTGTGTCACCGCAGTGCCTGGGACAAACTGGCTGAGATGGGGCACGGTGCTGCCTGCTGCAGCGATGGGATGTGCTTCCAGCCCAAGAGTGGGCGAGGGAGAGATTGTTGGGGGTTATGGGCATCCTAAAGGCAGTGATTTCCTTCCCCGTGGCTTGCTTTCTGCAGGATTTCTCACCTACGTTTTTGCTTGAGTGACTGCAAGATGTTTCAGCTGCTCTGTTTGCTCCTTGCTCCCATCCAGCAGGCGTGCTGGCAGCAGAAATTGGTGTTTTGCTGCAATCTAGTGGCGTAGTGCATTGAACATGTTCATGGGATTCAGTTCTGGCTGAGGAGAGGTTCCCACGCAGGTTTTCCCAGGCTCTGACAGGTACAGCCTGACTTCTGCAGGAGTAAAGAGATATTTGTGTACGTGTGCTCTGGGCCAACAATTCCTACATCAGATGAGAGAAAACAAAAGCAATTATATTATTCTTCATGCTAAGCAATGGAGAACATGGATACGGCATGAAATAGTTGTAGAAAGGTGTTTCAGGAAGTATGATCTTTTAAATTTGCCATCGGGAGAGTGCTGGAAATCATCTTAGGCTTTATGGCAGAGCAACATGACTGACCTCTTGCCTAAAGAGCAGTGGGCTCATATTGGAAATCAAGGAGATGTAAGCTCAGGCAAGCAGGCCTAGACTTTTCCAGCTGAGCAAACTCCTAACCTGCTGGCAATAAATGAGTAAAGGGAAGAATTCAGTGCTCCTCAAGTCTGTAAACTGCTTATGGGGTGTGACGCTACTGAGCTGGGGGCAATGCCACCCTGCCTGGCCCCAGAAGGTCAAGTTCTAGGGGCAAGAGAGGGAAGGATGCTGGGCTCTTGTGTCTGTGATCTTGAAATCTGTCTGGAAAGAGCAGGATCAGAGCAAAGCTTTGTTCACATAGAGCTGCTTAATATTTCATAGCGAGCCGGTGTTAGACACAGAAGTCCCTGGGAACGCCTGGAGCTGTGCACCAGAGACAACTCAGTGGCCTGGTGGCTGCCTACCTGCCTGTCTGCAGCAGGCTTTGCTCTCAGCGGTGCCGGCAGTAGTGTGATCCTCGCCAGGCTGTGAGCACCCCTGGGTGCCCCAGCAGGCTCCCTGCAGCCAGCGTCCCACCGAGTGGCTCCCCGTCAGGTCAGGAGCTGCGAGCCCGGGGCTGCAAACTCTGCAGATCCTTATGTGCACAGTCGTAAGGACCTTTTGTTGTGGAACTAAAGGTAGAATGAAACCTTTTCCTGGAAATAAGGCTAGAGCACGCCTGGCTGACACCACGTAAATCCCTCCATGGGGTGCAGAGCACTTCCCCAGCTGGCACCCAGTTTAGCCCAGAAGCCTCCTTTCCCTGCTCCAGGGCTTCCTGCATGTAAAGTCTTGGAAATTAAATCGTCCTTCCCAACAGGCAGCTGTGGTTCTTTGTTATCAGTTTGAGTACTGGAGGCCCTACAGGAGAGAATTAAAGATTGACCACAGAAGTACACCTGCTCAGTGCATGAGGTGTTGGAGAGCACCAGCGAGGCGCTGGAGGCTGCCTGAGCGAGGAGGACGGGCACAGGTGGAGGCTGCTCCTGCAGAGCCCAGAAAACAGCAAAAACCAAACCCAGCCGGTCCCTGCACCGCTCCAAGGAGAGCAATCGGCTGAAATGCTCCGGGGGATCGGGGTGACACGGGGGCCTAGCAAAGGGGGAAGATTGCTTGGCCACAGCTCCCTGCAGCAACAGGCCTAGCTCGGGTTTGCTGGTTCTCCCCTTTACTGGGGCCATAAAACTTGCCCTGCTTTCTTTTCCATAAAACTTGTCCTGCTTTCTCTTCCGTCTCTTCTGTGCCTGCCTTGTGCACACAGAAAGCTTCAATCCAGCACCAAGAAACTCATCTTTTCTGACGAGTAGGGAATTCTGCAGGGAATGGGGGAGCTCCTGTCCCAGTTTGCTGCGGACCCTTCCCAGTGCGCCCACAACAGGGGATCTGCAAGAGGCTCTGGGGCAGGACTTAGGGCTGCCCTACACCCCTGTGTTCTGCTGCGGGGCTTTGTGTATGCTGAATGCAACCGTCCTGGAGAGGAAAGAAAACGCCGGTCTGCCGGCAGCAGCAGATGGCAGCAGCGCACAGCGAACCGCAGAGCCGGGCTGGGCTCAGCACCGCCCGGGGGCAGGCGCTGAGCATCGCCCACCAGCACCAGGGGGGTTGGAAGCAACAGGTTGGGGGGTTGCATCCTGCTGCAGTTGCAGAGGTTTGGCGTTGCTGGAAGGTGAGGGCTGAGGTCTCTGAAACCGGGTGCTCGGAGCAGAAGGATCCCTTCCCCTCTTAAACGGTCGAGTCCAAAGTCTGTGCTGCATTGAAAGGGCCCGCATGTTTGCTCTGGCTTAGCAAATAAAAGGAATGGGAGTATTGAAATTGTAGCCTAGATTTTAAATCCTCTGCGCCAATGCTGGAAAAAAAAAAATTGCAGGTGCATTAACGAGGCAAGGCACCACTGCCAGTGCTGGTGTAGCTACTGACAGGAAGGGCTTTGTGTCCTGTGCTTGCAACTGGGGAAGCACAGGCTGGCTGCAACCATGATTTATGTCCTAGGGGCAAGAGGGGCTGCTGTTCCATTAAAACAAAGTGCCTGGGACATGCATCCATCACCAGCCTTTCCTGAAGGGCTTGGGTGTCACAGTAGGGCACACACAAATCCATCTTTCCAAGTGCAAATGCTTTAAGGCTGATCAATATTCTCTTCAGAGAGATTGGTTGGAGGAGAGGAACTCATCTAATTTCTCTACATTCCCCTTTCCCTGGTTAACCCTGTTAATTTGATTGCAGTGGATCTCCAGGGAGAAGGCAAAGAGAGGAACCCACCAGGAGCTCCAGAGCGAAGGCAAATACCCAGAGTGGATCTGGCAAGGATCAGAGCCAAGGAGGGAGCACACCACTGCTGCGTCAGAGCCTGCCACGGCTGGGATCTGCCCTGCAGGAAGATCTGGCTCAATAACTGCTGTACATATGTCTCTCTCTGTTGGTAAGGGATGTCCTCCTAGTTCAACCAAATGCTTGCTGGGAAACACCAAGAACCTGGGCCTAGGGTCGTGCTAATTTTAATTGTTAGCTGTCACAAATGTCTTGTGTGTGCAGGATGCAATCTCTTTACATCAGGAAAAAAAAGCTTTTCATCAGAGCTCAGCTCACCTTTTCTTCCAGTGCACCTCCCTGAGGTAGCTACAAAGAGTGAACAAACTTTGGTTCGTACCCCAAAGAATTATTTGCATGATGGAGGCAGGCAGTGCTTTCCTCCTGCTAGGATTCTTCACAAATTCTCTGCAAAGAGACTTCCAAAACCAAGGAGGAATACCTCAGTCCCTTCACAGCAGGCTGCTTTGCAACCAACACCATTAACGGGATGGGACACTTGTAAGAACAAGGCAAAGAGGTAAATTTTGGATGGCTCGGAGCAGCTCCTATGAAGCCCAGCATGCCCTCGAACCCCTCTGGAGCTAGCAGCAATCAGCGTCTTGGAGAAGCACTCAACACAGCTTAAAAGGCAACTCCTGAAGAATGACTTCACAAATTCCTGCCCTAAATATAGCTGTACAATGGGATCCTGGCAGAAATGGCAAAGTGTGGTGATATCTAATGTTTCCAGCGGTGCTCAGCAGCTCCTAAGGGAGGTAAGCCTGCATCTAAGTGACCTTAATAGTGAAAGGGCCTTAAAAGCCCACTTGTGTTGCACTTTGCTGCTGATCCCTCCTTCCTTTGCCGTGTGGTTTGGCTTTGCCTCTGTTTCCTGGCAGCTGGGGCTGGGTGCTTGGAGCTCTGCTCTGCACTGGCTTAGTTATTTTTAATTAATTTATCTTCCTTAATTTATATCAGCTGGGCCGCTGCTCTCCTGCAGCACCTGCTCTCTGGGTCTGGTTTTGTATGATTGTGTCCACTACCCGATAGTAAAACTGCAGCCTGCAGCTCGTTGCCCAGCCCCCAGAGGAAGGCCCTTTCCTCTGGAGGTCCTGTAGGACGCACACACAACTTAGCAGGTGATTTCTTCACTGATGTTCATGGGATAGCAACGTGTGTAAACGCAAGTGTGTCTTTTGGGCAAAGCTTTTCATGACAAACCCCATAAAGGGCTCAAAGACATGATGCGCGGCAGCATGTTCAAGGCATGTTGTCTAGAAGACAAGCTAAATCAGCGAGGAGGAGAGTGGTGCTCTGGACTGAAGCTCCCCAACCTCATCAGGACATTTGTAATGAAATCCCGTAATGGGGATGGCGAGGGAAGTGGCAGGTCCCACTGTGAGCCTTTCCTAGACGGGGGGAGGTTTTAATTAAGCTGACGTTTCTGATGAGCAGCTCACCGAAGAGATGGCAGGGCTGCGATGCTGACAGCAGCCTGGCACCCGGCGGGGGCACGCCGCCTTGCAGGCAGCCCCCAGCTGCAGCCGTGCCCCCAGCCAAGCTGCGGGACTTCTGCACCCGCCGTGGGGCAGGGAGGGAGCCGCGCACCTGGGTAACCCCCCGCTCTCGGAAGGACTCGATTTTTCTCCCGAAAAGGCTCCGGAGCCCGGCACCCCCCTTTCCAGTCCCCCCATGCGCTTGGGGTGCCCGGGAGGGCAGAGCCGGAGCCGGGGAGGTGCAGGTGCTAATTAACGGCGCCGCTAAGAAATCCCTCCCCTTCTCCTCCCTCTCTCCCTGCCTCCTCCTCCTCCTCCTCCTCCTCCTCGGGGGCGCGCTCGGCCGCCCGGGAGCGCGCAGTGCGGCGCGGCCGCGCCCGGGAGCGCGCAGTGCGGCGCGGCGAGCCCCGGCTGCGGCGAGCCCCGGCGCTCCCGGAGCAGGTAAGGGGGGCCCCGGGGGGGTGCTGGGCACGGGCACCCCCAGGGCACGGCCAGGGCTGGGGGGGGGGGGGATCCTCTGCCCCACACCCACATCACAGGTTTGGGTCCCCCCATTTTTTTTCCCCGTTTCCCAGAAATGGGCCAGAGCCGCAT
Source organism: Anser brachyrhynchus (assembly GCF_964034855.1). Lineage (NCBI taxonomy): Eukaryota > Metazoa > Chordata > Aves > Anseriformes > Anatidae > Anser > Anser brachyrhynchus. Next base: position 3,037,609 of record NC_137720.1, on the reverse strand, counting down.
GCGGGGGGAGCTGGGTGCTGGGCTCGGGTGTGTGATGGGATTTTTGCTTTTGGGTCATGATATGGTGTATGTGTGTGCTAAAACCCTGATGGGTCGGCCCGGGGAGACAGGATGCCGGCAGGGGAATGCAGCTGGGGTATGGACCTTGGTGTGACGGGGCAAGTTTCGGCCCCAAAATCTCCTGGGGGATGCTGCGCCCTGCTCCTTCCCGCTGCGTTTGGGGCCGCATTCGTGTCCTCCTTCTGAAACCCCCCTGTGCTGGTAAAACGCATCCCCGGCCTCACCATGAGGCCTCCGTGGCAGCACCTGGGCTGCGCTGCTGCTGCTGCATGAGATGGAGCCGGCCCCGCGGGGCGCAGCGCTGGGGATGCTCCGGGGCCGCATGCTCGGGCTGCGCCTGCAGAAGGGCTCGCTGCTATCGATCAGGCTCCTGGAGGTGGGGAAAGTGCTGAATCATTTGTACTCCGGCTGTGCTGGCGGTTCAGCTGCTCCCAGTCCTCGGGAAATGCTCAGAGACGACCTGCAGAGGCCGAAGAAAAGTCTGCCGGGAGTGTGTGGCTGAGGTGGGAGCACCCTGGGCCCGAAGGAGGCACCGGCCGGTGGGGTGGCATCTCCTAAGGTGGCCTCGGCTGCTCCTCGGATGATGGGGCACGGGGAGGATGCACGCCTGCACCTCGCTGAGGCCTCTGCTTGCGGTCGGGGCGTGCGCTACGTGGGCTATGGGGGGATCGAGGGAGGGTTTCTCCAGAAAATCCCCTTCCTCCTAAAGCTGGGCAAGGCCACGTGAGGCTCGCCGCTTGGGTCGGTTTTTCTTTTTCCTTTCGAATGCTGTCTTTGAGATTGTTTTCAAGGTCGGAGCTCTGGAATCGCATGTGGGTTACCGGGCATTTCTGCAATTCAGCCAGAGATGTTTCTGGCTGCTTTTTGGGAGGCCATATAAAAGGCCAGGGGGATGCACATATTGCAGAAAACCTGGAATATTGAAACCCAGCCCCGATGCCTGACTGTCTTAAGATGGATGCTGTGGCAATTTCAGTGTTTCTGGGGTGCCCCTGTCAGATGCTCAGGACAAAAGCAAGAATCCAGTGACTTTTATTGAGATGCCGACTCCTTTATTGTTGACCATGTTTCTGTAAAATGTCCACCCTTTGGCAGGCAGCTACACTGATTGTCAGCGTGAGTGCTTTGTTTCCAGAAAAGTTCTTTGCGTGGCCTACCCTGAAAGATAACTGCCCAAATTCAGCATCACATTCTTTCTATTTAGGCCAGGCCATTGCTGACTTTCCTTTTTTTTTGTGTAGCTGTAATATGAGTGCAACATAAATAATGCATGGAGGTCTCGTCAGCTGACGAAGATGGGCTCAAGTTGTGAAATTTGAAAATGGACTTTGTTTGCAGGGGTTGAGGTCTAGGGACTGGCTTTGTCTCACTTGAGCTCAAGCCGTGTGATAGTGCTGGTTATCGGGACAACAGAGCTCCAAAATCACCCCTCGAGTCCCATCGGAGATTACCGGAGGCTGCGATGTTCCCTCGGTTTTGTTGCCTTGGCTGTGGCTAGGGATCTGATTTAAACCAAGTCAGTCAATCCAATCATTTCGTCTCACAGCTAATGATTAAATGGAAAATATCCCAGGCTCTCAAATGGTATTAATTCATAATGAATTATTTGCCTAGCTGTGATCTAATTGTCTTCGTGTTTGTGGGTCTTGTGTATAATCGATGCTCCCGCTGGCAAAGTGCCACTGCTGAGGCTTTCTGCAGTGCACAGGCATCAGGAATGGTCGGGTAGCTTTAACTAGAATAGCAAGAAATGAGGCCTAATCCTTCGTATCTGTGCTCCTGACAGCTGTCTGTGGGGATGCTACTCCACGGAGCCCCTGCGTGCAGGTCTTGGTGTGGTTGTACCCCCTAAATGAAGGAGGGCTGGGAATCCTGTGGGTGAGCCTCCAGGCGCAGCCCGTGCAGGATGGCTGGGGAAGGTGCTGAGCCCAGGTGTGAGCAGTAACGTGCTGGGGACTGAGCCTGACTGTAAACCAAGAGCTGCACGTGGAGGGGATTGGGAGAGAAGGAAGAATGCACGTAGACAAGAAGCAAAAAGGCCTTTGCTGCTGCAGAGCTCGTATGCTGATGGGGAATGGTAAAGAGATGATAAAAAGGAGCTGAAATTTCCACTGAAGCAATCCTTGCTTCCAGTGCTCTGGTTTTGGCCTGGCCAGGTGACCTTGTGTCCTTGGGACAAGGCTTGCTGAGTGAATTATTCATGTCCGCCAAGTACCTTGAATCCTTTCCTGCCATCTCTTTAACCCCACTTAGCGGAAATGTGATGATTATGGGGTGTCCCTAACAAGAGATTGAGACTTGTAGGCAGAGCGAAGGCTTGCACGAGTTCTGCAGAGCTGCAGAGGGCTGTGGCTCCATCTCCTTTTGGTGTGCTCTGGCAAGCAGGAGCCCACAAGTGCAGGGTTCGCACTTCGGGTTGTTAGAGGTGCCTGGGGAAATTAAGCAGCCGGATCCCCGGGACACTTCTGCGGTTCTGATGTGAAGCTGTGAGACTCCAGCAGGAGCTGCTGAAGCTTCCCTCTCGGCACAGTTAGTGTGTGTGTGTTGACTTTTATGGGGTTTTAATGTAGTTGTCTCTGCAGCGTCAGGCTATCAAATCTCATCAGCACTTAACCTCGTACGTAGATAAACCTGAACGGCGAGGCAGAGCTCCTCCAGCTGTACTGTTATGGGGCTTCAGAGAGATGGGAAATTGCCTGGTTTCTGTGTGGATGCAGAGGGCGGCTTGTGCAAGTGAAATACGAATGCAGCTACATCACGAGGATTTAAATCCATTACAGTTGTTTACAATTAATTTATCTGAGTCATATATAGAAAATTGGTTTTCATTTGAATAGAAGCAGAACCTGGAAGGCGGCTTCTAAAAATTCAAGAGGGAAACTTTAACTCTGGTGCTTCCCCTTAGAATCTTTTTACTTCCTTGGGTTTAGTTTGCCCTTATCAAAACATTCCCTTGTGTCTTAAAACTGAACAGGCAGCCCCAACCCAGCGCTGTATCCAGGTACAGTTTCTGAAAGGCTTTAGCAAAGCTTGTCAGAGAGGTCTAGCTTGTCTCCCTGCCCCATGGGTAGCTCCTTTCAGAACCCATTTTCTTTATTTCAAATGTTGTTGGATGACTTCTGCTCTCTTTATGACCTGCTTCAGCAGAGGGAAAAACTTCTATTTATTTATTTGTTTTGCCTTTGCTATCCAGGATAGTTGTTACATAATTCTAAAGACCCAGCTCAGAATGAACATGCTTGAAGTTGTTGTTATGCTAAATAATCCCCCCCCCCCCCCCCCCTTTTTTTTAAAGCCAGAACTGAAAGAAACCTTGCTGTGTTGTTATGGATTAAAACAGAGGAGGATTTAGACCTCAGCCCTGCTTATGAGGATCACAATTCCTAGTCAATGAGATAGGAGACGAAGGATTAACAACCGAACAAATAGAGATGGTTTTGCATGGCTAAACCAGGTACAAGTTCCCAAGGATGAAATGCAGGGACAAGTCTTTGCCTTGCCTCTTTTCCTCTCCTCAGTTTGCAGTCCTGGGGACCTCGTCCCATCCTCTTGCAGCAGCTGCTAAGGGGGTCCTTTTGTCCTCACTGCTCCCTAGAAATGCAGCTTACAGAGCCCAGCCCAAGGGCACAGGAGAGCAAAGCACCGTGCCCTGACTGCAGGCAAAGCAGGACAAGGAGCAGGACCTAGGCCTCAGGGAGGGATCGGAGGCTTTGCTACAAAAAGCAGCACCTGGAGGACCTTTGATAGCATTGCTCTGCCTCTGCTACTCACTTAAGTCTAATCTGAGGGCTGCCTACTTCTAGGGCTGCCAGAGAAGTATCCATGATGTAAAGAGGTTGCTTTGTAAAGTCGACGTTCAGTCTAGTGTGGCACCAAGCACCTTAAGTCTCGGTGACTCCAGCAGCACCTGGGAGGCTTTGCCAGGTTCATACGTGAAGGCCCATGCGGGCTGGGATGGACTCGCCTCCTGCAGCACTGCTCTTCTTTGTCACAGGCAACAAATAATCTCGTGTTCAAAGCCTGACGTAGGTATAGTTGATATTTACCTAGCATCAGCTGTCCTAGATGCTGCTCTGCCACCTTTGGAAGCAGCACTGATCCTTACAGAGAGCATAACCCAGAGCCTCGATGCAAGCTGCTCCATCCTGGAGGTTCATTTGAATTCCTGGCAGGTTTTCTCCCGCTTCATGCCTCCTTGACAGGAGATTTTGCAGGCTTCCAGCATGGGGAGTGATGGGTTCCTACAGACTTTCTAAGTCACAGCAAGCGTGATACTGTCTCCCTGTCAGCCTGCATATTCTGTTCCTCCTGAAATGCCCTGGCATGGATGGGCAGGGCTGGCAGTTGCAGTGTGAGCTGTGAGGTGGATAGGATTCTCCTTCAATCTGACATAAAATGCAGCAAAGCCCCCTTCCTGCTATGAAATATTTACTTTTCCTAATTATTCCAATGATCTTGAGTATCTCTAAGTTAAAAACAGAATGCAGGGCCTCAAAAAATGGGGAAACTACCAAACAAAGGGTTAGCGCCTTAATGTTTTTCCTCCGTATTTTATAGTTTGTCCTTACGGAGGAAAAGCAGCTTTGGCATTGTGGGCATTACTAAGAGCAGTGCTCTTGACCAAGCATCCAAGCCCTCCTTTTAATTTGCTTGGTGTCCTGATGCTGTCTGTGTTCACTGGGTGCACAAGTAGGATGCACACTCTCTGCTCTTAAAGATTTTTAAGAAAAGATGTTAAGATGTAAGTATTTCCACTTCCCATGTAAATATTTGTTGGACATGCACAAACCCACACATGATGGTATGAGCCTGAGAGAGTATCCCAGCCCCTCATTTCAACAAGGAACGATGTTTAAAGAATGATTTACTCAGGGAATTAGTGAGAAGTGAACGCAAAAGACCTGACCGGAGCTTTTCCCAGAGGAAACAATTCAAGACAACAAATCACTTGATGATAAGTGAATAAATGTTCTGTTATAAGAAATTCAAGTTAAGTCAGCAAAGCAACCTCTGGACAAGAATCCCATGAATGTGGCTACAAGACAACTTTCCCAGCTGAACCACGGGGGTTTGATTTCACGGCGTCACCCGGTCGAGCATTTAGTCCAAGGTCCCAAAGAGCCCTTAGTGCCCGGAACTCAGTCCCACCTGGAGGGAGGGTGCTGGGATTGCAGGCAGGGGGCTCGGGGTGGTTTCGGACCCCTTTGAGTGCTGGGGGTCTGAAGGCTCAGAGCCTCAGGACCTCCGGACTGGCCGCAGCAGTGCGGGGCCGCCGCTCTCCAGGGTGCTGAGCTCTGTGCTGGGAGCTCGCTGCTGCTCCGTCTGCACCCTCCGTGAGAGGGAGGGAGAGGGGATAACAGGCATGGGTTGAAACAAGTGCTGGTAAATGGGTGTAGGGGTGGGGGGAATGCCCCCTCCCTCTCAAGCATGCTGTTGCAGAAGAGGTTAGCTGGAGAGGCCGGGTGCCTCCCCTCTTGTTGGATGGGTGTTTTCAAGACCTGTATAGAAATGTTAAGGTTGGAGAAGCCCTCCAAGATCAGCTGGTCCAACCATCCCCTACCACCACTGTCACCCACTAACCCATGTCCCCAAGCACCACGTCCAACCTTTCCTTGAACACCCCCAGGGGCGGTGACTCCACCACCTCCCTGGGCAACCCCTTCCAGTGCCTGACTGCTCTTTCTGAGAAGAAATGTCTCCTCATTTCCAACCTGAACCTCCCCTGGTACAACTCAAGGCCATTCCCTTTAGTCCTATCACTAGTATGGGCAAAGAGCTGAGCAGCCTGGCCTGACCTTATAGCTGGTCCTGCTCTCAGCAGATGGTTGGGCTAGATGACCTGCTGTGGTCCCTTCCAAACAGAATTGTGTTGTGATCCTGCTGCCTTAAGGGTTTCCACCAGCAGGAACCAAACCAAAGGCCTCCCTTTCTGAGTCACTTTGAGCGTGAGCACCTTTTCTCATGTACATAGATGTACAGTTATGAGCATGGCAGTCAAGTAGCTTTTATTGGATATTCATACAGCCTGGGGGTGGGATGGGTGAAGGGTGGGAAATAAATTACATTGCTCCCTTTTCACCCAACAAGCTGAAAAAGTGAAGACCAGCCCTGACTCTTGAGTTGCCCCTGGAAGCTTTGTGTAGTCTGCTCGATGAATGAGGAGCTGCCCGTGCTCTGGTATGTGAGTGGTGAAAAATGTCATTCTTCATAAAGAAATTTGGCTGATTACTACTTGGAGACAGCCTGCATCTTGTTCCACAGGCTCTTAACAGTTCCTCAGTAGGGTATGGTACCACGAGCCGCCTTGCATTTAATTACACAGCCCTGTTTGTGATAGCTGGGAGAGTTACTAACAGGCCGAACAGCACGGCGTGGCTCTGCAGTTGATAAAGACACATCTGTATGCTGAGCTGTGCCCTTATTGAGTTAAGGGCACAGAAAAAGCTCTCTTTCTTGCTGTCACTTAAATGGTGTCAGGATTCGTGAAATCTTGCTTTCAGATTCCCAGCAGACCCAGCAACAAAGCCTGCTTGTTGCAAGCTCATTGGCTTCTGTGCGAGTCCCTGTGACGTGCTCACAGATGTGTGCAAGCCAGTGGGAGGGAGGGGGATGAGAGAACCGAGGCTTTGTAGCCGTGCACGTGTGGCAGCATGCACGGGACCCCTGAAGCTCCTCTCAGGCCAGCCCTGCCTTCATGATGCTTCTGGCATGCCCCAGACCGTGTTTGGGCACTGTCCTTTGGAGCAGTCTTCCGTAGTCGAATTGCAAGTCCTGCAGCATGTCTGGGGACTGAAGTCGTGGCTTGTTCTCACTTCTCCCACTGCAAATTCATGATGGTGTGGCCAGGTGGGATTTGATGCCCTCTGCAGTGAAGCTATTCAGATGAACATGCACTGAGAACAACATCCGGAAATATGTGTCAAATCAACCTACTTAATAAACTGATAATCTTATTTTCTCCTTCCGCTGCATCTAGTGAATATGGATTTTATATTAAAATATCTAAGGCTGAACTTTCTGTCAAAACTAAGTGGTTCCTTCCATGTGCTCAGGAAAACTAAACTTAGTTAATTCACGCATGAACTGATATAAAAATACAGGGGCTGCTCTTATTATGAGACAACATCTGTGCGGTAAAAGAGCCCTTCAAAGTCCTGTTGCACGTCACAGTCTGACATCTCCCATTGGCAGGTCTGGTGTCCAGATGCCAAGGCCCACAGAGTTTTGTTCCCCAGCTATATCAGCAGCTGCGTCCGCGGCTATGTGTTTTGGCTGACCTCTTCTGAATTCTGACCACGGTGGCAGCTGTGAGGCTAATCTGGCAGGAGCTCAGTACAGCAGGCTTCTCTCTAATGTCACATTTCGGGTACCGCTGTTTCCTCATCTGCCTCACCACTCTATACTTTCTCTCCAAGACCAAACTTCCTACACAGCTTTGGTTTTTGAACGGAGGTGGGACTAGTTCCCGTGAGTGCTAGAGGAGCTGGGGAGCCTTTGCTTTCTTTCTGGCAGATTTTTACTCAGGAGATCTCTACGTTTGCTCAGCTGGCATGTTTTTTTTTCTTCCTCCTAGCTTGGCTTGCAAGACAAACAAATGTGAATTACATTTATGTCCATAAAATGGCCATGATCGCACTAATATGGTTAAAAGACATCTTTATCACAATTAGGAGAGGAGTTAGGGACCTGTGTAATAACAAATAATTCTCTGATTGCGGAACTTAGATCAAGTGGCTGCAGGAAGAGTTTATTTGAATTCAGCACAGGGACTGGGCTCATTGCTTCTGGGGAGGGCTGGCACCTCTCTGGGAATGTGTAAGTGGGGAATTAATGTAGTCTCAGCTCTCTCCTTGGCATCCAGTTGTTCCCAAGCACCTCCTACCTTGGGAATTAACTCGCTGCCATAGACGCTTCTCCAAAATCATGTTTGTAATGGCAGTTACATAACACACAATAGCACGGTCCTTTTGTGGGAATCAAGCTTGCTGTAACCCACGAGGTAGGGTTTGGGTGGGGAGGGAGAAGGACGGGAGTCCTCGGTTGAAGGGACCAGTCAAAGCAGGAGAGCCTGAGAGTGAATTTTAAATAAATGTATTGCCTCTTAGACTGAGCAAACATATAATTAACAATAAGATAACAGGGCGGTTCTACAAGGCAGCTAATTGCATTTTCAAATGTCAGCTTGTCAGCTCTTATTTAGTCTTCATTCAATCTGGCCTTTGCCAGAGCGGTGTCTGGTTTTAAATGGCATTTCCCTCTCCTCGCGCTGCTGAAGGACCTTCTTCCTCGTTCTCAGGAGCCTCTAGTAGGCCAGCTCCTGCTTTGCTACACCTTAGACGTGATTTTGTTTGCTGGAATTTGATATTAACGTGTTGAGTTATGTTACAAAATAATCTTTGTGGGGTCGGAAAAACCACCACCGCAACCAACAGGAGAGTCCTGCATGGTATCTGGGCTCTTGGGAATATTGTGGTCGTCTGTTGTACATGCACCGCTGTTGTCCCCAGGATGGAGCAGGGGGCTGGTGGCCTTCCTCCTGCTGCAGGTGACGTGCTGCCACGGCGAGGCTGTCCTGCAGCAGGAGGAAGGAGCCACCGCCGAGCAGAATTGCTAGCCTGGGGGGGAGCGAATGGAGCGAGCTCCAGCCTGGGGAGCGGGGTGGTGCTGAGCTGCGAGCACCACTTACGGCCCCTTCTCAGCGCTGTGCTGGAGCTCGCTGGGCCCAGGAAGGCAGCGAGGGAGCCGCTGAGGCCTGCGCTTTGTGAGGTCGGCTTCTGTCCGCTGATGTCAAGGTGGGTGTCAGGGATGCCTTGGGGGGGAAAGAAATTCATGGGGCTTCCTCCGCTTGCTGAAAGCACTGCTGATGTGTGGCTGTGTTCCCCCACCAGTCCTCCGAGTGACAGCGTGGCCTCCTAAAAATACATCTGGTTAAGGTAAAAGGAGGGTAACGATGTGTGACCCTGCAGAAAGGGGATGTTCCACGGAACAACAAAGAGGGGGTGACAGCCTTCTCTCTTCTCAGCCCTTTTGTTTTCCTGAAACTGCCCCTTAAGTGATGTGCTGTGAGCTGAGGAGGTGAGGTGGGAGTCCAGCCCCTGTGCTGGCACCTTACAGGCCTCGGTGCAGCTTTCACAGCAGGGGCTTTGTGCAGGATCCGCTCTGGGCTGGTGGGCAAGGAACTGAAGATATTTTTGTAGTTACTGCGGCCTAGCGGCCGTGGTGCAGAGAATGGCCTGTCACCAGCTGCTTGGTGCAGTCCCGAGGACAAATCTCGGGGCGACTGACACGCGGCGTGCTCTGCTGCAGTCAGCTGCTCCCTGCCGCAGGTCCCTGCGGGCCTGGAGGTGCCGTGCCACAAGTGGGCCACGTCTGCGTGCTGGCGTGCTCGTGTGGGACAGGGCAGACCAGGGGGTACACGGGGTGGGCTTCTAGGGCCTTCCCACTGCACGGTGCCCCTTGGCTGTGCAGAGGTCGCTGCCTTTTAATGGAGACGTATTTTGAGCCACTTTGCCGAAGCATTGCTGTGTACTGGGGTTGAAGCAGCCAGGCAGGAGCCCTATGGAGAAAACGTCCTCAAACAGGAGGAGTTAATGAGGGGGAAAAGAGAAACTCCTGGTTTATCCTTTGTCGAAGCATTGCTGTGTACTGGGGTGAACTGGCCAGGCAGGAGCCCTATGGAGAAAACGTCCTCAAACAGGAGGAGTTAATGAGGAGGAAAAGAGAAACTCCCAGTTTTCCCCATACAACTTTATCCTGTGGTTGCAGGGTCTATTGTGGGTGTGAGGGTTTGCGGGCAGCCAGACCCAGCAAATGGGGAGAAGTCTGAAGTGTGCCTGTGGGCAAGGAGCAGGGGGGTGTCCAAGCTCCACGCTGCCCCCAGGGAGGGCGAGGAGCTGGCTCCCACTCCCTCAGCAGCCCCCCTGTGCCACTGGGAGCTTTGCTGCATCCTGTTGACGGAGGGAAGACACAAACGCTCAATATGAGTGTTAAGTATGCTTCAGCTTTAATGGATAGCTCAATTGTCTTTTATCGTGTACAGAATAATTAGCTCATACATATTGCAAAAGCCAAGCTCCTTATTGGTAAGCGTCATCTACTGCCCTATCTGTTAGTTCCGCATTCTTCTATCCGCTAGTTCCCATTTCTAATCTAACTATAACTCCCAGGGCAGTATGCCCTCTACTATCATTGTTTCTAATTGCCTGGGATTTCTCACAAGAGTTCCCAGACAAGCCTTGCGTACGTGTCTTTGCTCTTGTTTCTCTAGACCAGCTGGGTGCGGTAATCCGCCATTTCCTTATCTTGCAGCTGCATGATATCAATGTGATTACGCGCAGCGAGCCAGTCCCCAACAATTCCCCCGTTTTTATTTTGAACCAAAAGCTTTCTATAGATTTTTCTATCAATCACCGCACACACTGCAATAAGCAAGGTACAATAAGCAACAGGGTCAAAAATCTCATGCAGAACTACGATTGTAAAGTAGTGTGCCTACTAGAATCTACATCAGTCAACAAGCCACTAAGCGCTAGGAATGTTGCTTCGCAGCGATACTGCTTCTTACTCGCACAGCACAATCACACAATCACACAATCATGCAGAGAGGCCTCTTGCACTTCTCATTCATACCACAAGACAATATCACTTAAAATAATTTGTGTGCAGCTTCAGGAGGTCCTTGTCTGCTCCCGTGGTGAGCGGCTGAGAGTGGAGACCCCTCCGAGGAAAAATGCTCGGGGTGCACCTAGGGGCGTCCGTTCCACAGTCGATCCCACAGCCGAGCAGAGCGGCTCCTGGCGCAAGGAAGGATGCTATTATAGTTTGTATAATGACAGCAAAGAGATGCATTGCAATAAGGAGCACGTGTGGCATTGACCCCTTTGTTTTTTTTTTTTTTTTTATAAAGTCTGATGCTCTACCGACTGAGCTATCCGGGCAATTACACCTTACACATGCTATTACTGTTGCTAGAAAAACCCTACTAGTTAACTGCTCGAGCCTTTTTATTAGGCAACTAAATACTACTCGCGCCGCTACTATAATTAGGACAATTATTAGCAGTAAGCGTAGCCCTTCTTTTATCAGACCCAATATCCAACCCCCCATATTCCCAAACCAATTTGCAAACAGTTCATCAAGCCAATTATCTTGGACCACTATCTTCTTGGTGTGGTCTCTCAGCCATTTCAGTTGCTCGTGGATTGACTCGCCATGGTCCGAGAGATTAAAACAGCACATTCCTTCGAGCTCTTCACACCCGTGGCCCTGTGCCAGCAGTAGAAAATCAATCGCCGCTCTGTTCTGTAATACAGCGTGTCGCAGGCTGTCCAGGTCCTGGGCCATTTCTGTGAGTATCTGCGTAGTCACATTTAATGTTTTCACCACTGTACTTCAAATCTACATTTTACAAAGTGACCAGCAAGTGTGCCACATTAACTGACCAACCTCTGAGATTTTACCTTTCATACCAGTGTCTTCTTGGGCTCTTTTAATTAAACACGTTTCTCATTCAAGTGAATTGAAATGCTTCAGTTGGTTTTATTCTCAGGAGCCTCATAAAAACAAAGATATTGCACCCTCTTTGTTCAGTTATTCAATGTTTGTCTCTTTCACAGCAAATAATTACTTCATTGAAGTTAAAACTTCCAAACATAACCTACTAATAGTCTCCAATTTCAGCTCAGATCACTCGTTGAAAATACTCTGCTAAATACAGATAACTTACAATAACTTTAACAGTTAATTGTCCATAACAAACACCATGGTTTTTCTCCAGACCAATGCTCAAATTTTAAGACCACCCTTTAATATTTCTTTGTACAGGTGAAAAACAGTCTTCAATTTTCTAGTCTTGTTTTAAATATAAAAGTTGGAAGGGACATTCAAGTTTCAAGTCTCCACCCTTTTTTTTTTTTTTCTCTCAACTGTCCAGTGCAGGAAAAAATTCTCACAAAATTTCACAGACCTAAAATGTGCAAGCTAGTTTCTCTCCCCTCCTTTTTTTTTTTCAAATGTCACATTTGCTTGTTTTACAGCCCAACAAGCTAGTTTCCCTAGACTAGCCATAGCATGAGCCACAGCCACTCCAGGCACAAGTGCCGCTGAAAAGAACCTTTCAGCAGGACCCCAGAGTTCGACCTGGTCATCGCAGTCACTCCCCAAAGTTTTTGAGACTGCGTCTCGTCCGTCGTTTCCATTGTTGAGTAATGTTTCGCAATTCTTGACTGTGTAGGTCAGGGGCAAACAAAGTCAAGCGTCCCAAATAGCATGGCCCACCGTGTGCATTTGCTGGAATCCCCTGCCAGGCTCGATCTCCACAGATCAGGAATATACCAGGTGGTAAGGCCTTAGCAGTTTGCCTTGGCCATGTGCTTGACTCGTTCCCGTATGCCCCCATGGTGGTGTTGGTGGTGTCGTTGTACCCGCAATAGCTGCTATTAGCTTCGAACCCCCTTGTGTGAGAGGTCACATTCTGTCTCAATCCCATTGTCAACATCGCCATTCCTCCCGTCGATCCAAACGCTCTCGATCCTCGTGATTGATTATGTAGTGGGGGAACATTTTCAGTCAAGTGTGGCAAAGGCACCAATTGAGCCAATCGAGTTCCCTTCGGTATATGTAGCGGAGGGAACATGGCTGATACCATGATTTGTATCTCCCCAGTAAAGTCCTTATCAATAAGTCCTGTTAACACTAAAGCCCCATTTAATGTCGCCGATGACCTTCCAATCAGAAGTGCTCCAACAGGCTCATTATTAATTTTTACAGGTCCCATAACGCCTGTTTTCACCCCAACAGGCTTATTGTCCATCAAAGTCACATTTACTGCGGTTGCCAAGTCCAATCCCCAGGCTCCCTCTGGTGGCTGGTTGGAGGTGAAAGGATTCGTCTCGGTTGGAGTCTCCGCAGCTGCCGCCGCTGTTGAGGGAAAAGCCGCTTGGCGGTTCCCGCTGGTCTTCCCGTTTCCCTGGGTCTTCCGCCGGCAAGCGGTTTCATTATGCGTATTAGATCGGCAAGAGGGACACCACACATTAGCCGTCCCACATTGCCTCTTCATATGACCCGCGATGTCACACCGATAGCAGCGTAGTGCAGGTCTTCTCGACGAGTGAGGTCCTTTTCCACTTTGCAGGGGGGCAAGGGCGGCGAATACCTGCGACTGACTAGCCTGCAGTCCCTGAGTAATCCTTTCCCCTACCCCCAAAAGCTCATGCAGCGTGACCCCGTATAATGGATCTCCGGGCTGACGTTGCACCGCAACTTCCTCCTGACAAGCTGATTGCCAATGGGCATTAAACAGCAGGATCTGATGCTGCGTCAGTATTAGTTTCATGATATTACGAATGTCGCCGGGGAGCAACACGTTAGTGGACCACAGATAGTCTAACATCTGTTTCGTTGGCTCCCCACGTATTCCTGACTCATTTACCGTGGCACGCAATTGGGTCAGTATTTTCCAGTCCAGATTTGTCATAGTAACAGTTATCTGGCCCTGGGCGTCTGGTGGAGAATACACCACGGGGAAGGCGCCTACAAGCTCTGTCGCTGCCCCCACATCACCTTCACGTAACGCCTCCCCTGCTATTTTCGCCCAGAGTCCTGCTCTCTCCGACCCCCCTGATTCAAGTCGCATATCTTTCAAAAATGGATTCTTATGTCTCCCCTCGCCTGCCGCCTCTCCCTCGGGAGTTTCCAGGGGTAGAGGAGGCGCACTGGGTTGTGCTCCCTCCTCCCCTCCCCCGGGGGCCGGGGGTAGAGGAGGCGCACTGGGTTGTGCTCCCTCCTCCCCTCCCCCGGGGGCTTTCATAGTGAATTGCCGGACTGATGGAGGGAGGGGGTACGGATTGGTCTCTTCATCTGCCCTCATCGTTTTGCGCAGCCGTTGTGTCGCAGCGGCTGCCACTTTCTGCTCTACCCGATATATCGTTAAAGCGTTCGTAACAGCCCGCCATGGTTTTGCCAGCTTCTTAGCCGTCTTATTCTCATTAATCATTTCCTCAAACAATATATCACCAAACTTACGCCACTCATCCTCCTCAAACAATGTGTCAGGGTTAACAAAGCAGCCCTTCGCCACCCCATAGGCCACTAACCCCTGTAATTCTTTATGACAATCTATATCTGGCGTCTTACGCTTTTCTAAAAAGCACTTAAGTAAATCAGTTGCCGCCTGTTTCTCCATGCTTACTCACGGTGCCGTTGCCCCCGTGCAAAGCGTGTCTTACGCTTTTCTAAAAAGCACTTAAGTAAATTAATTGCCGCTTGTTTCTCCATGCTTACTCACGGTGCCATTGCCCCCGTGCAAAGCTTCCAGTCGCGGCGTTCCGGCGGGACCCGCTATGGGTTCGTCCCGGGCGCTCTTCCCAAGTCGCCTTCTGCTCGCCCCAATCTTATGTTCCGCGGATTCCAGGTTACGTAGTCAGAACCGGCTTTCCCCTTATACTCCGTCGCCTAATTCCAGCTTACTCGTTCAGGGTTCTCGTCCAGCAAGGCCTGTTCGGGCGCCATTTGTTGACGGAGGGAAGACACAAACGCTCAATATGAGTGTTAAGTATGCTTCAGCTTTAATGGATAGCTCAATTGTCTTTTATCGTGTACAGAATAATTAGCTCATACATATTGCAAAAGCCAAGCTCCTTATTGGTAAGCGTCATCTACTGCCCTATCTGTTAGTTCCGCATTCTTCTATCCGCTAGTTCCCATTTCTAATCTAACTATAACTCCCAGGGCAGTATGCCCTCTACTATCATTGTTTCTAATTGCCTGGGATTTCTCACAAGAGTTCCCAGACAAGCCTTGCGTACGTGTCTTTGCTCTTGTTTCTCTAGACCAGCTGGGTGCGGTAATCCGCCATTTCCTTATCTTGCAGCTGCATGATATCAATGTGATTACGCGCAGCGAGCCAGTCCCCAACAGCATCCCACAGGGGAAGCGCTCCGGGCAGCCACGCAGCAGGTTGCTGTCGCAGGAGGGTGTTTAACCCGCGCTGACCAGCGGGCGCGTATCATGGGCAGGGATTAGCGTCATCCCCGTGTTTGAGACAGACAGCACATACACAGCGTCAGCTCCAGCCACCCGCGGCCGCCACACAGGGCGAGCAGCAGCGTGTCACTTCCACTTAGCGCAGCCTGGGACAGCGTCCTCGCAGCTGACCAGCCCTTCGTGCCCACGCCGCCCCCCCCTCCCCGTGCTGGGCTCAGCCTGTGATAAGCAGGGAAATGGCACTAATGAACTTTTCAGTGTCTAATCCCTGACATGCTTAGGCAGGGGTGGCGTGACTTGACTTAAGGGAGGCTTTGGACTGCTCGTGGTGGCAGAGAGCATCAGTGGAGCTAATGCTACCTAGCGGAGGCTTGGAGGCTGAGAAGTGCTTGTCGTAGCTGTGTGCAGTCACGTCGGGTGTATGCGCCGCGCTCCCTCTGCTGCAACAGGCAGAGGTGCTTGACAGAGGGAATTCCCAGGAGAAAATCAAGCTGGTCTCTGGTGTGCTGGAAACCCTCAGAGCTGCCAGTCCCCAAAACCAGGGCACAGCGTCACTGGGTGGTTGTGCCCCTTTGCAACCTCCTGGCCATCCCCAGCAGCGATGCCCCACACTAGGTGCAGGGGGAGGCTTTGCCTTCATGCTGCCTGCTGCTGGAGCAATGGGGTATCTGGGTGAGCAGCCCAGGGCAGTGCACTTGTAGCCATCTGGGGACGCGAGGTCCCAAATTGCCCCATTCCCCAGCCCTGGCAGGCTAAGGTCATCTTTTCCATTCTGGCATGGTGGGGATGAGCTGGGTGCCAATTCCCAGCCACTATCCATGTTGCAGAGACTGGCCTATGTTTCTCCTCATGTCAAGAAACGTGGCGGCTCTCTAAAAGTACTAGATTAGCACAAAACATTTAGTTTGTGGCTGCTGAGTACATTAAAATACTGCCCTTGCCCGGCTCAAGCCAACGTATGTCAACTGATTTACAGCAAATCCTGGTTCTCAATCAGAATCTCTTGCAAAATGAAGCAGCACGGGGAAGCAGCAGGGATGTGGTGCGTGCACAGCCACGGGAGCTGCGTGCCAGGGAGCAGAGAAGTGCAGTGAGAGCACGGCCTGACGCTGCCTATTGTCCCGCAGAGCGGGGTCCGCAGAGCTGCGCTGGCGATGCTCCCTGCTATTGATTCCGAGCAGATGTTGAGATGTGGGAAGGCAGATGGAGCCCCACGGCGCAATTACCTCCCACAATGGGGTGGGCAGCGTTGGCCAGATGTCATATGGGGACGGGGTGGCGGTTCGGGGCCGGCCGGGCTGGCTCTGGCCACGGGATGCTGTGAGCCTTTGCTCGCGAGCTTGCTGCAGAGGGGGATTTGTCTTTAGAATAAACACAGTTCAGGTCTCAGGCAAACTGAATCTGACACCTGAGTAAAATCCTAATTGTCCCGGTGCCGAGGGACCCAGCGCAGCTCAGAGCAATGTGTGCCGTCGTCTTTCTATTTCTGAATCGCAATCTGTGACAAATCCAGAGTCATCTTCAACATCGGGCTCTAGAGGGCAAAAGAAAGGCTTTTGGAGTTTGGCTGCCATCAGCATGTGCTCGTGCCTAATTATAGCCTGGCGCTGGCAGCTGTGGCTCCATCCCACCACTGCTGGCTGCAGCAGCGCAGCCCCGAGTCCACCCGGTACGAGAGCACGGGCCCTGTCCTGCTGCTCAGCCCACGTCCTCAGCACCCCAACGCAGATCTGGGCTGTGGCCAAAGCCCCGTTCTCAAGCGCCTTTTGGGTGCAAAGCACCCGCTGGTCCTGCCTTGTAGCTGGGAGTGCTGCACGGAGCCAGGGGTGCAGGCAGGATGCGGCCAGAGCTGGCACGTGAGGAGTTTCTAAGCTAGAAAAGATCACTGAAATGAGAGCATAGCTGCCTCCGGGACCCCAGGAGCTGAGTAGCCATGGCTCACAAGCAGGCTGAAGATGTGTTAAACTGTTAATTGGGACTTTTGGAGGGTTTTTAGAATATAGCCTGAAGTATTAATGAGGCAGATGAAAGGCGTTTTCTTCCTGGAGAGGAGCTGGGGCAGGAGAGGAGACGATTTGCCTTCGGTTATGGGTAAGATGAGATTCCTGGGTTTCCTTCTGTGCTCCCACCCCTTCCTCGTGCCTCCTGCTCTCTCTGTATCATGGCACTCTGTGAGGAGCCCCATAAGGAGGGACAGCAGGCAGGAAAGCATTACCGAGAAACTGCACCAAGTACAAGTACTAGAAAATAACAACCGCTTTGTCTTTGCGGTTTCCTTCACAACAAAGACAGGAGAGATATCTGGTTAATTTATTCTGGTCAGAAACTTTGCAGGATCCCCACACTTGACCTGTGTGACTGCGGGAGGTTTGCACGGCTAAGCAAGCAGAAGGCAGTGCTCTGTTAGCTCCTGTGTGCTGCCATTTCAGGGAACAAGAAACGCATCTTGTTTGATAAACAGCTTTATGCTAAGCTAGAATCGTTTCCCAGCTGCCATCCTGGGCATGTTCAGTGCCTGATAAAGCACCAAGTGAGGTCTGTGCAAGGAGTTGAGGATTTTCCCTGCCCTCGCTGCTGACTTGTGGGCATTCACCCCATGAATGCAAACCGCCAGCCCCTCTCCGGCAGCTAATTATCCCTGAAAGGTGACGGCTTCTAAAAGCCTCTTTGGGCTCCTCTGGGGGGAAGGAGGAACCAGCTACAGTGGACTCTCCTTGCTCAGAACAAGCCTGTAAGCAATCAATGGGATTTCATGGATCCTGAAAAGAGAGCATGGCTCGTCTTCCCTGGGGAGCCTCTGTTTGTCCTCATTATTCCCTATCTCCCAGGCCTGCAGCTAGCGCTGGCCGCAACTTAAAGAAATAGAGATATTGGGCCGAGCTAATCCCCAGTGGCTTCAGTCATCAAGCAGGGATGAATTTTTGCTGGCAACGCGCCCTGCTTCTGACCACCCACCACTATATGCTGAGGCCATCGCCTCCTGCCAGGCTCGGTGTCCCTTCCAGGGCGCCTCCTGACGTGCTTCTTGCGTGCCCATCGCCAGCAACAGCCTCTGCTGTGATGGGAAACCTTCAGCAATTTGTCTCGTGTGAGTGTGCTGCTGTAAAGGTCAGGATCAGGGATTATCAGCCAAGATTTGGGGTCAGGGAAGTGTCCTGGGAGCATCGCTAGGCAATGCCACATGGACACTGCAGCCTGCGGCAGCCGCAGCCCCATCAGGAGGAGCAGACGGAGCCAACCCTGCTCCCAAACGAGGTGGGCACACTGGCAAGGCCAGACCTCGTAATTCTCGGTACTGGGCAGGCACGGGGACTGAGTGTGCCTGAACAACCACAGCAGCCATGGAAATGTTGCTGATGTCCTCAGCAGGCTGCTCTGGTCACCGTTTCTGCAGCGTAGCCCCACGCCGTGTTCATTTTCTTTGGTATCCTGATGGGTCAGCTCGGGACCTGCCTCAGGCATCTTTGCAGATTAAAAGAAATTCAGCTCTTAAACTCGGATTTTACTTATGCCTCTTCAGTGTTTACCCCACGAGAGGCTGGATCATGTTTTAATTTCACCAGACAGCAGGAAAGCATTGCCTGGGTACTGAGGAAAGCAGAGACAGAAGTACTAATCGGATGGCAGGAATGGAGTTTAGGGTTTCAAATCCAGAGGCCCCGTCCCGCTCTCATTGTTCCATTGCACTTCCCCCTTATCCTTCTCGTTTCCAGCCCCCCTCTAATTTTCTCGTGGTTTGAAAGCTGTTTGGGATCGCCGGCTTCCCCTTGGGCATTGCCCGATCTGAATAATCCGGATCAGCAGGGCTGGCCGTGTAATTAACCCGGCAGCGACTCTGGCTTAATGAGAACCGCAGGCAGCGGAGTCGGACCGAGATCGGTTTCGTGGTGCCTACGATGCCCTTTGATGGGGGAGGAAGGATTCGGGGGTTTATTTGGGCTGAACTTCATTGGGTTTGTGATTAAATTAGCTGTCACAAGTAACACTGATCAGCTGCCTGAGGCTTACAGTTATCGGAACTGTAACTGTCTCTAAAGGGGAAGTTTTAGAGCACTGTTTTTTTTTTGGGGGGGGGAGGATTGTGCCCTCTTGTTTGCGGAGATAAGAACGCACCCCTTGGCATATGGCATCCAGCGAGCAGTAATAACAAGTGCTGGGAGAGGGGAGCCGGAAAGCTGTGGAGATATTGCTGTGTTTGCTCCAAAATATCAGGTTCTTGGTACATCCGAGCTGGGAGGAAGATTCAGGTTCTTGGTACATCCGAGCTGGGAGGAAGATGCGCCCTTGGAGGGCACCTTCGGGCTCCGGGAAGCAAAACCAAAGCGTTTTCTTAAAAAATGTCACCCGAGCTCCCCCGGGGCTTTGACCCCTTAGCACCGCCGCCTCTGGAGGACGGCCAGCACCGCAAAGACTTTTCTGCTCGCACCCGTTTAATCAGGAAAATGGAAATAGTGTTTTAATAAGATGGTAATGAAGTTGTGGATCAGATTGGTCAATTCCTCATCTGAAGCTACAAAGGGGAGCTTTGTTGTTGTTGTTTTTTTTCCTGGGGTTTATCGCTTCTGTTCTTGCCTGATTAGTCGTAATCTTCTGCTGCCCTTCATGGGGAAACCCCCTTTTTTATTCCCTGCAAAAGTCTATACTTAAGTTTGTGTGCAGTCCCCCAGGGAAATCAGGCCACCTATATTTCATTTAGTGACTTCAAACAATTAACCTAACAAAGATTCCTCTCCCCCCCCTCTCCTTCCCCCATCTGTTTCCTAATTACCAGAGGAACTGGGATGCATATGCGGGCTGTGCTCATTTTTTAATTAAATCACCTCTCTTCGACGTTTTGTGGCCGGCTCTTTAAAAGCTGTGACTTGCTACTGGGAAAACAGCGAAACGCAGGATGCGCCGCGAGGGCGAAGGAGCCTGAAAAGGATCTGAGGTGCAGATTTGGGGGATTTTTTCATGTCAGGGCTGGATTGAAGAACTTCAGCCCTTCTCTTGTCTCGGACCGGAGAAATGGATGGGAATTTTGACCTGACGGCTCAAAGCGAGTTTTCAGTGTTTTCCACCCACAGCTGGTGGAAGCGTGGGCCCGGGAAGCGTTTCTGGGGAGGGGGGAGCGATCTGCCAGCTCTCCATTCAGAAAGGAAAATCCCACGTGTCCCCGTGTCCTGGTACAGGCTGTCCTGCGGAGTCAAAGGCCCCTCTCGGTGACGGTGCATCTGCGCTGGTGTTACTGGGGGGAGCACAACGGTGCTGCAGTGGGGGTCTCACGGGGGTTGATGCCCCCCCGGTGCAGGGTCTTGCTCCCTGCCCTCCTCCCTGCCTGCCTACCCCATGCCTTTTTGCTTGCCCTCTGTTTTACCTTGGCTTGCCCCCCACCATGTCCTGAGTCCCTCTGTGCCGTGGGGAATGTGATGAGGAAAAACCATTCATGTCTGGCTGCTCAGCACCCGCTGCTGGTGCTTGGGGTGCACGGAGCTGAGCTTGGCCCCTTCCCCGAGTCGCCCCCCTCGCAGCCCGGGTACCGCTGCGCCCCAGCTGACCCCATCCTGGGGGAAAAAGCTTCTCCCTTGGCAGCCAGAGTCTGGCTGGCAGCAAAGCATTTAACCGCGAGAGGTGCCATTAATTATACGCAGGGCAAGGCTGGTGCGGGCTGCGCCGAATCCTGCTGGGAGGTAATTACCAGCTCCCGGGCTCCGAATGCCTTTGGTGCGCGATGCTGCACGAGTTAAGCACGCAGCTGCTGCGGCTGCACACCGGGTCTCGGGCTTGAGCCTCGCAAGGCTCAGAGAAATTCCTCGCCAGCAGTGCCAGCGGCGCAGTAAGTGATTCAGCAGGGAGCGAAGCGGGTCTGCTCCGTTTGCTTATGCTCGCGGGGCGTTGTGCCGTGGTCTTGTGGTGTGCAGAACGGGTCTGGCACGGCCACTGGGGTGGGTGTAATGGGGCACTGAGGTGGGACACCTAGCACCGGGCGCACAGACTCAAGGGTACTTCGTGTTCGGGGGCAGGAAGGATTCGCAAGAGCTGTTTGGAGCCTGGCTCTGCAGCGCGCTTTGCGCTTTCTGCACTGCGAGGGTTTCAGAGCTCCAAGTGAGTTTTTGTTGTTTGTAGCCGCAGCTGGGAGAAGGCCAGAAAAGCCGGTGCTGTCCATGGGTTGGGATGGAGTGTGTGTGCTCCGAATGTGCGCCAGCTCCTCCTCGGCTCTTCGTTTGACCTGGACCAGTTTGAGCTTTTGAGCCTTCATCTTGTGCTTTGCAGCAAAGAACATTCTTGGCAGCACCTGTGAGGTCTGCGTTTCGGGGATGTCAGCACTGTGGCTGCAGGGCAGGGGGGGCTTCACCGAAATCGCTCTCTGGCACTTCAAGGTGGGTAGCAGCGGAGCTGGGGCTGAGCATCCCGGGAGCTGGCCAAATGAGCACGTTGGATGCTGAGGCTCCCCGGGACTCTCCTCGCCCTTCCGTACCTTTACTGGCGCCATTTGCACGCCTGTAAAATGAGAAGCTGCCGCTGGTAAGGGGGGCAAAAAAGCTGAAATGCTGGTGAAATGCTTTAAAATCTCTGGCTTGGAAGTCTCCGTCCGTGGGCTCTCCGGCACCCGCGGGAGCTCTGCTCTCTGCCTTGCCGGCCGTGCAATGCGTGAGGCTGTCACATCGCTCCCAGCGGGGCTGGAACAAAAGGAAGCTGCATCTGGGAACAAACCCCCCCCGTCCCGGCGGTGCTGGCGCCCAGGACACGGGGACAGGCCCTGGCTGGCACTCGAGCCCCCTCCCTGCTGGCGTGGGGGTGACAGGGGACAGAGTGGGCAGTGTCCTGCGCCGCAGCTCCTGCGTTATTCATGAGGGAAATCCAGCAAGAGCAGGGAGGAGAGAGTCGGGGTTATTAATAACTGCTATTGTGCCTTCTGCTGCTCGCCAGCCGGCGGGGCTGGGGATAACACAGCCCTGTGTCAGGCAGGGGCACGGGGGGGACAAGGGGAGGATGCTCTGCAGCAGTGCAGGAGGTGCTGGCACCCTGGCACATGGCTGTGAGGGCTGGAGGAGCCTGAGCACCCTCACCTGAGCTCTGGAGGGGAAAACCAGGTCTTAAATGGGAGAGGCACCGGTAGGCAGCTCCCTCCCTGCCCTCGGAGCCGCTTGTAAGGAGGTGGGGTGGAGATGGCACCCTGGCAAATCCTCAGGCACCGAGACAAAAGGCGTTTGCAGTAGGACGGGCAGGAAAGTCTGCTCATGCCTCCTGCTTGAGGGCCCCCCCGGGGCACGAGGCGAGTCACCAGGGCTGGGCATCTGCAGGGCTGGGCGTCTGCAGCTCCGTGGTGCACCCGTCCTGCTGCAGCACCCGACTCCCGCGTGCAGCCCCTGCTCCTCCGACCGCCTTTCGCCCTGTTGGGATGCTGCAGGGGTGAGCTAACTGGGTTTTCACCTGTCATCACAGTGTGTCCTCTGACCTTCTGGCTTTCCCTTCCTTTCCAAGCCACGCAGGGCTGATGTGTGCGTCGAACGCCTTCGCTCCTGCTCTCGGCGCCGCTCGTCACCGGGGCGCTGACGCTGGGCCTGGATGGAGACAGCCCGATCCTCTGCGGGGGGAGGCTGTGCAGAGAGCAGCGCTCATTGGAAGTGCGCGTTGGATTTGATTAGGATGTTTCTCTTTTAATCCAGAGAGCTACAGAGCAAGGTATAAAAGCGTTACCCTGGCTGCTTGGGTCATTAACAAGCTTTTTTTTTTTTTTTTTGCAAAAGGAGGTGGTGGAGCTGCAGCAGCCCAGGTGTAAGCTTAGTGCAGTCAGGTCCGTCCCGCTCCTTCGCACGCTGCTGTGGTTTCGTTTGGGTCCCGCTGTGCAGACGTGGGAAGGGGTCGTTCCACAGGACCCGTGGGTGCCCCCCACCCACCCAGGGTGCGGGCGCTGAGCCGTGGGAGCAGAGCACTGCATCCCGAGGCGATGGTAGGAGGCGTTGAGGCACCCTGCAGCCTCCGGGGGTGAGTCAGGAGAGAACTCCTCGGGGAGGTGATTAGCGTCCTCCCCACTAACTGTGCTGGGCCTTTTCATTATCTTTTAATGGCAGGCTTTGTCGGCTCGGCTGTGCCCAACCCCTCCTTGCAGAGGGACGTTCAGGCTCTAGCAGCCCTCAGAAAGCTCCGTGCACCTCACAGAGTGTCTTTGGAGGAATGCAGGAGGCGTGCACTCGCTGGTGACCTGGAAATCTGCCTCTCTGCTCTCTTCCCCCCTGCCAGGTGATCTTGGGAGCTGGGGTGTCCAAGGAGGATGCAGTTGCATCTTGCTTGTCCCTTCCTGGCATGCAGATGCATCCTTTCCTCCTCCCTGAGCTGCTCCAGGTCTCCACGCAGCCCCCAGGTGAGACGGTTTGGGTGCAGCTGCAGCCGGGTTGCTCAGGAGGAGCCGTGTTGAGTTACATGCATCAGACTTAGCTGCCTGTGGCTGTAACTTGGTCTGATTAAAACGGGAAACCTCTTGAACGATTCACAGGGAAACCCATCCAAATACCCCAGTAACAGCAGCCGCGTTGGTTGCTGGCTTGTTTTCGGAGCAAATTCCATGGAAATCTGTTGGGGGGAGCGTCCTTCCTGGTCCCAGAAGTGGCTGCAGGTCGGTCTGCCCAGCATGTAGCCCAGGTGTGGGACAAACCCACCTCCCTCCCGCCTGCGAGGCGTCTGATATAGGGAACGCAGAAAAGGAAAGCTCTGGGTAAGCTCAATTTGGCTGCGTCTTGGGTTTCCTCTCCCCTTGCCCTGGCATCTTTCTTTCCATACCACGACCGCACAGCCCCAGAGCGGAAAGGCAGCTCCCAGTTATAACCCCAGGCTCACGCAGAGCCGCGGCAATGGAGAGGCAGGAGCCACTGGCCACCATGGGCTATCTAGTGGCCGACTGGAGAGGAATGGGCGAGAAGGGCAGAACACACGGTGACCTCCCCAGGCCCCAGCAGCACCCAGCAGCGCGCTGTTGGCAGCCCAAATGGGAGGGGAGCAGGGGTGAACAGAGGGTGGTGGGAGATGCTTGCACCGCTGCGACTCGGAGGGTGGCAAATACGTTTCCCCGTATCTCTCGCTGTAGGGAGAATTTGCATGAAAGTGCATAGAAAAGAATTAGTATAAAATGGCTGAACTGTGGCTGTGGGGTGTGTGCTGGGTTCCCAGGAGGTGCGGTGGGACCTGTGGGGGGGGCTGGCTCGAAGCAAACCCTCTGCCTGCTCCAGAGGGATGGGGGGAAGAGGTGCAAACTTGCACTTGAGAACCGACATCCCAAGAAAAGGCTCCTTTCCTTTTTTAATTTGAAATTAACAGCTTTTTGCCAAATGGAGCAGAGAAGAAGGTCCTCTGCCCGGCTGCTCCCCAGCAGGGCTGGGGGGAAAGGACCGTGGGGGGGGGCTGCTGTAGCTCTCACTAATTTCTCATGAATAATTTTTGAGGTGGGGACCAAATTCCCCCCCTTTTTTGCTCCCGCAGGCGGCTGTGCGCATGAGCGCGGGTTGCCATGGGCACGCACAAGTGCTGCGCTCCCGCAGGGTGCTGGCGAGCGGCTGGGGGGCTCAGAGTGCTGCTGGGGGGGCTGGTGGTGACCCCGGCCCCCTGCCCCGAACCATCCCGCTCCGATCCCGCTGCACGACGGAGTGCGGAGCCCCGAGTGTGTTTAGGGCTGCCTGGGCGCGTTTGGGCAGGGTTTGTTCCTCCTGCATGGGAACCCTCGTTTGTTAAAGAATCAGAGCTCACACCTCTCTCGTGTTTCGCAAGGCGTGAAGCTTCCGATGGTGGAAATGTGTTAGTTGGGGTGGCTGCCTTGATTTAATGCCACGGAGACGTGCTGCTGCCTGTGTGCTCACGGAGATGCTCGCAGCACAGCCCTGGTGCCAACCCCGGGGTGTCTTTGTGCCCCTGGTTCCTCCACCCCGGGTTCGTTTTTCTGCTTGAACTGACCGTGGTGGCAGTCTTTGCGTTTGGTCCCACCTGCTGCATGGTGGAGGGGACAAAGCGTGTGCTAATCTCGCAGAAAACGCTGCGGGCAGGAGAGGCGAGAGCCCCCCACTGCCCCTTGGAGCCCCCAATTCCTGCCCTCGCAGCAGGCTGCGGCGTTCAGCCGGCTCGTTCGCAGCTTTCCCAACAAAAAGATGCGAAGAAAAGCAAGGGTTACAGCTGCCTGCAGGTTTGCCCAGCTCTGAGCGCAGGCTGGGAGGCAGACATTATGGGAATTGTATGCATGCCTGAGCGGGAGGGAGGCTCTGACTGCTCGGCATCCACTTGTCACATGGTGCCTGTTTGGATGCCAGATGACGGATCCTGAGCTTGCTACCCAGAATAGATGCTTGTTCTTAAGCTAATTGCCCCCTTTCAGCGATTCTCAAAGAACCGAGTGCCAAACTTTCTCTGCTCTGAAAATTCCTGGAAAATGCCTGACACTTTCCATTATGCGTCGGAAAGAATGCTTTTAAAAAAGCTCACTGGCAAAATAAACAGCTGTTTGTGATCGTAAGATCATAAAAAGGAGTGTTTTATGAGCAGTGGAAAAAATATTCTGGCTCTGCTGAGCTGCCTCAGTGGGCTCGGTTCTGGCAGATTTGGGTGATTTACGGAGTTCCTTTGGATGTGCTGGCCAAGTGAGCAAGGATTGGGATCGGCCACCTCCTCCTGCAGCCAGGTGAGCAATGCTCCAAGTGGGACGAGAGCACCTGGAAAACCCCGTTGCTGCCCTCATGGATCCAGGCAAAAATCCCATCTGGTCCCGCATGGGACCGAGCTGAAGCTCGTTAACAGAAGCCCCTTGGCGCTGTCTGGTGGGGATGGTGTTGCTTCACCACTTTGTAGTACCAAGCACGGGCTTGTCTGCAAATGACCGTGAAAATCCCATCCTTAAATTAAAGCGTAGCTCTGGAGCTAGCAGTCTGGTTGAATTGGATACGAAGATGCAGCCGGGGAATACAGGATCAGCCCAGGAGTGATCCGACTTGTGGCTAGCTCTCCCTTTGTTCGTGCTGGTTTTAAAATCAAGCTGCTCATGCAATAACTGCATTGCCTTGAAGTTCGGCTTGTTAGGAGTGAAACTAGCAGCAAGACCAGAAGGCAAAAATGAACTCTCGTATCCCTTGTTACAGCTTGAAAACAATCGAAGCTGGCTTTCCCCCTCCGTTCTTTGAGGGGGTTTAATAAATGAGCTGTGAAAATATCTCTGGGGAGAGATGATTTTTTAATGTGGCTATCTTTTAAGCATATGCTTGCCTTATCAAGGTCTGTAACAAAGTCTTAGAGCGGGGAAATGCCTGAACGGGCTGAGCTCTTCAGTGCCCTTAATTCCCAGGGGAGCTGAGCACGGTGGCATGGAGAAACCAGCTTCAGCCTTGGGGTCCCACGGGCGGCTGGATGGGCGCACACTCTGCTGCTGGCTTGGCAGGGCAAGCAGGAGCTGCAGACCAGGGAAAGCTGTGGGCTGCACAAGACAGAAAAATGGGAAACTTGGAATCAGTGATTTGTGGTTTTCCCTCTTTTATGGTGATCCAGGTCCACGTGGTTCTCTGCGCGCATTTTTGGTCAAGAAGCTCTTTTTTTTTTTCTACTTTTAAAATCAAATGTTTAGTGTGCAGCTTTCCTTTGGATTCGTGGCTCCTTCAGCGTGAGGATAACCTCACCTGGAAAACTTCAGCAGGGTTTGTGCTGGAAGAAAAGAGCACGACTCCTTCCAAAGCCACGTGAAAAACGTCTACTATTTTCCGTATTGCTTCAGCCAGCACAGGACATGCTCTGCATTTCTAGATGAACTTCTGTCCAAGAGAAGTCAAGGAAGGAGCCTGGGAATGGCTTTAGAAAAGCCCTGGCCGAGCGCGGGCTCCCCCCGAGCCGTGTCGG
The DNA here is from genome assembly GCF_964034855.1 of Anser brachyrhynchus. Taxonomy (NCBI): domain Eukaryota; kingdom Metazoa; phylum Chordata; class Aves; order Anseriformes; family Anatidae; genus Anser; species Anser brachyrhynchus. Next base: position 3,010,723 of record NC_137720.1, on the reverse strand, counting down.
GGCTGGGGCGTGCGGCAGCCGCCAGCTGGAGCCCGACCAGGGCCACGCACGGGGACGGCGGCGCCGGGACGCAGCCGCGGCTCCAGGCTGCCCCGAGCTGCCCCGTGCTGGTGGTCTCGGGTGCTCCCCGATGGCTTCTCCGTCCCTGGGTGCTGCCAGGGGGGAAAGAGGAATGGGGAATTACTAGAAAACCAGAGCCACGCTTCAGTTCATGCTTTGGCTTGCAGAACTCAAGAAAACTGCTGATTTAGCCCTTGGTTCCCAATCCCTCCTAATTAGTCCTTGTTTCTTGTCAGCTGCGGTGTTTTAATGGCTTTTAGGGCGATATTTCACACTTAACACTTGCAGCAGTTCATCTCCACAGTGCAGAGCTTGGCAGGATGAATTTGAGATGAGACAGTGGAAGAACTGAATATTCAAGCCGTCCTTTCCTTTGTTTTCCGTTTGTCTTTAAATTCCACTGTTTATCCAGCGAACTTTTCCCCCCGCTTACGCTTCTTGTCAGGGAGAGGTTCGCGTTTGCCAGGGTCCGTAGGACATGTGTTTCCTATCTCCCAGCCTGTGGGATGTCGGAAATGTTTTGCAGCCCAGAGGAGGAAGATAAGGCTCCTTGGCTCGTGCGTCCCCTGGTTGAAGCCGACCTCCCGGCTAAGTGCTGCTTGCAGTCTCGGGAGTGAGCTTGCACAGATCGCAAAGCAATGGTCAGCCTTGCAGCTGTGTTGATGGTTTTTTCTCTTCTGTTACTTATCCATCACTTATTGCTGGCACCTACGCTGTCTGGGTGCCCATCCACACCTTCCCAGGGCACAAACCAGTTGCTTTTGCTTCTCATTCCCAGGTGCCAGCAGTGGCACTGTCTGGGTGCAGGCGTCACCCGGCCACTGGTGACAGCAGGGTGGCGTGGGAGGGCAGCGCGCCCTGCGCAGCCTGGGCAGAGGCTCCCAGGAAGGGTGCTGAGCACGGTGCTGGCTGTGCCCCGCTGCCTCTGCACTCATTTGGCCTCTTAAAATAACCAGCAAGCGCCGGCCCTGTCCCTCAGTGTGCATAACCAACCCTTTTATTTTTTTTTTTTCCAGCACAGGGAACAAATAATCTGCATCCTGTACTCAGTCCTGAAGGTTAAAAGCTGTTTTTGTGCCAACTTCATTATGTGGAAGCCAGATGCTTCTACCAATTAACTTATTGCCATGTTGGAGGGGGCTCCAAAGGCAGATGGAGCGGCTGTGCTGGCAATATTAATGACCGCCTTGCGAAGGGTGAGAATTTCAGACGGAGTAATGTAAAAATGTGCTAGGGAACGTGCAAAGGCAAGTTCCCCGCGGCGCTGCTGCGGAATACCAGGGGATGGTGTTTCCCTGCTAGCTCTGAGCACAGGCTGCTGCTCGGGGTAATAAATAAAGCCCGATTTCACAGCATCGGTGCTGCACAGCACTGTCTGTCGCTCAGGGCTGTCGGGGTTGCAGGTGCGCGGGCAGGCGGTGGGGATGAGGCCAAGGCAATGGTACGGGAGGGTGGGAGACACGTCGACCACTGGCTTTGCACTGCCAGCTGCTGCGGCTGGGGAAAAAATGGTTAAAAATATTGTCGTGGGGGAGCGGGAGGGAAGAGGAGTCAAGGAACTTGTAAGAAACGAGCATCTCTGGCAAAGATGTCCCATGTGGGATTCGAAGTGGGCCAAAAGGGTTTATTAGAAGCGCCCAGATGGGGCGGTGAGGTGGTGTTCCTCGGATAGTTGGCTGACACTGGGGGTTTGTGATATTTGGCTTGTAATTCTTGGAAAATCTCTACAAGACACACTTTATGCCAAGAGAATAGTCCAATAAAAGGTATTTTTTTTGTTGGATTTCACAACTGTGAGCTCGACTACAATGCAGAGTGACTGGTTAAGGGAGCGCAGATGAGAGCTGATGACTCCCTTCCTCTGACTCCCCACCTGTAATTAGGATCTCGGTGTGCACAGGGCAAGGAAAACGGGTTACCCAGCATTTCGAAAGGAAACTCCAGTGCCACCGAGAGAGGCAGGCTCGGTCCTTCAAGCAAGCTTCCAGATAACTGTATTTACATTTTTATGTAAGGTTTTGAAGAACTGCTGTATCTTTCTGGGTCCCCTCCCATTTCCCTGAACTGCTCCGTGTCGTTGTGCTGTCTGAAGTCTGTGTGTCAGAGCTCAGGGATGAAATGCCAGATTTGCTGCTGCTTTGCTCCGTCACCGCCGTTTAAATGCCTGGGGTTTGAAATGAAATGTCAAAGGCATTTTGCATGACACGGAAACCAGACGTGCTCCACGGCTGTGTCTGGGAAGGGCAGAGCAGCTCCGTTACCTACACGGGCTCTTATGGGGAGCTGGGATCTGGGCTGAGACCCAGCACGGATGGCTCGTGGCCACAGCCGGGTCTCCAGCCCTCCTGGGGGATGGATGGGGGACGCGGTGCCTGCACACCACAGCTGGCTGTAAGGTGATGCCACGGCTCCAGGGCCCTCAGCCGGGCTTGGGGAAAGAGCCGGTGTCTGTAAATACAGCTCACTTACAGGATTAATCGCCGGCAGGTGTGTTCCCGTCTTGTCGGTGACACCTGCGTGCGATCCGGTTACGGGGCTCGGAGATGGAGGCAGGGGATGGCGTGGAGGTGGGTCGGGGCGGGTGGGAGGTCTGCTTGCGGGTCTGGTGATTTCCAGGCTGACCCTCCCGAACCCCGAGAAGCATGGGCTCTGTGTCCTGCAGGCTTGGAACAAAATCATCCCACGTTTCCTGAACTGTGACTGCCCTGGTTCCTGAATCGTGCCCAAGCGACTGCCCTGGTGATGCTCTGGGGACAGCAAAAGGGATCGTCTTGGGGTCAGAAAGCAGGGAAAGGAGAGCACAGGAATTTTCTGTTTGGAATAGGATAATCCAGAAGGGTGGGGGAGTCTCTAAAGGAGGAATAATGCTGGAGTTGCCCAGGAAATTCAGATCTTTAGTAGCAGAAGAACAGCCACTAAGAAAAATTAATAATAAGTCATAGACTCACAAGCTTTTTTAAGGACAGAGATAAATAAAGTGCTTACTCAAGAAATGCCTTGACTAAAATTAAAGCTTTGGTACTTGAGTCCTTCCTCACCCTTGAGTACTGTAATTTCCAGCAGGAAACGTGCAGCGCTTGACAAACGCCCCCTCGGAGCGCATCCTGCAGCCACCATCACGAACGGGTCCAAAAGCCCCATTCCCAGCCTGGCCCCACTGCTTGCAGGGCCTCAGGGCTGAATGCGAATTCTGCTGTGGTGTAGGGCCAGAAAGCTTAGAGACCCCTAGGGTGGGTACGTCTGCCTTTCACCTCCGAAATCCAGATTTGCTTCCCTTCTGCTTGTGCTGCTCGGGACTCAGCCAGGCACTGGGGTCCCTGGGCTGGGACTGGAGGATGGTGGAAGGGCCGATGGCTTCTTCCCAGGCTCTTCAGTGATGACAAGTGGCCAGGGCTTCGGTAACGTGAGATGTAAACACCGATTCTCCAATTCATTTAGCTACCAAAGGGGTTTCCTGGTGCAGGAGCCTTTTAACCCCTAAGGCATCCACATGATGCCAATCAGGCCATTTTGCTTCATTAACCTTTTTCCTCTGTGTAAAGAGAAAACCCTTCTTGGGGTGTCGGGGCGTGCGTGTTTGTGACAAGTTGCATCACGTCACTTACACCATGTGCTGGGGCACACGGGCAGCTCCTGTGGCACATCCCGATGTGGCTTTGGGGACATGAGTCATCATTTATTTATGCCTTGGGGGATGCTGTGGGCTCTGGGATACCCTTTGACATGGGCAGGGCAGCTCTCCGAGCTTGTGGGAGCCTGCAGGACCCCTCTCCACCCAGGATCTCGATGTGACTAAATGCACCTTTGGGTGTCTGGAGCAAAGCCCCAGGTCCCTGTGCGCCTCCTTGGGGCCAGACCCTGCAGAGGGAAGCCAGGCATCATCATGGGAGAGCCAGCAGGGGAAAGGCAGCTTTTCCCAAGCACTTGCTATTTATAGCTCTTGCTCTGCGTGATTAGCAGTTGGCTAATCACTAGGGGACAGATGCTGCAGTCCCTCGGATGGGTGGCCGAGGGACACAGCAGGGCAAGCATTAACCGCGTGCCCCCCGATGCTCCGCCACACCGAGCAGCGTGGGATGGACGGCCGTGGAAAGGAGCTTTGCTGTGCGGGGGGGATTGGTGCCTGCTGCTCTCAGGCCCCTCCTTGGGCTGCTGGGGGATTTGGCAGGGCCATCGCTGGGGCTGGGTTTGCACAGGGTGCTGCTCCGTTTGGACGAGGTGCCCCAGGTTCACTCCCCCAGGCACAACCCCACAGCCAGGCTGGGGCTTGGTGGCCGTGGGTCCTGCTTTGGGTCAGCAGCAGTGACCGAGGAGCTCCTGGACCAGCCTCTGGACAGCAGGGACAGCAGGCTCTGTGCAGCATGGAAATGGGCTACCTGCATGAGTGTCATAGGTGTCATGTGCCCTAAAGCTGCTCCTGGTGAAACTTGCCTGCCTGAATATTTTTTCCTTTTCCGTTCACATTTTTCATGCTAACTCACTTCCTTGTCCCTCTCCTTAAACAAAGCAATATCAAAGTTAAGCAAACCATGCATATTTCCTAGTAAATTGTAATAGGATGACTCATAAATATACCTCCCTTCCACCCCCCGAAGTAACAATAATTGCTATTTCATCTTAGCTGTGCCCTGCCCCACCTGCCTGAAGTGTCGCATCGCACCCCGCAGGCTGGCAGCCCGAGATGCAGCCCATGCAGAAATGAGCTCTGGAGCCCATTTGCTTCCTGCCCAGGATAACTTCCAGGACTTGGTTTTCTCCTTTTGCTAGCGAAAGGATCAGCTGCTGCCCTGCACAGTGCTTGTGAGTGCTGGGCAGGCTGCTGAAGGCCACGTTGTCCTCCTCAGAGAGTTTCAGGCTTCCACTTCTCTTTTTCCAAACTCTCAGTGACCGTTCTGCAAAGGTAGAACACTATTTTCTGATTAAACTTAGTACTCTGGTGATCTTGGCTCATTTCCCACTCGTGCCATAGCTCTTGTGTGACCTTGGGGTAACACTTAACCTCTCTGGACGAGAGTGCCTCTGTGTAATAGGACTGCAGTATTTCCTTACGGTACCAGAAGGACAGGATGATAAATTAGTTCACATTATGTAGTGCTGAGATACAACTGTGATAGATCCTCTCCCTGGCGTTATCTGCGCTTTCAGCAGCACTACACGGCTCTACCAGGGAGTGAATTACCTCCTGAAAGCATAACCGTGGTCCTCACCCAAAAGCTGCAAGACACAGCCCCAGCTCTGAATAGCAGCAAGTGCAATTATTCCTTTTCTCCTGTGATTTTAAAATGTTTCTAATTATTTCTGAAATGGGAGCCTGGGTGCGGCTGGTCCTGACTCCGGAGGGCTGCAGGAGGAAGGTGGGGTGAGCGCTGGCTGCCTGGTAGGAACTGAGCCGAGCCGAGTACAAATCCCCTTACCGCCAGCATTGGCTTTAAAGTTCAGGGGATTGACGGATTTGTTCCCACTTCCCACGTCCTGCCCTATGCAGAGCCGGAGGGATGCTGCCGCGTCTCCTGCTGGCATTTGCTGGTGGGTGACTTTCGGAAGCCGTCGTCGTTTCTGGTGCTATCACTACGCTTTCTGTCAATGCCTGTTTGTTTGCTCGATTCCTTGAAAATGCATACTGCCTGCGGGGCACGAGACGGAGAAGTCACCCACGTGTGGTGCAGGAGAGTTACAGGGAGTGGAAGGAAAATGCAGCACGTGGCAAAAATCCCACGGAGCAGTGAGACAAGAAGCCAGTAGTTGAAAGAAATGGCCTGTGGACGTGTTCCTTAAAGATGTGGCAGGAAAGTCATAGGAGAAGGATGCGGACGGTTATCCCAAACCACTCGGGCTGGAGCATTCAGGGAGGATTGGCGGCGATGCTGCAGGAGGCGCCTGCCTCGTGCACCAAAACCCTGTAGCCCCAGGTCTTGTGCTGAAAAATTTCCTTTTTTTTTTTTTTTCCAGGGAATGGGAGCAAAGATCTGCATGGGGACTCCTTTGGGGCTGCGGTGGGCACAGAGTGTCAATAATCTTAGACCAGAACCCCTCTCCCGTGACAAACCTGACTTCCCACCTTGCCTGTGAGCAGAGGGCACCAGGGTCTGAAGCATGGGGCAGGTGGTTACGGGGATTTTTGGACAGGGAGAAGACGCTTCACAGTTAGGGAATCAAATGTGTGTATTCCCTCTAAATCAGTGTTTTTCATTATCTGAAACTAAAAGGGTTTTCTCTTTGTGGAAACATTGCGCTATTCAATCAGTTTTAATTAAGCGACTGCAATGCATTAAATGGTGCTGTAGGAATCTTCTTGGGACCACTAGCTGCTCGAGTTTTACTGCTCCTCTTACAACCGTAAATAAGGATAAATGCCTAATTGCTACTGAGAGTGTCCTGCTGGACCTAATGAGCTGATTACAAACAATCCTTCATTGAGGAATTATTTAATTGTATCTGACTCCAGCCAGAGACTCCCCCTGCCACCGCCAGCCATGCCCGTGTCTGCTCGGTCTGCCTGTGAGAGGCCAGGTTTGGGGTCGAGTTGCAGGATTGGGGCCAAGGAGGAGGAATTTGTTTCAATGGCCACTCCGAGAGGCCTCATTTCATTACTCCAGCCCTTTCCCGGGGTTATTTGTACCCAGGGGAAGTCCATGAGCTCTGCCCTCCAGACGAGGGCAAAGGCCAGTGCCGAAGCAGAGCTGGGGCTCCCCAAGCGGTGCTGGGCGTCGGGTGCACTGCAGCCAGCAGGGACGTGGTCCTGGGAATTCTTCGAAGAGCCAGGTTTTGGCCAGAGTGGGATCGGAGCCCTCAAGTCAAAGGGAGAGGCAGCATGTGCTGGTGTCCAGGGGGAAATTGTTCCCTGGGGGATCATCCATAGTTCTGCTGCTGGAGCAGAGCTCTTAAAAGATGGAGAAGGACCTAAAAGTGTTTTAACAGCTGATTTTTTTCCCCCTTTCACTGCGGATTTTGAGTGGCTTACAAACAAAGTGCTTGGAAATGTTTTGTATTTTAATTATGGGTATGTGAGCGTTGTCTTTGCATCAGGAGACACTTGAGAGCATGAAGCTCACAGCCGAATACGCGCAGGGCAATGACGTGCTTGGATATGTTTTGTATTTTAATTATGGATACGTGAGCATTGTCTTTGCATCAGGAGAAACTCGAGAGTGTGAAACCTGCAGCCGAACACATCAGGGCAATGACCTGTAACGTGGGCCAGGCAGTGTTTCAGCACCATCCAATTCACCAGCACGGCCGCTGGGATGAGCACGGCGCTTCCTCCTGGGGGGTGCTGTGGCCATCAGCACCTCTCTGCTCAGGGTGTCCCAGGGGCTTGTCCCTGCTGGTGGGGACGTTGGGTTGGGTTTTGCCAAGAGGAGCAGGCTTCAGTTTAAAGGTCCTGTCCTGGGGTCAGTTATGCTTTTGTGCAGTGAAAGCTGATGTACTTACACAGGCGTCTGGTTTGTCTGGGAAGAGGTCTGGAGCAATACTGGGGATGTATTTCTCAACCCAGTCTAACAGCTTGTGAGAACCGGCGTTGCAGCAAGTCATCAGGGAAATGGAAAGCACCAGGCCAGAATGCTTCTGAACTCTGGAGGAGTATTTGGGGGAAAAGGCATCCAAGTTTGTCTCGCTGCTGCCTGGCGCTAGAGGAAAGTGGAACAGGGACCTGGCTTTTGTTGGTGCTCGGCTACAGCCTCAGTGCTGGATGAGAGCTGCGTTTAAGAAGCTAAATTCCTGTCTGATGGAATGACAGTCTTACAATGGTCTGTGTGAAATTTCAGGCTGAACACCACAGGTCCAGATTTCGGATGGGTTTTGGGTCCAGCCAGCTCAAAGCCTTTTGGAGCAGCCCCAGCCCCAACCCACCCAGTTCTGGGGCTGCGGCCACCCCCAGAGACAGCAGTAGGCACAAGGCTGAGGAGCTTGCAGAGCTCCTCTGGCAGGAATCAATTCTTTCCTACACTGTGCAACGGGGCCAGGAGCAGCTAGTACTGAACACCATGTCTGGAAGAAGAGATGTTCATCTTCCTTCCCCCTTTGCATGGGAGCCAGAGCCTCACACTCCACGAACTTCCAGCCTGGGCTCCCATGTTGATGTCTCCCAGCACCAGATGCTCCCAGCACCACCAGTACCCCCAGAAGCACACTGGTTCATGCCCCGTCCCGCTGTGCTGGGGCGGTCCCATCACGTCCCATCCCGTTGCGGAGCAGCCCCGACAATGGGGGCTGTGTTCGGCAGCACCGCCCGGCCCCGGCAGCCCACCTACACGCGCAAGCACGGCAGCAAATTTCGTGCTGCGTGGCGAGTCGCACCCACAGCTGCCCCGGAACAAAGGGGAGCCCAGCTCTCGCTGCTCCAAAGGCGGGGATGCGCTTTGTGCGTGCCTCGTTGTGGGTTTTATTATTTGTTCGTGTTCCTTCGGGTAGCGGCACCCCGGCGGTGCTGCTCAGCGTGGACACACGGTCGCTTGTGCCGTACAGCCTGTCCTCCCTGGAGGTGTCCGGGCCCTTCCCACGTTGTCCTGCCCACGTCCTTCGGTCCTGAGCAGCTGGGTCCCTGCTGTTCCCATCCACTCAAACTGCAGCACTGCGAATTTCTCTTCTGATACGCACAGAGCTTGTATTTCCAGTCCTAGTGCAGTGATGATGGGTAGGATGTGTGGTTTTGTACCAGCTGGGTGCACAGATCCCTGCTTTGTGTCCTCTATAGGATCGGGGTTGGACCTCAGTCCTTTCTGCATTGCCATTTAATGCAAAATCACCCCCCCACACACGTATGGAGATATCTCCTAAGCCTCTGTGCCAGGACCCCTGTCCTTCATCTCACAGACATTTCCTTCATGTTGGCCAATGCACAGTGTCAAAGCAGGTACTGAAATGCCTGCTGCCTTGCACCTTCCCTCCCGTGCTGTATCTGTGAATGAAGCAGGTTTTAAAGCATTTTGTGATCTTGTGAAGCACCACTATGCGAGCAGAGTAGGGACACGAGGAATCTCAGTCTTGCTAAATCTCTGTTTGCAGTATTGGCTGGGTTAGTTTATAAGTCAAACTTTCGCTTAGTAACAGAAAGGCATAAAACCAGCTTATCCATTACTCAGTTTAAGCTGTAACTGGAGAAATGAACCGCTCTAAATAATGAAGACTACAGATCAAAATGATGTCTTCCCTTAGACAGAAAGCTAAAGAAGTAATTTGAAAAGCTTTGTTCAGCATGACCTGGTCCCTGAGGACTGTGAAAGTCCTGGACATGACTTTAATTACTGGCCCAGTCCTATAATTATTTTGTCCTTCAACTACTTTTATTGCAACAGCTGGATTGGAAAATCCTTTGAATGAGCAAAAAAGATCAAAGCAACACTCCCCCTCCCGGCCCCTTCGCAACCTGTGGTCTGTAATCTGGTGTAACTGGGACGCAGCGGGCTGGCGACTTCGTTTGGGCTTCAGCCCAGGAGCAGGGACACAGATGGCCCGGGCCCATCTGAGCAGGGCAGCGAGGAGGCTCTGCCTCAGACCCATCCTTGAAACGCAGGCGTCTCTGCAGGGTCAGGAACGCCGCATGGGAAACCTTGGAAGCTGAGCAGCTTGCTGTCTTAATGCTTTGAAAATCCTGGCCTGTGTGTGTGGCCTGCAGAGGGGTAGGAAGGATGCTCACAGTTCTCCCCCATCCCTTCCAATCCAATAAATGTGATGGCTTTCAGACGCTCGCTGTGGTTACAGGGCGCGACGCAGGAACAGCATCTCCCTTAGGGAGAGCGAAACCCAGGGTGAATGGAGAAACAACACAGCACTGCCAGTCCCCCGTAAGGGTAACAGGGAAAGTGGCCTTAAAAGTTGTCTCGCACTGGGTTTGATGCTGTCTGGGGTTCAGGAGAGCTGCGAGAGCCATGTGTCGGGGCCCTTTATTTGCCGTGACATCTGCTCCTCGCCGGCTCCCCCAGCAGCTTTCCCTGCGGTACCCAGAGCCCGGCGCTCACCAGGTTTTGTCTGTCGTGCTGGGCCCCCCTCCCCTCTGCTCCTGCTCCGGTCGGGGCTCGGGAACAGCTGAAGGGGCAGCAGCATCCCGAGCTGTGTCGGGTTATTTATATTGCATGAAGACGGGCTCCTCGTGCTTGCCAAATGGCCTCTGCACACCGCTCCGCTGCCTGGTGACACGGCGCAAGGCTGCGCGCGGAGACGGGGAGGAGCAGCGAGGAGCCAGGCTGGGGATTTTCCACTGCTTGCTGCCCTGGCACTATTTCTGTCCTTAGCCGAGAGAGCTGTCTGCACGTCTGCTGCCCGGCATTTATAGCTCTATTACGGACAGGGCTGTAACTCAGCCGCGATGCAAGCTCTGTGCTACGGTAGCCTTTCTAAGGGGATTTTTATTGTACGGATAGGGTGATTTATCCTCCTTTCCGCTGTCTTTTAATCTGCAGTGACTCTATGGGTTTATCAACAGCGAAATAAAAATGAATGGGCGCGAAGACCCCAAGTGATGTGCTGCCCATCCCCAGGAGTTGGGATGGCTGCTTCGGGGAGTCCTTGGAGCACAGGGGCTAGAATGAGAACCCAGGGAGAGGAGTGGACGGAGTGTGGCTCAAAACGGGTTTATTTTGGTCAGGGGAGGTCCTGCCGTGCCCCAAACCTGCAGGCACTGGGCCAGCTGTGGGATGCTACACGCGAGGGTGAAGGCATCATCTCAGTGCCCGACCCCAGGCAGCCTCCTGCCCCTTAGTGCCGCCGCCAGCCCAGCTGGAAAACTGAGCAAAAGCAGCAGGCTCGCTCACAAAGAGAGGCTGCATCTGGGCTCTGCTCTCCTTGGCCCAAAAATATCCCCGTAGCGTTGCAGTGCGCGGCGTTGTATCGGGAAGGGGAACAGCAGGGCTGTGGTTGTTCGCTGTCAGCCGTGCAGGAGCACGTTTCAGGCCCTCGTTGGTGCTGGGTCTGTGTGGCATTGCTTTCTTCAGCAAAATCCAACTCGTCATTTTAACCCAGAATAAAAGCTGGGTTTTGCTCTTTGCTGGGTGTTTCTTGTGCGTAAAATACAGTTACAAAATACAATACAATGAATTTTTTAATCCGCAAATCATCCTTTTTCTTTTCTTCTGTGGGAACTGGTCGGTGGTTTTTTCCCTTGCTCTGGGGAACTTCCCTTCAGTCCCTGGGGAGAGCTAAAAGGCTAAAAAGGGTGAGCCGCATAAGTCTGACTTCGTCCATGGAACAAAGCAGGGCTTGGGAGGACAGGGACCACGGGCTGGTACCTGAGTCACCAGAGCCTGGGAAGTATTCCTGGCACCATTAGCAGCCCCGTCCCTCTGCACAAATGCGTTTGGATCACAAGCACTCTCTCCCCGCAGCTGCCAAAGGGAGGAAGGCAGGAAATGGGGCCGTAAAAGCGCGGTGACCTCTGCTCTGTGTGTTTTGCAGCTGAGGACCCGAGCAGCCCTCCTGCACGTGCCAGCGGCCAGCTCGCCTTGGGGGACGCAGCTGAGGTCGTGGCCTTGTCCCGACGTCCAAGATGGTCTTGCACAGACCCCACCTCACCTGCGCAGGGATAGCCTTCGCCCTGTACCTCCACCACCTCGTCAGCGCCATCGAAGTCCCTCTGGATTGTAAGTTACATTTTACCCCTCTAATAACTTCTGCTTGAATGGGAGACGAGGCAGAGCCGAGAAGTGCATGGAGCAGGCAGCTTTTTTGCTCCAGCCTAAGGTTTTTTTTCTGTTGTTTGTTTTGGGGTGTTTTTCCTTTTAAACCACGTGCCCTGCAGAAAGTCACCCTGGTCACTGTCAGCTGCAGTCAGTCTGTCTCAACAGCTGAGCAAAGGACCTGCAGCCACCCACCGAAATGGGACGGAGCAGCAGGGCCACGCTGGGGAGCAAACCAGGCCCTGGCAAGCCTTTAGCCCCTTGGCTTAAATGGAGCATCCCAGGATTTTTCTCTCTCTCTGTTGGGACTTTTTGGTTAATTATGCAAGAGGAGTTATGTTTTATTCAGAAGCACAAGAGTTGGGGGATATGGAGCGAAGAGGAAGGGGGTCAAGGGATGCTGTTTCTGCTGAATGAGCATCTTCAGGCCAGCACACGGGAAATGGATGACTTGTTTGGATGCGCCTGGGACAAGCGTCTGTACTGAGAGTGTGTTGCTAAGTCATGGCTCAGAGGCTCCGGTCCAGCTACTCTTCTGGAAACCAGTTTCATAATTTCTTTGTGTCCCAGCTTCCTCCTGTAGAGGCAGTTAATAATAATCAGGCTGTAGCTGCGGGGAATCTATTCTGACAGCGCAATGTACAGAAATCCTCCAGCGAGCAGTGCATTAGTAGAAAAAGCACAGCTTTCTGCTGAAGTGCCGGGGTTGTTCTTGATGGCAGAAATTTCTCCCGTGTGGGTTGCTGCCTGCAGAGCCCTGAGGGTGCCGGCCGTACCCGGGGTACCTCCGCTGGGCAGCAAAAGGCGAAGAAAAATCTTCAGGCAGTGGCTTTTGGCTGAAATTTGGAAATAAGTGAAGAGAAGGAATAGGAAAGCTCAGGTTTGCAGAGGGGAATTGATACTTGCGGAACTTAAAAGCGTGAGGTGGGAGTCACAGTGCAATTACTTGTCTGTGCACGACTTGAGTCCGAGTTCCTGCTCTGCTCCGTTCCAGATGGTTGTGGAAGAACAAATCTGGTCCTGGGGTCACTGGGACAGAAACACGGCACTCTTGTTCCCAGCAATGGGAATTTATGTGGTGCACACAGCCCGGCGGTTCCTTCCAGGCCTGGCTTTGTTCACATCTATAACATTTCAGAAGTGAAGGCAGCCGGCGTGGAAGTAGGGGCCAGTGCCATTGGCCAAAACTGAAGGCATTTGCAAACAGCACTATTCTGATGTTTCTTGTGCTTCCTATCAGAAATGGAGTAATTTTGATATTTGCTTGTAATGTGACCTTAGAAAAGTAAGAAAAATGCTGACAGCTGGTGGAGAACTGCTCAAGGCAGCCTTGCTCTCCAGCTCACCATTTCCCTGGCCACCTCCTCCCTGCTGCCCAGCACCCTCGCCTCCAGCACTTAATGAGCCTCCTCCTGCCATCCCTTGCATGGCAGATACTGGTAAATACACAGCCCAAAAACTGCAGAGACTCTGTGGAGCTCCATGGAGATGGCTGTCTTTTTAAGCTTCCCTAGGTGCTTTTCCCCTGCCCCACCCCTAACAAGGTTTATTCTTAGGATAAATAAAACCTTGCCTGCTGCTGTCCCAGATATATATACGTGCCTATTTTACTGGACTTTACAGGCACCTTCTCCAAGTTCGACCATCACCTAAAAAGCCAGCTCAGGGTTTATCAGCTTCTGATTTGGGGGGGTGAAATGGGGAAATCGGGGTCAGCCTGGCCATAGGGTAGGGGGTGACATATCCAACTCCTGCGGCTGACCCGCTGGACCATGGGGACACCAATTCCCCAGGTGAGCCCACCCAGTGCCTTGTGCCCTCTGCTCAACCCTGCGAAAAAAACAGAGGCTACCCAGGCAGTTAGCAGCTAACAGGATGCTCGGCAGCAGCTTCTCCCATATAACACTAAGTAGGTAGATCAGAACATGCTGGAACTGTAAAGTGAATTGCGCATAATACTTGCAGAGCCTCCAATAACAGTATTCTGTTTATGTGTGTGCATAATATGTCTATACAGGTTTGTTCTTCAATTAACCTTTTTTCTTCTTTTTCATTACGCTTGCACTTTGGAAATAACAGCAAATATTCAGAGTGAATGTAAGTGCTGCCCTCGCCTTCTGTCTGTGCATTTTAGTCTCCTCTGCATGTCTGGAATGGCACGAGGGGTCGGGGCTGGTGACGGCTGTGGCTTGGTGCGAGGTGTGCCTGGGGCATTGCCTGCTCCTGTGCGGGGCTGGTGACAGTGCGGAGGGCAGAGGGGACAAGTAGCACGCACCCCACACGTGCTCCTGGTGGCTTCTTCAGGTGTTGGAGGGCTCTGAACCACAAATTTCATATCTGGCCTGGGGAAGACACCCAGATCTGCTGCAGGACAGCAGGAAGAGGCTTCTCCCTCTCTGCACGACCTTCCTCACCGCTGTCATTTGCTTTGCAGTGCCTCAGCCCCCCACGATCACCAAGCAGTCCGTGAAGGACTACATCGTGGACCCACGGGACAACATCTTCATTGAATGTGAAGCCAAAGGGAACCCCGTTCCCACGTAAGTGCCTCTGTGCTGGGGCCCTGAAGTTTGTTAGCACTGGCCCTGGAGCAGCTGAGGCTCCCGGCAGGTCCACGTTGGCCACGTTGTCCCCAAAGCCAGCAGAGCTGTGCCACTGGCACCGGTTGGCACAGGTAAAGCTCTCAGCAGCCATGTACCAACCTCTCCCCTCTCCTCCCAGCTTTTCCTGGACGCGGAACGGGAAGTTCTTCAACGTGGCCAAGGACCCCAAAGTGTCCATGCGGCGGCGGTCGGGGACGTTGGTCATCGATTTCCACAGCGGGGGGCGGCCGGAGGACTACGAGGGCGAGTACCAGTGCTTCGCCCGCAATGACTTCGGCACCGCGCTCTCCAGCAAAATCCACCTCCAGGTGTCCAGTGAGTAGGGGGGCATGGGGCTGGTCAGAGGAAAGCAAGGGCTGCTTTGTAGGGGATACGTGGACAACACCTGGTGCTCAAACATCTCAGCCTGCTGCATCCGTTACCTGCATCGGGATGCATCCAGCCACAGGGCAGAGATAAAACCCAAGGGATTAGGGCTGTAGCCAACAGCAAATGCTTGGTATAGGTTTAAGGGAAGCTTGCAGGCACAGAAATGAAGTTTGCATCGAGGTTGTTCAATTGAAACCAGGCCAGGCCCGGCGGGATGGAGGAGGGAAGGGATCTGCAAGGCGGCCGCCCTGCCCTCCTCACGTGGTGTCTGTGCTTCCCGTGGCAGAGTCTCCCCTGTGGCCCAAGGAGAAGGTGGATGTGATCGAGGTCGATGAAGGTGCTCCGCTGAGCCTGCAGTGCAACCCGCCGCCCGGCCTGCCCTCTCCCGTCATCTTCTGGATGAGCAGCTGTGAGTCGGGGAAGCCCCTGCCCAGCCCGACCCTCCGCTCCCCTCTATCACCCACCTGCAGGGTTCATTTACCCTAATTATATTTAGAGTCATTATTGCTAGCTCAGACCTTGGTGGCACCCACACGTGGCTTGGGTCGGGGGTTTGCTTTTTGCCTTCACGGGGTCACTCACCCACAGGAGGCTCTGACTTGTCCGAACTCCCCCCGTGCAGCCATGGAGCCCATCCACCAGGACAAGCGCGTCTCCCAGGGCCAGAACGGCGACCTCTACTTCTCCAACGTCATGCTGCAGGACGCCCAGACCGACTACAGCTGCAACGCCCGCTTCCACTTCACCCACACCATCCAGCAGAAAAACCCCTACACCCTCAAGGTGAAAACCAGTAAGTGTCACGGTGATCGCTGCGGGTGGGTCTTCCCCAGCCTCCCTCGGGAAGGGTTCTCCTTTCAGGCACCCTGCTTCAGTCCTTGACATCCCGGAGACCTACCAGGCAGAAGAGTGGCATCCTTCCCTTTTGTTCAGGATGGTAGAAGTTGGGATGAGGACTGGCAGGACCCGGGCTGCTGCCCTGTGGTGAGGGGGAGCTGGTTTCCTCCCAGTGCCCCGGGGAGATGCTCGGTGCAGGTCCACGCAACTGTGATGAACTGGAAAGCACTGCAGTGCAGATGGGGCATTCCCCCATCCTTAGGGAGAAGTACAATGCCAAGTGATCTTTCCCTAGTTTGAAACGTTTGAAGCACAAACCATAGCCTTTGTTTGCTCCAGGTTTAGATTTATGGGGAACCCCCAGCTGTGCTGGTGCTGCACGGGGGGGCCAAGTGTGTGTCCATTGCCTGACCAACGAGCCTCACACAAGGCTCAGGACTTAGCGGCTGTCCAGGAGCTGATGCTCAGCTCTGGGACATTGCAACAGGAGGGCTGGAGCCTTTGGGCCTGAGTGGGTACACACGGGATGTGCTCAGGATGGCCAGAAATGCTCAGGATGTGCTCAGGATGGCCAGCGATGCTCAGTGAGGAGTATCTCTGGGGGGCAGGTGGAGCAGGCACAAGGCTCCCCCTGACCCCTCCATGGGCAGGGGGCCCTGGTAGCCTCCCCTCCAGCAGGGAGGCTGCTCGGGAGGAGGCCGGTTCCTGATGCCAGGGCATTTTCCACCAGGCAGGGGGCCACCAGCTGAGCGCTGCAGGGCACAAAGCTCTTGCAATGGTGCTTCCATGGCGTGCACGGCACCGGCACAACCTCGGCTGTGAGCGGTGTGAGAGCTGGCTCTGGTGTGGGGATCACTCCTGAGCCCCAGCTCTAAGAGCTCAACCAGATCTCACAGCAGCTGAGGCTGGAGGTAACGCTGTTAAAGCCTCCTGAGAGCAGGGAGCGAAGCACGACGTGAGACACAGACAGGGCCGGGAGCGTTTGGCACTTCTGTCGTAACACCCTGCCCTCTGTGCAAAGCACAAGTGGAGAATCAGCAATATAAACGCTGTAAGCAGGCACTTTGCTGGTGGCGAGGAGTGTGCGCATGTAATTCACTCTGAATATTATTTGTCTGTTTGCAGAGCTGGCCAAATAATGCCAACGTTTACCTCCTGCTGAAGGACTGAGTCCTGAGTTAGCAGGAGCTGCAGAAATTCTGGCAAACAGAGATCCGTGCTCACTGGGGCCTCCAAGGCTTTTAGCCTGGCGTATTGGTTTAGCTCTAGAAAAATATAAGGGAGAAATGCTGGGGGATTTCTGTGCAGGCAGCTACAAGCAGCTACACCCTGATGCCTCCACAGCATCTGCTCCCAGGCTGGGTGGCACTGGGCCCTCTCTGTAAGCTTTCCTTTGGAAATTTCTGTTGCATTATCAGATGCAGATGCTACGTCAGTCCCCCTTGTAAGCTAAAGAACCGAGGCTCCAATTTTTTGTCTATTATAATATAAAAAATCTTTATATGCCCAGCGTTCAGAGGCAACGCGTTTGTCTCAAGCTGTTCGGTGGTCTCTGCTTTAAGCCATGAGCATCAGCTGTCTTAGAAAAGTCACAGGCTGCTGGAAAACGATTGCATGTGCTTGCTATCTATCTTCTTGATGCAAGGAGAGATAAGCACAAGGACTGGGGCGAGTGACACGTCTGTGCCTATTTTCCTGTGGAGCATTTTTCTGGTGGCTCGGAGCTTGGGTGGCTGCTGGGCTCCTTCGCTCTCCCATGCAGGAGCCTGCAGGTCGGGTGGGCTGGCAGTGGCTGGCAGTAAATGAGAGCAGCGTGCTATTGAGGGCTGATGGTTTCACATGGAACACAATCTACTGTAATTGTCTGGTAATTAAAAGGGATTTTGTAGTAGATTATGTTTTTAAAGCCTAATTGTTATTTTTTTTTCTATTTGTTCATCTTCTCCGTGCCTTTCTGCACCATTACGCTGCTGCCTAGCTGTGTCCAGTCTGCTCTGTGCTGGAATAAAGTAGCAGGAATACACTTACCTCCCTGAGAGAAAAATCATTTTCTTCTCAAAATTGAACTGTTTTTTTTTCGAAGACACAGATGTTGTTATACCAAGAGAAAAACACTTTGAGGAAATGTTTGTGATACGATTAGGTGGTGTTTTTCATGTATTTAACTGTCTCTCCGTTTCTTAGGAGGAAAACAATCTTCTTTTCCTCTCCCGTGTCGCTGTGTTATGTTGCTGTTTGTCTCCTAAGGCAGCCGTGCTCCGAGTGCCTCTCTATTGCTTCTGCTGCTGCCTGCCCTGTCCCCAGGGCCATGGCCCTGGTCCCCGTGTCACCTTGCCCCGTGCCCCTGCGCACCGCCGCACGCTCCGTGCCACTCGGTATGCTCACGCTCTTTTGTTTATTGCAGAGAAACCCCATAACGAAACGTCCTTACGAAATCACACTGACATGTACAGTGGTGAGTCTACACCGGCTTCTGGAGCCCCTCACGTGTTAACCCCCCTGTGCCTAACCCGACTCACCCCGTGCTAACCGAGCGTTGGGCTGGCTGCGAGCAGCATCCCCGTGCCTCCCGTGTGCGCGCCCCCGCTGGATGCGTGTGGTCCCTTCTGTCGTCCGTCACCCAAACTTTGCAAAAACCAACGCGAGGAAGCGAGCCGAACAACCCAACGGTGACCAAATCCCCTCCAAGTTTTGGCATCTTGAAATGATCGAGGTTTAAGCTAATTAACTGGATACGCAGAGCTCAGCTCGGGAGGTATTTGGGTTAATTTGGATCTGGCACAAGTGGAAATGTCTGGGGGTGAGCGAGTCCAGCGGCTCGGCCTCAGGAAAGGCTCCTGAATTAAAGATAAGACCCACGATCCCTCTTTTCGCTGTGTTCAGAACAAGCATCTATTGCACTTGTAGCCAAACACGGGCACTGGCTGGGAGTTAAAAAAAGCAGTAGTTGGCTTTCTCAGTGCTTTGTGTCTTTGCGGTGTGGTTACACGTGTTGAGCAGGGAGGTTCCCTTTGGAGACTGCTTTTGTGTGGCTCCCTGGGGCATGATCCTGTCCCTGAAGATAGATGGGAAGTGATGGGACAACC
This sequence comes from Anser brachyrhynchus, assembly GCF_964034855.1. Lineage (NCBI taxonomy): Eukaryota > Metazoa > Chordata > Aves > Anseriformes > Anatidae > Anser > Anser brachyrhynchus. The sequence goes on along the minus strand of NC_137720.1, from coordinate 2,992,156 downwards.
CAGGCGAGGTGGGCAAGCAGCCCGGGCTGGTTTCACTGCCCGGGGAAGCAGAATGGGGAGATGGGGCTGAGCATGATGCTGGGAGCGCAGCCACCACTAGGCACTGCTGGGGATCCCGCTATGCCCCCGTCTCGTCCCCTTCCTTCTGTTTTCCGCCCCGGAGCCCCAGGTTTCTTCATGCCCCTGCTCTGTGCCAGGCCGGAGAGCCGGGCTGGGGGGGCTTCGGTGCCGTGGGAGCGTAACTATGAGTTCAAGCGGTGCTGAGCAGCGATTTGCCTCCTGGCTTTTGTCTCTGCTAGAAACACATGCTTGGTTTGGGAACAGGGACCAGGATCTTGCTGCCTACCAAAGGCTGGGGCGAGGGGGATCTGACCCTGAGCCAGATCTGAGGTTCTCCTGCGCGTGTTGCCAAGTGACGCAGCCACGGGGGATTTCTCTCCCCCCACAAATACTCCTCTGAGAGGCAGAGATGGCTGAAAGGCAACAAAGGGAAAACGTTTCTGGCTGGAAATGGGGCTTGGGTCTGAGTGGGAGGCTTATCTGAGGGGTCTGAGCATGCTGGGGACCCAGGGACAGCTTGCAGCAGCACCTGGACGAGGTGGGGGCGGCGAACGGGCTGGGCATGGGCTGAAAGAGTTCGCAGAAACGGCTGCGAAAGGGGCTTGCAGGCAAAACAAGCTTCAATGGGAAGTGCACAAATTGAATCACGTTTAATAGAGGCCCATGGGAGGAGACGTCTCCCTGGTAGGCGCACGGTGGCGAGAGCCGTAAATACAGCTTGCGCCTCCCCGAGCGACGGGAGCAGCGCGGGCGGTGTTTGTGCTTCGAAGGGAACGCACGACTCCGTGTCTGCAGCCCTCGTGGGCTCGTGCTGGTCGGGGTCCCTCAGTCTCCCGCTGCACGTGTGTGCTCAGGGAAAAGGGAAGGTGGCAGTCAGGTGGCCAGGTATGAAATACAGACCTTATCTGCACAGGCTCATAGATTTCTACTGATTTCTCTTTGTAGCCGCCTGGAATAAACTGCCTGCTCCTGGCGCTGGCTGGGCTGTTTGCACTTAACGTCCCCTGGAATGTTTTATGGGTCTGGTGGATTCAAATCCCCAACCCAAGCCCTCTCAATGACCTGTGCAAAAGTGAGCTGCAAACCAGAAACGTCTTAATAATTCATGAACTGGTGAAAAAATTGTGATCCTCGGCCCTTTTTCTTGTTGATAACTCCATGTTTCTGCCTGCAACGATCCCTCTGGGTGCTGAAACCCACCGCAGCATGGCAAGGAACCTTAGGGGGAAGGGCAGCGGGGGACAGAAACCTCTGTCCCCCCGGTATTTAGGAATCTGGGAGGTTTTGGGGTAGCTGAAGGCTTTGCAGAGCGGGATGCAGGCAAGCTGGGAGGCATCGTCCCCTCCCCTGGAACCTGCCCCAGAGCTGTCATGCCCCTCAGGGACATGGGTGGGTGAGTGCAGGGGGTGGGTGATGTCCTGGACAGCACCCATGGGACCAGGCTGATGGTGGGGACGTGGCTGAGCCCCCTCACCCCACAGCTCAGAGTGGGAGCAGTTGTTTCTCCCCTGCAAAGAGGAATTACCCCGGCAAACTGTCTGCAGCTCTGAAAGAAAGAAAAAAGGATCTCCGAGGATTAATTGAGAATTTTATTAGCAGGAGTTCATCACCTTTTTAAATAATGGAAGTGAAAGTCTTTTGTTCTTCCTTTTGGCAAACCCATGGGATGTTTGCAAGCTGGCTGGCTGTGCAGGAGGCGAGCAGATGGGATGTGTCTGGGTGCGCACATTCCTGTTATCGCCTCTAAGTGGGAACGATCTGCAAGTTGATGTGCAATTTTTAAGTGCTGTCAGGTCGGGACTTTGGGGAGGGGCACTTGGTTCCTCGGGGCGAGATGCGGCTGGTTTTGAGATGTTTTGTTTGCAGCTGAACGGGTCCAGTTTCATAGAGGTGGGGGCAACAGCAGCAATCTATCGGGAGCAGAGCCTGTTTTTGAGCACAAATAAACAGCCGTGGGATTTATTCTTCTGTTCCATCCAAGCAGAGGAGTGAGACGTTGCTATTTGTCTGACAGCTTCCAGCTGTAGCTGCTGTGAGCTCAGAGCTGGTACCTCTGCCCGAGATAATTTCTGGCCATGTCCTATTAGAAATAGCAAAACCTTTATCTGTAGTCCTCTGCTAAGGCAAAAGCTTCTCAGCTACGCAGTGTTGCTGTTAGGTTTATTAAACAAGTGGATAGCATACTAATTTATCTCCCTTATTTATAATGTTCATCATTAATATATGGCTCGTAAAATTTGGCTTGCACTGCTGCTTATCTCTTCCAGTTATGCCCTGGGCTCCCGAGCAAACAGGTTCATCGCAGTGAGGTACCCAGCCTGTCCAAACAGGCTGCAGATTGCTGGCGAATAAAAGCCAATATTGACTTATAAAATGGTACATCCCCTCTCCTGATCACATAGAAGAGAGAAGTTCACGGGTCTGGTCAGAGCTGTTGATAAATGCTGATTAGAAATCTCGCCCCTGCCTCTGCCACCGATCCGCAGGGCTCTGGCGGGGGCAAGCGGCTCTTAGCCGGGGAAATGAACACCTCCAGAAGCAGGCGAGCACAGAGCAGCACGCCTGCCCGGTGACCTGTCCCTTAGAGACGTGCCTGTCCTGGTAATCCAGTAACCAAATAATTAATTAACCCTCTGATGAGCCCATCCCGGCCACTAACTGTCGGTGTGTGGGAGCGACGTGATGCGTGAGTGTGGCCATGCCCCGGTGGGTGCGGAGCCATTTCAAAGGCATGGTTTGATTCCTGCTTGGTTTGTTTCTTCCATTTCCTTCGAGGGGCCTGGCCACAAACTTTTCCCGATTGAACTCCATAAATCGTCTCTGCCCTCTCTCTCCTTTTTCTTCCCAGCCCTTTCCCTGTGCCAGAGCCCAGGCAGAGACTTCCCAAATAGCTGGGGGCTTCCCGGTGCGGGTGAGGGAACAGCCAGGCTGCCACCGGCTCATTTGGCTAATGAAGCTTTTGGGGCCAGCAGAAAAGGGCTAGGTCTGTGCCCCAAGAGCTTGCTCCTACCCCAGGGTGGGCTTTCCCCCTGAATTGCTTCACTATTTGCAGTGGTCCCGTGCCAAACCTGCCTGTCCTGCCCCATTTCCTAATCTCATAACTTCTGTCTCCGCTACTGCTGCTTTCAAACCCATCTCATCCTGTGTTGCCCTCACTGATCTAGTTTAATAATTCCAATTATTAATGGGATTTATTCCATTAATATATTTTTCTCTCTCTCACAAAGAGACCCCCACGGTGTGTATCTGTAGGGAGTTGTCTCGTCTCTTCCCCCGGTTGTCTCCTGTTAAACTTTCCTGTCCAGTCCTCAAATTTGTCCTTCTGGTCTTCTGCCATCCTCCAGCTCCATTTCCAGACGGCTCGGTCCTTCCACCCAGCAGCTCCCAGTACCAGTGGGAACCTGGGGGTGCTGCCAGAGCCCCCGGCACTGCTGGGATCCTCCGTGTTGGGGACATCTCTGTGGCAAAGTGGCGCAGCTGCCCAATACACCCTTCTCGTGCCCATTTCTCATCGCTGTCCTCCACTGAGTGTTCTGTCCATCGGCATTTCCACCTCTCATCCGACTCCAGCCCACGTCTCTGTGCTGGAGGCAGGGGCGGGCAGGATGGGTGCTGCCCCACGCGGACCAGGCTCTCCTGGTGCACCATCCCCGCTCCCTCTGCCCATCCTCTCCTTCCTCTTTCACCTCTCTGTCTGCCCAGCATCCTCTCTACACCCAGTCTTTTTCCTTTAGAAATGACTTTAAGCTCTTCTCTAGTTTCCAGGTATGTTTTGGGGTGAGGTCTGTGTGCCAGGCTTGGCCAGGAACTTGCCAGCTTCCCCAAAAAGCGCCGTGTATCGCTGGCCCTGTCTTATTGCTGCAGAGAAGGAGAATTTAAAAGCACCGTGGTTTTGTTTTTTTGTTTTTCTTTCCTGCTGATTTCAGCCCGAGGGGTTACGGAAACGACGCCCAGCTTCATGTACCCGTACGGGACCTCGAGCAGCCAGATGGTGCTCAGGGGGGTGGACCTCCTGCTGGAGTGCATCGCTTCAGGAGTGTACGTACCGGGCACGGGAGCGGGCGGGCGCCAGCAGCCCCAGTGCTCTTACAGCTCAAATGCTGAGTCGCTGGTGGAAACACCTTTGGCTACGAGAAGGGAGCATTCCCTTCCGTTTCTGTTAACTGCTGTTAGCGACGCTCCCATAACCTACAGAAGGGATAAGAGCATGCAAGGAGACAGCTGAGTTTTGCAGTACTGTTCGGAGAAGGAAGTATCTCTGGATACTTGCTGTGCAAGGATAGTTTCCCACCGATTTGTCCTGACAGCTATTTGCAGATCTCTTAGGTGCTCCTTACCTTGCTGTATAAACTGCAGGTGAGGACACTGGGGGTCCATGGGCCTGCAGAAGTGTCCTGGGCACGGAGTGGGACTTTGGCCATGCTCCCATGGTGTGCTGCACCATGCTGCTGCGCACCTTCCAGCGTCCCCAGGCACGAGGGGGGACACGAACCCTGCTCCTCACCAGCTCAGGTCGAGTTTTAGGGGCTGTAGTAGGAAGGAGGGTGGCCCAGCAGTCCTCCCTGGGTTTGAGAGGTTCCACGTGCAGGATCATCTCTTGCTTTCTTAGGAAGGTTTTTCTCATCTTGCAAGTGCATTTATCTCCTTCCCTCTCCTTAGACCAGCACCAGACATCATGTGGTACAAGAAAGGAGGTGAGCTCCCCGCAGGCAAGACCAAGCTGGAGAACTTCAACAAGGCTCTTCGGATCTCCAACGTCTCGGAGGAAGACTCCGGGGAGTATTTCTGCTTGGCCTCGAACAAGATGGGAAGCATCCGCCACACGATCTCGGTGAGAGTGAAGGGTACGTCGCCTTTACCTTGCCATCTTCTTCACTTTCACGGCCAGAAATTGAGGGGGGAAAGTGTGGTCTGGGGGCTTCCCATGTGGGCTGTGCTGCATCCAGCCCGATCAGCATCTCCAACCCGCCCTACGGGCAGTGGGAGCTGTGGGCTCTGCTCCCCAGTTGCATTTGTTTATAGAAGACGGAATGGTTTGGGTTGGAACCTCTGATGGACATCTGGTCCAATTTACTACGTGTGTAACCGGTACGTTTTTGTGTTTTAAAGCTGCTCCATACTGGCTGGACGAGCCCCAAAACCTCATTTTGGCCCCTGGCGAGGATGGCAGGCTGGTTTGCCGAGCCAACGGGAACCCCAAGCCCGCGATACAGTGGTTGGTGAACGGGGAGCCCATAGAAGGTGAGCCGGGGGGGGGGGGGGGGGTCTGCACCTCCTCTGCAGAAATGGAGCTGAGCATGAGCCAGAGCTGCCATCAGGGTGCCAGGCACCCGCCGGGTGCTGTGCGGGGTCCAGGCATTGCAGCACACAAGCCACCTGCTTGGCTGGGGCAGGGCCAGCCGAACCCCGTCTGGAGGCTGGGAACACCGTGTGCCACCATCTCCCTTTATCTGGGCTGAGAGGGAAAGACACATCATAAAACACAGGGTCTTGTGAATTTTAATTTGAGCTTTGATTTAATGTGTCCTCTCCGTCTCTCCCGTTTTGAAGCTTCTCCGCCCAACCCAAGCCGTGAGGTGGCTGGAGACACCATCGTATTTCGAGACACCCAGATCGGCAGCAGCGCCGTGTACCAGTGCAACGCTTCCAACGAGCACGGCTACCTCCTGGCCAACGCCTTCGTCAGCGTCCTGGGTAGGTGCCCGCGGGGACAGGGCAGCCCCGTGCAGCTGCTCCGCGCCTGGCTGGGGAAGGAAAACCCCAGAACTGGCCATCAGGACCCTGCAGGGTGTCAGGGCATGAAATGCTCCCCTGCAGAACGGTGGCTCCTGCTTCTGTTAGTAAGGAAGATAACACCCCGTACTCAAGTTTTCCTTGGATGTTTTCCCTGTTTGCTTTCCTTTCTTGTTAGCTGCTCTGAGATTAATGTACACTTACACACGACCTCTGCAGCTGGGTTTGGGATTGAAAGTCCACTGCCATATACCCGCAAAGCCAGGCAAAGGGTGAGCAAGCGCTGCTGGAGCTGAGGTGTAAGCTGTTCTGTGGGTGAAGCTGGAAAGGGGAAGAGAAATAGGAGCGAATGGAGCAGCTCTGTTGAGTCTTGAAAGCCTCAATAAGGACCAGTGAACAAAAAAATAGAGATGGGTGACAGGACTGGGAAGCGCAGGGCCTGGTTTGTGCTCTCGTTCAGTAGCTGGGTCTCTGGTGCTTGCAGACGTGCCACCACGGATACTGGCCCCTCGCAACCAGCTGATCAAAGTCATCCAGTACAACAGGACCCGGCTGGACTGCCCCTTCTTCGGCTCCCCCATCCCCACCCTGCGCTGGTAAGCACGGCAGCGCTTCCCCTGCCGGCTGGGAGGGCTGGCCGGGGCGGTGTCCTGCTCTTTCTTCCCTTACGAGAGTTCTTTGTACGGCTGTGAGGTTTAAGAATGGCCAGGGGAACACGCTGGACGGAGGGAACTACAAAGCGCACGAGAACGGGAGCCTGGAGATGAACATGGCTCGGAAGGAGGACCAGGGCATCTACACCTGCGTCGCCACCAACATCCTGGGCAAAGCGGAGGCTCAGGTTCGCCTGGAAGTCAAAGGTGGGAGCTCAGGAGCAAAATGCGCTCTTGGATCCTCTGAAACTTGCTGCAGAAATGAACGTTTAAGTAAAGGGAGGTTGACGGTGCGCTCCGACAGTCTGCACTACGACATTTGGAGCTGGGATACAGAAATGGGTAGAGATCCCTTCTTTATGGGGAAAACAAAGTTATGGGTACACTGAAGCTCTAGAAGGGCTTGGTGTGGATATCAAACTGTGAGATGCCATGAGCATTGCAAAAAGAAACACAAAGAGTGCATCAAGAATAACTGCTGGCAATAAACCATTTTCAGAATCAGGTTTCTGTTGGGTTTTCCCTGTTCAGCAAAGCTGTTTGCTGAGTCAGAAAAGTGGGTATTTGTTAAAGGGTCAGCATGAATTAATGGTTTGTTAAATGAGTTTATTTGCAAGCATTTGTAGCAGAGATGGTTTAGCGAGCTGACGTGCACGTTTGTCTTTTCCAAGAGACACCGCTGTCAAGCTTTGATCGAGCTCCTGAGCTGAGACCCCGCAGCTCAGCCCCTGACATTTCCTCTGTGACTTTTTGCAGACCCCACCAGGATTGTGCGAGGCCCCGAGGACCAGGTGGTGAAGAGGGGCTCCATGCCTCGCCTCCACTGCCGCGTCAAGCACGACCCGACGCTGAAGCTCACGGTCACCTGGCTGAAAGACGATGCACCCCTCTACATTGGAAACAGGTTTGTGTTTACCATTTCTGTGTTGTCTCTCCAAAATCGCTGGGATTTTTACTCCCCGCTGCAAACTGCTTCAGGAGTCACCGGGGATAATAAGGAGAAACGTTGAGTTCCACCTAGGCAACATCTGCTGCTCTTGATGCTTTCAGCGTTATTAGCTCCTTCCAACAGAGGCTGCCTAGCAGTTAAAATTGACTTGCCAGTAAATCAAGGCATTGATCTGAGGTTTTATTTACAGATATTTTAGAACACCTTGATAAAATGTATGGGTTAATAACGAGCTACTTCAAAATGAATGTTTATCAGCTGTGAGAGGTACGGTTGTAATTTCCTTTCCATAGCCTGATCTGCTTCTCATGGAATGAGATCTGATCACGGGACACAGGCCTGGCTTCCTAAAGGTGTGATTCTCCCAGATATATACCCAGAGCAGATTCACTGATTCCTTAGGAAATGAGGTTTCCAAGAATAACTCAATGCATCCTTAGCTGATAAAATCTTCAGACTAGCGAGGTGCTCCTGTTCTCTTTGGGCTGTTTTGTGTGTTTTATCGGAGAACAGTTAGGCTTCAATCCTGCTGCCTAAAGCTCTTAGGAACCGTTGTGTTATTGCTTTCAACCCTTTAAGGATGAAGAAAGAAGACGACGGTCTGACAATATATGGCGTGGCGGAAAAGGACCAAGGCGATTACACCTGCGTAGCCAGCACGGAGCTGGACAAGGATTCAGCTAAAGCCTACCTCACTGTCCTAGGTAAAGGTGTTCTGGCAGCGTGCTGACACACAGCTAGGTGCTGTACTTGCCCTGCAATAGATTGACTTCAAGGTCAGGCTGAAAGGGGGATCTGTGGGCGCAGAGCTGTCCTCTAACGCAGGGGTGGTGCTCAGGGAGCTGCTGGCAGAGCAGTTGTTCACTTGCTGCAGGACTCAGCAAGGACACGCAACCTGACCTCAGACTCACTCAAACAATGCCACCGGATTTGAACGGAAGGGAACTTGCATTTGAGAGAGGAAAAAAAAAACCAAACTTATTATGTGCAGCTAAAAATACCCAGGTGGTAGTGGAAGCTCTGAGAGAGCAGCCCTACATTTGGGAGCGAACGTAACCGAGTCTGAGCGTGCTGAGAACCGTGTGACACCCAGCAGGTGAGTGAAGCAGCATAAGGAGCAACAAACTGAAACCCATTCCCATACTCATTTACGACAGATCTTCTCCAAAAACCACCCAGATTTATCAGCTCCTGCTCTTGGCCACCTCCACTCTTGTGCAGGGTCTCCATTCATCTCAGCACCCCACCCCACCAGCAATACTGGCATAGACCCACCGTGCCCTACAAAGGCAGGAGTGTGACATAAATCCCATATGCCTAATAATTTGACTGGGCTTATTTCCCTTCCTCACCCCCTAATAGCTAATTAACTCTGTACCGGGCTGATGCTTCCCCTTTGCAGTGTACTAGAAATATGGAGAAAGGTGTGCAGAGTGCTGGGGGTCTCTGGGGGCAGGATTTGCTTACTCTGGTCCCCAGGGAGGTTTGGATCCTCCTGAAGTCTGACTGTGTGTGTGACTTTGTATTTATCAGGTGCTCCTTTCACCACCCAAGCTTAATGACTAAACTAACCCTGTTAACAACCAATGTCTTACCTTGCAGCAGTCCCTGCTAACCGCTTGAGAGACTTACCTAAAGGTAATCGTCACTAATTCATTTGGTTTATTTTATTTCATAAGTTGATTTTTGTTTTGCCTTGTCAATAACTCCAGCAGAAAAGCTAGGCGTAGCAGGTGACCAAGCTGTGAGCTGATGCTTCCAAGTCCTGCCCAAGTTGTCCTTGAAATCCCATCCAGATGGGCACGGGTAGGAAGGACACATCCCTTCGTGTCCCACAGTGCCAATTCTTGAGTGCACAAATCACCTTACCCATAGCTGGAAACGGTGAGCCCTGAGGGTAGAGAAAAGAAATCATGTTGAATTTCCTAACTTTTACCTGGAAAAGGTGTTGCTGTTATTGCATCAGCTGGATCTGTAGGAGCACTGGTTTGTGACAGGATAAAGACACCAGAATTGTGCCCAGGGCATTTTCTAACCAAGTATGTATTTTCAGTTAGGTTTGGTGTCCTTTCCACTCTGTTTGTTTGCAATTATTTTCAGAACAGTGGCATGTAGCTTGTTGTAAGATATCCCCTTGCTAAGCCACCCTCGTGCTTGCAGCATCAGACAATGTCAGTGCCTACGGGTCGGGTTTCAAGATGAGGTGCAATCAGGACGTGAGCACGTTTGTATTAAAAAAATAAAAATAAAAGTGCACTAGCTTACCAAAAGCAGAAGGACGTGAAACATGTCCTCCTGCGGGTCTGGGCTAGCACGGCCAGGGCTTCCCTGCCCCAAAGGAGCAATAGGAACGGGGGCTCCCGGGACCACCCAGCCTCACCCATCTCCTCGCTGGGCCCGCAGAGCGCCCCGACCGGCCGCGGGACCTGGAGCTGACGGACCTGGCCGAGAGGAGCGTGCGGCTGACGTGGATTCCCGGCGATGACAACAACAGCCCCATCACAGGTCAGCGGCCGTGCTCTCCCGTCTCTTGGGAGAGGGGTGGATGGAGGGAGGCGTCCTTGTGAGCCGCGCGGGGCACCCCGCCGCCGGGCTGACCCCTCCGTCCTCTCCCCCAGACTACATCGTGCAGTTCGAGGAGGACCGCTTCCAGCCCGGCACCTGGCACAACCACTCCAGGTACCCCGGCAGCGTCAACTCGGCCGTCCTGAGCCTCTCCCCGTACGTCAACTACCAGTTTCGGGTGATTGCCGTGAACGACGTGGGCAGCAGCCTGCCCAGCGTGCCCTCTGAGCGATACCAGACCAACGGGGCGCGTGAGTACCAGCCACCCCATCCCAGCAGCTGGCCACCAGCATCCCCACCTAGGGTGTGCTGGAGATGGTTTATTGTGATTTGGACAATGCCAGACTTGGCCCTCGTGGGGTGGGAACCCAGCTCCTCGAACATGAAGGGCTGACAAAGGGAATGAGCTGCGCCATGCAGCCGTGTGCCGGGCTGTGATTTTTTAAACCACATCCCCGAACCTCGGAGTGGTGCTGTGCAAAGCAGCAGAGCCTGAACAGAAAGATTCCTGCGGTGGTTGTTCCGGGAGAACCTGTTGAAGGCAGGCCATTTGTAAAGAAATCTTTCTAAAGAAAATCTTTCTTCCTTTCTGGCCACAGGAAGCTCAGAAGTCTCTTGGAAAATTAGACTTCCAAGTGTAAAGTGGCCCCAAGCAAGAGATTTTGTTCCAAAGCTGCTAATTCACTGTCCACTGCTAGAGCTGGGCAGGGGCCCAGATCAATGCTCAAGTAAAGTGTGCTCCGGTCCACGACGAGACTCGGCTCTGCAGTGTGTGCCCGGTGCCCTGTGCTTTGTAGAAAACTTGGGAAAATTCAGGGGAGGAATTCACGGGAAGCTCAGGAGTTTTGCTGCATTTCTTGGCCATTGCAGACACGCTTCTGCAACATCTACTGGCACCTAGTGTTGGGCTGTGACATTGCTCTGCTTGTCTCATTTCAAAAGTGTCAGGCTCGGCTCCCAGGGATGCTTCACAATGGGTCTTTTTTAAAGATTTAGGGCAACATTTTTTTTGGGAAAAAAAAAAGGGTTCCTAAATAAATGGCCTGGTTTTCAAGAGTGCAGAGAATCTCATGTTCCATTAACCTGAATGGGAAGTTAAAACTCCTTGAAAAAGCAGGCCATTAGCTGCTGTTCCAGAAGTAATTTGGGCTTGCGCAGTAACTGGGTTTTAACCACACAAACGGTCATTTTTCAGCATTATAAACTGATATTTTTTCTCCCTAATGTGAATATCAGGTCCTGAAATTAACCCAACAGGAGTTCAAGGAGCAGGGACCCAAAAAAACAACATGGAGATAACCTGGACGGTGAGTTTTTCTTTGACTGCAATCCAGATGCTCACATGTAGGGGACTCAGGATTTCTAGCACGTGCGATGTACCGCACAGAATACCCTAACCCTAATGATCATAAAGGAAATAAAAAGCAGAAGATACGCCTATGAGAGAGGCTATTGCTAGTGCCTGCAAGAAGACTTGTGATAAAAAAATAATTTGCAACAATGGAAGACAAAGGAAAGATGCGGGACCACAGATAGAAGTTGGGGAGGATGCTCAGGAGCCTGATATACATGGGGCTTACAGAGCAGCTCCTGCTTTTCTCCATCGACCAGCAGGTGTCATCCAGGAATAAGCCAAAGTGTGCAGGGAGGCTACGAACTGCAGTGGGAGCATGGGCTGGGAAATAACGCATGGGGGTATGGTTTGGGGTTCTGCCTAGGGTCTGCAGGCAAGGAGTTGGTCCGACTCTCTTTGGGAACAAAATATAGACCCTCCTCGAGGCTTGCTGGTGGAGCATGAACTAAGAAGCAGCTGCTGAGCACAACCTTTTGGAGCTCCATAGCAGAGAAATGCAGTTGCTCTTTCCCCCCCTCACTTTCTCTTTCTGTTTTGCTCCGTTAAGCCCCTGAACGCAACCCAGGCGTACGGGCCCAACCTCAGGTACATCGTGAGATGGAGGCGCAGGGACCCGCGCGGGAGCTGGTACAACGAGACAGTGAAGACCCCGAGGCACGTGGTCTGGAACACCCCCATCTACGTCCCCTACGAGATCAAAGTGCAGGCAGAGAACGACTTCGGCAGAGCACCAGAGCCTGACACCGTCATCGGCTACTCGGGGGAAGATTGTGAGTATTTTCTCAGCCGCAGCCCGTAAGTGTTTCCAAAGAGCAGGATCCCATCCAAGGGCAGGGGTGGGCACCCACGCCCCAGCTGTGTTCACAGCACTGCTTGATTTGGCACAAAAATCCAGCCCCAGGCATTGGGAGAAAGAGGTTTGGGTCTGTTCCGGGCTGTCTGCAGGTACCTGCAGGACCCAAACCACTCAGCCTCTCCCTCTGTAAGACCCAGATAATACCTCCAGTCTAGAAGGTGGTAAAATTTCCTTAAGAACAACTCTGTCTGTCTTCCAATGAACTGCATTAAATTTCTTGTCCCCGCCATCTGCAAAGCACCAAGTCCATCTTGGATGAGAGGTGCTACCACTGGCTGAGATGGTGTTGGTTCATCCTGGACTGGCTTTTTGTGCCTCTGACGAAGCCCCAGCTAAGCCACAGCTTGGGCTCCTGTTTGCAGCACACCACTGGCTCAGCTTGTCTTCCTTTAAAACTCTCCACGTGGTCGTGCACAACAGTGGCTGGCTTGTTTAATTCTCTTTCCCTTTCTTTTTGGACTGCTGTTGTCACCCTCTGCCTGTAGCATCCAGCACTCCGACCTATGATCCTTATCCCGCCAGGAACATGTGGTTTGCTGCCAACAACCTCATTTTTAAAGAGATATAAATGAGTTCCTCTCAGTGCCACAAATCAGCAGGGGTCCCTGGCCAAGTGACTTTGGGATTACCAAGAAGTAAGGCAGATAAGCCAGCAAGCCATCCGTGACTCTAGGCTTGAAGTCAAGGGGACGCAAAAAGAGTGCAGCACTTGTAAGAAACTCTGTGTTCCTGGTGCTGAGATAGCACCCAGCACGTCCTCACGCTGGGCATCTCCTCGAGGAGATGGGGAAAGTGGAAGAAAGGATGGGCAGAAAGGGTGGGAGACAGGGCAGGAGCCTGGGGCTGAGTGCCTGGGGCTGAGCACCAGGGGCTGAGCACCAAAACTGAGTGGTGCCCAGCTGAGAGCTCGCTATTGGAGAAGCTCCACCATGACCTGACTGCACGGCTGTCCCCGCGTTGCTCCTTGTGCACTACAAGGTGGTTTTTTTGTGGTTTCAGATGAAACCTTGTGCAATGAGCTTGAGGTTTGGGGGAGGACCTGTAAGAGCCTGTACATGTGTGCTTTATGTAGAGGCAAACCAGGGAGACCGAACTCACATCTCCCACCCAGAAGTGCACAGGTGTGCTCCTGCCCATGTCCCAAAGGGTGGGACGTGTAGAAAAAAAACAGCAGAAGTAGCTCTATCATGTCTGAATTGCTTCACAAATAATGGCAGATTTCTACATGCAAGCAGGTGATCTGAAAAGGAGGTTAAAAAAAAAAAAAAAAGCTTATGTCAGATAAAAGTGTGGGGCCGGAGGTGAGTGGTGGTGTGCTGCGGGCATGTGCGCGGTCATGGGGCTGCTCAGCCTAAAGGAGGGCAGCCAAGAAGCCCAGAGTTGGCCTGCCTTTGCTGCTTCAGGAAATCCTCCAAAACCGAATGTAAGGAGGGAGAAAACGGCCACGATTTCTCCCGGCGATGAAATGCCTGGAGCAGACGAGGGGTGCCAGCAGATGGCAGAGGCGGCGTGCGCGGGCGCTGCTCACCGGGTTGGCAGCGGGGCGCGGGGAGCGCCGTGTGCTGACCGCGCTCTGCTTTGTCCCCGACCGCCCAGATCCCAAGGCTGCGCCTACGGATGTTAGGATAAGAGTTTTAAACAGCACTGCCATTGCCCTGACGTGGACCCGCGTGCACCTGGACACCATCCAGGGACAGCTTAAGGAGTACAGAGTGAGCAAAAGCAAATCTCTCCGGCGCGGACTATTAACACGGCTAACCTGCTCACCGGCCCAGGTGGCCCCCTTGGTGGAGCCGTCTGCAGTGGGGATGACAGAAAACTTTGCTCTGGCCACCCTGACCCTTTTTGGGGTGCAGGCCAGGCGCTGAGCCCCCTCTGGGGTGGCACCAGAGACGAAGAGCCTTGGGATGCTCTGTGCTGTGTCTAGGTGGGGTGGGGACATCTTCCTTGGCTCCCCAAGACCCTGGGGTGCCTTTGAGCACCAAGGGGCCGACTCTGCGGTGGCTCTGCCCGTGCAGAGAGGCATCCCCTGGCCCCACAGCTGCTCAGAAGCGCAGGCTGCCTGGCTCTGGGGGGAAATGACCTTGGAGAGGTACAGACGGGCTGCATTTTGTGTCATCCCCAAAGTCCCTACATCATCTTCTAATGGACGCCAAGCCCTGCAAAGTCTAAACCCAGTACTCCGCACTAACTGGCAACTAAAGGCAGCATGGATCCTGGTTTTTTACTTCTAATGTTGAGATTTACTGATCCTGGTTTTTTACTTCTAATGTTGAGATTTACTGCTAAGGTAAATTACGGAGGATAGACCCTGTTCAAAACAAGCAAAAGTCTGGACCGAGCCCTTCTAGCAGGGTTTATAACTCCACCAAAGGCGTGTGTCCCGCAGGCATTTATAACATTTCAAATCCAATCATTCACTGAGCGTAAAGGAAGCTCTCTGGGTGCCGCTTTCATTTTTTTCTGCCTCTGCTCTGTTATCCTGGTCGATTTTCCGAACGAATCTTATTTCTGCGTGAAATAAAGATTTACAGTCGGGGCTCCGCATCGGAGGCTCTCCGAGTTCAGACTTTCCATTGTGGCCGGACGTGTCGCACCTCGCCTAACCCACAGCCACTAATCCGGGTAGGAAGGGGGAGCACTCGGTGCCCAGCACTGAGAGCTGGATGCCAGGGGCAGCTCTTGGCAGTTTGAGCTTTGCTGCGTTCACCTTGCACCCCTCACCAAGCTCCTACCCCTGGTGCCTCAGCCTCCTCCTCGGGTACCTGCCTGAGGGGCGAGGAGCTTCTTTAATCGCTTCTCATTGAAAAGACAAAGTTTTGCTGTGCTTTGTTAATGAAAAAGAACTTAAAACGGGAAAAGCTTCACTTGCCATGCATGTTTCTTGAAGGCCTATTTCTGGAGAGACAGTAGTTTGCTGAAGAACCTGTGGGTCTCCAAAAAACGGCAGTATGTGAGTTTTCCTGGAGACCGAAACCGGGGCATAGTGTCCCGGCTGTTTCCTTACAGCAACTACAAGCTTGAGATGGTTGTAACCAACGGCAGAGGAGATGGGCCTCGCAGCGAAGTTAAGGAGTTCCCCACCCCAGAAGGAGGTACGTCCTCGCCGCCTCGCTGCGGCTCCCGGCACCTCGTGCAGGGGCTGGGACGGCTTCGGGCAGCTCAGCCCAGCTCTGCAGGGTTGACCAGGAGCCGTGCAGGGCCGTGATGCTGCTGGGGAGAAGCTCCAGGGGTGGATTTTAGCTGAAGGTGGGCAGCAGCAGCAGGACAGCAGCACTGTCACAGCGCACTGCTGCGTGCCCTCGTCCCCGCGGGGCAGGTGACATCTCTGCGGCTACCCCTGGAGCCAACTCCCGGCACCGTCCCATTGATCGTCCCCCACTTCGGATACTTTTAGCACACCAGGGACCAGGCTGAACAAGAGAAGGGCTTGCACAGGCCCCGCAGAGGCACAGCACTGCGCCCTTGGCTGGCTGCGTCACCTCCAAGTGTCCCCGCAGCTCTGTGAAATGGGAACGGAGGAGTTCCTCTTGCTCAGTAAAAGGCGGAGAAATCTTTGCAAGACCTCCGTGGTTTTGTTCTGGAAGTCTGTCCCTAGTGCTCCTATCAGGCTTTTAAAGCAGGAACACCTCCTTCTTCTGTTTGAAGAGCCTGTGTCAAGGATGAATTTGAGATTTTAATTTTCTTGCTGTCACAGGAGCTATTTATAGACACGCCGATAACTTTTTGTCAGAGCTGCACTTTCAGTGGCTGCCAATGAATCTTTCTTTAGCACAGATGTTTTTGGCACAGCACAGTACAAAAGTGCAGCAGGAGGAAACAGGAGAGGCTGGAAGCAAATCCTGTCTCAACTAACACAAATACTGCGGGGTCGTCTTTCTCTTCCTCCTCTTCCTGATGCACCAGAACAGCATCTCTCTCAGCCCTCTCTCTTTCTTCCGTAATGTTTTCTTGGATGCTGTCACCATTTTTGGGTGATTTTCCTTGACCAGATACAATTCAGCTTGTTAAAAAGCAAGGCCTCTGTTCCAGCCCAGCAGTTTGGTGATCGGGTGCGTCTTGGTTTAGCTCCCCTCCTGCGTGCTAGAGGTGTGTGGCACCATGGGGTGGCACTGAACAATCACAGCAGGTTATACTCTGGTCATAAACTATTGGTTTTCTTTTTCCTACACCACTAAGCTATTTTATTGGCTATATACTGATGCTTAGGGGATTGATATCCTGCAAAATTTGCATTAAAAAATAATCATTGATGTCTTAGATCAGTAAGCCAAGTTCTTCCCCCAGTTAGACGCTGCAGTTAGGGGTAAACCAGGAGAATCCTTTAATTTCAGAAGGTATAATGCTTCCCTGCCTTTACTAGCTTTGAATAAGCAGCCATAAAAGCAGACGTTCCTCAGGGTAAGGACCACTGTATACACCAGATCCCTGTTGCAGGTCCCCAGACACTAATAACACAAAGATGCCCTGCAGTAAGAGAAGTTTTTGTACCATTCCAACAGAGAATTAGAGGGGAGGTAAACGCGGTGCATGCCGAGCTGCTCAGGTCCCTGCACACGCTGCTGAACCCCCTGGCTGGTGCATGGTTCCTGGCACAGGTTCTTGTTCAATGGGTATCTGATCTTTGGTGCGTGTGTTTTTGAGTGTCTTGGGTGTTATCAGTCAGCCTGCGATGTGTACAGTATTGTAAGGTATGTTATCTTGTGTTTTTTTCTTCTTTCCCTCTCCTCCCTGGTCTCGTCCTCCTCCCAAGTGCCCAGCTCCCCCAGGTATTTAAGAATCCGACAGCCAAATCTGGAAAGCATCAATCTGGAGTGGGATCACCCAGAGCATCCCAATGGAGTCCTCACAGGATACAACCTTAGATATCAAGCCTGTACGTGCCACATCTTATCTTCTTAGTGATAACAGCTAAGTCATTCAGTGTTTTCCTTGCTGCTGGGTTACCTCCGTGCCTAACACAGAAAGCTCTCTGTAAGGAGACTTCCATCACCAAACGACACCACTGGTGTTGGAGGGGGTCCTGGAGCAGTGCTGCGCATCTGCAGCTTGCAGCTGACCCCAAAGAGCTGTGGGCGCTCGGCACTTCTCGAGCCTCAGGCACAGAAGGAGGGAAATCAGTCTGAGCTCAGGTTTAGAAAGCCCTATGAGCACCGTCCGAGTGTTTTGTGCTCAAACCCAAGCTCCTGGCTCCATAAGCGATGCTGCCCGGAGCACAGCGCGTTCTGCGCCATGCTGGGGGGAGGACAGCTTTCTGTCTGAGACCTTGGCACTCGTGCTAGGGCTTTCCTTGGCCACGCACACCACCCTGAGTGTCAGCGGCAGCAGGTCCCCCAGCCCCATGCCCAGACAAGGCGTACCCAGCACCAGATCCAGGTCTCGGAGCCCTTGTGGCCCCGGGCTCCCTGCAGGTCCTGCCCTGGGGGCCAGGTGACATAGCACAGCGTACCTCCGAACCCAAGCTGAAGCCGCCACCACCTGCCTTTCCTCCCCAGTTAACGGATCCAAAACGGGCAGGACCCTGGTAGAGAACTTCTCTCCCAATCAGACAAGGTTCACCCTGCAGAGGACGGACCCCATCTCGCGCTACCGATTCTTCCTGCGCGCCCGGACCCAGGTGGGGGACGGAGAAACCATCGTGGAGGAGTCGCCAGCCCTGCTGAACGAAGGTATGTGCAGAGCCCCAGCTGCTGGCCTCGCTGCGGGGCTGGGGGTGTGACGTGCACGTGTCAGCCAAAATGGGCAGGTCGGGGAATCGGGAGGTCCCCAGAGCGAGCAGTGCGAGATAACGATGGGTGCACATCTGCTACCTCCTGCAGAGGTGGGCAGATGACTGGCCATGTGCACTCTTGCTAAATCACCCTAAGGCTGTCCCTTCAGAGCTCTGCAGGAGCAGTACGGACAGCCAGGCACCACCTCTGCAGCCTCAGTAAGAGCCGGACATGGGGCAGATGATTTCTTTGGTGCTGCAACTGCATCCTCCGGGCTGCCCCGTCACCCCGCAGCCAGCAAATGACCTGACCCAAAGCAGAGCCCCAGCTCCCTAATGAGATAAAATGCCCGTTGTGAGGCATTCATCAAACTAAGTGAAAGTTCAGGAGCCCTGAGGGAACTCGGGGAGACAAAAGCTGGCTCTTTCCTTTCTTTAGCATTTGCTAAAAGACCTATGATTTAGTTAGCGCAATGATTTAATGGGGTTTTTGTCTCCTTTCCTCCATCTCCCCCGCCCCAACTAATGGCTCTGAGTAGGAAAAGTAATTCCTACTGATGGCCCAGAGGAAATGAAATGCTTCCTGGCATGTCTTAGGTGGGTTCCAGCAGCACTAATTGCTGTGACGGGATCGGAGATGGGGCTGCACAAAGAAAACATCAGCTAGGTTGCACCTTGGCAAACACAAGAGGGGGAATATCAGTGCTTAAAAAAAGGGGCTTTGCTGAATGAACTGCTCGGAGCACAGGGATGGGACTGAAGCCGTCAGTGCCGACAGCGGTTCTGGTTATTTCACATGTGTTTTTACTGGGTTTGCTTTTACATGCGGGTAACGGTGCCTGTTAGGGCACTGCTGACAAACAGCCATAACCACCAGCTATTGTGTATTGCTTAACTGGTTTGTATCAGCAAACAGCAGGTGAGGACAACGTCCACGTACCAAGGTAAGGGGCTCTGCCCGCCGGGCTCTGCAGCGGCCCCAGGCACCGCTGGGGCGCAGCAGAAGGATGAAGCGCTGGCGCTTACGCAGAGCGAAAAGTGGATATGTCAAATCCCCAAGCAAAGTTACAGAAATACAGCATTTGACCTCAAAACATTGCAGCCCTGAGGTACAACACAGCATAGGCGAGTTGTGTTAATGACAGGTCATACAAGCACAATTAGCAGCTCTAAATGAGTTCGATATGGAGGTACCCGCTGCAAAGCTACGCGAAAGGGGAATCTGGAATTGGAAAAAAAAAAAAAGGAGATTAGGAAAATTAAACCCATTAACATTCAGGGGTTATTTTCTGCTTGCCAGACTCATTCACCTAAGAAGTCTGAATAAAACCCAGCTCTCTGCTGCCCTGTGTCAAGGGCTCACACCCACACAACGCAGGCTAAGACCTGATGTTAGAGTCCCACCAGAAAACCGAAGGCAAAATTCGGTGTCAAAACCGGTCCTTGCTGGGATTAGGTGTAAGCACCTGCTTAAGTGCTTTGCTTAATCAACACCGCTGGCATCTCTGCAGCTGAGCCAGTGTGTGGTTAACCTCCAGCTCCAAGGGATCGTCCCTGCTCTCTGCCCCGTGCAAGCAGGAGGGCGATGGGTTGGAGCTAATGCATTTATATCCTCTCTCTCTCGAGTCTCTGGTGACTGTGTGCAAGTGGTCCCCAGTCTCCCGTTGGTGTGTGCTGGTTGTTTTATATATTCCTTTGTTTTCTCTTCCCTTCTCTTCTATGCTGTCCTCGTATTCCCCTCTCTATCCTTGGCACTGCACCCTGAAGCCACGCCAACCCCAGGTACCGTACCAGCGGAGGAGGTAACAGGCATGGGGCAAGGCTCACTCCACGCTCGCTCGCGTGTGCTGGCAATTAAGCATGCACTCCGTTAACCCTTTCAATGGGAAGGTGAAGCACCAGGGGCCTGAACTGGGCATGTGGAATGCGGGCAGGTGAAATGGAGCACGGCAGGAAGAGGGGACCAGCGGCAGGCTGCAGGGCTGGGTCTGCAGGGATCAAAATATCTCTGAGCAGCCTTAACAGCCTCCGAGATGCCTAATGACAGCCAAACAGCACAGCTGCCACGGGCTGTGCAAGCAGAAATGAGAGTCAAGTTGCACTGTTAATGAGGATTTTCGCTCCAGGTCTACACCAGCCCTCTCCCTTTGTAAGCCTCAGCATCACCGCCCTGTGAAACACCCAAAAACCTTTCCCAGCGGTGCCCAGTGAAACACCCCAAAGCCTTTCCAAACCTCTCCCTTTTAGGGCTGCCAGGGCTCTAACACAGGACAATCCTTTTGCTTCCAAGCCCATTGAAAGGGTTAAGGACAACGTTTGTGCCCCAGCTGTGCATGTCTGCATGCGAGGCTATTGCTGGCTTTGCCCTCTATATTGCACATTTCTCCAGCAGCACTGAAGCACACAGAAACCTTCTCATGACGGGGGGGCAGGGTATCCACCTGCTTCAAGGAAACCTGAATCCCCAATTAATCCAGCCTCCAATTATCCAGGTCAACAGTGCAAAGCCTTAGCATAACTTGGTGCCCAGAGGACGCCCACCTCCTCCAAGAGCTGCAGCCACGACTTTCCCCCCCCCCCCGATGCGGCGTTCCCACAGGGGTTACAGCCCTGTAACCCAGAGCTCGAGGGGCAGCAGCAGCGCTAGGGGATGTGTCCAGCCACAGCTCACCCCTAGTGCTGCAGAAAAGCTTTTGGTCTCTCTTTCTGGACCCTCTGCCCTGCACCAAGGGTGCTGGAAGAGGTCGTGCTTTGCCCTTGCTGGCTGCAGCCCCAGGGCACGAGGACCAGCCCAGAGCAGGCACTGCCGAGGTGCAGGACCTGCTCTGTGCACCTCTAGGTTGTGCTTCCCTACCTCCTAGACGTTTCTCCTCCTTTTATTTTGTTGCAGTGACATCTCTACTCAACGTTATTTTGCTTTTTATTTTCCCTTTCTGAACAGCTGCCAACCTTTTCCTTACTGTATTTCTCTTCCTTAAACTATAAATATTAGGGGGTAACAGATTGGTCTGCTTTGGCTGTCGGGAAACCGAAAACAAGCGAAACCTTTGGGAACCCCTGAGGGCTGGTTTACTGCTGCAGCCATACCTCAGCCAGGGTTTAGCCCATCCACAAGAATCCAGATTTTCTTTGTGGATCAGGATCAGCTTCTGAAGTCGTTTTCTACTTTCGGCAGATATTGCTGAACTTTGAAAGCACGGCGTGATCTCTTTATCCTTCCAGCATCGTATCGATTCAGGAGTAAGTTCTTAACCTACTGGAAGCTTGATGGATGAGTTGCCATTCAAAGGATAAGTTCATTAAATTCTGTAAGAATAGGGGCTATTCCTCTATTTTTCCTTTCTGCTAGGAGAAATGGCAAAGAGCAAAGAGACGCAAGCACTGGAAGGAGGCTGAAAAGCAGTAAGCGGAGCAGTAGGTCTTTACGCACTAACTCTCAGCATTCACAGCCTTCTGGCTGCGATACACTTCTTCGAGAGGAATCGAGGCAGTGTAAGCTGCAGCAAGACACAGAACAAATCCTCATCCTGATACCGAGCCGATGTCGTTTCGGGTTAGGGCACATCCTGGGCAGCCAGCGCAGGCAGGTTGCGGGAGCTGCTTCCGCGATTGAAGCGGTGTTTGTCCTGGGAGGCTGTTCCTCTTCCAAACCAGTACGGGTTTCGAGTGAAATGCCGTTTGACCTTTCTCTAAAGATTCATCTCCGCTCAGTGACCTAGATTTTGTAGATTTTACACATTCACAGTGAAAGTTGTCTTAAACTGCAGTAAAGCGCTATTTGCCATCGGCTGTTGGCACTGAAAAATGGCCTTTTTTTTTTTTTCCAGGGGAAACCTTACATACGTGGGGTCGTAGCTGTTCTGTAGGCATGTGAGAAACTGGAGCAACTTGATGAAATCAAAGTGAAGGGCAGAGGCTTTACCTTAGGAAGCCTTTACATTTCCTAAGCTAGAGCTGGATGGAGGGAAAGTTGCTTTGGGGAACAGGTGACGTGCAAAGGGCTCTCATTCACACAACGAATGAAACAAACAAAAACTGGATCCCAAACTACCCTTGTGTATGTCCTTTTGTCAGGGTCGTAAACAGCATTGGTCTTAGACTTTCAAAACATTGATTTGTTTGTTCCCTTCTTGTCGCTCCACAGCTAGGAAGCGGAGGAGAAAGGCTCAATTGTTCATTTTGGAAATGGGCAGCAGCAGCGATACAGAGAACTGCTGACCCCTCTCTTTTAGATGTCATTCAATCGCTTCTTTCTGTTCTTGAATTTCTTATAGCTGTCAGATTTGGAGCGTTTTTTTTTTCTTTTTGATAAAGACTTTAACAATCTCCTTCTGTTGCTAGAAACTGGGAGAGGGAGAAGGGAAAAAAAAAGTCCAAAAATGTGTTTGGCTAATCATCTAAATTCATGAAAAATTAATCAAATTTCTCCAAGCCTAATTATTTTGTAGACACACCCAAGGGAAAGCTGTTACTGCAGCCTAACAACACATTAAAAGCATCTTTAAATAATTAAAGAGCAGTATGGCTGTGCGTTGGTTTTTGTATTTTGCAAAAACACGCGACTGCTCAGTGATACCCCGCACCACTTGGAGCAGGGCTCAAGCCCCTCTCAGAGCATGCTCCCTCCCTCTCCCATGCCTCAAATTTTCGCTTTTACAATTCTTATTCGCAGATTTCTTCAATCTGAGCATCCCCCAGTTTTTGCACAGGGCTCGGGCTCCTTTTTACCAGCCCGTTCCCAACCCGAGGAGCCAGGGCACAGCAAGGAGAAGGAGCCTCTCGAGCAGCCCTCCTGCTGCAAGCATCTCCCTCATTACTCAGCCTATTAATTGCTACAGCCAGACTGCTGCATCCCGTGCCCATTACGAGAGCGTCTCCTCCCCACCGTGCCCCTCGGTCTCCTCCACCAGAGAGGCTAATGTATCTTGCAGACAGAAAAAGCAATCTGCGCCTTGCAAAGCCGCGGCCGATTTATGAGCTAAGCGGTGGTTTGTGTGTTCCAGGAAGAGGGGCTCAGCTGTTGCGGGAGCCAGAGAACGGACGTTGCTCCTGCTGGCTTTTTCTCTGGCTTTTCTGGGCGTGCTGGGGCTGTTTGAAGCCTCCTTCCTTAGACGCTCCAGTTTTCAGGGTGCTGCTCTGCCCTGCAATTTGAAAAGTGGCCGCCCCTCGTCTGCAGCACCTCCTGCTTTCAAGCAGCGGGGAGATTTTCTTCCCCCAGCCCTCGGGTGAAGGCCGGGTGCGTGGTCCTGCATCTACACACGAGGCAAACGCTGCCAAAGTCCCCGAGCGAACCCGCGAGTGGGGAATGCAGAGAGAGAAATTCGGCTGCTCTGCAAAGCTCAGAACTGCTGCAGCCAGTGAAGTGTTACAGCTGCGTTTTTAGGAGGCTGTGCGTGGTTTCGGGATGGGGATGATCTTCTAACACCGAGCACTTGGTTCGAGCAGGTCTGGAGCTGCCAGCCAGAAGCATCCTTAATGAGCCCTGCCCTGGTCGCAGCGCTGGGGCCCCTGCCCCTCGCTGTCTGGGGGGAGCTCTGATCTTCTGTCGGAGACCGGCTTTGCCTTCCCCCAGACCGAACTGAGCTCTCATTAGGGGATGGATTTCAAAGGCCAGTAAATGCCCCTTATCTTCTCTCCCCCAAATCTACCAGCTGAGCTTTTTCTTCCGCATACATTTTGTATTCAAACACAAATGAGGCTGCAGCTGTGGTTCCCGGGGCAGATGAGGACCAAATCTCCCAGCCCAGCGGGAGCCCCGCTGCCCAGGCTGGCCTCATCCTGCCCGGTGCTGTCCACAGGCAGGCTCTCCTCCTGCCCCTCGCTGACCTCCTGCTTTCTGGAGTCAAAGCTCCCACCTTGTACCCGTTCCCGGTCCTGCCAGGCTCATTCCTATCCCGGTGCCGACGCACGCAGCCGATCTCACGGGGACTTGCTGGGGGTGAGCCCGCGTTACCCTGATGCGATGCGATAGCCCCGCTCATGGGCAGTGTTTCCAGGAGAGCTCGTGCTCTGCTGGAGCAGCGTGGGCAAATCCCTCCTGGCACCACCATTGGCCAGGGTTGGGATGCCCGGATCAGGCAATCACAGGAGGGCTGCTGGCACTGTGGCACCCAGGAGAGCTCCGTGCAGCGGGATACATCCCGCAGGCAGCGTGGCTCTGCTCAAAAGGCAGGATGATGCGCCCCTCTGCAAGGGATATCTTACCCCAGATCATCTCTGCCCGTCTAGGGGAGCGTTAACAAGGGCTCTCGCCTTCTGCTAAAGCCTCTGCGGCAGCGCCAGGCGATGCCCGCAGTCTGCTGGGGTGCTGCACGGGAGCGGCGTGGCGCAGTGACGTGCACCAGGGCTGGGAGCTGGCTTTTGGAGCAGCTTTTCCTGCAGCTCCTGCCCTTCAGCAAGTTGCTCGGTGCCTTCGTGGGTCGTCTTCTCCTTAGCTGTGAATTGAGGATTCACAGAGGAGCTGCATTAGCTAATAAGGTTGTGGTACTATTAGCTAATAATACCACAGCCCCACTGTGCAGGGTTATCGTGGGCATTGCAAGCCCAAGCTGAGGACGTGCAGCGCGATCGCGCTCACGGTAACCCCACTAATCACTTAACCTCCTGAAAAATGCCATGAATCAGCAGACGGCTGGTCCTGCCTCTCAGCCCAAGAACGGCATTTGCAATGTAAGCCTCAGGACACAGGAAAGCGAAGGCTTGGTAAAAACTGGGTGAGCGAAAGCAATGCAGACCAGTACCCCCCCATCCTCCCCCCACTGCCACGGCTCAGCCAGGTCAGGGCCGGCTTTGTGACGCCACGTGCACCCCTGAGGACAAAGTCGTGCAATTCTCCCACCCAGCCTGGCTCCCATCACCGTCCCTGCCGTCTGTCGCGGGTGGGTCGGCTCCGTCGCACAAGGCCGGGGTGGGAGGGAGGTGGCTGCTCCATCCCGCTGCTGCTCCATCGGGCGCTGTGCTGCTGCATGAGGCTCTGCGAGGCGCCGTCGGTCGGTCCCTGTGGCGGCGAGGTGCTGGGCACGCCGCGGGGTCGTGCTGGCCATGCCCTGGGGACGTGCCGGTAACCGTGGTTTTATTGCAGCTGCGCGCAGTAGGGAGCTGGACGGCCTCAACTGCTGCGCTCCTCTGCCCTGGGACTGCTGGAAGGGCTCAGATTTTGAGGGGGACCACCCTGGGGCCTTAGCTCTGGCCTTTCTGAACGGTCTCTGGTGTATTTGTAGCCTTGAAGGGATGCTCGCTCCCATGCAAGCTGAGCTGGGACTGGCTTGGTGATAAAGCAAGCCCAGGCTTTGCTCTGGGACACTTTTTAAAGCACTTTCCTAGAGCTATTCTCATTTGGGTGATATTTGCAATAGCCATTTTCATTTGCCTGATGGGGATTTGTAATCCCTTGATCTACAGAAGAGTAAGTAAATACAATTTAATGCAAGCACCACAGGATTTCATTTACCTTCGGCAGTTTAAGCAGCTCTCCAGATGCATTTTCTGCTGGCAGCTTTTCAGGCAGTAGGGCAAATAGTCTTTACAGAGCAATGCCCTTTCATATCTGAGGGCATTCAGCAATAGTTTCCAGTGCCCCTTCCACCAGCCATGAGACCAGTGCTGTTGCTAGCTCCTGTTTCCCATTCGTGACAGCCAGCTACAGCCCCTGCATCAGCCACGGGCTCTGATCCTGCTCACAGCAAGAATTGCAGCCCTGAGCCAAGCCGAAGCCGCAAAGCCGAACAGGCACCTTATGGCCTCCTCCAGCCGGCTCAAGCCCGTGCACCCTCCTTTGGTGGCGCTCAGGACCCTGCGCAACCACGCCAAGAGGTGTGCGCGATGTGCACCTTTACCCTTTTGCTCACCCATGTGGGTGGGGGCCAACAAGGGCTATTTAGAAACCAAATTGTGGAGACTTTTCCCCTGGAAATCTTAGGGCGTGCCAAGCCCTTTGTCCTAATTTAAATGTAAATGGTGAGGGGCGGTGATGGCACAGTAGCATCCAGCACCCACCGAAGAGCTAAGGCCCCAGCAGTGCTAAGGCTGCTTCATCACCAGGCTGCAGGACCAGCGCAGAGACCAGCAGGGAAGGACGCAGCTAAGCCGCAGGCCAAATTGGCAGCTCAAAAATGCTGGAGGCGTCGTCCAGCTGAATTAGTGTATTAGTGAATTAATTCGTCGCTGAATTAGTGTAATCGCGGCTTGCCTGCTCCACGACAAATTGGACGGTGGTGTTTTAAGAGTTCGGTCCCGTTCCTTATTTCGGAGAGCCTGGAGAGCTCTCAGCTGAAGGGGGTGATGGGTTTGAGCAGCCCACCCTGTTCATCCCCCCAACAAACCCCGCTCAGTGTTGCCCTTCGGTGCCCGCAGCACCGTGCAGCCCAGGAGGGGCTGGCAGAGGGGTGGGAGGCAGAGCGCAGGCGGCGGAGCTGCTGGGTGGCTGGCGCACGCCGGGCGGGCACAGGAGCAGGGGCTGGGTGCCGCTCACCCCTCGCCTGCTCCCTGCTCGCCCCGGTTATGGAAGGGGAAAGACCTCCAGGTCTGCATGGTGCCGTGCTCGGCGTTGGGAATGGCGAGGGCGAGCCCGAGGAGACGTAACCGCTTCTCCACAGCCAGTGTCTGCGTTTCCCTCTGCCAGCCGCAACCTGGTTGCCTCCAACTGCAATCGATCTAACCAGCCCTACGGCAACCCCAACCACTACAACTACCACAACTGCCACCACCACCGACACCACCACCACCGACACCACCACCACCACCGACACCACCACCACCACTACAGCCGCCACCACTCTGCCCGCCACCACCGTCGCAAGCACCACAACAACTACAGAGAGGGCTCCGGCAGCCACCACAAAGCAGGAGCTGGGTACTGCGCTTTCCTTTTCCTCTCCCCCCCTTGAAACCTACCGGGGCCTTGCCCCCTTCTTGCTCAGAGCCAGGATTGATAACGGGCACGGGCGAAGCCTCACCCATGTGGTGAAAGGCACCCCGTGCTCCGGCAATGGCTTTGCAAGCCGGAGGTGGCACAGACTTGGGGATTAAGGCTCGGGGAGGCTGCGCCACCCTCCTGGTCCCAGTCCCAACAAGGGGATAACACGGCTCTCCCTGTGGTGTCATGCTTCTGAATTAGTGTGAGGGTCAGGAAAGAGGGAAGACCCTACAAAGTACTATTTTTGCCGTTACAAAGGGGTTCTGTTACTACTATAGATGTCACTTCAAATTTAGCCCATCGTCTGTTAGCTAAGAGACCTGTCAGGGCTCATAGGAGCCGTTCGGGTCGTGGTACTGCTGCTCTCTGCAACGCGACCCAGTCAGAGCCCCCAGGGAAGCTGGGGAGGTGGCGGAAGCCACAGCCCCCAGCCGGGCTCCTGGGATGTACCAGGTGCAGAGAAAGCATGCAGCCAGCTGGAGCAGGGGATCCAGCGGTTCTGGTGGAGGCACGGTCTCTGCTCTGTGTGTTTTACTGATGGCTACGGAGAGAGGCAGCCCTCGGAGCCCTGCTCTTAAAAGCACTGCAGTAACAGGACCTGCGGTTGATAAACTACGGAGTTGTAGCCAGGTTATTCAAAAAGGAACCAAGCTCATAGCAAAAGGGAACGCAATCAAAGGAATTCAGTTACGTAGTAGTAGGATGCACTCAAAGACGCAAGTGCTGCCCTAACAAAATCAGTTTAAAAACTGGTGCAAGGGAGCGAGATGCAGCCTCGGCGCTACGTACGAGGGCTCAGTAATGAAGCAGTTTCATGAGATCGTTACCACAACGCAGTCACAGCTCAGCGAGCACATGGGAAGCGCTGCTAATTGCAAACGGGCAATTATCTGCACACGCTGCAGCCAGGGGGAACGGGAGGGAAAGAGGCAGAGAAGCAAAAAGCAGTCGGGGAGCGGCACGAGGAACAGCGCGGGTCCCAAACAGCCCTGGGGACACGAGCCCAGAGCCCGAGCCGTAATGCAGGCAGACAGGGGGCCTGCGTGGCAGCGCAGGTTGGGGCTGCAGGGGGGGGCTCTGGGCCTCCCCCCCCCCCCCCGGCATTAGGGGCTCTGCTGCCCTTTCCCAAAAGTCGCATAGCTGCCCTCCTTCCAGGGATGGAAGTTACTCCTTGGTGTTTTGTCAAACCAAAGCCTGAGCTACGTCCCAAAGTAAATAATAACACTAAAATTGAGGTGCAATTTCTCTGAAAGCTCTTAAAGCACACTGAGCTAGTGGCTTAGCTCCACCTCGCCAGAAATAGAAGTTCATCCACTCTCCAAAGCAATGTCGACAATCCTCAACTTCAAAATCAGAAACGAGTGACTTCATTGCCCCACTGGCTGTCTCTAGACCCAGTAACATAAAAATATTCTCTCCCAGCTGTGGTAGCGAGTCCGTGCCTACTCATGCGTGCATCTTGCGTTCGTTTAGGCACGGGTGTAGCCAGATTTCCCTGCAGACTGAGGTCTTCAGAGAAGCGCCACGGAGGTCTTCAGACTTCCAAGCTAAACTGAGTGCAGTTGGACTTCAATGCCAACATGCAATGAGCTACCGCTAGCAGACACCCCCCCCCCCAAAAAAAAAGTTTGGCCTTAAGGCTCTTGTAAGAAACAAATGTGGCCTCAGACATGCTTGTAGGTATCGAAGCATTAACTTTAGGAATGGTTTTGTAAGATTTTACCGGTACCGGATGCTAGGTGAGCTCTCATTTCTGTCTAATCCAAAATACTAATTCCTCTTCTAACCTGTCCACCAGACACCAATGGATCGTCCATATGGGACATAAGAGCTTTGGCTAATAGTAACTGGGCAAACATCACCTGGAGCCACAATTACTCTGCAGGAACTGACTTTGTGGTTAAGTATATCACCAGTAAGCATCAGATCGCATGGGGACTCTATAGGGTTGTGATGCCATTAGAGATCCTGCCAGCTCTCAAGGCTGCAATCCGTAATGCAGTCTTAATTACTGTGTGTTCAACGATGCTCTGTGGCCACGTGGAGGGGAGAGGAGGTGGCAGGATGTGGTCGTAGCCATTTAGAGAGCACCAGAAGTAGTCCTGGTGACTCACAGGAGATTCCCCCTCCTTGTGCTGATGGTCACGAGATGCTCGTATGCACGAACCGTGAATGTGTTTAGTTCATTGAGCTGGGCTCCATGTGGGCTCAGTGTAAAGAGAGCCTTTGAAAATATAAATATGTATATATGAACGGGGACAAAACTTGTACAGAAAACAAACCGACATAAATTGGAGGGGCTTTATATACCTTTGAAGGGCTTGCTGAGCCTGGAGCTGGCAGAATCACCTCTGATCCCAAACCTCCTGGCGTATCGGATGTCATTGTCTCTTGCAATTGTAAGGCTGTACGTAGTCAGGAAACCCCAAGTCAGTATCTCAGCTTTAGTACTTGTTTGGAAAAGACAGTTACATGTTATTGGTTGTATTTTATTTTATTTTTTAATAGATAGGCAGCAATGAATGCTGCTTATCTCTGACTTTATTTCCCAGCCATTTCAGTCTTATTGTCTGGTATGCTGGTTTTAAATTGGCATTTAAAGTGAGCCAACTACACCTAGCCATCAACAGTGAGCCACTTGTGGCCGTTCACAGCGCTAAGAGATGACCTTGCTGACAACTTAAAGCAGTTCTGAAGGCACAGCCAGTGCCTGGTCTCGCGCTGCAGACAGAGCAGGATGTGCTGGGGAAGGAGACCCTTTTCCCCCTCCTGAACTATTTTCCATGATTCAGGCTCCAAAGCCTGAAGGCCGAGGCCCCGAGCCCCCAAGGCTCCCCTTGCAGCCCCGTGGGATGCCGGCGATGCCCCCGGGAGCAGCCACATCCCAGCTGGGGTGAGGGGGCTCGTGTGCTCGCTGCAGCGTCCAGCTGCCCACCAACCTCAACCCACAGGCAAAACCCTTCGATCAGCTGAAAGGCACCAGGCAAATTCCAGACCGATTGCTTTAAAAAAACAAGTATCCAGACCTGAAGCTGGGCAGATAAAGGATCTGTCAGGACTTCAAAGCAGGGAGCGATCTCCTCAATAGCTCCTGGTGGTTTTTTCAGTATGGCAAGCAGGGATGCAGCAAAGCCCCCACCCTCTTTCTGCACTGCTGTTTTTATCCTATTCCCAGTGAGTACTAATCACGGCGCCGTTAATTGCTCCTTGACCATCGAGCCGTGTTATTTCTGCTCGGTGCCTGGGGCTAGCACAATGCATCACCTGCGGTGCCAACGAGGTAATCTCGCCGAGCCTCCCGCGGCTGGGTTTGATGTGCGGTTTCTGTTTCTCAGGTAACAAGACAGAGAAATCCATCCCCGTTAAAGCTCAGACCCCCTCCTCTGTGCAGCTGGCGAATCTGACGCCGGGGATGGTGTACAAGCTGTGGGTGTTCCCCATATGGTCTAGCCCCAGCGAGCACTCGTACATAACCTTTACCACCAGCTCAGGTGAGAGGGGCTCCAGCCCCGGGGCGCGTCCGCGGCATGTCACTGCGTGTCCACGGGGGCACTGGCGTGGTGGCGGGAGGGGATCGAGCACGGCGCAGCCCTCGCCCACCAGCCCGTCCCTGCCCTTGTTAAGGAGCTGCCCGAGCAGCCAAAAAGCCCCGGCAGGGTGCAAGGAAGGGTTTGGAAGGAGGGCAGGGACCACGCTGGGGTCGGCAGGTCGCTGCGCTCGAAGCCCTGTGGCCGCACGTGCGCATCGCATCTCTCGGTGCCTCGGCGCACGGCCGGACCCCGGGGTTGTGGCAGACAGAAGTGAGGGGCAGCCTCGGGGTGCTGCGTTTGTAGGCAGCCTCGTTTAGAGCCATGCACGGCACATGCACAGGGCTTTTCAGCGAGATGACAAGCAGGTCTGCTTCCCCCAGCAACTTTGCATTTAATTGCGCAAGCAATTTGCCAGGCTTATCACCTCGGTGATTTTTAGAGCTCCCTAATTATGGGCTTCCTACACTGCCCACTGGATGCCACAGAAGTGCCCTTACCGCCTTGCACAGGCGCTGAATCAGGCTTTCTGCATTTATAAAGCTTCTGTGTTCACACTCGACTTTCAGTAAATCACAACAACCAAAACTTCCTTCGTGCCACCGGCAGGTTTTGCCGTAGGAATCTGTGCGCGATGCTGTCAGAGTGGGGGGGTCTGAACGCTGAAACGCCAAGGAGCAAGCAGCACCGCAGCAGCCCACGCTGACAAATGCAGTAGGTAGAGGCTGCAATTTGCAAAGAACTGGAGTTGTTTTGCTAAGACCCAGCCGCATGGTGATGGAAAGCTCCAGCACTCCCCGGGCTCTTTGCTCAGAAGCAAAACGTCCGTCCTGGGCAAGGGGGGGGCTGCAGCAGGACCAGCAGCTCTCCCCACCCCACCCCACGCATTCGGAGTCCAAAACGCTGGCGAGCCGTGACTCCAGCAATCATTCTCTGATACGCTGGGTTGACACAGGGACAGGTGCCAGCTGCGAGTCCTCCTCCCTGCCTCCCGCTGCCCAGCACTGATAAAAAACCAGCGCCCGCTGACCTTGGGCACGGCACTCAGCCTCTCCGGGGAGATGTGTTGCATTTCGTGTCTGCTTCCAGCCCCCCACCTGACTCTGAAATCACCACCAGCCCCCTCACCCACAGAGTGCGGCATCTTTCGGGATTGCCGCTCCCCGGTTCGGACCCATCTCTCTCTTTTCTTGCTTTTCCCCACGTTGGGAGCGGGGGTAGAGGAGGCAGCCCCCTGCGCCACAGGCACCAAGGGGCAGGGAATCATTAGGAAGAAAAAAAAGAAGCAATATCCTTGGCTGATTGATGCTGGCAGTCTCGGCGTGTCTATTTTCTGTAATTTAGGGGTTCCTACTGCTACTACTGAAACTAGAGGCTTGGCTGCCTTTGTCCCCGTGATGGAGGCTGAGCGGTGACCTGAGCCCCGGCACCGTGGGAGCCGCAGAGCTCTCGCCGTCCTTGCACGCACAAACGCTGCAGATCCATTTCTTCGCTGGCTGGATTCTGCTGACACGAGCGCTCAGCCCCCGCTGACAATCATATGCTGTCAGGAATGCTGTCGATAAAAAAGCCCTGTTCATTTCGCTTTTTGTTTTTAATGTTTTGCAAATAGCTCTTCTAATGGTTTCTTCAGCGTGAACACAGATAAATACGCAGTCCGTGTGCACCAGCGCTTCTCTTCTGCTTAACTTGACAGCTCCGTATCCCAACAGGGCTCTTCCCAACAGTAAATGACACTTCAAAACTACAAATATAGCTTATAGAGCTTAATGTAAAGATACTTTCTTAAAAAAAAAAAAGGTAAAACACTGGAAGGGGGATCCGTGTGGGACTGGAGCTAGTGAGACTTCACGCACCAACAGTCTGCCGTACAAGTAATGCCTAAATGTCGCTGATCTGCTGCTGTTATACAGGCAGCTTTGCAATTGGCATATAAACTGTGACTGTTAGGTAACCCTTTTTTCTGCCACAAGATTATAATTACTTTTAAAAAAGTCACCGTAGCTGCATTTCAAATCAATCGCTGTTCAATTACACAGCTGCTTTCCACTGCTTACCTTCGGCGCTGGCCTTACGTTAGAGCAAATCCAAACGGCCTCTCTGACAGCCACGTACTTAATCCTCCCTTTCTGAATGCTGCAATGACAGTCACTCGTTTACTCTAAATACAAGATTGCTGTGCCTATAATTTTGTCGGCATGTGTTGCTTTTTTGGGAAGGATGGCAATTACACCTCTACCCTACCGGTGCCCCAATCCTGCTGCAGGAGCCCCCGGGCACTCGGTACCGAGAAGCCTCCCCCCCTGTGCACAACTCAGCCCCGACCCGGTGGCATGAAGCGCACCTCTCAGGATGCTTTGGCTCTTCAGACTCTGCAGGCCCCCTTAATTCTCCCTTAGCACTGCTTTGTGCAGAAATCCCATCCCACCAGGACTGCTAACCCGACCTCCTCCCATTTCCAAGCTCTCCATTAGAGCTTCATTCCCCCTTCCTCCCTGGGCACTCAGCTAATTGAATCCAGATCCCGGCTCCTTTCTGTTCTAATCTCATTCTCTCCGTTATAAAGTGCATCTTCCTGCACCACACAGCTCAGGTTGGTTTAAAGGTAAATATCGAGCGGGGCAGCATTAAAGGGAAAAGCAGCACAAGAGAGCCGGGGTACCTCCAGGCAGCCCACCCCCACCAAAAAAGCAACACCAGCACAGAGCGTTCTGCATCCGACACCATTTCTTTAGCAAACGGCCCTTGCTTGTCCTTCTCCTTTACCTGGGGATGTCCCTGGGCCATGTTTTGGCTGCAATTCCCTCCTGGCAGCATACCTTAGATTTCGCCTTCAGGAAAGCCCCTGGTACCTGGGGGCAGTTTGGAGGACTAAGCGGCTTGCAGCCCTGAACTGCTGTGGTTTGGGAAGTTTACCGATTCGACCCTTTTTTAACGTCGTCGTCTCTGCTACAAGAGCCTTCCCTTCCCAGCACATCACCGGAGGGCTGCCTTTCCTGCTCCCTGTGTGAGCAGCTCCTTGCCCTCTGGGGCTGTTACTGAACCTGCCCAGGAGGTGCTGGGCACCCTCCGGGGGTGACTCCGGGGTTTTCGGCACCGTCCTGGGTTTGGCGATGGGAACCAGCTGCAAAAGCTCACCTCTGGTTGTAGCTGTCCTAACCACTGCCCTACCTCTCCAGCCTCTTTACAAGCTGTATCTGTGCCTAATCAGCCAAGCACGGGCACAGCCTTGTCTGCCAGGGCCGCATCTCCGCTATCCATAGGAGGTGGTGGGTTTAAAATCGGATTATTTCAAGACAGGTACATGAGATGGTTGCTTGTGCTGCCTCAGCTCTGCCTAGGCAGTCCTGTTGGCTGGCCTTGACTTATTTAATTAAACAAGGCAAAGCATCCAGGACAGCAGCACAGCCCTTCTCAGCACTCTGCAGCGCCAAAGCAGCCAATTCAGGTAGCAGCAGCAATCTCATTTCAAGTTGTTTTTTGTCCCATGGACGCCAACGAAGGATGCTCGCTGCGCTGTCCTTCCCGTTCTGGACAAACCCCGCTAAGTCCCAGCTCGATCCCGTCCAGCTCTGACCTCCCCTGCTCGTGCCAGGACGACCTCGCTCCGTTTGCTGCATGGTCTGGTTAAATTTAGCCCCCCGCCGCGCTGAAGGTTATTTTCTCCTCTGCTCTGTCTTGCTGAATACCAAGCGCATGTCAATGAGAGCCAGAAAATGGCAGCTTGGTGCTATTTATAGGACACAGATTTGTCTGGCTGACCGTGCACGGGAGCTGCACGCAACAAGGCAGAGCACGTTTGGGGACAGGACACCTCTCCTTGCTTGGCGTCAGCCCCGCGGACGCTCGGCAGCCTCGCAGGGCGATGGAGCGGTGCTGTAAAGGCTTTCACGCGCTACCAGACCACGGCGCAGCAAGCTGGGACGTCCCTCGAGGACCTGGGGCCAGGGCTCTGTGCCCACCCCATGTCCCCGCTCGTGTCTGGCCACGTCCCGGTGGCCTCCACGTCTCCTTGCCCAGCTTCCCGTGGCTGCTGGGACCCCGTGCCCACGGCA
This sequence comes from Anser brachyrhynchus, assembly GCF_964034855.1. NCBI lineage: Eukaryota > Metazoa > Chordata > Aves > Anseriformes > Anatidae > Anser > Anser brachyrhynchus. The sequence continues at coordinate 2,957,780 of NC_137720.1, read as the reverse complement.
GGTCACGGTGCCCATGCCCTCTGCAGCTCTCCTTGCTGCGGCAATGCAGGCTTCTCCAGCTCCAGGCTGCTGCTGAGCTCCTCAGGGCTGCTCAGCACCACTCCACACCAGGGACCTCATCCTGAGCTACGGTCCGGGCGCTTTTCTTTCAGACCTTTTTGCAGAAGCTGCCTCCGAGGCGGCTTTCAGGCACAGGAACGCAAGATCAAATCTGTTACCCAGCTTCTTTTGCCATTATTTTCAATGCCCTTTTCTCACTGGTCTGTGCTAGGTTTTACTTTATGCCGTGACCCTTTGCTGTTTGCAGCTCCTGCTAAAACATTGAGTTGACCTACCATTAAAAAAAGCCCCAGATCCCCGTGCTACGGTCTCAGATAACCCAGTCAGCACACACACAAACACACGCAGTGCTAAAGCCAGGTCCTTTTTAAACCCGTGGACTGAATCCTTCTAGTCGTTTATTTCTCTCCGTTGTCCCGGTCTTCCCTTATAGCTTTTTTTTTTCCCCTTCAATTTTCTTCCCAGCTTATACCAAGAACCACGTGGACATCGCGACCCAGGGCTGGTTCATCGGGCTGATGTGTGCCATAGCTCTCCTGGTCCTCATTCTGCTGATAGTTTGCTTCATTAAGAGGAGCAGAGGAGGGAAGTACCCAGGTAAGAGCGCCGCGCGGCAGCTTTTGTGCCCGTGGATTCAATATCCGCAGGTTTCCGGGGGCTAATCCAATTGTGCTGGTCTCAGATACACGCCCGTGATTACGAGCACTTTCCTCCCTCCGTAGTGGGAACATTATTATTAGTGGGAAGCGTTTTAGTTAATTAAAGGTCAGCGAGGGCTCTGGGCTGTGCAGGAGGCACGTCGCGGAGCTGGACACCCCTGCACTGTGTGACCTGACCTCTATTCTGCAAATTTGCTCGTCCTCATCTAGAAAGAGCCTTTTTCAGACAAAAGCCTCGTTCCATTTTTGCAAAGCACAGCCAAGACCTAAGAAAAGTCACCAGTTTTACACACCCTCTCTGGCCACCTTCAGTGCCTGTGCCCCGGTGCCACCGCGGCAGTGGTTTTTGGGGACAAGCCCGCAAGCCCTCCAGCTGCGGGGTTTTAGCGGGTCCCTGAGCCCTTCGCCCTGCAGGCGTTTCACAAAGCCTCTGCTGCTCCTCTGTGAAGCTTTCACCCTCCCTGCTGCTTTTTAACGCCCGTGTTGGGGCTGTGCTTGCTTCCAGTGCGAGACAATAAAGACGAGCACCTAAACCCCGAAGACAAGAACGTGGAAGACGGCTCGTTCGACTACAGGTATGCTCCCACGCGGCATGCGGACCCCGCCACCACGTCCCCCCATCAGCCCCGCTCCCCAGCCATCACAGACCTCACCGTGCTACCCCTCCGCAGCCCCCCGGGGCCACGCAGCCTCCCCGGTTGTTTCTCCCACCTTCCTCCTCCTGCCTCCTTCTCTCCGCAAGTCCTGTGCCGAAGGGACCGGCTCCTGCCCGAAGCCCCGGGGCAGTCAGCAAGCCGAGGGCCTGCTGCAAGGTGTCCTCCTGCCCCATCCCTCAGCCTGGCAGCATCGGCCCAGGCAGAGAGCTGGGACTTTGGGACCTGGGACATGGCTCTTAGTAAGTGCAGATCAACCCTCGTGGCACCCCCCCAGCACACGGAAAAAAAAACAAAAACAAAAATGAAAAAACCACAAAAGTCAGCTCCCGAAGCAGCCTGAGGATATCTCGGGGGCATCACCCCGCAGCTCAGCCACTTTCCTACTTGTAAGGCAGAATCCAGGGGAAAAATGCCCAAAGTTGTGTTCAGATCAGCTCTGAAAGCATGCGAGTTCGCTTACTTGGGGTCTGCCTGACTTCAAAGTGAGGTTTTTTTTGTAAGGTCCCTGGGGAAACCCTTCAGAAGCAGAGCTTGGAGATTAGCCGTGCTCCTGCCCAAAGTGCTCTGATTTCCCCTGACCAGCCACTTTCAGACCAAATGGCATCCTCCGAAGGGCACCAGCCACTTTTCCTCCAGAAAAAAAAAACCTCCTGGGAGGTTTCAGAGGGGCACCAGCATTCCTTCTCCCAGCCCTTGCAGTGTCACGCCGCGCTCGTGCCTCCGCTGCTGGGGGCGGCTGCCTGCAGGAGCAGGCGCAGGTAGCGCCGGCAGCTCGCAGAGCGTTGCCCACACCCGCCAGACGGCAGGGATGCTCCGCAGCCTCTGAGCACCTCCAGCGTGCCGTGCTTCTCCTCCAGGAATTAAAACGAACCTTTCCACGTGAGCTGGATCCAAAGCCCAACTAGGCTGGTGGGAGTTCTCCCTCCTGACTTCCAGCAGGGGTTAATTAAGCGCCGCGTCGTTACCCTAGCCCTACAAGTTGATGCAGCCAGGATAGGAAGAAGTTACTTACGGTTCAGGAAGGGATGTAACGGGGCACGTGTTCCACCAGGCTTTGGGGGAAGCAAAATGAATGGAGCTGCCTGCCCACGGTGCACGAAGGGAAATGGGACAACTGCAGGCTTCCCTGCCACCCTGTTTACATGGGCAGCAGTGTGGTAATCAGATTTCAGTAGGGACTGATTTTTTCAGGGGAAGTCATAAGCCCGAAGCTCCGCAGTTTTATGGGATATATTTATATATAAATAAATAAATAAACAAATATGTTGCAGAATAGATATAAACCCTCAGTGGGAACCCAAGTAAGCACGCGGCAGGAAAGGGTCACCTTTCTTTATTGCCTTCCACAGTATGGGGTCAAAACCTTCAAGCCATGAACACAACGGCTTTCCTTAATACAGAAAATAATAATTTAATACAGAAAATGCACTGCTATTGCCCATACTTTGACCAAAGCAGCTCCCCTTAACTCCCTGAGTCAGGACAGGGATCCTCTTGGCTCCCCGGTTTGTGGGATGGGCTGACACCTGCAGCACAACAGCGCAGGCAATGGGAAGGAGTGGGGTAAATCCTTCATCCTAAAACGCAGCAGCTCCTGCTGGGCTGTGTCTCAGGCTCTTCTTGGCAGCCCCACTGCCAGGAGCGTGCCGGCAGCGGAAGGGCACCAGCAGGGAACTTGGGCACGGTTCCCACAGGAATGACCGAAGTGCAGGAGGCTGAAGGGTTTGGCTTTGGGTTTTGGGGGTCAATACCCACAGGTGTGAGTTTTTGCCACGTTACTGGCAGTGGACGTAACTTTGGGAGAAGGCCTGTCTAGTCGCAGAATATCACACCAGCAACGTGCCGTGGGAGGCTGGGATCTGCTAAAGCAGGGCAAGATCCCCCCTGCCAGAGGGGGGGTCCCGCTGGGAAGGGGGCAGCGTGCAGTGCGCAGCTTTTGGGGCAGACCCTCCAAGATGCTCCAGCATTATTCATCACTATTCCACGGACAAGAGGGGGGAGAAAAAAGCAGCCAAAGGTAAACCACCACCACGATGTCCGTGAGCTTTGCCCCCCCATCAGGACCACCAGGTTTCCTGGGAGAACGCCGGGAGGCTCCCACCCAGGAGGCAGAAAGGAAGGTGAACTTGAAGGATTGATAGGAAACGCTGTTGGCTGATTAAGATTCAAAATGATTGCAACGCTAGGCTCAAGGAGGGTAGCAATTAGTATTTCAAGCAAGGACAGGATCTGAGCTGACGTGAGTTCTTCCTTGGTTCCCCTCCCCACCTCCACATGGCATGTCTGAGACGCTCTCATCATATCTCACGTCCTTAATGCCCCGTGCATGCGACTTGCAAATCTCTGCAGCCTATAATTAAGAGATACTGTCACATCTTTCTGTTCCACTAACAGAATAATGGTTTTCCTGGGCAGAGGCTAAGCTGAGAAGCTTATTTTCAAAGCAGGAGACCATTATCCTTGGACAATGCTCTGTGCCCATGACTGTGCCTCATTATACCAAATGCTCAAAAGCTGCACGTGGGGGAGCCGGCTGGAAACCTGGGCTGCCAGGAAGGGAAAGTTTTGTGGGTTTTTTTACCTTCTGGGCTCCAGTTCAGCTCTGGCTCAGGACAGGATCCTGTGGCACAGTCCCATGCCCCGCAGGCAGCTCAGCACCCGGCGCAGCAGCGACCAGGACCGGCGGACACGGCGCTGTCGCCAGCCCCGTGAGGGGCACCAACATCACCGCGGTGCGGGAACCAGCAGAGGGATGGAGGGGACACCGAGAGGTCCCTTTGGCGCAGCCCGACCCAAAGGGCTCGTCTGCCACCTCTGCCATCCGCTGCTGCTCCGGATCGGCTTCCTCGGTGCAGCCGGAGGGGCTCACCCAGCTCGGACCCATCACCCGGCTCCATTTGGTATAACGAGGCAATCGGCTCCATGAGGAATGCAGTGACTTTTTGTTTGGGTTTTTAGCACTGCCCCTGTGAATGCATACCTCATCATATCTCTCTCTGATCAGGCTCTTTCTGCTTCTCTCTGTTTTATTCCCATTCTTTCTTCTCCTTTTCACCTGGTCTATCCACATGGACCATGAAGGTCTCTTGAAAGGTAGGACCACGTGCTGCCAGAAGTCCGGCACATTTAGCTTTTTTTTTGTTTGTTTTTCCTTACTCCTTTTTGCAATTTGTTTCTTTCACAGCTGAAACTCTCCCTTCCCCTCCCTACCCCCATATACCCGCCTCCACCTAACACATTAAACACGAACCCCCCCCACCTCCTGCTGGGCTCGGGGGTACCCCCGTGCCCCACCAGCTGCATTTTGCTCCGAGATGCTCCAGGGCACCCCCGAGCACCAGCCAGGCCCCCCCTCGGGCCGGTCCCTCCACGTGCAGCGGGACCTGGGGATGGTGGCAAGGGACACGAGCGAAAATGCTGGATCCTAACCGCCCGGCACGCTCTGCCTCAGCCCTGAAAATCCTCCCCCTGGCTCCAGCCTCCCATCCCAATGATTTATGGCGCTCAGGACGACGTTTCCCAAATGGCCACGAGCTGGGTGCTCTGGTCCTCTAATGCGCCCATCAGCAAACCCCACAGAAATCCATTTTAACAGGGTTATGTCGCATCATTGTGCTGATGAGGATCTGCTTCACCCTCCTAATGCACTAACAGGATGAACGGTGCTGGAGAGAGGTAAAACCAGGGGCAGGTTCGGGAAATGTCGTGCCGGGCTGTCTGGCACTGCAGAGCCCACATTAGGGAAAAACCTGGTTCTAGATCCAGTTTCGACTGAACCCACCCCAAATCTTGGGAAAGGATGTTTTAAATAAAGGGGTCTGGGTTTTGCCACTCTCTGCTTGACATTAATTGGACTTTCTAACCACCAGTCCTGCTTGCAGACTGAATTCTCCCCCCTCCCGCCCTCCAGAAGGAGCCGCTTACAAAGCTAACAAGTTATTATTTATTGTGATGCCAAGTTAACACGAGGTCGCCAATATTGGGTTTGTATTCCTGCTTCATTTGCAAAGTGCTGATGTAAGGAAACGCGGTACAAAGCCGCAAGCTGTGCTGTGGGACACCAAATTCCTCTCCCACTGTAGAGCTGCTGCCATTAGGGGAATGGCAAGGGAGAGATGTAACGCCTTCCCCGGGCTGCTCCCGTGGCTGAAGAGCATTTTGCTCCTTGGCCCCGGCTGCGTGTTAGCCGTGCCTCCATCAGACATACCTTGGTGTGGGCACTGGCGATCCAAAGGGCGAGTCCTGAGACGCTATTTTAATGAAAAATGGCCCCAAACTCAAGAGGCTACAGGAGACTTTTTTTTTTTCTTTTTTCAAAAAGCAAACAAACAGGAGGCTGAATTACTTTTTTGATTGATGACTCTGCAAATACAGCGCTGAAATTCAATTTTTTGACCACTTCTGAGAAAAGCAAAGAGCAGGGTAGAGCGCCACACCGGGAGGCGAGCCTGCCGAGGCCAGGACTAAAACAAAACGAAATACACAAAGAGACAGGAACGGTGGGGAGGAAAAACATTTAAGATACTTAAGCGATCTCTTTAGGTGTATTACACAATTTGCATGCTGAACAAGCTCAAACATGAACTAATGACTAATTGATATGAAAATTAATTTTTATACAAAGCAACCCACTCATCCTCGATGCAATACAATCTTTATTTATGAGGTACCAGTCCTTGCCCTCCGGAGAGAAAACAGCTTTTCCCCGATTTTTTGTTAAAAGGTTTCTTTAAAAGGTTGCTTTTTCCTGTGGGTCAGACTATTTATTTTTCAGTGACCTGGCTTAATCTTTCTAAGTGAAAAAGAGAAAAGGATAGAGAATTGAGCAAACAAGCTCAGATACTCAGAAATAAGCCTGGAAAGGTAAATTCCCACGAGTTTTGGACGCTGCACAGAACTTGGCATCCCGTACGTGCCCCTCGCAGTGCTTTGAGAGTTCTCCTCGTTGCATGGAGCTACCTAAACTACAGAGCGGGGTTTTTGCAGGGAAAGCTGGGGGCGAAGCTCACTAAACTAAGGTTACACCAAGGCCGGCTAAAATGCTAGGAGAAAGAAAGAAAATCAGCGATGACAAGGGAAGGATATTTACAACGTACATCCAGTTGGGCTGATCTGAGCAACCGATGTCATACGGGCATAAAAAATGGCTTTTTAGAAAGAAAAAGCGCGAAGGCTGGGCTCGCAGAAGCACCAGGCACGGCACCAAAAGGCAGCTGCGGGGCTCGGTCACCGAGGTGGCTGTGTCCTGTCCCCACCGCTCGGGGCGGTCGGAGGCACCCACCTTCCTCCTGCCGCGGCCGCCCCCGCTCAGCACAGCCGCCCGCTGGGTTTAGGTGTGAATATCCAGCCCTTGGTTTGTAGCCGCCTCCCTTGCGAGCCCCGTTCTCAACCCTCGCTGTGTCTGTCTGTCTGTCTGTCTGTCTTGTGCCACCAGCGACGAAGACAACAAGCCCCTGCCCAACAGCCAGACGTCCCTGGACGGCACGATAAAGCAGCAGGAGAGCGACGACAGCTTGGTGGACTACGGCGAGGGGGGCGAGGGGCAGTTCAACGAGGACGGCTCCTTCATCGGGCAGTACACGGTGAAGAAGGACAAGGAGGAGACGGAAGGCAACGAGAGCTCGGAAGCCACGTCCCCAGTCAATGCTATCTACTCGCTGGCATAGCGCAGGACACTGGCACCACGAACAGCCTGAGGGGTTTGTAGTGGGTGGGGGTTCACCAACAGCCGCCGCCGCCACTACCTCCAACACAACCGTGTGAACAACCAAGGACATTTAAAAAAAATAAGAAAAAAAAAACAAGAAAAAAATAGAAAAAAAAATAATCCAAGCAAACAGGCAGACCAGGTGGCTGCCGACGCCATCTTATCCTTCGCAAACAAGCAAATGGCAAGGACTCCCGAGGCGCGGTCGGGCTGGAGCTGGAATCGGAGCTGAAGCGCGGGGCTGGAGGAGGCGCGGGGTGCAGGGAGGCGGAGCACCGCAGCCAGCTCCCCCAGGTCCTTCTTGTTCTTTCAGGAGGGAGCAAAAATTCTGTTTAATATTTATAGGAAGGTTCCAAATAACTGGGGAAAAAAGGAATTTGGGGGAGGGAAGAGGGCTGAGCAGAGCACCGAGAGCATCAGAAACACGTGAAAGAAAAGGAGAGCGGTCAATATTTGGGCACCACCCCCACGGCGCAGTACTACAGTGATGTCCATCCTCACGCAGCACCTTGCCCATAGCCTCTCCCAAGCCTCCCTCCTGAAAGACCAAGCAGCACCTCAGCTGGGAACCCGCTGGGACCGCGCCGTGCCTCGTGTGGGTGCTGAGCCTCCGTGTCCGTGTCCCCTGGGGGCCACCCTCCACCTCCAGGTGGCTCGGGGGAGTCCCTGGAGGATGAGGAACAGCAGATGAGCCAGTGGGGTTTGCTGCAGGACGGCCGGGTGCCGCTCGCCCGCCTCGCCAGGGTAACAGCACCGCTTGCCTGGGGAACCGCAGGCAAACCATTTTCTTTTAGTCTTTGCTTTGTAAGAAGTTGGGGGAAAAGTGCCCCCAGACCATGCCTGCTTTCTTTTAAAGGCAACTCCATAAACCTTATGTAGCAAAGAGGGAGTGGAAGCAGGACCAGTATTAACAAAGGACGAGGGGACCAGAAATTGCTTATTTAAGAAAAAAAAATAAAAAATGACCACAAACACACACGAACAGCCAAGCACTCGGTCAGGCCGAGAAGCACCCGCGGGGACCAGGCAGCAGATCCCTGCCATCGCCCTGCGCTGCAGCTCCGCAGCCCGGCAGGGACACGGCCACGCGTCCCTTGGGGACAGTGCTGGGGATGGCCCTGAGCTCCTTGTCCCCCCCCAGCAGCAGGGGCTGCTCCAGGCCGAGTGCTCCCAGCCCACCCCTCCTCCTACCGTCTTACAGTGGCCTTTCCCCCCCTCGATCAATCAGCCTGAGAGACACTTCCACGCGCGCGGAACGCGCCTCCGCTCCGTTATTTTACATATCAAGAAAACGCAATTTAGGTTAAACCCGTTAGCACGCCGCAACCAAGCGTCTCGGGTAGGAGTGCTCCTTCACATGCCTTACACAGCTTCGAACTTCCCGGGAAGTTTTAACGAACTGATCCTAACCCCCACACCGCTTCCGCGCCCCTAAGGCGGCGGGCGATCCGCCGGCCCCGTAGGAGTAGGACACTGGGAGCTGTCCCAGCGGAGACCGCATGGATCCTTGTAGAGGGTAGAGTTTTCTAACAGACAGTACGTAGTGGCCAACGCCGTGTGTATCCTCCCACTTCCTGCACTTTCGAAACCAAAGGTACCTTCGCGGAGAGAGATCGGATTTCTTCGGACCATTTCACGGACGTCGAATGATGTTAGGATGGATTTTTCTTTCGTTTCTTTCCTACGGAGGAGGGTTTTGTTCAGCTTAATGGATTAAATGCAATAGGATTAAAGCAATTATTCTTTTAGCTTGCAAGCTGGTTTGCTGCGAAGACATATTGCTAACAAGAATAATTCTACTAATATGGATTGCTCACATGTACTTTGCCACCTTCTTGAAGCTGCTAACGGCACAACGACCCTGCGCTTCGGGGAAGGGAGCCTGGGCCGGGTCAGCACCACGCAGAGAGAACGGGAGAGAGCTGGAAGGGAGCGGAGCAGCAGCGTCACCCCCGTGTAGAGGCGTTGATGCGATCCCATTCCCACCGCTGCCGCCGATGCGCTTTAAGGAGAGCATCCCCCAGCCCACCCAGCAGTCGCCTTCAGTTTACAAGCAGACACATTAAGCTCGATGTAACGCGGCTCTCGGTCACGGGAATCGCCAACGTGACAGCCCACAGCTGTCCTTACAGCGGCGCTGAGTTTGCATAACGTGGAGAGCGCAACCTGCAGCCTTCGCCACCCAGCAGCAGGCTCTGGGCACAGAAATTCTCCCTGCTTTGTCTCTCTGCTTGGCAGACCGGCTGCTCACAGGGACCAGGAATCTCTCGGCTACCATACGACATCTCCAACCCTCGAGGAAGCTGGTCAGGCATCCCTGGAAGCAGGGTGGTCAGTGCCGTGTGTCTGTATTACGTGCCATCTGTATTAAAGCCTCTGTTCGTGTCCTGCCGTTAACCGCAGCTTTACTCAGCAAACCTCTCCGGGTCCTGTTGGAAGCAGAGCAGCGCTCACCACGCGGCTTTTCCATGCGTGCCCAGCACACCACGGCCTCGGCGAGCAGGGAGCGAGCTGGGCTCAGCCTGGCCGAGCCCCACAAAGCTCCTACAGAAACACCGACGGGCTCTGAGCATCGCCGTGCTTGTGAGCATGCAGGCAAGGAATGCGATGCCCGTGAATTACTTGTGGGCTCTTATTGGCTGCATGTAAAATTACTAAAAAAGTGTACGATATAATGATTTCTGTTTAACTCTATTTCATTGCAACTTCCCCTAAAGTTTCAGCAGGGATCAGCAGGGAGGTGCAGGAGGGCTCAGTTGCCCCCACGGTGTCCATCGAGGGGTGCCTGTCCCTCGCCAGGACCTGCACAGCCTCTCCGGAGCAGGGCACGCTCTGACCTCTTCTGCAAAAGATGCATCTTCACCAAGGAGCTGAATTAGGAGCAAATACTTAAAAAATTAAAAATATAAATAGAGAGAGGTGAGCCAGACCCAAATCAAAGAGCTCTTAGAAGCTGGAGAAAAGTAATTTGGGTCCAACTCCAACCTAGCAAATTTGAGCCTGTTTCTAGAAGAGCCTGAGCCCAAACCTCAGCCGTGCCGTGGGTTTGGAGACCGGCTCTGCTGGGAGCATCCAGGCACGGCCCCCCCGAAACACAGCACGTGGCTTCGTGACGTCCTTCGTGCGCACGGCCAGCTGGCACCGACCACAGGGGCACGAGCACGGGACAGCAGAGAGCAGTTGCTGCTTTGCTGTGGTCGAGGCTGCTCCTATCCCCTCTGGAGCGACGGTGCAGTGAGACGGAGAAGCTGCGGGAACCACCAAGATTTGGAACGAGCCCCCCAAAACCCTGCTCACGGAAACACCGACAGCCCACCCCGTCTGCAAGCCAGGTCCCAGCATCCCCCTACTCACACCCCCTGTCCAGCATCGCCTTCTTGCAGAGGAAAGCCCCAAGCCCACGCAGAGCGGCCACTTCTGCCCCTGGAGATGGATCCGGCCACGGGGAGCAGCTTTAAGCCACGGGGTGAGAGGCAGCCCCCTGCTATGGGGCCGGGGCAAAGGGACAGCCAGGCAGCAGCACCACCCAGCTGCCCTATCCATCCCTCACTTGCCCCAACCATCCCTTGCCTGTCCCATCCCATCCCTCCCATCCCATTCCTTTCCAGCAGCTGCCTCCCCATGGCGCAGGTCCCCGCGGCGCTGAGAGCCCACCGTGCAGCGTAACGTCGCCGTGCCAGGCTTAGTTGTGTACTAGCAGCAAATGGTTTCAGTTAAGCAATAAAAAAATAAACCAACATTGTAAACGTCACAAATAATAATAAAAAAACCCCACCCATCTTCTATTTCTTGCACTACGACCTGTTTTATTGAGGGAAATAACTGCTTTTCTGGTCCTAACAGAGCACCCGCTGCGTCAGTAGCTCCCCCTGCCCAGCACCACCCGTCCCTCCGTGTCCCACGCCAGTGGGCATCGGGCTCTGGTTGTCCAACGCAGTCTAACCCCGTGTCAGACGCACACCACAAACCTCTTCCTTTGCAGTTCCGAGTTTTCAATGTTTGTTTCTTCTGCTCACACCACAAAGAAAATATTGGGCTGTTTTGTTTTTCTTTCGTTTGTAAATATCTCTCCATCCATCCTCTCTGTAAAACCTCCTGGTTGGTCTCAAGTATTCTATGTATTTATTTGCCTTTTTTTTTTTTTTAAGCAAAAAAGAAAACAAACATCTTTGTGTTAACCCACGCGTCCCAATGAGAAATGTGTATCTGAAGCTGTAAAATTAACACTTTACAGCAAGAAGATTTATGGACTCCAGGAAAAGTGTTTAATATAAGGACTTATAAACTGACTGCATGAGAGGTGAAAGAAGGCCAAAATACTCAGATATCATTTTTTTGAATCACTGTAAAAAGAAAAGACTGGATTTTTTTGTATAGAGAACACTAAACATATAATAAAACATTGTTCAAAACTCACGCTAAGCCTGCGCTTCGTGTCCAGCAGCTTCCAGCCCCAGGCAGCTGGTGACACCGCCCCGTCCCCTGGTGTCACCACCCGGTTTGGCCCCATCCGCGCCCCCAGCCCTTCTCCAGAAGCCCAACCAGAGCCCAGAAATTGTGGTGGGACTCTGTAGGCTGAAAGTTGGACTCGATGACCGTGAAGGTCTTTTCCAACCTAAATGTTTTTATGATTGTCCAAGAGGGGAGGTGGTGGCACCACGGGACTGTGCCCCAGCCCAAAGCGCCCCACGTCCTTCCCACGGCTCGGTGGCCCAGCTGGGGAAAATGTGACCGAGCAGTTTAAAAAACCTCAGCTTACCCCTTGTGACCCTGGGCAGCCAGCCCTTGCGGTACCTCGGCAAAGCCCTGCGCCAAGACTCACGCCCTGCGCGCTTTGCTTTGGGAAGCATCGCCCCCAGCCAGGCGCAGGGGCTGAGCACAGCTCAGGACCGTGCCGAGAGCAGCAGCCAGGGTGCTGGGACTGGAGCTCCTGCGTGGCTCCTCGGCCCAGCACGGTGTTTCTGCGGGGGACAGGTTGCAAAGCCCGCGCTAACTCAGCGCAGCAGCTCCTGCACCCCAAGGCACCGGGACGAGGCGCTGCCCCTGCTCCTGCTGCGCCCGCATCTCGCTGCACAGCGCCCTGCGAGCAGCCTGGGCGGGCAGCCGGGTGAGCGAGGTGCGAGCCGGCCAGCTTCGCTTCTGCTCCACCCATCGGCAGGCTGCAAACACCTGCAGCCCGCTGCAAGAAGCGGCTCTGCTCCCAGGAGGGGAACCGCCCCAAGAGCAGCAGTGACCGCTCTCGGTGGGCTGCACGGGAGCACAAAGCCCTCACCAACCACTCGGAGGCCGATGAGGCCATGGCGCAGCCAACAGCAGCCTTTCCAGGCAGGGAAACTGAGGCACAGAGGTGTAAGGCTTGCAACCCAGCCCAGCAGCCACATCCAGTCCCCGGCTCCCTGGGTGCATGTGGTGCTGGCGGGCGGCTCAGCCACGCTGCAAACCGCAGCTCTGCCTCCCTCCCAGTGCTGACCACAGCACGAATACCCTCAAGCAGTCCGGAGAAGCTGCAGCAGGGAGCCCCCATGGCCCAGCAAACATATGTGGGAGCACCAGGGTTTAACTCAAGCCCTCCCCCGACCCGGCAGCTCCTGGCAGAGGAGCTCTGCCCCTCCCCGGGGCCATTCCTGCACTTCCCGGCCTTCCCCGCCTGCCCCCGAGGCTCCGGAGTGCTCTTAGCAGCAGCTCCCTCGTGCAAAGCCTTGCCGAGAATGGGCTGAAGGAAGGGGGGAAAACACAAGGCTATTTCGCTAATGAAGATGTAATTGCTGCGGTCCTCGCTAATAGGATGAGAGTATTAATGCTTCCTGCTCCAGAGCTGCGGTGCAGGCTTTATCCCCCCCTGCCCACCCCCTGAGGAAGAAAAGCACCTCTGCAGGTCCAGGAGAGCTCCCCAGCACTTACCGGGGCAGTGGAGGGACCAGCCACCCTCGGTCCCCACCCTAAAGCCCTTTGGGATGTGGAAGGACGAAGCAGGAATCGCACTTAGCCTTGATGCAGAAGTTCACACTAGCTGGATCCCAGGGATCCCTTAAAACCTTTGGGGGTCCCCAAAATCCCATAAAACCTTTGTCCTGTGTCCAAAGCAATAGGAACCGAGGGCTCAGCCTCCAAGTCCTGTGCAGGTGGAGGAGCTGTGGGGCCTCAGAGGAGGGTGTCGGGTGGTGACACAGCCACATGGGGCTTTAAAAAGCATCCCCGAGCGACACCAGGACTCAGCCCAACGCAGCCCCCTCGGCGACCTGGATTAGCAGCTGCCAAAAAATAACCAAACTGATTTTGATTTCACCTCCAGCCATCCTGAAGCATCCACGCCTCGGCGACTCCTGTCCCAGCAGAGGCACCGACCTTGTGGCCACCATCTCTGCTGCCCCATCAACTCACAACAAAACCCCTCTGAACCAGGCAGGCTCAGCCAGGAGGACCCTAAAGAAGACCAAAAACCCCTCGTTTCCCCACCCTGCCCGCTCCCTGATAGATGCTGCCCCGCTCCCACCACTCATGCTGGAAAAAGCAATTTTATTGCCCCGAAGCGAGCAACACGGGACCCATCCTCATGATCGATGCAGGGAGAGACACGCACGCATTAGTGCTCGGCCCTTTTTATGGCATGCTAACGACACCCACTTCTCCCCTGACCTCTGCCTGCCCGGTGGGGCAGCAGGGCCTGGATCGATGCTGTCAGACCGCCCCGATGGCCCTCGGAGGGGACAGCTCCAGCTCCACCCGTCCCCATTACTGTAGCTAAGAGCCGTCCTCCATCAGCTCTGGAAATATTCAAGGGAGCCCTTACGGAGCTGTTTCCCCCCCCAGCTGCCGTCAGCGTGGTCTCGGTGCACGTCTGCATCAGGACAAACACCCGAGGGGCAGCGATGCCCTCGTAAGAAGCAGAGAAACCCCCGGGGAGCCGCGAGAGCAGGGAAGGAGGAGAGGGGCAGAGGAGAGCAGCAGGACCCCCCCCTCTCCTCTGCCCTCCATCCACAGGCACTTCACCTCCCTTGGGTCCCCTCTGCTCGGTGCCTCCACCAGTCCTGCCGGGCAGGCAGCAGGGTGCAGGATCTCGCCCCGTTCTTCCTTTCCATCCACCAAAAGTGAGTGGAAAAACGACGCGTGACGGCAGGGAGGAGTGGAAGCCCGCTGGCACGTTCACGCACGCACCTCCGCGAGGCGGTGGTGCCCATCACGGAGCACCGGCCGCCCCAGCAAGGGCTGCAGGAGGGGCCGTGCCCCATTTCTGCTGGTCTCACCCCAAAACAGCAGCTGAGAGCAGAGGAGGGAGGGCAGGGATAGGGAAGGGAAGGACAGGGAGGACCGGGCGGCGTCCTCCCCGCCGTGCGCCCCGGCGCGCTCCCGCCTGTGCCCGTCTGGCTGGAGGAGTCTGGACCGCTGGAGCTTTGCCAATCAATAGGGATACTAATGCCTTAATTACTCCTCTGTAATTGCAGGCCATTAACCTGTGGACAGCCCGGTGCCCATTGATCTCTCCCCGTCATTAGCAGGCCTGTGCCGGAGCTGAGAGGGAGGGAAGGCTCGGGGCGGCCGTGCCACCTCCCCACCGCCCTGCTCCCGCTTCGCCCCGACGCGATCGGAACCGGCTCCTTCTCCCAGACCTCAGTGCCCGCAGGGTGTCACAGAGGGGGTCCCGGAGTGTCCCTGTCACATCTCATAGCATCACCCCCCCCGGACCTACCCCCCTTGCAGCTGAGCTCCGCAGAGCCCCCGGCCCACAGATCGGGTCCCACCTCTGACGGCGGCGCTTGGCTCAGCGGAGCTGCCCCAAATTTTGCTAGAAAGCAACTTCCACGGCACGCACATAAACCTGGCTATGTTCATCTATAGCTACACACATCTCTTTCAGCACGGGGGTGTGCACATATAAGCCTGGTGCCGTTCACATATAGCTACACACATCTATTTAAGCAGGGGGTGCGCACACACAAGCCCGGCTGTGTACATACATAATTACACACATCCATTTAGCCCCGGGGGCGCGCATATCTATAGGAACATGCTCACGCCGCACAGGGCTGGGCATCCCCGTTGAGACTCCCCCAGCTGAGAAAGGTCCCTTTTTCCTGCTCCCACCCCCCAGACATGGGGCTGCTCAGCCCCGAGGCCCCACACCTGCTCCGGCCCCAGGGACGGGGCGAGCCAGAGGCGATGGGCGCAGGCGAGGGGTTTCTGCCGGAGCCAGGAGCAGCAGCCACGGCTGCTGAGGCTGGCCATGAATTATGCATGATGCTGCGAGTCGCTCTGCCTCTCTGACTGGTCCTTGGACTGTGGCAAGTGAGGTAAAGGCAGAGGAAAAAAAAAAATAAAAAAATACCCTCTCCAGGGACCGGCGTGGTGGTTGGCAGCGAGCGAGGGAGCGCGCACGCAAGGAGGGAGGAGAGGGAGGAGCACATCCTAATGCAGAGATGCTGCAGTGGCTTTGGGCGCACACAGCCACGCTCGGGCAGGCAGCGCCAAGCTCTGCCTCGCAGCACAGGCTCCGGCGGCAGCGGGGCCCCGCGCTCCCCTGGCTCATGCACGACCGGAGGACCCGCACGAGGTAAGCGCGTCTCCATCCTTTCCTCCAGCCGCCCCGGGAGGAAGGAGGCTGCGGATTTCTGGGCACCACCTCCGGCACGGCCAACTCTCCTCCGGCGTGCGCGGTCGGGAGAAGCGGCCGCATCCTGCTGGGTCCCACGCGGGGCCGGGGGAGGCGAGAGCACGGGGTGGGCTCGGGCGTTTCTCGACATGCGACGGTTCTGCAGGCGCGACGCAGGCTCTGCTTGAGCTGGAGAGGAGCCGGGGGTGGAGTTGGGAGGAAGGGGGGGCTACGGCGGTGTCACTTGTGGCAAGGGCTGAGCCGAGCGAGACTGGCACAGAAATAGCTGTTCTGGAGCAAGCCAGGGACTGTTAGTTATTAATTATTGCAGTTACGCCTTCCCTGATGCGCTCTTCTGGCCGGTGGCACTTCGGAGAGCCCGGCTCGCGCGCTCAGGCTGCTGCGTCTGGGGGGGTCCGAGGGGGGCTGCAAAGCTCCGGCTGCACAAAACTCCTTCAGCACCTCCAGCACGGGCTGGCGGAGCCGAGAGCGGCGCAGCCCAAGGAGCCGAGCTTCCTCTTCAGGCAGGGAGGAGGAGGATGAGCGTGGTGTCCCAAGCCCCCCCCCCCCCACCGCCTCCCACGAGGGCTGCAGATCTCGGGTGGGGTGGGAGCTCTGCTCTGGGCACAGGGGATGTTGCTGTGACCGAGGCTGGCTGGGGATTTGCAGCTGGGAGCCGGGGGGGGGCTCGGTGCAAAGTCACGGACAGAAGCTCGCCCACGGCTGGGAGCACCCGGGAGGGTTTGGCGCGGCTCTTCCCCACTCGGGGCTGGCCGGATGCTCGGCTGGGGCAGCAGCAGTGGGCTGGGGGGGCTCCCGGTCCCAGTCTTAAACTTCCCGAGCTTCCCCTCCCTCTGCACCCCATCCACGCCGATCCCCCGTTCCCCCAAGGCTTGCACCACTCCCACGAGCCTCGGCGCTGTTGTTCTGGCTGGGCTGGGGAGCATTCCTGAGCCTGTAACCTCCCTAAAGAAACACTGGTTGCTTTGAGGGGGGAGGCAGCAGCTTCTATCCCAGGGCTGGCAACAAACACGAGCCTTCCCCGGCAGCAGGCTTTGGCCAGACCCACGGCTCCTGCTCCTCCCAGGCCACCTCCAGGCACGTCCACAAGGAGCTCCCGGGGCACAAAGCTGAAGCACGAGATTTAGGAGCAGGTTTGCATCCCCAGGGGAACCTCCCGAGGCCATGTATCCAGCAGCAAACCGTGGAAAGCCATCTTCTCGTGCAAGGTCCCTGACCTCTGGGCACCGTGGCAGAGGTAGAAGTGTGCCTGCCACCCCCTAGGGCAGCTCAGGATCCCGGGGTAAGGGGGAAATCAGAGCAGGGCACCGCACACAGCCCAGAGCTGGGGCAGACCATGCCAAGTGCCCTGTTTGGGGCAGCGAGGGAAGGCAGGGGCTGGCTCTGCCCTTGAGGTCCGAGCGTGCCTGACAGGAGCACCTGGACAACCACAACCCCAAAAGCTGCCTGCTTTGCTAGCACAGCTCCCAAACTTTCTAGAAATAACCGCACTTCCCAGGGAGAGGCGAGGAGGGTCCATGCCCGAGGGAAGATGCCAAGGTTGCGCTCAGCCCAGCCGCGTGCCCTCCCCGGAGCACGACTCCAACAGACTGAGACAAAGGAACCGTAGGGCTCCTCTCCCTCACCTGATCCATTCCTGCCCAACAGAGCAACCACGACTTCAGTCACCGAAAATCATTCTGCAGAGCATTTAATAGCCTGTGCTATTATTGCCTCTGCAGAGTTATCACAGGCAAATCGTGGAAAGCAGAGCCCAGCCGTGTCAGTCAGGGGGCATCCCAAGCTTTATGAGAAGTGCTCTGAGAGTTTCCCTTGAAGGTGCCGGGCACAAAGCGAGCCCCCGCCGCCACCCGCCGAGGGGAGAAGTGGCTTAGATGACCCTGCCTGTCACCTCCCGCACAGCTGCGGGCACTTCTCTCCTTCCTGACCATGTTGGGCTTCCCAGGGATGAGGAACCAAAGACGAACCCCGTGTTGATCAGGGGCACCCAGAGACGGCACTAAAGCGCAGACGCACAGGAGGAGGTAACAGGCTTCCTTTGAGTTCTCTAGGAGTCAAACAGTGCGGGTGGAAGGGAAGAAACGTTACAAAAACCTGCCCTAACGAGCTCTCTCAGGCTCTTTCTAGATCAGCGAACCAAATCTAACTCATTTTTGGGTTTCCAGACACTACACGGCTTTGGGTACCTGGTGAGCTGTAGACAAAGACCAGGTGTCTTGGCAGGCAAGGAAACAAGGTCAAACCTCAAGCTATAAAAAGCTGTTTCCTTGAACCCAAAACGTGTCATCCTTCCCCCCCTCCTTCCCCTCTGACACACACCCTTAGTCCCATTGCCACAACACAGCTGTAGGGTCCGGGACCTTACCAGGGGGGCCTTCAACACGACCCCAGCGTAGATGCCCCAAGAGCTCAATGAACATGGGAGTTATTCCTGCTCAGCAGCCTACATCCTAAATTATCCCGTGTCATTTACCGCACACCCAGCGGAGCTGTCAGTCCCGCGGCAGAGCTGTAAAGCAGGGAGCCCCTGCTCGGGAAGTGGGACATGTGTTCCGTGCGGGTTCTTGCTTGTTTTTATAAGGCGGAGAGCAGCTTGGCACTAGCTGGAGACGCTGAATGTTAAGAAACACTTTAACAGAGACAGATGAGAAGGTTGAACATACGGATGACGCTTTCAGAGGAGCAGGATGAATGCGCCATCGTTACAGGGGGGATCCCGAGCGTTTCCCAGGAGCTCAGAGGGAGAGGATCCTGGCAGCATTTCACCACGTCCCCCAGCATCCCCATCACCCCGGCACAAACACTCAGCAGTGCAGCGGGGCCGAGGAGCTCCGCGGGGCTGGGACGGGTGCACGGTGCCTTGCAGGGACCTTGTTTTCCCTTGCGCCAGCCTCTCCTGGGGGCCAGCTCTCGCCAAATGATTTACCAGACAGCGAGGGGGTAGGCTCGGGCGCAGGTAGGGAGCTATTTATATCGGTGCCACATCAAAGAGCTGCTGCTGGTGATGCCACAGCAGCACCGACAGCACAAAGCGGGTGAGTTTGCGAGGCTGACAGGGCTGAGGATGTCCTGGGGCTGTGCGTGCTCAGTGGGTGGTGCCGTGCTCTGATATAGGAAAGGAAAACCTGAGATCCGAAGCTTTATTTTGGAGAAGTTTTAGTTTGGGGAGATGGTGGCAGCAGGTGCAGGGCACAGCCGCATCCTGACTCCGCTCCCATCCCCTCTGCCAGGACAATCAGGCCTCTCAGCTTCTCCTCCGCCGTAACCCCAGCCCAGTATCTGCATTTCCTACACAAAGAGGCTGCAGGGTTGCGCCCTGCTGTGCTTACGCCGTGGTTTGCCACACCACGGATTTGCAGGGGATCCTCTATAAGGAGCACCAAATACGTTGAACTTGAGTGACCGCAATCAGCATACTAACAAGGATTTCAGGCAGACATCATCTCTCCAACACCCACGTGCTGAACTGGAGTCACTCGTGGCCTTGTTTTCAAAGACTTTGAGCATCCTTCCAGCTGCTATCGACTCGGGCTATCGATTGAAATACAAGTCTTCGGGGAGAGCTTAGGAGCCGCATGCTGGCGGCCTCGGTCGAACACCACGCTCGCATCCAGCTCGAGGGGAAATCCAGCAAGATTTCCTCCTCCCCGCCCTCGGCTGGTGTCTGGAGCCGGTGCAGGGAGCTCTGCCGGCTGTTTGCACGGGGCTGCTTCGCTTCCCCACGCACTGAGCTTGCCCCTGTGGCAGCTCAGGGCTGAGCCGCCGCAGCTCCAGCCCCCAGGATTTACCCTGGGCTGATTGCAGCAAACCAGAGGCTCAGAGAAACAACTCACTGTGAAGCTCAGGTTTTGAATTCCAGCTGCCCGACACACCAGAAGAGCAGCAAAAAGCATTTGTTTGGCCCCACTCATAGCACTGGCTGTTTTATGGCAATTAGATTTTACCGTGCCAGCGACTCCGGTCCCAAAGCCATTACCCTTCAGCCGTGTGCCTGCACGCGGCCGCGCCTCCACATGCTCTCAATCACCGCCTCCTGACCAAAAGCAGATCCCTGCTTTGTCCTCTGCACACAGAGACGACGAGCCGTGCACGAGCACCAGGCTTTGCCTGCTGGACGGGGGCTGAACTAAAGAAAACTCCCACTGAGACCCTCTTACACTGGGGTGCCGTGACCCGTGGTGCACACAAACGCACTGCCCAATTATTCAGGAAAAAAGTACTTAAACACAGAGAAAACAGCGCTTGAACGCCGCGCCTTAATGCGGCTGTCCTGCTGGGATCCCATCAGAAAGCCCTGCCTGTTCCCTGCCCCAGGGAACTAGATGAGTCTATCCCATCCCCAGGTGAAAAGCAACCTTCCCCCGATGTTCGATGTTCGCAGGAGCTTCACAAAGCCATCGAGACAGCCCAGCCTGCGGCACGCCGGGCCTTGCTTTCACGTCCCGCCGTATAACCCACTCACCTGCATGCACTCGCCTGCAGTGGCCCCTGCACGGGGCTCCCAGCCCCCTGGGCTGCTCAGCACGGGGCCATCTCACAAAAAAAAGCGATGCCAAAGGCAGGAGGTGCTCAGAGCCCTGCCCGCAGCTCAGGGCTGTGCCTGCTGCACGCCGGGCAGCCCTGTGCCGGAGCAGCTCCCGCATCCCACAGCGGCGCCTTCCCTTCTCAGGCTTTTCTCCCGATTTTTTCAGGGTGTTTGACACCTAGCTGAGCTTCGGCTCCGAGCTCCTCAAGAGCAGGAGGTGCTGATCAAGCATTGATCCTGATCGGTTCATTATAATTCAATTAATCAACGATAATAAAGCACTGCAGTGTAGCCCGAGGGCAGGCACAGGGCGAGAGCACCCATCCTGTGTCCCCCCCAGCTCGTCTCGCAGCCCCGCAGAGCAGATGCCCAAAGCCTTTCCTCCCTGAGCAGGCAGCACGCAGCCTCCTGTGAGCCATGTCACCGAGGTTATTGGATGAAACCAGAGCACTGGTGCTGTTATCGATCCTTCTCCGTGGCACGTTACCCCCCTGCACACACCCGTACAAACCCAGGTACCCCACAGGTGCACACACCTACAGCAGCCATCTGATTTACCGTGTAGGTTGCACAGCTGTGGGCTGTTTCAGGTACCCCCACACACACCTGAGGCTCTTTCCTCCACCCATTTCTCAGACCAGATCCTACAGCCAGCTGCAGCACCCCAAGAATCGCCTTCGGGCTTTCCCCCACGCCTCGGAGCTCCAGCCCTGCGAGGGGAGCCGGAGCAGCACCTATCCGGGTGCGGGTGTCAGGGGGAGACGCGCGGCAGTCTCCATGGATAGGGTGATTCAAAGGGCTCCAGATGTAAATCGGCTCACAGCGCGCCGCTCCGAGCCCTGCGGCGCTGCTGCACGAGGGGGGAACCACAGCTCCCAGCCCACCGAGCAAAAAGCAACAGGAACCAAGACCCCAGCAAACCCAAACCCCATCCCCAAGTCTCAGAGATGCCCAGTTTTGGGGCCCAGCAAACACAACTAACTTCTCCTCCAGCCCCAAGCCAAGCTGTTAGCAGGCTACACTACCCTGGGATAGGTTTTTGCTGCTCGCCTTCATTTCTAAAAGCATAACATGGCCCCCCACCCCCCACCAGGGAGCTGCCACCCTACAGCACCCACTCCCCTCCTCCAGAGCCTCAAACACCCCAACACGACTTTCTTTTATCTGCTTTTCTCCCCTACCTCCTTCCAGCATGCTCTCCAGCCTCTGAGCTGAGCCAGGAGGGCAGAGCTCAGCCCTCGGTGCAATTATACTAACGAGGGCTGCTGGCAATCGCTCACACCTGGGGGCACGGGGCCGGCCAGGCCCCCCTGAGCTCCGGGGGCTCAGGATCAGCCTCCAAGACCCCCCTGCTCCCCGCACGGCAGCTCTCGGCTCCGTGGGGAGCTCCAGAGGGAGAGGGGCTGAGCTCGGGGCCCCTCTCCCTCTGCCACCAGCCGTTTCCCTCATCCCCAGGCCGGGCCGTTGAACATCTCAGCCGTGCACCTCGCTTCCCCTGCCCGCAGCACGGGCAGGGAGCTTGGCTGAGGCCCGACTGAAAGCACAATTCACCCCACCCGGGTGCGAGTTCCCCGTCCGCAGGTGCCACCTGCACTGCCCCCAGGCAGAAGGAACCAGGCTGGGCTCTGCAGAGCACACGCTGACCCCAAACCTTCGCCCTTTGTGCTAACACCACAGCCCCCGGGGCAATAACAAACGCATCCAGCAGCACAGCCCCTGAAATCCCCCACGGGGCTGCAAACCCCTCTGGGGGTGCTTTGGCCACTGGGTGTCGGGGACTTCACTGCTTAGGACTGCTGTGGGATGGCGTCTGGATTTCTGCTGCCGCATGTCCTGGGGCCACCAGCAGACTGTCCGCCCCGAGAAGCTGAGGAAAGGCTGAATCCGGAGCTGGCATCGAAATCTGCCTCTCCTGAGCACAGGCAGTTGTACAGGAGGACAGATACATCCCGATAAAACCACTTCCAGCTTGCTGAAACACACTGTTCTGGAGGCGGACAAAATGTGCCTAACACTGAGCGGGTTTTGCAGCTGAAACTGCAGCCAGGATGAGAAGCGTGCCTTTTCTAGCCTCAGCGATGCTCCTTAGTGAAAGGGACGTTCACATCACAGGCCGAACTGCGTCGCTGACCCTCTGGAGCTCTCCTTCACCGGGAGATGCTGCAGCAGAAGGAGCAGCCCCGCTTACACCCGACTGCTCATCTCGTACCCGTGGGGGATTAAACTGCGCTCGTTTCTCCCGGTAACACCTTGCACTGAGGCTGTGCTGGCCACGCCAGCTCTTGCTGAAGGCCAGCTCCCAGCGAGAGCGGGGAGGTGGCGGTGCCAGCGCTGTGCAGGGCTGCCCCACGCCAGGGCTCGGAGCTCACCGTCCCCTCCTGGTCCCCCGAGGCCTCCCAGGGTCACCTCCTCCCAGCGATGCCGCTCCACAGCCAGAAGCGGTGCTGAGCGTGCCCGGGACGAGGCAGCACCTCCTCTCCCAGAGGCTCAGGGGGGTTCGAACTCTCCCTGTAGCCCTTTGCCGATAGCTCTGCCTCCGTGATAATGGATCGCACGCGGCTCCCAGGGGCTCGAGCGGAGAGTGCTAATGCAGCCCGTGCACATGTTTCCGAGTGTGCCCATGCCTCCCTTGCTGCTGGAGGTATTAATGACAGCATCCATTAGCGGGGCTGGCAGATCCCCTTTCAGTACAACAGCAGGCTCTCAAGTGGCTGTCAAAATACCCTGCGAAGAGGGGAAAGAACAGGTCCCCGTGGGCCCTCTCCTAATTAAGGCCAGAGAGCAGACCGAAGGGTCAGATGCAAAGCGCGCGGCCGCGCTCGGCAGAAGTTCGGAGTCAGGTGCAGAAAACAAGGCTGGGGGTCAGTGCCCGAGGATGCCCCGGGGCGTGCAGCACGACTCAGCGCCGCAGCCCCAGACGTGCTCCTGCAGCGCCAGGCCCCCCGGCGGCGTTCGATCGCGGCACGCGGGCGATACGACAACCAGGAGCACGCAAAGCAGTGCCTGGGAGGATTGTTTGATCCAGCTGAACTGCGAACAGACACAACCTCAGCACTCGCAGAAGTTACTCCGTTCTCTCTTACTCTCCTCTGATGCGGACCGCGCCCCGAGCTCTCCCTGGGTACCACTTTCCTAATTTTTATAAAGGATTTAAAGGCCCGGCCATGCTGTGGCTGGGTTCAAAGAGCCCAAAAGCCACGACTCTTCTTGTCACCTCTTACAGAGCCCTGCCCAGCGTCCCACCGGTCTGCAGAGCAGCAGCACGGCACGCCTGCCCGGACCGGCCCCTTCCGAAAGGTCCCCACGTGTGTCAGGTCCTCACAGCAACCATGTCTGCGTGTGCAAGAGCCTGGCGAAGCAGAGGCGGTGGACACGAGGAAGCGAGGGAAGAAAACGATGTGCAAATCGGGAATCGGAGTAGACGGGGAGGTCTGGGCTGAAAGAGGCGAGCTGCAAAGCCAGCTGCTGAAGTGGGGAACAAAGCTGTAGTTTACCCAATAAATAATTAATCTAGAACTAATTAAATAATTCAAATCAGCTTAATTCTTACAAGTAACAGCTTTGCTCAGCCGCAGGGAAGGAAGCCGCGGGGGGAGGCTGTCACAGCTCGCCCTCCTCTCCCTGTCCCGGGACGGGGCTCCTCAAGGAGCTGACACCTGGGATGCAACTTGCTCCCACTCAAACGCAGCCCCCATATTCAGACAGCACCCTTCCCCTCCTCCTTTCGGATTTGTTTTAAAAGAGAGAGGAAAAAAGAACGTAGGAGCAGCACCAGGCAGCGCCTCGGTGCAGCGCCCGGCCCCAAAGAGGGGCCGGCAGCGACGCTGCGGGTGTTTGACTTTAATTCCCTGCTGCAGGGTGCGGGGGCAGCTCGGGAGCTTGCTG
Source organism: Anser brachyrhynchus (assembly GCF_964034855.1). Taxonomy (NCBI): domain Eukaryota; kingdom Metazoa; phylum Chordata; class Aves; order Anseriformes; family Anatidae; genus Anser; species Anser brachyrhynchus. The sequence goes on along the minus strand of NC_137720.1, from coordinate 2,933,680 downwards.
CCTTCCAGGAAGCCTTGCAACGTGCTGCTGAAGGAACCAAAGCGAGGAGACCCGGGGAAGTTAACTGGTCAAAGAGCACAGTGCTGGTGTTGCCTGCGAGCCCCCGTCGCAGCTGTACGGCGCCGCAAACCAGACCGAGCAGGAGGCTGCTCCTTGTCCCAGGGCGCTTACGATGGACGCACAAACACACGAGAGGGAAGCAGCCAGGGGGTGGACGCAAGGAAACAATGAGGCAGTGTTAGCTGAAAGGCCGCGGGTTCAGGACACCGTTTGGGGCATGATTCTCAGTGACATCGAGTGATTTCATAGGGCTGACTCACTCCGGGGCAGCTGGCACAGACCACGCTCCATCCCCAAACCGTCCCCTCTGCCACCCTGCGACTGCCCCTGCTGCGGGGCAGGGTTTTCCTTCCCCGGCTGCGGCGTGTGCCAGCCACCGGCCCTATCCAGGGCTCTGTGCTGTAGGAGGTGTTTGACCGGAGCGTGAGCCGGCGGGGGCAGGCTGGGCTCTGCTCTCAGTGCCGGCCAGGTCCAGCCCAAGCAAGAGAAAATCGAGGAGGATCTGGGATGCTGTCTCTTCCCTTTAAAGCGTGGGTAGCAAAATCTTATTCAGGCGAGGATTCAGAGGCCAGGTGGCTTCCCCAGCCCCAGCCCCACGAAGCAAACGCAGACCCGTCCCCGTCTTTGCTCAGGTGCGCTTCGAGGGCCGCCAGCAGCGAGCGGGGCGCTGGATTTCCGCAAGCAGCGACGCTCGCCGCGTCCCACGGGACAGAAAGGCAGCCCTTGCCGCGGGGGGCGAGGAGCAGCCCTGCCTGCTTCGGGCAGGCAGATGGGCAGGGAGCGAGGGGAAGCGGCAGCAGCTGGAGCGGGGGGAAGGCGCGCTCACAGCCCGGCTCCTGGCAGCGCCGCCGGCTGACGGGGCTGCGCTGGGAGAGCACCAGGGAACGCGGGGCTCCTTGATGCCTTACTTCAGATGTCATTGTCAACAGAGAGGGGGGAAATAAGATGCAAAACCACCGCTGCGTCTTTGCCAGATTTGCAAGGAAAGGGGCGCGCGTGCTGAAGCTGCTCCCGCGGTGTTTTTAGCCAGGAGGGCGCACGCAGCCCAGCTGGGTCTGCCCAGGCTGGCTGCAGGGAGCAGGGGCTGCGCAAACGGCTCTGGTTTGGTTTTGTTTGCTTTTGAGAGATCCTGGAAATCAGGAGGCCGCGGAGGGGGCCGGAAAACGCCCCTCCACCTACTGATGTGCCCTGCGGCACCAGAAATGCCTCGGTGCTCTTTTATCTCGTCTTAGCTATTCAAATGCTTTTTACTTTGAAGAAAGGCAGGAAATGCCCCAGCAGGCGGGGACCTCGCTGTGCACCCCCCTGCTCCCCCAGCACCCCCGGGAGCAGCAGCAGCGTTGCAGCGGGCGCAGCCTGCGGTGAGCCGGGTCCCCCCCGAGCTCTCCAGAGCAGGGGAGCGGATCGGGGCAGGCAGGACACCCGCAGGCAGCCACAGCCTGCCTGGAGAGAGTCAATTCGAGATGACTTTTTGACAAAATAATAAGAGGAAACTTCCTCCCTTCTCCCCCCAAGTATCCTGTATGATTCTGGCTTTTTTTCAATTGAAAAATATGCTACGAAAGCATTACTTTTGGAGGAGGGAGGAAGAAGAGCGGATGGTAAGGGGAGGAGGAGGAATAATTTCCCAAGGAAAAGAGCTCCTCCAGACCTCTGCATTCCTCACCAGGAAAAGACACCCTCGTGCTGGGCCCGTGGGGACGTGCAGCTGGACAGGGGGTCCTTAGAGAGCCACAGAAGCCCGCAGACAGTCGCTGTGTTTCTCTTGCAGGGCCACTGTCCCCGCTTGCCCGTAGAGACGAGGCCACAGGGGCCATAACCCGGCCGGAGGCGCAGGATGGGAGGCGCCGCGGGATTTGTCTGCACGTCCCTGGCTGTCGTCACCTGCGTGGGTAAGAGCAGCCCCTGGCCCCTCTGGGCTGGAGCTGTCGTGGGGTGGCCGAGAGGGACTCGGCGGGGTGCTTGGTCCCCGTCGGAGGTGCCAAGCAGGGCACAACCCGCTGCACACGATGCAGTGGTGCTCTGCTCATGGGGCACGAACCTCTCCGTGCTCAGCTTTCGTGGCTGTGGCATTGCCTGCTTCTCCCAGGTGGTTTTTGTAGCCAGGGAACGTTCCCGCGTTCACCCAACTTTGTTGCTTCGCTCTGGCCTCTGCACCGGGAGGAATTCTTTCTGCCAGCAGGGCTCGCTCGCAGTGAAGCTGCTTCCCCTCCTGGTTCTTCCAGGGATGTCTCTTCTGCCGTGCCCCGGCTGCAAAGCTTCTCCCATTTGGCATCCGCTGGGGATCGTTCCTGGATCTTGGGGAGTCTCAGGCTACATTTTGAAGGTCCCTTTTCAGCAGGGAGATGTTTCAGTTTAGACAGCTGAGAATTAGATAATGTCTTCAAGCTAATTCATCATCCCAGGAAGAGACTGCTTGGCTCTCCTTATAAATATCTAATTACCTTTTAATGTTCTGTGGGTCCCAGAGGAGGAAAAGGGAGGGGTGGCTGCCCTAGATTGGGAGGCAATTAGCCTGTTTGGAAATCAGTCTGACCCAAATCTGGTAGAGGCCGCAAGACGGAGTTGGGCTCTCCCATTAACCAGCTGAGTTCGTACAACTTGCTCCCCGTCCAAGCTGAGCCCATAAAAAATGACTCGCTGCAAAACCCTGCGAGGGTTGTTTTCTCTTGACCTTTGGCTGATGATGCCATGGATCTCGGGAACCAGCTGGGACAGAGAAATCCCCACTGGAAACATGAGTGAGGCACCAGGGACCGAATAATGGCAGCTCTAGATAAGGCTCAAGGAAACACTCTGGAGTGGGTGGAGATGGGACCCAAAAGCTCCAGGCTGGGTTGGTAACAGCACCCGTGCCTCTGCTTATCACCAAAACAATGACTTCCCAAGGATACGAAGAGGTTTAAAGCTTATAGTGAACAGAAAGGTGCCTCTAATGAATGAGGCTGTTAGGAAAGTCTAAATATCTCTCTGGCCTTTCTTCGCTGATTAAAGGCCACAAAAAAACCTCGAAGCCTAAGGCTACCCAAAGCGCTGTCCCTTTGTTCCTCAGAAGGCTTCTTTAAAAATAACCACTTTGATTTTGTGCACGTGTGTGTGTGTGTGTTCAGACTTCCCATAAAACCAGCTAATTGCCCGGCTCCCTCGCGTGCCAGGCTTCAGGCTGTGGTCAGTGCGCCGGAGCTAAGAATGCGCTGCCTGGGCTCGGTAAAAGGATTGCTGCACTCAGAAACTGGAATACATCTTGGAAAACGTTCAGCTGAGACATTTCTCATTTCCTGGGCTCCAAAGCCAGCGTGGGGCTCGGCACACGGTGTTCAGCCTCCTGGACACCCGGGCTTTCCAGCTCTGGCTATCAGCATATCCCAGACGCTAACAATAAAAACGCAGAGCCACGCGGCCAGAAACCTGCAGCTGATCAGCCTCGGAGGCGCTCAGATCTCCGCGATGATATCAATTCTCAACTCTTACCTATGTCCTGAACCTGTAACTGCTCAGTTACTACTTTAGCCTGCCGGTTGTTCCGCTTAATGAGGGACACCCAGGCACTTCACCTCCAGCACCAGCCGGGCACCTTGGAGCCGTACGCACAAAATCGTCCGGCCCTGTGGCATTGAGTACATGTGAGAAAATCAATGCCCGGCTGCTGGAGTCCACAGCCTTGGCAGGCAGAGAGGGACAGCAGAGGACAGCAGCGGGGTGCAGGCTCTGGGTGGAATCAGAAGGGGCGGTGAGCTAAGGTGGCCTGATTGGGAAAGAGCATCCCCCGAGATGAGGCATGCATGGGAGTGTCAGTAATATACAGAGTGTTTGAACAAGTAGAAATTATTTATTATATGCTACCAATTAATCTCAGAATGCAAAGCTGTTAATCCTTAATCCGTTCTCCACCACCCAACAGGACACAACGAACACACCACGTTCTTATTAATTCTCCATTAACTCACGATTATTTTAAGCGCCGGTCAGCAGAGAGCTATTTCCAGCTGAGACCTGCTCGGCACAGCCTCTGCCGAACCAACTGAGAGACCATTTCCAGCTTAGACAAGCTTCTCCTTTGTGAATATAGCTGTTTGAGAAGGAAAATGGCACCTACGCGGATCTGGAGGGAATACGACCCTCACAGAACCGCTTCTCTTCCCCCAAAGAATGAGACGCAGGCTGCAGCCCCCCTCCCTGGGTGACAGCAGGGACCAGCAGGCTGCTGCCTGCGAGGGGCTCCCTTGCAGCGGCTCATCCACGCTGGCAGGAGCAGAGGGCCCCGGTAATTGGGCGCTGCTCGGACACGAGGAGCAGACGCAGGCAGCAAACAGCTGCTCCGAACCCACCGAGCCAATTAGCCGGGCCCCTCTCCCGTCTCCGCACGCAGGAGCAGCCGGGACACGAGGCGAACCCCGGGAGCTACAGGTACGGGGCTGCTTCCCCCGAGCCCGGGAGAGCTGAGCTGGCCGCTCCCTGCTGGAAGTTCCTCTTGCATAAAACATCACACTTAGCGGAGTCGCTTAATTTAACCGCTGAGCATGCTGCGTACGGTAGGGAAGGAAACAGCTTGCTGGTTGGCATGGCGGTTTGAAGGCAGTTATTAATTCAATTACAGAGCACGGAAGGATCCTGGGGGCAGCTGAGCATCTCCTAGCTTATCGCTGCAGACCGAGGGGACTGTGCTGGGAAGCACGGAGCCTTGAGGCGGCTCCATCCCTGCGAGGGGACAGGCGTTCCTCCAGGTGCCGGGAACAGAACATCCTGGCAGCGATTACCTCGCCGGCTGTTTTTGCAGTCAAAGATTTCCAGGCGGCTTCTGCTTTGTTCTCGCCTCTCTGCATTGTCACTTCCACGAAGCCTGCGTGGAAGGGAGCCTGCTAGGGTTTGCCTTTTATCTGAGACGCAGAAGCAGTCGCTGCGGACAGCCGGCACCTCCCAGGGAAACATCGTGCCAAAGGGTGGCCTGGGCACGGCACCCCAGAAAGCAGGCAGGTGCTTGGGTTCCTCTCGTGCCTCTGCCCGAGCCAGGCTCCAGATCAGAACCAACCCCATGCCTGAACGTGAAAGCGGCAGGTTGGAGTTGAACTGAGAGCTGCTGATGCTGCCGAGGCAGGGACGGAGGGGGTCAGACTCCTGTGCAGGGAGTCAGCGGCAGAGCCGAGAGCTTACTGCGAAGATCCGGACTTCCCTCTCCCCTCCCTCGTCCTGGAGGACAAAGGAGGAACCAGGCAGCCAAGGTCTGTGCCGAGCAGAGAGCAGCACGTCCTCGCTGCCAGGACCAACGAGGGCACCCAGGCATCCCCAGCTCCAGCCCCGTCTGTGCAGGGCTGTACGAGAGGCGTGTGCCAGCGCTCCTCCGTGTGCTCAGCTTCCAGCGCGTCCGCTCCCCGCGGCACAGCAGAGACAGTGTGAGATGCTCGGTGGGAAGCGCACGCGGTCTGCCCGAGCCCTGCTTGGGGCTGGGCCGCAGCGACAGATGGGCTGTGACTTGCACGTTGCTCCCTCTTTTATTCTACATTTAGTTCTGATGCTGCCAGGGCCACCCTACAGAACCAAACATGAGGATTTGTAGAGAAAGCTCGGTTTTGCTCAGCTGGTTTCCGCTCCCTTGCAGTTTGGTGCCAAGCCCAGAGCAGCACCAGGACCTACGGGCCCGTGTTCGAGGAGCAGCCTGCCCACACCCTCTTTCCTGAAGGCTCAGCGGAAGAGAAAGTGACGATGGCTTGTCGAGCAAGAGCCAGTCCTCCTGCGACCTACAGGTGAGCTCAGCTGCTCTCAGACACCAAGCCTGAACCTCTCTGTGACTAAACACTGCGAGAATGGGTGTTTATAAGCTCCTGAGGAGACGTGCTGGAGAAGTGACCGTGGCTCTGGCAGGTTGGCACTAAACCAGAAAAAGAGCAGGGCGTGTCGAAACCAAAAACTGTCCCATGAGGAGTCCCGGAGGTTTGGTTCACAGGGCAGAGCTTGGAAACGCTCCCATCTGAATCCAGCCCTAGGTGGCAACATCCCAGCAGAGCCCCTCGGGTAATGCCGAGACATGAGGCGCTGGCACTGGGAGAGTTTTGCCCATCAGAGGGCTCCAGCCGGGTGGTCCCAGCAGAGATGGGGCTCCTCCCTGCTGAGGAATGACCAAGCCAAGGCCAAAGCCTCTCCCCTCTCTGTACCAGGACTAGGACACAACCATCAAGAGCTCTGCTTTCTATTCTCCACTTTCATATAAAGAAGATCACTACGTAGGAGCCAGTCTCCTTATCTCCACACGGTGTGCCATGCCCCCGGGGTCCCAGACATAAATCTAACTCAAATCCCAACACCACAGCTGGAAGAACAAACGAGCACAGCTCCTAACGAGGCACACGTGAGCACGCAGTTGCTATGCTTATTTTCCCCTCTCCATGCATGCTCCTGGCAGGTGGAAGATGAACGGCACGGAGCTGAAGATGGAGCCAGATTCCCGTTACCGGCTGGTTGCAGGCGACCTGGTGATAAGCAACCCAGTAAAAGCCAAGGACGCTGGCTCCTACCAGTGCGTGGCGTCGAACTCCAGGGGCACGGTGGTGAGCAGGGAAGCCTCCCTCCGCTTTGGCTGTAAGTCCCATGTTTGTCCCCACGAGGTAAAGGAAATGCAGCCACGGTGACGCTGGGGGTGAACTGAGCCCCCCGTACATACCCCGATAATAAAGGCTGGAGAGGAGCTCTCCTGTACGCGGAACCAGCATCGGCACTTGGAGAGGTCCCCGGGCGCTTCCCATTGCTGAGGAGGTGCCGCAGGAATTCGACGGGCTAGAGTCAGGAATATTTTCAGATCTCCCTCTGCAAGGCCACTGAAAAGATCGGCCTGCGGAGGGGGAGATAAAATAATGGCCCGGTTTCACTTTGCATGTTTAGTTTTGCAGGAGTTCTCTGCCGAAGAGCGAGACCCCGTAAAGATTACGGAAGGCTGGGGAGTGATGTTCGCCTGCAGCCCCCCTCCCCATTACCCAGGTAAGGGCTGCGGGTCCGGGGCCAGGGGAAGAGACGGGACAGAGCAAGCAGCTCCCAGACATGGGAATCGCTCCTTGGTTTCCATGGGAATTTCAGGGAAGCAATTTTTTTTCAATTCAGACTCCGTAAAGCAACAAAGCAGAGATAGGACTAAGCACGGGGAGAAAATAAGTACCATCCAAGGAGCAACTTCTGGGCTAGGAAATGGCCTGCTTGGCTTAATCCCATCCGAGAGGACGCTGGCAACGCGTGCAGTTTGTTCCTTTCTCTGCTCCCCACAGGCTTGTCCTACCGATGGCTTCTGAACGAGTTTCCCAACTTCATCCCAGCCGATGGAAGGCGTTTCGTCTCTCAGACCACAGGAAACCTTTACATCGCCAAGACGGAGGCTTCCGACCTGGGGAACTACTCGTGCTTTGCCACCAGCCACATCGACTTCATCACCAAGAGCGTTTTCAGCAAGTTCTCCCGGCTCAGCCTGGCTGCAGAGGGTCAGAGCTCCTGGATTATCCTGAGAGGGCTGGGGGAAATGCAAAATTAACAAACCGCCTCAAAGCACACGGGCTCCACGGGGCCCTAAGCACTCACCCACCAGGTTTCCAGGGGAGCTTAAGAGCTTATAAAAACATTAATTGGCTGGAGCCTGGGGGAAGCAGCCCTCTCTTACGGCTCTGCTGCTAGCGCTGCCATCAGGGGGGTTGCTCTGTTTGTCTATAAAGTAGAAATGGCACCGGGAACAGCCTGGGCAGGCTCGCGTACCCCTGAAACCGCAGGTGACTTTCTGCCTTCGGTGACCTTGCAGAGGTGCAGCTAAAGAGGCCTCTCGGTCAGAGTGAAGGGAGTTGAGTAGGTAGGAAATCAAGGAGAAATAGTCTTGAGGTGCTGTAAATGGAGGTTTTTAGAGACCTTAGTAGAAGCTGTTTTAAAAGGAAAACGAAACTTAGCCTCAGCCCACCCATGAGTTACCCGTAGCCATGAAGGTTTTTCAAAGCAGTGAAACCTTGGAGGTATCTTTGCCCTCTAAGACCTCACGCGTGCGATTTTGAAGTCATCCAGAACTCCTCAACAGTGCCTTCCTTTTAACAGACGCCAGGCAGTATGCACCCAGCATAAAGGCCAGGTTTCCTGCAGACACCTACGCTCTGGCCGGGCAGATGGTGACTTTGGAGTGCTTCGCCTTTGGAAAGTGAGTGCAGCGTCCGCGTCGCTCGGGCTCGGGGAGGGGAGGGCCTCACAGACCCCGCAACTGTCGCAGCCCCTCTCTGAGGGATGTAGACCAGGAGGGGGAATAGCAGGAGGGATGGAGGGGTGAAACCAAGCTGTTCTGCTGGCTGAGGCCCAGCTGGGCTGGGAGCTGGCCGAACAGGGATGGAGTCACACCCCGCTGCACAGCACGGGCAGCCTGCTGCACCAGACCCCAGGGCTGGGCTTCACCGGGTTTGCTTTCCCGTAGCCCCGTTCCTCGGATAAAGTGGAGGAAGCTGGACGGTTCGCAGGCCTCCAAGTGGATCTCCAGCGAGCCCCTCCTGCAGATCCAGGACGTTGGCTTTGAGGATGAAGGCACTTATGAGTGTGAGGCTGAAAACATCAAAGGGAGGGACACCTACCAGGGCCGCATCATCATTCAAGGTAACGCAGTCAAACCCCACGCCTTTCCAGGGCACGGCGAGATGGCCCAGGCAGCAGAGTGAACCTCTGGGAGAGGAACACCCACCCTTGACCCTGCCTCGTATCAGCCCCAACTAAACCCATCGCAAAGCCCTGACAAAGGCTATTGCAAGCATAGGGAGACCTCATAACTTGGCCTAAAATAATTGTAGCAAAAATGAGGTAACCAGGGATGGGAGCGCAGAGTTAGAAAAAGCAGACTTGGCTCTCACCCAAAGTCTTCTCCACGCCTGGGCTCTTTGCACAAGGGTTAGTGCTTGGAGCTATTCATCAGACCTAGACAAGCTGCAAACTTAACGTGGTTCTCCTCCCAGTCCGAATCCAGTCTTTCCTGAAGGCCAGGAACGGCTGCGTTTACTCTTAGGAAGAGAAATCACTATTCTTCCTCAGATCTGGATTCTGCCATAATTCTGTGCAGCCCACATGCACAGCCGCAGCCAGACCCATGGAGGACTCAGCCTTGCATCGCTGCACAAAAGGCAAAGGCTGTTCCTATGGTGAAACGCGCCGCGATAAATAAATCTGCCAGCAGAGATGACACAATGAGCATCCTTCTGCCTGCCTGGCACGGCGCGCCTCTCATCTGATCCTCTTGGCTCTGCCACCCTCTCTTGCTCCTTTGCAGCTCAGCCGGAGTGGCTGAAGGTGATCACGGACACGGAAGCCGACATCGGGTCCGACCTGCGCTGGAGCTGCGCGGCAGCCGGCAAACCCCGGCCGGCGGTGCGCTGGCTGCGGGACGGGCAGCCGCTCACCTCCCAGGTACCGCCACGGGCAGCGGCGGCCCTGTGCGCCCCACGCCTCGCAGTACTGAACCTGCTGCTCCACACTTAGAGCCCCTTCCGCCTCGCTGCAAATCCATCTCGACCCCGGTTTGTCACCCCTCTTCCATGCGCCCCCATGAGGCTGCAAAGCGGTGGCATGGTCCTTACCCACAGCAAGTTCCTCCTCCCGTCACTGCCATCCCAGCCATTGTTTCATGCAGCTGCAGGAGCTGGCGGCCGGTTCTCAGGGCGGATAAGTATCACCTTGGACTTGCCGTTGTATGACCTGCAAGTTGCTGCTCAGGCACTCAGAAGTCTCAGCAGACAGCACGGTGATGCGTGGTGCTGGCTGGACGCAAAACACGGCCCACGTTTTCTCCCACAGAAAACCAGGCTGGCTCCAAACTGCCACACGAGGCTGTAATGAAACTCAACCCTGAACACACGAGGCTTGAGTTCCATTTCTGTTCTTCTCATCTAATGGGTTCGTCCTCTTGTTTGCACAGAACCGCATCGAAGTGAGCGGTGGAGAGCTGAAATTTTCCAAGCTAGTCCTGGAGGACTCTGGCATGTATCAGTGTGTGGCTGAGAACAAGCATGGCACAGTATATGCAAGTGCTGAATTAACAGTGCAAGGTAATTTCTCATTCCCCAGTGCTCTGGCTTTCAATGGGACACTGAAGCATTTTAGATCTCTTCCTGATATACTCTGCTGGCAATCTCAGAGTAAGATGAGAGCAGACAGATACTGCTTCACTCACCATTGAAATATAGCTGCTGGCTCAGCAAGAGGCTCTACAACCCTTTAAAATTTGAATCTCGTGTAAGCTCAGTAATGCTGAAAGAGCACAAGGACATCTGTTTAGCTACAGAAAGTGTACAGGACAGACAGCAGCACGACCAGCTCCCTTCCATTACACAACCTTCCTCTTTTGGGGAGGAAACATGTCAAGGAAAAGAGCTTGGTATCCACCCAGCCTGCTTAGCTGGGTGGTGACCGGAACCGGGCTGAGGCCAAACTTGCTCCACGTGAGTCTAACAGCTTAATTCCTTATGGGCAGTAATGCCAGAGATAAACTAAAGGCCCTAAGCTGCAATTATTTAAAGTTAATGCACGGCAATGCACCAAATTAAGGCCAATTCCAGGAGGAGTTTCAGGCAAGCTGGGTGTCTGCACTTACACCAGCTGATTTTGGTCGGGATACTGAAGGGAATATCCTCTACATTTTCAAAAGCAGCTGTTCTTGTGCCTCTCAAAGACCTTGCACTTGTTAGGGTCATACTGCCATCGCTCAGTACGACGCGTGCCACCTAACACCTGCCTTGGCAGGCGTTTGACAGCAGCCGGCAGCAGAGGAATCGCGCCTTCATCCCGCTCTCCAGATACTGCCATGCTTTGTTACCAGGCCATCTAACAACGAACCAATACCTAGCTACACGGCAGTTAAAATACTTACATAGCAGGGTTTTCTAATCGTTCCTTAATCCTCTTTTTTTCCCCCCATAGCCTTAGCACCAGATTTTAGACTAAACCCGGTGAAACGACTGATACCTGCAGCCCGAAGCGGGAAGGTCATCATCCCATGCCAGCCAAGAGCAGCACCAAAAGCCACTGTGCTCTGGACCAAAGGGACTGAACTTCTGATCAACAGTAGCAGGTAGCAGCACAGAGTACCCAGAAACCATAGCTAAAATCACTTCTTTTTTCTTGCCAGAAGACTGGACTCGATGATCCAAGCGTGCTGCTACATCCCTAACCACACACACTTTGTTATTCCTCTAGTTCCTGCTTTAAAAAACCTCTTACGTAGTATTTGTGGTCCTGTCTCTATCATCAGTTTGTCTAAAACCAACAAGAGCTGGAAAGTGTTTGGCAGGGGTGCAGAGTGAACAGACATTTTAACCTTCTTTCCTGTTATGGCTCTTCTTCATTTCCAGGGTGACTATTACCACAGATGGCACCTTGATCCTCCAGAACATAAGCAAATCTGATGAGGGGAAATATACCTGCTTTGCTGAGAATTTCATGGGCAAAGCCAACAGCACAGGAATCCTCTCCGTTCGAGGTAGAGATGTTTGGCTTGACTTGGGGTCAATCAAGCAGGAAAGGGCTAAGAATGTCACAGTGTGAACTGAAACTTAATTCTCCTCTCTTTACACCCCCAAAAGCAGTACAGTACTCAGGGAATCAGAGACATTTCAGCCTGTACAGCAGCAAACCTTCTGCCCGACCCACCCAAGCACACCTACCGACAACTGGCCCTTGGGAAAAGCACTTCTATTTTCTATCCGCCCTAATCCCTCATCTTCCTCTTACAAAACTACAGCTAGCTCCCGTTAGAGAGGGACGACAACAATTTAGGAAGTGTTAGGTCATTTGGATGCTCCACCCCAGTAACGTAACTCTGGCACACGGAGGCCATTTGCAGCTAACAGCCCTCCCTCCTCTTTCCCTGCAGACGCCACCAAAATCACGTTGGCACCATCTAGTGCCGACATCAACGTCGGTGAGAACCTTACCCTGCAATGTCACGCGTCCCACGATCCAACCATGGACCTGACGTTCACCTGGTCGCTGGATGATTTTCCCATCGACTTTGACAAGTCGGAGGGGCACTACCGGCGTGCCAGTGTGGTGAGTAGAAAGGGGAATTGTGTGCCACCAACAAGGTCATAAAAATAACACCAGCATCTTCGTTTGCGTGCCAGATGCTGGGTTGAGATGAGGCACGTTCAAACGCTTTCCCCACCGTGTCTCCTCTTCCCCACGCAGAAGGAAGCCGTCGGGGACCTCACCATCCTCAACACCCAGCTGAAGCACTCGGGGCGGTACACGTGTACAGCCCAGACAGTCGTGGACAGCGCTTCGGAGTCAGCCACGCTGACTGTCAGAGGTAATTTCCCCGCTCCTTGCAAGCCTGAAGTACCAGCACGGTGCTTGCAGGGATCGGCTTGCTCCTCCCTTGCAGTCACGTCATGATCTCACTTTTGAATTAGACGGGAGAGTCTTGGCAATTTTAAAAGAACCAAAATTTGAGGTGACGATTCCTAGGCTAAAGAAAATAAAAGGAAAGAAGGGCTTGATTTTAATTCATGACGTGCAGAATACAAAGAGCAGTAAGCCGCCAAATCTCTGACATCTTAGTAACACGGACATCTGTCTCCACCATCCCAGGACCTCCAGGCCCCCCCGGGGGCGTGGTGGTGAGAGACATCGGTGACACCAGCGTCCAGCTGAGCTGGAGCCGCGGCTTTGACAACCACAGCCCCATCGCCAGGTACCTGGTTGAGGCCCGGACCCTGCTCTCCAACAAGTGGAAGCAGATGCGCACCAGTAAGTGTCCTGGGGCAGCGGCTGCAGCGTGGCCCTGCTGGCCCGGCTCAGGGACAGCTCCTTGGTGAGTCCTTGCTCTGCGCTCGCACGCTGCCTACTCGCTCTATTCGCTCTCCTCTCGTTATTGGATTATATAGATCCTGTAAATATTGAAGGCAACGCCGAGACAGCCCAGGTGGTGAACCTCATCCCTTGGATGGATTACGAGTTTCGGGTCTTAGCAAGCAACATTCTTGGAGTCGGGGAGCCAAGCTTACCCTCCAGCAAAATCCGTACCAAAGAAGCAGGTACGTGCAGATATGCTCAGAGGAGAAAAGGGGAATCAGAGGCACCTACCCTACACGCCAGAAGGGGAAGGCTGGCTTGCAACAAGCCTCGGGCCCCGGCAATTAGTCTTCTCCTTGAGTGCTCCTAGAGGTGAACCCACCATGAAATTTTCTGCCTTTCTGCCCGTTTACACATCAAAGACAAAGCAGTGCCAGAACTGGCAGCCAGCCGCACCAGCGTTAGTTACAATATATTAAACCGTTATAAATCCTAGCTTCAAATACTGTACGGTCTGGGCAGTAAAGCTTAGAAGAGGAAAAGAGCCCTACTATATATATCACAGAGCACAACTGTGCAAACACGAGATAAATTTCCCAGCTGTGCATGTTGATTCTATCTTCTGTAGCTCGAACACATACGCAGAAGGGATGTAAGACCAGCAGGAGAAATGCTCTCAACATAATGAATGCGTATTAGCTCCATTCTAATTTAAGCTCTCCCACATACTCCTGCTTTGAGCTTGATTCTCACCCCCTCTTAGAAATGCTGCCCACAAATAAGCACGCCAGGGACTAGCCAGTGTTCGAGACCTCATTGCCACAGACATCTGAAATCCTTACAGCTAAAAACGGAGACCAGCACTTTTCTAATGAGCTGTCAAAGCCTGGCTGCTCCCTGTCTTTGTGCTCCTCTTCCCCACTCTCCTTTCTTTACCCAACCTGCGCTGTCTGCTTTTGTTTGGGGCCGTGACAGCACCCACTGTGGCACCATCTGGGCTCGGCGGCGGCGGAGGGGCTCCCAACGAGCTTATCATCAACTGGACGGTAAGCCAGCACCGCTCCAGCCTCGGAGGCTGGGACAGGGCCAGGGGGAGGAGCACGAGCCATTTCTCTGGGGAAGTCAGTGCTGCAACACAACCGCCACGTGCGGTCGTGCCAAACACTGTGTGTAGTGGCAGTCCCAAAGTCTTGCCCGTTTGAATGGGATGCGCACAGCCACCGGAGCGGCTTTGCTCACGGTGGGTGTAAGCGAGTGCCCAGCCCCTTTCCATGCTCCTTTCTCTTTCCGACCCCTCGCAGCCCACGCTACGGGACTACCAGAACGGGGACGGCTTCGGCTACATCTTGTCATTTCGCAAGAAGGGCACCCAGGGGTGGCTCACCGCACGGGTGCCTCACGCGGAGTCTCTGCACTACGTGTACCGCAACGAGAGCATCGGGCCCTACACCCCCTTCGAAGTGAAGATCAAAGCATACAACAGGAAAGGAGAGGGCCCAGAGAGCCTCACTGCCATCGTGTACTCCGCAGAAGAAGGTAAGGAGGGCTGCGGAGGCTCTGAACTCACGGTGCTTCGCCCGATCAGCCACGGTGTCGGAGCTCACCGGTGGGAGAGGCTTCTTTTGCTCAAAGAGCAGCCGGTAGCAAAGCGTAGACTTTATCTTGTGCTTCAAGTACCCAGATAGCTGTTTCCCTCAGCACACCCCTGACTGTACACCGAGAGCAGACAGAGATCTTCACAGCCTGCAGCTGTGGGTCTCCTTGACCTACTAAGTCCCTAAATCCCTTCCCTGTTCTTTGCTCCGCACACATAGTGCCAGCTGTCAGGCTGCGAGTTATCGGTGCTGCAGGCGAATCCCTCCGTTCAAGTACAGTGAATACGCTGCCCTGAGGTGGAAGGAGGATTTTATTCCCTTTTCGTGTCTTTTCCAGAACCGAAAGTGGCTCCGTTCAGAGTTACGGCCAAGGCTGTTCTGTCCTCGGAAATGGACGTGTCCTGGGAGCCCGTGGAGCAGGGAGACATGACCGGCGTGCTTTTGGGCTACGAGGTGCGAGACGTGGGAACAAGGGATGCTGAAATGCACAGGGAGAGCCCAGCAAGGGAAATTCCCCTAGGCTAAGCAAGATGAAAGGAAACAGCATTTTGTTTCCAAAGATGGGGGATAACGACAGCATGAGGCTCTTACGGGGCCACTGCTAGTACTCCTAAGAGTACCTGCCTCTGCTCACAGGCTGTAACCTTATTGCTGGGCACACGCTAGGTGAAACGCTCAGAAACAAATACCATTTGCAGATGCCTCTTCCCTTCCTGAACACTCTTCTATTTAGATCCGGTACTGGAAGGATGGCGACAAGGAGGAGGCAGCTGACAGAGTGCGAACAGCCGGGCTGGTCACATCAGCTCACGTAACTGGCCTAAACCCCAACACGAAATACCACGTCTCGGTCAGAGCTTACAACCGCGCTGGGACCGGGCCCCCCAGCCCCTCTACCAACGTCACGACCACGAAGCCACGTGAGTGAGCCCCGACCACCTCCGGCCCGAGCATCCTACTCCCCCGGGCAGCCGTTTCCTCCAGTGGACCCCCAGTGATCAGCAAATCGATTAGCTTTTACCTCTCGGTGCCCTAAAGCCATTTCAGCTAGTCAATAAAACAGTTCCCTGAATGTCCTCGGATCTGCCTTGTGGTCTGCGCACCGCTTATTTGAAAAAACCCGTGCTCAGAGTCACAGTCATAAAGAAATACCTTGAGCCCTGCAGGGAGAAAACATCATTTGTTACCAATAGCACCTGGAAAAAAATATATACCGTGTTTTTCCTTCTCTTCTGAAAGAACATTGTGCTGTTTGCTAGGATACTTCCCATTACACCAACCAGGGTGGTGCCACCAGCCTTACCAATTAGAGTCCCAGGAGATTCACACGGGCAGCACAACCTCCTCCACACCCCCTGTCTTGCTGAAACTGTCTCGTTTTGTCTCTCTTAGCACCGAGGAGGCCACCTGGCAACATCTCCTGGACTTTTTCGGGGTCTACGGTCAGCATCAAGTGGGACCCCGTGGTGGCACACGCGGACGAGTCTGCAGTTACGGGGTACAAGGTACTGCAGCACGCAGCTGGCCTCTTACACGTGGCCCCGAGGGAATCGCGGTGAACACAAACTCAGACTCGCTTCTCCCAACAGATGCTCTACCGGCAGGATTCCCACTCCGCTCCCACGCTGTACCTGGCCAGCAAGAGCCGGATCGACATCCCGGTCCCTGAAGACTTCACTCACGCCTTTGTGCAGATCCGGGTGACGGGGCCCGGGGGAGACGGGGTCCCCGCCGAAGTTCACATCCTCCGGAACAGTGGTACGTACGCTTCTCTGACCACACGCACCCCGTGCACAAATGCTGCTTACAGGGCGCGTCACAGACCACCAAAAAACAAGCCCAGTTCGCCTGCAGGACTACCTGCCTGTAGACGATAATCCCCTGCCACGGCTCTTTGACAGGCGATGACTTTGTCACCGCTCCTGCCCTCCACGGCCAACGCAGCGCAGTAGCACAATAATGTTTTTAAATCCCCCTTTCCCTTCCAGGAGCCCAGGGAACACCTTGCCCTGGTGTTTTATGTCAAATCTCTGGAACCGGTCTGCGGTTCCCTTTTGTTTGATTAAAGGAACTTCTGAAGTACCCCTCCCCAGCACTGCACCAAGTAACCTCCCTCCAGACTCTGAGCAACCTTTTAGTCTGGCCTGACCCCACGTTCATTATTTGCAGCTAAAGCCCTCAGGTCCCCCACTCCCACCCAAATCACACTGCCTAAGAGTGAACTCCTCACTCCGCTTCTGGGCCCCCGTCTCAGCCCAGCCCCAGCTTTGGGGCAGTGCAACCACACGGTTGCTCCTTCCCTGCTCCCTTCCTTTCAGGGACGAGTATGATGGTGGAGGACTCCGTGACGAGGCCGGTGCCGCACGCTGTCATCGTCGCCAACTCGCTCGTAATGCTGGCCCTGATCGGCTACCTGGAGCTCTGATGGTGGCCAGCGCAGCCGAGGACTCCCGGACACGCTTCCTCCCAAGGCAGCGGGGAACTGCTCAATATTTGGCTGCTGCAACTTCGTCTGTGTCACAGCAGCTTCACAGAGAAAGGATTTGACAACGATGTTTTAAGGGAGGAAGAAACGAAACGGCTTTTTTTTTTCTTTGGAAGAACACAAGATTTCATACAAGACATGGGTCTTTAACCAAGCAAAGTTTTTTTAAAGAACTGAGTAAAATAAGGAATTCTACGTGAATTCTGACAGCCAACTGCCCCATACACTGTATCGAGTAGGTTTTCTGCCTTATGAAGCCATGTACTAAAATACTCAGACTGCTAAACTAGACTTTTTTTTTTTTTAATACGTACAGTGTATTTGTGGGAGGGGAAGGGGAGGACGGGGACTGAGGATTTCAAAGTGAATTTCAGGATTTCAGCATGTTCCACACCAATCCCAATCACAGCCATTTCTAATGAATTCGGGGATGGGATTATTTCCCCTGTAATAGGAGCCAAATTCTGCAGCAACCAGCCCAAGGAGATAAAGCCACAAGAGAAATCGATCTCTGCCCCATCCTGAGGAGATGGGTGAACACAGAGGTTAGATTGTGAAAATCTTTTTTTATGCCACTGGTGTTAACTTGCAGCCCCAGCTTACTGTTTGTACCAACTGCCATGCTGTGAGGTGCAATGCTCAATGTTATCCATATCCCACGTGGTTTTGGGGGTGTTTTTGTTCTGTTGTTTGCTTCTTTCCTTTTTGTTTGGGGAGGAGAAGGGGTAAGTCAAAGACACACTTTTCCAGCATCCAACAGTTTGGAGAGACAGATCTGCCCAGTACAGAAGATTTCAACGTATTTAATTTCAATACAGAGAGGATCTTAAAGAAGGAAGAGGAAAGAATATCGCATAATGTAACCGGGAGCTGGAGACTCAAGCCATCGCTGAGGCAACACAGAAAATCTGGAGCTCCAGCCTGGATAAGTCACCTGGCTGCCAGGTCCAAGCTCGCACAGTGAACGTACGTGGGGGGACTGGCACCCCCAAGCTGTACAGGGTTGTTGGGGTGCCCCGCTAACTGAAATGGCTGGAAATTGTTGTTGCCTGTTAAAATCCCACACTACGGGGAGGGCCTGACATGCAGCTCCTACACTAGCTGCCAATTCCTTGCTCCAGCTGATCATTTCAAACCTAACGTGTCCTAGGCTTTAGGGAGCACTTAAGAGATTACACGCGTAAATCCCTGGCCTCCCGGAGGAGCTAGCCCTACTGCATATACCCCCAGCATCCCATTACAGTTTTGTCGTGTCTGGCCTACCCTGGAAGTGAGAAGGTAAACGCTCCGGGAGGGTCGGGGTGTGCAGCGCCAACAGCAAGGTGCGAGGAGGAAGGTAGGTCCCTAGGTGCTTAGGGAGAAATGTTTTAAGAAACAAGCAAGGAAAAACTAAACTTAAGTAGAATAAACATTTAGAGGACAGCTACAGCAAAAAGAAAGGGCGCTTCAGTTTCCCATATAGACGATGCCTTGAATAACGCCCAAAAACCCAAAAACCGTGATGGGCTGAGGCAGGCAGTGAAGGCAGGGACCCTCCACCCCCCGAGCCTGCCCACAGCTTCCACCTTGCTCTGCAGCTCTCCATCAGGAACCCCCTCGCTCCCTCTGGCCAGTTCAAACACTTCTTTAAGGACAACTGCTAAATATAAATTATATTTTTGTATGATCTAAGTTCTTGAAGACTTTAAAATATTTCTATTGACGTTTGGAAGCTTTTATTTGTTGGCAAAGTATTTTATGTTGTTAATTCCGCATTTTTGTTACCACCTCCGTCCATCCTGCTGGGCTTTCAACCTTTCTTCCACAAAAGATGGGACGAAAGGAGAATTAGGAATCCAGTGTTAGCTCAAAAGCAAAGCAAATTAGGGCTTGATTGATATGCAGTACTAGTGGTAGCCACGAGGAAAATATTTAGGAGGCATAATCTAACTGGACCTACGGAGCTCCAAAGCACTGCAGAATGATTCCCCCAGCAGCCCTGCAGAGGACAGGCCCGGTTTGGGAGAACAGCAAATGAAAGAAGAAAAATGAAGTGATGTGCCCAAAGGGTCTTCACCGCACCGAGACGCAGAGGCTGGAGGCACTCCGGGTGGATCCTGCGGAGCGCCCAGCACTGCCGGCTGGGACCAGAATCAAAGCCCTCATCCCAAAGACATCTGCTGTGCTCCTCGGGAGGAATCGCCGAGCTGGAGGAGCTGCTTTGGTGCACGGCCGCAGCCAGAAGGTCCACGCCGGTTTCGGGCACAGACTCTGCGAGAGCAGCTGTGACGCCCCACCGCGCCGCCTGCTTACCCACGGGCACGGCTGGGCGCCCTCAGGGGGCGCACGCTTGGCACCTGCAGGGCAAACGAACGTGCCCGGACGGACAAACTCACGCGAGTCAGCAAAGCAAAGCTAAATACTGCCATGAAATTCAAGGACGGAGGTTCAGCATCAGCCTAGGTGTAACCGCACGGGCTGTGCGATGTCTCTTACACGGACCTGGTCTCACCAGGTGTTTCCGGCAATACTGGTGACTGTGCCTGGTATATTCAACTTTACGGTGTTGGAAAACAAGATGATTTATAGCGTGGTGAAAACAGTATCGAAATGCCGCAGTGCCACGGGGTTTGAAATAGCAGCTACCTGCGCCATTTCCCTGGGAAGGTGAATACATCTTCCATAGGTTTATTTGTTAAATTAGAACACAGGCACATTATATAAGTGAAAAGCTTCATGAGTTGGATTTCAAATGTTGCAGTTAGCACCGCCCTACGTTGCAAATGTGCTGATTATATTCTAGGGTGTAAATTCATGGAACAGTATTACCTGAAGCCTTTAAGTGACACGTAGGTCCCCTTCAAAGTTAAAGGTTCTCAAATTGGATTCAACTACGCCTCTTTTTTGAAAAGGTAAGTACAGGCTGCTTCCTCAGTACGCATTTGAAACCAAAATGCTGATTAGTTTTTGCAGTGTTTTAAGGATCACACACAGAAGCAAAAAGGTATGACCTAGAGACAGCCACAAGCGCATTCCAACCACCTGCTCTAACACCAGCTCTGACGCTCTGTTCTCCGTCCATTGCTCCAAGCAGTTCTCTCACCACTTGCTGCCTCAGTTTCCCCTTCCCGAAGAGCAAGGCAGGAGCAGGTCACCGCGCATCTGCAAGTTCTTTGCAGTTTGCACGTTTCTGTGTATTCACGCCCCTGCCACAGGTGCGATCGGAGCTCACGGAGGGTGTCAGAGCTGATTTAAACCGCCCAGCTCGGGCACCAGGAACATTTCAGCAAGGTGGGACAGCCGCTGCCAAGTCCCTGGGGCAAACGTGCCCTTGTCTCTGCGCTGGCCATAGCTGGCCACTGCCTAACCCGGCCAGCCACTGCCCAGCTGACACCAGTGCTTCCCGTGCATTATCACAAAGAAACTCTGAAAAAAATGTGCGTGGTCACAGGGCAGTCTCTGCCCCACGGACGCTGGAGGGATTTGCTGATACTCCAAAGACAAGACAGCAGCATGCCACAAAGCGCTGCAGGTGAGCACAGGGGCACACGCTGGCTGAAGGACAGGGGCGGCAGGGGACAGTGAAGGTTTTCCACCTGCAGGGAGAGGCCAAATTCAGGCCAGGGCAGTTGCAGGCTAACCGCCCCCCCCTCCAGACCAGACAGCGCAGTTTTTGTACATAGACACAACCACGTTCTGACAAAATGTTTTTCTGGTTTACTTATCAGGGGTTAGGCGACATTCAGAGAAGGATCCGCGCGCACACCTAGCCATTTAGCAAGGCACAGCCAAGGCAGCGTCTGTACCTAGTTAAACTTATAGAATATAACCTTATCCAGGCTGTAAAAAAAACCCTAAATGTAAAGCCTAACCAAAGCCATCAAGAGGAGAAAAAGATGCGAAAAACTTCCCGTGACACCAGTTAGAGCTTCCTAAAATGCAGCACAGGGGTTAAAAGGAGAGAAAGGAAAGGTGTTCAGAGCCAGGGGAGAAAACTTAGATTTCAACATCTTAACTGAGTTCATTGGGTTTACACCGTCGCATTAGGCTGCAAATCAATTTCCTGTCTCATTAAGAATCCCCCACATGTAATTGCTCTGAGCATTTACTTTAGGGATTAACTTACAGGGATGAGTTAAGTGCCTGCTTTCTGCTCTCAGCACTGTGATGGCTCACTAAGGGAAGTCATCTCATTTCACAGGGTCCGCCTTACTTCTTGGCAGCAAAACCAACCTCACGAGGATGCTGCGAGGAGTAAGCAACACGGGTGAAGCGTTCTGAGACTCCCAAACGAGCGGAGCTAAACGGTTCTGATTTATTTGTATTTAACACACAATAACCTACCTGATGCTACTGAAGTCACAGACTGAGCGTTGCATTCATGGCTTTAGGTTGTCTGGGCTAAATTCAGCACTGGGCTATGTGGGTTTGAATCAGGAACAGCTCAGATGTAGATCAGGATAGACTTAAATGTTGTGCCGGGAACGGGAGATGCTCCACGCCTTTCATGCCTTCACCCACGTCAGTTAATGCCTGGGGGTTCGCAACCTGACCTGCTCTGAACATGCAAAGCTCTCCCCCATCCGCACGAGCCCTCTGCTGGGAATATTTTAATCCAACGCCACTAAACACGGACAGGGCAGTTTTCTTCTCTGTAACTTTGTTGTACGCTATTTTTTTAAGAAAAAACAAAGGGGGAACACTGTAAGCATACTGTATTTACTGTAATTATGGTTATTTATTGGCTACGGTAGCACGCAGTTCATAAATAAAGACCTTCAGAGACTTTAGACAACTCCTGGAGTCTGGAGTGCTTGTGTCCAGCTGTAAATGCGTCGGGTACCTCGCTTGCTCAGGAGTCCCCCCGGCCCTGGAGTATTTTCCTGACTGCCCATTGCACGCACTCACACAAACAAGGAGCCCAGCGAGACCCCATCCACGTGGAGCTGAACTCCTCAGCAAAAGTTAATTCAATTAAGATACAGTAAACTCTAACTCTATCCCGTGACAACGATAACTAATGGAAAGAGGAGAGACTGTCCTTGGGGCAAGGAACTGAGGTTACTGAGGGTCTGGTTAAATACATCAACGTAACGTGCTTTACCTGGCTGTATTCCAACGGCTAGAAAGCCACGCTGGAAAACTCTAGTCAGAAATCCCATGCAGCTTATTAGCAAAAAGGGTAATTGATTTTCGAAATAACTTGCCAAAAGAGCTTCATCATCAATAGCAGCCTTTACACCAAGACTGGAGATCTTCCAGGAAAGATATCCACGAGATCAGCCACGAGCTAGCAGGCTCACAAAGGTTCACTTACATTACCGAAAATAATTTCCATCATTGCAGGAGGCACTGCATGAAATCACCTGGTCTACGTTATGTCAGATTAACTCATCACAGTCATCCCTTCTGGCCTTAAAAAAATCCATTAGCTTCCTTCCACCTTCAGGAAGGGTGCCAAGAGATCAACCGGAGCAGCCGTGCGAGGTGCAGGCCTGCGGTCCCCGCTGGAGTTGTGCTGAGGAGTGGACAGGGGAGAAGGGGGCTCAGCAGCACCAGCCGTAGGAGATGTCACCCAAACCCCTTCCCTCAGCCCATCCGGGACGCATTTGCTTTTATGCAGCCTGTAAAGCAATTACCACATTTAACCATTTCCATTTACAGGCTATAACCCTATAAAACAGCTCACAAAAAAAGACAAGGAATACACTTTAGAGTAAAGCGCCGCAGATCCAAGTCTCATCTTTGGAACAAAGGCAGAAGGGCCCCCTTCAGCAAAAACACCGTAAATAACCCCAACTGCTCCCCCGAAGCTGGCTTGTAGGCTGCCAGCTCCAAGGATTTCCGAGGCTGTCGAGAGAGCACCGTTACTGCCCAGCCCCAGGCAGACCCAGAGCCCCCTCCAGCACCAGCTCTCCCCACAGCACCCCCGGGCGCACGACGGCTGCAGCAGGATGGGCGGCCGGGAGCCACCGCGAGCCCCAAGGGATGGCGAGGAGGAAGAAGGGGAAGACGGTAGGGAGTACGGCGAGGAGGATGGTGCAGAGCAGCCCCTTCTTTTCCAAGGAGCCCCAGCTGCCCCAGGGGGAGGTGCCACATAACAAGGCGATCGCAGGGAGGGCAGGATGAGGCCCCAGGAGGCCGGGCTCAGCTGCGCTCTGGCCCCTCGCAGGCTCCTGCCCCTCTGCCCCATGCTGCGCGGAGCCGCGGGCGAGCCGCTCGGCGCTGGAGCCCCGTAATTAGCTCTGGGAGTTCGGCAGCAAAGGGGCTTTGTAAAGGGCAGGGAAGCGTCATTAAAGCACCCAGCAGGGAGCGGCCGGGACGGAGATGAATCGCTCCCCGCTCCGTCCTCTGCGAGGGCACTTCTGCTTTCTCAAGAGCCATCATTAAATGCCACCGCGCGTCACGCGGCTGAGCAGAAATGTGTCCGCCCTGACCAGCAGGAGGGTCCCGAACAGGAGGGTCCTTCGGCAACGCGAGCACGCCGTGCCGCACCGATGCTGGCTGAAGGGTGCTGTGAGCACCACTTACACCCACCCCTCCCAGCTCTTCCCACGGAGCCAGACCGAGCTGCACGCTGTAACCCCACCACCAGCTGCATTTAAGAACCACCCTGGTTTTTCTAGGAGCACCTGTGTGTTTGCAGAAAGGCTCCCCGCACGGCTCGCAGGCATTACGGCTGCAGCCGCTGCGAGGACAGCCCTTGCTACGGGATTTGGGCAGGCCCGGGCCCAGCAGAGGGGTTTTTGTAGGCAGAAATACCGAGGGGAAATAGTTCGCTGCCTTTCTGTGACACCTGAAGTCTGAGAGCTGCATCCCAGCAGATCACTGAACTGCTGCAGGCAACTGCAGGACCACACAGGACAAGTACCAGAGATCAGCGTGCAGAGAACGGGAGCCCAGACGTTGCCTTGGTGTAAAAGCAGCATATGGGGGTTGTTTTTCTCTTTGCTGCCATTCAAATTCCAGCAGTTAGGGCAATCTAGTTATTCAATTTAGATAAGCTTCAGTAGCTAACAGCAATTTAAACAGCTGCCTATGCCTCACCATTCTGTTATTACCTCGTTCTTTCCAAGTGCTAATTCCATTAGCAAATTGACTTCCTCCCTCACACAATCTGTCTGGCTTTAGTATGTACAATACTAATTGCTTCCTAATACCTAGGACCATCAGCAGGCAGCAGAAGTCTGTACCACAAAAAAATCTCTGGCTGGGAACTGGCAGCAAGCAGGGTTTGGTTCGCATGCAGCCTCTGCAGCCCTCTCCTCCAGGTGAGGCAGACAAGCAATTGCTGAAATGGTGGAGGAAGAAGTTCGGGCACTGTATTACAAAGTCAGGGCAGGGAAAGACATTTTTCTACAATTCAGACAGTTTGGGAAGAACAGATTTGGTGACTCAGAAAACGTGCAGAGCATGGGAGAAGACAGAAAGACACGTAGGGAGGAGGAGAGAGTGTTGTTTCAAAGGGCCCTTGCTTCAGCTGCTTCCTCCCTGTCCATCTGAGCTCCCCTTTCCCCCTCTGTAACCCCTTACCCCCACAGCACAGCCTGCTCTCCCTTCCTTCCTCTCCATCCCCCAGCAGACCTGCTAAAGCAAACATTAGGAAAACCACTTCAGATTGTAAAATGCAAACACATAACAAAGTACCATTTCAAACAGCAGCCACATCAGGAAAAGGCCTCATTCCACCCTTCCTGATGCTGGAGCCGCACTCTCCATCACTGCCTTCCATCTTTAAATCAACTTAAAAAAATACATTCATCTTCCCTGCTCCCCTGGGCCAAAAAAAAAAAAAAAGGAAGGATGCAATAAAAAGATGAAGGACCCTTTGGGCTCCCACTCTGACCTCCTCAGCTAAGCAGTGAGAAAATGGATTGTCCTGGACCTTTCATGTAATCTCTCTGCATTTCTAAAACACAGCTGCCCACAGGACGCAAGCCCCGCATTTACATTACAAAGCGCAAGGAGACCCTTCCAGAGGGGTCAGCTTCTCTTTGTTGGCTTTAACCATTAGCTCCCGAACCGAGCACAAGCCTGTTCCTGCTACACGGGGCTCTTCCGCACCGAGGGGACCCCACAGCCTCCTCTCTCCTACCACGAGCATCCCCAGCTTACAAAGTTGTTACCCATTTCTTCCTATTTAGTAAGCAAAAAGAGCTCTCTAAATCATGTTTAGAGAAGGTGCCCGCTTCAGTTTTTATTAACTGTTTGTATTCTTGCCCAGATATATTTAAAAGGTGCAAGGGTCCCTTTGCAGGGATATCCAGGGATGCGAGCCATGGGCCCCCGCCACCAAGAAAGCCATCGACAGGAGAGATCCGGACTGGATGAATGCAGCCAGGCTCCCCAGGGCGTCTGAAGCATGAGTGTACAGCGGGCAGGTTGCTGCTGCTGCTGCTTTTTACAGGTTTGGGAAAGAGAATTCCTCGGGGGTGAGAAGACGGCACAACGAGAAGAGCCAAAATCCAGGTCTCGCTTGTACACAGAGCCAGCTCAAACGGTGGTGTTAAATCTGAGTCAACGCATTTCACCCTGCTTGGAAGCGGCTCGCCATATTTTTATTTCAGCTGACAAGAAATACATTTCAAGATAAAAGAAACCGGTTAACCTACAGCAGGTATCAACAGGGAAGTTTAACGGTAGATCAGTGCAAATCGTGGAGTTGCTGTAATAATTTTTTCACGTTGACCTTATGAGCACACTTGAGATGCAAAGATATGATTTCATCTCTTATCTCTGCAGCACAATGAGGAAGCGAGTAAAAGCCCAACTACCTCGATCTGTTCCCCGAATTAGGGAGATGTTGCTGAGCAGGAGAGCCACCAGCTTCAGGGATGGGGGAGCTCCGCCAGGGAGGAGGAATTCTGCATTGAAAACCATAAATCAGTGAGTATCGAACGGACTCGTTGCAATCTGCTGCCCTTCTAACCAGGTCACTGGGAAAGATGCCTCCAGAGCCAGCTTACAGGAGGTCCTAGAGAGAGTCCAGAGCGCTGGAGACCACGCTACAGTGGAAATGCACAAAGAGAAGCCTGCCCACAAGCTTCCCCCAAACATCTCATGCCGCAACCCAGACGGACTTTGGAGCAGGGGATGAGCGATGCCACATGGAACAAAACTGCAGCAAATCACGTTTAGATCTCTGCCTGGACTGGTATGTACGTGTTACTGGAGATAGAGAGACATCCCCTAAAAAGCAGCAGTGCCATAGCATGCAAAGCACATCATCAACCCACACTTCTCCAAACTGGATTTCCAATAGCAGCAGCTACTGACCTTAAAGCAGCCTGAGCTAGCTGCTGCCTAGGTCCTGGTTCTGTGCTTTGGCCATTCAGTTAAAAAATACGTGTACAGGTAACCCTCAGCATGCCCAGCACAGCCCCAGCCCCTCTCACTGGCTGGGGAGGAACCTGTGTATCTGTTTGGTTTCCCTGCAGGGCTTTCTTTGATGACTTGCTGCCGCAGGACTGCAACAGCGATGAGGAATCCAGTTACGTGCCCAGTGAGAACCAAGGAGCAGAACCAGCCAGAGGTGTGTGCCCACCACCAAGCATCCCTGATGGCCCCAAAGAGCTTAAAACTCCTCGTCAGGCGCATCGCTCCAGGAGCCCCATCAGCTTGCTGCAGGACACGGCTGCTGCAGAGCGCCTCGGCGACCCGGCCGGAGCGTCAGCAAATGCAGAGAGCTGCAGAGAAAGCCCAGAGGGCAAAGCAGGGCTAACGGGAACAGACGGAGGCTGCCGAAGGGAGCGAGCGGTCCTCGCAGAAGCAACGCAAGAACGGCTGCTAAAGGACAGGGCCTGGAGAGGCACAGAAGAAGGCAGCGGGCTGACCACAGATGAGGACACCCCCAGCGAGCTCGGGACTCGGAAATCCTGGAGGAAGGCTCAGAGAGAGCAGCGCGTGCTTCTGGCCAGGGAACAGAAACAGAAGAAAGAGTTGCAGAGCCAGAAGGAACAGCGGAGCGAGGACAAAGCCAGCGCCGAGCACAGAAGAAACTTCAGTATTGCAGGGCTGAGTCGGAGGAAACTGATGAGGAACAGAAGCAAGAAAATCTTGGACAACTGGATCACCATCCAGGAGCTTCTGAGCCTTAGGAACAGGTTGCTAGATGTTCTGCTGTATGTTTTCATACAGCCCCTTGCTGTCTGTCCCAGCGGTGTAGCAACCCACCCGTGCCTTCCCCGAGGGTCACCCCAGATGGCAAGAGGGGACCAGGCATCTTCCCAAGGGCTCCCACGTGCCCCCCAGAGCCAAGCTACTAAAAAGAGAGGCACCTTCTGTCCCTGCTGAATGGCTCCCTTCATGTTTACAGACTTCTGCAGCGGTTGTGCCCACTGAAGTCCTCCCACAGAAGCAGGGAGCTTGGCAGAGCTACAAACTGAGAACTCAAGCCGGATCGTGGGCTTGCTTCTCCACTCAGACACGGCCAGGCAGCCCCGTGCTCCACAGCTCATTGTCTCGATAAACTTATTAGCTACTTAATCATACCTGAAGATTTGGCTCACTGCATTTCAGTTTGATTTTTTTTCCTTACACAGGAGGCTCTGCAAACGAGGTATTTCCTTGTATACCCAACTCTTTTGACATTAAAGCATTTTTTTGTTCTGGCAGAAAGAAAAAAAAGTAGTACGCTTTGATCTTAAATAGTAGAGCTGTATCATTATTTTCCACAGAATTGGATGTGCTATGCATTCCTGTACTTTAGTTCATAGAAAAAAGGAAATGGACTTAGTAAATATAGTTGTTTACTCTAAAATTGAGGCAGGAACTAGAAAGAGAATGCACTTAATAGGTCCCTCAGTGGATTCTGCGACCAAGAGGGAAACAGTACTCCCTACTGAGTTGCTGCATGTTTTATCCTTATTAGTCACCAGGAAAAATGAAAGATCCACAAGCCCACTGAACTCTTCCCTCTCCTCCCCCTTTAAAGATTTTTAGGAGTGAGCTCAGCTCGGAGCTGTGATTAAAAACACCCCGTTATGTTCCCAAGCAGCCGTGCTCAAACTGAAGATTTGCTTGTGCTACCTACTGCTCCCTGCCTTGCTGTTCTAAACTACAAAGGAGAGTGGAAGCTCCCAGCTCTCACTTGATACTCGTTTCCTGAGCTCCAGCGGCAAGAGACAAACATCCGTAGAGACAGCAGGCAGCGGTGGCTCACCTCGTCCCTGCACACCCAGCTCCCGAGGGTGGACTGCTTGGGTTTGATGGGGACAGCAGGCAGTCTGGAAACCACGTTTCCGGGCCCAGCTGCTGCATCCTCGCTTCTTTGCGCCTCTTGCTGGAGAACACCACCTACCAAAGCCAGCCACCTGGGTCAGCCCGCATCGCCGCAGTTCTGGGCAAGGCAGAAGAAATAACAAGGCAGAAGCAGGATGCCAAGTTATCAGCTACAAAACAAACAAAGCAACTAGAGGTAAAAATAAAGCCTAGTCAGAGGAGTATCGGGCAGTTTTCTGTGGCTCAGTGTCCTCTTAACTTCTGTCTGGACCATTCCAGGGGTAGAGCACATCAGGCATCCTTTCACACCACGTAGGGAACAAGAGCCTTGCCCCACCTGGGGACACTGCCTGCGCTACACCACTAAGACCCACGCTTCGGTGCTAACTTACCAATTGTTTTGTTAAGCTTCAGTCTGGTAACAGACAAACTGCCAAATTAACAAACCTCACCATGAAAAGCTGCGTCGACACTAATATTGCTGTATTTGTTACCACAAACAAGACAGAGAACAGCAATTGCATTAAAACTCAGGTTATGTCTCTGCATCATTTCTTCTCAAAGTCTTCTGCAAAGAGCGGAGAGCTGCTCTCAGTAAGAGAACTCCTATCACTCCGCTTCCAATTCCTATCAGGGATTTATAAAATGATTTTCTTTGCCAGAAGTGTTGCTGCTGCTGCACTTCTGTGTGGGTGTCGTTTCCTTTGATTCCTTCCTCCTCGTTTGCTGCTAGCTTCTGCTCGTGAGTCAAGGACTTCTGAAAGTTCAGATCCACTAAGTCATTTCGGATCACTCTGACCCCGAAGTAGACCCTCTTGATGACCCTGAACGTCTTCAGCATCCGCACATCACAGCGGTAAGTCCCCGCGTCCGACTCCCTGGTGGGGGAAAACCGGACAACATAACCGGGGTTTCTGAAAGGTCCGAACAGGACGTCGTTCATGGTGATGAGGCCTGGGGCGAGCCTCCACGTGTAGGTATAGGCTCGGCTAACGAAGTCGACCGTGTCCGAGCTCAGGCAGCTGAACGCGAACGGTTTGCCCACCGGGACGGTGAAGTGGAGCAACCCACAGCCCCAGGTGGTGAGGCAGGGAGACCTGCGCAGGGTGCAGCTCCTCCTCTCTCCGGCCGGAGTGATCTCGCACATCTCCTCCAGCTTGAAGCCCAGCCCGCAGGTGACGCTGCAGGACGTGGCGTTCACAGCGACTTTAGCTACCACTGACTTCAGCTCTGCCGGGATGGTGACTTTTTGAAAGGAGACTGCCAGTGGAAGGTAGAAAGCACAAGACAGCATCCCAAGGATGCATCCGTTCCCTAAGGTCTTCATGTCAAGTTATCAATCAGATGTGCTACTCTCTAAAGCCGTATAAATTCAGCAGTAAAAAAATAATAAGAATAAAATAAATCACTCTTTGTAAGCCTTCATACTTAGTATTTCTGAAATGCCACCAGCATCATCTTTAAGACCTAACCCTTCCATTAGGAAATATCCTCTAACGAGACAGGCTTGAAGTGTAACACTGCTAAAGAAGATGCAGCACATCGCTGTGTCGGTCAGAATGAATCCCGAGTTCTGGGTCTCGGAGCAGAATGTTTAAGTTCGCCTTATCCGGCAACTGGGATCTATCTGACTAGTTAAAAAAGATGAAGTCCTCCCTCCATCTCCATAAGATTTTACATGCTCTTTTAATGAATTTCCACTGTATTGTTCCATTTTAATTTTCTCATAAGGCTATAAAACAATATAAGTAATAATTATTGGAACTTTTAAAATAGCACTGTTCAGTGCGAGGAAATCATCATGACTTAGGTAGCACCTGCGGTTTTATCACATGTGCACATCCCAAAAATCCAAGGCAATGCCCAAGTGACCAAGACCATGAAAACGAGATTTTGACTTCAGTGCCATCACACTACCCAGGGATCAAAGGCCAGGTGAACAGGGTTGTATCCCTGATGCCATCCATCTCTACACAGGGCTCAGCAAAGCTGCTCTGTGAGCTCACGTTCCCAGGTGACGATGTCACAGACGGGCTCTGCCTGGGATTCAACAGCGCTGACCTCAGGGCATCTCCTGAGCCCCATCCGCTGCGTCACGTACAGCCACTGACTCCAAAGAGCGATCTCAGAGCCAAAATCTCCACGTTCAGTTTATGAATTTGTAAAACCAAAATCCCCTGTACGCTGTCATGGCTGGAGGGCGCATAAAGAGGAAACATCCCAACGTAATTCACCAAGTATTCAAGCGTCCCAAAAGAAAAATGTGCTACTAAAGAAGTTCTCCTTGAAAAAAGTCAAAGTTGTATCTTTTGATGCAGTAATTGAACTACAGTCAAGCCAGTTCAATAATAATTGTCTCCCTGCCAGCAATTGAATTACGGATTGCAGAAAGGGTTAGATTGCCATGTTCTCCAACAGCTTTGCTAACAAATATCCTTGCTTCTAAACACCCCTTAATTTATTAAAATGATAACTCTGGAAGATCTAATACAGTTATGTTTCACATCCAGTTACGCCGGCTACCCGCGGTACGCTTTGTGCTCAGCTCCCCTTTCAGCACAGCTGTCCCAGAGGTGCACTCAGGTATACAGCGCTTTTTATTACACTAGAGATTTACTACTGCAACCAAATGCCACATTAAAGAAAAAAAGAAAAAAAAAAACAAAATCTAAACAAAAGGAACACAACACACCAGCTGTGGTAAAGGTACAACACATTTGCATTTGCACCAGAGCTGTGTTGTGGGATTCCTAGCCACTGTCACAATAAAAACGATCAGGAAACATGGAAAAGCCAAGACTTAACCATTGACTTTAGGAAATAAAACATACATCTTTATTTACAGACACAAAAACTAACATCACTGCTTTGTGCTACCAGCAAGCCAGTATCTGACAAATACTGTACAAAACTACACATACCAAAAAAAAATAAAATAAAAGATGGAAGAAAATAAACCAAGGACATATACACTGTACAAGGAAGTTTTAACAGAAATGAAGGCTGGAGTCTGTGGCAAATAATATGCTTGAAAATAATCTAGAGAACCATTGCCTGTGCATCTTTGAAAGCTTGTGAGCTCAGCCACGCCACATTTGGGTGGATTTGACATGACAGCGTTCTAGAAAAGACGTAAATTGTCCTATAAGCAGAAAGAACAAAGAAAACTAATACTGTACACGTGGGAACAGATTTCATTAAGCAGACCACTGTACCAAAGCCGGAAATGAAAATACCAGTTTTAAAAAATCCTTCCGATTTAAAATGTCTCCTCTCTTCTCGTGCTTCTATCTCATGCTACTCCTGCACACTTCCGACTGTAAATTAACACATCTCGTTATGACTCCTCTTCTTGGCTTTTAATGTCTGCAGTATACTTTGAAAATTTAAATACATAGAGATATCTCAATAATTACAACTAGGGAAAAAAATGAAGTAATTGCATAGGAACCATAAAAGTCACTACAAAACAAGGGGCATTAGGAATGAAAGCTTTCTTTTAACAAGCTGTTGGTCTAGTGCAGAAGGATCAGGCTGTAGGTACTGGATAGAGAAAGCGTCTCTTGCCATTCCCACAAAAAAAACATTACAAATGTCATTAAGAAATAAAAGGTTGAAGTACAGCTGGGAAGAAGCTGCGAGCATTCATCGTTCTTCTATTCTTGATCCAGAAGTGGAAAAGAAATAAAACAAAAGATCGTTTAAAAAATTCGAGTTCCATATGTTTTGTTTTTTTACACGATCACATTGTTACTCATTTCATCTTTAAGTCTTGGAAAGATTACTGAAAAAATACAGTTTCAGTTAGGATAAATATTGGTTCTGCTTCTTCTGTAACTGCTAGCATACACCAGCAAAGGAGGAAACCAATTGTTTCTGGTAGTACATCTTAAAGGAAAGAAACAGAATAAAAACACTTGCAAGGACGGAAAGAAACTGCCAACACAGCTTTTCATATTACAGTCTAGATGAAAGCATATAAACCGAGTATTTTATCTACAGCTACTTTCCTTTGTTCCTTTTCCCACAAGCAGAGTTATCCTTCATGTCTAAAATATCCACTCTATGAAGATTCATTTTTTGTGGACTTGAGAGGGTGTCTTGATTCTTCACGTTACGTCTCTATCCACTTGAGATGAAATCGAACCTGGCACATAATCAGTAGCAGTGTTTCACTAGGCATGTCAGCATAGAAGACATCGCACTGAACTAACGGAAAAGCTGAGAAGGTAATGCAGCTAGCAGAGAAGGACCTGCAACTCGCTGAAAGGAAAGTGAACAGCAAAGAAAGGGAAGTCTGTAGGATACAAAGCCATATGGTATCAGGAATAAACACCATACACTTTAGGTACTCTTCAATCCAGGAACAAAAAAAATTACTTTAAAAAAAGGTTGACAAGCTCTGGAGTGGCAATGTGTTGGGTACCAGCTCAGTTGAGAAATAGTGATATATGACAACACAAAGGCAGTCCAATTAAGTCTCTTTGCAAATTGCATGACCTGAGAGTCAGCATCTTACACTGTTCGATGAAGAGGCAATTAAGGAAGAATGAAGGCCATTTCCTCTTCAATATTCATTTCTTATAAAAGTCACTCCCTGAATCCATGAACAATCAGGCTGCTGTATTATAGTCAGTCCATTCTGACTGAGCATTTCATCTGTTTTCCATATTATGGTGCCAATATAGGAAAGAACAGGGGAAGATAAGGAAGAATGTCTTCATAACAATTCTGAGATTGCACCACCTGCTAAAGAGATCAAAGACAGGTGAAAAATAAATCATCAGGCTCAAACAGGTGTTACCAGAAACCAGAGACCACCAAATGTTGCAAACATTTCCAGAAAAAAAAAAAAGACCAAGATTTTCTAGATAAAGCTATTCTTTCCAGAACGAGATATAACCAACAAGATAGTACCTATGACAAATTGAGATCTTCAGTATTTCTGTATTTGCATTTGAGATCACGTGCATAGGCATGGACAAGGTGGCTAAGAACCTCTGAGCTTTTATTCCACAGAGGAACAAGCAAACTTACCTGGTGGAAAATTTTTGGATTCATCAACCCCAAAATCTCAGAGCAGAAACACAACTGAAAAGAACGTGTTTCACTTCATTTGGGGTTAAATCAGAATGCTGCATGATTTTGTTCTAAGACCATAAAATAGATCAAGCTTCCCAGTTTGTCTTTACTGAAATCTGATTTTGACACATCTGCTTTAACACTAGGACATTGACTGCCGGGCTGCACAGCGCAGCCACAGAGACAGCCTGCAGCAGGCTCCAGGTCCCAGCCACACAGCTTGCAGAAGACGCTGTATTACGGCAATTCAGACAACAGCTGCCAGAGAAAAAACGCTCATTGAGAGGCTGGTTTAGGGACTGATCACTCACATCAGAAAGCAACAGCACAAGGAACTAGCAGAACTGACAGCTTCATGCAAGAGACACAGAGAAGCCAGTCTGGCTCCAGCACTGCAAGCAGAAGGCCACTTCAGTTTGAAAACACGCATTTGCGAGTGGTGGAACATTGGCAGACCCAAGAAAAAATTGGCTGCCCAAAACAGAAGTTATAAGCGCAAGCCATAAAGAGAACAAAGGAAGACAGACATGAACTTCGTGAGAAGACGACTGCGAGCTTTGAGAGATCCAAATGATGTTTTTTTTTTTTAGTGGACTGTTACTTTCATCATACGACTCATACAGACGCTTCCAATACTAACTGGTGGGACCTACTGCATGATCTGTTTGGTCAATGGTACTGTATAAGGGAGCACAGTAACAGATGCTACTGAGACAGAAGTCCACCGTAGCAATATTGATTATTTGCTATGATTATTTGCATCCAAAGCTCAGCAGCAGCAGCAAGTAAAAATGCACAGTTGTCTCTTAAAGCAAGTCAGACTGTAAGTATCGCACAGAAAACTATAAGCAAAGCCACACAAAAATCCTCCCAAATATGATTTCCAATTATGTGCAAAAAAAAAAAAAAACAGGTGCCTGTCTAGAATCTTGCTTCATTTGAAATATGTTAGAGGAAATGGGAGTAATGTTTTCCTACAGCTCTATAGAGCAGATTGATGCAACAACGATTTATGCAACGATTACAAGCTGCCAGGAAGAAGACACTGAGATCTGTCTAGAATGATAGACCAAGCAAATTAGTAAAGAGTGATAAGAAAGTTACAGAAACGTACACCTTGGGAAAAAAAAAGGAAAAACATACCTGCTATTTAAACCATTTCTCTGAAAGTGATTACACACGGTTCTCTGAAGTGCTTATACAGCTCCTTAAATATGGATAAGTTAAGATATTCAGCTTTTTTTTTTTGGAAACAATTAACCACTGAAATTTGTTTGGGAAGCCACATTCTTAAGTTTCCAGTGCACGATCCTCTCTTTTTTATGTCCTTTTGCATATGGCCATGTTAATTAGCAGAGTGATAAAAGAAAGCAATCAACAGGCTTGCTGATGAAGGGTTATATTCATCTGGTCTTCAGACTAGACTTGCCCACCCAGCATGGCACAATAGAGAAGTCAGGATGTTTAACAGATGCCAGCAGGCATCTGAGAATCTGTACTGACCCAGGCAATTCCTTCTTACTGTACTTCTAAGCACACTGGATTGCCCCTAATGACCTGAGAAATCGAGAGAGAACTGCCCTGCCTGGTAACCCCGACACTAGAACCTAATCTGTACTGCTCAGGCTACAAACAAGGCCTAATGATATTCTCGGCTATCTGTTTCACTTCTTGATTTTGTAAGGGGCAATGTGAAAAGATTAAATAGAAGCCCAGAAAACATTCACCATGTTTTGCCACTTATAGACAGGTTTCTTTTATCACATCCCTTTTTTCTGCACACAGCAGTTATCAGTACTAGTACAAGCAACGTAACAGGAGCAGAGCAGGAAGGACAATGAGCAAGGTGGGTAACGTAGGACCAGCAGTGAGGGAAGGAAGGAGTTAAAAAACAAAAATCAACTCTGTGCAGTCTAAAATCCACAGCAGCAGCTGCTGAGTTCAAGGAAATGCAAAATTTGATATATCAATTACATCGTATCTTTGAATCCGTTTATGTATCAGCCCTGAGTTCTCTGCGGAGCCCACATCATTTAATCCAAACATGTACTTCCTTTGCTACTCCTGAATGAACTTCTCCCAAATATGCTCAAGTAACAAATGAGACAGATGGGAAACACTGTCACCAGCTGGGCCCTAACGAAGGTGACTGCAAGGCTTGTTCTAGAGTAAGCAACCAACAAAACACCATTTAAAAAAACGTAGAAAGGGCCAACAAAACCTGTCGTCTTTTACAGCATATGTGCTTTCCGGAATTTAACTAAGGCTATTGCATAGCTATGTATGTAAAACTCAGCTCCTGATTTCTATCTTCGGGTCCACTGATCAAACAGGCAATGCTCAATCTTTTACTACACTCCTTTAAGCAACATAACACTTCGCCTAGTGGAAAGTCACAGGTGTGTATTTTGGCAGAGACCATTTATAACAATAATCTAGTTCAGACAGGAAACGGAAAACCCCAGTTACGAGGTCATTTAGCTGAGTCCCAGAGAAGAGGGAAATAAAACCTTTCCTAAGTTAGCAGGCAGTATTTCTAACCCTCAAAACAAAGTTTTTGATATCTGTTTCATTTCCTAGTTCTGCTTACGGAATTTTTTTGTTCATTACACCATTGATAGCACAAAATACCAGTTTAAGCTTCTGAACCCTTCACTATTTACATTTTTGCTGTCAAAATCTACCCAGCCAAACTGAGCACAGTTATTGTGAATGTAAGAATTGACAGAAGTTAACAAAAAGACTGAAGTCATCACAAGATATCTTGCTTTTGAAATAGTGCTCCATCTCTATCAAAAACCCTACATGCTCATTATATCCAACACCACATGCATGGATATCAGTTTTACTAAAAATATCAAAAGCCTTTCCACAAAGAAAGTGTAAAATTTTGCCTGTCCTTGACAGCAGCTAAACATTTAGTGAGCAGGTGCCATTTGGGAAGATAAAATGCTATGACTATATTAAGTCAGGGTCTGTACAAAGCAAGGCCACCAAGCAAGCAACGACGCTCACAGTGTCCTTACCTGTCAAAGGCTGTCCCAGCTCCGCCTGCACTTTACCCTTCGCTGCTCCTTCCAGAGGTAAAGCACCTCTGTCCCCTTTGTAGAGTTTCGGTTTAAATGGAGAATCTTTGTCTTTACCTTTTGATCCTTTAGGCCTGCCTGCTTGCTTCTTCTTGGATTTACCATCTCCCTTCACACCCAGCAGCGGATGGACTTCTGTGGAAAGCAATGTGTTACCAAGATGAGTTACCGTTAGGACACTGAAATCATGTTAAAATACAAACAACATTAAAAACTAGTTTCAGGATGCCTGTTCTCATTTCTAGTTTGCAAAAGGCCAGCAAACTTTGCAGAGTAGGTGGCCATTAATCATTGTTGTGAGAAGTAACTTCACAGAAAAGACAATCAACAAGCGGCCACCTAGTATTCTGACTAGGCAAAGCTAAAAACTATGTCAGATGCAAAATAGGCACTAAAACAACGGCAGCTTCTAATCACCATCATTAGGTACTCCTTGTAGTTCAATGTTGGTGGTTTTGGGCTTCTTCTTTGGTGCCTGAGGTCCATCAGAGGAGGACTGCCTCTTCTTCTCAGAACCTATTCCCTCATCGCTTAAAGAACTCTGAACAGCATCAGGGGGAGGCCCATAGGGGTTTTCTTCTGGATCTTCCACTTCAGGAGCAATGGGTAAGTAAAGCAGAGCCTTGGAGTCCTCCAGTTCTTCATCACTATGAAAGAAAAAAGTAGGCTCTCATTTAAAACTAGTGCCCTTTAACACCTTCACGTTCACAAACCAAGACCTGCCTCTGCAAGGAGCAGTCGTATATCCATCCTGTGTAGTTGATCAAGGCATTTGGCAGCTTGAGAACTCTCTACAAATATCTGATACCTCAACCAAAGACATTAAGGAGGAAAGTGGAAATGCTGTGACGACGAGGCTTGTCATTCTTAGAGGGAGAGCATGCCACATGAGCGTCACAGTCAAATACTGCCAATTGTTTTCCTATGCAAGACTGATGGTAATTAACAGGGGACTCTGGGACAGAGAGAAGAAAAAAAATATGACACTCTTGACTGTTTCTCAGAGATGCACTGAGTATTAAAAGAATGAGAAACAAAGGGACATGGCTCATCTTGGCCTCATTTCTTTCATCTTCCTCACCCAGAGCGATTAACTACTGAAACGTACACCTTGTTTGTGCTGCAACTGCATGAAATGTAGCAATCCATACACAAAGATGCACCTTAGCCCCTGCAAATAGCTCTTCACACAAGTAACTCTTTCTATCCAATACAGGAAAGACATAAAAAATATATGTGGGGAGCGCTGCATATCTTAGTGATACATTTTGTATTCATACTTTAAACAAAATTATTCTTTTACCTGCTACAGAAGGCAGCAATGGGATCCACGCTAGTTACATCCACTTCTTCATCTTCCGCAGCATCAGCACCTAAGAATCAGGGGAAAAAAGAATTAAAGACAACAGTGAAAAGAACAAATTACTTAGAATTTGTTTTAATGCTTTGTTGCCACAAGCCAATATTACACTTTAATATTAGAAAGTGCTAGAGAAAAAGTAATCTAAATGTGTGAAGTACTGCAAAGCCTGGTAGCGAGGAGAGCTCTGTGGTGTGCTGGGAAAAATCCTTACTTCTTTCTATAGTAACGTTAGCCTTTTCCAGTACACAAATTTTTGGCACCACCAAGCGGCCAAGTTGTGCTGCTATTGATTCAAATTCAGCATCGCTTCTGGTCAGAGCAAGCCCAGACAACCACGGGTCAATTTGCTACTGCCTTTGACTGAAAACACAACGGAAAGGGGAGGTTTTGTTAAGCAAATACGGCATGTCAATTAGGAGGAATCACACTGACTGTCGATTTACATATCTTCACTTATCCGCTGCTATTTTGCCATTTACTACCCACGTATACTACTGTG
The DNA here is from genome assembly GCF_964034855.1 of Anser brachyrhynchus. Classification (NCBI taxonomy): domain Eukaryota; kingdom Metazoa; phylum Chordata; class Aves; order Anseriformes; family Anatidae; genus Anser; species Anser brachyrhynchus. The sequence continues at coordinate 2,895,531 of NC_137720.1, read as the reverse complement.
ACCACTAATTTTTATTATGATCATATATTTGGACTATGAATGATTTGATAACAGCTGAACTGCTGACCACACCTTTGCTACGCAGGAACACAGTTTAGGAGTTACCTGTCTGTTCTGGTTCACTCTTATCCTCATCTTCAATGTCAAACTCGGACTCTCTCTCTTCATATTCTACATTCTCATCCAGTTCTTTGAAGTCAGGCGCAAAGGCACTCCAGTTTTCCTAAACCACGAATTCAAGATGAATTTTACTTTACGCAAAGTAACAGCAACCACAGCAAGGACTCGTGCAATTACAATCTGATGCTGCCTTAAAGTCCCCCAAGCCATGTGCAAGATCACAAAAGTAATGGCTCAGTCAGATCAAGAATCATATGCCAAATAGGAACTGCATGAATCAGCTCCTATATGACCATACTCCTTAGATATTGCAATGTATGTTGTTACCCCTAAAACCAAACTTGTATGTTAGTATTATCCACTGCAGGTTTGGCACACATGCTCCGATTTCCTATACTTAACACACACAGAAGGACACCATCCCTGCATAAAATGTCCCTGTGACTTAACACAAAGCTTAACTAGTTCAGCAGCTGAAGTGTACGCACCCTCCCCACATTCAACTAGATGGCAAACATCTTTCAAGTCAGGCAGGTGAAGCTAGAGAGCTTGCTGAATTGGGATTCAATAAAGGATTTCAACACACATTCAGTCTGCTAGGATGGTAACCACCATGGAATTCTCTTAAGGAAATAATCTAAAATGCTTACCACTTGATTCTGAGCCCATATTGATACAACACCACTGGAAATGGAAGCTATGATTGGCCGGACAGGGTGCCACTAGGTTTATGTGAAAAGAGAAAAGAGGAGCTTAATTGGTAAACGGAACTAAGAAAGCTTAGTTTGCAAAATAACAAGGAATTCAGCAATAGTGGGCAGTGTTCTTACTGCTACATCCAGGAGCAGCTCTCCTCTGGTCCCATGAAGGATTTTCACTAGGTTTCCAATGCTTTTCTCCCAGATGTATAGAGCATGCTGTCGTGCCGAACCTGCTACTATATATTCGCCATCACCAGAGAAACAACACTTCTTCCATGGGGTCCTGCACGCAAAGGAAAAAATTCAAGAGAGGCAATTAAACAACAGCACAACATGGAGGACGGAGGACTGTTCTCCATACCGAGAACTTATATCCTTCCATCCACAAATAACATTTACATTTCAATCAAATTGTGACTCACAAGTTTCAAATAAAAACACCTGTCCATTACACCAAACAAAATACTGAGTTACCCTTTGTGCAGATGCTCCCATTAGTACAGAACACACAAAACGCAAACTTTTCAAGACAGACTTTCACCCGTTCTGCTGCCTCTTACCTGTTCACTAAATCCTGCAGCTTCTGCATCGGCTCAGGCTCCCCATCTCGGCCACAGGTTAAAATTTCACGGCCATCATACACCCTGATTATCCTGTCAGCTGTGTTTATCAAAAAGCAGCTGTAGGAAAGATTGGACAAAGCATGTATTGCATTAAAAAAAAAAAAAAAAGAAAAGAAAGAGTCAGAATATGTTTCATGAAATAATTGTGGCAGTTCTTAAGACCTTGTATAGTCAGTAGCTTTCAGCTCATCTTTAAAGGTAGCACTTGATAAAGGAAATAACTCACCTTCCTTTCCGGGCAAATTCAATTGATTTAATAGCTGTGGTGTTGCTGGTTCCAGTTGTCACTCTGAAGGAAGCAACAAGATCCTGAGTGTCTGTTTTTAAGACCAAGATCTGAAGATTAAGGAAACAGAAGGCAATCAGTGTCTTCATTATGACTCACTCCACTTTCGGTACCTTTCACACCTGCTACTAACCCTGAAAACAGAAGCCTCAGCAATCTACACAGGAATAGTTGGGGCTCTGCAACTGTAGTTTTTACTACAGTTTCTGCGACACTTCTGCGACATTAACATTGGTTTATTTACACTGGAAAAGGATCCAACAAATACAGTCAAAGACAACAGGAACACAAAAGGCCTAACTCAGACAAAGATTCATATGCTACAGATCTTCAAAGATGAAACAGGAAGGTGAAGATGATCGTGTCAACATCATATCAACTACTCAAGAGACATTGAGGAAGCCTTACTTGTATATTAAAGCAAAGAACGTAGCCTAGAGACATTAAGCATCTCAATAAAGACAGGAAATAATCTAAGATACTGCACCCAGTGCCTCTTACTACAGTCTCACCTTCCCCTTGGCATTGCCTGTATAAATGTATTCCCCTCGCCTGTCAAAGGAGGCCACAACGTTGAGATCAGAATCATCATCCACGGGCAGAACAACGTGCTTGGAGTCTGACAGGGTTAGCATCACCGGCGCAGACTTCATGGGACAAACCAGAACTCTGTTTCTGCAAAGCAGTAAAGGAAGAATTAATAGTTTGTTCTCCAAAAAAGTTCTCTCATTTAGAAATATAAAAAAAAAAATCTCAAGTATATTGTAGTATAACCCTGTGTTTTCTCTAGTGTTACACTGCAAAATGACGTTTAGCTGGTATCTTCTTTCATTTCCTTTCCTTTTCTGGAAGCTTCTCTACGTTTATAAAGTTAACTTATAAACTCAACAAGACATTTCTACGCACAATTCTAAGTACTGTGAATAATTCTCACGTTTACTCTACTCCCTTCTTGATACTTTCATAATAAAAAGAGCCACAACAAATCCAATCACATAAAGAAGACATGCTGAAAGCATCTACTTCACAAAACACGGTAAAGTATTTTGATAATCATTAATTTTACCCAAAGGAGAGCATTCAAACTCTTTTTCGCAGGACTTACTGGTCTCGAGGGTGGTACTGAACTTTCAAGATAGGCGAAGGAAATCGAAATCTCTGGTCGCAGTCTCCAGAGAGCACATCCCACTGTGACACAATGTTGTCGGTTGAAGCACTCACTAATTTGTGACCATCTCGACTCCAGCTACAGTGACAAGAGGGAATTCAAGTAGGAGTTACTCCTTAAATGCATAAAATGTGTCCACCAATAGTCACGTAAAATTATCAGACCTAATTATCAGGTTCAGCTACAGAACTGTTTGCGTGAGAACAAGTTGTGAACTCTTAACAGCCCCAAACTTGTTAGACATACTGTATTTTCAAACTATTTTAAAGGGAAACATCCTAAAATGCAACTCTGTATCCCACAACGTGCTGCATTTCAGAGGCTAACAGGAACAGGTATCCAGAGCAGTCAGGCTATCACAGCACCTGATCCCCAGCAAACACAGACACAGGCAAATTCTAACAAAAAGGAGAGCAGCCTTTCGCACCTGGTAGCTCCTGAGGTGGTGGTTATTAGCTCAGAGAGCAGTAAGCATGCAGTTACAGCCTTCTGAAAAAAAACATAAGCCCTCTCTCACCACAAGGAGCAGACGGGGTGAATGTGGGCGCTGATGATCTTGGCGATGCCCCTGGTCAGGAAGTCCCAGATGACGATGCGCCCATCATTGCAGCCCACGGCGAGCAGCGTGCCCCAGCGGTTGAAGGTGCAGGTCAGGGCCATGCTGATGCAGTCCAGCGTGCCATCAGCCTCCTGCGGGGAAGGAGCAGTCAGGGTCTGGCTGAATGCTGCTGGCAGCAGGATGGGGACAGGGACAAGGGGTGTAGGAGAGGGAGCACTTACCTCGGGGTAGTTCTGCCCGAAGGATTCTGCAATAAAATGCAAAAACAGCACCAGAGTCAGAGAATCATTAGGGTTGGAAAAGCCCTCCAGGATCATCAGGTCCAACTACCCCTACCACCACTGTCACCCCCAAGCACCACGTCCAACCTTCCCTTGAACACCCCCAGGGACGGTGACTCCACCACCTCCCTGGGCAACCCCTCCCAAGGCCTGACCGCTCTTTCTGAGCAGAAACGTCTCCTCACTCCCAACCTGAACCTCCCCTGGCGCAGCTTGAGGCCATTCCCTCTGGTCCTATCCCTGGTTATCTGCGAGAAGAGGCCGACCTCCAGCTCCCCACACCCTCCTCTCAGGCAGTTGCAGAGCGCAGTGAGCTCTGCCCTGAGCCTCCCCTTCCCCAGCCCAACCCTCCCCAGCCGCTCCTCACAGGACTTGCGCCCCCGGCCCTCCACCAGCCCCGCAGCCCTTCTCGGGACGCCCTCCAGGCCCTCCACGTCCTGGTGCTGAGGGGCCCAGAGCCGAGCACGGGGCTCCATCACCCCCCTGCCCCCCTCCCGGTACCGGCCGGGACCCCGTTGGCCTTCCCGGCCCCCTGGGCCCGGGTCTCCGCGGCCCGACCCAGCCCGGCCCTGCCCCCCCCGCCGGCCCCGCCCCCGGCGGCCGCACCGAGCAGCTCCAGGTTCATCGCGGCGCCGTCCCGCTCCCTCCGTCCCCGTCCCCGTAGGACCCCTCCGGGGGCCTCCGCGCCTCGCCTCGCCGCCCCGCCGTTCGCCTGACGGATCGCAGCTCCCTTCCTCCGCCGGATCCCGCGGTTCCCCTCCCTCCCGCTCCGTTCGGCCCGGGGAGGCCTCGACCGGCGGCGGCCGGGTGGCGGTGTCTCCGTTCCGCCCCGTTTTGCGGCGGCGGGGCGGGGGCGGCGCTCAGGCAGCGCGGCGGGCAGCCCGGCGGGGGCGCACCCAGGAAGGTTCCGGGGGGGCGCCGCGGCCGCGGCCCGAAGGTTCCGGGGGGCGCCGCCGGCGGCTCGGGCCGGGCGGGGTGGGGGGGGCGTGAAAGGAGCGGCTTCACCGCGGGTGTAAAGAAATGAAGGGTGACAGGAAATAAAAAAATAGTAAAAACACAACGGTTTCGGTGTCGGTCGTGATGGTTATTGTACTTTTTTTTTTTTTTTTCCACACGCAGCAGGCTCGTTACGTTTTCCTCACGTGTTCCTTTCCCCGTCAGGGCCGGGCCGCACAAACACAAAATAAAACGCGAAATAAAACAAAATAAAACGCGAAATAAAACACGAAATAAAGGCTCGGCCCCACGCTCGCCGCCGTCACGGCCCTGCCAGGAGCAGCCGGACCAGCCCCGGGGAGCTGCGAGCCCCGAGCAGGGCCCTGGGACATGGGGGGAGCTCCGCAGCCCCACGGCGAGCCCTTAGGGGGAGTAATTAACCCTCCTAATTAAGGTGGGTTGGGGCATTCGGCCCTGTTCTGCAGGTGTGGGGGTACAACGGTGCCACAGCTTGCCACAGCCACCTCCACAGGCCACCCAGTGCCCCCAGCTCCCCCTGAAAGCCCCCCAGTGTCCTCTCGGCTGCCCTTTCTTATTTATCAGGGTTTTCTTATTTATCGGGGTTTTCTCCCAGCTCACCTCTCCACAGGTTGTGTCTGCAAGGGAAGGCTGAGAAGTGGGCTAGGGAATCCCAAAATGTAGAGCAAGTTCCAGCACCTTTCCCTCAGTACTTGCACCTGGAGCCTGCCTCCTCACCCACCTGGCGCTGTACGCCTCACAGCGACCTTTGTAAACACAGTGATTTTGTTATATTTTCCCTAAAATCTTTGGCCTGAGCTCCCCTTTAAGCAGGGCAGGCCTAGAGGCAGGGAGTTACTGCTCCCAGCAGTCAGCCCCAGGTGCTGGGAGTTTGCTTTTGTTTAAGTGACAGGAACAGCTCCCATGCACAACAGGAGCCTGCTGAGGCAGGGGCACAATGTACAATGCCTCAGTAACAAGTACCCTTTCACAACCTCATTTTAAAACATATTTTAACAAACATCTTCAGCAGACAAAGCTGTAAAGGTAGCCTTGTCTGAGAGAAGAGGACCTGCTCAGCTCACCACCCAAGGTTAACAGGACTTGGGTTTGGTCCCACTTCCCCATCTCGTCACATAACTGCACACCCATGCCTGTAGTCACAGATTGAGGAATGTTCAAGTTCTCAGTATAGCTTTTTCCTTGTTCTAAGTGAGGGCAGGGGGAAAAAAATACTGATTTAAAGGATAAACAGAATGTGTGAAGCCTCTCAAAACATGTTCAGCCAGGAAGAACTTTATACCCAATGGAAAAAAAAAAGGTGCAGAGAAGTAGCAGTGCTAAGCCTGAGAAAACCTGCTGATCTGTGATGCTGTACATGCAAGAAGACAAACCAAATGGAAACAAGACATCAACGTAGCTACAAACAACACAAAAAAATGCATCAGATAAGTGCCTGGAGATAGTACATAGGAAGAGCTATACAAGCCATTTCTGGAATTGCATATACAGAGGTTTAAATTTTATTCATACATTTATTATTTACATAAGCTATCTCTATTAACCGCAAGAGACTGACATCGACTCTCCTAGCTGTAGGTAAGGTTACTAACCACCGCACACAGTAAAAGAGTTAATACTATTAGTGTCATTGGTGGCATGGACGTGCACCAAGGCAGTGAAATGCCTAGCAATTCTACTTCGGAAAAGTATTCGTTCTTCTGCGCATGTGGTTCTTGGTCGCTGCACCTTGGGCTGGGGCAGCTGGAGCAGCTGTATCTGTATAGAACCGCACTGGTAATGCCATCACAGACCAGAAAAATGCCCACACATGCAAGTAAGTAAAAAAAGTTTATATAAAAAAAGCATTAATTCTGTTTATTGCACAAAGAAGGGAAGATTTAAACTAAACTAATACTGCAGGGTTAAGTATCCCTTTCCTTTGCTCAAGCTGTTTAACAGGCAGATTATCAGTTGTGTTTTTGCTGTGTACTAGACAATAAATTCCAGCAACGGGGTGCAGGAATTCCACATGCCTACACTATTCTGGATGCAGCATGTTAGCTTTCCTGGGAAACAAAGCCACTGGTGACCATCCCCTGCAGCTGGGAAAAACAGTAAGCTTAGGGAGAACTTGCCAACTCACTATTTCCTCACATAGTAAACAAGGTGCAGTTTCTATTTCAGCCTCCACCCCACAGGTATGTTGCCCTAGAAATGCAAAAGACAAGGGGCAAGGATATTTTCAAGAGCAGCCCTCTTCATAAGGGCGCCAGGACCATCCCAACCCATACCTTCCTTGCAAGGATTTCCCTCCCCCCATTTTTTATTCTTTTCAATACAGCCAAATTAGAGATCCCAGAGTGAAGCAATCAGATGAATGGACACGGCAACAATACACAGCTACTGAAGAATGAATGACCTGTTTTCCCTCGACTATGCTCTCACCAAGCACGTGAATTTAAAAAAGCTGAAGAAACCTTATTTTAAAAATACATCTGTCATAGTTAGCACAATTTAAAACTGTTACTGCCTTCACAACGAATTCAAAGCCCAAATTTAATTAAAATGAATTGGCATTTCCCCCATGGACAGTCATTAGATGTAATGACTTTATGTTTCTCTATTACAATATAGAATCTCTGAGCAGTCTTCCATTTTACCAGAAGACTGTAAAAAAGAAAGGTCAGGTTTCTTCAGATATTTAAATAACTGTTATGAAGCAAAACTACCAGAAAAGAGCTTGTTTACAGAAATAAGGGGTGAAGGGTACATAAGAGATAAATAGCTTATAACTTGGGGTATTTTAACTGCAGTGGAACAGTAGATAATCCCCCTTAGGTAAAACATGGAAGCTTTGCTCCTGTCAATGTAAACATTTGGAGTGTTGCAAGAAGCTAATACAGATAGACACTCTTAGCTTCTAAACGCCTTCAAGCCTAAAGCCTCTTTTTTTTTTTCCACTCTGACTGCACTGTAATTGGTGCCAATCTAAGTGATTGGGATAGTGACGTGTTGACTGAAGGCCACCTAGGGCCGTCAGTTAATGGGAAGAGAGCTTTTACTTTACTGAGTAAAGACTGTCATGATCAGCTCCTAGCAACACAGATGCCACCCAAACACACAAGATGTTTTTCTTTGATTGGTGTTTGTGTGGGATTGGCAAAAACCCCTTTCAGTTCAAGGGAGTGGATTTTCTATTTTACTTGTGCCACTCCGTAATAAAAGCTGCAGCGGGGTAACTAGCATCAATAGGGTGTCCCAGGGAGATTTCTCTGGCCTCTGTTCAAGATGAAACATGCCCAGAGTCGCACCTCTACAAGCAACCTTTTGGTTGCTATTACCTGTCCCACTCATGTTAGCCACAAAAAACTGCATCTGAAGAAGCCATCTGCAGAGTTAGGGGTTCAGAATTCTCCCATAATCAAGAATTCTTCCGTGCTTCCTCTTCAAGTAGAGTCATCCAACCCTTTATTTGGGTGCTCAGAGCTTGACTTGCAGAGCCTGTCCATGATCCCCTGCAGCATAGGTTGAACAATCCCCAAGAGAGGGCGCTGGGAGGAATCTCCATCCCAACAGGCTTCCATCAGCTGCCAGCACTCCTCATCGAACACGGGAAGGCGCTCTGGGCGAACTCCTGGAAAAGGGAGAGGAACCCAGTTACCGTCAACCAGGATAGAAAACTGTCTGATGTTCATTACTTTGGTGCAGGTTGAAAACCCCCCTCTTCATGAGGGATTTGGAAACAAAATGAGTACTCTCCCCAGTTAAAAAAAAAAAAGGCATTCCCCCTCAAGCACTGTAGTAGTACCTTTGGGAGCAAGTTCACGATGGGAACAGGCAATGAGTGTAGTGTACGTGGCCTTCTGACCAAACACAAGATTCACTCATCTGAGTTAATCTTTCTCACATGAGAAGGGGAGAGATTATATGGACAGCAACTAAAGGCACAAAGCAGTAAAGCATTCTGACATCACCTTGCAGCATGAAGGATTAAGCTACCTCAAAACACAGTACTAAGCTAACCCTACAGCGGCCTGATGTGAAAGTAAGTTTATATTTCGGGGAACAGCCATCAGCCTTTTACTCAACATGCAGCCCACCACTGACAGCTTCCCCTCCATGCCACACATGAAGCACTTGAATGTACAGATCACCACGGCCTCCAGGAGCTGCGAGGGATTAAGCATTCTTGAGGGGATCAGGCCATGGTTGGCTGATTCTGGGATCCGGTTTACATCATAAACCCCGCGCAGCAGTACAATGCTTAGGTGGTGTGTTAGCACAGCTCCTGTGACACTATGGCAAGAAGGTAGCTAACGGAAAGCCTGCTCCTTTCATCCCTGCTAATTTTAGCTAGACTTCAGTAGAACATTTCCAAGATATAAATAAATTTTAATTTTTAGACAGTCAATGAAAGAATACAACTTGTATTTTTACCTTTCAGTTACAAGAGGATAAAAATCTATTTCCTCACCTCCTCTCAAGTTTTACACAAGCACAGTGTCACCCAATAGAGTTCAACATAAGCCATTTATACCTCTTCTAACGTTGTTCCAAAGGTGATCTTTGCTTGCACATCTCTCAAAAGCTTCTGGTAACTTCACATGTCCCGAACAAATGTACCAAAACAGAATGCCAAATGCATAAACATCCACTGAGTTATCGTATTTTCCTGTGACAAATACATATATCTGATCAGCAGGGCAAAAAGAAAAGTCACTGGAAACCGAGCAAAACTAATTTCAGTGTTCCACATCCTCAGATTAAAGCCATAACTTCATTGCCAGGAGGTAGGACTTGTATGAAGCCTAGCAGCGTAACAGGCGTTACTGCTAAAAGTGAAGGGATAAGCTGAAGATCTTCCCTTCTCAGAGAATTTGCACCCTTAACTTGTACCAGCAGCTCCCAAACCGAGGCCCGTAGACCACTGCAGGTCAGGTGTATTCTAGAGAATCACACACAAACGTTTGCAAGACCCTCAGTTCTGTTCAGCTCTGCTGCTAGCCCAGGAGTCCACAGAGCTAACAGCAGCCTCTCAATGCAGAAGCTTGGCAACTACTGGTTTATAGCAGGTTCACCCACTGAATAAGAAAAGATTGAGCACAGTAAGTGCGTAAGGGCTAAGCCAATACTCACGTCTTTGTAAGATCAAGATCTGGCCTGCTAGTCACAAGTATTTCATTGTTAGTACTGAGAACCACTTGAATAATAGTTTCTAAATTAACACAAATAGGATTGCTTCAGTTTGGTTGCAATCTTGTCAAAGCAGGGAAACCGTCTCAGGCCAGAAGGACTCTGTTGAACCTGATGTGGACCTTTAAGTGCTACTGCAGGATGCTTGAATAGGAAACTTTCAATTTTAGATCAAGTGCCTGCCAGAAGCACAGTGAATGTGAGCATAGGCTGCATGTTCGCAACAGCTCAGAAATTCTTTACTCAGCAGCTACACAAAAACCAGAGGACCCTTTCTGAGGTATTAACTTGTGAAAGACAAATATTTCCACCTAACAATTGCAAAACTAATAGTTATAGGAGTTTTGATCACTTCACCAAAGCTTCTGAATCCAACAGTTCTCACCTCTTTCAAGTAAGCAAGGATTTAAGACTTAAAATACGGAAAGACAATACATATTATGCATTGTAAGCATAGTCTTCTGACCCATTTTTTAATTATTTTTCCCTTCATAAGCAAGTTGATGTATTAGTTTAAAGTAATGGCCTGCAAAATACAAGCCAGAGTGAGACAGTAGTGGATCCAATCCACATGCATACCTGTAAAAAGTTCAGGAGCCATATGAATAGGTGTGCCTACAATACTGCCAGACATCATAGCTTCTGGTTTGCAGAACCCCAAGTCAGTGATTTTGGCTCGATTCTTCTTGTCAAGCTGTAGAAGAATTCACACAGGCAGCTGATAATCATGCTTCCCAGTTGTATTACTGCTTTTTAGTATTACAGTTTTAAGCTGTGTCTGTTCGAAGGGTTGAGCATTTGTTCTCAGGTAAGCTTCTCTGATTGCTTGGCTGCTCATTGACACTTACCTAGCTAAGCTCAGCAACAAAACACGTCTTCACTCGTCTTCTAAAGAGGGTGTGGTTTGGGTTTAATAAGGCTAGGAACTAGAAGTCTTACTTGTAGCTCAAGCTTTCTACCTTCAAGAGAAGAGACTCTACTGTTCCTTTTCCCCTAGGCTCTGACTGAAATTGAGCTACAAAACCCTACTGCAAGACCAGTTGTTGCTAACGATAAAATCTTTCAATTCGTGATATATGAATAATGCTATTACTTCATTTATAGCACGCTCCTCCCTCCCACTTAAAGGGCCTCGTAAGACTTCAGGATTAGTCAGATCAAAAGTTTTCCTTACCAAGACATTTTTAAGTTTGATATCCCGGTGCACAAGTCCCTGACTGTGAAGATAACGGATTCCTTCAACCACATCCAAGGCAATCTGTAATCGTGTTTCTAATTCTAGCCCAGCCTGAAAAAATAAACACGCAGACTTAATTCCTACAAGTGGAAGTTACTTTTGCTTACTCTTATTTACCAAGAAAACATCAAAATCCAATTCTTTTAGCTCTTGCAAGACCATCCTCCCAAAAAATTCACCAGGCAACAGAAGCAAGGGGAGCTGCTCCTATTTTCCCTATGCACTGGTTTTACCGGTTGAGAGATGGTAGTCTTGCTTATTACCTTTCAACAACAGTAACCACGCTGCTGTAGCCTCAGCACACTTGAGGAGTTTACAAACTTTAAAGAAACAGACATAAGAGCTTGGTGAAAGCCCAAGGAACAGGCAGACAGGAAGGCCAAGAACAAAGCCACATGATTTCTGACATTGCAGCGATACGAGATGTTCCAGCACACGGACTGAGACCAAGGAATATGCACCACTGCACCAATGAAGTCTAGTTCTGATGCTATGTACAGCCCCAGAACACCCCAGAAAAAAAAAATTATCTGCATAATAAAAAAATCCACAACCCTGCATTTAGCATATGGAATTTTCCCCTTCAGAAGAGGGACGTGGCAGACAGAACCACACCTCACGCTTCCTCACTTCAACACTGCCTGTTTCGCAGATGAACAGATATTTAGGCTTTTTTTAAATGCATACATTAAACTGTACATACACACAGACTGCTGTTACCTTCAGTCCTGTATAGAGGTCTCTGTGCAGCCGTTCCATTATCAATAGGACGGCAATGCTGGAACCTCCTCCATAGCCATAATCTATCACAGAACCATGGAGATGTACGAGCCGCTCGTGTGACTGTAGAGACCTGTAACAAGTTCAGCACAGAAAGGTGGGCGTTTTTATCTCCTTCTCTCCACCCCCCAAGCCTCACCTTCTAAAGGAAAAATGCCCAGTAGCTGCAACTTCAGTACAACAGGAGTAAGATCCACCTATAGCGATGCTATCCACGTGCCACGTGTGTAAATAATCACAGCACCCACAGTTCTGATGACCATAACAGTTTAGTACCATCTGATCTAATCAGATTCAAGAAAGCCTATTAAAGCTTACAGTACCAAAGAAACACTATTATTTCAGCTGCCTCTACGGCAGCACTTGCCTGCAACCATTTAACTGAAGACCAAGTCAGTTTCTGTAGTGTAGACCCAACATTTTATTTTGTGACTTTAGAGAAGACGAAGATTGGAAAAAGAACACCAGAAATCCAGGGAGAAAGAACTGTTTGCTATCATACTCCACTAATTCTAATTTAATCTGAAAACCAGCAAGCATTTGAACAGTATAGATACCAGAGAATCAGATTAGGACAGGAAAGAGCTTCCCTGCCCACCGTTCTGTGCCTGTTACGTTTTGCAGTGACACCAGCAAACTGTCCTGCCTCTGCTAGAAACTGCAGCTTGGCATTTCACGAGGTCAACTCACTGAGTGCAAAGTAGAAATACAGCCAGCAAGGCTCTGCCTACGCAAATAATGTTTGTTTGCAGCAGTGAATTTAAGGACATCCGTACAGAATGAGGAAAGCACTTACAACACGCACCTCATATAGTGAAACTCAAGTGCAAGGTCATTCCAGTGCTTCTCATCTGGAGGAACAACAGATTTCAGTGCACAAGGGAAATGCCCTCCCCAGCTGTCACACAGATAGACCACGCCATACTGTCCTCGGCCCAGCTCACGGCCCAGCTTTGGTTTGCCTGTAAGGCACAACATCCATGTAATCAGAAATTAAAATGTGTTTATTCCTTCATGTTATATGAGAGGTACGCTGTCAGGCTGGCAGCCTGGAGCTTTTCACAGGCTAGCAGCTGCACAACTCAAGGTACTCAGCATGTGTCAGATGGAAGCTCGCTGAAGTGGTTTAGTGCAAAGCAAAACATCCCTCCCACCCGCTTACACCCACTGACTGCTTCAGAAATAGGAGGGTAAAGAAGAGAACACTGAGAACATCAAGCACAGCGCTCACCATGTAACAGCACATCCTGAAGGGACCTGCTCTCCAGCGAGAGTCGTGCTAGCCGAGGAGCGTGATCTTTCCGCACCTTCAGCCACAGGTCTTCTGTTTTCTCCAGCCTGCCAGAATGGCCATCTTCTAGCTGTAAGAGGTATCACACATAGCTGTCATCCTGCCTGGTCCAAAACCCTAGTATAAGAGGGTTGAGGGTCCTTGCACAACTGAGTAGAGGATCCTACTTACAGCATCCCTAGTTTAAAAATGGAATCTTGTATTAGGACACTCGCATCAACTCCACCACCTCTACCGTGCTGTTAACTGCACAAACTGCTCTTTTAGCCATTAAAAATCCTCTAAGAGCATCAACGTACAAAACAAGATTTCCACCTTAACAGCCCCTTACTCACCTGTCGCAGGGAAGCGGCGAAAGCCTCATGGGAACTGTTCAGCCTGGTTCGAAACTGGCTGCAAATGCTCTTGGCTAACTTGGATGCGCTGAGGCTCTCGATAGCATCCTGGGCAACTTTCCTCTTCCAGTCGCTGGTGATGGCAGGTGGGCTCACCCATGTAATCCGCTGGATTATCTAGTAAAAAAGGAAACAGAATTAAGGCACTACTACAGAAAAGCAAAAGGCCAGTCAATTTACCCAGAGTCCTCAGACACCCTGTAACAATACCATCATTAGCACACAGAATTAGGTTAAATAGTTACCTTACAGTGACTGATTTAGAGATACTGATCAGAGTTGCACACATACACACAATAAGAGATCTGATCTTTCTGAATATCCCCTCTGCCCATTCTTACAAGCCAATCACCCTTTCAAATCTGACCAAGGAGGCATGTAGTTACACAGCCACCACCTGGACAACCTCAGCTGTGGTACAGGACAAGGGCTGGCTCAGTCCCCAGCAAGGGGCTGCTACTTGATCAGGCTGCAGAAACATCTGGAGCCATAATGGAATAAGTGCCCCTGAACAAGGGGATCTTAAGGAAGACAGTTCTGAACTGCTTCACAGCTCACAGCAGAACAGACTGCTTTCAGCTTGTAAGCATACGCAGTAAGCCAGAGCCTCGGGAAGACAGATGTTCCTCAAATGGAGGAAGCTGCAGTGACGCAGCTCTTTGCGGATGGACACCCTGGTGTGGAAGTCCTAGGTGCTGGTATGCACCACTTCCCTTAAATTGCTGGGTGATTAAGCTGCCCTTCTCCGCCCTATATTAGAAGCCACAAAAATCCAGCTGCTTCACACCCAGTCTGGATCCTTCCCCATGCCGATGAAGGACTCCGAAGGTTTGTTACCACTCAGTCCACACTGCACCTATCTGTGAAAAACCCACATTCCTCTCAGCTATCCATACAAAAAACTCAGGAGGGGGAAGGTCATCAACAGCTCTTAGAGTAAACTTCAGAAAGATGTGTGTTTTAACAGACAACTTTAAAACAAAGACCTGAGAAGTCTGGTCTGCTCTGGAGGGAGAACCGTGAATTGAACTGAATCAAGAAGCATTACAAAACAAATGAAAAATGCAAGAAACCCTCAAACCCAAGCAATTATCTGAAATGTAAACAGCAGAAAGTTTCAAAATACTCTTCATCATTCCTTTGCTGTTTCAGAACAGAAGGAAGAAACATTAAAGGGGTATTTGCTTTAAATTTAATATTAGCATTCGCAGGAATAAACTATATGCACAGCCTTTGTGCAAAGCAAGAAAGCAACAGCTTTGCAATGCATGTGCCCAAAGGCTAAGTTTAGAGGAGAGCCATGAGTATTCAAATATTTTTTGCACCAAGAAATTCACTACACTGACACCTACTAAAAGTAATAAAATGCCCTTACCTGTTTGATCTGTTCCCACAGCATCCTGGTTACTGTTGAGCCGGAGTGGAATGTGACTTCAACATGATAGGCAGCATTCAGTATCTGGAAAGCAGGGGAAAGATGAAAGTACGGGAAATTTGGAAGCTACACTCACTATAATATTTGCTACACCCTCCAAAAATGAAAAAAGATACTACATGGAACACTCCACAATTCACTTAGTTCAATTCATTTATTTTTATTAAGCTCACGGGAGTTTCTAGGCTGTGATTTGTTCACTTTACACAGATTTAGGAAGGGTAAGTGCTAGGCCTGCACGTGAAAATTTAAGAATAAAACTGTTCCCATGTTTTAGCACCTCCCTTAATGACACCAGTCCCCCACACACACCACAAAGCTGTGTTTCTCTAATGTCACTCAGCACCTCCATTTCCTCCCACCCTTGCTACATCAGGATTAAAAAAAAAAAGGCTACTCTAGTATTCCAGATAGCCATCTGAGCCACCATACCTGTTTGAGATAATTGCTTGTAATGTGTACAGAAACATCCTTCGACTTCTCCAAATTCCTTGCAGGATGCACTGAAACCTCCCAAGACTCCTCCAGGCTCTTCAGACATCTCTCCAGAGTCCCTACAAAGCTCTCTCGGAGATAGTCCACTGAGCTAATTAACTTGTTGGCAACTGCTTGGTTTAATCGAGAAATAATCAGTTCCTGAATTTGCTTAATACAACACTTTATGTCCTTGGAACTCACAGGTTCCCCATTCTCAGGAATTATGATATCTGCACAGAAGAAAAGAAAGAAATCTTTTGTACTCAGCACATTGCCATTACAACACCGGCTACTGAAAGCTGCTGTGAACGTTTTGCAGAAGAGCTACAGCACAGCACCACTCCAGGCAGCTGCTCCAAAGGCCTTTTCACTGTTTTGATCCTTCAGAGGCTCATTGTTTGCTTTAAACCCAGATATAACCTGAAGCAAGCAGCATTTAACTCACACAAAGAAACCTATGAGCGACAGAAGAACCCACGGAGTGGCTGTTCACAAAGGATTAAAGTTTTTGTCAGTCTGCCTGTCTAGTGCCACAACGCCAGTTTTACACGCGGTCCCCAAACCAATCCTACAGACCTTGATTAAGTTTCCCACGCTGTGCTAGAACACACAAAAGCATTAGAGTAACTTCAAGAATGCACATACGGTTACTCCATTTTCAAGGAAGCTAAAGATCACATCTGACCAAGATGGAAAGTATTCTGATGTTTGCCTCCATTCATTGATGTTTGAACCTGCAGGATGCTGCAACGCCCGATGGACTCCATGCGAGCAATCTGCAGCCACTCCAGGTTTACGGTGGTACAGTGAGGACAAGGCAACCATCGCCCTGAAAATTAGAGAGTAGTTACAGAAGCACAATGCTGGTTTTCTATCTAAAAAATTACAGGTCAGGAATTTTTTCCAAGCCACACCGCAATCCATAAGCAACCGCTGGATGTTATGACGAGTGATACACCAGCCAGGCTGGTTACCCGATTTCTTTTTTCCTGGAACCTTGAGGAGGTTGATTATCACTCGGTATTTTTAAACAAACAGAGCAAATAGCTGATCGTGCCCTGCAACCAGTCTGAACAGTACCAGATTACTACGAGGAGCTGCAGATCTTGTCTTTGGATTTTGACCAACAGCAGTTCTAGCCTACTTCAAACAAAAGCAGTGATCGGCAGATGGCATTAGCTCCTCAAAATAACACCTTCCTCCTTTTAGGATATTACTTCAAATAGAGCGCAGCATCTTGTTGGCTCTCAGTAAGTGATTTTTCTTGTTTCATTTGTGTATAAACAAATATGTACGCAGGTGTTTTGGCCTGTGCTGTCCCTAAACACTCTCCTGCAAATACAGAATCCTGAACTCCGGCACAGCAGTGCCCCAGCTCTGTACAGGTGAGTATCCCTTCTAGTGAGACAGACAAAGCATCAGGAATGATTATTACCCCTCTGAAAATGGAGTAACAGCAGCCCTAAACAGGTAGAATTAACACACACTGACTGCGCCCTTAACATGTGCTAGTTTTTTTTGGTTTGTTTCTCCTAGCACACAGATTGGTGTTAGAATTGAAACAAGCTCTTTATGAGCAATTCATTTTCCAAGGGCACTACAAAAAAACATTTCAAGAAACAGAGAAGATCTCATCCGTTTCCCACCTGCAGAAGCAAAAAGATCCAGATGCTAACCTGCAGGATTAATCATAATTCACCATTTCTCTCTCCTCTCCCTCCCAGGACATAGCATTAGTTTGAAATTCAGGGAAAATAGGGCAAGACAAAAATATCTACAATTTTGGCCTCTCACACCACAGAGAATAATTTATGTACTAAGTCAATAGGTTACAGTTATTTTTTGATTTTAAGTAGAAAAGTCTTTCCCTACCAGCCCACAGAAGCACGTTTCCTTTGAAGAGAAACAATTGTTAGAGTAAACCTCGGCTTCGCAAGCAGGAGAGCTGTAGAGTACCAACCTTCAAACTGTCACTTTGATGTTTATGACACGCCACGTATTCCTGCAGACAGGATTTAGATGGCACGTCACCCTTCACACACCTAACACCCTCACGTATTCTTCCACCTTTTGTGTTCCTAGAAATACTGGTACTTGTAAGATGCAGTGAGAATCCCCGCATTTCCCAGAACCACACACCGAACGCCAAGCACAGGCCTCAGGAGCACACTATGCTGAATTTTTTTTTTTTTTTTTAAAAGAAACTTTCACCTACCCAAAAGGGTTTCATCTTAGCAGGTTCTATACTCAGAAGTCTAATGCAAATCTCTCTCAAAGAAAGCAAGCAAAAAGCACAAATCAAGTCTTCACTGCTAAAACTAAACTTTTTTTCCTTAGGATGGATTTATTATTCCCACGTCCCAACATGCTGGCTGAGGTAAAGTTGAGACTTATTTTCTTCTTCTGCAGAACAGGGAATTAAAACAGAGAAGTAAAATACCCTGCCCAAAACCATGCAGCAAGCTAGAAGGGGGAAAACCATCTGATTTATAAGAAAACAAGACTTCATATATTTTGAGATCTCAGATTTAAGGACAGTGCTTTCTACCCAGTAGGTACTACAGAACTAATACCTTTGTGTATCAGTTCAGAGCTGGCTTGCAGAGTCACCTGTCTGGACTGCCACTCAACCATCCCTTAGCAGACTACAACCATCACCCATCGCTCTCCTTTAAAGCCCCGACCAATTTGTTCCAATCACTCTCCTGCCAGTAGTTACCTTTGAATTCCATATTAGCAGCATCTTCCAAGAGCTCCTCTTTCATATTACTAAGAGTCTCTATGATCATGTCCTTCATCTCCTCTTGTTTGCGGTTGGCAATGTTCATCAGAGATTCATAGAGCTCGTTCTCCTTCTTGCGGGTGTACTCCAACCTCTTGGGAGTGATTTGCAGGTCTCGCTGCATGTCGAAAGCCTGATTGATGAAGATGTTCAGGCAGCGGCAGTGCACCTCGTTCAAGCTGGTGGCTGCTTCCACAAGATGCTTCTGAAGCACCTGCCTGGAAAAAGTGCTTAGGAGACGGAGCTTCTCAAACTGCTCCACCAACATGCTCTGGGCATCGGCGTCAGGACTGGGCGCCCCGCAGCTGCAGTGGTTGGTGCTCAGGTACTCCAGGTCCATCAGCTGGCAGTAGAGGGAGGACTTTTCATTATCAGTTTTTCTGGGAGAGATCAGCTCCACCCCTGACTCTGGCACCTTGAAGAAGAAAATGGGCAAAGAGAATTTCTCTTTGATCTCGCGCAGTTCGTTCTCGTCTGAAGACGAAAGTTCAGCCTCACTGATGGCAAAGATGACAACGAGCAAGACCTGGTTCATGTACTCTCCCAGGGTGGCTTCAGCAGACTGGAATCCACGACACGGTGCTACCACAACGTCCACTTCCTAACAAGCAAGAAGGTAAAAAATAGTTTTGTACAGATCCTTCTCAACACTAACAGAGGCAAGAACACACTGCAATTCATTCACAAAGCGCAAAATACGTCCGCACCCTTTACAACAGTTACGGAGTCTCACACACAGCAGCATACCTTAGTACATAGCCAGTGGCAGAGATGCAGCCAGGAATTAATCAGTACCCACTGACTCCAAAACTCTTATTTTGCACCAAGTGCCTTTAAGGTTTGGCCTCGTTGAGAACAAAACTTAGAAAAGGTTTCCCAGGGGAGTGCTGTCACAGAATAGTTGTTGTTCTTTGGTTTACGCCTGCCCCATTTTGCAACAACCTCTCCCAGTAAATACTCTCGACCTCCCATTGATGTTTACCTGGTCTGCAGCTTGTTGAGATGTTCGTGCTGTCAGTTTTCAGCGTAGCAGATAGCACTACACTACCCACCGCTGCCACCACCACCCTCTTCCAAAGAGCTCCCAGCCAGAAGACTGGGAGGAGAAACACATGGTTGTGAGAAGCTTATCTGTAACATCCTGCAAATCCAGCCAAACCTAGGAGATTTTATTCATTTGTTCTCTTACTACCCAGAGTTTCGCTTTCCTGCTGACACTAATTCTTAGTGATCCTACTAAAAAAGTGCACTTTTAAGACCGCTCCTCTCTCTTACAAGCAAGGAGACGGTAATCACCCTTGGATATGTGAGAACAGCGTTGGCATTTCATGCATCACTTCACTAAAATAACGAAAGCAAGTGTTGAAGGCTTGGAACCGAAGACGAACCGAAGCTCCCAGCTCCCAACGAGGGGCTATAATTAAGCCTTCTTCAATCATTTTTCCCTAGAGTTACTTAAATGCCTTGACCACGTGTACGAGCTGCTCCCCGGGGCAGTAACGACTTCCTGCTATCTCAGGACTGCCAGGCGCTGAAGCGGACCTGCCGCAGGCGCAGGAGCCGGCGCAGCAGGGGATGCGCAGCCCGCAGGGCTCCCCGGGACGGGTGACTCACGCCAGCGCCTGTAAACAAAGGAGGAAGCCAGCGCTGTCTCTAGGAGACAGGGAGAAAACCCACACGGGGAACAGAGTGCAGCGAGCAACTGGTCCTTCTGTTGCCATAGAGGCCTCTCCGGCTTTTCCAGGGGACGTTAGCAGCACTTCTACGCCGCCTTTATTTTTTCAGTTGATGTCCTGCGGAAGTTCTGACGCTGTCCATGCGGCTATCAGGGATCGCTTCCTCCCGTCCGGGGACTACCTGTGAATCACGCCGGATTCCTGAAATTCCCCAGCTGGTTCTCGCAAGGTCACACACTATAAACACACTTCAACACTTCTGACATGGCTGTACGCATGAAATCACTGTGAAGTAACCTCATTCGTAGTTTCTTTAACTAAAAGGTCCTTAGTTTTTATATAAATATCACAGCTTTCTACCCAGCAATCTGAGCTCCAGGTACACAAAGTCACAGCTCTTCCACTACAAGCATGATGCACTGCTCCGCAGCTGTACAGCGGCTGTCAACGACAGGTTCAAGAAGGGCACCATGCACATACCCCACATATACATCCACGGGCTCGGACTTGCAAGGCCAGGATGACTGCTGCCTCCCATACCCCAACCAAAAAAATTAAAATCCAGGATGAAGCAGGTCTCGAGCTACAACACAACAAGCCGAGTCCCACTGAAGGCGTCCCGGGACCACTGAGGTGTGCCATTTTACTAAGCTTGAGTCAGCAGCTAAGTTCTTTTTAACTCGTTTGGAAATGAGGAATTGTTTGCTACATCCCAGCAGGATCTTGTCCTATTTCGCTCAGCTTTGGGCAGTTCAATCACTGTTTAGTTAACCGAGGTGCCGAGAAGCTAACCCAATTGAGTCAGATTTCTACCCAAACACATACCAAGCGGATCATGACTGAAGGCCCAGCTCAGTTTTATTCCAAGCCAGGTTGAAGACCCTGCCTTCCAAGGACAGGCTGTGAATCACTGAAGCCAGACAGGTACTCTGCCTCTGTTACATCGAGAGGTAATCTCACAGCCTCCCTTTTAATCTGAGATTCCAGGGGTATATAAAAGTATATATTTAGAAATTTTTAAGCCCGTCCCTCAGCTGATTTTATTTCTTTTTACTTATTTATTGAGATCTTGCCAGCTTATTCTGTTTCCATGGGGATTCCGGTCAGAGGCCAGGTAACCAACCTAGAGAATCGCAGGTAAGCTGAGCGATACCTCTGGCCTCCAGCAGGTACTGCTGTCCTTCACAGACCTACAAAGCTTTTGTTTTGGTTTTGTGCAGTGACTCTGAAGCCCACTAGATCAGGGAATTTTGTTTTACCTCTGCTGGAAGGGGTACACCCTCAGCCAACACTCTGAGAAGCAATGTTCTTTTTCTGACCATGAAATCTTCCCCTGTAAGACACCGCTAAGCCAGCGAAACCAGAAGCAGAGAACAGGTCTCACAAAGAAGGCAGAAATTTCATGCTGCTGGTGCTTTCAGTATCTTCTGTCCTCGGCTATTCCCGCGTAAATGGACAGAGGAGGGACAACCTCAGGTTCTGGGTGCTGGTACCCGGCAGCAGCATCTCGGCATACCCCAAAGTAAAGCAGTGCTGCGTGGAGGGAAGAGCATCTCAGCCAGAACAGAAACCTTTCCTGTTTCTGTATTACTGCCTCTGCCAAACATGTCAAAAATACTCTCAAGGAGGAGATTTTAAGCAGGATGTACTTTAAAATAACTCCACAGGTATGTAGCCACATTTCTTGCTGCTTGTAATAACTACTAATTAATATGACCTGAATCATCGCTACAGTACCTTAAGAAACGCAACAATAAACTCCGATTTATTTTTTCTGTTGCAGCTCACATAGCCAGCTTGCATTTCTTCACGCATTTTCCAGCTCTGCCAGAGCAGCTGAAATTTCTTCTTTCCCTCAAAGCCCTGGCTAAAACCTTGAGTCCAAGGCTCAAAGTAGAACGAAGCACACAGCAAAATGAAGGCATGAGAAAGGAAGCCTTCTGCTTGGCTACCCTCCTCTGATTCAGCTGTGCCATCCAGATGGAAAGCACTACCTCGCAGAAGTCTGTTTGGGCATCCAGGCTCAACTGATAAGATTTAGGGAAAGAACCAACTGTTTACTTCCACTGCAAATCTAATAATCTGTCTGGCTTGATGGATTATTCCCCATGACCTAGATGCATTCCTGCGCACAGCGATCCCCAAGGAACAGAGCAGCTTTGCCAGTGTTTTTCTTCCCTGGTCGTTTACCAAAAAACCCCTAAGTTCACATACCTCGTAGCACGAGCTGGTGTTCTCCCAGGGAACAACCCAAGCAAATGAATTTTTTGGCTCCCTCCTCCTCACCCCTTTTCTGCGAAACAAGTTGTGATTAAGACATCCCTCAGTAACACAAAACAAGCACGGGCCCAGCCCAGGTATCGAGAGGTTATCAGACCAAACCCAGGGCGCTACACTTGGGGTTCAACGTAAAAAGCAGTTCACATCACGTTATAGACTTCTTCTGTGATTGAATTCATATCTATTTCAGTCCTGTTAACCTTTCCTCGCTGGAGCAGTGGCTAAGGAGTTTAGATTTAGCAAGCGAGTACCTGCCCCAAGAAGCGTGAGTCAGCACAGAGTGTCTGCACAAAACCACAGCGTGCAACCCAGGTGGCCAAGCCGGCCTGGGCAATTAAGGCTTTTGGTACGAGATGTTTAGGCCCGAAGGGCTGCAGAGCATTCCCCAGATCCTGCAGCCACTGAGGGCCCTTTAATGGTATCCCACTGGTAGATAAGTGTTCCCATCATGCAGAATGAACGCGATTTCAAACGTCAAAATCAAAGGCAGTAAACAAAAAGCATCCTCATCTCCTCAAACTATCCACAGTGAAGGACCTGGAAAGATTTTAAACACCAGCAAGACTGCTAGGTCTCCTTGCCCTCCCAACACCTAGAACAAAGTTACCATGAAGCAGTACTATACTGTAAGCGATCTGCTATTGGGAAGAAAAAAAACAGTTAAACTAGGAACTCTGGGTATCAGGTGGGGTAAAATTCAGAGTGGTTTCCCTCCCTCTCTGCCCAAAAGGTGCTGAGCTCCTCCAAGCTATCTGGCTTCTGGGCAAAGCTAAATCCTTGAGATCTGCACTGACTATCACGTTATTGTCAAGCACGCAACTGTTATTAGACTACCAGCTCTGGTACACAAGTTAATAAAAAGCAGAAGTTCTCTCGGAGTAGTTCTGCAGACACAGTTTTGGTTAATGTCCAACAAACCTCATCCATGACCGTTCCAGATATATATTCCATTAATTACAGAAGCTGTGTCCATGACTAGCTGGTATTTTTAACTTTGTTTTCTTGGTGCATGCTAGGCAGAGCTAGAAAACACACATCAGCCAGAAGGGTGAAAGAGACAAGGCCCTCAGCAGGACACCGGACTCCAGTAATTTAACAAGAAGCTATCCCTACCCCGATGAGCTGCTAAAATGCCTAAGCCCTCCTATCAGCATTAAAAATATAGTTTTGTTATTCCTTTTTAGCCCCTAAAATTTATGTAAGGAATCCTTTGACTCAATCTGAGGCTAGCTGTGATTCACCCTCCCTGTCCTTCTAGTGGAAGAGCTTTTTATTTCACCAACCCTTTTCAAATTAATCTGAGTAGATGTTTTCATCTAAACGTCCTAAATATAACCAAGGCCAGACAGAGAGATCTTTGTCGCCCGTGAGAAATATAGATGTAAGGAGGGCTGTAAACTGCAGTGTTGTTAAACTGACCCATATAAAACCATCTCAGTAAAATTAATGTAAAGGTAATACTCTTACGCAAGAGCACGGCAGGATTTTACACGCAGAGCCAGAACAGGCATTTACATTGCAGCACCAGCAGCAGATCTGGTGCTCTTCAGGAAGGTGGTGGACGCTGCGTACAGCCTATAAACACCGTGTTTCTGTTCTTTCAGTGGGTACGGAAAGCCACAAACACCCTACAACGTAGCATTGACTTGGCTGCTGCCAACTTCAGCTGCAGTTGGGGTTTGTAAAGCTTTTCAACCTGAGGAAGATGGACCGCGTCTCCATTTCGTGCCTAATTACAATCACGTCTCAATTCAGATGCCCAAGAAAAGCGTTACCTTGACAGTTCACTCTCCAGCTAGAAAGTTCATACTCTTATTTGTGTGAGCACAGATCAGATTCCTTGCACATAAGCAACTTGCAGGTAAGAATAAGTTATTGTGGATGTTTGATTGCCAAAGTACAATGCTCTAGGTTGTGTTACACTGCAACAAGATCTCAATGTAAGATCTGAAATGCAAAGAAAGCTTATCAAAGCTATAAAAACCAATGAAATTCAACACTCATCTTTAAAGATATTTGCTAAGCACCAAACCACAACACTTCCAGGACAGGAACGTGGTTCACAAGTAAGTGAAAGGTGGCTGACAAAGCAACGTACCAGCAAGATCGCACACAGCCCTGAGAACAGACTCCCACCTTCTCCTTCCTAACGCCTTCAACCTCCACTGACATCACAGAAGCGTAAGAGCCACTCTCATGAAGTCAGCTCATTCTATCAGAAGTTGGAATTAAGAAGCTTTATTCTTACAAGCCTTTTAGGGTGGAGATTAAAAAGACATCAGGCTTCCGGTTTCTCTTCCATTAACTAGGAATATTCCTGTGCTTATTGCGGACGTAATTTTGCTATGCCTTAATGAATTCATTACTGCAATGGTACAGAGACACCCAGTTACCTTTAGCAGCGAGTACGGCAGCATGACCTCCAGCTCTGCTATCCGGTGAGCAGGATCTTCGCTGTCCCCACGAATTTCTAAGTCCTCCTCTGGTATCGTGTCCCACTGCCCCCGGTGGGCTGCCATCATATGGACCAGTTCGTACTGCTCAGGAAGTGCCAGACTGACCCGTGTTTGCGTCCCATGCGTGAAACGGATCCGGCGCCTCTTACAGTTCTCCTCGCTGCTGATCTTGGTGGTAGGCAGCAGCTTCTCCCCCAACAGTATGTTGAGTAACTGGCACTTGGCATTACAGTTCTGGCCGAGAATCAGAAGGCAAGGGTGCCAGCTCACAGTCCGCTGGAGGTGCTCTTCCTCGTGGCGAGGGAAGGAAATGAAGTTCTGCCCTGAAATTGAGGACAGACTGCGTGAGAACAGGTGGGCTGAACAATAATTCTCGTATCTCTAAGCCAGCTGGATGCTACAGTACAGACACCGCTGCCCCACGGCAGGCCACACAGCACCAAGAATTTGCTTAAGCATCCTGGAGCTCACGTCAGCAATTTAAGTGCTCTCACTGCATCGACACAGCCGTCCACGGCAGTTCGATTCGCACCAAGTCACCAGGCAAGTTTGCTACAGCTCTCCCCAGTTATTCCACTAGAAAGTGTTTACACAGTGCTGTCTTAAGCAGGTTAGTGGAAGATTAACCGTCGGCCCTAAAAGCAAAGAGGAAACAATTGTCACGGCTGAAACCAAAGGACTGCTTTCACCTGTGGGGTGGAACAGCGTTTCACCTTGCTCCAGAGTTCAGGGAAGCCTAACGGGTCCCTACAGCGGCCTCTCCCCAAGTTTTGATGCCTTGCCGGTCCACAACGCTCCCATCACATAGAAATAAATGCACCAGCTATGAATGGGGGACAGCCCCACCCACACACTTACAAGAGGTAAATACTTTACATCTACCGGTTCCCGAGAGCATCCTTGGACAAACTCATGGAACAAAGACTAAGAACACCAGCATTAAAGCAGCAACCCCCCCCCTCCAGACTCAAAAAGAGGCATTCTCGCAAACGGCAGCAGAACTAACAGCTTCTGCCAGCAATCCCCCGTGATGGAAACACAGCCACGGCATCGGAAGAAGCTGCCGTGCCTTCCCCAGCCCGGGCAGCGCCGAGCCCAAGGGAGGATGCTCTGCTAGCAGCCAGCAGGCTCTCGGTGCGGTCCGTAACGCATTAAGCAACAGGTTCCTCCCCCTGGCTGCACTGCCAATGTATCTCTCCTTTCCATCCCAGAGGATGTGATCTATAGAGCTGATCTAAATCAGCACCGTTTGCCAGATATTATCAACTTCACAAACATTTAGTCTGCTGAAGGAAACTACTGAGCATCTCCGCCTCCTGCAGAGGAGCCAGAACTCCCCGCAGTCACTCTCCTCACCCATCTGCCACGGGAAGCATCAGCTACAACATCCCACTAACCGGGCTGCTTCAATTTAGTCCACGGTGCTGCAGCTCCCTGCATTTGCCTTACTAGAGTAAGGCTGGAAAAAACAGTCTCGGTATTGAATTTAGCTTCTGAGTTCTTTTAGAAGTCCTAAATACAGCTTTTCCCACGCTCAGTCATCTCGGCTGAAGCCTAAGGAGCTTTGCGTCACCTTACACATGGCAACAGAATAATTCTGGTAGTACAAGGAAAAAAAAAAAGAAGAGATACAAACAAATTCCCCATCTGCTGCCCTTCAGCACGATTCCCGAGCACAAACCAGCCAGTGTTCCACCGCAGCCAGAGAGCTGGCCCATGTTTCCAGATCTGAAGGCAGATGGCACCCGGGAACGAAACGCCAAATCGAGACGCCGCTGCTAAAACCGACTGGCAGGCCTGAACGCTGCCTACCCGGCCAAGTGCCCGGCGTCAGGCAAGGCAGCAAGAACAGCGCCGAGTTAGTGTCGGACGCAGCCCAGCTGAGCAGCACCAGCAGGGATTTGTAGGGGAAGGTCCCGCTTCACCACGGTTATTAAAATTCCTTTAATGAGTCACATTCTGGCATCCAAAATCGTTTCAGCATCTCGAGGCCCAAGAAAACAAGATACTCCGACACACCGGGATACTCGCACCTCTGCCAACCGAAGGGCAGACACCAGTCATTCCACACCTCCTCCTGACAGCACTCCTCAATCCCACAACCCGACCCCCGTAAACCAACAGCCTGGAGACCCCCGAGCCCTGCCTGGGGAGCTCGCGTCCCTCTGGCACACCAAGGAACCCCTGCAAATGGTTACGGGAGACATCGCTTCTTGGAGGTGACCTCAGACAAGCCTCTCAGCCCGTGCAGCCACAGCAGTGGCCACATCAAGTGGCTGAAGGGCAGGATCTGCCCAGCAGTGCACAAAGGAATCAGCAAAAACCCAGACATGGCGCATGTAGATCTTCGTCTACGAGATCTCTTTGATCCAGTTACATCTGTTGAATTCCAGCTGGAATTCAAGCTCGCTCTTCAGATATCAAGCACAAAATAAACAGCTCTGGAAGGAGCTGTACAGGCCACGAAGTCCCCTTTACACGGGCTTTTAACAAGAAAGGAACAAGCAGATTTCACCCTCTACTTGTTCTGGGCACTTTCTGCATTTGCATGTTAATGCCAACACAAGATGATTGAAGTCCAGCAGCTCAGCTGCAGTTACTGAAGCACAGGAGGGCCGTATAAATACCCCATCTTTCAGACACCTTCCTCGCGCGCAACCTCCCCGGGATGGCATTGACGGAACGAGTTTCCTGCAGTCGGTTTCGGCAAGGAAGGCACGAGACAAGCCGGGGCGAACGCAGCCCCCCGCAGCGCTGACCTAACAAAGAGCAGATTCGCAACCCGCTCGCTGCGGAGATGCGGCGAGGTTCCCAGCCACGCGAGCACCTCCTGCCCGCGGCAGGACTTTACCAAAGACTTCCCCTGGCGCTGCACGGCACCCGCGCACCGTACCAGCCGGAGACATGTGATAACCACTTCAGACAACTGGCCGCAGGGGAGTCCTTAAGCGCGTGCATCCGATTAAACCCCTTGGGATGAAAGGCAGCCTGTGCGAGAACAAGGAAGTCTCTCACCAAGACTCATCCCAGAATTCAGCCCAAGTCTCAGCAAAACAACCTTAGGTTGAATCTGCCGAACCTGCAGATGCCCTTAGTGCTTCGCTCGCCCCCTTTTTAAGGAAGGCTGGCTGCGTTTCCCATCTCCTCTCTCTACCGTCTTTATTTCAGGAGTTTCTTCATGAGAACCCCCACCACCACCTCTCTGCGCAGTACCTAGTCCTAAAGCTCGTCTCATGTCCATGTACCTGCCAGCACAACGGGAATTCTACCCGGCCTTTGGGGGTTCTCAGGCAGAACCGCCACATTTTAACCCAGACTCATACCCTTGGTCAGCACAGCACCAGGACAAGAACTCCCCCAAGCCCGTTGGTTAATACACCCCCCCCAAAACACACCTACGTACGGCACCATCAGGTTACCAGGCCCAGGGCTTCTCTCCCAGCACACACCCATTAAAATAATGCCACAGCTACTAACCGGCACTCCGGAGATGCCGCGGTTACCCGGGCAAAAGGTGCAGCTCAGTTTACTTCCCGAAGGAAAGCAAGAAATGAACAGCGAAAACCACCTCCAGTTCCTAGGTCAAAGAGTTTCAACTGCTTCAAGCACAGGACAAAGAAAAACACAGCTAGCACAAAGCACAGTTGCTGTTTTTTTTCCCTTAGTACCTTTACATATAGTAGAAAAAAACTTTACTGAATCCCTAATTAAGATTTGTTTCATACTGACTCTGTAAAAATCACGTTCGCTAACAGCACCAAGAAGGAAACCAAGTGGAAACTCACCGAGCAGCTGTCAGATCTGCCCAGGCTGAAGCTGCGGGGTTGGCCCAGCCCTGTAACAAGTCACTGTAAAAAAACTATTCACGACAAAGCAGGCAGGGTTTGGTTCGGTGCTTCCATTTTCACAACTCTTTGCACCCTTGAAGTTATTTTCCCTCTCTTACCATACGGAATACGTCCTGGTGCTAAGGCCACAGAGGAAACACCCGGTAAGTGACGCCCCACTGTTGCCAAACATTGCTCGACATCCTCCTCGGCAGAGGAAGGTGGGCCACATTTCCTCCTTTAATCGCCCAGCTTGGCAGGTTCCCGGGGCTGTTCTCAGACGGAGCAGCCCAGGCTGCATTTAGGCTGCTCGGTCTCTGTTGATTCAAAGGGCAGTTACGCTTCTACGCTCTTGCAACAGCTTCGCAGGTGTCCCAAAAGCAAAATCCGCACATTTGTTTTGTTTCCAAGACATCTAGATTTACTTCTGCAGTTTATTTTTCCACTTCAACTGCAGGCAGTAAGCGCCCTGTCCATTTCCCTTCCCGCTCCCTACCCGTTTCACAAACCATTGGCACCCACACCTCCACGCTCCGCAGAGCGCTGCGAGCAGCCTTTGGAACTGATTTATCAAAACGCCTCTTAATGGGAAACCACTGGTAGGGCAGAGCCTAGGAAAAATGGTTCCGGAGCCAGTACAAAACGTGCCTCTTCAACTCTGGCATTTCAAATAACTTCCCCACGTTAGAAAGGGGAAAAAATGTTTGTTAACAGAGAAAGTATCCGCTAAGCTTCAGAGAGCACTGGAAATACATAATCAACTGAAACTGCCGAGAAACAAGAAGCTCCATGCAGAGGTGGTTATTCAGGCACACAGGCAATGAGCTATATCAGTGCTCTGGATTTCAAAGGCTTGTGTCTTTTCATGCTTTTACAACACGCACACACACACACACACTCATATATATAACCACATTGGTTCCCAGTTATTTCGCCGGTGACTCACTGAAGACAGCCAGCCTCCATCCTTCACCAAGCCCTGCTCTTCATCCTCCCCCTCCTTCCACACTCCCCTCAAGGCTGCCACCTCAGCTCCTCGCCTAACCCGGAGCAGGTTTGTTACCTTGCTCCATACCCACCTGGAGCACCTTGCCGCTTTAATAACAGCTCGAAAACAACCGATTTAAGTTTTATTCTTCAGAACAGTGAATGTTATACAACTTCTTCTGTCTGAAAGCCCGAACCAAGAGCCTACGCTGTTATTACTGTTCGCACGAACAAGATCTAAAGCACTCTGCGTTTCCCGAAGTCCTGATACTTAAGGGCCAACTGGCACCACATTCAGTGTAAACTCAAACCAGGTCAAGGTGAGTATTTGACAGCTAGAAAGTCTTGAGCACTCTGTGGTAGGAAGAGCAGGCAGGATGCTTGGTGAAATACGTACCTATGTCAGGAATATTTAACGAACGCTGCCTCCACACCCACAAAGCCCCATAAGCAGCCTTTCGGGGCGCAGTTGATACGTGGCTGGCGATGCTGTACGAGGAGTACCCAAACAGAAGAACACCTCCAGCTGGGTGCTGCCACCCAAACAGCCTTTAGACTAATAGAAAGCAAGTGAAACCAACCAGTTCCTGCTTCTTTGAAGTCACAGAAAGATGTAAACAAACAGAGCAGATTTTTAGACAGCTATCCACTTCTGTTCCGAAAGTTCACGTGGAACACTTCACTCCTTTTTGACACAGGCTGACAGGAGAGCTCAACAACCCTCCAATTTCCAAACCAGAATTATAAGCATAAGACAAGCATGGACAAGTAGCCAACGGAGATGACTCATGAACCATTTGGAAGCGAATAAAGAAGATCTTTATATATATTTAATGTCACGCTAAGCTCTCCTCACAAGACAGTCTTATGGAATAGGAGGACCTGCACAGGGCAGGAGGTCTCCAACCCGCAGCAATGTTTGTCAACAGCCACAGACAAAGACCAAGCGGATGAAGGAGCACCCCCGGCGAAGCTTCACAACCACGCTGCGAGGCCCACTCCGTGCCGGGGGTGCCTACCCTTCCTCCCCGCACCCCCGTGCAGGATCCAGCCCCCCCCAGTCCTCACCCACGCTCTGACCTGCCCCCACAGCCCCTCTCACCTCCACCCCGAGTCACCCCACTTCCCTACGTGCACGCCAACCCCACAGCCCCTCTGAACCTCAGAGCACAGCCCGCAGCCCCTCAACAGCACCCTGTCATGGGGCTGCACCCCTCAGAGCCTACCTGCGCCCCCACAACACACCCAGACGCCCACAAACCCACAGTCCCCGTGCCCCCAGACCCAACTGCACCCCTCCACGCCACCTGCACCCCCACAACACAGCCAACCACCCCCGACTTGCCCCTTACTCCCCACCCCACAGGCCCCAAGACCCCAGACCCAGCTGCACCCCTCACAACCCCCGAACCCCACAGACCCCGAACCCCCGCATCCAGCTGCACCCCTCAGAGCCTACCCGGACCCCACAACACACCCAGATGCCCCTCACCCCACATTCCCCGTGCCCCCAGACCCAACTGCACCCCTCAAAGCCCACCTGCACCCCCATAACACACCCAGTCACCCCCCACCCCACAGACCCCTCACCCCCAGACCCAGCTGCATCCCTCAGAGCCCCCCTCTCCCCCCCCAGCCCCTCACCCCACACACCCCTCGCCCCCCCCAGACCCAGCTGCACCCCCCCAGCCCCTCAGGGCGCCCCCAGCCCGGCCCCCCCGACCCAGCCCGGCCCCGCCCGCCGCCCCCGGCCCCCCCCTCACCGCCATCCCGGGGGGAGCCGTCCCCACAGCCGGCGGCGGGGGGGGATCCTTCTGCGGGCGTCGCGGAGGCGAAGGGGTGCCCCTGCGAGTACTTGACGTCGCGGAAGAACTTCTTGGTCTCGCGCAGGTTGTGCTGCAGCCGCGCCAGGTGCCGGTTGTAGTGGCCGAAGGAGCGGCACAGCTCGCGGAGCGCCCCGCCGGGCCCCCGCCATGAAGGGGCGCCTTCGCCCTCCATGTCCTGCGGGTCCGCCCCGCTATCCCCTCCCCACCACGGGCCGCGCTCGGCCCCCGCCACGCTGCCGCCTCTCCTCCGGCCTCGCCACCGCCGCCCCCCCCCCCCACCCCTCCCGCCTCCCCGACCCCCGCCGCCGCCGCCGCCGCCCTTCCTCTGCCGGGGCAGCGCCTGAGCGAGGCGCGCGGCGAGCGGCGCGGAACCTTTATCGGGGCGCCGCGGGGCAAAGGGGGGGAGGAGGGCGGGCGGACGCCGAGCGCGCAAGGCACGCCGGGAGTCGTAGTTCGGCGGCGCGGGGAGGCCCCGCGCCGCGCGGGGAGCGCCGGGAGTTGTAGGCCCGCCGCGCCGCGGGGTTTTGGGGGGGTTGTGGGAAGTGTAGTTCCGTGAGGCCCCCCGGGTGGTCATGGCGGCCTGCTTGAGGCCTCCCCACGGTGCTGACCCCGTCGCAGGGGGCCGGCGGGGAGGCGCTGTGAGGGCTGCGGACCCCCACAGTGAAGCGGGGGCTCCCCTTAACGCCATCCCTGTTGCCCCGGTGCCACTCCCCAGTTAAACCAGAGCAAAACCCTCATTTTTATTCCCAACCGGGCAGCGACACCGGGTGGAGGTCCTCGGTCCCCAGCTCCTGCCTCGCCGCCTGAGCTGGGTCGCCCCACGAGGCCCGGGCCCTCTCGGGGGGCTGCAGGGGCCTGGGGCGATGCCTCGGCCTCCTTCCAGGCCCGGCGTGGCGGTGTTGGGGCTCCGAGGGCGGCCGGGGCTGCACGGCCCGGGGCTGGCGCCCGCGGCACCTGACGGGCGGCTCCCGGTGCTGGGCGGCCGCAGGGCGGGCAGGTGGGGTGCTGCGGGTCATCGGGGTGCGGGGTGGGGAGAGGTGCGGCGGGACGGGAACACAGAGCCAGAGAAACGGAGAACCACAGAAACAGAGAACCACCGAAACAGAGAAACACAGAAACGGAGAAACACAGAAACGGAGAAACACAGAACCAGAATCACAGAGAAGCGTAGAACCATAGCGTCATGGAAACACAACCACAGACCCATAAAACCACAGAACCTTAGAACCATGGAATCGTACAACCATAGAACCACAGAACCATAGAACGGTAGAACCACAGAACCACAGCATCACGGAACCACAGAGGCACAGCAGCACAGAACCATAGCAGCACAGAACCACAGCATCACAGAACCACAGCATCACAGACCCACGGCATCAGAGAACCAGAGAAGCGCAGAATCACAGATTCCCAGCACCACAGGACCACGGCTTTAGAGAACCACACAATCCCAGACTCCTGGCACGGCCGCTTGTTTGCAGACCCCCCCCCCCCGCGCTGCTCCCAGGCCCTTTATTTCTTGTTGGCGCGAAGAGAGCCTGGCGAAAACGTCGTGCCGTGGGATGGCGGAGCTGGGAGCCGCCGCCCGGCCAGGCCCGTCGCGGAGCTCCGCAGCTGGCAGCGCCGCTCGCTGCTCACCCCGGATGGGGCACACGCGGGTGGGGACACGGCTGGGGACACGGCTGGGGACGCGGGTGGGGACATGGGTGGGGACGCGGCTGGGGACACGGGTGGCAGCAGCAGGGCCCCGGCCTCGGGGCTGCACCGGGACAGGGGCAAAGAAGCACCGCGGGCAGGGCAGCCGCGGCCAGCAGCTCCCTGCATGGGGCCACAGCGCGCTTCAGTGCGGAAGGACGGGGGAAGAAACAAAAATATGAAAATAAAATTCATTAATTAGTTCCAAAATAAAAATCCGCCAGAAAATAAAAAAAAAATAAATTAAAAAATAATTTTAAAAAACGTTTAAACGCCAGAAAATAAAGGTGGCAGATTAAAATAAATTCGTTTTGAAATAAAAACTGCCCCTACGTTACCCAATTAAAAAATAATAAGAATAATTTAAAGATTAAAACCGGCCAGAAATGAAAATATGAAGTTGAAAAAATAATTAAAAATAAAAAACACCAGAAAATAAAAAACTAACTTAAAAAATAATAATTTTAAAACTAAAACTCGCCAGAAAATAAAAATGCCAAATTAAAAATAATAAATGAATGGCTTAAAAACGAAAAAAAAAAAAAGTCCAGAAAACCAAAATACTAAATGCAAAAATTCAATTGCTTAATTTAAATTAAAAAAAAAAAAAATCCGCCAGAAAAGAAAAAGACTAAATTACCCAAACGTGAATGAATTAATTAAAGGGCAACGAACGGCCACAAGGTACGCGACCGGAGCTACCAACAGGCCGCCCCCCGGTGCCCCTTGCCCCCCGTTACCCCCCCCTTACCCCCCGTTACCCCCCCCGTTACCCCCCCGTTACCCCCCGTTACCCCCCCCGTTACCCCCCCCCTTACCCCCCCGTTACCCCCCGTTACCCCCCCCGTTACCCCCCCGTTACCCCCCGTTACCCCCCCCGTTACCCCCCCCCTTACCCCCCGTTACCCCCCGTTACCCCCCCCCTTACCCCCCGTTACCCCCCGTTACCCCCCGTTACCCCCCCGTTACCCCCCGTTACCCCCCCCTTACCCCCCGTTACCCCCCGTTACCCCCCGCTCCCCCCCAGCCCCCGTCCCCTCTCCAGCCCCGCCCCGCCTCAGCCAATCGCGTCCCCCCGCCCCGCCCTCCCCGCCTCGCCATTGGCCGCGCCGCCCGCCGCTCCCGCTCCCGCGCCCGGTGCCGGCGGCCGGCGGCGGCGATGCCGGGGGGCGCGGGGCCGCCGCGGCGCGGGGCCGGCGGCCGGGCCGGGCCCGGCGGGGCGGCGGCGGCGGCAGCAGCAGCAGCGGCCGGGCCGGGGGCGCGCAGCCCTCGGGCCCCGCAGCGGCCGCCCGGCTGCCGCCGCCCCCCGCCGCCGCCGCCTCCGGTGCTGCGGCCGTAGGCGCCGCCGGTCGCGGCGGTCGGGGGCGCGGAGCGGCGGCATGAAGCGGTGCCGGTCGGACGAGCTGCGGGAGCCCGAGGAGGAGCCCGGAGGCGCCGGGGAGCCGCTCGGTGCCGCCGCTATGGAGGCCAAGGGAGGGGAGGCGGCGGCCCCCGAGGTGGGCGGCGGGCCTGCGCCCAGAGCCAAGCCCCCCGACCTCAAGGTGAGGCGCCGGGGGGGCACCGGGGGGACCGGGGGGGGACCGGGGGGTGAGGGCCCCTGGGTGGTTCCGGGGGTCCCCTCGGGGTTACCGGTGCGGCGGGCAGCCGCTGGGGTTGGGGGGGTCGGAGGGGTCCCAGCACCCCCGCGGCGCTGCTGGTGTCACCTTGGGGCGCGCGGTGCTCCCACCGGGGGGGGGGGGGGCGGATCCCGCGAGGGGAACGCCTTTGGGGTGAAGATGCTCTCGGGGTGAGGAGGCTGCCAGGATGGGGAGGCTGCTGGGGTGGGGGTGGTCCCATGATGGGGGTGCTCTTGGGACGGGGGTGCTCTTGGTTTGGGGGTGCACCTTGGGTGAGGACGCACCCGGGATGGAGATGCTCTTGGTTTGGGGTCGCTCATGGGATGGGGACACTCGTGATTTGGGGGTGATCTTGGCTTGGGGGTGCTCTTGGGATGCTCTTGGTTTGGGGATTTCTTCGGCTGGGGGATGCTCCCGGGATGAGGACGGTCCCACAACGGTCGCAGGGCGGGGACGGTCCTGCAGTGACGATGCTCTGGGATGCTCCCGGCCCCAGCAGGTCCCAGCTGGGACGCTTCCAGGACAGGGACGCTCCCGCAGCGGGGCGCTGCCGGGGATGGACATGCCCCGGGCTGCGGGTGCCCCCCGGCAGTGCTCACCCCCCAAGCTGGGGATGCCTTGCGGCCCGTTAGCACACACACAGGGCTCAGCACCACCGAGGCCATCACCCCGGCCCCCAAAAGCAGCGATAACAATAGGGCAGGGTGGGAGAGCTGGGGGGACCCCGGTGTCACCACCAGCCCTGGGCAAGGGGGCTGCGGGCAGGGGGGTCGCGCTGTGGGGTGTTCCTGGGGGGGCTGCATCACCCCAGCGGGCTTCCCTGGGATCCAGGAGGGTCACAGCACCGTCCCCATGCAGGGGGGCTGAGCAGACCCTAATAAATAACCCCTGGGGTTACTGTGCGGGAGGGCACAGGGTTAGGGCTGCAGCCCCGGGGCTGCTCCCTGCGTGCCTCCGGGCTGGGTCCGGTTAATGAGGAAAACAAGCACGGCGCTGCGGGAGGCACTGCCGGCACCGCCGGCACGGGTACGGGCAGCCGGTCCCGGCTGAAGTTTGGGCAGAAATTTCCCGGGGGGGTTTGGGAAGGGAGCAGCTCGGGTCCCCCGCCCTTCGAAAAAAGGTCCCTGTGGCGTGGGGTGGGTTTTCCCGCAGAGCTGAATTCCCTGCTCGGACCTCGGGGGGGGTTGCAGGCGCCGCAGCGTGGGGCGTGCTCGCGGGGTGGCGGCGGCTCGGCGGCACTTCCAGGTTGGGGCTTCAGAAAGACCGGGACAAAAGTTGGGAAACGGCCCTGGCCGCCCAGAGGGAGCCTGGCACCCAGGAAGGGGACCGTGGGGGGGGGACGCCAGGACTGCCGGGCCGCGTCCCCTCCTCCTGAGCGGCAGCCTTGAAACAAAACCCCCGTCCCCGTGCTCAGCCCCGCTGCTCTGAGCACGACCAGCCCCGTGGGTGCGGGCTGCCTCCCGCGCCGACGCGCCGTGCCTTTTCCTCGCCCGGGTGGTGCCTTTCCTGCGAGGTGGCCTTGGCTTTGCTGGCGTGGGGCGCAGCCGCTGCCCTAACAGCTGGACGGGACAGCCCTGCGCCAGGGGACGGCACGTCCAGGGGTGCCTGGGGTCACCCGGGGCTTTTTGGGGTGGGATTCCCTTACCTCGAGGGGGCTCAGGTGCCACCTGGGCTTGGCCAAGGGCTGCCTCCCATCCGCGTGGTCCCCGGGCTCCGTCCCACCGCCTGCGTCCGTTTTCACCTGTGCAAAACCAAAAAGAGCTGGGGGGGGGGGGGACAGGGGCTGAAGGAGCTCCAAGCTGCCCGGCGTGGCCCTGCTGTGAAGAGGAGGTGGCAGCGGGGCTGTCACCGGGAAGCCGCCCACGTCCCTCGGATGGCGCGTCCAGCCCCGGCTGGAGCTCGGCCTGGTCCAGCTCGCGGCGACACCGGCAGCCAAAGTGCCATTGATTTTATTGACGTGGGGACGGTGCCCTGGTGCGGGTTCGCCTCTTGATGCCCGCCTTTAACGCGTTTGCAGCTCGGCAATTAATTGCCTGAACCCTCCAAGTTGCTTCGCCAGGCGCAGCGCGGGATGAATTGCGGCCCGGTGCTGCCC
Organism: Anser brachyrhynchus; assembly: GCF_964034855.1. Lineage (NCBI taxonomy): Eukaryota > Metazoa > Chordata > Aves > Anseriformes > Anatidae > Anser > Anser brachyrhynchus. The sequence continues at coordinate 2,858,785 of NC_137720.1, read as the reverse complement.
GCAGCCTCCGCGGGGGAGCCGGCTGCTCGCTCCTGGCCCCGCCACCGCCACCGCGAATTCGGCCGCTTCGCCTCCTGTCGCTGCGATCGGTGGCAGCTTTAAGAAGCAAACCGTAATCGGAAGGATTTCCTGCCCCAAACCCGCTGGAGCTGCTCTTCCCGTGCCGCGTCCGCCGTGCCTGGGGGTGCCCGGCCCCCGCGGGCCGGCCTCGTGCCCCGCACCGAGACCCGCAAGCTCAGCTCCCAGCAGGCGGCCAGCGAGCGTCAGATGTCAACTATTTATTTTTTTTTAACGCTTAAGACGCTTTTGAGCTGGTGACCTGGAAACAAAAGGCTGCTTTGTGTTGTCTCCGTCCCCTAAACCCCAGCAAACCCACGGCCGCTTCGCTTTCCCCAGCCCCACATCCAGCTCCTTTGCCGAGAGCGAGGGCTCCATTAGGGGAAAAAAAAAAAAAAAAAAAAAAACTTCTGGCAAAAGCAGATGCATGACACATAGTTCTGCTTAAAAATATGTTGGGTGGCAGCGATTTCTGTGCTCTGCAGCAGAGTGACTGGATCCATACAAAACACTGCAGAGGGAAGCAGCCGGGCCTCTCCGGCTGGAGGCTGCCGGGGTCCCGCGGTGCCTCCCCGGAGCCGTTCCCTGCTCGGCCCCACTCCCGCTTCCCCTGAGCATCTCTCATCTGAGCGCTTCCCCTGGGTTTCCTTCTATTTTCCCAGAGGGGCTGCTCTGACGGAGGGCTGGAAGTCGAAGCCTGACATCCTTTCTCTAGTTCCACCGTCTCGATCTTCACGGCTCTGGCCACTCCCTCCTTCGCACCCAGAACCCAAAAGAGCAGCAGCGACTCCAGGGCGCCGTCCTGAGCCCTTCCCCTTCCCCGGGCCTGATCCAAACCCACGCAAAAGGAAAATCAGCTTCCCGGGGGCTTCCTGGAGCCTCTCGTGGGGCACGGGGCATGAAGGACACGGGGAGGTCCCACCATGGGGCGCGCAGCCCCTGCTGTGGGTGCAGTTGGTGCCCTGCCCCGAGCAGTGGGGCCGGGAGGGGGGTGGCTGGGGGGTCGGGGGGAAACGTGAACCCCCCCATTCCCTCGTGGCAGCCCCGTCCCGCTGCCTGGGTTCATTTTTTTTGCCCCTTCCCGGGGCAGGATGTAGAGGACGACACTTCTCCGTAAAGGTCGCTGGTCCCTATTCTGAACGCCGAGGTACATTTATATTTAATCCCTCGCACGAACAATTTTCCGAGCGTATTTTGGTCTGAAAAGGACACTGCCAAGGTGAGCTGGGTCCCCTGGGGCTGGCGGAGCAGAGCTGCTGTCAAGCAGCTCGAGCAGCAGCAGCAGCGTGGTCACCGGAGCAGCTTCATCCGTCACCGCCTCCCCCAGAGCTCTCGGGGTGCCGGCAGGGACCCCAGCGGGTCCCCCCCTGTTCCACCTGGGGGCTTCACGCTGAGCCCCCAGCCCCCGAGAAGAGCACCCTCCTGGGCAGGAGATGTTCCTGGGACCCCAGCGCGTTCCCAGGGCTCATTCCAGGCGCGGCGGCGGAGTGAAAGCTCTCGGTGCTGCCCCACGGGGGGGGGACCCTGCCCTGGTCCCCAGCCTGGCTGCGGGGTGCTGGTAGGAGCGGCTCCCCCCGTGCCCTAAAACGCTGGGTGTCGGACGGGATGGATGCTTTGGGGTGCTTTGGGGGGGTTTTCCAGTCTCTTTGCAGTGCTTCCAGCGGGCTGCCGAGTGTTGGCTGGAGCCCCTGGGTGGGCCAGGGCTATAAATAATTATTAATAAGAAGAAGAGTTGAGCGGGACTGCGCAGCGTGGGGCTGTGCTGGGAGGTTATGGCAACAAGATCCCCTCCCTGCGCATCTGAAACCCAAGAACGGAGGTTTGGGTACTGGGGCAGGGCCCAGCAGAGAGCAGAAAAAAACATTTAGGGAGGAACCGGGAGGTTTCGGCACAGGGGGGGCATCAAGGGCAGAACCCAGCGGTCCCCCAGCGCGGTGCAGGGGAGCAGCATCCTGGGACGGTCATCGGGATCCGTGCTTTCCTGCAAGATCCATGGGTTCGGGATCAAGGGGGGCTCTGGGGTCCTTTCCAGCCCCAGTGTCCCCATGGGGCCAGGCAGAGCGGTGGGCTGGAAACGGGGGATTTTGTGCAGCCCGAACCGAGGTCGGGTCCGCTCGCGGAGGGACGCCAACCGGGAGCAGCTCCTCGAAGTCCGTGGAAACCAGGCCCTGGCGTCAGCAGGAGCCCCTGCCCGCGTTAATAACAGACCCCAAAAAGATGTATTTCGGTAATAACCCTAGCGCCGTACAGCTGGCCACGCAGCCGGATTAACCGCCGTGTCCGTTGCATCAGTTATTAAGCAACGGCCGTTCCAAAATAGCCCGTGCAGACGCTCTGTTCCGAGCCACTGGGGGCCGCGTGCCAGAAAAATGCCTCTGCTTTGGGAGCGCAGTCAGACCCCGGAGTAACGTCAGGAAGCGGAGCTTTTACAGCGGGAAATGTTCTGCAATAACCATCGCGCGGTTCTACCTCTCCTTGTTGCTCTTCCCTTCCCTTTCTTTCCCTTCCCTCCCCGCAGATCTCCCCAGTCCCGGCGGAGCCCCTGAAGGGTTCTCTCGGGAGAAGCTGGAGGGGGCCCAAGGAGAGGTGTTGGTTTTGTGTTGGTTTTTCCAAAAAGGTGAATTTCTATCGGATGGAGCTGCCGGGCTCCGAGAGCAGCCGCCTTCCCCCTGCCGTGCCGCTGCTGTAGGAGTGCCTTCATGGCAGGCTTCGCTTTGGTTTCCTCCCCCTTTTCCCCGAGGCAGGGCAGCGTCCTTGTTCCCACCCGCACCTTCCCAGGGGCTAACTGCACGCCCGGGGCTGCGCCGTACCCTCGGTGGTGGGAAGCTGGGGGTTTGGCGTTACTACCTACCTAATGCTCTCTCTTGTTTCCATAGAGACTCTATAAATAGAAGAAAATTTAAATCACAATTTCCCCGAGTAGCAGTTCGGCACCGTGGATTTATTCTATACTTCTGGGGAAAAACCACAAGGATATAGGTTTTCATTACGGGCGGATAACGGAAGGATTAAGGGCTTTCCCTGCAGCGTTTAGCGACACGGGAGCTCCTTGCTGTCCGTAACACCCCGATTCTTCGGGAATACTGCGGGTGTGATGCGAATTAGGCCCTTACGGGCTGGGACATTGGGGTTTTCGTGCCTGGGGTTTTAGGAGGTGGGGTCCTTTCCGTACAGGCGCGAAGTCCCGTGGCCACCCGCAGCTCCCGGAGCCGGTCCCAGACCTGACCCCTCCTTGAAAAAGCGGGATTTTGCCACGTGCCTGCTGGGGCTGTTCTTAGCTCCCTGCTCGGAGCCTGCCGCTCGCTTGTTTTCAGGCACGAGTAAATGACGGCGCTGCGATTGCCGGAATCGGCACCCCCAGGGGGAGGTCCCAGCCGCACCGAGTCAGGGGTGAAATGTCCCCGCACCGCAGCAGGGTCGCGATCGCCGGCCTCAAGGCTCGGGTGCTTCGCTTAGCTCTGAAACAGAGACGGTGCCGAGAGCAGCGGAGCAGGCTCGTGCCGCGTTGTCTGCTGGTTCCTGGGGGGGGTGAGGCTGCCCTGGCCATGAGCCGCGGTGTCACCGTTAACGGGGCCAGCCTGGTCCGTGCTGGGCTAGGGGGCTGTGGAAAATCCCGTTTTGGAGAGGAGCTGGCTCTTGGCAGCGCATTGGCGGCCGAGGCTCCGAGGCAGGGGGTGACCGTGGGTTTTCTTGCTGAAGAAAATGCCGCTCTGCCCCTGCTGCCCCTCGGGTCGAGGTGTCTCAGAGGGATGTGTGGCTTTGTACGGGGCTTCCTGCAGCTCCTGGGGCTGCCAGCACCCGTCAGAGACCTTCCCCTGGTGTGGGTGGTGCTGCTGGAGCCGTAGCCCTGAGCCATCCCGAGCCACCTCGCCTGTCCTCAGCCCTCCGTGCCGCCAGCTGGGCGCTGACGTTGGACAGCCACGGGTAGGAGCAGCCGTGCCGCAGCAGGGCTGCCTCCCCCGGCGGGTCCCTTTGGGCTGGTGCGAGGGTCCCCAGCACCCTCCCGAAGCTCTTTAGCCCCTTAGCATCCCATTTCGGTGCGGTGCTGGCACGGGCACCGTCCAGCAGAGCCGCGCGGTGGGCTGCGGCGCACAGCTGTGGCGCGAGCCGTGCCAGGGACGTCCCGGGGGGACATTTGTCACTTGCCAGGGCACCTGTGACATCCAACTGCTGCAACATCTAACAGCCCTGGGCGCGAGGTGACGCCAGCCTTTCGGAAAAGTAACGGGGCATCGTTTCCTCTCTTCCCCTGCAGAAAATCCAGCAGCTGTCCGAAGGCTCCATGTTCGGCCACGGCTTGAAGCACCTCTTCCACAGCCGGCGGCGGTCGCGCGAGCGGGAGCACCAGAACTCGCAGGACTCGCTGCCGCCGCACTATGGGCTGTCGGACCACGACTCCCCCGACGAGAAGGAGCGCTCCCCCGAGATGCACCGCGTCTCCTACGCCGTCTCCCTGCACGACCTCCCGGCGCGCCCCACCGCCTTCAACCGGGTGCTGCAGCAGATCCGCTCGCGCCCCTCCATCAAGCGCGGCACCAGCCTGCACAGCGGCAGCCGGCGGGCCAAAAGCGGCTCCTTGGAGCCCCAAAAGGGCAGCCCCCACCTCGTCCGAAAAGCCCCCCAGGACAGCAGCCTCACCGCCATCCTGCATCAGCACCAGGGCCGGCCCAGGTCCTCCTCCACCACCGACACTGCCATCCTCCTGGCGGAGAGCGGGGCCGTCTACCTGCTCACCGAGGACACCGAGAGCCTGGCCGATAAGGTAGGGCTGCCACGGGGGGTCGGCGGGGGGCACGGGGCCAGACGTTCCCTCGGGGTGCAGGGGGCTTGCAGAGGACGGCTCCTCTCCTCCCCCGGGTGAAGGCTGCCGGGGTTTGTGCCTCTCCTAGGGGAGGGGAAAGCAGGGACGTGCTGATGCCCAGGCCCAGAGTGAGGTTTGAGGGATGGAGGAGGCCTGGTAAGAGAGGGATCCTATTAGGAATCCCACCTGAGGTCTTTAGCACAGCACTGAAGCCACCTGCACCACTGCTCCCGTTCCTCCACACGTGCAGCTGGGCTCAGGTTTTCTCCTGGAAGAGCTGGGGCAGGAAGGGTGCAGGGACTGAAAACACTGATTTTTCACTTTGCTGTGAACAAATATTTCCCATCCGAGCTGATTATCTGTTTCTTTGAGGAGGTAACTGCTGTCCTGTTGACTGTCAAACAATTGTTGGATCTGCTGATAACCCAGAGGGGGGTTACTGTGCAGAAACTGCTGAGGGGCGCTGGTGCTCAGCCCCGCGTCCCGGCCTGCAGATGGATTTCGAGAATGAAATTCATGCTGGGAAGCAGTCCCAGCACCCAGTCCCTGCTGCTAACCGTTACAGCGGGACACCCAGAGAGCCTCAGGCCACAGCCCGGACGAATCCAAGTTTGGACAGACATCAAGGACGCCAGCTTGGTTATTCGCCGAGAAGGGATGGGGATAAGCAAGGCTGCGTTCAGAGCCGGTTATTTTAAAGGTGCAGGGATGGGTGAAGGCAGGGTGAAAGGAGGAGAGATCTTTGTGGACAAAATTGCCTGGTGGGGCTGCTCGTGCCCAGCCCTGGCCCAGCAGAGAATTGCTCTGTGCCGGGCCGAGCCTGCGAATGGGTGCCCACCCCCCCCCGCTGTGATTTTTAAACCGCGCCGTGCATAGCTAACGGAGAGGCTGGTGTTTCCGTCTCGCGTTTAGCGCTGTTAATTATGAAACAGCTGAGATTAGCACGGCCGCACGGCACGCTGAGGACAAGGCGCGGGTGGCGGGAGGCGAACGGCGCACACAGCGGTGCCGGGAGGGCAGGGGGCTGCTGCCAGGGGCTGGGCTGCCCCCGTGGCGTCCCCTGCTGCTTCTCAGCCCTGCCAAAATGCGCTGGGCTTGGCACTGCTCTGGCCACAGAATCCTTAGCCCAGCACTCGGAAATAAAGGATTGCAAGGATTCTCCGTGTCGGCTTCTTTTCTTAGTGTCTGGAGCTTGTGGGTGTCAGCCGTCCGCAGCCCCGGGGGCTGGAAACATCCCACTTTTTATAATTTAAGTCCCAGCAGTGGGTTGGCAAAGCTGAGGATTGGGGCAGGGAGGTGGCCAGGTGGGCTCAGGCAGCCCCTGCCTGCGTTGTCGGGTGAGCTGCTGAGTTTTGGGGGGCTCAGCGGCACCAAAAGAGGAAGGGCAGCGGCGGCAGGTCGCAGGAGGGAGGCGGCAGCACATGGCTAAGATGCTTTGCGTGTCCAGGAATAGCTCAGTAATAGGATGAAGGCGGCTGGGCAGAGCTTTGGGGTGCGCTAGCAGAGGGGGTGTCAGGTCCCGAGGAGCAGGGCTCGGGGCGATGCTTTCCCTGCGCCCCCCGAAGCTGCTTCTCTCCCCTTGGCGCTCAGTGCCCGAGAGGGAAATCTGACCCGGATGCTCCCGTTGCCCTGTGAGGTAATGGAAAGAGGCTAACGAGATACTTTTTCTTTCTCTTTTTGCTCGGCTTTTCCTGCTCCGCCGCCTCGGGCTGCAGCTGGCGCTGGCGGCTCGTGGCAGGTGCCAGCGCCGGTCCCTGCGACAGCGGCGTGGGGACGGGGGCGCCTCCGGGACGTGGGAATCTGGCCCCAGAGGAGACGCACGTCACTGCGGCTGCAGCTTGGCAGGAACCAGCTATTTAGGTCCTCCTCCTCCTCACTTACAGACCCAGACCCGCTGCCCCTGCCCCGGCAGCCCCGCTCCTCCCCGCTCCCTCTCCTCCAAGCTGCGCCCGCACAGGGCCCGGTTCAGGTGCCCAACCTCAGCGTCCGCAGCCCAAATTTCCTCCAGCTGGCCCCTGGCTTCTGCCCTGCAAGGAGCCCGGCCCTGCTGGTTCCCCTGTGGTTGCAGACAAAATTTTGAGCCAAAGGAGCTCGCACCGGGACTGGCACCCGCAGCGAGGGGGGAGCAGAGCGGGTCCGGGACTGCTCACGGAGCGGCACAGAGCGCAATAAAGGGATGAATAATTAACTGCATATGGCACAAAGAGTAGTAAGAAGAGAGGCAATACTGGCGCCTTTGTGGAGCAGTGGAAAAAGAGCTATTTAGAGAAACAAGAGCTATGTGATATTCTCATGCCATATTATTTTTCCACGGCCCAAAGGAAGGCCGGCCTCCTGCCCGCAGCCGCCTCGTCTTCTGCAGGGGCTGCCGGTGCCGCCGTGTCCCGGGGCTGCAGCACCATCCTGCCTGGGCTGGGCACCGCCGCCTCCTCCGTCTGCCTCCTCCATCCCTCCGTGGGTACCGTGGGCAGAGAGGGTGCCAGGGGGGTGGGTGCTTGGCACCGCCCTGCAGAGCCCATCGGCCTCACCTGGCCTTGGCCGAAATGCTGCCCCTTCCTTCGGCTGCGAATCCAGCAGCCACCGAGGTCCCGGGGCAGGCAGGAGCCTTGCAGGATGATTAAAGCGTTCGGCACTTGCACGCTATTGAAAATCAATCTCTGCGGGCGGGAGGAAAACCTTCTTCCCGGGGCTTGGGAGGAAGCCTCGGCTCTGCAAAGCCCAGCCCGCGCCGCTCCCCGGGTGCAAGGCTCCGGGCAGGGTCCTGCAGAGAGCTGAACAAGCAAACCAGCCCCTGCGTGCCCACAGACACCTGGAGGGGCGAACCGGCAGCCTGGCGGGACGCACCAAGGGCACCACGGCCTTTAGTCTCCCCATGTCACCCTCGGACTGGAAGCCGGAGCCCCAGGGGAGCGAGGGCCCTTGCAGAAAAACCGTTTTCCCCAGAAGCTTCATGCTGAATTTTCCACTCGTTGCGTAACAGCCCGAGCGCGCGTGCTGGATTAATCCCTCGCGGAATTGCTCAGCCTCAGTTTTTGAGCAGCTCTTGCCTTTTTGTTTTATTTTTTTCCTCTAGGCTCCTGCCGGTTTGCCCTCCCCACCTTTTTGAGCTGCTTCCTCACTGAGACCCCATGGTCCCCACCAGCTCCGGGCCACCCCGTGTCCTCCCCACCGGAGGCAGCCACTGGGGGACGAGGCTTTGCCCGGGGGAGCCGTGGCGGGGAGCGGCCGGGATGGGCGGCCGGAGGCACGGGGACAGGACCGCGGCAGTCTGGGCGCTCAGCACCGGGTGCTGGTTCTGGCTGGGGCTCGGTGTAACCGGAGAGCTGTCCCGTGTGCCCCCACGCCGCAGCCGCGCTGCCTGAGCCGTCCCGTGCCCCGGCACAGCTGCCCGAGCGGTAACCGGAGCCGCGTGGGGCCGCGCTCGGGCCCCCCAGAGAAGGGCTGGCACCGTCACCGCGCGCCGCAGCCTGGCAGGGGACGCGGCTGGGGACACGGCTCTGCTTTGCGGGGGTGCCCCCACCTGCAGCACACGTCTTTGTGGCTGCCCCCGGCCTCCCCCGTTGGGCACAAAAAGCAGCAGAGGTGCGGGTGGGATCAGAGGGAGGTGGCACAGCTGTCCCCTGCCCCCTGCGGGCAATGGCACATGGCTTGGGACCTGCGGTTCTGTAGGTTGACGCTGCTTTGGGAATCGCAGCCGTGCCCTGCGTGCCCAGGGATTTGGAACAGAATAGAGGAGGGGAGGGGAGGGGAGGGGAGGGGAGGGGAGGGGAGGGGAGGGGAGGGGAGGGGAGGGGAGGGTAGGGTAGGATAGGATAGAACAGTTCACTCAGAAGAGACCTTCATATGTCACCTAGTCCATCTGCCTGACCTCTAAAAATTGCCCTAAACCAGATTTTGCTCCCCAAGGAGCCCCTCGGGTGTCCTGGGGGAGCCCCTTCCCGGGGTGCGGGTGGAGGCGGCAGGGAGCAGCGCTGGGTTTCCAGCTCCTCTGCTCCCTCAGGCTCGCTTGCCTGCTGCCCAAAGCCAGGTGGTGTTTTCGGGGCGCACCTTTGTGCCTCTGCCGGGATGTGCTTCATGTGTGCTTGTGTTTCACGCGAGGACGTGCTGACTTGCGGACCTGGGGGCACGCGGGGTGGTGGCAGGAGCAGGGCAGAGCGGGGCACGCATGGCAATGGGAGCGTGCTGGAGAGCTGCCCCCTTGTCTCGCTAATCTCCTCCTGGTGACCCGCCAGCGCGGGGCAGGCGGGCAGGAGGCGATTACCGCCGGGCCCGGCCACCGAGCTGGCAGCGGCGGCTGCGGGTCCCCCACCTTGGGCTCCAAGCCCCCCCTCGGCAGCGGGGTCAGCCGAGAGCCGGTGCTGGCGGGGACCGAGCACCCCGGGGGGACCCTCGTCCCCGTCCCCGCGGAGGGGCCGTGGGCATGCTGCTGCCGGGGAGCTGCGCGGAAGCCTGCGGGGCCTGCGGGATGGGGCACGGCCGGGTGAGCCCCCCCAAAACCCAGGGGCGGCGGGGCTGGGGGGGCGGGGGGGGGAACCGGGGGCTGGATCCTGCCGTTAGATGGCAGCGTTACCGCACCGGCATGCGTGGTTGCGGGTGGCACGCGTGTCCGTCTGTCCATCCGTCCGTCTGTCCATCCGTCCGTCTGTCCATCCGTCCGTCTGTCCGGCCGTGCCTCGCACAGCCCCGCTGCCCTCCCCCACTTACCCGCTCCCAAGTACCACGCGCGGCAGCGCTCAGCGCCGCTCGCCTTCGCCGGCCGGACCCGTGCCGCACCCCGCAGCCGGCGCTGCGAAGGTGCTGCGAGGCCGCCTGCCCGCCGCCGGGCTCCCTGCCCGCCGCCCTCGCCGTCCCCTGGGAAGTGACAGCACCGGCTGCCACCGCCCCGCGCCTCCCACGGCCCTCCCGGCGCGGGTGCTTCCCCCGTGGGACGGCGGGGGGACGGGGGCGGCGGGGGGGGGGCTCGTGCGCGTCCCAGCTTCAGGCCCGCGGATGGAGCCTCGCGAATTTACAGGCTCGCAGCCTGCGCTCGGGGTGGCTGCTTTGGGGTGGGGGGGGTCAGTCCTTGTAGCCCGATCCCCGGTGTCCTCGGAGGCACCAGCCCTGCGGTCACAGGGCAGGGTTCGCCCCGCTATATTTAGGTGCCCACCGTGTGCGCGGCCATATCAGGGTGAGGCCGGCTGTGCTCAGCGGGGAGACACCGGCGTCCCCTGAGCACCCACTGCGGGGGTGCCGCTGGCCTGGGGACACAGAGGGGGGTTTGGGGGGGGGCTCCGGGCAGCCCCAGCAGGCGAGCAGCGGCCGGGTGCCGCGGCACGGCTCAGCCTTCGCCCCGCTGCTCGGGGCACTCAGGCAAAGTTCAGCTCCCCTTCGCTGCCTGGCGTCCAGCTCGGCGCTGCCTGCCCCGGCTCGGCTCCGCTGGCATCCCAGCGCCTTGGGTTTCAGGGCGGGGAGGGGACGGACGGCTCGCTCGCCTCCCACGGCTCCGGTTACCCACAACTTGTCTCAGTCGACAACTGGGACGGGCGGAGGGACGGAGGGACGGCGGGGACCCTGCGCAGCCCGGGCACGGCGCCTCGGGGCGCTGAGCAGCCCGAGCCCGGCTCCGGCAGGAGATGCCGCGGTGCCAGGAGCTTGCCGGTAGGAAGCCGGGTTTGCTCCACGGCGCTTCTGGAGTATCCTTTGTCCCTGCTGGGGAGGAGGACGCGGGGGTGGCACGGGTGGTGTGGCTCGGGCGGGGGGATGCTGCTGGGAGCTTTGGGTAGGGTTTCTCCTCGTTCCCTGCCTCAGTTTCCCCAGCTGGGAACGGGGCCAACGCTTCCATGCTGTTGGTGAAGTTCCTTGCATCTCTTTAGGAGGATTTGCTGACAAAGGCAAAGCGCGTCCTCCTTTCCCACCCAGACCCCGGGCAGGTTCTGGTGGTGCTAAAATCCCAGAGGAAGGAGCTGAAGGAGGCCAGCGGTGACTGCAGTGGGAAAAGTGGGAGCGGCGATGCCCCGCTGCCCCCGTGCAGCCCCACGAGTGCCGCGGGTCTCGGGAGGAGCTGCTGAGCTCCTCGGCAAACCGAGCCCCAGTCGGGCACTGCGGAGGTGGACATGGGCAAGCGCTGGCGTGCAGGTCGGTCCCCATGTCTCTGTCCCTGCGTGTCACAAGGGAACGACGGTCCCTGCGTGGTGGCGGTGGTGGGGACTCGTCGCCTCCCTCCATGGGGATGGCGCTTTGAGGAGCGGTTGGGGAAGAGCAGATAATAGCTGCGAAGACAAAGACACCCGGGATTGCTGCTTAATTAATTCAGGAGAAGAAGAATATCAGGCTCTCGTACTGATTCACCCCCTAGCAAAAGACATCGTGTTCCTCAGCCTTCTCTGACATATGGCTGTTGTTTCCAGCCCACCCCCGGCTCCTGCTCGCCGACAAGCAGGGGATGCCAAACGCACGCTGCCGCCCGGCCCGGGAGGCGCGGGTCCGGCCGTGGGCTGGGGTGGGGAGGGGTGACCCGGTGGGGCGGATGGGGCAGGCTGTGGGTGGTGGGCGAGGGTTTGCGTCCATCCCCCAGCCCCTCACAGGCGGCAGCTGGGGGCTGTGGTGGGGCCGGGAGCAGAACTGGGCTCCTGGAGGCTGAGTCAGGATGAGCAGAGCAGGGTCCTGCCTCGGGACTCCTCGCCCTGCTGCGTCCGCCTCTCCCTACCTCCACCCGCGAACCCTTCCCATACAAGCAGCTGCAGATCCCCCACGGCAGCACCAGCACCGGCTCAGCTGTTAGCAGCGCCGACATCCAGCTGCAGCACGGGCTGGGGCTGCTGCTGGCACCTCTCGTACCACGGGACCCAGCAGGAGAAGTGGCAGCACCACCCCTAGAGCTCCTGGGGTCCCTCCCTCCGGTAAAAGAAGAGGCAGAATTTTCCCCCAGATTCTCCCAGCGCAGGCAGGGCCCTGCTTGTGAGGGATGGTCCCTGCGGAGGAGCCCCTCGCGGTGACCTGCGAGCCCACGTCGTGCTCAGCTGGTGTCCCCTGGGTGCCGAGGGCAGCCCGGTGTGGCACCACGGCGGTGCCGTTTGTTCTCGGCGCCGGGACCGGCCCCTGCGGCTCCCAGCCTGTTGCCTCTCCCCCGGGCTCCCTCCCCGCTCGCCAGCCTTGCGCTGCTTGTTCTTGGCTGCTTCTCAGCCTCGCGGAGCCTCCTCTGCAAACGCACGTTGCGCCTTCCCCTGCCCCTTTCCGCTCCTTAACCACAGCCATGGCAGAGGGAGAGGAGCCGGCCGCCCCGCGCGGCACCGCCCCGGCGCTTTGCAGGAGTGACCAGGGCACCCTCATGCCCGAACCGCACCCTCCCGACTCCTGCCCTGGGAAGAGGATACTGCTCTTAAATTCCCTGCTGGGTGTCTTTGTAAGTATCCCCCCCTGCTCTCCTTCCAGCCTCCAGGCGCTGGCGAGGCGAGGACCTCGGGGTGCGCAGGGGCACGGGGCGAGGAGCGGGGTGGTGCCTGGGTGCTGGGTCAGGATGCGCGCGGGGCTGGCTGGTTCTTAGGGTCGGTGCAGCCGCTGGTCGCGAGGTTTCAGGTCTCCTTTGGAGCAGGTCTCCCGCTTTGGACTCCAAATGCATCGGGGGAAGCGGGGGTTAGGAACGGTTCGGTTCGCAGGTCTTCGCCTCCATCAGCATCCCAGCTCCCGATAATCTGCCTGCAGCTTTCCCAGCCCCGTCGTGGACACCCCGCAGCACAGCTTGGCTGCTCCTTCCCCTTTTCTTTTGTCCACGCTTCTCGGCTAAGCTGAGGCTCCGCGTGCTCCTGCTAAGCCCGGCTGGGTCAGCCGGTTACAGGCACTGGCAGGGGCACGGCACAGCCAGCGAAGGCAGAGCCCGAGCCCCAGATTCGCCGTGTGTTGGTGCTGCACTGCTGGCTGACCTGTCTGTGGGTTTACGTGCTCGGACAGGGATGTCGCAGGCAGTCAGGGCTGGATCCTGCACCGCTCAGCCCCAGCACGCACCGAACGTGCTGCGATTTTGTGGCAATCCAGGGATTTCCTTCGCACGGGAGCTGGGATTGATTGATTTCTAAATTTGCCTCTTACAGGCAGGCCTGAAAAACATAGCTCCCACTTTCTAAGCAGCGGACTCAAATCTCCTAAGCAGAACCGGTGCTAAGGATGAAGGGGAGTCCGCCGCCGGCGTCTCGGGTAATTTCCTTGCAAATCCCCCCCCTTTTTCCTTCTGGCACAGAGGGAGCCGGGGCTGTGCCGGGCTGCTGGGGCCACGGCTGTGCCGAGACCCCCGTGGGTGACAGCCAGGCTGCCCGAGCCGTCCCGGGGCTGGAGGGTGCCGTGGGCTTCTCACCCGTGCGGGAGGGAGCTGTGCCTTGGGGACGGAGGTGCTGCAGCCCTCCCTCGCTTTGCGGGGCACTAACAGGCAGCATTGCCACTGCTTCCATCATTTGCTGGCCTTCCCCATGCGCTGAGGAGCTGCACACGGGTGGGTTCCTCTGCCCCCGGGGGGGCACAGCCCCGAGGAGCCCCCTCCTCCCCGACCGCAGCGCGGCTGCTCCGTGCTTGGGGGCTGCTGAGCGCTTTAACCCAGGGAAAGGTAAAGGAATAGCACAGAGCAGCGAGGGGGTTTCCAGAGTTCCTCGTGCGCCCGGGGATTTTTCCTGCCCTGCTGAGGCCGCGGAAGAGTAATGGGAAGTGACCTCTGGCTGCTGTGCTAAAACGAGAAGCGGCGTTAGGAGGTGTTAGAGCCGAAGATGACCGTCCCCCGCTAATAGGAGATGTGTCACGTCCGTAGGCATCCGCTGCCCGGGGCTTGGCCGGGCTGCAGGACCCGCCCTGGCGAGGGCACATTCTTCCTCAGAAGGAGGGCTCAGCACCCTGTGGTAGGCACGGCTGGTTTTTGTTCCCGGGGGGTTTAATGTAGGGGGGAATCGGCGCTTCTCAGAGGGGTCCGTGCCCTTTGTAGGGCTGCATCGGAGCCCGCTGCCCCTCGGGCACGGCGCTGGCAGGCACGCAGCTTGCTCGTGCCGACTCGGCGAGACGCAGGGAGGAAGGTTTTGCCTGCAAAATCCGAGGGGACAGACCTGAGAAACACGGGGGCTGCTGCGGGTGCGGCGTGTAGGAAGCACCCGTAGGGGTTTTGTGGCCTGCAGGGTCCCCGTGTCCCCAGGCGCTGAGGCTGGCATGGGGCTGCGTGTCCCGGGGCTGGGGCGTGGGGACCGAGCGGTCCCCTCCAGGGCCACTTCCCAACCTCGGGCCAGCAGCCCCGACCTGCTTGGGCAGACAGGGCGGGCGAGCCGCGCTGCTGGGGGCTGGATTCAGCCCGTCTGTTCCTCACCCTTGAGCACTGGTTCCCGAAATCGCCTGCCAGCCCTGCCGGGGCTGTTCCTGGGTGCCATGCACCGCGTCGCTGTCGCAGCGGGTCCCTCGCTCGGGGGGACCAAGGGTTTTAGTGGGGTGTCGAACTGTGCTTTGGCAGCCTCACAGCACGGAGAGCTGTGGGCACAGGCACGGTGCTGGTGCAGGAGGATGCGCCGGGTCCAGCCGTGCCGGCTGGAGGCTGAGGGCGGCTCCAGGAAACGTGTCCCTGCCCCTGTGCCCGTTTCCTCCTGTCGTGCTGCTCCCTTATCTGCAGCCACACGCGGTCCTGCAGCCCGGGAGCACTGGCAGCCCGCAGCCGCCCTCGTCCCAGGCCTGCCAGAGCCCACGTCTGCACCCAGAGCGCCTCGGAGGCGGCAGCGTGCGCTTCCAGGGCAGGGACAGACGCGGGGACAGCCCGAGAGGTGACGGGAGGCGAGGCTGAGCCGTGCTGCGGGCTGTCTGCTTCGCCTCAGCTGCGGGAACAGCACGGCCTTCCCCATTAAACATGGATCTGGGTCACGATCAGCTCATCGCTCTGGCCCGTACAATTAAATGTGTGGCTCAAAATACTTCCCGAGCTCTTGTTGTCGTTATGCCTTTTTTGAAAAAGAGCCTGGCCGGAGAACCGCAGATGAATCCTCGTCGCTTAGCGCTGCGGCCGTGCAGATGCTCCGCTTGTGGTCGCAGGTGGTTTGAGGTTTCAGACAGCCCCAGCATCGCCGCGGTGCCCTCGGGGCTTTGGTCTGGCGCAGGGTAAGGCTCTGGGCTCGAATTCTGCTTCGCTCAGCCGCTCGTATTCGGTCCTGGGAGCTGGGAGCAGACAAATGCACAGCTCCAGGTCTCCTTCTTCGCCCAGGGCTTTGGCTTTGGCCATCACAAGCTCCGCTGGCCCCGGCATAAAGCGGTGACTGACGGGTGGCTGTGGGCTGCTGCAGTACCAGAGCCTGCCACAGCCCTGCTTGCCTCTCAGATGTGCCATTTAATACCGCCTTAATTGCACGTGGGGGAATCACGGCTAAGAGAAAGCCGAGTATCAAGCACCTGGAGCTGGCGAGTGGGCAGAATGGCTGCTCTCGGCGTTGCCCCCTCCCGTGGCAGCGGCTCCCACAGCCGGTGCAAGCTTCCCCGTCGCTCCGAGCAGGCTGCCACGAGCGGCTGGTTCCTGGCTTCTGTCTCCCAAACCCATTTGGTGGCCGTGGTTTTTTTGGGTAGGGCTACAGGAACCGTCTCAGGCTGCTGTCTGGCTTTTAGGACAGTGCGAGGTGGCGCTGTGCCGGGGGCTGTGGTTGCGCCGTGTCTGCACGGCGCCTGTTTCGCTGCACCCCCAGCACGTGCTGGCGTGGGCAGGCAGCGACATTGCTTCGCTCCCGCAAAAACCTCCAAAATGGGGGGCCCAGACGCAGGGCCCCCAGCACCACAACCCCGGAGTGACTGCGGGGGGCTGAGCTCCCCCATGTGCAGTGCTGGTTTTTTGTTTTTTTTTTTCCTGCCGCGCTAAAACTGGGGCTCTGGAAGTTTACAGCGATTCCAAACCGTGGTGGGTTTCATTCCAAAATATTTGCCAGCGTAAGCCCCCAGCCCCGAGCCTGCATCACCGCGCAGGGCAAGCCCCGAGCGCGGTGGGTGCCCACGCTCAGCTGGGGACGGGGCCCCCCGGGAGAGCGGGAAGGGAGCGGAGAGCAAACCCCGCGCTCGCAGGCAGCCGTGGGCGTTAAACATGCAGGCAGAGAGCGCGGAGGTTTCGCTGCCCCCGTTCCCCCTGGGGACCCCCCCGCAGCGGGGCTCACCCCGGAGAGGTGAGGATCCAACCAGCTTGGCCTCGATCGCAGCCGGTGCTGGGCTGCAGGATGCGGCCGGCGGCTGCTCCCTGTCTTCGCTGCCGTATTTCTTCCACGCGTGGCTCCCACCCGGAATTTGGCTTTGTGTGCGCCTCAGCCGGGCTCTTCCCAGCCTTCGTGTCCCGGGCTGTGACGGCGCAGACGGTGGCGGAGCGGCACAGCACCCCGTGGCAGGGCACAGGCAGCGTGTCGGGGCTGGAGGCGGTGTGAAGCTCCCGCTGGGGGGGGGGGGATGAGGGGTGTTTCTTGCGTTACAGCCCTGAGAGCTACAGTCGGCGAGAGCTGTAAACAGCTCGGGCGGATTTACTGAGTCGGCAAGCCCGCGGCACACAGTCAGCTCAGCCCCGATGCTGCGCTCGCTGCCCGCGCGCTTGGAAAGCTCGCGGGGCCGCGGGGATGGCTCTGCCGGGGGGGCTGCAGCCCTGAAATCGGGTTGGGGGCTCCGACGGGGGCTGCAGCCCCCTCGTCCCCGCTGCTGCCCCTAAACCCCGCGGCTGCTGCTGCTCCCGGCCAGGCTCCCTGCCATGGCAGCCCGCGCATCGCGGCCGGGCGCTGCGCCACGGCGGGGACGCGGCCGGAGAGCCCACGCCAAGTAGTCCTGGGGGACCCGACCCTGCCCGCGATGGAGGTAGGTCCCGCGGTCCTCGGGGTTGGAATAGCATCGCGGGGAGGGGGGCAGAGAGAAATGCGGGTGCTCTCGGTAGCTCCTTGCCGGTGCTGCCCGCAGGACCCGGAGACGCGTCCTCGGTGAATGGAGCCCAAGGCGTGATCTGTGCCGGAGCAGCGAGGGCAGGGTGGGGAGCTCTGCTGTCAGCCGAAACCCTTAACGTGCTGCTTACCTGTAAGAAAAAAAAAATATTTTCAGGCAGGGAAATGAGCGGGGGCTGCTGCTGCCCTCCCCTTTGTCCGACCGGGGTTGGTGCTGGCCACCGGGCAGGGCAGGGCAGGGCGCAGGGGGTACGGGGCTGCCCGCTTCGGTCTGTGCTGCGGGCTTGAAAGGAGAGTGGGAAGTGTGAGTCAGGGCTCCTGCTTCTATTTTCAGCTCCTGGGGTGGGTAGCGTGGTGGGAATAGCGGCTCCGCTCCGGGAGGCACAGGGCTGGGGATGCACACGGGGATGGGACAGGCTGGGGACGTCCCGAGCATCCCTGCGCAGTGCTGGGCTGGGTGCAGCGCCTGACTCACGGCGAGGATGCCGAATTGTGCTGGTAAAGCGCTTCGAGCGCCCCGAGGAAGAGGGGCCGCGGGGGCAGGCGCATTGCTGAGTGCCCCAGGGCTGACCTCCCCACGGCCACGTGGCGTTAGCTCATCCCCGGCGCTTCGCAGCGGGGCTGCAGCGTACGGAAAGCAGAATAGTTGGGAGCTTGAGTAAGCGTCTCGAGAGCTCTGTGCTCAACTTTGGAATAATTGTGCAATTTCTCACAACGGGTTTCGATCCCTTCCAGCCCACGGGTGTGCCGGCTGACCCAAAGCCCTGCGGCGGGGACGCGGCTGCAGCCCGGCCCCCCCCCAGCCCACGGGGCAGCTCCTGGCCCCGAGCTCCTCACCTGCCACCTGGGCTCTCTTCCACCAAACCTGCAGCAGCAAATAAAGCAGCGTTGCATAATTGTGCCCGCCCGTGGCCCTCCAAGTCCTGTTTGCTCAGCTTATTAGCTTGAGCCTTTTGCGTATCTCAGCTCTCCTGGGCTGAACTCTGGTGATAAGAATCGTTTTTCTTCCCGCGTCCTGCATTCCTCCTGCATCCCACATCAGCCCCTGCTCTCCCCTCCGAGCGTGCCTGGAGAACAAGCGGGGGGAGCTGAATGGCTCCAGAATGTTTTCTGCATGTAGGGAAAGTGTGGCTTTTGCTAATCCCCCTGGTAAATCTGCTGCACAGTCATTTAGGCTTGCTGGGGTTTAGCAGGCACTGCCTGGTAACACTGCAGAGGTCTGTATTGGCTTTTTTTTGTTTGTTTTTGTTGCTTTCAAAGCAATAACCTGCCGGGGTTATCGGATGATTTGCCCTCACACAGGGCAGAGCTTTCTGTGGTGCCTGGGGAAGGGATTTCACCCCGGCCACGTCAGCGCAGATGAGCGGCATCGGGGCCGTGCCGCTCGCTGCCATCCTGCCCTCCCTTCCCCCCGTGCTCCCAAATAAACTCCCACAAATAAATCCCAAAGATTGGATTTGCAGGAGCTCAGCGCTGCATGAGGTCGGGCCCAGCCGGGGCAGTTGTGAAGACGGGGCTCAGTGCTTCCCAAACCTTTCCCGGTTTCTCTGAAGCCCCTGGGAAACGTCTGGGTCTCCCCACCTCTCTCCGGCCATGCCTTTTAAGCAATTTTCCTAATTAAGCGATTTGCAGGAAGCCCTGGGAGCCTGGCAGCAGTGCTCTGAAGGTCCTTGCATCCCCCAGGAGCTCCCCACAAACGAGGGCTCCTTCACCTCCCTGCCGTCACCGCTGCTTTGATGCACAGCTCGGATCCCCGCAGGTATCTCCCGAAAGCTCTGCTCGCCCGGCTCCTTCCAGCACCTGGTCCCCAGCAGGGCTTGTGCTGCGGGGTTGTACCTGACGTGCCTCGGCCACGTAATTGCATGGAAGTAACGAATTCAGCTTCAGGATAAGTGGAACGGGAGGCTCCGCCGCGATAACCCCGCGTTTCGTAGAGACGAAGTCTTCTTCGCTTCGTTGGCCCACTTTGGGTTTCCCGTTTCAGCTTCTCCAGGGCCGCCTTCCTTTTCTAAGGGCGGTTTTGGTCTTTGTGCATCTGGGAGAAAAGCAATTTCCTGCCGCTTCCAAGTTCTGCCCTTCGATAAGAAACAAAAGCGAAACCCTTCCGTGGGCCGCGGGCTGGAGCGGGGTGACTGAGGACAGCCTGGAGCAGTCTGCAAAGCCTGTGGCTTTGGTGGGTGGGTGGTTTGAGGGTTTTTTTGAAAAATGCTGGTCCATCAGGGATGAAGCCACCTGCAGCTCTGTCCCCGTTGCTCTGTGCAGGCTGGGGGCTGCTTGTTCTTCCCCTTTGCTCACATCCTGCAGCCCCGCCACGGGTTACGGGGCAGTAATGGAGAGACAGGAGGAGCCTTGCAGAGGGGCTGGGGGGTGCCTGAGCTCCCTCCCTGCCCAGCTGCGAGTCTCAAACCATCGCAAGATGTCCCCTGCATGAAACACCAACGTCCCGGTGGTCCCCAGCGAGCACAAGCCCTGCCTTATTTCCACCCTACAAACACCCCAGGGCCACGAAGGCAGGCAGAGCCGCCTCGCAGACCCGCTGAGCAGCGAGGGAGGAGGAAACGCAGCAGCAACGGGAGGGAAGCATTTTTAGTGCTTCTCCGAGCCCTGCCTGGGACTCGCCACAGATGGGACCGTTGATACGCAGCGCCTTGAGAACATTCCTCCCTCCTGCACAAAGCATTTCCTGGTGATAACACACCCCTAAGTAATGATCTCGCAGCATTATCCCTATTAAAGGGTCATTCGGGGAAAGTGTGATGGAAATGAGAAATTATTCAGGGCTGCCAACAGTATTTAACTTTCAAGCAGCTCTTAATTAGAAGCCAGGAGCCATTTATACAACCGCGGAGATTTGCATAGGAATCCGCATGTAAAACCCAGTGACGGGGAAGATTTGCGATTTTCGGGCGGCGAGGGCTGGAGAGCGCGGGGCCGGAGGTTGGCGTGGAGGATTTGGGATTTGAAGAGTGGCCTCGGGCAGGTGGATTTCTCTCCCAGTTAAAGTTTTCCATCCCTAAACGCGCTGGTAGGTGGCAGCATGTGCTTGCAGAGGGGTCCAGCGATGCCAGGTGAGAAACCCCAGGGAAAGAAAGCAGCTCGTGGCTCTGAGCATCCCGCCTGCTGCTGCCGAGGGTTCGGGGTCGCTTCCAAACCGGGGCTAGGGCAAAGCTGCTCCTTCCCTGGAAGACTCCGCTCTGTGTCTAGGCTAAGAGCCAAGGACCGAGGGCACGACTGAATTACCTGCAGGTGGCTCAGTCCCTGCTCACCGCCGTTCTGATGGCAGATCGGACGATGGGTTTCCATTTCGGCCCCTCCCATGGCGCTGGTGCCCGGCGCTGCAGGCAGCCCAGAGGCAGCTGCTGGTGTCTCTGCTTTGAGCGAGGACAGAAAGTCAGAGCTGAGCTCCCAGCGGTGCATTTTCCTTGCTGAAAGCCCAAACCAGCCTTTAAGGATAATTAATTTGGTGCTGCAGCCTCCAGCTGGCTTATTCCTGGGATGTCTGCAGTAGCGGCACGGCTGGAAAATGCTTGAGCAGCCAGAAAAAAAAAATAATCCAGTTTCTCCAAACCTATTCCCTGCTAACCATTCTTCCGCTCTTTCCTCCCCACCCCGCCGCTCCCGTTCCCCCCCTGCACCCCCGTGGCGCTGGGGGCTCCCCCTCCCCAGGGCTGCTCAGGCTTAGCCCCTGCTGAGCTCTGCCCTCGTGTCTCTGCTCGCAGCTGGACAAGGGGGACGTGACCGCGCTCAGCCTGCCCGCCGCCGCCGGCCACGGCGATGCCGACGGCCCCATCTGCCTGGATGTCCCCGACGGCACCCCCGACCCCCACCGGACGAAAGCTGCCATCGAGCACCTGCACCAGAAGATCCTCAAGATCACCGAGCAGATCAAGATCGAGCAGGAGGCGCGGGACGACAACGTGGCCGAGTACCTGAAGCTGGCCAACAACGCGGACAAGCAGCAGGCCTCCCGCATCAAGCAGGTTTTCGAGAAGAAGAACCAGAAGTCGGCGCAGACGATCGCGCAGCTGCACAAGAAGCTCGAGCACTACCACAAGAAGCTGAAGGAGATCGAGCAGAACGGCCCGTCCCGGCAGCCCAAGGATGTTTTCCGGGACATGCACCAAGGCCTCAAGGACGTGGGCGCCAACGTCCGCTCCAGCATCAGCGGCTTCGGCGGCGGCGTGGTGGAGGGCGTCAAGGGAGGCCTCTCGGGGCTGTCCCAGGCCACCCACACCGCCGTGGTCTCCAAGCCCCGGGAGTTCGCCAGCCTGATCCGGAACAAATTCGGCAGCGCCGACAACATCGCCCACCTGAAGGACACGCTGGACGACGGGCACCCCGAGGAGGCGTCGCGGGCGCTGAGCGGCAGCGCCACGCTGGTGTCCAGCCCCAAGTACGGCAGCGACGACGAGTGCTCCAGCGCCACCTCGGGCTCGGCCGGCGGCAGCAACTCCGGGGCAGGGCCCGGGGGTTTGGGGAGCCCCAAGTCCAACACGCTGGACAGCCACCACAACAACTTCGACACCATCCTGGAGGAGCTCCGGGAGATCAAGGACAGCCAGTCGCACCTGGAGGACTCCATGGAGGACCTCAAGGCGCAGCTGCAGCGGGATTACACCTACATGACGCAGTGCCTGCAGGAGGAGCGGTACAGGTAGGACCAGGGGGGCCGGGCTGGCGATGTGCATCACCCGGGGTGACTCTTTGGGGACCACGAGACCCCATCCTGGAAAACCAGATGGTTTTCCCAGCATTAGGGGGAAGGAGGGTGGGGGCTTTTTGGGGTCCTGCCTGCCCCAGTGCCCCTCTGTCCCCATGCCCAGGTACGAGCGCCTGGAGGAGCAGCTGAACGACCTCACCGAGCTGCACCAGAACGAAATGACCAACCTGAAGCAGGAGCTGGCGAGCATGGAGGAGAAGGTGGCCTACCAGTCCTACGAGAGGGCGCGGGACATCCAGGTAAAGGGAGCGCCAGGGCTCAGCACCACGCTGCGCCCTCCACCCGCAGCACCAGGGAGGGACAGGGCGCAGGCAAGGGGCAGCCCTTTTTCAGTGTCAGCACCTTCCAGATGAGGTCCTTGCTGTGACAGCATCACAGCAAAAAGCGGGTACCTAAGCCATGTCCCCAAAACACCTGTCTGTGTCCCAGCATGTCCCTGCTGTGCTGAAATCCAGAGGTGCTCACAGCAGCGCGAGGCTCGGGGTGGGTGGCTGGGCAGTTAGGAGCCACGCAGGAGCCAAGGCATTGCCCCTGCTGTCCCGGACTGGGTCACGTCCCCTGCTGCAGTCGGAACGTGTGGCACAGAGACCGCAAACAGGTCTCTGTGGCACAAAGACGCAGCACAGACAGGGCGAGGACTTGCAGAGGGAAACCCCTTTCCACCACCACCATCACGGTGAGGTTGGGCCCAGGTCGGAGCTGCGCAAGCAAAACTTCGCAGTCTCAGAGCGTGGGGGTAAATCCCCAAATCCCCAAATCCCTCGTCGCCCCCGGTCGGGTCTAACGCGGCTGCGTCCCGCAGGAAGCGGTGGAGTCCTGCCTGACGCGGGTGACCAAGCTGGAGCTGCAGCAGCAGCAGCAGCAGGTGGTGCAGCTGGAAGGGGTGGAGAACGCCAACGCCCGGGCGCTGCTGGGCAAGTTCATCAACGTCATCCTGGCCCTGATGGCCGTGCTGCTCGTCTTCGTCTCCACCATCGCCAACTTCATCACCCCGCTCATGAAGACCCGCATGCGCATCCTCAGCACCGCCCTGCTCGTCCTCTTCCTCTTCTTCCTCTGGAAGCACTGGGACTCCATCACCTACTTTCTGGAGCACGTCCTGCTCCCCAGCTGATCCGCGGCCCCGCTGCTGCAGCCTGGGGGCTTTCCGTATCCCATGGAGGAGGGGATGGGATGGGAGGGGGGGACGCAGCAGTCTGGAGCCTTCGGGTCGTTTCTTCGCACGCGGTTCGGTCGCTTTGCCGGCCCCTGCTGCGCCTGGCTGCCGTTGCTTGGAGCGTGGCGGAGTCGGTCCCGCGGGATGCTCAGGGAGGGCGGAATGGAGAACGAGGAGGAGTTTGGGAAGAAACTGGTCGTTTACGTGGCAGCGGGTTTTTCTAGGGGTTTTAGGCTGTTTTTTAAGGTCACTCGGTTCTGAAAGTCCATGGGAAGGTCTGCAGAGCCCGCTTCGGGGCTGTCGGGAAGGATCGAGCTGGACCAAACCTGGCTCCGGGGGTTACTCAGGGCTGGGTTTTTCCTTTCGTCCTTAAAGACCAAGGTGGTAAAAAGTCCGGGGATGGAACAAAAGCGAAGCACGTGGTGACGGAGAAAATGGGTCCAAGGCAAGTGTCGCTGAGCCCGGTGAGCTCGCAGCGGGACGTGCGCGGCTGAGCAGCTCCTGCCGACCCCGCCACCAGCTGTCCCCAGCGCCAGAGACAGCACCAGCACTGGCACGAGTGAGACCCCCCCTCTGCTGGTTTCCCTTCATTTATTTATTTCCCCCCTACACCCACCCTTTGCCTTTAGTCGATCTGATCTCTTCAGGGACACCTGGACTTGCCAGCATCACGCCTCTGAGTCCTCCAGCCTCTGCAACGTGTCGTGTGTGTGTGCGTGTGCGTGCGCGTGCAGTTTTTAATTTAATTCAAGACTCTGTTTCCATTTGTGAATCAAAGCTGGTAGTGCCAGGGGAGGCGGGCAGCTGCCTTCCCAGCCCTACACAAGAGCACAGCATGCTGTCTCGGATGTTTCTTAAATTATTTCCTACATATATATTTATGTAATATATCTCCACACACACACGTATATAAATATATATATATATATATATATATAAGATACATGCACAGTCAGATCCTCCTCTGGTGCAAATGGGCGCAACTCCGCCGACGCCGGAGGCACTGACCCGGTTTGCCTCAGCTGAGAATTTGGCCTTTAGCATTTCTGTCCTGCTGTGCGGGGGGCTGGGGGGGCACCCCAAAAGGGGCAGGGGTGGCTGCATCCCCTCTCGCGCTGGCACACCTGGGAGCGTTTGGGCCACCAGGTGGGCACCGGCTCAGCGCGGCCGCAAGGAGAGAAGTGGAGGGGACCGCGGCCGGAGGAGAGCTGTGCTGGGAGGTAAGCCTGCTCTGTTTCTGAACCCAGCAGCGCGTCGGCTTTCAGCTGCTTTTGTTGACCTGGGAAGACGGCGAATGGAGCCGAGCTGCAGCTGAGCAAACACGGCAGGGAGGAGGCAGCGGTGGGGCTCCGGGGGTCCCACGGTGCCCGTGGCCGGTGGATAGACCCCGCTGCCAGCATCCCCTGCGCCTGCTGGAAAGGCTCCCAGGGGGTGACACGGGCTTGGTGCGGAGCCCACACGGGCAGGGGACACCCAGAGAGCACACAGGCACCTCCCGCGGGGGACACCCTGGGCACATCCTCGCTGGAGGGAGCGGTCACATCGCCGCGGGCTTCGTGTGAGCAGCCTGGGCTTGGCCAGAGCTCTTTCAGGGTACCCAGCTGGGCAGCCTGCCCTTTCCCCACGTCCAGCCGAGCCGTCCGCTCGGGGTAAATGCTGGAAGGGAGCCCAGGAGGCCACCACCCGTGCCTCAGTGTCCCTGCAGCCCCGGGCTTGGTGATACAACCAGGGACCAGGGCAGGGGGAGGAGCAGCGTGAATGAGAGCTGGAGATGGGGAGAAGGATTTATCTTCCCAAAAGCACCCCGCTGCAAAAGGGCATCACATCCCTGATCTGCCACCAGCTCAGGCTGTCCCCGTTCACTCCCCCTTTGTGATCTGCAGGTATTTTAGCAGCCCCCAGACTTTTGCCCCCCGTTCCCCATTCCCGCACCGTGTTTCTCCCGGTGCCTCGTGCTCACCTGGTGCGTTTTCCTGCCTCCTGCCCCGTGGCTGCACATCCCGTCACACACGGGCAGCGACACCCAGCACCCAGCCCGGCTGCATCCCAGCAAGGCACGGGCTTGCATCGGCACCAGTGCGCCACTAATTAATTACCTGGAGAAAAAAAAAAAAAAAAAAAAGGCAAAAAAAGTGAATAATTGAAACTTTTCAGGTCGGAGGTCTCCAAACCCAGCTCCCTGGGCTGCGTGGCTCTGCCCCAGCCCCCCGGGGGGACGCAGCCCCCTGTAGGGGGTGCAGGATGCTCGCTGCCCCCTGCCCTCCCCGCTCCCCCCCGGGGGCTCCGCTCAGGGCCCTGGGGAGGCTCTGGGGGCTGCGGCCACAGGGGGCCCCCGGCAGCCGCCGAGCGACCGGAGGCTCTGGGGCGGGGGGGGGCGGCGCATAGGGAGGGGACCCACCCAAGGGTGCTGGGGCAGGGTGGGGGCCCCTCACCCCAATTAGCCCGTTAACCCCTTCCTGCCCGCAGCAGGGCCAAGTGGATGCGGTTTTAGGGGTAGGAGCCCCGTCACCCTCGCCTCGGCTGGCACCGGCGCAGCCTGAGACACCTTGGGGCATCGCGGTGCTGTGTCCTGGCTGCGGCCAGCCCCTGAGAGCTCGGCAGCAGCTGAACCACGCTCTGCAGCCTGCGAAGCGGGGTCCGAGCTGGGTGTGCCCACAGCTCCGAGGGCAAGGCACCCGCTCGCTGGGTGCTACCACCGAGGGTGCAGCCGCTGGCCTGGAGAAAAGCCCCCCCCCGGCAAGCTGCTGTGTGGTTTGGGGTGCGCTGGAGGCTTCTAGGAACCATCTCCAGGGACTTGCTGGGGCCAGCAGGGAACCGGGGCAGAGCCAGCATCATTCCCATCGCCTCTCACCGCCTGGCACCGGCCATGTGCCCTGCCAAAGTGCCGCAGAGCAAAGCCACATGCCCTTCAGGGCCACCATCTCCCAGTCCCCAAACTCCAGCCCTGGGGTCCTCCCTGCTGTTTTCTGCCCCCACTGTCTCAGGGGGTATTTGAGGACCTCTGAGACATCCCAGTCCCAGCTGCCTGGGCTCCCCACTTTCACACCGTGCCATTCAGGGAGCGGCAGGACCCATGGGCTGTGACATCCCCGCTGCCCCTGCAGCATCCCCCCGTCCTCCAGCCCTGCGCGCTGGCCAAATCCCCGCCGTGCCGGCACCCGGGGCCTGCTGGCACCTTCCCCTGCCCAGCAAGGGGGGGGCAGGAGCCAGGAAATGCTGCGCCGGGAGCCAGGCGCTGCCGGTGACATCGGTGCCGGTCACAGGGACAATTCCCGCATGGCGTTGTGCAGCCCGCAGCTCCCTGAGGACTCGCATTCTCCGAGCGGGCACCGGCGCAGCGGGGCCGGGCGGGCTCATAACGGCCCCCTTTGTGCCGGCCGGGAGGAGAGGTGAAGCTTTGACGTCAGCCCGGGAGGAATTCCTTAATGCCATTCAGGCCTCCCTCGCCCGCCTCGCTAATTGCGTTTTATGTAATAGCTGCAGCTGGGCTCCCAGGCCGCCGCTGAGGGTGGGAGGAGGCAGGGTGAGGGGGCAGCGGGGGCCCAGCCGGGCCCGAGCCGCCAAAAATGGGGACCCCCATGGGGCGAGCGCCGCACCAGAGCCAGGGTGCCCTCCTCTGCCGTGCTCTGCCTCGTGTGTGATCGCCGGTCAGCACGGCGAGCTGGCGAGAAGCAATAACGATAAATTGTTTGGGATCGAAGGGGTAATTGCACTTAACGGAGACGAATGAGGCGGTGATTCATCTCGCCAGCGTTATGCCAGCAGGTTTCCAGCTGCACAAGCTTGGTCAATAAAATAAAGTATTTGCTGGTGGAGCTCCCAGACGTCCCCACAGCATCCCCATTGATCCGGGTGCCTCTCTGCGTGCCCAAGGAGTGCCCGAAACCGCACCGGAGGCTGCTCCCTCGTGCTGGGACCTGCCGAGCACCCGAGGCGCTCGCCTTGTGTTTCGGGATGCCGCTGGCATTGCCTCGCCCCGATCTGTGCCACCCTGCTGCAAAAGCCCCGGCACAGGGGGACTCGGTGGCTCTGCCTGGCTCAGCAGCCTTCCTCCCGAGGGGGAGGAGGAGGAGGTGCGGGGGCAGCTGGCAATCAGCAGTGGGAAAGACGGCGGGACCCCAGACGTCCCCTCCCCCTGCCCGCTGGCTTGGCCAAGCTTAGGCTGTAAAAAGAAAGAGCTGGTACCAAGGATAACATGCTTTGCATTCCTGCGCTGTCTCCGGGGGAATTTCGCCTGATCTACATGAAAAATACTCGCTCCCCCCGAGGTCAAAGTGTCTGGAGGAAAAATTTCCGAGCGGAAAGGCTTAAAGCAGGGCGGAGGGGAGCCACCGCCGGCAGTCTGGGGCGCGCGGGTCTCACCCTGGCGCGAGCGTTGGTGGCTGGTGGCTGCGCAGCCACGGCTGGTGACAATGCCACCGTGCTGGTGACAACGCCACCATGGCCAGCACCCACCAAGGCTCCAGGAATGGGTGATCGCAGCTGCCTGTGACTCTGTCCTGCCGCCCTCGCCCCCATCCTGCTGCCCTCGCTGGGGGATTTCTGCCTTCTCCCACCTGCAGCCCCTCTCGGCTTTCCCGCAGCCGGGGAGACGGGACGATAACCATAAAAGCTTTGAATTCCCAGCCTGTGAAGTGTGCGGGCTTCCTCTCCCTTTCTTCTCCGCCGCCCTGATGTATCGCTCACACCTGCGCAGGCTGCGAGGGGACAAAACATCAAAAAAGCCACAAAGGCCGGGGGCTGCGGGGGGCTCGCCGCTGAGCCCGCATTCCTCCCCTGCCGCCCACTCGGGGCTTTCTCTTTCAAGCGTCCCCAGTGCATCGGGGTGCCCGTCCTGTGTGGGGCTGTGCTTTGGGGCAGGGAGCGAGGGGAATGGGGCAGCGGCGGGGAGGGAGCCGCTGCTGGCGCCGGGAGCCAAAAGCACTCGGCAAAGCCCCATTTCCTCTGAGTCACCGCAGCTGAAACCTCGACCCGTGAGCCCCAAATCTCACCATGAGCTCATGCAGCCGCTGGCCCCAGTGGGAGCCAGAGCCGGGGGCAGGCAGCAGGGCGCGGGCGAGCTCCGGAGCCGCCTGCCCACGCCGTAACCCTGGTGCGGTGCCGGGAACCGGCTGGTTTCCAGGCTGTTGCAATCTGTCCTCGGGCTCTCGGGCAAGGCAGGCGGCTCTGCTCCTCAGAGGGGTGAGCAAATCCCCTCCGGGCGCTGCCGTCACCCTGCCGGCTGCGACTTTTCGCCCTCCCGGAGCTGCTGCCCTCGGCTGGAGGCTGGGGCCCGGCTGCACATCACCTGCGGGCTGCCCAAAAGTCACATCAGCACCCGTCGGCCTCGCCACGGGGCAGCTCCTGGTGACGCTGGGCTCTGGAGCTCGTGTAGACCCAGCAGCTCGTGCCTGAGGATGGAGAGCACGGGGAAAGCACCGGGACTGCGCCCCAGCGAGCGCCGTGGTGCTGGGCACAGCACAGAACAGAGCCCCGCAGGATCCGGCCCCTCTTATGCTCATGGCCAAGCTAACGATTTAATTGCGCGTTTAATAATAAATACATTTCTGGGGTTGGGGGAAAGAAAGGCTTAGGGAAGAAAATGAAAAGGAATTTAATTAAGGGCAGTGCTGGGAATGTCTCTACCACAATAAAGATAAGAAGGATCAATTGCTTCTTCCTAGGATCAAAGAGAGGGCTGGAGGGGGGGGAAGCAGTGCTGTCGGGAGGGTACAAAGTACAGCGGAGGGAGGGGAAGGCAGGGAGAGAAAGGCACACAAGAGAAAGCAAAAGAGAGACAGCTAGATAAGATTAGAAAAATAATTGATGCTGCAGATCCCCAGGGGCCACCAGGACCCACAGGTCGGCCGGGGCATGCTGGAGCTGATCCCTAGGAGGTGGGAGAGGGGGCTCCGTGCTGCCCCGTGCCCGGTGAGGGGAGGAACAGGGGCAAGGAGCTGAGGACTGGGGCCGCCGGTGCCGTCCCACCGCCATCGTGCCCTCACCGGCACCGCTGCGCCCAGCTCTGCCTGCTCCGCTTCTCGTTTGCGATGCAAAGCCTACAGCTTTCCCAGGCTTCGGGGTTGGCAAATCCTCCAGGCAGGAGCTCTGCAGATGGAAGCAGAGCTGGTGTGCCCCCCTCATCGCAGCTCTGCCCGACGTGATGCCTGTGGGACACAGAGAAGTGGGAGAAGTGGCTCTCACAGGCCACAATTACTACAAGGAGCGGTTCTGCACCTTGCTGTTGCAGCACGGCAGAAGGCTCAGGGTCACGTTTCTCCCTGGAGGCTCTCCGGTGGCCGGCAGCTCTGCCGTCCCCATCCCCATGCCCATGTCCCTGGGCACCCTGCCCCAGCACAGCCACCCTCCTCCGGCCCCTCGGCTGCTCGCAGAGCATCTCGCACAGCGCGGGGCACATCTGGGGCGAAGCCGTGACACAGCAGTGACTCAGGTGGCCCTGGGGACACGGAGGTGTGCAACACCTTCTGTCACCGCCGCATCACCGCGATGGCATCCCCGCAGCATTGGGGCAGCCCGGGCAAGCATCCCTCTGGCTGGGCACGGCCCCAGTGTGCAGGGGGAAGGCAGATCACGACCAGGCTGCCCCCCAGCACCACGGGGTGCACGTCCTGGCCATCGGCCATCAGCTGCCACCAGCCCCCGGTGGCCTCTTCTGTCCCCTGCTCCGAGCCATGCTCAGCCCTTGTCTCAGAGGGGAAGGAGAGCGGGGCTGCGGGAACTGCAGGGGAGGGGGGTTCCCAGCCCGTCTGGTTGCCTACCCATGCAAAGAAGCACCCAGACAGGTTTTTGGGGAAGGGCTGGAGCTCTGGGTCCCAAATCTGGGAGGTTGGTGCCCAGCCAAGCAAGGCAGCTCGGCGGATCCAGCTAGGCACCGCTTTGCATCTTCAGGCACCCAAGTAACCGTGGGACTCCGATTTCTCCGGGTGTGAAACGGGGCCGCTGATACCCATCTGCAGGACCCACCGCGGAGCTGCCAGGAGCCCTGATTCTTGCTCACGCTCTTTGCATAGGCTGGAACGCCGTTTTGCATGGGTTGGGACGCCCCTGCCACGTTAGAGGTTACCCGGAGCAGGTTTCCCTCCCGGCTGGGAACGCTGCCCTGCGTGTGAGCGGCGCTGAGCCCGAACCCCCAGCCGCTGCCTCCGGAAAAACGGGCTCCATCCTCACCTCACCCGCTTTTGCAAGGAGCCGGAGCTGCGCCCTGAAAAAGCGGCTCAGCCGGCTCGGGTGGCAGCCTGGCAGCGAGACAGCACCGGGGTGGGACACGGCCCCGCCGAGCCCCGGCGCTCACCGCCCCGCAGCAGCCGGGCGGCCGAGCCAGCGGAGCTCGTTCGCTGCATCCACGCGGGAGCCCCGCCAGCGTTGCGCCTCCCGCGCCTGCTTTGCGCACACGGGAAGAGTTTGAGAAGCGTTTGGGGTTTCGTTGCCGTATGGCAGCTGTCCTTATAGCCGTGCCCGGGCTCCCCCAAGCTCAGCAAGGGACGGGCAGGCTGCACCTTGTCTGGTTTGCAGGTCCCAAGAGCAGTTTCCATGTCCCATCAGCTGATGGATGGGATGAGGGGCGAGCCAGCGGCAGGCACGATGTGGGGGGAGAACCCCGCAAACGATGGGTAGGAAAGGAAAGGGGACGTCCAAGCAGCCCCCCGGCTGCACGCCGAGCTCCAGCAGTGCCGGAAGAGCCAAGCACCCTGCCCCGGACCCCCTGCGCCCCCTCCTCCTGCAGCGCTGCGTGCCTGGGGACCGCGGGGCAGCCGGGCAGGGGCACCCTGCGTGGGGACAACCCCCCCGGCACCTGCAGTACCGGGGCCCCAGCAGGGTCTGGGGTCACATTTTTTAGGTCTCGGGGTGAGATGAATTGAAGAAAGGCCGCAGAGCTGCACCATTCCTCGCGCTCCTGGAGAGTGGGATCAAAGTTTTCTCCCTTTTTTGCTTTCTCCCTTTTTTTTTTGGCCGCTCCAGGCTGCAGCCGAGTGCCATTGAAAACGGGAGGGCTTTCATGTGGGGATTTCTTCTCTTCTGATCTTCAAAGAAATCCAGCAATCAAACAGGTAATATCGGAGGCACCTTTTAAAAAAAAAAAAGCACCACTTTGAAAGCATCGTATGCAAAAGAAACGTCTAAACTTTGTTGTGTTAATTGTTCTGGCACTCAGAGCTGCTCCACGACGTCTCAGAAATATCGCTGGCTCCAGGCCCGCGATGCGTCAGGCAGACACAGGATCACCAAAGCAGGAAACCTGAGGGAGGGGCTGAAAAAAAAAAACCCAGACAACAAATTAGGAGATTTTGGTGAGAAAGAGCGGCGGCGAGGCTTTATCAGAACAGTTTGGGCGATGACAGCAGGAAGCCGATTGGAAAACGCACAGGGACGCGTTCCCTCGCTGCCAGCCCTGCCCGAGGGGCGACGTGCTTCAGCTGCAGGCTGTCCTGGGGGGGGGCCCAGCACCCCGGCAGGGCACGCGGCTCCCCTCCCACGCCGCGTCCCCCCGGGCCTGCTCCGAGCCCCAAATTTGGGCTCAGCGCATCCGGGCTCCCAGCACAAGCCCGGGCAGGATGGGGCCGGGGCTGACTCACGTCGGCAGCGCCTTTCCTGGGCACGGCACGGCCGGGAGATGCGGGGGCCACTTGCTCCCCCCTGCACCCCAGCGCCCTTTTCTCCCCTCTCTTAGCCCCCACGGGCCCTGAGGATGCTCGCAGACGTTGCACGGGTTTGTGGCTCCCACAGCAGCCCCAGACGAGCTGGGGGTGCCGCCGTGTGCTGGGGCAGGGCGCAGCGCATCCAGGTGTGGGGGACCCCAAGCCCAGCACCCGATGGAAAATCCCCACACCCCACCTCAGAAAGGCCCGCAGCCCATTCCTGGGTAGGGGATGTGCCAACTGCCCCGGTAAGAAGCCAGGACCCCTACAGATGACAGCAGGAAGGGGTCCAGGCTGCACACCATAGCCACGGTGCTCGCTGTGGGCCGGCTTCACCCGCATAACCCCCCCCCCCCGATACCGGCAGGGAAAGCTCACATTAATTGTGTAAATCCGCAGGGATTTGCGTTGTGATTGCTTTCTGTGATTTTGCACTGTGACTGATTTCTGCGCCGTGATCCCAGCACACCAGATCCAGCCTCGCCCCTTCAGCTTGGGCTCTGCCAACGCTTCTCTGCAGCCGCCAAATTCGTCCTCGGGTGTTTCTCCCGGGTGCCTGGGGAAGGTGCTGAGCGCTGCTTGGCAGGCAGAGCCCCTCGCCCACGTGCGGCTGGGGAGGGGGCTTTGCCAGGCAGCTCCCAGGGGCCTGGGAGGCAGGGGGGGAGCCGGGGGGCTGCAAACCAGGAGCAGCT
Source organism: Anser brachyrhynchus (assembly GCF_964034855.1). Taxonomy (NCBI): domain Eukaryota; kingdom Metazoa; phylum Chordata; class Aves; order Anseriformes; family Anatidae; genus Anser; species Anser brachyrhynchus. Next base: position 2,826,841 of record NC_137720.1, on the reverse strand, counting down.
GCTTGGGATGAAAGCCCTGAGCAGAGGGGGGCCGTTAATAACGGAGCGGAGGCGGCACGGAGTGGGGCTGGGACTGGAAGGGCCGTTCCCAGGGGCACTGGCACTGCACGGGGAGGGGGCTGCCGTGGGCGAGGAGACACCAGCCAGGATGGGGACGGTCACTGCAGCCCCCTGCCATCGCTTCTGAGGTTTGCTGCTGGGGCTCTGCCCCCTCCACAGCTCTGGGAAGGCACCGGGGGAGCCCTGCCCCTGCCCTGGGCTTTGTGGGGGCTCGGGTCACAGCGAGGGGGCTCTGCGGGAGGATCCCCCTCTGCCACCAGCCGGGACACGCGCGGTGGTGCGGTCACAGCACGCCTCGTGGTGCACACCCAGGGGTGCCACAGCTCAGCCCAGCTCTGAAATTATCACATGAACCTTTCCTTGCAGCCCTGCAATGGGACTCCAGAAACCAAACCCACAAACGGCTGCTGAAAACCTGCCCTGTCCCTCAGCGGCTGTCCAAAACCTCAGCCCGAGCTGAGCGCTGCCTCGGGGTGCTCCTGGCGTTGTGAGGGGCTCTGCCCTCGCACCCATGGGTGCCGTGGACCCCAGGCAGAGCCTTGGCAGGCAGGGAGCGTTAGGACTTTGCCCTGGCTGGGCTGGATGGCCCCGCAGTGGTTGAAGCTCTCTGCTGGCCCTTAAATGGGCCTGGAAGCACGCGGGGAATGCGCGGCAGGGGGCAGAGCGCAGCGTGCCCCCCATGGCTTCAGCGGGGGCCTGGCACGCAGCCCCCCCCCAGCCCTCGCCTGTGGCAGGGACCTGAAATGCCTCCTATTTACTCGGGTGGAAATGAGAAATTGTTAGAGTGCTTTGTAGAGCAATGAAAGCACTTTCAGTGCCGCAGCAGAAGGGGACAAAGGAAGCTGGGGGGAAAGGGGCAGAGAAGAGACCCCCCCACACCTGGCACTGGGCCACAGCGGAGCTCCGGCTGCTGCGCCCCGTTACAGACAGCACCTGCAGGCACAGCAAGAGGAGACGGAGCTCTCCGGGGCCAGATCCTGCTGCCAAAGCTGCTCCACAAATCTGAACCTGCACAGCACCAGCGCCATGAAAGCGGGGAAGGAGCTTGGCTCTCCCCCTAGCAGGGGCTCAGCACCCCACAGCGCCGGCAGGAGGCACCCGCTGAGGGTCACCTTTGAGCATCCCCCCCGACACACCGCACTGGAAGAACAATCAAGACAACAACCAGCATCCACCTTTTGCTTTTAATTTAATGGTTTTCTCAGGACTAATTTGTTGGAAGGGGAAGGGAAACGGCCAGCAAACACAGCAGATGGTGCAGAGCTTTGACTCGCAGCACACGGGCATAGCCCGAACACCTCTGCCCCCCACAAAAATATTGGGTGGCTGTTACTGAGCCAGACAAATCCAGTGCTGTTGAAGTTAAACATTAACCTCAGACAAGAGGCAATAAATAAAGCAGTGCCTTACAAAAGGCACCTTTTTTTTTTTTCCTTTCTCCTTTCAACATTAAAAATTGACGTTGGCATCAGAGCACATTTTCAGACTGTGGTTTCGGCTTCAGCCAGACCCAGGTTTCCTGCAGAGCCAGGGTTTTCCCCTTCTGTGTGCAGGATGAGGCCCAGGCCCACAGCAGCATCAAAGCACACACGTTATTCCAGTTGGGTTTCTCAGGGCAGGAGAGGGAAGGGCTGGGGCTGGACCCCATTGCCAGCAAACCCAAAAAGCCCAGCCCGCAGCCAGGACAGCACCTCTCAGCCTCCTGCCAGCACCCTGCTACATCTCTAGCTTGGTTGAGGTATATCACCTGCCCTATCCATTAACTTGTGCAGCCAAAAAAACAAAAAAAAACAAAAAACAGTGCAAAGAAAAAGAAATCCCACCCCCCTGCTCCTTCCCTCCCATGAGATGAGCCTGCCCAGGCGGCAGGGAGGGGTCTAAGCACCCTCAGTGCCTCTGAGCCAGCTCCGGGAGCACCCCCAGACCCCAGGGGGGCTGCTGGGGCAGCTCAGGGCTCTGGTCCCGTTATATCCCCTCCCATGGAGATGCACCCAGGCCATCCCCCTCCGCATGCTGCAGCCCCTCCAGTGTCCCGCAGCCACCGCGGCTCCCTCCCTGCGCATCCCAGCGCCTCCCCGGGGCTGCGAAATAAATACGTGGGGCACAGGGCAGCGGCAGCAGCCCCGGGCTGGGGGAGCCCGGTGGGGACACGTGGGGTGGCTGCAGGGGGTCCTCAGCTCAGCTTGAGGCTGATGGCCACGGCGTGCCGGTAAACCTCGGTGACGTTGTCACAGCTCTCCAGGGAGAAGCGGCTCTCCCCCAGGGCGCTGGGGCAGTGCGTCATGGTCCAGCGGCGCAGCCGGCGCCCTTCATCCGCCTCCTCCTCCTCCAGCCGCAGGAGGCTGTCGGCAGAGACACAGCCCCGCATGCCCACGCTGCCGGGGGGGACACGGGTGGGCAGGTCGAGCTGGTCAAAGGACTCGGTGGAGAGGATGCTGTCCTCGCTCACGGCACTGGCCGGGCGGGTGCGGGGGGCCAGGGGGGCTCTGGGCAGGGACACCTCGCTGAAACACCCAAAGCCCTGCCCCGGGGGGCTGCCTGGCTCGGTGCTGCTGGGGGAGTACTTGCTGCTGTGCTTGAGGATGCCTTTTCGGCCGGTGGGGAGGCTGGGGGGGGGCTGATCTGCGGAGGGGCTGTCAGCAAACACGCTCCCATCGAGGTCCAAGCTCCCTGCGTCCAGAACATCCCCGGACTCGCAGCACTCCAGGGACGAGTAATAGCCCGACTCCCTCTTGGGGGGCTTTTTTAGGATTCCCTTCTTGGGCACAACCGCGGGGACAACGCTGCTGCCCTCGCTGCCAGCCAGCACCTCTGGGGACAGGATGTGGATCAGAGCCACGGCAGCCGCTCCTCCATCCTCGCTCTTCGCCTCTCCCGGAGGAGCTGCCGGCAGAGGGCCGGGCACCTTCTGTTCGCAGGAGTTCCTCTTCTTCAGGATGCCCTTGGGCCGCTTGAGGATGGACTTGGAGGGGTTCTCCGGGGCCAGGGCCACCTCCTGCAGGACGTGGGAGACGTCGTTCTCCTTCTTGGATTTCTTGAGCGAGCGCTGCCGCTCCAGGGCCACGCCGGGGATGTGCTGCTTGAAGAAGCAGCGCACCTTGGAGCTGTTCTCGAAGAGGGGCCGGGAGGAGCGCCGCAGCCACTCCGCCACCGTGGCCAGGGGGGACTCGCTCTCCCGCAGCATCTCCTGCTCCCCGAGGGGCACTTTGTAGCCCCAGTTGACCCACCAGTGCGTGGCGATGTCCTCGATGGTGGCTCGGCGCTCCGGGTTCACCATCAGCATCCACCGGATCAGCCCGCAGGCATCTGGGGGAGAGGCAGGTCAGGCACCGGCAGAGCACGGGGCCGGGGGGGACCACGCAGGGCGGCGGGGGTCTGCCTACCTGACAGCTTGGTGGGCTCCCGGTAGTCCCCGCTTGTGATCTGCTTGACCAGAGTCTTGTAGTCGTGGCCGTCGAACGGCATCGTGCCGTGGACCAGGATGTAGAGGAGAACGCCGAGGGACCAGCTGTCCACCTGCCACAGGGAGAGGTGACCCTGGAGGGGGGCAGCAGGACCAGGCCACCCCCCCCACACCCAGCCAGCAGCTCACAGCAGCTCCTGGGGTGCAGGACAGGGCTCACACCACCCCCCCAGACCCCCTGGGAGACACAAACGTACCTCCGGGCCCTTGTAGGGCCGCCCGTTGATGATTTCAGGAGATGCGTAGAGAGGGCTGCCGCAGTACGTCTGCAGAAACTTGTCCTGCTGGTAAACGTTGGACAGGCCAAAGTCTGCGATCTAGAGAGGGAAGTTCACGGCCGTTATTAGCACACAGCAAAGTTCCTGATTGCAGGGGGAGCAACACAGCCGCAGGAAGCTCTCCAGCTCTGGGCTTGGCTGAAAGCAGTCCCCCCTTGTCACCCCGGGTCTTGCCCTCACTTTGGGCACCCTCCTGATGTCCCTGGGGAGCAGCAGCATCCCAACCTTTCCCCTTGCCCTTCTCCTCCTCCAAGAAAGCTCATCACAGCCTCCTGCTGCCAGCTCTGCCCCTCCAGCCCCATCACCCACATGCCACAAGCAGAGGCAGCTGCGGGGCTGTGCTTAGAGGGAGCATCACAGGGCCCTGCTCCAGCTCGTTCACGGCCACCAGAGGCTGCTTCACTCCTCTGCCCCACCTGGCACACAGGCATTCATTGTGCTCATTACATGCCACCTCTCAGCAAGCAGAAGGTACAGTCCCTGCTCACGAGGTTACCCACTAGAGATAACGCCCAAACCTTTCATCTCCAGCCACACCGACCCCGGGGAGGCAGGCACGGCCGCAGTGCTCTGGGATAAAGGGAGCAGCACTGCCAGGGCCAGCAGGGCCCGGCTGCCCCCTGCCTCCCCGTGCCAGCCCAGCCCCGTGCTTACTGGAAGCAGGGCTTGCACTGGGAGCCATCCCACCCAGCCCGCCTGGGTTTGAGCTCAGCATTCAGACTTTGCCCTCTTATCAGCTGCCAAATAAACACTGGCGGCTTTAACAGCCAGAGCTCGGGCTCTGCCTCTGCAGCCTTTGCCCTGGCAGCCAGAAGGGGGATTTGGGAGCCCTCCTGGTCCCCATCTCTCGGGCTGGCTGCCTCGCTCCGTGGCAAACAGCAGCACGGGCGATCACAGCAGCCTCTGGGCCAGCAGAGCCTCCCCAGGGCTGTGGGGACCAGGTGCCCCAGGGGATACAGGGTGTCACAGCCACCCCCAGCCCTGCTGCCCTGGTCCCTCTGGCCCCAGAGACACCTGCAAGGGACAGGGCAGGAGCAGCAGCAGCACGGGCACCCCAAGAAGCTCCTCAGCCAGGATCGGCCCCCAAAACCAGGCAGCATCCCTCCCAGCCCTCAGCCGGGCAAAACCCCAAAGCGTGGCCAGGCCCCACCAGCCCCTCACCTTGATGTTCCCGTTGGCATCCAGAAGGATGTTCTCCAGCTTCAGGTCTCTGTGCACGATCCCGTTCTGAAAGGGAAGGCAGAGCCGGGCTCAGTTTGTGGTGCTGGAGGAAGGGAAGGTCGGCGCGGGGAGGTCACTGCCATTCACCCGCTGGCACAGCGGTGATTGCTCGGGCGTTCACGCAAGTGAGACAGCAGTCAATAACCCCAGGTGCGTGGATGAGGATAAGCTGGAAGCCACGTCCTGAGCTGGGTGCTACCAGCAGTGCTTTACCCACCACAAGCCAGCACCCCGCACCGGGCTCCTGCGCCCTCCCCAGCCACGCACCCACCGGTTCCCACTCCCCAGGGCGAGCCCGGCTCTGGGCTTTGCTGGGACCTGCCCAAGCAGCACCCCGAGGTGCTCCGGGCTCAGGAGGTGCCCTGCAGCCTCCCATTGCTGCCGAGGGCAGGCAGGATCCCAGGGCTGAGGACGACCCACGCGAGACCCCCAAGTATCCCCAGGGAGACACCCGGGGTCCTTGCAGGGCTGGCAGAGCCCACCCGCAGCCCCACAGCCCTCTCCCAGGGGACGAGGCGGTGACCCAGGGCTGGGCCCGCAGCCCTCGCACACAGCCCTGGGCGTCTCCCCCGCCGCGGGTGGGACGGGGTTTGGTCCTGCCAGCGGGGTTAGTCAGCCCGACAGCGCAGCAGCCGCTCAGCGAGCCTGAGCCTTTCCAAAACGCTGCTTGGGCACTTCCCAAGGGCCGCCGCGCCCTTCAGATAAGGGGCAGGATTAACCCCACTTCCCGAGAAAGACGGGCGAGCTGCTCCCACCTCCCAGCCCCGGGCAGAGCTTCCCTGCCACATCCATGCCCAGCTCCAGCGCCTCTGCCCGCAGCACCTGGGTCTGGCCGCGCTGAGCCCAGGGGAGCTGACCGGCCCCGATCCCCCCAGGAACGCGGCCCCACGCACCTTGTGGCAGTAGTAGACGGCCGACACGACCTGGCGGAAGAAGTGCCGTGCCTCCTGCTCCGTCAGCCGCTGCCGCTCGCTGATGTAGTCGTACAGGTCCCCCTTGCTGGCGTACTCCATCACGATGACGATCTTGCTGCTGTTCTCAAACACTGCGCACAGACGGGGAGGGGAAGCCACAGGGCGTCAGGGGGGTGCTTGGAGCCGAGGGACTTCATCAGCTCCCGCCTTTTAATGACCAGAAGCCCTGACCGACCCCAACACATTGCTTTTCCCCTTGGTCTGGTTTGCAGACCAGGTGTCGGGGTTTGTGCTGGTGCTTGCTCTGGGGTCGGACAGGGATGGCTGGAGCTACCAAGGAGCCTCCTGCAGCCCACGCAAGGACAGGCTCTGATCCTCCAGGAGGAGACTGGGACACCCCATTCTTCCCTAAACAGAAGCTTCCCTTCCTGCTTAGAGGGAAGGGGTGAGAGGCACGGCCGGGTGGGCTTTCCATGCCCCACCAAGGCTCCAGCTCAAGCCCCGCGCGGCGCGATTTCCTCCTGTCTGCAGGCAGCTACCTCGCTACTTCTGAACTCCAGCACCCAGCGTGACTCAGCCCTCGCAAACAGCATGCGAGCTGCCAGGCAGCGTGCTGTTGTTGGGAGGACAAAAGGACTCCGGATACCTCACGTACGCCACCCAGGCGGCAGCAGCCCAGCACCGGCCGCACGCACACACCGGGCACGCCGCGATAAACCCCGCGCACGCTGGGTTTGCTGCCAAAGGGCTCGGGTTTGAGCAAAGTCTGACCCAGTTGGAGGCTCGCTCCAAATCTGATTGTGTCTAGAGCTCGAGGACTTGTCTTTTGGCTGCTCTTGGCATTGTCCTGATGGCCTGGGAGCAGAGCCCAGCCCCTGCCACAGAGCAGAGCCCAGCGAGCGGCGTCAGGAGCGATACGGGCACCGCGGTTTGGTTTTCCTGGGCCCCAGGGGAGGGAAAGGGAAGGGCTCCAGCACTGAGGTTAGCTCCTGCCCCGGGCCGAGGGCAGAGCCGCGGGGATTTCCAACACAGGGACTGCCACCGCTTCGGTGCCAGACTCTTAAAGACTGCACCAACTTTCAGGGTGTGCAGGAGGGCACGGGGCAGGTTTTGGAGCTGGTAATTCCCCGGAGAGCAGTGGGGCAGGACCAGGGGAGGCACAGCCCCTGCCAGGGCTGCAGGGGAGGCCAGGCAAGCAGCTGGAAAGGAAAGGGGTGGCGGGGGCTCACCTTCATGGACAGCGATGATGTGGGGGTGGTTGAGGGACGACATGATCTCGATCTCTCTCCGGATGTGGACAAGGTCCTGCTCATCTTTGATTTTGTCTTTCCGGATGGACTTGATGGCCACCTGCAGACAAACACACACATACAGCAGTCACCCAGACGCCAGGAGAGGACACCACAGCTTCCCACAGCCCCCTGCAGGGGCAGGGCCCCCCCTCTTTTGGGAAGGGGCTCTCTAACAAGGGGTGAGCAGCCCAGCTCCCCACGCAGACGTGCGCTATCCAAGGGCATCACCTCTCCGCGGTGAGCAGCTTAACAGCGAGCTTCATCTGTGAGGGTTTTACAGCTTCCAAGCCCTGGTGCTGAGCACACAGGGGCTGCTCACCCCCTGCAAGATCAGCTCCGAGCCCCCTGGGGCAGGCAGCGCTGCCCATTTCTCCTCTGTTTGGGTGGCTTACGGGAACCTTACAGGAACCAGGTCCTAGGCTACAGCTGCTGCTGGACTGCGGCCAGAGGAATGTGACCGGCACACATGACCGGGGAGATAACGACATCTTCTTAGGGTCACGGAAATAGAAAAAACAGGTTTTGTTTTTAATCACAAGTGTTTATTTCAAGGAGGCGATTACGTAGAGGGAAGGGAAAGTTTGGTGTTCAGGAGCAGATCCCGCCCAGAAAGCGCAGCACCGCGCTGCAGCCGGCCGGGGCCCATTTCGCTTGGGTTTCCCAGTTGTCCTCGACAAGGAAACCGAAAGGGGAGGGGAAAGAAGACTAAGTGCTGGAGAATAGATGCCTTCTAATCCTTTTTCAAAAGGGCTGGGGAGAGACAATGTGCTCCTAGGGCTGAATTTACAACTGAATCCAGCAGAACCTCTTTTCTTGTACCAGACAGGAATGCGGAACAGCCTTAATCCCGCGAAGGGACCCAAGCGGGTCTCCCAGCAACCAGGAGAGGGGCCGCAGACACCCGCCGGCCCCAGCCCATGCTCACAGCTGCGAGACATGCATGTGGCCTCACCCCCCTTTGCTTTAGGGGAGCCCCAAACCCCGCTGCGAGACCCCAGCCCACCAAGGAGCAGGGGTCGGGAAGCCCTGCTCCTTCCCAGCCCCACAGCAAGCAGGGGGGTGGCAGTCATGGGAGAGCTGCGTGGCCTCCATGCATCTAGCAGACTTTTTCCACCCTGACTTGCTGCTGTGTTGCATTTCCACCTCTTCTGCCACCAAGAAGTGCCCCCCTGACACTGCCCAGGCAATGTTTTCCAGCACAGCTGCTCTGAGCAGAGCCCATCTCACACTCAGCAAGCCACCAGGTGCTAAAGCAGCGAGATCTCAGCTGCCACACCGCTGTCTTGGAGCCCACACCAGCTTTAAGGGCTCAGACAGGCAAGCAGGAGACGGGCTGGTTGAGTCCCTTTGGCCCCGGGCCACATCTCTGGGGCTTCAGAGCAGGTTTGTCCCCTGCACCAGCAGAGGCTGGAGGCGAGCACCCAAGCAGAATGGACTCTGACCAGAGGAGGTTCAATAACCCTGCACAAAGCAATACTGAAGGCACTTAATAGCTTCTTGAAACCCAGGTATTCTTCTCCATGACCTTTGTGCTACGCTAGCAGGTTAAAGTTTAACCATTTTCGCTCCAGCCCCTGATTACCTGACCCCCTGCAGAATGCAGGAAGCCAGCCTGCTGCCCTCCCGAGTCCCTGCTGGCCCTCTTGGTTCATCTCCCCATAAAAACAACATCCAGCCCAGTAAAACAGCCCGAGCATTTTGGGGTGCGTGCAGAATGTTCCTGACTGAGATGCTCACCCTGAGCCTGGCCTCAGAGCAAGACTCACCGCCTGGAAAAAGGCAAAGTGGCTGCGAGCTCCTCAGCCTGAGGAGATGCCCCTGGCTGCACCCAGAGCCGCCTGTCAGCCGCAGTTAGTGACCGCCGAGGCTGCAGCGCCAGCAGGATGAGTGCTGCTCAGCCCTGGAGCCATAACAGACACAACACAAGGAAAAGCCACCGTTAGGGTCCGCATCTCGTGCTACAGAGACTGATCTGCACGTTTGGGGTGGGGTGATTTATCCACCTGTCAGTCCCTGCTGGGGAGGTTAATCCCTTGGTTTTCTTGTCCTTCCCCAGGGGTACCGAGCAGCAGCTTTGTCCCAAGATGTCCCCTACCTAACAGGGCTGGCAGCAGAGGATCCCCTCTCAGAAAGGGAAAGGCACCCTGGAGATGAGGACCTGCAGCTTCAGGGACCGGCAGCAATGCAGCCCACACCCTCCCTCCACCACCAATGCTATATGATAAAAAATTTCCTGCAGCAAACAGCCCCCAGAACTCCCACTGAGGGAGCCTGGAGAACAAAAGTACTTTCCAAGTCAAAAAGGCTTTTAATTAAAAAGTTTTTCGGGGGGCAGAACAGGTATTTTCAGCAGCTGCTGGAAGATGCATTAAGCTACAACCCCAGGCAGCCCTTCAGAAGTTGTTCCAGATTGCAAGTGCAGCGTTTCATGCGCCATGAAATATGGATTACAACCCACTGCGGAAGGGACCGGGGCTCGCCCCTTACAGGAGATCAAAGGAGGCTTCACCGCCTCGGAATATTCCAGGTGCTGCCTTCCACTTGACACCACGCAAGCCCACAGATCCGTTTCTGACACCGCGAGCCAGTCCCACAGGAGGTCCCGGTTTCTATTTGATTTCTATTTGACTTGGCTGCGGTCCAGGGCTCGGGAAGGAACGGCAGGCTGGGAGGAAAAAAAAAGGGCCAGATGCTGCCATGCCAACAGGTGCAGGAGCCGGTTTGCACCACGCATTACTGAATCTCCAAACCAAAAACAAGAGGTAGGGGAGGGGAAAAGAGCCAGCAATTCTCTCCCCACCTGCTCGACATTTCAGGGGCACAAAAGTTTTCTGAGGAGTGGGGAGGGCACTCAGGAGCACCCACCAAAAGGCATGAGCACCGTTTCACCTAAGGGATTTCTAGCCAGAAAACAAGACTTTCAGACAAAGAATGCTCACAGAACCCCCCCCCAAAAAAATCTGGCTGATGAAGTCTGGTCTCTGCAGCCTAGCAGCTGGTTAGACATACTTTACTCTGAGCTAAGACCAGGTAGGTTAAAATTCAGAAGGAAAAGAGGAAAAAAAGACAGCTAGGCAGCATAATAAGATGGTTTAATATTCAGTGTATCTGACAGAGGCAGCTCCTGATCAGCCAGAGGCCAAAGCCACGCGTGGAGCAGCTCCAGCTTCGCAGCCCCAGCTGGTAACGTGGGACCCGCGCAGCTCACGAGGGCTGGCAGGAGGCAGCAGTACCTGCCCTCGCACCTCGCTGTTTAGGAAGTGAAAGCCACTTAGAGAAGGAGCAAATAATGACCCGGCTCGGGATAAGCTTGAAGATTAAACAGGTCCGGAAATGCTGAGTGGTGCAAGAAAGAATTTGTGGGAAGAGGAGAGATTTGTGGTTAAGCCTCCTGTTCCTACACGGCCAGCTTGCTGCAGTACTAGTTAGTCAAGCCCTTGACTATCTTTGGAATTTATTGAAGAGGCATTGGTCTGTGTATTTAATTTGCATCATAATAGACTTATGGTACCAGACAAACAAGTCCCTGTCCTAAGGGGCTTCCGCAGATAGGTGAGCTCTGGCAGTTCAAAGATTCCCCGCACAAGTTTTGTTAGTTAGGGACAGAAAGGGAAAGCCAAGACTTCTCACCCATCCCAAAGGAAGGGATCCTCCCAGGTCAGTGGGTGGGAGCCGCATTTCAAGGCCCTGATTATGCAGCAAAATAGCAGCGCCTTCAGAATCAGATAGGCTAATGGAAAAACAGCAAGCCTGATTTAATTAAGAGCTGTTGCGTTACATGAAAACCTCTCTGATTTACAGTTGTTTTCCTCAACATGCCTCGGTGGCACGCTAGTGATCCAAGCTCGCATCCCTTTTGTGCTCAGAGCATCTCGGGGGGCCCTCACTGCTGCCACGAGAGTTGGGCTGGGGGGCGAGTGCCTTTCCCAGGTCTCGTCCTGCAGTGCAGGGTGCTCAGGGCTGAGCTGGGGCAGGGAAATCACCGCCAGGTTTGCCCTTTGAACACCTGCAGCCTGCGCAAGGCCAGGGCTGCCAAACCCAGCAGCACCCCGCTTTTGCAGGGCAGCGCTCCCCAGCTCGCTCCAGCCCCCAGCCCCCTGCTTTGGGGCACCAAAGGGCGGATTTGGGGGGCTCCCAAGGGGGGGGTTCTGCAAGTCCCGCTTCCACGCAGACCCTGGGGGCTCCGCTCACACACCACTGCAGAGAGTCAACACATCACATCATCACCCCAAAACCAGGGCAAGAGGAAGGGAAAAGCCCTTGAGACTCGAGAGCAGTGTTTGCTCTTCACCGCCGTCTGCCCGTGGCCCCTCTCAGCGCCCCGGTCAAGTGGGCGAGGGGCTGCAGGAGGAGGAGGAAGGAGAGGAAGAGAAGGAAGGGGGGGAGCGAGGTCCCTGGGGGCTGCCCCCAGCACCCTTGGGGGGCTCCTGTCCCCTCTGCGGGCCAAGGGGGGGCTGCACCACCGCTGCCCCCCGGGTGTCAGCAGGGGAGAGCCGGGGCTGGCTGGGGGGAGGATGCTCGGGGGCTGCTCGGGATGGGGGCTGGCAAGGTGTGGGGGGACAGGAGCAGCTCTTACCAGCTTGCCGGAGCGCTCCCGAGCCTTCTTCACCTTGCCGTAGGTGCCTTTCCCCAGCGTCTCCAGGAACTCGTAGCGGTGCTTGAGGTTGTGCTTGTGGTGGTGCCGCTTCACCGCCTGCTTCTTGGGCACCGGCGACCTGCCGAGCCCCCCCGGCTGCGGGGCGCCCCCCGGCCCCGCCGCCCGCTCCATGCCGAGCTCCCGGCACGGCTCGGCCCGGCCCGGCCCGGCCCGGCCGCTAAATGCGGGGCCGCCCCGCCGGCCGCGCCCCCCCCGCGCCCATTGGCCGCCCTCCCGCCCGCCCCGCCCGGCCCCCGGTGCGGAAAGGGGGCGGGAGGCGAGAAATTTGGGGGGTCCCGGCAGGGCTGGGGCGTAAGGGGGGCCCCCGGAGCTGGGGAGAGCAGCTGTAAGGTGGGGGGGGTTGGATTTGGGGAGGGGGGAGCAGAGGCAGCCCCCCCCCCCGGGAGGGTTGTAAAGGGAGTAAAGAGGGGGGTTAATGCGGGAGGGGTGCGAAGGGGGTCCTGCATTGCAGGGGGGGGTAAAAGGGGGGTGCTGAGGGCTGGGGATGGAGGTGTTGGGGAAGGTGCTGCGGGGAGGTGCTCGCACACAAAGGAGGGCCAAGGGGGCGCAGGGAGGGTGCAAAGCCTGGGGGGCTCGCACCGGGGGGTGCGGGGACACGGGGACGGACAGATGGACGGACGGACAGACAGGCAGACACATGCCCACGGGTTTGCTGCAAGGAGCCCCAGCGCACCCAGGACTCTCTGCAAAAATAAAAATAAAAATAAAAAAATGGGGGACGCGGCCGCCGGCTGCCCCGGTGCTCCCGCACGAACCCATTTCGCGGACGTTTCTGGTTAACTCTGCAGCACCTTCCCGTGCGGTCTTCTCGCCCCTGTGGTAAACCTTTGTTTGGAGATATTAAAAGAATGCAATTATTTCCCAAAGCAGCCAAAACAAAAGCTCTTGCCCGGCTCTGGCATGTGTGAGGACACACCGTATTGATCGAAGAGGCAGATAACTGCAGCATTACTCAGCCCCGCGCTCCGACCTGGATTTTCCCACCGCTTCCAGCGGCTCGGGGCAGACGGGGTGAGGCAGAGAGATGCTGCAGAGCGTGCAGCGAGGGGATGAGCGCGCCCAGCCCCGGCCCCCTGCTGCAGGCTGTGGGCCCCCGAGCACAGACATAGCGGCCGTGCCCCGTCTACGTCAGGATGAGACCCAGGCAGAGGTCCTGTGCCCCCGGCTGCTCTCGCAGTCTGGGTATCAGAGGGCTGAGGTTACGAATGTCCTGCTGAGCACACCCGTCCTGCGGCACGGCTGGAGCCCAGGTTGTGGGACACAGCCGCGCACCGGGCTCCTGCTCATCCCCGCCAGGGATCAGCCTCGGCACTCAGCGGGCTCCAGGTTAGATACCATCGAGGCAGAGTTAGGACACGGAGGGATCTTGTGTCTTGTGGCTGTGTGGAGCCTCTGTTCTGCCTCTGTTCTGCACAAGGCTTTGGGGATAACCAACGTTTTGCAGATTCGTGCTGGCCCTGCATCCTCTCCACCACGAACCTGCCCCACACAGCAACCCGTGGGCAAACCTGGCTTCCTGCTTTACCATCAGTTGTCTCGCACGGCACGGGGGCTGGGGGGATGTCCTGAGATAGCGCAGCAGGGTTGCACTACTGAATTATTTAGTGTGTGGTAACAGGAGCTGCTTTTCAATCTGAAGGTAGCGAGCAGGGCCCATAGGGAAGATAAACAAGGCGTAGAAGAGATTAACTAAACTGCAGTAATTTCAATGTCAAAGTAAACAGATAGGATCCTGTTCAGGCACAGCCTGGAGATTGCAGGAGAGTGGAAGGGGAAGGAGCAGGCCTCCTGATCGCAGCAAGGCAGGCGATTTCCCTTGGCTGAGATGAAAGCTGCCGTGGCTCCCGGACGCGGCCAGCCCACGCCTCTGCCTACGGAGCGATCCCCCGGCGGCTGCGGGATCGCTCGGGGTTGAGCCCACCGGCCCAAGAAGCACTCGAGCACGCATTTAGCTTTAAGCACATGTTTATTGCTCTTCTTGATTTATAAGGATGCCTTCCAGAGGCTTTTCCCTGTGATGAAAGGAAACGAAGTGTCGGGCTTGCTTCTCTTTCTGTTTCTACCAGAGGAATTCTTCTCTGCGATTTTCTGTGCAGTCACTGACACGTAAGCTTAGGTATGCTTTTGTTCCAGACTACCTCAGGAAGCCTTTTTTAATGGAAATGTCAAGGGACACAGATCTAAGTCTGCTGGAATCCACTGATAAGGATCCTGTATTGCAGCAGTCAGTGGTAGTGGTAGCGCTGCTTCCTCAGCAGCGGGGAAACCCACTGAAAACCCCCTGCCCCCAGCTGCAGCCATCCTAAAGGTGGTTTCTACAGCAGCAGCCCTTTGTAACCAAGTGTCTGCTAACACCAACGTGAAAGTCAACAGGGGATTTGGCTCTGTGTCAGGGAAACCTCCTCAAAGCTAGTCTGATCAGCGCGATGCTTTGTAAGGACGGAAGCTTTATTCACCTCCAGCCTCCTATTTTTGTATTGTTATTTTTTAATTTTAAATAAATGCGGCAGTGTTACCTCTATACTAAAAGCATCTGTGTCATGGTCCAAACCTGTGTCTCTGCCATTGGGTTTGGTGTGCACAGGCTCTGCTCACCTCTGTGAGCTGCTAAGGGAACAAACCTGCCCCAGAAGACACGCTTATGGCAGCAAGCCCACCAAAAGGGAAAGGAAGGGTCCTGCCAGGCATTAAAATGCCAAAGATGACAAAGAGGCAAATGATCACCTCTGCTTAGCGGTCTTCCAGGCTGGCAGCATTCCTCACCCTCTGCTGGGTAGTGCTCAGGCAGGTGTGAAACCCATTCTGCCCCTGAAAACACAGAGGAAGCGGTTTTTGCTCTGATCTTCCCCACTGGGTGCCCCATCCATCAGCAGAAGAAGGGAAACACATTAAACAGCAATGGGAGCCTTTGGAAAAGTAATTTATGACCTATCAAATGTAATGATTACAGCACAGGCCACCTCTGCAACCCACATCTTCTGCAGCTGCCTGGGATTAAGGCAGCCTGCAGACACCCTTCAGCCCTCCGCTCGGTGTCAAGCTCAGCTCATTTTTCCCAGTGATCCCTCTTGATAACCCCTCGGTGGGAAGGGTTTGTGCTCCGGCTGGCCGCTCTTTAGGATCACTTTGCCCAGCTCCGTCAGCCCGATAAGGCTCTCGCTGCTCGGGCGGCCGGGTCCTGCCACCCCTCCTTATCACCTCCAGCACGGGCAGGGGGCAGCGAGCGGCCGCGAGCTCCCTGCTGCGTGCAGCCACCGAGATAAGCACGCGCGCTGCGGTCAGCTGGAGCATGGCTGCAGAAAGCACAGCTAGTGTCTCATCCAGCTGGACAGGGCAGAGGAAACTGCATCACTGGGCAGCTCTGCGTGTAGCGGTTTGCCTGGTGAGGCACGCCGAGAAGAGACAAGAGCAAGGCAAAGCTGTGCACGGGGGCGAGCTGGTTTGGGGCAGCGAGCTGGTGCAGTCACGCCAGGGTTGCAGAGGTGCCTGGATTTGTTTTCCTGCTTGCTCCCCACCAAAGCAGGCCGTGGATGGCCACAATGTCTCATTGCCTGGTCTCCTTCGCAGAACGAGTGACCCAAAGTCGGTGACCCGCTGGTTTCATCATGGGAATTACAGAGGCCAGGAACCAGCCGCTTCAAAATACGAACTTATCTTGGTTTTTTAATCACATTTTCAGGCGGTGACATGGTTTTTGTTGTTATGTGGTATTTACCCTAGAAATTGCTACAGGTGAGATATGTACAGTGCTCTGCGTTAAGCTCTAATCTAAAAGCTTGTGAGTAAAAGCCAAAATGGCAAGCCCTGTTCAGTGCAGCCCCTGTACTTCAACCACTGCAATACATCTGAGTCCTGCTGCTGAACCTCCACTTCTGGAAACCCCAGACAGGCAGGGACAAGGGCTGAGCAGCAGCCCGAACACAATGTTCTCCTGTGTTTGCCACTTTGGAGCAATTCCCCAGGTTTTGCTCTCCTCCTGCATATATGCGAACAGCTCGCTCTAACGCAGTCACTGGGAGTTTGGTGCACACACCAGCAAGTGCAAGCTACCCATAGCAAGCAGAGACAATACAATCCACAAAATAATTATTTTTATCACAGGTTCTTCTATAATACTGCACAGATTGTACAGGGCCAGGCTGTGCTGCACACCCAAGAACAGCCCTGAAAGGCTGCGGCAGGGACCGCCTGAGCCTGGGCAGCTCGGGGGGCTGCAGAAACCCCAGGGCATTTACAAAAACAAAAAAAAAGCAAACTCTCCCTAAAAGCTGGAGCCTGAATTTTCAGTGCAGGAAGCATTTGTATTTCACGGTAGTGACTCAATATCCTTTCCAGCGCGGGCGGATGCCGACGGGGAGGCTTTGTCTGCCTGCAGCCGTCTCAGCAGGGCTGGGAAGGCGACGGGGCCGGGGCAGCGCAGGGCACCACGGTGACAATGACAGATGGCCCCGGTGCCTCCCAGTGCTGCTGCAGCTCCAGCAGCATGGAGGAGCTCTGTTCCTTTCCAAATGAAGAGAAATTCACAGCTGTATGGCAGCATTCACACAGACCCTCATACCAGGTCCCCTTTTGGGAAGGGGAGCAAGGGGAGCAGTCACCCCAAGGAGCAGCTCCCGCTGACCACCGGGGCCAGCGGGGCAGAGCGGGGCACTGCTATGTCTGTTACGGGAGTGTGACAAGGTACAGGAGCTATTTCTGCTCTGCGACCAGATATATTAGAGGTTGCTTTAAAGAAATTTCCTGTTTATACGGACAAAGGCTGCTTGGGGACAATGAGCAGCGATGCTCGATGCTCGTTGGCAGGAAAGCCGGGCAGCAATCAGCGACCGGACCGCTCCGCTGCCGTGCTGGAACAGCCCTCAGCGCCGGTACTGAAAAGCCTGGCTTCCAGCGAGCACAACTTCGAGTATCCAGAGTTCAAACGAGGACACGACAGCAGCCGGCTACATGATTTGCTGAGCCCCATTAGGAGATGGAAAACTACAAAGGCTCGGCTGGGTTGCAGATAAGGGCGCGCACAGCACCGTGCCCACTGCGACTGCTGGGCATGGTGCTGTGCTGCCTGGTGGGCACGGTGCTGTGCTGCCTGGTGGCTGGGCAGGTCAGGAGGGCTGAAGCGGAGCTTTCTGCAGCTCCCCAGAAGCAGGAGGAGCCGTTTGACAGACCTGCTACTGAACAGTAATAAATGGTGCTACGACGCGTGGTTAAAAGCACTCAGCGTACGGATGCGTGAGCCCATTTCAATGCAAGTCACCGTTAGGGGTAATACAGATATAAAAAAAAGATACTGCAGACAATTGCCAATCTGTTCTCAAGACTGCTGACAACATTTCTCCAAGGCAAGTCAAATTTACTACAAATTCTGGAAAGGAAGCTGGGTCGTAACCCGGTTATTTTATATTTGTTTGCACTATTTCTAAACGATTCCTTTTGCACCGCCATCCACAACAGTTGCACCAATTTAAAGGCCAATCTCAGCTGACATGTTTTGTCATCAACAGGGCTTCTGTGCTGAAGTCTAAGCGTGCCTGCTACTGAACTGGCATCTAAATTGGTTCTCAGCGTCAGACAGACATCAGCAACCCTCACAATACGAGGTGAGGCAGACATTTCATCGAATTCCCCGTCCCTGAACAACGAACACTAACTGCAGTTTGCTTTCAGTTGGCCTTGGGAAGCCCTGCACAACATACCAGGGCGGCACCAGCCAGCTGAGGCCACAAACCCTCCGCTGTGCGAGCAGGAGCAGCCGTGGATGCTCCCCTGGAATGAAGCACGGAGGAACGAGCACCCGAGGCCGGTGCGCTCTGACCTGCTGCGTGTCTGCTGCTCACCGAGCGGGTGCAACGGGTGAGCTCAGGCAGCTGCTTCCCCCAGATCTGTGTTGGTCACACCTGCAGCTCGGGCAGCAGCACCTGCCGGAGGTGATCAGCGGGTATGTGCAGTGCTGGTGTCATGCAGGGCAAACCCAACCCGCAGTGCCCTGCGCCCCGTGGGACACCGCTGCTGGGCTGCCTGGGAGGACAGAGGGGCTCGTCTCGCCCCCAGCAGCCACCAAAATTCACCCCGGGGCAGCTGGTAATTGCAATTCAAGGCCCCCGGTCTGATCGCTGGGCTTGACCCCCTGGCTGAGGCTTTGCCTTGGCCCTCCAGGCACAGTGAGATCCATCGGGTATTGGTGTCAGAGATGGAAGCGCCAGCATCACCCGCTGAGAAGATGCAACAGGCGTCTGGGGAGAGAAACTCTGCAGCCATCCAAGCTGGAGAGGTTCACTGCAGAGCTCAGGGAAGCTGCAGCAGTGTGAGCAAGAGCAGGATTCAGCCACGTAGGCATTGGCACAGAGCAGCAGCATTACAGACTGCCTGCTTGGAGGACCGGGGAGCAGAATTCAGCCTTGTCCCAGCTACCGCAAGGTGCTTGGGCTCAGAGGCAGTGCCTGTTCATGGGAGCTGAAGCACTGCGGGAGACACATATCACCCTTTTCACACCGTGTCGCTTGCCAGATCCTTCAGATTTGCTGGGTGCCGTTAGCAGGGGTCCCTGCACAGCCCCAGGGGGCTGCGGGAGCCACCCCAGCAGCGCAGGGTCCCCGCTGCTGGCTGGAAGGTGCTGGCAGCGCCGGGGCTCGGCCCATGGATGCCATCTGCCGTTCAGACAGCACTCAGAGGAGGAAGGGAAAGCATCCAGCACTGCTCAGCCCGAACACGCATAATGCTGGCTCCCAGTCAAGCCAACCCCACGAACGTCGGGTGCCGCTGATTCACCTCCCTGCTCCCCAGCCTTGGCGCTCGGTCACCTCTCCGTCACCTGGAGGGCAGGCACGGCTCTGCTTCCAAACCAAAGCAGGTTATCTCCCGCAGCCTCCCCTCTCCCGCAGCAGTAGGAGCTGCAGGACTCACGGTGCCGTTGTGAAAACCATCGGGGGAGAGACGTAATCCTCCCACTCGTGTCTGCCAGCAGGCTGGAAGCAGCGAATGCTGCCGTCGAGCTGCAGCGGTAATGCTGGAAAAAAAGGAAAGCTTGGAGGATTTCCCCTGCTCCCGGAGGGAATCTCAACCCACGGGAAGGGGCCTGGGATTTCCCACAGCCGAGAGGAGCCAGGGAAGGGATGCTTGTTCTCGGAGGAGGCTGGCACGAAGGTGGCTGTTGCTGGAGTCCCACGGTGGCTTTAAATAACCCCGTGCTGCCTAACAGCTCGCTGCTGACTGCTCAGCAGCCTCAGAGCCTGCCTTGAACAAAGCTGGGTCCCACCGTCCCCACAGCCCTGAGGATGAGCCCCAGAGAAGGCCAGCAGTGGCAGGGGATCCCAGGAACGGCTGGGGGCAGGACTGGGGTTGACAGGGCCACTTTTGGGGTGCAATGCAGGCGCTGCGGATGGGCAGGATACTTATCTCCATCTGTGCAATCAGGCCGCTTTTGCTTGGGGTCACTCACACAGCATGCATAATGTCTGGGGTGGAGGCTTGTACAGGTTGTCTTCAAATAATTAAAGATGAGTTTGACACCCCAGGTGGGTCCCATCAGTGGGGTCGAGCACAGTCAGAGCCTGAGGACCCCGCGGCCACTCCACGGGACAAGGCTGGACCTCAGGCACCAAAAACTGAAGCAGCGGGGCCGCACTGAGGTGATGCTGCCCCACAAGCAGAGCCCAGCACGGGGACAGGTCACCCCAACCTCTCACCCTAGCTCTTGCCGCTAATTATGGATCCCTCTCGTCTCCCCTTCCTGCTGCTGGTGCCTCTCCGTGCTCTCAAAGCCGTTTGTGGCGTGCTGGTAGACAGCGAGCGGTGCTATCGCAAGGGAAAAAAAAAATCAAGCCACCAGCTGCAGAGGTCCCCGAGCGGGCGTTAGCTGGAGCTTGGCACAGCGGAGGCGTGTGGGAAGTGTCTGAAGTCTCAGCAGCTCCCTGCCCCGGCACAGCCCATGGGGAAAAGCGCACCCACGCGGGAGCAGAGCCCTGCAGGGCGACCTGCTGCCAGCCAGGGACAGCCCGGCTCTGGGGATGTGCTCGGGATCGGTTTGGGAACAAGAGCTTGGGCTTCACGACAAAGGAGGCTGCCCTGCACCAGCTCCTTCCTATGCTGCAGCTCGGAGAGCTCCTTCTTCCCTCCCGCTCTGAATGCTCGGCACATCTCCAGCTCTGGTGACTGACCGGCTCCCCCCCGCCTCGTCCCCAGCCCCTGACATCTCTTCATTAAGTCCTGCAGCGCGTTTATTCCCACGACGCTGCTTTGTCTGCCTCGCTCCGCAGCCTTTCTGAGGGGGGGGGAGAAAGCGAAGGATCAGCCCCCAGCTGTGCTGCAGCCAGACAAAGGCAGTGGGTTCCTCCTCCCCTCGCTCCAGCCTCACAAAGGCACCGGACCCGAGCCCCAGCCAGCGCGGCCTCGCCGCGATAACCAGGGCTGGTGCGGGAGCAGGGGAGCACCAGGCTGTGCGGTGTGTGGGAAAAGGTCCCCTGAGGACAAAGGAAAACACTTCGTTACCAGCTAGAGACTCTCTCGGCTGTGCAGAGGCGGCTGAAATGGAGATGTGCTGTGCCGGGAGATTGGGGGGGGGTTGTTCCAAAAAGGTGCAAGGCTCCCTCCCTTCCTCCAAGCCCCCTCTCCTCCAATTTTCACCGTTTTAGGGATGCTTCGTGGGGTCAGGAGGCAGCACCCCAGCGATGCACTCACGGGGGGGTGCTCTGGGCTCCTTCCGAGCCCAGACGGAGCCGCAGGTAGGGGCACAGCTCCCTCGCTGGTGTTTGTGCTTGCAGCCTCCCAGCACCCGGTGCCGACGGGAACGAGGCGGCAGCACCACGGATGGGAACATGACGGGGACGGGGGCAGACGCCGCTGTGCTGATTGTACTTAGCCAGAGACAAGCAGGTGGGATGTAAATAATTAGCGAGCAGGTTGTTCGCTCCGGAGTCGGTGCTGTTCCCCTTTCATCTCTGCGCCGCGGCGCTTGGAGATCAGAGAGGGAGAGGGCTTGGAGCTGACAGCGCCGCGCTTCAAACGCAGCCCTCGCCTCGCTGCTTCCCAGGGGAGCCCAGAGGCCCCAGCGCCCATGGCAGGGCCCAGGGGGACAGCAGCTGGGGGACACCGGGGGCACAGAGGGCCCTGACCCCTGCCCCTGTCCCCAGAGGGCTCAGGGCTGGGAGGCAGCCCCAGTGCCACAGTGGCGGCAGCCGCACGGTGTCCCCCGTGCTCTGTGCTGCCCGCAGAGCCTGAACCGGGCAGGGTCACCCCCAGGACCCCCATGGTGCTCTCAGGTTGGGAACTGTCCCCAGAGAGGGATGGGGCATGCTGAAAGTGGCAAGGGATGCCCCAGCAGGGACACATCCCTGGAAATATCAAGGGATGCCCAAGCAGGGACACGTTGCTGACCTCGGCCACAGCTGGCCCCATCTCCCCCTTTTTAGCCCCGGTCCCACCTTGTCACCTCATCACAGCAGATGGTCCTGGCCCAGCCCTTAGCACATCCTGGGCTCATCCAAGAGATTTTCTGGAGACAGCTTTTAATGAGGCAGCTGCTACAAGCTCAAAGTGTAACCCGGCGGTCCGAGCCCTCCCTCAAACTGCCCGGGAAGGACGAACCCAAAGAGGGAGCGGTGCCTGGGGTCTTGTGGCCGTGGTGGCTGGGGTCTTTTGTCCTCGCCGCTGGAACAAGGCTGTCACCAACGCCACTGCCTGGCCCTGGGGGCAGGAGAGAGCTCCAGCTCCAGCAGCAGGGCTCAGTTCTGCTCGTTTTTCTCAGGAGCGAACAGCAGACCCCACATCACTGGAGGAACTAAAAACCAGGCTGGAACAGAGCAGGTTGAGGCCACCTCTACATGAACCCCTGCGAAGGCATGTTTGTGCTATTCCTGTGCCAAAGGTAAGGGCTAGCCTCTTGCCAAAGCAGTCCTTCGGGCATTTCGCCCTCCCAGGAGCACTGGCAGCCCCGTGCTCCGGCTCCTGGCAAAGTGACAGTGAAATGCTACGGGTGCGCGGGGAAAGCCTTGCTACGAAGGCAAAAGAACGATCCCCTCAGCCTGGCTGCGGGTCCAGGGTTTCCCTTGCTGCAAGCCAAGGGGATCTGTGCAGGGAAGCACGCGTAGACCCCAGGGTGCTCCGAGGGCATCACGTCCCTTCTCCCTGAACCGCCGCGGACCTGGCTGCATTCTCCTAACCCCCAAACACGTCGCCTTTGTGGTGGGTCAGGGTGGCAGCGGGGAGATGCTTGCCCAGAGCCCTTCCTGCTGGCAGGAGACACGGCGCACACCAGCGCTGCGAGCAGTCCCTTCACCGGGGTTTCCCCACGGGGCTCTGCAGATGACCGGGGGGGACCCCTGGCCAAAATCTCCTTCCCTCTGCAGGGCCCGAACAGCAGCACCCAGGAGGGATGGGAGCAGCAGCTTCGGAGCAAGGCTGGTGTCAGCCTCCAGCAGGCAGAGCCAGGCTCCCAGGGCGGCTCGAGCAATGCTCGCACAGCTCAGCACCACCAGGAGCCGGCCCAGCACCAGCAGGGAGCGAGGTCCCCCCCCTGGGGCTGGGGTCTGTTAGGAATCGGAGACGCAGAGGGCTTCCACCGCGCTGCTCAGCCCCTGGCTCACCCCGCCGACCGCCAGCAGGCAGTTCCTGACCACGATGCTGGAGCAGGCGCAGCGCGGGGTGGGCATCGGGGGCAGGCTCTCCCACTTGTTCTTCTCGGGGTGGAAGGCCTCCGCCGACTCCAGGACGGTCGGCTGGTTCCCTGGGGACACAAAGCGAGGCGGGAAGCACTGGCCAGCATCCCTCGTCTGTATCCTGAAGCCCATCCCCTTATGGGGTCCTTTTCCCCTGCTCCCCGCTCTGTAACAACACCCCCCGACCCCCAAGTGTCACCGCTGTCCCCAGCGCCTCACCTAGCCCCCCAGCCACGACGACTCTGCCTTTCAGGTAGCCGGCCACGAAGTCTGCTCGCCTTTTCTTCAGGTAGAAGGAGCGCTCCATCTTCATCCAGCCGCCTGGCAGGGACAGGACAGACGGGCATGGCAGCAGCGCTCCCCCTCAGGAACCCCCTGCCTCCCAGGCCTCGCACCTCCCCGTGGACGTGCATTTGCACCTCAGGGTAACAAAAACCCATGACACGGCGGTCAGCTTCCCCACCACCTTGTCCGGGAGGGAGCTGCCGAACCCAGCAGCTGCCGAACCCCTCTGGCCCACGTTTTTTCCCTTTTTTCCTCCTGTTGTTATCCCTGACCGCAGACCTCGCTGCAGGCTGGGCTCCGGGTTCAGTGCCCTCAAAACTCAGCAGCTGAGAGTTTCGGCAGAGCCTCCCAGCCCCAAACCCCAACCCCTGCAGAGCCCCCGGGTGCATCCCCGCCTGCCACCCGCCCGGGACGGAGCCGGGACAGCCCCACCTTGCTCGATGTCAAACACATCCACGGTCCTCATGAACTTGGGCTGCCGGTAGAGCCGGCCCTGCCGCAGGCCCCCGAGGCTGAAGAGTTTGTCCTCCGTGGGCACGAAGCTGGAGAAGGCCCTTTTGTTGGGGATGTTGGGAAACTTGGTCCACGATCGGGTCTCGGTGTCGAACACCTCGAAGGCGTTGATGGCGTACTTGGACTGCCTCCCGCCTGCGTGAGGGGATGGGAAGAAAAGGGATGAAAGAAATGGGAACGGGAAGAAAGGAAGGGACGGTTGGCTTGGCCAACGGCACCAGCAGGACCCCGGGGATGTTCCTGGGGCAGTCTGAGAGCGAGCGAGCTGCCAGCCGATGCCACCCTCACGTCCTAAGTCACCTGGAATGAGGGCTGCTGAGCCCGGCACCTTGTCCCCCTCGCGCTCCCTCTCTTTGCGCTGCAGTTTGATAAAATTAAAGCACTTCATTTCCCCGCGCGTCACACCCTCCGCTTCCCTCCGTGCCAGCGGCCACGGGTAGGCAGCGCAGGAAGGTGTTTAGTATGCACCCGTTTAATCAAGACAAACGCACAGCAGAGAAGGGCTCGGCGCTCGGGGAGCCTTTGCAATTCAGATGAGTTCAGCGCCGGTGCCAGCCAGCGAGCCCCAGCCCCGCTCCCGACGGAGCAGGAGAGCCAAGGCAGCTGCTACCGCGGCCGCCAAGGACCTGCTTTATTCTCCCGGCAATCAGAGGCAAAGGAGAGCAGCTGTTCTCCGCTCGGATGCTCCCCGTGCCTCTGAAAGCAGAGCCTGTGCTCGCTGCTGGGCCCCCAAACTGTTTGCTAGCAGCAAACAAACTGCAAAATAGATCAAAAGAGCCTGTTTCTGGTAGCACCCTAAAGACAGCCGGTGTTATCTGCTGGTTTGAGCCGTTGGGGCTCCTGGGTTGATCCCAACTTTGTGTGTTTGGCTGTGAGCTAACGGCAACACTTCCCTGCCTTGGTTCCCCTTTCCGTAAGGCTAAGGAAAATTGCTCCCTGTAACGGGCTCGGTCCGGCATTCCCCAGCGACAGCGGGACTTTCCTGTCAAAGGCTGACTCTTTGGAAGGCGAGCAGTATTTGGGTGATGTAACGTGGACAGAAGTGGTTTCACTCAGTAGCTCAGTCCCGGGAATGCAAACCGAGCAGGGAAACAAAGGGGGCATTGACCTGGCACCGAGCTGCCGCGGGATCTCTGAGCTCCCGGGGCAGTCAAGGGCACACGGGCTCTCTCCGGTGCTTGCTGTGGGGGTGTGGACGCAAACCCCAAGCCCACGCCAGCCCCACTCAAAACCCGGAGAAGGCTGCAGGCCGGCTGCTTACCCAGCACGTAGATCTTGGTGCCTCGCAGGAAGGAGGTGGCCGCGTACCTGGGTGTGGGCATGGCCGCCAGCGACACCCAGATGTCCTTGAGCATGTCGTAGTGCTGCAGGTAGTTGTGCGGCCGCAGGTCACACCCCATCCCTCCGGCCGCATAGACTCTGTAGTCTGGACAGGGCCAAGAAGCAAAAAAACCCACAAAAATATTACGTTGGCTGAAACACCCCCGTGCAAGAATGTACATGCCATCATGCAATGCCCCCATCCCCACTGGGACTTGCTCATGGGACTCCTCATCCCCTCCCTCAGCACCCAGAGCCCTGCTCCCAGCACGGTCCCTTGGAGGGGGCAGGGACACTGAGCCGAGGACAGCGCTGGCACCCCTGGGTGCTGTGCCAGTGCTCAGGGGTGCAGAGAGGGTGGGAGCCGCAGGGCTCTTTGCTCCCGAGCCTTTGAGCAGAAGGAAGATAAGGAAGATGTAAGCCTGCGTCCCCTTCCCTCCCTTTGGTAACGGATCATTTCTCCCTTTCTTCCTTTGCCCCACACGCCCAGACTGGGGATGTTTACAGCAGTGCAGCAAACCCAGCTCCTCTGTGCTGCTGTCTTCGCCCCACGAGCTCTGGGTCAGGATGCGACCCAGACTGGAAGGGCTGGAGCCCAAACATGGCACTGAAGCTGCCAGCCCCTCTCCGAGTCAGCTACGTCCACCTCTGGCTAGCGGCAAAGCTGGCTCCCCAAAACAAAACCCTACTGGCCACGGCACCCACATTATCTCCTTCAGCAAGCACAGCACCACACGCACAAAGTTCAGGAGATCAGCAACAGCAGCCCTACAGCAAAGCAGCTGGAAAAGCAGAGACCTGGCTGCACGGCTGAAGTATTTGGGGAGCTATTTCTGCTCCCGGCCCCGCACACAAAATTGGCCCCTCCACACCGGTCAATAGGCAAGCTCAGAGAGAAAATCAGCCCCAAGATGGTAAATATTATTTTTAAGCATTCCTTGACAGCAGCTTTTAAAGCCGCTTAAGCAAAAAGAAGGAGCAGCTTGCAAAGAAGCTGCCCAGAGATGGGGCTGGTGACCCAGGAGCGCCGGGAAGCTGCCTGGCCTCAAAGCACAGCACAAGGCGCTAAAGGAAATCAATGCTCCACATCTCTGCTTGTAAATTAAAAAAAATGAGATGGGCTGATAAAGGCAGGGCCCTGCAGGCATTTAGCAGGGCGTGTTTAAGGCCATGGTTAAGCTCACAGAGGGGAGCTGGGCAGGAGCCCCCCATGAGCCCAGGTGCTTCCCTTTCTCGTGTACTGATCTGAGCCCACAGCTACAAAGCTGACCCCTCTGCCTGGTTCTGGGCTTGGACCAGAGACGTGTCCTCAGGTCAAAGCTGGTCTACGGCTCGGGGACCTGCACCTCTCCAGCTCCACGGCTCAGCCAGGGGCTGTCCCAGCTCTGTGCACCCGCTCAGCTCCCCCCCAGTCTGGGACTCGGGCGGAACTAAACCTGAACTGGCTGCAAAGCCCTGGAGGAGTTCAGCTCCAGACCCTGGAGCTTGGACCTGCCAGAAATGCAGCCAGACACCAGCACTCGTGGCTCTGGGGCAGAGCAGAGCACCGCCTTTGGCACCAAGAACAGCCTGCTGTCTTTAGCAGGCGGGATGGAACACATGGGTCTTAACCTCTACAAGCACAGAAAAGGTTTTGGTGAACATCACAACCCCGTGGCATGGCCCAGAGAGCTTTTTGGCTTGGTGCAAGGAGGGATGCTGACCTTCCCCAGCCGCTCACCCAGCAGCCACCCCCGCAGCCTGGAAGGACGCAGCCGGAACCGAACCCTCCTTGCCTTTTGCCGTCACCGAGATGCCCATGGCCGCTTCCCTCAGCGAGTTCCTCTTCTTCCACTTGCCCTCATCCACGTTGTACATCTCCACTATCTTCAGCGGTGTCTGGTTCACGCCGACCCCCCCTATCACCATGATCCGCTTGCCCAAGGTGGCCACCGCCACCCCGGCCCTGGCCGTGGGCATGGGGGGCAGCGCCGTCCACTGGTCGGCCTCGGGGGAATAGACCTCGAAGCAGTCCATGGGGACGCCGTTGTCATCGCAGCCCCCGATGGCAAACACCTGCCCGCCAGCCTCCACCAGGGTGGAGTAGACCCTGCGGCTGGGCAGCGGGGCGAGGGTTTTCCACTGGAAATCTCTGCTGTTGGCGACCTCCATGGCGGCAGCATCGGTCCCCTGCCCGTGGGGAGGTGCCTAGGCTGCAAAACAGAGCGGAGAGGTGCAGAAGCATGAAGTGTGGTCACCGTCCTTCCCCTGCCAGAGCTGCAGGCAGCCAGGAGCAGAGCAAAGCTCCCGAAACCACCACATCTGCACCAGCAGCCACCAGCCCCTCCGTCCCCCCGGCACGGCGCGGCAGCCAGCGGTACCTTTCAGTGCGCCTCCATCGATCCTGCAGCTCCCGATCTGCCTCAGCAGCTCACACAGAGAACGATCCTAAAAATAAAACAAAACAAAGGGGGGGGGGGGGGGGGGAAGGCAAGGGAGGTTGGAGTCAGTTTGTGATCCTGCTTCCTGAGCATCCCCGCCCCCAAGCGACGCTCAAGCCGAGGAGGCTGCAAGCCGTCTGCTCACTTCCCCGGCTGCCTTCCTGCCTGCTCGGGAACTTTTCCTCGCGTCCTCCTTCTCTGACCTGATTTCTTCTCCTGACCCTTGGTTACGTCTGCCCACACATGCTGGGACACCCTGCTCCTGCCCCCCCGGCTGCAATAGGTGACCACCAGCGCTGGCCCCCCAGCCCCGACCCGCAGGCTGTGCTGTGCTGTGCTCCGGGGGTCCTGCCAGCAGCCCCCAGGCAGAGGCACCAGCTCTGGCTGCACGCCTTTTATTTTCTCCCTCTCCTCCCTTGGAATGGCCGTTAAGCGATGCAGATGAGATTAATTAGTGCAGGAAGGCAGAGAGAGGGCAAACGGGAGGGAACAAAGGCAGCTGCTCGCTCGCTTGCGCAGCGTGACGGAAGGTGCATCCTGCACCGAGCATCTCCTGCACCGAGCATCTCCTGCACCGAGCATCTCCACCTCGGTTGTGTAACCAGCGTGGGCTATTGCCCTTCAGACACAGGAGGGTTTGTGTTTACCCTCGCAGGCTGCAGCAGCCTCTCCTGGCACACACATCTGGGGACAGGAGAGCAGGGTAGGAGCCTGCTGACACCGAAGGCACGCTCCTGGCCGGGCATTTAGCGGTGCAGGACACCGTCCCCTTCCAAGCATCCTTCCCCAGCACTTCACAGCCCAGACCCCTCCCCGCACTGCTCTAGGACAGTGCTGTTCCCTCTTGGTCCCCTTTGCAGACCCCTGAGACTTTCCCCGAGGATGCTGCGGCCCCACGGAGCCCACCCCTGCTGACAGGAGCTGCCCGGCGGTGGAGCGGGGCTGGCTGCCCCGGTTTCTGCAGCCCGGGGTCTGGAAGCCCCTGGAGCTGATGTTTTCTCTCAGACCCTCTTCTCTGCCTCCTGGCTGACAGCCAGCAGATCTTCTGGGGGGGGTATTTCTTATTTATTCTGACACAGCACGGTGGAT
Source organism: Anser brachyrhynchus (assembly GCF_964034855.1). Classification (NCBI taxonomy): domain Eukaryota; kingdom Metazoa; phylum Chordata; class Aves; order Anseriformes; family Anatidae; genus Anser; species Anser brachyrhynchus. Next base: position 2,798,680 of record NC_137720.1, on the reverse strand, counting down.
GGGCTGCAAAGCAACTTGAACTCTCCCAGCTAAGATATTTAAGCGCAAACAAAGCAATAAATTGTTATGGTCCTCTTTTTTTTTTTTTTTTTTTAGGAGCAGACTCCCTCCTCCCACAAGAGACAACCAGACCCATTTCCTACAGCTTCATTTAGACCCGAGAGGACACGAGTGGGCCTCCAGCCCCATTACCTGCCCGGCCTGGGACCACGTCGCGGCCGCCCCGCACCTTGCCTTGCCGCTCAGCTTCCTCCTCCAGCCCTGGCCACGGCTCCCCTCCGACAGCCGGAGCCTGTAGCATAGCAACAGCCACCTACAGCTGCCTTTCACCACCATTTCGGGTGAGCCGGGTGGGGATCTGGGTGCTTCGGGGGGACCGCAGCACCCAGCGCCGAGGCAGAGCTCCCCGCAAGGATCGGACCCTGCCTCCCCGTGCGTGCAGCGCGCTGGGTACGCCGCGTCTTCCTCCTACAGATCCACGCCTGCTGCGCCCACCAGCCAAGCAGGGAGGTGGACGTGGCCCTCGGGTTATCTCAGGCATCACCACAAGCTCCTCACTGCCTGCTCTGCCTCGGGGCACGGCCCGCGGGGAGCGTCTGACGGTGACATCAGCTTCCACGGTCTTGTTAGTTCCCCGATTTTCCCCCGAAAGTGTGAATTAGAGGACAGTGATGGAAAAGGATCAGCAAAGCAGGTCTCAGACAACTGCACGGAGATCCATCAAAATCACTTCACTTACCAGCCTGAGCTGGCACAAAACCCAATCAATTTAAGCGGGGCTGATGGAAGGATTCCTGTTTATTTGAACTTATTCTCCCAAATAAATTTCACTAGCCAGCTGAGCGTTATTTGTTGCGTAAAGAATCCAGTTCATAACACACAAACACTTCTTGGGATGCGAGCCCCCAGCAGCAGGACCCGGCGCAGGCACATGCGCACATCCCCGGCACCGCGGGGGCCACGGTACAAAGGAACACAAAGCAACAATAAAGAGCAGCAGCGAGTCACGCCGTGCTTTGCATCCTCCCAGCAGCCGAAGAGAAAGGGGCAAACAGCAGATGAGACCAGCAGCTGTTGTCCTCCATCTCCGCAGTACCTTGTCCTCTGATGTGCATCGCTGCCCGCGACTGGATCAGCTCAGGGATTTTTTGCCCTGGCAGTTTAAGCAGCTCTGGACCACGGCTTTCATGAATAATTCATTTTTTTCTCTCCAGGTGAATTTTCATGCATTGCCGTGGACAAATTCAGCGTGGTCCAGCAAATTAGAAAAGCAGAGCCAGCTCCTATTTCCAGGAGCGTGACAGATTTGCATTCTGACCTCCAATAAATCATTCTCCTGCCCTGTCCCTCAATTTCTTCAACTATAAAGTGCAGTCCTGGGATGAAACACGTCACTCAAATGCCTGACAAAAGCAGAACCTCACTGCTGCTGCCAGACAGTTTCTCTGCTGTCATTAAGGATATCCAAATCTCGAGCATAATTTTCCAACTGGTCCTTTTTAGCGAGGCATTGCCTAAAAAAATCTTTTTCAGCATGTTAGCACACAAAGACCAGGAGTTAGATTCAAAGACTTGGAGGTGGGTGAGCATTTCTGTTGGGTTCCCTGTGAGAACAGGCAGAGCAAAGACCTGCAAATTCAACCCAGCTGTGGTCCCAGGCAGCTGGAACCAGGGCACCCGGAGAGCCACCGCGCTTGGCAGCACCAGTGCAAAGCCCTGCCTGAATCCAGCTGCCTTGCAATAAGGATTTCTATTCTTTCATGCTCTTAAAAGAAAATTGAGGTCAGTCTGAAGCACTACACCCGCACCCTTTGTCTCCAGCTGCCCAGCATCTCCCGGCGCTTCACTAGAAAGCATCACTGGTGCTGTGCCCTGGGAGCTGGGACTTGCCCAAATGTGCTGACCGAACACCCAGCGCGCTGCAGCCATGTTCTCCTCCAGGGCAGAGGGAATTATCACTTAATTATACCAAACAAATCAGAGGCATTAACGTGTTTTTCCTAAATGGCTACATTAGAATCAAAATGAATGGTAATTGCTTTCCTATCAGAGGAGATGGCAGACGGAGCTGAGCCCCCACCAGGGCCTGCTTTAGTGGCATTTATTACCTCCAACGATTTGTGATTTAGAGACGAGAGGCTGTGCCGAATGCACTGAAGTGATGAGCTGCCCCAACAGGGCAGATCTTGTCGCTGAACCCGGCGCTGCTGCCTGTGGCTGCTCGTGCTCTCTTCCCTGTATCATCTCCCCAGGACTCAGAAGCTTTTATGCTCCAGGTTTGGAATTCCTCGGCTGGGGAGGGCGAGCACCAGGCCCAGCTGGGGCTGAAATCCCCACCCTGCATCCAACAGGCTTTTCTTCGGGGTGATACGCTCCCCTGAATATTGCACTGCAACTCGCTGCGTAAGCGCAGGGTGAAAAGGCAGCCTATTTACAGCTCTCCAAATTGAAGGAAGTGCAAAAAGGCCCCAGAGCCACTCCCAAACTTTCTATTTTTAACGCTCACGCTGAGGATAGGCACCCTCAGACATCATCGTGCGCACCCCATGCCACGCAGGCACATATCCTCCACCCAGGGTGGAACAGAGAGAGACCCCCCGACCTTACGCAGCCCCCAAGCAGACAGGACCCACTATTTACTGATCCCGCATGATGCCAGCCCTCTCTGAAGAACCTCCAGCCCCTGCACAGCCCCAGGTGCAGCCCTCTGCTGTGCCTGCTCCATTCCCCACCACTCCTCCCCTCCTTTCGGGGATGCCAGAGATCCAGGCGAACACCGCAAACATCCTTGGCATCCTTTTACGGCCACGCTCGGGTCTCAGCTCCGCTGCCATCAGCACTGACCCCTGATTTCTGCTGCTGGACCTGGCGACCCGTCAAACCCAGGGCCCCTGCACAGCCCGCAGGAGCCGTGCTCCCAGAGCATCTCCGCTCCCCGCACCGCCTCCACCTGCCGAACACCCACGTGCTCCTCGCTGTCACCACGAGCAGGTTAAAACAAGGATGCAGACAGGGAAAGCTATCAGAAAAATTGCTCCCTACTGAGAAAAAGCTCTCGTACTCACCCAACTGCCATGCCAGAAAAGCCCTGGGCAGTCCTGCAGCGTGCCAGCCAGCGTGAGAAACGGAAGGGGCTGTAAAGCTCGGCTGAAACCAGCCTGTCTGCCAGCCCCCCAGCCCCTGCGGGGATTGTTCTCAATGCAAGGGGGACTGGCGTCACAGGAGAGGCAGGAACAGGGGCAACAATGAGCTGGAAATAGCACGCGAGCACCGGGAAGGAATCACAGCTCCTGCTCCTCAGCACCACGCAGGAGTCAGCAGCTTCAGTTCAGCGCTGCCTTGGCTGCCTGCACTCTATTAAATAAAGAGCAGGGAGAGATGACACAGCACAGGCTGCGATGAAGACAGCGAGAAGGAGATGATTCAGTGCAGGGAACCCATTCCTGACCCAAGGAATAGTTACGGTGCAAGGCCAGGAGCAGGCAGGAGGGGGGGCACAGAGGAGGAGGCTGGGGGAGATCCCCCGGAGTTTCCCCAGCTGCCAGGACGGGGACGGGGCAGCTGCCAGCCCCGGTCCCCCCGTGTCCCTGCTCCCTGCTCTTCCAGCCCCACATCCAGGCTTTGGCAATATTCAGCTGCTTCCCTGCTGCTGCTCTGGGCACAGCACCCAAGGCACAGCTCGGGGCAGGAACGTTTCATTTTGGATGGGAGCAGGGATTTTGTCAAGAGGTGAAAACCAGCAGATGATGAGAACGGAGGGAAACGCAGCGGGGATTTCCTCAGTGCTGTTTCCACCCACCCTGGAAGACGGCAAGACGCAGTGCAACTCGAACAAAGCAACATGGAAAAGTTTCAGATGTGGGAGCAGCACATAAACCTTGCTGTTAATCACTGTAATTGGAGTGAGCTGCTTTTCCTCTAGAAGCACATAAATGTCACGGTGTAGTCGCCCTCTGCATTGGCAGATAAACATCAGCACCGCGGGAGGAGGCCCTGTCCCTGCAGGCTCGGTACAGCCTTTGCTGTACAAAATGCCTCCTTGCTCCAGCAAAGACAGGAAACACAACGTTCATGGGGTTGGATGTCCCGGGAAGCTCCAGAGCCACGTTTCCCACTCTCAGCACCCAGACGGGAGCCCTGAACCACCCCCTTCCCCTTCCTTCACCCCTCCACCTGATAATGATCAGGTTCACAGCAGCCCAGCACCCCAAAGCCCCTTCCTACAACTATCCAGAGAGCTCAGCACCCACGCAGGCATGGCTCTCATCAAGTCCTCACTGGTTACTCATGTCCCTGAGCAGGACCAGGGCCTTTGGAAGAGTCTGGCACCTTTGTCCCTCCAGCCTGGGAGAAGCCCGAGTTTCCCACCCAAAACCCTCACCCTCCTGCGTGGTCCCACAGAAGCAACCTGCTCTTTGCTGCGGTCACCTGCAGGAAGGTGCTGTGTGACCCGGCCTGGTGCCATTCCTTGGTGACGCAGAACTGCACACAGACAGCCCTTCGTAAGCTTTGACAGTTCTATTACAGCCCTAGCCCACAAGGTCAGGCGTTACCAAGTCTGGGTTTTCAAATGACTACAACTTTTAAGCAAAAAAAAAGACTTCTAAAAACACCGCTGCAAGCCAAGGACTCTGGGGCTGCCTTTACTCCTTCCTTGCTCAGACCCTGGCAGCTGAGGTTTTAAACAGAACATGCATGAAATTCGCAGTCTGGTATTTCTGACCTCTCCTCACGCTGAATCAAGTTTCCTTTCCATAGTAACAGCTACCCAGAAAAATAACAACCAAAAACCCATCGGGTCCCTGCCTTTGCAAATTACCCAGCTGGCAAAAAAAAAAAAAATAATAGACTTTAGCTTAGTTTCAAGGAGAGAGCAAAAGCATAGCAATTATGAATGAGAATTAACGGTACCTTGATGGCCAGCAAAGAAAAAGCAGCAGCACTCACAGCAGCTCATTTCGTCCCCTCTGTTTCTGAGCATCTCCTTGCAGACAGACGTGCGTGCCGCTGGAGCTGCGAACAACCTGACCCCCCCGGCTTCACCCCTTCCCCCAACAGCAGTCCCTCGGGATCATTTGCAGCCTCATCATGCCGAATGCAATTTCCTGAGGTCGGTAATAAGAAGGTAGAGAGGTTGTGGAAGGAAATATTCCACAGCTAACAGCCCAGCGACTGTAAATCAGAGCGATGCCAGAAGCTTTAGCACGCAATGGGACAGGGGGAGAAGATGTTTCATTTTCTGTCACTTGTTAGCAAAGGGAAGGCATGCAGAGCATCCTTTTTTTCCTGAGTGGGAAAAAAGGTACGATTTGTTTGCATTACATTTTGTCTTGAGAGAGGGAGTTACAATTTCACTGGGAGAAAATAAAATCTGCCAGCTGCCCCTGCGTGTCCGGCTCCCCGCTGCGTCCTGCGTCCCCTCCCCTTGCCCCCCGACGCTGTCGCTGCTCTCCAAGAAGAGCTTCTCCTTTCCATGGGTCAAATACACCAGATTTTTCCCCAGCCCCGCAGTCCCCCCGGTTGTTTGTACATCTCCCGTTACTCTGAATTTAGGCTGCATCCCTCCGGAGGGAATGCCAAGAGCTGGGGGCAGCCCTCGGCGGGGGCAGCTCTGCGCACCCAGCTCTGCCAGCTGCCGCGGCTCCCAGGGCCTGGCCTGGGAAAGAGGCAGAAAATATCCCACCGGGGGACGAGGGGGAAAACAAAACAAACAAACGGGGGAAAAAATCAGCCTCCTTAAAACCACTTCTTAGGGAGAAAACACAAACTCAAAGCTTCCTTTCTGGTTGCACATGAAAAGCCTGGTTTAGCGCCCGGTGCAATCTGCTCTGCCCCACGAGCCCCCCAGCACCCCGCTGCCCTCCAGCAGGAATCCCCCCCCCCAGATGCTCTACTTACAGCTGGGGACCGCGGTGCTGAGCCCGGGTGCAGCGCGGGGCTCTCCTAAAAAACGCTCTTCAACTCCAAGGCAGGGAAGCCCCGATCCTCAGCGCCTCCTCCCGCACGCATCCATCCCTCTCCTCCCCGCAGCCCTTGCTCAGGGGAAGGAGGACGCCGGCGGGAGCAGGGGAGGCTGCGTGGGAGGGCAGCGAGGAAAGCAGCAGAAATCCCTCGGCCCTACTCGCCTGCCTCCAGGAGACGCAGGACGAGCGGAGCCAGAGTTTTCCCCATCTGGTGCGGCGGCCGGGATCTTCCTCGGTGTCTGCAGCTGGGGGTGTGCGTGCGTGCGTGTGTACACACTGGATTACCAGCCCCATACTTAAGCCTTTTATGGCTCCCCACGCTCGCAGGCTTGTTACAGGATGTTCTGTAACAGCGGCTCCCCCCCGCCCGCCCTCCGCTGCTGCGGAAACAAAACTACCAGAAACTGGAGGGACGGGGAAAAATGAGGGAGAAGGGAGGAGTGGAAGTGCTGCAGCGGTCCCAGGCTGGACCCTGCCCCGGGGGGGCTGCCCCAGAGCCCCCTGCTCCAGGCTGCTGGGCTGGGGGCATGGTGCTGGGGGGCCCGGTGCTGCTGCTCGGGGCTGGGGAGCTGAGCCCCTGCGGTGCCCCTGCCGTGGGCACCCACCCTGCCAGCCCCAGCAGGGAGGGACAGGCAGCAGCCACAGCAGAGCTTCTGCTCGCAAAGTGAAGGCTCGAGGTGTCCAGAAATGAGAACACTCCAAGATGGAATAAGGACGTTGGGAACTTTGGGCCTCAGCCTTCTCCGAAGCAGAAGTTTCCCAGCCTGATGACATCCAGGGCTTTTCTTTCCCTGACCTGCTTCTCTGTTCTTCTCCTGAAGGTGATGCAGAATAACTTCGAGTCCAGAAAAAACATTTCTGAGCAAAAGATAAAGATCCTTTCAGCGCATCTTCCAGCAAGCTTTAAAGCTCCTTCCCAGAGGGGCATTCGCAGCTCAGCCCAGCAGGCGCTCCCGAGCCTTCAGGACCCTCCGTCAGCTCTGAAAGCCCTCGACATCCTCGGGGCACTGCACTCGTACGGCCTTCATACGCTGCTGACTGCCCGAGCCCACCCTGCAGGGCTGGAAGGGTCCCAGGTGGTCGTTGCAGAGGGGCTCGCTCCGTGTGGCCACGGGGGGTGACAGTCCCCGGAGGCGGCCACGGGAGGCTCCAGGTTCAGCTCTGGCTTGCAAACCCCTCGGTGCTGCCCCAAGGTCAGCCCGCAGCGAGCCAGCCAAGGTTTGCTCTTGCTGATAGCTCGTGCTGGTCCAGATAAGAAACTATTTTAAAGCAGCTCTAGCCATAAAATAAGAGAAATGAGGAAATCAACAAGAAGTTGAGTCAAACGACTACATAAAAGCAAATTCTCATCCCCTACCAGCTATTTTAATCTCCCGTTAGCTTTCCGGTGGGAGGATTCAATTTACATTTAAATAAAAACCTCAAGCACGGGGCCCATCTAACATGAAGATGTTCATTACAAAGGCATTTACCTCTTAAGAAATTTTAAAAGACCTCATTGAAGTGGATTTTAACAGGGGGGCTATTAGCAGACTGGAATTATTGGACAGTTAGTATTTGTAACTTGTTATTATTATTTACCAGGCTGTTTACAGATCAGTCCAGGCAGCTCTGAGTGAAGGTCTCCAGTGAGTTTCCAAGCTCCCTGCTTACAGCCAGAGGTAAGAGCCAGCACAAAAGGTCTTCTCGAGCCACCAAAAACCTGGCTGCAGAACATTTCACAGTTGTAAGGAGGCATAAGGAAGGAAAGGAGAGGCCCCGGGTTGCTGGCTGAACCAAGTAAATGCAAAGGGCAAATGGAAACCAAAGCCTGTGTTTTGGTTAAAATCACTCAGAGTTTTGTTAGGGGAAGGAAAAAAAAAAAAACCCTTCTCATCCAGCCGGCGTGCTCTCAGCAGCAAAGATGAGCAGGGCCTTTTTGTCCATGTGGCGCTGAGAAAATGAGGTCCCGACCCAGGGCTGGCAGTCCAAGCCCCCTGTCACCAGCCAGCTTTTGTTTATTTTTTTTTCTCCTTCCCCAGCTACAATTCAGTTAATACACGCATTTCCACAAAGCGAATGTTTTTATTTTGAAATGCACAGTGCAAGCTGGCAAGACGCTGACTTATAAAGGCTTAGCTGTAGTCACAAGTAGTGCAAGTCTCAAACTTGCCACCAGGAGAAAGCCTTCCCATGTGGAACAGGCATTTTCACAAGGATACGAAAATAACTAGGCAGTAATTCCAGCCAAGAGCAGCACCCAGGGGCTGGGCTCAGCACCCCTCGGGGAGCAGTGGGCAGCTGGTCCCAGGGCACAGCTGAGCAGGGACAAGCTGCGAGACCCAGCGAGGGCTGCAGCTGCCCCTCGCAGCCACACCGCGCACCACTCGCCCTCTTCAAGCTGAGGGCAGACCAGGCTTTACAAACCCCACTGAAACATAACATCGGCCTGGTTTCTCAAACCATTTGGCAGCTCCTGCTTTGGGGGCTGGAGTCCAAAGAGAGCCTTGGCTCAGGACACGGGGATTTGTCCCGAGTGGGATTTTTATTTGTTGGTGTTCTGTTTTACATGGCTGTTTGATCTCGAGCTCTTTATCTCCTTTTCCTTTTCCTCACTGCTTCCCATGTCCCATTCCCCCTGTTGCTCAGTGTCACGGGGGGCTGCGCCATCCTCCCGCAGGGCATCCCACAGGTGAGGCTCTCGGGTGTTCGCAGCGAGGTGAGCGACTGCAGGGGGACAGGGAGGGTTCAGCCAGGCAGCCCTGACCCTCCTCGGCCTCCCAGTCCTACGTATGTAACGCTAACAACTTATTAATCCAAATACCCTTTCATCTTCATAATAATCTAATTCCTCAAGTTAAAACCAAAACAAAGTAAACCCCACAGACCCCTCGGTGACCTTTCACTTGCCACAGCCGGGTCTGAGATCGATCCAAGCAGGCTTACCTCCCCGCGGCCAGCGCTCCGCACTGCAGCAGCACCTGCAAAAGGCAAGAGGAAGGAGATGAGAGATGAAAGCAGGGGAAGAAGGTGGGTTTAAACTGGATAAAATCACTGAGGCAGCAGCAGCAGCATGGCCACGAAGCCCCAGACGCTCAGTCCCCGACTGCTGCCTTGCCTGGTGGATGAGCCAGACCCGACAGGCTGGAAAATAACGGTGTGTGTCTGCAGGACGGAGCCCGCGTGCCGCGCCATGCCACCCCAGCCTCCCCACAAAGGCAGGCACTGGCTTTGCCCAGCAGATGCTTTCTGAACGGTGAAAATTGCACAGCTTTGTGCCCCTCGGGATACCTCGAGGAACCCGTAGGAAGGAGGCGGCCCAGGGAAACTCCAGATTCGTGCTGCAGAAAGGGAAAGGTAACTTCTCCGGGCTGCTTGGGAAATGATAAAGGTGGTGTCAGCGGTAAAGGAAGAGAAATAGTCCTGGAAACGTGTAGCAGTTTCCTGCAATTCAACATCTGTTTCCATGGGAACAGCAGGAGAGTTGCTGGAATTCCTGTAAGTTACACAAATGAGCCAAACTGCAACGTTTTATTTTCCTTTTTCTTACCTGCATCGCTTTGGGTTGAGCCAGCTCAGGCCAACGAGCGCTCCTGCCAGGACCGCTTCCCATCAGGTCTGGGAAAGGTGTGTTCAGCTGCAGCAAGCAGGCCAGGAGACGAAAAAAAAAAAACAGGAAAAATACAGCCAAAAAACACCCCACAAAATGAGAAAAGCCTTCTTTCAGAAGAGATCAGAACTATGGAGATGAAGGGGAAAAAACCAGGCAACAGGGCCAGGACTCGCCCATGCGCATCTGGGTGCCAGCGGTGGCTGCAGCTCCCGGAGCAAACGGTGGGGGGCAATGCAGGGGGACTGTCATTTCTTCCAGAGATTTGGCAACCTGACAGTTAATTAACTAGTTAATTAATTAATTCTCCCTCCTGCAGGGCCCTGGGCTGGTTACAGTGCAGATAGTCACCTTAATGCACGGAGACAGGAGCCGAGAGCTTCGGGATCTCTCAATCAGAATATTTAACCCGCGGGGAGAAGTCCACCAGCTGTGTCTGCCCGTTTGACAAACGCAGAGAGACATCATTTCAGCAGAGACAGGCACTTTGAAAAGACAGTTGCTGGGAAAAAAACCCTACACCCAGTAACATTCAAGATTAGCTACAGTTAGCAGGATTGCAGCAGCAGCACGGAAGGGCTTTGAGCTGTTTAACCAGTGAGGCTGTGTGCATCTGGGCTTGCATGTGGTTTATGAAAAAAAATGCGAGTTTGTGTTTATTTACAACTGGGAAAAAATAACTGTTTGTTCCTAGGAAGAGGGTTTATGCGAGACATAGCAGGGAATAGCTGTTCTCCATGAATGGTTACCAGAAGACTGAAATAAAGCAATGGTTTGCTGGTATCACAAGCTGCATCTCTTCTGTATTCACTAAGGGATCGTCTGTTAGAGTGGGAGATCACACCCGCCTTCCTGAGCAGCCCAGCAAGAGTCAATGTATTCGAGTGCAGGGCACGGAAATGTGCCTTGGGTCTTTTGCAAAACACATCTAGCTCGGAGAAAGAGCTGAATGCCTAAGCAAGAAAAGGGACTTTGGACTGCAGGGTTTTGTTCTCTAGTCTTCAAAAGAAGGAGGGGTTAATCATTCATGGACCAGGCAACGATAAGAGACAAGAGCAGAATGTGTAAAGAAAGGATTTGTAAAGGGTGTGTGGGTAAAAAATGTAAAATTCTGATTTGTTTCAACAGAAATACTATTTTAATATATTTCGGTGAATTAACTCCTACTCTGACCTCAATGTTTTCACTTAAATTGAAGATATTATTTTTCTTTTATTTGGGTGGTTCTGGTGGGGTCTAAATGTGTAAGTAATTTGTGCTTTAAAAAGAAAAAGAGCAGTTTCAGAATGAAATGCTTTCAGAAGACAAGGTGCTTTGTTCCAAAGGTTGCTACAGTGAAACACTTCCACTTCTCAGAACCTGTCTTCCTCCTTCTGTTTTGCTGATCCCCAGTGCTAAATTTATGTGCAAATTCATTAATCTCTATTATTATTAATCTCTATGTATTTTTGCCCACTTCTCACTAGGTTTAGAAGTTCTTTTCTTGGCTCCGACACCTGATGCTTTTGTGACAAGCCACCGAAACCCTGCATGCATCCACCTGCAGGAATCTGTTCCCAGCTTGGCCGGACCACGACTGCTTGGCAAACACCTCTGACAGGCACCTCCCTTGTGTGCTCCTTACAAGTTGGCTTTAAAATTGGTTCTCTACCTGCAAGATCTTGGATACATTTGCACGTAGCTAAAGCCCAGTAAAGCCAAGGGCAGCGGTGAGTGGACTCCGAGCTGCTCACGTGGCTGCGGCAGCAGAGAAAAGCCGTCCCCAGGCACAACAAGGCAAACACCAAAGGAAGAAGATTCTCACCCATCAGACCCGTTCCTGTCTTCGTAGCTTTCCATCTCCAGACATCTTCCAGCCCCAGCTGCTGCCCATCCTGGGGGTGTCTCTGAGAACACAGCGCGGTGTTACAGGAAACTTGATTATGATTGACCTCCCCGCTACAGCAGCACTCCAGCTACTCCCCGTTTAGCAACCATTTGGCTGTCATTACTCTCCCAGAGCTGTTTCTGCCAGGCACAGATCCTTGCTGACAGGTCTGGAGTGGAGGAGGCAGCAGCACACGGACTTGGAGACGCGGGGAGACGGCTCCGGAGCGCGGCCGGCCTGCAGCGGGCTCCGAGTGGCAGGGGAGGTGCCCGGGATGCGGGGCCAGCTGCTGGGCTGGGGGACGTGGGTGGCACTGGGACATCACTTCATCAGTGATCCCACCCAAGCTTTCACAGGAACTTCGCAAAGCAGGGTGAAGGGGCTGGGGGCAAAGACGAGAGCTCAGACAAGGAAAGAAAGGCCTGCGGACCAGCGATGAGAACACTGGCTCTGCTGCCGTCTGAGGGAGGTGCCAGGCCCGTTCTCCTTTAGATGTAAGGATGCCACGTGTGGAGGGCACAAATCCCCATGGGTGATGTGCTCCTTAAATCACACCTTAACAGAGTTTCCTTTTCTGAGGAAGAAGGGGAATGCACTTGGATTCTGCCTCCTGGGTAGGGAGAGAAGGCCAGCCCATAACGTGCGGCCTAAATGCCTCCTTCAGGGCAAGATCCTCCAGCTCACTTTCAAGGATCATCGTTTTCTTTCCTCAGCAGACTATCCCACAAGCAGATTTCTTGTAAATACCAACAGCTGGAACCGAGTTAAGACAGTCACCACCCCAGTCCCCCTGGGACACAGCGTCTGCCCCACTTTGAGATCTACTGCTGGAAGTTACCACCACGCAGCCCATTAGTGCGCCTTGCACTCATTACAAGGATTCACAACCCCATCTAACAGAGTTAAAACAAAAGCCTTCAGAAAAAAAATTACAGGGAAAAAAAAATCACACAGTGACCTAGGGCTAGCGTTAGCAGCTCCGCTGCAGTTCTCAATAACCCCTTCAGTACCCAGCACGCACGAGTAGAGCAGCACTGCATCCTTACCTTGCATCTCAGCTCCTGCTGTTAAACAGGGAAGTTTTAAAGATAGCCCCCTCCCAAATGAATACTCCCTTTAACTATAATTTTAGTGGCTGAGACCACACCAACCTGGGAGCAGGGACTGGGAGGTGTGATGGAATGGGCACAACTTGCCTTCGGTGGGTCAGACAACACCTACACGATGCTTGTTTGTTTTGGTGATGTGCTCAATAAAATGAACAAGCACAATGTGTGCTAAACTTGCTCCCCAGGGAAGGAGGATTGGTTCCTACTCTGTTCTGGCAAGATTGCTACGCTGCCTCACTAATTTCCACTGAGCTAGAGGAGACTTGGCACAAACTGAACTTCTCTGGGGGTGGAGGAAGCTGTCTGTGTCTCCCCATTTTGAGTTAAAGGAATGCATTTTTAATTCAAATCCAATACTAACGAGACCTGCAGCCGAGTACAGATTTTTCTTGCAGAAGGCTGGTCAGTAACAGGGTCAATACCACCACCTGAGGCTGGGAGGAAGCTGGGGCTAGCTGTCATTTCCAACAAGCCCAGCAAGCCTACCTCCTGTGCAACAGAGAGGCAGATTGAGGGTTTCTTTTCCAAGCACAGCTTAAGCTGCAGCACCTCATGTGCCCAGGAACTTGCTCTAATCCTCCCTCCCACTACACTTTATTATTATTTTTTTTAAAGTGAGGAATATTTGTATAACAAAGCAAAGACAATAAAACAGTGCTGGGCACTAACTTGTTTATTTCATATAAAGATCAGAACAGCACATGCTCCTCAGCATGAGGATACACCCCTTGTATGTCGAACAGCAGGAGGGTAATGTTTTTGTCATCCATTGCCAAGAAGGATTTAGAAAATCCTCGTCCTTGAAGCCAACACTTTGATATCCTTAATTGAAAGGACAGACTAAGACAATCCAGTAAATACTGAATAGAAAGAAAAGTGGGAAAATACACATAGGGCACCCCAGCTAGGACAGCTAACACTGTGAGAGGAGGAATTCCACCTCCTTCCATATCAGCATGTAAGATGTCCAAATGAGAGCAACCAGTAACTTGTTTCCTGAAAAGAACAAGGTTCTGAAGTTAATGCCAGTTATTTTTCAACACCAGTTGTCTACTGTGTGCTCTCCTTGCTGTCTCACAATCCCCTCAATTCTAGTACATAAAAAGGTGTGGAGTTCTACCTGTGATCTACACGGATTATTTCGGTATGAGGAGAATGACCTGGTAGTTTAACAACTTTTCTGCTGTGCCAGCCATAAACAGATCCGTTTGCAAAGCTACCCTTTACCAACACGAAGACAAGTATTTTCAGAAGCAAAGGAACACTTCCCAGGACTCACAGGGAACTGGAAGGTGGTGGTGCAGGCAAGAACTGGGGCATTCCAAACCTACAAGCAGCCTCCACTGACCTTTTTTTTTTTTTTTTTTCCCAGTGGCAATGTATTCTGCAGTTCAGTGCAGATTTGAGAATTAGACAGCAGTCCCACCTGCTGCGGAACACGTTAAACTTCATAGCAGAATGGGCTGTTAAATCCAGGAGAAATGGCATGGCCACGTCTCTGCCATCCTACATAACCACATCAAAGCAACCATGCATCAGTTGGATCATCCCAGACAAGGTTTTGCAGAGGAAATGTGAGATGGCTAGACAGTGGGGGCATATAAGCAGCGCAGAGCAAAGCCTTAAGCATGAAGCAGAACCGACATGGTCCATCAGTTACTTAACAGGGAAGTGATTCTACTTGATGGCTAGCATTTACATAGCAATTTGAAACAGCTAAATTATTTTCCTATGAAAGCAACATCATGCAAATATACTACACATTCCAGCTTTCATCGCATTTGCTAAACTGGAAAATGAGATTCATAAAGCAGGAAACCTCTGAGAATACAGAGCTAACATCACACCTTAGTGGAAACTCAGCAACCTTAATCCTACTTTGACTGTTATAGGAGTCAAACTCCTCATTTATTACCATTTATCCTACTTAGAAGAGAGGTAACCTCTTACCTCACATTAAAGCCATTGTGAAGATATGGAGTAAAGATTATAAAGTGCACACATAGTAAAGAGGAAGGTCTTAAAAGTTGAGGAAATCATTCAGTATCTTGTACCATTAACTTACTGTGTTACAACTTACACTGGAAGGATTTTCCTCTTAAACCAAACAGTGTCAGACGTAAGGATATTAAGTTTTATTTCTTGGCAAAGCACACATAGACAAGAGAAAATGAGCAGTTTTTAGAATCAAATGCCTTCAGCAATTTTAGGATGCTTCAGTGTATTCCTTCAGATTATGTGCCAGACCAAAAATCCTGCATTTCTCCTGTGAAATTAAAAAATACTGAAAGGACTCATTTTGATCTTAACCCTGGAGTCATTTAAATCCAAGTGTCATGATTTATGAGAACATCACACAAAGTTAGATCTTCTTCAGATGGAAAGTAGCAGGCTATGTACAGCAGAGCCTCACTTCTACCACTCCCCCTTTTTAGTAGCATCTCTAGACTTGAAGGGGAAAGGATATTCTTCCAGAAGTTGTTAAGACATAGTAACTCCTCCCTTGAGCCTTCATAGCTTGTATTATGCTAGAGCCATCACCTGTCTTGCCAGACAGGAAGCACTTTGTTCCCTCAATTTATATCTGGTGTTTCTCAAATGTAATACAACCAGAGCTTAGAGGAGCTTTACTTTCTCAGAGACAAAATAATCCCTGCTGGAGGCAGCTTAGGAAAAAAACAAGCCGTACAGAACTCCAAACCCTTCTGAGTGAAGATCTCTTGACTGGGGCACAAAACATGCATCCAAGTGTCAGCTTGGCTTCAGCAGAAGAGAAACAGTACAGCAAGTCACAATTCCAGGAGCTAGAACCACTGCATAGTGAATACTACGTACAGACAAGTCACAGACTTTTTACCCTCCAACCAGGCTTTTAATTCACTACCTGAAGACCTTGTTCACACGTAGCAGGGAAAGGAAAGAGCATTCTTCAGTTCTGTAGTCACTGCTAAGCACTGCATAGTGTCGCAGTGCTCTTTTTTTCTTTCCAGAATGAAGATCACGAGCAGACTGTTAGTATTACCATCATAGTCAGATGCACGAAGATCAGAAACACAGAGAGGGCAAGTACCACAAACTTGACAGTTTCAGATACTGAACACTGAGCGGTTGCTTGCTGTGCTCTTTCTGCTCTGTTCTTCCCCTTTTCCTGTACTGCTACTTCTCTGTCCTCCACCTTTTCTGGTACCAACATCACTTCTTCCACATCAACTGTTTTCATTTTCTTCTGAGGTGGTGACTGCCTACTCTTCTTCTTTGGCCTTTTTCTGCTGGTTCTATAAGAACAGACAAGCAAACAAATGTTGTTTCAGGTAACCTGAACTCTCATCACTGACTCTACAGAACCAACATCTGTTATCTTTCAGACATATCACAGACTATAATACAGACTTACAATTAGGTGAGGAAATGAATCTTGTAATTAGGGCGGAATGGAAAAAAACAAAAACACAAACGACAAAGCAAAACCTCTAGATATAAAACAACCTTTTGAAATTAACCCAAGTACCACCTTTTTGTAACTGGAACAGAGAGATAATGCAGTGCTGCTTAACTCCCACACTGGACACCTCATTTCCCTATAGAGATGCATCCGGGATATGGCACACAAGTAATTGACAAGAATGATATTCTTGAATATGCTTGCTGTTTGTTGCTCTAGAAATAGCAAAATCCATTTTTTCTGAGCATCAAGAAGAGTTATTACAACTCAACACAATTGCACAAGTATCATTTTGACTCAGCTTCAGAAGTTTCTGAGTGTCCTGGCACATCCAGTAGTGCAGCAGACTCTTTGCTGTTTGCAGTCATAACAGTGGGATTACAGGAATCCCAGGCAAAACTTAAATGCTGCACTTAAGGCACTCTAACTTCAGGAAGTCTTGTTTATCTATCTCCAAAAATTTCTCAAGGCTTTTTCTAAGTAAGAATTTCCACAAACTCTGTGCTTTCCAAGACTTTTACCTGCAGGTTAACATAAGGAAACTTCTCCAAAATGTTAAAATAAGCCAAAATAAAGATGGAAAAGAGATTAAACGTATATTACCTGATTCCACTGGGAGACAGAGAAACAGAAAAGTATGTTTCATCTTGGTCATCTTCATCAGCTCCATCACTGGATGTTCCACTCGTCTAATTAAAAAAAGTTTATGCTTAGAGATTTAGCAGACTTAACACACAAGATTATTTCTACCAAGCTAAGGTACCAAACAAGCTGCAGATTGCTAGGAATGAGGCCACTTTCATTTCAAGGGGGAGGATGCTTCATCTTCTGAGGTCCTGGAGTTATCAGAACACGACTAATGAGAAAGCGAATGCATGTCAATGATCGCAGGAGTCTAATAGAGATGGTGCCCAGACATAAGAAACACCATGTTACTTCTTGATGAGAAGCAATTCAGTCAGTGGAAGCTGCCTTGAAATAATCTCATTTAAAGTGGATTCCTTTTTTGCAGATAGCAAAAACACACCTTTGGGAAGTACTTAAAATCACCAAGAGATTAGGTTAAAATAAAGGTTGGTTGCCTGCGGTCTACTCTGTCTAATGTGGATGCCCCTGGAATATTAATTGGCATCCAGTATGTCATCGTACTGTTGTCCACCTTCTTTTCATCCTGCTGCAAGAAGAAACACTACTTTAAACAGATTTATTGCACGAGTCAGTGAGTAATGCACAATAAACAGTCCTTTGCCTCCAGACACGTCACCTAATCACAGCGGCTGAAACTCATCTGTAGGCCATGAAAACAGCGCTGCACTCAACGTTCCTGCTACGCTGATGCTCAGAGGCCTCCCTCGGGACTGGAGCCCCATTGTGCTGGGTGCCACCGAGAGACAGAAGTCTTGTGACAAAGATTGATGGCTTTGTCCTTCAGGGATCCAGCCATTCTCTTTAACATTATGCAGCGGGGCCCATTTCTAGGGCTGAAGTCGAAACAAATACTACACTTTTCAATAAATTACTTGCATTTAACATCACACATGTAGGTGCTGCTACAAGTCTCCTGTTTCGAGATGATCCATGGCTGAATTCTAGATGCTAAGCAGAATTCATTCTACAACTACATCAAAAAGTTTTAAGTATTCTCTTCAAAAGGGAGTGCCATCTTCTTTAAGATAGCCATCTTCTGGGCTACATACTGTGCTGAGAAGGAAGTGAGATGCCTGGAGGGGAACATCTGGTTACCTCTCCAGCACTCCTCAGGAATGCAAGTTCACTTGTTCAGAGCTGACTCACGATCCTTACACTGCTGTGAAGTGCATGTAGATGAATTCAGATAAGATGTAAGACTTCTAAGAAGTTAAGAGACTAAGGGAAGCACTTCTGTAATGCTGCACTAGTAAATGAAAGGAGATTCAATGATTGCTATCATTTGGAACAGGGCACTAGCCTGAGGATTGCACCTCGGAAGCGTTTTGTGATGGAGGAAATGCAGCAAGGTAGCTATTGAAGTCAACAACGCCATAATGCCCCCTTCCTGCTAAACAGCCGTGGGACTGCCATGGGGACTGCTACCAGCTGATCTATTCTGTCCCTGCATCCAACGTATCAAGCTTATCCTCTGGCAATATTTGTTCTAGCTGTTAATATTTCAAGACAGACTCACTAACGAAAGCTGTGGGTGTGTAATTATAGCCTCTCATGGTGAGTTACCACCAAGTCCTGAATGCCATACAACACAGACCATGCTCGTGTTATTCCTACTGATTTAATGAAGCTCCTTACATTTTTTCCACCTGTGACAAATCTACACACACAGTTACAACGCAAAGTTGATTTAAACATATGTAAGAGCCTGAAATAATTTGCATTCCATGAGTAAAGGAGTCCTTAGGATAGCTTCTACTTTATCACTAATTGGTCATCTGATATATACTCTCTTCTTAATTAGCAATCCTTTATCCAATTGTTCTGTATTTAAAATTTAATATGAGAGAGCACATGCATGTGAGATGACCCATCACAAAGTGGCACCAATTTAACTGTTAACTACTAGTTTTACAGTTATTGTAAATACATTTAGTTTACATTGAAAGCTACTAGATTATCCAAATAGAGTACAAGTAAGCTCAGCGTCATGTTCTGTTGCCAGAAACAGACCTGGCATCCTTCGGTAATCATTACTAGAAAGTCAGAATTAGGAGACAGCAAACAGTGATGGTAATCCGATTTTGTTCCCTTCTAAGATTTGGGGATTGATGTATGCAAAGACAATTACTTTCCTCTGCCATTGTCTTAGCAAGACTAATCAACATCAAGTGACAGAAGCTCTGTATGACATCCAGACATTTCCAGGTGTGAAGATTATAAAGCAAAATAGAAAGCAGCAAGATGGACTGAGGAAACACCAATGACTTTCACTATGGTATGGAAAATCAATGTATTTTCCAACAGCATAACAAGAAAGTAGTACTTCAGTGAAGATGCAACACAAGAACTGAAAGTTTACTAAGTACTCACTCCTCTTACAGAGGTTTCCCTGTAGAAAACTATTCCCACCATCACTTCCCTTCTAACTCAGGGACTAGTAGAAGAGGGAAAACAGCATAGGGGTAAGCCAGCAGCTAGCATACAGA
Organism: Anser brachyrhynchus; assembly: GCF_964034855.1. Classification (NCBI taxonomy): domain Eukaryota; kingdom Metazoa; phylum Chordata; class Aves; order Anseriformes; family Anatidae; genus Anser; species Anser brachyrhynchus. The sequence continues at coordinate 2,779,576 of NC_137720.1, read as the reverse complement.
TTCTGCAGGTTCTAGAGGTCACCTTGAGCAAACCACTTGCAGCTCCACGCTCAAAAGCTACCTAGGCACTCATAGCAGGTCTCCATTCATAAAACATGGAGAAACGCACATCCCATTGTCACAGAGGGGTTCTGGAGATTACTGCACTGAAAAGCCAAGCATCCACTTTTATGTGAGAAGTGACAATGCAAGAAGCAGCTATAGATCTTTAGTTTTACTGGTACTGATCTTTATTACTATGGAATCTCTTAAAACAAGTTGTTATTTAACATATGAAACGTAACGACTGCATCAGAGGCCAGTTTAGATTTTGAGTACGCTGCTACATCTCCATTTACTGTTACTTCAGTATTGCAGAAGAGGAACGTGGCATATTCCTAAACGCCTCAGCTAGTTAACTGATAACACGAAACAAAGCTCAAGAAAGTAGAAGGCAGGCCATGGAAGGATGCTATAATTAACTGATTGGAGGTAATTGCTGCATTTGTCATGAGCTAATACAAAGAACTTCAGTTTATATCAACTTGCAATTTCCTTCATTTAGCTGTAGATACATAAAATATTCACGCATTAGCAGACTACTTACTTCGCTAGTGCCAGATACACAGCCTGCTGTCACTTTGAAGTCCTTTGTTTCAAAGGTTACTCCAGTACTTCTGTCTGAACAAGGAGAAAGAAATAAAGAGGGCCTTAAAACGCAAGCAAATTAGCCTGAAATATCTAAAGCAGGTTGCATAATTTGATACTTTAAAAAGCCACAGTTCAGGCCATCTTTACAAATTGCATTGCTTAATTATCCTCTTGTGCATTCACTGGAGTATTCTTTGATTACAGATGTGGTTTGTGTGCATGTTAAAGTGGTGTGCCATCAACCAAGCAGAATTCAGGCAGGCACCTATATAACATGGTTGCAGAAACAGAGCCAGCAGAAAGAAGCAGAGCTGAGCAGTAAAACAATCGAGCCTCTAAGCTAGAGTAAAGCAGTGGTTAAGAGCCCATTCATCTGTTGGGGATCACATACCAAAAGCAAGTGAACAATCACTTATCCAGCCCTAGAGCCCAACACAGTAGAACCAGTACATAATCTTTTCCTTTAAATCATTTTCAATCACTATACAAAGAGGCTGTGTTTGAACCAGCTCTGCTTTTGTTATGACAGCTGCTATACTGTCAGATTAGTCCAATGCACAGCTGTTGGCTTAGTGTTTTTTTCAAAACATGTCTAAACCACTCAGGATTTTGGAACTTTTTTTTTTTTTTTTTTTTAACTGCAACAGAAATCATCCCACCAAGCTAATTGCTTAAACAAAGCTGGATATTCATTAGTCTGTAACATAAATGGGAAGTTCGGTTTCATCTTTGAAGAAAACTTCAAAGAACATTACAATAAAGAAAAGGTAGGGACAAAACAGCTTTTAGTACTAAGGAACTCCCCAAAAGGCTTTTTGAGATTATAATGTGGAATGTTCTACTTCAGTAAAAAGAGAATTATGTCTTCTAAGATTACTTCAAACACCTTGATATTCACATAGGAGTTTCCAAGCAGATCAGAAAGACAAATTCCACTGGTTAGTCAGGCAGTGGTTACCAGGATTATTCGTAATTATCTCTAGTATGTAGCTTGATCTGAAGCAGACACATGTACCCAAGTATCAAAGCAGCGCTCATATTTGCTGCAATACACATTGCTAAGAGTTAGTGGTATGAAAGGTGCAGTTTCAAGCATTTCTGGAAGGTATAGACTAAATACTGTAGAGGGAGCTGCTTCGTAATTTCAGTAGAGAGTGGTTATATGAGTGAAAAAACACTGTTCTCTTCAGATCTTGAAAATTAGTATTAACACTTTGTATTAAACCAACCATATTAATAAGGGTATTCTTTATTTTTCCCCCAGAGAAATACACTCCTTACTTTCAGTAAACTGGTTGCCCTCTGTCAAGTCGGAAAATAAATTTATTTCAGTTGATAGTCTGCATCTTTAGGTCCCTAAACACCTCTTGCAGTCAGACCTGGAAGAGTTTTAAGATACATCCCTCAAGAGTACTCAACGCTAAGGAAGACATGCTTTTGCAAAGCCTTGTAGCTTCTGATAACTTTAATTTTTGCCTTCCAAAAGTAATAGTATTGTACGTCATCCTTTTTGATCCCCATTTTCTGAACTCTGATCAAAGTGTTTACTTTCATCTGTCTTACCACAGCAGGTTAAGAGGACTTCCATTTATCAACTGCAGAAGCTTATTCTCAAAATGTCCTTGTGGAAGCTAAAATACATCATTTAGAACACAAACAACATTTACTGTGCCAGTAAACTTGTTTTTGCTGAATTTTGACTGCTGGATGCTGTCTCATTTACAGGGATAGCTAAAAACCCCACTATTACCTTTACAGGAATTGATTTTGTTTTGAAAGTCACTTCAGTCTTCCTATAGGAAGGCAATATCCTCTTTCTCACTCAGTACCTCCCAAGGCACCCCAAATTCATACGCTTTAGGTCACATTCTCTACAAACCGAACCATAATTCATTTAATGCGTACACAACATTGGTCCTGTTGCGACTCTAGTTGGCTGTCACTCACTTTGCATGTCAACTTTCTCTGGGCTGTGCTCATCTGCGCTTTCTTCCGGCCGTTGTATCAGCGTGTCAGTTGTAGTCTGGGCCATCTCTTCCAAATGCACAGCTTTTGGGAAAAAAAAAAAAAAAGAAAAAAAAACATTTAGCGGAGATGCTTACCATAGTTTGAAAGACATCTGTCAGCATTTATCCTCTTGCCTCACAGATCACATACACTTAAATACAGACGTGTTTAAGAAAACTTTGGGATTCCTGCCACTGTTGAAATGGTTTCTAACTGCCTCACAGTTCCATCCAAAGATTTCAACACCTTCTGCAGCATTTTCATAAAGTTAGCAGCAAATTATAAGTAACGAGTTGCATTTAACTGATAACTATGTGTAATTAACAATTATATTTAAACTGAATAAAATACTGTATACACCCATTGAGAGTTTTCCAGAGCAGAAACAAAGGACATCCACTTGCCCTACCATTTTTTACTGGAATGCATCATGCAGAGATGGAGCAGTGGCAAATTACCTAGCCACTTCTCTGCAAGTGGAGGAGTACAGAATATCCCTTCTAGCTCAGATTTTTCAGGGTATTTTAAGACCTCGGAAATGATCTGTTCCCCCTTGTTCATTCTCATTCTATATCCTTTATTTGTTCATCCAGAGTGCTTCTGCAGCAGGATTTTATTTTCTTTCCATACGACTCCCTGCAGCAGCCTTCATTTAGTTTATGCCCTCAGTGCTGAAGGTATTGCATTCAGCTAAGTCTAAAAGAAGCAATACAGATAGATTAAATACAGCCAAATAACACTACCAGAACTAAAAGGTAGATTGCTTATATTTATTTGACATATCGTAAAAAGGAAAAGGCATGTAAAATCCACAAATCAAAAATCAGCTTTGTTGGGGCTTTATGAATACAATAGGTTATTTTCAGCAGTGCTCCTGCAGCACATTTCCATATATATTACAGACTAAATGAATCACTTCTAGCACAGAAATATTGTGCACGATTGCATGCAACAGCTGCTCTTTCACGCATCGGTCTCCTGTGACCCGATTTTGATTATAAAATGTGCCATCCTGATTGGGGAGGGGAATAAAAAACTCCAGAGAGCAGACACTGCTCATTTTAAGGAGCAAGAATCTTGCCTAAAGCGATGCCTCATTTGCTTCCCCTTATGAGAGGAAAGACTCCAGATCTGCTCTTTATGCCTTTCCAGACTTTAATGGAACAATGCTCTTTCCTCACTCTACGCTAGTTAGCGAAGCAATTGGGACAAGATTAAATGAAACAGCTTCAATGGCATTCAGTCTTTTTTTCCATTTCTGCGCGGCAGCAAGAGACAGACAGGTACCTACCTCGGGGGATGCAAAATCCAAGTCACGGGCATATACAAACATCACTAGCAAATACTGGGATGAAAGGTGGTTTAGGAAGATGAGGTTTTTATGTAAACAGAGCCGTTTCAGCATCAGCACTCTCTTCATTAGAGCCTCTCCAAATATTGGCAATTTTCCCATTTAATTTCTCAACATCCCCTAACAAATGTCGGGAGGAAACCTCTGGAGCAACACAGGAACGGCTGGCAGGCAAGCCCCCATCACAGGGCAAAGCTGTTCACCCCCAGGCACCATTTCAGGGATCCCTATTTATTGGTTGACAAAATATGGGAGGACAGGAGATGGGCACGGGCCTCAGCAGATCACAGTGGGAACAGATCAAGTAGATCCCAGCAGATTGTAGTGCAGTTCGTCCAACAGGCTAACTAAAACCACACCATGAATCTTAACACCAAGCGATCTGGAAAATGCAACCACTTCTCAGTGCACTGCTTCTAAGGGAAAATGAAGGCCTCGCACACCACTTTAAAAGCTGTTTACTTAATTTAATTAAGAAACTGCAACTCACCTTTGAGTTGTCTACAATTACTTCTATTGTTTTTGTGTTTTCATAGTGCATGGCATATCGCTACAGCACAGTTGCACGTTACAAGATGATTGAAACCACTTAACCTCCACTTAAAACACGTCAGTGCAGGCCTAAAGTCTGTGCTTAGCTTCACATTCACTTTTTCTCTGGTGAGGTTAAAGAATAAAAATAACGTTAACAGAGTAAGTTCGATTTCTGCAAAGATTTTGTCCTACTAGTGGGATCCTTTCACACAACACTTATCCCCTAGCAGGCTGAACCACCTGCAGCAACTCCCTATAAAGAACAGCTGAAGTGCTCAGCAGCTTGCCCTGATGCGAGGGGAAGGTCGATGTTCTGACAGACTGCAGTCTCAGCTGTGCCGACAGCAATTCACAAATGGGGATGTTTACCCAAAAAATAGCGCGCCAGTATTTCGGAAGTAACCGCTTTACCTCTTCACATGGCCAGATGGAATCCCGATGGCTGGGGAGATGTTAAGGGGTGTCCCTTTGCTGAAAGCCCTCACCCTGCGGTACGGCATCCGTGGTCACTGTGACATCGGAACTTCCACGGCAACCAGTAGTGAAGTCACTGGGAAAGAAATTTCATTGAAAAAGGGAAAATCTTTGTACTGGAAGAACGAAAGTTGGAACTGTTGTAAGTATCACACGAGTGATGCAATTAAATGTATGTGAGAACACGGTGATCCACATCTTTTGTGGATTCAAAACAAAATTTGAAAGTTACAATCAACAATTTTTGGAGGAAGCCCAAGGTGATATATCAAGAAGTGACAAGTCTTTTTTTGTTTTGTTTTGTTTTTTGAAGGACAAAAAGATATATTGTACTGCGGACAAAGGCCCAAAATAGCACAATGAATCTGGCCCGAGCGTGTTCCAGAGGTCATGGTGGATCGCCAAGATCACCTGCGTGGCTGGGAAGGGCCCAGTACAGCAGAGATGCGGGACACCGCAAAAGAATGCCAATAACAATTAAGAGATTAAAGGGATTTATTTAAATGTCAAGGTGACGAGAAGCGAGAACATAAATTGGAAACAGGATGACTGGATAAATTCCTCCAGATAGGAAAGAGAGATTTTATAATGTAATGAAAAAAGCAAGAGACTTGAAGCCTCTAAGGAATAAGCCCAGCTCCCGAGGAACACACGACCGGGGAGATGTTTGCATTGTGACCCTCTCAGGCAGCATTAGCTGGCAGAAGGCTTCAGAAGAGAATTGTAGCAGTGCTATATACCCACTCCATTTAAAACATTAAAAGACAGGAAATGGAGTGTGGAAAGCCATTTTGAAGTGCTGATATTCCCTCAGTTATGCACCACCCAAGCTCACTGACAGAATCTCATACTGGAAGAGGTTTTAGTGAGGAAAACGTAGGAACTGATATCTTCTGCAGAACTCATTAGAGGTCCTTTTAGTGAAACAGGCCAGTATAGACTTCTAAAGAGGAAAAACATTTACTGAGCACCTGGCATTAAAATACACATGCAAATAAAAAGCCTTTTGGTTACAATTTCTTTTTTAAATACCGAGCAGATAACTTTCATTTTAACCACAAAGTGAAGTTTAAACATATCCTGCAGTCGTCTTATAAATGGTTTTAATATTGCATGTTTCAGAGACCACATTGCTGTGGATAATGCTTCCAAATATGTAGTGTTTTTTTACCCAGCCATTTTTCTTAATTAAAATTGTATCAGCGTAGGCAGTGCAGGGTAATCAAAATAAATAGAAGTTGAGTTTTCTGTCATTTTTCTGGTACTAATTTTCGAAATAAAGGTAATCCTTGTGGAAAGAGAAGCTCAAAAGCATTGTTCTTGTGTGTTATTATGAAGCAATGAATTTGCATAGAAAAGCCACTCAAGGCAAGAGGCAGTGAATGGAAAGAGATCCAGACCGAAGGACCTCAGGTGTACGCAGCCAGCATTTAACCCAGCTTAGAGCAGTTACAGTTAACAACCACTTAGCTGCTTTATGTATCCCAGAGATTAGTTTTTATTCTTTGCGGTTTTTTTTTCCTGCCGAAGGGAAAAATGAATTAATTTCAGGTAATTTTGTGTTTTTGTAGGACCGTGGACACCTGACGCAGGTGGACGAGCACCAGGCCCCGGGCCGCGGCCTGCCCCAGACCCTCAGTGGGGTGAACAGGAGAGCCCAGACCCACGGCCCTGTGTCTGCACCGGGCCCCTGGGCCCGACCCACGCCGTAACTCCGCATCCCGGTCCCCGCACGCCTCGGGCCGGCTCTGCCCCCACGGCCCCGGGTGTAAAATAGACCCCCGGAGGGGAAGCCGTGACCCCGACGTGATTCGAACACGCAGCCTTCTGATCTGGAGTCAGACGCGCTACCGTTGCGCCACGAGGTCTGCGATGCCGCAGCCCCGGCCTGCCTCCAAGAGCCTGCGCGCCTCCCCGCGCATGCGCGCCCCCACCGCCCTTCGAGCCGCCCGCCCGCCTCAGCCGGCCACGCCTGCCCGCGGGCCGTACCACCGGCGGGGGAGGCGCTGCGCGGAGCCGCCTGGCAGAGCCCACCTGACCCCCGCCCCTCCGCGAGAATCCCCCCCCTCCCCCCCCCGTGATCCGTCCCGCTCGCCGCGCCCTGAGATTTAAAGGGGCCGCGCCGCGTTGCATGCGATGAGCTGGGGCCGGGCGCGCGTCCTCAGTGGGCGCCGTGCCCGGGGGGCGGAGGCGTCGGTGCCGCTTCCCCCATCCCGCAGCGGGCCCGCCCCGGCCGTACCGCCACCGGGACACCCCGTGGAGCTCAGCCCCAGCACCGCTTTATTGCCCGTCCCTACGCTGCGGGGTGCCAGCCCCCGCTCCGAATTCCCACGTGTAAACGGGAACCGGCGTGACTCCGGATTGGGCACAGGGCCCGGCTCGCAGGCAGCGCGCTGGGAATGACGACTGGCTTTGGGGCTGAATCCAGTTTATTCGAGCAGCTCCGCGCGGCCGGGCCAGGCACGTGCTGGCGCCAGGGATGGAGGGACAGAGGGACAGAGGGACAGAGGGACAGAGGGCCGCCACCACGCGCGGTCCCGGGGCAAAATCCAACAGCGACCAGACAGAGACAGAGAACGGGATGGGGGGAGTAGAGTAGGAAAATAGAGTAGAGTAGAATAGAATAGAAACAGAGTAGAGTAAAACAGCAGAGTAGAATAAGACAGAACAGAATAGAATAGAAGCAGACTAGGATAGGGAAGAGAAAAGAGGAGAGGGAGGAGAGGAGAGAAAACAGACTGGAGTAGGATAGGATGGAACAGAACAGAACAGATCAGATCAACAGGCCAGTCCTTCCGTGCAAACCGCAGCCATGACATGCAGCTGCATCTATAATTTACAGTACAATCTTGCAAACTGGGCACGCTACAGCAGAAGCCGTTGGGCTGGGTGTTTTTGTTTGCAGCTCCAGGACAGCCGGTGAGCACTGATGGGGCAGTCCCCATCCGTGTCCCCGTCCCCAGCCCACGCGCTGCCAGGTGCCCCGTGGCAGTGGTCGGATTTCCAAAGGATGGCAATTTGTACTACCGAGGGGCAAGGGTGTATGTACTGAAACCAGCTCAGGGAAGGGCAAAGCTTGTCATACAGCAAAAACCCCGATCTCCAAACGTCTGTAAAACCCGTACTCCAAAAATTGTCCTAAATAATCTGTCTGGCATAGGCAATACGACAGGGACGGAGCCGCTCTGTGCGTGGATACGTGCGCTCGTTTGCAAATGCCACGTTTATCTTCTTGCATGGCTTTTCAGAGATGATCATTTACCGTGCGACTGCACACAAGGCTGACCTGGTCTTCTGTCTCTCCGAAGTAGAGAAAAGTCATTTACTGGCATCATGAAAACAGCCTAAAAATAGCCGGTTTCTATGGCTACTGGGGCTGGGAGACTCCTGAGGAACAAGTCTGGGTAGGTCCCCTCGTGATGAAATCCAGGCAGTGGGATGAAAGGGAAGGACAATAAAGGAGGTTGAATGCTTTGATCCTCTTCAGACACCGCTGCGGAGCCGCTGCAGAGAGAGTTCTGGGCCTTTCGTGTGCCTGGGAACTGCAGTGATCAATACGGGCTTATTAGGGGGGAATTAGGCAAATTGACTGGATCTAGCACAATCCCAAGGCAAACACTTCCATCCGGGCAGCGCTTTGTTGAGTCAGGGCGTCCTCAGTGCCTGCTGTACGCCTGTCGGTGCCTCCCTGTGCTGTCTGTCTGCGTGGTTTTGTACTCGGGACGGGTCTGAGGTGCATTGGGGAGAAATCTGGGGGTGTTGGGGTCCTGTCCAAGCTCATCTCCATACAATTGATATTTTTATAGACACCTCACATCACTGTACAGAATGTTTTGCTGGATTTATACCAGCATAAAGTGCAGGTGGGTTCGGCCTGTATCTTTACACATGCTATAAACTCCTGAGCAGTGATTAATTCGCAGTGGTTCGAGCCCATGAGTGTCTCACTCGTGTGGCCACCACGCTTTACAGGGGGACTGTGCAAATCAGTATAAAAATGCATTCAAGAACCCGGTGTGTGCAGCCTGGCTCAGGTTTTCTCCCTGCTTTTTCCTTGTCTCCAGCAAAACCTTCAAGAATGTGGCAGAGGAGTTTAGGCTGCAGCTTTTTCCTTGGCTCGCCTCCTGCCAGGTGCGTGCGCACCCTTCCAGCTACTGCCCAAACCTCTCTGCATCCGAATCAGCTGCTGGTGCCCGGTCCCCTACCCTGCTACCATCATGCAAACACACATCTGTACTGAAGTAGGCCAATATTTACAGAGGGGACACACTCGGAAGAGAGCCTGAGGCAGTGCTCTGGCTACTTTGATCATTAAAACTGATTTTTCCCCACACTCCCGACTCCCAATCCTTAGCGCAGGCGGCTGCTTGTTGCAGACGATGCTACGGGCTCCATCCCCAGGGCTGGTGTGTGGGTGTCCCTGCCTGCTGACGGATTTCTCCCGGCCCTTTGGCACTGGAGGGGAAGCTCAGGGCATGCTGGAAGGGTCCAAGCCGTGTCCCACCTGTCCCCAAAGCCCCAGGCACCGCGGGTGATGGGGACCCAGCCGGGGCAGCCACAGCAAGCAGGGCTGCCCCCCTCCTGCATCCTGCCCCTGGATGCTTTCCCTGGTGGAATAGGATTAAGGAAGGATTATTGCTAGTGGGAATAAATGCATTTTTCAGGAGCACCGCTCTCCTCTTCCTGAGGAGCGATGGTGGTGGAGGATCTCTCCGTAAAGCCTGGGAAGCCGTGGCACAGATGAGGCTCGTGTCGTGCCAGGGGATTTGCAGAGAGCCCAGTGGTGTGCAGAGTGTAACGGAGAGGACAATTCGCAGCCCTCGCACTTCTGCACCCCTCGCCCCGAGGGCAGCCCTGAGCTGCTCAGCACCCGAGGCGATTTGGCAACCACAGCTTTGGGCTCCCTGAGGGTCCCTGCGCCTCCCTGCCTCTCTGGAAGGTGGAGAAGCCTCAAAAAAGCTCTTGGAAACCACTGGAGGGACAACTCCAGCTTGCAGCTCATTGTCATCAGCGTTGGTAAGATTTAGCTATTACGGTATCACTCATGTGCAGTCCCTGCTGGAGTGGAGAAGCGAAAGCCGGGTGGATGAGCCAAAGGCGGCATGTCTGTCACTTGGGAGAGCAAGAGGAAATCCCGAACAAGAAGCAAAATCCCAGTTTATGAAAATGCCCAGGGTTGTGCAAATGTGGGGGAGAAAGAAAGAGACAGGGAGAGAGTGTTTTTCTTTGACAAGAGCTGTCGAATTCCCAGCCTTCGCAGTCTCAGAAGCATATGCTGCCCTGCCAAAATGCTGCCATTGGAAAGAGGAAAAAAAAAAAAAAAAAAAAAGAAAAAACCCTTTGCTTTTGCCCACTGCAAATTTGTCAAGTGGAAGCTGACAGCAGCGCGGGCTGGGCAGCGAGGGGCGAGCAGCGGCGCAGGGCGCAGCTCTTGGCAGGTTCGCTACAGAAAAGCGACAGGCTGAGCCTGGTGGGAAACAGCGCGCGGCTGAAAGGACCTTCACCATAAATCCCGAGGTCAAGTCATTATGACGGGGGAATCAAAAAGCACCACGAGCCATTTATGAACACAATAGAGGTCAATCCAGGAGCAAACCATTTTGCTCGGAGCCACGGTGGAAAACATATTGTTGCTCTGAGAGCTCCATCCATCCAGGGAGGTGGAAAGTTCTCTTAAAAAATAAATGTAGCTCGGGTGTTTTAACATTCATGCTGCACCTGGTTAATTCCTCGTGTTTTCAGATGTACACGGAATGGGTGTGGGTGAGCGTCTGCCTGTCTTGCATCTACATCCTGGATTTGTTCCATGTCTCGGGACCCTTTTGCTGGAAACAGGAATGTTGGAGACGCAGGGACAGCCTGAGCAGGCACAGAGCTGTCTGCAGCGTGTGTGTGGTGTGTGCACGGGGCACATACTGTGCCTGCACCCTACGGCGAGCCTGCACCAAGTACAGTGTGTGTGCAGCGTGTGCAGCATGTGTGCAACATGTGTGCACCATGCATAGTGTGTGCACAGCGTGTGCTGCACGTGTGCAGTGTGTGCACCACGCATGGTGTGTGCACAGCATGCACAGCGTGAGCACGGCGTGAGCACAGTGCTTCCAGCAGAGCTCCCAGCTCGTCCCTTAGCACCCAGAGGACGCCCCAAGCCCTGATGAACCCCCCCGACACACACAAGGCTCCCTTGCAGGGCTGCTCTTGGTGCAATGCGGAGCACCCAGCCCGACACAAGGTCTTGGCGTGGCTGTCGGCTGCAGATCTTTACCTGCCAGACCTTGAATGATCTGTAATCAGAGGGTTAGCACCGAAGGTTACACCGTAAGGAACTGGGCCATCCCCCCAACCCCACGGCAATGTTTTAGCCTCTGCAAAGCCTGACAGAGTGAAGCTGCCCAAGATTTCCCCCAAAGCTCTGCTTCTGGTGGTCTCCCTGGAGCACACACTGGCTGCCAGAACAGCCCCGGCTCTCTGCTGCACTGACACGGGTCATCCCTGCTCACGCCCTCAATAGTGGGGACCCAGCGTGTGTCCCCCCAGGAGCGGGGCACCTTCAGCCAAGCCAAAACGTGGGTGCATAGGCACTAATCTGAGAGGCTTTGGCTTCCCTCGGGGCCTCGGTGAAGCTGTTCCTCGTGCGCTGCCTAAGTAAAAGGCTGACGCAGCCTCAGAGGTCCCGGAGGAGACATTACAGCCTGCACTAACCGCGGCATTTTCCACCGATCCGTGCATGCCGGGCTGAAATCTGCTGAGCTCGATGGTGACAAATGACAGGGCCAGCTATCCCAGCTGGCCATCGTGTCGCAGATACACTGCACAGCTCCTCTCCTCCCAAAACTTGGAGTTTACCTACAAAATCCCCATCTGGGAACGCTGCCCTGGGGCTGTACTTCTGGGTTCCCCTAGCTCACATCTCCTGGGATGGAAGAGGGGAGAAGAAAAGTGCCCCGAGCCTCCCGACCTCAGGGCTGGCACACTGGGACCATGCGCTGCCCGTGCCCCGTGCCCACTCCCTGCCACCCCCGTGCCCCACATCCATCGGCTGTGTCCCACTGCAGCCCCGACAGTGGGCACCCAGCAGGGAGGATTTAAAGCTCCTCGTGTTATCGGTGCTCCTGGCCAGGTTTTTGTGCTCAATCCTTTGGATAAGAAAAATAAAATAATGGCCGTGTTGGCTCTGGGTGTTGGCTGAGCCAACAGAGCTCCAAAGGGGAGCTGTCACTGGCAGCTACAGCTCTGTTTGTTAAGGGTAAATCTGCTCGGAGAGCACCGGGTGAGCCCTGGAAAGGTCAGGCTGGTTAATCACGGGGGGAGGATTTGCTCTCCGAGTGTGCTCATCCCCCGCTGGGACCAGGGGGGGCTTCGCGGGGGTGTCAGGCTGCTCAAATCCATGCACCCCCACGCCAGGGGCTTGCCCTCCCCGCATTTACCCTTTCCTACGGGCTGTCCCTCCTGCTTTTCGGCACAAATTGGAAATGAGAGCACCGGGGTCACAGCAGCTGCCAGTTGCTGAAATGAGATCTCGAATTTTGGGTGCGTTTAGGGCCAGGGAGGCAGGCTGCAGCCTGCCCCAGCATCGCAGCACCAAGACCCCAGCAACATCCCCAAATCCGTGGTGGCTCCGACACTCCTTGGGGGCTGGCTGGGGAGGTCTGAGCAGGAACGTCTGTGAGACGCCTCCTGGAAGGCACAGCATGCAGGGAGCTCCTGTATGGCTTCAACTCTAGGTAGGAAGGACGCATAGACAGGGGAGAGGGAAAAGGGGGACCCTGGGGACCTTGGGGACCTTGGGGACAGCAACAAAAAACAGGGTGAAGGTGGCAGGAGCAGGACCAGCCCTCAGGGCGAGCATCCCCTGCCTGGCAGCCGCAGGCATCACTTTTAGCCCCCAGCTGGGGGGGTCTCCATACAGAGAAGAAAAACACCAACTGGAAGAGTTTAAGGGTTTCTGCTCTGGAGGACAGGTTTGTGCTAGAAGTGTCCCTGGAGCAAGACTCCAGTGCCCCGAGCTCGGGGCTGCTGGCCCATCTGCCAACCCAGATCAATCCCCCGCTGAGCCACATTGCTCAGGTGCCTGGGGGCGGGTGTCACCACCGCCGTGTCCCCTCCGCCCTGGTCCCACGGGAGCTGTGTCCGAGCTGGTTGGTGCATTTGGTGTCCCCGAAATGCTTCGGTGTGCTGCAGCTGTGGGGCCAGGCACAGCCAAAGAGTGGAGAATGGCTTCTTGCAGTCCCAGGCATTTTCTCGAGAGATGCTTAAAAAAAATAATAATTAAAAGTACAGCTTGTTTTTAGTTCGGCCTGTTCTGCAGCAGCGAGACCACTTACCACCCCAGGCCAGCCTCCCAGCACTACGGCTCCGGGAGCGACAAGGCCTGGCCCTGGCTACTGAAAACCCCTTGGGGGTCTGTCTGTGTGCCTTGGCGGCGGGCTCAGGGGGGGAATCCTCTGCCCTGCTGGGACCCAGGCAGCATCCGACAGTGGCCGTTGGGGTGCCGAGGGTTTGGGGAGTCCGTGCAGGATGTCTGCAGCGCCCAGATAATGTCCACAACACCTCCTTGTGCCTCTCGGTGCGGCCATTCCTCTGCTTCGGCTCTCTCCTGGCCAGGCAGGTCTCTGGGGAGAGAAAACGAGCCGGGCTGCAGGCGAAGGGTGTTGGAGCAGGTTATTTGTCTCCCTCTGCCCACCCTGAGGAGCAAAGCCACCGCTCAGGCCTGGGCTCGCCTGCCCGTGCCGAGCAGCTTCCCGGGCACAGCCCTGGCTCGGTGGGGCAGCCCCCAGCCCCCCGCCAGCCCCCTGCCCCGTCCCACCTCCGCAGCGTGAAGGGAGCTGGTCCCTGGTGAGGCGAGAGGAGAGGGGGCACCAAACGTCGTCCCCCCCCGGCAGCTCCGGCGTCCCGAGGCCCGTCTGCTCCTCACACCGCCGTCTCCTGCTCCGCGCTGGATTCCTCCTTCTTCCTCTTCATCTTGCAGAAGCCATGGAGCCCGCAGAAGCACGCGAAGGTGAACTGGGGCATCACCCGGAGCAGGAGAGGCGTGGGGGCACCCGAGGAGACCTGGATGGGGACAGGGAGATGTGGAGAGATCAGGGCAGCTCCTGCAGGTGCCCAGGGGATGCACGAATGGGACAGATCCCCCAAATCACCCAACTGGAAGCAGGCCCTGAAAGCCAACCCCAGCCCCTCTCCGCTCTAGGGGACGGTGGGGACAGACGTGGGGACAGCTTGTGGCACCCGATGGGGATTTGTGGGCCCTTCGGGGCGAGGTGCCCGGGGACACCCGGCGAGGCTCAGCACCAGCGGTTCCGGCACAATGAGGCTCAGCTGAGACCAGCGTCCGCTGGCTTTGTGTCCGTTTTCAGAGGATAAAATAACGCCCCAAAGCACAGCCCACATTACGGCCCAACAGCTGCAAAATGTAATTATGCAAACGAAAGGCTGCTTTTTTTAAAATAAACAACAGATACTTGCAGAAATACCATCTGAAGCGAAACCTTCGTTTTCTCCCCACTTTAAATTTTAGCACGGTTTGCAGGTTGCCAGCCCTAATTTTGCCCCAGCAAAGGCAGTGCTGGCGCTCCCAGCAAGCTGTGCCCAGCACATGCAGCACCGCACTCCAGCACTGCACATCCTCACCCCATCGCCCTCCAGCCCCACAGACAGCAGAGAGACCCCAGCACCCACTGCATAGCCAGCACGTAGGCTCGCTGCAGAGCCATAATTCAGCGTTTATTCCCCGGCAGTATAAAGAGGGAATAGCTCAGGGCCTCAGTTTACCTGTCTATGAAATGGGCACAATGGTAGTGCTCAGGCTATCAAAGGACCAGGTGGAAATCTCAGTGTATGGGGTACTGGTGCATCCAGAGAGCCACCGGCACCGACAGCAGCTAGCAGAGGGAGCCCCTGGACAGTGGGGGGGGCACTGTGCACACCCCCCATCCCACCACCCCCACCCTGCCTCCCTGCTGCAGGTTAGAGCGATTCAAACTCCCAGCGCAGACAGCCGGGAGAAAATCAGTTGTGGGGAAAAAAGCCAAACCAGGTGGGGCCCATGCGCCCTTCCCTACATGCAGGGGTGTTGTCCGCTGCCTCCCTGCCTTCCCCCCTTCCAAGAGGCCCAGCTGCAGCACAAAGCCAAGGGCAGCAGCGAGAGGTTTCATTCGCTGCCCCCCTCCCCAGCCTTTGCCAGCCATCTGGGTACCTGCCCAGCAGCTCCCAAATTAAACAAGGCTACCTCTGGAGCTCACAAATAAAGACAACAGGCTCTTTAATGAATCTCCCGTTCTGAATGGCTTCCCAGCGTAGCGGCAGGTCCCCGCGCCTCTCTTTGTGCTGTTGCTTTTTGTTAGGAGCCTGAGAATGGGATCTGGGAGGGAGCGGCTGGGGCAGAGGGGCTGCGCGGGGCTGCTGCGCCCTCCCGGCTCTGCAGAGCTCCAGTGGGAATGGAGCAAAAAACCTCTGCCTGCAGGGAGGGGGAAGCCCCAGGGACCAGTCCCTGGGTGGGCACAATGTCTGGATCTGGCACTGCACACCCCAGGCTCACGCAGAGCTCCCCACCACAGCATCCCACCCAGTCCAGCACTTTATTAATCGGGTGAAAACGCCTGTGGCAGACCCCCCAGGAAGGCTGGGCTGAGCCATACCCGGTCCCCCCATGCCCGTCCCTGCAGCCCCGTGCCCCCCACATCTCCCCGTGCCCCCCACGTCTCCCCGTGCCCATCCGTCCCTGCGCCGCAGACACAAAACCCCGCCAAAATCCTGGGCGGTCGGGCTGGCAGGACCCCCGTGTCCAGTAGGGAGCTATTGATATATTTAGAGGAGCTTGTAACGGCGAGGCTTTTCAGGCTGACCCTCTGCCTCCCATTCAGGCAGCGGACAATGATGAATGAGCCCCGGAGAATAGAGGCAGCCCAGCTGAGGCTGGCGCTCCTGTTCTTCTTGAAAAGGTAGAAAAAGGATCCTGAAGGAGCAAGGAATAATTAAAAAATAAATGAACTGGCTTGGGCAGTGATGACAGAAGCCCTGCTTGATTTGCAAGGGCTGGGCATGCTTCACAGACCCATGCTGCCCTTTCTATTCAAGGGAGAAGATCCTTTGGATAAAACTCCGCTGCAGCAGGGAAAATGCGAGGAACATTAAAAATGTAAAGCTAGAGAATTCTCTTTAGTCAACTGCATAACCCCAGGCCGTGTTTGTCACTGTCACAGTGATGAATTGGGAGCTGTCTGGAATCAGCATGCTCACTTTAATAATGTCACTTTCCCTGGACCCTAAAAAATGTCTTTCCGAACCAGTTGGACAGAGCCAATTCCTTAGCCCGGCAATTACCCGTTTCCCTGGGTTTTGCCTCGCGTCCAGGCAACTCTCAGCAGCGCAGCCGAGGTGGGAAATCTTCGCTCCCTCTCGCCCCGGCCCCAGTTCCTCCCGTCGAGAGCTGGACACGCTGCCCTGGGCTCAGCACATCGCGGTGGGGACAGGCTCAGGTTGGTGGCTGCTGGGTGGCCACGGGCATGGGGAAGGCACGCACAGGATCAGGAGCCCACGTTTTGGCTGATTTTCTTACTTTACTCTGCCCCAGTTTTGCCTTTTTTTTTCCTTCCCCGAGAAATGCAATCGAATTAACTTTTAGCTACTTGGTTAGAAAAAACAATATTAAGTTTTGCATTTTAAGCTCTGAATTTCAAAGCTGCCTTTTGCCGCCAGCATGTCGGTTTTTCCTGAGAAATGGGATCATTTGCAATGGAAATCGGCCCCTTTTATTTTTCGCAGGAACTGAATGCAATTAAATCATTTGTAACGAAACGTAGAAAAGTTCCCAGAAATTTTATTTCCTTTGCCTTTCATGACAGCTAGTCTGTCCACCTCTACAGCCAAGACTTGCAGAAATGATGGATGGCTGGGGGGAATCTCAAACCTGGACTTCTAAAAGCCGCCGTGCAGACACTCAGAGGAGTGCCCCGGGTGGCAGAGCCGTGCCCCGGGAGCATCCATCCCTTCGAGGCATCGCAGCGCCGGGCAGGGCAGCTGCTCCCTGCGTCCCTTGCCTGAGCATGGGAGCCCTCCCGATGGGTCTCAGGCAGCACCCATCACACGAAGGGACTCAAACCTTTCCCGACCCTCGCAGCTGCAGGATTTGCCCAATTTGTTTGTATTTCAGCCGAGCTTTCCAAGCCATTATTTCTGAGGGCTGCTTTTTTTTTTTTTTTCCCTGCAAACCTCGAACGTAGCGCTGCTTACAGCCAAACCTAAGACAAAGCCAACTTCAAAGCAGCTTCTGTAATGAGCAGCAGTGCATTAGAAAGCCAACAACAGAGGAGAGGAGACCGGGCTAAAGCTAACCTGAAAAGAAGCACCATCCCTTTAAGGAGAGATAATGAACAGAGAGGCTGTTGCTTGGCATGTTTGCAGAGAATCGCTAATTAAAACGTCGCTTCTGTAAAGTATGCTGATCCCATTGATTCTTCCCCCCACACAGTTAATTTGCTGCTAGGAAGGCAAAGTCGCAAGGGTCCTCATTATAAAAATTTCACTGGCTGCAGCTAATGGTTGTAATTAATAGGTGCAATAAATTTCAAATGGGCAGCCAGGGTGTTCATTAGCTGTGGGCTGACTCAGCACCGGTGGCCTCACCAGTTACTAAATAACCCATTTCCAAGCAGCCGGGAGGAGGAAGGTGCTCGGTGGCACCACCGGCACATCCATAATTCCCCACCAAGAGCAGAGCTGAATAAATAATTCCCAGCAAGTCACAGATTTATCTCTTTTTGTCTCGTTCGTGAATCGCCCAGGCAAAGCTCCCCGAGCTCTCAGCCAGCTAACTGGGGGCAGGTTTTCTCAACAGCCGTGCGGGAGCAGCCAAGTGACCTGCATTTTGTGTGGGATCAGCACTCGAGGAAATGAGCTCTGAAAACCTGAGTCCTGCAGGAGGACGGGCACACCTCCTTCCTCCCAGCTGCACTTTGCTTTCAGCTATTTACCGTGCAATTTCCAGTGCTGCAAGGAGAAGAGTGCTGGGGCACCTGCCCATCCCAACACCCCCATGGAGGTACACCAGTGCTTGCTTCTCCATCTGTGTTTCTGCCCCCAAAAAAGCCACTTTCTGGGACTCCTGTTTTGGAGCATGGGGTTGGATGGTGACACAAGGAGCGGGTGAATGCCTGGTGACAATACCCCAAGCCCCGGTGAAGTCCTTGCACGACGCGCAGACCCGTGCGTGCCCGCTCAGACGGCAGCCTGCTTGGACGTGCCACAGCTCTGCCTGCCGGAGACGTGGGCTGCGGCGTGTTCAGGAGCGTCTTGGTCCCATTCCTGGCAGCCTGCACCAGAGCTGGGCTTCAAACCCGCCCCAGTCCCCGCTGAGCATCCCCCCTGCTCCTTTGGGATCCCCAGTGCCCAGCCCCAGGTGTGCTGGGGGCTGCTGGCGAGGTGCTGGCATCCCGCGGTGCCCCATCGGGGCTGGGAGCTGCAGCTCTGATTTAAAAATAAATAAATAAAATAACAACAGCTTTTCAGTTCGTTATCACCTGTCTGTAATTAAAACATTCATAATTGGCACTCTTTCCCCTGGTTATCTCTCGGGACCGGTATCCACAGGGCTGGGTGACCCAGCAAGAAGCTGGTGCTGCTGCTGCGGCTTTCCCAGTGCAGCGTTACGCTGTGAGCCGGGCACGAGCCGGATGGCTCTCACATGCCCAGAGCCAAAATTATGGCTGGTGCCATGCTGGGGGTGAGGAGAGATGGCCAGGACCGAGCCTGCAGTGCAGGGCTCTGTGTCGAGGCACGCGGCTGTGATTTTTCCTCCCTGCAGGGCAGCGCAGAACAAGCCCCAGCCTCGCCCGCCGCCAGCTCGGGGGTACGGCAGCTCCACGCCCAGAGGAAGCCGGGGACGGTGGATGCCTGTCTCCTAAATGTCAGTTATTATCTGTAATTAGCGACTTGTCCTGCTCTGCACACCTGCTCCCAGGAGCTCGGGAAGGGCAGGAGCCTGGCGCAGGAGGGCTCAGGCTGGGCACAGGAGCTGGAGCTGCCCGGGAGCACCCCTGCAGCCGCCCTTCCAGCTCTCTCCTCTGGACCAGGGATGGGATTTTGGTCCCTGCCTTTGTGAAAACAGGTGTGTGCCGAAGTTCTCTAAGACACTTTGAAAACGCCAACCCGGTGTCCTGTTCTATTCCACGCTGTGAATGTTTTATAAGCACAGGAGCAGAGGGGTTTTGCTTTGCTGCCTTGTACTCTCTGGGTTTGTTTTTCCAGGCTTTTCCCAGGCAAAGGGAGGCTCAGAGCAGGGATTTTCACAGACCCAAATGGGAACACTGAGAACCCAAATGGGAACACTGAGAACCCAACTGGGGCGAGCAGCTGCCAGCAGCCCTGGTCCCCGTGTCGTGGCCTGGGACGTGGGCAGTCGAGGCTGCAGGGACGGCGAGGTGCTGGGAGCTGCCCCAGGGAGCTGGGCACAGCCGAGCCCAGAGCTCACCTGATGCTGGCAGCGTCTCCTCTCCACGATGGACCCTGTCCAGGGGTCCCTGCCAAGGCCTTTTGCACAGCAGAGTTTGCACAGAAACACTTGTCCCGTGCACGTCCCCCCCCCCTCGCCTCTTGTAAGCCCAGTCAGATGTCCCTCTGAGGATCAAACAGATGGAAAAACAGGAGCCAAATCGTGCTGCTTAAGCCTTTGTGCGCTGCCAGGGAGAGCTGGGTCTGCCCAGACAAGGGCAAGAAAGAAGGAGACCTGGCAGAAAGTCACCGGCCCCGGCTGCTGACCACCAGGCGCCGTGAGAAGTGTGCCCGCGGCTGCCTCCCACCCAGGCTGCCCTCAGATCCAGCCCCCACCAAACACCAGCGCGGTACAGAGCTGCTCGTGCTCCCTCCGTTTCTTTCCTTCTTAGTGCCTGCCTTGCTAAAAGAAAAATCAATAGCATAAAGGGTAGTGAGAGCAGGTCTCGGGGGCAGCGTTTCCAGCTGGCGCGCCGCAGACAGGCTGCCAATAATCCCGTTCTGAGCGGCTTTGCGCAACAGCCACCGAAATATTAATGGGAGCCGCGGCTGCTCCAAGGCAGGCTCAGGTTCTTCCCTGGCTCCTCGACAGTTGGAAGCAGCCGAAGCTTAGGAACGGGGTCTAAACCTAACACCAGCAGCCCCGATTGCAGAGTGCAGGCTCCATAGCCGCGAAACGAAGCCTCCAGCACAGGGACCACGGCACCTGCGAAGGCGCCGGCACTGCCCAGAGACGATTTCCTCGTCGCTTTCCCAGCACAACATTTTGGGTTGATGGCGAAATGGGACCTTTCGTGGGGTTTTGGTTCGTTTGCACTGTTCTCCCCTTCTTGCCAATTAATTATCGGAGCGACACCCTCACTCCGGGCTTCCCAGCCTGGACTCGCACCAGGGCCAAGCCATGCGTGTCCGACGCAGGATCCGGCCCTGCTTGGCATGAATGGCTCGGGGCGGCCATTGTGATTGGTGAATTTTCTGAATGAGCAAATCCTCATTAAAAAATAATTAAAACAGCCTGGTGAGATTGGCTTAATTCCTTTCATTTTGACTGATGGTGTTTAGTTTTGATGATTTATGTGCCACAGCCTTGCCAGCTCTCATGCTTTCATTGTTGAAACTCATGGGATTTCATGATTTTCTTCCTTCCACACCTCCTTGAGTCATGGGATTACAGCTGAATCTCAGCTTTCATTTTTTTCAATGACTATTATTTTTAAAGATGCATTCCAGGCTGGTGAACTAAACTTGAAAGCCTGACACCTAATGACTCAAAGCTCAGGAAGTGAGAGAAAAAAAAAAAAAAAAAAAAAGAACAAAAATCCCCGGCTTCCTGTGTGGTGAGGTGCTTTGTGACCTCCTGCAGACGTTCGGGTGCTGTTGGAGGTGGTGGGGTCGGTGGCATCGCCCTGCTCTCGTACCCTGTCCAGCATCCCGGACCCACGCCCGTCCTGCATGGCTCCGCCGCGTGCTGTGCCCGGAGATGCTGCCTGTGCGGATTTAAAAAGTGCAAATTTACCAAGTTCTGCCTTTTTCACATGCTCCCTGTTGCCCTCTCCCCTCTGATATCCTTGGGGCAGCAGGGACGGATCCTGCATGGCACAAACCGGGCTCTCCGTGACCCCCTGGATCTGCAGCATCCCCAGGCCAGGGCAGGGCGTGCTGGGAGGATGGCGTGGAGGTGTGGGGGCTTTTCTCAGCCACCCGCCGTCCCCCGGCGAGGGACAGCAGACAAAAGCAGAAAACGGGCTTCTGCCATCACCTGGCGGCCGTGCCCGCGCCGCTTCCCTGGGCGCCCCTTTGGAAATGCCCCTGGGTCCCCGCCTGCCACTTTTGTTCTGCGGGGCTGCAGGTGGGGACGCTTTGAACCGCGTGAGAAAAGCTCGCTGCAAA
The DNA here is from genome assembly GCF_964034855.1 of Anser brachyrhynchus. Lineage (NCBI taxonomy): Eukaryota > Metazoa > Chordata > Aves > Anseriformes > Anatidae > Anser > Anser brachyrhynchus. The sequence continues at coordinate 2,758,203 of NC_137720.1, read as the reverse complement.
GAAAGGCTGCTCCCTCCGCAGCGCCGCGGAGCGCCCTTTCAGCCCCCTGAATGGGGACGACGGCGCCTGAAAGGCCGTGCCCCCCGCCATCCCCGGCCCCTTTGTCTGCCCCTCCGCTCGCCGCCCCCTGCCCCATCCGTCTTGCTAAACCTCTAAGGCCCCGCAAGGCTTCAATGCCCCCTTTCACTTGTTATTTGTTACCAAATAAATATGGGTGATTAAAAAGGGATCAGGAGTCCGTGTGGTTTGCAGAGGTGCCTGGAAGGTGGAGTCCCTCCCCTGCGTAGCCCATGGCTTTTCGCCCTACATGAGTTAGGAAAAGCAATCACATAGGAATAAAAAGCCATAGACCACAGCAGAGGGCTTACCGAGGATAAGCCAGCAGTCTTTGGGGAAAGAAAAGGAAAAAGGGAAAGGGGGGGGGGGGGAAAGCAACCCCCTTGTCTAAGCTGTCACCCTCCCATGCCCAGCTGGGAGCAAAACCCACTCCCCCTGCGCTGACCTATAAATCCAAGGAAACCTCCCGTCCAGCCCCCACGGCCTCTGCCAGGTCACCTCTCAGCACCACGGCATCGCTCCGGCCACTGCAGCGTCATCCCCGCGGGTCCCTGCAGGACAGCCACGGCCACTCCTGCCAGCTCTGTCCCCCGGGCAGGGACCTGTGGGTGCAGGAGCCTTTTCTGCTCCTTACGCTGCATGAGCTGTGCTTGCAGGGCCAGCAGCCTCTTGCAGCAGAGGTGCTTAAAAGACAGCGTGCCCTAGCCTCGGTCAGGGACAGCATGCCCAAGGAGCAGAAAAATAAAAGGTTTGTTTTCCCTTTGCCAGTGTCCTGGCTGAAGCTACCCCTTAGCTCCTTTCCAAGTGCCATGTATTCCCCATCACATCACTTTGTGCTGCTTTTCAGGATCCCGATGAACCTGATAAAGCTTGAGTTGGAAGCCAGGCAGCGCTCTGGCTGCGAGGGGAGCAGCGCAGGCGCGCACCTGCAGAGCAGGCACCCCTTCTGCAGAGGACTGGGTGTCCGCAGGTAAATCCCCCTTGCCAGCAAGGGGGAAGGAGCTGGGATCGGGGTGCTGCTGCGCCCTGTCCTGTAGCTGTTTGGGAAATCAGACCCTGAGGGCCTTGCCGCCATCACTCAGTGGTGGAATGGGGAACAAGAGCTGGCCCCGGCTCACCTGGCAGCGTCACGGGCGGATGCGCCTTGTGGAGGGAGCCGAACAGACCTGCCTTTGTCAGGGGAGACAAAGGGCTAAAGAGAGCTCTGGCTGCAGAGCCGCCTGCCGGGGGGGCCTTCCCTGCTGCCTTTTCAGGGGAGCCTCCATCGCTCCCCCACGTATCTCGAGGCAGACACCGGAGAGGCTTCTCAGGACAAGGTGCCACATTTCACGGCGAGCAGCTGCTCCGGGCAGCCCTGCCGAGAGCCGGACGCAGACCTCACTGACCTTATTCTTTCACAAAGCCTCTGCATCTCCCTGCACCTGGGGGAGCTCCTCTGGTGGCCCCCAAACTGCCAGGTTGTGCCCGGGAAGGTGCTGGCTCCTGCTTTCGTTCTCTTCCCCTCCTGGGCCTTCGGTTTGTTGAGCAGCAGCTGCGAACTGCCAGGAGCTGGTGAGGTCAGCTCTGCTGCTGAGCCCAGGGAACTCCCTTTCTTGTTTCCTTAGCAAAAACCCTGGGGACATTGAATGTTTCTAAAACTATGCGGCCACCAGGTTTGGAAGGGGGAAGCGTTCTGCACCCTGCAGTTTGGGATAGCAGCGAACAGGACTTTGACCTGCAAGCCAAAGTCGTGAAGCACAGGGGTGGCTCTGAAGTGGTGTTTCCCAAGACTTTTTCTCCTTGAACTCCCGCGTGTGAATGGCAAGAAGAAAAGGCCACTGTGTGCCACGCTTTGTGACGCAGCCACCCTCGCGTCCCAGCCCCTTGCCCTGGATGTACCCGTGGGCAGAGTGGCCCCAAGCCCCGCAGGCACAGCCATGGCTCAGCACCAGCACCGTGCCCTGGGCGCAGGCACTGCCGTGTGTGCCTGCAGGTGAAGACCCCGGTGTGCACCCGTGGGTGCCAGGCGCCCCGTGCCCATCTCTGTTCCCCAGCTCTGGCACCAACCCAGTCCCAGGGGTGCGCTAATATGATGGCCTCCATTTCCCAGAGCCTCGTGCACCACGGGGTCAAGGCATAATGATCAAGCCACACTTGCTGCCTCTCTGAGGCACCCAAAACCTTCCCGAGGAGGCTGCGCCCACCTGAGGGCAGCTCCAGCACCACGCTGCTCTCCCCTTGGAGGGCCACCAGCCCCATAACCGCTCCGCAGGGACCCCGCAGAGCCAGGCAGCCCTCGGGCACTGCAAGCACCTGCCCGCACCTCCCCGAGGACGCCCCGCAGCCGCCTGCCGAGCGCGGCTGACCTCACCTTTGGCAGCACGGCATCCTCTCCACGGGAAGGGCACCACGCCAGCACCACGGGCTTTGGGATGGAGCCGCCACGGCATCGCCCGCTCCGTCCTCTCCTTCCCGCATCGCCCTGGTCCCCCCCAGCAAGACCCGGGCGCCGCAGCGATGCTCCCTGCCTGGGGGTGCCCAGCACCCCCAGAACCTCCGAGCTCCGGGGGCTCGCCCCTGCAGCCCCGAGCCCTCCCCTGCTCCCGCTGCCGTCCCCAGCGCCCCGTCCCCGCGTCCCCGCCGAGCCTCACAGCGCGGTTGCATACTTGAAATGGTTGTGCACCGAGGGGCCGGGAGCGGGGGGGGGGCGGGGGTCAGGTATTTCTCCATCCCCAGCTCCGGAGAGCCGGTAACAAAGGCGCTATTGAACTGCAGCCTCTCTGGTCTGTGAAGCAGAAACCTCTTGTATCTACTTCAGTGCCTTTGATCTAACTCCCCCAGTGGGATGGATATTACTCATGTCCTGCTGCTCGGGTACTGCTGCCAGAGCGGGACGGGGGGGACGAGCCTCCCCCGCTCCTCTCCCCGCGCTGGGAAGCGTCCAGGGGCACCCAGCCATGGCCCCCGCTCTTCCTCCCTACGGCCCCTCTTTCTGCCCCCCTCTGCCCCCCAAACCTCGCCGCCCTCCCAGCGCGCGGGCCGGGCGCACGGAGGCGGCAGGAGCAGCGCTCTGCTCCTCGCATTCCTCTCCTGTAATTAAAGCCGGTGTGCTGGGTGGAGGGGGAATTTCCCAAAGGGTTTTGCTGGCGTCTGGACAAGGGTCAGACAATGAGAACATTTGACAGGGTGCCCAAATCCGCCGTATCTTGGAGACGCTCAGAGCCTCCCCCGTGCTGTTTGTCCCAGGCGCTGGCTGGCCGGAGGTGGGGGCCGTGTGGGCAGGTTGGGCGCTGGGCAGGGGGGCAGCAGCTCGGGGGCTCTCACCAGGCCCCCACAGCCTTCACCCCATCCAGGCTGCCCCAAAAACACAGCCCCAGCTGCTGGCACCTGCAAAGAGTGAGCACTACCGCATTGCTCTGAAGCCGTGTCCCTCCTGGGATCCCCCAGAAAATCCCGGGTAAAGGCATCAAACACACCTCAGGGACTCACGTTGCTTGGGGTGATGCTTTAAAATGCATTTTGCTGCCTTCAGCGAGCTACCTGCCTTGCTCCCTGCTGAGCCAGGGGCACTCCGGGCTTCGCCTGGTCCCACCGGTCCCAGGGGCACCGCGACGCTGCGACAGCCTGGCTGGAAATCATCCCAGCAGCCCAGAAGCACCGGAGTGCTTTTGGAAATCCTATTCCCCTGCCTTCCCAGCCGCTTTGCAGCAAACCTGGTGCCCGGCGGCTCCCGGCGGCACACAGAAAGCCGCGTGGCAGCGTCACCTCCGGAGCTGTCAGGCCCCTGGGGTGCCCACACGGCAGTACCCAAAGTGAGAGCACGCGGAATTACAGCACAAGAGTGACGCCTCCCCGGAGCCAAGGGCTTTCAGCGCTGCTTCGCCTTCCCCTGGGCCTCATTCCCCCCGTCCCCAGCTCCCTGCCCCACGTCCCACGAGCGGGGAGAGCGGAGACGTGCAGAGTCTCACCGGAGCTGCCTCATCCCCACTGCAAGGGGGAGAAAAACAAAACCACATTGCCGAAAACGGGAAAGGATGGGGTGGACGGACAGATGGACGGATGGATGGGCATCCAACACACACCAGCCACGCCAGGCTCACCTAGAGGATTTTGTTTTCCTCGGTGGTCCGCAGCAGTGGCATCCCTACAAGGTGCCATCAGCCTTTCCTTTAGGGGATCATCTGAAGCTCCCCCCTGCCCAGCCCTTCACCCCCCAGCCCCGCGCTGGCTCCTGCCTCAGGACAGGGTGTGCGGGACCGAGCTCCTGGTTAGTTTTTAAAACATTAACTATTATAACTTCGGGAGCGGTTGATGTCAGAGTTGGGCAACGATCCATTTTCAAGCTGTCTTGACAACTGGCTCCAGCACAGCAAGATTAGATCTACTAATCATATTTATAAGGCGCCCAGGATCATGAATTGGGCATTCAGAGAATATTTGTCATTGTAACAATGTCATTTCCAAGCCTTCAGCGTGCATTTCCATGTCCTCCAAGCTGTTACTGTTGGACTTTTTGGCTTTATGGAAACATCAGCTTGGGAAAGAGGCGGCTGGAACGCACTTATTGTGTCGCTGCTGTGCGCAGCTAAGGTGCACGCTGTCTGTCACCTGTACGTCCCACGGATGGGGTGATGTCGGGGTTATTTATGGGTTATAATCAGCTTCCTCGTCACCTGAGTTCCCGTTGATAGCTGCTTTAACAAAACACACGGAGGCTAAATCTTTTAACCCCCCAGCTGCCTGCTTCCTACAGGCAGTAAAAAGGAAGGGCAGGTGAGCTGAGCGCCCCCCAGGTCACGCACAGCACCCTTCGTGGCGAGCTCAGCAAACAGCCACGGGGTTTTCTTCCCCGTCACCCCCAAAGCAGGCGGCTGTCGAGGAGCCCACGCTGTGTGCAGCACCCGTACCGAGATGTGCTCGACACCTCCGTGTGTGATGCAGCGCTGCGAGCGCTGCAGTGTGGCGTTAGCGAGAGCCCAGCAAAGCCCAGGCTCCCTTCACAGGATGCTCTGGCAGTCACAAAAAAAAACCCACAGACACAGGAAGAGCCAAAATAGTCCTAATTTTGCAGGTGCACGTGCAGTCGCACGCTCCTTCCAAAACACAGAAGGCAACACAGAACTGTTCAGCTTTCTTTTAAGGAGAGGAATATCCGCCTCTCCCCGCTGCCCAGGCAGCCCATGGGATGTGTTTTCCTCTTCCAGTGGGTCCAGGGTCTGCTTTTCCCTAACTCAGGGAATTATGCTGCAAAAATGGGGCTGGAGAGGTGCCGTGGGGCACGGGGCATGCAGAGCTGGGCTCTGGCTGCCCCGGCACAGCACAGCCCAGCACCAGGCTCCTGGATGGGCTGCTCCGGGGGTGCCTGAGGTGGCTTTGGAGAGCAGAAATGTTCTCGCAGGAGCACGCAGTTCTGAGCCAGGAGGACTGTTTTGCAAATCCAGTTAGTTTGTACAAATTGGCTTCAGGTACAAAACCAACTCTGCGAAGTTGCAACGCCACTTTTCCATTTGGAACAGCATGACACTTCCAGTTCTCCTTTGCTCTGACCAAAAATACACATTTTAGGTGACTGGAAACATAATGAAAGGTTTTCCTCTAGGTGAAACAAAAAGCTCTCTAACCTTTAGATGATTTTGTTTCCCAGAGCGCTAAAAAAGAATCAGAATACCTTCATTTTGGCTTGACTCCTTGGTGCTCCTGTGCTCTGCAAACCATCAAACGGGACCTCAGCAGAGCAGCCAAGCAGCCCGGGGAGGGTCACATCCAGCCCTGGGACCCCGAGGCCACTGCTTGCTGTGTCCTGGGTCCCTACGAGCCCTGCCGACCCCCGAGCCCCCCTGCTCAGCCCAACGCACACAGCGCGGCTGTTTTCTCTGGCTTTTTTTTTCCAAAATGAAGGGATGAGAGAGGCAGGGAGGGAAGGGACAAGACAATGACCCGGATCTGCTCCTGCAAACCAACCATCAATTTGCCACGCAGCCCATTAAGAGAGGGCAAACGCGACTCGGGAACCCAGGTAAGTCGCTCCCTAACAAGATCCTCCCCGGCCTTTTAGCACATTCCTGGTCACGGCTGCCTCAGCTCCCGCAGCCCCAGCTGTAATTAAGTCTGGGCTGCGAGGCAGGAGACGCTGCAGCAGCCGGGGGGGAATTTGTCTGGATTTGTAGGAGGAGCACACAGGGCTGATGAGAAATGCTCTTGCTAAGGCAGGGGACGGGAGGGCAGCTGCAGCCCGTGAAGCCAGGCTGAGCTCAGCCCCAGCTCGATCCCCTGGGCAGGATGAGGCCACCGGCACCCAGCCGAACTTCGCCCCGCAGCCTGCTCCCACCCAGACCCCTTCTCCTCGCTGCCACGGGGGATTTACAGCGGCACGAGTGAGAGAAGCTGGAGCCTCCCCGTGGGGTGCTGCTCCCCATCACCAGCTGGAGGCGATCGGCAGGAGCTGGGGTGATTCGGACCCAAACGGGACGGGACGATGGTGTGCCCATGTGGCAGCTGCCGCCGTGCGCATGCAGGTGTGCGTGCGAGGCAGAAGGGTGGCCGAGCCTCACGCAGCTCTTTGTGCCCTCCTGGGATCTGGTGGACCGTGGCCAGGCACCACGAGGCTTGGGCTCGCTTTGGGCCCCCGGGGTCTCCTCGCACCAGGGGAAGATGCTCAGAGGTGTTCCCCTCGATGGAGGTCTTGGGCACGTCCCCAGCACGCACCTCGCTCCTCAGCGGTGACCTTCCCGGTCTTCCCGCCGCGTGAAAAATTCAGCAGTGTCAGATCTAAGGTGATGCAGACGGGAGATATTTGTGTTTCGTCTGCCGTTGTTTGCCGTTACCAGCGATTTGTCATGTTCTGCTGACAACTCACCAGGGACCCATGACATAATGTGACACCTATTAGCATGAGGACAAATCCTGACGGAGAAAGCGCCTCTCCTCCACCTTGGGAACCTCTCCTCCCCTGCTCACCCTCATGGACACGGCGCCAGGGTGCCGGGTGACAAGGGACAGCCACAGCCGGGGGGAGATGAACCACACGGGCAGACCCACAAGCACGATGTGAAGGTGCCCCGAGCTCACACCGAGCCTGTTCTTCCCTCCCGGAGCCGTCCCAGCCCTGCTCCCACCCAGCCCCGTGCCGAGGGGCTGCCACGCACCCCGGCTGTCCGCAGACACCAGGAGGGAACATCGCCAGGTCCCCGGGGGCACCCCAGCACATCAGCTCGGGGTGGGTCGGGGGCTCTGCCGCCCTCCCCTACCCATCCTCACCAGCGCTGGTGCTTCCAGCAGAGAAAAATTGTTATCCTCCGTAATGGGCTATCGCAGCCCAGGCAGGCGAGCGCACACACACACATGCACACACATGCACACACACACACACACGCACACACACACGCACAGGCACAGGCACACACGAACACGCACAGTGTCTGCACCACCAGCACCCGGTCTCTGCCCAAGCCACCGGGCACTGATCGGTTTCTCCAGACCGTGTCCGCCCTCAGGACCCCGCCGCCGTCCCTTTGCTTCCCGTAGCCAGGCACGTACGAAAGAACAGCCGGAATCAAAAGGCACCGAAATCGAGGCAATTCCTATCTCGCTGTAATTAATCCCCTTTCCCCTTGCTGACATCACCGCTCCCTTCAGGTTAATACATGCACCGCTTCCCTTATCTTTCCTCGGGATTACCTCATCGCAGAAAACCCAGCGCTCTCCGCCCTGCCGAATGCCAGCACTGCCGTTTGAACTGCAGGTTCCCAGCCGGAGGAAGGATTTCTCCGGTGCTGTTTCATCAGAGCACTGATCTCTTCCTAGCGCACTGACACCTGGCTCTTTTTTCTTACGGGACTCGATGCTGTTCGGCAAGGCACAAGCTCTAACAAATCTGCTCCTCGCTCTCCAGTTCACGCTCGGGAGAAAGAAAAACACGCTCCTGCCCCGGGCACCCTTCATCATTCTCCTTGCCTGCAAGCAGGGGCCGATGCACAGATTTTACACACGGTGCAAACAGCGCAAAAGTCCTTGTGTGCACACAGGCACGGTGCTACCCCCCCCCACCGGCATGGCACTTGAGTGAGAGACAAAAAAACTTATCACGTATGTACAGCGACGCGTGTTCATGTGCAGGAACACTCATACAAGTGCACACCTCGGGCTGACGGGCACCAGCTGAAGAGTTGGTGTGTAATCCAGCTGATAAGCACCTCTATGTGCTGCATGCAAATCGGGGCAATGTAAGCAACGTGAAAGCACATCCGTACACACACAGCTTCACAAACAGTCACACACTGATGAGTTATGACTAATTGGTGATTATTCCTGCCTGAAACAAAGAGAATTAACATTTTTTTTTTCAGCTAATCACATCTACAGCCACAAGAACGTAACTGCTGCAAGCAAATGCCGCGGATTAGCTCCGAAACGCTGCGAGTCACCGCACAGAGCCACAGCCACGCACACGGCCAGGAACACATTGTCAATATGCACCGTAAACAGACGCAGAGCGCGAATTTCTTTGGGGTGCTCGTGCCTGGGCATTGCCCGCACGGCTGAGGAGCGCCGTGCAGGTAGTGCACGCACACCCGCTGCTGGCTGCAGGTGTCTGGGTGCTCGCTGCCTGCCGCGCACCGGGCGCGCAGCGTGGGCTCGCTCTGATTCACCGTCTCTCCCACTCACACACACAACTCCACTACGCAAGGCTCCGAACAAAGAGAGAAAGAGAAAAATGCTGCCTTACTTTCTTTTTTTTTTTCCTTTTTTTTTTTTTTCCCCCTCTATTTCAGGACTTCGGCGGGACCGGCTTTCTTTGGAGGCGTCATGAGAAGCAAGTTAACAAACCGCCGAGCGCCGAACGCAGCCGTGCGGAGGGGAAGCGCTCTTGGCCAGCAGAGAAGAAGAGAAGGAACAAAAGCCCGGCAATAGGAGCGGTGCTGAATAGGTGTCTTCCTAATTGTAGGGGAATTGTGTGGATGTGTGTGGCGCGGGCGGGAGGGGCGATGGGCAGAGGCCTCCCTCCCACACCGGCTGGGGACGGCTGCCCGCAACCCCGGGGTGAGCTCAGAGCATAAATTACCTCCAGCTCCCGCGCCCCGCTCTCCCCATTGGGCTGCGGAGCCGCGCACACGTCCGCATCCCCAAGCCCTGCACGACCCGCCGGTGGGATGGGGACGGGGATGGGGACGGGGATGGGGACGGGGATGGGGACGTCCCCGCGCTCCCCATGTCCCCACCCGGGCAGGGGCTCCGCTCGCCCCCCGCGCCCTCTCCCCCTTCCTCCCCTCCTGCTTTGTCTCCGGCCCCCGTCTCCCAGCCAGGCAGACACAAAGAGCCTCTGACCTGGGAGGAGAAATACCGGCTTCCAGAGGAAAACACCCGAGCGCTCCGATTTGTGCTTTCAGCAGGCAGGGAAATTAAAAATAGCTGGTATAGCTCGAAATCAGAGGCAGCATTCCTTCCTTCCCTAATGAGTATAATTAGCGGAGTGAGGATGGAAGCGTGTTTCCCCCGCTGCTCCCCGGATCCTTCGGTGTCTCCGAGTGCCAGCCGGCGTGATCTCCTCCACACGCTTCGGGGAAACAGCCTTTTTCCACTTCCAAGGTCTGCCGGGGCAGGAGCTGTGCTTGAACACAGCTATCGACATGCACTTCAGCTGCCTTAAACTCTTCCTCCATCTCCGTCTCAAAACAGAGGGGTTCAGACAGAATTAAATCCCCGAACACACAGCCCGGGTCCTCTGGGGTGTGCAGCAGCAAGGAGAAGTCGGATTTGGGACCTGTTTTTTTTTTTTTTTTTCCCTTGCTCATTGCTATCCATTCACTTGAGCTCTCATAAATCCTGAGCTGTCAGTGTAACAACGGGTGGCTCAGGGGGGATTTAGGCAGGCTTCAGACCCGCAGAGCGAGCTGATCCTGCTCCCGAGCCAGCGTCCGACCCAACATGAGCACGGCATCGCCCCACCGGTCCCCTCATTCAGGGCGCTGGGCTGCTCTCCCATGGGGACCCATGGGGGGACAGGGACACCTCCCTGCTCTCTGCCTCGTGGGTGGCCCCGTTGGACACCCCATAAATCCGAATTCAGCCCCGGATTAGCCTAACCCCCGGGTTTGGCTGCACGGCCCCAGGTGAGCGCAGCGATGCGGTGCGGCTGCAGCAGGGTCCACCCAGCGCATCCCTCCCCTCGGCAGGGAGCAGGCGAAGCCCCGCCAAGGGCAGCGTGCTAGGGACGTGGTGGGCAGCTCGTTAGCCGAGGGGCCTAACGAGCTGATCCCCTGGGTTGTGTGCACAAGCCAGAGGAGGAGCAGGAGCGCCCGGGCTGCGGCAGGTCGGGAGCGGCCAGGGAGGGCTGCGCCCCTTGCAGCATCTGCTCGGCTCTGACATTGTGCTCACTTGGGCTTTTTTTTTTTTTAATTGTCTTGATGTCCTTCATTTGCATAATCCCCACAATGCAGCGCAGCAGGACTTTTGCTCTGAGCTAATAAATAGATGACAAAAATAAATGTGTCATGTAAGATTTGCTTCCATTTTTTCCCCTTTGCGAGCGAGCTATCACCGAGAGCTGATGCTCGTGGGGCTGATCTCACAGGATCTGTCAGCCTGGCCTGCCATGAGCAGCGACGCTCGCGTTGCCCGTGGTGCACAACTTTGCCAGATGTTCGACTGGAGCCTGCGAGCTGAGAGCAGGAGGAAAAGATGGCTGCGAAAGGCGAGGACGCGCTCCTCGCCCCGCATCAGCCCCCCACAGCTGGTCCTGCAAAGTCAGCCCAAAAGCGGGCGGGCGAAGGGCTGGTGGGGGGGCTGCAGGCATTAAAAAATTCATCGCTGGGGTTGTGGTGTGCCTACAGCCAGTAACAGGCAGGCAGGTCCCAGGGGTGCCCTATTTTTAGAGGCTTTTTCTTCAAAATCACCGGGCACCAGCTCTCCGCTCTCGCTTGCGGTGGAGACAGCACCATTTAGGAAATGAGCTCCCTTAGCCAAGAAAAAGAGTGATTGCCCTGCTGGGAGCAGCCAAGAGGCACAGCACCACGTGCTTGCCACAGGACGGGCCCCCCTCAGTTTTACAGGATTCAGTTTCTCACCTCGAGGAACTTGGCTGGCCGGCACCCAGGGAACCGATGGGAGCACAACCCCCTAAAAAGGCTCAAACTTTTAAAAGAGAGGCTGCAATTCACCACGGGGCCCCGCAGCCCCGGACACCTTCCCTGTAGGGCTGGGTGCTTCCCATGGGGACGGCTGGACGCGTGGCAGCCCTGGGGAACAGCCCCGGAGCGAGTCAGGGCTGAACCCTGCCTAACCCCAGATCAGTGCACTGATGGGATTTGGGTCTGATGGCAGATAGCAGCAAGACTCATCGGCTTTCTGAAGATTTAGTAGGAGCTGGTTACTTTGCAAAGGGTGCTGGCAGCTCTGGAGATCATATCTCGTGCATTACAGCAGGCGGTATTTTTTTCTTCCCGCAGCCCTGTGATTCTGGAGGCTTCTCAGCTCTTATATAAAAGCGTTTTAGCATTTCCAACTGTGTTGTTTGTGGAGAAAAGCCTGAAAACATGAATTCTAAAGGGCAAAAGCTAGAAGAGAAATAAAGACCTGATAATATATGAGCTTTCTTTCCTCCTTTCTTTTTTTTTTTTTAAACCCTGGCCAATTTTAAATCATTTTTATGGCTGTACATAACTGCCTTCTGGCATGCGAATGCTTGAGCCTGGTGTTACCATAAAGATGGATTCACAACCGCTGGTCAGCGGAGGAAAAAGCTCTGCCTGAGGTTTCCGAAATGCTGAGATCAGGCTGCGAAAGGGGCTCATCAGCCTCGCAGAGCTGCGCTTAGATGACATTTAACAGGTCCGGGGAGGAGGCGCTGGGCTCATGCCTGGGTTTCCCAAGCAGGGTGGCTCTGGGGATGTCTCCTCCTGTATCGGAGGTATCGGAGGTGGGATGTGAGCTGGCAGCGAGCTGGGCTGGCAGCAGGGTGCTGGGGAAGCCGGGGTGCTTCCCAGTGCAGGAAACCAGGAGCTGCAGAGGGTCCGCCCCCAGCTTGTCCCATCCGAGGGGGCTGCACCCAAGGGGTCTGAACCTGGCTCCGCTGAGCCCCACATCCCTCTCCTGGTGCCAGCTGAGGTGGTGGGTGCTGAGCAGGCAAGGCAGAGAGCCGTAAGGACGGCAGAAAGGAAAAATCAGGGAGAGAGGGTGGAAATTAGATGAGATCTGGGGGAGAGGCACGGAGGAATGTGGAGCATCCCTCCAGGATGCGGCGGATAATTTCCCCCTTCCCCAAAGCGCTGTGGCGAGGGGATGGGATCATCTGTCTTCATTACATCCCCAGAATAGGCTCTGTCAGGTTACAGTGGAAAACGAATCAATATCCCCCGTGGCCCCGCCGCACACCAGGCTGCGCGCCGCACTCGTGCTGGCACAGACGGGCGCTGCTCCCCTCATGGCATCGGTCCCCACGGCCTCAGGGGAGGCAGAGATACCCAGGTATTGCCACGCACTGTCTATGCAGGCTTGTTCATTTTTAAAATGAGTTCACACTCTTTCCGAGCTGTCTACCGAGGTGTTTTATTTTCCCCTTTCTGTAATATCCCGACACCTTGCTGCGTATTTGCCATAAACACCTGACAATGCTCCTGCAACAAAACCCCCCGAAGCACATCTATCCAGGGAGCGAAAATCCCGACTGAAAGACTTGTCTGAGATCTGAAATCCCTACTGAAAGACTTCTCTACAGAGTCACAGCCACGCCGGCCCACTCGGACTGCAAACCTAGCTCACACGCAGTGCCCAAGGCACCTGGGGCGAGGCATTTCCCTCCGCAGGGATGCTCCTCGAGAGATGTTCCAGGTTGCTTTTCCCTGGTGCAAATCCCTGCAGTCCCAAGGCAGCACCGGGTGTGCTCTTTGTCTCCTTGTCACCTGGCTCAGTCCCCAGGTAAGGGGCAGGGAGCTAAGAAACCTAAGAAATAAAGGTGGGGACTCCACCAGCAGGCGCTGCTGAGAGCAGGCAGACCCCAGGCTCAGAGACCCTCAGGGCAGACGAGGTCCCGACCATCGCATGGCATTTTGTGGTTTACCGGGGGGATTTGCAAGCAGCTGTGTTGGCAGCCCCTCGTTGGAGACTGCTCTCCTCCCAGCTCAGCACCCTGGTGCTTTCCCAGCCCATGGGCTCAGTCCCCAGCCCACCCTTGGGACCCTTCCCTGGGCAGGAGCAGGACCCCGTGAGCTCCCCACTTTGCACAGGGAGATTCACCCCGGCTGTTTTCAAGGCAGCTTTCACAGCCCTGCGCCCGGGCTCCGACAGCAAGCAAAAAGTCTCTCCCAAGACAAGACCCATCCATCTTCCTCCCAGCTCGGCCGTGCGGCTAAAAATAAGCCAATAAAGTAGCAATCACCTTGGAGCAGCAGCAGCTCCATTAAAGCAGATTGGGCTGTGGCACCTGCGCCCCGGCCCCATGACGCACGCCAGCCAGAGCCCCAGAAGCCTCCACCTGCCTGCTCTGCCCCACGCCGCGGGGTGAGGGAGGTGGGGGCCAGCACGGCAGCCCCCAGCTCTGCCCCATGGCCCCTTACTACTCCTGGGTCTGGCTGCATCCCACCAAGCTCCTCCAACACGCTCAGTGCAGGCGCAGCCAGCTCCGAGCCTGCAAAAAGGGGCTCCTGCAGCAACTGAGTGGCAGCGATCACGTCGCACCCCTGCCCATCCCAGCAGCTCTCGTGGCCCCAGTTGCCCACTGGGGTCCCCCATCTGCCACGTGCCCCCTGGCCCTGCTGGTCGGGGTTGTTATGTACCTCCTCCCATGCAGGTGTTGGCAGAGGGGGAGATCCACACCGATGCGACATGCGGGGTGTTTGCATCAGTTTCCGTTGCAAACGCTCATTTGTCATGTAGATCTCCTGGCATTTTTTTTTAAAGGGTAGATTAATTTAGGGGAGTTCTCAGATCCAATTTCCTCTGGCAATGGCTCTATTAGGCTGTGCACAGCAGAGATACAGGCTCCCGTCCTCCTGCTGCTACTGATGGAATTTGATTCCGCGCTGCCAAATCTGCAGGGCTGCAAACACATTCTCACTCTTGATTAATGTGAGTAATTTCTGCTTGAAAGAAGGTTGAAATGAGCAGCCGAGGGGAAGCGAACGGTGAGGGTTCCCCCCCACCCCTTCTCCTCCCCCATCCCTCGCTGCTGTTTGCGTTTTACCAGCTCTGGCATGGGCTAGCAGACAAACAAAAACGCTGGCCCCGTTTCAAGAGCAGCAGAAGGTGTGGGAGCGGGGGGCACCTCGGAGCACACTTGGGTGCCGCCGTGCTCTTGCTCATGCAATGCAGGGGGAGAGGACCGGGGGGGCAGGGGCTTGCTGCCGGGGGGGTGGCAAAGGAAGGTTGGCAAGGGGGACACATGTGGGGTGCTCATGAGTGGGGGGGGCAGGTGAGGGTAAGCCTGAGCAAAACCAGGGTTTGGCTGTGGGGGCAAATGTGAGGGGGAAGGAAGGGGCCAGCAGGATGGAGAGGACATGAGAGGAACGATCCCTGCTGGCTCTGTGGGGTCAGGAGGTGGGGGGCAAGCACGAGGTTGTCATCCCCTCTCATGCTGTGTCCCCACAGGGCATACACGCCGCCTGCTTTTGTCCCTGCAGGTGCACCCCCAGGGCTGCTGGGGGGGCCCCGAGATGCCCACATGGCTCTCTGGGGGTGCATGGCTTTGGAGAGCAGCCAGTAGGGCCACCCGGCTGCCGTGCACCGATCTGGTGAGAGCCCCCTGCTCAGCATCCCCGCAGCGCCTGCCCCAGCACCGCCAGCCCCGCGCAGGGTCTGTGCATGAGGCTGCCATAGTGCCGGTAACAGCGGGAGTTTTCCCCAGTGAAACCCCAGCCCCTACGTCCTCTCCCTCGAGAGCAGCGGCGGCTTTGCATCTCCTTTTCAATTTATTTTTATAAGGAAGGAGGGAGAGAGAGTCACATCCTAATCTGGCAAAATGTCAGGGAGTGATTCAGAGAAGAGGCGAGCGGCAGAGAGAGGCAGCCCACACAGGAGAGTTGTTTCTGATTTCCAAATGTCAGCATGTCCTTTAATTAAATGCTGATTAACAGGGGACGTGAGCCCTTGCGCTGGAGCCGGGGCTGCTGCTGGTAGCATCGCGCCCCATGGGCAGCCCGGGCGATGCTCACAGCCACGGGGCGAGCTGCAGGAGAGGTGAGCGAGCTGTGGGAGCTGGCCCTGCCCGACCAAAGCAGCCTGGCCCGAGGCTCACACCGCTACAAGGACACCAAAACGCTTTGCTCAGCTTTGCTCAGCTCCTGTGCGAGCCTCTCGTGCCCCATCCCCAGTGCCCCATCTAGCTTCTGAGCAGGGCTGGGATTGCGCTTGTGTTTTTTGCCTCCGAGTGGAAGTTTTGTCGGAGCTAGTTCGGTGAAACTGGCTGCAAACCCTGATGTGAACACTCCGACTTCAGTCTGAGCAGCTCTTTTTTTCCCCCAGTTTCTGTCTGTTCTCTGTACATGTAAGCAAAGCTGTAAAAATGCCTTCGTGTTTGGGCTTCCCCAAACCACCTTACTCACCTAAATATGTCCCTAAGCCTTATCAGCCGCGCCGCTGCTCTTTGTCCTCTCAGCCATGCCTTGCCTTTGAAGTCACCGGGAGGTTATCCTTGAGGTTAGGGGGGCCGGGCCGTGCTGGGGCTGCGTCTGCCCCGGGGGGGGCTGACAGACCCTGCCTGACCCTGGAGGTGGAGAGGGGTGGCACGGGGCCGGCCAGCCCGCAGCCCGGCCACCCGGCGAGCTGCCACCCGGCTGCCTCTGCCTGGTGCTGCCCCCAAGCCCCAGGAGCTGATTCCCCCCCGCTATGGTGCGGGGAGGTGGCACATGGGACGTGGGGAATAAATCCAGGCAGCCCTGTGCCCTTCTGGACAGATGGGGCTGGCCCAGCTGTGGGGTTTGTCCCGGGTGCTACAGGGCTGGGGCAGCCCCATGCCGGGAGCAGCAGATTTATGGAGCCCACGGGGTACATACGTGCTGCTCTGCACCCTGGGCATCCGCTGGCCAAAAACAATGCCCCGAGCACGCCACGGCTCTCCAGCCTGCCCAGAAACTTCCACCTAGGGCAGCCTCTTCCTCAGCCCCACGTCACACCACGCGCGTGGAGCAGCTCGCGCAGGCAAAGCCTGCCAAGGTTACGGGGCTGGAATCACATGCCAGACAAGGCTAAATCTGAAGAAGCGGTCTATAATTAAAATCACACTCCTCGGAGCTGAGAGAAAAAACTTTTCACGCTTCTCTTCCCGTCTCCACAACACAAATCACTCTGCACATTTCAGCCCCCTGACTTTTCTCCCTCCCCGTGCCACCTGGCAGCAGCCGAGGTTTGGGTTTCGGTGCCCGGTGACCCTCGGTGCCACCTTCCCCTGCCCACCCTGAGCTCGCAGCAACAAGTGCCTGCTCCCGGCTTCCCGCAGCGATGCTGCCTATTCCCAAGCGCCACCTGACGGCACCAGCTCCCGAAGCGGGTTGTTAGACAATATTTATATCGGCGCAGCCACAGGAACCAGCCCTGCTCCGGCACCAGGAGGCAGGGGATGGGAAACGGGGCCACGAGCCGCAGCCCCCGGCCCAGGACGGGCGGACCCAGGCTGTGAGTTTGGCGAATGCACACGCTGGCTGCTCGCTTCTCCAGACCACAAAAGTCGTCCCGTGCTACCCAGGAGCCAGGCAGATCCTGCGAGCCCTGGTTGGGGCATCCCCATGGCTCCCCCTCCTTTTAATTCTGCTTGAGAGAACAGCCCTGTGTTTATACTCGTGAGACCGAATTACGTGGAAATTCTGGGGCGCCGCGAGCCACGTGGCGCTGGGGAAGAAGTCACTTTCTTCTGCCACCAAACGAGGGACATTGGAGGGACATGGCCACACCGGTGTCACCTCCACCACCCTCTGCAACCACAGAGGGCTGCATCTGGGCATCACTCGGGGCCGTGCAGCCTGGTGTCTGGCCACCAGTGCCAGCAGATCCTGCACCCTCCCAGCCAAAAAGGGCCAGCACCCAGCACGACCAACGCCAGCGCATCACAGAGGCATCCTGCAGCCAGGCCTCTCTTCCTCCCCACTCCCCAAACCCACCTAGGGCAGGGGCACCAGCTGAGAAGGATGCAGCATCGCCTCAGGATGCTTTGAGAGCAAAGTCCGAGGACAGGGGCAGCCGAACTCAGCAGACATCCCCGCTTCACTGCCTGCCTTCCCTCCCCTCCCTCCACCCCTGGGAGTGCCGGGTGTCTGACACTTTTCGGGAGGGGGGGGGGGCAGCACCTATTTGGGTGAGCCCCTCACCGCACCCCAAACACCCCCACACTGAGCAGGGCAGCACCCAGCTCCCCAAGGACGGTTCTTACCAGCTGGGATCCCCGCTCAGCGTCTGGCACAAGCTCCCAGCACCCCGGCTCCAGCACCCACCAGCCCCGCGGGTGCCACCCGCGCTCGGCACAGGCGGGCACGCCGGGACACTCGGCACGAAGGCAGCGGGCTGGAGGGACGGCAGCAGGGCGCTTTGCGCTGCGAGGGGTGGGGAGAGGACGCGGGGGGGGGTGGCGGCGGTGGGAAGGGGGATGAATCATTTTGAAGGAGCCAGATTTCCATATTCCCCCTGCTGGAAAATTCAAGTCTGCTCCGAGTTTGCATCCCAAATGCGACTGCGTTCGGATCCCTGCCTCGGAAGGCACGTACCTCTCCCAGCAGCCGGCCCTGCCGGGCTCAGCGTCCGCGCTGTGTACCTGCCAGCAGGCTCGTCCTTCTGTTCGCGCTGAGCATCATGTTTGCTTTGAACGCCGAGGGAGTTCAAAGCTGCAACTTAAGGACTCGGGGAAGGGGGGTGGAGGTGGACGGACTCACGGCGAGGAGCAGCCATTGGCTCTGCCTCCCCGGCTGCTCTGCCAGGGGGCCTGGCTGAATTCGTGTCATCCTTCCCCTCGCTTCCCCTCGCTTCCCCGGTCCTATCCTTCCCTGCTCAGCACCGAGGGGACGGGGGAGCAGCGAGATATTGCAGGGTTATGAACCCCCAACCACGGGTGTGCTCGGGCAGCTGCAGACGCTGCTGCAGACACCCCGCTCCCCCCCGTGCCGCACAGCATATGGCCCAGGGATTTAATTTCCTCGGGCCGGTGCCGCATACGGTGACTGGCAGGCTGTCATCCTTCTGCATTCCTGCCTACCTGCTCCATGCCATCCCCGTGCGAGATCGAGCTTGCCAAGCTGAGCTTTAAGTCAGAGGCAGTGCGAGAGTCCAGCGGCCGTGCAGGGCTCCTCAGCTCTCCAAACATGCACAGTGGCTGAGATTCACTCAGGTCCTGCTGGGAGAGTTTCCTCTGTAACCCCAGCCACTTTTCCTGCAGAACGTGAAACCCTCAATAAATGAGAGATTAGCCCCCCCTTTGACAAATCCCTGTGTGATGACGAGGAGCCGTGCTGAAGCTTTGGGTAGCGGGCACCGTTTCCAACTCCACGTCCACACGGTGTGCTTGCAGATCGTCTGCAGGTTTGCTCACTCTCCCGTGTTAATTACCAACCTCTCACAGGAATAGCTTCCACTCTGCAGGCTGTTCAAGCCGAGACTGGGTCGGGGATTGTGTGTTTGAGCACAAACGGGCAGCCAGCAGCCTGGCTGTCTGTTCTGCTGGAAGGTCCCTGGTGCGCGCAGCGCTGGCGGTGACAGCAGGAGCGTCGCTGCTTCCACTCTGTCTCGTCTCAGCAGGGCCCTACCACATCTGCACGCAGCAGAGGCAGCACGGAGAGCAGCAGCATGGTGCCTGTGGTCACTGGGTGCTGGTGGAGAAGCAGCTCTGCCCCGGTGAGGATGGGTGCGCTTTACCCCTCCTGTCCAGCTCGGCCATTCCCCTGCGGCATTGCCGTGGCGCTGGGGTCCTCTCGCTGGCGTTGGGAGGAACAATCACGATGCGTTTTGCACATAAGGAGCATGGCAAATGGATTTGCCGTCTTCATGGATTTTGTTTTATGACAAAAGCAAAGACTACTAAAAATGTAATCACTTTACACTGCTGCTGTTACAAACAAAGCTGAGTCTTGCTCATGCCTAGCAAATATTGTGAATCATTCACCTTTGTGCAGGAAACCAGGGGGCCCTTAGGATCGCACAGCCCATCGGGGAAATCCTTCTGTTTTGTTCTTCCATAGAGCCGAGGTTGCAAGAGCATCCTATCAGCTGGGCTTTGCTGCGTGTTTGATGTGTGGGGTGGAGATCCTGGCAGCACCTCTGGACCTGGGACACTGCTTCCAGGACAAAAACCGTGGTGTAAAACCTCGCAGAACAGCGAAGCTGCTGACAAAGACATTTTGGACACCTCTGAAGAGGGGCTGATTGCGTTAGCACAGCACTCAGATGAACAGTGTGGTGAGTTCCTGCAAAATTACAGCGTAGTGCAAGAAATTTCATACTCGCAGAAGTAATCGGTAGTGTGGTCAGGCTGGGTCTGCTGCTGGACGGGCACGGCCGAGCAACGCATCCCTCGCTGCAGAAGTTTTACAGCCAGGAGAGTTGTAGCTCAGCTGCAGGGAATGTGGAGAAAGCTGTTTCTAAGAGTGATTACATCCTCTAAAATGCACATATTGAGTTGGAGTTCTGTAACACTTGCTGAGCTCCACAAGGGCAGAGATGAGGGATGGCTGTCCACCGTGGGATATTTCAGGGAGATGCAGCTGTCCTTAAACAGAGTTCTTGCGAAAGCCACCTGGTTCCTGTAACAGCATGTGGGGGAAGCACCACAAGGTTTTAGAGTGTTTTTCCAAAACCTATCCACTAGCAGACAGCAGGACAAGAGGCTTTTTATGGGGGAAATGAGGCAACACTTGAGAATTGCAAGAGAGGGATCATTTGTCTTAAAAATATTTAATGTGAAGTGCAACATTTGTGGCCCAGAGCAAACCTGCAGATGTGTCATCCCCATCCTGTGCAAAAAATAGAATAAATAAATAAATAAAAAACCCCAATCCAGCCAAAACTTCTGTGTGCTAGTGGGAAACCCACGTGCAAGCCAGAGGTTTTTCCTGGAGAAGAAGAGCCCAGGCAGCTCCTGCAGGGAGAAGCGATTTTCCCGGCGTTTCAGAGGACATCCCTGGCAGAAGCGGGATGGGGATCACAAGGCGCTGGTGCTCGCCACTGTGCGCTCTGGGCTTTTCCACTCCTTCCTCCCCCCACCTGCAGATTTTGGGGGACAAGCAGGGGTGGCAACGCCGCCCCCCAGCATAACGGGTCCGGCAGCTCCGGGCTGAGCCTTGGCACACGCTCGTGTGTCTGCATGTGCACGCAGCTGGGCTGCGAGCACCGGGGCCTGCTCCAATTCCTCCTCCCCAGCCCCACAGCTGCAAGGGCAGCCCCGGGGGGGCCCGTGGCCAGCTGATGGGTGCTCCGGTGCTGGTGGCTGTGTGCTGGGGAGCCTGGGCTCCGCTTGCTGGTGTGGGTGCTGCTGGCACCCAGAGGTGCCCCAGCTCAGCCTGGGGGGAGCTGGTGGAAGGAGCAATGGGGTGGCACGGCCCTGGCACTGCCTGTCCCAGCTGGGCTCGTGGGGGTGCAGCCTGGCATCTCCCAGGCAGTCATTTCTCCGGAGGGCCACGAGGTGGAAGCATTTTCCAAAAACTCCTGCGGTGCCCTGGGAGCGCGGAGCCCCCGCCTCTGCCTTCAGCGGGGCGGGCAGGACGGCAAAGGAGCGGGGGGGGGGGGGGGCTGTGGCGTGGGGAAAAGACCTGAGAAGGGCTGAGCAGGGACACGGGCCACAAGGGCAAAAACCCCATCTCCAGGGAAAGCTGTCCACGATGTTAGCTGCCGGCTACCGTCACCAAACCGATGGGGTTAGCCCTGGGTGTCTCACCCATCCTCGCCGCAGGGATCTCCCGCAGCTCAGGGATCTCCCGCAGCTCAGGGCTCTCCCAGCCGAGGGGAAAGAGCCTTGTGTTGTGCAGCTCGGAGGCAGGAGGGCAGCGGCACGCACTGCACAGAGCCGTGCTCCGTGCCCTGGGTCCCCCGCGCTTGCTCCACGCAGACAGCCCGCTGGTCGCTGTGTGCGCCTGCCGAGCCCGGTTAGAGCCCAGACATCCCTGAGATTTCACCAGGCTCCTCTCTTTCCCCTTCCAAACAGAGCAGAGACCTGGGTTTATGGCAGCTCTGTGCAACCCCCTTCCCACCCAGAGGGGGGCCACCAGATATCCAGACTCCTGGGTCCCTCCCTGCATCCCCACGCACCGTGCCCAGCTGCTCAGAGCCCCCAGGTCCCACCAGCAGCCTGTGAGCCTCGCTCCCTCCCTGCCTCCCACCCGGGGCAGGCAGCAGGGACCCGTCCCTGCTTTCTGGGGTCTGGCAGCACCCAGGTAACCCAGCCGGGAGCTGGATTTGCCGCTTGGCGCCATGCCTGACACGGGCTCTGGGTGCTGAGTCACGGCCGCTCAGCTGCGCCTTATCAGGCGGGCGAGCAGGCAGCTGCTCCATCCCCGCTTGGCCCTCCCAGGCGGGCAGGAATCGCTGGCACCAGCCTGCCGGGAGGCTGTCCCAGCACAGCACGCGCCAGAGGTCCTGTCCCAGCCAGGAGAGCTCAGCCCGTCGGCCAGGGTCCGGCACAAAGCAGGCTGCAGAGCCTCGGTGAATCTCCTTACGGCCACCAGCCTAGGCAGCAAGACTCCTCTCCTGCACATCCTCGGAGTGTGTGCTGAAATACGTCCCCAAAATGTTTTGTGAGAGATATAAATGGAGAGGATAAAAGAGTTAGCAGCAGGGAAAGGCCCTGAGGTCTGCTCCATCACAGAGGCTCCTGCCCAGTGCTCTGCCATCCAATTCCCATCACCCTTGGGCAAGTCCCTGCACCTCTTCTCTGCTTCTGCCTCTGCAGCTGCGCATTTCCTTATTAGCTGTGTGTGTGGAGGGGTTAAACATAGTAAAAACCCAGCAGGAGATGATATACACAGCCATCCAATGGGTGCTGCACTGCTCTGATAGATGCTCTCACAGTCGGGAGGTGCTCAGCATCCAGATCTTTATGGGGTAAGGCTACAAACAGCACCAGCTCCTGGGCAGGATTGCCCTTCCCTGGCTGGCCCTGCTGCTCCCCCAGGTCCAGAGCAGAGAATTTGTTCCAGCATCCTTGCCTGTGACAGAGTAAATGTGCAGAGTCCGGCTCGGTATGCAGAAATGCCTTGACATTTAGCCTTCCCTTGCGTTTGTTTAATAAGTAAACAGCTAAAAATAAGTTGGTTATACCCAAGGGGCTTTTGAGAAGCACTAAACCAAGAGAGTGAAGGCTGAATGCTGGGTAACAGAACTGGTATTTTCCTCTCACTCTCAGTTCTACATCAAAGTACCTTTATGGACTTTATTTACTCCTGGCTTGAATCAGCACGAGCACAAGGAGAGTCAGGCTCAGCAGCTGCAAGTGCAGACCTCTTCCTTGGTGCTAATTGATTTAATCTGCGAGACAAGAGCACAGATTTACCCAGAACAGTCCCGCCTAAGACCTGTGTCTTAGAAATGACTGCAAAGACTGTGTTTCCCTGCGGTTTTCCCTCTGCTGTGGATGCTCAGCAAGCCGAGGGCAGGATGAGGCTGAGGGCACGCAGTGCGCTGGGCTGCGGCTGCCCCGTCTGCAGGGCAGGCAGCGTGTGTCAGAAGGGATCAGAGCCTCCCCCAGCCAGAAGAAGTCAGCAGGAAAGTTTCTCTGCAGCCTGCCAGGGAAGACGATTTCTGGCTGTGCTTACAGCAGGTGTGCAGCGTGTGAGCAGGAGCAGGGACCCAACACACCGTGAGAGCACCTACTGCCTGGGGAAAGACAGGGCTAACGAAATCATAGGTGCAGTCAGTTAAGAGGCTCGTGCTGCAGGTTCTCCCCACAGCCTACCTTGCAGGGGGCTGCGTGCACCAGAAAACTGGTGTTTTCCTCCCGTCCAGGTGCCCCAGTACCAGTTAAGCCCAGAGCGGAGGTCCTGGGATGCGGGCTGGCCAGCGAGGCGTCATCTCACCCCCAGGAATGTCTCTCTGCTCATCGTGACCTTTGCACATCTGCAAACATACAATGCACATGTTTGCTGGGAAGGACGGGGCAAGGTCCTCGCCTGCCCGGCCTGCCCCAGCCAGATTTATTTTCTCCCAGAAGAGAGAAAAGCAGCTGGGCACTTTTTGGGGTGCTGCGGCTGCAGAGCCCTGCCCCGGCAGCTCCCCTCTGATCACAGCACCTTCATCCCCCGAGCTGCTGAAGAGGGAAGGACTTGGGAAGGAAGGGCTTGGGAAGGAAGGGCTTGGGAAGGAAGGGCTTGGGAAGGAAGGGCTTGCTCTCAGCACGTGGCAGCCGTGGATGCGATTTTCCTCCTTTCAGCTAACCGCTGCCATCTGCTCCAATTCCCCGATTACAGCAGCAGGGCTGGGGGTTGTCGGGCTGGCAGCAGGCGCTGGGGGAGAACATCAGCTCCAGCAGCAGTGACAGACCCGCAGGGGCTGGAGAAGCTCCCAGGCACCACGAGCTCGGCTGGCACATTCGTGGAAGGGGGGATGCACCCACTGCTCTCCCTGTTAATCATCCCTGGCCGTGCCCCTACCACGCCTACCCTCCCTGGGGTGCATTGCTCTGTGCCCCCCTGTGCCTGTGTCTGGCACTGAGGGTCGAACCCTCTCTTGGTTCTCTTTTTCGGAAGCCTTCTTGCATTTATCATCCCTCTCACGCCTGCATCAATGTTTTGGGAAGCCAGAGCTGGGCTACATCACTCATTTGGGCTGAAAATAGCTAACAGGCTGCGAGGCAAGCAGCAAATCCTGGCTTAGCTTCCCGAGGCTGTCAAAGTCAGCAGTGAGGGAGTCCCTTTCTGGTGACACCCAAGCTGTTCTTGCTGAACAGTGCCAGCCCGCTGCCATGGCTCCTCCTTTTCCATCCATCCCTCGCTCCGGCAGGAGGCTGGGAAGAGCCCGTGTGATTTCTCAGCCAGACCTCCTGCACTGCCCAGGCCAGAGGTTGCACCCTGCTAATAGGGGTCTCAGTGGTTTGGGCTGGAAAGTCACTTCTGATGCCCTGCTCTGAATTGCAGAGTATTTCTCGTATGCCTGGTCTTGGTCTAAGCAGGGACTCCCGCTTTCTTCTGGCAGGAAAGCACCAGGTGCTTTGCTGGTGTTCCTGGTGCACGCTGAAGAGGAGAAGCACTTGGTCAGCTCGGTTTGCCCGGGCACATCCCCCCGCAGAACTGTGACCCCGGCCCCAAGAGGAAGCAGATTTAAGTCCCTTGGGGCACTTACTCATCTCCTCCCAGCAGAGGGGACGGGCTGCTCAGCCTGCAGCTCACCCCGCGAACTGCCTCGAAAAGGGAAGCTTGTCAGTGAGTCACTGGGATGGAGATGGATTGTTCCCTAAAAACATAACTTACCTCCTCCCTGGACTTGCTTCACACAGGGTCATCAGGGACAAGGTCTGCTCCCAGGAGCAAACTCCTCTGGGGCTGGGTTTGGCTGCTTTTGAACTGCAGCAGCTGCCCAGCACTGGCCCTGGGCTCCTCTCTGCACAGCTCAGATGCTTTAACCTCCGTGAAGCACCCGCCGAGCCCACCTGGAGACCTTCAGGCAGAGCACTTTTGCCCGGTTCCTCCAGGTCCTGTGGCCGGGTGAAGACCAGGAGGCTCTGCAGGGCCCGAGCGTGCCGGGCGGTGCCAGCCCAGAGCTGCGTGCCAGCCTCGCCTTGCTGCGGAGCAGGGAGGGCGAACACAGCCCTGAGCCAAATGTCACACCCCAAGGCCAGGCTCACCTCCGATGGTACCGCTGGCAGGGCAACGGATGCTTTTTCTCCAGAGATCCTTGCTGGGGGAGAGGTTTTGGTATCGGTTGTACTCTCACTTGTGCATTTTTTCTGGCTTTGTCCATTGTGCCGCCGGAGTTGTGCAGGGGGTGCGCTCGCTTGCAGCAGTCTCCTGGAGGAGATACTTTGAGCATCTTCTGTACTTTCTCATAATTTGGCAGCTTCTGGTTGCTAAGCGCGTGGATCTCTGTCCTGGATTGGTGGGTTTGTTGTTATGGTGATGCTCCACGGACAAAATTAAGGGGAGGTGCTGTCGGATTCACCCGTTTGCTGTTGGCCTGACAGCTGCCGTGGCCAGCTGTGTTTTGGCCAGCCCCGCTTTGTGGACGGTGACTTTATTTTGTGTGCAGCATGCAGCAGGCTGACTTGTGCAGCGATTTACGCTGCCTGCAGCTGCAAGGCAAGTGGTGTTTACAGGGAGCCTGGTCCTGCGTGGGCCAACAGCAGAACGGGGTTCATCAGGGCTCGTTGGGTGTGTTGTAGGGCACCTGCAGGGTGACATCGAGGAGCTCCCTTGGCACCGGGAGCAGGCTCCAGGCTGCATTGCAAAGGGTCTCTGAACTTGCATGCCTTTCTCCTGCTGCCTGTAAAATGGGAATAGCAAAATTCTTTGTGCCTTGCCCATACACGTCATGGGAGTCCGTGGAGTTGCAGGTGATGTGGTTTGTTGGGGTGGCTGCTGGGGTGACCTGCGGCCCCCGCACCCCTTGCTAACCCTGTGCACGGTCACTGGCATGGACCAAGCCTCGCATTGCAGCAGCAGGCAGCCTCCCCAGGACAGCAGTGCTGCAGTCGGCCCCCTCGGCACTCGGTAAGAGCAGATCCAGACGCACCAGGCTGGGCACTTAAGCACGGGGCTGTTTGCCCACTTGCCTCAGCAGCCAGCCTTTAAACCAAAGCACTCTGTTGCTGAACTGCAGCGCTGGTCTCCGGGCAATGATTTCCACATGCCTGCGTGTGCACAAGGGATTGCTGTCCACAGGCAGGGGAGGCATTGAACACATTTTCTTTCCATGACTCGCTGCCTGCGCTACTATTGAATGTCAGGGCAGCGCAAAAGAGAATTGCCGCCTGGATGCAGCGACTGTAAAATATTCCCCGCAGACCTACGCGCGGCCACTGGCCTTGGAGCAGCACACATGCGTGCCCACGTGAGTGTAGTGGTGGGGAAAACGTGCCTGTGAGCTGCTGGGGATCTGGGGGGCTCCGCAGCTCAGCCACGGCTCTGCGCCGTGGAAGGGAGGTTGGAGGAGCTGCAGAAGGAAGCAGGTGAAATCCCCTGGAGCTGGCCTCTGTTTCCTCCGTGAATCAAGCACGTTCATGCTGCTGTCGTTTCTCCCATGCTCCAGTCTAGGCTGTCACCTTTAATATACTTCACGTACTTACTAGGGTTGCCAGGACATTTCTGTGACAGCGGTGGGCTGTGACAAGGGCTCCAAATTTCTCTCTAGCAAGATAGTGATGCCCAGCGGGCAGGGCACTGTTTGGTGACCATATGTATCTTCCTCATCTGGGTCTTACTGGGTCTGGAGCTTCGTTGTTTGGTGCATTTTTCAATATTTGTTCCGTTCAGCTCCCTGCTGAGCACATCCAAACACCTTCCCCTTTTTACAGGACTCCAGCCCCCTGGCTTGGACACCACGCAGGGGAGCCCCAGGCTCTGCAGGGCTCGGCACGGGGCCCGTGCAGCCTCTTGGGGTGGGTGGGCAGGGATTGAATTAAATGGGGGCTAACAGCTTACGGGGCTAACAGCTTACAACAAAAAATTGCCTGTCCTTACACCTGTTTGCAAGGGATGCTTTGCACCGTGCTGACAGAGGCCAGGCTGCTCCCTTCTCTGTGGTGCACCTGGAGGTGCTGTGACCTCTTAGGTTGGACTAGATGATCTTGGAGGTTTTTTCCAACCTAAACGATTCTGTGATTGTGATTCTCTGCTCAGCCCTTTGCAGTCAAAGCTGAACATCCCGAGCTGGCCGTGTCCCCTCTAAGGCAGGTCTGCCAGCCCCCTGCCCGTCCCACAGCTGCCCTGGGCACTCTCCCTCCCCTCTCCCGAAGCTGGCGCCGGGGCTGGATGCGGTGTCCCCGCTGGGGCCTCACCGCGAGGGAGAAAGGAGAGGATTTAATGCTTCTGGCTGGGAGCCATGCAGGGAGCATGCCTGGGGCAGGGCGTAGCTCTGCAAGACGAGCGCTGCCTTGGCCCTAGCGCCGTGTCCGTCCCTGCAATGCCCCCATGGCCCCGTCCTCGGACAGGTTTGCATGGGGTCAAGGGGTGACAGTGGCGGCTGGCACCCTCTGCTTGGTCTTGCACGGCTGGGATGTGCTTTCCCCATCGCCCCCAGGCTGTGCCAGCCCCGCGGCTTGCGGTGGTCTCTCCGACATCCCTGCAGCAGTGTCTGCTGACAGGGAAGGTTCTGGAGAGGAACGTCCCTAGCAAACCCCTTGGGTCCGTGATTAAAATGCTGCTCAGGATGCCGCAGCCTTCCCTGCCGCTCCCGAAAAACACCCCCGCCTGCATGCTGCCTGCAGCCTGCAAACAGAGGCAGCGGCCCCGCAGCCCAGCACTGCACCCGCTGTGTTTTACGGGGGTGGGCTGCAGGAGGGGAGGCCAGTGAGGCTAGTGGCATGCAGAGAAGGGCTACCACCCTGGGCTACGTGCATCACGGCTCCCCTGGGTGCAGCATCCGGCTGCTGTGCCCATTTGGATGGAGCCTCCCTGCCTGCTGCCCTCCTTCACACCCCAATTCTTTCCTCTCCCCAGCCCCATCCGCAGCTGGGCTGAGGAGCTGTTTGCAGAGGTGGGAAGCACAGCCCACGTGTCTTCAAGAGATGCGATTTATATCAAAAGGGAGAGTGTGACCCAGCACTCGCTTGGCTGCAGCAGGAGAGTGACACACTAGGAAATGCAAAGTGCAAGCATTTGCTGAGCAAAATCTCCCCCGGCATGAGCTGAGGAGAGCACAACCATGGACTTACACAAAGCCTTGGAGTTTCCCAGACAGTCCTACTTTTTTTATAAAATACTCCTAACTGCAGCGAGCCTATTTTCACCCCTGATCTCTCCCCTCTCCCGGAACCATACGAGGCTGTGTGATTTCACCGTGACAATACAAAAGGGGAAAACAACAACCACAGAGCCCGAAGTAATTTCAGAAAAAAACTCCCGAGAAGCAAGCATGCCTGCCTTTCGCTCAGCCATTAAGTTGGCGTGTTTGAAAAACGCCCTGCAGGCACTGCCTTGCACCCGCACTGCTGCCTAGGGCAGAGGCATCCACCAGTGGGTGCCAAGTCCAACAGCAGCGACCTCAGCCCATGCTGCCCTTTACAGAGCACACATTAAGGGATAGTTTGCTTTGGGCTATTGCTGGTGGACCGGCCCCAGCCCCATTACGCAGTGTAAGTCTCGCTGGTACCGTGTTTCTGTGCCTGGGAGCCGTGCTGGGCTCTTGTCCCACGTGCTGGCACCCGTCACCCCTAAGGCAGCTCCTCTGCTGTCAAGCCTTGGAGCACACAGGTCTAGGAATCGCTCTCAGCTGCCTGCTTTGCCTCTCCACATCCTCCTCCCAAAGTCATCCCTGTCAGGGTTACAGCGATCCCTTCCTCGGCACGGTGATTATTGTAATTTATGGTTATGAGGAACGTCACGCACCAATGGCAGTCCGTGTGACACAGCCGCCCAGCTCGTGCCTCCGCCGCTAATTGCGTGTAACGTTCCTGCCCTTTGCACGTTGCCCGTTTCTCTTGCACAGCTGGGCTCTCTGGCCATCTCCGGCCCGGAGGCTTCCTTTCCTTAATTAGCCATCGCTTGTGCTGGGGATCTCCTCGGCTTTCTGTTTTAAATGGACTTGCAGTGCCAGGTGGTCTCGTGGGGCTGGAATGGCACAGCAGTTGTTGTGTCACGGGCTGCACCACGCTGGGAACGGTGCAGAAGCGTTGGAGACATCTGACCCCGGAGCCAGCACCCCTCCAAAGGGAGGAGAGGGCTGGGGCTGGCAGCCGGGGGCATGCCGAGCGCATCCGGACCGCGGGACTGTAGCAAACGCAGCTAGCGAGCCAGTTTTTGCAGGCGGTGCCCTAAAGGGAGCGTGATGGCCAACGTCACCCGGAGCTGCCGTTGACTTTGCAGCCCACATGACCAGGTACACATTGACCAGGGGTGAAGGCAGGGCAGGCTTTCATGCCGAGAGCCTGCACATTGCACCTCCGGGGCTGCATCCTCTGTTGTTGCTCCCCAGGCCCTGCAGAGCAAAGGATGCGAATCCCCTGGTGCAGGTGGGGCCGTGAGGAGCAAGCTGCTCGCCCCCTGGCACAGGAGAAGGTGCCTTGTCCCTGCTGCAAAGTCATCGAGCCCCAGCTGTGCTCGGGGCAACGTGCCTCAAGCTTGAAGTCCGCTCCTGGGGGGCGGTTCCAGTCCAGAGCTCGTTCGTTCAGCCCTGCTCGGCTGAGTCTCAGCTCACGTGCCCCCGACATGAGCTGGTGCCGGGTATTTTGCCCCACAGGCAGAGCAAGCATTACTAAAGGCTTCATGTTTTAGCTGGGTGTTGCCATGGGACAGGTTTAAGTGAAGAAATAAAAGGGAGTTTTGAGCAGCCTGGAAAGCATCCCGGTCCTCCATGGGGGCTCAGCTCTTACATTTCTGCAGTGCCATCTGTGAACCACTTCCCCGCTCCTCCGAGTGTCTCCCAGCAAAGTTGATGGTTCTAATATAGCAAATGAGAGTCAACAAGTCCCCCAGGACTCCCACGTTCAGAAAGGAAAAGGGAAAAAGGAGTTCTGGCAGCAGCAGAACTAAATGAGCCCGAATTTGTCTCTTCTGGACAGCCTTCCTTGTGGACTCACGTTGCCTGGAAGGAGCAGATCCCACATACTTCCTGGGGTAGGATTTCTCCCCAGAGACCTTGTGCCTCCTCTCTTCCTCCTCATCAGCTCTGCTCTGGCCTCTGGGTGCCTGCACAGATGGGTTTTGTCCCGTCCCTGCACGGGTGTCCTGCTGCATCCCTCTGCCTTCCCCAGCCACGTTGAACCTCCTGCGCATCCCTCAGATCTAAGCATAAAGCACATTAATTACAAAAACTCTGCTGACAGACAGGTCGGTCTGCGGGGGGAGGGCGAGGATTAATACAGCTGGGGATATAAGAAATTAATTAGTTTCAGACAGACAACGTTGGCACCTCCAGTCAGCCTAATTTATTTCCACGGCCCGTCTAATTTTGGCAAACGGGGAATGTTTGGCTAAATATGAGGCAATAATAAATAGCTGGCGTGGAAGGTGAAGCTGCCACTAAAGACGTAGCCTCGCTGGAGTGTCGGAGGCTGAAATTCCCGGGGCTGCCCTCGGGTGGGGACCACGCAGCCATCCCCCCCCGGACACCCCCCTGCACCGGGCAGCCACTTTCGGCGGAGGCTGCGGGTCCCGGGGGCGCCCTGCAGCGGGCACCGGCACCTCGGGGCTGCCCCCGCTGCCGGGCATCTGCCCCGGGACGAGGAGGAAGAGCCCGGGGGGGTGGTGGTGGGGGGGAATTCCCGGCCCGCAGCATCCCGGCACGGCCCCGACCGGGCTCTGCTCGGCCCCGGGCTGCGGCGGGGAGGAGCCAGCACCGGCACCGGCACCGCGCCGGGTCCTGCGGCAGCACCGCTCCGGCTCCGGCACCGCTCCGCTTCCAGCACCGGCACCGCTCCGGTTCCGGCACCGGCACCACTCCGGCACCAGCATCGGTACCGGCACCGCTCCGCTTCCAGCACCGCCAGCGGGCACCACTCCGGTTCCAGCGCCGGCACCGACCCCGCTCCAGATCCCAGCACCGGCCCCGCTCCGATTCCAGCACCGGCACCGCTCCGGCTCCGGTACCGCTCCGGATCCCAGCCCCGGCCCCGCTCCGGTCCCAGCCCCGCTCCTGCTCCCAGCCGCGGCCCCGCTCCGGTCCCAGCCCCAGCCCCGGCCCCGCTCCCCCTCCGGCCCCGGCTCCAGCCCCGGCCCCGCTCCCAGCCCGGCCCCGCAGCGCCGCCCCCGCCCGGCCCCGGCCCCGGCCCCGGCCCCGGCCCCGGCGAGGCGGCGGAGGAAGGAGGAAGGAGGCAGCGCTGCCGCGGCCCGGTGAGTGCCGGGGGGAGCCGGGCTGGGGGGGGACCCCGAGCCGGGCAGCCTGGGCTCGGGGGCTGGGGCTCCCTCTTCTGCTTTCGGGGCTGTTGGGGAGGGGACGGCAGAAGTTGGAGGCGCGGTGAGGGAGGGCTCAGCTCGGACCAAGCGCGGCGAGAATTTCCAGCGGTCTGCCCGCTGCTGGAGGAGATCCCTGAGCGCGTTTCGGTGCTGAGCGTGGGTTAGGGAGCCCTGCTCGGTGATTTCCCCCCAGTCAGCTCCTCCAGCGTGTGCTGCTCGCTGGGGGGCCCAGCACAGGTTGGGGGGGGGGTGAGGGTGGCCCGGAGGCTGCGGGGGGCCACGCAGCTGGCTCCGGTGTGGAAGTTCGCGGGGCTGCTTGCAGGAACCACACGCTCTGCCCGGCGTGCTCCTTGCACTGCTGCCTTGTGCCCGTCGCTATCGGCCACGTCCCTCCGAGGCGCCTGTTGCTGAGCTCCCGGGGTGCGGAGCAAGGAGCTCCCCCCAGGCAGGACTGCGGGGAGCTGGTGCCCCTGCCATGCCAGCACCCGTGCCAGTCCGCCTTTAACAAACCAGCTCCCCTCTCAGTGAAAATAAACTGGAAAGAGCCTGCAGGCTGCTGGGCGCGATGGTGGCACGAACTCTGAAAGGAGAAAGCATCAGAGGTGGGCCTGAGGCTGCTGGCGAGGGGCTTTTTGTGCTCTGCATCAACCAAATGAACCATGTGAGCGGTGTGCTGGGGTTGGAAGAGTTTGGGGGGGGGGGGGAGAGCTTTGGATGAGCAGCAGGCAGAGAGGTGGTGCTATGGATGAGGTCTGTGAAAGGGCCAGTGCCTTCAGACAGGACCCGTGTCCTGCTTTGATTTCCTCCTGGGTGGTAACGGGGCAGCACGTAGCGCTGCGATGCGTGCTAACACACAGCTGAAATGGGGTAAATGCAAGCGGAGTCTTGTCTTCCAGCCTCACGCGGTTGTGACAGGGCATCTGGGTCACCCCAGCCGTGCAGAGGTCATCCGAGGCAGTTCCTGTGATCCTGGGAGGGTTCCCCTGATGCAAACGCCGGGCTGTGGTGGCAGTCGGTCAGTTACTGGCATGGGGACACACGGGTCTCAAAGTGCGTTCATAGTCGCACATAGCAGCATCCTGTCCTCTGGGAGATACAAGCACGTCGGTGGGACACGACACGTCCAAGAGCGAGGTGCAGAGAAGGAAGAGGCAGGGATAGAAGCTGGGAACCTGGTTCAACAGCTGGCATGGCCTTGAAACTTTTTGTGTGTGAGGCATCCAGCTCTCAGTTTGCTCTGATTTTCAGACTCTCTTTGACTGTCATGCCAGAAGATTTCTGTGCTGGTTTTGGTGCCTGTACTGCAGGACCACTTCCTTCTGATGGGAGGGTTTGCAGATTTCAGATTTGTTCCCAGGCGCCCAGACTTATGCACAGGGTCTGAATGAAGATAATTAATAAATCAGTAGTGGAATAACCTCCCCAGCAATGACTGGGTGTTCCTTCTCTCTTAACTGCTTGGAAGAGCAGAAATGTTACAGCTGAAGAGCAGCGCTCCAGTGATCTGACTGTCCCTGGCCGTGCCGTGGATTCTCTCTGACCTTGGACCCGTTGCTGTATCCCCATGTCTGAGTCTCCATCTGTTAACACTTGACCTTGTTTTGTTCTCGCAGGTTTGCTCCCTGAGATCTGTAGAGCTTTGGGATGCTGGCAGAGCTAGGCATGGAAGTGCTAAAATGCTCGTTTCAACGCCTGAAGGTCCCTTTCACCAAACAAGCTCCCTTTGTGGTCCCTTGAATGGACCCTTCACGTAGGCTTCGCTGGCAAGAGCGTGACAAAGCGAAGCGAGGGTGTCACATAGCCAGGCATTACAGGTGACCGAAATGCAGCAGACGTGCCCTTTTTCCTGGCTTCCAAAGTAGCTATTTTAAATCTTTAGCTGCTGCCTTTCGTGTGCACTCACTGCCGCCGTCGCTGTGTCTGTCACAGCTGGGCACGGCTGGGCACGGCGGCCCTGCAGGTTTGGCCTTCTGCTGCTGGCACTGTAAGCAGACAAGATAGATGAAGGCAGCTTCACTTTGCATATGGGAAAGTGGAGAGACAAACGGCTTGCTCCGGGTGCGGCAGGGAGCCTGTGGCAGTAAGGGAGCTGAATTTTGACCTCCCAAGTGCGCAGGATCCCTCCTTTTGCTCTGTCCTACGTGGTGCCCCCAGCCACTTGGTGAGACAGAAACCCGTGTATTTACTTCACGTATGTCGTGTATGCATTAAGATATTAATGCTGCAGTTTCCACTGAAACCATCCCCTTGGTCTGGCCTTCTGGAGGGAAATCAATGTTTGGTCATTCCTTGTAAACCCCGAGACATTCCTCTGGCTTCCTTACAGACCTGAGGTTTGGGCCAGGAGCTCTGAGAATCTCCAGAAAACCTGGGCCGTATGTTTGGAGTCACGTCCAAATGATTTTAGGAGTTGCCAGGAGGGTTTATACTCACTAAAGGCCTCCCAAATTCTCATTCCACACTCGGGAGAACTGAGGCAAAGCAGCAACTCCGTGGCATTGGCAGCGGGACAGGGACTCCGGGCTCTGGGGACAGCGACAGAGCTCAGAAAAGCTCCGAGCCCAGCTTGGCGTGAGTTTCACTCTGGGTAATTAGTGAAACCCCGAGAGGTCAGCTCTGCCCCTGCTTGATGACGTGCCCTTGGTTCGCATCCATACAGATAGACAAACAAGAAAAGGTCCCTGTTTAAAAGGCCCTTTAACCCCTTTTAGCAAACTCTGCCCAGGCAGAGGTTTGACCTGCTGAATTTGCTTTTCTCCAAATTAACTCACTTCTGCTGTTTGTAGAGGGAAAACTGATAGCAGAAAGCAACCTGTTGATTAATGTAGATGTGAAAGGCTAGATTACAATCGGGTGAACAATTAACTTTGCAGAGTCGATCTGTAATCAGATGAAGCATCTTTTGCTCTCTCCTACTATGCCTAATCAAGGTTTCTTTTCAGGTAGCGTTTTGCCCGCAGCCAGCACTGCTCATCTGCTGCTTGTTTGCTCAGCCACTCACAATCTCGGCTCCTATCTTTGTCTAGCCAGCCTGGCTGAAAAAGAAGCCAGTGTGAAATTGTTTTCAAGCCACAGAGCAGAGCAAGCAAGCCTCCAGAGATAGCTGGGGTTGGCCTGCACTGCTGACACCACTGCAATATCTCATCTCCTTTGATTCTTTCTTTGCCTCCCTCCTTTCACGTGGCTTGTTTGTGCTCCATCTCCAGTCACAACCTGAGATCGGTATTCTCTTGCCTTCTGGGTCTCCTCGCTGTTTTAGGGATGAGCTCCAAGCCGCCACAATTAAGTCTCCACTTCTGCAGCCAGACTTGGTGCTCTGCGTTCCCAACGGGAAGAGCCCACAGGGCTGATCCCTGCTGAAACCCTGACCCTTTTTGCACCTGAGCAGCAGCTGGGCTCCTGCTAAAATTCTCACTCCTGTGCTGAATACTTAATGACCCACAGCTTGAAGAGCTGCAGGAACACAGATGACAGAGCAGGAGGCTTCCCCAGGTTTTGGGGCAGTTGCTCCCGGGAGTTGGATTTGGGCACTTTTTGCTTGCGGTGTTTCTGTGCCACCATCTCGTATCAGGTACTGTCCCTGCGGCGCTGGGGGGATAAATAACTTGCAGAGTGCTCACACTGTGGAACTGAGGGCTGTTTGACCCGCTGTTTTCAAAGATTAATGCTCCTTGCTTTTTTGGGAAGCAGGCCTCCCGGAGCAGCTCAGGTGGGGGCATTTCAGAGCATCCCTGGCTGCGCGCAGACCGCTGCGGTCTGTCCCTGCGTCTGCTGCTGACCTGCTGGGAGCCTGGCTCTCTATTGTGCTTCCCTTTTATCTCCCTTTGTGGATTTAAATCAGGAGCATTTGGAAGCAGGGACAGTTTCTCATCGCTGCCTTTTGCACGGTAGTCCTCAGTCTCTGGGGCCAGCATAATGAAAATAATACGTAACGCGAGTAGCGAATTTCTGATGCGATGCCATCGGTGCCTGGTACCGGTCACCTCTGCCAGCCCCGTGGGAACACATGGTATCATCAGAGCTGTTAGTGCTTGTGATGCACAGCGGAGGAAGTAAACAGGATGGAGCAGTGCAGGGTTTGCTGCCCTTTTAGTAGTACATGGAAAGGGAAGGTGACGGTGCACGGCTTCTCTGTACCTGGAAGGAATGGCACTGCTAATGAGGGCACTTCGTTGCAAATTAATGGAGCATTTAATTCGATTATTGTGTTACTCTTTGTTTGCTACACCCATACAATTCACCCTCATGACACCCTTGAGCTGGCACTATCATCCCCATTTATCAGATGGGGAAACTGAGGCCAGGAGCGTATTCCTGGCCCTGGCTCCCAAACCTGAGGTCTAAGCAAGTCTCCAGTGCTGCTGCTTTGTGCTGGGCTGGAGCTGAGAGCTGGTCTCTCGCTGGGGTCTGGGGAGCTCCCCCAGAGGGACACTGCTGTGACAAGAATTTTATTTCTCTTCTGGGCACCTGTTCAGCCTTTCCTCACGACCTGACATGCAGGGAAGTGTTTTATTGCAGAAGGCTTCTGCGTGATCTCGCTCCCCCTCCCTCTCTTTCTTCCCCAACCTCTGAAATGCCTGGCTGATTCCTTTAAAACAACCCCAAATTCCCCAGCCGGGGGCTTTGGAGCAGGGCAGGGGGCTGGGTTTGGCTGGGTTCACAGAGTGCTGCTGTGGGTTTGATGACTTTTAATTGAATTGCTAAATTAGAAAGAGGAGACTGTTGAAGCTGATCAGGAGCACTGCAGCCTCGGAACAAATCAAAATGTGCCTTTTTTGGGAAGCAGCAACACTCCAAGCCTTCTGCTTGTTTCTGCCGTTTCTCTATTTTGGTTTAAACAGTTTATTTCCACTCAGTCTAGTTAATTATTTGATAAGCGTTGATACGCTGGAACCACCTGGGGGCTGTGATTTATGACCCCCACTAGATTTAGCTGCACCCCCCCTCACCGTCGCTCCTCCATCGTGCCCGCTTCTCCCCGCGCTGCCCACTCTTGAAGCCGTCTCTATTTTTAGTTGCTGAATCTGATGAGGTTTGTGAACGGGAGCCGTAACTCTGCGAACATGCACGCGCATATAAATTCACGTATGGAGGTTTTTTTGTTGTTGTTTCTTGTGTTCCAGCATGGAGCTCCCCTGGGAGCATGGTTTTACGCTGCCTAGCGTGGCTTGAATTGTCTGGGGGAAAGCCTCTTAGGCTGGCAGCTTATGCACTGAGCCTGTGCTGGAGCAAGTGCTGCTGATCTGTAGGTACCAGAGACGTAGCTGGGGGCCTACCGGGGTCTACAGTAGCACTTTGGTTCCTTTTTTTTTTTTTTTTCGTCTTTCAGACTCTGAATATCTAAAATTGCCCAGAGAGGCTGTGGATGCCCTATCCCTGGAGGTGTTTAAGGCCAGGCCGGATGGGGCTGGTGGGAGGTGTCCCGAATTGGGTGATCTTTAAGGTCCCTTCCAACCCAAATCGTTCTGTGATTCTGTGAAAATCTGGTTTGAAGGGTGTCGTAGCCGCTGAGGTGACCTCTTTTCACCCAGGAAATGTGTCCTCCTATCGCACCTGCCCGTGCGGTTGGGTTAAACTGCTCCCTGCCATGCTTCACCAGGCACCCGAGTGTAAGTCAGCGCTGCTCCGCTGAAGTCAGGGGACCCACAGCAGCACAAGGCGTGGTGATTTTGGCACCAGCCAAGGCTGTGAGCATCACAAAGCCTCTCCAGTTTCCTTGTAGGATCTGTGCTGTGATGTGTGCTGTCACCTAGATGGCACGGAGGGCTGGAAGCTACCCGCTCATTTCTGCAGCGCCAGCATCGCCGCTGGCCTGGCGGAGAGCGTGCTGCCGAGGCTCAGGCAGGGTCTGCTCCCAGAACGCCAGGTCGAGGCAGCAGGGATCTATAAAGAGCAGAATGAAGATGGAAATGGTGCTGAGGTAGTGGTCTGGAGGCCGGATCCAGTGCTGGATCTCCTGGATGCTTTCCTGGCTCTACCACTGCCTTGCTGTTTGGGTTTGGGTGAGTTGGGTCCCATCTCTGTGCCTCCGTCTCTGAGGGGGGATAGTGGCCGAATTCACAGCTTGGCTGAGGTATTGGTGAAATGCTTGGGTGTCCTCAAACAAAGTCATCGGAGGGGTGAGGAGCTGCTCCTGTGTTACTTTAGGCATAAAAACCTTTCCAGCATCTGTTCTTCATGCCTCAGATTGGAGCAGTGATTGAAGTGTGAGGAGAATCTGCTACGGATGTTCCCGAGGGCCGGTCAGCGTGTAATTATTAACTAACTGCTGCACGGTAATTGCTGTGCCACAGCCTGCAGGAAGTATAGGCGGTCAGGAACACACTGTATCTCACAAATCCCAGCCTGCTCTTATCTGTCCTTTGTATTTTGCCCATCACGGTGGTATCTGACTTGCAGCCCTGCCCATCAGGCTCCCAGGAGGGACGTACCCAGCTGGGTACCTCTGCCTGCTCTTTGCTTTCAGTGTTTGCAGCCGGGGGACTGAAGGCCAGTGTTCATCCAGAGCAGGGAGCAGCTGCATCCCGGGCGGAGGCAGCAGGGAGAGCCTCTCCTGCAGGTCTGCCAAGGTCCTGCTTGAAGAAGACCACATCTAGGGGCGAGCTTCGCAGCCCTTGCGATCTGCCTCTACAACGGCAGCATTGATCCCGTCTGTTTTGGGAGCGTGGCACCGGCCAGAGGAGGGAAACGAGCAGCCCTGGAGGCTGAAAGCCTCCGTTTGTCCCCAGAGCAGGTTCAGGGCTGCTAGCAGAGCTGCACTGGGGGGACCACCTGTGATGGCACGTGTCCCGAGCAGAGCTGGCCATCATTTGGGGTCCCCAGGGACCCTGGAGAGCCCGTGTCACCCCTCACAGCAGACAGAGCAGGGGCAGGACCCGTGCAGAGCCCATCAGCTGGCCCAGCCCTGGTGTATTTTGCTTTTAGAGGTAGAGCAGGAGTCTGAAACGCTGCCCGGTGTGGAGGAAACCTCTGCAGGGCCAAGCCACACTGCAGGCTTGTGTGGTCGAGGCAAGAAACCTCCAAGGGACGCCTCAGACTGCCCCGATCGGAAGAGCCAAGGGGTTTGTTTTTCCGCCTGTTTTGGCTTTTGATGCAAGGCAGAAAACTGCTCTGAGGTGGGGAGGATGGGTTGTCAGGGCCGCCGCAGGCTGCATGAAAAGTCCTGCTCAGCACCAAGGGCTGCGCCTGTGGCCGAGGGGACATGGGGACACGGGGACCGAAGCCGCAGCAGCACAGATTGAGTATTGCATTTGCCGGCTGCCTCCAAACTGTTTTCAGCTTCTTTGAAGGGGCTCAGAAATGCCAGGATGGTCTGGGGCACCTGGGCAGCCTCCCAGCACCTGGGCTTTAGGCAGAAATTAGCAAACACTATTTGCAATGTAAATGGGTGTGTGTGAGACAGGATGAAGAGGGGAACGTTACCTGCTCGGGAGTCTGAAGGAGGCAGAACCGGCAGATCTAACGCTTTTTGGTCGTACCCAGGGGTTGCGTAGTGTCTCATCCAGAAGACAATTAAAAATGCAAAGAGCGCTGCTGTGTCCCAAAACTGCTCTCTCCATCAAGTGAGCTGTCACAGCACGCGCCCCCCAGCACCACCGGCACAACCCTCCCAGCACCATCCTCCTGCTTCAGCAGTAACCCTGAGAGCCCCTGGAAGGAGCAGCAGCAGGGAGGAGCTCTCCTGGCGCTCCGGCTGCTGCCCTGTCCTAGGGAGCTGGGGCTGGGTTGAGCTGCGGTGCCCCTCGTGCTGCCCAGACCCTCCCAGCCCCAGGCTGCAGCTCCACGGGGACGGAAACACATTTCTTCTGCGCAGGAGGTGCGGGGAAAAGGTCCACGTCAGTCGTTTTAATTCCCTGAAAACATGACACAGTATCTGAGGGAGAAGGCGTGTTTTTATAAATTACCATTAGCAGCGTGTGTTCTATTTAAGTACTTAATCCCTTCCAATCCCTTCCTATTAACGATTAATTGTGCAACTAATCGCACCATGATAGCAGCACTGCAGGCCAGGGGGTTGCGGTGGGCGCAGGCAGCACAGGAGAGGAGAATTGGGTGGGAGGGGGCGGCACGGCTCAGCTGATGGTCTGCCGCGTGAACACCAGCCAAATTTCCCGTTTCTTTGGGTCTCAGGATT
The DNA here is from genome assembly GCF_964034855.1 of Anser brachyrhynchus. Lineage (NCBI taxonomy): Eukaryota > Metazoa > Chordata > Aves > Anseriformes > Anatidae > Anser > Anser brachyrhynchus. Next base: position 2,719,095 of record NC_137720.1, on the reverse strand, counting down.
ATAATCCTTTCTTATCTCGAGCGGTTTCTGTGAAGCACACAGCTTATCGGCTTGTGAGGCAGGAGAGGAGCAGGACTGAACACAAGCGAGCGAGCTCTGAGTGCTCCTGCTTGATGTAGTCCCTTCTCATCTCCCTTCCCGAGCCTGGAGCCCCCTTGACTCTAGCGGCTTGTTGCCGAGCACCACGTGGAAGTGTGGGTGTGCTCTGTTTTTGGGGGGAAATGTCTGAAATTGTTTCAGGACTTCTGGTGTCCTACAAGAGGGCAGGAGGATGCAGGCCACAGGTCAGCCAGCGTCCACTAGCACCTATCCTTCCCTAGCAGTGCCAAGGACTGGTGAGTCTAGCCGTGTGTGTTCCTGCAGGAGATCTCCCTCCCTCCCTCCCTCTCTTCCACTCTGTTTATCTCGTTCTGCACTCTGTTATCTCCCCCATTGCCAAGGCTCGTGCAGAAATGCATCGAGTTTGTCAAGGACAGCAAAGCTGGGGGAGCCCGAGCCAGTCCGCAACGAGAACTGGGGGGGTTCGGAAAGAGGAGCAGGGAGGTGGCTTGGGAGGGAAGAGATGGGATGGGAGGGGAAAAACGAGGTTCAAAAAACAGATTCTGTCTGTTAAAAACCATCAGCTGCACTTGCTTTGTGTGCCATTCTCATGACTGACACCGCAACTTTCAGGACACCAAGCTGGGGCTTGGCCTGGCAAAGCAGATGTTATTTACAGTTTAATAAGGAACAAGGTTTATCTAAACAGTGAGCGCTCGCTGAGTTCCCAGATATGCGTGAAATGTTGCCCTCCATAGGGAAGTGAGCAGAGGTTCGCAGGCACTGAGGCATGCCTGATCTGTTTGTACATCTGGGATATCTCCCTCTGGTACCCAGGCAGGTCGGAGTGGGGGTTAACATGAACATGTCGTAGTGGTGGGGGTTAGCTGCAGCGGGGTGGCTTCCTCTGGGCAGCGCAGAAGGACAGTGGGATTCCCTGGAAGGCAGCACCTGGGATGTAGCAGGACAGTCTGGTCTGCTGGCACGTCTCGTCCTGGGCTGCCAGGAGACGTCAGGCCACCTGGGGACATCAGGATGAGGAGCAAAGCACGGGGAGCTCGCTGCGTCTCGCACCAGCCTCCTGCCTTTCCGCTCTCCTGGCTCTTCCTCTGGAAGTTGGTGGAGGGGGCAAGGCCGTTACTGAGAAGGGTTTTGGGCTCTGGGCACAACCTGGTTGGCAACCCCCAGATCTCAGAAAGTGGAGCTGCCCATCTCCTGTCGATTGCTGTGCTCAGATCCCATCTGGAGCTGGACCGTCCGAGGATCCGCTTCATTTGCTTGCGCCGGTTGTTCCCTGAGACGTTTGCTACTGTGAAAATCTCTCTGTTTGTTTCTGCATTATTCCTTCCCTGCGTGTGGCCCAGACAATGTCTGGTTTTCACTGCGCTGCCCAGCCCCTGGCTCTTTGCAAAGTGCTTCATGCGCAGAAAGAAGGCGCGCGGTGTTCTTGCGGCTCTATCAGCCCTGAGATCTGAGAAGCCACGGGAAGAGAGGAGGAGAGGAAGGGACACTCGGCTCCTCTCGGAGCACAGGGAAAAGCTGCCAGCTTCGGGATGGGCAGGGGGTGCAGGGGAGCTCAGCACCCAGGCAGCACCGCCGAGCTCTTGCAGAGTCCAGTGCTTCGTAACCCATCTCACTGGGACCCCTGGCAGCCACCTGCTGGTTCGGGGGGCTGCTTAACCCCCCTGTGCTGCTTCAGGGGGCTGCTTAAACCCCCCCAGCCCCACGGTGCTGCCCACCTGCACAGCTGCCCCCGGCTGGGGCTCAGCACCGCTGCGGGAGCCCTGGTAAGGAGGGAATAAAAGGGCTCGCAGCATCGCTGCTCCCATTCTGGAGGAGACGGGGATGCCAGGAGTAATTACAGCTTGTGCTGTGCTTTGAAATCCTCCGATTCCTCGAGCGTTGGCTCGTTGTGCTCCTACCTGTGTGGCTGCGTCTCTGAGCACGAAATGCACAGGCACACGTGCGCAGGGCCCTCCGAGGATGGGTGCACAACTGGTTTAAGATTAAATACCAGATTAGCGCAATCCTTGGCAGGGAAGCAGACTTGCAGTGTTTGCTCACTACCTTGCTATCATGTGACTGTTCCGGAGCTTTAAATAAAACAGATTTGAAACGCTGCTGCAAAGAGTTTTAGGTGCCTAATGCCGAGCGGTGGGACCGCTGCTCCGGGGCGCAGTGCTGGGGAGAAACCCCCCAGCAGCTGGTGCCGGAGTGGGGAGCAGTAGTTCAGGAACACCGGCTCCTTTCATTCATTTCTTTTCCTGTTGCTGCAGAAAGATCCGTCCGAGCGTGGCGTGGGGCCGCTTTATTAGCAGGGTTGGCTCCAAGGAGCTCCTGGGTCTGAGCTCCCGGTGGGAGGAAGGCGCCTTAATCCCCTCGGAGCTGTTTGCGGAGTCTCCGCAGCTCCTCCTCCCCGTGCCGGGCTGGGTGCACAAAGCCGTGTTTTGCCTCCCTGCCGAGGGGTGCCGATGGCCTGCCCGGGGGGCTGAGCGGCACAGACCCAGGTATTTGCAGCGGGTGGGGAGCGTGACGGGCAGAGGGACGGTTTGGAAGTGAGGTTCGTGGCAGCAGAGCATGGCAAGCTGGGCTCCGTGTGCTTCTGTCCGCTCTCCTCGAAAATGCAGGGTGAGAGCTGAGCTGCTCATTGCTCTGACTGCTCGTGGTGGTGCTCCTTATGAACATTGGGCTTCTGGTTTTGTTAAAACCATTTTCTCTGGGAAATGAGGTCCTGTCAAGACCCTTTGATGCCACGGTTGCCCTGGTAAGGCTTTTTGTGGGAGTCCAGTCCTTGTTTCTCCTCCCCACCTTTTTGGTGCGTGCTGTCTGCTGTCCCCCTCCGTTTCCTCCGAGGTAGTTGCGTGGAATTTGAGAAATGCGGCGTCGGGTGTACAGGATGTAATTTGTTTCCTTAAATACCCTCCCAGGAATGCCTTCAGCAGGGGACTGGGCAGGGCTGTGCGATCCCCCAGCATGGCTTTTGGAGCAGGGGCAGCGTGGCACCAGCTGCAGTGGTCGTGGCTGTGGGCAGCAGGTCCGAGCCCCTGCCTCTGGCTTCCCCCAGCCTTTGCTGGTGCCCTTCCTTGCAGCCCTGTGCCAGGAAGAGAGGGCTTGGTAGATGAAATTAGGGGTCACAGGGAAAATCAGAGTATTTTCTGGTAGGGAGACTGCTGCTTCTGTGACCACTGCAGGAAAGCAACTCCTGGCTCTCCGTGAGCTCGCCTGCACGGCACTTGCAGAGCAGCGAACGAGCTCGCAGCCTGGGGAGCTCTGTGTGGGCTGGGGAGGGAATGAAAGCTCCAATTACAAAAAGAAAAGGAAAGAAAACAGCAATTAAGAAGCCGGCAGACCCTGCGTACCCTGTGCTGGGTGAGGGTGTGGGTGGCAGCGTGGCGCAGCTTCCTCCAGGGGGACGGAGCCGCAGGTGTGCTGGGGGGAGGCTCGGAGGGGCTCGGTGCTCCTGCGCCAGGGATCTCCTCCTGCATGGATCCTCCTCCCACCTGGCGATAAAGGCAGGGCAGGTGCTGACAGCCTGGGCCGCAGGTTAAACACTCCTGGGAGAGAAAAGAAGGGGCTTTGTGCTGCTGACACCGAATTTCGTTGGCAGCAGGAAGCTGGCACCCCCTGCGCTGTCTGTCTGAGCTGCCTGGGACCTCTGGCTGCCAGCTATGGGGGGGGGGCAGCGTTTGGTTGGTGCTTTGGGAGCGTTCAGCGGGATCGGTGAACACTTTATTATCTGTGCTTATATATTCAGGAGCCTCTGAGTGCTTTGGGACGTGGTGTGATGGCCAGGTAACGGGGAAGCGATGCTGGGAGAGGGCAGCACAGGACCCCGGGTCTCAAGGGGCTCCTAAAAGGTGCAGGCGGGCGTCCCAGCGAGGTCCTGGTGGCACAGCAGGGAGAGCCAATCTGCCTGGGGTGCAGCTTGGGTGCTGTTAGATAACTGTCAGCCAGTAATCAGCTGGGTGTCATAAAAGGCAAGAACCAGGCTGGCTTTTGCTGCGAGTGTTGCTCTCCGGCAGTTCCGTGTGCTGCTCTTCCAGCAGCTACTCACCGCGCTAGGGACTCGGCAGACGCACGGCGTGGTGCTTGGGAGGGACGCGCCTGCGGGGTAGGAGAAGGATGAGAGGAGAACGTGGTTCACGGAAAAGGGGTGACAATAGCTAAATGTCCTGCGGCAGATCGGCAGCACCTCCGGGAATATACCTGAGCTCTGGAGTGCTGCTTCTCTGGCAGCCCCAGCTTGGCTCTTTGCCTCCAGACAGCTCATTACAGCCCGGGTCTCCTGGCCGTGGCGTAGCACCGTGGGGCAGTGCTGCCATCGTGGTGAGTGCTGCCAGACATGTGCCCTGCGTGCCCAGCTGACGGCAAATTCAACCTCAATAACTGAAATAGCTCCTGCTGCAAGATGAGCATCTCCTGGAGCCCAACACAACCCTGGTCGGCTCTGAGACAGGGAAAGTCGCGTGGTTGTGCCAAGACTCGTGCGTCTACTGCTGGTCCTGCGGATCTGCTCTGCAGCTGGAGGCAAGCAGCAGCAGCAGCACTTCATCTGCTGGAGCGGGGGACGGGCTGACGGACACCGGCTGTGAGCCTGGGCTGCTCATCCCCTGGAGACAGTGATGGTACCAGAGGGACACTGGCACGGGCACCTTCGGGTGGCTCTGCACAGCTCCCAGGCAGCAACAAGGCAGGCATTGAGGCCCTGCTGCAGCGGGCGAGCTGCCTGTTATCGGCCTATTGTTGATGCAGCCGAACACTGGACGCTTCTCTCAGGTTGCCCTCTGCCAAGGAATAAGCACCCAGTGTTTGTGGCTGCCGGAATAACGAGGGTCATTTTAGTGCCCTCCTGGGCGCTGCCCTGATCTCACCACGGGCCGGGGAGGGAAGAGCCAAGGGAGAGCTGCCGGCTGCGCCACGCAGGGCTGCGGGCACGGCAGGAGGCAGAACAAACCTCCTTTGTGCGCTCGTGTTACTGGGCTCATTGTCGGCACTGAGACAACGGGGAGCGGAGCCGCATCGAGCAGAGCGGCGGCGATTCCTGCTCCCAGCCGTGCATCAGGCACAGGTTATAGGTTTCTGGAAAGGCTGGGGCTGCGGGAAGCTGTCCGTAGCATTTGCCTTCCCAGGATGACTTTGTGTGTGGCTGGAGTTTCACCCGTGCTGTCATTTCCTTTCTAACGATGTCCCGTGGCACCATCGCAGTGAGGGAAGCTGCTGCGGAGAGGAGGGTGGAAGCCCTCCGTGTGCCCCACAAACCAGGCTGCTGCCAGCAAGCGTCCCGTGACCGAGGAGGAGGCAAAGAAATGAGAAGGGAGGAAGGATGCATCATCATTCCCGACATACAGCTGGGGAAGGCAAGGCGTGCGGAGACAGAGCTGGGGTGGAAGCCAGCCTCATGCATTTGCTACGGGCTCATTTTTCCTCCCAAGCCTCCCCTGATCAGCAGATGTGAGAAGAGAGGACAGCGAACTCCTGGCTGCTGTAATCACCTCTTCCTGGTGCACTGCGTTTGTTGTAATCATAGGAGCCAGTACAGGAGAGAGAAAAATTGTAACACGAGGGTGGACAGACTCCCTGGAGACCCGAAGTTTCCTTTCCAATCATGCCCAGCGCGGTCTCTGCCCTGGGATGATGGGCTTGCTGTTTGCTGCAGGGCTCCCGTAGATTAATAGGAATTGATTGCACTCCCTCCCCTGCAGGACCACGACCTCCTGGCAGGGGCTTTGTTTCCTGTATGGCAGGGAAATGTCAGGGCCCTGCATAGCAGAGCGCAGCAACGGGAGGCAAACGTGCAGGGAGGAGAGCTGGCCTCGCTCTCTCCCCTCATCTCTCCCCTTTTTGGGTGTCATTGCTACAAAGAGCCGCACAGAAAAGGGTCCTGGTGGCAGCTGTGGGGTGGGCAGGGTCTGCTGCCTGTCCCAGGGGCTCCCAGGATGCGGCCCCCTCTCTGCAGGGCTGTGCTGGTTCTCAGAGCAGCTCTGTCCATCCAAACGAATGTTTCTTGGTGCTTGGGCTGTGCTCTGCTCCGTGGCATCCCTCGCGGGGAGGGAGCGGCTGGGAGCTCGTTACCCCGGGGAGGAATTTGTGCCGACAGCTGAGCAGCCGGGGAGACATCCATCTGGTGGTCAGGGGCTGGTATCCTTCCCTGCCCCTCTGCCCTTGCCCCGCTGGCATTCCCAGCTGCTGCAGCAAATTCGGCATCGCCCCGATGTCTGCTGGAGTTGTCCCTGAGGCCAGCTGTGGTTTCTGCCTGACTCCCAAGACCAGCCCCGAATCTCTCCCTTTCCGCACACCTCCAAGGACCGAGCTCTGGCCCCACGAGGCCAGGAGAGCAGAGGAGGAGGAGGAGGAATCCATGCAGGATGTGTCCCACGGAGGAGCCAACCGCTCCCCCATCGCCCAGCAGCTCGCACCGCTTCTCCCTGCCCTCCCTCTGCGCCGGGGCTCGCGCCAGGAGCGAAGCGGGGACGGCTTCTGCTGCTGGGTGGAGAGGGCTCGAGGGCTGCTCTGCTGAGCTCTTGGTCGCTCCGACTTCGGTCTCCAGGCCTTGCGATGTGAGCAGGGGCACGTATTCAACTGGTGCCTCCGCGCGGTGTTTGCTCAGCCCTGTAGCCACACGCAGCGTTGCACGATAGCCGTGTTTGCAGAGCAAACAGGGCTCCACCAGCAGAATTCCCCATTTCCCCGATACTTGCAGGAGCGAATCAGTGCTACCTAATAGCTAGGAGCATGGGCTGTAACTGCTGAATAGGACTGTTCATTTTGCCTTGTAAACACAACTGTTAATCTCTCGGGGGGGTTGGGGTTTAAAAAAGCAGACTGTTCCCTCCAAGCCTTCCACCTTTTCAGCTGTGAAATGAGGGCAGGAGTCTGTCAAAATGGCAACGACAACAACAAGAAAAAAAGGAGCGACTTATTTGTGAGAAGCAATAAAGTGGTTGTGGCTTGAAAGCCCTGCTTCCGAGCCTCTGCAATGCGCTGAAGGAGGAAGGGGAGAGCTCCGCAGGCTGAAGATGGTTTGTCTGTGCCGAAAATACCTGCCTCTTGGCTTCCCGGCAGAGAGCCAGGGGGGTTTTCTGTACAAATGCGAGAGATTCACGGGGAGAGTCGCAGCCCGAATGCCTGTGGGAATAGCTCGCTGAAAAATAGCGAGCGCAGTCGGTGCTAGAGCAGCGAATGTGGCTCCGAACGCGGCGTTTAAAGAATTGTTAACATCTCGTCTGGAGCATGTGATTAGCTTTCCTGACGGGATTCAGCTTTGGGCTCTTTGAAGTGTTTTAGCCAAGTATTTACTATCTGACTACATTACAGTAAATGCAGATCATTCACGCGGCTGGCTTTAATCCCCGTTTCTTGGCCAAAGTCCAGGCTGAGTGATTTCATTTTTGCCTGTTGATGCCTAAATTCCCCGTTGCCATTTTAGATCGCTTCCCCCCCCCGCGTGCCCTACCGCGCCACGTCGTGTTTCGGCATGTCGGCAGTCAGCCGCCTTCCTCCATCCCCGAGGTGCCTCCGGCCAGGGGCTGTCCTCATTCCCGGGGAGCTTTGAGAGCCTCGGGGCTGTAAAACGAGTGATCTCATCGCTCTGCTTACCAAGTGTCACTTTCGCAGCAAGCCAGTAAGTGCCCCTGCTTCCTTTAGCGCACTGCTGCTAAAATTCGGGGAAAATAGGCAGCCGCAAGCAACAATTCCTTGGAAATCTGTGCTGTGGGAGCAGGCTGCGCGGCTCCCTTTAGCTGTGGAGGGGATGCCTTCTCCCAAAACCATCTCCTAAAACAATGCAGCTGCAGGTTACCCCCTCCCCAAGGGGGGGACGAAGCCCCTCGCACCCCATGGGGTGTTCCTGCCCATGCAATGTGCATGCACCCAGGCAGGACGTGGGATGCCGCCGCTGCTGGAGGGGGGCTGAATCCCAGCCGTGGGACACCTGGATCCGAGCGGCCCCGTGGGACAGAGCAAACTCCTCGCCGGCAGGCGTGGAAGGCTAAGAATAGAACGAGCCCATAAAATCCACCTGACAAACACTTCGACGTGAACCCCATCAGCAGATGCCAAGCAGGTCCGGGGCTGCCTGGAAAGAACAGCCGCAATTACACGGAGCCATAAAGATAACGAGCGCAGGGCAGGCTCGCGAGGAGCAGCAGAGGTAGCTGGCGCTCCCGGTGCTATTTTTTCCCCCACCCCACTTCCTCTCCAAGGAGGTTTATATTTAGCAGCCTGTAGCTGCTGGTACTCCTGCTGATGGCAGGGAGGGGAAGGATTCAGAGCAATCTGGAGCACAAATTTGTCAGTGCTAAGGTGCTTGCCTTCTAACCATCCGCGCTGTTAAGAGGGAAGAGATGGAAAGACCTCTGTGCTGTTTCCCCTGTTTTATTCCCTGGTCCTGGAGTCGAGGGCCCTTCTGGAGGCTGTGGGGTTGCCTGGGGGGCAAAGCCTGTGCTCAGCACCTTTCCTGACCTTCTGGTCCCGCCGTGCAGCTTGTTCCGACCGTCCCGTGCCCCTCCTGCCAGGGCAGCGCTTTGTCCCCAGCACGGAGGGGTGACCGCTGCCACCGGGCACGGCGGGCGTGCTGGAGGGGTGCAGCAGCCCCCAGCCCACTCCCCCCCAGCCCCAGGAGGGTGCTCCTGCTGAAGGAAGGGGCTGGAGATCCCAAAGGTGCCAGCAGTGCCCATGGTGCCCGTAGGGGAGGTGGCAGAGGGGTGAGCAGCGCCCAGCTGAAGGCAGGTAACTGCAGTGCCCTTGCACGGGCGTGTGCAAGGGTGGCTCAGGGTGCTGCCAGCCTGCAGTTTGTGAGCACAGCCTTCACCAGAGGCGTAAGGAAACTTGTGTATGCTCTCATTTTTGAAGAATAATCATTGAGATTAGCTGGAGGTTAATGTGGGGAGTTTGTCTCTTGGTTGAGCCTGTGATGTCCCTGCTGGGAGCAGCTCAGATTTCCCCTGCTCCCTGCCTGGTAATTTGGGAGTGCAAGAGCCCAGGAGCATCTGCACCTCGTACGCGTGCCGCTCGAGCAGTGTCTGCGTGCGCAGCTGGAGCAGAGCTCTTCAGGCCAGTTTAGTTCCTTGGGTGCCCATGACACCAGTGTCACTTCCACTCGCCGGCGGTGCCTAAGGGTAAAACTTGCTCAGTTTGCGAGGTGAGGAGCCGGATCAGAGCCGTGGGCTGGGAAAGCGGTCTCCAAAGCTTTGCCTGCCCTTCAGGAGGAGCGAGGCTGCTCGGAGATTTTATTGTTGGCCATGAGAAAAGCACCAGCCTGGAGACTTTGTTAATGCCGCATTCATTAGCGTCAGCATCTCGCTGTCAAAGCATGCTCCTGTAGAGCTGAGAAAACATTTAAATGTCTGAGGCCCGAAGTGGATGCGTCTGGCATCCTCCTTGCTCGCTTTGCAACTCAAAGCAGCCTCTGGCCTCTCTTCCCACCCCCAGCCAAATACCCCCGCATATGCAAGCGCCGCGGGGCCTTCAGCTTTCGGGTTTTGCATCGCTGAGGGTGGGAGGTGAGTGGGGCTTCCTACTGAGCAGGGCGCTCGAGGGGAGCGGGTCCCCGGCGTTCGGGTGCATCCCAAGGATAATCCCAAGGATTTTCGGGGGATTGCACCCGCCGCAGGAGGCCGTGCCTCGCAGCCGAGCGTGGCAGCCACGCCAGCAGTGTTTGTGTTGCTGAGGGTAATCTTTTAAGCCTTCAGATGCAGGCATGTCGGCCCAAGTGTTCCCGTCGCCCTGGCGACGCGATGCATTGGCTGCGGATGCTGCGGCTGAGCGCATCCGTCTGGAATGCGACCGCGGCGGCTTCGTGCTCGTGGCCCGGAGGGGGCTGGGGGCTGCTGGGGTGCAGGAAGGAGCCCCCCTCCGGGCAGCTCTGGGTGCCCGTTGGGTCCCGAGAGCTGATTTCCCACTTAAAATCCCCCCTTGGGCTGCTGGGTGAGGAGAGCAGCATTAAAGGAGCGCGGTGCTGTCAAATGGAAACACCCTGGGAGATGGGTTGGGGGCTGCCAGGGCTGGTCGGGGGTGAGACCCCGACGTCTGCACCTCTGGGGTGAGATGGCCGTTCGCTAGGTCTGTGCTCAGCAGGAGGAACAAGTCCTGAGTGCGGCGGGGCTGGTGCTACGGAGCCGGCCGTGCACACACAGCTCTTGTCCTGCCCGCTCCCAGCACCAGGACGAGCCTGGCAGGCGGGCAAGGTGGAGACGCCCAGAGCCAGCCCCCTCAGCCCGCTCGTGGGGCTGCTCGGGCGCAGCACGCTTCGCCATGTGTCCCTTGAGGGTTTTCTTCGTTTAAGGGGTTTATTGCCCTAATCAGATCTCCGGCTAAGGAGATTCCAGCGCCTGTACCGGATCTGAGTCAATGAAGAGCTTGTGAGCAGACCAAGCTCAGAGCATCTCCCCTGGCAGGGACCCCCCGGCCGGTCCTGGCTCCCCCCAGCACCCCGCTGCTGGCTCGGGAAGTTTTTTGTGCAAGGGCAGAGCAGGGAGACCGGACTGCCTGGGAAGGTGTCTTTTCTCTCGCTGTTTGTTCTTTCTTGCTTTCCTTCTGCTTTTGCCATGTTTTTCCCTTTTGCAGGCATTCCTGGAGTTTCCAAGCAAGCTCTAAGGCATGCCCTGCGCTGACACCCATGACTCAGTGTCCACAGCTCTGCCCTGGGCTCGCCTCTGACAATTAGCTCAGAAAAAGCCCCGTGCACCTCCTGACCACAGTCAGCTCCCGGTGACACGAGGTTCCTGATTCCCCTGGTGGCTCCGGCACAGAGGATGCCCAGGGATCCTAGCAGGGACGTGCAGCTCTGGGTGCTGCCGGCCCCGGTGCCTGGGGGGCTGCGGGTCTGTCCCACCCCGCACCCCGCAGCCAGCTCCGTCCCCTTCCCCGCAGGGCTCCGCTGTCCCTCAGGGCACGAGGTAAAATGAACAAGATGAAAAACTTCAAGCGGAGGTTCTCGCTCTCGGTTCCTCGGACGGAGACCATCGAGGAGTCGCTGACGGAGTTCACGGAGCAGTTCAACCAGCTCAACAACCAGAGGAATGAAGGTAAGGAGCCCCCGGCCCCCGCCGCCAGCCGCGTGGAAAGCCGCTGCCCCTTTGTCTGCGCTCCTCTCCCCATCCGTGCGGCAGGATTAGCAACACCTTGTTATTAAACCTGATCTGTAGAGAGATTTATGCCTGCACAGGGCAAGTCTCGAGGAGGGACAGGTATTTGCACAGAGCAGAGAGGAATGACACATCTGTGGTTAAGGTGGAGAGCGTGAAAGCGTGGGATCTCCTCCTGCCCACCCCAAAGTGACGGCGATGCTCGAGCCCCCCGGGGCTGCCAGCACCCGCTGCCACCAAACCCAGAGACCTTGCTGTCTGTCCACCTGGGGCTCCTAGGGTGCACGTAGGGCGCACCTGGGGCTCGCTGAGCTTCCTCCCGGACCCGCAGCCTTCTCCTTTGGGGTGCAATTTCCACGGTGCAGGAGACGTTGAGGGCCGGGAGCCCTGCGAGCGCGGCGGTGCTTGTCCCTTCCCCGAGCGGTGCTGAGCAGCGCTCGCGGCAGGCTGGGGCAGGCTGGGCTGGCTGCTGCGGGTTCGGCACGGGAGAGGCAGCGCTGCGGGCAGGAGCCCCAGCAGCTCGCAGCGGGGCGGCCGTGCAGGGGCAGGCAGGGCGAGCTGCTGGCAGGCGGCGCTGGGAAACCCGACGGAGCTGGGCTTGAGCCAGCCGGGGGGCGATTCGCTGCTGCGGGTGCAAGGCTGAACTGCCCCCGGCGAGCACGTCGTGGGCTTGCTGCTGCCTCCTAGCAAAACAGCTCTGTCCGGGCCAGCCCGTTCATGTTCGTGTGTCACTGCCCTGGGCTCCGCTCGGGTCACGTTCGTGTTTTTTTGTTGTTGTTGTTTTTTTTTTTTCTCCTCACCCTGCAGCCACAATTGCTAGAAACTTTTGCTGCAAGCAGGGGCCGAGGCCGTGATGTAATTGCCTGGCACTCGTGGCTGGCCCAGCAGGGAGGGCTCGTCTCTGCCAGCGAGCCTGCTCCAAAGGAGAGAGGCAGTAACCGATGCAGAGCTGCCTTTCCTCACCCCTGCGGCTCCTGGCACCCCTCATACCCCTCCAGACACCCCTCATACCCCTCCAGACACCCAGGCCGCCCTCCGCAGCATCTCTCCGCATCCTCCTTCCCTGCTCCTCACATGCACACACCGCCCCTCACACCCTAGCAAGCAGCCGGGGCTATAATTAGACTTGAGCCCTTAATTAGATGCGCAGAAGCCGTGAGGATAAAATGGTGCGAGGCTAAGAAAGCGCCGGGCGCTGACAGCTGCTGCTGCTGTTGCCTCCCTCGGGGCACCTCGGCCCTGGGATGGCTGAGCCCGGGCTCGTTACCTCCGCCGTGCCAGCTGAGGCTGTCGCAGAGGCTATTTCCCCGTTCTGCTGCTGTAACGAGGATTTGGTCACGGCACCTCCTTTGTCCTTGCACGGCAAAGCAGCGCGTGCAGCATCTGCCTGTCCTCGGGCTTTCGGTGTCGCTCCTGAAGTAGGTGGGAAAGGAAAAGAGCAAAGTCAGAGCGGGACTGAGAGCTGGGAAGAGTTGGGCCGGCACTAGGCAGTGCCACGGTGTGATCAGATCATCCTGCGTGGAGCTGGGAGCACGGCAGGGCTGTGGGACCCCCGGTGCCACCCCAACACCTCGCTCCCCATGGGGACACCCCACATCCCGGTGTCCCCCGTGCACAGCCCCGCTTTGCAGCCGAGCCCCCTGCCCAGCCAGGCTCGCTGCCCGCCGTGCCCACCGCTCCCTCCCTCTTGCCTGAGTTTCCCCGGGGTGTAAACAGCCCCCAGGGGTCACCCCACGGCGCCCTTAATCCCACTGCTGCGGCTGTTTTTGGAGAGCCCCAATAACCACATCTGTCTGAGACATCTCCTGGCCGCTTTGTGCCCCCCTCCTCGCAGCCGGGAGCGCTCCCCCCATAGCCGTGTGCCTGGGGGGGCCTTGGTGGGGAGCGCTTTGGTTGTGTAGGGGAGCAGGGTCACTTTGGGGGTGCTGGAGGGGATGAGAATGGGGTTTATGCACAAGCCACTCTTCTGTGGGGTTTGCCTTGGGGGCTTGGAGCTCGTGGGAGCTGCCTGGGCTGGAGGGGGGCACACGAAGGGCACTGCTCACAGCACGGATCAGCACAGTGGGATTTTCTTTCATCACCTCGCACAACCCCTCGGGGAGTCGTTTGCAGGTTTTATTTCCCCCCCCCAGCATCAGAAATCGCAGGTTATCAGCACTCAGAGGTCACGGCCGTCTGCGGGCCCTGCGCTCGGGTGGCCTGTCCGTGTCCCCGTCCGTGTCCCCGTCCCTGGGGAGGAGCAGCAGACTGCCCGTGAGATGCTCCGCACGTGCAGAGCTGCTCTGGCAGGGGGACAAGGCGAGGACACCTCGTGGGAGGACACCACCAGGGTCTGCGGTGGGCAGTCCCCGGCCCCGTCCTCCCCAGCCTCCAGTTCCCACGACCTCGCTGCCGGCCACGGAGGCCGATAAAGGGAGGTCCGGGAGAAGCAGAGCCAGCAAATGGAAAAGCAAACAGCTTTCCGGCACGGACGCGTCCTGTCGCGGGCAATGTCACCTTGGCAGAGCCCGGCGATGCCCAGAGGGAAGGGGTGCTGGGCTCAGAGCTCTGGCAGCCCACTGGGGTGTCCTGCGTGCCCCCACCCCGCCGTGCCTCTGCCCTGGGCACCACCACGGCCTCTGCTCGGGTGGAGGAAAGATCCTGGGTTATGGAGAGCCCAGGCTGGGCCCTGGGCAGCGTCTGAACCTCGACAAGAGCCAGCACCATCTCTGCATCTACCTCACCGTGGCTGCTCCAGCTCCCCTGGAGGCTGAAGGCAAGGGGACTTCCCTTCCCTCCTGCCCTTCCCCAGGCACTCTCTGTGCTCCGGATCTGCAGAGGTGCTGAGTCTTGCTTTGATAAGGGCCGGTGGTGCTCAGCACCAGCTCGTGCCTGTTCCGGAGCTGTTTTGCCCCAGAACAGCCACGGCCTGGTCCGTCCTCTGAGGCCAGAAAAGGGCTGCGAAGCCGGCGTAACTCCCAGGTCAAATGGCATAAATCAGAGCCGGATCTGGCCTCTGGAGCGCACGGCCACAAAGAAGTGAGGATGAGGGGGAGGAAGGAGGATGAATAATCCCGGATCTGCGTGCGGCCCTGCCTCATGAGTGCAACAGAGCTTTGAGAGGAGAGTTCACACTTAGCAAAGTAATTAAAAGTTATAAGTCAGGCAAGGAGTGAAGGGTTCTGGCCCCTTTCCTTGGGAGATCAAAGCTTGTTTTGGCAGAGACGGTGTTTAAATATATTTATTAAAAAAAAAAAAAAAAAGGCAGGAGGCTCGTCAAAGGCAGCCGCCGTGTCTGCGGTCTCGCTTTAATTTGCTTTGATATCCCATGCAGCCTCATTATTCGCAGGGTGTCAGGGCTCGCTGCAAGCCACGTGAAACGCCGAGCAGAACCAGGCAGGCCCTCGGTTTGCACGCCCACGGCGCCTCCCGTGAGCACCCGGAGAGGTCCTGGGCACCCAGGGCAGCACCAGCCCTGCGGGACCCGGGGTCAGGGACACCGTTAGGGCTGGGCTGGCACTTCCAGCCCGCCTCTGGCCCCAGGGCACCATTCCCCTCATCTCTGCGAGTCCTGGGTGTAGTTTTAGGTGCTGTTTTCATCTTGTAATTCGCGGCATTTTCGTGTCCTGTTGCCCTGCACGTGCACTGGGAGGCCGGTTTGTGGTCCTGCCTTTGGGCTTTGCCGTGGGTGCTTTTGTGGATGAAGAGCTGGTGGGCTGCCGATTTGGACAGACCTTGTGCCTTTTGGGGACAGGCTGCACCTTTTACCAGGACCTTGGGCTCGAGGGACCAGCACAAATTCACCCAAGCTATCTTTTAAAGTGGATTAGTTGAACTCTGTTTGGTCAGATGTTAAATGGCCTTTGATTTTGTTTCAGATAATTTGCTTAGGAGGTGAACAAGCTAAAAAGCTTTGATCCAGTTTAATTGATCCATGCTAATTCCGTACCTGTGCTTAATTCAGGGTAGGTTTCCTAGCTGCTCCTGCACAGACAGGTGGCCAGAAAGGGACAGGGACCGGAGCCCCGCAGCAGTGCTGGGAGAAGGGACGTCTCTGTGCCTCCTTGCCCACCCATACAAAATCTCCTGGAATGGTTTCAGGTGCTGGGGGACCCCTGGCATGGGCTGCACCCCCCCCGTGGGTGCGGGCTGTTTGTAGAGGGCACCCCACGTCCCTCAGCTCGCAGGTCCCCTTCTCCCCCGTGCCCACGGCAGGAAACCACATCTTTTCCCAGGTCACTTGCCTGCCACCTCTCATCCATCAGATGAGCAACGTGCGGCCAGGTCCCAGCCCTCCCTCGCCCCTCCTCAGCAGTGAGATCATCGCTGGCTGCCCGAGCACGCCGCGATCGGGCACCGAAATCTGCGCTAGGCGTAGCGGGGAGGGATGGCCTCCGTGCAGCCTACAGAGCGCTGCCTCCTCCGTCCCAGCACACCCAGTTACTGCTGCCTCCTCTGTCCCAGTACGCCCAGTTAGCGCTGCCTCCCCATGAATCAGGGAACCCACTTCCTACCAGCCAGCCGTTAATTACCGAGTGAGGAGCTTTAAGTGCAAGCCTCAAACTGGAGGCCAGAGGGAGCTCAATGGCTTATTTTGTTCTGATTTTTTGCTCCTTTCAGGGTTTCTTGGGCTTGATGAGGCTTCACACCCGGAGTCCCAAGAGGAGAGCGATTTTCCTAAGTTGGTTTGGTTTTCAAGGAGGCTTTTGTGTTTCTCAGGATGGTGGCACGTCTGGCTAAGTGCAGCAGGTTGGGGCAGGAAAGCTCGCAGTGTTTTGTTTTGCAATAAATGACTGCCAGATCCAGAGCCGCGGTCAGGCACCTAGATGTCCCTATAGCACGTCACGTTTTGTCTAAGGTGACGTTAGTGAAGATAAGGCTGGGAAGCCGAGATGAATGCTGACCCATGCACCAGGAGCCTGTAGCAAACAGCAGGTATTGCCTCTGGGTGTGGAGACAGAAAAGGATTTTCCCGCGGCCCTGGAGCATCTCTGGACCTCCCTGCCCTGCTCCCTTTCCATCAAGGCAAGGGCTGTGGTGGTACTTCTGCCACTCCAGCAGCTCTCTGTCCTTTCTCTTTGTCCTCAGACCTGGCTCAAGGGCACCTGCAGCTGGAGCACCTGGGCAGGGACTTCCGAGCCGACACGGCCCCCATCTCCCCCTCCGAGGTGGAAGGCCAGTCCCCGATGGCCGTGCGCTACCGCAACAACAACCAGCGCCGCTTCTCCATGGAGGCAAGTGCTGCTGGGGGGCAGGAGGGACGTGGCCAGCTCTGGCTGTTACCTGCCTGCTGGCTGGAAGAGCCAGTGCTCGATCCGTGGGGATCTGGTGGTCTTAGAGCCCTGATGCCCTTGCTCAGAGCCCTGATGCCCTCGCAGGTGCGCTCAGCATGTCCATGGTACCGGACAAAGCCCCGAGCGCATCCCCGTGCACACACCTTCCCTCTTCCCCTGACCCAGGGGTGTTGCCCCCATTTCTTTGCCACTGATGTCAGCTCTGGATAGAGGGCACTGCCCCTTGGAAGTCTCTTTCATCAGGTGCTTTCATCACCTACTCTCCTGCCCCTCTCCGCAGGATGTCAGCAAGCGCCTCTCCCTGCCCATGGACATCCGCCTGCCCCCCGAGTTCTTGCAGAAGCTGCAGATGGAGAGCCCGGAGTTCCCCAAGCCCCTCAGCAGGATGTCCCGGCGGGCTTCCCTCGTAAGTCTCCATGTGCAGAGCAAGCAGTGCGGGCACAGCACCTCGCTTTGTGCATACAGCAGCCAGCGGGTGCACGTGTCGGTTGCCACCCACCTACACGGGCACATCCCCCTGTGCAAGCTCCCTTGTACTGAGACACACACGCTGCAAATCCCTCTCTGCGCACTCCCAGCAATACACGTTCCCATGTGCCCCATGCACATTTGCCCCTGTGCATATGCACACACTCATCCTTTCCCCATGCCACCCCTACACGTGCCAATCCGTGCGCTGCCGTGCAAATCCCCAGGCCTGTGCATTCCTTCACCCAGCTCTGCACACACCTGGCGCCCCTCCCAGCCCCGCTCCTTCCAAGGGGAGGAGGTGGAAACCTCCTGCAGCGCCACGAGTGCTGGAGCCTCTGCTGGTTGAAATGTAAATGCCGATAAATAATGAATTAGCCTTTGCATTAATGCTGGCATTTCAGTTTCTTTACTGCAGAGCATCAGCATATGTAGGCGCACAAACCTGGTGTCCTGTTTGCAAATGTGCACGCGCGTGTCCTGCTGCCCCGGAGCGCTCAGTGGCACGGTCACAGTGGCGAGGTGTCGGCAGGTGTCTTCAGATCTGGTGTACCTGTTGTGGGGAGGGAGGAGAGAACGGCAGGGTTTGTTATTTAAGCTTCAGGAGCTAGGATTTCCCTGGGCTTTGGGCCTGTAGTGCTGGGAACCATCCCCTGCCTTGGCACGTGAATGACCCGGACTAACCGAGGAGGTGTCTGTGTGCGCACAGAGAAGTGCAGCGTCAGGGGTCTGCTAGGAGTGAAACCTAAAGCCCTTGCCTTGCGGTGGTTGCCCTTTCTTTCACTGGGTACAGGAGAGCAGGTCCCAGCAATACATTAACAAGTCACGGTTCCAAACGGGGAAATGTCCCTTTCACGCTTGATTTGAGGAGCAGAGAAGTGAGGGGAGTTACAGTACAGAGCAGCACGTAGGAAAGCACTCAAGAAAAGGGCTGGGTGCTGGCCGCAGGATCCCACTGGGCTTCTCTGATGGAAAGGGCATCATCAGCTCTTTACGATAGGCTGTGGAGGTTTTCTGAAGGATCTCATGCTCGCCTGCACCGCTTCTGCAGGACACAAATCCACGTCGTGCAGGCGCCTGCCTCGATCAATCTGCCTCTGAAATAATCGTGGCCCCGCGTCCTTGGGCGCTCATCCTTCCCTGGAGGAGATCCCTCCCAGTGATGTTTTCCTTTTTCTCTTACAGTCGGATATCGGGTTTGGGAAGCTGGAGACCTATGTTAAATTGGACAAACTGGGAGAGGTAAGGAGATGCTGAAACCCCTCAAGGATTTAAATTAGGTTAAAAGGACCGCTGAATGGCAGACTGCAGCCAAATATCTTTAATACCTAGCACTGTTCAGACCAAGTCTTGCTACAGGCTTGAGCCCTTTAGCTTCAAATTATCCTTCCTGCAAATGGTACAGAGTATGTCACCATGGTGCCA
This sequence comes from Anser brachyrhynchus, assembly GCF_964034855.1. Taxonomy (NCBI): domain Eukaryota; kingdom Metazoa; phylum Chordata; class Aves; order Anseriformes; family Anatidae; genus Anser; species Anser brachyrhynchus. Next base: position 2,700,806 of record NC_137720.1, on the reverse strand, counting down.
CCCCGATAAATGGCCCGCGTGCCCTCCATTTCCTCCCTCTCCCCCAGGGCACTTACGCCACCGTCTTCAAGGGGCGCAGCAAGCTGACGGAAAACCTCGTTGCGCTGAAGGAGATCCGCCTGGAGCACGAGGAAGGGGCGCCTTGCACGGCCATCCGGGAAGGTGAGGGCACGGGGGGCTCTCCCTGATCACGGCCCTGGTGAGCGGTGCCGGGTCCCCAGCTGGCTCGGCGTGGGCAGACCGGGGGCGTCCCACCGTCGTGGTGCCCGGGTCCTGAAGCCCCAACCCGCCTCTGCTTCCCCCAGTGTCGCTGCTGAAGAACCTCAAGCACGCCAACATCGTCACCCTGCACGACATCATCCACACGGAGCGCTCCCTCACCCTCGTCTTCGAGTACCTGGTGGGTCCCGGGGGGCGCTGCGCTCCTGCGGGCGGGTAGCAGGGGGCCAGGGGACGGAGAGGCCGATGGGTGCCGATGGGTGCTTCTCGTTGCAGGACAATGACCTCAAACAGTACCTCGATAACTGCGGGAACCTGATGAATGTGCACAACGTGAAGGTGAGCCAGGCCTGAACATCTCTACGAGGTGTCTGCAGCTTCCAGGGGTCTTCCCTGGCCATAAGTCTGGGAGTCCCTCGGCCTCTTGCTGCCTGTGCCCCAGGGCTGAGCGCCAACCCCTTCTGCCCCCGCAGATCTTCATGTTCCAGCTGCTGCGGGGCCTGGCCTACTGCCACGGGAGGAAGATCCTGCACCGAGACCTCAAGCCCCAGAACCTGCTCATCAACGAGAGGGGAGAGCTCAAGCTGGCTGACTTCGGTCGGTGGGGCAGGGGAGAGGCAGAGGCCGCGCGGTCTCTGGCAGCAGCTTGGAGCGGGGAGGGATGGGGGGGACCTGCACGAGCAGCTCAGGACCCCCACACAATTCTGTGTGTGCTCCTGAAGCTGGCTCTGCCTGGCTACTGCTTTCTACCTGGCAGAGTTCAAAGCACCTCTGCAGGATGTGGCCACGTCCGCAGAGCTGCCTGGCCTCTGGGGAAAACGCGGCCCCGCAAGAAGGCGCCGCTCCTTCATGCCCACCCCTCTCGTCCTCAGGGCTGGCCAGAGCCAAGTCGGTCCCCACCAAAACCTACTCCAACGAGGTGGTCACGCTGTGGTACCGGCCCCCCGACGTCCTGCTGGGCTCCACGGAGTACTCCACGCCCATCGACATGTGGTGAGCCACTACTGCCAGCTGAGTGCCCCGAGGGGCTCCGAGCCCCCGCGTCGGGCGTTCCCATCCCGCTGGTGGCGCGGCGCCGCACGTGCCCGCAGCGTTGGGTGCCCAGAGGGTGGTGGGCTCTCCCTGATGCCAGGCTGTGTTCTGCATCCCCTGGGGCTCCTTGCTGTTCGTGTCAGAGCTGATTTCCCTTCCCCAGCAGCCCCAGTCCTGCTTGTGGGGGCATCCTTGGGGCTTCTCTCTCGCTAACGCCGCCGCTCCTGCTGCGCTTTAGGGGTGTTGGCTGCATCCACTACGAGATGGTCACCGGCCGGCCCATGTTCCCCGGCTCCACGGTGAAGGAAGAGCTGCACTTGATCTTCAGGCTGCTGGGTGAGTCTTCTGCTGTCTCCCAAACGCCCACTTGAGGGCAGCGGCTGACTGTGGCAGCGGGGCTGGGGCGCAGCCAAGGCCGCCCGGGGGAGCTGGCACGGCGCTGCGGGCCCTGGGCAGAGGGTGCAGGGGGCTGCAGGGGGCTGCCATGGCTCTTGGCCCCACAGCTGGTGAGCACGACAGGTTTCCCTCTCTCCCCCTCCCAGGAACCCCAACAGAAGACACGTGGCCGGGAATAACATCCAACGAGGAGTTTAAGGCTTACAACTTCACGCAGTACCGAGCCCAGCCGCTAATAAATCACGCCCCAAGGTACCTCCCACAGCACCAACGCAGAAGGCACGGTGGGCTTGCACGGGGTGTAAACGGGAGCTGGGGACACCGCTGTCATCTCCTCGATGTGGTGCTGGCAGCAGCCACGTGCCGGAGGTTCCAGCTGCCCCGTGTCCCCCGCAGGGACTCTGACAACGTGTCCCGGGTGCAGTAATGCTCCACTTTTTATTTCCTCCTTTCCTCAGGCTGGAATCAGAAGGCATTGACTTGCTGATGAACCTCCTTCTGGTAAGTGGTAGAGCGGCCCAGGTGGCTGCCGAGGGGCTCTGGTGGAGCGAAGTGCTCCCGGCTGCCTTCGTGCTGATTTCGGAGCCCGGCAGGAGAGGGGCTGCGAGTGCAGCATGAGCCCTGTCCGCACAGCAGCAGCCTGGTGGATGCTGTCCCAAACCACTTCCCAGCAGGGTGGTGAGCCATCCTTCACCCGCTGTCCTCTGGCACAAAAACCAGATAGGTGTGATGTGGGCAGTGCGCTCCCGTGGTCACACCGTGTGTGATGTCCCTCGTGCCCATGCCAACGGCACTGGTGACTGCCTGCGTGCCCCAGTGGTGTGCACGGCGTTTGGACGCACCGTCACCCAGGCAGCTCGTGAAACTGCTTAGGCGCACACCTCGCACAGGCGTGTGCACAGCGCATGCAGGCACCCCGGTGTACACACACCCTGTGTGCTGCACACCCCACCAACTGCCATTTTGCACGCGCAGTGTGAACGTAACCGCCTTTCTCTGGGTCTTTCTGCAGTACGAAGCCAAGAGCCGGATTTCGGCGGAGGCAGCCCTGCGGCACCCTTACTTCAAGAGCCTGGGCGAGCGGGTGCACCTCCTGCCCGACAGTGAGTGTGTGCTGCCCTCGGCCCGGGGGACGTGGAGCAAGGCGGCTGTGCGGCCTGGGGGTTGTGGTTGGCAGCCTGAGGGTGGTGGTTTGCAGCCAGGTCTTTTCGGTTGCCGCTTGCCTTTGCTTGCTCAGAGGAGCCGAGCGCTGCTGCAGCAGGGTGGGGTGGGAGCCTGGGGGCTGCGAGAACAGAAATGTTTTGGGGCAGGGTGACTTAGAGCAGGGATGAGCCCAAGAGGAAGGCTCTGTGGAGGCGCAGCACTGCACTGCCCTCCCTCCTGCTCGCCCCATCCCATCAGCCGGCCGGACTGACCCCTCTCTCTCTGCCCCGTCTGCCCAGATGTCTCCATCTTCTCCCTGAAGGAGATCCAGCTTCAGAAGGACCCTGGCTACCGAGGCTCAGCCTTTCAGCAGTCAGGTAGGTCTGGGGAAGCGGCAATGACTCCACTCCTGGATGGTACCGCAGGCTGCGCTGGCACTGGGGTTACTCCCAGTGGGTACCCATGTAAGAGAAAACCAAACCTGTTCCCTGCTTTAGTCCACAAGTTACCTCTGAAGCATCCTCACTCATCACCTGTTGGTAGCTAAGTCACACCTAGGTGCCCTGGGGCACAGCTCCCTCCTTCACACAGCCTTGGGCTCACAACCCACGGAGCACCGCAGGGCTTGGTGCCCCCCGAGCACCGCTCACGTCTGACCTGCCTGACCCCTCGTCTCTCTGTCTTCCTCAGCCCGAGGGAAGAACAGGCGGCAGAGCATATTTTAAACCCGGACCTCGTGTTCCCCTTGTCACCATGGAGATCAGAGCACTGAGAAAGGAGACGGCAACACGCTCCCACCCGCCCCACCGCAGCACTGCCGACCCCAGCAGGACGATGCTGATGAAGCGCCCTTGGCTGCAGACTCTCCCCGCCTGTCCCCACAGCCCCCAGCAGCCGCTGTTGGTGGACCTGTGGCCTTTTTTCCCCCTCTTGTTCTCACGTTGCCCCTGCCGGACGCGAGCTGCCACCCTCCCTGCAGGTGCTGCAGTGAGCAGCTGCCCTGGCATTGCCCAGGATCGTGCCCTGCCCCGGGGGAGCCGCTCGTTGCCTGCGGGGCTGAGCTGGGCACAGGGAGGTTTGGTGAGCAGAGGGTGGTGTCCGCAAAGCTGCATCACGTTCGGCTCAGGCAGGCATTTGTGAAGATGTACCTTTGCTCAGACAACCTGCTCTGCACCCCCATGCCTCGCAGAGACGCCTTGCAGCCACATTACGAGCTGGGGCATCGCCCAGCCCGGCACCGGAGAGACCGCAGCTGAAGCAAGAGCCCAGGGCAGCCCCCTCCTCCTGCGCCCTTGCCTCTGCCTGCGCAACCCCTTCCTCTCTGCCCATCTTCGGTACCTGGATCCTGACAAGGGGGGAGCAGCCGGAGCAGAGAGCTTCGCGTTGCCTCCCCCAGCATCCCCCTGTCCTTGCCACCACTGCGTTCCCCGGTTCGGCTCCGAGGACAGGACACCACTCCCAGCGCCGTCTCAGGAGCACGTCTGCCCCCGTGCCAGCGCTGAGCCCCGCGGCGGAGCCGAGCCGCGCAGCCTCGCCGCACCCAAGTGTTGCGCACACCCACCGCAGTGCTTTTCTACCCGGAGGAAGGGGGAGAGGTGCCAAACCTCCCACAGCTCAGCTGTGGGGACCAGAAATAGACCCGGGGAGAAGCAAATCATCCCTCGAACCTTCTTGCCTGGCCTCGCCGTGCGTAGCCAGCCCCACGTCGCAGCAGCCCTGGCTCAGACGGCCGCCGTGGGACCGAGGTGCGTGCGGAGATCTGAGCGCACTCGGCTGGCCGAGGGCTGCTCCTGGTGCCAAACTGAGCACATCGGGAGCCTGCCAAACCCAGCCCGAGCGAGGAAGCCCTGCTGCACCTCTTCCCTGCAGCTTGCCACCAGCCTGAAATGTCTTCAGGTGTGCGAGCACTGCGGGAGGTCTCCTCTCTGTTTAATATGCACGTCCCTTTCGTGGCTCTCCCTGATGACCGGTCCTCCCACCCACGGGTCCTCGAGCCCTTGGACACGGCTGGGACTCTCTGGTGGGTGCTGTGACTGGTGCTGGGCCCGGCGGGACGTGCCCATGTCCTAACCTGCCACCCTGCCAGGGAGGGCAGCGCTCGGGGGACGCCGCTGACTGCTGCACGCCGCTGCTTCCCCACCGAGCACTCGGAGCTCTCTTTCCTTTCCACTCTGCCGTGCGTGCGGGATTTCTTCTGTGATCCTCTGCGAATGCAAAGCGTGAGGATAAAGGAGGAGACCCCGGGGCTTCCGGAGGCACCTCCTCCCCGTGCCAGTGCTCGCCGCGACACCCCCTGTGCTCCCCCCATCAGACCAAAGCTGTTAAGTCGGGTTTGTCCTAGACAAGCATCCAGACGTCTGCATTGTTTGAGGTTTGCCCATCCCTGCTCGGTTCCCTTCTCGGTATGTCCAGCATACAGCAGGCTGAATAGTTCATTAATTGTTTCCATTTGATAGGGAAGAGCATGAATAGCCATCAGCCACCAGTGACGCATTTCGCCCTGATGTGAGGGCAGGGTTTTGCCTGGTTTCCTACACCCTGCTCCTGCTGCAAGGGGCTTGTCGGTGGGCAGGCTCGCAGAGGGAAATGTTGGCTGGAGTAAGTCTCAGCTCTCACACTGTCACCTTTTCTTTCACAAAGGCATTTAGACGGAAGTTTCCTCGGCATGGCAGGGATCCGTGGTGCAGAAATGCCAGCTCCTGGCCCGAAATTGGCCACTCAGCTGACGGCCAGCTCACGGGTACCGCGTCCCCTGTGTCCCTGCCTGTGGGTACCTGCGGGTACCTGGCTGAAGGGTGCTGGTGTGCCCGGGTCCCTGGGCACAGATCGGAGCCAGGGAGCAGCAACCCTCTCCTCCTGCTCTTGGGAACCCCATTCAAGATGTGCTTGACTTGTCTTTGGGCAGTTTTCTTGCCTGAAAGCTGAGCCCCTGGGAAATGAGTCCCAGCAGTGCTCGCCCCATAGGGCAGGCATCTCGCCGAGCGGCAAGGTCACCCAGGGCAGTGGCTGGAGGGAAAGGTTGGGAAAAGCCCAGCACTGACCGTAGACAGGGCTGCCTTATCTGGGATCAGATAACGAAGACAAAGGGCCTGTTAGCTGCTGTTTATCCTTTCACAGCCTTTGCCTTTCCTCCTACAAATCCTCCCCAGAGGAGCTCTTTGTGTGGAGGCGCTGTTATTTATTAGCCCCGCGCACTGCTAGCAGCCCAAATTTCAGATAATCCCTTTTGTCCCGCAGCCTTTAGAGGGCATTTGATTCCGATTCAGGAGGACGATAGCGTGCGTAAATATTTGGTACCCCACCGAGCAAGGTTTGAGTTACGAGCGCCCGCCGCTGCCCTGCCTGCACGTGGCAGCCGCCGTGTGATGCCCGCGCTCCTGCCACGCGCTGCCCGCTGCCAGGAGGCCAAATCCCCTCCAGGAGAGGGGTCACAGCCCCCCGAGGGCAGGAGAGGGGTCCGGCTGGGTTTGTGGGGCTGGAGAGCCCCCAGGTCCCCGGGGAGGGACCTGCAGTGCTCGCCCCCTCCTGCCGCAGCTCCCCGCGGGCAGCCCTTCCCTGCGCCGGGAGCGCCAGCCGGCTCCGGAGATGGATGTTTAAAGTAGCGCTGATGAAAATGCTGGGAATGTCTGTGGCTCGCTGGAATTTTTGTCATTTTGTGGGTTCTCCCGGCCGCCACTTTGCAGAGTAGCTGGCACCCGTCGCCGATTGGGAGTTTTGACAAAAGGAAGCTGTTGTTTTGTCTTCCAGACATTTTTTTCTTGCCTTTTTTTTTTTTTTACCAGTTATTGTGGAAAATGGAGTTTTGGCTGTGCTCTCAGGAAAGGGCCTGTTATTGCATCTCTCCAGCTGATAGCTGGTTAAAGAAACGTAAGTAATGTGCAAAGCAAGGTCCACGTTACAGGGCAACAATAAAACTCCCGGGCAGCGCGGCTGCATGTCACTCTCTCCACACACACGCTCACGCCTTTCCTGGCCCAGCCCTTTGCAGATCTATGGCAAGATTTTAAATAACAAACCTGCATTGTATCGTGGAGACTGAGAACAAAATAAGGGGATTTTTTCCTCTCCCTTACACACGATGAAAAAGAAAAAGAAAGAAAGAAAATAACAAGGCCATTTTCCCAAGCTTCTCGCATGTTTTTTTGTTTGATTTTTGTTTTTCCCATGGCTTATCTTCAGTCGGAAGCCGGGCTGGCGTAAAGCAGGAGCCCGGAGCTCCCAGGGGCTGGAGAGGTAAAGGCAGGTGGGAAAAAGGCACTGGGCACAAAAGCTCTGACGCCTGCTTTCTGGTCTCTTCATTGCCTGCCTTCCTCCTCTGCACCACGCTTGTCCTACAGCAGGAGAAATCTACCCAAGTGGCCAGGATACACGTACTGTGAATGTTCTCTGGTGTGATTCATCTGCAGAATACCGATAATATATTTAACTCGTGTTGTACAAACAAAAGATGCGTTTTAAAAGAAATGATTTTAAAGATTTATTCCAAAAGAAGCAATGATTTTTTTTTTTTTTACGAAAGTTTTTTCTGGAATAAATGGAGAGGTGAAAAAAGAAAAAAAAAAAAGAATAAAGGACTGTATCCATCTATCAATCTCGTGTCTGAATGTTTTATACAAAGACTTCGATTTTTGTATTTCAGACGTGACATAGACTATTTTGTGATGTGCTCATTTTCTTGCTAAGGCTTCTATTACAGTTGTATTGTGAATGCTCCAAAGCCAAGCTTGAAAAATAAACTTTATTGAGTACAGGGTAGTTTTGTACGGGATATAATTTTTCTCTTTCTCTTTCTTTTTATTTTTTATTTTTTTTATTTTTTTTAGGGGAAGGGTCTGCTTTGGTTTTGAGATTCAGCTGGGCGACCCCAACGTCTGGGGCACGCATGGGTGGCAGGGGAGCTTCAGCCGAACGGCCCGGGCTGGCGCTGAGTTAACCCCCAAGGAGTTTCCCTCTACCTGACCTTTGCAGGAGGCTGAAACGCGGCACCTCAGGAACTCGTGCGCAATAGGAAATGTTTCTATAGTCCCTCGTGTGGATCCTAAAGCCCTAAACAAATATTGCCATAAGTTAATCAGGCAGATAAACCACCAGGCAGCCATGCCCGGCCCATGGCTGCCAAGTGACTCAAGGGCAGAGCCAGGGAAGGGAGACCCACTCCCACTGCTCTGGCAGCTAAAAATCCCCAAGATTAGGTCTATCCAGCACAACAATCCCTGTGGGTACCTGCAGTAAGGAAGCTCCAGCCACCCAGGTCGGGGAGACTTGGGGAGAGCCAGGGATGGCGCATGGGCAGTACCTGTGGGATTTTTGGGGCCAGGCCCGTGGTGTGAGCCCACAGACTATGTGCGGCGGGGCTGGGGAAGGGACAATGCCCCCATTTCCCCCTGGGCTGCACCTCGGGCCAGCGCCCAGCCCTCCTGAGTCACGCTCGGGCTGCGGCGCGGGCAGGTCCCGGTGGCAAGCTGTTTGCTGAACCTGCTCCTCCCTCAGCTCGTTCCTGAGTCCCGTGGTGCCAGGTCAGGGGGAATGCGGCCAAGCAGCCGCAACCACATCCTCGACACGGCGGGGCCGGATGCGCCCAGCTGCCCCAACAGCCGGCACCGCTCCTGCCCACAGCTCCTCGTCCCTTAGGGCATCCTCCTGCCTCGCAAGGGCGTGCACACCGCGGCGCTCGCTGGCTGTTCCCCAGATCTCGTGGCATGCCTGGCCACGGGGATGTGACCCTGCTGCTCATGGGGAGGTCGGCTGCGTGTCCTTAGTGTGCAGGTGCGTTCCAGGAGGCCTGCGTGTCACCGGCGCTGGTGCAGGTCGCAACCCGCCCACCCTCCTCTGCAGCACTTTTGGCGCGGTGGCGGAGGAAGCGCGTTGATTGCAGCCAAATTGCAGTGGGCGTGTGGAATTGTTACACGTAGGTGAGCGCTTCCTCCCTGCTGCCACGTGTAGTACCTGATCCGTAACAGCTGGGCCGAGATCTCAGGATAATGCCTGACCTAAAAGTGGAGCCAGGCTCTCCAGCTCCCCCAGCATGTGGTGAAACTCCTGACCCCAACACGCACGAGGTGAGTACCTCCCTGGTGTGCTGCCATTCCAGCCGGATTGCTGAGCATCTTACACCACAGCCTAGGACAATTCAGCCCATCCTATGGACAGTTTGTGCTGCAGGGCAAGAAGCATCCCACCTCTCCTCAGTAGGGTTCAGTGACTCAAGGTGTTTCCCAGAACGTCCTAAGAGAAGTGATGCTGGCACCACAACAGCAAAGCTGGACAAAATCGGGCTTCTGGGTTGCTGCTCAGTCACAGCAAAGCAGGACTGATGGTGGTAAAGAAGCAGTTGCTCCATCGGCTGAAAGTACTAACTGATATTATGCGGAAAAATCTGTGCTGTGCCTCTCGCTGCCCCAGGAAGAATGTGTGAGCGCACAGGAAGCAGAAGGAAAGTATTTCTCCAACGCCGCTCGGATCTTTGGAGCAGCGCTGGCTTGCAGTGACGCTGCCGTCTGTAGGCATGCGGCTCCGCTATTTGCTCATTCATGATTTCACTTTGCAGTTTGCAGCAAGCACAGAAATGTGGGTGTTTAACTCACTGCAAGCACAACATTGACTTCAGTTTGGAAAACAGCCTAAAGAGCCTCCTCACGAAGCTAATTCTGGTGTTGCATATACTCAGAGTCCTGTGGCTTGCATTTTTATGAGCTGCCACTGAGGAGCTGGGTTTCAGTATGTGGAGCCAGAAAGGATCTGTGTGTTCTTCTGCTGAGTAACCCACCTACGCTTCGGTTTTTATTTGCAAGCATATCTTGCATGATTTGTGTTATCCCTGATGAAACAGCCTGATATTCCTGGAAGCCAGCGCACTGGCATTTACGCCACTGCTTAGCGAAGCGGGGTCAGGTGCTGTCGCTGGGACAGGGGCCGTGCTAGCATTTGTAGCCTCTGGCGCTCGGATGCTGCCTTTTTGTCAAGCTGGGGGTGCAATGAACTTGCCAAGGCTGAGCGTTGCTCAGCCATTTCATAGCTGGGGAAGGCGAGGCCCAGCGAGCTGATGCTATCAAGTGATGGTGAGACAGCCATGGCAGCTGGGAGGACAGCACAGATTTCCTGCCTGCCTGGCGCTGTAAAACTGCTCCGTGCTGAAGATGTAGTGCATCTGGCCATCCATAATAGATTGGCCTCCTTGCCTGCCATCTGGCATCGCTAAAATGAAGTTTTACCAAGTTCAGAGTGGCCCAAATCGGGTCACTGGCAGCAGGAGAAATGTGGTCACTTCAGGTTTCATAAAAGCAGAGTATTCCCAAGCTCTCCCAGGGGATCTGCAGGGTACGTGTAAAATATGTGATGACTTACAGTACCGTAGGCTTCGAAGGAAGGCTGGAGCTTGGCCCCTTCTGCCCAGACACACCTGGAGCTAACCAGAACAGGGCCAAGGGGTGATGAGGAGCTGTGGGGAGCAGGTGAAGCCCTGCAGCCCTTTTTTGGGGGCTTGGCACCTGGTGTGAGGAAGAGAAGGATCTGCTGCATCGTGCAAGGAACCCCAGCTCCATGCACTGGAGCCCTTATCAACGCCACCCTGCCTCCCCCGGGGCTTTTATCCCCACGTATGGATGGGGAAAGAGAATCTGAAGCGGTCCGCAGCGCGTGGCTTTCACTCGGGGCCCTGTGCACCAGGCGCCCATCCTGCCGTGGGTGCTGCTAAGGAGGTGGTTATCACCTAATGACAAAACCTCCTTTCCGGCCATGCCTTTGACTCACTCGGTGTCTGTCAGCAAATGCCTTCGTTCCTTTCTGGCCCTGTTTCCCCGTGGGTGAGGCAGGATAACAACACTGCCCCGTGCCTCCAGGCAGCTGAGCTTGATTGCTCCCTGGTTTCAGGTGCACGGAGCCACAGGTCTCCCTTCAGGGCAATTGGGGCTTCTCCTCCCACCCTGCCACTGCCCACGGTTTGTTCATTTGTTCCCTGCGCTGGTGGGAGAGGGCCTGATCCTGCCCTCCTTACACCAGGAAGGCTCCCGCAGATGCCACGGATGGGGAAGAATTAGGACTCGGATGCAATTTGGATTAGCTAAACATTAAGCTATGTCCAGGTGGAAAGGAGCACCCAGGGCCCCGGAGCAGCATTCCTGAGGTCACGGGACGGGGGAGCAGCGAGCGGGGTCCCCGGCACGGGGAGGCACCGAAGGGGCTCAGGGCTGCAGCCAGCCCTCTGCCCAGGCTCGGCTCCAGCGATTCCGGTTTGCCTGGAAAGAGCATTCTAAAAATGGCCAGTCTTCCCCTCAAAGTAGGTGAAATATTTATAAACCCGGCCTCTAGAGGAGACCTTTTGCGTAAGCATCCAGCCGCTCCGGCTTCCAAACGCACGCGCTCCCCAAAAACCAGCTCGCTTGGAGAAGGGGCAGAGGCGGCTCGGATCGCGCTGGCCGCGGCGACAAGAGGGTGGCGGGGGGACAGAGGGTGGCGGGGGGACAGCGGGTGGCAGCTCCGGGGGCCGGGACCTGGGCTGAGCCCCGAGGGATGCTCTGAAGCGCGGCCACCGGGGGGCTCCGGGGGGACCCCGCTGCGCGCCGCTCGCCCGCGGGAGGCTCCGCCCGGCCCCGGGAGGAGGAGGAGGACGAGGAGGAGGAAGGAGGAGGAGGAGGAGGAGGAGGAGGAGAGGGAGGAGGCGGCGCCCGGCGGGGCTCGGCGGGCTCCGGAGGCACAGCCGCGAAGGAGGAGCGGGGCCGGGCGGCGCTGGAGCCGCATCGCCGCGGGCCGCCCCGCGCCGCCGCCCAGGATGTGGTGGGACGAGCGGGTGTCGGCGAGGTTCCGCAGGAACCTGCAGCCCACCCTCACCTACTGGAGCGTCTTCTTCAGCTTCGGCCTCTGCATCGCCTTCCTGGGGCCCACGCTGCTGGACCTGCGCTGCCAGACGCAGAGCTCGCTCTCGCAGATCACCTGGGTCTTCTTCTCGCAGCAGTTCTGCCTCCTGCTCGGCAGCTGCCTCGGAGGGGTCTTCAAGAGGACGTAAGGAGCCGGGAGCCCCCCCCGCCCCCCCCCGCAGCAGCCCCGGGCTGGGGGCGGCCAGCGCCGGGCCCCCCGCGCCCTCCCCCGGGGCTCGCACGGCTCAGCCGGGGCGCGGAGCCCGACGGCCCCCCCGGCAAATGGTGCCGGGTGCCGGGTGCTGGGTGCCGAGGGGAGGCTGGGGGCGAGGGAGAGAGGGAGGGAGCCGAGGGGGGGCAGGGGGTGCGGGCTGGGGGCTGCTCAGGGCCCCGCTCGCCCACCCGTGCCCTGCCACCCGCTGCCCGTGCCCCCGAGCCCGGGACAGGGGCAGCCGCGGCGCGAAGTTGCAGCGAGAACTTCCTGGAGGATGTTTCCCTTACCCGAATCGCTTATCGCAAAGATAACATCGAGGGCCTGTTTTAATAACCCCGTGTCAGGAGCTGAGGCACTGCCAGGCCCCCCGGCAGCGGGGGCTCACGCACGGCGCGATGCCAGGGGACGAGGGCAGCGGCGGGCGTCAGCGAGGTGCAGCCGAGCGGGGACTCGCACCGAGCTTCTGCCCAGGATGCGTTTGAAATAAGTAATGTGCAAGGCTCAACCCTAAAGGTTGCCAAACTGGCACTTGGTCGGAGGCTTGCTGACAGCTCCGCTCTCCCGAGGCTCAGCTGGTTATTTACATTGCCGCTCGTTCTCCAGGCAGTGGTGTAACGTTTCACCTCTGCGTGCGTCTCCAGACACACGTCATCTGTATAAATTTAACACGTATATAAAAGAATCTTGCATGAGCCCTTCAATTCTGTCCAAAGCCCGTTTAAAAATGGTTTGTTTAACTCTTGTCTCATGACAAGTGGAGAGCGTTGACTGAGTTAGGTGGCATCAGAGCACCTGTGAAGTTACCATCCCCGTCCGGGAGCTGTCCCAGCCGCCGTGCCCAGGCAGAGCTTTGCGGAGCAGCCCAAGCTGTGCTCCCGTGGGCTGTGCCAGGAGAGGATCACGGTGTGGGGGGACGGGGACGGTGTGTGGGGACCTTGCCCTGGGTCCGACACGGACCCAAGGCTGCCGGGTCGGCAGGCAGTGCTCTGTCAGCCCCGCTCTGCTTCGAGTGTGTTTGAAGGAGCGGCGGAGGAAAAGGCAGAATTGTTTCCTGTCATCAGCTTCCTACCCAAAACCTCCTGCCCTTGGCCAGCACCTCGTAAAAACCAGCTTGAGGTTTCGTGGTTGGAGACTCCTGAACTTTTAACTCTGCAGCAGCAAGTTGGGGAGAACAGCGCGCGCACTGCTTGCTGTGGCTGCGCACCAGGACGCGCTCGGGGCAGGCGATCGCAGCCTCCCTGAACAAGGGGCTGTGCTGTGCCCGCGAGCCCCGGCGAGCAGCAGCAGCGCTGCTGGGCAGGAGGGTGTTTTGGGTGGCTGTAGTTTGTGAGCGTGCCGGGGTTACTCGGAGCAGCGCAGTGGTTTGATGCGTGGGTTTGCGCAAGCACGTTAAGTGTGCGGGCTCTGAGCTTCGCTCTCCCCTCCTGAGTTGCCCTGCCGCGTGCTCCTGCTCCACGGGCTGGAGAACCGAGCGGTCCTGGGGCAGGCAGGAGCATCGGGATGGGCTTTGCTGGCTGGGAGAGGGTCCCAGAGCCTCACCTGGCAGCAGTGCAGCTGAGCCGCGGTCTGGCTACAATTAATTTCTAATGTCTCAGGGACACAGGCTTGCTTTTGGTTAAAATCATGTTGGTCTGAGCCCTCTGCTCTGAATGATGAGCGTGTGTGAGAAAGCAGCGTTGTGGCTGGGTTTAGTGGCAGAAGGGGCAGGTGGCACCTGAACGCGGCTCTGGTTCCTCTCCACAGAGAAGCTGCTGAACACGGGGCTGTGGTCTCTGCTCTCCCGGCCCTGCTGGAGCCCTGGAGTGCTGCGAGGACAGAGCATAATGATGGCAACAGTCCCTCCGCAACTCGGTGTGCACCTGGATTGCCAGGACAAGCTCCAAAATTCCCTCTCCTGCTAGATTTCAAAGAAAAAAGTTTGTAATCACAAGCAGTGTACAAACGTAGCTGTTGCTTCCACTGCTTGCAGCAGGACCTTGGCTGTGCCCTGCGGCCCCTTGGCTGGCCGGGGGCACGGAGCAGCCTCCCACCTCGCTGCCGTGCACGTTGGGCAGCTCAGGCTCACAGCACGGGCTCTGCTCTCTGCTAACGTGTGCCTGGGGATCGCTGGGCTGTACCTGCAGCTCTGGCTCAGAGAGAATTCAACTTTTTGTGAGGTATAGTGAAATCGTTCTCTCACGTAGGTGGGAATAAGGTTTGGGGGTCCTGGTAGAGGTGCCTTGACCAACACAGCCCTGGGAGCAGCTGATGCCCTTCGTGAGGAGCTCTGTGCACCCACGGGTGAAGTGCACCAAAGGCTTTTCTCTGCTGGCCTTCACCTTTTCCTTTTCAATCCATTTTTACAGGATTTTATGCTTGCATTGTAAAGCTAAAGCCGTGCTCGCTCTGTGCTGCTGTGCCACACGTGCTCGGGACAGAAGCACCAGGTAACTGAGCACCTGTACCCCACCTGGCTTTTTTTCATTCTGAAACTGCCTTTGTGAAAACCTTGCGTTTTTGCTTTTGCTCCCAGTGTCAGGTCAGCCTGAGCACACCCCGCTGGCATTAGCAGAGGAGAGGAGGGGGCTGGCGTGCCTGTTGCTGTGTTGGGACCTTGTGCAGGCTCTGCCTGAAGTCAGGATCCCCACCGGGACCAGGAGGGTTATGAGATGGGACCCTCTGACCCTTCCTTCTTTCACCTGAACCCCGGGTGCCCGCTCATGCCGCAGAGCGTCCTCTGGGAGCAGCGGCCCTGTTCCCTCCCTGCCCTTCAGACGCCCGTCCTCTGAAGGTTTCTGCTCAGACACGTGGATGGTGCACACAGGACGGTTCTCACTGCAAAGGAGAGCAAAGCCTTGTGTTGCTGGGAGAGCACGGAGCATGGTGGCAAGCGCGGGCTCCTCGGGGGAGGCAGCACCACCCAGCCAGGCTCCTCCACCCTGGCCAGTGCTTCCCGCTGGAGACCGGGGTACCCGAAGGCAGGAGTGAGATAATCCAAGCCCTCTTCTTCCTCCGTGTCCTCACCTTGTCCTCTTAGGGCTTTGGGGTTTTAATGATCCGTTTTGCCAAATGGAATTAACCTGATTATTATTTTTCTTCTTGACGTGTTGGACTTAGAAAATGCTTCCTGAGGTAGGGAAAAACGTCCTGCGAGTTGGAAAGTGCCCACTGCGACAGGAGCCGTGAGCTGGGACTCGTTCACACTGCAAGGGAGGGAGAGGGCGAGCTTTGCTGGCAGTGACCGCAGCGTGGTGGTACATCCCATGGAGCAGGTCAGCCCAAACCTTTTGGTGCCAGGCTGCAGATCTTCCCCCGAGGGTTGTGATGGAGCTGGGAGGTGCGCAGGGTGCTCCAGGAACCCAAGAGTTCAGAAGGATCATGAAGCCCACTTTTGCAGTCTGTACTGAAAATCAAGATGAAGCAAGCTTTTGCCCGTGGCATTACCAGACTCGTTTCACGCCCTGCTGGAACAGAGCCTGCCTTGGGACAGGCAATGGTAGCAGCTGGCACAGAGCTGAGCTGTGCACCCGAGGACACGGGGACTGGTTCATGACGGGCAGGGCAGCAATGTCACGGCATTAACATCAGGGTGGCTGTTTAAGCCCTTTGGAAGGGCACGTTGGCTTCACATCAGCAAGGCACAGGGTTCAGACCCACTCTGAAAAGGTGCTCCCGAAGAGGTTTGTCTCTGAAGGCATCCCCGGCTGGCTGTGCGGTGACTCCGTGGGTGCTGGGCAGTGTCCCTCGAGTACCCCAGGGCGATGCGGTGTGGGAGGGCGGCAATTCCTTGGTGCCCCCACTAATGCCAGAGCCAGGGAAGGGGCAGGAAGGCTGCGTGCTGCCCCAGGCTGTGTGTTGCTGCTGTCTGGGGGCAGGCACGATCGTGTGATTAACGTCTTACGGCTGCAGGCAGGAATTTCTGCTCTTTGGGGAACGGTGAGGTTGTGCAGTGCTTTTTAAGAACGTATTATTTGCAATTAATGTTTAACTCCAGTAATGAATGTGCTCCCTAGCCAGGCACACGCAGTGCTGAGGCTGCCTTGCTGGGGCTGCAGAAGAGAGGAGGCGTTTGGGGAGGTCTCGGTGCGCGTTCCTCCATCGCTCCCAGCCTCGGATTCGCCAGCTGCTGGTGCCTCTGCTGCTCACCCTCCTGCTGTACCCTGTAGAGCGCTGCCTCCTCTCTCCAGGCTCGAAGCTGCTTCTCAGTCATGTGCTAGCTGTTTTTCCTGCCGTAGCTGTGCACATCTCGCTTTGCTCCTTCCCTCCCCCAGAAATCCCATGCTGGATCCCCGTGTTGCTGTCAGAGGAAGATCGGGAGTCACAGCTTTACAAAACGTTGGCTCGCCCAGCGTGGTCTCGCTGATGGGTGAGTGAGGTTGGGCTGGGTGAGGTGGGCACACCGAGCCTCTGGTTCCACCCAGCTTGTGCCACCAGGCCCGAGGATAAAGGACAACTGCTCTTGGACTGTTTTCCTCCTGACACTGTTGAAGTGCAGCATGAGCAACAAGCAGGACATAGGAAGGCAGATTACTGAGAGTTTGCAGATGAATGAGGGCCACGCAGAAGCACGGGTGTGACGTGCCTGAGGCTGAGCCATTCTGGACGAGCAGCCAGGGCAGGAGGACCGGCACCGTGGTGCCCAGCCGGCTCTCGTGGTAGCTCTGCCTTGTGCCTCCCCCATGCCTTCTCCTGCCTCTTTGGGCAGAGCGTGAAGTGGCTGCAGCAAGCAGATGGCCTGGGGGAGCGAGCTGTGGGCGTTTCACCTGCTGGCTCCGTGCCTGTGGTGGGGATGGACGTACCCGTGCGTTCCCCCAGCTGCATTCATTGCTCCTTAGCAGCCCGTGGCAGGGAGCTGCCGGGCGCTGCACCGGGCTTGGGGCAGGGCGTGGGAGCCCGGGCTGGGAGGGACGCGCCCGTGCTATTTACTCGCTGCTGTGACTCTGGAGTCCCATCTTTCTGCTAGCCTCAGTCGTTCCAGTGCTTCGCTGTCTGGTCCCCGTTTCCTTCCTTCCTTCCTGCCTTTGGACTTGGCAGCTCCGGAGCAGCGCGGTGCCAGCCTGGGCGCCGTTCTCGGGCTGGCGCTGGGCTCGCGGTGCAATGCACCAGCTTCCTGCACCGTGCCTGTCCCTCGGGCTTCTCCCATGGCACGAGCGGGTCAGAAAGCAGCCGCCTGTATTGAGAACGGCCACGGTCCTGAGCTCTGTCCTGCTGTGCTGGGGGATGGGTGATGCTGCCAGAGCAGAGCACAGGGTGCAGAAGGGGAATGGTGGATCGGTGCTGTTAACAAGGGAAGGTTCTCGGGTTGTCTTCTGCCTTGAAATGTGCAGAAAAGGTTTGAAGGGATGGTTGCTCCTCTTGAAAGCTGCCTAGAAGATCTGCCTCTGTGGGGCATCACGCTCCAGGCAGGAGATGCGGTGCCCTGGGCTGGTTACGGCTGGATGTGGGGGCAGAGGGAGCAGGGTGTCCCCGTCAGCCTGCGGGGACATCGCCTGCAAATGTCTTTGCCACCCTGGGGTTGGGGCCGAAAACACAAGGCAGTGCTGTGTTATGGATGCTGCTCTCACGACACTAACACTGTCCTGTCTCTCCTCGTTCCCTCCCTCAGGTTGGCTCAGTCGCTGTTTGCGCTCTTCGCCTCGTCCCTCGCCATCTCCCTAGTCTTTGCCATCATCCCCCTGTGCCACAATGTGGTGGTCCTGGCTGTGGTCATGGCTGTGGCGGGACTGGCCATGGGCTGCATCGACACCATCTCCAACATGCAGCTGGTGAAGATCTACCAGAAGGACTCGGCCATCTTCCTGCAGGTGAGCGTGGAGCCTGCGTCCCCCCTGGCTGTGCTTCCTCCCCTGAGGAAGAAGAGGGAGGAGCGCAGCCAGGCTCTGAAGAGGGCCGTAGCCACCAGCTCTACTTGCGTGCCTCACCTCTTGCAGGCCCTTCATTTCTTCGTGGGCTTTGGAGCGCTGCTGAGCCCGCTGATCGCTGACCCCTTCCTCTCCGACACCAACTGCATCCTCTCGAACGCCACGGCCAATGCCTCCAGCAACCTCCCTCACATCCGCAAGTCGCTGGTCCCGCACCACCCGGGCAACCTGTCCCACTACGACCTGCCGATGAAAGGCATGGTGGTCACCCGCGTCTCCTACGCCTTCTGGATCATGGCCCTCATCAATGTGAGTGCTGCAGGGGCTGTCGGTGTGCCGCAGACCGCGGTGGTGTTTGGGGGTGCCCGTTGGGTGGTGCCAGCGATGGAGGAGGCGTGCGGGTGGTTGTGCTGGTCCGCAGCAAAGGGCCGTGTTTGCTAATGCCTGGGTCACAGCAGCAAGGAGCAGGTGCCCGGGGCAGGATGTGTGCGTGTGGAGTGCGACCGCGCAGCTCATGGTGCTGAGCTGTGGGGGCTGTGCTGTTGGATGTGGTGTCACTGTACTGTCCTGCGGGTTTTGTCTGCTCTCGCTGGAAGCTGCTAGTTCCTCTGGCATCCGTGTAGTCAGGATTTAAAGTGGTTCTCAGTGCTCAGATCCAAAAAACTTCCTCTGCGGTCAGCCTGGGGACGGGGCTGGTGGCGTGGGGAAGGCGTGGCGGGAGGGCGATTCACAGCCTCTGTATTTGTAGGAAAATGCCCACCGAAGGGCTGGGTTACTGGGGCTGTCGCTCCCCTGGTGGCAGCAGCCCTGCAAGCATGCGTGCAATTGCCCGTGTCGATCTGGAGCGATAAGGGCAGTGGGTGTTGCAGTGAGCATCAGCCCGGAGTGCTGCTGGTGGTGCCTGGATTGATGCTGAGGGCAGCAATGGCTTAATGTTGCTTTTTTTCCCTGATCAAATACGAGGGCAGTTTTTAGAAGCAGGCCCAGTGGCTGCTCACTGCCCCCAGCTGTGCAGGTTTAGCCATCGCCCTTCCACTGAAATGCAAAGCTGTGCTGGTGCTCCCTCTCCCCAGCCCAGGCTGACGAGCAGCCCGTGATCTTCCGCTGCTTCATCTGTGCAAGGCAAAGGGCACAGGTTCTTTCTGCTCATGGTCTGCCCGTTAGCTGATTAACTAAAACCCCAGCACACCTATTCCAGCGGTGCTCATCGGGCCCGCTCAGCTCGCTGCTGTGAGCAGAGCAGTCAGCCCAGATATCTGGGCAGGTGCTGAAATGAGTTCCTCTGCAGAAGTACCGAGAATGATGTTCTCTGCCTAGGAGAAGGCTGCTGTAATTACCTCTGACTCTGTGTATGCCATGGGAAATGTGCTTTTAATTACACCAGAGCAGTATCTATTTTGCCAGCCTATCTTGGGCAAGCCAATTTAGTTTCAAAGGCAGCGCTTAATATCTGCCTTGAATTCAGAGCGCGTCCAACGCCCGGAGCACTGACGGGAGGGCGGTCAGCAGAGCCCGCTCTGTTCCCACCACTGGCCCCTGGACATTTTGCTGCTGTTGCTGCCCACGGGAGCAGGATGGGACCCCGGGCTGAGTCCCTCTGCACCCAGCAGCTGGTGCGGGCAGGCCACGAGCTGGGCTTGAGCATCACTGCAAGCGCTGTCGGTGTGGGTTGTGTGTGCACGCAGCGAGCAGGACCCCTGGGGAGGCAGCAGGATGCTGGTGGGCTTCTGGGCTGAGGATCAGGTAACAAAGACAAGGGGAGCTGGGGAGTCAGACACGCGCTGCGCACGCAGCTCTGGCGTCTCCTTGCCAAGAAGAGCCATTATCGTCTTCTCCAAAGCCTTGCAGAGGGAGATGACTCTATTCCTTATTTAAATGGGATAACCCAGCCCGCTGCTTGGAGATAGTGTGGGCAGCTGCGCTCCAGAACCGACCCTTTAAGGTGTAAACATTTGAGAAAGGAGATGGAACTGAAAACCCCAGGGAAGGGGATGAAATGAGTAAGCTGTAGAAATGGAAACCAGAACCAGCAACTTTTTTTTTTTTTTTTAAATGGTCAAAACCCCAATTCCGTGCCAGTTCTCAGAGGGCTGCGTGTATTCTGACAGGACAGCTGAAATGATTCATTTCAATTTCTTGCTTTGTTTAAAGTTGAAATATCTCAATTTGACTTTGGCATGAACACAAAGTGTAAAGCCGACGGAATAGTTGTTTCAATGTTCTTGAAGCAAAATGTTTTTGCTTTAGTAGAATTAAATGGTTCAGCATTATCAAAATGAAGTGCTTGGATGACTCACAGCCAAAATTTTTCATTCTAAGAGAAAATTTTGGCTTTTCAGCCAGATTTGGAACAAAAACACATTTTAAAATTCAGTTTCCCACAGAACGGAAATTTCATCATCCTGCCTGTTCCAAGGGGCTGGAAGTCAGGAAAATGTTCCTCCGAGAGGGATGTGTTTGTCCGGAAGGTGGTTTCCCAGGGGAAGTGCAGGACACTCCATTGTGCTTAGGTTGCTTAAAAGTAGCCTGGACGCGATGGCAGGGAACAACCCCATGTTCCTGGGGGGGAAGACTGAAATAGAAACTGGAGGGCAGGATCCTGGAGTTATACTCACACTTAACGAGTTGTTGCATCACACAGTTGAGTTTATAATAACAGTTAAAAACTGCACGGGGCTGGGGGTGATGTCCCCAGCAGTTCAGTGCTGGGGCTGGAGCAGTAGCTATAGGCAGTGGGGCTCTCCCTGGGCATTTTGCCTTTCACCCCGTGCAGGCTCCCAGCTCGATGTTCCCGTGTTCCCTCCATGAGCCAGGCTTGTTCTCGCTGCTCCACCTCCAGCTGGTGCACACGGGAGCTGCAGGAGCTCGTGGTGTGGAAGGGACGGTCCTCGAGCTGTCCTGGGGCAAGGGTAGGCTGCACCTGCGGTGTGGGTCTGTTCCTTAGCCGGGTGAAATGTGCCCTGGCAGGGCTCCGCCGTTCACCTCTGTTTGCTCCTCTCCACCTGCCCGTGTAACAAGCCAAGTGCTTTCGCGGACGCCCCGTCCCCTGCGCGCACCCTGGATTTATGGCTGGGCTCTCCCGCAGGGCTGCTGGTCACGGGTGACTGTCCCCAGGCGCCCTGCCAGCAGGCCGACATGTGGGACACAGCCCTGGCTCGGGATGGGGCCCTGGAAACCTGCTTGCTCCTGAGCTTTTGCTTTCCTTTCTTCCCTGAGCTCGCTTTGGCATGGTAGTGGGCGAGGGCTGCGCTTGACGGCAAGTGAGAGTCCAGATTTTGGGCATTTAAACAGCCAGCGCTGGTGAGCCATCAGCAAGCAGTTCATGTCTTCACGGGGTCAGGACGCTCGTGCACCCAAGGCGCTGCCAGCTTTGAGGTGGTACTGCCTGGATAAAGGGGAAAGGGATGCGTTTGCTTTGGGGATGGGGATGCAGGAGCAGGGACGTGCCCATGGTCCCGCTGGGAACCATGAGAGCCAGGCACCGTGGCCCTTTGTATAGGCACTAAGCACTCCTTAAGTGCCCGGAGCTGTTATCTATCTGGCCAGTCCCTCTATGTGGTGTGTTGTTTTTTTTTTTTTTTTGCAAAATCTGCAGTTTAGAAGAATAAAAATCTGGTCCTGACCTCCGGAAGGATTAGAACTATCAAGCAAATGCGTTTTTCTTCCATGGGACCGAACTAACTGTTCCTATTCCCATTGTTCCCAGAACAATGAAGTCCTCATAAATGAATTCATGCAAGAGAGGCGGGTGTGGGGGGGAATTCTCCATACATTTAAATAGTGCCACGAGCCAACAAAAGGCAGGAAATTTGGAGCTAGAGCTCACACTTGCTTACAGACATGTAGAAAACAAGAGCTCAATGGCTGGAGAGTGAGCTGTCACTTAGGATTTCCTGGCTTTCTCCCCCAGTGTGTTGCAGAATAAACACTGCTTGGTTGCAGCAGGAGGAGGAGGAGGGAGGGCTGGCCAGGGGCAGACCCAGCTTCATTTACTTCCCTCTATTTTCTCTCCCCCCCCAAAAAAAAGATCTAAGTCCCTCTGGATTTGGAGGCACCACCAAGTCGTGGGTGTGTGCAGGATGCAGGCTCGTCTCTGGGCACGAGGCAGCGAGGGAGCATGGTGCTGGGGGGTCCTGATGCTGCCGTGTGATGGATCCAGCGGGCAGGTGCAAGCCTGCGGTCCCTCTCTTTTGTCCCCACGTGTGTAGCACCAGGTGGAAAGCCCTGACTGCAGGGAACGGTGCTGGTGGGGGCCAGCACCCATGCAGTGGGGACCCTGGTGTGTAGGCGACTCTTAGGCAGCTGTGGCTGAGAGGGCAGGGGCTGGAGGAGCAGGGTGGTTGCTCTTGGTCCCAAGTCCCTCAGCAGAGGCTGTACTGAAGGGTTTGTTTGGGGCTGCTTGGCTGCAGCAGTGCCGTGCCCGTTGGCCCGGGAACCACGAGCTCGTCTCTTACGAGATGCTGAGCAACCTCTGCTAACGGCTGGACAAAGCATGTCGTGGAGCAGCTTGTGCATTCCTCACAAAGCATTTCAGCCAAAGGTCTCCCATTCAAACTGCTCTGCTCTCCTTTCTGCTCAAGAAAAAAAGCTACTTTATTATTATTCTTTGTGCAGAAGTAGACAAATGCTTGGAAACCAGAACGTTTTGGTTTCAAAGGGTTGGTACAGGCTTCAAGAGGTGTGTATTGGGTGCCTTCTGGTCTAGTGCTCCCGTCCCCCAACCCAGATGAATGGTCCCAGCCCCACCAGGACCCACTCACACAGATTGTTCAGATTGAGAATCTTCTCAGCTTGATGCCTTTTTTTTTTTTAATATGTTTCACTAACAAGCCTCAGTCCTTCCTGCAGTGGCTCCTTACCCCTTTGCCAGCCTCTCTCCTTGCCCTGAGGTCAGGGCAGCATGAGGTTGCTCTCAGAGGGAGATTAACTCACCAATATCTATTGCGGGTGCTGAATCCAGCTTCCTAAAAGTCCCTCGTGAGTGGGGAACTGGACTGTGCTCTGTGTGGGATGTGTGCAGTGCTTACCTGCCCCTCTCTGCTCCTCCACAGCTGCCAGTCCCCATCGCGGTGTTCTTCTTGCTCTACAAAGAGCGGATGGTGCCGTGCTTCAACAGCAGCAGCCGTCCACTGCTGTCGGCAGACGAGCTGGCGATGGAAACACGACCTACAGTGAAGGACGATCTCGCTACCTCTGTGCAGAGACCCCACGCAGCAGGAGGTGAGCTGGAGGCACCTCTCTTACGGGTCTGGGGGAAGGGCCGTGAGCTGGGGGGGGAAAAAAAAAAGACAAATTTCAGAATGTCTCCATTCAGTTTAACAAGTGAGCTTAATTGCTATTGTCTAAGGAGAGAACTTTCCAAAACATACAAGTGAGTGTAATCCAAAAGTACCCAAACAATCCAGTTTGGTGCCCAATTGCCCTCAGATTTGTTGGGACCGTAACCCCTGAACAGAGGTTAGTATGCTGCCACTGGGATCCCAGGCTGCTTTCCTGCAAGCTCCCCGAAATTAAACCTGGGCTCTCAAGTTTTTTAAGCACACGTGAAAGTTGTGCCCCTTTATTTTCTTCTGGTTTCCAGTCAGGTTTTGAGCTGGCTCCTCCGACTGTTCAGAATAAAAGTGGCGATCATTCTGCAGAATGCTGATTTTTTTCTTTATAGATCTGAAAGGAATAAGGATAGTGCCCTTGTTTGAGGCGAAAAGTTAAATTCCAGCAATAGTTTGAACTTGTGACTACACCCCGTTTTGTGGACAATAGTAGCATTGTTCTTTGCTACCCAAGAGAAACATATCAAAGTCAATTCTTCAGCTAGTGAATCTCGGAAGTAATCACGTTTTAGGGCTATGAGAGGAGTGTTGTTACAGAAGAGATGGCTTTACCGTAACAATTAAATTTTAGGGAAAACTTGAAAGCAGATGCAGTTAGAGATGTGGTGAGGTGCTGCAGAGAATGATTCGTAACCGTGCCTAGTTGTGTGGGTTCTCTGGTGTCTAGTAAGGCTGTGTTCATCTAATAGCATTTCCCTTAGCTGAGACACTGAGGGCTTCTTTCCTCAACCCAGCTGCCCATTTTCATACAACCCACTGAAGCCTCATGTTCATCAAATCTCCATCCTTCTCTTATACGCCTTTGGGATTAATCCTTAGAGAAGCAGGAAGGCTATATGGCTGACTACCGTGATCTTTGGCAGACACGTCTGTGCTGGCAAAATCCCTCCTTCCCCATAGAAGTAGTGAGAATTTCATCTTTGTCCGTGCAGGAACAATCATCTCACCTGCTCTGGGTTCCGAGCGCAGGTACGTTAAGGCTGGTGCTTTGCACTCCCTGGAGTGCGACAAAGTGGTGTGGTAGGGGCCAGTCGGCCGTGCCTGGGGTCCTGGTCCCCAGCTGGCTTGAGCACATTCTTGTTCTGTTGTCGACTCAGAGGAAGCGACACCAGCTTGTGTGTTTATCACCCTCTTTCCCAGAGCTGGCTTGTTTGGTTAAATATTGTTTTACTGAAGAATATGAGCTGTCCTGGGCAGGGCTCGCCCATGTGGCTGTACCGACTATGAGGGACGCTGAGCACGAGTGCTGGGGCTGAACGGGCTTATTTCTTTTGACTGTACGAGTGGGGCCAGCACTGTGGAGCTCAGAAATGGGAAGAAGAGCCTAAGCAGCTACTGAGAGATAAGCAGCAAGTATCTTGGAGAGCTAGGATCCCAGTCTGTGGATAGCAGCCTCAAAGCATGTCTTCCTTCTGAAGTTTTATAGGTAGGTACAGAAAGCCGTGTTGGCAGAGGTTAGCAGTGTTCCACGTTGTTCACAGTCCTCTATGCGTCTCTGTCCTGCAGCCGAGCGCAAAACAAATCCCCATTGCGGGCTGGCAACCACCCAGCCCCAGGGGGACGTTCCAGCTAAGTTTGCTTTGCATTGTTTTTCACCAGGTCATGATGACTTATTTAGCTGCTGCCAAAGCAAAAACTTCAGAGGGGCTTCTTACACCTACTTCGCAGTCCACATCACTGGGGCTCTTGTTCTCTTCATGACTGATGGGATTGTGGTGAGTTCAGCTGATAGAGGGCTCTTGTCTGAGCAAAGCTATATGGCTTTCTTCCTTCCAAATCACTTATAACAGCCCAAACCCAGAGACAACCACATGTCCCTCGTGTGCAGCAGGCCGGACCTGAGGGTCTGCCTGTGCAGCAGTCTGGCTCCCAGGGTAGCTCATTAAAAGCTAATCAGTCCGGCTGATATGTGCCCTGCTTCTTGGGAGGGTTGTGTGACTTCTCTAAGGCTCTACGGTGCTGCAGCTAGATTGCTACTGCTACTAACCTAGCCAGTTTAGAGCTGGAGGTGTGGCGTTGTCTACTTGTGAGCAGTGGAGGTCTCTTCTCACTTCAGCCAGGGCACAAGCACAGCTTTGTTTTATGTCATAAGAAACGGTGGTTCTTTGTTTGACGGGTCTCCTGAGCCCACAAAATCCAAGAGGAGAGCATGCATGCAGTCCCTGTAGCGGCCTGACAGCATGTCCCTCACCAGCGCAGTCACAGCGGGTTTGCTGTACGTAGCACTTCTGTCCAGATGAGGAAGGCTCACTCTTGGCTGGCTGCTGTTCCTTTTCTTTCAACAGTTTTGTCTCAGCCCACTCAGGGTAAAACGCTGCTGAGTCTCACTAAGGTGTTAAACAGGAGTGGGGTTACACAAAGCAGCTGTCAGACGCTGGAACTTTCTAGGCCCTCCATCTTCAAGGCTGATTGAGTCTGGGTTCTTACTAGGAGAGGTGTTAGGAATGTGCAGTTCCAAGCCAGTCTTTAGGGAAGAAAGCATCTGTATAGATAAGAGCTTAGTATGCATTTTACCTAGCAGAGCTGTTAAGTCTTGCCCTTTTAGGAGTGCTTAAACCCCGTGTTCTCCTCCTGGTGGAAGCTTGTCTCCAGCTGCAAACTCTTGGGAACGAGGTTCTCTGAGGTTCGATAGCAAATCCATAGGTGGGCTGTCCTGCACAGTCACAACACTGTGAATACTTGAGGGACAGGATGAAGTTGCAAAGCCTGTAAATCACCACGTCGATGTGACATGCTGTTTTGTTTCTCCCACAGGGAGAGTACTCGGGCTTCATTTACAGCTATGCAGTGGAAGAGCCTCTCTCTGTAGTCCATAAAGTGGCTGGCTACTTGCCCAGCCTCTTCTGGGGATTCATCACACTGGGCAGACTCATTTCTATTCCCGTGTCCTACCGAATGAAGCCAGCGACTATGGTCTTCATCAATGTGGTAAGGCTATTTTTACCACGTCTGTCCTCTGCTTGCCTCCAAGGTGCTCGTTTTGGTTTTGGTGTGCAGAGCTGCAGCGATTCTCAGGGCATACCTCGGCCAGATTTGCACCAGGCAGTCTTACTAGCACACACGAGCTGCGTTAATCTTCCTCTGCAACACTCTCTCTGTGTTTGCAGCTGATAGATATAGGAGGTAGCTAGGACTTACAACTTGATTGTACTGCTTTTCTGAGCTTGCTCCTTGGTTAATCTAATGCCAGATTTCTGAGAGCACCTAGTGAAGTGTCTGCCAACTTTATTTACTTTGCACGTTATCTTCTCTTGCATCTACAGGGAAATTAATGCTTGTGTTAGCCATAGGAAAGGGAAGGAAGTAAATCTACTAGTTTAGTAAATTCTCTGCTTAGACTGCAGCAGCTATGAAATAAATAAAGTTAATGTTAGTTTGCTTAAATTAAAATATATTCATTTGAAAAAAGGGGAAGGAAGCCTGTAAAGGGATATATAACAAAGATATATAGAAGGATGTGATAGACATCAGCGCAGGAGCTGGTCCCATTTCCCCATCATGTTGTGTTTTTTTTTTTAAAGAAAAAAGATGGCAATTAATTTACAATTTTTTTAAACCAGAATTTATTTTCATAGCAAGCCTTACAGTAATATTGATGTGGTGAGAGAACAGGGTTGACAGTACACATTGGGATGTTTTGAAGGCCAATATCTGTTGCAGACAGGCCACAGGTGAGGAAGCTTGCTTGGCACCTTGTTGCTGGTCACTCTGAGAACAAATTTTTAGATACCAACAGCTGCAGCCAAATGAACTGCAATTATTTTTAAAATGAGTATAATAACCTCCTATTTCAGAACATAGTCACTAGTTACATGGGAACAGAGAAAGCTCAGCCCCAGCAGATCTAGATCAAATAGCTGGTGTGAGCAGTCCTATGCGTATGCTTAATTACTTTTCTTAATTGCATGACTGCTCTATTAAACCCGAGGACAGGACTTAGTTTTTTAGCAGCTGCTCATATTTGCAGAGAGGAGGGAAGAGCCTCCAACCCTTAATAGAAGCCTTCTCACTTCCCTTTAAAGGCAGGAGTAGTAGTATCATCCAAGGACAAAAATTGGCTTGACTAACGCTTGATGCCGTGCTTGCTGGTTAGTGCTGCTCTGTGTAGTACAACAGAGCAGTTCTTGGCAGGCGTTCCAGCATTATAGCAAACTGCAGTTTGAATTCGTTTTCTTTAGAATCCAAATTGCTCTTGTGTATATGTGCACACACCCATAATTAGGGCCTAAACGATTAAGAAACACAACTTGAGTTGGTATTGCAGAGCTCCCTCTGCTGACTCTTTGCCATGGCTAACTGTGTTGTGGATGCTTTTGCTATTACTTGTACACTAAAGCAAGCCAGAAGTGAGGGCAAGTTTGTTTAAACTTATTTGGCTCTTTGGCTCTGCTTGTGAGGGGTAGGGTTTTGAGCAGTTATTGAGAGCGAGTGAATGCTTTAGCCTGCTGAGTAAGACTTATTAGTGATTGAAACATTTATATTATGGAGGTAGCAGTACTGTTGTATTTAAAGCCAAAGAAGTATTTTTCCAGACATGATCTTAAATCTCTACCTAATGAAGTCAAGACAGATAAATTACTTATAGTCATTTTAAGTCCCATTAGAAAAAGAACCAAATTCTGTACTGTAAAGATAGATGGATTTTAATTTGACTTGTTACCTCAGTTTTTTTTTACAGACTGTGAAAATGTAGTTGTTGTTGTATTATGCTGGGGAAAAAAAAAGCTAGAGTTACTGTAACTCAGCATTTACCTTCCTGCTGACTGTGTTTGTTGTTCACAGGTTGGAGTCCTGATAACCTTCCTCCTGCTCCTGATTTTCTCCTACAGTGTTGTCTTCTTGTTTGTGGGGACAGCATCTCTGGGTCTGTTTCTCAGCAGCACTTTCCCCAGCATGCTTGCCTACACTGAGGACATCCTGCAGTACAAAGGTAAGCAGGGATTTGGGCACGCCTGGCAGACTCTGAAAGTAGGCAGGTGCTCAAGGCTAGAGCTCAGACACCATCACACCTAGCAAATAAATCCCCTTCCCTCTTCAGGGATGCTTAGGAGGACTAGAAGAAAGATCTGCTATTAAATACAATTTTCATTCAAGCTTGTAGTCAGGAAACCCCACTGCACAAATCCCAGATTCACTGTACTAATAACTTCTACAGGCAGGGATCCAGACTGGTGCTTAGTTTCCTGCAGCTTTAGAGCTCTCAGGGACTGACGAGGATGTCTGTTCTGACAGCATCATCCAGGTTATCAGTGAACTGAAAATCCTGGTTTGGCCAGCTCTTATAGGAGGTCTCTGCCAACCTTCATCTCTGGGACAGCGATGCAGAAGAATGAGTTTTTCTCAGCAAGAAGCAACAGCACCTCTGCTGACACAGACAAGTTACAGAACAGGAGATGGTTTTTGCCTTAAACTTTTATCTTTTTGTCCTACCCACAAGTTAGAAGAGTGATTCTCAACATTAGATGGAAACATCCATTGAGCGTTTGTACATCTTGTACAGAGAGGTCCGTGAAAGAATAATTTAAAGAAGTTACCAGCCTGGTCCTGGTGGCTGAATCATTTGTTCTCTGTCAGTATCTCTCACACTGTTTCTTTGCAGGCTGTGCCACGACTGTGCTAGTGACTGGAGCTGGAATTGGAGAGATGGTACTGCAGTTACTGGTGGGATCGGTAAGTGTTGGCAAAGGAGAAAGACAGGGCATGCCAAAAACTGAGTGGAACTTTTAAATAGAAACCTTAGTCTCAGTTTTGCACAGTTGCTGTGGGGGAAAAGCACTGGTTTACATTTGAGTTATCGAAAAGTAAAGCTCTCGCCAATTGCTAATTAGGTATTTGAGTGCTATGATGACATGTCTGTTCCTATTTCTTTTTTCCCCTCCAATTGCAGATTATACATGATCAGGGCAGCTACAGTTTCCTGGTCTGTGGAATGATCTTTGGAGGCTTGGCCTTTACCTTCTACGCTTTCCTCTTGTTTTTCCACAGGATGTACCCCAAGCCCCCGTCAGGTAAGAAAGCGCCAGCACTAAGCCCTGCTTTATAATGAGAGGAAGAGTGGCATATGCATCAATACATAACCAGGGTGCAGCACTTCAGCAAAATGCAAGGAAATGTTTATTTTACTGCTGCTTCCTGCCCCTTCTTCCTGCTTTGACTTGCCCACAAAGCCTTGGCAGCCACAGCTCAGAATTTGCTTTCTTTTCTGTTGGAGAAGTAAGGGAAAAAACTAGGAATGGTCTGTGAATATCACAGAGGAAGCTTAAACCAAATCGGATGCCAGCTGTGCTAGCACTGCATGCTATGGCTGAGCTAGCAGGAGTAAGCCCTGCTAGCACAGACTGCACAGGCTTCCCAAGGCTGTTCCCTGGCTAAAATCCAGAGAGCAATTGGGTCTGCCCTCCAAAGCAGCTGTCAGGCTCTTGAGAAAAGCCTCACCGATTTAAAGATTTTTCTTACCTATTGTGTCAGTCTATATATACTGTTTTCCTTTTCAAGCACCTTTTACAGAAGGGGCACTGCATGACAGGCGAGTAACTTGTTCAGGTTACTGGAGATTGAGGCCTTTCTTCCGTGACCAGCAAAGCAAACAAACTAGTGGGGTGGGTGATAGAAGAGCAACATCCAGTGAGAGAGCTTGTGCACGTTCACTTAAATGTCTATCTAATGTCAATTTTGCAGATATGGATGCTGCCTCACCTGACAAACCAGCAGTAATGGATGACACTGGACAGTATCAGCGCTAAAGAAGTGGCCGTGCCCTAGACGAGCAATAAAACAGCACACAATTAAGCAGTACTATTAAGGATGATTTCACATTTAATGACTAAATCATGCAAGTTTTCTGCAATCAAAAGCACATTAGTCTGGGTAAGTCAGAATCAAGAAAACGTCCTAAAACACCATGGGAAGCTAAGCACAAGTTGCCCGTACCACGTGTACCAAAAAGACTATAAACATCAGACTTACCCTGTATCTGAAAGGCTACAGCAGTAGGGCAGGGATGATGGAGAACAGTTAGTCCTGCAAATGAGCTTTCATTACCGATTCAGGATGAAGGGTGGAGGTGAACAATTTGTTCCATATGTAAGACTTTGAAATTCTCCTGGCTTAAGTCATTGAACTTAACAGGTTTTTCTTTTGGCCTGTGAAGTACAGGAACCCTTACAATTTACAGCACAATACTGGTTTTGAACTATTTTTTGGTGCAACACAGGAGTGTATGTGATCTCCATGAATACTTCCAAATGGGAAAAATTATGCTATTGGTAGAACCCACCAAGTGCACAGTGGTAGCAGGCTCTATCTATATTTGCACAGTTGATTCTTGTATATTACACGGTATCAGATGTTCACTAAGACAGTGTCTTATTCAGCATGCTAGGGCCTCTTGATTATTAAAATCATTAGCTTTTTTTTTTTTTAGAGTCAAGAATGAGTTGTGATGTTTTGTTTTGCTTTAAGTCATTATGTTAGCTGCTACAGTTGCAGTGTCTTTTAGGGCAGTTTTATTTCTAGCTTCCAGTTGAAGCTTAAACAGAGGTATTTTGGAGCCAGCCTCCAGCTGCTTAATCTGTGCAATACTTATTATAACAGGACAGGTGCCTTCTGTAAGGTACTCTTATAACCCACGCATGGCCTATTACAAGCTACGAAGAAAGGACTGGCTTTAGAAGAATGTAAAGCTACATGCATCTATTTCTTCAGTGAGTGATTGGACATGTACTTTTTGCTTTAACTGCTGTATGTGGATGTACATATGTA
The DNA here is from genome assembly GCF_964034855.1 of Anser brachyrhynchus. Lineage (NCBI taxonomy): Eukaryota > Metazoa > Chordata > Aves > Anseriformes > Anatidae > Anser > Anser brachyrhynchus. Next base: position 2,670,019 of record NC_137720.1, on the reverse strand, counting down.
CGTGTGTATATAACGCAGTGTTTAATTAAAGGTGATTGATTGCTAGATTCTCAGCACGACTGGACTCAGGTAACTTAAGCCCTTTGTGGCCAAGACTGTCAGCTACTATATTCAACAGTTCTGACTCTCACATTTAGATTGAATCTAACAGCTGGTAAACAGAATTTCTGTTTTCCCAAGCAGTATATCTTACCTTCCATAAACTATCTTCACGCAGGGCTTCTGTAGAAATCCTCTCAGGAATGGTTGTCTTGTTGAGCTGATGCTGTATACATAAACCCAAATGCACTCTAGGTCAAAGCAGGAAGGAGGATAAACACAGTTGAATTTGGGGCTTAACTCATCCCTACACTTCAGGAGCCCTCCTGCCTCACATCCAGTGCAGTGTGTGCTGTAATTCTTCTCTAGAGCCACAGGATGCCACTGTAACGCTCCTGGAGACAGCTGGGATGAAAAGTAAGTGGTGTACTGCAAAGCCCAATCACAGCAAAAATAAATAAATAAATCTGTTATTAATAGAGACCCTCCCACTATGACAGCATTCTCTCCATCTCTGTACAGAGGAAATGAGCACGAAACAATAAACTGAGGGAGTTTATTTAGAAAGACATCTATGCAGATTACATTTATATCATACCAGGCGCTGTCAGCTATTTAAAAAAAACAAAACACGTCTTATGATGTCCTTGCAGATGGACGATACCTAGCGAAATGCTATTTCCAGGACAGTGCTTCTTTTGATAGAAGTGTACGTGATAATTCAGATTTCCACTTTGCCATTAGCATTAAATATGGAAAGGAGCCACTCACTGGGGGGAATGGTACCTGCTCTGGCACAAAGACTGCGTGGCACCACAAAGCCAGCAGCAGTAGCTCCGTCTCTGTCTCCATTCAAGCAAAAAAGGGAGGAAGCCTGTGCTTCTGTCAACAAGACAGGTTAGCTCGAGGTCTGATGAACTCCCTCACTATCACAGAGCAAGCCACCCTGCAGCTGTCACTTTCAATTTCCTCCACTGAAAAAAACAGTCAAAAGATCAGGAACTTTGTTAAAAATATTTATTTAAAAAAATACAATTGTTTTGCATGTCTGGTTGCACATAACTATTAACATATGATTGACTTGAATAATTTGCTACAATGCTTTTTTAAAGCCAGCTTGCATTATACAAAGCAAATCCCTCTGTCAGTTCTTACATAAAATAGTTTTCTTTAACTATTCCCACCCCATTTTTAAAAAAAGATTGCAATACATTGATTTTTTTTTTTTGCACAAAAATTGAAGCAATAGAAAAGTCACCTGATTTCTCAGGAAAGACCTTCATTATGTTTGAATAAAAACTGCCAATATGCCACTCTTGAAAAGTAGGATTAGTTACTTTGAAGTGTCAATACAGTGCACGTCCTCCAAAGTAAGTTTTGCATCATAGAACTTTGCCCTCCAAATTCTAGTCAAACCTGAAATGTGTTCAAATAACTGCATATCTGCGATAATCAAGTTGATCAGACTTTTTTTTCAATATGATATCAACATGCTGAAGGTCTTCCTAATATGTTATCTTGGAAGGTTAAATAAAAGCAAATTTAGTAACACTGAACAATTACTGAAAACTTTGGCTATTTATGTACTTGCATTACATACCAGCATTTTTTTAAAACACAATGGCATTAAGATACTCTTATAAGTTTTTTTTCTTTTTTCTTTTTTTCAAAAAAAAAGTTCGACTGAGAAGCTACTCTCTCACAGGCAAGTTTACCCAACTGTAAGAAGAGCACCAAAGCGGTGTAAGGTTACAGTTGGCTCTAAAAGTCCATGTCTGGAGTAAGTCTCCACTGTAGGAAGCCAGCAGATGTTTGCTATAACACAACTTGCTTTGTCTCTCAACTCGGTACTATATATGCATATTAAACGCAATTCTGTTCTGGAAAGAGTAACTGAAAATGTTATGTGCTGACCTCAATACCATTTTTACTTAAAGTAAAGTAAAATCAAATCCATTTCAGAGTTAAAGAGTTAACTTACATGATTGTCTCCACAGTCTGCCCCAAGCAGAAATGTCAGAGCTGCTGTAGCATTGAAAATACTGCAGACGTCATCCCGCTGATTTACAGAGAATCCAAATTAACCTAAAAATTCACTTGAGGAGTAACACTAAAGGCATCAGAAAATCACTTTCCAAAACAGATATGCACTTTAAACAGAACGACGACTGTCACACGTTACCACAGCTGACTGGGTTGCTGAAGCTCTCTAAAATTTAGCTTAACCTTCTCTCCCTGGCTCTCTCTGAGCCACGGACAAAAAGCTGCAAGGACCAGATTCTCAGCTGGTGTAAGTCAGAGCAGTTCTGATGAAGCCAAGTGATCTCTTCCCTTTTACAAGCTGCTGGCATACGACTCACGTCTGCCATCAGCTCACACAGCGATTCTCACATTCCCAAGACAAAGTCTTGTGCTGGTTAACTGTCCCTAGTCAGAGTCATTTCAGTCACAGATTAACTCCAGCTGTCCTAACATACATTAGAGGAGACAACCACTATCCTTACCATACATGTCACTTAAATTTTCCCGTTTATGCATCTCTATTATTAAGAATATACTTCTCAGCTATAAAAACAGAGGGGTTGGGAGAGATAAGCATTAAATGTGCTACTGTACTTATCACAAAACACTGTGACGTACATAAGGCCATCTGGTAACACTGCAACAGAATACAAACAAGATTTTCAAAGGGAGTTTTAGAATACATTTTTTTTTAACTACAATGAATAATCTCAACCCTGTTCACAGAGAATTAACGTTAAAACTAGTACATCATATATATAAAACTCTGTGCAACTGAATAACAGCAGAACAAAAAGTCAACACAATTCTATAAAGCAGTTTCAAAGCCTGAAGATTTAAGACATGCTAGCCAAAAAAAACCACAATGCATCTCAAGGAGCCTAGAGCAAACCCAGGTATTGTAACCCCCCCCCCCAGCACACAGCACACACTAGGAACCATGCAGAAGCCATCCTCAAAGCCTTCCTGTGTTAAAAAAAAAAAAAAGAAGGAAAACAAAACAAAACAGCTTCCAGTTATTAGTACAGCACTGTTGCATGTACTGCCCAAGGACTGAGGTGGGCTCCAAACACACTGCCTTCCAGCCTCTCGGACTGCACTGCTTACAGTTCATTCGGTGTCTCCATTAAAAGACCCCTGTTTTCCAAAGGTTGCTAATTATACCGTTACCCTCTCACCCTGCCAAAATCCCTACTTTGAGATGAAAACCTTCTGCAATGCGTGGTCTCAACAGAGAAGTGTTTCAGGGGAAAGAAAAATCCAAATTGTCGTTCCATTAATATAAAATTATTCAAAGATACAGTTAAGACACTTTTATAGAAGACGTAGCATACAGCAATGTCAAAGATGCGTTTAAAAATAACCTTTGGCAAATACTTAGCCCACACCATGGTAAAATTGATTTGAGTACTTAAAAAAAAATAAAAAAAAGGGAAGGAAAGGAAAGAAAAAGCCCTCAAAAGCCTCAACAGCATGTGCAAAACATTTAAAAGTGGCAACTGCATAGTGCAGTATTTGCTCTGAGTGTACACCGTAAGCATCATTTACACAAATCTGAAAGCCAGAGCACATACCGAACACACATCCTCTCGGGCAGTGACTGTGTGCACATGGACGTTCAGAAGACGAGAGCTATTCCAGTCTCAGTTAAACAACGCACACAGAAAACAAGTCTTCAGCTGTAGAAGCATGCTTTTTAATCAGATGCCTGGAATAGCTCCACAAAGTCTTCACCAACATTCTTTGGAAGGGAAGGGTAAACAAAAATCAATTCTAGTCAGTTCTACTGTTTTCTATAGAATAATTTATATGAAGCTGACATCTCGCTATCTGAAAAGGGAAATACATTAGCTTACACATCCAAGCAGAAACATTGGGCCCTGCCCAGTTTTCTTACCTTACAGGTCACTTTATTTTTATTTTTAAAAGTATGCTCATGGTCAGAAAAGCTGCATCCTCCAAAAAGAATCAACGTTCTGCAGTGAACATATTCTCCCTTAATTTTGTTTGCTCTTTGTACAAAAGCAAGAATAACATTCCTCAGTTCAAAATCTGCAAGACACCCAAAACCAACGCTTAGCCTTTCTGCTTTAGGCGGTACCAAGACAGGCAGAAGGTCTGATAATGATACTCAACACAAAGTAGAAATATGGCAGCACCGCCGTTCCTGTGGCTTTGTAGTTCCTATATTACATCCTTATGACTAAAAGCAGGCTACAGAGAAAAGATTTGGTTCTGTTTTCAGAAATATTTCTGTCCAGAACCAGCTTTATAAAGGGGTCCTACAGAGTCAATGCTATTCGCTCAAACTACGTGGAATGCCATGTTCACAGATGTCAATCCAAGAAAGTCTACTGCAGTAATAGCCCTGAAGAATTGTGTAAAACAACTGTCACTGCATTTCATCCTTTAATCTTCACCTGACAGCCTCAGATTTCAGGAGATCAACTCCAGCATGTCACATATTAACCACCACTCATCTAGATGGCAATAGCCAAAGGCTTCCACATTAAGCAGATTTCCTAACGCTGTTCAGACTAAACAGCAGCCATTGCCAATTATTGTTTAATTAAATTCAAATCAAACCATAAAAATTCCTGTTTAGGCAAGACACACTATACCTCATTAAAACACCCCAAATAGCTTCTAAGCAACACGATTACAATTTTCATGTACTTTCAACTTAGCTGCTGAGTGTAAGATCCCGTGGTGCTCGGGCCGCCTGTCCGCAATACCGTGCTCCGTCATTTTTAAGACAAAATAAACCCTCCATACCTAGGACCCGAGAGGCCAGACGGTATGTAATATTTCTTACACAGGAGAACTAAGGAACAAAACAGAACAAAATTGTTATGGACACCCAAAACTCAAACATCAAGTTTTAAAATACCTGTCAACTTCGACAATGTTCCTTAACTACTGATGTAGTTTATTTCATAGCTGACAATACCAAGATAGCCTCTTGATACAACACTGAGATGTGTCTTGTAAACAAGTATGCATTAAAAATGGAAGAGGTTAAATTGTATAGTAAAAGTTGAGTACATACAAAAAAACACTATAAAACAGTAGCAAAAAGTAACTAAAAGATAAATGAATAAACCATGGGTAGCCAACAGATTGTCAGCACTGTAGGTTCCAAACTCAGCACTAGAATAATGCTACCGAAGTGGACCAGAACTCTGCTTGTGCTCACCTGAGAAACTGCATCGATGCGCTAGGCTAGCTCTTTTATCCGGTCTCGACCTGCAGAACCTCTCGCATGGAAGTTGAAGTCATGAGGGAATCTGACATTAAACAGGTCGGCGTGTTGAAAAGCTTGTGAAGGAAGATATGCACATGAGCAGCCTTCACTGTGGTTAAAATGAACACTATGAAAACCAAGAAGAATCTGTTTGTTGGATATCTGAGGTTTGAAAACATATTAGAGGGAGAAACTATCCCAAACAAACTGCTGAATAGCCAAAGCTTTCCATATTTTAATTCCCACTCCGTTACACCAAAGATGCATGGATACTGAAGTCTTAGGACACTCTAAGTGAATACAACGAATTCTCCAATTTGAGGAATTTCATCACTTCCTGACCTATTGCAAAATGCAGTTTGAATGTGCCAAAGACAGTGCATAGGAATTACATTCAGCTGTCACTGCTGAAGACCAATTTCTGAAACAAGGTTCTAGACTTAAGCTGCTAAGAAAAAAACCTTTCTTCCATCACCCTCATTACTAGGATCACATTCTCTGAAAATGGGTAAGACAGAACAGGGACGGTTCTCTAAACGTAGGCTGTTATTAACACGTTTCTGCTTTCCACGGATTGTCTCTGCTAGCAGCACACGTTGCTAGTGGCATCCTGACGGTTCAGGATCTCAAAAAAACAGACGTAGCACAGACAGCACCAGCAGCGCAAGCTTTGCAACTCTGCAGTACTATTATACAGCAGCAATGACATTTAAAAGAGATTTCCAGAAGCGAGACAGATGTTCAGCTTCCATGCTCATCCAGTCTAATTCTACCACCATCTATGAATTAACCGATGCAAATACTACCAAGCATTCGACAATACCACAGTTACTTCAGCAACATGAATTGTAACGTAATAAAATGTTTCTGTAATGCTGCACTATTTTTAAAACCAACATGGTACTATACCCATACTACAGACTGCTAACATGATAATTAAAAGAGAGCCTATATTAACCCCCACCTTCCCTACACTAAAACCAAGTTGCAAACTGCTCCTGCAGTGAGCCAGCAGAGTACCAGCAGTTCACACAACCAAGCTCCGAGGATGTCACAGCGACACTGTGCTGTCAGGAATGTGATCCAAAAAAGCTGGCAGTTATACACGTATTAGTAAATGTCCTTTTAATGAGGCAGCATATATACAAGACACTATTATTTTAAGTGACCTGAAAGTTACAGTGGGGAAAACAGGAGCGAACTTCTCTCCCACCTCACCTCGCCTAGTCTTGCTTTTCCAACTGCCTCCTGAGATTATAATCCTATGTGGGACCTTTATTTTCCAAGGCAGGTGCCCAAGCAAAAGCAGTCACCTTCTCATGTCATCCGTCAGGAAGTTGGGACTTCACCAGATCGAAGCCAACACATCCAGACTGCGTTTCACACTCTCTGAAGAAGGTATTCCTGAAGGTGAACACGTATTTCAGCCACCAGCTGTGGCAGTGCAAGCTTATGCAGCTACTCGGAGAAGAGCATGAAACCAGGCCAAGCAAAACTGACAAGCTACATTAGCATTTGGTTCTCTTGCATACCTATGCTGAAAGTGATACAGTTTACAAAAAAATAAGTGCACGTGTGCACATACACAACTTTTAAACAAAAACTTGGCTTTTCTCCATAGGGGACAAGGAAAGGGAAGCAATTAAATTGCAAGTCTTTAGTGCTCATTAGTTATTTTTAAACTCTAATCCTAGTCTGCAATGTTGCTCTCAAATCCACACACACAGTGGGCATAAAATTGGCCAACCTAAAACAACCATTAAAAGTGCTGCTATTTATATATAGCTATATATATTTTCTAGAGCAAACTCATAAGCTATCATGCAAACCAGAAAATTCCACATGCCTGCTCTTAACTATGATCTGCAGGTTTCTTTCTGCATTTAAAAAAAAAAAGTCAATATTGCACATTGTCATTTTAAGAGCCACTGGCACAGGAACTTTATCCTGCATCTGCTGATGTGTAAAACGCGAAGCAGTGTCGTGCCTCTGACGTGACGGCCAGGAAGACAGTTCGCTACGTGAGCTCGCGCCCTGCTATCTGCACCCCAAGATAGGCACACTCTTTTCTCTCACCTCCCACCAGGCAGAGGACTTTCTGGATGAATAATGCCCAAAAAGCAACTCCATTACACCCACCCAAGGCTAGGGCGCCCTACCGGGAACATACTAAGTGGTTTACATATTTCAATGCTAGAATATACAGAGAGAAAATCACTGCAGTAAATTAAGTCTTGGGTATTGTCATACGTATGCTTTAAAGTGAATTCAGAGTCCACAAAAGTGGCAAAAGGAAAACTCTGGGAAGGCAGAGCTCACCACTCACCCACCAGACAGGTGCACTAGAGCAGGAAGCACGCTGCCAGCTCCTCTTGCTGTAAAGGTACAATCTTTTTTCACTGCTCATCAAAACCTCAAAGACGGGCAGTGAGGATACCGAAGGAAAGAGATGGTCCCCATCTGTTTTCTAGTGGGTGTTTTTATCCATATGTCACCAACTCACCACACGTATGTGGGTAGCAAACCGAAGTTGCTGCCTGACAGCAGAGACCCAAAGTGGAAGGGCACAGAGCTCGGTGCCAGCAGACCAAGACATCCAACCTCTGAGGGGGCCGTGCGAGGAGAGTCCCTCTTCTTTCATTCCTCAGTTCTCTTAAAAGGCCTCCTGAGGTTTAAAAATCTAATTACAAATTTCATTTCGTCAGTGGTTCAAATGGCTCTGGAAACTGATCCTGTATTCATCCACACACACGGCCACCAAGGAAAGAAAAGCAAGCGCAAATTTACAGTAAGGTTGATACGCCACGGTACCTTTCTCAACTAGCTGTATGCACTAAGCCTAACGTTTTTGGGGTCTGAGTGCTTCCTCGTATAAAAAAAGCAATAGATGTAAAGCAAAACTCGAGATAAGAGCTGGGAGAAGAGGAGCTTCTCCACTTCACCTGTGGGAAAAGAGCAGTAACGTTAACGTTCAGACGTTAGTGTTCTCACCCACGGCTTGGGTCTGATAATCGCGCATCAGGCAGCAACCTCACGTAACAGATACACCCTCAAACCTCACGTAAATCCATCACGCTGCTGATCTAGCAGTGAGATTACAGGCTTTAGAACAGGTCTCTGGCACAAGAAATGTTTGGACTTCAGCATTCAAACTTTCTGAGAACTGAAAGGAACTAATCCCACCATTCGTTTGTCCCCAGGCCTTGCCTCCTCACCGAAGGGAGGGCCAGGAAGCATCCAGAAGGCAGCCAGGCCACTTCTCCGAGAGGCTGGACTGTCTGTGTACAATGCCATTCAAAAATTGTTCATATCTGAGTAACGCAATCATCGAGTATTCCTTGAAAATTTCTCCCTGCAAAGAGACAAGACGTTTGTACAGCAGATAAGACGCGGGCTGTTTTGTTGCTGCAGAAGTTATCAGGCCCCAAGGCAAAGCCGAGTGCACACACACCCCTTTCCCAAGCATTTCCTGGAATGCCAGCTTCGATCGCGATTAGATTTCTTCTTGCCAAGCACAGGAAGCAGAAGAACAGAGGTTTTCCAAGAGTCACAGAGAAAAGACTTCTCTGATACCATTTACTGCAATCAGTGCAGACTCAGTTACTGCAACACCAACTGAAACTCCCTTTATCCATAGTGAAGTCTTCCAAACCAAGGAGGGAAGAGAAGAGACCGGAGCTTCAGCTCCTATTAAGGCGTTTGCATATACATTCCCAATCTGGGTCTTCAAAAAACAGGAATTTTGCAAAAAAGGCATTTTATCTGGGAATGGCAAAAACTATGACTTGATAATCTCTGTGGAATTATAAATTGCTCGTTTAAAAAACATGGTTAAATATAAGTGTCATAATCTTTCCCTTGCTTGCCAATATGTCCTTTCCATGAGTTCATGTGCTATGTCTTCTGCAGATCAGGGGAAAATGGGCCAGGGGTAGAGGGTCCATCCAGTCCAGACAGAGTAAATGGGCCATGACTGTTCAGCACTGATGGAAACTAAGAGACAAAACAAAAATGAGTAAGGAAGAGGCTATTTTGACTTACTGTTCCTCTCATATCTGTGCATGTAGAAGCTCCCCCAGAAACAAACTAACAAAAACTTGCAAATAATCTTCTTGTCTTCCCCAAGTAATTGACTTTTAAAATGCTACTGCATCACAGATAGCTGGATTTGTGCAACTGCAACCAGCGTCACCAGACAGACCCAGTCTGCAGCCTCTGCGCTGAGCACTGCCTATCTCCTAAACTAATAAGGTCACAAGACAGGGACTTTATAGAGGTTGTTGAGAAACCACGTTCTACATTGTTCCTCAATTAATTACCAGCTATTTATAGAGGAAAAGGTCCAACGCATTTTCAGACCTAGCTGTTTATTGCCTATCCTGACAGTACACATAAGGTACTTCCTTCATCTCCATGGAGATGTCAGATATAAACCCAAAAGACAAGCAGTTAAAAATTTCACCCTCTGCCTATGCAGACTCAGGCAACAGATAGAGGTACTCCAATTCCCAAGTAGAGCAAAATCAAAGGTAATTACAGCTAAAGACTTTATTTTCTTAATTTAGAAGGCTTTTTTCTTTTTTAATCTTATATGAATAAAAATATTTACTGAAAACAATGAAGCGGAGAATTTCTTAACCATAAAAGATAGAATAATACAGAGCATACACAAAATGTGCTACATACTGCCACAGAGATCACACACAGAGCCTCCCTTCTTACTAGTGCTGAGGTTTAATTAATGTCCTTCAAAGGAAGAGGCTGTTAACAAACTATTAAAAGAACCACGAGAGAATAGCAAAATTCCACTTCCAGGAAACTCTTAACCCGTGAAGTTATAAGGAGGCAAGTTTTACAGGAACAGCAGACTTAAAAAACATAATTTAACTACAGCAGATTGCTATTAATTTAGAACATTTCTGAAACAACAACATTTACAATATACTTAAACAAAACGGGGTAAACATCCACTAAGATTAAACTTGCTCTCAAAAGCTAACATGGGAATAGAAAACAAAGATGTCTACTTTGTTTCCACTGGGTACAAAATGACTCCTTGAATTCAAGGAAACTGTCAAGCGACTTTTTAGTACTTTAAACTTGGAATAACTAAGCAACCGAAGTATGAACTATTCCCTGAAATGCTTACTTGCCTTATTAAGCAGCAAGTATTACTGCCTAAACTTGCCATTGGATTTTTGGGGTAACAGATCCCAGCAGGTCTTCTGAAGAAGGGGGCATTGGTTAAGTGTAGGTCAAACAGAGAGATTGGCTGAACTTACCTGAAAGAGTGTGTTAGCACCTTGCAACCTTGCAGGACTGAGAGGAGCAACCGGGCTTAGGGTACTCCAGAAATGAATACTGGAGAGCAAGGGACTTGGGGTCAGCAAGATGGGAGTCTGCAAAACACATGGAGACAAGTCAGTTGTCTTGAAACCTGCACTGAGTAATAGATAGCACATGGAAAGCTCGCCACAATAATGAGCTCCTACAGCTGCGGAGGGCTGGATCCAAATTTCAGAAACTCCCCTTCTCTCCTTCCGCTTCCTCCCACCTTCTCCTCCTCTTCCCTTCAAGCCCCACAACAGCAGCAGTCATCGGCTCTCCCTCCCCTTTCTCAGCAATTGGCCCTCTTCTCCCAGCAGCTGCCAAATCCCGCGCACAGCAAATTGGCCTCTCCTGCAATTCAGTACACAGCACCTGCAATGACTTGGGAAAACTCAGCCTATGAATTTAATGTGAGTAGGCAGTGGGCATACACATGGTCTGGGTGACACCGGTGATGTAAGCCACAATGAAATAAATTCACATCCAGCTTCTGAGTGCTCTGGATGTTCCAGGTTCGCCAGCCAAACACTTCGAGGGGCGCCAAAAGAGCAGCTACACTTGATTTTTCCCCCCTGCCTTCAGCCAGTTCAGTTTTCTATCAGCGGTTTCCCTGCAGTTTCACTCCAATTTATTACAGGAAGGAGATTAAATATATACAGAGCAATATAACAGCATAGTTGGATTCGGTTCTCTTCCAAATTTTCCAGGAGGAATGAAAGCTTTCCTTTCCCACACAGCGGTAACAACCAAATTCTGCAGCCACTCTTACCACCGTTAACTCACATTACTCTGGTCTGAAGTGAAAGGCTACTGAATCAAGTGAAAGAACTCGGCAAACAAACACCTCAGTGGTTAGCTATTTTTAAGCATTTTCAGAATCAGCCTGAAGGGCAGGGTTTAGGGTTTTTGAAATAATTCAGTGTCACTTTGGGAAGATTTACAAAGGATCCTACTGGTGCTGGGCTTTGCCTTCCCCATGCTAACACCGTACAGATGCGTATAGCTGACGTGCCACTTGGACACACTTTGGGGTGAGAGCTAATGAAGATTATGAATAAAATTTCTGTTTTATAAGAAAATGGAAGTAATGTCATGGGTTTCAGAGCTCCCAAATACTATCTACTGGCTTTTAACTTTCCATTTGCCCTCCCTTACTGTTTAAAAACATAACCACTACTCTTTAAACAAAAAAAAAAAAGGAAAAAAAAAGAGGTGGCAGGGGTAATTCGGTTACCTGAGAGAAAAGTGCTGGAGTAAGAGAAGCGGTGGGGAGAGAAGGGCTCAGTATTCCCAACGGACTTGGATCACTGCCTGTAATGACGAGAGTAGGAGCCAACTCCAGCCCTTTGGGTTTTTTAGATCTGGAGAGATGATTGGCAAATTCCTTCTCCAGCACAGATGAATCCTGCTCTTTGGGCTCTGGGGATTGATGCTGAAGGCTCTGAGCCTGCTCCAGCTGCTGCGAAGCCACCGACTCTATGTCCGTGTCAATGTCCAGGTCAGGATTAGAACTCAGGGGGGGCGAAGGGGGAGTGGAGGGAACTTGCAGAGTGGGAGAAACCGAGGATACAGGCGGAGTTGGGGTGAAGCTGGTGGTTAAGTTTGGCAAAGGTGCTGGAGCTTCAGGGACAGTTAACTTGGGTAGAACGAGAGTCTCCAAGGTCTGCAGAGTTTCTTCTGATCCCATGGAGAGAGAGGATGCAGCCGAAGGGGCAGAAGCGGTGGAAGTGGCAGAGACCGTTGAAGTGGTAGCGACCAGGGGGACAGAGGACGGCTTTTTGGAGGGCATGGTTACAAACTTGATGACAGACGGTGTTGGATCCTGAGCGGGTTTCTTCTCTGTCAGTTTCTCGGCTGGATTCTCAATCTTGATGGACCTGAAGAGTTTTACACTGGAAGAGTTCAGGGAGTTCAGCGTAAAAGAGGAGTACAAGCCTGAGTGGATATAGTCATTGCGGCTGGAGGACTTAGCACATGACTGAGACTTCTCCTTCCCACAGTTTTCCACATCCTTTGGAGCACTGCTAACTTCCGCAAAACCAGTCATTTCAGGGTCTCCTTCTATACGGCCCACGACAAGTGGATCCATATTTAAAATCTCCGGATAAGAAACAAACTTGTATACAAACTTCTTACCATTCACTTTTTTAATGATATTCTGTGGGTAAGAAGATATATATTTTTAGCCCTTCAGATTAATTTTCTTGCTACAAACATTGCCTAAAATAGACTGAGGAATTAAATAGTTGGTAGTCTTTCACTGAAAATTGTTTCTATTTATTTTAAAATACACACTGCATTCTTGCAATTTAGTTATCCCACCAAAGCATCGTTTCCAGAGCTCACAGACAGAACACTAGAGCAGGTGAACTAACCCCGACCTTAAATGTACTAACAGCAGCCTTAAAACTGCAGAACAATTCAGTTTACAATATTTTCAAAGATCAGCTAGGAAACAAAAGATACCCATTATCCACATAAAAGTTAAGATCATTGGTATGTGTACAGTAAGTGCAATCTATCAAATCACATCACCCTTATTCTTAATAAGATAATAGTAAAAGAAAGAAGCTGAACTGGTCAGCAGAACGTAGGCTTATCAGCTTTTGCAATAGGCAAAGTAGCATTCATCAAACTTGGTTTGTTCCTAACTGCAATGCCACAAACAATTTGGGCCAAAGAATATTATTATTTATTGAACAATTGTTATTTCTGAGACCTCTTGGTATAAAGGCAGAGGTAAGGAAACCGTGCTACTCAATAATAAAAGACAAGCAACAAACCATACCCTACAAACTGACAGGTTCCTCAGGAACTGTTTTTGTGTTTCAATCCCGTACACCCACACAGTAACAGTTGTGGGATAAATGGCTTATCGAAAGGTTACCGAAATGAAGATCACAATCCCACACTGCGGTTCTAGTTCAGCTTTTTGACACTACACGTGCACTAATGAAAGGCTACTGCAAGTTCTTAGAAGACATTAGCTAAATAAGAGAAGCACCTTACTCTACTGGAATAAACTCAATATCCTTCTTAGGGGTGCATTTCTGAACACAAGGAGGAAAAGAAAAAGACTGGGCTGCCACGCAAGAAATCCTTATTTTGATAGCTCCTTCGTAGAGACAATTACAGAAAAGGTCTCAAGGTGGTGCAACATTCACCATCTGGACCATCATTATCATTCTGTTGCTTAAATTGGAGTGTTGAAGATTTTAACACTTGCAAGGACACACATGTTCGGAGAAGGGTTGCAAAGGAGAACATTATTCAAAGAAGGATTCATACTAGCAAAGACATAAATCAAAGACGATAACATTTTGCACAAATGTATCTAGAACCTCGTAACATAACCACTGGGAGGAACCAGGTATGAGGATAAACAAAAGGCAAAAAAGCGAGTCTAAACATAAACTAGTGCACCTCACTTAAGTCTGGGAGACAGAAGTGACACCTATCCCCTTGAAGAGAATGAAAAAGGAAACAAAGCTCATTAGGCGGGTAAGATGGATAAGGATTTCAGGTGGATTTATGGACTTTGTTACCTTCACATAATAGTATCTGAGAGCACGGCTGAGTTTATCATAGTTCATACTGGGCTTGTTCTTGCGGATTCCCCAGAGTCTGGCCACCTCCTCTGCCTGCAGCAGTTTGAACTCCCCGTCGTTGGAGGTCCAAGAGATGATATTCTTGTTCTGAGGCTCTTGCAGGAGTTGGAGGAGGAACTGCCACAGGGTGATAGCACTGTCCATAGCAGTAAGCTGAAATTCAGAAAGGCAGATAAGAGGCGACAGATTAGGACCGGTGCGTTTTCTGCATCTCCCTAGAAGGGGGTACGGGTGCAGAGATGTTATTTCCAAAGGCAGCAAGAGTAAAAATTATTAGTCACCAGTCGTGAAAGATGTTCCCTGCAGAACAGAGAGGCTGAGAGCCAACTGCTATCGTCTCCTCCCACATGTCAGTCCTTTTCACATGGGTTATATTTAGCCTCATTTAACTAAATCAGGTCACTTTGGGTAAGTTGCAATGAGTCATTATCCAAAAAAAAACACCAAAAAACCCACAGTTTCTAAGTTGTTCCATGTTCACCCATTCTGACTTGTACTGCTTTATAAAAAAAAAAAAAAAAGCTCAGGTGCACTCAGGTAAAATCAAACACCCACACTCACCTCCTCCGTTTCTTACCTGCACCCACCTCCAGCCTCCGGGTCCTTAACAAGGCGGAGAGCGGATCAAGCAACTGCTTAGGCTACCTGGGGATGCCGCTGTGCAGAACAACTCAATTTTCCTTCATTTGTATTGCTGCTGTCCCTCCCAATCGACCCCCGGTCTCCCCTCAAACCTCCTCCTTTTCCCAAACGTCATCCCCGTGTTTTACAAGAAAGCAAGCTAAAAAAAGTAAATGAAATGATTTCTGATGCTGTCTTGGCTTTTCTCTTGATTCCTCTCGTGTCTTACCTACATGAGTCTTTTAGGCTGAGACTTTCTAGCACTAGTGCCTACCAGTCGCTTCACCCACTGCCAGCACGGTTTTCCCACACTGGAGCTGTGGCTGGATAAAGTCACCGGGGGCAGACGAGGCGGCAGAGATGCCATCTCTCCCTGACCATATCTGACCGCGCGGAACAGCACTTCCACAGACGTTTTGGAGCAGAACGCAAATAATCCTGTCTGCACAGAGGAAGCATGAGGATAAGCTACGCTGAGAATTAACAGATCAAATTATATTAATGCAGTATCCCACATGGATTCCTTTAGTCCAGAACCGATTCTTTCTTGCAGAATCGCAGAGTGGCAGAGGTTGGAGGGACCTCTGTGGATCAGCTGCCCCAACCTCCCTGCTCAGGAAGGGTCTCCGACAGCCCCGTACCCAGGATCATGTCTGGGTGGCTTGTGAATATCCCCAGGGGAGACTCCCCAGGCTCTCCGGGCAGCCCGTGCCAGCCCTCCCCACCCTCCCAGCGAGGAAGCTGTTCCTCACACAGATGGCTTCAACTTCTTCCACTGCAATAACAAGAAACCCAGCCACTGTGCAACAAGAGCCTTCACGGTGGATTACAGTGACGCTGTTTTGATATGTGTAACTGCTGGATTCCCCCCCAAACAAATCTCAGTAAAAAACCTATAGAGCACGGGGTTTCTCTGGGGGGGAGTCTGCAGCCCCAGCGACCAGACACCAGGCTCAGCACCAGCATCGCGCCCAGCCCCAGCAAGCGGGACCCACGCCCGCGCTGTCTGAGGTCCAGGCATCCGCAGGGCTAGGTTTAAGATCCAGGCGGCACTGCCAGCCAGTTCATCTGTTACCAAGGGCTTTTATTCCAACCTCGATACTGCCCAGCACTCACCCAGCCCTATATAAGGAAGAGAACCGGCTTCGTGTCAGAGCCTCCCGACTCACTCAGCCCTGTAAAAGGATTACTGCTGACAGCTCACACAGGACCGTGCATTCTTATTTAAATAAGGTGCCCCAGGGCAGGTGTTTTTTTGGGCAGAGCCCATCTCGTTGAGCCTATTTTTAGGACTACCTGCCTAATGGCACGCTTACGTGACTCCAGAGGGATGTTACATTGATCAAGCCAGCTAAATTGCTGCAATTACACGCAACAATCTCAAAATGAAGGACACCCACACCACCTTGTTATGCTGGCCTAAGGTGCTTTCCTCGTTAATTACCGCACGCATACAACTCCACGCTTGCCCAAATTAATTGCCGAGTACTCTAAGAAAACATCAGCTGCTGAGCCCAGTGCTTTGAGACTTCCCACAGCGCGCTGGGGAGCCGAAAGGCCCGGATCTCTGGGGCAGGGAACCGAATTCAATCCTTTCCAGGACTTTGACTTACGTTCACACTCACCAGGAACCTTTAATCTCGTTTAATATCTGCCTGCTGGCACGGCCAGGGACGCGCGTGCCGCGGAGCACCACGAGCGGAGCCTCACTGTGCCGTCAGGATGATGCACACGCACGGCTGTTGTGCAGACATAAGGACTTGATTCCACCATTCTGCAGAGCTGTCAATACCCGCGCTAAGTGCTAACAGCGAAAGAGCAGGAAAATGAAGTTGAGTGATTATTCCCACGCTACATTTATCTGCAGCAGCTCCAAAGCCCGTAACAGCACTGCACCAACTAGCGCTGCCTGATGCAACGGGAGGTAATCACACAGAAATTAGATTAGCAGCAGAATTTCAGAGTGGCAGAGGTTTTTCTTCGCCTAAAAACCTGTGCAGATTTCATCCCCCAATTTCAATGCCATAATCCCACCGGCGTGCTTCCCTTTGGGAAGAAGTACTTTGCTGTTATCATCTCAAAGCTCACCAACTGCAGTCAAATGATTGCTAGGCGAAGGCTGGTTTGCGATTGGGATACACGGTGCTGACCAAACTGTGTGTGCACAGCAAGTTCAGCAACACGGCCTGTGCCTGTAGTGACTGAAATGATATTAGATAAAGGATTTCAAAAAATCACCTTTCACGGTGATGTGCTACGCTGTTCTAAGGAGCACTGACCAAAATAATAACGTGGATGCTCTGCGCAGAGCTCACGGTGCCTGGGTCCCAGGCATTGCAGTTTTCTGGCTGGAAGAATCCTTCCCCAGGCAGGGGCACAGTTACCGACTGTACTGGCACGGTAATCAGCTGAGTTTCTAGCAATGTCTCTGGCATTTACAGGCTTTAGTGTTGTCATGATCCCTCCCATCACTTATAGGATATGCTGCACATGGCCATCACCCTCCGCTTTATCAAGTCTCCATCAGACCCGTTCCCAACGAGGCAGGGCAGTTTTACTGACGGCCCAGCTGTCAGGGAACACGGGCAGAGAGCAGCGTGGTGCTGTTAAGGGGCAGGCTGTATTGCAGGTGAGAAGAATGAACATCCCTCTTTATTAAATATTTATTGTGCACGTGTACAGGAAACAACAGAGGTACCTCAGCGTCACTGGGAGTTTTTCCTGCAGACTATATCCAGCAAGGAGGGCCAGCAAATAACCCTCCCAGCTGGTTAAATCAATGGGCTCGCCGGTAGGACTCGCCCCTTTAGAGTCCAGGAGTAAGCTGCAACTGGGAGAGGGTAATACATATACAGGAGACAGCGCTGCAGGACGAATAAAGCCTCCTCTCATTTGACTTTATTAAACTTGCTTTGGTACCGCCTAAGAATACATCAAAGAACTGTTGCTTCTTCAGGAAAAAACAGGATTAGAAAAAAAAAACACCACACAAAATGTAAAATTAAAACCAGTACAGCCGAGTTGCGCACCTTGCTTTGTTTGATTTAAGAAAAACCAGGTACTGCATTAAAAAGTTCTTCCTTCTCCAGCACCGGGCGGCTGTCTCCTTCCACGAGCCCTTACCTCGCAGCCCCGAGGCCTCCTGAGCGGTGCCAGCGCACCAACTGACCCCAGCTCTGCACAACACCTCCAGCTGCCGGGTGGCACTGGGCAGCCCAGCTTCTGTCCATACCCCAGCCCTTTTTAGGGCCACGTGCTCAAAACTGTCCCCCTCCTTCCGCCCCAAGAGGGGCAGGAATTTGGCGGATCCTCTTGTCCTTTTGATTCAGCAAAGCCCACTCCCCAGAAACGTTTCGGGCTCGTTGATTACAGGAACTCAAAGGCATGGGGATGAGGAGAGGCACCCACCATCCCACTCCTATCCCCACTAACAATGGCAAGGCGTTGCTTCTTGCATGATTTGTACGTAACGTTTCAGCTTCTTTCACATCTACGGCTCCTTTCATCAAAAGGCATCAATCTCCCAGCACAGCTCCCTGTCAGCATAAAAAGCCTCCTTGTTTGATTGCTTTTTCTTCGAGATGAATACACCAATAATTACAAGCACACCACTGCAAACTGCCTCCTTGCTGAAGGTTATTTTCCTTCTGAGAGTCCACGGAGAAAGACAAAGGTCTCATTTGAAAAGACAATGAGGGAATTAGGCAGCGAAGCAACGGCGCTGTTTATGACAACAGCCTTCCCACTTCTGCACCAGTTGAGTACGAGGAAAAAATAGTTGCTAGAGGCAGAGGGCAGTTATACTTTGTAATGAGCATGCTAAAATAGAGCACTATTATTGTCTTGAGATCTTCTCTGCCGCCTACGGCTGACCCTCGCAGCACACCGGGTAGCTGACGGAGTTTGGCTGCACTTTGCTGAGCGCGCACGCTGCAGACCTGAGCGTGCTCGGGTGGCTGCAGCCTCTCTGAGGTTGCTGCAGCTTTGTCTGAGCCCTGACTTCACACAGCTTCACGTCTACAAGAGCCAGGACACGAGATAGGCATCTTCTCGAGCGACTTCTCACCCATCTCGCCACAAGCCGCCTCGCACAATCCATGTGATTACAGAGCCTCCAGGCTCTGCCTCGCTGGGGGAAGGAGAGCGCGCGGTCACTGCGTGGCACAGCTTAGGAAGCGGCATATGATTTTACCGCGGCCAGCAGCTGTACTTACCGCTGCAGAACAAACCGAGGGGTTCGGCGCCCTCAGCTCGGGGGGAGAGGGGCACCCGCTACGCCCCGGTAGGCAGCAGCCAGCCGGGACAGGGCAGGCAGCAGGGGCAGCACCGGAGGGGCTCTGCCCCAGCCCCCCCTTCAACGCCTTCTGGCAGATTTCCTGTGCTTTGACTCAACACCGAGAGCAGCTCAGTAATCCCGCGCCTCGGTTTGTTCCCTTATCAGCATCTGCAGGCCGATGACTTTTCCAGATGGGCCGGTTACAGCAGGCAGCTCGACAACCCTGCCAGAATCCCCCCCCCAGAAGCCAAGGCCGGTGCAAAGGAGAGGGGAAGAAAAAGTGTCACAGCCCTTACGAGGGCAAAAATCCCTCCCAAGCACGTCAGGGGCACGCTTACAGCTGTCCAGACATTTACACAGAAGTGACACCTCACGAGTTGGCTGAGAGCAGCATAAAGCAGAAGACACGGGGTGACGGTGCCACAGAGGATGCTGCTTGAAGCCTGCCAGAACCGAATCAGTACCACCAATGTGCACAGCACCCTGAAAGCACCAAAATTCACCAGAAGAGAACAAAACCTCCCCCCAAATACTTCCGTTTAATAAATAAATTCAAACAGCAATGATAATTTAGAGATTGTCTCGGGGTCCTCGTGCTTAATGGTGCAAATCAGCCGTGCAGCGGGCCGGCAGGTGAGCAAATTAAATCCTTACACAATTGCAGGAAGCCGGACTCGCTGTGCACACAACACAGGGGCACCCTGCTCCCGCACAGCGAAGCTGAGCTGTTAGGGCTCCACTGTACAAAACCCTCCCCATGTTTTTTTTTAATAGCTGAAGATGGCCATGGTGCGTGAACAGAAGGAATTTGTAGACAATAACCCCTGTTCTGTTGCGCAATATTCCCGTGGAGACGAGGCTTTAGATGCTTGTTCCAGGAAATTAAAAAAAAAAAAGGCAACAGTTTAGATTAAAGGAGGTTTTGGGAGGTCACAGGCCCAACCCCTGGTTCAAAACAGGGTTAACTTCAAAGGACCGTCAGGCTGCTCAGTGTCTCTGTCCAGCCAACAAAATAAGTAAGTATAAAGCTGCGCTATTCCCCTTATTCCTTTTATTTTACTAACGGGACGAGGAGCTGTAACATCACTAATGAACTATGCAATTAAGTGGTCATCAGCACGCAATCAAGCAACAATTTCATTAGCACTGCACTCCAAACACCCCTGTACCAACACACCTCTCGTAAAACATTCTCAAGCCCCCGGGAAGGTGAATCACCTGAATTACTCCTTGCAGTGTTTTACCAATTTTGACTCCTTTTAGGAGCCTGCTGCCCAACACGTGTGAAACCTAGCGGCCAAAAATCTGCCTCAGCAGGGTGCTAGGAACGGGACGCAGCCCGCTTCTGGGACACACCGAGCACCGTAAGGACACCTGAACTCCTGCTGCCATCGCTGCTTGCTTTCTTAGCTTACTTCCCGAAGACAGGTGAATTACCTGTTAGAAGACTGCTGTACGTGTAAAACCAAGTTACCATTTGCAAGGAATTAAATTAGAGACGCACATTTTCCCATCTGCAACATCAGCATTAAGGTTTCCAAACCCCGGTAGCTTTCCAAGAAGCACTCAAACTGCACCTTCTCTAACAAATAGCAAAATCGGGTAAAAATAAGCAAAAAAAAAATCCCAGATCCCAGTAAATTCTAGTCTTCCCCTTGGCCCTGGTATTCACGGCGCTGTTGTTTCCCAGGCGGTCAGGAAAATCAGCTCGTTCTGAACGAGAAGCCGTGGTTATCGAGGCAGGAAGCTCCTTGGAAGGAAACGCTGAAGGATGTCCTCGTGATAAGAGCTGCTCCACAGCTTTCATTGCCTAATCCCTCTCCAAGTCTGACAGTCATATTTACTTAAAACAAACGCTGCAATAAATTCTCTGTTCTTGGCTCGAAAAATCAAGCTGCAAGTTTATATGAAATTAAGGTATTAGCAAATATTTTGGGTTTTTGGAGCAGTTTGTTTCATCTTTTTAACTCCTGCCTGAGAAATAAGTACTTCTTGTCCCGAATTTGCATTTTCTAGCCTTCCCCACCTTTCGGTAGCAGGGGAACAGCCAGGAAAAAACAGAAAGAATGGCAAACTTCAAAGACACTCCATTTTTTATCTGGCACTTGGTTTGTTTCTAACGCTGATGTGACCGCCTCTAATAAGCCATGAAGATATGTAATTGTATGAGAGCTCCTCTTTCAGTGGATTACACTTTGCTTCCTCCTCCTCTGCCACGGCAGCGGCCGCGGGGAGCATTTACCAGCAGCAGATGGATCTGGCTGCGGCGGGCACGGCACGGCACGGCTGCTGAATGTAAAAGCATCCGCGGCGAGGAGCAAGAGGCCGGGTCCCCGCACCGTATCGCGCAGCGAGCCCCGAGCAACAGGCTCGACGTTTCCCATCGATCCTAACCTCGTTACGAAGAGGAAGCCTCGTTTGAGCTGGAAAAGGTTTCCTTTAATAATGTTTATGATACACGCAGCCCGGTTGCCATGACGATGGAACAACTCCTCTCCGCAAACAGGCGCTAAGCCCCTAAAAATAAACAAGGCCGGGCGAAATCACGGAGGCCGCAGCTCCGTCGGGAAGGCTGCGCCTGGTGCAGGGAGCGCGCTCGCCCTGCGTACGAGGAGGAGAAGAGGAAGAGAGAGCACCGCTAACGACTAAACCCGCGCGCGGCTCGCCTGCAAGGCGCCCGGAGCCGCTGCTCAAAAATAAAAACAGCCGGGGCCAGAGCAACGCCGGGTTCCCCCCTCTGTGCGAGGCAGCAGGGGGATTGCTGGCAGCGGGCCTGGCGCTCAGGTGAGGTTGTGTAACAGGCAGGTGCGCGCCGAGCCGAGCCGATCCGAGCCGCCTGCGTGCGTGCACCGGCGGCGCAGCAGCGCCCATTTGCATACTTTCTCCACGGATTCCCCTATTGATGTGGGGAGGCATCCACCCATCCCGCAAAGAACACACAAGCGCTCCAAAAAATAAATAAATAAATAAATAAAATTACAGAAGGCAGGGAGAAAAAAAACAAAACAAACAAAAAAAAAAACGACCACCCGACCGAGCGTGCGATTCCTGCCTCCCGCTCACCTCAGGAGGGGGGGGGGGCAAACAAACGGGGCCGGGGGGAAAAGAGGGGGCCGGGGGGACCTGGGGGACCCCCCCCCGTGCCCCACGGAGCCGGCCGGGGCCTTTTCTCCGTTCCCCGGTTAACGGAGGCTGGAGGGGGCCGGGACAGCCCCCACGGCCTCTTCCGCTCCCCAAGGCCAAGCCCCCACGCGTGGGTGCCTCCCCCACCCCCCGACCCCCTCCCCCCAAACCCCGGGACCCCCCAGCCCCTCCCACATCCCCTCAGAGACGCCCGACGCGGCCCCCCCGGTGCTGACCGAGCCCCCCCGGCCCCTCAGCAGCCCCCGGTGCCCGCAGCGAGCCCCGAGCGGGGGCCCCCCCCGGTACCCCCAACCCCCCCGACCCCCCTCAGCCACCCCCAGCCCCCTCAGGGCCATCACCGGCCCCTCTCAGCCCCCCCCCCACCCCAGCCCGTTCGCTCCCGGTCCCCGCTCACCGAGGAGGAGCCCCGCCGGTCCCCGGGCGTCGCGGTCCCCTGGCGGCGGGCAGGAGGTGGGAGCGGGCCCCCCCGCCGCCCTTCATGGCCGGGCCGGGCGCCGGGCCCCCATGGCGGGCGGCAGGAGGCGGCAGGAGGCGGCCGGGCGGCGCAGGGCAGCTGCGCGGAGGCGGCGGCGGCGGGGAGCGGCGGGCGCGTTACATGGCGGCACCGAGCCTCCGCGGCCGCCGTACGCCACGCTTCCGCCCACGGCCCCCTAGGGACGCGGGGGGCGGCCAATCCGCGAGCAGAGAGAGGGAGCCGTTAGCCAATGGGACGGCGGTACCCGCCCACCTGCCCGCAAAGGCTTCTGGGGGGTGTAGTCCGCGGGGCGCGGAGCCCGCCCAGGCCGCTCGCAGCCATGTGCCCGCGGCCCGGCCTGGCCCGGCCCCGCCGCCGGTTCTGCGGGACGGGGACACGGGGGGAGCCGGGCGGGAGGGGGGAGGAGAACGTGCTGGGGGCGAGGATCCTAACGGGAAAAGCCAGGAGGGAAAGGGAAAGCGGAGTGAGAAGTGAAAGCAAAGCGAAACAAGAAGGGAAAATGAAGAGAAGTGAAGCGGAGCAAGGAGGGAAAGCGAAGCGGAGCGAGGAGGGAAAGCGCAGCAGGAACCCAGGAGCAGCAGTTCACAGGATTTAGGCTGCACGTTTCCGAGCTGGTAGCCGCAGTCAGAGCAGCAGGGCTGGGGGAGCCTGGCCGCCCCTCGCCCCCAGCACCACGCCGGGTTTTCGGGATTGGGACGGAGGAGTCAGTGGTTGTGTCACGGCGTGAAGGAGCAGCGCCCGCAGTCATGGAACACCAGAAAAGATGGCTTAAAATTTAAAAGACCCCAGCATGAAGACGGTAGAGAGGGGAAAAATAAATAAATACTTTCCAAGGGATAACACAGAACAGCATTCACCCCGGCAAAAAGCGTCCAGGTGTCACTCGAGCAGGGGACGACCCAACGTTTGTACTCTGCAGATGCCAGTGCGGACGTCCCTCCGTCCATCTCTGTGCAGAGAGCTCCCTGCTTCTGCCTATGCCTGTGGAGAAACCCGCACCAAGATGGTTCTTCCTGGGGGAAAGTCACAACCCCATGTTGGTGCAGGGGAGCGGGGTGGCACCAGGCCATGTTCAGGAAGCCCACCTGGACACATTCCTCGCAGAAGGCTCCCAGCTTGGGCCAGGGCTTCTCTATTCCTGCATTTTTTCCATGTCCCACTTGATCCTAACACTCTGGTAGCAAAGACATAATCCCTGGGCACTCCCGAGGCTGAGCAGAAGCGAGAGGTGATCCCAGGCTTGCAGATAGGAGACCGCACACGCAGCAGGAGCCTTAATCACACTGAAGCTCGTTAAAGCAGCCCAGGCACGCACTTGAGTCCTCAAGAAACTGCTCTCCTATGGTCAGCTACTGTGTTTGTTGCTAAGGGGCGCTGCCTTGGCCTGCAGCAGCACACAGATGGGCGGTTTCTGTCCTGAGATACGTACTAAAACCAGGGTCCACACCAGTTCGAGAGCAGTTATTTTCCCATCGGATCAGGCGTCAGGAGCAGCAGGTGAAGGGTCAAGCAGGCAGCATGCTCCCCACTTCCCTCTGGTGCACAAACACCCGTCTTTGCCTCGCCGTAAGATTCCCACCCATTGGCAGGGAAAAAAACAAAGAATTAAGCAGCACTTCACTGTCAAACACCACACATGCCAAAACATGCAGCCTTCAGTTTTCTAGACACATGCCGGTAAGAGGTTAGATGTGTTAGCACAAAGTCTTCTGTGCACGTTTCACCTACTTGCCTTCCTACAAACTTGACTCCTGCTCAAGACGTAGGTACAGGCCAAAGCACCGCTCAGCCAGCTACGTTTTTGTTTGGGAAGTACCAGCATCCACAAGCACACAAGAAGGTGTAGCTGAGATCACGGTTAAGCCCGAGCAGCTCCAGCTACAATTAATGCTGATTCTATGAAGGCAAATTGTGTATTTTTACCAGCTCATCCCCTTCGGCTGGACCCATTTCACGTAGTCAAATGACTACCACAAAGTGAAAGGAGATTTATACTCAGGAGCAAGATGGGAAACACAAACACAACCTTTCAAGTCATAATCCCTTAAAAAAATACCCTTTCTCAGCATTTACTGCACAAGTTACAAGAGATGGGAAGGGAGACAAAAGCATGGAAAGTAAGGAAGTTAAGGGAATCCTGGCACAACAGAACGTGAGAAGATGCCATTCAAGATGCCATTTGACTACAGCGAAAGGGAGGAAGCACAGGGCTCCTCTACAAAATGTGCTTTCACTAAAGGGAGAGGGGAAGTTTTTAAGCCAAGCTGACCATTATTTATTTATTTATGGAAGTTAGCTATTACGTCTAAAAAATAGCATGAGAGAGAGTGGACAGGGAGGGGAAGAAAAGAAAAAGGTAAGGAAAAGGGACAAGCAAGTAACTCCACAACAGTCTAGAGTCAACAATGAGTTTCTCAGCTTTCAAAATAATTAAAGCCCCTCTGAGATGTAGGCATGTGTCACTTTCCTTTTCTTTTTCCCCGTGGAAAGCATTGGTCATTATTTCAACAGAGCCCTTCATGCTGTCCGTAGTGACCCAAGCCAGGAATCGCTGACCCAGGGAACAAAGGTCTGGAGCTCAGGAGGCATCGAGCAGCGGCCTCCTCACCTCCACCTGATCTGCGCTACAGGTGACTCAAACACGACGAACGCCCCGCAGGTGCTTTGCTAACAGATGTCACCAACCTCTGGTCAAGCGGTTCCCTGTGCCCCTCAGTCTTATCCTCCTCTGCTGTGCTCCAGGCTAAGCTCTTGCTCTCTTCAGAGCTTGGACTCCTTCTCCCACAATGAATCAAGAAAACAAAGAAGAAAATAAAGAAAATTCCTGCGCTCTATCAGACTCTTCCTGTAGAGTCACACATGGGAGGTTTGCCAACGTCTGCTTGTGTGCACCTCAAACAGAGCTAAGTCAGTTTGTTTGGGAAAGGAGGAGCACCTGGGTTTACACATCTCAGGGAGCTCTCCTGAAACCGTCGGGTTTCTCCAAGAGCTCCTGCTGCTGTGCTGAACAAGGGACCGGCACACGCCGTGCCCTTCCTTTGAGTGCATGTTCTCATAGGACACCAGGCACCACTTGCTGGCGACGGGGGAGAACGAAACATCTCCGAAAAGGAACATCTCACAGGACGTGTGATCACACACCCAGCATTTCAGCCCATGTGCCAGTCTCAAGCGGGGTCCTCGCACGTTTTGCAAGGCCAACAACCAGACCGCATCTCCGAGCGCGCCACCGCGGCTCCAAGTTCTGCCCCTGCTTCGACTCACCATCGGCACAATCGCCCAGGACACCCAAAACTTTGTATTCCCTCCATGTGCCAGTGTGGAACAACATGTGAATAGCACCCAAAACTCCACTCTGCCCTGCCACCTAAGTGACCCGAAGGGCTCCAGCTCCAGCCCTGCAACTGCACTGCCGAAGAAGGGGCTTTCCTGGAGGGATAATAAACCTGCTGCTTTGTGCAGCTCTCATTTTGTTCTGCCTCCCCTGCCGTGGGTTTGCAATCTGACGTGGGTTTGTTCCCATCTGAGACAACATCACAAGAGGGAAAAAATATATAGGACAAAAGGAAGGAATAAAATAAGGCAGGCAACAAGGCAGGCTTTAGGAAAAGCTCATACGTAAAGATGCTTTAAAAAGAAGCTCTCAAGCAAAGGCATTTTAAAGGGAAAGAGCACAGAAAAAAGAAGCTGGAGGGTTACGCTGCTCTTGGGATTGCTGGTGAAGGTTAATCAGGCCGGGGCACCTAGAAATAGATTTTGTCCAGATTGTTGCAAGTTCCAAGCCAAGGACAGGGTTGTAAAGTGATAAGGAGCCGCCGATTCGAGGAAAACACTGGACAACCCAGGAAAAGAAGTGCGGAGATTTCTAAATCACCAACTTATCAGAAAAAGCGAAATCTCCCTGCGTGGCTCTGACTCTGCAATCACATGGTGGTTGGCCTGAGATTGTGCTGGGAGGGAGCGGGGAAGCACAGGCACCAGGAAAGCCAGAAAATTGTGCAACACCTAATCAGACAGTAACGAGGCCTCGCTCCAGAATCTGGAGGTGCTGTTTTAACGCGCTTTCCAACTCAGAGACCGAGCTTTCAAGAGTACTGGAAATGTCCAAGTCCTGAAATAAGCAGAATAATTATGAGAGGCTTCGTGCCCCATTAGCAAGAAGATGTGTTCACAAGGGAAAAGCCCATAGATGAAGGAAGGGCTGCTGGTGCCTTTTCACAGTTTCACAACAAAAATCCACTCCTTGCTCACCCAGGAGAGATGCTCTCAGGAAGGTTAATGCCCTCACGGATCACTCAGGCTTCAGTTGCCAACACTAATGCTTCATAACGCAGCTTTTAGGGTATCTTTGGAGGTGAAGAGGGGAGACGAGCCCCCTGCTTGCCTTTAGAGGTGCAAAAGGTGAGGCCGCGGGGCTGCTGGACACGGGTGACACCTCGTCCTGCAGCAGCGGGCAGGTCCAGCAGCGGGCTGCCCACCTCCCCGAGAAGTGGGCCGAGTGCTAGTTTGCCGACGAGGCCTAGATGGTGCTAGTCATCAACCTGACAAGTTTACAGTGGGAAACCTGCTGTCACCGGCACCCGACACACAGCAGAGCCCCAGCCTCCGGCCCCACGCCCCGGGACGTGGTGGCACCCGGCCAGGCGGAGAGCATCGCGGGGCTCCCGGGATGCTGCGGGGTGCCCATGGCAGGGCACAGAGAGACCACGAGTAACAGCTGGAGGGGCCGAGGCCAAAAGCAGCACCTTGGAGGGATGGAGAAGTAAATCAGTTCCCCTCTTCGTGTTCCCTTCCATGCCCAAACTGCCAATGACCTCATTGCTCGGGCACAATAGAGCCGTTTCACGCTCCAGCTTTCCAGTTCTCTGGGTTTTTCTTTGCAGAGGTCTGCCCTGCCTCTGCTTTGCTGCTTGGGGCTGCTCTCAGGAAGCTGCAGGGCTGCGCTGGTTCCAGCCCTGTGGAATGCCACAGATCCCTGCCCCAGCACCGGGCAGTCCACACGCTCAGGGCAGAGGCAGAGCGGAGGCTCGGAGGCTGGCGGTAGAGGCAGTTTGGGGAACCCAGGCTCAAGCCTCCAGCCCTCAGGAGACATGGGGCCAGGGCATGTGCGGCACCCATCAGCACACAGCGCGGGGTCACCGCTCCGGTGACTGCCCAGGAGCTAAGTTCTTTGCTAATCAAGTCGTGCAAAGTCCAGGCCGTACAACAGCTGTTAATGTTCGATGTTGCACTCACAACCAAACCACGCAAGCGGCTCCTGTCCCGTTTGCTTCCAGCTTCAGGCCCCAGAAGTGCTGCTGAGCCCCTTAGGGTGAAATCCTCCTGCCACACCTGATTTACACTGCCAGGTCTGACCTCCTGTTGCTCCCAGCCTCCAGAGGAAGGCTCTGGCCCAGCTGGTGGCTAGCTGGGGAAGGCTCAACTGACCCCCTTTGCACATGCTTGCCTGAGCAAACTCAAAATGCCAGCATGGTCCCTGCGATAAGTCAGCTTCTGCTGCTTAACCACCACAAGAAACAGAAGCTACACCAAGGACTGCATTTTCCCCAAGTAAGATGGACTCTGGCCCAAATAACTATTAATAAAAACACAACTCTGATTGTGCTGGGACAAAACCAGAAAATCCCAGTGCTGTGCTCTGCCTTAGAGATACATTCTCAAGCGGGCCTTAAACCCAACTGGGGGCCGTGCAAACCCCCGCCGTGCAGAAGGGACAGGCAGCCAGCCCCAGGCAGTGCGCTCGCGTGGGCTGCAGCGTGGGGCCGGCGCTGCACGCCGCTCACGGAGGGCTCTGTGCGGCGTGCTGCTGCAGCCCGAGCCACGGCTGCAAATTTAGAAACGCTGCCTGAATTTCCCTTTGTGCTCTCCCACGTCCTGCCCTGCTACAACTCCTGTCTGCTTGCGTTTAACTTCTTCAAAAGCAGCGCTTAGCAACCCGGCAGCCTTTTTCACTCGGAGCACGAGGCAGCCAGTTCCTCCCGTTCCCATTCCGCCACCGGGGAGAGCACGGCAGGCACGCGGCACGGGTCGCTGGACACGGGGCCAGGGTTTTAACCCGGCAGCCCCGGTGACACAGATACTGGGGGCACCTCTCGGCAGCTCTGGCGTGTTTTTGTCCGTGGGGGTCTCCTCTCTTCCACAGCGAGCGCTCCTGCTGCAGAGATATCCCCACTGGAGCAAAGGACGGGTAATTACAGAGCCCTCGGTAAACCTTCTGAGCCATTCATCCAAAGTCCCCAGAGGGAAGCAGGTGAGACTACAATACGCGTTGCACAAGAGATATGTATCTAGGGTATTTTATTTTACAAAAATCTCTCCCCTCCCTTTGCGGTCTGTTTAAAAGGAATGGCAAAACAAAGCAGGTAAGCAGCAAGCCGCCAGCGCTCCCAGCCCCGTCCTCGACGGGGGATCCACCCCAGCAGCGGCGCGGGCTCTGCCGGAGCTGCTCAGCAAACAACTGCTGGAGAAGGGAGAAGGGCCTGGGAAGAGGCACGGCAGCTCTCCTCGCTCCGGTTTGGAAACATGCAACCTCCCCAGTCGCCTTCGGCTGGGAGCGGAGGGAGACAGGACGGGGCAGGTCCGGAGAGAACAGGGAGTGTGCTGTGAAAGAGTCTGGAGCGAGGGAGAGGAGCAAAGGGGGACAGATGAAAGCATGAGACGGGCGTGAGTCATGCTGGCGTGCGGCCTCCGAAGAGAGCCCTCGAGGGAAGAGGGCATGAAGTAAATTCCTGGTCAGGCAAAAATCCACTAACACAAAAGGCAACCAAAAATAGGCTCCGGCATACCTGTCTCCTCTGGCTCGTCATTAAAGGCTCGGCATTGCGTGAGCTCGGGCTGCGTTTCTTGCTGGCACCTGGTCACACCTGGCCAGGGCAGAGGGGGGAGCTCTGGCCGAAGAGCCAGCACGAGGGGCGCAGCTCTTACACGCTTCCACAGGAAAGAAAACCCGCTGCAGGCAGCTACTTCCCACTCAGTTACCCACACCTACCGGCTCATGAGCTAAGGATGAAGGAGTTTACGCTGGGATCCAGAATCCAGCCCTCCCAGAGCTCTGGGGAAAGCTTGGCGCTGAAGTCGAGCAGCGTGGCTCCAGCTATTCCTGTCGTAAACCCTGCTCTCCCGCCTGGGGACTAGGAAAGCAAGCAACGCAGGTGTTCTCCAAGAAACACGCAACCCGGGCACGCCGGCTCGTTGGAAAGCCAACTGCAGGTCCGCTGGCCATGGCTCGGTGCAGCCTCGCAGCCGGGGGAGGCACGTGTCGGTGCCCCGCGAGGCTGAGGCTGGAGGCTGGCCAGCGAGCCTCCCTTCAGCTGCTGCCGGCTGGATGTTACAGCTGGAACCCAGAACCCAAGCCGGCTTCAGCGATGTTCCTCCTCTGTGGAAACATCTTTTCTGCACGCTGAAGTTTCCATTTTAGAGAAACCTTTGCTGTTTATTGGGGCCAAAGACGTAGCGGAAGTGGACCCCCTCCCTGTGGTGCTCGTATCCCCAAATACTCCAGGTGAGGAACCAGCCGAGGACTTCAGGCTCCCTTGCTCCTTCTGTCCCCGAAGTGGCACTGGGGTGGCTTCCCGACAGAGCTGGCACAGCTCTGGTCACTGCATCGAGGGGGGAGCAGCCACCAGCACCAAACATCTCCGGCCATGCGACACCGTCACCAGGAAGGGTTTCAAACTGCTCTGCAGGGTCACGTTCCTCACACAGAAGTTTGGGGTCTCGTTCAGGGATGCTTGTGCCAACCCTTAGAGCAAGACACCACATCCATCCCCACCAGCAAGGTTTGTCCTTCCCCACGGTCATAGCTCAGAAAGAGCTCCAGGGACCAGAGAACGACCCGGTCTGCCGTGCCATCCTGCCCTCCGCAGGCTGGGGGACAGAGCTTAGCCCACCTCCCGTCCCTAATTCTGGGTACACCCCAACTCTCCTCACCAAAGCCAGCCCAAGAGCATCTTGAGACAAGTGCACGAAGTCCTGCCCTGGAAGAGCACCGGGGTAACGGCAGAAGCACACCTGGGTTGAAAAGAGCCTGCGGGCACTAAACATCAGTAGAGACATGCTGGCAGAGCCACGCAGGAAGGGCGCACTGCCTGGCTCCGCAAAGGGCACGCTGCCCAGCTCAACCTCCTGACGTTTCTTCTCTGTTTGTACAAGCAGCTAATTCCCTCCCAGATGTTTGCAAAAGCTTGGGAAGCTGGCACCGCAGCAAAGAGCTGGCCTTTAATTAACCAGAAGGCAAACACAAAGAGGACGTCAGCACCCTGCAAGCCGCTCCGCTCCCCTCGACCGCTGCGTGCAGCCCTGCTGCGGGGCCACACGCAGCGGCGTCTCTCCGTAGGTATTTCCATGCCAGCAAGTGAAAAAAGGACCTCGCTGGTGCTGCTTACATTTCCCCTGACCCCCCTTCAGCACGCACCACTGTTCACACCGCCGTGGTAACGTCGCGCTCCCCAGGGACCCCAGCGCACCCGGTGCTGGTCAGGTGCAAAACCACCGCCACGGGAGGGCAGGGGTAGAGACAACGCAGCCTCCACCTCGACCACAAAGGAAAAGCTGCCTCCAGCGTCTGCCTCCGGTCCCCCCAGCACACAAACAGCCCCGGCCGCCCTCTCTGGGTGCCTCGGCAATGAGTGTGCCCCAGAGCTCTGGGATGCTGGCGTGAGTGGCGGCTGCAGCAGCCCACGGGATGCTCACACCCTGAATTAAGGTAGATTCCATCACAGGGATTTCAAAGAATATTTAAAAGAAACAGGCCCTGAACACAGGCAGAACAGAAGTAAACACATCCTTGAAAAGAAGTGTAACACTGGATCTTCCACAGCTTGTTAAAGAAAGTCTTTTCCCCCTCTTCATTGCTGTTTTGCCTCCTGGGCTCGTCCGCGCAAGGCTCAGCCTCCAGACCTAACTCCTGCTGCCTCCCCGAAGCGTCCGCTGGCTGCCCGGCTGGACCCGGGGGCTCTTCACGTGCTTGGCTAAATGGTCGCTGCGGGCAAACTTCTTCTCGCAGGCGGCACACCGGTACGGCCTGACACCGGAGTGGGAGCGCTTGTGCCGGGAGAGCTCATCTGAGCCGGAGAACCTGCCGGGGAAGGAGGCATGGAGGGCATGGCCTTCGCTGCGAGGCAGGACGGGGGCACCCCAGGCTCCTGCTGGAGGTGTTGAAAAGAAAAAAACACTCCAAGGGGTGGTTTAGAGGAAGGCAAGAGGAAAGGAATTCACCCACTGGGATCTTTGTTTCTTGCTACTGATTTTAAAGGACAGCGTCGTCCACCTCCTTCCTTCCTCTGTTTTACCCTCACCAGAAACTTTCCGAGCTGCCAGCCCCGAGGCCAGATGCTGAGCGAATCGCTTTCAGGGGCACCAGCCCAGGCTGGCAGGGACTACAGGACACTGGTCAGAAGCCTGGGTGGAAAGGATTTCCTATCGCTTTGCACATCCAGCAAAAAGGGCATCGCTGTTGAGCGAAGGTTTGTTTTCCCTGAGAGGGCACGGGGTGTCCTTGCAAACTGCGAGCATCCCCTTGCTCCTCAGAACGGCAGCGAGTTTTCAGTGTCAGCCTGGTGGACGGGAAGCTGGAGACAGAGGGGCAGAAGGAAAAGCAAGCGCAGCCAGCCTGCAGCAGAGAAGCAGAGGTTTCCAGGCCGAAGCGAGTTAGCTGCTGTTCTGAGGATGCAGCAGCAAGGACCACACGAACACCCGGTGTTCAGCTTGGCTGTGCAATTCCCACACCTGGAGCAGATCAGCTGAACAGCCTGGAAAGTCCCTATAACCACACGCATGTCCCCACTTAATTCTCCTGAGCCCTTTCTTCCACCTGGCACACACAAACCCAGACCGGGGGCACCTGCAGGGAGCTGAAGCACAGCAGCTCCCAGGGCACCACCTCGATGCTCCCAACAAGGCCTGGGAGCTGGGGGGACTTCAGCATCCTTTGCATGTCCGAGTGCCAGGAGAGCGCTGGAGAGGAGGACCGGACAGGATTTTCTCCTGCTCTGCCTCTACGGAGGCAGCACAGATGGCAGGAGTATTAGGACAGAAGGGTTTTTCCATCTGGCTGAAACATGCCTACGCAAAGAAGCACAAAGCAAGGAGCTTCAGATGTAACCCCAGACTCCCAGTGATAGGATTTCAAGCTCACACCTGGTGCAGGGAGCACTGCGCCTGCTCACAAGAAGCGCTGTGACAACTAAATGCATCCCAAGGCCGTCCTCAGCTCTTGGGCAAACCGCTGACTTCTCTTCCAGCTTTATGGAGAGAAGCAAGCTCCCCACAGCAAGCAGAGATGGGAGAAATGACACACAAATGTACAGTTAGGGACACGTCTAGGGAAGGGAGCCCAGAGAACCCCAGCTGCAGCCGAGCCGAGCCGAGCACGCCACGAGGCCGCAGAGCTGCTCCACGGAGGGGCGAGCAGGGCAGTGAGCGAAGCAGAGCGCAGCCGCTCCGTGGTCAGGCTGGGCCTGGCTCACAGGACGCTGTCGTGCAGGCGAGCTCCTTCCTCCCTCCCGGAGGGAAAAGCTGTTCGGCCTCAACACTGAGCTGAGACCAGGCGGAGGAAAAGGCGAGGATGGGCTGCCAGCGAGCGGGTGCAGCAGGGCTGGTGCTCGTGGGGTTGCCGTAACCCCTTTCCTTCGTCCTCGGGCTCTGAGCATCAGGTGCAGGAGGGTTTGTTTGGCAGCACTGGTTGGTACTGGGAAAGGAGCCTACAGACACGTAGTGTGGCATGGGTGAAGCAGGGGGACGGCTGTAATTCAGATCCAGTCTCACACCTCCCGAAGTTTCACCACCCTGAGCCAGAAGCTGTATGCACCATGCAGGGAAACGCAGCGAGGTGATGCCAACGGATTGCACAAGAAACCAGGGAAGCTCGGTGCTGCCAGCACCAGACTCCTTTGTGATGTGCTTTGAGATCTGCTGATGGAAAGTGCTACACGAGACCTGAGGACTACTAATCCTCCTTCCCAAAGGCTGTGCTGAGCATCCTGCCCCCCGGGACCAGGAAGAGAACACCACAGCAGAAAGCAATCAGAGATGTGCAGCACAATTAAGAAGCATGGTTAATTTAGGGAACAGAGATGAAAGAAAACGACAACCACTACCAGGCACAGAGCGAACAAAAGTAAATGCATGACAAAGATATGCTGCAGGTGAGGGATACAAGCAGCCGGCGCAGGCGAACAGCAGGATAAAGCAAAGAGATGCTAAACCGACACAGAACTACGTGCTGGCTCCTGAGGATGCAGTGGGACTCCTATTTTCTGGGAGAAATATTAATTGGAGGAATCCCTTTTGTAGCCCAACTGCAGAAATTATCCTGAAGCAGGCAGAGAAAGCTTGCAAAGTTACAAAATCCCTTGGGAAAGCTGTATTGCCCGAGGGCATTCAGGGATCTGCTCATCTCTTGAGGGGTTTGGGACAGGGTCAGACTGGCTTCTCCGGCTGGAGCTTTTCAGCACGTGCAGACTGAATGAAAACTACCCAGGGTCACTCAAAACACTTTTCTCCTCCAGGCCTCCTTACAGGTCTCACCCGAAATTCATTTGGGGAAGAAAACCTGTGATTTCACCCTGGCCTTTCACTACCCGTGAGCCCTCCCGCAGCCTGGCAGGCAACGTGTGCCCCCTGGCAGTGCCGCCCGCGGCTCCTACTCACCGCCAGCCGCAGCTGGGCCAAGCACACGGGTAGGGCTTCTCCTCGCTGTGCCGATGGCAGCGGGCCTTGAGGTGGGAGCTCTTGGCATACATCCTGCCGCAGCCCCACTCACGTCCCCAACCCGCACGAAGCTCTTGGCTGGGCTGGGGCAGAAGCCTCTGTAAAAGCTCAGCTGGGGCTCCCGGGGCTGGGGAAGTCTTCGCCCATCTGCAAGGGAACACCACCGAGGTTACTTCCAAATAAACAAACAAGAAATCTGAATAAATTTCTTTGAATAAAATGGACCGTGCATTAGAAAGAAAACATCAAAAGTAGTCAGTGACCACTGTTTGTTTTGAAAGATGCTGCTGCTCAAAAAACACACGCTAACCATCTTCCTACACAGGCTGCAGAGAGCGAGATTCCTCCCAGCAGCAAACTTCTCTGGGGAGTTTATTAAGGTAAAAATACACAATGAAACACTTCATCCCTCTTCCACTTACGCCAGAGGGCAGGAATGTGCTGCTGGATGGCAGAGAGGATGGCTTGTGGCCTACAAACGGGAGGTAAGCGAGACCCAGCGGAGGGCTCTGGCTTGTTCCCGCTGCAAGTGTCGGCAGCACCACAACCCAGCGCAGACCCATCACGGCGGGACTGCAGCTCTCTGCTTCAGGAACTGACCCCAGGACGGGCAGGGGAGTGCCGGCTGCCAGCCTGCCCGGGGCTCGGTGCAGCACCACCGCTGGCAGGCGCTCAGCAGCAGCTGCACTGCTGTGGTTGCAGGGGCTGGGTGCCTGAACGAGCGAGCTTAAAGCCAGCCGAGGCAGGTCACACCTTCAGGGAGCAGCGCCGAGCCTGTCTGGGGTCAGCTCGCAGGGCCCCTGAGGACACACGCACCACGCTTCAGAACGGATGAGCAAAGTCCTGACTCCTCCAGGTGGGATCGTGCAGTCTCCAGAGGTGAGCGCCCT
The DNA here is from genome assembly GCF_964034855.1 of Anser brachyrhynchus. Taxonomy (NCBI): domain Eukaryota; kingdom Metazoa; phylum Chordata; class Aves; order Anseriformes; family Anatidae; genus Anser; species Anser brachyrhynchus. The sequence goes on along the minus strand of NC_137720.1, from coordinate 2,634,663 downwards.
CCTGGCATTCAGCCTGCAGGGGCTGGGAGAGCAGCTTGCCCGCTGCCTCTGCAACACCTGAGGCACCCGGCGAGGCACGGCCGGTCTGCTCGCTTACCTGGGGCATTTAATGCAGAAAGGGAGTTTTCAGGAGAAAGAAAAGCCGTGCCATGGTCACTTTGCAGAGTCTTCCCCAGAGTAAATGAGCCCATGAGCTCTCTGCAGAGCTGCAACCAGTCCTGCCAGTCCTCGCTATCAGCGCGTCCTCAGGGTCCTGCGAGCTGGGAAAGCGAATTGCTGAGATGCCGTTTGGATGTAATATAAAGGCTCCTGTCTTTACAGTCAGAAATCACCCCCACATGGTGCAAATAGATCCTGGGGTGGCTCCTGGAGCGCTCTGGTCCCACCTAAGCAGAGCACTGGGAACGTCCTGCCCTGCAGAGCGGTGCTAAGGGGAGACGTGTAACTGGCGGAGCGCTGCGTTACATCTGGGGATGCCTGTGACAGACGTCAGCGCCTTGCCAATCCAAGGCATTTTGCAAAATGCCCATCAAAAATGCTGTCAGATAAACTGCAGCAAGGCAGAGGCCAGACCTCAGCCTCCAGTGAACATACTGCACAACCAGGTCAGTGCTGCTTTCAAGCTTCGCTTTGCATTTCCATCCTCGTAGCTCTTGGGATCCCTCACAGCACGCAATGGCTCTATGAAATCAGCAGATGTGCAGCTCGAGCACACGGGGATGAAGCACTTTGCCCCAGGTCAGCCAGTGAGCAGGAGCTGGGACTTCGTTGAGGGTCACGACTCTCCTCCTGTGCTCAACAGCACGGACAAACACCTGTAACCTCTTCGAGCCCAGAGGTAGGCTCAGGCCGTCCGAGCAAAGCCTGCGCTCACAAAGCCTTCCGGGACAAAACGTGCTAAAGAAGCAAAGCCGCTTAGCGGCAGCGCCACGTGGCGCAGACCCCTTGGAGATAACGGGGTGCCCCGTGCCCCGACCCAGCCAAGGACGAGCAAATGTCAGCACAGCCCAGTGGGGCTGCAGCCCCCGGGCCCCTGCCAGGGCACAGAGCCGGGTGCCAGCTGGAAGCCCCCCGTGGCCCGAGGAGCCCTTGGTGAAGTGGACGTGGTGGTGAACCCCTCGCGCCCTGCAGAGCTGGTGCCCACCCGCAGCCCCGTGCCCCCTTACCTGGCTTGGCTCCTCGCTGGCCCCGCAGCTTGGGGGTGGCTCCGCACCTGCCCCCACCCCACCCAGCCCCACCAAGGGCTCAGCTCCAGGGCACCCAGAGCCTGGCCTGGGACCCCCATGGAGCCACAGGTAGGGGGATGTAGGGTGCCGTCGGGGGCCGTACCTGTGCTGTGCTCGGGCTGTGCCGCACTGGGCCATCCTTTCCTCTCCCTGCTTGTTTACACTGGAGAAAGTCCAGCTTCCCCCAACATTTCAGGGAAAAAAAAAAAAAAATACGAGTCATGTCCGAGCAGGTAGCTGCGGCCATGGCTGCTGCTGGCACGTGTCTGGAAGCAGGCAGGGCTCCAGCGTGCGGCTGCTGCTGGGCAGGAGGTGCGGGGCTCCGGCCGCACGGCAGGTCTGCGGCTTGTGGCCTCCCAAGGGACTCCGTGAGACTGAGCGTGGGGCTGCCTCCGGCAGGTAGCAGGCAGAGATGGCTTTCCAGGCTCATGGGGTCATTCTAAACTGTCTGGTGGTCATTGCAGTGCAGGAGCCACGTGCCCTGCGACAAAAAAAAAAAAAAAAAAAAAGCACGAGAGTCAGAAACACGGGAGCGTGCTGTCTCGTGCACGGCGCGGGGAATCGGGTCTGCCTCCGCTCTCTCAAAGCACACACAGCGTTTGGTGGTGACGGTGCTCTGGGGTTAAGTATTTGCAAGCAGAACATTTCTGAGGCAGACAGTGCCCCTTATAGGAAAAGGGAGTTTCTCGTTGCAGCCTGCTCAGAAGCGACCGGAGGACACTCACCGGCCGCAGCAAGCACCGGACAGCCACAGAAACGAACGCAAAATTTCTCTGCTTTGTTAGAAGCACGGGGATTGGAGCCTGAATCAAAACTCTCCCTCACCAGAGTAAGATTTCACACTTGGAAAACAAAAAAAAAGACACAACCCAAAACCCCAAAGCAAACAATAACGGTGCGTGGTCACCTGGAAGGGGCAGCCCATTGCCTCTGGTGTCACTTACCCGTGTCCCAGCTTCACCTTCAAAATAAGTCCCGGTATTACTCCGGTTCCTTTGGGGCTGGTGTTACTCCGGTTCCTTTGGGGCCGGGGAAAGCCTCAGCTCTTCGCAATCCTCAGGCGCTACCTGCTGCGACGCTGCCGGCTTCAGGCCCCCAGGGCTGGCTTCCACCACCTCGCACAGCTGCCGGGGCCAGCGGGGAGCGATCCCCGTGTGCCTGCCCAGCACCCAGCGGGGCGAGCAGGACGGGGTGTGCGCGCCCCAGACCCACCGGGAACGCCTGGCAGCGAGTCACGGGGAACGGCACCCAGCTCAGCACCCCGCTGCGCACATTCGGCGGACGAGGAGGTGCGGAGGTGCTCCGAGAGCCGTGCTCAGCCCCAGCCCCGGACCCAGCCCCAGCCCCGGACCCAGCCCCGGACCCCAGCCCCGGACCCCAGCCCCAGCCCCAGCCCCAAATTCGCTGGAGGCGCCCCCTGGCGGCTCGCCCCCGCCCCGCCCCCGGTAGGGACACACACTGCTGGCCGGTTTGAGCGCTTTATTTCCTCCGTTTCATAAAAATTTATTATAGCCTTCCTCTTACATCGTATACAAAATATTTACTCTACTGAATAAATAAAACGTCCGCGTCTCGCAGACAGCACGCGATCTCCAAAGAAACCCAGCATCGCCACGGCCTTCCCTCGCCCACAGGTTCACAAAAAGAGCCCCGCACCAGAGAAGATGCTCGCCCAGCTCCCCTCTGTCCCCAGCTCGGCTCTCACAGCCACTGCCTCGCAAAAGGGACGGAGAGGGAGGCAGAGCGCAGCCGCTACCCCAGGGTGGAAATGCTGCCGATGACAGCTCGGAGGAGCCTGCCCCATCCCTGTGTGGTGTAACCGCGTCCTGGAGAGGTGGCTGTGCTCGCACCCGTACGTCCCTACAGTAAGGGATGTGCTCACCTTTACCAGAACACACCCGTGTCCCCTGCTGGCCTGTATGGGATCCCGACACAGGGAAGCTGTTCCAGAAAGGACTTAATCTTCTAAAGGAGTTTCTCAGCGTGTGTTTTGGGAAATGCCTCTCCTACGAGCCCCAGCGACTGCCTGAGCTAGGAAGAAAGGCTCTTGGTAACGACAGAGCACACGGCATCATACTGGAGGACAGCTAAATTGGGAAAAGGGACGGGGCCATTGCAGTGGCAGCAAATGCAACGTCCCCCTCCACCCCTGCCCCCCCAGGACCCGTCCACACGTGGCCGTTCCCTGCACCGCTCTCCTGCCAGCAGCCCAGCTCTGCTCTGGCAGGGGACAGGGTTAGCAAAGACAGAGCTGGGTCTTGGCAAACGCTCCTTCCTGCACCCACCTGCCCACTATGTTAGGAGCTGGCAGCGGGCCCAGCAGACTTTTCCTGGTGTAACAGGAGGGTAAGGAGGAAAGGAGCAATTACCGAATCCACAGGGTTTCGCTCCAGCTGAGGAAATGGAAAGAAGGGGGCTGGGGGGAAGGAGATGTGAGAAATCAGAGTCTCTTGGTAAATGAACAAGCAGCTCTTCTCACAGGTGCTGAACTGGCTAAAAGAAGAGCAGCACGGGCAGAGCAGGGATGGCTAAGGAGCCCCGTGGCGGGTGGGTCTGTGCCTCTCTGGGCCTGAGCGAGACCTCTGCATGGACTAACCCCAAGCCCTGGGGGCAGGGCCGCTGGGGAATCTGGCAAGCTTAAGCCTTCTCCTCTTGAAGGACACATACAAGTTATGGATCAACAGCTGCAGCATCTTTTTCTCCCGTGTTCCAAACCCAAAGGCATTAGAAAACAAAGCTGGCGCCCCCTTGAGCCCACTGCTTCCTTAAGGATCACCGGGATGTTCCCAATGAAGCATTCAAGGCCTTCATCTTCAGACCAGTAGACCTGAGGTTGGTGTGGAAATACTCTACAGGCACTTAGACAAATGGCAAGATATTCCAGCACTCAGGTGGGAACCTGCTTGAAAAATGTTGGTCAGAGGTTACTGCTCGCTAGGAGCACTCATCCCAGCAACACCCCACTGTTGGCAATAATGTTTTGCCTCAAAAACTTCCTTCCGAAGCCTGAAGTGGACAGAGACCAGGGTAGGAAGTGCAGATGAAAAACTGTTTCCGTAGGTGGTTAAGCAGCCACCAGATCCATCCCCCAAACAGCTGCATTTCAGCACACAGACCTTGTTGTGGGAAAGGGAGGCCGGTAGGCATATAATTTGAGAAGAAATAAAACAAAAACAGTCACCCTTTACAGGAAAGATACTTTAAAAAAAACTTAGGAGAAGCTCTCTCAGGACCCGTCTGCAGACAGCAGGGGAGTAACCTTGCTTCCACGCCAAGGAATAGTCTGACATGACCTCACAAAAATAGCAACATTTTGCCCTTAGCAGAACCTCACCAGTGCATCTCACTGCCCACACACCTCCACAGAAAATTACTCACAAACACTTTGTTTAGACCAGCCAAAATTAAGGACTGCTGACCTTCTGCATGCGCACAGCCTAACCTCCAAACGCCCAGTTCACGCTTTTCTCTGCGCATTTCAAAGTCTAAGCGCTGACTGGGGGCCAGGACCTGGACTCCTTCTTGGTGTATGAGGAATCTTCAAGTGGCAGAGATCTGCTATCTGCAGAATTATTGCAGCCGGTCCACTCGCATCAGGCATGGGGCTGGCCAGAAGCACAGCTGCAGCCGCTCCTCTGCCAGGGAAGATGACTCACGTCTGACGGCTGCCCGACCTAAACAACCCAGCAGCATCGGTCCCGGTGCAGCAGGCACTCTGCCTTACTCTCACAGGTAACTGTGTTTATGCTGTGCCTCAGTAAGGATCTTGACCTCTGTCTGGAAATTAAAAAAAAAAAGCCAAAACAAGTGTAACATAGTAAACGCGTAATCTGGATCAGCAAACCACAGGCACAAACAGCACCAAGAGTTTCTGTTCTGCTCCTTCCTTCGTCCAACACACCAAGAACTAGGCTTGCCCTGTTCTCAAAGCAGCGGCCGGAGCGTTCATGATGCTGTTTCCAGCAGCTGCTTTGGGAGCGCTGGCAATGCGTTAACTCACCAGGGCACCGCGATGCAGTGTGCTCTGCCAGCCTGCAAGCGCAGCCAAAAGCCCTTCAGTTTGGAAAGAGTCTGGTCTGGACGGCTGCTTTGGGGCCACCTCTTCGAAGGAACACAAACACAGCCAGCGACCAACGCGAGGTAGCTAGTACAGCAGCGACTGCTGCCGAGTTCAGCTGGCCATCGGTGGACAAGCAATCCCTGCAGCTTCCTCCAGCCTGGAACATTTGTTCTCAGACAGCCTTCCAGGAGAGCTCTGCCTGTCCTACTTCACTCAGGTGTGAAGGGTCAGGTGTGGAAGAGGCACACCAGCCCTAATCTGCTAGGAGGCACTGGGAGAGAACAGGTGGCTGCTCCGGGCCCCGAGGAGTGAGAGGCCAGTTACTGAGAGCTGTAAGGAAAGCTTAAAAACAATCATTCAGGAAAAAAAATAAATTAAGAAGTCCTTTTCATCTGGTGAAACTTGGTACATATGTAAAAGACAAGTCACCTTTTGGAATTGGTCCTAATGAAACGTCACTTGTTTTTCCCAAACAAGGCATAGTAACTTTTCTCCTAAAGGGTTTCTCCCAGTGAGAACAGAGACTGAAGCACACGTGCACGCATATGCACCCCTTTGCTCCATGACCAAACCGTAGGCACCCATCCTTTTCCCAAGGAAATCTCCTCCCAGTGCCCTGTTTGAAGTGTTACTCAAGAAGCTGAGTAAAATTACAACAAGCAGGGTAAGAGGATACATCTATAGCTGGAAAACAGGAGAGCCAATGATTTCTTCCTCCCCTCCCATATCGCTGCCTCTCCTGCTCAGTTTAGGTAGAAACACGACAGAAACGTGACCCGTTATTAAAGGAAAAGTCCGTTTCCTTTCTGTCCCCCTGTACAATCTCCTTTGGTGCTGGCTGTGCAGTGCTTTCATCTGATAAAGGCACCGCGTGGAAAGCACTGCTGGCCTGAAGCACAATGCCCCGATGCCTCATATTTACACCTGAGATTAGCCCTGCTGCACGGCTCCTGCCCCCGGCCTAGAGAAACCCCCCAGGGGTCCCGGCAGCAGCGTGGGGAGAGCACACACAACACGAGGCTTCCCACAGGCGGCTGTGTGAGCGCGCACACAGCTCGTTTTGCCACGTGCAGGCACCCACGCGCTGCCCCTGTGCATTCCCCATCACACGGAATACTTGGCCATGTCACTCTTATCAAAGACAACTTTGGTTGCAAAGTAGATCGCCACCAGGCCAAAGCCAGCAGCCGACACCATGTAGGCAGTCACCGACTGCGTAAACTGGACGATGGACCCCATGAAGAGGGAGGGGACAACCTGAGAGAGAAGGAAAGCACTGTCCAAAATGGCCAGGTCCAGGCAGATCCCTCGGCCAGGAGCCACCGAGTCCGGCTCTCCCACCATCATCATCAGCGAGACGTCGCAGGAGGAGCTGACGCACAGAGCTGAGCTGGCAGCCGGAGGAGGAGAGGAGGGGGAGGATGAGGAGTAGAGGCCCCCAGCATGTCCGTTCTGGTAAGTCAGCTTCTGGCTGGAAAGGCTTTTAGGGAAGGCCGATTTCTTGTCCAGTCGAGCCGTACCTTCCTCCTCTTTGCTCTTGTATTTATGCAAAAATACCTGGGGAAAGAAGGAGGGCACGTGAGGAATGAGAGGAAGGGTGGAGCCCAGCAAGCGAGGCGGGGGCCAGGGGCCCCTGCTGCGTGCGAGAGCAAAACCACTCTGAGCTCTGTGTGCTGGAGGTGCCTGCAGTGAGCCTGGCCCACGTGTGGTGGCCTCCAGGAGCCAGCCTGGCTCTTCCTGACTGGCACGGGGCTCAAAGCAACCCTGACTCACCGGGGAAACTGGCCAAGCGGTGCCCTTGTTGTGTTCAAGCTCCACGGCGCAGCACAGCACCGCAGCCCAGCGCCAGCCCGGGCTCTGCGCTCGGGGATGTTTTGCTCCGAGCCCCGGGTCGTCACCTCCTCACTGGGCGCCAGCTCCACTTCACCCCACCCGAAAGCAGCTGATGCAGGCTCACAGGGCAGGAGCGAAGGGCCAGAGCCCGCTTTGGGCATATCCCGGAGCCAGACAGCCCGTTCCAGTGCAAACATGAGCTGTTGTAAGGTGGCAGGCTGGGAACTCAAAACCCTCCTGCACAACAGCCCTAAAGACTGAAGAACTGCTCAGAGCCCTGCGTGCACGGCCGCTTCTCGGTATCCGGGATACTTACAGTGACGCTAACGGAGGTGGGTACAGTGCTGGGAGCTCAGGAAAAAGCTCTGCAGCAGACCGTGCATGCGTGACCTCAAGCGTGCTGCTTCATTTGCCTGACCTGAGCCTCCCCACTCAGGTTGGAAAAGTAGGGGAAAGAAAACCTTTTTCTTCTCACCTTTTTTTTTTTTTTTGCCTCACTTTGCTCAGGCTGTGAGATTTCAGGGGCATGGTTCACTCCAGCAGTATTCATGGAGAGTATTTGGATCAAAAAGCTCCCCAAGTTAATGCCAATAAAGAAAGGGCAGTGGTGTGCAGATAACAAAAACACCCCAGCTTGAAAACTCCAGGGCGTTTGCACAAGCACTGATCTGTCCGGCGCAGAGCAGATAGTGAAGGACGTTAATCTATTATCTGCACGATGAGATAGAACAAACAAAGAAACCAAAAAGGAAAAAACAGCACCTGTTTGAGGTTGAGAGACCTGTTTGAGGGCAACACCGTACCCAGCTGCAGGGCTCAGAGGGGCTTCCCTAAAGAACCCTTCCTTCTGCAGGAGGGACAAGGACACAGGTCACCGGGAGGGAACGGCTGGGGCAGGAGTGGGCACTCCAGCTCTGTCGCAGGCCATCCCAGAGCTTTCAGCAGCCTTGGCACCCACCCAGCTACACCCAGCCCTGCCCCAGCGTATGTCAGCACCCGGCAGTCTCTGTTCGTGCTGCCCCAGGCCATGGCTGCAGTTCTGGAACACAAACAGTTTCAGGTTCAATCACAGAAGAGAAACTGGATGAGAACTTCACTAAATGGGAGTCTACTTCCAAAAGCTTTACCTGGGCTCTGCTCAGCTGCTCACTGTACCCCTCAAACCCCAGGGTCTAGGCTCACGCACTTAAGCTCAGAAGCATGAATCCAGGACTGTCACCTATCTTATGTGGGCTTAAAAACCGTCACGTGCAGCTCCTGTTGCCACCAGACATCAGAAAGGGCACTGCGTGAGCCACGCTAGGATGTGCCCCACATTTCCAGCCCTCCACATTTTATGTTGATGTTCTCAGAAGCCTGCTCAGCTGCCCTGAAGGTCCAGGCCACATCTTCTATACCGATCCAGGCTAAGACTTCAGAGTTATGAGATCTAGCAGAGATGTCTGAGTACCTAGTATACAGAAATTACATCTCGAGAAAATGACTTAATCAGATATTCACTTGAATGAGCATAGTGAGAACGCATACTTTAAAATCACCCTGCTAACACAGGATAAACCCAAGAGTCTTTGGTGCCTCAATCAGCAGCTTCATCTCCCTCTATAGTTGACGGGGAGTGGTGGGAATGAGGAACCTACCTCTCCCTAATCTCATGCAGAAGGTGTGAATGTTCACCATGCATCTCACTGGAGCAAGCTTTCGGGTGCTGTTAGGACATGCAGATCTTTTCCTCCTGTTCTAGACAAGGTTTAGTGGCCATGCAAAGATGAAGAGGGCATGCAGGAGAATGGAGCGACTTACAGAGCCTGTGCAAAGCAAGGAGCTCCAGCTGAGGTGGCCTTGCAGGCTTTCGCCATCGATCCCGCACAGGGTGGAAGCAACAGCCACTCTGGATGCCCCTCTGCTGATTCACTTCGGGAGGAGCATTTGAAATAAAAAAAAAGGTAAAAAAAAAAAAAAAAAAGAATAGAGGGAAGAGAGGAAGCAGGAACGAGGGAAGGCAAACAAAAATGATGACAGATTTCAACAGTAAGAGAAGAGAAAAGAACAGAAGTGGTGAAGATGGAGAATTTTCTGCAAATGGCATTTGAGGGACTGCTTCTTGTGGGGTCTCCCTGCAGCCTGCTGGAAAGTTCTTGGTAGAGGAAGGAGAAGCTTTCAAGTCAGGGCAACAGAAAGACCAAACGCTGCTATACCCCACACCTCATTGTACTGAGAGTTGCTCCCCATCAAGACTTTGGCAAACAGTTGGGCATGTGGCCTTCACACTCCCAGCCTGTGGGCTTTGGTTTTCATTCTGTCGATGTTATGTCCATGGGAGATCCCAGGCAAGCTGAAGCTTTTGCGAAGCAGAACACTCCCTCATCCCCCTATTTTAACGGGGTGCCTGGTGCAAATCAGGATGGGTTGGTCACAAGTATTTGTTCAATGTGAACATCTGGATGCCTGTGGTAAGAACTCCTGCTTACTTCACTGTACAGCGAACCGCCTGCCATCGGGATGAAAGAGCTGCTCTCAAACCACAAATTAATTTTGCATTTGCAGCACAAGGGAAACTGCTATTAATCCAGTGTGCAACTCAGAAACCTCCCGAGACTTTGCCACAAGGATATCATCTGTGGGACAGAATTACTAGCTTTTGTGTTATGTTAAAAGTTTCTCAAGGTTTGTTTTTCATGGAGCTAGAGGAATAGGAAAATTCTCCTATTTTACGGGTCTTCACGTTATGGACCAAAATTCGAAAGCAGGACTTTACACCTGTTTTAGCACCTCAGGTTGGCAATCCTGCAGATGTGACTTAGCTGCAGAAAACACATGGCAATAACTAATCTGCACCAGTTTCCCTAACACAGAGGATCATAGGCCATCCCTTTTGGTGCACTAATCCTAGCTTTCTCCCATCTTACCCCCTCCCCACTATTTAAAATTGCAAAATGCTTCTTGTGAGCAGGGAATGCCTAGGGAAGGAGATGCGAAACTCTCTTCTCTCCTCAATTTCAGATAAATCTTCAGAGAAGACGCCGCCTGGAGACAAGAGGCACACGAGGAGAACCTCTGAACACAGGCACGTGCTCTCTGCCATGGCCTGAGCTGACTGTGGAAGCTACAAGCAGCTGAAGAGGCTGCCCAAGCTGTCCTCCCAGCTACCTGCACATCGCCCTCTGGAGCAGGTCCCTACCTGTTTTTCATGATGATAGAGCGATGCCAGCGTGTATGGCAGGATCTGGAGTGCAGAGAAGGTGAAGCCCGTGAGAGCAGCTGAGATGGTCACAACGATGACGCTGTGGGAAAGGCACATGACGAAGGCAGCCGCGGGGAAGAACACCACGCTGGCCAGGTAGACCGCCCGCGTCCCAAAGCGCTTCACCATCCGGTCCATGATTGTCGAAAAGAAGATGGACGTGACGCACTGCAGGAAGAGGCCCAAACTACCCATCCGGACACCTGCGGGTAAGCAGAGGTGGTGACAGACACTGCCACGACTGCGCCCAGGCTTCAGACAGCCGAGCACCTTCGGGCCTCAGACCTCCCTCCAGTGCCCAGCTCAGGCCAGAGGGGCAATGAGAGGGGGAGACAGAAATGCAAACGCCATTCTTCTCTTGGAAAGCTCTTGTTCTCACCTTCCTACTCTTGATCAGGATCTGTGTCACCTGCTCATGAACCAGGATCTGTTATCTGATGCCAAAACCAGCCACAGAACAAAAGGAACAAGAACCTGTGCTTCAGCCAAGGGAAAGTATACAACATCCACCGAGCGACGGCAGTATCCGGTAGCAATCCGGACCTTACCCTTTGCAAAGATCTATCAGATTTCAGGGAATTAAAACCATTAACTCTTTGGAGCAAGGATCATTACTCAACACATGTTTCTATGACTGCTAGCACAATGGAGCCCTGACCTGCTGGAAGCTATACAGTGGAAGTGTTAAATAATAATTAAGCTCCCTCTAAGTTAAACAGAGGCACAGCACAAAGAGGTAGTGTATTGCAGAGCTCGTGGAGGCACTGAGTGGAAAACTTGGAGGGCAGGGTATACAGCTAGAGAAGGAGGGCCAGGGGAATGCCTCCAAGAATAAAGGACTTGGATCTAGGGGAGGGAAAGAAGGGCTGGGCAGTGGAGTCAAGGCTCTGGAACAACACAGCAGCCAAAACGAGGACAGCAGGCAACAACAGTAAGCAGGTAACGTGCTGGAGTGAGCTGTATCCCATGGTGGGGATGTGGCAGCTGCTGACTTGTGGTGAGCAGTAACAGGAAGCACTGGAGAGAGCGGTGAGCACTGGGGAAGCTGCTCCAGGGCTCCCCAGATATAGATGTGAGATGGGAATCTCACAGTTGTGTGAAAGGGAGATGCAGCAAAGCCTTTTCAACCCCTGCCCTACAAGAGACGGGGGGCACCATCACCTCTCCTTTAAAAAGGAGGGAGGAGGAGAGGAAGGACATGGCAGAGGTGGTCACCTTTTGCAGACAGAGCCAGGTATGTTCTGTTCAGCATGCAAACTGCCGGACCATTCTGCCACTTAACAATTCAGCCCCAGGCCAGGGCTGTGCTGCCAGATCTATTTCTGTGCTCGGTAGCTCAGAGGAGAACAAGGTGTTTCCCTATTCAGTCCCCTGTGCAATGCTCTCTTGGTCACGGGGGAATGTTTTTTCCTGACCCACCTGCAGAAGGTGTAGTTCCCTGCAACAAGTTTTTGCACTACTGGCAGAGCTGAGCCCATCCCTAGCTCCCACTAAACGCTCCTGTCCCAGGGAACAGGCCCTGTGGCCCCAGAGCAGACGGTTCACTTCTCACCTTCATCGTAGTGGCGTCTGGCGTCTGTGCCCGGCTTGGCTCTGGGGACACCATGGTACAGCCCTTCCCCAACAAAGTCCGTGTAGAACAGCATGAAAGTCATGAGTGCCATCCAGCTGCAGAGCTCAGCCACGAACAGGCGCCGGATGACCCTGGGGATGCGGCAGTAGAGGCTGTGAAGCCGCGGCAGCAGCGTGCAGAGGTTTCTGAGGGCCTGCACCATGTGCCTGGCCTGCAGGAGGCTGTTGGAGAGCTGGCAAGAGCAGCAGGCAGGAGGGGAGGGCTTAGGGAGAGCATCCTTCAGTGCTGCACCATCCAGGGCATCTGCCTGGGTGGCTGCCTCTTCGGTCACAAAGAGCGTGGCCAGCACACAGCCAAGGAAAATGACAGCCAGGAGGCTGAAGAGGCACGTCTCCTGCCCTCCCAGGTACGCGGCCAGAAAGCTGCCCCCCCAGTCAATGGCTGGCAGCAGGTAGCCAATGCAGCCCCCCAGGCTGATCATGAAGGCATACATGGAGAAGGCCTGGCGGCAGTTGTCGGGCTCCTGGAAGAGGTCCGAGAGCAGGGCCTCGAGCGGGGTGAAGCAGACCTGGCCGCAGAAATCCAGTAACCCGATGCCCAGGATGAGGAAGGCGATCTCCAGCGGGCGAGTGTTGAGGGCAAACAGGCTGGCCAGGCTGCTGGCGTGCGGGATCACGAAGAGGCTCAGCAGGACTCCCAGGCACAGCATCCAGATGAAAGGCCGCCTTCGGCCGTAGCTGCTGTGCCAGTGGTCGCTGGCGGATCCGATCAGTGGGACAAAAACCAGGCCAAGGACAGGTCCTATCCCTGGAACAGAGGAAGAGGTAGTGTTAGGGGACAGAACTGGACAGGACTCCGGTCTATGTGCGCTGCAACAAAAGCCTGGGATGTTTCAGGGACCCAGTAAGCTTCACTGGGTCAGAGCCCTCCCCTCCAAACACAAGGCTGCCCTTGATGTAACAGCCATCCTGCAGCCACCCCTCCATGCTCTGATTTGCTCCTTGAAGGGGAGATAAATCTCTTGAAGGTGAGAGGGAAACTGCCTACCCAAAACCATGGTCATGAACTTCTCCTCGACGCCCACTTCCAGCAGCAGCGGAGGCACGTAGGTGATGCCGGCAGCCAGGCAGACCTCGAGGCCGAACGTCAGGGAGTTGACCAGCAGGAGCTGGGCCCTGCGGCTGTGCAGCAGCGTGCTGAGCCACGCTCTGTGCGCCATGCTGCCCCACACCCTCACTGACAGAGGGCTGCGGCGCTCCGGCGCTCCCGGAGATGTCCCACAGGCGAGGTCTGGAGCTTCCGTTCCCGGTCTGCCGGACAGATGCTGCCTCCCATTTTTAGCGTCGGTGAGCAAACCGTCTTTTCCTCTTCCTCCTGCTGCAAGATGTGGGCCCAGCAATGTCAAGTCCGAGCGTGGGCAGGCCGAGATCCCGCTCCGTGCTTCCCCTTCTGCTCACATGCTGTGGTCTGAGAGAAGAGACGGCTCGTTAGACACAGGGCAGGGGACAGGACTAAAAGCAGGTGCCACACAGACACGTCGCGGCTGAAAGAGACAGCTTACAGATGCGAGGGCACCCGGGAGAGCTGTGGGGTTTTAAGGGATGAGCTATGCTTGTGCCTGGTTTCTCTCCGAGGGCTTGTGGCAGGTGAGACAGGCACCTGTCAGAAACGGTTTGGGAAAATCCAATCCTGCCTTCGGGCTGCGGGAGGCCTAATGACCCCTCGGTGCCCTGTCCAGCCTCATCTGATAGATGGGAAGTTGTAGCAGAGACACAAAGGCCTTAACCTCAGAAGGGACGTCGGGTCCCCTCTCCCAGTGAAATCAATTACGAGTCCCTGTTCGAGGATGGAGGCAGGCAAGCGCCTGCAGCCACTTAGGGCATCTCCGGGGACCCGCACCACCACCTGCTGACCGGGCGTCTCCCCCCAGCTCCCGGGGACGCGATCTCACCCAAATCCTGCCTCCAGCCCCCGAGACAGGGCACAGGGAACAGATGGTGCCTCCGTGGAGTTTCACAAACAAACCTGACCCACTTTAGCCTCGTCTAACAGTGAACGGCAATTACCTTACTCATTAGTCTGAGTCATTTATTTGCCCTGTAACATGCTCCCTCTCCCCAGCCTTCTTCAGAGGGGAGAGGCCACCGGATCCGGACAGGGTCTGAACAGCCAAGGCAAGAGAGCAGATGCCTCTTAGAAACTTGTGCTGAGCATGCCACTGTGGCAGTCTGCAACAAAACCTAGTCCTGCGAGGTCGCCAGCATCCAACCTAGTCCACCCAACTGCTGTGTGGCTAACAGCATCTTGGGGAGATGGTCTGGGCTTACCTTGGGAGAGGTAGAATGGGTTAGCAGCAAGGGCGACATTCAGCTCCTGCACAGACATTGATTCAGGAGCAAACCGAACTGAATTCCCAGGGATTCATCTGCTCTGACTTCACACCCTAAGTGAGCCACCAGCGAGTTTCTTTGTTATGCCTGGTTCCCAAAGGTCCCACTGCCCCGAACTGTTCCAGCACAGGACTCGTTCCTCAAAGTGCCCCCTGCACTGTGCTCCTGGTTTGCACAAGCTTCTGCCTCCGGTCCCACCACAGCACAGCCCCCAGGACCTTTGGGTCCTGTGCTTGAAGGAGGCTGGGCAGAACGCGGGACATTCCAGCGGAGGCGCTTATCTCTGCCTGCTCCCTCCCTGACTGCGGGGAAGCTGTGGCTGTTTACCTGCCGGTACACCTCCTTCATGCCAGAGAGGCTAACTGGTACAGAGTTTGCCTTCCTTAGCTGTGGAGAGTGAGACCAGCAGGAGGAACAAGGTGAAAATCCAGTTTTGCAGCCCTGTCCCCCTCTAAATTCTTTGCCTCAATTAGACGGGAGAGCAAGAGATGTCCCCTCGTACAGGGACCATCTCCAGGCCAACACGTGCCTCCCTCCTCTGCACCCTGAGGCCACCAGGACTCGAGGCCGTGCCTGGCCTCAGGTCAGGCCTCGCAGAGCTGGAAGGGCTGCGTGTCAGGGGGCCGAAACGGGTGTGAAGTGTGCACAGAGCCCCTGGCAAGGCCAGCCCTGCAGGAGGAGCCGCTGGACCCCAGCTTCCCAGCGCACACGCGTTCGGCCTCCATCACTGCACAAGTGTTAGCAGACAGGCACAATTTATGTGGTTGCTGCCTTTTCCCTTTCTTCCCCTCTTGCCATCAGCCAAAACAAAACACACGGAGGCAACTGGGTGAAGCAGGAGGCACGGCGGTGAGGTTTTCACGAAGACACAAGCATCCCTCCCTGCCTCTCACTGTGCAGGGACGGGCACGGCTCCCCAGCTCAGGAGCTGACAGGCTGCCAATTAGGCACAATAAGTGCTGATTAGTTTCCTCCCGGAATCCCTCACCTTCCCCCTCCGCGCTCGCTTAGACCTTGACTGTCACAAAGGATACCTTCTTTTACCAACTGTGAACATTTAAACGACTCGCCCAAGGTCAAACAGCGAGCTAACGGCAGAGGGGGGGGGGGCAGCAGTTTTCTTTAGTCACTACGCATCCTTCAAAGGAGCACCAAGGCCCCAGCTACGCCCGACGTTACTTCTCGTGCACTCTATCGGCGAGGAAGCGACTGGGGGCAGCAACCACCTTTCTTAGATGTGGGCTAGACACAGGATGTCTCAGCCTTGTTCGTTTTGACGATGGGTGCCCAGCTGGCTGACAGCCCTGGGGTAGGAATTGAAGCTGCAGCCCTCCAGCAGCGCGAGGCTTGATGCTGTTAGCTGGAGGGAGCAGGCTCCCGAGACAAAATCATCTGAGCTAGACCTGGAAGGGAGCTGTAATGTCCGCTGTCTACGGGGATCCTCACTGCTGTAGTCCAGGGTTTGGAGGGCTTACAGAGGGAAATTTATCCCAAGGTAAGCAAACATTAAGCAAGTGATGTCTCTCACACACACACGTACACACAATAAACAAAACAAACACCTTTTTTCTTCCCTTTATCCCAATGACACCTCTAGCAGCAATTAACCAGCTG
This sequence comes from Anser brachyrhynchus, assembly GCF_964034855.1. Lineage (NCBI taxonomy): Eukaryota > Metazoa > Chordata > Aves > Anseriformes > Anatidae > Anser > Anser brachyrhynchus. The sequence continues at coordinate 2,618,726 of NC_137720.1, read as the reverse complement.
GGAGGGGAGCAGGAACCTGTACATCTCCCCAGCTGCCTGAGAATTTCAGGCTGAGGGAGAGAGGCTGAATTTCTTACCAGTAGGGAAGAGGAGATCTGTCTCTTCCCCCTTCCACACTCTCAAAGGACTTTAATGAAAAAACAAATCCCAGCGTACCCAGTGGCGATACCCACGATCAGAAGTTACCTACAGCAACCAAGTCACAGACTCAGCACCAATAGATAACCAACTCTTTTCTGTTTAGGATTGCATCTTGCCCCAATACCCACTATCTCTTTATTTTGCTCACAGAAAACCGAGAGATGGACTTAGCTGGGAAGAACTGCCAGTGCAAACTACCCAAAGCATCTGATCTGTAAGGACAGGGCAGAGGGATGGAAAATGAAGATTTGAGAGGCTTGAGGGAGCCAGAAGGCAGCACTCACCTCCTCCAGGCGGAGCGGTGACAGCCGATCCCCGCAGCCCTCCCCGCAGCCAGCCGGGTACATAGCATTCAGGAAAAGCTGCTTAAGTAGGCTGCAGGCAAGCAGAGGTGGAACCGAGCCGCAGGTACGCACGCGGGTTTGGTTTCAGGGCCCTCCCTGCCTCCTGATAACACGGAGCCGCACGGCGTGTTGGTGGTGTTGCTAGCACCACGGCCACACCTGCGCTGGGCCCCTCGTGCACGGTGCTGAGCAAACACGGGCTGCCAGCACCAGCCTCACAAAGCCACTCTCCACAGAGTGCTTTGCCAGTCCGGTCCCAAACCGGCTCAGAAAGAAACTCCGGGATGTGGACTCACATCTAAACATTGCCCAAAGCCCTGCTTTGCTGCTCGCGTTTTGTCACCTCCTCTTGCGGATCTGCTGGTGCTTCACAAACGGCTCCTCCGCGCTACGGGCACCTGCAGGTCACAGGCAGGGCGTGCAGAGCAGGGCTCCCCATCTGCTCCCACGCTGCTCCCCATCACCGAGGGGTTTGGGGCTAAATCAGCAAGCAGAGACAGCTTTAGCGCAGGGGATTATTATTATTATTATTATTTTAAAGACAATGAGACGTTGCCTTCAGTTTTGCAGGTGACAGTCTGGTTCTGAAGAACAGCCCCAGCAGCAAGACCTAACGCTTCATTTAAACTGCTGATCTCTTCCAGGACAGTTTATTTGGCAGGCTACGCAGGAGGGCTGATTTGAGGGGGTGGCTGGTCAGAAAGCTGCATGACAGAACGCACTTTTCGCCTTCTGGCCTCAGTTTCCCCCAGCTTTAACAGCAGGGGCAGCATTAGTCCCTCCCTGGGTACACAGTACCAAGCGCCTTGACAAGGATAACAGCCAACCCCTCCCAAAACTGCATCCCAGCCCTTCTGCGCAGGGTTTCCTGAACACAGAAGCAGAAAGGAGCCACGTCTGGGGCTTTTCCACAACCGTTCACCAAGCTGTCGTGGCAGGGGGACATCATCTGCTGCTGAGCGTTAAGGCTCTTCCTCTCCCTCCCCGGGGAGTAGCAAAGCACTTTTAAACCCAAGGTTTTCTGCTTTAGTTTTAAGCTCACAACCCAGACTTTTCCTTCCCTTCCCCTGCGGAGAACCAGCAGATCAACCCCAGGAGGCTCTTCCACCTGGCAGCCGGGGAGGAGGGCGGGACGGGGCAGGAGCTCGGCAGCACCGCGCTGTCCGCACACCGGCAGCCCCGGGGCAGCTCTCTGCCACCCACCCGGACACCTGCGACCAAAGGAGTGCACCTCCTGCACGTCTGCTGTCTCCTGCACCCTCTCTCCTCTCCTGTGAGGGCACCCAGAAGGACGGGAGGAAGCCGGGCTCTCTGCCTCTGCTGAGCACGACTCACCTGGCAGCAGTAACGGGGAGCAGGCAGGAGGAGCAGGGGCGAAGCCAGGGCAAGCGGCTTCTGAGAGTCCGGTCCTTTCGCGGCAGGGGACCAGCAGGCCTGGATTTGTGCCTTTCCCCTAGTCAGAGCGAATTCCTCGCTCACGTGCTATAGAAAAAAGTTCTGACAAACGTCCTCGTGAGCTCAGTGTGGTGCAGACGCAGCAGAGCCCTGCTGCAGGAGGCCACGACGTGCGCTCCAGAAGAGCAGCAGTGGGTGCGCGGCCGCACGCAGACACGGGGCCGAGTGTGGCGGTGATGTCAGATGCAGGGAGTCGCTTACCAAGCAACGAAACAGCCAGCAGAAAGCTAACCTCCCACTTCCTTTCTCTCAGCAGCACGGGCGCTGCTCCGGGGGCCCTCCCCAGCGGGCTCCACGCCACACCTTTTGCTGTCGGATGGAACAGACCCTGGGACACCTTGAGAACGCAGACTGCGTGCAGGGTGCTAACGGACACGCACCAAAAGAAGCCTCCCCTCCTCCCCGTCTCCTCAAATCTTCACAACGTAGGATATTACAAGTAATCGCATCTGTGCTTGGACAGAACGACGACTGAGGGACAGCCGTTTTAAAAATAAAATCGGGGTGTGGTTACGTGGCTGAGAAAAACTCCCTCGTTCCTCCGAAGAGTCCGTATCTCGCCGCTCTGCAGCCTTCCCCGTCGCTCCCGTGGGTGCAGAGGAGACGAGATGTTCTTGTGCGTGGTAGCAACCTCTCTGATTTATGGCTGCCATGCACCTACCCGGCAGATGAACAAACAGCCGCAGCAATGATCAGACCGTGGAGATCTGCCAAGAGTTGTGACCTGCCCGGGCTCTGTAACAACCCAAGCCCTTTCTCACACTGGAAGAAATTTCCCCGGGTCAGCCTTTGCCAGGCTGGAGGCAGGGGACGGTGCGGGGCAGGGGCTGCTCCAGGTGACCCCGACCCACACCTTTCCTCCCGCCGCACGGCAGGTTCGATGCGCAAACTTATTGCCAACGAGCAGCAGGGAGAGGGGAGGGCGAGGGCTATTGTTAGCCATTCATAACCACAGCGTTACATTTCCAACCTTCCAAGGGGCTCTTTCTGAATGTTATTAATTCCCCGCTCCCTGGAAGCCCTTTGGAAGAAAGGGTGGGAGCGAGCACAAGGGCGAGCGCTTCGGGAAGGGCTGTTCATACAGTGCCAGAGCCTTTCACAGCTATCAGTGGCCATTCACTGCCGCTGAATGTGAAATACACCATGGAGAATAGCTCTGGCAGGCTTGCGCGGGATGAAATGGAAAACTCACCTGACCTCTCCTGACCCTCTCCCCTTCCCCCCCCGCCAAATCTCCTTGACCCCATTCACAGTGTGGGGAGAGGGGAGTGGTCATTAAGCAGGGATGGGAGAATTGCGATTTATTTAGTCTCTCTGAATTAACTCTGCGTTTCCTTTGAGCTCAGGGGCTCCATTATATTGGCCTCGGCAGCTCAGCTTAGGGAAAGAGCAGCAGCGGGTGGAAATCCCCTTAGATGAGAACAAGGAAGACCCGAGGGCCACAGCCTGTTCGAAATTCCCTCCCTTACCCCACGGTGCAGCATCCAGCAGCTCAGACACCGGGAGATGTTAGTCCAGGAAAAACGCTAGATGCTACAGACGTGTTGGGAGCTGGAGGAAGGGGCACGTCCCCAAGGCAGCTCAGAACACCTTCCCTGTGGTTTGTTCATAAGGGAGATGTTTAAATTTATTGGGACTGGGAGCTGTTTTTTCTGCCAGGCAGCAATTGCTTCCTTGCAGCACCCACAAGGTGGTTATCCTGCTGTTAGGGCCATCTAAAGGCCATAGCTCAGCTTGTGGTTGCTGCTCTCGTGGACAGCAGACTGATCCCTGCCCAAGGAACACAAGCAGGGAGACTGAAAGCAATTCACTACGATCTCCATTTTGTGAACTGAGAGCAGGAAGCAAAAGAGAGAAGAAGGAGCCAAGCTTTAAGCACCTGGAGCTACCAGCAGAGCTTTGGGGGGCTGCATCTCCCCCTTTCTGCGGGCCACCAAACCATACTGTGCTGCTCAGAGTGGAGCAAAGCTCTCGTCTCCTGTAACCACCGAGCCAGTCACCTTACCCGTGGCTGGCAGGAGCTCGACAAGACGGAGGCTGAGATACAATCTCAGGCCCTGCTGGGTTCCTACCACCTCGACCGCGGACTGCGAGTCATTTCAGAGCTACTGGGATCTGTCCGCAACCGCCCGGGAGCAGAGGTGGGGCACAAGCTGCCCGGTGACCTCCCTCCTACCTTTGGCCCTCCTGCCCCGAGAGGCTGGTGCGTCCTGATGGTTCGTGCTGATGGTTTGTCCTGATGGTTCGCAGGGTTGGGCTGTCCTGGAGCCAGCCCAGGGGACTGCTGCACGTCTGCAGAAGCTCTGGGAGGTTTGGGGTTGTTTCCAATAGCACTGCTTCGCTCAAGCGATGGTCAACCAGTGAGGGCAGGTGACTGCTAAGTGTCTTCCCTGTTTTACAGTAAGCAGCAAGGGCACGTGAAACAGGCTGGTATTTGTCCCCCCTTTGATCAACTGGGTAAAGCAAAGGCACCAGGGAAAGGCTACGGATGGCAAATGAAGGCCCCTATAAGATGGATAAGAAGGTCAAAACATTTGTTAGGAACAAACATTAGGAAAGGATGCCCTCCTGTCCTGGCAGGCTAACGGCACCGTCTGTGCCGGGGGGACAGTTTGCAGAACGGGGAAAAGATCTGTCCCGCTCGCCCTTCACCCTGCACGTCTCTGGTATTTCACGCTTCTTTCTGAAGCCATGCCAACAGCTCTATGGACTCTTTATCCTCACCCTGCCCCAGAACATCAAACAGACAGCAGGACAGCCCCCAGGCTCCACTGACCTCCTGTCCACAACCTGCTTCTTCCTCTGGCAGACAAAGGAACCGCTCCTGGCGGGAGCCGTTCTCCCAGGCTTTGGCTGCCTGAGCTCCCCTGCCTGCCAGCCCGACCAGAGAAAGGGACAGAGCAGCAGAGGCCAGTCCCAGCCTCTCCTCCTCCCGTAACAAACCAGGAACTGCCTCCAGCTAGCGAGGTCACTGACTCAGCAGAGGCCACGCTGACACGTTTTGGAGCTTGCTGCGCTGCTCAAAGGGACAGCCGTCGGGATGCCAGAGGGTGCCAGTAACTCTCCCACAGCTGGCAGGCGTCACCGGCACGTTCACCCGCCTGGAGCCGCGCAGGGCTTCGGGCTGCTGGGGGGGAGATCCTGCCCCGGCCCACGCGAGGAGGAGCGTGGCCAAGTGAAAGCAGGGTGCAGGGAGGAGCCGGGCGCTGAGCTCTGTGCAGCCGAGCAGGGGCTGAGGCTTGAAGGGCTGAAATCTGGTCTGCAGCTCGGCCCCATTTCCATCAGGGACACCGACTGGAGAGCCAAGTAAGCTAAGCCGTGATGCAGTGAAGGACTGAGTGCCCTAAAAAACATCCCACAGCCGAGCTCAGCTGCAGAAGGATCTTCAGAGAGCGCTGAAGGAGCCGTGATGGACGTGCTGGTGCCAGCCGCAGGGCAGGAGAGCCTCGCAGCATTTCACCCACTTAGGGCCAGCATCTGATCGCCAAACTTCACCAAGCACAAAGCGATCTCACGCACCCCTAAACACACACAACGCAACCCAAGAGGCATTGCTTTCTGCTTCCACTCGAGTCTTGCTCCTGCTGGTCACCCTTCCCTGAGCTCGCGTCGGGTCTGCTGTGAACAGCTCAAACCTCCAGACAAGGCTGGCCCTACACCAGAGCCACAGCTTTCTTTTGCTACGGCATGAGCCAAGCTCTTACTTTTATTCATGAGAATAGCCCCTGTTTTGGAGTGGGAGGGCAAACGCGAGATGAGCTGGTTCTGCTTTCCACTTGAGTTCATTTTTGCTGTTTAAAATACTGTGCCCATCGCCCTGGCATTTGCTCTGACTCAGCCTTTCCCCCACCCCCTCTTTTTTTATTATTTTTAGCCGAAGAATAAAAATGTAAATCGAACTGGGAAGGAAAAAAATGAGCCCCCTCCAGGTGCCCCCCTTCTCTGCAGCGTGGTAACGGGCGCAGATTATATCCGCCGCCACATGACCGGGGCCCGTATTTATGTGTCAGGGTGTAAAACCTTCCCCGCTGAGCCGCCTTTTCTCTGCCTGAGGCTGGGGGCTTCTGCTCCGCGTCTAGTCAAACAGGCCCACAAAGGGGATTAAGGAGAGCCCCTCAGCCCCACAGAGTAATCCATCAAATTATCCCTTGTTGGCGTTGCCGGCCGCCTTGGGGGGGGGGGGAGGCAGAGGGAGGGAGCTCCGAAGGCTTTTAAAGGCGCTGAAATTATACTTGAGCCTGAAACACTCCACCCAGCTGCTCCAGCCCGCAGCACAATGAGCTGGTTGTAAAGGGAATACCGGGGAGCGAGGAAAAAGAGACGGACGCTGGTAAAAAGCGCAGCAGCCTCCCGATGTGTGACAGCCCAACAGGTGGCTCGGGCCCCGCTCCCGCGACCCCGCAGCGGTGCCGGGCTGCAGCGCTCGCCGGCTGCCCGCGCCTGGGCAGGGGGAGGCCCTGGGGCTCCAAATAGTGTTGGGATGTGTGGGTCCTGCCCAGACGGACCCTGGGCACGGCCTCAGTGCTGTCGAGGCCGAGGCAGAGTCTGCATTCAACTGCTGAGGAGCCCCTGACGCTCTCCCGCAGGGGACGAGGACCGGGTCCAGCCGTGCTCCCAACCATGGGCTGTGACAGTGCCACACCAGGCTGTCCCCCTGCAGGCCCCCCCAAAAAGCAGATCACACTCACCCAACTCTGTCTACCTGGACATTGAATCTGCATTTTCCTCCAGCGCAGCTACCTCCATCGCTCAATCCCACACAAGCTTCCCTGCTTGTCATCACCGCCCCATTTTGAGGTGTGAAGCCTGCCGTCCACCAGCCTTCCCTGAACAAGCACGTGGGATTTCAGAGGTTTGCATTTCTGTAAGTCTTCTCAGGCAGAAAGCACTTACCCCAACAAACTGGAATTGGCAAAGGAAAGAGCAAACCAGTCCTGGTGGAAGGTTGGCAGCTGGCAGAGGGAACACATGGCTGTCCCATGGATGCTGCGCAGCTCACCTTGGCACTGAAACAGCGACACACAACTTCTCAGTTGTAGTCACCAGTGCTGAGCAGGAGAAAAATTTCCCACCTGTTACAGAGAAGAAATGGGAGGGCAGAAACCCTAGCTATTTTATTGTGCCTGCTTTGCAATGTCTGTTCACAGGGCTGGGAAAATGGGAAGTGAAATTGGAACTTCTCGTTTCCAAGCAAAGCACGAATGCTGCGTAACGGCACGTCTGCCTGCCCAGCAAGCCCCAGCGCCGTGGCTCCTCCGGCACGGTCAGGCTCCAAGGCGGCTCCGGGACTTGTACCCCATGAGAGGTCATCATCATTTCTGGCTTTATTTAGAAAACTGTGACAGTCATGGGGCCAGCTGAGTCTCAGTGCCAGCCTCAGGGTGCAGAGGGCAGCTGTGATGTGCTAGCACAAACCAGCAGCCGCGGCACAGGACCGGGCCGTACCCCAGTGGGCCCGTTTTGAAGCCGCAGAGAGGGGTCTGACAAATTTAACCATGGCGGGAGCTGCTGCCACCTAACACTGAAATCTCACCTTCCCTCATTTTGCCAAAAATGTGTCCTGAGGTCCGTACCTAGGAAAGACAGAGGTTTGGCTGGTTGCTCCTCCATGCGTGGCGGCGCTTGGAGAGCGGCAGGCAACAGGCGCAGGCTTCTGCAGTCCCTTTCGCTGAAAGTTTTGGGAGCGTGACCTTGTGCTCTTCCTCAAAGGGTATACTTTGAATCCTAGACACACACAGAGCTAATGGGCTCTTTTGTAATCACATGGTAGTTAGTCCATTTTTTCATGGTAATTTTCTGGTCTGCAATTCCAGTTATTTGTGTCCCTGCCGGAGAAGTTTGATGCTAACATATCTCTCGGCAAGCCCTTTGACCTCCGCTGGCAGGTTGGTGGGTTTCTCCCTCTCTGTTTTCTGTCTCTAAAATGAGGTCATGGCTTTGAATGAGACAAAGAGCCTTTGCAGCGTGAGGAATAGCCCCAAGACAGCTGTGAGCACAGAACCCCCATCAGTCACATCAGGCCCCGAGCGCACGAGAGGCGAGCAAGCTGGGCAACAGCCCGCAGCCCTCCTGGGAACGGCTGGGTTTTACCCCCCTGCTCGGAGATCGTGCAAGTGCTCGTACCGGAGCCGGTGCACGAACGGATGCGGACGGGCAGCCACCCGTGGTGGCACAACTCGAAGGGGGAGGGAATACAGCAAACCCCGCAGACTTTGGGCTGGGAGCTGCTGTAAGATCCCGCCGGCCCTGCCGTCTGCCCCCCTGGCAGAGCTGCCGTTTCCGTCCCGCTGCCTCTCAGCCACCTGCGTGCTGCCCTCCAGACCGCAGCTGCCCGCGGAGGTGGGTTTACACCTCTACGCCAGGCTCCTCCTGTCTCAGCAGCCACAGGGACAGGTGAGCGGCACGCGTGCAGGGAATGACCAGATTTCTCTTTAAGGTCACGTATCCAAGTCCCGAGATCTTTCGGAGACGGAAAGCAATTTCATGTGCCTCAGATGGTAAAAACTTTGCACGAGCCCTGCCGTCTGCCTGCGGCACACCAACGTCTCCGTGTTAATGAGGGCCCTCAGATCACCCCTGGAGCTGAGAGCACCTTCTCCTTATCATGACAGACTGGTCATGGGGTCTGGGTCTAAAAACGAGAGATCCCGTGATTTTACTTCTGTCTGAAGCTGTCTGGATAACTACAAAGATAAGAAGCCATCAGAGTGTATTTTTTAAGACAGATAACTTTCACTGAAAGATCGTTATAAGCAGCTTAGGAAGCCTTTTCCTTTCCCCACTCTCACTATCAGTTTAATGTATCACGGACCCTGAACACGCAGGGATTTCACATTAAGCTGTAGCCGTTTACCCAGCACACGCAGCAGCAAGGAGTAGCTGCAAGGGGAGTTTTCCGCTTCTGAAAAGACAAAGCTCAAAGCCGCAATTTCTATAGGCGGTGAACAGAGCGAGGCGTTTTACCACCCCCCTCGCTCCCTGCCTCTGCGTACAGACAGGCACCTGACTTCTGTTTTGCAGCTCCAGGAAGAGTATCAGCCTTGAATTATTAGCCTTTTAGTAATTAAGCTGGGAGTTCAAGTTCAAAGCTGCCTGGATTTTGCTGAGTGCTCTGGCCAGGGGTGCTCAGGCTTTTCGTTGCACATGGTTAGTTTCTCGCTTCGATACACCCTGCATCCATCAAGGGGGCAGGCAGGGAAGTGGTGCGAGCACTAAAGCTCCTTAGCGCTTGCTGACAAGGTCTGCTGTCGTAGGGGCAGAAGATTAAAAGTTTGTGCATTTCAGACTCTGAGTAGAGCAGGATTTTCTCTCCTCACTGGGCTCTCTTGCCCATATTTACCGGAGTAAAGTTCAGCGAGCTACAAACGAAGCAGAAAGACCTCTGATATTCCCGCAACGTGCTCTGGGCGCCTCGGGCAAACAGCCAGGGCGCCTCAGGCAGGCACAGTGCTGGCTCTGCCCGGTAAGATCCGGGCAAGGGGTTATCACCAGCACCGTTTTGGGTCATTCTGGCTCTGCACCAGCGTGTGCTAACTAGCCGCGGTTGCACTCGCCTGCTAACGGGGGATAGCTAGCATTCCCTGCTCTTGCCCAAGAGGCTTATTCACGGCTATCAACATGGGCCACAGACAGTGATGAATGGGACTATCTGGGGGCAGCACAAATGTAGACTGTTCGCAGAAATCAAAGACGAAAGAGGCCCTGTTGAATCATCTTCCCCGAGGCTGTCGCAGGACTGTTCCCAACAGCACATTCTCCAGCACATTTGTCCAGTCTGGATGGATGGATCTCAAGCACTGAGGCTGCAAGAATTTCCCCTGAAACAATATCTGTGGGCTGAGGTTTAATAGCTGGAAGCATCCTTCCTATGTCCCCTGTGCCCCTCTTTCTATCTGCACGGTCAGCCCCCTCTCCCGACGACATATAGCTGCTCTCCTCCACCTAGCTTTAGCCGGTCCCCACGAAAAGCCACCCTTCCAGGCCCGTTAATTGCTCGGTTGGCCTTGGCTGTAGCACAGCAGCCTTTTGTTCTAGCATTGCTCCAGCTGCTTCCACCGCCCCTCTCACACAGGAGTCGTTTGTCAGAACCGTTCCCAAACGCACCTCTGGAGTCCGACAGCAACAGCGCCCGCACAAAGCCCTCTCCTGTCCCCCCACGAGCCAGTACCTGGTACGCACAGCCTGCTGCCCTGCGAAGGCGCTGTCATCTCATTGTTCCTTTGTGCTCCATCTCTTTGTATTTATGAACTGCCTCCAGCCCCAGACCTACAAGGCCGCTCTCTCTGCGACCAGAACAATCCTTTATTCTGCTTGCGCAGCTCCGAGCGAAGGGAGAATTTCCTCCAGAAAGCAGGCCAAGGTAGCACAGCAATACCCAGCACACCACGCAGGCGGACACAGCGCTAACAGAGGACACTCAGATTAGCTCACATTTTGTAGACCACTGAAATGCTTTGGGTTCCCCCCTTCTCCAAATGGAGGATCACAGCAGAAGTGACATTATATCACTGGACAGAGAGAAAAGAGAGCAGCGTAGCGTCCTGGACCAGTGGCAGATGCTGTGTGTCCGTTGCAGAGCACAGCCTGCTGATGGAAGCAGCATGAAATCACCAGCAGGTAGCTCACGCACAGGCTCGGAGTAACGTGGAGGCTCTGGGTCTCCACGCAGAGAGGACAGAAAACAGAGTGCGTACACTTACACCCACTTCAAATCGAACTGAAGAGCCACTTCTGGGCACTGCTCCTAAATTAGAAGCAGGCAACTGGGAGGAGACGGCAGAATAGCTTTAGATTTGAGGTTTGACCACCACTTCAGTTGCTTTGATGCAGGAGGTCAGATCCCAGCAGGAGTCAACCCTAATGTTTGGTAAAGAAAATGTGATCCATGGATATTATTGCATGCCCCATTTCACCGAAAGTCTTAACCCATAAATCTAAAGCAAGATTCAGATGTTATCCACAAATACACACCATTCCTCAAATTGGCTCTAGCCTGCTCCGCAAGAACACTAATGTCTTTTGAGTGCTGACAACTCGCACGGATTTGAGTCACTGCACTCATTATATTTGCGTTTTTCTTGAGGAAAACTAGCTCTAGCTCCTGGAGACAAACAACCATGGAGAGCTTCAGCTTCCACCAGAACAAAGGTGGAAAAAATCTGCTCCTTTGATGGAAGAGAAAAACCTTAAACCTCACAAACCAAAACCAGCGCCCAACATTGTTTTAAGTTTCTTTTTCAAATAAACCTCATCATCTTGCCAGAGGCCATCCTTACACGTTCTGAATACTCAAAAATTGGCAATTATGAGAATTCATCTGCAAACCACCGTAAGTTGGTTCTTTCTGGAATCAGCACAGCTGGTTACATGTGCTACTCTACGAAGGTTTCCCTTGGATGTAAGGCAGGGACTGGGCCCTGAGAACTGGACTAGCAGCAGTTTCTTTTAGTGCGTGTACAGTGACTTTGAGAAAGAAAAACTGTTCAGAGCTGCAAATCAAGCACCTGCTTTTTGCTGTGTGTGTTCCAGCCGCCCTCCAGCACCGAGACAAAGAAGCCATTCGGACCACATTCCTACATTACATTTCTTATTTTGCCAGACAATATTCACGGGGGTCTGTTTCTCCTCTTCTGCAGGCTGGCAAAATGTTAAACAAATATTTTTGAACTGCAAGAGGAACTGACATTTTAGGATATGAAAACAAGGAGGAAGGGCACAAATCTGAGGACCTCCAAGGAGCAGCGTGCATACAAATAATAATAAAAGGGACACTTTATAACTTCACGTGGTTATGTTTTCTGAACAAGCAACTCGATAGCTTGCACGGTGGATACATCAGCAATTTTCTGCAGTTCCATAATACAAGATCAGATTCAGAGATTCTTAAAGCATTGACGTGCAACAGCAGCACGAGAAATAGAACATTTCAAGGGCTAAATGGATTCAACAGATTGTCAGGTTTAGAGATAAATGTGGTTTGACTGTAAACTACAAGCGTCAGGGCAAAAAACTGCTGTCCTCTGGGTTACTGTCTTCCTATTCCTTCCTTTGCAGTGAGGGAGTTTTCCTTTACGTTATGTAGATCCATACTTAAAGGCAATCTTCTACGTGCACGTACATTGCTTGACTATCTCACAGAGACTCCTTTGAGGTTTTCCTTACTTTTGTTTGTTTTTTAAAAGCAAGGATTCCTCCATAAGGGTCTGTGTCCCTTTTCTCAGCTGAGCCCTAGGGTTCCTTGTTTTCACACGGATAGTTTTGATGTCTGATATCGAGCACCCAGAAGTCAAGTCAACACTGAAAATAGCTGACAACTGCTCACAAGATTTTCATGATTCCCTCCACTCATAGCACAACCTCAATCAAGAGTTTAACTGCACAGTTAGGGTCAGTAGACCCCACAGGTTGGCCGTCCTGGGTTAGTTTTAGTTAGAAATTGCTGTCATATGCTGAATGTCCCCCACCTCCTGCAGAAGCCGCAGGGCACGATCATATGATGGCATTATTTGGAACAGCAGAAGTGAACAGAAATTCACCAGACATGACTTTTTCGTTTCTGCTTCTCCCTCTCCGTACCAGCTGCTGTCTACTTCTCCTGAGGTGCAAGGTCCAAGGTTTTATAGCTACTGCTGCCTGCTCATCCCTGCCGCTGCCTGCAGCCGTTCTCCTCCCATCCCTCTGGTCCTTCTGCTCCTGCTCCCTAGTAGCCCTGAATCCATCACAAACCTCCACAACTTTCACCCAAGGGGTCAAGTCTTTTGCTTTGATGTTGCCTTAGCCGAGATAAGGCGATAGCAGCACACACATTAAAGACAACACAAAAGAGGTACCAAAACAAGACACTCCTTGGTTGAATAGCTCCAACCTAGAGAAAGGTGGAGGATAAACACAAACAGATGTTACTTACACCGCTTATGGCTTATTTGAAAAGCTCTACAGCCCCACTGTGACAAAAAAAGTGGGACAGTTGCCTGGAGAGGCCAAAGTCTGAGGACTTTCATACCCATTGCTGTGTATGAAACAGGTTTAAATTGCCCGATGATACACAGCCATAAAGAAAAAAAAAAAAAAGAAAAAAAGAGCCCATCAGCAAACTACTTGTTAATGTCTGTTGTGTGATTTTCTTGTCATTTAAGCAAGCTCCTAGCACAGGTCTAGCCTGGTACCAGACCTGACAGACTAACAGTCAGCTTGAATGAAACCAACTGATAGCAATGTCCAGATAAGACTACACACACCCAGCAGCATCCTCGAGTTCTCTGCCACATCATCATCTGCAGTAGTCCTTCAAAAGGGTTTCTAAGAAGCCAGCACAAAACTGCTGCTGCATGCACGGCTTTTCACCTTGCTTTTCACCATCGCAGAATTATGGAAGGCAGGGATTAAGACTATTACAATCTAGTAGGTTAGAAACATCGTGTATAAAGACTACTTTCACAGAGCATCTAAATTTGTTTTTGTTTGCTTTCGTACATTCCTCAGAAGTAATTTGCAAACCCTCAGAGCTTCTTGTGGATCCAACACAAAAGGCTCTGGGTTGAGATTTTCAGAGTGCAGCAGGCACACCGCAGACAGGCTGATATTTTCAAAGGGGCTCTGCAAAAGGATGCTCGAGGAGACCCACGCAGTTATGCTGGAAGAGCTGGGGCTGCTCTGTCACTTCATTGTTCAACAGATTTGATGCTTTTAGGACCAGCTCCTTTGATACCTAATCTGACAACTGACAAAGCTTCTATTGGCAGCTTCACTACAAAACCAGGCTGCTTAGTTGTTTTTTAATGTTTGATTTATTGTTTTTTTAGAGAGCGCACTCACGATGCCATCAGCCACAAGAGCAGAGCCATCACACTAAACTCCATACAGAAAAACACACTGCCGCTTGAGTGCTCCAGCGAAATAAACAGTTCGGGGAAAAGGTTAGCAAGAGTTTATACTAGACACCCGCATTTTCTGGGGACTCTGGCGAAGATAAAACAGACCAAAAGGCTGCATTTTGTAACTCAGCAATCAATCCAGTGATCTGAGCTTCTCATGCTATGGATATGGTGTTTCTCACCGCTGACAAAAATGGACTACGCGCTTTTCAAAAAATGCTGCCAGCGGAGTTTGTTTGAAATACACTCAGTATCTACTATTACTGTTATATTACAGTAACGATAATCTTAGAAGAGTCTGTAAGACTGCTGCTTTGTTCACAAATAACGTTACCGTTATCTCTAGGCAGCTCCTGCACAAATCCACGGGGCCCGAACCTTCTAGCAACAGCTCCGCGTTGTGAAACACCTCGAGGTTCAGGTGCTTTAACCAGAACCACTTTGAGAAGAGGAGACGCTCTCACAGAAGACGTTGCACAGGCTACGTATGTAACAAGTTGTAGGGGAATACAGCCATCAGCAGACAGCGCAGGAAAAAACTCCCTACAAGGAGAATTTTCCTACTAAATCCTAAGATTGGCTTATGCCCCAAAATACGGGGATTTATATCCCTTGTAAAGCTCTTTTTTAATTTACTATTAATTCTAGAGATTCTTGCTATCCATATCAAATTTCTAATCCTTTTTTCAAATCCCATAAGCTAAGCACTCTTGGCTTCCCCGACGTTTTGTGGTAATAAGTTCCAGAGTTTAAGGCACTGCCTGGAATTCAAGCGCAGGGCTGAGAATCAAGGGCTGAGCCTTCCCAGCTCCTGCACCACAGCCACTCCTCACCGAGGGGAAGAGTTACCAGGGAGCTGTGGTGACGCAAGCACGTCCGGGTAGCATCACACATTAAAAATAAAGAGAAAATTACAGGTAGGGTGAATAATACAAATCGTTTAAAGGCTGGTACATGTTTTTCAGGAGTGCCTGACTGACTTTGGTGCCCAAGTCATTTGGGTACTTTTGAAGTTCTTACTCATGTTTTATTTCTATAAATTCCTGGTTACTCTCATGTTACGCATACAAACCCTACTCTCTCGAACCCATGTCTATGACTAAAAGAGTGCCAGACCAGGATCTCGTTTGAGCTCGGCTACTTTCTCTGTAGTGCCCACAAGTCTGACAGGTCTAAATGAGGACTGAGAAAATTGTTTTTGATATGATCCCCCCCTCCAATTTCAGCAGTTATTTATATTTTTAAGGCAAAAAACAACAACAAAAAAGGCACGAAAACCAGGCACCTTGCCAAGTTTGGCCATCACCAGAGTACAAGTATTACTTGATTCTAGCGATTTTTTTTTTCTTCCTCCCAAAGCTGCCACGAAGGGGAAGACAAATTAATACCATAAGCAATTAATGCATCTTCCCCACCAAAGTCAGTCGCACCAAAGCTAACACTCACGAAGCACTCACATCGCGACGCTTAGGTACCACGTCTGGGAAGAAAGCCTCTGCAAGCTCCCTTCCATCCGCGCAGGGCAGACAAGTTAACCTGGCAGCAAACCTAAGCGGAGCCTACCAGTAGGTGCAACGAGACCTTCCTTCTGTCGAGCGCCGGTTTCCTTTGATTCTGAAGATTCACTGACCCGTCCTCGCAAGCCCTCGGGATTTCGGCCTCGCGCTTCCCCACTTTTTTCCGGCTCAATCGCCTTTAAACCGAACTCGGTCACACCAGCTGTCTGCAACAACGAGAAGCGGGGAAAAGACCCGGGCTACGTCCGCGCATCAGCGCAGCCGGCACCGCTCAGCAGCCCTACCTGCAGCCGCTCCTCCTCCGCTCCCCGACGTGCGAGCTCGGCTCCCCTCCTCGCCTCCCCGCAGCAAAACTAGCGCCGGATCGCTGGGAGCACCAGCGGGACCGGCGAGGGGCTCGCAACCGCCCCGTCCCAGCGGAAACCCGCCGGGACCCGGCGCTCCCTTCCCGGCTGCAAGCGCAAGGTCGCCCCGAGCACCCCCCCCCCGCCGCGCCCCCGCCCCGGGACGGCCCCGGGCATCCCCGCAGCCCCGCCTCGGTGGTGCCCGGGGCTCAGCCCGGCCCCGGGGCTCAGCCCCTGCCTCCGCCGCCGTTTAAATGGGCAGGTTGGGGCCCGGCAGGGAGCATGCGCTGCCGCGGGCGGGGCGGGGGGGTCGGGGACGGCACCGGGACGGGGACGGGGACGGGGACATCATCACGGGGACGGGGACATCATCACGGGGACGGGGACATCACGGGAGCGGGCGCCCCGAGCCCCGCAGCCGAGCCCCGGGGTCAGCCCCGCAGCCGGACCGGGGGGTTGGAAGCGCTCGGCTTTTTTCTTTTTTTTTTTTTTTTTTTAATTTTTATTTTTATTTTTTCTTCTCTCTCCCCTCTCTTCTTTTTCCTTTCTGCAGGGGGAATTAGCCGTGCTCTGAATCGTTTCTTGTTTGCTTCGGTTTTTGTTTTTTTTTTTAACTAATCTATTCATTACTTGTAATTGCTTGGATTGTATGCAAATGAATTCCGTGCTCTGGGAAGCTTGTGACCTGGCCCCCGGACATTATTCATGGGACACGGCTGCTTCAAATCACACGGCGTGTGCGCGGGAGAGGGGAAAGACAGCCAGCTTATGGGTGCTTACACACTGTCACAGTCATAGAGCCCCTTGGGGTGGAAGGGACCTGAAAGATCACCCCCCGGCACCCCCCTGCCGCGGGCAGGGATGCCATTCAGACAGCTCCGGGTCAGTAATTGGTCTAACAATAACCGAACAGAAGCAGAGGTTGAGGAAAAATGAATATTCTGACTCACACACAGCCCTAGAGATGAGCAGCCTTCTAAAGAACAGCCTTCCTTAAACGTCTGCATCAACAAACAGTTTGTGTGAACGCTCACAGGCAGGGGACAGTAAAAAAAAAAAAAAAAGATTAGAATACAGCTGCCAAAAAAAAAGTTGATCTTCAATTAATGCTTGCTAAAGTTAGGGCCAGTTCTTCAGCTGACTGGCCATCAAAAGGCTTGGGTTAGTCTGTACTATTTAGAATTTGGCCATCCGTTTTGCAATATGTTTATCCAGCTCAGTTGCAGAAGCATTATAAAGATCTAGTTATTTTTAATCTTTGCAGGTTCTCTCCTTTGAGCAACTTTGTACCTCTCAAGGTCAAAAATCCCATTTCCCCATCACATTTCAGCTTGGATCAGCAGGATAGTCTTGTTTTCAGCGAGCAGCTGCTCCCTCCCAAAGCTTGCTGAAAGGACTCACCCTACATGGCAAAAGCAGAGGAGCACCTGCATTTATTGTCACTTGAACTGATGAGAACTCGCTCGCAGGGGTGGCTGACAAGGAGAAATGACACTCCTGTTTCCTGCAAAAAGTTTTTTGGCACTCCACATGCAGCTAGAAACTCATTGAAATTAAAAAAAAAAAAGCCAACAAGCCCTGGAGAGCTAAGCTATGCCTTAAGCTGGTAAAGTGCCAGAGTCCAAATTTGGGTGGGGAGAACTGCCTCTGTTTTCTGCTCAGGGAAGTTCACAAGCAATTAAATAACTATTAGTGTTGCTTTTTTATTTTTTTTCTTTTGCACTGGAGCATATGACGCTCGCTAGGTGGATTCCTGAATGCTGTGCCTACAGTATCTGAGCTGGAGGTCAGCGTTGCAGGGCCCTGGTTAGAGTAGCAGCATGAAGTCGAGCTTCCTATTTGCAGCGCTACCTCTGACTCACCGAGTCTTGGTTCACACAAACAGACAGCTTTAAAAAACAACAAAAAATTGCAGGCTGTGACAGTGGATGCTCCTGGACTGCCGCTAAGAGGAGGCTCCGCTCCTCTCACTGAATGTCACAGCGTGCCAGCGCTGCTTCAGCAGGCCAGAAGATCTGTTAAGCTTCGCAAGCCAGAAGAGTGAAAACAGCAGCTCCACATACCATCCACTCTACACTAACAACAGGAGACAGGGCAGGCCATGGGGAGTCTTGTTGCTCTCAAAAGTCATGGGATACATGAACATTTACAGTTCCGTACCAGTACAAAAGAGCCAGTACCTCCTGCAGACGAAGAGGGGCTGTGCAGCTCAGAAGTGGTGCTCCAGACCACAGGCAGGGGTCCTCCCACTGCAAACAGGCAGAAAGTGTTTTCTACAATTACCAGGCAGAAAGTGGGTTTAACGACGTCTTACCGAACGAGGAGATTCTGAGTCATGCAGAGCAGATTAGGACAGCTAATACTCTGCTACCTCAAATACGAGGACGCTCACGCTTCACTGGGATTCCTGGTGCACTGACCAGCAGGCCTGGGGAATTTCCCTTTGGCTGAGGAACTAAAAAGTTTACAGGCTACTCAGATATGTCAGCCTCTGACACACGTGAGACAGAGTACGGTGGTGGCACATCAGTGACAGCACCCATAGCTGTGAGCAGGCGGATTTGGGTCTGACAGCCCCCAGTCCAGCAGGGACAGCTGCAAGGGCAGCTGCTTCCCTGCGCTGCCTCTGGCCAGCTCACGCACCCACGGAGCGTGCCAGTTTCCAAAATACTGATGCTTGCCTACAGTCTGAGACAGGGCCTTCTACTGTCATTTCATAACCATTAGCCAAGGAAGAGAGGGCGCATGTCACGACAGGAAATAAAATACAGCCACACTGGTGGAACTTCCACTCCTCCCCGCTCAGGTCCTCCTTCCTCCCCCTGCAGCTTCACGGATCTCACATCTACCTGAAGACAACTGCCCACAACAGAGCAAGACTGGAGTGTCGGAAGCCTAGACATTTCTTATGTCTGTGACAGTCTTCCTATGTGCTCCTCTAACTCACCCACCAAGCAGCCAAGGATTTCGGAGCACATCATACGTTTTCCTGTTGCAGGGCTCCATGCTGAGAGCTACAGAGGACCCCAGACCTAGTTCGCAGAAACACTTTGGCAGGGGCCGGTGGGATCTTTTAGAGGGATCGGCAGAAGTCAGACTTGGGTATCTGGTTTCAGTAGATCCAGTCCTAGGCTTCTAAACGGACCTAATCACTTTGCTGAAGCAGAACTAGGAGGTTCAGAACATCGCAGGGCTAAGCCATCTTAAGAATCGGCAAATCAGATTAATTTATCAAAAGAGGGAAATACAGAGTCAACTGCCACCTCAGCTGCTCATGCCCGATTAGATCACAGCACAGATTTGCCCTGGTCTTATCTAAATCTCATGCGAACAGCCAAGCAGAACTCAGCTTGTGGTATCTGCTAGAATATTCACAGGGATTAGACACCATCACATGTGGCAAACAAGACAAGGAGCCAGCGAGCAGGAGAACATCTCAGCTTTACCTAGGTACAGGCTGGGCTCCGACAGCTCAGACCCTTCAGCTGCAGCTGCTTTGAAGGAATGCTCAGTTCTGGTCTCTCCTCTCTCAAGATCTTACTCATGCTGCAGAGGGATTTCATAGATGCTCTGATTTCCCCTGGAAGTCACAACAGCCCCAGATTGGCCAAAGGTAGTTTTAAGCCCTCGTGTTTAGTTACAGCAAATGCGAGTCCCAAACTTGACTGCGGACTGTTTGCTGACTCACAACGCAAACCTTTCGCTCTCTGTAAGCCAAGAAAATAAACCCGTCCTCAGCACCCCACCCAGGGAGGTTAGGAGTGACTATTTACAGAGCGCTCAGATACCAAGGTGGAAAATGTTGGAGAAATGCAAAGGAATAACATAACTTCGGTGGCCCTTAGTGCTGTTGCCTTGAGAACAAAGGTGGGAATTCATGCTGGACGCTCCAGGCTTTTAGAAGGATCCTTCCTGACAAGTCAGCAGTCTCAGATCTCTCGTGCCAGCTGGGAGCGATGCTGCCAGAAGATGGGCTCTGTATAACTGCATATAATGTACCTTTAAAGAGAAAAAGCCACTAGCACAAACAAAAGCAGCGCCCGCCTGCACAAGCTGTTTATACTTGAGGTAGCCAGAGCAGGCGGCTGCACTTTAGGGCTTATCTTCTCTCTCTCTCTAAACAGGAAATGTATTTTTGTCTTGAGCATTTTGGGAGAAGCCACCAGGCTAGAAATTTCATAACATGGGGTGCCAAAAATGAGCATTTAAACTCCCTCTCGAGACCTGCGATGCAGTGGGTAGGTACCCAGAACTGCAGGGTACCAATTCTAACCACAGCGAGAGGAACTTCCAGGGCCGAGGAGCTCAGCACTGCCAGGAAAGCCAGCTCTGCTGTGCACCGGGGCCCTCCAACACTACTGCTATCAGCTGCAGGAAAACTAAGGGACAGAAATAGGGCTACTAAATCACCTCGTGTTTGCAAAAACTGCCACAGCCAGCATAATTCGGGAGAAGAGGGAAAACCCAGGGGAGGGAAACTACAGAAGTGGCCTCTTCCATCTGCACTTGGCAACTGCTGGCAGTGAAGTGGTCCTCCTTGGTAGGACCATTACATCTGGCTGGAGTACAGGCAGGCTAGGGGATGCCAAATCCCGAAGATTAAAGAGAACAACACATGTTCTGGCTTCCTCTCTGACAGCAAATTAGAGCTACAACATCCCACAGGTTTACTGTCTCCTTGCTCAGCACTGTCACTCCACATAATGGTGCAAGCAGCTTGATTTCTCTGTGGAAGACTGCAGGGAAGATACGGTATTAGCACTACATAGGCTCTGCATGATTTTTAGCTCCCCCTGTTTGCCGTAAGTTTCATGATATTTAGTCTCAAATCACTCGGAATCATGGATTCAGTAAGGTGGAGGTGTTTGGGTTTTTTCTTACTTTTTTTAAGGCCCATTTCTACAGCTTCTGGCTGCAGAGAAAAGCTTTAAAACATGACTGGCTATAAACTGCCAAACCAGTAGGCAATTCCTTTTTATTATCATTATTTTTTAATTAGGAGTCTCGAGACTTAATCTCATGATTTTTGAGACAGTGCAAAGTCTAGCTCGTATTGGAAAGGCTGAAGTTGGTTAGCAAACTTTTCTTGTTGTTCAGTAGAGAGATGTGGTCACTGCGTCCCACTTACAGGATTCCAGGGCCTTGCAGCCAAGCAGACAGACTTGCCCCCTTGTCAAAATCCTTATTGATACTGGAACGGCTCCCACTGTTTGCCACTTAGCGTCAGTGTTACTGTTCCTGCAGGCGATGCAGAAAGAAAGAAGCTGTCCGTGAAACTGTGCGCATACGAGTGTTGCTAAACCGGGTTTGAAATCCGGGCATATCTGCTGTATTTACAGAGCGCAGGACAAACATTTTAGCATTCCCCCTGCTGTTCCCTGGGCTGCATTCTTAACCTCTGCCTCTTCCAGCCAACCTCCTCTCCCTGTACACAGCATCACGTGCTCAGTTGCCTTCCCTGGCTTTCAGGACGTAGCTGGAGCTTTGAACCGTCCGCCATCCGCCAAGCGAGCTGTGGTTGCCCCTTACCCCGCCAGGAGAACGCTGCAGAAGCTGGCAGGGAGGCACGTCCTTGCTACGAATGCACACGGAGAAACAGCCAACCACAACAGCAGCACAAAATCCAAACAATTTCACTAAGGGGAAGTTAGAGAGGAACTGAATAACAGCTCTACTGACCCTTCTCCCCCCACCGTGCCTCCCCCCCTTGCTTCTTTGGCCGTTACCTCTGGTGAGCAGGTAAGCCCAAACCTCCCATGTATAAAAAGGAAGCACAGCTCTGACCGTCCCGACAGCAGGCTGCAGCTCTTTGAACCTTTGGCTGCTGTAAACTTTAGCCCTCAGCATTGCACAGCCAAGCCCCCCACGCCTGGCTTCTGGCCGCGCGAGCTCTCACCCTCAGCACCCCAAGGACAGCAAGGTGCCACTTCGGAAGGCCACTGTAAAGACAAGCATCACCTCGCACCGCTTTACTCTTCGACCTACGGAGTGTCTCAGATACCATGAAGCACTTCGCTGCCTCCCCCCCTCTAATCCTGCACTCCTCGCCCATCTCAGTCCTACAAACGAGGCAGGGAAGAGTTTCATGGCCAGGGCCTTCAGCAATGGCCCAGCAGAACCCAGGCCAGGAAGGGTCCCGCTGTCCTCTGACATAGTTCAAGTTTTCCTCATCGGCATATTAGGTAATTATTCGCATCCTGCCCACTTCCTTCCCACTCTTAACCCAAGAAGGTAAGTTTTTATTTCACTTCAGCCCAGTCACGTTACCGTGGGGAAAAGCAACCAATTCTGATGTCAGTTCACAATTTCCAGCTCCCAGGATAAGATTTGAGGGTCCTCCTCACTGGATAGCCTAGTTTGATTCAAATCTAGTCAGAGAAAGTTAGCAATGAATTTAGCTCCTTCCCACCCTGCACGTTTGGCACCTGAAACTTCAAACTGCCCTCTTTGCCTTGTTCCCCTTTAGTTCTGCTAAGCTACAGACAAAGCAAGGGGTTTCTTTCTGTTTGGGGTGCCAAGGAAACTGTCAGCTCCCATTCAGCCTCCAGCCATTCTCTGCAACGCATTTGCTCAGCCACTTGCAAATGATGCGCCCCATGAGCCATCCAGTCGATTTCCCAGGACAGCCTCAGCAGCGCGCGCCAGTCAGGGACCCTGCGGCATCAGGTAGGTAACAGACGAAACTGGGGGCCCCGGTATGCGAGAGGCCACGGACCCTGGCTGAACAATCCCTTCTTAATAAAAGTCCCTCTTGAGCAAGGGCAACTAGATGAAAAAACAGGTCTTGCTGTTCGTTCCTGTTGGGGGCCATCTCATTTCTTTAATGAAACTCTACTTGTTTGCGAAGCGACAGAAAGCTCCAGCTCCCTGAACAACGCAGGGCTCCAGCAATCAGCAACGCAGTCTTTGACTATAGATAGATCCAAACCCCTTCTCCAGCCCATGCCTAATGCCACAGCGCTCGCCTCAGTCTATACGCTGTCCTCAGACTTGTTCTGGCAGATCCCTTGGCTTTCCTGCCCCACTCGGATTTTTTCCTCACCCCTGCATCTCTCTTCCATCTCAGTTTGTAAAGGGGAACCCCTCAAGATCAGCCTTGGTTTAGTGGTGGACGTGGCAGTGCTAGGTTAAAGGTTGGACCAGATGTTAGAGGTTTTTTCTAACCTAAATGATTCCATGAATTCCCTACGTCCTGAAGCCCTGTCCAATCCCCAGGCCCAGCTGGAGGCATACTGGGATGAAGAATGGCCTCTCCAGAAGATGAGCTGGTACCTCCTGGTCAGTAAGGGGAGCAGAAAGCCTCAACAAGACACACCGCTCCAGGTGGCGCTCACACTTCTCATCTCTGCGAGAGCCTGTTCGCCTCCACAGCGGCCACGTGCAGCGCGCCTCACGCAGATGCAGGCACAGAGCCCGCTCCGTAGCTTTCAGCCTCCCAGTCCAATGTAGCTACAGGAAATTAAATGTCTAAATATATATTTTACAGCCTAGATCGAGACCAAACTCCACCGATGAGGTGAAGAACTATGCGTTGATGTGAATGCTATTGGAGTAAGGGACAGCAACGAAGAGATTTCCAGGGGTATTTTCTCCAGCAGCACAGCTGTTAAGAGCAGTAATAAAGGCGGCAGAGTGCTGCCACAATTCATCATTATCAGACAAAGCAGAGAACCTGAAACACAGAATCAACTATAAAATATTTACAGAAACCACCCAGGAATATTTGCTGAAAAAGAAGCCTCATCAAACCAGCTGATCAATAATAATGACCTAAGAAATTTTGCAAGATTAAAACGTCCCTTTTCTCGACTACTTTATGATACGATTAACGGACAGATTTTTGCTTCAGGTAAACAATATGCACCCTGTTTATAGCACACAGTGCAAATACTTCCCAGCGTGTTTATGCTGAAATACTTGTACTGTACAGACAGGAAGTGACTGCAGAAGAAAGACACCCTAGCTATGCTCCTTTCCAAAGCACTGCTTGGGAGCAGCTGTTAGATAAGCTGCATCTTGGATGGCAATTCTGCCTAAGAGGACCTGAGATACCAGGGATGGAGAAGAATGAGGCCATACACCTGTCTGCAAAGTGATCCTGTAGAACTGAGAGAACCTTGATTCCATTTCAGTAAATTAAAAAAGGGTCACCAGAAGAACAGTAGGAGATTTTTCCATTCAGACTCGAAATGACACAAGGTAAACGCGGCTGTCATTTGCTTATGATCACACCAGGTTTCTGAGTCTTTACAAGGCATGCTCCTCTCTTCCTTAAGTTGCTCTAAAAATATTTTTGTGTCACACTTCCCTATGAAGTGCTGTTCCAGGAGACTCACTAAGGGGTCACGGGCACTGAACAATCACTTGTTTAACAAAGGAAGACTGGAAGTATTGCCTGGGGTTGACACACTAGCACTATTGGATATTTACCCCAGCAGCGGTCCTAGACAGAGCTCCCTCTTTTTCCATACGGTAGAGCGAGCGCTCAAATGTGATATAATGAGTACTGTCAGAATGGGATCAACTGCAGAGGATGATCTGTTACCCACCTTGTTCCCTTTTTGGAGAACAGAGAACCCTCCTTCTGGAGCAGATTCATGCTTGCTTCGATTTCTGTAGGACAATTTTTATTTTGCAGAAACGTGAACGTGAGAGCCAGAAAAGATAAGACAGTTTTGTCAGCAAAATTAACACAGGACTGCTCAGCACCATGGCTTCCTCTACTGCAGGGCAGCTCAGAAGTCTCCAGCTTGTCAGCCAAAGCCACTTCTCAGTGCAGTTTAGAAGGAACATCTTTAAAGTGCTCCAGCCACATACAGAGACAAGACGCGCTGAGAGGTACACATGACTTAGCGTCCAAGGCAGCCTCATGACAAGTCTCCTTGAGGTTCCTTCTCCTTTTCCTGGTTTTTATACAGAGTTTCTCAACTTTTCCACCACCTGACCCATTACAAAAGGAAAAAAAACCACACAGTTTCTCACTCAGCAGGACCAAAAGGTTAGGGCTGCAAGGAGCTCACATCACGAGTCTGCTCTTCAGTTAGGTGGAGAAGATCCCCCAAGAATACTAATTTGTTTCTACTGTTTTTTTTTTTTTTTTTTTTGTCAGGGTCAAATGCAGATATGTTCCGACGAAGAATGTGCTGCAACCAGCAGCAGACTGAGTCAAAGTTTGTTGTCAAGGCTTACTACACGAGGACAAAGCTTTGAAGCACTTACAGGCCTCCAACCTGCTATGCAAGCACAGCCTTAGAGCAGACCCAACACTGACTTGAGATGACATTTCCCACCCCCTCCTCGCTGGGGGTCAAAGCAAAGCCTGGAGACAAAAATAAGAGTTTTCAGAAATGTTGCAATATCAGTAGGAAAAGGAGGGTTTTGTTATCGTTTTGTTTACTATTTATTTATTTTAAGGTGATGTTATGCCAACAGCTATTCTGCCAGCATTGCCAGATAACCAAGCTTTAAACATAAACCTGGTCTATTTGTTTTGGTGTCAGCCACACCATCAAGCATTTACAGCCTCGGATTATTATTTTTAATTTTAATTAGCACGGTGTTCTACCATCAGATCAGAGAACTGGTCTCTTCCTTGTCAGGTTTGAAGTAAACTGACTAAACACGCAGAGACTACAGTTGAAAGAATCTTACTTGAAAAGACCTGTTTGAAAACAGAAGATAGCAGACGGTATTTTGCATGAGAGAAGCTTTTTTGCACCTACGTTTGACAGAACCAAAGCAGTTTCACTGTCCTTAGAGATCTTTGAAGTTATACACTTTTTTTTTTTCCTTTGGGGAGAAAGGTCACAGAGGAGCTAGCAGCAGACTTCTGAACTGAAAACGAAAGAAGAGTGATGCGGTGCAGTTCTCAGAGGAGGAAATTCTCCCAGAAAGGCAGCCTGAGATGGTAACAGTAGATGCGACTGCCCTGCTCAGTGAAAGATCAGACTATCTGAGCAAGGCTGCAGAGAAATTTCAAACAGAGCAAGCAGAATCTCAAGCATTTCACCTAACAGGTTGCAGAACAGCGCGCTCCAGCCTCTAGCTTGTGATGAGACTGGAGAGTGCCTGCGGAAGCCTAAATCCCCCGTCCACATCCTCATGGATGTGAGAACTCAGAATTCAGAGGTGTCTTTAGGAAGCAATGCCATAAGGGCTGCAATATTGAAAGCTATCACACCTGTGTTAACTTATTTTACACATAGTTCCAGATATTTAACTAAAACAGACTGAGATTTGTATACTACCACGTGGCACTTTCATGAGCCAAACCATTTAAGCAGGCAGTAGCTCAACAGATGCTATTAACTATATATTAAAAACCTTGCATGAAGAAATTACCTTTTATCAGACTGAACACATTTTACCTTTTAACATTAAACAGGTACGTTCAAATACAGAACAGCAATAAAGAAGACATTTAATGGTGAACAGAGAAATAATGGAGTTACCTTGATTACGTGGTAGCCTGAGATACACACATCATAACTTCGAGGCAAACCTTACTTTCCATGTTATCCTATACAACGTCCCTTTATTTCTCTAAATTGCTCCACAGGCTGCTGTTCTCACTTATCTCACGTATGACTGTCACAGTTTCCCATGCAGTCCCAGGGGACCCCCCCTTACCATAGCCTACTTCTTGCACTGTGCTCATCCGCACCTCAGTCCCAGTCACTGCCATCGCAGCATGCAGAGTGAGCTAACCATCAGCCAGGGGTCCAGGGAGCTGTTTTCCCGTCCCTAAATTATCTTTGCTCCTCTTACAGAGGAATTCATAGCTTCTGTCCTCACCTACACTCAGCGCAGCCATCCAGCAAAGACCTGACCAGCAGAAGGCAGAGTCCACGAATGTACTTCTGGAAAGAAAAATCCAACAAGCTCACCTTAGATCTCCAGCACTCATATAACAGCTGTTTTTTTTTCAAGGTACTCCATTTACATTAATAGTACTGATATTTGAATCTACCAACCTTTGGAAAATGAAATATAAGATGTCAAATAAGTTTTTTTTTGTTTGTTTTTTTAAATTCTGCAACTTGGTCTTTTACACTTAAAAGCCACTGGTGGTGTGGGGAGAACAAGATACAAGAGTGAGAACAAGGATTTGCACCCAAGGATATTGTCTTTTTGGCACCCTTGCTAAACAAATGAAGGAAATGTGAAAAAATGTTTTAAATGGTCACTTGAGTGGTACTGCGCATTTAAGGGTGCAAATATAGGTTAGTTTAATGTGAATGAGACTGAAAGAACCCACGTAATTTCTGAACACAAGGCTTAGTTTGTCTGATCTCAAATGCACTATCACAATCAGCAGTGAAGTAAAATTGAAAAAAAGCAAGAGTTTGGGTGGGAAAGAGTGATAGTTCTATACAATAAACAGGACTATGAACTATTCCTTCCCTTCATTCATTTCTCAGGAAGCAGAAACTGCATGCTTCAGGAGAAAGTACAATAATATCCTTTTTCTAAAACATTCAGAAGACTATTTAGCTAGAGAAACAAGCAGAAAAAGCCAATTTTTAAAAATCAGTACTAACTGATTCAAGGAAAAGAAAAACAGAAGTTCTCAGACAAAGCACTCAATCCATCAAAAAATGTTTGAAAGGGAAAATGTTTGTAATGAACAAAGCTCACAGACGCCACTGTTAAGGAAAGCCACTAATTGATAATGCTAACCAAAACCTCCTAACAAGGCCAACTGTTTAGTTAGAAATACTTAAGGAAAAAAGATAGCGTGACAACAGGAAATTTATTGCTGCTGGAACTGTTATCTTATCTACTCAAAACACCAATGTTATTCAACCTGAAAGACAAGAGATTATTCAAATAAAATACCAGTCTTTCTTCAAGCTACAGAATTTGCAAGCATGTATAACGAAAATCCTTGAACATAAAACAAAACATCATTATGAAGGATAAATGAAATATTAGGGGAGAGAATAAGACACTCGCCTTTGACTTTATGCAAGATTATTTTCATTCATTGTCCATCAAAAGCACACACAGGCAGGAGACCAAACTGCAACCGCAGATTAAGGCCAAGGGCTGAATTTGACCTAGAGCCTTTAAGAGACTTTAATTCGGTATTGACTTTAAGAAGGAGCTAGCCCCTACTGGTCTCTCATTCACAGTGGGAGAGTGCATTCCGATGCCTGCCCACAGCTGGATAACTTGAACTTGACCTGTATCTATGGAAAGAGAAAAAAAACACACAAAACCATTTCCTGGTCTACATAAAACTCTGAAGCTGGAGATGTGTATTAGCCCAGGATGTGGTTATTACTGAACTAACAAGCTGCACTTCCAGGTCAAATTCAAGTCAAACATATTGCACGTTACAGGCGTTCAGTGCTTTTCAAATCAATGCGTGATGAACACGACAGGTACACAGAACATCTTTCACAGCTGTTATCCTTACCCTGCGCACCCATGAGAGCCTTTCACAGAATCGTCTAGGTTGGAAGAGACCTCCAACATCACCTAGTCCAACCTCTGCCATAACACTAACAAGTCCTACACTAAACCATATCACTAAGGGCTACATCTAAACGTCTTTTAAAGACCTCCAGGGATGGTGACTCAACCACCTCCCTGGGCAGCCCATTCCAATGCCTAACAACCCTTTCAGTAAAGAAGTTCTTCCTAACATCCAACCTGAACCTCCCCTGGCGCAACTTTAGCCCATTCCCCCTCATCCTGTCACCAGGCACGTGGGAGAATAGACCAACCCCCACCTCGCTACAGCCTCCTTTAAGGTACCTGTAGAGAGCGATGAGGTCTCCCCTGAGCCTCCTCTTCTCCAGGCTAAACAACCCCAGTTCCCTCAGCCGCTCCTCGTAAGACTTGTTCTCCAGACCCCTCACCAGCTTGGTCGCCCTTCTCTGGACTCTCTCGAGCACCTCCATGTCCTTCTTGTAGCGAGGGGCCCAAAACTGAACACAGTACTCGAGGTGCGGCCTCACCAGAGCCGAGTACAGGGGGACGATCACTTCCCTAGACCTGCTGGCCACACTGCTTCTTATGCAGGCCAGGATGCCGTTGGCCTTCTTGGCCACCTGGGCACACTGCTGGCTCATATTCAGCCGACTATCAACCAGTACTCCCAGGTCCTTCTCCACCAGGCAGCTTTCCAGCCACTCATCTCCCAGCCTGTAGCACTGCTTGGGGTTGTTGCGCCCCAGGTGCAGGACCCGGCACTTGGCCTTGTTGAACTTCATGCAGCTGACCTCAGCCCATCGGTCCAACCTATCCAGATCCTCCTGCAGAGCCTTCCTACCCTCGAGCAGATCGACACATGCACCTAACTTGGTGTCATCTGCAAACTTACTGAGGGTGCACTCGATCCCCTCATCCAGGTCATCGATAAAGATATTAAAGAGGACCGGCCCCAGCACTGAGCCCTGGGGGACTCCACTAGTAACCGGCCTCCAACTGGATTTGGCTCCATTCACCACAACTCTCTGGGCCCGGCCATCCAGCCAGTTTTTAACCCAACAAAGCGTACGCCAGTCCAAGCCACGAGCAGCCAGTTTCTTGAGGAGAATGTTGTGGGAAACGGTGTCAAAAGCCTTACTGAAGTCAAGGTAGATCACATCCACAGCCTTCCCCTCATCCACCAAGCGCATCACTTGGTATCAATTCTTGTACCAACTCTTCAGGAGGTGAGGTTGTCAGTGGTACCTTGCATACTTGATTCATCATATTGTCACATTGCATGGGACATAGACTCCAAAAAACAGTGCAAGAATGAAAAAGGGTTCTTTATGTGGTTTGCTGCATCAAAACTAAACCTAAAATATGCTTTTAATGTACAGGGAATATGCTGAGAACTCTCCGTCTCCACAATTCTTCCAGGTTTGCTTCAGCACACAAGATTGGCAAAAACAGAGCAGCAGCTCTTTAAATCAACTCTGTCCCATTTACTTACTCTTAAAAGGCCACCTATAGGGCCAAAACATGCTGTACTGCAGAAAACAGATACAATCTTGAATTCCACCTTTTGACTTTATTTTCATCCTACAATTAAGTACTACCAAAAGAAGCGCAACAGAATATTCCTAAGGCAAAATTCTGTTAGATTAAAACTTAACAGCCAGTGTTCTTTGCCAAGGGAATCTTATTCCCCTGGTTTGGCAGGGCTTGCTGTAGTTACAAAACCCTACACGTCTACTTCTTGTATGCACACCCTTTAAATGTGACAACAAATAATTTTGTTTCTGGTATTAATTCCCTGTAAATACTACTTCAAAGCCAATGGGAACTTTTTAACTTACGCTGGCAGAGCATCTGCCTACAGGACTGAGCAGCCAGTAAACACACTAGGTTCAAAAGATCAATACTGAGGAAAAAGGCACCAATGCTGCACATGCTAATAAGGACAAAGTGCAAGGACTAGGGGCAGCAGGGAAGAAGAGCAGCTCTTGAAGAAGAGTTCACAGATCCTAGTCTCACACCACTTCAGAACAGAGCAAGCAGTTATTTCTGGGGCAAAAGAAATGGCACACTTGCTAATTGCCTCCACTACTAATTAATCCTAAAACTGAAGTAGAGCTGCAGTACCTGAGGGTAGCTCTACAGCTGCTCCAGATAAAAAAAAAACATGACAAAAAAGCAGCATAGAACCGTAGATACCATAGTAATGGGGCAGAAATACCTGTCAAGGTACCTGGCAGTACACAAATTACCCAGAACAACCCCTGAATACAAATAATTAATAATAATTAACCCTCCTTTGCTGCAGCTGGGGGTAATGGCGACCCAGTCTCCTGTCCGACTGCATCCATCACCCAATGTCTGAGAGATCGCTGTATCTTTGCTGTTATATTGGGACAAATATGAGACATACCCAAATGACTTGTGCAGTAAGATCACAAGCCAAAGCATTGTGCTATGCCAAACCCTTAGGAAGACTGGGTCCATTAGGATCCCAGAAGCAGCTTTATTCTAAACCCTATTGGAAACGAGTGCTTTCAGGTCTTTATCCCGATGAATCATAACTTCAGTTTTTAGAGCACAGATACACACAAGCAAAACGCAGACAACTACAAGTCTTAAGATTCATTGAGCCCATGATGGCAACACGTTATTAACTGACACCCGCTCAGCACAGCCTTTAACAAATGCCGAAGGGTTTTCCATCTCATCCCAGACGAAGGAAAACACAAGCACGATCGGAGCAGCGCAGCCGTACCGCCTCAGCATGCTCCTGGAGGCAGCAGCGATGCAGATGTGGAGGTCCAGGCACGCCCTCTGCTGCTCGCCCCACGAGGGAGGCTGGGCTCCGCTGCCCACTTGGAGTTGTAGTGATGGGGATAGTCCAGCCCCAGAGACCGCGAGGAGTTTAAAAATGATCACATGCTTCTAAAACAGCTGCTAAGTTTGTTCTTATACTAAACCAGTACTAAGATTCTGCAGGAATTTAGATAAAAATGTGCTATAATAGATTTAACAGCACAAACTTGCTGCGCATGATAACCCAGTGCATGTGATGACACATCAGGAAAGCAATCTGCACTGTGGATCAATTTATCTGCGTTTGAAATGACACCAACCAACTTTGGCCTAGTGTACATATAAGATGAATGCAGTTGTCACATCCCCTGATGGCCACAGATAAAGCACAGCCTGTATATTGATTCTCACTGCTGGGGCATACGTGGCAAAATAGAAAGGGAATTCCCTTTCTATATTGATCACTAAGGGAAAGCTCACAGATGTGAGCATGACAAATAAAAGGCTCGCTCTCTCCTTTTAATTGGCTTTCACTAGGCTTTGAACATGAAAACCTCAATTAAGTCATCTTGACAGGGAAGAAAGTTCCTTAAATCTTCCCCTCAACTCATAGGTAGTAACAGGAAAGTCATACTTGCCAAACTGTCCTGGACAAAACCTGACTTATCCTCCTCAGAGAAAGCACCAGGTCTGCAAAGGAACGAATCCCAAAACTATCAGACAACATGGAAGACAAACACATTTTTACGTCTCACTAACAGTCACAAAACAAAAAGCAACCGCAGAAGAGTACTTCTGAATAGCAGAAAAATTACACAAGTCATGTTTATGGGTTATAAAAGCCCTTTTATAAAGCCATTTTTAAACAAAACCAAAAAGTTTACAAAAGAAAATAAAAGATACAGAAGAATGAGTTGCTTAATATATTCCAAAAAGGAGAAAAATAAAAGAGGGGACACAATTCCAACATGCTGAACAATAAAGGGTTCTTTTTCCTTTTGTTTTTTTAATACAAAATACAAGCGAAGGATACACATACTTAAAACAGAGCTCAGGAGCAGGTATGCAGTCCTGGGAACCCTTCAATAAAAGCAAAGCAGGGTTTTGTTATTTTTTTCTTTACTTTCTTTGCAGGTACATACAGAGACTGGAATATGTAAAATTAAGTAGCACAAAAGACCATCACACAATTCTACCAATGAATGTTGCATCTATAAATTCACGAACATGGTCAACAGTCATGTTCACTTCAACCCCTTTTAAAAAAAAAAGTGTTGTTTTTTATTTTAAATAAAGCATTAATGTTACATTCAAACGTAACTCCTAGTACCATGCTGTAGATCTCAGTATTGTCAAGGTATTGCAGAAGTTGTCACCCCTATCAGGCCCAGTGATGACAGCCACGTCCGCGCACACACCCTGACCATGGGCCAGCAGCACTGGAGCACTGTTTGCAGTTAGTTGCCCCTTTTCCTGGCCACTCTTGACGTTAAAAAAATAAAGTTAAATTAAAATGGATACGGAGGGTAACCGCAAAGAGCCTGATTTTTAGAAAAGCTCAACAGGGGGCTGCAAATACTCAGGACAAACATTTGTTGCATACCACGTTAACGATGCCTCGCTGAGAGCCAAAGGCCCAAGACCCTATCTGGAGTCTCTTCCTTCTCTACCTTCAAAGCGCTAATTCAGGGTTTGCTGTGACATGATGTTCATGGTTAAACAAACAAAAAAAAATTATGTAGCTCTTATTTACAATTTTTGTAACAATTGCTTCTGCAGGAAAAAAAAAGTAAAACAATTTCAGAACACAAAGGGAATAAGATGTCAGACACTCCCATGCGCGCACTCACACTCGCGCACTCACACACAAAATACTTCAGGGGCTTTTACACACATTACTCTGGCTTAAGCTGATTGAGTATTTCTCCATCCCACCCACTCCCCCTCCCAAAATATATATATAAAAAACCCTTGCCCCAATATACAAAGCATATGCACAATGGTGTTTGCAGTCACACTGAGCATGCTCAGACCGATGGACCCATTCGCTTCACTGCAGCTGAGGGGGCAGGCAGTTTACAGAGCTGTTTCCAATAGTGGTCGATACACAGAGGCAGCACGTAGTGAGAACTTGACTAGACTTAGAAATATTTGTGGTTTGTTTTTAATATAAAGAGTTCAATGAAAAGACATTCAAATGCCAGTCACCTACTGACGTGGGAAGTCTAAACCGAGGGTACACTTGATCTGGGGAGTCTTGAAAGGACACTGTCATCTTTCAGAGCTCTTAGATTCCTCACGGTACTTTTTAAAAATTCATCTCGAAAGTGCGAATAGAATAGTCTAATTTTGCCTCCCAGTTTCATGCACAGAATTTGTATTTAAACCTCCCAAAACTATAGGAAAATATTCAAAGTTCAGGGAAAATTTTCTGTGTGATCATATACATATAGAATTTCCACAGATAGATGGGATCCCCCCCAAACTAACATACCCTACATGCCAGCAACATTTTTGTGACAGTGTCCCTTTATATATCTGCTTACATTTTCCATATCCTGCCTCCCCCAACAGATGAACATCCACTTCTCAAATACTTAAACTCATGGATCAGTTTGTGTTTTTTAAGAACCATGTGTTCAACAATATGATCTGTTATAAAAATAAACACTTCACAAACAAATTACATAAAGCAAAGCACCAGTTTCTACAGCTCAAAAGCTTCCAGCATGTTACAGTTTACTTCCCTCCCTCCTTAACCTGGGTGCCTCAGTGTCTATTGTACCATTGTGACCATCAACAGTGGAGGGTGAAAAAAACAGAAAAAGAATATTCAAGTGCATCTTCTGCCACTGCCCTGGTAGTCCGTCGCCTGCGGGTGCAGCCGTGTGGTGGCACGGGAGCTGAGCACGCTCAGAGCCATTACCTGGCATTCGTCACATTCCCTAGCAGAAGTCAGCTAAGGTGTACTGCTTCTCTCCCCACATACTCTTCTGCTTTGATAAAGTTAAAACAAAAAACTAAGTTTCTTGGCTGCCATATTTTTAAGTCTTACTCTCACCCGGAATCCGTTCTAAAACCCATTTAGCTTGACACGTTTGGCATTCTCATGCTGATTAAATAGGAACTGAAACGAGTAATCTTTAGTATGAAAATCCAAGCAAGATTGCAAGTCTTTCCTGATCAAGCCTTGTGGCCAGTCAAAGACAGCATGATTATACAAATATAAAACAAAATGTGGTCATGTGGATTCAGAAACAGAATGTACAGAGGGATATATAATGGAAGTTAGCAATGAACTACCATTTTAAGGGTGAGACCAGGGCAGGGCACTAAATTAACTGTATTTTGGAATAAATCTGTTTACCTCTCTGCAAAGGCTCCAAAACTACAGCTGTGTAACAGAAGACAATCTTTTCAAAGCCTTCTTCTGTGAATGAAACTTCCTGCTCCATGAAGAACTATTCATGCTCCTAGAGAAAGGCGTTTTTACAGCTTTCCTTCAAGAAATCAGAATGCTTAATACAAACGAATTAAAAAGGACATTTAAAAATGTTAAGTCTGCCTCTAGTTAAAAATGTGTACTCAAAAAAAAAGTTATGTATTAACCTTCACAATTATCTTCAATCTGTAAAAATGTAAACTGTGGTATTTTTAACCGAGTAACCGAGAAACCATTAGGGCTTAGTGTTTGCACAAATTAGCAAAACAGTAAGATATAGAAAAAGTTACAAAATCCCAGAAGTAGTACAGGATTTACATAGTGTTTGGGTTGTGACACAATCTCAAAGATAGCATCATGCAGCCTGTAACAGCCATTAGAGATGAATATATGAGAAAACAGAACAGATTTACAGGATACAGGGCCAAAATTGACAGGCATAAAATAATCCACAGTCCAGAACCTGAACTGAAAACAACAAACTTATTTTTCACAGCCTGAACTTAACTGTATTAGGGAAAAAATAAAAAACACCAAAAAACACAACAAACAAACATGTCTTAAGTGGTACTTACAAAATACACTCTTCAGAAAAAAATCTGGTCTAGCAGGTAAAGAAACAACTGTTTGACCAGATCAACTAGAGGTATTCTGCATTTATGCAATTCTTGAAGATTTTAATACCAAAAAGAAACTAATACCCCCAGTAGACTATAACAACTTGAAACAGTCTGGACTGAAGGAGAACAACGATGTAGAATGCACTCAGGAAAGTATATGCTACCCCCAAAATATCAATCCAAATGTTATTTAAAATTTGGCCATTTATTGTCCCGTATTACCCAAGGAGCACTGGAGTAGGAGCGCAGGGGATACAAGAAACTCCGCTCTCCCAGAAATCTAAAAGGTGGGAAGAGGTGTGGGAGAGGAGGTTACATTCACATCTTTTTCAAGACTGTTACTTGACTCCAGCCTTAAGCTGTTCTGCAAAGTTAAACCACTTAAAAAAAAGATTTACAATGGAAACACCGATCATCTTTATTGTAACGGCAACAGTAGTTTCATTATAGTAAAGAATGTTAGAGAACTTAAATTTTAATAAGCCAAGGTAAAGTAATTTACCAGCCTCCATAAAATCCATGGCTATGAATCACACAAGACAATCACTCGGCTGTTATATTAATATTCCGTTCCATAGTTTAGGCTCCACACTGTGCTCAGCATCTTCAGGCTCCCTATGCCATTCAGCCAAGTGTCCTTCCTGGTCATATTAGTGTGTCATATCTAAAAGCTCTCTAAAATCCAAACAGGATTAAAAATCTGGTAGCTCGTGCACCAGAAATCCAACTAATTAGCTGCCTTATGTTACCTTCGAGAGGCTGGTTACAAAACATGTATTTCAGTGACAAAAAAAAGATGCAAAACTTGTCAGCTATAAAATAACGGTGAGCAACATACAGAAAGCACAAAGGGTTTAAGAAAAAAAATGGCAGGTCCAGTTTTTAATATCTCTACCAACATGGCAGCAACCTCCGTATTAGGGTTTGAAAACCAAGACTTCTGTACTTTTTTTAAAAAAAGGATATGGCTGCTTTGATAAAAACACATTAAAATGCCACCACACACATCTCAAGTTTCTTGCATTTAAAGGGACATCCTGCTTTTGTTATAAAACTATAGCCCTGCTACACTGCTTCCAAACCCCATTTCCTCCCAGCTTCACCCTTTAACGCTGTTCCCTACTCCGTTCTTTTTAGGCTTCGGGAGCAGAATGACGACCAACAGTTAGAGGCAGACACGTCGACGCGGGAACAGAATGAGTGTAAAGGTGTAAAGCCCCCCATGCTGCCAGATGGGGGGATGAAGAAATGGAAGTGATACTGGGGTAATGTCACTATCGATGGAAGTCTGCTGTCCAACACTGTAGCTGGAGAGGCTGAGAGACATGACTACATAGCCTTTCTGAGGACAGATGGAGGGAGAGAAGAGAAGCACTTCAGCGTGACTCATGGGATCCGAGACTGACCAGAGCATTACAGGAATCCTTTGCTTCACATTTATAGAAGGACATCCCTTGCCCCAAAAGCTAAAGAATTTAGTTTTATGTTGTCCGTTATTTTTCTCCTTGGAACAACTTTAAAGAAAACTTCCACAATACCAGATGGAAACCAGAGCTTTAAAAATTGTTTTCAATTTCTCTTCCCTATTCTGCCCATCTATAGCCATCCCTGCAAGTAAAACAGAATTTATGGATGTGAGCAGCTTGTAGGCTGTGTATGTGAAATCGTATAGAACAAACTGCAATTTGCCTAAAGCAGAATAGTATTCTATCCAGCAAAGACAAAAAGATCTTGCATCCTAACTTGAGGGTCTTTTTCTCAATAAAGGACAGTGGACCACCTATAAGTCTCTTGATTGTTTTCCATTGAAAAGTTGCATGAATCCAAGAAACACAGGTTTCCTCCCCATGTTTCCTCAACTGGAATTCCTATTAACTACATTTTTTTCTGAGAGAATGTACTTGCATCAACAAAACTGTTAAAGCATACATTTTTGTTGTTGTTTGTTTTTTTAACCACATACTCAAATACAGAATAATAGTTTTAAAGGACTCTTACCAGCACTGGGAAATCTATTCTACTTAACGATTTGTAAGTATGGTTTCCACGTATCAGTCTCAAACCTTATTGCTTCACAACTGCAGTATCCCTTGAAAAAAATATATATTTAAATGGTCTGTTAATTTGTCTCAAATGGCTTTCAGATTTGGTGGGGGGAGGGAGAACGGAATGGCCAACAGAGAACAGTGACTTCAAAATATTACTGTATAAGGGTTTCCTCTTGTTAAAAAAAGGATACACTGTATTAAACAGCTGAAAGTAAAGACAGCATTCAAAGCCCATGAGTCAAGCCACAGCCAAAACCGTGTTCTACCCCTAAGTATGTTTTCTTTCCTTTTTCTTTTTTCTTTTTTTTTTTTTTTAAACAAAGATTTCCTCAACTGCCATTTAATCTTCACCAGAGGGTGCTTCATCTTCAGATCCCTCATCCCCTGACTTCTCTGGTGGAGGGCTGGCTGATTTTTTCTTTTCTGGGGGACTTTCAGGCTCTTCATCCTCTTCTTTGGGGGATGGGGTCTTTTCTTTTGTTGCCTTGGAAGCTGTGGGTCGGCCTGCCTTCCCTTTGCCTTTCACTGGACTGGGAGTCACTGAAAAAATAAAAGGCTTATAAAAGTTATTATCGGCTACCAAGACAAGAAGGTGACATGGCTTCATACAAACAGGATTTACAAGACATTGCAGCAACAGGTTTCATTTTACTTTGACCAAACCACACGCAGGGTGTTTTATGCATTCCATTCAAAACTGAACGGAGTGAAAACAGCTAACAAGACTTTAGAACCATCTAATTGCAAGTCCTGACTGATTACTAGATATGATATTATAAACTAACATAGCTAGTCTCTTGTCATACTAGTATATAAGCCACTACCTATGATTTTGAGCTTCCTGCAATAGCCTATCAAGTTTTCCTTTGGTTCCAATTTGTCCACATTCTTCCACCCTGAAAACATCACAAAGACCAGGAGTCCCTGTCCAAGCCACAAATTGTATTATTTGGCCGCGATGCATAGAAAGTCAGACTGCAGCATCCCAATAAAAGTTTTTAATCTACGCGGGTTTTGCCAATGGGACATAGATACTAATTCAACCTCTTCATTAAGCAAGAATTAAAGCCACATTATTATTTTATTGCATTGCTTTAAATCATGGTAAGTTACTAGTTACATGAACTAGCCCTTCAACATTATGCGTTAATGCTTACTGGCCCAAAATTTCCACTGAGTCTTCTGCAGCAGTAAAGTAAATACTGGTCTCTAAAACAAACTACACAGCTCTGCTTAGACCCACCTGTAGCCTTTAGCCTGGGCTTAGGCATCTTCTTTTCTTTCCTCTCTGGCTTGGATTTCTTGGAGACCTTTTTATTTTTCTTCTTTGAACTGCCATAGTCACTATCATCATCATCTTCCATGAGGAAGTCTTCATCGCTTCCTGAATCTTCTGAAACAACAACAAAATTAAGCTTTGGAAGTCAAGGAAAGGAAGCAGAACAAAAAACTGATATACATGCCAGTTAAACAGAGCAGTCAGAAGACAGAGACTCTGTGACCTTACGAGCTTCCACCTATCTGCGGTCTTAAGGAAATGTGACATAGCAGATGTTGTCATACTGGTAGGGATAAAGTACTATAACAAAGCAGGTAAGTGTTTTGAGGACCTCAAAATATGCTCTAAGTAACCCATTCGAAAATATAAAGAATCTCCTGACAGGGAGAAGTTAAGTGATCTTAATGCAATGGTACTCTTACTCCTTTCTGAAATCCTGTCTGCACTATTTCAAGAACTTGAAAAAGTGCAATTCATAATGCAATTCATTACATGCTGGACTTATTTGTTCTCGTGAAAGAAACTGTCCTACTTTGATCAATCAAGGATAAAGTACTTTGACATCTTTCCAAAAGTAGCAGCCATGCCTCAGAACTGATGGGGTAGCAAGAAACATTAAAATATGATAAGCAACCCTAAATGAGCATTATAAGAGACGTACTGCTGCAAATTTGGAACAAAAGTTCTAGATGTCAAAAATGTAAGCTTGGTCTGCTGGACAGGTATTCATTAACAAGTACATACTAAGGACAATTTGTGTTTTCATTGTCAAGTCAAAAAACAAACTCCGTTCCTTTTGTTGTTTGGCCCGACCCATAAACTTATGTTTGGTACTATACCCATGCCACACTGATTTCAACTTTTTATGACATGTTCCAGTACAATCCCAGTTACTCACTCTCCTGGAACTGTGCCTCATCATCCTCTTGTTCTTCTTCCTCACTACCCACATCATCCATAAGCATCTCTCGTTGTTTGGAAGCTGCTTTAGATGCTGCCTGTCTCTGCTGACGCACATTTTTGTGGTCTTCCTTCTCGTCCTCACTGTCCTCTGCAGCACAAAGTCACCATGTTATAACGAAGACACAAAACACAGGCCACCATATGTCTTCATCAGGTAGTGGGTGAGCAAGACAAAAGTCAAGTCCTTCGTGAAAAAGTGAATCAAGGTGCTCAGTGAATAATTGAGCTGAGGAGAACATATTCAAGTAATCAAGTATGTTTCTGGGGTCATCCAACAATGACCCAGTGCAGCGTCTTCCACTGTAGAGAGTAGCAACCCTTTTTACTAGGGCATTATTCCTCTGCCATCAATGTTAACAGCCATATCATTACTCACCAAGGAGAGTATTAAAGTGTCTCTGAAGCAAAACATTATTTAAATCAGATCTATCACAAACTACGCTTAAAATGCACAATTATCACTACATGCCTAAAACACAGTAGCTCCTTACTGTGCAATCTGTAACTTGGTATTTTTAGCCACAATACTAAAGAACCTAAGAACTGTGAAAGCCCGCAGCTGAAGAATTATTTTCTCCCTCTTAAAATTTAAGAGACGTGATGAGTTATTACCCTCTTCATGCTACTTTATAAAATACGTGAAATGAATGCATACACAGTGCAGAACTGCCGCAACACAATATAGGGATTGAATGCATCAATCAATAATAATACTTACTGAATACTGTACTTATCATAATTACTTTCTCGAAAAATTAAAATAATCATAGTAATCATTTCTTCACCTGCAGGCCTTTTCCTGGATTTAGAGGCTCTCTTATTCTTGTCTGGTTTAGCCTTTTTTCCTTTTTTGCTTTTTTGAGAACTCTCATAGTCACTGTCAGCTTTGCCATCATCTGCTCCTAAGTCGTCATCTTCACTGCCAAAATCTTCATCTGGAAGGAAAAAGTGAGAATATGAAGTTTCTTCTATCACTCTGTGAAATATTGATGAGAACCCCAGGGAGGAGATTAACCTACATCTATCTACCTGTGAAGACAGTTTATGGCAGCATCATATTACACAAAACATATCTTATCCCAAACCAGGACTGGAAGCAACAAGCAGTAGAGGCAGCATCCAGCTTAAGATAAACGGGTTAGAAGAGTGCTTGCTTCCCTAACCAGAAGATCTTCTTTCCCATGTCAAATCCTACCCCCATAACTTTCTTAAAAACTGGTCTTTATTTTGAAGGTAACGTTACCAGTGCAATGCAGTTAGTTACCTGCTGAGTGTGAATCATCTTTCTTGGTCTTCACATCTTTTTCTTCTGAATCCTCACTGAATAGGAAAAAAAGAGAGGGTTTAACTGGTGCTTTAATCAGTGATTTGCTGTACAGAAAATAGAATTATTTTTTTTAAGAGCAAACTGATCTCTAGGCCAGGAATATGCACTTTTCCTGGACATTACCATGTTATACTTCAGCATTACTCAGAAGCATATGTAGTTACTATGGTTAGAAATTTCAAATTCCTAATCACGTATAAATTTATGCAGACTCAAGGGAATCAACC
Source organism: Anser brachyrhynchus (assembly GCF_964034855.1). NCBI lineage: Eukaryota > Metazoa > Chordata > Aves > Anseriformes > Anatidae > Anser > Anser brachyrhynchus. The sequence continues at coordinate 2,577,912 of NC_137720.1, read as the reverse complement.
AGGAAATAATAAGGATGAGATGAACCATGCATTTTGATCCAAAACCTACCAACAAGTCAGACATCTTCCATTTTACAATTAGGATTTTGAAGTTTTATATGCTAATACATGACTGAGTCTATAGATGGAGTAAAGTTTTATTCTGAATAGATTTACAGAATCATCACCTGTCTTTATCTCATTGTTTTCTTTGGAGTTCTTCATTCTGCCTAACCAGTTACCTGGCACGTAGTTGGTCTGCAAGCTCTCAGATGATCTGATCTCTGACAGACTTTCCCCAACCCCCTCTAGTGGTTTCAATCCTCATTAGAGGCTTCCACTATCAAGGAAGTGCTGATGTTTGTTCTTATTCAAATCCCCATCATTTGTCATTAGCGCTGTCCAGAGAAGGTTTTCCTCCCAGCACAGTGTCAGAGAATAAGTGTTTTAAACAGGAATGGTGAATATTGTGTCGAAGGCCACTGATGTACAACATATGTTTCAGGAATGGTTGAACTGCACGTTCTGGCAAAGGTCAGGAAACACAACAGACCAAAGCTTTGCTACATTCAGGTTTGGCAGTTGGCGCTGACACACGATATTTCTGAAGAACACTACTAGTTTAGGTAACATATTATACTACAGCCCTGTAGGCCCATTTGTTTTCAGTCTCAGAGACAACTGTGCATTTCAAATCACTTAAACACACACACTTGTGTCCCATTCAGGCCCTCCGTAATGTTTGTAATACAAACAGAAGTGTTCTTACTTAAATATCCCCAAAGCTAATGGGACATGATGGTCAACTACTTCATTACTTTGGGAGCTCCCTAGCCTCATTCTTTATACAATGTCATACCTACTAAAGTTTTTACTTCTGGCATTACAGCATTTGCGAACACTTCTCTGGCAGACTGGCCTCTAGAATTTCTGTAAGTGCTGCACGAGCAGAACACATACACTGGCCTAAGCTAACTGTGTCAATCTGTAAAGCTATGTATGAACTAGATTTATCCAGAAATGTAGGTAGATGTCAGAAGTACTTGCATAACATCAGTTTTGCATTAGATTTCTATCCATCATTTGTGTCAAAACAGTGCAATGCGTGTTTGGAGTGGCAACAGGAAACAATTGCTTGGCTTTTCTTTCCTGAAAACAGTTCCAAGATAAGAACACAGTGTTTGCATCTTCAGGGCAATTAAAAGCTGGGGTGAAAATCACCTGTCCCTCTCGGCTCACAACAGCGAGGAACCCATTCAAACATTCCCACGCCTATATTCAGCTGTCACCATATAGCACAGGAGCATAAGGAAAAAGATGGAGAGAAACCTCCTAAACATACCCCCGGGCAAGTTTGCTACATTCCACCAAACAATCCAAGACAGTTAAGAAATACCTTGGGTTTGTATAGTAAGAACCAGCTGGCAGACCCTCCATGTTGATGTCTGTCATGAAAGCAGTCAATTTATTTAATAGGCCTGCTTTTATCACCTTTAAGGCAACCGTTTGCTGATCATAGTTACTGTGAAATGTTAGATACCTTCACGCTAATAGTGAAAGTCTTTCCTGCAGTAGGACATCACTTAGAATTCAGTCATTTGACATTGTCAGAGCAACTTGGTTATCAAAACAAGATGGTTTCTGAATTTGACAAAACAGGAAATGAAAAACAAAGAACCACAAAACTAACAAATGGCCCCTACTACTGCTGCCATTGTACTTGCCCCATTTAATCTTTAACCAGAGGAATGCTGTGAGCATACCAAAAAAACATGGAAAATTAAATGCATCTAGCCACTATCTTACCTGGATAATTGTACCAGTTGCCATTTTTTGTAACTCATATCATGTTCCTTGCCATTCCAACTGCCTAGATCTGGAAAGCGCTTTTTTTTTATGCCGAAGCACTAGTGACAAGTACTTTACACATGATTTCCCTGCCAACTCAAATAAGAACGAACCACCTCAATGTCCAAGCTGGTTATGCAAGCTTTGCGATCGAGAGCTCTTACACTGCAGACTCTGAATTGCACTTACAATCACTCCTCTCAGAAGACACTGCTCCCCACATGCAAGACAAGGTTTGCAGACATGTTCTTAACAGATGAAGTGATTCTTTTACCTGTCCTCCTGAGAATTCTTCCCAGATCGCCTCTTGTTTTTAGCCTCCCGGGGAGATGAACGGATTTTCTTGGATGGGGGACCTGAATCTCTTCCATAATCTTCATCTGGATAGGACAGCAGAAAATGGTTTTGAATCAAACCCTTAGCTCCCAGCAAATTGACTCATAGCTCCACAGCAAAATGACTTCCTCCGTTATATCTTAAACTGACCACTTCAGGCATATCAAAAAGCAGCCCTTAAAAAAAATAAACAATCACAGATCTTAAAAGAAAACTTTACAGAAGTCCTGTCTTAAACTAGTGATTTACCTTTTCTTCCAGCAGCGGCATAATAAAAATGCTGCATGCAATCAAGTCTGAAACGTACCAAAATGCCTCACAAGAGACAGTATCTTAATTTTACAGCTAGTTAGAAACACAAGGTTATTAAGAAAACCTATTCACAGTTGACATTCGTACATACCTCTCTATGCTTTTAACAACAAGAAGTTTTTTTACTGTCCTCTGATGGGAACAGTATATCATTACAGAGCAATTTACGGTGTAAGTTTTTACAACTATTACACAATACAAGTAACAGGACTGCAATTAAGAGCTATGCATATTTGTTTCCATTAATTATCAATGTAATCTCCCTTAGGAAACAGCAGCAGTATGTCTATTTTCTAAGAACATAAAACATATTCCATATGGCTTCCAGAAATATTTCATTAATTCACGCAGAACAGAATATACAAAGATTATTATTTTTTTTTTTTGGTGCAATTCACGAAGATGCCTGACATTACGGAATTAACTAAAGTCCACTAAATAAACTGAAAACATATTTTACTCTAGAAAAGAAAAAGTGGCATCAGGGGGATTTTACCACAGAACATAACATAGACCAAGGAAGAATACAGTTGCTGCCAACAGCCTAAAGGCACTACAACAATGCAAGCATTAAATAATAAGATTTCTATCACCATTGTTTGTTTAATACAAAACATACGAGAATCATTATATTTTCAAATGTTCATTAACAGTTCAGAGACTGAAGAGCAGAAAGTCTTTAGAATTTAGGTTAAAGATGTGACTAGAAGCAACACAATTAATATGCAAAGCCATAAATGAACAGCTGTAGCCCAAGGATATTATATTGTTAAGAACAAAGTCATTTACCAGCATCATCTGATTCCTGAAACTGGGAGTAATCGACCACCTTCCTGTTCCTGTTAAAATGAAGGGAATAAATAAATCAGCAATTCATACTCTCAGAAGTACAAAAGCTTTCTTAAAGTAAGAAGAACGCACCACATTCTTGTTTCCAGCGCAGGATTTGTAGCCCAAACACATCCCAAGAAGACTTATTTATGTAAGCCATCTACACCTTTGAAGTCTCAAAAGAAAACACGGTATATTCGAGCATTTTCCTAGGGACCTATCATAGCAGACTGAATTATAGTTTAAGAATTCAAAGGTGATTTTTGATAAGCAGCACTCTTATGGCTCATGACTGCAGTGACAAAGAGCCACCTTAACCTGTGTTATGCGGTTCTTTCATTATTCAAACTATGCATGTATCATTGTTCCAACTACAGCAAAGAAAGCACTCTTTAAAAGCAGTTCCCAAAGATTAAAAAGCATTTTAAAAAAGCAGCACCCAAAGATTAAAGATGCATTTAAAGAATGCATCGGCCTCAACTTTAAGACAGAGCTCCCCTTCACCCTGTTGCAAAGCTGGGCACAGACCCATACTTCTGTTACTGTATCAGCAGCTTCACTGCTCCCTAACCAAGCTGCAAGTCCCCCAGGTAACCAGGTACCCTTAACAGGGCAAATACAACGGCTGATGATAGACAAAATTAGGCAACTACATAAGCAGCTCTTACTGAAAGCAATGCCTCACTCACCAACAAAACCTGCTTCTCAAACTTACTTGCATTTAATATTTTAGGTTTCTGTAGTTGTTGACTAGTTTTTCAGCACCCTTTGCTTTATTGACAAGTTTTAACTGCCCCGTGGTCCAGCTGCTCAGGGGAACCAAGACAGCACTGCACTGCAGTTCTAGCTGGCAACGTCTGGGTCAGGGGCAGATTCCAAACACCCTCCTCTTCTGGAGGATGTGCAATGTAAGGAGGAAGAGCAGCTGAAGGCATCAGAGATTTAGCCCTCCTTCCTGTCTCCACTTTTGCTTTTTTTTTTTTTTTTAAAACAATCCCTTTGACCCAAGGCCAGTGAAGAACTAAATTTGGAAGTCTCCAACACATGAGCTCAGTTTTACACGTAGAAAAAAGTTGGGCAAGTGTGAGGTGAAGCGACCTACCCAGCATCACAGACTCGAGAACCGCTGCAAGCAGAAGGCAACACGCAAACCACGATGCCCTTCCCTTCTAAACAAGCCTGCTGAATTCCACGTGCACTTTGCAGAACTGCACTGCATTTCGGGATTGTCATCACCCACTGCTGATAAGACTGCCCAGCTGAATGATACGCAAAAGTCATCGTTGTGTGCTGGCTTTTGACCAATTAGAAACCAATTAGAAGCCTCCCTCCTGTACAAGTACCTCTATTTATGGCTTACAGCAGCAGCCTTCAGAAGAGGAAGCAGCATAATTACTTTATTTCAAGCCTACATAAAGCCTCTTCAGCTCCAAACAACAACAAAAAACCACAGCTAACAAAAGAAGGCAAGACCAGTCATTCGACTTCCACAGGTTGAATCCCATCCAAGCTCCGGCGTAAACGTGAGCAGAACAAAGTACAACAGCACGGTGCTACAGAGCACTGCCCGCTCACCAGCAGCCCAGATTCAGTACAACACCGACCCAGAAAGGCTCGCCATGGTGTACCATCCAGGTGAGGCCTCACACGCGGCCTCCTTTCCAACAGGAAGGCTTCCTGAAGACCATCTCCTGCCCGCAGGTGGAAAACTAACAGAAAATACAGTTTATTTTGGTAAGCATCTGAAGAATAATAAAGCTCCTAAATAAGATGTTTGATTTGGTCTAAGGTTTCGGGTATTATGCTTTTCTCTAAAAGTGTAAGCAGGGAAAATGAGGTAGAATTGCTACCTATTCTGTCCTAGCAGCTTTGTAAAACGATAGTTTTGGACATCACTAACAAGCAAAATGGGAATCGCAATATTGCCACCTTGCAGTACATTGGTCATACACAGCTTCATCTTCCTCATTTCCGTTAAAGGTCCATACTAAATCAAATACTAAGTGTGACACAGTAAGATAAAAAAAAAATCTGTCCTTCCTCTTTCTTAGCGCTGTACCTTATCTGTTTTCAGCTAGAGAGCGAGTTCTGCTACACTCTCACAACCTGGTCTAGATGAGCAGTGATGCTTGTACCATACAGAAAAATGACCATGGCAGAAGCAAACAAGAAGGAAGGCCACCTGGCTGGATTTTACTTTGCAGGACAAGGAGTAGGGTGAAAGAAAGAAGGGATGCCTACACTGATATTACTGAACATAGAAATCTCTAAGTCTTTCCACTAGAGCCAGAGAAGCTCACAAGAGCAGAAACACGAAACAAGAACTGCTTTTCCATCTGCCATTCTTCTCACTCTGCTCAGCATTCACCCCATTTAGTTCTACTTACATTTCTCTTTATAACTGTGAGCAGCACTGTGGTGCAATGCTTAATGGCTACAAGCATACAAAGACTGCATGCTTCATTAAACCCAAGTGATAAAGACAGGTAAGTTCACCAGACTTGAGATCCAAGGGAAAAAACAGAAACCCCCACTTGCTGTTTTTTCAATGAGGAGCATCTCTTTGCCCCCTAGCAGACACTAAAAGATGTTAAGGCAAGCAACTAGACATAAAAATAAACTGCAAAAATTCAGTTAGACTGAGCATAAAAAGACAGTCTAGTAGACATCTGGGATGGATATTGTTCAATCTGGTTTAAAACACATTGAAATTGTAAAATAACTTACTTGCTAATTCAGCTGAACATGTAAAGTGTGCACGCGAGGGATACTGGGGGAGGAAAGGTACAGAGAGAAGTCCTGAGAGCTTAAGTTTTGGTACCAGCTGACAGTCCTGTATTTCTGAAATAAAGAGTAACTCATCCAGAAACCCGCTAACACATTACACTGGAAGCACATGGTTAACTCAAGTAATACTCAAGTAATTTAATAAGAACTCAGAACAGCACAGTAGTTCTTACAGCTCATACTTGATGCTTATCAGACTGAAATCAATTTTAAAATGATGAAAAGCAATATCATCATTCAAAAGGCTCGCTAAATACCTATACAAGCGGTTAAGGACTGTATATCACCTCATCTTCAGCTAACGAAGTCCCTCAAAATCCATGTTTACAAATTAACATCAGAATACAAAGTAATAATCAGTTAGAAATATTTTTTTTTAATATATATGTAAAAGGGAACGTTTAGATCCCTGTATATTTCCACAGGCAGTAAACCACACAGTTTAAAGTTTAAAAAAAATACACATCCTAAGCAAAGCTTAGAGGACTATTCGAAAAGCTAGTAACTGGGCTCACCATGCAGTGCAGAAGAGTGTTTAGGTCAAGTGATTATCAGCAGAAATAATCTATTCTCTTACACAATTTGAGAAGTAAAATGAACGAGAGATTAAATGGTTACAGAGGTTTTTGTTTTGTTTTAAACTACAGCATGTAACTCTCAAACCAATTTGTGGAAGAAGCTGTTGACCTTCCCTCCGGCTCAGGGCCTGGCACAGACACAGCGGTCAGTTTCACTTTCTGGTTCTCATTCCGGGGTAAAGCTGTCCTGCTCCACGGGCAACAGGCTACCAATAAATACCGCCCTTAAAAGCACTGCTTTGGTGCCTTTTTATATAGATAGCAAAAAGAGAGATAGGAAGTATTTCTTATAGGTGTTTTCAAAGTTGTGCAAAACAAATAGGCAGTGCTAGACTCAGGCCTTAAATAAACAGACATTAACTTATAATTACGGATCAGAAGTCGAAACATTGAAGCCTAGTGACAGTTATGTACCTAAAGCACGTCACTATGGTGTTAGTCTATTTAAAAATTGGCACAACTGTACTCAGACAGGACTCACCGACTAGAGGTTCCCAATTACAGAGGTCATTGTTTGGGTCTGGACTTGGTGTAACTCCAAACGTCTGTAAGACTAGGCACTGCTCATGGTATCTGCAGAATTTTTAGGGATACACATGACTTGAAACTCCATAAAACAATTAAATGATTTATGCAGCAACAGTTTTAGCAGCTTTGTGCCCATCCTCCATCTGAACCTAACTACAAATGAGAAGATTTTAACATACAATATAGAAATATTCTGATGAAAAGGGGAAAAACAAAGGAAAAAACAAAAAAGCCAATTCTGCAACCTGCACTGCTCCTGGAAAACTGATTTTTGTTGTACTTCTCCCTTGCTCTTTGTTTCTCTTTAGATTGAAAGTTCTCAGAGCAAGGCCCATGCCTCTTTATTTATCTGCAAAGTATCTTGCTCATCCCTGGACATTACCACAGATTATCATTCAAGTCAAATGCCAATCCCAAGGAAGTTTTCCTTTCCTGCTAGCCCACGGAAGTTATCCAGAATCTCACTATTTATATTTTATGTTGCCCAAGTACAACAGCAGCAACAAGGCAAGTTATATTTAATAGATTTTTTTTTCCCCCTACAACTAAACTTTCAAAAAGCCACCTTTCCACTGTAGTGCCAATGCAAGACTGGAAGTTATTAATAAAGAGCTAAGCACGTAAAGCTATAAAGCCTTGAAATACAGACATATCCATTCATAACTGGCTTCAATCTTCAAACAAACAGAAAACCACTCTGATTTCAATACTTGCCCACAGTTTCATTTTGCAGTGCCTGCAGGAGAGGAGCACCAGCAAGTGAAAGTGACCAGTGCAGAGCAGCAAACAGGAACTCCCCCAAATTCAAAGTCAAAACTCTCACTTAAAATACATTAATTGACGCTGTGTATAAAAATGAGGGCTCGACATTCTCATCTCATTTGTATTCAGGAATAGATAAGGACATAGCAATGTAACCAGCAGCTCTAAACGCCCATGGCAGCATTTCAGAAGTTAGCCACATGGTGCAGAAGTTCAGTAGCTGTAGGAGGTTCCTTTCCTTTTCACTACTTGCCATTTTCTAACAATAGTGCAGATACCATCATTATCCACCCAAGAGTAGTCTAATTGCATAAAAAGTATTCGGTTCTGAATTAACACACAAGAAACCTGTAAATACGTGGGCTTCATTGCTACTTAATCACGCGAAACTGAAATCAACAACCAGACTCAGTCTTAAGACAGTCCCCTACTGATGAGTAGAAACTAGGGGTATCTGTCAGGTTTTATAAAGCCCATTGTTTTAAGTGTGTATATATTCACTAGAAACTAGTAGACATACTACATTAATTCAAAAGATCACCAAATCTGATTCCGATGGAGAACTTCTCACCAGACTCCCCTATTATCAACAGTAAGATAACCAGGGAAAAAGTTGTTGCATAATTTTAAAAGTTTTGGATTTTCACCTCTGATGAGAGTTCTCCAGTTCTGTACTAGAAGTTCTCTACTTCTACCAAGCAGAGCAGCACAATGTAATAGCTTCTGAAGATTTATGTTTTTCTCCTGAAAGGGCTACTAAATCCAGCTAGATAGTGGATTGCTACATCTACTGCTGGCACGTGCCAACAGGTATTCTGCTACTACAAGTACACACTGGACTTCGGCACGGAGTTTTGCTGTATGCCAGTGCCTGTCAACTGCAAGCAAGACAAGCCAGGTCTTTCACAACACTGCAGGATTTTACAGAATTCTTTTAGTTTAGAAAAGGTTGCTTACAAAGATACGCGACACCAGAAACCTTACAAACCATACCTTTAAAGATACAACACTTTCCTTACCTGTAGCAAGACTCCAGGGCTGGCAAGTAAATCACCAGCAGACCGTACACTGAAGTGTCACAGTGAGCAGCAAAGTCACATCACCACTGCATTTCAGGACACAGGCACTGTCATTCAACATCAGACCACTAGTCCATCTAGTCCAACATCCTGTCTTACAAAAGGCCAAAAACTGATGCTTCAGAGCGCGGTATGCACAGTCCTGTTCATCACCTTTTAAACCCAAGGTAATTCCCTAGGAGTGGAACTTGGAGCTTTATCCACCCCTTACTTTTGCATGCAGGAATACCCTACCGGTTAAAAGAAAAAAAAAAAAGCTATAGAATAAGAACTGTTTCACTAATCAGCGTGCCAAACCTCCTGATTTTGTGAAGTAGCCCTAAATCTATATTTAAACTCTCACATATTAGAGATATGACTTAAATCCAGAGTTATCACCTATACACGTGTACGTTTAAGCAGGTAAGAGGCTCTAGTTATAACATAAGCCTTAGGACTGCAACAAGTTAACAGAGCACACATTATGACACATCTTACCTCTCCTGCAAAGAGCATTTAAACCCCGAGCTCGCTCCCGGGGCACTCCCCGGGGCAAAGCAAAGACGAACACGCTCCGGGCTTGGGGCACGGCAACTTCTGCACGCCGCCACTATTCAACCCCAAACTCCAGGCACGGAGCTGCCTTCTCCTTCCTCCTCCTCCCGCAGCCCCCCAGCGGGCGGTGGGGCTGGGGGGGCAGCGGGTGGGGGGCGCCCGGTTGAGGAGGAGGAGGAGAAGCAGTAGAGGAGGAGGAGGAGAGGGAGAGGACAGCAGCAGCAGGAGGAGGAGGAAAGGAGGCGGCGGCCGCCGCGGCTCCTCCCCTCAGCGTGGTCCAGGCGGCCCGCACAGCCCCGCTCCCCCTGCCCGCAGCCCCCGGCCCGCAGCCGCCGCCGAGCCCCGCGGCTCCGAAATGGCGCCGGGCCCCCGGCTCGCTGCCGGCCCCAAGTGGGTCACGGCGAAAAATCCTTTTTTTTTTTTAATTTTATTTTATTTTTTCCTTTTCACCACCCCCCACCACCGCAAAATGTGGGACGCCGCCCGCCGCGGGCCTCCCCTTTCCACAACCCCCCCACCACAGCAGCGCCTCTCGCCCGCGCTACCGAACAATAATTGCAAAATAAAGTTAAAAATAACTAAAAATACGAGAGGAAAGGGGGGGAGTAGAGCGGCCTCCCCCAGCCCTGGCTGCAGCCTCCCGGCCTCCCCGCCCCTCCGGCAGCGGCCCTGGGGCTGCGGCGGGGCCCGGCCGGGCCTGAGGCGAGGCGTGGGGCCGGGGGGGCCCGGAGGGAGCCGGGGGGGGGCCGGGCAGCGGCGGGGCCAGGCCCCGGAGGGCGGCGGCGTGAGGAGGAGGAGGAGGAGGAGAAGGAGGAGGGAGGCGGGAGCGGGGCCTCCGCGCCGCCAAGGACTCACCTGACAGGCCTCGACATTTTCCCCGGCGCTTCGGGCCCGGCCCGGGGGACGTCGCCCTCAACCGAAGGGCAAAAAACAAAAAAAAGGGAAAAACCGAAAAACTAATAATAATAAAAAAAAACACCCAACCGGCCGCTCGGTGCGGGCTCCGCGTCGCCCGTCCTCTCCCTGAAGCGGGAGCCCCGGGCCCAGCGCCTCAGGCCGACAGTGCCGGAGCCGCCTCTCTCAGCCCCCTCAGGGGGGAGCCGCCGGAGCCGCCGCCGTGCGTGGGCCGCGCGCCCCCGCCCCGCTCCCCACCGCCGCCCGGCCCGGCCCCGCCGCCGCTCGCCGCTCCCCCCCGCAAAATGGTCGCGTTCGCACCGCCGAGAGGATGCGAGCGGGGGGGCGGTGCAGCCTACCCCGCTGGCACCGCCTCCTCCGCCGCTCATTGGCCGCCCGCGCGGCCCCGCCGCGCGCCATTGGTCAGTTCGAACCATCACGGCCAGCACGCCCCGCCCCTCTCGTCGCCGCGGGGAGGGGGGCGAGGACGCCCCGCACGCTCAAGCTGCTGTGAGCCGCGCGGCGGGGCCGCGGAGCCGCCGGCAGATTCGACACCGGCTCCGCCTCCCCGCGTTTCCCCCGCTCCTCCTCCCCGCCGCCCCGCCGCTCCTCCGCCGCAGGTGCCCGTCCCGATTTTTATTTTTATTTTTATTTTATTTTTTTTTTTCCCCGGGGCGCGGGCGGCTGCGAGGCGCGGCGGGGTGGGATCGGCAGATTCGCCGCGCGGGGAGGGGAGGGGGGGGTGGCGTGGTTTTGGAGGGAAAACGCGGGGAAGCGCCGCGCCGCCCCGCCGCCCCTCAGCGCCTCGGGGCCGGGCCCGCGGAGCCCCTCGCATCAGGGACCGGCCCCGAGGCCCCCCCGTCACCTCAGGGCCGGGCCCACGGAGCCCCCTCACCTCAGGACCCGGCCCCGCAGCCCCTCATCACCTCAGGATCGGGCCCACGGAGCCCCCATCGCCTCAGGGCCGGGCTCACGGAGCCCCCATCACCTCAGGACCCGGCCCCGCAGCCCCCCGTCACCTCAGGGTCCGGCCCCGAGGCCCCCCTCGCCTCACGCCGTGCCTTAGGGGGCTGCGGGGCCCCCGCCCTGAGGCGATGCGGGGCTGGGCGCAGCTTAGGCAGCGAGGTTAGAGCAAGGCGGCGGCCCCTTTGTCATGGCAGCCTGCCCGCGGCCAGGAGGGAGGGATGCTCACCGGGGAAAGCTCCGCCAGGCTGCCCCGGGGCACCGGGAACCAAACCCTCGCTGCCTCCCCTCGGGGCCTGAGGCAGGTCCCAGGCCGTGTGTGCAGCAGAGGATGCGGGGAGGCTGCGGGCCTTCGCTCCGACATCGCCCTGCCTCTTTGGGACAGTACCGAAGTGTGAAGTTCTTATTTTTCTCGTTTTCAGCAACTATGGATTTCGTTATCGGTGTTGATCGCATTAGCACCGCCACGTTTGCCCGCACCGGTCAGCAGATCCAAAAAACACACATGACTTACGTAAAATACAAGAAAGTCCATGGAAGGTTTGGGGTTCATTACGCTTTTAATCCCCTAGAAACCCACAATTATTCATTATGATCAGAAAGAGCTGCTTTTTGCCATGGCAAAATAAAACATACTCCATTGCCTGCGAAAATGGCAGCTTCGGGAACAGCAAGTTGCTTTTGCTTTACACTTCAATGTTTACAGAGACTTATTGCTCAATTTCACTACAAACAGTACTTAAAAGCATTTTATTAGATCTGGGGTTATCTGAGAAGACTGGTTTGACACTAGAAATATGGTCAGCTTTTACCTAATCATAGGAGTAATTTGAGTTCATTTAATGCCTTTGCCGAGCTTAATTTGCCCCCTTTGGAATTACTGCCATTTTTCTGATCAATTCAGATGTGCCCTGTCCTTCGTGCAAGTCAATACTCATGAAAATCAAGCTGATCAGGAAAGAAAGAGAGGCATTCAGAGCAACTGCCTGCCTGCATAGCCAGCCTCAAAATGCACTGTGTGAATTAATGAGCCATAAGGAGGAAGGCATATTAACAGACAGCCACATCAAGGAATTCTTTTCTTTCTCCTCTTAGCTGGATATATTGGATTAAAAGCCACTATGATTGACTCGCAGATGCAAAAGTTTTGCATACTTATGTCCCACTTGTAGGTCAATAAGACTACAATAATCAGGACAGAAAGATGTTTCAGTGAAAAGGATCTAATTTGTTTTGCTGGCAGCACAGAGCAGTTCGCATTGTATGCTTTATACATCTCCTATTATTGACAGCAATACTGTTGTTGTGTTGGACTCCTGAACCCATTTCTTAGGACTGTTGAGACAGGAAAACAACAACTACTACACGAGCAATGTCAAACTTCTTTTATTTCAAACTTCTGCAGCAGTGCATTAGTTACTGATTGATATGGAGAAAACCTCCCAGCAGTTTCTTCTCTCTATTATAAACACGATAATACTGCAACTTTACAGTAATCAGAACCCTGTCTCTAAAATACTTGTGCATAACTGCAAACTGTTTTTAAAAAAAAGTTCCATTCCGATATTGCTGACTTATTTCTGAACTGTATTCTCCCCTCATGATTTCAAATTCTGTTACAGTAAAAATTCCTAGCTCTGCGGACCCATAGATTGCTTTCATCAACATATTAAATATAAAGCTAAACTTGTGTTTTTGTGTCCCATGACTGCAAATTAGAGTTACAGGAATGAGAAATAACACGTGGAAGGGAATGAAATAGGTACAGTTGGTCCAGAGTCGCACAAAGAGTACAAAGTCAAAAAAGGCACTGCGGAAAGGAAAAATCAAGCGTCGTTTTCAAAACAGGTTGTTCCTAACAGAGACACCAGTGACACACTGCTCATCAGAATAAAGCCTATGCGTTTCTGCCTCATACTGAAAGATCAAGTTTTTATCGGTCTGTATGAACCAGACTTAACTTTGTTTAAAATCTCTCTCCAAAAATTAGCTTCTCTCAAGTTGACTTTTCCTTTTCGGTTGTTTTAAAAATGTGTTATTTCAAGCAGCACAAGCTGGGCAGAATCAGTTTCACAGGTAACCATTCTTCACAAATTAGCACAGCAAAAAAATCATGTGTAGATGGGGCTTTTGAATCCATTTGTTTTACAGGACTAAATCGAGGGGTGGTTTGTCAGTTTTTTTTTAAGTACCTTATGTGCCACAGAGCAAACTGAAAAAAAAACACACATCTGCACAGTAAAATCGTTTTCCTGTCTGGTTGGGTTTTTGTAGCGATCTCAAGTAACGACTGTTTCTGTGCAGGCTTGGTTTTCTACACTTACTTGTCTGCTGTGTCTATTAAGATGTTAACAAGCAGTGTGGGAAAAAAACAAACAAACCGCCAAGGCACACACTGGTACCGGAAACCTCTGGGCCCAGCAGAAATTATGCATAATAAAAGAAAATCATAAAAGCTCTTCCTTTGGCTTTTTGCTTGTTTCTGAGAGGCACTTATGAAAAATCAAGAGGTCCAGATACTAAAGAGACACTGGTATGTAACAAACCGATACACAAAAGGTATAAGTAAGCCATTTTAACCCATATTACAAAATTCCTGTTCATTTCCCAGCTTTTACTGACTTGAGTAGTTAGTTGGTCCTGGGCAGAGACTTCCACTGCCTCGATTTCTTCATCTGCTGAGGCAGCTCTAACACTTGACCTCTTTGCCCAAACGCTTTGAGGTGCACATACGGAAATCAATAAATAACACACGAATATTAACAGCTTCATGACGTATCTTTCTAAAAATTAGACCCTTTTCCCCATATTTCATAGAGGACTAAAAATACTGACAGGATGATTAAAAAAAATATCATTTTTTTTTCTTTTCCCTACCATGTTTAGGCAGTAGAATTCAAGGAGACAGTTCAGTTCTGTTGCTAACCAGTTCTACACATTTCATATATTTCTACAGTGAATCCAGGGGCACAGGAAAAGGTATGTTTAAGTGCTTATAAAGCTGAATTTGTCAATTTTTGCACAACAGAATCCTACCCCAGCTACTTTAGCTTTTAATAAAATAGTTGGAACACAACATTAGGCCTAAATTTCATAGCCCTTACCGTTTACCTGTCCTTCTCAACTCCAGATAACAAAAACTCAGCATTCTTTTGTGCTCAGTGACAGTAATCAGTTCCTGTCCTCACTGCCTTCTGCCTCCATAGATTATATAGGGTAAGAAAAGACAGACAGGAATACCTTGCCAAAGAAAATCAGTCCCAAATTAGCATGAATCAGGACAAACCGATTTATTGTCCTGTTTTCAAATTATGCTCTGAAGGGAAAGTCTTCCAATATTTTCATCTCTCAGCACTCTGCTTATTTAAACTGCTAGGGAAGGGAAAACATAATTGAAGAGCACTTGTTTAAATCCTAACCCAAAACCCAGGCAAGACAATTCTATGGCATAGCACGCTTATATAAAGTGCATACAATGCTACGTAACGACAGCCTTGCAGACTGAGGTTCCTAATAACTCCTCTAAGATAACTATCTAGTGTGCTTTTACCCATTTTTTTTTTTTGTTGTTGGCAAGAACCGTTCTCAACAACAGTGAATACCTGGGGGACGTGCTAGGAAAAGCTGGCATCAAAAGGCAAGTAGGGAGCGGTTCTCTTCATTTCCTTTTGCCCTGCAAAGTCTTCTCCTTTGCTTCCCCCTTGGACCACTAAAACCAGCAGGTGGGCTTTCAGAGAGCTGCGTTTCCAGCACCATCCCTGCTACCAAACTCACCCATCGCTACAGAATAATTGTGGGAAGGCAATTCATCAGCAATTGCAAAGCTATTTGAGATTGTAGGATACAGGGTGTTCTAAAAGTGAAAAGAACTGTTGTTCTGTCATACAAAGGAGTTTACAACCTATTCCTCATTCAGCTCTCAGTGCCCTAATAAAGTGGCAGCAGAACAGAATACGTAGGATTGTGCTAGACAGAGGGTGAGTGAGAATGAACGAACAGAAGGCAACTGGGCAATTCTTGGCACAAAGTCGAGGTCTGTGCTTTAAGCCCCCCAGTCGGAGTACACGTGAGTAAGGGCTGGCTGCACAAATTCTCAGTTCACACACCGGTTATTTTTACACGTCTGGTAAAGTGGGACACCGTCATAACCCACATCTGGCTTCACGTCTTAAGGACGGTTGGTGACAAGGCTGAGGTGCGTTGGTCTCTCCGCGACGTGCCGGCACAGGTACGTAGTTCCACAGCACGAAGTAAGGAGTTTGCTGCAATCCCACACTGGGAATCCACGGGCACGGAGAGACCGCTTGAACATCGTGTGCATGAAATAAAGGGCACTGTAATGCTTTGGAGTGGTGCCACCGCGTATAGTGGGTGCGGGTTGTGGGGAATAAAAGGTGCAGCGATATTAAAAATAGACTTTCCACATCCTTCATCCTGCCCGGGACAGGTCGTCACATGTGAGAAGGTGAAGATAAGTGCTAAAATTTAAAAAATATTAATCCAAGCCATGTGCTTGAACACAGGCTGTGCTACATGACTAGCAGCAGAGCTTCCAGTTGCTGCTACACAAGAAGAGGAATCCTGTTCTCAGCCTTCTTCCACTTCTCACTCCCAGTCATTGCAGCAATGCTTTACCGAGCATGAACATGCACTAAAGAGAAGACAGTTCACTATCACGTAAAAAAGCAACAACAAAAAAAAGTGAGAGCTGCTTTGAAAAAAATAATAAAAAATACAAAAAAGAATAAAAGGACATTGCTGCTAGACCCAAGCAGGTGGTGTAGTCAGTGCACCTAACAGCAAGCCCAGCCTGGTGGGGATGACTCTTTTATGTTAATGTAATCCCCACTCCCGGGAGCAGAGGAACTTCCATCACGGGTGGACGAGGACATCATCTTTTCAATCAGGACTCTGGAAGACAAACATACGTGACTTTGTTTTCTTTTTAAACAAGCAGCATTGGGCCACGCAGTTTTGAAGAAATAAAAAAAAAATAGAACCAAATAAAACAAATAGAAATAACTCCTTTTAGAAGAACACACAACTCCAGAACTTTAAGGACCGGAGAGTGAGGTTAAGGAGCCTGATCCGCACTGACAGCAGCACCAGGAGGCTGCAGTGATGATAACTGATGCCTGAGGACTGGGACGCAGCAACCAGCTTCCTCGGGACAAACTGCCCAACCTCAGGTACGGTGTGAATGCCCATCGCTGCTGCCTCTCACCTTTCGGAACAAGCCAAATTCTCTATTAAAGGATTAGTGCATCACAAAAGAATTTCTAATATATTTGCACAAGAAGCCCCATCCTCCTGGTAGAAGGCAGCATACGGAAAAAACCCATCCCCGGTACCGATTAAAGCATTTCTGTTTTGAAAAGCATGTCGGAGCTTAACCAGGGACAGAACTTCTGACCTTTTAGAATTCAGTTTCCCTCCGGGAGATTTACTTGCACGTTATTGCTGCTATTTGTTACTCCCTGACAGCATCTCCCCTCACCTCAGATGGCGGTGTCTGAGAGAGGGAATTAACTCTTGAGATGCATCACGAGGCATTGTGCCTACCTCATGGACTCATTAATGTTCTTGTTTTCCTTGACAGACGTCTCCACCCAGCCAGAAAAGCCGTTTTCTTTGCTGAAGCGATCCACTTCTTCTCTCGTCACTGCCCATGGGGAAAGGTCACACTGTAAAAGGAGAGTCAGTCATTTTAAGTTCAGCCTTTTAATTTTTAAGCTGGGAGAGGAACCTCTCCCTTCACCCAAGCAGTGCCTGTGTCGAGGCAGCAGGAGGGCTCAGCCCCATGCATCTCCGAGATCACAATCTGAGCGCTCTTAGGGCAAGGTTCTTAATGGGATGTTGCAAGCAGCAGTACATTTATCTCATCTCAGATACTGCCACACCTCAGCCAAGCACGCATGGAATGGAGGTTCCTCCAGAGCAGGACAAGAAAGCACTGTCACTCGTCCAAAATCTGCCAGGCCTAGCAGCACCAAGGGGATTTTACCGGTGTGGTGCCACCGAGGCAATCCTTTGGATGTCAGTGGGCAGCACGAAGAGAGTGAGAAAACCCGTCCCAGGGGAGCTCGTGTCGGTGGGAGTGCAGCCCGGGCAGTCACACAGCTTTCCTTAACGCAGGCACAAACGTTACTGTAAAATTGCTATCGCAGTTCGTTGCTTGTGAAGAAGCGGAGAAGAAAAGCCATTCTCCCACCCACCTCTCATGTGTTTGATTCGCCTCCAATTTTAGACTCTCTCAAACCAGGCAAGTCTCAAACTGAATCTGGAAATGGCTCCTGAGCCAACGCTGGCACGCGAGGAACAGAAAGGTACTTTTTAAATGAATGAGAAATAAATCACTGAAAGACAGCACCCATTCTGCACGGCGAAACCTGACACTGCACCCAAACGAAAAGTAGCCATCCCTCTGGCAGCTCAAGTTTGTCACGCACAAACTTCCCCAGGCAAGTTAAAGACCAAGAAAGAAGAATAAAAGCTTTCAGTGCTGGAGGTACAGATCTCTAGCTCCAGCAGCAGAAGAAACATCCTAGGACAAAATGGGTGCGAACACCTCCTTAGTGCCATCCAGCGTTAGGTCCTGCCAGTCTCCTAAATAAGGAGGAGAATCCTTGCTAGAGAAAGAAAATTCAAAAGACGTGAGGAAAGGATGAAAAGCCCACAGGCTGTGGTACAGCTCAGGGCAAGGCTCAGCAAGGCTCAGAAGGTTTCTCCTTCCGTTCCGCAGCTGGGAAAGCCCAGGCACACGCGTACGCGCACACGGAGCGCGTCTCAAGCTGCTCACTTTGTTAGCCAGCAGCAGGCAAGGCACAGGGTTCCCGTCTGGCAGCGTCAGCTTGCTGTCCAGATCCTGCTTCCACTTCTGGCTGTTGCCGAAGGTGCTGACGTTGGTGACGTCGAACATGATGATGCAGGCGGACGCCTCCCTGTAGTACAGCCGCGTCATTGACGTGAAGCGTTCCTGCCCTTCAGGATCAAAAGGAAAAGAAATCCCCCCAGAAGTTACCGTTTTTTAGATTTGTTCATGGAAATTACGTGCCCATGAGGGTACTTCGTTTCCTCAGCTGACACCATCAACCTCCACTAAGTAACGAGGAAACGGGCACTGAGATGCATCCCGCCTCAGTGCCTCAGCAGTGCAGGGAACTGGGACAAACTGGGAGTTCGTAACCCCGACCCAGCCACTCAGATGTCCCAGAAATGTTTTGCCTGACTCCCAGTGTAACAACTTAAATTAAATTTCGCATCCCCTGGATGCGCACCCCCTGGATAAGGGCAGCCGCGCTGCCTTCCAAATCTTAAACGTCTTTTGAGGACTGAAATCGAAATCAGTTTCTTGCTGCAATCCTCTTGCAGCAAACTTCTCCTTCCTGTTTTCTTTTTAGAGATTCCAGGCGCGCACGCCTGAACGGTGAAAATGGAGGCACCCACAGCCCCGTTTTCCTCGCTGCCCTGCATCCAGAGGTGCCATTTTAGAGCCTCTACGGCACCGACCTGGTCTTTGCCCTCCGGCACTAGGGCAGCTGAGGACGGCTGAGCGGGCTGCACGGCCGGCTCTCCCCAAAGCCACCCCCAAAGGTGCCCCCCTGCTGACCCAGGCCCGCCACCCCAGCTCGGCACGGCTCGGCACAGCACGGCGTCCTGTTTCCGTGCCCGCTGCCCGCTGGCCTCTGCCGCTCTGCTCCGGGGTGGACGCCTGTTCCCAAGGAAACCCCCAGCCCTGCTCGCACAGGTCACTGAGCAGCCAGGGAGCGACGGCCCGGGCCCCTCTGGTCCCGGCAGCCAGACCGGAGAGACTTCAGTGGGGTTACACACGCTGAGACGCAGGCATCGGGCCTGGCTGCCGTGCCAGAAATCAGAATTTGCACACCAGACTCAGAGCTGGGAGGTTATACACCCAGTTACAGATCAGCTTCGCTCCCCATTCATCTGCTGTGCCTTTGCAATCGAAAAGAAAGGTTTGATAGAATTTATCATCCGTGCTTCTGCGTTCTTTGCAGATGAGTTTTTGATTAAATATTAAAACTACTGCTGCAAACTAGAGACAGCACTGCAAACCAGGACAGTCCTGTCCCTTGAATCCACAGGCTTTTAGAATTTATGTTTGCAGCAGACTCCTACTGGAGGAAAATAATACTAATAACAATAAATAAAAAAGCCAAGCACTCGAGAGCTTTACATTTACTCCTGAACAGCTTCGTGGTTCGCGTGACGTACCTGCAATGTCCCAGAGCTGAAGTCGCACTGTCTCCGACTCTGACCACTGGACCACCTTCAGAGCAAAATCCACTGGAAAACCCCCCAAAAGAAAGGAAACCTCATTAGGGGCATTCTGCACCGCGGGGCTCGTTCCTGCACAGCCCCTCACCACCTCCCAGTGCCGCTGTCCCGGTTGTAGCAGCTCGCACCGGACCAGCACCCGCACCAGCGGGAGTTTGAAGTGAAAGGATCAGAGCAACCATGCGCTGTGCTCCCTTTTAAAATTCCTAATACTACAGGAAACTCAGAAAAAATGCCAATAAAATGCTGGATTTGTGGCAGCTGTCTGTGTTTTTTTCTGCACTGCCTAAACCATTCAGCCACTGGTAGGTACGTGGAGCCCGGGGTCTCCTTCCCGTGTGCTGCTCACCACTACCTGCAGCTCATCCTTAACAAACACAGAGGGCAGAAAGGGAAACCACTGCATTTTGCTCAGATTATGATGCATCAGGTTTTCACTGCAGGAGGAAACTGCCCAGCAATGCTGCTGTCCATGCTCAGCAGGCCTGGAATTTTTGAAGCTCGGACCTCATTAAAAAAAAAGCAGAAATAAAAAATCCTGCAGCTCTTACTGCTGGGAGCGCAGGCGCGACCCCAAGCACTTTGCAATTTGCTGCCCCACTGGGCTGTGGCTCTCCGGTGTTTTCAGCTTCTGACTAATTAATCCCCTCTGGATTAATGAATAAATTTTAAACAGCCCCCACTAGTCTGGGTCCTCAGAGAGGTTCACCGGGTAGAGCCCCAGCGCCTGCTCCTTGTAGGTTACTCATTTACGTTCATGTTAAAGAACTATTTCATCCTGTTCCCAGCCTCCTTGTTACAAAGCTGGTGTTTCCCCCATCGTCTTCCCAGGCGCTCCACCTCAGAGCAGTGACTTCGTGCTGCTCAATAAGCTGAAACAAGCTGCTGAGGAGCCGAGGCAGCAGTCGCAGGCTGGGTGTTTGGGGCGGCTGCTCCTGGGGCAGGCGGGACGGGGACCCCGAGCCTGCACGGCCGGACCGCGGGGGTGCCACAGGTCGCTGCAGGCAGCGGGAGCACAGCAGAAGCTGCGGCTGAGCCCTGCTGCAAAACGTGGTGTTTTGTACCTCTGCTGCAAAACGCGGTGACTACGGAGGGGCAGTTTTTGTGTCACACGTCCTTGCAGGGTTCCCATGTCTGCAGGGATGGAGAGGGGTGAGCTTCCCACTACAGCCTACCAGCAAGGGATGCTGAATAGAAACAAACGTGATCGTCGCAGAATCTTTTAGGCTGGAAAAGAGCCTTAAAAATCCTCAAGTGCAACCATCACCTGACAGTACCGGGTCCACCACTAAGCCGCGTCCCTTGGTGCCACGTCCACGCACCCCTGAAACACCCTCCGGGATGGGGGTGCCACCAGCACCCCGGGCAGCCCATCCCGGTGCCCTTCTGCAAGGAAATTCTCTGACATCCACACTAAACCTCCCCTGGCACAACCTGAGGACATTACCTCGTGTCCTGTTTCCTGTCACCTGAGAAAAGAGTCCATCCCCTCCTCGCTGCAGCCTCCCTGCAGGCAGCTGTAGGAGTGACGTGCTCTGCCCTCAGCCTCCGGACCAAACACCCCCAGCCCCTCAGCCCCGCTCCCCGTTTCCCAGCAGCTTCTCTCGCTGCTCCTCTCTGACCGCGTCCCAGCACCTCAGCGTCCTCCCTGCGGCCGGGGGCCTGGAGACAAACACAGGACGCTTTTGGCGAGGGCCCCACCGCGCTTTACAGAGGACAAAGCTCCGTGTTGGACCAGGCAGGAGGCTGCAGGGAGGCCGCAGGGAGGCCGCGGGGCTCTCCCTGTCCGCTGCCGCCTCAGCCCCCGACCCCAGGGTGCCGGCTCCTGGCTGCGGGCCCCCGGGGCTCACCTCCCACGGTGGACTTGTAGTGCCGGTTGAAGCTGTCGTTGGCGTAGCGCTGCACCAGCGACGTCTTCCCCACCGTGGCGTCCCCCACCACCAGCACCTTGAACATGCGGTCGCGGTGCCCCATCCCGGCCCCGCAGCCGCCCGCTGCGATCATGTGAGGGTCAGGTGGCGGCGGCGGAACCGCCACCGGCCGCAGGGCTGCCGGGACGTGTAGTCCGTGGCACCCGGCCTCGCCACCACGCAGGCCTGCGGCTGCTTCTCCCTCTGGGACTGAACGCCCCAAGGGTCCTCTCCGCAGCGGAGCAGCCCCGAAGGGACCCTCGGAGATCAGCCAAGGGCCTGAGCGCTTTGGGGCCAGCCAGTTAAAGCATTTTAATGAGGGCTCCATCTGTTAATGAGGCGGGGGGCTGACGGCAGCCACCAGCACCCGACCCCCCTCACAATGAAGAAATGCTGCCGGCTGCGCAGGCTGAGGCTGCCCTGGCGCAGCTCTGAGCCGTTCCCCCACACCCCGCACTGCTGAGCCCCGTGCCCCTGCTTCCCCCCCTCAGGAAGCCGCAGAGATCCCCCACTGCTTTCCTCCCCGCAAGCTAAGCAGGAAAAGAATCCGTCCCCCCCCAGGGAGCCCCAGGCGGCCGCCCCGTGCCCGAATACCCTGGTATTTGGGGCATGGGGAAGCAGGGGGGCAGCAGAGCCCAGGCCACAGCACCCCAGCACAGCCCTGGCCAGGCACAGCCCCCCAGGGGAATCACCCCATGCCAACAGGGAGCAAATCCCACACCTGGGGGGAACACGGAGCCCTCTGAGGGCCACCAGCTCCCCCAGAGCCAGGGGGCTGCTTAACACACCCCCAAATCGCACAGAAGCCCCGTGTCCTGCTTGCCTTAGCCAAGATGCAGGCAAGGAGCCCCCAGGGACCAGAGGCCGAGCCTGCGGAGCCAGGGAAGGGCTTTTGTACACAGCGAGAGGCCGAAGAGCAAACAGCCGCCGTTCCTGCCAAGAGCTCGCAGGCAGCTGCCTGGACCCCACCACAGGCAGGGCAGAAGCCCGCCCGCTAACCTGTCACTTTGACTAATGGTGTTTTGCCTAACACACAACAATTCGTTTTATTTTCTTAACTCTCCCTGCACCGCCTACCCCAAGGCCTCCAGGATAAGCTAGAACAAGCTGCAAAACACAAGAGAAACTTTCAGCCTTGGAAAGAGGCTTATGAAGGGAAGACACCACAGTGCACATAAATAAATGTCATCTTTATTTAACGAAATATAATTTATCAGTTACGTTGACATCTGTCAATTCAGTTATAGGAACTATAAATAATTAAGACAGTCTTTTTCCTTTAATAAAAAGAGTAAACCAGGATTTTTCATTTGCAGTCAGCTGTATAGTAGGCATGCATTTGAGTGCAACTGGTGGGAAGAGATTTCGTCCATCAACATTCTGAAATTTTCAGTTAGATTCTTCCCTGATCTATTCACCCCACCTTATTGAATTTTACAGGCACCACCAATCCCAGCAGCATGACAGCTCTTCATCACCTCCGGGTCTCTGCATCTTACAGGAGACCACGAGCAGCAGATTCTTCCTCGGGCACAAATCCTTTCTTGGGGAACTAAATAGCGATGTGACACACAAAAGACCGGCAGAGTTTCATATATTATATATATATATATGTAAAAGCTTACATGTTAATGGAAGGAAATCTCATATCTATTCCTCAACATTAGGCAGAGAAATCAGGTGAGCAGCAGAGGGTACTCCAGAAGTCCCTGGGCTGAGACTTCCGTACGTGGGTGTGAGATTTTTGTTGTTTGGTGTTTTTCTGTTTGTTTTTTAAACAGAGCCGTGGCCAAATTAGACCTGTGAGAAGCCAAGTCACTAGGGTGAAGAGCACGAGGTTCAGAGCTACTGCCACAAGCGATATGCTGCAAAGATGGAGAAGGGGAAAGCAAGCCCTACATCAGCAAGGTAGAAAGGGGAATCTTCCTAATCTTTCAAAAATCTATCGCCTGCTCTTCTTAGGGTCTGAGAGCAGGCAGCCTGACGGGGCAAGGACCGGCTCTCTGCCTGCTGACCACTGCCAACAGCTAAGGTAGAGAGGGGAGAACTCTGTGCTCACACACTGAAGCACAAAAGGATTCTTCTACTAAGAGTGGTCCCTCAGCAATCTCTCTAGAGTGCACAAGAGCCCGACTGCGTTTGGTTTAGATACTGCTGCTTCTGGGGCTTTGCAGCACTGGCTTCCCGCTCACTAACCCTGAGCTCCCTTTCCAGCACGCTTGTCTCCAGAGGAAGGACCAACTCTGCAAGCAGAGCTCTGGGCTGGGACGTGCCGTTACTGCACTGTTCCTTATCTAGAAAGAAAAGCAGTCAGCATTTGGGCACAGAGCTGTAAAGCTCAGCTGGTTCCTGTGCTGTCCACAGTAACAAACAGATCTTCCAACCTGGCCTTATTTTGGATGAAGCTCAGCATCCCCAGCACCACATTGCACCGTTTTCCAGCAGAGAGATGCCCAGCACTGCTGGGACAGAAAACCAGGAGGAGAAGACAAGTTTTGGTTTCAATAAGGCCTGTATGAGAAATGCAGAAGTTAACCGAACTGAGGAAATTAAGCCAAGCAAGGACAGCTGCGTTCTGCTGTGAGGAGCATGCTTAAGCACAAAAGAAGAGAAGCAGCAGCCTACAGGCAGGCACAAATTCAGCAGTTTTCAGGTTACCGTCTGTGCCTGCAAATAACCAGGACAGGCAGTGACCGCAGCAGGACTGCAGTGCTCCAGGCCTTCAGAGCTAACTAAAATGAGAGCTTTTGCTGTTATTTCATGATCGGGATGCAAGGTGCTACTATGCTGAATGCTGTAGGCATCTCCCTAGAGTTTGAGAGCATGCTGGCAGCTCCCCAAGCTTTGGGTACCACAGCACTGAAGTTAAGTTCCATGGGATACTGTATTTTTCCCATCCTTGACAGACGTTAAGAGCTTGCTCCCATGCGTTCAATTTATGTTCATGCATTAGAGGCTGTTTAATAGCGCTGTCTGCTTCAGCACATCATTTAAACTCAGTGTAACTGAGTGAAGTTTCCAAGTCAATAAGACCCGCTTACATCAAACTGCACTCAGTTTACTGAATTGATTTATATCCAGATGGGAAAAGTAAAAAGCACCAAGTGCCAACAGCGTTCAGGAGGATCATTTACAAATACCTTGGTCACGCAGCCAGAACAGGTTTTCACTCACTATTGCACGCGAGTCCTTCCAGGCTGCACAAGCAGAGCAACAGAAGGTGCCTCAGCCATCGCCCAGCTGAACAGCACAAAAAGGAGGTGGGAAAACTGAGCAGGGAACCCTGCGCTCGCAGTGCTCGGCCAGTGCTCACGTGCTGGGCTGTCACTGACTGCAGATTTCACGGGCCTGCTCAAGGCCAAGCAGGTTCCTTTTCTACGGGCCAGGACAGAGCTGCACTAAGAACCCAGGGCTTCAGAAGTCAGACTGCACCCACTGAGATGTTTTCCAGCTGGCTCCTACACCCACAGAGAACGCCAACAGCTGAACACTGAAGTGGTTTTCCAAGGGACACCAGCAGCCTAACGCTCCCAAGTCTGAAATGCCTCAGGCTCTGCAAGGAAAGGTACTGAGCGGCTTCTTCCCAGCTGCAATGGGCCCGTCAGCAGCACACAGCAGCTAAAAGAAAGCCTTAATGCACAAAATAGGATTTATTTTTCCATCCACCCAAAAGGAAAAGCCAACTGAACTGTGCAGACTGTCAGAAGAATATCGCAGTGCCCATACCAGCACAAAGGAGAGGCTTGCACCCACCACGGTTCCAGCAGATCTTCCTGCAGAGCAGTGGCAGGAGGAAGGGGAGGAAGATGGATGGGAGAGCTCACAGCATCTTCAGGCAAAGCGCAGAGCACATCGGTTTGCATGCAGCAGGAGCTGAAGCTTGGTGCACGAGCAGCTTGCAGTCTCCAAGACGCAGATGCTGCCAGACGGTTGGCAAAGGGAGCCTAAATCTGTCAGCAGAGAGCAGGCTGCTCACAGCCAGATCTCAGGGCTCTGCAGTCGCTCGCTTTCCTTGTGGGCACACAGGAACGGGCATTTTGGTACGGAGGATGCTTCCTCACTACCTTCACTAATCCCTCTGTGCGCTTTGGAGGCCAGGCACAGGAGGGATTCAGAAAGCAAACAGGAGGGAGGAAGGTGACAGGGTAGAGAGGAAAGGAGGTAACTCCATGCCCTCGTCCACAAGGCGTACTCTGCTAGAAGGTGCCTGCTCAGTAAAATAAATCTGAACCTTACCTCCAACATTTGAGACGCTTATGAAGCGAAAAAAGCAACCCTTCACCTCTAGTGACATGCACAGGGCGGGCTTCCTACACGTATGATCTGAGGGGTCAGTATCTTCACTGTAACATCGCTTCAGACAACGGCTATGAAATTGCACTTGGTGATTGTCTCATTACACTTTTTTGTCCTTCCTAAAACTAGATTTATTTTCTGTACAAAGTTGGCTTGAAATATAAACCACATAAAATTCCCATTGAAAATAATGAGAATCCAGTATCAAAGATGAAGTCTCGAGAGAGACGGGGGGAGGAAGTAAAGGAAAGGAAGGTGGAGGAAAAGAAACAACAAAATCAGTGGAGGAGGCGAGCTGTGAGACGGGGAGGGGCGGCAGGGAGAGCTAGTCTCCCACATCGGAGTCCCGGTCACCGATGAGCCAGAGGATGTGAAAGCTGAGAGCAAGGAGACCTGTTCCGATCAGGTCCCCCAGCGCTGTCAAGTAGGGGATGGAGAAGTTGTCAGGATCGAGGTCCCTGCCCCACATCCAGTGCACCATCCAGTCGGCGATATACAGGAGAATGAGGACCTGGGAGGCAGGAAGAAAAGAGCCACGTGAGCCACAAACCCCGACCCTGCAGCCCCGGCCTCCACAGAGCTCCGACTGGGGCCGCTCCAGCTGGGCAGGCCAGCCCTCAGCCCCAGGAGCGGAGCTGGTGGCACATCCAAGCACCTTGCTGAGCGCTGCAGCCCAGGCACTCGATGCATTCTGTGTCCCCAAAGCAATGGGAGCACAGCACAGAGGATCTTAGTGAACCTCAGTGGGTCCTGGGCAAGTTCCCTGTCCCTTTACCAGTCTCTACCCTATCCTTCTTAGCCTCACGTGTCACCATCACGTCTCAGCTTAGAAGGGCTCTGGCACCCAAACACCTGAAAGCCTCCGTTTTGCATCTCAGTTTTCAGATCTAACCAGAAAAAGCACAAAGAGATACAGGGCAAAAAGAGGGGACTGAGAAGCACACCTTCTCTTGGGAAAGGACAGCAACATCTGAATTCTAGGAATAAAAGAGCAATTTCTTCCCAGCAGCAGAAACCACCAGAGTGCAATGTTCTACCTGCTTCAACGCAGCGAGAAAATCTGTACCTGTGTCTAGAAGACACTAAAAGAAATCCACGCTGGATCTTCTCAAGCCTTAGGTCTGGGACAAGCAGTGGAAGTAGCCATAGGCCTTCAGCTCATGCCTCTGGTGGCTCCAGCACTGGGAGGGCCTCGCTCGGGACATGGCAGAGCTCAGGATGCAGCAGCCAGCACTGCGGCCCCCCTGCAGCCCCGGTGCCCCCCGGCCTGCAGGCTGCTCACCGCAGCGGCTTTGCAGAGCGGCTGCAAGCGGAAGCCCCCTCCGAGTGCCCAAGCGCCCAGCAGGAGTTCACAACCTAAATTTAGCCTCCTGGATGACAGCACTCTGCTCTTGCCTCTGATGGATGCTCTGACTCATTTCCTCAAGCTGGCCTGGGTTGATTTTAGGGAACACTGAAACCAGGCGCAGCTTCCACAAGCACAGGGGGCGAGCAGGGGGAGCGGAGCTGGGCTTTGCAGGAAACTCCCCAACCAGGCCACCTCTTCCTTCCCCCCACCGCAGGCAGCCACTCATGCAAACGGCTGCTGTGTTTCTGCAGCAGGAGCACCCTGCTCTGTGCATGTCCCCCAGAACTACCACTGCTACGGGCTCGCACGGCTTCTGCGAGGGGCCGGGAGCCTGGTGCCAGCAGAGCTGCCAGGTCTCTACCCTGCACGGGGAGGCAGCCAAAGCCACGAGGTGCAGGGCTCCTGCAAACTCGACGGCCTGTTTTCTTCACCGGCAGTTTTAAAATTGCTAAAGCACCTTATAGAACAGATTAACACGGAAGAAGTAAACTCCTCTGCTGTCAAGAGGACTTAAAAAGGAAAAGACAGACAAAAGAGAGATTCAAAACTTGCCAAGAATGGGAGGAAGGAAAAGTTGTGCGTACAGGTATCAACAAAGAAGGATTTATTTAGCTTGATACCAGCTCATTTGACAAACAATATTCTTGGCATAGCTCTCTCCAGTACACGGACCTGTTACCTAGAGATAAATATGCTGCAGAGAGCACAGCAGCATACACTACAGCCTAGCTGGCTGAACAGCTTCCCACTGAAGATGGCACGGCAGCGTCCCCTTCCAGCCTGAGCAGTTACAGAACCAGAGGGGCTTCAGCTTACCTGGAGAAGCGCAGCTGTCATGTAGAAGACTATGAAAATCAGGGTGAGCGTAGTGTGTCCTCCTTGCATGGAGGAGATGGTGTACAGAAACACCAAGTGTCCAGGCACCACCAGGAGAAAGAGCACACGGGCAGAGCGGGAATTCACATCTGTCAGGAAACAAAGGTGGAGCTCGGGATTAAGAGTGGCCGGGACACACAGCACCTCTGCAGCCTACCTGGGCTCCAGGGGAGAAGGCAGCACAACCACACACTGGGCTCATCCTTGCACTCCAGATTTAGGCTGGAAAACAGCACCCTGGGCGATGACCTAACTGTCCGGACGCCCCAGGACTTTTTGTGCCAAGCTCGGTAGGAGAGCTTAACTCTGCCCCCAGAGCAAAAACAGCTGCCAGAAGGACTCACGTCCCATCTTGGGCAGAGCTCAGTACAGAGCTGCCAAGGAATTAACATGAACATTGAATTTCCTCAGAGCTCTGTCCGCACCTTGTCCGGTGATCAGTTTTCTGACAGATGACTGTAACTTTGGAGACCTCTTTCCCCTTCTGTTCCCCAAACCCTATAGAGAACAGCTGGTACACGTGAACAGAGCACCACGTAGCTCCCTTTGCAGGGACAGCTCTCTACCAGAAGGCCGGGGCCCAGGCTACAGGGTATCAAGCCTCCCCAGGGATTCTAGAGAGTAACCAGCCCTGCCCACGCTGTATGTCGGAATGCAAGTTTGGGCTTTTCTCTGCTACGCAACCGCTCCAAGTAACGGAGCTCTGAAGAAGCCTTCGCAAGTGAGAAGTTCTGTAACTGCAGCTCCACAGGCCCAGCAGAGCTGCAACGCTCAAGCCTCAAGGCAGGTTTTAGTGTCCTAGACATCTGGAAGAGATTTAGTGGGTGGGGGATTTACAGTATTAGGCAGTCAGGGCATAGGACTTCTGCACCATGTTTTCCTAATCCAGCAGGGCTACGTCCTCTCACTCGGCAGCTTTGCTGAAGGTCTGACTGTCTCTAGAGGGCAGGCCAGGCCAGAAGACCAGCCACGTCCATGAGCTGACAGCTGCTGCCTCTGAGCAGATTTTAGCCACCATTTCCCATACCAGTGCTGCAATGACTGTCACAGACGAGTTTAGCCAGCCATTTGCAGCAACTGCTGCTGGCAGAACTCAATATATGTCAAGCCTCAACTTGAATACCTGAGCTGAAGAAAGTGCTGCAAGGGCTGGGACACTTGCGAGGGGCTGTTTCGGAGCTCTCTCCAGGCATCCCACTCATGTGCAGGTAAGTGGAGATGCGACTAGCCTGCACTGCCACCAGGTTGCCACCCACACCTGCAGATAAGGAGAGAGCAACAAGATTGGATCTCAAACACACTTGAAAGTCATTTTCAATAGCCAGCACACCTGGAATTGCCAGGTGCTGAAATAATGCAAAACAGTCTATTTTTGACCCAAATTCCACTTTTGCAGGATGTAAAGAGCTGAGACAAAGCACACTGTTCTACAGTTTCCCCTTAGGCCCCCTAGAAAAGTACATGCAATTCTATTACTGCAGCTTTTATTGAAAGAAATACACAAAACAACAACAACAAAAAAGACAAGTCAGCCACCAAAACAGACACAGGAAGTTTAAAGCTACTGTTTTTTGCGTGAGGTGTAATGAAACTGGAACCCACTAGTGCAAGATGCACCGCCACAGGACTAACTCCATTTATTGCAAGGCTGAAAACTATCACACAATGGAGTTCTCTTGGTTCATTAGGCAGAAAGGAGGTCAAAGCTTCATACCAGAAGAAACTAGATTTCCTGACTCTGAATTGCAAAGCCAAGTCTTCATGTCACAAGGTGACCACAAAGCACATATACTGGAATAAGGGTCTTCCATCAGCCAGGAGGAACCAAGAAATGAAGACAGTTCTTGTTGGGCCCCAGATCTAGAAAGCTTGTCCTTTAGGCAATTGCTTCCCAGGCCAATTACCCCTCTGGTGAACGGCCAGCACCAGGGGGAGCCATGCTGCTGTAAAGCTTGGGTCTAAACACCGTATCTCACTGGTGATCCAGGAGAACTAGTCTCTAAACTGCCTGAAACGAGGCTCAGAGGCCAAACTCACTGTTTGCCAAGATCTCCAAAAGCTGCAGTACCAGAGTGGAAAGAAACTCACCATTAATAACTGGTGTGAAGACAGCCATCCCAGCAAAGTTTGGATCTGAGACCGTTCTGTCCAAAATTAAACCGCCAACACTGCAGAGGGAAGACCGAAGAGGTCAGTGCCGAAAGCTCAGCAGGTAACTCACAAAGCACTGCAGGTTCTCTCTGCTGCAGTTTGTGCACCCAAGGGCGATGTATCCACCTAACACGCACCTAGTTGTGCTTGTTGCACATGATTTTTGACCTCAATATTTTCTAACAGAAGAGTTTTAGGAGAATCTTCTCTCATTGCTGTCAAAAAGACAAAAGACTAGATCCCCCAACGTAGAGTTTACTACTACAAATTAATCAGAAGCAAACCTGCTTTTTAGAGGGCAGATAGGGCTTTTGTGAGGAGGACTGCTAAAAGGGATCTGTGTCTACTCTGTGGCCATGCCAGTCCCCCTGTGCAGCAGCAGGCACATGGCTAAGGCCTTGGTTTCCAGCAGTCAGGTGCTTAATCGCTCCTGTGCCTCTGGGCCTAGCTCCCAGTGTCTTTGTCTGGCAAACACAAAACGTGGAGGTCATTTTGTGTTTCCTGGCAGAGCGAACTGGAGAAGTGGGAGAGGTTTGGTTCTCTCTCTTCTTTTGGAATCTACCAAGGGCAGACAGGCTGAAAGGGCTGGGGGAAAGGGCGCGTTATCTGTCTGCATCTGGGGGAGAAGAACTCTTCCGTGCCCCCCTACCTGCTAATTGCCATCGCGATAATGACAGGCTCCCAGCCGGAGTACAGCACCTCCCGCGTCGCCGCGTTCTTCTTGGCAATGATGATCCAGATGGGCAGCAGAGCTATGAAGAAGGCGCACACCAGAGGATTCACGTATGCCTTGCTCTCTGAGGGGGAAATAAGAGAGGCAGCAGATCAAGGACACGTTTCTCCACAAATTCAGCTGAGCTTATCAGCCCTGCCTGCAGACTGCTGCCACCTATGGAGTCAGACACACACAAACTAGACCAGGCCAGCCTCGGTTCCACACGACCTGGCATTTCCTTCTTCTGATGCACCCTCAGGGGCTTTATCAACAGCTTTGAGTGAGACCTCTTCGGTTTCCTAATTGCTCATTCCCACTTCCCATTCCTGAGCAAGACCTCCCAGCGTTGCTTCACCTTTGACTGAACCTGGCTGAGTCACATCCTCTGCATCCCAGCCGCCGGGGAAGGAAGGTGGAGGGGAGGGAGGAGGAAGTCTAGAGTGTGCAGCTGCAGCTCTGCACTGAGGACCCCCAGCTGGTGCTGACAGTACAAATGATCACATCCAGAGCTGCCTTCCCCCACTACTTCAGCCATGATCAAGCCCCTGGTGCTTGGAAGGCGGCAACCTCTCCCTTAACACTTTACCTGGTAAGGAGGGTGTATGCAGATCACTGCCAAGACTGTCTGCAGCTACAAGACAGTAAGAAGGTCCAATTCCTCCCCTTATCAGCTCTGACTAGGTTTTGCTAACTGGGATAGCTTCCAGGCCAGGCATCCTATACACCCCGAAAACAGTAAGGGTAAAGGAACAGGAACAGGGTGAATTGCAAGGGAGATGCTGCAGCACGTGGAAGGACCAGGGAGACACAAAAGGCTTTTGTTGCTCCTCACCCAGCTCTTTGTACAAGCCCCAGCTGATTCCTGAAAGCAGAGCTAGGGTGATGAGATCCCCTAGGCTGGCAGCAATTGGTGTGGCTACATTATCAGGATTGATCCCCATCTTCCTGGATCCGATGATGACCCCAATCATGATCATGCCTATAAGTGAAAAAGAGGAAGAAAACAGGATGATGGTAAGGAGAGCTCAGCATTTGAGGAAGAAGTGCATGGAGGGCGTACAGGATCTGCCTCTTACCCAGAACAAGAGAAGCAATGAAGGCAGTAGCCACGCTGCTGGCACAAAGCAGCACAGCATGGTCAAGGCTGAAGTGCCCATCTGGGATCCATCCAAATATCACCGCTGCAATTGAGGCCAGGAAGCCAACCACGGTAGCCTGAACCTGAAAATAAAAACTAGACAGTCACCAAGGCAACTAGTGGGAAAAATGGTCCCGGGGTGAAGAAAGAGGAGCACCACCCAGGGTAGATTAGCACATCTCAGGTAGATTAGCACTCAGCAGGGAAATGCCAAGTTTCACCCCCAGGGCAAACTGCCGTAGTTAGGTGACCGTGGGACAAGAAAGTGCCATTTGCCTCCCCACTAGACATGTAATATTGACAGTCAATACCAAAGAAGATGCATTTAGGCCTTCTGACACTTGTTCTAGTTGTGCTTACACCAACATTCCCACTTTTTCTCCTTCCACATTCCCTTACCTGTATCAGCGCCATGTTCCCTGTTATCATCTTCCAGAGCTCTTTGGGTGTATCCATTTGGCCAATATTAGCCTGCAAGAAGACATCACAACATCATTAAAGACTTAAAAGACTGATGGAAGTCTGCACTTGATAACGGTCAGATTCCTGCCTTCCGTCTATAGAGGTTTGTGCCACAAGCAGGTGAGAACAGCGACCTCAAATCCTCACCTCTTACGGGAGAGCAATTCAGGAGAATTCAATAGAGCTTCTGATGAAAATCTTGCAAAAGCAACACGATATACTTTGCCCTCCTGCAGGAACATGCACTGCTGCTTATTTACCCACTGAATTCACTTCAGTGGTGATCAAGCCAAGCCTGGCTCAGGCCCAGCTGGGTCACGGTGCCCCTGGGGTCAGCCAGCCAGGAGGGAACCTGGGGTGCAGCGACTCCCAGGTCAGCTATCTGAGTGCCCCCAGCTCCCATACGGAGCAAGGCCAGAAGAGCATCACGTGGGCAGAGGGAGCTGGCAGCAGGATCTCCTGTTGGGGATAAAAGTTGAGTAAACAAGGCTAGTGCCACGTGGAGACCTACTGAGTAGCAGGAAGCAGCCATGGCACATGGGTCATCTGGCATCACTACAGGAGATGCTAATCAGAATAAGCAGAACAGACGGAAAGTCGCTTTAATTTCTTGGCCTACAAGCCAAAAAAACAAAAAAAAACAAAAAAAACAACCACCAACCCTGCAGAATCACTGCAGGTTACTGGTCTCTGCAGAACACAGGAGTTCTGTTCTCCCCAGCACCTTCTAGGTCCTTGTAGAAGCTGGAAAGAATAGGCAGAGAGTACAGACTTGTATCCAGTCTTTTAGAAGAAGCTGATGAACAAGAAGAGGAAACGAGTTTGTCACTATGAAATCATAAGGGAGAGGCTCAAGAAATCTCAAGCGGTATTCGCATGACAGAGTCACTGGCTGGCAGTGTCAAACTGCTAAGTGACAGAGCAGCAATTCCTGCCTCTCAGCTTTCCTTTCTGCTCTCTGCAAAAAAAAGCAGCCTGTGATCAGCCAGTCCTCCCGCTCTCCTTGCCACACGTGCACCTGAGAGAGCTGCCGAGCCACGCTTACCAGCACTGAGATGCACCCAGCTCTGGGTGGGGTCCGGTCAGTTTAGTGGAAGGGAAAAGGAATGAGAAAAAAACAAGAAGTTGACTGTAGAGTAGCACTGAGTACATCCAGCAAGGAATTTGAGCTCCGTATGAAGCCTGACCTTAGCATTCCTGCCACACGGCAATTAGGTTGGGATTAACATAACCCAGCCGTAGTCACTGGCAACAGGATCTTAATCCCCTAACTAATGGGAGACTTTTGCTTCTGAACTGTGGAAGGAGCTTCTGAGGTGCCTTAATGCAGCACTAATTGGAAACCCGCAGGCTGAGAAACCCTTCCAGACGCTTTCCTGCAGCGAGAGCACGAGGACATCGTGAAGCACTGCTCAGGAGAGCCTGCTCCTCACACCTGCACGTGGATCCCCCCATGCCAAGGGAAAAAATGAAATCCAGAGAGATTGCCCTGCCCCACTGCACACACGTACAAGGAGGTAGCGCGTGAGGCTAGGAGATTCATACAGAGGCAAAGCCTCCTTCCCTGCTGGGGCCGAGGAAAGCAGAGGACGAAGCCTGGACAAGCAGGCGAGCCGGACGGGCGCTCTCTGTGCCAGCTTCCTGGTGACCCCGCTGCAGTCACAGAGCAGATGGGGAAAGATTTGCATTCCTCCGACTTGCTGTGCAGCCAGGATAGGCTCATTGCCCTGCAGAGCTGCCCCGGAGTTCCTCTGTGCCAGCCCCATATGGGAAGAAGATGGAGAAAGCCACGGCCACAGAAGCGCTGCTGTCCCAGGAGAGCTGAGCACTCGCCCTGCTAAGCCCGTGCTCAGAAAGCTGGCCAAAGCCAAGCCAAGGCCGAGAGGGAGAACGGCCTGTGTCTGGGTCAGCGAGGATCCTGACATGATCTGAACAATAGGGAACAACTAAAACAAAGGGGTTTGTTTCCCAGAACGAAGGGGCAAACAAAGCTCAGCCTGCCACAAGCTGCAGTGCTCAGCCTCCGTCGCTGCAAGCCCTGGCACAGGAGCACAGCAGCTTTGTGCTGCCCGGCAGCACCTGGAGGGAGGAGACCGGTGCCGAGGGGGAGCAGCCAGAGCCTCCCAGGCAGCTCAGCACCTTCAGAGACCAAGGGCTGGCTCCCAGGTGGTCCCCGCAGCACACGTCAGCAGGCAGGGGCTGGGGATGCTGGGGGCCAGGCCAAGTATTTCCAGGGAAGTGCTCTTTGCCTTCTGGCTCCACAGGGACAACCCCACACGGAGCTGGGAGGGCAGAGTATTCCAGTCCTGTAACCAGTGCTGAGCAGAACACAGTGCCCATTGCCACCAGTTCAGTGGGGCAGCAGCTGCTGGAGAGCAAAGGGTCACAGCTGGCATCACCCCACCGCTCAGGGTGGAAGAAAGAAGATCCAGAACAATGAATATACAGAAACCTTTCCAACACTCCTGTGCTTTCTCCTGCAGCAACCAGAAGGGGAAGGCTGAGAAGAAGGGAGCATGCTAAGAGGCAGCTCTCTGCTTGCTGTGCTTGCTGCTATCATCCATCCAGACGGTTCTCCAGCCCTGTTCCTTGGGGAATGCTCCCTGAGCAGCTCTCTCAGGCCAAGGCAAGCCAGCTCCTCTGCAATGCCAAGGGCAAGCCCAGGCTCTTTGCTGCAAGGGCTCTCCGTTCCAGTAACACGCACCAGAGAGCCAGCAGAGTTAAAAGCTTGGCAGCAGGTAGCTAACACCTTGCAGATGGAAGACACAAAGCTGTACTCTCACCACGGGAAGCACAGAAACATCAGGCTGTCGCGTTCAAGTAGAAGATGCTTTACAGAAGGCAGGAGCGATACTGTGCCTGTTAGGAGAGGATGTCAGCCTCTCTCCAGCACCACTCAGCTTCGGAGGAACTGCTGCGTTACAGAAGCAGCTAAACACAAAGCAATTCATTTACTGCTGGACTACCACATCACTCTGAGGAGCTAAGAGAGCTTGTCCCCGTTTCTCACAGGGAGCCCACTGTTTCACACGGATCGGACTGAATTCTAGCAAGAGAAACACCCCGCCATGGCTCTCCATCATCTTGGAGAGGCTGTCCATCCACCTGCTGTCCCCGCAAGGTCCCCTCCATTTCAGCCTTAACCATACGGCTCTCCCCAGGCTCTCTTATCTGCCAGCCCGGCTGAACCTGGCGTGTTCCAGCCTGCTCTGTGTGCTCTGGGTGCACGCCTGCACCCAGCTTCCTTGTGAACAACAGCCGAGCCAAGCACTCCAGATCCTAAACTGCCAAAGCCTTCTGCACCGTGCCTCCAGGCTCACGAGCAGCCCTGACGAGGAAGCGAACTGTCAGCAAAGCTTAAGGACTATTGAGCCTTTAAATCTGATCAAACGGGACGGGAACACCTGGCTAGGAAGGTGAACTCCAGCCTCTGGTTTGGGTGGTCGCTACCTTCAGAGACCCATGCACAGAGAGACTTCTGTCTGCCCAGCCACCTGCCTGCCCCCGAACCAGGCGTCCCCTGGGTACTCACAGCTGTCGACAGGCGAGATGCCAGAGTCATCTCCAGGTTCCCCTTCAGGCCCAGCAGTGCAGGCACCAAGATAAACACCTCTGTCACATACTTGAAGACGTCCCAGTGCTGCAAGATTAAAAAACAGACAACAAAATAATCACAGGTGTTAGAAACCTCTGCTCTTGGCTGGTTGTCACCTGCTCCGCTACCTTTCTGCTCCGGCGCTGCCTGCCCTGAGCAGAGCCCAGTTCCGCTTCCAGCTCCAGCCTCACGCCTCGCAGCAACTTCGCTGTTCCTGCCATTTGTGTAGTAGCAAACGTGTTCCTGCTGAGCTTAAAAACAGGATCTCAGCCTGCAACCTTCAGTTAAAAAAATCCCCTGAAGTTTCCCCACTGACAAAACACTTACGTATGCAGGGGCCAAAACAGGGAGAGACGAGCAGACTTTGCCC
This sequence comes from Anser brachyrhynchus, assembly GCF_964034855.1. Classification (NCBI taxonomy): domain Eukaryota; kingdom Metazoa; phylum Chordata; class Aves; order Anseriformes; family Anatidae; genus Anser; species Anser brachyrhynchus. Next base: position 2,541,325 of record NC_137720.1, on the reverse strand, counting down.
AATACACGCAGTTTTTGGCAGAACCAAGCCCCGAAGTTTGGTCAGTCTCAGCCCAGAGTCATTCCCCACACGTGCATCTTGCGGATACCCCGCAGAGCACGGCACCGCTGCTCCCTGGTGCTGCCAGCACCAAGCAGCAGCCCACAGGGCTCTGTCCCTGCTTCCCTCACCCCTGCACATGCACCGCTCGATCCTTACTGCCCACCCTGCCTCTAGGATCAAGGCAGCCGTGGTTATTTAGGAAAAAACAGAGCAACTGTAGGGTGAGCAATCCCACAGGAGAGCAGCTGGCTTCCCAGAAAACCCAAAACCACCCCAAAAACCTCACAACCGTGTCAGGGAAAAAAACAAACAAACAACACAGGCTGCACGAGTGCCGTTGCCTGACGCCTTGCTTTCATGCGTGTTTTGCAAGAAGGCACCGTGTCCAAAATAGCTGCCGCTTCCCACACTGCCTAACTGGCACGCTCCTTAAAGGAAATGGGGCGCTGCTGGAAGGGTGCTGGGGAGCTGGCGGCGGCGCTGAGCACGTTGGCAGTCGCGGCTCCGGCTGCTTCCTTCCTGCCAACGGGACCTGCGGCCGGCTCCATCCCCGCAGCGCTCCCCTCGGCCACGCCGACGGGCCAAAAGGATGCGCGGTGCTGGCTGGGCAAGGAGCACGAGCGGCCAGCACCTTACAGCAAGTAAAGGTCACTACCTGATGACTAACGCCTTCCCGCGGGGAAGGACTTTGGGTATTTTTGTTTATTTTTCCACCCTTTGTGATGCTTGCCTTCGGCACCGGGAGAGCGAGAGCCAACAAATCCCAGTTTCCTGCTAGGGCTTTTGCAACGCCACGTCCAAGCTGCACGCACGGGGAGAACCACTTGAGAGAGGAGCACGGTCACAGGAGGCAGGGAAGCGCTTAAGAGGGATGAACTGGGACCATTTTCCCTAAAAGAGAAGAACTGCCTTCCACTCACTTCAGAAAAATCCCTGTAATGTCTCTGACAGCCTGTAAGACAAGCTAACAATGCTCCCCAGCCCCCAGGTGCACGGATGGAAGATGCTCAGCTGTTTCAGGCATACCTACGAGCCTCTCGCTGCCCAAGAACACAGCTGCTGAGGATCCCCAGGCTCCAGGCTCATCCCTTCCTGCACCGAGGAATCCTGCCCAGCTGCTGCGATGGGCAGTGCCTAAGGAAACCCTGCAGCCCCTGCCCCAAACACCTCGCACACAGAGAGCCTGAGCCTGGGAGACCTCACTGCAGCCAGAGGCGCTCCAAAAGGCTGCGGCTCAGCACAGCTACCTGAGCTGACAGTGCAGAGGCGTTTCATTTCAGCATCTGGTGCTGAGCAGGGCAGGAGAGGCAGGAGGAGAATCAGTCTGAAATATTTCCTCCGACACAGCAGCACGTCAGGCTGCGCTTCCTTTAAGGTCACACCTAGGAACAGCTGAGCTCTGCTCTCAGGCTCTATTTTTAGGCAGGCGCTACGATTATTTTGCTACTCATCCTGGTGAATCCTTCGCTACAACTTCCCTTTGCTGCCACCTCCGAATCAATCCACAGGCTCCCGCTTCCCAGCGGGACGAGCTGGGTGTCACCAGAGGCACGGAATGAAAGGAACATTGTCAGCAGCCCGACCGCAGGCTGGGAGCACCGTGCAAAAGCTTCCTGGCTCCTTCCTCCTGCAGAGATATCACAGAGGCAGGCCCAGGAGACAGTTTGCACGTGCCCGCAGCCCTCCCGCACCTCGTCCCAGCACCAGCTTTGGGTGTTAACCTTTCCAGGAGGCTGAGCTGCAAGCTGCTGCCAGAAGCTGCTGTAACCGGAGCCTGCTAGAGCAGCTCCCCAAGCAAGACAGGGGTGTTCCTGCAGAAAGGGAAAAAAAAAAGAAGCCATCTTCGGGGAGGGAAAACAAGAAGATTTCTGCAGACATCAGCAGCTCGCTCGCTGCAAAGAGCAGGACCTGTGGGCCCCTGCCAACTTTCTTAATATCAGACGTTATACAACACTGGTCTGCGGGCACTTCGTGCGGCTCAGAGGGCTCCTGCCGAGCACAAAGCTCCTGCAGAAATGTGTGCCCACGGACGTGGCTTCAAGGGGAGAAGTACAGCGCAATGGGAAGACAAAAATGGGAAAGAGAAGGGGAAATATGAGGTTAAGTTGACTCCCCCTGTAGCAGCCCTCTCTGAGGAGCACACAAAGCTGTCCTCAGGGGTGAGGAGGGAGCGTAACAGCCTGCAGGATCCCCCACAACTGCGCACGTGAGGGGAACGGCTGGTTTTCAGCAGGAGGAGGCTCTTCACGTCCACTGTCACCCCCTGGCCCCCACGCAGAGGGAGCAGAGACTGCAAGCCACCAAGGTTAACGCTCTGCGCCTCCACCTGCTCAGCCGGTGGTCCCCCGGCACGCGTCTCCCAGCGCCAGAGCCACCGGGCTCGGCCTCTCCCGTGCAGAGCTGAGGCCGGACCCCGGCTTCTCGCAGGTTCTGGAAGAGCCACCGAGCCCCAGGTGGCGTTCTGCTGGTCCCTCCGGGCTCGCTGCGTTTCGGAGGCTTCGCACCTGCAGCCGTCCGATACTTCCAGGGCAGCAGCTGCTTCTCGGCCCCTGCCACGTTCAGCCCCCGCGTGCGGGGTGAAGGCTCGCGGTGGCAGCGCGGCTGCAGGCGGCTCGCGGCAGGACGGCGATTCACGACAGCTCGCAGGGGAAGGAAGTGCCGAGGAGGCAGCAGGTTACAGCAACCGCTGCCGTGGCCGCGCCGTGCGCTGCGTTTCTCTCCCACAGACCCTCAGAAAGCCGTCGCACCCCGAAGAGGCGAGCAGCGTCAGGAGAGCCAGAGCCCCACGCTCCCCAGGGAGGAAGCAGTAGAGGCTCAGTGAGAAGCCCGGTAAGGCTCCTCCAGGCCTGGCACCGGGGCAGCTCGACCGCAGCGTTCAGCAGGGTTAGCCCGTGCTGTCACGGGTCTGAGGAAGCAGCCTTCTGCCTAGGAGGACAGCGACGGAGGCAGGGAGGACGGGAAGCCACACCTGGGCAAAGGAGGAAGGCGCCGGGGGGCCCGGGGTCAGCATCCCCTGCCGGTCCCAAGGGGGATGCTAACGCCAGAGGTGGCCAGGCGGGGGAAGCGAGCAGGCTCCCTCCTCCGCGTTAGATACCATCCAAAGCATCTCCGGGGGGCAGGCAAGCCTGGAAAACAACCAGCAGGGCTCTGCTGGGAGAGGGGACCCTGCCAGCAGCGCTCTGCTGTGCACAAAAGGCAGGTGGCACGCTTGGACGTCACCTGGCGCGGAGCTCTCCAGTCCCAGCGGGAGCAGAGGCAAATTCCCCGGGACACGTTAACGGCTCAGCATGGCCAAAGGCCAGTTTTCACACTGGGGAGACTAATTACAGCTGGCTGATTAGTCTGGTTGTCCAAAGCAGAGGAAATTAAGGGTATGGAGCTCTCCATCCATCACAACCCGTGGCTGCATCCAAAGCAGCGGGACTCCTCTCTGCCCCAGCGCCTTGCTCCCCGTGCCTCCCTCCTTTCACCCAAGGCTCTGAGCCCCTGGGGAGCCCGTGACCAAGAGCAGCTCCCCAGACCCTGCAGACAGGCAGAGACCACACGCTTCCCTTCCCCCCGTTCCACCCCATGGCATTTAGATGCCTCATTTAATCCCAAGGCTAAAGGGAGTTAAAGGAGTTGGCAGGACACGCTGCATAGCTGCATGCTGAGCTGCTGTGGAACAGAGGAATTATCAAGCTTTATTTCTAATGGCCATAAATAAAAGGCAAGAGAACGCAGCAGTACGCCACAGTATCCCACCCCTGCCCCTCTCCTCCCCAGCCAGGAGGGCTGTTCCTTCTCCAGGACGGACTTTAGGCTGGGTACAAACCACCAGAAGAGCCACACGGGAGTTTACAGGGAGCTCGCGGAGGGAAACGCGTTTGAAATGCCTTTAAGAAAGTTATTCCACTAAATCTGTCTCTCCCCTGGATTAGTTTAGTGCAGCCAGCCCTTCCTGTTCTGAGTCACAACCCAAACCTCACAACTCTTTCAATAGGTTGCATCAAGAGAAACCAGAAGGATGACCAGCATGCAAAGGCATGCAGGAAAGAACCATCAGGGGCAATAAAGGAAAATAAATGTCTGCCTGACCACCCGCACTTACAGACAAATGCCCAGGGCCGCACTGGCACAGCTCGGCTGGAGGTTAATGCTCACTGCCAGCGGCACGGGCGAGTGGCTGACGTTAGAGCCTCACTGCAACAGCTCGTTTACGGCACGCAGGTGAACGGGGGAGCAGCAAGCAGAGCGTTTTTGGCTGCCGACAGCTCCAACATGTCTGCCTCCATCCAAACAGTTCCAGAAAGCCACACTGCACGATCGAGCTCTGCGCCTTACTCGCTGCTTTGGCTGGGCCTCAAGACAAGGAGCTCTGCACTGCCCGTCCTTCGGGGCAGAGGAGCAGGGGTTAAGAGCCCATCAGCTGCCAGAGACACCTGCTCGGGAAACCACCGCTAGAGAGAAGGCACAGGAGCCACAGCCTGCTAAGTCACGTTTCCCACATGAAAGCTAAGCCAGCTGTGCGGTTCCCATAGTGCCACCCACCTCGGAAGACCTAAGAGAGACCTGCCTGATAACACAACAGTTTTCAGCCAGAGGTAACAGCGAGTTCCCTGCCTGGCCTTTCCCAAAGATCAGCTCCACACAGCTCTCAGGAAGAATAAATCATCCTGTCGGCCCAACTGCTCCTGGCTGCTTCGAGCCCCCGAGGAGGCAGAGCAGGGGCCGCCCAGCCAGCCCTCAACCTGCAGAGCACCACACAGCGCCCTGCACACACTGCAACAGGGGAATCGCTGACCTGGCTGGCAGGAGCCTAGCGTGCTGGAACGGCACAGCAAACATTGCGGGCGGTAAGGGGAAAGGGGACGTGCAGGGCTAGGGACCAGGGACGCCTACGGGCACCGTCAGGGGTCGACGACCGCTTCATTCCCAGCAGCGACGTGTGGAGCGGTCCCAGTTCCAGGCAGGTGCTCTGGCTGCACATCTGTGACGTCCTCCGAGCTGGAGCAGAGCAGCAGCGGTCCCCGCAGCCCCTCCTCCCCTCGCTCCAGACACCACCAAGATCCCCCCCCCCTACCCCAACCAGCCTGCAAGGAAACACACTGCTTCCCCTTGTAGCTGCCAAATCAGCCTCGGTATTTGAGTATCCCCTGGCTCGGGAGCAAGCTGTGGTCTATGAAGATGGGACTCGGAGCCCAGCATCGTACCGGGGAGGTACCAGTCCTACCTGCACGATGTCCAGCACCATTCCAGCAGCAACTGTCCCAAAGCCTGCCAGGAGGAACGGAAAGAGGACTTGCAGCCCGATGGAAAACGAGGTCTCCTTGAGCGGTGAGGCTGGCTCAGGACCTCTGTCTGTGCTGGTGTCATCGCTTTCGTTGCTCTGGCTGCCGTTTTCCAGCAGGGCGTCTTCTTCTCGCACCCCTTTAGCGTTGGCGCGGGACTCCAGCACCACCACTTCCACCCCGACACCGTCAGGTCCCAGGAAATCCGAGGGCTCCACCAGCTGCCCTCGGTCTGGACTGGCAAGGCAGTTCATGGGCACCGTGGGGAGCACAGCCCCGTTGGCCTGGTGGGAGTCCTTCTGCTCCGGCTTGGCAGACATGCTGCAGAGAGGCTCTCCTGACCCTCGGCTTGGTGGGCCTACAGCCAGCAGCTGTTCCAGGAGAGATCTTTGGCCAGGGCCTTACACAAATGGCCCTTCCAGCATCTAGAGGCCACCTCTCCTAGCCCTGCTCGCCCGCCTTTGAGTGCAGAGACTGCTCCCGCAGCAGAGATCCCCATCAAGCAAAGTCCAGGAATGGGGGACACCAACAACTGAGCTAGCAGAGAGCGCAGTAGGAGCTGTGAGCTACAGCAAGCTCACTCCAGGTCTCCTTCCCTCCAGTGCTGTGTGGTACAGCAGCCACCGAGATGGGATCCAAGCTCTTCTTCTTCGATGTGTGACCCTTTAGCACATCTTTCTCCAGGTCTTCTTCCAGCAGACTGCTGTGATGGGGCACACAAGGCAGAGAGAAAAACAGATGAAATAAAGACCACGGAAGAAAAGGGAAGCTTAAAGGAACCAGAGGGTAGATACAAGAGGGACTGGCTTTCAGAGACAAAGTTCCCCCAATCCAGAAAAGCTCTTCTTACTACCGGGGCTCTGTTAGTTTCCCTGGTAGCACTTCTCCTCCGCAGAACTTGAGTCTGGAGGCTCCTGCGGGCTTTTGCTCCGTTTCAGCCTGTTCTGCGCTCTCTGCCAGAACAGCCAGCAAAGCTAGCAAGCTCCAAGTGTCACAACCGTCCTCCTCTTCCAGAAGGATTTCTCACCTTACAGCGCGAGGCAAGAAGAGCTCTTATTTAAAGTAACAGCAAGCTCCCAGTTAAGGTTACTTACTGCGCCGAGCAGGCTGCGGGGCAGGAGCTGGCATCGGGACAGCCTCACACCTAACATCCCTCTCCAGAAGCCCGTCCTTCACCTGAAACACAGGGGGAAAAAAACGCTCCGTTGGGCTCTGCGGCTGTCGGCACAGCGCCCCGTTCATCCCGCAGCATCCCCCTCCAACACACGACACGTCGGCAGCCGCGCCGCTGCCCCGGCCTCCCCTCGCAGCCCCGGCAGGCACCGGGAGGGGGGCCGTGATGCGGTGCCGGGGGCCGAACCCACCCCCCCCGGGGACAACGGGCTCGGCCCGGAGCTCCCCGCCCCGCCTGGCTGCCGCAGCCCCGGCAGAGCCCCGAGCACCACCGGGCAGCGGTAAGGCTCCGCCAGCCCCCCCGGTCTACCGCAACCGGGGAGCGGCGGCCCGGGGGTGCAGCGGCGGCCCCGGGGAGCGCTGCCCGGCCCGGCCCCCAGTCCTCCGGCCCGGGACTGCCCCGCGCCCCAGCCCGCCCGGTGCCGCCCGGTGCCCGCTCCGCACCCGCCGCCGGCTCCGCTCCGCTCCCGCGCCGCGGCGCGCCCTGACATCACCGCCCGCCACTGCTGGCCCCGCCCACGCGCGCCGCGCGGCGCCGCCATTGGTCCGGGCGCGAGTGGCGTCACGCGCGGCCCCGCCCCCCTCCTCCCGGCTCTGCTGCCCGCGCAGAGGGGAGGGAACGCCCGACTGAGGGGCGGGGCTTAAATGGGCGTGGCTCGTGGGGGCGTGGCCTATGGCGCGAGCTGTCCCGCCAGGCGGGGGCTGCGCCGCGGGGCTCCGAATGAATGAGGGCGGCTCCCCGCGCCCCCTTTCCCTTCGGTTTCCTTATTTTGGGCTCAAGCAAAGCAGCACGAAGGTGGCTCGGATAAAACCACTGCGGTGTCCCCGTTGCCTCAGGCCCTCACACCTTTGCAGTGAGGCTCCCCTACGAAAGCCGAGCTCCCGGAGCAGGCAGCAGTGCTGCTTTCACCGCGCTGCGGTAACTGGCGGAAGCGCACTGGGTTTTGTGCCTGTCTGCTGCTGCCCGGGCCACTTGAATGCAGTATTTCAGAGGATAACGAGCACTGGCATTAATTTAACCCTCACGACCTCCTGATGAGGCACTGACAAAGAGACACAGAGGAAAACTTGGGACATACAGAGATGATGCCTTCGCTAAAGCGGCAGCGCAGTTCCACACTCCTGCAGCGGGCTGGGAGTGCAGTCCCAAATCCCGTCTCCAACCCTACCCTCTGTTTTCCTTTGTCCAAACAAACCTGGTCTCTAAGGCTCTCTTTCCGCCTTCATCTTTCCTTCCTGACTCGGAAAATCCACACCTCCCCCGGAGCAGCCGTTCTTTCCCCACCCCCACGAAAACAAGGCCCACCAAAATGTGACCTTGTTGATTAACACTCGGCCAGCTGCACGCTCAGGAAGTGGAAGCGTGAAGACAAAAGCCGCATGAGACAAGAAAACAGAAATAGATAAAATCCCCACCAGCTCGCTGACGCGCAGAGATCAGAAAGGCAGAGGATGAAAGGGCAGGAAATGGGCTTCCAGTTGCGGGGCAGCAGGTACCAAAGGTAACGAGTCCTCGGAAAGGAAAAAATTCAGCGCTGAGCTGCAGCAGGTCATGGAACCGCGTGCCCGTGTGCTTTACAGCAGCCACATGACTTTGGCACTGCCACGCTGCCACAGAGCACAATTTTGGCCTGAACGGCCCAAAGGTGTACGGCATAATTTTCGCCTTTTCATCGAAGGATCCAGCAAAACAAAGTGATTTGGCCAAAGTCATTCAAAATAAAAACCTATCATAGAGTTTGACAGTGTCCTAAGAAGTCCAGACCCTTTGCTGTCTGTTCTAGCTCCACCGCTGTCTGCCACAGATCCAAATGCTGACTTGAATCGAGTCCCAGCCACCTCTGACCAAGGAAGCCAGGGGAACCTAGCTGTTAACTTCTTGTAACCAGGAATCTCAACACAGAAACTGAGACCAAGTAATTATGGATAACGACTTACCCCTACAGATGTCAGTCCTGAGCAAAGCAGTTCAGGAAGGCAGGTGACATCAGAAGCTGACCCTAATCTGGTCCTGACCTGGGAGCCACAAAGGTCTGTTTTACCAGCCTGGAAGCAAACAAAACCCATCACCATCCTTTTTCCCCAGGCCCAAATGCTCACCTCTCGCAGCTGCGTTCGCGTGTCACCCGCACGCTGTGTGTGCTGCAGCAAACACAGGTCACCCCCAGTCAGGTACGTCCCTAGGGTTTGGGTTTTTTTTTGCCACGTGAGGGCACCTGGCAGAGGGGAGCTGGAAGTCCTCACTTCCTGCGTTCCGGGAGGCCAGCGGTTCCTGTGTCAACAGCTGCTGCCCCAGCGATAGCATGGACACCTGTCACGGAGGGACCGAGGACACGCCTCGCACTGCTGCTTTGCTCCGGATGTAAGCTGTAAGCTCATTTATATTCTGAGATCGGGCCGAAAAAAGGACTGACATCACAAGGCTGCTGGGATGGATCAAGGAGACTCACCTCAACTCCCCACTACATCCTGCTCCACAAAGATCCTTCCACTTCCCGAAAGATGAGACACTGGATTGATGCTGGTGTCTGAAAACTGAGCAGTACGGTAATAACACTGCTTAATTATCCAAGTGACTTGGAAAGGCAGAAGTGCTCCGGGGCTCATTACCACTCCTGAGTACTTCCACAGCTTGTCGGGCGGGCTGAAATCAGACCCATACCGACACGAGACTAAGACCAGGAGGTAAGCCAGTAGGTTTACAGGTAGGTTAGACACGTACATGCCTGCTGTAGTGACTGCAGCACAACTAAAATAGGACGTGGATAAAACCTTCTGGTTCTTTCCTGTGGGCTTTCTGGAAGAATTCATATCCCTTACTCAGGCCATTGGATCAGTCTGTGATAACAGCCTGCTGCTGCTTTTCTCTCTAATCATCTTTATCAAACAGAAAACATGAAAAAAAACCCCGGTGTAGCTGTGGTAACTGGACAGAGAGCTTGTAGAGAGCCTCTGCACTGACAGAGTCAGCACAGTCACCAAGCAAAGGATTACTGCCACCAGCTAGAAGGAGCTTTTTGATTGCTCAGTTAAATAACTGAACTGCAGCCAGGCTCCTCCATGTGGCTGGCTTTGTAGTGCAAGCTCAGGCACAGCGTTCAAGTGATCTGAGTGTTTACAGGCCGACAGTAAATCACGCAATTATGGTGGATTAAAATTATAAAAGAAAAGATGTGCGAAAAGCCACCCAGGATGTATTTCACAGCCTGCATGTCGCTTCTCATATCCCCCTGCCCAGGCCTGGAGCAACACGCAGGTAAATCCATCAGGACGAAGCACATTCTCTCTTTGTCCCCCCCCCCCCCCACACACATTAACCACCCTTCCATGTGGTCATTTTCCTTCCTGCTGAGACCTGACTGCAGCTTCCTTTGGGGCCCCCCCTCCCAGCTCTGAATCAGCCGGAGCGGTCTCTGCTGCGCGAGGCAGGTCCCTCCCTTCCCCGCCACGCTGAGCTCTTTATCTCTGCTGTGGAACCGGAAAGCGGAGCCGAGCCCCCCGCACGGCAACTCACGATGACACAGCCTTCCTTGTGGCGTTCAGCTAAGGACAATAACTCCCCGGGCAGTGCTGCTGAATGCCTCTAGGCCTTGCTACGAGCAGTGGTATTTGCATGCCAACATCTCTCGGTGCTGTACCAGAGCCCTCAGAGGTCACGGCAGCAGCATTTCTTCAAGCAGTTATCGTGAGGGCCTGAACTCGGGGACCAAAGTGACAAACACGTGCCTGTAAAGGCTTCAGCATGCCAGCCTCATCAGGGGAGCCGCAGATGAGGACTGCACACGTCGGCAAGGATCCGTGCAAGGATCTGTGCCCTGAAGCCTGCTGAAGGTCGGCACTGAGGGTCAGAGGCTGAGCTGCAGGTGAGGAACAGCTTCTCTGTAGCGGCCGGGGATACTCCAGGCTCCTCAGTGAACATCTCGCTCTGTGCCACTGCTAAAACTAGAGCTTGGTAGCACGGCCTGAGCTTTCACAGCACCTGCTCGAGAGAATGGATTCACCAGTTCTATGAAATACCAAACAAAATAGCCAAAGAGGAGCCAAGAATGCAAGTGACATAGACAAGAGGGGAGGAAACAACTCTGTAAACACCTTGTTCCTGCTTTCTCCTCCAGCGCCGTGCCTGAACTCCCCATGGTCACTCAGGCCTCAAAATAAACCAGGCCCTTTTAAATAGATGCTGGCAACAGAGCTTTCTTTAGAAAATGCAGGTGTGGAATGTGACCTTCTCTCCATCCTAGTACAGACCCACATGACCCCCAATCAGCTGGGCTGCTAGCAAGCAGGCTGCTGCGGCTGGCCAGCTCCAGAGCTGTTACTTTGAGTAACTGCTGTCAGAAGAATGGCAGCTTTGTGCACTTGGCTACAAAGGTGAAGAAGGAAGTTGCTCTGACTTAACACAGGAACACATTAACACACTCAAACTGGGCTACTGATAACAACGTTCAAAAATGCTATGGGATATAATGCCAAGTTAGGCATCTCCAGAGCAGAAAATCAGGCTTTTACTTCTCTGATGAATCAGAGGTAATTGCTCTACATGCCTAGAACACAGTGACTCATTACAAAAAGCGAATAAACCAGAGCTAGCAATCCGTGTTGTCATGATGTACTTGACATTATCAAGTAACTACTCATGCAAGGCAAAGTTGTGTATGATCTTACCAGAAAAGGCCCGTGCATCATCCTTACATTATTCACATTATTCACATGATGACACTAAGATTTCAAATACCACTCAAGATGAGAGACGTTCTTTGAGGACATACCACAGGAACAATAAAATGGGGTGGAAAGAAAACCGTTCTGTCAGGAGAGGTGTGCAGCTACCAAACCACTGAGCAACCCTTCGGAATTGTGCCAGACAAGCATGTCACGGCAGCTAGCGAAGTGAGACAGAATACAAAGGGCAAAGCTGCTGCACAGAAGTGAAAGCAGAGATCATTACCAGAAATGACTGGGAAAAATCAGGAGAGGTGAGGAATGTGCTTTTCACCATTGGATCCTGGGGGATAAGGCCTGCTTAAAGCACTGAGTTTAGAGGCTTCAGCTTGCAGTAAAGCTCTGTTGAACATTCGCTCGCTGCAGAGGCACTGCATGACTTCAGCACTGGCTGACGAGCAGCACTTAATGAGGTTCTGCAACAAACTGCATTAATGAAATCTCATGGCACGCATTTGCACGGTACCTGCCAAAAACAATTATGCCTTCCCAGCACTGTTTGCCCTTCTCTCTTCCTTCAGCGGCAAAATGAATCTTCAAATGAACGGCCTTTAAAGAAACAGTCCTCACCAAAACACAAGAGATGTTGCCCACAACACCAGCTTCAGGTGCGTCAACCATTCCTCTCCATTTTGTATCATCTGCAGTCTTAATTAGGATGTGCTCTGTCTCATCATCCGGGTCGCTAACGAAGATGTTAAACAGTGTTGGCCCCCTGCAGCCATGGTCAAAGCGAAGGCTTTAGACTCAGCCCTCTTTATTGAGACTTGTCAGAGGGAAGCTTCCCTCCAGCTCCCACTCCCGGGGACGTATTTTATTCTGTGCTGTAGCCTGACAAATCACTTTTGCTGTGTATGCAACACAAATTTGCAAGAGAAATGACACCTCCACAAAAGAGCTACAGACATGTGGCTAAACAAATTAGCGACGTTAGGGCACACAGACTAACTAAATGCAACAAACCATGAAAGACCCAAGCTATTTACTACCCAGTAATGCATAAACAGTTAGTTAATTTTTCTACGAAAATAAAGAACACCAGGAAGGGTACAAAGATTAAAGCAGGCTGGAAAATATGTGGGTTTGTTTTGATGGAAACTTTATGGCTTGCTCCAGTGCAGAATCAGGTGTGGAAATGACTTCATTGCAATTATAAAGTTACATTAAGAGACTAAGTAATAATCAAGAAAAGAATCTGCATTCCTTGTTTTATTAGACAAAAATGCCAATCTGGTTTCAATTATTTAGTAGGTTGATACAACTTTAGCCCATTGGCCACGCTGATAAGATCAGACAGCAAATAAATAGAGAATGGTGAATGGAAATAATAGGAATCACAGTTCCACCACTGTTTTTCAGGATCATTTCAGGGTATTTCCCGTACATTCCAGCACATTTTACAGTATGAACTGAAAGCAGAATAACCACCCGTTCCAGTGTTTAACTGAAAAATACACACATCTCTGCAACAGTGCAACAGGACAAGGTTTGCCTCCTTCCTTAGCACAGAGCCTGCATGTCAGTGCAACAAAGCAGTTTTCGCACAGTCTTTTCTTTGGCTAACATCTAGTTCTTAATTGTTTAATGAATATCAATAACTCTAACTAGAGACACTATGAAGGCCAAAAGAATACTTAACCCTTTAACGCTAACACAGATGGGCATGCTAGTGCAAGAAGAAATAAAACAGAGTAGACAGGCTATTGATGTTGGCATTAGGGTTCCCAAAGAGCTGAGTCAATAGAAGTGGCAGGCAAAGTGAAAACTGTTAGCACAGGCCGTGAAGGAACAGAGAAAACTCTGCTCCCACCAAACAGGAATAAACTGAAGGGCTTCACCCTCTTTCACAGCGAAGTCCTCAGAGGAAGAGAAGAGAAATGTACACTACAGAAATTGATTCAGTGAAAAAAGAATTTGTATGAGCAGACAAGACTGATTTAGTTTCTTTTTTAAAGTCATGATTCCTTGCTCTGACACAGCTGCATAACACACCCTGGGGGTCTCACCAGAGAGGGAGAGGAAAAAAGTCACAGAAAAGACAGGCAGAAAAGTTTTTAGCACCTCTGAGATCAGGGCAACATACTGTAAAGCAACATAGCTAGAACTCCTGAAGCTCAGTATTTTAAGCTCCAGTCAGAAGTCAGTGCATGCATGGGAGAAATGAACAGTATCAAGTCGATTCTGACACAGTAAATGCTGGTTGAGAGAATCACCTGGGGAAGAAGCCCACCCCATAAGCAGTGCAACAAACTCGGTGCAACTCTACCCAGTTACATCAAACCTACACCCCTTCGTGTACCTTTTACACGAGCTTCTGACAGACGTATCATTTGTGAAAATCAATTAACCATAAAAGAGGAGTTTGTCAAAAGCACACACAAGAAGATTAGCTTCTTATAACGATGTACAAGTGACTGCAAATTATAGCCTAGATTTTTAAGTGACTACCTATTTCACAGGCTTAAAGATTAAAGAAAGTGCTGAAAAATTTAATACCTTCAGATTAACGGCTGCTTGTAAGATCAGGGAGGCACAGAAATCTGGGTTATTTGTTGTGTTTTATCTGTGTTCTTATGGCTTTACAGCAAACCGTACATTTGGCTAACTCATTGACCTGCAGTTTTTCCATCTGTGTGCCAACCACAATATGTAAAAACGCATTCCTGACATTGCTCCATATGCAACGCACAACTGCTGCTTACGGCCCAGACCTCTGTCATCCCAGAGTCCACCTCAGGAGCTGCTCCTCTCAGGCTTTTGTCTCACAGCTCATGGGAGTTCGCGTGAGGCTCCGGAAGCTTGTCAATATCGCAGTTCTTAATCAGCTGAAAGAGAAACTCGACCTGTTTCTCGTAATTCTCAACCGAGATTCTCTCATTCAACCCATGGATCCTGGTAGAGAGAGAAGAATGTTTTTCATTGCAGTGTGCATTTTTGACCCACCTGCATACATCCAGCATCCTACTTGCCTGTAAATAAATGAATGCACAGCATAAAAATGCAGCAATATATGACAAGTACTGCTACTGCTATGTCTGTTCCTCAGGTTAATCAAAATAACTTACTGATTTTAAGGCTCAGAGCACAAAAACTAAGCTAGGGGTTTACATGGAAAAAGAAAAAAACATTATTTCAAGTCTCTGTCCAGCTCTTGGCCCTTTATGTCACAGTCCTGTACAGCTACCAAAGCACTCCAGTAACATCTGCACCCCAATAAAACGAGGACTCTCTTACATAGTAAACAAAGAAACAAAGCCTTGCATGTTGATGTTCTTTGTTACCTCTTTACCCCAGGAAACTTAATTTCTAACTTTAAAGAGCAAACAAATTCACGGTGCCATGTGTCCAAACACAGGGATAAATCTCTTACACTACATAAAGGATCCAGTCAGCCTCACTGCATCGCCACGCTACTCAGTGGGACACCTGAATGAGGCCTTGTTCACATCTGAAGTAAAGAAGAGTGAGGGCTAACACTCTCCCAGTGTAATTATCATCCCCTATTTGTGCAGCACCCAAACATGCAGGAAATGAGCGGCCTTACAGAAGGCGCGGCAACAACAACACCATGCCAAGGTATACAAGGCTGGGTTTCCTTCTGCCTAACGCATATCGATTTTCTCTTTCATTAGTCCCCACCCCTAACAGCTGCCCACATGCAGAAAGAATAGAGTACCTGGGAAGATCATCTGACTGCAAGATCAGTGGGTTAAATCGATAAATGGCATTTGTGACGTTAGTGAAATGCCTGCTGTCTGTGTTTCCGATACACGTGCCTGGAAAACAAACCTCAGGTTTACTGGGCATGAGAGCAGCAACTCGATGACACACACTTTTCCCAGGAGAAAGGAAAGGCATCTGACAACCGTTCTATTTGACTCCTAGCTACACCAAAAGCAAAATCACCAAAAAGTTTATTGGGACACCCTGGAAGAACGTTCTCTCCTTTATGAACAGAAGGAGCTGAGCACGTGATTCAATCATGCAAAGAACAGCTATGATACTCAGCCTCCACGGAAGTTTAAGCTTCAAACTGCAGCCCAACAAACAGTACAGAAATAGGAAGGAGCCGCGAGCAAGGGAAGGGGCTGGGATCGTAAGGAATAATACAGGAAGGCAGGAATGGCTTTGCCAGCTAAGAAAACAATAAAAGAAGAGCTAAAGAAAGACGACCTCCTACTTTCCCTCACAATTCCTTTCTTCTCTGAAGAGATTCCTTTGTATCTGCAGAGAGTTAAATTCAAGGCTCATTGTTTCTGTCAGTTTCCTGTTTGCTTTTTTACTTCCACTACTAAAAAAACAACATAAAACGCTAAAACATAAAGAGGGAACTGAGTAAAGGAGGAAAAAACAACTGTTTCCAGCAGTTAACAGCTGGGGTGGAGAAATACACAGCAAATGGAAACAAGGCAATATTGGGGGGTGGGGGCAGAGAAAAGCAGGGCGGAAGCTGGAGCGGAAACAATAATCATCATGTGCTTGCTGTTACCTGGAACTACACTGTCAACATTTGGGAAAGTGTCCAGAATGGTTCTTTGAAAAACATGGACTCCAAACGTCTGGTCATCCCACGGACTGACGGGAAGCGGGTCAAAGGCCTCTACTACATCAATCTTCACTCTGTCATCAGCAACAGTGTTTCTAACTATCTCTAGCACCTAGGGTAGACCACAGAGATTAACAATAATAAAAAAAAGAAATGAGAGAGCACCCCTTCTAAATATCAGCGTAAGTTCCACCTTGCAGAAAATATTTGTCTATGAACTGCCAACTTCGGCTCCAAATACAGATGCATAATTAGAACTGAAACTGTGTGCCAGTCTCTGTTCTTTTTCACTGGATGGCTGATACTTCATCTAATACTTTTGGTCCAGTGGAATCAGACGCACATCACTGTCTCTAGGTGCTCCTAAACTGCTCCAGCCCTGAATGGCATGTTGTCAGCCTGCCCAGCTTGGTAGTTGGGTCACCTAAGTAAACACAATCCAGAAAAAGCTTCCAGAGAAGAGAAACTTTCAAAGGTTTCCAAAGGAAAGATATTGTTTACTGATAACGTATCGCAGCTCAACTTGGCTGGACAGGCACACCATTCCTACTGAAGTGTTCAAGACCCCCATATTCTCACAGATCCCAAGCCTTCAGTTTAATTCCATTCCATAATCACAACTGTGCTCTTTGGCACAAGAAAATGTCTGAAATCTACTCAATGTAACTGCAAGGCACAATTCCAAGTGTGGTCTGCCTCTTGCTCTGTGCCACAGTCAGAAGACGCTTGGAATCTATAGAGCGTTTCTGAGAAGGTTGTTCTGAATAAACTCTATTGCACTTGGAAACAAAAAAGTAAGTTATCCTAGATGAGAGGAAAAACCTAAATAATTGTGCAGGCAGTAACTACCTCAGTGGCCTTCTCTGCAGAGTGGATCCGGAAATTCGCAGTTGCTTTTGCAGAAGATGGGATGACATTTGGCTAGGGAAAAAAAAATACCAAAACATAAAAGAAAGATAAAACTGATTAAAATGCCAACTGCAAATTCAAAAACTGCTCAAACCACTCCAGGCCCCATAGATCGATGCATCACTCTGCTGCCACTAACATAAATGTGACATCTTCCTGTACTCGATATTCAAACACTGCACATCTCATTTATAATGCAGATAACTACAAAAAGCAATATTCCTTGATTCAACAAAAATGAAGTTAACTGTTATATAGAAGCCTTCCTCTTGAGATGAGACACCTCCCTTCAGAAACCTTATATTGAGAAATTTTAGGAACTTTTTGAAACAATATTTTTGGTTTATTGTTCCATTACTTTTCCAAGCATGACACACCTAAGTCATTTAAGTATGTTACTAAGGACACATAACTCTTCTTTTCGACAGAATGAATATTTATACTTTTGTCAAATTGTAAAGGTATGATCTTTAAAATAAATAAATAAACCAGGGTGTTACTTCTCTCCCAGCCACTTAGTGTCACTGTTCAGCCACTGTATCATTGCTTTGAGCAACAGATTTCTTCAGGGACACATCAAATAGCCCATTTATTTTCCAGGGTTATAGTATTTTTGGACAGCTACACCACTTTCTCAGGGCAAGATGTGGCTCTGTCAGCCAGAACTTGTTTTCTCTCAGTCCAAGGTGCATGCTAACCCTACTCAAATGATGGTAAGCCTGACCTATGCTCACAAAAGCAAGACCCCATGTAGGCTAGGGAAGTGTTTACGGCTGTGACAGTTTCACCTACTGCCAACAGTACTTTGTTTACATTTTAGGATGGACAAAAACCATATAACCTTAATAATGGTTTACAGAAGTCTCTCTGTGACAGACGTCAGATATTGCAGAAACTACAAAAAAAACAAACATAAAGCTACCTTGATTCCTGCGTTAAACATTGTGACTGCTGTAGTAGTTCGAATCAAGGCATTGGTGGAAGGTTTCCAGGCAAGAACTCTTACAAAAAGAAAAGAACCATTTTTCAAAGACATTTAATTTCTACACAACATAAGCACCACAGTTACCCAGGCAATAAGCTGAATTAAGGCCTACTCTCAATTATCAAATTGGTTATTAACTGTAAAGCACTGACTTTGTCTATACCATGAAATGATGTAACTGTTTTCCTGGGAAGACCAGAAATAGCTGCTGGTCTTTCATCTTTTAAGGGTGAGACTATGGGAATATTCAGCAAGGATACGTTTTCTTACCTGCTGACAATAGGTGAAAACAGCCATAGATTGCTCATGACGATGTTGAGAGGAAAATTGAACTAAATGGAAGAAACAAAACCAGAAATCAGTAAATTTCTGGTTTTCAAGAAGACAACACAATCGTTTTGCTATGGCTGAAACAAAGCCAGCAGGAACAACTCTCTTTACGGGAGAAATGCCAGCGTAAGTCTTCTCCTTTCCAAGAATTACATAACTATGCTCTAAGTTCATATGGGTTACTCTTCACTTATTAATAGGAAAATCTGGGAACGAAATTATAGTTCTTTCCTCACCTCTGATGCAAGGTGCTCCATAGTCATGAGTTCTGGCCCATGGCCAAACAGATTGCGCATAGGATTTTGCTCCAGTCTACGGCAAAGCACATCGACATTTGAAATTTAAAAAACCTTTGGCTGTTATTGCTCCAGAAGGCTGAGGGGAGTTTGATTTCTGAAACGCATCCATGTACTTGAGATGTAACCACACATTCCTCTCCTGGCAAGTACATCTGCGAGTACAGCTCCACTATACATTTCTGAGCATTCCAGTCACACGTAAAGATTTTCTTTCATGATCAGCTGAAAAAATGTAAAAGCCTGACTCTTATAAAGAATACATGGAGATCTAGAAAAAAATGACACCAAATTCTGTTATATCTGTACATACAAGACTTTTCTGAAATATATATTTACTAGCCAGTTTGGTATCTACAGAGACACGTAATGAGAAGATTTAGTCAGCTTCAGGATGCAACATTCTGACATTACATCACATTCATTGGCTTGGATAATTACCAGCTAGAGGCAGCAGGTATATGCAAGAATAAATTCCAGAGAAATTCTGCAACCCAAACAAAGTGATCTGCACAGTTACAGAGTAAATTAGGACAGACATCAAGATGTAGCAATTGCCTTCGTTTTAAAGGCTCGAGAGATACTAGGCGCAGCTGAAGTGAAACGGTACTCCAGACATTTGGCAATTGTCCCTTTGCTGGGGATTGCATTTCTGCTCTTCAAAGTGAGCTACAAACTTCAGTTTCAAATACACAAGGGGAATTTGTAAAATACTCTAACCACAAATATTACAAAAGCAAGTCAAGTATCAGTGCCTTAGGAACCTGCTTGACTGTCTTTGCTGTTAGATGACAGGGAAGCTCTCACCTGGACATTGCTGCTGCAAGAATGCCAATACTCGTCTCCTTAGGAGGAAACGATGAATGTCCTGGCTCTTTATCCACGGTGAAGTTCAGTGTTATTGAACCCTTTTCAGTGATAGCAATTCTGATCAATGATAAATAAATGCATGGTTAATGCAACTCCAAATACACATGCACAGACTACAGGTAAAAGCAAACTAGTCTGCATATTTTTTAGTGTCATATGAAACACTGTAGAAGCAGCCACAAATTCTTAACAGTCTTTAAACATTTGGAGGTCTGATGTCTTGGCTTCTTCTCCAGCAAACAGACTCTACAGCATATAATTAACACGCTTGCACCAACTAAGCAGAACATTCTGCTTTTGTCAGCACAGCTGTGGTGGACAGCAAGCAAACTGGAGGTCCTTTGACTGCTGTAGTTCAGGCAACGCCAACACTACCACATGCCTTGAAAACATTTTGGTGACATTAGAGAGGTCATTTCTCACAAATTAACTCTTCAAAATGGATCGCTTTCATCATCATGAATGTTGTTCTCTTTTACTTACAGAGCTACTGGCTTCTTCACTCCTGCAATGATGCCTTCTAGGATGGCACTCCCCTCATCCAGTAAGAAGGAAAGTTTCACTCCCCTAGCTTCCAACAGAGCTGCAATCTTCATCGCTCCCTTCCGACCGAACACCTGTGAGAATCCAGTCAGGGGAAACGGCCAGGTTAAGCCACACCACTGGGAAGAATACTGGAAAACATCTTTCTGTTGACAGTGACCAGTGCTATAATGCAAAGAATGCAGGAAAACTCCTAATGAGCAGTTCTAGAGCAATCTGTCAATACGATTCTTACTAGCAAACTTCATTGGAGATTGCTAATGGATTTCTATCCATACTGAGGAACTCTCTCATTCACTAGTCACTTAATGTTGCTTTGAATCCTATTTGCTCTTGGACACAATGGTATCCCACAGCAATAAATTCCACAGATTATTTAGAGATACTTGTAATTTTAAAGAGATTCTTGTTTTAATTATTGACAATTTTTTGTCTTCATATCATGACAACGAATAAATGAAGCATCCTCATCTGTCTCTTTGTACCATTTACTAGCAGGTACACCCACAACAAAAACTGAGTATTTTTCTTAGCTCTTCCTGATCGTTTAAAACAACCAAGTAAATCTTGGGCCAGCTTGCCATGACTTATATGCATTCCAAAATGCAACTCCTGCTCACCTTCCATGTCTGCAACAGAAAAGAACTTGAAATAACACTCCACTGTGTTCTTTGCTCATTACCAAATCCTCTGTCAATGTCACTTAAAGCCAAACAATCAATATATAACTACAAGCATGTGCCTGACAGTATCTACCCGCATAACAAAGAAAACCAGGAAGGACTTTACAAGAGAACAAGGTTTAAAAAATAAGCCTTGTTATGTACATGACCAATGCAAACAAGCAGTTATTTAGATGAAATGAAAGAAAATACCTCTTCATCATGTCCAATGCCAACATAGAAAGATCTGCGGGGTCTGTAATTTCTTCTCAGCAAAAATTCTAGAGCTTGCAGAATACCCTGCAGAAAAACAAACAAAAAAAACAACAACCACAGAGTATTTTACTATTCTCTGGTGTTAGTAGGAGAATAATGCAAAAGAACGTAACGTAACAGAAAAGAAATATGATGCGTTCCCAGCCCTTAAGGAGACTTTGTCCCGTTCACAATTGAGCATTTATTTCCACAACTCCTACTGGTGATATTCATATTCTCAAATAACGCTTAAGACAGTGTGCTACACAGTGTCAGCGTGCATACACAACATACAGTACGGGCTTGTTCTTGCTCCTCACGAAGTCAGTGACAAACTGCACAGGAAGCATGACAGAGTTATAATCATCCAGGGAGCTCACTGTTCCTTTAAGCTGTCTATCCTACACAGCCTAGCGCTGACGTGAGCTACCAATTCCATTCATTTTAATGAGCAGCATGTTTCGTACCAAGAGTACCAACGTAGAAACAGAAGAACGAAAAACTTACCCTGAAGAATAAGAAATTAAATCTACCATTTGCTGGATTTTTCTATTTCATCTGTTTTTTTCAACTCAACCTACAGATTTTTTTTTACATTTTAGCAGGGTATATATATATATACTTTACCTTTATCTTGCCAGCAACCATTTTGCCTTGTTCATTGAAAGTGTTGATTTTTATTGCCCATTTGCAGGGTTACTTGTGCCGTTCACAATGGGAGTATGAAAACAAAACTTTAAGTTGCAAGGCCTTGAAATTGATAATTAAACAACTTGAAGGAACTCTCTAGGAGCATGACATCATAACAAGCAGCCAAACTATCTGTGAAACTCGTTTGCTAAATATCTGATTTAATTCTGTTTTATTCAATAATAAAAGATCACTCCATCTCTAAAAAAAAGTGGGAGAAGATGATAAATTCCTAAGCCCTGCAGTTAACAGCCTGCATTTAAAGAAGGGCAAGAGAGACAGTATGGTAAATCTCTTCCTCCAATCTGCCTTTTTCGGGCTTTTTCTCCCTCTGAAATGACATTAGCACGATGACATACTATGGCAGAGTTTTTGTTATCCAGTGTTCCTCGTCCATAGATGAAACCTTCATGCTCTGCAGCTGAGAAAGGAGGGAAATCCCAGCCCTCGGGGGGGGCAGGCACAACATCCATGTGTGCGAGCAGCATGTAAGGCAGCATTTCAGGGTTAGAACCCTGCACAGTAAAGAGATGGCTGTATTCCCCAACGACTTCATGTCGAATGAACCTTGAAGAAAACACGGCCGGGAAGACTGTTAAGAAGAATAAATAAATAAATAAATAAACACATGAAAAAGAAAAATTAGCAATAATTTCCGATTTTATCACCATGTAGTCCACATAGTAGTTATCCATTTAGCCTCAATGCCCACAACAAACTTGTTTCAGGAAGCAGGCACACAGCTTCGCTTTCACACTTCTAACAATCTAAGCTCATATTTAAGACCTTCCTAAGCAAACCCAGGAACTGTTGTTCACCAGTGCTGCAGCTGTTTTGCAGCAATGATGACACTGAAAAAAAATAGGCTGAAAAAGGGGTAGCCTTCCTCTTATTTATGTATTTTTAATGGCAAAGCCATTTAATCATCTCAAGGACCAAAAAAACAACATTGAAAGACATCTGAACCTTCTCTGTTCTAGCTTTGGCGACTGCTGCACCCAACCACACTGCTGCAGAGGTGACCTACGCATGACATTTTGCCAGTCCTTTCCTGAGGAGAAAAACAAAATAAAAATCTGCTCCACTATATTCAAGAACCACACATATTCTCTTTGATTTCATCACTAAAACAAAGAATTTCATTGCTAAGAATGAAAGTTTAGTACCTTCCTGAATGTACCTCCCAAACTCTGCCATGGCGGTTGCATTTAAGTCGTCTGGAGACACAGAAACAGTTGGGATTTTAACAGCACCTTCAAGGAAATAGAAAATAGAAAACATTTGACACCGAAATCAGTCAAGCAATACTTGAATTGCATTTCAAAAGGAAAAGCAATATTTACATTCCGGAGCATTTCTGAGGCTTTAAATATTAGTTCATAGGGTAGTAAGGGTTACCACTATCAAAAAGACTGATGTACTTCAGCTGAGCTGTGGGCATGCTGCACACCGGTATTTCCCTTCAGTTCCAGCCAAGGTATTTGCGTAGATACTTTATTCGCTAAAGTGAGAAACACTTTAGTTTTTCATCCCAGAGGGCTGAATGATATTATTAGGAATGCTACTGTCCAGAAGCAGCTGTATTTTGTAAGGCGAACTGATCCCGCAGTCATAAATTACCCTGGCAGCTAAAGAAGTAGGTTAATTGGGAGCTGAAGATTCGTTTTCCATAGCAAGTCAGGTGGTGATGTCAAGATTGTTACAGTGCCTTCTTTCACGCTGCTCTAACCCCTTGTGATACATAAACAGAAAAGTCTTCTGGTGCTCTGACTAGCCTGCTCTCTCATTTAACCAGGGCCAGACAAGGCTGCTCTCCAGCACCAAGTCACTGTCCTACAAAACGCAGCTGTAACTTTGTCCCAATCACAGCTGCCTTTCGTAAGAGTATCTGTCAAGGGTGGTTACAGATTCTTTTCAAGGCGGTGTTACTCAAGAAGCAGAACAAAAATAATATCCCTCTTGTACTCTTGTGTTTCTTGATTAAAAAAAAAAGTAAACAGAATTTGCTAGGCAATAGATCGTCCAAATCAATAACACACCAGGTTGACAGGACCCAACCCCTATTTGAGCAGCCAGCGACTACCCCCTTCACGCCAGATTGCGGCTTTCTGCAGAATGGCCAGCTAAATAGCCTCAAACTCCTCTGCAGAAGGCAGCGTGCTAGGGAGAACAAACACACACCGTGACGTTACAGATGGGCTGCGTGCCGGGAAGGGGTGTGCGAGATCTGAACCATAAATAAATAAATAATAGAGACTATAATTAAAAAGTAAAAGAAGAGAGACTCATTTTTCCAGCGGACAAGGAGATGTCTAGCAACTGCCACCACGGGGTGCCTGGAGCAGGCACGAGGGGGAAGTGTGAGAAATAAGTTGTGTGTTTTTGCAATAGAAGGTGTTTCTTGCAGTGCAAATTTCCACTAACCTTGCATGTTCGAAAGTGATTGTGCAGGCATGGCAGGGGCAGGGCAGTGGGGAGGATGTTAAACAGACGAGGGAGAGGTCCCACTGTCCCAAAATAAGGAGGAGAGCACAGAAAAACAGGACAAACAGGGCGAAATCAGTAAAAACAAAAAATCACAGGCCCTCTAGTCAGGAGAGAAGGAAAAAAAAAAAGGAAAAGGAGAAGTTAACGGTTGGTCAAATAGAATTGCACATATATAGTATAGGCATAAGCATCGAGTAGGTTGTGAAGCTGCAGTACTGAGCCAACGAGGCACCAGGGGAGGAACCAAGCGCCGGGCAGCTGGGAATACCAGCTTATGATCTACTTTTGCTTTTTATTCGCCACTGCAATCGCGAATAAAACAGCTCCACAAAGAGCCCGCCTGAGAAAACTGCTGAGGCACTTCTCACCGAAGCGCTGCGGGAAACCGCCACGGTGACAGAAAGCTGGCGTTAGGAGAAGGGCCAGCAGGCGGCCCGAGCACGGGCACTGCTTCCCCCCGGCCCCGGGCCGAGCTCGGCACACCGGGGAGCGGCAGCACCGCCACCCCCTGCCCCGGGGCCGGGCCGCGGGGGGCAGCCGGGAGCCGCCGGGGCCCCCTCACCTCGCAGCGCCTCCTTCAGCTCCAGCCGCTCGCCCGCGCTGAAGGCGGCGGGGCCGCCGCCTCCACGCCGCGCCCACAGCCGGGGGAGCGCCGGGGAGGGCCGGAGGTGGGCGCGGAGCAGGACGGCGGCCGCCAGCACCAGCACGGCCCCGCACAGCCCCAGCCCCGCGGCCCACGCCGCCGCCCGCCGCCGCCTCCTCCACCCGGCGCCGTCGCCGCCCGCCATCACCGGCGGACTCCGGCCCTGCCGCCGCCCGCCTCGCTGAGGGGAGGATGGGCGTGGCCGCGGGCCAATCGGCACGCTCCGGCCCCAGAGGGTGGCCAATGGGAAGGGTTGTCCCGCCCCAAGCTTGCCGCGAGGTGGCTTGGGAGTTGTAGTTCTGCGCCGCGGGGCGTGTGGCATGGCGGAGGTGGGGTGGGGGTGTTTCAGTCTTTCTCCCCTCGGTGAAACGTGGTATTTTTTTGTGGTGAGGGGATGTTTAGGAGCTGTGGCTAAGGGTGTCTGCTGCTCGCTGGGTGCTGAGGGCACGCTGCTGCAAACAATGGGGGGTGTCTCCTCACCCAGCCTTGGTGCCAGGGGGCTGCTCCCAAAAAGGCAGGCGTTTGGGGAAAAAAAGGGTGATTTGAGGAGTAACCCTCACCGAGGGACAGGCCCACTCCTGACAGAGGTTCAAGCCACCTGGTTTCAAAACCCCCACAACCAGCTCCAGCAACATGGCCCTGGGTTTAGCAATTCTTGTCTTCAGAAGTTTTTCCCTGATGTTCAGACCCATCTCATTGCAGCACTGTAAGCGCATTACGTCTCACCCGGCTTCACCAAGAACATTTGTTCCACCCTTCTGTACAATGGTCTTGTACCGAATATAAAGATTTATCCCATCTTTCCATGGCATAAGCATTCATGAAGGGTTAAAGGCCAGCTGGGAGCTGCCACGGAAAGCCTGTGCTCAAATAGCAGAAGAAGCAAGTGATTGTTCACACATTCTTTATTATCAAAAAAAGAACAAAACCAATATTAAATTAAATAAATTACAAACATTTTGAGCTGGTTATACATCATGCATTTATCAGGTAAGGCTTCAGAGCCGTTACACATAAACGTAACTGTTATTTTAAGAGCAGTAAAGGGACACTGGAAATTAAAATTTTCTACCCCAGCATAAATTTGCGCTTCCCTAATTCTTTTGTCCAGGCACATAGAAATGAAGACTTGGAGCTGGCTACATTGTGCCTCCAGGAATATCATCTGTCCTCTGATGTTGCATTTATTGCCGGAACTGGCCCATGGCTACAGAAACGAGGTATCATTCTTCCTGGGCCATCGCGATTGCAAAGCGTGTAGTCAGTGCTGCTACTTGCAAGCCATCTCTCTTGACATTCCACCCATTACGCTTGCAGGAACTTCAGAAAATACAATCTGTTTTTATACATGGTCTGTTGCTCTGAGGCTTCCTGGGTTAGGTCTGGCAGGCCCTGAGAAATCGGTCTCCTATTACTAACCCTGAATGAGGAAGGGGAAATTGGAATTTTTCCTCATGTGAAGCGATGCTACCTCAGAGATACAGAAATATTGATTACTTACTGTGGAATAACTTCTTCCATTGCATCAATTTCTTTGTTGCCTTTTTTTAAATGAACAGATAAAAGGAGCGCTCAGGCAGTAGCAAAAAGACCGTAAGTAGTCACCCTCAGAGATAGTTTAAGATAATTCAGCTCTTGATTGTAACTTGTACAACAAAACACAGTTCTGGAAGAATCACTGCTGTCTCAGATCAAAATAAGTACTATTAGTAGGTGGTTTTTTCTTTCGGGAAACTAACTTTCTTTGGTTTTATTACTCTCCTGCACCACATAATCAGAAACTGAGGTAGAGAAATGGTGACTTAGTTAATGAGGTGTTACATAAAACCAAACCGGCAGGGTTCTGATGCTATTACCTGGAATGGTTGTCTAGCTATGATGGTTCATGAAGCTCTATTTTCCTTAAAAATGGGACATTTGGGAGCTGTAGGGAAGCTCCACTTTCTCTCCCCAGAAAGCTTTCCAGCAATGTGTTAATGAATCAGCTCAATAATGTATATGTACTTCAAAATTGTACATTAAAGCTTGTTAAAATTTTTAATATATTTGAGTAATAAAATAGAAATAACCTTTAAAAATATAATTTACTTTCATTATTAAGGCCACTCTTTATTTTTTTGCATTCATGGAAATATAACAGACCGACCAGTTTTACTTCCATTACTGTTCGGTTTTGCTTGTTGACTCTTGTATTTTATCCCAGCGCTGGAAATACTTTGTAGGAGGATTTGAAATTCAGACAGAAGAAGTTATTTTCATTGCAATTGAAGACACTCGTATGTGTCTTTGTCTTAAATTTTTCATAACCTTATTTTCATAAAAGCCACATTTGAGGTTGAAATGCACTGAGGAAGGGTTCCTTTAACCCTTGGCTTCTGCTTATTTTTTTTCAGGCTTTATATTGTTATCTTGTCATTACTGTCACAACATCAGCACTGGGTAAGAAGGGAAGGCATCAGGAAGGGGAATTAAAATAGCACTTGTTATTAGCATCACTCAAATATAAAAGAATATCAGAAATGCTTAAGATCTCATCTGTCTGTCTCTGGGTTAGTGAGTCAGGCTTGTTTGCCTGAGAGGTAGATGGTCCTGGTAGCATCAGTCTGTGATGAATTTTAATGAAAATTGTCAAACACGCAGTAGAGAATTGTTATGGAAATATCACATGTGAAAAACGTTTTCCCTTGCTGCCTGAGTGACCATTTGAGAACTCATCATCGGAAGCCCTCTGTAGCACAGGGTGTCTTGGGCTGTTTCCTAGTTGCAGGCATAAAAAGCACTGACGTTTCAGTTTTACTGCTCTGGATCTAGGACATCATGAGAAGTGTGCAGAAGGGGCATCCTCCCTGTCCCTGAATCTCCTGCTTGTGATCAAAGTGATTTGGGAAAAAGCGTATCTCCCGAAACACAAATCCATGTGCTGGACTGAATCGTCTAGTTACTGCAGTCCATAAGGAGATGGAAAGAGATGCTGAACACCCTTGAAATTAATGCTTTCATGACATTCACAGTCTAAGAACCATATGTGAAGCCCTGCTCAGTCAGCAGAAAGATGCTTAAAAAACTTCAGAGGGGATTTGAACTGGTCCCTGGGTTTTTGGAACATGCACCCAACCTACTGGGCAGGCAGGCACACGTAGCGCACAGTAGCAAGGAATTCTTACGTCCGATTACAAACTATTCCTATTATTAAGAAAAAAATGTAATCCAGAAAGTAGCCCAACGAAGATAATATACCAAGGTCTTCAGGGTGTGAGAAGTACAGCGATGTTTTGGGGCAGTGGTTCTGGGTCGCTGGGTCGCGCAGGGAGCAGAGCAGGGGCATCGCAGGGGCACAGGGAAGGCGGAGGGGGTGCTGCAGAAGCTCAGGGGAACTCAAAGGTTTGCACCCACGGTGAGGACACCCCAATGACCAGTGCACATATTAAAACAACGTTACCTGACAAAGCTGCACCTTGCAAGACTTGCTTTTGCTCATGATTCAGAACGGCGAAAGGCTCGTAATCATTGCTTAATTTCACTTCATCGGGAAAACAAAGAGGAAGGAAAAGAAAGAGGGGGGATGCCCAAATTATGTAATGCCTGTGTGGGCCAAAGAGTGCGGTTGTGTGAGAAAGGAGAGCACTTGGCAAGAACAACTAATCATCCCGTTATCAAGGCACCTGCCATCAAGTGAACTCGCTTCTCTTCCGTGATCAAGGGGACGGTATTTCCTGAGTTCCTGCTTCCATAGTGTCCCGTTGTCTGCTCCGCCTCTCTGAGCACCAGCAGCAGAGCAGGAGGGAGGAATTTACCAGTTCAAGAGGTGTGAAGGCCTCTTGCTTTGCAAGCTTATTGTATCCCCGGGTGGGAGCGCAGCTCTTCGTGAAGGGGTAGGAGCAAGGAGGCTGTCCGGGAGGGTTTGCGGCACTCTGAGGCTCACAGCGCTGTCTGCGTCTCTGAGCGGAACATGCTTCCAAACATCTCCTGTAGGGCACACAAGGCACGCTGCGTTAGGGCTGGTGCCACGGCAGGGCACGAACCCAGCAAGTGATTCCGTCGCACAGAGAAACACCAGCAGGAGCTCCTGCCCTTCCCTGCCCTCCTCCTCCGGGGGAGGCTGGCGTGGGGAGGCCGCTTGCTCCCTGCTGGTCAAGGTGGCATGGGGAAGGTCGGCACTGGAAGGGGTCTCCTCCCAGGGACCTGCCTCTAGTGAGTGCAGGTCAGTTCTGCTTTAGTAATGTCGGTGCTGAAAGCTTGACTGGTGACCCTTTTTATGGGCTTGAGCGAAACCCAGTTCTCCAAGTTCTCCCCAGTGTGTGCAGGCCATGGGTCTGACTGTGTCTGAGCTGTGTGGCCCAGAATTAAAGGACTCCCCTGAGGGCCTAGCCTAGTTGTTTGTTCACCAAAGCTCCTGCCAGGGCTGCTCATGACAGGGATTTTCAATTATTTTTGAAACTAGTTTTTCAAAGAATTACTATTGCCAGCAATTTGCCTGGCAGCAGTGCAGGGGATGTCCCATCTGATCCAACCCACCCACCACTTCTGGCTTCCACCTTATGTCCACAACAGAAGCTGGGACTAACCTCCTCCAAGTTCTTGAACTCTGAGCTGCTTTCATCCACAGACTCATCATAGATGGAGAGCTCTGTCTGGGTCGGCCTCTGTGCAGGAAACAATCAAATTCTCAAATTAGCAGGGTGCAGGGACAAAAGAAATGGAAGAAATGACTAAGCCAGGCTTAGAACCATTGCATGTGCCCAGAGGGAAATGCCCAGGCAGAAGGGGCACAGGGAGAATCCCGTTTCTGCTCCTTATCTCCTCTGGCTGAGCTGGTGCTTACCTATCACTCCGCAGAGATATGGGATACCTTAACTTACTCTGACGAGATAACTGACTAACACTGCCCTGGTTCCAGCTCCAGTTATCGTGCAATAAACTAATCCATGTTTGGGGAAATAACCTGTCTGACCCTGTGTTGTCAGCATGTGCCACATTCCTTGGCCTTTTCTCCTCCCTCCACGGGAAGCACTCCTGGATGCTGGGGCTGTTCAAGGTGCACGTGCTTTGCCTCCATTTCCGAAGGCCACATTCTGCCCTTGGTGGAGCTGCATGCTCCAGCCAATGCCAAACAGAGGGCACAGACCTGGCATGGCTCTTTTGGCTTCTACAGGCTGGGACAATGTTCGTCTCCCAGCTTGGGCTTTGCAGAAAACATTTACACTTCCAAGTTTCCATTGAAAGCAACTCAGTCAGCAGGGGCTTGGCTCATTTGTGAGAATTAGGATATGAAACATGTTGTTGGATTTAAACCTTCGCCACTTGAGATAAACAAGAAACTTTACCATGTGCAATAACGTGTTGTTATTTTTCCTTTGTGCTGGCATGGTGTATGGACCTGATAGTACAACACTGTGAGATAGAGAAGGAGCAAACCAGGAGCAAATGTTACCTCTTCTAAGATGGGCGGGTGGACGACTTCTTTGATATTTTCCAGTGCAAACAAAACAGCGTCGTGGATCGTCAAAAAGATGTGGTTTTGGTCCAGGCCTCCTTCTTCAAAGACTCCACCTGTGCTAATGTCGTTGTACACCTGAGCTGAAGAAAGGAAGGGTACGTGAACCAGGACGAAACCAAAGAAGGAAGCCTTTGAAAAAGAGCATGGCTGATGGTGGTCCTCTGAGCTAAAGCAAGGCCAGGATGCATAAGGAAGAAAGGTTTGCTGCAGAAATTACTCTATTTCTAGTCTGTTTTTCTATGTATTAAATATGGAGATTTTGCTATCATATCACTTTCCAAATGAAAAAACCTATTTCACAGACAGAGAACTGTGTTTCTCCTTCCTTTCTTCCGTTCTTTCATCTGTTCTGATTTGATCTAAAAAGGGGATGACAGCTAGTATAGTTTGCGTAAAGAAAAAAAAAGAAAAGACCAAAATGGGGGAAGGTCACATGGAAATGTGCTCTTCATGGATTCTTACCATGCACGTTGGCCAGGAACACTTTAATCCCAATCTTCTGGTAACTGGAACACAGCTAGAAGAGATGGGAGGGGAGAGAGAGGATTAATAACACTGCTGCTCCAGCTTTGTGTTTGTACATAAAGTCTTATCCAAGGCTTTACACGTGTCCTGGGAATGCTGAAGGAGAAACTCACACAAACCTTCTATTGAGGAGGGTAAACACCTTTATCTGCACTGCACAAGGGAGTGGAAGGTACCTGGGTGGTAAGCAGCTTGTCTGTGTTCGCAGCAGAGGACTAACCTTGCCCAGTGCTTTTGTGCCCATGAGGTCAACAAAGCACACCCCGCTCATGTCCAGGATGATGGTGTGGAAGCTGACATAGGGCGGTGCCGTGGCCATAGGGTCAACGTCTGCTGTGGGCATGATGCTGAAGGTGCTTCCTTGCAGGCTGGTGGTGCTGCCCAGCTCCCCGGAGCTGTGCACCTGCCCGGCGCCGTTGGCAGGCGGGCGGAACGTGACGTAAGAGATGCTGGCACCGTTAGCAGTCGTCTGGTTGTTGTTGGTATCCGTTGGAGAGGTGCTTTCAAAGTCTTTCTGGAGCTCTTGCAAAGACAAGGTCTAGAGGAAAGCAGAGGCGCATGGTCAGGGTAGGATTGCTGCTGTTTTTGTGAACCAGTGCTGCAAGAAATGCTTTTTCTTACACCCAAATGCTTGCAGGACCTCTGCAGACACTGAGCACAGCTATCAGCACAGGCTGAGATCCAGACGCTGAATACACCTTAAGCATTCAGTGGCATGAAGTGTTTTAATCTGGGCTAACTCCAGCCTGGTGCTAGACTCAGTGTCCCTTGGGCTTGGAGTGCACCAGGCTAATTTGAAATGATTCCTGTTCACAAGCTTCAGGATTGCTCAGCAGTGCAAACCAATGAAGCTGGGATAACTGGGAAATGCGTTCCACAAGGGAAGGGTTCTGAAGCTGGCACAGGTGTATCCTTAGAGAAACAGGTACATCCTTAGACAAACAGGGCAAGCCCGGTTTCCAGTAAATTGTTCACCCTGTTCCCATTCTAGCTATCTCTACAGCTTTCCCGCTCCCAGCCATTTCCAATTCTCCTGCACCTTCAGGTTTGGCTGTTGAGAGGAACGGAGCTGTGGGTGGGAAGAGAAGGATGCAGGTGCTGCAAACCCTATGTCGAGAGGAGCTATTTGATGTGGAGCTGGAGAGCTTGTTCAGCAACATGGAAACCCAAACGGAGTTACCTTGTTCTGCCTCAGTAAGAATTTCGGTAGCTTTGTTGGTGGTTGTGCCGTCCCCTTCTCCTGCCGCTTCACATATTTCTTCCTGGCTAAGTACACTTTACCCGGATCCACCCCGGTCTGTGGAAAAGAGAGAGTTTTCTTTGAAAAAGCCTGCTCAGCCCCGGAGGCAGGGAGTCCTCCCCGCGCTGTCCCAGCCCGCGGCACGTGGCGCAGGTTGGCAGCAGCTGTACAGCGGCAAGAGGTGATCGTGGTGGCAACCACACAGCAACAGCCCCAGTGGCACAGCGTGCCGGCACGTGCAGGGAGAGGACACGTGCAGCAAGGAGACTCTGTTTTGGCAGAGCTCAGAGGAGGACACTTGCCAAGATTCGGGCATAGCCTCTAAAATGAGATCCAAAATCAGAAGATCAGAGAGAAGAGTGTGGAAGAATAGAGCATGGATATGACGATCTTTCATGATGATCCTCAGCTTAATTATCTCAGCCTGGCACGGCAGAGGAGAGCAAGGGCTATTTGGGATAGGCTGCAAACAAAAATCTTTCAGGGCATTACTCACCTTGGCTATAATCTTCTCCCGGAATATCTCTGAGTTGGCAAAATACAGTGGCGAGCAGTAGGTCACGATCTTAATCCCGTTAAGCTCGTGTACCTGCAACAGAGACGGGAGCTCAAACCCGGCCTGGCGGGGCATGCATGGGGTGCTGGGTGCCTGGGGGTCTGGACAGCAGGTAACTGGGAGGGGAGCTGGGGAGCAGCTCTCCTAAAGCCCCGAAACCAGCAGCAAAAGCCTTGCTAAGGCAAAAACATGGACATGGGATTCCTGATCGTGTTGGTACCAGAGGCAAAGAAACACATTTTCCCTGAGGATATTTTAGCTTCTGCTTACCTTGTTGTAGGCTTTCGGGTTCTTGTAGATGTCCGTGGAGGTTACTTGGCCCAGGGCAGAACCATTCCGGCTGGGAGAAAAATCCGACCAGAATTAGAGTAGAAGTCGCAGAGGAAGAAAACTGCTTCACTTCATAGCCCCCGCCAGGATTTGAAACTTTGCTTTATGAAAACACTCGGCTTTCAGCCCTGTGGATGCCAAGTGGATGCTGGCAGAACGGAGCCAGCCCCTGGGACAGTCTTGTTCCCCAGGTGAAGCTCCTGGCACGGGGCTGCAGGGCTTTCAGATGGGTCCCACAGCTGCAAGCCTTGCTTCTGGTCCAGCCCGGGGCTGGCTGGCTGCACTTGAGATCCCAGTCTGGGAGGTGTTAATAAAGGGCTTTCATCTATTAAGAATGGTGTGGCTATGCACATATATGGGGCTCTTTCTTCTTACAGGCAGGATTTTCTGCTGGGAACTATGCAGGTAGCTTTTCTTGTTGAGGTAAATGCCGTCCGACGCCCCCCTGCCTTGGGATGTGCACATCGCTAACCGTGCGCGGGAGTGGGAATGCAGGCAGTAAATTAGCGCCTGCCATTCCTGTTTGCACATTCCAGGGGCCAGGGAGGACACCTGCACTCCCCCAGGCTCCTGCTGCACGTTCCTTCAAAACACGGGCCAGAGGTCGCTTATAAAAATAACCCATAGCTTATTCAGTATCTAGGAGATGTTCCTTCTCTTTAGGTTTTTGGAGGGCAATACTTACAACTGGGTATGGAAAACCACAACCAACACGGAAAATCCCACGCCCACAGCGACTCCGTAGGGCAGGCTCAGGAAGAAAGCGGACAGGAAGCTCACCAGCCAGACCAGCTGCAGAAAGAGAAGGGCATGGCACGTCCTGCTGGGCCACGGGCTGCAGCACAGCGATGGACGGAGAATGGCTCGTGCCGATATTCAGGACCCAAAGAACTACCCAGCTGAGGATCAGAAGAACGGGGCCCGAATTCTGCAGTTATTCTAATTGTGCAGCTTATTGCATGCTTCGGTGTGAAGCATCGTTACTGGGAAGCTTGCCAGAAGCCCCAGTTTTCCAGCTGTAAAAGCAGCCGGTGCAATTCTTCATAGCTGCGTGACCTCCCGTCACTCATTCGGTTCAAAAAGCATCAAGAAAAGGCTCCTGCAGATCAGACCATCTGCTGCTCAGTAGCTGCTCCCACCCCCAGGAAGGCTCCTGCTGTCAGTCAGAGCATTTCAGGAGGAATGAACATCTACGTGAAACCATCGGGGCGCCTGCTATAAATGACCTGAACACAGAGCAGATTTGATGACAAAGTATGACAGAGCATACCAAAACCTGCTCCACCTCTCAGCTCAGAGCTCTGTCATTTGTCATTTTTATCTATTAGCACTTGAGCATCTCCTTCCACGTGAAATTAGTCCTGCCCGAGTGTATAAACATGCCTTCTGAGAATTATTATTATTATTATGGGGATTATAAACCCATCCTCAAGGCTATTAACAGCTAACTTTGACCTCGGTCAAATCAAGGTAATTTTGATGACTTCAGCATCTTAATATCAGATTAAGAATGATGCATATAAATGTGAGTAAGGGCTTCTCTCCATCCAAACTTGGCACTGGACAGTGCCTGCGGAGCAGTCCCCACTGTTCATGCTGAAACACAACTTGAGGTAATGGACACCGATCTCCTGACGTCACCCAGAAGCGGTGTCCTCAGTTTGGGACGGGAAGGACACTGAATCTAGTTCAAATGCCAGGCAGATTAAGGTCAGGGGAATGCAGTTCACCCCAATGGCATTTGCCCGGTCCCTGCGCTCTCTGCACCTGCAGGCAGCTCGTGGTCGCTGCTAGCAGAAACGCTGGCAGTGGGTCCTGGGCACACCGTGCATCGCTGTGCAGCCTTACTGCAAGCTCCGGTGAAGGGCAGCGACTTCCTCTGCCCATGCATGGGGTGCCAGAGCTTCTCTGGAGAAGCCTCCCCAGGGCTTTGCCCGGCTGACACACATCCAGCCTCCCCGCCAGGCATCAGCAAAACCTGCGGTGTTTAACTTGCTGAGCACGGCTCCCGGCGGAGGGCTGGACACGCAGTCCTGCCCCAAAGCATCTCTCTATCAGTGCCTTTCTCTCTGCCGGGCCTGCTCTGCAGTAATGGTGCCAGCGGGGCCCTCGTGCATCCAGCAGGGCCCTCGCGCATCCCCGCTCCAGCCCGGCCGCGGCACCTCCTCAGCACCGACCGGATTTCTGCAGCTCGTGTCCTGAGCTAGAGCGTGCCTTCATGCCACAGTCACACAGCTCGGCCAGGACTGCCTCCTCCGGCAGCTGTTTGAGCGGTGTTTTGGGAAGGCTCTTGATGAGTCAGGTCAGCCCCTTTGGACTCCTGATTCCTCCGATAAGGCGGGGTGTCGGGACCTGACAGGATATTGGCTCAGTGTCCACACACACCACTCAGCCGTGGGAGCCCTGTTCAAACACTGTCTTTTTATGTCAGACATTTCCAAATTCCGTTCTCACTCCCCCACACCCCCCGCCTGGGTTTATACATCAACCAGTGCCTGGAGTCCTTATCGCGGCGAAGGGCTCTCCTCGCCCTGGAGGGCTATTGTGTGAGTTTTTAAGTCATGACTCCTAGATATTGAGCAGGGCCGGTTTGGCTAGTTCTGGGCAAACAGGCTCCTGCACTTGATTGGCATTTAAACAGAGCAGGTAATAGTTCAGGCCTCCGTGATATGCGCGCCGAGCAGCTCGGCCAGGCGAGGCAGAGCGAGGGGCTGGGGGCACCGGCGCGAAGCCCACCTCCCCCGGCTGGGACCAGGGGTCCCCCGCCCGGCCCCGGGCACTCACACAGTCCAGCTTGCTCTTCTTCCACAGGTAGAAGGGATCGGCCAGCTGCTTGAGGGAGTTCTTCAGGTTCACGGCGATGAGGGCTCCCAGGACAGACTGCGGAGGAGAGGGCACGGTGTCAGCCGGCTGCCCCACGTTCTGGAGCAGCTTTCCCAGCCGGGCAGCACCTCCCACCCTCGTCCCAGTTGCCACAAGGAAATGGGAAAAGGTGAAGCTCGCAAAGATCATATTTGGAGCGTAACGGTTTAGAAGACCTCTGTTTCCTGCAGAAAGGACCGCAGCCCGTAGCAACCCCCCCGTGCAAAGGTTTGTGTCGTGGGTTTTCTAAGCAAGGCTGAGCGTTCGCTCGGCAGGTAGGGGATGTGATGCCGTGGCCGCGCTGTTTGCACATTTGTTCGTGTTACCTTTGGAAGGGGTTCAAGGTAGATCCCCAGAGCCAGCATAGTCACCATTACCACCATTGCCACAAAGAAACTTGCCACCTGCAAAAAAAAAAAGAGAGAAATGTTATTAAAAGTCAGGGTCCTCCAAAACCCCCTCCTGGTCCTTGCTCTCCCGCTGCCTCAGCCAGCACCAGAGCTGGGCACTGCAGCACTGGTTGTGAGCAGTGGTTTGCCTCTGAGAAATAGGCTGGGATTTCACAGATCTGGGAAAGCCCGAGCTTCCCTCACCTGGTAGCTCTGCTCAGTCTGGGAGCCAGACTGGGAATGCAAACTGACAGCCCCACATCTGTGACCAATCCAATAAACCAGCCAGGCAAAACGTGGGGCTTTTGGGGAGCACATTTTGCATTTGATAACCGTGTGAAGCACTCGTACAGGGAGCTCCTCCAGACCTGCAGCAGCGATGTCAGGCTGGCAGCGTGCACCTCTGCCAGGGTTTGTGTTCAAACCAGGTCACGCAGGGAAGAGAGGAGGGGGAAGAACCAACCTGTGATTTCCCTCCTGCCCCATCCACAGCGAGGGTGACGGAGAGCGCGCAGCAGATGACGTGGATTTTGAAGAAGGATCCGAAGAAGTTACTGCAGCCCAGGGCCAGCATTTCCTGCAGAGATGGGGGAACACGGTGAAGGTGGCTGAGCTGCCAGGCAGGAGAGGATGAACCCGGGCTGGGCTCTGCGTGGCAGAAGCTCTCCAGGGCCTCCAGCAGCCCTGCTGGCAGCTCTCTGCCCCCGGGGAGAGGACCGGCTCTCTGCGGAGTGTCCCAGATCCTCTCCTTCCAGGAAGAGCTGGGATGGTGCTGCTATGGCAGGGAAACCTGGAAGCACCGTGCCGCAAGAACACTTGTCATCTGTTGACACGCTAAGGGCAGGGCTTCATGGCTGTTACTGAAAGCTACCACTGTGCCAGTGATGACGGGAGAGGATTATTTAATGTCCTGCCTGTCGCAGTATCTGGGTGACACACCAGGAATCCAGGTCTTTCTCTGCTCAGAAAGCAGTACATGTGCCTTGCTGTGCCCCAACATCCTGCAAAAATGCCACCGGGGCCAGCACTCAGGGCTGAAGCCTCAGCTCTGGAAGGAAGGCAGAGCGGAGAGCCGAACCTATGTCTTTCTACCTTTTGGCAGCCTCTCTCCCACCTGTAGGAAATGGATCCGCCACGTCCTTTCGCCCCCTGCCTGGCAAGCCGCCACGTGCACGGGAGCAGCACGTAGGTTTTACGCAGAGTGCATCTGCAAGCTTCCCTCTCATGCAGGGAGGTCTTCCTGTCACGCCTGAGAGCCAGGGGAACATTCCTCGCCCGCGTCCCTCCAGAGCAAGCATTACCTGGTTGGGGTCCACGTCATAGCCGTGCTTGGCTGCCAGGGTCCTCCCCATGGCCAAGTTGATCACGTAGCCCACGATGGCGAGCGAGAAGGCTGTGCCGATCATGTCCTTCCACTTGCTCACCAGGGGCAGGGTTGGGGCTGGGAACCTGCACGCAGAGCGGAGGCGAGAGGCGGTTGGGACAGCAGCATTGGAGGCAGATGCAGGGGGTGAGAAGCACACGGGTTCAGGATTGGAGTCTAAACACGTCTGAACCGTGGCTGGGGTCAGTGGATGATGGCATTGTGTAGCAGGGCACAGCAGCGCTGCCTGGCAGTCCTGGAAGGGGACCGTCATACAGCAGGGAGGTGTTTTCCGGGCTGCAGAATGAGGAGGAGGAAGGGAAATTATTTGGATGGTGAGTCAGAGGTGCACATGCACTTACCCCATGCTGATCTTCCCAACTACTGGCATGTTGTACTTCTCGGGCATCTTAAAGCTGCCAGAGATTGCAGTCGCAACTATTACCTGAACATACAGAGAATAAACAAGAGGTAAGCAGAAAGAGCACGAACTCTCTCGGAAGCACTACACCTACTCTGCTCCTGGGGCTGACGGTAGAAAATCTGCACCAAATTCAGGCTGGGATAGGAGGGAACGTCCCCAGAAAAGGTTACATTCCTGATCCCTGGCGCTGCCAGGATGCAGGTACAGTCTAAGAGGGATGAGCTGGGTGTTGGAGGCATCCTCCACAAAGGTGGCCCAATTTGTGATCCCAAGCCATGTGGGGTCACAGCGTATTGAGCTGGCAGATGCTGTGCAGGGGTGGCTCTGGTGTCCCAGGGATGGCTCTGGTGTCCCAGGGATGGCTCTGGTGTCCCAGGGCTGGGAGGGGCTGGGAACCCCCCGCAGGTCCGAGGGACAGCTCACGCCTCACTTACGATGATGATCTCCATGGGGATGGGCATCCGGATCTTTTTCATGTACTTGAGGTTGAGCTCCTTGACTACGATCAGGAGCACAGCACTGACCAAGGCATAGATCAGGGAGGCCACGTTGGTTTTGGGCAGGCCTTTACAAATATCAATGAACGTCTACAGGGGAGAGAAGAGAAGAAGGTGTCACGGGGAACCTGAGGCTCTAGGCAGCGCAGACAGCACAGTGGAGAATGCTCGTTACTGTAATCACCTGCAAACACCCTGAGACGTGAGGGGTGAGGGAAGTGCTAGAAATCCTGCTACTGGGAGATCAGCAGCCAGCCCTGGCTCTGTGCGGTTTGGTTAAATGCAGCTCTAGCTGCGTGCATGGAGGAAAAGCCCAGGAATGGAAAAACCTACCCACAGAGGAAGTCTCTGTTGCTATCAATTGGGCAAACCTCCTGCCGTAATGCAGCACGGTTCGTATTCTGCCCAAATCTCAGCCCCACTTCGTTATCTATGCCCTACCAGGCAGGAGCTCGGCTATGACTGCACTTGAGATGCAGGGGCAGCAGCGTAGTGCAGACAGCCGTGTTCCCCCTCCCTCCACCCTCTCCTCCTCTCCCCATCCCAGTTTCCCCAGCAGAGGTGGCCGTGGTGCCTGCGGTGTGGTGGTCACGGGGGAAAGAGGTGCAGGGAAGGCCCCTGCCCAGAGCACCCACTTACATAGACGATAGCTAAGGGCCCGGTGTAAGATGGGACCGTCAAGCCGAAGACGTACTTGAGCACGGAGATGAGGATCTGCAGCCCTGCTGCTGTCATGAAGCCCCTGATGAAAGACTCTGAGAGGTAGATAGCAACAAAGCCAAACTGCACGAATCCCAGGCACAGCTAGGGTAGGACAGACAAGGAGTTGT
Organism: Anser brachyrhynchus; assembly: GCF_964034855.1. Taxonomy (NCBI): domain Eukaryota; kingdom Metazoa; phylum Chordata; class Aves; order Anseriformes; family Anatidae; genus Anser; species Anser brachyrhynchus. The sequence continues at coordinate 2,502,389 of NC_137720.1, read as the reverse complement.
TAGAAACGTGCCCGCCCGAAAGCGCAAGGTGCAGAGCCTGCAGGGCATCCCTGCTGCGCCGCCGGGCTGCACGGGGCCGTGGGGAGGGACAATTGCTGCAGGACAGTAGGGATGCTGTAGGGATGTTGTCCCTCGCTGTGGTCCTGCCCCCGGGGATGGCCAGCCTTTGGCTGTTCTGCTGGGAGAGTTCACGGCGAGACCGCAACTGGGGCAGGACCCCCCCAGGCATCACCCCCGGTGGAGTGGGGCCACGTCCAGCTCCTGCTCCCACCCCTCGCCTCTGCTCCCGATGAGTCCCCGCGGGTCAGCTTTGGCCAGGGGACGCAGCAGGGGTGGTGCAGAGCCCTTACTTGTATGATGGCCGTCAGGCAGGCTAGCGTGGCAGAGATCTCCAGTCTGGCCGCTTCCAGGGCTGTGGTGTTGACACTGGTCTCGTTGTGGGTGAAGTACTGGTAGTCCGACTCCGGAGCCAGCTCGTTGCAGACGTTGCCGACGATAATGCTGATGACTGCAAAAGTACCTTCAGCACAACACAGTGAGGTCAGTGCTTTGCTCTGGAGCGTCCTGCCCTGGAAAGCACTCGGACACGTCAGGCTGTCCAGAGCGAGTCGCCCAGCCCATCACCGCAGCACGGGAACCGGGGACACCATGAGTCCCCGAGGGCCGACCCTGCCCAAACATCTCTATTCCAGGACACATCGAGTGTTCCCATCCCATCCACGGCCCCCTGCGAGTAATTGCTCCGCAGCCTCTTACCTGGGACCATCTGATGGATACCGCCAAGGAAGAGGTATGTTAGCAGGGGGAAGAAGGAGGAGTAGAGCCCGTTGACGGGAGGCAGGTTGGCCAGCAGCGCGAAAGCCATCCCTGGGGAACACAAGGGGAAGGGGCAGGTGAGCCGGGTCTGGGCAGACAGGATGCTCAAAGCCCCTGAGCTGCACATCAGCTCCTGGAAGGTGCTGTGGCCAGCTCAGGTGCTGCTTTCCAGGCAGAGCATGGGACAGAGAGGGCAAGGGAAGCCTCCACAGAGATATATAGGGACCAGCAGGTGGGAGGCTGAGCTTGGGTTTGTACGTGCCAGCAGTAAAGTAGGTGACCCCCACAAACTGGGTGCCCATTCCCATCTGCAATGTGCTATCTTCTCCCGGAGACCCAGAAAGTTGTTGCTCCTCACCTTGTGGCACTTGAATCGTCCCCGCACTGAGCCCACCGAGAACATCAGGCAAAACGTAGTCCTTAATTTTATACTTGGGAAGCCACGCGAGTATTGGGAAAAGGCTGAAGAGGAAGAGCTTCAGTCTGGAAGCTGAACATCTAGAGGAGACAAAAAAAATTTGCAAAGTAAAGAAAGAAGCAAGCAATCAGGGAAGCGAGCAAGGAAGGAAGGAGGCAAGGAATGATCTTCCTGGGAATGTCTCAACATTTCTCCCACACCAAAGCCCGAGCCCTGTGTTTGGGGCACAGCCTTTCCCTGCAAGAGCAAGGCTCTTGCAGCTAATTGCTGCCCGTGCCATGGAGGATTATTGTGGGGCCACTCCTGACTCACTGGGAAGTCCCCGCTGCTGCCACAGCTCTGAAGGATTTGGCTGCCCAGTTTCTGGAGGCTTTGTTTCCAGCACAAAGGGGTAGGGGAGCTGTGACCTGAACCACAGCTCAGAGATTCCCGGGGCAGCTGCACAGAGCCAAAGGTGAAATTTTGCAGGTGCTTGGTCAAAAAAAACCAAGTGTGTCTGAGGAGGAATATTGCTTCTGAGCCAATGCATGCGGCTTCTCACATCGCTGCCTGCCGACCTGCAGCTCTCCCCTTCCCTGTACCGCTGCCTTCGTTTTCCAGGGAGTGGAGCTAGATTTCCAGGACAGCTATCAGCAGGATTATTCATCTTTCTTTAAGGAAAGCTGGTACTATTTTTAATCAGAAAGCTGATAAAAGGAAATCCCAGCTGAAAAGATTCGAGAAATAGTCCACACTCCCATACCTACATCACAATTTATACTTTTTTTACTATAAATACAATTTGGAGAAGAGAAGCACAAATCCCAAACGCACGCAGTGCAAAGCGTTCCGCTTGTCTGCCTTACAGCGTAACAGCTGGGGCAGTGAAAAGAGCAACCAGTTTCACTTGCTGCGGCACGATTTGCATTTCTCCTGTGTCTTTCATCCATCAAAGCCCTGCAGGCCATGGAGAAGGTTTCCCAGGATAAAAATGGGAACTATGTCCCCAGGTCCAAATTATATCCCATTTCCAGACCCAATCTGGTTTAGCGTTGCCCCAGGAGTAGCTATAGGATTCTGCGTTACCTGAAAAGGTTTCTCAGCTTTTCCCCAACGGGGTAACTTCTGCTTTTCTTCTCGAACTCTTCATCAAAGAGGCTGACCGAATATGCAGGACGTTCGATGACATAGCGGGGTCTGGCGTGGCTCATCTCTGGATCATTTAAATTTTTCCCAGAAAAAAAAAAAAAAGGAAAAAAAAAAAAAAAGGAAAAAGCAAAGCCAAGAATGTGAGTGGAGCTGGCCCCACCTGCAGTATAACAGACCGGACACCTCCAGCGTCTGGGAGCCCTCCCCGAACATCTCCACCCTAAATAGTTTCCCCGTGGCGCAGAGGCAGGCCCTGGGAGTGGCTTCCCAGCACCGGGGGCTGCTGCTCCCCGGCCCCGCGAGCCCTCACCATCGGTTTCGGGGTGATGCTAATGAGCGATGCCGCGTGGAGGGGCCTGGAGTGCCCTGGATTGTCTGGCAGATGAGCACGGGTGTTAATCCCAGCTCTGCCAGTGACTGCCTTTTTGCCTCGGGCAAGTCACTTGACCTTTCCCGTGCCTCAGTTTCCCCATCCACCAGCCGGCTGTGCCACGCAGGGCAGCCCTGACGCAGTTTTGTGCCAGCAGATACTGGCACTGAGATTAAAGGCAGTTTCCACCCGAGGTGTTCCTGTTTCGCTGCCCACTGCATTCATTTGCATCCAGCAGCCTTCCTAACTCCTCGCTTGCCATGAAAGGCTGTGGACTAGTCCTGGATCTATTCTAGGAAGTGATGCGGAGGAAGATAACTGTTGCTAATCCATTTCAGTGATGATGATGCCAAAGCATCCTGATGGACTGGTCCTGTGCAGTATCTGGGTCTTGCCAAAGAAGTTGAGGAACTTCAGAGAGCCCTCATTTTACCATGACCAGCAGCTCCTGGGAAGAGGGAGAATCATTGCAAACCGGAGAGTCTGAGGGTGGAGGGAGGAAGTGGTCAGGCACAGAAGAAGGGTATTGGTAATTATTTGTGGCATGGCATGCATCTAAGTGGGTCATTGCCCAACACAGGAGCAGAAGAGGGGGTGGAAAAAGCTGGTGATTCAGGCAGGAGAGTGTATCAAGAAATGACATCCAGGTTTCTGAGAGCGTGAACGGGCCGGATCCCTCCCTCTCCTTTTGACACGGTGAGTGCCACCGAGGTTAGGGCACATCCAGGATGGGTGAGCCTTCATCAGCAGCACCAGCACCAAGCTCAGCTCCCTCCGAGGGGCTGGGGGCGTGAGCAGCGTGGAGCTGAGCAGCCCTGCAGTGCAGGGCCGGCGGGGAAGTGTGATGCACGCAGCCGAAACTTCTTTCGGGGGGAATTTAGGTCAGCAGAATCATTATGGTAATGGGAGCTGATGTTAGGGAAGGGAGGTCATCACCCCCACTGCTGCCGCAGATGCCTGTGTGATCACAGGGGCGCCGAGTGCACATTGCTGTGAAACAGCTCCAGCGATGGTGTGCTTGTGAACGCAGGCTCCGAGCCACGCTGCGCTGATTCGGGAGGGTCCCCAGGGCTTCCGGCCTGGGGCTGGCTTCGAAGGCCCCGCGAGGTGCCAGGCGAGGCCGTGCTCCCCTCCTCCTGCATTAGCAGGCGCTTGGGCCAGTGCCCTCTGCAGGCACGCACCCGCTGGCATCCCCGCATCTGCTTCCCAACCATCTCAGGCTGCACCGGTCCTGTCCCAGCCTCGCTGCCTCAGCCCCTCTGCTCTCTTCTAGGTTTCCATTTTTACCTCGTGAATATTTGCTAGCCCTGGTCCAGACCCTGCAGCAGGCTTCTAAGGGTGACAAAACCCAGCGGAGTTTCTGGTGCACGAGGTCCCTCGGCTCAATTTCTGGGCTCCATCACTGGCTGAGCAGCCTGCCTGCCATCAGACAGACTGAACCAGCCTATTATATTACGGCTTTTTAATGAATTTCTCCTGCTGAGCGAAAGTGCTGGCAATCAGGAAAAATAACAAACAAGGCAAGAATAGAGGGGAAAATACCCCCATGATTAAATTCCGTCTTAAACAAACAGGCTGATGATGTCAGCGTCTCGGACAGAGTCAAGTTCTTGACTTGGCTTATCATTGGCCTTGCCCTAGATCAAACAGCAGGTTAAACCTTTGAGATTTCGGAATTAAAGAGAACGAGCCATGTGACTGCTCCCTGAACAAAAGGCAGAACCAGCTGTCCCGGAGTTGTTGGGGTAAGACCACGGCAAGCTGCAAGGCTGGGTTAAATCCTGCAAGCGGTGCGGTGTGTGGGAAGGAAAGCAGAGGGGCAGCGCGTGGCTCCTTGCAGGGAGCAGCCCTCCCAGGAGCTCTGTTCCAGAATGAGCAAGGAAATTAAGGAAGGGTCTGGGGAGGAGCTCCCAGAGCAGAGCTCCAAGAGCTGAGCCCCCATTCCGAGCTGCGATGTCAGGAAACGCAGTCCTCCGTGTGTCAGCAGGGTGGGTGATGCTGAGACGTGAAATTCGGCCTCGCTGATAAACCTGCTGAGCCTGGCGTCTTGGAGAAACACCGAGAGCGTGACCGTGGCGTGATACGTGGTGTGAGCAGCAGACGAAGGCAGAACCACTTCGCTCCGAGTGTACGATGTGGGTGACAGATGTTGTCCCAGGTCACAGCTGAAGTCCCATCAGGTCACGGCTGCCCGGTCCCTGCCCTGCCAGTCTCAAACGGCCCCGCGACTGCCTATCATGGGTTTTTTTTTTCCTAGTGTTCGTCTTGCAAGCTTACTGAGCTCTTATCTTCTCTGCCTGGGCTGGTGATAGCTGTGTTTGGGAAAAGTCACATTGAGGTTTCTGGTGAACGTTGATAGGAACCATTGGCATAACGCTGCTTTCCTGGGCTGACACGGGCCCAGCAAAGGGACTTCAGGCCGGGGAGTGGGAATCAAAATTTGGTGGGAAAGCAATCTGATCTGGGGCTGTGGTCGCGGCATTGTGCACAGCATAAGGGCCCGAACTCATCCCAGTGTAAGAGCTGGACATTTGGGGAATGCCTCCCTGTGTTTTAGGGAGAAAAATTCAGTATTCTGGAAACACCATTTCCTCCTTTGCCTATCCTCTCTCTGTCCCCCTTCTCCTTGCACAAGCGCACCCAGATCTCCCCGCTGACCGCTCAGCTGGTGGAGTTCAGAGCTCTGCCCCTTCCAAATCCTGGGTGAATCTTCATTGCAAACCTCTCTCTCCCAGCTCCATTGCCGAAGAACAGGTTATAAAAAGCTGCTCTCCCCCACCCCAGGAGGCAAGGCCTGCCTTCAGAAGGCAAGCGCAGGTGCAAGGCTTTGGTTGCGACACCAGGACAAGGTCTTGACTCCGACTGCTCTGTATCGATGCTCCCAGCACGGTGCACGCCACGGCCCCCAGCCTCCTGCTTGCAGCTCTGGATGCAGGTGCCACGGGAGCCCTGGGGCTACACGGTGAAAGGGCGCGCATCTCGCAGGGACAGAGAGGATGTGTCACCTCCTCCCCTGAATCCCCAGGATGCTTGCTTGCTGCGGCAGGGCGTGGGGAAGGACCGGGTGGCTGTGGTGCTGGATGCTGCAGTGTTGGACGCTGCGGTGCTGGGTGCTGCGGTGCTCTCCAGGCTGAGCTCTGCCTCACCCTCCCTTTCCCACCCGCTTCCTTCTCACACCTTCTCCCTTCCACCCCTCTGATGTGGAGCTGGGCTCGCCAAGCACATAGGCAGGAGGAGCAGGTTTCTGCCATCGGGCAGCTCAGGTATTGCAGAAGGACGTGGTGTAATTCACCCCACTCTCAGCGCCGATCAGCCCCGCAGCTCTGCTCCCACATCCTTCACTCCCGCCAGCCTCCTGGCATCGGGGACAGGCCAGGACTGAGTCCGGCTGATGGACCGTGCTGGGAGCTTGTCACTAGAACAGCGCCTTCAGCGGGGCCGTCTGGCCGGGCAGAGCTTTTGCAGTTAAAATCGCTTTGATCCGACTTGGCTTTAGCTCTGAACTGCCCCCGGGCTCACCTGCAACTGAACAGATGCGGGAAGAAAGCACCTCACAGCGGTAAAGGCAGAGCTACAGTCTATGTTTTTGGTGTAACTGTAGTGGTAGAAATGTCTCGCCCCGTGACACCGCTCATCTGGGAGGGGAGCAGGCAGATGCAGGGAGCCAGTGGCGGTGTCGCAGGGGCTGAGCCGGCAGCAGCATGCAGGGACACGCGGTGGGTACGCGTTTGCAGCCTTTTCTTAACCTCCCCCCTTTACAAACAGAAGAGGCTGATGCTAGGGGAGCATGTAGTTCAGTGATGAGAGAGATCCTACCCCAAAGAGGGCTTTTAGCCTTGGCAATGGCAAAATGCCAGAGTCCACAAAGTTCAGAGAAGACTTCGTAAACAGCTTTCCACGCGGAGCGTGCAGGTACCGTCGTGATGGCCAGGGGAATACAACTCAGGGAGAAGGAGAGAGAGAGAAGGGGCTGGCCCTGTCCGACTGTGCTGGGGCAGGGACGGAGGAACATGCTGGGAAGGAAGGAGGAGGCAGGTCCGCTCCCCCCAGCTCCCACCTCCCCGTCCCGCGTTCTCCCCGCGCTGCAGCCCCGGCTCTCACGTCCCCCTCAACGCCTGCACTTTCGCCACGGAGCAGCCAGGCATTCGACCAATGTTTTCTTTTTGTTTAGCTTAAATATTTGGAGTGCTCGGGAGGTGATTTCCATAAGGCAGATGGCCCTCTTCTTGTTTCGAGCGACCCAGCCCAGCGCAGGCAGCGGGCAGGGGAGCGCTGTGCTCTTGTTCTGCCGGCGCTGGGCCGGTGCCAATGTTTGATGTACCACTTCACACGAGTTTCTAACCAAACTAGCTCTGCACTTGGTAACCAGAATAATAAGATCTGCAGACATCTGCCAGCTACTGAAGGTGAAGCCAAAGTGTTTGGCTCAAAGGGAGTTTATTAAGGAAAATGCCGAGATCCAGCAGGCTGGCTTCTGCTCTTTTTAACGCCACTGTGAATGCAGAAAAATGCCGTGGGCACCGGGATCTGCTCTGTGCTGGCACCAGGCTAAACGAGCCCAGATTTGGCCATCTCTTTTTTTTGTGATTTGTTTGATCAGCCTACTTGCTCTCAACCCCACCCCAGCCCTCCACAGCTTCTGCAGTTGCGCCCAGCGCCATGCCCAGCTGGGGGAGGCTGGGGGCAGGCAGCATCCAGGGGCACAAAAAGCCCCCACACCCAGCCCGTCCTTGGGCAGAGCCTCTGCTGGAAAAAGAACAGCAATGAGGTGATTTGGCGCAAAGGAAAGTTGCTGGGCAATGGCTCCGGAGGCTCAGAGCATCTCCCATCTACAGCCCCGTCTCTTCGCCTGCTCCTGCTCTGCCCAGCCCCGCAGCAGGGACATCTTCTGCCCTTCGCCTCGCTGCCAGGAAGCAAGCAAGGGTGCCAGGATGAAAACTGACATTTGGGATGCATCGTCATCATTTTGGGCTTCATCAGAGTCCTCCAGAAGCTGCTGGCTTCCCTGCACTGCCCCGGTCTGTGGTCCCGGAGGTGTCACCTTGCTGAGGGCAGCACCACGGTGCTGGGTGGCAGCTCCTTGTAGGCATGTACTTCCTCCCTATCCCCGTGCTGCTCCCTCTGCGTACGGAGCCCTTGGGATGAGGAGGAGGAAAAGTCTGAGGGTGGAATTAGAAGAAGCAGAAGGGAAGCTTCGGCGTTCCTCCGCGCCGTGAGTCTCTGCGCACCACATGCCTCTGACACAGACCTTGCCCTCGGCCTTTGAAGAGCAGGTGGGCAATGCAAATCCCAAGGAATTAGAAAGTTTGCAGACTGCAGCATTCTTGCACTGCCTGCGAACACTTATCCGGGATGCCTGCTGAGAGCTCTCGCATGCACACGCTCCCCGCCCCTGCGGCTTCGCTCTCGGAGAGGAAAAACACCTCGTGGGTCACCCGGTCCGTCCTCCCCCAGGGGTGCAGGGTGGGAGAGAGTTTCTCTGCTAGAAATCTCTGATCCAGGGCAGAGATGCTGGGTATAGCCAGCACCAGATGTCACTCCGAGGACCTCTCTCCAAGGGAGAGCACAGGTCCCAGCTTCATTTTCAGCGTGCTTGCAAATAAGGTGTGGACATGTTTTATCAAGGCAGAGCAGAAAGCATCCTAGCTTCACGAGCAGCAGTTTGCAGCCAAGAGGCAGGCTTACGGGGGTGTTTGCTCATCTGTATTTGAGGGAGCCTGCCCAAACTGGACTTCAACACCCCGTGCAGTGGTGCGGGGAGGACCTGGGGGCCCTACACCCCGCCTGGCAGGTCTCAGCCTGGGAGTGCTCCTCATTCCCAGCTTTAAAATCCCTCTGGATCTGCCTGCATGCCCACAGCCATGCATCCACGTGCCAGGCACCCTGGGCAGCACAGCCCTCCCGCCCAGGTGAGGTTCCTGTGCACAGCGAGCGCTCCTCTCCCACCGCCTCTGTGCACAGGGCTCCACATCTTCTTGCTACACCTCTATGTGCAAAGTCTAACCTGTGCTGTGACATCCTCGGGGCAGGGACCACGTTACGCAGTCCTATGCACAGAAAATCCTGCTGATAACCAGGGTCGTGAAAACAAGGGGCTCATCAGTACTGATGCCCCTATAGCAGGCAAATTCCCCCCCAGATCTCAGCAGGAGGCAGCCAGGATAAGATGGCAGGATTTATTCTAGCAATAATTAATTCACATATTTGGCTCTTCCAGCCTCTCTTCATAAATCAAGCTCCTGGATGGTTGGTGTTGCTAATTCCTGAGTAAATCTGCTGCCGTAAATCCCCTTTGCAAAAGAAGGGAGAAAAAGAGAAAGGGGAAAAAAAAAAAAAAAAAAAAAAGTACCAGTTCTCCAAATACTGAAACTCACACCCAGTGGCTGTGCAACCAGAGTGTAAATCCCCCACGCCCACCCAGACAAAGAACCCGATTGTTGGCGCTGGGTTACCTGCGCCTCGCCGGGCGAAGAAAGGGCCGATCCTGCGAGGGAGCCGCGGAGGTGGCAGCGGAGGCTGCAGAGCGGAGCTGCCGCGAGCCCAGCAGAGGTCTGTGCTCAAATAAGCCCGTGAGTCATTTATAAATCACCTCAGTCAAGGGGACCGAGGGCTGTGCTCGGCGCCTGATTGGCCTCTCGGAGGTAATTGCCAGCAAGTACACCCGGGCTAAGCCCAGGAGATAGCCGGGGAGATAAGGAGAGATCTGAAGAGGGACGAGGGCTTTTTTGGATGTCCCCCCTCACCCCACCCCTTCCCGCTCGGGCCTGGGCCGTTTGATCACCTCTGCAGGTCCCCGGTGCTCTGGGCTCCCCGTGACAATAGCTCATATTCACCGGCACCCCGGGCCCCCTCCCTCGCCCCGTCCGCACGCGGCGCGGGAGAAGATGCTTTTGTTGGGTAGCGTCCCCCGGCCTTTGTGCTCCAAACAGGACAATGGCCTGCATTGTGCCAGGGCCCGGACCCCGGAGATGGAGCTTTGAAGGCGGGATTGGCAGGGGACAGCAGTTTCTTTCTCCTTTCCAGGTTCAAAGGGATGAGAGGAGTGGGCCGGGGTGGGATGCGATGGGCGAGGGCAAAGGGCTCGTCCCCTCCTGCCACCGCGTCCCTGACCCGCATGGGCACCACCGCGCGGAGCCGTGCCCAGCCCCATGGTCCCCTCTCCTCTTAACGTGCTCATGAGCGCAGGAGCCAGCCGGGACGTGATGGTGAGGGGATGGCTGGGCAGAGGGGCATCACCAGAAGCATGGCAAGGAGACATTTGCTGTGGGAGGATTTCATCTCCTGCGCTCCCGTTGTCCCCCAGGCAAGGCGAGGAAGGGCGAGGGCAGCGGCGTGGCTGTTGCTCGCTCCCGGAGGCCGTCGGAGCAAATAGCTCTGGTTCCTTGCACACGAACTAGGCATCCGCGTTTCCTGCCAAGAGACCTCATCTTATGGGAATCAATCGCCATGTCCCGAGCATGCCAAAGCAACACCCTGCCGCAGGGTGCCGCAAACGGGGGCTGATTCATTGCCGCCTAACAGACAGGGGTAATAATTGCCAAGCACTTCTCCTGTAAATATCATTAATAACTCATATCAACTCCTTTTTAAAAGGGCAGCCTGATATGCAAGGAGCCCTTTGAAACGGAACCGCGTGACATGGCAGGAACACGGCCAGGCCACCGCTGCACTCGGTGGTCCCCGCCGCCGGGCCAGCCCAGGGCACAGCACCCGAGGGTCCCAGGCAGGGGTCCCGCAGGCACAACACATACAGGGAGAGGAAACGGAGTTTCTGCTGCAGAGGCATTGCTGGCATCGCAACACTGCCTGTACGAGCAACCAGTGCTACAGGGGACTTCTCTTATGTCACCGAGGTGGGCACTTTTCCTAGCAGGTACCTGAAAGATTTCTTCTAACTCGTGTTCCTAAATCAACATCCCAGCGTGGGGCTGAAGAAGTGGTTGGGGACACAGGGGTAAATGACTTGTCTGAGATCACAATGTGAGCTTGGAATTGGATCCCAGAGCCCTGAATCTAAGTGTCCACTGATCACAGCCACCTGCCTTTGGAAAGAATAAGCTGCCAAGCAGAGGCCATGCAGCCAGCTTGTCCATCCAGAGCTCCAGCAAGGCTGGCATGTTTGTGTCCTTATCAAGGCGGGTGGCAGAGGGACAGATCTCATCTCAGGGACCGGCCCAGCTCAGCTTTAAGAGCAACGTCATCTTTGTTTAAATCCAGCTGGCAAGGACAGTGAAACCCCAAAGCCCGTGCAGGGGCTCACTGTAGAAGAGACCAGAACCAGCTCCGGGCCAGGAGGCTGCTGGTGCTGCTGGGCTGCTCTGGGCACCTGGACGCACTTTGTGTAGGACCCAGCAGGGTCAGCAGTGGGGATGCCATGTCCAAGGGAATGTCTGGGGATCCCCAGCAAGCAGACAGTAAAATGCACTTACACTGGGATGCAGAAACAAAGCAGGCAGAGGGCCCCAGTGGCGCAGTGCTTTGGGACTGGGGCTGAGATGTTGGCAGGGCAGAAGCCCCCCCAGCCATGGTTCTTGCTCGCCCAGCACTGAGCAGTCCTGGGCGAGGTGATGAGTTGCGTGAGACCTTCGGGCTTGGTTTGTCCCCCTCCAACCCACACCCTCACACCCGTTTCTGCATGGCAGTGAGCTCAAAGGGAGGGCTGGCGGTTCCCCTTCACCACAGCCACCATTCCAAAGTCCCGGTGGGTGTGATCAGGGAGCCGCGAGGCCTTGCACTCCCAGGAGACCAGCCCCGTACAGCCACCGATGGTCCTTTGGCGTTTCTTGCAACGGGAGGTGCAGTCCCGGAGTCCTGGGCAAACTCCAGTTTCGTGTAACTATAAATAAACCTCCGATTCGGCCCCTCTCCGCTCCAGCCACACTCGCCACAGGCCGCCCCGGCTGCTCTGCCAGGATGCGGCCCCCAGCAGCCCTGCCAGGACCATGTGCAGGGTGCGGGCGAGAATTTGGGAGCAGCGGGGCTGCCACAATGTGGGGAAGCACCGGGGGATGTGAAGGCACCGCGGGGTCTTCCCCGAACCCAGCACCGAGCCCTGGGTGCACAAGCTGCTGAGCTGCTTATCTCCGGGCCTGATAAGAGCATACCAAGCACCAGGATGTGTGGATTTATTTGCAGATGATTAATATTAGCAGATATATTGCATTTAATGAGGGTAATAATTCAGTGATAATTTACTGCTGGGGATGATGGGAAAGCTCCCCTGGAGCCCCGAGTCAGTGGGAGAAAGGCGCCGCGGCCCCCGGCGCAGAGTGGGCTCGTTCCTGGGGCTGCTGCCGCTGGTGGGACCCGTGGGCACCCCCCACCCATCCCTCCCTCCCTCCATCCCACCCCCCATCCCTCCGACCTGCTGCTGGGGTTTATTTTTGCTTTCAGAGAGCCTAGCTAAGGGAACAGGGCTTGTGCGGGGGACGGAGATGCTGCAGGTGGAGCGGGGCAGCCGCTGCGGTCAGCGGGGAGAAGGTGGGGGTTCTCCTGGGCCTGGAGGTGCAGAAGGGCTGAAACCTGGCTTCAACTCTGCTCCGGGGACACCTGAATCAGGCGGGGGCAATCCTGCCTCCCTGTTTGACCCTTTAGGAGCTTTTCAAATCACTGATGTGCCTCAGCCAGGGAAAAAAAACCAGATATCTGGGCTGCCAAACTCCTACAAGGGTCAGCAACGAGTAGAGAAGGAAAAGCTGGGCAAGCTGGAGAACCAGCACCAGGTGTTTTGGTTCCTGCTGCTCAGAAATGTAAAGGACGGGTATAAAGCAGAGATCTCCAGGCGAAAGAGAAGGCTGCAGGAATGCCTGCAGCGCGCAGCGAGGAGCGGGCCAGCCCGGCTGCTCCCGGAGCGGGGCGGTGCGCGGGGCCGGCCGGCTGGGTGCCGCGGGCGCACCGTGTCCTCGGCGGTGTCGGAGCGGGCTGCGGCGCCCTGCGGTGCAGCGTTCCGGGCCGTTAGGAAGACGGATGGCTGTTACTGGGATTTTTCAGGCTTATCTTTTCCACTGCTGTGGCTGTTCTCGTGGCACGGGAGGGTAAAGCCACGGATCCCTGGTTTGCCCGGTGGTGCCGGTGGCCCGCGGTGCCGGCGTGGCGAGCAGTGTCACCCACGGGGCCGGGTGTCACCGCAGGGAGCCGGCTGGAGCAGAGACATCCCAGGGCTCATTGTCACCGTTCCCTGCCAGGCCAGGAATGCAGCGCTGGAGCCTGGCCACATTCTCTGGTGGAGTTTCCTCGTACACAGACTTGGCTGAGCCACCCGGCGGCAGCCGCTGGCTCCGCGGTGCCAGGCGATGGAGACTTGGGTCTCGCTTGAACGGCGGCCGCCAGCTTCCAGCCTGTCCCAGGGCTCCCCTTCCCTGCAGGGCCAGCAGCTGGCACGGGGGTCAAAGGCTTTATCTGGGGAGGAATGAGGAACACAATGTCCTAGAGGGAGAGAGCGGGATTATTTACAGCATTTACAGCACCAAAATAAAGTAGGGAATGCAGCATGGTGCTGGGAGGCTCGGCGCTGCCCCATGGCTCAGCACCACGTAGGACATTTCATGCAGTTTATTCCATGGTGTGAACTGTGAGCTGGGGAGAGGCAGAACAGCTTTCTGGTTATCTGGTTATCTACCGCGTCCCATGCGCTCGTGGCCTTTACAGCCTGCCTCAGCCCTGCAGGAACATCTCCAAAGGCAAGGGAAGGAGTGGCCTCCTGATGAGACCATGTCCCCTCTATCAAATCGAGCCCTATCGCACGAGCCCTATCACACACAGATGGTGCTGACACCTGTCTTTGAGCTTGGCCTTCTCACGGGAAAACCCAGGGCCGGAGCAGCAGGGCGGGCATGGTGTGATCCAGACGAGTGCATCCCCAGACTGAAGGTTGGCAGCAAAAGACTTGATGGCTTGAGGAGCAGAGCACGTCCTGCTGGTTGGGTCAAACTGGTGGGCTCTGCTCTCCTTTGGGAGACGAGCAGAGACCTCCCGAGCAAGACTCACCCGATGAAAGGGTCCGGAGAGTGGCAGCGGGCAGCACGGCGCTGTGCAGAGGCTGGAAGCTGTGCTCTCCTGACAGCCCCTGTCCAGCTCTGCCTCAAGTGACCTTGAGCAAGGGCTGTTATCTTATTTGTAAAATAGGTGCAAGATAGCCACTGCCTCCGAGGGAACGCAAACGCGCTCGGCAAGGTCTGCGGGGCGCGAACGTGAGCAGCGCTCAGCAGAAGCGCCGGGAGCGGGGAACAGCCCCGACCCACACCTTCCCTCAAAAATGCATTGCATTTCAGCTGCCCCGCAGGCAGCGGGGCTGGGTGGGCTCAGGTGCGGCAGGGTCGGCCCCTGTGGGTGCTTGTGCCGAGGAATTTGGGCTCGGGGCTGGCTCCAGGCTCTGCCTTCCCCGGCTCCCATCGCTGCGCCCCTCTCCCTGCTTGAGGCTCTTTGAATTAGGAGAGCCATCAGGCTTTTTGCAGAAACGATTGGATTCCAGCGAAGGGAGGCTTTCCAATCTGAAAAAGAGGAATTTTCTCCCCTAAATGCGGAGGGGTGGGGGGGGGGCAGCCCAGCAGCTCTCGGCTTCTCCCTCCGTCCCGCAGGCGCACCGCGGTGCAAGGCAGTGCAAAGCCTCGGCCGCAGCTGGGAGCAGCAGGGGGGAGTTTGGGGATAGGGCGTGCGGGCTGCAGCCGAAAAACCAACGTGGTTGCAGCAGGGCAGGAGCCACCACGTTCGTACTGCCTGCTACGTGGCCTTGGGCGACTCATTAAGGCCAAAATGCTCAAATCTAAGCGATGGGAGATAAGCAGCGAAATAAAACCTCTCTTTGTTAAGGGCTCTGAGGTCAATATCTTCAAAAGTACTCAGGTGTTTAACACGAAGAGGGCCGTGATGGAGGTCCTGTCGCCCCTGGTTAGGCAGACCAGGATCCTTTCAGCCCTCAGATTAAGGAGCTGGCAGCCCGCTTTGCCTTTTTCCAAGGCTGCAGACAGGATGTGGCCGTGCCGCAGCCCATGGCCTGGCTCCAGCGGCAGGAGGCCAGGAGCGAGCTGGGGCTGCCGGCCTGCCTCGAGGAGCCGCCAGGCAGTGTGTGCTGAAAGCAGACCAAAACCAAAGCATTTCAGGCCAGAGCGATGCTTTGCCTGCGTGAAATCCACCCTGACAGCCACGGCAGGGTCTTGGCATTGGATGCTTGTAGTCTGGTCTGGTTGCAGCCCTGGGGACGCTGGTGGCCACGTGCTGGCTGCACTTTGCCACACCTGGCCCGAGGGTGCCCAGCCAGGACGGCAAGAGGAAGCATTTTGTACATTCCCTATGGTCAGCGTGGGTGGGTTAAATCAAAAGGCTGCAGGTCAGCGTGGGTCACATCTGCCCGTGCTCCGCGGAGCTGCTCGGTCATGCAGGACAGAGACTGGTGGCAAGCCAAAAATGAGGGAATTTGGAAGCAGCGAGCACCTCATCTGGCAGCAAAGACACATCTATGTGTGTGTTTATATGTATAGATATATAAATAATGTACGTACATAGCCGATGCCTGGAGGCTGATGCTGCTCCAGGCAACCACAGCACCGAAGCTCCTTAGCAAAGACAACGACCACCGCGTGCAAAGGGCCGCATCCAGCCCTCAGCGGGCACATGGAGCTGGGGGCAGGACGCTCCCCAGGGCAGCCAGCTCCTGATGCCCACCCTGGGACCCCGTGCTGGGCCCTGCCTCGGCTCCCACTGAGCTGCCCGCCACATGGACACTGCCTCTGGAGGAGGTGGGAAATCCTCCAGGGGACCCTTGCTCCAGCTCGTGCCCCACGGGAGCAGAGCGGGGAAGGGGCAGAGCAGCTGAGGCACAGCAGGGAGCACTTTGCTGCCTCGGGAAGGGTGCCCGAGGCTCCAGCTTGCTGCTGACTCAGCTCATCCCTTAGCTGGTGGGGGCCTGGCCGCAGCCCCTCATCCTCCTCCCTGTGTGCCGTCGGCTCGCAGAGGTCCCCAGGGCCGGGCAGAGCCCCGCAGCCCCACACAGCCCCACGCTGACACACAGCGCGTGTGGACGCTCGCTGCAGCTGGGACACAGGGGTGAAAGCCATTGTGGGGGTGCCCCGGGATGGGTTTGTAAGGAAAGCATCGATATTCGCTGTAAGTAGATGGACAGCGGAGCAGAGGACCTGGGTATGGCACCCGAGCGTGTTTCAAGCAGGGGCTAATCACACATCCCTGGCCGTGGTGGGGAGGGCAGCACCACGCAGGGAAACAAATGCCGCTGTCCCGGCGCTGCTCTGCCAGCCAGGGGGGAGCCCGGCGTGCTCCAGGGGCTGCTGCCAGCGGCACGAGAGGGCAGAGGCAAGGCTCTGCCTGGTGCCATCACTTCAGTTTTCGTATCTGAAGCTCTTGAAAGGTCGCCCGTAACTTTGAACTGTGTTTGCTTTTAAAACCAATTGAAACATCTTCAAGTGGCTGAAACTGCTGCGCTGCCGGTGCCTGCTCTCAACCCCAGCTCCGGGCTAACGGGGCTTCTCTTTTGGAACAAGAAAAGTTATTTTTTTTTTATGAACTTTTCAGGGTTTTCAGCTGCATTCCTGCACCCTTATTCTAACTCCCACGCGTTCAGTAGGAGAACTGAGCTCCCTGCAGAAGCTGGGCCAGCGCCGTGGGCACCGCCGCCTGCCCCCGGGCACCTCGGGGCCCTGCCGGGGCAGCCGCTCGCTGCCGGCCATGGCACAGGGACAGGGACAGGGACAGGGACAGGCTCCGGCCGGATCCCTGTGCCTGGGACCAGCCCCAGCCCAGCCAGACCGGTAAGCGCGGGGTGGCGCGGAGCTCTCTGCGTGCTCAGAGCACATCGGTGGGAGAGCTGCTGGGGGCATGAAAACTCAGCGGCGCTGCAGCAAAAACTCAGCAAAAACTACAGCTGCGAGTCAGGGACTGGGGGTGGGCATCAGGAGACTGCACAGAGCCCAGCATCAGGGCCAGAAAGTCTCAGACACCACGTCAACGTGGGGCTGCACCAGAGGGAGGGTGAGACCTCGGTTCGGTTTGGTTTCTGCACTGCCTCCATGGGCAAGGCGCTCCGGTGGGGTGAGCTGGTACCACTGACCGCACAGGAACTCACTGAGTCACACAAGACAAATATTTTTCCCTTTGATTTTCACCCTGAGAAAAAAAAAAAAAAATCTAGAGCTGACCTTGTTAATCCTACGCGTTACCAACCTCCCCCCCCTCCTTTTTCACGTTTCGGCTAGGGGATAGTGTTACCAGCTTAGCACCTCTGGTGGCTCCTGCCAGCATCCTGCCTGGCGCGGTGCCACCCCGTGCAGTCTCCGGGTCTTCCTGGAGGGAGGGAGCCTTCCTGGGCACCCCGACCCTCCTGGGGCACCCCGACCATCCCAGGGCACCCTGACCATCCCAGGGCACCCCGACCATCCCAGGGCACCCTGACCATCCCAGGGCACCCGGACCCACGCGGGGCAGTGCCTGCACAGGATCAGGGTGTCCGCGGGCAGCTCCGTTGTGGTGCTGCACATCTGCAAGGTGCCTGCGCCGCCCCCGGCGCTGGGAGGCAGCTGCTTGCCCCGACCACCCGGCAGACAGCTTGGGAATGACCCCGCGGCCAGGTCCGGGTGGCTCTGGCTGGCTCGGGGAGGACGGTGATCTGCATCTCGGGGAATTGTTTCCTGCAGCTACGGACCACACACACAAGTGCTTGGAGCCTGCTGTTCTCCATCCCCCTCAGTTCAGCCCATTGTTTCTGAAATGGCCCCGGTCTCCCTGCTTCTCTGCCCCCAAAACCACGCCAAATCATGTCCGGCCATCGCAAGCTTCACCTGCAAGGTGCCCAGCGCCCGCAGCTGGGGCCTGAACGAGGGACCTGGGGTGAGCTGTACCTGCGGTGGGAGGTCTGATCCTGCTCGACTGGGTGCTGAGACAC
Source organism: Anser brachyrhynchus (assembly GCF_964034855.1). NCBI lineage: Eukaryota > Metazoa > Chordata > Aves > Anseriformes > Anatidae > Anser > Anser brachyrhynchus. The sequence continues at coordinate 2,484,767 of NC_137720.1, read as the reverse complement.
ACTCCTGGCCGTGTTCTACCAGGACGGCCCGGTGTGCAGGCTGACCCCGGGCCAAGCCTGGCTCCAACAATGCCCGTGGCAGTCTGGGGCATGCAGCAGCGGCCACTCGCCCCTGGGCAAGTGACTGCGTTCAATGTGCTCAGCACCAGGCATCCAGGTCACCTCTCGCTGGGATAAAAAGGATCGAGCTCCCGTCTGACTCTGACATCGTGAGCCACCGGAGAAAGGGTAAAATCAGGTATCACTGTTGATGTGGGTGGTGGTTAACACCCCTGTACAAACAGCCTGGCTGGTGCACAGCCTGGGGCTGGGGGCTGCACTCGTGGGTGGTGCTGGGTGCTGGGGGGGCTCTGAGCACGCTGCAGAGCCCAGCCGAGGGGCAGCAGCACAGCCTGCTGCTGTGGGACGGTGCCTTTGTCCGTCTGCCCTGGTGATATAGGGGAAAAGGAGTGCAGAGCTCAGGGAGGAAATAGTTAATGCCCCTCTCCTCCGAATATTAAGGGACAAATCCTCTCCCCGGCTTGGTGCCCGAATAAACAGGCTGAGAGCATTGCGTAAAGGGTAGGGGGGATGGGAACACCTCTACGTGCCTTTCTGGAGACCAGCACAGCCTCCTTACGGAGCTGGGAGCCCCCCCTTGCCCCCAGCCGCCCCGCGCCCAGCCCTCGCTCAGGTTTCACTTTGCCCAGCTGCCTCCTGCGCGCAGTGGGTGCTGTCACCAGCTGGTGGCACGGCTGGTGCCGGGGGTCCCTGGGTGGGGGACAGCCCCGGCGGGGCTGGGGCAAGGGGAGAGGTGCGGTGGTGCTGGGTACAGCCCTGGGGGAGCTCTGCGGGGTGCCCGGGTCAGGTCTGGAGGATGCTCGAGGCCCTGGCACCTTCCCCAGAAAGGCACAAAGAAGGGTCCCTGCTGGGGAAGGTGGCACGGGGTGGCTGCGGCCACCTGGCCAGCCCCTGTCCCAGCCGTGCCTTGGTGCCACCGCTCGAAGGTGCTGGAGCAGGAGCTGGGTGCTGCACGAAGAGGGTGCTGGGTGCAGCTCCCTGCAGGCTCCCTCTGCTGATCAGCCGCCCCAGCACGGGCAGCCCCAGGCACTTTCCCACCTTCTACCCGAAATTTGCTCTGGAAAAAAAAAAAATCCAGCCACCCAAATTATCCTTCTCGCAGCTCCTGGTGCAGGGCTTTGCAGCCTCAGAGCTCGCTGGCCTTGCAAGGAGGGGACGACCCCTGGGGCAGCAGGAGAGCGGGGCAGAGCACCCAGAGCCCATCCCTGCGCTGCCAGAGCACAGGATCATTTTGCAACGCATATATAGAAATAAAAATGTATTTATTTTTATTTTTTTTTATAAATAAGGAATTACAAAAAGCCTTACAAAATGCTTTACAGAGGATCCTCACCGGTGAGGCGGGAGGAGGAAGGTATTTAAAGAGGATACATGCATGTGAGCCAGGGAAACTGAGGCACAGAAAGGTAACGGCCACACTGGCTGACCCCGCGAGGGGACCTGGTGCTCTCAGACCCGTGCCATGGCCAACGACCCCCCTCCTCCCCCCAAACACACTGTGAGCAGGACGCGGGGGCTGCGCACAGGGAGGACTGCGGTCCCCCTGTGGCTGGGGTGATGCTCTCAATAATGTCCCAGCAGCACCGCTCGGCTCCCAGCACCGTCACCACAAGGGGACCTCCTGCTCGGGTGCCAGGCGGCCGCGGGTGGGGGGGGACAGAGGTCTCCAGGGGCCACCTCGACTCGGCGGCCGCAGACCTGGGAGAGCAGCTCCGGAGACGTGGCCAGCAGCAGGACCTGGGGTGCGCTGGAGGTGGCCGTCCTGTGCCCTGTCCTGGCAAAGCCCCACAGCCGGCTGGTGCGGCCGGGGGGCACGGACCCTCCCCAGGCAGGCTCCGGCCACGGGCACTGCTCCCCACAGCGTGTGGGGCGCTCGGCCACGCGTGCGGGCGCAGGAGAGCTCGGAGCACGGCTCCTCTGCAGGGCTCAGCAGCAGCTCGCCTTGGGCTTGTCGTCAGGAGTGAGTTTGATGGAGTCGGTTAAATAACTCTCAAATATCCCTTTATACTGGAAAAAAAAAAAAAAAAAAAAAAGAGAAGAGGTGAGTGGAGCTAGCTTGGGGTCAGCCTGAGCGCAGGTGGGGTAACACCAAGGGAGCGGGCAGCACAGGTTCGCTCCGCTTGGTGCTGAAGGCCCAGACCCATGGAGAGGCCACCCCGCTCAGCCAGCAGCGAGGCCACCCCGCTCGCTTGGCGTGGGGACACGAAGGTCCCCGTGGGACGGCCGCTAGAGGACAGTGCTGGCGCGCTGTGCGGCACCGCACGCCCTGCTCTGTCGTGACAACCCGCAACCCTTGCTCCTTTCGGAGCTGCTTCACATCTATTTTAGAAAATCACCCCCAATGCATTTCTCTCCCTGGGGCTATCCTAAACCTTATAAATAGATGTTCTGTGTTAGAGGACGGGCTGTGAGGGTCGGCTGGAGCTGTTTGACCGGCTGGGTCCTGCTGCCACCCACATCCCCGCAGGACGCGCATCCCCGGCAGAGCGGCTCGGAGCGGGGCGACGCTCACCGTGGTTAAGGCTTGCTTGGCGAGGGTCTCGAAAGCTTGCGCGACGTTGATGTTGTTCTTGGCGCTGACTTCAAAATAAGGGATGTCTTTTTCCTTGCACCAGGCTGAGGCAATCTCCTTGGATACCTAGGAAGGATGGAGCCACATCAGAGCCATGACGCACATGAGCCGTCGGGGCACTACGGTGTCCCCATCCTCGTGCTGTGCTCTCCTCTCCACCTTACCTGCCGATCACAGAGGTCTATTTTATTCCCCAGCACGACCATGGGGAAGTCGTGATCCCTCGGGATCACCTTCTCCAGGAAGTCATCTCTCCAGTTGTCCAGGGACTCAAAGGACTCCCTGTCCGTCACGTCAAAGGCCAGGATGCAGCCATCAGAGCCTTTGTAGAAGGTCGACACCATGGACCGGAATCGCTCCTGTCCCCCCGTGTCCCAGATCTGGGGCAGAGAAGGGCATGGGTACACCAGCAGGCATGGGGGACACCGGGAGGTGCTGGCACACAGGACTATCAGGGCACCTCACCTGCATTTTCAGGGGTGTGTTGTCCACCGCGATCACCTTGGTCAGGATGCTGGCGCCCAGCGTGGTGCGGTAGTCCTCGTAGAACGTCTTGTGCACGTACTGGTGCAGCAGGGAGGTTTTGCCCACGCTGGGGGGACGGAAGGGACACGGGTGAGGGTTTTGCATGGTGAAGCCGGGCTCGAGGAGTTGGTGGCTACCAGCACGGGGGCTGCGTACCCAGGGGATCCCGGGCTGGGGCATGCACGGGGCTTCCTCCCAGCACCTTCCACACAGGGATGGGACCTCGGGCACTGCCAGCTGCAGGGCGAGTATGGGGGGGGTCTAGGTATGGTGAGCCCCCTCTGCTCGCCTCCATCCCAGCCCAAGGTTTTCACCTCCCCGCAGCCCGAGGGCTGAGGGTTAGGGTTTGTGTCCTGCAGGTCCCGCTGGCCACTGGGCAGCGTGGGGCTGGGCACGCGGTGTTCAGGAGGATTTTGCATCGTTTAAAAGCACAGAGGGACTCAGCAGCCCCGGAGCCAGCTCCTTACCCCAGAGCTCCTATGATAATTATCTTCAGATCCACCTTCTTGCTGGCATCCATGGACGGGCCCTGCGGGACGAGAGCGGTCACCGTGGAGCAGCAACGAGGGGCTGTGGGGGTGGGAGCCCGGCGAACCCCAGCGACGGGTGGGAGCAGCCGCTGGTCCCTGCAGCCTCCCTGCACCCCCCAGCACCTCCCTGTGCGACCCAAACCACGTCAGGGTGCTGTGCTCATGGCCCTGGTGGTGCTGGGCACAGGACCCCCCCGCCCTGTGCCAGCCTGGCCCACGTCACTGCCCGGGGACCGGCTCCCCAGGAGCTGTAGCACGCCCGGACACGCTGCAGCAGGGCACGAGCTCATTTCCATGAGAAGCTGCTGTGGGAAACTTCCCCGGCTCCTCTGCCTCCCTCTGAAGTGCAGCCGCTCCCCAGAAACCTGACAAACGGGGGGGGGAAGTGGTCCTGGGGAGAATTATGAAGGGAAACCGTGGCCATAAATCCTTGCATGGGTGCCCCAAGCATTTCAGGAGCACTGCAAGAGACCCCCCCCACCACCTGCCCCGGGGGGTCCGGCTGCTCAGGAGCCTGGGGGGGGGATGTGGGTCCACAGTGAGGGGCCTGGCTAACAAACGCTGCCCAAGGCAAAGCCCACGCCAGGGGTTTGTGCCCTTTGCTGCTTCCTCAGCATCCACAGGAAGGGCCTGAACCAGGCGCTGGGGCTTTGCTTTTGATTTCTGCACGTTTCCACCCGAGCGGGGAGCACGGCTCCGCGCGCACCGGCTCCTGCGCCCCCCCAGCCCCCCAGCACCCCCTCCCCGGGGGGGGCCAAAGCCCCCCGCAGCCCCCCGCAGCCCCATTTGCACAGCGGCACCAGGCCCCGCGCTGCCGGGAAGCAGCTGGCGCCACTCACCCACCGGCAGCCAAATCCCTGCATTTTTCCCCGATGCGCTGTCGGGCTCCGCGCTGCTCCCCACGCACGGGGTGCGGACGGCACGTTGCCCCCCGTGGGGGGCACGTCGCCCAGCCGGACCCCCGCTCTCCTACCCACCCTCTGGCACCCCATCCTCGTTGCTCGCTGATCCCCGGCACGCACAACCCTCCCGTCTTTTTGCCAGCCTTCCCAGGGGCTGGGCTCTCCCATCCTGGCTCTTGGCCCAACGCATGGCTCCCGGGGGGCCGCGGGGCCGCGCACCCACCTGCCGGGGCATCGCCCGCTCGGGTGGCCAAGGCGCTGGGCTCCGCTCGCCGCCGCCCAGGCTGGGAAAAGGCGAAAGGAGAGGATCCAGGAAGCAGAGGCAGCCCCGGAGCTGGTTCCTCCTGCCTGCTGGAAGGCGGCTACGGGCCCCCGCGCCGTGACATCAGCACCGAGGGGCCGGGAGCCGCCCGGGAGCTGCGGGGCGGGCGCGGTGTTGGCTGCTGGAGCCAGCTCTTGGCCCCTCCGCTGGGTGAGCAGCTCCCTGCAGCATCGCCCCCGGCACGGGAGCTAGCCTGGACTTTGCTCGGACGCCGCCGATAGCACGGGCTGGGCCATGCGGAGGGGTTGGGGTTGGTGGGGGTGGGAGAGGGGCAGGGGTCTGTGCCGGTCTGGCCCCCCTTTAGGGGGGGTCTGTGCGGCTGCGTCTCGTTTCGCAGGGAGGCAGAGAGGGGCAGGGTTTGGAGCAGGAGGGGTCGCAGCGCTGCTCACTGTGCTGTGTCCCTGCAGCCCGCTGGGCACTTGGGGGCTCTCAGCCAGCACCCACGGGTGCTGCTGCCACCCCACGCACACCCCAGAAGAAGGGGACAGCAGCAGGGACCCAAACTGGTGTCAGCCCCTGGACCAGGACGTGTGTGCAAGTCACAAGCAAGATTTTGGGGCTCTCCTTGCTCAGCCAGACAGAGCTGCCGCCGAGGGAGCATCCCAGCGTCTCTGCGAGCACTGAGACACCTCCCCACGAGCATCATGCTGGTGGCTGCGACTCCTCAGCATGAGACGTGTCCTACAGGGACATCACGAGAAACCCCGCTGTGCCGCGGCTGCAGAGTCCTGCTCGGCTGCCGGGAGGGATGCAGGCGTGCAAGGGCAGGTCCCGAGCATTTGCCAAGTGTGCAACAGGATTCGGGGCTTCTCCACCCTCCTGTGCGAACCCTCCTGGCTCCCTCACCACGAACAACAGCCACCAGCTCCTGCATTTCTGCCGCCTGACCTCATGTTTTGGCTCTGTTTGCTAGCTGTCTCACGCGGTTAGGGTAAATTCGGGAGGTGTCTCCTGGTCGGGGCTCTGCAGTGATTCATGCTCAGCAGGGCAGGAGCTTCCCACGCGCAGCCTCGCAGGGTCTCCATCAGGGGACAGCCCCTAACCTGCTGTCCCCTCTAGCTGCAGGTGCTGCAGATGTCCCTTATGGGATCTACGAGAAGATCGCTGTGCTCAGCAGGACAAGTCCTCCTCCTCCTTCCCAGGTATAATTCTGGGACCTGTCTGGCCAGAAACTCTGCTTTTCCCCCATGGGGTAGGCATGGAGAGGAGCGAGGAGGAGGTGGGAGAATTACCTGAGCCAGCCTGTGGGCACTTCTCACCGCTGGTGGATAAAAGGGCTGATGTTCCCCTAGAGCAGCTCTCTCCCACCTTCTCCTAATCCCTGTTTTCAGTCTCATTGTGCTGCTTCACCTTTGCCCTTGCAGCAGGGCCCTGCAGCAGCCGTTGCCCCGGGTCCCTCTGTGCTCCCCTCGCCACGTGCCCGCCCAGCCCAGGACGGGGGAGGCTCCCCCTTTGGATGATCCGAGCCCTCCGTGCCGCTGGAGATGGGTTTGTGGTGCATGGCCCCAGCCGATGCCCCCCTCCACTTCTGCTTTCAGGCAGGAGGGGCAAAACCGATTGGGGGGCCCAGCCCAGACTCAGTGGCAGCTCCGGCTTTTGTTTGGTTTCCCATTAAAAAGGGATTTTCCCCAGTTCCTGCTCTGCCACCGCTCCCCAGAGCGCAGCGGGCCCCAGAGCAGAGGCTGTGGCGAACGGCCCGGCACCTTCCCCGGCTGCTCGGGGGCTCCTGCAGCCACAGCTGCTGCCCTTTCCTGCTTGCTTCACCCACGGTCAGCAATTCTGAGGGAAAAGCGTGGTTTGTGTGCCCTGTGACGAGGAGGAAGGGCTTGCAGCTAGGAAACGATGAGGCACGGGCCGGGGACTGCTGCGTTCAAAGGGCGCATGTGGGCAAGGAGAGGACAGGTCATCTGCTGCTGCCAGCAGAGGCCGGTGAGAGTGAGGGAAGGGGAAGAAAGCGAGAGGCACCCAAGCGACTGAGCTGTTCACTAGGGGCTGTGCAGCCACCCCTGCTCTCCAGGGACAGCCCGGTGCTCCTTACTGGGATGGTCGGTCTTTGCTGGGGCAACATCCCCTGAGCATCATCCGTGTGTGGGGAGCAGGGCTGGGGAGGACCCGTGTCCACCTCCCTCGTCTGCCCTCCCCGAAACCCACTGAGAAGATGTGCACACAGGGCAAATGGCACCGGGGAGGTCTTCCTGATGGAGCCCTGGCTGTGCCACCTTCCAGCCAGCGTCTGGGGACACCAGGCAGTCCCTCGTCGTGCTGGGGGACACGAAGGCTCCCCCGCTGCCCACAGCTGTGCCGATGGGCAGGTGTCCACTGGTGCTTGGCACACCTCGGTGTGCTAAGAGTTAAGCTGTTGGGACCTGCAGGAGGAGGGGAGACCTTTGTCCAGCTGCCCCTGCACCTTATCTGTGCGGCACCTGGTTAAAGCACAGCTAAAGGTGAAGTCAATACAGGAAACGGTTACAGAAACCGTACGCTGGTCAGTGGCACAATCAATGTTTCTGAGCAAGGCAGATATTTCCTTTAACGGCAAGCGACAAGCCTAAGCCGCAATGTTTACAGCCAGGCCTGAGTTTTGCAGCACTTTCAGAGCCAGCCCCGAGCTCTGCTCTGCTCCGGGAGCGCTGCAGGGGGATCCCGGGCGCCTCGGCCCCGCTCTGAGCTCAGCCTCCACCTCTGCGAGGAAAATGGAGTGAAGGCGTGGATAAAAATAACCCCTCGCCTCGCTTCCCTTTCTCGCTGCCTTCCATGCGTGCCTCGGGATGCATCATGCATGAGCCATCGTGGCTCACGCATCCACCACGTCTCTTGCACCATCAGCAAGTCACATGCGCCGCGGTGACTCCCGAGGGGGGAGCAGCCCCCCACAGCCCCCCGCAGCTCCCCGCAGCCCCCCACAGCCCCTTGCAGCCCCCTACAGCCCCCCCACAGCCCCACAGCCCCCTGCAGCCCCCAGCCCCACAGCCCATGCTGCCAGCTGCGGAGACCTGGCATTTTTTCTGCCTGCTCTCGCTTCTGCGCTCACGAACCACGTGCCTTTGCGAGCACCCCGGGGAACTGAAGGAAAATTCAGTGGAAATCACCTGTTGTTCAGGGCGTTCTGCGGCACAGAAAGAGCCCCAGGGTCTCTTCAGTCTCATAATTATCTCCTTGTTCGTTGGCACGGGCTCAGCCTGCTGAAGCCAGGCATTTTCGCCGCGAACTCTCTGCACCCACCCGGCTGCCCCCCCAGCCCCTGCCCTGCCCGCAGCCGTGGGCTGTGCAGGGCCACCTCGGGGGGCTTTCTGCTCCGCCTGGGCAAATTTCCCACTTCTGCCCCTGCAGAAATCCCAGCCACAGACCACGAAGGCCAACCTTCCAGATCAAACGCTTGTGGAGGGACAGCAGCACCTCCTGCACCACCAAGGATCCCTCCAGAGCCAGCATTGCTGTGGGTGCCCCGAGGCTGCAGCGCTCCGGGGAGGAGGGAAGGGGCTGGGGGGGTTCGGCACCCCTGTGCACGGGGCTGGCACCAGCACCCCCGGCTGGGGCCTGCAGGGTCGCTGCTGCACGACTTGCACCACGAGAACGGGGTTTGTTTCATTTAAGCATTTATTGACCCGTGTTTCAAAAAGGAGAATCCGCAAGCAGATTTCGCAGAGCTGCTGAGGACATCTTCATACTCGTTATGAAACCGCTCCCTGGCACGGACCGTACTTTTGAGTGCTCTGCAGCCGAGGTCCCGGGGTGTCTCCATCCCCCCGAGGGACCCTGGTGCGTGCTCCCTGCCTGGCCCGAGGCCGTGGCTGTGGCTGCAGCCCGGTGGCTCCGCGTTGCTCCCGTCCCGCGGGGTGCGCGGCCCTAAGGGGCGGCGGGCGCCAAGCCCACCCTGTTATTCCCACGGTCGAAGACGGAGTAAAACTGTCGGATGAAAACATCACCCAAAACCCAGAGGGGGCCGGCGGGAGGGGCGACATCCATGCCCTGGAAGCCGCTGGTGCAGAAGGCCATGCTGTCGCTGTACTCCTGCGGGGAGGAGAAGCTGCAGAGCTGAGGCCGGCCCCGAGCCCACCCGATTCGGGGCAGAAACGGGGATTTCTGATCCCGGCACCTGGCGGGTGGGAGCTGGGGGTGGGCCTGGGGACGTACCATGAGGGTGTAGGCCTGGGGAGTGAGCGTGTAGGGAAGCCCGTTGATGGTGAAGGTCACGTCGGGCATCACGTTCAGGTTGCTGCACTCCACGGCGTACTGCCAAGCAGCGGGGGCAGCTCTGACCCCACGGCAGGGACAGACACTGCCCTCGAGCCCCACGACAGCGAGCTGCTGGCACTGGAAGCCAGCACCATCACATGTCCCCTCCCCAGCAGCTGGCACCCTGATGTTATCGCGGGGAACGCATTGCTCTTGGCAGCAGCAGCGAGCGCTGGAAGCTCTGCGGGGACTGCAGGCATCTCCCCGGGGCTGCCCCAGCCCCGCAGCCCGCACGCCTGCACGAGCAGTGCCACCTCCCAGGTGTCCCTTGAACTATTTCACCCATCGATGCTCCTCAGCGGGGGTCTCTCGCAGAGGGACAGCCATGCCCTGGGCATTGCCCCCTGCCCAACCCACCCTCGCCCTCACCTCCCCATCCATAGGCGTGGCACCGATATATTTCTGCAGTTTCTTTATGTCCTTGGTAGGGCCTGTGAGGAGCGATGTCCCGGTGTCCACGATGGCCTGGCAGCCGTCCTTGCAGAAAGCCATGGTGCCACCCACCTGCACGCTGCAGGAGAAGGCAGGAGAAGCGAGGAGCTCCGTGCAGGGCCCGTCTCCTGCCCCGCCAGCCTTCCCAAGCCCTCCTGGCCCCCAGCCCCACTCACTTGTCCAGATGGATCTGCCAGTAGCCCTGCTGCGTGACCGGCACCCAGTTCAGGGTCCCCGTGAAGCGAGAGGGATCAAAGCCCCCAAAGAGCAGCTCTCCGCCCAGGGGGGAGTCCGGGTTCCTGGGGGCAGGAGGGGATGTGAGAGATTTCTTCTCTTTTGCTTTGCATGTTGCATTTCATACGAATGGATTTATACCTGCTTGCTTCCCACAAATGCTCAGGGGCATTAGCTTCACTCCTGTAAGGTCTGAGCTCTGCAGCATGCTTAAAAAACCCTCCTTACTATCTCATTGCAGCCTCCTTAGCAGCCCCTCCTGCTCCCTAAAAGTGGTGCCCGAGCCACAGCCATGCCCCGCAGCAACGCCGTGCCCTTACGAGCTCATGTAGACCGAGAATATGGGCAGCTCCACCAGGTTTTGGGCCATCATGTTGTCGAAGACGGGGGTGACCCCGTCCACGGCCAGGGACGGGTAGGCCAGCCCCAGGATCCCGTCGAACTCGGCATCCAGGAAGGTTTTGCCCGGCTCGCTGACGCTCTCTGCGAACTGCTGGTTCGTCACGGTCAGGCCCTCCACCTGCGGGAAGGACGAGGCTCGCTGCCGGCTCCCCGGCCCCAGGGGAGTCCCGGGCAAATTACCCAGAGCGGGAGAAACCGAGCGTGACTCACGGTAACTTGGTCAGACCCGATGACCCCCGTCAAACTGCCGGTCCCGTACTGGATGGAGAAGGGGACGCCCACGGGCTGGTACGTGCTGGAGTGCGACGGCTGGAACCTGGCGTGCTCGGCTGGGAGAGGACGGGGCTGTGAGCAGCAACACCCTGCCACGGCCCCGGGGCAAACCCCAACGCCTGCTCCATGGGGGCTGCTGCAGGAAGGAGCGGCTCACGAGGAAAGCGGATGTGCTGGGGTTGTTTTGGGGAGGGACAACAGCAACCTGCCCAAATGGTGGGAGGTTTGCTATGGATTAGCTCGTGTGGCATTGTTATGAGACCCAGTGATCACCACTCCTGTTCCCATCCCACAGACAGCAGCGATTCTCCCAGCCCATCACCGCGGGCACTGCTGTTCCTGGCTTTTTTCCCCGACCCCCGTTGGGCTGTGCTGGGAGCAGGGCACAGAGAAGGGACGGCTCCAAGATGTGCCCCACGCCGTGCGCCCCAGCTGGGCTCAGCTCCCCGCTGGCAGCCCGAACAAGCGCGGTGCTTGTCACCCTCCCGACCCCCGGGCAGCCAGCCCAGAGCCGTGCCGTGGCCTCTGTGCCCGCCTTGTTCCTGCTCCCAGCTCCTTGCTGACCGTCTGCATTATGCGCTATAATCTCGCCTTGTTTGCTTAAAGGCTCTCCCACAAGAATGGCCTAAAGAGCACGGCCGATATCTCCCACGGGCTGATGGTACCGGGTCCTGGTGGTGTGATCGCCGCCTGCGCTGGCGAGCAAACAAACCCACGCTGCTCCTGTCCCAGCTGCCTTTCCCCTCCGGCTGTGCCTCCAAACCCAATGCAAACGCAGCACCTCTTTTATCCGAGAGTGCCCGGGGGGGCTCATCCCAGCTGGGGGCTTTGGGCTGGGCAGGGAGGTGGCCCTGGTGGTGGTCCCTGTGCCCTTGGTGCTGGCCGGACCCCATGGCCTCAGTGAGGCCACCGTGGAGGGGACACCCAGGGGCCCACCGCCGCTGGCTGGTTTGGGGAGCCCCTACTCACTGCAGGCTTTGCTGGTGCAGTAGACGGATGGCACCCAGAGGTTGGAGGAGCCCGTGTCGAATACCACCGTGAAGTTCTGGGGGGGGGTCCCGATGGAAATCTGCCCAAAGTACTCCATCTAGCAAAGGCAGAGAAGAGGCTGCCAGGGGCTGCTGGTGCTGCAAGAGCTCCTGGCAGAGGGGGGCTGTGCCAGGATGCGTGCACAGCACAGACTGGGTTCGGTGCGTGGGATGGCCGGCACTGGGGCAGTGTTTATCTGCCACAGCTGCATCATGCCAGGTGAAATAAAGGAGCCAACTATTACAGGAACTACAAGGCAAGCCGAGAACAAAGGCAGGACTGCGGGTGTGGGCGTGAGCCTCTTCCTGCGGGGTCGGGCAGCAGAGCCAGGCCCCAGGGGGACCCCTACCATGGGGATGCAAACAGTGGCCGGAGCTCTGGGGGCAGAAACCTCCTCTGCTGGGGAGTGGGAAGAGTCTGGGGGATCTCTGTGCCTCTGCCCATTGGTCCCATGCGGTGAGGCCTTCTCTGATGTGTGCCCTGTGTGTTAGCCTGGGAAGGAATCTGGTCCCCCCAGCCTTGGGCATGGAACGGGCAGGGAGAGGGCTGGCAGCGCTGCGATGAACACACTCCCTTGCCTTGCTCAGCATCACGGCTGCAGGAGCAAAGGCCCGGCCAGGAGCAGGCAGACACCAGCCCTGGCACGCTGGTGCAGTCCCCAGACTTGCTCTGATAACAGGCGTGGACTTTACGGGAAGAATTTGGGCATTCGGGATGGCTCGTGCAGCACAACGTGCTTTGGGTTTTCGTGGGGCAGCCCTCGGTGCCACCACCGGCACCGCACTTACATCCAGGTAGTTGATGAGGGGCTCGTTGGCCGCCGTGAAGGCAGAGCAGTCCTCGCTGTACTGGACCATGTCGATCTTGTGGGCTTTCCAGAACTGGGAGAGCTGCCCGCGGTCCCGCAGCGTCTTCCGCAGCGAGCGGTGCCTCGTCAGGGTCACCCTGGGGGAGCGAGGGTCCTCGTCACTGGAGATGCCCCCGGGGCACGGGGCAGGCTGCGGGATGCTGATGCCTTGCAGCCCCCACATCCACCCCGAGCACCCCAGCGCCATCAGGACGCAGGTCCTCAGCTGCTTCTCTGCCTCCCCCGTGGCAGAGGGGGAGCGGAGCGTGGTTAATTCACGCTGGTGTTTGCTGCTCTGGCTCCTTGTGCTGCCCCCACCATGCCCACCCCCTGCAGCCCTCCCGTGGGTCACCCCAGGGATGGCGGTGCCCACAAAGAGGGGCTGACGGCAGCAGCACCGCAAAGCCCTGTGTGCCTGCACGGGGGCGGCTCAGCCCTGCCCATGAGCCCTTGCCCTGCTAAATGATGGTATTGAAGCCCCTCCGTGAGCACCCCAGCGCCCTGGGGTCCCCCCCTTACCTCTTCAAGCCACTGCCCAGGGCGAGGCAGAGCACGGAGAGGAAGAAGAGGTGCTTCATGGCGGCGGCGGCAGCGCTGGCCTCGGTAGGGCTCTGCGGGTGCGGGCTGCGCAGCGGCGTGGCTCTTATACCAACAGGTACACCCTCGCCCCGCGGTATCAGCGATAACACCCCTCTCAATGTCAACACTGGGCTTTTGCTTTAGAAATGAATCACTGGGCACGTTCCGGTCAAGGCAGAGCGAGCGCGCCGGGCGCCAGTTTGTTTTGGAGGGCGAGGGGCTGGCGGCAGCCCGCGGGGCTGCGGGACACCTCGGGTGATGGGGTGGCCAAGGGGGGTGGAGGGGATCCCGCCGGGACCCCACGGGCAGACCAAGGGGTTTTTCCTCCCCATCCCAAATCCCCACCTGGGTGAGGATCGGAGCTGCAGCGGGATCCGTGGTGGTGCAGGGCACTGGCCAGAGGGCTGCAGGAAAGGGGTGTGCTGGTGGCACCCGGCAGCTGCTGAACTAACCTTAAAAGGCAAAGAACTAATTAGCCTTGATGAACTGCTCAGGAATCTGCGCCTTTGCTCTTCACACAGAGCCGGTGTCATCAAAGCATGGTCCTTGGAAGGAGCTGCTCTGCGTTAGAGACAGTTACATGTTGCCTTACCGCCCCTAATGGGCTCTTCCTCTGTGGCTGCTTTCTGTTTAACACCGGATAGCCGTCTCATTAAGCCTCTGTGAATGCAAATAAAGAAGGCTAATGAACAAACAGAGCCTTCAGATACCAGGGAAGCGAGCGGGGGAGGCGAAGACTTTCTTGGTGCCGCAATCTCCCCGGCAGGCGGCTGGAGGCTGTCGATGATGCTTTGTGCTCCTTGGGATTGTTTTCCGTGTTTGTGGCACGGCAATAACAATGATGGATGCCGCAAGGAGAGGTCCCTTACTCAGTAAGTAGCGTTCATGTAATTAACACTGCTCCTACCCTTAATCAATTTTCCATTCATGCTGCTTAGTCCATCTTATTTAATTAATGTCCTCTCCCTAGAAAAATGACTGGCACTGGGGGTCCATCAGCCCAGTGTGGCCACCTGAAATACCCAGCACACTGTCTAATGGGGTGAAAAACCCCCAAAAGATCTGAATCACTGTCTCCCCTTCCTGGGGTCTCGCCCTGCTCCTGCTGTGGGTGTCCCATAGCCACAGTTGGGCTCCTCCACCCCATGGCCTCGTGGGGAGCTTTGGCTTAAAACATCCCCTTAGAGGCACGCGGGAGCAGGGTTCATGGGCGATGGGGCTCTTTTCCCTAGCACTGGGCTGGATTTCCAAGTCATGAGCAAATTTCCTGCGTCCCTACACCCAGACTCGCCACTGCAGTGTTTGTACCAAGTAGCTTCTACACAAAATCATTATCCCTTTCACACTCGAGATACAGTTTAAAGTACCAGCCTCCCTCCTGCTAATAATATATTCATAAAAAGGGATTAAAAAACCTTCCCAAAAGGAAAACAAATGTACCAAATGCCAGATCAGCTGAAAGCCATCTGCAGCTGAGGCGAGATAGCAGCAATTTGATTGCTACAGACGTGGCTTATAAACTGAAAATCCCGCAATAAAATCTAGCCCGAAGGGTCATCGGGTTTCAGAGATAAGTGTGAGCATGAGCCGTAGTACAGACACGCTGAATACTTCAAGCGAAATAGTTTATTTACTGGAAAAGATCCCCAGCTGGATCAAAATAATCTGCAAACTCATGACAGTAGATTCAGCACTAAAATGAGAAAATGAAGGAAATAAAGAGGCCAAACCTTTCAGTTAGAAATGTTTGAAGTTAAACCTAGCTATTTCTACTTTTATTTAGTCCTTTGGAAAGCCACACTCTTAATGTTAAAGGTTTTATTTCAAGTCGAAGAAAACATATTATTTTTTTCTTTCTTTTGGAAGTCAGAGCAAGACTGTGCCATATTTAGGGGCAAAAAGACCTGGCTTCATACGTGCTTCCAGTGGTTTCTCTGCCTGGCCGTCCCCACGGGCTGGGAGCCCACAGGTGCTCCCATGGGACGAGGGATGAGGCAGTGACCTTTGGAGCGTGTTGTCAGAAAAAGAGCAGTATTTGGTAGAAATGGAACGAAATGTAGCTGCTGGCTACGGGAGCACCCCAGGTCTCATGAGTAATATCTGGCCCTATCGTCCTACAGTGCTTCCAGGCAGAGGCTCTCACAAAAAGCCCTGTAGCCCACCCAGCTTCACATGCTCGCCTTCAGATACATCACAAATGATCTGTGCACCTTAGGTGGAAAACATGATTCCCATCAGCTCAGAGCATGGCACTTTACTCATTTTAAGAAAAGTGCTCTCAGGCTAAAAATAGGTTATCTGTGTTCTTTTTTTATATTTCCTTTAGTTTAGCCACTTCCACTATTAGCTGCAACTGATTCAAATCTCACCCAAGCATCATTTTCTGAAAAGCCTTTTTTCTCTGATTATCAAATACATCTTCTACCTGTTAATCTGCTTGTGTATCAAAGAGCACTTGAAAGGGTGAAATGCTGTAATAGCAGACTCTCTAAAAAAAAACAAAAACAAAAACAAGCAAATTTCAGTTAAGTATTTACCCATGGCAGCAGCAGCTGTGGATGAAGCAGCAGCCCCATGGCTGATGGGGTGAATCCCAATGGTGCCAGGCAGCCCAGTGCACCTGGTGATTCCTAAGAGCCCATCTCATCCTCCACATCCTTGCTTGTAGAAAGTCGGGGGGCTCACAGACATTTCTGGAGCCACCCTCCATCCCCTCCTGCCATCTCATTACAGACCAACATTGGCTCCTTGCGTTGGTGCTGCCGGGAATGCGTGGCCCTTACCTTCAGTTCTGCTTTTCCTCCAGCAAATCCCTTCCTCCATTCCCCTTCTCACACCCCAGCAGGCACAAAACCACAGCAGGTGTTAGGCCCCACGTCCCTTCTGATTTAAAAGGTTTTGACCTATAGAAAGCTGTGAGGTGGAAGCACATGGAGAGCTTTTCGTGCCAGCTGCACAGCTGAGGGCTGAGCCCCTCTGGGGACCAGGGCATCACCAGATCAGGGGCTGCAGCATCCCCAGCCTGGGGGCAGAGGGGGCTGCCCAACAGCAGAGAAACACCCCAAAATATTTAAATGAGCCCGCTCACATGTGGGAAGCGTCATGGAACCCAGTGTGGGCTCCTTTCTGCCATCACCATTAGGGGTAAAGCGAGACCGCATCCGGCGCCCGAGCCAGCGAGCGCTTCTGCACGGCGCTGCTGGTGGCTGGGAGACCCCTGCCAAAAATGCTCCCGAAACACCCCTGAAGTCTGCTCCATCCAAGGCTGTGGAGGACAAAGGTGAGGAAGGCTTTTCTCGATGTAAAACACCACTGGGCACTGGGCGTCCCTGGCTCCTGCATGCAGTGCTGGGGGAAGCGAAGGGCTCGCAGGGCTGGGTTCTCTGGGGTGGTGCCCCAGCGCTGCCAGCCCAAACTTCAGCGTTAAACCTGGGCACCAAGGCAAATCTTCAGTGGGTTTGGAGTCATTTGAGGCATTCCCATGAGCTTGCCTTACCTTTAGGTTGAGCTTAGATGTCTTGAATTCACTACTCAGTCGCCAGCTGAGTATGAGCGCTCTAGGAGCTTTGATTGCAGTAGGGCATCTTAATTAAGATAGGGTTAAAATCCTGGGGGCTGGCAGGAGGGAGGCTCACAGCCACCTGATACACCAAAAAAGTACATGTGCTGCCAGCGGCTCACTAGCTGTTATCTTCAAAATAGGTGTTTCAGTGCACATGTGTGTGTGTAATCTCCTCCATCTCACCGTACCCCATCGCAGCAAAGACGCTGCCTGCGACCGATAGTTGGATTTGGGTCCTGTTTTGCAATTTCCTTTTGAACAGCTCACTTTTCAGATCGTTATCTGCTGCTGCAGCATCTCCTGCACCACAGTAGGAAATGAGCCACTCAAAAATGACAGCTGCTCAAGAAGGATATTTGAGGACAGATCAGTTCAATAAGGGAGGGGGAAAAACCCAGCAAGAAATGGACTTTTAGCTTGGCGGTTGCCAAAGTGGTTGGTAAGTGGAATTTCACAGGGGGCTGGTGAGGCTTTCGGAAAACTTTCTGATGCGTTACTCTTAGAATATGTCTTAAGGGAAAGCAGAATCTGATCCATAGGGTGGACAGTGCCTTTTCTTTAGCAATCTATTTATCAGTCTGTCAATCCTATCATTATGGCTCCTTTAATCATCCTATCAAAGCTGTTGTTGGAGATACCTCACTATGGTAGCCGCTTATAAGAAGTAAGGGTATAGGCATCGAGTGAAAACTGAAAGTGCTTTTTTTTGTTAGTGACAGCTCACAAAATGAATGGCCTGATTGCTGTCCTTTCTTGTAAATCTCTTGAATATTATGGCCAAAAGTCCCAAGCCGAGAGGCCTGGTTCAGGCATATGCATTTTCGGATTACATGCCTTAAGTCCCGTTAACTTCAAGAGGATTTAAGCACTCACCTAACATTAAATCTGAGGTGGTTCAAGTGCAGCTAAAGGGAAGTACACTCCCAGCTCCTCCGTTTTCAGTGGGATTGGAAGGAGTTACTTGGGCGCCAGGCAAAACCCTCTCCTGGGTGCCCAGCGGGGTCGGGGCTCGCCCAGCAGGCAGCAGCGAACGCCCCGTGGGAGCTCCCCACTTCTCGAGGGCTGGGAGCCGCGGCTCCACTGGGCTGCGGGCACTTGTCTGCTGCAAGAGCCCGGCACCAAACTCACGCTTTCTTTTGGTTATTTTTTTGCATCATGGCACGCTTTTTTTTTTTTTTAGATTATAGTTATGAAATATTTAGATCATAATTATCAAATATTTTTGTGGATTAAAAAAAAAACACAAACATGAGGAGGAATCACACACAGTAGCATACTTGTGCAGCGGGAACCTTGGCACATCTATTTTACGTGAGCGCTGTCTGCGGCATCGGACCCCTGATTTCAAACGACGACTCCGATCTCAGCTGGTGGGGAGCAGCGTGGAGCTCCGTGGGGTGATGTGCATAGCAAGCGGGCCTGGATTTGGTGCCGCAGCACCCACCTGGACCCACAGCCCACCTGCCTCTCTCTGCCCCACAGGAACCTCGGGCGCTGCACTGACGGCCGGGACGCCTCGCAGCGAGGATGGCCCATTGTGAGTGGTGAGTACCGAGACAAATGCAGACCTGGAGCGAGGTCAGTGCTCTAAAACTGGAGGATAACTGCTGCTATGGGGCACATTTCTGCTAAATTCTCAGCCCTAGCTCGGGTCTGGTCTGTGTGTGCGGGAGCGGCCGTGTGTGTGGGGATGCTCCGGCCCTGGGGCTGGCGATGCTGCGCCTGGTTCCTTCCTCTGCTGGGGCAGGTTGGTGCTCTCCGCAGGGCTGTGCCGGGCAGAAATGCAGCCCTGAGGCTCAGCAACGGCTTGCAATTTTGGCTGAGCGCGTGGTGGAAGCCATGTTTGTAGCTTCGGGTTTGCAGAAAGCACCGTGCGTCCCTCCGCGAGATGTGGGGTTTTCAAAAGCCCTTCTCAAGGTGGACACCCAAAAATGAATTGCAAGGACCACCGGTCATTTCTGAAAATGAAGCCCCAGCTTTTTGGGCACATCTCCTTAAAAACAAAAAGCAAACCCAAAAACTGTACCAGCAAACCTTGGTCTAAAGCATGCTTTGAAGCCGTGTCAGCCAAACTGTTCCTGACAGATTTAGAATAATTCAGATATTCCTTTAATACAGGCAAAATATTTTTCTCCTGTTCAGGTGGGTGCCAGTTGCCACCTCGGCTGTAGCCCTGGTGCTATACGCTCTGCTCTTACTGATCCTTTACATCATGCTCAGCAGGAAAATAGGTAACTTACTCCCTTGTTGCCTTTACTTCTTGCATCCCTCTTTCCTCCTTGCAACCCTTCAGCTCAAAGAGTGGAAGGGATTTGCCCAAAGCCTTGACACCCCCTGTTTCTAAAACACACCCAGGTCCTTGTCCTGGCTCTTGTTATTGCTCTCACTCTCACCAGACCCCGTGCCCGGCTGAATCAAGTTGTGGCAGGGCTGAGCAACCGTGCCCAGCTTACACAGCCCAGAATGCCACGTCGTTCCAAAAACATTTTCTTTTATCGCTCTGGTTAGTTATGTGGTGGGAAAACAGCATCAGAATCAATTTGCAAACTCCTAGTCCAGATGGAGCTATGATTTCCAGCAGGAAAACCTTTCTCGCAGAAATGCTGCCCACATTATGCATAATATGCTCTCTGCCTGGCCCCGTGGGTCAAACCCATTTTGACCGTGTGTGGGAAGAGTCCTTGACGCAGCGATTTAACCCCAGAGTCTTCCATCGCAGTAGACCAGGGGAAGCACTCCATCAGCGCAGTAATTGAATTGACAGATATTTGCCCACGCAAATACAAAATAATAATTACTGCCGTGCCAGGGCTCGCGGCACGCTGGCTTTGCTCCAGGGCTCCCTGGCACCGGGAGCAGGGGGGGACGGGGAGAGAACCGGAGAGAGAAATCACTCAAAAGGGGACCAGGGATGGGGGGGACACAGCGGGCACGGGTCTGGAGCACGGAGCTGACCGTCCCCTCGTCACAGACAGCCACTCCTGCAGCAAGGAGGCGAGCAGCCGTCCTGCAGCACAGCCCCAGCAGCCGCCGACCTCTTCGGCCGGAGGGGAAGGGGCGCAACGACCGGCCTACGCAGGTGAGGGGGGCTGCGGCACGGCAGCGGGTCGCATCGCGCTCACCCAGGGCTGCCCAGCCCAGCACCTCGGGGTGCTGGTGCAGAGGATGGAGCCGGGAGCACGGGGCAGGCACAGCAGCTGCTCGCAGCTTGGGTTGTCTCCCGCTGCCTCCGGGCTTTCCCTGCACCATTCCCCAGGGACCCCGGGCTGTCCCCGGGCTCGCTGGTGGCATCGCAGGGCAGCGGTGGGAGCCATCCGCGGCCTGGGGACTGGGCGAGTGCCCCCGCTGACAGCAGGAAGCCCAGAGGTGGCAGGAAGGAAGCCTTTCTGCCGCTCACCTGCCGCTCTCTAATTGCTTTTTCTCCCCTTGAACCTCCTTTAACTGCGGAGGCGGTGACGTGGCCTGTTCGGACGGGAGCAGCGAGACGTCTTCGGAGACCTCGGAGGAGTCGGAGAGCAGCCCCTCCGGCACACAGGTACCGAGCCCCGCGCCACGGGCAGAGCGTTTTTGCCAAAAACATCCACAACTGCAGCAGAGAGGGTGCCCCACACCGTGTCCAGGGGCTCCTGGCCCTGCTTGAGACCCCCCGAGCAGCGAAATGAGGGCAAATGCATTGAAATAACCGATGGCACCGACGTGGTGGCTGTCACCTGCCTCGTGCAGTGCTCAGAGGGAAATGTCCCCACGGGCAGGGGGGTGCTGGGGCACAGACAGGGCTAAGGCACCTTGGGGGGGCCGGTGCCTGACCCAGGGCTTGTGGCTGCTTCTCCAGGGCCCTCGGTCGCCTGAAAACCTCAATTACACATCCCTGCTCTTCCCGGGGAAGGGCCACGGGCCAGGCTCCGCCAGGGACTACGAGAACATGAAGACGGGCGCGGACTACGTCAACGTGGACCCAAAGAAGAAGAAAGTGGATTTCTGGGCCTGCTCCAGCCCTGTCGCCTCCAAATCCATTGAGTACACGGAGGTGAAGCTGTGACTCCCGGGACACCCCTGGGGGCCGTGGGGGTGCCATCGGGGTCCCGCTGCCGCTGCCCCACGGTGCCTGCAGCCCCCGGCAGCCAAGCAGCCAGGGATTTCCCTTCCCACCGCCCTGATCAGACCTGGCACAGGCTGAAGCCTGCTGGTTTTTATCCCTCGTGATGCCGCAGCCCGCTGAGAGATTTGCTTGGTGCTGTACGTGTTGGCACCACCGCCCCTCAGGGCTGCGGATGTGGGACGGTGCGGGGCTGCCCCACACCCCGCTGCAGGGAAATGTTCTCTCCCCAGGCCAAAACGTGCTCTGCACTTGTACACGAAGGCCGGTTTTCTCATCTCCTGAAAGCAAATGAATTCCCGTTCCCCCATGGGATGTTGTTCAGGGAGGAAAAGAGTCATTTCCAAAACATCCATCTGAACTGCCTAGCATCTCCTCTGAATCATGCTTCCTTTGCTGATTGTTCTCATAAAATCCTTTTAAATACACTTCCTTCACCGGCGTCACCCTTCCTGCCCAAGCACCGGTCTCTCATCCTCCGCTGCACCCCATTTTCCTTCGGTGCCGAAAACCTCTCCGAGCCTCCATCGCCCTTGGAGCTGGGTGCGGGGTGGTGCAGGTGTCGCCCCTCCCAGCTGAAAGCCGTGAGCGTCAGCAGAGCTGGCTGGGCTGGGGGCTCCCGGGGTTTTAAATCCCCTCTCCTAGGGCAGGGGCTGGTTGCTGCTCCCTTGGGGCTGTGAGAGGTGCGGGACTGGATCACGGCTGTCTGTGGGAGCACAGGCAAGTCAAATCCCTCTGCCCTGCAGGAACTGTGAGTTGACTGTTTGGTGCTGGTGGTGTTGGGCTCCGGGGTCAGGCACTTCTGTCTGAACGGCCTTGCTGTGCAGAACCGGCCCAACTCAGAGAATGAGTGGAGAAAGAGGTTCAAAACCCGTCCCATCCCTGGGAAGTGCTGCTGAAGCCCAGCAGAAATGGGTTTATGGAGTTAGGGGTGAGGTCAAAGCCAGCCAGGGGAAGTTGCTGGATAAACTGATTCAGATACTTTGATTTTGAAATCATAAAGCATTTTCTCTATAGCTTACTCTTACTCTTATTTTTGTAGATTTAGTGATGATGGAAAGAATGATGCATCTTTCTTGCAGGGAATTCGGTACCCTGCCCTTGGGACACCGGTGTATCCCCCAACAGTGTTGCCCCAGAGTGTGGGGATGCTCTGTCCAGCCTTGCTCATGCTTTGCTTTTAAACAAAATTTTCCAGGGAGACCCACAGCAGGCAGGGAGAGGGGCTGGGGCCACAAGGTTGTGGCTCTTCCCAGCTGCCCCTCTCTGCTCCCAGCACTGCTGGGGTGCTCTGAGGCTGTCCCCGAGCCCTGGGTGGTTTTGGCACTCCAGTCCTGGCTGAACAAGACAAAAGCAGCAGCAGCAGTTTGAGAGCAGCTCTTTAATGAGATGCAGCAGCTGTTTAACAGCACAGAGCAGCCCTGCACAATGACTGGTGATACAGGAAGGGCGAACCTGATGGAAGGGAGGCAGGATTTGCCTGGGCGAGCTGGAGGAGGGCCAGGGTTCCTCCGAGCAGCTCCTAGCGGTGTCCGTGCTGCATTTGGGGCACTTGCACCTGGGTGCAATGCTGCAGGGATCAGTGCAATGCAGTGGCTGTGTGTGCTGCAGCCCTGGGGACGTATGCAGGGCATGGGGAAGTTGTTTGTGTCGGCTGCTCCCCCAGCAAAGCCCTGAGGATGGGAGATGGGCAGGGAGCTCTCAGGTAGCTGCAGCTGCATTGCATCCTGCTGTGCTCAGGCTGCTTTGCTGGCATCTGCTGGGCTCCTAGAGCTCAGGTCTCTCCTAAAAGCTGTGCTGATTCAGCATCCCCCAGCATGCCTGGGCTGGGCAGCAGGCTGGCAGCGGGAGGCTTCACGGCGCACAAGGGCGATGAAGGTTGCTCTGGGGCTGTTGGGGCTCTGTCCATCCCCGGAGGCACGCAGCAGATGCAGCACATGCAGTAGCGAGCCCACGAGGACGAGAAGGGCAGTGATGCCTTGTGGGTTAAGCACACAACTTCCAGCAAAACCAACAGCCTAGAGCATGCCCGACTCGGTCACCGCCTCCTCCTTGGGCAGGTCGAGGTCCCTGGAGCTGCCCCCGTGCAGGGGGAGGCCGCCGTGCTGGCTGGGGCTCAGGACGGTGGTTTTCCTGCTGCAGAGGCTCCCGTTGGAGACCTGCCTGCGCAGCCCTGGCCGGGGGCTGCAGCAGCAGGAGAGGCAGCGCCCCACGTCCCGCAGCAGGTGCCTGCTGAAGAACATGTAAATCCAGGGGTTGCAGCAGCTGCTGAGGCTGGCCAGCAGCATGGTGATGGTGAAGGCCGCGTTGGTGGACTCTGGGAAGGCAAAGGAGAAAGTTCAAATATCCCCCCAAGGGGACGTGGTGCAGGCAGGGGGCTCAGTGGGCCATGCACAGGACCCTGGGGGCTCTTCCTGGCTCGGATACGTGTCCCTTGTCCCATCCCCAGCCCGCCT
Organism: Anser brachyrhynchus; assembly: GCF_964034855.1. Classification (NCBI taxonomy): domain Eukaryota; kingdom Metazoa; phylum Chordata; class Aves; order Anseriformes; family Anatidae; genus Anser; species Anser brachyrhynchus. The sequence goes on along the minus strand of NC_137720.1, from coordinate 2,461,710 downwards.
GCTGGCATCTTTGCTGCAGAGCAGGATCAGGATGTGCCAGAGCACATCCTGGGGGCGGGTGCTGGGAATGGCACCCAGCAGCTCCTGGACCTGCTGCTTTCCCTCAGCCCTAGTTGGCCAGAGCATCTCCCAGGGGCCTTTTGATCTGGCATAATGCTCCCAGAAAATAATAATAATAAGAAAAGGTCAACTTGTGGAATCAAAACCCACTTTTCAACCCCCCCGCAGCTGGCTCAGCAAAATCCTTATGGGCACTGGATGCTACAGCAGAAGAGCAGCTCCAGCAGCACAGCTGCTCCTGGAGGCAGTCCCACAGGAGGGTGGGAGCAGCAGGCTCAATTAAATCCTCTCTGCCATCACATGCTGAACAGCACAGCAGCTCCTGGAGCAGATTCCCACAGGAGGGCAGAGACACACATGGTTAAGACGTTCGCAGAACACCTTCACGTGTCCCTACAGCTGCTGGTCAGAAGCCATTGCTTTCCAGCAGTTTTTCTGGTGAAAAGCAGTGTTCTGGCTCTGCAAGCTGTTTGCTACAAATGCTACCAGGGAGTGAATCAGTAGCTTTCCCCCTAATTTTTATTACAAGAAAATAAGTCGGATCCTGCTTGCTAAAAGCACAAAGGTGCTCTGCACCTGGGCTGCAGCTCAGCACCCCCCCTGCTACTCACCGTCGTCGGGAGCATCCTCGTCCCACACCGACCACATCTGCATGCTGAAGAAGGGCGCCCAGCAGGCGACGTAGGCCACCACGATGACAAAAGTCATCTTCACCATGCGGATCTTGGCCCGGGAGATGGTGCGCACGCTGCTCACGCGCGAGGGCTGCCCGCCGGGGCACTGCCCGCCCTTCTCGGAGGAGCAGGGGGCTGGGGGGGCTGTTGTGGGCCCCCCTGTGCTGGGGGCGCAGCTCTGGGTCTTGCCCTTGAGGTTCTTGCAGATCTCGTAGCAGATGAGGCTGTAGCAGACGGTGAGGATGCCGACGGGCAGGATGAAGATGCACAGCGTGGTCCAGGTGATGTAGGCTCGGGCGCCCCACGGGTACCTGAAGTCCGCCCAGCAGTCCAGCACCCCCGAGCCCTGCCGGACCTCCCGCAGGGAGAAGATGAAGACCTGGGGCAGGCTGAGCAGGGAGCTGAGCAGCCACGTGGCCCCGATCATGGCGTAGGCCTGGCGGCTGGGCTGCTGCAGGGTGCGCAGCGGGTGGCACACGGCCACGTAGCGGTCCAGAGTCATGGCGATGAGCATGTAGGTGGAGGCAAACATGCTCAGCACCTGCAGGTACTTGACGGCCCTGCAGAGAGGGTCTGGCCCCAGGAAGCGGTACGTCACCTCCCAGATCATCTGCGGCAGCACCTGGAAGAGCGCGACGCCCAGGTCGGTCAGCCCCAGGTGCAGGATGAAGAGGTGCATGCGGCTCATCTTCCTCCTCAGGCGGTACATGGCCAGCAGCACCCCCGCGTTGCCCACGGTTGCCACCACCAGGATGGCGGCCAGCACCCCGACCTCTGCCTTGGCCAGCTCCTCGTCCCGGCTGTGCAGCAGGGTCACGTTGGGGTCCCCAGCCAGGGCCTGGGGGCTCTGCACCCCCTTGCCGTGCCCAGCCCAGCCGCGATGGGAGCTGTTCCAGCCCGGCTCCATCCCCGCGGGAGGAGCGGAGAGGAGGCTGTGACTGACGGGGTGCACGCTCAGACGCTCGGCTCTGGCAGCCTCTTAACCCCTCCCTGCATCCCTGGGGGCTGTGCTCCCCCCGAGCCCTGCTGCACCAGCTCCCGTGGCAGCAAGGGCTGGATGTGGCTCCTCCGGCAGTCCCCCGCCACGGGTGCAGGTTGTCACCTTCTGCGCTGGTTGTTACCCTGCACAGGTCCCCTCTTTGCTGGGCTGCTCCGTGCAGGTTTTCCTGTTAAGCAAAGGGGTGCAGGAGCCCAGCTCAGCCTCTGATCCCTCTCTCGGCTGCGCTAAGCGTTCCCAAATCCCTGTTTCTCCCTGGGTTGCTCATCTCTCCATTCACCTCTTTCCCTTGTGCTGGCAACAAAGAAAAATCCTCTTTGTTGCTTTTTTTTTAGTGCAGTAAAAGTAATAGAAAATGCATCTCTTTGGCCTTTTCATTCCAGGCGTGGTGAGGAAGGCAGGTGAGCGGTGCCCAAGCGTCCCCAGGGAGCGCAGCAGCCGTGTGCCAGCAGCGGCTGCCGCTGAGCGCTGCCCGTGGTGGGTTTTATAGCCGGGAGCTCCCCGCCCCGGCTGAGAGCTGCAGCCCCAGGCTCTGCTGGGGACCTTCCCCTGCTCCTGCTCTCCCTTTTCCCTTCATCAGCCAAGTCCATGAACACACCGGCACCGTGTCCTGAGGCTGCCTCCTGCCCCTTTCTTTGGGCTGTGTAGGAAGGGGGTGCAGAATGTCCCTGGGACAGGACAAAAGCTCGAGTCTGTCTGCCTAGTCCTCGCCTAAATGCTGTCTTTTTACTCCATCTAACAGAAACCCACCCCAAACATAGGGAGCAGGGCCCCACTTGACAGCAGAGCGCTCTCTGCTTTGTACTGTGACTATTTACCCCTTCTCTCGTATGCACAGAGCATGGAAAAAAGATCAGAAAAGGAGAAGCTGGGGGCAGAAGTGAGATACAAAGGGCAGAGCAGTTGCAGGCTCCATGTAAAGCGCTGGGTGCAGTTTGAAGCAGTGGAAAGGCAACGGGAGGCTGAGAAACACGGCAGCCTTGTTCAAAAGACAAACGCACTATAAATTGGTAATACAGATGGGGCAATAGCTGAAATGCACACGGGTCTTGTCTGCACCAGCCTAGCCGGGGCTGAGCACAGCACGGGAGACCTGCCCTCCTGCCTCTTCTCCTGACCTTCCCTTCCCACTTCTTCAAGCCTTCAGTGCATCTTCCCACACAGTGTCTGATTGCAAAATATTTTCATTGCACACGTATATAAATATACACGTATACACGCACAATTTCACTTCTGTTTTGCAACGTTAGGGCTTTGGTTTTCCCCTACTGGCTATTAATTTATGCCAATAAGAAGTAAAGGCATGCATTTATTTCCAGAGTTTTCGCCCTTCTTCACTGGGGAAAGACAGCAGCAAACAAAAGAAAAGCACTAGGACAGGTTTCTTCCTAGCAGCTATCTGCTTGACACCGACTTTGCTGCTGGCAGAGCCTGCTCTGGTTCACTGGGTGTGATATTACAATTAAGTTGCCTGTGAGAGGCTATTATTTGCTGAATAAAGATTTGCAGATCACCTCTAATAACCATAAATGAGCACAGTTTGTGTCTAATTAAAAGACATTCATCCTTATAAGAGACCCCGTGGATATAAACTACCCACCGCAGGAAAGGGCCTCTCTGAGGTGCTGCAGCGATAGGAAGACATTTCAGGAATAATGCAATTTTCTATAGTTGTGATCAGACAGCTGATTTTCTGGAAGATTAATAGAGGGCAATAAAAAAAAAAAACACAAAGCAATAACAAGCAAAGATGAAGGCAGAGATGGAAGGGCAGGTTCTGTAGACAGAAAGAAGCATTTAAAGCATTTTAGGACAGCCTCGGCTCTCCCTGCCACCAGTTTAATTTGGGAGCAATTCCCTTCAAGTTAGATCTTCTACTCCAGATTTCCATAAGTTTAGCACCGAGAATACTTCTGCAAAGATGCTTACAGAAAAGGGAAGCTAATTCACGGAAGAAAAAATCTTTCATCCTCGGAAGATAGAAATCCCTTTTCTTCAGAGAAAGATTATCACAGCAAGGCTCTGGCTCAAGAAGATGGATTAAAAAATAAACCCCTTTGCTTTTTGTTGGTTTCCTGCGCGTTTCTGAACACGCTGCTAGTATTTCCAGGCTGTTGCAGCCAAACCAGAGCTGTTTCTCCTTCGAGGGGTAACAGTGGTGTGATGCAATCCGGTTCCTTTTACACCAGAGCCGTGAGCCCAGCGCTGCCCGGTGCCTCCGTGGCCCTCAGGACCTGGCCGCGCTCCTGCTGCCTCGAGCTCTTCAGCCACTGCATGCAGTGGTTGTGGCGAGCTCGGAATAGCCGCAAGCCATCTGTAAGAGCTGAGCAGCCCAGGAATCACCCACCCAGCACGTTGCTGTCCTGCTCGTGCTGTGGGGGCTGTGTCCCAGCTGTGCCCCAGTAGGACCAGCCCCAGCTGCAGCTTGTTGGGGTCGCTCCCAAAGCTGCTGGGAGCAGCAATTGGAGGTGTCACGGTGTCACTGCTGCGGACTGGTGATGGCTCTTTTTGGGTGGTAAGGGTTTGTGTCCATGCAAAGGGAGGGAGCCTGCATGTTGTTGGGGTGACCCCGCTGCTCAGTGTGCTGCTGCAGGGAGCCTGGAGCCAGGAGGGCTGAGAGTTGCAGCCACAGCATCTGCGTTTCCTTCTTCCTCCTGGGTGTGACGCTGAGATATGGGACTGTGTAAGGCAATTCCTAAGCTCTTAACGTTTGGTTTGTCAAGGTAACACAGTATTACATGGCTCATTTTTGGCAGCTGGTAGCATCAATGCACCATGAAGCACAGCAAGTAGCGCGCCGCTTCTGTTACCAGCCCGCGAGCGCTTCTGTAGGACACAGGGATGGAGGTTTTACAGTGGCTAAGTCGCTTGGCACAGTAGCTGGTCACTTTGTCTGTGGGTAGCTAATTAATAGGGGGGGGGAAAAAATTGTTGGCTTGAGTTTAAGTACTGATCTGGCTCACTCTTCTAAACAGATCTTTTATTTGTGGTATGTGATGGTGTTAAACTTGTATTGCTGACAGCACAAAGCGTACTCGGTCTGTCTTCCGTCTTTAGCATTTAATCACTTAAATGCCTTTTACTGTTCAGGTCAGAAAAAGCAAGACTGGGTCATTTCACGCTGGTCTAACTGCTATAAAATTCATGGTGTTGCAACGGCATGCAGCAGTTTGGGATCATCTTGGAAAGGCTGTCTGGGGCCAGGAAGGAGAGCCAGGGGCTCCTGGTGTCTGATGCTGCTTCTAACGCCAGCTACCTGTCAAAATTAGGCCACGAATGATTTCCCTCCACCTCCTGAAAATATAAACTGCTGAGGGTTTCCTGTTCCTAAAGACCTGAGGACTTTGAAAAGCCCAGCTCAGTCTTCCCATTGACCTAACTCCACGTAGGACCATCCTTTGTTTTTCTCAGGCTTGGGAAGCTGGAAATGGCAAACGCGATATAATTTAGTTTTTGTTGCTTGCAGTGTTTGTGAGCAGCTCTCAGAGAAGTGACTGTGGTGCCTTTCTTATCAAACAAGTGCCCAGGCAGCAGGTGTGACTGCACCGTTACCGAGTGCTGAAGAACTGGGCACAGCCCAGCTCCGTGCTGGTGCGATGGGAGATGCCCCAAACCCTTAATTGGCCCTAAATGGACACCTGGCTCCATGCTCACTCTGTGACTACCATCACCCTCCAGAGGGAAAAATCTCTTTATAATTGGGCGACATTATCTGTCACACAGCTCCAGGATCTGGAGACAGGAGCTTCTATAATTTTAAGGTAATTATAAGCCAGATGTGTCAGTCAGTCTCCTCTTTTCCTCCCCCCCCCCTTCCCCTCATCCAGATTTGCTTTTTTTCCCTTTTAATTAAAACCTGTGATGCTGCTTAATATTAGAGAGCATGACTGGGTGCATAAATAAATATGCTAAATGCATGGCAAATACCCCAAAGGGAAACCTCGCAGGGACACTGCTAGGCAGAACGAGCAGTTTGGATTATAATGGAATATCCATGTGAATTTTTATTTTTTTAATTAAAAAAATAAGAATATGGCATTAAGGAACAAAACATTAAATTGTCAGTGTTTAGAAACATTGCCATGAATATAAACTTGGAGGGCTGACCTGGAGGAAGCATTGTCAAGCACCGCCGTGACCTGGATTCGGTGCCTCCTGGGACAGTGAACGGCTGGGTCCAGCACCTGATGGAGAAGCTGGAGTTGGGCTCGGCCCCACTTTTGGTGGCGAGGGGAAGGCTTCGAGCTCGCAGGGCAGGTGGTGATGCTGGTAGTAGTGGTAGGAGGGAAGGATGGGCGCTCTGGAAGGACAAAAGTGCGCCGCTTTCAGCTGAAATCAATTCCTTACCTTTCGTTGGCACCAAAGCAAGGGCTGAGGGGTGATCCCGAAATGCTTTACGGGCTTGTGAATAGCACCAGGGGATTTCTGCTGGATAAAATAAATCCAGCCCTGGGGGGTTATTGCAGCTGATAACTCTATTACAGTTTACTTTTTCCTGGTTGTTTTGCCGTGTCTTTTAATTTGACCCATATGTGTGGAAACAGGCTGCTTAAGTAGATGCAACTGCCAGAGGAAAAATTGAAGCTACGGGCATCTTCAAGACAGCAAATTACTTGTTTATCATCTTTGCATTCTCCCTGTTGGTTCCCTTGTAGAGCCAGGGATGTTAAAAGGCTTTGGTAGCTGTGAAATGCTTCAATTTCCTTCCCCGCTCCCGCATCTCCTTTTGCTGTTATCATCATTAGCATTTAAAAAACAGACACAGCCAGAGCGTTTACAACCTTAAAATCAATAATAGAAAAAAAATAAAAATAAAATTACATTTCAAGGCTGGAAACAAATGGCTTGTTCTTGTCCTCCTGAGGCTGCTGCAGGGAAAATCCGTGCCTGGCCAGCTCTGGAGGGACACAGAGGGGCAGCTGGCAGCGCCGGGACAGTCACCGGGTTGGAAGTCTCCCCTTGGCTGGGGACAGGGACTTTCTTCAGGTCCTGAATTTTGCTTTATCAGTGGAGGTCTGATCTGTGCATGTGATTTTCAGACCCCACAGCCTGTAAAGATGAGGTGTTATTTTAAACAGAAACCGTGGTAGGCAATTTGCACCAGTGGCACGGATAACGCCGGGCTCCAGCCCTGATCTGGCTGCGTGGGGATGAGTCCGCGTGGGTCCTGCAGGCAGCTCGTGGCAGGGCTGAAATCGGGGCTGCAAGGGGGTGCAGGAGGCAGCCTGTGCTCCGGCGTGGGAGGGGAACGGCTCCTCTCGTCCTCCTCCCTCGCCTCTCACAGACAAAGAAGAGCAGAGGCTTTAAGATGTGCTTAATTCAATGAAAGGAGAAGTGACCAAGGACCTTTCCATGACCTCTGATCTGCTTTGTCTACTTGTTCCCCTTCTTGCCTGATGAAAGTACTGCAGTTATTCCGAACCCATTGCCTTCCAGGTAAGAGAGGCATCAATCAGGATGATGAAAGGAGAGGAGCAGCTGTTTCTGTTTCAGGACAATATATTAGAAGATGATGAATAATAGGAAGGATGTCTGCAGTGATCTGCGCTCCCCCTGCCAAAGCAAAGTTCAAGGCTCCGTGATTAAAGGTTGTTCTTCCCTATTTGACAGTCAGGCCCAGGTTATGCCAACACATTGGGGAAATTTGTTTGGGATTATGCAGCTACCCCTGTGAGACCACTTCTTGTTAAAGTGACCAGGCCTGAGGTCAGCTTATTTCATTCAATTAAAATGGGCAATTTTAATTGCCCATTAAATTAAATGGACAATTTAATGGTGTACTTACCTGCACTCGCTTCACAATATTACCCAAATGCTCTCGGACTGCCCAGGTATGGGACTTCAGGGTGCTGAGAGAGAAGCTCACCATGAGGACTGGGCCACTAGAACTGCTGCTGGGCGTGCTGCATCTCTTCAGCTGTTTGAGCAGCGTGCTCTCCTTTCCTTGCTGTCTTTTTGTGTATGTGACACGGAGAACAGGACAAAATAAGCCCAATTAAAGTGCACTGCTGTAGTTGCACTCGTAGTTTTGCTCAGCGTGCTTAAAAGATCAGAAGTGCCAGTGGAATTTCTACTTTCAGTCTGCATGAAATGTCTTTTTTTTTGTCTTCTTTTTTTTCCTCCCTCTCTCTCCCATCTTAGTGTGTGAAAATCTCCTAGGAAACATAGCCCTAATGGTCTGCCTCCTCCCCGCACTACAGTTCCTGCAAATGAAGCAGAAAGCTGTGCTCTAAATATACTGTCTGGTTCTCCTAATTAAACGGCTGTGGGCAGAGGATGCTCGCAGTGTTGATGGAGGTACAGCATGGGAGCGATGGCTTTGTTTGGCAGCTTCTTGCTGCAGGTCTGGGTTCTCGAGCATCTGCGTTTTGTTATCGTGCTTTGGGTGTCCCCACTGTCCCAGGACCTGCTGGGCCGGAGACCCAGGCGTGAAGGCACACAAAAGCACAGCAAAGCAGACACAGAGCTCTGGGGCCCAGGGGAGCAGCCTTTCCTGCCATGAACAGGGGGATTCAGCTTTGGCCTGACATCCACCGTGGGTTTGGGAGCTGTGACTCCCCGCTGGGGGGTCCTTCCTCCAGCTGGTCCCATCTGCCCGAGGCTGGGGGCTGCTGGCACCATTGCCACGTCTCATTTAGAAGCGGGCAGCAGCTAACGAGGGCTTGCACAAGCGTGGGGAGTCCTTCCCTTTGCTAGCACGCAGCCAGCACCTCCTTGTCCTTTGGCTAGGACAAGAGCAGCTAATCCTGGACCGCTCCCTGCTCTCGGTCCCCCGGCAGGCAGAGCAGCAGGACGAGAGCCTCGGGCAGGCAGTTAATGCTGCTTAATCCTCTCCCAATGTGAGGTGTGCGAGGAGAAGGTGACAAAGTACAGCGGCTGCACAGAACGTACCGCCTGCCTGCGAGACGGCTGGGGTCACGGCGGGCAGCCGAGGGCTGGTACCAGCAGCAGCCTCGGGACCCGGCAGGCAAGGCTGCCTTGTCCCCCTGTGTCCTGCATTCAGGGTCACATCCTGCAGCGATCACAGCTCCACCAAGGTGCTCAGGAAGCTGCCTGGTGGACCATGGCTCGGTGCTGGCGTGTGCTGCGGGCTGGGCAGGCGCTGCGGGGCACATTCTGCACGGAGCAGCAGCTGCAGCACAGGGTGCTGAGCCCTGCGGTCCTGCTGTCCAAGCCATAGTGGATCTGAAGACCCCATGGATACCATTTGCTGGTATCTGGGATGCTGAGGGGGCAGTCGTTGCCGTGAGAATTTAGGGTTGTGACCATAATGGTGGCATTGTAGCTGGGTATGTTTGTGACCTGACTCGGGTGTGCACCCCAGTGTTCAGGCCATTACCCAAATCAGTGGGGAACCAGGCTTCAGGTCCCAGGGATCCATGGTAAACACTTGAATACTCTTCTGCATCTCTCTATTTTTATTTAATAATAAAAAAAAAAACAACCTCAATTTCAACCTCTGATTCCTTTTCAGCTCTTGTGAAGAACAGGCAGAAATTGATATTTTCAGTCTACAAAGTAGGAAATTTGTCCATCTATTTCTGAAGATCTTTTTGTAGTGCAGGACTCCTCCGGAGAGGCAGCAGTTGTAGAACGGTTTGTGGCTTTGATGGTAAAGCCAACAACCCAGAGCCCTTATAAAAACAACTTACTGGGCAATCACTGTAAAGTGAAACAAGGTACTCGAGCAATGTGGATAAGAAATGATTGTGCCCCCTCCTCAGAAAGTGATTCTAGGAAGCCCGTGACCTGGTGTCCCTAAGTGCCTGATAGTGGCACGCTGAGCTAAAAGCCCTGTAAGCAGCAGAACTCGTATTTTTCAGGCAGATCCCAGATTCAAGGGAATATTTCAGCTGAAGGTTGGATTAGTCTGCAGCAGTCTGGTCTGCGTGCCTCTGAAGAACACCATTTAGCATTACCAGGCAATCTCTTTGTCGCTGACTCTTTCCTGTATGTACAGTGCTAATTGCCAAGGCATCTCCTAAAAGCTATTTTCATATGCATTTGCACAACAGATTTGAAAGGCCATGAGGATGTACTTAGCGCTGCTGTAAATGGGAAATGTTGCCCCATGTTTCACAATAATGACATTCTGGAACCTGCCAAATGCGTAGTTTTATCACTTATAATTCAAATGATCTGCGGACCAGTATTCTTGGCTGTAATGGATTATCACTTCATCATGCAAGCAGATCACAGCCTGTAGTGAGAGCCTGCTGGTGGGGAAACCGCAGACTGAAATCGATGGATTTCTTCATTGGCCTCTGCGTTATCTCCCTGTCTCACTGAGCTGCTGTTGTCTAGAGAATGCACCAAATTAACATGCAGGTCAAGCATCAAGGGGCGATCTTTCTTTAAGGCTTCTGTATGGGCACGAGAATATGGATATTGCTGTAGCAGCAACCAAAGTTGTGTCTGTTCTGTTCCCTCTTCAGGGGAGCTCACACACCGGAGCTTTCCCCATCACCTGCAGACGTGTGTGAATGTGGGGAATCAAAGGACGGGATGAAGGTGGGAAGGACAGATGTTTCATTTCTCATACTTCGGTTGCCCGAGGTTTTACAGGGTTTTGTTTGACAAAACAAAACCGAGAGGTAGCGTGCTCTGATCATGGTCCTGGTGTTTCCAAATCAGACAGGGGTTTGTGTGCATGGTTGTGCCCAGGGCCTTCCAAAGCCCTGCATTTGCTTACTTTTAGTAGATAGTCTTAACCTGGCTATATCTAAGGACCTTTTGCCTTGCTGTTGAGCACCAAAGAGAGCTCTCTGTTGATTGTGGCAGGAGTATGGGGCTGGCACAATCTAGGCCCATAACCCAGAGAACTGTTGGCTTTCCTTGCGTATCATTCATCTCAATTCATCAGGTCCCACCCCGAGGCTTAGCAAAGCATCTCGCCTGTCTCGCAGATGGGAGAGCAAGCACAGCCTCAGGGAGGGGTGGTGGATTTACAGCTAACTGTTGGATTCAGGTGAAATGTGAAAATCGCTGCTAAGCCCCTTGTGTTGAGCCAAACAAGGCAGGGGGACTTGAGCCTGCCCTGATGCTTTGTGGGTCCAGGGTCCCTTGGACTGGGAGGTTCGATGGTGAGACTTAAAAACAGTTAAATGAAATTCTAAGTCCTAAAGGTAATTGGGAAAGCTTTATTCTAGAAATAAACTGAGATACAGAGGGAAAGGTACTGCTCCCTGATGTGACCTGCGCCTACTGCCTGAGCGAGGGATTAGCCAGACATTTTTTTCTCTCTCTAGTGATTTGTGTGTAACAAAACACCCAGCTCCTCACTGCGGCCAGCCTGGGGTCTCTGCCTCACCTGACCCCACACTTGGCTAAGAGCCTCGTGGGGAACCTGGCCTCAGGCATCCCGCTGGGTGCCTCGGCTGCCCCGGACAGAGAGCGGTGCAGCAGTTTGGGAGGGGATTTATAATGCTGGGTGACTTCTGTGGCAATAACCAGTAACTGGACTACGTCTTGGTCTTGCAAGTGTGTATTTCTGTGTAAGTGTGGGAGCAGGCGCTCTGCGAGCACCGAGCAGCCTTTTGCTCTGCTCAGGGATAATTCTCATGCCGCTGAACAATGCGCTGCAGGGAGCCACCAGGGCTCTTCTCATCCGCCCCACTTGAAAGACCTCGCTCAGGGTGCAAGGGAGCGAGGTATTGCTTGGGAAGTTACAAAGGTCCCCAGAGCCCTGGGCAACCCCATTCAGCTAATATCTCGACTTCTGACGACCAATATCCACTGTCCTGCCCCAAAACTAATTAATTTTATACATGAGTGAATTTAACACCATCATTTAGCTCTGTCTGCCAGAGGAGACTTTGAAGTACAAACTGATTATGCGGGGAACAAGCTGGGAGCTGGTTAATAAGTTCCAACAAAGTGTATACTTCTGGGAGGCCGTGTTAGATTAAACGTAGGATTTTATTGTTGTTTTGTCTTGGACTTCAGCTTAAAGACAAGGTGGTGGCAGTGTTTGTCACCGCAGAGAGAAACCCAGCGACAGCACTGGGAAATGTTTAAAAGCTACAAAAGTGTTAATGATCAGAACCCAACTCTGCCTCCTCTGAAAATCTCATTCCTCACCTCATTTGTTTAGCTTTGCTTCACTTCAGGCAGACTGGTTGTTAATGGGGGAAAACAAAGTGAATGAGCTCCACAATCCTGCTTGTTGTGAATAGCGTTTCTTGGATGTTCTTAAATCCTGACGCCCATCTCTACCGCTGCTAAAGGCCTTCCCTCCGGATGACACCTCAGTAGCTGTTTTCTTTTGTTTCAGCAGTCTCGAGTGGGTGAGGAAGTATTTAATTGGATTTAAAAGGCACTCCATTACCCACTAGTCACTTGATAATGCTTCTGAGGGAAAACAGAGCAGGAAGTATGCACTGAACTTCAGCACAGGTTCCCCGAGAAAGGGGTTGCCAATGGGCAGCCAAGTCCCAGTGATCATAATCTCCTGGGACGACCTTGGTTTGGCCAGTGGTAATGGCAGTTACGGGATTTGAAGCTGGTTGTGGCTACGGAAAATCTGCCCTTCACCAAAAGACAAAACACAGCTGCAAAAAAAAGGTTTGTAAAGTCAAATTAAAGACTAACCAGAGGAAAACGTCAGCAAAGGCATTAAATGAACCATTTCTGAGACTCTACTGACTTTATTCATTCCCTCATTTCTTACTTTGCTAATGGAGAAAGACATCAGAAGAAGAAAGGGAAAGATGCAGATCGTGAATTAGACTGCCTGCCTAAACCAGACTGCTGATTTTCTTGAAAGCTCTGCTCTCCCCTCCATCCTGGCATTGTCAGATATTGGATCCGTGTTTCGTGCAGAAGTGCCATGGAAGCATGCTTGCCCAATCAGTCCATATCTCTGCTTCATCCTCATAGTAAAAGCAATGGTTAACGGCAGAAAAACACCCGCTTGAAAGCAGTCGTTACAGCAACCTTCTATCCAGGGCTTGGCTGCCTTCACGGGGCAAGCGAATGAAAGTAAAGTGGATGGAAACTGATCTAGTGCCATTCAGCCGTCAGTGGGATGAGCAAAGATTTCAAGCCAAAATCTCTTTCCCAGCATAACGCAGCGCGGAAGGTGGCAGAGCAAGAAAACCCAACAGACGAGGAGCGTGACGCAGCTAACGTCTGGCAGATCAGGAAACCCTTCCTGCGCGGCTGCTGGATGTGGCTGTGCAGAGGCAGAGCGCGAGGCCGCGCAGCAGCGGGACGGGACGCCCTGTCCTTCCCAGCGCTCTGCTCCTGGCTGCAGGCTCACCGCCTGTCCCCTGCTTTCCTGCACGCCAGCGTTATCAGATGTGACTCAGAGAGGGTGCTCTGGAAAGCAGGCAGCGCTGGCGGCGTGTCGCAAGGGCCACGGTTGTCCTTTCCAGTGTGGCACTGTCCTCTAGTGGAAAAGGGCTCTTTGCTGTGCTGTCCGGGCAGCTGCAGCTCCGGGGCACTTTTTGGAAGCTGATCATGGAAATCAGGCACTTTGTGGCTCCAGGAGGCCACCGAGCAGGCACGGCGTGGTTTTGTGCGGCAGTGCCGTGGCAGCTACTTGGGAGCACTCGGGGGCTGCTGCGGCCCCCAGAAAGGTGAGAGATGGATTATTTTTTTTTTCTCCTGTTGTCTCCACTAGGAGAAAACAGATGCTGAGCACGCCTCCTTCCTTCTGTACCCCACTGCCAATAATTGGATTTTAACTGGAAATTTTATTTTTTTATTTTTTTTTTTCCACGGCGGGCTGCGCTCCGGCAGAGGGCGCCAGGCACCGTGCCCGGGGCCTGGGGGTGCCCCGGGAGGGCCAGGGGGTGCCCCGGGAGGGCCAGGGGGTGTCCCGGGGGTGCCCCAGGGGTGCTGGAGGCCGGGGGTTCAGGAGGTGCCGTGCTACTGGTGGGTGTCTCCGTGATGGAGCCAGGCGTGCCAGAAGCGTGCCGGAAGCGTGCCAAAAGTGTGCCAGAAGCAGGGGGGATGTGAAATTGGGCCGAAGCTGGCTGATCGCACTGCTGCCAGGCAGGGAAAAGCCTTTCCAGCTCCGGTGCTGCCCTGGAGGCACCTCTGGTTTCTGTTACAAGGGATGTGGGAATCGCCCCGCGGCCTGCTGCTCCCCGCGCAGACGTGGCTGCGCCGGGTGCCGGCTGCCGGGAATCGTTTTTGCAGCCTCTGGAAGCGCCGGGATCAGGGGACGGCCTGCAGTATGATTTTCTCCCTTATTAGCACCACATCTTGCACGGACAAGGTCAGAGACTGGTGGTGCTGCAGTTCAAGTAGCCGAGCCATTCCTTCTCATCTTTTTTTTTTGTGTGTGTGAGGACAGTGTTTGTGCTCAGGTACGCTCCAAAACGCCTCGCCCGAGGGGCTGCGGCAGCCGGGGAGCGGGTACCGCGTCTGCACCATGGAGGAGGTCAGTGAGCCGCCAGCCTGTGGCCAGACCAGGTGTGAGCTGCTTTTTTAAGAAGCCCTACATTGCTCAAATCACTTTGCAATGCTAAAGGGGAAGGGTGGCCACTTCTTCCTCTTTTGTGGCCACAGGTAGAGCTGTGACCCGAGCAGACGCTGGCATTGTTTTCACCCCGATCCCCTGACGCTTTTGCCAGAGACATTTGCTCCCAGTCTGTGGGACAGTTATCAGACCGCGTGCCCACCGAAGTATGTCTGATGCCACTGGAGGTCAGGGTTTCGGGATGAATAAGACTTGCCAAGCAGAGCTGCTGCCGTTTCTTTTGCACTTGTCAATCCCAGGCCAAATCCCTTGCAAATGAGACGGAGGTCTGTGCCCCGGGAATGCCTGCCATGACATTCTTTTGGTTACACATAAGCAGCGAAGCATTTTGGAACTGGTTGGGAAATTTTCACCATTTTTCAAAGAGCGATTTGGTTGAGATTGCTTTGTTTTTGCACATATGAAATGTCTGGATTTTTTGCTTGTGTCTGGCAGCGGAGTTACAGCTAGAGAATATTCATACTCTTATCTTGCTGACTTTTCTCCAGCTGTTTTTATTCCTATCATTTTCTTTCTCTGTATTGGTGTTTTTTTTTTTGCCTTTTTATTTTTTTCTTCTTTTCAGAATAAGACAAGAATAATCTCTTGCATGCTTCAAACTGTGAGAAGAGTGGATTGGGTTGTTTCTGTGGCTGATTAGGCACACGATATACAGACATTGTCCTGCCTGTGCATTAGCCATGCCTACATAACGTCAGCCTGATTTTTGTCTTTTTACCTTTCTTTGAAGCTTCTGATGCAGCTCATGGCTCCAGGAGGTCTCGGCAATAAGGAACAGTAATGTAAGCAACATTTCTTTTGAGCTTAACAGCAGCATTTCTTACCCCTGCCGCATGCCTCAAGAGTGACTCCAGGCTTGGCCGTGCATCTTGCAAAACTGATTTGGCATTCTTAGGAGAGCTGATGTTTTTGGCTAGTTGGAGCTTCTGATAAATGTTGTTGGCACATCTGATTTATTGTCTGACTCTGTTCCCAAGGAGACCACATATGTAGCAGTCTGAGATAAGCAGCTTATAACCCAAAGGTGGATGCCTTAAAATATCAGTGTCCCTTTCTCTGTTTCCATTGATAGTGAGCTCCTGCGTTTTCCCTGCTATCTCTATTTCACTCTATTAGCAGAGAATTAAATACTTATTGCTTTGCTGAGGAACCTCTCGGCCTTAAGATTTGGATGAAGTTATAAATTCAGTTGGATTTTCCGTTATCACTCTGAATGCAAATTTGTTGAGCATAATGCCAGTGTCTCTTATTCCATGGGTGATGACAGTTATCGTGCTGAGACCCAGAGCTGGAAGACCCCCGGCTCCCCATGGAGCGTGCACGTGCATGCATTTGCAGCACTAACACCCCCACGCCCCCACTCCTGCTTACTTGTGTGCTTCAGCCTCATGCTGTAGGGACCACGTTGGTTGGATGGAAGAGCACCTGTCCTGCTCTGGCCGTAGGACTTTACCAGCTGGGGAAGACATTTGATGTGTGGGGCGCAATTTGTGCTTGCGGTGATCTTAGCAGGATGCTTTTCCAGTTGTAACTTCAGCAGATTTTTAAGCTATGTGACCTCAGCAATAGGAGACTGTCACCTTGGGTGTGCATCAGCACCAGGGATCATGGTACCGTTGGGTGTCTGCAGGGGCTGACAAAGGGGTATTTTGGGGCAACAGATTAGCAGCAATTTACACCAGCAAAACTATAATGGCAGGGGAAAAAAAAAAAAAAAAGATTTGGCAAACATAAAACACATGCTGTTTAACATGAAAAAAATGTTTTATTTTTAAAAATGGGAAGAGGAGGGAATCAGATTATCTGTTTTACAAAGGAATTTGGAAGATATTGGGGGAGGCGGAGGTGCTCCTGTCTGGCTCACAAAAATATCCCCAAACTGTTCCTAGAGCTTTGGAAGCAAAGGATTGCTGTCTGGCACGATACTGGGATATCCAGACTGCAGGAACAAAGACGGTTGTCTCCTGGCGAGCTGGCCAAGGCAGAGGGACCTATCTGAGCTGGAGGGACCTGCAGTCTACTCCGGCACAGCAACAGACCCACCTTTGGAGTGGCCCAGATGTGCTCCCTTGCTGAGGTTGGCAAGCCATCACTTGCTGCCAGCCTCCCCTCCTTTCTGGCGAGAGGAAGGGTGAGTCTTGTCAGCTCCGCGCATACACCTTTTTCCCCTGAGCGCATTCCAGCTGGTTCAGCACCTGGGGTCAGTTTGCGAAGGTGTGCACAGGCCTTGCAGGCTTCTGATAGATAGATGCACCAGGCTGAGCCTGTACTTTACACTTTCCCTCCCACTGCCTTTGTTACACCCTTTTGGAGGCCGCATCTTGCAAACAGCAACCTCCCTTGTGGGAGCAAAAGAGACAAGGGTGTACTCGGTGTCAGCCTGGGTCAGCAAAATGAAGATCACAGTTTCCTCATTTTTATTTTTATTTTTTTTTCTCTAAGCACCGCATCAGCAGTGTGTATGAGGGTAGCAACCAAATAAAACAGTCATTTTTGCCTAAATACCTCCCTTTCCACCAGCCCCTTTGCAGTGACCGCTGACCTGACAACTCAGCGAACAGGGAAAGTAAAGCTTAAGAAACAAGTCCCTGGCTCCGTGCTGTGGCACCAGAGCCTGTGTTGGTGCTGAGTGTCTGCTCTTCAAAGTGCACATCTTCCAGCCAAGAAATACTTGGTTCGTGTCTCTTGTCCCTAGGCCATTTGCAATCCAAAGCTGGTTTCAGGGAGTAAATCAGGCCAGCGTGAAATTCTGTGGGGGAGAGGTGAGGGAAACGACAAAGAGGGAACGAGTTCTTTTTCTAGCAGAGAAATTTTCAGACCATAATTAACGTGTCTTCTCCATGCATGTATGTGCTTGCACACACCCAAACATAGCTGTCTTTGATCTCCGCAGGGAGGCTCAGGAGAATAGAGACTGTAAGATCAGACTTATTAGGGACGGAGCATGGGGATAACTGCCCTGCTTTCCCTTGGGCTTTGGAAAATGTCAGGCGTGGATTCACCTGGTAGCTCTTACTAGCCCTTATAGCACAGGAGGAGATGTGACAGATCTAAATAAGTAGCAAGGCACCGAGAAGGGAAAGTGATGCTGCTTCTCCTGTCAGGTCTGGCAGTGTACGCTACAATTAGTGCCAAAATCATCCGTGCCCACATTTTGAACCCCCTGGCAGGAGCTGGAGGAGGCTCGAGTGATCCAGGCTGAGTGGCAGGTTGTTATCAAAGTGCCTGTCACTGTCCAAAAGCTTCTTGTTGTTAAGTCCTGTGATTTTTGTGGCTGGATTACAGCAAGTGCCCTCAGCTCGCTGGGAATCTTCCATCGGAGTGGCCCAGAGGTAAGGAGCGATTCAGAGGCATGTGTTGTCACTGGCACGTCTGTACCAAATCAGTGGGCACTTAGTTATCACAATGAAAGGTTTTTTTATAGTGGCCAGGACCAGTTTTATAAAGCAGTGTTTGAATTGTGATTCCACATGATGACTGGAGTTAAAAAACGGGCGCATTCTGCTGAATTTGTACCTCCTGACACTTGTGAATGCTGCCTCCTAGTAGCAGGTGAGGGGAAAAAAATGTATCTATCTGGATTTTCACTTCTAAGTTACACAATTATTTGTGTGGGGTAAACTTCACAGAGTAAAATTCACTTCCAGCCTGTGTTCCAATAAAAATTTACAAGAGCAGAGCAACATTGTGGAAAGTCTTGTGATGGACCCTTGCACAAGAGCGGATTGCTTCATTTTTTCCAAACATTTTCAGCATTAATATCTGAGTGAATGCTGGGGTGAATCTGTAATAGCTTTCACAATCATCCCTCAAATGTGACCCTGTATTATTCCATCTGTCTTTTTAACCAAATAATTCTCTGCTGGTGTAGGCTTCATTGGCCACTTTGTGAGGAAACTATTTGGTATTCTGGTGGCCTAAAACTATCTACTTCTTTCTCTATTTCCACTTATGCAGTGATGAAGCAAGAGATTAAGTGTATCAGTCAAAGGAAGTGGCTTCGAAGTCATTTAAAAATGTGTAAGGACCTAGATTTTGTATCTAGCAGTGTGACACACAGTTTTGCTTACGTAGCCTTTGAAGGTGCACTCTTAGTCCCGTTTTGGGCACAGAGCCTATCTATGCTGGTCTTCACATGTTTTGGGCTTTCTAGCTTCACACGCTGTGCTTTAATTTAGGCCTAAGGCCTCTTGTCATGTTCACGCTGAAGATTGGCACTCTTCAAACTCGACGCAGCTTGCTTGGTGCTGGAGCACTGACTGCACGCCACCTTGGGCCTCTTCCATTGTCGGTGTCTGTTGAAAAAGCTGTCGGGGCGTGTTCCGTGAGCTTCACGTAAACAACAGGCCGGACTCATTCTTGCTGAAGCTCGGTCAGTCTCAGAGCTAAATGGATATTTGTATTTTTTAAAACCGAGACAAATAATGTTTTGATAAAGGAGCAGCTACTGGGAAAAGCTCCAAAAGGTGCAGACAAATTGTGTGTGAGCTTCGTATTCCCATTTTTTTCAACGTCCTTTGGTCCCCAAACCCCTTTGCTTATCTGGGCAGTCTGTTGCTGGAGCGTGACATAGATAAGAAGAGGCAAAATCACATGACTTTATTAGTTTATTTTAAATTCTCTTTAGTTTGCCTTGTATATAGAACTGTCAGATGTGCCCAGTAGACACAAGACCTGTTTCCCTTTTGGTTTTACGTTCCTAAATTACTTAGGAAGACAGTCCCCGAACACCTGTATTTCTGGCATTGTCTCCTCTGTTAGTGGAAATTTCCTATCCCAAACCAGGCCATATGCTGGAGTGGGATGAACTAATAAGCTTCTGCTGTAGCACAGCAGGGAAGAATCCTAGTGTGGCTGCAGTTACGTTGGGGCGATACTGGGTTATTTTTAATTAGCACTTTTCTCCAGGAAATAAGCGTAGTCAGAGAAATGCAAAAGATCAAGCCTGTTTTATCAATCTTGCTTTATAACGGCTTGCACAAATTTCTACATACGTTGACATGCAGATGGCAGTGCATAAGAGTGCTATGGTGCTAATTTCCCTTGTGTGGCATTACCCAGAGACATCAAGCTGTCAGCATTCAGATGACATAAGAAGTGAAGCACCAGAGATTTTGTTTGGCTTATATTTGACCGGCTTTGTTCCCTGTTATTTTTTCCCCTCACTGGTGTCCAAAATGTGAGGCATGCTTTCTAATGAGAAATCAATAGAGTGCAGACTCACTTTGTTAAGCTTGTGTCACGCATGCAAGATGACAAGAAACACTGCAGACAGCAAAGCAGCTAAAATGTCCCCCTGGCTAATAGCTGCTCGGAAAATGCTGATGCTTTTTCAAAGCATAGCACGGTTGATATTTTCTGATGAGAAGAAATTTTGGGTGGTGCATCAGCAACTTGGAATTAATTTCACAGGAGACGTTTGAGGCAGGCATCCTGCTTTTCTCTCTTGTCATTCTTGCATACTGCATAATTCGAGAGCACTTCTCTTAGTTCCATGAATTCTGAATCCACAGAGGTTTGGAATAACCCGTTTTCCATGTATGCTTTTGATGGGTATTTGGCTATAGGGTATATCCTCGTTGTATGATAGAGCAAGAGAGAAACCTAATAATGCAGTAGAACTGCAGAAATGCTGGCATAGAGACAGCTTCTTGCGTGAAGTATGAGATGATTGAGTACGTGCTAGAAGAGCTGAATATATTCATAAACTTGCAAATGCACGTTGGAATAGGAAGAACTGATCCATAGCTGCAGGAACAGGCCCAGCTCAGGTCTCTGTGGTAGTCTCAGAACAAAGGAGGCTCCTCTTCAGATCTACGCAGTTCAGGCTTTACCTCTGATCCCCTCTGATAGAGCCAGTCGTGCCGTTCCCTTACCATCCTGTGGCTATTCTGTTTACAGTGTACGTTCTTGGAGACTACAAGTCACCGTGCTTGTACAGGTTCTTGCACAACAGGCACCCACAGCTGTTATACTATACTAGCCTGTAGACACTCCCTTAATCCAAATAATAGTACACAAAGGTTGTTTACTTGGGATATGCACTGTTCCTTGGGGTATGCTTTCAGAAACCACACAGGCTGCAAACGTAATAAACTATGTAACAATGACCTCTCACGACAAAGTAATTAGGTGATTTATAATAATAGGCCATTTTAACTGACTTAAAAGAGAGCGCCTGCTCTTGTATGCCAGAGAAAGGAGCTGAGATGGCTTAGTTGTTTCTGTCTCTTACCGTAGGTCTCTTCCTCAGATTCAGACCCTGAGCCTCTTGGTCCCAGTCCTAGGAGAGGTGACCCATCTGTCATTGGGTTTGAAGTGGATGAACTGCATTCCAGGCTAAGAAGAGAGTGCCTTTCAAGTTGAGCCTCCCTCAATAATCAACATATCGGTTTGTACTGATAGAGATCACCTACTGAATTTCATTACAGAGTGATGCTTACCGTGGTCCTTGCAGCATGCTGTCTACTTGGCAGCTGCTTTGCATCCTGGAGTTGGCTGCAGTTCAATGGTAAAGGAATTCTTAACTGTTTGTCATTGTAAAGCACTTTGGGATGAATGGTGTTACATAAATGTAAGATTATGATTAGGCATTAATCTGCACCGAAATAATGAAGAATATTTAAATGTGCTTTTTCTTCCAGTAAGTCGTATTTAATATGAAGGGGAATCAATTTATCACTGTCTTGCTATGACTTTCTCCTACCCCTCCAGCTAGAATTGCAAATTGTGATTTGCAGAGAAAATGGTTGGCTGTCGATGGCAGCATAATTGCAAATGGCCCCATGATCCAAACTGTAGCTATTTATCCTCAGCGGCTTTTGGAGTTCTACTTTCAAATGTTTTCATCCAAACAAGTCAGTGACCCTGAACCTACAAGGCCATATTACACAAGAACTCATAGCTGCAGAGCTGCTGTGCACGGGCCTGGTACATCGTGTGACAGACGAGCGCCCTGTGGCAGAGGTAATGCTAGGGGCATTAAGGCTGACTGCACTGATTTCAACTGAGCTGTTAGTGCCAGGAGACTCTGAAGGTCTTGCGGTAGCTCTGACTTTGAGTTTAAAATTTGAGACTTTGCCTGCATTTAATCTCTTCTGAATAAAACCAGATCTGATTAGAGACACTCAAGTTCTTACAGTTACTTGCTGTGTGTACCTTAATGAGCAGAAAAGAAAGGCCTTAGGACTGGGTTCTTGTTTTTCAGCTTTGTGCTCTGCTTTTGACTCCATTGGCTGCGCAGCAGAGATCACGTAAACTTTCATTGTAAAACCCTTAGCAAGGCCAACAGCTACCCAGCTCTTCTGCGTTACTGACCATGGATCCAGCAAGAAGCCGAACCCTGCTGATCCATTCATTCTGGAAGCTATCTGCCTTACTGTTCAGCATGATTATACCACGTACCTCACAACCATACCCTTCCAAGGGATTCATGAGATTCCAGGGCTTTGCTGTAACATACGTATCTCGAATGTCAACGAGTACAGAGAGAGCAAAAGACTGGCAAAGTAGAGACTCGAGTTGTTTATTTCAAACAAAGCTTTGGCTGGGTTGAAGTATTTGGGAAGGTTTCTAGAAGCACCGATCTAGTTTTGTGTCAGCTTTTCTGTATTAGAGGTATCTATCAACCTGGAAAATATTCTCCTATACAGGGTAAGTCTTGGAACCTTAACCCAAAATATTAGGGCCCTGTGAATGTGGAGTAGTGGCTACACCACAAACTGCTTAGTCAGTTCTTTTTTAAATTTCACACAGAAAGCAGCCCTAGATATGAGTGGTTTGTCTGGCAACATTCATAACAGGTAGAGCAATGGATGATGTTTGTTTACTTTGCACATAATACACACAACTTCTTTATCCCCCAAAAAAGGATGGAACAAACTTAAGAGCTGGCTCATTTTTTATTTCAAGCTGATGTCTGGTTGCAAAGAACTAGCTCAAACAGGCCTGTGTAATTAAAGTAGTTCACAGTAGATCTTCCAGTTCTATGTGCAAGAACAGATAGAGAGCAAATTGAGAATTAATGACTTGTTGTGAAGAAATTACAGTCCTCTACTACTCTATAGGTAAAGAGGGAGAACAGCTCTCCAGTCACCTCTGCCATTGACACAGAATTGACTCATTGACAAAAGGTGAGTTTTTGGAATGTTGAAAGTCGTGAGCTTGCAACAAAGAACTCTATTATGGGATTTTTGTTTTGAACTATTATGTTCCTTATACAAAACCAAACAGTATCAGATGTATTTTTAGGTCATGAATTCTGTTGGAAAAATCTGTGTTTAGCATCACCTTGCCAGCTTACTACTGTAGTTACATGATCCAATTCCTGCAGCATAGAAAACTGGCAAGAAGTGGGACGTTTGGTTATTACAGGAGTTAACTAACCAAACACCCTTAAGACTGAGCTGCTGACAAGCTTCTCAACCAAGAGAAGGGGATGTTTTTAGTCTTGGAAACAAAATCATAGTAAGAAGAACCTAATAATTCAACCTAATTCTGATACAAGATACTGTTCCATTGTTTTCATTATCTAACTGATATCATTATACATCCATATTTATTACAGCCCATAGAAAAGTACATAGTCCAAACCTTTTATTTAATGAGCAAACATAATACAGGAAATCCAAACAAGACATATCTATACATAGGCGCGCGCACACATATATACACACAAATATACATTTAAACAATACAGAAGAGGTAGCACCATTAGGAAATATGTACCGTGCAGTAAAAATACTAGGACAAGTCAGATCTGTCTTCATTGCACCTCTTCGAAGTATCAGGAGAGGCTATAGAATGATTTAGTCAACGTCAATCCAAATTTGAAAGCGTTGCCAGTTCTCTTATGTGACCGTAACTTGAATTCTCCAGAGATGATCCTTCAGGTGACTAGCTGAAGGGGACAGTATTTAGTTCATAAATTAAATGCTATGACTGTAACAACTCCGGTAATGAACTTTAAATCCATTACTTCTTAGAGGAATGAGATTGTCTCTATGCTTCAGGATGTAAGGCTAGGCACAAACAGTGAATATTTTGATTTTTTTTTTATTCTAGAAAAAGACAAATCAGATGAGTAAATTCTGTTTTAGAAGAATGCCTATCCTATAAGGTAAAAAAAAATAACACACAAATCTGGATGGATTTTATTGCTGATCCTAACTACTCTAGTAGTTAATTGTCCCAAAGTTACACTAGACATTAACAAACTTCAGTATTTTGATTTTACTGGGGGGAAGGGGAGAGGAAAAAAAAAATGGAACTTGATCTCTGCAGAAACATGATCCTAAAAGTACTGAAAGATGAAGACCGGAAGACTCAGTAAGACAGCTCCCCAGTCCACATTCAGGAGCGTCCTAACATGCCTCAGATGCCTAGAGAAGAAGCTGCTAAAAGCAAGAGACCAAGATAATAGAGCCAAAGCTATAACACTTTAAGACACTTGTTCAGTGACTGTATACTCAGAATGAAAGCTCTGGGCAATAAATGGTCTGTGTGACTACTTAAGCAATGTTGCTTCAGAGCACCATCCATCAACAAAACTGACTATTTTTCAAGATTTTAAAGCTCTACTTACAGCATGTGAAAGACTTTGCTCCGTGAATACTGTTTTAGGAAAGAAGAAAAATACAGTTAAGGCGGCATGTCAACTGTTGAAACTTAAGTGTAAGAACAAACCAGACCTAGACCTCAGTAAGTGCACCTGCCATCTGCATCTCTAATATCTGACATTCAGATCTGTTCAAGGCACGTCTCCAGTCAGAATGATACACACAAGGCAGATGCAAGAGTTTAAGGAACACTACAGTGACAGAAGATGACATCTTACAGGATTCTTTTCCAGATTTCATAGTTCTCTCTATTGTTTAGGCTGTGATGGGCCAGCAGGAAGAAGAGTCCAAAACAAACAGCAATGGAAGGTATCTAGGGAAGATACTGTAGTATGTTGTAGATAAATGCTATCTGATATACTCCTCCTCAGAGATGCATGACACATCTTCATCTGCGTTTTCCTCCAAATCTGGCAAGTTGCCCCAGAGCAATACATTCGCACCTGGTGGGAAGGAGGTAAGACAGAAGAGGAAGGAAAAAAAATATATATTTTTGGATGGTGACCTTATTTTTAAGTTGCTCAACTGTCTATTTTCAGTAAAAGTAAGTACTCTTATAGCAAAAACTGGTAAGTCACATTCACGTTAAATATATGAAGATTTCCTGTTTCTCTTCCAAAGTGATCTTGTAAGTGTTGTTTACAGCATAGCTCAAAGAGTAAGTCCCTGTCTACTGATGTATTCATATCGCTAATTCACATAGCTATTGATAATCCCTTCACTGCTCATTTATTTTTAAATGCATTGATCTGAAACACAGGTGACACTGAAAGGTTCAGACAACAAGTTATTCTTGTGTGCAAGGAGGTGAAGTGATTTGTCAGAATGCTATGCACTCCTGAGGACTCGAGGCAAATTATGCTAGACACTTGGCATCCAAAGAAGATCTAGCTGAATAAAGGAGCTAGCATGAGCTGTAATTTCAGCTTGAGCTAGTGGGGACTCAGTTATATAGGGTCAAAGTGACAACATGACTCACCCAAAAAGAGTGCCCATCGGACAGCTGCCTGATAGCACAGTAAAGCTATACATACCGCTATAAATAGCAGCTGGTGGCTGTGGTGTTTATAGCAGTTATGATATTGCTCCAGAAAATCCTGACTTTCACCCACAAGAACGGTAGGTTAAGTTTTCTGATGAAAATTAATTTCTACTAGAAATTTTAACTTACGAAGTAGCTACAACTACCTCCCCCAGAGTAGTTTGCTAGATTAGCAACACAGCAACACTTGCCGTATGCCTCCATATGTTATACGCTCTCCATATGCTTTGACTATATTGAGATGCCTCATTAGAAAGAGGATTTGGAATTCAGGATTTCAGGGAAGAGAAGGAAACATATGTGTTCCTTACCAGAAGAGTCTAGTCTGTTGATGCCAAAGACTGCTTGGCTATGAAACATCCAGAAGTGGCCATTATTACAGGACAGCAGGCAAGGTTTGCAGGGAGAAATCACATGATAACCAACAACGTTACCGCTAAAAAGACAAGTGAAATAATGAGGAACATAAATGCCTGATGAAAAGATTGATGTTGTTTTTTCTAGCTGAAATTAACATTAAATAGCCAGGGTACAAGACCATTATGTGATGCTCCTATTTTGATAAAGTTAAGGGAACGTAATTAAACAAGCATCTTAAGTGTTTTGAAAACATCTGTCAGGAGTTACAGAATATCTAAGCTTTAGATCTTTGGCACAGAGAACCATTTAGTAACCTGCATTGTGCAATCCAGATTAGTTTACATAACAATGGTATTATATCACCAATGGCGGTGTATCTTTAGTTTGAAGGCCAGTGAGTCCATTGGAATCAAATCCATCACAAACATACAGTCCATCTGTAAAGCAGCACTGTGCAGGAGAGTGTGTCAGGAATAGGGAGAGACTAAGAGTAATATCTTTGAGAGAGAGTCCAAAACTAATATCCTTAAGACTAAGAATATGGAAGCTTTATCTGCTCTCCTAGGTCAAAACCTTGAATGACATTTTTCTCTCTTCTCAGTCATGCACTCCAGTGAGATATTTCAATTTCTCTACTTTTGTCATAAAATTTAAAATGCTGTGTTCCTGTCATAACCTGCCCTCTCCCCTTTAAATCCAAACAAGGTAAAAGTCTCAGTTAAGCTGAAAGGATACTCTCAAATAACGCTACATGAGATGCGTTACCGGAGTTGTTTTTAGTCTTAAATATCATACATTAGTAAAGTGGATAAAAGAACTCCAAGAACTTTAGTGACAGCATCTTCCATCTGCTAGCGACAAGCAGAACTGCCAAGAGGATGTTCTATTAATTAGAATATGAGTAAGTACTTCTTACTGTGGCCTTATTCACACAATTATCTCAGTGTTGAAGCAGACATTTAATCAGGCAGGTGGCATGCAAGCTTTCCCATATACTCAGACTGACAAGGTTGTCACATTTCCACTTGGGACTTGCACAGAAATAGACTGGCAGCCAGGCCCAGAAGTAGTGGGCTGAGTTTCTATCAGGCAGCATTAAATCTGAAATAAAGTATGCAATCTGTTCATTCATCCCGTAACTTTCTCACTGCAGTAGCCTCCAGTGAGAAGGCTGAACAGCATTGCAGCAGTGCATGCACGCTTGAGAAGGTGCTAGTGTCATCGGGTGACATTCTTACCACTTTAAACACGCGATGTTCTTCAGCTTGCATTTGCAGATTTCAGTAAAATAGCAGCTGCCGATGAAGTCAACAGTACTAGGTGGGAAGAGAGTAAAAATGTTAAAGTTTAGATACATCCCTGATTACAACTGCGAGGTTTTGACAGCACAGGCATGAAGTCACAGCGAAGGGATGTTGGTGTTAGTGTTGTGCTTTCTCAAGAGCACGCAGTGCCCTTTACCTGTCAGTTAGCAGCCGTGCTCATGTGGGAACAAGAAAGCGCCCCGAGACGTTACGTTAACGCGTCGCAAGTCACCTCAACGTAAACCAGTAAGCACCAGTTCTCTTGATACTTACTGACACCTACACGCTGGGGCCCTGCCGCTCTCACTGTGACTCCACCAGCCACAGATCTGATTACGGATGTCGCCCTGGCTCCTGGCGGGTCTCACCTAAGCCTCCCGCCCGGCACCTCAAAGGCTGGGACATTTAAAAGCGAGCCTCTGATTTCTTATCTCCTCTTTAACCCCTACTCCCTCATCAGCATGCTGCTTTGCAACCTCATTTCCTTGGCATTCAAATGCCCTGGTGAGAACGAAGCAGGCAGCACGGGGCCTGGGGGCAGCACCAGAGCTGGGCGGGTTCCACAGAGACCAGGAGGGTCCTGATCTTCCTCCTCCTTCTCATCTTCCTCCTCTTCTTCCTTCTCCTTCCCCAAGGTTCCTCCTCTTCTTCCTCATCCCTTTCCTTTTCTTTCTGCTCCTCTTCCACTTCCTCCTGCGTCCCCCTCCTCTTCTTCTTCCTCCTCTCCCCTTCCTCCAACCCCCTCCTCTTCTTCCTCCTCATCCTCTTCTTTTTTCTGTCCCTCCTCCCCTATTCCTCATCCTCTTCTTCCTCCATCTCCCTCCTCGTCCCCCTCCTCCTCTTCTTCCTCTCCGTCCATCCTCCTCCTCTTCTTCTTCCCTCCTCCTCTCCCTCCTCCTCTTCCTCATCTCCTCCCCCTTCCTCCCCTTCTTCCATCCTCTTCTTCCTCTCCCTCCATCCTCCTCGTCCTCTTCTTCTTTCTGCCCCTCCTCTCCTTCTTCCTCATCCTCTTCTTCCTCCACCCCCCTCCCTCTCCCTCCTCCACCCCCATCCCCCTCCTCCCCTTCTTCTTCTATCCTCCTCTTCCTCACCCCCCGTCCTTTCCCCTCCCAGCCCCTCCCGGCTCCCCCCTCAGCGCTGGCGGGGCCTCCCCGGGGACTCACCCTGCGGGGGGGATGTCTGTGGAGTACAGGTCGGGGGCGGCGCCGGGGGCGGCGAGCAGCGCGGCCCGCATGCCGCGGGAGCTCAGCACGTGGCGGCAGAAGCGGCAGCACAGCACGGCCACGCAGCGCTCCGCGAAGGCGCCGCCGGGCCCCGACATGGCGGCGTGAGGGGGTGGGGGGGGCGCCGGGCCCGGCCCGGTAACGGCCGCGCTCGTGCCCGCCGTTTGAATCCCCAGCCGCGGCCGGCCGTTGGGCGCCGCACGCCCCGCCCCCTGCTCTGATTGGCGGAGCCGAGGGAAAGCCCCGCCCCCTCCCCCGTCGCGGTTGGAGGAGTCTAGTGGCACCGCCCTCGCCGCTTGGTTATTGGCGGAGAGGCACGCCTTGCTTTGCTCCCATTGGTTCGTCCAGCCGTCTTTCCGCGCGTCTCGCCCCGCCCCTCCGCAGTCCTCGGGGCGGAGGCCGCCGCGCTCCTCCACGCCCCGCCCACCCCCCCGTGAGGGGGCGGTGCCACCGCTACCCACCGGGGGGCGGGGCGGGCGGGGAGGCGGCTCCTTCCCATTGGCCGCCACTCCCGTCGCTCATACCCATCCCCGCGCGGCGATTGGGCGCGGGGACGGAGGGGCGGGGCGGGGCGGCGGGCTGGCGACAACGGCGGCGGGGGGGGCGAAGGAGGAGGGGGGGGGAACCGGGAGGCAGCGGCCGGAGGACGCCGGGCGGGCGGGAGGCGGCTCCGCGGCGCCCAGGTAACCGGCCCCGGGGCGAGCTCCTCCCGGCCCCCGAGCCCCTTCCCGGCCCCCGGTGGAGCCCCCCCTGTTCCCTCCGGTCCTCCCCCAGCCGCAGCCTCCCCGCCGTGCGCCCCCCAGGCAGGGCTCGGGGCATCGCGGCGGAGCCCCGGTCTCCGTTCGCCTTCCTCCCGGAGCCCCCGGGGCTTGCTTCCCCCGCCGGCCGCATTGTTCGTGCCGGGCGGGACGCGGGGCCGCCGGGTGCGGCGCTTCTCGGGTCGTGTCCCGCGGGGGGGGGGGGGGGGGCGGTGAGCTCGGAGCCTTCCTCCCTTCCCGTTCTCCGCAGCCCCCCCGGGCTTAACGGGGAAAAAAGGGAAATGGGGGGAAATAGGGGGAAAAAAAAAGGGGGAGGGGGGAAAAAGGGAAAAGTTGAGCCCTGCCTCCCCCTGCCTGCAGGCTGGCGGGTGGGGAGGACGGGATTTGGGGGATGGGGGGACGGGGATGGGGGTGGGGGGCAAGATTGGGGGCAGGGGGGACACGGGGATGGGGACGGGGGGATATGGGGTCGGGGATGGGGGGGGGACACGGATGGGGGGGACAGAGATGGAGGGGACAGGGATGGGGACACGGGGTTGGGGGGGATTAGGGACGTGGGCACGGCCCCTGCTGCCCCCCACCGCCCCTTCTTCGTTGCAGGGGGGGCTCCAGGTTTTGGGTTTTTTTTTTTTGGGGGGTGGCTCCGGGACGGTTTGGGGGCGGCTGCGGGTCCCTAACGCCGCCGTTTGTCGCCCCCCTGCAGGCGGACAGACCCCAGGACGACGGCCGCTGCGTGCTCCCCCTGCCCCTGCGCCCGGCTGGGGTTTGGTTCTCGGCGTCCGCAAGGCGAGAAAAAGCAGAAAAAGGAGAACCCCCCCCCACAAAAAAAACCCCACCCCGGATCGCTCCGGCCCCGCCATGCGAGCCTCGAGCCCCGCTCCGCCGCCGCGCTGCTAACGCCGGGGGAGCCCCCGGGGGCTGCGGGAGCGCGGATGCTGCTGCGGGGGGCTGCGGTGCGAGCGGCCGCCCCTGGTGCCCGCTGCTGCCTGCCTCTGCCCCCCCACGACGCCCCGCGCCCCATGGACTGAGCTTTGGGGTTCTCCCCCCCCCCCCCCTTTTTTTTTTTTTTGGCCTGGGGGAGAGGGTAGGAGGAAAAGCGAGGCGCTGCGCGGCTCGCCTGCTGCTGGATCCGCTCCTCGGGCGAGCCTTTCTGGGGGAGAAAACATGACGTCGCCAGCCAAATTCAAAAAGGATAAGGAGATCATAGCGGAGTACGACACCCAAGTCAAAGGTAAGGCATCGCTTTCTTTCCCTCCGCTTCCTTGCTGCAGCCCTGGCTGGCGGCTGCGGAGTTTGGGTGGGGAAGGGGGAAACGGGCTGCAGAGCGCCTGGAATCCGCAGGGCTTTCTCATAATGCAGCGCCCTGGCGGGTTTGCAGTGCTTTTCCGCGGCCCCCACAGGGTAGGTTCCACCCGTGGCGGTGCTATTTTAAGGTATCTCGTCGGTTTTACCGAGCGCAGCGGATCTCTGAGCGCTGAGAGATCCATGTTGTTCTGCCTGGTGTTCGAAAATAGGGATTTGCGTTGGAAATATGACAGCCGGTTAATTGCTTTTTAATCCTCCGATCGTAGGAATCTTTTTAAAATCTGTGCGGTGTCAGAAGAGCATATTGCAGTCGGCAGTAATTGGGACCTTGCTTAGGGTCCCTCTAAAGCTAATTGTGCTAGAAAGTTCCATTATTCGGGATTTTGCTCTTGGTGAGTCCCTCATTACTGCCTGCTTTTTCATTCTGTGCTCTTGAGTAGAACTCCTCAAGGTTGCAGTGTGGGTATGCACACGTACATTTGCATGCATATAGAACTGGAAGAAGCGAGCGCGTCAGTATTATTCCAGTATCGTCACAGGGAAGGGAAGAAAATGTCAGAAGCATGTTTGCAGTGATCATGCAAGTCTTTTGCAGGATTCAGCTGGCTGGGCTTCAGGCTATCATGTGCTCTGGGTTGAAAAAAAAAATGGTGAAATGTCTACTTAGCTTCTTATTTTTTGCAAAGTTTTCAATATAACACTTATTAAAAATAATTATTGCTCGTGTACGGCTTGATGTATCGCTGCTAGGAAGTTATGAGATTTAATGATTTATCTAATTGGTTAAAACTTGCTTGGTATGCTTGTAGCATGCAAGAAAGATGGCCTTCGGGCAGGGTTGATTGAGTTAAATCGATGCGATTTAAAAAAATGTGATTTAAATCTGAGTAGGAAACGTAGATTAAAACTGACAATTAAAATATTATTTTGCCGTTACGTACTTGGCTATTTTTCATGCTGGGGGGTGCTCACTGGTTGCAAATCATTAAAACATCTTGTTCTACAAGATGCATGTCCTACGCTGACCTTAGTGCTGTGTATCTAGAAGAAGTTTTGACATTTTTGTTTAAAAAAAAAAAAGGGCAGGTATATCTGAGCAAATATAAAGCTGGATAGGGGTTCATTTTGATTTTTTTTTTCAGTTTTTGGATCCTTAAAGTCAGAAATGGAGAAGAATGGGTTTCTTTTTTACTAGTTTAGTTTCTGTTCCTGTTTTCTCGCCATTGTTGATGGAAATGGGAATTGAAGCCAGTGTAAAATTAGAGGCTTATATGTTCTTTCATTGTTTACCCCATCAAAATATGCGTGATAGTCTGTAGCCACAATATTTGCATTTAAACCATAGAAATGCTGATTGTAACTGGTGGAATGGACACAATAACGCCAAACGAGGCTTGAGAATTAGTAGGGCTTATCTTACCTCTTGCTTTTTGATGTGTTAGAAAAGACAAACCATCTTTCCTCTTCCAAAAAGGGACCAGCAGGATGCGTACAATGGAGTCGGGCCTTGCCCACATGCAGAGACCGCTGCTGCCCACCTCTGAAGGTACTCAGCAGAGGCCTGTCAGTTCGGTCTGTAAACGTGGTCCCAAAAACGAGGTGTTTGGCTTCTTGCCTTACCAAACCTTCCTGTTTTAACTGAGATGAGGTGAAGAAGAGCAGGGCCATGCTGGTTGGCGGCGTGCCCGGTGGCGAGCCCGGCGGTGCTGCGGGGCCATGGGCAGGGCCAGCAGTGGCTGGCAGGAGGTGCTGGGCCCTCTCTTACCCTTCCTGCAAGAGGGAGGTGTAGAGTGCTGACCAGCTCGAATCCATGCCTGAAGGTAGGGCAGCAAGCTTGGTGCATCGCCTTGTTTGCTTCTGAGTGCAGCAGGGAGCTCCTCGCCTCCAGCGGGCTCCAACACTGGGCAGTGGGCATCTTCAGCACGTGTCCTCTGGGAGCAGGGCTGGGGGAGACTTCACGGTTACAAGCTCTTTCTTAGGCTTCGTGAGGCTTGCCGTACGTCTCACAGATGCTTTGGTTCCAAGTCAGGTGCCCATTTAGCGGTATCGGAGTGGGAAGGCCTCTTGAGCATGTACTTCAAGAGGCGTGCTGGTCTCCACTGAGGTGGTTCTAAACACGCTTAAAAGTGTGGTGCTGCCTAATCATTAAACATGGTCCTTACGGAAAAACTTTGGTGTCCCAATCCGATTCTTAACCTATGTGCAGGAACAGCCTAGAAGCGGTGTTAACTCTGACTGTGGGTTATTTGGTGTCTTCTGTTGCAAAGTGATGCCGTGAAGCGGTCACCGTGGGAGTGAGATGAATCAGGTGCTGGCGTGCTCCATACGCTGCAAGGTGTCATCTGTTTCTCTCAGATGAGAAAATTCTCTGATATTTTTTTCTGGCATTTAGAAACTTGCCACGTTCTTTGCTACACGCCGTTCCGGGCTGTGATTTGGAAGCTGTGCTTACAGGCATCGTTTGAAACCATTAATCCACTAGAATACTCAAGCACTTCAAGTTATTACTAATAGAATGACTGAGCTTTGTTTAAAAATTTAATGGCCTTAAGTTAATCAAGACCACTTAAAGAATAGTACTGCTGCATGGTTAATGGATCGTTTCCACAAAACTTTGTTTTTCTGCTGCTGAATTAACTTGGCATCTTTTGTTGTAAAAGGTGCGTGGGGGGCACAGGGTGTTGGCAACTGAGACTTTCTGCTCTCCCTTGGCCTTGACCCATGGGTATTTGTTGTCTTCTTCCAGCTGCCAATTCCCTGCTTTTTGGGATGAAGCTGGCTCTTGGTGGTTTGTGCATGCAGATAATGAGGGCAGGGAGATCAACGGTAGGTTGAGATGAATTTCTGAAGATTCAGAATTCCTTCTTACACGAAAAACTTCTTGCCCAGGGACTAGGAGGCAAGAAGAGAGCGATGTTTCTTAGGAGCTTCCTTCCAGCCGTGGCTGCCCGATGACCCCCTGTTCTCCTGCATCTGGAGGTTCAGTTACAAACTTGTGTCTTCTGCAGAAGTGAATTAACCTGTAGAGGTGTCCAGACAGGGTGGCTTTACTATACAGCTGCTCTGACTTGCCTCTCTTCCTCTGAGTCTCCTGCATTTAATGGTTGCAGCAAAGCCTGGCTGCAGGGCTGCGCCGCTCGCCGTTTCACGCCGGTGGTGAAGAGAGGAGAGGCTGCAGGCATGGGCGCGCTCTTCTTGAAAGACTTGCCGCGAACGCTGCTCTTTGAGGGGAAAAAACCTCTGAAATGGCTGTGTCATGCGGTAGGAATTCTCTTGACAAGATGACATGGGGTCAGCAGGGGAGGGAAGTGCTGCTTTGATACATTTCTGTCCCATGTGCTCGCAAAGATTACGAGTTCTGTGAAGCTGGAAAGTGAGATTCTGTGGTCTCCATATGGAGCCTTTGATAGCTCAAGCTCATCCCCTTGTCTGGATTGTCTCTCCCAATTCCTTTGTGCAAGTTGCGGTAAGGCAGAGATAATTAATTTATGCTGTGCAGTGTGCTCCATGTGCGATTTGGACGCTGCCTATCTGTGCCCGACCGAGGGCTGTCAGGCTGTTTTTCGGGGTAACATATTAAATTGGAGTGTACATTTGCTGAGGAAAGAAGAGCCAGTGATTTATCTCTTAATTCTTCTTTTCTTTCTCGTCGTGTCCCACGAGAGCATTATATTTAATTAGTTTGTATAAAGCTCCAGTAAATAGCTTCATGGTTTGGGCTCCAGAAATTTAATACTGACATTTTTTACGCAGCGAGGGTTCGTGAGCCGCTTCTGTCCTTGAGCAGGCTCTACCAAAGGTTAACACACATCTCCTGCAAATCTTGCAGCGCAGTTCAAGAATCGCTGGGAATATGAAAAATAGATGAGTTCATCGTAGCAGGAGCGAGCCCGGCACAGAGGTGGCTGCGTGTTTGTCCAGCTGAGAGCGTCTCGAGCTAAGGGGAGATGCCTGGTAAGGGGAACTTCAGGCAAGCCTCCTCCCAGGTGCTACCGAATCCAGGGTACTGTAACATCTAAAACTTCCCCCAAAATTGCTGGTATGTTCCAGCTAAGTCCCGTTTTCCTCTCTGGATCGAATGGCTGGTGGTGTATTGGAGCTGACTGATCTTTTGCCTTGAGTGCTGCCCGCAATCAGCAGGTGTCTCGTTTGTCTTCTCCATCTCCTGGCTGCCCTGTGTGATTTTAGGCAGCCTTAGCTCTGACAAGTGGTGCTGAGCTTCTTTATCAAAGGTTACAAAAGCAGCTGTGGCTGGGTCAAGCAGCTGTAATGTGGGGGATAGGAAATATACTGCTTTTGGTGGTGATTCGAAACAAGGAAATTGGGATTTCTCTCAACTGTCATAAGCTTTCTTTTGTTAATACTTCGGATAAATCGATTCAAATAACCAATTTCTTTTGTTACGACCTAGGAATTTCCAGTATTGTTGACATTGCATAGGTAAGGTGATTTCTGTTGTGCAGGTCTTCAGTTGAGGTCGCGGAGTTGGTTCCTGCCCACCATGATTCTGTTTGCAGATCTTCGCGCTGCGTTCGTGTGCTACGGGTGAACTCCTGGCCACTGCTTCGGCAACGCCTGTTTAATACCAAGTGTAAATAGGCTCTTCAGCCACGCACCCTGGTGTGGCTTGGTGGAATATTTCTAAATTTTGAGATTGAGAGTTTGTATATATTGCATTACCATTTAAAATGTAGAACTACCTTTTAAGGGTTTTTTTTTTTACAGTTAATCATTACTCCGTGTGTGTAAGTGATTCCATTTGTTTGCAACAATGACTTGCTCCAAGCTCTGGCTGTGGAAATGCTTCAGAATCATCTGTTTCTCTGCAGTTCTTGATAGTGCAAATCCCTCGAGTTTTGGAGCTGCTCAGATTGGGCCAACTCAGCCGCCTGCTGCCAGGAAAGGGGGAAGGGGCTGTTGGGAGATTGGTTTGATGTTACAGCAATAGTTTGTGTTTCTTTGTCTCGTGTATGGCTCCTACCAATGGATTATTAGCGAGGATTATTAACGAGGCAGCAGAGAGGTGAAAGAATTCAGTTTCCTCCTCCTTTCCTCTCCTAAATTCCCCTTGGGTCTCTTGCAGATCCACCGAGTGTTGCAAGGCGAGAGACCAGAGCTGACCACGAGACCTCCGTGCACTGCCGTTTCTTCCAAAAGCAGAAGAAATTGTCAGAGTAACTCCAGGAGGGCTTTCTATAAAAAGTTTACTACTAGTAGCCAGAGTTTTCCCAAATTTCTAACTAAAAGAGCCCCACTACGTTTTTCCTTAGCTCTAACTGGTTTCCTTTTGTGGTAAGGGTACACATGAGTATCTTTCCCTTTTTCTTTCGGTTACCTCCTGACTTCTCTCTTTTTTTTTTTAATGCATACTATTTTTTTGTCCTTTTTTGGAATTTACTTGGAAGAACCTATTTGCCTGATCAGCTTTCAGTTGTCTTTATGAAGAGTGAAAAGTCAAAATCTTTTGAGATGAAAAGTATGTCTCAACATGTTCTTTTGAATAGCTTTTGTTACGCCACGCACAGTTTAGATTCATTACTTATTACTTTATGCAGTTCATTTTTGTATGACTTTTGCAGATTTCATGGTTTTTTTTGAGATTTCTGTGCAGCTGCAGCATCACGGGAGTCCTGCTCTCTGAAGGTTGTCAACAATTTGTAGGTGATGGAGGCAAGTGGCGTTATGATTTGACTTGCCAACTGACAAAAAAGTGAGGAAAACAAGAGGAAAGGGTCTGGACTTCACAGAAATTCCGTAATTAGAGTCCATTCTTCATTTCCACTTTGTCTTTCTTCTTTTCTTCCAAAATGGCAATGTTACAAAAGACAAAGCAGAGCTTTCTTTTTGTGAAATCTCTAGGTAGTGGGCAGTAAAAGTCTTGAATTGAGTGTTTGAAGTCAGTAAATGCATGTGCATGTAGAATAACTGCTTCGAGGAAGCTCAGCCTGTATTTTTTTCCATGTAGATGCTGCAAGTGGATTTGAGCCATTTTAAATGTTATTTCTTGCCATCAAAATAACTATTCACTACTGTTAAACTGTAAAGCTTCTGACCCAGTCATTTTGCTTTGAACTGGTGCTGTGAAAGTTGATCGGTGCTTGACCAAAAAAAATCTGAGGGGCTTGGGAATTTGAAAATAAGTAAATAAATTGATTGTTTCCTCTGTGATTCTGGATGTAAACCTGCCGGGTGTTCTGTGCAGCTCCTGTGCCATGGTTTGGTCTGGTGTGCACGCGTTTTGTATGCTGCAGCATGTTCCAAAGGATACTGCAGGAAATCCTTGGCGTAAAACACAAGCCACAAATTTACAAATTGCTCGCCGGGTTCTCCCCTGTCCTTCAACGAGTGTTTTCTCAAACGTTTTCTCTCAAGGTGTTGTTCAACGTGGTGCAAAAATTCCTGGGTCCTAAGCGCCTTCAACAAGCCACGAAATGATTTTTGCACAAATTTATTTCTGTGAAACCGGCTGAATGAGGCCGGCAGCTGATTTATCTGGTGGCACATAAGCAGCTCCCGGCTTTTTGGCTCTTGAGAAGGAGCCAAATAAACAGATTAGCTCTAAACCAAGCACAGATTTTTTTTTTTTCAGTAGTGAAGAGCTGCAGCAGGGTAATTTGGTCAGTCCTACTAATTCTGAAGTTTTATTATTGTCGGACTTTCCAGGAAGAGCATTTTGGCCTCCATTCTTTTAAACAGGGAAAGGTTTTTTCGGTTTGTTTTTGTACCGCTGTCGCTGGACAAAGGTTTTCATGCAGATGTAAGCCATGGAGCAATGCAATTCATAGATGGTGAGTGCTCGCAAATTGGATCTACCTAAAATACCGGCAGTAGTTGCCCAGGAGTTAGTCCCTGACTTTCTTTGGGTAGCTCTCCGGTCCCACTCGAATGATGTGCTCTCGTTTTTCTTGGAGGAAGGCAGGTTTTGTTTGACAGACCTGTAGCTGACAGAATTGCTGAACTGTCCTCTCTGAACAAGTGGATCAATTGTTTTCTGAGCAAAGATCCTCAGCCTCGGTCAATCAAAATATTTCCGTGTCACCGTCATGTTTTTGTAAGGCGAACTGTGCGGAGTAATTGAACCTGGCTTTCTTGCCATGGCCCTTAATACGTTGCTAGCTGAGGAGGGATAGGATGATAAGCAACCCAAAAATTAGCACTTAACTCTATAAGCTGATTGTTCAGAAAGATGTTTTTCTATTTCCTTTGGTTTTAGCCTCTGTGCTGAAGTAATCACCCAGGACTGAGGAGACCTCTGGTGTTCTGGGGCTGGTGCACGGTGCTGTGTGTTCGATCTGTCTGCGCCGGCTCATCCGTTCCCGGAGCAGTGCAGCACGTGGCTGTAAGCTTTTGTTGTAAGACGGGAAGGTTTCTTCCCCCTGCATTTGCAGTTTGAGACTCGGTAATGATTGATGGGACTCCTTTCTGTTGGCCGTTTCTCACCCTCCCCGTTTCCCCGCCGTGCTGTTGCTCCAGGTCCAGAAGCAGTCGCAGTGGCACTGCAGACAATGTGGCGAATGGTGATCTTTTAATCACCAGCCTGTTCAATTTCGTTCAGAGGGTGTCTGGATATTGCAATAATAAAATATGATGCTGTCTGCTGCGGATGGAGGCTTAGCAGTGGGAAACCTAGAGGGGAAGAGCGGCTTGTGCTAGCTAGCCCTTCGCAGGCATCGCCCTTCCTCGGCTTAGTGAGCTGGCTGACATGGGGTAGGGGCTGTCATCTAGGCATTAATTGATCCCCTGGTTTCCCTTCTCAAGAGGGAGCGAGTGATCCATGCAGGGCAGGAGAAAACCGAAATGAAGGACAATTTCAAGGAACTTTCAGGGCTGTGGTGTGTTACATGTGATTATACCTTTATTTGGGGACTATTTAAGATGCCTACTGGATGAGGTTTAAATATAGTGGCATAAATTAGTGTCGTGTCTTTGAGGATGCTCCTGCATGTTAGCATTTAATTTGCAAAGTTAGATGGTATGGGAAATTCCACAAAATGCTTTCCTTTGTGCTGGCTAGCACTGGGGCAATGCTCTTGCTGTTCTACTGCTAGGAGTACCTGGTATCTAAAACGCGCTGTATGTGATGTTTGTGCTTTAAGGGGACAAAAAAACCCACGCAATTATTCATGTTTGATTAGCACTGATTGTTCTTAAAATACGAACAAGTCTAACACAAGGACACGGTTATGGGTCGATGAAGCTCGTTCCTCATACCATGTGCTGTTCCCCGGTGCAGTGCCCTTCTCCTTGCCCCATCCCAATCCACCTGGGGGTTTCTTGGTGGAAATCACGACTGCGATGACTGAACTTCTGAAGCTGTTGATGGCATTATGAATAACCATCTGGGAAACTACAATTAATGAACCGAAATGAAGCTTTCTAGAAAATGGATGCTCTTCCACCTTCTTGGAAAGCCACAGTGATACCACGTGCCTATGAAGCTGGATTTGGACGTGCAGCACAAAGGAAGGGCGGAGTGAAGTTTAATAAAAACGCTTGTGTGCCTTCCTTCTTAAAGGGTTTCTCTCCTAATGGCAGCATTTGACACATCCAGTGACAGGGTTCATTTTATTTATTTATTTTGTCTTCAGTACATGGAAATTCAGGTCTGGGGTCCATAAAACAAAAATATCACTCCTGCGTTTTTAAAATGGGAATAGCAACGCTTCTCAGCACCAGCTCTATTACAGGTTTGCTTTGAAGAGTCATATCTGATGAATGTGAAGTGCTTTGAAAGCTCAGGATAGGAAACATGTCCATAAGCAGCCATTATTACCGTGAAAAAAATTGTCTCCCTTTTTATTAGTATGTGCATTGGATATATTAAGGAACAACAATGACAAACCATAGCATACTAAATATTTTATGAAGTGTACCAGTACAGGGCTCTGAAGGGAGACATGGAGGCTTTTCCCCTGCGTTCGATAACCAGTTATTCAGAAACTTAATAAATGAATGTCTCTGTGAAGTGGTTTTGGGCAGGAGCCTGTTTTTGCTTTGGTCTCCTCATTGAAAATAACTCTTCCTAACTTTGTGTTCTTTCCATCTGTTGAAAAAAGAGGCTTGCTTCATCCCATTTACCCCTTAAAATCGGTAAACCACCAATATTTCTGCCTTGCAGTGGGCTTGTTGCACCCATACCAGCTCACCAGGACCGACTCCCCAGCACTGAGGAAGGATGCTGAGCCGCGAACAAAAGGCTGCCAGTAAACGACTTAAAAGTCTGCAGCTGGAAAAGGGAGGGGGAACGAGTTTCTGCTCTCTACAGAGGGAGGAACAAATGCAACATTACAAAGGTCACAGGATATAGTAATGATGTTTGGATGGAAACTTAACTTGCTATGAATGAAAATGTGCTCTTGTGTTTTCCCCCTGGAGCTGAATGTCTGAAAACTCTGGATACTTGTTGTTCTGTTTCGTTTCTATTTTTTTACTCTTTTTTTGGCTCTCATGAGCTTCCATGAGTTGTGCTATAGAAATAAGAAACATGGAGGGCAGGCAGCGCACAGCTGCTGGCAGAGGCTCCAATGCAACATCTCTGTTGCTTTAACCAAAGCTGTGGCGTTATTAGCTCCTGGCTAATGTAGTGCAACTGTCTGAAAGTCAGAGATTGCTCTGTGCTGAAAATATTCATGGGGTTGCTTTGCAGTGAGCTTGCTGCGCTGCCAGCGGCACGGTTGCTGGTGCCAGGGGAGCTCCGAGCACGGGCTGAGCACCGCTCCTTAAGGCAAGTGTGTGTTGTGTTGTCTAAATGTCAGTGGAAAAGGTTTTGACCCCTAAATTGTAATACTTTATTTTCTGCAAGAAGCATGCTGGTTAGTTTCAATGGAGGGTTCTTGGGTTTTGTTTTTCCTCTCCGAACGACAAAGGTGCTGAGCATGGAGCTGTGCCGAGGGGTTCCTGCAGCCCCAGAGCTGAGCGTGGGTTGTGGCTCCTGAGCAGCGCGAGGCTCTGGTGCTGAGCGCTGAGCTCCTTCTGCCTTTCCCCCCTCCGTGTGCTCTAATCCTGTCCAGATTGTCTGAGTTTTGTGAGGTTTGGTCCCTTATCAATACACGTGTTGTTGTTACCTTCCATTATGTGATTAACTTCTGCCCATAATGATGAATTGCTTTACTCAGAAGTGTAAAATCCTTTTGTTAGCCCGGTTATCTAATGAAAATGTGTTTGCATTCATCGTTCTTGTACTTCATAAGGAATTCATCTTTACTTAGGCTTTAAATCAAATTATCTCTTTTCCCCTTTATCCATCAGAGTGAACTTAATAGCCATAAAGAGCTTGTTGCATCCATCTTTTGATGAAATGCCTTTCATCTCCTTCTCCCCAGAAATCTTGTCTATGAATGCCCCCTGGGCTGAGGTAGCGGGGTTACTTTCAGATTTGAAACAAGGGAATAAATTCCGGAACCGGGCTCTGTGGAAAATACCTATAGGCGGATTCCTCTCCTGCGCCTTGAAAGCACTGACAGCTGTTGCTGCCACGGGAGAAGGTTTTTGGTTTGGTTTTGGGGGGTTGATTTCTTTCTTCTGAAACATTAGAATTAACACTTCGAGTTATTTTCTAGTTAACGTATCCGAACAGCTGGTCCTTCTCGCTGTGATTCCGCGCTATTAAACTTATAAATTTGCTTCGCTGCTACTGATGAGCTCCTGGCTCGATCGGGGGAGCACCCGTGGTGAGACCGTTCCAGTTGGCAATGAGAGAAGGCTGTGTCGGCATTTCGGGAAGGAGCTTGTGACCTGCAGACCCAACACAGGGAGTGGACGAGGGTGTTGTGGTGTCCTGCTGCTGAAGGTGGCTCCAGAAAGCAGCGCCCGTAAGTGGTGAAGCTCCATAACAAACACTTGCTGCAGGCTGGAAGAGCAGCTCTGCTTTTCTCCGTGCTCTGTTGCCTTTTCCAGCTCGCTAGCATCGTTTCAGTGGTTTTATGATTAGGCTTCGTGCAGGTAGTTCTCATTCATGGCACACCCTCCGCCAAACCCCGAGCAGAAGGACCAGCTGCTGTGGTTGCGATGAAAGCGCTGCTCGTTCGCTGTTACCTTGAGCTTAAGGGTTCTGGATCCCGTGAAAGGTTTGTGGTTGTCCTTGCGAAGAAGCTGTGTGTGTTGACTCTTCAAACACCCTTATCAGCTCTGAAGGAACGATGCCTCTCCTTTCAAGGAGGAGATTACTTTCAGATCTTGCATGGAAAAGTGCAAGCAGAGGATGAAAGCTGCGTGCGTCTGTAGGAAGGAGTAAGCTGATTTTATTTCTTTGAGCATGATCAGTATTCAGCTAACCCTGCCTGGGCTGGCTGTGGTGAAGAGGCTACCTTGTGCCTACAGAGCTGCTCTGAGCCTTTGACATCCAGCTCTGTGCAGGGCTCTCTGACGTACAAGGAGAACAGGTTCCTTTTCCTTGCCTGCCTCCTTTTTTTTGGTTCTTGTGTGCCTCAAAGCTTATTTTGTTAACAAAACCACCCCCTCCCTAAAGACTCACTACACACGCTTTTAGCTTGATGGCAATAATACTAAAATCTGTTGACCATTACCTTTTTAGGAGTCTTGAGTGGCTTTTATCAGATATGTCAAAAGCTTTTATTTTACATCTTTCAATGTACGGAACATTTATTTATTTGGGGAAGGTGAGTGTTCATCAGTAACCCAAACAAAATGCCTGTTATCAATACTGCAAATACGTCTCTGTCATAAATCTGTTACAGCTCACGTTTTATTTCGACATGACTTTCCAACCTCCTGCTTCACCCAATATCTCAACTCTATTTAGGTCGCAGTCTTTGCGATGTCCCCTTGTCTATCAATGAAAATGAGGACACTCACATAATATTTCTTAAGGAGAAGTGAGAACTCTTGCATCTTTGATATTAAAAAAAAAAAAGCCCAAAAGGCAGGGGGGTTTATTTCTTTTTGAGGATT
This sequence comes from Anser brachyrhynchus, assembly GCF_964034855.1. Taxonomy (NCBI): domain Eukaryota; kingdom Metazoa; phylum Chordata; class Aves; order Anseriformes; family Anatidae; genus Anser; species Anser brachyrhynchus. Next base: position 2,419,973 of record NC_137720.1, on the reverse strand, counting down.
ACTCTTGCAGAATTCCGATTCTGAAACTTGCCGTAGTAAATTTGAAGCATTATAGATGTTACTCCTCGGTTACTTTGAAGCTAAATAAAGTAAACAATTTGTGGGTATAACTGGCTGTGTATTTATAAAATGTATATAATAATATACTTTCTTTCCTCTTTTAAATGCCATCCATTTTCCTTCTAAATGGATTTATATGTTTATGGTGATTGGAAGAACATCCACTCTAAATTAGCCTTTTTGCTGATCTTAGAGCTTCCTGGGTGTTGTTTTCCACTTGGTCTTCCTCCAGAGTTTGCTGCTGTTAATTCAGATTTCTTTTGAAGAGTTTCGTTGTTCTTCTGGCTGTTGAGTTACAGCCTCTCAGCAGCCCCTGCGCATGGCATTGTGTTCTAAGTAGGCTGAAAGTGGGTAAAAAGATTAAAGGGTAGTGAATTACTTGAAATGACCTTAAAACAAGGTCTCCAGTGAGATTTATGGGATTCAGTTACAGATCTTGAAACGTGTTGAGAGAATGTCAGACCTTTTTTTTTTTCCTTTTTTCTGTTGGTCTGGCAGTGCAGCCTGTGTGGTTGGAAAGGACGAGCCTCTTCTTTTCAAGAAAAGCTACTCAGGCTAAGGCTACTATTGCATTGTTGTCTATCTATTTTTGTCCTCTTCTGTATCTTGTTCTTTGTCTTTTCAGAGGTGGCGGTGACAAACCCAGCACTGTGTAAGTGAGGAGGGTGTTGAATTGAGGTGCTCGCAGGTCTAGGTGGAAGGAGAGTGGGGGATACAGTTCACCACCCAACTGGAACCCAGTGAAGTGACCTACGAAGAGCAGTCGAAAGCAATTCCATGAAATTCCATGAATTGAGGCAGTTTGTGCCATCCTGAATTGCATTGTCGTGGAGCTGCGTTGTGTCTGGATATCCCCTCTTTTGGCTCTCTTTTTTTTTTCTTTTTCTTTTTCCCTGTCTCTGTCTTCTCTCTTTGGGAAATGGACTGGGCAATAAATAGGAAATAAACACTCCACTGAAGTTTCCTAATGCAAATAAACAGGTTTGCTATTTTTAAATGCCTTTTTTTTTATGATTCTTCCAACGTTCTTCTTGCTCCAGTGGGAATGAGTTTGAGTGCTTTCTTTGAGGTTTATTTTGAGGAGTTAAAGGCTTATGTGAAAGTGCAGGCGGAGGTATTAGATTGACAGTCCTAGATGTCAAATTTGTTTTAAAACTTTTAAATCTTTAAACTGCCCCAAAGATGGACGAGTTGAGAGTGTAGAGAAATGCTCGTTCCCCTGCCTCTTGTACTGGGACTGCTCTAGGGGACACGGGGAGGTGTCAGCAGCGCTTGGTGCCACGGTGAACCCCACAAACCCTCCTGGCTCCCACGCAGTGGGTGGGCGCTTGTGCTCCCTGTCCGGGTGCTCAGGCAGAGCACGGGGATGCAGGGAAAAGCTTCAGAGCTCGCTCAGCGTTCCTGTTTTGTTGTGTGAGGTATGGTGCGGGCGTTTCCCAGCTTCCAGTCTTCAGTTGCAGGTAATTAAAAATAATAAAAAAAAAACCCTTGCTGTTTATTTTCCTGTTGATTTTTAGTTCTTGTGGAGTTCAATTGTTCCACTTCTGGCTTGGTTTGGTGTCCGTGGCGTGACTGAATGTTCGCCAAGGTCTGTGTTAGCTTGGGTTTTCTGTGATTTAATAGCTAACTTAATAGTGAATGTAAGGAATTTCATGTGTATATTACTGAGGTGGACGAAGGGAAACGGAAACATGATTTACTTCTGGTGGCAAGCCCTGGGATTCACATCAAAGGTCTGCGATCTGATCCGTGTGCCAGAATTTGCAGGGACAGCCGTGAGGAGTCCGTCTGCTGATGGAGCCCCAAACCCCAGCTCTGGGGGGGCCGAGGGGCGAAGCCGAGGCTTGGCTGCCTGGAAGCCGACCCAGAGCAAGGCCAGCCCGGGCTGGGAGGCTGGCGAGGCTGCCGCAGGGCTGCTCGCCTCCAAAGCTGTGTTTTCAGGAAGCTTTCTCAATGCTCCCAAATGCTGTTAATCCACTCGAACGTGTTAATGCTTTCTTTTTTTCTTGTCAGTTGGGACTAGAACAGACAAAGCTACAAAGCAATCGCGCGTGTTGAAGGAAGGGGAAAAGTGTATCGAGCTAAGAAAAATCCGCTTTGCCTTGTAGGTAATTAGGAGGGACTTAAACTTTTAGTAAGGGCCTGGCTCCTTGGTGATTTCATTTTCGACGTGCCTTAGCTTGGTTTGAGGTTAGACTGTTCACGCTGACACGTTTCACGAAATGGATATTCTCTGCGTAGCGGTGACAGCGGGTATGTCTATTATTACCGATGGCAAATCGGTTAATGGTGTGGTTAGGCTAAATAAACTAGCAGTGCAGACGCTGCTTCTTTCGTTACCCAAGTTAATATTTTTATACGACTACTGTTAACTTTCTGATGTGGGCTTTTCAGGTTTCGTATTAGCTCTTTAGCTCAGCTGGATGCACCCTTCCTGCACGCGGGTGCTGCACACGAGTGCCCGCCTTACAAACACCTTCCCTGCTGCAGCCAGGTGGCTCGAACTCATCACCGAGCCCAGCAACTCGTTGATAGCTCAGTTGGTGTCATTTTGGTTTGAGCAGAGGTTGGTTCCAATTCTCTGGCTGTGTTGCTCTAGGTGAGGGGAGAAGTCCAGGGAGCACAAACGGCTCTTGGCTCCAGCTGAAGGAGGAATTCCGCCGTGGATTTTTGCAGATGTCTGACCAGCACCGAGGTCCTGGCTGGGCTCCTGGGGCTTAAGAAAGTAACTTTTTTTTTTTTTTTTAAAGGCTGATATCAGTGTCAATTCTGAATCAAAAAATTGGATGTTTATAGAAGTAATCTGAGCACGCTGCTTTATGTTGTGAATGCAGTATCGCTTCATAAATAATTAAGAAGTCATGCTGAGACGCGTGCACTGTCCTTAGGAAATGGCTTTCGTTCCCAGTGCGTGCCTACTGGTTTTGATATATTCTGAGTTCCTTACAAACGATAGGGCGAGCAGTTTGTGTCGTCTGCTTCTTGGAAAGCATTGGCTGCTCCTGACAATCACACGTGCGGTGTAGTTTTGACCAGTTCGTGTAGCGCCTGTCCTTTTTTCAGTATAGGAACAATGTTGAATTGGGGAGTGGAGCGGGAGTTCGGTACTTTTACAAATATTTTTGTAAAATTTCAATAGAAAGTTACTTAATTGCTGGCTTCTTGCAGGTGCACCAGCCAGTAGTGGTTATAATCGCGATATATTTACCCCCGTGGAAGTGATTCGCAGTCTGCCTTTGACAGCTTTCTGCGCCTTCATTTACCACAGGTGCTCTAAAGCCTGCCACGGGTCGGAGGCCGTGGAGGCCGGGAGGCCCGCGAGGATTTCCTCCGCTCGAGGCCGACCCCGCGTGGGTGCGGGCGGGCTGGTGGCAGTGCGGCCATCCCAGGGCTGCCTCAGCTCCGACTTCCCACGTCGGGCTGACGTTCAAAGAGAAACTTGCTTGTTTTACACTTTAAATAACTCTCAGATGGTAACGTGGATAGCGAGCGCGCACAATACGGTGGCGGCTGCTCCATTATGTGGGCTCTGCAGTTCTATTATTAGCTGACAATAGCCGGAATGAAAAGCCATAGACACTGCATCGCCTCCGAGCCATTGTGTGCGCGATGTTTTTAATTCGCAGAGCCAGAGGTCTTCCAGGATCTCCTTCTCCTGAGCTCCTTGTTTGAGACCTTGTGCTCTTTTTCTTTGCTGGAGACGGCAGAGGTTAGGAAGCAAAATGGCTCTTAAAGCAGACTTGCAAATTCTTCTTGCTTAGGATAATGCTTGTGACTATAATAGGCTGTATATATTTTACCCATCGAGTGCTTGGAAGGTGACAGTCTTTGCAAAGATGAGTCAACTGTATGTTCAAAACACATCTGTCTCGACTCTTTTTTGTTAAAGTTTCTGTTTTCGAAAGGAGGCTCAGGCATGCAAATAGAAGGTTTTGATCCCCTGTGTGTGTGACTGCCAGGGCTCTGGGCGAAGTTGGTGTGGCTGAGTGAAGTTCGTCCCGACCTTGACTGATGGCAGAAATGAACAGGGGTTCTTGGCGCTTCGCTGACTCAGCCCGTCACTCCTTGGCAGTAACAAAACCTGAATTTTTAAGGAACAGGTTTTTTGACCAAACAGGTGTAACTTCTTTGCAAGAAAGCAAGTTGCTCATCTCAAATCTCTTTGGCGCAGGTTACGCAGGTTATGTACCTTCAATAACCATGTGTCTTATATAAGAGAGAGCATTGGTTTCAGGGGCATGCACCGCCTGAAAACTGTACAAATCGGGGAGAGTGCTTTAATGTTTATATAGCAACATAAAATCTTATTTGAAGCCATAGACAACTGCCTTTTTCCCTTTCCCTTCCCAAGCTTTAGCACAAAGCCCAGCAGTGATAAAAACTGAGCATAACTCTTGCTGGCATTAGCTAGTCCTGAAAGGCCAACTGTCCACTTTCGGGTCAATAAAGTCAGTTTTCATGTATGATGATGCTATACGGTTGAACATTTTCTACTGCAGGCCTTTTGGATGTTTAGGGTCTGCTGAAAGGACACATCTGGCACCTAGTGAGCAATTCAGACTGTCCCTCAGCACTGAATGCAGTTTTGATGTTTGAATATAATTTTAATAGCCCTTTACCTCACTTGTCAAGAGTAAAATCTTGGTCTGTTTTTCCACCATTGTTGTATCCTGTTTTCTTTGTTTTGGTGTGCAGGTTTGTATGGTTAACGAAGATTGATCATTGACTTTCAAAAGTATTAAATTGAACCCCAAAGAACAATCAGGTGGCTACTGCTTGTTGCTGGGGATCAGACCACGTCGGACGAGGAACAGTTTTGTCTTGAACAGTTGACGCAGTTTTCGGAAAGAGGGAACCGAAACCTCTTGAGGAAAGAATTTTCTGTTCGTTCTATTTTAACTACATTGTGAAATCAAGGAAAGTACAATCTAATGATAAACTTGAGCTTTAGATAACTGTGTATGCTGCAGCAAGAATTAACGCTTAGGGTGAAATGTGTGGTGAGCGGGAGAAGGTGTCTGTTGGGCACTCTGGTGCTAACAGCTCCTTACCCATGGAGAAATCCCATTACAGATCTGCCCTGCGAGAGGGCTTCGAACAGAAGTAACATGGTTCACGGCATGCTGTAGGGATGTCGGTTTGCTTTGGAAGCCTCCTCTGGGAGGATGGCTGCCCGGACCCCCTCCCAGGTGCGGGGCAGAAGCAGTTCCTCCTGCGTTTCATTAAGCACAGGGCTGGCGGTGACGAAGCTGCCGCCGCCGTCAGCCTCGGCCCCAGCGGAAGCAGCCGCTGTCCCCGGACACGTTGGCTTCTTCCTCATCAGGCTCCTCGGTTTGAGGAAGGTGATTTGCATTGCTGAGTGCTGCTGATGCAAGCTGCGAGCGTGGAGCTGTCTGCTTCGCTTCAGTCCTCCTGTGTGTTGTCTGTGGGATGCACGGGAGCGTTGCAGTGTCACAGTGACTAAAATGAGCTTTTCAGGTTGGGGTGAGGTGGGTTTACCAGGCTGGCTGCAGATGGATCGTCTTGACAGCCTTCAAATGCAATCACTTGTTAGCTATGTTTTAAAAGGAGATTAAAAGCTGGGCGTCCTGTCTTTGGGGAGGTTTTGCACTTCTGGCGTACAGTGCGAGTCACTTGTAAGGAGGAACGCTACAACTCTTGATGCCTTATGCTCATCCCGAGTGTGATGGTATTGGTATTCCCGGTCTAACGCAGCCAACTTCCAGCCACGCAGTGTGCTGGCCAAGCCGAACATCAACAGTGTGCTGAGCACCGGTACGGCTCAGTGCAGGGGTTTCCTGCAGCTCGCTGACCTGCCCCATCTGCAGATGCAGGGTGCGAGGCTGGGGATAGGCATCGTGCCCCAAGCAGATGGGGCAGGGCACGGTTGGGGACGTCCACCCGCTTTACTTTGTGTTGGTGCTGCCCTTACGGTGGTACTGCAGTATTGCTTCTTTCCTTTCACTGCAGTTCTTAATGTCTGGTTTTTATTTTGAAATGATGCTGGATGTTTAGCAGCAAAAATACACATGGATTTATCCTTCCTCTTTTATCTTTCTTCTATGTGGCATACGTTTACCTTCCCCTACATTCAGACCCCTTCCCCTGAAAGCAGTTTACGAAGCAGGCACTGGAATTTGTCAAACAAGCCCAGGGTGTTTAAAGTAATGAAACACTTCTTATGAGAACAAGAGCAAGACAGAATATTTACTTTGCTTTTCACAACCTTTATTCTTCTGGAATTGCAGTAGTGTGTGCAATTGAAGAGTTTAAAGTTTGCTAACTTATGACTTGCTCTTGCTGGAGAGCATCCGTACTTGCTCACTTGCTGTCTATCCATTTTCTTCAGGCAAATAAGCTGACTGCATCCATTTATTTTTAAACTTAATCTTATTCCTTTTTTTTAATTACAGCATCCTCTGCAGATGTTGGAGTGTCATAAAAATGAAATGTAGAAACAAATGCAAAGCTGTCATGGCTTGCTCCAAATTTGAGGCAGTAATTAGGGAGTTGTAGGGGAATAGTGGAAAGTTCAGCTGACTTTATCTGCGCATCCTTTGGCAAATGATGTGTGGACTTGCAAATGGGAAGGGCAAATGTGAAATGGACTGGGAAATAGCTCTTAAATATGCAGGAGTTTATCTGTATCGGTGCATCTGCTTTGGCCATTTGAAAGTGATAACTTATATGCAGTGACAAAGTCAGACTGGCGTTTTATGGGAATCCAAGTAATTTACTTGGATATGAAGGATAAAAAACTACCCTGGATAATCAAGCCTCAGCTTTGTATTTTACTTAGTAGCTGGAGCCATCCCTGATAGCGGCTGGGGAAGGTGAGGAAGAAATAAGCAGGAATGCCCCAGTCTAGGTGCTTGTTAAGCTTTGGTCCCACTGAGATTGCTGGTTTAACTTGGAAAAGCAGCTGGTAAGGATGGGCTGCAGTCTGCCCAGAATCGCTTCTGTATGGCAGTAACTCTGCAGGGGAATTGATTCTCAGTGGCAAAGGGTGACTTGTTTTTTTCAGTGCCTCCGAGGACATGGCTCCTAAATCCCTGGTGCATTATGTGCACTTGGGTTTCTTATCTGAAAATGCTGAAATGTAAAGGAGAAGGGTCCTCAGTTGATGCCAAAGGGATACAAATTTCCTATCATCTGTCTACTTTGAAAGAGTTTCTGGCCGTTTCTAACACATTCGACACATCATTTTTGTGTAATTTTTGTCTGGCAGTTTGTTTCAAGATGTTAGGTTTCTTTAAAGCTCTTGTCTGAGTGTTTTGTCCAGATGGTCTTGGTGTGAGTCACACGGTAAGGTACAGTGTCTTTCTTTGATAAGGTTACTCATTCTGTTCAGATAGCTGATGACTTTACAACAGCAAAAGAACAGATCTTTCATGTTAATGGGAAATTACCATTCAGTCCCTTGAAAACAGGAGCAGAGCGTCTGAAGCTTTCACTGCTCATTTCCCACTTTAAGTTATTCTGATGTTCCTGTGAAAGTGTTGGATTTTAAACGGTGATAACAGATCCATCTGTCCTGACTCTTCACAGTAGTATCTCTTGGTAATAATGGTTCACCACTATGATAGTCTACTTTTGTGAAGCTTCATTTTTATAAGGTTTTTCTGTTTTTTTCTCCTCTTAAACACTTCATCATATGCAGGAAAAGGGAAATGATGGGCTGCGTATAAATGCTATGTGCCCACTGAAATGCCTTTAGGATTGCATAGTGGGCACATGGTGCTAGGAGCAGCCTCAATAAGCATGGAACTTCAAATTGTAGAACACCATAAAGAATATGGATGTTATCTCCTTCCAAAATGTAACGCGTGAAATCTAGTTTATATATAAATATTTTGTTCTATTGATTTTTCAGAAAGAGAATAAATACCATCTTCCCTGTTCTGTGTTGTCTTTCTGTGCATGTCAGTCATAGCTCTGTGCCATTAATGATTTAAATGTGTAATGAGCAATAAAGTAAAATATCTTGCATTGGTAATTCATAATTCAAGAATGTCAATTACTGGATTTTAAAAGTTACCTGAGGTGTTGTCAACATGTAAATCAAATTTAATCAAGTCTCATTGAAAGTTACATATGTGGCTTCATCAACAGATTTTTTTTTTACTGCAATGTCTATTTTCTTGCTCCATGTTGTTAAGACAGCAAAGGGCTATTATTCATAGCCCTTCCTGGCATAGCTTCTTTTTAAGTATGTGTGTTTAAAAAAAACACCACTAAAATCAGAGCACCATCTCTGGCATTTTAATTGGACTGAAACAAGGGTATCCCTGGGCTGGCTGACCTCCCTGGATAACAGGAGAGCCACTGGAGCACTTTATAGAGCGATATTTCCTTTCTCTAACGCAAAAGTGTGTTTTTTTCAAAGGGAAGATGGAGGGATGTCTTGAAGTAACCGGAACCTGAATTCACACTGAAATGGAGAATGACAGGCCCATAAAATAGTTGGCACTTTAAGACCTTCTAGCTATTTCTAGTATTTCAGTGCTGGGCTGTTTGTTTAGTTGGTTTATTTGGGCGTGTTTTTTTAAGTCCCTGGTAAATGAACCAACATAAACATTCCTTTTAACGAGGCCTGGCAGAAGAGCTGAAGCCGAAGGCTTAGCTCCTGCCTTCCGTGTTGACTTTGGCTTATGCTGTATGGGGCTTTTTCAGCCGTTCATTTTGGCAGATTGCTGGAGCTTCAAATAGCAAGAGTAAATAAGTCACACCCAGGATCTGAACTGCAACAGTGAATGGGTTACGTGTGCTTTGGTTTCCTCCTGTCCAAATGGTTTTAATAAATCTTAATTTTTTTGGTGCGTTTTCTAGGGACCGAATTGTTTCTGTGGAGTCGCATTAAGCAAATGCAAAATGGCGCGTGTGGCTAACCAGGCCTCAAGCACAGCGCGAGCCGTGCGGAGGGCACCCAGCGCGGCACTTCCCTGGGTCGCTCTGCACAAATTAGAAATGTGACCACATGCAGCAAGGTGCTCTGGGGCTCCAATCCAAAAAACAAGGGAGGGGTTGGTTTGCTGAGCAGATTTTATGGGATTTTGGACAGCTGAAGGCGGCACAGTGCAGTGCGAGGGAGTGGAGGCCGAACCGTGTGGCCAGGCACAGAAGCTGTTTGTGCACAGCACAGTAAACAGGAGCGGTGTCTGTGCTTGTGAGTGCGTGGAGAAGCGAGGGAGTGAAGCAAGAGTCAGAAATGCTTGGCCAAGTGGGTCTTTCCTCTCTTCCAGTGAAACCCCAGCAGGAGATGCTGGTGGTGACAGCCCTGCTGCGCTGCCCCCAGCCTTGCAGGGAGACCGACCACGTTTCACCAGGTGCTGAAGGCCTTTCATCCGCCTGGATATCCACGGCGGGTGCTAAAACCCCCCTGACACGGATTAAAGAGTTAAAACGCAGGTGTGGGGTCGCAGGCAGGCTGGGGAAGCTGCAGCAGCGCCCTCACCGCTCCGGGCAGGCGAGGAGGGGTGTCTGCTGCCGCACCACTGGGCACGTTTGTGGTCAGCTTGGGGCCGGCTCCTGCGTGGAGATGTTGGTGGGCGATGTAGGGCTTCAGGTCCTCGTGTGTTTCTTCTTGTAGTGAGAACTTTAATCGTCGGAATTCTTCGGATAGTCTGGGGCTGAATTTTTCTGGGGACATCAAATCCTGCAGAGCTTTAACTCGTGTGCAGCTTCATTCAGATATTTCAAACAAACGCATTTTCTCTGCAGTCTGCTGTCTTGTCTTTGAAACGCAGTATAAGAGCAAGATTATTTCCTTCCCTTTGCCCCCCCTTCCGTCTGTTTGATGAAAAGGATCCTTTTGACTTCTCAGGAGTGGCAGGAAGTGACACTGGACAATATTCCACTTCAGTGAGCACGTACTTGGTGCCTGCTGCATGGGATGCTTGCTTGCATGAAATAGGCTGATTCTGTAATCCAGTCAGTGCTAGGAATCAGACCTTGTTTCATGTCTTGTACTCTCGCATTAAGTTGCTTCAAAGATATACAAAAAATGTGTGTTTTTCCTGTTTTTTTTTTTTTTCTTTCCACTGTTGCATTTCTGCGTGATCATTTTAATAGCTGCAATTTGTCTGCTGGGTTGCATTTGTGTATCTTTGGAAATGCTTTTCTGGGAAACAAGTGACTTTTGCCAAGGGGAACAGGGGGCAGCTGAGAAGAAACAACTTTTCAGATGAAGATTTTAATTTTTTTGCACATATTTGCAAGTGTACAAATAACACAGATAGAACCTTATTCATGTTCCACAACGTAGATGTGACACAGTTTGCTTTTATTGAACTCTGAATAATTTATTAACAAAAAAAAAAGTTTTGATGCCAATTTTCTGACAAAGGCAAACGAAAAATGAGCACATCCTTATTCCTGCCCTGTTCTAAGCTGCACTGATGAATGGGTGTTGCTACAGCTGAGGAAGAACTGATAGAAAAACAAGGATTCACGTAATTTGTGCTTTGAGGGCTCTGTCAAATATTCATTTCCCATCTTTACAAGAGGTGCTATGGAGTAAAATGTAAGTTCATTTAAAGATGGCAGTCCTTCGTGTACACTGCTGAATATTTATAACGCTAATGGAATTACGTCTGTGTTTCCTGTGGCGGGTGACATTGAAAAAGCCTGCTTGTGCTACCTTTGCTTTCATTGAGCATTCCTGGCATAAACTTCTTATGAATATGAGCAAGGACCGAGCAAGAAAGCAAGACGGAGGCTGGAGCAAAATTTTTATGTAAACTTTTTTTTTGTGGTTCTAAATAAGGCTTATCTTCTATTATTTTAGCTGTGCTACAGATGAATTAAAAACAATGCTCCAATTTGATTTCTTATGTAACCAGTTAAGATTGATTTATCATAAACGTTCGTACCAGTTTAAAGGTGCATTACTTTGATTTTATGTAATGGGTTTGGTTTAATGGCAGGTGTTAGTTACTGCACCCAGGAAAACAAGAGGCGGCTGGAATGGAAATGCACTGTCATTAGTGTCCACTGCTGCCCTGGGCAGATGACTTGGGCCTTTTTCATCCTGTTGAAGTCATCTGTGAGCCATCTGCAAGGATGCTCATTATTCACCTCTCCCGGAATGCTTACGGCTAATTAATAGATCTCAAAAGCAAGGCGCGCGGCGACAGCGTCTGCGCCGGGACCGACCGGGGAGGCGGCGAAGGCCAGCCCGGGCCTCTGGCAGGGATTTGGCTGGTGGCACTGGCTTCTCCGGCTGGCCACCGGCCTCCCCACTGTGCTGAGGCCTCCCGAGGCCGTGGCCACCCTGGATGGTTCGTCGGCGCGGGTTCCCGGGCTGCTGGCCCGCGGCTGGCTCTGTCACCACGCCGCTCGGCCACGGGCGCTCAGGTGGGTCTGGAGCCTCTTCTGTTCTGGGTGAAATGGTGATGGTTCTTCAAAATGTCAACTTAAACGCTACGGAAGGATGAAAAATGCTGATGCGATTACAAAACCAAGCCCTGCTTTCTCTTGCCCCTCGCTGTCGGAGATGACCGTGGATGTTGGCAGTCTACTGGAAGGGATTTGGAAATGGAGTTTACTGTGCTGTGCTTGAGGAGTGTTTACACGTCCCTTTCTGTTCCTCTTCATTTATTTCTTGATCATTTATGCATGTTAATGTGTTAGTTACCAAAGAGGAGAGGGAGGAGAAGAAATCCTGAGGTGAAATTAAATTAGACAGCAGCATTAATCATTCTGTTTGTATGCCTAAATATATGACACAATTCACCGAAGGATTTTCTTTTCATCGAAGAGATTAAAACATGTAACTCATTAATTGCCGCTTTTGTTCTTAGCAATTTTATTGATTTGAAAAATGTGCTTAACTTTACTTTGCATGAAATATCTGTGTGTAAAAATGTAAATACCTGGTCGTACAAATCGGGAAGAAGTAATAATTTTTCACGTTTGGTTTCTTGCCTCTGAGTATCTTCTAGCACTTCAAAATGTTACCTAACCTTTGGAGTACTCTCGAAAGGCAGAGAAGTAGAAGATGAGCATGTAAAATTATCAAAGTGTTTTGCACAAGGACCAAAGATAAAGGTGGGGATTGGGTCTGGGAAATTTGGTCTGTACCAAAGAAACGCTTAGCGCTGCAGAGGATTTCATGAGGCTGTGTGTCAGTACGTCCCTTCCTCATCTGTACGTGTTCATGTCTGTGCATGTGAGCACAGTAGTCTAAAGCTGTATAGAGAAATAGTGAATTTAATTTGGAATTCCTGAAGTGAATTGAGGCAGTAAGAATATATGGCAAATGCCAGAAATAATGATCGCATTACACATTTCTGATGAATAATTCAATTCAGTTTGGTACTGTTCCACCATTAAAATAAAAGCCTTGCAATGTTTGACATAATGTAGCTGAAACACTAAAAAAAAAGGAAAAGAAAAGAAAAGAAAAAACACGCTTCTGGAAGGCAAAATGAGCAGTTGTTCTGCTCCTGTTGTAATCACCACTGGTAGATGAAATCTTAATGCTCGGTTTGAATGAAGACCTATGACTGTCTCGTGCTGGAGCATTTCAGTGACACACAAATATTTTCGGACTCATGAAAAAAGTTCTGCCACCCGCGTCTGTGGGGGCACGTTGTAGGGAGCAGGCGGCGATTGCTCCTGCAACCTTGGGACACTGTTTCGGCTTTAGTTTTATGGCCTCTACCGGGTGTCCACAGTAGCTGTGTAAATGAACAAGCTTTATAAATGGACAAAATGAGGTGGAAGCTTAATTATTTGTTAGAGCAGGAGTGTTTGGCATGGAAATCAGTTGTCCTGCTTTGACAATAAGAAGAGACAGTGGCACCGTACATGAATGATGGAATCCTATAGGGATTCTACATCTCCTGCTTTATGGGGAGATTTTAAGATAGAGTTGGACAGTTTCAGCTGGTGTTTTTCCCCCCCAAGTTGCTTCGATAAGGCACAGGTTTCCAACAGCAGGCTGCAAAGCATGCAGGACAGGAACGAGAGAAGAACCAGACCGGAGTCCCGCAGCCCTCGTGCCCAGCCGGGCAGCACCTCCGCCGCTGCCTCTGCGGGACCTGCTCTGCTGTTCTCCGGCTGGATTTCCATTCTAGCATAAATAAACGTTTCTGTGTAAAGCAAGTGCCAGCCTCTCCCTTTAAGCAGGAATTTAACTTCCTTTGTGCTGCCTGAAACACTGCAGCACAACATTCTTCATTCAAATGGGCTCTCTGTTTTGAAACAAGAGCCGTGAGTACCTGGCTCCTCTCCCTCCCTCTCCACGCCCAGCCGGCTCATCGCTCGCAGATGAATTAATGTAGTTTCTGAAGTGTATTCCTGTGAATTTCCCACACTTTCTGGTCGGCCTGATTAGTTCTTGCACTCTGATGCTTCCATGGGGAAGCCCAGGAGGGCTGTTGCTCCTGAGCCTTCCCCGGACCTGCAGCTTTCTTGAAAATATACTGTATATTTAGTGTGTCTTGTTTTGTTTTGCCCCTGCAGTGATTATATCAGTAGGCACTGAAATGAAGTTCTGGGCTGAGAACTGATATGACCTAAGCCGTACGCCATGATGCATGCACAGAAAGCACGCCTGGTTTAAATGGTTGCAAGATGCAGAATAACGGCTTGCTGAAGTAAACCTGTCAAAGCATGAAATCTGCTTTCGATGCTGGACTGAGCACTTGCCAACGTTGTCAAACACAGGATTGTAGAGAGAGTCGTGTCGTCCCCCCCCCCCCCCCCCCCCCATGCCCTGGGAAGATGCACAGCTTTTAGGCATTATTCTTATTGGGAACAGGGCAGGAGTGGGAAAACTTGTCTCTTGGCACTGATGTTAGCGGTGTAGGTGTTACAAAATTCTCAGATCATCCCAGGGGTGGGCGAAGTGGCATCCTATCATATTTTGTACAACCTGGGTTGATGCAGAATGCTCCCGTGGTGGCTTCTGGACTGTGAGATTTTCAAATAAATCAGTCCGTCCTTGGGCTTTGAGACCTTCAGCCAACTTTAATTATTTCCAGTGTTGCTCTACCCTGCCCGTGCTTATTGGAAACACATCTTGAAGGAGCGGGCTGGTTTATTGAGCAGATGAAAGGAAGGAAGCCGCCGTGTGCAGCCCTGCACTCCAGCAGGGATGCTGTGCTGCTCCGGGGGAGCCCGTGCCCTTGGGAGCCCTCTGCCCCTAAGCCACCTTGGTGAAGATCTGAAGTCTGATGCAATTATTCTGGTTCCTGCCGACAACTGAGCAAAGCAGAATTTAATTGTGGCTCTGATAGATCTGTGCGAGCTGTTGATAAAAACCTCTGTCACTTTAAAAAACATTTGCTCGAGCCTCAGTTCCCTCCAACATCGGACAGCAGGCTGATTTATTGCCCGGCCGCGATCGAGGGCGATTCCTCCAGTGGTGCAGGCCGGTGGCAGGGAGGGCTGAAGGCGGGGATGGGGTTTCGGGAGCCGGGAGCAGCTCAGCATCGCTTCCTCTGCGTCAGCGCCTCGTGCAACGCCCCGTGGAAATCCCCGCCGCTGCCCTCTCCCCGGGCAGAACGGGTCCAGGCGCTGGCTTTCAGCAGTGGCCAACCTTGGTTTCGTGAGACCTGGGGAGTATCTTGGGCTGAAAATGTTTTTCAGCAAGCACTTTGTTTTATTCCTCGCTGCCTTTGTTCCCTTGTGCTGACTTGCTGTTTTGGGGAGCACACACCCAGGCTCCTTGCACTGTTAGCTGCCTTTCTGTGTAGTTAACGCACCGGCCTTTCAGGAAAGTATCTCTTCTTTCTGTGATAAATTCTGGGAGAAAGGTTTGAGTGGTCAGTAGGAGAATCGGATGAAAAATATCTGAGAGCACAGTGCTTCAACGAGACTGGTTTGCTTGGGCCAGAAAAGGAGGGAGTATTTAATGTAAGGGGTTTTTGTGTGTGCTTTAAAACTGTTCTCCGAATCTTTGGCCGTCTGTGCAGCGTTGGATTCAGCACTGTGCAGGAGAGGAAGCTGTTCAAATAACTATTAAAAAGTTGTTTGAAGAACGTGTTATTTCAAGCTGCTTCATGGGCCCAAAGCAATTTCTGTTCCTGGAGCACGAGGGCTTGGGATGCTCGGTGCTGGAGGCTACGAGGAGTTCGTCAGCAGGAATTATTTTCTGAGTACCGAGGACGTGAACTGGTGTGCGTGCGAGTGCTGGTTTGCTTATGCGAATGGTCTACGTGTCAAAATGACCCTTATTCTTTTTATATTATAAATCTAAGCTGAAAATTAGCAGTAAAGAGTAGTTTTGCTACTCGTCTCTAATATTTTATCCAGCATTTAGAAAGTATAAGCAGAGGTTTGTCCGAGGCTTCTTTTGGCTTGATGTCATCAGGGGGAGACCTTTAACTGAGTACAGAGGATCCTAAAATAGCTGTGAAACTTCCTGCAGACAGAAGTCGTGGTAAGGCTCCTGCTCCTTGCAGTCTGCGCTTTTGTTTTGTACTCCTTTGAAAACTACTGATTAACTTTTATCTGTTTGGAATAAATGGTTGTAGGACCTAAAAACGTAACAGACCTGATGTACTCGGCCACGTTACGCTTACCAGGGTTTTTATGCACAGCAGGGGTTAGGCACAGGGAGGAGGACTTTGGTCGTGCTTGCCCGCAGGAGGAGATATCCACGCTCTGGAGTTGAAATCAGGGCAGCAAATCCCTGCCCTGGGTAATTTAATCTGGATCCTGTTTTTAAACATCCTCCCTGAAAAGTCAACAGCGTGGACTGTGTTTTGATAACAGCAAAAGAGGCTTTCATGGCCCTTCCAGTAGACAAAAAATCTAAATATTTAATTTGAATTCTTCGTGGATTAAATGTCTTGGTAACTTAGTCAACATTTTTAATTGCTTAATTTTGGGCATTTGATTTAAAGCTTCGTAGACCTGAAGCCTTGCATCAGCTTGCAGTCTATGAATTGCAGATGAGTGGTTCTCTTGTACAGCTATGGAAAACAGATACATAGGTTTGCTGCGTTCAGTGGGGTTCTAGTTGAGGAGCGTTTAAAACTATAAAATTTCCAAGCCACCATTGTGATTGAGGTGTTACACAACCGGATTGAACGCAGCGAGCGCCAGCTGCCTCCCTCCCTTCAGTGACTCTTTTGTCGTGCCTAGGAAGTCGAGCAGACCCAAGTAATTAGTGATGCAAATGTTAGGATGTAGGTATGCAAATAAAAGCTGAGTGTCCTTGGTAGTTCACTGAGACTAAAAATTAGCCTTACTTTTTGCTTTTTGGCATGTCTTGTACCCTCTTCTTTTCCTTCACACACGCGAAGCTTCAAGCGCTCATCTTACACCTCAGAGCGATTTTACCACAACCTATATTAGAAAGAATTTCAGTGACTAATGCCTATAATTATGTTTATATCTATTTGACAAGAATCCCTCTACAGTTATAATGTGAATTACCCAATGTTAATATTTCTCCGATGGGTAATGAGTATCACATTTTTAAAGGGAAATTTACCTTTTTCCAGCGCGTGCAGTTTTTGACAGGATTATGAACCTGAGCCTAAATCTCCCTCCCGGCTCTGGTCTTAAACAAAAGACTGTATTTCCTCCTCTTATCGTTTTCACTTCAAAGGCGAGTTCTTAGATTACCAGGGAGACTTTTAAGTCTGTGGTGATCAACAGCTTTCTGCTAGCAAAGCAGTTCTTTCCGTGACATTCTCCCTGTTACAGCATAAAGGCTTTTCTAAATCTCTAAGCCTCCTAGCCATAGCCAGGATTGCTCAGGCCGTCGTTTGTCACAGCAATACGTATAATCAAATAAAATAAAAAGTAATTGAGACCGTTTTCACAAAGCTATGAAGTTGTTTGGTTTTGGACTGCAACTTTTCTTGTGTATGGTGTAGGGAAAATGTGAACGACTCTTAGCAATGAGTAGTGTTCTGGGAACATTTCAAAATACGTACTCCAAAGCATTTTCTGAACCTTATTTGTATATTTAGATGGTTATAACTTTTATTCAAAGGTGTAGTGTTGGTTGCTTTTTGATTTTTGAAACCAAGTGGAGGCCTGATTTCAAACTGAGCTGTGTTTTGCTCTTAGCCTAAACTTCTGATTTCGGGAGCCAGGAATTTAAGCAACTTGTTGCAGACGAGGCATCAGGTCTAAAATCACTGCTCCAGTCTTCTGTATGAAGTGGAGATTTTGTTCGTTTCGGACTGCTTCGTCTTCCACGTGCTGCTGAGGAGGCTGAGATCAGAGCCGAGCTGGGGGTCTGATGCTCGGTGATGGCAGTTCTGTGTAAGCGCTGCTTCTGCACGGAGCTGCGCCTTCAGGCCCCGAGCCTGCTGCCTCCCACCGCCCTGCTCGTGCCTGGTTCTGCTGTGCCTCGATGTTGACGTGCCTCCTGCCTGTCCTCGGTTTGCACGAAGCCAGGAGGAGGACGGGTCCCCCAGGGCCGTCCCAGGGCACCGCCAAGCCGAGGGGAGAGCGCGGCGAGGCTGGGAGCTGTGTGGGCGAGAGGATCGCTTTTAAGCTGGGCGGGAGCTGGGGGTGGCTCGGTCCGCTTCGTTGTCATCCCACTCCTTTCCCAAGGCCGTCACCTTCCTCAGCAGCGGGGTGTTTGGGAGCGGGGTGGGGATGTCCTGAGAAAGCTGCCGCACGGATGCGCGGAGCTGTGAGGAGGTCCTGCGCAGCAGCTCGGGCTTCTCGTGCCGTCTCCTGGTACCCGCTGTGGTGGGGGCTCCGATTCACCAGGGAGAGCTTTGGTCTTGGTTTCCCTGTTCTCCCTCGTCATCCATAGCGTGCGTATAAGAGGCCAAGAACTAATTTTACCTTCTGCAGACTTTGCAGCTGTTTTCATCGTTTTTAAGGAGCAAAGGAACTGTTGGAAGCTAATGTTTCTCTGTGTACACGGCACAATAGCAATGGGGTCTGCATTTTATTCGGTATCGAGTTCAGTCTTTTGACTGTTGTTGGCTGTAGCCTTAGTATTGTAAAAGTCCCAAGGAGATGTAGCGTCTGTGATGGAAAACTAGCGGTGATGACCTTTGCATGAAAGTATTAGAGGAACCACTTAAGCAATAGCTCCTCTAATTAAATTCGGGGACAATTACCTTAATGATAATGCAGTATCACTTGTGCCTATCAATACTTCATAGGCTGTGTTGTTTAAAATGAGGAAAAATAAAAGTGAAATAGGTTATAAATATTGAGAATGACAAACGTTCCTAAAATACAGAAGGTAGAAGATATTTCTTACCAAAAAATTCATTAATAACTAGACATGCCTGCTGAATGCTACGGGGAATGTTGGAAAGCTAATTGCAAAAAGGATTACAGAAATAAAATACGCAATTGTCTCAGATTATACTATACTCCGTCCTTCCGTGACCTAGGTGACTTTATGGTCTGATGCTGGAAGTGAATAAACGCGTTTGTTTTAAGTGGATGGAAAACTTTGCTGCTGCTGCTAGGGACGTCTTAATTCTGTCCTTGTCAGGCACGTGGGCTTGAAATACGATAGCAAGGGCTCTGTGATACAGAGCAAGGTTTACTGTGAGAATAATACCTGACGTTTAATCCCAGTTCTTCTGCAGGCTTCTTGGCCTTGAATTGAACGTGCTCGTTCGCCTCCCGGCCCGCAGAGCTGGCAGCAGCCGCGCAGCCTGAGCCCCCCGCCCCGGGGCTCGAGTGTTCGCCGCGGGTGGGATTGAGTGATCCCAAGGCCTGCGAGCTCTAGCGAAGGTGGGAGGCTTTGCGGTGGTTTAAAGCGGCTGTTAACCTCGTAGCCCAGGTAAATTAAAAGACGGAGGAGCAGTGAATTCAAAATCGGAGTGGTTTTTGTGACTGCAGACGTGTAAAGGCGCAGCGCAAGGGGCGAGGCGCGGCTTGCAGCGCCCGGCCCCGCTCTGCGCCTCGCTGCGTTCCCGGAGCGGGTCTGAAAAAAACATCTTCTGCTTGTGTAAGCAGCGGGAAAACAAGCAGGCACTGTGTACTCGAGAAAGCCCAGTAAGCCTCAGGAAATTCCTGCATTCTTGATTTTATTTTGCGGCGAGGTCCTGCGTGGTGTGTGTGTGAAAGATGAGCAAGGTTGCCCTTCCCCGCGCGGCACCAGGGGCTGCGATGCGCTGGAGCTGAATCGCGCATTGTTCCCCGGGGAGCCCAATCAGCTGCTGCTGTTTCCCTCAAAAAAAAAAAAAAAAAACCAACAGTGAGTTTATTTATGACGAGAAAGTGCTGATATCACATTTTTTCCTAAAGGAAAAGGTTACTAGTTCTTGCTGCTCTTTAGCAGCAAAGCTGTGCGTGAAATATTGCGCCCTGAGAGCCAGGGACTTGATTTTAATACTACGGCGCGTGTGCTCTGCTGACCTGGCGGGCTTCGAGAGCTACTGGTGTCTGGGAAGCTGTGCTTTTTCTGCTGGTAGCTGGCTTCTGGGACGGGGCAGAAAGGTCTGACGAGGGTTGGTCGTTCTGTTTGAGTCGGGGCTGGGTCTCCCTCGTGGTCAGGCTTTGGTCCCCCGCCCTGCAGGGCTGGGGGCGGCCGGGGGCCAGCAGCAGCCAGAGGGGTGGCACGGCCGTGGTCGTGTGTCTGTATGCATACAGCGTATGTTCAGCATCGGGCAGCAAGCTTTTTAAGTAAGTGCTAGCAGATCTAATGCGCGTAAGTCTTTGTTCTTTCCCTGTGCCCCTCCCAGCCCCTGTTAGTCCCGAATTACTTCTGCTAGCCAGAACTGGGCGACAAACCCACCGGGAGCTGGGTGCTGCAGCCTTTGACCCCACGCTCCCATGCAGGTTCCTCGCATGCCGCTGGGATCAGGCACTGTGGGGCCGAGGATTCCCCCTGGCTCCAGGAGCGAGCCCACGTCCCCGTGTCGCAGCCGTCCGCGCAGGAGGGGGAAGTGGCGCTGGCGCTTCCCTTCCCCCGGGAGAAATGAATGTGCCGAAGTGGTTTTCATTAAAGAAGTATGCGGACAGCTCGGGCTCGTGTGTTCGCCCCTGGTTGTATTTCCTGATGAGGGGACAGAAGTTTCCTGTTCTCTAAAATTCTCTCGCAAGAAAGGAATTGGAGTTGGCGAGCTCTGCCCACCCGTGGCGGTTTTGGCCGCTCGGATTTGTTGTGAAGGCTTTGCCACCTGTGTTTGCTCCGTGCTGTGGGGGCTGCACGTGGCCGCAGGTAGGGCGCTAAAGGAGAAGTGGTCTGCACGGGTTGAAGTGCTCATAAAGGTCACCTTCAGGCTTGAGAAACCCACATTCCTGTAGACTGTTTTTGTTGGCCGGTCTGCCTAGCAGCCATCATTGTATACACGTGGTTGGGGTTTTTGAGTCCCTAAAATAAAGGTGCACGCTTCCTTTGTTAAAGATCCTCGACCCCCTGAAGCTGTTTGGTCCTGCAGATGTGAGCACGATCCGAGGCGAAGAGAAGAGTGCTCAGAGGTCAACGTGGTTTTAGTTGGGCAAAGGGACGGGCATCCCGAGGATGCCAAGCTGCCTCTGTCATTGCGTGTTTCGGGGATTAGCAATGGAGTCGTTGATTAAAAAGTTGCGTTTGGAAAATGATACTTCCCCATCTTCAGTTGTGGTGGTGGTCAAAGCCGGGCGTGCAGTTGGGATGCACGGCCGTGGACAACGCTGTGCACCGGAGTGCCACGAGCTCCGGTTTCTTCCCTGCTGACCGAATTCCGCTTGGAGCAGCACAGCTGGGAGACGCCTTGGGCAGAGCAGCAGTAGCTCTCCAGCAATAGTAGGCGTTTCTAGCTGCTCAAAGATCTTTAGATGAAAGTGCATACCTTATTATTTTCCTGTTGAGTTTATTGCCTATGAAATAACCTCTCCTAGCTGCAACACTGAACATTTCCATGTTTTTAGAGTAAGGGACTGATGCATTTCTGCTGTGTTTTGTTGCCCTGTTTGACCGTGAGGAAATCGTTTCACTGTTGTCCCTCAATCCCAAATCAGTGAGATAAGGAAACTAACAGCCTGTCCTAACTGGCCAACGTGAGAAACCTCCGTGGTTGTAAAATGTTTTCAAAACAGCTGATAAAATACAGTGCAAATACAAAAGCAGTCTTCAGTAACAATTACGTATAATAGTACTAACACTTGGATCTGTTTCTGCTTTGTGGGTCCTTTAGCCAGAAATATGTTACTTGGAGATCTTTTAAAAGCAGAATAGCCTTCCCGGCGGTAATTCCCCAGCGGGAAGTGCTATCACGTTGGCTCTCCAAAGGGGTGTCTGTCTGGTTTCATGGCCTGGCTTATGATGAGAGCTGCGCAGCTGGAGACTCGGTAACTAACTGAATAGTCCCAAACTGGTGCCTTCGGGGAGTGCCCCCGTACGCACAGCATCTTGTTTCTGCATCAAGAGGAGTCTGCAAAGGAATTTGATCGAAATTCCCTGAAGTGATTTTCTGGGCTGACGTGGGGGATTGCAGCATTCGGTCCTTTTTCCAGACTGAGATTCAGTACATTTTTAGGCAGTGACCACTTCTTCTTAATGCCAAAAATGCACTTGACACTTGTAACCGATTCACTCTTCAGCAGTAAAGCTCTGCTTGTAGATGGGCGCACCGCAGTGCAGGTTGCTGGATGGCTTTCCTGTGACCGGTGCATCCGAGCTGCAATTGCAATCATTTTCTGTCTGTGGATATAGTTAATCATAACGGAGCTTTGCTGACGTATTACTAAAGAGGGAGCATATTTTTAACCGTATTTTACTGGAGAATTTTTGTGGTGTTTTCTCTAATGGGATTTTGTTTAATCTGTAGTGCTTTTGTTTGTTACAGAGATCCGTGCCCAATTGGTAGAGCAGCTGAAATGCCTCGACCAACAGTGTGAGCTTCGGGTCCAGTTACTGCAGGACTTGCAGGATTTCTTCCGCAAGAAGGCAGAGATTGAGATGGATTACTCAAGGAATTTGGAGAAGTTGGCTGAGAGATTCCTGGCTAAAACTAGGAGCACCAAAGACCAGCAATTCAAGTAGAGTATTTGCCTTCTGTTTTTGTCCTTTTTTTTTCTCGCATATGTGGTTGCTAGTGTAGGAATGCAAAAAGAGAGCTGATACAGCAAATGTAGGTATCGGCACCATTGTGAATGTCAGAAGAAAGTGTTTCCCAAGTTCATTATAAACACACAACCCATTTCACATTTCTGCCTAGCCTGGTTGCAGGGTTCATTTCAGCAATTCCTAGTAGGTCATATGTTGTCCATAGGGGATAGAATGGTAAAAATTGGCACAATCTAAAAGGCGTAATTTTCTTGGGAAGGTGGGCAAAGTTGTACACCAAATTTGATGGACAAAACCAGAATTTCCTTCAGAGTCAGGGGCTTTGTTCTGATTTTCAAGTGTTTCTGATCTGTTACATGTTGCAATTCGCCATAGCAGCACTCTGTTTTTAATATCCTGCACATACTTAGTGTAGGATTTGAAAGAATGTCACTTTAAAACAGTAGAGAAATAAGGCCAATAATGCTTTCAAATAAAGCTGTGCCATTTGGGGAGGTGGGAGGAGGATGCCTGGATGGGACTTGATCACAATCTGAAGGTACCTTCCTTGGCAATCAGTTGTCTCACCTGCTGGAAACATTACGTACAGGTAGGTCTGGCAGTATTGCTTTGGTTGTTCCCCACGTAGCTATTAGGGCTGGGGTGAGTAATGCCCGTCGGATGTGGTTCCATGGAATCACGTCTCCTGTTCTAGTACAGCCTCGTGCCTGTCCTGGTGAATGGGGTTTAGGGCTGTGGGGTGCTACGGGGCAGCAGCAAGCCACCAGCTTTGGGGCTCGCTGGGCTCCCTCCTTGGGTAGCAGCTGGGGAATAATGCGAGCAGCCCCAGGATGTGAATCAGCTCAGCTCCGGGTGGATGGGTCTGTCCGCTGGCAGGATCCGTCTCATCTGCCTCCACCCAGAGCGCAGCGTCCCGGTGGGGACGTGCCTGTATCTCTGCAGTGGTGTCTGGAGGGCTGTGATGTTCGGTGGGGCAGGGAAGACCAGATCTCCCTTTCAGCTAAACCCCTTTTTGAGAAAACCATCAAGAAGGCACCATTTTAGTTTCCTTGCTGTACAGCTTTGGTGCCATTTGCTTTAGTTCTCATTTAAAATGCACATTGTGCTAAGCTGCCTGGAAAGCATGACTCCTAAGTGCAGCTCTCTGAGAAGCGGAGCAGAGTTATTCTGCATACCTACAGAAAGTAATTGTCTGAGCTATTTGTCTCCTCCTTTACAGCGAAACTGGTCTTATAACTATAAGCTGTGCATACTCTGCACAAACTTTTAGGGTGGCACTAAATAAATAATGTCCTGAACTGTGATTTTCCACCACATTATCCTTTTCAGTTTATTTTGCTGTGGTGATTTCATTTCTATTACACGATATGAAACATCCCAGCAGAAACGCTTTTGTGTTCAGTTTTTAGTGTTGGGAAAGGCGTATGAAGTTTCCTTCCTATTTTGAGGTTGAGACTGAATTTTTAATATGGAAGCTGTTACCATAGCGGAGCAGAATGCTACGTGGTGTCATGCTTCACATTAATTAAATATGCTGGCAGTGGTATTGCAGATTTAAAAGACATTTTTTTCTAATGCAGTTTCCTCACTGAACCCTGGCCCTGTTTTTTGATCCGTTTGTCCTCAAATATTCTAGCTATTGGGTGCAGCCTGAATTGGACAGGTGATTTTATTATCACCACGTAAAGCTTTCAACTGGTTTTCTGAATTAGATGTCCGTGCTGTCCTGGTCAAGTCCAGGGCACTGCCCAAAATGTTCTGGAACCTGTTCCTGAGCATCGTTCCGCTTTGCTTTGCATGGCACTGGCAGGGCTCGCTCTTCTGATTTTGCTTGCGTTAGCAGCAGATGGCTCCTAGCAGGAAAGCGGCTCACTTGGGGAATACGTTACCCTGCAAGGTTTGAGTCCCAGTTCTCCAATATGTTCATTTGGTTAAGAGCTGGAAGGAGGGGAAGAAAACCCAGCTTTGTACGGCCGGTGGGTCTGCGGGCAGAGTTTGTCACAGCAGTGGAGCAGTTGTAAAGCTGCCCTGGGCAGCTCCATCTACTGCTTGCTTGGGCACTTCCTTCAGAGGGCTTTAACATTCAGAAATATGTCAGAATACCACAGGGATCAGTAAGGAAGCAATTCCAATGATAGTTACCCATCCCAAACACTGCCCTGTCTGAACAGTGAAGAGTAACTTGGCCCATATCTCTTGTGTAGATGCTGAAGCTGTAATCTAATCTGGAACCCCCTAAAAGACGATTTGATCAAAGCCAGCCATCAGATCTCTCCACCTAGGGATCTGGTATTATATGACTTTGAGATGTGCACAGGCTGGTGGCCACTCTGTAATTGCATGGCTGTGACCCTATAAATACACAGTAATAGCATGTTCTTTCGGTAACGTGATAATTATGTCGGAAAGTACCATATCATTCAGGGACTGCTTACCATGTCACTTGCAGTTTTTAGATCTCATAACACGCTGTCAAGGAGGAAACTTGTCAGGCAGTAACCCTGTAATTTGCGTGTGCTTTCATACTCGATAGCTATTATGTAATTGCCGAGCTGCTCCGAATGCGCTCGTTTAAGGCAGCGCTGTCAAGGGCGAGGGGCTTCAGCCCGACCTTACAAATGGGATCGTGCTGCTTCCTGCAGCATGCATGGGTAAAAGGAAGGAGCAGTGTGAGGTGTGACAAATGCATGGCACGGGTTTTACTTTTCTTACACGTGGCCACATCACAGGGCAAGCTGCTCAGGGGGCTGTTTGCCACGTCAGGTTTCAAATCTGGGTGGCTGGGTCTCAGACGCAAGCTGCATGCAGCCAGCGGTGGGCTTAAAGGGTGCTCGCACGTTGCACAGTTTGAAGCTAGTCTCACCGAAGCATCTTAACGTGATTTACAGAGGTAGGTGTATGTTTTTCTCATTTTATATCCTCGAAGAGGGGGAACAGATTGGTTTAGCCAAGGTGACACACGAGTTGATGACAGTTGGATATATCCCAGGTTTGACTTGCTTTTAACTGCTCTGCCATGGCTGTTAGACCTCGCTTTGCCTATTCTTTCTTAAAAATGTTTTTTCAATTAGAACAGACTTAAAGAGAATAAAACGTTTATTTGGTAAGGCTTCTTCAGTACCCCTTGGAAAATATCCTCACGCAAGATATAAGGGTAGAGGGGAAAAATGCATACCACAGCCCGATTCTTATAATTCCTATTGTTACAAGAGCTTGTTGGTCAAAAATTTGGCATAGTCATCGCTCCTTAGCTATCTGATGAACTGAAGGCCTCTTCCAGAGCAGTTAGATGAGAGCATCCGTGTCGGCAGAGAGCATCTCCCTCCTGGACCTGGGGGTCCCTGCCAGCAGCGATCCCCTGCCACCTGCCCCCCCAGGCTCTTACGTCATGTCATTTTGTTCTAAAGGCGCTCATCTTCTGACGTGTCGGTTAATATAACAACCCCAGAAAATCTTCGGTGAGCCCTTCCGAGGGTGAAATGTAAAGAGGGTGGGGGAAGAAGATGCTATTTCAAGGCCGTGTTTTAAATCAGAGTAGCAATTGTCAGCTGGAGAGCAGAGTGTCCAGGATATCCCAGCGTGAAACTCAGATGGCTTTCTGGCAGCCTTAGCCTTGAAGTCGAAGATGCAGAATAAGTCTGGCAACCTTCAGGCTGAGCACTTGTAAACAACAGATGTTCATAACTGGAATCTTTGGGAAGAGAAGGGCAGGGAGCAGCGTGAATGCCCATGCTTCAGATTCTCAAAATTTACGGTTAACACTGAGCAGTGTCAGGACGACTTTAAGGGGAAATCAAACATCGGTTCGCATCAGCACTTTGCAGAGAAGTTCAACTTTAGTTCTCCAAAAGTGAAATGGTTTCTTTAACGGAGAGATTATGCAGGCTGTGAGGGAGCTATCAGCAAAAGCACTTGCATCAGGCGGACTTCATTTGCAATTTTATTAGAGTTGTAATAGATAAATGTCCTCATAGGCTATTTTGGCCTGTGATTCCTTTTGATGGAATGAAGTCTGGAACGTTTATTCTGAGTCTTTCGAATAACATGGTTTGGAAGATTTTTCTGAATGTGAAGAATTATTCATTCAGTGACCTCACTGAACCGGGGAGCTCGGGATGCATCGCCAGCACAAACTGCAGCGAGCCCTGGGCAGGACTGTGGTGGTGTTTGTCACAGCAAGGGCCGGAGCAGTGGGCTGTAAAGCCCCACGGCTTCCTGAGGAGGTGACGTCTCCCTCTTTCCCTCCATTGCAGTGTTTAAAGTTTCACTCTGGGGCAGAGGTTGTTGGTGGCCCTGGGTTACAAGTGGCTTTTTTGGAGTCGTGCTGCTGCTGAGAGGCACTTGTCAGTAGTGCTACGATGGAAATGTCAGGAGAAGGACAGCTTATCGATGTCTTCGCCCTGCTTGGGGACTTCTGGTGCCTCGTCTGACTGTAAAACCCTGCACGCTGCTGTTTGTCCACTGCTGGAGCGTGCTAACACCCGGCGACCCCATGGAACTTGCCGAAAAAACCTCCGTTGGAAGGAAGAACAGCTGGAGAAGTTCGCTTTTCACACAGATGATGTGACGGGGCGATGTTAACTTCAGCATTTCTCTCTATTCGTAATTCCTTCATTTGCCTGTGACTCATCCCTTCATCCTGCGCTCCTCGTGGAAACGCAGCATTCCCATTCCCGGTCTGTGGGCGTGGGTTTTTTCTTCTCTATCTCGTATGGGAAGAGGAGGAGGCTGTTTCTTAAGACAGATTTTGTGCTGTAGCCCTGAATGGGGTTTACCTTGCAATACGCAATTACACGTCCCTGGCTTTTGTCACTCTGTCCTGCCTGCCTTAGAGCAGATAAATCTCTGCTGGTCTCTGAGTTCCTTGTATGAATGAGTAATTTAATTAAGAAGTTTCAGATACTTGGACTCAATCTCCCCTTCTGATCTTTTGAGATCAACTGAAACCTTTGAAGTGGAAGCTGCACAGGACTCGATCAAGATAACACTCGAAAAACCACAGCGCTTCATACTTTGTGGTTCCTTAAAAATCTGCGCACAACTTCCTCTTCCTGTTCCCAAACACCCCCAATTGCTGTGATCTGGTGTAATTTAGGCTAACCTAAATAAACTCTCGACATTCGCTATCATCGCACGATCTTTAAACTAGTATAAATAGTGCTTGAAATAAACCTGGAGCTTGGCATCTTCCTTCTCCTCTTCTTGGAGGGGAACATGGAGTCGAACAGTTGCTCTGCATGTGAAATCCCCAGTTTTGGGAAAGTTCAGAGCCAGCCCCTAAAGTCTCGGGGTATCTCCCTGAATTCACTACGTCGGCGAGAACACCGACTCCAGACATTCTGCAGAAGCTGTGGAAATCGAGCTTGCTCTCAATTACGCCCAGCCTTTACTGCTGCATTTTTTTTTCCCCTTTTTCATTCCTTCTCTGTGGCGATGTGAAACTGGAACAGAATATATTCTGCCAGCTCCTCCGAGAATTGAAATGGTTAATGAAAATCACAATTTGCTTCTCTGCCATCTGCTTGTGGTTATGATAGAAAATGGTCTGTTGTAAACAGTTGTATAACTTCTGCTCTGTGTTGTGAAAACTGTTGCCATGTTCCACCCCAGAAAATGCTGCGTTTCGGAGGTGGTTTAACAGTTAATGTATGTGCAGTCTTTAAGGCTATTTGGAAGCTCGGAAGTAAGTAACTGCCTCTTTCCTTTTCTGTTTTGTTTCTGTGCAGCTTGTCTTAAGGCCTTCCTTTGTCTTTTTTTTCACCAGGGCTAAGAAAATTGTCACTGGCCATTAAAGGAGGGGAGTTTTTTCTCGCTTTCCGTAAAAACCGAGCGATAACAATAGAAAACCCGTACAAAAGCGAGGCAGACTGCTTTAACAAAGTATTGAAGGGGTTAGTGAAACCGAGAGACACTAAGAAATTAAAGGAATTTAAAAGAAAAAACTTGAGAGAGCACAGAGCTGTGGTTGCATGAGGTTGAGATTAGGGTGCGGCACTGACTGCGCAGACCTTAAGGTGACAATCCCAGTCGCAAATTAGAATCATGTGGGCTTTGGGATCGGTCTTTCCTGCAAGATGGCCTTTCATGTCTAACCACATGGAGTGTGTCAACAACCTATCTGGCGCCATTAGACACCAGCAATTTTACTCACCATACTTTTTCATGGGCTCTTGGTATTCGTGCTATGCGCTGCCCTAGAATAGCTTCGGGTGTTGTGGTGCGGCAGCTTGGACAGCTGGGAATTGTCCGGTTAACTATTGCATCTCTTCTGTTTCCCATTTTATGCCTTGCTTTTCTTTGAAAAGCAGGGCACTCTCACCAGGCTGCTCACGTGCAAACCTTGCGTGCTCTTATTGCGTTCATAGCCCTTGCTCCGTGTGCTCAGGGCTCCAAACTGCTCAAGGCAAGGCTCTGTGAGTGGAGGCATCCAGGGTCTTTCAGGTGCTTTTGGTGGT
The DNA here is from genome assembly GCF_964034855.1 of Anser brachyrhynchus. Taxonomy (NCBI): domain Eukaryota; kingdom Metazoa; phylum Chordata; class Aves; order Anseriformes; family Anatidae; genus Anser; species Anser brachyrhynchus. The sequence continues at coordinate 2,391,521 of NC_137720.1, read as the reverse complement.
ATGGGCAGCAAAAATGCATAATGAGACAGAAAACATCACGGGGGATATCTGGGATCAAAGCAGCCAGGTGCTTCTGGGCTGGCATTTTGCAAGGAGGAGCGCAAAGAGGCGAGCTGGGGGGCTGCACTGCTCTTAGGAAGTGGTGGGGCAGCAACAGGCTGCTCGGGGATTGCAATAGGATTTCGAACATCTACAGCAAGACCAGCTAGCCAGGAGTCATAGCTCTGTGTGCCGAAGGTCTGTTCCCAACCTTTCTTACGGTAAGTGCGTCACTGACATTGGTTATGGCCCTTCCAGCTTCGAGGGTAAAAAGTCAGTGTGCAAGGTACTTGTAGAGCATTGGTGCAAAGGAGCAAACCAAGCAGCTTTTAACATCTCTTCATGCTGCCCTTTATATACTTCTCTTCACATGCTATCTTAGCTCGCTTCCCATCTCCTGTCGGAATCGGTTCCTCTGCTGGCGGAGGTGGTGGCTCTGCGGATGGCACACGCACCTCCTGCCAGTGCTGCTCCTCGGAGGAGCTCCTCCCAGGGATGCTTTTCCTCCTTCGGCCCCCTTTTTTGTTGGAAGAAAGTCAGATGTTGCTTCTGGTCTCGCCTAAATTGAAAAAATAGATTATCATAAAAAACCAACACAACTTAAGTGCACGTTACCGTCTGTTGTGGCAGCTTTTGCCCCGGGTGCCAGCAGGAGTCGGACCCCTCCCGCTCCGTGCGTGCACCCTTGGGGGTTCTGGCTGCAGCGTGATGGGTGCTGGAAGATTCACAGCTCTCTTAGCCTGGTCTTCAATTACTAATTAGTTATCTGGCATATTAACAAAACAAACAGTATGCTGCAAACACTGATTGCAGGAGATCTGGGGGCAAGTGCTTGATTTATATAGCTTAACATCTGGCAGTTTCAGCCTTGTGCAGTTCTGCATTTTGATCGTTCCATCTGGTTTTGCCTGTGTCAGCAGTATCCACAATACGGGACATTGGAGTACAAAGGCAAATATTGTCTAAATAAAATCCATGCCTTCTCACATTTTATTTTCTATGTTTTTATTCAAAACACCAGAACCCAATGCCCAGAATCCTTCCTGTACCCTCTACCACTACCCATATATACACACACATACACGTGCTCACTCCAAACCTTGAAAACGTCCAGATGACAAGCTGCAGTTGTTTCCTGAGCTTTTCATTGATTTATGAATTTATTTTCAAGGAAAAGAAATAAAGCATCAGGATCGGCTGTTTTGAAACTGTTCTTCTTTCTCTAAAATTACCCATATTACACTATATCTGCAAACAGTGATGTCACGAGAAAAGCCATGGGAAACGTTCATTGCCAGATTTTTCACGTTTTTGCCATGTCAGACATTTCTTGCAGCAGAGGTTGCTGTCCTTTCAAGCGCAGAATATGCCGTTTTTTGAATGGAAATTGAACCTCCTTTCTTTGAAGGGGAAAGAAATCTGGTAGAATGTCATCCAGTAATCAAGATGAGCCTTGGCTTCCCACCAGAGATTTGACTTACTCTTTTAGAAATCCGTATTGCTGTACTGTAACCTAATGATAGGCAGATCTGGAGAGGATTGCACGTTACAGTCAGCGCTCCCAGATCCGCCAGCCCCAAGCTGCTGCGGGAGGACCAGCAGCGCTCACTGCCAACGTCCTTGCTTTTATCTAGTATGAAATGGTGGCTAAAGAAACAGCTCGCTCCTTTCAGGAGATAAAATGATTTACCGTGTTTGTTTGGCTGATCCAAATAAGCCGAGGTTCCTCTCGTCTCCCCTTTTGCCCTTTGTGGTGCCTGTTTGCAGGGTGCAGAGGGGAATCAGCCGTAATAAGGTTGGGAAAGTTCAAAGGTGAGAGCATAAAGCTTGCCGTACCAATAGTGCTTTCTCTTTTGCTCAGGACAGATACAGCTGCTTGTGCAGAATTGGTTTTACACGAGACATAACATTTTGTTTCCTGTGCAGATGCTATTTAGCTAACTGCATGCTTGAAATCTTTTGCTTGTGGTTAAGGCACAAACGCTTGAGACAGCGCTGCACAACCTATCGTCAGGCCCTGCAATTTGTGCTCAAAGTCGTGGAATCAAAAGAAAAAATTAGAGTCTACATTTGGCATCCTTGTAACTTGCACTTGCCTGATCTGTTTGCTGGGGGCTAAAAGCCTGTGGCCGTGTGTAATTGAGGGCATATTTTGGGTACGTGCAATGCCATTTTAGAGCCTTTCTCTGCTCCCATCTCCCTCATGCAATCCATGTGCACTGCAGCTCTGTTCCTGGTGTGTGTAGATACAGAACATCATTAACAGAATCATTTTGTCTGCCTGAGGTGAAGTGCCATCCAATTCTTGTTCCTGTTTTACGTCCTCTGTAGGAAGGACCAGAACGTGCTATCACCAGTGAACTGCTGGAACCTCCTGTTAAACCAAGTGAAGCGGGAGAGCAGGGACCACACGACCCTGAGCGATATCTATCTCAACAACATCATCCCGCGCTTTGTCCAGGTCAGCGAGGATTCTGGGCGCCTCTTCAAGAAGGTAACTGATGGATTCTTTGTTTGGCCCTTCCAAAATGCAAAGTGTTAGATATTACGTCTGGCAGATGGCTTTATTGTTATCTGTACCTAACGTGTTTTTTTCCTTTTTGTGGATAACTGTGCTCGACTTACCTTTGATTAATTGTTTTCTTGTCCCAGTATTTTAGGATTTTCCTGAAGGTGATCAATTGAGATTAGTCTATATTCAGGCAATGTTTTCCTCTTAGCCTGCTCACAGATTTGTGTGCACTTTGAGACTTTCTTTAAACAGAAATCTTCCAGGTTTTCAACTCTATGATCCATAACAACCTTCCAAAGACAAATTTGTATCCAAAGTGGAGGAGAAACTACTGTTAAAAGAAAAATTAGGGAGAATTTCTACTATGCCAGACAATAAAAGGATGTATTGTCCTTCTCTGGAAAAAGGCAAAAATGCAACTGAGGTGTCTTTTGTTAGCGTTTTCCCTTTTCTCTCCCCTTGATTTCCACCTGGAAAAAAAAAAAAGAAAGGTGGGACAGTGTGGGCGGGTATTTTTCTATTAAGAGTCTGTTCTTCCAGTTGAGGAAACCTGATATGGAAGCTTTGAAACTCCTATTAAACAGTAATGCCTGGTCTCTGTAGAGATTTGTCAATGGCTGTAACATCTGCTGGTTAACATGTTAAAAACATTGCGATTCAAACTTGGAAAGCCGTTTCTCTTCCCCCACTGCCCACCCCCTTGCAATGTGTCATGATCTCGGAGAGTTATTTCTGCAGTAGTGCTGCTTAGGGAAAGGGCTTGCAAAATGACTCCAGCTTCCTAAAGAGCGCCGGGGTGGGACTCATCCTAAATCACACGGCCTCTGAGAGACGTGGGTGAGGAACACTCCTGATTAAAATTTCCTAGGCTGCTTTCATGTGTGTCTGTCTGCCTTTGGTGGTTGGTCTCTGTTGCTGTTGCATTAAGAACTGGTCACACGAGTAGCGTGTGTGACTTCAAAACTAAAATCCTTTTAGGTGCAGCCTTGACAGTAATTGGAGGCCTCGTTGGCTTTTTTCTCCGGGCTTTGACAGTCTTTTGAAATGTGTTGAGGAAAAAGCGTTCAGGTATTTTTAACATCCCTGCGTTGCTTTGGCTGATAAAGAGATTCTGTGTGTTGCAGTCGGTTCAGACTGCTGCTAAAGGAACGCTGCTCGGGACTGCCCAGGGAATTTCATGTCAAGATGCACTTGAAGGAGCAGCATTGCGTTGTGTGGTACCTGGAGGACAGCGTGTGTTTGCTCTTTTACAGCAGGTGTTTGTGCGTGTCGGCAAATGATTTATAATAGGAGAATGAAAGTAAGTGCAGTGCTGCGTTCCTTGTCATTGCTGTGCCTGCTTCTTGAGTTTTTAATGGATAGCAACAGAGTTTTTAGAGTATATTGAAATGCTGCATTCTTTTTTTTTTTTTCCACCATTGTCCAAGTAGAGGAGGAACCTTCTCTTTTTCAAGTAACATCATACTAAGGCCTTTTCGACCTTTTAAAACTTTCTGGTAATTACATTACGGTTGATTAGATACTTACATGGGATTATCGAATGGCAGCTACTCTTCAATTCCACTAATCCTTCCAAAGGAGAAGTAATCTCTCCTCTGAATTTCAACAAGGGCTGTGTCTGAGCAAGGTGGCTCAGAAAATGCCTCAGCAAAGGATGCAGATGCAAATGGAAATGGATACCGTTCCTGTTGGGCTGGAAACTCGCATCTTAATTTTCAGCCCATTGTATAAGCACAGTCTTACCTTGGTTTGTTTTATTTTGTGTTGGGCACTAGGACTCTTAACAGGAGGGGGGGAAAAAAAAAAAAAGGAAAACCAAGAAATAACCAGCTACTACCACCAGCCCTTTGGTTTCTTTCTCGCAGACCAAATGGGAACTCCGTATGAATTTGTGCAGGAGGCACTGGTTACTAAATCCCAGCTGCTTGTCTGACGCTCTGCCAGGCACACCAAACTGGCTGAAGGCCAGGACAGGTATTAGGTTACTCTTCCACTTGTGCTGGTGGTTAAAAACCAAAACTGCATCCTGCCTTATCTAGAGTCCTGTAGTTGAGTGAGATAACAGCTGATAAACAGAGAAAGCTGGCACATGTTTTGGGCCTTGAACCATAGGCTAGAAACCAAGCTAGCCTGGATGAAAGGCATAATCATAATCTATTGATGAGAAACTCTAGAAGAACATTTTCCTCCCGCTCCCCTTAGCATCTCCCATCCTGTCTCAAGCGAACGAGCTCTGAATAGCGCGGCTGAGTCAGAGCGATGCTGCATGTCGGCAAATTCAGGCAGCTTCTCAACAGACCTAGCGAGCCAGGCTGCATCAGTGAGAAATAAATAGCTGGCTTTATTACTTCGAAGGCCTGAGTTTCCTGCCTCTGATGTGCCATGCCGTCGTTCCAGCATTTCTCTGCGCTGCCTTCTGTCTGGTCCAGCGCACGTGGTAGGTACCGGCGGCTTGCCGGAGCAGGAGCCGTCCCTGCAGTGCTTTTAGGGCATCCAGGTCTGGCTCAACACAAGAGCTCTGGTTTTTTTTGCTGTTGACCGATGGAAATTGTAGCTGGTGGGACAGCACTGCCAGCCTTGCTGCTTAGCTGGGAGCTCTCTGTCCTTGTCTCAGGTAACAGTGAATCTGTGTTAAAAACAAGGGCAGTTTATTGTTAAAGGGTAATAGGAAATTTTGGCACCACTTCTTTTCTAAATGCCGTTTGCTCCTGTAAGAGTAATTAGAGCCCTCCCTGTTTTCATTAAAGGACTCATTTCTGCCCCATTCTTGTGTCGAGAAAGACTTTCAGAGCTAGGAGCAGGTTACGACTGCCCGTGCTTGCAGCCAGCCCTGTGTCCTGAACCCTCTCCAGCTGGACCAAAGCTGCTGCTTTTCCTGCTGGCAAAGCTGGTTGTGAAGTACAGCCTGATTTCCTAGTGTTGCTGCTGAAAGATCTTTGTTGTTATTAATTCTGCTGCGTATGTCATACTGATAGTAAACCTGCAGATTTTATTTTATGTAAGAAACTTAACGCAAACCTTATTTTTATAACCTTGCGTGACAAATTGCCCAGCTAGGTCTGGAAATGTTCTGATTTAATGCCTGTCATTTGAAAGTCTGGGAAAAATGACTTTTTTACATTTATTTGGAAAATACTTTTTTTTAAGTTATTCAGGTATCAGGCTGCCTGCAGGTGGGTACAGTAACTTATATTGAGGAACCACGCACCGGCTGGGTTGTAAATAATCCTATGAAATACAGAAAATGTAGTGATATAGAGATCCTCCTTTGCTGAGGGTGCTGGAAAAAAAGTCCTGAAGCATGAGATCTTTTTCTTGAGCCGTTTGTGATCTAAGGCTTTCCAGAGTCAGTGCTTTGTATCCTGCTGGGATTAAACAGGTGAGCGAGGAGGGACAGGCAGGGTAAATGGATGTGCTCGAGATCCCTTTGGTTGCCAGACTCGAGCTGCTGTGTTTTGCACTGTTGGAAGCGGTGAGCTTTTTCAAGAGGGAGATCTAAGTACAGCGTGCAGCCCTAATCCAGCCTTGAAGGCTACGGAGGGCCTGGATGGCCGTGATAAGGACCACACTGGAGGGAAGAGCGTCCTCGCGGAGCATGCAGGGTGGGAGCTGTCTGTGTCACCGCTGGAGCAGCACCGAGCCCCCGGTGGGAAATCCGGGGCTGTCTTTGGGAGTCGTGTATGAGAGAGCATCTGTAGTGTTAGAGCTGTGGGATTTTGTCCCTTCCAGCAGCTGTGGTGATGTTCAGGCTGGGACAGATTCCCGTGTGCTGCACTGCTGGACGCCTCTGAGAAGTGAAGGTGCTGCACGAGGACACAGCGGTGCCAGGACATCTTCCTGGAACCGGGCGACCTGCCGCAGCCCCGGGGCCGAGCCTGCATCGCGGACGGGTTTTGGGGCTGCTCCTGTCTGTGGCGGTTGGGCTCGCAGCGCCGCAGGAGAGCCGCGTGGTCTGACGCCGTCAGTTCTTCTGTCCGTGCCTTGTGATGAAGAGATCCCTCTGCAGGGCTGTGTCACGACGTGAAGGGGCTTATTTGTTCTGAGTGTTGGCTGGAGGCTTGCCAGCCACTTCAAAGCTATCTTTGCTGATAAGAGAAGCTGTGCGTGCTGCCAAAGGCAGCTCTGAAGTGGCGGTGGATGTACCGTGCGTGTCGGTCGCCGTTCTTCCAACCTGCTGCCGCAGCCGTAGGTCTCCTTCCAGCGCTGTTCTCCTTCCATGAACTTTGTGCTTCCTTTTTTTTATTCTTTTATTGAGGAAACACTTTCGGGTTGCACTGCAAGATGTTGTTGCTAAAGGGCTCGCTGGCTGTAGCAGCCTTGCAGATGAGCCCCGTTGGCACCAGTGGGAACCTGACGCTTGGCTTCAGCGGCGCTGCTGGCAGAGCAGCGAGGTCGGAGCAGGCTGCGCTGGGACAAAGGGAAAGGAAGATAAATGGAGAAATAAACAACCACTCTCCTGTGCAAATAGAACCAGGGGGAACTGGTGGAAATGCCTTAGTAACAAACTGTTACTTGCTTTGGGAAGGGGACGATGATGTTTTATTTGTCCAGCAGTTAACGATTTGGCCCTGGGTTTCGTCCAAGGCTGGAGTTCAGCCGGTGGGTGCGCAGCCCAGCTTCGCAGTCCCGGTCACCTCTCCTCTTGGCAGCCTGCAGCGCTTTGATGTCAGCTCCTCTTCTTGCGCACGCTGCTTTTGGTTCCTCGATCTGCTTTTGTAGGGAGCGCTCCTTTGATTTCTTTCTGCTTATCCGTCTTAAGCATAGCCATTTTACTTATATATTTATATAAATCTGTTCAAAATTTTCTTCCGTTTGAGCTGATTCCCCTTTTGATTTCCCCTTTTCTCCCTTTTCACTCTACGCTTCCTGTCACCCTGGTTTTTTTGTTCAACGTGACCCTTGACTTCTGTGCATGGTGCAGCCTTTCTAGAACCTCCTCAGCGTCCGTGTTCCTGGCTGTGACACGAACCTTCCACGCCGTGTTGGTGCTCCTGCATTTAAAGCATTTATCCTCCGCTCTATATTTAACTTTGGGCTGCCTCCAGCAGCGCTAACTGGGAGGCTCGCTGGGGATGCTCGGAGCGGTGATGCATCCTCCGTGCACCTTGGTGCAGCAAGAAGGGCTGCGCGCCCTGCAGACAGGTCTTGCTTTGGCAGCAGAGCATTGGTGTACGCTGGTTCGAGATCCTTAATGACGTTTAAGGGGAGAAAGCCCTGTAAGAAGGAATGGAGAAAACAAAATGACTGTTTGAAGTTTGCTTCCTCATTAATACCTTCCATTGTGGAAAAAAATCAGTTTATCTGTAGTGCACTGCGCAGTGTTTGATGTGAAATGAGAAATCTACAATGAGTTCGTTAAAAGCCTGGCAGTAATCAAGGAAGAAGAATTATTAATTCTCTTAAGGGGTCCTTGCTTAAGATGACCTACTTTACAGCTGCAGTATGTCTCGTTTGCCACATTCGTAGCGGAATGAAAAATTTAAAAATATACCACACATGGAAAAACTAAGCTTAAAAAAATGCACTGGTCGTAATGCTGGGCATCTGTAAAAATATTTTTCTAGACCAGTGTAAACAGGTAAATAAACAAATGCCATGAATAAAATGTCACTGAGGAGCAGAATTGTTATTTGCTTTGAGGGAAAGCAAGTGCAATTTCATGCATCTGTTAGTAGGAAGGATAATCTAGTCCTGTGCCTCCCCCCCCAAAAAGAGGGCAGTGTTATCGTGCAAATCCTCACCGGTATCAGGTATAGCGGTGAATGTTTTCTGATAAGGAAATAGTGACGTTGGGTTCTTACCTTTTTTTCCAAAAGCTAAAGGACACAAAAGCCTGTTGTGAGACGACGCTCTCTGATTTCTCGTTGGTGAAATAAAATCTCCACTTCCCTACCTGCGTATTTTTAGAGCAAACGGCGCGGGGGAAGGGAGCTGGAGCGAGACGGTGTGGTGCTGGGTACCTGAGCAGCCTGCGCTGTGCCTGTGGGGCCGCGGCTCCCCGTGCCCCTGACAGCCCCGATGGCCGCGGGCAGGCTGCTGGCACCTGGTGCCGGGGCAATGTAAGGTGGCATCAGAGCCCAGCAAGGCAGACCGAATACAGGAGGTGCAGCCGGAGCAATTTCCTTACCTGGGTTTCAGGCTGAAAATATCACTTCCGCATGTAGGTCGGGCAAGGAATATGCCGCATTCGGCCCTCTGTAACAGCGTGAAAGCTGTTTGTTGCTGCTGCATTTTGTTTACAATTTACTCCACGCTTACGCCGTGTTCTGTTACAACAGCATGCCTGTCCGTGTGTCGCCCCAGTCTGAATTCAGGTCGGCCAGGAGCAAGGGACCAGCACCTGTTAAACTCTGGGCCATCCCTCCCGCTGATCCCTCCGGTCGGTCTGTCCCGGAGATGCGCCACGGCGCTTTGCGAGAGCCTGCTGAGGGAAGCAGGCAGCAGAGAGCTGCCGGTGGAGCCCTGACGCCATGAGCAGAATTGCAGGACATTGCATCTGGCGTTTGACAGGGCTTCGCTGCTCGCTGGTAGGTCTGGCCACCTTCAGGTAGGTCTTGCCACCTTGGAAGCCCATTTCGCGTACGGCCCCGTTCGATGAGTGAGGATATAGCTGGCTTCGCAGCAAAAATGAATGCTCCCAGCCATAAAATCGTGCGGTTTGCTGGAAGTGAGTGCCTGAAGCCCAAAATTCAATGACATTGGCTCAGAGTACTGAAAAAAAAAGGGAGAAGAAAGGGCTGGGGGCTGTTTGGAAGCAAGCGTTTAAACCCAGAGTACGAGAGGCAGCAGTGCGACGGGGTTTGATGTAGGAATGGCTTTTTCCTAGTACAATATTCTGCTGTGTGGAGAAAATTCCTTATTACTGACATAGTGGTGAAACAAATCACTAGTGAAATGGTGGAGAAAACTAGATAATGCAACTGTAATTTAAATGCGACTGACCAGTGCATAATGGATCATTAAGCTAGAAACTGATGATCTGTTGCCCAAAATATGCATGTATACTGAATCACATAGATCTCATTTTCCAAGCTTTTCTTTAAATCCCAGAGTGTTTGCAGCTTTAGAAGTCTTTACAGAACTCCTGTTCGGTAGGGCCATGTGAGTCATGGCTGAGCGCTTTCTCCATAAAAGTTGTGGGAGAAACTTGGATAAAACTCACGTTGGCTTCGCATAGGTTATGAGCTTCACCGAGAGGATGCCCTGGTAAAAGAAGTGTGACGTTCGTAACAAATGGACTGGGCCGGTGGTGATGGAGTGCTCCTCTACAGGGCAACTGCTTGATCGTTTAGATGAGAACATGGAGATGATAAATCATATTTGTTACTGCATGCGAATGAATTCAAGGCAGGCCTGTATAAAAAGGGAAAAAAAAAAAAGTACATTATTGAGAATCTACCTGTGAAGAATTGTAAGCTTTTATTAGCAAATTTTATTTAAGTGCTACATGTATGATCTTGGAAAATTGTACCTGGCAAGCCTTCTCTTTCACAAACTTTGTAAGGAGATGTTAACTAATGCATAATAAATGTGCTGTGCTGTAATGGCAATCTAGACAGGAACAAAAAGGATCCTATGTTTCTGCAAATTTCATCACTGGTCTCAGCAAGAACTCAATCCGCTTGCCTCCCTACTCCCACTGTTAATTTAAAAAACATTAGAGCATTTAATGCTAGTTTTCTACCAATGTAAATTTAATTAATCCTTTTTAAGAGATGTAGAGAAATGGCCTTGTTAGAGAACGGCTCTGAGACTCGGCAAGCTTGGGTTAGCTTCAGCCCGTCAGACTGACGTAATTTCGGGCAGTTGTAGATAAAATCTCACCGCCGTGTTTTGTGTGTTCGCCCCCACCAGCTGTGGAGCCCTTCCTTGCTGCTGTTGGGTCTCTGTGGAAAGCTCCCTGTGAGCTTTGGGGTTTGTTTAGAGGCCGTCCCATCCTTCTGTCCGACTTGGAGCTCTGTTGGCGAGGCCTGCGGCCCGGGGCATAAAATATTGACGGCGTTCCTGTGCTCCCTTATTTATTATCCCCCCCGAATATTTTGAAGCTGAAGTCGCTAATGTTGGGTGGAATGCGGAACAGCCAGGCGAGTGCTGCAGTAGATCCCAAAAACATCTTGATTAAATTAGAGGGGAGGTGGAGGGGAGGAGGGATGGACAAAGAGGCCGTTGAGAGGCTGGCACGGCGGTGGGGAGCTGTGTTCAGCTCGGGGTGGCAGCAGCCCACGGCTCGGCACACGGGGCGCACGCAGCCCTAACAAAAGAACGCGTGTGCACGCGTGCAGGCACATTTAGGGCAGCTTCTGCTTTTGGGGGGGCTGAGGGAAAGGCTTGAGAAAAGGCAGCTTGCAAGAAAAATCCCGGTGTCAGAAGGTAATGCTGCTGGGCAGTGGTTGCTGCTGTCACCTTGCTGAAATAACTCTGGTTCTCTTGGGTGCTGCTGGTAATTTTGCTGATTTGGGCACAAAAGGAGGCCTGTGCATCGCCTTCCTCGTCGCATGCCCCTGCAGTTTTGTGGGGACGCCCCCTCCCCACACATTTTATTATTGGAGCCAACTAGATGAGCCTTGGGTTGCTCAAGCCCTTCCACGGGGTTTTTAAGGGGGTACAGATACGCTCTTGTTGCAGGTACAGCCAGGCATAGATAATAACAGAATTCATCAGATTTTCTTTTGCTCTCGTTTATTGCTTTTTCCTAGAAGACTGGTTACAAGATTAATCATTCTAATCTCTCTGCCTTTGAGAAACGTGATATAGGAATTGATGCACGGAGGGAGATGTTTGCAACTGCACAGGCTGCGGTGTTGGTTTCCCTCGGTGCACATTTTGTTCTCGATGCACACCACTTCTAGCATGGCCTTAAAATCTCTTGCCCTTGTATGGCTGGGGTTAAGATCAGGCGCCTTTAGTCGGGGTGCAATTCTGTGATTCTAAGAGTTCTTGGTGCATCAAGTCTACCGTCCTAAAAAGTACTCAAGCTATATATTTATTTTATTTTATTTTATTTTTTTCTAATGTTTAAGGCATTTCTTTTGGCTTTCCCAAGCTTACAGTGCTGCTTCCTCCGATAAGTTCGTATTTACCAGCCTCTGCTAGCTCGACTTTTCTTCTAAACCTTTTTTGGTGAAACCTGTACTGGGGAACAACATTAAATTAACAGTGTTGATTGCTTAGCTCTTGTTTTCGTGACACCTGTGATTTGTCTTAGGTTCATCTTAATGTAAGTTTTTTCCAGTCCAGGAATCTGGCAGTTGGCTCATTTGGAAACACAAAGAGTTTTCATGTTTTGACAGTTTGGCACTTACACGTCTTCCTTTCGTCCTCAACCTGAATATGCATTAAAATATTCATTTTAATCTATCTCACATAATTGATGCTTCAGCAGTTTGTACAATGAATGAGCAATTTTATGTAAGAAATAAGCAAATGGGCTGAAAAGAGCTGGGTGAAAGGAAGATGATTGGTCCGGTCCAGGCAGCTCGAGCAGCACCGTGAAGCAGATTGCTGAAAAGCTCCTTCTGTGTGAAAAGCTCAGCGCTCGGGGCATTTCAAGCAGACCTCGCCAGTCACTTCCATTAATCATCCAGTGTTGAGAAAAAGGCAGTCACAAAATCTTTGGGACTCAGATCACTGTAATGATGAGCAGCAACTTCAGCTGTTCTCTGCTGTCGGTGGTGGAAGCAATGTAGGAGTGGTTACTGCGGTGCCTCTTGGAATTGGGAAGATTGGGAGCGATCCACTTCCCTTTTTTCTTTTTTTTTTTTTTTTTTTTCCCTCTTTTGTATATTAGAGACTCAGAAGAAGGAGGATGCTCCCCTTTGCCAGAGCTTGTATCAGACTCCTGCTTTTCCAGTAGGCCATCTGGCCGCCTGGGGAGCAGGTTTAATGTATGAGGCTGGAGCACAGGAACATGCAAAGCACGCGAGCTCCTGGCTGGGATGCTCCTGCTTGTGCATCTCGGCTGCGCTGCCGGAGCCCCGTGGGGGCTGGAGCAAAGTGCCTGCAATCTCAGAAACCTCCCTGCAGTGCTGAGCTGGGAGGCATTCAAACAAGGATCGTTTAACTTTTTAATTATATAATCTTTCTCTTTTTGCTTTTTAATTTATCATCGAGGCATGTGGAAAAAAAATACTGATACCTTGACATCTTAGCCAGAAACACTGGTTAAGCGTGGGTTTGTCTGTTTGCGTTGCCTTTTTTATCTTTTTCTTTTCCTGTATTTGTAGGCATAAATAATCTGGAACCTATCAAATTTGCTTAACTCAGTAGCTGTTATGTACGCCTAACCTGCAGAGCATGAGGGTTCAATCAGGCGGGTATTGCGTTAGGAGGCAGCGATAACTGGGGGAAGTTATTCTTGTTGCACGTAGCAGTAGATGCATTTGGGCTTTTCTAATCAGTGGGAAGACAGGGATGAAATACTAGATCCAGTGTTTGAGCCTACCTGTTGGTTTGGGTTTTTGTGAATAGAATCTTTGGTATAAAAAGACAGCCATCTGTTCTCTTCCCTGCTTTCTCCAATTACTGATCTGGATGTCTTTCGTTAATAAAACCTTGGAAAAGGGGGAATTCAGTGTGCTGTATCTCCTTCCTGCACCTCAGAATCATTAGAAATATTAAATTACAGGGGGTTTAAAATGTTAAAGATCGCACTGCCAGGGCTAAGACTGCGTTTCTGAGCTGTCTGTCATGAAACGCTAGCAACTGCTGCAGTTTTTGCTGGTTCAGCGTTTTGTAGGAGCAAAGCTGTCGAAGTGGGCTGGCTCCTGCAGCCTGAGCAGGGCCATGGTACGTGGATGTCACTTGCAGGTGGGCCTGTCCTTGTCCTTCCCCTCCTTTCCCTCGGGGTATTGCGTGCCGTTGGATTTCTGTTTAGTTTTGACAAGGTAACGCGTACAGATGTGTCGGGATGCTCTGAATTTTTCCTTGTGGTGGACATCACAAAGCCTTAGGGACAGACTTCACCCCAGGAACTCTTCCCGGGCAGTACCTGGAGCCGTTCAGGTGTCTTGTTCCCTCTGCCAAACCAAGAAGCGTTTTGTCCGAGGGCTGACAAAGGCAGCTCCGTTTTATGCTTCTCTCCCCACTTCCATTTCCCCCCTAATTTGGTGCACAGCTTTCAAGGACCTCCAAGATTTGTACCCCCCATCGAGGCCTGTGCCGTGCTTCAAGTACCAAATAATTGCCTGTTACCCTTGAAGGCTTTTCTGAGGGAGCTTCTCATTGCATTTACATTTGTCGCCCAGTGCTTTATAGGCAACAACTTTATAAGCTGTTGATGATTGGTCTTCCTCTCTTCCCCCCTCTTCCTTTTTTCACCTTAAAGGATGTATTGTACACCCCTGAATCCGAAAGCCCTGGTATTTTTATAAGATGTGGCCACGTTGGCTGCTCGCTACAAGGCAGCGATTGTTGACCAGCTCGGTGTCGGCGTGGCTTTGGATTTCCCTGGAATTTCAAAGTGATTGTCAAACCCAGTATGTGCACTGTAGAGCAGGGTTAAAGCAGTAAGTTAAAATCATTTCAGCAGCTTGTTAGAATAAACAGGATAATGGTTGGGACATCTCTTCTTGGACTCCTCAACAGCAGGGAAAGGAAACATCTGTCTGGGTCTAACTGTAACTTCATTGGCTTTAATCTCTTTCAATAACTGGAGGCTAAGAGGTGTAAATCGTATTACAAATACAGAGATTTTTCTTGATCATTGACACTCCTGCTACAGAAGAGGAAGGATTTGTAGAGGTTTGTGGGGGAGCAGCGTGTGCAGGGCAGCGCTGCGTAGCGGGGCTGGGGCGGGCAGGGCTGGAGCGTGGCGCTCGCCTCCTCGTGCCTTGCAAGGTGTGTTGTTGGGCGCTTGCTCGATGTGCCTTTTGATGTGCCTCAATTTCTCAAATTTTCTCATGGAAGCTCTTTAGAATGCGAACAGAAACAGTTTGAGTGTGAAATCCTGTCTGTGATGAAGAGAAGATGAATAGTGCCGTGGAACTCACAAGGAAGCTGCTTCGCCCTTCTTTGCATGCAGGCTCTTCAAAGAGGGCTTTGCATACAGAGGTGCCATCCTCCAGTAATTAGGGATGTGACTCTTCGGGCATTTCAGTTGTCTTTATTAGAAAACCAGAAGCTTATCTGTTCCTTGTTTGTGGATTTAGCTGAAGCCAAACGTTTGCCAGCGCCAGGTCTCCGCACACTTGTGTCCAACTGCAATGCAGAGATGTTGCCTGCTTGTTACCTAGCAGGGAGTTTAAATAAGTGAATATATTTTTAAAATCTGACACTTGGTTGCAAGCTAGTTCAGGTGTCAGCCAGCTTTGACAGCCAGTCACGTCCATCTGCAAGTTTCTTTTTTTTCTAACGTTTTAGTGAACAAGTTTGAATCATACAGCCTGAGGTTTAACTGCACATCTCACTAATGCGAGTGTCCCCTGGGACAGAGCCATTTATATTGATATGGTTAAATTGTTTTGTATTGCAGTCCTTGTCATTTAAAACAACTAAATACGTATTAACGTTGCTCTCAAATAAAGACTGGGGGCTCTGAGCTGGAGGACGCTGCAACAAGGTCTCCCTCCTGGATGCATCTCTAAATATTTTGATGCTTGCCAGCCCCCGTCTGAGAACCCCCATTTTGTAGAGAGCCAGCTTTGTGATGGGTTGGCACTGCCAGCTCGTGATGAGCGTGTGGTTGAGGGACAAGGGGTAAGGACCGGAGGGGCAGCGGGGCTGCGAGCGAGATGCAAGGTCAAGGGAAAGCGTAGCAGCAGTACTGCAGATGTGAGTGTAAAGGCGGTGGTGGCTGGCTTGTCCTCGCAGCCCCGTGGAGTCTGGCTTTGTCAAGGAATCGCCTTACGCCAGCAGAATTGAAGTATTGCCTCTTTTGTGATGATAAGTGAAGGGTGTTCATTCCTGATGGCTTTCTTATACCGCATTTCTTCACCTTCCATATTCTAGTGCATACCAAGCTGTCCTACATTCAGTCGTGCTCAATCCTGCTAAGATCAGAAAATCTAGGTGTTTCCAGTCCTGGTGACAAAAATCTCACGTTCTTTGGAAATTTCCCTGCCTCCATACTGAAAGGCTTTTCTGGCTGTGCACATGTAACATTTCAATTTATTAATATTGTTTGTGCAATTGGGCCGTAAGTGGCTCTGGGCAGAGCAGTTAGTGGATTTGCTAGCATAAATAGTGGTGCTTAATTGAGCCTAGATTATTTGTGGATGCAGAGCATGTTCACTTCCTCTGCCTTTTTGCCATCTTCCCCAATTAACTTTCATTTCTCTGTTTTTGTTGCAGAGTAAGGAAGTGGGATTGCAGCTCCAGGAAGACTTGATGAAGGTCCTGAATGAACTCTACACGGTAAATCAAACTGACTTCTTGGCATCGTTTCAGACAGAAGGAAGAAGTGTTTGACTTCTCCCAGCCTGCTGTTACAGCACAGACTAAGCGTCAAGACTGATAAATGCCTGCAGCCTTTGCGATTTGAGGCACCCTGAGTACACCAGTCTATATAGCTCCATAAATCTCACTTTTTCACTCTGCCTTTATATTGTTTCAGCTCTATAGGTGTTGGCTTCACTTCCCAAAGATCTCACCTTAACACACACCTGCTACTAGCTGCAGTGTTGGTTTTAAAGAGTAAGAGATACTTCGAATTATTTCCTAATGCACTAAAGATCTTTGGTCAGGTTACCCCATGCCTGAATTGGATAAGCATAGTGGTTTCATGTGGTCCATTTCTGGAAACGAGCATGCAAAAGACAGCAAACAACTTCAGCAGCAGGGAGCCCGCTGTGTTTATTTGTTCCTCAACTCTTTGAGCAAAACAGCTCCCTTTAGAGTAATAGTCTTCCATCTGTGCTTTTCGCTTCTCAGTCTATCCAATGGAGACCTCAAGAAAGAGGCATTGCCTTGGGACAGAGAGGAATGTGTTCATAA
Source organism: Anser brachyrhynchus (assembly GCF_964034855.1). Taxonomy (NCBI): domain Eukaryota; kingdom Metazoa; phylum Chordata; class Aves; order Anseriformes; family Anatidae; genus Anser; species Anser brachyrhynchus. The sequence goes on along the minus strand of NC_137720.1, from coordinate 2,375,041 downwards.
AAGTTCATTTGCTGCTTGGGGATTTTTCTTCTCGCATAGATGAATGGGAGAGCCTGTTGTTTGATTAAATTTTTCCTTTCAGCAGCTGTTACTGAGCTGGCTAGTTGTGTTTTAGAAGCAGAACCTGCTCATGGTTTTGGTGCTCAGAATGTCTTGTCTTTTATCTGTCCTTAATGGCACGCTGAGTCGTTACACCGAGGTACGTGTTCTTTCCTTCGCTCCTTGAAAAGATGATCCAGGGATGTTTCTCAAGTCACTTCGGGCAGTCACAGTGAGATTATGAGTCCAGTTTAGTCTTGCTGACCCTCCTCTGGGGACAAAGAGGGTTTGTGTTGCTCGGCAGGGAAGCCAAGGAGGACTGGGAAGCAGCAGCGTGGTGGAAGCTGGAGGCACTTCAAAGCTGAACTGTGGTTCGATGTGCTGTCGCTGCAGTTGTTTTACAGCAGTGTGGGCAAAGTGCATTGTGCTCAGGTTCCTGAAAGGCAGACAATTTACTCGGGGTATGAAGGTGGCTTTGTAAATGTATCGGTATCTGCCATCAGCTCTGCCGACTCTAGAAATTATTCTTTATTGGAGGGCACAATCTGATTCAACTTCTGAGTCATGTGTTTGGATGGGATCCTAAGGGAGAATGTAGAGCTGTCTCTAAAGACAGACTGTCAGGAACTGAGATTTATTTGTAGTCCAGCTTCACGTGGCACTGCAGTTGCTGAGGTGACTGGTTAGTGGACATGTATAATCATTTCTGTATGCCCTGTTCTGAGAGATCATCGAGCCAAATACTGAGTCACGTTAATTTCTCTATCCTCGGAAAATCTTCCGGAATTCAGCCTTTGATAAACAAAAGGACATGGGATATGAACTTTTCTCTTGTGTCAGAGCTAGGAACTTGAAATTTATTCATTCCTTCTGCTGTAAAATTTTAAATTGTCCCTTCACCAAAAATTTCCTTTTCATTTGGAAAAGCCACTTCTATCAATCATACTAAAAGTAATTCCTGCTGGAATCTATCACTGGGGGCTTCTGGAACAGCTTTTATTGGTACTTATAGAAACATTTCCACAAGCCAATCTCGTTCTATTGGCATCATCTCTGTTTTCAGGCAAAATGGATGTCCATGAAATCAGTGAGCCCTTGCCTGTGCTGTTGACCCCAGCAGGGACCCCACTGCCAAGCGTGGGGCAGGCACTGGTTGTGGCTGCCCATGTGGCGCTGTTAGCAGGATGAAATCATTAAAATTGGGATTTCTCTTCCTGCTCCTCTTGCTTTCCGCCAGTTCTACTTACAGTGACAGAGGAAAAGAAAGTACTTTGCATCTATTATTATAAATGCCTGCTTTATAGTCTAAGCATATGCAGTAGCTGCAAGTGTGTGTGTAAATTATTCAGGAAGTCTCTTTAATACTGGCTGCATTCACATTCTCTTTCATGTTTAAATACAACGTCTCTTTGTATCTGAGAACCTCTCCTGATCGCTGCATGGAGAGAGAGCATGCGTCCTACGTACGTAAAATTATGGTACAGTTCAAGCTAAGGTAGTAGAGGTATAAATGGGTTTTCATCTAAAATGAATTATTTCCAAGTGGGATCTTTAGTGAAGCTGAAACTTTGGGGTGTCTTTATGTAACTGTGCAGTTCTTGGCACCCTTTCAAAATGACATCGGAAATGCTTCCTTTGGTGTCCATATGTGAAGTGAATTGCCTTGTAATTGTGGATAAAAATGTCACTTTATATGTTATGCCCTTTCTTTTTTGTTCTGTTTTCTTAACACAAAACTAGACACAGATATCCTCTCAAACAAATGCATTTTGGTTTTGTCTTAGGGAATAGTTATCTAGCCGTATTTATTTACTAAATAAGATATATAATAAAAGTTGTATATATAATAAAGGTTGTCCATGTAGTACAAGATCCAGATCTCCTTGAGCAGAAGGAGACACACAAAAAAATGATCTAACAAAAATAGATAAAATGAGAAGTGCTTTTTCATATCAAATTTGATTTAAACAAATTGAACCAGAGTTGCTTTGGCAGCAATTATGTTCAGACTTGATTTGCATACAGTTCCTTGAGTCTTGTGATGTTTAAATGTCTGATTCATCTGGAGGAAAGACTGATAGCATCCCTTCTGAAACTGTACCTGGTGATGAAAAGCTATCATTTTCGAGCCTTGGCATGTAATTCTCTTTGAATAGTAAGGAGGCTGAATTTAGTCTCTCTTTTTGGGTTTTATGACTCCTTTATTGGACTGTACAAGAAGGCGCATGCCAAAACTAAACAAAGAAGCAGCTGCGAAATAATCCACTTTGATTTCAAATTTGTGTTGAGAGACTTTCATGTCTTTTGTCGTGCTTTTTTTGACATGTGAAATTTCCCTGACTATTTTGCCAGTTTGAATGCTTCTAACTCCCAACCAGCGACCAGATCTGACTTGCAAAGACCCTTGGGCAGTGACCAGCTAGTTAGTATGATGCCTTGCATTTAATATAAATGTGATGGACAGCCATCATGAAATAGTTAAACAAACTTAATTTGGGGGAGTTTATCGGCCAAATTCAAAAAATGTTCTTTTCTTGTAGCATGTGACTTCTTTCTTTGGATTTTTTCCTCCTTCCAAGCTTGTGAGCTTTCCAGATACAGCTGTAACTGTTCTGCCCTGAGACTTGGCAATGCAGATAACATGGGAAGGAAAAAATTCTGTATGCCTGATTAGTTCTACAGGTTAGGTAAGCTCATTTCTCCCTCAGCAAATCAAATGTGATGCTCTGCAACTCTTGTGTATCATCTTTTGCAGGTTATGAAAACCTACCATATGTACAATGCTGACAGCATCAGTGCCCAGAGCAAACTGAAAGAGGCAGAGAAGCAGGAAGAAAAGCAGATTGGGAAGTCAGTGAAACAAGAGGACAAGCAGACGCCACGCTCCCCTGACTCAACTTCCAACGTCAAGTTTGAAGAAAAACACGTTCGACGAAGTTCTGTCAAGAAAATAGAGAAAATGAAGGAGAAGGTACTTCCATAGTCCTGCTGCTGCTTGTGTGAAGTGCTTGAGGAGGAGCCCTTTGTAGTAGCTCAGCACAGGAACTGACTAGTTCCATCCTTTGTGACATTCAAACACAAGTCTCATTTTTTGTGCAAGTTTTAAATATTCAGGTTTAGGAAAGGCAAAAGCTAGCACCAGGTTTGTTTGAGGATAATTGAATATCCATTTATATTGTCCTAGGTTTTGCAGTCATGTCACAAAAACTAAAACAAGGTTCGAGTATGAAAGTAACAACTGCTTTCTTGGAAGTCATGATTAACATGTTTTTTTTCTTGTACAGAGTACAAGATTTTGGGCCAGATCTTTTGTTTAATGTTTCATGACATGCTTAATGTCTGACCTCCCTGTGGTACAGGGAGGCATGCAGTCCCAGACTGGCTTCATAGGCAGAACCAGTTGCCTTGCAACTGGTCAGTCAGGCAGGTAGCTCAGTGCTAAGGTTCAAGCCAATAGAAGGTGCAGTGTTGGTTTTGGATTGATTTGGGCTCCGAAGAGGTGGGGTGCCTGTGGCAGCCTGCAGGCTACCTATGGGCTTCCAGCAGCTGCTGTCTGGTGTTGGAGCTGGGCCATAATGAAGAGTCAAGAGCCAGCAGGAACAGATGAGCTATGCGTAGAGCTGGCATTGACTGTGGGCTACGTGGTCAGGTCTTGCTTTGGGACCTACTAGCACGGTTGGGCTAAGGTTTGTGCCGTGACTTATTTTGACACTGCTCAGAGGTACAGTTACTGCTGAAGGTGTGGAGGTTAACCAAAGCTGCGCGTTTTGTAAGGCACCTTGCGACCTGATAAACCCACCTTGTTCCTTCATTCTTCCCCAACCCCAGAGTCTGTTTTCAGATAAGACTTTAAATGCAAAGCTGTCTTGTATAGCAATGCTTAATTACTTCTAAATAATTGATCTAAATTCTAAGTTTCTGAGTCCTAGTGAAACTGGAGTCCAAGTGAACTAGAACTGTGTGAGCAGGGTGAGGTTCGTTCAGTGTACTCTGGTGTTTCTAAAAATGCTGTTCTTGCTGCTGCACCTCTTTTTAAAATATGCTCTGGTTTTGGTTTCTCTTTTAGCGCCAAGCGAAATACACAGAAAATAGGCTGAAGGCTATTAAGGCAAGAAACGAGTATCTGCTTGCTCTGGAAGCCACCAATGCGTCTGTATTCAAGTATTACATTCACGACCTGTCTGATCTCATTGATGTAAGTGCTGCTGCTCGGGTGCTCGCAATGAATATCATTGCCGTTAACCCTCACACCTGCCTTTCCTTCTCCAGCATCTTATATACCAGCACAACTGGCAACAACTCTACAGCTGTGGAGTGATGGCAGCCTAGAGAGTAACAACAGCATGATGATCTGTCATTAATCTGCTAAGTGAGCTTTTCTTAGATGTCACACTCAGTCTGTTACACAGATAGAAGCTTGCACAATAAACCTGGCATTGAAACATGTAGAAGGAAGAGTTGCTTAGTTAAAATGAAACGGTTTCAATATGCTGTTGCTTGACATTTTCTATTTACTATTTTAAGCAAACCCTCAACTCAAAAGCACATTTTAAAAAAGGAGAATGTTAACTGTAAAATCAGTATACCAGTTGGTAAAAGAAGTCAAGGACAGAAGTGTTTTCTGAAGCTGATTTTAACTGGTTTTCAAAAAAAAAAAAAATCCATACATTTCAATGTTAATGTTTCTGGTAGCATACTTTACAGGAGGGATGAACCTTCCTGCTTTTCAGACCTTCCGTTCTCTGATACCCCCGCCCACCAGCTCTACAGTAACGTGATGCATTTTTTTGTCATTGGGACTGCAGAGCACTTTGTCAGACCAGTTCTGAAAGGTGTCAGAAGAGTGTCAAAAATGATGGCAGTCCCACTGCTAGCCACTCTGCAGTTTGCCTGTCCCTCTCTGCAGAGGAACAAAGAAATAAACTGTCTATAGAAATTAGCCCCCTTTCCTTAGAATGCTCTCTGCAGAAGCAGGGTGACGGAGCAGAAGGCAGAGGGTGCTTGTTCCCCAGCTGCTTACAAACTCTGTTTTGTAGCTGAATGAAAGACCCCAGTATTCCAGGGACCTCAATTCTACTCTTGGTAAAATGCAAAGAAAAAAAAAAAAAGGGAAAGAAAAAAAAAAAAAAGAATCTCTCCTCTTTGAAAACTCTTGAAAGCCTGCTAGGAATCCCAACATTTCTGACAAATACGTAACTATTCCACTTCAGTGTGCAGAACTAGAGTACCAAATGCAGTGAACATGTTGCGTCTGGGTCACTGACTGCTGCTTGATCTCATTCTGTTTGCCAAGGAAAGCCCACTGCAGTCACTACTAAAAACACTCGGTTGTAAAGCCTGAAGGGAACTTTCTTTGTAGGTGGGCAAGTAGCTAGCAGAAGTGTGTCTAGTCACAGGCAATAAAGATCACTTGGATCACTGTTACTCAGTCAGCCGTTACATTACCTAACGTTATATATAATACATTTATTCAGCTAATCATAAAATCACATGAAGTACACCTAGATACTTATTAGGCATTTAGATATTTGTTTAAAATCTGTCCTTTGGAGGTCAGGATTGCCTGTGTTTGGTGGCTTGAAAAATGCTGTTATTTCAAAATGTCATGTTTTGCAGTACCAAAGAGACCTGTTTCCTTTATACCTGCTCCCTCTTTAGAAGACCTTTCTTGGTTAACATTGGCTCAGCTTGAATTGTGTCTTGTTTTGTTTTGCTGGTGGATTTTTTCTGCTTTTGTTCTTTTTTAGCCAATGATAACTTTATATTCTTCGTACTAACACATACAAGGTGGGGATTCATCTCGTTGACATCAGTGGAATTTGTCTTAATGTTTTTCTTGAAAATCCTATGCATAGTTCCTCCCCCAAATATTGCAAATGTGCTTGTTTCAATTGTCTGCTAACAGACTGTCCTTAGTACAGTTTTGTGACTCATATAGTAAAAACTCCATTTAGATTCCATAAACCCCAAACAATTTTTAATACAGGCCTGAGATCTTTTAAGTAGTTCATTGACAAATAGGGGTTATCCAGCTTTGAAGGAAGTGTGAAGTGCTCTTCACTAAATGCTCTTGGCTCTCTGGGGCAGTGATGTAGGCAGTGGTGCAGGACCAGCAGCCAAGCCTCTGCAGTACGTTGATTTCTTGTTGCTCCTCGACAGTGGCCATCATGACTCTGAGTCTGTGTCCATTAACTCCTTTGCATTCCCTGAAGCATTCCATTTATCAGAATGTTGCAAATTCTCAAAATCTTTAAAAGAAAAGCATTATCTGCTCTGTTTACAGAAGGCATGGAAAGATACGGAACTTACCTGGGAGCACAGTGTATGTAATTCAGTGATCTCCTCGTTAAGACACAGTGAATATAGATTTACTAATGCCTTTGATCTGAAGGATTGAAAATTAACAATGATAACCATTGATGGTTATCTGAACCATCCGACTAAAATAAAAATGCGATTTTTACGTCAGATCTTAGTTCTTTTCCTTGATCTAATCGTTTGATATTGCAGCTTGAAATATAATATAAAAGCAATCTTCAGAGCTACGTATAAATCCTGTTAGGCCAAATGCCTTTAAACTGGTCGGATTTGTACAGCACATTGTGTTCTAGTGTCTGTGGAAGGATAACAGTGAGTTAAATCTTCATTGTGTGTTAAGAGCAATAAACTGACATAGCCCAGTAGTTTTGAATTCCCTGACTTTGGCGACAGAGGCAGTTCTTTGATGCTAATGCAGTATTACAGTAATGGGGAAGCTTGTGTAAACGAGTATCTCATATTTATGGAAGGGTCACTAGGACAGATCTTTTTTTAAAAATGCATGGGTAGGTATGAGTCCTGGAGCTCACTTTACTCTTCTAGGAATGAGTGTGTTATTGCCGTTTTCTCCGGGATCTCCTACTTCCCTTTCCAATTTGGTGCCTGTTTGAAAACCTCTAACTGGCAAAGGGTTAATCAGCTGTCATGTTGGGAAGTGAATTTGAATGAGTTATCATTAAATTCTTATAAAAAATTGATTTCCTTGGAGAGCGATTCCATCAAACATTTATATAACCCAGAAAAGGGATGGCAAGACTGATAGGTTTATAAATGGGTGTGCTGGACTTTTAAAAACGTTAAAGTGGGGGAGTGGGCTGAAAAATGTTTTCTGTCACTAGCTTCAATAAAATAAAGCTAAAATACTTTGGCATCTTAATGTAGTCCTGCTGCTCAGAGAGGTGGGCTATAAAATATTGAGTCTCATTTGACTTTCCAGTCCCACCAGTGAACTCCTCGTGCAGCAGAGCCGCTCTCCTTCCCGATGCGAGCGAGAGCAGGGAGGCAAGCGTGTCTCTCCGTGTGGGTATACAGCAGTTTGGCTCACAGCAGCAGGGAGAAACGAGAGGCTGCTCCTCTTCAGTCTGAGCTGATTCCAATCATGGCTGGCCTGTTGGCCCAACTCGGACTGGCTTTCTTTGGATTTTTGCGGAGGGTGGCATTATCCTGCGCGTGCCAAAACCAGTGGCTTTGAAAGGCTGTTTATCCAAGACTGCCTCCACACGTGCAAATTCTCAATCAACTCTTTTGTGTTTTTGGCTGCTGTTTGTTCTTTCTGATTGAATGCAGTGTCCTTTAATTCTCTGCCTCCAGTCTAACCAGCAAGCGCTGCTCTTTTTGCAAGGCTCCACACCTGCCACAGCGCGTTGGCACAGGAGCCAGGCCTCTAGCAGTGCTTGGAGACAAATTCAGGGAGAGCAGGGGATGGTCTGCTAGTCAGGCGCTCTCTTCTCTCTCCCTCCACCCCTCCTTTTTCTCCTTTTTCTCTCTTTTTTTTTTTTTTTCCCCCGCGTTTACACACAATGACAGTGATGAGACCCAAATGATGGGTGAGGAGGAGATTTCATGTGAATTTTGCTTACAGAGCAGCATAGCAATCAAGCAGATGGTCTCTTTCTTTCTTTTTGGATATTCTCCTAGCATATGTAATCTTGTTTGTAATTCCAAGAAGGTGGGCTCCTTTCTCGCTCACTTTATTAGATGCCTGAAAAATTCAGGCTGTTTCTGATCAGCTAATGAAAAGCGCCTTTCTCCCTTCTGGTACATTAATACTTGGCTGCGCAGCCACGGTGGAGATGAAGCTGCCTGATTGTCTTGCAGTGACATCATCCTCATGTCGGTAGTAGCCAGGAAATTCTTGACCGTGACCACTTTCTGCTTGAAAGTTTTTGCTCTTCTGTTTCACCCCAGCAATGAAGTCACCCCAGCCAGTCGCTGCTAGCTTTTTGGATGGCTGTGTTTTATGTCTGTGACTGTACAGGTCGTGTTCTTGCTTCCTGAAGTACACTGAATGAAGCAGTTTTCTCTACCCTTACAGAAAACTGCGTGGAATAATTCACATGTAGATTAATCTTTGCAGATGATCCAAATCCTGTGGCTTGTTTCTCCCAATAATACTTCAGTGCATTGTTTTATTTAGAATAATTTTATTGAAGGATTTTGGAGTGCTTTCAATGGGAATCAATGCCCCTGAAAGAAAAATTAGAATTTAAAGAAATACACTGTCATACCATTGAACATGCCCACTTTTAAGGTGCTTTTTCTTTTTCTAAACAGAACGAAAGGAGGTCTCTGGTACTCCATGAGAACTCCCCAAACTGTTATAATACTTTAAGTTGGAAAAGTAATACTTTTCTTGGAGGCAAATCGTAACATGATACAGAAATTTTTGTGGGATTATAGGCTGAGTTCTGCTTAGGGACAACTTCAGGGATCCCTTATCGAGATGTCTCTGCAATTAATGAGATGGGAGACTGCTCGGTACCTAGAAGAGAAAGCAACCATGACTTACCACTTACATAACTTCTAGCCTTCTAGAAACATTTTAACTTTCATTTCAGAATGTCTTCACTTATTCATATGGAATTGTGTGTGTTTTTCCAGCAGTGTTGTGACCTGGGGTACCACGCTAGCCTCAACAGAGCTCTCAGGACGTTCTTGTCTGCTGAGTTAAACCTGGAGCAGTCGAAGCACGAGGGTCTGGATGCCATCGAAAATGCCGTTGAGAACCTGGATGCCAACAGTGATAAGCAGCGCCTGATGGAGATGTACAACAATGTCTTCTGTCCGCCCATGAAGTTCGAGTTTCAGCCGCATATGGGTGATATGGTCAGTTTACGGTCGTCCTCTGGCTCTAGCTCCGTAAACACTTGCAGCTTCCCCTCTGCACTTCCTTCGTCTTTGATAGATGGACCCGCTAAAAGGCCACCTGTTTGCCTCTATTTTTGGGAGCAAGAAGGGATCCTTAGAAAAGAGAGCTGATAGCAAGAAAAAGCAGTGGCTCATTGTATGGATGTCTGAATACAAGTGACCCTCGCTTCTTGATTAGCAAAGCTACCGAAGACAGAAATGCTTAATTAGGCATAATACTAAATTTAGATAGGGAACAATGTTTTAGCCTCTAGTTCAAGCCACCGTTAACTCCTGCGCTCTGAGACAGACTCTGAAGTTAGAGATGTAAAGCGTGATCTGAAAGATACTCATTTCACACTTCAGAAACCAGCTTTTGTTGGTCTCATCTGTGTCAATGCATTGAGCTGTTTAGTTTTTCTAATACTGTTGTCACAAAGATGAAGGAAGACAGCTAGTTTGGGTTAAAACATTAAAGTGGTGTAGGTAAAGTTGGGCAACGCAGACAGGATTTTCATTTTTCGCAAAGAAAATCTCTCTCTTGGTAGGTTTACCAAGATAGCAGTTACAAGGCTGGGAACCATTTAAATCACAGAAGTTGAAACCAGTTCACAAATCTGAATAGGGATGCAAGTACAGTGTATTAATTTGGGTCAGTTAGTTGGTTTTCTAGATTATTCTCCTGAAGATTCAAGAAAAACTGCAAGGATTGTCTCTTGCAGCTACCCATTCTTTTGTTCTAAGAAATACAGTCACTGCTTAAGGCTCCTCTTTGTCCTGGCATTCTTAAGTGAATCCCTCAGACTGCAAATGACATTTCTTGTTTTTTCTGCGCAGTGGTAGTATCCTGTAAGATAGTAGGAAGAAAAAATTACCTGCAGACTGTCATTCAGTTAAACTGCTCACGTTCGCTGAGTCATTTATCTTATTTCACTTATTTCTTCTCAAGGCCGAATTAATGTTTATAAATGCAGGCTGATAGACTTGTTGAAATGGTTCTGCTTATACCAGATTGAATATGTGATTGTATATGTGCATGATAAAACTCCAGCAATGTCTGTCTTTAAAAGTAGCCTTATACAATGAAATCAATGTTTTCCTTTAAAAAAATCCGGAAGGAAAGCTACCTCGTGCTGTGTAGGACAGCTAATTATTAACAGCACAGGGCAACCTACTGTTCTGGCATTTTCGACAAGTGCCTAACCTATTCTTTTCTATTTAAATTCCTCTGAATTCATTAAATAGTGAGTTCTACCTGTTCCTGTAGGTACAGGTAGTTCAGCTAAACATGCTGAGCTTGCTGTGCCCCAGGATGCTTGGCTAATAGCAGCAAGTTCTTCTCGATGTGGTACAAGCACACTCACTTCTCCTTGGGGTTTTAGAGTGTGATTTAGCCTAATCACTGTGATAAAGCACCCTCAGACTTCCAGAAGATATGACTACCTTGCATCAGTAAAAGCAGCTATTTTTTTCTAGATCTTTTGAGATGTACACATTCTCTCTCTTTCGTTCACTTTTAAGGACAATCAAGAAGTGGACTGGAATTTGGTCAAATACATTCCTTTTTACTGATTGAAATCCAGAATTAGTAAAGATTTAAAATAAGGCGTTTTAGATGATGTTTGTTTGTAATAATACTGAAGTAATTAAACTGTTCTTGATTACATTTTTTTTCGTAAAAATGGTGTTGTTTTTTCTTTTCCAGGAGTCCCAGCTGTGTGCCCAACAGCCAGTGCAGAGTGAGTTGGTGCAGAGGTGCCAGCAGCTGCAGTCCAGGTTATCTACACTAAAGATTGAAAATGAAGAGGTGAGCTAATCAACCCAAATCAACAAGCCTTTTACTGCTTCCACAGGGCAGTGGGGACTAATTAAGAAAGAATGTAGTTGCTGTGATCTTCTTTTATGAAGACTTGTGATAAAATTCAAGAATAAGGCAGCTGAGGCCAGCAGTATGTTAGGTTGTGATTTTGCATGAAAGCTGAGTGCACGCAGAGGAGCCCCTAAAAGACGTGCACGTTTCTCTTTTCCCCATCCTTAAATTGCTAGGACTGGCTTTGTTGCAAAAGTTTTCTTTGGATAGTTACGAGAAAGAGGTGAATTTAATGTTTCGAAGTGAAGATGGTGAATTTGCATAACCAAAGGCAAGAGATATTTTTTGTTTAATTGGTCATCTAGGGTGAGAAGAGCAGATCAATGGCGTTTGTTTATGAACATGTCAAAATGCCTCATCTGCACTTCTGTTCGAGAATTTTTAATCCTTGGGCAAAACTTGCGAACTCTTCATGTCTAGTAAGTTGATTCTGGCCTTCAGAAAACAATTGCACTGCGACAAAGCCTTTTTGTAATCTAACATTTCTTTTATACCCAGTAGACGTAATTAGAGAAGTAAGATGTTTACATCTTTCCTCCAGCACTCTTTGCTTTGAGGTTAAATTTCCCTACTTCTTTCTCACCCCAGCCTGTGGGATTCCAGCTCTTTTCACACTGCTGGCACGTTCAGTGTGCTGCCAACCCTTTGTTCATACAAACGGTGTTCTGTTAGTGAGCAGAACTAGTACCTCTTTTATGGCCCACAGGACATGAAACAAGTAATATTTGTTTATTAGTAAAACACTCTGGGGTACCATTAACTATTTTTTTTCTTCCACTTGCAACGTATCTTCTTTTTTTTCATACACTCTTACTCTTGCTGGACAGGTTAAGAAGACCATGGAAGCTACACTCCAGACAATCCAGGATATAGTCACAATAGAGGACTTTGATGTCTCAGACTGCTTTCAGTACAGCAACTCTATGGAATCTGTTAAATCCACAGTCTCAGAAACGTTCATGAGCAAACCAAGCATTGCCAAGAGACGGGCCAACCAGCAAGAGACAGAGCAGTTCTATTTCACAGTAAGGAGTTAATTCATGGTGTGAGCACGTGTAATGTTTTTAGAATTATAGGAGAGAGCAAAATAATGCTATCACCTTACAAAAATGCTTCTGTAATTGATTTTGGCCAAGCAGAGTTAGCATATCAGGTTTTCAAAACAGGTGCTTTGAATTCTTTACAAATATATTGGGATACATTTGTCTGTTGCTGCAAACTTAGAGTGGATAAATTGTGTAAAATTTGATTTCTCCTCCATCTAAAAAAGAATTATCTGAGAGAAAACTTAATAGCTTGTAAATATCAATTTCAAACATAATATAAACGAAAAGAATGTTTAGCTCTTTCTTTATTACCCTCTTACAATTTCTGTAGTTCAAATAAGCTTTTAATTGAGCCAATGCATTTGTACAAAACACTAAGAGCTTTTTATATTGAATTTCATACCAGACTGTATGTTTGTTTTTCCTAATTTAGATTTATGTTAAACTGTTGAATTCTCTTCCATTATAAAAATCTTTCCAAAAGAAGATGAAAATGATACCTCTTATCTTGGTTTGAGCATCTTTTGCTATAGTTATTGCCCTCTACATTTCCGTTTCTAAATTTGTGTTGCTTACTACCAATTCTGAAGTTTCTGTGCAAATTAAACCTGTCAGCTAGCGTATGTCAGGCCTTGATTAAAAAAAAAATAAATCAAAAAGCCTCCCTAGAAGGTGAACCTGGTAATTGAGAATAGTAGGTGGAGAAACCAATTCAATTAAGAAGGGATTGACCAGCCTGCCCACGGTTATGAAACTAGAAAAATGATTTTTTAATTGAACTCTAAGTGATCCCTCCCTAGAGAGGGGCTATTATGTGTTCAGGCAGGAGACAAGCCCAGGGCTGTATCTGGCCGTGGCTTTGGCATCGTGTTGGAGCCCTGCTCCCCGAGGGCTGGGCGCTGGAGCCGCAGCGGGGCTGCAGGGTGCAGGAAAAAAGCCATCAGCAGGGCAAGGCTGTTCCACCAAGGGCTGCTTTAGCCACCCGACTCAGGCACCTGATTCCTCTGCTGTCGGGCAGACTTGCAAATATCCCTTTTATGGGTTTCAGGCCTTGGATCTGCAGGGAGCAGTTACTGCAGCGTGCGAGAAGATGCTCGCATGAGTATAAACGAGAGCGGAGGCAGAGCTGAGCAGCGACAGGGGCGAGGCTTTCTTTGTGCAGTGAGAAAACCACAGTGCACGAGCAGTGCGTGCATGCTATGCTACCTGCTGGGGAATATGAAGTAAAAGGAAAATCCTGGTTTGAAAGAGCACTCCATGCTGTGGTGTAGCCCCAGTTGGAAGTGCCCTGTGCTGTACTGCTCGTTGGGCAGGGCTCCTAGGTGAAAGCAGCGGTGCCATCGTGGGCACTGAATTGAAGCACAGCCTGCAGCATCTGCGTGCTAGAGGCTCATCATCGCGCACTTGTGCTGAGACAGCTCTGTTGTCAGAGCTCTGAGGGAAGATTTGTATGCAGAGTAGACGCCTAAACCTCCCCGGGCTGGTGGAAAGCAGGAAGGATGACTGACTGCGTGCTGAGCTATCGCAGATAGCCACAGCGGGGACGCAGCAGGGAGCTGGAGGTCGGGGACACATCCACAGCTGCCCTGGCTGCAGCCCTGCTGCCTCCCGCGGCCGCGCCACGGTGCTCCGCGGGGCTGCTGCCCTTGTCGCCGGCTCCCCACCCTACCCAGGAGGTGAACAGGAGAATGAAAGATTTGATTCTCCTTACCTCCGAAGCCAGGGATGATTTTAGTTCTCAGCTGAGATGTTGGTTTTTTTCCTCTAGAAATATTAAAACCCGGTACAATCCTCGTTCTGTGAAGTGCCTTAAAAAATGAATATAAATTTATTGCTACCAAACCCTTAAGACGTGAGGAAGTATTACACAAAATTCCCCTGCTAGTCAGTCTGACAGAAACGTCACCCTGCTGCTGTCACCGTGCCACTGCTCCCACGTTCAGCCGCTGGCTCCGATTCCCCTGCGCCCCGAACCGAGCGCCTGGGCTGGGCCGAGGGAGCTGCGCAGCTTTCGGGGCTGGAGGCAGGCAGGGACGTGGGACAGCGACAGAAACTGTTTTCCTGTGTAGCCCCCAAAGCGTGACATCTCGCTTCCTGCAGGGAAGATAAGGCCTAGCTTGCGTGTGGCTTCGTTGTGCGTTCCACCTGCCCACCTGGTCTTGCTGGGAAATCCTGAAATGAGTTTGGGCTTGGAAGGGGTGGCAGTTGTACGCTTCTGAGGAGGTGGCGGGTACAAAGCACTCGCCATCTCTAGCTAACAGCAGATCTTCACCTCTTTCTTCTTTACAATGTGGAAATAATGTGGCTTGAGGGTGCTTCTCCTGCCTTATCTGATCGCACTTCGTTGACTCCAGCAGTACTGTCAGAAACGAAATCCTGAGGAGTTCTTCAGTCTTTTGATTTCTTTTGACTTTTTGTTTTTTATTAAGCCATGAACTGAATGCTAGTGGATCTTCGTAATTCATTTGACAAAAAGCCCGAAGCCTTATTTTGAAATTACTTATTTTTTTCATCAGTGTACTGCTAGCTGGCAGGGTACAGAATGTTAAGCATGAGGAAGTATAAAGAACAGAGGAAATATGTGTTCCTAATTGAAAGGAACCCTCCCTTTTTCCCTTGAAAACCAATCCCTGCTGCTCCTCCGTAGGCAGGCGATGTTCTCAGTGCGACTGCCGCAAATGCGTCAGAGCCCGAGCAGGCGGAGGAGCGGCCGCACGTGCCACAGGTCGCCGAGCCCCAGGCAGGGAATCCAAACCTGCCCTCTCTGGCCCAAGCCGTGGCCCCCGGGCAGCAGAAGGCAGTCCCAGGTTTTGTATCTGCTTCGAAAGGAAGCTCAGCTCTTCTCCAAATCAGGTTGCTTTGCAGATTTTCAAGCATCTGCTGGAGCTATTTTGAGAAGAGCTTCCCAGTGCTTCCATCTCTTTGCCTGAGCTTGGCTTTGAGACAGGGCGCTCGGCACCTTCCACCGTCAGATTTATCCTCAAATCCCCGCTTCAAATTCTCAGGTTATTTTTGCAGCTTACTCTTGCCACGTTTTCTTAAGTCAAAATTGACATAAAAATTTAACCGGTTAAGGAAAAACACATAGGGCTTGGCAAACAGGTTCTACAGAGAAATTCTAAAAAGTGATATTTTTTTTCCACAGTGATCACGCTTCCTGTGTTCTTCTAGAACAACAAAAAAAAAATTGAAGTTTTAGTGTAGGAAGCAGGAAGTGCTGAGACTCCCCAAAGGGACTTAGTTCTTGTGAAATTTGTGTTCCAGCTTTATCAACCAAAGGGACATAAACCACAGGCTTCAGCGGTTAATTAAAGCCCCAGCTAAGTCATTTTCATCTTTCTTGTCGGTACGCATGACTGCTGGGGAGCCCATGATGGAAACTAGACTAGCCCCTGGAAGGTTCCCCCCATCAATATTTCTCAGTATCTGTTCATACTGCTCCTTGATTCTGTCTATCCTACACATAGGCTGCCATTCTTACAGCCTGCACAGGACAAGCATGGTCCAGGGCACTCTCATAGTTAAAATGCCATTTTTCACCTTAAGGATTTGCAGCCCAGTTTGGCAATACCAGGCCAGAACTGGGAGGAAGTGAACAGAATTGGGAAAGCGTAAGACAGGAACAGAATCTTGCATTATTAAATGGAAATCCTTTCTCTGTGTTTGTTTTCCTAGCTCGATTTTTAAAAATATCTCATATTTCTAAAGAATGGTCTGTGGTATTTGCAGAATTCTGTGCTATTCATGTACTTTTGAGTGTAAACATATCCTAATTATAATGTGGCCGGCTACTGTGCAACGGCGTATTTTGTGTGCTGCAGCACAGTGAAGATAAATAATGCCGTTCTGAGCTGCAAAAGAGATGAAAGAGCTGTAAAAATAGCATTTGCAGAGCTGTGAAAAATCAGAAACAAGTGGGAAAAATGACTGTATGATTGTATAATATTTCACCGAGAGAACAAATCTGAACGTAAATAATATCTTTATTTGTTGTGTCCCATTTCCCCCACCCAGCCCTGTGTATCATCCAGAGTGGAGGCAGACGCAGTATTTGACAAGTAAAGTGGGGTGAGAGAGGTTAAGTGAGAGAATAAGCACAGTAGCAGCCTTTTAGTTTGTTAAAACAGATTGCTCATTCAGCTGGCTGTGACGCGGGAGGGAAGTGCATTTCCACTGCGCCCTGTCTGAAGAGGAGATGCTTGACAGCTTCTCAGATGTCTGAGAGATGCCAAACATGCAGCTGATTGCACAGTGCAACAATAGAAATTACTCTGCAGATATGCATGGACCGAGCTTCACATTTGCAAGGCGTGTAAACCAGGGGGTTAGTGCCTCCTTTGTGCTGTATAAATTCTGATGCAATTCAGTATTTGGTGTTATGTTCAGAATCCAGTAACCTAAAGATGCTATCAAAGAAATCCACTGTCCTCTCCTGATCTTGCTTTTTTCCACTTTCACAGAAAATGAAAGAATATCTGGAGGGCAGGAACCTGATAACGAAGCTCCAGGCCAAGCACGACCTTCTTCAGAAGACCCTGGGAGAAAGTGAGTCCGGGCCCTTCTTGCCCCTGCTAGCCAGGCTGGTGTGCTTGCTGCATTAGTCAGCTGAGCACAACTGCCTTGGATTACTGGTGCAAAGTGGACACGTTCATGTTTTATGAATTTATTTTTTTCCAATCTGCATGATGGAGAAGCCAAATGACCTACATGGCTGCTTGATGAATGGCGAACGGAAAATGCTTAATGAGTCACTAATGCACGTCGCTTGTTTGTTAACATGAAGTGGATGCCCGCTCGTTTGTCCTGTCCCCTCCCCATACTCCTGATAGTCTGTATTGGGGTGAACGTTGTCATTTACGGGTTACTGAGTAGTTTAGAAGCATTGCCTCATTAGGCTGGTCAGAAGTTTCATTTGCATGGCAGATGAGCTGCTTCTCGCCTCTGTGGTTCAGTCCAGACCAAGGTAACGTGTGTGAGCATGGGCTGTTGTAGGGAGCATAACAAACAAATTTCAGATTATGTAGGATATGTTACCTGTCTGCAGGGCATGAGGCAAGGGGCAGCGGCCAGACTTGAATATGCATTTGCTGTTAGTGTCAGAACAAAGGAAAATTTCTTTCCCTTCATGGTATGGGCAAATCCTGTTGGCCAAACACGCTGAAACTATGCATCCAAGTTTCCATAGAAACCTGTCTGCCTCGTGTTTGCAGAGGAGGTTTAACAGCCTAAATGTCAGGTCAAAAAACGGCTCAACTCATTCCTGGGTTTATAGGCCAGAGCGAGGGCTCGTGTTTTGTTGTGTAACTTAACTGGACTCCCCACAGTTTATGGTGTGTAAATCTTCTGAATGAAAACTTAAACAGCATGTGGTCTTTTAAGCGCTTTCCTTTCAGTTAAAAAATGTACTATAAAAATAAAATAGTTATTGCTGCAGTAATTAAGAGCTTCGTGTTTATCAGACCTGAACCGCTACAAGGTAAGGAAGAACATTGTCACCTCGTCGTGCATTGTCGGTTCAGGTTCCTCATCTCCGTCTGCCCTGTAAAGAGGGTGGATGAAGCCAGAGATCTGTGTCCTTAGGGTATTTTTCTTCTGCCTCTGAATATCTCCAAATGACACCCGTGCTGCCCCTGTGACTAATCACATTCCTGGATCATAGCTGACCTCTGCATACCAAGGCCTATTTCCTCTTAACCTGCCTGCCCCTTGAACTGAGCTCAAGCTGTGGCGGGGGGAAAAGAGGAGGAAATTAAAAGCGATTCCTATACTGCTGTGTAGGTTTAAAGGCTGCTTCTGTTTTTGTGGGGTTGCTTTGCAATACCAGGGCTTTCTTAGTCACCCTGTGAAGGGACCCAGTGTGTGTCAGGCTGAGCTCCAGCAGTTTTCTGAAAAAATCACTCCCGTCATCTGGGAGATCAAAAGGAGCTGAGCGAGGGAGGTACATTTCATCTCCAAAATCAAGCGAGCAGGTTAATGGTATGAACTGGGACCCTGCCTAGGCTTATTCATAAAATGTCACTTAAATGGGAAATGGGCAAATAAAATTCCTTTCACAAGTCCCAGGAGCATGTTTAGAAGCTTTGCTGAAAAACGTGCATACAGCTGCGTGTCTTCGGTCCCTGGAAGGTTTGTGGGTTTTTTAAGATTTTTGTTCTTCTTTGCCCCATTCTCAGGTGACATTTATTAGTCCTCTTGCAAATTACCTTAATCTAAAGATGACAAGTTCCAGTAATAAAAATAGCAGCAAGTCTTCCCATCTACAAGTAATTATGTCCCTGCCTACTGTACACATTTGTCACTGTAATGTAGGAGCCCCTTGATGTTGCCTCAGCCATGTAATTTATATATATGAATATTCTATGATGGAAATGGGACAGATGGCTGGAAATTCTGCTTCAGAATAACATTTTCATGTAAATTATGCACTGTTTTGGCTTTACGTGCGGAGAGGAAAGTAGCTTTCAAGATGCGTTCAACTAATTGTCAGCCGTCGGCAATTAGACGTTTCCCTCCTTCATTCTTCCGTCTCCCCAGGAGCAGGAAGACATTGTGGGGAAGGTGGATTTTCAGCTATTGTAAAATCAGTATGGTTTCACTGATGATGATCTGGCCGGTACAATTCCCAAAAGCACATACTAGTTTTCTGTCTCTTACTCCTTGCTGTGCTATTTTAAAACGCTGCCTGCGTTAGCAGTAGTTGTTAGCTTGGCTGCTTCCTCACAAACCCAATGCAAGTTAATGGAACGTTTTTATAAATATGTTTGTGGAAAATATCATTAAACGTCTGCCTCCCAAAATAGCCTAATGCTAGCACGTTCGTCTGTGGGCTAACAAATCTGTGAATGTTTCCAATCTTGCTGAGTGGCTTTATAAAGTATAATCTCTCTCCCTACCAATTCCCCTGGGAAGGGGGGAGGCAGGGAGAGGTTGACAAGCCCAGTTTTTTGGCAGGAGAAGTCAACAATTAGAGTGTGCAGGGAACCAATTTTCAAAAACAATACTTTCCAAAGAGTCCTCGGGCAGCCCGAGCTGCTTTCTGCATTTCCTGGGCAGCTGCGGAGGAAGACGGGCTCCGGTGGTCCCCTGGGCAGGGGACAGCCACGTCCAGCCCCCCGCCTCTGGCTCTTCTCCTTCCCCTCCTTCCCAAAGTGGCTTTACAAAGCAGCCAAAGGTATTTTCCTGTTCCTCTCTCTAATGCTGTATTTTTTTCATCTTCCCCACAGGTCAAAGGACCGACTGCTCCCTTGCCAGGTAGGTGTGGCTCAAGGAATCGCTTTTTAAGGAAGATCTGCTGCAAATTCATTGCTGCTGTAGATTGGTGGCCAGCTCAGGACATGCATGAGTTCGAAAAAGATACTATATAAAAGATAATATATAACCAAATTCGTGCTAGTTCATAATACTTTTTCTCATCCTGGTACATCCAATCCAGATCAGGAAGGAGATGGGCACGAGTGAGAAACTGTTTAATTTGGCACTGTCATCCAGAGTATTCTTTGAACTAGGATTTTAATAGACAGGTTGCTGTTCCTGTAGGAGCAGTGGGCCCAGGGAATGCAACGTGTGCAGGGCTGAGCACTGCTGTGAGCCAGGGAGGAGAAGGCGATGCCCAGGGCCTTTTTGCTCTGTCCTGGTGATGTTCTTGCTCTGCCCTGGAACTGGATTGCAGCAGTGCAGAGGCCCTGGAAAATTAACTTCTCATTTATAACTAGGACCAATCACAGAGCAATAACTAACCTTCTCTTGGTGGGGTTTTTATAAAACATAACAAATCTCCATCTCCAAATTGATGGATTCAAGCAGCTCCACTGGGCACGAGGAGCTGGAGCAGGGGCTGTGCATCATCCTGCCGGTTTAACAAAAGGAAGGTGATTACTGCTGATCCAGAGTCATTACTACTTTTCAAATTCCTTACAGCAAAGCAAAGTTGACAGGTCCTAATTAGAGCCTGACGTCTGTAATAATAAAATATTATTCATCATGAAACAATTTTAAATATCAAAGAATCATTACTGCTAATAGTTTAAAATAGACCATATTGTCTGTGACAGCCCATGGAATCTGTTTTTTTTTTCATTCAGTGTTTTTGATTTTTTTTATAAAAGGAATTTCCCCTGAATTAACACATTGTACAGTCTTTTTAAAAATCACAGTTCTAATCACCTTATTTATAATTCAGCAGCCATCTGCCCTTGCAGGGAATTGGCTTGAATGAGGGCCTTTCTACCATTATCTCTCATGCTTCATTTTTACCAGAAACTATAGGAATTTTAAACCTCATTAATAAATTTTGCAGGGGAAATCCTGGCAAAGGAAGGCTTCTTGCTTTTTTTTTCTACCGTTCTGTCTATCAACATAACTGAACGAGACCATCGTGGTTTAAACTGGGATGGCTTAGCCTGGCTGGTGCATGCTGGAGTTTGAGGGGTTTTATTTATTTATTTGAAGTCTCTCACGAGCTGTAACAAGGGATCCGCAGTGACAGTTGTTGGCAGCACAGCAGGAAGGCAGCCTGCTCCCACCTGCTTCCCCCCTTCCGCAGCGTGGCTCTTCTCGAGAAGTGCTCTGAGCAATTTATAACAAACTCCATCGCGAGCGAGGAGCCGCATAGAACAGGTTTCCATATGGTTGGAATTAAAATGTCAAGGGTAATCTTTTGTCAAAGCAGTGGACTCCCTCGTGTCTGTTTCAGGTTTTTAGTGATTTAAAGTCGCTTAAAATCTTCTGAAGTTCCAGGAATTGAATGAGACTAAGTCAGTATGATTGACTCGTATGTCTGACTCCTTCCCTCCTCCAAAATCAGCGTGGTTTGGAATACCAAACGAGCAAGAACTAAAGTAGTAGAGGATTGTCTTGACTTTTTCTCTTCTCTGTTTTTCCTCCTGCACCGACTGTTCTGATCTCATCAGCGGCAGACGCAGCTCCACGATAAGGAAGCAGGTAATAAACGTTTGCTTAGGTAATGAGGCAGGGGTGCGTGTGTGTGTGCGTGCAGGTGAAGACAGTTGGAAAACAGGAGTGTTTTTATCCTTCCCTCCTTTCCTTACATCAGCCATTTCGTTCTTGTTTAACTGGAACTAGTGTCTGCTAATTCAGTAACTGAAATCAATAAACACGGAACCGCAGCCTTGATTCGTTTTCTTTGACAAAATTTTAAGACGATTTTATTCCGTCAGTGGTTTGGAGAGATCTGGAACCAAAATAGCCAAACAGCCTTGAGCTGTCTGGACAGTCGTGGTTTATGGGCTTCATGCTGTTGTATTTTTTTGTCTCCTTTCCCTTTATTTCCTCTCTGGAATGCTGTTAAAGCAGCACCTGCTTGCTTGTGCCTTCTTGGAACAAAGACTTAAAACAGCAACGCCTTGGTTTCCTGGCTGTAGTGGATAATCTATTACTTTTTAGTAATGTGCTTCTTTGAAATAAGGGAAAAAATCTAACATAGTAGTTCGGGAATCCCAGTCTTCCTGTTGCCTTTTGGCTGTTTTTTTTTCCTTTTTTTGTTTTTTTTTTTTGGGTAAGCTGGCCAGACTTGCAGTCTTGGAGCACATTACGCTCTGGGTTTTTGGATGCTTTGAGGAGGTTTGCATTCATCACCAATTATTGCAGTGAGTCCAGATGAGAATTTCTAGTCCTGTTTCTAAAAGATAGTCTTCTGCTGCGTGTAATTCTGTCTATTTCTACATGGTTTGGGGTGGGTAAGGTAGGTAAAGGTGCTTCCCTCCTCTCTGTAGAGGCAGGAGCCGAGCAATGCGGCTGTGCACATAAAGTGAACCCCACCACCCCATCCCACCTTCTAGTTGAAGGTATTGCTCCTCTGTAGTGGTTGAATTAGTATTTCACAACTGTGTGTTCTGATCTTTTTTGCCATCGCTCTGCGTTCTGACTATTCTCTTTTTTTCTGTGCGTGCAGGATTCCACGCAAGCCATTCCCCTGGTCGTGGAGAGCTGCATACGATTCATTAGTAGACACGGTGAGTTTGTGGACAAAAAGTATCCTGTTTATATCACCATTCATTTCATAGAAATAGAAGCCTTCTGAAATGCTCCGAGTAACTTGGCACATGATGCTTACTCAGAATAATACTAGAGACTGCACGAGAAAGAACCTTGCACT
Source organism: Anser brachyrhynchus (assembly GCF_964034855.1). Lineage (NCBI taxonomy): Eukaryota > Metazoa > Chordata > Aves > Anseriformes > Anatidae > Anser > Anser brachyrhynchus. Next base: position 2,352,807 of record NC_137720.1, on the reverse strand, counting down.
GACTTTTTGGCTGTGTTCTTGGTATTGTGTGTGTGATTTTTGCAAATGGTTACTGCAAATAACTGACACTAAATATGGAGCAATAAGTTGTCCTTCCAACAATATCACTTTTGTTTCCTCTGAAGTAAGGTTCCCATCCTTAAGTACCACTCATGCCTCACCTCCCGTCACCTGCTTTGGGGTCTGAAATGTGGCCTTTATCAATAATAATTATGCTTTTCCTAGAGGAGGAGGAATGCTCCAAGTGTTTGAACGTAGGAGGTCAAGTAGTCAATTTAGTGCTTGCTTATTGCCGCAATGAGATGATTTATCCGTGTTTGACTTTGACTTCATAGCCTTGAAAGCTGTGAAAGATTCTATAGGTTTATTTTAATTTGTTTTCATTTTTAATCAATATCATCTGTTAGTAGCATGTGAAACAGCTGTTAATTAACATATGTAGAAGGAGGTTGAATTAATCTTCATTAACCAAGACATAGAGCCAGATAGCAGGTCCTGTTTCATTTTCCTTGTTTAATTACCATTTCACTTTAGAAACAATAATCTAGAGTCCCATTTTCATCATCACCTGGAAGAACCAACTGCTGTAAGCCTTTACTAAGTTCGTAATTGGACATTTGCTAGAGAAATCATCGAAACCACGTTGCAATGTAAACCAAAGCATGATAATACAGTGCCATCAGGAGATTTTATTTTTAGAAGCTTATTGCTGGTCAGCGGGGCTGGCTTAGGTCATCAACAGAAAGATTTTCCAACAAGCTCAACTGATGTCTGCACGGAATGTCACATCATGGCCTAAAAGTGTAGTTTGGAATTAAAAGGAAAGTGCTTTTAAACGACAAATACACCTAGAGAGAAGAAATCATAAAACTGACTGCCTGACACAATTATATTGCAGGAAATAATTTGGTTGGAGGCAGCCTGAGTGATGTTTGGCCATGTTTCACTGTGTAGGTGTGGGATGTGTGTCATTCTCCTCCTTGCTTCTCTGTGCTTGGGATTTGCTTTTCCCTGTTGCGTGGCTGTGTGTCAGAGCTGCTAGATGCAGCCATATACTACAGAGGTTTCATGGCATTGTGATTAAAACAGTAGCAGAAATTGAGAGGAATAGCAGGGCACAGATGCATTCAAGAGAGCTTATTGGTTTATAGCCATCGTTATAAATAAAGCAGAGACATTGCAACATTCCCTGTTACAGAAAGCACACAATTAAAAGGCTTGAATGAATACATGTTGATTTTCCAGCTGTGAAGACTACTTTGCTCATTATTTGAGCTGTGGCAGTTGTTGCTCGTCCTACACATAGCAACAGAATTGTTGCGATGGCAATATGTTGGAACGTCTTGCCTACTTGATAATTGGTTTTCATGACTTTGCTCATACCAGCATTTTAGTGGGAGTGTCTCAAAGACTGTCCTGGAGCCCTAGATATCGGGTCATGCTGGAGGAATTAAATGTTTCCGTTTCAATGGGCTGATTTGCCCTGGGCCTTTGTGGCATCGCTCTTGAAAAGTAAACTGCTTCATTGTGCAGTTGGCCATATTTTACTTCTGGCTGATGTATTGTTAGCTTATGGCTTTCTCTGGCTTGTAAAATCCTTGGGGATCCTTCAGGGTAAAAGATGACAGGCACGACTGCTACATCTAAGTTATTCTGTCAATTCGCTAGGAAGGGCTAATATGTTTTCTCATTGGTGCCAAGCTCTGTTTTTACATACTATGTATGTGCTTGGACACATTAGAGAAGATGGCTTTTCGAAGAGGGTGCTTTTGTCTGGGTTTGTTTCCTTTATCATATATAATGAGGGTGCCAGCTGGTTTTATGCCTCTTACCAACATCTCTTTCTTACTGTCTCCCAGGTTTGCAGCATGAAGGAATATTCAGAGTGTCTGGGTCACAAGTCGAAGTGAACGACATTAAAAATGCATTTGAGAGAGGTAAGGAGGATCTGTTCCATTATCTCAGAAATTATTGCCAAATGTATTAATTCGTGTAAGTGTTCCGAAATGGCATGTTTTGAATGCAACTTGTGTTTTGTTCCTTCAGATTTTGTTTCCTAAGTGGCTGTAGCCCAAACACTTCTCTAGTGCTCATTAACCTTGAACGCTCAGCGTTGTTTGGCATTAGGCTTTATATCTTGTAGGCTGTCTGTATAATAAATATTCTGAGCTCAGTCCTCTCTCATGTCCGATAATTTATTGATTATATGCAGCACTAAAGTATATAGGGAAATTCATTATTGGATGTAACTGTGTTTTTCTACCTATTTCCCTGTACCCTCTGCAAGCTCTTTGTGAATAGACCGGCTGCTGGAGAAGGAAATTTTGTGTATTCCATCTTCTGGTGGCTTGGCCACATTTAAATATCAGCAAGGGAGAGAATAAATTTCAAGACACAGTAAGCTTGATATGTAGCTTTTAATAGATTTGATTTTCTATGTAAAGAACCATTCCATACAAAGGCAAAGAACGGCTGGGAGCCTCCTGACTCATCAGCTTCTAGCTGGGCTGTTCGCCCTAGCAGAGCAGGTTCAGAAGAGCTTGCTCTTTAGATAATCCTGCAGCCCCTTTCCCCACTTGTACTTGGGTCACTGAAGACGACAGGGCTCATGTTAATTCTCTGAATACATTACTCTGAAAAATACGGTCGGTATGTTTCTGTGCTTGCTGTTGGGAGAGACGAGCAGTAATTAATTAAGCATAGCAAGTTTATTTTGCTTTTGGGAAGAGAGGAGTTTAATGGATAACGTGGCATCTAATTTCATCTGCCTTTGTCTCCATGTATTTGAGAATTAAAATCTTCAGGAACAGAGCAGGCAGAAATGTGTATCATGGTCTGTGAGTAGAGACTTGATATGAGACTGAAAGACCCCTTTTTAAATGAAGGAAGTACTCATTGTGGGAAAATAGCCACTTGTTCCAGCACTAACATGCATAAATAGAGGTGATTTTTTTTTTTGCTTCATCTCACTTGTCTTTGGAAAGCGTATGATATACAGAACTGACAAAGTTAACAATAATGTCTCTGCAGTTTATTACCTCGCCCAGAACCCTTGGTGGCAGTTAATATCAAGGATAATGCTCCAGTTTATAGTGGCCCATTTATTATCCAGTGTGTTATTAAGATAATAGGCAAGCTTTGGTAATTCCAGTCACATAATGGATATATATAGCTTCAATTTGAGGTTTGCCCCATCATTAAATCTAATTATATCTGGTAGGGAGTTTTCCATAGGGAGCAACTCCTTAAGTGGGCACCTTTTTTTGGTGATACAGGCAAACAGTAGCATACCTACAGTGACAAATTATTTGTCCCAGAAACACTCCCTGCAGTTCAGCATGAGGTGTCTGTCCCGCTGAGCCTGGTATAAGATGCTCGTTGGCCTCTTGCACGTGCACCGAATCAGCTGAGCTCCAGTTGTGAGTGTGCACGACGACATACAGGCTCCTGCACCCGTGCCCCATTCCCTGCGGTGGTGGCTCTGTGGAGCTCACACCCTACCAAAATATCTGGAGCACCTCTGTGGGGGCGTGAGCCCGTGTCAGACCGAGCTGGCTGGTAGAAAGCTACCCCAGGTCCCCTGAGATGCTGTCAGAGGCTTCCCTTCCTGCTGCTGTCTGCAGGGGAGCTCTCCCTCTGCTGATTTTAGTTGGAGTAGGTGGGATCGGCGTTGTGCTGCATGAATCTTTTTCTCCAGCTGAGTTGCATCCTTCCAGTCTGATTCCTTTCTCCAGTATTCTGATTTTTCTTGCCTGTTTCTTTTTGCTTGGCACGAAGGTGAAGATCCGTTGGCTGGGGACCAGAACGACCATGACATGGATTCGATAGCAGGAGTTCTGAAGCTCTATTTCCGAGGGTTGGAGCACCCTCTCTTCCCCAAGGATATCTTCCATGATCTGATTGCCTGTGTCAGTAAGTATACGAAGATCTAAAAAGAAATGAGATTTTTTCCAATCTCATCTTCCCTTTTTTTTCCACTCTTTTCCACTTTTTCCTGACTCCAAAGTAAGTCTTTATGGCTTCTGAGGTGGGCTTTGCGCTGCACAGGTGTCATTAGCTAGAGGCTGGGCAGTTATCTGCTTACAGCCATCCTTATTCTGGTAGGATTTTTTTATAGAAATGAACAAGGAGATAGAAATGAACAGATTTTAAGGGCTGCATTGTGGATTTTTCTGAGACAGTGCTTTGCGACGGTAATTTTTAAAAAGAATAAAATAGAAACCTCCACTTCTGGAAAAATAATCTTTTACGACCTTTCATCAGGAGGTGTCAGAAATGCATTCTTGGAAATGGGAAGCATCTCCAGGAGGGTTTCTGCCCAGTCCTTTCCCTAAAGTTAACGGATACCCTGGCTATGTGTCTACTGCCATGCTCCTGCGTGCTCTGTTTAGCTAGCAAGGCAGTAGTCGTATACCTTTTAGCTTCGTGACCACGAGGGTCCATCTATTGACTCTTGTTAAAGAATTTCAATCATGAGGGCGGTCACAGTCCAGTTGTTAACATTTTTTATTGTTTTTTAAAGCGGTTATGGTGGGCAGGGGGTTGTTTGTGTTTTTGTGCTTGAGCAACCTCATTTTAAATGGCCTGACTATTGCCATGTTGCTCAGAAAGAATGAATGATTCCATTGTCCCAGTCATGAAATAGCTTTTGCGGTAGCAGCCTTTGAAGCAAAGCAGAAGATAACTGCTTCTAAAATGACTCGTGGTTTTCTTCTCCTGATAAATGCATTTACAGAGTTGAATTCACATTATATAAAAAGAAAAATCTGCTTCCAAATAAGTTTTCCTTTCTGAGATGATTTATGCTGCCCACTTATTTCTCAGTAGGCTGCTGCACACAGAGCTTTTTGCCTCACCCCTTAACTATGTTAATTTTCCATTGACTGTTGTACAATTTCTTTTTTAAACACCCACCTTTCTAAGCTAACTTGAATGAGCTATTGTGTCAGAGCTATTGAAAGAGATGACATCCAATGCTCCCACGCTAGGAAGGAGCTTGCAGTGAGGCTTCACGTGTTCAGGGACCTTCGTTGTCAAAGGCATCACGAGCAGGTTCTGCAGCCTTTGTGTTCCCATGCCAGGCAGCTGGTGAATCCAGGAAATGGGCAGACCCTTCCTTGCTGTGCCCCTGCATTGGCTTCCCCTTTTTTATATATATTTTTATTATAAAGACATAAATACATATTTTGCCTAGGACCTATCATATTTTACTGGCTGTACTTGGAGTCAGTGGAAAGTTGTGGCTATGGTGAGGTTGTAACTCTGTGGTGCTCTTTCTTCTTTTCAGCAATGGATAATTTACAAGAGAGAGCGCTTCACATCCGCAAGGTGCTTCTGAACCTGCCTAAGACCACTCTGATCGTAATGAGATACCTCTTTGCATTCCTCAATCAGTGAGTATCCTTCAGAGCGTCATGGCCCTGCTGTATGTAGTGCATACTAAAGGGATAAAGTGTAAAGGGATAAAGTGTAAAGGGATAAATGGCAGAACCAGCCCTGGTGTTGCTGTGTGCAATCTGAGCAACAGTTCAAGGTGCAGGTGTCATTAGCTTGCTATTGCATCTGTCTTCCCGGGCTTTTGAGCCTTGCTGAAATTTATCCTGATATTAATGCAATCTCAAAGGAACTCCAGAAATGAAAGTGAATAATGTGCTGGTAAACTAATCAAAAAGTGATACAAAGGAATCAGAAATTGGGTCCCACACCAGCAAGGAGCAGTGTGTACTAAGTATTGTGAGTGATGGAGAGTGAATGTATTTTTTTAAACTGTCCATCACATCTGGCTGGTTCATTGGACAGCTTGACAGCAAGAAATCAGTAGCTCCCTCCAGTACCATGGTCTTGACACCTGAGGTAGCATAAAAGGAAAAATGTCCTAACTAGAAGTTAGCAGCTTTAAATGTTCTTTCCTTCCTGTTGAGATTGGTAGTGTTGAGACTAAATGCGATGCTGCTGTTCTTCATCATGCTCATCTTCAGAGCGAGAACAAAAGAAAAGAGATTGCATTAAGAAATATTCTAAATCTATATAAGGGGGTTAAACTATAAACAGGGATTTGAGTAGTGCTGGGATCAAATCAATAAGGCTTTTAAAGTCCCTTTGGGGTTTCTCTTTCATTTCTTTGTAAATGCCATCAGTCTGTCATTTTTTCATATGAATCCGGAACATTCACATCCCAGCAAATCAGCTTTAACAGCAGAAAGCCCGAAACAAACCTTCCCCCCTCATCTGTGTTCTCCAGCAGACGATGGTGATGACTGATAATGTTGTTTTCTGTTGTTAACCGTCCTCCCCACTTCTGTCTTCTGCAGTTTATCTCAGTTCAGTGAAGAGAATATGATGGATCCCTACAATTTAGCCATCTGCTTTGGGCCAACACTGATGTCTGTGCCTGAAGGTCATGATCAAGTCTCTTGCCAAGCTCATGTCAATGAACTAATCAAAACCATCATCATCCAACATGAGAACATCTTCCCAGGACCAAGGGAGCTGGAGGGTCCAGTCTATAGCAGAAGTGGAAACACTGAGGATTATTGGTATGATAGATATCACTGAGGAGAAAATGAATGGGTGCATATTTTCTTACTGGTTAGCGTGCTCCAGTCATGCGTTCTGCATTATCTTAAGTCAGTATTCAAGCATCTAGCCTCTCAAATCTGTATCACGCTAGAGAAGATGGCTCTGGTATCCCTGGAGAGTCATCAACTTGAAAAGAAATAAGCTGTTAGTAAGTAGCTATTGACTTCTCCAACCTGTGCCCACTTATCTTGAAGGACAAGGTTGTGCAAGGATTTTCTTGGATATTCTGGTTCTCCTTTTTTTTTTTTTTCTTTTTTTTATTTCCCTCCTGCTTTTGCATTTGCTGCGTGTCTCAAGTGGCCTTTCTTCAGAGGTAGGGTCACTTGCAGCTGAACCTAGAGACCCGTGGCATGGTTTAATTTTCAGGACAGCGCTGGTGGTGGGGGGAGGGAGGAGGGAGGAATGCGAAATCACCATTTCCATCCAGCTTAAAGCTCTGGAGGCCTGGCCGCGTGCTCAGTCTGAGAGCAACATCTGGAAACAATTCAGCCAGCGCGGCTCCTGTCATCTGGGGTGGAAGGTGGGGGAAGGAGAGGAGGTGTTTTCTTTCCTACTGGCCAGGCTGGTCTCTCCCTCTGAAAACGAGGAATGTTAAATTGTGTCCTGCTTCTCCCCCCCCCAGTTCCCTCCTCCATTGTCCCAGGAATGCAAATGATTATTTTCATACACTAAAACAAATATGTTTTAAAATGAAGTCACTCTGGTGACAGAGCTAGCCTTGTTCCCCAGCTTGTTTCAGAGGAGCTCCAACTATCAGCTCACTCCCTGTACGTGCAGCAAGGAGCAGCTACTTTCTGCTAACTGCTGTGTGCAGAAAACTTGCCAGTGCCTCTTTTGGAAAACTTCTATTTAATTTTACCTTTTGTTCTGATATTTTTCATTGATGTTATATATAAAGGAATTGCATAGGAAAAAAAAGAACTTAAGAATTTTTAAAACCATCAAGAAACACATTGACAAGAGTGTTCGTCACGTAAGGTGAAGAGAATAAAAACGTGGAATGTGCAGCACAGCCTCTAGCACGTGTAACACTTGGGTGTACACAACCTCTAGTGTGTGTAGCATCAGTATGTAGGATGCAAAATGTCCTGGAAGGTAATACCACTTTTCTGAGGGCGCTTGTTTTTTTTCATTGCCCTTCCTAACCACTCTGACCTGAGACCCATTAAGCAGAGAAGGGTAGAAGTGAGCAAAGGAGGCTGCTTAATAAAGCCAGGAAGAAGCATCTGGTTCCCATTCGAGCCTTCTCACAGCCCTGGTATTTAGATAGCTGCTAGCGATTGCCCACAGGGCTCCTTGCTGCAAAGCGTGCGAGAAGCAGAGTGAATCTGTTTAGTTTAGCTGATTCATCAGGGAATGAAGTCTGCCGCGTTTGTAATTGCATCGTGCCACTTCGCTGCTCCGAGCCGTCTTTTTGCCTAGGAGCTCGCAAGCGATGCTTTGGCGCTCGGGCTGCTGGGGCTCGGGGCCATGGCTCGCGTGCCCGGGCTCTTGCAGCGTGGGTCAGCAGCTGCCCAGGAGGCTTGGAGCAGCTTGCCTCGGGCAGAGGAGAACAGGGCAAGGTTCAGACTGAAATTCAGGGCTGCGATGCAGGCATCTTTGAAACACTGCCTGGCACTGGGCTGCATCTGCCTGTCTATCTGACGGTGCAGAAGAACGGCTTTGCGTAAGCAGCGTGCTCAGTGCAGGAGCTTGCATCCCGGCAAGCAAGACCGTGGGCGTGCAGGGGAGATGGTGGCGTGGAGATGCTCGGCAGGCATTGCATTCCTCCAGCAGCTACACTGCTTTCACACCGAGCCCTCGGGGTGAAGGCCAGCAGCCTGGCGCTGCTCCTCGCGGTGCTCTGGTGCTCGCATGACGCAGGCTGAGTCGCTGCACAACGCGGGGTTGTTGGTGGGAAGTGCCACGGGAGGCACGGACAGAAAGAGGCATGGATGATAGAAGGAGGCACTCGATTCTCCTCTCTGCAGCACTTGGGTCTCCGGCGTTGGCTGTGTGCGACATTACTTCACAGTCTGCGTGAAACTTTAGCCCTCGGTGCTGTATTCCTCTTGGGAGTCCCTTTTGGCTTTAAGTTCTTCTGTAAACTTTATTAAGTAGCATGAAGGCTTTGCGAGGGATGAGAGGCTGATTCCTGAGGCACTGACTCAGAAGATGGTGGAGAAGCTGCACGTCATGGATTGAGCATAAAGAGACGCCAGAATTATTCAAACATTTTACCCCTTTTTTTCCCTTTTTTCTCCCTCCTTTAAAAGAGTAGGTGATGATGTGGTTTTTAAAAGGGAGAGCGCTGTACATCAGTGATCACTTTTACCATTGTAAGGCCAAACCACAGATTAAGTTATCACTGTGTGAAGAGAAGTGAACATTGCCTTGAAGAGGAGCAAGGGATGGCTCGGTCTGGCACACAGGGGCTGTAGCCTTGTCTCCAGGGACCAGCCAGTCTTTGCTTTACTATTTTTTATTTATTTATTCCAAGAACGTGACCTCCCTGTGCCACTTGGTGCCCGTTGAGAGCTTTTCTTAATGCAAAACGTAAACGAGGACTCTTGGTGTTTCAGGTGCTCTGTAAATAAAGGTTCCAGGCTGTGGGAGCCATTCAGTGGAATGGGCTGGACAATTCGGTTGTGATAAAAGGGGAGGAGGGAGATGACAAACTCAGACCTGGAAATATCACTATGAATTTAGAAATAATTTCCCCCAGGAAGTGGCAGCTATCTCATCAGTCATGTAATGAGCTAATTAGAGCAATGGAGAATACAGCTGGGGGAATAATTCTGGCATGGCAGAGAGGAGCTAGACCCAACATGCCATTGCTGTCTGACTTCTAAACATCTCCAGAGGGCTGGGTTGTAAGATCTGAAGTTAGGCTTTCCTGGTAGCATACAGAAGGTTGACAAAGATGTTTGGTTTATTTAAGCAAGGAAGGGCTTAGCTTGATTGATTTTTACACGCTGGCTTGAGTACATGCAAATGCATCCGTGGAGTTTCTGTCGCAGTGGAACCTGGATATTGACCTCCTAAATGGGTGTTCCTGATTGCCTTTGATTTCTGTAAATGAGGAAACTCGCTTTCCACCAGTGTAAAGCACTGTCTGTTTTTCCTTCTGCTGTAGTGAAAGTCCTCACGGAGAGAGAGCCTCGACGGAAGACTCGGTTCAGGACGTCACGGCTGAGCACCACACCAGTGATGATGGTAGGCAGTGCCCAGTAACTCTCTGGTTAGCTGGTGTAACCTGCTCTGGGGGAGGCAGGGAAGATGGTACCTTGCAGTTAAATCCAAAGTGGAGTTTAAATCATAACCATCATTTGAAACATCACATGCAGCATTTGATGCCAAAGAGTAAAAATAGTCAGGTAAATTCTAAAAATTCCCATTGATCCCAGACCCTTTTAAAGTATCCCTTATTCCAAGGATATGTCACCTTAGCAGCAGGCCTGGGCACACTCGGTGCTGTTTGAGCTCATCTATACCTTAGAAGGGTTTTGGAGTTGGAAGACACAAGGGAAGCACAGAGCCAAAGGCTGGATGTGCTTCAGCGTGCTCTCCCACTCCCCTCTGCGTGTGCCAGGCAATTCCCCGTTCAGTAGCTTTGGCAGGGGAGCTGTGAGTGCCCTAAGCTCCAGCGGTTCTGCTTCACGGAAGCAAACAAAATAAAATGAGAACCTGCTTGGCTTGCCTTCCCCTGGGAGGCAGGCTTAAGGGTAGAGAGTTCTGTGGGTTTCGCTGCTTGATAATTTTTTGGTCTTCCTGGGGAAACTCCCTTCCCCTTCTCGTGGTCTTTTTAGTAAAAAGGGGTGCCAACCCTGAGAATTCCCTGGTATTTCCTAAGGAGAGGGTGACACCACCCTAGTCTTGGGGTGTCTGTTGTTAATACTGCCAAAGCTGCTTTCTGCAATGGGGACAGCTGCACGTGAGCCCCATGCAGAGCAGAGGAAAAGGTTATGGTACTGATGTGAAACAGCAGAGTGCTGACCAACGTGGAAGGACAACTGACCAAACCAGGACAAAAGAGATTTTTCTTCTTGCTTTTTGACCACTTGCAATTGTCTTAAAGTTTTGTGTTGGTTTTACTCGTGGTGGTCTCAGCTGTAAAGGTGGGAGGAAGGTGGCATTCCCTTCGAACAAGGTAGTGTCATTTCTGAGCTGGTCTTCGGTAATTTACTCATAGCCGTCATCCTCCCGTGCTGCTTTTTGCTCTCTCTGCTCCAGCAGTCGCCTAACAAACCTTTCCCATGGCATTGCTGTGCTCCTGCTGGCTTAATGGTGTTCACACACCAGTAACAAAGTAAACACCGTTTGAGCACTGCTAGAAATGCTGGAAAATGAGTTCTCCCGCAGCAAGGTCAATCACTGTCGCAGCGACTCCTCACCAAGGTTGTTGGGAAGAAACACAAAGAATACAGGAATGAAGCATGAGTTTGCTATCTGTGTCGAACGGGGTGTTCTTTCTGAAAAGCTTTAGTTTCTAAAAAATGCACAAAAACATGTCCTTTTCAAGTTTGTACCTAAAGGAAGAGTAATTTCATGGCTGTAATTAAGGGAACCGGGGCTGCAACTGCTCTGGCTAAAATCTGCAGGCTGAAACGCCGCTGGGTGTGCTCTCGTTATTTCTGTGGGGGGGTTTTAGGTCATGTAGGTAGTCGAGAGGACACAGTGATGGGAAAATGAGCAGCCAGAGATTAGAGAGGGACACTGTTTTACAGCCTCTGGAACCGGATCGCGTGGGGCCCCTGTGCAAGGTAAAACTGGGAGGCGTTTTGGATGGAGTTCTGCAACCTCCACGGAATATTCCATAGGAAGCAGTTGGGAGGGAGAGCTTGGCACCGAAGCAGAGGAGAGCGCGGGGCCTCCGTCCCTTCTGCGGGAACAGCGAGGCCTTGTTCCGTGAGGACCCTCCCGTCGTTCTCCTGGGGTTCCGCCGTGTTGCACCTCAGGCTGCGTGTCAGCAGTGCTGACAGTGCCTCGGGTCACTCTCAGGGTTGAGTTTTTTCTCTCTCATTCCGCTTTTGGATGAGACCTTTTGTGAGGCTGGGCCTGGTCCTGCCGAGGTACGGCCTCACCCCAGCCACCTCCGCTGGCATAGCGGGGCTGGCAGGCCGCAGAAGGGGGGATGCGAGCCCCATCACAATCTGCAGATGGGTTTTGAACACCAAGGGAGCACGCAAGACTGCTAAATACAGGGAAATGAACCCAACTTTGGAAGAATTATTTTATGAAGGCTTTCTTAGCTGCCTTACTGATTCTGAGTGGATCTGTGGCTGCCAAGTGAAATAAATGTCTTGGTAATTCCTTTGGGGGGTCTGAGGGCTCAAACTCCCTTGCTGGCTTCAGCCCTTGGGACATGGTGGCCGAGGGGCTCTGCAGAGCCTCTGTGCTGGGCACGGCGTCCAGAGAGGGGAAGAGAGGTCAGAAATGGCTGAAAGACGAGCGTGTCGCGTGTTGGTTTCACTGGCTGCATGAGTGGAAAGATTTTAGACTGCTGCTTTTGTGCACAGGTTCTCAGACTGGCAGGGTTAATTGTTGGGCTTAGCCTTCCCGGTCTTTATTCTCACAGCTTTCTGCTCTGGGCATGAGTGTAGTAGGAAAAAGCTACTGGAAATTAGAGTCTAAAATCACTTCTCTGGATGAAAGCCAGAGTCCTAAAAGGCAAATTGGAAACATAAGAAACCTGAGTGCCGCGCTCATCTGGAACAATAAACACTTCTTAATGAAACAGACGGAATTTACAAAACCGCAGCCCCATCGCCTTCGTAAGTGGAGGGGGACACCAAAAAACAGCATTATTGTATCTTTGAATGTTGTGAAGAAGCTGGCTCCAGAGGCAAAGCAAACAAGAGGGAAGCGGAGCCAAAACCAGATAACCGCGTGCTTTGGGGAGTCTGGAGCAGGGCGGCTATCACAAGCTGAAAACATGGCCAGGCTCTTTTCCCCCTTGCTGGTGGCTGAGAGCTGATAATGGGATTTGTGTGAGGCTGACCACAGACTTACCTGAAACGTGTGATTTGAGAGAATTCAGCATGCCTGGTTTAGTGATGAAGAAGTTCATTGCTGGGGTTCAGCCTGGTTAGACCCTGTGGCCGACTGCTCTCATCTCACTGTGTAACTCGAGTTGTTGATCGGGGCTCCTCGGGCAGCACTCAGATGGATTTACACTATTTATTTTATTTTTCTCTAGCCCAGCTGCTACCTGGGTCAACATTGGAAGACCTAATTCTTGAGCGTATGCCCTCCCAAGGAATATTTTTAAAAGCTGTGGCTGCTGTTTGGTTTTCCAGTCCTTTTTGGCTGGCTGTTGCACTGTAGAAGCTTCCCATAATGCTGGTCGAGATCTCAGGACGAAATGGCTTATCTTCCCTTCCCCAGGAAGAGGAACCATGAGTCTGTTCCCTTGAGAAAGAGCTCTGTTTCCATGGCTGTGGTGGAAAGCTCCTTTAAAGTAATTAGCAGCTGAAGTCCACTGGGGCCATGTGGTTGAGCTCATCTCCATTCCCCTGATACCAGAATAGAATTGGGAGCTGGCATAATCTATATTTGGACTCAACCAATAGCAGATATTATTTTAAAGTCTTAAAAATAATCCACGTGAATTTCATATTGATTTTCCTGAGCGTATATTCTTCCTCTGCATAACATCAGAGCCCTACAGGGACCCAGATCGGTGCCTGGCTGCAAACACAGCGTTGCTGTAATTCTTCCGTGAGCTTTATCAAGGAGGAACCGTCGGGTTTGGGGCGCGTGGCGCAGCTCCGAGCGCAGCCCAGCTGCACACAGCGGCAGGCTCGCGGTGGCTGTGCTGGATGCTGGATGCCTTTGGCAGCTTCCACAACAGCTCGATGGATAGGGCAGGGGTCTGCTCTCCTGGGTCAGGCAAACCTCACAGGCAGCAGAAACTTCCTTCTGAACAGACGCTTAATTTCTGAAGCAGCTTGGAATCAGAGGACGTTTCTCTTCTCGAACGCCGATAACAAATCCTGCTTGCCAGCCCAGGGAGTTTCATTTAGCTGCCTTTCAAAAAGCAGATTTTTGCCTGGGACACGTTACTGCTACCCAGTTCTGATTTATTTTTTTAATAAGGTGCTAATTTTGTCATTGTCATTTCCATCTTTGTACACTTGAATGGCTGTCAGTGGGTTTATGACTTAAAAAATGTGAATGTGTCTATCACGCAGAGATCAGGTAAATGCTGAAATTGCAAGATCCCTAAATATAAATATAAGGATCCCTTAATTTAGGGATTCCCCTCTGAATCTTACTGCTCCCACCCTCTGCTACCTAAAGAAGCAACACTTTATCCTACATCCCATGCTCTCTTCATAAACTGTTTTGTGGTAGGTGTAAACTGTTGACTACTTATCTGAGCCCAGGTGTTTAGTGAATTGTTGTTTATTCCCTTCTATCTCCTAGAGTGTGAGCCCATAGAAGCAATAGCGAAGTTCGACTACATTGGCAGGACTGCACGAGAGCTGTCCTTTAAAAAAGGAGCTTCTCTCTTACTCTATCAGCGGGCCTCAGATGACTGGTGGGAGGGACGCCACAATGGAATTGACGGCCTTATTCCTCATCAGTATATCGTCGTTCAAGACACGTATGTTACACTTTAAGTCCATCTGCAAGATGGGCTTGCCTAAAATCAGGTGTGGAATGGAGTATTTGTGTCAAGGTGTTGACACCACAGGGGGAGAGTTTGTCCTTCAGCCTTCCCTGCAAGGAGGGGATCCTACTGAAACAAGCAGAGCCCCGCACAGGCGTAGGTGTCCACTTACGTTGGAGGTCTTCAGCTTCAGTGTGACATAAAAACTGATCTGGGGCTGCCAGCCTGCTGAAGCTGCAGAGCTGAGATCTCCTAGCTGCTTAAAGACATCAGGCTCTCTCCTTTGAAAGATGTGTAATGATTCTTAAGAGAAAGACGTTAGCACAGTGCTGTAGTCTTGTATGTATGTTACGCAGTGCTGTATTTGAAGTTCGGTGCTGTTGGTCCTGTTTTGGTTGTGATTTCCTTCCCTCCTCCTTCCTAGTGAGGATGGTATCTCTGAACGATCCAGTCCGAAGTCTGAAATAGAAATAAATTCTGAGCCACCGGAAGAAAAAGTGACTGCTAGAGCTGGTGCCAGTTGCCCAAGTGGGGGTCACGTCGCAGATATTTACCTTGCAAACATCAACAAGTAAGAACAGCCTTGCGTTATTTTACTTAATTGTAAAGATCTTGGTGATGAGTCCAGTAAAATATTTTCTTCCCCGAACAACGTTAATGAGCACTTCCACCATTTTTCTGTGCTTTTGCCTCCTCTAACTCACTCATGTTTTGCTGTCCTCTTCTGTCTTTCACTGATGTGGCCAGTGCTTATTTAGAATCCCACTGGCTTCTCTTCCCCGTCCCCAAGTGCCATCTGTTCCTGTTTTCCCAAATATGTTCTCTTTTATAAGCTAAAGAATACCGAGAAACGGAGGGCATTAGTGGAATAAGTCCTTGTAATCGTGTGTTGCCATTCCTTGTTGTGTTCCTGTGGTTTGTTACATCTCGTTTACTCTTAACACGCTTTTTTATGGGGTGGGGGGACAGCCTTTCAGAAACTAGCA
This sequence comes from Anser brachyrhynchus, assembly GCF_964034855.1. Classification (NCBI taxonomy): domain Eukaryota; kingdom Metazoa; phylum Chordata; class Aves; order Anseriformes; family Anatidae; genus Anser; species Anser brachyrhynchus. Next base: position 2,337,648 of record NC_137720.1, on the reverse strand, counting down.
CCACATTTTGTGCTAAATGACATACCTTAAGTCCCACCATCTGGCGTTGCCTGTGACATTCTGTTTCTCCAGCACTTCTCACCTTGGGTTACTAACCATATGCTTGCAGTGAAACAGCACGTCTCCCTGTTGCTCCAACTTTACCTGCTCAATAAGAAATTGTTACCTTAGCCAACAGTCCACTTACCAGCTTAATTTCCCAGATTTTTATTAAGAGACTAAATTTCTTGATCTTTAATTATTTCATGTTAGATTATTCCCCAAATCTTTGATTATTTCATTTCTATTAAAAAAGCCTCACCTCTGTATGTTGTGCAGCGAAGGTATTAATATGATAGTTACAGTTCTATGGGAGTGGATATTTTTAACCTTTAGTTAGTTTAACAGACTGTAGCAGGTCCAAACCTTTAAAGAGGATATATTTCTGTTAATGTTTTTTTGAGCTAATGTCCTACACAGAGCCTGGCCCTTAGTTTATGGGAGTCAGCAGAGCTCTGTTGATATCACTAAAGCTATACTAGCCTGCCTCAGCTTGGGATCTGTGCTTTCTTTGATATTTACTGTATGAGCCATAGAAGTATGCCATGCTGTCAGTTATGGAAAGATTTATATAATGAGCAGACCTTTGCAGCTTCACCATCTGCTGATTTTTGGTAGCATTAAATGTAGTGTTTGTAAGAAGCCTGGGTAATGTCCACTCCAGTATTTTTCCCTTTACTAGGGAAATTGATATTTAGCAATAGTAGCATAAGACTCATTTTGTTGTTTTTTCTTTAGGAATGAATCTTCTGACCTATGTGTGAACAGACTTGGGCAAAATTAAATCAGATGGTTTCGCAATGACAGTTGTGCCACCCACTGAATTATTATTTGGATGCCAAAATCCTACTGGAGTTAACAGTTTCTTGCAGTTATTCATGGGGCTGGTGCTATATATAAATGGATCCTTCCCTGTATAATGGATGCCAAGCTTCAGACCTATGGCATAAAGTATTCTGCTGCGATGGCCTTTGTATAATTCGAATGGAATCATGCTGTCAGACCTCATGGTGCTGGGGTAGAAACTAAATTGTTTGGACCAGCTTTATCCATTTGACATATTTTGGTTTGTCTGTAGCCCTGTATCGATAATACCTCATGGTCCTGCTAAAGCAATGCAAAAGAAATCTCTGTTACCACCAGCAAATACTGGAAACGATCGTTAACCCCAAACTATGGGGTTCTTTGCTTGCCAATCTCTGAAAATAATAACTTGATGCCTTGGGCCAGGAGCTTAGTAGACTTATACTGTGTCCTCCAGTCAAAAATTGTAGCTCTGCTCTTCAAATGTAATAAAAACACATCATCAAAACCTGTTGATGGCACAGAGGGTTTTTTTTGTTCAAATATAAAAGATTTACTTCATGACCAAGTTAATTACATTCCATCCAAGCTTTCTGTTTTTGGTATGAATGTGCACAGCTGCCAGACTCGTGTTATTAGACGTGTTAAATGGAATGGTTTATAACTTTACTGTTTCAGAGTGACTCCTAAAAACCTGGGTGTATTTGTAATCTGGGCATCTTTATGTCTCTTCCCATTGTCCTCTGTGTTGTTTTGGGGGGATATCTTCAAAGCCCGTTACGTGTTTCTGCTTTTATTGACTTGTTTTGCTTTTGTGACTGAAGGCAAAGAAAGAAACCAGAGTCAGGCAGCATCAGAAGAGCCTTCCGTCAAAGTGACAGCCATGGACTAGGTAGCTCAATGGCAGAACCAGCCTCCCCAGGAGCCATAGCCGGTTCCAGACCCTCATCTCAGCCCATAATGAGCCAAAGTCTTCCCAAGGAGGTTCCAGACAAATGCTCCATCAGTGGCCACGGCAGCCTCAATTCTATCAGCCGACACTCATCTCTGAAGAACAGGATAGACAGCCCGCAGATCCGGAAAACTGTGACAGCAGGGAGGTCAAAGAGCTTCAACAACCACCGGCCCATGGACCCTGAAGTGATTGCACAGGTAAATGGGAGAGCTTTGCCTTCAGCACTTTTCTTTTACAGATTTGAAGGATGGTGGTGGATACAAGTAAATGTTACAATGCAAAGTCCAAACTGATTTCCTATCCCTTCCCTTCTAGCAATGCAATATTATCTTATTACACTTGAGTTTAATCTTTCAGCCTCGCTTTGTGTTAGCCGCTGAGACTGCTTTCATGAGTGAAGTTAAACAGGCAGGTCCTTGCTCCATAAAAACTTGGCCCTGTTCATTACTCAGAATTCAGTTTCAACAATAAAAATGTCCACTTCAGAAAGTTACACAGATTCCAAAGCTGTCAGCAAAAAAATTAAACAATCATAACTTCAAGACATGAGAAAAGTGAAGTATTTAGTGTCGATTTTAAATTCTTCTGTCAGTTGTGCGAACTTGCCTGTGGTTAGACATTGGAAGCATATGTAGTAGTACAGTCAAAATAACAGCAGGCTGCTGAGTTGTATGGTGCTCACAGTGCCATCTTTATACGCTTGCAGGGTCCGGTGTGATTAGAAACCAACTCTGAATGTAATACTCCCCTAGATTTCATTAGTTATTCATTTAGGCAAGTGCCATGAAATGGGGGCAGGCTACCAAGGCATGTACAGCTGCACTTCAACATCACAGCGCTCTGCGTTGGGACTAACTCCACGTACTGACCGTGCAACAAGGAAACAGTCTTCTCAAATTCTTCCTGTGCAGCTTTAAGGGAAAGCTGTGCTTATTATTTTTCTTAGTCTTCGCTGGTTTTGACGCAGGCTAGTCTATTACACATTCTTCATCTCTGTGCAGCGCACATCTCCGCACAGAACCTGTTGCTTCCCTGAGTTTGTGACCGTAGGCTGCCACAGCAGCGACCTGTTAACAGAAACACAAATGGCGTCTTTGCATCTGCACCTCGGTGACTTCACAAGTAGAGCAGAAAACAATTGACAGTCGGACGTATTTGAAAAAATGACAGCTACTAAAGGGGGGAATGATGTAAATGTTGCAGATTCCCGTGTTCTCTGAAGGATCTTCCCTTTCTCCTGTTCCCAAGAGTTAGATGTGTCTGCACATGTATGCTTGCTATACCAACTGTTTTCAGTATGTGATGGATCTATCTAAAGCCAAGGAATTCCTGGGTCTCAGATTACAAAGTCAGCTCCGGGGGGACCTGACTTCTTCGCCTCTTTTCATTCAGCAGTCTGTAGATTTCTAAAGATGTGGGGAAGAGATGTGGAAAAATTAAACTGCGTTTTTATTCACAAGACAGCAACATCAAGTAATAAATAAGGTCCAAATAAAAATCTGCAACATTCTGATAAAAAGATGTGTTTTGGCCTCCTGAATATCTTTACCCCATATGTTCCAGTGGAATCATAATATACAGTTCTTGTCTTCATATTTCATTGTCCTTCCAAGGCTTTGGTTGACATAAATCAGTTTTTGTTTTTTCAATCAAGCTCTAACTGAAGTTGTTCTGTCTCTTCTTCCTGCCAGAACGTTAAGTCCATTGTTTTCACTGGAGAAGTCTGGGGAGGAAAAAAGAAGAAGGGGGAAGGGGGCTGGGGAGACCTGTGTTAAATTAGTTTTTCTTAGCCCTGCAGTATCTGTTCTAACACCATCTAACAATGATCATGCATTTTACATATTTTTCCCTAACTTCATAAGTAAAATCTGCCTGGCCTCAAGATAGACTTGGAGGTGTCGGATTTCTGTCTCTGGTTTCTTCCACCATTCCTTGACTGATTTACCTTCCCCACCCCCTGAAAAACCTCTAAGGAAGCTAAAAAGCTGCAGCCAAACTGTGAGTCACAGAAAGGCTAAGCTCCTCTGCTCTCCAGTGAGTTCTGTGCACCAGTGGGCTCTGCAGGCAGGCTCCAGCAGACATGTAGGTCCTCATAGAGCCGAGAACAAAAAAGCCTATCTTTTTTTAAATAACAAAGGTTTTTTTGTTCAGTTGTTAATAACTGTAATATTTTATAAGAGGACAGAGAAGTGTCAACTTGAGCTTCTGTGTATGTTTCTGATACTTCTGTGTTTTTTAAAACATTAAAGTTTTGCGTCCCATGTAGTACCGCTCCGGGAAAGTAAGGCTGCTTGGGCGGCAGGGAGACTGATGGGGCAACATCACACGAGGATTTCGGCACTCAGTGTGGCCCATCAGCAGTGTCAAAATCATCAGGCCCTTGTTTCCCGTTCTTTAAGAGTTTGCTCTCCTGAATCTCACCTACCCATTAAAATACAGGAGTGGATCCCAGCATTTTAACAGCATGCTTTTGTGTTCGTTGCTGCACGTTGGGCTTGGAGTCAGCTTTGAATTCCAAGCAGCATCTGGAAACCCTGGGATCAGTAAGGGACTAGATGAGCATCAAGAAAGTGTTAGCGATTATATTTTGTTCCCTGCTTTTTAACTTCAGTATATAATGGTATGTAGCAAGTATAGTTTGTCGTGAGTTTTACTTTGGCACCTGAAGGTCATCGACCGGCTAATTGATTTGAGCATTGGTGTTTACAGTCTGAAAACAAATATGTAGTTCTTCAAGACTGACTTTCATCTCTCTATTTATGTGTCTGGCTTCTGTGACTGACTCGGTTTCTCTTTTGTGTTTGCAGGACATTGAAGCTACAATGAACTCTGCTCTGAACGAGCTGCGGGAGCTGGAGAGGCAAAGCAGCGTCAAGCACGCGCCAGATGTTGTCCTCGACACCCTGGAGCCTTTGAAAACCTCTCCAGTGGTGGCCCCCACCTCCGAACCTTCCAGCCCTCTGCACACTCAGATCCTCAAGGACACTGAACCAGCTTTCCAGCGCAGCGCTAGCACCGCCGGCGACATACCCTGCACCTTCAGGCCAGTGAAGTCGGTCAAAATGGCCACCCAGGTGAAACCTCCAGCGACTCGGCCTAAGCCTACAGTTTTCCCCAAATCAAACGCCACAAGCCCTGGCGTTGCCTCCTCTGCATCTCAGCAGCCTACTGACAAGTCCTGTACTGTCTGACAAACTTGATGCTGCACTGTGGATATAGCTGTATTGTTTCGGATGAAAAGACTGTGCTAAAGACATCACAATTCCTATTTAACTAATTTTTGAACTTCAGCTGAAGGTTAGTTGTGAACTGCTACTTACTGCTGGGAGCTCTTCCTGGGAGTGAATTAAGTGGTAACAACCTCGTCCCACGTACCCGCATCAGTGATGTTTGTAAGGCAAAACGCCTCGTGCCACGCTTAGGAAATCCACTATCGGGTCACTGTGAAGCTGAGGAGGAAAACACAATAGTGATGAGTTGGATCTTGGTTTCTTGTTGATGCCTCGTTCAAAGTGTTTGGCCACTGAAAGAAATATTTGGTGGCATCCTGTTCTGAATACTGGTGTAGTGACTTATATATTCTGTGTTTCATTTATCACAGGGAAACAATAGGATAGATTTTAGTCTATTGCATGTTTTGGTGCCACTAGTTACGTGGAGCTTGGACATGCCTGTTTCTTGTGCATTATTATTACGTCGCCCGCTGGTGCCACTGTGGTTAAGGGTCTGTCTCAACTTCCATTACATCCTTGGGTTTTGTTTGTTTGCTGCCCCGTTCCTCCCCGCTGGGCCAAAGCTCTTGGCCGTCCAGCCTCGTCCTTTAGACGACACTTGTCATGAAAAGTAGTTTACTCTGGAACGCTCTTAGATTTTGTGGAGTTATATGTAATATGTGTCTGTGCAAATATAAACAAATATGTTCCTGAGGTTTAGGAGCATAAGAGAGAGCCCAGTGGTTGCTTATGGACAATCTAGCTGTTTTCCCCCTTTTTGCTCTCCCATATTTAAAAACAGCTTTATTGTTTTCCAGTGTAATTTTCGGCCCGTAGGCTATGATGTGGTGTGTGGTCTCAGGAGACTGAATGTAAAAACAAGTTAACTTCTGAAATCTAGCATACTCTCATGGGAGTTCATTTACTAACGCACACGTTCTTGTTTTGATCATATATCAAGATGGATCCTTACCAAAATCCCAATTACAAGCACTGTAAGACTTCAATCAGAAGTTCTCAAGCTTTGTATCTTCTCCCTGTTTCTGGCTGCAAATGCCCGGGTCAGTGGCCGTGACCGCTGTGAACTGCTTTAGGGGTCTCTGCTCTTATAGAGTGGTGTAAGAAACGCTGCTTGGGACGGTGACGTGACAGCATGCAGCTTCTGGAGTGGCTTCCCTGCGTGTTCTTTGGTAGATGGCATGCCTTCGTAGGACTCTGCAGACATGTGAATGATTCTTGGTGTATGTATTTATATGGTAGACAGCAAACGCTTCAGCCGCCAGCGGGCTGCATGAACTCTTTTTGTACTCTACTGAGAATTTTCCACAATGCAAACATTTATTTAATTTAAAAAAAAAAAAGAAGGCGTGTGCCACTTACAACAGTGAAGAAGATCTCGCGGTCCCACGAGTGAGGAGACCCTTAGTTCACCTTGTTGCCAAGGTTTTTTGGGATTTAAAAAGTAGCTGCACATCTTCTGTTTTCATCAAAAAAATTCAGGCAAGGACAAGATAAGAGAAGTTATTTTCCTCTTCCATTTATCTTTTTCTTTTAAATGTATGGGTTTCCCACACTTTAGCTTCCTTGTGACTGCAATGTCGTTATAATTGGCACTTAGTAATTTAAAAACAAACAAAACTTAACTGAGAATAATTTCTTAAATGTACTTTTCTGACTGATTGAAGGATGTTGCTTGGAGAAATGAGCAGGGTTTTTACTGTGTCCCCATCCCTCCCCCACACACATACCCATCTCCACAGCAGTAATATACCCATATTAGCGGCGTTTATTTAAAAGACCAACTTTCTTTGTGCTCTTAATTAAGAACCTATGACAACTGGGGGACACCAGAAAGGTTTCAGTGAGAACACTTCTGCGATTCATTTTTCCTTAGCTGATCTGTAGCGGCGGTTCTCCCTGGGAAGCACTGCGGTACGCGCGCGACTGTCACTGGACCGTGCCCTGATCACCTCGCAGGGAAGGATCCCCAACAGCGACCAGCGAACTTTGCTCTCAGGTTCTGATGGACTTCTACCACCAAGGAATCACTTGGTCTTTTGGGGAAAAAGAACTAAACTTGCAATTTTTCGCTCAGGCAGAACTTTCTGGCATTTACTTTACGTAGGGAATTTTTGCTTTTGTTTTGTTTGGTCGTGAACGACCAAAGTTAATCTGTGTCAAGAGCAGGATCTCTGTGAAATTTACTTTGACTCATTTGTAATGCCTTATTTTCTTTATATTTTTATGCCTAGCATTCACGTTTCTAAGAATAAGTGTCCAGCCACACACAGCACATTTGGAGGAGATGCTCTTTTCTGTCTTCGAGGTCTGAAGTATGAATGGAAATCGAGAGATAAAGACGTCAGGTTACTGTAACAGCAACTGTCTGTATGTGAATTACTATGCTTATCTCTAGCATCCACAGCTCTGGGACAATCCTGTCAAGGGGAATGTGCTTAGCAGCATAAACTGTATATTGAGCAACTCAACTGGAATTTTGGTGTGCACTGTGATTGACACTTAAAACTTACAGCAAGCAATATGGCAGCGTGAAGAACTTTTCCTCTTCCACCTGACCTGGGCCTGTCCAGCCAGCAGGACACGCACACACATGCGCACACATAGGAGAGAGAAGGCAAAAAGGAAATTCTAGCTCGTCTGCTTCACTTTGTGAACGTACCAGGCTGAGAGGACATTGCCGTGAGTGTTTTGCTACCGTTCGTTGCAGGAGAGGTGGGAGAGAAAAACTGGAAATAGCAACACCACCCTGCAAAACCAGTGGGCATCTTGTAGAAGAGACCAACGTAGTGTGGACAAATAAGACACAGTGGTTTGCTTGGGGAGGTATCACTGTTGATTCATATCTTCATGTTCAGAAGAAATATTAGCTCTTCCATGGAAATTCTTTCATGACTTTTATGTAATGTATGTGTCAAATATAAAGACAAGAAGTGTTTGATAACTGGAATAACGTATGTCTGTTTGATAGTGCTTTGTATGAACAAAGAGTTCTTGTTCATCAAATGTTGGATTGAAATAATCCAAAGCAAAACTTTTAAAATAAAATACAATTTTAGGTGATCAATCTTAACAGTTTCTGAAGCTCTAACCTTTTATGTTTTATTTCCCTTGTTGGGAATTGAGCAGTGTGCTTTAATGATTGCTAAATTTCTGCCTTTTTAGGGTAATCCAAAGGCTCACAGTTGATAAATTGTAAATTCGTTCTTCATGTCAAAGCAATGGGACATGAGCGAGCTTTTCTCATTTTATCTGTACTGGATATTTTGTTGCAATGAAAATGATTAAATAATTAGAGTGCACTGTGACAGCAGGAAGAAACACGTTGTATATGTATGTATTTTGATACCTGTTTAAAAGGAGTCTTTGGGTTTCCTGTGATGAATACCTCATATGTTTGATTTTGGGGGGTTTTGTTGGATTTTTTTTTTTTTAAGGCAAGATTGTTCTTGCACAAAAGTAGGTTAAGATAACCAAGTTCTCATAAATTTCTTTACAGAATCAAAACACTTCAGAGTTTGGCAAGAAATTCCATCTGTTACAATTCTCACCTTGCACTGGGTGTAGGGCGAGCAGTCGCTCGGCTGTTGGCACGTTTGGGATCCCTCCAGCGATGTTAAGACAGAAGAGGTCACTGCAGATGGAGTTTGCTGCCTCATTTCTTTTCCTTTGTGTGTCAGAACCTCAAATTCAGTGAACGTTGTATAGGTTTTGGGTTTCGTTAAGCATTTGAGAGAGTTTCTTCAAGAGAAATAAATGTCTCTAGTTAGCACTTCAGATCCTTTGCATGCATTTCCCTGGTGGACTGGAATGCTCCGTCGCTTCATGAGGTGTGTGCGGAGGGGATACCCAAGGTCGATGATGTTCTCAGCTGGGCCCAGCTTGCTCATAATGATGGGAAAATGCCCATCGAGGCGATGTGTGTGATGGGCTTGGTGAGATGCCGACCTCCCTGGTCCCTGTGCAGCACAGCGGCAGGCCCGTGCCTTGCGGGAGGCAGCGCTGAGGCTTGTGTTAATTCAGTGGACCAGGTTATGGGGTGCCCACGCTTGGCAGGATCAAGCCCTAGGTGTACAGGAATGTGCTGCAAAGTGTAAATGCATATACTCGCTCACAAGCTAGGAAAAATGTTTTTTTTTTTAAAAAAAAAAAAGCCAGAAAGAAAACGGAAGCATTTGGGCACTCCCATCACTAATGAGGCTGTACAGAACAGGCAAAATGAGCTTAACAAGCTGGGGATTTATTTATTTTGAAATTTTTAGTTTTCACAAAAATATTAAGCCTTTTTGTGGGCTTATCTCTGGCATTGGCGAACATCCCACAACCGCCTTTACCAACGTGAAGCTGTTCTGTAGTGGACTGGTAGCGCCAGAGGCCTTCGCAGAGGGGAGCGATGCTCCCTTGTGCCGAAACGTTCCCTGCAGAACGCTCCCGACCTGCAGGCCTGAGGAAATGCTGAGCACTTACTGGCGGGCTGGACTGAACTTTTGGGTTTGAGTTTACACGTCACTTTCTAAGAATCCTCTCTCCGGATCAGCTTTTCTGCTCGTCTCTTATGTGTGCAACAACCCGGTACTTGAAATGAATACTTGACCCGCTGCCCTGCGCCCGCACAAGGCCCGAGGCGAGGCGCCGGGAGGTAGAGCGAGCGCTTTCCAGGCTTGGCTCTCGGAGTCTATTTTAGTGGACAAAGAGATGCCAAAGCAGCAGTTCAAGGCCTGGAAAATGTAAGATTTTTTTTTTTCTGTTCTATTTTGTGCTTCCTATAACGTAGTTAGAGACGAGAGCGTCGTTTTTCGAATATGGGCCAAAAAGAGGCGAAGGCGGAGAGGGAGGGCAGCTCCCGACTGCGCTAATACTTGATATACCACGCTTCGTACAGGGTAAATATTGAGCAGTTTGCAATGGGAATAATAGACGGACCCTTCATTTTAAAGGCACTGTTGTAACTTTACTTTTGAAGTGGACTTCACCAGCCTTTCTCTCCAGGCAGAGCCCTGTAATTCGAATAAATGAAGTCCGATGGAACTGGACTCGTGAGTGTGCCAAACTGCTGGAGCAATACTTGTAAGCGGCAGGTTCTTTACAAGACCAGCTCTATGTAGCCAAAATAGGGCAATCGTTGAAACCACCTCTGATGCATTTTCAAGAATAGCAGCGATGTCATGGTTCTACTGTAATGTAAGAAAGTTCGATTGCAAAGTCTGGAAACCTTGTTCTTTGTTGGTCTGAAACCTCAGTCCTGCAATAGTGGGCTCAGGCTCGTGTGGTGCGTTGGCTTTTTGGTTTTTATTAACAGCAGTTGTTTGGTGGGATGGAATGTTCTTGCTAAAACAGTTTCCATTGTTTCATGTCTTCTACACCAATATATATATGGTGTATATATTAAACTGTGTAAAATTGTACTTTGTATATATAACTGTACAATATGGAGGTACATCCTTTTTTTTTTTTTTTCCTTTTGGTACAGTATTGTACAGTATTAGGAGTATACGTGTTGGAAATGTTAAATCCATACTGGGGCTACAAAATGTATCCATTGTCATTAGCAATAGTTTTGGAGAAATAAATGTTTTGGGTATGGTGGAAATACTGACCTATGGGCGCCAGTAAATGATGTGCGGCGTGCGTGTGTGCGAGTGAGCGCGTGTGCCCGTGAGCGAGCGTGCGTGCGTGTGCCCGAGGGGGAGCAGGGATGAGCATCGCCTGCGTGCGCCTTCCCTGCAGCCCCACCAGCCTCGGGCCTTGCAGGGTGTGTGAATTATCGCTGGCTCTGGTAAGTGAGGAAGAATCTGCAGGATCCAGCAATCCATGTCACCATTCACAGCGCCGGGGCACTTGAATAAAGTGGGCAAGGAGCGTGGTCCAGCCTTGCCTTTTCCGGAGCCCAAAGCGTGCCCCAGTAATACCAGTGGCGGGGATGCTGGGTGCAGTTTTGCAGCCGAGTGGGGATCCCTTCTGCCACGAGGGATGGGTATGGGTGGTGTCTGCAGCCCCTGGCTCCCAAGGCTCCTTCCTTTCCCAGGGGTGGGCACCTCTGCTTGCCGGGGGGCAGCCGGGGAACGTTTGTGTGCTTCCAGCCCCGCTCCTGCTTGGTCCCCGTGCACCTCATAACAGGATTTGGCAGAGCATGAACTTGCCTTGCAATGACCTGATTGCAAAACGCTTAATCTTCCTCATTTTCCTGGAGAGGACGGGCCTCAAACCCTCTCTGGGAAAGAGGATTTAAGATCGAGATTAGGGATTGGGTCACCGACGTTATTACCGTTTTTTCCCCCATCTCCGCTTTTCAGTGTGCCTTTTTCAGAACGCAGCCCGGAAACTGTGTCAGGGGCTTGTAATTTTGGATTCCCTTTGTTTAGGTTTGAGGGGATTAATTAATTACAGCCCGGCTGATGCTGAATCCAGATGTGCTGTGCTGGAGGTGGGCTGGGGCTGGCCGAGCCCCCGACTCCTGGGCTGCAGCAGCGGGGCTGGGGGCAGCCGCTCGCCCCGTGCCCCCCACCCGGGCACCTCCAGCTGCAGGCCCCCACTTTTTGGGGCTGCTCTGGGCCACCCGTGAGGCTCCGGGATCAGTCCCCTGGGTGATAACGGATCAGAAGGGGGGAGCCCCCTCCCTGAGCCCCCCCTTGATTTGCAGGGGGCAGGCTGAGGGGTGCTTTTTTTTCTTTTTTTTTTTTTTAATAACCGCGAGCTAGGAAGTGGAGGGACATAATAGGGACAAACGATTGTGGTTCTCCAGCAGCGCAGAGGAGGATGCTGTAACACCCTTGCCCCCTTCCGATCGTCTCCTTTCCCCCCCACCTTCAGCGCAAAAAAGGGGGAGCGGGGTCGGGGCTGCGGCCCCGGGGAGGGCGCGGCTCCCCCCGACCCCCCCCGCCGCGGGGCCGGATCCCTGCGGGAGCTTCGGCATCGGTGGGGCTCTGCTGCCCCCGCCTGGAGCAGGCGCTGATGGCTAAATCCTTCCTCCCGAGCTCCCTCCCTGCTAAAATCCTTCCTCCCGAGCTCCCTCCCTGCTAAAACCCTTCCTCCCGAACTCCCTTCCTGCCAAAATCCTTCCTTCCAAACTCTGTTCCTGCTAAAATCCTTCCTTCCCAATTCCCTTCCTGCTAAAATCCGGTCTCCTGAATCTCTTTCCTGCTCAAACCCTTCCTCCTGAGCTCCCTCCCTGCTAAAATTCTTCCTCCTGGACTCCCTTCCTGCTCAAATCCTTCCTCCCAAACCCTCTTCCTGCTGAAATCTTTCTTCTTGAACTCCCTCCCTGTTCAAATCCTTCCTCCTGAATCCCTTTCCTGCTCAAATCCCTTCCTCCTGAGCTCCCTCCCTGCTCAAATCCTCCCTTCCCAGCTCCCTTCCTGCTCCTGCGAGGAGCCTTGCTGCACAACCGACAATAATCCTTTTGGGGCGTTATAAAGTATTTTAGTTATTTCCTGCCTGCCTTTACCCATCAGCAGCCCAGCTCGGCTCATTGTCGGTGAAAGCTGAACCCACGCGTGCGGGTCAGAAACCTGAGAAACACCTGGCAGGGGGTTATGGCCCTAAAGCCTCCCTTTCGGTTTCTTTTTGCAGCAGGGAGCCGAGTCCCGCGGGGGGCAGCAGCGGGGTGGGAGCAGGCGAGGGGCGCGGGGTGCCCGTGGGCAGCTCGGGAAGAAATTTCGGCATTTCCCTCGGCGGGTTTCACTTCGCGTCTTCCTGGCCTTAACGGCGCTCATCGGCGTGGTTTTGGTGCAGGCCTGAGACGAGAAACGAGCTGTGGTTTGTTTTTTCTGCGTGGGGAAAGGTTTCCGAAGCGTCCCCAGCCCATCTCAAACGAGGCTGGAAACGACTTTGCGAAGTCGTCCGTCCCTTTCTCTTCCCGTTAGCTGAGCTGCAGTGGGGTGACTCTGATCTCGGCGATGCGGCGCTTCGCTTCTGCGGCTGCCGTGACCGCCGCCGGGCCCTGCTGGCTCAGCACCGCGCCGCGGGCTGTGGGGCAGCCTCTCACGTGGCTGCGAAACGAAGCTCGGCCGTAATTAGCGAGCGAGTTAGGCACAGGGTTTGTGTGCAGAGCAGTGAAGCATCGCATCCTTTCTTTGCACGCATCTCGTGCTCACAGATTCAAACACTGATGCAGGCTTCGTTCCGCCAGGAAAGCTCCTAGACGCATCCCTGTGAGCCTAAAGAAATTCCTGACAGAGGGACCCGGGCTGCTGGTGCTGAGGCTGGGCGAGGTGAGGTGTGGGCACTGGAAGCCAGAAAGCGAGCAGGGAAAGTGAGCCGGGTGTGCAGGCAGCGGCAGGGTGCCCTGAGCACCCCCCATCCCGCACCGTGCACCCCTCATCCGTCAGCTCCAGGCCTGGGCTGTGACCCCCTTGCCCTCCCCGCTGCCTTTTTCCCCAGCAGGGCCAGGATCTGAGCATCTGGGGCTAATTCTGGCCCCTCTCTGGGGACACCCCACGGAGGCACCGCTGAAGCGTTGCTGCGTGACCGAGCCCGTGTGCATGTGGGGCCGGTGACGCTGAGCCCCGCCACGGCCTCCCTTGGTTTTCCCTGCTGAGATGAGAAGTCCTCGATCTCCTTGATCGCTGAAATACGGTGAGAGCGACGCTGGAGGTGCAGCTCGGGAGCAGCCGAGGCTGGGGAATGCCCCGAAATCTCCCCTCCGCCCTTTGCTCGCTGCCGAAAGCCGCTGGCAGTGTTTGCAGGCGCTGGGGCCGGGCCGGATCTGGTGCTTTGCACACATGGGGGGAGGGTTTGCGGCTGGGGAGGGAGGCAGCCTTGTTTGCTCTGTCTGCACCTGCTTCCTCTCGCCTTCTCTGCGCTTCTTTGGGGCAGCTTTACCTGGGGCAGGCTCAAAGGCTCCTGCGGGGACAGGGAGCTGCTGAGCTCTGCGGTGCTGGCACAGCCGGGAGGGAGCTGGAGCTGGGGTCTGCAGGAACACCCCCGGGGAACAGGAGAGGCTGGGGTGAATGAACGTGGTTGCATGGATAATTTTGTGGTCCCAGGGTGCGTGGGCACCGCCGGAGCCGTGCGGCAGCCGCGGCGTGGCTCGGCTGCCGGGAGCACGCTGGGCTTGCACAAGCAGAGAGGTTTGGGGCAGGGCCGGAGGAGCTGGGCTGTCCTTGCAGCTGGGTGTGGGAAGCCTCTGGGACCTGTAACGTCTGCAAAGCAGCTCCTGGAGATGGACAGGTCGTGATAAATCCATCTTCTCACGGAGCTATGAAGAAGACTTGGAAAAAGACCAGCTGCTGCAGGCTTCTGTGCTCTGGAGAAGCCCCTGGTGGGGCTTTGAGCACCCGGTGGCTCCGTAAGCAGAACAGTGCCAGCAGCCCACCCTGAGCACGTCCCCACGTGCAATACTGCAGCCCGTGCAGCTGGGGCCAGCACTGACCCCTCAGCACCAAACAGGCACGGCAGGACCGTGCCTGGGAGCCTGGCACCGCTGACGGAGGCTGAGCACAGCCCCTGGGCACGCATCCTGCTCTGCCTTTGCCTCCCGTCTGCCCGCCCCAGGCAGGGCTGGGTGCTGGCCGGTGCCCAGCGCTGTTTGCCTTCAGCAGAGGCTGTCCCAGCCCCGGCCTGGGGATGGCTGCAACTCTGGGAATTTTTTTTTCTCGAGCAGGAAGCTGAAGCATTTCCTCCTCCAGCCGCAGCTGATTCTCGCAGAGCGAGTTTTGCAATCCCATAGGTTTCTATTCTCGCAGCGGGGAGGTGCCTCCCTCCACCTTACAGCTCTGTGTGCTTGTGTTGTGTTTTTTGTGTGTGTGTGGTTTTTTTTTTTTTTTTTTTGCATCTGTCAGTGTTTTGCTGCCGGCCCCGACAGGTCCCAGCGGCCGGGTGGTTTTGGGCAGAACCAACGGCGTCGTCCCTGCCTCTCATGCGCAGCCCTTCGCGCAGAGCGGCGCCGGCGAGGTAGGAGGCTGGGAGCTGCCTGCCAGGGCCATGCTGGGCCGTCGGCGTCCCCGTGCACTGCCAGGAGCGGACGGACGGACGGACGGACGGGCATGGTGGTGGGGCCGGGCAGGGGGATGCGAGCAGCCGCCGGGGTGACCTCTGTGCTTCCCCGCAGCGGCGGTGCAGGCGATGCAGAGCACCCCCAACTACCTCTGGAGCACGGACGACCTGCTGGGCCAGGGTGCCACGGCCTCCGTCTACAAAGCTCGCAACAAGGTGAGGGGGTGCCAGGGGGGGTTATAGGGGGTGGCGGCCACCCCAGGACCACGGTGCCCCCATGCCCCAGCCCTCCTGCCCCGCAGTATGGGGATGCTCCGCTCGCCCTCGCCATCCCATGAGCCGCAGCTGCCGGCAGTGCTGGGGCTGTTTGGGTTTTATTTTCATTTTTTCCCCTGGCTGCTTCCCCCAGCAGAGCGCTGTGGGGTGAGGGCCGCTTTTAGGGCTCGCTGGGGCTCACAGTGCGGGTGCTGCCGGCCCGGCGCTCCCCTGCATCGCGGCGAGAGCTGCTCTGGGGAATGCCCAGAGGTTTTGAAAACCCCATCCATGGCGATTTGCATACATCGTGCAAACACTTGCCAGGGCTGGAACAGGGACTTTCAGCCCCACTGGCCTTTGAAGTTTATTAAGCAAGCTGCCTCTGCAGGGCTCGGGGCTGCGAGGATGCTTTGAAAGCAGCCCTGTCCTGCAGAGAGCAGGCGGGGGCTGGCTGCCTCCAGCCCCGCCGTAAACCTGTGACAACAGCATAAACACGCTCCCACCGAGCACATGGGCTTCAGAGGCAGGAAGCAAACGGAGCCGAGCAGCATCTCTGGCTTTTGCAACGTAGACAGCAAAGGCTGAGGAAACCTGTTAAGAAAGCGAGCTCTGTTGTGAGCACAGTTTGCATCCAGAGCGGGCTGTGAGAGCAGTGCTGGAGCTAACGCAGTTGGTCGGGGCACAGGCAGGGTGACGCTCCATTTCCTTTTTCTCCTTTTCCTCTTTTCCCAGAAATCAGGGGAGCTGGTTGCTGTGAAGGTCTTCAACAATGCCAGTTACCTCCGCCCGCAGGAGGTGCAGATGAGGGAGTTCGAGATGCTGAGGAAGCTGAACCATAAAAACATTGTCAAGTTATTTGCCGTGGAGGAGACGGTAAGCGGGGCCGCGGCTCGGAAACCACGGGTCCAGCAGTGCCGGGACAGGGACAGCCGCCCGCGCCCTCACCGCCGCTCCCCGCTGCAGGGCAGCAGCAAGCAGAAGGTGCTGGTGATGGAGTACTGCTCGAGCGGCAGCTTGCTCAACGTCCTCGAGGACCCAGCAAACGCCTTCGGCTTGGCCGAGCCCGAGTTCCTCGTCGTGCTGCAGTGCGTGGGTGAGCAGGGGCCGCGCGCGTCCACGTCCCCATCCCCGTCCCCATCCCTGTCCCCATTTCTGGGGCTCTGGGATGGGCTGGGACCACACGGTGCTGGGGTTGTGGGCATTTAGGGCAGCCTGTATGGTCAGAGATAACACCTGGGACAGGTTGGGTCGGCGAGCACTGCTCTGGGGAAACCTGAGGATCTCCGTACCCAACAGCAACGGGACTGGGCTGTGCTTCCCCACCTGCTCGCTCCTCGTCTCCGTTTCCCCAAAGTCACGCTGGTTCCCATTAATGCACAGCCAGCCCTGGGGCCTGTCCCCGCTCTGGTGCTTCTTTTACCCCTGCATTCACCCAAAGCCCGCTCGAGCAAAGAGCTCTGAGCCCACGCTTCCCTCCTCGCTCCCAGTGGCAGGGATGAACCACCTGCGCGAGAACGGCGTGGTGCACAGGGACATCAAACCCGGCAACATCATGCGGCTGGTGGGGGAAGACGGGCAGAGCATCTACAAGCTGACGGATTTTGGGGCCGCCCGAGAGCTGGAAGACGACGAAAAGTTTGTGTCCGTCTATGGGACAGAGGAGTATCTCGTGAGTACAGCACGGGGCCGGTCTGGTGGCTGTGGGGTGTCCTGGGGGGACCCAGTCCCCATCCCTCCAACAGCCGGGCGACTCACGGGGAGAAGCGGTGACCTGCAGAGCCCCAAGTCAAAGGGGCCATGAGTTTCGAAGAGAGGTGGTCAGCATTTTGCTTGCAGTACCCCGGGCCGCGTTTTCTTTTGGGGTCACAGCAGAAGAGGCCCAAAGGAGCAGTTTTAAATGCCCCAGGGCAGCGCCGCTCTCTGCTTCGCCCCTCCAGCACCCGGACATGTACGAGCGAGCCGTCCTGCGCAAGCCGCAGCAGAAGGCCTACGGCGTCACCGTCGACCTGTGGAGCATCGGCGTCACCTTCTACCACGCTGCCACCGGCAGCCTGCCCTTCGTCCCCTTCAGGGGACCCCGCAGGAACAAGGAGACCATGTGGGTACCGGGGGGCTCGGCGCTGTGCCCTGGGGAGGGGGCGCCGCGGCTGGGGGCTGCAGGACGAGCTGGTGGCGGCTCAGTGCCTGCCTGCAGCACCCTCTGACTGCAGGGTAGCTCGATCCTGTAAAACCCAGAGAGCCTGGAAACGTAGCTCGTGGCTGGCCGCACGCTCTCGGCGGTGTGGGGAGCATACACAGCATGGTGGGGGTCTGTGTCCGTTTGTCCTGCTGACCCCCCAAATGCTTCCTCAGGGGCTAAACAGTTGAACGAGAAGTTAGGGTTAATGTTCCTGTTAAACTTTTTGACTATTTCTTGAGCTGTTCTCTATCTCTGATTTATTTTTGTAAATTGTGCCCTCCCCAGCCCACTCATGCGCTCTCCTTTCCCTCTTTGCTGCACCCGGGGGCCGTGGTGCCCAGACGGACGTCTCCCGGCTCCTTTCACCCGCGAGGACAAACCGAGCCGTTTCCTCCCCAGGTACAAAATCACCACCGAGAAGCCCCCCGGGGCCATCGCGGGCGTGCAGAGGCAGGAGAACGGGAGCATCGAGTGGAGCTACGAGCTGCCCGTCACCTGCCAGCTCTCGGCGTGAGTGTCCCCGATGGTGCTGCGGGTCCTGCATCCTGGCCCCGCTCCCCGTGGGGCTGCAGCTGCACCCTGCCCCTGCCGAGCCCCCTACCACGGCTCATGGTTACACCGATAGGCACAAAACCTCTCCTCGTTCTCCTCTTGCTGCCGCAGGGGGCTGAAGGACCAGCTCATACCCATCCTGGCCAATATCCTGGAGGCGGATCAGGAGAAATGCTGGGGGTTCGATCAGTTTTTTGCAGAAACCAATGACATTCTGCACAGGATCGTGGTCGACGTCTTCTCCCTGCAGCAGGCTTCCTCGCATCGCATCTACATCCACTCCTACAACACGTAAGGACCCCCCAGGAGAGGCTGGGTGAATTTGGGAATTGAGCTCTGGAGAGGCCCCGCTGGCCTCTGCGCTGTTTTGCCACGAGAAGATGCTTGCAGCCTGCTAAAGCGAGGGAAATCTGAACACAAACCTTGCAGCTCATTCCCCATCCTTTCATTTTTATTTTTTTTTCATTTTCAGTACCAGCAAGTTTTTAGACGCTGTCTTCAAACAAACGAGCATAGCTCCCCACCATCAAGAATATTTTTATGAAGGTCACCCGTACGAGCTGGATCCTAACCTGCAGGCCCACAGCTTCTGCAGAACCACGCAGCACAACCCCCTGACCCTGCTGAGCTCCGCCGAGCAGCCAGAAGAGGTGGTGGGAGTGAGATACAGAGACCGTGAGTACCCTCGGCGGGGACGCACCGCGGCGTTCCCCGTCCAGGGGATGGGGTGGGCGCTGTCAGAGGGGTTTGCTTAAAGGATCGTCCTGATGGAGTCCAAGGCAGAGCAGGAGGTGGCAGGGCGATGGTGCTGGGGCAGGATTAGAAGATTTCAGGGTCAGTTCCCCCCTAGATGTTACCGTGTGTGCTCTGTGGCTGCCCCCTTTGCAGGCAGCTCGTGCCTTCACCCACGTTTCCAAAATATCTCGGAGAGCTGCTCTAAGCCTCGAGCATCGCAGCTGCTCCCGTTCCTGACATCCTGAGCAGCTCGGGGGTTTGTAGGGCTGGCAGGAGCCGTCCCTGCCGGTCTTCCCTGAAGCCCCCTGGCTGACTGCTCTCCGTCCCTCCAGCGGCGCTCGACTTTCCGAAGTTTGTCCCCAAGGTGGACGTCGTGGCCGACTGCAGCACCGCCAAGGTAGGTGGGGATGGCCACAGGGAGCCTGGCAGCGGGGACCCAGCCACTGGTACCGTCCCTTTCACAGAATCACAGACTTGTAGGGGTTGGAAGGGACCCTGAGAGATCACCGGGTCCAACCCCTTTGCCTTGCAGAGCGCAGTGGGCACTGTGCACCAGACACTGCGGATCGCCCAGGCGCTGCGGCGCTGCCAGGAGCTGGTGGCCAGGGGCTTGCACTGGGTGATGTGAGTGCCGGGGCCGCCCGTCCCTCCCTGTTCCACCAGGAAAATTGTGTTAAGGGTTGAAATGCTCGGGGGTTTCCAGCCTCTGGCGGGCAGTGGGGGCACTGGGAGGGAGCACAGCGTCCCCAGGCTAGGGACGCAGGTGCCAGGCTGGAAGGGGACTGCACCCGGGTGGGGGCTCAGTGTTTGAGGATGTTCCTGCCCCCCTTCGCTACCTTTGGGCCACTTTTTTCAGTCTGGGAGATGCTGAGGAAAACATCATCATCATCATCCTCGTTATTAAAATCTTCATTGTGCATTTTCAACATCTTATGCATTCCCCTGGGGCAGGAGCTCCTTGCGCCGTGCCTGCGCGGTGCCCACCGACCAGCACCCTCCCAGCACCCTCCCACCCAGCCCCTGCACCCCTTTCAGTGCCCCCAGCCCCTCATTTTCCAGCAAGCAGCCGGGGGGGAGCCACAAACTGAGCCCTGGCACTGCCGGGGCAGGCAGAAAACAGGACGGGCTGTTTTCTCTCGTGACAGCGGGAACCTGAAATCAGAGTGCTCGAGGGTTTTGGAGCAGAGGAGAGGGGTGAACACGGTGCTCACCAGCCTGCAGCTGATGGAGGTGAAGACCCGCGGGCTGTAAGTGCAGGGGTGGCTCTGCCGGCCTGGGTGCTGGGTGCTGGGACCAGGGGCAGGCAGGACCCACAAAGGCACCGGTGC
Organism: Anser brachyrhynchus; assembly: GCF_964034855.1. NCBI lineage: Eukaryota > Metazoa > Chordata > Aves > Anseriformes > Anatidae > Anser > Anser brachyrhynchus. The sequence goes on along the minus strand of NC_137720.1, from coordinate 2,317,638 downwards.
AGCAGCCTGGGGAGGCACCGATGCTGCTGCCGTCATCCCCACATCGCAGCTCAGATATGGGGCTCTCGAAGGTGCCTGGATAATCAGAAATAAATTCCAGGAGTGAGCTGGCAGCTGGAGCACAAGAGGGTTTTTTTGCTCCTTGTGCAGACTGGGTGGGAAGTGAGCCGCCCTGGCTGCTTCTCCCTCTTTGCTTCAGCTTTTAATTTCCAGGCTCTGGTTTTGTGTGAGCCCAGAAGGAGTCCTTGGGATCTGGCTCCTGCTCGGGGTTTTTGGGCTGTTGCAGCCCACGACCGCAGAGTAAGCGCAAGGAGGAGGCAGGTTTTGGGGGGGGGGGGGGGGGAGCTGTGCCCGGGTGCTGTGCTCCCCCTCCAAAGCATGAGCCAGCTCATACAAAATTAGCAATTTTGGAACAAATGGGACACCACGGGGTGAGTTTTTACCGATCAGCTCTTTGCATCTCGTGGCTCTGGTTGGGTACCTGAACTGGGACTTATTGCCTGAGCCCACCACCGCCCAGCTCCCCCAGGGACATGTTTCTGTGCCCAGGTGATGGTTTATTTGTTTTCATCCCTGAATATTCAGGAATATTCCTTTTCCTCAGGTACGAGGCTCTTCCCGGAGGCAGCGGGCTGCCGGCTCTGAAGGATTTGGCCGTGGTGAAGACCCGGCTGCAGAGGGTGAGCACCAAGGCAGGGGCTGGGAGCACCCATGGGTGCAGGCGGCACCGGCAGCAGCCAGCCCCCACCTCCCTTCCCCACCTGCAGGTCATGGAGGAGCTTTCCCAGTGCTCCCACAGCATCTACGACTTCCAGGCAGCACTGGATGGCATTTTGTCCGAGCTGGTGCAGCACGGGCAACAAGCGCATGAAGACAAAAGGTTTGTAGAGCGGCTTTATCAAAATGCCCGTGAAGGTTTTGCTGTTTTCGGTGTGATTTCAGGGCCGAGCTGGGTAGCCAGGGGAGGGTACCCCAACCTCCTAGCTTTCCTCCTGTGGCCTCACGCCTCCTTCCCTGTCCCCGTTCCGCAGCATCCAGCAGATCGAGTGCTGCCTGGAGAAGATGCAGCTCATACACAAGCAGTTCAGGAAGGCCAGGAACTGCCCGCGTGAGTGCCGGGGTGCACCTGGGGGGCTGCCCAGCCAAGCTGCCTGCAGCAGCAGCGTCCCTGCACCGACCTGGGGGCAAAACAAATTATTTCCCTGCTGGTTTCTGTACCATGACAGTAATCCCAGGGAATGAAGCCCTGAACCCCCCCCCTCCCCCCCATGATCTGGGCACTGTGAAGTTGCCCATTTATTGGGTTATGAACACAAAAATGCGTGGAGCTTGCTCCGGCAGGTGACCCGTGTCTTTCCTCCCCCAGGGCTGGGCTACAACGAGGAGCAAATACACAAGCTGGACAAGTAAGCAGCACCCCCTCCCCTTCTGGCCCCAAACTGTTGCCAGGCGGACATTTGGCATTTCTGAGTGCATCTCAAGGGGGTGCAAAATGTTCCTGGGTCATTCGTCTCGAGAAAGACCTAAGCACCTGTGGCAGGCAGGTGGTTTCTGTGCTGGTTCCTCCGTGCCGGACCTTCCTGCACCGTGCAAAAACCTCTGCGGAGCTGGGGCCGGGGAGCTGCCAGGGGGCAAAGAGCCCTGTGGGGGACAGGAACATTTCAGGCCAGCTGCTCCCACTGTGCTCGCTCAGTCTGGGGCTCGTTTATTCACTGAAATGCTCATTTAGGATGTGTCTGTTTCTGGGAAAGCGCTTTCGTACCTGCCTGACTTTCCCTGGCGGCACAGCGCCCGTGGGGCTTTTCTATCTTCAAAAATTCTCCTTTCATTTTCCGTTGAAAGAGGGGAATTGAAATCTGTTCTTTGTCGTGCTTTGGTTTCATTTTCTTGGCACCACCGCTTGCCCAGTCCCTCTTCCCCCGTTCGGGAGCCAGCTTCAGTTCTACTGATATTTAACCTGGGGTTTTCATTTTCGTGCCTTTCAAGAAATAACGTCTGCTCCCTTCCCCGCCTTGTCTCTCCTGGTTTCAGGGTGAATTTGGGGCATTTGGCCAGGAAGGTTCTGCTGATTTTCCAGGACGAGTGTGTGCGGCAGTACCAGGACGTCCTGGCCCTGCACGGCAGCAGGATGAGGTACCAACACACGGGGTTTGGGGCTCCCGGCCCCCCGCAGCCCCGTGGGACACCGGGCGGGCGAGGGGAGCTTCCCGTAACCCTCCAGCAGCAGCGAGGGCTTCAGGCCTCGGAGAAGCTCTGTGTGCCCGTTAGCAAACCTTCTGTGTATCCACTTTTTATCCTATACCAGGCTCTTTTAAGGCTGAAACCAGCCCTGTCCAACACGAACTTGCAGCTCCCCTTGATGCAGCTGGATTCCCTCCTCGGTGGTTATTTTATCAGGACAAAATTCCTGCTGAGACAAAGGGATCTGCCTGTTAGGAGAGATTTTATGTTGAGTGGTGTTCGGGGAATAATGCAAAGAGCAAATTAACCTGCAGTGATTGAGCACAATCCACTGCCTATTACAGCAAGAAAGGAGTGGGGTGAGGGGGAGGCGTTTACAAGAGGAGGATGTTGCAGAAATTGCATTTTTATTGCAAGGTTGCTTGTAGAGCGGATCGTCCATTCCCATGGGTGTGGGTGGAAGGAGAATGATTTTCTACAGTGCCTTAGGATCGAACCCGGCTTCTGACCTGGTCCCAGTTTCTGGCATGGAGCATCTGCATTAGATTTACTTCTGGGGGGCTTTTTAGGCCGGGGGTTTGTCTGAGATGCCCAGAATGTCCCCAGTGGCAGTGGGCAGTGTCGGCGCTGCTGTTCCCCTGCGCCCTCCCCTCTCCAGCCTCAGCGGGCGAAGCTGGGGGATTCCCTCTGCAAACCCTCACCACGGTGAGGTTTTGGTTTTGGGACAGAAATTATTACCCACAGTGGGGGCTCACCCCCTGCCACATCCCTTCACGCTGCTCTTAAATCTCCCCTTGACTCCGGGGGGAGCTTTGTCCCAGGATGAAATCCGTCCCCGCAGCACGAGCCCCGTCTGCGCCCAAGCAGGGCTTCAGCTTTTACTCAGGGGAAGGAGAAAAGCTGCTGCTTGTTTTCCTGGAGTATTTTTGCATCTGTTTTTCTGTCCTTAGGCAGGACGCATTGTGAGTCACAACTGGATATTTAAAAATTGTTTTTGCTTCAGTTGTAATTGCCTTGTTTTGAGTTTCTTCCTGCTGGCAGCGAGGGTTTGCGGTGAGGTGGCTGTTTTCTGGGGACCAGAGGTGGACCATTCACCTTAAATATTCTTCCCTTTTTTTTAAAGGCCAAACCAAACCTTTTTTGATACTACAGCTGTGTCACTCCTGGGGCACCTGCTGGCTCTGTGGCCCCGTTGCCCCAGAGCTGGCAGGATCAGGGGATCAGCCCCAAAACCTGAAGGGGTTCCCATGGGCTGGAGCCTGGGCAGGGTGGGCCGAGGGGGGAATTTCCTGGCCTTCACGGGCTTCAGGTGTGAAAGGAGAGCCCAGCGGTGGGGTGCAAAGCCCAGTGCCCACCTTCAATAGGAGCTCAGTCCTCTGCGGGGGACAGAGGAGCTGCACCTCAGGCAGAAGCGATGCTCTGGAGCTGGCCCCGTGTAAGCCACGCTTCCCCTAGTTAGTTTGCTGTCGGTGCTGTTCGGACGGCCTCACCTGTGGCGGCTGCAGCTACCACACCGTGGTGACTCCTTTGCTTTCCCTCGGGATTTTAACTCCGATCCAGCACGGTTTGCAGAAAGTGATGCAAATTAAAACAAAAAAAATATATCTGATAAGCCCCATTGCTGACAAACGCTGACAGGAATTTTTGCCGCTGTTTTCCTTTCTAGGAAGGTGTGCGAGACAAAAAAGCATCTGAAGAGGCTCAGCAACCGCATCAGCACCTGCGGCGTGGAGGCGATGGAGTGCCAGGAGTGCCTGCAGCACGTAGGTCCCCGCGCTGCCGCCCTGCTCGGGAGGGAAGCACCGGGCACATTTCAACAACTTGCTGCAGATTTTTGGAGTTATGCTTGGAGTTTTGGGAGTTTGCTTTGCTCCACTGAGCAGAACAAGGGTTGGGTAAACCTTTGGCTGTGGCACTCAGTCCAAAACTGACTGCGTGGCGCTGGGCAGTTAGTTTGTACTCAGCAGGCAGGAAATTGCAGCGGTAGAAGAGACGATGCGTCACCTCCAGTTGTCGCGATGGATTATCTGACACCTTGGAGCACAGCCACCGGTCGATGCCCTTTGGTTAGGTCATTCTGCTTCTCCTGAAGAGGTGGTGTGCTGGGTGTGACCATACACGTGTCATTTCCCCAAGCTTTTGGTCACCCTCTGCTCCCTCGGCTAAGCAGGGTGCCCACGGAGAGGCTGCGCACATGCAGCACCCGTGGATGAGACAAGAGCGAGCAGCTCGCTGGGTGCTGGAGCTGCCAAGTGTCTCCATCTCTGCAGGCGTTGGACACGTTTCCCCAGGTGGCCGTGACGGAGAAACGGAGCCTGGCCCTGGTCCCCCCGGTGCCTTCACCCGTCGCCCTGAGCCAGGCCCGCCGGGAGATGGCTTTCCAGTGAGTGTTGGAAGAGGGCTCGCGGACATCCTGATGCTGTGGGGGCGGTGCCACTGCCTGCTGCTCGTCCTCAGCGTGAGCTGTGGGGCGGCGCTGGGGCGAGGGCTGCGGCTCTGTAGGGCTGGTCTAGGGCCGGGGCTGCCCGGTGTCATCCCAGCTCAGTGACCATGGTTTGGGGCATCCCTGCTGGTCACCCATTGCTTCTGCTTCTCCAGCGGGCGGGGGTCGCTGGGCAGCCCCCGTGTAAGTCCCTCGCTGTGTGTCCGGCAGGATGCAGGAGCTCCTGGAGCAGATGAAGTCAGTGACGTGCGACCTCCAGTTCAACAACAGCATCATCGAGCGGTGAGTGGGGTGGATCCTGCCCAGAGGGTGAGGACAGGCGGCGATGCCCCGCAGGGTGCTGCGGGTGCTGCCTGGGGGCTGGGGGACGAGCGCCCCGGTGCCGTGTTGGGGACAGCTGAGCCCGGCGCCGAGCACGACCACAGCCACTGGCACGGCTCTTCCAGCAGCACCACGTTTGCATCATCATCTGGCAGCAGGAGAGGGTTTATCTTTCTTGGAAATTGAAGCATGATCTACCGCAAATGCTATGCAATGCCTACCGCCCTCCTTCCAGCCCTTCTCCCTGCTGCTCAGTGCTGTCAGCTGCTGGCTGCCGTGCAGAAGCCGATGCTTTCTGCTTCTGGACAAAACCCCCTGCAAAATCCCACTGCTGGCAGCCCCCCCCTTGTGTTTCTTCCTTTTTAACCTTCTCTTGAGGGTCTCAGTGCAAACCAACACTATGGATATCCATATCAAAACCTCAAAGAACTTCAGGTTGTATTTTGGAAGAAAAAAGGAAACCAGTGTTCCACTTCAGCTTGGCTTCTATAGGACCAAGCGTGCTGTTGCGGCACATCCACCGTGAATAAAAGCAGGCACAAGGGGAGGTCTGGTCTGCTTACGGCACAAAGAACTCGCAGCAGCAGACACAGGAATGAGCCCAGCCACTGGTGCCCAGCCCACGCCGCGGTTTGGGACTGCACGAGCCCAGCCCAGCCCTCCCCAGCCAAATCCTTTGATTTTGTTCCCGCAGGCTGAGCGGGGCTGCCCCCACTCCCGGCCTCTGAGGACGCGGCGGATTTGCAGGTGCTGAAGCAAAGCGCTGCTGGCAGCAGGGAGCACCCACAGCACCTCGGGTCCAGAGCTGTGCACGAGTTGGGCGCTCGTGTCTGAGGAGCTCCCCCCCGATCCTACCTCTCCGCTCCATCACTTTGCACAGTTCTCCGGTGAAAACTTGATGAGAAAGTTGGCACAGCACGGGGGTTTTTCCTTTTGAAAAGTGCTTGAAGGACTTCATGGTTTTCTAGCTTCTCTGTAGCACGATGTCGGATGATAGAGAGGCTAGAAATTATCTCTTGCCCGTTTCGGGATTGATGCCCCCGTTAACATTCCCGTGCTCACCGATGCCTCGCGGGCTGGGGCAGAGCCCAGGGCAGGGGGATGCTGCACCCGATGGAGGAGAGGCCGGATCCGGCCCAGGACGGCTCCAGCGCTGCCCGCGGGGGGCTCAGGGTGCAGCCGCCGTCCCTGCCTGCCCTCCTCCTGCCTCCCGGCCTTGTCCCCAGCCCAGCCCCGTCCCGGGCTGCTGATGGCAGCAGGCGCAGGAAGCTGGGGGAGGTTTCTCTGTTTTGGTGCCTTTCTATAAATGTAACTGAGATCGGTGTTTATGGACGCGTCTGTGCGTGTGTGTGCGCCTTCTCCAAACAGCCCTCACTGAAACGTCTCCATCCTCACCTGGGGTGTTAGTAAACGCTGAGGCAAGATGGCTCCCCTGAGAGAAAGCAGGCATACTTCTTTTGGGTGAAAGACAAAAAGAAATCCTAAACATCCACCTCATTAATAAATACAGGGGAAAATGTGCGTTCATCTGTGGAGGTGATGACAGCCTGGGTGGCAGGGTGCAGCAGGGATGGGGACGGGGTGGAGATGGGGACCAGGGTACCAGGGGACCAAGGCAGGCAACCTCTGGGCTTGCTGGGGTTGTCTGAAACTGCCCTGGGAAGGATGCAAGCAGAAAGCTCTCCTCTTAAGCCCCAGAGGAATAGCACGGATGGGGATCGCGTTATTCCCACCTCACTGACAGCCGGGAAGCGCCCAGAATGGTGAGGACGGGCCCTGCTGCTCTGCATCAGGGCTGCACCCAGTCCTTTGTTGGGGAATGCATTATGCTCCGAATTTCCTACTGTTTTCTGACCTTGGGTGTTACGAGAAGCCGTAATCCTCTGGTTATCGGCTGAGTCAGCTGCTCGCCTGCAGCTCAGTGATACGGAAAGCCCGGGTTGTCAGACTGCGAGCCTGCGATGGTATCAAGGAGCTCTTTGTGGGAAGCATCGGGTGTGCCACCCCCTTTGTCCACCTCTTCCTGCCCATCCCTGGGGTGATTTATGGCTTGTGACAGATCCCACAGCCCGTGGTGCTGCAGAGAGCCCGGGCTGGGTGACAGCAAAGGGCCTGGGCTGCCGGGAAGCCAGGCAGGGTGGCACCCGTGTCCCAGCACAGGGGATGGGGTCAGGCAGGCTCCAAGGCAGCTTTTACACCCAGAGGGTTCCTGGCAGAGACCAGGCAGGGTTCCCCGGCTCTTCCCACCCCTTGCAGGCACACCGAGGGCATGCACGCACATATCAGTGTCCCAGACCCTGCTCCTCACCCTGGGAAGGGTGAGCACTAACAGGGTGTGGGGCGGCAGCCGGTGGCCCCCCTTTGCTCCTGTGGTCTGCGAGGTGGTGGCTGTGCTGGTGAAAGGGGATTTAGGACATGTTTGGATTCATTCTGTCTCCCTGCACGAAGCCCATGGCCGTGTGTTTGCCTTGTCACCACCGCTGGCTGCTGGTGCTCGGGGAGGTTGGAGCCGGGACTTGGGCAGCGCTGGCACCAGCAGAGCCCAGGGGCGGCTCCGTGCAGCTCCCGGTGGTGCCGCTGGAAGCAGAGGCTGAGCCATTGTCTGGGCAAGCAAACGCGTCTGACTCAGCCGCGGCGGGGATGCTCAGCGTGCCTGCCCGAACCTGTCCCTCGGCAGGGAACGAAACACCCAGATCTTCCCTTCACCCTTCCTCCAGTTCCCTTCCCAGCACGTTTTCTGGAGGTGACACGCGTTGGCTCAGCCAAAAGCTTTCAGCCAAGTCCGGGCCTGCCGGGCTGCTCTGGTCCCCGAGCTCCTGCGGGCCCCAGAGCTCGTCCCCAGCCCTGGGACCACAGAACTCGGCCAGCGCCCAGGGTCAGAGCGGCACCACGGAGAGGCAGGGGGCTGCCTGGTGTGGTCAATCCGAGGACTGACCATGGCAAAAATTTCCAGCCCCTACTGGGAGACGTATGGTGGCACAAGGGAAAAACAGCGTGCCCCTGGAGCTGACCGACCTCTGCCCAGGTCTCAGCAGGGATGTGAATTTTGCAGGGGGACAGCAGGCTTCAAGGTGCACACCATGGCTTGAAGGAGCAAGGAGCAGCAGCTCCGGGACTGTGCCTGGCTTTGCTTTCTTGTAAGAACAGGCTGAGAGTGCCAGGAGCTGCCCCTGCACAGGAAACTGCTTCTGAGTGGTATTTGGCACCAAGTCTGAACGTTCCCATTCATTTTAATTGTAAAAACCAACATCCTGACTGTCAAACCCAACGGCTTACTGTACAAGCGGTGGAACTAAGCCATCACTTAAAAACTTTTCCCCTGCAAATTATTTTCTAGGATTCTCCTAGTTTTATAACTAATGTTATCTTTAATCCACCCCAAATTCACTGACATCCCCCATCGGAGCAGGGCAGGGAGCCCAGGCACTTGCTCGGGTTCAGTGGAGCTGGGCTGATTTGGACCAGCTGAGCATCTGACCTGGAACACGTTTGGCTCTAGCAAGAAGGGATTTATGTCTTGGCACAGGAAAAAAAAAATAAATAGTTTTTACTACCAGCCCTTGCCGTGCTTAATCTGCCCTAACACAGCCGCTGCAAAGGGGACTCCCAGAACCAAGGCTGACTCCTTGTTCTGTTCATGGTCAGGGAAGAGGACAGGACGAAATACCGACTTTGGGGGAAAACACTTGCCCAGGAATAAATCTGCTGCTGTTCTCAAGCAGAAGCAGAGGATGCATGAAAGTGAATCAGGATCCCAAACAGGGAAGAAAAGGACCTTACAGATATTAATCATGCTACTTAACACAGAACAAAACTCGAATTTTGTAGGCTGTATAATTCCTTTAGTTTTAAGCTCTTACCGGTGACTGCTTATGGCACTAGTCTTTTGTAACTCAGAGCCAGTGTTTTAATCCATCCTTCCAACTAAAATCCTCCAAAAGGACTTAAATATCTTTGGCTCATCTTGTCCTTGGGAGTTCGTGAAGATACCACATTCAGCATCCCGAAGCCAGGGCTCACACAGCCCAGCACCGCTCACTGCAGCTGTCGCTTCACCTGGCTGCTCTCACACAAACCAGAGGAGCACAGGCGCGATTCTGCCCCAGCTACGTGTTTCAAACCAAAGCGAATGAGCACCGCAGAGAAGGGATGTACTGGTGGTTCGACAGCTAGCCCAAAGCCTGGGCGATGCGTGTCCTGCATGGCCCAGGGTGTCCCGAGGGCTTGGCAAACCAGACACGGCTATCCTTGGCACCGCAGTGCTGGAGCCTGCTCAGATCCACTCCAGAAATTGGCCATAATATTTTCCCTTTCACTTCTCCCACAACCACAAAAGCCTCAGCTGGGAGAGATAATTGCTTCGGCTCGCAGCCCTCAGCGGCGCTCCAGAGCCCTGCTGGCATTTCAGTGGGGAAAGGGAATTCGCTCCAGCTGCCCTTGCAGCCGGGTCCATGCATTCAGGCTGAGCTAGGAGAGGGTTTGCACCAGCCTGTGTGGCTGCACCCGGGTTTTAGTGTCCGTATATAAAGCAGCACCTTAGACATGCTCCTACTGCTCCTGGGGGGGCAAACCTGGGGATGGGGATGGGGATGGGGATGGGGATGGGGATGGGGATGGGGATGGGGATGGGGATGGGGATGGGGATGGGGATGGGGATGGGGATGGGGATGGGATGGGATGGGGATGGGGATGGGATGCTGCCGCCCCCACCAGCTCTGTGCTGAGGGCTGCCCGCCCCAGCTGCAGCACCAGGACCGGGGGTGCTGTGCGCTGCCCCCAGCCAGCATCGGGCCCACGGGGAGCCGCGTCCCGTGGGGAGGGGTCTCGGGAGAGCGTGGGGGTGCGGGTCCCACGGGGAAGGGTCTTGCTGGGAGAACCCCCCCGCCCCCGGGGGAAGGGGGATCCCTTTCCGTGGGGGGAGCAAGGGCGCGGGGGGAGGTCCGGAGGGTGGCTTTGGGGGCGGCCTTCGCGGCGGGGGGTTCCCCGTGGGAATCCCACGGCGGCCGCTCCCACGCCCCCCCCCGGCCCTGTCTCCTCCCCGGGGCCGGGCCGAGGCGCCTGCGCTGCCCGGTGCCGGGAGCCCGTGGCGCGGCCGTGGGCTTGCGAGCTTTTGGGGCCGGGGGGGGGTGGGCGTTTGGGGCCGTGCCCCCCTCCCGGCACCATGCGGCGGCCGTCGGGCCCCGCTCCCAGCGCCCCGGAGCCGGGGGGCGGCCGGGTGCCGGGGAGCCCCGGCGGGGCGAGGGGGGCGCGGCGGTTGCGGCGGCGCGGGGGGGTCCCGCGGCTGCTGCCCGACGTGCGCAGCATCTTCCCGGCCCCCGGGGAGCCCCCGGAGAGCGGCCGCGGCCGCGGCCACCGCTTCGTGCCCCGCGCCCTGCGCCGCGGCTGGTGCGACCTGTGCGGAGCCGCCGTGCGGGAGCGCGCCCTGCGCTGCGACTGTGAGTGCTGCCCCCCCCCATCCCCCTGAACCCTGCTGAACCCCCCCCCCCCCGCTGCCCATCGCACCCTGCTGCCCACCCCCCTGCTGCCCCCTGCACCCCTGCTGCCCCCCCTCCCGTTGCCCCCCGCACCCTGCTGCCCCCCGCACCCTGCTGCCCCCCCGTTGCCCCCCGCACCCCTGCCCAGGGGCTCCATCCCTCCCTGCCCTCCCCTCCGCCTGCCCGACTTCGCCGCCCCACTCCCCTGCCCGCTCCCACCCACACCCCCCCGGCCCCCTGCGAGACCCCCCCGGGACCCCCCCAGAGGTGGCGGGTGCAGGGCTGCGGGAAGCGGAGCTTTTCGGGGAAAGCTGGGGTTAGCTGCTCATTGCCAGGGCCGTGAAGGGCTTGGTGTTATTCCCGGGCAGCAGATCTCCCCGGTTAGTGGAAAGGGTTCGTGTCCGTAATGCTTTACGGTGGGGCGTAAATCCCTCCAGAAATAGAAGGCTTTTCGGGCACCTTGCTTTGCCCCGACTCCCAGGTTAAGGTGCTTGTGCCACCGAGGGTCGCTGAGGTGCGTGCTGTGCCCATCCGGCGTGTGTCACCTCTGTGCTGTGTCCTGCAGGGGAGGTCACCACTTCCCTCATGTGGGACGGGGCTCCCCGCCACCAAATGGGGTGGCCCAGTTGGGGCTGGGGCTGCTCTCAGGCCACGGGGCACACACACGCCCTGCGTGTCCTTGGTGCAGCCCCGCGGTGTGCCAGGGAGGGGGAGCGAGGGGGCTGGGGCAGAGGAGGTTTGGTAACCCCCCTCACTGATAACTTGGGGGCAGCAGATTGCTCCAGACACAAGGAACACAGGTGCCATAAATCAACTACAAGTATCAAAAAAGCTACATCTGGTGCCAAGTTCTTCCAGGGAAAGTGCCCCGACCCCAGAACTACCAGCGTGTGTCAGTGGGGTGCTTCAGTCGGGGGGCTTCTCCTGCCCGAGCTGTGTGCTCAGCCCAAAGGGAAGGGTTTGGTGCAGCAAAGAGCCCTACAGAGCCGGTTTGTCTCAGCAAAGGCTGAGCACCCGCAGTGCAGGGAGCAAAACGGGCAGGCTTAGTCACACTTGCATCAGCATGGACGGGAGCAAGGAAAACTCGTGGTGGCAACAGCACTCTGGGCTAGAGCAGCAGCTGGGGTTAGGTGCTGTGTGTCTTCAGGTAACCGAGGAAAAATCAGTGTTTTTGTGTTGGTTGGGTCAAGCTTTCACTTCTTCATAGTGCAAATGTCACTATTGCTGCTGTATGGTAAGCGCCGCTACCACTGGAAAATGAGGAATGCCGATGTATTTCTAGTGCAATTAATCTTGGTAATGAATCCATTTGTCCTTTCTCTGTTGCTGGCTGACAGTAGAAATTAATAAGGAAATTTGCTCTGGCGCTGTGGGTGTGGGAACGGCTGGGGCCGGAGCTGCTGAAGCAGCCCGAGGTGGAAGCGCTCGTTGCCTGCTCCGTCCGTCTGCTGCTGGCTGGAGGCTTCTCTTGGTCCGTGCACGCAGCATCATCCATACCCCATCAGGGGCGTGCGGGGCCAGGGTGCCCTCGGTGTCAGCATGGATGGCAGGTTGCTGGTGGTTATTTGGGGCAAAGCAATGAGCTGGGCCCCCTGTGCAGCTCTGGAGCAGGCTTTGTTGCTTATTTTCTCGCTCATTTGGGGGACTGTGCCTGGCCCGTGCTGTAATGCCAGCCTCACTGGGGCAGTTAGTGCCACGCTCAGCCCCTTCTGGTCCTTACGCTTGGCTTTCCTGCAGTTAGGAACTGATGAAATGTTTCTAGCAGGGATTTGCGTGGCGCAGTGTGAGCAGGGCTCGTACTCACGCCTCCTGGTGCTATTTGGAAAGGAAGGGCAGTTGGGGAGGTGGCTGCACCATATGGCCGTGCTGCATCACGTTAAGGTCTTAGCACGGGCTGCTGGTAATTAAATGGAACCCAGACAGCACAGCAAAGGGGTATGCTGGGGCTGGTGAGCTTGCTCGGTGGTGCGTTATTTGAATTATTTGAAAGGGGGGATGTAGATGCATTTTGCCAGTGGTACCTTTGCTTTCTGCCTGCTCTTCCTGCTTCGCTTCCTGGAAGAGCTGTAAGGGCCGGTGCATTCCCTGGGGCTGGAGCTCGCCCGCTGTACCCCAGCAAATGTGCGATGAACGTGCTGAAAGGAAGAGCCTGGCTTTATTCAAGGCAAAACAAATGTTATCGGGCTCCTGTCCTTCACCAGGCATCCTGCACAAGCTGTCGCGGGGCTCGCACATGAGGTGAGGCGCTGGGTGCCTGGTGGTTGTTCTGAAAATCCCGATCTAAATATTAATCCCCTGCACTTTGTGGTGCTGAGTGCTATAAATAGATGTTTCGAGCGACTTCTCTCGCAGGACTTTTTTTCCTACTTATATTGAAACCAATCTTAAATAACTATTTCCCTTTTCAGTTCTGTGGATAATTATCCAGGCTGTGGGAGTAGTTCTGCCTCTAAAATTCCCCAAACAGCCAAGCAGCATTGCTGGGAAGGAGGGAAACTTCAGTGGAAATGCTCGTAACATCTTCTGAGCTCATCATCCTCCCAGCAGTGGCTCCTTTTACAAATGCCCGAGAGCTGCAGATGGGGCGTGCTTTGCTTCCTTGGTGAATCTCTTTCTTCTGGTGCAGGGTTGCTGCTTGTTTGCTTTTGACTTGTAGCCTGGGGATGCACGGGGTTTTGTTTGTGCAGTTCTGACCTATTTGTGTCTACATCACATCTGGTGGTCTTTTGTGAAAGGTAGGGGCTGCGTCTCCTCCTCCCTCCCCACCTGCTCCACATCCCCTCCATCCATTTCCCAGGCTCTGCTCTAAGCATCTGTCGGGGCAGCCTCGAAATTGCCTTTTTTCCTGAGAGCACTTCACCGCATTTCCATGCCAGCTCACCCCGAGGTGGCCCGGTTCTTCCTGCAGGATGCTCCCATCCTTGCTGTACGGGTGTTGCAGGTGCTGACTGTGAAATTCCTGCTCCCGGAACTGCAGCCGTTAGCAAAACCCGCGGACAGACCCATCCCAGTGCTCGTTCCTTCGCCTTTTTCCACCATCTGCCATGCACTGGGCTCTCGCCCCAGGCGTTCACCGGCCTCGTGTCTGTGCTGGCAGGGCTGCGCCGCGGCCTCTCCGCTCTGGGCAGCTCAGGGTGTGAGTTACCGCTCGCATATTTCCTGGGCTGTGTTTATCAAGTCCTGCGGAATTGTTTCCTTGGCCCAGGTGGGTTAAGCCGGGCGTGCCTCTTGCATTCGGAGTGACCACAGCCACCTCTGCGTGTTTGCTCTCGTGGTCTGCGGGGAGCTGGGGGGGGCCCCAGCAGGGCCCGGCTGGCAGCTGGGGCTCGATGCCCTCCTGGCCCGACAGGATGGAGCTCGTACCTCTGATGACAGGCATGTTACCCAAATAGGGTGCTGTTGGCCAAAGGGCTTTTTATAAGAAAACCGCCCCAGGCACCCAGCGCTGCCCTGCGGGACGGCCGGTTGTGAAATGCTGCTCCAAGGAGGGGTCGGGGCCCCCAGCTCCTGGTGGTCTCTGTGTCTGAGGTCAGGTTTTGATCCGTCTTGCAACGTGGACCTGGCTCAGCAAAGCGCCTCAGCACGTGTCTGGGTTTACATCAGTGGTCTGAAGCCCCCTTATGGCTCCACGCAGTTCAGTTGGTGTCCAAGCACTGCAGAATCAGGACCCCTTTCCTCAAGAAGGCAGCCGGCAAAACGCACGGCATTTCTCTTTCTAGTTGGTAAACTGCAGTTCTGACATTGCAGGTTCTTGAGTAGGTGTTTGCTTAAGATAAGGAGCTCTTTGCCAGGTGGGGACACTCTCAAGGAGCACAGCTTTGCTGGCATGGGGCTCTGCACCCATAGCTGTCCAGGACCCAAGGGTTTTCCATGTTTTCCACGTCCTCCCACGCCCTGTCACGTCTCTGCTCTCACCACTGTAAATAATGATCGCTAACAGCTCACAGAACCACGGCGTGTTGCGTTTCTCTGCATTTAGCTGGCCCGGACAGATTCCTGAGGCTGCTCGCCCTCGCAGGTGGCTGGGGTGGGTGCTGGCTGGGTGCTGCAGGGCTGGGGGCGGGCACGGGGCGCATCCTGCCCGCACCTCCCGGAGCAGGGCAGTCGCTTACGGGGGACACGGAGGTGTGGGCAGGGGCTGGGGCCTGCCCCGGGCCCTGCAGCAGCTGCCCTGGCTCCTGGGGGGCAGCTCAGGTCTCTGGGGTCATCGTCCCGGCTGCATTCGGTCCAGCCCCGATGCCTTGGGAATTATTTATGGAGAGAAACACCAGGAAAAGCTCCGGCTCTTGTTGTACAGGTTAGTGCAGGGGCTTTTCTCTCCCCCTGTTTTTTCCTGGTCCGGTGGGGTTAGCTGAGCTTGCTGCTCTGGATGTGGGACGAAGGGATGCGTGTAGCCGTGGGGAGGCTCTCAAGGGGTTGGGACAGTGAGGGGTGAGCAAGAAATTCCCCTGTGTTACCTCCTTGCCTGCTTGGTGGGATGTTTAGGGAAATTTGGGAACTTTCATCTGTGTTACTCCAGGGGTAAAACAGGAAGAATGTGTGGCGCAGGATGCTGGGAAAGCTGCCCCGTTTGTGAGAAGGTCTCTGAGTAGAGATGAGGCAGTTCTAAATGAGAGGCTGTAAGTGACGGATTTAAAACGTGCTGTTAGGGGGTGCCTGTCCCACCCCATCACTCAACACCCAGCGCAGTTATAACCGATGGATGCTGTGAAAGAACAGCGGCATCAGTCTAAAACCTGGCTACACATCTGCAGAGTTCAAGTCAAAATTATAAATACAGTTAACCTCGGTGTATTCCTTTAATCTAACACTTCATTAAACGTTGGAGGCTTTAGACAACTGCAGGGGAAAGGCAGCGAAGGGAAGGGAGGGGATCGGAGCGAGACCTCCCGTGTGCGGCTGGGTCCTGCGCTCCCTCTCGGCTCTAATCTCCTCCCTTGGGTTGTTTTATCTTATCAAGCAAAAAGGCCCAGAAATAGAAAGTTTTCCATGGCTAGCAGGACAAGCCCAGAGATGCACCAGCCCCAAGCTGTGCATTGCCTCTTTGTTAAAAAAAATAAATATATATATCCGTCAAACAGCAGCGGGCTGTAAATGGGCGATGTCGATGCGTTATCTCCACGGGAGGAAGGCCTCTCGTGGAAGCAGGCGCAGCTCGTGCGGTGCCCAGCACCTCTCCCGTGCTGCCCGTGCTGGCCGGGGAGTGCTCGGTCGCCTCTCGCAAGGATGTCGGGAGGGAAAGCGGAGGCAGCCGCTTGCTTCGGGCTTGTAACGAAGCGAATCCGCAAAATTTTCGGGCGTTTTCCCAAGTCGAAGTCGTGGTCGGAGGGGCTGCAGCGGCCGAGGAGGGAGGTCTTGCTGCTGAAAGGTAGGGGACCGTGCGCTGCTGGGTCTGGATGTGTCTGTAGCTGCCGCGTGATGGCTTTCTGCTGCTAATTAGGTGTGATGGGGTTCCTGCAGGGCTGCCCTGAGCCTGCCACAAAGGAGCGTGGTGGGAAAGGTGCTGGCCCTGCTCCCGGAGCCCCCAGAGAGGCTTCCCTGGGAAATCTGGCCCAAGAGCATCGTCTGCCTGGCAGCTGGTTTGTGCTCCAGGCCTTGCAGCGGTGCAGGGGACCCCGGGCAAGTTACTGTCACCAGAAGGGTCGGGTCTGGACAGGCGAAACCCTTCCCTCAGTTTCCACCTGCTTTGAAAAATGAAAAACCTGATTTAGACCCAAACCTGCTCAGCCCTTGACTGCTGGGTGCAGGCACGGGGCAGAGGCAGGGCTGGGTGGCTGCAGCCGGGGGTGCCGGGAGGTGCTCGGTGCCTCCCAGGAGCTCAGGACCTCTCCTGCATGCGCTGGGTGGAGGCTGCGGAGGTGCCCTGATCCCATCCTGCCCACCAGGAGGGGACACGCAGCTCTCGTTAGGTCGCAGGGCCACATCCTGCAGCCTCGGCTGAGGTTACCCTGAGTGACGTCGGGTGGCTCCGGGTGAGCACGAAGGCAAACCTCGTGCGTGGCGTGCTCCAAACGCGCGTGCGTGAGCTGCCCGAGGGATTTCGGGGCTGGAGGATGAAGGGAAGAAATCTTCTCAGCACAGGAAGGCTCCAGGTGTGCTGCGGATGGCGTTCAGCCGTCGTGCCGGCCAAGATCTCCCTGCCCACGTTTTTGTGGGTTTGCTGATGTTGGGAGGATTTCTGCTTTTTTTATTTCCGTGAGTGGCAGGATCCTCAGCAAACCAGGAACTGGAGCTTTGAGATAATTCTTGCAATTTCAAGATTGATTTGAACATCGCACGGGTTGTTTCGTGGTGTGTCCTCTCTGATCGCGCCGCTTTGCCACCTAGTGCGCGCCGCAGCGCCGCTGCTGGAAGTGCAGATTTCAGCCAAAAAACAGTTTAGAAGCATTAGGCTGAAGGATGCCCCGCAGCATCTGGGGCATTTGGGGGGCAGGGGCAGGCAGGGTGCCTGCAGAGCTATATTTAGGACTAAATGAATGGGGCTGTTTTGCACCATCCAGCTTTATCTCCCCTAGAAACTTTATCTGTGGATAAAGGGAAATTCTTTTCAGCCACTAGTTTGTTTTTTTGTGTGTGTGTGTGTTTCTCTTTTTCTATATTGGGATCACATTTTTGGGTTTTTGTTTTTTTTTTTCCCTTTAAAAAGAAACTGCCTTTCCAAGTGTTGCTTTGTTCGACTGGAATAGAAATTATCTCAAAGCCTAAGTGGAGGCATCCTGCTTCGGTGGCTCCTGGCAAGCCTGTCACGTGGCTGCTTCCTAAAGCTGTGCTGGCTTTCTAAAATTAGTGCTCCCTGCCAGATAGGGGGTGATTAGGTCTGCTAATAGGTGCTGGTGACTAAGGAGGTGTCGTGCTGTAATCCTGCAAAGAAATGCCTGCCCGCAATGGGCCCGATCCGGAGGTGTGCTCGGGAGCTGTGATTTCTGTGGTCAATATTACGTATTTCGGACCTCGCCGCATGCAGGTGCTGCAGCCTTCCTGCCCCACGGGCTGTGGTTGGGGCAAGCTGTCTAAATCTGAAAATCCTGGATAAAATAGGCAGCAGGGAATGGTTAATTATTTTTTTTTTTTCCTGGTCAGGGGTAAGGAGAGCAGCACAGCCCTTGGTGGCCTCACGCAGGGACCCAGAGCCCTGCTCTGCTGGCGCCGGGTGCTCAGGGGGGGCTGCACCTGAAGCCCCCTCAGGTTGGCACCTCCAGCAGAGACTTGGTGAATGTCCCCCTGGTTCAGTTGCTCAGAAGGTCATGCATTAAATTACCATGTAACTGCTCAGCTTATCTCCAATTAAAAAAAAAAGGCAAGGCTCCCTGCTTTCCCCCAGGCTTACTTGAGACAACTGACTTGGAAGAGGAGAATGACAGACAGCTGGTGCCAGATGAATGAGAAACAATTCCCCTGCCTCCCCTGGAGGCGATGCTCTGCCCCCAGGCACCAGCTCTGTTCTTGGGCATTCCCGAGCGTTCGTGGGGCTGAGCAGGAATCCCCGTTGCTGGAGCAAAGGTGGGACATTGCTTTGCTTTCCTGCAAACCTGAGACATTCAAAAGCAAGGACTTGAAAGCCAAAGGGAGGGAAAAATAAGTAGAATACAGGAAAATGTGGGTTTTCCTGCAGAGGGGACTCCTGTTCTGGCATCAATGTTACTGGTTTTTGGAGGGGCTCAGACGTGCATGTGCGAGTCCTTTGCCGGGAGCTTCGAGGCATATCCCCCGCTCCAGGTCTGCTCTGGAAGGTGCGTGATGATGTGAAATTCACAGCAGTAAAGGAATCTCATGCTTCAAGCTGTGCTGGCTCTTTTGGGAGAGCACCGGGGGGGTCTCCTGTCCCCACGGGGCCCCAGCAGTGCCCTGCTCCCCGCGAGACACGGCTCCTCCTGTCCCCGTGCTGCAGGAGCCCCGGCTTTCCTCCACCCCAGGGCCGCGAGCTGCCCCGAGCCCGTCTTGCTCGAGCGCCAGCCGATTTCCATGGAGATATCAAAGGACCCTACTGGCATTAGTGAAATATCTATAGATTTCCAAGCGACTCAGAGCAGTGCAAAAATAAATAAATAGCAAAAAACGGCACAGAGCCGCCACGCGGTGCTGCAGAGGCAGCAGGAGGGGCGGGGGGAGCCCGGGCTGCTTTGCAATGAGCTGCTGGCTGCCGTGGGGGCTCCGAGGCCTGTGGGGACGCCGTGCTGCTGGGCTCGTGTCGCGCACACGCTGGGGGCAGCAGGGGCAGGAAGGATCCTGCTCGGCCGCGGTGGCGTCGCTGCGTGGGTTTGCTGCACTGCGGCAGCAAGCGCAAGGCGTGCTTTCGGTGCACCCGAGAGCATCCAAAGTCCTGTCTCCTTCTGCTGCGTCAACTCTTTTGCCTTGCTTTGGGGGGGATTTTTTTATTTTATTTTTCAGGTCAGTGACCGCACTGGAATTTTGGATGGTGTAAAAAGTTGCTTTAATGGCATTTGTAGGGCAGTTAAACATTAAACGGGTTGGAAGGGCTGTTAAAGCAGAAGGAGGCTGGTGGCTGCTCTCAGGGGAGAACGGAGGAGTGTGGCTTTTGGGGGAAAACCCTGGGGGGGGTGGGGGGGGGGGGTGACTGCTGCCATGTCGGACAGGAGGTGCTGGCCGTGCCCAAGGCAGAGCAAGGTGCGTGCCCCAGGAGGCGATCCCAGGGCTCTCCGTGGAATCCCTGCCTGGAGCTAGTTAATGGCCCGCAGCAGGACGGGGCAGCAGCCAAAGCAAACATGTTGTGCCAACGCCTGGCTGCCCCAGGGCAGCCTGCCGGGGGCTTGTAGGTCACGGCCACCACCTGCGTCCTGGTTTTGGGGCACTCTGGTGGTGAATCCACGCCTCGGTCACTGCAACCCCCCTTTGAAATGTTCACAGCTGGTGACCTGACATAGTCTGACTTCTGTCTGATACCGGGGTGGTTTGCCCCTTGACGCTGGAGAATTAAGCGTCCTTTTCCTCGTGAAAAGGAAATCAAGCGTCCTTTCTCTCGTGGCCAAGCTTTGCTGCTGGCGCTGTGGCGTTCCTCAGAAGCTCAGCAGGGGAGGGGCATGAGGCCGTGTGGGTCTGGTGGGGCTCGGGCACATCCCGTGTCTGGTATGTTGGTGCTCCAGCGGGTCGGGGAAAGGCGGCAGGACACGAGGCGGGAGCATTGCCCGTGCCAGAGCGTCCTAACGCGAGGTTCCCTGGGGAGAGGGCGCGGGAGCGGTCTTTACAGCTGGGCTTTGCTGCTGCTTGCCCCCGTCTGCAGCTCGGAGACCCTGCCTTAGGGCTCCCGGGCTCCCCCCCAGCGCGGAGCGGGTGCTCACTGTGTTCTCCTCTCTCTGCAGACTGCAGGTACACGTGCCACCCGCAGTGCCGCAGCCTCATCCAGCTGGACTGCCGCCGGCCCGGCCCCGGCCAGCTCTCGCCCGAGAGCACCCTCGTGCCTCCCTGCAGCCAGGTACGCCGGGGTCCCCGTGGTGGCGGTCGCCTCGCGATGCTCAACCCCATCTCTCTACGACCTGTTTCTTGCTCCCGAAGGGTTTGACAGGGGGATGTTTTGTCACAGGCAGGTCAAAACCTGCCCGAATTGGGTCTGATCCGCACGGGGAGGGACAGGATCGGACACAGGCAGCGCTCCTCGCTTTTTCTCGCATAATCCATTGCTGCTAAACCGGCAGCGCAGCAGCACGCAGCCACTTCAACAGCTGGCTTTATCTGGTGTCAAGAAAATCTGGAGGAAGCACCATTAACAAGGTGGTTTGTTTGTTTTTGGCGCGGGATGCATGTAAATGCTGTGCTGCGCCTGTGCGTGGTGCTGCCGTGAGCTGCTGGGGCTGGAGGGGCTCTCCCTGAGTTATTTGAATAAGGGCGTGAAGCCGTAGCTGTTTGTTTACATCTCCCTCAAATGTCAGCGGGTTTCCCCCAGCGACATTTAAAAAAAAAGCTTCATTTTTAGAAAAACTAGGAAGAGGTGTTTCTTCTTCAGGGTGACGAGGGCAGCCGGGGTTATTGATGGCTCTGATAATGAACACGGAGCCCACGCTTTGCAGCAGTTTGTCACTGATGTGACCCTGGTGTCATCCCCCCACGTGCCTGGGGAGCAAAAATCCCTCTGATTACAGCTGCAGGCTGTACGTACGCCTGCCCTGGGGCCCCGGGTGGGCATTCCCTGTCCCGGGAAAGGCTGCACTGCTGGGGTGCCAGGGGTCTGGTATCAGCGTGAATCACAGCAATAAATCTGTTCTTGTTTGCGCTTTTGAGAAGTGTACCAGGGACCAGCAGTGCCTGCATCCCTTACGCCTTTTGGGCTTGGACACCCTGATGGCTGGGATTTGGGAAGAGAGGTGGATGTTCAGGTTTGCACGACCTAGGCCCGTAAGGGGGAGTACACAGCCACGTCCTGTTGTGCTGCTGTTGGCCAAGTAGTTCTTGCTGCTTGAAAAAGGAAAGGTGAAGGGGAAATAGTGTCAGTATTTCAGAAAGAGACTAACAGGGTGCCGTTATACACCAAGGGAAAAAAAGGGGATTGGCTTCTGGAAACGCAGGAAACTTCAATTAAGAGGTGGCATAGTTGGAAGTCAGTAAATAGCATTACAAATGTAAGCAAACCAGAAGCACTGGAGAAATAGCTGCTTTAATATCACGCAGTTAAATACTGCTGCTGTGTAATACCAGGCATTAATAATTCAGGCTTTGATCCAGCAAAGTACTTAAGAGAGCGTTACGTTCGGGTCCCCGATTAGTCTCCCTGGGTGAAATCCAGGCTCCGCTGAAGCTGGCGAAAGCTCTGCTGGGCTCAGCACCAGGGCTGCGGCCCTTGGTCTGCTCAGAGGTTTGCACCCGGGCGCTGGTTTGTTCTGCAGGTCGGCTCGAGCGCAGACTGACGCTGGACAAAAGGGTCAAAATCAGATTTTATTTTACTTTTTTAATGGTGGCGACTTCCCAGGCAGTGATCTGCAGTGGCAAAGCTGAGGCTGCTCGGGGAAGCTTTGCATGGGGCAGCAGTGCCAGCTGTGACCGCTCCACCTGCACAGCCCCTGCAGCACGGCTGCTGCTGTAGCTCATTCTTCTGTTTTCACCCCAAAATGCCCAGGGCTGAGGCTTCAGTGGGGATCCAACCCCTGCACCCTTCGTGGGCCCAGCGCTCGCTTTCTGCTCGTGCCGTGCATGCTCGATGTAAGCCTCTTGCTCTGCTAAATATAGCCTGGTGAAGCTGCGGAGCTTGGTGCCACTGCAGAAGGATGCACGTTGCTAAGAGGACAGCTGATTTTTTTTGCGGTGTTACAAGTAGCTTTGTAAATACGCCGTTTGGATTCTTGCCTTCTGCTTTGAGTTGCAGGTGTTGCGTCCTGCTGCACGGCTTGTGCTGACATCCCATTTCGTATTCATGTTGCTGGCTTGGGGGTGCAGAGCTCTCAAAGCCTCGTAGCAATTCAAGTCCTTCAGCTAAGGGATACGGATGGAAGGGTGCGAAACGCCGTCTGCAGCCTGTCAGGAGGGGAAGAGGTTTTCAGGAGTGGATGGATGGGGTTTGCGCAAGGGTCTGGGAGCCCTTGCAGAGCAGCTGAAGGGTCCCTGTGAGCTGACGGGGCAAGGGGCAGCCCCTCTGCACAGACGTGGTTTGCTGATGGTCCTACTGCAGCTACTCGAGCCGGGAACTCGAGCCAAGGCTCCTGCCTGCCAGCTCCCTGGGCTCGCCGGTGTGGTGTAAAAATAGCTCTTGGTGGTGGGAATTGTGCCTTGAAAGGGACGTGAGGGACTCAACAGGAGAGCAGCCCTCTGGGCACAGCAGTGCCTTGCCCGGTGGGCTGCTCCAGGGCCTTCTGCAAGCGTGCGCTGGGGTCTCCTGGGGGCTGCACCCAAACCACTGGGAGCTTTTCCTGCTGAACCTTTGTACCTCCACCTGCCAGAACACCTGGCGATGAGTTCATGGATGGCATGGGAGGGTGCTCTTCCTTTTGGTTTGGAACTTACTATGTTATTAATGTAAACATCTCCCATGATTTCACAGCTCTCCATCATGTCTGTGCTCTCTCCGGTTCCTTCTTTCCTGACCTAGGCTGGCTCCAGGAATGGAAACCTTGTTGTACCTCTGGTCTGTGCTGCCCTTCTCCGCACCTCTTGTCATTTTTTATTCATTGGGGTGGGGTGGGCTGGCTGGCCAGGTCTTGCATGAAGTATTTGAAGTGTGTGCCTGGGATGGATTTATTCAGTGGCACAGTACCTTCAGGCCTTGTTCCCTTTCCCTTTCTGAAATAATTATGATGCTGCTTTGGCTGCTGCCGAGCACTGTTCACGGGGTTTCACCTGGGATTAACCTGACTGTGAGGGCTGCAGAGGGAACTGGATGCGTGTGAGCGTGCTGCGAGGGGGGAGCGCGGGGCTGTGCGCTGGGGTCGGCTGCAGCTTCCTTCGCCCCCGTGCTGGATTGGGCCCTGTTGGAAGGGACTCACACAAACCATAGGAACGGGGTTGCGGAGGAGAAGAAAAATGTGTTCCCTGCCTGTGAAGTTCCTAAATATTTATAGCTCGAGAAGAGCCACAAAGCAGGCTGGAGTCCCCTTGCTCCAGCCCAGGGGAGCAGAGGACGGAGGAGGCAGCCCCGAGCAGGGGCCAGGCTGAGTTTCCGACAGGGAGCAGGGATGCTGCTGGTGTCTGGGGAGCTCTTCCCGAGCCCCTCACTGTGTTTTCATCCCTCTGCAGTGAGGGCTTCCTGCAAACGGGGTCGAGGAGCTGGGTTGCATTTTCCTGGCTGGCAACTGGTCCTGCCCCAGCTGGGGGAGGCTCTGCTGGAATCGCTGCTCCCCAGAACCAGCAGGGAGGCACCCGCTGCCTCCTGCACTGCCCAGGGCTCCCGGCACC
Source organism: Anser brachyrhynchus (assembly GCF_964034855.1). Lineage (NCBI taxonomy): Eukaryota > Metazoa > Chordata > Aves > Anseriformes > Anatidae > Anser > Anser brachyrhynchus. Next base: position 2,294,385 of record NC_137720.1, on the reverse strand, counting down.
CCTGGGGAGGGTTTGGGGCTATGTCGTCGCCAGCCCCCCTTCCCCACCACCTTTTGGGGCCGCACAGCTCCTCGAGCATCCTTCGGGCTCGGTCCAGCCTGGGCTCGTTTCCCAGCAGATGCAGCGCGGCTCCCGGGGATGCGCTAACAGAAGGAGCAAGAAGCCAGCCCGCGACGGCGATGTGGTTTTGGGCAGCAGGCACGCGGGAGGCTTTGGGGGGGACCCGGGGCCGAGCCCAGCACCTCGTCCCTGCGTGCAGGGTGAGAAATCTCGCAAGAGGAAGCGGCAGGGCCGCGCAGCAGGAAGGGGGAGGCGATGCTGTGGGGGTGCCCCAGAGGCCGGCCCGCGGGCGCTGAGCGAGCTCGGGGGCGAAGAGCGGGAGCGAGCCGGCAGCGCTGCCCTCCATGCTGCGCGGGGAGGCGGGTGGAGGAGGAGGAGGAGGAGAGGGAAGGGTTACCCGGCGCGGCTGCCTGGTAGCGAAATAGCTGCGGCGGCTCCGGAGGATGAGCAGGAGCCGTTGCAGATGAGCGCCGGCGAGCCCAGGATGTGAGCGCGGCTCACTGCGGGGCCGCCGGTGGTCGCTTGGCCTCTCGCCTCTGCTCGCCTTCGATGACCATCGGCGGCAGCATGAGCAGCGGGTACTGCAGCTTGGATGAAGACCTCGAGGATTGCTTTTTCACAGCAAAAACCTCTTTCTTCCGGAGCACGCCGTGCAAGGTCCCTGCCAAGGTAACAGCTTGAAAGCCGCTGCGCGGGGCGGGAGGTGGATGTCGGTGGTCGTGCGCGTCGGTCTGCAGGTGCTGCCAGAATTCGCTTGCTGTGGGGTCAGGAGCAGCGTGGTCTGAGGGGCTCTACCTGCCTCCTGCAGGCTCGCTGCCTCACTGGGGGGGTTTGCTCTGCTGCAGGATTTCGCAGCCATCTCTTGCATACCAGCTCACCCCCTTCCCAGAGGGTCCACGGAGGAGGAGCTGACTCCAAATGGGATTTTCAGCTTTAGGGGGGCAGGCAGCAGCCCTGCGAGCTGGCAGCTGCTGTCCGTGGGTCAGTGTCCTGGACAAAAACCCACGATTTGGCCCCACAAAATACCCGCCGTCTCCGCGTATTGTACCTGTCGGGTGGGCAGTGAGATGGGGAAGTTCCAGGACCAAATCTGTCTGCAAACTTGTTAACACGGGGGTGAATGTGGTCCTTTCCTGGGTGTGCGAGTGCGTGTCCCTGCCTTGGAGATGGAGAGGGTGCTTGGCTGGGCAGCGTGTGGCCCCAGGACAAGATTTTTGTAATATCAGTAACGCAGAAAATGCGCAAAGCTGCTTCGTGTTTCAGTGTTTGTTTAAAAAGAAACATCCCCATCGTAAACTTTGCCCCGACCAGAACTGAGCATAAAAGGAGAAGGAGAGAGAAGCCGCTGCGGAAGTGGGGGTTTTGCTCAGGAAAAGCACCCTGAAGGGCTGCGAGATGAGATCTGGTGGGGAGCAGCACCGGGGGGGGTGTCCAGAGGGCTCCGGGAGAGCTCGGGGACACACAGACCCCCCTAAATCATCAGTGCTGAAATGCTCCTGTCTGGGCTCTGCTATATTTGCCCGGCTGAGGCTGCGAAGTTCCAGCCCTCAGCAGGTGCTGCGGGTTTCGCCTTTCTGCGGCGCGGGGCCAGGGCTGCGACCCGGGCCGTTATCCCTGCGAGGCTCTCGGCCTGGGGCTGGGTTTCAATCAGCTGGGAATTTTATTTTTCACTTTGAAGAAATCTTCCCTTGGGTTTAACGTGGGATATTCCGTCTCAGCCGCCAGCTCCCTCTCGCTATGATTAACCGACACGTACTGCTGGGTTTTAAATGTCATTTGATGATTCATTTGTGTAGGAGATGTAAAAGATTGTGATGTTGTTATGAGATGGGCTGCACCCAGTGCTGGTTAACGCTGCTCTTATCGAGCCTGGGCACTGCAGCTCCTCCAGCACCACCCTGCCTGGGCTCAGGACATCTCCCTCGGAGGGGTGCTGGGGATCTGTGGTGCCTTCTTGCTGAGCTGCTTGGCTGGATGCGGCTGGCGTGGGCCGCTGGAGAAGATGGAGCCTGCTGGGGCTTTGGTGTTACGGGGAGGAAATGGTTCCTGTGCATGAAAAACACACACAATTTGCTGCTCAAGCAAATGTTGCGCAATGGGGCTGGGTGAGGAGGAGGGTCCCAAGCATTTCTCCGGCTGGGGGGTGGAAAGCGTCCTCAGGTGTTGGTAGAGGAAGGTTTTGGGGGTTTCTGGCTTGCTGGGGGTGGGAGGTGCAGGAGCGGGCTCCGAGAGGTCATGCTGGATGCAGGCCCAAGCACAGGTGGACATCTCCCAGGGGTCTTGCATCGCTCTGTCCCCTCACTCTTAATTGGCATCTTGCTTTTCTTGAGCAGTTTTACTGAATGTGGACCGTTTCCATGGCCGCAGTCAGTGCAGGAACAGCAGCATCGCATTTCAGCCACCAGTACGGTACCTGCTTGTGGCCACCTGCAGCAGACGTCCTCTGGACCCAAACTTGGTTGCCCTGCTGGGTGCCTTTGGGAATGGCAACGTCCGTCCTTAGATGCCTGGGAATCGTTCCCAAGCCCAGGATGTGCAGTGTGCCCGCAGAGCCCTGCACTGGGCAGGACTTAGCTAAACACGGGTAACTTAGGGGTGCAGGATGGGAAAGACTCAGAAGACTCTGGAGAGGAAATGTTATATGTGGGGCAGGAGGGGGCAGACAGGCCTCCTGCCATTAAACAGGATAAAAAATGGAATTTGATCACTGTGATTAGAGAAATGATTTTCTTGGTTCAAATAACGGGATTAGTCTGCAAAGCCTCTTTCTAGGAATTTTGTGATTCCTTTTAATTTTCAGAACCACCGGTGCAATCACTCTTCATTAGCAAACAACCATTTTGGATCTCCAAGTGTGACTTCATCCCTGGAGATCTATTGCTTGGCATTTTCCTGCCTCCTCGGCTGAGTGGTTTCAGTGGCTGCTGCCTGAAGCACAATTGCTCAACGCTCTGCAAGAGCCCTGCTCGGGTCCTGCATCAACAGTTTACAGAGGGAAAGGGGCAAGTTTGCCCAAGATGAGAAAACACAAGATGGCAAGGATGCCAAATCACTGCTGCGCTAGGACTACTACAAATTTTGGAGGAAAAAAATATAATCTGCAGTAAAACCTTCTGAAAAGAGACCGATGGGGGGAGGAGAGGTGAAGCTCCTCCGCGTAATGGAAGCAGCAGCTCTGGCTGCCTGTGCACTGCTGCCGGCAGCCCTCGCGCTGGTGGTGGAGCGGGGCCGTGGGATGAGCAGTGCTTCTTCCCATCCTTGGTGGCTCTGGGCAGCCCACCCCTCTTGTCCCTCCTGTGTGGGATGCTTGCACCAGGCGGACATGAGCTGATGGTGGCAGGAGCATCCCGTTTAACTAAAAGTGTTCAGATCTGAGCGTGCCCTGGCTGTGGATTCTCTCCTGTCCGGGAAGGAAGGGCTGGTCTGGCCCCCACAAGGCTGCGGTCGGTTCCCGGAGGTCTGCTGAGACCCAGCGAGTCCCTTGGATCTGCCCTGATGTGGGCTGGGGTCTCCTCGGGCTGGTCTCTGGGGATGCCAGGGGTGCCCCAACACCACTGAGCCAGGCACTTGCTGGCAAGCAGAGAGGTGGCAGAACAGCGGTTTCTTAACGAAATCTCAATGGCAATCAACACACCGAGCCCATCGCTCGCTTCTAACCTCTGAAACACAGCAGTGAGCCTTTTCCTCTTCTCTAGAGATGCGCTGCTCCTGCATCTTCTGCCTCTTCCTTTGAGCCCCACAGGAAACAGCAGCGTTGCTTGAACTTGGCACAGGCAGTGAAACCTGCGGTCTGTGTCTGCTGCAGGGTGCAGGGGGAGGCACTGGGGGCTGCAGTGACCAGGGTGTGGAGGGGCAGAGGTATTGCAGCTCCCCGCTGAGAGCTCGGGCTGTGTTTTGGGGAGCACAAATTGTTGCAGCACTGATTTAAATGGGGATGGAGCCGTGCCCGAGCACACAGAGGGAAGACTTGGCCTCTCCTGCCTCCAGTTAGGGTGGATGTTGCCAAGAACGCAGGCCAAATCCATCTCCACACTTCTGCTCTTCAATTCATTAACTGATTAGCTGGTGAGGAGAAATTAATGGGGAGCGAGAGGGCAGGGACAGTGCCCACGAGGCTGCTTTGTGGCAGCGAGGGGTGGCGGTAGGAGTGATGCTCTTCAGCTGGAAGTGGAGCATCTCTCTCCCGGCATCTTTGCAAACCGGTAACTCAAGGTCACCAAGGCTTCGTAGTCGCCTTTCTTGGCTTAGAATCCCTCTTCTGAGAGCACGTCACCACACTCACAATGGCCCGAGGGTTTTTCCCTCCTGGCAGCAGTCTGTCACGAGCTCACAGCTCATTAGACAAGCGCAGGATTGTGGAGGGGAGCCTGGTGTGGCCGACTCGCCCTTCCCAGGGCTCCTGGCCTGGGCAGCCCGTCTCCTGCTGGGCGTCAGCCCCAGCTGAGGCTCCAGCCCTGTCTTATAATAGCTATTATTTCTTACAATTGAGGAATAATGCTAGTTATAGAGGGGGAGCGTGTTTGCAGCAGGCTGTGATGGCAGGAGGAGGATGTGGGCTCATCTCTGCACTGCTGCGGGTGCCCTGGGCTCGGTCCTGTGCATCCCCTGGGTGCCTGCATCTTGGTGCACCACAGCTGGGTGCGAGGCATTTTGTGCCACTTCATCCCCGGGTGGCCAGCGTGGCTCTGTCCTGGACGCCGCGGGCTCAGCAGCACCCACCGGGGTTGTTACGGAGCGGTTGTTTTGTTCTCAGCTTGTTTCATCCTGTCCCGGTACAACAGGAAATGTGGCAACGGTTGATGGTTACTAGCTTCTGTTTTTCTCCCTCCAGCCAGAATTGCATATTCTGCAGCAGAAACTCTGCAAAACCAGAGGTCTGGGTAGATTCATGAACTGCTCGGTGGAAGGAGCAGCACTCCTTCCACGCCGTGTCAGTCCCACCGCGTGGGCACCGTGTCCCCCAGGGGAGCCCAAGGGGCCCAGGGCAAAGCCTCGCTCCCACCTTGCCGGGCTGGAGCCCAGGCAGCTCACAGCCATTAGCGCCCTCCCCGGGGACTGCTGCAGCCTTTGCCTCGGGTGCGCAGGAGCAGGGCGAGCTGGCAGGGCTGTTGTAGGGTCGCTCCTGTGCTGTCGGTGGGGTGAAGCACGAAGACTTCTTTTTTTCCAGCACCGTGCTGTTTTGTTGCAGCGTTCCTCCAGCTGACTTTCATAACGCGCTGCAGCCTTCCTTCTAAAATCACAGCAGTTGCAAAAGAATCGGCCTAGCTGCTTTTCAAGCCCGCTTAAATGCTAATACAGTGGAAGTGGTAGCTTCTGGGTTGGTTTCTACAGCTGAGGTGTGAGGGGACGAGGGGCTCGGGAGTCCCGTGCCCTTCCTCAGGGACATCTCTGAGCTGTGGCCCAGCAGGGCAGCGCTGCACGGGGCCGGTGGCTCTGCGCAACTGGAGCCGTGCTGCGGTGGGAATGGTTAAACCCCCTGGCACTGGGAGCTTACCAAGAGCAAATTTAATTCTGTACCAGCTGTGCGATGACTTAGAACGTGAGTGACCCTAAGAGAACGTAACGTAGCCATTAGAACCTTTTTCTTTTTCAATTACAATTGTGCGTGGAAGGAGAAAGACCACCCCGTGGCACGCTAATCCTGTAAAGCCTTGGAGTTGTGACAGCTGAGCACTGGAATCTGCTTTGCTGGAGGTGATCCTCCCTTCGGGGCCAGCCTGTCCAGGGCAGGTCGGGCTGGGCAGGGAGGCAGCTGGGCACTGGAGGCTGCGCTCTGGGCTTGGCTGCAGCCCCCAGAGCAGAGGGCGCTGCTCTCGGAGCTCTCGCGTGTGGCTGGCCCCGAGGTCTGGGAACACTGTGACATACGCCTGCATTGGTCAAAACCCGTAGATGCGGTGTGCGACTTACGGGCAGTGTTACTGTCTGAGTGTGCTTTCCTGGGCTCTGGTTTTGTATGGGAGGGAAGCCGGAGGACGTGCTGCAGGTCTGGCTTTGGGGTTGTTGGTGAGACCTGCAGGGTGGATGTGACGTGATGCTCGAACGGAGCCACCGTCACCGTGGTCCTGAGCCAGGCTTCCTGCTCCCTGGTCTGCGAGTGATGTGGTTTGTCTCAAACACAAGCAAATGAAGAGAAATTAACTGGGGCTTGGGTGTTCTCATGCCTCTCTCTGAAGCGCTGCAGGAGGTTGGCTCCTCATCGGCTTCTCAATGGGTGCAGGGCACAAAGATGCCTTTCCCTGGAGCACAAAGCAGTTGGTGCCCACCTTGAGCCTGCTGTGAGCCCAGGGGAGCAGCCGTGGTCCTGGCTGTGCCCTCCATGGAACCGCTGGCATCCACGTGCGCCTTACTCGAGAGCTCGTAATTGCTGGCACGTCTTAATTTCCTCCACTGGAAACATCACGTCAGGGGAGGGACTGGCCCTAATGGAGAGGAGCAGATTGCAGTGACAGAGGCAGACTCCGCCGATCCGCTTGCTTTTGCTGTGCACGTCCGGAGGGATGCTGGTCTGCACCGGGTTATGTTCGTGCCACGGGTGAAGTGCAGCACGCACGTGCTCTGCATGCAGCGTGGCCGCAGCTGTGCCGGAGCAGCTTCAAGGCTGTTTGCAGATGGAAGGATCCTGTCCTGGGCTCTCCTGGCACGGGGCTGGCTCGCTGCATGCTCAGGGCTTCCGAGCGCACATCTCCTGTTAATTGGAAAGGAAGCTTTTTTGTTATTTTATTTTTTTCCCTAATGCCACTTTGGATAGTCTCTACCCTTTACTCTTTTTTAATAGACTCCCATGTCAGCAAAACACCTGTGTGCAACTATTTATTTACAGTCAATAGATTGCAGTGAAGCCTGAGTCTTTTGATAAATTGGGGAGTTGAAATTGCCTTTATGATGAATGGGTATTGATGTGCGATTCTTAACTACTGCAGCAAAGCTCTGCTTTTGTCTCTTCTAGGCAGTGAACAAGAAGGAGAGCATACGACAACGTTAGTGTTCTTGCACTGGGTTACTGCCACAGACCTGTGAGATCTGTGTTTTGAGGTTTCTTGTTTGCCAACCTCAAGCAGAAATTGTGAAATCTGCCTTGGAGAATTGCTTGAATGACTTCGGGGCTCTCCAAGTCCCGAGGCTGGAGCCATCTTGCCAGATTGCGACCAGAAATTTCATTTGTCCTGGGCTCGATTCTCCTCCTGAAAGAAATACCACAGCTAGCCCGGGGAGATGCTGGCTTACGTGCAGTGTGCTTGTGTGGCAGGCTGCAGCCCTGTGGTCGCTGCCTCCCTCCGTGTCTGCGTCTGGGAGGAAAAGCCCCAAATCCCGGGAAGTGGGGCTGCCAGGAGGAGCGGGGCTCTGCTCCCAAATTGCTTTTTTTCCCCCCTCTTTTTTTTCCCCTTGGAGGTTACAGTCCTCGTTTTGAGCCTTTCCAGCCTCGCTAGCATGTCCCTTCACGCTTTCTGCTCTCCGTTAACGTTAACTTCTGAGGAAGCCCACACAAAATATGGGATTGCTGCTCGCGGTTCCAGGCTGCATGGGCTGAGATGTATTCATAGCCTGTCTCTGGGGAAGGCGGTGTTTTATGGAGAGGCAGCAGAGCTTTGCGGTGTGAAATACGGGCCCTGAGCGTGTTCCAGGACACACGCGGGCTTGTTCGCAGCCGGTGCGGACCTGGGATGCTAAGGGCTGTGCTTGCAGGGACCTCGAGCAGCGGGGACACCCAACCTGGTGCAGATCCTGAGGCAGGAGCTCTGTGACCACTCAGTCCTGCCCTTGCAGCAGGTTATTTCCCCCAGGGAGACCCGCGGGCACCTCTGGGCTTCCCTGCACGGCTGGGGAATTCCTGGCTTCGTTTAGCTCCACGAGTTTCATTTTGCCTAATAGATTTTTCTTAGCCCACTTGTGGACCTGAGTTCACTCCAGGGTCATGCGAGTCCTGGCTTCCATCTTTGTGTTGCTGCTTTGGGCTTGTAATCACAGTACCTGGGGGTGGGATGCAGGTAGGTGACCGCAGAAACCCTGTGTGCCGAGGATGTTACTGCAGCTCCGTCGCTTCAGCCTCGTGCCCTGGGTTTCCGTCCCCTTCTTGCCCCTGGTTTGTGGTGCAGGCACAGCACCAGCAGCTGGATATGGCCCTGGAGCCTCAGAAGACTCCGCAGCTTGGGGTGGGAGCAGGCAAAGGTCCTGCCTGGATGTGCGGCCGCCTCCTTGCCGGCCTCCTGGTGGGATTTCGGGACAGTCATCAGCTCTTGTGCTCCCTCAGCAGAGCCAGGCACGCACAGGCACCGTCTCACCCAGCTCCGCGTGTGGGATTTTGTCCTGACATTTCATTTTCAGGGGGCTCGTGGGCCTTTACAGCTGGTGCTGCGGTGCTTCGGCATATGGAAGGTGGGAGCACCGCTCAGGCTCTCGCTGGAGGCTGCTACAAACGCTGTCGCTGCGGGAAGCCACCTGCAGCCGTGCTCCCAGCGCCTCAGGAGCCCCCCAGCTCTGCGGCAGAGCCTGGGGGCCCTGGGCACCCACGGGGCTGTCAGAACCAGGCTCTCTCGTGGCAGCTTCTCCAAACCCATCCGCGACCCTTCTGCTTAAACGCTCCAAGCGCTGGGCTGCATCTCGGGGGCTGAGAGCTGCCTCTCCACGGCAGGGCTGTGTGCTTCTGTTACTCTTGGTGACATTTCCACGCACAACCTGCAGGCTAACCCCACCAACGCGCCAAATCTGTCACTTTGCTTCCTAAAGGAAACTCCCCCAACAAACCCTTGGTGAGCAGCAGCCGTCATCCTGTAGGCGAGCCCACACGCGGGCAGACGCGGAACGGCTTCTGACACGGGCTGGGCCGTGGTGATTGTGTTCGGGGTGGGCAATTTATTAGTCATGCTGCTGGCTTGCTGCTGATGTGAATTTTATTTTTTTTATTTATTTATTTATTTTTGCTTTGAGCTGTAATTTCCAAAGCTTTGGACAATAGCAGCACATCGCTTGGAGGAGTAATCCAGCAGAGATTTAACTTCAGGTTCTGCCTGGGTGAGCCTGCTGAAAGCTCGTTCCTGGAACACTGCAGGCTGCTACGGGGCTGCCCGGCTCGGGTCGGCAGCGCGGGGGAATGCTATAAATAGGATGTGATTTTCAGCTGCATCGCAAGAAGCAAAGAAATGCTCGGCAGGTGCGGGTGGCTTTTTATGAAAGCTGCTTTTAGAAGCTGAATTCTTCACCCTGCTGCGCCCTGCTTTGTACTGGGATGTCGTTACTGCCCCGTGCCTCCATTTCCCCCTCTGTATAGCAGCAGCAGTAAGGCTTCCCCCCAGGAGATGGGGAACCACGGTTATTACTTCCAAAACATTTATTCATCTTTCTGCAGCTCAGTGTGGGGGAGCACAGAGCTGCCTGGGACAGTGTCTATCAGTCAGATCCAGCTTTTACCAGTCAGTAACTCCTGGTCAGGGCTGGGCCCTTCAGGGAGCAGGGATGTGATGTTTTGTGCTGCTGCAGCTCTGCAGGAGCTGTGTGCTGGGTCTGGGCTCACCAGGAGCTCTGTGCTTCTGCTACAATCACTGCCTGACCCTTACAAGACCAGTCTTTCATGCTTTGGCACTATAAGAGAAATTAGTAGCGAGGCTCTCCACCAGCAAAGCCTCTGCAGGTCTGTAGAAATGGCTACTGTTAGACAGACAGACACAGCTGGTGGGTGCTCCTGTAGAGGAGTGGTTTGGGGCAGGGACGTTTGCATCCCTGTATCACATTCACCCTCTTGGCCATAGGGACCATCTCCACCTGTGCTCGCATGAGCTCAGGAACTGTGTGGCATCTTTGTTCGTGCATTTCCCAAGCAAGAGAGGAGCCGAACAGATGCGGCGTTATCCCGTATACCAACCAACTAAAGCCCGTCTCCTCTCCTTTCAGAATGTAACGAAAACAGTAGAAGAAAAACCCGAGCCTCCAACCGTCGAGGAGATCAAGAAGAAAATTGAAAAATACAATGCAAAAGTCACAAACTGCTTGTTGATGAAGCTGGTACGTATTGCTCTCTGTTTGGGCTGCATGCAGAAAGACCAGTGCTGATTTCTTGGGGCTCTGGCAGTCTCCAAGGCCAGAGGGCTCGTGGCTGTAGAGCTGTTCGTGTCTTCCTCACCTGACCTGTGTTTTCTCCTGCTTTGTGCTGCTTGGGTTGCTTTTTTTTTTTTTTTTTTTTTTTTGACTGTCCTGTCCTGTCTCAGCTGGGGAAATTCACCCAGTAATCTCTGGCCAACATGTGCTGCCATTGACTTGCTGCGAATTGAGGAGGGCGGGGATGAGTCATGGTAAAACTCCGGCTGCAGGGCTGCAGTTCAGCAGCTGTCGCAAAGTGAATTTAGAAGCACACAGCCTTCCTAGAAACAGATTCTTTTCTCGTCTGCCGCCGCCATGCTTCTTTAAGCAGAGATCTAAGAACCACAGTGGTTGCATTGTATTTTGAAGCTTTGATTGCGAGCTTGTTTATCACCACCTGTAAGTAAAGCCTGGATGAGATGTAGCGAGGAGGAAAGGAGGCGGTCTGGTTTACAGACTGGAGTACCACCAAGGCACAAGCTTCAGATGATCTTACAGTGTTGGGGGGGAAAGCTTCATAAAGCACAAAATAAATTCTAGAATTTCTAAGAACGGCAGCTACATAACTTCCTGGTGCTTGCTAACATCTGAAAATAAAAGTTCATTTAAAATAGTAAATCTCAGAACAGTTTTCTTTGTGAAAGCTGCACAGTAAGCTCTGCTGGAATGTCTCGCCTGGTGATTTTTTACCCCTCGTAATTTACAGGAGTAATTTGGGACCCAAATGCTTATTCTTGAGGTACTTGAAGCTTGGTACAAGTGCAGTTCCGGGACTCGATGCATGCCGGCAGCCCCTTTGGTGGGAGCACAGGCTCCCGGCTCCTGGCATGGATCACTCAGTTTTGTACTGCCCAGCACCGCAAAGTGACAGCAGATAGGCAGGGAGGGAGGGAACTTGAGAGATCCCATCGAACATGAGGAGGTAGAGCCCTTCCCAGAGGTTTCAAATCCTCCTTGAAGTGCAACTGCAAGTGGCATATAAAGGTTTCCATTACTAACTTGTAGCAGCGTTGATTTTAAATACGAGAAGATAGCTCAAACATGGGAGGAGATGAGTCACCGTGGAGTGGAAGGAACAGGAGGAAGTCGGTGGTGACTAACCCTAAATTACTACTTACTTTTTACACGATTGCTAAAAAAACCCTCAAACCCATCGGAGTGCTGAGCAGCAGAAAGCCCAGCAGCCGCCCTGCGGGCTGAAGCTCAGTAGAGCAGAAAGCTCCTCAGTGTGGTGGTGGGGAAGGAGGAGGTGAGCTCGGCCTGGCCTGCAAGGCCCCGTGGTACCTCATGGCTGCCCGTCAGGTACCTCACGGCCGTCGGTCAGTCAGGTCCCTTCACGGCCGTGTCCTTTGCTTCAGAATGACGACGGGACGTACACCGGCTTCATCAAAGTGCACTTGAAGCTACGCCGCCCCGTGACGGTGCCGGCAGGGATCCGGCCGCAGTCCATTTACGATGCCCTCAAGGAGGTGAATCTGGCGGACATGACGGACAAGAGGACGTCCTTCTACCTGCCGCTGGACGCCATCAAGCAGCTCCACATCAGCAGCACCACCACGGTGAGCGAGGTGATCCAGGGGCTCCTGAAGAAATTCATGGTGGTGGATAATCCCCAGAAGTTTGCACTTTTCAAGGAGATGCGGAAGGATGGGCAAGGTGAGTTTGCACCCTCGGAACTGCCAGCTTTCCGAAGGCTGATCAGTTTTGCTTGCTATGCTGTGATACAGAAACCTGATCAAAGCATCCCTCCAGGGCTCAGTGGTGTGGCAGGCAGGCAGTGTCTGCGTTTCAGATGGATAAATGGCCTGACCTCCTTGAGAGGTGATGCTGCTGAAGTTAACGGGGAATTACTAATTGTCAGAAACGGGCTGAAGTCGTGTAAGACCTAACAGATTGTCATAGATCTCTGATGGATGCTCAGCTGCTTCTGCTGTGGTCCTGAGCAGTATGAACCACTTCTCTAGTCCAAATTAACCTGCTGAGCTCTCCCCTGCCCTGGCACCCGAAGGCTCATGGTGGATGTCTGCTCCCGTTGCAGTTCTCTTCCAGAAGCTCCCTCTCACCGAGTACCCCTTGTACCTCCGGCTGCTGGCTGGCCCTGACACGGACGTGCTCAGCTTTGTGCTGAAGGAAAACGAAACAGGGGAAGTTGAGGTACGTCTGTGACTCTTTTCCTTGGTTTTTACGTGAGCGTTTAACAGTGGGCAGTGGGACAGACCCCAGACATTTACAGCAGTCAGTGCAGGCTGAAGCGGTGGCACGTGGTTGCTTCTCTCCCTCTAACGCTGTTGGTTTTACCACCTAAAATGCTGAGTTTGATACCAGCTGCTCTCCAAAGTTAAGTTATCAGCTGAATGGACTTGCTTTAAAATAGATATATATATCTTTGGGTCATTTATTGCTCCTAAATTTTGATCTTAAAAAACAACCTAGAGCTGTGAAAATCCTGAGGCCACTTCTGATGGCCAAACCATGCTCTATTTACAGAACCACACAGTTCTGTCCCAGAGTTAACCCTCAATAATTAGATTAGCTAAATGCTGTGATTAGTAATCCACTAATTTAAATAGAAGCCCGGGCCACTCGGGTAATACATTTGGCTTTAGGCTGCAGTAATGCTCCCTGCCAGGATGAGCACAGACATCAGTGGCCGCAGCATCCTGTGGGACCCCCCTGCCTGCAGGGCTGGTCTGCAGCTGGTGAAGGCGCTGCAGCAATGCTGGCTGCTGAGGAGCCACAAAGCAGTGTTTATTATGGGATCTCAGTTATCAGCTGAGAGCTTTGTTGCAGGAAAAGCTACAAAAGTAATAAGGTAAATCACGTGTGCTCACTTTCTGTCTGGTTTTGCTGATTCTGCAGTGGGACGCGTTCTCTATCCCAGAGCTACAGAACTTCTTAATGATACTGGACAAAGAAGAGAAGGACAAAATCCAGCAAGTGCAAAGGAAGTACGAGAAGTTTAAACAAAGACTGCAACAGACCTTGAAAGAAGCTGGAGGCAAGCCTGGCTAACTTCTCAGGAGGCACTGGGAATCAGACTAAGCTAGATGTTATTTTTAAAATGAAAAGACACTTCTCAGGACACCTTCTAGTGGTCACTTTCCCCATTCATCCTTCCATTAAGGACTGGCACACAGCACTCATAAAACGAACATACTGTATTTTCTTCTTCTGAAACCTCTTATCACAGGACCAGAGCCAGTCAAAGAACGGGAAGCCTGTTTCAGAGCTGTGGCCATCAACAAACCAAGCACAGCTGCTGGTTCGCTTTTCAGTTGTACCATCAGATGAAGAAGCTTCATGGAAAATGCTGAATGTTAAACCCAACAGGAACATCTACTGGCTAATTGTTCTAAGCAGGGTAAAACTTGCTGTTCATGCTCCTCCCAGCAACTTGCTTGTTCTTGTTCTGAGGTGCTGCAGCTGCGTTGTGTGTGCCCATGTGGCTGAGTTCTCATTTCTTAAGTAGAGCGCAGGAAGCAGCAGATAAAGCGGAGGAGGTTGTTGCACCAAATCACGTGGGTGTTGCAGCTCTAACTCCTGCCAGACAGACTTGTTCAGGGCTCAGCCAGCCAGTGAAATGTGAAGTCGTGACACCATGGCAGCTGCAACACCCCAACAGTCTTTTAGTAAGTATTACTGAAACTTAGTGATATTAATTCCAGGAAAAGTCATCCATTTCGATTCTAATTAATTTCATTTTGCAAACAGACTTGAATTCAAGTAAATATCCCTGATGCTTAGTTAAGTTAGCCTGTATTTTACTGGTTTCCTACTCTGTAGGAATCGGGACCTATGTTTTAAAAAAGTGTTTGAAAAGTGTGAAGATGGGGGCATGGGATGTCAGTTCTGTATAGAACATTTAGCAATACATATCCAACAGACTAGTCCAGGGAAGCTCAGGAACTTTCACAAATCAAAACCCTTCTGAGCTATGAACAGGTCTGACACCACGGGAGAGGAGCTCCAACCGAGGCCAGTGTGTGGAGGTGGTACCACAAGCACAGGCTGCCTGTGCAAGAAATCCTTAGCACCAGGAAGAGTAAGGGAACTATTAACCTCAGCTGCTTTCCTCCCACCACCCTCTTGTACCGTGCTTCCTCTTGCTAAACCCTCTTTGTGCTGCTCCCACCTCTCCAGTCTGTAACATGCCATGCTCTCCCTCCCTGGGTCACTGTGTGCTCATCTTCCCCAACTCCCCGCTCACAATCGGTGCTCTTTCTGCACGTACAGGAAGGTTACCAAGTTTTGCTCTGTACTTGGAGCTGGGAGGAAGTCTCTCCCCCTTGCTCAGTGCTCCCAGTGTCTCCAATGCTTGTGCACTTCTTGTCCCTCATAAAATCCTTTAGCTGGAGCTGGAGTGTCAGCCACTGCTGTAACTCTAACCAGAGATCCTGAAGTACAAGGTACAGGGATGCCAATCCGAGAGATGATTTTCCCCATGTTTACTTTCAGTGCTTTGCACTGAGCACATTGCACACAGCCAGGTTCAGTCTTCCCTCTGTTTAGACAGGACACAGCAACAAAGTGTAAAAAGAGAAGAGACCATTAAAACGAGCTGGAGCATGTGAAATGTTTCATACTGACTTGATGAACCAAGTGTCCCTTTGAGCTCCCTGTTGCAATCCCACCTGCATGAAGTGGGAAGGGAGGGAACAGGTTATTAGGTAACAGTTGTGATGGAGAAAACTTGGAAGAGTCTAAAATTTACCTCAGTGCCTTTTTTTTCCTTAAGTGTGAAAACTTTACATTTGGGCTAAGGAAGATTTGGAAGGGGCTTTTGTCAAGACGCCTTGTCAGTGCTCCCCCCAGTTACCTGAAGTACTGTTGTGATGAGGCTGCTTTTGTTCATAGGGAGAAGAGGAACGGTTGTGTTTCTTTCTGCAAGGTGACTGTTTGGCTTTCTTTTTTCCAGGTTTATACTTGCATATTTTTGTTTATAAATGGTAAGAGAGCATCACTGCATCACATAAAGCCTCTCAGTTTGTATAAATGCCACTTTGTGCAAGCTTAGTTCCAGCTTATATCTTAGTCAGTAGTGTAAAAGGGTTTGCAAACAGGGCTCCAGCCTCTGGCATGCAGTGCAGGAAGGGCCTCCCAGCTGTACTGTATTCTCTACCCAGATGACCTTTAACAATATGGCAGCAGCCCAAATAGAGCAGCACTTTTCCAGCTCTAGGGCTGTCTGCCCGTTTATAAGACTACTTACTACTTTGCTATGTACTTGTGAAGTATTTAAATAACATTTATCTAGTGCGTTGAGTCTTAAAAGCACTGTATAAATACTTCTGTTCAGTCAAGAGCAAGAACACTGCAGAAACTGCCATTGGTTCTGAGAAGCAAGATCCAGATGCTTGTTTTTAAATCCCTTATCTTTCTGGCTAAAAGTTGCAAAGACCTTTTTCTTTTTTTTTTTTTCTTTCTTGTTGCAGTTGTTTTCTATTAGAGTTTTGGTGACTATCTCCCTTTCCATTCCTGGAACCCAGCATGTCTTTGAAATTTTGTAGAAGGCATGGCTTCTTATGCAATTACCGTGAATGCTGCTGAAAACCTCCTGCAAAGGGGAGGGCTGTTTCCTTT
Organism: Anser brachyrhynchus; assembly: GCF_964034855.1. NCBI lineage: Eukaryota > Metazoa > Chordata > Aves > Anseriformes > Anatidae > Anser > Anser brachyrhynchus. Next base: position 2,278,674 of record NC_137720.1, on the reverse strand, counting down.
GTTTTTTAAAGATACGGGGCATTTGAAATGGTAGGTACTGAAACTCAAAGTCTCAACAGTCAGTTGAGCTGTGTCTAGGACAGGCATATCGGGCCCCTTCCTTAAAGCGCAAAATACTGTTGGCAGTGCCTTTGGTTAGTATATTGTGTTGCCTAGTTCATGTGAATTTATTTTTCATGTCTATTGTAAAACATGTAAAATAATGTGTATAGAATGGAATAGTAAAGCTTCTATGGCAAAGTGAAATGCATTTTTTGCAATGCTGTAATTTATTTTTATTACTCCCTAGTAATTCTATGGCATTTTTAAAAAATGTCCCACTTCCAGCTTTTTTGAAGGTTCTGAAACTACTTATTCATATGCAGATGGTGTAAAAGACAATGACAATAAAACTGTCGGTAATTAAAAAAAAAGTAATCTCTAACTTATTTTTCTGGCGCCTTCCTATGGTACTTCCTTTACTGGGTCTAAAGGGAAAATACAAGACTCCTTCCTAGAAGTAAATTTAAATGTCTTAATCCTACTGTAAAGTGTTTCAAGTCTAAGCTTCAGCTAAAGCAGTATGGAACATCTATTCCTGTGAAAACAAAGTGTTCTATCAATTGCCTTAGTACGTTAGATGGCCTTGAGAGAACTATTACCTGTGATAAACTACTGTTAATGTCATACAGAAAAATGCATTTACATGTGAAAATAATATAAACCATAAAAATCCAGCAAATAGAGTTCATTCTCCATGCTGAAATGCCTGGTGTTAATACCTGGAAGTGTTTTAAAGGATAAAATCTAAAAACAAATAGCTTTTACATCTAATATAGACAGCCTGTGGCACACTGTCCTGGAACATTCCAAGGTGCTGTGTTGGAACATACTTTGCTAAGATTTTGACTGAGGTTCTATTACTGTGCTTTTTGTTAAAAGATGCAAAGCAAGAATGTTGGACTAACCAGAAAAATGGTGCACCCCTACAAGCTTCTAGAAAATATATGGGAAAGGATAACTCGTGTATTTTTTAATTTATTTTTTATTATTTTTATGAAAAATGAACAGATATAATGAATATTATTATTTGGGCGAGTCCTAGACCTTGTAAAAATCCAGGACTCCTTTTTAAATGAATAGGGCCTGTACATACCCTTGATCTGTTGGCAGAAGTCTTCTATAAATAATGACAGCTGAATAATTCTTACAGTATCTCCTACTTTTTCCGGCCAAGCTTTGGAGCCTTCTCAAGGCCTTGGATATATTTCCGAGGTAGCTGGTATTCTTCTGCAACATAATGAAGAATTCACTTACTTCAGGTAAATACTCAGAGCTCATGAATTAAAATCTGTATCTTGCTATAACCAGTCCAGTTGCAAGACAGACTTACCTAGCAGCATCTTGGCCAGATGGTGGATTTGGTTGCCTTGGATCTGGACCTGAACTCTGTCTTTTGTTCCAGGCACGGGGGTGATGGTGGCACTGGCCTGTACTTTTTGTTGCAGAATGTTGGCTACTGACTGTGGGTCCAGACCATACAGCTCAAGGTTCTTGATAATTGTCACCTGCAGATTTGAGTAATTATTTCAAACATCAGTGCTGTGGGTATTATCAAATCACGTCCCACTCATCCCAGAAAAATGAGCTGCCAAAGCTGCTCTCAGAATTCAGGCTTCTGCTGAAAACTCATCTCCTTATTTTAATTTTTACCTTCTTGTTTGATGATCTCTGTGCTATGGTTATGTCAATGGGCTCAATCTTTCCTTTCCTCACAATAGGTTCTTGTCCAAAAAATGTCACCTGGTGTAAGGGCTGCAGGCGTTCAAGGCACCTGAACAAAGTTTAAACATTCAATTAGTCTATACAGTACACCAAGAATAACTGCTTTTTCCATTGCAGCCTCTCACAGGTTTTTGAGACTACATGAAAGCCAAAATTCTGTGTGAGAAGAATTTGTATCTTAAGAAGATACTGCATGATGATCTCATGCAAGACTTGCATCCTAGACACTATATAAAGAAAGGGACTAATTAAAAAGAAAGCTTGACTACTGATTCACAAAGATTCTAGCTTAGCTCATTACTGGTAAAATGTCATGAACTGTTGCAGAGTAAAGCCTTTAATTTTTATCTTTAAACTAGTTTTCAGCTGTGTTGCTCACAGATCGGTGAAGCACCTTAAAATAAAGTTAAAATTCACCATAAGTTCTGCTAGTGTTCCATCAGCAAACATGGCTTCAGAAATAAAGGAAGCTGCTGGAGATGCTCAGAGGGATTGCGTGATAAAGACGATCAAGTCAAGTAAGACATTGGGGACATTCGGGCAAAGTTTTTCAGTGCATGGAAACAATGGTCTTCTGTCAGATAGCTGAGCCTCCTGGATCTAAATGGTGGGCTTATTATAAGTGCAAAAGTTGTGCTGCTGCTTCTGGTCAAACTATGCTGAAAGGAAAACCATGATCCTTGACGACTTTCTCTGCATCTCAGTTACCTCGCCCAGTCTAGAACTGCACAGCCAAGAAAGGCCTTGAACATAAAAGAGCAAGATGACTGCTGTTGCCTAAAAAGGGGACGTTCAGTTATCTGATGCAAGCGATGGCTTCCTAGATATGTACATACAGATTACATGCAGAACTAAGCAGTGTTTGTTTAGAAGACTTTCCCTGATAAATGGTTAGCATGTAAATAAAAACAAAAAAACAACATTAGTATATGCCAAGTGCTTGTTAAATGGTGGAGAATGAGACACTCTTCAAGTGAAGGTCTCTGGATGTTTTCCTGTACTACCAGGAGGCAGTTGCAACTTTACGTAGCTCCAATAACGTCTGGCTTTGAGTTGCACACAATAAATCTGTGTAATACTGAAACAGTGCATTGGGAAATCAGTCACCTGCTCAGGAGGTCATCCCATTTAAGGTTTGAGATTTCATCTTGTTCTGATTTATCTAACAGGCAGTCACACAGGATGGCATTCACCTTTACAAAGCTACAAAAGAAAAAAACAAGCATTAGGTGCAAACAAGCTCTCTTTTTGCTCTACCTTCAGCCTCTCCTGTGGAAGCATGGTAGGACAACTTTCACCTATACTTACTTTTTGTTTGCTTCATCAACCAACTCGTTAGTCTTCACATAGTTAATGATAATGTTTCTCACCTCACTGCTTGAGAGGATGCTGCCTTTTCTAAATGGAAAGAAAACTATTACTTCAAGTAGTTATGTGTTGAGTAGAACTACTGCGTTGACAGAAAACAGCAATTACCCTGACTACATTTGGTAGCAAAATCTCAATACTGAACTGTTTTCCGCTAGGCAGTGATTTTCTTGTTACACCTCAGCTCCTGTATGCCAGATAAAAGGCTCACAGCAGTAATTATGGAGACTCTAAAACCCTTGGTGCTGGGAGCCTCGTTTAGGAAGATGACCCTAGTGGTGCCCCTAAAAATATCTGAAGTGCATCAAAACAGGCAAGATTAGGGTACAAGGAGGCAAATGATTTCTTTATATCATCTGGGTGTCCTCTTTTCAGTAAGCTATACTGTGGGTGGACAGAACACGCCTTATCCAATGGCAAATTAGGACAATCCAAGTAAGTAAAATGTAGCAATTTCGACACTTAAATTATCACCTCCTTAGCTGTAAGAGAAGTGATGTATTTGCTGAACGCACTTGTCACAATCTCTTTTCATTGCCTCACAAAAGGAAGAAAGATTATATTTTGATTCCCATCATCTCTCCTGACAGCATCACAGCCCACTCCCCATGATAGCTAACAAAATGGTAGCAGCACAGGTTTTTAGCCTCTGTCTTCACCTAACAATGATTCTGTTGTACTTTTTGAGTGCTTACTTGTGTCCAGATTCCTGAAAGAGTGGGACCATTTTTGTTGAGACCCCATAAAGTGGTATGATTTCAGGAGCATGGTACACTTGTTCTTTGTCTTCGCTCTTGCAGTCTTGGGCAGCAGAGGCTGAAGAAAATCCTTCAGGTACTGTAAATGCTTTAATGCTGGAAAGTAAAAAAAAAAAAAAAAAAAAATTTGGTAGGAGTGAAAGGGACTTAAAATTTTTAACTTCTGTTTCCTCAAGAAACTAAAATTTAGCACATGATTCTTTAGTGGTTATTGATGCAATATACTCTAGCAAATGATTCTTTAAAGGTTATTGATAAAAGACTCTGGAAGAGAGGAGTAAGAAACGTATAGGTTCAGGAGCTAGACTCTAAGTTCATTGTCCAGAACTTCAGATTCCGTGCTTGCAGGTAAGAGAACTTGACAAACTGAGTTTAACTATGCCTGTCTCCTAAGCCCCAGTATGAGAGAAAACTTAATGCAAAAAGGCACAGTAATTCTGCCTCCTTCCAAATGCAGAAGAGAATATATGTTTGTATCTACCAAAATATTCTCCATCCCATTAGTTGCCAAGGAGATGTTATATAACAGAAGACCTACGGCCCACTGGGAAATTCTGAGAGCATGCTAATGCACTGATACGCAAAAGGAACGAGTAGGATGCTCTTGATATGAGGTAACTATTAAGCCTTAGATAATGGGAACACTGACGGAGGAACTGGGTAATAAGCAACCAAAAGGATAAGAGTATTTGTGCAAATCAATGTGTAATGGAAAACAAAGCTTTTTTTTTTTCAAGATTATAACTTTGCCTGCCAATTTTGCAAAGTGGTTGATTTCATCCTGTATGACACTTTAAGGCTGTAATTTCAGGGCCACTTATTCAACAGTAGTTTAATCTTGTCATTGGAGTTATTTTTTAGATATAAGTTCACTTCGAAGCTGAACAAAGAGTTGTCCTAGCACACTCATGGGATAGAGGGGAGACCTGCTTAATTGGGAAAGGTATAAAATAATTATACCATTAAAGTTAATGCTAAATAAACTGCCTCATCGATATAAAACTTTGTTCCCTTCCCACAACAACAAAGAAACCCCCACAAACTGTCAAGACTCACTGTCAAATGAATGTGCTGTTTAGTGACTGCTAAGAGGCTTGGAACGATAACATCTTTAATAGTACCCAGACTAGAAGCCAGAAATTTGTCATTATAATGGTGCAACAAATTGCAGTGAATTGACTCCTCCTTAACATTTTCAAACATGCTTCTCTGGAATATTTAAGTACCTAGTACAAGGGTGAAGAGCGATATACAACTCTTGGGTTATCTAGTAGTCCCTTCTTATTTAAAGTTCTCTGGATGAATGAACAACAAGTAAGAAAGGGAAGGCTGAAGTCATGATACTGTCATTAGACTCAAAGCCACCGAGTAAAAAGGGAAGAATGTAACTTTGCAGAACTTTACAAGCATAGAAAATGTAAGAACTGGTGTGTGGAAGCAGGATATAAAACCTCTCCATAGTATACTAAGATTAGGAAATGAAGGCCGTCACAGGAATGCAAGCAGGGTATAGGTAACAGCTGGCAAGAGCTGATTCCACTCCCTCCTTTCAAAGCCTACCGCCTCTTAAAGACTACAATGTTCTACATACTCTGGATGCTTCCAGTCCACCTCCACGATGCTTTCCACACCTTTGCTCAGCTCCTTCACTTGTAAGATCTTCTGGTGCTGCATACATTGTAGGAATTTAGAAAACTGAAGGAAGAAACAATCAGAAATGTGGAGTTAAGCATTTTAAATTCCTGTTTGTGTTTCTGACTGCCCCAGAATTACTTTCTAAATCAGAAAATCTTCTTGGAAGGTAAAAAAAAAACCAAACAAACAAACAAAAAAAACAAAGAAACACTGCACCCCTTTTCTTCTACAAACACAGCAATTGCTAAGAAGCAGTGAGTGCCTCTATCGTGTTCTAAAACAGAGTAAGCAACTGTTCCTTTTGTAGGTCTGCCACCTGTTTGCACTGTGACCTTCTTAGCCAAATAACAGTACATATCACATGGATTACTGTGACATCTTTGGCAATACATTTTGTTTTTGTCATCTAAACAAGAGGCATAGTATCATCTCCTTTCTCTTCATCTTTGTTCACTGATAACTTTTGAAAAGGAACAATCTCTTCTTGCAAGGAATTGCACTGTGAAACAAGAGTAGAACCCTTTAATAGCTATCATAGCACAAAGTACCAGAGAGCATTAGATACATTTAAAGCAGATCAATGCTCATGTTTGCTGGGCAATGACTTTCCTCGCTTGATCCTGCAGGAGCAGAGATGTGAGGAAAAAACTTGGCTTTTAGGAACAGTTACTAGGCTTTTTGTCTGTCTGTTTTATTAACGCTTCAACAATTTTAAACTCAACATTTTTCTTTCCTTCCACTTCTTATTTCAATTAACAAGAAAAAATGCAGAAAAATCTCACCTTCTTATAGCTTGATTTCTTTATATCCAATTGTTGTCCAGTGGGGCTATAAATTGATTTTTTTTAAAGTTCTTTAGATATATGTCATGATTTCTTCATCAGTCTTGCTATTTATGCTAAAAGTCTCTTAACAGCAAAAACATTAATCACACAGAAAGAATTACTTCAAACAAGCTAATAGATAGAACACAATGAGTTAAACTAGTACTGATGTTCCCGGAGGGAAGCAAACAGCCATTTAAGCGACTAAGAAATCTTGGAACAACTGTCAGTCAACTCATGTTAGCTATCAAGCGCACGTCCTGGTCTGGACAATCATTACATCAAAGTATTTGATGTAAGAAGCAAGCATAACCTTGGATAACCTTAGGTAAGGACTGAATTTTACTTTTGAGTCAAAAATTTCATCCTAAATAACCCACACGTTCTTGCAAATCCAAAGACGTTCTTCTTACCACGTACCAGCATGGGAACATATGGCTGCGTAGAAACGTGCTGGTGAGCAGAGGGAGATCTGACTTCTTTACTTTGCATTTTAAAGCATGAAAAAAGCACTGGCTAAACAATGCATCCATTTGCTCTGCAAGGAAGAAAAGAACAAGTGTGCAGTGAGCAGTCTCTCTTTCTGAACATAATATTCAGTTCTTTCAGACTCTTTTTCAGGTCACACAGAACAGTCTCTACCCCTGTTCTCACAGAGAGCTCTCTAGAGTGTGGAGTAGCCTAGATCATGGGTACCAGCGTCAGCAAACAAAAGGTGCATGGTTTGGTTCCACTTGTACACAAAAGTACCTTGGGGTGTCCTGCTGTCCTCTGCTTCCTGCTGAACCTCTGTATTGTCATCTTCAGCTGTTTCTGCAGCTTTATTCTCATTGTGTTCCTCCTTTCCCATCAGTATGGCACAACTGTCTTGCTCCTTCAGGCTCAAATCACCGATGCCCCCATGCTGTAGTGGTTCAGTGGGGAAGCTGCTGACAGGCTCTTTCTCCTCCATCTCTTCCTCACCATTAGCACTCTCCTTTTCAGCAGGATCTGTCACCAAGGGAGCTAAGGTAGGAGGATAAGATTTGTCACCATATTCCCTATAAAAGGAAGAAAAAGCATAACATGGCTTTCTGTTTAATGCTTTGAAACCCAAAGGGCAATAATAATATTTTAAGAAGTTCCCCTGATTAAAAAACATGGTGAGTTGCATGGATCTCAAATTATACGATTTATTTTTAATTCACCTTCCTGCAAAAGCTCTGTGTTCCCCCATGAATCTTTATTTAAAAGTAAGCAATTAGTTGAATCCAAATGCAGAGCAACTCATTTATTCGGTTGAGATTGGCATGGTTGACCTTTTTAATGCAAAAATGATTCAAAGTTTTATAGAACAGGAAGATATTCTAAAATTAGAGTAATGGGGATGATCTAGTTTCATTTCTAATAATAATTGCACTCACTTGAAGTAACAGAATCAAGTGAATAACTTGCAATATATACATTTCCAATCTGCACGTAGATAGACCTCATGACAGACAACTGCCTCTGTCAGAAAAGCGTGGTCATCCAAAACATGTAGCACAGCTAAAGCCTTAACAGGGGTCTTATCTAAACTGTACCCAAATAACTCAATACGTACGTTGAACTGACAGATTAAGAGAACTGGGACACAGATTTTGATTTTCAGTAAGCATTTAAGAATTGTTAAACATTTTACCAAATGCCTGGCCATATACTCACCAGAGATGATCCATGTAAGTATGCAACACAGCGAAGCCTTTCCCTTTCATTCCAGCAGCCAGCATCTCCGCAGTGGACATTGTGGCAACTGTGACAGCTACTGGAGCTCTGGGAAAAGACAGGAACATTGCAGCAGGGCAGCACAAATACACTGTGCTACCTGAACAACAAAGAACCGTGCCGTTGTGATATACTGGGTTTCTTTTACAATGTCCTTGCGCTTTACAGACTGTTTGGTTTTTTTTAAGCATCTAGGCATTTTGGGGTTTTGTCCGATCTTTCTGGTATGTAAGGTCTTCCAAAGAATCCCAAGGATATGTGCAGTCGTGATACTGAAGTGAAAGTTGGGCAGTGACACATCCTTCCCTTTAGAAAGTTCAAGAAGCACAAGTACTACTAACAGAGGCTAACGGGAAAAAGAAATGATAGAATTAGCACTGTTCCCTCTCTCCGAGTTTCCAGACAAAAAGACAACTGTGTAGAATATAGTATTTTGTTAAAAATTACTGTTTCAAAACAAATCCACCAGTTAGGCCCCAAGAGGTCCAAACGAACCACTTTACATAGCTTTTCACCCAAGCTCAAACATATCCCAACCCAGAAACTTAACTGGGTATTTTCTTCTGCCCAATTTTACATGCCTTAGGTCCACCGTGCATCAAATGCACGAGAATAATTCTGCTTTTATTTCCTCAAAAGCCCCAGAGTCTCCATGTAAAAAAACAGCTTTCTTTTCAGCGTTAGTTTCTAAGACAAGGTATGAGTAAGGAGTCCTCCGTACCTGTTTCCCAAGAGGGTGACAGCACAGAGCATGCCCCGCTCTACTTGCGGAAAGCCAGAAGGTGGCACTATTACTCCTGGCAGCATCAGATCTGAAAAAAAGCATCCATTTCTCAATGAAAGATTCAGCCACGACCTCCTCCACTCCCCCACTCCCCGCCCACCCCCTCCCCATTACTCAGCAAAAACACAAGCCTGTTAACAGCTGGGCCCATGCCAGAGAAAACATGATTCTCTGTTTTTTCCTAGTAAGGTAGTATTTCCTGCTACCACCCTGTGGATTAAAGGATCCTATTTATGATGGCGTGCACATCCCAAAAAAGAAGAAGAGCTAAAAATGCTCAGCCCCTTGCCCGTCAGGCCCCAAAGGGGCACTGCTTTTAACAGAAAGGTATGAGCTCCCAGGCCAGACAGCACTGCTCTTTATTAATGATATGGAAAGAGACAGGAATAAAGACGTGTGTGGAACCACCTTTTTATTCTTCCCTGTCCCAAGGGCAGGTTATCCCACCAACTCTCTCCTAGAACAGAGAATTGCCTACAATTTCCCAATTTACCCGACCCTCCTGATCTGGTAATAGCTTAGCACTCAGCTGCGAACTCTCCTCAGCATGAGGAAGCAGCCTGAACCATCTCCTTGCTGATCTGGACAGAAACAAGTGGGCTTTGTCGTGTGCTTCTTTCCACTTTCCGTGCCTGGGATGAACAGACTGGCACATGAGTTCAAGTTTTCCATGCAACATATATAGCAGCACCATGTTACCACCGAATTACGTTAAGATCATCTGCTCTCCTTCCCTGTAGCTAGAATAATCTAGACCTCGCAGTCTCATGGACTGACCTGCGTTCCATGGTTTGGTTTGAAGCCATCTCACTTTTTCCTCAGCATCTTAGTTTTAATACGTATGCTGAAGAGGCCACCAATATTTTTCCTCCCATTCACTGTCACAACTACCTCCAGAAAATCTAGAATGAACTCTGCAATTGCAACCAAGGCTCCACATCTCTGAGGACAGAAATCATTATAAGAACCTTAGCATGACAAGGTAAGTAGCATGTATGTACCATGTAAATAACCAGGGCAGGCAGTGAGATCTTTGAATTCAGGGAACAGGTATCGTGAACAGCACTGCCTTGCTTCTTGACTGTTCCCTAAAGTCTGCTCTCTCCCTCTCTCCACATCTGTAGTGCTGGATAGTCTCGTACCCCTCCTCCTATTTATGCGGCATGGCTCTGTCTCTGTTCTCTGCTTTCACTGGCCATTGTCTCAGTGGCCAGTTATCTCATCTTTGGATCGTACCCAGAGGTAGCCTGGTTGCCATGGGAAATGAATCATCTGCATCCCTCTTTCATCAATGTTCTTCCCCCATTAACTTTTTTTTTTTTCTCCAGAAACTAGGCCACAAGTCAGCAACAAGGCTTGCTTAGATGTCTATCACAGCTACACATTCATGCACTTTATTTCCCCAAGAGCAAACTGAACAGAGGGATTTGAGTACTTTTACTCTAGATACTGCGTAATGGAAAAGACATCTCTTTCTACACTGTACACTTCCACTTACAGATTAAGGCTGCAACGGCTGGAATTCAATCTTTTCCTGGCTGAGCAGTTCTGCTATTTCATGTTCTAAAGGACTGACTCTCATGATTCTGAACTGCATCCAAAGCAGGTTCCAGAAAATATGAGTCCTTTCTTGCCAGTCTTGATCCATAAGTAGCGGACAGAGCCAATAATCCAGGAATTCAAATACAACCTCACCTTCACAATCCACAATTTACCTGATATTGGAACCTACAGGCCTAATCACTGTCAACTAACTTATCCACACGAGCTCACCTCTGAATTGACAGGAAGCAGGATGGCAGCAGATGAAGTCAGCTGCCCAAGGAGCGCTATAAAAACCAGACCAGTTACACAGGCAGTTCAGTGTCCCAGTTCAAAGTCACTGATCAACTTTACACCCTGAGAAGGAATTTCCAAACCTGAGACTCTCACATGGAACAGATTACAGCGTTTAAACAGCTTAACCTACTTTCTCATTCACAAACTTATCTACTGCTAATTTATTTTCCTTTTAGGGAGACCAAGATGAAGTACTTTCTGAGTAAATATTCATTATACTTTTTCATTTTTCATAGTTGCAGGTACATTTTTGTCACTGGGAAAGTAACACCAAAAAGCCCCAAAGGCAATTCCTTTTTGCAATACGATGTGACAAAGTTCTAGTCCTCTTACCTGCTCCTCCTGCTAGCTTCTGTAGCACGGGAGGCCATGTCGAAAAAGCAGGGAGAAGATCTGGGTAGACCCACAAAGCATACACTGTCCCAAAACAGAATTTAAAGATGCATCAGTAAAAAACTTCTCTAGTTGTTGCTTCTTGCCATCTTTAAGATTATGCTGTACCGTACTAACCACTATTAACCACTCGCCTGTTATTCAGATAATCAAGACATCTAAAGTCAGAATGATCCTAATATAATTAATAGATGCGATGGAGAAAAGCTTAAATTAAGCAGCAGTTCCTTTACGTGAATTATTTTAAGGATATAGATGAATGTTTGAATTATTTTCCTTAAATCAAGGAGGCCACTTTGAGCTAAACTGCTACTCGGACAGGGAAGAATTACTGTGTATGGGAAAAATAAAACCAGAGAATATCACAGCAGTTTGTTGCCTAATTCCATGGCTGTCTGAAAGTGGACATCATCCTGCTTGTTGGAATAACACCTTGCAGTGGACAAAAGAGGAAAAGGTGCTACGATGCTATCCTATGACTTAAAACATTTGTTTTCTAGTTTCTATCCTCTCAGCACCTCAATTTTCCTTTTGCAGAAAGAATCCAGAAATGCTGCTGGATTTCACGCAGAATGTGGTAGAATAAGCACATTAAAGATTACGAAGCGTGCAGATACTATAGGGATGGGAGACAGGTAAGTACTTAGACACAAGCAAATCTTTTGGGGAAAAGTTGGTGTCCAGTAAGTAAAGAGGGAGGATTATTCCAGTCCACTACCCATACCTGTTGGATACAGAGCTTTCTCAACTTCAAACAGTATTGGGTTCCTGTTGTTCGTATAAACCGTGACAGCCTCCCCTTTGTGAGTGTATATTTTGACGACATTAAGCTCCTCCTTGTTTGGAATAAACTCAGTTAATTGTTCGCCACTAAGATTTGGAAAAGCTGCTGCAACATCAGCTCGTAGCTTTCTCCTGTAATGATAAAATCACAAACATGTTACAAACCTGTCTAGACCCTCTCGTAAAATAACTCCAACATAAACAGTTGCTACTTTGGTGGCTATTCACAGGATTCCCACGTTTTCCCTGAAGACAATCTGGGGCATCTGTGTCTGGGTTTACACATAAAATAGCTGCATGCTGGGAGAACACAGGGAGAAAAGGCCAAATACGTTTTCCCTGTTCCTATTCTTCCTTAACACCTGTTTACAGCTGCTGTGGCGCTCTGTGATTTTGGGATGGCTCCGAATGCCCGAGCACCCACCTGCGCTATGGGGCCTGCCAGCACCACCCTCCAGCACAGTACTGCAGGGGCTGCAGACGGGTCCCTCTCCCCACACGCTCTTTGGGCAGTTCCAAGAGATGTTTAAGAGGCACAAAATGGGGTTTGTGGGGTGTTGCACAGAAGCGTGGGGTGAATCTCAGATACCAACAAGTCAGCCCAGCACCGCGACGCAAGCCAAGATAAAGACAGATCAGCTAGGCGAGCCCAGTTACGGCTGTGCCTTCATGCACAAAGCAGTCTGCGTCCTGGGGGGGAGCTCACGGCGCCCACAGCCCCGAGGCGACGGCAGCCGCGCCTCAGGCCCCGGCTCCTTCCCCGCTGCGCCCGGGGACGCGCCGCTCGCCTCAGCGCTGTTCCCACCGCCGCCCCGGGGCCGAGCCCGGCTCGGCCGAGGCGGGTGGAGCCGCTCCCCTCAGCGGAGCGCGGCCGCGGCCCGGCACTCACCGGTCGGAGCCCTTGATGGCGGTGTTGGAGCGCACCCGGAACGCCCGGCAGAACATGGCGGGCGCCCGGCTCCCCTCAGGCCGCGGCAGCCGCCATGGCGCCGTCCCGCGGCACAAAGGCGTCCGGGTGGAAACCGCCTCCCGGCACGGCACGGCACGGCACGGCTGCGGGGGAGTTTAGAGCAAAAATGCAGCCACCAAACGTCCCCAAAGCTGGAACCGGTCCGTGCCCGGGATCCAGGCGCTCGAGGCTGCTGTTTTAATCCCTGCACGCCGCGCAGGAGGCGGCGGTGAAGGCTCCGCCAGGCTGTTGGTAGCGGGGAAGGTTAAAGGCGTGGGGGTGTTGCGGGAGGTTTTGCATTAACAATAAGTTTTCTTCGTTCCAAACGCTTATTTTCGTGGAGGGTGCTCGCTGGAGCTGAGGGGAAGCACTGCCTAGGTCCCCACGGGCACGGACGAGGAGTGATGAGGCACCAGCATGCTGAGAGGGGAGGAGGTAGTAAAACCCAAAGGCTGCATAAAGCTAAGCGGTTTTGGGTACAAGCCTAAAATACAGAAAACGACTTTGAGAGGGGCACTTTTTAGTGTCTGTTGTGGTGCAGGGGGCTCGGGACAGCGACCAACACCTCCACGGTGCTAGGGGAGAGCCTTTATCTCCGTGTCACAGACAGCAATCCAGTCTGCTTGCACCGCCGGTTATCTCGGGCGTCGCTTGATTACTGCAACCCCTGAGCCCACAGAAAGAAAAAAAAAAGAAAAACGAGGCCGGCGCGGCTGCGGGGCGTTATTTCTGCAGCCGGAGCTGCGCCGAGCCCCTCGGGGGCGGCACAGCGGGGGCTCCTCGGTTGGAAGGCAGCTCCACGACTCCCTCAGGAGACGGTGCGGCGAGGCCGGGCCCTGCCCGTGAAGGAAACGGCCGCTAACGGTTGCCTGAAGGCGTGCGCGAGGTTCCCCGCCGGCGGGGGGCTCCTCAGCCCCGTCCCCGCCGTGAGGGGGCAGCGCCGCGCCCTGCCCGCCCCGGCCCGCCCCGGCCGCAGTGCGCAGGCGCGGCCGGGGGCTCGGTTCCCCTGGCAACGGGCGGCCCCGCCGCGGCCCGCCCGCCCCGGCCGCAGCCCGCCCGCCCCGGCAGCGCTGGGCCTGACGGCGGCGGCGGCGGGACGAGGGATGGGGGCCGCCCCCCGCCGCCACCATGCTGCTGGGCAGGAAGCCGGAGGCGCCCCTCGGGGCAGGTGAGGCGGCGGCGGGGTCCCCCCCGGGGTGTGTGTGGGGGGATTCGGCGGAACAATGCGGCCTCCGGGCTCCCCTTCTACCGAGCCCCGGTGCGTGGCGCCGCCGCTGCCCTCACGGGCCGGGGGAGGGAGCCGGCCTCGCTCGGGGGGCTGCTGGTGGGGCGGGGGGGCCTGGAGGCGGCGGGTGGCCCTCCCCCGGGGCCGCCTCAGCCCCCCGGGGCCGTGACCGGGAGCCCGGTCCAGGCGGCTGAGTCGCGACAGGAACGCTGACGGGATGCGGTGTCGCGACAGGAGCTCTGACGGGATGCGGTATCGCGATAGCAGCGTGGTGCCGCTCGTGGGTCTGATGTCGGTTGCGTTAAGGGGTTCGGCTTTAGGCTCTTCAGTTGCGTTTGTGGGATGCTGGGCAAACCAACGCGACCCCCCCGCCTCCCCCCCCCCCCCTTTTTTTTTGGCTTCTTGCAGCAAATCTGCTAATTCCCTCGTATCATTTTTAAGGGATAACCTACTTCGAAGGCTAGTCCGATCAAGTGCCTAAGTGTGCGCTCATTTTCTATTGTCGCTCTCAATGAGGCTACTTTGGGATTATCCTGCTTAAGGAAAAAAAGGGGAGTATATTGGCTAAGGTTTCTTAAGGATGTGTTTGCAGTGCAAAAATCGATTAAAAAAGAGAAGCTCTAAATTAAAAGTGTCATAAATTAAGGTTTCCAAAGAGCTGTGTACTCTGGGGCTATATTAAAATAGAGCCCAAACATCATAGTTAAATTCTGAAGATTATTTACCAACTGAAAGAGAACTGAAGGTTTTATTAAAACATGAGGTACGCTTTTATCATTTGTCTCTGTATCATTGTGACTAACTGGTTTGTGTATGGCACATTTCCAGCCAGGTTTGGAGACGGATTATATGATTCCTATATGAGGATAGATCAGATCAGGTACCAAGAGTCTACAAATGAAGAACAAAGCCCCTCAGGACTTCCTTCCCTTGGAAGATCAAATGTGAGTATTTTAAAGTCTCCTGTGTGGAGGCTTGGTGTGGCATTGTAGCCGACTATAGAGAGTAAATGAGAAAAGTGGGATGTGGCAGCCTTTTAGTAGCTTATTTAGCAGTATGGCTTTTACTAAATATAAAAATGGTAGAGTATTTTGTTGAATGCAAAACTTGCTAGGCAGCATCAGTAATCCTGTATTATTATCATCAGCTCTTATTTTAATTAAGAAATTTATTTTACAAAGGGTTGAAGTGTTCTGCTGTGCCACCTAGTATGCTGATAAGTATGTAAATCTACACCTTTTGCTTCAACTCTTGCACATTTCCATTTCAGTTTCACTTATGAAAATTTCAGGACTTCAGTGTGGGTTTGTGCATCTTCCAAACGCCTTACAAAAGTATTTTTCTTCTCTGAAAACTTTGGCATTATCTTCCACTTCATTAGCTAGCAAAATAGGTCTTTGTGGACTGAAGGTGTAAACGTGTTTCTCTGTAGCTGCTGTGTTTCCTAAACAGGTATGGAGTTATTGGATCTTTTCTTAAACTGTTTCAACTGAGCAGTAGTAGTCGTGTTCAGCTGTACAGAGATCTGACCTTTATACGTGTCACAAACGTGTTTTGGCTGTTGTTGAATTCTGGCAGAAGTGAAGGAGCTTGTGCTTAGAAAAAAAAGCACAACCCTCTAGAAAGTGAAAACAGACATTTCACCAAATAAGATGCATTTGAAAATCATCACTTTGTGTAAACTTATTGTAACAGACATTAGTAATTAGTTTGGTCCGTGCCATTCACTGAGCAAATTCAGTAGTGCCGGTCTGTGTTTCCTCTTTTAGCAATACTGAGGGAGAGCAGAAGAAACGTACGGGTTTCAGGAGTAGTGGATTGTTTTGTGGGGGGCATGTGGGAAATCCCAAACTGTAGTGCTTAAGTCATAATTTAACTAGAATTGTTCGTAACTGAACAGAAGCCAGTGTACTGGAACTGTCAGGTTAAATGCAAATATAATTGCACGACTGTTTTTTTTCCTTGGTGTATCTTATCCTTCATCTATATTTTGTTCATCAAGCCTGTTGACTTTTTAAGACAAGACTAAGGATTGTAAAATGCCTAGTTTTGCTATGATAAGACGTCAAAAAATACAACCTTAGTGGCGTCTTGCAAGCAGGAACGGAGATGAAGCCTGCAGGGATTGTGATGCTCAGTTTTGATGGAAAAGTGTATGGATTTAAGTGATACGCAGTTTCTTTCTTTCCAAGATTTCTGTATTACGATTTAATGTAATGTGAGAGTTACAAACTTCTGAGATACGCAGCTGTCCATTCCTTTCATCTTAGTGATATAGGAGAACATAAATATTTCTTCTTTGAGAATAGATGGGTTCAATTCAGTTTGTGAAAATAACTGGTGAGCTATTGAAAACCCCATTGTGTAGGAACTGGGTTAACCGTTTTCGTATAAAACTTCATTTTAAGTGAGGAGGATGTGAAAATCTTTTCTGTGGTGCCAGTCGTGTTGTCAGTCCAATTTCTTGGCTTCTAATAGCATATTTTATCAACAACAAAAACTGGGCGGCCGGTGATTTGTAGAAGAAAGCTGCTGAAAGAAAGCTGATGTTACCCAGAAGTCATCTGACTTGGTGTAGCTCTTCTGGGTTCGAGATTGCTCTCTATTTGTGGCTCACCGTCACGTGGCAAATGATTTTGGTCGCCTCCTGAGAGTGAAATTTCAGTCCTTACTGCTTGTGGGTGTTGAGTCAGGTTTGAGATCCAAAGCCCCCTTCTTTAAGAAATAGTTTTAGGAGAAACGTAGTTGTGAATTCCTTGTTTCCTTAGGAACTTGAAATACAAAATGTTTGCCCCAAACAACAGCACTAGGAGAGTTGCTGTTGCTCCTGAATAGAATATATTTGGCTGTTACACTGTTTACTAGGCTTTGTCACGTTGCTAAAATTGATGACATTCAGACAGTTAACACCATTTTTTTTTGGCAACTGAATAGTGAAAGGAGTTGATGTAACAGGTTCCATTGGTGTGGTACAGTAATGCCTTTTGAAGTCCTGGTGCTTAGTTCCTTCAGGTGACTGCAGGAAGCTGCTCCGCAGGGGCCTTGCTGATCTAAACTGCCACAGGAAGGCTCTGCACCAGGACGGCTCTCTGCAGAGGTGTTCTGGCACCTGTTCTGAAGCCACGCTGGGCAGCAGCTGCTTCTGTTGTGCACACAATTGAAACCCAAGTAGTAAGAATATGAAGTTTTGATTTCAAAGGTGAAAGTAAGACTCCTACTGCAGAAGGATAGGCTTTCTTCCCCCCTGGGTCCCCAGAAACTTCAGGAACCAAACAAGCATGAACCTCGTTCCACGCGTGTGTTCGCTGTTTGTTTGTGAACTTACTGTTTGTGTGTTGAATAGCTGGCTCCGAAAATATGCCATTCTTATCTCGGAGGTTCAGCCAGACTCCGAGAAAAAGGCGTTTATCCGAAGTTACCAGGGTTGGGCTTTGTTTTTCCACTTCAGGGTTTCTGGAAAGGCGTGTCTCTTACCGTACGCTGTGGTTTGGGGTTGATAGGACTCTGCGTGGTGGAACTTAGTAGGATAGATCTGATGGCATGGCCACCACTGAGCTAGAACTGACTTCTGCAGGAAATGCCCATTTTTTTGGGCTCATGAGCAAAAGCCAAGTCTTCAAGGCAGCACTAACAAATAGACTCTTAAGAGACATGTAGCTGGTTTTGGCAGGAGCACTCACTTCCCTTATTTACGGACTGTGCTAAGACGTTAGATTTTATGTAACTAAAAAGGAATTTGGTTTTATGGTTGTGGATCTGCAGGTTTATTTATATTTTTGTTTGATTCCTGTGTAGCTATTTCAGTTTTCAGGGATTCGGTTTGGCATGTGTCTCAAACCTTTATTTTTAGATTAAAGGACGGAATGGAAAACAGATGTTGTTACACTAGTCACAGCTTCTTCCTTGTTGCATAGGATGAAACTACACCTCTTTGCTGCCTGTCAGCAAGGAGCATCAGTGGGTAGAAAAGGGGAATAACTGCTGTGCAAATAAGGGACTGAACTCCAGGGAGCTCAGCGTTTACTAGTTTGTAAAAATGACAAGCTTGAAACATTTCACGATGCTTTTCTCACATTTATGTGCTATTTCCGATGCATTCATTTCAGATGTAAATATTTTAATGTGACAGTGTGTGGCAGTGGTTACACACTACTGACAAAGATGTTGGAGTAAAAGATATTCTTGATTATTGAGGGCTTCCAAGTCTGTTTTGTAGTAATTATTCAGCTATTGTGATTCCAAAGGGAGTGTGGATATGGTGTGTTTTTCCTCTTTAAAAAAGAGGGAAGAAAAAAAAGCCACTACCAAATGTTTAAAAATACATAAATTTCATTTCTGTCTAATTTATGTGTTTTATCTTGTCCTGCTGTCATCCTTTTGCTCCGTGTTCAGCTTGGTTACTCCAGCCTTATGTCACTTGCTGTCATGTCTTTGTCTTCCGCTGGCACGCTTGTCTTTGCGATATTCCTAACACCTCTCTGCACATTCTTGTCATGTTGCGTGTCTCAGACAGGTGCAAATTGCATCTGTTGTCGGTTGTGTTTGCTGCACCCACGTTTAAAGCTAAACATAGCCGTTCCCCCAGCTGTTTGCTGACTACGTGCATACTAGTAGGGGTAGGTACTGTGTCCTTGTTGGAGTGTTTGACGCTCTGGGGTTCACCCTGTATGGACTTAAAAATACACCGTGTTTGTGCACGTGCTTGTTTCAGTAAGTTGCATTTTGTGCTCCCTTCTATAACTACGCCTGTAGCTTGAGTTAGCTTAGGTAGTACATCGAGGGTTTTGTATTTGTACCTAATGGAAATGCAAAACATGCTGATGTTTCTGTTTTTATTTATGATGTTGATTTCTTTCTTAGCCCATGCTTTAAAACATAAAGCTTATTTTTTGTTTTTCCACCTGTAGGTTTGTAGCAACAAACTTGCAATGAAGGATCACCCTCTGACTGGAAGCCAGGTCAAAGTGGAGCAGTTATTTGAGGACTCTGGTAACAGAAGGAGTAGTGCTCTACAGTCTGCAGGAATTACTGGTTCAGAAAGATCTCTTCCTTCCCTGGCAAAAGATAAGAGTATAGAGAGCTTAAGCACTTCTAAAGGTGGTGTTAGTTCCTCAAAAGCACACAAAGCCATTTCCCAAGCTCCAGAGCAAGCTGTCAAACAGTACAAACATCAATTATCTGCTTACGAGCAACAAGAGATATTCAATTTTTCTGAAATTTACTTTGTGGGTCCAGCTGCGAAAAAGAGGCAAGGAGTAATTGGTGGTCCCAACAATGGAGGCTACGACGATGACCAAGGCAGCTACATTCACGTGCCCCACGACCATCTTGCTTACAGGTATGAAGTGCTCAAAATCATTGGCAAGGGCAGTTTTGGACAAGTTGCTAAAGTCTACGATCACAAACTCCACCAACACTTAGCCTTAAAGATGGTTCGCAATGAGAAGAGATTCCATCGCCAAGCAGCGGAAGAAATCCGGATTCTGGAGCACCTGAAGAAGCAGGATAAAACTGGCAGCATGAACGTTATTCACATGCTGGAGAGCTTCACCTTTCGGAACCACATCTGTATGACTTTTGAACTCTTGAGTATGAACCTGTATGAGCTGATTAAAAGAAATAAATTTCAGGGCTTCAGCATCCAGCTGGTACGCAAGTTTGCTCACTCGATACTGCAGTGCTTGGATGCTCTTTATAGGAACAAAATCATACACTGTGACTTGAAGCCAGAAAATATCCTCCTAAAACAGCAAGGGAGGAGCGGAATCAAGGTCATAGATTTTGGGTCCAGCTGTTTTGAGCACCAAAGAGTCTACACGTACATTCAGTCTCGATTTTATCGAGCACCAGAGGTAATCCTAGGAAGCCGCTATGGGATGCCCATAGATATGTGGAGTTTTGGCTGTATTCTGGTGGAGCTATTGACTGGATACCCTCTTTTTCCTGGAGAGGACGAGGGAGACCAACTGGCTTGTATGATGGAACTTCTGGGAATGCCACCTCAGAAGCTTTTGGATCAGTCCAAGCGAGCCAAGAACTTCATCAACTCCAAGGGTCACCCTCGCTACTGCACTGTAACTACACATGCAGACGGAAGAGTGACCCTTAACGGGAGTCGATCGCGCAGGGGTAAAATACGAGGTGCTCCAGGGAACAAGGACTGGGTGACAGCACTGAAAGGCTGCGACGATCCCTTGTTCATAGAGTTCTTGAAAGAATGTCTCAGCTGGGATCCTTCGGCACGCATGACTCCGAGTCAGGCTCTAAGGCACCCGTGGATTTGTAAACGAACGCCCAAACCGCCCAGCACTGACAAAAGCTCCAGTAAACGGATATCGAGCTACACAAGTTCTTTCACGGGAATTGGTTCCAAGTTGCCTCCTGTAGTTGGGGTAGCGAACAAGCTGAGAGCGAATTTAACCTCCGACTCCAGTGGCAGTATACCTCTATGTACTGTGCTGCCAAAGCTGGTCAGCTAATAGCGGGCTCTGTATCTCCGGAATACATACCTTGTATTTTAATCGTTTGTTAATAACGTGTAAGGAAGTTAAATGCAGAGGTTTTTAACGGATTTACTTTTTATTAGAGGATGAATCTTGAATATAAAAAGTTTAGTCAAAACGTAAACTTTTAAAGGGCTAACTTTTATCAAATTGTTTCTCTCACAACATGGTGCATATAACGCTCTGGATAGGTCAGCTCCTCTGCTGAGTAAAATGAGTTTGACAGATGTGCTATTTAATAATGCTGTTTTAGAAATCAAACTTTCTGATCAAGACGGTTTAGAAGATTATTTTGCTTAAGACAGCAAGGGAAAATAATTTAAAATGCATATTTTCAGTTAATCCCCAAATTAACTATTTTTATTTGGGGGAACGTTTTTACATCTGCTGTCAAAAGCACAAGTGCATTAATGTAATGCGTTAAGAACTTGCTTGCAAATGGCTAACTTATGTTTGAAGAACTTGATTTCTCTGTGCTGCTTTTCCCTTATCTATTCTGACTGAGATTTTTAAAAATACCATGGGGTATAGACACCAAAAGAGGTTGGTGTTGAAATTTTATAGTCTGATTTTTAATTTTTTTTTCAGAAGAGCTTGGAAATGGCACAGAGCACGGGATATGTCTAAATAAAACTAATTCCTGTGCACTTGCTATCTCCCTTAAAAACATATGGAAAGCTGATAAGGAAATTCAAGTTCAAACTGGTCCATCACAAGTGTGGACCAGTTTGTTCAGGCCTAATGAATCAAATATATGTTTTTTGGAGCTCAGATTTAAAAAATCAGTTCTGCCAGGTGTGTGTGTGTGGATTTTGTGTGTGTGTGTTGTTGGTTTTTTTTTCTGTGTTGTTTCCAAAACAAAAAATGTTGAACTTAAGGAACCGTCGAATCCGGGGTCTGTTTTACACAGTTGAGATTCTGATCATTTAAAAAATGTCTTTGTTGTGTAGAGTGAATTCCATTGCATTAGGTGGAGCTCTTTTAATAAAAAAGCAAAGATACCGCCCTGGTCAGATAAGGAAAAGATTTGAAGGCCCAGGACTATAACTAGAAAACGTGTGGGACAGGCCTAAGTGGAAGAGTGCTCTGAGATCTCAGCATAACCTATAAAATATCAGGAACAACTGATAAGGTGCAAAAATTGGTGGATCCAAATCAAAGTACATCATGGGATGAATTGTTTTATTTCTAATCGTATTCCTTCAGGTCTTTGAGAGATGTTTCTGCATGCTCGAGATGTATGAGCTTATATTTCCTTTATCTTCCAAGAACATGAAATGGTGGTGTGACCTGTAATGACAACAGCACAACTTGTTCTGGTTGTTAGTACTTGGAGCCATATGGCCTGAGTCCATTTACAAAAGCATCTGATCTCTTGCCAGGTGCCTGAACACAATTTTAAATACAATTTAGAGCTCTTATGAAGAGAGGGTTTTAAATTTAATGAGTTTCTCCGTAGCAGGTTTCTGATGTTAAAACAAGGAGACTCTCATTATACAAACAAAGGAATTATCGGGGTGATTTTTAAGATAAGGTGACCACATGTTCAATACGAGACCCTTCTTCTGAGAAGATGGGGCTGCATTTTCTGCTCTGCTCTGTTTTAATTACAGCACCGGGAAAATGCTGGATGGAGGCTTTTGTGAAAAAGCCAAAAGACAGACCCAGAGCTCCAAACTTTCCCGGACTGCTGCTTAAACTGAGTTTCTCACGCATTTAGTTTTCCCGAGTTCTTTTGTTTTACGAGTATGAATGCAATAAGCTTAGTAATAATATGAAAATAACGTAGTCTAGCCTTTATCTGTGCAGCTACAAGTAATACCAGTGTGTATGCTATGCTCATGGCTCACTTCATAATAATGCAGGACTGGTATTTTTCATTTGGCTCAGCTGAGTGAAGTTTTATTTGAATGGAGAATCAGGAAAACAGGGAGGGAAGTGGTAGAATAGATCACCAATTTTAGCAGAATCTCTAAAAATGGGGCAGGTTTTTTCAAAGCCAGAAATATTATTCTTCCTTCTCTGCCCTTTCTTATAGGC
Source organism: Anser brachyrhynchus (assembly GCF_964034855.1). Lineage (NCBI taxonomy): Eukaryota > Metazoa > Chordata > Aves > Anseriformes > Anatidae > Anser > Anser brachyrhynchus. Next base: position 2,256,066 of record NC_137720.1, on the reverse strand, counting down.
ATTTTTTAACTTTTTTTTTTCTAATGTACCTGGGGAGTGAGGAGCAATAACTTCGTAAGAAAGAAGGGTAGAAAAAGAGCACTTTATATAGAAAAACTATGAAGTGATGGTAGTGTTTGGAGCCTGGAGGAAGGCGGGAGAGTGTTCGTGTGCTAGGAGCTGTGCAAAGAGAAGGCAAAATAGCCCTTCTCCAGAAATAGCAAGTAGTGTCTTGGTTCTAGGGCATTTTCATCTCTAAAATGCCAGATGTAGAATGATTAGATCTGGTTACTATGAGGTAACTTCCAATGTCACAGCCCCTAGTATGCGTACAGTGCTCTCACTTAAGGCTTGTGCCGTGAAACTACAAATATAGTAATTATTTGGCAGGAATATGGCTTTTTTTACCTAAACAATGTGTTCACCTTGACCTGATCAAACAAGGTGCTCTTTGAGTTGTGTATGTTTAAGAATCAGTCTTGCTTACCTGGGACTGTTCCTATCGTTTAAAATCAGGTACTTAGCTAACCGTCTTGCTAATCTGAGGCTCTTGCCCGCACAGCCATAGTAGATGAGAAGCAACAAGAAGCAACTTCAGAAGATTTTTGCTGTATTGAAAAGTGGTTTCTTCATCACCCAGGGAATACAGCTAAGGATATTTTGAGCTTGTTTCCATATACTAAGCCCCCATTTTCTTTATAAAATACTTGATTTTGAAGAAGTGTGACACACTGTTCCCAAAGTGGGAGAGCCCTTCGAGTTAGCTAATAGATTTTGTGTCTGGGAGAGAGCTGAGTCGTCATCCTCCTAAACACATCACCTGGTGAGTTAGCACAGGAGGTGCAGGCAGCCACGGGGCCGGAACAGAGGCTGTGCTGCTGAACAGCGGCAGCTGTAAATTGCAGATGCACTCGCAGGGGCTGTCTTCACTGAGATACAGTCAAGTCTCAAATTCACACTGATTTCACAAATTCTCACGAATTTTTGGAAAGCTGAACACTAATGAGGTCTGAAATTGCACGAAGTTCGTCATTTTAATCATTTGCGATACTTGTTAGGATGTTGAATTAATATAATAGGAAACTTGTCTAAATAGAATAACAACAGCGTTGATTTCTGAGGTACCTCTTTTTTGCAAGGTTGTTAATCTGCTAGCACTAGTGAGGTTCCACTGGAACCTGAATCATGCTCTTCTGGGAAGTTAGCACAAAACAAATGCAATTTACTTGAGTTTATAACAGACATCACATTTCTAAGAATTTTAATGAAGTCACACAAACTTGTTTTGAAATGCTCCTTATAATGTTTCCTCTGTTTGACTGCACGTATCGTTAGTCGCTGTATTGTAAATAACATGCTCTGTTTATTGTTTGCATTTTAGCTGTTTGTTTTAGCAATATTTTATATAAACAAGTGACAAGGCAGGAGCATCGCATCCGACAGATACACGTTGCTTTTACACTGGGGTCCAAATATCTTACGACTGTCCTAGTTGCAAGGAGAAACTTTGTTTTCGTGTGAACTCAGCGGGACAGTAATGTATTCACTGTGGAACATGGTACTACAAACACACCAAACCGGGCTGCGTTCGGTTCTGCACAGGTCTGATCATACTGCTGGGGGCTTGTTTCACGCCAGGGATCTGAGTACGGAGGTTGTCTGCGTACAACAGGTACTCTTTGCCAGAGGTTTTTATCCATCCTACCCAGTTTGAGTGGGATTTCTAGTTCAGAACAAACTAATCTGAACGTTTTAAGGCAGATTTTATGGGTATGTTACGCAGTCTGAGCTTGTTTACAGTAGTTGTGACCTGTGAGGACTTCCATGCAGTTGGAAGCTGTTAAAGTTAGGAATTTATTAATAGAGGTTCTTTGCAATGGTCATCCTCTTCGAAACTACCTCTGAAATAAACATAGGGCCCTTTTTAAAGGGGTATTCACTGCAGACTACAGCTCTCTCTTTCTTTTTTTTAATACTGATAGCTGTTCTGGCTGCCAAACATATACATGATGATCTCAGCAATGTCTTACTAATCCTCGCCACACAAGCAAAAGGCTGATTCTGCACCCAGAGATCTGTGCTGAAATGATTGATACAAATCCCCTGCCTGCCAAAGTTTAGTACTGTTGTGGAAGGGAAGAGCCAAAATAACATGGGAAGGTCTGCAGTACTTCTGTGCAGTACCCAGCTGAGATTCAAAACAAACCACATTGAAAAAACTTTTCCTTAATAGAAAAACTTGCAACTTTTTCATGCCTTGAGCGCTCGGAGTTGTGGGTACCCAGCAGTTTTAAAAACTGGACATCGTGGTTTTATATGGAGAGTATAACAAAGATACCACTTTTTTTTTATTATTAATTTGATACGGGTTTGGGGAAATGTATACACTTCATCCTTCACATAATGAGCCCTTGAGTGTTCTAAAACTCCACTAATAGCTTTTTAACTCCCACCGTCACTTGTAAAACCCTTGGGGTGTCAGAGCAGTCTTGCGTAGGTGAACATCGTCGCTGCCTTCAGAGGGTGCAGTGACTTAACCCAAACACAGTTCTTGCAGACTGGCTAACGAGGTCGGTAAGTCTGTGTCGCTAAGAGAACAACCCGTGTTCCCTATACATAGTACTGTGCCTTATTATTTTACCAGCCTACATCTGTCTTGGTGCAATCAAATGACTATTCAGGGTTTCTTAAACATTGCAGATGTTCACACTCAATGTCAATACGTCTAAAGAATTTACAGGTTAGCCTTTTTATTATAAATATTGTGAAGAGATGTAATAAGGTGGAAATGTAGAAAACACTTAAGGTGCATGTGAATATAACTCTCTCTGTGAAGGAACACTTTCGAAATAAGTCGGTCTCAAACTATGTATCTAAATGTAATGGACAGATACTTCCTAAAGTTGTACTTTGGTTCATTTTTAAGAGAAAATAAATACATAATTTTCTTTAGCAACAGACTGTGCAAATTCCTGAAAGACATACTTGGTTTAATAGATATGTAATATATGTATATATATTATTATTTCCAGGTGGTGTGACTTACTTTGTATTGCCAGATACTAACTTCTGTGGCATCTAGAGATCAGTAGAAAATTTTCAGACCACACGAGCAGATGATTTCAGCGTGCCAGTGCTAAATGTGATGAACGCTCTGATCTGACAGACGTTCTTCCCATTAACAGGGCCATAATTAGAACTTACCAAAGTTTTGCCATAGCATTCTCTGGTTGTCACTTTCTTATTTAGTCCACTGCGGAGCTTTTTAAAGCTCAGAATCCTGCTTATCCCTAGGCTGCAAGGAGAAAGCCAGTAATAGCCACTTAAGGAAGATTTGCTTTTATTAGAAACCTATAAATGGGTAACTTACAGTACACAAGTGGATATTGGAATAGTTTGAAGATGAAATCATCCTGCAATAAAAAGGTCTCTAGCTACGACCTATACAATTAAATGATGCAAGTTACATGCAGAAAGTTTGCAGACAACAGTGTGAATTTTTTCCTTATTTGTTTTAATGTGGGTGAACGTCAGATGTTTGATGAAAAAATAAAATTACAGCCTGAAAACAGTAACAGAATCTGTACATACAGGCATTTCAGTGATCTTTGATTTTCTTTTATTTATGTTTGTAGTATGCATTTACGTATGTGTAGCCTGTAGGCACAGCTGCTTCTCAGTCTGCTGCGATTACTGATATTCATGGCTCAGCCTCTCTGTTAGGATTTTGTGGCATTTTCTCAGGCACAGCACCCCGTATAAAAAAGCAGGCTTATCTTGCCACGCCGCAGGGCAGAACGATAAGGTGCTGTGCTTCACGGCTTCTGCCGTTTGGAGTTACGCGGTGTGCTGTGCACTACCTGGGGACCGGGGAACTGAGTACCAAGGCTGTGTTCAGGTAATTCATTCTGCCTATCTACGTTATGCTGAGGAACGGCGGTATAAAATCAGCGCCCTTGTACAATTCAGTCATTAATTAATTGGTTTCTTAAAGGAAAAATTAACCAGGAGATTCTCGAATCGTTTTGACAGGCAGAAGAGGAGATTTACTCGCATTTCACCCTATTCCCTTGGGGTCACTGGCCCTAACTCACCTTCCCCGTACAAAGTGAGGGGGCAACGTTGTCCTGCACGGCCGAGGCATTCGGTGCAACTTCCTTTAGAAGCAGCTGCAGCAGCCTAGCAAGTGAGTTGTTTATTTTTAAAACTCGTGTTTTAAAAATACAAGCTGAGGGGTTTTGTTTGTTTGTTTTTTTTAAGCCACCCAACAAATTTATGCTTGTAAGCCAGAACTGTTCCGTGGCGGTAAGCGGCTACCCTGGAGCTGCAGATCTGGGAGCTCTGCTTGACACCTTTCAAAGGGACCTGCAGCTTCTGCAAAGTGCCAAGAAGTTCCTAGGGAAAAAAAAAAAAAAAAGCCATTCTAAACGGCCTCAAAATTACAGAGATTCTGGATATGCCTTCTGGTGACAGTAACAGCAAGAATTGCTGATGATACCTGGACTCACGGTGTACGGGATGCTGCCTCGCCTCCTTCCAGAGGAGCGCTCTGCTCGTACCGTGGGTGCAGAGGGGGTACGAGGTGTCAGGGGCTGTTACACCACATCTGCCAACAGCTCTAATTCTCACTAAGCTGGAACCGAGGGGAAGGCTACTCGTGAGCCTTCCCTGGATGAGGCAGGGCCGCTGCGTGTTCAGTTACCACGAGCCTGCAATGCTCAAGCTCCTCGGGCTCTCCTGGGCTGCATCTCCTGCCGCACTGGTGGTGATGAGCTGCCTGGCAGCCCCTCGGTAGCCCCACACTGAGCTCTCAGCTGGTGCAGGCGGTACCAATGAAAGCAGCAGCACCATCAGCCTGCAGCTGGAGCCTCCCAGAGCTCCGGGATGGTTCTCGACTCTCACGTACAGACGGTGCTTGCAGGAGGGGCTCGCCTGTGACTCAGGATGGTGTGGACTGCAGAGGTGAATCTTGCCCATAATTAGGTTTTCTTTAAGCATCAGCTAATAAGCTAGTGCTAGTCTTCGTATGATTCATCTAATCCTTTTTAGAAACGAAGCCCTTTGCAGCACAGGAGATGAATGAATGGTAGGCAGCGCCGGGTTTGTTTTCTTTCCCCTTGTCAGATCAGCCTGAAGCGCTTTACAAACACTTCAGGACAGCCACATGCGCAGACGCTCAGAGCTGCCTTTTCCTCCGAAGATCGTTTTCTTGTCCTCACATGCATGCGCCTTCTTTGAACAAAGCGTGCTTGACATATGTGAGCTGTTTTCCTGCAGTGCCACCCCCGTCTCCCCCCGGTGTTTGCGCAGACCCAAAGGACGAGCGGGGCTGGACTCGGCAGGCGGCTGCAGCCAGCAGGCACCCGCGGAGCCTGAACTTATAAGGAGCTGAAGGAGGGCTCGGGAGCTGGCGCTCGGCCTCCCTGCGGGATTGCAGGGAGATGGGGTCATCGGCACGAGCCCACGGCCGAATTTCCTCTGGCAGCGCGGGTTTCAGTGAGCTGCCCCTTACGCGTGCTTCGGTTTGTTTGCTTTGTCTGGAGGGCTGAAATGCTTGCCTGAATTAAGCCCGGCCATTCTTAACTGCTGAGAATAGCTTTCTAAAGATGACCGAGAGTCAGCCCCAGCCTTCTGCCGAAGTGTGGAGCCTTGTAAGGGTTTGTGCTCCTCTGGCGAGCCTGGAAACTGGCATCGGGCTCTGCAGGTGGAGGAGAGGAGCCTTGGGGAGGATTGGTTTTCTGGGCAAGGGGGTTATAGGTAGGAAGACAGAGACCATGGCTGTTATAACTGTGTAATTAAGCATAGCAGAAAAGGGACTGAAAGAAAAACGAAATAACGCTCTGAGGTGATGCAGAGCAGAGCGTGCCACCCGGCTGGCAGCCCTTGAGGTGGGGAACGCAGCTCTGGCAGGGCAGGACTCAGAAAAAACAGGATTTCTGCCTTGCCGTGCTCAGCAGGGGCTTCTGCAGCTCCCACTGCTCACCCTGGCACAGGTGAAGGATGAGAAGGAAGGGATTAAATACTTCACTCAGTGCTTCTGTGGATCCGACAGGTGATGCCGGAGGTCACCCATGTCCAACACGGCCCCGGCCGTGCACGGTGACAATTTCTGCTGTTCGGCCGTGGCCGCGACGCTGGGTGAGAGCAGCGCCGAGCTCAGTAGCGATGCGAGCTGCCAGCATCCCCAGCAGGTGTTGGTGATGGATGGCAGAAATGAAATGATATTGGAAGTCTGGGCAGCCAGCTGTAAAGTCATCGCCTAGGAAAGGTCATGCGAGTAATTTACACCAGAGGTTCCTGCTCTCAAGTCTAAGCACTAAATAAATGTGTTAGCAAGCAGGGATGGATTTAAAAAAAATGTATTTTTTTTTTTTGGTATGAGCATGGATCTCTGAGACATAAGCTGTATATCCCCTGTATATCCCCCTCACAATTCCCTTCATTGCTGCTGCCCCGTGCAGAGCTCAGGGCTTAGCCAGCCGCTGGCACCGTTTGGTCTCGGTGCTGCCAGCTCCTCCCTGCTACGGGGCAGAACGGGGCTGGGGGCGGCCGCTGGGCCCAGACACCAAGGGAACCCTCCCGGAGCTGTACGTGCCCCAAGAAGCGTGCTGCCAGCCTTTTCCTCCAAGCCCATAGGATTTAGGTGCTTAATTTCTCCTTTAGGGGCAGATAAGCATGGAAACAAGCGGGGCTGTTCGGTTTCTGCCCCTTCGCAGAGTGACTTCCCCACAGCGCTGCACGGCCCCCGGGAGCGAGTGGCGGCGATTTCAGGCCCCATCTGACACTCGCACCCCTGCCATCTTCAGAAGTGCCCCCTAATTCATCCCCACGGGCACTGGGAGGACTGGGCTGGGCGCACTGGGAGGACTGGGCTGTGCTGGCTGCTCCTTGCCCTCCTTGGACAGGCTGCCGAGGGTGGGCGTGTGTTTGGGGTGAGCGGGGGGAAGCCCCTGCTTATTTTGGGAGGTGCAGGAGGGGGGCAAAGGGCCCGGCTTTCATTTTCCAGCCAGCTGGTGCTGATTCAGGCCGGTTTTGCAGTGACAATTGGTGGGGCTGAGCCACCGGGGGCCTGGTGACGGGTCCTTGCTGCCGCTCTGGGTGGAGTTTTGCCTCCCTCGTCTTATTTCCCGCTGCGTGAGACCCTGGCAGTGCTCTGGGGAGAAGCAACAAGGTGGCAAGTGGGTAAAAAAGAGGCAAGACCTCCCCGTCAGCTCTTCTCCTTTTCTTTCCCAGGCTGGTGGGATCACATGCTTTGCCGTAACTATTTCCAGACCTCCCTTTAGCACTTGCAGGACTAAGCATGACCCTTTGACACATCCCCATGTGATGGAAAATGCACCAGAACGACACAAACTTTATAAATACTCTTTGATGATTCATTTTTTTTTTCCTATTAGACAACAGCCCGAGCATCGTGCATCCTTCCCACAGTCAGTCAGCCCTCGCAGCCTCTACTAAAAGCTTTCTCAGGCCCTGGTCTCGCTCTGGGAACAGGCAGCGTTGCAGGGAGCTGGCACAGCCTCTCCAGGAGCCACAAGTGGAGCTCTGGATGGGCCCAACTGCAGGCGGGCTGCCCCCTTAATGTCCCCACGTCCTGGATCTCGATAGCAAAGCTCTTCCCCCGTGGCAGTGCTGAGGGATCGAGCGCTAGGAAATATAGGTGCCATCTGAACCGCGGGACACAGCCTGCTTCGAGCCTGCACCTGCCTCCTGCCAGCTCCGTGCTGGATCCAGCATCTCTCGGCGTACGCCAGCATCCAAAAGCTCAGCGTGCGGGAGGGTGCTGCTCATGTTGCTGCCCCGATCCCAAAAGCTGCTGGGGCTGAGCAGTCCCAGGCCCACGTGAGAGCATCCCCGCTGCCACCAGCAGCACGGCGGGACCGCACGGGGCGAGCAAGACCTCCATAGCGCAAACAAATCTAAACCACCCAAATAAATAAACACTCCCGGCCCCCAGAAATAAATAAATAAAGTGGGATAGATAGACCTCACCTAGCTGCTGTTGCTATTTTTTCAGTTGCTACACAAACAGTTTTATTTCTGGCTCGCGCCGCGTGCCAGGTCACAGCCCGCTGCAATGCAATCCCTGTTATTGCTTTAAGCACGCCGGGGCGGATACGGCAGTTTCAGAGCAAAGGCCTTCCAGCACGGCCCCGCAGCAGCTGCTCGGCCTGACCCCGGCACTTTTAGCCCGTTGCTCGGTGCCCCGAGTGTTTTTCCACCGAGCACAGCAACACCGATAAAGCCCCGTCAGCACCCCGCTGCCGCCGGCACCCGCGGCCGAGCCCATGGGTGCTGACCCTCAGCCTAACGAGCTCCCCGGCTGATTGCACCTTGTGCTGCGGCATCGGTCCTGGCCTCTCTCAGCTTCCTCTTTTTGGGTTTAGATCATGATTTTTTTTGTCATCTCAGGGCTGCGCTTCCCTTTCCCCGCTCCCCTTTTCCCTGCAGGCAATGCTTGTTGCTTGCACCTGGGTGCCCGGGGTTCGGTGAGGCCTCGCTGCTGATTGCTGAGTTAATGACATTAATTGCCCCAGTCCTGCCTCCTAGCAGGGCTGTGCTGCTGTGGAGGGGCGAGGGCTGAGCCCTGCTCCAGATAAGGGGCTCCCTGCAGGGGAGTGGGCGAGCACAAAGCTCCTGAATGTGGGGCATGCGATCGCCTGGCTTTGTGCGGAAACCTCTGGGTGTTTGCTGCTGCCACATCCACGGGGCATATCTAGGTTACAGCCTTCAACGTGTGGCTGAAGCTTGTTATAGCTGAGGGCTGATCTCCCCCCCACAAAGCAGCAAGCAGCAGCGAGCTCCTTCTGCAGAGCCTGAGCTGGCGTCGGGCTCCGTTTGCTGCCCAAGCCACCAGCAGAGGCTGCGTTAGAAAGCACCAAGGGCCCCAAGGACCTCATGCTTGTGCTGCAGTGACCGGGGGGGCTGGAAGGCAGCTGTGGGAGCAGGAAAAGCCATCGCAGCGTGGCCATCCTGCTGGCAGAGGCTGGGATTCTTTGCAGAGTCCCTTTTGGCACGCGGTGCCCGGCCTGGCACAGAAACCCTGGCGAAAATTTTCCCCCTGGGCTCCGGCGGGTCCTCCAGAGCAGCCCGGCGGCGGCATGCGGGCTGCGTGTGTCCCTCTGGATTAGGGCCAGCCCCAGGAGCTGCTTATGCTAACGGAGCTAATCTCCGTAATCTTGTCGCACAAATGCCTCCCGTCTGCTGGCAGACCGCGGGGATTTGGGGGAGGCGTGGATGCCAGCAGATGGAAGTGCAGGAGGAGGTGGCGTGTCCAGGACGCCCCATTTAAAGCAAGGCCTATTTAAAGCCCCAGCCCAGAGCCTCTAACCCTTCCTCTGTCCTCGCACCCCTCCGTGTCCCCATCCTTTCCCAGTTTATGCCACGTTTCACCTCTCCTGCAGGTGAATCTCCCAGCCGCGCAGTGCTGCCGTGTGCCGTGCTGGTTTGGCTGGGACGAGGCTGGGGACTGCGGGTCCCTCTCCAGTTCCAGCTGATGTCCTTGTGCCAGGCGTCTGGCAACCTCCTCAGATCAGAAACGTCACCAGCTGGGACCCCACGAGGGGTCCCTGTGCTGCACAGGAGCACGTGGGCACTTCTGACCTGAAACCTCTTACGTGCTCCAACGCCACCTCTTGCTGACGAGGGGCTGAGGCTGTCCCGGTTCATCCGAGTTGTTTCTCACTCGGAGAGAAGCCTCTGGGCTCCCTATATCTGCTCCAGAGCTGCCCATTAAAATACACAGAGGTGATAAGATCAGAGACTCTTGGTCAGGTTGCTGATCTGAAGTCCTGGCCCCTCTCCGTGCTGGCGCATCTGTAGTCAGAAAAAAAATAAATAAATCTGTGTTCAGAAATACAGAGGTGAGGGCTAGGCATAAAATGAGGATTGCTCCTTGCACCGAGGCTGCAGGACTGTTCTGCTGCTCAGGTGAGCCTTAGACAAGAACTAACACTTGCTTGCAAGCTCCGTATTCCCTGGTGTGGGATCTGTGGTTTTGCTTGTCAGCTGGGCTCCATCCCTTTCAAAGCACGTTATTTTTGAAGGTACGTGTTCCTGCGTTCTGAGTAGCGGTTTGTGTGACTGAGCTAAGGAAGTACATTTGGCATCATCCTGTGGGCAATGAATCAGGATACAGTTTCCAGCTGGAGGTGGAAAATCGCTCTGTGTTGAGAAAAGCAGAGTTAAAAGGCCAGTGCGGGGCCTTTGTGCATTTTTGATGCCTGGAGGGGCCGGGGCTGCCGCGTCCCCCCCCAGCACCGTGCACACGGGCGGCAGCAGCCAGCTGCCCGGGCAGGAGCCCGATCCTGGTCCCCGTCAGTCAGAGGGATGCAATCCTGAGCAGTGTTCCCTGACTTGTCTCGCAGTTACCGGCTCCGTGTGTCAGCTACGTCCAGCGGGAAGGGTTCGTGGAGCCGTCCCGCTGGGTATGTGAGCAACGCCGGGGCCTGCTGGGTGCTAATCTGATGGGGGAAGCCAAGCCCCGGAGCTGCCGGCCTCGTCCCACAGCGTGCCAGGGGGCATTTCTCCCAGCCCGCAGCAGGAGGGTGCTGCCAGGGGGGAATATCCCTGGCAGGGGACCGATGCTGGCAGCCAGAAACCTCCCTCGCTGCTCCAGAGTGAGGAGAGAGGCTCTGTCTAGGTGCTGCTCTGACTTGTCTCGACAAAAGCAGATGAAGATGAAGTGGAGAAAACTTGTGGCTACTTTTTGGATCATAAATCCAGGTTATAATAGCTCCTTTCATCTACAGGATCCCACAGCGCTTTATAAATAGAGACGCGAACCGTGCCCGAGGATCACTTCCAAGCCCTGAGCTGCTTCCCGGGAGCAGAGCAGCTGCTGGGGGCAGAGCCGAGGCTCCTGGCGTGGTGCAAAACAGCCCCGGGAGCAGGGCAGGATGGTTGGGGCTGCAGCTCCTGCACCCAGCTGCTCAGCACCCAGAGCATCCCCTCACCAGCACAGGGTCCACTCTGAGACCCCGCTGCACGCAAAACCATCCAGTGCTGCCTCCCGTGCCACTCCTCCTGCTGCTTTAACAAGGACATTAATTGCTGTAATGCGGATTAACAATATCTTTTCAATTCAATTACCCCTATCCTGGAAGCATACAGGATTATTTAAATGTATTACCATTTCTGAAGCTTTTCAGCAGCTTCATGCTCATACAAATCTACCCGTGGAGAAGGACAGGACGCATACAGCGTTAATGATCATTACCCTAATCTTCAAGGTCTATTTTTCCTGCTAACTCTGATATAATCAAATAATAATCTAGTTTATTACTAGCCAGGGGAAGCACATTAGCAGATCAGCTACTGGTGTCGCATGAATAGAGGCCGAGCCTGCTGCTGGCCGTTGCTTTTTCCCAAATGGAGATGGAAATGGAAAAATCGCTTCCCCTTCACATCCAACGAATTTTCTTGTGGCCGAGGAGTGGAGGTCACCGCTCCGTGGGTTTGTCAGGCAGACACCAGGCAGGGGCTGAGCAGATCGGGTGGCAGTGCTCCTGCAAAGCTGTGTCTCTGGGCGCGTAAGCTCCGTAATATGCCACTTATCTGCCGGTTTTAAGCTTACGACGTTCCGATAGCCAAGTCCTTTGCTGATTGCCTCCTAGGAGGCTGTTCCATTGTTTCATCTGCCTGTTTGTTTGGTTTTAACCACAGAAATCTTGCAGCTGGAGACAGAAGAGACCAGGCAGTGCCCCAGTCCACACCTGCTGCCAGCGCGGGGTTATCCGCGGCAGCCCTGGGCACCTCAAGCGATGGACAGAGGACTGGGGGAAAAAAATATAAATATCTATGTATATTTCGTATCAAAGGCTGGTGTGTGCATATTTCGTACCCTGGGCGGCTCCGGGCCCGCAGGGGCCAAGCGCCCCCCCCACGCGTGGGGCTGCGCCGCCCGCCCGCGGCTCTGCGGGCTCCGGGGGCCACCTCGTGGCGACACGGCCAACAGCCGCGGGGCCCTGCCCCCCTTGCTCCCTTCTTTTCTTCATTTTTGGGTTTTTAATTGTTATGGTTTAGATTTTTTTATTCTTATTTTCAATTTTCATTTTTTTTATTATTTCTTTTTGCGATTTTATTATTGTATTTTTTTTGTTGTTTCATTTATTTATTATTTTTATTTTTTTATTTTTATTTATTCTTTACTTCTATTTATTTGACGTTTCTAAACATTGCTAACACTTTTCCGATTCTTATTTTCAGGGATGGCTTCTGCGATGCACCAGGTGGATGCTGCGGGCGCAGGGAGCTGGGTGCCCTCGCTGTCCCGCGGGACGTGACGTGAGGCCCGGGCAGCCACCGCTCCCCAGCCTGTGAAGCGGGGGGAAATCACAGAAATGCCCCCTCCTGCCCCAGCTCTGGGGCTGCTGTCCCGAAGTGCTGAGCCTGGGCTGAGACAGAGCTGGGAAGACGCCCCCCCCAAGCCGGCAGCTTGAGGCACTGGGGGCTCGGGGCTGCTGCTATAAGGAATGCTTAAATAACTCCCCCAGCCCTCAATAACCGGGGTGGAGGACACGGGATCACATTCGGGGAGACGCTGCACATCCCTGCACCAACCCCTGCTCCCAGGAGGAATTTCTCTTGCCGCGTACGCCGCAGCGTGCTGGGAGCAGGGCGAGACCTCCCCGAGCTCGATGCCTTTTGCAGGGCAGCTCCGAGCGCAGCCAGGGCCCCAGGTCCTCAGCCAGAGCCCGGAAGGCTTCCCCCGGGAGGCAGCTGCTTGCTGAGGACCTGCTGTGGGCCTCGTGTGCCACGGGGCTGGCGTTCCTGCGGCACGCTGAAGCTCACCGACCCTTCGGTCGTTTCTCTTTTGCTGTCGCCTTCCTCCAGCTGCGAGTGGAAGAGGGAAGTCCTGCGTTCACGGCTTCTTCTGGCCTTGTGACACCAGCGAAACTGCTGACACCAGCACGGGCGGATGGGGACGGCCGCTTCTGGCTGGGACCCTCCAGCAGAACCTTCTGGGGGCTCCCAGGGCTCTGCCTGCTCCACGCTGGTGACCGTGGCAGGGCTGGGACCAGCTCGGGGCTCGGGGCCGGGCACCGCAGCCGCTGGGGCCGTGCCTCCTGGGCCTGGTTCCTCCTGCAGGGCACGTCCCCTGCTTCTGGGGGCAGCTGGGGGACAGAGAGACGGGTGTCAAAAACCAGAGTTCTGGACTAATAGACCCAGGGTTACCGGTGACACGCAGGCTGTGTGTTTTATACCAGAAATGAAAAATTCTGATTTCCTGTTTTGCCCCAGCTGCAGAGATATCTATGGGGCAGCTCCAGGGCCTAGAGCGTGCATCCCGGCACGGATCCCTCCCCTCCCAGCCCAGTTCTGAGGCTTGCTCGTGTCTTTGCTGGGTTCTGGGCCGAGCACGGAGCTTGGGCTCAATCCGTTACCCCCAGGACGGGCTTTACCCTTTGGGGTCGGGCTGCCCCCCCCTCCGCTGCCGCTCCTCGTGCTGCCGCTTTGTTCCCCCCTCCCGTTTCTCGGCGCCCCCAGACAAAGCGCTGCGGGCGGCGTCGCTCCCGGGGGGGGCTCGGGTCACTCGGGGGGGGGCTCTGGGGGCTCCCCGTACCCGCGGGGCTCGGTGCGGCGGCGTCGGGGCCCCCTCCCGGTGCCCGCCGCCCCTCCGGGGGGGGCTCCTGGCGCCAGCCCCCTCCCAACCCCGCCTCGGGGGCGCCCCGGAGGGGAGCGGCGGGGCCGGGCGGCGCTCGGTGCCCCCGCCCCGCCGGGTGCTGCCCGTCCCCGCCCCGTCCCTCCCCCGACGGCCGGGGCCGGCCGCGGCGAGGCGCTGACATCAGAGGCGAGCCGAGCCGAGCCGGGAGGAGGTGGAGGAGGAGGAGGCGGAGGAGGAGGAGGAGGAGGCGGAGGAGGAGCCGCGGCCGCACCGGAGCGCTCCCTCTTCCCGTCGCCGCGCTCGGGGCCGGGGCGCACCGGCGGGGGGCGGTGGCGGCGGCGCTTCTCCCCCCCCTGCCCCCCGCTGCGAGGCCCGGAGCCCCCCCGCAGCTCGGCGGCAGCCTCCCCTCGTTCCCCCCCCCCTCTCTCCCCCCGACACCCCCCCCCCAGCCATGCTCTCCGGGGCCCCGCCGCCCGCCGGCTTCCCCAGCCCGCAGCCCCCCCCCCCCGCAGCCCCCCCCGCCGCCGCCGCCGCCCGCCGCCCCCCCCCACGGGCCGCCCCCGCCGCCGCTGCCGCCGTTCCCCGGGAAGGGAGGCCTGCAGATCCGGAAGAATGCCATCACGGACGACTACAAGGTCACCACGCAAGTGCTGGGGCTCGGCATCAACGGGAAAGTTTTGGAGATCTTCAGCAAGAAGAGCGGGGAGAAGTTCGCCCTCAAGGTGCGCGCGGGGCCCCCCCCTTCCCTCCTCTCCCTTCTCTCCCCTCCCCTTCCCTCCCCTCTCCCCGGATCGGGCCCCCCACCCCATCCCCGGTGCCCCCCGGTCCCCCCCGTCGGGGCGCACGAAGGCTCGGGGCCGCCCGGCCCGGCCCGGCCCGGCCCGGCTCGGTTCAGCCCTCGCTCCGCCCGCCCCGCTGCGGGCTGCTCGCCACGAAGCGCCCCGGCGCGCAGCTTCAGGGCTTTCCCACAGCGAAATAACATCCGCCCCGGCTGCCCGGGCAGCCCCGAGGCCGAGGGAGAAGCCCCCCTGCCCGGCAGGCAGCCCCCCGGGGGGGGGGTTCTCGCCCCGGTGCCCCCCCAGTGACACCTCCCAGCACGGAGCTGGCCCAGCGGCGCTGGGTGGGGGTCCGGGGGTCCGCCGGCCTCTTGGTCCCATTCCCCTTGGGACCTTGGGACTGGGAACGGAGCCCCGTGAAACGGCACAGGATAAGGAGCAGCCGTCGTTCCCCGCTTTGGAAGGGGAATGGTTTGGTGTTATCCTGCTCCTCCGGCGTCCCCAACCCGCTCCCGCTCCAAGGGTGCTCAGCCGAGCAGCACAAGCCGAGGGGCGCCCCGGCACGCGCTCGGTGTTCCATGCTTTTCGGGCGAGCGTTTGGAGCGAAGGCGAGGAGCGCGGCTCCCTGCCGGACAGGGACGTGGGGAAGTTTCGAGGAGGCTGACGGAGCGCCGGGGGACACGGGCACGAACAGCCGGCGCCACGGGAGCGCCGTGTTCCCTAGCAGAGATGCGGCTGGCGCCCACGCATTAGCTGTTAAAACCTCGCCGTTACCCTGAGAATCGTGAAGGCTGAAAATAATCACCGCGTGGATGCGTAACCCTCACCTCCTTTGTTTTTAGAGTTGCCCGTCTGTCGGCATCTGAGGTCCCTAACGGGAAGGAATGGGCAGGTGGGCTCTGGAGGTACAAATGGCGCTGCCGGGGTGCGCGGGGTCGCTGTGGCACGGCGCTCAACGCGTGCGGCTCAGCGGGGCCTTGTGCAACGACGAAAGTTTGATGTTTCTTCCCAAAAGGCAGGCGATTTTTGTTAGCCGCACCCCGTTACGCTGCAGGATGAGATGTATTGTCAGCTCGTCGGGATGGAAATTAGCGAAATCCTCTTCTGTTTTGACAGACGCGCTCCTCACCACTTCTACAGTTGACTCAACTATTTAAAGCGTGGATTCCAGCACTTCCCTTTCGCAACACTGAAAGGGGAAGGATGGCAGCGGCGGTGCGAGGACGGGGGACACCGAGCTCCAGCGGTTCCTTCCCGGCCAAACCTGGGCTGGGATGGTCGGGGCCGGAGGTTTGCACTGTTGCCCTGCCGCTACCAGTGGACGGGGTTGGGATTTAGTGCTAGGTGTTGTGTTGTGTCCTTGGCCGTATTGAAAAGCGTCTTGTGGTGTAGGATTTAATGGTACGGGGCAGAATGGTTGTGCAGCTCTTGGAGGATGAGGTGCGCCCGATTGGTGAATCTCTGTTTTGGAAAGTTGCTGGTCTTCTCCCCTCTGTCCCCTGCCCCGGCCTCTTCGCACTTCCCCGGCGGCGAGAGGAAAGTTTAGCTGAGCTGTTGGATGCGTTTCTGGCTTTCCAAAGAGCAGCACAGCTGCTACTGTAAGTGATTCCTTCCAGCCCCTGTAAACCGCTCTGCCGGGAGCCTGGGATCCAGGGCAAGCTGCTTGTGCCCTTCTTGCCCTGGGGAGCACGAGCTACAAGCCGTGGCCGTCCCTCTCCGGAGACAGGACCGGACTGCGGGGCCCAGGGCTGGTGGGGGCACTGCCTGGGATGCAGCGTGTGCTGACAGCATCCCTCCCTGCTACACGGCCGGGATGACATCTCTGTTAGAGACCTGCAGAGAGGTATTTGGATCGGAATTACTCATGGGCTGCATCAGTGTGGAATGATGACCTAAAGCGGGATGCACAGAAGTGATTGCATTGGGTTGTCATGTTGCAGATGATGCTTAAAAGAATTCTCATGGCCCTTATCCAGGAGCCAAAGCTGAAATCTCTTCATGCTGCCTGCTTTGGTTGTGCAGCAAACCTTTCCATTCGGAGTAGTTTCTCTTTATGTTTTCTGTTCCAAGATCTTGTACATTAACGCGGTCCTCCGCTGGAAGGAAACAATTGGGTGTCTCCTTAATATTAATAGTGACTTCTGGATACATTGTGCTTCCTCTTGGAGCAGAAGCGACTATTATGTTGCTAAACCTCCCTCCCAAACAGAGAGACGCATTTAAGTTAGCATTTTGCTGAGGGTCACTTTGCTTAAGAGCACTTTTCAGTGCTCCGGGAGAGTTTGAGCTCACAGGCAGCGTCCCGGCGGCGGTGAAAACGTTACGGCCAATTTTCTCCTCTTTCTGGTGCAATAGCCCATGTCAGAGACACACCATTAAATAAAACAGTGCTGTGTATGTGTTAATGGATGGTAGTTCTATTTGCTGCACTGTACCTAGGTAAATCCAGGAGATATTCCTTTTCTTATAGATCAATATTGTTTCAATGCTTTCCCACACCCATTTTTATTTATTTATTTATTTATTTATTTATTTATTTATTTATTTATTCCTGCTATCAAGGAACACTTCGAGCGTGGAGTCCATGAATTGTCCGCTGAGGAGCAGATGGTTCTAAACACAGATTTTTCTGATTCGGGTACTTCTTGCCCGCGTTCAGCCCTGAGCTGCCCCACCGCCGGCCGTGGGGACCCCGTGGTTTATTTGCTCCTGGGTGTGGAGCAGGGTGGGAACGCGAAGGCCGTGGAGAGGTGATGAGTGGAGCTGAAACGCGAGCTCTGGGTGGTTTCTTACCCCTTTCTTCCTTGGCGTGATTTATTACTAGGCTTGTCACCTCTGCAAAACTTACTGTATGTAGGTCACCACTGACTGGACTTGGCGTTGCTCGTTGTGGTCAGGCTGTGGGGCATTATGTGGCGCTGGCTGCGACGGTGGGGCTGGGAGCGAGGGCTGTGTTGTGTGCTGCAAATTCCACTTTCAGCTACTCTTTAGGTGAGATATTGGGCTGAAGGCGAGCTGTACAAATTCAGCGTTTCATAAGCAAATGGCAGGTAATGCAGACCGGAGAACGAGGCCCAGGGGCGGCAGGTGATGAGTTTTCCTCTGCCCCGTATGTCTCTCGATGGAGCAGTTTTCCCTTAAAACAACCAAACGTCTCTCCTCACCCAAATTACAGAGCAGGGAATCTTCATTTCTCCCTTCGGTTCCTGCAGAGCTGTCCCCTCTCTCTTGCAGCCTGGATTTTGGAGCATCGTCGGTGCTCCGGGGCATGTTTGCGAAACACTCAGTCTCACTCGGTCTCGGTCTCATCAGATAACGTGAGCGATGATTCCTCTGATGGAGGAGGAGGAAGGAGAGCCCAGTACATTTGTGGTTTATTGTTCTTTTCGGCCGCCTGCCGTGGAAGTAGGGCAGGCAGTATCGGAGCTGCTATCAGCGCCGTGGATGAGTGTTTGTGTCTCTGGTGGCCTTGTGCTCTCTCTGCCACCATGGGTCGGGTTTTCTACAAGGGTGTTTAAAGAAGCAAAGCACCCCGTTTCGCTTCAGCTTCACTTAAGATCAAATGCTTTGTCCCTCAGACAAGCCAGCTGGAAAAAAAACCCCTAAGTGATGGAGTGAATGAATATCCTGGGCTTACGCTCATGGGAAACAGACCTCGCTGTGTGTCTGCTTCTGTGTCAGCGGCGGGATTTTTTTGAGCTCTGCTATGTATTTTATGTAACCAAAAATGTCTTCACTGTGGATTTTTGTACAACTCATAGTTTAAAAGCTGTGGAAAGTATAGTGACATCACTGGGGCTTTTCCAAGGCAGTGGTTTATTATCTCATTGACCAAAAGAGTTTACTGACTTGGGTTTTGAGTTTGTTTAAACAATTTATGATCAGCCATAATCCCTTCCAAATACATTACATGTTCCGAGCAGTCAAATCTACAATGGAGATAAACTGATAACGGCCTGGGAGCCGGGGGCTGGTTTGTGCTCCGGCACATGCTCAGGAAATGGTAGGGCTCTTCCTCTTAGTAATTGAATGCCTTCAGCCACAGGTCTTGCAGAGGAGGATCCGTGTTTCCTGTGCTCGCAGATGCTGGGATGCAGGGGCTTGGGGGTTTACAGGGAGCCTGTGCCCGCCCTCTCGTCCATGAGCTTCACGGTGTGCGTGTGATAAACAGCCAGATGCCGCCAGGTAGAACGATGGATTCCTTGTTCGTGCTGAGCTCCTGCCTGGCCTTCAGCGAGCTTTGGCCACCACGGGTGCTGTAAAGCACCGGGGTGCTGGGGGCTCCCTGGGCACGTGCTGCGTGTCGTGGAGCGCTGCGTGCGTTTGGAGCAAGGTGTAAATAACGACTCGAAGCCACTTGAAAAGTCAGGCCTCCTCAGGTGTTGGCTAGATGGGCGGCACAGGTGAACTCCAAGATTTGTGCCGAGGCAGCCTGGAGGTGACTTTTCTCCGAAACAGCTGGGCTTGTGATGTGCGGGGGCACGGGCCTTGCTGGGCCGTGCGGGTGTTACGGAGCAGGTGGACAGGGCAACCTGGAGCCATGGCCACGGGCAAGCAGCCCTTTGGCTCCCCAGTGACACGAGGCCAGCCCCGGGCTGTGGTCAAGATGGGCTGAGCCCTCACGAGTCCCTCACAGTGGTACGAGGGCAGTAGCCGATGCTGTGTTTTAAACCCCATCCCATCCCTGGGGCTCGTGCTCTCCCATCTTTGTACCTGCACCGTGCGAGCCGCAGGGGCTTGCCCTCGGCCGAAGGACCGTGAGGAAGGACCCCGCGGCGTGCCGAAGCCCCGTCCCCCTGCCGGCTCCGGTGACCCCCCCGGAGGCCCCGCGCTGCCTCCCGGTGCGGTGCGGCAGGCAGGCCCCTCTCGCAGCACAGAGCCCTGCGCGCCTGGCCTCAAGTTGCAGCAGCATTCAGGCAGCATGACCTCACCTCCTGGTTTCCAAGAATAACGCGCTGCCTCCCCTCTGCCGCGCCGGGGCTGGCTGGGGCGGCTGCCGCAGGCTGCGGGGCTGCCCCTGGGGCCCCTCTGGCTTGGGGCTCCCCTCCCCGACAGCCCCCGAGCATCGCCTGCCCCGTGCTGGGGCTGGTTGGGCTGCTCAGCCCCTCTCCGTGTTGTGGGAAGGGGTTTGGGGGTGGATGTGAGGCAGGAGTTGGGGAGAGGGTCTTCAGGAGCCGGCTGAGCTTGCGGGCTGCTGGTTTTGGGTGCAGACCCTTGAGGACCAGGGCGATCCCTCCACCGGCCCCACTTGCAGGCAGGTGAACACAGCGTTACTGGATTTCTCCCTAATAAACCAGCTGTGAGCCCAGGCAGCTGCATTGGGGCTGACGTTTCACAGAACAGCTTGGGTTGGACGGGACCTTAAAGACCTTCTTGCTCCAACCCTGCTGCCATGGGCAGGGATTTCGGCACGGTCCGGGGCTGCTGTGCATCGTGGTGATCTGTGGGGCAGTAAGCGATGCTCTGTTTTAGAGAGCGCCCTGCCTGCAGGTTCGAGGATGGGGCACGGGGGGGATGCTGTGAGCGGGGGGCGATGCCCTGGTGGTTCCTGGGCAAGAGCCTGCGCCCGTGTGTGCTCACGCAGGAGCGAGTCTGAATGCAGAGACCTCAAACAGCTTTTAAGCCGCTGTTCCTTTATGCCTAGCGGCCGATTCATTTCAAAGATTTCAGCCTTTTAAGATCTTACCAGTTTGGGGGCAGGATTGTGGCGACCACGGGTTTAATGCTTGCGTTAACTCGCTGATGGCTTCACGGCCTCAGGAAGGGACCGAAGGCTGCGAGTCTGAGTGCTGCTGACCCCCCTGCCCTGAGACGACCTGGAACACGCGTTTTGCTGGAGATGCTGTGAGCTGTGAAAACGTGAAGGGTGGTGGGATTGTCCTCGTCACCAGGCGGCTGGGGACAGGGCAGGGTGCTGGAGCAGCCCCTCTGAGCAAGTGGAGCCTTGCTGTGGCAAAATCTTGAGCCTGACACCACCGGGGAGGGCAACAGCATCTTCCCACGGATTAGTGCCCTCTGTCGGCGCGGGGCTTTGCTGGGACAGAATGACTGCTCCCTGCGGAGAGGGCAGGTGAGCAAGTTGGCTCAAGGGGTCCGTGACTGTCACGGCGTTTGCCGTCATATGTAATGAGATTATTTAAGCCGTTGGCGTCAGGGCTGCATGTGATTGTGTGCCTGGCCGTCCAGCGAGCTGTAGCCTAAACTAGAGATAAAGTTCAAAACACAAGCTCAGATCTGAATGTTCCAGGGGCTTCCAGCCAGGCGGGGACTTTGCAGTTCTGCTCCCATAAGATCTCCCGGTTTGGGATATAGATTTGGGATCAGCGGAGGGATGGACTCATTTGCTTCATCCTAATTACCTTTGCTGCCTCTCTTTGCGTGCCCCCGGCTGCAGCAGGGTGCTCCACTTGGGTCGAGCCTGTTCAGCTCTGCTGGCCTGGGACAGGAGCGTGCATTGGGCTCAGGTTGTCATTGTCCGAGCATTGCCTGCTGGAGGCAAAAGCTGTACAACAGCGGGCCAGGGCCCTGTGCTGAGGGGCTGAGGCCCTCCTGTGCTTTTTGGGCAGCCTCATCTTGGGGTTTCCATGGGGCAGACGCGGGCAGGCACCTCCTCTGCTCCGAGTGTTCGCGAAACTGAGCAGCGCTTCTGTCTGCGGTCCTCGCCAGTCGTCTGGCCCTGAGCTGCGGCGCAGAGCTAGCGTAGCCTCTTGAAAGGCTCCTCGGACTCCCTGCCAAATGTGTGTTTTCAGGGAAATCTGGCTGGAACAAAAGCTGGGGCTGCTGTGGAAATTTGGCAGCGCGTTGCGGCGGCCGCAGTAGCCACGCTCGTTGCTTCTCGAGCCGGTAGGTGCGGGCGGGAGCCGGGTCAAGCAGCGCTGCTCGGAAATGGGCACGGCGTCCCGGGTGTCTCGGCTTATCTGGGCTGCAGGAAGGTATGTGCAATCACATGCAAGCAAACCAGAAAGAATGCATGTTATCGTCAGCCACTTCAAGAAAAAATAAAAGGGGAGGGAGGCTGGTCTGGTAACAGCGATGTGTTTTTATTTTCAGTAGTTGTGACAGCCTCCTTGCATCTACCATCTTGGCATTTAAGAATGCTTCAGGACAGTTTTAACGTATCCTATATCCCCGTGCCTTAGCAAAAAGGCAGGGACCGTGCTCACTCTCAGCTAGTGCTGCTGTGCGTGCGAGTGCCCCGTCCCTGCGACTCCCGGAGCTGCTGCTTCCCAACGCGGCCGGGCTGCAGGATTCAGCTTAGCCTACGACAGCCTCCTCCTGCCCGCCTGCTCCCCTCCAGGCTCTGCTGTGTCTCCCTCTTTTCCTCTCCAGCCATTTCGCAACGCCGCTGCCCATTACGTTGGGCAGATTGCTAAGAAAACACGGGCTGCTGTTGCATAAGTCGCTCTGCCGCAGTGGCTGGCTGCCTCTCCCCGGGAAGGGTGGGCTTGCCAGGAAGTTTAAACCAGGGTTATCTCCTGGAAGTCATCAGGGCTGCGGACCCGGTGTTTTTGGGTGGGAGTCCCGTGCCGCAGGCTGGGTGTGGGTTTCCACCCCGGTGCGTGGAGTGCGCGGTGCCTTGCCAGTGGGAAGGCTGCTTTGGGGAGCCTGTGAGCATTGCAGCCCCCAGCCTGGCATCTGCCTGAATTCCCTGGGAGGATGCCTTCACCCTGGCTAACCTGGGGGCTTGCAAGAGGCCCGCTCTTGTCTTCAGCGGGTGTCCCTGCAAAGAGATGTGCCAGGGATGTGAGCGAGACCAACTGCTCTGGGACCGACGGGAAATTCGCTTTGAGTCTGGGTCTTGGACAGGACTTCATAGCCCAGGACTGCTCCCTGCTTTCCTGTCTGACCACGTAAACACACAGCCCTCTCCCGACAGGCGGGTGACGGCCGAGCTCTGGGGCCGTCCCGCTCCGGGGGTGCTGCCACACCTCGCCGCTTGGCTTTGGTGACTCAGTGGCTTGTTCTGTGTCAGAGCAGGACATCTAACGTCTCCCTCCTTGTCTCTCCTCCCACCCTCTTTATTTCATGCTGGGGAAGAAGCTTCCAGCACCTCGCTGTGAGGAAGAGCTGCTGGTTAAGAGCAGTTCCCTGCCCACGACGTGAGATGGAAGCCGGTGGGGAAGCGGTGCAGCTCCGTGGGGCTCGGAGGTGCTCTGGGTGCTCCTGTGGCCCCAGCTCTCGGCAGGGCGCAGCGAGGGAGGTGACCAGCCTGGCCCGAGGTGCCTGTCGTTAGGGATGCAAATCCTGGGCTGGTGAAGCCTGGGCGAGTAACATGCCGGGGGTTTCATGCTGATTACAGTGTGGTCTCTGCACGTGGCTGAGCAGCAGTTCCCTCCCTGGGGGTTGGAGCTGCCGCGGAGCAGCGTGCCGTGCCCCTTGTGGGGCTGTGACACCTCTGTCCCCTGCCAAAACCCCATCCCCTGCCAGACCCCTGTCCCCTTTCCTTTGCACGCCTGAACAAAGCCCATCACCTCTCCAGCCTTGCTGCTGGTTCTCTTTGAATCCATTCGTGGCACCTTCCATTAAGGTCAAACTTGTAACCCAACGGACTTCTCAGGGAGTTAGCACTGCCAAAAATCCCTGGTATGCGCAGCTTTGCTGTTATCGCACCGTGTGTGCACGCACACCCTCAGGGGTCGGCGGCTGGGGACCAGTCCGTCCCCGCTCTGAGCCCCCTGCTCTGGTGTCCTTGGAGCCCCCCGGCAGCGTCAGAGGGATGCTCTTATCTCCATCACCCGTATCAGATGAGGATTCACTGATGGGAGCCCGTTCATTCAGCTTTGCACAGCTCTGGCAATACAGACGGGCTCTGTTCTGCGGGCCAGGCAGCTGTGGCTTTTACCAAAGCATCCCTTTTCTATTTCTTTCTATCCAAAGACCGCACTGAAGCAGCCAGGCGAGCAATCCTGGGAAGGAGGATCAGGGGGACGTGGTAGCATTGGGCGCTTTCCTCCTGCACAGGACAGGGAGATCCCAAGGTATTTCAGTCAGCTTGGAGGGGACACAGTTTCCCGAAACTAAACTGCTTGGTGTCATCGTGCCTGACAGGCTGCAGGGTTTGCCTTCGGAGAAGTATTGGGGCTGCCGGAGCCCTTGGGCCAGAGGGCGGCCGTGCCGCACAAAGGCAGGACTGTCTGCTGCTTGGCTGTGCCCGGCGTCCCCCCGGCCCTGAGCCCTTTTCGTCAATAAGTGGGATTGAAGGAGCTTGAATTCCTACAGAGCTGGACCCGGGAGCCCCCGGCCAGCTCCAGAGCTGCTTCCCTTCGCCCCGTGTCCGCGAGGGTGCTGGGTGTAAGGGCTGGCATGGGGCTGGCTGAGGAGAGGGGTCCCGAGCAGCAGTCCAGCTGCCAGGCAGACAGCAAGAAATGCGGTGGTAGGTTTTTTTGATGGCTTGTTTGTTTAAATGCCCCTGCTTTTATGCTTTTATTCCCTTCCCATGCTACTCTAACAGGCGAAACATGTTCAGGGTACGGAGCATCTGTGGAAGGATCAGCGGGTCTTCCCGGAGCCTGTTTTCACTGTGTGTTTATAAGGTGCAAGAGGACAAAACCTCCGCTATCGACGCCTTGCTCTGCGGTGTTTCCAGTGCCGGACCTCTTAGTGGGAACAGCCTGTGGAGACCGAGCCCAGCGGGTCCCTCTCGGTCACAGTGAGAGGGGAGGTTTTTCCTCTGACGGTGTTTGTGGAGGCATGTGCAGCCAGGCACTGGGTGATGAATTATGCATGCTTGGTGGATGAGGTATTTCGAGGTTACTGCGCTGACCGGGACGCTGGTCTGGGCCCCGTCCTGGCCCTGCCGGGCCTCCCTCCCTCAGCCCTTCCCTCCCTCCTGCCCGCTCCCCGTGCCCAGCGCGGGGCCGCTGCTGGCGCTGCCGCGAGAGGCCAGGGAGAGCTAATAATAGCAGCTGTGTCCTGAGTGCTTTAATGAGGTGCCAGCAGGATGCAAAAAGGGCTTTTTAAAATAGAAGCCTAACTGTGTTTTCCTCTCAGCTGGAATTGTCTCGGACGCCTGGCGCAGGGGGGCCGAGCTGCAGCGTGCTGGGGGGAGCACGAAGCTGAGGGTGCTGAGCGCCAGGGTGCTGGGGCGGCCTCACAGGGGCCCACTGGTGCGTGGCAGGAGGCTCACGTCCTCCTCCGCTGCTGGGAGGGCCCCAAAGCCCTTTTCGGTTCCTGTTGCTCTGTGAGGCCACGTGGAAGGGTGGCAGAGGCCCACAGGGAGGGCCAGGCCGCTGCTCGCCTGGCCGCCCGCTCGCCCTCCTGCAGTGCTTTGAGGTCCAGGGTCGGCCCCAAAATGCTTCTCGTCCCTGTGCTTAAGGGGAAGGTGCCCACAGGGAGCTTGGGATCTGGAGCTAAAAGCTTCTGGCTTTTAGCCCGGGTCAGTTCATCCCAAGTGGGGGGATTCATACGAGGTCCTCTGCAGGCCTCGCTGGGTGCCGGGGCTGTGGGGCACCCCTGCAGCAGCAGGAGGAGGAAGAGGAGGAGGAGGAGGAGGCGCAGGGCAGCCTCTCACAGCGAGAGCCCCAGTTCGGGGTCAGCATGCTGTTGGGCGAGATGGAGGAAGGAGGTGGGCGACACAGCTCTGTGAGCCTCTCCTTTCCCCTGCCCCTTCGTTAGCGCCCTCGTTATGTGCCTGCTGTGGGTCAGCTACACCAGCTCCGCTCCTGCCCCGTGCTTTCCCCAAAAGGGGACTTGTGCATCCCCAGGGACCCGTGGCAGGGGCTGCCTCGGGGCTGGCAGCTCAGGGGAAGCCGGAGGAGCTTTTAGGGTCATTCCTCCGTGTGTGGGGTGGAGGGACAAAGGCCGGAGGAGGGCGGTCACGGCGGCCGGGGGTGGGAGTGTGTTTGGGGAGGCAGCCGCGGGGCCCCTGCTTGCGCAGACAAAGGCGTGTTATGAAATCCCCGTGTTGCTCTTGTTCCAACCTTCCCCCTGCACGGCACAAAACCTCCTTTCAATAGGAGCAGCGGCCGCTTAACGCAGGAGCTGGTTACGCTTTGCAGGGCTGCATCCAGGCCACGTGAGGACCGGGGGCAAAACGCCTCCCAGCCGGCACAGGGCAGCCCCACGTCCGCAGCGGTGCTGGTCGCGTGCAAACATTGGTTTTGGGTATGGGGAAGTCTGTGCTGGGGGGGTTCGTCACCTCCGGGGCGATCTGGGGTGCTGCGATTGGGGTGCACGTCCCTGGGCTCGACTTCGGAAGGTGTTTGTGAGCCCCGGTGTTGACAGAGCCTGCCGAGGGGATGAAAAGCTTCTAAACAAATCGCTGAGGAAAGGACAGAGTGATGCAAAACGTGCCGTGTGTGCGTCATCGGGCTTCAAGGGCACGTAAATAAAACCTTGGTGATGTCCTGGGTGGCGAGAGGAGCTTCGGGAGCGCTGCGCCGCATCCCGTGGGCTTTCCCCCATCCATCCTCAGCCTGGCTGGGAGAAAGGGGCTCCCCAAAAACGGATTTGGTGGGCTCATCTGGGCCTCGCTGTGCAGACAGGCAGAACACGGCTTTGGGGCTGCTGGAGCCAGGGACCCAAAAGGATGCTCCGAGTGCCCGGTGGCTACTCAGACGGGCACAGACGGCCCCATGGGGCTGAGCATGTCTGTGTATCTGCCGGGAGGGAACCCCACGGACCCGGAGCCCAGAGCTGGTGCCCTGCGCTGCCACGGAGGCACGAGGGTGCTGCAGTGGGGTTGCAGCAGCGGGCTTCCAAGCTGGGCACGCGCCTTCGGGAGGGAAGTGCAAAGTACGTAGGTCAGAGCTGAGTTAATGGTTTACATTAGTGCTCACTTCTGTATCAAACACACCCATAAATATCAGCCTCTTCCTATCGTAAAGCACATACATTGCACTTTTCCATTCACCGGCACAGCGGCTCTGATAGGAGATCTAATTAGATGCAGGACTTTGAGGGGGGGGCATCTGAAGGGAGAGCTGGGGTGGCCTCGAAGGCTTTGCAAGGAGGTGGCAAAAAAGTGTTTGTGCATGAAGCCCTGGCTTCAGCAGGGTGTAGCTCATGTGAAGATGTTCGCCCCTCCCTTGACTTCTCATTTTCCTTTCACTTTCTGTGGTGCAGATAAAAGGGCCTGAGATGCTGGTGCTGGTGGCGGTGCTGGTGGCGGTGCTGGTGATCTCTGCCTTGCTCCCAAGCCAGCCGGTCCCCTCCCTGCTCAGACCTCGTCTGGTGTCACTGTCACTGCCGGGGGGAGGTGACGTCTCAGCACATGTAGGAAGTGGCAGGCTGAGTTTGGGGCGTTTTGGCCGTGACGCCCCCCATTCACCCCCTGCTCAAGCACCAGTCCGAGCTGCATTGCTGGAACACGTCCTGGCTTGGGAGCGCTGGGCCCAGCAGTGCCGACGCGCTCTGCCCACCCTGGGGGGTGATTTATCACCTCTGCCCTCCTTGTCCCTGGGGAGCGATTTGTCCTTGTCCCACGGGAGCGTGACTGCACTGCCCATTGTGGCACCTACATCTGGTGAGGGGCCCTTTGGGTGCTGAGCCCCAGGTGCAGGGCAGGACCTGGGCCTTTCCCAGTCAGTCCCTGGTCACACTGGGGGAAGCTCCTGGTGCAGGCACCCGTCCTCATGCCCCGTTGGCACCAGCCTGGTTAACGGATGTCCTGACGCACCCCAGGACAGCCTCCTGCGTGACAGGACACCGAGGGTCTCGGTAATGAGTGCTGAGGGCCTGAGCTGGGACCTGACCGTGCAACGCAGACCCTGCTGGAGAGGGGAGCAGCGGGGGAGTCACCCCAATTCACCCCAACTCCGCGTTTTTTTGACGTGCGGTGGCGAGAAGAGGACGATCCCAAAACAAAACCCAGGAACCGAATGATCCCTTAATACTGTTTTTTTCTCAGACACACGAAGCAGAAACTGTTTATTTATCTTCGTTGAACACTCGCGGCGGTGTGCCGTCACTACGAGGCGGTGAGTCAGCGGGGACGCTTCGTGCTGCCGCCCAGCTGCCGTTTACCTGCTCTGACTCTTCCGCGAGCTCCGCAGCCCCCTCCTTGTCCCCGGTGTCCCCGCTGCGCTGGTGGCACTTCCCTCGGCGTCGGGGCAGTGTCCTCGGGCACCTCTCGCGAGGGATGGTGCAGTATTTTGGTGCAGGGCAGTGGGCTGTGGCAGACGGGGGTGTCCTGGCTGCACGGGGAAGGGGGGCGCAGGCCCCCGGCAGGTGGCTCCTGTTTAAGCCCCAGCCTCTCTTCTGCTCCTCGCCTTTGTGCGCCCGGCGAGGCTTTTGTTGCTGCCTGAAAAGCCTGAATAGCTGCCACATCTGTCGTGGGCGAGGAAATGCTCAGCAGATGCCCCGGGCTGAGGGGGGTGGGCGGCGGGTGGGGGTCCCCGGCACCCCCCCGCAGTGGGAGCTTGCAGGGGATGGTGCAATGCTCACGGGCGCGCGAGGCCCCTTCGTGCCGGGGCTCTGCCGGCCCCGGTGTTGCAGGTCTCCTTGTGAAAGCGCCGTGCAATGGTTGTGTCGCTTCCCTCGCCAGCCCTCCGTCCTCTGCCCGCTTGTGAAATCGCCCGCTGGCGTCGCGGGGTGGGGGCTGCGTGCGTCTGAAAAATGCGGAGCCACGCAGCTCACGGGCTTGGGGGCTTTGCCTGTTTTGAGCTTCTGTCTACAAGAGGTGTTTTGGGGGAAAGTAATCTGAATAATTCTCTCCCTGGGATGCTTTTTCCAAGCTTTCCATCTTCCCGGAGACAAATGGGGTATCGAGGATGACCTCTGGTTCGAGGCAGCGGGGGGATGAAGCCGCTAATGCATCGCGTGCGGTGACTGGTGGCTGTTACTGTCTTTCCTTGCGGTCTTTGTGCCCTGAGTGAAGCTGAGCAGGGAGGCAGCCCCGCGGCGTGGCAGGCTGCAATGTGCTACAGGAAGGACATTTCCTCCCCGGGACTGTGTTGCTGCTCCTCCGGACACATCGCCGTGGCACAAACCAACGGGAGGACGAGGTCTGGGGGTTGAAGGCTCCCATCTGCTGCTCCGTGCACGGGCAGCCCACAGGGAGGTCTGCTCGCCCCTGGGTGCTGCCGGCGGGGAGGATGTAAATGTAACGTAAAGGTCCGTGTGTGAGCCCCGATGATGTGGGGGAGGTTTCCTGAGCCGCACGTTTTGTCATTGGTGTGCTGTAACTGAACGATAAGTGTTCCTGCATTGGGTAACTTCATTCCTCTTACGGGCCCTGGGACTTGCAGTTTGATTTCTCTTCCGGAGTTCTCTTGAACTCCAGGCAGCGCGAGGGGAAGCCGGGCTCCCTCCTGCTCGCTCCGTCCCAGCGGCGTTGGGGCTGGGGAGCTCCCTGGGGGGCTTGGTTGCATGGGGCGATCCCCCAGAGGCTCCCAAATGCTCTGGTACTAGCGGCAGAGAAAAGAAACGGGGGACGCGGTCAGTTGGTCATCCCGGTCCCTGCACAGCACGTTCAAAGGGTCCGGCACCAGCTCTGCGAACGTGTCACGCAACTGGTGCCAGTTGGCAACCGGTTCACTTGAAAAGATTGGAAGAGGCAAATCCTTTGAAGAGAAACCATTTTGCTTTATTAGGGAAAAACGTTCCTCGCCTCGCTGCCGCCTGGCCAGGACAGCCCCTGCTCTGCTTTCCTCCTGATAACGTGGGTGGGTGACAGCTCGCAGGTCTGTGCTGCGAGTTCATTCCTCGTGCGTCGGGAGCAGGTTACTGTAACCCCCCGGCGTGGGCTGCTCCGTGGGGTGTCCTGCTGCTGGAGGGTCCTCAAAGGCACGGCTCCTGCACAAATAACGTGTGCGCTGCTGTACTGGGGGCAGGTGGAGCACCGGTGATCAGGGAATGTAGGGAAATAGGATACCCCGGCTGCAGGAGCAGCCGATGTGCCCGCATGAGCGTGGAGCCGGAGCCTCGGTGGCCGCCGCAGCAGGTGAGCAGCCGACGCTGGTGTCCGAAAATGTTCAGCTCCCTAAAATGCTGCATAGCAAAGGGCACGCTCCCCTGGCAGCCTGGTCCCATGACGTCGGGCTCTGGGGAAGGGGCGGCTCGGCTCCTCGCCCCATCCCACCCCGCGGCAGGCGCTCAGCATCTCCGCGGCTGGGTGCTGGGGACGCTCCCCGTGCGAATCCCGCCGTGAGTCACGGCGAAGCATCGTGCGAGGGGGCGGCGAGGCTGAATCGGGACGCGCGCAGGCGAGGGACCGTGAGCCTGTGTGCGCGGCTCCAGCTCCCGTGTTTGCTCTGCTCTCTTCCTTCCTTCCTTCCTGGCTCCCACCCACCTTCCCCACAGCTCGCCTGTGATTGCAAAGGGAAGCCCCTTACCCCGGCTCCGCCTGGGCAGAGCTTTTGCCGGCAGCAAACACGGGCTGGGGGCTGAGGGGCTGGGCACGGAGGGGCTTTGTGACCGTGGAAGAGGAGTCCCCTGCCCTGCCTTGGAGACCCGTACCAGCCCCGGGGGCTGTGAAGCTGTAGGGTGATGCAAGAGAGCGCGGCTCCCGCACGCTGCTGCCTGCCCTGGTGTTCCCCGCCTGCTCATCCAAAGCCTTTGAGGTGTTGGCCTGCAGCCCTGGGCAGTCCAGAGGGTGCCTGGGTTGGCGGCCCCGGCCTTTACTTGCTAACTGGAAGTGGTTGCTCAAAGGTCAGGGTGTCTGCGGAGCGCCGGGGCTGCTCCTCTGCAAACCTGCTAGCACCCAGCGGGCTCGCGGGGGCTGCAGAGCAGAAAAATTGTCTCAGCCGGCTGCTCTGAGCTGCAGCGGCTTCGGAGAGGTTTGGGAGCGAGGAGCTTGAGGATGAGGTAGCATTTCACTAGGGAACAATTCAGAAGCGCAAACACCAAAATCTTCTTTACGCAGCCGCGTTTGACGCACGTCCAACCCTGTGTAAACGCACGCCACTGCCCAGCTTTTGCTCCAGGGCTTTTTTTGTAAAGCGCGGTGGTTACGGAGAGAGCGGGGCGCTGGCTCGTTGCTCCCCACGAGGCCGGCAGCGGAGGCGCTGAGCCCCGCGGCGCTGCCCTTGCCCTCCGTCCGCGGACGCTTTCGTAACCCGGATCCGGTTACGGCGCGCAGTGCCCGCGGTGCTGCTGCAGCCGCGCTGCTCCCGGCCCCCCGAAGGCAGAGGTGCTGCGGGTCAGCCCCGTCCCTCCCCACGGCTTCTCTCGGTGCTCGGCAGACTCCCAGTATCGGGACAGTCACCTCTGCCTGGTGCTGGAGCATCCCCCTGCTTAGTGTTGGTGGTCGGTCTTTTTTTTTCCCCGGCTTTGAGCAATGTTCCCAGCTGTCCGTGGGTTTCTCCGTGAAAACACGAATTCCCGTTGGTTTCCCATCTGAAGGCGTCGAGCTGGGTCCTCAGGAGCCGCCCTGTGGAAGGAGGCAGTGGGGCTGGGGACGGCTGAGCTGCACCCGGCTGTGTCCGGCGGGCGGCCCCTGCCCTGCCGTCGCCCTCCCACCTGGGCACGGGTAACCCGGCCGTGCCGCCGACCGCTTGGCTTGCCAAATCCACTCCTGGAGCTGCTCTGAAGCCCCGGGTGGCCCCCACCGTGGGCTGGGGTGGGCGAGAAGGAGGGGGCAGTTAACCCTTTCTGGGCCTTAGGGAAACACAAGGTGCTTTTCTGATCCCAGCCTCTTCCTCGCAAGCCAAGGAATATAAATATTGCTGCGGCCTTGGGCCGCCCTGGATGCCAGAGCTAAATTGGGGACATGGGCAGTGTTACCAAACACACCCAAATGCGTTGGACAAGTGACCGGACCAAGCAGCAGACTGTAGAAAAATAGCTTCGCTTTGCAGCACTAAGATGGTGTTAATTCAATCTGGGGGCAGTGGATAAAGCCCTGAGCAGCAACTGGGGGACGTCAGGGCTCGCTTCTCCCTGGATGACGAGGATAAACCACTTTTTGTCTCTTTCCCCACCTTCCACGAACGTGCGGTGATGTATTTTAACCAGAAATTGAAAAAGGTGGTGTTGGGGCCGGCTGGCTGGATGTTTGGTGTTGGTTCTGCGGGGGTTTCGGAAGGGCTCGGCCGTGCCCGATGGGCGCCGTGGGGAGGCGCAGAGCAGGCGGGGACGCGGCGCTCAGAATAGCCGTGACCGTGCTGCTGAGGCTCGCAGGGCTCTGTGCTGATCCCGTTACGTGCCGATGCCACCGAGCTGCCGGGGAGGAGGGCGCTGCTTCCACTGGGTCTCTCCATCCCACCCAGCGCAGCGGCTGGAAGGAACGGCGAGGAGGAGAAGCAGGAGCAGAACAGCCCCGTGCGAGTGCCACGGGCGGTGCGAGCCCCGATGGCAGCGCGGGGTCTGCGTGCGTGGGCAGCGCGAGCACCCCCCTCCCGTGGGCTCCTTCCCTTGCCCGCTGGGGCTGCCAGCAGCCCAGCGCCCTCCTGCCAGCCCGTGGGATGCTTTTACCATGGCGTGGGCATTGCCACATCCCTTCTGCATCCTCCGGACCCGCTGCGGCACCGATGCAGCCTCGCAGGGTCTGGCCTCTAGCTGGCACCGGGAACCTTTCCCAAAAGGCCCAGCTCGTTCCCTTAACGAGGCTTAATCTCCTCCATCCCACAGCTAACAGGAAATCGGAGGGAGGCCGGGCTGTTTGCTGAGCCGAGGTGCGGGGGGTGTTCTGACGGCTGTCAGGCAGCTGTTTACTTGCCTGTGGGTGCCCGAGTACAAAAGCAAATGTCACCGCTGTGCTGGCACAGGTAATGGAGGCGGCTGCCTCCCAGCTCGTTGGAAATACAATTAAGCTCCTTTAAAAGCGCTCGGAGTGACCTCTGAAAATTGGATATATGTTTCTGTACCTCTCCTGTTTGTTCTGCTTAGCGTTATGCTAACTGTCTGCTTCCTGCTGCTCAATTTTCCCTGTGTGTAATTACAATTTTGTTTCTTTTTTCCCTTTTTTTCTTTTTCTTTTAAACTTCCTGACTCCCCACCCAGGCTTTTTGGGGCAGAGCCGTGAATAACAAAGCTTTTCTCCAGGCCCTGTCCCTGCCCTGCCGCCTGGCTTCTTCTCGGGGCTGGCGGGGCTTGGAGGGGCTGCCAGCCTTCTGCCCCGCGCCCCACCTTCGCCAGAGGCTGTTGTGCCCACCCCAAGCTATCACACGGAGGTGGGGAGGTGCCCTGGGCTGTACCGGGTGGGATTTTGTGGGTTGGGGTCCCCTGGTGCTGGGGACGGGTGGCTTGGCGGGATGGGAGAGGCCGTGCCCTCCCCTCATCGCCTCTCCTGTCTGTGAAGCTGCCTTCCAGCCCCGGAGCTGCGGGGAGCTTTCCGAGGCAGCCGTGGCCGGGAGCGCCTCGAGTGCCTCCTGCCCTCTCTCACGACTCGGTTCTTGCTTTGCTTTTTATAGCCCCGGTGCTTCCTGTTTGCTTAGCGGCCCTGAAGCCGGCACAGGGGCTGCGAGCGCTGGTGGTGTCCTCGGGGCTGGGGCTGGGGCTGGCGCTCTCCTCTCCGCCTTCTGCGGTCGTCGTCGCCCTTCCCTCCGCTCCCCTGGGCACCGCCGAGTCCCAGCGTTTGGGGCAGGAACCCCGCTCGCTACGGCCCGGTGGCAGGGCCGGGGATGCGGGGAGGGACGTGACCGAAAACCCAGGCATGTGGGTGAGGGCTCACGGGCGGGTGTCGGGGTTGTCCCCATCCCTGTGGCAAAGGGCGAGCGCAGTTGCAGGCAGGATTGCAAATTGCTGTTCCTCTGCCAGGGCTGACATCGATGCAGGTGGGCACAGCTGCCGAGCATTTCATTCATAAGAGGGCAGCTCACATCTTTTGGGGCCAAAGCAGGTATTAGCCCTTGTCGCAGAGCACGCTGCACCTGGAGTGGTATTCTAGCTGTGATTTTGGGTCCTGTCACCCCAGTGGCAGCCGCCTGGGCTGTCTTGTTGCAGCACCAGGTCCTGAGCGGACGATTAGGCTGTCGCATGCTGCAAAATGACCAAACCTGATGTTTCCTGCCTGCGCACAGCCCTGGGGCTGTTTCTCTCCCCTCCGTAGCGTGCGTCCCCCCCTGGGGATGGGGTGTTCCCATCTGCCCTGCTGGTCACCTCTCCTGTCCACGTTGCGGCCAGTTGGAGGGATGGGGGGGCAGCCTTTCCAGCAGCCAGGATGCTCCGGAGGGAGCTGTGGAGATGCGGCATTATTTTTTTTTAAGGCCAGCCTGTTCTGGGGCTGGAGCCACCGCTGCCGAGCCGGCGTTGCAGACCCGGTCCCGGCTGGGGGCAGCGGGTGTTGTGCTCCACCGAGCCCGGCCCTGAGAGCTGCTGGAGGCAGGAAGGAAGATGAAATGCACTCAGGATAGACACTGTTGTTGCTCTATATTTAGGAGTATAATAATTAAGGCTGGTTGTTTATCCTGACAAACATGGTAATTAATAGTCCGTGGCAGACTAGCTAATCCTTCCTGCACCTGGGAACTGTGAGTTGTCTCTGGGAAGGGCAAGGGCCTCATTAAAGGGCTGCTGCTGCTTGGGAGAAAAGCCTGCTATTTAGGGAACATCTGGCTGTTCGCTTTGTCCCCTCCTCGGGCATGCATGCCGTGCTGCTGGTGGCCTCCGAAGCTGCTCCTGCATCGTGCCCGTGCGTGGGGGGGCCCCAAGCAGGACAATGTGCCTGTCCCACGGAGCAGGAGGCTGATGTTTTAAACCAGCGGTGGTGGCTGGGTGCAGATGGTGGCCCTGGGGGCAGGAGAGGATGGGCAGCGTGTGGCTGCAGGGCTGTGCCAGCGCGTGGCCGCGGGGCAGAGCGCGGCTGCCTGGGGGCTGCGAAGGGCAGGGCGAGGCCGTTTGGTGGCACGCGGGGATGCAGTGCTGCTGGTACGGCGTGAAGAAGCTCATGAATGCAGTGAGGAGTCGCGCTGGTTGGTGTCACGCTGGCAGGGCACTGGCTGCACACCTCTCGGGTGGGAGACAGGCGACAGGCAGCTGGGATAAGCTTCCGAAGGGAGGCAGCGAGGGCAAGCAGCTTAAGCTGTTGTAAGGATGTGGGAGGAGAAGGGTACAGAGGAGTCCTTGGGGAGCAAGACCGATTAAACTCCTAATGCACAAGCCTGGCTTCTGCTGGAGCGCTTTGGTACTGCTGCTGGGACGGAGGAGCAAGTGAAAGCGCTCCCCGGGACATCTGCGTTCCCTGCAACTGCTGCTTTTGCTCTGTCCTCCGTCCAGGGTCACCGGAGGGGGGTCAGGCGTTCAGGTGAGGGTTAACAGGACGGAGCGAGCCCCGTCACCCTCCCGGGCGCCTCTCGGGGCGGGTGGCTTCGCGCTGCTCCCGCTAGATGGGGATGGAGGCATTGCACTGAGCGCCTCGCCGCAGCCTGCAGGGAGCATCTGCGCTCGGGCTGCACCCCTGCGTGTCCCCAACCCGGGGCGCTGTGCCAGCGGGGCACTGCCCCTGCCTCTCCGGCAGGTGCCAGGCTGGGCGCTGACGGGGGTTTCGCTTCTCCCGCAGATGCTGCAGGATTGCCCCAAGGCCCGCAGGGAAGTGGAGCTGCACTGGAGGGCGTCGCAGTGCGCGCACATCGTCCGCATCATGGACGTCTACGAGAACCTCTACCAGGGGAGGAAGTGTCTGCTCATCGTCATGGAGTGGTGAGTCCTGGCTGCCGGCGGGCTCCCCTGCCACAGGGGTTGGGTGATGGGGAAGGGGGGACCCGGCCCCGTGGCGTGGGCACTGGGGACACCGGGGGGACACCGGCCCCAGGAGAGGCGCAGCATTGAAGATGTTTGCAGGACAGACTTCCAAGGTGCTGAGCGCCCTGAGCGGGAGCGGCGCTGGCTCTGAGTCATTCTGAAAACTTGCTCGGCGCTCGGGAGGCTTCAGGCCTGGGTTCTGGTAGCAGATGGGTCATAACCAAACTGGCTTTGGCCATGGAAAGCCGGGGTAGTCGCTGGGTTCCTGGCACCCAGCGGCACGGTGCGGTCTGCGGGGCAGCGAGCAGCCGAGCAGAAGCGCCCGGCGCAGCAGCTGCTGAGCGAGGCTGGCTCGGGTAGATGTCTGATATAACATGGGGAGGAGGAGGAATGAAGGGGAAAGTATTGAAACCACATCCCAACCGCAGCTGTGATTTACTGTAGCTTCCTTGCCAAAACCTCTCCCCTGGCAAGCCGGCAGGTTGCTTGGGGGGGGCCGAGGGGGTGAGCGGCGCGGGGAGCAGCGGGCAGGGCGGGCGGCACGGCAGGGGTGGGGAGAGGCGTCTGCGAACCGCGCCGGGCAGCTGCGGCCGGGAAGAGCTCGTGCGACGGGCGCATCTACCTGCGTGGGAAGGGAGCAGCTGAACGGTAGGAAACGAGTCCCCAGAGCGCTGACAGCTCCGTGCGGCTCGGCTGCGATGGCTCCCCGATGTCCGAGGGGCGTTGTGGGCGTAGTGCCCCGCACGGGGCAGCACGTGGGCCGTAACGTGACCGTGCTGGGCCCAGGTGGCTCGGTGCTGTCTGTGTCGCAGATGTCCAGCTACGTCCAGGGCGCTCCCTTGAGATGCTCTCTGCTCTGGGAAAGCCGGGAGCCGTTTCTGCTCGAGTTAGATAAGACCGAGACAGGAAACGCTGTTATCCCTGTTCTCACGGAGAAGTGATCCCTGTTCTTATCCCTGATCTCTGTTGGAGTCGAGCCTTTCCTTAGGGTACCTGGGGAGCCTTTGATGGGGGCGGGAGCCGTGATGAGGTTTCCACAGCCCTCCTCCAGCGCCTTACCTGCGAGCTGTTGTGCTGCAAGGGGTCCGGTCCCTGCCTCTCCCACCTACAAGCCGGTGTGAACTGTCCCATGCAGGTCACGCTGGTGGAGCCCTGTGCTGTGCCCTGGCCCTTGGGGCATTTAGGAGCTCCCCGAGCAGCCCAGTGTCTGCTGGGCACGTGGCCCCTCGCCGGCACCTCACCTGTGCAGCCGTCTGAGCTCAGCACTTCGCACGGCGCGGGGTTTGGGTTTGCGTACTGCTGAGCTCGGTCGCCTTGTGAGCTAAAGTAGGCCAAGCAGGCTGGGAGTGCTCTCACCACGGCAGAGCATTTCGCCGTCTTTACTGTAAATGCATTTTTGTGGCTTGGCACGGAGACCACGTCCGTTTGCACCCCGTGTCTCTGCAGCATGTGTGAATCCTCTGCCCTTCTCATTTCTGGAAGAGGGAGGCTCTGAAGCGCTCAGTGCCCAGAAGTGCCGAACGAAGGGCAGGGATGGAGAAGAGAGAAATTTACTGCTGAGCTTGTGCGGCGCTTGGCTGAGCGTCAAAGGCTTTGGTGCTGCTCGAGCTGGGGGCATCTCGCAGGGCTGCTGGCGAAGGCGCCGGGGAGCCCGCGCCCACCTAACGCCACCCGCTTCCCTTGCAGCCTGGATGGCGGGGAGCTCTTCAGCCGGATCCAGGACCGGGGAGACCAGGCCTTCACAGAACGGGGTACGGAGCCCGCGGTGCCCTGCGCTTTGGTCTCTGGGCCATTTCTTGCTGTTTGTAGGAGTGTCTCTGGTTCGGCCCGTTTCCTCGGTGGCCCTTTGAATTAGCAGCAGTTGTGTTTGGGGAACGAGGAATTCAGATGTGAGCGCCCAGCCCTTGATCATGGCCCTGATTTTTCCTGCTCAGTAAAGAGCAGAGCTTGGGAATGTTTTCTCAGCTTCCCCTGTGCACCACCCATCGCATGCCAGCACACAACACTCCCCCACGCTCCAAAAATGTGAATTCTGAGGGTATGGCTTTCAGAGCGAAAACACAGTCTGCGGGGTCACTGCTTGGGAAGGGAGGTTTTGGGGAGAGGAAGCCCTTTAGACTGCAGCTGTGCTCTTTGGCTCCTGGTCTGTAGAGTAGCCCAGGGAGCAGTGCTCGTTGTAACTCACTTGTAAATGCTTTCAATGGCTTCCTTGCTGCTTCAGAGGCTTCAGAGATAATGAAGAGCATTGGGGAAGCCATCCAGTACCTGCACTCGATCAACATCGCGCACCGGGACGTGAAGGTACCACGCTGCGCACTCACCCGCGGTGCTGAGCCCTGCCTGGCCGCAGTGCTGCCGGGGCTGCTGCCAGCCCTGCCGCTCACCTCCTGTCCCTTGTCTTTCCACAGCCGGAAAACCTCTTGTACACCTCCAAAAGGCCCAATGCTGTGTTAAAGCTCACTGACTTTGGCTTTGCTAAAGAAACCACCACGCACAACTCCTTGGCCACGCCGTGCTACACGCCGTACTACGTGGGTAAGCTCCGAGCGCTCCCAGGTCTGCAGGGCTGGGGGGGGTCACAGCAAGGGGGGAGGCTTGGAGGGGGCCACGCTTGCACCCCTGAGGTGCAGCCCTTTGGCTTTGCGTCCACCGTGACCTGATCACAGAGGGGCGTTTGGGACGGCTCCTTGCCGGGTGCTTTGTGCTGCTCTCGGTGCAGGCACGCGCTGCATTCGCTGCTTCGGGGGGTGAAGCTTTGCCTGTGTGTGTGGGCTGAGCCCCTGCATGTGCACAGCACCAGGCTCAGCACTGCGTGGGCAAAGCGGCTGTGCCTGTGCTGCAGCGTCCCCCATGCCCCAAGGGCTCCATCTGCCCCCCAGCACCCCCACACCGTGTGTCTGCGTCTCTTTCACCAGCCCCCGAGGTGCTGGGCCCGGAGAAGTATGACAAATCCTGTGACATGTGGTCCCTCGGCGTCATCATGTACATCCTGTAAGTCACCCGGTCCCTCTCCGTCCCAGCGGGTACCGGGGGCTCCCCCCGAGCCCGGGCACCACGCACTGACTCTGCCCCCCCGCTCCATGCAGGCTGTGTGGGTACCCCCCCTTCTACTCCAACCACGGCCTCGCCATCTCCCCCGGCATGAAGAAGCGGATCCGCATGGGCCAGTACGAGTTTCCCAACCCCGAGTGGTCGGAAGTGTCGGAGGAAGGTAAAGGAGGTTGTGGGGGCTTGAACGGGGCTGGGGTCTGCTGGGGGGGTGCACATGTGGGCGTTTTGGGGTTGGGGGAGCTGCCTGGGCCCTGCTCACACACCTCCCCACTCTTGCAGTGAAGCAGCTGATCCGCAACCTGCTGAAGACGGACCCGACCCAGCGCATGACGATAACGGAGTTCATGAACCACCCCTGGATCATGGTGAGCACAGGGCTGTCGGGCAGCGGGATGGGGACGGGGACAGGGTTGGGGACAGGGTGGGGGCACCCCTGGCTCCTGGCTGATGCTGTCCCGCTCCCCCCGCAGCAATCCATGCAGGTGCCGCAGACGCCGCTGCACACCAGCCGCGTGCTGAAGGAGGAGAAGGATCTGTGGGAGGACGTGAAGGTAAGGCCCTGGCCCGCTGATTTGGGCCCTGCCACGCTCTGTGCTCCACGTGCCTTCCGGTTCTGCCTCCCCCTCACGCTGGGAGGGTCTCAAGTTGGGCCGATTTGTGCTGGAATTGCGATTCGGTGTAAAATTGGAGAGCAAATGGCTCCCAGGGGGCACGCTGAGCTCCCTGTGCTGTCCTGTGGATGGGGTGGGGGGCTGGAAAAATTGCCTGGGGGTCTGTCAGTCCCATCCCACAACTTGCTC
Organism: Anser brachyrhynchus; assembly: GCF_964034855.1. Lineage (NCBI taxonomy): Eukaryota > Metazoa > Chordata > Aves > Anseriformes > Anatidae > Anser > Anser brachyrhynchus. The sequence goes on along the minus strand of NC_137720.1, from coordinate 2,217,295 downwards.
GTGAGCAGCAGGACCACGGGAGGAGGGCGGGGGGGTCCCTGCCCTGGGGGGTCCCTGACCCGGGGGGGTCCCTGCTGCCCCGTGGCGGTGCTGACGGGCGCTGTGCTGTGCCCCCTCCCCGCAGGAGGAGATGACGAGCGCGCTGGCCACCATGCGAGTGGACTACGAACAAATCAAGATCAAGAAAATCGAGGATTCCTCCAACCCTTTGCTCATGAAGAGGCGAAAGAAAGCCAACCCTGCGGAGCCCACAGCGCTCCCCCACTGAGGGCACGAGCACCGGCGGCCCTCGAGAAAGCAATAACTATATATATATATTTTTTAAGAAAAAGACACAAAGAGACTGACTGTTCTATCAAGCGCATGGAATTCAGACATTTATACCAGACTAGTTATTTTTAGCTACTCACCTGTGTTTCTGACCTTTCTGGAGCAGGCGACGCGATATCCCCGTCAGATCCACGCGCGTCGGCCGGGGGGTTCTGTCCTGTAGGTGGATGACACCGATAATTGGATTTTATTTTCTTCTTTTGTGAAACATTTCGGCTTTTTGTTTTTTGTTTTGTTCTCCTTCCTTCCAAAGACATGGAAATTCCTGTGGTGACCTTTGTAGGGTATATAACGTATACGTATTTTTTAAAAACTACTGTAGAGCTGAAACCCAGGCAGCGCGGCCCTGGGAGCGCTGGCTGGAGGCAGGCTTCGGGCAGGGGGACAGGGATGGGGACGGGGACGGGGAACTCCCTCCCCATGGGGGGACAGGGATGGGGAGCTCCCTCCCCACAGGGGGACAGGGACGGGTGCAGGAGGGCGCACGCTGTTCGCCGGCCTGGAAATCTGCTGCTTTTAAAGCATGCTTTGGGGGGGGAAAAAAAACAAACAACAAACACCACCAAAAAAAAAACCAAACCCAAACCAGCAAGCCCTCCCTGAACTGGAAGCCTCGACGCTGCCCGGGGCGCGCAGGGCTCCCCGCGAGGGCCGCGTGTCTGTGCTGCTGTCTGTCTGTGCGTGGCTGTGCGTCGTGTCCGGCGGTACGGAGGTGCTGCCTCCCCCCTCCGTGACGCCCGCCGGGGTCTGTGTGTGCCTGCGATCCAGTTCTGACCTCAGGGGTTGGCGGGGGGAGAGGTGGGAGGCCGCTGCCCCCCCTGCGCCCCCCGCTCTGTGCAGGGCAAGGATGCTCCCCCCGCCTCCAGCCACCCCTTCTGCCCCCCCAGAGCGAGATGCTGTGCTGGGGGGTCCCGGGGGTGATGCAGGAGATGGGGGTGCAGTGGTGCGGGGCTGGGGTCACTCTGTCCCCCCCCAGCCCCCCCAGTATGGTTCGTGCAGGGGGGCCGGGAGCGATCCCCTGCTCCCGGAGCAGAACGGCTGCGCTGAAGTCTTTAGTCCATGAATAATTATTATTATTATTTGTCACAATGTTTCACTGCGTTTAATGTGTTTGAATGGGGAAAAAAAAGATTTTTTTAAGGCAATGTTTAGTTTTTAGGTGATCTTTTAGACACTGTATGGAATTTTAATTTGTTTTAAGAAGCAGTTTTTATCCATTTTTTTTTTCCTCCGTCTGTTGGCTTATACTAATCTTCCTGGTCTGCTCTTCAGTCCTTTGGATTAAAGACACTTAATGCGTCACCCAGTCTCTCCTCCTTGCTTGCGTGGCCGTGTAGGAAGCACCCCAGGTGGTCGTTCTCGTGATGTGTCCTAAAACGGCTTTTTTTTCCACCAAAGAGGCTGAATTCCCTCAGTGCGTTCTCTGGGGACGTGGCATTTCTGCCCTTTGCTTGGGGTTCGGCTGCCTGATGAGGTCTGGTGGCCGGGTCTGTGCAGGTGGGGTTTCCTCCGGGGTGCTGGGGCCGTGGGGTGCTGGGGCCGTGGGGCTGTGGGTGCTGCGCCCGGGTGCCGGCAGGGGGAACTGCGCATCCGGCTTCGCAGCCGTGCTGTGGGTGCTGGGGCACGTGTGGTGCCGGGGACCCGGCTGCCACCGTCCCCGCTGTCACCCCTGCCTGCGCCGGCCGCTGTCCTGGTGCGCGCAGTGCGATGCGCTGGGATTTACAGCCGCTGGGAGCTGGTGCTGCTCGTCCCCGTGTGGGGCTGCAGCGTTTGCAGAGGGGGAGGAAGTAACAAAATCCCCAGTGCCATCCTCCTCCTCCTCCTCCTCCTCCTCCTCCTCCTCCTCTTCCTCCTCCTGGGCTCCCTCCTGGGGTGAAGAAGCCACCGAAGGGCTGCTAAGGGGGGGTGCAGGGTGTGTGGGGGCAGCAGCCAGGGCTGCAGGTGGGCTCATGCGAGTGGACGAGTCCTGTCGGGTGGTTTGACTCCAAACCCTCGCTTTTCATCGTGGACCTGAGTTTTTTCCCCGGGTGGTGGGGGCCGGGCACGAGGAGCCCCCCGCTGGGCTCTGAGCCCCGGGCAGGGGGTCCCCAGGGCGTCCCCCCGTGCACCCCGGGCGAGTCGGCAGCCGCTGAGCGGCGCGAGGGGCAGGTGACGTGTGCGAGTGGGTACATGGGAGCGCTGCCCACGAGCTCTGCCAAACCACAGAGCAGGAAGGCTCTGAGCGAGCTATACAAAAGGCTTTATCTGATTATTTGTTTCATAATTTCACGCTTGGAGCCGGGTTACTTTTCTTTCCGCTCCAGCCGATGGAGCTGTGCTTTTCCGATAGCACTGATTGAATGAGCCTCGTGCTGCTGCGGCTGCCGGCGCTGCGGCAGCCTCCTCGCTAAGCCAGCTTCGGGCTTTTATTTCGGGGGCACCCCTCTCCTGGATGAGATCTGCCCCAGTACGCCCTGGGATGGGGCTGTAAGTGCCGGGCTTGGGGGTCCTGGGGGGGGCTCTCTCAGCCTTTCCTTCCCAGCTGGAGAAGTTCCCAGGTGCTGCGAGGATTCCTGAGGCTGTCGCAGCGTGGGTTGGGATGTGCACCCCACAGCGCAGGTTGGGGTGACCAGGCTGTGGTGTGGGTGCTGGAGGTGCTGGAGCAGCCGTGGTGACCTGGAGGGGCTGCCCCGAGGCTCCCCGGCTCACTGGGGCTCCTTGGCTCACACATCTTCAGCCCCAGCACTCTCCTGACGCTGCCTCTTGCTGCTTGTAATGGGACTGATGGATGCGATCGGCTTTGCTCTCCCCACCTGCAGGAGAGCTTGGAGGTGTTTTCAGTCTACGTCTGGGTGAAATTCCATCCTGGTTGGGTCCAAAGTTCACTCCCATGCCACCAGGTTTGGAGTGCCACACGAGACCCCCGGGGACCCTGGGACTGTGACCAGCTGCTTGCACAGGACCCGCGCTGCTATCGTCAGAGAAGGGCCAGTCCCGGGCCTTCCCCAGCACCTCCCCTTTCCAGCAGCTCCAGTTCACTACCAGTTCATCAGAGCTGTCGCTTCAAGCGCTTCTTGGCCTGGGAGGCTCCTGCGTTGGGCCAGGTAAGACCAGCTCGCCCTGCCTGGCTGCCCGCGGCGTGCTGCGGACTGAAGCAGGGTCCCCATTTGTGTGGGTCCTGTCACTTTTTCCTTCCTGCCCTTGAGCATCTCTCCAATGAAGCCCACGAGGACCAGGTGCTGTGCTGCAGCTCTGCTCCATGCCAGGCTCCTGGCCCTGGCTGCCCCGAGTTCCCTCTGTGCCCAGTTCCTGGTGAACTGGAAGTGTTGTTTGCCAGGGGCTCTGTCTCTTGTTAAGCCAGCTTACTTTATATATATAAATATTTAATATTATATATTACGTATATGGTTTAAGCAAGGCCCATGCTGCCAGGAGGGACAGGAGGAACAGCCTCGGCAGTGACCACAGGGAGAGCATCCCCACGTCGTGGGCGGTGGCTCCACGCAGCACCTGTGACAGCTCCCAGCAGCACCGACAGCATGGAAAAAATGTCAGGAAAGACTGAGGCTGGGCGATGCACTGACTGAAAAGCTTGTGTCGTTTGTCATTTGCATGTTGTGTGTGGTGCCAAGTGCTTGGCGCAAGACCCCAAAGCCAAAAGTCAGGTCCTTGCCTTCGCTGCGAGGCCATGTCTCGATCACTGTATTTGGATGGGGGATGCAGGCTGGCACGTTGCTGCTTTTGATGAACTGTTTGAACACAAGCGTGGAGCGGTGGCACCGAGCATGCAGCAGTCGTGCGGGGAAGCCTTTGGGATCGCTCATCCTGCTCCTGGCTAGTGCATGGGCTGCTCCGAGAAGTGCTGCTGTGGGATGCTGTTGTGCAAGAGAGCAGGAAGGAAAGAAGTCAAATCCCACAAAGGTGCTGCAAGAGAAAGAGCGAAGGAGCTCTGGTGACCTCCTCCAGTCACTCTTGCAAAAGCCAAGTAGGGAGGAGTCATTTTCTTCAGCTGCCAAGTTCCAAAACAGTGAGCTAATACTTAAAGCCCTAACAGTAAGTCATGTCCGTTTGCACAATGCAGATCGCTCTACAGAAGCGGAAATGTGGACTGCACAAATATGTACAGCATTGAGAGGTGTGAAGCGCAGGCTAATTTTTCCAAGGGCTCAGCCCACAGCTGCCGTTAGCTCTCAAGGGCTTGCGCAGGTTCAATGTTTTGGAAAGAAGTTTTTATAAACAAACGTAATCCTAGCAATAAAAAGCCAAACGTTGTCTTTGTGGGGCGGGGGGTCTGAGGTTTGTATTTCCTTTATTACTGAAAGCCAGTTCTGGAAATCACAGTGCTTACTGACACAAACCTCAACTCCAGCGTGAAGGTTTGCGGCTTGAAACGTTGTTTGGGGAGGGAGATGCGGAGAGCGGAGCAGAGCAGAGCGCCCCGGGGAGAGGCAGCAGCTGGCTCTGCAAAACCCGTCCCAGCCCAGTATGGGCACTGCAGGTCTCGTGGTGGTGGTCACTGCGGCTCCCGGGGTCTCCCGTGTCCCCCCCATTCCTCTAGCCTGGGGCTGGAGCCCCCTGGTCCTGGCTTTGGGCTCTGCACAGCTTCACCCACCCGGCAGCCGCTTCTCCTCCCCTTCCCTGCATGAATCCCTTCAGAGGGGCCCTGCGCTCCCTGCAGCACGCTGCCAGACTCTTTTTTCTGTCACTGCTTTCATACAGTCTGTCTAGGTGGATGAAAACAGAGGTCTATTTTCTGTAAAGATGTTGATACTAAAAGGAATAGCTGGGTCAGTGTGGGCGTTGGGTGAGAACAGACTTACTCATACAGGGCGATATTTTGTTGCTTCGGGTTTGAAAGCAAAATTTTTAGACAGATTTGTTCAAAAAGTGCTGTAAATAAATAGGCTGTAGAGGAGAGAAGAGGGCAGCCATGAGCTGGGGAAATGTATGACAGTGTTTCCTTTCCCATGCAAGGTGTGGATGAAAAAAAGCAGTGTGAAGGAATACAGCTTTTGGGGAGAGACGAGACCAGTTCTGTACGTCATGCTTAGTAAAAATGCTCAAAGGGGATCTAAGATAAAATCGTTGAGCAAAGGCTCTGTTGTGGGGCAGGGAGAGGTGGTGGCCACCACTCCTCGCAAGCCCTTCCAGCTGCGGTGGGAGCAGAGCACAGAAACCCGGTGACATGGGTGCCGTGGGGGTGTCCTGGGCCAGGCTGGGGCAAGGGTGGTTAGTTGGGATTCTGGAGAACCCAGTGCCCCCAGTGGGTGGGTGCCCTCATGGCTCCATGTACCCACAATCTGGGTATCTCGGGCTTTCTAGCACCCAAAGGTGCAGGGTTAATCCTCGTACGGGATACATCTGAGCCTTCTGGTATGGGTAGATCCCGTGTTACCTTGCAAGTCAGCTAAGCATTGCCCTGTTGGTGTTTCAGGGTGATATTTCCATTCCCCTCGGCCCTGCTGAGTAGGTGACATTCTGCAGCCCCCACACCATGAGCCTTGGACCCAGCTCGGAGGCTCCCCTGCACCCCAGGGTGCGAGCAGCCACTGCTGCGGGGTGCAAAGGGGGCACCTGTGCGGAGGAAAGGTTGGCGAGCTTCTCTGCTTTCCCCTGGGCTCTGTCGTACCAGACCTTCCTCCCAAGGGGAGCCTGCGGTTTATCTCAGCAGCAGAGAGCTCCCCTGGGGCAGGAGGATCCTGCAGCATCCTCGCACCGCTGGTGGGGGCCCAGGCCACCAGCGGGGGGACAGATTGGAGCTTTCAACAACGTGTTTTTCTCTTCCCACTTTTCAGCGTGGAAATGCTCTGAAGCCATGAGTGATTTGGGAACAGGAGGAAGTTGTCCGGAGCCAAATTTGTGAAGGTCTTCGTTTGCTCCTCAGTAGCTTCAGCAGGTAAATACCAACACCGCAATCTCCGTACATCTGTAGTCATGTCAAAAAGTGCAGCCTGACCTTTGCTTGGCCTTAAAAGAAGACATAGATGGCTAATTTCAACTAGAAGCTAAAGATGAGCCACCAAGATAAAGGGCAACGAGATTAGCAAGAGATACTCTTGCATGCTTACTCTTTATGAAAATACCTCAAACATAACTGGAAACCAGGAGTGGTAGCACAGACGATGGCAGATAAGCGCTGTATCCCACCCCCACCCCTGGAGCAGACTGTCAGCACCTCAGGCTGATAACCACGGGCAGCTCTGAGGTGCTGGTGCCTCGGACATGTGTGCTTGTCCCGGCCCGATGGGGACATCCAGCCAGGCCTCCTGCCACCAAAGCATGCCTCGGTGTCCCTTCCTTCAGCAGCTCCTTGGCCTTTGCTCTTGCTCCTTCCCAGAGCCAGGACCAGAGCTGGACGTCCTCCCAGGGCCTGCTCCTCTAGTCGTCCTCCTGCTCTCCCCCTGGGCCTGTCTTCAGCTTTGGAGGAGTGGGACAGGCTGCAAAGGGCGTCCCTGGCCTCTGAGGGCTGCGTTTTGTAGCTCCAGACACAGAGCATGCGTGGGCCTGAGCGCAGTGACAAAACCAGGAGGCAGCTTCATCCCCGAGGCTTCCCACACGTGGAGCTTGCCTCTGAACAGGTCTTCTGGGAGGGCTCAGAGCCATTCTCCTGTGTATCTGGCTTATGGCCTAACTCCTCCGTGCCTCCTTCCTTCACGTTACACCCTGTCCTGCCGTGGGGCCTCTGCCCTGGCTTCTGTGAAGCTGGTGCTGGGCTGGCTTCGTCCTGGGCCCAGCCTCCCTCCTGCAGAGTGGCGCCAGCTCCGCATGGCAAACATCCCTTCAAAACCGCAGGTGAAAGAGCTCAGATGTCCACCGGCACCCCTCGCTGCCACAGGCACTGAGGGGATGGGGTTTGGGCCAAGGGTCGGTTCTGCCCCGGAGCTGAAGCTGTGGAATTTCACGTTGTGTTATTTAACCTTTGAGCGTTCTTGTCCATCACGTATGTATGTGCTATGACGTAGCTGCCCAGCACTTCAAGTAAATTCAAGGGACTGTACGTGTGACTTGCTGACTCTGAAGGAATATGTGAAAGATTCACTGCATCATTTTAAATTTTCAGTAGTTGGTAGGAAAATAAACGCTCTCTCCTCACCCCACCTTATTTTTAGCAGCAAACTTCCTGCTGAGGAAAAAAAATATATTTCACACTATTGAGGGGATTGGTTTTGATCAAAAACCTGGCTCTGCTCCAGGTAGATCATCAGTGTTTGCCACTACCTGAGAGATGAATCACAAAGATCTCGTTTCCTTGTCTGCCGATGCCAGAAGTAGTTGCTGCTCTTGCAGGGACAGAAGCGGGGCCCGGAGAGCATGCAGTACCCAACCTCCCCCTCCGCAGCCACGTGCCGCCCGCTGCCCGCTCGGTGTTGGCCAATGCTGGCCGTCCCCACGAGGACACGCTGTCCCCAGGGCCGCCGGGGTTGTGCGGGACAGGAAGGCATGTTGTGCAAGGGATGCAGACAGAGATCAGAACAGAGCAGGACTAAGCAGTTGTGCATAACAGACTACTTTGTTCATGCCCCTACTTTTCTTATGACAAGGATTATGAGTTAGAGTAGGTATTTTTCCACCTATGTACTATCAGTACTAGTAAACCTGTTCTCAGTGTAGTAGAAGCTAACCATAGCCTTCTGTTGGCCATGTAGACTTTGCAGTTGGTTATATTTCCAGTCTGTTAGTACCCCAGGTGTGCTAGGCCTTCAAGCAAGGCTTAGATTTTGCCTTGGTGATGGTTCAGAGCTGTTCTGTTTGCTTCCTACCTGCTGGTGGCCTGTGCTGGGGGATGTATGGACCTCTCTGTCCCAGCACCCCACAGCCCCTGCAGCACTGAGCCTGAAGGTAACCCCAGGAGGTAAGGGAGGGCTTCAGCCTGCCCTCTGGGAGCATTAGGTCCGGTCTGAAGCTGCACTGCACAAGTCCTGGACCAGCTCCCTTTGCGGTGCCTGCTCCAAAGCCTGGCTGCGATGTCTCTTCTGTGGTTTAACTGGAGGCTGCCCTTGCCCCGGCTGCCTTTCAGACCTCACGGGTCAGACCTCGTTATCAGGAGCTGATGGTAAGCTGCACAATTTAGAAATGCAAAGCTTTTTGTGAAATATCAGATGATGGTAGTATTTTTCTGAGAATTGGGATTGGGGTCATCAGAGGGTTGTCAGGATTTCCTGCTGCAGTGCTTGGAACGACCAGTATTGGCACAGCTAGTCGCTTAGTGCTCACGAGTGCCAAACTAGTAAAGGGCCAAGCATTAGTCTTGCTTGACCCTGTGGTTAGACAGAGTCTGCTGAGTGCTTGCTGAAGCTGACTGTAAAATCAGAGACTTTGGGCGAGGATATTTGCAGCAGAGGTTAAGGCAATGATGACTGATTGATAATTTAAACTCAGCTGTAAAAGTATCATGCCCAGGAGCATTAAAACAAGCTTTTCACTATGGTAAGGTACCAGCAGTGGGAAGCTGTCAGCAGGTTGTAGAGAGGGTGTGCGGGATGTGCTGATCGCAGGAGTTGGGGTCAGCATTGTAAAAGATTCAGGAAATGACTTTTCAACTCAGGAAAAAAGAAACTTGGCATTGTTTTCAAGAAATGAACCTTGTAGTCCAGCCTCAAAATACCAAATTGCTTGGAGTGGAGAAGATTTTGTTGCTTCAGGGTGTGATGAAATGGTGGAGAGAAGCTGTCAAGAGGCAAAGGGTAGCACAGCACGGAAAGCAGAGGTGTGAAATGAGAACAGGCTGGTGCAGACCACCGAATTGCCATCCCTAGCAAACCAGGGTTTTGTACCGACTTTGTGGGCTGCGATCTCCATCTCCTCCTCAATCAGAAAGCCCAGGGAAGCGCTCAGACTTGGGCATCCAAAGAGCTGACATGCCTGGGATTAATTTGATGATTTTCCTTCCTTCCTCTGTATCATTGTCTAACCAGGTGAGTCCCTGCATCTGAACTGTGCTCTGTCCCTTTCACAAACTAATGGGTTAACAGGTGGAATAGGACAAAAAAATGTCACAGGGTTTGTGCATCTCTCTGTCCTACGTCAGCCTGCTGCTTCACCCTGACGGTGTCCTGTAAACCACCCGGGGCTCGGTTTCGACACCAAGCACTGAATCCTCCCCAAACCCTCATAATGTATCAGGATAAAGTGATTTAGAGCTGAGAGGAAAGCAAGTGGCTGCTGTTCCTGTTAGGTGGCTGCTTTGCCAGCCTGCCGCTGGTCTCTGTATTGCTGAGGGTAACCAGCCCTTAGTCATTGTGAAACCACCTGCGTGCGGAGGAGACGCGCGCGGAGCGCGCTGGGCGCCGCTGCGGGGCGGGCGCCGGGGGCTCGGCAGGCGTGCAGAGCCCGGCACGCCGCATGGGAAAGGAGCTTCGCTGAAAGCGGGCGCCTTGCTGAGAACTGGCCCCTTCGCTCCCGAAGCTCCCTGCGCAACCCCCATGCACCAGCCGCAGGTGCGGTGGGGGGAATCGCTTTGCTTTGCACATCCCATGGCTCCTTTTATCCGGCCCTTTTGCTTGTGATTTGCCGTCTGCTCTGCACGGTTTCTGGGGCAACAGCAGAAGCTGTGCAGGGGCTTCTCCAGCCTGGTGCGTTGTGGCTGATGCCCGTATCCACCGACTGTGTGTGCCCCTTGGGCATGAGAGCCTGAGACGGGAGCACAGGTGGCAGCGGTGGGGCTGCTCCTTTCTGCTTCCCCATGTTTATAGTAGCACTGCACATGGAAAAGGACATGGGTGGCTCTTCAAGCTTTATTACACTGGAGTGTTGCTGGTAAACGGTAATTACGGAGAAACGAAATGGAAATGGCCAGGTGCAGTGCTTTACCAATGACTGACATGCTTGTTTTTTGATAGGGGTGTTTCATGGGGTGTTAATACACGTTTTTTTGTTTTTTTGTTTTTAGTTTTTGCCTTGCTGTAGAGGAATAGAGGAGTTTGTGATAGGAACCCACAGTGCTCAGAAAAGGGCTAGGACAGTCTGCTGCACGGTGTTAGAGGAGAAACCCTGCTGTTGGGGCAGCTGGCGAAATCTTTCCTCCCAAAATATTTGCCCTCAAATCTCAAAGTCTACAGAAAACGGATGGCTTGGGCTTTTGCAGGGGACGAGGTGACGCTTGAACTGTTTGAATTCCTAAGTGAGGAGAGAGGCTTGTGCCTACAGAGCCTGGAGCTATGCGGGGTGCCCGGCGTGCAGGGCCCTGTCCCCAGGCAGGCATCTGCCTGCACACGCCGGAGCAAGCGTCGCCGGTCCTTGGGAGCAGGAGCATCCGCTCGTATGCCACCCCTGCAAGAGCCCTGCTCGTCACCCCACTGAGACCGAGAGTGAAAAGGCAGTTTGTAATCCCGAGAGCGGGCAGGGCCGCTGTGGGGACAGCCCCGTGCTGCCTCCTGGCCCCGTGCGTCAGACCCCATGCCGCAGGGTGCAGCACCACCGCCCGTACAAGCCTCTCGCTATGAGACAGCCGGAGCCGCTGCTCCTCCATCTTACGGGTAACGCCGGAGCACAAATGAATAGGCGTTGAGCTTAGATTTCACTCGTCGAAATACTGAAAGTGGAGCCCCACAGAGCGGGGTGGGATTGGCGCCTGCGCGTAGGTTTTGCCCTGTCTCAAAAAGGATGCTCGGGTCTCGTGCACGTGCACCGGTGACTCCGCAGGATGCTGGCACCCTGGACGAGGACGAGCCCTTCCCAGAAACCAGGCCCTGAGCACTAACAGCGTGGTGCTGTTCTGCTGCTGGCTTTAGTAACCCTGCTGCACTGCGGGTGAGCCAGGCTCTTGCCACCACAGCACAAATAGGAAAGTGCCAGCCCGTGAGCCCCGTGCCCGCTTCCTCCTGCGCCGCTCTGGTGCCGTGTGTGCTGCGCTGGGGCGCGCTGCTCAGCGCTCTCACTGCTCCTGACCTCTTTCATGACAAAAGCCCCATTTTCAGGGTCACGTGGTACTGAAATCTAGGGCACAGAGAGGCATTAGTGGCCCAACCTGTTAAAAAAGTTAAATAACAAGTGTTAACTGTAACCACAGCAGAAATCAGGAAAGTTCTGAAAGCTTCCGCAATTTAAAAATTGTAAAAAGCAGTGCTTGTTTCTTTTGGTTTTGTCCATTTAGGGCTTCAGTGCCATCATACCACCAAAAGGAAAGTTTCTGAAGAGAAAAAAGAAAAAACAGAAGAAACTACTCCTTCAGGAGGCAGATGCTCTGATGAGTTGCCGCTCAGCACGTTCCTTATTTCAAGTGAAATTTATAGCCATGCATAGCTAATGCTCGGGCACTTTTGAAGTCCTTAGGAGCTTTATCCATGTGTGCGTGTGCTCATGCATGATTTGCAGTGACGTGACTGAAGTGCTATTGAAACCACTGACTTGTCTGTGCACACCCTGCATGTGTGCTCTGTCTGTTTTCTGTCTGGGCACTGCGTTCTCCCCAGATCTGGACATCTCTCTGATGAAAGCCGTGGAAGGACAGAGTGACTGCCTCCACCGCGGCACCTTGCAGAGAGCGGAGAGCTGCCGGTGCTGGGCCGGCGAGCCCGCTCCCGTGCCTGCTGGCAATGATTCATCTGTTGCGGCTCAGCTGCTTTCACCATGAAAATCCCTGCCTGCGTGATGGCACGGTTGTGCAAGCCTGGACTTCTGCGGCCCCACTGCGCTGTTCCTGTCCCGGTCCCGTGCTACAGTGTGTGCCTTGGTCTCGTGGGGCTGCAGGGAGCAGGCGGCTCCGAGCAGGGGCCGGGCTTCTGCTGAGCAACTGCTGGCTGGACTTTTTAAAGAGGAAAATAAACTATTGGGAGCTTGTTTTTGGCTTTACCCCCTGAAAGAAGCCTCACTGGTGCCTCTGGAGGATGGGTCATGGTGGGAGCCAGGTGTGGGTTATCGTGCTGCGTTACGGCAGGCCAGATCAGCCGCAGTGCTCCTGCTGGGTTCATGTTCTGGCCAGATCCTGACCCCTGGCTTGCTTCATGTTTTGGGAGCTGAAGGTCTGGTCAACCTCCCCTGGCTGTAGACCAAATCTCCAGTTCTTTTCCTCCAGGGTTTTTTTATATATATATATATATATATATATATATATATATATATATATTTAACCCTAGAAGTGGTTTAACCGTGTGCAACCCACACCAGACTGAAATCTCTGCGGCCCCATGTTGCCAGCCAGGAGGTGTGGCGCTGGGCCTGGCGAACAGCTCGGGCTCCTTTAGGTGAGCAGTCGGCACGTGGCTGGCTCAGGCTCCCAGGTAGCAGGGCTGCGTGTCAGGAAGCCGCTCAGGCAGCGGGGGTAAGCTATCACGAAGGAGATACCCAGCAAGGAAATCATTTGCTTCTGTGGGATTAAAAAAAAAACAAACAGAAAACCACCATCTCTGAGATCTGTGAGAGTCCTGCGCTGTTACTGTAACACCCAGACTGACACTGAGATTGGCAGGAACTACCTCAGCACTACGTGGTGTGGGATAACGCGCCGCTGCCGCCGGCCTCTGGCGCAGCAGCTTTCGGGGTGCACGAGCGGCATTTTTGCTGAGCCCAGCACAGCCCTACGGGGCCGCTCCCTGCCCCAGTCCCAGGGCTGGGTTTTAAATACCAGAGATTAAGAAGCAGTGGATGGAACAGGGATGCAGGGAGGGACACGTTCGCGAGGGTTAATTCAGCTGAACAAGGCTGCGGGCAGGGAGATCCATGCTGAAGGCACCTCTGAGCTGTCAGCAGAGCCTGGATTTGCCCTGCTGGGGGACGTCGCTTTCATAGTCTGAGTTTGCTCTTTTTTTGTGCAAAATGGTGTGCAGGGAGCGCTGTCCCGTTTGGGTTTGCAGAGAGGCCACAGCAGCAGGGCCTCATCCTGAGCTCACCTGTCCCCAGCGCAGTGCCCTGGGCTCGCTGCTCCGCTCGTCTCACGCCAGCTCCGACTGTGCATGGAGCTCACCCTGTGATGCCATCCCTCTGCTGTGGTAAAAGACATTTCCCCCCCCCCCCCCCCCCCCAAACACTGATGTTTTTGGAGTGTGTTGGTTGACACTGGGGCCCACGGTGTCTCTGCGGGGTGGCCGCAGCGCCTGATGCGCGCAGCAAACGCCAGGCCAGGACGCAGCCCGGGTGGTGCTGGTCTGAGTCGTGAGCCACAGGGGATGACTTGGAGCAGTGCCTGGTGTATCTCACTGCAGGCTGCCCTTTGAAAACCTGGGGTTTTCATTTCTTTTTTTTTTTTTTTTTCCCCTCCAGTTTTTGTTTATTTATTTTTAAGTTCATGTGTCCCAGGAGGGAGGGACAATTGTGGCCCGAGCTGACCCTGCAGAGGGCTGCCTGAGCTGCCTGAGAGCACGGCCAGAAATGAATCACGGCGATCGCTCCTTCACTGGCCGTTATTGCTCCATGACAGTTGCTGCCTTTGGTTGCCCAGGCAACTTCTGCTGGGTTTTCCAGAACACCCTTCCTAAAACTTCTTGAAGATGAGACATACATTTAGTCATAGTTGTGTTTGCATGCTTTTGTCTACCGGGTCCATGTCATGATGCAAACCTCCCCGCGTTTTGGTGACGAATGGCACAGGCTCGTTCACACGCAGCGTGTATGGGAATCTGGTGCTCGGTGCCCTGCCACTTGTTTCCCTCTCCCTTGAGTCAACCCATGCCCGGGGCTGGGAGCCCTATGGCACCTTTTTGCCTCCCCGCTTCCTCACCCAGTTTGGGAGGAGCAGGACTGCACCTCCGCACTGGTGGCCCTCAGGCCACTCAGCATCCCTTGCAGAGTGCTCAGCTCTCTGTCTCAGCCATCTTCCGTACCAAGCGGCTCCAGTAGTGCCAGGTAACTGGAAACCTTTGTTCTCCATACAGCAAGAGGCATCCCATCTGCTTCCTTCCTGTGGTTACTCTAACCAGAGTGACTGTGCTTTACTGAAAAACTCACCGCCGCCGAGCTGACGCTGCCTTTTCCCCGGGGCAGGGTGCTGAGCACCCATCTCACTCACGAGGGCCCTCGGGCTCCTGCCCCGAGCTGGTGCCTCGGGCGCTGCAATAAAAGTTGTGTAAAAGGGGTGAAAATGTATGCGGGACAGGGCAGGGAGCACATGCACCTGGCTTGCCTTGGATGAAGCTTTGAGGCACCGGGCAGCTGTTGCCAAGAATGCAAGGAATCTCCTGGGCAAACACAGCAGTCACACTGACAGACTCTGGAGTGAAGTTTAGACAGAAACTGGCTTCGAAATTGTCCTGTTAAATATTCTTGTTTCTAATGCAGTGAGGAGAGAAACCCCAGCTGCCAGCAAGCACTCAGTGTTCTGGCTGGCAAGCAAAGATGTACAAGCAGTGAAAACAGAAGAGGCCCGAAACTGAAACCGAAAGGCGCCGGGTGGGTGCCCGCCAGCAGCAGCTCCTGGTGTCGGCGAGAGCTGGGCTCTGGAAATGGCTGTGCCCGGGTTTGGTGGCGACGGAGCTGTGCCTTCGTGTGCACACACCTTCCCCTCCTCGGTCAGGTCCTCTGCCGGTGTATGCACGTGGATGTGCGTGGAGATGCGATCCCAAAGCGGAGGAAAAGCAAGCAGGTCTGTCGGTAACTAATGTTGGTCGAGAATGGAGCTGGCATCTCCTGTCTGATCCAGGATCAAGGCCTCATCCTGATGGAGAACAAATGCAAAGTTAAAAGCAGCTCAGTTGGCAGCAGTGCTGTGTGCTGTCAGTCAGGGGAGGGAGGGGCAGGGATGTTAGTCCTGGAGATTAGCAATGACATTTGGCACGTAAACTGTTATTTAACTGTAAAAGCTGCTCTGAAAAGGGCAATTGCTGAAATGCTTGTGAGAGGTAGAGGCTGAAGGGACCCACGCTGGGGCCAGCGTTTCTCCAGTGTAACTCAGAGGCTAGGAAATCGCTGGCAGGTAGTTTGTTCTAGGGAGTATTTCTGCCTCCTCGGAGATTTGCATTTAAATGTGAGGCCCACGGGTCGCCTTGCTTCCCTGCCCATTGATGCATGCATCGCCTGCTTGGTGGTCCTGCCTGCCCGGGGCCGTGTCCCGCTGGGCACGGCATCTGCACACTGCTGCTGGTCTACAGCGCGTTAACAGCTTGGAAGAACAGAAGAGAGGCTTTGTTCATCATGAGGTCTTTATTAGCAAAAATAAAAGGTTTCTTTTCATACAGATCCACGCGGAGCGGTTGATGCAGTAACAGCAGTTTTACACCCAGGCTCTGCTGGTGCGCGCTGCAGTGCCGGGGCTGTGCTCGGCTCCCTGCCACCCTGAAGGCAAAAAGCTCGGTGGAGAAGCAGCAAGGAGCTGGCCTGAGCACCCGTAGGAAGGTGGTGTGGATTTTTGCAGCATCTGCCTCCAGCACTGCCCTCGAGCCAATGGCACCGTGTCGAGCAGCACCGCTGCTGCGGGGCAGGTCCTGCAGCGGTGCTGGGCACGCTGCCCGCAGGAATGCCCTTCTGTCCCCACGTGTCAAAAAGGAGTAAATCGCATATAAATAGACTAGTCAGTGGTAACTTACAAATGACAGGAAAGCAAACAGCAAACTGACAGTGGTTCATCATACTGGTGCCCTGATACTTCTAAATATTAGAAGCAAACGCCTTGGGGTTATTGGATTTCCCTCTGGCTCCGTGTCCTGCAGTGCACGTGGGGCATGCAGGAGACTGGGGGCGAGGCGGGTGAGGACCCCTAAAACAAGAGGCTCTCGGGGGGCAGTGGAGCCCCACTGCAGCCTCCTTCCCAGCCCCCGTCTGCTGCAGCTCCTTGTGCAGCCAGTTAGAAGCAAAACTGAATATTGCCAGCGCTGTGTGCAGCTTTATGAATTTGAATGCAAATTACCTGAGCCACCTTAAAATGGTGGTTAATTAAATACCCTCTAGCTTCTAAAAAGAAAAAACAAACAGTAGGTAAAACCCAATCAAAGACTGGAAAATACTAAGGTTAATTCTTAAAAGTGCAGAGTGTCTGACCCAGCGGCGCTGGAAGCCAGTTGACAGCAACATTTAAGTCAAGTTCTATTAGAACCAAAAGCTTAATTCCTATCACTACTTTTCTTTAACCTGGACTAATCTATAGGCTGAAGTCAAGAGGTGGGTTTTAACCGAGCTATTGCTGAGGCATGATCACATAGCATTTGCTGGAGTGCAGGACTTCCCTTGTAAAGGAGGAAAAAAAACCCCTGCCCTTGGTTACTTTTATGATTATTTTTCTCAGTGCAAGGCCATGCTATAATTTGGAATATTTCAGTGCCTAATTCCAACTGGAGAACCAGAGCTAGTGACATGGTTATGCATGGAAACATTTGATTGCATAAATAAATAGCTGGCAAGAATAGGAGCAGAGCGCTCACGGGGTGTTTGCAATTAAACTTTGCTCAACTCAGAGCTGGAAGAGCTCTTGACCAAGTGACCATGCTCAGAGCAATTGCACTCAGGATAAACTCAGCTCATTTACCTGCTCAGCAGAAGAATGCTGCTTTGGGTGTTTTGAAGCTATGAATAAAATAGCACTATTATAAACAGTATAAAATATTGAACAATAAATAGTAGTTTACAAGGTCATCATACTTTTCTCAAAATAAAAATGTGTAAACATAAACACTGAGGTATTAGAAATAATAAATATTAAATTCAATCGTTAAAAAAATAACTTTTAAATACAATACTAAACTTTAAGTTGCTGTTGACCTGTAATTCTTGCCCTGAGCCCTAGCATAACTTAGTCCTTCAGCCCAATGTGATTTCTGAAGAAGTAGCAGGACTTTGTGTGACAGCCGCCCCGCGGGCGCTTTCACTTCCTCCTCTTCATCAGCAAGTATTCTTCAATGTAGTTGATGAAAATGTCAAACTCCCCCATCGCCTTGTAGATTCCGTTCTCGTTCATCTGCAGGTGAAAGTCAGTTGGTGATTTTTAATTCACTGATACTGCGCTGCTGCGCTGCAGCTCAAGTGCGTATGCGATGCAGAATCCCTAGAAATGTTCTCTTTCCACCGAAAGCTCCAGTTTCTCTCTCCCCACCCACTCACGGAAACAGCAGCCGCTCCTTTGAGCCTCGCTCACTGGATTTCTCCGTATTAAGCATTCACATAATCAAAGGCTTCTGCCTGTTCAGCTCCTGACACCTGCCCTGATGTGTGAGGACAGCAGTAAAACCCACAGACCCACCCGCGCAAGGCACCCACCTTTTCAAACGTCTCCTTAATCTGCTTTATGGTTTTGCTCTTCTTCTCGCACGTGAGGAACCTGTGCTGCAGAGGGAAAGAGACCACGGCTTTAACTCAGCAGTTTTCCTTCCTGCTGCGGGTCCCTCGTCACTGCCGCCGCGGGTCTCCACCTTCCCCGTGCGTGCCCGAGCTTTTCCTCCGGTCGCCCGCAGCGGGCACCGGGGCTGCCTCGTGCCGTGCGCTGAGATCGGAGCCCGCCGGGACCCCGCTGTCAGCCCCGTGCTCTCCCTCCCTCCGGGCTCGGCGAGGGCAGGGTTGGTCCCGTCTGACTCAGCCTGCGTCTGGGGATGGGGTCACGGCCGAGGGAGTGAGAGGCATCGTCACCGAGACGGCAGCCGGGTAAGGGACAGACCCCCAGCCCCCCACCCGCTGTTTCTTCACCCAGGTTTTGTCAGGCTGCAAATAATCGGTGCTTCTGAGCATCTTTGCTGTTGTACTGGTTGTCTAATGGAGAGCACCCTCGTGGGGTCTGTGCTGTGCAGCACCAGACCCTGCCCCCTTCCCAGGCATCCCCACCTGGCTCCTGCCCCTATTTTCCTGCCCTTGGGGACACCCAGCTCCTGCTCCCCGCCTTGCTGCTGGTCTGGGACCAGCGCTGCTCCCCCGAGTGCCCGATTGCGCCCCGTGCCGCGGTGCTGAGCCCACTCACACAGCGCCTCATCATCGCCTTCAGGCTCAGCAGCAGGTTGCCCAGGTCGCCCACGCTCTGCTGGTGGTGCTCGCTGTTCTTGATGGCGCTGGGCAGGACCTCCTCCATGTAGAACCGCATCATCTCCGACACCGACTGGCAGCCGAAGGTCCCCTGGGGCGAGAGGAAGTGGCCGTGTTGGTGGCAGCACGCACCGGTGCCCTTACGGTGGTCAGAGCCCTCGCAGCACGGGGATGGCCGCATGCCAGCCCTGCCACAGCCAGCTGCAGAGCCATCCCTGGGGGACACCAGGGAATGCCCCCAGCTAGGATCGGCTTCCTTTCTTACAAAAAACGGGCTGAAGGATGGAGGGTAGTGGGCTTAGGTGAGAATTATGATTCTTACCTTAAATTCATCCAGCAGTTCGGAGCTGAGCAGCTGGATGCTAAGTTCGTCATCTTTGGATTGCTGTAGGAGAATACAAAAGAAAGATGAGCTTTACCTAGGCAGGCAGTACCGCTTCCCGCTGTGCCGCACCAAAGGATTGTTTTGCTTGTTTGCATTTACGGTCTCGCTGGAGCAAGCACAGAGCACCCTTTGGTTTCTCGCTCAGTAATGCGAAGTACAGGAATCCCTGTTTTTTTTTTGGTGGGGCCGAGGCAGCAAGCTCACGAAATCTCAAACGTCAGTTTGATTTTTTTTGTTAGCGTGAGCCTTCTGCCTGCGCTTGGAGCCCTGCATGCCCGCTTCAGCTGCAGGCGGTGTTTACATAAGAGCGCTGCCTGCAAACCGCACCAGCCCGCTTCCCAGATAGGTGTCAAAGTTACGGCAGCCGCTTCAAGAGAGGTCTCCGCGCAGCCTGGCTGCTCGCGTGCTCCCGGGGGCAGGATGGTTGCAGCCTGCTGCTGGCGTCCTGAGGGTCCCCACCCAGCGGGGCACCCCAAGGGGGCTTCGCCTCGTGGTGCTGCTGCTGTGCCTTCAGCTCCGGGGGGCTGGGGCGGTGCAGGGGGTGGGCTTACAGCGCCTAAAACATTGCCCTGTGGCGCTCGGAAGCTTTTCTGAGGGGTGAATGTTCACTCCTAACATTAACTGAAAGGTTTACAGCCAGCTAGAAGTCTTAAATCCCACCGGCAGCGTTCATTTGATACAAACGGTGGCATTAGTCTGGGTTTGAATCTGGAGGGTTATCTCGTTTTACTGCTAAATCGTACTGACACTAACTAAAATAGTAACCTGGGTGTGAGCAACCACCCCTGCCAGCACTGTGCAGAGGCAGATGGATGCTCTGAGTGCCTCGTGCTGCTGGCTCTGCGCCCTTCCTCCCTGCAGCCCCCGTCCCTGCGGCGCTGTGACCTTTCACAGGCACCCGACCAGGCGCTCCTTGCCGTAGGGTGCTCCAGTCCTTTGGTCATGCTTCTGTGGCTCTTTCAAAGAAAAGTCGGTAGCAGAAGATTCCCCTTTTCGTCTAGTATTGGTTTCAGAAGGGCTGGACCTCGTGGCCCTGAGGAAGAGTCTAGTCCCTTCCTCCTAATTCAGTGAATAATTTGCTCTGCAACGTTCAGGGGGAAGTCTGCCCAGCGAGGTCTGCAGGGTTCATTATGAAATTGCTCGAGTTCATTATAACTAAAACTAGGAAGAAAAACCTTGCATATTGTCTCTCAGCAAGCAACGAAACAACTTTTCTTGCCCACACGCAGCAGCCCATAACACCAGGCACGACCAAATAATTTCTGCCCAGGGGAAGCTGCTGTCCCCTCATCCAAATCACTGAACTCTGAGAAGAATAAAAGAGAAGGACAGGGACAAGGAGAGACAAAGCGGTGTCATACTTACAAAGTAGTCTTTAATCTCCTCGAACTTTATCCTCAGCTCCTTGAGCTTTGCAGGCAGGAGGTCAGACAAGTGGAGGCAGCCGGGCTCGGCGGGTGAGCACCTGGCAGGCTGGGTGCTGGCAGCCAGGAGCAGCAGCAGCGCCGCGCAGCAGGTTCGCATGCTGTGAAGATGAGTTCCTTTCCTCTTAGTCCAGCTCTCGGTTGAATTTCACTGGAGGGTAAAATGCAGATCTGCAGTCTTCACCTTGATTGAGCCCCTCATTTATACTCTCAAAACATCTCTCAGTTTCCTCTCCCCGCTTCCTGACGAGCAATATTAGGGTTATAAGTCATTCATTAAAAGCAAATGTCACTTGTGTTTCCCGTCAACTTGGTTTCCTGTTCTCTTGACCCCCCTCCCCTCCTCACACCCCATCAAATCTTTTGTGCTTAGACACTGCATTTTTTTTTCATTGCTTGCTTCTTGTAAATTTAAATGTGGCTAAAGAGGAAAGCTTCAGATACAATGAGAAGAAGAAAAGGTGCTGTGTGAGGTTACTTCTGCATTCTCACAGTCACTTTTTTATTTTTAGAAGAAAGCTCTATTGTTAGGGGAAAAAAATGTTTCTATTTTTAAATCTCCACGTCTAGCCCCCACTTAGGATCTCCAGCACCATGGATAATGCAGTAGCATTGCTTTTAATGAACTTGTTCAAATACATTGTCTCCTCATTTATCACCCTGATGCAAATACATGGCACTCTGAAATCTTTTTTTTATTTACTATTCAGTTAATGCTTATGTCTGCTAACATCAACATGAATTTGTACAGGCTCCAGCAGGCTCAGGAACGTGCTCCAAACTCCAGCTGGTGTTTCACCTGGGCACTAACACGATCACTCCTGTGCGTTGGGGATGTGGTGGGGAGCCCAGCCCGGCTCAGGCTGCGCCGCTGCTCGTGTCCTTTGCAGGGGAGAGGAGCTGGAGCTCAGAGCTTGGTGCTAGGACTCTCTCCTGCCTGCTTCCCCACCAGCAACGAGAGGAACAATCTCTTCTTAAGGTGTTTCTTAGCAGCGGCCTGTGCTTGTGATTTTAATTGGGCTTGTGTCATGGGAGCCGCTGTTTGCACACTGGTAGGTGGTGCCCAAGTGTCCAAGCAGGTCATGAACACTTTTGTTTCTCGTTCTTGAATCCTATTGCATTTCCTAGAAATAGGCAGTAACTTCGTCCAAGCCACCCAGTGCTGGCTCCATGAACTGGATGTGCTCTGCTAACCGAGACTCATTGTCCCAGCTGATAAAACTACCATTTCGGTGCTGAAGATAACTCCTCTGACGTCTGCCTTTTCCGTTTTCCTCTCTTTCACACTCTCTTTCCACAGATTTCTATACACACAGGCCCCTGCTTCCTCGCGATAGAGATTTCTGCAACAAATCTGTTGCTCAAGAAAGAGAAAGTGAAGATAAATTTGGACTTAGAGCGGCCATAGGGGGCCTTTGAAAGCTTTTCTGTTAGTTTGGAGTAGTGCGTCCCTCCCAGCCAACCTCCAGGTTGCTGCTTTGGACCCATCACTTCAACTCTCACCTCCCTCTCTGCACTGAACCTCTTTCCATGTGAGTTTGCAAACATCTGCGAATGAGCTTGTTGCAAAAAAATGCTGGAAAAATGCAAAGTATTGTTTGTTGACATATATTTTGATTTTTTTTAAGATGTTTTTAACTATTTTAGGAGCAAAAGAGAGGAATGTTCTGTGTCAGAGTATGCATGAGTAAGGGCAAAGTGATGAATTACTAATAATTGAAGGCCTTGAGGTAACTTCTCTTACTACAGTACCAGCGTGGGATTTTGTGTTCTGATTTGTTTTCCCTTTGATGTTAATATTGCTGCTTTTCCAAGGGACAAGAGGGAGAATCCTCCCGGTGAATTCTGCTAGTGAATCACTGCAGGGACACCAGAAGTTTTATGTGAATCACAGCATGTGTCATGAAGTCAGTCCCTGCTTTTCTTCCCCGCTCGAATGCATCAGTGCGGTTTCTTCCCTTGACCAGCAACAGAAGCTGTGAGAAAGGAGAAGAAAGAGCAGCAAAAATGAGTAGTTTTGAACATAACCCGTTTCTACCGGTGCTTTCAACCCCAGCTCCCACACTGCGAGATTTTAGTTTGGATTAACTCCAATCTGTCTCAGGTCAATGAGCTGCACGACCAAGACCTGGATGGCTGCGCAAATTTTACAGGGCCATCAAAATTTCTGTGCTGGGGTGCAGGGAAGGGGCAGGCTGTGATTCTCCGAGCACCTTGAGCTGGCCCCCATCTGTGCAGGGCACAGCTGGTGCAAAAGCAGTGAATTAAACCTGTGCGGGTTGGTGCAATCTGGGGAACGATGCAGCCTCAGGACCCGCTTTGCAAACCTAGCCCCTGCTCTGGGGGGTTGCTCTCAGCTCTCAGGTCTTAGTGCTTGGTTGAGGTGCTGGCACTGCTGGCGAGCATCAGCTCACAGAGGGCACAGAGATCCAGGGAGCTCCAGCCCCGGTGCTGGCCAAGGGGCTCCTGGGCTGGGGTCATCTCCACGGCAGCTGCCTGCCTTCTTTCCTGCCCAGGAGCTGAGTTCTTGTTTCCAAACCTTTCTTATTTTGAGCAACCGGTGGCTCTCCATGAAGTCATTTCAGCTCGACACCCCGACAATTCAGAGCGGTTCTCACTCTTGTGCAATTCCCTCCTCCCTGTTTTGGAACCTGTGTTGTTTTTTTTGGTACACAGAGGGCGTAAGCCAGATGTGTCCATTCCACAAAGGAAACCGTCCTGCGCACGCACGGCACTCGGCTGTGTTTACCTGCGTTTCCTTCGCCGTGTCAGAGATCTTGACGGTGCAGTTTCGCTCTGACTCACCCTTGCTTACTGCTGTGGAAATGCATTGACTCTGCAGTACTACGAAGTGCTTGCATGAATGAATAAAGCACCTTTTCCTAAAGAGTGTCCGGGGACGTGGGTGTATTTCTAAACCTTTAGGAAACAGCTTTCACAGTTGCCAAGAAGATTGTTTCAGGAAGGAGCACACATTACTCAAAAGCCGCTTGTACACTTCTACCCCACCTCCCACAGGCTTCTAGGAGCTGCATCTTCAGAAGTACTCAGCAGGATGGCAGGCTTGCTCCCTGCAGTTGAATTGAGGTATTCAGTGTGCAAGGAGAGGTTTCTGGACACGGCCCTGGGCAGCCTGTGCTGCCCGTCCCCGTGCCAGCGGGGCTGGGGGCATTTTGTGCTCTCCAGCATCCCCCTGGAGCTGGTGGCATTTCGTGCATCTCACCGAGGTGCTGCCCATCCCTGAGGTTTTTCTCATGCTGGCAAGCTTCCACGGGGGCAAGCTTTTTCATTTTTTTTTTTCCCCTCTTGGTCTCAGTCACCTCCTTCGGACAAGGGAACATTGTGTGTTTTATGTACTGTTGTAGCTACAGCTTGAAGAATCCCCTAGATTTCCAGGCTGCCATAATGGTGTGTTTCTTTGTTTGTTTTTTTTCCAAAATTCCCCATTTCTCATCCCTTCAGATTCAGGAGAACTGCTGTCTGTGACGTAATGGGGAAACGGGAGGCTTTGTGGCCCTTCATTCACCGTACACGAATAGCAGCTTTGAAGCGATTTCATTTGCTCTCAGAAGCAGCACCCTCTCCGATGACTAACAGTTCCTGATGGGTGAAACATAAAGTGGACTGCTTTTTTTTTTTTTTTACATTTTTTTTTGCTGTCAAGGCATGACGTTGGACTTTTCACTTCTGGAAACCTGCTTTCTAGCACTCTTGTCGGAATTTGCAATGTGACTCATATCAACCTCATATCAACAGGTAAATCCCAAATTACTCTTTGGAAATTTAACCAATGTCATTAATTGTTTTGTCATGTAACATCTAAGTGTCCAGGAATAGGTTACTAATCACGAAAGGAAGACATTGTTATGAACTCTAATGTGACTTCTAATATGACACATAGAAAGATCCTTACATAACATTTTCTTAGTAGGTCCATAACTTCCATCTGACATAAGCCAAGCTGGAATCTTGACCTAAAAACCTTAGGTAACAGAGACTTCCTCTGCTCCGTAGATTCATTTTTTTCAGTGATTAACTTAATGAAGAAATATTTGCATTTTTAAAATTGCATGAATAAAACTTCCAATATTTGGAGCTTGCCATGTCTTTTTCAATTAGATCAGGGAACCATCTCTCTCAAGTGGTAGATTTTAAGAGTTTTCTAAGTAGACTCTAAATAAAATCACTAAATTGATATAATAAAAAATAGATACTATTATATATTATATATAATAATACAATGTATTATACATTATGCTATTATTATAATATATAAGGATAGGGAACAGCATCCCTGTGTCATGGCCTGCCACCAGATTTCAGGGTGCCCCCAGGCAGCTCGGAAGATGCAGCTGTGCTGTCCTCCCCCGATAACATGCCTGTAGCCATTTGATGCCATTCTGCCAGGAGTGCAAAAGGTGTGGATGAGGTCCCTGCTCCTGCAGTGCCCCGTTGGGTGTCCGGATGAGCCCATTGGGGTGGCATCAGGACATCTTCCAGACAAAGGCTGCTGCTCTCCTCCATGTGAGGCTATTTCCTGCTCTGCAGGGGAGCAATACCAACAGGGCTGTCCTTAACTTTCTTCTCTTTTCTTCTGAAGTGAATTGTTGGCAGGGGTTTTCAGATGCTAGCAGTGCCGCCCTATTTCTGTCCTTACAGAAATGAAGGAGTGAGGAGCACGTGCTCTGCAGGAGCAGGGGCAGCCAACGGGGCTTCCTTGGAAGAAAGCAGTATGTTTGCAGGTAAGTTAAGAAGGTGAAAGTATGTAAAATACACTAAACGTGGTCCAGCTTGACTTGCCCAAATGTCTCTTGCAGTGCCTTTTATCTTGAGCATCCTATCAAGCCAATTTTGAACAACTCTTTCTTCTACAGTTCATTTCACAACTGCTGTCTGATGAGTTTCTTTTTTCTACTCTTGGTATTACTGAGGTGTGTGGATCTTCTGGAGAAGATTGTCTCTGTCATGATTTAGCATCATCACTATGACCAATAATACAGAGAATAAACATTCGCAGTTATGAATGGTCATAAGAAAGAAACTGGTTATTGCATTTTTTGAGATGAGAGAAGGCAGAACAGCTGCTCAGCAGCCAGCACAACGTGACTGCCAAGGTGAATTACGGGGACAGCTCTGCTCACTCTCTGCAGGAGCATCAGCCCCCAGCCTGAAGCCAAGCAGGGCCCTGGTGGCTCAGACCTTGAGCAGACCGACAAGGCTGCCTCCGAAGAAATGTTTTGCTAAGTAAGGGCAGCAGAAGGCTTTAGAAGCCCCGTAGCACTGGCACTGTGAGTTGCTGGCGATTGCACCCATTCCTGGCTGGGAAAGCCCTTGGTGCACCGCTGCCTGCCCACCCACAGCTCAGCTCTTCTTTCTCTGTGAGGGGACAGCGTGATGTCCCCATCCTCGGGGCACTGGGGACGGGTGAGCCATCAGCTCCCACCCCTCGGCTCCCACCGCTCACCCATCCCCTGCAGCGGCTCTGCCGCCGGTGGTCCTGGGCACGGCGGTGCCAAAACGAGTTCACAGCCCCGAGGCATCCCAGCTGCCGGGCTGAGAAGCAGTCAGGTTTTTTTTTTATTATTATTATTATAATTTGCATGTCGCAGAGCGGTTGAGAAATCCCGGGCTTTCTTTTCCATCCCGTAAGACGCAGACCAGCACGTGCCAGGCGGTGAGGCAGCGTGGGCGCACGCGGTGGAGTCACCCGGCTGCCAGAGCCCCCGGGTTTCCCCCCACGCCTCCGCTGCTGCCACCGGCCTGAAACACTGGTGGGACATTGCGGTGGCCCCTGGGGACTCCCCGGCAAGCAGTGCTGCGAAGGCTCGGCACGGGTTTTGGGTGACGCGGTGTCACTCGCCTGGACAAGAAACGTGGTGCCGATGCCGGGAGGAATTAGGTCTGACATTTCTGAGCCCCCTCGGAAAAGCCAAGGCAAGAGAAACGAGTTTCATAATGCACGTTCCCAGACCGATCACCCCCAAGGCTGCTGCTCCTTCAGAGAAAAATGCCGTAAACCAGAATCGCTCGAGTTCCCCCCTGCCTTGCGTTTGGTTGTTTTCAGTTGATTCATAATTAGCAGATGCTTTTCAATTCACATTTTCCAAAGGATGAAGGATGCCTCAGTCAGAAACTGGCATCTCAGTGCAGGGCTGTGCTTTCGGTCTGTGCCACTGGCAGGAGGAGGGAAAAAATCTGAGTTTGATCTCACATGTGTAAGCAGAGATTTTTGATAAAAAATGATCCATCTTGCATGCCCTTCCAAGGTGCAAGAGGGGTTTTCATTTTTTGTTTACAACTGGTGGTGAAATCTGGATGTACAAAATACCTCCGGTGGTTAAATTTATTACCAATTTAACATCCTAAAATTTATTTATTACTGTTATAATATAAATTTTAGTTTATTTGTGGTTAATTCGAATTTTAATTTTAAATATAAGATACCTCCTGGAAGGTATTTTAATTGCAAAGATGCAAAGGCGAAGTGAGCATGGGTGCGGAGAACAGCAGCGTCCAGTGATGGGAAGGGTGTCCTTGCACTCATGTTGCTGTTGGGAGCACAGAAGGGTGGGCTGTGGGCAGTGGGCTGAGGGAGCTGCCCCTGCCTGTGCTGCTTTTGTCTGCACATCGTGCTTGGGAGTTGTCTTCTCATTGCAGCCAGTGGAAGATCCTCTTCAGCATCAGGCTCAGGCGCTGAGGTCCCTTCTCTGTGGCTGCTTTCCATGTCGCTCGGGATGGCCGTAAGTAGGAAGTGGCTGATGAACCCGAATGTGGAAACCCCCCTCTCTGAAATTGGTGTTAAAAAAAAAAAAAAAAAAAAAGAAGAGGAAGGAAAAAAAAGGGGAGAAAAAAGATCTGAAGCAAACGCCCTCTGCTAGCTTTCTCTCCTGTTTCAGGAAAGAGGAGCCCTGCCATTTAGCCATTTATCACCCTTTCCTCCTGGCTGGCAGCAGGTTTGCTGGAAATGGGATATCCAGCGGGACGTCCCCGGCTCTGTGCCTGCGGCTCGGGGCAGGGCAGGACGGGAGCTGCAGCCCCGAGCATCCCGGCTCAGAGCCTGCCACTGCTTGGGCTGGTGGCTTTGTGCATGGCAGCAGCGTGCTGTGAGGAACGAGGCACAGAGCCCGTTACTTTCCAGGAATTTATGCCTAGAAGCTGGGCTGCCCTGGCATGGAGGGTGGGACAAACCCTGCGCTCTCTTGGGATGCGCAGGTCTGAGCCTTGCACGGAGGAATCATTCCTGATAACACTTCCAGGGGATGCGGCGCTGATTTGTTGGGTTTTTGCTGGTTTCCATCAACAAATAACATAGGAGATGGGAGAGCCGAGGGGCTGCGAGGTGCTGGCAGAAGCCCTTTTGCTTTCTTTCCCCCCTGTGCTCTCTTCTCGAGCTGGGGCAGCCCTCGCCCTGTGTCCGCGGGCTGCCCCGCTCTGCTTCGCAGGCACGAAACCTCTTGGTTGTGAAATTGAGACTGATTCCAGTCCCGAGTTAGTGCATGCTGAAGGCAATATTAACCCAGCGAAAACCGAAACTTGTCTTTAAGAGATGGGCTATGTACAGACTCCACAGCTAATTTACTGAAACATGTGTTTCAGTTTTGGTGAAAGGTGAATCGATGAGAGCTCTGCCTGGCTATTGGAGTGATTCATTTGCTCCCCAGATAATTCAAAAATGGAGTTAGTAGCAGTGAGCAGTCAGTTTCTCCTCTATTAGGCATCATTTAGTGCCTGCACCATCAGCACATTTTGCCCTCCCGGACAAACCCCAGCTCCGTGGGACAGGCAGTTCCAGCGCTCGCCCAAATTCGAGGCCGAGGAGCTTTCTAAAAATGCTGAATCTGGCGGCTGGTCCCCTTCTCTCCTGGGCATTACAGATCATTTTAAAAGCTGTGCCATTCAAAGCTATTGTCTGTCTGAAGCTTGCAAGGAGGAAAGGAGTGGTTTGATATTTCATAGAGAAACGGCCCCACAGGGTACAATTCCCTCACTGGCTGCACCTAGTGTATTTTGAAGTATTTGGTGTGCTATTGCTTATCTAGAAGCAGGGGTAATGAGCCCCAGTAACTCTGTGCATGTTCTGTTTATTTATTTGTTTATTTATTTATTTATTATTTTGTGTCATTTTCTTTTTTGTTTTAAATCTCTGTTTGCTCCAGACAGAGCCTGATAAGCGAGGCCACATTCTGGGTCTGTTCACTTGAATTTTCAAAGTGAAGAACTTTTCTCCAGCGTTGGCTATTTTTGTTCTTGACTCCTCTTCATATCTCCGCCTCCTGTCACCAACTGCCCCCTTTCCAAGGTGCTCACTTGCTCCTTCGGCAGCATCCCCACGGGAGCCCTCCAGGACTGCAGGAACAAGAGAAACACTGCAATAAATGGTAACGCAAATAACGACTGCGGCTCTAATTACAAGAGAGAACAAGGATTAAAATTAGAACTGAGCATTGTAAACAAATCTAAATCCTGCAGGGAAGATGTGTGGGGGGCTTCTCGTGGGTTTTGAAAGTGGAAGTCAATTTGCTTCAGTCGTTTCTCGTGTTCACTGAGCCCAGCTCTCTCCGTCGAGAAAGACCTCTCAAGAAAGTTTCGTTTCTCTGCGAAGTGTTGGTCCTGCAGCCCCGTGCAGCCCTGCAGGCCACCGCCGCGCTGCCGACGTGGGTTGAGGTCACAGCTCTTCTTCATCGTTTTTTTCCCCCTGTACACTGG
Organism: Anser brachyrhynchus; assembly: GCF_964034855.1. Lineage (NCBI taxonomy): Eukaryota > Metazoa > Chordata > Aves > Anseriformes > Anatidae > Anser > Anser brachyrhynchus. The sequence continues at coordinate 2,188,600 of NC_137720.1, read as the reverse complement.
TGTCACCGCTTGTTTACAGGAGCCCTATTATTAATATGTCGGATGCCCACATCAAAAGGCTTCTGAAACCTCCTGGAAACTGAAAAAGCCTCATTGATAGAACCTGTGTTCAGTATTGTTGGTAGATTTGAGTCTTTGAAATACGTGTGTATGAGGGCTAGTGCCTAGCTCAGCACTGGTGCTGGGCTTTACATCATTCGTTAGTGGAAGCTTTCGTTTATCTTCAATAGCAAGGAAGCTCTTCTCAGGCACTTTTACCTCAATTTTTGCTGAAATGGCCAATTTCCTTAGCACAGCGGGGAAAAGGAAAAAAGCAAATCATCAAAGTTCACTCTCTGGCTGCGAAATCTTGCAGAAACGATCACAAGTGACTGGGTACCCGAGCAGGGTGACTGCGAAACCTTACGGAAAATTCCTCGACTGCTGCAGGTTCGGGATGAAAACTTTCCAAGAGCAATTCGTTTCTCCATCCAGTCCCCCGAGGTAGCAATCCCCGAAGCTGTTGCTCTGGGCACGGCGGGGGACGCTGCCTTGCAAGCACGGGGCGGTGGGCAGCTGGAACAAGCTAGCAGGAGCTGCTCTTTAGCTGTGCTATGACACTGTAAAGACCTGAAATATGCATTTCCCTTTGAGGAAGATGCCATTTATGATAACCAAAATATGAGTTCACGTTTTTATCAAAACTGGGTAAGCAAGTATTTAACCTTCAACACCCCCACCCCCCTACACCAGTGACTAAATGAATGGTTTTCTGCAGAAGAGCTATGTCGGTGTACAAGATCCTCCACCGCGCTTTTCTCCTTCCACAAAGATGAATCTTAGAGGGAAAAAGAAATAAAAAAAAAAACTTTTTTTGCTTTTTTTTATATCCTCTTTGGGTAAAATCCTGGCGTGGTGGCAGCCCTGCCACCGGTGAGTCATACGCATGACATCGCATCTGCTCTGTGAAGGCGGTGGCTGAGGCAGTGGCATTTTCTATGACGTGCAGCCCTGCACAGCCGCGAGCTGAGGATGCCCAGCGAGGCCAGCGTGAGCCCAGGGCCACTGCAGCAGCGGGGAGCTGCTCCCCGGGGACAACCGCGGCTCTGTCCCCTTTCCGATGCTGCGGGTAAATGGCAGAAGCAGCTCCAGAGGGACAGGAGTTGACATCTCCACCCAGGGGATGCTTTAAAGCGCGGTGCTCAGATGTCATCTCAGGGTGGTGTCACACCTCGGGGTGCTCTCCTGGAGCCCCCCTGAGGCAACGACAGCCCCAGGCTGCCCCTTTAGGGTTTGTGATCGGGCCGGCTGGGGCTGCGTGCCTGCTGCCCAGGCTCTTCCAGGCACCCGTGGAAAAGCAGCTCTGGAGAAGTTAAACGTGGGGAAAGAAGTGTGCCTGCCAAAGTGGAGCATCTGCAGTGTTAAGCAGGGCGTTTCCATGCAGGGTGTTAGGATAACAGCTATGGATGGAGGAAAATTAAGGTTTTAGGGCACATTTCTCAGGTCTTGAGACCCCTTCCTGAGCCCTGCTGGGAGCGGGGCTGGGCAGGACCCCTCTGCCAGCTCCCCACTGGAAATCCTGGCATCATCTGGGGTCTGGCTCCATGGGCTTGGTGCTTCGCTTGTCCCTGGCCGAACAGGAGCTGCGCCGGGTGAGACTGAGCCGTGCCCAGCCTGCCGCTCCCCGACAGGCGGGACTCAGAGCTCGATTTTCAGAATTATTAAAGTGGTTATGGTTAGAAACGTGACTGAGAAGAGGGCACATAATGTACCACACCTAGCAGCCGATTATTCCTCACAGAGCTCTTTCTGAGTCATTTGATGAGTTTACCGAGAAAAACAATTTTTTACTTTTGTCAGCAGCATTGCAGAGCTGTGGCTGAGCAGGCGGCGAGGCTGCTCTGATAACAGGTCCCTGGTTTCTGTCGATAATGAACTGCACTAATTAAGAGACGGAAGAGCAGCCAGATTTTTGGAGGCCAGGACGGGGCAGGGCAACACATTTCCACCGTGAGCTGCAGCGTGCACTGGTGCAGAAGCTAATGGAAAGAGTGACGCCGAGGCAGGGACTGTCCTCAGGGCACCGGGGCAAACCCCTGCCTTTCGGGAGGACCGGTCCAGATCAGCACTTGTTCACATGAGGTTTGAGAAGGGCTCCAGATTTGAGGGTCAGGTGGTTGCTTGACAATGAAACCGCTGTTTTTTCAGGGGCTGAGAACCACCCAGAGCTGCAGCACGGCTGCAATTAATCGTCCCATCGGCACCTGGCGCTGATCGGGGCAGGGCAGCCTGACAGCGCCCTGCAGTACCTGAGGAATTACTCTTGTGCATAAAAACCAAGTCAAAAGGTTTTCCTCTGCCTGTGGAAATCCTTTGGCAAGGGTCTTGGTTAGCCACGGTATCACCAAGAGAGATGGTAAATCTTACCAGCTGCTTTTCTCGAACATTTTTGTCCTGGGTGGCTGAGTTGCTTTTTGTGGATCTTCTCATGAAACATGTCATGAAGAGCTCCTCGAGCTCAGATATTGTCACTGGTCTTTGCAGTTAAGTCTGGATTTTTTTTTTTATTAAAATTACTACAGGCATTTCTATCATTCATGTCGTCTATTTCTGGGGATCTGTGTACAAACCATTATCAGCTTCAGATCTGAAATGCTGGAGCACCTAAAACTGCTGTGAAATATGAGTAATACAGTACAGAATGGCAAACCAAGAATGGTCTGCAAAGCATTATCAGATCTCCTTACAGAATGAAACTACATTGAGATGCACTGTTGAAACTGGTACCTTATCACTCTGAAATCCTTTACTGGAAATCTAGTGTTGATGTGTGTGTGTGGCCAGTTCTTGACAGCACGGCTCCTGTTCAGATCACAATGTCTTGATGGCGGATGTTTTTTTCTAAGTTAGTTTGTTGTTTGTTTGTTTATTGTTGGTGGGTTTTTTTAATTATTTTTATTTTTTTTAGGATGAAATGAAAGCTTTTGGATATCTGACTAGCTGGTGGATCAGTGGTGTACCCCAACGAGCAAGGCTCAGAAGCTGGCAGCATGTGGCGTGTACAGGGATGGCTCTCCAGGGGGATGCTGCAGCCCCTGGGAGCCTACGAGCAGACCACAGGCTGCTCAGAGGGCTGCTTTCCACTTTTATTAATAACTTTGAGGCAAGCTAGTGATGTTCAGGGCTTGTCTTCTTACCTTTTAATCCCCTATCATGGTGTCAGCCAGCTAACAGCCCTCCGTGCTGTGTGTTACTATGTCACGGCTACTTTCCTTGTGCCCCATCCCACCGTGCCTGCCATGAAAGCCCTGGGGAGGAGCCCCCCCCTTGCTGCAGGCAGCCTGGGAGGACGGGGGACAGGACCACGTCCCAGCGTGCAGCTGTACATGAAAGCCTTAATTACGCCAAGAACGCCTCAGGGAGTCAATTCCCAGCTGATCTCACCTGCGTTGTCACGCTGCCGGCGTTCAGAAATCCCTATTCTTTTCCTCTTCCTTCCCAGAGCGTATGAGACACAGCTTGCTGTTTTATTGAGGATGTTCTCCTTTTGCTGCAGCTGGCACGCAGACGAGAGCCTCTGTTACGCATCTGCGTGGGGAAAGCTGAGCCGAGGAGATTTGCTCCGACCAGGAGCTGGTCCAATGCCTGCCGAAATCCTGCCGTGCCCTCAGCAGGCACACTGTGCCCCGTCTTCTCCAAAAGGCACACGCTGGGGACCCTCAGAGGTGCAGCACTGGCAGTCAAACACCATCACTGTGCACGTACTTGAAAAAAACACAAGGAAAAGCTATGGATCCTGTCCCACGCTCTCCAACATCGTTGTTCTCTCTCTCACTCGAGGCAAGGCTCACGTTCTTGCTGCTGCTTTGCGAGTGGAAGCACAGCAAGGCCAAGGGACGCCCAGGGCCATGCTGAATATGTAGGGAAGCAAAGCCCTGAGCCCCCCTGTCCAACATCTCCCTCCTGTTCCCCTCTTACCCCATCGTCTTCTCCCCACGGGCTGCTGGGCAGATTTTAACCCCTGACAGTTTCTTGCCTGCTGGTGTTTGGTGACCTGCCTTTAGGGCATCAGTTACCAAAAAGGAAGATGTTCAGTTACCAAAATGAAAGGAGAAATCCCTTCTTCTCATCTGCAATTTACATAATGAAGTAAGAACTCGCTGCCTCTTCCCTCATTTCCTCACCTGGGCTGGGTGTGCACCCGGCTGCCTGGGAAAGCTGCAGGGCCCTCGGGTGCCTCTTCCTCTGCTGCGAGCGCACCTTTTGCTGCAATTCCGTGCAGCAGCTGGGAATTTGGGGAGGAAGGCATAGGTTAATGCCATGTGCTGCCGAGAACTCCAACACCTCGGCAAGAGCAAATGCAACCTGCTGCAGATTTGGACCTGCCTTTTGGCTGTTTTCTTTGACAGTGCTAAGGCACGGGGCTGAGGGAGGCACGTTGGGTGCATTTGTGGTAATTTCAGCTGTATGCAATACTGTGACTAGCCCGGGCATAAAATCTATTTGCCTAGTGTTACTGTGATGATAGATATACTCTCAAGATTGAGCTCAGTTATCAATAAATTACTCACTCTGCAAAACTTGAAGTAACAGCCCCCGTGCACAAGCTTTCACACACAAGACCTGCATTGCAACAGCCGTGTTCGGGCTCCTGCTCTGCCCCAGAGCATCGTGGCTGGTTTGTGGGGCTGCAAGGACACCTCTGCCCCCTCTGGTCCCTCTGAGCATCCCTCCTGGGTACAGGGAGCCTGAGAAGGTTTTTTCACCGCTCGTTTTTGTTTGCAGGCTGTACTTGGCTATGTCCAAAAGGGTTACACAAACGACTAACCTAACCTTGGAGCCAAAAGCCTGGTGAACCCACTTGGGTTTTGCCCCCTTTGCATGACAGCATGCCCCAGCTGGCAAACCCTGCTCCCAGGGGACTGTCTGCATCCAAAAGGCCGGTGTGAGAAGGTGCCAGCTCTGCCCAAGGACCTTGGCTGCACCATTAGGTTTTTCTCAGGTGATGCTCGCAGCAGCGTGAGCATGGACCTCGCAGTCAAAGTCTTTGCCTGTGGGTAGAACTGCCCTGCTGCCACTGGGCTGGTACGTTTTAAAGGTTTGAGTGAAATTCATCCCCTTCAAGCTTTGGTTTGTGCGTAGTGCTCACATAAGTTACCAGTGCTCCTGAAAACCTAAGGACTTTTTGCAGCCCCGAGCTGCTGTCCCTCTCGGACCCCAATGTCTCCGGACACCCGGCACACGCAGACGGAGGCGTGTCCATCCCCGCAGCGAGTCTGAGAGCAGGGTCTCCCAGAACCAGAGGATGAAGGTCTCACACACCAGGACAGCGGTGGAGAATGGCCTCAGCAGCTTCCTGACTCCCCCTGCGTTGGCCAGGGGGCATCGCCAGGACCGTGCCGGGGGACCCGCAGCCCCGAGTGCTGCGTGGCAGAGATGCCGCCCCCACCCCTCGGTCACAGCTTCCCAACCCCGGGCGGCAGCAATGCCAGGATTTCCCGCCTCCAGATGCAAGGGAAACACCTCTGGGTGAAAGAGTTGGAATTACAAAGGGAAATATATGCTGGGAAAAGCAAGAAAAGTCCCAAAAGTTAATCCGAGAGCTATTTCCTCCCAGTACCTGGATAAAAACGTGTTCTTCGGAGCTCTCCAGGTCAGACGTTGACGAGACGGGTGAACCCGTGGCAAAGAAGGTAAGGTACTGGCTTTGTCCTTCTGCTGCATGTCCCTTTTATCTCCTGGTACTCCTGTACCGAGCTGCTGTGAGGTTTTTGTTTATGAATAGCCTTTATTTTCAGTTACAAAACTTAAAAAGTTTTTTTTAAAAAAAAGTTATTTACAGTTACAAAACCTACGTTTGGAGTATCGGTGCTGTTTCAGAGAGAAAGCATTTTCCTTCGGGAACTGCCTTTGGGATCTGCTGCTTTCAGTCACACTTACCTTCAGTCCAGCTGTCCAGTAGACTTTTAAATACCTAATTTATCTGCTGAAAATTTTGGAGAAGAGCTTTGTCTATTTACATGCTACCTTTTACTGGCTTTTTTTTTTTTCCTTCTTTTGGGATCTTTTAGTAAATACTTGTTCTTATATAATTTTTTTCTTTGGCACCTGGGGAAGAAAGAAGAAATAGTTAAGAGATACCAATCAGTGTGTTGCTTTTAGACATACATACCTCTATGTGTACAACCAGTGCTATATAGAATGTGTATATTTTCAGAAATATGATTGTGCCATTTAGCTTGTGGCATATACATCCAAACATACTTGTCAGATGTATTTACTTCTGTGATCTCAGCTAGTATTTTACATATAAACTGTGATGAGGTGAGCAATGAACGTTAAACAATTTGCTGGAAATCTTAATAAGAACTATTGAATTATTTTTCTTCTGTGTTTTTTAGAGGAGAGACATTGAGGAAACACAGGCTTGAGCAGGTCTCCCCGGCAGCAGCATGAAGGGCTCCCGCTTACTCCTCTGCCTCTGCTCCGTGACTTGCTGGTTGAGTCTGATGCCGGCAGCTGAAAACAAAATCTTCCACTTCGGACCCTGCAGGATTTTAATGAGTGTCACCGAGATCAGGTCTGGCTTCACTGCAATTAAAGCAAACATCGTAAGTATTGCCACGGGCTCCTGGGGAGCTGGGGATCTGTGCGGCCAGCAGTTCCCAAAGCCCTGTGGAGCTGGTGCATCCATCGCCACGTCTTCTCTTTCCACGCAGCAAGCCCGAGACCCCATCAGGACCCTGAGCATCCTGTCGCACCCGCAGTCTCTGCACAAGGTCAAGGTAGGCGCCCGTACCGTGCCTCCACTTCTCTGACTAATTTTGACCAGCTCGCTTGCTAACACCAGTCATAAAGAATTCCAGTTCAGAAGGGTTTGGTGAGTTGTAGCAGTGCAATTTCTAAATTCCTGTGAAGCACAGGCACTGACAGAAAGAACACGTCAGGGAGGATAAAGTGATGCGGATCACGTATGTGAAAAGAGGTGGGTGTCCTGCTGCAGTTCCTGCGCGGTGTGGGCTCGCTGAGCTGGCTGCCTTTCTCTAGAAATGTGGGCAGCCGCTTGCTGGTGCTCGCCCTGCTCCCATTCCTTTCTGCCAGGCGGTCGTGGTGGCCCTTGGTTTCCTGAGAAATATAAACAAGGTCTTTGCAACTCTCACACTCCAAGGTACTAGACACGGGCCACTGCTTCAGGCCTATAATACCCAGCTACAAAATCAGATGATTATTTTGGTGCTAAGGATGGATCTAGAAAATCAGCCTAAAATACCCATCTATACATATTATCAATACATGCCAAGAAGGGCTGGAAAAGCTTTCATGACACAAAGCATCACGCTGTCAGCTTCTGTGTTTAGCATCAGAGACGGCTTGGTCTAGCTGTGGAGAGAAGGACGGGTGACTACGGGTTTGTAGAACTCTGGAAGACCTCTTAAAAGTAGAATTTATTGCTTAAGTCTTCAGATCGATGCTGCATCATCCATAACCTCTTCAACTTCTACATGGACAAAGTCTTCAAGCACTGCCAGACTGAGGACTCATACATCAACCGGAAAATCAGCAGCATAGCCAACTCCTTCCTCAGCATCAAGAAGAAACTCGAGCAGTGTGTAAGTCTTGGTTGTTGCTAACATTCACTTTCAGCTGTTAGTATTTGGTGTGTAAATAAACCTAAGTGCTTCATAACTTACAAAATATTTATTTATAAAAAAGATTTTAACAAGAATATGAAGAAGTATGAAATGAATAGTTCGTTTCCACTAAGAAATTTTTGTATTTGCTCATTCATCAGCCAGCTCCCATGGTGGCTCTCAAAAACTGTCTCTCTGTCCACCCAAGTGTCCTAAGCTGAAGTCTGATTTAAGGACCCGCAGCCTTTTGCATAATTGAACAAGATCTCAGTGTATATTATACAATAGTTTAACTAGATAGTATAACTAGAAAGGAATTTCATATCTTTAAAAATGACCCCCCCATGCCTAATGAATTCAATTTCATTTTTCTAGCATAATCAAAATAAGTGCTTGTGTGGCCAGGAATCCACTGAGAAATTTAAGCAAATACTCGCGAACTACGAAGGGGTAAGTTGATGATTCTGTCCAATAATTAATGCAGCCATTCAGAGTCTCCTTAGGCTCCGTGGTACTCACTATCAACCTGTTCCCTTACATCCCTTTCAGCTGAATATCACATCTGCAGCAATTAAATCCCTGGGCGAGCTGGACATCCTTCTGGACTGGATGGAGAAATCTCGTTAGAGCGGGAGGCAAGAACCACCCGCTAACGAGGCTGCTGGCAGGTTGCACCCCTCGGCCGTAGGCAGGACAATAACGCCCTGTCCCAGAGCAATCCCACTGATGCAGCTGAAGTTGGATCAGACTCCTGGTGTTTTGCTACCCAGGTGAACAGGCAGATGTGTCAGCAGGGTCTTGCATTTAGATGGAGATACGGAGTTTGTTCGAATCAGCTTCGCACTCACATATCTGACTTCTATCAAAGGACACTTTACAAGGGAAAACTCTGTATTTCTCTTGCTTGCAGACATAAGCTATGATAATTTAATAAAAGTATTGTTTAAATTATAAACTCTTTGTATATTCATGAGCGCCCAGTGTCTGGTAGGAACTACTCTGATACAGCTGATGCTACAGACAGTGCTCGCAAGTCTGGTTTCAGTCTTTTGAGGCTGCTTCTGCTGCCGTGTTCTGGCTGAAAGTAGGTGCATTGTGTGAGAAAATAGGTCCTCACAGGTGTTGCAGGCCTAAGAAATCTGTGTTTCCTTTTCAGATGGTATTTTCTGCCTTATCAGTAGAAAAAAGTTTACTATGCAAAAAAAGTTTACTATGTGGTTGCTGAATAGAAAAAACTTCTTGTGTGCATTATTGTAATTTACTGACACTCAGTAGCACATTTTGTGGAAGTCTGATGCACTTACTGTAAACAAACCCAATTTGAAACTGTGCTGAGTCTGTGTATGTCAAAATTTTGAGGAATTATGTTTCTAGTTGGCGAAACTGTCTGAATTCACCGTGGCGTCCTTTTGTAGCAGATGCAGTCCCTACTGGCAATGGCATGCATTCAGATGTGCACAAGAGCCTGTGAGCACGTCTCTACATGCTAGTGATTAAAAAAAAAAAAAAATGAAACAAGTAATGTTGGGTTATTTTTATTTTGTACAAATTGTCAGCAAGCATGAGGCTTAGGAACTCTTCTTTTGTGTATTTTCAAATGAAAGCAGGTGTGTTTGTGTATTTCCCTGTGTTCAGGAGCGATCAGGCTGGGGGTGTCTGGCCAGGGCAGAGGCCCACGTGTGAGCGGGCAGAGGCAGGGAGGGTGCTGCCATCCGGGTGCCTCCGGGAGGCTCCTTCACAGCCTGTTGCTCTTTCAGAACAAGCTCCTTGTGCCCTCAAGGAGGAGCCAGCTCCTGCTGCAGCTTCACCCATTGCAGGCAGCACCTGGCCAAGGCTTTCTGGATCACGCCAGCATCCCTGCACGAGGCCAGTGTCTGCCACATCCAGTGTCGGAAAAATGAAGCAATGCGAAGGAGGAGAAGGAGGAGGAGAGCCCTCGTCTGTTCCCCAAAAGACCCAGTCCTGAGACTTGACTTAGACCTGAGACCCAAACGCTTGTCAGCATTTGCCTGCAGTGCATGTGCGTGTGCTTCTTGCTGAGCGGGATTTGGTGATTCACTTGCAAAGAAAGAGCTCCTTGATTGCTCACTAACCTTGCTCAAATATTTGCTTATGCTGTTCAGGGCCTTCCTTCCCTTAATTTCCTTTCCCGTTACTAGGTTTTTGCAGTGTGACATCCATTTGCCTTGGTGTCAGGGTGTGAATGGGTGAACACATGGCTCTCCCTGCTCACGGAAGCTAATCTTTCAACGTCAGCACCTCGAAATCAACCATTTAAGGATGACAGATATTTTCCATGTTCCACAACCTTCTATTAACGAGAAAATATGAATGAAGTGGTGAGACAGCTCCTCACCGACCCAAGGAAATCAGCAGTGTCACTAACTGGTGAAGGAGCTGAGGCTGCTTGGTGATGTCCATGAGGACCTCTCCATTGATCAGGGTGGGATTTGGACCACAGCTCAGGGCAGGAGCTGGGTTCTGTTGCACATCCTCAGCTTGTGCTGTCACAATTACCATTATTTATCTGATTTCATTGTGTAGCCTATACAGAGGGTCTTATGCCTCAAACCACACGTCTTACCACCGAGCAGTAAATTCACACTTCTCACCCCTTGCAAAGGCATGCAGCAGGTGAGGGACAGGCACCTCGTGCACTGAGGTGCATGAGGAGGGAGCCAGCATCTGGAAGCAGAGCACACAGTCACGGTCAGAGCCGGCGGGGAGGATGCTGCACCCACACTCTCTTTGCCTCCTTCACTACTCTCCGGGAGCTCAGCATCTCGCTCCCGTGCAGGGGCAGCGCCATGCAGGAGGAGCAGTGCTGAGGAAAGGACGCCTGCAGGCAGGTGGAGGAGGAAGCTGCTTTGCAAAGGGAGAGAAAGTGGGGTTTTCTCCTCTTGGAAGTTTCGAAACCTTAGCATTCTCCTGCAGCTTTATTACTGCTCAGCCCCTGGGGACACTTTCCGAGCGCACGCCTTTCCTATTGCACCAGAATCATCCACTCACTTCCAGCAACTGCGGGCAGGAGCAGACCTGTCCTGACCCCTCTGCTTCTTGCAGCACCCGAGCCCCTTCCTGCCGTGCTACAGAGAGGATGCAGCCCAGGGTCTGGGGCAGATGAGCTAGAGCCTGATATCTGAGCTCCTGTGACAGCGATTGCAGTGCTGGAGGGAGAACAGCCCTACGCACCAAACTGCGGGGCCGGGAGGGGAAACACAGAAATAAATACCAGCCGACCTGCTGCCCTCCTGCTTGTCTTGAGCCAAAATTGTCTCAGCTCGTATTCCAGGGAGGTCCATGATGCAGAAATAATTTGGCTATTGGGCTTTCATTCCTGATGAAAACTCGGTGTCTGTAGGGTAATGTGAACAACCACTGTCTGACCTTGATGATCTACTGTCCTGTTTTCACTTCAAAGTGTAGCTAATATTTTACTAAAGCAGAAATGTGTTTATGGTGTTACTGCAACACTGTTGGCTTGGACTCTAGCCAGGGTAAGGATCCTTATTCTTCATATTTTATGGTTTGCTGCCAGAGATGCACGCAGCCCAGACAGACTCAGGGAATTTAATTTGTCTGTGCTGTTTCTGCCCTTTCTCCTCTGTCCCCGTCTGCCTTTCATCAGCTGAGCAGGCACCACTCTGGCTCCTTCCTTGTGACGTGCAGAAACTCTCATGTTCAGGGAAAATTGTTTCTCTGCTTTGTCACAACTTCTTCATCTTTGCTGCTTCCCAAACTGCTTTATCTGTGGGGTATTCAGCTTTCTGTACCAGCATCTGGCTGACAGACAGCGGTACCTCAGCTACTGTTCTGAAAGCCATGCACTAATAAATCATTTTTCTCTGTTCGGTCACCCGCTCTTGAGAATAAGACCAGGAGACAACACTTTTTTTAATTACAGCCATCATTGCTTCTGCCTGGACAAACATGAAACCAGCCGGGGGCAGCAACCACCAAAGCCTGTTGCCTCATCCGTTATACAGGCTGCTCAACAGGCCGTCGTAATAATTAATGCCATTCTGTGGTAAATTGCTGCTGTCGATGAAAATGCATACGAGGAACATTACTCAGAACGTTTTCTACTCTTCTCCATTGCCCCTCGCCTCCGTGGGGCTCAGACCCTCCTGTGCCATTTGCAACAGCAGGTGTCAAAAATGCTGGAGAAAGCCAAAGCATAAGGAGGTGAAAGTCAGCCAAAGGAAAGGCACAGGCAGAGAGGGGAAATACTTCTTTGCAGATGCTCTTTGCAGGCAGAGGGCATGGGGCTCTGGGGCTGCTGGGTGGCAGCTCTCAACAGCAATTTTCATTTACAGGCTAAAGCAGACTGCTCGCACTTGAAAAAATACAAACCAAACCAAACCAAAAACACACCAGTATATTTGTCATGACAAACTTTGGACCCTATTGCTTTTGCTGTGGACTGACGGATGCCCAACACCAGTCCCAAGGGTGAGGAGAAAGCCCCTGCCCACGTGTGCCCTTGCTGTGACTCTTCAGAGGTGCCTTCCCCGTGCCCTGCCACAGAATGAGAGCCCGCCCGGTCTGCTGAAAGCCGGCTGTATTCTTTATTGGTCGTGAACAAAACCGCTCCAGGCACCCCTGGTCTGTCAGTGCTGCCTCTGAGGGAGAAAGCTGAGAGGAATCAAAAGCGTGAGTCATTGCTCTAAAGGGTTTTCCAGCTGCCGTTAGGAAAAAAATGGGATTTAAAAAAAAAAAAAAAAAAAAAAAAGCATCTTCTGGTCTTTTGGAGCCCACAGTACCGCAAGGGGCCCTGGCCGGCCTAGGGTTGCAGGGGCTCAGCCCCTTGGGCTCCTGCCGCTGCGCCTCCACACTCAGGCCTCTACAATTCTGACGAAATCACCACTCAAAGCTGAATTTAAACACAAAAAGATCAAGCTATAGCAAATTGTGACAGCAGTAAGCAGCGCAGCTTGCTGAGCTCGTGCTCTGAGCCTCACGGCAGAGCCACCCCCTCGCTGCCGCGTCCCCACGTCCCCTGCCCTCAGACACGGCCATCCCAGGCCGGGGGGGCCGTGGCCGGAGCCGCGCTGTCCGCGGGGGGACAGCCCTGGGAGATGGCGTTGGAGGTGAGGAGGAAGGCGGAGTAGGCAAGGTCGGCGTCCTCCTTGGAGCCCTGTGGAAGGACAGAGGACATGGTGAGGGATACGGTGAGGGACACGGTGAGGGTCATGGCGGCGGGTGGCAGGGGAGGGGGCAGCGCGCGGCGGGTACACGCAGAAAGCATTTCCCATTTGGGATGATGCGCACAGGCTGGACAAAATATGCCCGGCCTTGTTGATTCTCAAGGCAGGAAATGGCTGCAAAAGCGATTTAATTAAAAACATGGGGATCCTGGCTCTGACGAGGGCCTCTTTATTGCTCAGCTCTGGCTCTTGGCACTTACTCCTATACATAGCTTGCGGTTAGGGACTTCTAAAAAGAAGTGCTTTGACCTGGCACCGTGTGGTAGTGCGGAGAGGTGCAACACCACCCTGGTCTCTCCTGTGGGGAGGGCAGCTGGGGGCAGGCAGGGGAGTACTGGGGCCACTGGAGCGAGCCCCAGCCCTTGCAAAGGCAGAGACCCCCCCTGCCTGTGCTGCCCGTGTGGGACCCCTGCTTTGGGGACAGGCTGGGGAGTGCTCTGGCCTCTGGCCATGTGCTTGTCCCACTGCTTTATAGCTACAGTAAGGACTGTACCCTGACCTTCCTGGCGCTCCCTGCGGCTGACTCGACGTAGTTTCAAGCAAAGTGACTGCAGTTAGTGTCTCTGCTAACACATGGGGTCAGGAGAGGGTTAAGTTCCCCCATAGAGGCAGGTGGCCTGATCCAGGCATGATGGGGCACCTTATTTATAAATAAGGCCCAGGGGTGAGGGCAGCTCCTTTGGTGATGCTGCCGGGCCTGGAGCTGTGCTGGTGCCTGCCAGGTCAGTGGGTGCACTTCTACCTCTTACCCTTTTCGCCTTCTTTGTCTCAGCTGCACTTTCAACACTGGCTGTGGTGGTGATGAATTCTGCACATACAGAAAGGGAGACATTAGGGTGTGATGTTTCGGTGGCTCCCGGGCTCTCAGGCTCTTGCAGGGTCCTCCTGCGAGCCCTTCCTCGCCCCGAGGCTGGGGGCAGCGAGCAGCCCGCGTGCCAGCACCGTACCGTCCCCTCCCAGCTGAGTCTCCTGGCTCTCTTTCATGCAGGCGTTATCGTTTGCCCCGTACTCCTTCACGCTCTCGAAGTCCGACATGCTGATGTTGGTTCTGTAGCTCCCCACGGACACCAGGTCTGTTCGGAGGGAAGCGATGAGTCCCCAACATGCCCTCATGCAACCAGCCACTGCACGCATCCAGCCACTGCACACGGCAGCGCCAGGGAGCAGCCGCAGCCCGTGGGGACTGCTGCAAGCAGCCGCTACTGCCTTTGTCTGAATGCTGGGGCCACGTCCCAAGAGACTGGGAAGGGCAGGGACTCACCTGATCTCTTGATCTGCCGGTATTTAAACACAGCAAAAGCTGCACCGAGGACGACGACTGCTGCGCCAGAGGAGGCCAGGGCTACAGTAAGGGCATTGGAGCCAGAACTTGGTTTAGAGCTGCAGTGGAGGGAAAGGTAGATCACTAAGCTGTGAAAAGCATTTTTAATGGAATAATTCATGACTAAATAACATATATACATTTCTAACTGTCTAAAACCCATATAGGATGGTAAATCTGAGTGAGCACGAGGTGGTTCAGTTAATGAACTGCATCTAGGCACATATAAGAGGATAAGTACAAATGTTGGATGGAGGTAGTGCCAAAATGGCCACATTAGCAGCTTGGTTGTAAATGTGTGAAGGAAACCTCTCTAATCTTGACAGAAGTATTTTTAATTAGCTTTTCTGTACCTGGGATTTCCAATTGTTCCCTTCTGGAACAATGTTTTTACCTGGGCTACAGATTAATTTCAAGTCTTGCCTTTTGCTACGACTTTTTTGCTTCTTTTCTTCTGAAATTTTGAGCTTAGTTCTTTGTGAAAAATAATTTATCTGTTGCTAAACTGCACACATAGTGTGCAAACAGCATGTCAACAATAAACTAACATAAACTTTGCAAAACTAATTAATGAGGGAGGCTTGGGAAGGACTGACCTTTCGGAGGCAGCTGCGCTTTGCACCTCAGCATTGCTGAAGGCTCTCCCCTGGGGAACAACGCCACGGTCGGCATTGCTGGGAGCTTCGGCATTGCTGGGAGCTTCGGCATTGCTGGGAGCTGCAGCATTGCTGGGAGCTGCAGCATTGCTGGGAGCTGCAGCATCGCTGGGAGCTGCAGCACCCTTGGGAGCCGCGGCATCGCTGGAAGTGTCCAAATTCAGGAGCTCTGGGTTGAGTTCAGCAGCTTTCTCTGCATCCCCTAGGGAAGAAAGGCGATGAGTTGCAAGCGGCAGCATGGAGAGGGAGGGCAGCAAAAAGCAGTGAGCATATTGGTGCATGTGGAAATGCAGTGGGTTGGGGCTGTACCTATGAGACTCTTATTTTAGAATGAAATTTAGAGATCTGAAGTCTCATTACAAATAATTTATTGGAAAAATCTCAAGCAGGATCTCCATGCCTGTACTCTTCCAAAAATCTAGCATTTCTAAGTCCTGCTTCTAATATTTCCAGAACAAATGTTGAATATCTGGTCTACTTTTATTTCTAGCTCTTTGCCCACCAAAGGCATTGAAATAAGGTTGTTTCTCTGTTTTCACTTTAACTACCATCCACTTGGGACAGCTGCTTGTGGGATCTCTAGCACTACGCTATACTTCTCCTCTGTTTCCAACAATAGCCTTTCCCAAGAAAAATGTATTCACTCCAAAATACTGCACCGAAGCTGAGTCCCTTGCTTGTCCAAGGGGAATTGGCCTTCTTAGTATTTTGCCTAGTACTTTCCTTGTGAAGATGAATGAGCTCCCTGGAGTGACATGCAGCTCTTCATGTGACAGGTGTCTGATGATGCATAATCTGAGTGATGCTACAAATTGTAATAGCAGTAATTAGTAAGGACGGGGTTGAAAATGGCGTGGAAGGAAACATGTGAGACTGGAAGGCTTTTTTTAACTGGGAACAAAGTGGGGACAGAAACCAGTGAGCGGATGCAAACACCTATGGCATGCTACACGAAATCGGGGTGATCTTGGTGGCAACTGGTCTGGGAGGCCGTCTGGAAGAGAGCATTTCTGTTTTGAGGTGCTGCAACCTAGTGGACATGGAGAGGATTTCCCTCAGCAGAAGACAGCGTGATTCACAGCCCGAGAAGCAGGGGAGTCCCCGGCTGCCCTTCCCCTGGGGCTCACCTCCAGCCACCTGCAGGTACACTGCCAGCGTTTCCCCGTAGCGGCCGTTGCGCTTCACTCCGCACCAGTACCACCCCTGGTCCTTCGTGGTCACCGAGTCGAAGGTTAGGACGAGTGTCTTGTTGGCGGTGTCACAGTTGACATCCACCCCTGGCTGGCTTTGGTCAGAGGCAGACAAGGGGGAGCAGCCGTTGTTGCTCCACTTGCACCAGTACTTCTCGTAGGAGTAGTACTTGCACGGGTAAGAGCACGTTAAATCGACCCGCGAGCCCACTTCTGCCAGCACTTCCTCCTTCCCCTTTAATCCAGGCTCTCCTGTGAGGGCAAACAGAACAGCGAGGATGATACTGGGGGGTTTGGCAGTGGGAATTGTAGTCAACAGGTAGCGGGGCTGCGGGACTGTTCACCATCTATCTCTAGATGGTGAACCAGGAGACGTGTCTTTGCGGGAAACTGCTCCTTACATTGCTAAATTAACGTTAGGGATGCTGCACATACATCTCTGGGTGAAAGCTGTTTTTTTGCAAGGCATAATGTTGAAACCTTACATTTCCATTTTAAGACTACTGGGAGGGACCGTCACAATATTTTGCCTTGAGATGAGTTCAGTCGTAACTCACGTCTTTACCAAAAAAGTGAGATCTGCTCCACTATGGAGCTTGGGAGGTTTTAATTCCTAAGGAGCAAGCAGAGAACCAGCAGTGTGTGAGCTCATACCTTCTACGACCTTCAGCTCCTTCGATGACTTCCTCTCCCTTTCATCGTTTGTCATGCACCAGTAATAGCCTTCGTCGGTCTGACGCAGCTGGTTCATGACAACGCTGAACGTGCCGTTCTGCGGGTTGTCGAACATGGCCACTCTTCCTTCGTAAGTGTCATAAACGAAGCCGGTGTTTTCTATGATCCGAGAACATCCATTCTTTCTCCACTTGCACAAGTACTTGAGCGAGTAAATTTTTGCGGGATCATAGTGACATTCAATAGTTACTGAACTTCCTTTGACTCCGATTACTGTGTTCTTTCCTTGAGGAACGTTTGTCCCTGGAGATAAAAATAAAATGAGCATCTGTACATGCCTAACTTCTGCCCATGTTGCATTCTCCCAAGAGAATAAATATCAGATCACACAAAGCTGTTTAGTGTCAGCTAAAGTACAGCTAGGTGATGCTTGGGGGTGCAGACAATAGGAGACCATCCCAGCACTGCCAGCAATTGACCCCCCAGACCTTTCCTTCTCCTAAATTCACCGGGTGGTTGTTGTCTCTGGGTATCATCATTTCTTAGTTTCCTTCCCTTTGCCAGGGAAAGGCAGTCTTTTCCTTCCAACATCTTAATCCCTTAAATCTCAAAGTGACAGGCTTGAGGAGGCAGTTCACTTGTCTTAAACTTGCAGGCAGAATCTGCCCACGGGAGCGCTGGGCTGGGGAAGACGGCCGAGCACTGCTGGGGAAGTTGAGTCCTGACACAAGTCTGAGCTTTATTAGTGATGGTTTCGTACACTACTGATAGCTGCACCATCAGAAATAAGTTCCTAGATGAAGGGATAGCATAATAGCACTCCGCAAAATTCTTGTTAAATAAAGTGACACTGGCAGTGATGCTTCTAAACAAAAGCAGAGATGAAAGGAAACAAAACATCGGGAATAGCTCACTCACCCTCATAGACATGCAAATCCAGCTCTTTCGTTTCTCCATACTCCCCGTATAAGCCAACCCCGCACAGGTACAAGCCTGCGTCTTCCCAGTCCACCTGGGTTATCATGACACTGAATGCACCCTTGGTGTCCTCATTGCTCAGCAGGGCTCTGCCTGTGAAATCCACATCGATCTTCCCATACGTGTCGATGATGTTGAGGCAGCCGCTCTTCTCCATCTTGCACAAGAACTTCCTCATGCTGACAGTGTCCGCCCCAAAGCTGCAGGTCATGGTTACGGAGCCGTGCAGCTCCACGTAGAAGAGCTCAGCCTCCTCGGGGACGTTCGGACCTGTGCAAAGAGACCGGTCAGTGGCTGCTTGGTTGGTAGCCAAGTGCTACTTCCCAAGCCTCCGAAGGACTTTTTTTTTACTAGCACGGTGTCTCTCTGTGCTGTTTCTCTGTACCCTGCTGTGTGGTGCTGTGCCATCCTGCACACCGCTCTCAGCACTCGTGCACAGGCTTGGCTCACGTAGCCCCGTCCATGGGCTGGGGTACAACGGGTGGCAGGCAGTCCTGCCCTCCGACTGCCTCTCCCTGTATTTCAGTGGCCGGGAGGTCAGCAGTTTCCAAGCAAGGTTTGTGACATTAATGGGTTTTATCTCCTAGGATTTTTATGCCAGATTTTTGGTCAGACAGCAATCTGTTCTGTAAAAACACTAGGAGAGAAAAACCCCGCTGCTTCCTGAGCGCAGGGAACGTCCTGAGCTCTTGGACGCCGTGCCTGGGCAGGCATCCTGTGGAGCTCTATTAACAAGGGAAAACGTAAAAGAAAAGCAATACTTCAATATGTAATTACCTTCAGAAATGTCCAGGCTGACTTTGTAGGAGAGCCCTCTGCCATTGAGACCGATCCCGCACTGGTAGGTGCCTCTGTCTGACAGTGCCAGCTGCGAGATGTTCACCACCATGACGCCCTGCTCCGGGTAGTCGCTGATGGAGGCTCTGCCCTGGTAGCTCGAGGACGTGTAGCCGTTGGAGGAGACAACGGTCACGCAGCTCCGGGATGATTCCCTGCACCAGTATTTTCTGTCGTGCCTGTTCACCTTGGTGGGTGGGTAGAAGCACTTCACGGTAACTGACCCATCGATCAGGCCGTATACCTGCCGTGGTCCGAACACGGGGCTCGAGACTGCAAGAAAGCACATTGCCTGTGAGTTTTGGGTGTGCTGCTCCTCCCGAAGGGACTGCAGAGGGGGGCCGGTGTGCTGGGGCTGGTGTGGGCTGCGGCTGTGCAGCCTCACGTGTCTGAAAGGTCCCATGGCAGCGATGGGCATGGAGGGGGTAGCCATGACCCCAAACCCTTCTCCCCCCTTAGAAAAGCACCCTCCGGTCTCAGGTAGCACACAGGCACCTGCGCCCCAGCCAGGCTGCACTTACTTGCTGCTTTGGGAGGATACTTGCTTCTTGCAGCTTCAGCTGAGAGGAAGGAGAGCAGGAAGATGAACGCCAGTGAAGTCATTTTGCTTACATTCCCTGGAAAAGGCACAGAAGTTGGTGAATAGTCACACTTGTAAAGTGATTAACTGATCGCGTCGCCTAATAATCCATACGCCTGGATGGTAAGAGTTGTGGCTATTAGAGCTAGGGAAAAATACCACATTTAATTACTCTAGTCAAACCATTTAATGTGCAATGGGGAGCTGATGTCTGTTCTTGCCCGTGTTGCTGCGTGGCATTGTGACTGCCTGGGGGTCTGAAAGCAAGGCAGCAATCCTCAGCCATGTAAAACGAAGGGATCTGCCTTTACCACAAACCCAGTTAATGCGAGGCTTGCAAGTCAGTGACGTAGCCGTTGGAGCAGGATGCCCTGGGGGACAGTGTCCCGCAGGCAGCAGTGGTGATAGCAGCAGCACAAGAAACTCTGTTGGCCAAATCTGAAGAGACCTGATTCCAAGTCAGAAGTGACATCTGGTTTTACACGCGTGAATCAGAACAGCCCATCACAAGGCTGAAGTCCAAAGATGGTCCGAAAGCTGCTGAGCCCAAGCAGACCAGGAGTTCAGGTGGTGGCCTGGAGCTAGGCTGCTCACTGCCTTGCCAGGATAATGCCACTTGAAATAGTTTGTTGTTCGTGCCGTGAAAGGAAGGCTTGTTCCCTTCTGAGCCTGAGTGCCAAAACCACTCCTTGAGAAAACCTGCTTTTGTAGAGCAGAGTTCCTGTCCAAAGCCAGTATTTAATTTCATATCAATTCCCTGTTTTTTTCGAGAATGTGGAAACATTGGGTTTTTCTTTCCTCGGCTGCTGATAAAGTTAGGGTGCAGAGATTTCAACCCCCTAGAGAATGAGACCGGTAAATCTGACCAAAACTACTGCACCAAAACTCCCAGCCAGGACTCAAAGTGATGGCTGGTGGGAATGCCAAACCAAGCTGCCTGTTTCTTGAAGTGTGTTCCTAGCCAGCAGGATGAATATTTCTGACCTTTTCATGTTTTGGTCTGATTGATGGCCCAGGGAAAGCCAAGGCCTTTAATTCCCTAAGTGGTTTTCTCTGGCCTGAACCGAGCGTGCTGCAGGACACTGTGTGGTGCTGTGGTGAGAGGATGCATTTCTGAGCACAACTGTTGGTCTACCTGTTTATTATTCCAAGCTCTAGAGATGACAGATGCCAAGGAAAGTCTTTATGAATGTTCACAGGAATTTGATTTCAGGGCATCAGGTGACGGGTTTTATTTTATGAGGGGTAATTCCCAGCAGAAGAAAAATGCCTTCGTTTCCGTGTTAAGATGAAAGGTGTTCTGTTGTTCTTTCTTCCTTGTATTGTGATTTCTAATTGCTCAGTGTCCACTTGTCTATGGTTAATAATTTACTCACTGAGCATGAAAAATGCTTTTTCATACATATCCCAGAAGTAGCCAGCAAGGCAAACAAAGCACGCTGTGCCAAAAGCAAACAGCACGGCACAGCAAGGCCCCACGTTGCCCCCCGCTGCCCTCCTGCCCCCGCCGGGCACTGCCAGCCGTGGTGGCGAGGGGCAAGGACAGGTCCCAGTCCAGCTTTTCCCCTTTTTGGTAAAATTTGTGTAAATCGGTTGCTCTGACTCCTTCCGAAGCAATCGGCTGCGTCAGGGTTACCGACAGCAGCGTCTTGCCAGGCAGGGAAGGATTACAGAGACCTCCCTTGAAAATGAAGATCTAGCCGTGTGAAAGAACACAGAAAGACATGTGTGAGAGTGGTGGCAGCGGGGTCTGCATGCGTGCGAGCAGGAGAGGATTTGGGCATCTTTCTCTGACTTGTGCCTACGCGAGAATAACAGCTCGTGCGTGTCACCACGGCAAATGTGCAGCTCCGACCGCCTCTGGTCCTGCTCTCTGGCACTAACACCCTCCCCGCTCTCTGAATGGAGGCAGCAAGTCCCAGCAGGCACAGCCGCCTGTTACGCAAAAAGATCCGCAGGGCACTTCCACACCAACCCACTGAGCGGGGCGAGTGGAAACCCCCTGCCCTGCACGCCGAGTGACGCTGCCCAGCCCAGGCGAGTGGCAGGACCCAGCCTCGCCGACCACTGTTGGAGATGCTGGGGCAGAATTCCTTCCAGCCTGCTGCTAAAACAGCTCCTGCTCCTCCTTGCTTTCAAAGAACTTTTGCTGCTGCCTTGGCTGTCTGCAGTCGGAGCACGCGACTTACACCTCAGACCCCAGATAAGGGAAAGGCTGCTGAGCTGGTGCGAAAGGGCGCGCAAGTAAGTGGCTGTGCAAGGAACCTGTGTTAGTGCTGCTGCTGGCGGGGGGTGTTAGGGCAGAGGTGGGACAGCAAACGGTTGCGGGGGGCTGTGAAAGAGTCAAGAAGCTTGAAGCAGAGGGAGAAGCCGTGTGTGCTGCCTGCAGAGCAGCAAGTTTATGGCATGGAAGCGGGGTCGGAGGCTCTGCAGTGCCCGGGATGGTGCCGGCCGAAGCCCCGAGCTGGGGCAGTGCTGGGAGAGGCTCAGATGAGCAGAGTGCCTGTGCCCAGCCTGCGCTGCTCCTGCCACTTGGCTGCAGTCCCTTACGGGTCTGTCCTCGCTTTTCCAGAGGAGAAAAAGGGGGAAAATAGTGCTGCTTTGTTATGCATTGGTGAAATGTTTCCTGGAGCCAGCAGTGGAGGCAAGGCTTCATTCTGGGCTCCATATACAGCCCCTAGATTATCTGCACTTGTCTGGCAGCAACAGCTGCTTCAAAGAAAAGTGCAAAAATCTGCCCCAGGCAGTGATGCTGTGACTGGTCCCGGGAGGGTCCTCAAGTCCTTGGGGGGAGGTCTGGGGTCTGGCATGAAGTGTGAGGCTTGTGCAGTGCTCCCAGCATCTTCCAGCAGAAGCCATTTGTCACCCTGCACGGGAAGGGTTGCTCAGACTTCACGGCCGACTGTCAGTCCTCCACTGGCTTTGCCTGGGGCTGCGTGAGGTGGCTGCATTACCTCTGAGTTGTCCTGTGTCTGGGCACCTGCGCTGCGTTTCTCATTGCTCTTAGAGCAGGAGGGTCCAAGCGTGAGACCAAGGTGTCCCCTCGAACCGACGGGTGCCAGGGGAGACCCAGCCTGATCGCAGCGGGGCCACTCCGAGAGCTCTGGTCCCTCCGGCAAGCAGCAGAGCTGCAAGGCATTGCGCAGGCTGGTGGGACCCTGCACCTCATCTCATTCCTGCTGCTTTTGTCGATGCAGGGCTTGTTTGTGCTGCTGATCCCAGTGCTTTTCATGTGCTGTCTTAGCCTCATGTATTATAAACTGAGAGAGAAACTGCATGGGAGGTGGTGCAATGGGCTGGCCAGGAGGGAAGGCAGAGAGGGAGCCCGGTTGTTCCCACTGGGAAGGTGTCTCTGAAGCTGGTCTGCAGCACGGGGCGAAGACACCACAGGTGGGAAATGCCAAGCTGGCAGAGCCTCCGTCAGCACTTTTGGACCAATTTTCGTGGTTAGTTTAACAATTTTGATTGGTAAATAGGGGGCGGCACTGGGAATGATGAGGCATCCTAGTGCTTTTCCACTCCCCTTGCAGCATAGGATGAGCAGAGAAACAGCCAAGGGGAAAGCTTTCAGCTGCCTGAGTGTGCATGTGCCCGGTGTTCGGACGTCCCTGCTGTGGCCAGAAGGCTGTCCCCCCTCCCTGGCACAAACTCCTGTTGCAATGGTGGTTGTCTTTGGAATAGAACCAGCTGTGTGCTGCGGCTGTACTCATTTCTTCCTCTATCTTATTAGATAACTCAGATCTTGTTTTTCTGAAGTGGCTTTGATTCATTTTGCATCATCAGAACTGCTGGCTTCCTCCTCTTCCCTGTCCCAAAGCAACGCATTTGAAGTTTCACAGCAAAAGAACAGTACTGTGGCTGTACTCAGCAGGCAGGACTCTGCCTTCAGGACCCCAAAGTCCCCAGGATCAGGGCAATGGGGCTGTCCCAAGACACTCTGCCAGGCAAGGCTGGCTCCAGGCTTCTAGGCTGTTTGCAGTGTGCTGGTGTTTGCGTGCAATGCAACAGGGGTTGCAAAGATTTATGTTGGACAAACCAAGAACAGGACGGGCTAATTATTAACAAAATTAATACTAGCCAATCAAGATATTTAGTTGTAATATGCTTTAAAGCAGCCATTACCAAGTCCTAGTCGCCCATTTCATTGCTCATGGAGTGGCCGTGTACATGACCATGAGCTCGAGCAGCTGCTCAAAAGCCCACCGAGGCCAAGTGCAGAGGCGTGTGAGTGCATGAGAAATCTAAAGCATGCAAACACTCGAAACCCAAATATACCTGTACCACGACGACAGGTGACTGACTACTCATTACGACCTGTAGCATGCTTCCATAATTTGGATTTTGTTGTTTTTTTCCTACCACCTCAGTGTGTTAGAGCTCGGTGCACACATGCTGCACTGAAGGCGCCAGTGGGGCTTTGCTGGTTGGCACGAAATTAGACCTGGACTTGCCGCAAAGTGGGTTTGGTGTGAAAAAAATGTGCAAACGGAACAATTGCAAGGTCCTTTACAACATAATGGCCTTTCTTCCTGCTTTCCAGCTCAGGACAACTAAATATTTTATTTTTTTTTTAATATGATAATGAATAACATGTTCTGTTCTTATTTGTTCCATTGCTAGATTAACGGTTGGACTTGACGTGATTCTGTGATTGCCATGCTCTTTAACCTCACTGCATTATGCACCCACTGCGGACCAGTAAGGCAGACAGACAAGGAAAAAAAAATTAAACGCTTTTGATAAAGCTCTGGGGAGGACGGCGACCCTGCTTCAGCCCCACCATCAGCCCTTTTGCCTGTAGTGTTTCCAGCTGCAGAAAGTGGTTGATGGCACTGCTGCAGGGTGTTGGGACGTTGGTCTGGAGTAGCTATGAGGCATCTCTAGGCTCGGTTTCTTGGTTTTCTATGTGTGGGCACTTCTCTGGATCCCCCCATGCTGGAAGTACTGCAGGGGCTGTCAGCATTGGGACCATCACCTTCCTCTCTGGCTGTATGGCAGGCCTAAATTCTGAAATGGTGCTTTCAGGTTTCTGGCACAAAATGCTGGGGGAGCAGGGGCCGTCTTTTGCTCTCCTAAATATTATAAGACCTTCCCTGGGTTTCCATGGTGCTTTTGCAACTCTGAGTGCTCAGGACGAATGTCTTCAGATTTATAATGATGCAGAAGAGATCGGGACCTGAACCAAGTTATACAAATGCAAGCAAGCAGCTGCTCTGACTGGGTATGAAAAATCAGAGATCGGTTGCCAAATTCTGCTGACTCAGCTGCAAGGTTGAGCTCTGAGAAACTGGTGCTCTCACAATGCAGCTTGCCAGGGATCAACAGGCTAATCTATTAGCCATTAACTATTGCTCTTAATGACCAGTGTCAAGGATGTGCTATGGGACCAATGAAACATGAAGATTTAGCTGCCACACTTCTGATTCCAGTGCAGGAATCTTCTGCTTTGCAGAAAGTTTGCTGTTATTCACATATTTAAGGAACAGCAGACAGAATGGAGCAATGTGCATTTTTGCCCCTCAGATCCTTTTAAAGCCTTACCCACTAATACCACGAGCGAGCCGCACGGATGCAAACTGTTGCAGACGTACGTGGCGCTGAGCAGCAGCACCAGGACTGGGCAGTGAGGAGGGGCAGGGGCAGGGGCGCTGGGGCAATTCGTGGAGGCGCCTGGCAGCAGGGCGCAGCAGCACCCGTCCTGCTGAGCAGCACCGGGGCTCTCCACATCTTCATAAACTGCTGCACTGGCGGCCGTATTGCAGGCGTTATTTGCTGGAGTGGGAGGGGAAAAGCCACCCGTCCACTTGGATAGAACACGCTCATTGTGCTTGTGGAGGTGCGTGAGCAATGAACTTCTGAAGATAAAAGATCAGGCTGACCTAAACACATGCAGAAAATTTCTTGTTCCAAACTGATGCCTGCTTTGCAACATGGAAAGAGTAAACAGGATGTGCTGATTTTATGATACACTGAGTAGAGATAGCTAGGCAGATCTGATTGAAAGTTATCAGGACTCACAATGAAATCAATGGTCTTTAGGAGTTTCTGCAGTACTGTAACCTTCCTAGCTAAGAATCTTTGTGTGTTCCAGCTAAATGCTGTGCTAAGTGAGCACTATATTCTGGAAAACAAACGGAAAAGACTGACCAGATAATCCTTATGATAACGACTGAAATTTCCACTGAGGTTGTCCTGATGACCTGATTTTAAGTTCCTGTAAGTTGTTAGATGCACCATCTACTGATTTGTTGCTCTTCAGACAGGATTCTCATGGTTCACTAGTTTCTTACTGTTTGTTACTTGTCTCTTGAGCTGGAAAGTGAAACCAACTTTGGCACTATTAAACTGTTACTGTAGTTTAAAACTATTAATATTCCTGGAATTTGTGTTAACCCAAAAGCACTTACTGAACTGCTACAGAGTGTGCTGTAAAAGTTGGGTGGATGGAAAGCATCGGGGTACCTGACCTTAGCAGCAGCACAATTGCAGTTAGGAGGTATTTTTTCTCCATACTTCAGACAAAATAAATTAAGTCCTTCAGGAAAGTTCCCTTTGCAGAGTAAGAATTTCGGTCTGCAGAAACTCACCCCTTTGCTGTGGTACAAGGGCAAAAGGAGTCTGTCAGCTCTCTCCTCTGTTTTAGGACTCTGTGTCCATCCCATGCCCTTATGCTGTGGTATCTATTTATCTGTCTTTTAACTGTACACGTTTGGTAGCTTTTCAGAGCTTTTTCAGGAGTTAGCCCTACCAATTCCCTTCTGAAATTTCCAAATCCATATCCCTGTGATCATCTCAGTTCTGTGATACAAAAAGCTGTAATGAGCACAGATTGAGTTGCAACAGATTACTACAGTAATATTTACTAACATTTGTCATTTTTTTTATGTTAAAACGTAATGCAAATATTGTAATGATAATTACCTTATAGCCAGAAAGGAAAGATTAAAAGTCTAATGCAAAGAAGAAAATGTAAAAATTACACGCTTGATCCTATTCTTCTGACCTTCTTCTAAAGTAAAACTCCATCTCCTCACTAGCAGGAGCTGCACGTCCATTCATTGCTGCTTCAAAGCGAGTTCCCTGTGCACATGTGAGGGGAAGGGACCTGAGCTGCCCCATGCTTTGTGCTCTGCTCCTTCTATATCTTACAGTGGAAAAGATTTCACACTTTAGGAAGAAAATGAAGAAGCATTACTCACACTTCAGGTTACTTCTGCAGACTGTTTTGCACTTCTCGCCCTTTCCTTCAGGCTGGCTTTGCTGGTATCTTGGCAGCTGACCCCGGGACCTCCTGCCTGCGCGTGGCTCTGTCTGTCCTGCCTCCCTGCTGCGGCTGGACACTGAGCTCGGGCAGTGCCAGCCTGTTTTAAATACTCCTCGTACCTCCAGCCATGCATTTCCACCTGTTGTGCCTTAAAGGAATAGCATCTGAGAGCCTCGCAGGTGCGCGGGGTGCCACGTGGGAGCAGGGGCAGCCAATGCCCGTCCCGGCACCGCTGACACTTGGCAGGGCAGCGGGCGCACGTCGCTGTTTGCCTCCCGATTACACCCTCCTGTTGTGCAACCGAGGGTGGGCTCTGGCCTCGGCCGTGGGCGCTGCCCTGGCACTTCCACTGCCTTCGGGCAGGAGGTTTGCCCAACGCAGCCGGGTTTGGGGTCAGGAACATGGGAAGGCTGCTGCTGCTGTGTCGGCAGTGGGTACCTGCGAGGCAGCTTGCGGCTGCCCTGCCTGCAGAGCAATAGTTTTGTAGGGCAAACATGGGCAAAACAATTTTTTTCACTGGTTTTCCATTATTTTGGAAACCAGTGCCCTAAGCAGGCCCGGGCATGTTGTATCTCCTGGCAGAGCAGGTTGGCCTCGCTGGGAGGGCAGCTCTGCCCCCAGCCCCTCTGCCTCCCCGCTGCCCCGTGGGCAGAGCAGGAGTCCAGGTGGGCAAAGACTGGCTTCGTCTGTGCAGAATGAGAGCGTGGCAAGTTCTTTAAAACGAAAAATCTTTGCTGCCATCTGCAGCTTTGTTTCTTTGCTATCCTGCTGTAGGCATGAGAGGGGCCCCATGCAAGAATTCCCCTGCAGAGTGAAGTTGTTCAGAAATGGAATGGTATGAGAAACTAGAATTAATGAAAATGGAAGTATTTGTTGTGTAGGATGAATCATTAACCTGCTTTACCTTGTACTAATGATGCAAAAGCAGTAATTTCATTTAACTTGGGGGTCACATGAAGCTTTTCTCCTCTGTTCTTAGGGAAAGCTGAAGAGTTCAAGCAGGATAGCAGCTCAGGGTAATCCCGCCCTAGTGGAGAGCAGGTGGGATCCTGACCTGGGGCTGGGACATCTTACAGCTTGTCAGACCTTAAAGCCATCCGGAAGCACTTTTCCTCTCGCCAAGGGTGCCAAGCTCCGCTGCAGGAAGGCGCAGCCATTGCGGCAGGGCAGGAGCTGCTGTGGCGAGGGCGGCCGTGCCCGAACCCACACATGGTCCTCTGCGGGGGTCTGGGATCGGGACCAGCCGTGGTCGCTCTCCCCGACAGGAATAACGCTCGTCCCCTTGCAAGCCGTGCCCTTCCCACCACTGCTCCTCTGGCCGCGGCTGGCATGGCTGGTTTTAATTCTTGGGCATGGAGTTGCAACTGGCCACGATAAACACAGGTGTGTTTGCCTTTCCTACAGCTCCCATTCCCACAGGCACCTTTCCCTTTTGGATGCCATGGTGTTCCCCACCCGGCTGCTCTGGCCCTGCAGTTTGCCCTGAGATGTGCAAAAGCACCGAGGAAGGCGGCATGGCCACGGGCAGAAGAAGCCCTGGCAGAAACCAGCCCACGGGGACCTGCAGCCACTTGTGAATCTCGGGCAAGAAGAGGTAGTCCCGGGTGGATTAACAGTTTCTTTAACCAAGCCACTGTCTTCGCCCTTGAAATTTCTGGTAAAACTGATCCATTGTCTCCGAACAAGATGGAATTACGCAAATATATTTACTTTAACAGACAAGGAAATGTCCTTCTGCCAAGTCACAGGTTCCAAAGCACTTTGGCATCTCCAGAAAACAAACAACCCTTACCTTGCTTTTTTTTGGGGAGCCAAAGCACAGTTTACAGCATGGGATGTAATCTGAGCATGCAAACCAAAGCTACTGGTTTGGTCTGAGCTTCCTTCCCACCAGGAAGCTCAGCTGCTACAAGAGACAGTAAGGGCTGCACACAGGAGTAGCTTGATTAGACACCTTGTTTTATTCTCTACAAACCACATAACAAGTGACGTTTGGGCAGCCTGCAGTGATTCAGATTTTGGCCTGCTGCACAGGATGCTCAGCTTCTGAGTGGGGAGCAAGGAAAATATGGTGCTGTGTGCTTTGGGGTTTACAGCGATGCCTCAGCTTTTGATAAAGCAGCTCTGGTCTTAGGTATGGAGTGATTTGACAGCAGGGAGTTCTGCCTTATTTCCCTCCAGTCTTGATCAATTCTGTTGAAAAGTGGTTTTTTCCTCATAGGATCCCTGTAAAAACAGAAGGAAAGCTGTTACCCTGGTATTGCCTCTGCAATATTTTTAATGGTGTTTGTTTTTATGCCTAACTAGGTATTTTAAATGGGTCTGATATTTCAGGAAGTCCTGAGAACAGAAACTTAAAAAAAAAAAAAAAAAGGGGGGGTTGGAGGGGACTTCTGGAATCCACCCTCATACTCCGTTTAAGAGGGCGGTTAAGCCAAAGTTTTTGAACTACTATTACACCAAGTGATTTTTTTTTGTTTTTAATGGAGGAGAATGCATTTCAATGATATGAATTTCTACAAATTGGGTATATTTTAAAGTATCTTCTCAGGTGTTTTCTGTAAGAGCGAAGACAGACACTTACACATAAGCTGGTCCGCCTGAACCTTCCAAGGATAGCATAGATTATCCTGCAGATGTAGGGCAAAAAAGAATATGATTGCAACATAATGAACAAGAATTGCTTCTGTGTAATACTGCAAGAGGTTCCAAGTAATCAGATTTTGTTGGAATAAGCAAGCAGGAAGAGTGATAACATGCTTACGATGTGTAGGCAATAAGTTATCATCAACACTATAATAAATTTATAAAGCTCACAAAGGATTTAATCAAATTATTTTGAAATCTATGGCTCAATGTCTGTTGGTAAGGAATAAAGACAACAGCTCCACATCAGGTCATCTATCCTGGATTGCAGGATTGCAATTCCTGGACTGCAAACCCAACGTCTATCCCGTGAAGACATTTTACATGCTCAGTGGCAGATCCTCTGCCTAAAATGTGCTTTTACTCTCTTCTACCAAGGGAGCCAACATTTTCAGCACCAGTTTCAGAAAACACCCACCGACATTTGCTTGAGTCTGTCTTGCATCCGTTCGCTTTGTCTGGGATCCCGGTTTCCTCCATTTGCTCTTTCGCGGGGTTTAGACCAGCCTGAACCAGCACAGCTTCTACATGTCCCAGGGTGCTTCTTTCTTGTCCTTAACAAAAAAATATGCTTGCAATGGAAGGGAAAAGCTCCTCTAAAGCCTATTTAAATTTATGAGCATGTCGTAACAGACATTGGATTAGGCCCATTGTTTCCCGGTTTCGTTCTTGTAAATAATGTATTTTTATTCACCATTGCTCCCACTGAAGGTTTTTGGCCCTAAATTTCTAACCAGAGACACAGCATCTTGTAGAATAATGTATACATATGGTTTTTTGACAAACAGTTGTTAATGAAGAGTTTTTGGGTACGTTTTTGTCAGCTGTGCACTGAATGGGCTGGATTTGTCCCCGTAGAGCTGCCCAGCTCACAGCCGCTCGCACGGCACAGGTCCCTGCCCTTTATGCTCAGGATTTCCGAGCACTCCTGGAGCTGTAAAACTGTTTGTACAATGCACAAAAACTCAGCCACGCTTTTGGTAGTTCTCCACAATTTCTGTTTCCTTCCTTTGCTTTTCATTTAAGCATATTAAAACCCACCTCGGTCACGCCGCCAGCAAAATGGATGCGTGTCTCTAGAGCCAGAAATCGTCAGTGAGTCACGCTGTGGCAAGAGCCAAGCCCTTGCAAAAGGATCAACCGCAACCCAAAAGGTGGTGCCTGGCCAACTTACCAGTCTCCTTTTGAAGCTTTATTTTGGTAAGGACGAGAATAGCGATAGTGATGAAAATCAGCAAAAGCAGAGCCGATAGCACAACTGGGAGCAGGTGTGATTCACCTGATGAGCTGGAAAGATGAACCATCGGAATTAAATTGGATTTCGAGTTAAAGACCGTGTTGTTGAATGGAGGCTGTAGATTTTACACCAAAGAGCACGAAAGAGTTATAAACAGACTGAATCAAAGGAGAACAGCTAACAAAGTCAAGTAGAGATGAAATTGTTTGATCTGGAGCTTGGCTTATGAGGAAGTAATTTCTACAGCTACCTCTGCTCTGCCATGTGGGGCTTATGCTGCCCGCTGAATTATCCCCTCCAAGAGGAAAATGTGCTATTTTCATCATATAAACTCCCAAGCAAGGTTCATACTCTTTCTTTGCAAGTTCTTGTAAGTTGTCGTGCTGTTGCAGGGTGTCTACGTGCCATCTCCTTGTGAAAATGCCATAAATGCTATCAGAGCTCGACACGCGGATAGAGCTTTGCCAGGAACGGTGCAAAATCCGACCCTTTATACAGGAGTGTGACTTAAGGTAGGTAGCATGCTCCTCCTGGCTGGATGGTAGCTAAATGTGGTTTGAGGGAGGCTGTGGATGGGGAGGACAGGGTTGTAGAGAGGGTTGTAGAGGGGAGAACAGGGTTGTTTCATGCTGGGGGGGCAGACGCAAGCCCCGAGGTGTGCGGAGGGGCTGCTCGGGACATTGAGCTGGATTTGTGGACTGTGGTGTTTCTTCAGTTATGACTGATACTGCAATATCTGATACATCTGTGCCAGCTATGCAAATCACTTCACCTGGCACTGGATGGTGGCCATAGCCGGGATGAAGGGTCTAAGGGCTGCTCGCAGCCGTCCTGGCTAACAGGAAAACCCAGGAGTTAAAATTACCAGGGAGCAAACTGGCTCTGGGGTGAGCAGCATGGCTTTTTTATAGAAGTCCTATGGAGTAATTACTGGCCAAAATAGCTCACAGCCTTTTGATTAACCTTGTCCAAAGACAGGTCCTTATGCAACGCAGAGCACCCAAACACCGCACTGGTTACTGACTGCCTATGATGAGTGGGATAAGGTGCGCCATGAAGCATGTAGCAGCTACTGATTTGCCAGCATTATTGCTCAAGCCTAATGTTTCCTAACGTCCTGTCTCCACACTAACCAAAGGAAAACAGACAGGAGCACATCTGTTGACTCTGGCAGCTGATCTACAGGAGTGACCAGCACCAGAAGATTTCGAGACCAGTTCAAAGATCCACTCCTCAGATAGACAGGAGATAAGCTTGCCAACTGCTTTTCTAATTACACCCATCTCCTATCAGAGTTTATAACTTGCAGCCTCTGCACAACCTAAGTAGAGGCCAGGGGAATTGGACAGACGGGTGCAAACCACCAAGTTTGCGTCTCGGAGAAAAGTGGCTGTGAGCTTACCTCTCGTGATAGATGCTGCTGCGGGAGGTCACCAAAGTGCCAGGGGGGGCAGTGGGCAGCTGGGTGCTGGTGCCCGTGGTGCCCATGGTGCCTGCAGTGTACTTGGTGCCTGTGGTATACGTGGTGCCTGCGGTGTACGTGGTGCCCGCAGTGTATCTGGTGCCTGCAGTGTTCCTCTGCGTGGGCATGCTGAAGGCTGCCAGGCTTGATGGCAAAATGGGGTTCACAAGAGTGTATGTTTCTGGGTTTTGTGAAGTGCAGGTTCCTGCAAAGAAAATGATTTTGAGGCTTGAATACCCATCTTTTTGCAGAAAACATTCCTGATTTACCAAAAGTTTATGCATTTCACCTTGCAGTTGATGGAAAAAATATGCAGCATAATATGACCAAACTCAAGTATTTATACTATGGAAAGCAATTTGGGAATACCAATGAAAACCCATTAATACTTGGCAAAAATTCTTTCTTCAGCCCCACTGTTTCTGCCTTTTACAGCTGAGCAATGACATGGATCTATGTATTTATGTGCTGCAGTCTCTAAATCTGTAAGATAACGTTCAGCTTGTCTGCAGAGCAAAGCATTTGTCTCCACGGTGCACATGCTGTGCTCAGGTTGTCATATGCTGGGGTTTTGCCTCATAAATAATCAATAATATAATTCAAACAAACCAAGTTCCTGCTGAAAGCTCAGCTTACAGCCCCACCTTTACAAACTTTGCCATCCTCTCGGTTACTTGCCAATACCTGTTTGTAAGGCAAAATGTAGAGCAGAAGTTTCTCATAGCGCCATGACATTTATGCACAGAGCAAAGCAAAACTTACTCTTTTCGTGCCCATGAAGGAGTAGGGGGAAGAATGATTAAAAAAACCAAAAGGGATTATTGTGTTCCTAGCTGCCTCATGGCCTACCCTTCTGGATGAGCAGCTTCACAGCGGACGTGTGCTCCGTGTGCCCGCTTCTGGCCCCACACCAGTACCACCCCGCATCGTCCTCTCTCAGGGGGCCCATCACCACGGTGTACGTCCCCTTCTCCTCGTCGCTGCTGGCAATCCGTATGCGCCCTTCGTAGGACTCATGCACAAACCCATCCAGATCCACCAGCAGGGAGCAGCTGGCCGCCTTCCACCTGCACAGGTACTTCGCCTCGTAGCTGCCCTGGGGGTCGTGGTGGCACCTCACGGACAGTGAGCCTCCCACTGCGCCGCTTAGGAACTTTGGCCTCCTGGGCCGGGAGGAGGCTGCAGGTTGGGAGAGGACCATCAGCATTAATGTGAATTAATTAGAATTTCGTGCTCCTTCTCAGGGGCCACGAGGAGCCCCCAGGGCATGGCAGCCACCCAGCACCCCGTCCTACCTGTGGTCACCTGCAGAGCCACGTCCCGCGGGCTGTCCCGGCTGCCCAGGCTGCCCATCCCACACCTGTACAGCCCTGCGTCTTCCTTTCTTAAATCGTTTATCAGCACTTTGAATGCTCCAGAGCTGTCCTGAGGGGTAATAAAGATTCGTCCCTCGTAGCTCTTCGCCACATAGCCATTGGTGTCGGCGATGAGAGCGCAGCCAGTGCTCCCCGCTTTGCACCAGAACCTCTTTGTGCCATTGCGGGTGTCCCCAGGAGGGCAGGGGATGGTGACGGAACCGCGGAGCTCCCCGTGGAGCAACTCGGCCAGCCTCGGTGTGCCCAGGTCTGTGGGGAGAGAGCGGGTGGGCAATGTCATGCACAGCCAGGTGTGGTGGTCCCGTTTGTGCCGGTCAGCAGCTGCTTGCGGTCACACCTGGGGGTTTTTGCCCCTGAGTGCTGAATAGCAAAGGGCAGAAAAACTTGGTACCGCAACGCTGTGTGCCACAACAGCACATGCTGCCCCTGGGGACTGGACCCCCCCTCCCCATTCCAGCTGCCTTACCTTCCGAAACCGTCAGGTTCAGGCTGACATAGAGGTCCCGGTTGGTGCTGCCGATGCCACAGCGGTAGGTCCCCGTGTCGCTGCTCTCCAGCTGTGTCATTGTCACCATGAAGGTGCCGTTCTCTGGGATGTCCTCGAGGGACACCCGGCCCGTGTGGCCTTTTGAGACATAGCCAGTGGTAGAAACGATGGTGTAGCAAATTCCATCACTTGCTCTTTTACACCAGTATTTTCTGTCGTGTTTGTTGGTGGGTGTGATTGAGTAGAAGCACTGGTGAGTGACCGACCCTCCAACTGTGCCTGTCAGAAACCGGGGCCCGTACAAGGTACTCAACACCGGCTCTTTGTGGGGAAAGAAGGAAACAGAAGTTGTTTGTTAGAGACAGGCAGGTCCTCCCCTGGCAAAATCAGCCCCATGCCTTAGGGTCAGCGGGGGGCTAGGAGCAGCACTGATGCGATACCTGGCTCCAAAAGGCCAGTGTTCATTTTGGACACGATAAGTTACTTTCCTTGAGTGCCCCATTACGGGCTGTGCAGGTGGGAAAACCCTCCCTGACCCACCGGAGCAGGGTGTCCGGCTCCTCCGAGGGCAGAGCTCCCACAGCCCTGACCCTCCTGCCCGGAGTGAAGCATCAGGGGCAGCAGTCAACAGCAAACAGCCAGCGGTGACCTTTGGTGTTTGCAGACTGCCCGCTCTGGCAGCTTTCTTCCCCCCGCAGCAGCGTTGCGCAGGTGGCCGCACGAAGCGCAGAGCAGCGGGGTCCTGCCCGGGGCTGAGCCCGTGCCAGCAAGGTTTGACCCGGCCCCACTCTGCAGGTGGGGTTGGCTGCTGTGCGCATGGGGATTTAGCCGGAGCTGCACCCCCGTCCCCTGCACCTCCAGCTTGCCCTTTCTCATGGTGGAGGTAGCTGGAGAGTTTCTTGGCAACTCACCTTGCAGCAAAGCTACAAAGAGAAGGAGAACCTCCATGTCCACCTTCCTCAAATGTTTGCTCAGCAAACTTCCAAATCTCACTTTGGACACTGGATTTTGCTGATGTCTCTGTTACCAAACAGAAGAGAGATTGTGGCAGTGATCTGCCAAGGCTGTCTCTGGTACCCCCTTGACGCAGACCACCCACGTCCCTTGCGGCTCCCACCCTGGGACAGGGCGCAGTGCAAGATAAGAGAATTTTAAAAAGAAAACAAGTGCTCGTAGCACTCCTGCATTAATCCCCTGTTGTTCGGGCACGATGGTCACTAAAGACATTGCTGGTAATGACCGCTCATGGGCAGCCAAAGCTCAGGGACCACGCTGCAGACCCAGCACCGCAGACTGAGACCTGTGCGAGCACTGGCTGAGTGCGGGCACGCACGGAAGGGTTTGAGGACCACGGTGGCATTTGCCAAACCAGCAGCTATGAGCCACAACACCTCACCAGGGCCTGCGCCCAGCCTCCTGCAGCCAGACTTGCAGGCATCAAGCCTTGTTTTTTTCTATATTTCATTTTTTTTCATTATATTTTTTTTTTTCAGTGCAACAAACCATGCTGCAGCTCTCGGGAATGCCAACAGCACTCCTTAAACATCTCCCGCCGAACTGCAATCATCTTTCCTCCCTTTCTATTTTTCTTCCCTGCAACTTTCTGCAGAAAATCTTTGGGCAGATTGCTGCTATCTGTTTTCAGATCTGAATAGAAACGGTGTTTGAGTGTCTCTGATTAGGAAGGGAATTACTTCCTTGTCTGAGTTAAAAATTGACCTCTAATTACTGCGGTTTTATCCCAAAGACTCCCTACTAGAATTCTTTGTTTAAGATTTGCATAACCCCCGCCATGGTTAAAACCTTGATAGGTACAAACCAGGCAATTTATTTCATACTTGTTAACACATTGAGATCACTTCAAAGCGTTTTGGAGATATGAACAAGGAAATGTCGGAAGCACAACGCCATCGTGAGCCTTATTCCCCGTCACGGTGCAGAGCTGAGCCCTGGCCGCCAGCACTGGTGGCAGTGTCTGGGGCTGGATGCCCGCGGGGGCCACGCTTCGGCTGCTGCCCACCCTGGTCCACAGGCAGCAGGACACGAGGGGCTTGGTCCACGCAGTGGCTCTCTCTACGCCTTGCTTTGGGGGTGACGTGCATCGCTCCTGTAGCTGCGACCCCCCCAGCCGTGAGCTCCAGGCTTGCAAACCTGGCTCCCACCCAGCTCTCGGCCTCAGCTCTCGCGCTGCTGGTAGGAAGCGTGGGTCGGGGCAGCAGAAATGGGCTCTTCCCCTTTCAACACAGGCAGAAGCGCTGTGGCGGGGCAGCTTCTCCAATATATACCACTACAGCTGAGCTAGTGCCTTGCTCTTTTCCTTGTTTTGGGGCTGGGGACATGAGGAGAAGTCCTGGCACCCCAAAATTAATGAAAAAGTCTCTGTTTTTGCCAACTAGAGGCCAAAGTTCCATCATTTAGCTGGCCCAGCTGCTGTGATCCTGACGTTCAAGTTAGTATCCGCACAAGACTTTTTTTCCTAAGCAGACGAATTCTGTGCTGGCATGAATGTGCTAAATTCTCCCTGGCATCAGGCCACGAACAACTGAGATGTGAAGTGTCTGCAAGCCCACAGAGTTCCTTGCCTCGCTCGGAGGTGGGTGCCACGCTTGCACAATCACCCAGCTGCAATCTCTAAAGATCAGGGACAATTACTTCACAACCCCCCTCATTCACTTCTCCATTTCCCACCCTGCAGCAACAGGCAGGGCGCTAGCGAAGAGCCTGAGCCGTGCCCTCCAGGACCACCATGAAGGGCTTTCAAGCTGCTAATAAGGAGATTTCACTTTTTCCAGGAGAAAAGCTAGTCCAATTATCTTGGGTAACTTCAGCTGAGCGCCAGCCGTGCTCATTCAGCCCGCAGCACGAGATGTGTGCTGGCGGGGTTATTGACAGCATCCCCTGGCAGTGAGCTGCGTGCGATCTGCAGGTAGGAGATAGCTGGCTGATGTGCGGGCAGCTAGCCCACGTTGCAAATGACTTATGGATTAGATGGAAGCTAAAATAAAGCACCTTCAGTGAGGTCTTTCTCACCTGCCTGTCTGCGCTTGCAGCACTGTCGGGTTACTGGGCTGCTTTTTTTGTGCTCTCTGTGGGGTCTAATTGTGAAAGATCCTCTGTAGGGGGAGTACTGATGTACGCAGGAGAGTGGACTTGGTTTCCTATCGACGACACAGAGCTGCCAGCTAAATTTTAAATCCATTTAATTTCAGGATTTAGGTGAGGAGGTGTTTTGTTTTTAACCAGCAAAATAGGCATTTCTCACCCCAATAACAGAGCAGAAAGTGAAAAGAGAGACGGAGTTATAAATCCTGTAAAAGCAGGCTTTACTGGGACGCATTGATTTTTTTTTTATCCTACCTTCAATTCAGTTCTGTCTTGTGAAAATGTTTATATGCACAGTTTTCTTCACCTGTCTGATTAAGCCACTATCCTGCTACCAACCAAAATAAGCTAGCTGCTGCTACACAATAACTGGACAAAGGGTCTCTCTGGGTGGGTTTGCATAAGAACTTGCCTCATCTACCTCATTTTTGTATGTGTTCTTTGTAAAAAGCCAACAATCTAATTTATAACTTAAAAAAAACACAGTTACACCAGCTTAAAAAAAAAAAACATTTCAGCATAAATGAGTTATGCTACACTTACTGCTATAGAAATAATCACCTTAAATTTCAGATCTGTTGCACATTGTAAGTGAAATCCATCAAAGTGGCACATACAAGTGCTGTCTGATAGCATAATACTCCGCTCAACAGTAAATTAAGGGCAAATCGAGGATCACCCACCTGAGGTCAAGATGCTTCTGCTGCTGGAAATTTTCTCCTGCACTGCACTCCGGTTTGGATTTAGTGTAATGAAGTATCTTGCAGCTCAGATGGTCTCTGCTCTGTTCTTGATGTTAAACTGTTTTTTTAATATAGTGATGTCCAGAGTTAAGAAAAATAGTGTATTTATTTTTTAAAGTCCAGGTATGCCTTGCTGAGCAAAATGACAGCCAAAATACTTCGACAATGGTAGAAATGCCACCAATGTACTGAACATGGAACCTGAAAAATGTTCATTTTTAGCCACCAAGTAAGTGATGTGGGTGACATCATGGAACTAAAATAATGAAGAGGTCAGGAGCAGAAATTGCGAAGTTTGAGAGGAGTTCCCCTGTTTTTCAGTTAACTTGCAAAGATTTAACACCAAACGACTGCTTCTAACTACTAGTAGTGAAATGTGATTGCTCGGAACTGCTTCCAGGCAGAACTTAACATGAAGAACGAACTTTGTGTGTCTTACCTCAAACTTCTGCAGTTTGAATGAACCTGACTGCGTTAACCAGCTCATGCCTGTCTGGTGCTATGCTCTGTATGAATACAGGATAAAAAGCTGTTTTCTGCCCCAATGTTTGTTATAAAATTATCCGAGCAGGAAGAATGTAGCATGTGATGCCCTGTAGATAGAAGTCCCGCCTAACTAACATGTTTATTTGCTTGTTTTTTTGTCTGTTCTTCTTCTTCTTCTTTTTTTTTTCCCCTCTAGTAATTCCTTTGCACTGCGGAGCATACTCAGCTGCCTCTTCCACAAGGACATCGCCTTCATAACCAGCAGAACTGTATTCAGCCTTCACAATTCTATAAAATGTACGTTCAGACTATTTCTTAAGGGGTTGTGGGGTTTGTTTCTTTTGTTTTCTGTGCATTGCTAATCTCTGCTTGCAGGGCTCCATCCCACAGGTTCATCCCATGTCCTCACTTCACTCAGCTAGCCTGAAGAAGTCACCCTGGGAGCTCTGGAAGCGGCCAGAAGCTGGCTCTGGGAGGCTCAGGGCCCTGGTACCCAAGAAGCACAAACCAGCCCAGCTCTCCAGTGCTAAACATTGCTGTCTTTCTGCTGTAATTCCCAGGTAGGCAGCTTCAGTTACAATCAGGTTAATTGAAGAAAATTATATCAGAGCATTGCCACATAGCCTGATTGAACCAAATTGCCAATCAGTGAAGCAGACCAAAGTTGAGAAATCAAAGCAGCATGTCACTAAGGCACAGGGACTCGGGAATACCTTTACGCTCAGTAACTTGTCATTTCGTAGTGATTAACTGCTTTCTAATTTTGCTGTGCTTCAACCATTGCATATTTAAAGTCGGGCAGTCAGTGGGTTGCAGGGCCTCAGGAAATGTGCCATCATTTCTTGCTAAGCCCAGAGCTCTGCGAGGTGCGACCAAAGCCCAAAGGCCTGGTTCACATGGCAGTGGCCATGCTCGTTGCCTTGCAGGGGCTGGAGATGTGGCTAAGGGCTGCTCATTCCCGCACACATGCAATTCCTCTTCCACACTGACCAAGTCATCTTAATCGGCTGAAGCTTGGATGTGGTGGTCGTTATTTCAAAGCTAGGTGTGCATGGTAATGGTTGTGTTATTGCGGGGACTTTGCTCTATTTTTCTATCAAATAAAAATGACGGGTTGAAAAAGTCTCCCTGTGGCAGTTCCGGGAACACCCTGTGCTGGTCCTGCCTCTCTGCGTATCTACAGGGCCTGCAAAATATCACAGTGTGAGAAATAGCATGTGGTTAAGAGCGTCCGCAGTGGGGCTGATAGAAACCACTTACTGGAAAGCTTTGGTCTGCCCCGGTGCAGCGCTGCCAGGGTTCAGAGGTCCGACTCCTGCACTCTTTGTACACAGGCATGCTTTGAAGACTGTGATCATGTTTTGTGTGAGTCAATGTTTGAAGCACTTTGGAATCTCCCTGGATGAACGCGTATCTCTATCAAGTAGTTTTGCTTTCTTTATCATGATATGATTACTTATATTGCAGTAATTTTTGTTGTTTTGTACCAAACCTGTGCAATAACCAGCTCACAATATTGATTGTACTGCAACGATATTGGTCTCTCTAAGGATGTTTTTATTTACCGCATTGTTAGCAAAGCAATCGGATTGCCCTTGTACTAGCAATAAAATGTGATGCATAAAACTGATGATAAGAAACGCCTAAGACTGTTGAATGTTATTTATCCGTGCAGCAGATGTGGCTGAAACGTTCAGCCCACGACAAGCTGCCCTCTCCAGGAATCCCCTGCCATGCCAAAAGGGCAGCTGGAGGGTTGTGGTGCAGCTCCTTCCCTCGGCACCCAGAGACCCCTCTGCAGGTCTGCATTCGAGGG
The DNA here is from genome assembly GCF_964034855.1 of Anser brachyrhynchus. Lineage (NCBI taxonomy): Eukaryota > Metazoa > Chordata > Aves > Anseriformes > Anatidae > Anser > Anser brachyrhynchus. The sequence continues at coordinate 2,148,927 of NC_137720.1, read as the reverse complement.
CTGAGGGAGAAGCAGAGCCGACGCCACCTCTGCGGGGCACAGTGGGATTTGCAAGGGTGAGCTGAGGATGGGAGCTGAGCTGCTTGTCCTTGTCCTTGCCCTGCAGGGAAACCACATTCTGGGCTGAGAGGGTCTCCCACAGCCCGGTCACCCCAGTTGGCCTCACCTGGCTGACAATTTGAGTGAGATTGTGCCTGCCTTAGCTGGTGAGCCCTGCGCAGCAGCAGTGTCCCCCGGGACCCTGCGCACTGCCACCGGGATGGGAGCTGGCACCTGTGGGCAGGCAGCCAAGGCACTGCAGGGGCTGCAGCCTTGGTGCAGAGGCCTGGGCTCAGGAGGGGCACCTGAGGTGTAGATTTGTGCCCCCGGTTCGGGAAGCGCTCGGCGTGCTCAAAGGTTGCTCTCACAATTGTTTTATTGCCTCCGATAAGACAAAGCCTACTTCCACACCACTGTTAATAATTCATCTTTAACTGCGGCGCTGGGTTAACTGCCCCATATTCGGCTTTCATCACCTTTCCCCAAATATTCGTGTGCCCGTGGTGCTGGGAAGGGCCAAGTCCCCTCTGCGGGGCCAGACCCCGGCTCTTGGTGCGGCTCGGAGGGGGCACAGCGGGGAAGGGTCCCCCCTGCCCTCCGCTTCTTGCCCGGGCTGGTGGGGGTTCGGGGGTCGGGGAAGCCCCCGGGGGGAGCGCCTGCTTTGCGCTGCCGGCAGCAAAAAGCCCCGGAGCGCCTCCTGGGGTGCAAATACCTTCGCAGCGCAGCTCAGATGCGGGGAGCGCGTGGGTGCCGGCTGTCCCCGGCCCTGTCCGCCTGTCCCCGGCCCTGTCCGCCTGTCCCCGACCCTGTCCGCCTGTCCCCAGCCCTGTCCGCCTGTCCCCGGCCGTCCCCGGCCGTGCCCGGGCGGGCGGCGCTCCCCGCGGGCGCGCAGTGCCACCGCGCGTCGCTCCGCGGAGCTGCCGCCGCCGCGCCCCGGCGACCCCTTGCCGGCACCGCGGGGAACGGGGCCGGGAGCAAGGGCAAGTCCTGGCGCTCCGCCCGGCCACCTGCCCCTAAAGCCGGCCTAAGGAGCTGCTCTCGGGGCTCCCAGCCCCGCAGGATCGGTGCCGGGAGCGGGGCAGAGCTGCTCCCAGACCGGAACGCGTGGGCAGAAAGCTGCTCTACCTGGCGGTCCTTCTGGATCCATCAGCTGGATCCGGGCCACAGCTGGAAAACGCCTCTTCTAGAGAGTCATTTTTTTGGAAAACAGTTCTTCTAGAGAGTCATTTTTTGTATTTTTATTATTATTATTATTTGGATGCAAATTCCTGACCTCTCTGGGTACGGGGGGGGGGGAACCTGGCTCTGCTTCTGCATTTTGCACAGTCCAGAAAGGGGCACTTCTGTACCTCAGTACAGAAAAGGGAGGGAGGTGTGTGAGCAAAGTGGGGCCGGGCAGGAGGGGTTAAGGCTCCTCTGTTTGCTCCCTGCCTTGTTCAGCCTGAGGGTGTTCAGCACCAGGAGCAGCCGCTGTCGTGGGGTGTCCGTGCTGGGGTGTTGTGTGCTGCCAGCCTGCTGCAGGGGCATGGTGAAATCCATGGGTGACAAAACCTGCTGCCACCGGGTGAGCCACCAGCGCCTGGCATCCCATGGGCTCCTTACAGAAGGTAATGAATGCAGCTTGGGGCTCCTACGTCCTGCAGGGAGTGCTGCAGCCTGTGTGCAGATGGAAACGAGCAGAATCGCTGGGGAACTGGCAGAAAAGAGCAGCCTCTGGGGGATAAGGAGCAGGACTTATGCAATGTTGCAGCAGAATCCCAGCCCCATGGATAGGGGCTGGTTTGCCCCAATAGTGGGAGCTGTCCCCACCCCAGCTGCAGGAGCTGCTGGAGCAGCCACGGCTGTGCCTGCGTTAGGAAGGAGCTCAGCGGGGCGAGATCAAAGGCTGCTGTCGGATGAGCTCTCCCGAGAGGAGCCGGTCGGGCCGGGTAACACGTCCTGAGTCACTCTGAAGAGCAGTGAGGTGGCAGGATATTCTGGGTGGAGGCAGATTGCCTGTGACAGAGATGCTGTGAAGGGGTGCTAACAAGCAGCGCTAGCGCCGAGCTGCTTCCTTGCTCTCCCGGGGTGGGAATGCTCACCTTGCTCTCTGCACAACTCCCCGGGTGTCCCAAGCTGACCCCAGCTTTTGGACAGCTGGGCTCTCCACCTCCTTCAGATAGAAAAGCAAACAGATTCAGCAGCCCTGGAGCAGCGAGGGACATTTTCAGAGCATCACTCCCGAAGCGAGGAACACGCTGTGGCAGGGTGACAGTGACCGGGGGCAGCAAAGGCGGCTGCTTCATGGCCTTGCGGCTTCTCCTATTGCCGAACAAGAGCTGACTTTCAGGCAAGTTACAGGATTTGCTCTTCTGAGCTATGCTTGTGAAGGAAATTTCTCTTCCTTCCTGTAATGAGCACACGATGGCACAACTCAGCACAACTGAGCAGTGGCCCCGTGCCACGCAGATGGGCATCGCGCTGATCCCCGGTGTGTGTTCTCCCAACGAGCAGCTGTGGAGGCTGCTGGCAGCATCTCCGCGCAGCCTGCCTGCACTCAGAGCTGTTACCAATAAATCCCAGCACCCCCTGCTTGTTCTGCAGCGTCCACGGGAGTTAATGATTAAATTCAGGCTAGGGCAGCGCTGTTGAAACAAGTCAGATATGTTATCACTGCGCACAAACCCCTGTGTCAGGAACAATAATGACCCGTTCCGTCTCTTACTGAACTTCAAAGCTGAAGGGTATTTGAAAACAAAGAACAGCTGAAATCTCACAGCAGCGTGTTCACCCACACCGTCCTGCCAAGGGAGATGCAGGGGCTCCCTGGGGCAGAACTGGTGGCTGCTGAGGCAGAGCCAGAGCACAGGCTTTAAGAGCAGGGGTGAGGAACATTGACCTCAGTTGGTTTTAAGATATCAGGTAAATTCACATCGCTGGTAAGTAAAGCAAAACAAACCAAAGCCAGAGAAAAAAGTGTTCATTTTGAAGGAGTCTGCAGTAAAACACTTGAATGCATTTGGTGCAGCTCATCTTTCTGTCCGGCTTTTCTGCAGGTTGCTAGCTCTCCGGCGCTCAGCACCGTGCACAAGGGAACCGCAGTGAGGAGGGTTTGGGGGTACGTGCGCCTGTTTTCTCTGAAACGTCCTTTAGAAACAAAGAACATGAACAAAAACATAATGGAGAGAAATGCAGAGTGTATTTGGCCCAGTTCTGCACTGGGTTCTGCCCAGCTTTGCTGAGCCCCAGGGGAGGTTTGTCACATCCTGACCAGCGCAGGGGGAGCAGGGACAAGGCAGCTTCCTGATACCACCAGAATTTAACAAACCACTTCTCCTGAAAGTGATCTTTGTAACGAAAGATGTATGCAAGAATGCTTTAATTGGGCTAGCAGGTCTTGACAGACTCACATAGACATGGAAATGATATGTCTGAGCCAGTGCGGGACTGATAGTTAAAAAGTGGATAAATAGTCTATGCAAAATGCAAAGCTGAGTGTTTTCTTTGGATCCTTACTAAGATTGTTGCACTGTGTAAACACAGCCTGTATAATCCAGGTATCGAGGGTACATTTGCCAACTCTTTATGTTACATTTTAAATATTACGTTCTCTCTTCATGGCTATTTTTTTGTCTAGGGTCTGCTGTAATTTTGCCTTCCAGACACAAATCAGGAAAATTGTGCCCAGAATTAAATGATACCAAGTCTGCTTTCAGAGGTACCCAGACAAGAGCCCGGGAACCCAGCTGGAGTCTGGCCGAACTTGAACGTGGATTTTGGTTTTGTTCTTTCTTTTCTCCTGCTCATCCCCTGGATACCTGGATAAATCCAAGCACCCACCATGGCTCTGCCAAGTGCTTTTTATCATGTCCTCTTATTGTCTGTGCACACTGTGTCAGTACTTTTAGGTTAAAAATGACCACGTTTCTGTGCAAAGAGCAGCAATCACTGCAGCCCCTCGCACCAGCTGTGCTTGGGCAAGGCTTTGGGCTTGATGGAGGCAGCAGCCGTGGCAGCCAGGCACCTGACCTCAGTGCCCTATAAAAGAGACGAAGGGCTTGGCTCAGGCTCCTTCCAGTCTGCAAATTGGGGCTGTTCTGGCTGCTTGTGCACCAGGTGACAGCGGGGATGCTGCGGGCACTTGGCTGCAGAGCAGCTCGTCCCTGGAGACTGCTGCTGAGCGGCGTGGGCTGGGTCGGAGCAGAGGTAAAGCTTTCCTTTGAGCCTGTGGATTATGGGTTACGTCCGAGCAGGAGAGCTCTGCTCCCTGTGGTCTTTGCTGGCTGGTGTGGAGGGAGAAATCACCTGGGAGGCTGCCAGCATGGGGCTGATGCTGATTCCCAGCCCCACTGCCTGCTCGCAGGGGCTGCAGCTGCCTCCTGGGCTGCAGGAGGAGAGGTTTCCACCCAGTGCTCTGCTCCCGAGGCCCTTGACTTCCAAGTGCAAGTGATTCTCTTTAAAGGAGAAAGCATGGTCTAAATGGAAGAGGAGAAGTTTTGGTTGGCCATCTTAGCAGAAAATTTGCTTTAAAGATTGTATGTTAAACCCGGATGGCCTGGAGTGATGGTCATTTACGGGAGTGATGGTCACTTACAGGAGCTGTGCACGTGGCTCAGTTGGTGTGAAATGCAAACAAAAGGGAATAAATTAAAGCAGCTGCACGGATGAGTGGTGTCCCTTCTCTGAACTCCCAGAGCTGTGCCTCTTCCCAGGGTGAAGTGCTCCTCTTGGCCTTGGGTCCTCTGGGTGTAATCACTCACCCTGGGCCAGCCCTGCCAAAAGCAGGCGTTGCTATGTAATCCTGCGAGCAAAAAATACAGCAATTGACAGGTGAGGTGTGTTTGCAGTCATTAGAAGGGAAGGGAAGGTGTTTGTCCCCGCGGGCTGTGTGACTCCTTGCGCAAGAGCAGCCACTGGCTGCGTGGTGCTGCCCGGAGCTGGCCCTGCTGTGGACACGGGGATGGATCCTGCTGTGGCAGGGAGGGTGCAGCTGCAGCCTGCGGAGCCTTTTGCAACATCTGGGAGTGGTTTTCTCAAGCCAAGCTGTGCTTTCTGCCTCTTGCTCTGGCCAGGGTGGCCCCAGCCCTGTATGCAAGCAGCTGGCTGGGGAGGATGGGGTGGGACAGTCGGGATGCAAGCACCGAAATCATAAAAGCAGAGCATTCCCTTGCTCTTTTTTCCCTTCCCATGGCCAAGTCTACCAATTTGCATGGAGGACACCTTCACTCTGACCCCTGTTACTGTGAGCTGCTTGTGCCCAAGGTGCTGTGCACGGGACCTGCACCCTGCTCAGTTCTCACTGTGAGCAGCTGTAATCCTGCCCGGCCCCTGCAGCATGGCATTTACTGAGCAAAACGCTGAGTTTTCGGTTGGACCTTAGCCCCTGCATCTCCTAACTTCCTCTCTAGGTTTGCATTACTGCTGGCCAGCCTCAAACTAATTAAGCTATTTGCTTAACTACAAACAAGCATTTCCCTGGTTTCGTAAAGTGTAGCTAATCAGATATTTTCTTGCATTCCTTGGATTCCTGATGTGGGTCAGTGCTTTTAATTTGTACTCTTCCCACCACTTGTGCACACCTCTGTTATTTGGGGGTTCAGAAAATGGTGCAGCTCTTGCAGAGGGATGCTTTCCCCTTTCCATGCAAAACCAAAGCTCTGCTTATGCCTGTTGAGAGAGGAATTAGAAACCTGGCTCTGGGTTTTGTGGTATGAGCCTGTTTAGTATTCACAACACTGTCTTTAAAAAGTAATTTTACTGCAAGGTCAGCTAGGAAAACGGTAGAGTGCAACTTTATCTTAATATTGTCAGCAGTTAATTAACATCAGTAAATTGTTTCGTGCAATTGCCTCCACGGGTCAGCCCCTCTTTCCAAAACAAGCCTGCGTTAGTTTGGAAATGAAATTGCCTGTCAGGAACAAAGGCGATTGCTTTCTCAGGCAGAGGCTCTTTCTAAAAGTCCAGCTCTGAAAAAACAAGGTTGCATGAAAGGCTTGTTTTTGGGGGAAGAAAATAAAATGGTCTTTTCAAGCCAAGCTGCTGTTCACGTTGCCACCCGGCTGCTATGGGTCATGTCCCCGCAGAGCCAGGAGGTGACGCAGGTGGGGTGGGACTGTCAGAGCAGGTCCTGTCCCAGCCTGGCAGAGCTTTGTGCCTGCCTGTCCTACTGCAAGCACCGACACAAACCCTTATTTCTGCAGCTCCTGCCTTGTAGCAGGTCCCTGACTGGCTTGGACCTTGTCACGGTGCTGGCTGGGCTGCTCGCACCAGCAAGTCAGGGCACCTCGATGGGTAAAACTCACCGCTCGCCAGAGCTTTGACTGCTACACAAGAGTAAATCTGTACCACATCGTTATTTTACGATCACATAAATTTTATTACAGGAATAAAGCACCTTTGTCATAAAAGGTGCACAGCATAAATCTTGGGTCTCAAGGATGCAGGGAGAGCAGAAAGGGAATGAGATGGCGTTGTCTGATTTGCATCTCTCTGGCTTTGGGCAGCATTTCTGGCTCTGTCACCAAAACACAATCTGTCACTTCTTAACTCTCTTTTCATGATGAACGCTGATGTTTGTGTCTTATTTCTAAGCGGTGTACCCAGGGTTATCAGGGCCGGGTGTGAGCACAGTCACTGTCCGAGGAGCACTGATGCACGTCTCCAGCTCCCGTCAGCCTGGCAGTTCTACATGTGGCAGTTGTGGCTTTGGGGAGGTGTACACATGGGGCAGTTGAGTGCTCAGGCCTTGGAGGCTTTTGATTAATTTACCAAAAAAAAAAAAAACCACCATAAAATCCCAAAGTGAGCAGCAGAGTCCAGCACTTCTCTCCAGAGAGCTTTTATCCAAAGGCAACCCGTGTTAAAACAAGCGAAATCCACAGTTTCCCCACTGTGACAGACCCCAGATGCATTAAAGACATTGTAAGGGATGCACCCCATCCAAGTTCTGACTGCCAGCTTCTTTAAATAACTCACCCCTTGCTATGTACAAAACCTTATGTACAGGTGGCATCGCTGTATTTGGCATGAGCGCAGCTCTGGGGGCAGCGGGACCCAATGTCCCCCCTCCTGAGATGCTGGGCTCACGGCAGCAGGTTCTGATGGCCACATCCCCAAGGAAATCCCCGCGGGGTGAGCCCCTCGTGCCGGGGGTCTCGCTACTCCTTCAGCAGGCCGAGCTTCCTCAGCGCCTCGCGCCGGTGCTCGTCGGTGGCTCCCTTGGGGGAAATCTTGACGCTGACGCAGGAGCGGGGCGGCCGGGGGAAGCTCTGCAGCGGGTGCGATCTGCGCTTGCTGCTCTTCTCCGGCTCGGGGGGCTCCTTCAGAGCCGCGAAGTCCTTCCCCGCCCCGAGCGATGCCGGCCGGGGGCGGCTGCTGCGGAGGAAGCTGGGGGCGAGGCGCTCGATGAAGGACATCTTGCCCAGCGAGCTGCTGCCCTTGGTGGCCGGCTCCTTGGCGCTGGCCATGCAGCTGCCCAGCCCCACGCCGGAGCGCTCCAGGGTGTTGGACTTGAAGTGCATCGCCCGTGCGCCCGGGGCCATGCTCTCCGTCGCCCTGTGCTCGCCGCGGGGAGCAGGGGCAGGGCCGAGGCGGGCGCGGGGCTCCACACGGTCCTGGGGCAGCCCCAGCTTCTCCAGCGCCTCCCGCCTGGCTTTCTCCCGCTCCTTGGGGTCAAGCTGCCCCGAATTCACCTTTTCTGCAGCGGCATCGCTGGCAGAGCCGGGCTGAGAGCCGGCGGGTGCCGGAGGGGGGATTTTCACCTTCTGGCCAGGCTCTGTGGCGAGCAGCACCGGGCTGTTTTTGCTGGTTTTCAGGATAATGTTCGGTGGCAGTTTGCGTGGCTTGGGGGCTGTTGGAGGCCCACGCTTGGCTTCAGGGTCCTGAGGGGCCTCCTGTGGTGCTGGCTGCTCCAGCTGGCCCCGAGGAAGTGCTGTGCTCTCCCTCCCCATCTCCTGGTGTGGTGGCAACGTGAGATCAGGGACAGACGCGTGCTCTGGGGCTGGCCGGGGTGGCACAGCCCGTGTCCAGCTTTCCTCCGTGTTTTCCCACTTGGCATCCAAGCTGCTCCTCCGTGGCTGCTCTTCACGGCTCACCAGGTCATCCTGGAAGGGAGCTGGAGGCGGGATAAGCAGGGGTTTCACCTGGGTTCTTAGGTTGCCTTGGCCAAGCCTGTCCTCCTCAGCCATCTCCTGGGAAGCTTTACCTGGTGGCGCTGGGTCCTCCACGACGTGTACAGCCACTTTGCCATCAGGAACCTGGTTTGCTCTTTGTGCACTTGCTGCAGTGATGCTCCTTGGAAGACTGTAGTAGCCTGGGCTTGGAACAGCTGCTGGAGCTGGGCCGGAGGAGCTCTCGCCACCCCTCTGCTCAGCTGCGCGCTGCTGGCCTGCGCCGGGAGGAGGAGCCCCGTTCTCCAGATCTAGGCAGAGAGGGGAAAAGTCATGCACCTTTCTGCACGTGGACACAGGATATCTTGCTGCTTACAGAACACCCCATGCCTGATTAAACCAGTGCAGTACAACAGGGTACTTGCACCCAGTGTTTACCCTGACCCCAGCTAATGTGCTCTGGCTGTAAAGGTCAGATACTTTGGATTTGACAGAGCACATGTGGTGAGGAGCCTGAACTTGTGCAGGCCTGTTCAGAGCACAGGAAAAGATGCAGTGCTCTTTGCCTTGTTAGATAGCTGCTAGCAGCTCCTGCATGCAACAACTGGGAAAAGGCAGCTGGTGCCCTACCTATGGCTGCCTGAAGCCACCCCTTATCTGTGGAGCGATGGAAACCAGCTGGCTTTGGCTTATGTGAATAAAACTGGGGCCCTGCTCCTTCCCTGCCTGCCAAGGAGGTGCACCCTAGTTGTGGAGTCCCCTGGCACCCCAGGGAGGAGCACGATTCCCAGCTCACCCCGGGCAGCGGCGTCTCTCTTGGGCCGTGGCCTGGGGGGCTCCGCGTAGTCGGTGTCATCGGTGGAAACCCCGCTGTCTGCTTCGGCATCCAGCGAGCCGATGGTTTCTTCCAAGAACATCAAGCACTCTTTCTCTTCCACAGATAAATAGTCATAGCTGTTATCACTCTGAAAAGGAAAAAGGCGGTGTGGATAGGAGATGCAGGTGTACTTCCATTCACAGCCCCAGCAGCTCAGGGGAGACCTGGGGCACGACTCCTGGCCCTGGGACTTGGGCAGCGACTGCTCAGAGATGGGTACTTCGCAGCTGCAGGCAACTAGAGAATGTCCTCTAATGGAGATGGTACTGCAGGGACACTTCTACATCGCCCTACTGCGAGCATCAGAAGGCAGGTTATTCTCATTGTGAAAACTTGGCCTCCGCCTCTCAGTTCTTTGTTTTCCTTTGAAATATGACAGGGCTGGTGCCGTGGGTGGTCTGTACATGCTGACATCTGTACCGACCAGCAGTGCTGAATCCTAGAAATTTGTCTAAACGTCCTAAATACTGAAAGCTTCCTGGGGATGTGGTCCCTCTCCTTGTTCTCCCATTTGTACCCCAGCTTAGAAAGGAGTACAGCAAGATCCTGCTTAATTGTTGTTGCACTTCAAGCATCATGAGATATGATCGCTGTAGAAGTGCCAAGTCAAAAGGCACCACAAGCGATGTATCATCAAACAACCGAAGTGGGGGAACGGATGGAGAGTGCATCAGATCAACCAGCACGGGGGATAAATTGTCCCAGGTGGAGTTGTTTTGCAGAGGCACCTACCCAAGCCCTTTACCATGCAATATTACAACCAGTTTGTCCATCCCTAATAAATTTTAGAGGGTTTGGTTCTGGTTTGCAATATATCAAATGGAAAACCTGTTCGGGACTGAGCTTTGCACTAACACATATCAATTATGCTCCAAGTCAGACAGGATGTAATTAGGCCATCAATCTTGGAATCGGTGTTTGGAGACAAACAAGTTTGAAGAAACAGATAATGAAAAATTGCGCATCTACACCCATCACCCCAGCTCGTCTCTGCCTTAACTCCTAACTCAATCTCTCGTCAGCTGGGGAGGAGTCTCGGTGTCTTTTCCAGGTGAAGCCACCCTTGCTGGAGCCGCTCTGACCCAGTTATCCGGCTGGTCTAATCCTGCGTGGGGGAACCGCCAGGCTCCTCCTGCCCAGTGCCAGGCCAATCTGCCCCTTTGGCAGCTCTTGCAGCTTGGTTTTATTCCTCAAGGGAACCAAGCTGCACTGAGGTCTGCTCCATCGCTGCCACGCAGGCGGGGAGGACTCTGAGCGCTTTGGGGCAGGGATTCCTGGGGCCCTTGTGCTGCCCTTGGCACGGGGCTCCCCAGGCACTGCCACAGCACCTGCAGGGAGTGGTTTTGAGCAGAAATTGGGGAGAGCAGAAATCGGACCCAAACCTCGTGCTGAGAGGGGAGAGCTGTGCCCAGGCTGGGCGCGACGGGGCGACTTACCCGCTGCGAGTGGTTGGAGGCCGTGCTGACCATGCTGTCGCAGCTGTCGGAGTTGCAGCCAGCCATCCCCAGCCCCAGCTCCTTCCCAGGCATGTCACGGGCTGCCGCGGTGTCCGGCGCAGGCTGGGATAGCCCGGCTGGAGCAGAAGAAAGGAGATGTGTTAGGCTGTGAGGCCGCTTGCGGGGCCACAGGGAGCACAGGGGGGCTGCGGGGCTGCTGGGTGCAAAGGTGCTCGTCCTTAGGCTGCTCCCAGAGGGGAGAAGGGAGCAGATGTGGTTTCTGAAAGCATCCTTGGAAATGAAGTTTTCCCAAAAAGAATTAGAAGCGGAGTGAGCCCTGGAGAACCTATCTACATCCTCCTCATGGTGGTGGTGACCACTCGGAGGTGTGGAGAAGGGGTTCCCGAGCGAAGGAAGGAGCTGTAAGGCTGCAGTGAGCATGCACGCTGCCCCACCAGAGCCGAGAAGTGCCGCCAGCAGCCAACCCAAAAGTGCTCTCAAAATTCTGAGCACGTCGGCCCCCGATGCTGCCCCTTACCCCCTGCCTTGCCCTGCTGCGTGCTTCCCTCAGTAGCCACGGAGCTGTCACGGGGGTGCCCGGGTGCGTTTGGGCAGGCGATGGGCAGCAGCGATGTGCTGACACAAGGGGTGCTGGTGCCCCCCGATGTCCCCTGCTGTGCCAGGCACTGTGCCAATACCACACGCAGCCCACCAGCGGTGCTGCCCGAAGGCGGCGGTGCCGAGCTGACTGGGGTTTCTCCCTGCCACGCCACCCCGGGGGTCCCACGCCAGCCGGTTATCTTCACAGGGCGCCCAGCAAAGAGAGCTTCGCTGCCTGGGAGAAAGGCCAAGCAGCCTACAAAAGCCATAATTACAGCCGTAAAGTATTAATCTTCCAAAATTTACCACCACCGCCGCCAATTAGGTGCTTTCTTCACTCGCACCGCCCGTCCTCCAGGAGGGATCTGGGCTGCAGAGGCTGCTGAGAGCAGCAAACAAACGCCCCCCCAGCGCTCCCCATCCCACGCGGGAGCAGACAGAGGAGCTCTTTGTGCCGTAACCTGGCCGTGGCGCACGGGAGCACACTGGTGCTTTTTTTTTTTTTTTTTGGAAGCAGGATCAGGGAATTAGATCTGGCGATAAGCGAGCAGAACTGGCTCCTTGTTAAGAGAGCAGGACCCTGAAAGAATTCCTTTGTAATTGGAATATGCCGCAAAAATCAGATTTCACCACCCACACCCTGAGAGATCCAACGCTTCCACCCAGGAAGAGCCGAGTATTTCAGTCTCACTTCTGCAGTGTTTACTACCCAGCACGCATTTGAGGAAGCAATTTTTTTGGAGCAGCAGCACCCTCGAGTCTCTGAATTCGGATAAACTTATAGTTTTTAGCTGTCAGGAAGCAGGGACGTGGTGTGGGTCTGGGGATTTTCAGGCTTCTGCAGGCTGCGTGGTTTTGCTGTGAACCCAAACATTCGCGATGTGAAATAGAAATCTGCTTCCAAGCACCAAGAGACTACCGCCTGCTCAATTGGGACCCGCAGGATTGCTGCAATGCTCTTCGCTGCTTCCTTCCCCACCGCACAAACCCCAGGGAGCAAAGCAGGCGCAGGGAAGCGAAAGTCCTGCTTGAACTTGACGCCTGCAGCTGGAGCGGCCGCTCGGAGCCAGCGGCACAGCGAGCAGCCCCGAGGGGAAGCAGCAGCCCACGCGGGGGGCTCGGCAGAGCTCATTTCTTGGTGAGGGGCCTGGTCAGCGCATCAAAAGAAATGCCACGAGTGGCCCTCTCTTTCAAAGGATGTTGCGGGAGCAGAGGCTGGCTGCCCCCCACCTCAAGGCCACCCGCAGGCAGGGGCTGCGAAGCCGGCGCCGAGCGCGGGCACCGGGAGGAGGCAAAGTTCAGCACAGAGCACGTCGGGATCTGCGCAGGAACAAGAGGTTCATTTTGCTCTGTGCTGGTTCTCTGAGCAGATTATGGCTCTGACACATTCATCCGACTCAGGAGAGGGAAAAGGGAAACCAGCCCTGAAAAAATCTGTTTTCAGGATTCAGGAGGGTTTTACAGTTCCTTCCTTTCACAAAACAACAGCTCTGCCACAAACTGAAAATGTGACCGAGCCTTTAAATTAAAAGACGTGCTCTTTGAAAAGCTGTTTTTGATGACATATTCTTCCCCCACTAAAAATGTTTTTATAAGAGGTTACTTTTTATCTGAAATAAAAGCTAGTTTGGGCAGCTTTTGCAACAGCTGCCCTAACTGTCCTCTGCAAAGCTTGCTGAGCCCTCAAACTTCAAAGAGGTGCTGGGTAGCAATTAATGCTAATTGCTTTATGTGAAGAGGCCACTTTCTTTTAAGCCCAGAGTTACTACAACTGCTCAATCGCAGCTCTTCAGCAATGTTCAGGAACATCGGTGGGCTTTTTTTGTCCAAGGCAGTGCAGCCCTACCCCGTGCCTTACACCTGCTGGCAGAGGGTCTCATCCTGCCAGCTCCAAACACAAAGAGCAAGGAGGCAATGGCAGCAGATCCCAGTTCCTCCGATTTAAACAAATAAATCGGGTGCATGTCGCAGTTCCCCAAGCTGACTTCGCTGTCCTGAGTACGAGTTTTACCAGTACGGCCGCCAGCAGCCGCTGGGTCTCCCCAGCTCCCCCCCGCTGCCTGCGGGCACCCCGTCCCTTGCCCAGTGCCACCTCGGCGTGACAGCTCCGCCACCCTTCTCCTCCCAAAGCAAAGCAGCCGTGAGGGTGCCCGCAGCCCCCGTGTCCCCCAGGGAAGAGGCGCTCAGCTCCTCACCGCGGCCGCGTTCAGCAGGAAAGGGACAGAGAGCAGAGGGCGAGAAGGAACAGAGATTGTCGGGCTCTTTTACCAGGATGGCTGTCGTCCCGCGGCGCCCAAATCCTTGTCCTGGCCGTGCCTATCCCAGGACCTCTTTGCTTTTCCGTGCTAACCAAACAGGGCCGGGTTACACATTAACTCGCCCTCCCAGCAGAGATAAGGCTGCGCGGGGCTCGCCGGGCACGCGTGGCAGCAGCCAGCTCCTCACCTGCAGCCACGCCAAGCCAAACTCATCCCGAGCGCAGCAAGCTCCTTGCTGCCGGGTGCTGCTGCAGCAGGAGGAGCAGCAGAGCCCGGCTGGGGCTCTTGGGCCCAGCCCAGCCCCGCAGCAGCCCCGTGCTCAGCCCCGCAGAAGCGCGGTGGCTGCGTGCGTCGCAGCCCCGCGGGAGCAGCTCTGCCAGGGCGCAGCGGCCACGCCAGCACCCAGTGCCCGGGAGGGCAGAGCCGGGCGAGCGGCTGCGGGTGCTCGGCACCACCCAGCGCCCTCCCTTCCTGGCTCCGGCTGCCGGCCTCGGCACGGGTTTCGCCGGAGACTCCTTAATCTGACATCCTGTTCTGCCGCATAGTTGCTCGCTGACATCTGGAGGAGTCGCGCGCGCAGCCCTGACCGAAGCGCTTTTGCACCTGGTAATTAAGTCCTGCGCTGGGTGCTGCCGAATGCATTACCTCGCAACAGGTTGATTCTCTTCCGTGGTTTGGGGCATTGGGTCCCTCAGCTCAGGGTTCCCTCGCAGCTCCAAAAGCACGGATTTGTTGCCCAAACCGACGGAGACTCGTGTATCACCAAAGCTATCCCAGGAACCCAACATTTGCCTGCTGCTGCTGCACGCTGTAAGGAAATGCTTGCCAAGATAAAAAGCCATTTTAGAAGGAAAGCTTCACCAGTGCGCTCTATTTGCCTGTTAGAGGATGGGTGAGGAGGCCTGGGCTTGTTCAGCTCGCACAGACAGCTGCGGACCTGCAGCTCCCCCATTGCGGGGGCAGAGCGATACAGAGCCCCTCTGCAGGCTCACCCCCATCTCTCACACTGGAAACATTTCCTTGCAAGGTGCTGTGAGGTAGAGTCCAAAAATAACCAAATATTCAAGCAGAATCCCTGCAGCAAACTCCCATATCTGATACAGCCACCAGATTCATTCACGTTTTCATGCTTTGGTGATTTTTTAGAAAAATATTGTGTCACAACATGTGCCCTGCTACACAGAACAGGGAAGTGGAAACATCAGTTATTTAAAGCTGCGGTAGGATGGATGGAAAGCGATGAGCCAGGAAGCACCGAGATTGCCACCGGCCCTGTCGAGCTGCAGCTGTGCCTGGTTACAAAAGGGCCGGGTGGGTTGAAGAGCAAATCACAGCAAATGGGGGGCTCCTGGGAGCCTCATGCTAGCTCTGCTCTGCTCTGCTCTGCTCTGCTCTGCTCTGCTCTGCTCTGCTCTGCTCTGCTCTGCTCTCCCACCCCAGCCTGCAGCGAAGGTAAGAGATGTGAACGTGTGTGAGTGTGCCCAGAGCTGCAGCAGCGCACTGACTGGTTATTGTAGAGCCGAGTGCCAGGCTTAGTCCAAACGCTGCTGGAAGCGATACCTGCTGTGGTGCTTGGTGGTGCGGCAGTTTAAACAGTCGGGTTCGTGATGGTTTTGTCAAGTTGCGCTTAGTTCTGAGCCTGCTTGTAACAAAGGTGCAAATCAAACGCAGATATTTTCGTATTGTACGTACAGATACAGAGGGCAATGAATAAACACCCCAGGGCAGGGCAAGCATGTTCTGAGAGCATGATGCTGATAGCACTGGGACTTAAAACCTTTGCAATAGGATATGTAGAGCTGCTGCATGAGCTCTGTATAGATCGGGTAAAATGTCCTGATCCATTAAGAGAAGCCTCGAGCTGCTGAGAAAGCTCAGCTGCTGTAAACTGGATGCCCAGAAAGAACCTGGTCTTTCTCTGTGTTCTTCTTCCTCCAATGAACAAAAATAGCTACTACCCAAAATAAAGCATGATTTCATGTCCGTGGTATGAAGCATATGCAAGTAGTCAAGTGATGCAAAGAAAACTCTCTGCAGTGCTACGAAAGGACTTTGGCATGCTGACAGGCCCCTGGTGCCTCACCCTCTGCATAAACAGCAGAGCAGGGGTGATTCAGTCCTGGCGCTGAAGGAAACGCATCCGTACGGCATCGCAGATAAGATACGTGCTAACACAGCCGTGTCTATTTGTCTGTGTAGGACAGCTGAACGCTTCCTTCACACCGAGTTGTATGTACAGTACCATGTATGCTGACAAATCAATTATGAAAAATACTGGGTAATCAATACCTCGTATTACGCAGCAGTTCAGAGCAATAATTGCGTCTTAGTACGGCTGTGAACCAAGCAAGGAGCCCTATTTATTACCCCCATTTTACAGGACAGGGGCAGAGAACTGAGGCCGTCTGTTTCCACAGCTTGGTTAGCATTAACTCTACCTGAGAAACCAGGAGCCAGGTCTCACTGTGTAATACAGCTCCCCAGCATCTTCCCCTAGGCTTTAATTAAAAATAATAGACAAGGACACCACGGTCCTGGACAAGCTAGTTTTGCGAACTCCCCTATTCTTTCATTAGAGAAACCATTCTGGTGCTCAGACTCGGAAAAGTAAAAAAAGCAACCTTGATTTCAGCAAACTTAAAGTCATTTTATTCTGCCCTGTCCAGAGCAGAGCAAAACCTGACGGCAGGTCTAGGGCTGGAGGCATAGCTTCGTTCAAGGCGCAGGCAGACATTTAATTTGTATGATACAGAGCTGTAATTTTCAAAAAAGCAAGCTGAAAACTCTGTGCTCCTCTTATTAACGAGTTTCCCTGCCAGGGGGAGGGCTGCTGGGCTGCACAGCAAAGACAGATGCCTTCATCTGCTCTGTGCCCAGGTCTGAAATCCCAAAAATCCATCGACGCGAGTGTTTCTGCGCTAAAGGCAGTCAGCAGAGACATTCTGCAAAGAATCAGAAGTTTCCTTTATTTGTGCCCGTGCCCTCGCCCCTGCTTCCTCAATCTTAGGCAATGTCATTATTTGCTCTAGGCCAAACGTGGTCAGAACAATGCCTGCTGTGTTCCTGGGCTGGCAGTGCAGTTTGACAAGGGTTTTGTCACCCCACAGCTGATCACGGTCGCTGCACTGTGATACTCCTGAACAGGTCGCTACAAAAACTGGGGTGGGCACACAGGACACGCTTCCAAAAACACCACAAGCAAACCCTGCTGTGAGCACACACGAAGAGATGCAAATGGAGAAACTGCTCCTGTACCATGTCACGAGATGTCCCTTTCCTCTCCCCAGTCGTCCTTCCTACATAACTTTACTCAGAACTCAGGAATCCAATTTCTCTCTCTTCTGCTGTTGTGTGCTTGTCGAGTTGATACGAAAACATTGCGGTCATTATTACAAACCATGTGTAACTTCTGCTCTCAGAGAAAACTATAGGAACATGAGAGACGTTCATGCGCTATCAGCTCTGAGGGTGTGCAACATCCCTCGGGTTTCCCTGGGGTAACAGGCGGCACCCATGCTGTTCTGTTCCCTGCTGCTATGCTGTTACATCCTTTGAAGTCTATGACAAAAATCCATTCCCAAGTCCATTTTCCAAGAGACTATTTCGCTTTAGCGGAGACTTTTTTCCCCTCCCCTGAAAGTAATATAAAGAACTGGGACTTGTTAAAGGCAGGGCAGAGGAGCTGCGACTAGAATCCAAGTTGCAGGGGCACGCAGGCAGCCCAGCAACCCACCTGCTGACAGCTGTGGCTGGGGAATTCAGAGCAGTGCTGATTTCCTCCTGTGCTCGGCCTTTTGGGCAATTGCTTGAAATGGATGTGAATGTCACAAACAGAAAATTCCTCAAGTCTGTCTATTTAATGACTTATACATGTAAATGCGTGAATGACTGGGGAGGTATGTAAAACCTTGAAGAGTTGTTCTTCTTGATGCCTGACAGAGTACACAGAGGAAGTATTTTACTATTAAAAGTAATGTTATTGTTGAACAAGTTGAAAGAGAAGAACGCCTGAGCAGGCTGCGAGGCTGAGTCCCTCTCGATATGACTGCCTCTTAGTGTCAAAGGAAAAAGGGAATGAGACGGGGGAAAGCAGACGTAAATTACTCCACGACTGCATTATATAGGCATGATGGCATTAAAAAACGCACTGGTGAACAAGAGTGAATAGAGCAAAAAAACGAAATTCAAGAACTGAGGCAGAGACTACACTAAACAAGTATGCATGCATCAGTCGTTTATTGGTGCATCAACAATTTCTGCAGTTCAGGGTAGGTGTTTAAGGAAATATATTATTCCAAACGATCCGTACTGATGACACAAAGCAGAATGTTATACCACTGGGTTACATCGGTAAGACTTCTAGAAGCATTTGCTCACACCGCTCACTGCTGCAACGGGAACACGCGCTACCTACATCAGTGAAAGTCCTTGCTCGACATCTGCTAAACGTCGAAACTCGGACAAGGTTTTAAAGTGCTGTTAGGACCACGAGATGTGCATCTCTTCATACAATATAAAATGCTCGTGAAAGGCCACATGATTAGAGTGTGTTAGGCTCTTCTTTAGTTAAAGAAGGAATTTAGTGCTGGTGAAACGGCCAGACTAGCACCAGGAAACTGAAATCTCTATTTAGGCAAAGGTCCATACCTGTTTAGGCCAGTAAAACAGTATTAATAACCCAGCTTTCAGCAAGCCCACTCCCAAAGTAAAAATTTCAGTTTCCAGGGCCCATTTAATTATTGACCTATGTGCTGAAGTATTCAGCAAGGAAATTAGTGCTTGTTTTAAATTTTTATGGGAATAAGTGGTAACAGTAAGGACAAACCCATATCTTGCAGGCTTTCTGGACTGGTGTGGACAGGTGACCCCTTCCTGCCACTACCTGAGCCTGTGCCCCACAACGCATCTGCTCTAAAACATCTGTAACTAAGACCTTGCTGCACAATTAACAACTGTTCAGTGCAAATGTATTAGCGATGTTTAGAAATTGATCCTACTAGTACCAGGATGCCATTTTTGTGACACTTCCATAACTGTATCATTAAGGACAGGTAAATGCTGGTAAAAAGAGATTAAAAAAATCCCTAACTTTCACAATTTTTTTAAAAAAGGGGAGTTGTCCTTTATATGTATTCTGTTCAGGAGAGTTCAGAACTACACAAGGTTTTCCAACTCCACCAATATCCCCTTGTTACTTGTTCTTTGGAACAGTGTGTCAGCCTGTAACAGTATCAGCTTTTACACAGATGAATTACAGCAGTTCAGTTGATATTTTTTTAACCAAAGAGATTTTATTGTCTAGGCAACTAAAGAAAACATCCACGCAGTGATACTGACACATTGCCCTCAAATGGAACTCGCACTCTGTTAGTGGATTTGCTATGCAAATACAATAAAGCAAAGCTAAACACTCTGGATTAAATAAAACTAAGTTTAAATTTAAAAATACTGCAACTGAGAAATATCCCAAAAAATGTTTTTGCACACTTCCAGAAATCCATCCAAGATACAAAGCTAAAAAAAAATCTAAGTGTTGCTCCCAAACATCAACACATTTGCAAACATGGCAGACAATAAATACTTATCTTCCGCTTCTACAGCACTTTTGTTTCAAAGACACCCAAAGATAATCACCTTGTACACCTCTCTGAGGTAGGTATTCTGTCCGTTTTACAGGTGGCAAGTGGTGAGGAACAGCTCCTTGTCCGAGGTGCCTCACCTCTTCAGTGTGAATGCTGAGAACACGATTTAGGATTGATAGTCTCTTGGTCTCATTCCTAGACAGCATTGCATCTCAAGTAGTTAGAACACAGTGTAATCTTCAAGTTCCTTTGAACTGTCAGGTTATTTCCTTAGATTCATAAGCATCAGCTTCTACAGTCTTTTGGTTTTTTTCCTCATGATAGGCAAAGTGGGGTTTAACACTGGAAGCTAAGTGGTTTTCTATCAGAAACTCCCAACAGTGTGAATATCTCCTTTAATGCTGAATTGAAAAGAAACTTGGTCCTCAGTGCTTTTGGCAATTTATCCTTAATTATTCATGACTTGCTATAGCAAAGCACTTACATAATTATGTTCCATTTTCAATAAGACCCCTTCGGTATTTTAAGGTATTTCAACCTCAGCCAAGAACTTCAGTGGAACACGCTTCCTGCAGAAAGTAAGTTTTCGCTGCACCAGGAGTTTAGCTGGATGCCTTACCGAACAGAGGCCTTTAAAGCTAGCTAGACTGATTCCATCAGGAAAGTGGGTTTATTTCTGCCTCAAAATGAAGATGAAGGTTCTTGCTCCCCATTTGTAGAAGTGCAAGAGAGAGAACTCAAAACAGAGCGGCAAAGAATAGAAGGCTAAGAGTATCTTAAAATTCATTAAAAACAAGTACGTATTACAGGCATTAAAAAGAAAATCCCTTTCAGTAATGTGCACCTTTACAGCACCTTTTAAAAGACCTCAAAGCACTTACTGTTAAGCCTCACAACCTCTCTGTGAGGTAAGATTTATTAAACCAATTCCAACCTCCCTGATTCTGAGGAGTACAAGAAGTAGGGCAGTTTACCCAGCTTGTTTTGTTCTGACAATTAAACTGCACCCTTCATTATCGGAATTAGAGTCTTGCTACTGAACAGTCATCAGTGACAAATCAAACGCATTAAGGCAGAATGCAGATGAAGAAACCTTGAGCCTCCCTTCTGGATTAGCACTCTGCCCTTCTAAAAAGGGCAAAACTTCTTACCTGTAAAGAATGAGAACCATACCTTAAAGTGCTAATTTACAGTATTTGGAATCTGCTACAGCTCGGTAACACTGTGGCCGTGAGATCAGCTACACCCAAGCCAAGTCTGTTTGGATGTATTTAACAGATGCAAATTAAGTTACTTCCCTAGCTACTCTATTTCCCTCTTGCCAGAAGTTATTATAAAGAAGAAGCCAAGAATTTCAAGAAACATGCCTATGTTCCGATGCAGTGTAAACACCAAGGGGTTGATAGTTATTTTCCAAGCAACTAAAAACTACCTATGGAGGATTAATAAGTTTATTCAACACTTAATCAACTACTCGTTAATTTTAAGAAGGCTACCTTAAAGCTTAAAGGCCATTTCTCTCTCTAAAGCCATGACTTCACACAAACAATACGTTCTACTTCTGATGGTACCATAGCATAGGGCAGCTTTGGAGATGCTCTTTCCACTAAAAACTGTGCACAATGCGAGCAGTTTCCCCCGCAAGGTCTGCTTGTATGTGCAGAGTCTATTTTTTAGTATAAACAATGCCGATATATGTTTCCCAAACCCTTAGATTAACTTAATTACCCTGAAAACATAATACAGAGAGATTAATCCTGTAACTGAGAGGCTACGTTGTTACGTTAGTGTTGAAGAAGCCCGGTTTTGTATGTCTGCTCAGAGCACACACACAAAGAAAAGATTATTTCAGGAATCAGGTTTTAGCTGCCAGTGTATACCACCTGCCAAAATACTATAAATTAGCATGCGAGAAGATACCTATTTCAAACCAGTTGGCAAAGTCACTAACCACAGCAAACCTGTGCATCTCGGCCATCGTTAAGTTAATGCGCTTTTCAAGCTCTGTGAACGGAATTTTATGATTACATACAGCTTATCTGGACATCCAGAATTTTATTCTGGATCAGTGAGGTAGTAGCTGTACCCATCCTCATGCAGTTGTCACACCTCCCCGAAGTTGGTGTGTCCCGTCTCCTTGGCGTGTTCTCTGGCTTCCATTTGTCCCGTCAGTCCCTTCTGGCACACCATGCAGCGCAGCGTAAAGCGATTCACATCGGTAAACTGCCTCTTCCGTCGGGCTTCATCTGCTAACTCCAAGGCTTGTGCAAGAACAACATCGTCAGTCGTAGAGAAAATGGTCTGGGGAGGAACGTCCGAGTCGGGGATTTTACGCTCAAGGGGATCGTAGTGAATCCCATCGTAAATTAACAGGACCCGCTTGGTGTAACCGGCATCTTCCCCAAAACGGTCAATTCGGACGGTCTGCGTGTCCACCACGCAGATTTCACACTGGTAAAACTTAGATAAAATGGACACTTCGATGGCTCCTCCCCAGGTTTCTTCTCTCCTGATCCAGTCGCAGTACTCCCTGTTGGTTTTCCCTAGCACTGCCTCGCAGTAAGACTCGGGATCGCTCGCTACTATCTGGGCTATGAGGCTGCGCATCTCTGGAGCGCAGCCGGGGTCGTACACACCCCCCTCCACCACATAGTACACACTGGTGAACAGACAGGAGTTATCTGCCGGCACCACTCTCCGCGCCAGCACCGGCACCGCTTCCCTGACCGAGTTGGCCATGGGTCTTTTCGCAACCGCAGGTGGGTCAGCGCCGGGCTTGGACGGGTCCTCCTCGACGATGAGAGTGTCCCCTGTCAGGGAGAGAGGGGAGTTGAGAGGGACGTGCGGGTGGGAGCTAACGATGCTGCCAGGGAGGGAACCCAAAAAGGGGGAGGGGGGGGGGAAGAGGAGCAAAATGATGGGGGGACCCCAAAGGACGGGGGGGGGGGACCCCAAAGGACGGGGGGGGGGGACCCCAAAGGACGGGGGGGGGGGACCCCAAAGGACGGGGGGGGGGACCCCAAAGGACGGGGGGGGGGGACCCCAAAGGACGGGGGGGGGGGACCCCAAAGGACGGGGGGGGGGGACCCCAAAGGACGGGGGGGGGACCCCAAAGCGGCTCGTCACCGCGGCCACTCGCCTCCTCCGCCCCCTCCGAAGCCGCCTCGGCCGCAGCCCGCCCGCCCTCCCCGACCTCGCACCGGCCCCGCGGAGCCGCCCCGGAGGAAGAACAGAGGAGAGGAGACCCCGGCCCGGCCCGCGGAGGCGAGGCGCCGCCGCCCGCCCTCACCCGAGTGGATGCCGAGGTCTCCCAGCCGCCGCTCGCCGTCGCTGAGGTCGAGGCTCCGCGGGGGGAAGCCGAGGAGGAGGCGCTGGGCCGGGGCGGGGACGCCGGTGAGGGCGGCGAGGGCGGCCTGCATGTCGCGGAGGCGGGAGTGGGCGGTGAGGCCGGGCAGCGGCTGGCTGCCGCCCCGGGCCTTGCAGCGCAGCCGCAGCATCGTGCGCGGGGCCGCCCCGCGCCGCCGCCTCCGCCGCCCCGACTGCCCGCCGCTTCCGCTTCCGGCCCGTTTCCCCCGCCCGCTCCCGCGAGATCTCCCTCCGCGCCCCGTCATTGGCCGCGGGGCGCTGCCTGCTCCCGGCCCCGCGCCGAGCAGCGGCCAATCAGGGCGCCGCCATCGCGGGGCCGGCGGGGAGGGGGGCGGTGCGAGCGCGCGCGCGCGGCGGCCGAGCCTCGGTTTGGTCCGCACGGCGGGCCCGCCCCCTCCTTTGTGACGTCACGCGGGGCGCCCTCGCGCCGCCCGCTTGCCGGCGCGCGATTTGCGTGCGATTTGCATGCGATTTGCATGCGATTTGCATGTGGCGCGGCGCGCAGCGGGGCCATGGCGGCGGCGGCAGCGGCGCGGGCGGGCGGCACCGTGCGGGGCAGCAGCGGGGCCCTGCGCGGCGGGGAGAAGCAGTGCTGTGAGTGCGGGGGGGCGCGGGGAAAGGGGGGGGGGGAAGGAAAAAAAGGGGGGAAAAAGGAGAAAAAGGGAGGGGGAAAAAAAAGGGGGGAAAAAGGGAAAGAAAGAAAAAAATAGGGTAAAAAATGAAAAAGGGAAAAATGGGGGGAAAAGGGGAGAAAAATTTCAAAAAAAAAAGGAAAAGGAAAATGGGGGAAAAAGGGGAGAAAAATGGAAAAAAAATAAGGAAAAAGGGGAAAAATGGGGAAGAGAAGGGGAAAAAAAGAAGGAAAAATGGGGGAAAAAAGAAAAAAAAAGGGAAAAAGGAAAAAAGCAGTTTCCCCTCGCTGCGTGTCCCTGGCTGCAGCCCCCCCGGTGCCGCCCGGCCCCTCATTGCCGGCCGCTGCCCCGCGGCTCCGGCTCGGTGCCGGCGTCGCCTCGGTGCCGCCGGCAGGTGCAGCCCTGCACATCGCCTCCTTGGCTGCCGCTGGCGGCGTTAGCAGCGGGGGGCACGGCTGCTGGATGTCCTGCAAGGGTCCGTCCGTCCGTCCATCCATCCATCCGTCCATCTATCCATCCGTCCATCCATCCATGCATCCATCTGCCCATCGGTCGGTGCGCCGAGCCCCCTGCTGATGCGCTGCCCCCCTGCCGTCCCCGCAGCGTGGGCGTCCTACATGACCAACTCGCCCACCCTCATCGTGATGATCGGGCTGCCCGCCCGCGGCAAGACCTACGTCTCCAAGAAGCTCACGCGCTACCTCAACTGGATCGGGGTGCCCACGCGAGGTGAGGGGCTCGGGGGGCTGCGGGTGGCTGGGGGCTGGCGGCCGAGCGCTGCCACCCTCACCGATGTGACTTTTTGTGTGCGAAGTGTTTAATTTAGGGGTGTACCGCCGGGAAGCGGTGAAGTCGTACAAGTCCTATGATTTCTTCAGGCACGATAACAAGGAGGCCATGGAGATCCGCAAGTAAGTCGGGGCGCTGAGCAGGTTGGTGGCGGTCTGGTTACTCTCAGGTGTTCGCAGCCTGTGTGCGTGCACGAAGGAGTGGTTAATGGCCACGAAATTGTGGCAGGAGACAGTGCAGCCCATGCAGGGCTCCTGCCGAAGGGTCTCCTTGGGGGGATTTTGCCACTGACTTCAGGAAAAATAGACAGACACAAAGACTGGGCTCTGAACACCCAGAGGTGCATGAAATGTGAGGCTCTGGGCACCCAGAGGTGCATTAAATGTAATGCTCTGGATGCCCAGAGGTGCATGAAATTCTGGGTACAAATCCCCTGTGGTCTCACCAGGCGTGGATTTGTGCCCTCGGGGTCTCTGGTGGGGGTGGCCTCCTGAGAGCAGCCATGGCGTGGGCTCTGCGGGGAGCCTCAGCTGGCAGAGGGAGCAATGGAAGCGTTCCTAGAGCAGGGATGTGGGCATAGGGAAATGGGAATTTGAACAGGATTCAGCTCTGCAGAGCCCCAGGGACTCGGGAGAAAGCAGGGCTGGGTGCCTCATGCAGGGAGAGAGAAGGAGTTTGGATCTCTCCCCATATCGGTGCCAGAGCGGTGATTCAGAGGACCCGAAATCTGAGTGCCGTACATCTGCTGTGACAGCGTGTTTCTCTCCTGCAGGCGCTGTGCCTTGGTGGCTCTAGAAGATGTGAAAGCTTACCTCCTGGAGGAGTGCGGGCAAATCGCTGTAAGGCTTTTCTCAACTAAACACACCTGTGGGGGTTTATGTCTGTGTTGTTCAGAGCTGCCCAGGGCATTTGGGAACCCAACTGTGATCCCAAATGATTTGAGGCTGGTTTAAAAGTGTAGATAAACTTGCTCATTGCCACTTCTTTTCTGCCAGGTGTTTGATGCGACCAACACGACTCGAGAAAGACGGGACCTGATCTTAAATTTTGCTAAAGAAAACGCTTTCAAGGTAGGGTCCCCGCACTTAACTTGTAATTGGAGTTGCTGTACCAAAGCCGTTACTGCTCCCTCGGGTAATAGCGGTTTGAGATAGAGCTCCTGGTTCTCTGAACCGTATCTCATCGCCTCCCTCCCAGGTGTTCTTCGTGGAGTCCGTCTGTGACGACCCGGAGGTGATTGCTGCCAACATCCTGGTGCGTGCGGCACTTCCAGGCCCAGCTCTCACTGCCCGTAGGAGATCGGTGCAAGGTCACCGGCGGCTTACGGGAACGACGGCAGATTGTTGGCGCGAGAGGTGTGCCCAGCACCAGGGAACTCTGAGTCCCGGTCGGGCTGGCACCGGAGGCGGCTGCGGTGCTGCTTGCGAACATCCCCTCCGCCTCTGCCTGCAGCTGGGCAGTCGGTGCCTCCCTTGGAGGGCAGCCACGGGCCACGGCTCTGCGGTTGTCACCTCGCCGCTGCAGCCCGTGGGAAGCACGGGGAGGGCTGGTGCCTAAAAACGCTCGCGGTCTGGTTTCCTACGTCCCACCTCGCAAATTAGCAGTTAAGGTTTGTAGGCTTACGAAAACTAAAGGTGCAGTTATTTAGCCCGGAAATCAAATGGAGCTGAGAAATGTTTGACCTTGAGCGTGGCTTTATTGTCAAGGGAGGACAGGCAGCGAGCGGCTCGCGGGGACGGGTGGATGGCGAGCCAGCTGTGTTTGTACCGGGGCCAAGCGCTGCAGCGGGCCTCCAGAATCGCCTTTTGTTGCCTTGCCAGGAGCAGGTTTTTCCACAGGGCGGCATGAGACAATGTTTACTTGTTTCAGAAGAGAAGAATAATGTTATTCAGCAGCGCTTTTGCTCCGTGTCGAGTTTGCTTGACTTTCACGGAGTGTCACTGTCTGTTGGCCAGGAAGTGAAAGTTTCCAGCCCTGACTACCCGGAGAGAAACAGGGAGAACGTGATGGATGATTTCCTGAAGAGGATCGAGTGCTACAAGGTCACCTACCAGCCCCTGGATCCCGACGAGTACGACAAGTAAGGAGCAAGGCCCCGGGCTGTGTTTTGTCCTCGCGCTCCGGTGCACGAAGGCGTGAGCTGCTTTGCTTTGTCGCTTTTGTCCTCCGGCTCGAGACGCTGCAGTGCTTGTGCTGAAGCCTCTGCTCTCCCAAAGCGAGGTTGCTCGCGTGAAGGTGATATCCTCGGGCCCCAAGGGATGATTTGAAAGTGATGCTCCTTGTTTAGCACGGCAGTTCAGTGTGTCTCCTGTCTGCTGAGGCAGCCCAGTGGTAGTGCTGATGCCTTTAACACAGGGTAAATAGCTAGATTACACCCGCAGATGCACGTGTGTCATTTTTAAAACCAGTCGTGTGGGTGTTCTTATTTTATGTTGACTCCAGAGATCTTTCCTTCATTAAAGTGATCAATGTGGGACAGCGGTTCCTAGTAAACAGAGTCCAGGATTACATCCAGAGTAAAATCGTCTATTACCTAATGAACATTCATGTCCAGCCGCGTACCATCTACCTTTGCCGACATGGTGAGAGTGAATATAATCTTGTTGGCAAGATTGGTGGGGATTCTGGTCTGTCACCACGAGGGAAGCAGGTACGTTTTTTTGGCAACACCCGGATTGCTGTATGTTTAAAGTGTCGTGCGAACACGGTCCGAGCCTGGCACCTGGCTCTGCGCAGGTACGGCCCCGCGGCGCTGGATCTTGTCGCGGCAGCGGAGGGGTCGGCTGGCCCCGAAACGATGCTTCCTGCGCTCTGCTAACCTCCTCTGGCCTTTTCCAGTTTGCCCAGGCACTGAAGAAGTTCATCGAGGAGCAGGAAATCGTCGACCTGAAGGTTTGGACGAGCCAGCTGAAGAGGACGATCCAGACGGCCGAGTCGCTGGGGGTGACGTACGAGCAGTGGAAGATTCTCAACGAGATCGATGCCGTGAGTGAGGGCACGGGGGGAGCACAACGCTGCCGGCAGCCTTCGGCCTTCCGAGATGGAAAGTGACATTAAAAACAAACCCACTGCAATAAACCTATATCCTGATCATCAGTCGAGCCTTCCAGCCACAGCGACGTATAACGTACTCCAGCCGTTATCGGGAGGCTTAGGATCACTTGCTGCAGGGCTGAAAATGTCTGGAAGTGTTAGACCTTGCTGCAAAGCAGCTGGTGTTGAGAAAGAGAATAACACCGAACATCCCACGCCTCTGTGGCCATGGCTGTAAAACTGTCCTGGGTGGACAAAGGTTAATACTCCCACTCCAGTTCTTTCAGGCAAAAGAAATTGCAAGATTGTTGCTGTGGAAATGAACGCTCATTTTCATCCTTTGCAAACAATTTGCAATAAAAACAAAGCCCACGGCCCTGAAATATCAGCATGTTATCTCAAATTAAAAATGAGGAAACAAGTGGTAATAATTTACAGAACATCTACCGGTTGTGCTGGGTGATTTCTTTGGCATTTCCAGCTCCCTGAATTTACTGGTGCTGTGCTCTCGGGCTGCTTGCTTCTCCTTTCTGCACCTCGTGCTGGGGTCAGGGGGACAGAAACTGCCTTGCTCAGCTCTGGGACTCAGCAGAGTTTGGAGATTTCGATGTTTTCCAGTACTGCAAGCACGTTAGGTGTAGGTGGTTCATCATTTCTAAGCCACCCTCGACCCGTGATGCACAAGCACGGTGTCGATTCTGAAATTTTCATCCCAAAACAGAATTTCTGATACCAGTCCCTTGCTATTTGTGTGCGTATATGTGCTGTATTTTGCTGTGCTTCTGTTGAAACAAGCTGTGTTGTAACAAGTTCTACTTCCTCCAGGGGGTATGTGAAGAAATGACCTACGCAGAAATTGAAGCCAAGTATCCCGACGAGTTTGCCTTGAGGGATCAAGAAAAATACCTTTATCGCTATCCTGGAGGAGAGGTGAAAGCACTTAGGAAAAACAATAAGCTACAGTGTGTGGCCAACAGATGCATGATGTGTGAAGGACTTTGCTTAATTTCAGCTTTCTGTCCCCACTGTTTGTGTTAGGAATTGAAACCATTAGGATCCCCAGATCTCTTTTAGAGGAGAGGTTATTTTGGTGTGTGTAACGTCGGTGTGCTAATGATGCCGTACTAATGGGGCCGCTCGAGTCCTTGACGCTCTCCTCGCCCAGAGGTTTTTGCACTACACTCATGGGCTGAGGCCTGAGGTGTCCCTGTGGAAAACCACCTTGGGCAGAAATGACTGGGGAGGGGGGGGGTACAGAGTCATTTCTGGTTTTACTTCACAACCTTAGTTAAATGTATCGTTGTCATTTTTTTTTATTTTAACAGAGTTATCGGTAATCTGAATCTCGCAGTAACCTGAGGGTTGCTGACATCCATTTCACCTTGTGCTGTTTCCTTTTTTTTCCTCCCTGTATTTACTGGATCACCCACGACTTCTGCAGTTTGTTTTAACTGATATTTTCCTGAATGCGAAGCCGTGCTAATTGCTACTTCTGCTTTCAGCGTATGTTTATAAAACCCCTTGCAAAACTCCTGTTTTGTTTTTTCAGTCCTACCAGGACTTGGTTCAGCGCCTGGAGCCGGTAATTATGGAGCTGGAACGTCAAGGCAACGTCCTCGTTATCTCCCACCAGGCAGTTATGAGGTGCCTCTTGGCTTATTTTCTTGACAAGAGCGCAGGTACAAAAATAAGCGCGTGATGTTAGGGGCTGGCTTCTATTTCTGCTTCCTTTCCAGAGTTTTTGGGAAGGTGGCTTGTAATTGCTGTTTTGATTTTTGCAGCAGAGGAGTTGCTTAAAAAGGAAATAAAAACACTTGTGAAATGCTTTAACCGTTGCATTTCAGCAGAGCTTTGCAGGAACCTCTGCTTGTGATGAGTGCAGGGGCAGAAAGCTGTCTTTTTGATGCCTGCCCTGATGTTTTTCTGCTCAGCCCTTGTTTCTGCAGCTGTTTCAACCAGTCGCCTTTCCAAAATCTCAGTGGGATTAATTTTTAATGTAAGGACACAGTTTTCTGGTACATCAGTAGTCTGTGAGGGCTTGCCAGCAGTCCTGCACCTCTGAGTGGCGCTGATCCAGCGCATGGTGTGCCGGCGACAAGGTGCTGGGTTAAAACTCAGCGAAACTAAAATTCAGTGCAAAACTCTCATCACTGCTCGTCCTTGCTTTGCAAACAGTGAAACGTACCGATCGGCTTGGAGGTGTAAATAGTGGGGGAAAAGTACTATTTAACGTTATTCAGAGCAAGAAAACGATCAGGCAGCCGAAACCCCAGACCCTAAGAGAAATCGAGGTGTTGCTCGAGGGTGCCGGTGGCTGGGGGAACGGAGGGTGCGTGCCCCCGCTCTGTGATGCAGGCCAGAGGTGTGCTCGGCCGCGGCGTTCCTCCGCGCTGCCGTTGGGGCGGGCTCCTCTGGATGGCGGTGTGCGCTGCGTGGCGGCTGGGTGGCTGCGCTGAAATAGCTGTTACTGGAAAGAAAAGGGGATAAGGTGCACGGGTGACGCCTGCCTCTCTCGCAGACGAGCTGCCCTACCTGCGGTGCCCCCTGCACACCATCCTCAAGCTCACCCCGGTTGCGTACGGTACGTGCCTCCTGTTTTTTTTGTTTTGTTTTGTTTTTTTTATTTTTCCCTGGTTTATATGAATCTGATTATGGTATCTGTGTGCAGAAGTAGCAGGACTTGCTCTCAATGCGCCCGGAGATGTTCTGGACACAAAAAGGCACCAAAGAGTGGGAGGTTTTGGGGGGACAGTGGAAGGGGGATGGATGGTTTTGGGGTTTTGTTTATCCACATGGGGATACAAGTGGTCTCCCACGGCTTCTCTCTTAAATAATAACATCCCACTCTGGGCTTTATTTGTCGATGAAGAAGCCTGTTTGTCCCTCACGCCTGGATTTGCCTCTGGGTGCAGTGAGTTAAAAGCAGCTTTGCTGGATAAGCGTGTAGTTCTCTTGGCATGTGGCTGCCTGCAAGGTGTCGCTGTGCTTTTACAGTGAAGGTCAAAGCCAGAGAGTGATTTAAGTGTAAATTCTCTGTTAATTTGGAATGAAATGTTTATGAGTTTTTGGCTGTTGTTTTGTTTATTTTTTTAAACAAGTAACAAACTTACTTCTGCTCACTTTACGTGCTCTTTTTAATACATTTTAAAAAATAGATAATAAATTACAATTCCTCATGTAAACTTCTCTTTCTTTTTGGCAAAGGTTGTAAAGTGGAGACAATTACCCTGAACGTAGAAGCAGTGAACACCCACCGTGACAAACCTTCTCTGAACTCAGTAAGTCCTGGTGCAGAATTTTGGCTTTTGTTTCAGGCAGTCACCAAACACTTGCCTTCTTTGAATACAACCAAAGTGAGACAATAACTTCTTAAACTCTTAAGGTTCTTAAATACCTGCTAGAAGAGGCTGGCTGCTTTCAATGACCAGAAAGACTTTCTTCAGAAGTAGTCCCCAGAAGTAGGACTAATGGTTGGTAGAATTGCACGTGCTTCCCAAACAAGAGGGAGATATTTGTAAGAATTGTTCTAGGGAGCAGAATGGAGAAACTGAAGTCACTTTGGTCAGGATGTACTTTTTAAATTCCAGGTCTTGTTCTCAGTTTTTTATGAAGTGTTTGTTGACGCTTGCTTGTGTTGATTGCAGTAATTCCAAAAAGACATGTCAGAGTATTTAAAATTAATTCTTCTTGCTGTCTTCATCAGCTTTGTCTCCTTCAGAAAGCCACGGGTGGCGTCAGGCTGGGCACGGAGGCTGGGCTGGTGCCTTGGGGTGGCTTTTGGTGGGGTTGGCAGCCCCCAGGACAGGGTTGCTGCTGTGCATGCCAGTGGAAAGCACAGGATTCATCCCTCGGTTTGCGATGATGTGTGTGGATTGCTGAGAGATGCGGGGATCTTTCTTTGCCCTTGTCTCTGCAGGTCTGACCTGCATTTTACAGGCTTTCTGTGCAAGTTAAGGCTGTGCTGCTACTAAGCTTGTATGTGTGTACCAAAGCGTAGGGAGCAGGAGCTGAGGTCCGTGCTACCTCCCATGTTCTGTGGATCTTCTTGCAGCAGCAGTGGGAACGTGCACTGCTTCCAGCCCAGTCAGTAGCTGGTTTTGTTTAGGAAGCCCTGCTTTGCAGTGACTCAGGCAACCGTTCAGCTATCTACCTGGCTCAGCAAAGCTCTGAAGTATGTGCCAAATCTGTGGAGTTACTGTTGGTTTTGGTGCTCGCTTTTGCAGGCGTGGTTCTGTTTTGCAGAGGGACTAAGCTCGGAGCACCCGCAGGCTTTGCTCCCCGGTTAAACACCACAAACCAACTCGCTGCTATGAGTAGATCTGATCTAATTGATCACGTTTTGCGTTCTTTTGGTGCATTTAGGCTTTTTGCTGCCTCTTGTCATTGTAGGAGGTTTTATAAAGATCTCTAAAGGTGAAAAGTTATTTGCCGGTTGCCTCGAATACAGTTATTTTTGTGTCCTGGCATAAAAAGGGCAGAGCCAGGAGCTCCTCTATGCTGAGGGAATCCTAAACAATAGGTGGAAAACCTGGAAAATGCATCTCTAGTTGGAGGGCTTGCAGAGCTAAGATGCCAAATGCTAAATGAGGATGTTCAGCAAGATTTTTGTGGCTGGTCCCTTTCTGGTGGTGCCTAGTCAGGCATTTATTGCTTAGCTACTTCTGTGTGATTCCCACATTGCAGTCGTTGGTGCCCGCTCGGAGGAGTCGGAGGCTGTTCCTGGTGGTTTGTGCTTACTTTGGAGCACAGCTGCTTTGAGACCAGAAGTACAAATAAGGGAAGTTTTGTACTTGATTTTTTTTCTGAAGTTGATGGTAAAAATAAGTAAGCAAAAAATAAAGAATCCCAGAGAGAAGTAAAACTGCTGAAAAAGCAGACTGCTAGCAGACTTTGGGCTTGACCAGCCAACAAAGAGGTCATTTCCTACCACGCGCCCGGTGCTGTTCGGCCACTGTCTGCACGTGGCAGTGGCTGGAGGCTCTCAGGTGCCTGCAGGTGTGTGATGTGGTTGTAAACTCTGCTTCCACTTTTCCATGCCTCGCAACATCCTCTGTCTCTGCTCAGAACAACCTTCCCACCAGCCAAAGCCCGGTGAGGATGAGAAGGAGCAGCCTCACCCCGCGGGCCAGCGCAGACACAGAGCAGCGCCCACGGCATCACAGCGTTGGGAGCAAGCCCCTCGACCCGCTGGGGCCCTTCCCCTTCCTGGAAGCTCGAGGTGGATCTGGTCGGCCGCGGCTGCCAGCCGGTGTCCAGGTGGTACCTTGCCTCTGCTACCCCTCCCCGGCCACCCCGCGTGCCGCCGCTGTCACCCCGCCATGGCACTGGTCCTGGCTGCAATCCCCTGCTGGGGTCTGGGATGCTGCCACTGATGCACTCAAAAATCGTGCTGGATTAGGTGCCCTGTTTAAAATAATAATAATAATAATAATAAATCACCCCACTAAACTAGAATTGTGGTGCCAGAGGGTTACAAAATTAGGCTCCATGCAGGCGAGTTCCCATCAGTACCACAGGGTTTTTGTAGGGTGGTTGGTTCTGGGTAACGTCTTGCTTTTTGTAGGGTGGTTGGTTCTGGGTAACATCTTGCTTTCCAGCAAAAACTTGCCTGGGAAGAGTTACAGATACTTTCTCTGTCCAGGTGTGGTAGTGCCTAACAGTGACAGCCGAGCATTGCTCTAGCTGTGGCACAGCAGGTCAGGAAGGCTTTGTGTTTGTGGTGATGGAGCCCATTTTCCTACAGATCCCATCAGTAGGTGGTTGAGCAAAGTTTGGGCTTCTGGTGTTTGGGTGCTGCTTGGTTTTTGGCAGCTGGCTTTTCTTTTGGCTTGAAAGAACGATAGAGTTGTAGAATATCCTGAGATGGAGGGGAGCCATGAGGATCATCGAGTCCAGCTCCTGGGCCAACACGTAGGGCCTCATCAGGATTGTGTGTGAAGCCCTGTTTGCTTCTTTGCTCGTTAAAAATCATCTCTCTTTGCTAAGTTAGGAGTTTTTGTGTGCCTGGAAGGCAGAACAGGCTGCACGCTGCCTCCCATCATGAGGCAGAGGAGGCATGAGGGGCTCCTGGCTGGGATCCTCGTGTGGTTGGTTCCCCTCAGTGCAGCCTGAGAGCTCCTTTCAGCAGGACAGCCTGGGGTGGCTCTTTTGTAAGAATGTTAATTTTATTTTTAAGATAACAACGGAGAACAATTTTTATCTTGGATACTTTTCAGCTCGATGTTTTCCAAGCTATTCAGTGAGCCCTGCTTCTTGTTCTTCCTATTAGTAGAGTAAGTGGTCAGAGGGAAAGGGGCCATGCGCAGGTGAACACTGCTGGTGCTTTCACACATGGCAAACGTCAGCACGAGGCTTGGACATCTCCAGAGACCTGGGCTCCAGTGGGACTGGATCAGACAGGGCTGCTGGTGTTTGCATTAGGAGTGAGTTTGGCCCATAGCTGTTATCTGATGAATCGCAGCGGGAGAGGACCATGGCTTCCTGGGGTCCCAGGTGCTCTGAATTTGTTGGGGCAGTGAGCAATGAGCAGCTGCTAGCCCAGTTTAGCAGCCATTAGCCCAGTTTAGCAGCCGTTAGCCCCACTTGTCGTCAGCACCATGGGTCAGTCGTCCCGTTCCTGGCCCCAGACTGCAGGAGGGGTCAGTGCAGAGCCTGCATCCAGCATTTGTGGGTCACGGGAGGCAGAAGTGGGCAAGTCTGTGCTGGCTCTGTGTGCTCCGTGCTGCTTCTGAAGCCTCCCAGAGCTCAGGTTCCTTGGAGGTCTCTGCAGCTGCTCCTGCCCTGGCTGTCCGCTGTTGGCAGTCGTACCGCTTGTAATCATAACGCAGCGTTGAAAACTTTGGAGCGTTTCAAAGCCGCCTGGAGTCGGTGTGGGTGGGGATTGGGAGTGCTGTTCTGAACCTCTCACCTGAACGGAGCCGCTCGAGGAGCCGCAGCAGGCGGCGTGCATGGCTTGTAGCAGCGGCTGTCACACCAGGCCGCGGCGACCTCCCTGCCCTGAGACCCTTGGGTTGCTTCACTTCATTCCTCACCTGCTTCAGTGCCATTCCTATTGCTGCTAAACCGTCTCGAAAATGCACTACGAGCTCTCCTGTGCTGTTTCTTTTTCCTTTGCAGCCTCCAGTGGGAAATGCTTGCCTGTGAGTACCACTGACAGCAGCTTGTGTGTTGTGGTTAGTAAGTAGGCCTTCCCCTGACTCTAGGTGCATGGACACCGCTTTGGGGAAAGGCGACTGCTCGGGGCAGAAGGAGGTCTTGCTGTGTAAAAATCCCTCACTGAGGGGGGACCACTGCTCTGCAGGGCTCCCGCTGGTGCACGTGCATGGCCCCCAGAGCAGGATGCTGGAGCTTGCTCTGGGCACCCCGAGTCCCGTCCACGACCTGTCCCCGCTGTCAGCCTTGGGGCGCTGCCGTAACAGGGCCTTGCAGGAGGCATCTGATGGCAGTCTGCGCTGGGTGCTGCATGCCTGTGTCTCAAAGCGAGCCGCGTGGGAAGGGGGCTCTGATTTGTGTTGTGGGGAGCACGCTTGGAAAGCAGCTTCGTGAATGGGCCTTGCTGTGCTGGTGGCATCGCCACCGCCTCCTCGCTGTCACGGCCCCACGGGGGCACCTTTGGGGTGAGCAGGGCAGGGCTGGCTGTCTCCCACCACAAAGGGAGGATGTTCTCTTGTCTGTCGCCCCTCTCCAGAGAGCCAGCAGCCAGCATCACCCAGGAGACCTCGGGCTCGCTCTCGGCCTCCGAGTGAGGCGGGCGGAGGAGACGTTTGCTGCTGCCGCGCTGAGGCCGGGGGTGCCCTCGCCCCGCTGCGCACCCGCTGGCCTCGAGGCCGTCCCTCGGTGCGACCCCTCGCTGGGCTTAGCAGACGCTTCTCCTCATGCAGGACGTGCAGCGTTGATGTTTCTGTCTTGTAGAAGTTTTGTCGCCGTTTAGTTTTGTGGACCTGACTGTACAGCGTGCTATTTCCCCATGGGATGGCTCTGGGCAGGCGCCGTGCCTGGCTTCCCGGCACAGTGCCACGCTGCTCCCCGTGTGATCGGGATACCAGCCTGCTTTTACTTGTCCTTGGAAGTGTTGTGGCCCTGGGAGGCTTTGGGCTTTGCACCTGTGCTGCTGCGAAGGCGGATGTTGGGTGTTGCTGCTCTGGGGCTACCGGGAAATCCTCTTGCCTGCTGGTGCATTGCCTTCAAATTTAGAGAAGAACTGAATTTAGTGTAAAGAAAGTAAAGTGGTAGCCAGTCCCATTTCCTGGCAAATCAAGAAAAGAAGATTAAGGTTTGGCTGGGAGGTTGTGCCTGGGTTTTGCCCGGAGGCTGGGTGAACCCAGGCACAGTTTCTGCTGAAATGGAGGGAGAAAGGTTTCTGCCTGGGTGGTGTTCCTCCACGTCTCAGCACCCCTGCTGGAATGCATTTGGCCATTTGGATGAACAGATTTTGGTTTTGTCAAAAGTCTGATTTTGCACTTTATCCTCAAAGTGAAGCTCTTCCAACTTTTCTTCAATGATACTCCCCTGCCTTTCCGCACAGCCAGTAATTGTACGCATTTCTTGGGAGAAAAAGGGCCAATTTTGATCTGGCAATTGATCTTAAATGTGTCTTTCCTGTTCCCTGGCTTTATGGCGTCCTTAATAATGCTGCAGAGGAGCTGTCTTAATGATGAAGCAGCAGGACTGTCCTGCCAAAGCTGCAGAAGCGCACAAAACGTCAGCTCAGGTGTTGGGGTGGCGCCTCGCACGGTGCTGGGGCTTTCCCTGGAATTGTCCAGCGGGTCACGATGTGAGCACTGGGACCTTCCTCCTGACCCTGCCTGTCTCCACAGGTTTCAGAGTTAATGGTGAAGATGGGGGGAAAAGCAGAAAGAACCTGGCATGGGGGAGCCTGCAATAAGTCTGATAAGTCATCAGATTGTTCCTATGCTTAGGAACTTAGAATCAAATAAGAGAAAACATGTCCACAGGCTAAAAGTTGAGCCTTACTGACCTGTTCAGCTTTGCCTTTATACTCTGAACCGAAAGGAGCCGTGTTTAGAAAATGAATGTATATGCCAGCTTTGAAAAATCACTTTTCTAACTCTGTGCTTCAAGTGTTTGTTTTCCCTTTGTTTAAAAAAAAAAAAGATTCCTTGGAAGGGAGCTTGGTCCAACTTCCTTGATTCCTGTACAAATTCTGTCTTTATCTTGGTGTTCTGCTTGAGAAAACAACATGTGAGCAGGTCTTGTGGATTAACTCTATCTGATGATGGTTTTCGGTGTTGCTGTCAACTGTTCAGATTTTTATTTTTTTTCCAATTGCAAATGGAAAGAATGTAGGGTCTGAGTTTCCTGGATGCTGGATCAAAATGTTGATGGTTATTGTTAATTGTCAGCGTGATAGCTGTGCTGTTTCTTTATTGCAAAACAGCTCTGAGACAAACTGTACATACCGATTGACACATCCATTGCAGTCTCCAAAAACGCTGCAGCCGAGCAGAGCGGGCACTGAGCGTTGTGGCTCAGGTCCCTTGAGATCATTTGCTTTGCTCCAAGCCATTGAATGAGCAGCAGCTGCTTTAGGCCGTCCTGGCTGCCGGGTTTTAATCTACGTGCTTGTGCATTTGTAAATATCTAACTCGCTTGTACTGACACGAGTGTGTTCTTGTCTTCTCTCCGACCCTCAGGGAGGCAGTGGAAGGCATTTTATCAGAACTAGAAGTATTTATCATGGCTAATATGCAAGGGTATTACTGTAATGTTTCTTACATCTGTCCTGGAAGTGTAATTTCCTGTGGAGAAGGTGAATAAAACCGAGTAACCTCCAGTACCAAGTGGCTTCGTTATTGCCTGCCTTCCTGCGAGACCCTCGCTGAACCGCAGCCTGCCTGGTCTCGGGGCTGGGAAGAGGCAGCACACGGAGCTCTGCGGGGGGCTGCAGGGCGATGTGAAGTGGGAAAGCAACACAGGAGAGATTATTTACTCGGGGACAAGTGAATGAGTAAACCCTCGGGTAGATCTGCCAGGTAGCCCAGCCGTGTGGAGCTGCCGGACTGCTGCAAAGTGCCTGTGTCCGTCCTGGGCTCTGTCCCAGGATTTACCATGCCCTGCTTTAGCCGTGTTATAACCCGTACCCCTTCTCTCTTATTCGCAGAGGATGGCTGGTTTAGCCATGTAGAAGCCGGTGGCTTCACCTCGAAGGCAGCCGGGACGTCGGTGGCCGGGAGGAGCGCGGCGCGGGGAGCCCTGAGCCGGCGGCACCGCGGGGAGCACAGTGAGCCCTGGGCGCTCCGGCCAGCAGTGTCCTCGCTCGTGTGCTTCGCAGCCTCTGTGTCCTGTCCTTCCGAATGCCGAAATGTCTACCAGTGACACTGGAGAGATTTTTATCACAAAGATTTTTAAACCGCTTTTAATGTGCATGTGTGTGCGTGAGCGAGCGCGTCCCCGAGCCTGTTGCGAGAGGTGCGTGCTGCTCGGCCCCGCGGGGGTCGGGGTCATCCCCTGCACCTCTCCTCCCGTCGGATGGCGTGAGTATCTGCAGCGTGTGCGAGGACGAAGCTGTTTTCTGCACATTTCTGTACTTGCTGAAGTAGCTTTTATTGGAAGATGTTCTCAGCATGCCTAATCCCATTTAACTTTGCTTTCGTGGCTGCTGATTTGGATCCCCAGACCTGAGCCTCTTTCTTTGGTTTGGGAAGGGTTTTTTTGCACGTGGCAGTGCAGAAGGTGTGCATGGGGTTGGCTGATCCCAGGAGAAGCCCCCTATGGGGGGACAGAAGTGCCCAGTGCCCTCTGCGAACAGCCGAGCTGCCAGTGCTGCTGCTCCTGCTGCAAGGCTTGCCCTGTCTGCCTTTCTCCTGGGCTCTGTGGATGCTTTTCTCTCTTGCAACAGAAAATCCTCGCTCTGCCCTGCACTGTCTTGCTCCTGCATTCCACATTTAACGTCCTGTTCCTTTTACCTTAGCCAGAACCTCTCAAAATAAGCTCGGATGTTTGTCCCTGCGTGCTCGCACACGAGCAGTGCATCCACAGGGCTTGGATTGTAGACAGAGGTTGAGTAACATTAATTCTGCAGAACATTTCCTATTTCTCAAGTTACTGTTGTTTTCAGAGGCTATGGGTGAGGTGAAGAGGAGCAGCGAGGAGGTACAGTTGTCTCTTGTACCAAGTTTTAGGCCCTCAACACATTTCTGAACTTGCATACCATTAAGCTGTGAAAGTTACTGCTGTTTAATGCTGCCTTTCAGAGAGTTTAAGCTCTTTTAGTACTTAGGACATGGTGCAACTCCTGCGGCGCTGGCTGCCAGTTGCTGGAGCACCCTGCCGAGCTGGGGGGCAAGCGACCCCCCGGATGTTCAGTTTTGTCCCACGAGCCTTGACTTGTGTTTTGCCAAACTCCATTTGTCTCACTCCTACTGTTTTCAGACTCCTACAGTCTTTTACAACAAAGACAAAACTGTCAGGCTTGCAGTCCCAAGGTTAGGTGAAGAAACGAGCGTTTAGGTACAAGCAGGAGGCTGTCACGGACCTGCTGCTTCCAGTAACTCCAGGATCTGTGTGAGCAACCTCTGGGACCCAGGCCGCTTATTTTAAAGGCGTAAATAAATGCCAGGCACACCCCATCTGAGCCCCAGAAATGCAGGCTTTCTCTGCCCTTGCTGCCACGGAGCTCAGCAGCCCAAAGCCTGAGGTTTACCTGGGGATTTTGAGAGCTCAGAGCCAGTTGTTTTAAACATTCCCTGAGCTTTAATTCTCTAAAGCTGAGATAGAGAGGGCCACGGTTACGGTGCTTAGAAATAAACCAGAAAAAAGGGAAGGAGGGAAAAGGGGGGAAAAAAATGAAGGAAGAGGTTTATAGCCTATATAGCATAGCAGTGCTCGCTTGTGCTTTCTGCCCCTTCCTGCAGTAATCCTGTAAACGCACAAAGTGGCGCCGGGACAGGCTGCCTGCCTCTACAAACCTGCTGCACGGGAAGAGCCCGTGGAAACGCACTGTGAGATGTTAACGCACAACATGCTGTCATGACCTTACACGGCGATAAGGAGTTAATTCTGTTTGTATCAGTGAGTGGCTAATGGCTGTACCGAGACAGATGTCTCTTTTTACCTGCCAGAACTCACCAATGTAGCTGCTAATACATTGGCAGTCATAACTTTTAAATCACTGCTAAAAATCAGGATGGAGCCTCCCAGACCCACCTGCAGGAGTCAGGATGCGAGCCTCAGTGTTTTAAAGCCTAATTATAGCTTCTCCTCCTGCTTTTTAACTTGTAAAAGGTGTAAATATGTGTGTCTGTAAAGCAGGGCATTAGAAAATTTTGTGGAGACCATGTACGGGTGATGCTAGCGAGCGCATGCCTCTCCCCATGCCCAAACGGCCGGGTGGGTGCCAGGTATTTCCTTGAAACCACCTGATTCCCTTGGCACTATTCACGCAAATACCCCAGAATAAACAAAGATTGCACAATTTACATGAATTTAAGATTAGCAGGGGCTTGTGCTGTTGGTCATAGCAGAGCCGTTGTGTTAGGCTGAGCAGATCCAAGCCCTGTTCAAAGCACTCCGGTAGTTCACAAAGGGCTGAGTGTAGGTGTGTGGAAGTGGACTTGTCTGCTTCGTGAGCGTTGCACCAAGACTAGATCTCGGTGATTCTGTGATCTTTCTGTATTTCCCTGTCTTTCTCCATCCATGTTCAGTGTCAGAGG
The DNA here is from genome assembly GCF_964034855.1 of Anser brachyrhynchus. Lineage (NCBI taxonomy): Eukaryota > Metazoa > Chordata > Aves > Anseriformes > Anatidae > Anser > Anser brachyrhynchus. Next base: position 2,109,557 of record NC_137720.1, on the reverse strand, counting down.
TGCAGTGAGCACTGCCGCAGTGAATGCCGTCCCTGCGGTCTGGGCGCTTGCTGTCACAGCAGCGTTACGTCCTGGTTTAGAGAAAAATGTCATCACTCATGCAAAAATCTGTTCAATTTCTGCTGCCAGCGGGGCTGGGGCCCTGCCCTGTGCTGGTCTCGGGGTGCTGGCAGCGCTGCGCCTCGCTGCTGCTGCATCGCTGAGCGCCGCTCGCAAGCTGCATCTCTGCGTGGCGTGCATGGCGAGGTGAACGTTACGTGTTTACGTGCTATTTTGTTATGTTACTGCTTTCTAATGATTTTTTTTTTAGCTTTTTAGGAGAAAAAAAAGCAATGTATGCAAACTTGTGCTGTGTGTTGTGTATTCTTTGCATTTATGCATAAATATCCCATGGGCATTTATTTACAATAAAGAGATTAAAAAAAAAAAAACAAAACTGCTTCCTCTTGTGTTCCACTAATATTTGCTGTAACTACCTGTAGTGTGCTGGTTTGGGGAGATAGCACCGAATTCAGGAATTCTGTGGGAAGCATTTGAAGGAAGAGGCCGTGCAGGGAGCAAGGTGCCCTCAGGTCTTGGGAGCAGGAGAGGTGGGTTGGGAGCAGTGAATGCTGTACCCTGGAACTGCTGCTGCTGCCAGCCCACTTTCCTAAATAACCAATTTTAAGTGTTTTTTAAATTATTTTTATTTTCTTTATTTTTTTATTGGATCAACTGAAATTCACATTTTCAGGTTTCTTATGGAGGTGTTATGGTAAGAACATATTTTTCCATTTTTTATTCCTTAAAACACATCTGTCTTCCATCAGGAAGTTAACTGGTGTTATGAATCTCTGATTTCCAACCTCTGCAGCTGGAAGCCAGCCTGTCCAGCCATCCGGTCCCTCCACCTGCGTGCTCACCTTCCCCATCATTTGGAAGGTCCCTGAGCAGGCTGCGTTGTAGGATAACCCCAATTTCCTGCTCTGCTCCTGTCTGAGAGCAGAAATCCAGAGTGTGAGGACACGCTTTAGAGGGAAGGTCTGTCCCCCAGGTAGCCGTCTGTTTTTTACAGCTGTGTTGTTAACGGTGCTCATTCTCTTGCAATCCTATTTCCATTTTACAAGAGTTTCATAACTTAGTAATTTGATTTTATAAGAGTTTCATAATTTTACCCTTTAGTTTTAGCCAAAGCCTGAAGAGCAGCAGCAGCAATGTGGTGTGTCATGGATGTGGTCAAGGAAAAAACCTTTTATCCTGCTTACCCTGACCGTGCCTCGGAGCAGGAGGTGCCTCAGGTGCTGCCGTGCCCTGCCTGGTGCTCGCGGCGACTCGGAGCCCCCGGGGAGGTGACGGGCACGGGGCCGCTGAGCTTTCGGCACGCACGGGTGGGCTTGTTCTGAGCCGTCCAGGAGAAATAAATCAGGCAGGCCTGTGTTTGGGTTTGAGATTAACTGGGTTCTTGTAAACGGTTATTGGAAGTAACTGCGTGCTCGGGGCACACGGCATGAACAAGCCTGAGCTTGTGGCATGCGGGATGGCAGCGTTTTGGTGGGTTTTAGAGTCAAATCTGCTTTGTGTTACGGCCTGGGCTCAGGAGAAAGTCAGGAAGGTAACATATCCCACTGAAAGGGGATGCAGTAAATTTTTTTGGGGAAAAAAAAAAAGCTCAGATCTGAGTGAACAAACCACTAAGTGCGAGAAAAACAATGCAGGGTAACAGGGCCACTGTGGAGTTTGCGGTGGCAATTCAATCCTGAACGAAACCATGCAGCCAAAGTGCAAAAAGAGCAAATGGTTGTGGCCTCTGCCAAAACTGTTACTGGAAAACGGGCTGGCAGCGGGGCTCAGGTGCTTCCCATCGCTGACCTGGGCATTCCCTGGGGCCCTGAGCGCTGCTGAGCCCTGCGCTGGCTCTTCGGCCACCATGACTTCAGTGGGATGAGAGTGGGTTGAGGAAACCCTAATTCCGAGGCTGGCCATGAGGCTTTTGGGTCAGGAGACACGAGCTGTGGTGGAGCTGATGTGAGCCTCTCGAGGAGGCCGTGGAGCGGTGCCAGGCTCTGGGTGCCTTCACCTCCAGATCATTTCAGCACAGCGCTGGCAGCTCGGCGCAGAAAGCAAACGATTTCACCATCCGAGTGGGCTGCGTTCAGCTTCCTACAGTGTTTCGTTTTGTAGGCTGGACAAACGACTTCCTTCTTGCTTGGAAGAGTTAATAATTTATAGGCGAGCTGGTACAAGCCCGGTGTCTGCAGAGCTCGGCCCCGGCTGCGTGCGGCCGTCTCTGCGCGTGTAGGCGTAGCGCGACGCCTCCTGCGGCTCGGCACTGCCCAGTGTCAGGGTCAGCGGTGAGGAGCTCGCTCCTCTGCCTGCCAGGAGCCCAGGCTGCTCAGCTCCCCCACTGACGGACCCCCAGGTAAGATGAGTTGAGCCACCCAGCTTCGGGCGCTGCTGCTCTCAGAGCTGTGTCGGGGCATTCTCGCAGCTCCAGCGGGCACAAGGATGAAGGAATTCAGCCAAAAGCTGCGGTAAGGACTGAGGGAAAGCCAGAAGTGTCAGGTTTAGGGCAAAGGGGTGGAAAAAATAGGGGTGTAACCTGATTAGAAAGACGTGCTTTCCTTTCTTTTAGTTACTAATTTGTTGTGAGAGTCGCCTTTGGTCAAAGCCTGTGCAATGTAGAAAGCATCAAGAAAGACTGCCTCGTTTGCAGAAGGAAGGCAGGCACTCTCTGTGCATAGTGCTGGGAAGATTTAGGTTCATAAATGATGATCCTGGGTAGTTAGAGATTAGAAAAAGTTAGAGAGAGCTCTGCCTGATCTCCAGCACAGCCAGGTTAGTCAAACTGCACTTAAATTCCATTTTGTAAAGCAATCTCCTGAATGACTTGCATGCTTCGGAGCCTTATTTCATCTGGTAAAATGTGACAATCTGCGCAACCCTTTTGTGCATACAGTTGTAGCTTTCTGCTCAGATATTTTTTCCTTTTCCTGCATGTATTTTATTTCTAGGGGATTGTATTGACTTCAGCAGGAGGATTTCTCCCACCTGTGGATTAGCTTCCCGGAGATTTATTGCTAAAGCAAAATGTTTTGTCCTTAAGTTAAGTTTCAAGGTAATTTTTCTGGAAGGATAAATGAATTCAAATGACCCTGCAGGTATTAATTTGGCTGTTTGGCTGGGAAGAACTCCTTACTGGTTTTATAGTGTTCTTAAGTAAACCTGACAAGCTATGAAGTATTTGTTACAATCGAAGTGGAGCTTTTTTTTTTTTTTTCCTATCTTTTAAAAATTTTAATTAAAAGCTTCTCACACATGTGAACGAAGGACTAGGGGAGGAAAGCCTACGGGATGCTTAGCATCCACAATCAGTTTCCCTGTTCCTGTGCTGCCTCTCAGTCATGGGCCAGCGAGGAGCCTGCAGAGGGGCTGCTGCCGAGCTGCTGGTCCCCTGCTGGGGCATCTGCAGCGCCTCATCCCCTCCTGTCCTATGGGCACTGCATGGAGATGGAGAACTGAGACCTGTCCCTACCAGCACTGGTTACCCCAAGCCTAAACTCAACACTTTGTTCCCCCCTCTGCTATTTTTCACAGGTACTTGGCCTAGAAAAAGAATGTGGTAATGTCTGCGGGCTCTGCAGGCAGGGAGGCTGGGATGAGGATGATGCCAGCTCCAGGGGCAGGGAGGCCAAGGGGCCGTGCCGCTGTCCTCAGGCTGCTCCTCGCTGCTGCCCTCGTTGTGGCTGTGCAGGGTAAGTGAACGCAAGAGGGGAGCGAGTCCGTTGGATAAACTGAGCTCCCTCAGAGGGAAACTGTTTCCCAAGGTTCACAAAACCTTGGTGCTCCTCATTTCCTCATTGCTTTGCATTTCAGGGATCTGGTCAGAATCCATCCTCCTTGGCCTTTTTTTCTTTCCTGTGCAGAATGGCTGTAAAATTACTCTAGCTTAAAAAGGTGCACTGGTTTGGAGATAGGAAGCAGTTAGTCTGGACTTTGGCACCAGCCTTTGAAACTGCCGGATGAAGTGTGAGGAGCAAAGAACATATGGGGTGATGCTCCTTCCCTGTCCTTTGTGGCTGTCCCGAGTCACAGACTGCCTTCCTCCTCTTTGCCTCTAGCTTTAAGGGGTTTTAAGGCCACCAAAGCATCCTCGCCTGGACCTTCAGAGAAAGGCAGACTCGAACTCTCATTTTTTTCCTCACATCTTTCTGATGGTATTTCTGCTGGTAGGTTCCTGCGATGCTCCGCCACGTATCCCATCCGCAGAACTGAAAGAGAGCTACCAGCACATCAGGACATTTTCCAGCTCTGACAGGGTGGAATACACCTGCCGTCCAGGTTATGCAAAAAAGAAGGTCCGGGCCATCCTTGTTTGTGACGAGGATGGTAGGTGGACAGGATCGACCGACTTCTGTTCACGTGAGTACATTTTCAGTTGATTTTGATTCTGTGCAAGTGCTGTCAGCTCGCTGGGCTGGAGCAGCATCCCAGGGGCTGCGTGGGGTGGCAGGAGCTGAGTGAGGGTGACAGCACCGGCCGTGCTCCGCTGAGCACCAGCAACGGCGGCAAGAGCAGAGATCTGTTGCCTTTGACCATTGACTCTGACTATACTCAACGGCAGGTTCCTCTGCTCAGGCACTTAGTAACTCTTAGTTCAAAACGGGTTTTTCAAACTGTCAGTAAGAGAACCCTTTAGCTGTAAAGAAATGCCATCATGCTTGGCAGAGGTCCTGCAACCTCTCTTAGGCTGCAGAGGCTGACTGCAGGTCGTGATACAAAGTCCTGACGGCATCGTGAATCATGCAACAATTTAGGGTAGGAGGGTCGTCCATCCCCTTGTTAAATATTGGAGGTGTCTTCTGCTCTCCTGCTGGATTTTCCTGCTCCTTCAGGAACCAAAGCACTCACCCTGGTCCTGTTGTCCCTCAGCCAAGCAATGCAGCTACCCCGGAGACCCGGCCAATGGCAGACTTGTGGAAGTGGAGCAATTCACCTTTGGCTCAATAGCCAACTACAGCTGTGACATGGGGTAAGCCAGCAGCGCTCGGGGCACAGGTCCTTGTGACCCTGAGGTGATGCCCAGTCCAATTTTCTGTACAATAGGGGCTGCAGAGCTAAAGCACGGGCTCTGCTATCAAGCCAGCTTGTCGTGATTGACTTAGAACCTGCTGCCTGGAAACTCTTCCGATTTGTGTTTAAGGACCCAAAAGGAGAGTCCAACACATGGCGCAGTTATGGTTCTTCATGCTCACTGTTAATTACAAGTCAGGTACCAGGAAAAAAGGCATTTGTCCTCCCTGGGTATAGCTTGTGCTATCAGAAGCCTTGTGCTAGTGTAGGTAATTGCAGACTGTAATCAAAGTGTCTTCTAAACTTTCCTTTGAAAGCTTGAAGAATGAGTTTTCTTAACCTCGTACTTTGAGGCAGTTCTTCCCAAACTCCAGCTCTCCAGGGCCTTTCTAAACCCTTCCCGATGTTTCATTGTCTTTCTGAAGGAAATACATCAGTACTGAAGTCAGAGCTTTACTGATAGTTACAGCCAGCTGATCAGTGTGCAGAGGGGAAGCCTTATTTAAGAACGCGTGCTTCTGGATCGGTCGCACCGCTGTAGTTTTCCTGCAGCTGCTACCAACCATTCTGCCAGTTTGCTTGGGGCTGATGCCCAGCGAGACAGGGCCACCTCTAATCCTGCCTCTTTCACAACAAGGACAGGAGAGGAAAGAGTGAGACCTCCCAGGTGCAAATGTGATGAGCCATCATTAACTGCATCTTGATGTCACACATAATAAATAAAATAACGAACATTTTTCCCTTAGAAACCATGTAACATTATGCTTTGTCAAAAAAAAAACATCACTGGAAAAAAAAAAACAAAACAGCATTGATGGCAAATTTCTGATCAGCTTGGATTATAAGGAAGCCAAAACAATCCTACTGTTGATGTTTTAGGTAAAATCAAAAAAATCAAAACTGAGCTTGACAAGTAACTCCCTCCCCTCTGTTTCACACAGGTACAGACTGATTGGAAATTCCCAAATCCATTGCGTGCTTAAAAATGGGCAAGTTACGTGGGATGGAGAAGTTCCCTTCTGTGAACGTAAGTAGAGTCCCCCAGCTGAGCTGCTCTTTAAATGGTACTGGGGATGCAAGGAGAAGCAGTCGCTCTACCCCACGGAGGGCTTTGGTAATTCATGGCCTGGTGAAGCCTGGAAAAATAGTTTTTCTTGGTGTTTTTATTCCTGTGCCATCCTGTGGAAAAGTCGAAGCGAGGCGGCTGCACGTAAGAGGGATTACCCCAAAGCCACCCGGTCGCGAGGCAGAGCCCTGCTGAGCAGGGGCTGGCACGTAGGGCACCTGCCTTGAATTTCTGACCCCCTCACCCATTTGTATTTCAACTCTCTTTTACCAGACCTTTGATTAAAAGGAGTCTTTCACCATTATTTTTATTTTTTTTTAGCAATCCCATGTTCACCCCCTCCAAACATAGAGAATGGAGAGCACAATGGAGGCGACACTGCCATCTTCAGCTATGGATCCTCCGTCACCTATCGGTGCCACTCTGCCGGCAGGGGGGAGAGAGCTTTCTCGATGGTGGGGGATCCCTCTATTTTCTGCACGACCGTGGATAACCTGAACGGCGTCTGGAACAAGCCAGCCCCGGAGTGCAAAGGTGAGCGGCGAAGTGCCAGGCTGCTGCAGCCTGCAGGGGACCTGGTGCTGGGGACTTTGGGGTTGGACCCAATGATCTCTTGAGTCCTTTCCAACCCCTACAATTCTGTGATTCTGTGGGACTTATTTGAGCTTTGGGAAGAAACAGAAGGCCTGCAAAGAATTCAGAAACCTGCTGTGGTACCTGCTGCCTTTCCTTTGTTCTTCTTGTGATGTGCCTTAATAAATGCGTAAAATTAAAGATAAAATGCTGTAATATAGAATGAAGAGTTCAAAAATATCATGTCAGCCTGCTACCTGGTCCTGTCCATTTTCAGCCCTTTTCACAAATGTGTGCTATGAGAATGCTCTTAATAATCTCCCCTGTAAGCATGACTGCCCGCTGGCTGAGCGGTGGCGTTTCTCTGATGCAGTGGTGGGCTGCGAGCACCCCCGGGTCGAGAACGGGAAGCTGCTGAGCGGGTACAGGGCCGAGTACACGTACCGCGACACCGTCATGTTCGACTGTGAGCTCCGCTACACCCTGCAGGGCAGCGAGACCTCCACGTGCAGCGAGGCCGGGCACTGGGAGCCGCCGCTGCCGCTCTGCCAGCGCAGTGAGTGCCCGTCCCGCCGGGGGAGCGTGCAGTGCTGACAGCGGTGCCTCCAAGCTTCAGGATTTCATCTTTCATAATTATTTTATTTTATTTTGTTTTGTTTTGTTTTGTTTCATTTCATTTCATTTTACTATATTTTACTGTATTTTACTATATTTTATTTTACTGTATTTTACTTTATTTTACCATTTTATTTTATTTTACTATATTTTACTCTGTTTTATTTTACTTTATTTTATTATTTTATTTTACTATTTTATTTTACTATTTTATTTTATTTTATATTTTTATTCCTTAGCAAATCTGTTGCACCACGGTGGCTTTTGATTTCCTCTTTCCTGGCAGCATGCTGGAGATGATATAGGAATACGATATAGGAATGTAGGTGTAGGAATTTACAACTTCGGGCCATAAAAGCTGAAGTCTTGTCCTGCTCAAGCTGGTGAGCATTTCTTAGTAGAATTCAAAGGGACTAAGCTGATCTTTCTATACTTAATATTTTTAAAGGTCATTGGCAGGTGAGGTCAGAGCCTCACACAGTATAAACTTTGTTAGAAATCGCACCTCATTATAACATAGTAGTGTAAATTACTGTCTGGTCTGAAACTATTTGTACATTTTCATTTATTTCCATTGCATTCACCCTCCAGCATTACTGAACTCAGGCAATTGCCTTAAGTGGATCTCAGCAAGAACAACGTGAGCCCCTATTTTTCCCCAAATTCTCTTTTTCCGCATGCTGTTAAGGGCATCACTGGTTTATCGCTGGCAACGTCCTCAAATTGCTGATTTCACTCCTAGGCAGCTGCGATGACCCTCCCGATGTGTTTAGGGCTGTTAAAGCGAGACTCGCGGGCAATTTGTTTCCTGCTGACACTGTGGTTACCTACGAGTGCGAGACGGGCTACGAGTTCAGCCCCGGAGAAAACACGCGACACATTACGTGTCTGCCAGACCTGACCTGGACCGAGGTTCCCCATCCTTGTAACAGTGAGTGCACGTCCCTTCAGCTTCATTTCCCGTGTGATTGGACAAAGCTGTTCCCAGATAAATAATCTGCATGCAACCTGCTTCATTTACCGCCACGTCTAAGGCATGGGCTGGCTTGGTGCTGCCCCACAAGCAGCTGCCGGGGCCCCCAGGAGAGGAGGAGGAACGTGTGCCCAGCAAAGCTCCTGAGGGGCCTGCCTTGCCCGTTAGCTTTTGTGGGAGGATGTGTGTGCCCAGAAAATAAAAGTTCCTCTAGGAGTGTCGGGAAATGGCCATCCGTTTGTCTCACAGAGCCTTCTGCTTCTGATGAATCTGCTCTCATCTGGTTATCTTTGCCATGATTTGTCTCTTGCTAATAGTTGGCATTTCTCAGAAATTAGGTGCCCGGATCCAGTTGTCAGGAACGCAATGCATGTCAATGAGTGGTACAAAACAGGCAGGTACATGTATGGAGACAGCGTCAAGATCGTGTGTAACGAAGGCTATACTGTCAAGGATTATGGCAGCAACGTTGCGCTTCGGTGCACAAGCAAAGGCACGTGGGAACCGGCAGTAACAGAGTGCACTGCAGGTAGGCAGCGCTGGTGAGGCGTGTTGGCTGGGTGACTGCTCATTTCTGACTTCAGCAAAGGTTTGGGTCACTCTGTACAGTGTCCCTGTCCGCTACCAGCACTGGAAAAATGTGTGCAGAAATCTACAAGCGGCCTTGGATGACGATAGCTGTCTTTTCCGTGGAAAGCCTCTTTCTGAAAATATATGAAATCCTTAATTTTCTTCTGTTTCTAGAACCTCATTGCCCACAGCCCGTTATTGATCATGGGCAAGAGGTTTATAAGAGCAAAAATGACTACAGCGCCGGGACCCGCGTGAGGATGGTGTGTGATGAAGGCTACGCCCTCAGAGGCGATGAGCAGATCGAGTGCAAGGATGATCAGAACTGGGCTCCCTCGGTGCCGTTTTGTGACAAAGGTACGTGCAAGGCAGCAGCATCACCAAGGAGAATCGTGGGTGCCTTCCCCCGGGAGGGGACACGGGGTGGGTGCTGAGCACGGGGGGAGCAGGGTGGCGGTGGAAGGGGCTGCGCTGGGGCCTGATCCAGCAAGAAGCTGGGCAGCAACCCTACATGTGTTTTCGTTCTTACAAGCATGAAGTTGACTCATGTACTAACTTCTGAGAAGTGATTTTGGTTCTCACCTGAATGCAATGATCACGCATTATTTTTACTTTACTTATTTTGTATCAATTCCCGTTGTTTCATAGTCTGTGACCCCCCTCCCCAAATCACCAGCGGGCAGCACACGGGCTCGAGATCAGGGGTCTTCCCCTACGGCTCGGAGGTGACGTACAGCTGTGCCGCGGGTCTGTCCCTCGTCGGGGACGAGTCCATCTACTGCACCTCCACCGACGGGGTGAACCTGGTGTGGAGCGGCCCTGCCCCGGAGTGCAGTGGTGAGTCGCTTCCCCGTGGGGGTCACACCGGGACCTGGGTGCGCAGGGGGATCTGGAGCGGGGCTGCCGGCAGCTCCTGCTTCCCCTGCAGGCTGCGGTGTGAGCTCGGTGCCTCAGGGCTGGCGTGGGGACAGGAGACGCCGGTTCTCCTGTGTTGGGTGCCCCAAAGCGCTCAGGGCGAGCCCTGCTTTGTGTCCCGGGGCAGGGCGGCACCCGGCCTGACGCAGCCCCGCGCGCTCTGCCCGCAGTGGTTCGCTGCCCCAGGCCTGCCGTTGAGCACGGAACGATGTCTCCGTCGAGACACACGTTCCCCTACGGGGTGACCTTGAAGTTCTCCTGTGATGAAGGCTTCGTGCTGCACGGCGATGCTGAGACCCAGTGCATGGCCGACGGCACCTGGCAGCCGCCGCTGCCCTCCTGCGTCCCAGGTGGGTCCGGCCCCGGCACCGCGCATCCACCGCCCTGGAGCTGGCAGGGCGTTTTCTCCTTCTGTTGCATCATTTTTGCCACCCGTTTTCCTTCCAGTTCAATGTTCCTTGCCAGCGAGAGAAGTGGATGTAGTTTTTCACGCCGTTAAGAAAATGTTCGAGGTGAATGACATCCTGTACAGCTCCTGCGAGCGTGATGGCTATCGCTTAAAAAATGCACCAAGCATCTGCTCAGCTGATGGCACGTGGATACCACCACCCAAATGTGTAAGTACCACTTTCTGCCCAGGCTTTGCATTTTGCCCCATTCATAGCCTGGAACAGCACTGGTCTGACTTCATGACCGTGCCTCGTTACCGTAGGGCTGGCACGGTGGTGGGGCTGCATTAGGAGGTGGATGCGTCCTGCATAGGTCCTGTCGTGTAGCCTCACGCCCTCTGTCTTTGTCTTGGTTCTTTTAAAGAAAACGCTTCACACATGCCAGAAGATTCTTCAAATCAGGGAAGCTTTCGTGTGCGGCATTCCTCTGACAGAACTGAAAACTTTGCTGGAGGTGCAGAAGCTGTACCTGGAGATCCAGAAGCTGGAGGAGGATCTGAGAATCAGAAGACGCAGCTGACTACAGTGGCTGCTTGATTTCATGAGAACCGCCTCCGTTGCGTGATGAATAATATGCTGACTGAGGATTTTGTATGACCTTGTAATTCATGCTAATACTTAAGTAGCCAGAAAAAAAAAAGTTGGTGAAGGAATAAATTTTTTTTTTTTTTTTTTAGAAAAGGAGTCAGAAAGTCTTTTGGCTCATTCTGCTACAGCTCACTGGGTTAGGTTTGTACATCACTTCATACACTTTAAAGCTTTACTTTTAGATATGTTTGTTAGCCTCTGTTCACATACATTATGTGCATCGCTGTGAACAAGCATTTAACTGCCTAATTAGCTGCAGCCTTCAGAGCTGGTACAATGAGGAAATCTTCAAAGCCTGTTTTCTAGCACAACAAGAATGCCGTGTTTTCTTCCCAAGCAGGACAGTTCTGATGGAGGAGAAGTGCCACTTGCTGCTTCTTTGTGTGTCCCCCCTTGCACCAAGAGCAGTTGTTGGAAATAATTTCAGCTGCTTCTGTCTTTACAGTTTAATTTCTGCAATGTCCAGCAAAGGGGAAGTGCTCCACTGACATGGATCTTGTGATCGGAGCAGTATTCCTTCACTGCCAGATTAAAATAAAGCTGCAGTTCTAATGACAACTGCGTCTTGTTTTCAATAACTCTGTCCTCTCTGCGCTAAAGCAAGGGCACGTTCTGTACTCTCTGCTTGCTCAGACACAGTTTTGCTGTTTCCCAAGCACAGGGCTGCCTGGAACAGGGTGTGTGAGGCCATCTGCTGCCTGTCCCACTGCCCCTCCTGGGTCCAGGTGAAAAGGCAAAGGGAACACACAGCCCTGCCCTGTGCGCCCACCAGCATCTCCTTCTGCTCCAGAAACGAGGCCAGCACGGTGCGGAGCAGCTCTAGCCATAAAATAGCTTTATTCGCCGTTGTCCCCACCGGGGAAGAAGGCAGAGCAGTATTCCTTCCCTTACTACAGCCTCGCTGGAGGATGCAGGGTGGGCAGCCCTCACCCCGAGCAGGACAGAAGCACCAGCGTGCTGCCGTCGGCGTGGCTGCCTGGTCTGGCCCCGACTTCCTACAGCTGCTTCCCCTTCCCCGGGGCTCCTCGCCTTCCCCCGGCACAGTCGGCGCTCGCCCGGCAGCTCCTGCACCATGCGGGCACTTCGCGGCTGGATGGGGCCGCTGCTGGCAGCGGCGGTGCTCGTGCTGCAGCCCGCTGGGAGTCTCGGTGAGTGTTGCACCCCTGCCCACTTCCCTTGCTTCCGTGGCTCAGCTTTGCTTATCAGTCAAATGGGGAATAATCAGGCCAGGAAAGTTCAGCGGGAGACATTCCTATGGCTGGAGGCACTGCTGATTTCTTTCTGATGTTCTTGCAAAGCTGCCCTGAGCCCAGTGGCTCCTGCTAACTGCGCATTTCTCCACTCCGTTGCACCTCTGGATGCTTTCAAAGAGCCACCCAAAATTCCCAAATGCTTTCCCATAGTCTGGATCCCCCAGCCCGCACCGTGGAGAAGTAAGGCAGCTCAGGGGCTGTGAGCTCGTCTCCGGGATAGCCCAGGGCCAGGTCTTTTGTCTGCTGAGCTTCTCATGGGCTGAAGCTCAGGACTTTATTGCAGTGAGTGCATCAGCCTGGGACTCACTTATCTGTGTGGTAGCCGAGAAGTTGTTCCCAGGGTCAGAGGATGTCCTGATGCTTTGAGGCTTGAGATGAGGATGGTGGTAAGTCGGGGAGACTCAAAAAGAGGTAATAGTTTGTATCATTTAATTACAAGGGTCATAGTTTGTAGTTTGAGCTGTGTCAGGACTGAGGCTGATGCGTAAGCACGGAGGTAGCCTGCAGACATGCTGAAGGCAGCTGGCCCCTTGTCGTCGTGCATCCTGCGGGCTGGCAGCAGGGCGTGAGAAGTGGAGGTTTGCTCGCTAATGACCCTCAGAAGAGGAATAACGGTTTCTGTCTGGAAGTTGACATTTGCTTTAAAAAGAGGCTTTATAGGAAACAGCTCTGCTGTGCTAAGTGTTCCCCGCTGCCTCCTCTGCCTTGTGCAGCTGCTGCCCCCAGCTGAGCACTGCTTTGCACCTGTTTTCTTTAACTCGTGGTGATTCTCAGAAGCCCCTTGTCCCAGCCAAACGTTACCACTGGGGTGCAGATACCTAAGCTGAGACCTGGGGAAGACACAAGCAGGTGTGGAGACTCTCCGCTGAGTGCAATCCTGGGTAGGGTATCAAGGGCAGGTATGCTGGTGCCGCTGTCCCAGCGTGTGAACCAGGTTTGTTTCTAACAGAGCAGTCCTGCGGCTTGGTGACCTGCTGGCCTTTATCATAAGGCATAAGGAACCCCAGTTATATCCACCTTTAGCTTTCCCCCCGCTATTACAGTCTGTGACCAGCCCCAGGATGTTTCTTGTGGCAGGTACGGTAGCCAAAGAAGTTTTTTGTTTGGGCATCAGTGATGGACACATGGGCTGGAGGTTAAGTGTTGTTTTTGAGCCTCTCATTTACCTTAAAGCTGGAGGCAGGGCGCCGGCACAGCGGGGTCGCCCACCCAGGGTGTGCAGCGCGGTCGTCCCCCAAGCTGCCAGAGCAAGCGGTGTTAGGAACGGGCAGAAACAGCCATCAGTTGTCTGTGAGCGAAGGAAGGGCTACAGCCCTGCAGTCCTGGGGATGGTGGCTTCTCAGGCATGCTTATTAACCCTTAATCTCTCTGCCTCAATTCCTGCAGTTGTTAAACTGCTCAGTTTACCAGGTGGGGGTGCAGTGACCACGGGTCACCGCAGCTGCGATCAGTAAAAAAACACCCCTGCGAAGTCCGTGTTGTCCACTGCTCTGCAGAGCTGCAGTGTCCGGTCCCATTTATTGCACACGGACGGCTGAGACCCGTGCAGAACTTCACCTCCGGCAGCGCGGCCATGGTCGAGTGTGACGCTGGCTACGTCCCCGCGGGCACCGGCACCGTGCGGTGCCTCTCCAGTGGCAGGTGGCAGCCGCGGGTGCCCGCCTGTGTCCCAGGTACGCGCAGGTTCCTCTTCTCCCCAGCTCATCTCCTACGTGTCGTTTCATGAGTTTATTTTGCTAAAAATGTGTTGGGGTGGGCTGGGTCCTGCCAGAGGCAGGGCTCAGCCCTAACGCTGGCGGGTCCGGGAGAGCCCCGGTGGCTCTGAGTGCCCTCCCGGTCCCTGCCCCGGCACCAGGTCGCTGCCCTTCGCCTCCTGCTCTCAGCTACGCCGACCGAAGCCCTCAGCGCGAGTTCCTGGTCGGTTCGACCGTCACCTACTTCTGCAGACACGGGTACACTTTGATCCCCGAAGTATCTCCGACAATTACTTGTCTCAAAAATTTCACCTGGTCCGCAATCCCAACGCTTTGCCAGAGTAAGTGCCCCGGTTTCTTTGCCTCACCAACAAAGCAGCCGTTTAATGGTGGGGAAATACCATCATTTTCTAAACACCCACCAGCGGTGCAGTGCCACAAGGCTCAGTGCTATATAGCAGTGTTTAGGCTCTCAGCGATAATAATTTTGCCATTCAAAGGGTGACATGGATGAAAAGAAATATCTGAATCCCATCCTAGTCATTTAGTCTTTCAAACAATGACAGTAACGTCGTTCCTCCAGTGCCATCTCTAGCTAATCACGGGGTTCAGACTATTTTGCTTTCCAAGAGAAATGGCTGTTATCCCATTATTGCAGTCCCTGAGCACGCCAGGGCTGGCTGGGGACGTCTGGCAGGGTCCCTGGGTTAGCGAGCCACCACCGTGGGAAACACCCCGGTGTGGATGTGCCCGGCAAGCACTGTCTGACCCCGTCCCTGGAACCTTCCTGATGCCGGTGTTCCTCAGTGGTGCAGTGTCCGAACCCCGCCATCAGCCACGGGCAGGAGATCAACGTGAAGGATGCCAAGTACACCTTCGGGCGCCAGGCAGCGTTTCAGTGTGACCCTGGCTACGTGCTGTGGGGCAGCCAGAGGGCTCAGTGCGGGTCTGACGGGACGTGGAGCCCCCCCATTCCGTTCTGCGATAAGGGTGAGTCCGAGCGGCGGCTGCCTGGGGGGAGCTGGGAACTGCATCTCCATAGCACGGGGGAAGAGCAGTTAGAAAAATCACATAAACCTGGCGTCTCTGGTCAGAGAAGGCTGTGCCAGAAGGGGTCCAAGTCACAGCATTAAATGGTTTTAATGCATTCGCTTTCTAATCAAGGTGTTGAGTAACGAGCCTGCAGCCATTTTCTTAGAGGGCTGTTTAAGGGGTTTATAATGCTGGCAAATCCCTGACCCAGTTTATGAGCAGGATTGTTTATCACAAGAGATCCGAGGCGAGGGAGACCCACAATGTGGTGTGGGGTTGGCGGGTGAGGGTGCATGGCTGCTCCCTCTGTGAACCTGGCAAGAAGCTGGGAGACTTTGAGCAGTGCCTGGCCGAGCATAATACAGAGAACTGGCTTCTCCTGGTACTGCCAGCACTTCTCCATCTGGAGACGGACTGAAAAACATCTTAACTTTTCTTTTCTCTTCTCTCTTGTAGTCTGTGACCCCCCTCCCCAAATCACCAGCGGGCAGCACACGGGCTCGAGATCGGACCTCTTCCGCTACGGCTACGAAGTGAAGTACAGCTGTGCCGCGGGTCTGTCCCTCATCGGGGACGAGTCCATCTACTGCACCTCCACCGACGGGGTGAACCTGGTGTGGAGCGGCCCTGCCCCGGAGTGCAGTGGTGAGTCGCTTCCCCGTGGGGTCACACCAGGACCTGGGTGCGCAGGGGGATCCGGAGCAGGGCTGCCGGCAGCTCCTGCTTCCCCTGCAGGCTGCGGTGTGAGCTCGGTGCCTCGGGGCTGGCGTGGGGACAGGAGACGCCGGTTCTCCTGCACTGGGTGCCCCAAAGCGCTCAGGGCGAGCCCTGCTTTGTGTCCCGGGGCAGGGCGGCACCCGGCCTGACGCAGCCCCGCGCGCTCTGCCCGCAGTGGTTCGCTGCCCCAGGCCTGCCGTTGAGCATGGGAGGATGTCTCCGCCAAGACACACATTCCCCTACGGGTTGTCCTTGCGTTTCTCCTGTGATGAAGGCTTCGTGCTGCACGGCGATGCTGAGACCCAGTGCGCGGCCGACGGCACCTGGCAGCCGCCGCTGCCCTCCTGCGTCCCAGGTGGGTCCGGCCCCGGCACCGCAGCCCCGGTGATGCGCAGGCATCGGGGTGCAGCACGGCACGGTGGTGCCTCCTGCCGCGGCTCCCCTGGTGCCTTCTTCTCTCAAGGGCTGTTCTGTCCTTCGTCAACCCCTCCTGCACACCCTGGGGATGTAACTTTGCGTTAACGTTTGGTTTTGTGGCTCCATATATTTAAATTCACCTGCACTGATTCATTCTTCACTAATCTCATATTTATTTCCTACCGACGTAACGATGATCCCCTGGCTGTGCTGCCCTCTGCTGTGTGGTTTACTTTCAGTTCAGTGTCCGGAACCGCAAGTCGTCAATGGAAGGCTGAAAAACCCCAGTGACAGTAAAATGTGGTACCCAGCAAACACGACTGTTACTTTTGAGTGCCTTCATGGGTACCACTTCTCTGGTGATGGACCCGCCACTTTCGAAGACGCTTGGACAGCCACGTGCCTGGCTGATGGCAACTGGACACCGCTGCCCAAGTGTGTAAGTGTCATGGTCTGAGTTTCTGGATGAGGGCTGCCTGATTCCAGATACAAAAAGTGATGGTCTGAACCTCTTAAAGGCTTTGGCTTTATTGCCACAGTGTGGGATGCAGACTGCGTTAGGGCAATGCACGGCAAATTGGGCAGAAGCGCAGCCTCAGAGCTGCAGAGTTTGGAACTCCATCCACCGCCGTGCAATCATACATGCCTGTCTCTGCTTTTTGTTACACTTTTTTACAGAAGAAGCAAGGAGATGCTGATGTATGTGAAGAGGTTGGGTATATTAAAATGGCCTTTGAGTGCGGTGTGCCTATGGAGGAAGTGAGAACTCTGCTGGAAGTACAAAAACTGTTTCTGGAGATTCAAAAACTAAAGGTGGAAGTTGAGCTCTTGAATAAGGATGTCCTGTAACACGCACTGTAATGAATTACCCGTCCTTTGGACACAGTTCACGCAGTCAAAGCATCTATTAGAAGACTCTTAGTGACTTCATAGTTCATGCTTGTATACACAGAACCAGAGAAATAATAAACAATTTTTGGGAGGTTGCTTTTGTCATGCTAGGTGCTAGAGCACAGGGAAGTTTTTGCTCTGTTCTTGCTCTGTTCCTTAAATCCACAAGCTTGATTTCCTATATAACAAACCATTTTCACTTTTCATTTTAGCAAGCATAATAAGATGTTACACTGAGCTTCCTCGAGTCACGGAATAAACCGTGCTAGGCCAAGGGCAGTGAAACCGGAGTCCAGGGAAGCAAACTCCTGGCAGAGCTGAGCTGCCGGCTCCTGGAGGCGGTTCTGCAGCAACCTGCTGCCCGGCAGCCCCTGCCCGCTGCCCGCTGCCAGGCATTAGCACACCTCGCCTGCCCAGAAATAGCCCTGGAGTGAATATTTAACTGCGTCATTTCCTGGTGACCCAGGTCATGGCTTCTATTCATCTAGCTAAGGGCAGTTATATTTAAGTGTGTTACTGGAGGCTTGCAAAGCCTATTTGCTTATCCCTGGGTTTTAAAAGAGGCAACAGGTTCTGGCACAGTGCTGCTCTTGACAGATAGCTGGGTTGGTGTCGTCTTCCACATCCCTGTGTTTCCAAGCAAATGCTAAGAATAGATGTTGTAAGTTTAAGTGGAAAGAATCAGACAGCAATGATTTTTCTTATTCAATAAACGATAATCCTCTTACTGTGCCTGTGTGGTGAAGGAATCAGGCTTTCTGTTCAGGGGTATGATAAAAGCAGAGATGTAAGCGTGTGTTTTGTAATCCCTCACAGCAGCTGTAGGTCCGGCAGGGTTTTGCTGCGGCCAAGCAGTCCTTCTGGCCGAGAGCTGAGCCCTGGCAGCTGGGGCGGGCATGGGGCAGCAGCGGGGCTCAGCAGGAGCCGGGAGGTGCTCAGCTCCTGCCCAAGAGACTCATAGCGGTACGTCCCGGTGAGTCGCACACGTTTAATAGTTACTAGCGTTGCTTTCAAGGTTACTAGTGCCCAACACACAACGCCCAGGGATGGCATCTCCCACAGGATGCACAGAAGGGTGCCTCGATAATTCATCCTGTGCTTTACCAAGGTGGGGCGAGGTGACACGGTAACGGGAGGCAGAGCCCGGTGTCACCAGGAAAGCCATGCTGCACCCTGCGGTGCGACACCTTGCTCCCACCCCTGGTGCTGCACCCTGCTCCTCCCACGCTCTGCACACCTCTGGCTGCAAACAAAGGTAGAGCATCGCCACGGGCGGTGCTCGAAACGCGTAAGCAGGAGTGAGCTGGGTGTTTCTAGGGATGTGCTGGAGTGCTCCTAACAGACGTCAGGGGATGTTTCAGCGTGTTAGTCAGTGCACAGATGTATCCGCTCACAGCCCTTCCTAATTACACAGTGCCTGACTCAGGCAGTTAGGAAAAAATATCAGATAATAAGATAATAGGAAAAAGGGTAACACTTTTATTTTGCATTTCGCTAACATGGAGGAGCTGTGCTGCGTTACCTGCCAGCAAATGACTAAGCAGGCATTTTTCTGCCTTAGTTACAGCTCAGGGGTGGAGGGCTTTTCTGCCCTGGTAGTGTTTGGTTTTGGTATATCCGTGCTAGTCAGGGCTCGCTGTTAGCCTCAGGACAAAGAAAAGGTCTGAGTTACTCCCCCAGCCCCCATGTGGGGCAGGAGGACCTGGAGGCTTTGCCCGGGCCCCCTGGGTGACTGCTGTTCGCCACCCCTGGCTGCACTCCTTGTCCCTGTGGGAGGGTTGAGCTCCATGTGTGTTCTGGACGGGTTTCCACTGCTCCACAGGCTTGGCTGCGTCTCCGCTGCTGCATCTCCTCTCAGCCTTCAGAAACAGCCTCTGCGAGCCAACAGAGCTCGGCAGAGGAGCACAGGAATCGCTGCGATGAAGCCTGGAGAACCAGGTCAGGGGAAGCACCCGGGCACCTCGAGCTGCTGGGCTCCCACCATGCGGCAGGGATCTGGCCACCCCACACTGCTCCTGGCCTTGATGGGGCTCCTGGGCACACCTGCAGCTCGCGGTGAGTACGGGCACATGGGATGCACTGCGGGGAGCAGCGAGACCTGCCCAGCTCCCCCCTCACTGCTCGGGGGCTGGGGAGGGCGATGGCACCACCCCCAAGCCAAGGTGCTCCCAGGGATGCAGCCCAGCACGGTGCCTTTGCTCAGAGGGAAATCCAGAGCTGCCCTCCTGGGATGCTCGCTGGGGCTGGGGAATGGGGAATGGGATCCTCACCCAAAGAGGTTTTCTCCTGCGCAGGTGACTGTGGGCCCCCACCCCGTATGGCCCACTCCAAGCCGTCCGTGGCCGAGCAGCCCAGCAGCTTCCCGGTTGGATCCAGGGTCACCTACACGTGCCTCGAAGGCGCCATCAAAATCCCTGGGCGGGCGGACACGGTGCAGTGCCTGCCCGGGCCCCGCTGGTCCCAGCTGCCAGAGCCCTGTGGCCGTAAATATCCCTTTCTCTGAAGCAGCACCGCTTCAGCTTTCTCTTGCTTAGTCAAAACTTTCGTGCAGCTGCTCTGCAATGGCACCCTTAGGTGCAAAACCGCCTCCTTTAGCTGCTGCCGATGGGCGCGGGGTCTGCTCCTGCCGGTGATGGGGTAAGTGGGGCCGCAGCCCCCGGGGCTGCTGTTTGTGCTGACCCTGGGCTGGCAGAGGCTGGCTTCGTGGGGGGCTGCAGCGCACGGCTTCCGATCTACTGACGGCTTTGCCTGTGCAGGGTGCGCATCCTGAGCTGCACTTTGCTATGGATGCATTCAGTGGGGTTGCAGCTGGTAAGAGAGAAGGGACAATCTGTGATGAACACGCAGAGCTCGCCAAAAGCGCCGTAGCAGGAGCATTTCTGCAATTACAAGCTCTGACTTGCACGCCTCTTGCTGGCCAGCTCTCTCAGACCTGCTCTCCTTGATTGCCAGTGAGCTGCTCTACCCCGACAAGGTTACAGTTTGCTGCCCTGTCCAAGGTGGACGAGAGGATAAATTTCTTTCCTGTTGGGTCCACTGTGAGCTACGTCTGCCACCCCGGCTACGAGAACATCTCGGAAAGCTCCCCCACCAGCACTTGTCTTGAAAATCTGACGTGGTCGGAGGTTGCTGTGCTGTGCCGCAGTGAGTACCTCTGCCCCTGCCTGTGGGTGAGCAGCCCCCAGGGCTGGAGCCTGCAGGCCAGGTACCTGCTCCTTGCCTGTGTGCTGCAACACACCCCAACAGCCGCATGCTTAACCCAAAAGCAGGTGGATATTCCGTGACGTTCATCTGTAACACCCTGGGAGTGTTTAGGAAAGGTTGGACGTGGTGCTTAGGGACACGGTTTAGCAGGTGACATTGGTGGTAGGGGGGTGGCTGGACCAGGTGATCTTGGAGGGCTTTTCCAACCTTAACGATTCTGTGATTCTATGGTTTTAAGACTTAGCAGTGAGAGTATCGAGAGTGTTATTTATTTTCTCTTGGCGTGAAAAGATCTGTTTTCATTTTCACATAATGTTCTCATCTGGACACAGTATATGCACAGGACAAACATCAGTTTGCAGGGAGTATTTCTAGCCTTGAACCTCAGAATGTAGACAAAGCATATTTCCTGATGAAATCCGTATCACATTAAGACAGACAATGTGGCAGCAACACATTTTTCACTTGCTACCAAAGCATCGAGATGGAAATCTCTCTGCAAATATTCCTTTCTGCCGTCCTGTGAAGTGTTTACAGGTGTCGGCTGTGAGCGTGGAGCCCTTCTGGGGCTGCACAGCTCGGCTGTGTCTGAGAGAAAAGAAGCCCTTTGCTACCTCCGGGTGCAACCTTCTTGGTCTGCCCCCCGTTAGCGTTCCTCATCCCATGGCCGCTCACTTTGGCCTTGCTCCCCTGCAGGGAAGTCCTGCGGGCAGCCGCCGGCGCTGCCCAGGGGCAGGACCCTCGCCCTGACGGACTTTCTGTTCGGTGCCAGAGCGAGAGTGGTCTGCGATGAAGGGTGAGTCCCGGGGGGCCCGGTGCTGATGCTGGGTTGCAGGCTCTGCTCTTACACATAAGATGTGTAACATCCTATAACATGCCCAGGGCTCGGGCAATGAACCTGCGGGTGCGGGCTGGGTGCTCTTTCGCAATATAACCCCGGTACAGCGCTGCTCCAAGCGAGGAGCTGAGTGCTTTTCCCTTCAGTTTGAGCTTTGTGCTGGGAAGGAATGAGACACAGGTAGAGCACAGGGGTGGGGAGCTGAGTTTATGGCAGCCCTTTCCTTCAGGTGTCACCCAGGGGAAATTCAACTGCCCTTGGCTATCTGTCCCAACAGGACTAGTTGTGGCATCAGTTCGTACCTACAGGCTTCAAAACAGGCTACTTGAAATATTTCAACTTAACACATTCATGATATATTGAATATGAAGGGGTTATGTACAAATTTTAAAACTTATTGGATGTTCAGCTAGAAAACTTCAGTGAAGCACACTTTCCATTAGTCAGTGCTCTGAGTCATGCTTTCTGCCTGCTCCTAATCAGGGCACACATGCACTGTTTGCAGACTTGCAAAATTAAGCTCCCAAACCCCTGACAAGTATTCAGCTAGGGCTGGAAAAGCTAGGGCTTTCCTCCCTAGCAAGAGCTTGCTGGCATCGCCTGGCTTGTTCTGTCCTTCTGTGCAGCTGTTTCAATTACAGTAGAGCTTTTTTCCCCAAATACTCCCTTAGAGTGGACTTCAGGGAAATGACAGCACGTTCCACCCTTCTGTGGTTCAGCTCATCTTTGAAAATACCCATCAGGGTGGAGGGATGTTATCCCTTGAAGCACTATCAGATGTTATCACTTGTATCCAACTGCTGAATTACATCCTCCCATTCTGTAAATTCAGAGATCTGGGAAGGTGTCAGTGTTTTCAGGAAAAGATGTCTAACTTCCAGCAAGCAAATCCAGAAGCCACTGTAGTGAAATGCAGATTCATATTGCTCCCCACCTGTCCCTGCTGTGCGTAGAGGATGCGTTTGAATATTTGCAGAGATGAGCTGAGCAGGTTTTGCTCTTCTGGCAGCACTCTAGCAAAACTGCTGCAGCCTTATAACCCCAAAGCAATGTGCAAGTGAGGAGGTGGCACCACCAGCGGTGAGGATTTCAGCAGATCCAGCTACCCTCGGTAACAGCTCTGCCATAAGCTGAGCAGCAAGCAGGGGCCGAGCAGGCTTCAGGCTTCCCTGGTCTAACAAATCTGAGCCCAGTGCATCCGACTGGGGATCCACGCCTGCCCACAGCCCTGCCTGACCTTCCCTGTGCTCGCCTCGGGAGGCTGGCTGTGGCTTCTCCCTTCCTTGCACTGGGAGGAGCGCTCTGCACCCCGTCAAAGGAGAGAGGCACCGAAAAGCAGATTAACAAGGATCCTAGCAGAGAGCAAGGTGAAGGAGCTCTGCTGTTACCCAGCTCGTATTTGCACATCTGCTTGCTTTAAAGCTGCCCTTTCTCCACTCCTGATCACACTGGTACTGAGGGGAAAATGTTCTCAGTTTCTGGGTAGTTACAGAAATTTCCCTCTTGTTGTGTTTTCACTTTTAGGTACAAACTAAATGGGAGGAATTTCATCCAATGTTGGCTGAAAGGAGATGACGTTGAGTGGAGTAAACTTCCAACCTGTGAATGTAAGACTGATGCAATATTACTTCAACTTCAGTAGATCCTGCATACTGAGGCCTAGTACAAGCCTGCCTTCACGGAGGGTTTGTTTGTCTTTATATTATGTGGCAGATCTGTCACCCACACTGCAGCTGAGATATATCCATTTTGCTGCTGACACTGCATTTCAGCAGTTTTGTCCCCACAAAATCAAAATATTTTCTCATGAGCTACGATTAGCAGTGAGGGTGATGGGATGAGATTTCTAGGGCTCTAGCCCATGACAAGCTGCCTGCTTATTTCTGTGACACGGGGAGAGAGAGGGAGAAGGAACTGGCAGGAGAAACACTTCAGAAACAAAAGAGATGATCAGAACAGAAGGTAGTGCCAGTGACCTGTCTTCACTCGTCCAAAAGGCTTATTCTCTTCAAAAATCTTAGGTGAACTCTTAAGAAACATTTTGCATTTTCATCGTTACTGAGGCTTTTAGCAACACTCATGTCGACCTTCTTTCATGCAGTAATTACCTGCTCTTCACCTCCTCCAATTAGCAATGGGAAGCACAATGGTGAAGGTGTAGAAAAATTTGCTTACAACTCAACAGTGACTTACAGCTGTGACCCTGGCTTCCAACTCATTGGAAAAGCGAGCATCCACTGTACAAGTACAGACAAAACAAATGGAGCCTGGAGTGGAGCAGCGCCTAAATGTAAAGGTGACTTTCCCTGGAGTTTAGGACTTGTAATGTGAGTTCAGTATTTAATATGCACCAGCTAAACATACTGTGATTGCTTAGTATAAGATGTGTCAAGTGGGAGTCGTACTGCAATTTGAAAAAGAAAAAATGCAATGCTGCTAAGTGAGTAGGGAGTGAACTGCCTGAAATGGAGAGCTTTTACCAATACT
This sequence comes from Anser brachyrhynchus, assembly GCF_964034855.1. Taxonomy (NCBI): domain Eukaryota; kingdom Metazoa; phylum Chordata; class Aves; order Anseriformes; family Anatidae; genus Anser; species Anser brachyrhynchus. The sequence goes on along the minus strand of NC_137720.1, from coordinate 2,086,226 downwards.
TATTCTTTTTACTACAGAGAAAAGCAAATTTGTCAAACTTGGAGCAAAAGAAGTGGAAAGGAGCACTCCTCCCCAAAGTGAGTTGAAATGACTCTGCATTGAATTAAGCCCCACATTTCCAGACTTAACTTGCCCCTTTATGATCTTTCTATGAAAAAGCCATTCAAGGAGTTTCATACTGTGATCTTCATTCTTTTCAGATTTCCAGGGAAATGGCATCCCAACAGATAAAAGGGTTTTCACAAAGGAAATGAAAATCAGCCTTTATAAAGAGTCACTCCAAAGCAGCAACTCCTTCTCCCATTCTTCTTCCTTCTCCAGGCCACGAGGTGAGTCCAGCACATCTCCTGAGACTCGTCAGGAGTTCGGGGGAGCTCACTCATAGGGCTCAGGGTTTATTTCCAATCCCGTATCCGGAGCTTTCACTCTTTCCCATGTTTCTCTTCCGTGGTAGGGAGCTGTGCTACCTCAGCATTCAGATTTGTTGTGCCTTTTTACAAAACCCAAAGCTACTACTCTCCTGGAACCAGCCGAGGACCTCTGTGTCCTCCAAAGTACATGGGGATCTCTGGCATTCTCCCCCAAGCTGGCTGCTTTGAAAGCGTAAAGTGGTCTAAAGTTGCAGCACTTTGTGGAAGTGAGTGTTTTATTTGTCATCTTGTTGTCTTCTTTAAGTTTTCTTTGGGTAATTTGTAGTTTTACTGGTTGGGCACCAGGTTCAAAGTTCGGGTTTGAGTGCACTGACCTTCTTCTCTTAAAGAAGCCTTGTTTTGTTTGCGATGTATTCTCATGTGTCAGTTCTTTCCTTGCCCTGCTGTTGTTAGAGATTTTGCTCGACCCGTTTTTTGTCATATTGAAAACCAGCAGTGCTATACCGTGTAGCTGTAGGAGAGCTGGGCTTTTTGTCCCCGTCAGGGCCGCATGAGGCAGCCAGCTAACGCTTACCTTGTTCCACGCCAGCACGGTCGTGGGCAGCCAGGAGAACCCGGACGTGGCAGAAGTGCTGCTACCACAGATTTCCCATTCGTTGCAAAGGAGTGTTTTACCTGTAAAAAGGGTGAGTGTTGGCTGTGTTGGGAGCAGTGTCAGGGTGGGAGCCGTGAGCATAGAACTGGGAATGACACAGACATACTGCCCACTGGAGGGTTTCCTGCACGGCCGGAGATGCGATGAGAAGCCTTTCTCGGGTGTGAACTTGGACCGTCCTTGAGCCGTGTCTCTGGGGTCACAAAAGGAAAATCTGTCCCCCATTGCGGGGATTTTGTGCATGGCCCCACACACGCTGGGGCTGCTACAGGAACGTGGCGAGGTGGTCGGAGAAGCCTGGGTGTGGAAATGCCCCTGTGCCAGCACAGCATGGCCAGGAGGGATCTGCCCCTTGCTGTGTCATTTCCCAAAGGTGTTTGGTTTTTTTCCACACAGTGCTGCTCCATCCTTTTAGCATCACCAGGCTGGTGGCTAGCTTTGACCAAAAACTCGGTGTATTTGCCTAGACTGCTAAACAGGGAGTCAGAGAAGCCGACCTACTGGGCTAACGTGGGGACCTGGGCTGCATGGCTGGGCACTCGCAGATGCATGTGTAGGAACGAAATTGCAGTGGTATCAGTGCATGGACAGGGCTGCAAAGAAGGGCTTCGGAGCCCTTAACAGAGAGGAAGTATGGGGGCACTGGGCCCTTGGTAGTAACAAAGGCTGAAAGCGTCCTAAATAATGCAACAAGGAAGGAAAGGGGCAAACTTTGTCCTGTTTATTTCCTAAAAATGTATACATTGCTCTATCATATGCCTTCAGAGGGAAGAGAGATCTAAAAACCTCTTCCTGTTGGTTTTCCTTTTTTTCTACTGTTTTGTCATTCTTGGCACTTCTACAGGAGATTGTGTAAAAGCAGCAGCTTGACATACGCTCTAAAACTGGCTGCAGTGTGGGAAACACTGCTTTGCATTGTGCTTCAGGAACTTGGCCCTCCTGCCCCAAAATAGGAGCCCTATGGAGTCAGCCTGTCGGTGCCAGCAGGCAGGAGCAAGTGGTGAGACAGGGAAAGTGGCACACAGCCTGTGAACAGCTTCTGATGTTTGAGGGAGGGAATGGCTTGGGCCTTTCTGAAGGTGGCTTCGGTGTTCTTTAAAGTTCTGGGCTAGTATCGCCGGGCAGAAAGCTCAACTCTCCTTGCACCTCCAGCCAGGCCAGCCTTCATGTGAGCGTTTCCTTCCCTCAGGCTGCGCACATGGCCCATGGGAAGCACGATGGCATGAGCACAGAAAGATTTACCTGCAGCTTTGGAGCACTTTGTGGGATGTGGCTTCTCTCCTTCGGTGACACCGTGACAAAGGGACACCCAGGGAAGAAATCCCCTGCCAGGAGGTGTTTGCACCTTATTTGCATGGTTGCAAAGACAACTTTCTCATGCTGTGCTTCCTGATACCTCACTGCAGACATAAACCGCAGGCAGTTCAGTGGGATCCCACTGTCTAAATATATTGTTTTTGTTTTGAAAGAAAATAACCCTGTTAAGTGCAAGCCATGCAAACCCTTCACCATGTTCTTAGAGTGCCTGCTGCAGTGGTTGTACTCATTCGGACTCTTTCACTTTGGTTTAAAACAAAGAATAAGCTATTTCAGACATGTCCTAGGTACGCGTACAAAATGTGTTTTTCTAAATTGTGATATGTTTTAACGTTCCGAGAAACTGAATGAAAATTGCTTGTACAAGAGTTGGTCAATTCCCATAGCTGCTTTTCCCATCTGAGTTTTTCTCTTTTGCTAGTTTCCTTCTAATATCACAAATCCAGTTAGGAATCCCTACTGATCTGACCAGATGTTGCTCAGGCTCGGGGCGAGGCCGCGTTATTTTCCAAAACCCTTCAAGCTTTCTGCAGAATTTTGCTCACAGTTCCGCAGTGTCACAATTGGTTACAGTACGAGTTTCCACAACCGCATATTTCCTTTCTCACTAGCAGCACAGCCCTGCTGCCAGAGCAATCACCATAAACACAGAAACACCCGAGACAGGTTGTAAAGGAGACCCAAACATCTCTGCTGGGCTGAGTTGCTACCTAAACTCCCAGGATTTTGTGGCTGTGGCAGTGGTTCTGCTGCAGATACGCCCCTGCTAGCTGTCAGCAGGGTTCTGCCGAAACCAAAATCCTGACCTCCTTGTCCTGCAAAGCTGTGTGCTCATTTCTGTTAGGAAATCTTGACTCATTAAACTGAACGTTGATCTTTAGATCTTCAGTACTGTTAGCACTTTCTTTAGCAAAAGCCTTTTTGTCTCAAACATAAATATTGGTTCTTTGCTGCTGGTATTTCTCTTAGGACTACATGTAAGGCAACAGCCGCAAAGGGTGTGCAGCTCAGCACTGCTGCAGGCTCAGCAGGTTGGCTGTGTAGGGATGCATACAGCTGTTAAATGTGCTCTCAAGTGTCATCATACTGCAACAGAGACACCAGAATTGTCAGTTTTATGTTGTTAGTTGACTATTATCTTCGGTCTATACAGTACACTAATTGCCTTATATTTAGGTGGCTTCGTGAGTCTTTATTTACATTTAATAATAAACGGCAATTGTTTCCAAAGGATCGCCTGTGAATTCAACTGCCTCCTGCTCCTTTTCTACATCCTATGCTCTATTTAGGAAGGTATCGGCTTTTAGGGGTATCAACAATGTGACTTTATTCAGGTTTGTTGCTAAATCGGTTCCTTATAAGCACTCTTCCATATTTATTTTCTAAATGACCTCTTATGCAAGTTTAGTTTAAAAAAAAAAAAAAAAAAAGAAAAGAAAAAGAAAGAAAAACACTCCATGCAGTAACACTTGGGGATATGAGCACTTCCAGCAGGTGGTCTGAAAAAGAAAGGTGAGCGGTCTGGAGGGATGTGCGCCTGTCTGAACCCCACCTGCCAGCCCCAGACCTGAGCCCTGGGGGGCTCCGGAGAGCCGTGGCGAGGAGCCCGGCTGCCCTGGCCCTGGGGGAGCAGGGGCAGAGGGGATGCTGATGTGGGAGGCCAGGAGTGGTGCTTGCAGTCCCACGCATGCTTTTGCTGGCTGGTTCTGCTGGAAGCCTCGTGTCGTTCCAGCCAGAGCCTGGTCGTGCTTCAGCCTCCGGCAGCATCGATGCGTGGCGCAGCAGCAGCCGTGCTCACCATTGAGTGCTTTCACTTCGGCCTTTGCCATCTGCTTGGCCCGATTTCTGTCCTATGGGGAGGGGATGTCAGAGCAAGATAAAGCAAGCTGGCTGCAGCTGAGCAGAGGTCGTTCCGCTATCGCAGGGCTCAGCTGCCATCTGTGTGTGCGCCTGTGTGACAGGGCTGGCGTGAGCCCGGTCTCAGCAGGGACGGGCTCCTCCTGCTTCTGCTGGACGCGGGCATGGCCTCAGGTAGGAACGCAGCTGGTTCAAGGGGTTGATCTGAACTCTGTGAGCAAGGGGCATTTTTCCGAGTTAAAACTGCAGTGGTTTGTGCTTCTGATGTGTGCGTGAGCCAGGCTGCTCCCCGGGGAGTCTGTCTGAGATAGCAACTCTTTGCCAAATACTTCTTAACACTTTATCTTGCACTGAGGTCACTGCTGTAATCTGTTATGAGAGAATTCCCAGCATTTAAAGCACTTTTTTCCTGTTGGCAACACCCTTTTACATTTTACACCCACCGTTCCCATTCACACCGGAGGTGACCAGTGGCCAAGTCATCTCCATGTAACGTCAACACACTCACAAGCACGTATTGCAAAGGCACCTGCAGTTCGGCTGCTTGACTCCTCCCTTAAGAAAACACCTCTTGGCCTCATCGCGAATGCCTTTGATGGAGCTTAAATTGCATCGAGAAGAGTAATAAAGTGAGAAAGAAAGAAAAGATAATGAAAGATAACCGAGATGGTCAGTGAAAACACCGCTGCTTCCTGGATGAGAAGGGCAGAGGGAGGCAGGAAGGTGCTGGCTGCCTTGCCCTGGGCTGGGTGACACCGGCCCCTCTCTGGCAGCGCTGCCAGCAGCTGGGGGCAGGCAGCAAAGAGCTCCGTGCACGTCGCCATCCGCTTTTCCCCCAAGCCCTGCAGGCAGGGCCTGGGCAGGAGTCCCAAAGCAGCTCCACTTTCACACCCCCACACCGAGCCGGGGCAAACAGCTCCCATCCCTGGCAGTGCCTCACGTGAAGGGGCTTGTGTTTAACTGGGAGAGTTGCAGTGGGAATGCTGGCATCCCTGCTCTGTTGGTTTTTTTGCATAGGCATTAATTGGAGCGGCCCAATTGGTGACTTCCAGTGTGGGTGATTTACAGCCCTCTGGTCCCCCGTGCACCCCTCGGGCTGGAGGAAAGCTCCCTTTCCTTGCAGGTGTCTCCCCAGGGACAGGCGGGTGCCCTTCTGAAGGGGGTGCAGGGATGCTGGCCGGGGCAGGTGCCACCACTGCACTGCTCCGTGCTCCCGGCAGCAGCCTTGGGCTGGAGCCTGCTAGCAAGGGCTGGGGGCACCCACTGGGGGCAGGGACATCAGAGCCTGCCCTGTCCCTCCTGGCTCCGGGGCACGCTGCAGGCTCCCGACTGACAAAGCCCGCAGGCTGCACTTTTTTTTTTGTTGTTTTTTTTGGTTGGTTGGTTGGGTTGGTTTGGTTTGGTGTGTGTGTGTGTTATTTTTTCTCCCCATTGGGGAGGCGATAGCTGCGGGAAGAGGTGTGCCCTTACTGGAAGGTGCACGGGGGCTGCGGCGGGGGCTCCTGGTGCTGAGGGAGCCTCGGGGCGGGGGGGGGGGGGGGGAACCCATTCGGCTTCCAGGCGAGCAAACCGCACCCGGGCGTCCCCCCCCCCCCGCCTGCCCACGCGTGGCCGTGGCCGAGCGCTGCCCGCCCCGGGGCGGTCCCGGCCCTGCCGCGGCGGAGGCGAGGAGCCCCCGGCAGCACCCCGGGGCCGGGAGGGGCCGGAGCCGGGCGCCCCTCGGCAGCGATGGGCTCCGGGCGGTGCCGCTCGCTGCCGGTGGTGCTGGTGGTGCTGGTGGTGCTGGTGGTGCTGGTGGTGCTGGTGCCTGCGGCCCGCGGTGAGCTCTGGCTTGGGGAGGGCGGGGGGGGGGGGGCATGCCAGGGGTGTCTGGGTGTCTGTCTGTACCTGGGGTTTTGTGTCTGTGCGTCTGTCTGTGTGTACCAGTGTGTCTGTGGCTGTGTGTCTGTGTCTGACTGTAGCTGTGTGTGTCTGTACCCATGTCTGTCTGCCTGTACCCGTATCTGCCTGTAACCGTGTCGGCCTGTCTGTACCCGTGTCTGTCTGTCCGTGTCCCTGTGCCCGTACCCGTCTGTGCGTCTGTACCTGTAGCTGTATGTCGGCCCGTTGTGTTTGCCTTTGCGCTGTGCCCTGCCAGGTTGCTGACGAAGGCAGCAGGACCCTCCTGAATCACTTCGTTTTGTTGCAGGGGACTGCGGGCCGTTGCCCCAGCTACCCGGGGCAGAGCCTCCAGAGGACTCCAAAGATAACCAAAGCTTCCCCATCGGCTCCAAAATAACATACCAGTGCGTTCAAGGCTTTGCTAAGCTCCCCTTGAAGTCAGACACAATACAGTGCCTGGAGAACGCCCTCTGGTCCGTCCTCCCGGAGTTTTGCAGTCGTAAGTAGTGCACTTTCTCTGAAGTTGCTCGGAGATGCGGGCTGCTTGCGAAAGCATTTGCTGCTTTAGCAATTGCTGTTCGGGGGGTTTCTTCATCAGGGGTGAGGCATGAGCAAGCTGTTTGTCAGAGAACCTTTCACTGTCCCTTCTTCCTGACGTGGCTGAGTCCCTTGGAGCCGCGTGCTGGTGCCTGTGTGTTAATAAAACCTGATACATTCCCCGGGGAAGCGCAGCAGCGAGGCAAAGGACGACAGCGGAGGGGCACTGGCACAGCTGGGGGCTGAATTTGAAGGACCCAGGAGTTAGCTACGTGGGAAGGTTTCGCTCGGGAAATTTGCAGACCTCTGCAGAGAGAGCAGGCTGCACCTCCCACATCACACACCTGGGCTGTGGAAGTGGCCAGGCAGATAGCGCTCACCTCGGGAGCAGTTCTAGGAGGGCAACGTTTAACATCAGAAATCTTTCCTATTAAAAGTATAGAAATTATCAATCATCTTATTAAAAATATTTATAGTATTAGTATCATGAGGGAGGCTTGTGTATTACGGCTTGTATTTATGGTTATACATATCTGAGTGCAAAATACTGTTTTGCTTTGGAACTGTACATCTCGATTGTCCTTGTTATCACTAGGTAGCTGTTACAGCCCACCTCGTGTGAGTTTCGCAAGAGTATCACAGGAAGATGAATTGAAGAATTTTTATGCTGTTGGTATCACGGTGAACTACGTTTGTAACCCAGGCTATGAGAAGAGCAGTGACAAGCTTCCTACCAGCACTTGTCATGAAAATTTAACGTGGTCAGAGGTTCCCGTGTTATGTCAAAGTGAGTGTCCCTGCATCGGTTCATTTTTCTCCAGCATCCTACAGCCACATCCTTAGCGCTGTGTTTGGAGTTCCACCTCGGATTTGTATTCTAGAATGTGTTTTTTTTTTCAATGATGTTTAGCATGAGATATCATCAGATGCCCAGTTTGACATTGCCGTACTGTTGTGAAAAGCATGTCAGTGGTTGGCTTGTTTGTTTTCCTGTCCTCGTAGCATCCTAAGGACAATCTTCTTTTTTAGGGAAATCTTGTGGTACTCCAGAAAATCCAGAACATGGTACAGTTGTTACAACAGATCAGCTGTTCGGCGCAAAGGCAGATGTTATTTGTGACGATGGGTGAGTGGAAGCAGGCTGCCGTGCTGCCTGGCCAGGGCCCCGGCATGCGGCACGGGACATGGGGCTCTACCTGTCGAGTCTGTGGCACCCCTCTGGAGTGACAAGTTCTTGGCTGGTGACAGCAGACTGAGCTGGGGATGTGCCTTTTGCACCTTAGGTACATGCTAACAGCGGGGCAAGCTTTCATCCGGTGTCACCTAAAGGGAGATGGAGTTGCCTGGACTCAGCTTCCAACTTGTCAGCTTATCCAGGGTAAGTGAGCTTATCCAGGGCTTGACTGGAAACACCGAATAGTCCTGTTAAAAACCACTGAACTCTGTGTTGATTGTAGCGAATTAAGTCAGGTGAATACATGTGGAAAGTAGACACCTGGAGTAAAAACGTAGGGCATACCTAAACAGCATTGGTGGTGCCTCCTGCAGGGCACTTCCCGAGTGCAGGGGTGAGCACTGCTGGAGGATGCTCCTCCTGCTCTCCAGCGGTTCTCCTGGCTCTGCAGTTAGTCCAAATTCCCATCTCTCAGACCAGGGAGACCACAGTCTGGACAGGAACTCCCTTAGGGTTTGCTTCCAGCAGAGTGACATGTGCGTAGGGCATTGTGAGGTGCCGAGCTCCACTGAAGAGCAACGTGAGTGCAGTCGTGCAGGGTTTTGTATTTTCCCTTCACAAGAAACAGAACTACAATACACAGTGTTTGTAGGGTATCAGTAACTGAAAAGCTGATGGATGGATGGATTTATTTTTAATGTTTAACAAAAAATGAGCAATAAAACAGAGAGGAATGGGGACTCCCCCCTGTCGGTGACTTGCAGCATCACCGAGGGGTTCCCGCGTGCCTCTTGTGCAGCTCTCGCTGCCGGAGCCACCGGTGCGCTGATCAGAGGCCACCTGCCCATGCTACGTTTACACCTTGCTGAAGTCTTACATACATTTTATATAAATGGAATATTATGTAAAATAAAATTGTGACTGTTTCTCCTTTAGCTTCATCCTCTACTGTTGGCACTACAGCAGTGACAGACGCAACCAAACCGTTGGAAGAGAAGACATCGGAGTATCGCTACATCCTACGTAAGAGCTCAGGAAAGGCTTCCTGCCTTGTGGCCCCTGTAGTTGCTCAAATCGCAACCACGATGGGCAGCCCTGACTCCACGCACTGTTGGTTTTCTGCTCTCATTGTGTCTTCCTCAATCCTTTTGGTGGGCCCACCCCCCAGTTTCTGAGGGGTTTGCACAGGTTAGCTTGCTGGCCTGATCTCCTTTCCTCTGCACTCCCCAGCTGACCTGATAGAGGGTGGGGTTTTGGTGCTTGAATCTCCCTCTGTGAATCCGAGCATCTCAGCAGAAACCGCTGACGCTACCTTGGCTGTGTTTGGATGTTGCTGGGGGGGGAACAGCTTGGAGCAACGGACCTCAGCTCTGTCAGTGGGAAAAGATGGGGTGAGGGGCTCAAGAAGCGCATCACAACGTGTTTAGTAATTGACGATGATTGCTTTAGATTGCTTCTCAGCAGTGCTATGGTTAGCTGGATTTGAATAACACTGTTGTGCAAGCATAGATTGAGTTTTCCTCTTTGTTTATCAGCATCGTTGGTTTCAATTTTTTTAATACCAGTTTCATTATTTTCTTCTCCAGCACTTGTCATCATCCCTTGCATCATTGGTGAGTAATTTACAATTGAAAATATACTTTCCTAATGCAAAGCTGTTATTTACTGCTAAACATCTGGAGGCAGTGCTGTTGGCCTCTTCATTTTAAAACTCCTCATGCTGAGTGTCTCCGGACAGGATTCCTGGGTTTCTCTGCTGTTGGATAATGCAGCAGCACCACAAGCATTATGGATGAATTGTCTTTGTCTTGGTAGAAAACATTACGTTAATTGAGGATGAAATGAAAGAAGCCAAAGAGGCTGATGTAAGAAGCCAACCAAAAAATGTACATCCTGGCACTCCTTAATTGATGAAATTGGTTTAAAAGGCTTTGGCAGACTTTGAAATATAAGAGATTAATGAAACTTGGAACATCCATGCTGCAAAAGAGATTGAGTACTAAAAATGGTATGTCTAAAATACAAAATAAACAGCAGGCTGTCTATAAAAGTACCAAATACATGAGGATCATACTTCTGAGAAAGGTCAGCATGGTGCTACACTTGGTGGTTTCTGGGCTCATTTTTCAGAATACATGAGGGATTTTGCATTGTTCTGGCTGAGAAAGAGCCTCTAGGTGGGGACAGGCTGCCACAGAGCAGTGAATTTTGCTGTCAGTCTCTTACCAAACTGCTGTATTTCACTTACGTTACATACCGGATTTGCTGTTCATTTTTTCGTTTTGCCTGTTTGTTTGCTTGCTTCCCAAGGAATTGCTGTAATTCTAATCTGGACCATCAAGAAGTGTGCTGTAAAGCAAAAAGGGTAAGTGAGCCGAGCTGCTGCTCAGCATTCCTTGGCCATCGTCAGCTTTTTCCTAACGGGGTGCTTCCTTTTAAGCTCTGAGGGATGGTAATAACATTTGGTATATATTTGTGTGGCTTAGTACTATCTTTGCGTGTTGTTAAATTGTTGCTTATTCCATAGATTTTCTCCTTTCTTTTCCATGTCTTCAGGACATATAAGCCAAATCCCACAAATGCAGGAGATGAAGAACAGGGACCATCCTGCCAGGAGCGTAAAACTGGTCCATGAGAAGGGACAGTTCCTGCTAGCTCCTGACACCGTCAGTGATGAAGTTTTGAGCGCAGTAAGGCAACATGAAATCAAGTTTCTGACTTCATAATCAAGAATTCCTATGTGAAGCAGCAGGAGAATCAAATCTACTTCGAATTCAGCTCCCTGTCATTTTAGTGCCTACATGTTTCTTATATTTTTTTTTAGTACCAAAACCATTTTTGCAGTTCTTAAAGTGAGGCTTTTAACGTTCAATAAACGTTTCTTTCCACTAGGAAAATGATTCTATAGAAAACGCCCTGTTTGCACATCCTCCGAAGATCCACTTCTGTTTTTTTTTAAACTACTTTTTTGCTAAGGTTCATTTCCTGGCGTGCGGACAAGAGTCCGACAACTCCGGTATTTATAGCAAAACCGTTTTGTAAATAAAAGGCCCGCGGAGTAAGTGTGACTGGCGTACTGGGATGCTTCCTCATTCGTAGTTCGTAATCAAACCTTCTCGCAGAGCGCTGTAAATGGCGCCGCCATCTCCTCATCTGCCCGGGGGCGAGGGCTGGGCTGGGGCGATGGGTTGCGGGGGGGATTGCGGGGGTGATTGCGGGGGGATTGCGGGGCTGACTGGTTGCGGGGCTGACTGGTTGCGGGGGGATTGCGGGGGGGGATTGCGGGGGGATTGCGGGGGTGACTGGTTGCGGGGGGATTGAGGGGGGGGATTGCGGGGGTGATTGCGGGGGGATTGAGGGGGTGACTGATTGCGGGGGTGACTGGTTGCGGGGGGATTGCGGGGGTGACTGCGGGGTGATTGAGGGGGGGGATTGAGGGGGTGACTGATTGTGGGGGTGACTGATTGCGGGGGTGACTGATTGCGGGGGGATTGAGGGGGGGATTGAGGGGGTGACTGATTGCGGGGGGGATTGCAGGGGGGATTGCGGGGGTGACTGACTGCGGGGTGATTGCGGGGCCGGATTGCGGGGCCGATGGCTGAGCTGTGCCCGGGGCAGGGGCGCGGCGCTTCCCAGGAACTGCGGCGGGGAGGCAGGGAGGGAGGCGGGGAGGAGGCCGTGCGGGAGACGAGGCCGTGCCCGGTGGCCTCGGGTGCTTGTTTTTATTTTCCATTGACGCGGGGACGCATCCAGCGAGGGTACCGCGGGAGACGCCCCCGGGGCGGGCGGCGCCGCTCGGGGGGGCGGGCGCGGGGCGGGGGCTCCCGCAACCGGCCCCGCACGCCCCCTTCTTGTTCGCCCACGGAAGGAGGGCGAAGGCTTCCCAGGCGCCGGGGCCGGGCTCAGCCAAGCCCTTCATTTTCATACGAAGCGGGAAAATTCGCCCGAGGCCGGCCCGGCGTCCGCCCGCCCCGGAAAGGGCCGTGCCGGCGGGGTGCGCTGCGCATCACTCCGACGGGCACCGGCACCCGGGTACCGGCACCGGGATGGGAACGGGCACCGACACCGGGATGGGAACGGGCACCGACACCGGCGTGGGGCTGCTGTGGCTCTGCGCCGTGCTGCTGGCGCTGCCCGGAGCCTGGGGTGAGCGGGGCTGGGGCTGCCGGGGGTCTGGGGCTGGAGGTGGGGGGCTGCAGGTGGGGGGCTGCAGGTGAGGGCTCTCCTCGGCTTGTCCCCCGCTACCCCCCTGTCCCTCCCCAGGTGACTGCCAGGACGTGCCGAGGTTCTCCTTCGCCGAGCCCAGCGGCCCCACCAACAAGTCGTACCCCGTCGGGTCCAGGGTGCGCTACAAGTGCCGCCCCGGGTACACGGGGGTCAGCAGCAAGTCCCCCCTGGTCACCTGCCTCCCCAACTCCACCTGGGCATCGGACCCTGACTTCTGCATCGGTGAGTGCCCCCCGGCCGGCTGCCGTGAGCTATAAGGGGGTCATGGTGAGGGGGTGCGGACCCCAGACCCCTCTTGGGGCTCAGTGCGGGCTTGGGGGTGCTCCCCGGGGTGCTCTGTTTGGGGGTGCTGAGAGCAAGCAGCTTCCCAGGGTATCTACTTGAGGTTGCCCTTTGAGCTAAGGCACCGTAATCTCTTGGGTTCCCACGTAATTGCTTTACCACCTGGTGATACAGCACGTCTGCTGAGGCAGGTTTCCGCAAAACCAAGGTACAGAGTGGGCAGCGGGATCACTCATCCCGTGTCACAGTGATAACGTGTTCGTGCTCCCTGCCCCTTCTCCTTTCCGTTGTTTTCCTCCCCAAAACCTCATATCTTTACCAGTTTCCTGCCTTGTTAAGAGTTCTTTCATTTGTTCTGAGCCGAGTTTAACCTTCAGTTCCTCCAAAGTTAATGTGTAATTTGTGTCTTTTCTGAAAGTGCCGCTACTCGCTCTCGAGGAAGCGCAGGTGCCAGTGAAAGGGTCGCCTGATCCGTGACGGTCCTGAGCAGCACTGTCACCTGCGTTTCGTTATAATGCAATAAAATACAGCTAATGCTGAGCACTTGTTCCCGTTCCCCTTCCCCCCAGGAAAGTTGTGCCGCGAACCAGACATAGAAAATGGCAAATTTCACTACTCAACAGACCTCCGGTTCGGGGCAACAATAAATTTCACCTGTAACTTCGGGTAAGTGTTCGCACAGGCTGCTGGTGACTCGAGGGAGCTGAGGCTGGGAGACCCTGGGGACTCTTTTAATGCCTGGGGGCCGTTTCCTTGGCAAGCACAGGCCAGGTGGGAGGTGTTCAGAGCAGGCAGCCCTGGGGATCAGGCTCCCTCCTGTTCTTATTATCAGAACAGGTTATTTTGTGGGTGTGAGATCGTGTTCTTTGCTAACTGCTTCCAACGTTGCTTTGAAAAGAAATTTGTTCATTCCTTGTCGCTCCTTATTAGTAATTATCAATGTTTCAGGTGTTTCCTGTACATTGGTTAATGCTTGGTGCGCTTTCCATCTGAGGCCCAGTGGGTGCCCTGCAGGGATGTTTGCTGTTGTGCAAAAGAAAGGGGGGGGACAAAAAAAAAAAACCAACAAGTCCAGTGGCCTGGGTCTAAGCTGAGAGGCTTTTGGTGTCCTGGTGATACAGGGACAGGAGAGAGCGGCCTGGGGTGTGCCAGTGACACCCAGCCCTGTTTGGGTCTGCTGCGCAGCCTCAGGATGGGGATGCTCCTGCGAGCTTGTACCCACCTGCTACAAGTACGAAGTTTCCTTAAACTGTGTCAAATAATGCATTTCTTTAGGTACTGAGAAAGTTGTATTTCACAGGATGGAAGGCTTTTTCCCCTAGGTTTCATCTTCTCCAGAGAATGCTACAAGCAACTGTACAGTTTTCTGGATTTCAAATTTTTTCAGTTTTTAAGAGATTCAATCTTTTCTTTTCTTAGGTACCGATTAGTTGGGCAACCATCTGCGCAATGCATACTTAATAACAATGAAGTTATTTGGGATAACGTTCCATTCTGTGAGAGTAAGTACATCTTAAATGTTCTGTGTACATCTTTCTTGAGGCTACTGCATATCCCTCGTAGTCCTGGGAGCAGCAGGTGGGTTCTGTCTTCCTGGCACCTGATGCAAATTACATCAGTCTCTAAAGAGATTACCCTTTACCTCTCCCCCAGACAAGCACTCCCTGTGAAAGTGGGAATGAAAATTAAATACTAAGGAGGATCTGTGGATGTTGGCAGCAGCTTGTGAGTCAGATCTGCAGGGCAAGCAGCTTCTGGGGCTGTTTTTCCTGGCTTTTGGCCAGGCTGGTGTGGGCCCCACATTGCTTGTTTTGCACTTCTCATCAGTTGGGCACTGCCGAACTGCTGATCGAGAGCTGTGCTTAGGATGGCTTTAGATGTGACAATGTCAAAAATACGTGTTTTCAGAGGGGAAAATAATTTCAAGAGTTTTCTTCATTTGGGCATTGTTTGTACCCAGTAGGCAACTGGCCATCAGCTGCAGATAGCTTGGATGGTCTGTGGCTGTCAGAAGTATTCTGGCCTCCTCCTCAGCAAGAGCAGGAACTGGTATCACCAGTTGGTGAAGTTGCCAGGCTACTTGGCAAGACATCGTGTAGTGCATGTGTAGTGCATCCAGAAGGACTCGTCTTTAACGTCTCCTCTTGGACAATGGCTGCTGCTTTGCTGTTTTAACACCCATTAAACAAAACTTCAGAGTCTGAAGGAGCATTAGCATTCAATACTATAGGTTAAGATGATTGATTTAGGGCCACTTACCTGTTTTTTTGGCTTTTCTTAGTATTTTTTTTGTTTAAGTAGATAGATATCAGTTTCATATTTGATGGAAATGTTCTTGTATTTTTGCCATCGCTTTCCTATGCAGTTATTCCCTGTGAACCACCTCCCGTAATTGCAAATGGGCAGTTCAGCGGTACACAAACAGAATACACCTTTGGCTTAGCTGTAACTTACACGTGCGATGAAGGTTTTTCTCTCATTGGAAGCTCCACGATTTACTGTACGGTGGATTCTGAGTCCAATGGAGTATGGAGTGGTCCAGCCCCTGAATGCAAAGGTAGGTGTTTTCTTTCTCTCCTTATTCTTTTTGCTTTGTTTCTTACCTCCCTCCCATGTGAATTATTTCTGGTAAGCTGCCAAATATGAGAAGGTTGATTTGAGTATAAAATGATTCCCAGACTTAATGCAGTGGTTCCGAAGTCATAGTCAGAAGCAGGGCTTTGTTTAATGGATTCTTCAGCACATAGAAAGCCACTGTAATAACCTAGATTGAACGAGAATAAGCAACACTGCCTCGTTCCACCAAAGGTAAAGCTAAAAAGATAAAGTGGGAAACTACAGCTTATGTGAAAGGGCCGAGATGCTGTGCCTGCATTCTTCCTGGCAGCAGTAACTAGACTTATTTTCCTTTTGGTCTTCCACAAAGTGTAAATGACCATGATTCATTTGTTTGGGATTCTCAGAAGTCCTTGAGAGCAGTCCTCTCCCTGCCTGCGCCCAGGGCTTTCTGCAAATGAAGCTCTGTGTGCAGTTTTTAATGGTGTCTCTGCTCACGGAGTACCTGTGGCATGCTGGGGACCTGCCTCTTGTAGAGCAGAAGGATGGCAGTTGTCACCAGAGGAATTACACGAGAAACTTCTGTAGACACTGTAGGGCTTTTTTTTTTTCTTATAACAAGTATTCTTACTGATTTGTCTTCACTTCCAGTGGTGACATGTGAAAATCCAGTAGTGGAAAATGGGAAGAAGTTAACTGGCTTTGTTGAGCAGTACACATATGGAGATACAGTGACCTTTGAATGTCTTCCTGGTTATTTTATGAATGGTTCTCATACGGTTAAATGTGGTGCAGACAATGCCTGGAATCCACCTCTGCCAAAGTGTGACCAACGTGAGTACAAACAAACTTAGATTTTGAAGCAGTTGCACTGAATGACGGATTTGTGAACTACAAATGGTCCAGAAGTGCATTGAAAAGAGAGATGAAGCTGCCTTCTCCACCTGATGGGCTTGCTTCCTTCATGCCTGGTGGGGATGTTTGGCTTCCGAGCTCCGCTGTGGCTGGTGCTGCAGGTTGGGTGGGCGGCCACTGAAGCAGCATCAGAGAGGCAGAGATGCTCTCCCATCTCCACCTTGTCTCTGGCTAAGCAAGCTATGATATATACGCGGGTTGAATGCAAACTGTATCCCAGACACCACAATTCAAACAGGTTAAAACAGTGTGTGCTCCGAAGCACAGTCTATCGTTCCTGCTGAGCCTCTGGGCACTCTTCTGTAGCTGAGTTTGCTTTTGTCTCCAATTGTTAGGCTACTGTGGTCATCCTCCCAGCATCCCTTTTGCTGAGTTAATGGGGACTGTGAGTAGCAGCTCTCCTGCTGGAACCACGGTGACGTACAGATGTAGCCCGGGGTATGCTGCAGGAGGTGGAACGTCTTTGGAAGTCACTTGTCTGGGGAATACCAGTTGGTCTGTAAGCTCCAAGTCATGTACACGTGAGTATCTCCGTTCCTCTCCCGTCTGGGCTGACTGTACGAGTGATCTTGATGTGCTCAAAATGTTCTTTGCTCTGAAGTTTGGTTCATATCCAGCTCTGGGTTTGCAAACACACCTAGAATTTTCTTGCTGAACTCGTTTGAAGTGTCTGTGTGTAAATCTAGCATTTTGGTCTACTCTGAGGAACTGAGAACAAGCTCTGCATGCCTCAGAGTATGTTTATTGCGTATGTGGGCTGAGTGCTCTGTTTTCTGAGCAAACTGAACGGCTCCGCTCTACCTCCAGGCCCCCGCAGGTCAGGCGGCTGTTCCCAGCTTTTGCTCTTACTTTGTAATCCAGCATGTTTTGAGGACAGTCAGAGGAGTTGATCGGATTGTGCCATGAGCTTTACTCCTTCGTGCTGCTTGCACACAGCCTGTCTCGCTTGCTATATGCCCCGGTAAGAGGTGCTTGCGTTGCAGTCACCTTCCCTCAGGAGCCAGGCGTGCGGCTGGACGTAGGCCGTGCTGTACCTGGCACAGGTCGGTGCCCTTCCTCTGCGCTGGCTCGTGGTGTTAAAGTCACTCGTGGTGTTAAAGCGCAGGGCCGAGCCTCCTGCTGCCACAGAGGGGAGGTGGTCAAGTCCTTCCCAGGCTTCTCTCCACACAGATGAGTTTTGGTAGGGTTGCAAAACTGTCTGAGGTGTTGGTAATGTCAGACCAAGCTGAGGCCCTATTGCTTGACAGCATCACCACTTCAAAGCGGGTGAAGTAACCTCTTTCTGTCCCTAGGACAGCAATGTACTCCCCCCAAGATACAGAACGGGTTTGTAAAAGGGGAAGATTTCCTGTTTGGGACAACTGTGGAGTTCTCCTGTCGTGATGGGTGAGTGGATGCCTGCTTAGACGGGCCCGCGGTGGGGATCAGAAGATGAGGGTCCCAGAGAGGCTGCCATACCCACCAGCCTCCTTCTGCCCTGGTTTCACAGTACAGCTGTGTATGAGCTCTCCAGTGAGATGAGCACATGGCCACACACGCTGACTGGTAATGTAGCAATCTTTTCAGTTCAGCCGTGTGCCACCTTCGTGCCCTTATCAAAGCAGCCTTTGGTGTGGCCAGACCCCATTTCATGGTAGTGGCAACTTCTGGTTAACAACTTGCATCTGTGCAATGGCAGGGAGGAGTGGGGAGAACCTTTTCTGGGGCGTTTGTGGGAAAGCACTCAACTTCCTCTGTTTCTTCAGGTATGAATTGCAAGGGTCATCTTCTGCCAAATGTGTGGCATCAGGAAATGGAGTTCGCTGGGATGTGTCTCTTCCAACCTGTAAAAGTAAGAGGAAAAACTGCACAAAGCCATTCAGACAACACCTGGAACTGCTCTGGTGGTGGGCTTGGGCTGCTCTTGTATGCCATAACTCAATTGGCTGTAAAATTCGGGATTTCTGTACTAACTCATGCTGTGAGGCCCGAGGTGCAGTATTCTTGTACAACTCAGAAACTATGCTGACAAACTGAGGGAGCAAGGCAAGAGCAGAAATTGTATGAAATTATGGGAAAAAGTGTGCTCTGATTTCTACGTGGAGTAAAGTTTTCTTTCTTGGTAGTTACCAAATAATTGAACATTAGAGCTCTGCCCACTTAATTCAATGTAACGCTAAAGTCAGGTAGTGCATAGTGTTAGAGGAAGCTGGAAATGGTGGAAACGCTGCTTCTAGTCTGATTAGGCATTTCAGTGACTTAGTTCATGGGGAACTAAGCTCCCATGCTTGGAGCTGGGCTACCAGCAGTAGCTGAGGCCCGGTACCAAGCGTGAAAGCTCGCTCAAAGTATTTTCAGTTGCTTCTAGGTGTTTGTTGGTTGGCTAGAGCTCCTCCTCCTTGCGAACCTTGTGTAAATTTTCCGTTAGCAGAAGTACTCAGACACTCTTGTTGATGTTCTAGCTGCAGGACAGCTGACTGTTCTCTGTGGAGAGCCACCTGCAGTTGCCAATGGGAGGCACAATGGCACGAAGGGGGAGTTTGTCCACGGCTCCATTGTAGTTTATAAATGCAATCATGGTTTCACCCTGGCTGGAGGGTCCTCTATTCGCTGTACAGCAGGAGATGAGCTCCATGGCGTCTGGAGCACACCTACTCCTGAGTGCCGAGGTGGTTATCTCCTCTGCATGTCTTATTGTCTTGTTTCTGTCTTTAAAAAAAAAAAAATCCACCATTTTTCACTTCCTCTGTGAATCCTCGAATCAGATAATTCAGCTAAGAATTAATCTTTTTATGCTTCCTGGCACAGCTTCTGTTAAAATCTCATGCCAGCAGTGTATGCTTGTGTTGCGGGATGGGCTTGCAGGCTGCTGGAACTGCTCCTCTGTTAAAACCCAGGTGTATGTCTGGGATACATCCGTGGTGTAGGGCTATCTGTTGCTTGAATTGTCTCATGTGTGCACCGGCTTTCATTTGAGATACTCAGTGTTGTCTAGTCTGAATTTCTGCGCTGCCTGGACATTCAGGTTCACATTTTGGCTTGCTTCCTTTCCAGGTGGAGCAACCACCATCATTGTCGGTAGGTAACACGTACCCTGGATCTTTGTGCCCCCTTTCTCGCCCATCTTTACATTACTGTCTCTTAATTATTCTGCTTAAACCTGAAAAAGGATTAAGAGCCTTCCACTACAGTCTGTCACGTTTATATTTTTATTGCTCTAAGGTCATGTGAAAAAGAGGGGAGGAAGGTAAAGGTGCTACGTGCCTGTGGATGGGGTGGGAAAGGGCAAGTGAATGTGTTTGGAGCACAGACTGAAGTCTGTTGTGTCTCCTGCAGGCATCCTGCCCCTCCTCCTGGCATTGCTGGTTATGAGCTTCTAGCTCAGGGTGCAGCCGCAGCGGGAATGCCCAGATCAGCTCCTCGGCGAGCTCTGAACTCCTACGGGTGGTGGTACGTGATCACGCTGATCCCCGTGCTCTGCATAGCCCTCTGCTGAAATTGGCCTCGCAATAGCAATCAACGAAACTTCGATGGAAAAAAGATGACCTTTACCCCCAGGTGCTCCCTCCCACTGCCCAGGACTGCTCACGCTTCTGTCTGCTGGAGCCGTGCATTGTGCTGGCAGCTCGCTGCCACCCAGCCAGGTCTGTGGCTCGAAAACCGAGCGCAGTTATCCCCACGTGAAGTTGCAATAGTGCCAAAGACTTTTGTGCTGTGCTGCTCTGGACTCAAGGAAATTGGGCACTTTAGGTACCTCTGTGTGTTCTGCTTATTAGCCCCGCTGAGGTAATGTTGTGCCCAGCTCTGGTCAGGGTTTTTGGGTGTCGTAGGTGAACTGATGGGAAAAGTGTGAGTGTCTTTGTGTGAGTGATATGTACTTGAAGAAATTGTTTGATATGTATAGATTGTGTAAGATAAGTGCTCCCTGTTGGTACTGAAAGCACCGAAAACATTTGTATAGAAGCACATGTTGTAGCACTTACTTCAAGGCAAGTCTGAACCACTGTGCAAACAGCCAGCCTTACAGATGGGCAATTTTACCGGAGAATAAAACTGTGAATGCCTTCTTACAAAGAACTACTCCTCTGACTCTTCCTGTATGCACTAAAGTTAGTGCCACGGCAGATTCTAAAGCTATCTCTGTGATACATCAAGGTTTTTCTCTGACTGCCTTGCAGAAATACCCTTCCTGTCGGTGCAGTGACTCAGTGCTGCTGTGGAAGTGGTGAAGCAGTCGGGTGCCTGAAAGCCCCAGGAGGAACCGCAGCAGGGTGGGTGCTCAGCAGGGCAGGTGGCCTCGGGGCCAAATGCGGAACTGGCAGCTGTCTCTGCAGATGCCACCGAACGTCAGAAAGTTGCTTGGTGTGAACCTTTTCACTTTCTGCTGAAATGCTGCCCCAATAGGAGGCCCTGGGGCTGCTGCAGTGGTGAGGGAGGAAAAGCAGGTTTGGGCTTCTCGCTCTGCTGGCGGCGGGGCTGGTGCACAGAGCAGCTGCTGCACCTGAAAGTTGGCACAGATGCACACCAAGCCAAAGCCTTAATTTACTCATCTGTGGGGAACAAATGCTGCATTTTTTTTGTGTGCTTTTCTGTCATCCTGCCAAACCTGTCCCGCCTGGTCCCTGTGCTGAGGAGGGCTGGTGAGGGTGCTGCGCCCAGCTGAATGAGGCAGCGTGCTGCGGCTGGGTGTGCTGGCCCCTGCTTGGCTTTGGCAGTGCCACAAGGACAGCTCTGGTGATGGAACCTCACGCACCTTGTGTAAACTGAGGATGCGGGCTTAAGGTGCAGGGCTCTGATGCAGAGGGTTAAATGACCAGTCTGTGAGCTTTGCACCGTGCACAGGTGGGAAAGGGAAGCCTTCGAAATGTCTAGTACGTGCTTCTTTGTTTCTGCATTTTTACTCATGCTTTTCTACTAACAGGAACGTGCATCTAATTAGAGGGAAAAACGCAAAGAACAATTTCCGTCACCATGTTAGTCTCAAATAGAAAAGTTCCCCTTACCAGCAGAGCGTCATCCTGCTCAGCTGTCACTGTGGCACAGCAGAATCCAGTTTTCGGAAGTAAATCTTACAAAATAAGCAGTTAGATTGCTGTTTCATTCATATTCATGCATTTTACGTATATATATATATACACATGTACGTGAAATGTGTGAATATATATTTCACTACATAGATGTGTGTATATATATGAAAAACATTACTGTAAGCCACATGAATGACCAGGTGATCAAAACAAATGGAAAGCCTAGTACCTTAGTCATGTGTTTGGTTTTAATCTCAGCACAATTGTTTCCACTGCATAGTCCAGAATGTGTCTTGCAAATGGTTTAGCTCCTGATTTTAAGGATCAGCTCGAAGTGACCTACCTTCAGCCCAATGGAAGGAACTGTAAATGCTGTCATACAGCTTACAGATATGGTCACCAAATTTTACGGTTGAAGAGCACTTGTGTGCTGTGTTTATATGTGAATAGAACTAAGTTGTGTATAATTTAAGTTTATGATCTGAATGTGAACAATCTAATGCATATCCATTATTTAAATGTCAAAATTGCATGTTGTGGAAGGTCTCTGTCAATAAAAAGGATAAGAAAGACTTGAGCAGTGTACATCTTGCTGCTTCTTCTAGGCTCAGAGAGCATCCTCAGCTATGCTGCCCCTGGTCCTATATGTGGGAGGAGGGAAATGCCCCTCTCTGCCCTTCCCTTCACTTTGCCCTTCCCTTCCCGTACGTGGGGGGCTCAGCTGGTTCCTGGGAAGGGCTGCTGGGGGTTTGGGGAAGAGCCCACCAAGCCACTTCCCATAACCAAGGATGCTCTGCAAGGGCCTCATCCAGCTCATGGCTCCACTGGGTGCTCTGTCACAGCTGCCCTGGGCCCTGCAGTGGGTCCCAGGGGGCCACCCTCCCCTGCATGGGGGAGGAGGGGGTGGGAGCAAAAATAGCAGCAGAAGCGCGTGGGACCTGCACCACCCTGGGGCTGGTGGCTGCGCCCGTCCTGTGCGGGGAGCCCACGGGTTCCTGTCCCATGGCCCCGGGAAGCCCCGCAGCTGCGGCTCCTTCCGCAGGCCTGGGGGAACTGGGGTGCCCATATCAGCCCGCGGCCCCCCGGGAGCTGCAGTCGGGACCGGAGCATGGTGCTCGCCTTCGCCCTCCGCCTCCTGGGCAGCTCCGCTCTGCTCCTGGCTGCCGTAGCTGGGGCTCAAGGTAAGGCAGACTCACAGGGCTGTGCCTCTGTGCCC
The DNA here is from genome assembly GCF_964034855.1 of Anser brachyrhynchus. Lineage (NCBI taxonomy): Eukaryota > Metazoa > Chordata > Aves > Anseriformes > Anatidae > Anser > Anser brachyrhynchus. Next base: position 2,064,232 of record NC_137720.1, on the reverse strand, counting down.
TTCCTCCTGCGACCCTCCTCTGCCTCCTCACTGCCCCTTTTGCTTTCCCCAGTGCAGGCAGCTCTGTGCCAGTCCCAGGGGGACGTGGGCACGCCAGACCTTGAGCATCACAGAGCCTCCGGGCTTTCAAATAAAGTAAAACGGGGTAGAAAACATCCAGCCCAAACCTCGCTCTGGTTCCCCGTGTGTGTTAGGCTGCGTGGGACAGGGGAGGACTGGGGGCTGGGGGGGGCACTGGGGGCTGTTCGTCAGCCTGCACTGAAGGCAGGGAGCTGCGCACCAGCACCTCCGTCGGCACGTGGCTTGGAGTGCTTGGGCCCTTCAGGTAAGGTTATGCTGGATGGGGACTTGGCAGTGATGGGGACGTTCTGTGGGGCAGCATCAAGGCTGCCCCGTGCCCTTCAGTGGCAGGGGAAGACGGAGAGGGGGGAGATGGGGGTGATGGAAGGGGATGCCAGAGGCTGCGGGAAGTCCTCCGCAACCCGCCCAGCTTCTTGGAATAAGGGCTTGATCTACGCGTTTGAAGTGCCAGAGTAAAGCAGGGTATGAGCAAAGCGTTTTATGGAAATTAGGCGAGGAGGCTGTTGTAATAACAGCTTGTGTTTGGGATTTGTCAAGCTGAAACTTGCCACGTTAAATAGAAATGACTTGGGATGGGGCAAGCGAGGAGTGCAATGGCAAACAAAGGCTGAGCTGCTCGGCGCGCTGGGTGCCCGCGGGGTGGGCGCAGCCTGGCAGGCAGTCCCACGTCCCCTCGGCGGGGACGGCACAGCCAAAACCCACAGAAACTCAGCTCTGTCTCTGCAGTGGGGCTTTGTTTACCCCTTCCCATCTTGTAAGCGTAGATGTTGTGACCTGGCTCCCCCGACAAGGCCTGAGAAGGGCTTTGGTGCTGTGTGGGGGTTCCTGCTGGTGCCCTTGATCGTGTTTGTTATTCTTGGGCATCCTCAGATAGCAAAGGCTGCTCCCCGCCCGTCTTCGCTGGCCAAAGTGGCTCAGTGCCAGGCTTGGAGCCAAGCATCAGCAACCTCAAAGGGTTTAAGGAAAAAAGGAAACTTATTGCTAAGTTAACACCTTGTAGTGCGTGGGGTGCGGGGGAGCAGCTCGGGGTAAGGGGCTGTGGTCCTCTGCTCAGCAATGCAGGGGGAATTACCAGTGAGAAGCATTTCACCTTCTTTCCACGTGCCCATATCTAGTGCAAATATTTGCTCCGTGATCCAGGCAGCTTCCCTGCCGTTTTGGTTCAACAGGCTGCGCGGACAGCAGCGCCACTGCACCCGTTGCAGGCAGGAAAGGCTCGAGGGCTGTGCAGCTGAACGCCGTGCTCTTTGTCTGAACATCGTGCTCCTTGTCTCCCTTTTCCAGTTATCCGATGCCCGCCCCCGTACATCCGGAATGGGAAGAGCATGTCTGCTGCTCGCTACGTCTACAGGGCTGGGGACAGCGTAAGCTTCACGTGCAACCCAGGCTACACCTTGCAGGGCTCCCACACCAGCACCTGCCAAGCTGACTCCAGATGGAGCCCACCTGTGCCAGAGTGCAAAAAGGGCAAGTGTCCCAGTGGGTGTGCGAGTGGGATGGCCGTGGGGGGAAAGCTCCCTCCTGTGTGCTCTCTCTTTCATGAGAAAGTAAGGCCAGGATGCCTCTGTCCTTGCTGCTCTTCCCAAAGCAAGATGTTTCCAGAGAGAAGCAGCCTGGGAGAGAGGAGCTAGGGTGGGAAATGAGGCTGCTGCAGCCTGCCCTGGGCTCACAGGGGGATGGAAAGAAGCTGATGCTGGGGCTGCGATGCTCTGTGGCCAGAGGCTGTAACCCCCAGGCACACCAATGGGCCAGCCGTGGGGAATGGCACCTTCAGCCTCCCCGGGGGATTTCTCTGCTTCTGCTCACAGTCACATCGGGGATGTTTCCTTCTTCCTCCTGGAACGGGAAGCAATCACAGATTCCCACTCCTCTTGCTGCTTCCGTGTTCATGTTCATCTTCTACCAAATCTGTGGTGTGCCCGCGAGTTCCCCTTTCGGGGGTGTCCCTATTATTAGTAATTCCCTCTGGCCGCAATGGGATTGTAATCTCGGTGTTGCTCTAATTTTGGTTAACTCCTACTTTGGCCCAGCAAACAGAGCAAAGACTGAGCAGGATTCAGGATGTTACCCTGGCCAGCTGTCCTAGCATGCAGAGTGGGGAGCAGTGGACTTACGGGGCAATTTCTCCTCCCTGCAGAGGTGACGTGTCCTAGGCCGCCAAACATCGCCAACGGGCTGCACAGCGGCCGGACCATGGACAAGTTTACTCAGGGAGAGATCGTGTACTACGGCTGCAAGGACGGCTTCACGCTGGTCGGCAACATCTCCATCAACTGCTCGGAGGCCGGGCTGTGGAGCCGGCCGCTGCCACGCTGCCAAGGTGGGTCAGGGCGTCCCCGCGGCACTGCAGGAGCCGCTGCAGGGCTTGCGGCACCGCTGGGAAGGGAGGGGGCTGAGCGTGCAGGATGTGGCCCAGGCACCGATGTGTAAAGACCATGTCCATGTTCCATGCAGCAATCGGCTGTGAGAGACCTGAGGTGCAGAACGGGAAGGTGCACAAGCACCCGAGCACCTACGAAGCCGGGGAGATTCTGCGCTTTGACTGCGATGCTGGCCATGCCACAGATGGTGCTCAGGAGGCTCGGTGCCAGCCAGGAGGCACCTGGGACCCACCAGTGCTGGCCTGCGAGAGAAGTGAGTGTGGGCAGGGGTGCTGAGCTGGTCTCATGGGGGCTTTCACCCATCCCCTCACCCTGCAGCCGCTCATTCCCCCACGCACTGCTCTCCCACTAACCCGGACTTGCTGTCGCCCTCTTGCAGTCCGACCGTGCCCCATGCCCCCGAAAATCAGCAATGGCAATCACGATGGGCAAGGCAAAGCAGAATTTACCATGGGGATGTATGTGACCTACACCTGCGATCCCGGCTACTACCTCGCTGAGGACATCTCGCATGTATTTTGCAAAGCCTCGGGGAACTGGAGCCAGCCCAGCCCGCGCTGTGAAGGTGCGTCCGTGCGCGGTGTCCTTGTCCCGTGGCCAGCTCCGTGTGGCACTGGCACGGGGCAGGCCCTGGCCATTGTCCTGAGACCTTCAGTAAGGGACTAAACTCTCCCCTGGTTATGTATATATACAGTTTTATAATATGCAAAGAATGATCTTACAACCATGAACTCAGAGCTAGGTGTTTCTGAAGCCCATGGCCAAGCGTGATGCCGACATCTGGCCTATGGTCGGCGTGCGATGCACACAGAGGGGCTGCAGAGGCAGCAGCTCCTGCACAGCCTCAGGCGAGGCTGGTTGGGCTTCCTTGAATCAGTCAGCACCCCTTTTGGCCAGAAAAGCCAGAGGAAAGGCAGAGCAGCCACAGCGGGCTGCCAGGAAAGAGATGGGCAGTACCCGGGGTACCAGCCCTCTGCCCCCCACCTGCACCTTCCCCATGTTGGATGTCGTGCTGGTTTGAGCTGTGCCAACTCCCCAGCACCACCTCCTCCACACCCCCCATGAGCCTTTCCAACCCCTCTGCAGAGGTGATGTGTACCCGTCCACCGAACATCGCCAACGGGCTGCACAGCGGCCGGACCATGGACAGGTTTCCCCAGGGCACGACCGTGTACTACGGCTGCAAGGACGGCTTCACGCTGGTCGGGAACATCTCCATCAACTGCTCGGAGGCCGGGCTGTGGAGCCGGCCGCTGCCGCGCTGCCAAGGTGGGTCAGGGCGTCCCTGTAGTGCTGCAGGAGCAGCTGCAGGGCTCGCGGCACTGCTGGGAAGGGAAGGGAGGGTGCTGAGCGTGCAGGATGCGGCCCAGGCACTGATGTGTAAAGGCCACGTCCGTGTTCCTGCAGCAATCGGCTGCGAGAGACCCGAGGTGCGGAACGGGAAGGTGCACGGGCACGAGAGCACCTACGAAGCCGGGGAGATTCTGCGCTTCTACTGCGATGCTGGCCATGCCACAGAGGGCGCCCAGTGGGCTCAGTGCCAGCCGGGGGGCACCTGGGATCCACCAGTGCTGGCCTGCGAGAGAAGTGAGTGTGGGCAGGGGTGCCGAGCTGGTCTCATGGGGGCTTTCGCCCATCCCCTCACCCTGCAGCCACTCGTTCCCCCTTTGCGCTGCCCTCCCACTAACCCGGACTTGCTGTCGCCCTCTTGCAGTCCGACCATGCCCCATGCCCCCGAAGATCAGCAACGGACAACACGACGGGCAGGGCAAAACTTTTTTTACCACGGGGATGTCTGTGATGTACAGCTGCGATCCTGGCTACTACCTCATTGGAAATGCTCAGGTGGTCTGCAAAGCCTCGGGGAACTGGAGCCAGCCCAGCCCGCGCTGCGAAGGTGCGTCCGCACTGTCACCTTGTCCTGCGGCCAGCTCCGTGTGGCACTGGCACGGGGCAGGCCCCGGCCATTGCCAGCAAATCCTCAGAGAAAAATAATCCCACGTAAAATGTCCCATGGTAGAAATTAATGTCAAGGCCTCCTGTCGTGAAGGTGGGGATGGGGAAGTTTATATAAATATCACGCAGACTTTGCTGTTGCAGTATTAGCTGTCTGTTTGGTTTTTTTTCCTTCTTTTTACTCCTTTTGCACATCACTTCTGCGCATCTTCCTTTCCAGTGACAATCTGCATAAAGCCGGATATACCGAACGGATGGATAGTTGATGGTGAAGGATTTATCTACGGACCTGGGCAGATGGTGACGTTTCAGTGCCATGACGGTTACAGCCTGCAAGGTACTGCTAAAATCCTCTGCCAGGAGGACGGCAGCTGGGACCCTCCCGCGCCCCTCTGCGACCTGCACCATCACCAGCTGCTGCCGATCAGGCCCGAGCGTTCAGGTAAACGCTGACGGGGCCGCCAGGGGCATGCTGCTATTTGATATCCCTTAACCCCCCTCCAAAATGTGCCTAAATCCTGTAGGAGAGTAGGAGATTTAAGGTTGTTTTGGGAACAGGAACCTGATCCTCTGGAATCCTTTGGGAAAATACGTTGTTTTCGTTTAATAATGGCTACGTTAATCAAAATAAAGAATTTTTCAAGGCAAACCAAACCTCTTTCCTCACAACAGTGTTGTTTGTGTGCTTGCACCTGGCATGCCGGCCCTGCTTGACTCTCCTATCTGTTTTCTTTCCCAATAGGTGGTTGTGGTGCTCCTACAAGGCTACCCTTTGCTGAGCTAAACGAGGAGCATAGGAATGAGATTGATTTTTCTGTTGGGAAGACTGTGAAATACACTTGTCGGCCTGGATTTGCTAAACACCCAGGACTGTCACCTACTATTACATGCCTTCAGAGCGGAGTGTGGTCAGAAGCACTAGAGTTCTGTAAAAGTGAATAGCTCCTTGATTTGGTGTCCGTTGTTCGAGAAGGAATAGGTGCTAGGTTCTGTCTGTGCTGCAAAAACCTTACCATTATCCTGGTGTTCCAACAATATGTGACTAGTAAAGCCATGTAACTTTATGCTGTTCAAAACCCGTTTTGGGGGTAATTGGAAATGTGGGCAGATTGCTGGAGTTGTAGTTGTATCTGCAGTGCCGTGGTGCAGAGAGATCCTAAAGCGAGTTTCCGTCTCCTGCAGGGAAGCAGTGCAACCATCCCGGGGAACCCGAGAACGGCAGGATTACCTTCCTGGCGGATCTCTTCTTTGGGTCGACCGTGGTCTACAGCTGTGAAGAAGGGTAAGTGCTAGGTCCTGGTTCTGCTGCTCCTTAAAATGCCATGGAAAGATGCATTAGGTAAGTCTCCCTTTTCCCCTCCTATTCATTCATTCCCAAAACGTGGGTTCTGTGCAGAAGCCACTGCGTAGTTCTGTACCTCTGGGAGCACGTAGGGTGTTCCCTACCTTCTGCGTACACGTTTATGCTGTGGGATTGGTACAGGGTGCTGAGCTGGGGGGAAACTTCTCCCAGGGGGCCGGGGCTCTGCGGCCAGCAGGGCTGCCTGCGCTGTCTGCTGGTGAGAAGGAGGTAACGGCTCCCACTGAGGCAACTCTGAATTAATATGAACTCCTTCTAACACCAGGCACAGGTTAATCGGACAGTCCAGCAGGCGCTGTGAGATCTCTGGTGGACGTGTCGCGTGGACCGGCGATATCCCCACCTGCCAGCGTAAGTAGCTTACGGCCCCGGGGGCTTTACGTGGCTCTGGTAAATAGTTCCCAGCACGGGCTGCCAAATCTTTCCAATCAAAGTTTTAACGGGAAATTTCTCTGCTCTGAGGGCATGAAAAATATCAGGAGGTTTTGATGTCATACGAAAATATTCTGGGAAAAGGTACAAGATCTCAGAGCTTAATGGATTACAGAAAGCAAGGTCTCAGCTGGAGCTTTCTCAGTAGTGCTTGTGTGCCCTGTCTCTGACTAACATCACAACCCTGATGTAAGAGGAAAGGAAAATATTATGTTCAGCTCAGGGGGATTCATGTTAGACACAGAGAGACCAAGTCACTGCTGAAAGGAGACGCAGAGGGCTGTGGATCACCCAGAAATGGGATCCCAGCACCCCTTGGGCTCTCCCTTTCAGTGCATGCACAGACAGCTCATTTGTGCCCAGCGCTGCCGCAGCACACCTCAGCAATTAGAGCTCAGCGTGTCTTTGCCGGTTACATAGAGGTTGGTGACTGTTTCCTGAGGACAGAAAAGAAACATTTACTGGCACCTGCATTTTAAAGCATTTTACAGATTCTCCTGGTACACATTAACCTAACAGGTGACACACAAATTACTGCCTGTACGAGCCTTTGCATTGTGTGCAGCTGAAAACCCAGTATTTTACGTGGGCGATACAAAAGAAATTTTCTCTTTTTATTTTCTTAAATGGTAGAAAGCACAAAGCATGTAGATGCTTCCTCTAAAGAGAAGTTTGTCTTACTGGCGTGCTTTCTGACTGTCATAGAAATAGCTGCTCAGGGAAATGGGCTGTCTACAAGGTCTTACTGGGGAGGCCACATCATTGTGGTTACTCTGTCAGTAGGACAAGAGTTTGTGCCCCACAGAACGAGGGGCTTCGAGCACCTCAGTGCTGCAGTAGCGTTCAGCAGGCTCGTTCCGCACTGCTGCAGGTATCCCCTGCGCGCCCCCGCCCAACATTCCCCACGGGAAGCACACGGGGCGGCTGCTAGACGAATTCCACTACGGCACGTCGGTCACCTACAGCTGCGAGCCCGGCTACCCGCTGCAGGGAGAGGCCTCCATCTTCTGCACCACCAGGGACGGGATGAACGGGGAGTGGAGCGGGCCTCCCCCCCTGTGCGGAGGTAGGGGTGGGTGGGCGCCTGGGAGAGCTTGGGTGCAAGCCCCCGGCCCCACTGCTTCGTGTTCGGGATGATGAGGGGACCTCAAGGCGACTGTGCCTGTGCCTGGGTGCCCGCTGGGGCAGGAGCTGCTGCTCCGGGACAGGCGGAGGGAGGAGGCCGTGGGAGCAGCCCGCTGCCTCCAGCATCCCCAGCCTCCCCGTCCAGGTGGATCTCCCCCACAACTCTTGTTGGGTGGGTGGTACAGCATGTATAGGAAAGTTATCTTCAGGCTAGTGTCTTAAAAGTGATCACAGCTAGAAGTGGCTCGCGGCCGCACAGCTGTGCTGCTCTGAGGCCCTGCGCTTCCTTCCCAGAGGCGAGATGTCCCGTCCCGCAGATCCAGAATGGGCGAATAGTGTCGGCTCCCAGCGTCACCTACACGTACAAGGACACCATCACCTTCGAGTGTGAGCCAGGCTACACCATGCGTGGGCACAGCGTGGTGCAGTGCCAGCTGAACAGCACCTGGGAGCCACCCGTGCCAACCTGCGAGCAGGGCAAGTGTCCGGGCAGCGCTCTGCGTGCCAGCCCGACCCCGCACCCCCAGCCCCGCGTTTCCCAAAACACCCTTGACCAGGGGGCTGGCTTGTGTCTCCCCCAGCTGGCTGCAGTGCTCCCCCCCGGCTGGTGTTTGCTGAGCTGAAGGAGGCGTTCAGGAACCAGAGCGCCTTCCCCGTGGGCAGGGCGGTGGAGTACGTATGCCGGCCCGGCTACAGCGTGCACCCAGGGATGTCGGCGACCGTCGTGTGCCTTGGGAATCAGACCTGGTCTGCAGCGCTGGAGTTCTGTAAAAGTGCGTCCTTCAGTGTCAGGCTTGGCTGGAAATTCACGCTTCTTGGGTGTGAAGCCCTCTGGCTTTACGGGTTTCTTTGTCTGGGGCAGCCTGCTGCCTGTGTGAGCATCCCCAGGGGATCTGCGCGCACCACGCCGGTGAGCTGCAGAGCTCTGAGTGTGGTGGTGTTCCCTTCTAGGGATGCAGTGTGAGAACCCCGAGGATCCGGAGAATGGCAGAGCCATTGTCCTGACTGACCTCCTCCTCGGGTCCAAAGTGAATTACACGTGTGAAAAAGGGTGAGCCTTGCGACTAGCCAAGCAAGAGGAAAGCAGGTTTTAAGTGGCAAAATGGAACCTGGTTCCAAAATCAGATGTCCCGGCCGCCACTTACAAGGGTTGTAAAGGAATCTGAAGGTTACTCACATAAATAAATAATATTTCTGTGTGACCTCAGGCACATGCTGGTGGGGCAGTCTCAGAGGACATGCGAGATCTCTGGCACCCATGTCTCCTGGAGCGGAGCTGCTCCCGTCTGCCGGCGTAAGTAGGCCACGAGAGAAGGTCCTGGGGGGTGGCTTGCCCTGGTGCTTGCAGCAGAAAGAGGTGAATCGTTCAAGACAAATAATTTATTGCAAAAGATTTCTCAGGTCACTCTAGGTGTAAAATATTTCATTTTTCTTTTCTTTGTGTTTTGAATATTTCTTGAAAATGTTTCCAAAGGTCTTTTATCTTGGTCCAACCTGGGAAAAATGTTGATGTTTTAAACTCCCTGTTCCTGTAGCCTGTGTTTCTCACTGGTCACATGTAGGAACGTGTGGTCAGGCTCTGTCTGCACGTGTCAGCAGTGGTTATGGAAAGGGAGGTAAGATCAGTCCCACCACCTCCAGCCATGGGCAGCAAGGAAGTGACCTCAGGAGGGCACAGGTTTTCCTTCCCGGAGGGCCTTTGTCTCAGGCCAGTTTGGGTCATCTTATCTGGAGAGCGTGACGCTGGGACGGGTTCACCCTCGCCCACTCCATCCCGGCAGCGTGCGTCCTGCAGACCTGGCGCTGCTAAAACCCACCTTGTGCGTGCTGCAGGTATCGTCTGCGACCCGCCCCCGGACATCCCCCACGGGACACACAGCGGGCACTCGATGGACGCCTTCCCCTACGCGGCCGTGGTCACCTACACGTGCGAGCCGGGCCACGCGCTGGCCGGAGCCGCCTCCATCTTCTGCACCACGGCGGACGGGGAGCGCGGCGAGTGGAGCGGGCCGCCGCCACGCTGTGGAGGTGGGCGCTGATAGGAAGGGAGCTAAGGTGGCAGGGATTTATTAATGGGAGACAACAGGAGTCCGTTGTCTTCCTCCTTTGGTTTCTGAAGGTTGGCTTGTTCTGGTCTCGTTATTTCTCATCTCTCTCCCCTCCGCAGAGGTGAGGTGTCCTCCCCCTCCAGGCATCGCCAACGGGCAGCACAGCGGCCAGCCCTCGGACACCTTCCTGGCAGGCTCGGCGGTTCAGTACACCTGTAAGGATGGCTACTCCCTCGTCGGGAACGCATCCATTAACTGCACCGCCGCGGGAACCTGGAGCCGGCCCCGGCCGCGCTGCGAAGGTGGGTTTGGGTTTGGGTTTGGGTTGTGTCGGCTGCCTTTTCCCCTGGGTCCTCGCTCCCTTCTTGCCTTGGTTTGATCACTGCAGACCAAAGAATAAGAATCAATAACATTGCCATGCCCGTGACAGTGATGGCAAGGTTCAGCAGCAGGTACTGCCCCGGCTGGGCTTCATGTCCCAAACAGCACATTGTGCTCCTCTCTTCCAGCAATCGGCTGCAAAAGACCAGAGATCGAGCACGGGAGAACAACCGGGCTGGAGACCGTGTACAAGCTTGAGGCCATCGCTGTCTTCGAATGCGATTTCGGTTATGCCCTGAAAGGCTCTCAGGAGTCTCGGTGCCAGTTTGGGGGCAAGTGGCACCCGCCTGTCCCCACCTGTGAAAAGAGTAAGTGTAAGCAGGGTGGTGGGTGGGGGGGTGATTTCTTCTGAAGCCATCCTGGCAGCGTGCAACCACCTCACACTGGAGGTAAAGGGATCCTAAGAGCCCCGCACCGTGACTGGAAAGGAAATGCATGCAAATATCTGTCCTCCCACCTTCATAATCCCCATGCAGGTCATCATTAGGCAGGGCTTTTGCCTCCTTAAATTAATCCAGAAAGGGAGAGCCAGGCTGCTCTATCATCTTGTTCACAACCATGGGAAGGCCAGAGCAAGCTGCTAGTGCCAAATATTAGTGCCATGTAACCACTGCAAATGCCTAAATATGAGAAATGACCATTCTTCATGTCAGTAAGCTAGAAAAAAAATGAATGCAGGAAGATAGGTGTGGGCTGAAACATATTCCAGCATTGACGTCCCTACCTACTTGGGAAAAGGTAACGGGAAACAAAGAAGTTAAAATGCTGTCTTATTCCACAGGGGGTGGCTGTGGAACCTGCTTTTCACTAGGTTTGATGTTTTTTTCCCCTTTATAGTGCTGCTGTGTCCTTCCCCTCCGACTATCAAAAATGGCCGGCACAGTAGCAAGGATGTGACAGTGTTCATCCCCGGGACATCGGTGAAGTATGAGTGTGACCCAGGCTACGTCCTCACGGGGAAAACCACCGTTTCCTGTTTGCCATCTGGAATCTGGAGCATCCCTTACCCCCGGTGTGAAGGTGAGCTGCGAATGCTGCGACCCACGGCGAGAGGGGCGGCTGTCAGGGTATCCCGACAAGACAGCAGAGAGGCTGCAGGCAGGGGCTGCACTCACAGGGAGCGAACAGGCAGGGATTTAAAGGCTCCGAGCCCACGCGCTCCTCTTTGCATGGCTTCTCCCTGAATTTCAACCTCATAAAAACAACGGGGGAAGCCCTGGCCTTGGCAGCTGCTCCCACAGCCCACACTTTGCTGCTCTTCGCTTCCAGTCGTCACCTGCATGAGCCCCAGCGTCCGGGATGGAGAAGTGGCTGAAGGGCAGCAAGCTGAGTACCTTCCTGGGGCCACCGTCACCTTCCGCTGCCGCCCGGGCTACACGATGCAGGGCAGCCAGGAGGCCAAGTGCCATCCCGACGGCCGCTGGGTCCCCGCTGTCCCCAGATGTGAGCCAGGTGAGTGAGGCAGGCACGGCCGCTCCCGGCACCGCGGGGAGCCAGGGGCTGGGCACCCCCCACCTGTGAGCAACCGAAGGGTAGGGGCATTGCCCCGGGGGGCAGAGGGGCACCCGGGGATCAGAAGGGGCAGCCTGGGGCTGTGATGCAGGGCTGGTGCTTTCTGCCTCACTCACATTGCCCCAGATGTGGAGGTGTTTTGCTGTCTTTTGCGTGCTCCTCCGCTGGGCAAAACCTCTCCAACCCCGTTCTCTCCGCCAGCGCTGCCTTGTCCGCCGCCGCCCGTCATCGCCCACGCCACGCACAGCGCGGAGCTCGGGGCCAACTTCACCAGCGGCATGGCCGTGAACTACAGCTGCCAGCCCGGCTTCTCCCTGCTCGGGGCCTCCTCCATCTGGTGCACAGCCGCGGGGAGCTGGAGCCGCCCATACCCACGCTGCGCAGGTACGGGGCCACCATGGCTGCTGCTGGGGCTGGCAAGCTGCACCCAGGAGAGTTTTGGGGGGACTACGCACCCAGAGACCCCCCCACGGGTCTAAGCTTGCTGCTGGCACACGCCGGGTGCTGTGCTGGCGTTGGTGGCATTGGGAATAAGCTGGTGGCATTGCCAGAGCCCGTGCGTTCCCACCGGGAGACAGTCATGGTGCTCTCATACCTGAGACTGCAGATTCCCGTGTTCCAAGGCCCACAAACGATCCCGCTGCATTCTGGGGATGTGTGGAGTGTGAATACCCCAAACTGGCTAAACTGAGGGTTTTTATAAGAGCACATACATTGGGTGTGTGTGTCCTTGCATGCCACGTGTTATTGATGTAGATAAATGTCAGAATACAAGCAATATTAATATCCCAGGGCATCGTAGCACTGCCTACCAGTGTTCCTGTTTCTCTTTAGCTGCATTTCACAGTCAGCACTAATTTCTCATGTCCACTTTGTTTCTTGGCAGCTGGATGTGGGACACCACCACCGTTATTGTTTGCTGAGCTAAACAAGGAGTATAAGAACTGGACCGAGTTTCCTGTTGGGTCAACAGTGAAGTACAGCTGCCGGCCAGGATACGCTAAACATCCGCAGATAACCCCCGCTATTACATGCCTTGAGAATCAGACATGGTCAGAAGTCAAGAAGTTTTGCAAACGTATGTTCGGTGGATGCTTCTGTTTTGTTTAAATTGTGGTGTGGCAGCTGAAGCCTTGTAGCTCGGTGGAGGTTTCTCCCTTTCAGTTCCCTCCCCTAGGAACTTGGTCAGGCTCCTAGCATTAGTGCCTCTTTTCCTACCGCACTGAGTTAAAGAAGCCTAAAACCAGGTCATGTTCTGTTTAGGGAGAAGGTGTAGTCATCCAGGAGAACCAGAAAACGGCAGAGTTATCGTTACAACAGACCTCTTCTTCGGGTCAACAGTGAATTACACGTGCGATGAAGGGTGAGTCCCAGCCACGCTCCTCTGCCCATCTGAGGTTGACTCAGCAGCGCTTCTGCTCTCTGCAGCTGGCAGGCAGAGCGCATGTTCCCTAGAGAGCAGAGCATCAGTGGCATCTGCACAGGGTGGTGTTGGGGAGGAACCCAAGTCACCTGCTGCAGGTGCTGAGCAAAACCCGAAATGGTCTCCGTGACCAGGGCGCACCTCACTGCCCTTCAGGCGCTGTAAAGCAGTTCTGTGCTAAAGCAATTCTGGTCTTCACCATGGACTATTTCTAGTCTAATTGCTAGTCCAACTGGCAGCAGAAATGTGGAGAAGGGGATTTGTTAATAAATTTTAAGTGCCAATTAGAGGGCACAGCCACCTGAGCATGCGAGGATAAAAGGGGCCTTTGTTTTGAAGGCTTTGGCTGACAACAGAGGCCACCAAAGTGGGCATTTCTAGCCATAAAGTGGCAGTATTCGATGGCCGGTGAGGCCGTACTTGGTGGCTGTGGGAGCTGCCACCTCCAGAGACAGTCCCGTAGTAACAGGAGTGCCTTGGTTTAACCCCAGGCACCGGCTGGTTGGAGCCTCCCAGCGGCACTGCGTGATTTTGGACTCCGGGACACGCGTGGGATGGACCGGAGACCTTCCCGTCTGCCAGAGTAAGTGCGCCACGGCGGGAGCGGAGCAGAGGCTGATGAGGAACCAAACACAGCACAAAGAGATTCGGACGGGTGCTCTCCTTGGGAAGGATCTCCCAAGGCAAAGGCAGAGAGCTTGACGCTGGGACGGGTTCACCCTCGCCCACTCCATCCCGGCAGCGTGCGTCCTGCAGACCTGGCGCTGCTAAAACCCACCTTGTGCGTGCTGCAGGTATCGTCTGCGACCCGCCCCCGGACATCCCCCGCGGGACACACAGCGGGCACTCGATTGACGCCTTCCCCTACGCGGCCGTGGTCACCTACACGTGCGAGCCGGGCCACGCGCTGGCCGGAGCCGCCTCCATCTTCTGCACCACGGCGGACGGGGAGCGCGGCGAGTGGAGCGGGCCGCCGCCACGGTGCGGAGGTACGGCGTGTGGGGCACGGGGATGGCACTCACAGGGGACACTCGCAGGGGACAACTGTCGCCCCCTCCATGCGCCTGGGACCAGCGGGCTGAGCCCCCCAGATGGGCTGCAGCAATGAGGGCAGCCAAGGGACACCCGGCCCAGGCATCCCCGCCTCTTGCAGGCTGACGGCTCGGCTCTGATGTTTCCCTGCACTGAGTCCTTTCATTTTTCCCTTTTCCTTCTCTTTCTCGGTACTGATGTATGGCTTTGCCCTCTTCCCACAGATTCGCAGTGCTCTCCCCCTCCAGCCATTGCCAACGGAAGACACAGTGGCCAAGCCCTGGCAGTTTTCACCAGCGGCACGTCCGTGAGCTACACCTGTGATCCTGGCTATGTTCTTGTTGGAGAGGCACACCTTAACTGTACCTCTGCCAGAGCTTGGAGTGCCCCTGCCCCACGGTGTCAAGGTGCCCTTTTCACTCCTGGACCTGGCAGTGATACAAAGGGATTAGGGGAGAACTTAATCAAACTTACAAACTCTGTTCTCAAGTAATAAATGGGGAAAACTAAACAGAAAAATCAAAATTCTTTCCCTGCAGGGCAGCTGTGTCCCCCCCCACCAGTGATTAACCATGGCCAGCACGATGGCAAGGACATGGAAGTGTTCATCCCTGGGAAGTCCGTCAATTACAGCTGTGACCCCGGCTATTCTCTTGTTGGAAAATCCACCCTGTACTGTAAAGACAACGCGAGCTGGAGCACCCCGCACCCGCAGTGTGAAGGTGAGCTGACAGCACCATGGTGGGCAGTGAGAGGGCAGAGACCATCGCGGGGGCTCGACAAGAAGCGCCCTGTGCAGAGGGGATCCTGGCAGCGGCTGCAGCTGCATTTCTTGGGCATGGGGGAGCAAACGGGCACGGATTTAAAGGCTCCAAATCCGGGCACTGCCTGCATGTCTGCTCCCGGAGTTAGCAAATTGCCAGTTGCAGAGCCAGGGGGACTGCAAATCCAGCGGCCCCCATGCATCCAAGCTTGCTTCCAGCACGTGCTGGATGCTGTGCTCACTTTGGTGGCATTGTGCGTGTAATCCTTGCTGCGTGTTAACCCACTCATGCTCTTTTTCAGTCTCTTTAGAAGTGCAATGTCCTTCACCTCCAAACGTTGAAGGAGGCAGTCACAACAGCCAGGAGGTGGAAGTTTTCATTCCTGGGATGGTTGTAAACTACAGCTGTGACCCTGGCTTCAGCCTCCTGGGGGAGGCATCGATTTACTGCACCGAGTCTGGAAACTGGAGCCTGCCTCCTCCTCAGTGTGCAGGTACACGGGGTGGAGAGCTAAGGGCTGGGGTAAGGGTTGGGAACCTCTGCCATCAACCCGTGGGACTGACCCTTTCCCTCACTCCTCCCGAAACGCTGAATCGTCTAGTCCTTCCCTTTTGCTCTCAGTTTTGCTTGCAAACCTTTATCCATGCATACTCAATGCAAATCCTAAAAGATCCTGACGTAGCTGATGGACATATCCCAGTTTCCTTGCCTTCCCTCTCCCAACAGGTGGCTGCGGTGCACCTCCAAGCCTCAGCTTTGCTGAGCTAACTGAGGAGTACAGAAACCAGACCGCGTTTCCCGTCGGGAAGACGGTGCGATACGCCTGCCGGCCGGGATACTCGAGGCACCCCACAGTACCCCCAGCTCTGACGTGCCTCAGAAACCACACGTGGTCTGAAGCGCGGGCGTTCTGCAAAAGTGAATAGCTCAATCCGTTTGGTGGTGGTCTCTGAAAACTGTCTCAATTGCATTTCTGGGTCTCTAAAAGCAATCTTTAAAAAAAAAAAATCATACATGGCTTCACTAGTCACATAGTTTGGGCAGCTATTGTTTTGGTTTGGTTTTTATAAGAATCCTTTCTTTACTGGTGTGTGAATGTGGACAGATCCTTAAGATATTTTCTCGTAGCTCATTACCAAACCGCAAGAGAGGAGTTTAAACTTAGCCTTGTTCTTTCCCAGGGAAACAATGCCATTATCCAGAAGCACCAAAGAATGGCAGAGTTATTGTTCTGACAGATCTCCTCTTTGGGTCCATTGTGAACCACACGTGTGAGGAAGGGTGAGTCCTGCGCTGCCTTTGCTGACTTCATTTACTGAGCTCGGTGTTGGGTGACTTACAGCAAAGGGGCACAGCACGCTCCTCGGCTTGTGCCATTCTCCACAGCAAGCCAGGATCTGTATTTTGGGTGCAGTTATGCCACTGGTGCCTGCTCAGGAAAGGGAGAAACATCTCCTATTTTTCCCTGTCTGTGCTCAACCTGCTGCTTTGCAGACTCCATTTTCAGCCTGCCTTCGCAGACAGCCACCCGACAGGAGCCGAGAGTGCAGGCAAGGACGTGTTGCAAGGAGGCTCGGGAATCCCTTGGGTCCGAGCCCCGGGTTGGCACCTGACCAAACTAATCCAGAGTCATTTGGGATCATCACTGTTCCTCTTGGGTCCAGGAAGAAGGAGCTTGGTGTCCTTCATTCCCGTGTGTCAAACCAAGAGGGACACCTTGGTGACCACCAGAAGCAGGAGGCTGCAGAAGGAAGCGCTGGGGGCAGTGTGACAGAGGGAGCGCAAAGTCCAGACTGCGTGCCCCGGTGCCAGCTGGTGTTTCCTTCTGTGTGACTCCAGGCACCGACTGGTCGGGCTGTCTCTGAGGCGATGTGAGCTTTTTGGAGCAGATGTTGCATGGAGTGGCGATCTTCCCATTTGTCAGAGTAAGTGGGTCATGACAGATCTGGCCCGGAATTGCCAAATTAAGTCCTTAGAATCAAAAAGTGGCATTTCCTTAAAATAAATAGAGCCTTGAGGAATAAGAGCTCTTAAGTGTAATATTCCTCTAGGATTGTTTTGTTTGCATATTTGTTTGGTTTCTTCTAAAAATCTTCCAGATGCTAGCTTTTGATCTTGCAGTTATGCAGAACGAAGAGTTGTCAGATGCCTCTAGGGACGTGTCCCCTTTGTTTCACAAACACAATAAATGAAGGAGGAAATGTGTCTTGCAGAAGAGTGGGCCACTGAGTAAAACTGAACAGGGACCTTCCAAGTCCTGCACTGCTATCCAAGCCACACAACTGTTGCACAGGGGGTGGTCGTTGCAGTTAGGATGTGGTCCTTCCTTCGGGTGCAGTTGCTTTGGAAAGCAGGAGCTTGGTGTAGTAAAACAGCCATGAGAATGCCCGACAGCGCTCACGGATTTTTACACCATTCAATGTATTTATTTGGAATGTGTTTGCATTATTCTGCTTACAGGCACAAAACTGTGTTTAAATACGCAATAATGTGGTAATCAACTAACGCCTGCATACGGCTCCCTCTCTGAGATACGGAATTTCTCTTTCAGAGGTGGTATGTCCAGCCCCACAGATCCAGAACGGGAGGATATCTGTTAATAAAAATCGCTACAGGTACAAGGACACCGTTAGCTTTACCTGCCATGAAGGTTTCACCCTGCGAGGCCACCACACTGCCCAGTGCACAGCCGACAGGAGGTGGCACCCCCCCGTGCCCGTCTGTGAGCAGGGTGAGCATCACGCTGACCCGCTGACATTGCACATCCTCCCTGATTGCTGCTGAAGCCAATTTTGCTTTTATGTTTCCTGTTTGCTCTGAGTGCTCTAAGGACAAACCAGCAATTGTTGCTTTCATTTGTGACTCTCTTCTGACACAGGAGATGTGCCAGGTTGAGGGCGGTGCTCTAAGTGTAAGTGTTTTTTCCGCTTTGCTCCCCCTGCTTGTTGCAGCCCATAATCCATGTTATTATTCTTCCTTTTCTCAAAGTCAGAAACTTGATAGCTACATGGCAGGACATTGACTGTCAGAGAGGAGTGATTTTTGCTGCAAGTATAAAGGAAAGATGATAGAAAATGAAGGTGCATTTGTGCATTGCATGTGTTCAACCAAATGTGTGTTTTCAACTCCTAATGCTGCATCTAGATGGAGTGGCAGAACACTATCATCGTCCTGATACCACAGTGAGGCCAGGTAGGTCTATGACGCAAGGCAAAATTTACTACATGCTAACTTTTTTTCTCCGCGTCCTGCTTTTTGAGGGGAAGAGGAGTAATTGCACTTTTTTAGTCTTTTGTTATCACTTTTTTCATGATTTATATTCACCTTCACACCTTCCTCCTCTCTCCTCTGTCAGCGGTAATGTGTCTGCCTCCTCCGGGCATTGCTAACGGGGAGCACAGCAGCCATTCCTCAGACACGTTTGGTGTAGGAGCACTCGTGCACTACCGCTGCAAACCTGGTTTTGTCCTTATTGGCAACGAGTCTGTCCACTGCATGCCCAAAGGAGTCTGGAGCCGTCCCCTTCCTCGGTGCGAAGGTATGTTCATGCGCGTGTCACTGGTTCTCCTCGCCTTGCTAAATATGCGAAGCATGTAGTGACATTTGGGTAAGGACTTGCTATGATTCAGCAAATTCCACCTCTAAAGAATGAGGTCTCTGTGGCCAAATGCCCATCCCTATCCCACACAAGCTTCACGGTCTAAAGGCTTCTTTCTGCCCTCCCTGTCCGCAGCTGGCTGTGTGAGACCAGGAGTTGGGAACGGAGAGGCGATCGGATTGGAGTCTCTCTACCTGCCTGGAGACATCATTACGATTGAGTGCAATGCTGTTAATGTCCCCAGAGGTCTCCACAAGTCCCAGTGCCAGCCCGGGGGCACGTGGGATCCTCCGCTGCCTGCCTGTAGCAGAGGTAAGCGCCTGTGCTCAGACACCTCTCCTTGCTGACCCTGCCACTCTTCGTAGCATGCAGCAGGATGTTTAGGGGCCGAGAGGAATCCTGGCATCTAGTGTTTAGATCTGAAGATCCTAATTTTTCCCATTCTTATCGCTGCAGTATCTGGTGTCTCGGTTTCTCAGAACAAACTCCTTAAAAGCGAGCTCAGGCCAGCTTTGCCAGACGTAAGGGACCTGTATGGATGTTGCAGTAAGGTGGTCTTACAAGTGGGCAACTCCTATTATACACATGAACCTATCTGATGCATCAGGGAAGATGATGCTGGGCAGTGTTCCCCTGTGTAAGAAGAAACTTGTGTGACACGACGCTTTGTAGATGTTTCAGGGTGAAGTGAGCACATGGGGCTGGGCAGGGCTGGCTCCGTGCGTTAGTGTCAGTGGTGAGGTGACGGGCGTGCAGCCACACACGGGTGGTTGGAGCCCCTCCTCTTGCCTGTACGAGTTGTGTTTTAATCTGTGCTTCCCTCTCTTCAGCAAAGCGCTGTTCCAAGCCTCCTGCTATCCCCCACGGGTGGCACAGTGGCCTGGCAAAAGCGGTTTTCGCTCCTGGAACATCTGTAAGCTACAGCTGTGAGCCCGGCTTCTCCCTCATTGGGATGGCATCCATTTATTGTACAGAGTCTGGAGCCTGGAGCCATCCTTCTCCAGTCTGTCAAGGTGTGTTTTTGTTGCAGAGAACTAAGAAGAAAGGACATTTAATATATAGCATGCCTTAGGGAAAGGTCTAAAGATGAAAATAATAAAAAAAAGGACTAAATAAAGACTAAATCTGAGTCCTTTGCTACTGAATGGTTGTAAGAACAAGATAGTTTACATGCATTTAAACCTGGCGGAGTTATAGCGTTACAAAATCAGTTGTTGGGGCTAGGTAAAAAAAAAAATCAAAGGAAACAAACAAGGCTGCAAAGGTACAGTGCCTTAGCTGTTCTCTGGAAGTCCATGAGGATTCTCATTTCAACACTATCATTTGTCTCTCCCTGACTTTCCAGCTGTGAAGTGTTCTCTTCCTCCAAATATCACCAATGGGAAGCTCAAAGGCAACATTTCTGACACTTTTTCCTATGGAGCATCTGTATCCTACAGCTGTAACGCTGGTTATTCGCTCACTGGGAATGCTTTCATCAACTGCACGGCACTAGGGACCTGGAGCCAGCCGCCCCCTCGGTGCGAAGGTGTGTGCGCGCTTCGTTTGCTCGTGCTGCTTGGAGGTTCTGGTGGCAGACATCCCCCAGAACTGGGCTGAGGAGCCATGTAGCCATGCTGACACACACGTTTTACTTTGGGAAATTAAATCTTCATTTCATTCAGATACACGGGCCAAAATCTAAGTGGTAAAATGTTCTGCAGTTGCCAACACCAAATTCCACCCCCTTATTTCGCTTGGGAATCACTTCCACATCAGAGCTAGTGATGTCAATTGTCAATTTGTCCACTTTTTGGTATCACTGGGAAGAGTATGATATCGTTATAGAGAAGTAGGATGGGAACCAGCTCGTGTTAATAGCCAGAAGGATATGAGTGCAGTAGGGGCAATTCTGGAAGGCAGTTTTAATTCTCGCATGTTCTGCCTCTCTGCCCTTGTTGCTGTGAGTGAGCTATTTATTAACTTTCCTCCTTTAAGAGCTTTTTCCCTTTGACAAGCAGAAACTTCTTTCCTTCCCTTCCCTTTCTGTGTCTCTCACTCCCCGTTACCACTAGAAGGAACAGAAGGAAGTGATTATGTCAGATGAATTTTCCCTGATGGACTACCTGTAAATTACATGCGAGCCTTTCCGTTCCTTTTGTGGAAAATGCTTCTATTCCTGTGGCTTGGCACTTCCGTGCAGCACACTGTGAAGGTCGGTCATCAGGCAGACCTTGACTATCAGCTATTTCATGAATGTAACAAGATTCCTAGTGTGGGTGTTCCTGCACGGGAAAAATGGGCATTCACTGGACTAAATTCACAGGGTGCTTCCTCAGTGGAGTTGCACCACAACAGTGACTCAATTGAAACGCACTTGGCTAACAAAAGGAGGAAACAAACCAAATGCTTATGTAAATAAGTCAGTGGCTATTTAGAGCACGCAGACTCACGGAAAATTCTCCCTGTCATTTGACATTCTCATGGTTTTGAATTGTCCTTAGTAAGTATTACGCATGGTGGTAAAAATAAGAAAGGCATAAAACAGAGGTCAAAATTTACATGTTGATGTTACCCCTCTGGTCTCAGCTCTTACTTAGGAGTAAGAGTTATTCAGAAAGAATTCGAGAACAATGCCTTAAACAACCCCCAGTTGTACTTCTAATATTTTATGTTCCCTCTCATTTAATGTCCTTTTTTTTTTTTTCCTTACTTCTAATTTCAGAGATCAGATGTGTATTCCCAGAAGTTCAAGGTGTTAAGAAAGCCACAAGTGGAAACACTTATCGATTTGGGACTAACATTACTCTTGAATGTGATGATGGTTACATGTTGGAAGGCATCAGTCAGATTCAGTGCCAAGAGGACTTCAGCTGGGACCCTCCTGTACCAGCCTGTAAACTAAGTAAGTGATAAGTAAATGAGGCAGAGAATAAACAGAAAAATGCAAGTGAATTTATTCAGCCTTTGTTCTAGTCTTAAAAGCTTGCAATGCTTGGCTACTAGTCAGGCAGACTGGACAAGGTCTAAATCAATTTCATTTTTTGCAGTATGTTGATGAACCCTTCAGGTGAGAATAGAAGCAAATTCCATGAGCTTTAGATCCCCCGTAACAACAAAAAGATGATTTCTAACAATAGTGTCATTCTTCTGCCCTAACTGTCCGTGTGACCTGCTCCCAGGGCCTCTTAGGTCTGTTTAAATCTGATTTGACCAGGGAAATAGAGAACAGTAAGTAGTCATTTGTAGCAGGGCCCTGTTCCTCAGTCTTTCTGCACAATTCGAGACTCCTCTTTTCCGGGTAAGATTATCATTATCGTCGATCTCCCTTTTAAACATGCAAACGTCTTTCTGTATGAAAAAAAGTATATAATTGTATGTTTTATAAGAAATTCTGTATTGTAGGCCTTGGCAGCAAAAGCCATATTAATGAAGTGATTAGCTACAGTTGAGATACATTGCCTTTAATTTTAGAATAGTTTACTGATTTTTGTTTCTCTCTTCCCTTCAGCTTCACGCAAGTCTGGTTCGGTAGGCCTAGGTAAGCAGCTCGGAAACATTTTTGTGGCCAGATCTTTAGCTTCTCACTGAGGCCTCAGGGGCACTATTTTCCTCTATGTACTTGAAGATATGCCTTATTATGTCTGTTGTGCAGATATGTTTTAAAACATACAGTGAAAATAACACGTGCTCTTCCCTCTCAGGAGTCGCAGCTGCGGCAGTCCTGCTTCTCCTGGGTGCAGGCATTATCTGGAAAATTATTTCTAAGCAGAAGAAAGGGTAAGGCAGTCTGCTGGATCTTTCTTGCCCAGGTGTGACTCCTATGCAGTAAAAATGCTTGAAGTACGTTCCAGAGTGTGACTGGATCTTTTAATTTTGTGTCTTGAGCTCAGAGTTGCAAACTGTACAAGGCACATCAACCTGGAATCGTGTGGTTGTGTTGTTTCACTTCCAAGACTCTTTCTTAGGGGGAACCTGAGTGGTCTTTACAAACTGACTTAGTTTACTGTGTCCTGTTCTTCTTCACGTAGCTTTTATCATACATACGAAAACTACAACTACAAAACCGCTCTGGACCAGATAACTGAAAAGAAATGCTCATGTCTTGCATAGCAGGTATGTGTTTTTTTTGTTTTGTTTTGTTTTTTTAATTACATACAATATCAGCTACAGTTGCAAATTTAAGTTGTCCCAGAATAATCATTCAAGTAGAAAATTTTCTTCCCTCAGACTTCTGGTAAGATGCTTTCCTTTGCTGAATATATAAAAGAGACAGTGTTTTAAACGTACTGTTTCTTTAAACATGCTATTCTTGCTAACACCATGTAACACATATCTTAAATTTCCCCTGAAATCTGGAGAACTAAATCCAAATAATGTTCCAGACACTGTCCTTGATGTGTGCATTTCCTTTTCCGTAATCTGAATAAATGGTGTTCATTGGTCAGGCTTTCAAGCTATGCCTTACTTCTTACATAAACTTGCTTTTCTTTGTAAGAATTATAGGAAAGTTTGCTCGCTAAGCAACTGCCATAACAGCACTAGAATAAGGAAAGGACTCTGAACTGGGCCTTTTGTCTTTTTTGTTTATTTATTTTGGCTTGTTTTTGCATTTACTGCAATGCCAGTTTTACTTATCATTTTGACTACATCTACTACTAATAATCATTTTGACCACAAAATGGCATCTGTACCTAGGTGTCTTTTTTCTTTCTTTCTTTTTTTTTTTTTTTTTTTTTTTTCCTTTTGTAAGGACTGGTTTGAGATGATTTCCTCTTTGAAACAAAGTATTACCCAGAAGGGTATGCCCTCCTCCCTTCCTAAGTGATGACATAATCTCTAGACATTAGTATAAAGCCAGGGAAAATCTAATTTTAACACCATTATGTTGTCTTCTTCCTAGACTGGCGACCTGTGCTGCCTCTAATAAGGCACTGGAGACGTTCTTCCTCAAGCAGCAGCAGGTTGCACAAAAGCACTGCTCGTGTCAAGACCGAAATTCTGCGTGGAAAAAGGCACTTTACCACAGAACCGAAGCTCACGCTCCTTCCGCTCCCACTAACCACTCCAAGGGCCTAACAAAGCTCAAGCTGTGCACAGTACAGAAGCTCATTAGAGGGACTTCTCTCCCTCACGGCATCTCAGGAAGATTATTTCCTTCTCTATTCGCAAACCCTGAGCTAAGCAAGATCCACAGAAGCATTCCTGCACGTGTGCAGTCAGGATTTGCTGGCCCAAAGATTTCCTTTGTTAGCGGTAGCTGTGCCCATGCCTGCAGCGTGGTTACTCAGCCTCAGCAGAGGCTGCTCTCTGTTTTACTCCAGGAACGCTCACGCGTGGTGTTCCTCTACAAACGCTTAACCTAATAAAACGTGAACATAGGACAACTGCTTTAGGTTTTGTCCCTCCTTTTGCCCCCCCATCTCAACAGATCTTGGCTTATTAGTGTTCTCTTCGGCCCCACCCGCGGCTTATTTTTCATGGGGGAAAAAAAAAAAATCCGCACACTGGAGCGCTTATTTTCAGTTTCTTTGTCAGCGCTGAGCACGCTTTGAAGCCTTTCCTGTGGGCCGGAAAGGCAGGGCGGCCCCCCGGGGGCCCCTCTCCCCTCAGGCCGGGCAGCGGCACCGCCCTTCCCGGGGAGGGCCGGGCCGGGCCCCGACATGGCGGCCGCCCCCCGCCCGCCGCGCTGCGGGGAGCGGAGGCCGCGCAGGGCGCATGCGCCGCCAGTCCCGCGCTGCGTCTCCTGAGGCAGAGGCGCGGAGCGGGCGCTGCCGGGGCTGCGGGCATGGGGATGGTGTCGGTGTCCTGCCCGGCCGGCCTCGGGCTGCTGCTGCTGCTGCTGGTGATGGTGGTGCTCCTCGGCGAGGCGCGGGCGGAGGGTGAGGAACGGGCGCTTTCTCCCTCAGCCCTCTCTCTGAGACGCCATGGAGGGGGAGCGGCCTCGCTGCGGGGAGCCGGGGGGGCGCTGAGGGGAACCGGGGGAGCGCTGAGGAGAACCGAGGGGAGACCCGGGGGGGGGGGGTCCCGGGGATCGTTCCTCGCCTCTCCCTTTCGCCTCACGGCGCTGCAGGGCGCGGGGAGCTGAGGGGAGGGACGGCCGGAGGGCTGGGGGCGGCGGGGGGCGAGCCCGGACCGCGAAACGCAGCGTGGCCCCGGTACCGGGGGGTGCTGGCTCAGCCCCTGAGCTGGGGGTTACCTCACGGGGGGCGGTGGCGGTGGTTTTGTTGTTTAACGTTATTTCGTAGCTCGGCGGGTCTCCCCGCAGGAAGTACAATGGAGCACAAAGGTTTTTGTCCGAGGCGCTGCGGGTCTGGGCTGCGGCAGCGGCCTTTTGTCTTGGGGAAGGAAAGCTGCCACCCGTGTGCTTTCCGCCCCTTTGGTTTCCCCA
The DNA here is from genome assembly GCF_964034855.1 of Anser brachyrhynchus. Classification (NCBI taxonomy): domain Eukaryota; kingdom Metazoa; phylum Chordata; class Aves; order Anseriformes; family Anatidae; genus Anser; species Anser brachyrhynchus. Next base: position 2,039,769 of record NC_137720.1, on the reverse strand, counting down.
CAGCAACCCACACGGGCGTTCTGCTCCGCGTGAGCACGCAGGGGGTTAAGCCGCCTATCTAACCGCAAGAATGAGGCAAACACAAAAAATAGCCACTAGGAAGCAATGCGTTGCCTAGGTAGAGTGCTAAAGAGCAACGCAAGCAAACAAATGGTGGATTAACCAGTGCTAGCGTAGAGTTGGGTGTTGGATGTGCCCTAAATGCGAATTGAAAACCTGAAATCTAAATAAATAAATAGCTCTGGCTTTTAAGAACGTTGTTGCTTTTATTTATTGATGCATCCTTAAACCTACCATACTAGCCTGCCCTCAACTTGTCTCTCTCCTTGTTGATAAATCTACATGTTGCTTTTTCTTTCCTTGTGTTCTGACAGAACGATGTATGCCTCCAGAAAGACTGCAGTACGCGGAGCTCACGGAGAGTTTCAGCACAATGCAGAGCTTTCCCGTTGGAACCACAGTGACGTATGTCTGTCGCCCCGGGTATATGAGAATCCCTGGGAAGTCGTTAAATCGAACGTGTGGTGAAGACTTAAGGTGGTCGCAAACAGAGGAGTTCTGTGCAGGTGACATGTGCATAAACTCTTGCTTTTCCTCTTTGTTATTTGACAATTTCAGTTGTTTTCAACTGAGAATTAATATTCTGTACAATTTAAAATGAAGCTTGAAAAATACTAGTGATTTTAAGGACAGCATATGACAAAGACTTAGTCATTGTATAGAACTACAAAGATGTAAATTTATCTTTTTTTTTTCCCCCTTCTCCCCAGCGAGAAGATGTACTCATCCAGGAGAATTAGAAAATGGTATTGTTCATGTGACAGATCTTACGTTTGGTTCAGAAGCTACCTTTTCTTGTCACACAGGGTAAGTGTTTTGGTGAAGTTTTCATTTCTCTCTTTTTTTTTTTTTTCTGTTTAGACCAGGATTGAACCAGAACCAAACTTCCTTATGTAGGTTTCATTCCAGTTCTGACTTGAAAAATCTCCTGAATTATACCTGGGGCAAATAAAATCCCAGCTAAATTTGATCCCCTGGCTTTACTTGCTGTTTGCATCAACCGAGGCTTAAGGTTTTTAGTGAAAACTACAGTGTTAACCACTAACAACCTTTTTTAATGTTCCTGTGGCACAGGGAGCAAACATATGTTCATTGCACTGTATTATGTTGAATAACAGCCCACCTATCTGCATATAGCAAATGAATTCAAAAGTACTAACCTCTTGTGAGGATTTTTTCTTCCTTTTCTTTTACAGTTTATTTCTTCAGCGTTATTAACTTGAAGGTATTAGTTTAGTACTAGAGAGTACATGGAAAGGTTTCCATCCGTTTCTTTAGTGACGTCTCATTTGCTTCTCTCTCACTTTCAAAGTTGAGGCTGTTAGCAAAATAGAATCTTTTAATATACCATTTTCGTTACGACAAAAGTGTGGTATGTCATGTCCCCATAGTCAGAATTACAGAATTATGTAAGCAAAGTTTCTAACTGCTTCCTTGAGAAATGAGTTTTCTTACGTTTTACCTCTTTTAAATGTTTTTACCTGTCTAGGTTCAGAATACGTGGAAATAGTGAAATTACCTGTGTAGTTAAAAATAAAGGTGTTGACTGGGATGGAGTTGTTCCTTTCTGTGAACGTAAGTAAATTTATGACCATATTTAAGTTTGTATTCAGGTGGTAATAGCTTATTTTAAAGCACCTGTGCAGTACACTTTCCAGTGTAAGAAATGATGGTAAAATAGGACAGCTTATTTATATATTTTTGGAACTACTGGGGATGTACCTGAGGAATTGCCACTGAAAAATAATCAGTTATTGTGCTAGTACGTTCACATTAGTTAAAGTCAACCTTCTTGAAATTGAGGTTCCCTGTAATAAATGACCACAAATAACTCTCAGTTATAACTGTCACTTGTCTTAACTCTACGTCACGTTTTAAGTGAGATGATTTGACAGTCAAAGCTCCTTTCTTCTTAGATGAACAAGGTAACAGCAAAATTCTGTCAGCTAAAATGTATGATTTATTTCTAGGAGTTCCTTGTGAACCACCACCAACTATAGCCAACGGGTACTACACCGAAGCAGCTGAGTATGTTTATCAAACAACAGTAACCTATAAGTGCAATGATGCACTGAAAGGTGAAGATCCCTACTCGCTGGTTGGTACACCTTCTATTTTCTGCACGCTTGATGAAGACTTAAACGGAGTTTGGAGTGGACCACCTCCACAATGTAAAGGTTGTTAGCTTTAAAATATATTTCTTTATTATAGCCTGTCTGACTCCAGAGCTTCAGTATCTGACCTTTTTTTGGAATTGAGTGAGGATGCGAATGGTATTTCGTATAGAAAAGGACGAACTTCCATCTTCTGCTGCTATAAATTGATGTAGTTTCAACGGAGGTCAGAGAAACTACATTGTGGATATTGATTGATTATGACACAGAATGGCTTAAAACTTAAGATAAAACTTTTTTTTAAAAAAAGGGAAAACCCATCAGTTTGTATGCAGTTGATACAAGTGACGTGGATAAAGTGAAGAACTCAGACCATGAAGCCTGAGTATCTGATAAAAGAATGTGTAAAGAGCAAGAATGTGGAAGCTAGGTTAGGACTAGCTGTGACTTGTAAAGATACTGTTAACAAATGTTTCAGAGCTGGTTTTCTTCTTTCCTCTTTCAGTGGTCAAATGTGAAAACCCAAAAGTTCAAAATGGAAAAAAAGTAACTGGATTTGGACCTCTGTACAGCTACGGGCACTCGGTTGCGTTTGAATGTGATCCAGGCTATTTCATGATCGGACAGGATGTAATTACCTGTCAAGAAAATAACACCTGGTATCCGCCGAAACCAACTTGTGAAGAAAGTAAGTCTTTACATAGCAATCCAACTTTTCTTGTAAGTTGAGAATGTTGCAAGTCTTAGCTAAAATTTCAAGTCATTATACTGTAGTTGGAAATCATAAGCTAAGTAAGTTGACATTGAGCCTCCTCTATGGACGCTGTTTTAGGTGTTCACGTGGTTCTTAACAATTTTTGGGTGAGAATGAATTGAATTGCAGATTTGCGTATAGAAGTTGCAGCATGGGCATACCTGTGATGCTACCACATAGTTACAGCATCATGCTATTTGTTCAAGTGATTTCATACAGAAATACAGGAAGAGGTGTGTTTCTGAATCGTGGTGGAAAATATGAGGGTTATGAACAATGAGGGAGTTCATAATATCCTTCTAGAGTAATCAAAATCATCACGTCTGAATGTGTTCTCTCACCCAGCTCTTCAACTCTTGCTTTCCAGGCACCTTGTATGGTGTGCAGTATGTTGTTAGATTTTTGACAGGCAATTATTTTTAGGACTCATTTGCATGGGACATGGCAGAGCATTTTCTACAACCTTGCTCCTTCCGCTGTGCCAGAGGGAGGGGGAATGTTGCCACAGAGTATAGTGAGAGGATTTCCTACGTGTATATTCTAGTAATGAGCTCTCAAGAATGAGAACCACTTCGGCAAAGGGTATGCTTGAGTGTTGTATAATGACAAGGCATCTGGGAATGATTCTTACAAAAATAATTAACCAACAAATACAGATTTCTCAGCTACTATATCATGATCATACTACCCTAAGAAATACCTACAGTGATGTTTCTTTTTGACACTAATTTATTTTTCTCATACAAAGGCAATTTATATATACTGAGTGAGTCAATGAATTATAAAACATTTAAAGTGTGTCAATCACTACGCTTTTAAATTTCAGTACTAGCTACTGTGTGTATTTCAGTATTAGTTATTAATTAATATTTGTATTAGTTACTGAAGATAGATGTGGTGCCCCGAAGATCTCACACGGACAAGTGATTCCGCTGCAGTCTGAATACAGAAGTGGAGAGTCTGTTCGGTTAAGGTGCAATCCTCACTGTGCTTTTCCTGATGGTGCTGAAGAGATCACAGTGACGTGTCAAGGACAAAATACATGGAGCTCTGTACAAAACTGTGCTTGTAAGTAGAATTCATAATTAGTAAAATCAAGGATGGACAAGTTCCAAATGTCTGATGTAACAGTGTGCAGCCCCTGAAAGTCAGGTACCTGTCAGCATGCCCAGCTGGGCACAGCTGGTTCTGTTAATAGGTGGTGAGTGTCCTAGGCTGTGGTCTGAGCAGGTGAGGAGAGTTCTGTGCCTAGTTGGAGTCCTAGTTCAGTCTTACTTTGTGTATAGAAATTGACAAAATTCAAAAGCCTGTTCGAAAGGTCTGTACTGGGAGTGTTTTTTGAAGATTCTTCCTTTGATGACAGACTTTATGCTCATTTCACTCTGCATCATGTGATCACATACTATAAATGGAGAGGTTGTTACTTGGATGCAGCAGTTAGTCCTGATGGAACTGGGATGTGTATTTCTGGTAATGTGTCTGAGGCATGTCCATTAGCAAAAGTATCTGCAGCTTCTAGGAAGCAGGCGGCCTTTCCATATAAAATATCTTGAGGATTGACTGAGATTCTTAAAATTACCCAAATGTAGGGGCTTTTTGTTGGCAACATCATTGATCTGTTTCATGTACCAGCTCTATTCTTGATTTATTTTTTTTCTTTTTTTTTCAGGTAAGCCTGTACATTCTGATTCCTCTCCAGTCATTAGTCATGGTAGAGTAATTTATGGACAAAAACCTGAATATTCTGTAGGGGATTCTATTACAATTGAATGTTACGCAGGCTACACGTTACATGGTTCAGATCGTATTGTGTATATGGGAGAAGGCAAATGGAGTCCTGAAGTCCCAACTTGCCACTTAAGTAAGTATGAACTGCAAGAATTTCTCATAGAATAAAAGCATGTGTAACAGAAAATTTAATTCTTGGGAACATACTTTTATATTCAGGAGAAGTCATTTAATGCAAACTTCCATCTTTATTTTGACATAAGAAAACGAGGTTTTGGTAAAAGTCCATTTAAGAATAGGAATATTTTAAAATAAATAGAAGTTGCCATGTAAACAGACCTGCTGCAAGTCTTGTCTTGGCAAAAATGCTTGACCTGTTTGAAATACCCTAATAAATATTTGTATAACGTATAACATTTGTATAACATCTTCAACAAGATGTGTTCCTCATAACACTTATTTGTTTTGTTTTTAGGTGCCTATGTTATCGCCATCATCTGTGGTAAGTATCGTATAAAGCCTGAACGATATTCGATGTGAATTTTATTTTTTATGTGGAATTGATATTCTCATCTTCACCTGTGACTAGAGTAATGTTAAATGATTTTGAAGGCTTGGTTATTTTAAAATTATTTTAGTGTTTAAAATTTTAGAAATGTCTACTGAAGTTGCAGAATTCAAGAAAAGTTAAGATTACTTAGCAATTATAAATCAGCTTTATGTGAAAATTTTTTCATATATGTAATTAGATTTCAAAGGCAGCATTCCACAACTTTGTCACTTTCATAAACTCTTCAACATTTGGGCGTACTGAAAGCATGAACAGATAAATAACTGTGCCAGTGAACTGAAGTGCTTACGCCATCTTTCTGTCCTTGTGTTTGTTATCCACTCTTCTAAGCATATTTTTACAACTGTAGTTTCCTACCACTGATTCCTTATAAACTTTTTCTAAAAAGTAGCGTTAGGATGTTGTGACATCTGTTTTAATATTCCTGAACTGGTGGTGTTTTGCCATCGTGGTGATCACTGTTCTTGAGTGGATCTACTTTGAAGAGTCTTGAGTAAAGCATCAAACACATGTGAAATAAGTCATGCAAATTTTAAGTGTTGTAAGGAGAGGGTGTTGTACAGAACTCTAGGTGAAGACAGTGCTAATTTTTGAAGCTGTCCTTTTTTTTGTGAGATAGTGACTGTCACTCTAAAGCTTTTTTTTTTTTAATTCTTCCTCAAGTGATTACAGTAGTTCTGGTGTTCCTGGCAGCCTTCTGGGTCTATAAGAAGTTCTTTTCACAAGGAGGGTGAGTAAGCCTGCTTTTTTTTTTTATTGCCAATTTCTGTTACTGAGCAAAAGCAGTGCTAACATATTTAAGTTTCTTGAGCTTTATCTGCCTTTTCTTTTTCAAATGCCTAATGTTTATACATAAGCTTAGCAGCTGATGGGAAGCTAAAGCGCCTAACAACATATTTGACTTTGTTTTTGTATTTGTTATTCAAATAAGCTGCTAATTAACACTTGTGCTATTTTTAGGGAAGGAAAAACTGTGCTTGGGTTTATATTTAACATAGGTACACTTACCAAGAAAGTAATTTTGCATCTGCTCTGAAACATGCCACTTTTTCTTAAAAGCAGTAGTAGTATTGGCTTGGGTGGGCTTCACCTGCTTTATTTTCTTGCCTGAATAAGCATCTGGCATCACTAGAGAAGGTCTCCGTTGGCTTTAAGAGCCAGAGGGGTTGAAGTGAGCTTGGAAGCCTTGCAGGTGAGCTAAGGGGCTTCCTTGCTTCTACAGAAGAAGTATCAGTGGTAGTGATGGGACCTGGACAACCACTGTGTTTTGGATCGGAAATACCTTAAAATAACACGGGCTTAATTACAATGAAAAAAAGCACACAATATTGACCTAAAATGGTCCTCCTGTACTGTTTGAAAAAGCAAATAGCTGGCTTTGCAACTGGAATGTATAATGTGTAGATCCACTTCAGTTTTTCCTTCTGCAGCAGCAATGATTGGTATCCCTACGTTTCAGACTTGTAAAATCAACTGTAAAATGTCAAATGCATAAATAGCAGTATTCTTTTGCTTTTAGTGAAACGCAGGGCATTTTGAACTTCATCTTCAAAGCATCTAGTTGATAATGTATGCTTTTTCATAGGGGGTTGGCAGGAGATTTAAATGCCTCACTGTGCATTGCTTCTTGTAGTGATTTCTTACCTTACCTTCTTTGAAAAAAAGGGGAGGAATAGTTTGTAACAGGCAAAATACTGAAAATACAGAGCAAGTTAGGTGGTACGCATACTATATGCATCTCATCTGAACTGACTTAAATTCCAGCAGATCTTGTTAAAAGATTTTTGGGGTAAGTGAGATGAAGGAAGGGATGCTCATAATAAAGCACACCAGAGGAAATATTCCTGCAGTTCATGTTCATAGTAAAGTACACACAGTACTACTTGGGAGAACCCTGAAGCTAGCTTACATCCAGCAAGGTTTTAGCCTTAGTGTCTTCCACGTAGGCAATGTGGTATCTTTATAAGGGGCACAGTGGCAGAGGCTGCGTACCTGCACGCTGCTGAGTAACGCAGTGCTTTTGAGTAAGTGCTTTTCACCACCCATGGCTTGGATAATTTGCAACCTGGATAGTCCAAGTGGGAGTTAAGAGTATTAGGGCAGCACTTTGTGTTCTTCATGTGTGGAAAGACTTCTCAGTGTGGAGAAAGAAGAAGGGATCATCAAAAATGAAAGAATGTTGTATTCTTGAAAATCCCGCGACATGAAACATCTTACTACACCTAGTGCTTTCCTTAAGCTTCATCGCTGTGAGCATCTGACTATTAAATCGCATTCTTGTCTGAAAGCCCAACCTGACCTCCTTTTACTAAGGCCTAGATCTCACTACTTAGTTTTCTGGATTCCTGACGTAGTCGAGCCTTTCTGACCCATTGTGCTTCTAGTACCTCATACTGACTGGGTTTGTCTTCAAACTACAGCACAAATCTTTTCTCACCCTCTGTCGCTTGTGTGTCCAGTCTGTCAGTTTTATAGGATATATTCAATTAGACCTTTTTCCCCTTCTGCTGTTCAGCTCGTATACAGTTGATGAGAATTGCAAGGAAACATGTATTTTAAAAACTAATGTGCCAGCTGAGATGGAAGAAACTGAACAAATGAATTAATTGAATCTTAAAAGGTATATGCTTTCCGTTTCATTTGGACATTTGCATTAAGCTTAAGTGTCTTTTTTACAGTTTACTCAATTTCAGGGGAAGCATGGAATCCAGTATGCCTCAGTTTCCTATAGGAAAGGTTATAATTGTTCGTTCATTTTGTGAGAACAAGATGTGTTACCGGAAGAACTGTCATTCGGTGCCATAAATGGTAGCTTCCAGTGATCATGTATCACAGATCTTAATTTTGGGGTGTCTTCAAAGAATGAGTAACGTTTTTCTGTGTGATAGAAGCCCTGTACGGACTCAGTGGAACGTTGTGCCTGTTTCGGTAATGTGAAATGGGCTACAACAGTGCATTGCTTCTGTTAACTAATAGTATAATTCCCTATAATTAGAAGTCTGAAACTGGAAACCACCTTTACCACAGCACATGGACACTGGAATTATAAAGATAGGATGCATCCCTTCAGAGGAAACCAGATTACGTGCTTTTCAGAACTAGTGATTCGTACATCTGCATTTTCAGCTTTCTTAAAAAAAAAAAAATGCAAAAGATTTTTTTAGTCCTTTTATAAAAAGGTAATTTCTTTTTCAAATTTAGAGTTCTGTGGGCCTGAAAAGTGCCAAAATATAGTTGCTTGTTTGGAATTGAGTTTTCTCTCATGTTTTAAACTAGTGCTTAGTCCAGTAGTCAGGTGCATTTGATGATGGTTGGAATTGTGCTTGTCTGGAGTCCAGATTAGCTCTTTTAAAAATCTGACTCTTTAAACCTTGTTACAGTAGGACAGATTTAAGACAGGAGAGATTAATTTGACTGTTAATTATTGGTGTTTTGACATTACTGTATTAATGGCTAGAATTTGCACTACAAGTGGCTTTATAAACTTGTGTCTTTGTGTTGATTATTTTCCACTGCACAAATTCTGAGAAGGTAATGATTGAAAAAGTGTATCTCTTTTAATGTGAAGGTCTTCTCAAATGAATGGCCTTTTTTTATTATTCTTTTTAAAGACCACGTGACTTTTGAGTATTTGTCATAAATTTGAGATGGCGCACACAAATAAATACTATATTTACCTGTGAAATAAGATGTACATAATAGAGATGAGATTAGTTTTCTGGGTTAGTCAGCCTTATTTTTGTAGAGAGAAAAAAGGAATCAAGAGTTCTAATTTCCAGTCTTTACTTTTATTTATGACAATAGGAGAAATTAATGTTCTGACATACCAGCTGGTATGTGTACACGCTGTTAGCTCCCAAGTTTTTCTTCCTCTATCTACAACTCCTTGGAGACCTCAAGTAATAGTGCAGAGGTTTGTTGCTTTTGGTTGAGTTGTGTTGTTGTTTTTTTTCTGTAAAAGAAGAGATGAGTTGCTACAGAATGCGAAAATACATGCATATGGGTATAACTAGTTGTGGATGTGACTATAAATTTTAACTCTCATGTTTAAATATTGTACATTAGCAGGCTACAGAATCAAAATTCTCACTAATACTTGGCTTCTGGTTATAAAATACATACTAACCATCATACTGTGCATAAAATAACGTAAGGGCTGCATGTGACGCAGCTTCCAAATGAGTTAGGAATCCTGTACCTGTTCTAAATTCCTGATAATACTTGGGCATGGTCTCTTCATCGCTTGAAACGATCCATTTGGATCAAATGCTTTTCTAGTCTTCAGGTCATTCTTAGTAGTCTAGTGGCTGAAACTGAAGCAAAAATCTCATAGTTTGTTAGTTGCTTAGTGAGAAGAGGGCACATGATTTAGTTTCGTGATTTTACATGTCGATTTAATAAAACTAAGGCTGTGCTTTCAGAATAAATGTAAGAACTATTTAAATGTAAACTCTCTGATTTGTTTTTTTGTTTGTAGGAAGAGTGACAGCACTCCATGTACTGCCAAATATACGAGCTGTAAAGCATGAATGACCCTTTCTGAGGGTGGGAGGGGAATTTGCAGTTGAATGTGCCTTTCAGAAACGGAAAATGAGTGCATTAACTTCCTGTAGATAAATCTCTCTTGTACTATGTTTTATACTACTGATTAACTGTAGTATGAGATCATTAATAGGATTAAAAAAAAATCAGAATATCCATCCTTGCTGTCCTTTGTGGGTCACTCGTATCATCTTTTCTGTGCATGTGAAATGGACTTAAAGGCACTTCGTGTAGCATGCACCAGTGTCTGTGTCGGCGGGAGTACTGCGAGCAGGACTGTCACAGTACCGGCTGCTGCTGCCTGCTGCCTTCAGTGCTCCTCTTTCCGTACGGAAGACCATGCAATGTTAGTTCTGCTCGCTAAAATTCTCATGTGCTTCTCATTCATTTTCACAGTTGAGGGGGTATAAATGATGTTTATTGTATTCTGAAATGTTTTAATTATTTCCTTAAGAGATAAGTACCATTTAAGGCTGTGTCCGTTTGAAATGATCACAGTTTAGATCTTGTATATGCTATTTTTTTGTTTGCCCAAGCTGGTTTCTGTATATCTAATGAATTAAAATGTGCCTTTGAATCGGTTTTATAGCTTTTCTATTGCCTTTAAGAAGGAAAAAAGCCATATGTATTCCTGGCTCCTTGGCTTAGTCCCAGAAACACCATAATGGACTTGTTGCAATGGAAAACTGCAGGAAATTTGAATTCCATAGCAGAGCATCCCCTGATTCTGAATTCGTTGGCCTGTTGACAGAAGGTGCCTAACCATAAACTGCGTTGAAATCTGTGGTAGCCATCCTCTAAGATCTTTGGGATGCTTGATTTTTTATTTTTTTTTTTTTTATTTTGAGGCTTGGTGTCTGTTTCCGAGCTAATTACGTTGCTTGTTAGGATAGAAAGGGTGCTGTATGGGTTTAGCTTCCTTTTTTTTAAAATTATTATTTGAAATAACATACCACATACAGCATTTCAAATCTCTGTACACAGACTACTAAGCTGAGTCAAGCTCTGTAATGCAGGTGGTGTGGATATCTGAGAGGTGAGCCTGTCCCTGTCTGACTCCCTTCCCTTTTTACGGTAAGGGAAGACCAAGCCACCTTAGTTGCAGGAGCGAAGGAACGGGTATGTTGGCGATGTGGGAAGACGTGGTCTGTCTTCAGGTAGCCAGCCATGCTATGAAAGTTTTTGGTCGAGATGGTGACTCCAGGAGCTCCCATCACAGAATTCACCTTGAACTGAGGCTCAGACATGCACTGATAGCTGTTACTTTAAATGCCTACTAGCTATTTCTGTTCGTTATTAAAACCAAAAGCTAAATTAGGGCAGGTTTTGGCTTTGTGAATCTCCGAGTTTGCTGTCAACATGGAGGCAGCTTGTAAGAACCAGTTTCCCCAGAAAAAAACCAATTGCCTCACTTCAGATGGCTGAGGCAGCATTTAAGCTGTTCTCGTCTGTGGTAGATTGGCACTGCTGTCCCCTGTGGTGAACGGATTGTCTCAACATCATCAAACTATTTAGAGTTTCTTAGGCACTTTGGGACAATCCCAGCAGTTCTATCGTTAGAGTTCATAACAGTGTCGGGTTATTTAAAGAGGGCTTTTGGCTGCACAGAAGTACTTGTTGTTCGTAGTCGTTGGAATAGCTGATACCTAGTTTGATAATTGTTTGTAATTACTCTGATATTCTAATATATTGGGAATTGAGCGTGTCGGTTGTTAGACAGCTTATGTGTGGCATCTCCGATATTAAAATATGCTGAAATGCACTTATCGCTAAAGTGAAATAACTGTAAAAGGTGGCTTTATTTTTATATTTTCCCCAATGTAAAGACTAGTGATGGTTTGTAATATTGCAAATAAAAATACTGTGTTTTTAGCCGTGTTTGTCTTTCATTCATCACGTGGTACACAGCTGCTTTCCATTTTTTTCTTGAAGATAACTTTTCACGTACCAAATTTGCATTAGGTGGTAACTGTTGAGATCAAAGTTTGCACTTTGTGTGGAAAACTACTTAAAACACCTGGATGCATAGTGTAGAGAATGTGCGTTAATTTCCTGAGCAGTTCGTGGCTTTTTGATCCTCTTTGGAAGCGTGGAGGGTTTCCTAGAACCTCCAAAACCTAAGTGTTCACTCGTGAACATCGATTTTTACCAAACTTGATGGAGAAGAGGCAGCTTATTGTGTGGTTGTTCTGACGTAACCCTATGTCAGGAGCAAAGCCCATGAAGTGCCCTGGCACTTTTGTCCAGGGGGTGACAGCTGTAATCTTTAGGGAAATATTTCTTGGGTGTTTTTAAGTAAAATGTTAAGTAGAACGTGATTATTTTGAGTTGTGTGAGGTTCACGCTTGAAATGAACTTAATTTTCTTTGCAAAGAAATGTGTAGTCAGCTGCCTTGTGAAGGCATAAACTTTCAGAGAATGGACTAGTAAAATAATATGCTGTATCTTTTAATTTGTGGTTCTCAAATTAGTTGGTACGGACTGCAAGCGATGACAGTACATAGACTGTACAGCTTTAGAAACTATATATAAAGTTCAGGGAGTCCTGTGAGCATGGGTAGGAGGATAGGCAGCTACTGGGCAATTTGACATCGATACTAGAAATGATTTTGTCCTGATTGTCATGAATTATATATCTCTTTCTAAAACACGAATTGTTTTAGAATCGAACTGGTAATACCAAGGCGCGTTGCACTGCGAGCACATGAACTTTGTGCTGCTAACAGACAGGCCGGGTGTAACAAAGGCATTGTATTGCCATCTACTGGTAAATCCAGCTGCGTGGTGGTGGTGGTAGGCTTCTCAGCGGTACTAAAACCGGTGTAAATGCTCGCCTTTGAGCATGGGTCGTGCAGTGTGGGGGGTGTGAAGCTGGGGACTGAAGTGGTACTTGAAGCAATTGGATATCGTCCAGCAGGGAAGCACGTAATCTGTCTACCTGAGACAGAGCCCAATACCAAGTAGCACACAAGTTTATTTAAAAGAAAAAAAAGTCTGAGTAAATAACAGGTTAAGGCAAACAAAGAGCACAAAGAATATAAGTGGTCGGAAGGGTAGGTGGCTGTGCTGTCACAGAAGGGCCCTGGCTTGCTTGAGTTGAAGAATCTTTGTTAGGTGTTTGAACAGATGCTTCGTTTTCTCTTTAAGCATCCATCCTAGTTGAACGGGATGCTGACTGTCCTCCTTTTGTGCGGGTGGTTCGGCCTGTAGGTGTAACTTCAGGTCAGAGAACAGAAGAGCATAACGTACGTGTTTGTGAAGCACGATCATACTTCGGATGGCGTTTATTTATAAGGACTCTGGGGGCGGGGGGAATGAAGTTTTCCATTATTGTTGCTTTTCCCCCTACATCATAACCGATTTCAAATGGTGCTAGACAAAAACTGAGACTCTGAACACCAAGAGAAATCGGTCAGCCTGTGTAAGAGACATTTTCCTGGCTCAGAGAAGAATCCTCTTGTAGATGACAGCTACGCATTCTTTAAAGAAGACTATTCAGTGGTCTGATCATGTGCTTCATCCACACAGCGACCATCCTTTTGTGTATATGAGCATGTTTATGCAGGTGGGGTCAGGCAAAAATAGTTTAGCTTCAGTTTAGTGGTTTGGATGCAAAGTTATACAAGTCTACCGAAACATTACTGGAAGGCAACAACAGTAAACATCAAAAAAAAAAAAAACAGTTTAGGAGAAGGAGTGGATTCTGTGCGCATCGGTGCGACTTCAGCACAATTACTGAAGTCACATTGGGTCTGTTAACTGCCGAGATCAAACTGTCAGAGGGAGTTTCTGTGGTTGCAGAGCAAGTCTCTGGAAGCTGTGGAATGATAACGCTGTGACGGGAAGATCCCCAAGCACACAGCGAAAGTACGTTTGCTCTAAGTAAATTACATGTTGGGGTCCTAGCGATTGTATAGTAAAGGGAGTGCACTCCTTGCCTCTCGACGTGCAAGAAGTACTACGTTGGTTTCCATGCAACCTTCGGATGACTTTACTCTGGACAACTTTAACTCATAGCCATCGTTTATTAAGTAAAATACATTTGAAGGAAGACTTTCCTGTTGTGGCCCTAGCTTGAGAGGGTGCATACAGTGATTGTATAGTGTCTAGAAATCAGATGATGTTACAAAATGGATGGGTGTCGAAAAATTAATGATTGGAAAAAGTGCTGTTTTGAGGAGTATAGGCTGTCAGTGAAGTTAGCAGCTGCTTGATCTCCTCCCACGCTGTAATTCTTGCTCCTAGAACACTGATTTCAAATGGTGCTAGATACAAAGTGGGAAAATCTAAGCCACCATGTGAAACCAGCTTCCAGAGGAAGACAGATCTTGTGCATGGCTGCAGGTTGAAAGAGCAAATTCTCCATCTCCACCGTACCTAGAGAAAAATTAATTTATTTCATTTTATTAGAAAGTGAGACAGTGAACTTCAGGATAGTTATTTTATTGACACGTTTTTTGGCATCTCGTGAATAGCTGAGGCTGATAGAGGAGCAATGAGACGTGTGATGAAGGAGCCTACTGCTGCGGCAGTGAGTGCAATTTCCTTTGCTAGCCAGGTAAAGCGAAGCTCTTAGCAGCTAGGGGCAAAAAAAGGTCTGACTTTGTAATGCAGAGGATGCTACTGGTTTGGGAGGAGGAATAAAAAGTTTGTGTCGTACAGGAGCAATTTTTTATGTTACTGCAATTATACCCAGGCTACAACCCCCGTTCTAAGGCAGAGAGTATTCTGGCTTTCTGTCACGTACTGACCTCTGTGCCATCAGAGAGGACAGGTAGATAAACAAAAGTTGGGTGCTTTTGTGACAGGGGAAGGAAATTGACTATCACGATGGCACTTTGGCAGCTTTATCCCATGGCTTGTAAATAGCATGGTTTTAATAAGCGAGGAGATGCAGATTTTTGTGAGAAGTTCTAAATCCTGCGAGCACAAAATAACTTTTAATGAAAATAACATGGAAACAACTTTGAGCTGTGGGCCAGAACAAAGCCTAAAAAGGGAGCAGTTACAAATATAACTGCAAATGGTTCAACAAAAGTTGCCAGGGAGGTAGGAGAGTGTGAAAACGAGTGGCTGATGGTTATTGGGAAGGGAATAGGTGTGAGCAGCACCGTAGCATGGCGCAGCCGTGGTGGCTAACCTGCAGCAAGCGTGTGGGAGCATGTGGGGTGTCTTCAGGCCTGTGAACAACTACACACGTGTAATTCGGGAACTGTCAGACCCTGGCCACCGAGTGTAACCTGTGCTGATGCAGAAGCTGGTGCGAAACGGAATGAAGTTGGGCAGAAGCGGAGTTGTGAGTTTTACTTATCGATGCCCTGGGTTTTTGGCAACTCCTTGCATCGGTTTTGTAACCGGATCCAAGAATCTGCTTCAGTGCCTACGTCTAATGCACACCCACAGGCAGCAGAGGAAAGCTCAGGGAACAGAGCACGTCCTTCCAAGAAGGGGAGGGGGAGAACTGCACTAGATTGCTGTCTGGGTATTTGCTGGAGTTTCTAAATCCATTAACTAGGGCAGCAGGGTGAAAGATAAGTGGAAAGCAGGTTCCCTCCCCAGTGTTCATCTTGCTGGCACAGTTATTTATGAGGCATCCTATATTATCAGCATAAAGATTTACTACTGAAAAGCTGGACTGAGAGTTACTGCTGGCTAGAGGTTAGTTGCGGCACAGATAAAGTACCCCAGCAGCATCCTTTGGAAACAGGCTCCAAGCGAGGGTTGCTTTGTATTTTCTTTCTTCTTCTTAGTATTAAGCACGTGCCTTAACAGTAAACAGGAATCTTTATCAAGGTTTTCAGAGAAGTTGCTGGAAATGTCAGTTATGCTTGTGCTGCTGAAAATGCAAGCTGCCCTGGAGGTGCAAGGCCTGGAGAGACACTGAGTGCCTCTGATGAACTGGGTCTGAGCACCTTCCCCCCCACCCTCCGGAGCAGAGTAATCTTTCCAGAAATATCGTGCAGCAGTTGAAGACCAATGGCTCATTCATTATTTATAGTTTGATTAAAAACAGATTTCCTTTCAGCATGATTAAGATGATGATGATGATGCCCCTCCTGCAGGCTACCTGCAGATCATGCTCTGCCTTAGCAAGCTCCCCTTCCCTCTGAGCAGCCAGAAGGTGTCAGCCCTTGCTGCTGAACTGCGGGATCCACCTTTCACGAGGGATACAGCCGTGACAGCATATGCACTTCTTTCCAAACCTAGTGGCATGCTGGGGCAGGCAGCGTGCAGAAGGAAGGAGGAAAAAGAGAGCAGTTCAGGGCCACGTGATGGGCAGTGCTCAACTATTAATGTGCATGCGTGCAAAAAAATAAAGCTTGTCTCAAGCATTTGCTGCGTGTGTTGAACACGTACATGTGGGGACACACGTGTGCAGTGACAGGCACATACTGTCAGCTACAGCTGGCCTTGCCAAAGTGTTCTAGAGTTTTTGGTAAGTAATAGAGAAAGTGCAGTCCTATCATTCTGGTTTTTTTTCTCCTTTTCAGACACATTTTAGCAGCAGTACTGTTCTATAGCTTCTTTCTGAGGAGCATCTCAAAGCCTTTCATGGACTTCACACTGCTTTATACCCTCTAGACAAGTCAAAAAAGGGAAGAAAGCCCTGCCTCCCCTATGAAAGGGAACCTCCTCCCTAGCTGCTGACCTTTAATCTAGTCTGCACGAACCAGACAAGCCTAGGTGCTGCAGACCTGATTTTCACAGCCCACAGCTTGTATATTAAGGCACTTTCTGGGGCTTCTATAGTAAGCAAAGCCCTCTGCGTGACCCTGTGTGCATCGTAATTTTCTTCCTCCGTTTTGAAAAGCCGGAATGAAACTCATGGTTCATCGGCCTCCGGTCTCCCCTGGAGGAAATGCTCCCATTTCGCATGCAGATCCGAGGCAGAGAGGCTCGATGCATCATCCCCCAGTCGAGGAATGAGTCAGACCAGGGCCAGGTGCAGGACAGAGGGGTGTGACAGTGCAAGTGGTGACCTGTAAGGGGAATTGAAGTGAGTGAACTTCTAAGGTTTCAAAAAAGCTTCCTCAGCTCGGGGGAGCGTGTAACTGCATCTGTTTGTTGTGCTGCTCTGTTACTGCGCGGTATTGCGTAGGTCAGGTATGGACAAATGTGCCCTGACTTGCAGTCTGAGCTCATCGGTAGCGTGCAGTGCTTTCTGTAGCTGCAGCAGCGCTGACCGAGGCTGAGGAAAGGTAGGGTAGCTGCTGCGGCGCTTCGTGGGTTTGGTGCTGGTGACTGCAAGATGGCTCTGGAGATGCCACTGCTGTTCGGGGCGGCACCAACACGCGCTTCCCCTGTGAGCTTAGAGCACAACGGAGACTTTTTATCCTTCATTAGGAACAGAATAAAAATTCCAGATCACGTTCCTGAGTGAATGTGGTCTGTTCCTTTAGTCCCTGCTACTGCAGCCTTAAAATTGCAGTCTAAATGGTAAAGTAAAGACCCGGGCACTCCGAGTCTACAAACCTTGTGCTATCTGTGCCCCACCACCAACAAAAAAAAGAGGAGTTTGGACCCTGAACTACAGCATATTGGGGGTAAAAAGGCCTTTGGGCACGCGGCCTGTGTGAGCAGGGGGGCAGCCAGGCCTGCCTGCATTTGGGGCACTGATTTCCAGTCCCATTAATGGTGATGGCAGAGCGCTCGCTGGATTTGTCTAACTGTGCGGAACGGACAACGAGCTGCCCATCGTTCTGATCCTTTTTTTAAATAGCCTGAGTGTTGAAGAGTTTGGGGTGGGGGAAGGCCATTTTTATGCTTGCCTGTTTAATATATGCAGTTCTTTCCCAGATTATTTAGGGCAGGCCAGCTGCCAGCAGCATCAGTGATGGCCGAAACGTGGTTTGCAATCAGGCCCAAGAGGTGCACCTCTGCCCTTCCTCTTCGCAGGGGCCCTCGCTGAGCTGTGCTCGTGTGTGGCTGGGGTGAGCTTTGGAGCTGGCTCCCGGCAGGGTTTTGGGAGAACCAGGGTTCTCCTAAATAGTGCTGAGCCGTGGTCTGGCAGTCAGTGTGGGCATCGCTCTGGTGGTTTGGTGCAGCTGACCTCAGTTTGAGGGCTGGAGAGCTCAACGCTAGGACTGAGCCAGGCACATCGGCTGTCGTGGTGGGCTGTACCAGCCTTCGTTCTATGCTTCTGCCATACTGATCTACTTGTTCTGTGCTTCGGTCTAATGAAGTAAGCTAAAAAAAATGCAAGTAACCTTTAATTTGCAGATCTCTTGGAGCAACTTGTAGATTCTTAACAGTGCAATACCACTAACAGAATGAGGATTTACTTGCAAGACTTCTTTTTTTTATCCCAGAACTTTGTTTCAGGCTGTTAAGGGAAAGGTAGTACTTACTTGCTATTCTTTTGAATTACTTTCCCATAAGCTAACCGAAGGGAACAGTTCTAGCTCAGTGACCATTCTAGGAGCACAAGCCATTAGGGCTACAATTTCTAATCTGCTTCCTGTCTGCAAATCTGAAATTGCTTCAACTTGCCTGGAGCCACGCAGTTTTTTTCCACCTTTGCTTTCATGAGAGTTCCTAGGCAAAGCCCCAGCCTGTTCAGGGGGCACAGTACTGAAAGTACTGAACCACTGAATGCTGTTGAGGATTTCAGATTTCACGAGGAATGATGAGGTGAAATTGGGCAAACTCACACCAGGGAAGAAAAGCCTGGCACTTCCGTGACCTGGGTCATGGGAGAGCGGTAGGAAAGTGCAGCACTGAAAACTCATCGGCTTTAGCTATACACAGCTTGTTTGAACAGCACATGACAGCACTAACTACATTAAAATATTCCCCACCAAGGCAGCTGAAACCAGGAAAGTCATTTTCTGTTCCTAACTTCTGTACCTAAGCATCACCTCAGAATATAAAGTATTGATTGCAGGTCTTGAACGAAGTCAGAGGGAGGTTATTGTTGTGATTTGTATAGTCAGTTCAGGAACATGGTGTTTCCCTGCCACTGCAGTTCCAGCTGCTCTAGGTAATGTCAAGGGAAGTCACGTTTTTCTTTGTCATTGAAAAGAGAAAATAATGTCCTGTGCCAGTGAGGAGCATAAGGACGCAGATACTGCCAGATGTTTACCGAAGTATAACCTGCCCTTAAACCTGACATTTGAAAGCATGCTCGGTACCCACAGCAGAAGGCCCTGGCAAAAAAGCTGGAGAAAAGCATGGACCCAGCTCCTGGCTGACTCCCCCGGGCACCTGAGCTGTTTGGTTTGTGTCTCTTCCCATGACTCCCATCGTCCTTCCTATCGCAGAAGCTTCACTGCGTTTGAGAGCCCTCCTAAGAAGTGTTTGAGTTGTACGGCCAAATGCAAAACCCTCGGCTGCTGGTGGACACATACTATGCACCATTTGCACTGGATAAAGATTGTTTGTGTGGGGAGCTGAAGAGATGTGCTTAACTCAGAAATAGCTCTCTTCCTTGGAAAGCTTAAGGTCTGAATCACACTGTGTTGGCTCAGTTTTTAGCAGACAAGCTATCACATATGCCTCCCTGTAGGCGAAGAGTCGTCACTGGCATCAGGATTAGCAGCCAGGTTCTTTTCCTTTGGAAACCAGAGAATAATGCTACCGAAGGCTGGAGCAGGCTTTAAGCATGGTCGGGGCAGGATCGCTGGGGAGGGGGGCCAGCGAAACTGCCAGCGGGAAGGATCCACCTGCACCCCTGCTCGGCCTGTGCTGGCTCTGCTGGAGCCCCGCGTTCCTCTCCGTGTAACAGCACCCCGAGAACATGCCCCTGAACTGAACTTTGTTACTGCAAAGGTGGCACAAAGTTATTTTGCTCTAGATCCTTGAGGCGTTAGCCGCTCGGTGCTGCCCGTGAAGCTGAGGAGGTTAGAGCCAGCCGCAGCATATCCAGGGCTGGTGTTGCCCTGCGTCCACTGCAAATGCTAGTGACATGGACAAATAGAAACCCCTGAGAAAATGTGGAAATCTGGCAGGGGGAAAGGCAGCTGTGGAGCTGTGGTGCCTGAAACTGAAAGCACAGGAGAGACAGACACCGGTGAACTTACAGCAGCCTGCGGAGTCCACCTGATAAAGACTGCAGGAACAGAAATTCAGATATATGCAGAGACTTTTTTTTTTTTTTTCTCGTCTGGAACATGGTGTGAGTTGATGCGTAGTCCTTAAAAATATGCTACTCCCAATTCCCAGCAGGCCAGAGGAAGTCTTTTTAAGCAAGTTTTTGTAGTTTGCTCAATAAACAAATTACAGATCTTTACTTTAAACGCTTCTGAGATCCAGATTTTTTTTGGATCTATACTTTCAGGCTCGGTGTACCCCCCACCGCAGTAACATTAATTTCCAAGCCTCACTTCCAGGTTCAGGACTCAGGTACTGCCACTGTTGCAAGAAGCAGGGAGTGGGAGTTCCAGGACCAACTGGTCAGTGACGAGGTGGCTGGGGAGTGACCTTGCAGCGAGCCTGTCCCTCTCTCGGAGCTGTGCCAGTACAAACGGCGCGTGCATCTCAGCGCTGTTGAAACCATTTTGTGAGATTCCCATGTTGGCCATTTCTACTGCCGTCTTTGCACCGAAACTTTTGAGTGCGTGAGAACAGGGTAGAGTATTCCCTTCTTGTGCCATAACAAGGGCATCTTTGTCACCTAGGCTTGGGACTATCTGGATCTATATACAGGTATTTAGAGAATATCGGCAGTTCGGATATCTCTTGCATACAGCTCTGTTAGCATCGGTAATACAGATACTTAACTGATGCAGCTTAAAGCTCAACCTCCCCCCCCAGCCACACCCTTATTAAACTAAAAATGCCATGAACAAGTTTTAGAAAATACAAGGCAGCAGTGAATTTTCTGAGTAGGTCTGGAAGTGATTTGTAAGAGGAGTGAGGATGCAATACTTGGCATCTGGACGTTCTAACGAATTTTCCCAAATAAGAAAAGAAAAACGTTTCCTCATAGACTGCAAGCTTTTCACAGCATCAGTAAAGCTCCTGACACAGAGCCCAACGCTGTATTTGTATGACATGGAAATTAACAGCAGCAGCAGCAGCACTGCAGGCTTAGAGTCTACTCTGCGTGCAACAAAATGGCTAGGGGTGCTGTCGCGTTCATCTGAATTCCTTCACCGTTTGTGGGTGGTAGAATAGGTGGATGCCGATATCCCTGCCACGTCAGGTACAGCTGCAAACTTTAACATGGGTATTAAATTAACGTTTCTAACCATCTTCTAGCCTGTGCCCTGATCAGCTCAACTCCAAAGAGCAGAGACAGGAACAAGCAGCAAAAACGGACTGCGTCACAGATGTAACATGACCATCGGCAAAACAAGTGCAGAAAGATATCATGGCTGTCTCATCGTTCCGACAGCTTTCTTTCAGTATCGCAGAAGAATAAGCTGGTAATGCTTTACTGCTTTTAAATTTATGTCCTGAACATTTGCAATTCTTAACTTTACCAAATTTTGCGTCCTTGAACAGTCTAAACTCCCAAGAAAATTGCACGTATTTTGCCAGCAGACCCAATGCACTAACGATCACTGCGTCACAATGCCGCACCAAGGCTGGGAGATATAATAAACCCTACTTTACAAAGGAAGGGAACCAAAATACTGAGAAATGAATCAGCTTACACAATATCACACACACGAGTGTCAGAGGGACTAAGAAATCACAGCTTTTCCAAGTCCTTTCGAGGCAATACACAGAAAAACATTATGGAACAGTTAGCCACGTAGACCTCACATACAGTATCACATGCACAATATCGCTTCTGTCCTACAGAAATATGCCATGTCCCCTTCTTAGCCTTGTTTCTTACAAGTCCCACAGATTTACCTGCTGACAGTAACCTCAATTCCCGAGTAATGACATTTACAGCTGAAGTTTAACATTGAAATACCTCTCGTCTCTCGGTCTCCTTTTCCTGCCTGCACGTAGTCACAATTAAACTATCACTGTGGCCAAAAGATGGTAGCGAAAGGAGCAAAAATAAACACATCCCTACACCGAACACTGATACTCAAATTATGCATGTGCCGTAGTATACTGGCTGCCAGTTGCTCCTACGTCTAAAGGACTGAGAAACGCCATTAAGCAGCGCTACCTTTGCAAACTAACGGGGCCCTCCACCACACAGCCCTGATGGGCAAAAACACAAAGGGCTGTCCACTCAGACCCCCTTAACCCACCGGTCTCCCAAGAAAGCAAGCGTGGTTTCTTAGGCCAGCTCCTGGCTGTGCACACTGACCTCCGCGGCTGCCTTGCACTGTTCCTGTATAAGTGTGTCTTTCTGCCTGTCCGTCTTGCTGCAGGGACCACCGCTGCTGCTGCTATTCCCGTTGTTCCCCTGCTCTGCGGAACTGGCGCTGCAGGAGGCGAGGATGCTCCAAGGGAGCCAGCTACAGCCAGCGAGGGCTCTGAGTCAGTAGGGGTTGTGACGACTGCAGCAAGAGCCTGAAACTCCCCACGGAATCTGGCAGGAAAGGAGGGGAGGCAAGGAAGGTAGAGATGGGAAAGAGGAAAAATCCGGGGAGTGGCACCTACTGTCTGTTTTCTTCTTCCCTCCCTGTTCCTGCCACCGCACTGCCGTTGGAAATGGTATCCTCCCCTCTAGGTTACTGCGCAAAGAAACGGTCGGGGATAAAACTGCAACGCATACGGCCTTTATAACAGCCGAAATTCGGTCGGGGCGGGTGTACGTGTGTCAACATGGCCTCTCTCCCCTCTCCGCCTGCCGTTCAGAGGACAGGCTCCTGCCGAAGTAACCGAGACACACGCAGTTCGTTTGAGCTGGTTCTAAACCCAGTGGTTGTTGCTAAACAACCAGACCTGACGCTTGCGATGTCAGTGAGTGAGTAATATAGATTAAATGCTTATGCTACCACGGCCTTAAACTTTTTTAAGCCTTGGTATGATGAAAGGCTGTGGAATAATGTTCCCTGCTATATGAGAAAGCAAAGTTACCACTCCACTGCATAACCGGGTGACTTCCTCGGCCAGAAGGACCAAGCTCAAAGCTGGTTGTGTCCTCAGAACTTCCAGGCACAGTTGCCCATCTTCATTGTTGGTCACTTAAGAAGAGAGGTGAAAAAATAGTATAGTAAATGGTTAAGAGAGAAAAACGTCCTCCTCCTCATCTTCATTTCCTCATCCTTTCCGGAGCCGCTGTCTGTCCGCGGTCTCCTATCCCTCCTTCCCCAGCCTGTCCCAGTCCTCCTTTATGCCTGCCTTTTTGCCTCCTAACGCTCTGGTTTCCTTTTGCAGACCTTGCGGAGCCCCGGCTCAGGGCCGCCGGCAGCGCTCCCTCGCCTCGCCCACACCGACAAACTCTCGCCCGGGCGGCATGACGGCGTTCGGGCAGGAGCCTTTTCCGCTTCATTAATCCCGCCACGCGATTGCCACATTTGGTCCCTGCCCCGAGCGGCTCACGGTGTGACCAACACTCAACTACCACCAACAGAAGAGAGAAAGCAGGAGAGAAAGGAGGAAAAAAAAAGCCCCAAACCCAAGCGAGTTCCCCTGGCCGAGCTTGGCAGCTCTGACACGTCATCGCCACAGCCGCGCAGCAAAGTGAAACCGCACCGGCACTGGCACGGGGTGACACGGGTCGTGTGGGCGGGCAGGGCTCCATGCCCGGCCCCATACCTGCACGCATACCCGCACCTATACCCGCACCTGGACCTATACCTGCACCTATACCTGCACCCGTACCTGCACCTATACCCGCAGCTGTACCCGCACCTATACCCGTACCCGTACCCATACCTATACCCGCACCTATACCAGTGCCCATACCCGCACCCGTACCCAGACCCATACCTGCACCTATACCCACACCTCTACCCGCACCCATACCCGCACCTTTACCCATACCTGGACCTATTACCCGCACCCCTACCCGCACCCCTACCCCCACCCGCACCCCTACCCCTACCCGCACCCTACCCGCAGCCGGCGGCCGGCAGCAGCGCTCGCGGCGAGCGCAGCCAACATTCAGATTTGACACCCAGCCCTCGGCCAATCCGCGAGGGCTTTTCACCTGCCAGCGCCTCCTCCGCCAATGGCGCGGCGCCTTGGGGCCGAGAGCCCTCCCCCGGCCAATGGGGAGCCGGCCCCGGCCCCCGGTTAATGATGCAGCAGTACAGGGAAGACTATCACATGGGAGCTGGCCGGCTGCCAGCACGGAGACACGGCGAGAGCAAGGTAAACAACTTCCCAACGCCAAAATGATGACATTTAATCCCCAAACGCTGGCTTCCCGTCTCGACTCATCCTTAACCCCTTTCAGCTGGCGTGGAAGCGTCTGGAAGGCAGCGCGTACCTGTCCCCCCGGTGCTTTGAAAAGCCGCCCGGCGTGCCCTGCAATGATCACTGCGTCACCGCTCCCCACTTGGCGAACTACGCAGTGACAAAGCTCCGAGCTCTGAAACGCAGGGCGGCTGTTAACCCCTCCGCCAAATCCTCGCCGACATGCCAGCCCTCGGGGAGACGGGAGGGAATAAAAAGCCCGAACGGCACACGAAAGCAGCAGTCTTTGCAAAGTTGTCATCTCTCCCCCACGACTACTTCCCTCCTCTGCATTACAGCAATGCCGGCAAGAGTGGCGTTAGTACAACCTGTGCCGTCGTTCCATTGAGAAAACAGCTCTGACGCAGAGCAGAGCAATCATACCCAGCCAAAATAATAATAAAGGCACTTTGGGATCCGAACTTAGGGACGAGGGGGGAAGGGGACACCCTGCAAACAATCACAAAACGTAGATGCAGCTCAAGCCCCATCCTGATCAAAGGGTACGTACGTGGGAAAGACGAACCGGACCGAAGAGCTCTGCCCGTGCACCATCTGCGCAGTCTTCAGCCCTCCGCTTGCTGTGTAGCGCCGCAGAATAGAAGGTTCCAGAAATTTCCTTTCCGTTAACCCTTTCGGTGTCTGCCCACTCTCCCTCCCCGTGGGATTAAGCGCGCCGGGTCTCCAGCATCGTCAACGGGCGAAGCCTCCTACGCCAAGCGAGCCCAAATATGCTTTCTAAATGACACCGGATGGTGACAGGAGCCCAGTCCCTGGTGTTGGTGTTACTTCTCTTTCTTGAGCCCTTTCTCCCTCTCTGGCTGCCTCTCTCCCCTCTTGCTGCAGCAGGGCTGTTGCTGGTAGACCTATCGACGGAGCTTGCTCTCTCGCTCTCTCGCTGAGCTCTGTGACGCAGCTCTAAATTCTCCAGCCTGCTCCCTGTGTTATAACAGCGGAACTGCAGCCTTCCAGGGAGCCCGTGCCAGCAGTGCCAGGGCCAGGCACACCGAGGGGAGCGTCGCTCCTGGACTCTGCACCTTTTTTTGGTAATTATTATGTTCCTCACCTCTGCTTCTGTGCTGCCTTCCGAGCCTCTCAGCCTCGCATCTCCTTCTCTGTTTCTGAGTCACGCTCGCTAGGTTAACTCTTTTAGGATTGGTAGTCAGCAGTACAAATCTCGAACAAGCGCAGCTGAAACCACAGCCAACTTTGTGGTGGTTTCTGCTTTAAAAAAACCAAAGCAAATCTTCTTGGCTCTAAAAAACAAAAACACACACACACACACACGTTCCAGTAGAGAGTTAGTGCTTTTCAATTAACTGTTTCGGTGACAGGAACCACTGCCTGACTTCCTAAAATAAAGTGATCTAGGCCCACATCCTGCAGATACTCGGCCGGCAGTTACCTGGTAGCACAACGCGACTTAAAAGGAGCCGCTCACACCAGCACGCTCTCTTCCGGACCTAAAAGCATGAAACTGCTGTGGGATCCACATGCCCCTTCTCTGCTGGCCACAAGACATTGATCAGAATGTGGTTCAGCCGCTGGGCAGATGCGCTGTGTAAGATTAGGTACCGAAAGTGCTAGAAAGGTATAGGCTCCTCTTAATCTGAACGGTATTAATAAGTGTTATCACACACACAGATTCAAAGTGCTCAGTGTAGGCAGGGGAACTAATAGCTGCGTTCCGGGAGTCGCCAGGATCCAATCATCTCTGCCACAGAAAGTTCACAAGCAGCTCCGTATTTCAGCGCAGCAGGCAGAGGCAGGCACACAAACGATGCCGCCGAGCCCCCTCCGCCTGCCCGTGCCCCGCAGGGCAGTCCCTCGCATCAATCCAGCGCGGGCAACTTCAGCACTAGGCAGAGGAAGCAGTGCTCTCCAGGCCTGGAGCCTCGAAACCGGAAAATGTGGAGGAGGATCAGTGGTAGATGGAGCATCTGGGAATCAAAGCGCAGCTAATGGAAAGCCGGCACTGTACGAGGGAGTTCATGCGTCAGCCTGCACGTACAACAGAGCGAGAGAGCCAGTAGTCCATTTGAGAGACACAGAATCAGCAGAGAGATCGCTACTACACAGACGCATCTGCCATTTTAATTCTGGACTCCAGAGCTGGCTGGGAGCTTTGGGTTTTTCACTACAACCGAAGCTGAAGTAACCACTCTTTTTTCTCTTCACAGCGTCTGAAGAGCCTGAGCTATTTTGGGATTTGTCTGTACTACACTGAAAATGACACCTGTTACACACAGACACAAATGAGGAGAATTGCAAGCTCCCGGTTTCTCAGATACGATTCTACCAAAAAGAAAAAAAAAAAAATCGTATGAGCTAGGGATGTGGGAGAGCAGCGCAGGCTCTTAGTGGGGGTGAAGAGGCTGACACTTGTGCATTGAGCAGTCAGACACCGATACAAGAAATGGAAACGGTTTGTTCTGTCTGATGCAAGAGGAAATCAGACCTCCATGTGACCAAGAGAAGTAGTGCTCGATCAACTAAATGCCACAAGACAGGGTTTCTTATGCAATCAAGCACATGGGACTTCAAGCCTCACATACATGTTCGGTAGCCAAAGCTGCAAGCATTAACTATTTCAGTTAACGAAGGTAAAATTGTAAGAGTGCTATGGCTACTTAAATGAGTCACTCGGCAGTGATGCTCTAAAGTAGGCCAGGGTTTGGGTGATATTACGCAGCCTGCTGGTTTCAGTTACCCCTCGGTTATCTCAGAAGCTCAACCACCACGCGGCATCAGGGTGGATTTTCCACATTCCCCATGTGCCCCATCGGCGTGCTGCTGCTTTACAGCAGAGCGGTGCTGTGCCGGCGCTGTGCAGACAGGACAGCGGCCACCCAGCCGGACCTGCGGGGCCCAGCGAAGCGCTGAAGGCGGTCGTGTGCTGCGCTGGCAGCGAGATGAAAGACGAGGAGCCTCGGAAGTGGGACACTCGACTGGTGCTTTCAGCGCACAGCGACTCTGTCAGTCCCCCGGTGTATTAAGAAAGTAAAATGGAGCTTTGGTTTATTTAAAACGGTGTATTTTTGGTTGTTTTCAGGGGAAAGGCAGTGTTTGTTTTATGGTTTACTTTTGTTTGGAAATTACCAGCCATGGAACATTTCTGTCTTTACCTGATCATAAGTATTTACTTTATGGCAGCACTTAAGCTCCCAAGAAGAATCAAAGCCACGCTGCCCTGGGAAGCACTCAGGTACGTAACTAGAGAAACAGAACATAATGGAAAGCTTCATCAGTCGGAACAGAATAGTGAGGCCCAGAAAAATAAAGTCATCTTCTCACATAGTTGAATTTGTTAACCTTTGGTTAGAATTTGGCATTGTCTCTGAGCTGAAATAAGCAAAGAGATGAAATACAAACTACGATTCCATGGTAGAAGTCGATGCTCCTGGTTTAAGTGGAACCTGTGTAAGTATTTTGTTACTGCTTTTTTTTTTTTTTTCTTTTTCCCTGTTTCTTTTCTTCCCCTCCCCCAAGCAGGAGGCAGAACTTTGGTTTTGTAGGAAAAAAAATAAGCAAAGTCCCAGGTTAGCAAGCAGGCCTGGGAGATGGAAATAGTCCATGGCAGCGATGGGAGGCAGGGGAGAAGAGTCTCACCGTGCACATGGTTGTGTCAGTGTCCATTCTAAAGCGGGGTGGGTGTGTGGGGACCTCAGCAGCATGAAAGGGTCAGGAAGCAATTCATCAGCGGACAGAGAAGTGCAGGCTTGCCATTGCTTGTATGCCAAACAGTACGTAAAATTGCGTCCTCAGTTCTCTGGCACCTACCGTGTTATTTTCTGCCGCCATGCTACAATGACCTTAATAGGGATAACATACCAAGTCTGGAGTTACGAAAATCTAACACTCACGAACGTCATCTAATGCCTTGTGGTATTGTGGGTGGTAAAATAATTCTGGATGTCCACAGAAGAAAGTCCTTGGTGTTTTTAATGACAAATGAAGTCCTAGTGGTACTACACAGCCCTTTCGGCTTCCTGCTGGTGAAGTCTTGGCTCCGGCTCCAGTTTAAATGCCATCAGCCACACCTTCCTCCTGACTACAGGAAACTGTGATTGTTAAAATCAGGGCATGTTCCTGTTTAACTAAAAGGCTGAGATCAAATAAGCCAAAGGCCTCGGCAATGCCAAACGAATTCCTGCCCAAGACGTTGCAAGTCTGCGCAGCTGTAAATCTGTATAACGACCTCAGTCTCCATGTAAATGACATCTCGGCATGTCACCCTGGGGAGCAGCTGGTTATAAGATGATGACGCAAAGAATCAGGCAAATATGGACAGGTAAATGCCAAATTTACTGAGTAGTAACACTTAGCACAAAGGTCTTCGGTTTACCAACCACATGTACAGAAAGCAAACTGGCATGTTTTTCAAGTGCCTGCGTGGGATCCTGGCTACTTCAAAAGCTCTTTTTCAAAATGTGAAATTTGTCAAAGCTGCTGCTTCCTCTCAAAATGCTAAGATGACGATTTCAAACAAAAGTCTATTTCAGAACAGAATTCCCAGCCAGCTTGATTCAAGAAATACCCACATAAACAATACCACGGTGGCCCACCTGCTGGGAATGCTTCCCCTAACCTTCACCAACCAGAGGGTGATTCATTTTTAAAATTCTTTTAATCTGAATGTTGTAAATCAGCCTTAAAATCCTCAGCAACAACAAAACTACTTAATTATTTGCTGTAGTAAAACAATTCTCTAAGTTAACTGCAAATAAAGAAGGAATGTTAGTTGTTAGCCTAGGGAAACTGGCAAGTTTTTAATGTTTGCTTATTTAAAATCAATACAGTTTTGCATATGGGAAGGCTGAATTAAGTAAAGGTTTAATAATTTGACCCAGATTGTACGTGGAATCGGGGTGAAAGCTGATACAGAAATTCAGGAGTTCCTTGCTCCCAGATTTTACTCAAGCTGTGCCTCTTGCTTAATTATAGTCCTTATTGCCCAGAAGGCCCCCAGTCAATTAGTGAGACTTAACCGCCATCTGAAAGAGGAGCTGCCGGAACAGTGCGGCTTTTGGAGGAAATTGGTAGGAAACAATTATTTAGAGGAGGTACTTCTTTCATTTTTCGAAGAAAAGCAGAAATACGTCTTTGAAGCCTTCCTGCTATTCTCACACGTTCCTAGACACAGACAGACAAGTCGCGGTCCTGCAGCGCTGTCCCAGTGAGCCCCGAGACTCGCAGGATTTCGGGAAGCTGGTGGCTTGCAGCTCCCAAACAAGGACGTCTGCTAACACAGCCACCAAAGTTCACGAGGGAATATTCTATACGTGTACAGTGCGTTTTCTTCTGCTGTGACAATAATAGAAAAGTTACTGAGTCACAACAAACATTTAGGTTCAGTGTGTGTTTTTTTTCCTGAAAGGTTTATTGTTATCCAGACAAGTTTCATTAGTAATGCCAGAAAAACGGCTTCAGCGGTAGTTTCAGTAACTCCTCGCTTTGACTGGCTCAAACACCCTCACTCTAACACACTTCTTTGCCAGCCCAGCACATGCACAGGCTGATATTCTCGCTGTGGTCCCTGCCAGCAGGAGGAAGAACGAGCAGGCATAAAAATGACAATAAAACCCCTTTCTGGAACAGTTTTAAACTTGATTCTGACCTACTCAGGTGCGCACAGCTGACTGCTCACAAGTTCCCTCTGCTCTCCCCCTGCTGCGGGGGCTGTTCAGCTGGTGGGGTGGGTGCCCGCAGTCCCCTGGGGGTGGCCCAGGGGAAGGAGCTGGAATAGCTGGCGCTGAGATCAAAAACGAGAGGTGTGGATTAGTTCCCAACAACCATCAGGGATGTACTGGTGTTGAGTAGTCAGATTTGCATGAAATACTTGCATGCTCTGTAGCAATCCAGCCCACACAAAAAGCAGGCACCGAAATGGAAACCTGCAGGTGAAAAACCTGGCCGTCCCTCCGAAAAGCTGCAGCCCTGGCGTTTTCCCTACGAAGTCTAAGAAAATCCCAGCTGGAAGAACCGAGCTCCTTTTCGTAGGGGTGGCACCACGTTAACGCACAAGCTGCTTCCAAGCAGAGCGTACGCCCCACACTGAAGCTGGGTTCAAGGAATTTGGCATCCTCGGGTGCCAGCTCTGCTCGCTGCCTTGGGAGGGAAGGGAGGCTGCCGAGGTCCGGGCAGGGGCGAGCGGGCAGGCTCCCCGAGCTGCAGGTTGTGCTCAGTTCCAAAGCGAAGGAGCCAACAGCGCTGAGACAAAAGTAATTATTTCAGCTATTAGCTGCTAAGAATAGAGCCCGCGGGGGTGCTGTGCATGGCTGAGGTGCGCTGACAGCACAGTTGGAGGTAGCAGGGATTGCGGTGGAAGCCCAGAAATAGCCATTCTCCACGCTCAGCACTTTGAAGCTGCGTGAGTCACCAAAATACATGGTGGGGGGACAGGCGGGGGGGAGAGGAAATTACCCCCCACCCGTACACGCAAAGCAGAGCATACCCCTGGGCTGAACGCTGTATTTTCGGGGGAGGGGGAGAGCAGCATTTTGCTGAGGTGCCCATTTCTGACCAAGGAGGGCATCCTCCTGCTCACGGGGGCCGTTCCTGCCCCAGCAGATGACGGTGCCCAGCACGAGCCCACCCAAGGGGCAGCCCGGCCGTAGCCTTGCGTGGCCCCCCCAGGTCGCAGCCCCGTGCCCGGGCTCCGTCTCTTGGTGGTTCACGAATATTTGCAAAAGCCAAACATTACCGGGGAAGGGGTGGCGGGGCGGAGGAATCGAGTGATCTCGGTCCAGCTGTGTTTCATTGTGTTTTCCTAACTGCTAATCTCACTTAAAGTTCCCTTTACAAATACATTATAAATGGTTAAACACATGAACGGCAGATATTTAAATACAGGACTGGTAAATGACCAGGTGCTGGGCTGGCCGCTCACACACGCCTTTAACATCGTGTCCCGGTGCTGTTCAGGACAAATTGTGGCGATACCACTACATGTTTTTACTCAATATAGTTTGTAAGAGGCAATTTTCCTTTCGTGCTGTTTGTGCAGCTCTGGGTACAACACATTCCTGATCTATGACTAGGTTTCCAAACTACATAGTAAAATGAATAATAATGATAGTAAAAGTTGTACAACTGTTTTTATGCAGCAATCTTTGTGTTGCTTTAGTGCTGGGTTTTCCCAGCTATTGTACATGGAAAAAAAAAAAAAAAAAAAGCTATTTTGTAATAAACACCATACCCAACCAAAACCAAGACAAAACAACAACAAAAAAAACAACAACAAAACCCCACAAACCCAAATTTAAAAGATTTCTTTTGTATCAGTCCTGGGTGCAACTGCAGAAAGTCAAGCTGGGCAGAATTAAACATCGCAGCTGGAGCATGGACAGGGCACCAGACAGCTTGCTAAAAATAGATTAATCCTAATTACAGCCACACTTCTACTTTTTCAAGGTTTCCCGTTTCACATGGGGACACGAGGCTGTGAATGGACGGGGGGTCAGAGCCCGCTGCGGCGGGCAAGGGGCCGGGGTCTCCCGCTGCTGGGTCGTGCCCTGCTCCAGCCGGGTGCCGTCCTCCGGCGGCAGCGGGTGGCGGTGGCAGCCCCCTCCTCACCCACCTCGGGCTGCCCCGGCTCGGGACGGGCTGACACGGTCTGGCCTCAGCCTCCTGCCCTGGAAATCCGGCTCTCCGCAGTTGGCAAAAGCAGGAGAAACAGCCAAAGCAAACCGCTGGAAAAGAGGGTCAGGTAACGTGTGGGTTTTGGGTTGAAAATGTAAAAATTCACAGCCTGCTTGCAGGCTTCTTGTGCTGCCCACAGCCCCCAGAGGATTACGGTCCTGGAACGGGTTGCACGGCGTGGTTAAAGCCCCGAGGAGGGTCCCTGGTGCCAGTGCATCCCATAGGACTCCAGAAGAATGTCCGTAAATCCCTGCTTGTTTATTTATGACAGCAGTCATATAGAGAGCCGACCTACTACCTCACAGGCAGAATTACAAAATATTTAGATAAAAATACACATATTTAAGACTCTGCTTTCCAAACAACAGTAGTTCTTTTCTCACATAAAGCCAATGAAATTATGGAAAACAACTATTTTTCCACCCTGAAGGATGTCTATTAAATATCCAATTTAAATATTTAGCCAGAAAACATATTGCTTCAGCTATAATTACTTAGTTTTATCAGAAACCAGGGCTTAATGCAGTAATCACTAGGTGAGCAGGAGGGATGCATTTGGGTCTGCACATATTGCCGCTGTTGCGACAAGCAGCCAGCAACTGAAAGCCCTTCTGGGCCACTAGAACCAGGGAAAACTTCATCAAATATTTCTTCGGTATCTAGGATTTACATAACTGAGAAACAAAGCTCCCACAACAACAGAGGAAACACCAAGGATTCCATTTAAAGCACCTAACTGAGCTTGTTTGGATGCCATAGAAAAAATAAAGCAAGTCCTGACAAATTTTAGGACGCAGCCATCAAAGCAGGCAGGATCCGAGCGCTGTCAGCCCCACGCTGAGGTCGGCTGGGCAGGCGGCACCGGGGCGTAGAGAAATTCTGCTGGGGAAGGAGGCAGGCGTCTGCGTGGGAAAACCTCCCTCATTTTGAGCATTGGTAAATATTATTTTTCTTAACTGCTTCTGGGAGATTTCGTTTTACATTTTTGGCATTCATCTCCCCACTGAAGTGAAGCTCTGGGATTCAGGGCTGCTTTTTCACGTTTTTCATTAAATGGGAAAGAGCCACTCCAGAACGGCTGTACCGCTGGGCTTAGGGCTGCTCACCTGGCTTGACAGAAATTCATCTGCACGTCCCTGGTTTGATTTCCACACAAGATGGCCATGTGCCTTAGGTCTGCCATATCCCGGCTGCCCTTGTAGCAGTTTTTGGCTGTTCTGCAGCCCAAGGCTGTCAGTCCTGCTGCCTCCTCCCAGCTCGCTGAAGCTACACCCTGGATACAAGAAAATCTCCCCTTAAAAGTTTCACCAACCTTCATGACAAAGCAATAATTTCTGACTGGGAAAAAAAAAAAAGGGGGGGCAGGGAGGGGGAACCTTTGATTAAGGACATCCCTAGGCAGCTTTCTCAGCATCACTGTCCCTCACCTGAGGCGAGACCTCCGCCTCCTGCCCGTGCTTTGCAGAATACCCGAGCAGAAAGGCAGCTCGAGTGAAAAGCAGCCTGGTGGTGCCATAGTGACCCACGGACATGAGGGCTCCTCTCACTGAATATGCCAGCCCCTGCCTGGAATGATATTGCGATATTCAGAGTGGTTTCATTCAGCTCAGCTGAATAAAACCTCACCATCACTAACCAGGGCGTTTTTGCCTTTCGTGTTGGTTCTGGTGCTGGCAAGTCCTGTCTGAGTTTTGTAGCTTCCTGTTGTCTTGTCCTTGAAACTGGGATTGTAAATTATTTGGCTGGTGATAAACTGTCTGCTTGTACAGCACTGAGCCACTCTGGCCCCTGGGTCCTGGCTGAGGCTTCTCACCGCTTCTAAAAATAAGTAATTATAAGGTATTATCTCTTAAAAATATTTGTTAAAAAGAGGAAGCAAGAAGAGACTCATTTCCCATCTGTTTTCTCCCCAAACTACCAACACATTTTAAAAAATCTGCTTCTAAATTGTCTTTTTGGTCAGTTCTCTTCTGCAGCCTTTCTTAAAATAAGGGTGCACAACAGTTTAAAAGTTA
The DNA here is from genome assembly GCF_964034855.1 of Anser brachyrhynchus. Classification (NCBI taxonomy): domain Eukaryota; kingdom Metazoa; phylum Chordata; class Aves; order Anseriformes; family Anatidae; genus Anser; species Anser brachyrhynchus. Next base: position 2,006,091 of record NC_137720.1, on the reverse strand, counting down.
GGATGAGTACTTTGCACTTAGACAACAAGATTCATTTGGATACCACAATTAAGTTCTAAAATCCAAATTACCATTAACAAAATAAAAATAAATCACAAAAAATATTTTTATGCAAAAGCTGGTTATTTTTCCCAGCCCAGAACTGTTTTGCAAACCAATCTTGACTAGAAGTTGAACTTTTTAATTTTTTCTTCCTAAGAAAAAATAGATACTGTGTTTTTCAATACATTTTCATTATTCCTATTTGACCAATTCTGTTTAGTCATATCAGCCCGACTGTAGATTTTTTTTCCCTTTCCAGAACGGGATACCTTTGCTTTGAGTGTTTTGGATAATTCGTAAAGTAGAAAAAAAAAACATTAAACATTACAAAACAAAACAGATGAAAACACTTTCAGCTTTGCTCATGTTCCTGCCAACTATTTTTCTTTTTTTTAAAAAAAAAAAAAACAGCCCCTTCTCAGCCTGTACAGGACTGTGTCATTTTACTACTTTAAAGGGGAAAGCACAGCCGAGGATGAGCGCTCAGCCCGCTGGCAGCGCCAGCACCGACGGGCCAGCAAGGACTGGGTTTAAGCCTCTGAGCCAGCCTCTAATGCTATTTCTCCCCCCAAAAATAAAGCATTAAGTATATATTGTAACAAGTATGTGAACTTTAAAGACTTTTTTAAACAAGTATTTTGAACAACACACCAAATATCAACCGTATTATTAAGAGATTAATAGCGTGAACACAATTTATTTGCCTGTTGGCTGTGCTGGACATAGGCCACCGCTTTTTAATTTTTTTTCCCACGCTGTCACTTTGTGTTCCTTACAACCGGGCCAGGAAAAGGAGGCATTTAATACTTCAAAAAGACAAGAGTAGTATTTCTAGCAGGCCTTTACCTCCTTTTCATTTATACCTGTGCTGTGCAGTTTCTCTCTTTGGAAGTCAGCAATAGCTCGGTGCACTTTAACACACCGAAACCAGCCTGGCAGAAACTCGCCTTGTGAGGCTTTTGTGCTGCCATCCACTGCCGCATTCTCTGAGCAGGTTACTGTGAAAGATAAATAGCAGAGTCCCGAAGTGATTTAATGGAGTTTCCAAAACCTTCTGTCAGTAAAAGCTCTGCTTGGTATAGGAACTTTCCACTTTTTTTTTTTTTTTTTTAACTGTAACTCATTCCAGGCTTCATTTGCCCCTTTGTTTGATGGGTTTTTCTCCAACCGGAAGGTTTTCACCAACTCGTTGAGATGATTGTGTTCCAGGTACGCTCAGGGCTGCCAGAAGCGTTGCATCACTTGCGGGTCTGGCAGATCCCGTGGGTTGTGTCAGCTCTGTCCCTCCAGGGAAGGTGGGGACCATTTTCTGCACAGCATCACCTCGAGCTCTCCCGAGTCCAGCTGAAGCCATCTGCTTTGCCTCGAGCACACATCTCATATCAGTACTCACAAAAACACTGTCTTTCTGCACCAGTAAAGCCGTTTCTGGATGCTGTATTGGTCCTGGGGTTTCTGTCCTAGGTTGCGAAGCTTGCTACAATGCCGAGGACTGACATATGCCTATGGGCTGATAGCTTATGAGGGCTTCAGAGTTCAGCTGAAGGAACTCTATTTTGGAGGAAGGTGAGGTGATAGGTGAGCTTGCTGTTTTCCCACAGCAATAGCAAACATTCCCCTCTGCTCTGCATGCTGTGGTTTCGAACGTTTCCAGCAGACTTGGACCCCGTCTCTCGTCATACAGACCTCGGTGCTGCAGCACGGACCTTCCTGCTCAGGTCCACACCCTGCATATGGAGGCCAGGGAGCCACCTGGGGGTCACTTGGGAGCCCACAGGGGGTCACTTGGCCCTGGCCCAGCTCCTCAATACAGGCTGATATGGGCCGGGAAGCCTGGGGGAGCTGCCGCAGGCTGCAGGCCAGAAGATGGCCGCCGCTCGGCCTCCGTCACCTCAGTGTGCCGTGAGGCGAGGGGCGCTTCATGCGCCGCTGGCCTGGGTTCACCCACAGCCCTATTTTCCACACGTAACCATGGTAACCCGAATTATCTCGCAGAGGTGTGCATTAGCCCTGTTTGTCGCAACCACATCTCAAAGCCCACCGCTGGGCACGCTCCGTTCACCGGCGCACGCCAGGTGCCCGAGGCTGGGCAGAACGGGAGGTCGCCTTTGCCATTTCAACACATTCCCAGCGAAGGCAGAGTGGGAGGTGGGGAGAAGGAAGAGGAAGAGTAGGAATGCCAGAGCGGTTCAGGCACAATACTGGCTCTCAGCAATATGACTAGTTACTTGGCAACGAGAGCAAGGTGTGTCAGAGGGGATGGGACACAAACACACGCCAGCCCCAGCAACAGCTCCAGAAGAGGAAACTCACGGCCAGTACAGCTCGTCTGGTTTTGCCATGGAGCACATAAAAGGAAAGAATTAAGTAACACCTGGAAGCAACCTCCCGCCAAGCACGTTATAAAACAGCGTCAGGTCCCCTGCTGCCCATTCTCAGAAAATATTTTTCAAGCAACAGCATTTGGTTCAACAGGAAGAAAGCTGCCTGTCCTGACCCTCTGCCTACATGGAGCCGTCTCACCCAGCCAGGGAGAGCCCAGATGCCTCCATCATTTATGCTGTCCCGAGGGATTTCATAATGCCGCTGCTGTTGAGGTGCTGAGGATCGGCTCGATCCTACCAACTGGTATTCCTCAAAAGAGGAAAAGGCCTCCAGATTTCCTGAGACCTAAATCATTGGGAAGTTTTTACAAGATTTTACAATATGGCCTAAAAGCACTAAGGGGGAAAAGAAGGACGTGTTCAAGCCTGCTGCATTGTACACAAAATCATCAGCACTGGGAAGGTAAAAAGCAATGTCAAAACCGGAGAGAGACCTAAAAAGTGTTCTTCATTAAGTCTTTAAAACCAAGATAAAGGGAAGACACACACACACACACACACACACACACATCTTAAATAATGAAAAGAAAATGGATTCTAAAATTATTATTGAGTGGATTCTAACTCGGTAGTAATATTAGAAGAAAAGTCATTTCTAAGCAGTCAGGGACTGCAACTGTCCTGCTTGCACTGACGCACCAAGACTCGAATTCCAATTCATTTTAAATTGAGTATTTCACCTTACTCAAGAAGGAGGACAGAAAACACAACTATATTCTTTTGTAAGCATATAAACATAGTTTCCATACTCATTTCTCTGTTGCACAACAGTACTAGAGGGGTTGGTTTCATCTCTGAGGCAAAGAATTGCACAGAAAAGCGAAGGCTGGTGTAAATGAGCTATCGAGCATCACCTACACACGAGCAGAGCTGCCCAGGAGATGCGATGGGCACCCAGTCCAGGCTATTAACTCCGAAGGACTGGCAGCCAAAGCAAGCAAAGCCTGGGGAAACAGTGTGCTGGATGAGGCACACAAGAGTGGCATGTCGGCATATGGTGGTAATTCTGCCTCCCAGTGCAAGGACACAAGGAAATTCTGCATGCTTCGGGGCAGCGAGGGGAGCTGCGACTCTAACAACTGCATCTGCATTAACCTTGCTGCTCTGTTTTGATCATTTTCCTACAGTCCCCAAACGACCACAGCCTAGTAACAGAGCTTTTCTCCTTTTGAAAACACTCTCACTTTACTGCCCACATCTGTAGGACATTTAGCTTTCAAAGAGGTAAATCTACAGCAGGGTATAAGGTCCAGGGTATTTATAAGAAGTCAAGGAGTCTGTGAAATGGAAGCTTGTGCGGGAAACCGTCTTCTGGCATTTAGCATACCCTGTTTCCATCCGTAATAAGCCTTGGGTGAGAAGAGGGAGATGCTGAAGGGGAATATAGGGAAACAGCTTGAATATGACAGGTGAAAATAAGGCCATCAGAGGTGCGCATCGACGAGCCAAGAATGAGCGAGGCCTAAGTCTCAGCCTTCCCCCTGACACAGGCTCTTTCAACAGGACTACCTGTGGGAGCCCTGGGCTCCCCGAGGGTTTGCTTTTCAGCTGCTAAGAGCCTCCCTCCTTAGCACTGCCCTCCCCGAGATGCAGCAAATGCTTTCTGCAATGTCAGCCTGGAGACCTGCGGCTGTCGTGCTGGAGCCGGGAGATGGAGGCTTCCTCCAGCAGCTGGGAGGGGGGACGCGGGCAAGGGCAGCAGCAGAAGGCGCCTGTTTCGCCCCGACTCCTGCGAGTGCGCATTTGTTTCTGCACAGCCTCACTAGCAAACCCGCTGAAATCCAGGTTATATAATGCCACTGCTGCCTCGAAACGGGGAGGTTAAAATGAGGTCGTCCAAGATGAGAGCTGACTGTGGCCTGCAGCCGGCTCTGGAGGACAATCTGCTGCCTGGACCGGACCCTGGGCACAGGGGAAAACCGAAATGCTGGGTGCTGGAGTGTGCGTTAACACACAGCTAGGATGCTGAAAGTCACTTGAGCGTTCAGGGTGTGGAAAATGAGCTGGCAACATTTGGAGATGATACAAAACCAGCGAGGCTCATTCACAATAAAACAGGGAGGAGTAAAGGAAGGATCTCACGATAGGCAGTGGGCTGGGCAAAAAATGAACTGATTGACTTCAGAATTTATAGAAAGTCTCAGAGTGATAGGTTAAAAATGCACCTCTAACTGAAGGCTTCCAAGTGGTGGCAATGCTGTTACACTGGAAATTCAGGGACAGCTGATGGTAGATAGGCAGATAACCGCTGTGCCTGCCGGCTTCCCGAGGTGCTCCCTGCCAGGCAGGGGAAAGGCAGGCTCTTGGCATGATGGATTCGTGCAGCCCCAGCAGGGCAGGGCTAACTCTTGCCTTTGCGTCATTCCGTTTACGTGACGAACTGTACTGAGCAGGCAGCGTGACAGTCCACGGTCACAGGGCACCGTGAAACTGCAGGACGCTGGATAAACACACCAGAGAGAAGCTTTGTGTTGCATCCAGCCCCAGGTCTTACTCATTTCACAGCCCAGCATAGCCAGAACCATTAAAACATTTTAAAGGGTGCAAGTTGTACTTTCTTTCCATCAATGAGACTGGTATGCTGTGGAAAGGCCACCCCATGAAAGTGGACCCAGGTAAGAAAGTATAGGACTGTAATAGAAATGTGAAGTCCTGCTTTAAAGGCAGATATTTCTTTCCCAGAAAACTAGTGCAATTCCTACCGAACAAAGAACAAAAGCTTCCTTCTGTAAACCCATTTCACAGAGACCACGAGGTGGGGAAATCTATCACGCTTAGGTAACTGGTATTTGAAGGGAGCTACTTTGAGTAGTCCAGGGTTAGTGGGTCAGTGAGCTTCAGCGCTGCACATTTAGTCGTTCAATGACGGGAGATGAAGGCATTGATGGAGACCCCTGAAACCAACACGCAGATGCCTTACAACTTTGAACCATTGCAAAGAGAGACAGAAGTCATGTTATGGAGGGCACACAAGTTTGTTTGAGAAAGACCTACTGCCTTCTAATAGAATGTGAAAAAAATACCTGGCTTCCATTTCCATGGTAACTCCTTCCTTCAAAGCACTTTTAAGTTGTTTCCTGTTCCTCTAGTTTCTTTGCTGGCTTTAGAACAGAACAGTCAAGGCTGGAGAGCTGGTAGCACACCTGCAGCAGGACAGCAGATGAGAAACTACATCTTCGTCTCTGACAGCATGTGATGAGCTGAGCTTCTGTCCCACCAGAGAGACATTTGTGTTACCATCGCTAAACTGAATGTTTACTGAGCGCAGAAAAAAGCAAACTACCTATCTGCAGAAGACAGCAAGAGGGGATCAATGCTGCTCCAGCCCCTCTCCGTGCAGGAGCTGGTGCATATGAGTTACACAAGTTGCTTCTAGTAGAGGTCCCATCTCAGGATGGAGTCCTGTGGTTATACTCCAAAGGACGCTGGTTTGTAAGGGTAATATTTTTATAGGCAACCATCCGTGTCAGCCTTTGCTGCTCTTAGCACCAGCACACCCTTCTGTGTTACTTGCCTTTTGTTTTTCAAAGGAGGTAGTCAGGCTGAGAACTCAGAAGGGCCAGCCAGGGCCATGCAGTCCTCAAAGCCCTGCTCCAGTCTGACAGCGATACTAAGGCAAGAAATTATCTCGAGTAAAATACGTGCTCAAAAGGACCGTGAACACAGCTGCAGGATACTTGGTTAGCAACTGACAATGTAGGTAAGAAGTGTTTTGTCAGATGGGCAGCGCAGGAAAATAAGTCTGAGCAAAAGAAACTTAAGCCTCTTAAATATTAAAGTTCCAAAATTAAACCCTTGTTTATATAACGATTGGGTCACTGCAGCAGAACACGGGAGTTGGCAGCATTGTACCAAAAAAGGCACTGCGAAGCGCAGACCTTTCCACGGGGCACCGAGTCTCCTGCAGAAGCAGCCTCTGCAGTGGGGGATTTCTGCTCGTTTCTGTCTCTCCCGGGCCTGATCCACTCGCTGATCCACTCGCTCAGCCCGCATGGTGCGGTCTCAGGCAGCAACCCCGCGAGCTCGAACGGCAGCTGGGCTCTGCGCAGGCAGGGAGCTGCTCCGGAGCCACGTCCAACAAAAATCCAGCCAGCTTCTGCTGCCATCCACCTCTGCAGGGCAGGGATCCAGATCTTCTGGGAACCTGCAAACAAAGGGCTGCCTTGAGAATTAACCCTAAAACTGATCCTCATTCTTGCTGCTCATTACAACCTCCACTGGGGTGAATGGGGTGGAAAAGCAGGCGTGCTGCCGCTAAGGGTGCTAAGTGCAGTTCATTCTCAGCGCCTTTCTCAAAACCGTCCTGTTGCACTGTCCTCTTCTACAGAGCAGGTCAATTTGCAGACCACAAGTTCGATTTTGTGGATTTAAACAATGATGCAAGCTGTATATATTTTTTTTTTCTTTTCTGAATGAGGAATGAAACTGATAATGAAAACTCTAGAAACACTCTAGAAAACAATGCAATAATGTGAGAAATGCAGCTTGGTATAACTTTAGAAGAAAAGGTAGGCAGGAATCAAATATCCCTGCTGCTTTAGCTAGGCTAATTGCAAATGATACCACAGCAAACTACAAGTAAGAAAAATATAGAAAATAACTTTATGAAGCTTTTCTATTGCAGAGTATCTTTAAAAAGCCTTCTAGAAAGCCTTTTATCATGTTACTAAGCACACCTTTATTTATTATTTTGTAAGAAAAAAGCATAAAAGAACTTAATCCAAACTAAATATTTAACCAAACAGCAATTAACTAACAATGATGAATGGTAAACAGTCCTAGTCCGAGGCTAAACCGGGACTTTAAAGCCTGTTTATCTGGGCTAAAGCTGCCCATGGGAAAGGCAACTTTATTGAGTAAAGTTTGTCTCTGCCACCTCGCTATTAAAAGCGTCTACAAACAGAAACGACATCATACATTCTGAGAGGAAAAAAAAAAAAAAAAGAACAAGAACATAACAACCCATTGCCTAGAACTTACAATGCTTTATGGAACAATTATCCCGAAATAGAAAAAGCAGAGAAAGCACGAAGCTGCAAAGCAGCCACTTTCAACCTCCGTGGCCTTCTGTTAAAGCCGAAATAAGCAAGAGACCCCTTAAAGCCCACCTCCTGCTCCCATTTAGCCCCAGATGGACGTTCCCACTTATCCGCTAGGAAGGAGCGAGCCTGGGCAGAGTTGCCCAAGACTTTATCTGTGCGGATCCACGTGTTTAAATGCAACAGAATTAGCTTCTATTATTATTACATATATTTATTATTCCTATGTATATTTATTATTCTTATATATATTACGTATATCTATTATTCTTATATATTGTTATTATTATATTAAATGCAAGATAATTAGCTTTTTTATTATTCTTCTTATATATATTTATTATTCTTACGCATATCTATTATTCTTATATATATTACGTATATCTATTATTCTTATACATGATTATCGTTGTTATTGTTGGTATCGGACGGGACGGGACGTGCAGGGGATGGGATGGCACTGGATGTGCGTGGGACGTGCACGCCCGGGATGCTCCCGGGATGTGCCGTGCCGCAGCCGCTCCCCCCGCAGCCCCATTCCCCGTCGCGTGTCCCCCTGCATCCCCCCCCACGTCCCCCCGGTGCCCCCCCGGTACCTGCCTGGCTGCTCGCAGCATCCCCACGTCCCCCGGGGGGGGCCTGCAGCGGCTGCCCCTGGCCGGGCCGGATGCAGCCGGAGCGGGAGCGGAGGCGGGGGGGCGGCAGCGGGGCCCCCCCCGGGGCTCCCGAGCGGAGGAGGCGGCGGCCCACGGTGGCCCCCCCCCGGCCCGATGCGGCCAAGGTGACCCCGAGCTGCCTGCAGCTCCCGGGAGGCGGCGGGCATCGGCCCCCCCCCGCTCCCCGGGCCCTGCCGATGGGGGGGCCGGGGGGGCCGTCGGACGGGCGGAGGCAGAGCTCCTCGCTGCCCGGGGTGCCGCTTCTCGGCCGCATTTTCCTGTTCTCGCACATAGGACCCGGGGTGTCCTGGCCCAGGAATGCCTGAGAAAGCTTTAAAAATCCGGAGCGGGAGAGGCGAACCTATTTTGGGATCTTCTTTAATAAATTCATTTAAAAAAAAAAAGGCAGCAGGAGGAGGAATCCGTTTCTGAAGGTTGGTTTTGAAATGCTGCTCGCTCTCTCCAGTTCTGCAGCTACTCCGTGTGTCACTGCGCGTCTCCGTGGCCACCTTCCAGTACCTCCACAGTCATTAGTGGGTATTATTCGCGCTCCCTCCTAGGAAGCAGGGGGATAATCATTCCCCATTTAACGGATGGGAAACTTGGCACAGCACAGATTAAGTGATTTGCTGACAGGCACATAAGAAAATTGCGCTAGTCAAGCGTTCTCTCAATTATGCCATCCTTGTAACTGCATAATTTCCTTCTGTGATTCCAAACACGCAGCAAACTCCCCGTGTAGGGCTGCAGTTCTGCCTGCAAAGCGTGCGGCCAGCGTTGGCGCCCACGCGTTCATGGCAGGATGGCTTCCACCACGCTGCATGCTCAGCACCGGGGTACAGAACAGCACAGAACTGCAGTCCTGGCGGTCCCCCGGGCTGCTGCAAAGCATCTCGGGTCTGTCCCACGCAGGTGTGGAGCGAGGGGAGCGAGGGATGCTCGGCTGCGTGGGTGCTGCACAGCCCCCCGCCAACATGTGCGGCCGGAGCCAAGCACCGCTTCGTGCCTGGCGATTCGTGTGGAAGCACATGAGGGTCCCTCAGCTCCTGCCACAGCCCCGTGGAAATTCCCCAGCAGAGCCAGGCCAGAGGGGAGAACAAACCAGGCTCCGGGATCCTGGCGTTTGGGTGCACCCAGCGAGCCCCCGCGTTCCCACCCAGCCTCCTGCAGCACCCGCTGCCGCCTGGGCCGCGGGCACTTCGGGCTCCCCTGCCCTCGTTTGAATTGGCCCGGCCTGCCTGGCCTCGTAATCTGCTGCTAAGTGGGACTGCCGATGAACGGCGAGATAAATTTAGAAAGAAATCTTTGTGTGGGTCAGAGGAAAAACACCGCGGCCTCTGGAATCCGAGCTGCGGCGGCGCAGCCTGGTTCCCTTCGGTGTGCCTGCCGTCTGCCAGGGCCTTGGAGCCGGGCTTCGTGCTGAGCTTCTGGCTGGGAAAGCAGAAGGGTCCTCAGGGATTTCAGGTTTTCCTAAACTGCTCTGGGGATGGTAAGCCAAGGAGTCCTTCAGGTACAAATAATCACTTTTAATGCGTATTTGTGGAGAAGGTTGCAAGGGCCGGGGAGAGCCGTGGGCTCCACGCTGCCCCAGCTCTGACACTTCAACCTCTTACAGAGCAAGTTTACTTCCCCCTGGATTTGTTTATATGCCACAGTAGGGAGGGCAGTTTTACTTAATTCCTCTCTCAGAATCATCAGACTTCTGCCAGCCACGCCAGAGCAACATTGTTCCTTCAGAATTGCTTCTGTTAATCTGTTAAATTGTTTTCAAACAAGAAAAAATAATAGAATTAGTGGTGCAAAATCCCCCATGAAATCTGGAATCCAGTGCCACTTTCCTTTCTAAAAGTCTGAACACCATTCAAAACCATTTTATCATTTGCTCATAAATTATAGTGTACCAATACAAGACAAGAAAAATAATTTTCTGAATGATTTTCCTTTAATAAGCTATTAGGACCTTGTACTGTTAATTAAACTATTAATTAGATGTCTTATCATTCCTAAACACGTTAACATGTTGCCAAAGCAGCAATGAGCCTCTGGGGCAGGCAGTAGATAAGAAAAGAAGGAAGATGCAAACATAAAAATTAAAAAAATGAAGAAATAGCAATCACAAGTAAAAGAACCAGAAATAGCAAATAAATAACTCAGGCTAGGTAAAACATTGTTTAATTTACAGGAATAAAATAAAATAAATGTGTAACCTGAAAATAAACTTGCCTGGTAGAGGCCCTTGGGACATCGGTCTTATGCAAGGCAAAAGAAGCGTAGCTGTCTTCAGGCTGTTTGTTTCCTATAGGTGGAGTGAGAAGCCAGAACTAGGCTCCTTTTTCCCCAACAAATTAGCTTTCTATTAAAAAATAACAAGCTTTCAACATTTTTTTTTTCCAAAAAATCCTGTCCCGTGCCCTGCTCTGTCCCTGCTCTGAGGGGGTGATGCACGCCTTACGCCGATCTGTGCTCATCTGCGGCTCCATGCCAGGGCTCACAGCAACAGTGTGCTAAAGTGGTTTTAAAGCCCAACTCTTCAGCGTTCGTCTTTGACAGTTTATCTCGAGGGACAGATAATCTCATTTATGTCTGCTACTACAAATCAAAACACCGGCAAATTAAATGGATCTGAAGGCTAAGATTAAAGCCTTAGAATTAAAACACCTGTGAGGCACTTGCAACACAAATAGTTGCAAATATAATAATAACAATTTTTTTTTCTTTTTTTCTGGGGGATGGAAAAGCTCCACACAAACGCCGCTCCTGAAGGTGAAGGCAGAACGGCTGTCTCACCACACACAGGTACCCACGGCACTGCATGGCTCAACCGCGGTGTAACGCAGGGCACACGGGGGCTGCAGTGCCGTGCCCAGGGCTGGTCGGTCGCAGCAGTGCCCCCACGCTCCTCCTTGGCTGGCTCCGTGGTTTTTCTGTCAGGCGCCTGGAGTTTGACCCAGGACGTTTTGGGAAGCCACCTGCATTTCTGCCTTCACGGCGTTGGGGCTGCAAAGCTCGCTCGGCCTGGCGGCAGATGGAGCAGCAACCGTCGCAAACCTCCCGTGCCACTCCTGCAGAACACGGCTCGCAACAAGCAGATGTAAAACGCATCGATGGGAAATTCATCTTAGAAATTTCATCTTGGGTGTTCCCAGCTCCTAGAATATCAGCTTCAAAGCCTGTTGTACCCATGTATTTCTTGCATGATTTCGTATGCTGCAGACACCTCTGGGGGGAACGTCCTGCACCCTGGGGCGCAGCAGGCAATTGTACTGGAGCAGGAGTGGGTGCTGCTTCTGCCTGGGCGCCCACACCATTGCCCAAGTGCCAGCCCCATTCTAGAGCAAAGTGTTAAATGTTTTAGCAAAGCACAGCCAGCAGATAGCAGCATTGCTATACGTATATATGTATAGACCTCAGGCTGCTCCTGCTGCGGTTTCAAACTCATGCAGGAACCTCGGTGAATGGCCTGAGCCCTGGCTCCGCTCTGTGGTGGGCAGCCACACAGCAAGCATCTGATCTGGCTGCAGCATGTGCTGAGGCTTCAAACGCTTACCTGCTAAAATTAACGAGAAATAGTACTTCTGCACCCTCTAAACTAAATTGCCTCGAACAAAGGAATGTGCATCCCCGGGGGGGTGAAAATCTGCACAGGAGTTTTGTCCCAGATCTTGGGCATTTTCCTAGCGGTGCGTGGGATTTCGCCAGGATCTGGCTTTGGTTTTGGTAGCTGCCACAGTGCGATGGGCATGTGAGGCCTTAACCAGGAACTTTAGCACAAGACGCAGGCGGGTGCTTGGTGGGTGCTGCGGGACAGCACCACGAGTAGGTGCTTGTGTGTGACGGATCCTGCCGCTGAGGGGCCTCTGCCGCCAGGATGGGTCTGCCCCACGATACATCAACAAAAAAGAAATAAAGACCCAGCAGCAGAGAAAGGAGATGTTTTTCGCTAGCCTGGGACTTGCTGCTTTTCTGTGAAGGGTTTGCAGTACTGATGGGCAGGAGTCTGCCCACCTGAGAGGGTTGTGCTGTTTTTACTGTGCACTACATGGAAGATAGTTAATAATACAATTACAGAATTAAACAATCGTTTAGGTTGGAAAAGGCCTCTAAGATCATCAAGGCCAACCGTTAAATTAAAGCTTGTTTGCTCTGGTAAATTTGATTGGTTTCAGCAATACACAGAGCAAGCTATCTTAAACTCTCAGTAGCATTTTATGGCCATTCCTATACAAAGGTGTGCCTTCATTCCTGAAAAAAGTCTGCGATTTCAGCCTCGGGAAGGACTTGGGGCTGCCTGGATGGGTGCCAGAGCTCCTGCCTCTGGTTCAGGCTAGGACACGGACGTGTCATTTAATGGCTACGGCACTGCTGAGCCACCCATAAATGCGGGTGAGTACCTCCCTCTGTACTTAGCAGAAGTTCTGTGAGGCTTAAAGCACTTCAAAGCTCCAGGATGGAAGTACTATATGTAGATTAAAAAACGAAAAAACAAACAAACAAACAAAATAACCCAACCTTGCTCCCAGTTTTAAACACTCCCTATGTTACTGGCACTTGTTCATGTTGTTCATATCACTCCAGCTGACACTGAAATGCAGCCACCATTAAGCTGCAACATGAGATATTTATATTTGTATTTAACACCTTGTATTTACATTTGCCACCCCTTTTTCCCAGAGGATGCTTTCATGCTGATTATTTTCATCGGGGCATTTGATGCCACTAGGAGAGTTCCCAGCAGCAACACAGACTGTGCACACACCAGAGATGAGCAGGACAAGAGCACGAAGCAGGCGCCAGCCCTGAACCCCGCTCTTTGGTGGCCGAGCGAGGCGCTGGGGGAAGCCGAGGCAGATTTGGCGGCTGCTAACAGAAGAAAAGCCGGCAGCAGCGCAGCAGCTGCACGGCCCTGCAAGGGCTGGCGGCGGGGCAGGCAAGGAAGGGATGCGAGGAGGTTGATAAGGAAGGAATAACAACAACCCCTCGGTTTGGCCGGGGCTGAGCCTGCCTGTGTTTGCACATGGGCAGAAAGCTTCCTGAGCTGTTGCGCAGCCCTTTCCTCCGGGCTCGCTCCCTCGCTCCCTGCCTGGCCACAGCGCACTCAGCATTTCCGCCCGTCAGGATGTTTTAGAGAATGCTTTTGTTTTGCCACATCAATTGACCGCAGCTTTATTGTCTCAGTTTGGCTGTCGGACATACTCTGAGCTGTGAAAAATGCACCTGACTTTTGATTAGATCTCTCACTTGTGATGCAGCAAATAGTGCTGATTAGATAAACAGCTGCCAAAAGGGGAAAAAAAAAAAAAAAAAAGAAAAAACAAACAACAAAACACACACCACACACACAAAAAGTGCACACCCACCCCCGTTCTGTGCTGCAGCAACAATGAAGCCTCCAGGAGAGTGTCCCCTGTGCTCTGCAGAGGCCAGGGCTCTTGGGAAAGTACTTTCATTTCCCCATAGCCCATTGCTGGGACGTCGGATTTCCCCACCTGCACCAGAACAGGCAGCGGTGGTTTCTCACCATACAGTAATACCTGGGGCTTGGGGGTTCACGCCCAGCAAACAGGCACGAGGAAAGGGCAGGGAAGCCGAATGCAGTCCTGGAGAGAGGAGACACCAGCCCCAAACCCCCTGTTCTCAGGGGAGCTCGAGCATCTCTACTGGAGTGTGTCTGAAGGACCCAGGGTGCCAGCCCATGTAACCCTGAGAGGTGATGGCACAGCCGAAAACATGACCCCGGGCAGCCCTACCAGTACCTTTGAGGCTTTGAGGGCACCGCCTGCATAGCGATTAAAAGCATTTGACATAAAAATGTGAAAAGGCATGGGAGGTGCAGGAAGAAGGGATTTAAGTGAGCACCGTGCATGCTTTCTGCTGGGGGACCCAGCTCAGCCTGACCCTCCAGGCCCTGCTGGTGGCATCCCGGTTGTGCCCGGTCAGAGCCCGGGGCAGGGTGTGCAGGGGCCCAGCCAGCCCCTCCTGCAGCCAGATACCGAGCATCAGGCAGCGGCTCTCGGGGCCACAAAGAACAATTCCAAATAGCAAAACCTCCTAACTATACACTGAGAGCTGAGAAACCCCATAGCAAAAATACCGCTGCTTCTGCGGGACTTCTTCCCTCGCAGTGCACAGGGAGGAGCGAGCTCTTCTTCCTCCCCTGCTGGCAGAGCCAAGGCCAGGGACTGAGCGCCTCTGTTTGCCTGGTGCACGGCCCTGCTCCGTTTCTCTCCAGCCCTTGCTGACAGCCCGGCACCAGCAAACAAACCGAGCTGCTCAGCTCCGCTCCGAGTCAAAGCTGCAGTCCTCCCAGGTCTGAGCATTAGACAAATCACCTACCACGCGTTAACTCATGAAATAATGAGCCAACAGCCCCCCTGCACATGCTACACCGTGTCAGCTCCTCTGCCCAGAGACTTGCAGCCATCCCCTCCCAGCACCCTACAGCCCGGTCACTGCTGCAAACGCAGCCCGTGGGTCTGCCCCAGGTGCTCAGCCCCTCCGCCCGCACAGGGGAGGGATGGAGGTGGAAAACCCTGTGAAATATCAACTCCCTGAGTGCCCAGAGGAAGCCTTCACCTTCACCTTCGCACACACACACACACGCACACAGCCCTGCTGCCAGGTCAGCCCCCAGCCAGCGGATCATGCCGTGAGACTGCAGCCTCATTTATTTATCCAGGAATTAGCAGCACATCGTAAACATCAGAAAATCAAACAAACGAGGTTTAATAATTCGATGTACGTCACTTGTCCTGCAAACGTGTTTGTTGAAAGACAGGGAGAAGGCGCACAGAACAAGCCACAGCTTTTAGTCATCGTGCTGCTGCTGGAAAACAAGGTCTCCGAGAGGCGTTGTCCGCTCGCCGTGCTGGCACACGGCGCAGCCAGAGCCACGCGTCCCAGGGGGATAAACACGCTGTTGTTCCAAGGACACGGCGGAGAAGTTCATTTAAAACACTCACTTTTTTTTTTTTTTTTTCCCCCACTGAGATTATTAACAATTAGGTTTGAGAGGAGCAATTCGCAGGGAAGCGGAACTAGGTAGGACTTGCTCCCGCTGTTGGCATTTCAGCGTTGGCCTTTTGTTACCGAAGTGAAAAATACTTCTCTCTTTTTTTTTCCCCCACCTACCCGCTGCTGAATGCAGAGGGAGAAACATCCGTAGCAGGATCAGGGTTTCTGTCTAGCGGTCGTCAGACACGGAGCCCTTTGGTGTCTTTTATTCCCAATGTCCTATTTGCAACGGCCACAGTCGTGCCAGGGTGAGGGCGATGCCCCTGGGCACGGGCAGAGCTGTCCAGAGCCACGTCAGCTGTCTGCACCTCCCCTGCGCACGAGGGACGAGGGACGGGGCACTTGCTGGGTCTTGTCAGACGCTGTCTCCAAGCCGGGAGATGAGGAGACCGGGGAAGGCGTCGCTCTGAAACAACTACCTGCACAGTGGTAGGACTAACAAAAACAAGTTCAAGGTCTGGTCACACTTCAGCCTCCAATTCCCCATGGAAAGTTTTGCACAGAGCTTCAGCAGATTTTACAGGAGAAGGAAATGCTAAAGAAGGCACAAAGCACAAGGAGGGGATTAAATGCCTGATGTTCTTAAAAGAGGAAGAAGTCCTGCACTTAAAGATGAGATAAAAACAACTCTGTTAACCATAATTCCCTGAAACCTGAGAGGTTTGTGTCACTGAAATCCCGATTTAACTACTTTAATCAGCCTAACACTCTGCCACCAAAAACTGTGGTTTTTTGGAGCCTGGATCAAGGCTTCAGCCTGCCTCTGCTGAGAAGCTGCTCGGGGGCTAAGTGCACTTGCGTTTCTCATTATGTGCTTTTAACAACAAAAGCAGAGAATGGCAGTAAAAAAGTTTCCTGTGTGGTCATCAGGAGAAGTAGGAGGCAGCAGGGAAGCAGCACTTGGGTAGCGCTGGAGTTTAATGTGCTTTAGGCGGATTTGAAAGTTCTTCACAGAAATGATTTTAAAAAAAAAAAAAAAAAAGTCTGCAGTCCCTCGCTGTCCACAGAAAACTCCTGCCCCCCCTTTGCTCTCCGCTGCCCCCCGGCACCCCCCGGAGCCCCTCTCCGCGGGGTCACATCGGGGTGTCGGCGAGGCCGCGCTGCCCGCCGGAGCGGCCGTTGCGGGAGGCGCCGTTCTCCTGCGCCCCGTTCAGGCTGGGCTTCTCCTGCGGCTCGGGGCCGGCCGCCGTCAGCGCGGGGCTTCCCTGGCTGCCGTTCTCCATGTCGTACTGGTCTTCGTCCTAAACAGGGGCATCGATAAGAAAGGCAGCGTTAGAGGAGGGCGAGGGCTGGCAGCACCCAGCTCTGCCGCCGAGCTGTGGCTACCCACAGGCATGAGGATGGGAGCAGAGGGCCTGAGCCACGCCGTGCCCCAAGCTGGAATGCCAGCCACGAACTGTTTTTTTTTTTTTTCCTGGACCTGAAAAGAGAAGAAGCTGTCAGGTTATTTTTGGGTAGCCAGGCTTTGGACCTGCCTCAGGACTGCAGAGCTACCTGCTACAGACAAGCTCTGCTTTCACCTTGGCCAAGAATCGCCACGGAATGAAAGCTGAGGGGACTTCCCGGTTTCCTTTCCCTCTCCTTCTGTCCTTCAGTCTGCAAACAGGTTCGCAGCTCGCAGCAGCACGCTAGCAGTTCAGGACTGCTCTCCAGCAGCTGAAGCCTGGAGGTGTGTGCAGGCCTGTAAATGCCAAGCTGTGCTCTGCGGCTCGTTACCCACACAGCCGTGAGGAGCTGCCGCTATCTCCCCGCAGGGTAGTGCCCCGTGTGCCCGAGGGCAGCAGATCCGATGGCGCTGCAGCAGGCACTGGTGGCCCTGGGCTGAGGGTGAAGATCGCAGCTGGCAGCAGAGGACAGCAGGGAGCTGGGTGCCAGCCCCACGCATCCCATGTGCATCTCCCAGCCTTTCATTAACTCCTCGCCTCCTCTCCAGCGAGGCGGAGCAGCAGCAGGGCCCTCGGCTGACACCCGTGCCCGTGGCAGCGAGGTCTGAGCGCTGGAAACTGGACTGACACTGCCACGCGTCTACACAGGCGGCTCCCGGCCACGTGCACGCCTTGGCTCCAGCGACCAGGGGACCACGGCCCAGGCTGTGCTGCTTGCATCTTGCACACGTGCTCGACTCCACGGCTGCACGTTGGATCAAGTCCCTCCTGGCAAGGAAACACTAACGGCTTGAGCAGCAATGGGGGAAAAGCCCGGCCCGTCCTCGCTGCAGAGTCCCTAAAATCACTGGCAAAGTGGGGCCCTGAGCTCACAGCCTGCCTAGAGGGGGAAACACAGGAGAATTTGTTTTGTCTTTCTTTCTTGATATATTTTATTACCATTTCTTGTTAAGTGAGGGGAGAAATAGCCTTTATTACAGCATCGGTACAACACAGACACACAACTCATTCTTAAAAGCAGAGAACGGAAAGTTAAAGTGTGTCACTTTTAATGACAAATTCATAAGGTTTCGGTGTCTCTGGAGGGGTCTTGCTGGATGAGTTCTGACTGCTGAGCAAAAGCAAGTGTTAGACCTAGAGGCATGGGAGGGAAGGGGCGGTTTTCCCAAGCAGAGAGCTCCTTTCCAAAGGGCAGAGCAGGTTCCCTTCGCCCTGCATCTCACTCCCGTCCCCGTTCCCGGGCTGACCCAGCCACGAGCCACCATCCCCAGGCGGCAGCCAGCACGGGCTGGCTTGGTGGCCATCCTGCCATGCTGGGGACACGCACGGGCTGATGGAAAGGAACCACAGGGTGCAGGGCCACCCATGGGCATCCCGCCGGCTCCTCGCTATTGGGCGTTTTGCCACCTATAAGCACTAACCAGCCTCTGTCCCGCGGGGCTCCAGCTCCGCCGCTTCATCAGGAAGTATCCGGCCATGCCCAGGAACGCCAGCAAGAGGCCAGAAGTGACCAAAGCAGTCAGGGTCTTCCGAGAAAAGTCCTGGTGGCTCCTCACACTCCCTTGCTGAAGGGATTTTATTCCGAACTGGAAAAACACCAAAGAGAGCCAAGAGTCTCCCAAACAGGAAACGTGTGCATCTGGTCCACAGGCACCAGGCCTTCAAACAATGCTGCTCTTCACCTCCCTTGTAAACTGCACATAAACAGAGCTGGGCTTCACTGCCCAAGAGAGGAGCTTTGCACTTGTGCTGTGAGCTTGCGCATCCTCAGCCGGAGGGGCTGCGTGGGCTTGCTCCCATCCCAGCACCTGCTGCAGCACACCACGGCTTTCTGCCACGGACAAGAGCGCTCAGGCCCGGAGATTTAGAGCATGTATCTGCACGGGGAAACTATCTCTGTGCACTGCTGCTGCAGTTCTGTTGGCTGCCATTTATATAGGCACCTGGAGTTCAGCTTTACAAGCCGATGGCAGCCTCACTGCAGTGTTGAGAGAAGGAATTAATTAACGTCAGCATGGTACTTTGAAGATGCAGAGTGCCAATTACATCCTAAGAGTTATTGTTGGGAACCAGTCTTTTTTAAAGAAAATACTACAGAATTTGGTGGCAACTATTTCTAGCATTTCTGCCCTCAGTGTTTGTGCCAGTGGACTTAGAGCACTGCTGTGTGCAAAAATTTAAGATGGCATGTCCTGATCAGCAGGCTCAGCCCTGCCCAGCACAGGGACGAATGCTGCCTGCTCGTGGCGGGCACTGGCAACGTGCTCCAGGCTCAACTCGCAGCCTCAAGGTCTCCTTTCCCAGCCTCTCAGACCACCCAGCCTCTCCAGCTGGATACACCCCTAAAATTTACCTTTTCCCAGTGAGACTCCTGGAGCACATCTGTAGCAGGATCTGCAATTTTTAAAACGGGAGAAGCATGTTATGTCGAAGGTAACACTGCAGGTAATGTCAGCGTTGGAGAACCTGGCTGGTGCTGAGCACAGCGGAGCTGTGAGCCTCTTCACCGTGCTGGAGGCAATGCCATGGCTCCATGGCTCTAGCAAAATCCAGGAAGAAAGATCTGTAGCTGCAGAGACATCTCCTCGCAGGCTGCGCGTGAGGATTTGTGTCCTGCAGAGACCACCAGCCTCTCTCCGCAAACCATCCCCTCTCCCATGGCCCACGCTGAGGTTGTTACCCAGCAGCACCACCACCAGCCGAAGGAATTAACACCACTGACCTGTCTCATTGACGAGGATGAGGAGCAGACAGTCGTGGTCCACCTCAGACTTAGCGAGTTTAATGTGGCAGGGGGAGGGAACGGGGCGGGTGCTCTCCTCGCATATTGCACTCCACAAGTCCGATCCCTTCATCTCTAAAAATTGTTTCTGCAGAATTTTCAAGCAAACAGCCATTAAACCAGCCGCACGACTACGTCTCCATCCCACCTACACTTGTGATGTGCCTCCTAGTAGTAAGGCGCATTCACCCTCTGTGTTTTGGTGGCTTATCTGTGCTGTGCACAGCTGAGCAGAGGTAGTCACAAGTGACAAACAGCACCGGGGTGTCAGACCTTCAAATCCCACCTCAACACTGTTTGTGCCCCAATACCGACAGCTAAAATAATAGAGACGTTTATTTCTTGATTTCTAACTTAACGAGAATAAATGAAATTAAGACATTAATAGCAATCCTGCAAGCGGCATTTAAACGAAGCTAAATTTAGGATCTGTGTTGCATGGCAAGTCCCTCCAGTTTTTGGACTGAGCAAGCAGCCTGAAGAGCCCTATTGTTTCAGAATCCCAGGCAGGGGCTGGGAAAGGAGGGAAATAACAAAGAAGCATTTAGCCTTCCTGTTTAGGAAATGTCTTCAGTGTTTTTGCTAGGTTGCTGATCAAAGGCTAGGCAAAAAAAATACAAATTTCTCACTTTTTAGAGCTGAACCGACTCTTGGGTGGAAGAGGAAGAGGGGAGCGGAGCTGCAGGGGCAGTCCCCGCCTCAGACAGGGCAGGCCTTCTCCTCTCATCTATTTTCGGAGGCAGCCAGGCTCGGAGGCACAGCCCCCAGCTGCTAACAGAGCAGCTGAACCCCCTGCCCTGCCCCAGCCTCGACCCGTCCAGCGACGGGGGGCTTCGCAGCCCCTGCCGCCCCGCAGCTCCGCACCCTCCGGGTTGGCCTTGGGATCCCCCGCCAACACGCACGCGTAGCATGCAAAACTGCAGAGACCTATCTGTGGGAGAATAACAAACAAATCAGTTTCAGCTGTCTCTGTAAAGCTTGGCTTGGAGCTAGGAAGGCCAAGATGGAACAAGAGGCTCGAGTGCGTGTTTTCCTTTCTCCGCTGTGGAAAGAACTCATCCGCGTGTCAGAATTTCCCTTTGCAATTAGCGCCGCTGGGTGCCAGCTTATTGCTCATTTGCTTTGGGAAAGGCCAGCAGGAAAGAGACGCACGGCCGGTCCCTCCTATCTGCCCCCTTCTCAGGCACTCTTATCTGTTTCCCAGGTCCAGCAGCCGCCACCACGGCCGGGGCTGAGCCGCTTTCCCACCCGCTGCCAAGCTGGGGGGCGCCGGGAGGTGGGCTGCGGGCGAAGGCTGCCCCGCACGCGTGGATTTAGCGGGGCTGCTGGGCTCCCCTTGCACAGAAGGAGGGCTAAGAGCTCGTGGTGACACCATGGGGATATTCTGCATGTTACGTGTGCAGCACCCATCTATGCCTCTGCCACCCATAAGGCTGAGCCAGGAGGTGCCGTTGCCACTAGATGGCAGCTGAGATCGGGCCGCTCCCTCCCGCTGGGGTTTCCATACCAATCCTTGCTAAACCGCAGCCACCATAAACACGAGCGAGCCGAAACGGCTTTTATTTAATAGGCCGTTTACGGAGAGAAGGCAAGTAGGAATTCACTCATCCTAAGCGGTCGCAGCACGGCTGGCCAGCAGGAGTAAAATTAATCCCTGTCGTTCCACGCCCAGGGCATTGCCAAGTCTGCTCTCCCACAACGTCCAACGCCATCTGGCCCCTGCTGCAGGTTCCACCTCCTGCACCAAAGGGTTATCGCCTCCCACCCTCAGCAGCACCTCAGCCGACCCTGCCTCGCTTTTATAAATGGTTCGGGCTTGGTGCAAAAAGCCAAGGGCAGTTGCAGAGCGCCTGGGATTCCCTTGGGAGTGAGCACGGATGGGGACACGGTGCTGCTAGCCGTGCTCCTTCAGACGGCCTGGTCACCTTCCTAGGGCAGCTGGCAAGACAAAAAACGGCAACTGCGTTCCCAACGGGGAAGAGGAAGAACAACAACAAAGGCGATTTCCCGTTGAACATGGTTGAAGAGACTTCAGAAGCTAAACCGGCCCCAGAGCTTAATGATGAAAAAGGAGGTTTTATGCAACCTGGAGGCTGAATTCCCCTGGGACTGCTGCGATTGTCCCCTTGGGATCCTCCTGAGACCGCTGCAGTCATCCCCGCCTCAGTCAGCTGGGCACAGCCCAAATAATGGGGCAAACTCTCCACCCCAGACCGACTCCCAGGTATGGTGACCCCATTTCTGCCAGCCCAAGAGCATTGCAGGACCCTGCCCCTGCTGCCTGCTTTCCCCCCATCTTCTCCTGCTCACCACCCCCTTGGAAACACGGGGCTGAACTCACGCAGGTGTTGGACTCATTGAGGCGCAAGCAGATGGCTCCAGTGTCACTCACGTCTTTGACATTGTGGCATGTGATGGGCTGGAAGGCAAAAAGCAGTGCTAGGGTTAGTGAACTGCTGGGGTTTTGCACGATGTCCAAAATGCACAGCTGCATGGTTTTAAAGACAGACCCTCCAGAGAGCCTGTGCCTGTCTCACCCCTGCTCAACAGCTGCAAGCCCCGGCTCATGCTGAAGTCCCCGGTTACCTCCTGCATGCCGGGCGCTGCCGGCAGCAATTTGCAGGGCTCTGCGGCGCCCGCCGGTCCAGGCCGGGCTGCACGAGCTCCATCACTGGCTTACACCGAGGTTCAGCCCCACCTAACCACGCAGCCTACACCACACGTCCAGATGGGTCTGGGAGCAAGGCTCATGCTTCTTAATCACTTACAGCCCTGAGGCAAAGCCGCCCACCCTCCCAGCAGCGCGGGAGCACCAGTCAGGACCAGTGTGAGGGGCGCAAGCGAGCTGCAGCTCCAGCCACCTCCTCTCACCTTGGGGACACTGCTTGCTACGTGTGGCTGCGTGCTGGCCTCCGAGACAGACGTCAGCTCAGGGTTGGCCGTGGAGCTCAGCAGGGCCAGCGTGGATTCTTGGGTGGCTTTTGTTGTGCTGATGTGGACCTCTGGGGTTGCTGTCATGGAGACCCCACTGCTTGCATCCTCCAGGGGCAGGTGGGTGCCCAGCACCTGCCTGGGGGCTTTGCTGGGCTGTGAGCTCGGCTCTGGGCTTGTCTGAACACTGGTGAGCCCTGGGGAGCTGGGGCTGGCTGCGGCGGGTCTGTCTGTGTCTGCAGTTTAGAAGAAATGCAGTGAAAAAAGATGCAGGGGGAAGCTTAAGTCCTGTACAATCAGTGCGTGGCATTGCGATGACTGAAGTACAATATTGATTTGTCATAGCCAGCAGCACCAGAACATGTTATTGGCTGTATAAGAAACACGCATTAGACTTGCTTCAGTTACCTAATTGTTACATGCACTTTGTAATCTGTTTACAATTGCCTAATTTCCTGGGCACACGCTGCAACACAGCGAAGTTGCCATTGCCTGACCTCCCTGCGTTGCCCTCACCCCCCCCTTGACCCAGAGTCCTCAAATTGCTGCTCCAATTTCAGACATCGCAGGGACAGACAACGCTCAGCTGTTTGAGGGTCTCTGCTTCAAGCCCGCCACAGCATTGGCCTCTCATCAGCAAGGCTGGCAGGCCTCTTATGGGTGCCATTTGCTGAGTGTGCCGTAGGTACGCTGGGATAAAAGATTAACGAGCACTTCATCCCACCACCTCCTGGCTGTTCTGTGAAGGGAATGGGTCTAAGCCACCAGGCCTGATGACAGATAATGGCAGGTTGCCCAGGTGTGATTTTTGCACGAGAATAAAGCATCGCATGTTCCTAGAAGCCTCATTTTTGAGAGCACAACCCATGCCCTGACCACATGGTTTCTTAGGGCATGCTGCACCTGTGCACTAAATAAACCTGATCAACACCGCGGCTGCTGTGGGGAACGCAGGGGCGCGATTACCGGGGCTCTCTGGTGTCGGCGTGGCGCTGCCCAGGGCGCCGGTGGCTGCCAAGCTGCCGGTTCCGCTCAGTTCTGTCTCCGTGGCCGGGGCTGTTGGAGCCGGGGCGTCCGTCGGGCTGTCAGCAGCGGTGCCTGGGGGAGAGGGAGCATTAGGGGCTGTAGCCGGCCCCCACCCGGCCCCTGGGTGCCTGCAGCGCAGGGAGGGGTCAGCTGCCTTCGCAAATTCGCTTTCTTCTTGCCCCAAAATGGCAGGCTGCCTTGAGCTCGCATGGGGGAAGTCCAGAGACTAAACAGGTCAGCGGGGCGAGCATCAAAGGCTCAGCACAGCCCCTGCAGGGGCTCCGGGGGCAGCGCCGGAGGAGGGCAGGATTGTTTCTGCCCCTGGCCTGTGCATCCTCGGCCTTATCAAGGGATGCACAAGCGAGCAGAGCTCAGCACAAAGCTGGATTGTATAGCAGTTTGAGTTTATAACCCTTGGAGGAAAGACGCAGGCCTTGGAAGAGATCGCTTGTGTGCCTCAGGAAAAATAAGTTGGATTTGCAGTTGCAGGCACAATCTCAAAGTAAATAGAAACATTCCCATTGGCTTGGGATCAGGCTCTGACTCATGAGCAAAAACATCTTTGGAGGTAAAACAGAATGTTTGGAGAATCGCTTGTTGCTCTAACTTAAAGTTTATGTATTGCTTCCTGGTATGTTACAAAGATGACACTTCCAGCTTTCCCTTCTGCCATGAACTTTATGAGTCAGTGAAAATGCATTTATTAACCTTTTATATTCCTGAGATCTACTCCCACTTTTTACAAGCAGCTTTGGTCCCTACTCCGGGGCTGTTTCTGCTTAAGACTCTTATCCAGACGCTAAAGAGAAAATAATATAAAATGCACTGTTTCACTTGTATCCCTGCCCAGCGGCCCGCGCTCCAAGGAGCGTTACTTCACCCTTCCCGACAGCAAGCAGCACCGGCCCGGCCCGACCAGCGCCAGGCCGAGCGCCCTGCACGCGCCTTTGGGTGCTGGGCACCTCAGCACCAGGCGCCTCAGCACCACCGTGGTTGCTGCGTTTCTACATGGAGATATCAGCACTGTGCTGGCAGAGGTCCAAAGGACCCTGGGGTCTGCGAGAAGCCCATGCGGGGCCGTGTGGTGGTTGCGGCCGGCCGGGCTGCAGCTGCTGTGGGGCCGCAGCGTGGGGCCCTGCCGAGGGCCGGTGCAGGTGGGCTGGAGCCGGGATTCGGGGCTCTGGCAGGGCTCTTGTTCAAGGGAGGGGTCTCTCCCCTCCACAGGCAGTTCAGTTCCAGCCGGTTAAATCACCACGTTTTTCTGATGAATTTTAACAAATCAAAACCAGGAGACACGACTGCGTGCCCAGAACCGTAAGTAGCACGAAGTGAAATCCACTCTTTGCATACGGCTTTGTGCTTGCATGGACATTAGCCGGAAACTTTACATCATTGGAACTGGACTTGACCTCCCAAAGAGCCACAGCCACCCAAGCACCTTTGAACTATTCCAGATGTTTGTACAGCACCAGAGGTATTTCTAATCAAAGCCTTTTCACCACTGAATATCATAAATTGAAGCCTGGATTACTGCTCGGTGCAATTTGCAAGAAGACTTGTTGCATAGCATTTCTTTTTCTTCCCTTTATTGTAGCATATGCAGGCAATTTTATAGAAAACAGGGCTAAGTTTTTTTCAAGCCTTAGGACTCATGAGATAAATAATGATCCAGATGTGAGCTGGATAATCCACATGGTGCTCCACTAAAGTGGGTCATTTATTGCACCATACATTTTTAGTAGCTTTGCTAAACTTTGTCAATTTGTTAGTATTAAGTGTTTGAGAGTTTAAGCCAAGCCATTTATTAACCTCAGAGAAATCTTCACCTGGTAGGGCTAGCACATGCAGGAGCAAAAGATCGTAGGTATGTGGAAGAAAACCATACTTCATAGTATCTAATTTACCAGTTAGTAAAATAAGTAAAAAAAGTAAAAATAATAAATGCTTCTGATGTATATGATTGTTGTTAAAGATATGTTAACAATGGGGTTTAGGAATGATCTCAGCTCAGACCAACTGAAAAAAGGCAACATTATAGATGTTAGAGCGGGTGACTAGGTCCAGCACCCATCCCTGAGTGCTATACCTCTGTAGAAGGCAAAACTCCACAATGGCAAAAACTCAGAAAACACAAAAAAAGTTTCCATACTTTGTGCCCTACTTCGCACCCCCAGCAAACTAACCGCAGCGTTTTCTCCCCTGCACCTGCATCCCACAAGGCAGAAGGTGCGGCCCCTGGGAGATTCCCCAGACGGTGACTCTGTGCCGAGAGCAGCTGCTCTGCGCCGCCACCAGCTCTGCTGGTGAACCTGCCGCTAGTGGGGTGCCTACTTCAGTGCTCTGACACGGAAAGCCAGGCACGGTAGCTTCTCAAGCTCTGCGTTTAACAAAGACTTGAGAAAGCCATCCCAAGGCTCCAGCAGCCGCAGGGCTGCGGCCGAGCATCCCCGGCGCAGCGAGCCAGCGCCATGGGATCCAGTGGGGCACGGAGCAGGGCAGCAGCTCTCGGAGCCGCTGCTCGGAGGGCTCCAGCCTACATTACTCACACATTTCCAGCTTCACTGCTCTCAGCCATGTGGCAGGAACTCAGGCGGGCGGAGCCCTCTTCCCTCTGGAAATATCTGATAAAATCCCTTCCCGCCCCCGTTCCCTTCTCCGGCAGCCCCAGACAGGATATGGGTGTGGGGCCGAGGCACGGAGGGGCTGCGGGATGCTGGGGGCTCCCCCCACGGCTGCCCCATGAGCAGCCCGGGTCTGGTCCTCGCTCGGTGCCCACTGCTACCCCTGCCTGGCACGGCCGTGGTGTGCAGCCCTCCGCAGGGCCTGCAGCTCGCATGGCTGGGGCTTCAAAAGCCCCTTTTGCTTCCCTGATTTTCAACCCTTTTCTAGTTCTTGCAAAAGAAAATAAGGAAAGAAAGAACGCTTCACAATGACAGGAGACTTAAGAAGGAAAAACATCAAGCCTGGCAAAGATGAATAAAAATGATACGGGCCAAAAGTGCTCATATTGGAACAAGTAGAACACAGCTTCTCTTCCCCGTACAGGCGTCAAGCCGAGCCACGTGGTTTATCAGCACCCCATTTCCAGTGGCTCCAGTCCTGCTGCACCTTCCCTCCTGCTCTACAGCTTCAGTGCAGCTCAGCAGCTCCCTGAAGGACCAGGCAAAGCCCAGCACTGAGCATTTCACGGGCAATTTGCTCCCATCGAGGCTGGGCAAAGCTGCTTGTTGCTCTGGAGCCAAACTGTGCCTGGCAGATGTTGGGCACAGGGCCTTTGTCCTCCTCGTTCCACACCTACAAGAGGTGTTTGTAGAAGACCCGCAACAGCCCCGGCTTGGCACAGGGCTTTTTCTTCTGTAAAAGCAAGCAGCATCAGCCGGAGCTGTGCTGGAGGGCATCCCAGGGACAGGGCCACCCTCAGCAGTGCTGCCAGGAGCCGCCCTGAGCACAAAATCCCCAGAATCAGGGTTTCCAGCGGGAGTTGCACAACTGAAACCTTCACTGAATTCCCTCGGGCTCCCCAAATGGTTGAGGAGCACGCACAGCTCCCGGGATGAGCTTCCTCATTTCCTTCGCTCTGCATTGCAGTTACACCAGACAGAAATCAACCTCTCCTACTTGCCGGAGAGCTGGAAGTGTTAATAAAGCAATGCCATAGCCTGTAGAAATGTACAGCATTGCCTGTGCCAGCAAAAGGAATGACATTTTGCAGCATTAAACCAACCCCCTGTCGCCCAGTAGCTCTGTCTTTGCAAAGACAAAGCTTTTTATCACTTTTGTATCACTTCTGCTTTGTACTACAAGCAACTCAGATTTCTCATTTCAGGTAAACACTTTTGTCTCACACCTTGCTCACTGCAGACCAGCAGATATTCCTGAATTTCACCTGAGAGGCTTTGTTTTTCCCTTTCTGTAAAATTAACATAGACTGGCAGGTCAGGCACAATGGCTGGGTGAGCAATCCACCCTGGCAGCAGAGGGAACATGAAAGGAGCGCCACGAAACAGAAGAACAGAATATAGCAAATTCTTTCAATAGAGCCAGTCACTCACATTCACGGGAGTAAGGAAAAATTGCATTTGACGAGGCACCCGCAGGTTCTTGGCTTCTGTCCCAGCACACTATGCAGCTCACAGAGTGCTGCTTCACATTTTAGTCCCTTTTTATTACTTTATGGTTGTTGGGTTTGGGACAAAAATGATAATATTTCCATAAAATTTAGCCCTTTATTCATTTATTTTTTTCATACAATGAATATTTGAAGAGCTGGAATAGGAGATTTTAATATTTATAGAGGCTCATCTAATTTTCAGAAAATGTTTAGTTCCCACCACAAAACAAAAGCAAGGCTAATTTTACATCAGTGCAGACTCGAACTGTGGATGCACTCCACAGCTTCGCACGCTGCGCCTGCATCCCCTTGTGTTATCTTGAATATGCCTTCTTTTAGGGAGCTGTCATATCTTGATTGCTCTCCTTTTCAAATCAGCAGCATTCTGTTTGCAGCACATTGCTGTAAATGTGTTGGGCAGGATGTCTAATGCAGCCTTGCTCTGTAAAATGTCATTACAGAGTTCTTTATGTGAAATTGCAATCTGCTCCAGTCCCACTAAACACTCATTAAAATGCATTCCCCCCAACTTGCTCTTTCAGAAGTTACAAAGCAGTCGCCCCATGCACTATCCCCATGCTGTGCTATATCTCAGTGACTGTAACCCTGACATTTTCTGCAGTCCATACTCACCAGACAACTTCACAACACAGAATGCAATCCAGAAAAGCTGCCTCCACTTCATTATTTTAAAACTTCCCCAGAACAGCATTCCTGCCTGCAGCTCCCAGTACAACTGGAGGTTGCTTTGACAGCACTTGGATTTTCAGCTCTGCAGCAGCTCTGCTGAGCTCATATAGCTTGGTTTGAGTTCAAGTCCTTGAGATCACTCGGTGCTGGGGTGGGTTTCTCTTCAGGGGTTGTGCTTCTGGTTCAAGACTGCGAGGTGGAGTTCTGTCTGATTTGATTTCACAGTTTTATATAGTTCATGGCAACCTCACTATCACTTAGGTAATTTTCTCCTCCCCGCTTTCCTGCCAGCACTTCCAAACAAACAAACGAGCAACGGTCTCCCCCAGCAAAGGAGCCCAAAGCCCTGGCCGTGCTTAACCCTTTCCTGAGATCTGCTGCCCCACTCCTGAGAGCCCCAGCCCCCGGGAGCAGCCACCGGGCACTGCCTGTGCCGTGGGAAGAGGGGAACTCCGAAAACTGGCTTTTGAATCCAAGATTTTCTCAGCAAATTAAGCAAGGAACTCAAGGATGTGAAATCACCACTGACCTGGAGAGAAGTAACTCCATTAGCTTCACTAAATTTACTTCGGTCAAACAGAGAACGTGAGTGGGATGGTTTAGGGAAGGTCTGGGGGAGAGCAGGATTCACAGGCAAAAACCTCCACATAAAACCTGGAGCAGAAGAGGGACTTGAGACTAATAAATAACTTCCTGGAGCTCATCCCCATTAAGAACACATTATAGAAACATGAATGCCAGTATAGAAACACTGAATTCTCCCTTGTCACCAGGCTGAACATCACCACATGCAAGCAGCCAGTCCTGGCCCTGTGCTGCAGCAGCTGCACCACTGGGGGGAACTGGGACCAGTGCTGGGAGCAGCACCGGTGTGGGAACTGCTCCTGCCCCGGGGGGAGGCAGCTCTGCCTGGCCCGGCACTGCCTGACCCATGGGTTTGTGCAACAGGCAACAGAATGTGGCCTTGGAAGCATGACTGTGTCCAAAATGATCGATTTTCACATTAAAAACACTTTGATGCTTTCATTTCTTGATTTTTATATCCAAAGACAATAGAAATGTCTGGGTAATTGTTTCAGCCTTTGGGGGAAAAAGGAAAGGTTTGGTCATTTGAGAAATTAAACCCTAGTTAAGTCAGAATTCTTCCTTTCCTTGTACAGCTAAATGGTACAGTCACTGTGGGAGGCGCTGCCTGCAGGAAATCGAAAATGAGGTGGCCGGGAAAACAGCCGTGGGAGGAAGGGCAATAAAACTCTGTGTTATCTTTTTGTGGGTGCCCCGCTACACTCTGCAGTCACATGGCTCCAGTCAGCAAAAGGGATTAAACAGAAGAAAAAGAAAGAAATGATGGTATTATTGGAAATCCCCAAATAGCATTTCCATTATATACATTTATCGGTATGACAAAATTCCAGTAGCTTTTGTTTTTAGTTTTTAGACAGGAAAAAGTCTCTTGGAAGGAAACATCCGTAGCTAAGAAATGTGCTCCAACCTCTATATAAAGACTTCTGTTACACTGTCTAACTTTTTCTTTCTATTATTATTATCGTTTAAGTGAGAATTTGGCCTGAGTAGCACAACCGAAAATAAAAACTTGAAGTTTCAACGTACCAGCCTCTAGGAGGAAAGATGACCTGGCGAGGACCAGAACCCCGCCACACTGAAAAGTGTCAAGAAGAGCTGCTGAGCTGCCTCTGGCAGAGCAGGGCTCGGGACCACTCTTGTGCAATGAAGGAAAAAAACCAACCCAAAACCGCACACACCCACACAGCAAACACTTAGAAATGCACAGAAAGTACACTAAAAAAAAAAAGAAAAGAAAAAAGAACTGTAGGGGAAGAATAAAACAAAGCACAATTCTTCCACACTGCACAGCAATAAAGTTAAATCGAATTAATGTAATTAAGCAGTGCCGCCAGCCAGGGGCAGCCCCCCGGCGCCCCCGTCCCGTCGAGCCCCCGGCAGCCCCTTCCTGCCCAGCACGGGGCTCTCCCATCCGCCCGGCCCCGCTTCCTGCCATTCTCCTCCAGCGCTGCTCCGGGCTCGTCAATGAAAGAAACCCAACAGCATCATCTGGGCTTGGCTGCCGGTTTTATCTCACCTTTCACAAACAAACTAAATATAGCGAGCGGGGCTAAAAATAGGCGATGGCCGGGGCTGCCAGACAGCGAGCTTGGGAACCACAGACCTGAGCGTGCTCAGCTTCCAGTGGAAGCCGGGCCGCGTTTAAATGAAATTCCCTGTGACAAAGATGTAGGTTTTTGTTAATCCCCACTGCCACTGCGTGCACCGAGTGTGTCAGATCACGCCGTACAACTCACTTCAGGACGGTGACTCAGCTCTGTGTGGCACAACGGGCAAACCGAGCACATCCTCAAAAGGAAGAACCAAAAAAAAGATGACGTGCTTGGAAAGGTCTCTCTGTAATCAAGAGCACTGTCCTGGGAGGGTTTTAGATGAGCTACCTAGGGTTCCTTCCACCCATCCAAGCTGCCGAGACTCTGAGGACAAATAAACAAATTCTTGGGGAAGAGTCAGCTAAAAACTCATTTTTCAGAACTCCGGTTTTATAACGCAGCACAGGAACAGGGTCTCAGCCGTTCCTGAAGGTGGGCATTGCCGCGTGTCCGCAAGGGCCGTGGCAGCACCCACTGTACATCTCTGTGGCACTGCCAGCTGGAGTGGGGACAGCCCAGGTCTGGGCACCTGCTGTCCCTTCCCATGGAGTAGGCAAGCTCCTCTGTTGTGGTCTGGGTTGTGCACACCTCCAAGCACACGCTGAGTAGTCAGAATATCCAGCTGCAACCCCACACTTCAGCTATTTCCCTTTGTTTACTCAATGAGCGGAATATAATACTTTTTCTCATTGACATGACTCTCCATTTAAACCTCTGCTTAAAAGGGGCTTGAGCACATTGCAAATGAATAGTGTGAAATTATTTCCTCCTTTCAGACCTATAACATTTTTACAGTTGAAAATTTAAGGACCAAAATTGGGAACATGCACTTGAATTATCTTGAAGTAGTCAGCATCAGCTGTCTAAGGTTAACAATGGCTGAGGCAATTTGACCTAACCATTTATAGGATCAAGTGTCCAAATTTCAAACAGCTCAGTGATGAAGACTTGTTCACATAGGCTGGGAATCTGTCCAAGTGTTTAAGGGTGATTTAATTTAATTGTGAATGATGCAACAGACATATGGCTAGGAAGTTATATGCCAGGAAACATGTTTTCTATAAGTATTTTAGCAGGCAGATGGCACACAATAGTTTTGGTGTAGTCATTTCCCCACCTCTTAAAAGTTGCTATTTTGGACAAAAGAAATAATTAAATTCCCACCATCCTCCCAAGACACCAGCACTACTGACCCAGAGGATGTGCAGTGTTAGAAAATTATTTCTGCACAAAAACCCGTCAAAGAAACCAAACCTTACCCTCACCTATGCATTCCCGTTCAAGAGTTTGAAAGCACTTCAATAACTTTCCCACTCAAATCACCAGCAGGCGAGTGTCAGCACCTCCTGGCATTCCCACTGCTCAGGCGGAACAGAGGCACATGGAAGCGCCTGGAGCAGTGCCACGCCACAGCCAAAACCCCAATTTTTTGCCTCTCAGTCCTCAGCCTCAGCATCCCAACCACTCCTTTGCCCAGACAGAGACGTGCTTTGGGGCAATTGCACCCAAACTCCTGCGCCGGAGGGGTGCTGAGCAGAGCACCCTGCACCCCTGCTGGGTGGGACACCAGAGCAGTGTACAAATGTGCAAACGAAACAGTATTTAAGTGAAGCCTGGAGTATTTTTCCTAGTAAAACTTCCAAGATGCTGCTGGAACAACCACTGCCTTTGTGTTAACAGGAGGCATGGGACCAAATCCTGCGAGCAATGGGCAGCCTCGTCCATGAGCACGGGATGTAAGCACAATGCTCTGAGCAGACAGCCCTGAGTGCAATTGTGATTCGAAGGGCAAAGAGCCCAAATGCTTCCCTTATACTGATCGCCCTTATCACTATTTCCTTAAAATCTTGACATCTATTTGTTTTATCTCTGATTTCGCACGTATGATATTTATTCTGTAACTCTTCGTGCAGGAAGTGCTTCCTTTATTAGCATTTCAGCTAGAGACTGGGAGTTTTAGCAGGGCACCCTTTGTGCAAGGGCTGCTCGAGAGATTACTGCCTGAATTTCCACATCAGAGCTTCACCAAAACCCCTGGACTCCCCCGTGTCCCCCAGTGTCGTAGGAGCCGCTCACCCTTGAAGACACATCCCTGCAGCTGCGTGGGCACGCTGCCCTCCGATAGCAGAGGGTGCTGGACGACACCGCCATTGCCCCTTCACCTCACCTTTGCCTACAACCTTAAATGAAGGTTCCTCCTCTCCTCCCTTCTTTGTAATCTCAGAGGAAAACTTCCTGCTTCAGCAAGAAGTGCTAGGCTTGTCTGGGCTCCTAAACTCACTTCCAGAGTCCGCAGAGCTGTTAAAAACCATCATTTGCAAAAGAACACTGCCTTGCTACACCACTATTTATCTATATATTTATCTATGTTTGCATTCTTTTCCCAAGTCTTAAGTACAGTTTTCAGATTTAAAGACCATATCTATGTATATATAGTATGTGTGCATGTATATATGTATATATTTCAACTCAGGCAAAGTCCTGCCTCTTCATAATCCCTGCAACTACATTTAATGGGTGCCTTTGTTATTTATTATGCCCTTGCACAGCTACTGCTTATTCATTTACACTCAGCAGAGTTATTCCTCAGAGAGACAGCTGAAAAAAAAAAAACCAAGAATATCAGTGTTTTGATTCATTGATCATATATTTTCTTTTTAAAAAGCTTTTGGAAATCTTAAAAAATAAGATTCATGGTTGTTTTAACTGTAACATACTGCTTACAAAAATGGTGTATTAAAACAAATCACTTAGTATGATTACTCCACTAAAAATCAATATCTTCAGATAATAAGTGGATATGGAGCATACACATGACCACATTTCAACAAACCATATGGCGAATACATTGTTTAACAGTTTTATGCCTCAAACTTTTACTTCAAGATTGTTGGTTCAAATCTAATCAAGGCTATGCTCATTTACTACCTTCTGTCTGCTCAGCGCTTTGCAGCGTATTACTAGGTCCTTAATCTGGTTTTAAGGGGCAGGCTGCAATGTAAATCAAACCACTTAAGCGTTTCCCATGAAACTGTTCCCTAGATGCATATTTTCCGCAGCAATACGGGAGGTTGAACGAGTCAGACAGAACTGCCATGGAAAACAAGGCAAGGACCTGCAAAATCAGAAGCCTCCAAAAAGATGTAGCTCTCCTCAGCTGCAAGAGCAGGGGCCTGAACGGGAGGAAAGCACTCCTCCAGCACAGGATGGGCCAAGAGCCAGCAGGTCCTCAGCCGGAGCTGCTGCCGTGACCTGGAAAGCGGCCGCAGCATATCGAGCACTGCAGGCAGAAACCCTGCAATCGCCTCAGCGCTGCCCCGGCAGAAGTGCTAAATAAAAACCTTCATTGTGTTTGAATGCAATTCCTACCAGAGGCACAGAGCTTGCACCTCGCCACCGGCCGGGCAGAAGCAGCAGTGCAGGAGCTCCGCAGCACCGTCGGGCCCTGCCTGCAAGGGAAAGCAGCCAGCGGGCAGGGAGCCTCCGAGCTCCAGCGGGGCAAGGAAAAGCCACCAGCAGCCACGAAACCTGGCTGAAAACTCTTGCTAATACTGGGTTTGTCATTCAAAGAGAACTTGCTTTCACTAACGTCATGACAGTGACTCAGAAAGAGAACATAAGCCCATTACATGCCTGTCCAGGATGTGGCAGTACCCCTTCTCTGAGCTGGGTGCAGCCTAATGCACAAAAGTATGTTTTTAGGTGACTACTGCCTGTGCTGTGAAGCAATGAGATGTCCTCAAGGTCTGATTTTTGTATTTCTGGAAAAGGGTGAAAGGAAAGGGGCCGAGGGGCATTTCTTGCAGCAATGCAAGAGAACGAACAGGAGAGGACAGAGATGAACTAGTCATGTTCCTATTACTATCCATCACTACTTTTGGGCTGTATCAGAGTCTCATTAACCTGGCTGCTTTCATTGACTGCTTTTCATTGCGGCACCATCCGAGGTACTTAACTATAATAAACAGCAGCACCACAAAACACCAATAAAAATCATTAAAGCGTAAGTCTCGCAATTTAGTACAAAGATTAGCTTCTCCATCCAGATCTACAGATTGCTGATTGCAATTTATTTCTCCCATTTATGGATGTCATATAAACATGTGAGCCGGATTCATTGCTCGGGCCTTCCATCCATCACCAGGGCTGCGAGCCAGTCCCGCTGATGCTCCGAGCGACGAGCACCAGGGACATATGTGATGCTTGGAGTGAGGTTTGAGTCCGAACGAGCACCGTATGCAGCAGCGCTCATCTTCATGGCGATGGCAGCTGCTTTTGGCTTCTGACCTTGGTGCACCCCAAATGCAGCCATCCCCTGGAGCAGCGCAGGGTGAGCTCCTGCTGCTGTCTGCAGTGCCCTGGGGCTGATGTATCACGGAATAGTGGCTTCCCTCCCATGGTCCCAGAAGGAAGCCCTCAGCCCCACCACGAGTGGCTCCTGGCCATGGAACAGGGGTCACTGGGCTACAGACACAGGGTGGGGGGCTAGAGCTCTGCATCGCCTCTGCGTCCAGGGAGAAGAGCCCCTCCAGCCTAAAAACTAGGATGGTATTTCTCAGAGAAGAAACCCAAACTGTAATTATGAAATAAAGGATTGGCTTTTACTGAGTAAATATCAGGTTAGAGCCAGGTGTTACTGAAGCATCAGATGAGAAGTGAAACTCATCAGTGGCAGCGATGAAAGGCAGCTTTAAAAGCACCAGGGGAAAAGGACTGGAAAGGGTTCTCATCTCCACCCTGGCAATTGCTGATAATAAAGTGCTGCTGTTTTCTACCTGGGAAATGAGGTCCCAGAGGTACGAGTCTTTCCATTTTTCAAAGGAGGGTTTGTTCAAATACATAGACAGGAGCATCCCCAGTCATTACCAACTCCTGCTGCTACTGACCCACCACATGGGAAACAGTAACAGCCCTCCTCCAAAACATCCTTTTGTTCTGATTTTAAAGTCGTCTCCATGGTCTTGGAGGGATGAATAAAATGAAACTGAAATCTAAGAGCCACATCTTTGGTTGTCTCCTGAAGAGAAGGATGCAACAGCAAAACTATTTCAACTTCTGTGCTAGATGACCTGAAAAAATGACAGGGCTCTGCTAACAGTTCCGAGCACACAGCTAAATTCAGACACCACTTATTTATTGATGTGTTTGTACAATAGGAGTGGCTGGGAAGGCTGCAGACTCCTAGGTACCTTCTGATGGCACATAATAAGCACAGACAACACAGACCTACAGTGAATAATAGAACAAAAAGCTTCCAGTATCACTGAAAATCAAAGCGCATATGCAATCAGATGCTATCCAGTTAAACCTCCTGGGAAGGGGAGCGAGGGGCATCTTATGAGCCTAGCTCTTGCCAAAGGAGGAGATGGATATTACAGGACAGTTGCATTAAAATCTAAACAGCCAACAACATTAGAGCTTAAAATTATACGTGCTATTTCATCGTATTTCACCACACAAACTATAGGGCATCTGACACAGTGCTATTGATAAGGCCCAGCTAAGGACGAGGCAAGGGGAAGACATCCAAATTGTGGGTACAATCCCAAACCTGCATTCCCAGTACTACGATGATGTAGGGGAAAAAATATCTATTTATGAGGCAATGAAAGGTGCATTAGAAATAACCAAGATGAAGAAACTTCCCGGAGTAACAGAAAGGTAACGAGCCCGCTTTTTCCCAGAGCTGCAGGAAGGATTTCAGCCCCGAGCAGAGCTTCCAGGCACAGCACCTTTGTCCTGTCTGTGCTCAGGATGGCACCTCCTCGGCCCCTTTCCTTTTCCACAGCCGGGGCTCGGCCGGGAACAGCCTCCTGCAGGACTGACCCATTTCTCTGTGGTTTGAGCCCAAGCTGAGCAACAGCCCTGCACAATCTGGGGGTGAGGCCGTGCTGCTGCCCTGCGCCCTGGCAGCGGCACTCGGCCTCATGCAGCCAAGCCAACTGCTGGGCTGTGCTTAAACTAGCAGCACCGCAGGCTTCCCCTGACAACACAGCCCACCAGCTGGCCTTTTCCTTCCAGCAGAGCATCGCTGGCTCACAACAGGCCCCTGCTCCGTCACTTCTTAACGCTGGGGACCACTGAGATCCGACACGTGTCCCTGCAGTCCCCAGACATCGAACCACCCCACGGCGCTCTCCTCATTTTCATGCCTGACCGGCGTCACAGAAGGTCCATGCCAGGACCCCAACCAAGGTGGGCTGCTGCCTTCCACCCTGCCACTATTGACAGACCCTCTGGTTCCTCCAGTTACATTTTCCTTCAGGTATTTTCTTCCTAGCCCCACCAAATGCATTTCTCCCCTGTGGTACCACCCAGGCCTTACTGCTGCTGAAGGTCCTGACATGATGCAGGACAGCCTCCGCCAGCTGTTTCGTGAGGAGCAGGACTCTCCAATGTGGGAATATTTCTGCTCTGTGCCTACAGAAAGTCTTTCCTGCAAGGATCTCAAGCAATTATTAGGAAGAAGGAGCATTTTATACAGGCAGAAAACAGGGCTCTGCTCTGAGGGGACAAGGGGAGGCCCTGGGGGATGCTGAGGGTGGAGCTGGGGAGATGCCACAGTGGGGAATGAGAGGAGAAGGATGGTGCATGCATGATGTGGATGCATGAGAGCAAACATCAGCTTTGTGAGGAGCCCAGCAGCATGCAGAACCTCCCGTAAGGACCAGGAACTGCTTTGCCATCACACCCCATGGGGAGGATCGTGATGGGCACGGCTTTCAGTGCTGCTCAGTGCAACGTCGGCTGGGGCAGTGAGAAGACCAAGGCGATTCGCCCTGTTTGTTTGGATGAGGAATACCAGAAATCTACTTTTTTTTTCTTTTTTTTTTTTTTTTTTCCCCACTGCCAAAAACTTCTCTGACCCTTCAGGACGTGGCCCCTTCAGCAGCATTTGTAATCTTCGGGAGAGCATCGGAGATGAGAAGTGACGCCGCATCATTTAGCTAAAGCGCTCCAGCGACACGGGGCACACGATCGATACACGGAGGCTGAGGCTCCATTACTTATAAGAAGTGCTTCAGAGAGCGCTTTGGAAATGCGAGCCCTCTCCTGAGACCTCTCCTAGATGGTTTCAGATTAATTGTTACAGGTTTGTTGGTTTGTTTTTATGGAGGAAAGGAGATTTGTTTGTGTTTTTTTTTTTTTTTTTCCCAACCCTGGAGTTTTACCATCATCTTTTCTCATTAGGACGGTGGCAAGAGGTCAGTAGAGTCCCCTGCCTGAGAGAGATTTGTCCATAATTTGAAAGGGAAACTTTGGGATGTGCCGTGTTCAGGGTACGTTCCCGAGCTCACCGCTGTTCCTCTGCCTTTCAAAGCAAACTACGGAGCACACAACCACCTCCCTCTGCCAGCCTCCTCCTCAAGCACAAAAGCTTTCTACTAAATATCAAGGCCTAATAGATAGATTTTGGCTCTGCTGTTCTCCAGCCTCAGGATTTCTTGCTAAACGCTCTCCGAACCAGGCTTCTGATGGCATTTTGTTACCAAGGACAGGAACAAAGAGGAGCAGAAACCTCTGCGCCCCAGGCTGCTTTGCTGAGGTTAGTCGTACAGAGAGGGCAGGTCAAGAGCCTGCTCCCCTCCCTCCCCTCCCCTTCTCGTCTCCACTCTCTCTGGTTTTTGGTTTTGTTAATTATTTT
Source organism: Anser brachyrhynchus (assembly GCF_964034855.1). Classification (NCBI taxonomy): domain Eukaryota; kingdom Metazoa; phylum Chordata; class Aves; order Anseriformes; family Anatidae; genus Anser; species Anser brachyrhynchus. The sequence goes on along the minus strand of NC_137720.1, from coordinate 1,968,212 downwards.
GGAATCTAGAGAATAATCTGTTGTCAAATCCCGCAGAACAAATTGAACGTCAGGTTTTCAACCCGCTCTAATAAAGCAGATGGTATCACAAGCCTGTAAATCTCCTCCCAACTTCAATGCATCTAAACGCTGACAGATTATCCATTAATGGGCAGATTAATCCTGAACAACAAAAACAGTGGGAAGGAAAATACATGCTTTTGTCTCCGTAACAGGGAAAATGAACACGCTAATATGTACAACTCACAGGAGAGGTGAAGCTACGTCTGTGATGAGCATGGAGAACAAGCAGCAGAGCTTGGAGGCACCAGGAGGACGTGCACAGCCAAAAAGAACCAACAACACATGCAAACAAGTAAGCACTCCGTCTGGAATGACCATGTGCCAACGGAGAATTCAACGGCAAATCGCATCCCAGGTACCGTATGCTTTGAACTAGATCAAATGCCTGTGGTTTATCAACTAGACTTCTTTCTGGTGTAGAACCTCAGATATTTCTGAAGAGCTGCAGGAGAATCCTGCTCGTGCCTGTTTAAGAGCAGTGGTGAAGGCGCTGCCCACACTTGCCAGGCAGCTGGCTCTGTGCTGCCAGCTAAGAAAGCTTTCAGTCCATTTTCCCACATAGACCAAGTTACCGTTGAGGTTTTCATTACGTCTTTCCCTTTCCTTTCCTGCCCTGGGGCTGGGCATTGGGTTCCTGCAGGGCTCAGGATCCTCTCTGCCCACGCCAGATTTGTCCAGCTCCTCTTTGCAAGTCTCACAGCAGCGAGCGCTCCTTCACCGGCCGCTGTACAGCCAAGTAAAGGATTTTTGGTCTGCGTCAAAAGCGGCGGCCCCTGCCAGCACAGCAGCCCCTTTTCAATGCCATCCCCTCCTCTCCCCGCCGCTGATTTGCTTGGCAGGTGTGAAATATTAATTGCCTCACATGGGAGCTTGGCTCACTGTCTGTCGCATTTGACTGAAATATCATTCTCTGCTGCAAATATAATTACTGGGGGTCTGGGTTTTAAAAATAGCCTCTCGCCTGTCTGTTAATTAGGAGCCATGCTTTGCTACACAACGAGATATTTTGGTTAATTATAAAAGAGAAAAGGACAAATTTGTCACGTCTTTTGTTTTCGTTCCACCGCGTCTCCCGGTGGCAGCGGCGCGGTGACGGACTGCTCAGCCGCCAGCACCAGCTGCTGCCTCCCGCTGGAGGGGCTGCTCCCACCCCCTCGCTGCGCTCAGGATTGAACAAAGGAAGGGAAATTTCTTTTTGTCAAAGCTGAGACCCTCCCGAATCCGAAGCAGTGAGGTGTCGTTGCAAAACCTACTGCTGGAAGTGCTGCCCACAGGTGAGCCGGCACTGGAGCCTCCTTCCCCCCACCATTCCCAAATTCACAACTCCTCTTCAGGTTTGCTAAGCGCTCACAGCAATAGCCATACATCTCTCTGTTTGGTTAAAAAAATAATAATTTTTTAAAAGCCATTTCTTAAGTGCCAGTGCAAATAGAGGAGCATGATGACAAGTTGGGAAATGGCAGCTGGAAGTGCTAACAAACCTCCCCTTGGCCTCACGTGCTAATTAATAATGTGTTAATAAACCTCCAGAAGAATGCAGATCAATAAGGCTGCTGCGTTTCCAAGCCCTGCCTGACGCCCCGCAGCACCGGATCCAACACACCGCTCTGCTGAGCACACTCGCTGGAGCAGGGGGCCCGGCCACAAGCCGACACCCGGCGGTTTTGGGGACACACTTTGCCAGCAGCGCAGGAGCTGGCACAGCCCACAGCACCCACACGGGGCTCCCACCGCCCCCAGGACCACCACCAGCAGCAGGGCACCGCCAGCACAGCAGCGAGGATTTTGGCATGCTGCTCGGAGTCCCCATTGCCACCTCGATAATCGGCTTCGGAGAGAAGAGCGAGACCGACCAGACAAACTGTTCAACCCACGGGGTGATGCTCAGCAGCCTCTGAAGGTGGGGAAGCAATGTTCAGCAAGAGCCGTGGGTGGCTCTTGGCTATATACCTGGGCAGCAGCAGTAAAGAAAATGAAACCTGATTTTTAAAAGGGCAGAGAGGGGAAGCAGGAGCGGAGACAGTGTTTTGTCTTTAGCTGGTGCTGGAATCGCTTGGTGTTCAGATAGGTGCATGAGGGAAACAACCCACTCGGCACGGCGCCACGGATTCCCTCTCCCTTTCACAAATGCAATTTTTATTTCTGGGTCTATAAAGGATCAACAACAATACTTTGCATTAAGATGCATTGATAGAATGTTTTATAATTATTTATGTAATTATCCAGCATTTCAAAGAATGCATGATAACAGCTTAAATTGATGTATTAAAACAGGCATAATAATTACTCCAACAATATTGAATGCTGTTCCGTCAAATAATAATTTCATACATATTAAGAAAGCTTTCAGAAATAGCACCATAATTCAAGATGCTACCAGATTAATGACAATAAAATTCTGTATCCTTCTCCTGAAAAGGGACAGAACTTTGTATATGGAAAATTAAATGTGTATGTCCAGAGCATATATGGATGTATTGTACATCAAAACTGGTAAGAAATGGAGGTGGGAGAGAAATTCTTTAGCCTAGAATAATTGTGCAAGGATTACGCTGTGTAAGGAACTTCTCCAGTTAGCAAAGCAACCAGGAATACAAAAAGCCTCTAAACCAGCAGCCTTGCTGGCACCTTTGTGGCCCAAATCCCATAGCAAGCCACATCCATATTTGTCTTCCCAGACTTAGTTTTAACTCCTACTGGGGGGGAAACAATATTAGTAGCAGTACAAAGAAAATTCAGAGGTGTTCCAACACATTATAAGAAAATCCCACTAACTGAACTGCAGCAAATTTGTGCTTGCCTTCTCCTTTTGCCACTGCTTCAGTAATACTTGGAAGAGTGGCACAAATTTTATAACCTTGTGATGAAGATTAAAAAATAAAGCCCAGTAAAAATCCTTGTGAATTATTGAAACTGTAGCTCATTATAATGGTAGAAGCGAGCCTTTATTTTCAGTAAGTGACATGGGAGCAGAAAAATGGCAGGATAATGATGCTCAGGCAGAACATTTATTTCATTGTGATAGAGAAGCGTAAAGTTTATCACTTTGATTACTATCCTGATTTTTTTTGTGCACCCAGCTTAGACGCCAATAAATCTCTGTGGGGGTTTCTGATGCTCTGTCTCTGCCACTGGGACCAGCTCCCTGCCCAGACACCGAAAGCTGGACCTGACCAGGTGGTGCTTGGTGCTCCAGCACACTGCTGCCGCCTCCGCCCTGCATCATGCGCCTGGTTCTGCCCGACACACCAAATTCGTGCCAGCCTCTACTCCTCAATTAGCAATAGAGAGCTCTGACACAAAGACATTGGGCTTGGACAAAAGGCAAGCTCAGGATTTATGAGGTGAGGTCCCACCACTGGGCAATGCCAAGCTGAGGGAGCGATGCTGTAGATAATTGTCAGACCCAGCTGCCAAGTGCCTGAGGGGAAGCAGGAAGGGGACTTTTTTTTGTGGCCAGCTTTCTTACAGTCAAGGAAAAACACCACCTGCCACAGGCATGATCCTTCCACCTAGACCTCTGATGAGCCACAGGCAATGGCCACAGCCCAGGGGACCCGAGAGGTTTCCACCTGCGGGAGCTGCCAGTCCCGAGCAGGGAGCAGGTTACCTCCTGCAGCAGTGCTGCTTATGCTGGCATTTCCTCTCTCCTTTGGGTATGTTTGCATGACACTTTGCCCACAAAACATGTCAGTATGATGCACGGTGTAAGAGTGACATAACTTCTATCAAGGGGAAATTTAAGGCTTAAGTGCCTTTAAAATGCTGGCATCACTCACCATATGTGCTAGCTCTCTTAGAATATTACACCCATTATATGTAATTCTTTCTCCTCTTGGAGAAATATTAGCATGTACTTTTCTCCCTGTCAATCACTTTTTTGACCTTTGCATCATCAGCTGTCTTTAAGATGGTCACATTTACGCTGATGTCTGTGCCTTTCAGAGCCTCTGCTAATAACACACCATGAAGCCAGTCTCGAAACAGGATTCTTGTACATTTATGCAGCAGGTTCCCTTCGGGGAATTCAAGCTGCTTCAGACTCGGTACTGAGGCTCACATCTCTCAGTAGAGAGAAGTGGCCATCACCAGGGCAGAGGCGAGCTGAACCATCCCTGTGCTCAGCCTGCTCCCTGGGGACCCTCGTGCTCCAGCACACACTTATCCCACCGCCTGCGCAAGTCTCACTCGTGCTGCACCAGCCACCAGTTCTTGCGACGTCCCAGCCATGTTCCCAGCTTGCATTAAACACAGCACGAGCCTTTCACAGAGATGAATTCAAATACTTCTAAAGCCAGTTCACTTATGATCCCTTGCCTCTCCGCATAAAGTTTTGGTGGTGTTTACTGTTTGCCCTGGTGCACAGCTACAAGTCAGACCCCAAGCATCTCGCAAAGACCGGGCATCTCGGGTCCCAGGAGCGAACACAGCACCCTCGATCTCCGTGACTCTTCCAAAGAAAGGAAGGGGAGGGTAGAGAATGCTGCAGTTTTCAGCATTATTCAAGTTAATCATTCTTTTGTCAGACATTCAAGCAAACACACTCATCTATATTCACACAAGCATGAGGAGAGCACGGTCAGATCAAACTTATTTACCTGGAGATGTGGAAGCAGAAGTGTTTGGTTTGCTTGTTTTTCACACAGTCCCTCACATACATCTCCCTTCTCGTGATTTGAGGGGACTGCCAAATTCAGACTATTGTTATTTTTTTAATCTTTGGGATTATCAGGATTAAAGCCGTGGCACGCGGCTCACGCTGCATGAATCCCTGAGCCCACCATTAACATCTCCTTACCCGCACAGAAAGGATGGTGTAAGGATTGCGTTTCATCGTCTGCATGCACGGGGGCAGACACACGGCCAAGGCATAAACCAGCGAAAAGCAGAGCTGGACAAAAGCAAACATCCTGCAGCAAAGTGCTTTAGAAATAGAGGTCCCATTCCACTCCGCAAAACGCTGACCCTGCGCCAGCCGCTGTTTATTTGCCGGGTTCAGCCGGGGAGCGACTGCAGGGCTGCGGGAACCTCCCGGGGGGCCGCGAGGGGGCGGTGGGGAGCAGGAGAAGGAGGAGGAAGAGGAGGAGGAGGAGGAGGAGGAGCAGCAGCAGCAGCAGCCGCCGCCAGGCCGCGCTGCCCCGCGCTCCCCTTGCCCGGTGCCTGCGCTCGCAGCGCTCCCGGGGCTCGGTTCCCTCTGCAAAACGCCCGGGACCCCCCCGGAGCGGCTGAGCCGGGCCCTGGGAACCCCAGAACGGCAGCAAAGAGGCTGGGCAGTTATCACTGCATGCATCGGTTATCCCCGTCATTGCTCCGTGTGCACCAGCGGTACCAGGTGAACCACCCCACAACGCTGCTCCCCATTGCCCGGCCCCTGGGCAGCGCTCCCCAGCGGGGCTGGAGGTGGCCCCACTGAGAAATCCCCGTCCTTGCCCTGAATGGGAGGCTCTGGCAAGAGCTGTTCGGGTTAATAAGGCTCTTTGTGCAGGTGCGTGCGTTGGGTGGCTGCTCTTCTGGGTTGTGATTGCGATAACAGATGCTGGAGGAGAGAAAAGTTTTAATCCTGGACCTCGTCCTGCTCATTACAGCCTCTGCGAGCTGCCACTTGCACCCCAAAGCTGCTGCTTAATGAGCCTCACTCAGCAGCAAGAATCAATTAATACTCAAGCACCTTGGCTCGGTGCTGGTGAATGCAAAGCCACGGAGTTAAAGCAAAAACAAGCAAAAAGCAAAGCCGGTGAACTCCTCCACTGCAGGGCAGCCACAGCAAACCTGGGCTTGAGCTGTGCTCCTCAGCCCCGCCGTGTCCCACACCCTGCTCCTGTCCCGGCCATCTGCAATATTTCAGGTGGCTTATTTGTGAAACACGTGGTGAGAAGGAAATTAAAAGCCCCACTGTATGTAAATGGGAACGCGTGCAAACGCGGCTGCCAAGCTCTGGGGAAGGAGCAGCTGTGATTTGCACAGCCAACCAGAAAATTAAAAAAAAAAAATGTTTTACAAACAGGCAGAGGGCATGTGCCTGCGTGCACACAGGTGTGTGGGGTGGCCTGACTTTGGGCAGGTGGCAAGTCCCCTCCGTCCCTCCCAGGGTGACCCGCGGTGCTTGCCTGTGCTGCAGCAGAGGATCCGCAGCCCCTCAGTGCTCCTGTCCCCTCTGCCAGAGAGCTCTTCTGTCCTGACAGCCAGGAAGGGCGACTGAAGGAGATGTGGCCCATAGCTTTGAGCTGTGGGACAGGGAATGGGGCAGCTGGAGGGCTCCTTCCTTTCTAGGGAGCTGGCTGCAGGTTTAACCCCCTTTAAATGTGAGGAGGTGGCAGGGCTCAGCAGAGATGGGAAAACTCAATCCACCTGAGGTGCATGTGGATGTGTTTTGTCAAGACTCATCCTGCAGCTGGACTGAGTTCTCTGAGGGCTACATAGCTGCAGAGAAGCTCCACTGGTGTCCAGGTGCCCAGGGTCAGGGGCCGTGCTGGAGGCAGCAGCCCATCAGCGCAGGGTGAAGGGAATGGCAGAGAAACGCCTGTGAGCATCGGGCTGCCCGCCAGGCTGCGGCTCTAACGCACGCTCCTGGAGGCTCCCCAGGGAGCTTCTTGCATTCTTCACCCACCAGGACTGCATGTATTTCTTGCTGAGGGTTATAAGAATTCACTTACACTCTAATTTAATGAGGTGTCTTAAATGTGTATGTAATCACAGCATTAAGGTAACAGTCAGTGCATTCAAACTGGTGATTGCAAACTTCTTTTCTGAGCGGGCAGCTTGGCTGCATCCTCATTAATCCAAAAATCATATCCATATTAATCACTCCACAGATTATTACTCAACTCAGTCATTATCAAGCAGCTAATCCTCCAGCCCATGCACGGGGGTATCAGCTCCCCCCCCCAGCCGGCTCCTCGCTGCTCCTCTGCAGATGGAGGAGGACTTTACTCCATTTCAGAGGTGTGGCCTTGGGAGCCAGCTCCTTGCAGAGCCCCCCGTTTGGCAGCTCCGTATCAAAAGGCAGTTGATGTATTGTGTGCCTGAATGACGGCTTTGGCTGATACTTGCAATTAGCACAGTGCTGAGACCACTGTGGATGCCATGCCAGTGCACACCAAGCCCCAGCAGCACCCGGCTGGTCCGGCCCCAGTGGCTCTCATGTGCCAGACAGGGATCTGCAGCAGCGCCGGAGGGTGAGCCAGCTCAGCAGGGGTGGCTTTATCTTCTTGAAGCACCGAGCTCTTTTATATGGCTATGGTGGAAGAGGTGAATCCAGGAGCTGCTGGCTGGGGCGGTAATTTCGGTGCCAGCCTTGCAGCCAGCACAGCGCTGCTGGAGCCACAGGGCCATCCTCCTGCTGCTACCTGTGTTGGCAGGAAGACCAGACCACGAACAAAGCAACCCTTTGATTTATCTCTCAAAGTGGATTTGAGTATTTCTGGGGCTTGATCTCCTTGCTTGCTTTACTTGCTCTGTGTGACTAGCCCTGAGCCACTTCCCTCCTGGGCAGGGTGCTCGCACTCTGACCTGCGCTTCTCAAAGGCTAAAATGTGACCTGCGCGCACATAAAATATGCATGAGGTCTGTGACCTAGTCTATAAACTCTGGTACAGCCTGAGGCAATGCCTTTGTGGTGAGCTCAGAGAGCGTGCACGTTCCCACTGCAGAAATCAAATGAATGCCAAAAGAAAGCTTCAAACCTCGTGCAAGTGCAACTCCCGCCCCGAGATCATCCCGGCACTTCCCTCTGTGAAAGCCGAACACGGCAAAAAAAACTTTCAAGCATTTATATCATCCCCTCAAAGCTCAGTCTAATTGCCATCAAAAGAGAAAATGCCTCCCCTTCTCTGGGCAGCGGCGGTGGCTGGAGCAGAGCGATGAAGGTGGAGGCGCAGGAGGCAGGCGGCCCCGCGCAGCCCCGGGCACCGCAGCGTGGCCGGAGCCGAGCAGCAGGGATGTGGCTAACGAGGGTGGTGGTGCCCGGTGCCTCTCATCCGAGGCACTCTGAATTTAATTAGGTCTCCCAGCACCTGCATACGGGATGGGAAGGGAGCACCGTGATGGTTTTTGGAAAAAGGCAGCAGGTTGCTCACATGGTGAGTCAGCAGCGACGCTGGGGGTGAACCACAAGGAGACTAATTCTCTCCACTGAAGGAGTAAACGGAGGGCGTTTATTGCTTTGAAACACCAGGAGGCTGCAGCATCTCCAGTACCAGTGTCTGTGGGTGTGGAGGTCCTGCTATTGGGCTCTTGGCTCGAGGCAGCAGCTGGCGACGGGTGGCCCTGCCGAGCTGCGGGGACGTGGAGGGGCTGGCGGGGCTCTGCAGCTCGGGGACAAGGCCCCCTTCGGAGGGACAGAGGTGCCTGGGCTGCACGAGGAGCACAGCGAATCCCCACAGCTCTTCCTGAGGTGGAGCGAAGCAAAGCAAGCACGCTGAAAGTGTGATTTCAGGCTGTGTCGATCAGTGCTGGTTTTGTTTTCAATGGGCTGCTAAGCAGAAAACTCATGTTTCACGTTTCGGACTCCCAAGGGAGCCTCCTGCTCCCTTCCCAGCCCTGCTCAGAGACAGAGGTGGTGTGGGATGAGCTGGAAGCAGGACACACACACATCCACATGGACCCGGTGACAGGGCTCCAGAATGTGCCTTGAGGAAGTCTGGATGAAAAGAAAAGAAGAGTTTTACTAGGCAGAGAATGGGATCTGTTTGTAAATCCCCAACCGTTACTCCTGGCGCTCAGTCCTCAGACTAGAAAGCCTGTTTCCAGAAGCGTTAAGGGTGAAATGGCAGTCATAAAACTCCAGTAATCAAATGTGAAAAGAACAGCCCAATTCATTAGTACCTAGACAAGCTGATAGAGACATTCTTAATTATCAAATATTACCAGGGAGTTAATTTTTACCTGAGTTGTTTAAGCCTGGCCATCCTTCTCTTTTCTTAGACATTTTACCATAGGGCAGCATCGAACATTTGTAATTAGATTCATTCGCTGGAGTTAATTACAAAGCAACAATAAAACCCGAGTGCTTTCCATTTTTGTAAGTATTATTTTGAGCTAAAAACAAATCCTTTGTTTTGGCACTGATATTTGTAATTTCAAGCTTTACATGAACCCTGGGATATGAGCAGACACATTCATTCTGCATTACGCTGCACATCCATCTTACACTGCGTGATAAAACAGTCTCATTATTTTATATGCACACGCTTGCACCAACATAGCTCCGTACTGGAGCAGCTCCGTACTGACCCCTCCCAGGACCAGCACTGGTCCCTAAAAACAAGGACTGGCTGAAGTTCTGGACTTGGTATTTGTTGAACACGTTTAACTGTCTGCCACACAGAACTCAAAATAAATTTCCATTACAAATGAGCTAGCCACTTACATGTAACAACACCACGCATGCTTTTTGGAACAAAAAGCAATAGATTTTTGTGGTTTTTATTGTCAGTTTAGGACAACTGTCTGATTATATACAATTACATGTCACCCTCTAGCTAAGCATTCATAGAAGTGAAAAGATGCTGGAATTTAAACAGGTCAAAATTAATGTCACGATTGCATTTGATAATTGAAAGTGTCACCTCCATTAGCTCATTTTGATAACTAGGCTTGAAAAGCCAGCACCGGGGTGTCCAAAATGCTCTCCACTATTTACAGAGAGAGAATGATTTGTAAGCAACAGGCAAATGCTGTACATTTGGAAGGGGACATAGCGGCTGGCCTGGGGCACGCAGCAGGTGAGCACAAAGCTAGGATGGGGACACCAGGGGGACTCGGTCCTGTTTTGCTGCTGTTTCAAAGCCCTGGCTGGTGTTTGTGCCGAGGCAGGTGATGAGTGTCCCCGTTTCAGGCACCTCTCGCAGACGAGCGATGCCAGCGGGTGCCCCTGCTCCGTCCCTGCCATGGCGAGGGGGCCCAGGGCAGCTCCGTGGAGGCTGGGGATGGTCCCAGGCTCTTTGGCTCCGGGAGGAAAACCTGCCAGAAGCAGTAGCTGGGGTCACGGGAGCCTTTGCTGGCCCCAGAGAAGATCCTGGTGCAGGGTCAGGGGGCAGGAGGCAGGATCTGGGCTCCACAGAGGAGGACCGGGGCATCCCAGCCTCACCCCGGCCTCTCAGAGGACCACAAGGCCAGAGGTGCTGCGTCAGCGATGCCTTCATTTGTTTGTGGCTCTTCACTTCTCTACCTCGGACACGGGAAATGATTGAGGGCTCCAAGCCATCTGCGTTTCATATAACCTTTATTAAGCATCACTTGACCTTGTCAGTGCTGATAAAGCCCTGTGAAGTGCATGCCAGATAAAATGTAATTTTAATTGAGTATACTTATTATATTAAGTATATTAACAAAGCACAGATGAATACAAATGACCCCCTGTTCAATGCTTTCGATTCACGTTGGAATTTCTTTCGACTTTGCTGAGCTGAAGGAGTCAATCACCTCTCCAGGGCTTCACGTGGGGTGGAAACGTGCCCTGCTGCCTGCCTCCAACGCCTCTGCCAAAGACCTCAGCATCCCTGGATGCTCACTGCAAAATGTCACACCCCTCTCCTCCAGCCTTTTGGAGAGCTCTGGGAACCTCAGTTCAGTTCATGTTTTCTCCTTGGTATAAATTTAGGCTAACCCAAAGCACAAGTGAAAATCAATCACCTCCTCTTTTATTCTCTGGCTCCAAAAATCATGCAAAAAGTCACCCTGTGGTGGGCCGACACTCAGCACTGCAACAGTTGCAGGACCGCCAGCACGGGATTGATCTGCAGAGCCCAAAATCTGCTGGCTTCAAGCGGGAGAGAGCAGGATGTGGCCCAGCTGCCTTCCTAGGGCTCATGTCAAGCTTTGCTCTTGATCTGAGGGAAATAAGATAAAATGACCCGCCTGAGGAGCAGACTGCCTCGCTGACATATTTGCATTAGCTTCAAATAGGAGAAGCTTCACATCAGCCTGTTAGCACGGCGCTAAAACAAGCGGACTTGGTGTCAAATGGCTGCGTAAAAACTACATCTTGGGGCGGCACTGAACTCCCTGCTGAGATCCACGGCGCGTCGTGCCTTCCCCTTCCGGCTCCGATTTATCCTTTCTAATCCCTAATTTAAAAAGAAAAAGCTAAGATCCTTCAGAAAGAGCACTGAGACCTCTCGTTCCAGATCCCATGTTTCTTTTTTAATGCTTCCTTAAGGGTCTCCATTTTTCTGTCACTTATCATCATCCGGAGTAATTTGGGGCTGTTAGAGAAAGTTCATTGCTGTAATTGCAACCATATTGGTCATTAAAGTTGACAGACAGCTGCTGGAGAAGTCACTTGCTGATTCCTACCACTCAGCAGATGCCTCTCAGCATTTGCTCAAATGTTAGCTTGAATTTATGAAACGGAAGCAAACACATCGTACCTTGAGGACTGATCGTTGCAAGGAGGGGAAAAACGAAGAACTCACCCAGGCCTGTTATTTGTAAGCAGCGCTCGCTCCCGTTACTTCCTGCGGTCCGTCTGGATCCGCAAGCAGAGGTGCTCCTCGGGGGACACCTCAGCCCTTCTGCTGCTCTTTCCGAGATGACGAACGAGCAATTCTCACTGGACCTTTCTGAGCTTGAGGACGTTTAGCAAAGATGCCAAAGCAAAGGACCTGAAAAAGCAGGTCCATCAAAGGACCTGAAAAAGCAGAGGGGGAGCCCCAGCCTCACCTTGCCTGCGCCCCGGGGGGATGGCTCCTCCGACCCTCGGGCATCCACCAGCAGCACCTCGGGGAGCACTGAGCTTTTCAGTTGTTAGGAAGAAATGGTTCCTGCTGCAAAGGCAGAAGTTGCTTTCTGAAGGCTGGAGGCTCGTCCAGCCCTGCCCAGATTTCCAGCTAACCCCTTTTTGGTTGCTGTCATTCAGTAAGCCAATATTTCTCACCGATGTCCTCAGCTTATACACGAAATGCTACCCACCGCGTTAGAAAATAAGGCCCCACTCAGGAGGGTTTTTTTAACCAGTAAACTTTATTTATATATAACAACAGTACAAAGTGAGTCCTTGGCTTGCAAAATAGGAGTGTTTCATATTTACAATAGGTACACAATAATATATTAGAATAATAACAAAACCCCCTTTTTCCTTGGAACATTTTTAAATACTTAAACTTTCTTACATTTTTTTTCCACAACACTTGTAAAAACAACAACAAAGAAAAAACAGACAATCATCTTAAAAAAAAATATAATACAGAACTCCAGTGTGTCAAGTATAATGGGGAGGGGAGGAGCCAGAGAACAATACGGTGGAATGGGTACGGACACGAATCCATTTTTTATTCCTGCCAATACACAACCCCCTAGAACTGGCATTAATTTTAAGGAGTGGGGCAGAAAAAATAAGGATCTGTTGCACGACTGATACCTCTACATTCTGTGACACCACGGGGCCTCATTTTGGGGAACATCCCAGAAGTTTTAGTACCTGTGTTTTCCCTCCTGCTTCCCACCGCTTCTCGTACAAGCCCCGAGGTGCCGTCAGCACAAACTCATCGACACGAGAGGGATGTTTTGCTGCAGCACCTCCTGCAGCAAGGAAGAGACAGAGCAAAGCCAGCCGAGCACTTGGGTTTGTTCCGCCGGCTCCTCTTCCAGGCGCCTCTCTGCTGTCCCGTCGCGAGATGGAGAGGTCTGGCGTGGGAGCTGCTGCACAAACTTCCAAGCTTATCAAAATGGAGGCATTAAAAATCTCAAAGGAAAGGCCATAAGGATTTTGTGTTTGAGTTGGCAGCCTCAGGAGGCCCAGAGAGTTTGGGGTACTGTCCATGAGACTGATGGTCCCTGCAGATCTTCTGAGCACGTTCTTGCTGCAGGGATGTACATGTTGTCACTCATATTCCACTTTCACAAAGGAAGAAGGGGATAACATGGGGGCACATGGGGACAGGAAAGAACGAGCACACAGAACACGGCCACAACCCTTCTGCTGCGTTTGAGCCGAGCCACCTGGGCTGCTCCTGGAGCAACCACGGCACCCGCAGCCGCCGGTCCCTGCCACCCCGTGCCACCCCGTGCCACCAGGCTGTCCCCAGTGGCTGCTGACCCCACATCCCCATCCCGATGCGGCTCCGCAGCTGGAGCATTGCCCTTCTCACCTAGAACATGAGCACCAGGCACATCCATGTGCTTCGAGCAGAGACTTCCAGGAGGAGAACATCGGGTCAAGGACTTCCCTCCTCTTCCCCCATAAAACCAATCTGACCGACCTATGTGTAAACCACACATTCAGGGTTGCTCAGCCCAGCAGATCCTGAACAGCATCTTTTTTTGCAGTGCACACCCGCACCTTTTCCTCCGATTATTTCCCCACTGAATGTCTAATTAAATAAAAAAAAACATCCTGTCCATGCGGGTGCTGGGTGGCCTGGAAGCTGTCAGCAGCCCTTCGCCTCCGGCCTCCAGCCTGCTGGTCCTGGTGGCCTCGGCCAAAGGCTGGGTGGAGCTGGGGGCGACGGGGGGGGGGTTCACTGAAGACACATTTCACGACACAGACCGGACGGCTCACCTAGCTCTACCTAGCACGCAACTATATACAAGGTCGCAGTTCCCTGCGTTATTGGCTTGTGGTTTACGGTACAAATGTAATTCTGAAACAGGATGGCTGAAGCTTTGTGGCATGGTAATGTGCCTTTGATGTCAGTTATTTAGCCTTCTCTGAACGTTTTTTCCTTCTCGCCAGGGTACAGTCACTCCCGACTTTGCCCTGATGTCTCAGCTTACTCACTTCAGGCTCTTCGCGTCTTGTTCAGGCTGGTGAGCTGAGTCCCCGTGGCAGGTGAGCTCTGACAGTGCTGGGAATGGGGTGGAGAGAAGCCAGCAGCAGGTGGGGACGTGGCCGGGCTGCTGCCAGGAGAGGCCCAGGAGCATCCCACGCTGCCCGAGGCGCTCCTCGTCCCCGCTGCCTGCCCGCCACTGCTGGAAGCCAGACCTCGTCCGTCCATCTGTCTGGCCACGGGAGGAAGGACGCGCTCCGAGCCTTCGGGCACAGGCACAAGGGACTTGCACCGAGGTGCTCAGAGCCAGCATCGCGCAGGAACACAACCCGAGAGCATTAAGTCCTCTTGCTTTTTCCCTCCAACTGAAGCGTAGGTATATCATGGCATTTTTGGTGAAGTCTGTTTAAAGGTAGGGTAGTTAGCCTACGTGGGGGTGGGCCGTTAGGATTTTAAGACAGTGTGTTGAAGGCACTGCTGTGATGAAGGTCTCTGTGGCCACCACGTCGAGCGGTCGCACTCGCCATCCCCGGGTGTCCCAGCACCGCGAGCATAGGAGGGCACGGCCACGCTCTGTGTCCATCCCACTCCTCGGTGCTGGCTCCTGCAGGTCTTCGTGAGACTATGGGCCAGTCCAAGCTGGAGCTGGCAGAGCTGGCTCCTCTCTGTGCTTCTCTCTCCTTTAAACATAAATTCACCCTTTATGGCAAAGCACGAGCCACTTGGTGTCCGCGTCCTCTGTACTTCGGTGGCCGCAGTGTCGTGGTGCTCCACAGCGGGGCTCATGCAGAGACAAGATTGCCTAGAAGTTAGACTCTTGTATGTGGGTTTTTAATAAAGGCTTTCAAGGTGGAGAAGCGTTTGATTAGCACCTTGCTCCCCCTTGGAGTGGGTGCTTTGATAGCTTATGAGCAGAAGATTAAATGGAATTATTTAAGCAGTGACACCAGACAGAGAGATTCCAGAAAGTGACGTCTCCCACTTTGATGTCAAAATACCTGAAACGAAGTGAGCTGGAGAATCGCAACACCAATCGGCCTTGCAGGAGGAAGGGGGCAGTGAGAGGGAGGTGAAATCATTTCATCTAAGGCAGTCATTGCCCCCTCCTGACCAAAACTCGAGTCCAGTATGCTGCAAGCGTGGCAAAAACGCCATTCTGAGCTTCTGAGCTTCCTCCTCCCAAAGGAGTAACTGGAAAGTCGGATGCAAGCAGGGCAATAGATCACAAGCACTTTGCCCCAAGGGGATATGTTGCTTCATTCCATGTAATTGCCTGTAAAGATCCATAATTCATGTCAACCACCACAAGTAGATGCTTGGTAGATTATTTATAGGCCACCCCTTCAAGTCAGCACCATGCCGTTCCCTACGCCATCCTTCTGAGCCTTTTTAGGTGATGGAAGAAGAGATGTTTCTGCTGCTTCCCTTGGAAGCCAGTCAAAACTCAATAGCCTACTGTTTTGCAAAGTGCTCCTGTTGGTTTCCCTTTCCTCCTCTGTTTAACTTCCTTCAACAACACAGAAAATAAACTTAATTGTCCACCTCCCTCCTTGGCGCTCACATGTATTCATGGAATACAGACCTCTTTTTAGCCAGCTCGGGCGCGGTTGATTCTTTTGATCCTTGCTCACACATCAGCCCGTCCGGGCTCTGCAGTTACTTTTACTTTTCCCCCTCACCTTCACCTTCCAGCACAACCCCAGGTGTGCCCGCCCTGCACCTTGAGCAGGGCCCTGCACGCAGCGGTCGCGCTGCTCATGGGCAGCCTGGCTGGGAGGCAAAAACCCCGCAAGTAGAAGAGAAGAACACAAAAATACCCCGAGGGCCTGGCTCGGGCTGTCCGGCCAGAACACATACTGGCATTCAGGCGATGGAAAAGCAGGTCTTTGCTTTGGGCAGTATTCATATTTTGTGAATCCTGTGGAAATAACTACTCAGATTAGCAGACGTGTTTGGAAACCGTTTTGAGTGCTCTCTTTGGGCTTCGGAGTACCATAAGAATTTGGTGAACAATCTGAATATGAATACTCAAAACAAGGACCACAACTAGAATATCTATCGTATATATCTGTAAAATCACCCACGGAAACCTCATGCCGGATCTCTGTCAATAACAATAAGAGAAACCTGTGAAAAACTCAAACCTCCTGGAGGATTTCGTAATAGCTGCAGCTCCACAATGATGGTGTGTGCAGCTGGGCTCGGGCTGCCAGGCGTTAATGGGACAACCTGGGCATTTCCTCCTTTTCTGCCTCTGGAGCTAGGTTCCCTGTGCAGCAGAGCGATCCCTGGGAAGGGAATTCTCCCTGTGACAGGCAGTCTGCAGCCTGCTCTGTCTCCTACGGTCTGTGCCAGCTCTTTCCCTGTCTCAGTAAACCAGAGCCCTCCAGTCACACAGCTGAGTCTGTTGTAAATGTCAGGAGCTTATTGCACGAGGCTGATCGTTAGTACTTCTCCCGCACTGGTAATAGGGCCCAGAGAAACTCACAGAAGTGGATTACCAGAAAAAAAAAAGTGGGCTTGGCATGGCTTTCAGTGAAAGGTAATTGCAACAGCAAGTTTCCTGAGACATCTCGATGCTCTTCACTGTGCTGGCTCCCCTTGGGACCACACTCCTGGTGCTCTCCTGGCTCCTTGAGCAGCCGTGGGGAAGGAGGGGCGCCTAAAAAATTGGTTTTCCTTCACTGCACGCGGGCTGCAGACTGAGGTCTGGGCTGGGACTGGCCAGCGGGCGCCTTGGCCATCCCACCGGGTGGCCAAGAGGTCCTGCTCCCTTGGCACCGAGTTCCCATCCCCTCACAGCCCAGATATCCCATCATCTGGCAACCAGGACCAACGGTCCTGGTGCTGAGCGGAGCCCAGGAGCAGCTTTGCTGCCCAGGTCCCACAGTCAATGCCTCCATCTGCATCGTGTCTAATGGCCCTGTCCTCCCTGCTGCAGCCTTCGCAAACATCAATATTTATTACAGAGAGAAATATTTACAGCGTTCCTTCCCCTCCTGGCACTCTACAAAGGGACACATAGGCTTTGGTGTCTTTGAAAGAAATAACACTCAGAGACATCTGCCTGTCACTGGCCACAGGAACACGTGCCAGCAGGCCAGCTAGGAACTGAAGATAACAACGAGACGCTCGGACAGACACACAGACAGCAGCGCTAGCTGGCACTTGCAGTGCTGGTTATGGTTTTCCCTTGCCTAGAGCAAAGATTTCTTTCCCCTCCCTCATGGAAATGAAAGTCCTGGCCCGCGGGCGACATCGCGTGCACTGAGACCGAGGAACTCGGCCGGAGCCTGCGCTGCTCTGTGAGTCAAACAGGAGAACAATAAATACGCCACCTCGCTACCTCTAGCCTCTTCAAGTATCGCTCACTGTAAACATCAGGTTCGTGGTTGTTTTACTGCAAGAAGTCGGGGCGGCTGCCACCAGGCTGCACGGGCAGCCCCGATCCATCCTCGCCGCCGGAGCACCGCCACGCCGGGGATGGGAAAGGGGAAAGCACTTACGTCACGTCCCTCCTCATTCAACAGCAAATGGGATTTAAAAAATATATATATATATATTGACACTATATAAATACATAGATAAAGCTGGATTTCAAGACAGGTTGGATGATTGGGTAGATTTGCAATTCATGTAAAGTTCCTTCTAGTGCCTATAGGTTACTCAGCCACTGAACCGTTTCTGGCTAAATTGTTATTTCACTTGTGTAGAAAGGTGTGGTGCAAACTTGTGCTCATATTTTTTTTTATAAGATCCCAAAAGAAGAAGATTTCAGTTTTCCAGACTTTCCGATTGGTGTAAGAGTCCCTCCGCAGAACGCCTGAGCCTCATCCTTGGGGGTCGGGCGAGGACAGGATTCAGGACTGAACCTTGCTGCCAGGATAATCTCTGTGGCCTCTGTGGTTTTTGCCCTGTTCCTTTTTCCTTTTTTTCTTCTTTTTCTTTCTTTTTTTTTTCTTTATTTTCTAAAAAAAAAAAAATTAAATAAAGTTTTATTTCCTAATATACATCAAATGATTCTCATGCAAAGCAGCAGTCATGGAGACGTCCAGACTTTCCAGGTTCCTTCTTTCCATGAATAATGGAAAAAATAATCCATCTTGATTTGACTTTGATTGAGATGCTTTGTCTTTTTTATCTTTCTGCCTTTTTGAACCGGATCCTACGTGATTTTGAATGCAGTCAGTCCTTGGGCCAGTCTCTGCTCTCTCTGGATGAGCCTTGGTATTTACGTGTGCCTTTCTTGCTTGTTCTCCCTCTCGAGCCCCGAGCGTCCGTGCAGTACTCTTGCCCCTTGCTGTCTGTGAGCATCGCAGCCTTTCTTCAGCTCTCAATAGACATGGCACCGATAAGTTGCTCTACTTTGTATGCCAGACGCTGCCTACGTGCCTGCTCATCTTGTTCCAAAGCTCCAATGAGCTGGTACAGGGAAAAAAAAAGGAGAAAACAGAAAGAAGTCAGTGTGAGGGAGAAGGGGTGGACAGGGGTGGGTGGCAGCAAGATGCGAGCAACTCGAAATGCGGGTGTGTGTTTCAAGGGACAGACAGAAAGCCAGTGAAAAACACGGGATAAATCAGGTCTGGGGATAGCCTGGGAACATTTCTGGGATGCATGCACAGCACGGCCACCAAAATGCGCGGTATTTCCCCAGGAGCAGCTGGCAGTGACAGAGCAATACAGACAATGCTTTCTCATGACACAAAGTGCTGAGGTTTTCCAGTGACAATAAATCCCTTCCCTCAGTTTTGCCCCAGTAAAGAACCTGGAATAACAAATGGCAAAGCAACGCAATGAGTGCTTCCACTCCGCACAGCCGTGCTCGTTCATTTGCTGGCCAGCTCGGAGCATGCAACCAGCACCACACAGTCAGTCCCGCTGTTGTACCTTGAGCTCCGCATCTCTTGTCTCATTTAGCATGAAAGTTATCAGATTTTAAACCCTAATCGGAAAATAGCTGTGGCATTGTATCACAAATGCATACATGCAATTAAATTACAAAACCCTTCCTTTTAACGGACATAATTGCAAAATAGGTTTTTCTTACACTGAAATGAAGGGGTGGAACAGATGGCGAGAATTTGGTTTCAAGTGATGCATTCATTAAAGGCACTCAGGCTGCCAGGGAATCTTTGCTAATAGGAGCCTGCACCACTGCACCAGGGGATTTGTACTGTGCTGTTCCCAAAAACCAGGGATGTTTCTGGGGGGGGTCACTGGGCCATGATGATTTTCCACTGCATTTAGGAGCGAGCTGCACTCGGCGTGTGCTGAGGCTGAGGAATTCAGCTGCTCACACAGTGTTTGAGCTCTCAGCTCTCCTGGGAAGCACCCTACAGAGCAGGACCTGAACCTGGCTGTGCAGGATCAGAGCAGATGCAGGCAGCAGCAGCACAAGAAGCGGCCGTGCTGCACCAAGGGTGATCTGGGGCAAAGCAGGAGCTGTGCTCCACGCGTGGAGGTGGCCAGCAAGGGGACCGGCACGGCGCTGCCCGCGGGCACCCACCTCCTCGCTGTACTTGCTGACGTAGGAGTAGATCTCGTTGAGCGCGCTCAGCATGTTGAACTCGGCGGAGTGCAGGCGCGACTGCTCGGCGAGGTAGGCGTTCATGTCCTGGTCGCTGATGGCCGGCAGCTTGGCGATGTCTGCGTAATACCTGCGGGGGCGAAAGGCGAGGGGCCGGTAAGGAACACAGAGGGTTAAAATGCCCCTCTTCACCTTGAGACTCAGACTGTGGGGAAGGGGATGTCAGTTTGCTTTACGCCTACATCTAGCAAAATGGGATCCTGGGCTGTGGCTGAGCACCGAAAATAAGAGCAGCAATGCTAGGAGCCGTGCCACCGGCTCGCTGCAGGAACCACTGGTGCTGCAGCACTTGCCATCGAGAGCAGAGGCAGCCTGCAGGTCCTGGGGCAGGAGCTCAGCAGGACCACACCACCACTGACCTCTCCACCCAGCTCTTGTAGCTGGGGATGTCCTTGGCGTACAGCAGCTTGTTGGAGGGGGAGTCCTTGCCCAGGCGGTGCTCGGAGGTGGAGCAGGAGTCCATGAAGGTCTGAGCCACGACGGAGAGGCAGGCGTCCGTGATGCTGCCCTTGTGGATGTCAAACACGAACTGGGGGTTTTTGATGACGTTCACCCAGAACCGCAGAGGGAGGCTGCGGGGAAATCAAGAAACAAAACCGAATGTTAAAGCGAAGGCTGGGAACGGGCCCTTCCTGTGCTGGGACAGGTTCCTGCTGCGTGCCCCACGTCTGATCCTGCAGCAGCAAGGTGAAGAAGGCGAGAGCTGAGCAAGCAGTGGGTGCTGAGGGTGCAATGCCTGCATCAGGGCTGGGCTGAGCAGCTCCAGAGGTGCTGGGCTGAGCAGCTCCACAAGGGCTCGCTGGAGGGGGTGGCCCTGGTACGGGGCATCTCCGCGTCCCCGTGCCCCCCAGCCGCTGCCCAGCAGCTCGCCGTCCATCCCCTGAGAGCAGGGCAGCAGGTATCAGAGGCTCCGTCCCCAAATCCCAAGGCCTTTGCAATCAAAGGGGAATTATTATTCCTTTTTTCTTTGGCTGTATAGCAGGATCAAACAACCAGCTGCTGCTTTCTATTACCTTTCAAGTCTCGGCTCCCTCCATCCAGCTTGCTGCACCGAAGGCTTCAGCATTAACTCTTGCTGCGCTGCAGGCCAGCAGCTGCATCCCCTGCAATGCCAGCTCCTGACCCCCATTGCACCAGCTCTGCCTTACAAACTGCAATTTGCTTTGACCTGCTCCAGCAGCCTAAGCCTCTCCCAACTCTCCAGTGAAATTCCCTTTCTGGGAATGCCGCGTGCCCCATTCCCCGTACAGCCCCAGGGCTGCCAGGGTGCGGCCCTGCGTGCTGCAGCATCCTCTGGAGGATTGGAGCCCCCGCATCACTGCTTGGCCTTAACCTGCCCCGGGTGCCCCCAGCACCACAAGCAGCATCCAGCCTGCGGAGGGCATGGTGAGAGCCGAGCAGAGTGCCCAGCACAACCACTAGCTCGCAGACCGAATTTTCCCCCTGCTCCTGTGCCCCCGTGCAGAGGAAGGACCGGGGTTTGTGCAGCCCAATGGCCCTGGCACAGGAAACTCCGCCGCTTTCTTTTTTACTGCTTTAAGAAGTCTCATCTCTACTTGTGATTCAAGCGTTTTTATCCTAATAACTCCTTCTTCTAAGGCTTTCAATAAATTGTTTTCAGCTTCCCACTGCCTTAGCGGGGAATCCAGCTTTTGCAGACGTGGTGATTAGAGGCTTTTAAAACCACGCGGGACTTGGGGGAAAATACAAAATCTTCAGGGAGCAGCCATTTGTTGTGCTTTTTTTCCTCCCTCTCGCAGAGGTAAATTTCTAACCCACAGAGCTTTTAATCCTAAAATAACGGCAGAGGCAGAGATGTAATAGCTCCATTGTTTGGAGAAGGCTGAGCCCTCGCTGCTGTCGGCAGGGGCTGCGTGTGGGGCTGACCCCCTCCTGCCCCCTGCTCCTGCCCCCTGCTCCTGCAGCTGCCCCAAGCTGGGGCAGGGACCCCCAGAGCCCCCTTGCAGGCCGGCTCTGCACACCCCACCATCACCAACGTCATCGGTACGGGCAGACCTGACCTGTGCAGCAGGCTTGGAGACGGTCTCGGGGTTTAGCACAGCACTGGGGTTTCCACCTGTGTGTGCACGGGGTGGGGGCAGGATCCTGGATCAACACCCACTGCCCCATCAGCATGGGGCACCGGCGCAGCAGAGCGGGGCGAAGCGTGAGCATGGCTCCGTGCTACATTCCACGTCCTGGGGCTATGGAGCTGGGTTGCCCCCAGCCCTTCCTGCAGCTCTCCCCCATCTCTGATTTTTTTCCCCAGCTCCAGCCGCCCTTCCGCCCCCTCTCCATTCTCACCAGTTGCTCTTCCACGTGTGCCGCACATCTGTGTCGTGGATGCCGTGCTTATCTGCTTGCTCATCCAGGAAATCGAACATGTACTTGATGGCCAGCGGGAGCGCGCTGCCGCGGTGCACGGTGCTGAACAGCGTCTCAAACAAGTCGTCCACAAATTTCTGCAGCGTACCCTAAAGGGAGCAGCAGCCAGCAAGGTGAAGGAGGGATGGAGGTACACGTGCGCTCTGCACAGCCCCACGAAGTGCAGCCACAGATCCCAGGTCCCGCAGGAACAAGCAAGGTCAGGAGCTTTGCAAACACTGCCCGTGCTGCAGGAGGACTGGGGGCTGCAGCTACCCAGGGCTGTGCTTCCTCTCTATTTCTAGCAGAAAACAATTCCTTTGCTTTCAAACTCATATCTATGTCATCCACAGTGATGAACATAATGAAATGAAGGAAAATTATTGCAAAAAAACCCCAAACAGTTAAGTATCTACAGGTACTGCTGTCCATAAAACCCTTCATGTTTTAATACCATATAGAAGAAGGAACTATGCAGCAATCATGGTGAGCATGAGTCTATTTCTGTTGCTGCTCCAGGAGCCACCCAACCCCTGGGGCATTACAGGGACAGTCCCCACCTTGGTGCTGAGCATCACTAGTGACTGCACAGCACCCTCACAAGGGCCTGGACAGACCTGCCCGTGTGTTTCCCAAGCAAATTTAGCACACGGCAGTTACCTTAGTAGCTAGTAGCCTGGTCAGGTAGATCTCAGACACCATCTTGCTGCCCCGGTCCCCTTCCTTCTGGTCTCCATGGTCGTGGTTTTTGACCAAATGCCAGACTTTGACGCCGCTCTCCAGGTCCGGGGTGATCATGGGGGCCCGGGAGCGCAGGCTGTCGGGGCTGCCGGTGTACCTGAAGGTGGAGTCTGAGCAGTGGGAGGAGAGGTCAGCCACATTCAGAGAACGTCTCCTTTCATTTCCCTGCCTCGTCTCGGTGATGCCACTGTGCTCGTTCATGCCCAAATCATCTGCTCTGATTTTTTTGCAGGGCAGTGGAACGCAACACCACACAGACACCCACAAAATGGAAGCGTGTGCCGAAACAGACCGCGTACTTAGAAATGATACACCTTGGTCTTCACCCAACACAGAGCCCCCAGCCTCGAGCCTTTCCCTTTTTGCACTCAGATGGGGGACCTCTCCCTCTTCATTCACACCCTTCACTTACATGACCGCGGCACAACAGGTCCCTGCAGGACACCTCTGTGCGCCCCAGCTCACGCACATCAACCCTGTGCCCCAACACCTGCACCATCCCGGTCCCTGTACCAGTGTACGTAAATAATAACAAGCTGCCAGCCCTGCTGCCCAGCGGGCAAAAGGAGCTCCAAGTGCAGGAGCCAAAGGGTTCTTCCAATTGCACAGACACCATGTGGGGACACGAGATATATTTAACTTCCCAAGCAACGCGTGCCCTGGATCCCATCCACGGCCTCTTCAAGCCAAAACATGGCTCAGAGAAGCCAACACCTAGCGTGCCTTGCTCATTTTCTTCCCCTCACTACGTTTCTTTGTTCTCCAGGAACCTCATGTGTTTTCTCAAAATTAGCCTTCCGATTCGCTTCTCACCCTTCTCAGCAAGAGGAAGGAGATCAATCATAAATCAGCCGAGGGAAGTACGCAAGTCGTTACAAAACTAGCTAGATTTTCATCCCTGATTAGGGCTTAGATAAATGAGTACTCCAACTGATATAATTAAGGAGACAGACAGGGGGATGGCTAGGAAAGCATCTACTAATTCTATTTTTAAGCATAGCTCTGTACTGATATATCATGGGGAAAGTAAATAAGTATCTCATTGAAATTCTGTCGGCACAATTAAAAGTATTAATCTTAACGTGAGCCATGATTCATACTGGTGGTTCGCAAAGGCTTTTGCATCTGGCATAGATCAATGAGCACTGAAGACCCCTCTTGTGTCGCCTGGGCTCGGCTTTTCCTTCACCTGAAGGGCAGAGGCACAGCAAGAAATGCCTTTTCTCCCATCCACTGAGCCCGGCGTGGCTTTTACCTAAGGAATCCTGCCACAAGGAGGGCTCCTTGGGAAGAATTGCTTTGGGAGCTACGAGCAAGAGGAGAGGGGTCTGTCAGGAGCCCTCTCGTCTGTAAAACACTCCGTACAACGGAAGATAATGAAAGATCAGTGCACTAGAGATTTTGCCACTGCTGCCTTTTATGGAAGTATATGATTACTCTGATTGTGGATTTAGTGCTATAAATGCACACCTGGCACCTAACGGGCTCATTTATTCAGGCTGGGGAGCCTTTAGGGACCATCTGCAAAGTGCCTAGCGGTGCTATTATGCAAATACCGAATTCCCAGGTGTGTGAATCCTGGCACGCCGAGTTAAGAGCGCTGTTACCCGTTTTTGACCCATTAGCTAAGAATCCAGGATCCTCCACTTAGAGGAGAAACGGATGAAGGAGTTGGGTTGTTCTCGTGCAGCCCTGCTCCCATGGGGTGCACACGGCTGCTTTCCTGCAGCAGCAGCCAGGAGGTGCCTTGCAGCACCTGGCCCCGCCGAGCCAAAAGCCTTTCCCTGGCCCTTTCCAGACCCCCATTCCCAAAGGCTGCTCACGCGGTGCATGGCATTTCCTCTTCCCACCTCTCAGGTCTTTTTGCTGTTCAGCTCACAGATGCAAAAGCCTTTGCAAAAAATCAGTAGCCAAGCACCCTTTTCTGTTTGGTACGTGAACGTAATGTCATTTTAGACAACGTGCCGTGGTCATCTGGTGGAAGCTGCTGCTTTTTTCCACCTAATTCCCTTCAGGTGCTGCCCTCCTACAACAAAGGCAGCTTCAGTCCCAGCTCACCCAGATACATCCTCAATCAGGACACGAGCTGGCGCCACGGCTTTCAGTGGCAGAGCAGCATCCGGCCGCCTCCTGCGAGTCTTCACCCCCCAGCACGCGGCTGCTTCTTACCGTATCTGCTAATGGACGTGCGGGATATACTGGCAGAGGCAGGAATGTTGTACGAGGAGGTCTGCTTGGGAACAAGAGCCACGACCGAGCGGTCCGATACCTGGGGAGGAGACAGAGGGGGAGACATCAGCAAGAGCTGCTTTCTGCACTGGGTGCTTATCTGCAAATGCAGCCAAGAGAAATCCTCAGGGCCCAAGCTTGGCAAGGAGCCGATGACCTGGTGCTTGGGTCCTCGGTCAGGGGGAAGAGCCCTTGGCCTTCCCAAGGGGAGAGGTGCTCCTCACCCAGCCGAGCTCTGCGCTGGGTCAGGAGCAGCTTAATGGCAAGGGACTGAAGGAAAGGAGTGTAAATCAAAAGACATATTGAAGATGGTTTGGGTTGCTCTGATTTAAGATTACATTTTATCCAATAAAAATGAGAATCTCAAGAATTGTTGTGATCCAATTAAAGTAACAATGCAGAGGGAATAAAACAGCTATAATAACGTTATGGGCCATAAAACATTCCTATTAAACCATTTTTTATTTTAACAATTTTTATGAACTTTAAAAGTTTGATTTACAGCCTGGCACGTCATAAAGCCATCTTTCAAGGGTATTAAATTGTCTGTCCCTCTGCTGCACCAGAGAAGGAATTAAATGCTGGGAAGTCAAACTATAAATGAACATTAGTGCTAACAAGGTTTTGTTATAGCAGACTTTAGTAGCCATGTTTAATTTTACCCTCCCTATAAATCTAATAGGCACTGGATGTTTTTTAGCTTATTTATGATAATTAGGGATCCACAGGTTGCCAGGGGCCTTTTGGCTGTGACCTCTGTGCTGCGGTGTCCCGAGGGGACAGGAGCTGCTGGGGGGCTGCGACCCGCATCCAGCACCTCCCTCAGCACCAGCACACACAGCACGGAGCCGCACAGGCAGCTCGCTCCCTTCCAGGCTCTGCGGTCCGCTAAGATGAAAGGTTTCATGCAAATGTGAGTTGTTATTATTGCTAGCGATAGTCGAAATAATAGCACTTGTGTTTCACAGCACAAAAGTGAGATATTCCGAAGCAAAACACTTCAAACACCTCTGTTATTTCCTCCTCTGCTCCTGCCTCACTTCATCCAATTTATTAAGTCAATGGAAGAAGCGATCAGTGGTGATATTATTTTCCTAGGCTGTTATTAGCTGCCACTTCAGCTCAGTTTCACGACGGGCGAAGCTGAGCGCTGGCGCTGGGTTCTGCAGCTTCACCGGAGCCACACAGACCTGGGCGAGAGGCGTTAGAAACTGCTCACACACCAAGAGCTCTCACTCTCTAAATTTTGGGTCGAACAGCTCTCGTCAGCTAAAAAGTACCAGCGTACAAATTAGCATCAGATGTAAGATGCATTCCTTCCCCATCTCACTCTGCTGTTGCCACACTTCCGTAATGCCCAGGAGACGCTTGAGAAGCTGGCTGGCTGGTTTACAACTTTATAAATATTCTGATTCTTCTACCAGCTGGAAAAGCGCTGCACAAAACACCTTAAAGAGAAAAAAAAATGAAAACGGGGCCGGGGGGAGCCGCGGTCTGGCAGCGCCGACACCTCCCCGTGACCTGGGCCAGCGAGGACACAGCCCGAGCAGCTCCATGGCCGCCGCCAGATCCTGGCTCTCGTTTTCTGCACAAATCTTCCCTCTCTGCTTTTAATTTTTCATTTAAAATAGTTTTCTAATCTCTCAGCCCTTCCAGGCTCCCAGTGGCTGACAGGTATTCATGCTCTGCTGCCTCCCAGTTAACCCTGCACGAGCCGCTGTAAATCATTTGATATTGAATTCAGTGCCTCGTTTTCCCCGAGTAAAGCCACGCGGGGTGAGACTCTCCCGTGGAGTTTAATAGGCATGAAACCGAAAGGACACCACACAAATGTAACGCAATTCCTTACAACTTGGTTTAAAAGCTCCAGAGACTTTAACAAAGCATTACAGCTATTTAACCTATACTTCTATTTTAAAAATGAAGAAATAAGCAGCAGGCATGCAGTTCTCCATATAATTCTCTAACGTGGTTCAAAAACATTACAGAAAGGTGAATATTTCCTTTTAAATCTAACTTGGCTTTTGACAAGGTTTACAATGAAAAATACATTTTATCCACTGTTGCAGACATATACTGTATTTATTCTGTATTTTTATCATCCTAAACATGTTCAAAACAAAATAGTGTCAAAATCTGACAGGCAGGTGTGGGGCTGCATAACTGCCCCGGCCCTGGCAGAGCATGGCAAGCAGGAGGAAGGCTGCTTGGTGCTTGGCAGGGCAGGGCATGGTGCTGAGCCCCGAGGAGCTGCAGGACTCAGCACAGCAGCAGGATGGTGGGGACCGGGCGCTGCTGGTCCTTGCTTCAGCGTTTGCTCCGAGGCAGCAGTGCCTCCCCAAAATGCACATGGTTTTATCGGAGGAAATCATGTGCTGGGCATCTCCAGTGACTGTGTGCAAATCCACAGAGATCGCTTAAATCGGCAGATAAAGGTGAGTGACAAAGAGAAAGACACCCGGCTGAAAATAAGGACGGCTCTGAATGAGAGGGGGAGGTAGCTTTACAGAGCTAGATCTTATATTTATAGAAATCCAGAAATCATCTCGCCAGTCCTCCACAAGCTGGAGGAAATCTACACTTCATGTTTACGGCTGAACCACAGATGTTTCATACGGATGGTTTCCCTTCCCTGCCTTCCTGCAGATCGCAGAATTCCCCCCCTGCTCCTTTGCCAGGCACTTCCTCTGTGCTTCGACAACCCTGGTTAAAGCGGTGAGAGCAGCGCCTGGGGCGCAGGTGATTTTATGCCCTCTTCTAAGCTGTGCCTCTGCCCAAAATATTTGTTTTACTGTGTAGTCCTGGAGCATCTGTATTTCTGATACCTAAATAAAAACATTTATTACCCAAACAGAAAAAAATACTGGTAGAAATACAAAAAATCATTGCTGTTTGTTTTTGGCAAAAGCCCTGCCTTGACAAGATTTCTGTTGCAGCGCGGAGAACTTGGCTTCTTTTTATGGCTGCAACAGCTCCATTCGGGCTGTGCAGAGCTGTGGCCAGAGCCATGTGCAACTGCTACCTATTTAGATACTTGGCAGCAAACTTCCACTTTGTTCCAGAGCAAAACTGACATTCGAGTGGCAGGAATAGCTGCAGTGTCTTGAGTGCTGTCAGGATTTTGTTTATTTTAAGGGTAAACTTATGGCTCAGATTTCCCCCAGGCACCAAAGTGAAAATACTTGCTCCCCTAGCACCCAGCACACATCAGAGCAACATGAAATTCACTTGTGACTTCCTCAGATGACTTTTAAAGATCAAGGCACAATAAAATCTCCCTGCTTCCCTGCGTGCTGGTTAATCCCTTGCAACTGTCAGGTAGGAGAGGTTTTAAAAACAATGCAATTCATCTGCGCGACTCCCACAGCATTTTACGGTGATCTGAGTAATCCTTCGGGCTGCGTGGGGAAGCTGACCCTCGAGCAGCTTTTTTACAGGCACTTTGCATATTTATGCCACCCTGTGCCTTGCTCCCTGATGCTGTGGCTCCTGTCAATACTGGCTGGCGCTCAGCTTACACAGCGTGAGTCACACTGATGGACTCGCGATGGTGTATAAACAGGGAGGGATGCCAGATTAAATACTGAACACTGCTGCGTAGTTAGTGATGGACAGTACTAGGTTACCGGTCCCAGTTAATGCAGTTATCCTCTGCTGCAGCCAGCCTTGGAGGAAAAGCCTCTGATTCCTTTCTCAGACTTCCCCAGCTCTGCCTGTACCTCTCTGGACACCTCGCACACCCTAAGCAGTCCTTCCTCACCGCCACGCTTCTCTCCAGGGTGCTCGTGCTGCAAAAGCTAAGGACGGCAAAAATTTCTTAGCTCACCTTGGCCAACACAAAATAGAGCATCCTCACTGCCTAGCTTGGTTTTATGTGGCTTCAGTGGCAAAACTCCTGGGACTTGGCTCAGAACTAGGTCTGGGACTTGGAAGGAAGGCACAAACTCCTCTTCCTCCCCCGGCTGCTCTCCTGCTTGTCCCACTCCATGCCATCCCCGCCCGGTCCCGCGGCTCCAGCAGCAGCAGCTCAGCCCTCTCCCAGCTCCGTCTATCTCGCCAGCACGGCTGGCGGTTTTAATTTAGCCAATTTTCACCTCTGCTAGTTTCTTTAAGATCCATGTCAAGGTTGCTTTCCTGTCTAATGCAGAAGCACATTGAAGCAGTCAGGTTTATCATACAAATGTGACCTCCCCCCCGCCTCGGTAGGCGAGACACTTGGAAAATTAAATTTCTGCTTTTCTTTCTCCTTCCTCCTGGCAGCTTCCTGGAAGCCACCTGCTAGGGCTGCTTTCTCACCTGATAATGCATCAGGGTGTTCAGGCGCTTCCAGTCTCCTTCAATCTTGGTGGTGATGTCTTCATCCTGCAGGACCACCCGCGCTATCCGGCCCTGCCGCCACTCTGCAGGAGGCAAAAGCCACGCAGTCAGCGAGGGGAAGGGCACCCACGGGCTCGATCCGCTCTGATACCAACATCTGCCCAACTGCTGGGCAGCGAAACCCACTGAGGATCACTGCTAACACCCACCCCCCCACCCACCCCCTCCAGCATGCTGGGGGCTCCTACCCAAGTCCATGTCAACAGCTCTCGGTCTCTGGGAGTAGGGGACATTCTTGTACACGGCATCGAGGATCTTCTCTTTGACCTGAGTGATGGTATCACAGTTCAGCACCTTCACAGGGATCTCTGGGCTGTTCTCGTTGTCTGGGTTCACGCAGTTCAGGATCTGGAAAGGAAGGGGAACCACACCATTCTCTGAGGGGCTTCAGACCAGAGTCCAGCAGTCCTCCCTTTGCTACAGGGAAGCTAATGGTCGATGCAGGGGGAGATAAAATGCTCCCCTCCAACCCTGCCTTTCAAAACCATAGCTCGGGCTGCTGGGACATAGCTCAGCTAGGGACTCTGCTGCCTCGGGCCTGGGTCTGGCAGCACGAGGCCTTCCTGCACGGGCAACACCGCTGCTTCACGGCAGTGCCCCCTCCACTGGCCCACGGGCCAGAAGGGCTCACGTCCAAGTGGGGAGGACAGGAGCAATCAATGGCAACATCCCCAGGGATCACTCACCAGAGTCTTGTACTCGATTTGCTGCCGGATCAGTTTGTCCTCGCTGAGGGAGTAGCGGGCCTCCCCCGTGATGGCGTCGATCGGGCCCTTCTCCATCTGCTGCTTGATGGCACAGTAGAGCATGAAGAGCGGCTCCCCGGCACACTCCTACCAACGAGACAGACAGCAAAACTAACACGGAGGTGAAGGTGCATCTCCTCCAGGGCCACTGGCCCGCAGACTGACTTTGCACGGGACTGATTTCAGCAGAGGCACGGTCCCATTGCCTTAATCGCTAGCATGTGTGCAATCCAGGCTCAGGCCCCGGCAGCTCCTGGAGAGGGCGGCCAAAACCGCGAGCTCCGCTGCTTGTTGGGTGTGTTGTCCTTGGCTTGGGAGCTCTGCTGAGTCTGTATGGCTGTAAAGTGGGGATCTGAGATCTTGATCTCGTTCATCCTCATAAAGTCAATTCTGGGGGGGCTTCCGAAACCAAAAATAAAGTTAAAAAATATGAAAGCCCAGGCATGGAGGTGTAAGTGAGAATTGCCCCTAAGTACCAACGAGGTGCAAGCCCTCAAGAGGGAACAGTTTGGGGTACTCCAGAGAATACAGCCAGGTGACACGAGGTGCAACCAAAACCAGGGAACACCAAACAGAAGAGCAGAAAACCTTCTCCCAAGGAGAGCCTTTAAACAGTGCTCAAGGGAAGCAGTGGAAAATCCATTGCGTGAGGGATTTTCAGGTAACTTCCCCCAAAGCTGCCTTGCTGTGTCATTTCACTGGGAGCCTAACGGAGGAGCTGCAAGCCCAGCTCCAGCCCATGTGGGTGGGACGGCAGAGCAGCAGTGGGGGCCCAGCTCCATCCCTCCTTACCTTGAGGAACTTGTGGAGGAGGAAGGCGAACCAATTCGTCAGCATCTTCTCGGCCACCGACTCCGTCCTAGGGGAGCCAGGAGGAGATGCATGTTACAGACAAAGCCAAACCACGTCTCCCTTCGCAAGCCAGCCTCAGGAAGTGGGAAGAGCCAGAGATGGGAGCGGACGAGCATCCTCTCTCCTGCTCCCCGCACCAGTGGACACAGCTCACAGCACCACCGCCAGCCCGGCATGGCTCCCGGTGCAGGCAGGCAGCAGGATGAGGCCAGCCCGGCCAGCGCTGTCCACATGCACCCAGCTGACAGCCCATCACAGCCCTGATGGTGACGGGGAGCCTGGTGACACTCGGCTCCTCGCACGTGGTGCAAATTACAGCCTGGCACAGTAAATCACTGGGATTTGCAGCGGTGGCTGGCAATCAGGGACAGCAGAGTGACAATGGCAGGAAAATTGCAGCTTTCTCCCCAGTCCCACCCAGCATCCTCTCCCCACATTGTGCCTGAGATTATTTCTAATTTAAATACAATGCCTCCTAATGATAGTTTTAATGCTGGCTCTGTATGCCCGGGGGGGTACTTTCCTTAAAGTGCCACGGTGCCTTTTCCTGGGACAGGACAGGCTGGCTGTGCTGGTGGCAGGACGTCTCGTGGCTCACACCTGAGCTCCTGGTGCCATTCCTGCAAACTGCCCGTGGGACACCGTGCCCCCAGCCTGCCGAGCACACGGGCTGCCCTGCACGAGGGTGGTGCGATGCTGCAGCAGCCACGACAAAGCATGGGGTCCTGCCGGTCCCAGTCCTGCTCCTGACCCATTTTCTCTGTTCTTCCCCAGCTGCTCTGTTGACTTGAATTAGGGACTGCTTCTCGGTATGTATTTATACAGCATCCGGCGTGTTTGGAGATGATGGCATTTAATGGAAAAAAACAGGGTTTGATCACAAAGTCAAGCGGATCAAGTATAAACGGGAACCACAGATTTCAGCAAACAAAAGCTGACTCCAGCCTGCAAAAAATAAAAAAACCCAACCCGGGGGTTACGTTATCTATCATTTCCCAGGATCACAACATCTGCCAGAAATTTGTGAAAATGTCTGCAGATCCCCAAAGAATTTGAGCTTGAATTGATTAACTGCCTAAAAACTCATCCTACAAACTGACACGTGCATGGTTCACCTATTTAAAACGTTTCCAGCACCCAGTTAAGGAGGAGAACCACGAGCACGCTGCCGCGGCTGCGCCAGCCAGCCACAAGCCACAGAAAATGAAGAGCTGGTGCCACAGCCATGTTAAAGAATAGGAGAAAAACGCAGAAAATGAAAACATATTGTCATGGAGAGGGGTACCCCCGTGGCTGGCTGTTACCTTCTGCTTCTTTGTCAGAAATAAAAAATCATCTGAATGGAGCAGCAAAGAAGGAAGCAGCTCCAAAGCTCTCCAGTCCCACTTCTCCTCACCTTCGAGTGCTGAATCTCACTCTCACCTCGACATTGAGAGACTTTTGCAGTGCAACAGCTCCAGGGACTGCCACCAATTAAGAAATTAATCATCACTGTCCTGTGCCAGCTGAGGAGAGGGGCTGCTCAGAGCCTTCAGCGCTGCTGGCCGCAGCAGGCTCCTTGCAAACACGTCCCCTGTTCTTACTGCCCCTGGCCTCCCGTGGCACAGCAAGACTTTTCGGCCTGAGCAGGACCCCAGGGGGGGCTGTCCCCAGCCCCTGGCAGGAGCCACCTCTGCCCTGCACAGCGGGCAGGGGGCTGCCGAGCTTTGTGCCGCCGCCCCAGCAGGCACAGCCTGCACGCTGCGGCCGGGCTGCTGCCTGCAACGCCATTTGAATCTGCCTCTAAAAATAAAATATAAGCTCCTGAAGACTAACACGGCAGGGGACAATCCCTAGGCTTGGAGAAAGCCCATCTCAGACTGACCACAGAACAAGGGCAAAGCACGCTCTGGCGAGGACTTTCCACGCGGGGGTCCGATGCCAGCATCCAAAGGCTGGGCTGCTCCCCTGACCCGCTGAGGCACTGGGAATGAAACGAAACTAAACAAAAGGAGCTGAGAGAACCCCAAAATAAATATGTATTTTATTAATTTTCCCTGCTTTATCTAGGTCTCCCAACCGCTGCCTGCTCTCTGTGCCAGGAACCACAGCAGCTATTTGATTTAATATCAGCTTTTTTGCTGTCTCCCCCAAGGGGCAGCAGCGGAGGAAAGAGAGGGGAAAAACAAAGAAGAAAGAGAGGAAGAACGGAGCGCTGATTAGCGACTGCTGCCACCAGAGAGCTCAAAAAAATAAAAATAAGCAGCGTCTCACTCCGTGGCTCTTCACTCACGACCAACTCGGAGCAAAAGGCAACAGCAGCACTTTCCTGGGTCCTGTCCCTGCTGCTGCTGTGGGGAAGGGGCACTCGCAGCATGGGAGCGGGGGTCCTGCTGCTGCTGTCATCATGAGGCAGCCAAACAGGACCGCGATTTTCACCACCTGGGGTCTGCTATCTCAGTCCCACGGCCAGTTGGTCGGTAAGGGCTGAATGCCTGCATCCCACGTACCTGCTGAAAACCACAAACCTCGGCACCGGGGTCGGGCGGGCACGGGACGTGGTGCCCCGCGGGGGCTGTGCTGCGGGCGCAGAGGCTGGGCAGAGCGGGGCACGGAGCAGCTCAGCCCTCACCCCACAAGTCCTAATTGAAACAGCAGACCATGCCATCATTTCTAGAACAAGAACTGGCTCCAGCATAGCAGGGAGATGGCTGCTGATTTACTGCTCTGCTCTCGCCCTGGGCCACGGATGATCTTTCGGAGCAGCGGGTGCGTGTAGGGCTGGGTGTGCAGACGCACAGAGGGAGGGGTGTGTGTGTGTGTGTCTGTGTGTGTCTGTGTGTGTCTGTGTGTGTGTGTCTGTGTGTGTTTCTGTGTGTGTGCGTGCCACCCGCCAGCAGGAGCGGGGAGCACGACCGCAGCTCCTCCAGCAGCCCAGCTCGCCTGGCTGGCACCGGGAGCTTGGTGTCACGGGGAAGAGTGTCATGGATGAAATGCCCCAGCGAGGCCCCTCACAAAGAAGTGACAGGAGTTTTGTCACCACACGGTGATACCAAGACAGGAGATAGAGCAGAGCCCTGTTGTAAACACACACAGCAGGCACGCCGCAGGGCGGCAGGTAGCGTGGGGTGCTGTCCCCCATCCCCTGGGTGCTCCAGAAGGCCCTGGGGACTTTGCGCGGCAGCGGGCACAGAGCAGGATTCCTGTCCCCATGCAGACACCTCCCTTCAGAGCCCACTTGTAATCTCCGACACTCAGAACCCACTTGACACCAGTGCTCGCAGCAGACAAGCAGCAGCACGGGGCTGTCCCCGCAGGGCCGCTCCATGGGCGGTGTGTGCCCAGCTCTGCCCCCATGGGCTCCTGCTGGCACCACACTGCCAACGCCACCACCGCATCAAGCCTGGCTTCTCCTCCTCTCACCCATTTTAAAGCAGCAGAACATTTGCTCCTGGCTCAACTCCTCTCCTGGGTGGTTCTGGGACACCAGACCCGAACCCTTCTCACATCAGAGCTGTGTCTGTCATTGTTCCTGGCCTCTGACCTCCCAGCACAAGGAGAACGCCGCACACGAGCTCTGGCCGGTCATGGCACGCTGCCTCGCCAGCCAGAGCGGGCAGGGCTCTGATCGCCAGCCTCGTGCTCCTGGAGCACGGCAGAGTCATTACTGCAGGCTGAGGCAGAAGGCGCCTTCCCAGCGACTCGTCAAACCACGGGGGAAATTAAGACGGCTTCTTTCTCTGAGATGAGTTATTGCCTCCGCAAACACAGCCAGATTTAAAGCAATTTCCTGTCAAGCATATTCATTATGGCTGAAGGAATCCCTGAAATTTTCCTGGAGCTGCGAAATCCTTCCCTTCCCCTCGGCTGCCCGCCCCAGCAAGATGCCAGAGGAGCTGCAGTCGGCAGCACGGACAGGATCCAGCAGGACACGGGATGGCAGCAGCTCATGACACAGAGAACAGGGAGCTGCCTTCTCACGGCCTAGCCTATAGCCTCATCCAGCCTATATTTATAAAGCCTTTTTCCTCTTTTCTTTCTGACATTTCCCTGCATGACCTTGGGTTAGTTGCCTAACCCGTGCTCGAGCTTCTTTCCCCAGCTGTGAAACACAAATGTCCCTGCTGCACCCAGCCTGGGAGCTGGGAGGATAAACCCCCCTTTTTATTTAAAAATAATAAAAAAAAAGACACAGGGTGAGGGTCACGGAGGTGCCTGGGCTGCAGAGGAGAGGTGGGGACACACAGCTGGGACAGCCTGCCTTTCCCTGGAGGCACAGGGACAATACCCAGCACTGCTGACCTGATGGGTTTGTTCTTCCAACCAGGTTTTTAACGATCTGCTCACAATGAGAACACCCCAGCTGATGGGAGACAGGAGCCCTCAGAACCGCACAGACACCTAACAAAGCAGGCTCTTGTCCTTAAAAACCTGAAGCCTGGTGCAAAGGCTGCAGATGCTGCATCTCGATCCCTCCAGACACAGAGCTGCCTCCTCCTCCTCCTGCCTGCATGCACAGGGTGCTGCTTGGCGTGGTGGTGACAGCAAGCCCCACTTTCTGTGCCCCTCAGCTCCCTGCCATGATGGGACAGCCCCACATCCAACAGGGCCAGCAGTGGGAGCGAAAACCCCGGGCAGAGCTCGGGGTGCCCTGTGCCGCGCCGCCCTCCCACGGCCCCGTCCCCTCTGGCCGCGCGCTACCTGCGCAGCAGCAGCTTGGGGTGGTTCTTGTTCTCCAGGTTCTTCTCGATGAGGTCGGAGAGCAGCTGCTTCAGCACGTCGGTGGCGTACTCCAGCCTGCCCTGCAGCCCCGTCATGATGAGCGAGGCCACGTTGCCGCGGTCGCGCATGGAGAAGCTGCGCTGCAGCTCCAGCGTCCGGATGAAGGTGAGCAGGAAGACTTTGTTGTTGATCAGCTGGGCAAAGAGCTTTAGCGCCTTTTCCACGCTCTGCTGCCCGTTCCCTTGGACCTGCGGTGGAGGAGAGCACCCATCAGGAGGGAAAGGGACCGGAGGGGACCACGTGCACAGCACAGCCCCGAGTTTTCCAACCGTGGTCCACCATGAGACTGGCACAGGACAACGGAGCCCATTAGTTTCAGATCAAGGCATGGGGACCAGCAGCATCCCCCAAGAGCAGGGTGATGACAGCAGAGCTGATGCCGCTGTTCCTGCCCAGGATGGAGCAAACATTGCCACAGGGACACCACTCCGTGCCCCACAGCCCCGCTGGTGCTGCCATGGGGACCGGGGGTCGTGTGGCTGGTTTAGCCCTGGGCGCACGAGAAACACCGCACCTCTGCCTCTCAGCACCCCAAATGTGGTCTGCACGGTTAGCCAGTGCTAACATCGCCCTTCCTGTGCTCCCCGAGCACTCCAGCACATCTTCATCGCTGCTCCGAGCACTCTGCCTGCCATAAAGCTGCTGCTTTGAGGCTAACGGCCCTATAAATGATGTACGATTTTGCTTGTTCTGCACAAAAAGTGACACCCTTATAAGTAAATTAAATACCAATTTAGACTATTGCTTTATTATGGGACAAGTATAAAAAATTAATTGAGGCTTTCAGCCAGCTCCAGACTGGAGTAATTCATTACGAATGGAAATGATGAACAGCGTTAAGCAACTCTTTACCAAACATCTTGGAGACTTATGTATTGGTTTTACTGACGTTACGTAATTAAGCAACTGTGTAATTGGCAACACATTTATCACTTCTGCAGTTCTGTTTTTCATGAGCAAAACAAATAAGAAGCATTCATACTTGTTTGCTAGCTCATCAGCTTATTTGGCGACCGAAGCAGCAAAGGAAACGTGTGGGACCGGGACACTCGGGGTGTGGGAGCGCGGCTGGGGATGCCGGCTCGATGGCAGCAACTGCTCCGCGCTGGGAAGGAATCTAATCTGATGCACAAATATTAATTAGCCCTCGTGTGAGCGCACTGAGCACTCAGGCACCTCAGTAAAGCCCTTCAAGAGAGGAGCAAGGTGCTGACGGCACAGCCAGAGGCCGGCCAGGCACTTGCCCTCCTGTGGGCACGCTGCGAACAGCAGCAGGAGGCGGCTCTGGGGAAGGAGCGCTTTGAAGGACACCAGGAATTTCCTGGCCTGCTTTGCTGCTGGCCTACAGCAATATACAAACCGAGAAAAGGAAACTAAAACAGCACTGGGAAAGAGGAAGCAAGCAGCGTGAGATGGTGATACAGCACCAGGTTCTTCGTTAAAATCAGCTTGGGGTTCAGCCTGCTAATAACTCCAGGGCCTCTACCAAGACTCGGCGTGGAGGGCACTGCCCGTCCGTTACCTCCAGCTCCCGCAGGACGGGATGGTCCTCGATGCCAGGGAAAAGGACCCGCATGGCATACGTCCGATAGTCGAGGTAGGGGATGCCGGAGCGATCCAGGTCGCTGGTTAACTCGTTGATGTCTGTCTGCAGCTCTGCAAAGGCTGTTGGGGAGAACACAAAGAGCAGCACGGTCAGACACAAGCTCGGGGAGCCGAGGCTGCGGGGCAGAGGCTCGGGGCGGGCTGCCTGCCCCCACAGCAGCAGTGGACAGCGAGCAGACATTGCCAGTAGCTCAGGCAGACCCTCACCCTCGGAGAATCGCCCTCAGCAGCCAAGAGCACAGGCTGCAGAGAACAGACGCCGAGAACAAAAGATGCTTATTAATTTGTATGCAGTTCACACCTGTGTACACACACCTAAAACACCTTTAAAGGCTGCAGATAGAAATGAGGATCTATTTTCATAACTTGCTGCCTCCCTTATTTTCTCTCCTCCTCCTCCTCCACCACCAGTTACCAAAAGAATCAAATCTGATGCAGACCAAATCCAAGCAGAAACTGCCTGCTGCAGGGGTCAGGAAGGAATTTATTCCTCCTCTCGTAACATGACCTCAACGTGGATATTATGGCCGTACGTGTGCCCTAGCAGTTCATTCTCCAAAGCATAAAACGTTGGCCCAGGAGGGTCTTCATGCCCAGCCAGGCTGTGTCCATGACAAACCTGTGGGCTCTCCTGAATATAACTCCTGCTTTGTCTCACACTTTCCAGGCTACCCTTTTAAAATCAGCCGAACGAATCCAATGCACCTATCGATACATCCAGAGGTCACACTATGAAATTTGCAGCTTTCTATTTATTTGTCTTTGATCCACTAAGTGCCTTTCCAGATGGATTCGGCCATCCACAGGGATGTACGACATATGGTTTCTGTCCCAGCCCTACAGTTACCCCTGTAGCATCGGGTGGCCGGGACGTGGTGAGGGCCAGGGCAGGGGGCCCAATGCACGGGGAGGGACCGGTCCCCATGGGGCTGAGCAAAGGGAGGGGAAGGGCTGCAGGGGTGAGGGAGGGCTGACATCCAGGCACGGGGCAGCACGGTACTGACCCTCCTTGCACTCCAGGGCCACCCGGGACTCCAGATTGTCCATCTGCATCTGCAGCCTCTTGAGGGTCAGGTCGTTCTCCCGGGACTTGCGCTTGTAGGCGATGAGCACGATGATGACGATGATGAGGAGCAGGCTGCCGCCGGCCGCGATGCTGACGATGGCCGGCAGGGTGAGGAGGCTGTCGGAGCTGATGCTCACCGAGCCAGGGGAGAAGACGATGCCACCAACGCGCACCTACAAAGCACAGCGGGGGTGAGCAGAGATTTCTGCTGGGGTGTTATCCTGTCCCAAAGCCCCTCTCTCCCGGCCCCAGATGCCATATAGATGCCTATAGATGCCTCGGCCAGGGCAGCGCTGGTCACCGTCAGAAACAAAGGGTTCAGCTCCTGTGAACGCAGGGAGGCTTCGAGTCATGATAAATGTGCCAGCCCTCCGCTATCAGGGCTTTGTTCTTTTTATCTGATGGCTCCATTTGACTTTCATTTTACAGCTTTCAGGCCCCTTTTGTAACCCGGGGACATTAGCAACCCGGTGACAATTGCCCTGACAAGAACCCCGAGCAAATGGGGAGGGAGGGAGGAGGAGAGGGGAAGAGACACGGGCAAATGTGCCGAGGCTGACGGCGGCGCCGGCTTTTCTTGGCTGCGCCCGGGCCACAGATGCGAGCAGCTCCCGGCCAGGTTGCGCTGCTGTGCATCACGCTGTGATAATATGAATATGGTTTGGATGCTGAACTTCAAGAGAGATAAATCACAATTACAATCTCATTTGGGCTCTGCTCAAGCATTTCGGCAGCTGCGTGCTTGGTCTGCGAGTGGATGAGGGAAAGCAGCAGTGCCCAAAACCAAAGCGAAGGCACCGACTGTCAGCCTGGACGGGGCTGCTGATCCAGGCAGTCCGGTGTTCAGATACTGCTGGCTCCTTCTGCCTCAGGAAAAGCCAAAACCTTCTGTCTATCCCCTTGGCAGAGCGGGTCTGGCTATGAGGACTGACAAAATGCTTCCCTGTCCTGCAGGAGGGGGAATGGAGCGCGCCGACACTCGCCTCGCCATTCCTGCAGGGAGAGCGAGCAACACCAGGGAAAGGATGGAAACTGGTGCCGAACGCTGTACTTATTTATTCCTTCTGGAAGGCTCTGACAGCGGGCAGCGAGTCTCAAGGAGGCAATAAGATGTTGCCACATCAATATTTTAAGCTTCCAATTAGCCATAAAGATCTAAAATCCTACTGGTCCCTGGACAGGGAAATGAACTCGGTACCTGAGCAGGTCAGAGAGGAGGAGGAGGAGGCAGGGAAGAAGTGCTGCCAAGTGGAGCGGCCGGTCCCTACCGTCACTTTGTGCTGTCCGGTGAGGTTCGGAGGCTCGCACAGCAGCTGGGTCTCGGAGACGGTGACGGCGCAGGGCGTCTCTCCGATCAGCACGGTGTAGTTGAGCTTCGCTCCCCCGGGAGCGGGCGGGCACAGGTTTTTGCCCTGGCAACAGAGGTGGAGAAGACTTTACAGAGATGCGGTGCGTTTCTCTGGTTGTCATTACTTGCACAAATGCTGGGGCTCCTCCAGGTGTTTCCCGTTCTCCAAAGGGGGACAGAACTCCTCCCTCACCCCCTGCTTTCTGGGTCCCCTTAGCAGAAGCTCTGCTTCCTCCTGAAGATAGGGCTTTCGCACAGCCATTGCATGTAGAGCTGCAACAGCTTTACTGATCCAACTATATGGGACAGGACCTGGGATTTACCTTACAAAGCTGTGTTGGTAAGAGCTATAGGGTGTGCATAGATATGAAACTATTTTGCCCCCCATTTTGCTCTGCAGGGCTTGAGTACGCCACCGACAGCATCCCGCCAGGCTTGCAGAGGTCTCTTACCTTCAGGATGATGGGCGACCCCGGCTTCTGCTCCAGCACCCCAGTGGGGCTCAGGAGCTCAAACGTAGGGTTGGGGTAGTAGATGAACTTGGTGTCGTTGTAGACCAGCAGGGACTGCACGTTGTTAAAAATGAAGCCGAACTCATCAGGCCGCTCGACGGCGTCCAGGCCAGGTCGGTGCTCGAGGGCCAGGGCGGGCGCGAGGCACGCCAGCGCCGTGGCGTTCACAGCCTTGCAGACCTGTGCAAAAAGACAAAATGCTTTTTCGGGACCTGTGAGCAGCAGCAGGGAAAAACTCATCCCTGTGCTGGTGAGTTCTGACTTGCACAGTGATGTTCCCTGTCCTTAAATGCTCCCTGAAAACTCTGGTGGATTCAAACTTTGCTGGAAATATTTCATTCAGGCTCAACACTTTACGCCCGTAGTTTGGGGGAATTTGCTTCCCTTCCAGCCAGCATAGGCACGGGAGCAGAGAAGGAGAGAGCTTCAAAGCGAGAGATGTTTTAAGGCAGCTGGAGGATTGC
This sequence comes from Anser brachyrhynchus, assembly GCF_964034855.1. NCBI lineage: Eukaryota > Metazoa > Chordata > Aves > Anseriformes > Anatidae > Anser > Anser brachyrhynchus. Next base: position 1,927,791 of record NC_137720.1, on the reverse strand, counting down.
ATACCCGATCACTTGCTCTTTTGCTTTCCTGTTGCATCCTCGTGGGCAACGCCGGCTTTGAAGCAGACCCTTAATGAATACCTGGCCTCTGCTACAAATTGGTGATTAGAGGCAGTTCCCTGGTGCTGGGGGAGAGAGGAACGATCCCCTGGCAGCCCAGGGTGGAGGTAGCAGGGAGGTCAGCTCCTGCCGGGCTGAGGACACCCGCGGCTCCTCCAGCCCTGGGAGCAGGGAGCTGATGATTTATGAGACTCTCGCCTTACAGAGCAGCAAGGGCCCAACTCGAAGTGGAAGATTTAATTTCGCTCAATTCTGTGTCTTCGGAATTATTTTTGTAACACTGTAACTGCTACTGCTAACAACAAAATTAGATGTTTTTAAAAAGAGCTCAGAAGAAAAAGGTCTTCGGGGGAAGGGAGAAAGTGAATAGGAAAAGACTGCTAACTGATTTACCCTTTCCAAGATAATACAGAAAGATCACAGCGTAGAAGCAGTATTTTTCAGTTTTACCGGGTCAAAATAATTTCCGAGTGTACTGGAGGTACAATTCTTGTCTGTAACGTACAAGAACAAGGGGTCCCGCTGTGTGGCTCGGCACGGGGACGCAGCCCAGCAGCAGCACTTACGTTGACGGACTCCTTGCCGTTGTGCTTGACGCGGATCCGCGGCTCCTGGATGACGTCCAGGTTGGAGCCGGTGACGGTCAGAGGCGTGTGCCCGCTGCGGAGAACCGGGAGACAGGCGGTTAGTGACCGGCAGGAGGATGGGGCCGGGGCTGTGCCTGGCAATGAGGATGCTCATCAGTCTCAGAAAGATGCTCATAAAGACGTGGGGGCAGCGGGTGACACCGGGGATGTGCAGCCCAACCTGAGCGGCGGCTCTCGAGTTAGCGAGCCTGCCTCCTCCCCACAAGGCAGCAGGACGAGAAATGGGACCACAGAAATCAACTGAGCCGAGACTAACTAAGAACAATAAATTAGTCACAGCGTCAATGGCTTACACAGCGATGTTTCCAAGGAATGTGGCAGTGCACGACAAATGGCATGGGTGGCGGGGGGACGGGCACGCGCTGCACCTGAGCGGCAGACACCACAAGTGTCTTCCCCTCCTGGCTTTTTCTTTTGTGTGTTCATTGCAGCAGCACAGCCCAAATTCACCCAAATCTCCAGCTCCTCTACGGCAGAGGCTGGCTGTTTTGTTCGGATCATCACTCAGCAGTTCTGACAAGCCCATCAAACCCGTCTCACCCCAACCAAGAGGCAATCTTGAACTGGGGCTCAAAGCAAACATCTCGCAGAGCCTGCTGCGAGACACTTCCTTCTTTCATGGGCAATCTTAAAAAATAATTGGAATTTGAGATGAACGGCTGTGTTACATCCCTCGTGAGCACAGCCATTAAAGCAGTGCCAGGGGACGAGCAGAGCCCAGGGTTTTTAGCAGCGACCACGTCACGGCGACGTGACAGCGCCTGCCGCCGTTCCGAGCAGTCAATCTTGGATAAACAGTGCGTTTTGATTAGCATCAGCTTTTTCCTTTCTTGGTGGCTGCTGGTTTTGTTTTATCCCACAACTACAAAAAGAAGCCTTTAATGAGCAATTGTGCACTTCTTCAGCAGATGGAAGCGTTCTTGGGGCTTTATTCGTGCTCCCAGAATCTCGGTGCGGGCTGCTATTGCTGTAATTGCCTTGGTAATTACGACTTTAGTAACTCCGGACCTGATTTTCAGTAAACGCGAGTGCTGCAGACATCTAGCACTGACGAATGCAGGACCCTGGACGGGCCATGTAATTCCCAACCGCCCTTCTTTCACCCTCACCCAGAGGAGACCACCAGACCAGGCGAGGTTGTTCCGTGACCTGCTGCCAGAGCTCTGTTACCTGGCGATGCTCCACTCGGGCTCGATATGCTGCACCTTCGGGTCGTCGATGTACTCGAACAGCAAGGTCTGCTCCAGCTGGGCCCGGTCGACGCTCACGGAGACGTGGACGGGCCCCAGGCCGTGGGCTGACGGGGCCGACATGCACACGATCTCGTTCGTGGACCGCCTGCGCAGGAGAGGAGCGGGGGGAGAGTCAGTGGGCAGCCCCCAAACCCGTCCCCGTGGGGCAGCCCCGCAGCTCCCACCACTAAGCCCCGTGCTCTGAAGCCCACAAAGGTGCTGAGCTGCTGAGACACGGGAGGGAGGGCAGAGCTCCATGCAAGCAGGGGCTCTGCCTGCCTCCCCGGAGAGAAGCGAAAAGCACTTTTTGCGCCAAACTGCAGCCTCCCGCATCCCTCTCTGAACCTGCTGCCTTCTGTTGGGCGTGTGAAAACAGATGGCTGCTTTTTAAACGGGATGCGTAAACTCGCTCAAAAGCCAAATTCTTCCCCCCCACCCCCACCCCACTGCACACACGGGGCCTCGTGAGCAGCGGGACAGACCCGTGGAAGCCCCGGCTTGGGAAGCGCGGTGCTGGCGAAGCACAAGGGAGTTGGGCAGTGGATGGAGAAGGAAAACGAGCTCTGATGTCCTGCTGCAGGGCCAAGGGAATCGCAGCGGGGATGGAGCTGCTCATGGCCACACAGCCCGGCAGCGCCGCTGCTCGGCGTGCAGTGCTGGAGCCTCGTTCCTGGGAGCCCCGTGCCCAGGCCTGCGTCTCTGCCCTCGCCCCGAGGGTGGGAAAGGCCACGCTGCTTCCACGGCTCGTTGAGCTTTGGCTCCTCTTCTGCCAGCACAGGGGAGACGACAGGCAGCCCTTCAGCATCTCGCTGATGTTATGGCACTTAAACCAAAACCTGGCACTCCTGCACGCTCCATCTTCACCCTCCTCAGATGCTGCACGACCCGCGGAGGTGCCTCAATGGCTGAGGCTCGCACTCAGCATGCCCACTGCTCTGCTTCCAGGGGTGTCTCCGTGTGAGTTATGTGCTGGGGTCCTCTCTCCAGGTCCTTATGTACCCATCACCTCCTTGAGGAAGGCACCGCTCCACACCGGGCTTTTTAGGAGGACATCTGACTGCAGGCACCACGGTGCTTCCAGCCTTACAGCTCTGCACGCCCACCCAGCGCAACTGAGGCAACAGCAACAAGCTCCTGAAGCATCCGAAGCAAACCAGCCTTGGCTGCTCGTATGGATGCGCTCGCCGCCTGCACCCCCCGCCTCCCATCCCCGTTATCTCACGTTGCACACTCGTGCTGCCTCTCCCTGCCCCTCAGCTCCGGCGTGAGCCCCGGCGTGACGCACGGCTGCTGGCACCGCCGCTCCCCGCGAGCAGTTAATTAGCTTTCGGTGCTATTATTGTGTCGTCATGGTGAATCTACCCACTCCTCCGATCAGAGATGTGAAAATGGGGGAAGCTGTAATTAGAGTGAATCTCATTAGGAACCGCTTCATCTAATCAAGCTCCCCCACCCCCTCTCGTACAATTGAAGTTCATTGCCTCAAAACAGTCCAAGCAAAACAAAGTGCACAGTGTGACCCCTCAAGAAAGATGGAGTCATTTATACACTGCCGCTTGTTTTGTTTAAGTTTCTGCTTGCCTGGGGTAATTAGAACACGCCGAGACTTCAGACCACTTCCAGGTTTTGCAGGTCAGTTTCTGCAGGTTGCCTGAATATAATCATATATTTAAGGGATTTTATTACAAGGCTAATTCTACCCCCAGGCTGGCTTGCGGGCTGCTTGTGCTGATGGTAACGCAATCACCTGTGTGCGTCGAGGAGCCAATCTGGCACCTGTGCTTCGGATACGGGAAGAAATGCTGATGGATGGGCTGCAATACTTAGCACTCCGAGAGCTCGTCTGCAGCGTGCCCACACCTCCTGGAGCACCCCAGGCATGCCCGAGTCCTCCTTCCGTTCCTGGGGTGGGGATGCTGGGGAGGCGAGTGCAGCGGCCAGGAGTTAAGCAGCAGGGCTGGGAGTGGTGTGAGGCTTGTGCCCTTTCTAAACTTCTGGCTGGGATCCGTCCCCGTGGGTGCTATCCGGCACAGGAAGGGCAGGCGCCACGGTGTGTCAGTGCCACCTGGGACTTGGCAGACTCTCGGAGCTTTCCGAACATCCCTGAGTGCACAGGGCTCAGCAGAGGGAATCATCCAAGAAAAGGAAGTATAAAAGGAGCAACAGATGCAGTCAATGCCTCCAATGTCCTTCAGTTCCTTTCTTCTCAGATACGCAGCAGACACCAGGCACACAACAAGAGCTGAGGAAGTCCATTAAAGCCTTCCGCATTATTAACAGGCTCTTCATAATCCACCCCTTCTCATCTACACCATGAAGTGGGAACCAAGAAGCTGTTTAGCTATTCTGAGGCTGATGGAATAAATAATTGTTGATGCTCAGCATTTCCACTGGCCCCATACCATGGCGCCAGGTTCATCTGGTGCCACAGCATGTGCAAGGAAGGCCAAGCCCCAGCCTGCTCCCGTGGTGCTTGGCTGAAGACGGACAGGGAATGATCACTGCTAATATCCCACCATGTTCCCATGTCTGCATATTCACAGATCCCGTAAGTGTGAACCTCGTCGTCTTCCAGATGAGAAATTCACCTCCAGGGGTCATTGCTTTCCCAGAAACTTCCTTCGATCCTCCTGGGCAGCCCGAGCTGGGATTTAGAAGGCAGAACCCCTGCACACATCACACCGCTTCGGTCGGGTTCCTGGGCATTTCCAAGGCTTGCAAGCCGCAGAGAAAAAGCAAAGGGAAGCCCCAGCCTCCAGAGACTGGGCACAGGCTCTGAGCTGGTGCCTTGTGGCTCAGGCTCCTGGCTCAGGCTCGCGGGTACACGTGGCACCCAGTGGCACCCAGTGGCACCCAGTGGCAGCGGGGCGCCTGGGTGCGCCCAGTGCAGGGTGCGTACGCAATGCACACAGATGTACACTGCTGGTGTCTTTTTTTAACTAAGCCTCAAGAAAACCCATTAAACCCTGCAAATGTCAACTCGGCGTTTACACTGCTGGGTAAAAAGCAAATTTGCCATAGATATCCCGGGGGAGATTCGTGGCTGTGTGTGATCCTCGGCAGCAGGCGGGTGAGGATCCCGGCTCTGCTCCGCCACCCAGGGCCCCCCCCAGCTCTGATGGTTTTTGGAAGGGGCAGACCCCCACAGCAGGGGCTGCAACAAAAGTTGTGTGAGGTGCTGGTCTGTGGAAAGAGAAACCTGAAGTTTGTCAAAACATTTCTTCAGTGGGAGACTTGGCTGCGCGAGGTTAGCGGTTGGACTTGACGACCTTTAGGCCTTTTCCAGCCTAAATGTTTCTGTGATTCTATAAATATTACATTTTCGTCAAATCACACCAGTCTGGGGGCAGGTACTGATGACTGCTGTAAACATTTTACAACTGCAGGGCTGTTTGCCTGAGATTTTTGGACCAGTTAAACACCTAACAGCCTTAAAGCGGAGCAACGGCCAGCACTACCACAGATGCGCCACATCCTTCACCAAGTAAGGCTCAGTGACAATAGGAAAGACAACAACCTCACAAAATAAATGAAAGCAGGGGAGCTCTCAGGGGTTCCCAGATGCATTTTTGAGGCTCAAAAATTTTTGATGCATGCTTGGCTACAGCAGCCCCGTGTCCGGGCTCGGCCCCTTACCCCTGGAAGGCGCAGCTCTGGTTCCCCAGCAGCACGGAGACGCGGCTGCCAGCGCCCAGGTGGTGCCCGGCGATGGTGACCAGCGTCCCGCCCGACTCGGGGCCACGGCTGGGCGTCAGGAAACTCACGGCTGGCGTCTGCGGAAAGACGAGGAGAAGGTCAGCAGTGCTCCTGCCTGCGCACAGGGAGCAAAAGAAAACCCTTTTCAAAGCAGAACAGCAAAACGGAGACGTGTCCCGGATGCCGGAAAAAACCTCCTGCTAAAATTTTGAACCCTGCTGTGAACGAAACACACCTCAGAGAAGTTCAGCCTGAGCAAAATCAAGTACTTCCCTTTGCCTTTGTTCCTCAATAAATAAACAAAGCCAGCTGCTTGTACTGCGGTTTCAAAAATGAACTGGAGTGCAAACCAAGCAAACTGCCACAACGGAGATCCGAACACGACTGTCTAAAGTTTGCTGCTGTGGTAAAACATAAAAAAATAAAACTAAAACCAGGGCACGGCAATGGGAAATACTGGACCACACTAACAAAACGCAGCGCCAGCAGCTCACGTGAAGCAGCATGCTGGCACCGTGGGGGCAGAGCCTGCTTCCCACTGCCGATGGGAAGACATCTCGGTGAGTGCGTTTACATCCCACTCGACGTTTTGTCAGTGATATTATGGCAGCAGTGCCACCTCTTTATCCTGCCTCGCGCTTGTGATAGCTATTTGTCCCCCTTAATGGAATTTGCAGAAAGATGGTACCTTTTTATTTGTTTTCCATCAGTGGATATAACCAAATTGTTTTACTAATGCTTCCCCATTACCCTCTTTATGACTCTCATCTGCAGCTGGCAGCCTCCCAGCCCCACTCCCTCGGTGCCACCTGCCTGGCAGCTCGCTAAGTTTGTGCTGCTTTCCAAACGCAACTGGGGTTTTCTGGGTGTGCAGCGCCTGCACAGCAGCTCAGACCAAAAGCCCGTTTGACCCTGACTCCTCACTCCTACGAAAAACACACAATCCACCCCATTGTGGATAATTATGGAATAATTTTACGGGGGGGGAAATTCCTTCTTCTGCTGCCGGCCCTGCACTGGGGACAGGCTGCTCGTGGGAACCCAGGGACACCCAGAGCGGGTACTTCACACATTTCTTAGCTCCAGCCTCTTACAATCCAGCCTCTTACAATTTACAAATTTAAAGCATTGCCAGGCCCAGAAGCTGGGGCTGCAACCCCGAGAAGCTGTAGATTTGAGGGCCCAAACCAGAGACCTGCAAGACCTCCCAGTCCTGAGGTGAGGAGGCTGGCACCGGATGAGGGTCTGAAAGCTATATGAGAATTTTGCATCTTCAGCTCATGATTTGGTGATAATTGTGACAGATTTACAGATCCGAAGTAGCTCCAAGGTTCCACCTCCCCAGACGAAATGGGTGTAATTAGGGTGCGAGCACAGCTCCCGCCTGGTAGCAGACACCAGATGAGCTCACCAAGGCACGAACCCTCCCAGGGTCACAGCACAGCTCTGCTTTAAGGTACCAATCAATTTTACTACTGACTTTAACGGCATAAACCGGCTGTAATGGAATTTGTGGCGGCGCCAAAGACAAAAAATAGAGGCCAAGTAACAAAAGGAAATGATATATGCAAAGTTTTAGATGCCTGAAAAAAGAAACGATAATCATAGTGGGTGCTGAAAATCAGAAGCAACAATGCAAAGGATAATGCTCGACATATGCTTACCAGGTTGCTGCAAGGTACTACTCCACAACTCATTGCTGATATTGCCTTCCACTGGCTCCTGATTATTCAACACAAACCAAGAGAGCATCCTCTTTTGTGCCACGTGGGAATCTGCCTTTAGCTAATGGCCAGTCTGGGGACTGGCAGTGCCCTGCGATGATCAGAGGCTGTTCCGGTGTATTTAAGCAAAATTTCACCTCATCTAGCAACACGGAAACACCCAAAGGAGAGAAGGAATCCGTGATCCCTGAATCTCTTCACTTTGCTCTCAAGTAGACAGAGGTGTCCTGGGAGCAGCAGCACTCCTGGCCTGTACCACTGGTTTCTGAAGGTACAATGGAATATCATGGTACAGAAAATGGGAACTTCATGACCCTAAAGTTAAGGGTGGACTGAGGTGCTTGCTCTCCTTCTCCGTGTGTTTCTGTGTTCATGCAAAAAGCCCCACCAGTGCCTGTACTGCGCATACACAGGCAAGCAAACCTTCAAAACCAAGCAGAAGCAATGCTGTAGATTTCTGCTCTTAGCTAAGGCCCAAAGTAACAATGTTCATTCATCACTCTTCCTTACCCAAGACGGGATAAAAATTTGAGTCCCAACTCCAATTCCTTGGAAGATTATGCACAGAAAAGCCCTTGGGTATAGAACAAAGCCATGTTTGCAAAGTGCTCCTGCTCCGAGTACACCAACACACTTCGCAAGGAGTAACCTAGCCCAGCAAGTCAAGGGTTATTTCTATTCTGGAGGTGCAAAGCTGAAACCAAATGCCGTAGAAACCCTGGTTAAAGGTTCCCATCTAAATCCTGTCTATTCTGTAGACCCACACAAGCTTTACATCCCGAAAACCAGGCTCGTTGACTGGGCAACTCCAAACGAACAGCTCGTGCAACATTATGGGGAAAGCATTTGAAAAATCTGGGGCTGCCTTCTGGTGTCGGAGCCCCAACGTTTGCCGCGTGCCCCTGCAGAGCCCGAGCCTCGCAGGGCGCTCCCTGCCTCGCAGGGCACTCACCACGAAGGAGTACTGCTGCGCGGACCTGGCCGTGAACTCGGGCTTGCACTCTCCGATGCACAGGAGCACTGGGCCGGAGCTGATCCCTGGAAGCGCCTGCCCCATTTCACAGACGATCCTGGAAGCAGAAACGCCGCAGTGAGGCTTTGTCAGGAGGTGCCAGCAGCGCCCTGTGCGGAGCTGGGTTCTTTTTTTTTTTTTTCCCCCCTCTCCCCTCTTTAACTTTGATATCTGCCTCTCCGAAAGAAGTTAATTACTGAGTCTATTTTTACCCCATGTAGTGATTTAAAGAAAAAAAAAATCAAAATTAGACATAATTATTACAAGCTGTAAACTCCAGAGCAAAGCAGAGCACTGATGGCAATATATTAGCCAGTAGCAAAGTGAGTGCAAAGTCCTTAGAGTAACAGATGAGTTCATTAAGGGAACAGCTCACACTGCAGTCTCCCAGTTAATCAAAAATGGAGAAACCTGCTCGGGGATGATAGAGACAGACGCGGCGAGCAGGCTTTGCCGTGGAGACAGGGCTGAGCATGCTGACGCTGGTGGATGGAGTCAGTGGAAACCAGAGACACGGATCCTGTGCTCCTCTGCACCCAGCTCAGCCCCTCGGGGGCACCCCAAGGTGACATCGGGAGCTCAGACAGGGGCTGCTGGGGTGCACGGTGGTGGCCGGGGGGGCTGAGCCCCGCCACCCAAAGCTCCCAGGGCACTGGTGATGCCTCCTGGAGCTGAGAGCACTGAACACCGCCGTGCCAGCACGTTTGTCATGGATGCAGGAAGAGGTTTCCACAGGGACAGCAGCTGGCCGAGGTCTTTAGGTAGACCTAAGGGGTCTGCTGCTTGCTCCCATGGCAATGCTGGAAAGAAAGTCGAGAGCATTGTGCCAGGCACTGGAAACCTGAGGATATGAGTAACCTGCCTCGGCAGAGGGAGCAGTGATGAAGGCAAGGAAATGCTTGTCGGTGCTTGGCCCGAGAGGCAGAGCTGGAGGAAAAACCAGAATTTTCTTTCCCTGCTGAGGCTGAAGGTGCTTTTGCAAAGTGGCAGGGGAAATGCTTGCTTTTCCACTGATCATGTGCAAATGCATGAAAGGATCCAATTTGTGAAGGCAGCATTTCAGCAGCCTTCAGCAGCATTAAATTCACTGCGAGCAAACTAAAATAAAAAGACGAAAGGAAGAAAGAACCTGCAAACAGCATGCACTGGTGATGCCAGGAGGCCTAACGAAATACATACATGCTAATAAAGAGCTCTCGTGTGAAAGTCCTTATTGCTGCAGATCAAAACAGGTTGCCTAGAGAGACGCTGCCTTTGCAGAACAGAAAGGGAAGCATCTCAGCTGCATGCCTTAATCTGCCACGTGTTCTGCTCTGCCTTTCAGCCAGCCATCGCCTGGGCACCTCTCTCTCCTCCACCTGCCTCCTCATTACTTCTCCTCCCGCAGGCCAGTGCCGAGGAGGCTGGCTTTCAGCGAGGGTCAGGGCAGAGGACTGCGATGTGGGAGCGGTAATCCGTACTCCTGCAACAGGCAGGCAAACAAAGCCCCGCTCGAGATACACACACCAAGGGCTATGCACAGGGGGAACACCAAATACTCAACTGTTGGCCCCTGAAGCAGCAGCCGAGGGCACGGAGCGCATCTCTGGTACAGCACCAGGCAGGACCCTGCGAGGGACAGGGGCACAAGCGACCCCAGTACACCTGATCCTGATTTCTGATAAAAGCCAAATCCCCAGCAGGTACCTTGTTACAAAATGATGCATTCGGCAGAGCTGTAGGGTGCTGATTGCTGGGCTAAGTGGCCCTTTCACCAACATTAACCTAATTGCTGGCTGATAGATTGTGTGGCTGGAGCATATGGTGAGTCATTACAGTCTTGGAATTCAGTCTGCCCACAGAAGCCTTAAGAGGGTCCTTTTATCTGTATTCATCTTTAAAAGGCAGCTCTCATGCTAACGCTTGCTGTTATCTGCCCAGGGTAAATGTTTTAATGATGTTAACAAACTTTGAAAGCTCAAGAGCCATAATTAGAGTCATGATTATAAAATCAGGGTTTCATACCATCAAAGGAGGACAACTTTATAATATTCTGCCTTTTATTTGAAAAATAAAATAAAACAAAATACGGCTCAGCAGAACAGCCCAGGCCACGAGCACCAACGGCACGCTTGGTGCATGCCTGGAGCCACAGCTGCACTAATGCTGGTGGTGCTGTGCTGCCACAGCACCCTTCACCTGGTGGCCAGAGAACACCGACCGACCAACTGCTCGCTTCCAAGAGGAGAGGATTTGGCCTGCAGGTGGGGAAAATGGTGGCAGGGAGCGAGCAAACAACAAACCAGTGCCAACATGTCCCAGTGACGGGCGCTTCTGCTGCGCTGGGGCTCAGACCAGGAGACCAGGATGGGATGTCACCGCCAGATGACAACTGCTTCCAGCTGCTGCCGGAGCTGGGGCACATCCGTGCTGCTGGTGGCCATCCCTGGGCAGCTGCCACATCCCCCCGGCCACCCTAGTGCCCAGCAGGTGACATCGGAGGGCCCATGGGGACACTTCACACACTGCACCTCCCCTGCCCGGCACCGATGACCCCCAGCACCACGGCTGGCCTGAGCAATCCCCCAGGCAGCAGCAGGACCAGGTGTCACCGTGGGAGGTTTATTCGCCCATCTTCTGTTACATGCCTATTTTGTAATTTTTGGTTGACGTTTTTCTTAGTGAAATAAATGAATTGACTCCAGCGGAGGCCCATTTGGATTAAGGGGCTGTCACCACCTCACATGCCTAACAAATGGCTGCGCGCAGCCGGCGGCGCCGGCTGAATTTCAAGTGCGAGGGGGAGCGGAGGGGGCAGAGAGGCTCAGCATCAACAGCAAGGTGCTCATCAGAAAAGTTGCTTAGCAAAGCAGGAACTGCCGTGTGGAAGGAAACAAAACGCTTAATGAAAGCTTAAAGGGCTGTTTGACCCCCTAGATACCATCCAAGCACCCTGTCCCCTCCCGGCCGCAGGGGCACCATCCATCTCCGGACCCGTTCCTGAAGCTCTGCAGAGCTGGAGCGGGTGCAGGAACCTCCCGGGGGCTGGAGGATTTATTGCCCTCCTGTGCGTTTGCTTCCATGGCTGGAGGCTGGGGAAGAGGCGACGTCCCTGAGGCCACTCACTGTTCGGCGACGACGTACTGCTCCGGCAGCGGCGTGCACGGCACCCCCGCCACCTGCACGCCGTGGGCGATCTCCGAGAAGTCCAGGCCCAGGTTCACGCCGCGAATGGTCACCCTGGTGCCTCCTTCCGGGGGGCCCGACACCGTCAGGATCTAGAGGGAAGCACAACGTGGGTCAAGCTGCGGGAGGAAAAGGGAGCTGGTTCCCCCAGGAACCCCGTGCCTGGCTGGGAAAGGAGCCCCGTTGTGCGGGCTGCCCACCTGCACCATGCCCCCCACCTACCCAAGGGCTCCCCCTGCCGCATTCACCGAGGGCACCCCAGAGAAGCTGACAAAGCTAAAACCCCCGTGTGTTGTCCTCAGAGGGGACACCGAGGGTCCCTGAGCCCGTAGCTTGGACAATGGCACTCCGCAGACAGAATAAACCTGGCTCCTTTTTCATAGACTACACAACAGACAGCAGGTAACCTTCCAGAAGCTGCCCGCTGCTTTGCAGAACCTTGTTAACTTCTGCCTTGGCCGTTCCCTGAATGTTAATATCACATTTTATTAGTAAGTTGGCACCTCGAGTGACTTAGAAATGTTAAAGGGCGAGGTGTGTGCTTTAAAGCTGCCTGTTTATAGCCTACCTCAGCCGTAATCAGCCCTGCTTCTATGGACTTTCATCAAGGACAATATCCTCTTCCATGAGCAGTATAAATTACAGTAACGTATAGTCACAAGATTTGGACCCAAGACTCTCAAACAATTGTTTTGAATCTGCCACCAGCCTGTTATTGCTCTTGGGTGAGTTACTAATCTTCTCAATGCTACAGCTGTTATTAATAAACAAACAATCTATAATAATGCACTTTAATTAATTTAATGGATAAATCTTGTTTATGCTTGTCGGTTCCACCTTTGTCTTTGGCAACAGATTTCAGCTCCTCAGGTCCCTTTCCTCAGTGTTTCTGGCTGCCTGGCAGCTTTTCCTCCACCTTCCCACAAGCTCGCTGCTCCCTGCTCATGAGCAGCTTCAGAAGAGGCACGAGCCCCAGCCTGTACCTGTGTCCCACTGCCCTGTGGGGCCGGCACCCCAAAACAGCCCCGCTTGCACCCTCCTCATAGCCCCATGTGTGCTGCACATCCCCGCATCCCCTTCCCATCCCCTGCAAGCTGCCGACACCAGCAGGACGCCCCCAGCACCCTTCCACCTCCCTGCCCTCTCTGCTTCTGCCACATTTCGGGTCTCAGCTGAGCCGTTTTCCTTCTCCCATCCTGACGTCTCAACTTCTTGCTCTCCACCTCTGCTCCTGTTTAAGGCTCTGTTACCGAATCTGGCAAAACATGGGGGGGTTCGGCCTGCTCTCTGTGCCCAGGTGTGGGCATCACCGCATCTCAAAGCACCTCGGCTTTCCTCTGCACGTGCTTCAACTTCTACCTCCCTCTCCCCCCGACCAACGACGGAGGTTTCTGATCCGCTCATCACACCCTGCCTGTTGCGCTGCTGCTCTCTGTACCTCGTACCGCAGAGCATGTCACGTCCTGTATCATTTAGCTCCGCCAAGCACTGCGCGCCCACAAAAGACACGGTACAAAATCAAGCTGTATTGCATTACACTGCGTCCTGAAGGCCCGCGCTGCTAACGCTTACACCGCTAGCTGGGAATCACCTGAGCTCGGCAGTTCACGTACTTGACAGCTACAACTGTCCTTCGCAGCTCCAGATTACACTAAAACGTGTTTTGTTGTAGCGCCTGCACTGCCAGGCTCGTTGGCCCCTTCCCCTCTTCAGAAAGCAGTTGCAGTTTGCCATTTCCTGACCTTAGCACGACTAGCGGAGCCAAACGGCCCTGCCAAACAAAGCAGGGCTGATTCTGTATTTTGAAAACGTCCTGACCTGGAAAATCCCCAATACGGAGCTCCACTCGACCTAGATTTTAGTGGTCGCTAATTGAACAGTTTTGAAGTAACTGTGCCATAAAGCAGCCCCAGGGTTAGAACAGATGCATTCAATTAATTACAGCTGGGGAGATTCAGTCAAAATCGCAGGAAGATGAGGGGCCTTAAAGGTCCAGCAGCAGGAGCGCCCCGACCCCAGCACCCCCGGGTGCGCTCAGCGGGGCCAGCCTGGGGCCTGTGGCGCCGGGGGGCTGCCCAGGCTGCAGGGCTCCCTGCGGTGACCGCCCAGGTTTCTGTTCCCAGACAGAAAGCATTAGGAAGGAATACACCCCAAACAACCACACCGGACCTGCTCGCCTGCTATCGGCCCTAATAAAGCGGTGTTTCAGTAACTCACGCTGCAGCCCGTAGGGGTGTGCTCGGTACAGCAGCTCTCGGCCTCGGAGCTCTGCAGAGGATGGAAAGAACCCACAAAGGGCAGCTATGGGAAAGCAAGGCCGTCACCAGGACTCACACGCTGGCTGCGGAAGGGGCTATACCTCTGCCAGAAATTTTTTAGGATGTCTTGAAAACGGTCTGAAACACACTACTATCCAAGGTGGGGCCTGGAAGGCCTTTGGGTATGCTGATGCCCTGAGCTGTCCACCTCTGCTCACTGCCTCAGCCTGGAACAAACGAGCAACCCGGCTCCCCTGATAACGCCTGTTCCCTGCTGCACAGTGAGAGGACTTAGCAAGTGCAAAGCACTGAGTTATTCCTAGAAAGGCTTCGAATACACAAAGTAGATGGTGATAGGAGCTTGAGTACCCTTGTGCCCAGCCCTCACACCACATAAGGGACACGGATACCGCCCTGCACTGCTCTTGGTGCTCGACACCGAGGTTGGCACCCCAGAGACCCTCCTGCAGGGGCACCCCGCTTCCCTCCCCAGCCCGCAGAAGATGCTGCTGTAACAACAAGAGCTGCGCGTTGTCAGCCCCACATCTTGCTCAGTTCAGCATTTGACAAAAAGCAGTATTTAGCTAGAAGTCATGCATGAGCCAGGGAGCCCTAGGACAGGACTTTCCCTCTGGAGCTGGGGGAAGCTGTGAGCCTGCGACACCTTGGCGTCTGCTAGGGCGCGGAGAGAGCACCCTGCTTGCACAACGGATGGCACAGCCCCTGCCCCTCCCAAACCTCATCCACCTTCGCTCTCTTTGTCTTTTTTCATCCCGCTCCAAGCTGTCCGGATCCCAGCTGATGAGCCCAGCGGGGAACCAGCACATGAGCATTGTCATCCCGGCATGATCCTTCCTCGTCTCTGCCTCGGCTGATAGCACATTCAGAACCTAATTGTTATCTCCGCAGAGCAACTCCATTATTCAGCCTGACACTGCCCCCCCTTCAGCTGTTTGTTGCACTGATGTTATATTAATGAGGCCTGCAAATAAATGAATAGGAGATCAGAGTGCCGCTTGTTCACAAGAAAACTGATTTTTATTTATTTATTGCTAAGACCACAGACTGCGTCGAAGTCTTATGCTGTTAAAGGGACGCTGTTGGTGATGGCAAGGCCTCACGGTGAGATGGGGCAAAAAAAAGGGCTGCGTGCAGCCTGCTGCCCACTTGCTTTTATGACTATTAAAGTGTGATCTCTTCTTGCTAGTTACGCGTCACCCAAAGGCGCTGGACCTGGGAGTAAAGCCCTTGACCTTCAGCTTCAGAGGAAGAGTGAAAGTGGCCAGATGAAGCAAAAGGAGTGGAAAACAGCCCGTTTTAAATGCTCTTTTCGCGTGAGTCATGCAGGGTGTTTGTAACACAGGCACTCATACGAGAAAGCACTGCTCTCCAGTCTAAGATTTTAAAGCCAGCGCCGGCGGAGCGGAGGCAGCGTGCCAGCAGCTCCGGCTTGGACCTGAGTGATGGCCCTGCCAGAAGTGTGCTCCCCGCGGGCCTTTCTGTGCAGCAAGGGGCACTGCAAACGGCACCTGAAGGACTCAAGGAACTCCAATACCCATTAAAAGCACCCAGCAGCAACGAAGGCTGTAACAGTCTCACGGTCTCCACTTTTCTGGAGGGACAGCGGAATGAGAGAGATGTTGACTTCTGCTGTTGAAGGGTTCGGGATTAGGAATATCAACCTTGCAGGGTTTCTGCTGAGGCTTTCCCATTTTCTATACACCTGGCTACTCAGGAATTTTGCAAAACTCTCCAAGACAGACTCTCCTCAGCAACATCCTCCGTCTCGCGCATCCAACCCTGAGACAACACAGCAAGCCTCCGTGCCTTTCTCCCATAAAAACAAGGTGAATGCCTTCCTCCCAGGGGGTCAGAGCATGAGCTGCTCTGACAGACCTGGTGTAGAAACCAGTCTGAGCTATGAGGAAGCTTCCCCACGTGAAGGGGCCCTGGCCGAGCTGGTGCACACGCGTGTGCTGAGTCCTGCTGCTTCCCTGCCAGCTGTTCTTCAGCCAGGGACATCAGTGCAACAGGCCACTTGGACACAACATCATGCTACACCTGCACCTCCTGCAGAACGGACACACGCTCAGGGCAAGGGAGACTATTTTGTTAATGAAGCTGATTAAGTGAGAAACAAAAATCTTCTTCCATTCCCACCTGGTAGGAGTGTCACTTCTAATAGTAACGTTAACAGACCACGAGCAGTTTTATTGGTAGAAGTGCTCCTGGGAGACTCAGTGGTCTGAACGGAAACATCAGAAACATCAGCTACAGACTAATTAGCTCCCTAGTTTAATTAGCATTCCTGCACCGGTCCGCAGCGGTCACCCTACCACCGGCAGCATCGCGGCGGGTGAGAGCTGCATGGCGGGGCAGCGGCTGCAAACCCTGCTCACACCCAAGGTGACTTCGCAGGAAGCAATGGAGCATTTTTGTTCCCCACCCTTCAGCTCCGGACGGGCAGTGGGGTGCTGGGGACAGCCCCGAGCCCCCCCGAGATGGGGGCAGAAGGGGCCGGGGGGGGCAGAGCCCAGCGGCGCTCTTACCTCGGTGATGCGCGGGTTGGAGCACTTGACGTTCCTGCTGGACCAGTCGAGCCAGGGCTGGGCGGCTGGGGAGCCGCAGTGGGGCCGCAGCGTGCACTTGGCCTCCCCGCTGCACCACCCGCACTCAAACTTGGGGTCGGCTTTGAGGCAGAGCCCGCAGCTCTCGCGCTGCGCCGCGCACTTGTACAGGTGCACTGCGGGAAGGGAGGACAGCACGCAATGAGTCGCTTCTCCCCACGGGTCATTTTTTGAGCTTTAGTCTGGGGGCTTCCAGCAGTTCTCCCACTGCTGTGGTGCGGGAGCTGCTCTTGCCCAACGTGGGGTCGCCCAGGACCACCACGTCCCTCCCCCCCAGCCCTCGTGGTGCCGCGGGGACGAGCCCAAGCACCGTTACCTTTCAGGTCCTCCGGGTTGTCGATGACAAAGTTCCCGTTCCACACCACAGCAAAGTCCACGGCCAAGTTGCTTATGTCCATCCCGTCATAGAGGTACTGGGGAAGAAACCAGAGTGAGATGCCTGCGGGGATGCTACCAGGAAACGCAGATTTTTTAACAAGCAGTGATTATTCTCTGCATCATGCGCTGACGTCTGAACCACCACCACCACTTCTACACTTCAGCTCTAGGGTCCTGCTTTGGCTTCCTCCTCCTCACCGGGAAGAGATAATTAAATCAGATCTAGTCCCTGTGAGAGGCGATAGATTAATTATTCCACTCGCAGTGGCTGCTCTTGTCACTCAGTCTCTAGCTTATCAATACAGCCCCTCCAGATAATCACACCGCAAGGACTGCTGCCTTCAGGCTAACTCCTTATACAGTCACCATGCACCCTAGTGTGACTGGGAGCTCGAAAATCATGCTGCACAGCTTTGGCTGATGAAATAGGCATCAGCTGAGAAAAAGTAGGTGGTGCAGAGAGGGCCTTGCCATGTCTTTGGATCAGTCGAGTCTATGACAGCACTGACGTGAATTATTCACCTTCTCTTGGACATCCGGGGGCTGCAGAGAGAAGCTGGATGCTTCATGTGAATTCCCAGAGTGTTTTGAAATTCCCATCATTGCCATTAGCACCAATGAGGCCTCGTCCAGATGCTCTCTTTAAGTCAATCAAGAGCTGCTAAAAAATCTTTAAAAAGTGAGCGCTGCCATCATCTTTGGGATGAGGGAACGATGATTAAATGAAAGCAGACTGCTCAGAGGTTGTCTCCGTGCAACAGGTGCCCTGTTTTAACTTGCTTTCGGTCACAGGGATTTACCTTGCCTGGGTTTTACTAAGTTGGTATGAAACCAGATCTTCTGTTCGGCTGATGGAGCCATGAGAGCAGAATTGCTCTTAAATTCTCTGTCTACCACTTCCTTTTAGCCTAACAGGAATAAAAGCGCTTCCCTAATGTTTATAAATTGCTTTAGATAGGAGAAGTACTACACAGTATTAATACATTTATTAGCCAGCAAGCTGCAAGGCCCTAAGACAGCCAGTGATGGATAAATATCCAGTGAAACTTTTAAAAATTCAAAACTTGATTAACAATTTAAGTCCATCTGCACTGAATACTAAAGCAGCCCCTGAAGTTCCTCGCTCTGCTGCCTGAAACAAACCGAGCACACCCTGCCTGACCCCGGGCCCCTCTGAAAGCCCCCGAGGAGGCCGAGGACGTGGCTCCCCCCTGCCCTGCCGCCAGCAGACGTGTGCTGGGTGCTGCACCGACGCGTGCTGTGCCCGGGAGGGTGGCTTTGGGCAGAGGGAAGCTGCCTTTGGCCATACATGATCCCTGGGTAAAATCCTGCCCGGTCCATTTGCAGGGCTCAGCCCCATCCTGTACAAGCTGAGGCCGAGCTGCCTTCCCCTGCCTGCTTCTTCAGCAGCATCCCTCCGGAAATTTCCTTCCCTCTGCTGCGTTCTCTCCCCTGGCACTTTTCCTTCCCCCTCCCTCCCCGCACCATGCGGCGGTTCAGCATTTCTGTATTCATCAAGCCACCGTGACCTGGAATTTGACAGCTCCCCGATAAGGGGTCTGCGGTTCTCGTTATCACTCCCACGTGAATTAGCTCGCCTTGACACCTTGGTGCGTTCCCTCCTCCTCCCTTCCCCTCGATGACCCCCACGGTTGGGCAAGGAAGCACCAGATACGGGGCCAGCACCACAAAAACACCCACGGCGGCTCCCACCTGCACCTGGGGCCAGCTTAACCCCAGGACTTTTCGCTCCTTCCTTCCCCTTCCCTCCTCGCTGCTGAGCCCACCTCCCTCGCAGCAGCCTGTTTTGGGAAGGCGCCGCGTGGGGAGGAGGGGAGGCTGCTTCAGCTAAAAAAGAAACACGACGGGAGGCAGCCCCATGCTCCAGAGCTGCTGGCGGCTCCTGAGCAGCCCCAGCCCCGTCCCCACGCTGTCCCCAGGCACCCAGCAGCACCCCGAGCCCCAGGCACCCTCACCGAGCTGTTCTGGCACTGCACGCTGGAGCTGTTGAAGCGCAGGGCGGGCACGCGGTGGATCACGCCCTGGATGCTCAGCACACACTCGTAGCCGCGCTGCCCGGACTGGGGCTGGGGCAGGTTTCTGGCTTTCAGCGTGATGGGCTTCACCTCTCCCACCGGGATCAGGATCTCCTCCGTGGGGAAGAGCTGGGGGCAGTCCTGGGGGCAAGAGAAGACAGCGGGAGGTCACGGCGGGGATGGGACATCCACGGCTCCAACCACAGCTCCAACCACGTCTCAGCCCGCCGTGAGCCGGCCGATGCCCCGAGCACACCTTTGGCACGCAGGGCAGGCAGTTCGTGGTGTGCCCACGCAGCTGCAGGCTCCGTGCAGAAACGCAGAACCCCAAGGTACAGCTCCCCTGCTGGGGAGCGGTGCTGAGCTTTGAAGTGTACAAAATACCATGAAACTGGAAGCAGTCTGTTAAATTTTCCATTTAAAACCATGTGAAAATATTTCAAACGTCCGCGTGGTTGCAATAAAGGAACAAAGAGAAGAGCAAAATGCTGCTGCCTCCAAGACTCTGTATTTGTTGTACGGAAAGCGTGGAAGTGGTTGGTCTTGGGCTCTTAAACAGCTAAGCACAGTAACTAAAGCAGTAAGCAGGGAAACATTATTTGTTTCCACTTCTGCCACTATCTGGCCAAAATAATGCAACTGTAAATTAATAGCAAGCTTAACATTGGCTACCAACACTGTTATTGCAGTAGCTCGAGACTTCTTTATAGAAGATGCTGTACGCAAGTGAAACTGTCCCTACAAACGTCACTGCACAGATGAGCACATCACCAGCTCCGCGCAAGCCAGGAGCATTCGATGGATGTCTGAATGATAATCTGAGAGGAACCACAAAAAAACCCATCAGTGCGTGGTAACTATATGACATCTCTCCCAATAGCTCTCAACATCCCAAGCATTATCTCCTCACAGCACATTGGGGGATGCAGGTTTTCCTCACTTCATATACCAGGAACTGCAACACCACAGACACAGGCTCTGGCCATCAGAAGTATTTACATTCCATTTAGCTCTAATTTGCTTTGATCTAATGGAAATAGGTACCTAAGTACCTGTAAGTAGCTGACAATAAGTGATTAATCCCAAGGTAAAGTAGAAGTTTTAGAGGGAAAAAAAAAACGGACTGTTTCCCTTTGCTCTGCCAAATTCCATACTGGCACCCCAAGCCCTTTGCCACCCAGCCTAGAAATTAAACTAAGTCATGCGGATGGAGAGGTGAGGAGAGCTGTCCTCCGGGCTCCAGCTCGGGCTAGGAGCGTGTCCAGGGAGGAAATCCCCCAGGGAGGAAATCCCGTCTCGCTAAGGGCCAGCAGGCAGCCGAGCTGCACTTCCAGGCTATGGGATGTTGTTTCGCTACTGGCTCCGGCGAGCTGTAAATGAGAACCAGATGCTGCCCAAGTTTAGAGGAGCCAGTAGCTTAAGCTGCTGCCTCATAAACCTTTTTAGTGGCACTTTTCCTTATATATTTTTTATTTTATTTCTAGCAGGGACTTTCACGGATTAACAGCCAAGAGTGGTTTTTAGCTCCAGCAGCCAGGAAGCTGGCCGTGCTGGGAAGGAAAGAGCAGCCCTTCTCTGCAGTGATGCAGGTCCGCAGGCTGGATGGGAACGCCACCCGAAGCTCAACTCTCGGGTCCCCACAGATCGCAGTACCAGGGGCTCAAATCCCAGCTCAGCCTTCGCATCGCTCCCAGCAAGCTGCTGAGATCCCGGGTGTTTTCCATCCAGCTGCGAGCTGTGCCGGGCTGTCTTTGCACACATGTTACACACTGCACACCTATCCCAGCTTCTGCTCGAGACCTGGCTGCACGTAGGGCTTGGCCACAGAGCAGCACCCACGGAGACACGGCTGCAGGGCACAGCGGTCCCAGTTCCTTGGCAAGCCCGTGTCTGGGAGGAGAGGCACCCCGCAGCGCCGGGATCCTTCAGCACACGATGATTAAAACCCAGCAGTCTCCAGCCATCTCACCAGTGGGAGAAGCTCAGCGCACAGTCCTGAAAATAATGAATATGTTCTGGACCATTATCCTTCCTGGCCACCGTCATTCGTGAGATGACTGCTAAGGAAATGCTTCTTCCCGTAGAGAACGGGAGAGGACTTGCATTTCCAAATCTGTCCTGTAACACTGAAAATGCTGGTAGCAAAAATTGTCCTACCATCAACAGAGATGAGGAGGATATAACAGTTTTTCTTTTTTCTTTTCTTTCTTTTTTTTTTTTTTTTTTTCCCCTCTTGAGCAGTGCTTTCAGTGGGAGAAAAATGTCACATCGGGATTCTGGTGCAGAGAAGGGCTGCCAGCCTGCGAGCGCAGCCCCTCCTCGCTGCCTGACAGCTCCAGTGATCACACTAATAAGGGACATACATTTTGGGATGGAGGGGGATGCAGGAAGATGCCCTCCTAGCGAAAGCACAGGCACTTGTGGGGAGCCGCACTGCTGCTGGCAGTTGCTGCTGAATTTATCAGATGAGTGAGTGAAGCCACCAACCCTGCAGGGGCCGGGGGGGCGCGGGGTTTGCTCTGACACCGCGTGCATTACAGAAAGCACTGCTGCGGGCCCTCTCTTCCCTATTTGTGCCATTTCCAATCCAGGCTCATTGCTCAGTTTTCAGTTATTTTTTTTTCCTCCCCAGTTGCTGCTGCAGCAGCAATGTACACGCATTCATGCCCACACAGGCTTTTATATGGTGCATGCATGTTTGCAAGTGGATAGAGAGGTGCCCAGCCGCAGGTGCCTCTGCAGCAGCACCTTGTTCCCACACCGCACGCAGGCTCTGGAAAGGTTCCCCCATGCAGGTAAACCACGAGCCCTTCCCCTCGCTTGTTCAGCACCAGTCTGGTTGCTCCGTCCTGCACTCCCCACTCCGTGCCAGGACGAGCTGAGAGTCCAGAGAATGCAGAACAAAAGGGAGAACTCCAGCCAGCCGAATATGCAATTTGCTCCATAATCAGTTTACTTTGTTTTTAATTCATGAGAAGTAAATCCTGCAGCGAGTTAGAAAGGCCATTATTACCTCCTCTTGCTAAATAAACACACACTGAATTCTCTCATTATCCTTCTTGACTTCTGTAAACCAGAATAAACACAAATCAGAAGATCTGCTGAAGAAAGACAAGACTGACGCACGAGTGGCACAGACTCTCAGGGAATATTCCGGGTATGAAGCATCATTGCGCAGAGTTTACAAAGACATTTTATGCTTCTACAACACTTTTTAGTCTCAAAAATTCCAAGGTCTATAAATACCTTAAACACCAGAGATAAGCATCCGTCCCTGGAGCAGAACAGAGCACCCATGGTTATTATTTGTGTTTAACAGAGCAGTTTTAGTAGGTCAAACCTCCTTGCTCTTACTTGGAAAAAAACTGCGTAGAAATAGCAGGCATTTCTTTCGACTAAGGGATTTAGACCAAATAGAAGACAATACAACATTTTTCTATTTTTCACCAAAACCAAAAACCCTTTACAAGCGTTAACTAGCTGCTCACATTTTAAAGCTCTAAACATAAGCGAATTTGGCACATGAACGTAAACCCTTGGCTCAGCATTGTGTTCTCAATGACATGAATTACGAACCCCATCACTCAGGCAAACACATTATTCTTCATTTACGCTAGTGGAAAGGAGAGCAGACCTTGCTCCTCAGGAACCAAACGTGCAAAGAAAGTCAACTGAAGCAGGACTTTTCTCACCAGTAAATTCTCAACAACCGACTGCTTGTCCCGTGCTTTGCACCGTACCCCGTGCCTTGGCCTGTCAGTTACGAAGTCCTGTGATATTTACAGCGAAGCAGGGCACAGACACCTGCAGAGCCAATTTCTTGCCCATCAGCAGCTCTCTGTGCAGCAGAGGTGAGGACCAGAGCTGGTCCCTGGGCACAGATGGGGCACTCCGGGGACAGCTTCGCATGTCCCCGAGGAGCATCTTCCTGCATGGCTCCGTTCCCCTCTGAAGAGCAGACACTGGGGGTTTCTACTCCATAAAGCTACTGAGCAAAAAAAAATGCTGCCAATAAGCTCAACCCAATCTTTTCAGAGCAGTTAACCCTGCTGCAGTTGGACTTCTTGTTACTATCGATAATGTCTCAGACAAACATCTCTGCAGAAGCTAGACATGACCCAGTCAAGTCATTCACTGACTTTGGTGGACTTAGAGGTGGTCCTTGGTTGCTTCTTACACACCAAAGATCCCATTCAGGCATTCAAAATGGGGATTGTAGGAACAGATATGAGGAACGTTTGATTTGTTTTATTTCTTTCAAGGTGCATCAGGCTGCACTCAGCATCAAAGGGCATAGCCAGGTGCAAAGATATTGCCCTAAAAGCAGCAATAATTTAAACCCAAACTCCAAGGAGTCAGGACAAAACTGAAATCTGGTTCTGCACTTAACTTCCAGAATCTGAAACGCTCCATTCCCCCGATTCAGCACCTCACATGTGGAAATGGCATTATCCACACGCAGTGGACATCAAAGAGGGAAGGGATCCCACATTCTGGGAAACTAATAGGATTTATTTGGTTCTAACTCTCCACTGGGATGGGTATAAGGATATATTTGTGTCTACATTCCTCTTCATCTCGGTTTTGTACACTTACAGAGACACGTCATACAGCCATAAGCCACACGCACCCCCCCAGACCCATTAAAATGACATTACAGGCCTGAGCTGGGGCTGTGCGAGGCTCAGAGGGCCCCGTGTTTCACCTGGGGGACTGAAGCTTTGTAACAGAAGACAATCAGCACTACGCACGCATGAGGCCCCATTTTGGAGAGGCTTTGCTTGTGTGGGTGCAAGCTAGCCTCAGGGCTACACCTTCCCATTGCTCTTTGGATAGCAAAGTCCAAGCACACAACTTCTGTGGACAAAAGAAGCCTCAGGCCACCTGAAAAAGGCTGAGAAAATAGAGTTGCTGGTGCCAGAGCTCACTGATGGCTTCCCAGGCCAGCCTCTACCCCCGTGGCAAGGCACCAGCCACCTTCAGAGCCGGGCCCCTGGGCCACCGCCTCCGCTGCCGAGCCCTGCCCTGAGGACAGGGCAGACAGAGACAGAAAGCTCCTCTCCATTGTATTTGTGTGGAACATGGGGCAGAAAGCAGCAGTTAGCTCAGTCGGTACAGCCAGAGGACTGCAAGAAGCGTGTGGCTCATCAAGGGCTTGCTTCCCCCAGGGCCCAGCAAAGGGGCTGAGGCTTCGTGCGCTTTTCTCTTCCCAAGGCAGACAACCCCAGGGAGCATCAAAGGGATTCAGTTACATGTCCGAGTCCCGTTGGGACACAAATTCTGATGGGTCAGGAGTAAAAGAGAACATCCAATTACACAAGAACAAGCTGAGGGGATGGGCCGGGCCGGGCGGACCAGCAGGAGCCCAGCTCCACCACAGCCTGTGGCTGGGGCACGGCTCTGCGGCTCCACATACAGACCTGCTGCTGCAGAGGGACCCATGCTGAGAAGCACAAACGTTTTGCCAATACATCAGGCCGTGACACAATGAGGGCATTGTGATCTGAATTATTTTAGGAGAGGAAACTCTTTATGAGGCGTTTGTTTGATGTCTTGTGTTAGCCAGAGTGAAATGCCCATAATAAAGGCATTAGGATTGCATTGTGTACACAAGTGACAATTCATTTACCTCAAATAAGCAAACAAATTAGTTTTTAGTGGCTGGCTTTGCCTGTGCTCAGAGGTGTACAGAAGTCACGATGAGTAGCGGAGCATCTGTATCATTATGGGTAGCCTTTATCAAAAACAGTCACCAGAAGGGTGCTGCATTAACACCTAACGGCCCCGCAAAGAAACAAACTCTAAAGGACGAAGATGACAAAGTCCTTTGGAGCCCTGTGATCCCATCAGGAACCAGCAGAGGTACTGTGTCTCCTCCACTCGCTGCCCTGTGATCTCAGTAAGTCCTGTGTGTTCCTGGGAGCAGAACGGAGGCGATGGAATTGCCCTACTTTGCCAGAGACTTGTCAAACACTTTTAATATCCTGGGGTTGAAGACCTATAAAAATGAGAACTCCAAATGTAAAGCCTGGGAAGATAGTAAAGCTTTGAGTGTAAAGGAAAAAAAAAAAACCCACACCCCTTGGAGAAGCCAAAGCAAAGGTTTTTGCTTTCCCTTGTTATCTTAAAAGGAAGTTTCTTGGCTTTGAACTGGACTGGGGAAGCTTTTGGTTTGTCCCCAGGGTGGATGCTTCTCCTCGGGCGTTTGTACCCTCGCTGCATGAGGCAGTTCTTCAAGGTGCCACGTCTGTGCCTCTTCTCGTCCCCGCTGGAGGTGGCACGAGGCCAGCAGAGCTCACGGTTACGCTGCCTGTCCTGCCCATCCCTCTGCTCCTGCAGACCCCGTCCTATACACGTGCAGCTCATTAACGTGCCTTGCCTTGTCTCTGTGCCTCCTGGCAGCACATTAACCAGAAAGACCTGGGGGCTGGTTAAGTTCCAAGTTTACCTTTGGTTTAGCAGCAGCCCAGAGCTTGCGGCACTTCTTTTCAGTGGTTTTTACCCCGCTGCCCGATCTCTCCTGCTGCTCTCATCTGACCCTTCCTCATCCCCATTATCCACTGACAGGTGTTTGTCTTCATGCTGGCTGATCCTTCTCTCCTACCTTTTCCTAATATTGGAATATCCCCACTGCTACCTTTCCCACTTCCCAAGACACTCAGGATTTTCAAAGCACCTTTTCCTTGCTGCTTTGGGGCCTGCCCAAGGTGGTGGTGATCCTGTATAACAAGCGACCCTGCAGGTGCCACGGAGAGGTGTGCAGGGGCAGGAAGGACAGAGAGCAAAGACCAGGACCCTACCAGGACTGGGGGCTGTATCTGCCCAGTATCTGGAGAAACTAAAGCAGAGCGCAGTGCAGCTTTGCCCAAGTTCACTACTGCTGATTTACTGCTGGAAGCAATCAGACAAGGTGCAAATACCCCAAATCAAGGGGTTTTGGTTAACTTTGATCAGGAATTTGTGCTAACACTCTTTTCCTTCATGGATCCCTCCACCCCAGGTCATACTGAAGAGATCTGGCAGAGCTGTTAATGGGCTTTGCCTCCTTCCAACTGCTAAAAGCGTTTTTGGAATGGAGCCCCACACCTTTTATGAACTGCTAAGAGAGATGGCCCCTGGTCCACAGTGCTGGAACCCAAAGCAATTCTCCTTTCCAAAGTCTGGGGCTATTCACATCTGTAATTCCCTTCTTAATCAGTTTACAGTCAGGTTCCACCCATAAATTTCAGACCTGCCAACACAACCCAGTGCAGAAGGCACCAGGAGTCCCACCAGGAGCTCTGCACCACTCGTTGCTTGCCGTTGGGCAAATCCCTGCATGCTTTGTATATAACGTGGAGTCTCTGAGACCCCGAAGGAAAGCGCTACAGCAATTACAGTATGAATTACAGCTCTTACTGAATCCAAGCATACCCTCATATCAAAGGGGGGATCAGCTTTGGCATTCAGGTTGGGACACATCGCTTTTGCTAGACCAACACTTTCTTGCTACGTTCCTGCTGCATCTGCACATCCAGGCGCCAGCCCGGAGACGAGTGCAGGAACAAGCCTCAACCCATGGAAAGTCAAAAAACCTCATATAAACATTGCTTTTGTTAATTGTGCCATAGGAAAAGCAAAGAATAAAGATCTAGGAAGTGCTGGAACCATGGTCTGGTACCTCAGAGACGTTGATCCGGCCCTCCTGGAAGGAGCAGGTGGTGGGGTCGTGGGTGCACAGGTTGCGGTACTTGCACCAGTGGCAGCGGAAAGCACTGTTCACACAAGAGAGGCACCTGGGGGGGAGAAAAGACGGGTTATGGAGGAGGTTATTGGGTCGGGAGGCCAACTGCAAGGGGTTGGCCTAGCCAGAGTCCCTGCTCAGGGTCCCTCACAGGAAAATAGCCTCTTTGGATGGAGTTTGGTACAACAAAAGTAACAAACAGCGGCACAGTCTTGGGTCTGGGAAAACAAACGCTCAGAAGAGAGTATTTAAACAACCACACAATTAATTCGGTAATAAAATACAAGCTTGGATTTACTGCACATCGTTGCATTGTGTAAAATAAAACACAGCAGTGCACAGACACCAGGCTTGATCTTTAGCTTTGGTAAAATCTGGAAAACAAAGCAAGCCTGGCAAAAATTGGATCAGCTATTTTACAAGTCAGGAATGCTTAAAGTCAGTGGTAACACTTCTGCTGGCCTCAGAGCACAAAGTGTCCAGCAAGCACTTTTGACTCACGTTGGAAGAAATTAACTGTTTATGAAATGTGTTTGAAAGAATGCAGACCCTCCTCAGACCTGGGGGTTCCCAGCCCAGGATGCGTGGTATGATCTCGGTGGTATTTTCCTTCTGATGCAGTCATAGTGACTTTAATAGTTAAGGAAGCTTATTCTAATCACACAAATCTGGGGAAGACCATCAGGTGCTGCAAACTTATTTAATTACTCATTTATTTGACCCATTTCTGCCTATTCCAGCCTCCCTCACCTGGCCTTCAGCCTCTTGTCTGGTGCCGATGGAGCTCCCTGCTTCCCTCAGACCTGCTGGCAGGAGCAGCAGAGGACCTCTTCCACTGCTGAGGCCAAGGGGTTGCTTTGGCACCTGTCTGCCGTGTGGTTTTCTGGCTACTGCTTTCAGCTCTGCTCTGCCCCAGCTCCCTGCAGGCTCCTGAGCTCCCCAGGACTGCCAGAAGGTCAGCACCTTTGGTCTTTCTTGATTCTGCTTTCTTAAGGACCACTGTCTCTGCTTTGCTTCAGAATGGGGGGTGTGTGTCCCCACTGCATCTATTCCTTCTCTTGTTAAAATGGACTGAAACGAGAAGCCATCACCCAGGCCCCTGACCCGCCTGCAGCTCCCTGGGCACACAAATTCATGCCCTGAGAGCTGACCCACCTCCGGTGGGCTCACCACACCTGGATCCAGCATAGGGTGGTCAGCAGAACCTGTCTGCAAAACCAGCACCTACCTGCCCATCCACAAACCCCTCCTGCCCTTCTGAGCCCCCTGCAAATGCCCATGGGTGCATGCTCCATGCACTACAACCCCTTCACATGCTCCTGTGCTGCTGCAGACCCACAGCTCTTCTACTGCTTGCTCTCCGGGTGCTCTGCCTGTTGCAATGAGGACTTTCAGGATCAATAGGTCTCTCCCCGATGCTAGCTGAGCCCCGTATTCCTTTCTGCTTCTCACATGTTGTGATTCATTCCTGCAAGGCTGCCTCATGCCCTTGTTGAACTCGCTGATAATGAGTGCAGCATGATGTAAGTGCTACAGAATTTACAACCGTGTTAGCACTTTATCTCCAAACACGAGCTTTGAGAAAGGCATGGTCAGATGGAGCCAAACGACGGGACGGAAGACACATTGCCCCTCCTGATCCGAACACCCACTCTGAGGAGAAAATAGGGGTCACCACAAAGTCACCCCTCAAGCAAATCCAGGCAGACGAGAACCCAGGGGAACCATGGACAGGACCACAAGTGCTCGCGGTGGAGCAGGAGCTGGTGCTGTGAAACCTGGCTGAGGGACAAGGGAGCACAGACAGAGCTGTGTGGAGCTGGTAACACGGCAGGAGGCAGGGACCACGGGGCGGTGGGTACAGACCACTGGAGAGACAATATGTAGGGAACAGAGGACCGTCAGGGCTCCTCTCAACCTGGTGCCTCTGCTGTGTGCGGTGGCTCAAAAAATAAAAAAAAAATAAAGAAAAATTGAATGCATGCCTAGAAAAACTCCGGGCTAGCCAAGATCATCAGAGCACACAGCCCTCTTCCAAGTGCAGCAGGGAGGGCCCCATAGCTTGAGGCTTCAAATCCAGCACAGAAAGGCTGAGTGACGCCGTGCTGGCACTTCTCGGCTCCTACCAGGCAGCTTGGGCAGCAAATCCTGCTCCCAAAATGGAGCTGAGAGCTGACCCCTGCAGCGGGAGACGTCACCCAGCCCTGCAGGGACAGCCGTTCGCTACCCAGCTTGTGCCAGGTCCTGCCCGTGTTTCATTTGGGTGCTCTGGGACTTGCTTTGTTTCCAGAGAGAAGTCTGCAAACGCTTCAGATGCATAACACAACTGCGCGGCCAGCCAGCTCGGCCAGCAGACAAGGAATGGGGCTCCTGCCCCCAGCCCCGGGGGGCTTCCAGCCCCGACCCCGCCGCCGTGCTGGGACCGCGTGCTGCCCACCTCCCCGGCCCTGCTCTGCCTTCTCCCACCGAGATGCATCCACGTTCACAGTTGCAGGATGGAGCAGCTTGGGGGCACCAGCAGGTTAAGGTTTTGTCAGGCTCGTTCAGCCTGCGCCTCGCCAGGCCCGGGGAGCTGCGGCCGCTCGGAGGGGCGCACCGAGGGCAGGGAGCGGTGGGCTCGCCTTCCACGGGGGGCACACAGCACCCACAGGGCTGCCGGCTGAGAAAACGGCCCAAAGACCCCCTCCTGCAGGGAGCTTCCCCCCCCCAGAGTGTCCCAGGAGAGGCTCTGGGGCTTCCAAGGAGGAACAGCC
This sequence comes from Anser brachyrhynchus, assembly GCF_964034855.1. Classification (NCBI taxonomy): domain Eukaryota; kingdom Metazoa; phylum Chordata; class Aves; order Anseriformes; family Anatidae; genus Anser; species Anser brachyrhynchus. The sequence goes on along the minus strand of NC_137720.1, from coordinate 1,898,480 downwards.
CCGGGGGGCTGGCGGGGGGGGAGCGCACTCACAGCTGGTGGGCGCTGCAGTTGTAGAACTTGAACTCGGTGCTGACGAATGTCCGGCCCGTCTCCCGCGACTTCAGCTGCAGCACCACGCCGAACCAGTCTGCGGGGCAGAACAGAGGCAGTCAGCACCCCAGGTGTAACGGGGGGAGCAGCGGTGGGTGCAAGGGGGCTCCCCGGCTGGCCAGGGTGCTGAGCCCTCAGTACAGGGCAGGAGGTGCCGCCAGGCTGCTCCTCCAGCACCCCGGTGCTGAGCATCCCCCATCCAGACCCCCCCGAGCACCCCAGGACCCAGGGGCTGCCCATCTGCAGCAGCCCCTCCAGGCCCGATCGGCCCTGGTGGCAAAACCCATGGGAGGCACCGGGGCAAAGCACAACCCCAGGTCACAGCTGAAACGAGCTCGGGATCCCATCCCCTTCCCTACAGGATTTCTGTCTCCAGGACAAAAACACACTAATTCAGTCTAGCCCAAGACTAGAATAGGAACTAATTGTGGAAGTGAGGCCATTAGCGGCTCTTTTGAGGAGCCTCCTCCCTGGGTTAATTAAGAGCAGATTGCTCTTCCAGAGCTGCCACGGTAAGTCTGCAACAGCCCTGCTACCGCTGCGGCTCTTGGCCCCAGTGTTCACCAGTTCTGAGGCTCCCTATAATGTCTTAGAAACACAGAGATATCAGCAGGGATGCACTGCCGACACCTGGAAGGATGCCAAGGAGAAAATGAGTTTTAAGCAAGTAGCATTTTGTTTATGGGAAGTGAAAATAAGACAGCGGTGACATTAGTGAAGAAACAACCCAAAGATGGGGACTGAAAAATAGAAATATGCCTCCACCTACTGTGGGTGCTTCCCCCGACTTGGGGAGGGCTCCTGCTGCTTGGGTCTGCCCTGTGTGGCCACCAGCCCCTGCCCTCTGCAGAGCCCCCCCCCAGCCTCCTGCAGCCCCAGGTCCTGTTGGCAGCTGTGGGAGGGTGCAAGGACAGGGAACGCACATACTGCTGCCTGCCCGTCTCTTAAGGACGAGCACATGCAGGTCCCCGGGGCCAGTGGTCTTTCACAGAGTGATGAGTTTCTCCGTCAGCATCCCCAAAGGGTCAGCTCTACCCAGCAGATATTCCCAGCCACGCTTTCTGGTGGCACAGGCGCTCCCACCCAGAAGCAGACACTCACCTTGATCCACGGGTATGGCAGGAACGTCTTTCGCTGCTGGCGACACGCAGACGACGCGGCTGCCCGAAACCTGCCCCTCCACCTCCGTCAGGTTCCCGAAGAGGCAGGTGACCCCGGCGGCCAGGTCCGGAGCATCGCTCACCAGCAGGCTGAGCTGGAGCCAGGGGAGAGGCGGAGGGCAACAAACCAGGGAACAAAACAGCCAGCCAGTGGTTAGCAGGAGAGCTGCCCCGGTGTCCTTCGTGTCCTCAGTACCCACTGCTTTCCCACTGAATGCTGCTGCCCTTAAATCACCCATCCACACACAAAGTGGCCAACTGCCTTTCACTGGGGGAAGAAGAAAGCAGGTTTACGGGTGCACAAACACCTTGCTGAGCCTTCGGTTACTGCAGTTTAGGAGAGGTGGCAACGGCAGCTTTTTGGCCTCCACCTGCTCTGCAGAACCATCGCCGCCCTCGAGGCCTGCAGCAGAAGCACCGACTGCAGCACAATCGGAGCAGCCCCAGCACGTGCAGCAGCAGCAGAAACCTCCGGGGCCGCCAGCACCAAGCCTGGCTGCGGGCACGCAGCGGCCCCGGGGGCTCACGGGACGGGGCTGCAGCTGCCGCAGCGCCTGTCCATGGGCACGGCGTGCGGGTGCTTGGGGGGCTCGAAGGGAAACAGCTGGGATGCTTCGGAGAGCCAGGGCTTGGCACAGCTCACAGATGGGCTGCTTGGGAAACAAAGCCTTTCCTTTCAACGGTTAATGAAACCGGACCGAGAGAAATGCGAGCTGGGGCCCGAGGGGAAGGGGACTTTGTCTCTGTGATCCCTATCCCCTCGCCCCCTGGCTCAGACTCCGCTCTCCTTACCAGTCCCCTGCAAGCCTGACTTCATGGGAAAACAGTTGTGCTTTTGGGAAGGGAGAAAGACTGGAGAACGGACTGCCCGCTGCGAACCCGAGACCCGACGGCTCCCTCCCCCCGAGCACCGACCTACCGGGAGGCTGTGCTGGGACACGGAGATGCTGCTGGGCTGCACGGTGATGCTCATGCACTGGCCGATGCTGTCGGCAAAGCGGTACGGCTCGGCGGCTCGCTCGCAGCTGTCCCGCGGGGAGCACCTGGCACACACGGGCACACGTCAGCACACGGAGCCCCCAGGGAAGGCGTCCAACAGCACCAGGGCTACGGCTGGCCTTAGAGAGCAAAGCCCCGGCCATGTAAGCATGAGCAGGGCCGGGGGCAATGCTCTGCACGAGGACCAGGCACAGACTCTCCGGGTTAGGACCAAAGTGCACACAAATATTCTGTGCTCGGGCCAGTCCTCCGTACACCTCATTCCTGCAAGCCATAAATTCCTAAGCTGCACAGAAACTAAAACTTAAAGCAACAACAGGCAGCACACCAAGAGGATGCCTCGTTCCAATTAAACCAAAACCACATAGCTCATTAATTGTCTTTTCCTGGTGCTGGAGAGTGCAGCAGTGCCAGAACCTGGGATTTCCTCTCCTGTGGCTGCGCGCAGTTCCCTGGCCAGCTGTCCTGCCTCAGCCTCCCACCTCTGTCCCATTCCTACCCTCGGGAATGCAACCCTCTGGGCACACCAAGGGGACCAGGACTGCTCCTCGCAGCTGGTTATCCCTATTCCTGTATGGCAGGTGTCCTCAGAGTGAACTGAAATTTTGAGGCAGAATCAGGTAAGATGTGAAAAACAAGTCCAGTGTGAGAACAAGAAGGTGAAGCAGGGCAGAAGCAGTTACTAAATGAAGGGAATGACAGCACAGCCAGGGCTCGGGCTGCAGTTATAACTGCTGAAGGGAAAATGCGCCTAAGTTAATTACAGTGGGTAGATGAGTGCCCACCGGGAAACCAGGGAAGAATTATTAATGTTTTGAGACGGATATCAGACAATGCAGCACCGCACTGGGATCCCTCAGGGATTTTCTATTTCATGTAATTTAGGGATAACCTTGTTCTTCAAAACCTGCTCCCCGGCAGCAGGTGACATATTGGCCTTTTGATGTTAATGGTGTTAATAAACTATCAGCAAACTTTATCACTTTTCGCTCAGTGATGATCCTGGACCCTAGTTAAAATCAAGGTGCAAAGGTCAGAGGATCCAGATGCTGTCACCAGACCCGCGTGCCGCCGGCCAGCTCCTCTCTGACAGCTCTCCGAGTGCATTCGCTACTTAACGAGGCGCTGCTATTTAACGAGGTGCTGCCGTCAGACTGCTTATTTCCCTGCTTCCCTTCGCAGAGGCCTGGGCAGCCTCAAAGACACGCAGGCATCAGCCGAAACGCCTCCTGCCCACGCAGAGCCCGAGTTTCTCCACTCTGCATCTCTCTGCGAGCAGCTGGTGGGCGCCTCGCAAAATCAGGGCTTGCAGCGCCCAAAATCAGGGCTCGCAGCGCCGAGAGGGTGGGCTGTTGTTCCCCCTGCAGGACTGTTGGCTTTTGGTTAAGAACAGTGAAGTTTATGCCTTCCCTTACAAACCCCAGCGTGACAGCCAGCAAACACTGCTGCTGTTCTTCTCTTCCTCTCACCCCTCTTTATTTTTTGGAGCGTAATGGAGCTAAATATGAACGCTGCCAACGGAAGACTTATTGAGGTTTAAGTGAATCTGTAAGATAGCTTTAAAGTGAGCTCTTGACTGGAGCCTTTATCTCATTGACTCGCCGGAATGGCTCTTTTTTATCATACTATTTATGGCAACAGCCCTAACAGAGATAAATAGGTCTGTAGACAATAACAGACTTGCAGAGAGCAGCATATGGAAGAGCCTTGCAGGTTTCAAATCCCACTGGGCTGAAGAGACTCTTTAACAACCTCCTAGAGGCCTCTGCTTGCTCCCAAGGAGCGCTGTTCTAGCAGCAGGAAGAACAAGCGATCCCTCGCCCGCACGGAGAGGAGGAACCCGCGAAGGCAGCGAAGCCCTGGCGCCGCAGCGGGGACAAGCCAGGCTGCTGCTAGAGGCTCTGCTGGGAGAGCAAAGGAGTTTTGCAGAAGGACAAGCACCTGTCCCTCCCTGGTGGCTTAGCACCTTCTAAAGCACCCCGTGTCTGGGGTTCCTCAAAACCCAGTGCAATGCACGCGCTGCTCACGGCCACCACGGCACCGAGCTCCTCTTTCAGGGTGAGTGGCAGCGGTGTGAGCGCCCAGCCCATCCCCACCGGTCCCTGTACACCATCAGAGCTGCCCAAGCAGCCAGCACCACAAATGTGGCCGATTCCTGCTTGCTCTTACTGGTTTAATCCTCACAGGTAGCTCGTTCAGGAGCATCACTACTCTTAAATTCTAAGCGTGCACTGCCTGCGCAAGCATCCCACCGTACAGCAAAGCCTTAATCCCTGACTCAGGCTGCTAAGAGACAATAACGCGTAATAGATCACACAGGGAAAGGTTTGTGCAGTCCCAGATAACGAAACGCTCATTCCAGGACAGCTCGGATCCTTTTGCTTTCCCCTTATTACTGGCTGTGTAAAACCTCCCTGGCTGGCTGCAACACACAACCCAACGCCGCCTGGAACAGGGCGCTGCTCCACTCGTTTGTCTCACACTTGTACCTGCTAACACACCCAGTGCTTTACATTACTATTTACAACTCAGAACCTTTTTCTGGCTTCCTCGGTACCTGCACACCCACGCTCTCAGCAAAGCCTCTGCAGCTGCAGATGGGGGTGCCCGGGCTCAGCGGGAGCTGCTGCAGGGCTGGGCTCTGCTGAGCTCTTGCAGAGACATCCCACAGCTGCTGGGGGTCTCGCAGGGCACAGACCCCGAACCCCAGGGAGGCAAATCCCATAACGTGCACTGGGGAGAAACAACAGGATTTCAGCCCCTGATCAAGACTCAATGCTGGTTTTTATCCGTGCTTGCCCAGATGCTGTTGATGGCCATGTTGCTCACAAGGCCATCCCCTCTCCTGCTGTGTCAAGGACCAAACCTCTGCCCTTCTGCTGCTCACCCTCCCACCAGCCCTCAGGAAAAACTGTGAGCATCCCACCCTGACCCGCAGCCTTTCTGCTCGGCCAAGGAGCAGCTGGTCCAGCTGGAAGGGGGAAATGCAAGAATTAGAGGAGAGCTGACAAGTTAAACATGAACACGCCAGCGCTTGGGGCCTCCCAACAAATATGACAGAGGCTTCAGGAAGAGCAAGATAAACTCAATTATTTACAGCTGAAGACAAAGGCTAAGAAATGGTGATTGCTCTAAGGAGGCTGGGAAAGTGCAGACACTTGAAGGGAGGGTTGAGAAATACCATCGGGGAACAAAGTCCTGTTGGAAGATGTCAATGCCTAAATGTCATGGCCGAGGGCAGAGGAAACAGCACTTTTCTCTCCTCTTGACATTGAGGGGTTTCTCCCTGCAAAATTTAGGCAACCTTTACCTGCTTCCCAGGTAAAGTGCCCAGCACTGCCACACCACCGATGTGTTCAAACTGCCTCGCCCTGGCACTGAGAAGTCTGAAAAACCTGAAAAACCTCCCTGTTCCAAAGCTGCTGCGGCAGCGAAGGCTTCCCACCGTGCCAGCACATCTGGGGGCTTCGCTATAGGGCTGGACAGGCTCCTCTGAGAGGAAGAATAAAAATGAAGATGCCCAGACACTCCTGGCAGAGGCACCAGGGGCCACTCTGTGTGTGCCCCCAGCCCAGGGAAAGCAAGGGCATGGGAAGGATGCTCAGCACCACGAGGGTTTTCCTGCATCCCTCTGAGCGCGGCACCAACCCTGCAAACCAAACAGGCCCTGGTGGGTGCTGGGAGCCAGTTTGCACCCCAAAGCACGCAGGTCCCTAATCCAGGCCGGATTTTGCACAAGAGCCTGCCTTTTTCCTCTCTCACCCTCCAACACCTGCTGCTCAGGCATGTGGCCAAGTGTTATTGTGCGGGTCCCTGAACTCTGCCTCTGCCTCCGCCCCGATTTCCATGCAGCTCAGGGGGCTGCTCTGCACGCTGGCACGGGGCCGGAGGGATTTCTATTCCTCTCCTCCTCCAGCATCCTCCGGGCTCGCCCCTCCTCCCCGCATCGGCGTTTGCCTGGTGGTCCCCTTCCGCTGTAGGAAGTGATCCTTCTTATGGCAGGGGAAAGAAAGAACACAGACACCTCCTGAATGCAGAGCGCGTTTCCTGCAGCTCCCCTGAAAGCACCAGCCCTCAGCCCGCGGGGCCTGGTGGCGTGCAGTAGTGCTGCCAGCCCCGAGCCCCGCTGCCCCGGCCGGGTCTGCCCCAACGGGGACGTCTGCAGCAGATGCTCTCTGACCTTGCCGTGCTGAATTTAAACATCTCTTCCAGCTATGTTTAATAGGGCTCGGCGCTCTGTTCCACTGCTGTAAGCTCACTGAAAGCAAAGCCCTGCTCATCTAAGCAAGCCTCCTGTTGCCTCTCAACATCTCCCATTAATCAGGAGGGATTGGCAGCTTGGGCAGCCAGGATGAACGTGCAAAATGTGAGGGCTCTGCTCCCCCAGGCTTTAATTCTGCTTTTCTGTGGTGTCCCGTGGCCCCCTCCCTGCGTGCTGTGCGCAATCCACCTCTCCCCAAGAGAGGATTTGTCTTCCTCTACCTCTTCATGGGAGCTCAGGGATTTTCAGTGGCATTCACGCTGCAATGCAGGAAACGTCCAGGGAAGGGAAGAATGGATTCGAGGGACTTCAACCTACTTCGCTTTTTGCAAAGACTGTGGGGGGGGCTCTTGGGGGTTCTGAAAGCTGCTTTTACCTTCGCCACCACCGGCGCAGATGTGGCAGCGGAGGCCGGACTTACATGTGGTGGAGCGTGCACCAGCCGCAGTGGGGGTCTCCCGAGCTCAGGCACTCCCCGCAGGTCGTGTACTGCTCGCAGGACTCCACGGGCACCCGGGACACCTGCAAGGGAGAAGCACAGCCTCAGCGCATCTGTCAGCACGGCGGGCAGGCGGAACCAGGAGCGGCTTCTCCTGGGGGAGCCTGGTTCAAGCAACACAAAAGCGAGTCACAAACGTTGAATTAATTCTCACACCTGTGCAGAAGTCGGCCAACAATAGGAGTCGGCATGGACTGAGGCACAAAGCCGTCTCCTGCAGGTGGCCGCAGGAGGAAGCCGAGGTGCCGGGAGCGCACAGCCAGCACCAACCCACCGAGCGCCCTCCCCGTGCCCACACAGCAGAGTAGCGTGGCTGTGAATTCACAGGAGCCCAAGTTAACATTCAGTGCTCGTGCAAAAAGCTGTGGGGCCACGGCTTTATGTATCGTGAATTAAGAAGACCCTATATAATTCAGAAATAAAACCCAACAGCAAAACCGGTCTGCTGCTTTGGGATCCCTTAAACTGGTGCACGCATAATGGTTTCGCAGAAAATGAAGGGAAATGGAAAGGCAAAATTGAAGGAAAAGGAGTCCCTGCTGTTAGGGATGGAAGCGAGCAGAAGCAGCGGCTTCGTTTGCTTTAAAGAGAGGGCAGAAAGCCTGCCTGCTCAGGCAGGTCCGAGCACACGGCATGCTCCCACGGGTGCTCACCTCTCCCAGGGTCCCGGGGGGGTCCCAGCCCTGCCACCCACCCGCAGCCGCCCCGTCCGTCACCGCAGCGCCCGGCGGGCAGCAGCTGGGGTGCGGGGTGAAAGGAGCAGTGTGCGCCAGACAAAGGCCACTTTCACGCCAAGTGCTGTTGACACAGTGAGAACCCAGTTCCTCTCTAAACACGACACCAATGGGGCTGCTATTCTTCTTGTTTCCTGAGCCCTACTTAACACTTAACAGCTTTGCCTGAAACAGAACTCGGGCGGGGGTTTAGGGTTTTTAGCGGAGCCGGAGTCTGTGGGATGCGTGCGGGGTAAGCGAGCAGCGGGTGGGCGAGAGGCAGAGCTGGGTGGGATGTGCACGCATTTAGCCCCGGCTGGCTGCACAAAGAGCTTCAGAAACAGAGAAACGCGGGGTGAAGGAGTGACACGGAGGTGTAAGGCCAGAAGGAAACTCTCCCCGTGCTGCTGGGGCAGAGCCGCGGCTGCATCCCCTCTGGGGAGGCTCTGACCTCCTGCAAGGATGGGCAGCTCCGTTTTAGCCCTCTCCTGCGTCTCACCAGGCGTTCGACCTATTTCTGACCTTGTCTCATTCTGCACGCACAATTCACATCAGTCAACACCGCCATCAACATCACAGTGTTCCATTAAGCCGGTGTCCACGGGACACCCTCCGGAGGGGGACTTCTCCCCCTGCGCACACAGCAGGCATCTCCCCAGGTGCCTGTGAAAGGCACACTGAGTTTACAGCGGCACGAGCGGACACTTGGTGAGGTTTCTTCCATCTGGGCACGCAAAGCCCCTCACAGGCACCATGTCGGTGTGGGGGCAGCTCACCCCCAGCAGCAGCGGCTCCCCCAGGGCACCCAGCACCCAACCTGCCCGTGGGAGCCAGCGCGGCTCTGAGCAGCCCCTGTGGGAGCCACCAGTGGCCGCAGGATACCCCAAGGAAGGTCAAAAGGTTTTGCTTAAAATCCGTCCAGCTCCTTGCAGGGCTCCTCTCGCCGATCCCAAACCCATGGGGCGTTGCTGATCCTCTCCTCCTACCCGTGGGGTGAGGCTCTGCGGGATCCGTCCCTGCCATTTGTATGCAGCTCAGGGCTGCTTTCGTGTTTGTGAGGAGCTGTGTGCTCTCGCGGCGCTCTATAAATAACGGAGGATTTGAATTATACGAATAACAGTTTGTTGCAGATCATTTTATGTTATGCAGTTGGGTTCTTTTTCTGCTCAGAAGCTGTGGCTTCTGTACGTGATAATTCTTTAAAAATTACACAGGAATTTTGAGCGATTCCTCGAGCCGCAGATTTCTAGCCCAAACGGGACCATTTGATCCTTTCTTTTTAACGCCTGCATAACTCAGGGCAGACAATTTCACCCCTTCACCTCCTTGGCACATTCAATCTCTGGTGAGTGCAGCAGAGCCCGCACAGCGCCCACAGCCCCCGCACAGCGCCCACAGCCCCGGCTGGGTGCTTGGTCGGGCTCCTGGCCCCTGTCTGGAGGGAGGCCCAGGGCTCTGGGAGGAAATTTATCATCTGCTCTTCTCAAGTGCTTAGGCCTACAACTTCGAAATTCACCCTGAGAATTAATGCCAGGAAACCTGCAATGCCCAACTAAGTGGTCAAATGAAGAAGCTCAAAAAGACTGCGGGCAGGAGTCATTTAAATATTTGCATGCATGAAAAAGGTTGGGGGGTTGCAGCGTTTGCCCAGCTCTCCCAGAACCGACACATTCAACCACCCTTACCGTCATCCATCCAACTACCTGAAAGGCTCCAATGCTCTAAAGAATGCTTCATTTCAATGGAAAAACAAGACACGTCCGTTAGTAGGATATATCTGCATGTTCTCCTCTGCCTGCCACAGACGCAGAGAACCGAAAGCTGTTTCCTTCAGAGCCAGTACAGAAGCAAGGCTCAGACTCCCTTCCCCTGCCTGATGGCAGGCTGGAAAAGCTCTCTTGGCTTTAAGTATTTCTAAACTGTTCTCTGCCGGCCTAATTATCGTTAGCAGACCAAAGCGTTTGTGCGTGTGAACCACCGCACCGAGGAGAGAGCAGAAGATGTGGAACACGGTGCCTCAGACCTGTGCCTGCGGGCAGGAGGAAAGCAACGCGGATCAGCGCTGATTAAAAAAACACCCCTGAGGCACTGAGGTCGGAGAAACGGGTTCCAGAGGGTGCTGAAAACTCAGTGCTGGACATTCAGCCGGGCAAAACCCAAGAGGCAGCTGGAAACGTCAGCAGGGCAGGGTGCTGCTGTGCTGCCCAGCACCTGGCTGGAGACGGGGTTTGATTTCGTGGTCTGCTCGCTCACGGCACTGCTGGGGCAGTTCCGAGCGCTCTGCCCCCTGCCCCCTTCTGCCACCGATGGGCAGGAGCCCCAAATCCTGGCCTCTGCCGGGTCCCTGCCGTGTCCTGCCAGCCCCGGCCCCGCTCCGATGGCAGCAGGAGCTCCGTCGTCACCTCGTGGCTCTGCGCAGCCGAGGTGGCCGGAGCCTGGCACGGCCCCGTCTGTTTGCTCTCATCCTCGCCCGTCCCCGGGGGCGAGGCTGCGTGGAGCAGGATGGTTTATTTGGAGAGGGCTTTGGTTTGCACGATTTAGTTTTTAAATGCAAATACCTCGCTTTATTTACACTAGAGAAGATGGGCCAGGGAAATGTTCCTGGCACTCACAACAAATATCCAGAAGGTCTACCGCTGCTCCAGGAGCCCATTTCCCACCCCAGCCCAGGCCCCAGGAAACTTTGCTGCCTGAACCTACGAGCTTATCCCCAGGGCATGTGGCCCTGCAAGTGGGGCTCCTGAGTGCAGCCCTCAGCCCAGGGCACGAGCAGACCTAGGCCTCGAGCTTTCCGAAGTGGATACTAAGTTTGGATGCCCTGAGATTTCTGTTCCTGCTCTCCAAAACACGAGCCGAGATGTCCTGAGGCCAAGCAGACGCAGGCAGCGGTTTTCCTAAATGAAGCATCAATACCCGCACCTCCTTGCTGCGAGGTGCACGGCAGCATCCCTGCAGCGCCGGGGGGCACTGCCAGGGCTGCGAGAGGATGAAGCAGAAGTCAGGGAGAGGAAAGGACAACGGGCACTCTGCATCAGTGTGGTCAACAGCGAAGCAACTGGTAAAGCAATTCAGCCTCTGCAGCCTTCAGCTGAGCAGCACCAGCAAGGGGGACACCAAGAGGGACACGAGCCAAGACCCCAGGTCCTCGGGAGCCTCCTCAGGGCAGAGCCCTCCTCCCTCCAGCCCCACCGCTGTGTCTCTTCCTCCTGCCTATGCCCAAGCTCTGTTGCTGAGTTTCTCAGTTCCCCGTTTACGAACCTACTTCTCAATAATTAAATGTAAAGTCTCATTACTGCTTTCTTTGACTGCCTGACCACGACATCAGCCAAAACCAAAACAAAACAAAGGAAATCAGTACAGGCTCTCCAAAACACATGAACTCAAACTCTGCCAGACCCCAGAAAAATATACAATAAGTGCAAGAATCCAGTTCCAAATGCATAAATACACATAAATACATCCAGAACCAAACAAAGCCAAGTTTCCACAGCTTACGCCTGCTCCAGCACGGGCCTCTGCCCTGCAGACCGGGACAGCCGCGGGGCGTCCCGTCCCATCGCCCTGCCCCGAGAGCCACGGGCTGCTGCAGCTCACACAGAAAATCTATTTTTAATGACTTTGGGGAGTGAAGTGGAGATGCCAACCAGTTCAGTGTAATTAAAGCTATCCATCACTCAGTGAGCAGGAGCCCAAACTTGATGAACTTTCCACTGAGATTTTTTTTTTCTTCATTTTTGAAAAGAAAAACCACTGCTTTGTGCAGCTGCAGGAGACATGAAGAAGTGTGGGAAGGAGCAAGGACTTGCCAGGTCCAGTTGCGATGGAGTCAGGCTGACGGAGCTGGGAAAAACAATGTGAAACTTCCTCCGAAGTTTGTAAGAAGTTTGTCAAACTCTTCTTCCTATTTTTTTTTTCCCTGCCTCCTCAAACAGCACTGATTGAATCCCAGGTCCTTAAGTTTCCACCAGGAAAAGCCACCGTGAGGGGCTGGGAAACACTTGCTGCTCCGCTGGAGAAGCCGAGGTGCCGCAGACCCCTTCTGCCCTGCCCTGCCCGGAGACGCCGGGCTCTGGACCCGAGCAGAGCTCAGACGTGCTCCGGGCTGGTGCCTGCAGCAAGCAGGGTGTGGGGCAGCAGCCGGACGGGAGGAAAGCAAAGGGAAATGGGTGAATTGAAGAGTGCTGAGGAGCGTCCCCGCAGCACCACTGCCCCGTGCTGCCGAGCCTCCTGGGGCGGGCAGAGCTCACCCGAGGGCGCACGGTGAGAGCTGGGGGCTGCGGGGACCCCGCTCTCCTCTCCCCCGCCGCTCCACCACGAGGGTCCACAGAGGCACCGCAGGGCTGTCAGAAGCAAATCAACGCCTGTAACTTTTGGCAGAGGAGCAGCGAGTGGGAGAGGACACCGAGATAACGTTTCCATGGCTACAAAGGGATTATTTAATTACAGCGCTGCAGAAGCACGCGGAGAAAGTTCCTTAAACTCTGATCCAGGCAACCTTTTCAATGAGCTCGGCTTTACTGCTCTAAGAACCTCATTAGCATCTTACTAGGACAAGCTGTGTCGGGGCACAGGTGATCAGATGGCTGTCCTAGGGAGCAACCAGACCTCCCTGCATACCTGGCTCCCGCTGCCTTATCGCTGCCCCCATGTTCTGCGCTAGACTCCAGAGGGAGGTGATGAAAAGTACAGGCAGCCTCCTCTGGGATGCAAGAGCGAGTGGAAAACCAGCAAGTGTCCCAGAGTAAGGCTTAATGAAGCTGAAAAATCATCCTGACGCCAGAGGTTCCTCCATCTACCCCACACCCCAGCCAGCAGGACTCAGGCTTGCAGCAGCCCCGTCTTCTGGCACACGGGCTGCTGCAGACAAACGCTTTCCTGTGGTTCACCACAACTCCAGTTAATCATTGCATCAGCACGAAATGTCTGTTATCCCAACAAATCTTGCTCAAAGTGCCAGGCAGAGATCACATCCCCACTCCCAGGGGAAGCACAGCATCATATAAACCTAGGGGAGGAGGAATGGGTTTTTCCTCCCAGACACAGGCTGCCCACAGCTGTGCACTGAATTTTCCGTCAGTTGAATCTACCAGCTCCTCAGCACAGCACAGATCATACAGGAGATGACATGGGAAGGGCACCGCTCGCCGGGCACGGCACCGACCACGCTCCCACTATCACTGAGCAAACCCAGCAGCTGAGTGCAGCCCAGCATGGGGCTCCTGCAGTGCTTGGGAATGGTCCCGTCCATGCACCCTGCCTGGTTTTGGCAGCCTGGAAACCCTCCCACGGAGCACCCCAGCCGCCCTTCCTACCCCCAGCGTCTCTCGCTGCACACACTGTGAGCACCGCGGTGTGCACGCAGCGGTTTGGACCACGTGCCGGCACTCACGTGCCTGCCAGCTGCTCCAAGGCTCCCCGCAGCACACCCGCATGAGCCTGCGTGCGACAGCATCAGCTCCGAAGTGCCTTGGCAGCATCGGCTCTCCCCACTGCTTCACACGGACCATCTGCAAGCGGGGAGCAGGGGACGCGCAGCGGAACCGTGGCTCTGCCAGCGGCACGTGGCTGCTGGTACTGGAGAGCAGGCTACCGGGAATAGCTCATGCACGTGGCATGGGCAAGACTGGAAAGTGATTCTTTCATCTACCATAGGAATAAAAACACTGGCTGAAATATTGGCACTGAGCTGCTCCGGGCTTCCACCGAACTGCTCCAGAGAAATTCAACTGTCTTGGCAAGGAAAGGATGTGCTAAACATTAACACAAGCTGATAATGAGGAACGAGATGCTAAAGCTGGGGTCTCCACAAAGAAAACCAGGCTACACTGTAATACACCCACGTGGTTCTTTCCCTCGAAAATCACCATTCCTCGAGGGATTTGCATTTTTGTTCTTAACCACGAAGAAGATCGAGGGAAGTCCCGAATGTGCTGCAGGGCTCCCTCTGTCCGCGCCGCGAGGCCTCAGCTCCGTACGGGCAGTAGAGCTGCGGGGTCCCCAAGCGACCAAAGCCTCCCGGCGTCGTGGTCTGCAGGACCGACCCGTTGGCACCCAGCCGGCCGGGAGCACATCGCCTCTCCCCAGGGCGCCCCACTTGGATCCACAGCACTGCTGTCCTCAGAAGTGGCTTTCTTGAAGCGTTGGCACCGGCTTCTGGCAAATGGCAAGTTGCACAGCAAGACCACCCTGCCAACAGGAAATTTTCTTTGTGCAGCACTGATTAGCCCGAGCCTCCCGGGAACTAATTAATAAGGATAAAAGGAGAACGCTTTCCAAAATTTCTGGGCTCAGGTGGGGATCAATCCAACACAGTAAACTTTTATCTTGCATCAGTTCACGGCCCCCGTGTTCAGTGCTTTGCCTTGCTGCCACGTAACTCTTAGCGCACTCCCTGCAGTCATTTAAAAGTTTTAACAGAAGCTTAGAAAATTAATTAAGGTGAATAATTATAAAACATGCACTTCTTTCCCTCTCTATTTTGCAAGCAAGTGACAAAAATAGAATTCTGAATAATTCTGGAGTTATAACCAATGTAATTAGGTGTTCGACGAACACTTGCAATTGGGCCGCGCTTATTAAAATTACTGTTTTAGACAGAAGATAGCCAGAGAGTCATTAAGAGCAAGCGGCTCGATTCCCCGGGACCCTCATTAGCCTCGGACACCTCGCAGCTTGGGGCATGCAGTGACAGCACGGCCCCACTGCAGGTGCCCCCAAAGTGCCCTGACGATGGGGATGCGGGGACCTCGGCACCACGACCCCAGGACACCAGGACCTGCTCCGGAGGAGCCCCGAGAGAGGTGACGGCTGTGGGAGCGAAGGGAAGAGGCTGCTTTCGGCCACAGCAGTCACACTGGTGGCACAGCACAGGCGGGGGCATCTTGGCTCTCTTCTAGAAGAGAAATCTCCTGGTGTGCCAGGAGATTTCATTATTTCTTCTGTGTGATGCTCTATAGGGCTCTAGGCAGAAAAAAAGCCAGGTTTTTGCTCGTTGTCTTCTATTGCATGCAAATTTGAGCAGAAAACGGCCACGGTGCCCTTAGAGCTGAAACGGGAACGGCCAAACTGGAACCTTGCTGTGAGTATCTGCAGCACAAGGGACAGCAGGACCAGCGGCCATCCCCCGGGACCTCCTCCCAGTCCAACCGATAGGAATCCCCTGCTGGTAGGCACCCAGGTGGGCACATGAAGGCCCTACACTTTACAAGTCAGGACAAACAACCTATGGGAAGGCTTTTAGGGAAGTTTTTCGAGCAGACAATGCTCAAAGCCCTGCACTGCGATAGTGACTGGGAGCAGGAAAACCTTGGAGGGGCTGAGAGCGCCTCGCTGGGAGCTCCCCGGGCGGTTGCAAGCGACGGCCTCGCTCCGAGCAGCTCCTCGTACAGGCCTGGGAATGCTGCAGGCTTCAAAGTAGGTGTCAGCGCAGTGTGTGGCAGCGAAGGGAGCTCCGTGCTCCGAGATGCAGTCATCTCGATCTGTTCTGAAAGACCGAGATCCCGGCGGTGTGTATCACAGGCGAGCTCCGTGCCTGCTGCTTGCGATTGCCTTCAGCCGTCTGTTTTTCCTCTCTCCCTATAAAAACCACATGCTAGACAGCAGAGGCCCCTTCCCCCAAGCTGCTAGCCTAGAACTCATGAATTCAGTTAAGTTGTTAAAAAGGATTGTGGCAGGCTAAGATAAAACAGAGGAGTTTAAGATGACAAACAGACTCCTAAATAGGATTAGAGTCTTAATGAAAACAGTAATGAATGGATGAGGCAACCAAATATTACCCATTAATATTAGACAGATAGATTAGATCCCTAGGCACTGCATTTAAAAACGACATGAAATTACTTCAATTACTCCGCATTGATAAATAACAAGGCCATATTTACTGCTGAAACACATTTCCTCAACCCTCCCCCACGCTCGCGTTGGCTTATCCTTCCCTAGAGGAGAGCAGACCACCGAGAGGCTGGAAAAAACGCATCAGGCTGGAAGCTTCCTCCCCTCCCTCCCTTCCGAGGAGGCCTCCACCAGGCAGCATCTCCAGTACAAATATCCCAGGGTGCCTGCTGCCCAGGACCAGTCCCTCAGCACCGCTATTTCTGTGCCAGAGCTGAGCAATCGCTTCCGATTCACTCAAAACCCGGTGCTCGCAGCATCCTTCCTGCTCAGAAATTCCCTCTACCTACACTCTTGGTGCTTACAGCTGCTCAGCATCCTCCTTTCCACATGGGGAAGGCGAGATTAACCTGATCAGAAGGCTCTTCTAATGAAGAGATCATAGATGGGTAATTCCTGGGTGCTCGGTGGCATTTACACGCTAACGATGAAAGGCAGCGCTGCTGAAGGTGATGGCAACAGGAGTCCCTCGTCCTTGCATCCCGGCCTCCAGACCTTACGGAGCTGAGGCCAGCCATCTGCTTTCTGGGTTCAGGAAAGCCCCGGAGAGCAGGCTGCTGCTCAGAAAGCTGCAAAAACGCGTTTCCAGCTCTGCTGCCTTGGATTGCAAACTTCGGAGGCTGCTGGAGCTCAGCACCTGGGTGGGAGGAAGCGGGGTGAGCAGGGACACTGCTCGCTGGGTGCTGTGCTCAGAGCTGGGTCACAGCCCGACCGGCGGGACAAACAGCGTGGGCTTGGGAGCACACGGACACAGGCGTGCCCCATCACTTATGTCTGCAAAGCTTGGCAAAAAAACCACCTGTTCAGCCTCATAACTCACCAGCAAATGAGACAAATATAAAATATCTCATTTTAGAGGTACGACAGCAGCCTGCAGAAGGAGTGCAGAGCAAATTGCCAGCAGTACGTCAAGTGCAGAGCCTGAGCCCAAACCCCAGGACTTTGCTTTGGCCATCAGCTGCCTCACCCTGGGCTCTCCCAGGGGAGAAGAGGAGAGGAACGACCCCATCCTGCCCCTCAGGGTGCTCCACCGCAGCTGATGAGGGCCTGGAGGCTCAGCTGAAATACTGCTGAGCCCGTGTGTACCACGCAGATATAAATTAACTTTCCAGAAAGGCAACAAACCCCAGCCGTGGTGCTTTCCCACCCTGCAACAAGGGGTAAGGCAGGAGCGGGAAAAGGGAGGAAGGCGCAGAGTTCTTCCCACAGCCCAGGGGACGGGTGACCTTTCCAGCCCTATACCTGTATAAATCTTATTTAATGAAATAAGGAAAAAAAAAAAGAATAAATGAAGATTAAATCACTCCCTGCAGCAGATTTACATTGAAAACAAAGTCTGTTCAGACAGCGGGTAGTTTACACAACAGCCCTTCCACATTCCTTTCCCCAAGCCGGGGCCAGCGAGCCACAGGACGGGCGATGGGTGCCCCGGAGCCGACGGCAGGCTGCCAGGAGAACATCGCTCATCTGGGGTTTGCTTTGACACACAATTAGGGGGTTTCGGTAGGTCCCAAGTCACAGCATGGTGGTTTTCTCCCATCAAACCTTCCCCAAAACATCCCCTTTCCGTGGGACCTGACTTCAATTTTCGGTGCCACCACCACGTCAGCACCTCACATACCCACGTCCCCTCCCTGCGCACCCCGCCGAGCAAACACCGCTGCCCGAGGCTTGGAAGCTCCCCTGGGAAACCAGGAAAACCAAGCAAGGGCCCCGTTATTGAAATACAAGCTGCAATAGCTTTACAGCCAGAGAAAGTTAGGCAAAGAGTTTAGCTTTCATCTTTACCTGCGTTTCCTTGGGCTGCTGTTTTGCTACACGGGAGAAGCAGAATCAAAGAGCAGCTCTGGGGCTGCGGCACTGCTTTGACTGAAGGCAGAGGCAACACAGGCTCAGAGCTTACAAAAACTTCAGAATTGCTGCATTAATGTTCCCAGAGCTGCCCTGCTAAGTCACTTGTCCCCAGAAGCCATATCAGGTCCTGCTGTAAACAGCTCCTCTGACATCAGCTTCTCACTGTCCGGGTTCAGCACTCAAAACAGTGGCATTTTAGGCAAATAACGCCATGAAACTATTTCTGCTCCATCAGAGCCCGAGGAAGTTGTGCATACATTTCCATAAATCTCTCTGGCGTCAGTGCAGGACCAGACCCGGCGGGCTGCAGGGGGATCCTGCCGACTGCCGCGGAGTTTACCTACAGAACAGCTCCAGGAGCAGCCGGGGGGCCGAGCGGACTTGGACTGAAATCACAAAATAAAGTGGTTTACACAAAAATCAGTAGCGCTCAGCTTGTAGCAAGGCTAGAAGCAAGGGGGAAGGTCCTCAGAACCCCCAAAACGAGGAACTGGCTGCCGCAGTAGGCCAGAAGCACTGACAGGAGCCCAGCAAGAGCCGGCCTCTGAGCAGGGAATGCCACAAATCTGTGAAGGTGCACCAGGTGAACCACTGCAGCGGCTTCCTATCACGTGGAAGAGACGATTCTCCCACTGCTCCCAAGCAAGATTTGCTCTCTGGCACTGTTTTCCAGCAGGGCTGGAGAAGAAAAGTTCTCACAGGAGGCAAACCCCGACCCACGCCAGGGCAGCAGAGGTGGACGGGGAGCATTGCTCTGCTGGAAGCTGCAGGGGAGCAGCTGCTTGAAGGGCTTTTCTCCACGGGGTCCTGGCAAGGGACAGGGTTAATAGGCCCACTCCGTGCGTGACCTCTCTTCCCTCTCTCCGAGAGCTCCTAATTACCAAGCTAAAGGGAGAGGGGCAGCCCGAGGCACCGGGCAGACCCCGCTGCCTGCTCCTGCCCTTGCTGAGCCGATCGATCGCAGCCCGCTGGCCACGGGAAGCCTTCTCCCACGGGCAGAGGTTGGGGTCGGCAGGAAAGGCAGCTTCTCCCACCCCTCCCGCAGCCAGAGCGAGCTCATCAGGGCCAGAGCCAGCCTGGAAAAAATGGGAGCATCAGCGGGTCCCTTCCTCCAAAAAGGAGGGTGGCTCGGGGAGCCATGAATAAATGATGCCGCTAATGATAAGATGCCTGCGCAGCCCAGCGTGCGGAGGAAGCAGACCGATGACTCTATTTCTGATGCACCGGCTGCCTGACAATTGGCAAATGAACCTCTGCAGTTATCTGTTTCCCCTCTTTATTCTTTTCTCATAAAACTGGCAGGAACAGGGGTAGGAAAGAGACGCTGGCGGCAGCTGTGTTCAGGATGAAAAATGAGCAGCAAGCGGATGGGAGGCAGCTGGAGCCCCGAGCTCGCTGCCGAGCGCCCCGGTACCCCCGGGCTCTGCTCACTCTGGTTATTTGGTTATTTCCCCATCTTGGTGGATCCTGTGCTTAACCCTTGCATCGCTCCGTTGCTGCAGTGGGGCAGAGGAGCAAAACCCATGGGGTCCTGATCCTGTGCCTGATAAGCACAGGCACCTGGCACAGCCCAAATGGCAGCGCCGTACCCGTGTTTCTGCCCTACCCAGCAGCTCGAAGAGGGGCTGAAGCCCTGCAGGAATGGCCAACACATGCACACAGAAATAACAGAGCACAGCTGCTCCCAGAAGCAGATGAAACATTGTCTGTTTTTTATAGAGGAGGGACGGGAACTGGTGGAAGAGCTGCGCAGTGGGGCATGGCGTAAAGGCTGCAGCCCAGCTGCGCTCCAGGGTGCACTCAATGAACCTCCAGCACTCATCACCCACAGCCCCAGCAGCTGGAGGTCTCTGGGGTTCTGCAGGCATGGTCTGCACCAACAGGCCCAGAAACATGTGGGGCACCCAGTACTGGGGCCAGTGTCGAGACGCCTGGGCAGCACAGCACCCCTCTCCTGCTGGCCACGGCGCCGGAGCTCCTCTGACTTGCGGCTTTCCCCCGTCCCTGTCCTGACAGCATCGCCCCTCAAGTGCCTGGCCACTTGCCACCCCTGGCACGCACGCAGACAAGGAGGCCACATTTTGTTTACCCTCCCTGCTCCGCAGAAAGCCCGGGGCTGCCCGGGGGACGTGTCTGGCCACCCACCTTGAAAGGGCTCCCACGTGGCCAGCTGGCCGCGGCGCAGCGGGGTGGGCAGCCCCGCATCTGCGCGCTCCCAACAGACTCGCGCGCTGTGCTCCGCCACAATGCGCGCTTTGTTCCCAGCCCTGGCGCGTCCTCGGGTGTCAATGACACTGGAAAGGTTTGACTGGCCCTTTCTGTTTGTTTTCTTGGCACACGCGAGTGTCTTTTAAATAGCCCAACCTCAGCTCTGCCCTGCACCTCGCGTGTGACCGACATTAGTATTCAGCAGCAGCCTTGCCTGGAGAATGGGCCAAGCGGGGAAGGACGGCTCCCAGCCCCTGCAGCTCCTGCGGGTCCCCTCGGCACCTCCCTGCCTGGCCGGGTCCCAGGCTAAGGGAGCCTGGCCAGGAGGGCTGAGCCGTGGGGATGTCCCCGTGCAGGTGGGCGCCTTGGGATGCTGCTTTCCCTCGGGGACGCTGCACCCTGGGCAGCAGCACCAGCAGCACCTTTGCTGCAGTCCCCCAGCGGGCTCCTGTCCATAGGGTCACAAAGGACTTCAGCACACTGCAGCACTCACACACCAACAGCCCTCGATTCCCCCTTCCGTGAGCCATTTCAGGGTTCTCCAGTTGTTTAAATACACCAGAAACCTACGAGGGAATTCACAGGCATGACCGGTGTGTGTAATTGCATAGAGCCTGGAAAATCCAAAGCATTTGAATGCCCTGAGTAGCTTTAAAGGTCACGGAGTCGTATCATTACTGTTTTCACAGCCTGACCGTGGTCCTACTGCTCGTTTGCTCCAGAAACACTGCCGTAACCTCGGCGGCTTTTTGCTAAGTACTGCTCTCTAACTGCATTATGCTGTCCTTGCCAGTCAATTTTCTGTTACTCTATCACTTTTCCATTTGTATATCATTACATACGGCTGTCAAAAATATAATTTAAGAACCTGACCACCAGCGTGAGAAACGAACCCTCCTAAGTATATCCCAAACTCTCCAGTTCTGAAAGAAAATGAGCTTTTAAGCCCTTTCCCCAAAGAAGAAAAGCGCTGTCCCATAGCAGGTGCCGGCATCACGGCCCGGCACACGGACAAGGCCTTTGATCACTGCAACGGGCTGGTGACGAAGGAGCATGATAAAGCCCCAAAGAACATCTCAGGAGCTGACACACAGCATCAGGAGGGAAGAAAACAAGGGGCTGCTGCCACAACACCTGGTGTTCCCCCTCAGCACCACGGGGCTGGCGCCGTGCTCCCCCAGCAGGGTCGTTCAGTGGAGATTAAGATACGGCTTTCACCAAAACCTGAAGAACACAAATGCACGTGGGATGTCCTAGGCAATGGCTATTCACATCTGCAATGGCATCCCACAGCTCCTGCAGAGAACAGAGGAACACCACCTCTGGGCTGGCTCTGCCACACTCAGGCACCGGCAGCCTTGGGCATTCAGCCCCACGGCTCGCGCCTCTCGTCTCAAGGCCGCAGAGCGGCCCCGCAGCAATAGTTGTCTTTGAGAGCAAACGCAGACAAACAGGATCATCCCTCCTCTGTCCTGTGCCTGCAGAGGAAATGCCACAAGGCAAGAAGGGGACAGGGCGACAGGACCCCATCCCCGTGCCGTTCATCGGCTGGCTCAGCGCAGGCTGCGCTCAGGCTCGTGCTCTCCCAGACACCGAGCAAAGCACCGCGTCCTCTCCAGGTAACAAGGACACACCAACACGGGAACAGGAGGGCTTGCCCTTTCGCAGCAAGTTCCAAAAAAATTTGTATCCTTATAACACGGTTATAGTGACTGCTGCACAGCACTCATTTTTTCCTCCTGGAACAGAAAGCGTCGCCAAGGACCCTGAGCTCCATCACAGACACTAACCAACAGATACGGCCAGCACTGCTGCAGCTTCCATTTTTTGGAGGCTTTCCCATGAATGACTGAATATCTCCTCTGCCCTCTGTATTCCCTCATTGTTTGAGAAATGTGCCAACGACAGGATCGAGATGGGACGGCTTTTTCACCTGCTCGGGGCAGGAGCCGCATGTCACCACGAGGATCTGGCCATGCCGTGCCGCCTCGCAGGGAACAGGCTCCCGGAGCTACCACAGCAGCCGCCGACTTCCCACCCTTCCCTCTGCTGGCAGCTTTGGTGCCCAAAAATGAGTGGGAGAACCTCACTGTGCTGCTCCTGCTCTGGAGGCAGAGCGGGGAGCCGTGGGCGCTGCCAGCACCGCAGCACGAAGCCGCCCCAGGGGCTTTATGTGAAAAGCCAGCGCTGGTAACGCCGGCAGCTGCGGCACGGAGACATCGCCACGACTGCCACTGACAGCTCTGTTTGCTCTGATTTCTTCCAGCATCCTTGGAAGCTCGGGGGAAAATTTGCCGCTGGTGTAATACTTTGGTTCATTTCAAGAGATTTGTGCCGAGACTAAATTTGGCCCTGCATATTTTACTCCTGAGCCCAGTAATCAGCAGTGGAAATAATTTGCTGTTTGGCTGCTCTGATGTTGCCATCTTTTGTACGTATCAAAATGACAAAGACATCAGGCCCTCAAAGTCCGATTGAAGAATAATTGGAAATCCAAAGTGGCACTAAATGTTATTTTCTAAATAAAATGCATTCAATTACAGAACACTGAGGCCATAAAGCATTTAAAAAGATTAGTTAGAGCAGGAAAAAAACAAGTATTCAAACCTTCAGAGACTTCATTATATGCACAGGATACCCTCTATTCTTCGGGACAGGCAGGAGATAAAGAGAATGCAAAACAATGCAAATATTTCCAGCAGCCCGTGCTCTCCCAGAAGGGCCTGGATGCTTTCTCACTCGCGGGTTTTCATCTCAGCTGTTGCGTACAGTTTCCCCCTGCTGCACACTGAGGGCTGTGTTCTCGCACTTCGATGACAGACAGGCCCAGCTGACTTTGCTTCCCCCAGCACCTTTTGTTACACGAGCAAATTTCCCAGCTTGCATTCACGTTCAGCAAGTTTATTCCATTAAAGCAAGCGCTCATTCCTGACACACTGATGGCCTGCCATGCTCCGCCGGCTCCGCTGGCAGCCCAGCCCGTGGCTGGCCACAGCAACGGAGTCCTGCAGCAGTTCCCTTCGTGTGCTGCCCAAACGCCCGAGGAGCTCAGGTCAAAGCAGGGATGTCCCTGGCACCGGGCACTGTCCTCCAGCCTTGCAGGCTTGGCCAGGTCTTAGTTCTGCACAGCAAAAACCAGCGGACGCTTGGAGGACGCACAGCACAATGAGAAAAGTCGAGAGTGGCGAGCAGAGCAGGGGAGAAAGATCCCCTGTGTCTGTATGTGTTGGGCACGGAAATGAGATGAAACCAGAAAAAGCAGAGAACAGAGCAATAGACATTCCTGCTTCAGCACCTGCATCGAGAAGCTGCAAGAAGAGGGCAGGTTGCAGAGATGGGCTCTGACACGGGGGATCAGAGATCTCCACCGGCACCCGGCGGCAGCGTGCCCCGGGGGCTCCCAGTCACCCCAGGAGCCGCAGGGCAGGAACACGGCGGTGCACGCAGCCCGGATCCCGGAGATGGAGCCTGCGTTACGAGAGCTCTGCTCTCTCTTTATATTAATAACACCAATAAC
This sequence comes from Anser brachyrhynchus, assembly GCF_964034855.1. Lineage (NCBI taxonomy): Eukaryota > Metazoa > Chordata > Aves > Anseriformes > Anatidae > Anser > Anser brachyrhynchus. Next base: position 1,875,287 of record NC_137720.1, on the reverse strand, counting down.
ACAACAGATGCACTCCAAACTTCAGCAAACAACATAATGGCCATCAAGCAGAAAGGACAAAGGCCATCGTATTTCACGCGGCAGGAGCTGGTAAACCCTTGCTTTGAGCAGCGAAGTCGCAGCCAAACAAACATGACCCCAAGTGGAATCTATGGCTCTGGCAGGCACAGCCTCAGCCTGCACAAACAGGGAAAGATGAGATGCATTTATCTCAGATACTTCGTTTCAACAGCTTTCCTTAACAGCTCCTCTCCCTTGAATTAATACATATTGCCAAGCAAGCTGCAGAGCGGGCTCGCAGTGGGGGAGATATAATTATTTACATGTCTGCTCCCCGTTTCCATATGAGGATTAAAGACCAGGTGAGATTTCTTTGCACACTAGCTTTTATTTTATTTTTTTTCCTTACGAGGAGATAATTGTCACTGGAAATCACTCAGGTGCAGATGCAACAAATTGCTGACCCGCGGCTGATCTCGGAGAGCCGCGACAGCATCTCGCCTCCACCAATAAATACAGCCTCGCAATGGGGGAGAGGGGAAAACAGCCTACACATAGCTGAAGATGGATTTATTCCAGCCTTTGCTATAAGGCTGAAGGCTGGGAAGCCAAATCCCTCTCTCCCAGGGTTTCATTAGCTGGGAATGGCTTTCTAACGAGATTTACACAATCTAGCCTGGAGCCTACACATTTTGCTCTGCACCCAGAGACAATAACAACAGGGAGCTAAGGAGATGCCTTCTTTTTCTCTGGTCACCCATAATTCAGGACTGTTACGCTGCTGCCATCAATGTGATTACACAGAGTGCAAAAATAAAATAAGAACGTGCCCTTCTATAGCGTTAAGTCTCCAATTTCAACTGACCCAAGCCAGGAAAATTTATAGTTATGGGGACCACGCTCAGTCCATTAAGGAAGGATAGGAAATTGCCAGCTGGGATCCAGATGACATCCTCACCTCTCCTCCTAGCGGTGCGGCGCCAGGCACAGGAGGTCTGCAGGGCGCCTAGACACCGCTCTCCTCCTGCCGAAACCACGGGCAGCGACCGCGGGCTGCTGGAATGGGTTTGCTCTGCACTTGGGTGGGGGCAGCCGAGCTGAGCCCCACTGCACCCCCGGAGGGGCAGAAAGCCCTAAGCTCACCCCTCCATTTAGGGCTTGAAGGATCAAAGCCTTTCGCTGGAGCAGGGTGCAGCTTTCTGGAGTGGCATACCCTTTTCTGACCCATTCCCATACCAAGTTTAAATCCCAGCCCCCTGACGTCCAGCTTTGCAGCGATGCTTCTCCCAGGATCCAGCCATCCCTCGCCTGCATCCTGCTGGGGCGAGGTGCTGGGGACTGAGCTGAGCTGCCCAGGCCACCAGCAGGGCCACGCACGCTGAAGGCAAAGACCTGAACTGGAAGGCTCCAGCCTGCCTTTGGCTAACAACTGGAGCTCGCCCTCTCCTCTCTGCAGTCACAGGAGTGCTGTTTCTGGCACAGTTTCTCCAATAATGCTGTTCCAGCGTGGTCAGCTCTTTTTAAATGGAAGGGTTTTAAGCAAATTCTTTTTGCGGGCAGGACTGTCTGCTTGCTCACACAAAGGCCCAGCCACACGAGGAGGAGTTATATTTTAACACCCATCCTCCCCTTTGATTCCTCCCCCCCCCACCAAAAAAAATAATAAAAAAACCACTTATCACCATGTTCTTACAGAGATATTAATAGCACCCAAGACACTGACAGTTGCCTGCCTGTGAGTCACTTCTTAAAGGGATGGGGGAAAAGCCTGCAACTGTGGCTTGTTAGGAGACAATGAAAATATCATTCACGAGCTGCAGCACTAAATACCACCCTCACCGTAGCAGACAAGATATGAGATGCTCACATGTGCGCAGTGTGTATCCCAAGCAGCTGGGGCTACCCCGTGTGACTTGAAGCTCTTCTCCAGCTGCAAAACCCAGCCCCTACGCGGACAAGTGGCAAGAGAAGAAGCTGACAGCAGGGCAGGCTGCAAGCCCCCATGGAATTGTTACTTTCAGCATCAGTTGGCTTTGGCCGTGCTGTGCTATCACGCTTCCTCTTTATTTCTGTCAAAATCAAGAGTCCGAAGCACCGAGCAGAAATGCTAGGTGTGTTGCTAACACAGCACGAGGCAGGTCCCTGCCTCCAGCAAGCTGCTGCCCCGTGCAGCACGCAGCCTGCACACCCTTGCAACCACCTCAGCTGCTAAGAGACCCCAAGGCTTGGGTCTCATTTCTGTGCCCCCTCTACTGCTACAGCCTTCATATTCCTCTGAGATGAGACTCCAAGAGGTTTTCTAACTCAATTATTTTGGAAGCACGTGAAATGTCTTGAAGGCCTGGTCACCACCAGGTCCCTCAGTGCCACGTGTGGCAGTGCCCAGCCCACGCGACACGCTTGCAGTGCTCCAGCTCTGTGCACTCGACTCCCTTGCTACTTGAAAGGAAACATGAATACTAATTAAACAGCCATAAGGGCACCGAGCACACAAATATGTGTTGCAAGAGAAACTGGATAGACACACTCTGAAGTGGAGCCAAAGAGAAGAGGAGGGAATGTGTCATTGCTTTTGGTGGCAGAGCTTCAGAATAGCGCCCATCACTTTAAATACGTGCATAAACCTAACCAAAGCTGGCGCTATATGAGCGAGCTGGACTTCCATTACTGCCCTAAAACCTTCCTCCTCCTGCACTGCGATGTACGTGGCCGCCCTGACCTCGGTGCTACGCACACAACGCAGCGTTTCGCTCCACCCGAAGGCTGGGTACAGCACGATTTCCATGCCAGCTTCCAGCACGCTCCAAACCGCCCGTGCCAGCTCCTCGGCAGCTGAGCAGCCCTCTGGGCTGCAGTCCTCAGGCTGCGAGGAGAGCTGGGATCCAAGCACGATCTTTTCCTGCCACCTATTCAATTAAGAAAGTATCAAACCCTCCCATTTCTGCCTCTAATAAAGGTGGGCAGTCAGGGGAGGCAGACCGGGTTGCGGAGCAGCCTTGTCTCCCTGGTCAGCCCTTGGCCAACACAGCACCAGCCTGCTCCTTGAGCCTGTGACGGGGTTAGTGTTAAACACAAAACCTACGTTCGTGTTTGTCTGCACAGGCTGAACTCAGGGATGCTGCTTCGTGTGTACTTCGGAGTGGCAGAGCCTGCTCTGTGTAGGAGACACCAAGACAAAAGTCAGTTAAATCCCGCCTGAGCTTCAGCTTTTGCCATCCTAACCAGCACTTTGGCCCTGCCAAAGGTCAAGAAGGTTTAAAGGGGAAAAAAAAAGTTTACACGTGGAATGTTAATGTATTCTTATTGATCCCAAAGGAGCGGCTTGGCACCAAGGAGGCACACAAAGTCTTGGTTGAAACTCAGAAGGCTGCCACAGATGGGTCCAGCTGTTTCTCAACCAAGCGTGGAAACACACTGCTGGCTGCTGCCCCGTGCAGCTGTGGCACAGGACGGGGAACGTGATCCCATCGCTCAGGAGCCAGCTGGTGGTGCAGCACCACGGCCTCAGCACCAACGCTGCTCGTGTTGATGAAGACTCTGTAAGCTCTTCATCACTTCAGGCCATGACTGGTGCCTTCTCTTCCTAAATCCACCTCCCTGCGACTACGGAGCGCGGAGCTTCTCAGTGATGAAATGAAGGACGGTGCTCTGTTGGGGGAGTAGGGAGCGGGGAGGTTTCAGTCCAATCTCTTCCTACGCCGTAGATTTCCTGGGTGACTTCGGGTAGGTCATGCAGCATCTCTGTGCTTCAATTCCTCATCTCAGATGTGATATTGCTGCTCCGTCTCATAGGGCTTTGGGGAGGATAAATCTGTTAGCAGACAGCAAAACGTTCAGCCGGTGCTGGTTGCTGCAAGGCAGCCGGTGAAAATTCAGCAGTCGTGACAACTGCGCAGGCACAGAGGGAAGAGACAGGGAGATCAGCAGCCTCCCTGTGCAAGGAGCTCTTCCTAAGCTTGACTGTACTAAAAATGAGTTGTTTTGTACCCTCATAGAAACCCTCGGGCCCCACTGTTGGTGTCCCCTCGTACAGACCCTGCCTCTGATGAACACGGAGCCTGTCTGGATCTGGATACAGGGAGCCCAGCAGCGGGCATCCGCGGTGCCCCCCCTGCTCCCAGCCCCAGGGCAGGGGGAGCCGGCATGTTTAGTCTGCCGGGCACATTCCTGCACACTGCTAAAATAAATAGAGGATTATTAATGGAGCTCCTTTTCCTCACTAGCGTCGCCCAGAAATGCCAGAGCTATCGCACGGCTCCACGGCGCGGGGCCAGGTCGCAGCAGCCGCGGGGCAGGGGGGCTCCTGCTTCGGGGAGCCCCGGCCAGGAGCTGGGGGGGGCTTCCAGCCTCACCCAGGAGAAAGGGACCCTGCAGCTGAGGGGCTCAGGGCCCTTGCTGGGGATGCTGACCCAGCCCAGCCTCCGGAGGAAGGCTTCCAGGCTTCCCAGCGAACCCCCCGCACCTTCCTCTGCTCACAGGCTCTGGCACGCTCCAGAAAGTCTCAACATCTTCACCACAGCTAAGTTTTTACAGGGAAAACACTTTGCCAGGGAACAGGAAGGAGGAGGGAAAGGCAGAAGAAAACCCACAAACAGTTGTTTTTCTGCTTTGCCACCAGCCTTAACTTTTATATTTAGTCCCAGCTTGAGACATTTCATAGCCATTTCCCCTGGGGCACAGCCATCATTTCCAAGCTATCTGGAATCTGCAGGAACTTTTTTTTTTTCCCCTGAACATTTCCAAACTTTTCAAATAGTTTGGTGGGAATTTGGTTTTCACGCTGCATACTTGTTTGCGCTGTGGTGCCAGCGGGACCAGCCCAAGGATCCCACTAGGTCAGCGCATTCAGAGGTTTGGGCTGGAACCCAGTCTGCATTTTTTAGCCCTGCTCATTTCAGTGTTATTGCAGGAAACCATGTTTATAGCTGCGTTTCCCCCATCTGATCTGAAACAAAAAAATTACACGTACTGTAATTGCACTGTAATTTTGAGCTGGCCAAAACCCAGCCGATCTGATTTTGCAGAACTTCTCACAACCTTGGAGGCAAAAAAAAAAAACAAAACAGCCAAAGATGCTTGGGTTAAGAGTCAGGTTGGACCTGAACTCTCTTTAAATCCTTCTGTCCCTTGAGCCACGGAGCTCAGTCTGAGGCTGATGCTGAGGCTCAGGAAGGAGCTCAGAGCCAAGCGGGGTGTGCTGGGTGCTGCTCTGCCTCTCACTGACGAGGGGCCTGATCCTGCCCAGCGCCACGCGGTGATTCCACAGCGTGTGTCCGTGGCAGCGCCGCGTGAGACGACCTGTGTCCTTCCTAGCACAGTCCTCGCTCTGAGCTCATCGGAAGAGGATTCGGAGGGGCGAGCGCCTGCACATCGCCTACGCGCACTTCCTGCAAACTTCACGATAATGAAGTGACACTCCGCACCGCGTCCCTTTTTCCATTTCACCCTTCACTGGATCATTTTATGCATCTATTCCCAATGCTAATTCAAACTAATTAAAGTATAAAATAGAATAATTTGTGCAATTTCAGAGCTCCCCTCACCATATTGTGAGTTATGTTTCCTTTTTGTTAGCGCCCGGTGTGAACAATTCCCCTCCTCGCCGGCTGAATAGCCACCAAACTCATTTGCTGAAGACTAACTATTGCAGAAGCCAAGGAAGGGGGGGGAAGAAAAGACTTCTAAAAAGCTCTGATAGAAAGGAAGAGGAATCAGAGGTTTACTGTTAAATTTCATAGCCGAGCACTTTCTGAAATGGGCAGAAATTACAGATTTCTCCTTCTAGTGATTTTCTGTCTCGGGAATGCAATTCTCTCCCTTCTCTCATTACTCCTATTAAGGAGACCTGCATCTACCTGTCCAAACACGCAAATTCAGCAGCCTTCTGAAGAAGACACAAGTCCAAAGAGCACCAAGCATCGCCAGGGCCTCCGCTTGCAGGGGCCAGAGCAGTCCCAAGCAGGTCTGACCGTGCCCTGCACAGAGCCCTGGTTGGGAATCCGGCCCTGCTAAGGTCACCCGCGTCCAATGGGGGGCAAAAAAAAAAAATCAAACAGCTCAGCACAGTCCCTGAATTGCTCCGTCTGGTCCACAAACATCACCACCATGCCCAGAGATGCATCAGAAATCCCAGCTTGCTTTTCAAATGCAAAGGGGTTTAATGTTCACCTGTTGGTCACCCGTCTGTCCCACACCACAAAGCCACAGGGATGTGCAGAAACCATGGGCACAGCAAAGGCAGTTGAGGGGGTTGTTCCTCGTCCCATTTGTCCCCTTACAAACATTTGATGCACTGGGGCTCTGAGGAGGAGGATCGGTGTGTGTGCGGCTGTGTACGTGCATGCAGGGAAATTCTGGAAGTATTTCAGGACTGGGGTTGCCTGTCTGAAAATTAAACAATAGGTCTGCGGATTAGGAGGAATTGGAAGGGGAAGCAAATACATGGGAACCCTGTGGCTGTGACTGGCAGGGGAAAAAATAGACTAATAGAAAGCAAAAACAAAACAAACAAATCCTGAGAGCAAACCTAGCAAGCACTTGAAAGGAACAACGATGTGAGAAGTGTCTAAAATACATCTCATCTACAAAAACAAACCCACTGACCCCAATGTTGAATTTTTACATTGGGGTGTTTTTTACTGCATCTTTTGGGAAAGTTTACCTTTCAGGTATTTGTTACTTCAAAGGTCTCTGCGCTTACCTTTACACCCTTGAAATCCTGGGTGTTTGGTGTTTGCACATAAACCTCAGTGAACTCTGAGGCTGCAGGAACACCCCCAGAGCCAGGCTGGACAGGCACAAATGTCAAAGCCACCGGAGCTGCACACACAGCAGGCTGCCAGGAGAGCTGGGAAATGAGACAACACACTGCCCCACCTGCCTGGGCTGGGGCTTTGGGGTCAACTGACTTTAATTAGAGCATCCTTCTTGCAGGTGGATATGCTTAATATCTCAGACATGTTTTTACCTGAATTTCTTAATTACTCCTAATTGAGCACAGGGAGGAAAGCGGAAAGAAGCTTGCATCAGCTCCTGCGTTTTAGGACAGCGTCACACAACCAGGTGTTGCAAACCCCTCTGTAATGCGCAGCCCCTCCTCGGAGCCGGCAGCGGCAAGGACCACACTGCTCGCCCTTCTCTCCACGGCATGAGGGGAATCTTTAGGGGCCAGCATTAATCTTTGCCACCTGTCACAAGGGGCAGGAGCACCGCTCTGCTCACAGCGTTCTGCCCCAGGGGCTCTGCATGGCGTCCAACAGGTGTATCAGCGTCACAGCAGCCAAGAGGAACTGCCCAGGCTCTTGCTTGAAAACAACAGAAAGTCGGCCCAAACCCTCCTTGTCCGTCCCCAAAAAGCAGAGCCCGAGGGCAGTGCTGCTGGTGCCGGGCAGATGAGGGGCAGCCCTCGGGCAGGGAGATCGCGGGGCACCCGATGCCCACCTGCACGCAGCGGGGAGCCAAGGATGGGTGGGTGGATGGATGGGTGGTTGGATGCTCCCGCACCTCTCGGGCTGCAGAGTCCACAGAGCTCTGCTCTGCTAATTGACGTTATCCGCATTTCAGTGGGTGATTAACTGCTATCTTTTCTACCACGGGAGCGGTGAGGTTCCCAGTCACGGCGCAGGATGCTGCTCTGTTACCTACCGTGTAAAAGCGGAATGAAATCATCCCCCCGTGGCAGAATTAATCGCCAAAGTAGCTACAGATGAGCTCAGAGCAGCGATGCTTCGGAGGTGATGAAACTCGCAAGGATTTTGGAGGCTGCTTATGGAAGATGCATTTTGCATTTGCAACGCTCCGGCCACATACCTAATTAGGGAGGTGCTGCTTCACCCAGCGGGGAACAGAGCCGCATCCTGTGACCTCAGCACCTTATCAAAGGGATTTACGCGATGAGAACAAACAAGTTAGAGAGCGTTAGCTGGAAAAAAAAATAAAAAGGTGCTGGAAAATGAAGAAGGAAAAACATGTTGTAGTGCAGGCATGTCTGTAGGTAGGGAAAAAGCAGTGACGGTCCCCAGGGCTGGCTCCCCCACATCTGCAAGCACCGGGCAGCCCCTCCGCCGGGTCCTGCTCCCGGAGCCGGACAGCTCGGCTGCCAGGAGAGCCCATGGTCAGCGTCTGCAGCTCTGAATTCAAAGAGGGGAGAGACCTGCTGGGCCACGCTCCTCTTTACTAGCTCAGAGACGCTCCTTCCAAAAAGCCCTGCAGTATTTTTATCCCACAGTTTTATATTTCGTGTTTATAGCCCTTGATTAGGTGGTGAAATCTTCTGGAGATGGCAATTCCTGCCCCGATGCCTGCCGTGCTTTTGATTGAGCCTCCGCTCACTCTCAGATTAAAAATAACAAAATTCGCTCTTCTATCAAGAGCTGCAAAAATCTTTGGCCCTGGTTCCTCTGTTGCTTATATAATCTGTGTGCTGAAGTGGGCCCACTGCTTCCAACAGGGTTAACTCGCGACTGCTGAAGGTGTACGTGGGAGCGAAATCAAACCTGCTGCATACGAAACCAGCGCTGCGACAGCTTGAACTTGTGCAGATAGCAGAGAGATCGAGTGAAAAGGGGCTGCAGCCTTCGAGTCTTAAAATTGCACTTGTCCTACGGACCTTATTTAATTGAAGTGAGCTGAGATTTCATACATAAAAAATCCCCACCGCCTTCCTGATGCACTGACAATTAATGCTTCAGGACTGAATTATAGAGCCGCTTTGTCTGAACATAACCCGTATTGCTCAGAAAGCAAGGAAACTGAGAGGTTTTTCTGCCCAGGCAGGGGTGGTTGGTGTGGGCTCCACAGCAGACCCGCCACTGAAATGAGAACATTTTTAACCCGGGGGCTCCTGGTGGCCCCAGGAGGTGCGTGACTGGCGTCCCCTGCCCCGCCGCCAGCCCGACCCGCAGCACCCACGGCTGCTGCAGCCCAGGGGCACCGCGCAGCACCACCAACACCTCCCGGTGCCGCCCAGCAGCCACCGACCCTATTCCATCCCGGCACCCCCCGGAGCCCTGCTAATGCCACACGTCTCCCGCTCAGCAGCATCTCGCGCTGTTCGAGCCTCGCTCAGCTTGTGGGCAGAAATGGTGTTTGCCTGCTAGAGCAATGCTGAGAAATGGATTTGTTTTAAATAGCCAGGGTCAGAATCACATTTCTTTTGCCACAAGAGCTATTTGAAGCCAGGTGCAGTGGGAAGAGAGCCTGTAAAAGCTCCTAATGAGCACTCTTAAATCATGTGGTTAAAGAACTCAGAATAAGTGGCTGGAAGCAAAGTTTCTTTATCCTCCTCTCCCCCGGACTGGGCTGTGCAACTGTTGCTTCTGTGCTTTGTGGGAGTGAAATCAAATGTCAAATATTCTGCTTTGGAAGAAGTTGGCAATGAAACATGAAAGGCTCATGGAGAGCTCAAAAGGACTGCGGATAAATTGGAGAGAAGCACAGACAGGGCTGGGACAGGAGCCAGTGGGAGTGTGGAAGGACTGAACACACAACCAGAGCTCCAGATTTGAGGATAAAGCAACCGCTTTCCCCAGCGCATTTCAGCACAAAGCTGATCCTAGCTGGTGCTAGCATGGAAGGAAGACGGGTTTGATACAGGAATGACATGTATGCTTTGTGCTGGGAAGCATCTGTCTGCACATCGCAGTTCATTGTGTGCCCGTGCATAATCACGGTCCACGCAGAACATCGCATCCCGTGCGCTGCCTGGTGCCTAACACCTCACAAACACAAAGAGCTCGGGACCCGCTACCGAGCCGTACGAGGGGAGCACATTTCCTTGCTGAATCTCACAAAAATACAGTTTGTGAAAGATATGTTTTGCCCTAGGCATATATCCTATTTCTTTCTCAGCAGATACTTAAAATGACAGGCTCTGGACAATCCTCCCCCACCACGCTAACACGCCGCAGCGCAGCGCTACGAACAGCTGCTCTGTGTGTCATTTTACTGTGGCAGAATTTCATTTTATTCCAGATTTCAAGCCTTCAGAAGACATTTTTGCTGTGTATTTTCAGTACTTCTAAGGGCACTTCCCACTCTTTACAGCCTCAGATCTCACAATCCGGTGGACCTTTCTCCTTTTCTTGGGGCTGACCCCTTTTCAGTCACCGGGCTCCTTTAACACGTGGCGCTCAGGAAAAAAAAAAAAATATTCCCCCCTCTATTTTGCTGAACAATCACATTGCCAGGAGTAGGGCGGTGAGGGTCACGGGAGCTGACAAAATCCATATGTAACAGCATGCGGGGGCTTCTGGAGCCAGAGCTCACATCTCCACGAGGGCAAAGGGCCGGCCCTACGGTAGGGCCACCAAGGGCTGGGGACTGCGAGCGACGGCCCCGCGCCGGGAGCCTCACCCCGGGCACAGCCGTGCCAGGGCCATGGCTTGAGGCAGAATTGGTGTTCCAGGAATATTCTATTCTTTGCTAAGTCTCTTCACATCTTTTTGTTTAACAATTACGCAAATTAGCACTTTGGTGAATATTAAGATTCTCCCGCCTCATAGAAGATGAGTTGGAGGCATTCCTGCTGGATTTTCCTTAGGAACCGTTTCAGATGCGTGTTGGATCGCTCCCTCCCTGGTACGAGCACAAGGAGTACGTGGCTCCTGGAGAAAATGACCACGACATTAACATCTTAATCAAGTCTTCATTTCAAAGTTTGCAGATATCCTCATTTTTACCGTCTAATCCAAGCTCAAGCTGGGAGGGGATCCTAAATGTGTGCCTGTTCATGGCAGCTTCTGTCACTGAGGGGCTAATGACAGGCATATTATGTCTTCTGTAACCACAGGAATTCACCCAGTTCAGTCTTTCAGCAGGGAGAGGATTCTGCACCCTTCTAAAGTACTCATTCCCTGGCTTTAAGTCACTTTATAACCAAGCGAAATATTTGCCTTTTTGTTTCGTTTTCCTACAGGTTAGCAAAACAGTTTTGCCAGCGTTGGAGGAGCAGCAAGCCCCCCGGTGCAGCAGGAGCTCTGAGGACGGCTGCTCGCCCTCTGCCTCCAGCAGCGGATCTCGGAGCCCTTCCCACTGCTGCCTCCCCTCGCACCTCCCTCGGAGCAGGTGGAGGGAGCACAGGTATCTGCTTACCAGCAGCTGCAGGAAGCTGTCAGTGGCCAGAGGGTTAACTCAACACACAACGATTTAATGGCATCCAGACGTCTTCGGATGTCACCCTTCTCTGTCTCCACCACCCACAAGGCACCAGCCCTATTAATCTGAATTACACAGTTGTGAGTAATAGCCAATAAAACGCTCAACAGTCAGTGAACCCAAAAGTCTGGCTTAGTGCTTGGGACTCCTTGTGTTTTCCTGTCTCAGAGAAGAAACCAGAAGACCCCAGATCTGCTGCAGCTGAGGCCCTGCGTTATTTACATTGTGCCGGCTCCCTCAGCAGCAGGCTCCCGTGCACTGTTGGCCATAAATTTCCATCATAATCATTTTGGTTTTGCTTTCCACAGCCTGGTCCCTCTCTGCGGAGCAGCAGTTTATGCTGCTCATAAACAAGCTCAGAGGAGGGGCTGTGGGGATGAGTCCCAGAGACACCAGCACAGCCACCCGGCTCTGATATCTCAGGGGGTTCAGGGCGAGACACCTCAGGGGGGTCGCTTCTTGCCTCCACCTAATGGCTTTGACGATCCCCAGGAAGAGTTTGTGTGTGGGAAGCAGCCTCCAGAGAAATCCTCTTTTGGGAATGAGAAGCTGCCTCTGTCCTGCAGAGTTCAGCTGGTCAGGATTGATGCATGTGAATGGTCTCCTGTGGGCGAAACACTGAACATGCGAACAGATTCCCGCCACCTCTACTTACACGCTATGCAAACACTAATGACATTTTCCTCATAATATCATGGTATAACATAGGAAAAAATAATTCCTTTTTTTTAAAATGAGAACGTTTCCATGATTTGTTTATGACCACGCAGAGCCAAGAAGGGGCAGGGGCTGCTGTGGGCAGGGCTGGCCTGAGGTGTGCGATGGATGGCACAGCCGTGGATGGCACTGCGATGGATGGCACAGCGATGGACGGCACTGTGATAGACGGCACAGCAAGTGATGGGCACAGCGATGGCACAGCGCAGGCTCAGCGTTACTGCAGACGTTGCTTGCACAGCACCTGCCCACACCACGCCTGGTCCCACCTCCGTACTAACATCGCTCAGCAACAAACATTTCAAATACACCAGTAAATAAAAAATAAAGCCACCATAAAGGACGCTCAGACAAAGCTGTGCCAACCCACACCACTCACTGCAGGGAGCGCAGCAGTAAGGCCAGCGGCTCAGGAGCTCATCAGCCAGCGATGGGTCTGATCCCCAAAGCACATTTCCCTCGCAGCAGCCCAGCCCAGCTCCTAATACTTGCAGACCACAACAAACTGGGACAGCTCTGTCCCTCCATGCACACGTGAAAAACCTCTGGTCAGAGGCAGATGAAAGCTGCTGCTGCTACCATGTCACCCACACCAAACCCCAGCCCCTGCTCCAGGAGCACCAGCAGCCCGCGCCACGTGGAAGGAAGCAGGCGCCCTACCTGCCGCTCCGACATGACGTACAGGTACTTCTGGTCAACGGAGAAGGCCATGTCTCGCAGCACTGGGCTCCCGTCCTTGAACACTGTCACCATCTCGTACTGAATTCCACCATGGGGAGGACCATCTGCTCGGATCTGGAAGAAGCGCAAACGGATTACAGGTGATTTCATAGCAGCCAAATGCAGATTTTATTTTGGGGGTGGAGGGTGAAGGGAAGAGGATGAGGTAAGGAAAGGGAGCTAATTCAAAATCTCAGCTTGCGACCTGGAGGCAGAGCAAAGAGCTGGCAGGCAGCACACACACACACGAGCTAAAGGAAAGGTTCCTGTCATTTCCCCAGCCCTTGAGAAGTAAAGAGAAGGATTTCAGCCACAAGGTGAGCTTACAGGCTGTCCTCGTGCCATGACTGATCACGGGCATCCAAGAGCAACAGTGACTGCAAAGTAAGATTTTTAGACTGTCCCCAAACCAAACGACTGCAGGACTCCACAGGCAGCACAACTGGCCCAAATTACCACGCAGATGTTTTTTTTTTTTTTTTTTTTTTTCCCCAGACGCATAAGGAATGACACTCAGACAACCACCATTGCCTCTTGCTGCCACAGGAGCTTCCTAAAACCCCATTTCTTAACAACTGGTAGCTGCAGCTGCCATCCTGTTCCTTTCGAGTACGCAGGACTCGGCGAGGAGCAACCAGCCCACCCTCACTGCTGCGCGAGCAGGGAGCTATCCCGGCGGCCATATGGCTTGTTCACTCCGACGGGCTCCGAGTACCAAACCACCCCACGGAAAGACAACTCCCTGCTCCTGCAGGAAAACAGCCCGAGCTGCGACAAATCCCACCACTGAGCGGCTGCTGTTGAGCTTGTGCCATCTCTTCCAAAAGTTAATAATTTATGGCCTGGGGAGCTGCGCGAGGGGAAGGGAGGAGGATAAACAAACAATTTACATTGTCTTTCCTACCAGGATTTGCATATTTGAAGAGCCATTTGATTGCAACACGGTGTCTACATAGCTGCACACGCCGCAGGGGGAGGCGCGAGCAGCCGCTTGCCCGGGGTGGGTGCAGCCGACGGTGGCCCCGTGCTGGCTGTGCTGCAGGGGGGACACGCTGGGGACCCCCAGTCCCCAAACAGCCTCCGTCCCAGAGGTGCCACCTGCTGAAGCCTTGCTCTGGGCTGCTGTACCCGGTCCCCTTGTGCTCTCGGTTACTCGTGCCTGGCTGCTGCACGGAGGCAGAGGCGCGAGAAAGTGGCTTTGGACCAGTCGGAGCCTTCAGAAGAGGCAGGGCAGAGCAGCAGGGAGGGATATCTGTTTTTTTCTGGTTCACATCCCCTTAAAAGAAGAGAGCAGGCTGTTAAGCATCTTTAGGTTTACCTGAGAAATGTGCCACCCCAGCGGGAGACTCAAGGGCATCCTCCCACATGCGGGGGGTGGTGCTCCTCTTCACCCTCCTCTAAATAAACCCTCCTCTAGCAAAGAGCCCCGCTGCCTCCTGCCATGCACAGACCTGCTGGGTACACAGATGCAGTTGTTTTCTGGATTTCTGTCCTTCCTCATTACCTTCCATTCTGATTTTTTTGTGGTGGAACAGTAGGGATGAATGTAACTGGAGGTCTGGCTTGACACCCATGGCCAGATTCAGGGAGCCTCCGGCACGGTTAAGCTGTCAGCCCAATGCTGGCTCAAAAGCCCTGAAATTTCAGATGGAAAAAAGCAAACAGAGTCACATCCTGCTTTAGTTACACCTGTGCCAGGCGGGACACCTCACAGGCCCGCACCTGCCTGTGCTGTGGACATGGGGACACCACGAAGTCACCCGAGGAATGAACAGCAGGGACAAGCTGTCAGGGAGACAGCTGCTGCCACGCAAACCCCTGGTTATTGCCAGACGGGAATGGAAACGCCGGACACGAAGGATCAGCAGCCTTTGTAAAAAACAACTGTTTTCCACAGTTCCCTCGGGGGCACCGGCAGCTCGTTAAATTGAGCTTCTTCCTAGTAATGAGGTCAGACAGGGCTAATAAAGAGAGATACCACCGGACAAGCCTCGTGCAGGCCAATTCCAACTGGGAATTGCGGCTGCGGGCTGGAGGCAGGAGGCTGTCCAGGTGAGCTGGCCCCACGCGGGGAGCCTGGCCGCGTGCAGGATGCCCCTTCCCATGGCCGGGCACCCGCAGCTGGCCCTGCTGCAGCATGTCCTGGTGGCCACGAGGGCTCTGGTGCTCTGCATGGGGCTCTGAGCCCTGCAGCTCCCCCTGTGCCCCCAGCCCCAGCCCCGTGCCCGGCGAGACGGGGATGAGATGCGCCTGCTGATGCCTGGGTGCTGCACTGCCGGGCTTCCTGAGGGCTCGGTTTCCATGCCGACAGATGATGATGTCAGACGAGAAGAATGATGATTCCTGCGAACGCGGAAGAAGAAAGGGATCATCTCCGCAGCAGGAAGCTTCTTGTTGACGTTCGGAGAGAGAAATAATTCCCCTGCCCGACTTACAGGTGTGCTTTCAGCGCCAGGCAGGCGCGCATCCAAACACGGTGCCACGGACACTGGGAAGACGAGGGGGAAGGCTCGAGACAGACCCAAAAGGTGATCTTTTTTAAGGGTCTGGGGCTCTGCAGGAGCCTTCCCACCTCTGGCTGTGTGGGGCAGCAGTGCCCACCCGGCCTCCCCCAGCTTTTCAATCCCTACCCTGCAGCAGGGCAGCGGTGCAGGCCAAGCTGTGCAAAAGCGGGTGGGAATGCAGCAAAACAGCCAGGAGGTGGGTGCAGGGAGAAGCTTGCCAGTGCAGTAGAAACCAAAGGTGTCTAGGGCAAGAGACACGCTCATTGCAAGAGCCAGAGGAAAGCCAGGAGGGCAGAGCACGGGCTCACACACTGAGATGTGAATCGGAGAAGTCGCTTGGGACACATACAGTATTTCTCAGTCACTCTTGATTCGTGTTTACAAATACGGCTTGAAAAGTGCCTAATGACATAAGCTGCAAATCCAAATATCAGCACTGGCTCAGAGCACGCAGGGCCAGCAGAACACCCCGCGTGCCGAGGCAGAACGCGTTTCAGTTCAGGAAACCACCGTCCTCCCAAGGCATCGCACAGACTTCGGCGTTTAATACCCCCACAATGCAGGCAGCACGCATAAGCTCTGCATTATCTTAGGAGATTAGCAAAATACCACGTTGTGTCATGTATCTGTAGCAGGGGAGCACCCACGGTGATAAGCGGACGAGCCGTTCAGGGTTCTGATGTGACGTGGAGCTACAGCGTGTGCATTGTGCTGAAGTGTCAGTTATTTATTTCGCCCGGCCTGCACCAGAACTAAGAAACATTTGGATTCCGTTCCAGGTCCTCCCAGCAGGCTCCCATTAGAAGACATTGAATCTCTTTGTAGGAACTTTCCATGATTAAATTACCTGTCTGCTTTCATTATTAGTGTTTCAATGAGGGTGGCTCTCGTGATGAAACACTCGGTGCCAGAAAAACAGCTCGATAAGTCCATGCCTGCAGGGACTGATTCCCCATCCCAGATGCAAGGTCACCCGTCACCTTCCCGAGCCTCAGGGCGTCCCCACGGACACAGGCACCCGATGGGGAGCGGATCCCAAGGCATTGCAGTGCTGCTGCCCTGGGGAGACCTCACCAAACATGCTGGGTGGGCACCCGAGGTCTGCCCCCCATCACGCAGCACCAGGCGCCGGCTGCACGCGCTTCCCTTCGCCTTTTTGTACCTAACGGTGACAAAGTGAGAAGCCCAGCCAACCCTGCAGCCTTCAGACTGCTCCTTTCGTGCTAGGATTTCTAGCCCTTCGGGGCGAACACTATCAAATAGCGTTGCATTTGTGTAAAATGGACGTTTCTAGTAGAACTGTATCAGCGCTGGGAATGCGCACTGGAGCGTTACTGCATCTCCTGCCTGAAATAGAAACCGGAGACAAGAGCAGCCCTCGCTACCAAGGTGCATCTCTGCAGAATTGCCACATTTTTTGCCGTTTAAGGCTGCACGTTTCAGCTCTTGGGCATTTCCCATTAAAGCTCCCCATAAAGCTCTAGGATGGATTTCTTGCTTCACTGCTGAAAATTTAGCAAAAAGACTGTCACTGGCAGCAGGCTTCTGAGTCAGGCTGGAGCACAGCACAGCTTGGATAGCCTTCACCTTCCTCCTTCTGTCCCTGGTTCTGTGGGGTTTTTCCTGCCTCAACCTGGCACTAAAGGAAGTCTCCACAAGCAAGAGACTCAGGAGAGCAAAAGCTCCCCGAAGACAAGACAAGATAAATAAATATCAGTCCAGATTTTCTGTGTGTGCCTCCACCAAATAATCTTTGCAGAAGGGATTTACATCTACTAATCCAATTTAATTAAACTGGGCTATTCCACAAGCACATCAAACCGAACAGGAGGCGAGATGCACGGGCTGATCAGCCCCTTTCGCTCTCCACCCCCCGTACACATTTCCCCACAGCATCATCACATCACACGTAACCCATGCTGGTGCCCGCGCGTTGTTGGTCCTGCATCGTCTGCCTCTGACACCCACTGAGAAAAAAGCACAGCAGTCTCCAGGAGGGGAGAACATGGAAGAGAAATTGCAAATCTCTAGACAAGAAGCTTCCAAGAGCCCTTCAGGCCCTCTATGAAATTCTTCTGTGAGTAAAGTACCTCTCTTATCCCCCCTGAGCACTGCTGACATCAGGTAAGGTTGGGATGCTCCTGGGAGCTGGGTCGGAGCCATTTGCAGGTCATTAATAAACCAGAGGGAAGCTGAGCGATTTGCTGGGCATGGAACAGCAAGGCCATGGTGGATCTGGGAACCGAATCTGCTAATGCAGGTGTGTGGGGGGGTCCAGGGCACCCCCACCGTGTTCTCATCTACGGGAGGAGTAACCCAGTGCCGAGGAGCTGACCTTCCCCGCACGCACCTTCTGCTCGCAGGCACAGCAGCAGTGTGATTTAGCTCACTGCTCTCCACTTGGGAAGTCTCCCCCTTGAAATTAAAGTGAAATAGTAATCCCATTAAGTATCTTTCCTTAAATCATGGATATGTCCGTGAGGAAGTTAATGACAACCCTTACAACCCTTACATGCACGTTCCATTTAAATCAGCATATCCAATTAACTTCATTACCTGGAGGCCCTCTCATATCCCAGTCTCTTTCTCTCCTGTCATATTTTCTTTATGCATTTTTCCCAAATCAGGATAGAAGGCATCTGTCTTGGTGGGCATCACCTTTATTTTCACCCCACAGACAGCACTGGGAAGCCTTGACAGAGAGGTTCAATCCCGAAAGGCACGACGCTGCCAGGCTGAGTGGGTTGTCCCAAAACTGCTCCCCAGGACCAAAATGATCTCATCTCCCTGGGAGCAGAAAACCCATCCTCTCCAGAACGGCACTGACTAAACATTAAATACACTCACTAATCGCCTTTGGGGTGCCCTTACACAACTCCTCAGGACCACCAGGGGATCTCTGCACGGCGAGCCCTGGCCATGCACAGGCATCGCAGGGGCATTGCAACCAGGAGTTTTTCTTCAGTACTGCCCACCGGTACCATGAATATTCCTTAAACTGACACAGACAGAGATCTTTCTTACTTTCTTAGAGCTCCAGGCAGTGCCCCAGACCAGGACAGCCGTAGTTACCGGGGGGGACAGTGAGCAGGTTGGGCCCCATGCCCCAAGGGAACGAACCGGCACTATCCAGCAGCGCGGTGGCATCACATTGGCACCTTTTGCTCACCGCTGGGCATTGAGCAGCAGCCCTGGGTTATTCAGTGAGCTCTTGAAGGCTCAGTTCTAAGACGCAATAGCAAACAGTGGGGAAATCACCGCACTTTGATGCAAGGCGTCTGAGCTCTCCTGCAGTTCCTCCCCTCCAGCAAGTGCTGGCCAAGGCACTCGGCCAGGCCCCGCTGTTCCCAACTGCTTCTTTTGAACCTCCATGAAACAGAAAAACACCACTCAAGCAAATCCAGCCTCCCAACCCAACTTCTCCCTCCTGCTGCTGGGTACAATGCAGGCAAAGCAGCAAGACAGCACAAAGCCAAGACCACGTCTTTGCTCCTGTTTTCTGAGTCTTAATCACCCTTTTTGGAGGTGTTTTCCTCCTCCATCCCCTCCCTGTACTTGAGGGCAGCTCCAGGTGTGAGAGAACCTCTACCCCCTCCTGCTCTGCAGCCCCCAAAGGTGCCCAGAGGAGCCCTTGGTCCCTGCCTGCAAGCAGAGTGGCTACAGGCATCAGCTTGTGCCTTGGGAAGGGACGGGGGAGAGGGGAGTGGGAGAGCTGGGAAGCTCATCTTGTAAGTGGGGAGAGGAGGTAATGAGGTGTCGGCAGCAGCACAGCCCTGTGTGGTGCAGGGGGAAGGCAGGGGGGGCTCCATCCTGAGCTTTTTCTGATCAGGCTTCATGACCCAAATTATTTATAGATCTGAGGTTTCGGCGAATTCCATACTCATGTCAAAAATGTCTCTATGCATGTGTCTTTTACACCCACATGTGTTTCACAACTCTTCGGCTTTGGAAATGTTAGCTAAGCGTTCAAAGCCACTACCTGGGAAGCGGCAGCTCCCCAGGGAAACAGCGAGTCAGAGAAACCAGCGGGCTAATTGGAGAAGAGCTCAGGGAAACGCTCCTGGCCTCCCCAGGCCGCCCCGCAGGGAGGTGGAGTGCAGTTGGCACGAGCACCCACATATGCAGCACAGTGCAAAACCACCAACCCAGTAACAAAGCTGCACAAATTAACTCTCAGCTCCAGCACCCCCAGCACCGGGGTGGAGAGCTGCTCCCAGGAGCGAGGCTTTCTTCTCGCCCAAGCCCGACAAGAAGGCTGCGAGCCTTCTGCCCGGATCTGGCACAGGCAGCCGAGATGAAGAGAGACCTGAAAGCTTTCAGTCTTATAGTTTTAAAGAGCCTGAACCCACCTAATGGGAAGGCAAGAGATACGTTAAAGACAAAACCAAAAGAAAAAGCTGCCCTTCTGCTGGAAAGCTTCAGTTGCAGCCAACAGGCTCTCGTACGAAGATGCCAAGATCTCGGCTGTTTGAGCACACCCCGCGTGTCCCCTGGCCAACACCAGCATTGTGACACCAAGGCCCAAGGTGCTGGGCGCTCGGACCTGTCCCAGGAGAACAGCGAGCACAGCCCTTCCCACTCGCAGGTGGAAAGAGGAGCTTGGAAGAGGGATCAGCCCCTTCCCAAATACCCTGCAGTCCCCACACTGCCCCTCTACTGACTTCCAAAGGCAAAAGCAGGCGGCTGCTGGGTTGAAGCTGCAGCTCAGACATCATACCTGGGGCCATCATAAAGCCTAAGAGAGATTGCCACTGAAGCTGCTCCCCCTCTCTACTGAGCCCTTATTTCCTTCTTCCATCCTTCTGCTCCCTCCACCCTTCTGGAGAGCTGATCCTCCGAGATAAAACGGGGAGGATGGTACAGAGGCACCATGCAGAGACTAATCAGCAGCCCCCATGTCTTTAATTTATTACTGCATGAGAGGCTCGTTTAGAACAAAGCTGCCAGTTCGGAAGATCATTCCTCTAAAAGACTTTTTATTTGAAAAGCTGTCAGCTCACACCTTGTCACAGCCCTACTTGCAGCAGCAGAACTTTAACAGCGTGCCACCTCATGCAAATGAGCTGCTAATTAATTAAGTAGTATTCTTCCGGGGATGGATTCATTAGAATTGAATTTGGGGAGGCTGTCTGGATAGCTTGTCTTCCTCTGGACTGCACTTGCAATCAGCAGCTCTGCCTTTTCTAAGGCCCCACCACCTCCTGACTGCTGCACCTAGCCCGGCTGACAACTGTAGTGGGATGAAAAAAACCCAAAACACTAGAATTGAAGGGCCCAAAAGATTCCTTTTTCTCCTATTCCAGAAAGCCTGTGCAGAGCAAGGCCCCGCTGAAAAGCAGGAAGCAGAGTCTATTAACTCAGAGGGCCCCAGGGATCAGGCTCCCAGGAAGGGAAGGCTGCAAAGCAGCAGTGCTCTTTTTTGGAGCACTTGTTGCAGAGTGACAATTGCTGGGGGTTCAGGGCTATTGGTCTTGCACTTTCCTCCAGCATCAAAGCACAACCCATTAAAAGTGGAGATGCTTGAGAGCATCCTGTGAATTTACTCCAAGGAAGGAGGACAGCTCGGGGCATGTCTGCAGCATGTTACAAAACCTATTCTCTTCTAAGTTGTCCCCTAATAAAGAGCCACAATGTGCAATGACTTCCCTTTTCTTTTGTTCAGCAATAAGCACCCTTTCCCTTTACGTTCCTGTATTATTTTTAAAGAGAAGGCTCAGTGCTGCTCTGGGAAATGGGAATCACTGAGTTAGCAGCACTTTGCTGCTTGCAGGCTTTACATTTTGGCACTGAACAAGGAAATCATCAAAGAGACTGAGTACTGGCCTCCAAGAGAAAGGAACGAGGTAGGTGTTACTGCACCACAAGGCACCGCACGCTAACCTTTCTGCAACGCGCTCCTTCAGACTCTGCCATTCTTTCCTTCACTTACCCCTGCTTCTCCCCCTTTCTGCTGCTTTTATCCAGTTCCTTCCCCTACAGCTGGAAAGTAAATGAAAGCACAGGAGAGCAAAGAGGAGGACAGCTCCAGGAACAGGCAGAGGCTTTTTCCCAGAGCATCCTCTTGCAGGCGGTGCTGGCAGCCTCCAGCACCCTGCCAGCTGGGTGCAGCAGCAGCCTGGGCTGTGGGGACAGGGACAGGCAGGGGTGGCTCTGCCCTGCCACCCCCAGGCATGGCAAGCACCCGGTGGCTTTCTCTACTCCTTGCTGGGCTCGGCATCAGCACACACCTGATGGGGACCTGATCGGAGCCACCTCCCATCAGACCATTTGTCCCCGTTTCTTCATCTTTACTGTGGGAAGAGCACTTCTGAACGTTAATGGGGCAAAAAGGGAAGGACAGGCTGGGGTGCTATGCTTCTCTACATCTTTTGCAACCAATGGAAAATGAGAGGAAGCACAGCTATTATTATTTAGGGCGAAATTATTATTATATATATTATTATTGCTATAATAATATATATTGGTTATTATTGATATGTTGTTTATTATTATGTAATATATTATTATTGATATAATATTATTGCTATTATTTAGGGCGATGGAGGTACTGGGGGACCTGCTCAGAACTGCTTGTCACACACCATTTGCGGCTCTTCCCCAAGGTCCCCAGAATAGCTCTGTATCTGTGTTATCCATCCACACCTCACCTGTGCCCTTCCAGCTGAATAATCCTCCGCTGCTCAGTGTCAGGCTCTTCCTATGTATCGCCCTCCTACGGCAGTAAATTTCACAGCTGAAGGGATTGGTCTTGCTTAGTTTGGTTTGCTGACCTTGAGTGGCCATGTAAAATGGAATAAAAAGCCACTTAGACAAGATTGTCTAACGGGGAGTTTGCTCTAAACGAGCAGCAGGGAGCCGTGCTTCTCCCCAAGGAGAAAAAAAACTAAAGGACTGTCTCAATTTGTCACGTGGAAACCCTGCTTTGCCCTCGTCAGGGTTTCCAGCTGATCAGGTGGGAACCAGGAAGTTCCTCAGGAAATATTATTCCCTTTCCTCTTCAAAAACATCGTGTAAGTGACATGTTTCAAATGGCTTGGACTTCCTGCACAACACCACCCAGGGAACGCTGCAGCTCCAGCCAAACTGCACACAGCTGAAGGCCAAAACCTAGAAGGAAATAAAAGAATTTTGCTATCTTTTGGCTTCAAAACCCTCAGATTTTAAACCACTTTTACAAACTCAGGGAGAAATCCTGCCTGGTAATTTCGCAGTGCTTGAGGTCAGACAGGAGGGACCAGGTGAACGAGGCGGCCGTGCATATTTTTGGCTTCATTTATGCCTGCTGAACCAGCCAAGCGTTGCTGATCAGATCTAACCTTGTTCGGTCAGAGGATGCGAGAGAATTACAGGCACAGATCCTTAGCTTAATTCCCAGAAAACGAGGCTCTCCCACAGCCTGCCGTCTGTCCCAGGCACCGACCTGCTGCCGACAGCATCACACCCACGGGCTAAGGCTGCTGCATTGCCCAGCGGGCAGAGAGCTGCGGGGAGCAAGCAGGTAATTTTTAGTTAAGAAATGACCCAGAGCACAAAGGAGTCAAAAACCCTTGCCAGCTTGTGGCTGACAATGCTGATTGTGCTGAGCCTGGATTTTACCGAAGCACCGGCCTTGCAAAGGGGGTCACGTAAGGACAGGGCAGAGCCACAGCCAAGCTGGCACGGCCCCGCCAGCAGCTCCGCTCCCCGTCCCTGCGCTCAGCAGCAGCTTGGCTCGCCTGTATTGACACCCTACGAGGGGCAGGCATCCTGCATGCAGGTTCTGCTCATTGCTGGGTGTATCGGGGCTGGACCAAGCCCTGCACCAGAAGGACTCAGGAGCAGCACGCACGATGCGCAGCCGGGCTGGCACTGTGCAAAGATATTCGCTTATACGGGGCCCCGAGCTGGAAGCGTTCACGTTTCCTGATGGGGTTCAGATGGGTATAAATGCATGAGAGCTGAATCTCTCCTGGTGCTTTCCTGTCTGCTTATTCACGCTCAGATCTCCTAACCATCAGGGGACAGAGGTCTGAGGAAGGGAAGCTCACGTTCCTGGCACACAGGGCACACCCTGAGGAAGGCTGATTTGCCCCCCTGAGCTGCTTCCCCGGTGCTATTCTGGGGCAGATCAAGGACAAGCAAATCTCTCTTCCATCTCTGCACTGTAGCTCACTAAGCCTTCGGCACATGCCCTTTCCCAGCATCTCTGAACTGAACACCGGATAAGCAGATGAACTGGCTCTGAATAATCTGTATATGCAACAGATGTAACACTGCTGAACCTTGAGCGCCGCGGGGAGATTGCGGGGCTGAACACACACGTCTCTCCCCTCCACTCCTGCCTCAGGAGAGACAGAGCAGCTATCAGGCACACACCACCGAGCCAGGACAGCACAAAACACCCTGATGTGAATCAGGCTGGAGGAGAAGTAAAGGAAGAGGCTGATGGGCGGACCAGCGATCTGATCATCGAACGTCCAAATTCAGAGCTGAAGTCCAGATGCAGCTGGGGAAGGAGGAGAGGACTGAAGCAGGTCGGTGCTCGGTGAGGACAGGGATGCAGTCAGCATCCAGGAATCACGCTTCCACCCAAGCACTTTGCGGCTCCAAAGCATGCTGCGAGCAGGGAGCGGGGCAGCTGCGCAGGGCAGCAGCGAGCTGCAGCCTCCCAGAGCAAAGCCTGCTGCAGTCCCAGCAGCACCGACCAGGGACAGGTGGGCAAGAAGCTCAGGGCTTCCTGAGGGCTCCCCCTCATTCACAGCAAGAAACCACAACAGAGGCGAGTGGATGTGCCAAAGGCCATGCAGCCTGCTGCTCACAGCTTCTTTGGTGGCACACCATGGGGTCACTTCAGCTGATGCCACAGCTCTTCCTCTGGAGCCAGCAGATGCTGCTGGCACGCGAACACAAGAGCTACACCACCGTGCTAACCCAACACGGGGCGATCCAGCCAAAATTAGATGTCTCCAAACTGGGAGGAGGGAGGGAAGGAGGGGAGGGCCATGGCTAAAAGGCTGGGACTGCAGAAGCGAGCCACAGAGCAGCTCCAGCAAGGCCAAAAGAGCCTGTGCCTGGTGCCAGGCTGCAGGGTTTTGCTCGAGCATCCTCTGCAAGGCGAGGTGGAGCAGATCCACCCCGGGGCTGCGAGGCACCGCGCTGCAAGGACCGCGGCAGCTCTTCCCCCAGGCCCCAGCGCCTGCTTTTGTGCAGGCAGCAGCCAGCATGGCTAATCCCTTATCGTGCCCGTGGCCCGAAGTCAACATCATGAGATAGGTTCAGGCTGGGGTCCATGGATGGGAGAGACAAAGCTACACCGCATTACTGCATTTGCTTCCATAATTGACCTGTAGATAAACACATGGCTTCCGCCTTAATCCCCTGCAGCCTCATGAACATCAGCCGTGCTAAATTTTTCATGTAATTAAGAGAAAAACCCTAATCCAGTGTAATTAGCTCCCTGATTGCCAATGTCAGGCAGAAAAGCGCTGTTTGAACAGCGGTTCAGGTCTAGCTGGTTAGGCAAATACTGTGTGTGGTTCAGTAATTTAACACCGAGACAACACCCCCTCTGCTGTCCTTATAGGTTTGTTTTCCTGAACGGTGCTAAGTGGATTCATGACTGCAACAGGCCCGACATCCCCACAACTGCTCTTCCACCAGTTACATCCCTCGAGGACAGGCAATGAAGCAAGCGAACCAGACCCCAAGAACCACACCAGCTGCTGGTTTTGGAGTGCTCCCTCTGCCCCCTCTGCAGCTTTAACGGTGGCCATCCAGTTATCAAGACTATTTCACCCCTAAGTGCCTAAACTCAGGAGCTGACATTCATGACTGAGACCCTGATGGAGTCTGGCTGTGAGCGATGTCCCCGCTGCCACCACAGCCCGCAGGAGCTGGAGGTGACGGCAGCTCTTACAGGGAGGTTTGTGGCATAGGTCAGCATTCATCGTAGCCACTTCATGGCCTACGGTGGCATGTTTCTTTTCCACTCACATAAAGAGAGGCAAAATTTTATGAGTGAAATGCTAGAAATTTGGAAAGTGGGAGCAGATGGGAGAGGAATGGAGAACACAGAGGTACGTGCCAACAGGGAGGTAGGAAACAAAGAAAGTACGGCCAGAAAATCCCTTCATGTAACCCTTCAGTCCATCCCCAGCAGAAAGGAAAGGATCGGGACCTCTTGAGCCACTGTCAGGTATGTTTGCTGCCTTTCTAAAAGTTGACTGTGATTGAAATTACAGACTCCTCCAGCTCTGGACTGGTTACGTCTTTCACCTTTGGCCTTAATACAGACAGTCTCCTGAAGTACAGCATTTGAAAGAGAGATGTCTGTGAGGTACTTGCTGGGGTCTGTCTAAGTGGGATCGTAATCTGTACTCTATGCTACGTTATGAAGGTTTTGTGGGTTTGATTGGTTGATTTTGGGAAGCAGGTGTCAACCTCTCATTTGCTAATTTTGGCTAACGTTGCTGCAGAGGCCAAATTTCGGTGCCCCGGAGACTGCAAAATAAGCAGCCTGCTTTCTATAAGGAGGAGGCTGAAAATCATTTCACAGCTTCAGCTTTGTTCTACAGACCGAATTCTTACAGGATAGTTGTTTACATGCCGTGGCAGGCGAGACCCAAACACATATGCTTTTGCAGCTATAACTCTTACTTCTGACAGAGGCCAAAGGCTGATAAAGGCGCGGGGTTTCGCCTCGCGATGCCCATGTTTGGGCTCCAGGCTCCGGGCTCCCCGGCCTGCTCCTCTCTCTCCCCCTCATCACACGGACGGGCTGTAAACAAACCAGCAGTGAGCAGAGAGAGCTGCTCCTTTGTATCAAAGCCAGGGAGATTTCTCTCTACAAAAACAAGCAAAAATTTATCAACTCAAAGCTCCTTTTAAAGAGAAGCCCCCAAGGAGAGCGAGCCCAGATGCTCGCTTGCATTGCACTGGTAAGCCAATTCCTCCCTCTCCCCCCCCTTCAAACAAACACCACGTTACACGGAAAGCACTGTAGATGAACTATCGACTGCGAACAGCTTCCTGGCTGGATGGCAACTCGTCAATATGGATGTAAGCGAGCAGCAGTGATACGGCTCGGCTTGGTGCTTTGCCACCCTGCCGTCCCATGGGAGCAGCTCTGCACGCCAAGCAAACGCCTTTCGGCCTGGCTGCATCCCAGCAAGCAAGCCCACACCTCTCAGGAGCCCGTGACCATCCTTCACATGGCAGAGCTCAAAGCCACCCGCACCTCCCTCCCCTTCATCCTGGGTAGGAGCAGACAGCGTACTGTGTAGCTGCAGTTCCTGCAATTACAATGTACTAAATCCCCCTAATTAACTAGCATACCGTGAGCAAGATCTTTCCACTCACCCCAATTTGCTACTTGTAAAGACTGGGAGGACCCTCCGAGAGCCAAGCCTGCAGACACGGCCCGAGTGATGACCCCAACCACCCAAGGTGAGGATGCTCTCAGCCCTTCCCTTTCCGACCACGGTTCCCGTACTAAGTCAACCACTTCGATGGAGACTCTTCACTAAGGAATTCCAGGCGGGATATAGAGTTTGCACACTGTGGTTGAAGTGCTCACAGCCATGTGGGTGTATTTCATTTTTCAGTCTCTCAGTAATTATTCCAGGTTTTAGTCAGCTTTGGGGAAATTCTTCCTGCCAAAAACCCCACTAGCACTCATGTGTCACTGGCATGCGAATGTGTTGACTGGTTTGTGGTCTCTTTGCCTTAGATCCAACACAAATTCTTCTCCCAAACCCCTGTGCCTTCCCACAGCGAGGTGTTTTAGAGGCCCGTGGAGAGGTGCTAACTGCTGAGAAGAGCTGCTTGCAGCTCGTCGGGGGCTGGCTGCTGTCCGTGCTCCCTCCCCGTTGCACGCTCAGCAGCCAGGAGCGGTCCCAGGGCAGCCTGGCAGGATGCTGGGGCTGAGGCACCAACTGGTGGCACACAACAGCCGCTCCAGCGTCTCCTGCTACCCGCTCACAGGGGATAAAGCTACAGCAAAGCCACTTCCCGGAGAGACGGACCTCTTCTCAGCCACCACCGAGCCAGAGGGTGGTGGAAGTGTCTCCAGACAGAACCAGGAGTCTCAGGAGTCTCTGCATTTGTGTAAATGACACTGGCAGGAGATTTAAAGCCAGGCAGCAAGCAGTGCTGGGGGTGGTGAAGAAGGCAGAAAAGTGTTGGGAGGAAGCAGAACTGCTCAGCTTCACCTCTGGGCAGCTCCTAAGTGCCCTGAAGGACGGGAAGCTCTGGGCTGGGCGGCCATCAGCAGGCCCCCTTCCTACCCACAGGAGCTGAAGTTTCTGACAAGGTACGTTATTTGAACATTCAGCTGCCAAGAAATCTTTCAGTGACCTAAAACCACAAGGCTCAAGTTATGTTGGCATTGCAGTCCTGTGGCCTAGCTGTTGCTATGCCCCTGGTATTTCCCCGTCTGTTCTTCCAGTCGGTTCCTGCTGAGGAGGACGGGAAAGCCTGGGCATGAGCCTGGCTGGAGCTGGGTCCTGCGCTCTGTGTCTGCAGCCCTACAGTTTGTGGCTTAACCAAAAGGTTGAGCCAGCCGCCAGGGATTCTGCTCTCAAGAGGATTTATTCCTTGAAAGTTTATTCCAAAGCAGCCTCAAAAACTCCAGTATCATTATCAATGACTTCTTTCATCAGCGTCCACTTATCTTTTTGCTTTCTATTTCCGTCTACCCTTTCATTTTTTCCCCTACTGCTTCTGTGGGAATGCTACAGAAACCCAGGCCAGGTGAGCCACAGCATCTATCTGCTCCTTTTCCTAGCATGAATTTATTTCCATCAAAGCTTCCTCCTTGAATCAAGCTTTTTTCTTTTTGAATTCCATCTGTATTTAATCCCAGACAAACACAAACAAAAAACACAAACAACAATCTCGTCTCCCTAAGGCCGTCACTTTCTAAATCAGTTGCAGCCAACTCCAATTAGCAGAGAAGCAATACGAGCAGCTTCATACGCTCCTGCATCTTTGGGAACGAGCCAGCCCAGAAGGCCTTTTTCCCCAGACTGTCCCCTTTTTCCTTCTGAAGAACTTGCACCGTCATTAGTTAGAGGCTTGGTGAGATAAAACACGCCGGCTCCGTTTGCACCGTGGTGGAAGAGCCGGGGAGGATGCTCGGTGGCCTCGTTAACACCGCTCCGTGGTTCCTGCGCTCCTGCACCTGGAGGCTACCTGCGCGCTTTGATTTACAAGAGGATCCCAAAGCCTCTACAAGTGCTAAAGGGATGCTTTCTTTGTCGCTTTAGCCTCCCTCTTAACCTGCACTTGAAACAGCTTTGTCACAGCCTGTGCTAACTTAACTGCCTCCAAACCAGGCTGTCAGAGCAGCTGCGGGATTTCGCCTGGCTCTGGGGCTGCCTGGGCTCCTGCTCAGCCGCTGTGGTGTCACCTGAAGGGACCCTGCCCGGGACGTGGCAGCAGGCAGCAGGTCCCTCATGGGCCACTGGCAGGCTCAGCACTTCGTGAACTAAGCAGACAGCGCTCCCTCCATCAGCCAGCTATTTCGGGCCATGATTCCAAATGAAAATCTGTATTTTATTAATTACGCGTCTGCTTTGCTGCTGAACTCTTTAATGGGTTTCCCAGCTGTACCGACCTACAGCCGTGAAGGAAGCCATCAAACCTGGATGCCCGCAGCCTGTAGCGGTGCTGCTGCTCGGGGGGAGCCCGGAGGTGTGTGGCTCCAGGTCCCCAGTCACCTGGGGGCATCCCACACCTCATCCTGGTGGGAGCAGAGCAAGGGGCACCGGGGCAGGATGTGCCCTGACAAACCCCTCAGGACTGTAAATGATCGCGAGGCAGAGTCCAGCTGGTGACGCTGCCGGGTTTCTCCATCTTTCATACCGGCTGGCGAAGAAACGCAAGGAGCCGGCACCGGCGCTGCTGGGCTTCGGCTTAGCGAGCTGCCAGCAGCTGTCAAAGAGATGAGATGAGGACAGGAGAGAGAATCATTTGCATTGCTGCAAACTCTTCCTACGGCCTCATTTGCTAACCTCAGCGTCCTGGCCAGCTCGGCATTGACAATTCCCTTGCATTTCTCTGCTTGTCTCCTGTTGCACGTACACAGCTCTTCAGCAGCTGAGAAAAGGATTTCCCCAGTACGTGCCTTTCCCTACAAGTAGCAATATTAGAAAGAGCAGCGTCTGCAGGCAGGCAGCTTTATTCACCTGTCCTAACTGGCAAAACTGATTGGTTTTGACGGACATGCAGGGATGTGCAGATGCATTAATGAACAGTTTAGCATGAAAACTGGCAAAGCGATGCACCTCGCAGGTGTTATTAGAAGTTTACTTAAAGCAAATTTAAGTAAATGTGGTGAATAGCATTAGACCAGGCTGTGGTGAATGCATTAGATCAGCAATCTCAAGAAAAATCACTTCATTCTCCTTTCCTACCAAATAAATAAAAAAACGTAAAATAAAATAATAACCCCCGCTCCCAAGGGAAGGAAAAAAAAAAGGCTTATAAAGCAGCTCTCAAGACATGATATTAAAAGCCATATCCTTTGCCACCAAGATGAAGTCATCTTCTGGGTGAAAACTAGGGAGGTCACTAGCACTCCAAGTGGAAAGGTTGAAATCCATCAAATGCACCCAGGCCAGCGCCGTGTACCTGGCGCTGCGGAGCCTCTGCCGGAGCTCCAGCTGCTCCCGTGCCCTACATGCCCCCTGAAAGGATGCCATTCGTGTTATTTAAGAGTGTCCTTGAGACAGAGAGGCATTAATGGGCTCCACTGTCTGAAAACTGCTCTTGCTTAGATACCCGCAAAGCTGAGCAAGAGGGGCGCAAGGCTAAGAAATGTTCCCTCTCAAGCAAAACAGACTCGCACTTGGATTGCACAGAAATTAAAGCAACAAAAGGTCTCTGGAGCCAATTGCAATATAACTGAGAAACAGGCTCGTCACTTTGTACATCCATCTGGCAAGGACATACTTTCCATTTCAGCAAGTGCTAGAATGGGTGGACAGCAAAGGGAAACGTGAAAACAGCAAAGAAACGAGAAGAATGAAAACCTGCGGGACAACACTGCTACCCTGTTATGAATACTGCACGTCTATTCATATGAAAATCCATACGGCTGCTACTGTTGCATGCACTCTTCTTACACAGCATGAAATTAAAATTCCTCTTCAGTATCATATTGCCAGCACTACAGAGCAACTTCAGACTAAGCTAGCAGACAATTTATCCTTTGGCTTCCTCAGCCGGGCTTGTGCTGGGATTGAAAGCCAGTGGGGTGAGGGAGACGAGTCTATTGCCCATGGTAGAAAATTCTACTTCCAAAACAAATCCCAGAGAAATATTGCTGGCCTAGAGTACGACTGTTGGTGCTAATTTCACAGTGCAGTTTCACATGCATAATTCCCCCCTGGCCCCCCTGCCACTTTCCTTATCTTCCCAGAACAAACTCAACATGCAGGCTAATTTCAAGGAGTGTTTCACCCAGAGTCCAGCCAAATGTCAGTGGATCTGCTGGAAATGCAAATTGAGACAATCATGCAAAAGAGGAGGGCTTATAGATTGTGCGGAAGGGCAACAGAAGGCAAATAAAAGCTGACAGAAAGAGGTAGCAAGGAACAAATCTCCTGTCTCAAGTTGTTGATCATTTGCACGTGTGCTCGGTGAGCAAGGATAGATTTTCAAAAACATACAAGTCCCATTGATTTTCGCTGCTAACTCGTCTAGGTGCCTCTGAACACCACACATCTCAAAGCTCCTCGATCAGCATATTGCATTCACGCGCACCACTCACATCCACTTCACCCTGCTGCAAATGACAACAGAGGACATGAAGGAGCAGAGAAGTGGTGCTGAGCTTCCCTGGGAGCTTTGGAAACTGATTTCAAGGAGAACAGCCCTCGTGTCTGGAAAAAAATAACTGCACTTGAGCAGGGGACTCTCGCTGCCAGCTCCCTCCGGCTTCACCCGTCCCACGGAACCAGCCCTGGCCAAGCAGGCGGGGTTTGTCCGAGCAAAACGTCCCCATCTTTGTGTTTGCTTGCCATTAAAGAGCATATTTAGCAAAGGCCTTAGGTAGTGTGCCCAGGCAAAGTGCTTTGCGATGGAAAATTCTCCAAGTGAGCAGGGTGCCCCCAGACCACCACCCTGATTTTCAGATCTGGGACCAGAGGAAAGAAAAGGAAAGCCGCAGCCCCGCAGAGGCTCGAGCACCCATTCTGACTCACGACTGCTCCAGCTGAATTCCCAGACGGATGGGCTTTGCCGGAGCTCCTGCAGGAAGCCCTCACCGGCGCTGGGAGCTGGAAATCGCATTTCCAGCGTCCTTGGCAAGCCCTCGCGCTCGGAGCCCAGCTCATTGCTCCAGCTGAGTCACTTCTGGTGGGCAGCTCGTGGGGAAAGCTCCAAGCAGAGACCCATTCCTGGGAACACACCACGGGGGAAACCGCGAGGTTTTT
Organism: Anser brachyrhynchus; assembly: GCF_964034855.1. Taxonomy (NCBI): domain Eukaryota; kingdom Metazoa; phylum Chordata; class Aves; order Anseriformes; family Anatidae; genus Anser; species Anser brachyrhynchus. Next base: position 1,843,777 of record NC_137720.1, on the reverse strand, counting down.
GTGGCTTCCCGCCTGCAAAGAGCCACCAAGCTGTCCAAGCGATCGCAGCTTTCACAGAAAGGGTTTTATTTTGCCCTTCTGAGGAAGTTGGGATAACTGCGGTTCCCTGGGATCATCCGAGGGCAGAACAAGAAGGTATTGTGGACAGGAACCTGATTAGCTAAAGCTCTAGCACAACATTTTTCAGATAATAGAAAAATCATAAGCTGGCTCACTCATTATGTATGCAGCGAAACAGCAAGCAAGAGGAGAGAATCCATACTATGTGCTGTAACATGATACAGAATTAATCCCCCTAGGTTACAAAATTCCTCATAAATCGCAAATGGGACGATATCCACCGTATTACATTTTATCACACTTTCTGTCAAAACATCCCCTGCAGGGAGCCTTTTCAAAGATGGTATCGCAAGCAAAGCCCTATTTGGGAAGGAAGAGTTGAACCAAACAGCAGCACACTATCACTATGTTCCTTGTGAGACTGGCAGCCAGAAACCCCCCCCAACAGCGTTAGTGGTGGCTAGTTCAGTGCAGCTCTGTCTTAACTAATGACATCATCTGTTTTTGCTAATGCCTACACGGAGCATATATGCTATTTACTTTTATTAATAAGAATGCTAATACAAGCTGGCTGCTATGCTTCAACATGCCCCTAGGTCCCCGAGGGACTCCAAAACACTTCACGAAAGCATCCGGCAAGGAAAACTTTGCCAGTACCATGCGGCCACCTCGCAGGCGATGCGAGGCAGCGCACGCGGGGCATGCTCCTACCTGCAGAGCACAGCGAGCAGGGCAGAGCTGGGCTTTGCAGGGGCACCCGGGGATGCCGGAGCTGGGCAGCTCCATCCTCTCCATTGCCAGCCTCAGATAGTGAAGGCCAGCCCTGGATAATGAAGGGAGCCTCCTCCACGAGGCCGGCGCATCGCTTCCACCTCGGCAGGCTTCGCTCCGCGGCCACCTTTGTAAGGCACTCCGGCGTTTTTGGCAGGCACTGAACTGGAAGGAAGAGGCTCTGATTATCTCCTCCATCACCTCGGTGGTGACCCAGAGCAGTGACCCTTTCCCTGTCACTCTGCATTTGCTCTGGGTGTTTTACACACGGAAGGGGCAAAGCCCTTCCGATTGATCTGGGCCGCATCCCCACACCACGCCCTGTGCGCCTGGCGCAGACGCAGACGCCGTGTTCATCGACGGCAGACGCTGCGTTCATCGACGGCAGACGCTTTGCTCATCGCCTGGTCCCAGCTCCATCACTGCTCGGGGCCTGTGCTGGAGGAGCAGTGATGGAGGCAACGCTGAGGTCAGGCAGAGCAGAGCCTCCAGCAGCAGCTGTGGACGGCCCAGATCCAGCACAGGCTTGGTGGTGTTTGTCCAGAAAATGGTTTCTTTGCTTAGAATCGCAGGATGAAAATTCCATTCCATTTTCTTCACTTCCACAGCTTGCTTAAAAGCAAGCCAGATAACACAGCCCTCGTTTTGCTTTCGCCATCCCAAACATTGCCATCCTCAAAAATCTTTAAGTGAGTTTTTAAGCTACATAGCACCACTGAAAACCAGCTCACCGGGACGGGGGACATCCCACGGCTGGGTGGGAAAAGGAGAGGTAAACCCAGCCCAAATGACAGCAGCTTTGTCACTTTAACGCAAACGTCCCTGAGTTAGGGACATCGATCAATGCGACTGCCCGTCAGTCAGGGGGCACTAACCTGCTCTGACAAGAGGCCTGGGAGAACGCTCGCCGTACACCACAACAAGCCTTAATTATTTACGTCCCTGGGATTTTTACAATTACCTCTTTGGCAGGGAGGAAACGCGCCCGTGCTGCAGGGGGATGCGGGGAAGAAGCAGGGACAAGGAGCGGGAGGTGGCTGGTGCCTCTCCCGCACGTCCCTCGCGTAGAGCGGGGGCACCAGGGGCAGGTAAAATGAAGCTCCCCAGGACATCCCCTCTGCCTCGGCCCAGCTTCACCCGCACCCAGCAGCGGCTCTCACCATTTTCGGCAGCACATCTGAGCCCAAGTCTTGTTTGGTACAGGCACCGGCATTATTTCCAAGAGCAACTGCCCTGGGTTTTGGGTTACTTTAGCACTGAAAAGTGGCCCCAAGCGACTTGCTGCTGCTATCTGACATTAACCCTTGCTCACGGCTTGGCCCGCAGCTTTAGGGTGAGCTCTCTGCAGCACCCCTAAGCCACTCGAAGCCCCAAAGTACCTCACAGTCCTTCCCGTTGCCAGCCCTTCAGAGATGCGCTCACCTCCAGCTGAGCCCAGCGTGACCAGATTGTGCGAAAGATGAAATGCAGCCATCGGGGGGCCTGCGGTGAAGGCAGGCAGGCAGGTTGCCGGAGCCGGCGCCGTTCGGGGGGAAGCTGCAGAAGCATCACAGCAGCAGAGCCGGTGCCAGAGCCAGGCAGGGGTTTGTGGAGCGCGGCGGATTGCGACACGAAGCCTTTGCCCACCACGCCACTGGCTCCAGTCCAGACTGGAAGATGCTGCTGCTGACAGCGGTTTGGCACTCTGTGGGATTTTGGGATGGGCTCTCCCTACATTTAAGCCCTTCCTAAAGTTTCATCCCCAAGTAAATTTCTTGCCAGGCATAGCAAGGAGCCTTCTGGGCAACAGCAGCCTGCCAGAAGAGAAGGGGTGGGATACGACCTTCTAACCCAGCCCCAGCAATCTTCTTTTCGTGCCCTGGGGCACATCACTGTGTCCTCCTTTTCCAGTTGTAAAATGGACATAAAATTTGTCTTCATTTTCCATCCTAGTATATTCTCTTTGGGGCTCTGTACAGGGAACTGATAGCACAGTAGTGGTGGAGGGATTTGCTATGTATTACTGCAGTATAAATAATGCACAGATCCCTGCTGATATCTGAGCAAAAACGTTGAGCAGAAGAAGGCAAGAGGAGGCACGAAAGGAGCTTGCACAGGTTCTCTTTATGCTCTAGTAAAACTGAAGTCCCTTGATCTGAATGCATTTTAAACCAAAGTAGCACTGGTCAAGCCCTGATCTTTCTTCCAAGAAGTCGTAGGGCTGTTGGGAGGCTCACGGAGAAAGCTGCACCTTTAGAGCTGGGAAGGCCAATGAAGGCAAACTGAACGGGAAACACAGCGGAGTCAGAGAGCGGTGCAGCTCCCAGCTGATTACCCAGATGCTGTTTCAGCTCGTCAGCTGAGCTCCTCTCGCTTCTCCCAGCCTAGATAGTGGCAGCGTTATGGTCTCTTTATCCTATTGTCGATGCTGCTGGGAGACCATTTGAGGGGCTGAGCATACGCTAGGCTGGAAACAGCCATGCACGTCAGGCACACTCGCAGGATACCCAGCGCCTGCCCCGTGCCAGCTGCGTGGTGCCACCACGAAGGGGTGCTGAGCGGTCCCTGCAGCACGGAGCAACTCCTCCGGGCTCAGTCCCTGCATTTCAGCCCAGCCCACTTCCCAGCTGCTGCCCACCCCAGCGCAGAGCCAGCACACACTCATCATCACCCACCTCCGCCACGAGCCCAATACCATAACGCCAGGTCTCACGTGGACCAGCTCAGGCATCAGCACTGGTGGCAGAGCACCCCGCAGAGTGGGAGCTGGTGGCCAGGGCAGCCCCCAGTGACCGCTGTGCAGGGGGGACAAGGAGAGGGACAAGGCGATGCTCTCCCCAGCCCCAAACACCACATCCACCCCCAGGACCCTGCTGTGGGCAGGGGGCACAGGCTCCCCGTGGGCGCAGGGACTGGCACCCAGCCTGACACTGCTGATGGGAAGGATCCGACACCTCCTTAATAAATTAATCAAAGTATTTTTAAATTAACTCTGGCACCCTTTGTATCGCCTGTGCTCCCACTCCCAGGAGCGGCTGTAACAGACCTGGCTTTTGGTATATAATTAAATATCAACACATGTATCCTGTGCTCAGCACTGTGCTCAGTGTTTCTGTATTTGCTTGTGTTAATTAGGATGTGAAGTAAAGTGTCTCACAGCAGAATCCTGCGTGCTTCCAGACTTACTTTACTCAAAGATTTGGGCAGTCAAATCCCATCTGTCCATGTTCCACCTTCCTCTCCAATTGCCTTCCCCAGAAAAGATGCTGCCTGGCATTTCATTTCACCACCTCCAGCTCAAATTAACTCCTCTCCGACGGAGCACCAAGGCTTCACGAGCGTCCCTAAATCACACACGCCCTTCTCTTGGGCACATCTTTCCTGCAGAAATCCACCCCCATTTCTCGCTCTCACCCTGCTCCGAGCCATCTCTCCTACCCTCCAGTGAGGAGCACGGGGAAACACACGTGCGCATATACGTGCACATGCATGCATGCATGCTATGATAGCTGCAATTTCAAGCAATTTCCCTGCCAGCCTCTCTGCAATCTCATGTAATCTCCCCCCAAAGGGGATCAGAGATCCCACGGTGCCTTTGCTTGGCCATAAAGAATGCAAATCACATCCCCTGATGGTTTTGAATAATGCAGGCTAGAAGAGGCAGCACAACCCAGGGAGGTGGGCTGTCTGCTCGCCGCTTGTTAGATCATGTTTGTGGTTACTCTCACTCCACATTAGATCAGGGACACACCAAAAGCTTCAGAAGCAGCTGGGCATGGGAAATAATTTGTTTAGAGCATCCAAACCACCAGCTTCCTGCAGGTCCCACGTTTAAAACTGCTGGGGACTTGTCAAAGGGTGCCCTGCGGGGCTTCACATTCAAACGGTCTCACCAGTGCTGTGGTGACTCTTCCTTGCAATATCTGTGCTAGCACAGGAAAACAATCCCGCTCAGCAGAAGGGGTTTGGTGCTTTGTCTCCTGCAAGGGCTGGCTATCAAATCTCAGAGGGAGATGCAATAGGAATGGCAATGTGAAGTAAAAGGCTGCCTGGGCTGTACCTCACTGGAGGATGCTTCCCTGGCTCCCACCAGTATCAACCCACTGCACATCAGGCCACCTTCCCTCTGCCACATCCCATTTATCTGCATATGCTCGAGTCCACAGCTTAACGTACGATTCTTGGAGGTGGAGGTACAGAAAGGTAAGGCAAGGGCTGCTTTTCTCCTCAACGCCACTGAACACCAGCTGGAATTCAGCACAGCAAGACCATGCATTAAAAATATCTCCTCCTCGTAACACAAACCACAGCTATTTAACAGTCCAGTTGGCAATTTCACAGGAGCATTATAGCTCAAATGCTTCCCAACCCTTGATTTAAGGTGGAGTTGAAGTTCACTGTACTCGCAGATGCACCCGAATGCCCCTAATGCGCGGGTTCTCACCCCAGACCCTCAGGGCTGCCGGGTGGGACATGAGCTGCACCTACCCCTGAGCATCTTATTCAGAAACCGGGCGGTTTCAAACCTTGCCCCTCGCGAGCAGCACTAAGTCTACAGCACTGAGCAACACTGCCAGGAAAAACAAGCAATGGAAAAGGTAAATACGGGGTGGCAAAGAAAATAAGAGGGAGCAACCACAGATGATTTTACTTGGCCATTACAAACAGGGCCTGAACTGGGAGAAAGTTCCCAGAGGGCACACAAAACTTCTGTAAAATCCTTTTTTTTTCTTTTTTCGTTCTAGAAATCACACTCAGGCTGATGGAGCACCTCAGATTAAACAGCTTCACTCATCCTGGGATTTTGCTGTAATCCAAACCACAATTCCCTGCTAAGCTGTTACCACATTTGTGGATTGATGAGTCCGGACGCACGGGCTGCCAGAAAAACCTGCAGACCGGTTCCTCCTGGGACTGGCAGCCAATTCCCAGCACTGTCAATCTCTTTTTCATGGACAAAACCAGTAGGAACAGCACAGCCAGGTAAGAACATGACAGCCTGGGGTAACTGTCATGTACAGGAGCAAGTATGCAATATTTATCTGCCTGGGCACATGGGAGATGCGTGTGCCCGGAGAGCTGTGAGTACATGCATCCACACATGCAGGTGAAGGTGATGGAGAGAAGGCTGATTCGAGAGAGCAACGACCCAAAAAAAGGAACTGCAGACTTCAGGGATCCGAGCTATTTCTCCTCATTAGACCAGCACGCTCTTATATGTGGAAAGCTGTTTCTTTAAAGTTTATGCATTCAAACCCACAAATTCCTCCTTCACCGTAACGGCCCTCCGACAGAAAGCCCCCATCCATTCCCAATCTCATGCCCAAGAGGCGTTTCCACCTGCCCCCAGACCTCGGACCAGAGCAGGGCTGAAGTTGCTGCGAGCACAAACCCTCGGCGCTGACCCCACACCGCTGCCGGCCCCAGCAGAGGGGAACCAGGGGCACAAACGTTGCGTGGCTCTGGGCTCCCACAGCACCCACAGGGAAAACACAACCGAAGAGGGTGCTGGCAGTGCCGTGCAAACGGCACGAGCATCCTTCTGGGCCACGGCATCCAGCTCTACCTGTAGGAAACCAAGTGAAGGGAGCCACGGTGCAGACTAATATTTAATCAAAATGCACCAAAATCAGCGGAAGGGCTTATTTTCCAGGCCTGATGGGAAACGGACCTTGATGCCTACAAAGGAATAATACGCACACACAGCGAGCAGCCAGGCCCTTTCATGGCTGAGAGCCCTTCTCGAAGGCTTTTATCCGGGGCAGCAGTAGTGTGCCAGCCCTGGGGGGGGGCTGGGTCTTTCGGGGGCCCTTTGTCCTTCAGGTGCTTTGCAAAGCCAAGGGGATGCCGGGGCAGGGCTGTGCCCCGTGGGACAGCTGAGGCCTGCAGCAGGAGAGGAGAGGGACCCTCAGCACCGCCCGTCCCTTCCCACCCCGAGCACACGAGGATCCCAAGCATCTCCCAGCTCTGCTCCCGAAAGTGAAGCGGCAGAGCCAAGGTAGCATTGGCCGCAGGGCTCCCCCTCTGCCCTGGGCTTCAGCACCCCAAGGCTGAGAGCATCCCCTCGCCTTCTCGCCCTGCCCCTCCAGCAAGCGCTGTTTCAGCGCCTCTCCTCCATCCCTTCAGGGAACGGCACAGCCTTTGCTTTCTCCACGAGCCTCGAGAAAACATGAAAATAACTTTAAACAAAGGCTGACATGACTTGAAACAATTATTACCCAGCTGAAGCAGGGGAGAGGAGAGTAGGTGAGATTATTTTTAGCCATTAGGCCTAGAGTGACTGACACCCTGATGTACAGCAGCGTTTGGTTTAATCTGAAACAGGTTTGGGATAGAATTAAAAAACAACAAAAACACGCAGCCCCCCTCCAACGAGAGATCCTCGGAGGCACGAAAACTGCAGCCAGCAGTGCTAATGTGCTTTGTGGTTACCTGCCAGCCTTTCTCCCAAAGACGTCCTCAAACCCATTGCTCTCTGCCATCGGGGGGAATCTGCTCCCTGGGGCTGGACCTCGCAGCCCCCACGGCTCTGAGCATCATGGGGAGGCAGGCGGTGCCCGGGGAGGATGATTTTGATCTGACCTGCTCTATCACAGTCCGAATGTCTTCAATTATTATTTGGGTTTGCAAACACAGAGATGCTGAGCAGAACCCAGCCCGCTGCCTCGCAGCATCCTGCCCGCCGGGGCAGAGCAGCAGGAGCAGGACCCAGCCACGTCACGAGCTCAGCACCGGCCAAGGACCGAACGATGCCAATAAAAACACCAACAGATGAACAGGCACGGACCAGCTGCACGAGAAGCTTGGGGTAAAGGCGGGGGGGAATTAAATTAATCCCTTCATTATCAACCTGACCCCTGGAAAAATCTGAAGGAATGGCTGCGGAGGTTCACAGCGGAGCACTAAAGGCAGGAGATCAGCTAACACAGCATCTGCCAGCCCAGACGGGCTCGGCTCTAATCTGCACCGCTCCAGCTGGGACCGCAGCCGCTGGAGGCTGCCGGGAGCCCGCGCCGTGCTGCGCCATGCGCGAGGAGGAGGAGGAGGAGGAGGCTGCAGGGGAGGAAGCACATGGGATAGGCACCAGCACAGAGCAGCAGCAGCAGCGTTTTCTACGCCGGGACTTTGGCAATGACTCTCCCTGCCTCCTGGATATGAAATAGCCCAATGCCCTCCAGCAGCAAGGCATGCTGCAGGATGTGTGCCTCTGCCCATCTGCCCGGGGTGGTATTTCCTCCCTCTTTGGGGAAAAAAATTGATTTTTCTTTCGTTGCCCCGGTACCTTCATTGCTAATGATGCACTGGACCGGTATCTATTAATGCCTCATGCAGGCAGCAAGCCTACGGACAGCTTTGAATGTTAGCTGGGCTTTGGGAAAGGGGACGGCCGTCCTTTGGGCAAGCAGAAGGCCGGGGAGCGAAGTGCCCTGGCTCTCTGGAAGTGCTGCCTGCGGGGAGCAGAAAAATGAGGCCAAAGTGGCCCTGCTGGGAAGGGGGGAGGAGATCAGTGGGAGCCAGCTGGGGATTTTCTGGTGGGAAAATCAGACAGCAGACCCCAAACATCCCTGTGCTATCACACCTTCGTCCTCACAGCCACACACACCGCTGTCTGACCCCACCGACAGCTCTGCAGGCGGTGCCCAGAGGCGAGCCCTTCCCCTGCCCAGCTCAGGGCAGGGAGGTCGGGGCCTCGTCCCTGCACACAATCCTCCACGGGGGCTCCTCACAGCCCAGACCGAGCCCACCCAGCCCCAGGTCCGATACCCAGCGCTGCCGAGCCCGCCCTGGTGCTCTTCTAAACCACAGGCAGCTCAGTGAGCGCAGCTCCGATTTCGTTCTCCAACAGAGATTTCTAACACAGATCCTGAGAAGTTAAAAAAAAAAAAAAAAAAAAAAAAAAAAAAAAAACAACACGAGGGGTGTCGGCCAGCACCAAGAGACTCCTGCTCCCAGTCCCTGCCAGCCGCTGCCAAAGGGTGCTTGTGTGGGGTCTGGGAGGGTGAGGGGAAGGAGGAGGGAAAAAAAAAGAAAAAATAAAACCCACCCTCCTCCCTGGGTTTGATATCTCAGATGGATTTAATTTTGAAGGAGAATGGCCGGGGAGCAGCGGGAGGAGAGCGCCAGCCCCCAGCAGCACACCTGTGGAGGGGATTAGCGCGCAGGCTGCTGCCTGCCACGGCCATTCACCGCACAGAGGGACCGCTGAAAGCAGATTTATCTGCTGGATAATAAAGGCAAAAGATTCTCAAAAGGGACAAGTTTCAAGCCAAACTGCCAGGCTCCTCCATTTCTCCTTTAATCCCTCTCATAACCGTCGGTGCTATGCAGGAGGCTGGAGGGATCCGCTCCCCAAAGGGGAAGGAGCAGAGGCTGCCCGAAAAGTGCCCTCCCCACCAGGCTGTGGAGGTGCCTCGGGCACAAAGAGGAGATTAAGGCTGAAAGGCGCTGAGCCGGGCAGGGAGGCTGCTGGAAAAGACGGGGAAGGGTCCATTGGAAGTATTTTGGATGCCTGACAAGGAGCCGCAGAGACCATCTGGGAAAGGGGAGGGAGGGCAGGGCACCAGGGAGAGCCCCAGGGGGGAGGAAGGTCTCAGCTCCCTCCTCCTCCTCCTCGCCCTAAGGAGGGGAAGCAGCAGGCTGGGGCTTGGGGGCAGGCGGCACCTGCCCGTGGGACATGGAAAGTCTGTGATGGGAAGTGCAGCTTTGGTCCCATTTCACGTGGTTTTGGGAACCCAGGAAGGTGCAGGGCCAGACAAAGCCTGGCCTTCCCGCTGTGCAGGTGAGGAGCACCGCGCTGCCACCACCCCTCGGGTAAGGAAAGCTGCACGAGCCCGGGCTGCGGTTAACAGGCACCGTTTGGTGACAGCATCCAGCTGGTCTTTCGCTCACCTACACAAGGCCAGGGACAGTGATGACAGCAGGTTTTTGGGCTATGGATGCCTGCCCGTGTTGGGAACGGGACCAGGACCCAGCGACTCATTTTTCACAGGGCACTGAGCAGCCATCAGACGTTAATGACTTTTGGCAACCGCTGACCTGGGTCAGATTCAAACCGATGACCCAAAATGAGGAGGTTTTGCTTTCCCCATCAGTAGCCCCTGGGAGCCAGCCTCTACCGCAGTGCCTCTGAAAAAAGGAGCTTAGAAAGGAAAGGCGAAGAGGTCCTCAGCTCTGGCACGGGGTAACCCTATCAAAATGCACTGCAGATAGAGGCGGCTTTTTCCCCGGGAGGAATCAAAGCCTCATTGATACGTGAATTATGAATGAAACCTTAAGCTTTTAAACTTTTAACCTGTGCATTTCTAAGAAAGTCTTAATTTAGCCAGAGACACGGTAGGAAAGAACAATGGTTCAGTGGAAGGTACTGGATTTTCTAGGCTTTTAAAACACACCCTTGTTTAAGATGAATATTTCATTTACCGAGCCATTCCCAGGGGGAAAAGGGAATTGTGATCCACGTCGACTACAGCGCTGCACCCCTCCTGCCACAAACCCAGAGGTGGTTTTCGGCCGAGCCCTGCACTCCGCTGCTGCCTGCAGCAGCTGGGACGCGCCGAGGGCCAGGCTTCATCCAGCTCCTGCTTCTGAATTTCCCCGCAGCCACAGGAGGTGAAAGCCGGGGCCAGGGGAAAGCTCTGGGGAGGGCAGCGGAGCAATAACAGTGATTCAGTGCGACAGGGGTCAGGGCACCTCACACCAGAGGAAAGCGGGGTGGGTCAGCTCAGTGGAAGTAACACTCATTAGAAGAATAAACTATATAATGAAGAGGGGGGGAAGCTTTGCTCTGGTCTGGTGAGGCGCTCTTAAGCCTCGTACCAGTGGGTCATGGATTTAAGTCCTTCCCAGCTTTCGTTCCACTGGAAATCACCCAAAAATTGCCTTGCTGACCAGTGCTGAATGAGATTTTGTTTATTTTCAGGACAACTGCAGGCACATTGCTTCTAGCAGCAACAGAGCTGGCACAGGTCTGGGATCCGAGCGGAGCCAGGAACAAAACAAGCCAGAGACTCAAGTTTTCTGCTGCCCTGCAACCAAGCCACCTCCAGGACAAGGGCACAGCAAATTTTTTGGGTAGAAAGACTGCGCAAAACCCAAACTGAGCACAGCAAGACTAGGAAGGGTACAGGTCTCACAGACAACACTTGGCAGGAAAAATCAGATATAAAAAAAAAACAGCCATATGTGTCAGGATGTCCCTCCATCAGCAAATAAAAGTTGACAGTGTTATCTGGACACAGCTAAACAGATGCATTTGTATTTGAAGCCTTTCACACATCAGAGCCTTAGTACCACTGCTGCCCTTAATTTTTGGTGTTCAGACTCCTACCTGCCCAGCAGCTGCTGCAATCCAACTCCCTCAGCATCCCAAATGAAAGCCAGGTTTGTAAAATACAGGCCCAATTAAATATTCTACCACTGAGCTAGCAATCCACAAGCTAATTAGCTCACAAGCCTGGTGAGCCCACGGATCAGGACTTCAGCAAACGAGCTGACGTTTCACCAAGTTACGAGCCCAGGGCAGGAGCCCAGAGGCAGCAGTGGAAGGGATCGACCTGTCTGTTCCAACAGCTCGGGAGAGAGCCCGGTACACCACGTTAAATCAGGGGGGAAGGTTCGAAGCACACCAGCAGCAGGATTCTGCGGTGCTAAATCACAGGGCCAGGGTCCTGCAGGGCTGGAGCCCCAGGAAAGCAAGGCTCAGGTCCATCCAAGGCTCAGGTCCATCCATGGGACACATCTTAGGCAAGGACAGGGGGCAAAGGCTGTCCCTGCTCGGGGGAATCGGGCAGAAATGGGGCAGGAAGGGCAGCGGGAGGCAACGCGGCCCCAGAACTGTGGGGATGGTACCCAGCTGCATCCCAGCCCAGCAAAGCTCCTCGCTTTCAGAGGAGGAAAGGGGAAAAAAAAAAAATAAGTCAGCCACAAATTATAAATAAAAGAGATGAAAGTTTAGAGCGAAACTAAACAAAGCCCCAGGTGGCCCTCTGCCTGGGGCGCTTCTGCTAATTTTAGTTTCTCCGCTCTTCCCCCAGCTGTTTGGTTCAATGACTGCATGGTTTTAGAGCGTTTACTTTGCTGTGAGTGCCTAAAACGTCGAGCACGTGGATGCACCAGCTCGGGTACCAGCGTGAGAGGAAGGGGCAGGGCAGCCCAGCCCCGGTCCCACCAGCGCTGCGGCAAAACCTGCGGGGTCTGGGGCTCCCACCAGCCCCAGGAGGTCTCCCGGCTGCTCGCTGGCCGAATTATTGCACACCTGGGCTCACAGATCCGTGTCCATGGAGGCTGAGGCATGAACCCACAGCCCCTTCCCAGCCACCTCCGCTCGGGGCAGGACCCTCCCAGCCTCGCTCCGTGCTGCGGCGGGGCCCGGGGGGAGACTTTTTGCAGCCACCACGTTTATTCCACAGATGGGGAAAAAAAAAAGAAAAAAAAAAAGCAGCAGCCTCGCAGAAGCATCCTATACAGCAGAATGTATTTAAATACCTAATGAAGGAATAAATCTGGGAGAGGGAGACATTTACTGCATACTTATTCACGCAGCGCCTTTGTGCAGGCGGGGGCAGCGGGGGGGGGGGGGCGGCGGGGCCACGCACTGCACCTGCGCTCCTGGCCGCCAGCCGCTTTGCCGGGGTAATGAATATGGCAGGAGGCTATTAAATGAGGCTCTACCTGTCAGGGAGGATATTGAGCGCTCCCAGCCTCCACATCCATTGCAGAGGCCTGGGCTCGGCTCCGACAAGACGCAGCACCTTATCGACGGGGACCGTCCCAGGGGGGTCACGGCCAACGACGCGCCGGGGAGGGACAGAGACAGATTGGGCCACTTTGCGGCTCCGGGTTGCCTCCGCACCAGACAGCAGGGCTATTTCCACCCCCTCGCCCACCCAGGCAGCGTGCCAGAGGCTGGAACCGGCAGCTTTTCCCATAGCACAGGCAGGGCTGGGGGCCAAGGGCTGCGCTGAACGAGCCCCTGACCGGGGGCTGAGCGTCCCAGGAGGGCCGTGAAGTCCCGTCTGTGCTGCAGGGCCCCGCATGTGGGCTTCCTTCAGCCAGGGCTGGCTCCTCTGGCATTCTACTGCAGGTGAAACGCAGCACGTCCTGCCTTTGTTCTTCGAAACAGGTGAGAATTTGCAGCTCGACTTCAGGTCCAGCTCTCTGCAAGAGGCGTGTGCGAGGGGGCAGGAAAACCCCGAGAGGGCCGGGACCACAGGGGGCAGCCCCTGCTGCAGCCTGCGCCCGTCTCCATCCCACCCTGAGCCTGGGCACGCGCTGGGACCAGCCCTGCCCTGCCCGTAGCACGGTGCAAAGTAAGAATAAGTCAGTGCAGGGCTCTGGGGAGGCTGCAGGCAGCCAGGAGCTGTGGCTGCCCAGCATATTTTGCAGTATAGGAAGAGTCACGGAGCTCCTCCGGCACACCAGCAAAACGCTGCTTCTTTTCTGAATCTGACAAACCCACCTCTGCCTTAGCCACAACACGAACTCAGGGTTTACTAGAGGGAATAGCAAAGAGAAATTGAAAGCTGCAAAGCTTTCCTACAGGGCAAACAGGGAACAGCTAGCATCTTCGCTGCCTCTTCCTCCATCTCTGGCTTGCATTAAGCCTTTCAACACGGTTTAAGTGAGCAGCCTTTGGTCTCTGCTGCCACGGGGGACGGCTCTGAGATGTGTGCCAGAGCCCAGCAAGGCTGCAAGGCTGTGCCAGCCCCTCGGGAGCTCTGCCTGCTTGGGATGCAGAAACCCCGCAGCCCATCGGGGCTGAGCCATACCCCGTCTGCTGCCTGAGAAGACACGGGGCAGGAGCTGCCACCGACCTGCCCTTTAAAAGCCAAACACCACGAGCATCACGCCGTTTGCCCCGCCAGGTGCCGTCAGAGCCATCACTCCACACCAGCCCGCGATGTTTTTCCCCACCCCCAGCTTGGCTCCAGCCTTCACTCGGCTCTCGGCTTCACCTCCCCACCCCGAAATGCAGCCGAAATCATCTGCCCTTTGCCTGCCCTCCTTCCCCAGGGTACAAAAGGTCACATCTGAAATTCAGGGGTCAGAAGGAAGCAATGCAGCGGGGTCAGAGGTGAGAGGAGCAGAGGGGAGGAATTTCACCTCTCCCCAACCATTTGCTTCCCGTGAACCAGCAGCAGAGCCCCTGGCAGCGCGGGGGCAGCCAGGGCCAGACCCCTCTCACGGGCAGGGGGCTCGGGGGCGCTGGGATGCTGGGCAAAGCCCTGCCACCAGCTACAGCACAAGATTCTGGCCAGGAGGTTGCAGGCGTCACCTGCAGTGCTTCAGCCTACCATGCTGGAGCATTAAAGTCGGCCTAAGTGCCAAACTCCCAAAACAAAGCTACAGCAGAAAGAGCAAGAGAAATTTAAAGCTGTGCTCAACACACGTGCAGTTACATTCCCAGCATGTGGAGCCAGCACTTGGAGCAAGCAGAGCACATATGCCCTAAACACTAGCTTTTTTTTTTTTCCTACTTTAATCTACATTATCATGTGTACTACCTGCTGGAGACCTCCATTTGTTCTTACCAAAACTGCTTCTCCTGCTGCCTAAAGCTCCCCAGCCAAGCCAGTCACCTTGGGACACCCGGCTGGATTGCTCCCTGCCTGGGGATTTTACACCGGCCTCTGCGGCTGCTGAAAGAGCACCAACATCTCCTGTGCATGGCACAAAAACAGCGCCTTGAGCATCCTCACCGGCTCACGACATGCCCTAAGAGCAAGGGATGAACCCTAAAAATGAGGCCCTTTTCTGGAGCATGGGGACCCCAGCAGCGATCTCGTTTTGCAATGAACTGCTGCTGTACACAGGGCCCTGAGCAAGCACCAACACACGACCAGGAGAGGGGCAGCCCCATTTTGAGGGAAGGTGGAGATTGTAGGGGCTGAGAAAGCGCAGCTGCAAACGGGGAATATGCTGCGAGAGCAAAAGACGCCGTTTTCATGTAAATGTTCCTAATAATAAGAGAGTGAACGAAGAAAGCAACACACACAAACAAGAAATAGTACATTTGTGCTAGAGAAGCAGAAATTATTCTAAAAAGAGAGCTTTATCAACGTTTTCCAGAAGCCATTGGCTGTTCTTTAATGCTCCTCGAGGAATAGCACATTGATCCTGCTGAACCTGGGCTGCTCGGTGCCTCTGATCACAGGTTTCTCAGCAATCACGGCCGCGATGCAGCACACTTGAAAAACATTAAGCTTGTTTGTTTTCTCAAGCAAATATCGAGCCACTAGTCTCATGCCCCATAACTGGCATTTTGTGCTGTTTGCCGTGTGTCTGCACGGTTTCTGCAGATGTTCCTCTTGCACGGCCATCCAGGCTCTGAACTGTGCTGGTGTCAGCCTCGTACCAGTCAAACTCCAGCAGCTGAGCGGGGTTCCCCCTGCTTTGTGTTTGATTTTGCCTAAATTCACATCCCACAGGGCCCGAACAGTCCCCGGGTCCCATCCAGTCACTGCCTGTGAAGGATGCTGAAACTCAGGCAGCAGGAGAGACCCTCCTGGAAACTTTCCCAGCAAATATCTGAGACCAGGCGCAGCGGCAGCAGGCATTTCTTCATGGGCAGAGCCAGGGGAGGAGGAGAAAACACAAAGTGAAACCCGAATTGCAAAACCCATCCCAAACGCTGCGCTCACGAGTGAGGCAGGCAGGACAATCCGCTTCCAGCTTTGCAAACCTCTCCTGCTCCCCTTGGCTTCTGCTCCCACTTGCAGGAGCACTCCCAGTCCTCGTTAATCTATTGGCACACAGAGAATTTGATCGCTGCCTCTCAGCTACCAATATCGAACTCTTTGCCATTATTAGTTATGTGGATGCCTTCCTCTCTGATAGTGCTGCAATCATTTAAGCCCCACAGTTTTTCTAAAGGTCAGTGCTTCCCTCTTGCAGGGACAGATAAATCCGGTTTGAACTGCTGAAAGTAAGTCCAAAGTTAAGTCCTCAGAGTTTATAGGCAGCAATTCCCCAGCCCTGTTCCTGAACAGCTTCCCAGGGTGAGAAAAGGAGCTCAGGATCCTGCCCCTTCCCCGTGGCAGCATCCCATGGCTGCACTCAGCAAGCAGGGGGGAAGCAGGGGACGACCCTTCAGCAACGCTCCCCCTCCACCAAGTCCAGCAAAAACTGGGTGCTGTGGAAGGCAGGGAGCAGAGCCACAAGTGCTGAAACCTTGCAAAGCCCACTGCCACCCAGCCCTGTTCATCGCTGGTACCCAGTGCACACAGGCTTTGAGCATGGGATGACCCAAATCAGCTGCATTTCTGGCACAAGCCGAGGTCACTTAGCCAGGCATTAGAGCTGACAGCCCCGGAAGATCAAGGGCAAATATTAGCTGCGCCCCATTCAATGGGATGCATTTTGTACTGCAAAATAGCACACAAAACTATTTATCCTGAGTGAAGCTCAGTATTTATCTTTTCTTTCCACTTAGGATTACAAAGCAATTTTCAAACAAACTCCCTGGGAAGTTAGAGAGCGATGTTATCCCTTTCCCACTGGGAAAACCATAGGCAGAGCAACCTCCCCAAGTCTTTCAAACTCCTCACTCTCTCCAACTCTACCTGTCCCTCAACCCACATCTTCCAGATTATTCTAATTATTTATTTCTCAAGAACAAGACAAAATTCCCAGCGTGAAAGGCTCTGCACAAAGAAAGCACAAAAAGAAAACTGGAGAAATGAAGAACGAAAAGACATTTGGCTCATCCCATCACACGCATTTACAGACTATCCCAGAGGCTTTTGCCTGTTCTTAAAGCACGAGGAAAAAAGCTCCCCGGCATCCTGCGGAAAACATCCTTGTGCCAGAACGCTCCTCATCGCTATGACATCCAACCTCCTGGGCAGCACAAAAAGCAAAACTCCTTGTTCAGAAGCAAAAAAACGGCAATGAAATAAGAAGGAACTGTAAGCTAAGAGCACCTGCTGCTGTTCCCCTGTCCCAGCCTGACCAAAGCACAGCTGGGCATGTGCCAGGCTCAAAAACTGACTTGGATGGTGCTGTAGGAGGTCGGGAGAGGATGGCACCCCCAGGACAGGAGGGATTGGCAACCCAGCAGGCTGGGAGACCTGTGGATCAACCCTGGGAGACCCGTAGATCAGCCCTGCTCCCCTTGCTTCAAAGCTCTGCAGAATGATTTAGCCCAAATGTCCTCAAGAGGTGCAACTGGTCTGCTAGTAAATGAAAGGAGAAGGTGGGAAGAGGAGACTCTCTTTATTCTGACTGCCATTTACTAAATTAAGCCTACAAGACCCGGATAACCCCTTCTCCCCTATGTGCCCACTTGCATTTGCGACACAAAGTCTCCCGGAGTGCGAAGCTTCGAGAGCATCAGGCAGAAAGCATCAAAGAAGCTCGAGAGCTGAAAGCAGGCAGAAGGATGCTCTGTTTTCCCACTAATAAGCCACTGGCTGCAGGATGACTAGCAAAAGCAAACACCACATTAGTCAGCCAAATGTTAACTCAGAGCTGGGAGGGAGCAGGCTGCGAGCACTCCCAGCCGCTCAGGAAGGTAAGCGTTCCCAGCTGGAGGCACCGCGGTGTTTATTTGAAAGACCTTGTTTTACCCGAGTGTCTCTTCCTCACCCTTTCTTCTTTACTTTGAGCAGCTCAAGGGACTGGCTCTTGTTCTTCCCACTGCTGCGGATCTCGGGATTGGCATCCTCTCCAAGCAGCAAATGCAAATCGCTCCTTAAGTTAGTGGCAATGACCAACTTAACAGGCCTACTGCTTTTAATGAGCTGATGAGGGGGAGGAGGAGGCTGAGGTAAGGCGAACAATTACCTCCTACAGTCATTGCAGCGCTCGCTGCTGCCTGACTCCCTGCTTTATAGGATGCTCAGGCTGGTTTGCGTAAGGCCTGCAGGCAGGTTTATGAGATTAAAGCCCAGCACACAATAAATAATTTAGCAGCTTACCACAAAAAATAATAAATAAATAAATAAATAAATCCCACCCTGTATAAGGATGAGGCTGTATGATATGTACATTCATTTTAAACGCACATCACTTTCATCTACATGCACCTATTTGATGCGAACGCGTGTACCCAGCTGGGAGGGAGCAGCCAGCAGAAGGTGGCGGGGGCCCTGGCGAAGGCGCGTGCCGGGCACTAATTCTGGTGAACCCACTGTTAATTATTCCAGGCCTGCCCGGGCCGCTGCTGCTGTCTGCAGCTTCCTGTTTGCATGCGTGTGTCAGAGAATCTTAAATCCCTGCTCAGCCAATTATTCCTCCACCATCCTTCCCCGATGATGGGGCAGAGGGGGCTCGTTCCAGCTGCCCCAGCTCAGCGCTGCCCTTGCTGGGAGCATGGCACAAAGGCGCTGCCGAGTCCCAGTAAATACCACGTGAAAGGGCTCCAGGCACACACCAGGTAGCTTCAACCCCACCAGCCACCACCCCATTTTATTCCAATTATGCTGTATTTAAAAATGTTGTTTGCAGTACAACACCTCAAGGCTGTCCGCAGGATTTAACTCGCCGCAGCGGTGCCACGCGGCCCAGCGCCTGGCCCAGAGGGCTCAGCGGTGAGAAAACCTTGGTCATCGTGTAGGCAGGAAACAGATGCGCGAGGAAACCTGCCTGTACTGGAGAATGGCCTGACGGGGATGGGAACCAGTGCCGTGTCTCCCCAGTCCTAGTCCAGACCTTCACACGACCGGACCTCAGGTCCCTTTTAGTGTCCTTCGGGCTCGCCAAGACCCCGGTGGGACACGGGCATGCGACAAACTGCTGCTACTGCCGCTGCACGGGGTGTAAATCACAACATGCAAATTCAGATTGTAGAGCAGAAAGCTGCAAGCTTGAGTAATGTATTCAACGTCAGATCAGATCACTGAAACTAGTGGCTGAAGTGAGAACAGCACAAACACCCGTACCTCGCAGTGCCATGTTCCTCTTCCCCAGCCACTAGATGTGGCTCCCTTCCTGCATAATTAGCATCATTGGAGGCTTCTTTGAGACACAACTGATGAAGAAGGAGACATCACATCACAGTCTTCTGGCCCTCGAGCAGCAGTCACATTTAGACATGGCATTTTGTCGCCCTTTGTGCCCTCTCTTTGCTGCGCTCTCAGGCTACTGGAGGCTCCTGCAGCGCAGGGTGGTTTCATCTCCCTCTTTATTGCTCAGGCTGGGCTGCCTGCAAAAAGCTCCCTGAAGACCTGAGAAATGTAGGCATCTGCCTTTCCGTGAGTCCCCGCAGCAATGAAAAGGCAGTAATAAAAGGAGGAGGAGGTGGGGAGACTATGCATCATGCCGGGCGTAATGGACTCATGCTAATGCAGAGACCAGCCACATCCAATCCACACCTGCCTGGCACACCCATGAACAGTGGGCAGGCATTCAAGTGATGGATTCGCCTTCGCAAGCCTTGTGATATTTTACAGCCTCACTAACGCTGTCGTTGCTCTGGCCAGCAGCAGAAAGCAACGGTAACAACAATGGGCGGTAAACTTCAGCGTGCAACTGAAAAACGTATCAGAAGAGGAGTGTGCCAGGGGAACAAGCCGAAGCCTACCTGCAGGACCGGTCACAGGCCATGGCAATGCCACCTCCACGTGGCATTTTGCTCCGCGATTGTCCCCAAACCCCAGCCCCTGTGCAGCAGCACAGGGGCTGAGAGCAGGCGCGGGGGCTCTGCCTGCAGCCTCCCCCTCTCCTGCCATGTTTGTGTTTTCCACACTCGTTCCTTTTGCCCCAAGGAGGCCTTTACAGAGGCAACACAGCACGGTCTTCTCACAGCATTTCTTGCCACGCGGGGATTTAAGAACTTACAAATGGACCAAAACTCATGTTATTTTGACCCCAGTGAGGACTGTAAAAGCCTGCAGAAAAACATATACCCTAAGGAAAGCACGAACTTCTTGACTCACAAATGGAAAGGCAGAAGTCCAACCCTGCCAAGAAAACATCCAGAATACAGCAAGTTCTTCAGATTCACACCCAGAGGAAAGCAACGAACAGTCAGAAAAAGTGCCATGAATTCACAAAGTAGTTTGGTATTTCCTGATGTTTTTCACTAAGATGATTCCAACAAGAAATGCATTATTGAAATGCAGAAAAATGTAGCTCTGCCTCCAGCATGAACTGGAGGAAAAGCAACTTCTGCCTCACTTCATCCTCATGAAGGAGATAACACCCCTTCTTACAAAAAGTATGGGGGTTAAACATCTTCTAAACATGTTAAAAAACAAAACAAAACACAACACAACACATGCACAAGTGGGAGAACCAACCTCGTGGGCACGGCTACAAGAGCTCGTCCTGCACTTGTGCTGCTCAGGACAATTAATAAGAGCATTTGAAGGAAGGGCCAGGACCAAACCCCAGAGATACAGAACCTACACCAAGAGCTCATCACAAGAAAACCCTCCCAGCATTTGCAGCTCCCGGCCTTTGAGGCGCTGGTAGGACTGGTGAGCCCTCAGAGACGAGCTGCTTTCAGCCTCTACTAGCTCCACTTTGTTTGGAAAGGAACAAAACATAATTGCTGCACTCCAGATTTCAAGCTAATTTTTCAAGGTGCCTGAACCTGAGTAAGAACCAGAGTTGTCATTGCCTGAGCCAGGAAACAGATGAAAGCAGACTCCGAGCCCACCTGGCTCGATTTCACATAGCATGTCCTGCCCCTTAGCTCTCCAGCAGCTATAAAACACATCTCAAATTCTCTTTTTTTTTTTTTTCTTCAAATTTTTCTCTGCTAGGCAACAGATAAGAGAAGGAGGGAGGCAGTGCTGGGAGAAGAGAGGACCAATTTCATGTCTTTAAGGGGCCGTAGGGACATTCCTGAACCGTTCCATCAAAACTGCAGTCCAAAGGGACCTCTTATATATCCTTGCACAACTTCCAGTTATAAAGTAAGGCTCCAGCTTCTGGCTACTAAAAATTCTGGGCATTTTGGAGGTGCTGATCAGGTGTCTGTTTGCCAGGGCCATGCTCTGAGAGCCCCCCTTTCACTCAAAGGGGAATTACTGTCTGAGGCTGGAGTACCTTCTCCCACCGCACCATAGCAAATCACAAGCAATATAATGCCAAATGCCCCTTATTTCACTTCCTAGAGCAAGAAACAGAGCCTTGTTTCTCAGATCTTTCAATTATAAAGCTTAATCAAGAATCACCTGCTGCCTACCACCTCTGCTGGGACACAGAGGTCCGCGTCCCCATGATGGACGGATCGCCGAGCTGCAGCAGACAGCCGGCGCTGGGAAACTCCTCGGGAAGGAGGCTGTGAGCAGATGACTTTCATCTCTTCAATAACAGCCCGATGTCCTCTTGGCTTCTCTACACAGTGATGCAACTGACTTTTTTCCTAAAGTGCTCCAAGAATGTGCGTGGAGGAGATAATTAAGGATAAATTAAAAGGATGAGATAACTATCCGTAGAATGAAGTCAGATAAGGACAGGTCCAGACATATATTTCATTGTGAAACATCTGTTTTATTCCCACTAATGGAACAAATTAGATCATCCAGGCTGAATAAAACCATCGCATACCAAGACATAACAATACACTCAGAAGTTCGCCTTTCCCCTGCCTGTGTCAGCCCATCAGTTATCACCGTCCCCTACAACGGCGGGGGTTCGCTGAAAGCAAGGACAAACAGCACTATGCGCTGTGCATCGGGCATTCAACGGGTAGGCATGATCCCATTTCCAAACACGAAAACCGGGCACAGCACTACATATCTTTCTGTAGTACTTTTCCTCCCAACAGATCCCAACCAGCTCCTCTCGGGTGACCTTGCACGCCAGAATTGATTCAAGCCATGTACGAGAGTAACTGGGACAGCGTGCTACGGTTGTGTAGGACAGTGACTGACCCCATTTGCCCAGGAGGATCAGGCACAAATTGAGATGCAAACACCATCCCCTTCACCTCCTGGCACTTGGAATAACCAACCCCCATTCCTGAGTTCTTGTCTGTAACACCAAGGACACCGAAGACGGCCAACGCAGAGCACTTGGCTTTGTAGAAGCAATCTCTGGATGCGGAGAGCAGCCTTTGGGCCTGCCCTGGATAGCTGGAACTCAGGCAGTGCTGGAAAGTGTGTCCTAGACCTCCCAAGGCACAGCGAGGCTCTGAGCCACTGCAGGAACTGAGTTTTTTCAAGAGCAGGCATAAACAGCATGACGGCAAAATAATACTTGGACTGTGCACTGTCAGACATAGAAGAGACATTTATTTATTCTTGATCACAAACAATGTCCTCCATTGACAAGCTGAATGAAGGGCACTTCACTGATTTATTAGATCTAATAAGAAACACACCTCTTGGGATGAAATACAAGATTGATTTTTAGTGGTGAGCCATGCTGCCAACCAGCCACTGTGCTCAGCCTGCTGAGATGAAACCGGGCACGCACAGGGATAGAGAGTTGAAACAGCATTGGGTAGGAGATATAAACGGAAAGATTTGCACAAGGGCAGCTAAAACAGGAAAAAAGCTTGCAATAGCAGCCCTTCGGGCCTGACAACTGAGGCTTACTCTTTTCTTCTTGCAACCCTGCTCTCTCCCACTAAGCCTTTGCACCTGAAGAGAAAAGCAGCAAACTGCTAGGAAGTTTACGAGTGACTCCAGTGTAGTTCTCAGGAAACCTCAGAGTCTGACCCTTCCCATTCATCTGCCTTTCAGATGAGCCCCTCTAAATATAGCAAGTATAATTTTCACATCAGTCTCAGCATCTACCAGGCAAACTACATTAGCTGAGTTCCGTGGATGCCGTTTTCCATCAGGAAAAAGACAACTAACGCAGCAGTGCTTAGCTTGAGGCCCTATTAATAGCAGTCCTAATTATATGGCTGCAAATTTAATTCATAGCAATGATTAGTGTCAAAATCAAAGGCATCACACATCAATATTGATGGAATTGTATAAAGCCCATAAACAGAGCAAGCAAGCCGACACATCTCCCCCCAGCAGTTAGTTGCTGTTAACTGTTGCATTAATGTCTCTTCTAATTTTGCTCGATGAAAATTGCTTTATTGCAGGAAGCCACAATTCTGAGCAGTTACATCTCTAATATGATCCCATTACCCACTTTGCTCCCCCAGCCACAAAGCCGAGCCCTTCGCAGGAGAGCCAGAGCACCAAGCTGCGGAGAGAGCAGGACCCCGCGTACCGTGCTTTATCCAGAAGGTCACAGCCTCATCAGCACATTAGCTCTTCACCCACTTAGAGAAAACTGCTGAGGGTGTGTAATTCTCAAAAACCGGAGGCTGCTGGGGATCCAAGCTGCCCGCTCGTCTCCCATGCCATGGGGCCTCGTGCGCAGGGTGCAGCCCCAGGAGCGATCCTGCAGCACGTGCCCCTTGGGCGGCCACAGGCACTGAGCACCCCCTGCCCAAGGCAAATCCCATGGCAGGGTGTCAGGCTGGATGAGCCAGTGCTATGTGAGCAAATTCCTCCGCCGGCACAGGGTTTGAATGACGAATGGATCTATTGACTCTCTCTTTTCCCTTCAGCAAGGACAGGGCAGAGAGGTGCACGCGCTATTGCACCGGCTGCGCGAGGTGGCTGAGAAAGGCACAAAACAGGTCCCAACCCCTGCTGGAGCTGGAGAAAGGCGCTTCAAACACACCCCAGGAAACAGAGAAAGGGGTAGGGCTGGAAAAAATAGGGGCCTGGGGACCTTCAGCATCCAGCTCCTTCGGGGCAGAGGCCGCAGCAGCAGCTGCCCCCCAGGGGGACGCGCACGAGCGAGCAGGTGAGCGGCTAACAGGAAGGACAGCAGTGAGATAGCACGGAGTTTTCAGCAGTGAACTCTCACGGGGAAAGCACAGACAAATGTAAGAGATTTCAGAGCTGGCTCCCTGACTTCTTTCCTGCAGCTACACAAAAGTCTCTTCGTTGAAATCCCAGACTGAGCCACCAGCTCGCTTCCAAAGTAAATCAACAACTGCGGGAGAGGGAATAGGCATGACGCAGCTCTCAGACATCGTTGTGTAGGTAGATGTGCAGGGTGGTGAGACGGAGGAGAGGTGTTTATCTGTAAATCTCTGGCACTCACAGAAGTATGCACATTTTTACTGTCCTCATTTCACATACAGAGAAGGAGAGACAGAAACGTGTACAGCCCTGAGCATCCCGCGCCCTCACGGACATGTCTGGTGGTGGAGCACGCACGGATCCAGGGACCACCAGGGCAACAAATGCCCCAGGAGCCCCTCAGCTCACAGCAAAGCTGCTCCCCATGCTTCATACAGCCTCTTAGGCCACATAAAAGATAAACCCACGTGCCAAAAGGGAATAGATTTACTGAAAGCATGGGCAGGACCAGAAGACAGAGAGCATTCCCAGCCCCATGCAGCACGGGACAGGGCAGTGATACGGGTAGCAGGAGGCATGGGGCTGGGCGGCAGCACACCACGCTGATGCGTGTCGAGAAGGTGCTTGGCAGATGCCACCGAAGGCTGACTGTAGCAAACGCCTGGAACAGACTCGCTGGAGACATGAACCAATTTTCTCAGCACCTGTTCGCCACCGGCTCCAACAGCAGGTAAAGCCTGGACCATCCCCACATCCCTCCTCCCCCAGCCCCGCACGGCTCCCTTCCTGCCCAAAGCAGTGAAGTGGATGGGCATAAATAGATTAACTTTGCATCAGAAAGGTAGGTGTTTAAGTGGTCTTCAATGTAGACTAGCACAAGGAATTAAACCCTGCTGGAGAGAATGCTTCTTCTGTAATCCTACATAATTAATGCAACGCTACAGTAAATACCTAGTGTGCAGGCACAAGCTGTTTGCTCTAACTGCCTCTAAATGAGGCACCTCCCCGACTCCCCCCAAAACACTGAACAGCAAGTACCACGGCAGCCTGCACCGCGCGGTAGCATATGCATCTGCAATATGCTGAGGGTGCTTCTTCCATCCCCTCGGCCAGGAGAAGCCGGCGCGCCCCGTGTGGCTGCGCAGGGGCAGGGGGGCTCTGCTCGAGCCCCTTCTCTCCCCTACGTTCAGCATTGCCCCAGTGCAGCTGAGAGGCACCAGGGAGGCACCTAATTTACTACTGCTCAGCACTTGTAAAGTGCCGAATGAATATTAATGAACTGATGTAATTAAAATGATGCAGACAGTCAAGTGTAGTATCTGCCTGTCCTTGTATCTTCCTGGATAGATGAGGAAGAAATTCCCTGCTGCTTAAGGACACAAAAAATTAACAACCTGCTGTTGATTACATTTGTTAACTCTTTCCATGGCACGGGGGAGCAGGGACTACATTTAGCAGGTTCACCAAATGCTGTCTTTCACGTGTTAGTGTAATTTGAAGGATCTCAGCTTTCCAGAGCAGCATCTCTGAGGCTGGCTTTGCTGGGGCCGGACCCAGTGCCTGCACATACCGGGGAGCTGGCCTCCAGCTGCAGCTGTGCTGGAGAAGCACAGCAAGGGGGGTCCTCTCCAGCAGCTGGTCCCAGTTCCGTGTCCCCAAGGCCATTTCCACACTCAGTTGCAATATAGGACTCCCAAGGACCACACTCAACAGATGGGTGGGTGATTGACCAGACCAGTCTTTGTAGCCCACTTACTGAAGAGCAGTTTGGGGGAAATAGAAGGGGGAAAATCCCAATTCAACTCCAGAACTTTAAAACCCACCCAGCGGTCCCCCAGCTCCGGCTGCTGGGAGAAGAAAACAGCACGGAGACTTTCTTAGCCCTAGGCAACTAGCCCCAGCTTTTGTGATGCAAAGGGTGAGGAATTTTATCTTCCAGGCTGGATCAGTCATCCAGCTGTCTGGGGGAAGAGGGAGGCACAGAGCAGGAGGACTTCGCCCTGCGGCTTGGTTTCCAAGTGCAGCCAAGTTAACCCATTCCATGGCCCAAAATCTGCCACCGTCAGCACTACTGCCATCACCAAAGCAAACCCCAAAAGCTCTCATGCTCGTTTTTCTACACAAACTGCAGAAGGATTGCTGTGAAACAACTCAAAACTACTGCAGGATTTCCATCAGAGTGTCACAAAAAGGGAAATAGCCGAGACCTCTGAGCACGGTTCGCTGAGGCTTGCTCTCTTGGCCGCACTCCACAAACTGAGCCAGCTCCTCACTTCCCTCTGACCAGCCCAGCCCATTATTGCCCTGGTAATTTCTGCAACAGCCCCACCAACACACACCACAAGTTCTCTGAATGATCGAATGCTAAAAACAACGCAAAACCCAACAAACAAACAGGCTAATGCTGTAATATACAGACAGGCAGCGTGTGAAAGAGCTGGCCCGGTGCTGAGACCCGCATTGACCCGCTGCTGAAGGAAGGTGGTGGTGCGAGCACAGCAAGGGGCTGCTCCCGGCCCGACGGCAGGGATGCTCCGGAGCTGTGACGCTGCACAGCATGTGGCGCCGCATGGCCCCGTCCAGTCCCTTTTCTGGGACCAGGCTGCTTCAAAACACCTCTGCTTCAAAAGAAACCACAACAACTCTGCTCTGCACTGACAGCGCTGATGGATGAACAGCCTCACCAGTTCAGGGCTGTGACCCAAACCCTCCAATTTTTGCTCCCTACTGGCTCCCAGTTTCACGCTGGGAAATACTGGCAAGATACAGCAGCAGCCGCAGGTATCAGACATTCCCAATAGCAAAGAAAAATGGATCCTGGCTCTCCAAAGCCACAGAAATAACCTTACCTTCTTCAGCTTGCCATTTTTAGTCCCCACAAACACCACGCTGTAGCCGTTGTAGACGTATGAAGCAACAGAAGTCATCCGGTCCCGGCTAGAGGTAAAGAGCGTCACCCCGTCCACTGGCACCGAGCCGCCCAGGGGCTGGTTGATATCGAGCCCACAGAAATTGTCGTCGATCGGAACGGGCTGGAAAGAGAAGATTTGGGGCAGCTGTGAGTGAAGCTCAGGGCATGGAGCAGCCGGTTCCCAGAGAGGGGAGCAGGCGGTGGGGGAACAGGGCCATGGGGCTGGCGGGGCCATGGGGCATTTCCCCCGCTCCCAGCCAGCAGCAGGGAGTGCAGCCCCCCAGCAGATCCCCGTGGGGTCTCAGCGGTCTCTCCCACGCAGCAGGGCAGTGCCGTAGGGCTGCTCCCCATCACACCGACTGCAATCCACTCGCTTGTTTTCCACAAGGGACATTCAGCAACTGCCAAGGGCTCAGACACATTCAGCCGCAACCGCGATGGGATAACTCTCCCCTGCACGAGCCAGCGCTTTCCTTTCCTTCTTTCATTTCATTTAACCTACACGTTTATCTCCTCCCAGCAGCCAAACTTAATATGCTTGGCAAAAGAAGGCCCCAGGGATTCTCAAGTCAGCCCTAGAACAATCTGCATGTGATCAAGATTAAAGAAATCAGCTGAAGGAAACCGCAAAAGATGCAACTGTCATTTGTATTTACCTTGTTGGTTTGCTGATACCACCCTCCTGCTGCGGGAAGGGTGAGAGCCTTCCTCCAGCTCCCAGAGCCTGAGGCAGGGAACAGCAAACCCTTCCGACAAGCGGCACACCTTTATCTGTCTGCCTCAGTGCTATCCCTTCCTTTCGCTGTCATCACCGACTGCCTGATAACAATAGGGATTAAAAAGGAAAAGGAATGCTACATCCATCTATGTTTGGGGAAACTGAGGCATTGAAAGATTAATCCTGTCCTGCAACTCATACACCACAGGGCCCTGTGTTAATACCAAAGGCTGCAAGAGTCAACTGCAAGGGCATCCTTACCGCTTTGGTGCACTGGACGTCCTTCCCCAGCAGCCAGTTGAGCTCCAGGTTGCCCTCGCCCTGGTAGCAGGACTGCAGGCGGTCCTTGATCTGGGCGTTGATGGTGCGAATGGGGAAGACGCAGAGCGCGGAGTCATCCGGTGGCTGATGGTACTGCTTCTGTCCCTTGGAGAAAATGGCGAAGAGGACGTCCTCCTGGGCCGTGATGTTGAGGGACCTGGCCAGCACATCTCCTGGCTTCGAAAGGTAGGCTGCCTGCAGGAGGCGGTATTCCGTGTCCCCCTTGACGCAGCCGAAGGGCAGGGAGACGTAGGAGTGGAATTTGGGATCGTCCTTGCAGAGACGGACGATGCGAGACGTGTAAAAGAGGTCACTGGCAGAGTTGATGGAGACACCCTCTGGGGTCTCTGGCTGGACAGTCAAAAAGTACACAAAATTGCCACTGGCAAAGCCATAGATGTAGAAGATGTCAAAGTGCGACACGAGGGCCAAGGTATCTGAGGGGATTTTAATCAGGGATGAGACAAAGTCACTGTGGAGCTCATAATCCAACATTGCTGACGACTCTGGGTCCCGGGGAAGCTTACGGCTGGAGAGGGTGGGAAAATAATCCTGCTTCCCATCCACTGCCGTGCCGATGAAGAGCTTCCCATCCTCGCCCTCGGAGCGCACGATCACGCCGTACATTGTGCCCGTCTTGTTGACGCTGGAGAGGTAGTGCTCCTTCTTGTGCGAGGGCTCCACCAGGATGAAGAGGTCGTCCAGGCGCAGCAGCTTGCAGACCCCCTGGTAGAGGCTGCCGCACGCCAGCAGCCGGTTCTCGGAGTAGTCGATGATCAGCAGCTTGTTGACATTGTTGGTGAGCGTCAGGATCTCGCTGCATGGCTGCACGATGAGGGGCGGGTAGCAGGATTTATTGTCCTCCTCGGGGCCGGTTTTGTGAGCCACCAAAATGGTCAGGTTACCCGATAGCTTGTAAACCCTGTTGATAGCTCCCACGTAAACGGCTCCGGTACCTCGGTGCACAGTCAGGTGGTTGAAAGTCCAGTCCCGGTTCTCCGAGTGGAAAGTGCTGAACAAGGCGCTGCCGGACACGTTTCGGGACAGCGATGCCAGGAAGAGACAGAGCAAAGCCACCGACCAGCCATCGGAGTCCGGTACCCGAGGCCAGTTCTTCCTCTGATCCATCCTGGGAAAGTCAAACCTCGTGTTCCCCGCGCGTGTCCTGTGCCCCAGCAACGTCCCTCACATGGTTCTAGGGGAGAGAAGAAAACCAGACAGAGCAAAGGATTAGACCCAGTGTGCCTGCAGATAAAATTCAAAGGAGGCTTTCTAATTACACAGTCCTTGAGATAAAGTGAGGACATCTCTAAGCCCAACAAGAATTAAGCAGGTCTCCTTACTTATTGGTAAACAGTCCAGGCTTGATGTTTTGCCACTTGGTTCAGGCTCTGCGTGTTAATTTGTTATGTGGTTTGGCTGTTCATAATGTGCTCTGCTCAGCCATGGGAGAGGATAAGCAGCTTCAGCCCAAGACAAAGCCCGCAGTTCACACACCCAACCATCAATCTGCAATCTTGGCTAAAAGGATGTCTCCTGCAGGGTATGTTGTTGGAAGCAGCAGAGGAAATAAGAGGTGTTTTCTACCTTTAAATCCTCTATGACTAAATCTGAAAACCTGCAAAAGAAATCTCATGCAGGCGAGTGCAGTGAGCACACACACATCAAAGCCATCAGGATCTCCTCTCCACCACTCCCCCGAGCCAGCACTACCTGCGCAGGTGCTTTTCAGGCAGCAGCGTTTCTCAGCCTTTACAAGGCACTTTGCTGCCGAAAAGCAGCTGATTTGGGGTGGAGGCACAGAGCGGGTAGATGAGATGCAAATGGAGCCAGCAGCACCATGTGCAGGGGAGAAACTACCAGTTTGGGAAGCTCGGACAAGTTTCCTGCTTTAACAAAACTTCCAGGTGATCATGAAAAACCAATGCAAAGCAGCTTGGACACTGTCCCAGAGACGCATGCCAAGCAAACTGTCCCTGTGCCCTTCCTAACAGCTCTGTGGATAACCATCAGAAGGGCTTCCTCTGCATGATGTGGCCATTTGGGTGAGAATGTGAGGACAAGGCGAAGGAATAAGACTTGAGCTGGATAACTCTGGCCACAATCTCTGTGGCAAAGAGGAATGGAAGACATTATTATTATTATTTAACAGAAAGCGTCCATTTGGGGAAAACATTTTATGTGGTCCTTAAATTCCCTCCCACCACCAGCCACCCAAAATTGTCACAGAGAGGAACTCCGCAGTACAAGACATGGTCTTGGGCAGAGGCAAGGAGACCGTGGGGCAGCACAGCCACCGCACACCCCACGAGCACGAGTAACCACTAAGCCCACCTTCCTCCCAGCAGATGACTGATGGACAATCAGAAGAGATAATGACCTAAGGATGCTTTAGAGCTCTTGCTGCCACAGGAAGAGCTACGCAGGCATTTAAAGCAAGCGCTCCATCGTGTTGAAAACAGCTCATCCCCTTCTGTCCTTTCTGGACACTCAGGGAAGGGCACACACCCAAGCGTTACCCCAGAATCGCCCTTAATGAAGCAGGACAGGGTCAGCAGAGCCCTGCTCTCCTTTAGCTGCTGGTGCCCAGCCCCAGCCCGGAGCCGCCGGCACCTTGGATCTTTCCCCCCCACCAGCACCGCAGCCACGGGCGCTGGGAGGGTGCCGGAGCCCGCTGGCCCCTGCCCCTTCCTGCCTGCCCGACAGCCGGCAGGCCGAGGCAGGACTCACGAGCCTGGAATTTCCTTAGGAAACGAGCGCCGGCCTCGGCTGCGTGAGGCATGTTTACAGCAGAGCTCCTCGTCCGCCCTTCCGGGCAGCGTGCACACGGGGACACCGTAGCTGCTCAGCAGGACATTCAGAACCCTTCTGCCTGCTCTGCTCGGCATTTAGCGCCTCCACCGAGAGGGCAAACTGCTAACAACAACAGGCATCGGAGACCATGCAAATCTATGCATTTCTGTGGCTGTCTCGTGCAAGAAGGATCTGGCACGGACCATCCCATGCTCGGTTCCCAGCTCAGCCGTGTGCTGCCTGCACCTCCCTGGGCTCCTGCAAACCTGCTGGAAGTGCTGCCAGCTGAGCACCCTGAAACACTGCAAGGACACAGCTGGTGGAGCTGCTCAGTGCTCACTGGAGGTGGGCAGCTCACATCAGCCCCCAGAACATCCCTGCACAGGGGCTGGGGACCTCTCCTGGCAGCAGGGATGTGCCTGGAAGTCACTGGCTTGCATCTCCCCTGGGTACCACCTCCAGACCTGCTGCTGACCCTGACTTGGGCTCCCAGCTCAACCTCAGCCTTGCTCATCACCACAGATGCATTCAACAGCCTGGACTCAGAAAACTATCACAAAGTTCTCCTTTATCCCAGATTTTGCACTCCTTACATGCACCAGGATGGATGATCTTGGGATCTATCTCATCTTCTTTTGGGGACAGACGGTCTCCACCACCGCACAGCACCGCAGGGTCACACCAGCCCTGGGACGATGCAGAGGATGAGCCACCTTCCCTCTTGCCCTCCTCTGTGGCTCTGCAAGCCAGGGGGAAGCTCGTATGGGGATGTACATGATTTAAACCACAGCAAAACCTTAGAAAACAGGGATCGCATCTCCTTCACTCGCACCCCTCCTGGCATCAGTCCTCGTTGCCTGCCCTCACCCGCCTGGCGCCGCACGCAGGAGGCTGCTCCCTCGCGCGCCCCACACGCAGCTGTCGGGGC
This sequence comes from Anser brachyrhynchus, assembly GCF_964034855.1. Taxonomy (NCBI): domain Eukaryota; kingdom Metazoa; phylum Chordata; class Aves; order Anseriformes; family Anatidae; genus Anser; species Anser brachyrhynchus. Next base: position 1,812,527 of record NC_137720.1, on the reverse strand, counting down.
TGTCGGCAGCCTCCGCTTTGATTGATGCTGATCTCGGTTTTGGTATTTAAAATAATTCATGCTGCTGAAAACCTACACCGAGCTCATAAGTGAGTGTCACCGAATGGCCGCTCTTTAGGCTTGTTAACGCCGGGAGCTGGAGACGGGTGTTTCTGAAAGGTGACAAAGGAGCTCTGTCCCCGCGCTGCACGTTTCAGTGTCACTGACAAGACAGGGGAAGGAGCACGATAATGGGTTTCTCATTCTGCTCAGGGATACATTTCCCCGGCTGCTTGCTTCTTATTTCCAGCTTCTTGATTTCTACCTCTGGCTGAAGCAGTTTCTGCCCCTGCCAGCTCCCACCCGAACGCAGCCGCATTCTTCTTGCTGCGGCGATAATGGGGGTCCCAGGGTGGCACCGCAGCGACCACTGCCCCGTGGCTCAGCCACCCCTGCTCTCCTTGCCAAGCTCCTGGGGGAGCACCCTGAAGCTGGTCTCTGCCCCGAGAAGCTTGCAGAGGACAACAAGCAAGCAGCTCCCGAGGCTCTGCTCAGAGGGCTGCTGGTGCCCGCAGCAGGGTCCACAACCTCGCGCAGCTTCGTCCTCGGGAACGCGGCCAAGCGGCCAAGGCAGGACACTGAGGGCCCATGGGCACGCAGGGAAAGGAGGAGGTGGTTCTGGGACAGAGGGTTCTGGGACTCAAGGGAAGCTCAGAAAGGAAAAGAAATTCTGCAAAGAATCAAGAGACTCTTGTAGAGCTCTGGACACAGCGGTTCACCTGCCTTCGCATTTTTGAAAGAGTCATTTCATTCCAAAGTGAGAAAAGAGCAGCACCAACTCGACATTAAAGATCTTCCTTTGTATGTACGCATGGGACAAGAGCTTCACTTGGATGGCAGCAGCTTTATGTTTTCCCAGCTGGGTTTCCCCCTGCAGACAGCCCAGAAGCACGAGCCCGTCCCGCGCTGCAGCGGAGCTGTCAGCTGCAGTCCAGCTTGCAGGCAGCGCCGTACAACGAGGGGTCGGCACGGCACGGGGAGCAGCCGCTGCCGGCAGCAGGACAGGTCATCCAGGAAGAAGAATCCGTGCTTTCAAACATCGTTTGGAGATGACAGAGCATGGCTGTGAACTGACATCTCCCCTGCCCAAAGGAGCTGGAACACGGGTGGGACAGGGCACGCAGGGGGACACGCGTGGCACAGAACATGGTTGGGATGACACGGAGCACCAGAGGAAAACCTACGGCAGAGGTCGGGGATGGCAAAGCATGGCAGGAGAGTTAAACACCAGGGAAAAGAGACAGTAGGTGTTTTTAACTCTGGCTCGTAATACCCTTGGGCCAGTAATTCCCCCCCCCCCCTTTTTTTTTGGAAGTGAGTTTAAAATATGGCTTTAAAAGCAATCTGAAGCTATTAGTAACGCAAGGTAAAAGAGAGAGTAAATTCAGGGACACAATATAAACCCAAGCAGCTGAAAGACCTCAATTAGGCTGAAAGGAGTTATCTGGTATTTAAATAATTATTAGATTGAAGGAATAATCACAGGTCTGAGCCGATTTTTTTCCCCCACTGTCATCCTAATGGAGACTATAATATTATTATTCAAATGCCCATGATTCTCATTGAGGGGGGAAGAAAAAAGGGCTCATTTAATCTCCATGCGACAGGGCTTCAGGAGGCATGATTAGTCATTTCTCTTATTTCAGCTGTCAGTCACTCACAGGCACCACAGTTTGTCATTAGTTGTATTTTATGCACATGGAAGAAAAAAAAAAAAAAGGAAATTAAAGCCAAATAAAAAGGAGAGGATCTCCCGTGGAAAATGACGGATCAAAGGAACAATTTTGATGTCATCAGTGCAGCAGCTGCCTTCTCTGCGTGGCACTGCTATCTTCTCTCAGGGGCAGGGCTGCTCTCCTAGGCAGTAATTCAGACACGAGCCCCCGGCCAGCATGTGCCTCTGCCCCATTCCCATCGAGGTCTCAGCTGCTCGCGGTCCGACGGCCGTTGTCATCCCCACGAGGGTCCCCAGGTGCCACCTGGCAGCACCTCGCTGTCCCCTGCCTGGCCACGCACCCGGGCTCGTTTGGTGCCAAGCCTCGCGGTGAGCACAGGAGCCGGCACCCGCCCGGTGCGCCAGCACCCCCCAAATGGCTCCGGCACACCATAAAACTTGGTGTGCTCCCCCGGGGCCAGGCGGGTTTGGGGAGCTGTCTCACAGAACGGAGCCTCATGAGAAATGGTAGGGCTGGCAGCGGGGGGAGTAGAGGGCCGTGATTATTTTCTGAGCTGGAGGTGGATTCTGCCCTTTTTGCTTTTTATAGCCCTGTAAGATTCATTGCCGTGAGGCCAGGAGCGGGGCAGCAGGCTGGCTCGCTCCCCTGACCTCCCCTGCAGGTCACCAGCCTGCCAGAAACCCCCCAGAATTATAGGAAGGGTCACCGAAAGGGCAGGCTGCACTATATAAACTAAAAACACGAGAGCAAACCCTTTGGAACAACCTCACCCCTGCACCAGCCCGATCCTTCCTCTTCACATGGACTCCATACAGTATCTGTCATCCAAAACGAGGGAAAAAAAGCAGAGAGTTGTCCACTTTGTGGTAGTGAGGACACTGCTGCTCTGCTTCCCTCCTGGAGCTGATCAGAAATCTTTCTATGAAATATTTCCGGCCATTAGAGCTGTTGCAGTGATAAATCACTGCATCTCCTTCGAAGACGTGATATTCAGGACATTTGTCAGCCGTGGAGAAAGACCTCGCAATAATTAACAGCGTTTTGTTGTGTTTTAATTAGACAACAGATCTGAGCCAAACTGTCTGATCTGAGCATCAGCGAGCGCTGGGAAGTTCCCAACACAAACCTGGGGTTCGGTCACAGCCCTGCCTGCTCGCTTCTTAGCACCCGGGGGAGTCCCCGCTGCTGAGCCCTTGCCCAAGAGCCCTGCCCCAGCCTGCTCAGCGTGAAGTAATTACATTTTCCTAACATAAAACAATGACCAGGACTCCCAGCACCTTTTGTTTATTTTTAGAAGGATTTTGCTCCAACAGTAAAAGCAAGCTGTAAATCACCAGCGAGGTGCCCGGCAGCTCTGGCAAGTGTTGGTGGCGGGGACACCGCTGCCAGCCCACGGGTGCTTCACCCACGTGTCCGGTGAGAAGTGTCACCAGAGCAAAGCTTGGCTCTGTGCTTCCATCCTGAAAACCCGTCCTGACTCAGGATGAGAAAAAACCTTTTTACATCTGATTTTGTGGGAAAACAAGCCCCCTGCCTCGTTTCTGCAGCCAACAACACAGAAGCTGCAAGCCCCGGCCTCATCCACAGCGTTCCTCGGTGACAGAGGGCAAAGCAGAAGTTACCGAACCACAGGGACAGCAAACACCAAGCCATTCCCAAAGGATTACATGCACACCAAGCCCCTTGGGTTTCAGGCAGCAGACACCTTCCTGCCCCCCCACCCTTGCTTTGCTGCCCGCCCGCTCCCCAGCCCCTGGGTGTTGGACGGGCTCACCAGACTTCTGAGAACAAGTTAAGAGGGCAAAACACAGCATTGTGATCATTGCTTCCTCCAGTCCTGGGACAAGGAAGAGGAGAGGAAGAGCGAAACTCAGCCACGAAAAGGCATTTCCCTGATAACAAACACGATTGCATGAATTATGCACAAAATGCGTTCATATTGTCCAGCCTTTGGATGTTGTTTACACAATGCATACCGGATAGGCAACCTCTTCCCCCAGTCTCCCTTTTGAGCACGCAGATCCCAACAGGCCTGGGGTGAAAAGAAACAGAGAAACCCAGGAGAGCACCGCTGCAAGCCTCAGCGCTGCAACCGCACTGCGGGCAGCTCAGCACCCTCACCGGGGCTCACGGTGCTCCTGGCTTCTTCCCAGACTTGCTGAATAGAGCTGGACAAGGCACGTTCCTCTTAGCACAAGCCGTTTCCCTTGCAAACTGGGGATAAAGCTTTTCTGCGAGAGGCTCTCATGTTCAATCAAAGGAAATGCTCTGAAATCAAAGGGGAGTTACCAGGCATAAACCGCTGCAGTAAAGGATGTGCAAGGGGCTGGTTTAGTGCTTCGTGCCTCCTCTCTGTGCCCGTGTTCATAAATGCTCTGAGCAGAGATTGTTCAGCAGAGCAGAGCTACTCTCCCCTGATAACGGCGACAAGGAAGCATGGGCACAGCTATCTCTGACCACAAGGATGCTCGAGAACCCTGCAGCACAGCGAGGCGGTGTTGCCGTAATGCTGACAAAATTGTCACCGTCTCTGAGGGAGCGCAGGCTCCTCCGGCAACTCTGAAGCAGGACTGCAGCTGCAGCCCCGGCACGGCGTACATCCAGCTGCGCATCACAGCTGGAGACATTTAACCCGCCAGCCCCAAAAGACGACCAGCACAATTCTTAATCAGCCTAGGACACCTAGGTGGCAGAAATCAGACACCTCTCTTTCTCGCTGCGCTGATGCTTGACACCTGCTATCTCAGAAACTACAGCTGGCAGCTATCGAGCTTCAAGTACACTGCTGCGAAATAGCTTATAAATTACCTTGCGTCAATAGAGAAGGTGCTGGGAAAAGAGGGCTTTATTCTCCGTGCAGCCGCTGAGGACAGAACCAGGGCTGCCAACACCACCGCGCACCGGAGCAGCGCAGAACAGACGCCTGCTCTCCTGGTTGCCTTGAAGTATGACACGAAGGGAAATTTAACACTTCATAAGTTTCATGGCTGGTTTATTCAAGTTTTGGGAAGTCTCACTTTCATCCAAAACCCGTGTAAATGGGTCAATGGCTTTGGATAGCAGTAAATCAAAAATGTGTGGCCAGAAAGCTGTGACTCCCTAATCCAGTCTTGTTGCGAGGAGCAGCTATAACTATCACTCAAGAGATCTCTCTCTAAACTGTCGATAAAAACCTCCAAAAACAGAGCCCACAACTCCTCCAGGCAGTCCGTGTCAGTGTATCCCTTACCAAGTGCTTTTTCTAGTTTCTTACCCGGGTCCTGCTGGACTGAGGCGCATCTGAACATTGTTTGGTTATTCAAGGACTTCATTACCGACAAAATAGAATTTAACGGATGGTGACCTTAGTTGCAAGCAGATTAAATGATTAAATGATTTGCCCAAGGCTAGTCAAAAGGTCCCTGTGGCAAAGCTAGGAGTTTTATCTCCTGAGCCGCAGCCCGGCACTCTCCCCAGGTGACATCCAGCTGCAGTTTATTACAGGAGAATATTACAGCGCAGCACCGGGGAAGATCACAGAGCGGCCACCGAACTGGAGGAGGAAAAATAAGCAGCAGCTTCTCCTGGCCTCACTCCAAGTGCACCACAGGCAAGTGAAGAACCCCAGCTTCAAATTAAATGGGTCCCCAGCCACTCCATTAAACAGAAATCCTGAAACAGAAATCCTTTGGCTGTGCCAGCCCCATACAGCGAGTGGTGTTCGTTATCCCCAATACTCCCCACGGCAGCCAGATGTATTTACACAGTAGCCACAGTGCTGTTACCTAAGTAAACCAGGAAATTGTACATTTGTTAAAATTAGGTTCTAAGATGCGGAATCCCCAACTGTGCAGCTATAGATTTCACTCAGCCAGCAGCTCTGAAATTATTAAGAGCATGCAACTGCCTGCGTGCACATTCAGGCACGTTTCCCCATTGGAGGGGTGTTTACTGGTTACGATACTCAGTGCCACTCCGGAACGGGCTCATCTTTTCAGATTATGAGCAATAAGCACCACGTGGAACCTACACAACCGCAGGCCACATGCTACCCGTCACTGTGCCCTCCCTTACCCCACCAGGAGGGTCAGCAGCCAGACATCAGGCAGCACCACCTTGGGCAGGATCCGCAGGGATGCGGCGTGGAGGGACACGGATGGACTGGCTCAGTTGGTGTGTGACTACCGTGACCAGAGCCGAGGGGCACGGAGGGCTCGCTGCTGTACTCCAAATTGCAGCTGCCAGCCAAAATGCCAGCATTCCCACTGCAGAACTGGCAGAAATCATCATCCAGATACCACCCTGTGGGATCACACGGATTTGGAAAGGCAGAACGTAACTGCAAAAGCCCTTAAGTTAAGGACCAAACTGAAGCAGACAGGTTGATGCAGGAGAGAGCTGCACAGCACCGAAGAACCCTTCAGGGACCATTAACCAGCCCTCGTCAGGCCTGTCTCAGTGGAAGTACCTGCTATGAACTGCAATCAACACCAGCTTTATCAATGACATTAGGGAAGTGACTTTACCTCTCAAAGCCCCTGCCTGCCTACCCTTTTAAGTGCATCACTGGGGTGCTTGATGCATTTTTGAAAGCGTGCTTAAAATGCTTCACATTTCCCAGGATTCAGGCATCTCGCTTCCTCCCCAGGTGCTACTGAACACAACGGGCAGCGACCACCACGGAGCACACCACCGCGGGACGCAGGCTGGTCACCAGCAGGTCCCATGCATGGGTGCCCGTGGGGCGCTCAGCACCGCCAGCCTGATGTCCCCCGCCCCAGGCTCCCTCCAGCCAAGGAGCCCAAAGCCTGAAGCTGCCTCAGCTCCATCCCACCATCAGCTCTGGCCCCTCTCCTACAGAGTCTGGATGTCAAAGTGCACCTGAGAACGTGGCTGCTTCCCACTCGTCTGCTCCGTGCTCCTCTGCCCTGCTTTTCATTTCACAGCTCTGGCAGATCACTGATTAATTCAAGCCTGTTTAATAACCCTTCTGTCTAGATGAAACAAGCTGTCTTGTTTCTTTATTTTTAACGCTAACTCTTGTTTCTTTGTTAAGGATCTTTCTGTCATTTCTAAACTTCTCTCTCTCCAAGCAAGCCGATAACAGGACAGAAAAAGCATCTGCTTCGGTCCACATCTGACATCAGCCACAAGTTCCAGCACAGGGGCTGCACACCTTGATGGGTAAGAGGCCCCAAATGCCTGCACTTGTTCCATGAAATTATTACTATTTCTCTCCACTTGCTGTAGCAAATCCCTGCATGGCTTCAGACCAGGCCACAAACACCAGGGACCAGCGCCCAGCTCCGGACCACGCAGGGGAGAGGGAAGGAGACCGGGAGGAGCGGCAGAGCTGGGGGAGAGCGTGGATCCCTGTGCCTCTCCACCCCGCTGTGGGCAGAAAGCAACCTTCGGTGAGCCTGAGAGCCGTCACCCTGCCTGCAACCCCCTGGCTGTGCCCCCAGTGCAGCAATCAATTCGCGATGGCCGGGCAGGCGTGGGGTGCTGCAGCTGCTCTGCTGCTGCGGCGGGGGGGGCCAGCAGCCCCCGTCCTCCTCCCAGCCTTCACCTGCTCTCCCTGCTGTCCTCGTGTGGAGGGTTTTGTGCCTCGACCAGTTATCAGCGCGACCACTGCTGGGCAGAGCCTCCTCCTCCTCCCACCTTTGCCCCGTCCGCCTGCACGCCCGCGGGGCCGGCACCGAGTGACCCACAGGGACCCCGCTCCCGATGGGGCTGAGCTGGAGCCGCTCAGCTGTCTCCTGCCTCTTTGAATTTCAAAGCTGCACTTGTCTGTAGAGCAACTGAGTCATTTCCTTCCTATATCCAGACTATCGGACCAGATCCAGCAGTGGCCGGAAAACAATAAATCCTTCAAGGACTTGTAAGGCCATATTTCACAGGAATGCAGCAAGCCTGCCTGCTGTGAGAGCTCCTAGCACACCCTCGGATCCATCGCGGGGAAGTCTGGCCCCGTCCCTGTCCCACCTGCCAGGGCAGCCCCCACGCACGCTCCCTGAGCATCACCCAGGGGCTGGGGGCTAAGAACCGATAACGAAATTTCCTCAACCCCATTCAGCCCATGGAGGATCGAGGATGGTGAATTGGACGTGGGACTTGACGGGTCTTTTGGCAGGCTGCAGCCACAAAGGAGTTGGTGCCACGAAATACAGGGGGAGCAAAGCAATGTGTGAGAACCGGCACAGGTTGTAGGAACGCTTTCAGCTGGACCAGTTTACATGCATCTCCTTTACAACCACAAACTGGTCTTCCAGATCCACTGACCAGTTCTGTCAAAATTTCATCAGGATCACCGGGGACGAGAACAAGGCAAAACTAAGCCATTTCAGCTTTTTGTGGCCTGAGAGCTGCAAAACTTCCACTGAAACAAGGTTGAGATGCTTTATCAAAAAAAAAAAAACAACTCTGTACTTGAAGCTGAATTTCCATGCAGCTCTGAGGGAAAATTGGTGCATTTTCCAGGAGCAATCAGTGCTGCCTCCATCGTCTTTTTGGAGGCCAGAAACAAAACCCAACTGACTTGCAGGAAGATTTATAACACTATTAATCAAATGAGCCCAAATACATGGGGAAAAACTAAGTGACAAGGAAATTAATATTATATCCTCTTCAGAAACAAGATGGCTAGTGCAGATAATACGGCAACGTGTGGTGCTTACGATGGAAATTTCGTACAGGTCTGCAAGGAAACGAATGGTTAAAAACCACATTGCTGGATCCACACTCAGAAGCGAAACCTCTGGCTGCAGAGCAGCCCGATCCCGCCCAAATTCTCCCTCCTGAGGTTAAGCCTCCAAGTGACCCAGTGCTCTGGGCAAAGTTAATTTTTTTAAACAAGTTACACAACACCCTTGGAAGTCCTTGAAAGAGCCTCTGTTTTTGTTTGTTTCTGAAAATTCGTTCTAGCACTCCCCAGCTCAGCCCGAGACAAGCTGTGGCCACCTCCAAGTCAGCCGATTCATCTGGTGGAACCGACGAACAGACCTGCCCCTGGCACACAATTCACGCCCTGAAAAGCCGAGTTACGCAAGCACTTGTCCCGGCACCTTATTATACACCAGCGGACAAGCAAAGGGGCTCCTGCCTCTTTCTTCCACTGAACTCCGAGTGCTTGCCCGTCCTCCTCGGTTGCTATGAGACTTTAAAAAACTGTCTAAACCTGTGGCCACCACGGGCCCTCAGCACAATTCCTGCCCCGCAAGGCCCCTCGTCTGCCAGGGGAGGCAGGGAGAGCTCAGGGAGGGCTCCGCGCTGCCACCGCGACGAGCTCCTTGCTGACTGCACAGGCAGCTTCACAACAGCCTGGAGACAAAGTCTGCAACCAAACTTTTGCTGCTGCCCCAGACCTCAGCCAAACGGATGATTTACTGCAAGCATCTTTTCATCTGGCCCGTGGGGCTTCTGTTAAACAGCGGGCGATACCTCCACAATGTTGGACTGATTCAGAAGGAGAGGGGCAGGCCCCAAAGGTCAGCTTTTAGAAGGTTCAAGGGCAAACAGAAGCATTTTCCGTGTCAGGGGGACTTTGTGGAGCTCACACTCCCTGCTAACAGGCAGCAAGCTTTTCTCGGCGTCTGGAGTGCAAGTATGTAAGCAGCAGCTTTGGAGAACAGTTAATATACAAGCTGGTGGCTCAGAATAACAAAAAAACACCACCACCACCAAAAAAAATTATTAAAAAGCTGCTCTCCTCCTAGCCTCGACAAGCAGCTTTGCCTTTCCTGCTGACCTACAGCTCCCAGAGCTGAGGGCTGAACTGAGGAAGGTATTTGGGCACCTCCGTTCCTACCTGTGCCCTACCCTCAGCACCAGCGGTTAATAAAACAAAGGCAGCAGAATTAATGCTCGGGGGGCTGCAGCAGCACAGGTAAAGTTTGCACCCATGTGCACTGACATCCATGTGCAGTGCCTCCCTGTGCCTGGGTGGATTTTGATAACGTGGCTGCCTACTGCATCCATACAGTCACTTCTCACCAAAACCCGAGATAGCCGAGATGCTTGGAGTGTGCACAGTCATGCCGAGACGTCCCCGAATCACACACAGTACTTAGCAATAGGTAAGACCTGACGTAACGCCTGTGAGATGGCAAATCCTTAGGACAGGAATAATTTAGCCAGTTAGGAAACCTATGACAGTGTTCCCTTTTCCTTCCCTGCCCCACCTCATCGCAATTGCATTAAAAATGAAGAGGAAATTCACAGGGTTTCTTTTTTTTTTTTTTTTTTAAATGAAATAACATTGCAGGCTGTGACATAAACCAGCAAAGACAGGAAATACGATCATGAGGGCACTGCTCCATCCTCTGCTCCTGTCACTGCGACTTTTTGGGTACTTGGCAAATGAATGAGTAAAGGAGACAGCCTGCATGTTTTATGGAGTTGAACTGTAACATCCCTGTTAAGCAGCCAACTTACCATTTTCCTGCTCTGACATCAATAAATCTCCCCAGCCACAGGGAACAAAGATCTTAACATGAACTGGCTGCACACGAACTCCTCATATTTGGCTACCTAGGCGAGCCACCGGCACGCTGCGGTCTGTGGCGCTCGCTGCTGTTCTGTAATATTCTCGAAGTGGGAAATTGCACTTTTCAGTAACATGACTGGGGAAGTTTTAACGCTGCTACTGACGTGCACACCTTCATTACAGCACTTGCTTTTCTGACAGCCAATTCCCAGAGGCTGGAGAATCCCAGCTTCCCACTGCTAGCAGACTACGGCCTCTTTGGGGTTATGAAAAGAGCCTTGACAAGGCAAAGTCTGAAAGCGCAGCGATCAGGAAGCAAATAATACTTAAAACAGGTTTTGAATTCTGTCATCTCAAAATGCTGGGGCTGAAAGGCGCTTTTTGGAAGCTTATTTCAAGGTGAACAGCGCAAAGCAGTGTTAAACGTGAGCACGGAGGAAACCCCCCACACACCTCCACGTGCTGCCAGGCTTCTGCTCTTCCCTTGCCAGCCTCCAAGTGCCACGGGGCGATGCTGAGCCACAACTTCCCTCCCAACCTCGAGCGCCCTGCGCCGCACACGAGGCATTGCTCCCAGCTTTCTTTCATCGAGGACACAGAACTGCTACAGAGGAAAAGCCACTCATAAATCTCTCCAGGAGGCATTTGTTCCCAGCTCGCCGAGCCTGGAAATGCCACGAGGCGCCTGTCCCACGCTGAGCCAGCGGCCGACGGAGGTCCCGCGCGCACCGCGGTGGCTCCGCTTCCTGCCCAGCCCGCGCGCCCGGAGCCAAGCGTTGCCCGAGAGCTTTCCTGTTTTCCCCACTGCTGCTCAGCATCTGAGACACGGCACAGGGTGCTGGAAGCCGACCCCCTGTCACTGCTGCTGAGTGAGTTAAAATTACTGTTTTTCTAATGCTGTTAACAGCCAGCCAGGAGCTGAAAGCAAAATAAGCCGTTTCCTTTAACCTTCCTGATAATGCACAGGGAACAGTCTCTGCACGGACTGTAACGCCCCGTTCCAAGCATCACTGGACTGCTAGATAGCAAAGAGATACTGAGTTCATCTGCACCAGAGCAAGCTTTGCCCTGCAGCCCAAGAGGTTCTCCCATGTCTTGGGCAGCCCAGGGGAGCACCCAGCACCCAGGGCACTGCGGGAGGCAGAGGCTGGGTGCCTGTGCCGGCTCCTCTGGACATCCTCCTGCTAATACCGGATTTTGCAGCTATAACTGTTTCCACAGAGGCTTCTGCTAGCACAGACACTGCACAAAGCAGCAGCTCCCCTTGCTCCCGAGCAGCACCGGTGGCCGCAGCCTGGCTGGCAGCGTGGGCATGGCGTTACGTGGCGCTCACACCGACCCGGAGAGCCCGCGCTTCCCAGAACAGCTTCCCCAGAGCCCAGGCAAAAGCAGATCCAACGCCACTTACCGCACTCAGAGGAGGCTTGGGCTCGGTGGCAGCCAGGAAGGAGGCTGCCCTTCCTCACCAGCTCCTGCCTTGGTGCTGAGCCCCCTCCCCGGCTGCGCAGCCCCAGCTCAGCCCCCAGCTCTGTTAATGAGGAGAGGAACAGCGAGGAGAGGAACAGCGGCAGCAGGAGGCGGAGAGGTGAGAGGTCAGTGTAATATTTACTCAGACATCACCTTTCACTTTTATGAAGCGGGGAAATCGTGTCGGAGCAGGAAAAGGGCTGCAAGGGACATTCCAGCCTGGGAAGCCACCGTTGCACTGAGAACAGCACGCAGCAGCCCCGGACAGCCAGGGCAGGAGGCTCCACCAGACCCCTGGACCCCCCTGAAACTGCACATGGCAGGTACGGCTCCGGGCGGCTCAGCATCCCTGTCACTTGTGTCCTTGCCACAGGGGAGCCAAGGGGTTTGTCAGGGAGGCAGAGACCCCCTCCAGGTCCCCTGTGCTTTAGGATGTCAGCCCGGAGCCCATCGCACCACCAGCAGCTTTAAGGAACCCACGGGAGATCAGGCACACGGCGCAGGGAACTGCAATAGAAACGCATGAGCTGGGAGGCAAAATTTCCCCAGCAGACCTCGGTTCCTTAGAAGAACCATCCCCTCTGCCAAGCGGCGAGATGGTTCCGAGCGTGCCTGCACACAGAGCGCTGTTAACACGGCCAGACACCACGCCAGCATCTCAGAGCGGGGCAGGATCGGTGCCGGGGCAGGGAGCAGCCGGTCTTGTCCCCGCTGCTGTGGCACAGCACGGGCCCAGCTCGCGGGGCTCTCCCAGGCTATCACCCTGCCTTTTAAGATGATCTAGATTTTTTTTTACATAATGCGATTCTGATGCCTTTTATCTCCCGCTCTGAATGTAATTTTAGCCCAGGCAAAGCAGGATTAAACTTTCATAATATGATACATTTATCTCGCTTTCGTTCACCCCATCAGCACCTCCCAGTTCGATTTCACCCAAACAGAAGCAATGATTACAGCGAGAAACATGAGATGGGATCTATCAGACAGCAGAAGGGAGGGCACCTCTTTCCCAGCACCCCGTCCCTGCCTGCCCCCTGCCACAGCAGCCAGGCTGCCAGGAGCCAGCATCAGGCCGACAGCATCTCTCAGGCCCTCCAAAATACACAGGTGGATCCCAATTTGGACTCAAAACCCAGCAGAGAGCACACAGATTAGGTGCATCACTGATATATGTTGCACCTGTGTGTTTGGTAAGCCTTTGTGTGCTTTCTTGGTGACCTCCTGCTCCAGCTGCACCCCAGCAGCTCCCAGCGCCTACGCTTGGACCACAGCAGGCAGAGGAGCCGGGAGCCGTGCCGGGGAGCCAGGCATTCCTGGACCAGGAGCAGGAAGAGCCAGCCTGCCTCAGCCAGGAATTTCTGGAGAGCACCAAACCCTTCCTGCCTCCCCCACATGTGCTGTTTTCAGCGACCAGGTGCAGCAAAACGACGGCTCAGACCCGCAGCCACCTGCAGCTCCTGCGATCCCCCCTCCTAGGACCAGCCGCCAACGCGCAGCAGCGGCCACATCTCCACACAGCTCCGCCAGCTCCTTCTGCGTTTATTTTTGCAGGGAGGCTCCGGTCTGGCTCTGCCAGCCTGATCCAGAGGATCCCCTCTAGTGGGACGAGGTGGTATTTCAAGCCCACCACCCGCTGCCATCTGCTCCCAGAGCCCTCCATGCCCGGCCTGGAGCCGCAGCCAGGGTGGGAGCACCAGGCCCAGGCAGACCAGGCTCACAGCCCCCTCCCTCACCAGCACTCGGATTTTAACCACGGAGAACGAATCTGAACGCGACCCAACCCGGGCAGCCGCCTCTGCCGCCCAAGGACAGCACGCTGCCCTCCGGCCTGCTTTTGTTCACTTCTCTTTTCAGGGCCCAGGCTCTCGCTGCGCCGCTCCCGCAGACAAAGGGCTCGTGGCCTCCACGCACCAAAGCGGCTCCGAGCCCCGCAGCGCCGGGGCAGCCCCGTGCCAGCACCCGCGGGGCTCTCGGCGGCACAGGGAGGCCGCGCACAGGCCGCCTTCAGTGACGGTCATAAGGATGCATCGGATCCAGCCGGGGTGTTTGTGGCTCAGGACTTGGCAGCACCTTCCCCCCACACACCCCGGGTTCCCCCTGCCCTCCCCTCTTTTGGTGTGGCGGTGGCCTCCTAGCCAAGCTGGTTAAGAGATTAACACTCTAAAAACCACATTTACTCTAATTAGCCATGAAATCTTTGTAACTAAGTGAAAAAATGTTTCCCTTGAGGGATTTTTGTCCATTCATCACTGTTTGAATTGCCAGGGAGAGAGAGGAGAAAAAGAAGAGAAAAAGAGGGGGAGAAGAGGGGAAGAAAACCTCAGATCTAATGAATTAACAGCGGAGTGCCCCAGGGGAGCAGCGGGCTCCTACAAAACACCTCAGAGGGGGCTTTTCACTGCTGGCCAAAGGGACGCTTCGGAATTATTTCAAGTTAGCAGACCGCAACACAACGCTCCACGAGCCGGGCAGCCTGGCTAGAGGACTGCGCGCCTCCCTTCCGCGGGGACGGACAGACGGACGCTGCGCGCACGGACAGCTGCGTGCCGCTGCCCTGGGGACAGCTGGGGGACAGGGCCCCCCGTTGTTCTCTTACTGGGGGGGGAAAAAAGCTTCAGAAAGTTGTGGGGGTGAGAATCTCGCCATGACTCGGGCCCATAAATATTTCAAATCGCTGGAATAAGAACAATTATATTCCTGCCAGCGCTTTTCTTGTGTATTTTAAATGTGTCACCGCCTTCCACTTTCTCCCCCGTTTGTGTTTCTCGTAACAGGCCCATGAAATAAAGATTAGCTGAATAATCAAGAGTGTTTAGAAATGTGAAGGGGCTCGTCTCAGGAGCACTGCGCACTCAGGTTCATCTTCTTTTTTTTCTTTTTAAGGATGCCAAACCCCGGCGGGGGAGGACAGTTTGCACACACCAAGAACCAGGCTGGAGTGGGAGCGCACGGTGCCGAGCACGCAGGGACGAGGCAAGCAGAGCGCACGCTTCCCCATCAAAAATGACAGCCTTGACACCAGGCGGAAGAGGGGGGCACTCTCCCCCATTACATATTTATTGTGCAAAGCTGCAGAGGGGCCAATTAAAACAGCTTGATCACTGCCACGTTCAGGCAGACGTGTATGCGCGCAGAGAAGCGGGAGGAGAAGCAGGTGTACGTTTTCCTGTTGCAGTTACAGCTCAGCTCGCTCCTCTGAGAGCCGCTGAAAATCCTGGCTCAACAAAGGTGCTGCTGAGGCAGAAGCCAGCTCCTACAGGAGAGCCGCACACTGGCACCCAAAAAGAAGAACAGCTTTCCTCCTTCAGCCCTCCTCCCCCGTACCCCACGCAGTTTCTCGGTGTTAGCTTTTGCTTTCTTTCCTAGTTCAGTTCTTCGTATAAGCTGCCTACTGCAAGAGGCAGGCTGCACCCACCTCTGCCCCAGCTTTTGGGCGATTACTCCAAGACACACTCCTGACTCCAACGTTTAGCTGCAACAGGAGTTCCCGAAGTAAGTTCTGGAAAGCCTCGGAGTGGCGGTTAACCGGGGATCTCAGGAAGATACTGCAAATCACACCTTTCCCTGAGATGCCACAGGGTCTGCACAGCAAACGGCTCCAAATGCCATTTCCATTTAGCTGTTTTGCAAGCCAATTTGTCACATACTAATGCAATTTGCTGAAGAGAGTTAAAGAGCACAAGGCAGTAGCAGTCACCTTTTTTTTTTTTTTTTCCCCCTCTCTAGACTCCCACATCCAGCCTGGGTCTGCATTTTCACTTTTGCATCAAAACCGAAACTCCCTTCCGTGAGAGGCGCAGGGGAGCTCAGGGTTAACACGAAGAGCAAGACAGAGTGATAAGAGCACCAGGAAAAGCTGTTTCTATCATATCGGTGGATTGTGTGCACGTTCCGTGCAGCATCTGTTACCTGTTTCTACCACACAAACTTGTTACCAGCCGGGGGGGAGCCTCACAATTAATTACATCAAATAACACTATAAAAACAATGAAAAGTGAATTGTGCTAGTCTCCTTGCAACAAGCTCTGTGGAGATGGTTGAGAAAGATGACTGGTTCCCTATATAAGCCATTTCACAACAGTTATACATCCACATTACCCATTGCTGGCGCCAAGTTTCTTAAGTCAAAGCTATTTTATCTGGTTCCCTGCACCACCCCAAAACCACATTTAAGCTTTGAGGTCCTCAGAGTGACAACAAATGGCAAAAGGACAGCAATAAAGAAAAAAAAATCACTTTTTCAAGGATCTAACACCTCTGTGTTAAAGGAAAAAAGCTAAACATCTGCTCTGAAGATAGCACAGATTCCTTCTGAGGCATCCATCTTTCAGCTGTAAAGTAGGTCATTTGATTTAACTTTTAGAAGCACCGTTATCAATGAGGCCATGCAGAGAAGGACAGCCAAGACCAGCTCCCCGAAGCCAGCTGAGATCTATTAAGCACATTCAAGCCACCAGCGAAGTATCAAGTGCTCAGCAAATAGCAAGGAAACCCGATCAGCAGCAGGTTTTTGTACCGTGGTGCTCTGCAAACTTCACATTTTCTCACCTCCAAGCCAGTATCTTGAACTGCAGGTCACAGATGTACAGGGTCTGCTGGGTTTTTTTCCCCTCCACCACTTACTATTCTCGCCACTTAGTATCAGGCTATTGACTTTCTGATACCCCTTTGAACGCAGATTAACTGAACATCATTCACTTCACCTCCAGGAACGTGCGTGAATGGGAACAAAGCCTGTACGGCCTGGCCAGGCCAGGTTAAAGGGAGGTCAGGAGACGAGAGGACAGAGGCACCTCGAGCCCTCGCAGGGCAGCCTCTGCTGCGAGCACACAGCTCCGGGGCTGGAGAAGACGTGGACCACCGCGCACAAGTCAGGATCTCCCTGAAGGGAGCCTGAACGCGCTCGTCTTCCCTTCCCTCATTGCCTCTCAATAAAGGTCTCGCAAGGATTTGGGAAAGTTCTGAAAGGGATTTTTCTCCCCAGATTCAGGAGGTGCTTTCCAAGAACCCTTCCTCGCCAGCAGGAGCTGTGCCGGGAAGCAGTTCGTCCCGGTGCTGCCTGCTCCGGAGCACGGCCGAGCGCTAACAAGTGCCGCCGGGATGCCGGGGGGACCCGCAGCGCTGCCGCGTGCGGAGAACGGACCGGGAGGGAGGAGGGAGGCAAGGTGCCCGGGGGAGCTCCCCGGGATTTCTGCATCCCCCGCGGCCGCCGCTGGGCAGCACCTGGGGCTGCTGCTCCCGGCCCCAGCCGCTGCCGGCCGCGCTGGTTCCGCGGGGGCGCTGGGCTCGGCACGGCTCGGCTGGGCTAAGCAGGGCTCGGCACGGCTCAGCACGGCTCGGCACGGCTCCTGCCACCGAGCAGCGCACCCCGCAGCGCCCGGGGGCGGCGAGCCCCAGCCTCCCCCCGCACCCTCCCGGGGCAGCCGCACCCCGGGGTGCCCGCGGGGAGCCCCGCACCCTGGGGTGCCCGCGGGGCAGGAGCCCCTCGCCAGCCTCGGCCACTCACCAGACCTCGCGGCTCCGCTGCCGCCCTCCTCCTGGGGCTCCCCGGCTCACGGCGGGCTGAGCCGCACGGCCCCGGCCCCCGCCACCGTGCAAATCCAGGGCCGGGCGCCCGCCGCCGCTGCTCGTCCGCCTTCAGCCCCGCAGCCTGCCCGGGTGCGGCGCGGCTGGGCTCAGCCTCCGGTGCCTCGGCAGCCTCCGGAGCCTCCGCAGCCTCTGCCCGAGTGCGGCGGCGGCGGCGAGCGCCGGCTCCCGGCCGCCCTCCCCAGCATCCGCCCGCCGCCCAGCCCGGGCGTGCTCCGAGCCCCCCCCCCGCAGCCCCGCTCCGAGCCCCCCGCTCCGCTCCGCTCCCCGCCGCCGAGCCCCGGCGCTCCCCGCCCGCCGCCGCCGCCCCCGCGCCGCCCCCGCTCCCCGCCTTAACCCTTCCTCCGCCTCGGCGCCGAGCAGCGGGGCTCGCCCCCTCCGTCCCCCCCCCAAGTCCAGGAGGAGCAGGAGAACGCTGCCCCCGGCTCACCTGCGCGCCGCCGTCCCGCCCCCCCCCCCCCCCCCCCGCTCGCCAAAGCCGTCCCCGTGCCCCCGGCGAGCCGAGCGAGCTGCTGGGGAAACGGCCCCGCTGCTGCTGGAACAAAGCCCTAAAGCCAGCTCGGGAACGGGCAGCTCCGGAGGCTGCCCGACCCCCGGGGGGCTGAGGGGGGCTGCGCCTCCCCGGGCAGCACCGCACCTGGGTGGGGGTCAAGCGGGAGGGGGAATTAGGGGCTGCCGCCTCCTGAAGGCTGCCCGCCTGCCCCCTCGGCTGTGCCCTTCTTGGCTGACAGCCCCCCACCAGCTCGGGGAGGGGGGCTGGGGGCTGCCCTGACCCCCTGGTACGCCCTTTGTTGCCTTTTGGGCAGGATGAAGGGCACCCGAGTGCTCTGTTCCTCAGTTTCCCCATCTGGGAAATGGGCTTACACTGACAACTCAGTTTGCCACCGAGGCCACGTAGCTCTAGCAGAGCAAGAGCTGTGGACGCCCTGCAGGTCCCTGAAGCCACCAGCCGTGTCACCTCTGGCCTGCCAGAAGTGGGCAGAGACCAGCCACAGCTGCTGCAGCTGGCTGGGAATGGGAGCTCTGCAAGCACCCACAGCTCCCAAACGTGGGGATCACTCCGTGGGATCCAGTGGCTCACTGTACAGCCACCGCCTGGCTTCTCCTGCAGGCCTAGCACAAGTGCTTCAGAAATGCCTGGAAGCTGTAGGGAACCCGCAGCCCCCTTGTTCAGCCCCTTCTGAGCCACACCGGTCACTCCTCCCGGCCTGCAGGGCCTCGGGAACACATCCACGCGCTGCAGGGCAGCTCCGGGTTTGGGAGCCAAGCTCGCCCCAAGCAAGCTGTGAGGTCTGCACGGCACAGCGCAGGCTCGGGCGGCAACCCAGGCTCGGAGCCTGCGGCAAGACAGCACGGCCACGCTGCTCTGAGCCCCCACGAGCTTTGTGTTCCAGCTTAGCCTGTCCGAGCAAGGTGGCATGGGAGCAAGTTTTAGGATGGCAACTGATGGAGGGAATCAAAGGCACGATGGAGTGCTGGTTTGCATTTCTTGTCATCCAGAATTCCTTTCACAATTTATTTATGTGGCCCCACTACATCCTCCCATGAGTGCTGCTGTGCACAGGGCCCTGTCCCCCCGCTGCCCAGCCGGGGCCCACCAGGGGTCCCACTCCATGAACTCCCCCAGGGGCTGCCCCAAACCCCCCGGGTTGTGCAGTGTGGCCCACCGGCTGCCCTCTGCTGGCACCTGGCATTGGAGGGACAAGGAGGCAGAGGAGAAAACGTGTGTGTGTGCTCCACATCCAGGTGCAGAGGAACAGAGAGAAGGCAAGGGGTGAGTCCGATGGAAGAGCTTCGTCCCCCCTTGCCCGCAGGAGTACTTTCAGGGGAGAAGCCCCAGCTGCAGTTAGTTTTGCTGTTTGACCCATGCACAGGGCTCAACAGCCTTTGCGTGCTGCCGCACAGCTCTGGTTCCTGCACCTTCCCTTTCAAGGGGATTTTCCCCTCCTGGGGAGGGCTGTAAACTAGGATGTGCGCTGCCCTGCTCCAGAGAAAAAAAGGCGCATTTGCTTGTGTGCCTTTCTCCCCATCTTTCCCCATCCTAATCATATTTAGCATCCTTCAGAAAAGGTTTTCCCTTCCAATACTGCCTGTACAGCACTCAGTGGAGCATGAGCCTACCTCCCTGTGTGCCACAGTCAAGAGCCCAGTCCCGTTCCCATGAACAGGGTCCCCTTGACATTGCTGGGAGCTCTAGAGCAGGGCGCTTTGACATCCTGAAGAGATCCGCAAGTTGAATCTGTTTAGCTCAGGAGAGGGAACAGAAGACACTCAGTGGATGGCAGCATTGGTTCCTTAGCAAGCTTTT
The DNA here is from genome assembly GCF_964034855.1 of Anser brachyrhynchus. NCBI lineage: Eukaryota > Metazoa > Chordata > Aves > Anseriformes > Anatidae > Anser > Anser brachyrhynchus. Next base: position 1,792,987 of record NC_137720.1, on the reverse strand, counting down.
CTCTTTCACTATTCTGTCCCTAATACATTTACTGTGTCATGCATTCACAGCGAATGGTACTAAATCCTATTACAAATACCATCCTTGGTTAAATGCGCAGCCCACTAATGCAATTTCCCCTTTCGCAGAAAGCTGTACAAGGCAGGTCAGAGTGTCTCAACAACCATTTCTCTCCTCTTTGCAGGACCGTCTGCATCCTGTCTGCTGTATATTATTTATTGATGGTCAATTATGTTCATGTATGGAGAGTCTGTCTCAGGGTAATTACAGGATTGCTTGGCCGGGGAGCAGCCCTGAGACTCGCAGAGTAGCTCGTGTATGGGGTGTGGGAGCAAAGGGCTGGGGGGAGCAAAGCGAAACAGGTGGAGATTCACCTCGGTTTGCTCAGGTGATGGATGTGCTGCTTGTCTCACGAGCTGTCTGTGCGCTCTAAATATTAGCAAGCTCTTTGCTGAAGCAACTGCTGCAGAAATCCTTCTGTTGATATCTGTATTCACCTTTTCCTGAAAAGCATGATAGGTGCTAAGTATTGGAATCAAAGTCTGGAGCCCAAACAGAGGAAAGGATCTGCCTCTAATTTTATCAAATATACAGGGTGGCAAGCACTCATGCAGCGAGTTAAGCAAGTGCAGCAGGATGCACATGCACGTAAGTGTGCAGTCCTGTGCCCCCGGAGCGCCACACAACCTCTGCATGCAGCTACACGCACCCAGTCACCGCAGATGCCGGAGCAGTCCTCGGGCAGCGGGGAGGCGAGGTGTCGGTGGAGGATCGCTTGCCTGCGTGTTCCCCATCGCTCCCCGTCCCCCTCCGAGACAAAGTCCCCCGCTCCAGAGCACAGGGTCATGGCTCTGGCGGCTGGGAGCAGCCCCAGGCCTCTCCCCCTGCTGCCGTGCTCCGGCCAAGGCCCGGCTGAGGCGGCTTCCCAGAATCACAGGACTGTAGGGGTTGGGAGGGACCTCGAGAGATCATGGGGTCCAACCCCCCAGCCAAAGCAGGTTCCCTGGAGCAAGCTGCCCAGGTGGGCGTCCAGACGGGTCATGAATATCCCCAGAGAAGGAGACCCCACAAGGCTTCGTGCCTTCCCCGATGCCTCTCCCGCTGCCTGCAGCCGCACGCAGCAGCACCCGACCTTCTCATTTGCTCTGCATTTGCCACCCCAAGGGTCAAAAAAACCAACCAACCAAGCCAAAAACCCCTGCTTTCCCCTCAGTCCCGAAGCAGGACCTCTCCTTTTTTGCTCCTTGCCGGTGCCCGCTCGGGCGCGGAGCAGGGGACGAGCTCCCTCTGGAGGCCCCGGCGGCGGCTGCCGGCCCCGCGCCCCCCCGCGCCCCTGGGCAGAGCTGGTCCTCTGGAGAAGAACCTCGTCAAATAAATTTTTTTATTTATTTTTTATTTTTTCTCTACTGTTCATAATACCTTCGTGGAAAATGGAAAGGATTTTTATTTTCCTAACCCACTTTGTCCTTTCCCTTCCTCAGATTTTCTCATAAATGTGAGCTTTGATTCCTGCCTCCGTATCCCACGGTTCGAACTGAGATGAAATTAACTCTGAAAGGTGTTTTTTTTCCTTTTTTTTTCCTTTTTTTTTCTTTTTTAAAACAAACCCTGTTTTCATTAAGTCCAAAGGCAGGAGAACAAAAAGTCCCAGGATCCTGAGTTACAGAGTGTCTTGTTACTGTCAAAAACATAATTGCTGACAACATCTGTGCTGAGGTTGTGTCAGAAATGCAAGGTGCAGACAATATGCCATTCTGAGTTGGCTTCGGATAGCTAAGAATTACCTCAGCTGAAAAAAAACAAAGGAATCGTACAGAGAAGAGCCCGAAATAACCCTGCCAGAAGACTAGTTCCACTTTGCTATTTAAAACCAGACAACCAAGCATGGAAACCTCGGTCATGTTGGCCCATCCCCAGAAGGCAACTGCATCGTCTTAGCCTGGCTCTTCCTTTGGCTCCATATTGTGACCACCCAAGGGCTGCACCCTGTGTAGATCTCAGCTCTTGTTTTACGTAAATGTTCCACTGCATCCTTGGGTTTCCCACATCTCCCACTGAATGTGCTGCCAGGAGCACGGACAGCTCTTGCCGTGTCAATCGCGCTAACAAAACCGTCCCAAGAAAGGGCCCCTGGGGCCGGACATCCTCCGGCTCTGCCGGATTTTCCCCTAAGCGCTGCTGAGGATGTCACCCAGCTCCACCAGTGCCCCCTGCTCCCAGCTGCCCCCCCAGTGGCCGCAGAGATGCTGGGGGCCAGCGGCAGCACCCAGCAAAGCCCGGGTGGGGGCTGCGGGGCTGGGCAGTGCCGGGCACAGGGCGCAACTGCAGCCCGTGGAGCCAATTGCCAGCCCGCTAACGAAGGAGTCCCTGCACAGCCTTTGACATGAAACAGAAGAGCAGCGCTACGCCAGCCTGTCACGTCAAGGATTTACAGCTTAATGATTTCCTAAGGGCCAAATCCTGTTCCGACACGAGCGCGCCTGCTTTGCCATCAATCAGGGGCACGCTCCGAGCGAGGCGGGGACGTCTCCCTGCAGTGAGCGGCACGCGAGCACCCACCTCGCCCGGGGAGCCCCGGTGCTGCCCAGCTCAGTGCAGCACCGCAGACACAAAGGTTGCAGCCCCAATCTTCCCCCGTGGCCAGTGTGGGTGCCACAAGAAACTGGGAAAAAATTCATTCCATTTTTGACTTGCATAAATTGGCTGAGGCAGGCGCAGCAAGACAGAGAGCTGGATTTTCTGTCATTGGTTTGTCTACATTATTAATTATTTACTAATAACACATTTACAAACAAGCCCATGGCTTGGGGCAGCCTTTGAAGACTTCCAGTCTGTGTTTATTCTGGTAACAGCAGAGGCTGCAGGGGAAAAGGCTTCATCGTGCCGAGCTCCCCGCACGCACAGCCCCAGGTCCGTGCTCCAGCCTGGTTCCCAGCGGCTGGTCCTCATCCCAGTCCCAATTCCCACCACCTCCAGCCCAGGGGACCCCAGAGAGGTTTTGGGAACTTGCATGGTCCCCAGCTCCAATGGCTACAAGATTTGCAGAAATCCTCAAAAATCGCATTAGTGACACAGACGTCCAGTTTTAAGAGCTGGGTAATCAAAGTGTGTGTGGGGACTGCTAACAGAGCACTTTAACTGCAGTGCTTGGGTGTTTTCCAAAATCGCTGGTCTAAAGAGCTGCATCTCAAATTCCTTGGGATCAACTGAAGTTTGCAGGGTTCCCACTATTCCTTTATGTGGAAGGGGTGTCTTTGGGGAGAAGCATCCACACGACCTGGTTAGGTGCGCTAGGAAGCCTGAAAGGTGGTCGCTGTGATTAACAAGCTGTTTCAGCAATAAATCTCTCCCGCCTGCTCATTGCAGCATGTTCATTGGAAATCTTTAGTTCCTTCATCATAAAGAAATGAGTATTTCAGGCTCCCTGTCCTAATGAACATAAAATATGAAGCATATTGTCAAAGATGCTGCAGCTCTGCCTTTTATTCTACAACAGTCTTTTTAATTTTTCCTGTAGGCAGTGTTTATTACTAACAATGCAAAACTAAATTATTTAAAGCCCTAATTTCATCTGATTTTTCCCTCCTGTCTGAGCAGATTGAGATTTTTTCACTGTATAATGGGTGGGAAGGGAGATGGAGTTGGAAATCCTTTGATTTGTGGCTCTGTGATTGTTAATCTGCTGCTGTGAATTCTGCAAAGCATTTTGTAAGTGACTGAGGAATGCAGAGCCTGAAGTCTGCTTATCATTTCATGCTCTTTTCAGTATTTTTAGGAGTTTTTTTTCAGGAAAGGGTGGGGAGGGAGATGCTCATAGTCAAAAGCAAACACAGAAGTTAAAAGAAACTCCTCTCTCTTCAGAGCATTCAGCCAAAGTCAGAGAAACCCAGAACAGGTACAGGCTCATTTTGAACATTTTTATTATCAATCTTGATACAATCACCAAGAATACAGACTCCCAAAGGGGGGAGAGGAGGAGAAAAAAGAAAAAAAATAGACTTCAAGTGCACCAGCCTTTTAATTTACCTCATTATTTTGCAGGATATCTTTCCATCTAATCTGCTTCTCCAGAAGCTCCCTCTACCTCTCTCAGTGCTTGTGCGCACACGTGTTTTAGGCAGGGCTGCCCAAGGAACACCTGATTTTAAGCATTCAAGGAAAATGCTCAGGCCCAGTGCTGAGCACGGAGCTGAGGCTCACCTCTCCTGTGTCCCCCAGTGAGTCCCCACTGCACAGAAACCTGCTTGAGTCAAAAAAGATGCATCACAGAGAGTGATTTATTTTGTGTGCGCGATTATTGCAGCAAGGTCTTGGGTTAATTGATGTATTGGATCACGTATGATAAGTGTATCCAGGGAGTTTCCACATCACAGGCAGATTTACAGAGAGGGACCTCCTCTGGTTCCTTTCTTTACCTCAATACCCAGCAAGGGGCCCAGGAATGTTGGGGAACTAATGCCACAACAGAGGGAAAAAGACTGCTGTTCAAGCTATTTAAACATTTTATTTCACCAGTGCACCAATTAAATATTCCCTGTCTGAAGAGACCACGGATTAAAGCAATAGCGAGGCTGAAAAAAATAATCTCTTTGGAGATCTGTCTATGGACCGATCTTTTTCCTCTCAAAAGATCAAGGAAAATATATGAAAATGAAAAAAAAAAGAAGACCTCTTAAAAGTAAACTTTAGGGCTACCTGAATAATTTCTCCCTTCCTTGTCTGCACTCCCTTTCATGAGCTGCTTTTACATTCCCTGGCACCTTCTCCCTTGCAGGCCGTTTGCGTCGCCTAATTAAAGGAGCTGGCAGCAGCCCTGCAGCCAGCTGCCTCCTGCCCTCCATGCCGCCTGCAGGAAGCCATTCAGTGCTGACCCAAGCTCTCAGGCCTGGGAGAAATCAGCCTGGACAGCCCCAGCTCCCGCTGGGAGCAAGCCCACAGCCACACACCATGGAAGTCCAGGTTGGCCTGTGCCAGGCCAGGAGAAACCATCAAGTTTCCTCAGAGCAAGCCCAGAGCTTCCACCGAGCCTCAGGGAGCTGCTCCGATTCCCAGCAGGTTCCTTCTCAGGAGGCAAGGACCAAAACGAGGAGTTGTTCTCCCAGAATAACTCCAGGTAGTGGTGAAGGCACCTCCTGGTGCCAGCGAATCCTCGCTGATGCGGTTTCTGTGCTGGGACAAATCCTGCCGTACTCCCACCCCGTGTCCGACACCAGAAACACCACCACATGCTCCGCAGGCTCTGTGCCTGCTGGGCATCCCCATAAGCAAAGCAGCTCACTGTGTCAAAGAGAGGGAAATGGACAAGATCAGAAAATAAGGAGACCGAGTGTATTATTCTTCCCAGCTTAAATCCCCCCAATGGTTGTGCCAAGACCTACTTCCAGCACCTCCCTCTTTATTTGGATAAGTGGAAGGTTTAAATGAGAAAGTTTTCCTTGGCAAATATGCATTGGCAGTGGAATTGGAGCAGTTAAATATTAAATATACCCAGCCCAGACAAAGGGGAAAGGCTGTTCCTAATTACAAATGCAAGGATTTTTCTGTTCCATGATTTCTGGTGTTGCTTGGGCCTGAGACTTAACCCAGAGAGAGGGGAAAGGGGCAGGGGGGAACCAAATACACGCTTGTGGCAATGTCTGGTTGCCATCTCTGAACCCCTCAGCACCTCCAGCACCACAGCATCCTCAGGCTTCACATCCCGTGGCATTTTCAGGGCTTGAACCATTTCAAGTTATTCATGGTGACTCCCAAAACGTGCCTCAGAGCCCATTTCTCTGCCAGATGGGGTCGTTCCCAAGCATGCAGAGCCTTCACCATGGGGCACGGCCCTGCCCGCTCGTCCTTCTGCATGCCGAAATGAGCAGAAGTCCCGAGTAGGGAAAGAATTCGAGCTAAATTTAAATAAGGGACTTGAGCAGGCTATCTGTAAATCTGAACATCTTACTTCAAGAAAATTTTTATCATTTATCTTTTGTGGCCTTGGACACCAGGTGTGTGAGATGCTGGGCTCTCATTTAGTATTTATGGCACTTGCCATGAACAAGTGAGAATTTACTTTCCACTAAAGAGGCTTTAGAAAAATTATCCCAACATCATGCTGTAGCGAATGTTTCATGGAAGAATCCCAGTTGGGTCTATGCACTGTATTGATAAGCTCTAGGCTGTATTTCACTACAAGGTATTTTTGCAGTATTTCTTAGTGAAAAACAGTAGACACTGCAACACTGCCCCTTGCAAACAATAAAAAACATAATTCATTAACAAATCTAAACAAAAATAAAAATACAGAGCCAGAAAAAAAACAAATGTGCTCAACACTGAAGAACAAAACAAATAGGAACTGTTTGTTACCTAATAAAGGAACTGGAAAAGAAGGTCTTTGATGGTAAGGGAGGACGATTTGCTCTCATGGGCCAGTGAACATCCAAATATATACAAGCTGTTCGCAGCAGACTGATTGCAGTTAGGCCATAATGCTATTGTACATGCTCTAAAAAAAAAAAGATGGGGTGAAAACACACCACAGAGAGGTACTTCAGAAATAGATCATGGTCTATTCATTAGCAGATTATTTTAGTGAGATCTATTTTTCCCTTCTCTTTATTGCCATGTTTTCTTTTATGTTAATTTTGCCTCTGTTTAAAGTTGAATTCCTTGATCTGCAACATCTTTAGCTTTAATTTTTTTCTCTTACCAGTGAAATGAATTCAAATCATTTGCATTTATTGCAGAGAACATACAGCCTCATCTGTAGCCTTTAGTCTGACTGAATTGCTTTTCTGCTTCACAAGGCACACAGTGGAAGCTGGAGCATGCCCCTTCGCCACTCTGCTACAGCCAGAAATAATCTAGTTGGCACTTCCCTGTTTCTGTAATATTTATCATATTGATCATATATAAAATAGATAAGCAAAATTATATTATTGGATGCAATGATCTGATGAATCTATGGACCAAATCAGTCACTTGGCATGAACTTATAAAAAAGAAGCCGCTTGCTTTGAACCATTTCCAAAGTCAATTTTCCTTACAAAGATGTTTCTCATCAACCTAAGCACCCAGAAAAGAGAACGTATCCTTCATTAGACATCCTTTGAAACTAGGTGCATTATATACAGGTACTATGGCAAATCTAACCTCTTTAGAATTATATGCTTCCATTTCTTTAATTAACCTTAAAATCTTTTAAAAATAACATATTTGTTTTATGGATTTAGCTTAGAGAGACCTGAAATGCTCAGAATCATAACACATGAAAACAGAGCTGGCTTGAATAAATGTGTAAAAGCTATGGATATAAATAGAGGATTCACACAGCTTGTCTCCCATTCCCATTCAGGTGCTGACCAGGAACGAGGTTCTCCTGCAGTCCTGTGTGGCAAATGGATACCTGCTGGAGCCAGGGGAGACCCAGAGTCAGACAAGGTGAAAACCAACCTCACAAACCAAGTCACTAAAGCCTGGAGCTTGTTCCGGGATGTTCTCAGCAGCTCTAATGCCCCAGGTGCTCCCCTTCTTCACCACCTTCCAGCTTCACCATCTCTTCCTCTGTGAAACCGGCCCCGGAGCAGAGAACAGAACCTCTAGGAGAGGTTTAAACCTCATGTACACCCTGAGAACGTGGATGGCCAGGGAAACCCGAGGTGGCAGTGGGTCCCCAAAGAGAAAACGCATTTAAGCACGTCCTTATGTGTAAGCACAGACATGCTGTGATCTCCTGCAGATGCTCCACAGCCTTGGCAGCTAGAGATGGACTCGAGCTCATGCCAGAGAGCATTGCAAAGAGGACCAACACAGAGACATGAGAAGACCGAGGCTCACTGAGGTGGGTGATAACCACCCGGAGACCCGCCAGCCCCCGGCACGCACCCAGCGGCTGCTGCCACCCGCGGGCAGTGCCAGGCTGGCACCGCCGTGCCCGAGTCTTGCCGCAGATTTAGCAGCGGCAGCAGATGCTGCTGCAGTCAGATGGAAACAACACAAGGAACTTTCCACATGGCGTCTAGTCAAAGAAAAAAACTGAGCTGCTAGAGGCTGGCTGGGGATACAGGGTGAAATTAACTGCAGAGTGCAGCAGCAGCTATTTTAGGTCAAGCTCACGCTGCTGCAGTGCCATGCATCCGTGGTCCCGAAGCCCTTCGGGTGCAGCACTAGAGCCAAGGGCTGTTGTATCTCTTTCATCGACAAAGCAGAGAATGACTGAGATAGTGAAGTGACAGCAGGAGGGGGTGCAGACAGGAGAAATCTGACTCTTGGCAATAATCTCATTGCATATTCTGTACTTGTGATCTGTCTAATGCTGTAGGATTCGTATATCCTATAAGTTCCAAGTTGACAAATTTAGAAGTAGCATTTACAATACCTCAAGTGGCAATATCTTGGTCTTAATCCTTCTTTATCTGTCCCTGCAACCTGCAGTATCAGGCAGCAAACCATGCCAGAGCCATCACAGTGTCACTGGGATCCTAACCCTCTCTCCCAGCCGGTGCGCAGACAAATTCCCCTGATGCCCTCATTTCTCTTCTCCTATCACCCACACGAACAAGAAGAATTCTGTAAGAAGTTGGCACGACTGCAGAAAGATGCAAAGTTATTGATTTTGTTATCAGATGTACACAACAGATGTAATTAAACAACACATAGGCCACGTACTTGTTGTTTGCCCTTGGGTTAATTCCAGTTGTGAATAAACTGCAGACAGACAGACCGCTCCACCAGTTGTGACTGCAGCCTCATGGAGTAGGAATAAATTAATCAAGCTTACCTCTCCTTGCTAGAAAGCCAATCAGGCTAGCTTTTCAAAGTGTAACTGCAATAAACCCTACATAAAAAAAGGGAAGAAATACAGCTGGGACTTGCACATAGGCTTTTTAACAGCTGTTTGTAAATACGTCTAATAATTCATCCTGTCAACATGCTCACTTTTCCATTACAAGGAAATATTCATAAATGGTATTCCCAGTGCTGAAGGATCCATTTCCTTAATGAAATACAGATAGTTTACTTTACAAAGTCTAATTGCCTGAAGAATAGGTGTCAGGTTTCTTTATTCAACTTGTGGTACTGAAATCCTTCCAGCTCACGTGTACAACACGTAAAGAAGTTAATGGAGCTTTTACAGCAGTGGCTTAGTAGCTAAGCCACCTTTAAGCAATAATCCCAGCAAATATAGATGGAGATGCTGGACTCACTGCCTTCTAGGCATTTAGATGTTAAGTAATATGAAATTCAGTCCTACTAATTGACTGAATAGGGAAATTCTATAGGGAACACCCACAGCATTGAAATCAAGTCATTGATTACATTTCTTAGGTAAGAACCTCTGCAGCAGGACTGTGCAGCAAGAGATGCTGAGCTGAAAAGGGAATAAACTGGAGAAGTCATCAGGGCACATGGGGATGGGATGCATTGTACGGGTTACAAGGGCTGTAGCATCAAAAATCCCAGGGGAGGCCCAGCACAGACCTGAAGGTCTGATTTAGCAGAAGACCCATCACACACCAGACCTGCCCACTGCAAAGCTCATTTCTATGAGCTTTTCTGGCTAATGCGGTGCTCAGGGTGCGCATCTTCCCCAAGATGGGAATGGTAAGCTATGTGCACACACTGCTAATGATGTAATCTGACCCCAAACAAATGGAGAGACATTTAAATCAAAGCCTGAAATACAGCACTGAGCCAATAGTAGTGGTGTGATTTTTGGAGACGTTCAAAAATGTTATTAAAGCTAAACAAACTCATTTAAGCATGATCTCTCTCCTTCTGTATGCTAATATGGAAAATGGAAAGTAGCCTAGAAAACACAGTATGCTCTTGACAGCAGGCAGGTTAGCTGGATGCCAATACTTAAACACGATCCATCATTTCTAAGGGGAGCCTGAGTGTGTGTAAGCATGTCACAGCAGCTTTACATTACTGCAGCTTTTCCTGTTCTGTAAAATTAAACTAAATACTTACCACTAATTCAGCCTGTGAAGTGTGTGATGGGAGCATGAGTACCGCAGATCCCCCATTAAAATGAAATATTATGCATTAGGTATGCAGCTGCCACTCAGGTACGCTACAAACCCGGGTCTGACCACAGCACGTCCTGGGACTGCTCACACCCCTCTGGCTGCACTCCGTTAAGTTTTTAGATCACAAAATTTTGCTCCACGATCTTCCCACTACTACCAGAAGCAAAATACATTTTTCTTTCACACGGGTTTCCCCCATCAGTGTATCCCGCAGGTAGGTTTGGCACAGGGGATGTTCCTCCTCCAGCAAATAAGCATCCACACGCTGGAAACGCCGCGCTCCCAGCCCCTGCGGTCCTGCTCCCTGCTGGAGGGGTCAGGGGTCCTGCAGGCGCTTTGCTGAGGGCTCGAAGCCTCTGCAGGAAAAGCAGCCAGAGGAGTGCGTATGACCCAGCATGGCAGCTGCACAGGGAACAGAGGTCTGTTCGGCTTCCCTTCAGTCTGACTGCAGCGAAGCAGCAGCTGATCTCATGTGAAAGAGCCAGGATTTGAACAAGATCTCAGACAATAAAAAGGGCAGAGCAGAGGACCCCGCAGGAGGAAGACTGATGTGGTTATATCCCCAGATGCTTAAACGGAGACATTTTCTGGTGCTTCAGATCTTAAGGTCAGAGGAGCACAGATAACTGAATCCCCTTGTAAACCTCGGCAGGTGACTGACCCTGGTGCAGCCCCTCTCTGAAGGGGACAGATCATTTTTCTATGGGCCCTCACTGAAGCATGTAGCAAAGCAAGGCTTCAGCCTCATGAACAACCAGCTTGGAGAGGCTGGCTCCGCGCAACATCCCAGAACTGGGATTTGGGATCTTCCCAGGATCTGGCAGAGCTGTCCAGGAACACATCTGTCCTGCAGCCCAGGATGTTCCGGCTGCAACCCCACGCACAGCACCCAGCTCAAACATTTTCAGGACAGAAGAGCTGTTTGCACAACCAGCACAGGAGGCAACCTTGGCTGAAGGGACCGAGCAATCCCCGCCACCGGCTGCAGGGACAGCCGCTGGCTGCTCAGCCTCACAGCGATGGTTTGCACAGAGCAGTTCGGGTCTGGGAGGCAGCTAGAAAAAAAGTGTTTTTTTTTTTTTGGAGGGGGCACCCCAAGAGCCACCTGCAGTTGGTGGTTTGGGGGTGCCCAGCTGCCTGAGAACTGCCTGCTGCAGCTCTGCTCGCCTCTTGGCACTAGGTGGCTGAGCCCCAGTGCCTGGGGTCATGCCGGGGATATAGTGTGTGCGTTTTGTTTTGTTTCTGATAAGAACACCAGCCTATTTCCCCATCGTCCTGCTCTTACCCTTTTGTCCCATTCTGTCATGCTAAAGTGAAACAAAATTGCAGAAATAAAGCACATCTGGTGATTTACACAGTGTGAAAAACCAACATTCTCCAGCCTGGGCTCCCAGACCATCACACAATGCAGCCACAAAAATAAACACATGCTAATGCCTGAATGGGTGAGAGCATTTGACATGATGGATTTTTAAGCCAAGCAGCATCTGCTAACATAAATCCCGCAGAGCCCCTCTGCACACAGGCCCATGGAGGTGGGCTCCAGGCCCCCCAGCACCCCCAGCCCTGTGCCCCCATCCCCAGAGGCAGGCACCAAAACCCCAGGGACTCCCCACCCGGAGCACAGCCCCCCGATTTGGATAAACACGGACACTGGTTTGGGGCATCACTCTGGTGCTCAGGCTCATTCTGAGGCAGCAGACAAAGGGCTGGAATAACAGACTAATCATTTTTCTCTTCATTAGGTGGCAACTAAAGCTCATTTAGGTTTACACAGAGAATTACTAAATCCCTTTAAGTATCTGAGCACTTTTGTTGACCTGTTCCCAAATTTCATTCTCTGCTAAAGGCAAACACTGCAATTTCCAGAGGAACCTTTTCATCCATTTTTCATGTGGCTCACTTTCTTCAAAGGCAGAGTGGGGCTGCATGTGAGAAGGAAAACTAATATTTCACTTTCATTCTGTTGCATTTTAATATTGAAGTTTGGCACCTGGCTGCATGCTGCCCCAGTTTGCCACAGAAGATACCTGGAGTCGGTGGGTAACTGAGATGACTCCGATGCAGAAGAGAACAGAACCTGGTTAACTGTCCGGTTAACTGGATTAAGGGCTATTCACCCCCTCCCTTTTTTTTTTAATTAAAATCAAGCATGGTATTTGATTCTTCCCATGCCATCAAATAGTTGCCCCATTGGAACAAAGCAAGTGATTAATTAAGGAGCTATTTGTTTTACCAAGCTATACTCACTGGGGAAAAAAGAACAGACCAAACACTGGAATGTTTAGAGTGGCGACCCCTAATATTTAGGTAATTTACCTTAAATTCTCCCGGACTCTAGCAGGGCTAAAAGATGACTAGGCTCCACAAGGAAAGGGCTCATCTACGATAAAGCAAAGATAATGCTAGCAGGGAGTGTTATCTTTTTGGCTCTGCCTCCACATGACTTATTGTTCAGTCTGAGCAAATCTCGCCTTGGTGGCACGATATCACATCAGAACACGGCTGTGGCAAGCACACCACCCAACAGAAGATCCTTTACAGCGCTGACTGACAACGCAGCCAGCAAGCAGCATGCAGGCGGCCCTGCTCGGTGGTCCCAGTTACAGCTACCCCACCACTGCCTCCTGGAATGGGCCCTTACACAGCCCTGCCGGTCTCTGCAGGGCTGGGAGGGTTTCTGCTCCCTGAGGATCTGCCCCTGGAGCAGCACAAATCCTAATTTAATGAGAAGGGTGAAAGAGTTCGCAGCTTGCTTGTGATTTTGCACCTGCTTTGCATCGCTCACTACCTGCTGGGGAGGCATGGGGAGCACAGGCATCGCCCTGTGCCTCTGCAGCTGAAGGGTTCTCAGGGTTTGGGTACCTCATCTTCCTTCATTTGGTGCAAACCCTGAAAGCACCTTTGGAAGAGCTGATGCTGCCCTGGTGCAAAGCCTCCTGCACATCACCAGGGGACGTGTCAGACTCCTGCAGCTTTGCCAGCATCTTTCCACTTTCGTCTTGGAAAGCTGGGCATCCTCATCCAGCCAGTGTTTGACCTCTCCAGGGGGCTCAGCCCCAAGAGGACACAAGCTAATTACAGTTTTGGCCAACTGGCAATTTTCCCCTAATATGACTTTATTAATCTTGCACAGACTTCCAGTCATGGGTAGTGTGTCAGTGTGGGAGGATATCTTCCTGCAGATAAGCTATTTCATCATTAAAAAAATTAACTTTGTTCCTGACTTGTGTAAGGGCTTAGATTAATGTCCTATCTTTTCAGTGCAAGAGCCTCAATTTAAATCCTTTCCTGTTCAGCTTGATCAAGAAAGGATCCGGCCCGGTCCCAGCACAGAAATTAGTCTGTACAGTCTGCATTGTTAAAAATTAATTTTACCTGATGGCTCCTCAAAGCTGAGTGAAACGCAGCCAGGAGTCGGCAAGGCCCCTCGCATCCCTCCCCACCTTCCTCTGCTCTCACTTCACTTCTCTCCTCACCTTTGTTACTTCTCATTTCTGTTCCTTTCTTTTAAAATGTTTTGCTTTTAATTAAACCTGTAAGCAGATACAAATAAACATGAAGAATTGAAAGAAGCTTAGAGTGTGTATGAGATCAGATAAATGAACAGAGCATCGCATACCTACAGAGCCCATCACGCCGTAATGCATTCAGCAGGGTTATGCTGCATGCAGGTTTTCACATTGGGGTTTTTCTCATGGCACAAATTTGTTACCTCCTTTCTCCCTCAGAGAGCCTTGTTGACTTCAACTCTGAGCAAAATAAATCTTATTTGACCTGAGAGTTGTTTTCACCTTTCTGCAGAATTTATTTCCCCTGCCTTTCTGATCAGCATCTCCACACACTCCAAGCACGCGGCTGAGAACCCACGTCCTTGTTTTTTATTGCTGTCTCCATCACCAGCATCTGACTTACGATAGGCCAAGAGCAACTTCTCCATTTTCATCCTCAGCTTGTTCTCTTGTAAAATGAATCCTAATTAATAAGTGCCAGTATGTCAGCTTGAAATCCTCAGATGGAAGGCAGTAAAGACCTATAAGGTGCCATTAATTTAGAATTAGTTTGTGACATTTCTTTAACTTTATAACCATCTATCCATTCACCAATCCATCTCTACACAATTTTACATCATGATCATTCACCAAAATATCCTAGAGGCTGTTATATTTTGTTGTGGTTTAACCCAGCCGGCAGCTAAACACCACACAGCCATTCGCTCACCCTCCCCCCTCCTTCTCTGGGATGGGGGAGAGAAACAGGAAAGTGAAGCCTGTAAGTTGAAATACAGACAGTTTATTAAGACAGGAAAATAATAATAACCAAAATAATAATGATAATAGTATTATTAATAATGTGTAAGAAAACAAGTGATGCACAATGCAATTGCTCACCACCCGCTGACCGATGCCCAGCCTATCCCCAAGCAGCCGGCCCCCCACCCCGGCCAGCCACCCCTATATATTGTTTAGCATGACATCAGATGGTATGGAATACCCCTTTGGCCCGTTTGGGTCAGCTGTCCTGGGTCTGTCCCCTCCCAGCTCCTGCTGCACCCCCAGCCTGCTCGCTGGCAGGACAGAGCGAGAAGCCGAAAAGTCCTTGGCCTGGTGTAAACACTGCTCTGCAACAATTAAAACATCAGCATGTTATCAGCGCTCTTCTCATCCTAATCCAAAACATAGCACCCTACCAGCTACTAGGAGAAAAATTAACTCTGTCCTAACTGAAACCAGGACAATTTTAAGCCTTTTTCATTTCTCGTTGTGGATGCTCTGATTTCAGAGGTGGGAAAGACAGACACTTGCTGGACAGCAAGCTGACTCATTGTCAGGTGAGAGGTGCTGTAACAACACAGCAGTCTTCAATATTTTTTTGGAAGGTGTCTCTCTTTCACAAATTAGTTTTGAGGCAGGACATGAAAGATCTCACGAGCTGCCCTCCACCCTTCCACCACCTTCGGCAGCCACGTGGGGCAAGCCCCCAGGCAGCTGTGAGCAACAAGGAACCTGCTGCTCTCATGTCTGCGCACTGAGGGCTCTCCTCAGGGGGTTCATCTCAGCTTCCCCAGAAAGAAAACAAGGTGGGGGGAGTCAGGTGCTGCTGTCGACATTCAGAGGTTGCATAAATCTGCACAATATAAATCTGCACAGCAGGAAACACCCAGAGCACTTGCGCTCGCTCCATGCAGCACTGACAGCACCGCCTCTTTCACCCTATCCCTCCTTCCAATCCCTGCTATTCTGTCTCACATTTCCCTCTATCGCTTCTCCCCTCTATTCCTTCCTCCTCCAGTTCAAGTGCCCATGAACAATTTTTGCTCCTTGCCAATTTTGGAGATCAAGTTCCCCGGCCAAATCCTGGGGAGAGAGGGAAATGGGAAATGCACCCAGCAGGGAGGTGGCAGCGCAGATCGGAAGACAAGTCGCTCACAGCCTGCTGCCAGCACCTGCCGCATCGCCCTCTCATGCTTGACCCTATCTCATCTTCAGAATTTGAAGCAACTTAAGACCATGTAGTATAAATGTATGCCTAATCTCATTACACTAATAATTCATAGGTCTTGATCTGCAGGAGTTTCACAGATAAGTGGCAAGACTTTACAGAAGTGCTCATCATCTATAAGGAGTTGCATTTGGAAGGTGGCCTTCCAGCAGCAGCAGCTGCTCTTAACCCATGCCACTGGGCTTCATGCTTTTAGATGTCCCATTTTAAAATACCCTTGGCCTAAATTAGGAATCAGAGCACCTGGGTTTGTGCTGGTGAGAGCTGCATGCAGCTGTGCAGGGTCAAACCCAGAGCTTCCTTAGGATGCTCTGAAGGGTTTTGCTCACACTTTGTAGTGCATTTTCTTCCCCAGGTCTCCATTTTAACTTTTTTTCAGGAAACAGATGATTACCACACTAAAAATTGCCTATCTCCTAACTTCTGTGCTGAAAACCAGGCAAAAATTCTCCAGCATGCAGAAGCCTGGGTTTGGGATGAGGCACTTGAGAGGACTGCTTTGTAACTAGCTAATTACTGCTGGTCAGAGGTTTTTATTATTGTAATTATAGAAAAACACCTTAAGCCATTCAGGAAATGGGAGTGTATCAATTTAAAAGACAAACAAAAACAAAGACATGTACTAGACATACCTAGAGAGACGACTTCTGGAAGAAAACACCTCCCCTGGGGCACCTCTCAGTTGCAGTCACCAGATGTGACCCATTTGCACTGGAGGAAGGTGCCCCTGGGCTGGCTGCTCACCGAACACCTTCCTGACATGGGTGCCCTGCTCAGCCCAGCAGCTGGAAGCATTCAGAGCTGCTCACACGAGCCCAGGCAGGACGGCCATGGGCTGGCACCGCCTGGGTCCGCGCTCCTGCAGCCAAGTCTGACCCAGGGGGCTACTGTGTGGTTTGCCCAACATGCTCGTCAGATTTCTTTGTTAGTTTACAGAAGCACAAGCCAAATCCTTCTCTAACATTAGGACACACATGTAGTACACCTGGTGTCTTGGAACTGCTGGGCAGATTGGGTGAAATCTCAGCTAATGCAAGTCACCAACAGCACCAAAGTGGCCAGATCCATGGTGATTCACATTGCCTGGAGATCTGGGGGCTTTGTCTGACTTGGAACCAGATAAATATTGAACAAACAGCTCCGGAATTGTCCCAGTAGGTGGGAATTATATTACATCCAAGCTCATAAAAATGTAGATAATTGGAAAGCTACTTGATTTTTTTTTTCCATTTTAGATTTCTGGTCCTAGCCCTGGCTGTCTTTCAAATGCCTTTGGCTAGCTTGATGCATGCGTCTGTGCATGTACGTCCACTTCCCACACAAGCCATACAAATCCCAAGTTGTGGAAACGTGCAAATGCAAACAAAAGCAGTAAATCTACCCAAAGAAACAATTAAAAACTAATGTTATTATCCACCATTAAAACTGGGTAAGACTCAGAAATGAAGGAGAAATTGCTTTGCATTAGTTTCTCTGCATGTCATCCTGCTCCTAGCAGGGCTTTAATAATACGCATACTTATTTGAATAGCTTGCTGATCACACTCATCAATCCTAAAATGCAGACTCCTGCCAGAAGAATTTATAACTCTTTTAATATGATCTGACACGGGAACGCTCTCAGATTCAGGCGAGGTGGAACAGGTGGCGGTGCCCTGGGCAGAGGCGTCCGCTGCCACTCCAGCTCCTGGGACACACAGGCCTCTCCAGACAGCACAGGGAGCAAGAGCCAGAGCCCCCAAACCCCAAAACGTTCCCTTGGCTTTTGGGGTCTTCAGCCAGATCCCACTCAGGCTGGGTCTCCGCAGCTGCCCACACCATGGCCCTGGGTTTTGGCTTCTGAGTGCTCCCTGTTTTCCTGGTGAGGGCTTCAGAGGCAGCAGAACACTTTCAGGCTCTGAATACCACTGGGAAATAGATCAAAATCTTTGCTCTTAAAAATTTAGTTCCTTCTTAAATGATGTCAGTATCCTACAAAAATATGGGAGAACGACTACAGATTTAAAAAGAAAGAAGTGGTTGTGTATAAACCTGGAAGGAGTCCCCAGCTCCATCGATAGCATAAGCATTATATCACCTCATCGCATACAGCCAGAATTACTTGTCCCCATTGGCTTTTTTCCCCCGCCTTCTTAATCCTTTTCTGCAGCTCTACTGTGTTTTTTTCCCCTAAACTTTGTTATTTCTGGGGGCTTAACTTGAGGTTTCAGTCAGGTTTTAAAGGTCTTAATACTTTTTGTGCTTGTAATTCCTAGAAACCACTAAATGACACTAAAGTTATCCTGACTCTGGAGGAGATTTGCAGGGGTAATTTCGGCATTTGTAGGTGCACCAGATCTCAGTCATGTCTCCAAATAGATATCCAAAGGAATCTCAAACCCCAGATTATTTACCTGCGCTAAGTTTCTGCGCCAAGCTGGGGTGCTAAAGACAGGGCAGCAGCTGAAGGAGCTCCCCGTGAACCTGGTGAAGGCAGCAAGATCACTTCGAGCCTTTGTCACCCAGCACATACTGCAGCAGCACCGCCTGAGGAGCATCGCCCAGGAAGGTGCCTGGTTGCATGTCCAGCCAGGTGCTATTAAGTAACCCCACTTCCAGCTCCCTGCAGAAGGTGCAGCAGGGTCCTGCTCAATCCAGCACATGCCTGGTTTTAATTCCTGAAGGACCAGTGGCTTGTGCACACTCAGCAGCAGCTGAGATTGAACAGTGATAATGGCAGCAAAGAGCAACACAGAGCAAAGCACTCATGTCATCAAGCATACTTAGTTATTCCTCAGGTGTTGCTTATTTTTAATAATTAATGAAGATGCTCCAAGCAATGCTGGTGGTGCCCAATAGCCTATTTCACAGCATGGCTGGCATCCAGGTCTCTCAAGGACAGTGCTGTCTCCTCTTTCAGTTCTGCTCAGGAGTGGGAAGAGACAATTGTTTTTCCTGATAACTTATGAGCTAAATGAAATTTGTTTTTCATGTGCAATAAAGTTGCCAATGGCATGCAATTTGCATTTTAGTGAGCTGTGTGTGCTGATGGGGACTTTGAAGTGTTCACAGAGCCAAAATAACAACAGCTATTTGTCACTTCAACCCCTTCTAAAGAAAGGATCTACACGGAAATTTTAAATACATCACCAACAGATCACACATCTGGCATTTGGTCCCCTTGTTTGGGTTTAGAGCAATTCACAAACTGTTAAAAAGAGACATCCCCCATTTTGGGGCTTGTGGAGAGGCTCAAGCAAGGTTACATTGGTGGGAGAAACAAGGAATTTTTGCCTTTTTGTGCTACTGGATGACCTGGGCCTGAAGCTGAACCAAGGCTGTAACACAGCCTGTGCTCTGCAGCCACAGCCAGCACTGCTGTGCAAGGTCCCTGCCCACCCCTGCCTCCCGAAACCATCTCCATTTCATTTGCAAACTGATTTCATGATGGAGCAGAAATGCCAATCAATTGTACAGCCATCAGCACACGAGCATCCCCAATCTGCATTAGCCAGCCGGGCAGCTTTCCAGAGCATCATCTACAACACATGAATTATTACCCAAACATTACTGCTGTCAGCACATTCCTCTCTATACAACTTCCTATTATTATTTTTTTGGCGGACAACCCTGAAATTTTAAACAGCTCAATCTTGCTAAAGTAATGCGACTGCCTACTGCCTCCAGGATGAACTTTTCATAAAAATCAACAGTAATCCTTCTACTGAGAATAGCAGCAAAAAGCCCCAAACAATCCTTGCATTTTTTTCTTTGTTTTGTTTTTGGTATTTTCAGCAGCTCTGACTTCCATTCTAATTTGCAGTAACAGCCTTTTATTTGTCTTACAAAGGGGAAAAAAGAGACTTAAGGGATCCTTAAGCTTCAGTGACAGAGTACGAAGCTGCGTATAAATCAGGGCACAGAAGGCAGGGTCAGCGAGTGCTGCTGCTTGCATTTGAGCTCATTAAGAAAAATGTGCACCGAGTACCATTTGCTTTGAAACTTTGTGCTACTGTGATTCATTCAGAGAACACAGGAGTCCAAGAAGCACTAGAAAGGGTCTTAAAAACCCTGAAAAAAAGGTTGGTAAATTACTTTGCCATTAATACTCCTCTCAGCAAGGAACTGCAAAAAAAAATAAAGGTTGGAGTGAAAACTTTCATGCTGTGCTGCAAGCACCAGGCACCAGTCCCAGTGAGCCCTGCCTTGTGCACGGGGTTTGGCAGGCAGACACCTGCCATATCCCAACCTGAGACATGACCGATAAGCATGGTATTTCAGTTAATACCATGTATGTAAACAAAATAGAGCTTGAGAGCTTCTCACTACCACAACCAGACCTCAGGCATCCCCAGCCCTCTGGGAAGGATCATTCCTTCCCATCTCTTATTTATTTGAAAGGAAGAATTACGGAAGAAACGTGAAAGTTGTCTCTGCATAGAGATGAAGGTAGAGATCTTGCTGTAATTACATGAATCAAAGCCTTCATTTAGTTTCAATAAGCAAATTACCTTGATAACTTATTATGGAAAACATGCATCTGTATCTCTTCCAGGTCCTGAGTGGCATATGTGCTCTTATATAATTAATAGATTGCACATTTTTTTAATCAATCGTGGTTGGATTTACAATGCAAACTTTTAGCATAACAAAAATACAACTGATTATCCAAAAATATTTATTCAAGATTAAAAACATGTAACAGATGAATATTTTAATAAATATTAAATATTTATGTCTTCTTTCCAAAGCTCCCATAACTGGGCTTTTAATTAACTTACCATAAAAAATTTATAGAGCCAGGTAAAATTTTGAAGTTACAATGTAATACTGGTACCTAAGCTCCAGGTATTCCCTTCTTTCTGGTACCAGTGTGCTGCAGGAAGAGCTCCAGTGATGCCAGGGAGATTGCAACAGCCTGAGCAGGTCCTGCTGCCGGCCAGGGATGGACACAGACATGCTCCCAGCCTCTTCCACAGCCACTGGTGAATTACAGGGACACTTTTTATATTTGCGTTTCCCTACCGCATGGGAACACCAGCTGAAACCAGGAGGAACTATTAATAGGGAAAGATGCACACCCTTAGGAAAAGAGACCCGAGAACCAAAACCTGCCCAGGGAAGGAGCCCACCAGCCCCACGCACCCCCCCAGTGTCACAGAAGGACTTGGGGGCACACCTGGCTTTTGACAGCCCTGCAACAGCTTCTGGCAGCAGCAGCCGGTGCAGGGGGACACCAGCCAGAGCCCAGCTCCATGCCCAGGACCACGAGGAGGCAGCCCCGTGGCGCTGAGCTCTGCTTGGCAGCTCCGTGATGCAGCCCTCACTGCTCATGCCTGGATTTCTCCAGCAAGCTGTGAGGGAGCAGAAGTCCCCTTCCTGCAGGTCACCCCGGAGGAGCCCTGCTGAGCAGCCGGGCTCGTGGGACCCACAGCAGCTCCATCTTTCCTCTTCAGCTTGGTGGAAAGGACCAAAAATGCCAAAGCCTGTTATTCTGAGGAAATTGTGCTGCTGGAAGCCCTCGGTAGCTTTTGTAATCACCTCCCCTATGCCACGGAGCTAAGCCAGCTCTGCAGCAGGAGGTGGCCGCAGCCGTGAGAGCTGCTTCAGGCGTGCTGGGTAACAGCAGCGGCTGGCACGGGGAGGGAATGGGGCTGGAGAACTGGTTCATAGACCTGCAGCCAGGGTTTCAGCATCTTCCATCAGCTTTAGCACTCACTGGAGCTCATGTGACAGTTTGGGAAGAGACAGCATTCCTCATTGCCTTGTATTTTAAAATTCCTGTCATCTGTTAGAGCAATGCAGCATCCAACTGCCTGTAACAAAACCCCCAAAAAATCCCAGAGACTCCAAGGGAGTATGTTGGCTCCAGTAAAGGAACCTGGATGAACCCCTGGGGCTAGCCACCACATAACCGAGATCTTTTTGCCAAATGAGCATTGGGATAAATCCCCAGTTGTGTTGCCTAACCCACAGCCTGGCTGCCAGGCCATACCACTGCCTGCAGAGAAAAGCAGCAGCTGCACAAAGCCCAGCTCCAGTTCCGTGACCTCTAGAAGCTCCTCCAGCTTCCTCCCATGGGACCACAGCTAAACATTATGTCAGCCTTCTGCAAACGGGAGAACACAGTGCTTGGGATTTTGGGCCATTTGCAGGAGCACCTGGTAGTTTTGCACAAGCTCTGTTTGTCTCCACTGACTTTCCCCCATGGAAGCACCACTCTTTTTACACCCACATCCTTGCCCTACAGGGGGGTTCGGGATGCTCAGTTCTGTACATACACGTGCTGTATTTATGGAGCAGGGGGTCGGTACCAGGAGGCAGCACCACACTCGCCTCCCCCAGCTCCCCGCTCGAGTCAGGGCAAGTGGCCGGGCTGCGAGGGGGCAGCGCTCAGGGCCATGGCAGGAGCCAGGGCCGGAGCCTCCCAAGGTGCAGGCAGGGCTGGAAAAGGTTGGGAGGCACTGCTCCGAGTGCTGCTCCCCCCACTGCTTCCCCAGTGGGGATAACCCTCAGTTAATTGTTCCTGCTCAATTACCTCTTCTCAGAATAAAATGAAGTTTGTTTTACCCAGCAGTGATCAGAAGCTTTGAGGAGAGAAACATTGTCACCTCACATAGTTTGGATTTCAACGAGACAGACATTTTAGGAACACGACATTTCTCTGGCTGAAGATGATGGATATCTAACACTGCCATGAAAGCTTTCTTTTAAAGTGCTACCTCATAGGAAGACATTTGTACAGGGGAAAGAGTCACTACCAGATCCAGAGGGTGCCAGCACCTGGAAATCTCCCCCTTGTTCCAGTGTGAGCACATCTGGGCCCTTTGCAGGGCTGCTATTTGCACAGCAGCCTTCAAAAAAGGCAAATCCTGAGTCTGCTGAACACAGGCCCTTAAAACAGGGAAGGAGCCAAAAACAGGTAAATTAGAACTGCCTCCTGCAAAGAGCAGCGGTTATTGTGGAGCAATGACCAGGACGGTCTGTGCTCCCTTCTTGCTTCGGAAGGCCTCATCTCAGACCTAGTGCACTTGCAGAAACCACGCTCTGCTTCCATGCCACAGGAAGGTGGGTGTTCAGGAGGTGCTGCCACACTGAAGTAGTGCCTTCAGAGCAAGCCCTGCCTCCCCAGAGCCCCGCGTGCCGGGGCACCACCATCACTGCAGGGCAGCAGCTGGGGCTGAAGGCTGGGAGAGCTCCTCCTCAGCCCTCGCCTCAGCTCCCATCACTGCTGCCCGCGGGCTCAGCACACGAAGGCAAAGCACGGTTTGAATGCATCATCTTGACTGTGGCTAACACTGATTTTATGATATACTTAACACCCCATCCAATAGCTATTAGTTCTACTGTCAGGCATACCGTGTATGTGATCCATCTTTCTTCTCAGACATGCCACGTCTACTCAAAGGACACTGCATTACAGCATCCTTTGTGAGTTTTTTTTTAAGCACTAACATTAAAGCTTTTATCTTTTTGTTTGTTATTAACATCACATTTTCTTTAATCAGGACTGGTCCATGGTTCCTGTTCTGATAGCAGCCTCCTTCATCCTGTCCTGTTGGTACCAACAGGACAACGGCAGCACCAGCAAGTGCGCCCCAGTTTGAGTTAGCCTGCCTTGCACAACCATTCCCAGAGAGGTGGTGTTGGGAAAGAAGGATCTAGCAAATGGGCACGCAAAGATTTTCCTACCACAGGCCTAAATAAAGTAACTTACAGCAGGAACCACGCTGGTTCTGTTTACATGCAAAAGCATTCAAAGTGGTACAGATGTCCAAAGCCCAGTCTCAGACCCCGTTAAACTTCAGGGCTGCCAGCCAGAACATGGCCACATCAAAAGCCTCCATAAATTATTGGAAAAACATTAACAGAATGGTTCTTAAAAAAAAGTTTGGTCTCTCTGAAAACAGTCTTAAGAGACATGAAATTTTACTCAAGCTATCAGTCTCTCAATCTATCTTCAATTAGTAGAAGGCCATGCAATAACCAGCAACAGTGTTAAGACAACGCACATCATAGGAGGAAGTGTTTATGATCCACATTTATTTTGTCCCACCTCAGTTTGTCTCCACTGCCTGCATCAAAACACCCTGAGCACACACTAAGTGCCACTATACCTGTATGTCGTTGCACAGTCTCGTTTGTGGATTCACACTTAGGCACTACAGATGCACCAAGCTGCTTCAAAATCTTTCTGCACAGAGGATGGTAGAGCAAGCTTTCTATGCACCAAGCACTTGGATAGAATATTAAACTAAATAATAGCAATTAATTAGGCTTGTGTAAAGCTATTAACCTTCAAATCCCTATAGAAATAATAAGTAATGCTCAGATCCTCTGGGATGCACATGATATTACCCCATTCCATGGAGGAGGAAGCTGAGATCCAGAGCAGCAAAATGATTTTTGCCCAGGGCAATGCTGCAGTTCGGGTAGGGGGGCTGCAGCCATTTCCAGCTCCACAGCCCACACTGCTGCTTTTAAACCACACTTGGGTGGACAGATATAAGTGATACCTACAAACACACGTGTCTCAAACCCCATCTTTAAGTGATTATTATAGCCTGACACACTATGTTTACAGATTAGTATTTGCACCATATAAAAGTGAGATTTCCTGGGAAGGGTGATCCCTGTCATATTTTTTTTCTCTAACACACACAGACACACCCCCAGCCCTGTGCAGCTGGTCACAGCACGCTCTCCCCATCTCTTCCTTAGTGTTAGCATTGCACCTATACATCACAGATCTTAATATTCTCCTAAGCACTCTTCCCAAATGCCTTTCTCAAATTCTATAGGCAACATATAATACCAAAAAGCTGGGCATCAGCTTAAACTGCAAAGTCTCTCCAGGGTGTTACATCCTCAGTAGCAATACATCTTGCAGATTTTTGCATACTATCTCTACCATTCAGCCTTCCGCAGGGCACACAGCTAACCTTCTCCAGGTTTTCATCTTGTGGCCTAATTATTGCAACCACCACATGATTCTCATCTTTCTTTGGAGCATTAGTAGGTTTTGCTTGCCTCACCCTTTCCCACTGGCTCATCCCTCCTAAGTGCCTCGAACAAGTTGCTTCTGTTTTCAGAGCTCTTCATAATCCATCCTCCCTTCCCCACCTCTTGTTCAGCTGCCGTTTCCCTGCTTGGCTCTGGATGCCATGCTTCAGCACACATTTATCATGGTAAAAGCTGCCCATAAATACCCACAGAGCCACTTCAGTGGTTTCCTTCAAACCTCATCTCAAAACTTGCTTGCTGCAGTGTATGAAAAAGGCTCAAAAACAATTAGCCTGCCTGTGTCCTGAAACCATTAATTTTAATGTTGGCTCACACAGTCATTTTCTAGACTATTTCTGCACTTATCTTTGCACAGATTATAAGCATACTTATAATTAAATTATGCCATTGGCCATCCTCTAGTTTGGATTTTGTGCAGCACTTATTAGCACAACAGTACTCCAGCCTGCGACTGGGTTCCCCATGCACTATTACATTAAATGGTAAATTAATAACAACACTCCCAAAGGCTTACAGTTTCCTGGGGTTGGATTGTCCCTCCAGTAACACTAATGAATTCGGGGGTGGGCCCTCGTGCTGCTGCTTACATGGAAATTACAGCTCCCAGCTGCCTCCCTCCCATAATGGGGCAGGAGAGCAGCACTTGGCTGGGGTACTTCATTTGCCTTTTGTGGTGTCTCAATTCCCACCAGGAACAATGGTTCTGTCATCAGACAGTCTGTTCGAACCTACCACAAAGACCCTGTAATTAGTTGGCTTGGTGGCTTCCAGAAGAAAGGAGATACAAAACGCAGCTCGGGACATCTGAGCAAGGGGAAGACCCCGCTTGGAAAATCCTTGCTCTTTGGGGGTGCAAGATATCCCGCTTCACTGTAATGAAAGTCCTCTTGTCCAACGTCCTCCAACAATCTGCCTTTAATGGGGTTACTATTGCAGAGGTAAAGCATTTTATATGGAACCAGGTTTACATTATCCTGCTATTTGGAGATCTAGCTTGCAATGCTGTTCAAATCCTTTAATCCATAAATAGGATTCCAGCCAGAGCTGGGCTGCCTTCCAAAACTGTAATCTCCAGTATATGAATTATTACAAAAAGATTAGGGTGTTTCAAGTAATAACATTTCAAATAAATCAGCTTTCATGGAGGAACAACAAACTAATATCAGAAATAACAATATAAAGACATTTATATAGCCACTTGCTGGAATAACTTCACTAACCAGAGGGATTCTTTTCTCATCTGCATTGTTTCCTTTGAGCAATGTCCCTTCACCACAGGCCCTGCTGCAGAGCACACAAGGTGCTGTCATACATCTGCCCCTCAGAACCACCAATTTGCTGTTATCCAGAGACAGAGACACATCCGTGCTCCTGCAGATGACTTTGTTCCCTCCAAGCCTCGAGCTTTACATAATGCTGCGATGAGGATGGACAGATAATCCCAGAGTCAGAAACATTTCTCTAACTCCCTTTTAATAATGATGAGCCCTGAGTTCAATTACTTTCCTAGTGCATTTGCAAAGCCCTCCCTTCCACATACACAACACACAGATGCAGGTAGGGAGAGTTAAATAGTTATCCCTTCTCTTTTATTTGCTGCTGTTGCTCTGGGAATTGCTACTGTACAAATTTTTCCCTCCTAAGTAGTTACACTGTCATCAAAACCTGCCTGCAAGTATCTCAGTAGTTCCATATTAAAACTCTTCCATTGCAAGCCTAGAAAAACTAACAACAACAAAACAGCCAAACACTTTTCTCTTTTTTGCTTCCTTGGGCAGCAATGCAAACAATCCATAAACACACACCTTTCTACCAGCCTGTAATTTTTGCTGCTGTGCATTAAGGGGGAGAGCAACTCTCCAGTTAGAGACTGTCAGCACACTCAGACACAACCAGCATTATTTTTCCTCTGGGATTCATCTTTCAGCCATTTCAAATCGAGCTGAAACTTTGACATGCAGGCGGTCAGCTCAAAGAAAAATTATTATTATTCCCAGAAAATTAAATAAATCAGGTCAAACTTGTGACCAGCTTTCCCACCCATGGCACATAAAAATCCCCAGTGACTTCTCTCCTCCCCTTTCCAGCCACTTCTCAGCATTTCCAACGTTAAACACAGCCCGAATGCTGCTTAATATCGATCAGGGGCCCTCAGAGCAGGGAGGCAGCAGGGCACATTGCACTGGGGAAGCCTCCAGGTAGCAAATCCCCAGGGCAGGACCTGCACAGGTCCCGCTTCACCTGGAGCACTGCTCTGAACACAACCCCTGAGCAGGGCTCTCTGCTCCCACCTGAGGAGCCAGGCTCAGCACCCAGCTCCTCTGCCCTGCAAGGGGCACCTGGCAGGGAGCACAGCAAATTAGGAAAGGAAATTAACAGCAGGGAAAAAAAGGCTGCACACAGCAATGATTTCTCACCATCTGCATCAATCGCAACCAGCTCCTACCACGCAGGGGCTTACAGCATGGATCCCCCCATTACTTCTCATACCTGCTTTTGGTTGAAGGAGGCATGCTGCCACAACCTGCTCCTGAGCAAACCTCAAGCGAGTCTCCATTTCTTCTTTCAATATCATTTCTCCATGCTGCATGATCTCACCAGGAAACTCAGCAAGAGCTCCCAAACAGAGCTGGGGGAAGGCTTGGCCTTTATTAGGTGCTGGCAGGGGGTCTCCCTGCAGGACAAGGGGACCCTTCCCAGCTGGGCTCACTGCTGAGGGCACACACCTGGGGAGCTCCCCCAGCTGCACTTTGTTAACTCTTCCTTGGCAAGCTTACGGGTCTATCCCTTCCCTGGGGTGCTCGGGCTGTTGATGCCATTGCAAGGTGGTTGTTATTTCACGGACCATGGCCACTGCAGCCCTCAGAGCCCTGTCCCACCCAGAGCATCCTACTTGGTGCAGCTCTGGCACCCAGCCCCTGCTTCCCCCTCTGCAGAGAAAAC
Organism: Anser brachyrhynchus; assembly: GCF_964034855.1. Taxonomy (NCBI): domain Eukaryota; kingdom Metazoa; phylum Chordata; class Aves; order Anseriformes; family Anatidae; genus Anser; species Anser brachyrhynchus. The sequence goes on along the minus strand of NC_137720.1, from coordinate 1,765,524 downwards.
AGCCAGAGTTGTCCTTGGTGAATGGGAATAATATTGTTTTACGGGATTTGCCAGCAATTTTAATGCCTATCATTACACACTGATTGAACAAGATTAAATAAAAACCACCTTGCTCGGTTTCTCCTTACTGCTGCAGCCTGTTTCCACCAGACTTAGACTGCTCAAGGAGTCAGCGAGGCTTTTATGCATATATTATGCTCGGATATGGCATTTGGCAAAACTAATAACAACATCTGACAAACTTTATTGTATTAAATAGAAGGTTGAAAATTCTTTTAACCTGCAATGCATGCAGGAGCTAGCTGCACAGAAACAACAGAAAATAGCACAGATTGCTGTGAAATAATTTGCTATTCATTTAGCTGTCAGGTGTACTTTTGAACACAAGTTCTAGTGCAAATCAGCTTTAATAAATAGATACTTAAAATACGCTTTGTACTATGCAACCATCTCATTGCATTAAACTTAAAAACTCAATCTATAATCCAGCAAAATTCAACCCAACAGCAGGCTGTTTTCCTATTATTGAACCTTTTTGTCCAATAACCTAGACAACTAGATTAACTGTAAAGTACGTACAATGCAATAATTCTCTACTATTAATATTGTGCTGCTGGGATCCATTAGAATTTTAGACAGGTTGTAATTAGGCACAATGGAACCATGTGGATTTTGGAGTTTAGGCTCCCTTCCAAAAATCCCAGGGCGAAATTTTTATCTGGCTCCAGAATTTTGGTGTTGAATGACAAAAGGGCTTGAGCAAAGTCTGCTTCTGCACCGCTGAGCGCTGCCCCGCTCTGAGCACTGCATCAGAGCAGCTCAAGCCCTGCTGGGAGGAGCACCCCAAAAGCCTCAGCAGATGGGGCATCCTGGGGGGTTTAGCTGGAGGTGAAAGACGTGTCTGTGGGTGAACCTGCAAAATAATTAAGGGACAGGCTACAATTTAAAAACTGCCCATGGAATCGCTGCCAGCTAATTATTATTGCCCTGCCAGGGACCGATGCCCAATCTGGTTCACAGTCCAAGATGGAAGAGAAGGGTTTCGCTTGATTAAACTTTCAGGCACATTTCTAGGAAAATCAGTTCTTTTGAAATATTATTCCTTCCCAATCCTCAAACACCAAGACTTTGCCCTGAACTGTGTGCTGTAAGGTGGGAGCAGCCACCCAGGGCCCTTGCCCCATCCCTAGTCCCAGCAGTTGGCACACCAGCTCATCCCACCACCGGCAGCATCAGAAACGTGCCCACTGCTCATAACACTCGGCAGCTCCGTGGTTGTTTTGAAAACTCTCAGCTTTCCACTGGTGGGATTAAGATCTTGATTGCTTTTGAATCTTTTTTCTCCCCTTCCATCTCCCTCTCCCTCTCCCGTGCTGTCTCTCTGATCTAATCTCTCGATATATGTTGCTGCTGCAGCCGAGCACTAACCACGAGTGCTTGGATTTATGCAGCCATACCCACAGAAGACATCAAGGTGAGATCGGCTGCTCTGGGAATCTTTCATGGCAAACCCCAGCTTTTCTCTTCTCCTAACAATTGAGGACGGAGCACACAGTCTGGAGATAGATAAATGTACTTCATGATGCATTGGTTTTCCTTTTTTTGACAGTATTCCAAGGGCACAGCTTTCAAAATATTGTCCTGCTTGCCACCGAGGTTTCTGACTGATTTGCCATTTATTATCCGGTGCTGCAAGACCTAAGGGAAGCGGATGAGTTAAGTTATGATTATAGAATTTCTCGTGACCCTAAGTTGGTATTGAAAATGTCTACCTTTATATTATCTAAACTCTTTCTTTATATTCTTTCACTTTTGCTGTGCAGATCAATCAATAAGACACATTGCAGCTCTGCCACCCCTCTCTGGGGAAGATTTTTCCCATTCTCAGTTAACCCCGGTGCAAGGCTGCCTGCCCGTGGAGGCAGGGCGAGCGTGACAGATGGCTCCGCTCGCAGTTCGGCCCCCAGATTTATTTGCCATGGCATGGCTTGGGCCTGAGGACTGAAAGCACAAGCCCAAACTTCATATCTCAATAGCACATAACTACCTTTATGAAGGATATGGTGTGCTTAAGAAAGGCACCCTGAATGCAGTGAGGAAATCAATGCCCGGTCCCCAGAATGAGTCTGAAAGGCCCAAAGAGATGATAAAGCACACGAACTATTTTCTGTAACAACAAACACCGTTCAGAGAGATGTCTGGTGTAACATTACTTCTGGCTGGACTGTTGGGGAAAAAAAAAAAATCACCCAGAAACTTGGACGACGAGTTTGCAAAAGGCTGCATTCCTGTTCATCCCTTCACTGACAGTGACACGCTGCGAACGCTGCAGGTGTCGGTGCCGGGCCCTGGCACGATGCTGCAGCAGAGCACAGGAGGACACGTCCCGGCCGTGATCGGCCTCTTTCTTTGTCGGACAGGGACAACACATTGAGAGCTCAGCTCTTCGCTCCTTCTGGTGAGCGGTATCTCCCCAACCCGAGGCGATCCGGTGTGTACCTGATTCAGCTTCGTGCCTCCTCTTTGCCCAGCAGGGGGGTAAAAGCCAGCACGTCCTTTTATTTTAGTAGACGAGTCTGAGCCTTTCCCATGAGCTCGCAACCTTAAAATGACTGTAGCAACCTGCTGTCATCCTACAACCTGCTAATTGCACACTAGCTAGTCTTTTGCAGATGGTATCTTATGAACATCTGAAGTTCTTTTTGCCACTTTCATGTATTTTTTTCAGTAACTTCATTACTTAGTCTTTTTTTAACAGAGTTCATTTTCTTTGATCCTCACAAATTTTTCTCTCCATTGCTCTGGTATTTTTTTTTTTAAAGTTATCAAGGTAACTTTGAAACGCCTTTCCCCACGACCATGCTCTGCAGCACGGCTAAGCGAGATTCCTTCCAAATCTTTAAGAATTGTAAATGTGACCCTGCTAAGAAAATGCAGAAAGTGTCATCTCGTATAAAATATAAGACAGTAAAAGTCTGTAATTTATAAGGCTAAGTACAAAGGGCTGTTTCTCTTTGAGCTAATTAACTGGAAGAAGAGCATAACTAATTAACTGGAGAGACACATAAGGAAACAGGGGGCTGCAGGAACGCGCCGTGACTCCAGATAATCCTTTTTACCCAGCAGATCAGCTGCTCGGGACGGACTCTGTCGGGCCAGGAGGGCTCCCAGCTCCCTTGCCTATTCCTGCTGGGTTCCCTGGATCCTTTCGGGATTGAAACCGCTGCCTTGCCCTGAGCCTCACCATCACCAGAAGAGCTGTTCTTCCCAGGAGGGGGAAATAGCTAATTCCTTCTCACATATCCAGGTAATTCCAGCGGTGCCTCGGTACCTCCACGATTCAAGCCGCTGTTATTTCAGTAGTTCATTCAGCACACTGCTGGGCACCCAGGCTGTAGCCTTTGAGGCATCACCCCAGTGACACCACTGACTGGTGGAGCTGCTGTAAGAGGGACGGGGGCATCTCAAGTGGTCGGCCTCCTCCCCTCCCTCCATTCCCCTGGAAATCCATTAAAAGACGTGTTTTAGGGGAATGGGCTTCAAAAATAAGTAACCAACGTGGCATGTACTTGATAAGACCTACAAAATTAATCACAATAAATTACACTGTTCAATGGAGAAAATGGTACCTGTGATGGCTGCTACCTAGAAAGGAAGGCGTTCAATTAAAACCTACAGTGGTATTTAGGAATTTTCTAGGCAGACAGTTTCTGGCTGTATTCCTCAGTCTGGCCATAGCTGTTAAAAAGGCAGAAGAAAAATCCCTGTAGTAAAAAACCTTGTCCTACAGAAAGACGCCTTCCCTGCATTGCTAACAGTGTGTAGTTGCTGGGGATTATTACCGGGTGCGCCGTGTTGTAGGGCAGCCTGACCTTAGCACTCACGGGGCTTTTAGTGCTGTTTTTCTTTGGACAGTTCTGAGTGACTCTGAGCCTACAGCTACTGTGTTCCCATGAACTGCCAGGTGCCTGACCGTTATCTTTACTAGGAAAAAATCCAAGTCACATGAAATCCTCCTCTGAAGTTCTGGGCTGCTGTTTTTATTTATTTATTTTATTTTCTGCCTTTTTTTCCCCCCAGCACTGGCTTAGCCAGGCAGCCCGTTATTTAAATCGCCTCTCCCAGAATGGCTTTGCTCCTCACTGGTGTGGCACCGTGGTACAGCTGAGAGCATTGCACTCTACAGGCTCAAGTTGAGCCCAGGTTTAATCACTATTTCTCACTTACACCCTGTAATGAATGACTCTTTCCATAATGTTTTGCTGTCCGGTGCAGGCAGTGTGTCAGGTGCCATAAGCAAGAGAAAACAATATGCAGCACAAACATTTCTCATTATTTTATGCTAGCTGCTGCAATTAGTTTTCTGTAACATAAGAAAGAGTCCCATAAATTACACAGTTATCACCCATCTGATCTGCTTCTGAGTCTCTTCTGGCCCCGCTTCCAGTAGCAAACTGTCAGACAGCAGAGTGCTGAAAGTTAATGTTTGCAGACATATCCTGAGATGCCTGGGAGCAAAGTTGAGACAGAAATGCTGCTTGTTTAGTGACTGCTCTCTAGTTCCTCCAAGCACGCTGCTGCATTAATATTTCTGCCACGATGAGGAGCGTGCTCCTGGAGTCAGTCTCCTGGCTGCCCCCATCGAGCACAGGGTGATCCATGCTGTGAGGCAGGCACTGAGCACGTGAACTGGGTTACTTCTGGGTCAAACTTCAACAGAAAAGGAGCTCCAGGACTGCATTCATTGCTCTCCAGCCACCAACAGGCATTTAGTGTCTGGGACCAAGGAGGAGCTGGCCTGACGTGCCACCAGGAGGCACAGCAGCAGCAGCTCAAGGTGAAGGCCGAGTGTGAAGACTGCAGGACACGGTGCTCCACCACTCCGTGAACACAATCTGTCCCAAAAGAGGGCTCCGTGGTCTGAAAATGCCACCGCAGGTGGCTGAATTTCATAGCTGCACTTGCTGCTGAAGTAATCGTTCGAGGGAATCGCAGCCCAAGCTGTCCTGGGGGCAGGAAGGCATCAGCTCATACCCAGGGCAGGAATTTCTGCGACGCCTCTGTGAGACGGCTGAGAAAAGCCTCTGGGAGGGAAGAGAGCACACACACCTGGGCTCAGAGGCAGCTGGGGGGTTCTGATCTTCCCAGCTCTTGCTGAGAAGGAAAAAAAAAATGCAGGATTTCGTGGGGAAGAGGAGACGTTTCCCTCCCTGAGTGTCTCAGCTGGCCGGGTGATGCTGCTCCTGGCCTTCCTGGTGCCGGGCTCTCCTCCTGATGCCAGCAAAAGGCCGGGCAGAGCTGGCGGCCGCACGCTGATCCCCCCAGCTGCCCTCCTTCAGCAAGAGCAGCCCCATCCTCAGCCACCCTGACATTTCTCTTTCCATCAGTACCCAAGGCCAGGAACAATTTGTCCAGGTGCTTTGCCTTTGCATTTTATTCCCACAGCAGAGCAAAGAGGATCATAAGCATCGGTGAAATTAGAGCAGGGAAAAGACCTTTTAGGCCATTCCAGTCTCCCCTCAGGGGTAAACGCAGGCAGGGTTCCCACAGAACGTTTTCTGGCGCTTTAATCAGTTCAATTTTTGTCCTGTGGGTCGCAGAGGATTAGACAACAGGAAAGTCTGGGGAATCAGCTCATCCTTTGTTATCAGCAAAAATTCTGTTCCTGGTTAAACCAGTGGGAAACTTAAAGTATTTTGCTGAATGCTGGATAATTCAGAGCTCATATGCCAGGGAGATAGCAAAGAGGTGTCCTGAATCTGACATTCTTGTTTTAGCCTGATATTGTCGCTACCAGTAAGGACTGATCATTATGTGTTCTCTGCAAGATTCAGCGTGGCTGTCATCGCACAGTCCCCCTGCTATGCAAGCAGCTGTCCCAGAAAGGTCATTAAAATCACTACAGGATGGACCACGGGTAACACTGCAAAAGATAACGAAAGGATTTAGAACCTAATTCTTTCTGTCTGTCAAAACCATGCAGCATCTGTCACTCACTCGCATGGGCTCCAGCCCCTGGATGTGCTCAGTGATGACATCCCTACCTGAACGGGGCTCAAAACCCCACCGAGTACAGTGGGAGCAGATTTGGGTGCAGCCGGGATGACACCCCCAGCAGCTCCTGTTGCTGCCTGGGATGCTCAGTTTGTATCAGAGCAAGTTACCCAAACACCCTTTTGAAAGCCCAACCTGAAGCAAACATTGTTGAAGATGTGTCTTACAGAAAATGTATTATTGGCAGTCCCTAAAAAAAGAACATGCACGCAACAGTGAAAAGCGTGCACCGAAATGCCTGATGCCAAGTGCCCTGAAGACCATGCAACTGCATTGCATGATTAGAATCAGCATTTGTTTGAATCCTAAACCTCAGGACCGTACGTGTACCGGCAGTGGGAACTGTGCAGCTGTAAGCTAGGGGAAGATGAGTTTCCCACCCAAAAATGCAGAAGGAGGTGAAGGTGGGAGCGGGAAGGAGCTGTGCCTTGTGCCTGCTCCGGGGAAGGGGCGAGCACGGCGATGTGGGGCCGGAGAAAGCAGGGCTGGGCCTGGATGCGACACGTACCAACACACGCCAACAAGGGCTTAGGAGTCCAGATGATAAACAATAATGAGAACAGCTGCATCCCAAGTGAATCCTTCCGAGAGAATGTAGGAGATTCAGCTTATTCAAGTAACATTAGCATGGGGCAGGGTTAGATTGTTCTGCATTTTGACCTGATTTAGTAATTATCGTTCCTTTATAGAAAGATGTGTTGTTTAAATATCCTCTAATTTGCTTTCAGAGATCATAAACCTCTCTGTATTATCTGCTGCGATGTACTACAGACAGATAATGACTGACTTTTGCCTTCTTTACTCGGAAAAGTACATTTAATTTTGCCAAATAATGGAGGCATTTGTTCATCTTTAATACTATTTTCTGTGCTTCATTCCCTTTTACCTAATAAAACAACCTCCTTTGGAGGTCCAGTCCGCATGATTACTCCTATTGCAGAGTGCTGTGTACAGCTGAGGGCACTGATGTGTTATATATTCATCAAAAATATTGTACAGAACTGCTGCCACAGTATCACACAGAACTGCCTGGTCTCAGGTTTAATCTGTTCCATTTAATGCATGCATAGCCATCAAGACTTCTTCCAAATTACTTGTAATTAACACATTGTCATTACAGAATGAGGGTGTCTTAGGCCAGCACTGAGTCCACATTTAGTGGAAGGGGCGGCTGCCAGGAGCTCTCTCGAGAGCACCTCTGCTGATGGAAGGGAAAGGCTTGTCCCACGCAGCAAAAAGAGCTCCTGTACTTAAACCCGGGGATCGTTCCAGGTTCTGCACAGCTACAACAGAAAACCTCCATCTACTGGTTCATTATATGCAGTCCCAGCTATTCCCATAAAAGCGGACTTCATTGCATCACTTTGAGCAGATTTGAGTGTTAGTATTTTGCATGCGCAGCACTTTTTCCTGGATATTTGCAAAGCTTTTAAAAATATGAAGTAGTTACTGCTTGTGCTTTCTCGAATGTATCAATTATTTTTAATTTCTCTGTTACTGTTACAGTAGCATACAAATAGAGTTGAAATGAGAAGATTTTTTTCAAACCTCAGGAAAAGGGATTTAAGCATCCCCAGCCACATTCAGATGGGAGGGGGAAGAGCAGTAACGATAGCTTGTTCCCTACATATTTTCGGCTGGTTTTAATGCAGTTTCTGTTTATATATCCTATTATATGGCTAATTATTCATTCTCTCTCTGGCACTTTGAGACGCATTGTATATTTTATTATTATTTGAGTTGTAGTGCAATTGTTTAACCATTCTGCGGACAGGCAGTGAGGGCGAGATTTGCAGCCTGAGCAAAGATGGGGCAGGAATGGCTTCGGACGTGGAGCGGCTCCAAAGGACACTTCGGTGTGCAGTTTTCTGCCTCTGGAAAAGGCCAGGTAAGGGCAGGACGCCTACCCCCAGCTGAAGGAGGAGTTGGATGGAGCTGCTCGTGCCCTGCAGGTGTTTCATGGTGGGGCAGAGGAGGGTGGGGAAGCCAGCACCCAGTATTCCTGCATGGGATTGCCACCCGGACCACAGCACCCATCTGCCTCTACTTCTGCTCCATGATTTCTTTATTTTGATTGCATCACACTTCAACAAGGCAAGAAACGGCATCAGCCAAAAGACCACCACGTTACTGTCCATTAACTTCGCTTTATTTGCTGGCTGTCCTTCCAGGAACACACTCACCAGCAGTGCCACCCAGGCCAGTTGTCCGGGTGAGACAGCAAGTGAGACAACCTCTGCTCACAGCGCCTGATTTCTCTGCGCAGGGGAGGGAGGTTCCTGCCTATCTGCAATCTCCATTATCGGTAACAAAGAACTACAAATACAAATGCAGAACAGCACGCCGAGGGAAGAGGAAGAAGCCCTCTGGGGTGCTTTTAAGAAAGATAACTCCTTACTTGCATATAACAGAAACAATTCCCAACACTTCTGGCTAAGTGACCTAGCAATACAGATAAGAACGGAGATAATATGTGATGTTCAAACACAAGGATGGCATTTCCCATAACTGCACAGAAATATGGGACACTTTCCCTCATTTTACTGTATGTAATTGATATGAGGCCAGGAGCTGCTGGCAGATTAAATTTTACAACCCATGACACACCAAGGCCTTGACTCAAAAATTACTTGCACTTGGCTCTAATTATTCACATTCCACCAGTTCAGATGTTAGGGATATGTGCCATTTATTCCAAAGGAACATCATTCGCAGGCCCACAGTAGAAAGAACGAGGGGCTGAACCACTGCAGGGATGCGCAGCCAGCAATGCTGGAGAGCATGAGGTACCAGGAAAAGAGTGAAGGAGCAAGAACCTGATGTGGGGAAAACAATCAGGGTGATAAAGTCTGCTACAGTGCATGTAGCCCCACACCAGCAGCACTCAGGTTTCTTGCTTTGGGGCTTGTTTTTGGCTGCGGGCAGGAGCTGGTGTCCCTGTGAGACCCCATCAGCCCAGCCGCTGGGGGAGCAGAGCTGCTGGGTGCGGGGTGAGAACGTGCAAACCCCACACCTCTGCGGTGTCTTTGGTGGCAGGGGGCCAATTCACATCAGCTGATGCCAGCCGGCCCCAGTGCTTATGGCACCCATCGACACCTCTCCTCTCAGGAGGGCAGCGTGGTGACAGCTCCAGTCTGCTACCGGTGGACAGAGAAGGAAGTAGATTAATAATGGAGAGGCTCCTGGGTGCTTGCAGTCTCACTCAGGAGTGAGGACGGAGGTTTGAACAAAGAACAACCGTGCCAAAACACCCGTATGGTCAACGAGTTTCCAGACAAGCACCCACTGAAATTTGGAACAAACGCCCACAAAAGCTGGCCTAGCAGAATCTAGCTTTCAGTAGGGAACTGATCCAAAAGCCACCAAGCTCCCCCCCGAACGCTGTCACTGCATTCCCCCTGAGCCTGGGCAGCAGCCTCCCCGAGCCCTGTCGTACCCGTGTGTTAAGCCCTGCTGCGGGCCATATTGGAAGTAATTCACAGCGTGGTTCAGCTGGCTGGGCTCCTTGTTGTGTAAAAACACCAAATGGATGAGGCTGACTCTTTTTCTAATGAAATTCAAAAAAAGAAACTATAATTATGCTAGGAGAACATTCATTTGCTTGTTAAGTGAAATTTGAAGGGGAAACTTTAATGATGTTGGGAAGAAAATCAGATTCTCTTGTTAAACTAAATTCCAAGAGAACTCCACGCATATGCTGGACAGCACATTAAGCATCAAAGACTCATCAGTGATTCATAGAAGGCTTTTTTTTTTTTTCTCAGTGACATGAATTATTTTCATGGAAAAAGATATGAAGATATCTGAGATGAAGACGAGGGGTGAATTTCTTTATTTTCATTTCTGTCCTTGGGAAGCATAGTGTATAAATAAACCTTAAGTTTAAAGGCCATTTAAAAAATCCCACAACTTCATATTTACTTTTCATTCTGTTAACACAGAAAAATAAGTTCTAATCCCTCAAATTCCGCTTGGAATTGTAAATAGGTTGATCTGTTTTCAACTCAGCTAAGGGAAAATGAATATATAGTGCAAGTCAGTCTAGAGGTTTCCTTATTAACTCCTTTGACTCTTTGCCTGCAGACCCGATCCCGTTCCTGCCCCGTACCATGCCCCATGTCAGATCTGGGAGGAATCGCTGCCAGCGGCCTGACGCTGGCCAGGCTGCCCGCGGCTCTGCTAATCACCTCCTGACTCGCAGGTACTAATCATCTATGCGTGCGAATTCAGCTAAAATCAACACCAGCGGAATAATAATATTGTTGTTACTAATAATCCTCTTTCTGAGGAAGGATCTTGAAATGTTAATTAGGCGTGACATTAATAAATTAAGCCTGACTTCCCACCAGCATTAAAGTATTTACTTAACATTATAGCACAAATAGGTACACTGAGGCAAGGAGAACTAATCTACTTTCATTTACACACTCCTAATTCCAGAATAACTCCTTTGCAGTTACTAATTTGCTTTGGAAAAGTACACAGGAAGCATACACCAGATTTTGAAGTCATTAATCTAATTCTGAAGTTAAGTGAACATGAGCAAAATGTCTTTTCGTGGTGGGATTTTGCACGAGGAAGGCACAGAGCAGAGTAGGGGCAGCAGGATTAAAGCCTTGCCTTTTCATTTCCTTCACTGAGCGTTCCCGAGCGATTCACCCACCTCTCGGTGCCTCTGGTTCCCCTCCTGCCCTTCTCCTCCCAGGTGCTCGCGAGCTGCTCTGCTCCATGCCTGCCATCGCTCGGCAAAGCTGAGCTTTGATCTCGGAGGTGGGCGCTCACAATTACTGCAACACAAACAATAACTTGAAGTTGTTAATGAAGGATACAATTAAAGGCAGCCGAGCATATATTCCTGGAAACGTGCTCATAAATTCCCTTGGCCCGACCTGCTCGGAGGCTTGGGAAGGGTGCTCCTCCTTGGCCACCCCAATAACCCAGCTTTGGTCCCGCTGCCGCCAGGCTCAGCAATACCAAATATCCACAGCTAATTCACCAACTGACATTTAAGGAACAGTAGAGCAGAAACATGACAAGCGAGATTCAAATACAAAGGTGTTTAATGTTATAATATATCAGAGGTGTCTCGTGGCTTTAATTGTGGATACTGCAGTTGTGCTGCTATCCATCAATCATCAAATGTCGTCCTCCCCCCTTTCTCTGTCATCTATCACCGTGGGTTTCCAACTATCTATCAGCTCACGTTCCCCAGGAAAGTCCATCATGCTGCTGTTCAAGGGCTGAGCCATATGGGAGGAGGTGCAGCATGAGCTCCCAGGTGGACAGAGAAACCCCAAAGCATCGCTCCAACGCTCCCCTTGCCTTAAGTGCGTGGCCATCTCTGGAGGGTGATTTTGCTCTAACAGCCTTATTCTTCCCCTCCCCAGTCACCATCCCTCCTCCCACCCATGAGTTATTAGATGACATAACATTCACTTTGGCGAAATATATTATTCAAACGGAGTGGCTTAAAATTGAAATGCTTACATGGTCATGAACCCAGGCTGCAGTTAAAAATAAATCCCTTTATCTGTGCTGCATTCTCAGGCCTGCATTTTCCATGAAAAGTCCTTTAAAATACTCCGGACTCTGAGCCTGAACAAGATCAAATGTGACTTTTTAAAAATAGGATGCCTGGTCCTCTCTGCTTTCCTCCTTGGGCCGACAATGGGAGATAAATTTGCTCCGCAGGAACCTTTTGTGGGCCGTGCTGCTGAGGCAATTTGCAGTTTGCTGTGGAAAAGGCATCTTACGCTACATTTATCACCCCCTGCCGCTGGCTACAATTCAACCCACTTGGAGCCACTGAGCAGAGGTGCCGAGCAGAGCTCCTGCGTTATTATTCTACATAATAATGGGTGTTCAGGGAAGCAGGAGACAAATATAGAGTATATTCCAGAAAGGCTCAGCTGGGGAACGGAGCTAACGGGGCCGAGGGGTGGGCAGCAGGAGGGAAGGCATGAGGGAGGAGGGTTGGTGCAGAGCCCGGATAACCTTGGTCATCCAACGAGGCCTCTCTCTCGTGACGTCTGGGAAATGCTTCTGCCTCACCACGTGGTGCTCGATGGCTCTGCCCTACCTCTACCCTCTGCCTGCACCTACTTGGGGTGCCAAAGCCTCTCGTGAGCCATATGGGCTTGCAGGGTGACGCTGACTTCAAAGCACCACTGTTGAGGGTATTTCTGGGCAGGAAGGAAGTCAAGCACAAATGGCATGGGTCTGGGAAAGAATGAACTTGCCAGCACAGTATTTATGATTCTGTTATTTCATCTGTGATGATCCCTGGGTATTCACTGTGTGTTATTTCTAGGGGATCCAGGATGTGCCCTTGGACAATCCTCATCTCACATGGGGTGACAGCTCAGCCAGATGCCACGGGGATGGCCATAAAGCAAGGACTCGAACAGGAGATAACGGAACAACCTGCCACATTCCAGGTCTAAGCACTGAGAAGTTCATTAAGCAGCCTACAGCCACACTGTAAGTTAGCAAGGAATCCAGTTTTGATACTTTAACCCTTGAATTCAGCCTTCTCCTCCCATATAAATATGGATCTATTTCCCTACCACAAAACTAAAATGATACACCTAACATATCATATAAAGACAGCAAAAAAAAGCTACATAACTATGTTGTAAGCAGATAGTAGATGATCAGAAGACAATACTGTATTTTTATACAGTCACTTTTTAAGGTTCAAATTCAAAAGAGGGATAACTTTTCACTAAACAGAGCTCACAGGCAAATATGCCTTTATCTTGCCGTCCTATGCACTTGCAACCCTGAGCGTTGTTGAAAATCTTTGGTGAGTGTTTTGGGTAGCAAATGCCTGGTGAGGAGACATTGTGAGCATGTTAATTGTAGGAATTTTTCTCATGTGTCTGAAAAGAATGACATTCCTCTCATGCTTCAGTATTCCACATCTGTGAGGATTTTATTTTTAAAACAGAAGAATGAAACACAACGTCCTGTCTGAAGATGTACGGTTTGATCCTTCGTTTGCTTTGTCTTTGGTCCCTGCCAGCGTCCCTGTTTGACTCCTGTCATTACCATCCCTTTGCACAGGTACCCCCTGCCCCCACTGCTAGCTCTCACAGCTAAGCTGATACTAATTTTCCTTTTCCAGAGTAAGATGATTAATCAGATCTTTGAAAGAAAACTTTCAGCTGGATATTTGTATGCAGTCCCTAGACAGAAATGCAGATTTAAGGAGAGAGCCATATGCAAGCATGAAGGGAGCAGATGTTGTACAATCAAGGGTAATTTAAAAGAGAGGGGGAAGGTGATAGAAGGACAAAATGAATCCAAAGTTGAGAATTTCTTTGTTGTTGCCACAAGCACAAAAATGATGTTCTACTTTGCACCTTCGAGTCCCATGCTGAAAACACTGGTTGTCTTTCGGGTCACTGCCACCAAATGCCACTTCTCTCTCCCCAGATGCTGCAATTTCAGAGCTGTGCTCTTGGTTCTTGTACTGAACAGAGAATTCATCTTACACATCTTTCCTTTCATCCTCCAGCCTCTTTGGGAGATGGAGAATTCCCTGCTTTTGAGTCATGACTTTGCACTAAACTCCTGGCAAATACGATGCAAAGCAATCACGTCACCGTGTCTAGCAGCAGAGACAAATAGGAGCCTGCCTTGCCGTACTCTGTCATCAGTGGATTTAATCCCCATATTTGTTTTGTCCTCCCCTCTGAAAAGTATGAGCATAGCCAGTAATGTCCATGTCTTACGGAGGAGCGTGCAGGGATGCTGGTGTGCTCCAGTTTCGTGCAGGAGCCATCATTCCACCAACAGCACCCATTGGAGATGCTTTCCTGCAGCTGCAGTGTTCAACGTGGCTGAGAAGAAAAAGAAATAAAATAAAGGGAGGACCAGACCTTGTGAAATCCAGAAAGGATGAGCTCTGCAGGTCAGGACGAGGTAGGGGCAGAGTTTTGTGTTGGTTCCAGATCCAAAAAGCTAAAGCAGCTGCCAGGACTTTTCTCCCGACTCTACTTGTAGTGCTGTCAGCCTTTTATATCCATGGAGATCAAGTTTTGCTTTTCTTCCTTCCCTGAAAAGAGACTGAAAAAAGGAAAATAAAAGTGGTGGGTTTTTTTTGTAATTCAGTGCGATACTAATCAATTGTGACAGGATCTGGAGAATATTTTCACGGTGCCAATTATTTAAAGGGCAAAGATGCCATAGTACCATTAAAGTAATAGCGCAGACAGCTCTCTAGGACATTGTGGAACAATGTACTAAATGTTGTTCAACTTGTTCAATGAAATAAAGTATTGGATCATTAACCTTACCAATGTCAATGTGTTGTCACTATCAAATTCAACTAAATGAGTGTCCAAGGTAATAGTTAGAAGCACACTTCCCACCAAGGAATGCATTAATACATTATTGGCTGCTAATAAAGAGAAACTGTAATGCAGTGTGAGGAAGTTGGAGAAGAGCTATAAATGTGCACTAAAGAGAGGGTCAAGTGGGATGGGACCGAAACATACAGGTGTGCACGGGTGTGCAAGATTTATGCCCTCACACACGCACATTTACAATCCATGGTGTGACTCAGCAGGAAATTTATGAAAGCAAACTCCGAAGTTGTAAACATGTATTATGGGAGCCAATGTCTGCAAACCTCCTTTGGAGCAGGATTTGGAGCACATAAATATCTTAGACAATTTGCTTGTGAGACGTCCCGAAAAGAGTCACATTGTTAGTCTCTGTCAGCAGGGCTGGTGGGGGGAGTTCTGTTCTGTTCTGTTTTGCTTCTCAAAGCAAAGAGGAGAGGAAAGGCTGCACTCTTCAGGTGTGTCCCAGGTGAGGCATCGGGGAGCGGGTACATTGCACTGCAAAGGCACCGATCCAGGATCGCTGCTGCTCAAAAACCTCTTGCAGAGGCAGGTGTGACAAGGTGAAAAACATTAGCGAGTGAAATGAACATTGTTCCAAAGGAAAATGTTGGCACAAAGATAAAAAGGATCAAAAAGCTTGGCCACTGTAACATTTCAGTTGGAACTGCATTCTCAGATAAAGCGAGCAGAAAAGGCAGCCTTTTTCCTTCTTGGTCACTCATGGCAGCAGGATACCGCTAGGAGTAGCCCACGGTTGCCAGTGCAAATGGAGTCCTTCGATGTTTGCAGTCCTATTTCCACTTTATAATGAAATGGAAGACAGAAAATACAGATTTAAGTTATGCAGAGGTGGAAAAACTACCAGGATACTGGGCACCACTGGCGTTATTTCTGGGTCCATTTGTATTTCAGAATTAATGACTTAAATGGGGTAATTTAAAATAGCTAATTCTTTTCACAGAGTCTGCACGAGCTCAGGTGATGTCAGACATGCTGTCACCAGGAAGGTTAAATACTCTTGGTACTTGCTAATTACCTAATCACCATTACTATCTCATATTAATTCTATCCTAAGAATGGATTTCATTATGACTAACCCAAGTTATTAAAGAATGAGCTGTAAAGAAAACCCCTGTTGTTTGCATTCATTTAAAGGAGAAGAAAAAAGCCCATAATAATAGCGTTTCTACCTAGCATTAGGCAATCCTGAAAAGCAGCAAACATTCTCCCCTCCTGGTGGTTTGCAAGCAGAGAAGCTCTGCTCTGGTGCCTGCGCTGCATTCCTGCGCTCGCAGAGCTGGAACACCCGAGCACAGCACCCAAACTGCTGCTTCCAGCTCCGTGCACCCCGGCGTGAACACGGTGCGGCTTTAGCCTTGATCATACGCCACCTCTGTCTTCTAAATTCATATGGCATTGATTAGTTCATCAGTGCCCTTGAAGATAAATCCTTGAATCCCTAGCTAGTGTTGAAGTGGGACTGAGTGGTGCTTGTGTGCTACAGTGGCTGCAGATGGAGAATTTTTATTGTTCAGGCTGCATCTTACACATTCCCTTGACAACTTTGGAGACGGCTGATGAAATCTGTAGCACTGACTCAGCTCTGTTTTCACCATGGCCATAAGAGGACGCATCAGTACCTTCTGTGGGCACCAAGCAGCAGAGGAGGTGCGCTTTGCTGAAGACCTGATGGTTCGTGGAACCAAGGCTTGGGATTTTCACCTGTTAGGGAGTTAGCAGGAACACTTCCGAGGCAGGTAGGTTTGATGGTTGTTTTTAGCGCTGTGCTATTAATCCTTACATTTGACTCAAAGTGTGCATTAGGCGATGGCAGCTACATAGTTGCTACCTTTTGAAATGCTAATTGTCAAACCAAAGTTTAGAAAGACTATTTCAAAGCAAAGTTGCCATTATTTGTAGGCTGTGCTCTAAATGCAAGAGCTCAATTATCTAGAGTGTCAAACTTCTGACACCTTTGCTGATCCATAAAAACAAGGGAGATTAAAGACTTTTCTGGAGTAGAATCTCATTTGTATGCTCAGAGCTATTTACTGTACTATATTTTGTGGGCAAGCCCAAAGCCTGCTGAGTGGTCAGGACAAGATATTTATGGTTACTTGTAACACCTTACCAGGGGGATAGCATTCAGCTTGTAGACACGCTTTCATCGTCTTCATGGATTTTTCTGAGCCAGGAATCCATGCTTTTAAGATATAGAGGAGAGCACTGAAGATTCTTTCAGGCTTTTGACTGTCTTTTTAGAGACAACAAAGGATTTCCTTTATTGTTCCTTTGACTTTCTCTGCTATTAGTGCACGGTAAAGAGCATTAGTTCCTCAGAGGGAAAGGCGCTATGATTTATGCAAAAGATGAAAAGATAGTGTGAAAATGCACTTTTGGTAGGAATTTGCATTTGCAGTTCAACAGTCTTCTGGAAAGCCATGTCTGTTGTATCATGGTCAAAGCTATGGTATTCTTAGCTCTTCGGTTTTGACTCTTGCCCTAAAATTTCAGCCGAGTAGGAGCCAGCTGAATTATAAGCTTTGGCTCAACTTAATTTTACTCAGAAATACTTTAAAAGAAGAGCA
This sequence comes from Anser brachyrhynchus, assembly GCF_964034855.1. Classification (NCBI taxonomy): domain Eukaryota; kingdom Metazoa; phylum Chordata; class Aves; order Anseriformes; family Anatidae; genus Anser; species Anser brachyrhynchus. The sequence goes on along the minus strand of NC_137720.1, from coordinate 1,748,531 downwards.
TAGTATGATGTCCTAATACGAAAGAATGTGACAGGCTATGTTCTGGGTCATTTCGGAGATGAAACACTACATTTTTGTCACATTGAGGGTATCACATTACACTCTGCAGCATGTAAAAATTTAAAAGCAATTAAAGGTCATGAGCCACATCAGTGATCACATTGCTCACGCTTCAGTTCATCCAGAGCTCGTATATTGTATTTTTGCTGGGTGGTGCACGGGACATAATTTTTCAGAATGGTCTGTTTCAGTTTTTTGGCGTTCCTCTACTGACAAGAGGGTTCCACTTATCACAAGGATCCCTTCTGAACATATGGCCTTCTGCGGCTCCCCTCGTAGAGACTTTACCTGGGTGGCAGAGCATCTTCTCCTCTCACCCTCAGAGAACCACAGACCCCTGATGATCACGGATTCCTGCACTATGACATGCTACTGACCTATCTGGGGCTGAGGCAGACTTCATTGCTATTTCCAAGGACATGGAGAAGTCAACACCGGTGTAACCAGACGGCAGCTTGACAGTTTATATACGCCCGAGTCAGGTAACAGACCCCCTTCATCATTCCAGCTGCGGTTGCAGAAGAACCACAGAATAAACGTGACTTCCAGGAAAAGTGCTGAAGGAGGTGAACAACACACAAAGTGCATCCGTCATGAGCCAGAGATACCCAGGCACCATTCACCAGCTCCACTGAACATACCACTCGCGATGTGCCCCACTACTCCATCAATGGCAGCAGAAGCTTAATGGGTAGCAGCAGAGCAGTTAAGTGTCAGGATTATTAATTAACGGGTTAACATGCCCTGCTGAACTCTTGTCTCCACTGTTAAGAGGGTTGTAGGTGCCAGGATTTGATTATCTGATTAACTATATGCCAGCATGTCCAGTTACAGTATTTTTTCATCAGCTGGGTTACCCCTTGATACAACAAATTTCACCCCTTTCCCAAGGCAGCAATGTGGGACCCAGCTCTCTAGCCAAACCCAGCACAAATCCATCCCTTTCAGATGAAACAGAAAAGTTCAAATACAAGCCCAAAAAGATAACTTTGTTGATTCTCTTGGCTCAGTAGTTCTCCAGCTGAATAAAGATTCAGCTACATCTTTATTGGCCTTTATCATCAAGAGTTCTTTTCTTAATGGTGTCCTTAAGATGGTTTTATCTGACTTGAAAAAAGACCGAAGGCCTCTTTCTCCATCTCTTTTCAGAATCCCTCCTCTGAAGCTCCCAAACAAGGCCAAATGTCAGCACAGCTTTCAGCTCTAACTAATGGTGCTGCAGCCAGCATTTCCTTTGCTTCCCCGGTTCCTGACACCCCGACCTACAAGGTGCAGAGCCCTGCCCAGGATCGAGCTGCTCCAGAGAGCAGCGGGGATTTCATCCTGCTGGGAGGAAAACCTGCTCCTGTGCGTCCCAGCAAGATTCACACCAAGTCACCCCCGCTTTCGGTCACACGCCGAAGCGAGGAAGGAAAGAACAGGCGTAAGCTGCACTTAAAATTTAGAGGTTTCGAAAGAAATCCTAACAAGTTCAGGGGAAGCTTGGGAACTCCAAATGTAACTAACAGCTGCCATTTTCAATGAAAGCTTAAAGTTTTCATCAAGTTGCACACAGGATTAGAAAATTGTCTCCATTTCAGTTTTAACATGCATAAGCTGAGCTGATAGGTAACGCTGAGCAGCTTTGAGGTTGCCAAGGAATGCTAGAAAATCAGTTTCATACGAGTTAAAGATTGAGCCTTTAGCATATATAATTTTATAAAGAAATATGCTAACGCTCTTCTGCAGCCAAGGCGGCAGAAGGACATCAAATGTGGATGCACAATAGGCACTGGACTGCCAAGTTTAACGCATCTAAAATGAGCAACCTGCTTCAAAGATCCAATCAAGCCTTTGAATGCCCCCTCAAAATGCCATGGAGATGCTCCTCGTTCAGCACAAGGTGGTCCAAGCCGAGCAGGGTTTGGCAGGTCTGTGCTAGAGAACAGGAAGGCTGCGACTGCTTCGTGGTTTGGAGTCATTCCACCTTGGATACCTCCAGCAAGAAGCATGAGTTTCACATTAAAGTACAGCCCTTCACGTGGATTAAATAACCCTCTCCCTCTGGGCACGACACAGAGGAAGGAGCTGGAGTCTCTGGTTTTAGCACCTATTGCCTTAACGAATTCAGCCTGGGATACAGCTGCAGTCCGTAGTCATTGCTGTGTTCCAGTACATTTAACACCTCCTAAACATGGATAAATGGAAAACCACATATACCACTGCATTTTGCAAGTGAAATGTTTTTATGGTTTTATTTTTTTAAAGCTGTGATAGATAAACTGCACAGTCCAAAAGAGAACTGATCTGTGCAAAAAAGCTCTCAGCATTCACATGTTCATTTGCCCCATTTATTACATCCCCTGGCACCTAACCTAGGAGCTGGGATGAGTTGCAGCTGTGCCTCTTGGATGATATTATTATTTGGGATGCCATGATAATGTGACCTCTGGCTGGTGAAAGAATATCTAAATAAACAGTTTTGGGGGAAAAAAACGTGATCACAGTCTGAGATTTTTGTTCCAAACCATTGCCTCTCTGCTGGTGATGCAAAATACCACTGGAGAACTGAGTGTCTGCTTCTGTATGCAGCTATTCAATGTGTCTTTTTCCATTTCTAAAACTCACCACGCTATTCTACCTCCGTTGTTTTAAAGGAATATTTATTTTCATGTATAACTTAGCAAAGGTTATTGTTTGGGGATGCGCAGTAAACCTTAAGATCCTATGGGGAAAAGCAATTGTGGCTTTGTTCTCCTGCTGTGGGCTCTGCTGGTTATGCAGTACCTGAGGACAAAAGCCCCAGGTGCCCCTGCACGGCACTGCTGACTGCCTGGTCTGGCACGAGGGCCGTGAGAGGTCAACAACAGACTTCAGTGGGTAAAACCAAGTGAGAATGGGAGAAGCTGGCTCCGCCACCCCACGTGCCGTCTCCTCCAGCCTCGTGGAGCTCTGCAGCTCCTCACCATCTCCTCTGCAAAGTGGAGCCTCTTCAAGAGCCTCCCACTTAAGATAGTGTTAGATGAATGCTATAACAAAAGCCATAATAAAACAGCATGGAAAATCAGGGGACAAAGGAACAAAACATTTTGAAATAGAAATTAAGCTGGTGGCAGAAAGGAGTCTAAGGAGCTGTTCAGATGCTTTAAGATCTAATCCATCAGCTTTTTTCTTGCCGGTTTAATTTTTTTTTTTTTACAGGGCAATTTCATAAAAATAGATTTGGCGCTTCGACGTTACAATAAGTGCCCTGAGGAAAAGAAGATAAAGGGCAATAACATAACTAATGGAAATAAACTTAACAGCATTAACTGGTCAGGAGCACAGAAGAAACCACCAGTTGGTGGGTGGAAGAGATACAATCTTTTATTATTACTTTTTTTTTTCTTCCTAGCATACTGCATCAGTGTATAAAATTCAGATGTAAGGACGCAGGTTTCCAGGGTACAGATAAGAAAGTCAAAATGACTCATTCAAGAACAGAGACAGGTTAGCAAAGATGTATGCTGCAACGCCCGTGATTTACTTCTCATGCTAAATAAAGCACTGGGTGTTGCTGCTGTTTGGATTGGTATCTGTTACTTTTCATAGATTATGTCTATGCACATCCATGCTGCGAGAAGGCAGACCAAAGAACAAAAGCAACTTCTTCAGCAAGAGAAAAACATCTTTGGATGTATTGGGTTACAACAACAACTTTGGATGTATTGGGTTACATTTACAGATTTATATGGGGCATCTTCAGTGACTTCAGGGCATTTTCACCTACTAACTCAAAATTTTCTTTTTGCTTTCCAGCAGCCCCAATATCCTATTCAGCTGAAGTACAGCAGAGAGGATACACTGAGGATACCCAACAGGAAGAGAAAAGGGAAAGCCTAGAGGGGTTCAGACACCTGTGGTCATTTCATGAGACAGGAATTTGTGTCCCTTGTCCCTTTTCCCATAAAGCAGCCATCCTTTACTTGCCCATGTTGTCAAATTCACACTGGGAAATAAAGTGTGTTAATTTTCAACAGCCCAGACACTGTTACTGTTCATTAGGAGGTATGTAGTGCTTTGGCTATCCAAAGTGCTGCACTAGTATGAAGTGATTAATCTTTGCAGTGCTTTCCCTGTGATGAATTAGGAGGTCACTATCTTGCAGAGGGTCAGAGGGAGATGAAATGGGACACGGAAGAGTGCGATTTCCAAGCCTGCCACACTTTTGACTTCCATTAGGAATCAGAAAATCATATGGGATATTGTAACAACTGGGGTCCATGATGGCCTTGTCAGTCTGTCAGTCATCTGTGCTTCTGTCCATCTGCCTATCCTTTCTCTCCTCTCCCCAAGTGCTGGTTAAGCTATTCAACCAGAAAAGGAGTCCAAAGGGTGGGAAGAAGGGAAAAATATCCACTTTATCAAAATGATAGATTTGATATAAAACTCTGACTTAAACATTCAACTTGCTCTGTTTTAACAGGGTTGTCAGCAGTGGACGGTGAGTTTAACTTATGAAAATCAACAAAAATGCTTTCTTGTTGCTTCACACATCATGATGAACAATAACCTGACAGGAGAAACAAGCCCTGATTAAGAAAGGATTGCTTTTTGAGGCACGGCAGTAATGAAGTATGAAGGAAATTGAAGACTTGCTGCTCACAGATATTAGCACAAACCCAGCTGTCTTGGAATTATTTTTTTAACCACAATAGATAATTCTTGAATGATGTGCCTAAGAGATGAATCCTGCAACTAAAGGAAGCCATCTATTAAATTAACAAGTATATTTTCAATTCCTTCAAAACAGAATGTAATTTAATCAGATCTTCAAAGCCAGAACAGAAATGTTAAATGTCTTTCAGAAGTGATTTCTGCAGAGGTGATCCTGGCGAAGGTGATTTGACTAAAGCATTTGCTGTAGCTCAGAACCTGTGCTACAAACTGAAGAGCAAATTCTGACATTCACGGTCACTTTTGTTCTCACCCACTCAAGCAGGCTACGAAGGAAGTTCACCCCGTGCTGGGGCACAGGCACGAGGCTGATGCAGCACACACGTCCTGGCTGAGCTCACAAAAGTTCAGCCTGGAGCGCACGCCTGTCCTGTGGCTACTCGGATTTAGGCAGAGCCGCCTACGCCTGCGGTTTCCCCACAAGCCGTCTCCTGAAGTTCCCAGTCGGCATTTTCTTAGCTGGGCAGCACTCCCCTGGAGCTCATGTCAGCCTCCTGCAGAGCATTTTGCCCTCCCAGTGCTGCTGGAGTGGCAACTGGCTTACCCAGCACCAAGTCCTTCACAGACAGGCCATTAAGAGGCCCTGTTTTCCCCCTCATTTGCAGCGAAGGGACCCGGGGCCGTCTGTGGGCGCTGCTGACGCTGCCCCAGGCCCTGGGCCCGGCCGCTGGTGTGAGGGGCGGCCTGGTGGCTGCTACCGCGTGGCTGGGACGTGCACACGCGTGTGACAGGGACATGGGGACAGGGACGCTTGGGACATGGCTTCGTCCTGCAGCGGGTATCCTCCCACTCGGCCCCACACTTGGGCTGCTGAACTCAGCCGTGGCATGCCCTTGTGTGGCGTCCTCTAAACTCAAGTGGAGCCTGTCACAGCCTGTCATCACAAGTAATTATTCAAGGATGCCTGAGGCGATACCGATGGATTTAAATACAGAACAGCAGGCCAGGTTAGAGTCTGCGTAACTTAGTTTGTCATTTCCTTCAGCCTTCTCTTTAAAAATGGATTTTGGGGCTCAGGAGAGTTCCCAGGCTGCCTGCTCAAGAACCTGACGCTTGGCTACACCCAGGCTGAGGTCAGCAGAGGCTCCTGCACCGCTTTCCCTTCCCCACATCAGAAATCCACACGTGAACGATACCTCCCCTTGCTGGGATGGATGGGGAATCCCTTCCCATGTTGCTGCTACCAGCACCACACTGGGAGGCATTTCCCCTCCCCTCCCAAATGCTGCCTGTGGGACAGAGAGGATAAGAAATCCTGTAAAATCTACTAAAACTCCCCAGAAGCTGTCTAATTGCTTTTCTTCCGTGGCGGATGGCTACCCCCTAACCAGTAGGAGGGTAGGCGGGAGAGATCTGAGCTGGAGGATTGCGTAAAACTACTTGGAACTGAAGGGAATTAATAAGAAACTACTTCCTGATTAGCAGGATGATCATGTCATTCTGCAGGTAATTCCCCGGCTTTGCAGGCGGCTGGCCTGGAATCCCATTCCAGGAAAAACAGCAGCAGCACCACAAAGCCCTCCCCAGCCACGGAGCTTGTCCCTCCTCCCTCTCCCCCCTCTTCTCGATAGGCCCCGACTACAACTTCAGTCACTAGCTCGCAAATTAGTCCTGGATGCGATCTGCAGCAATGCTTATTTAGGCCTGCAGGCAATTCCCTCACCTTTTAAATGTTACTGGGGAGTGCTTAGAATTCTTTTTTTTTTTTTTCTTTTTTGAACAACAACAACAATTTCAGTTAATTTAATTATAGCTGGGATTTAATGTTTAAGAGCTATCAGTTTAATAAGTATCAGGGATCCGTATCTTTGTTATCAGCATCTTTGCGAACCGCTGAGCAATGCCTGCACCACGCAGGGGCTGCAGAGGTGGAGCTGAGACAGCTCCCTGCCGCTGCCAGCCCACGTTCCTCCACCTCGGGCCGGTTCCTGCACCCCTTGGGGTGGCTCTGCCCCGTGGCACGCGGACGCTTGCACCCACCTGCTCCTACGCTCACACTAACCACAAGTCTCTAACGGCCAGCCAAAACCAATGATAATTTATTTTATTTTGAGTTACCGGTGCCTCAGACTCCCATGGCTGACTGCTGCCGAGCTAAGCCTTTTTTTTTTTCCTAGGCAGAAGTGGGTCTGATTCTCATTTACACCGAGGTTGTGAAGGTACTACTCTTTATTGGCCAAAGCAGTTTGGAAATGATTTTCAACCCCTTTCAGGGATAAGTCTAAGCTCTGCTATGACTACATAGCCTCCCCAACCCCAAAACACAGGTGCACCTACTCTTACATGCTGGTCGAAGCACTTTACTCCCGCTTTGTCAAGGTGTAAATCACTGCACAGGGTGCAAGGCAGAACTGAGCTCAGCTCGGAGTCTAGAAAGGGCCACAGTGCAGAAATGGCTCCTCTGAGAATAACAAATTATCATCTTATCTCCACTGATGCTGCATTTTATTGCTTCTTAATATTTTTTCTGGGCTGTCCACAGCCTTTTATCATCTCTCCTGCACTTGATTGCAGCTTTATGGCCTGCTGTTCCCTCCCCATTTCTTCCCCTCCCTCTCTTGCCAGTCTCTATTCCTCTTGCCCAAACAACGGCTTTTCGCAGCCACCTCATCTAGCCTAGCCGCTGATATTCCTCAAGGTTCAGTTGCTTTTTCCATTGTTATTTGCAATTTATCTGATTCCCAAACCTGACATTATTCTTCGCTGTGATATACAGTTGCCTGGCTATTGCTAACCATGTGCAAGCATATTATTCTGCATTGACAAATTTTATTTATTTAGCTGCCTTCCCAAGTTTAGAGCAGCATTCACTAAATTACAGATTTTGATGTCTGCAAATCATAACCCCATCACACAGATAAGACAGAATTCATTACCGCAAGCCCTGCCATTGCATGGAAGAATTTAGGTCAAACTGTTTTGTCCTTGGACAGCATCCCTGGATATCAAATTCAGTGCATCCTTCTTTTACACAAGTTCTCTCTGGACCCAGAAGAACCAGCGACACCCCTCAGTTTATACTGGAAACCTTCAGATCCACCACCTTGGCTTATCAGGAGCAAACTTTGGCCTGAACTGAACATAAGGTAAAGGGTTGCTCTGCAGCTGGGCAGCTGCCAGCCTGTCTACAGGAGCCTGTCAGACAGCTGGAGCACAAGAGCACGTACCTAGAAGGGGACCTTAACGACTGGCCCAGCCATCGGGCACCTTCTTCACATCGTTAACAAGGAAAAAAAACTCAGCAGCAAACCTGGGGACTTGCAGGAATTGATCGATCACATAACCAAATGGGATAACCTTCCTTCCTGCCCCCTGCTCCGGGGAAACAGCCCTGGCAGGTGGACTTTCTTCCAACAGCTCCTACGAATTGCCAGCTAACAGATATTTTTCTTTCCGTCCATACTTTTCTTTAAAATGTCTGTTAAGTCAAACAACAAGCCTATCCCCTGGCAATACTATCACAGCTTTCATCTTTTGATTTGTAGAGGGGAGGACTGCAGTGCAGAGACAATTAGTGAATACAGGTCACAGACAGTCGCTGAGGACACAGCGGCAGCATTACCAGTAAACAGAAATGCTGTAGCATTATGGCCAGGATTGAGACCCTGGATTCGTAAGAGGCTTAAAAGGAACAAAAATGGAAACTTAAGGGTTTGGAGTCATCCTACCACACTTCAAGCACTTAACTGAGGTCTCCAAGTTAGAAATCCCGTGGCTAATAGCTGTTCAAAGGCATCTCAGGAAGCTCTTTGGCTGCAGATGGGCTGCATTACCTTCTGGAAGGTCTCGCTGGCTCTTTCTCGTGCAGCTCTGCTCCCAGCTCAGCTGCCTCAAGTAAGTGAAGCCTCTGACAAAGCACAAAAAGCCGCAGCAGGACGCTTACAGGAGGCCACCCACCCCACAGCTCCAGCCTCTTCCTATCACAAATTCACAGGTGTGGCACAATCTCCAAGGGACAAACGTGCCCAGCACCCCGTCCCGAGGGCGCAGGGCTCCGGGGGGCTGCGCCTGGCACCTCGGCCCCGCAGCCCCTGCCTCCTTTCCCTGCTTCTGCCCCTGCCCCATGCCCGCAGCTCCAGGGGGAGGCCGCCTCCTGCTGCACTGCCTGCGGGGACACATGGGTCCGGATCTTCTGCGCATCAAAGCCCTAATCGGGTAATGACTTGATGGATGGCAGGAGTAGACTCGGGGGATTTCGCTTTATGCAGAGCTCCCAGATACCAATCAGCAACAATAGTTTTTATATAGACAAAAGAGACAGAGAGGAATATCTCTGAGGGTAATGTCTCCTGATAAGTGGCAAAGCAATATCCCTCCCCTTGGCGTTCTTCAGACACAAACTAAGGCAAGTTTGGACAAAACCAGCTCCCATTGATCGACTCTATGATAGGTTTGCTGGATTATTGACAAAGTGCTCTGTAATCATTCCCCTGTAACAAGAAAGGAAACAAGACAGGCCTGAGGAATGAGGAACAGATCAGATGTTTGTCACATATTAAAGACCCAATCACCAGAGTTGCACGCCCGATTAAAAGCAATAACGGGAACCAGACAAGCTCCATGCTGCAGCTCCCATCAGCTTGCACTCACGCAGGGACCATGGCAATTCCCATCACGAAGATGTGATGGGGTTTTGGCTCTGCTACAGGCTCCTGAAGCTCCCAGGAAGGCGAGGCCGGGTTTGCTTAGGAGCCTTCCAGCAGCAGACCTGCATCGACCAAGCACTGACGCCTGTTAGAGGGAGTTTTGTTCCCTGTACCATGGGACTACCAGGCAGGAAGGTAAAAGATGTTCGCTTTCCAAGACGACCAGAGGCTGTGCACCCTCACATTACTTAACCCAAACTATTAATCCTGCAAAGATATGGGTTTAAGTGTGACAGTACAGCCTCCAGATCAGAAGGCTTGAAGAGAAGGCACTGTAAGCTTGCATTTCCCTATAGCATATTGTGTCACTATACCCACGATAACATGCTCAAATGCATAAACTACGTATGTTAGAGAAGACAGCAGAATAGAGATCAGGACTATGCCTATGAAAACAGCAAATTGGCATTGGTTCTGCAACACCAGCTGAGCAAAGTGTTTGCTCACTGCTAAAGAACCATAAGTGCACATCTGATAGATCTTGCAAGTATATGACACTAAGACATGTCCTGGAGAAAGTCCATTAATGTGCAAGATGGGCAATCTTAATTTTATACAGACTAACAAAAAGCCATCAAATGGTAATAACTTCCACTTCCAGCTTGTGTTGTATTTGAACTGGTGACCTTGAAGAGAAAGATATTATTGATCCCTTGGGCTACTTATTAATAACAGATTTGTCGCTTCACGTCTACTGCTGCTGTGCACAGGTACTGCTAAGCAGCCCACAGATTCTGTCCCACAGAACACTGCATTGCAGCAGTGATGCAACTCCTTAATGTAGATGTAAAAGTCCTTAGCTAGAATTCAAAGAATAATGCAAATTAAGATTACCATCAAATACTATTGAGCACGAGGCAAGGAAAATAAAGTGTAATGTGGTTGCTTAGTAAAGAAAATGGCAAAAGGATTTGGTGGTAGAGCTGCAGGTTCCTTAGGCTATAGCTCAGCTTTTACTCTTTGTGACCTTCCAAAGGGAAATTTGAAGACTACAGGCTCTATTTGCAAGAACAGCTGTAAGAGAGGAGGTCATGCTCTTTCTGCGCACTTTTCACATGAAATCCCATTCCGGATTCACTAAGATGAGTCCGCGTTGTGCTAGAAGAGCCATTAGTAGGTGACAGTAAGCACAGCAGGAAATGCAAGAGAAGTGAGTTGGGCAAGAATATGGCTAATTTATCCCAGCTAAAGACCTGGCTTAAAAATTAAGTAACATGATTAACAATAAGAAATCCTCTCTATCCGTCTATAGTCATTATAGTAAGACATGCTTTTCAGTTTTGACAGGGATAAATTGAGCTAGCTCTGAAACTGCTAGGTAAGAGCATTCTGCAACCCACACAAAACCCACATAAGGACATTTTGGTGAGAGATGCAAAACAACATAAAAGCAAGACAATATACCAACTTGAGCAACTTCTTATATAACTGCTAAGACATACTATACTTTAATTTATGCACAGAACCTGGCAAAGACTTGGAACACCTTTCCTAAAGGGCACTGAGTGTTTTTATATAGCCTCCTGCATACAAGCCTTCAGTAACAACCCACTGAGAGACCTCAACTGCTGGAAACCCGCAAGCTTCTGGGTAGGACTGGGAGGGTCGGGCACTCCTGACAGCTCGGGTTGGGTGCACGTACTCAGATCTGGATGGGAATAAGGCACACGGCTGCACAAGGAAAGGGGCATCGGTTGTGAAGAGGAAGGAGTGACACGGGAACAGCCGGAGGGCTGCAAAACATCACCGATTTCCAAGAACTGCACAACCATTTTATGTACTCCAGTTTACAGAAGCAAGTGCTTGTAGCTAATTTGCATTTCTTATGACAGCTGTCTTGCAGAAAATGTACTTAAAGCAAAGCCAAGCCAACAGATACAGTCACTTCCTTCGGTTATGAACAATTTCACTTTACTACTTCATGTGGATACATTCAGAGCGAGCGAGACTTGCATGGGAATGGGAAGAAGTCTTGCTGGAGTCTCACAAGCAAGCTAATTGGTCTCTAACCTAAATCATAAAAAGACCTGTAATTATACTCCTCAGAATTAACACAGAGGGCTTCTAAAAAGGCCCATTTTTTAAAAAGTGAATTTATACTATTATAAGACCTGTCGCTTCCGAGTAATAAAAGCGGAGATGTTACGTTAAGCTGCGTGTTATCCTGTTTGTTCAGATGGTGCTTATGCCAGCTGTATACAGCAGAAAAGCAGTTTTCAATTTATTTTTATTGCCCCTCTCTAAAAGCATTCCATTACAGGAATATTACACTGCATGAAGCTTCAAACCACCATCGGCAGTTTATTTGCTTGTTTTGCTGGGGTGGAATAAACAGCTATTCGCAGGAACTCTTATTACAAGTTCACGTGCGTAACGCTGCGTTTAAGGGTCAGTGCTCACTGCCCCCTGCCTTCCCTTCCCCCAGGGCAGAGATTTCTGTCTGCAGAACCGAGGTGGGTGGAAACTTCACTTCGGGTTTCACCAGTTTTCACTATTTTCATTCTCGTGGCAGGGCGAGAAGGCACGAGGGCACCGCTGCTTCCCCGGGGGGCCTGGGGGCAGGCTGGCGCTAAGTGGAGCAAAAGTGCTGAACCAAGTGGTTAGATGATGAGATAACTGGGTTGTTATTCAACAAACCCACATCTTTCTAACATCACCGTGTCTCGTGGCCTCACTTCCAAGGTAAGCAAGGTGTGGCGTGACTTGCAAATAAAAGCAGGCATTTTAACTGATTATTTTATAACTGCTGAGCCTTAAATAAACTTCCAAACTTGGATAGGAGGTATTAAAAAAATGTGGTTTTAACCCAATTTATAAGATGTCATTGGAATACCAAACCTGTTTGAGTATGATATACCCAACTATTAAACTTGGAGCCAAAGAAAATATATAAAGAATGTTTTCTTAATGCTCATATTTGGCTTATTTTTTCAAGTTATTACATGAAGTACAGAACCAAACCTAGCACACTGTCCTGACCAAATTGGAAAGTTACACTAAAAGTAATTGCTACCCAATAAAAAATAGAAAAATATACAGCCAGGTCCTCCTTTCCAAGTCTTTAAATTCCTCCATGAACTAATCTTTTCCCTCTGGTGTTGGACTCAACAATTTGATATTTTATTGCTTTTAGGGTCAGAAATTCACTCACTATATTATCAACTCGAGGGAAAAAAAAATTGGAAGAAAAGATTTGTGTCTTCTTTGGACAGTAAAGCCAACAAATCTCTCTCCACTAGTTGGTTAGAAAATACAATTAAATGGACTGTAGTGGACTCTCCTGAAAGAAAATTGTCTGGATTGAGCTGTGAATAGCCTAAAAGCCAAATGCGTAAAATCAATCCTTCCCAGTCCCTCGGGATGTGACTGTTTGGAAAAAAGTTTGTTCTGCTTTTCCCATATGTCACGTGTGTGTGTGTGTGTGTGTGTAATTCTTAAGCCAATCAATACAAGTCCCTGAAATAAAAAATTGAAGCTATCAGAGCCTGGAACATCTCAAAGATGAGAAGCGTTTGCACAGGTTTTCTGGGCTGGCTGTCAGATCGAAGCCTCAGCCTCCTTACCCTGACAAACAGCGGCTGTGATACCGGTTACCTAAGGTGGGCTCAGCCTGCCCCGCTGCCCCGCGAGCTGTCCCCAGTGGGGACAGCCAGGTGGGGTCCTCGGGCAGGGAGCTCCACCAGGGTGATGCTTCCTGAGAAACATTCTTCTTGCGGCTCTTGGTTCGTCTGGGGCCGTGAAGTAGCACAGTTGCACAGGAGGGGGAAAAGGGCGCTGCACTAGACAGCAGAGGAGCCCTGCTGCCGTTGGTAGCCTCTGAGTTGCTCCTAGGGGCACTCAGAGCTCAGCGGGAAGCCTGGCTTCCTGCGGTACCGCCTGCAGAGCGCCCCGGGAGCTCTGCGGGATGCTGAGCATGGGGGGCTGCCTGGGAGCACCCCCACTTTGGCCGCAGGCAGGTTAGATGCCAGGAAACCAGAGCCGGGGAGATCACCTAAAGATTTTGGAGGAAAGGAGTCTTTTTGTAGATGATCTTACAAATAGTGGATATGAAGTTAGAAAAAAAAATGAGCTAATGGATTCCAGAGAGCGCACAGCATCACGCAGTCAGGATGAGGCTCCACGGGAGAAATCCTTGCCCCAGCAGGCATTTTGATGACAAGACTGCACTCTTGCATTTCATTTCTCTACCCTACTTGTGAGCACCTAGCACAATCAGCATCAGGACCTAGCCTCTAGACCTTGCTATAACAAATAATAAATAATAAGGATAATGATGATGAATGTCAAGAATCCTGTCCTCAGGCTCTCACCTTCAGAAGATGCAGACCCGGTAATCTCTCTATTATGAGCTTGGATCTTTCATACTCACACTGCACTTAAGGCTGTGCTGCTTCAGCCATATCACATTTTATGAATCATCAGTTAAATATATGTAAAAATCAATTACATTATACCAGTGCAGCCTGCATCTTAACTGCTGCCATCTTTCATCTTCCTAATGATCCAGAAGATCTGAAAATAATTAAAAATCACTCTGGAGGGTCCAACCTTGTCTTTTTTTCTTTCATAAAAAAGGAATCTCATCCTCTGCTAAAATATGACATTCTGGTCCAGGGGAGCAGTGGTTTAATGACAGGATTATTGCCAGGGGAAATAGAGTCAGCACCTCAGTTAGACAGTTTGCCTTGATTCATCTACTCACTTCACTGAATTTTGAGGTCTGGGGGCTTTACGGGGAGCAAGCAGGGCATTTCAGAAAGTGCATTAATGGCAATTGTTGGAGTGGTTTGAAAGAAATTATATCACGTAGTAGAAGGTGTCATGTAGCAAGAACATGGGGGACAGTCAGATTCATTTTATTCATTGCTTGTTCCCAGGTTGTTCTCTGCTCTCACAGCAATAACACAAAAATCCCAACAGCTGATCTGGGTCTTGCCCCGGTCTTTCAAGAAGCAATGCAGGCAGAGCTCCGTGATGAGGACGAACGCATGAAGTGCTCAGGCCATCAGGATGGACGGAGCTGGTGGTAGGAACGTGAGAACCCTCTTGGAGACTGCAAGCTGTATTTAACACCAGAACAGCGTTAAGATCTGTGTAAAGGAGACAAGGGTGAACCGGCCTGTTTATGTGTTATTATTTCAGTTCACCATCAGTAATATCACCTTCCTGATAAAATGGTTTGCAAATCTAGTGATAAATTCCATTACGCCAGTTACGCTCCCCACTTCTCCCATGGTTTCAGTGAGATTCCACTGGTCCAAGAGCAGAACCTGTGCTGTGTTCAGGCTGTGTACAAGCATTTCTTCAGTTTCTGGGTTACACCGCGGTGTTGGTACCAGCTGCACGGAACCGAGGACCAAAAGACTGAACAAAATGGCTTCCCCAAGCCTATTTTTCCTATTGCTTGGGATAATAAATACAGTCATGAAGAAGAAAGGACACATACAAATGGCTGGCATCAAAGAGCTGCTCTTTAATGCCAGCCAATAATGTCATGGTCCTCAGTCTTCTTAAATTTAAATGATTAGCAATGACCAAGCTTCGCTCTTTTTTGATGCATCACTTAACCTCGTAATCAGAAAATCTATCCCGTTCTTGGTCTTAGATTGATGATGTCACATTAAACTTTTTTCCACCAGACAGAGCAATCATATTGGAGCAAGCCAGTCCTAAGCGGAGCTGCCGCACACCCATCACAAGCGTGATTAATATCACTGATGCTATTGGGAAGCTGGAGATGCACCTCGGAGCCTACTATATTTAGGACACATTAAGATGTTACAAATGGATTTTTTCAAAGAATAATTTCATTCACCTCTAATGTTGTAACTTATTGCATTTTTTTTTTAATTTAAATAAAAGCAATAGACATTCATTGATTTTTTTTCTCAGGGAAGAAACTTCTTTTTAGTGGCAGCTCTCGTTCAGGTATGGCTGCACAGAATCCTTCTCCTTCCCAGGCAGTCAGATGTCTCGTAGCCCATGGGCAGGGCTGTGTCATCCCAGTATATCTTGGACTGTACTTAGTGCAGTCCCTTTGACATTTAGTCCTTTAGGCTTTCTATATCCACTGCTATGAGCTGTAGTTGATATTTTACAGATAATTTTGATTTTTTCATATTTCAGCTGGTCAATGCAGCTGCTGCGACAGTTTCCCTTTCTTACTATCCAAGGTCTATTTTACTGTACGCCTTTATTTCCTTCTAGTGACTTACACTTCCCTGACAAAATACGTAAATTGACTCAATTCTTTTACTTCTTTGTCCTTCTAAAGTGATGTTTGAATTGGGAGCTGCTGGAGTCCTCATTAAATTTGCTTTTCATTTTGTAGCAGGTTATTAAGGGACTGTTTGTGGAGCCTATGAAATATCCATCCCCGGAGGTCTTTTAAGTGTTGGTTAGACAAAGATTTGTCAGAAATGTTTACTGGGATTTGGTCCTGCCTGGGCCCAGCAGATCTCCGGGCTCCCTCCAGCCCTGGCTCCGTGGCTGGACGCGTACCTGGCTCCTTTGGGCAGCCGGAGCAAACGCCAGCAGGTCAAGGCCTTCTGTTGCATCTCCACCAAAGGATGTTTGCCCTTAAAAAGCCCAAGGTAATAATAATACTCTGGCCTTTCTGGAGCCAGTGAAAAACAACCATTTTTCCAGCAATGCCAGAATTTCACCCAAGCCACAAATCCCTCTCCACATCTGCCCAGGTACTTGTTTGCCTTACTAAAGGTAAAAAACATGTTTGTCTCTGTTAAAAGAGATTTGTCACTGAAACCTCATCTCTTTGTACTGCTGCCAGGCAGCGGAGCAGCTCCGGGAGCCCCCAGCAGCCCGAACAAAGCCAAGCGAACGGCTGCGCCAGCCGCACGGAGCGGGGCAGGAGCCCCTCGACGCAGGGCACCACGTCCCGCTGTGCGGGTGAAGGGAAAGCGATCCGCTTCGGAGAAACCCCCGCTGCGAGGTCTGCCTGGTTGACCGGCATTGCTTTGGAAACAGAGCTCTGCCTCAGAAGATAAGTATTTGAAGTTGTTACCAGGTATAAAAGCCCAGGAACTGCACAGAGCGACGAGAGGAGAAACCAGCCTGCACAAATTGCCCGAGTCTGTCCTCATGGTGCCCAACCTGGCTCAGTCGCTTGCCCTGCAGACGCCTGGGGGGGTTGTTCACACAGATAAAACTCAGTTTGGGGCAATCCTATATGCAGACATTTGTTAGATGAAAGGTTCAGTTTAACTGCACTAACTTCCACTTCCTCCTTTAGTCTCAGCCCGATTCTCTTTCATTTTGGCTTAAATTTGGACAGCACTTCTAACAGATTGTCTTCGACAGCATACATTTCCAAGGAATAGCTCAGGATAAAACCCTCCACTACAATGCGAACTAAGAGGTGAATACCAGAAGGCACGGAGGTTATTGTTTTTACATTTGTCCCTAAATCTGCAATTTATAAACTGATGCAAATCCAATTTATCAGTCAGGCTGCTGCTGCCAACCAAGATACAAGTCCACTGGTGTGGCTGTATCCCAAGTTTGTCAACGGCTTGACTTTTTACATGGCTGTTGCAATGATGCTGCATACTGATATGTACATTTCTTTTATCTTTTTATTCACCCTGTGATAAAAATAAAAGCCAAAGAAATGCCTTCTTTTTTTTTTTTTTGAAAGCCATCTGGGTTATAAAGCCTGACTTCAAATCAGTAGTGACCTTTTGTTCAACAGCTAGCAATGTAAAAACACATAAAAATGTCTATTTAGATATTGGTGGGGAAAAGGAAGATCATTGATTTTCTTAGTTTGCTAAGCTCCCGGGGTTTTAAGAGGCATTTGTTTCTGCAGAAGGAGACAGCACTGAGGGTGGGGAAGGGCATCCTTTATTTCCAGAAAAAAAACTTAAATTGTGCTTCAAAATTGATAAGATGTGTGTTTGATACAGCATGGGGGGGTGTCGGGGGTGTCTGAGAATTTCACTGGCTCAGTCGTCTTTAGGAAATGGAAGGTTTGTTAAATTAAGTATTCCTTGGCCCATCTACCCAGAGAGAAAAAAAAAAAAAAAAAGCTTCTCTTCAGTGAATGTTTGTGGTTTTAACCCTTTGTTGGAGAGAAACTGTCCTCGGAACAGATTTGTTGATGACTCACATGAATACTGCTGCCAGGAAGAGCCAGCCTCTTCAGCATTTGCCAAGAGACTGCAGAAGAGAGGATAAGAAAACTTCCTTCCAAAAAACTTTTGGTTGACATTGTTTCTGTGATCTGCCCAGCTCCTACATTTGCTATTCTAAGGGGTAACTCCCAACTTTTGTGCCACAACAGCTCATAGGCAGATACCCTATTGTCCTAGATCCTGTGCGCATAGGAGGAAAAAGGTAAAAGGTAAAATGCCTTAAGGTCTAGATCATGATACAGATTGAGTCAGAATGGATGAAGTTTCCCTTCTGTTTCAAAGGAGCTGAGGCACAAAGTAAGGTAACACACAGCTTCGCTGTCACCGTTCCTTGATGCCTTCCACTTCTTTGTCTCCATCCCAAAGAAATTTTCATTTACCCTGGCAAAGCCTACAAGCTGATCCTCAGGTACAAACCAGCTTTAGGGGCTTTACCCCACCATCAGCATACAGAAACTCTAACAGAAGTTAACAATTAAAAACCATATTTAGACAGACATAAATCATCCAGAGGTTTGACAGTTTATGTAAAGGCATAAATTTCTCATTGCCTGTTTATTTCCCCAAGTGTTCTCAGTTCATCTGGTTCACCAATGCCATGATAATTTATTGATAGCTCAGCAAATAAATCTAGATTTGAATCTGTCAAAGGTAACCTCTGAAGCAGAAGAGCTCTACAAAACAAGCCTCGGGATGCCAAGAGCTGCAGGGGTCACATCAGCACCAGCACGGCCAGGCTGGACCTGCAAAGCACACCCATGCTGCCTTCCAGGGCTTTATGAGAATTAAATTAAACAAAGATAAATATTAAAAGACGTGCACATATTGGTTAAGGAGCACCTTACTGGAAAAGAAAATGATATTGTTAGCTTCTGTAGGAGGATAGCATGGGAGAGCCAAGCTGTATATTAACCCAGAAATAATGCTTCTGGGTGAGAAGAAATCAGCCTGGCCTTTCTTTGTTTGAATGCGGTGTTCGATGGCTAGCTGGACAGCGATGCTGCCTGGAACATCCACTAGCAAAGTACTGAACTCAGACCTTCTTTCAATGATGATGGGAAAATTCAGAGCAGACAGTAAGAGGCTTTGCTTCAGCGGGCACCTCAAGAATCAGAGACGTGTCTGTAGTGCTGCACGTCCTCACTGCTGCGCAGAAGAGAGCAGCCGTCGCAGCAGAATTGTTCTTGTTAAATGCATTAACTAAAAGCTCAGATAAGAATAGCCTCCGTTTATCACAGATTCAGGATTTGAATCAAATCCAAACTTTGTATTTGATCCCCATCACTGTAATGCACTTCAGACTGAGGCTAGGCAGAGTACATTAGGATGCAGATATTTAAGGGATGGTGGCCCAAAAAGGAGCATCACTGGAGCGAACACACACTCCACTGGAAACATCTGTCTGCACTGCACGTGACATTTGCAGGGGTAAGGCGAGGGGGCCTTAAAGGAATGAAAATACAGAGCACGGGAAAATAAATAAAGAGCAAGAAAATATTTTATTACTTGTTCGGCTTTTGCACGCTGTTTTGAATTTGGAAGCACAGTATTATATCCGAGGCAACACAAACAAATGCCCTGCAGGGAGCAGAGAGCTGTGGCGAGGTTAGCACAACAAGAGGACGCCTTTCCTAGGCTGAACAGACCACAGCTCGTGCCTGAGTCTGCATCAGGAGGCAGTATCTATATTCAGCAAAAGAGCTCCCGCATTTCCAAATTGCATAACCCCAGCTCACCTCTGGTTTGAACTCCTCCATCTTCTCATCTGAACTGAGGCACTGAATTGGTATTAATGCCAGACATGGGGGAAAAGTCCCAGCAGAGTGACCTGAACTGCATTACAAAGGTGGGAGGATAAAAACCTCTTTGAGGAAGAAGATTAATTAAATATGATAGTTACACCATTTCCCAGCCAAGGAAATTTTTACATTCCATGGGAACATGCTGCAAAATATTCTCAAAGGTTTTATCTTTTTATGCAGAAATCCAATTTATTAGATGCCTTCTTTACGAAAATATTTCTGGGCAGGATTTCTGTGTGGGTTTGCTAAGTAGTAGGATAGCTCGTGCTCCGGACCAAGTCTTATCTGGTGTGAATCAACACATCTTTGCATTTTAATACACTGCAGGGATTTCCATGAACTTCAGGTCAGTTTTGTCTTTTGTCTAGCTGGGCTAGAGTTCAGGTTTGTGCCTCCACAGAAAGGAGGATTCACTGCTCCTGCCATGTTTTCAGAGCTCATGTCATTTAGCTCTATTGTTCTTGGAGTTATTAGACCTCAGCGTGATGGAGGCTGGATGTAACAATTGCAAATATTTTATCTCAAATAAGCATAAGAAAAATGCAACTTTTTTGGTGGGACTTGGGGCTGTAGAAAGGTGATGTTATAAACTCAGTGCTTAACCCTCCAAAAACGAGGGGAAAAGGATCTCTGCCAGCTTCACTCCTGCAAGGTAAGGTTTTCCACAGCTGTAACTGACAAGCCCAAATTTCACTGATTTTCTACGGGTAGCTTCCAAAAACTTTACCCATAGACTTGAACAACCTCAGCTGCTTGAATAGCTTTAGCTACTGCTCAGGGACTAGTGGTACTGTAACCAGTCTTGCCCTTTCATGGAGGAGTAAAGCAACCAGCTTCTTTTCAGGTGAGCTAATGAATCCTGGTGATTTCAGTCACTCACATGCATTTTCATCAATGAGATAAGAGAAGCAAATCTGAGAAAGCAGTTACTTGAAATGATCTAGTGTTTAACTTGGATTTAAAACACTCCTGCTTTTCCTAAACATACGGATTGAATATTACACTGACATTATAGCAAAACTATCATTCGTGCTTTCTAACAAAAGAATAACTGAATTTTGACAGACAGTTCTTGAAAACCTGCAGCATTTCCTAGACAAGCTCAGCAAGCTCTTTTTTTTTTTTTTAAATCAATACATATTAGATTAGCTGTATTTCAATTTTGACTCAGTATTTCAGACTTGGCCAGTTTTAGGCAGATTAAATTCACAATATTGGATCCCTCCTGAGTTTAAGGGTCATACAGTTGAACCACTGGAAGAATATGGATTATGAAAACAAAATGGCTGGAGTGCAGTGCTGTTTCAAGGAGCAACTGCAATTGCAAAGCCAGTTTGTAGAACAGTCTGCTCATTTTCTGCTTCCAAAAGCCTCAGCTTATTTTCCCCAGTGCAGAAGGAAGGAGCTCCTTTAAGCAGTGAATACTCCAGCAAATATAAACACCTCCAAGGCTTATAAAGACAGCTAAAAAGACTTTTCTGCAGTGATTTTAGAAACAATAGGAATTTGAAGTGTTCCACATTATAGTAAGCAAAATGAATTTTCAGGTTAGTAGGTAAAGCTTAAAATCCTCAACAATGGCTGAGTGCTACATCCAAGATACGTCAAGGTACTTCAGTTTCTATCATCAGGCAAAACCAATGGAAATCTAAATACTTGTGGGAGCTGGAACTTGTCCTGCTGGCATTCAGGGAGTTGAAGAGGAGCTTGTTTCCTCCTCTGCACTCACAAAACTGCTCGGGGTGGGGTTTCTCTGATGGGGGCTCCACTGACCAGCGTGCTCAGAACCTGGCTCATGCTCACATTCGCAAGGACCACAGACAAACACCGCTCTCCGTGAACAGCTGCTGTCTTCTTCACCTTTGGAAAAGTGGAGCAAAAGCCAGGCTTTATAGAAAGTGGCAGGTTCTTAATTATTGTTATAATTTATTTAGTGTTTACTGACAAGAGCTCAAATCTCCTTTGCAGAAGGTGCTGAACACACAAACCATTTTAGGAGACAGCCACTGCCTCTAAGTGCTTTTCTGAAGAACGTGGACATTGGTGAGCTCAGCAAATGATTTGCTAAAAGTAACTGATCAAATGGCCTTTTCTTCCAAGTTTCTTTCTCCTCAGACTCTCCAAAAGCAAGGCTTGGTTTTTATCACCAAGGCTTGATTTTCTCACATGCTTTGGCAATATTTTTGAACTAGTGGTTCAGACTTTAGGGTTCTCTACAAATATAAACTGTTTGTCATATTGCTAATTATGTTATTCGTGCCCTATGATTGTGAGTAACTACTGCTGGTGTGGATAATTTCTCTGACATTTCAAAGTAGTTTTCCTTGAAAATATCTAAATGCAACTTTGAAAAAATGCCAGTCTGGCACGTTTGACTGCATGGTGGGCTGCTCCAGAACCTCTGAACTTCACCACAGCCCAGATGATACTTCATTAATTTGTAGATTTAGAGGCCACAACAGTCTGAAATTACTGCATCTAACCTCCCATATAACACTGCCTGTACACTTACATGCTCTCTCGCCATTTCGTTGAAGGTACAACCCATAGCCAGAAAATCAGATGAATGCAAGAAGCACAACTCCAGCAGCTACCCTGGGGACACAGACCGTGACTCGCTTCTTGCGTGCCCTTCACCGGGTCATTCCTATTCCCCATACCTCAGCTCGCCAACCTGTAAAATAGTCCTTCCCCTCTTCTATAAGATGCATTGAAATCTCGAAATGAAAACCAGCAAATATCACTCTTCCAAACCTCATTTGTCCAGCTACAGTCTGCCCTTTGCACTCTCTGCTTCCAGCTACCAAGCAAGCTCTCATCCCTTGGCACTCGAAACAAAATTAGGCCAAGGTTTTGTTCTCCAGTGGACATACTGTAATTAATAAATTACTCAGAGGAAGAGAATCTGGGGAGGAAAGCAGCATTACAGCAATTCTTTCCGCCAGGCTGGCCCAGGGAAGGAGCTCTGGCCAGGCTCACCGGCTGTCACTGCCAGCAGGGCACTTCCACTGCAAGGCTGGTCATGCAGCGTGGCCTGAAATGAAACCAAAAACCAACAACAATCAAAAACCCTACTCAAGCACTTTAAATCACTTCCCATAAAAAAAAAAAAAGCAGAAATATTCTAATTGCATTTCAGAGCACACACCATTATGCAAAAGCGTATTTAACCTGGATGCAACAGGGGTCACTCCCTTCTGTAAGTATTTGCATGGAAAGGAGCTTGGTTCACCTTAAGTCAAAGGCTAACGCAGCTTCGCTATGCAAATGTATTTAAATGAAATGTATCCAAAGCTACTAAATTATATTCGCAGGAAATAAAGTCCGTCTGCTGCAAGTGGGTCCTTAGTACTCTTGATTGAAAATTGTTTTTGTGTGACAGAGAAGGTGCTTAAGAGAGTAAAAAAAGATCATTCAGTGAGTTAGAAAATTACTCCAACCTCTAGACCATGTCACACTAAATATAAAACAAACAAACTATGGCACACGAATGAATAATTGAAAGCAGCAGCTTCTGTGTCACATCAGGAGGCACAGTTGCAGAGCCTGGCCACGCTGTACCCACCGGCTCTCTCCGTGCCCGCAGACACAGGCACCGGGGCTGAACCTCTTCATCTTTAGGCACCTTTCCTGATGTCTTCGGGTCTGTCTTTATCCTTACTACAAGAGCATAGTCCACCTCCAGAGCCACCAGAGAGCCTGGGGCATCCCAGAACCACCCCAGCCCTGCTAGGGCTGCCTCTCCTGCCGGCGCTCCCGCAGCCTCCTCGGGCAGCACCCCGAAAGGGCCAGGCTGAGGTTGTCCCTGCCCAGCACCTCCCTGCTCCCAGCTCCCGGCCCCAAACCGGCCCAGCAGGAGGGGAGCTGTGCCCACGGCAGGCATTTTGGGGCAGAGCCAGCTGGGGGGCGGCTGAGCTGGGAGCAGCGGTGTCCTCAGGTCCATGCCTGCAGCGGGGAGCAGCGGTGTCCTCAGGTCGGTGCCCGGAGCCCTGGGCACAGCTCTGCCACAGGGGCACTCCACTTCCAGCCAGGCGAGCAACAGACAATTACGTGGTAACATTGGCTGTGCCTCCTGAGCAAAAGCACACGGTGATGGATGAGACGCCTGCCTTCCTCTCGGCCTTTAGGGCCGTGCAGGGTGACTGCAGGTCCACGAGCCATTAAGCATTCGGTCACCCCGTGTGTCACGGTGCTCTGCGGAGCATAACTGTGCTCCTGGTACTCTGAGCACGGCTGTCGAGGTGCCAAAACATCGGACCTGAGCATCACGAGGGAAATATCCTGCACCAAGGGGGCTCCAGACATGGAGTCTAGAGCCTGGATCTGTGGAAGCCAGCAAAAAGCCCCGATCTGCACGACTTGTACTCATCTCTGAACTAGGTTACCTGAGCCGCCGACCTAGCTGTGAAATGCTCTGTGTCTCATAAACTACCAGCCCTCAAAAGCCATCCCATAATATGAGAAATGCCGAGGATACGGAACAGCTCAAGTAAACAGCTAGAAATGAGTAATCAGTAAAAACAACATGGAGAATAGATGGAGTAAAATTATAGAGTAAACAGAGAGAAGGTTAATTTTCGTTCCCTTACAATTAGCATAATAGAACATCAAAACTAAGCAGCGAGAGGACTCGTTTCAGGAAAGAAAAGCGTAATCCAAAGCTTGTTGAATTCAACACAAAGATTTCCATTTGCTTCAGCAGCTTTGAGCGAGACACGGAGATAAAGGAAAGACATCAGGACCTAGGACGAGATAAAACCATGCGCCAGATGCCAGATTTCTTCGGGTGGGTGCCGGGGTGAGGGGTCACTGCTGATGGATGGCAGAGGAGGAGCCAGGAGGGATGACAGAGGGCTGCTGGACCAGGGCCAGCGGCTCTCAAGATTTTGGCTGAGTTTAAAGGCAAACATTCGTGCAGTGACTGGGGTAACTTGTCTATGTCAGCCTGTTTATCAGGCCAAAATCCTGAATGAAAAAACACAATCTCTATTACAGGCTTGTGTGTAGCACTAATAATCTGTCACACAAAATGACAACTTTCCTGATTAGAAAAATGGAAGGAAGCAAGGTCTTCGGTAGATTTATTCGGCTCTGTTAATCCGGTTTTCCTGTGGTTTGCGGAGCATTTACCTAATGCTACGTCAACGCTCCCAACAGGTGGTGCCTGGGAGTTAAAATGCCACCCAAAATGTTAAAATGCGGAGGCAGGGGAGCTTGCTGGAGCTTCACGTCCGTATTGGTGAGATGCTGGGAACAAAATCTTAATGCACATAAATATTGATCAGAGCAGACATGGAAATCAATGCGTGCACTCCTCGCTAACTGCAGTGGGGACAGGAGGAGCCAGCACCTGAATGCACAGCAGGGAGAGGAGCAGACACGGGGCTCAGCGAAGCCATCAGCCCCGGGCACGGTGGCAGCGAGCACTGAGCAAAGCATGCAAGGGTGCTGGAAATGCCTGACCCGGCACCCACGGCCGAGCTGTGCCGTCGTGAATGGCATGTGCCATGCAGACAAACACCAAAATTCAAGAAAACAGGCAGCGAAAATGAAATGTACACCTAATACACTATTCATTAGCACGCAGCCATAAGGCTGTTAGTTCCTGCCAACAAAACATTAAGACAAACTGAACCCTGTTCTTGTATTTACGTTCGGAAGGGAAAGAAAGCTGTCTAAAACGCTTTTAACATCTCAAATAAAATAGATACCAGTTTCTGACCAGCTAATATAAATAATTCTAGGTCTGCATTTCCCCACAGGAGAACCCTCATATTTTGTTTTAAGCATTTCATTTTGCAAATAGATTGTTTACTTCAATAAAAGCTGGAGAGGAAGTAAAGGGTAAAGATTAGAATGGACATTTAAATTAAGCTATAACTATTTGGCGTCCAATCTGTCCATAATAATAAGATGAGAATCGGCAGCTTCAGGAGCTGCAGCATATACAGTTACTGAGATTATGAGTCCTCATGCTTCAGGTTATGAAATGATGGAGGTCAGGAAGCAATTTTCTTGCATATATTGCTGACAGGCTAGAGACATTGCAAGAATTTTTGCATATTTTTTGAAACATCAGTTATAAGTCACTGTCAAGAAGATCCCAGACAAGGTGGATATTACTTTTTATACAAATGAATTTCAAAAGAAGAGCCTGCTTCTCCAGCGCTCACTGTGACAAAAGTCCTACAGCAGTAATGGACAAACTACCAAAAACAGATTGCAGAACTAAGTGGATGCTTAATTTTGCTACAGAGCAGCAGCAGCCGCCAACCTGTTTTCCATCGAGCAGAGCTCACAACTGGGAGGTACGCGAACAGCTCGGGTTTGTAAGTTGGAGGCCACATATGCTCCCGTCTCCCCTGGGAATTACATCACTCCGACGGCTTCGCGATGCGAATGCCTACGAGCATTGCCTACTCTCTCTCGTATTTGGGAATGAGCTCGATCAGCACTTGCAGCGCTGCAGTGGGACAGCCCGAGCGGCTGCCAGCCCCCACAGCAGCAGGGAGCTCGCAGGGGGCAGGACCCGGTGCCGACAGCCCCGATGCCCCCAGCGCTGCGGGACCACGGGCAGGCACCCGGGTCGCACCCTGCGCAGCCTTCGTGGAAACGTGAATCAAAATCATCTCACCGAGGTGGAGGGGGACATGTTTTTGCACGACAAGGAATAATGGTTTATAAAAACAAAACCCTGTTCAAAGTGAAGTGAGTCACTCACAGCGGCCTCTTCCACATGACAAACAGCTCATCCAGCAAAACAAAGAGGACATCACTCGGTCTCATTACCAAGACTGAGTGTACTCTCCGCAGGCAGAGGCAGAGGCATCATAAGAGGCACTTAGGATTTATGCCTGTAAAAATCAATTGCATTTTATTGATCACCAAGATTAAGAAAAGCAAAAAAAAAGAAAAAAGTTTGGTTAAACTTGGGGAACAGCTATGTCTCTGGGTGTGACGTTCAACCTGCCTGGAATACTGACAGCTTCCAGGAGGCAGGCACAGCGGCTGGCAGAGCGTGCAAGGGTTTTACATGCAGAGCTCTGCATTTTGTATGGCGATATCAAAGGAGGTAACTTTATTTTTGCGCCCACTAAATTTGTGTCAAATAAATCACAAAGTCAAAGCCAAGGTCATTTACGATAACAAAATGGCAGAAACTCACCCAGCTGCATAGAAAGAAAAAAAAAAAAAAAGAGATTTTGGCAGTTTTGGTTTGCATTTATAGTATTTAAGCACTTAGAAGCCTGATTCATAATTGGTGCCAGATGCTCTCAATACACATAGGAAAAGAGTGTCTTTGTTCTGATAAATTCACATTCTAAAAAAAGCTAGACAGCCACGGGCTGGGGAAGCGAGCAGGACGGCACCCGCGCTTGATAAAGGTGGCGGCGCGAGATTCCGCCACTCACTGGCAACGGCAGGAGCCCATGGGGCAGCGGGATGGAGCCCAGGACCCATGCCCTGCACCGGCTTCCTGGGGCCACAGGACCGTGGGACGGGGGCTCAGGACCATCCTGGTGGGCTGCAGACACGCGTGGAGCCACTGGCAGGAGAGGCAGGCGCCAGCCACGTCTGCTGGAGCAGCTTTCTGGGGCGCCATGCATTCATTTTGCTCCGAGGCTGCTGCTTGCTTGTTAGTTGTTAATGTGGAAAGTTTAGTATCATACAAAAGACGTCTCAATGATCATCCCCCATTATCTAAATTAAATCTTGCTGCTGTAAAACTCTGGGCTTCTCACACAATTTCTGCTCCTGAAAACTGCTTATAGCGGAGCAGAGTCCCACAAACAGTGTGAACTACAAGGTCACAGTATTCAGCGAGTGAAAAAAAAATCAGGAAAACGGGAGATTAAGTATTAATTTCAGGGCAACATTCCATTTATTTGAGATTACTCTATGCCGCACGTATGTAATACCATGTTTCAGTAATTAAAGGCAGAATGATTTATACAGCTGCAAGATGCCGAGGAGATGTTGTTGCTGGGCTGGGTACAGTTGGCTACAACAGACCAAAGTAAATTGGAACCGTTTGTCCCAGAGAGATGCTTTTTTGGCTCGCCCCAGTGTCCTGGCCGAATTCCAGTGCAGGCAGTCTCCCTGCCCAGCAATCTTCCAGCTGACACATCCGCGGGCTGGGGCCAGCTCCCTTCTGCCCTGCTGGGTGCCGTCACAGATCGCTGCAGCCCCCTTCTACAGGCAGCTTCAGGTTTAGGTGGCTGTGACCCCAACGGCAGAGAGGCTGTTTGGTGAGTTAGGGAACGTAAACTTCATAATAAATACAAGTTGGCCTCTGCAAGGGAAATGGAGTGAATCAAAACTGTCTGCTTCTGGTGGCCTCTGTAATATTTCCCCTTTTTATCATTATGTTTTTGTCTTTGGAGGCTCCTCCATACATACAGTATACCTTGACCTTGGGGATAAAGTGCTTTGGGCAGTGGTCTAACACCAGCCACATCTTCCAGACCTCAATACCATGAGCAGCTTGGATCATGACATCCAAGACATTTCTGGAAAAAGACGAGTTATTTGGGGGGACTGAAAAAAAGGGGCCACTGGAACTTCATAACCCAAATCTACTTAATTCGTTCCCTATTTATCGTCATGTCTGTGATTGCGTGCAACATTTCCTTCCCCATTTTTTATGGAGCCATGCATCATGTCACGATGAAGAACATTGTTTGTGAAAGGAAGTGTGGCAGTAACAGCACTTCTGGGCTGGGTGAGGGATCCTTGTAGGAACAGCTGTCAAATCCTGCCCCGGTGGAGGCTGCAGGATCTGTGCGTGTACCAACAGCTGCTGCCTCACAGCCTGCTGCATTTCACTGATGGGTGAAGCATCTCCCTGGTGTGCACCATGCCAAGTACTGGGCGGTACTCCACGACAAGGGAATTTACAGAAATTACCAAGTACTGCATGTATCCAAGGACTGTTAAAATTAGAACAAATTGCAAATAATATTTTCATGTTCGTGCTTTCTCTAAGTTCAGAAACAGTTAGTAACTTCTATTTGCATAACATATTGGGCATTTTCCACATTACCTTTTGCATATAAAATGCTTCTCAGTGCAGAATTTGATAGTACCACAGACATATTAGCCATTCAATTAGGTACAGTTAGTGCTGATACTTACAGAGGGCTCACCAAAAAAGAACAGACACGCTGCCTGACGAGCAGAACACTGCTGCCCAGCAGTGGGTACATTATCCAATGGAAAAATGAATCATTCATTTAGAACCAAAGTGATAATACATCATTTATTTAATCAAATGTGCCATCTACTGAACCAGGTACATCAACTAATGAACCCAGTGGATCCCCCAACGAGAGAGATGAATCACCTGCTGGAAATGTTTGCTGTACTAGAGGACCTGTTAGCTTTCCATTTTGATATAGGAATCCCAACCTCTTTTATCATCAAAGCTAAAAGTCTTACTAATGAATTTACACACTGCCTTATGAAAATACAACCCCATACTGGCTTCCCTTGCAGTTTGGATGTTTTCTTAGGCACATAATTGTCTTAAATAGCACTTATTTTCAATGCTTTGCATAATTAGCTAGCAGTACTCTATTCTCTGAACATCTCTTCTAACTTAAACTGATGCAACCTGATATCAAATACCTTAGGTACAGGTTTTAGTTAAAAAAATAGTTTCTAAATGTGTCTGACTTGGTATAACAGCAATACACATGGGTAGATAATGTACAGTGATATTTTTCAATCTCCCTTTCATTTACTTAGCCGCTTCACACTTCAGCTTTTGAGTTGATTAGCATCACCTGCTGAAGTTAATTAAAGTATATAGGATGTAATAAGACTAATATGTTTGAGTTCTATCAATCACAGAATCCGGTGAGTCAATATTTGAAATGAGTACATCGCAGAGGTGAAAATCCTGAACAGGGATCTGAAATTAAATGAGGAGAGCGGGATTGCATCAGTACAGGGCGCTTCGATACGGGTGTTTCAGCGGTGACAAGTGCATCGCTGCGCACATCCTGGCCCAGCACACCACAAATGTGGCCCCGTGCTTGGAGCCATCTGAAAGCCTCGCGGGATATTTTTAGGCTACTAAGGACAAGGCGCAAAGCTGCAGCTAAGCCTGTAACTGACAAGCCAGGGAAGCCTGGGGATTTCAGCCTTTGAAATTACCTGCCAGGTGACACCTCGCCTGGTTCAGCAGCTGCCATCTCCCCGCCCTGGGCCGCAGCCATCTAGAGGCTCCGCAGCGCATCGGCGAGCACCGCACGGCGCTGCCTGGGTGCTGCCACGGTGGGACTCCGCTATTCCGAATTAAATGCAGCGTTTCTCCTCCCCTGCTCAGGTCCTAAACGTTCATTGCAAATTGATTGACCATGAAAATGTGTAAGAAGGAGCAGCGAGACCGCACAGGAAGGATCAACGCTGGTGCCGTCCCTTTTGATTCGTACTCCACACACACCTTCTCTGCATTTAGCATCGTTCCATGTGCTCTCAGAAAGTGGCAGCTGAGCTGCAGCCTTCCCAGGCTGCCCTGAAGTATTCCTGGTCCTAGCTGGGCACCCTCTAAGGCCCCGTTTAGCTCAGCCGTGAAGGCGCAAGAGGTTTGTGCTGCCTCGCTGTGCACCTGAGCAGGAGCATGGGCGGGAAGGAAGCCTGTAAAGCCTGCAGTAATTGGGAAAGAAACAAACTGACCCAGAAGGAATGAGGCACGTACCCGCAGCCTTGTCCAGGGACAAATCCCATCCCATGTGTGCGACAGCTCTGCCAGGTGCTCGTGCACCGACCGCGGAGCTGTCAGGGTGTGATTGAAACCGGCCTCCCGCACGCTGCTGCCAGCCCCCAGCCCCACGGAAACGCTGCCTCCTGGGCATCAGAGGGAAGGCAGAAAGGGCAAAGTCACAATGAGCCCCTGCCATGCTGATGGCAGTCCCCGAATGGGAAATGCCGGCTGTTTTGCTGTGCAAACGTGTGACTGCCTTTGAGCACACCTGTACCCGCTGCCTTGTCTACACGCTGCCACAGTTGCAGATCTCTTTCGGCATAAAATATTTAAATACAATTTTATCAGCCCCTCACATCATTAGCTATGGAGATCCAGACTTAATGTACAGAGAGGACACCGCGCATTAATATTTATTAAGCTTGATTTGTTTAAGGAAATACACTGAGCTTTTTGGAGCAGGCGATTTCTATGGAATCAAATTCTGAAAGACATTAATCGCTGCCAGTGATGTGTGTGGAGTATACACGGCCTATGGAAACGAAAGGACAAATAAATACACGTTGTATGATGCTTTAAGGACTGACAAGGCTGCTGGCTAGGTGCTCGTGAGCGTCGGGTGGCACCGACAGAGCCAGGGGCTCCCCGGCCAAGGGGCTGAATGCAGGCGGCCCCGGGGCCACCAGGAGGGCGGCAGCGCTCGCCCCGCGCCCGGCAGGCTGGAGGAGGGTGCGATGACCCCGAGCAAACAGCGACCGACTGAGCAACACAGCTGGGGTGCTTCTGAGAGCGATTCGAGGGCTTTGTGCTGTAATAACTATAATCTGCCCAGGTGCCTGACCGGCCTGCAAAGCAGAAAATGTCGCCGTAATCCCAGTGACCCATGAGCACCGCGACAATACCTTAAGGCATTTCCAGTGACTTGCCACGAAGAAAAGAAGGGTGGGCTTGTTTGCACTGGTTAAAGAGCTGGGGCTTAGATCAGTGCAGAGGCAGTTAGCCCCTCTGCACCTGTGAGTGAGCTTGTGTCCATTATTTTTCTATCACAGGAAATTACCAAAAGATGGAAGGACAGCCTGCAACATCTGTTACAGTCACTGCTACTGGTTTTTTGTCTGTTTTTTAGCTTTGTTTTTGCAAAGAAGACAGAGCCTGCCCCTGTACTAAAGGTGGATGCGAACCAAACCGTCAGCATCAGGTACCTCTGAGTACCGAGCTGGTGCCTGTGCTCATGCAAGGCAGGAATTTTAGCGAGCTCGCAGTTGCAAATAAAGCTCTGTCCATATGAATGCAGCATGCGCACTGAAATAATATGTTGTTTCCACAGCAATGTTGTAAGGGGTTAAGGGGGCATTAGAGACACTTTCATCCTTCCCTCAACATTTATCTTTTTATGGCGGTTTAAACAAGAGAGAGCTATTCAGGAATAGAAAGGTTTCAAGATGTGTATGTGCACAGGGGAACTAAGGTTTAAAAAGGAAAAAAGTGTTAATAAAGCAATTTTAAAATTTAATCTGAGAGTTTGTTTTCTCCTTTGCTGCCTTTTCTCTCCTGGGGATAGATTTGTTTTTTGGGTTTTTTTTTCCTTGCCTTGCAAAGGATTTAGTACTAAACCTATTTTTCTGGAGACAGCAAGAGACAGTCCAAAGTGAGGAGAAGTGTTTAACAATTCAGAGGTCGAAGAACTGATGGCTGCCGACCTCTTTTTGTTCTGAGCCAGTGGCTTAGGAGAGAATACAAACAGAGGAGAGACCTCTGTGCTCCGATCCCAGCACTGCTTTAGGGTTCAGCTTCATTTGGATAAAACTAATTTTCACTCTCTGTTCAGCTTCTAACACTTCCCGAGCTCATGGAAAGAAAGGGAAATGAAAACCCCAAGCAATGTGAGAAAGGAGCTCTGCGCACATGTTGGGGCTGACCCCAGAGGGAAGTTCTGCCAATCTTATCAAAACCCGGTGAAGGTGAGACTTCAGGCCTGATGGCCAGGCTCCGATAAGGTGCTGATAAACAGCTGAGCGCTCGGTTCAGCATCGGAGCCTTTTGAGACTGGGCCTAAAACCCGAGTCCGCTGCAATACCACCATTGCGAACCACTGGAAGTTTCTCCAGGTTTAGATTTAAGATGCAAAATGCTGATCTCGTTGAAGATCAGGTGCAGTTAAGCATTCAGGTCACGACAGCAAACATTCGGTGAGACAAATTCCACTAACGAAGCTAATGCAATTTGTCAGTGTAGGGGACAGAAACCTCCTATCCGAGCCATTTTTTTTCCTCTGGCTCCTTCAACATGAGACTGCGACAGCCCCTGCACTGCAGTGATGCTGAGGCAGTTGTGGACCAGCTTTTTGGAGGCTGCAGCTCCCTTTAACACCGACTTCTGTGTCTTAAGAAAATGTGACCTGCTGTCAGGCTGAAGCACGGTCCTGCCGGTGAGCAACCTCATCTTACGGCTTTAGGGCAGTCGCTCCTGCTGCCCTACATCTGGTCTGCAAACCACAGTCTGAGAAAAATTGCCAGTGGTTGTATGCCATAACTCAGAAGTGACTAGATCCTGTATTTCTGGTGTATGCCTCCACTTCTCTTCAAACGTTTAAAGTGAAGGGTTAATTAATTAAATTAAATGAAGCTCCCGCTGACATTTGTAAGGGCTGTGAGTACTCTGCAACTTTGGAAGTAAAACTTGGGGTGAAAGTAAATGAAAAGTTACTGTAACACTTCATGCGGATTTGTTTGATTGTTTTTCTCCTACTTGACATGTTTACTCAGTTTTTGGATGACGCTGACACAGAGAAGAGAACAGGATGACACCATGGGAGCAGCCGCTTCGGCAGCCCCCTGCCAGCTGCTCCGTGGCCGCAGCCGAGGCTGCACCGGGTGCAACATCTGGAGGCGTGTGGCTACGTGGGAGGGTTACGAAACACGAAACAGGCCTGGGATCAGCTCTGTTGTTGTGGGGTGTCCGGGTTGTTAAGAAAACAGAGCAGACTTGGCCTTTGTAGGACAAAGCAGAAGCCAGAAGAGAGACACAGGGTTAGGCAAAGTTGAACTAAGTCGTTGCGTACTGACCTTGACTTTAAGGTGGCCGGCTCCAGTTAGCAATCGTTAGTGGGGCTGAGGGCAGTCTGCAGAGACCTTCTCAAGGACTAGGGCAACTTTGAGGTATGCATATTTTGCACAGAGGCAAAGTATAATGCAGGAATGCCAGGATATGGAGTGCAGTCATTTAGCAAAACACCATGGCAAAGTGCTGCCTAAAACCGTGTTAGAGCCAGGCTGTTTGAGAGACCTTGAAAGTAGGTTTCTGAGTAGCAGGTAAACCATGAGCATGTTTCAAGAGTGTAAAATGACTCTCATTAACTCCTTAAATGAGGAAGAGTGTCTGGAGTTTCAATAATGTGCCCAGAGGAGCAGTAAGAAGTAAGATTTAAGAAAACTTGAATCAATTCTGACTTTCATTTCAACTTGCATATGATCAGGGAAGAAGGAATGCTTTGTGGCTGAGGTATGAAAAAGTATTAAAAAATCTGAAGTGCCCTAAAAATCCTACCTTTAAAGCAATGCTGTCTGAGGGAGGATAAAATCCATTTAGCTCCCATTGAGATTTGGGCTTTGTAAGGACCCCATACTTTTTTGAAACACGGGATTAAGGATAAGGTTCGGACTGCTGAACACTCAACCCACAGCTATCAGGGCTGCATTAGCCTGGATGCAAAGCGGTGCCCACAGGGGCTGACGGGAGCTTTGCTTGGGTCTGCCACGTGCCTTGCAGTACTTCCAGGGCAGTGGATGTGGAGCCAGTGCAGAGCAGGTACGCCTGAAAGGAATTTACTTAAAGTCTTTATATGAAGCTAGGACAGGACTGCCTCCTCTTAAAAATCTGCTTCGGTTCAAGCCGTGAGACGTGAGCTTGGTTCAAAAAACAACCAGCTGAAACCCTATAGCCTGTGCTAGACTTGAGAAGGCTAATTGATCGTAATGATCCCTTAAGAGGTGGAAATCCAAGAGTGGGTAACTATCAATCTGTTTCCTAATGGAAAGGTGTGCGTGCCATTAGAACGCCCTTTGTGCTAGCCACTTTTCTCTCTGTCTGAGTGGTTATGCTATACTAATCACTGCAGTAAATAAAAACCCTGGGTGATAATTTCCAGAACCTTGTAAAGGTGGTTAGGGAAAATGAGCACTCTGCTACCCACACTAGACTTTTTTTTTCCTCGTTGAAGACTGGAGGTTTTTACAGAACTAGCTGCACTTTCTAAATTTTAAAGAAAGAGCCATATCCCTCCAGCTGTTGAGTTAAGTAGAATGTTATTCAAATTATGTAGGGGAAAAAATGTCATAACATAATGAGAATCAAATGTTGGCTTCAGGCGCCTTCATACTTGAGGACTTTAAAAAACAACAATAGCATCAAAACAGTTCAATCTCTTATCTGCCTCTATAAAATGGCCATTTAAATAAACATTAACTACGCTGGGAAACATTGATGTTGTGGCAGCGATTTGTTTCTGACAGACAAGGTTGTTAAAGTCATATTCTTTTTAATAGATGGCATTTTTAGAGAAATACTAGGTGTATTAAAGCCATAACTGCTCCCTCCCCGCTGGGGACAGGCTCTCGCCCAGCTCTGGTGACGAGGCCACCGGAGCCCGGGAAGGGGCAGGGGCATCGGGCGCCTCCTTTGGCTGCTGCAAATGGGGACAGCCGGTCAAAGCTTCCTTTGGCTGGTGTTTA
Source organism: Anser brachyrhynchus (assembly GCF_964034855.1). Lineage (NCBI taxonomy): Eukaryota > Metazoa > Chordata > Aves > Anseriformes > Anatidae > Anser > Anser brachyrhynchus. The sequence continues at coordinate 1,713,737 of NC_137720.1, read as the reverse complement.
CATGCAGGGAGCCAGTCTTCAGACCTGTTTTAATTCCTTTTTACAACGCAGAAAAGTGGAGAATTGTCTCAGTTTTCTGACATATTCCCCAGCCTTCTCCCATCCAAGTGCACGGCCGTGTGAGCGCAGAAGCCAGCGCCAAGCCGGGCACGGAGACGCGGGAGGGGAGCCTCCTGTTACGCACAGCACGTCGGCAGGCGTGGTAGCTGACAGAGGGACCGATAGGGATTGAAGTCTTCTAGACAAAGAACAGTCAAGGTCTGTAAGCAGCCACACCAGGAAGGAAAGAAATTATTAATAGCATTAATTTGATTTGCAGCAGCTACTTGAAGTCTAACCACAGGCAGGGAAGCTCCTGAATCAGCTCTGTACAGAGCAGAATAAAGAGGGAACCGGTAAGCAAACATCTTACTCAAACACATGGAAGGGCTTTCCGAGTGAAACGCTTCGAGGCCGCCGAGGTTTGAGTCTTACTAACAAGCCCCACCACGAAACCTCCAGCCACGACACACGCAGCTATCTCCGAAATCGAGTTCTGAATTTAAGGGAATATGCAATGGGGGAAGAACAAAAGGATCCTTTGATGTGCTCAACCACATGATGTTTAGCAAAAAATGCAAATATTCTCTCATGCTAGAGAACACTTATCAATATTAAGGCATACACAGAGGAGAAGAAAGAAGGAAGAACAAAATACAACACTTAACAAGAGGGTAATTTAGCCTGTTGGCAAGCGCTTTAAGTCTGGTTCATGAAAAATTACTTGCACAATTGTTTTGCAGGGTTTATGGGCTTTTATGCATAAATCATAGTATTGATTCAGCGTGCATATCAGACTTACTCAGGTGTACAGCTGCATGTGGGCACAGTTAAAGCAAGAAAGGATTTAAGTGTGGAAATTGAAGAGGAGAAAAAACATCCCCCCTGTTGCTCCTACAAGCTCAGCTACAATTGTCAAACAGCTGGAACGCGCGCGGATTGTTAATTAAAACACGGTGGTGACCACCTTCTGCAGCGGTCTCAGGAGAACATCCAGGCAGGAGACAACTGCCAAGCTGATTTTTTTTTCCCCACCCTTTTTTTTTCCCCTGTGAGATTGCACTTCCTTTTCTGACAGGGAAAAGAAAAAAGTAGGGAGCTCTGGAACCCCAAGGACGGCCAACTGAAAGAGAAATAAAATCAACTGCATGTTACAAACCACAACAACTATTGCAGCCAAGGCAAGGAAAGGGAGGGAGGGAAATGTCAGGAATAACCTACAAGGGCTTGTTTGACGGTATTCACATTTGCTAGCCACAATTTCTGTTTCTTCAAGTACAGGGAAGGGCTCCTGCAGCATCACCACAGGTACAGGAGGTAGGTACAGAAGGGGGTCACCAAGGATGCTGTGCTGGTCAGGAGAAATGAAGAAAGGTAAAGCCCTGGAAATGAAAATAGACACAAAGAATCCATATCACCTGCACAGACATAGAGTAATTTAATCGCTTTCTGTCCTGATTCATCCCTCAATATTTTCAGCATAAGCACATTATATTCAGCTTTCAATAATGTTCAGCTGGTCACAGCCCACAGCCTGCTCAACTCTTTTCTTCCTCCCTTTCTCCAATAACACAGAGACGTAAAACAAAGGCCTAAAGAAGCTGTATGTAAACAACCCATATGTAGCGAAAACCTAAAGTTTTACAGAGGCTTTGCTTCTGCCACGGAGCGATGTGGATAACTCAGCACTAATAACCTTCTCTAAGGAAGACTCCAGTTTCTAATTTGCATTCCACTCATCTTACTATTATTTCCGCTACTAACGGGTAATCCATAGTATTGAAGACGATGCTGTGGTCACACCAAGGAGCGACATTTGGGACCGTAGCACATCTCCCCCAGCACGGCGTTCAGATCCCTGCGTTGAACCCACAGCCAGCCCAGCCTGGCAGCCCGGGAGCTGCAGGTCACCACCGGCTGCTCGGCGGCTGCTGGAGAGCAGCCCGATGGGACAAGGGCAGGTTTTATGCAAGGTTTAAACCCATAATCAAGCTTTTGTTCTAAGTATGCCTCTCGCACTGTAATATTAATAAATATTAATTAAATGTTCAGGCTATCCTAATTTAATTTGATCAATTTGCATCTCTCCAGTCTAAAAAAAAAATAAATGTGGGGTAGAGTAAGAGAGTTATTTGTGTTATTATCATTGTAAAAAATAACCATCTGTGCCAGTGTCTTAAATCAAATTAAATCTTTTCTTCTTGCTCCAAGGTTACAAAGAGATTAAGTTTTATGTGAACACCTACCCACAGCCACTCCACTTCCCCAGTGGCTGGGAATTCAAGTTCCAGCGGTGCTGCCAAGCAAGCTTGATGGGGCAGGAGAGGATAAGAGGCTGAGATGGCATGTGATGCAGCGCCAATGCCAAATTTCCATCCTGCCTGTAATAAAAGTCTGCATTTATATAGCACCTTTGATGAAAGGCTCCCTGAGTCATCCAGAAATATTAATTAATTGCCACCACCCCTGCAGCAGGTGAGTACCCCTGTCCTTGTTTGACAAACGGCTCAGCTGCGCTGCGGGGCGCTGCACCAGGATGCGGCAGGAGGTTGGCAGCGGGGCGCAGAGCGGCTGCTGCAGCCCTGTCCCCTGGCCCTGGCCGTGTCTCTTGGTCCCCTGGCCACGGTGCCTGCTCTGGGATGTCCCCAGCTGGGCCCGAGGGCAGACGAGCTGCCTGGAGGCCGGGCAGCCACGAGGAGCCACGGTGTCTGACCAAGGCTTCAACACGTGCTGGACCTTAAAACTTACACCACAGCCCTCTCCTGATCTGAGTGTTGAGATCTCCTGTCCCCGAAGCACAAACCATGTGTCTTGAGGTAGGCATGTGCTAACCCCTTCGCGCAATTAAAACCGTTCACATGCTTTAATTAAGGTATGCGCCTAGTCTTGCTGTTTCCAGGCCTGCACAGACAAATGCATGTTCCTGTACCCGGATCCAGAATTAAAAAGCTGGGAAACGCCCCCAGGTCTCCAGCTCCTTCCTCGCTGAAGCAGCGCTGTTCACTCTGCTCAGCATCTGCGGCTTTGGTCAGTCCAATATTAAGTTACTCAGGACTGACAGACCTTTCCCTATTTCCCCTGGGAGGCTCTGTCACAAGCCATTGGGCTTCAGCCTGAGAATTTTCCCCTTCATATTCAACCTTTTTTCCCATTCCTATTGCATTACCGGTTACCCACGCCTCTACCTCCTGGCAAAGAGCCCCTTCCACCCGGGCTTTGCAGGATGGATGGCACGGAGCAGGACATCGTCACCTGCTGGCACCTCAGCATCAGCCCTAATCAGAGATAATCAAATGGTGACAGCCCTTCTGAAAAGAGAAGTAATTACACAGCATAGACTGCATGCATCTCTTAGGGGAAGAGGACTTGGATTTGATTATCTAGATTCTCCTTAATGCTTTATGATGAAGTTAAGGATGAATATTGCTTTGAAAGCAATTCAGACAGGACTTCCTTAGAAGGAAAGGCCTTAACCATGAAACAAATGGGCAAAGTCAGCCAGAAGAAATTGTCAGGCAAAGATTTCTGTTTATTTGTCCAAGATGTGATCTGAGAAACTGATATAAGGTAGCTGGAAGCGAAGTAGTACCCCACTGATGGAAAAGTGGGGTGTATATATACTGGCCAAAACCTGTCCTCTCAGGTTGCAGAAATATAAATAAATAAAAATAAACTCCACATTCTCTTAAAGTATCTAATTCTGTTTCTGTTCTTGACTGTAGCCAACAACAGGGACAAACCAAAAATTCTAGCAAGCAACATCTTCCTTGGCTGGAGTCCTTGCGTTAGAGCAGATTTAAGCTGCAGTAAAGCCTTTCAAGCCCTGCAGATTATAACGCATGGACAAGCATGCATCTTTTAAACCACTGTTTAACTTTAATAAGGTACGGTTATTTCTACACCTAACACATGGCCCCTGCGGGGCCGTTCAGGGCAGCCAGCACCCATCCGCCCTGGCTCGCATGCGGCTCTGCCTGCACCCACAGCACCCAGCGCCGGGCACAGCTCGCGCTGCTCCACCCCCAAGCCCCCCAGCCCTGCCGGTTTGCCACAAGAGCTGCCGGCACCCAGCGGCGTGAGCCGTGCCTGGTGGTGTTTCTGCTGCTACCCACGGCATGGGATGAGCTAACCCCACAGTTGGGTCCGACGGGCATTGATTAGACCATTAACTCGGTCAAGCACATACACGCTTCCAAAATTAGGATGTGCTGAATGCACCGGGGAAATTAAAATTTGTGCTGAGATTTTGCTGGCCTCCAAGTGGACAGAAGCTTCCTTCTGGAGACCCCTTCCACCGGCCTACCCTGCACCTTCCTTTGAAACCAATTTCTATCAGAAACGGTACAGCCTTAGACACAGCCCAGCCCCTGTTAGAAAGGGATTTTTCATACATTTATTCAATCCTGGTTTCAGCCCCCTGCAGAACGGGCTTGTGGTGCCAGGGTCCTGCTGCTGAGCGGCCCCTGGCACGGGAAGGCTCGCTCAGCCCCGAGGCCGCGGCTAATGACGCCCGCCGGAGCGTGGCCCTCCCCACCTCCCCGCTACAGCTTTGGCAGGCAGCTGGAAAGAAAGAGGTATATTTGGATCCTGTTTAAATATTGATCACAGCATATTTTTGCTAAAACCAAAGTCTATTGATTCGCCTGCGAGACTGCAGCCTCAATACTCTGCCGCATGTTTTCCTGGAGATGGGAGAAGGCTCCTTGAGTTATGATGTTAATAAGAGCGGCACAGGAGGAACCCCTGATGTTCAAACCACAGCTTAGGAGAGAACATTTTTCATTGACGGGGGCCTCTGGACACTCTGTGCTTTTTAATGTTTCCCCATCAGCCGTGCTGATGAGCCTTTAATATAAAGGTTCTGGGAACCGGGAGCTGCAGCTCCCGCCGCTCTCCCAGAGCCTGCTTCTGCCGTGATTTCAGGCTCAGGGCAGCCAGCCATCTTAGGAGGATCCAGGGGGGTCTCCTGGTCCACGGGTCTTGCATGTCCCCCCCTAGCATTCTGCCTAAGCAGGTAATTAGCTCGGTGTGTGGATTTTTGTCTCGGGCACCATCAGGTTGATGCTCACTGCCCAGAAGCTGAGCGAGTGCTGGGGGGATTTGTGGTTTGAGGCAGGCGCGGGGCTGGCGCCGGCACGCTGCAGCGGGGCTGGGGTGCCCACAGCTCGGGGGGGAGCCTGGTGCCAGCAGGCATGCCTTCTAGATCACTACAGACATAACGAGGGGGCTGGAAAAGATAAAAGCAAACCCATAGGATTTATACGTACACATGTACACACCGCTTTGTTAGCCACTGGCAATAAATAAAGAAAAAATCACTTATCCTGACGCGGCTGCTCAGCCTAACCTGAAAACACTGCAGGGTTTGCTGATAATCCAAACAACATCAGGCAGCAGCACGATGGCACAGGCCACCTCCTCTTCCGATGGGACACGTTATCGTGCTATCAGGAGTGTCAAACACGCAGTGCTTCAGTGAAGAACAAGTCACCCCCTTCGCACGCCCCGCTCCTGTACTTGACTTGTGCAGCTCTCTGCAAGGGGGAGGATAAATCCTTCCCGTCCCATGCAGCGCTCAGGCCACCATGAAGCCTGAGACTTGGTTAATCTGATTATTTAGGGGACAAATCTCTCCTGCACATCTGTGGCTGCAGAAGGTTCTCAAGGGAAAAGCCAAATTAAATGATGCCCTCCACAGTGCTATATGTGGGAGAGCAATCCTGCAGCTACAGACTGAGAGTGGAAGTCTTAGGTTTCAGTCATATCTGACATTGATTCACTTTTCTTATTGCAAAGCACTTAAATTCTCCATTTCTCGTTTCCCAATCTCCAACACAGGAATATAATCCTCTGCCTCTCTGGGAACCCTGGGATTGTGCCCTGTAAAGGAGTGCATGCCCTTGGGTGAATGAAACCATTTCAGACTGAAGTATTTTTACTGGGTATTTTAAGAGATCCCTCTCAGAAATATCAGTGATTTGTGACACCTTCTGTATTTGTGATACAGTATTTCCTTGGCCCATTTGAAGGAGAGACTAAATTGCAAGGACAATCACATCCACTTCTGTTACCAATCCTAGCAGAAGATATTAGTTTTTGAAGGGAGAAATAGAGGCAAGGTTTCTCCTTTTTCATCAAACCCTATTTGTTTTGTTTCTCTTCCTAAAATAACCTGGGGCCATTTAATAGAAGTGAAATCTCTGATAATTTTTTAGAAATTGTTGCCAGTCTACAGAGTATATGTTTATGCAGAGTTTTGTGCTTCACCAGCTACTGCTTCTTCAGGATAGGAATAGGTTTTTCTCTGTTTTATTTCATTTCTAAGAGCTCAAAATAATCACAAGTCCAAAAAGTCCAAATCATTGTCAACACAGTTGTTCGCACAAGAAAGAAAGATAGAAAAAAAAAAGAAAGGAAGGAAGAAAGGAAAGAAAAATGAGTATTGTTGGCCACATACATCTTCTATCCCTTTTTCATTTGTCTCAAACGAACAAGTTTTTCAGCAAGAACTTTTTTGGGAACAGGCTGTCTTAAATGAATTTTAAAAACTATTCTCAAAAGCAGATTTCAAATTAGCTGCACTACATCATTTTAAGGCATGTTTTCAGCAATCAGCCTGCAGAGCTAGACCATGCAGTCTCTGTGCCCAGCTACAACACCACACGCTCCGGGCACCGAGCGTTTCCACCCCCCCCCCCCCCCCGCAGGGCTGGGCACAGGGTGCCAGGGGCAGCCACTGCCGGGTCCCTGCTCGCCCGCATGCCAGGAGTCCCCTGGCTTGCAAAGAGAAAGGCAGGGCTCAAAACTGAATTATTCCCTCGTTCCCGTTCTGGAGTTTGACACGGGACTTGTTTTCTAAAGGGATGTGTTCCTAAGACCTGCCGTGCTGGGTCAGGCTATTGGAATTGTGCTGTTACATCCCGACAGCACCCCAAAACAAGTGGGCATGGAAGAGCAGGGCACACCGTTATCTTCTTATTACGTACATCCACCTTCTGATTTAGAGATTGGTTCATCCAGAAATTGCAACCAGACTGCTCTGTTCCTAACTGCTCTTGACCTCCCCGGGAATTTGTCCCTCTCTGTTCCGAGCTCCCGCACCCCCAGCACTGCCTGTAGCACGGCACCGATGTCAGCTCAGCCCCACACGTGTAATTCTGGCTTGTGAGACAAATGACTGCGTCTTCCCTGCTCCGTATCTGCTGGCTGAGAATTTCCCTGGGTGCTCTCTTGCTCTTGCAGTGGAAGAAATATAAAAATGAATACAGCTCCTGTTGCTCTCCCAGAGACAGCCTGGTGCCATTGCAAGGGGTGGTGCCGAGGACGTATTTACAGCTCCGTCTTGTAAAGTTTGCTAGGTTTCATGCTTTTATGAAATATATTCAGCCATACTTGTGATTATACTCCAATATGTTTCCAACATATCGTGAAACTGCAGCTAGTGTCAGAACAGGCGGATTTTTAACATATCTTAAACAAATTTCTCCCTTCATTAAAGTAGAATAATTGTCACAGCATAATGTAACTTAATGGCGAAACGGCGCACACAGGCTTGTCTCCTGTACCATGGTAATTACATTTTAAATCTATGGTCTGTGTTAAGTCTGTTTTTCAACATATGCAAAGCGATTTCAGGAGTTATTTAAAATGTTTTTTCCCTGTGCGCTTTACTGGGGAAGGCTGGGCACGAGGAGCAGCCCATCCTCGCTCCCCAGCAGTGGGAATTCAGGAGCTGGCGAGGTTCTGGCACGAGCAGGTGAATGCCTTGGGTTAAACGACACCAAAGGGAATATCTGGGAAGGGTGTATTTAGCTTTCTGTAAGTGATGCCATGCAAGAAGCCTCATTTGAGAGTTGAGAGCAGAGAAGCAGCGTAAAAGCAGTCTGGAGAGCACACTTGGAAGCAAAATTTTCCATAATTAGACCACAAAATGGAAAGTCCTCTTAGCACTACATTACTGAGCACCTGAAAGGAGAGCATGAAACTTTTCTCAAGGGGCCACCAAACCTGGAGAAGCAAATCACTAAGGCCAAAGAAAATGAGATTAAATTGAACTTCTAAGATGCAGTGTGTCTACTGACCTCCCTCATACCAAGTGCTTTCCTCATGCTCCTGTTCTTAGAACAGGGAAAAAAAGAATCCAGGAGAATGCATGCTGTTCAGAAGATAGCTGGGGGCTGAGTTGGATTTGAATTTTGATCAAAGTTTTTCTCATTTGACATGCTTTTCTGTGTCTGCATTCCCAATCTGCCTTTTTCACTTAAAATAACGCATCCCGTATAAGAAAACTTAGCCACCATACCTAATAGGAAACCCTGGGCTCATGAAAGCGTAGTTTCTGCTATCTCACGGTCCCTCTACAGAATCCAGCTGACTGGGAAGGGAAAACGAAGGGGCCTCTGCCTCCTTCCCGTGCAGCAGCGACAGCAAGAGCGGGCAGCCTGGCCCAGGTGCCCTGCAATAACACAACCCTAACACCCAACTGCTGCCCATGTAAGAAAGAAGCCAACTGCACAATTTCCTCATTTGTTTCCCTCCGTTGAGTTCAAAGAACAGCCTCCAGTCCTCCTCCTCCCCTTCTTTTGGGAACACAAAGAGGAGATGGACAAACACCAGCACACGACGGCGGGGGCAGAGCCGCCAGCTGGGAAGGGCCCTCTCCTGCTCCTGTCCATGAGATTAGCATTCGTGCCGTGTCAAATCTGCAAATTGCTTGTTTGCTTTGAGGAAACGCACAATATGGTCCAGACTGTTGATGCAATTGTTTTATCAAGCGTCTTCCTTGTGGACCGTGCCTTAGCACATCATTCTCATTGCACCGAAGGCAGCAGCAGAGCAACCCACCAGTTGTGTTAGCCAAAGCCAGGGGCAATACTAAACAAAGAAAAGCATCCAGCGATTGAGAGACGGAAATGGAAAATGCACCCAGCTGGCTTGCTTTGTGCAGGTTTTGGTTCTGCCGTGGCGTGGCTCAGCCTCGTGCCCTGCCGTGCGCTGCCTCCAGTGCTTGGCTGAGTCCAGCCCAAGGGGCGGCAGAGCAGTGGGATGGATGCGGCCCCATCCCCGTGGGGCTGCTGGGCTGAGACGGGTGGGAGATGCCCGAGACCCACGGCACTGAGTGAGGAGTGGATCCAGGGGGACTGGGATTCACCCAGATTGGCATACCTGCACCCGCAGGCTTTAATCGGGTAGATGACTTGTACACTCAGGTGTGTCTGGCGCATCAGATTTGGGCTTTCACACTCGGGCTGCTCCCATCTCATTGTAGAAGAGAGCTGTGAGACAAGCCCGAAGTCCTCTGCACAAAAAACCCACAACATGCTGCTCCCACCCCCACTGCAAAGCCACTGCAATATTTTGAAACATGGATTATCTCCAGCTTCTGCTCCTCTTGATGGTTCCACCTCATTCGTCTTGCAACTCTAATTTCCTTAAAAGTGTGTTTTCTTTACAGGCTACTAAGTACAGAAAACTTGAAGCAATCAGCTGAAGTTTATGCATCGACATATCACTTTGTTAGCTGTGAATTCATTTCCAAGGGGGCGGTGAACTTTAATGAAGTTGCAGACTGAATCATGCTGTTGTGCTCAGGCACAGGCAGGAGCCTGGAAGAGGCCTGTCCATCAGGAAGGCTCCCCGACCAATTCAAAAACTCAAACACTCGGTCAGGCATTCTTATTTCTTTAGGGCGCCCCTCCTTGATCTGAAATCTTTATTTCTCTGGATCTGCTCAATAATAGATGCCGCTGAATTTTCCGAATCCCAACTACTTTTTTGCAGTGACCACCTTGGTGCCACGAGAGGCACTGGGGACAGAGGAGAGGCAGAGGAGCAGCAGAAAAGCAGAGCTCTGCAGGCGTGACCCCAGCTGCAGCCTCCCTGAGCTCGGGTCCCCTCTCCCACGTCACATTTTGCTGTGGTCTTTTCTTGGCCAAGTTCTCCTTCGCAAAAGCAGCACCAGACCAACCCTGCTGTGCCACCTAATTAGAAATCTCCGCTGAGCACTTTGTGTGTGTGCCCGTGCACGCGTGCACATTTTTTTTTTTTTTCTTTTGGAGATGTGAGTGACATTGCAAATGCAACTTTCATCTCGGAGACTCGGAGTGTTGCCATAGAAATTGCAGCGGGGGAGCCACCAGGTCATTAGCTCGTGCCCTAAGGATTGCAGCGCTCAGCAGGGGCTGCTCCCTGCTCCCTGCTCCCATCCCTGCTGTGCCCCAGCACCGGGCTGAGCTCCAAACCCAGCCAAGGAAGGAAGCGCCCTGGTCCCCGGGATCGATTTCTAAGCACACGTGTGTGTGCGTGACCACACTCACAGGCAGGAATTACAGTAGCTGTTGGAACAGGCAGCCACGTGCCTGCTCAGGAAAAGCAAAGCTAAATAGCTAAATGAGTGTTTAGGATAATGATAATAATAATAATTGTCAGCATTTTCATTGCAGGCTCTCCTCGGGACGCCGTGCTGCCGCATACTTATGAGGCACTGGCGCTGGGTGGGCCAGGTGAGCGGCGTTGGTCCCGCAGCGCAGGCGAGATGTGAACGGTGTGAGGGGAGCCCGAAACCCCTGGGGACCGCGGCACCCCTGTCCCTGCCCTTGTGCCTGTCCCATAAGGCCACATCTCTGCTATCCCGGGTCCTTTTTCCTACTGAACGTGCTGGAAACACTTTATTTTTAGAAAACTTTCCTAAAACTGCAAACCTAAGCCTAAGGTGAGCGTCGCAGTCAGGGCCGGGTGCTGGCTCCCCAGACTCCTCTGACGGAGGGCCTGGTTCGGATGCACCAGAGAAATGGTGTTTGCTGAAGGAGTTCGGCTCACAGACGGCATCCTCCTCGCCTCTCCTCTGACAGATTTCTCTTCTGAACAACTTCGTTTCTTCACGGATTTGTTTATTCTGAAAGGTCAGGGCACTACATTGTACCCTGCATTATCTCCTCCCTGCTTCCCCGCGGCCCCGGCCCCGCAGTAATCACGCCTCCAGCACCTTTCCTGCCAGGCTTTGACACTCCCAAATCCAGCTGAGACTTCTCAGGACTTTAATTAATGAGATAACAAAAGGGAAAACACCCAAAGAGTGAACCCCCGAGTTGAAGACTTTATCTGCTCTTTGCAGCTGTATCTTTTTTCTCCTTTTTTTTTTTTTTTTTTTTTTTTGAGCTGCATTCCAGGTCCGTCAATACCATTTCCCATTAAATTAAATAGCTTATTGACTGGTGTGAGACGTAGCCACAAGGCCGATAGGATCCGCGCGCGGTGCTTTCTCAGTGCAAACAATCACAGGTCACTGCACAGTAAATCAGTTGGTAATGGAGTTTGAACTCTGAGAATCAGTTCTGTGTACCCTTTTTATTTGTTTTTAATTTGTATCAATGGTAATTCTGTCGGTTTCAATTTATGTGACGGCAGCAGGTTGTGGAGCAGCGGAAACACCGTTTTTCTTCTTGTTAACCATTGAGCTCGCAGCGCCGTGGCAGCCAAGCGTTTCTGAGCTCACAAGTGTTAACGTTTCTTGGTACCAGCAGAAACCTATGCTGTCTTATTTTCCTCTTGCTTTCTTTTCCATCAGAGCTGTCTGAAGATGCTCCTTCCTGCTTCCAGCTCTCAGCCATTTAGGACCTTCCACACGGATTTGCGAGCTGAGCAGTCATTCGTGACTCCCTGAATTTACCTCATCCCTTTTTGAACCCATTTAACACAGTTAGCAGCTGGGACACCTGGTGACATTGAGCACCGCAATTTAATTATGAATTATATTAAAAAATGACTTCCTTCTGTTACTTAAAACTTGCTGACAGCTAATTTTGGCAGGTGTCTGCTAATATTTACTTTGTGTAAATTAATGAATAATCATTCCTGACACTTTTTTTTTTTATCCTTATAAATCCCCTCTGCTCCACGGTAAGGGTCCTGGTCCAGCACTCCGCTCCAAAGCAGCCTGCCCAGTACATAAAACCAGTCTGCTGCTGGCCTTTGTGTCTTGTCTGCTTCTGTGCTGTCCTTTTTCTGCTGGAAGACACAAGCTGCATCCAGTGCTGTCACCGTGAGCATGCCAACTATTTATAAAGGTGCATAAGGTTTCTTTTGTTTGTTTCATTTTCTATTTCCTCCTCAATAATTCATTTAGTTCTGCTCACCTTTTGGCCTTTGCTGGGGCTTCAGCTTATCATTTCAGAGAACTATCCACAAACACTTCACTCGCAATTTTCTGAGCATGAATACTTCGAGCAGTGTCCATGGTGCTTATTGCCTATGCACAGTTCGGGCTATATTCCCCAGGAGTATTACTCTGCACTTGCAATCACCGGACACGACTGCCTGTTTTTGCCTCAGACACTCGGGATTCCCAGGTCCTCCAGGAGCCCCCCCGTGGTACCTCCTGGCCCCAGCCCTGCAGCTCAACATCTCCTGCTGCTCCAGGGCACCTTCCTCCGCTTTCATTTCGGGCTGTTGTGCCTTGCTGTGCCACAAGCCAGCCCCCAGGACAGAGCACTCACCCATTCTCATTTTGCTCCCCGACACGTGCATTTCACCGCGGTCTTTGCAGGTGCTTCAGTTCTCCAACAAGGGTTCTGTACGGTGCAGCTCCGTTTGTACCTATGTGACAGTCACACTGGTTTGCTTCTTGCTTGGTCTCTAAAGTTTTTAAACAAAACTAAACAAAGCCCTCAGTTAGCAGTGATGTTTGCCCCCTCATTGCTCACGCACCCAGCTCATGAAGGCCTTTAGTGCTTAATGGACTCACCGAAGCACTAATGTGAGGTGACCGGCACGTCAGGTGGTTAAAACAGTGCTAAGGCATTGCACTAAGACAACGTTATCCCTACAAACTACATTGTAGTCCTCAGGGAATGTCTTGTGATGTTCCCACAAACACCGAGCATGTCCGCAGCGCCTGGGCCGTGTGTCGAAGCTGCTGCCAGGACGAGAGGCACCGCTCTGCACGGGCACAACTTGCCTGGCTTTACAGAGGGGGCGTGCAGAACACGTCTGTTTGCAAAGTCACACGCGCACACGTTTCTCCTCCACAATATTTTGGGAATCTACACAGACGTGTTAGGAAAACTGTCACTTGCATAAACTTCTTTGCAGCCAGAGTGTGATTTTTTTGCAGAGCTACTAATCAAAGGCTAGAGTGGAACCAGCTTGACAAAAATAAATAAATAAATAACTTAAAAGATCACGGACATATAAAATGCACCGAGGAATTACAGGAATGAGACTTAAGAGAGGTGCGATGAGGAATGAGCCAAGGTGAGCCACTAACGAGCAAGGTGAACAGCCCTGCTAGAGGTAATGGTGCCGAGGACCACAGCACGCACCCACAAAGGGGGGCGCAGGCAGGGCAGCGATGGCAGGAGGAGCGGGGCACAGAGGCTTCACCCAGCCGTGGCCTCGGGGAGCAGCAGCAGGAGTCACCAGGCTCACGGTTAACTGCGCTGGCAAGGAACGGAGCAGGAGGAGATGTGAGCGGCTAGGGAGTGTCTGCGGGCTGCACGGAACACAGCGGTTATCGGTGCCACCTAGAACTCGGTGCCTATTAAGCCATTTCCTACAGGGACAGGCTCGAGGCTGCACCGCAGCATCCAGAAGTGGCAGACACTTCTCACTCTTGACTTCTCTTTCCTTCTTCTTTGCCACCCACTAAGAGCTGTGGGCTCAAGGGCTACGGATTCAAGCGATGCCCCCAGTGCCAGCCTCCCCTCCACTGCCAGATGCTGTCAGACAACAATTAAGAAACACCTTTTAATTACATGTGAACCACGCAGGATTTACTCAATCTAAATTAGAGATTTTCTGTGGGCATGCAAGCCTCTCCGAACAGACCAAGGAAGATAATAGATTTTGTGATCTCTTCTATCACACGGCAAAAAATCGTGGGTCACAAAACTATAAATCAGAGGCTAATGGATTTTCAGCGATGCGCTTTGGCCCTTTGTACATCTTTTAATTTGCTTTTAATATGTATCGATCTTCCCCCTTTTTGCTCCAACCCTTCCCGTGTCAGCAGGTCAGAGAAGGTGCCAAGCGGGGAATATTCTCACAGCAATACAAAGCGAGGAAAACAGGCGTGCAGATCCATATGCATGGGCTGTACCGCCCGCCTGCGCCGAGGTGGCCGGGCTCGCCTGGCAGACCCCACGGCGATGGCTTGGGGCCGCGGCAGCGCCGAGCTGCGCCATCTGGGGACCTGTCACTCGGCACACGCTGATTTCCCCGGGCCGCGAGCCACCAGCCCTCCGCGCAGGTGGGGCTTTCACCTGCCAGAGAAGGACCTTGAGGAAGCAGGAGGAGAAAACGTTGCTATTTAAATCCTCAGCCCTTTCTCGACCTGGAACTTCCCCCGGATGGTAAACGTTTGCTTATCGGATGGTAAACGTTTGCTTATTTACTGGTTTTGCTCTGGCTCGTTCGCACCCATTTGTTATTAGTTCGCTGTGATCACATCGGTACTTTTAATTTCTCAATGCTAATCAGCAGCAAGTTTCTAGCTTGTACCAGAGGTTCTAGCAATTGCAAGAAAAAAAGGTGCTTGCTGGGTAGAGGCACGTTGCCTTGCGCTGCAGGGAGAGGGCTCGGCTCTGCTACCCACAGGACGGTCTTCCTTCTCTCCTCACATTCAGTCCTAAAGAATAAATCTGAGATGGGAAACGACTGATTGAATATCCATGACAAACCATTTACAGCTCAGTCCTAGCCGTGCAAAGTGCTGTCAAACAGTCCTGAATACGAAGTGTGTTAATAAAAATCAAGATCCGCACACAAACAGAAAGGGGCTAAATTCTTCAAATAAATGGCTCACAACAAATAATTTGACCAGCTCTCATGATCGGCTTATGCTCTGAAGCATTAAGATTATCAGCTCCATGTAATTTTCTCCTAGCTGATGTAGCTGCAAAGACTATTCATATTCATATAAATGTCTAATGTCTAATCCTCTAATCTAATCTTTTTTTTTTTCTGCTGTGCTAAAGCTCCACCGCCAATACTCAAAAGCCCTCTGAGCAATGGAATTATTGATAAATTACTGCAGGAAGGAGGAGCACAGCACGTATCCCAAACCCACCAAGCTCTGCCTCTTCTTGAAGAGTTTTTATTTTCCTGTTAAAAAGTCAATGTGTGGATTTGCAGGACGACTGCAGGTGTTTTTCCTAGCTGATATTTTCATGTCCTTCCCTTGTGTCAGAGGACGGTGATCGTCCTTCGCTCTGGCTTTCAGAGCTCTTCAGGAGCGGTATCACTTCTTCACTACGTCAATTAAGCTCCACCACTGCAAGTAACAGAGGAGGCTCTTTGCTCTATTATTTATTCTCCCGAAGAGAGTGGGCATTTTTGGACCCTGAACTCAGCACAAACGTGGTGTTGTGAGCATCAGGAAGGATGCATGCCCTTCGTCGCTGGGGTGTTCACAGACACGCTTTGGGCCAGCCGCAGCAAAGTTCTGAGCTAAGCGTGGTGCAAACGCAGTCAGACAGCTTGTGTCTTGCAGATGTCACAAGCTAAAAGGAGAAGAGAGCATTCGCACTCAGGTGCATTTGCCACACTTGAATAATGCAGCAGAAACCTGGGGAAGTTTCCCAGAGCAAAGCCAGCACTGCCTGCAGGCAGAGGCTTGGGGAGGAACAGTCCTGGGTGAGAAACAGCAAAGTACCTGCTTCGACTGGCCATGTTATAATGGTAATGGGTAAAACGTACACCTGGTCTGCACCTGCATAAAGCACAGGGTAGCTTCTGAGAGCATTTCCTTCTCTTTCTGTCATAATTTAGGTGTGACGATTTGTACATTTTACTTCCAGTGTTACCAGGATGACATCTTCCTGCTTCACTGCTACTGTTCCTAACTATATCCATGACAATTTGAAATTTATGTTAATGGAATTACCTCCTGACCTTCATTCAATGCACTGCCTGCAAAGTCTCCTTAGCACAGCGCAGTCTTCATCTTGGAAGTGGAGCACGGGAAAACTTCTTGCAGATAAATCCACACACAAAACCTGCACACGTGTGACCTGAGGTCCTGGCAAGGGCTGGAAACGAGGCCAGTTGCAAAGCTCCAGCCAAAAGGGATAAATACAGCAAAAAGACAGACTGGGAGACAAGCTAGTGAGCTGTAAAAGTGTGGTTCCTGTGCCCAAGCTTATTTATGCTGCAGCCTCTCCACTGCCGCGCGTGCGGTGGCGCATTTATTTCTGTATATTTCGTGTGGGCATGCTCTGGGGTAAGAGCTGTACCACGCACAGGAATTACAGACCCAGTCTGTGGCCTCTGAGCACTTCTCTAATAAAAGTTATAATTCTGGAACTGGTTTTCACTCAGAATCAGGCTGAAACTCATCCATCCATTATCTCGCTTAGACCAACAAATAAGCATCAAACGGGAACTTCTTTCAAATCGCTGTGGACTTGGACCAATTTTGAAACACTGCCCTAAAGCAGAAAGACTTAGTATCCTATTATTAGTCCCCCGAGGCCAGCCAGCTTCTCCATTAACTTTTAGCTCAGACTAACAGCACATTCATAAGCAATTTTGTGGGTGACTGTATCTGAGACTTTAAGCTGCTATGTATTTTTTTTCCCTTAGAAATTATCTTTTTGCGTGATGACATGGAATTATTTAGATGACAACTCACATTAAAAGACCCTGTGCTCTTATAGGCAAAGACATTTTTTTTCCAGACAACACTGTTATAAAATTGTTCGAAATCTACTGACTTCAAGGGACAGAGTTTTGCCATGATTAAAAAGAAAGACTTTTTCATTTGAATACTGCCCTTTTTAATAGCTTAAACAGGCATTCCCACCTCAATAGGTTTTTAGCTGTGTTGTCAGAGGAAGCTGTTCTGTATTATAATTCTTCCACATGCTTTTCGCAGATACTGAATGTTTGCAAATACAAATCGCCTTTAAAAAACGCTTCTTTCTGTCCTTGTATGCACATCTTTACTTCTGTTTAAGCTTGGCTATGGACGGACAGATGACAGCTCTGCGTGTTTCTAGAGCTCTTTTCCCTCAGTTACATCTGTTGCACTCAATAAAGCAAAATAGTTTTTGTATTTGTTTATGTGTGAGTGATAACATATGCATATGTTCTTCAAAAATGCATACAATGCCTGAGTCAGCCATAGGTAGAAAATGTGCTTGGAGAAGTTCATTGTGAGACGTTTCGTCATTAATCCAGGGAAGAAGCGCAGCACAGACACAGACATACTGCCGTGTCCTCACATTTTCAAACAACAAATACACTTATTTTCCTGTGTGCTGCTTCTGCTCCACAAACACAGCTAACGCTGTCATTTGTATTCCACTTGTTCATTTTCTGGGAAGATTTTTGAGGGACTGCATGATTCAGAGGCACCAGTAAGCAGGGACAGAGCCTTTCCGCCGGAGGTCACCGGTTCACAGCCCCAGGTCTCTGCAGTGCAGGGGGAAGTTTTTACAGTCGGTGCCTGCCCAGGGTCTTGCAGGAAATGATTTGGCATTTCTGATTTCAGGTCCACGCAAGTGTCTCTGCGATTGTCTTTTAGCAGGCCCTCATTATCAAATGCAGCAACAAGCCTCGAGGCTGAGTCCCAGTCCAGGAAAGCAGTTGGACACAAGCTTAAACTTTGTGAGCTTACATGCTAAGCTCGCCATGAGTTAATCATATCTTCAGCTGACCCAGGATAGTGGGTTTACAAATAGTGAATTACTTCTTGATAAAGTAACGATGCTGAGCCTCCATCCTCCCCATAGCGATGCGCACCCTTGCTCAGATGAGAGGGCCGGGCAGAACTGCACGGAGGGGAAGCACCGGCCGCGGAGACTGACGCGGTGACTTTGTGTTTGCAGGTGGAAGAGAGAGGCCTTCTCCCCCAGAAACCCCAGAAACACGAATGTTTCACCCTTCAGAACCAAGTGCTATAATCCCTGACTATGTGCAAAGGAGCTTTTCCTAGCTGAACTAAGAGTATTTTAGTGTCTTAGCAGTGGGTTAATGCAGCTTCTGTGGCTTAGACAGCAGAGAGGGCCGGGCAGATCGGGTTAGGATGTTCTTTCCCTTTTGAGTGAAGCTTTCATTCCACAGAGGTCACACATAAAATTAAGTTCAGGTCTGAAAATGTTTTTTTTTTTTTCTTTTCCCTGCACGTCCAAGTCCCACAGTCTGGTGCCACCCAGCCGCAGCACACGTCGATGGGGTTGCTGGCGATGGGGCTGCTGCTGCCCAGCAGCCGATGCAGGGGCAGCCCCCTTCCCTGCCCCCGCCCTTAAAGCATGTGCATATTTAAAGGTTACAGACTTGCTTTTGCTCTATTCCTCATTAAGATGAAAGTGTGTGCTGCCCAGACAACCTCTCCGGCATGGCGTTATTGGCCACCCGTCCCCTGCTGCTGGGCTTGTTGGCCCGTACCCATGAGGGCGAGCCTTCTCTCGTGTAACCACCCCAAGCATCTTATCAAACCCTAGCCAAAACAAGGATAACAACCTGAGACCTCATTAATTAATTGCTTGCTCTACGACTGTCATTTTACAAGGTAAATCATCAGGAGAACACAGAAGTGGTTTTGGCGGTGCTAAAACTGAGGGCTCCTTGCAAACGCAGCCTGCAAAGAACAGCCCCAAAATCCGTGTGTGGGTGGCCTTGCTCGCACGCTCTGGGGCCGTGTCTCCGCCTGGTGCCTCCTGCACACCACGTGCGCCACAGCAGCACTCAGCACCATCCTGCAGCAGCAGCTCGTGGAAGGAGAAGCTTCTCCCCACAGCCTGCAACCACTGGAGAAAGGCCTGGTGCGCAGTCTGGCACATCCAGCATGGGAGGACGCAGAGAAATGCTGCCCTCCTCCCAGAGCTATGGGGCAGCCTTTCCAACCCCGAGAGAAAGGCAGCTGCACGGGGAGAACCAGTGAGTGACCTGTAATGAGCTACAGGTGGGGTCTTTCCACGTTCGCCCAAGCACAAAGGAGACAGCTGCCAGAGCAGAGAGAGCTGCTGGACTTGGGTCCACCAGTACCACCAGCACAACCAGTCTCTCCTGCACGTACCGGGGCTCATCAGCCTGTTGCCGCCCCAGCTGCTTAACCTCAGACCCGCGTCCGCCAGCAGGAGAAGCGCCTATTTGTAGGCTGGAGATCTGAAAAGCACTGTGAACGTTTCAGAAGGCCAAAGCTCACCGATGGTTTCTTGGGCACTTTTAAACATCCTTCCAACTGTTTTTCAAACGCTGACCTTTGACTGTGCAAGGAAATAAATAGACACATATATAACAACAGGCTATATGAAAAATGAAGATGTTGACATTAATAAATCATTAAAGGATTTCTATGCCCAACAGCAAGCACAGACCTTTTATCCCTTATTTCTAGCTTTGCGTCTGGCAACTAATCCTGTGAAAACAAGAACAAATTATTTATATTCTTTTAGTATTTCATAAATCAAATATTGCTTTGAGGACTGAACTAATATTTTGCGAATTGAATATGGGATTTAGTCTGGCTTGCTACATGCACTGAATCTCAGTCTGCAGTGGGATGAGAAGGCCGAGAGATATGAAATCCAGAAATATAAGGAATCTGAAATGTAGGCAGCAGGAGGAAATAATTTACAGTAGCATTGCCCAGTTTGGCTTTGTATACTGAAAGAGCTCTGAAATGTAGTTATTGTGGTTTCTGTACCGGTATTTTGCTTTTAAATGCAGATAGCGTGAATCCATCAAAACATTATTTGTTTGCTTGTTTCGTTTTCCCTACATGTGAGAAGACATCGATATAGCCTAACTGCAAAAACACAACCATCTACCCTCTGCACCTCTTTTATTAAGCTACACTTTGGCAAGAAGAAAAAAAAAAAAAGGCCATATACAGCCACTTGTGTTTTAAAGAAGCAGCAGAACCAGACGCTGTGGGAGTTAACCACATTGGTCTGATTTACATCCGGACCGACAGTCTGTAAACCATGCTACAGCAGATGGGTGCTCTGAGCAGCCACGTTACGGCCACCTGAAAAGCAGGGTTTATAAAAACACCGACAGACCTTTAACTGGAGCTGTGTGAGCAGCGGTGCTTCTATAAACAATATTTTATTGATTACAATAGGCAGAAACTCTGGTTATTTACAGCAGACTTTTTCACAGCACTTATTGATGTACCTAATGCTCACAGGGGAAGGAGAGGGAACTGGCAAATGTAACAAACGGACCCAGTGCAATACAGAACCGCTCCCGTACATCAACCCCATGGGTATCAGCAGCGGGTGAGTCCCCGAAGCGTGGGGCAGCGCCGCGGGCACCCCTCTCCTTCCCCACCTGGCGCTTCTCTGGGTCACTCCTGCCTGTGGCCAGAAACAGCAAAGGCTTTTTTTCTTCTCCAAGTGAAATAAATGAGCGGTATAAAGGAGGGAGACAGTAGGGTGTTGCACTTCACTGTGCATCAGCAGAAATTAAATTGAAAACCCAGACCCAGTGGGAGGAACTGGCTGCAAGGCTCGGTGGGAGCCACCAACGTGCAGAAGAGTTGGGCTTTTCCTACAGGCAACGACCATTATTAAAACTAAAATATTTTGAGGGGATAGGTGGATTTCTGGCATTCAGAGAGCAGGATGAGCTATTAGCAGGTGGAAATCTATCGCCTGTCTCACACACGGCTCTGAAGCATCCTGAGCGTGGCTGGTACCAGCAGGCTGGGACAAGGTGGCCTCGGTGCGGCATTTCACAGAATCACAGAATTGTCTAGGTTGGAAGAGACCTCCAAGATCACCGAGTCCAACCTCTGACTAACACTAACAAGTCCTCCAGTAAACCATATCACTAGGTTCAACATCTAAACGTCTCTTAAAGACCTCCAGGGATGGTGACTCAGCCACTTCCCTGGGCAGCCCATTCCAATGCCTAACAACCCTTTCAGTAAAGAAGTTCTTCCTAATATCCAACCTAAACCTCCCCTGGCGCAACTTTAGCCCATTCCCCCTCGTCCTGTCACCAGGCACGTGGGAGAATAGACCAACCCCTATCTCGCTACAGCAATTTCCTGCTCTCCCCTTGCACCTCTCTGCTTGGATTTGCACTGACACCGGTGGAGGAAGGCCCATATTGCTCACAGCACGGTCTGATCATCTATTGCCAATAGCTCCGAGAAGATGACGATGGCCCAAGCGTTCGCACCCAGCTATCTTTGCAATTAACCACTCCCCAGGTACCTGTGAACGCGTCGTCCTCCTCGGGGCTGCGAGTAGACAAAGCGGGGAGATGAAATGCGAAGCCACCCGTTGGAGAGTCCTCATCAATGATTTTAACCTCCTGACCTGGAATGAAAGAGGTAATTCAATCACCATGGTAACTGGGTGATGGCCTCTCCCCAGCTGAAGCTGTCACTCCGGTTAAATTGGGCTGCATCGTCCGTCTCGGCTCCGCGACACGGACAGGACACGGGCAGCACTCGTGGAGGAATCAGCTCTCCTTAAGTACGATAATGATGCGTGACAGCTTAAACTTTGGGTCACTCCTGGTGCAGGAATTGTCAAATATTGTGACAGCACAAGAAGCTCTCCGCACCCTCGCACGCCTGCAGAGAAGTGACAACATTTCCGTGGATTTTTATTATTTCTTCTCAGCACGGATCTCAGACATGCAAATGTCTGTGTGGCTTTCCTGGTGGGGTACATTTCTGCAGACTCCTGCAGGAAACAAACTCGGTCATTCATGATGTAAAGTTCTAACCAGTCCTGTTTGCAGAGCATCCCCAGGAAGGTTTGGGATGTGCCAAATGCACAATTCCCCTCTGTAAACTGGAATGAGACCGAATTGACCGGGCAATTACAAGAGCCCGTCTGTGAATGAACAGCCGTGTGGGTTAGCGTCAACCTTAGTAAAACAAGTATCAGCACTGGTAATACCGGAGTGCCTGGAGATCCCAAGTGAGAGCAAGGCTTCAGCGCGTTCAGGGCCGTACATGCTTACAGCACTGGGAATGACAAATTGCCTCTTTATAGCTATAGCTTCAGGTTCAGACAGGCTAAATCACCGTCCTGTGGTCAGCTAGGGAAACTGGGCAAGCATCAGAAAGAAAAGCTCCGTCCCACGTAGAGGACCACATGAACACAACCAGTCCCACAAATCTACTCTCGGCCCAACTCGTCTGTGAGCACGGCCGTAAGGATCTGGGACCAACCACCTGCATCCAGCAAAGACAAGGACTGCTCATCCCACCGCACTGCACGAAACCACCACGCCACAGCCTGGAGCGGTGGCAGAGCCCGCCGTCAAGTCAGCAGCACGTGAAACGGCAAGAATGAAGGTTTGTTTAATGATTTTTAATTAATTTTAATTACTTACAATTTTTTTGAGCAGTAGCTTAACCTCGCTGAATCTCAGCCCCTCTGATCACTCTGGGACTTCTGCCAGCTTCCTCATTACAGATCAGTTCCCCTAACACCATTTGATAATGAAATGGGTTTTAAAAGAAAGGGACAGAGGAAAAAATCAAATACCTTCGGCAAAACCCCAGGGAGCTGGAAGAGGATTATGATTAGGCATAGAGATAAAATGATAGTTTGGGGGCTTGCTTTATGAATAACGTGTATCTACGTTGGAAGTGTCCTACTTTTAGAAGACGAAAGGTATGGAGGTGCCTGTAAGGACTTCCCACCCTCACAGCTTCTTGCAGGCACCTCCCTATGTGAGCAAGCAAAGGCAAAGGCTGGGACCTGGTGTGGCCACAGAGGAGCTGCACTGGCACATAAACCCAGCCAAGGTAGCAGAGACAGCATTTCCTACTCCTCTCAACTCCGTACCTCTCCGAGCGACTTTGTCTCACCCTGTAAATCGGTGTGTTTGCCTCCAGACACCCCTGCCCGGCAGAGCCTTCACGTCCTGTGGGGATTTTCTGAGTGTACCAGGAACTTTGCCCTCCTGCACCTCCTCAGTCTCCCTCTCAGCTGACCATTTACAAGTCTCCCCAAAGCCCCAGGACCATTAGGTTTGATTCAGGAATGTTTATTCCTGTTGCTTTCTCTGATCTCCTCTTCACAACTGGGTCTTTCCTCCAGCTTTTTTTTTTTTTTAAATTATTCACTGTCATCGGCATCCTTTTCCACCTGTATCTCAATCAGGTCCTTCTGCAACAAAAGGCACTTGCAAGCCACACCTTGTTCCCTATGAAACTCTGTCTAGGCTTTATCATAACAAGTGTGCGGATGTTGGAGTGAGCAGGTAGCACTGGATATGCTTCTTTTCCTCTCTGGTATTAATACGCACTGCTCTGGTTCATGATTCAAAACTTTCTCCCTGTGGCTCTGATCTCAGCCCAGCTGATCTCCTGCCCAGCAGCCCTGGGCACGCTTCAAAGGATCTGTTGTTTGGGCAGGGTACAGAAAGAAATCTGTAATTTCTGGATGTTCTGCTGAGGCTTATCTGAATCTCAGTGCAGCTTCTAAATCTGGGCTTTAAGTCACCTCAGTGCATTATCGTAAGAGACGTTTGGGCACCCGCAGTCAGAGCTGGAAATTCTCTCAAAAATGTAAGTCCTTCTGTGGTTGTGCACCTCGGGTTGTGGGCAGCAAGGAAGAAGAAGGGAGGTAAAGAAGATTTTTTTAGAGCACATAATGTAGAAAATGAGAAAAATGTCTCATGCGTTTATTACTCTTTCTGCCTGCATCGGCTTTCCTGGCAGACGTATTGCTGTTCCCGCGTCCCCACTGGCCTGAGGGGCTCTTGTTTTCAGCAGGCTGCTGTTTGTGCACAGCCACGCACCAAACACGTCTTCGGGAACAAAAGCCAAGCCTCCGGGGGCAGTCGCGCAGCCTCCAGGACTGATACGACCCTCTCTGGCTGAGGGCCTGCCCTGAACTGAAGCTGAAGCATGTGCAAGTCCCTGCAAACAGCCACCGGCCGTGACAGCCACGTCCCCTGCCCAGGAAGGTGGTGGCAGACCACCGAGCAGTGCTGGGGAGGAGCTGGAGCAAGCATCGGAGGGGAACAGGGCTGGGAGTGAAGGTGAACTGGGCAGCGGGACTGGGGCCATGTCCCACCTCCCTGCCACTGGAGGCCTGTGCATAATTCATAGGCCATAGATTGTGTATATCTTTTTCATGAAAGTTTAAACAGACTGGTTATTACTATTGACCATTAAAAGGTAATTTTTCCCCCATCTGTGACAAGCACTATTGACATTCCCGTATCCTTGGAAAAGGCTAGATGATGTCCTGACATCTTCAGAGCCCCGCTCCACTTCTGCACCAAGTGCTGAGACATCCAAGTCTCTGAGCTGGCACAGAGTTAACAAACAAGCTGCATTTTAAAACATTGTCTGCTTTTATAGCTGTGGACAAAATGTGCCATTAATGCACTATTAAAAAATTGAAAATCTGATTTTATGCTCTTAGACTTAATGCTTTATTACTGAAGAAGCCAGACAGGATCTTCTGTCTGCCGCAGACAGCATGGCGCTATGTAGCAGGGGCTGAATTATTTTGCTCTTGTAACCCCACTGAAGTACTGCTGCCAGTATTGCCCCCGATCTAAGTGCATGTGTGGGTGTTCCTCCTGCTAAAGCCTGTCCTGGGGGCTCCTGCCAGGGGGAGCAGGGCAGGGCAGGTGAGCAAGGGCACAGAAAGCCCTGGGGAAGTGATTCGGGGGCGGCTGTGTGCCCCAGACCTCTTGGAGCCTGGAGCCTCAGGAAGGTGATGAGAAGAAGCTAATGCTAAGATAGGGAGGCTGACTTTTCTTCTCTCTGCAGCCTGTAAGAAAATTAAATTCATGCCCAATGGGCCTAAACACTCTTGGTAGCACTGAAGTGCAAAATTGAGCTAATACCTTTCTGATGTTTAAACAAGCACCCGTGATATTTTCATGCCGATCTAGAAGAAGCTCTAAAGCTTTTGGAACTGCCATCACAAACTGTGAGTGATGGTTGAAATAAAAGCAAGGGAAAATATATTTATAGGTGTCAGGGAGTTGTCTGGATAATGCAGCAAAGACAAAGTGTTATGCCAGAATGATTCTTCTGTTTCCAAACTGAACATTTAGAAGGAACGGTGCACCCCTACCCATGAAACTGGCTTAAACATCAGGGGGAAAGACTGCTAATGTGAATCCAGATTGTACTTTTGTAATCATGGGGATAGAAAATAGAGGTAATCTTTAATATGAGGCTATGTTCAAAGAGCAAGTGGTGTAGGAAGCCAGTTCCAGCAACTGGAAGCATACAAAGTATTTCCAGCATGGGGAAAAAATAAATAAATAAAAAAAATCAGGACTAATTAATAAGCAAACAATGCCCATCAGAAAGGTGGACACAATCTAGGGAGAAGGGAGGGAGCTTTGAAAGGTTATCAGATGCATTCTCCCTATTGCCTGCTCAAGCACATATGAGCAAAATGACTGTTTCCCTCTCATGTTTACACCGAGTGAATCAGGAGCAGATGTAAGCTGGGTACTGACGACTCCAGCAGATAAATGACAATTACAAGCAGAAAATGGAGCTGCTAAGAGCACGCAGCTTTCACTTGGGATGTTCAGTTTAGCTACTGGGGAAAAAAAAGAGGGCTGAAAACCAAACTCCTGACAGCAGACGTCTCTTGCTGCAGACCTGCTGATTCAAGCATTGCACGGCTCCTTGCAGACGTATGTAGAAATGTTTAAAGGCTCAATTTGAGCCATTTGTTTCTCATTTTTTGAGCTCTCATTAAAATAATCTGTTCTGATTGTCTGTGGGAGCTATTTTTTGCTCCTCTAAATGGTCACAAAAGGCAGCACAGATTAGAAAAGGCGAATCAACCCTGTCAAGCCTGTGACTCATCAAATACAGACTCCTGTTCTTTGCTGGCTTCAAAAGCAGACTTCCCCTTAAAATGGCACAGAGAGGGACAAAAGCCCTGCCCGGTGCTCCGTGAACACGAGGTTTATCCACTGAAAACGTGTACAGTCAGCGACCTGCGCTGCCGGCAGGCTGGAGGGAGGGGAGGCCCCCGCGCGGGATGGGCCTGCTCCCCGCCGCCTCGCTGTCGGCAGTCCCGGGCCTTCCCGCTCCAACACTCACTTTGTCCCATGCCAGAGCCGATGTGCCACCAGGAACAGTGCATGGCAGTATGGGAGAAGAGAAATTGGTTAAGACCTAACCAGTGTTATTCGTTATTCGCTACTCAGAACAGATGTAACCCAGAACCAGGCCACGAGTTGTAACACGAGGTGTAATACTTCTCCCACTCCTCCCTCAGCCATTGTCCCCACATTCTGTTCCGTTACTACACACCATGGTGTACCTATATCACCATGTTGAATTCCTTTTGATCCTCAGCCCCTCTGGCACTCGTTGCTACCAGTCTGCGAGGCCTGGACTTGCACTCCGTGATGTTTCTGCAGCCGGCCGAGCATCCTTCCAGGCATGGGTAGGCTGTGCAAGGCTGAATTTTCACAGTACCCCAGAACATGCAGTTCTGATCAGGCTTAAAAATAAGCTCAAGATTTCCAGTGCACATGGAGCAAAAGCCTAATCCTGCCCACAGGTGCTGAGCTCGGAGCCCTCCCCAAAAACCCCGACTCTGCCCCTGCTGGAAGCACACTGAGGACAGCCCTGGCCACTGGCCATTCCTTCCAGCTGCCCCAAGCTTTTGGGGATTTGCATGACGAGACAAAAGATGCCCAGTAATCTCTCCCATTATTAACAGATTGGGGCGAGCAACTTTGCACTTCTTCAGCACAGAGAACTTAAAAATCTTACTCTATTTTTTGTCATCATTTCCCTATAAACCTGAAGAAATGCCTTTTGTTTTAGCGCCACGCTACAGTGAATCTGTTTGTTCTTTGGGCACCTAAACGTTCCTATCGTTGACATTTTTAAAGCTTTCATAAAGGATTTTAATTGGCTGAAATGCTGATTGCCATAACAACTGGCTAATGAACCATCTGTTGGCATATGTAATATTTATTTATACATTTAAAAAACATGGCTGAAGCTCAGGAGCGGTCCCTTTCCCAAGCCAGGGCAGTAAGGGAGGACGGACAGCCCTGGGATGAAGTGGGTCCGGACACCGGCCTCCTCCAGTGCCACCCTCCTCATCGCCACCTCCTACCTGCACACACTGCTTGAGAGTGACACCAAAATTCATGTTACAGGCCAAAACCAGACGCTCGTGGGGGTTCCAACCCCGCTTGTGGCGTAAGGGCCCGCGCCCACCAGGAATGGAGCGGGACGCGGCTGGCAGCTGACGGGAGGTTTATTTTTAGGTTGTTGATGAAGAGGAGGAGGAGGAGGGAGCAGAGAAAGCCCCTCCACAGAAGTCACATGCATATGCAAAAGGAGCCTAATTGCCCCTCTTTAGAAACTAATCATTCTGGATTTTACAAGCCACATTATAGAACCTGACATGCTTATTTTTCCTTTTATTATGTTTGTAAGCAGTGATCCTATTGAAAAGAAAATCAAACCCTATTTTTGCCAGTCACAACCATCTCCCTTTTTCTTTCTGCCTGCTTTATTTTATTTTATTTTCCTTTCTTTCCGTCAGCTGAATAGAGCAGCATTTTCATGTGTATTAATTGCCCTGTAAAATGCCCTCAAAGTCATTAGAATTCCCCATTCAAAACTATTATCTGTGCCATTATGTCTATGCATTATATTTATTTAAATGTGCCTCTTCTGAATTAGCTTATTTTTAACAGCTAGCCATGCCTGAAATATTGTTCCAGGCCAAGCTGTTCTCAAATCTTTTCTTCTTTTTTTTTTTTTTTTAATGATAACTTCATAGAAGATTTTGACGCTTTATCCTGAGTGGGATCATAGTTTTAGGCTTTTAACCTTCTTTCTTTTTTCTTTTTGTATTTCAGAAAGATCGGCAAAAGACTTCTGGAAATTTTTTTGTTAACCCACAGGACTTTCTTACATCAGAACTGCAAGATTTACAGCTGTGGTTCGTGGCCATCACACTGATTTAAATCTGCAACGGTTGTAAAGATTAAAAATAATAATAAATAAAAAAAAAAAAAACAAACCACGTTTTCCTAAATATAATTCAAAGTTGCTCTCTCTTTCCCCAAAATGTCCGTGCACAATTTTCACACATTCTGACAGGTAATTTTGTCAATGTTTATTATTTAACCATGGCTCCAGTGGCTCTGGGTTGGGGACCCAGTGACCCCACCACTGGCCTTCAGATCCCACAGCTGTTTTAGGGCTGTGCCCCCTTGCATGCTTCACCTCTGCCTGCCCGCACCAGTATCCCTTTGAAAAAAGGACAAACGCGGGCCGCCAGGAAGCTGTAACGTGGAGGCGACGTGGCCCTGGTGGGACAGGCACTGGACCAAACCAGCTCCACACCAGCAGCCTCCCCCCGGCTCCAGCAACGCCCTCCTCTGCGGCCACCTTCTCCCGCTTCGCACCATTCTCTTATTTTAATTAGACCAGCCGCTCTGCATCTGCCTTCATTATCCGACACCCGTAATTACTGAACGTGCAGACATTGAAGGAGCAAATACCCCACCCCTACCCCTTCCCGAGACCTGGCTGTGGCGCTCGGGCCCGCCTTTTGTGCTCCTTGCTTAAACAGTCACGAGGAGCCTTTCTCGGGGCACACGCCTCCACGCCTGTGGCTGCGCGAGCCCGGTCCCTCCGGTGACACGCAGGCGGCACTCCCTGCCTGCCAGCCGCTCTGCTGCCTCTCATTATTTCATCCCCCAGAGAATACTCCTCCTTTCTTCTTTTGTCACGTACCAGGCTAACTGGCAGCTCCTGTTGAATTACTGAAGCGGGCAGCATTAACCTGTGGTCTTACCGCGGTAACTTCCCTACCTGTCTTTTCTTGATGACACTTTGTGCTTTGAGGTCACGCTTTTAAAGCGGGTAACTTCCCACTCAGTATCCTTCTTTCTCAGCGAGGCAGCGGGGACGTTTGAAACGATTCCCTCCCTCTGGGCTGCAGAAAAACCCCTTCTTCTGTGGCGCTGAGCAGGGCAGAGCAGCCCGGCAGAAGGAAAACAGCAGCGGGATCCCTCTCTGCCCCGCCAGACCCTCCTCAGGCCCGGGTGGAGGCCTTGCAGGCTGGGTATTTGCCCAGATCCAGTGCAAACACCAAACAAAAGCAATTACAAAAGTCATTATGAAAGTAATGATTTCTCAGCACCTTTCACCAAACGGCCTATTCAGAGGGAGGGCAGGCTGCAGTGGCAGTGTCCCGGTTTAACACAGCGGTCAGCTAAAACAAAACGCTCACAAGAACTTTTTCAGAAGGAACCCAGAAGTTTTCCGCGCAGCCCATTTTCCTGCCTCCTGGCCATAGTAACCTGGTTCAGACGTGTGTTATTTACAAGCAGAAACGCAAAGCAGCTCACGAGGACCAGACCGACATACATAAGCAGGGCTGTGAATTCCTGCGCGGCCCTACTGTAAAACCGGATCTCTGGCAATCACCTAAGCGAAGAAGAATGAAGCATTGTTATTTTTTACAAACATCTCCACGGAGCATCAGCAAAATCTCTAAATTTTAATCCCATTCCTCATAAAATTTCTTTTGAATATTTAAGAGCAAAACGGGTGCTCAGATCCTATCTGGCCGTTATATCCTCCTTCATTTCCTTTACAGCGCTCAGATAGCGCAGTGCCCCACGCAGCCGATGTACGTCTCTCGGAGATGGGCAGATATGTCCGGCACCGATGGACAGCCCTGCTCTCCCATCAGCGAGTGTTCCCCCAAAGGCAGCTGGAGCACCACTGCTTTATGGCACAGCCACCGCCGTTAGCAGCAGCACCGCACACTATGGGTTTAACCCTTCGGACAGAGGCTGTTTTCTGCCTCCCCGTCGGGATGCTCTCGGGAGCAGTTCACGTGCAGGACTCAGAAGGTCAAGCTTCCAGTTGACATAAAAGCAGCTTAACCAGTCCCCGAGGGGTGATCAGCTCTGATCCAGGCCCGCCAGGTTCCCCACCACCACCAGATCCCGAGTGTTTTGCCACTAGGTGGAGTTTACAAAGCCTAACACCTCCTCGCCCTGTGGCAGCCCACGTCCGAAGCTCCCAGCTTCAGCAGCACCCCCAGTGAGAGCCGTGGGGTTGGGTCGTGCGGGAGGTGAGGTGGGATGGGGAGCAGGGGCAGACGCCTGGGACCCCCAGCTAGGCTCCCACGTGCACATATACAAAAAGCAGCACCCGAAAATGGAAAGCAGAGCTGAGTGCTCAGCCCCGTTCCTGCCGCCCGCAAAGAGCCAGGCGTCGCTTGCAGGGCTCGGGAGCTGTGGCAGCGTGGGCGGGACGTGCCGGGCATCGCGGCTGGGGTGTGCCGGCTTCGTATCAAATAATAAATATCATCTACATAGAGAAGGATATCGATCTGCAGATTTCACTGACATTTACAAATAAATGATGTATTGCAGTTTTTGTTTTGCCAGCTGGGCTGACCCTAACGGCCTTTACATAATTTACTTTTGATTAAAGAAGTGCTTTGACGCAGGGAACTAAAAAAATAAAAAATAAAAATCAATACAATTATGAGATCAGCTTTAAAACAATGTGTTATGGAACAAAAAGCTAGTCAAATCCTTTGAAGATGCTCGTATGTGTGATGTTTAAAGTCATTTCGGAGGTCAACAGATTTTCTACTTGCTGAGAGCTGGAAATTAGCTAAGTACACATTACAGGTTTCAGATTGATTGGATTCAAGGCCAGACTTTAGCTGCAGGTTCAGAAATGGTTGCCCTTTCAGTCAAGTCCATGGCAGCATTTTATATTCATAGACAGACACAAGTAACTTGCATAAGAATACAAAAGAGGAGCAGGCTCCACCATTCACTTCAATACATTTAAATATTTAGCAGTGTCAAGAGCAATGTAAATAATATCCACTGTACCTAGCTGAAAAATAACTTCTCCAGTTTAAGAAGAAAGGGTTTTGCATTAGCTAATGTAGTGCCATATGTTCATTAAAGCACCACAATGTGCAAAATAACGGTGACAGTAAGTTAAAGTAATATTCTGGTTAACAATATCCAAAAATATTTTTTTTGGCAACCAAACTGTGCTCATCATACATAATTAATGAGCGTTCTTGCAATTAGTGTGCCCTCGCATAAAGGAAATAACCACAACCTGTTTGCATTTGTGAAGCACGACAAGAAAATCCTCAGTTTTTAATAGTCCTTCTGATCCGCTATGCCACACGACTCCAACATGTTTCATGGTCTAAGAAAACTGGGGAGGAAACCAGGGTTTGGAAACACCACTCATGGAGACGGCACCGGCCTGACACCGCGCAGTAACGGTGTGTGCTCTGCCTGCCCCGCTTGCTTTCTCATGTACCCTGAAGGCTAATAACGCTGAAAGAAGGGGGGGAAAAAAGAAGCAAGAAGATGTAAATATTAGCGACACCACGGCTGTACCAGACTTATTCAGAGAGGCAGGCCCGCTGCAAGCTGCAGGCACTTTGTTGTGCATTGTTCAGCAAATTCCAGGCCCAACGGAGGCAAAACCATCTGAGTCTGGATCTCTGGCTGGGGCGTGGAGGATCCCACAGCACTAAAGTTAACAGAAAACTTGCTTTTGCTGTCAGTGGGCACAAGATGGAGTCTTAGAAAGTGCTGAAC
This sequence comes from Anser brachyrhynchus, assembly GCF_964034855.1. Classification (NCBI taxonomy): domain Eukaryota; kingdom Metazoa; phylum Chordata; class Aves; order Anseriformes; family Anatidae; genus Anser; species Anser brachyrhynchus. The sequence goes on along the minus strand of NC_137720.1, from coordinate 1,682,165 downwards.
CGTGCGGAGACGGTTGTTGGTTATCGTGCAGCTCCTCAGCTGGTGACCACAGCCGCTGCTGGCTGCTGGGCCCAGGGCTCCTCATGCCCCCGGGCAGGGCAGGGGCAGCCCCAGCCCCGAGCACCCACAGCGGCTTCGTGCCCCTGATGTGTTTGATGTGGTGATTTAACGTGGCACGAGGAGACGAGAGAATTAGGCTCAGCGTTATTTATAATTAATGGCTCTGTATTCCCCGACTGAACAACGCTCACTCATCCTGCTTCTTCGTGATCCCAACAATCAGTATTCTGTAAACTCTCTTCTGATGTTTAGAAATCGAAGTGCTGTTTGTCATCCTATCTCCCTCACCAGAAGTCATGATTGCAAAACATCCCAGACAAAACAAAAGCCCCAGAAATACATACATAAAATCAAATAAATAAAAAGGCAATGGCACCGACTGATCTGAAGAAAAACAATCAACTGTGAGCCAGTTTATTCAATCTGCCTAATGCAAGAAGGTTGCAAACATCCCACTGTTTACTCTGTGACTTTTTTTCCCTTTTGGCAGCAGTAAAAACAAATAAAGCTGAACCACTCGCTATTCAATTTGAGGGCTGAACAAAACAGAAGAAACGAAAGCCAGTAGCGGAGGGAGGACACAGACATTTGGCCCAAACCCTTTTCGCAAGGACTCTTGCAAAACTACCTCTTTGTAAATAGTGTTTAGGAGGAGTTATTCTAACTGTGATGCCCAAAGATTCACACAAAGCTCCTGCATTTTTTCTTGATTAAGCATTTGAACTTTTTTTTTTCCTTTAATCTGCCTTTCTTGGTTGGTTTGGCTTCTGCTTCCAGATACCGGGCTCCTGTCATACATTTCTCTGCTAGATTAAAAAATACTTTGTACCTCGTACTTTCTCTCTGTGAACATATTTAAACAGCATGATCAGGTTGCTTTCTAATCTTCCCTTTGATAAGCTAATCAGATTGATCTCCAGAAGTCTGTCACCGCGAGGCACGTTTTTCAAACCCTGCAACACGACTTGTACCTTCAGACAAAGCGAGCGCCCGTCCCAGGGGACCAGCCGTCCTCCAGGTTTCAAAGACAGGGTGGAGACCCTCAAGGCACCTTACGAATACATTTGTAGTGCAGACTAATGGGTGTCTTGGCCTAATCACCTGAGACCATCGTGTTTTGAAACCAGACAGATGACTCCGTGAACCTGCATAGTTATCCTTAGAAATTGCAGCTATTCATTGAACCTGCGCAAGAATACAAGCACAAAGCACACCCCCACACACGTCCCACTGCAAAACAGGGTTCAGACTGTGTTCAAAAAGGTTTTTGCGAATGAATTCCCCGTAGGGGAGCTCTCTGCCCTTACAGGAGAGCTCAGGAGGACCAGAGCCATGCGGCTCCTCCCAGAGCTGGAGCTGCCACCCCCTGCCCAGCAGCCCCCGCGTGGTGGCAGCGAGCAGAGAGCCCCGGGGGGGTCGGTCTGCACCCCGAGAAGTGCCACAAACCCAGGACAGCCTGAGAAAGATGCTGCTATCAAGAGACTTCGTACAGATGTCAGATAGTAATATTCTCTGTCAAGGTCCTTCTGTAAAGCAACACTTTAAAACAAACTTGGTCAATATTAAAAAATATTCCAATAAAATACTTATTTTTCTCATCCAGTTTTCAGTGGATCCTAGACTGGAAAAGACGTAAGTTCTGGGATAACTTTATACCTTCCTGTTGTCCCACTGAAGTTAATTTCTACGTACGCTTGTTCAGCGCTGTGCTGGTGGAGGCTGCACACCCCGGCCGACCCAGGCAAACAGGGACGTTTGCAGTACACTGTGCTGGGTCCCAGCAGCTCGCGCAGCGGGAGAGCACACAGATTTTCCAGGGTGCATTTGTGGTTCTAAACACCTCCCCGGCATCATTAAGCCACAAATTTGCTCAGAAATCCTTGCATTGTATCCCGGAGGAGATGAAATACGGTCACTTGCAAGGGAGAGAACAACAATAAAAGGAGAATGAATGCTCCCTAAGTGCTTCCTAAAACAAAAAAAAATTGATATGCAGCCTGTGTACCCATGCAATTATGAAGCTCCTAGCTCTGAGCTGTAACAGATGGAATTTTTTCCCCCGTCTCTCTTTGGTGATAAGGTGAATGGTTTCCTCAAGGGAAGAGTAGACAGAGTTGCTGAGTTGGCAAGGCTTGTTCCAAGCAGCTGGTTGCTGATAAAATTATGGGAACGGATCGGCATGGTCTGGGAGGGAGGCATAAGGGCCTTTCTGTCACCAGCCTTTCCAAAGAAGGATTGAAACCAGTCATGGATACAGGCATTAAGGCTTGTGAAATGGGAAAACAACAGAGTAACTACAAAGTTACCAGAAAACGATGCAGATTTTCTGTGTATTTAAGTGGCTTATTTCGTTTGGACCTTTTTGTACTGCAGCTTATAAATTCAACCTGAGTGCTCGGTTCCTGGGACAACTCACAGCCTCACCAGAGAGGCTGGTGCCAGGGACCAGGGGAGGGAAAAAATGATGACGGCACAGTTTTGCTCTTAAACAGTTTTGTTCTGGAAGGTCTCGAAGCACTGTTTGAATATTAAATCGAACTGTTCTTACACAGCCTTTACTTGAAATAAGCATGTGTTACACACCTCATTTTTAGGATGAAAAACAGAAAACAGAAACACCGACCTAGTTAAATCTCAGTCTGTAGGAGAGGAGTTTAGGTATCTGTATCTTTCTTGCATACGCAGGTCTGCTTCTACCTGTGAGTTCACTGTTACCACAATTCAATGTGCAATATGTGCATTTTCACAACTAATTTTCGAGTCTGGTGAACCACAGCAGCAAGCACAGGCAGAGCAGGTAGGTGAATGCAGTTCTGCCGGCAGAGACGGCAGAGCATGTTGGCTGAACACTTTCCTTCCAGGTTTGAATGACAGACCCACAAATTTTAACATTTTAAAGATGGTAGAACCAAATAGAACAAGCCTCTATACACTTTTTGGAAAAGAAAACCCCACGTACATTTAAGAATATTGATCTGCTCAATTGCTGAATGAGCCGAGGCTGATCTTTCCAAAAGAAACGGAGTAATTAACTTTGAGAAATGTTAGCAGGCTCTTTTCAATGGGCTGAAAAAGATTAAACCTATGTTCACCACATAATGAATGACATATAATGGCCACTTTCTCTGGCATTTTTCTCTGTTCATCTCTTTCCTCTCTCTTTCCCTTTCTACTCTGAAGCCAGAACACCCTGTAGCCTAATTTCACGAGCTAGCCATCCCGGTGGCTCCTCCATCCATCCCTGCAGAGCAGCTAGATAACCATCAGCACGTCTAAGTGCTTATTCCAGCCGGGCCACCCGCTGTGCTGGAGACTTGCCCAGGGAGGGGACAGGAGCAGCAGTTCCCAGCACAGAACTAAACGTCCTCCCTTGGCCCAAGGGCCCTGTGGTGAGGCTCTCAGCACCCAAGGGAGCCGCGGGGAGCAGCACGATGGGGGTGCATGCAGCCAGGCGAGAGGAAGGGCGCTCGGTCTGGCGGGGGATCGCACCCTGCCATCCTCCACTGAGAAACTGCGGGCGGCCTGCAATGTCAGGGGCTCTGCCCTCCATTCTTCTCCCAGTCATCACACAACAAAGCCCCTTGGATTTCTGAAATGTCACCGTGTCTGCCCAAAGACCTGGCTCAGACAAGGTAATTAGCCCTTCCTGTCACCCTGCCTTATTCCGGCTTGTTTAAGGAGAAGTATTTTTACTCAGCCTGGCAGGTAGTGCCCTAAGAATGGCTTCTGGCCCCCATCTCCTGAAGCAGAGCAGGATGGGGCCTGATGGGGCTGCACATTAGGTGCTCGGGGCCTTCTCCCACTGCTGGGCAGGGAAGCACGGCCCCAGGGGGGCTGTGCTCAGCCCGTGGCACCCCGCTGCACGCACCTCGTCTGGCTGTTCCAGTCCCCGTTCAACAGAATTAAAGAGAAGGGGGGGTTACAGATGTGCAGGTAAATCCCTGCAGGAAAAATTCTCATTCCTCTTGTGTAAGAGGTACTTGGCTGCAATCACCTGCAGTCCGCAGGGCACAGGATGCGTTGGGCTCAATCACAACAGCAGCAGGGCTTTTCATCCCAGAGAGCAAGGCAGCAACGGCGAGGACCAGAGTTAGACTTTGGACATGACGGACATTGGGAAAGTAAGGGAACAATTACAGAGGGAAATCAGTCAATAAGACTGAAACTGCTCCAAGTATTCTGTTTCTAGACACATGTTTAGGTAGCTACCGACACATATGAATTAGGCTAATTACTAAAATAAGATTACCTCTTGCTTTTCTGCTTTGCACACATGGTAACAAATTAAATTACGGGGGGGAGGGAGGTGGGTGGAATATCAGTTAAGTTCTCATCAGGCCTCAGTAGTAGCCTCTGCTGACCGTTCATGCTGAGCTTTGGGATTTGATATTAACCATAAGCATGTGGCTGTTTTTCTGCTGAAAAAAGCACATTTCGAAGTGGAGAGATCTTATCTTTCATTTTGTATAGATCAGTTCTGCAGCATCTTGATGTATTTATAGTTTTAATACATAACCGTAAATGCCCCCTAAACAATGGATATTGCACCTTTAGATTACTATTATTGCTTTATTGTTCATTGTAGCCATAAATTAACAGCTTCCCCCAGCAATGCTGAAAGAGTACAGAATTAGATTACAATGTACATACACAAGAGCCTATTAAGGCATTGCTATTCCATAAAAAGTCTTTATAGTTTTTAAGTGTACACCTATAAGTGTTTCAATTAAAGAACTACATGCTTGCCTAGTAATTGCCCTCCCATTTGAGATAGGGTTTTGCAGCAAAAGAGAAAGAAGCAAGACTAAAAGGTGGAAAATTGGAATATAAAACACCGAATATGAAAGTGCTATAAAAAGAAAACCATGGGTTTAAATTATGCTTATTAGAGCCATTTGCATGGCTTAGCTCTTACACTGGTTGCTGTAAAGAATCCATTGTTTCTCTGGACAGAGAATCCTCTCATTTTGTGTCATGAGTTCTCAAGCCTTGCAGGAAATCAGCTGTTGGGATAAAATGGCTTTCTTTTCTGGAGACCAGCTGCTGCCATAAATCACTCTAGAATGACTGTAGAGGTCCTTCAAGGCTGGGCGACATGACAGAAATATGAAGTCCAGGCTCGGGATTCCCATAGCAGGAGCCAGACACTGTGACAAGGTCCTTGTCCCTACCTGTCGGAAGGATGACACCTTGTGGTAGGAAGGGTCAGAGGACCAAAAACTAATTAAATACAATAAATTAAGCTAAATTCAACATATTACAGGGAGGACAGGGCTTCCTGCAGATATTACAGGTGGAAAGGAGAACTCTGATCAACGGTGCTTTGATTTGCCCGGCATTAAACTGCAGTGAGGAAATTCATCACTTGTGCTTTGGTAATTGCCTGCAAGTCCACGAGGCAGGGAGAGCTTCCCGTTCGTTTCAGAGCCTTGTGTGAGCTCTTCTGGCCCCTGCACGGGTTTTGCTGCAGCCAGAGCATTGGCTTCCACAGCTTGTTGGCCACATGCTGCTTCCCGGCGGCTCAGAGCGGGGCACGGAGGGGAAGCTGAATTCAGGAGGTCACGGGGAGGGACTCACCAAGAAAGCTCTATCACTCGTACAGAGTCACTCTCCTCTTCATGACTGCTCTTGAAAATGGCCTCAGCTCCTGTTTAGTTTATAACAAACATTATTTTATTTCTTCCTTTGGAAGAAGCAGTATTTATATGAGAGGAGCCGGGGGGCAACTGGCATCAGAAACGTAATCTGACTTCTTGCGGCCTACGAAGATCACCTGGCATTGGGAACATTCTTTGCAGTATTTCTCTGTGCAGTTCTTCCAGAATTAAGCAGAAGGATTGAAGGTAGAAATGGGAAACACTCGATAAGCAGCAGACATTAATTAATGCTACATTACAATGGAATTCAGCTGAAATAACGTATAGCGGCCACATGAATAGTAAAAGGAAATTCATCATGGTTAATGTTATTACACTGAATGTCAAAGGAAGCAGCGATGATTTGCCACTTACTGTATAATGTAATGTAATCTAAATGCAATTTTGGCTGGATAGCCTTTAACATCCATATCAAGGAGAACTGGTAGAAACACCAGGATTGCGTCCTCCTCCATGGGTACCCTACGATGCCTTTAACTCACTTGCAAGTCCAGCTTACGAGTGATGCACCTGTTTGCCATGACATGGCCAAGACAAACTTTGAAGACGTGTGTGCTGTATTTGGCCTGCCTTTTTAAGGCCAGCTATAACATTCAGACATGCTTGGGTTTAGCTGGCTAGGGTCAGATTCTAGTGTTATTTTGGGGTGACCCTGAAAAGGAACATCAGCTTTCAGTGTCGGATCTCTGCTCTCCATCAACCATTTATGTGTCGTTATCCTTACTGACAACCTTTCTGATTTGCAAATTTTGAAACTTTTTCCAGTGGGGGTTCAGCTGCCTAAGATTTAAATCTGCTTACAGTCATCTGGTTGCTTTTAGTTAACTTTCATGGGACCCCAGGAAGAAGCCCAAGGGCTGAAAGCCATTGGTTTCAGTTCTAAAACCTGTTTGAGGTTGAGAGTCAAAGTAGGGTCACTACTCCAAAGGAATCTAATAATCTCATTTATCCTCTAGAACAAAAGCTTTTTCCCTGTAAAATAACACCCATGACGTATTTTCATGGTATTGCCTCAACAGAAAAATGTTGCTGTTTTCTGAGTTTAATATTAGTTCTGATTGCTTAAAACATTCCAGAGCACAAACCTACATAATGTCTACAAGACATACCAATCAGCAAGTCCCCTTACACATATAATCCCTTCTGTAAGGAACTGTACATGATTTATGTTGTTCTTTCCCCAATTACATGTTGGGTTTCAGTAGAGAGTCTTCAGTAACAGAACCCTACTAAACATGTTTTCCTAAAATCTTATTGATTTTCCCTGCTACATGATATTATAATTTTTAGTATGTGAAATAGAATTCTGTAGAGATTGTCTGATAAAATATAATTCTAAAACACTGGAAGCCATCATCACACATTCCCTTTTGGAATAAAAAATATGCATGGGTATTAAAAAAAATAATCTATAAATCAGTATTCATTGCCGCACTATAGATTCTAATTCTTAAAAAGAAATAGGGTGTATAACACTTGCAATTCATTTCACTGGAGTCCCACACAGCTGTTCTACTGCTGTTTTGTCATTGAAATAAAAACATCGAGCCTTTCATTAACTTAAGCTTACATTTATGAAAAGAAATAAACTTATGTATGTTTTAAAAGATTCAAATAGTTATTATTTATTTTACAGCCCTGGAAGTGTGCTATAAACAAACAAACCTAGCAGAGAGGGAAAGAGAAACAAACTCTGGGTACGGTTTCTGTCTCCAGCACCCTGCCGGTCCCACGCGGGACATGGATGTGCTGGAGACCACAGGGGAGGGACTTTCTCCGTTGGTCACATCAATGGATGCTGGTGAATTTTTGGCAACGCTGCCAGAGACTTTTCCAAATTAACCGAGTCCTTCCATCCCCACACAGAGCAGCCTCGGGAACTGGCTTTCCCCACCCTGCTGCTTTGCGGCAGCATCCCGGGGCTCGGGAGCCTCCGTGGCTCACCCTTCCACAGCTGCACGCTGCCGGCTCATCGAGCCCGACTCTCCTTAGTGTTTAAAATATTTACCAGCACCCGTGCTCCGAGACAATCTGCCTGTGCCACGTGCCCGCAATGCAAATGAAGGATAGGTTTTTTTTGCTCCCCTCCTTAATTGTTCTTGGGCTCTTCCCCCCCCTGCCATTTCCAACCCAGAAATGGAAAGCAGAACTCGGTGACCGTAGGAAATGAGCTTTTTTTTTTTTCATTCCCCTTTGAAGGAGCTAACCAGAGCGAGGGTGACATTTATGGAATAATTAAAGGCAACATTGATGAGTCCAGTAGTTGCAATTTTTCTTTCCAATTCAAGAACCCTTTTTAATCTGTGTCATCGTTGGTCACCAGCTTTACAGCTGTGACAAGTAATTTTTACAGAAACACTATTAGAGGTTGTAAACTTTAATGGCCTTTTTCTTCCTGGGTCCTTGTTGTTCCATACCTGTAATTAAACAGCGCTATATATATTTTAAGGACAAAAAATTCATATTACTATAAAAATCATCACTGTGTTCACCACTACAAACTTTAACAACCCTGCAACCACAGATTTGGCTACAGCCAACAATACAAGAGGAGTCATTACTGTAACTAAATTAGACCGTTTGTTTTCTTTCCCTCAAATCGAATTGTGTAGGAGCTGCTTTATTGCAAAACAGACATTAAAATTCCAGCTAGACCTCAGAGAGAAAGTAATTTCTATTTTATCAGCACTGTAAAGCTGTCTTTATGTTCTGAAGCAGGAAATATTGCGGGGATATTTATAGCTTCGGCACCAAAGCCAGTTTGAATAGAAATGTTACTGCGGTCGGCAGAGCTGTCACATTGCTCAGCGGAGCAGGGAATTTTAGTGAATTTGTGAATTACCGTTTCAGTCCTGACAAGTCTTTCAACGAGGCTGGTGTGTGTCTGGAGCTGCTTTGTGGTTTCAGGATAATGATTAAAGACTTGGATCACTTTAAGAGGAGACGTAACTGGTATCTCCGAGGCAGTCAGCTCCCCTCGCCGAGACCCCCTACCAAAGCCCACGGTTTCCAAACCCGCCGGGCTCCAGCCGCAGCTCAGCCCTGGCCTCCCCCTGCGCCTCTGGGGTGCAGGCAAGAATCCTGCCCTATTAGTCTTTGCCATCACTCTCTATAGGTTTAACACAGGTGAGTAAACTGATGCACAGAGAACGATAGCATTGCCCTAGCAAACTTTCTGGGTTGGTGCCAGAGACAGAGTGTGGATTTTTTGCATGTCTGTGATCACCCTGGCCTTCACAATTAAAGAAGATTACTAATGGGCTACACTGGGAGAAAACGTAAAACAAATACTTTCAGTCCCTGATTAAACCCATCCATTATCATACACATGGTAATAGATTCTTCCAGTGATCCACAGCGGAAGTATTGCAAATGCGCTGCGGAATTCAGCCTAACAAATGTTCCTATGGTGCTGTAAACAAAATAATTTGTCCTGTGTGGTATTTGTGTTGGTATAGCCCAATAACCGCTCGGAAGGTCAGACCGAGCCTTCTGCTGCTGTGTCACTGTGGATTTACGGTATTTCTTAGAGACATTAGCTGCCGCCAGTCCTTGCTACACACAAAACCCAAAGGAAGGCTTAAGGAGCTGCTGCTCCTGCCTTTAAAACAGGCTGACAAAAATCGGCCGGCTCCAGTCTCAGGTCCCCAGGCCTCACGCTGGATGTGCCAGCCCCCGGATCTCTGAGCCACCTCCTCCGCTCCCTCCTGGCTGGGCAAAGGCAGCCACGAGAGGAACCTGCCCCGGGTTTCTGGGCCCCTGGGGATGCCTCACGTTGTGTTGAGCCTATTGATTACAGCCTCAGTTTGTGGAGCTCAACTGTGAAAACAGCTACATGGAGAAAGCTGGGGGAAAGGATCCCATCTTTCCGACACCACAGAGCAGAAACAGCTTGGTGTGCTCCTAACATGATTCTTTCAGTCCTTAAAATCCTAATCCTAGTCAGCTCAGGCCTCAGGCAGATCTTCCCTCATGGAAATTAAGTGATTTAATTAGAGTAGAGCTAATAGGTGAAACAGTTAACAACAAAACAATCAGTCTACTTAAAATGCTTGAGCTACATGGAGATCTGTAAACCACTTAGTTACTAATATACACCCAACGTGCCTTTCATTTATGGGTTTTCCCCCAATATAAACCAATGGGTTTACCCTGTAAGTCTCTCTTCTAATGAAAACAGAAATTAAATAACTGCACTGAATAATAACAGAAAGCACTCTGAACCTGCAACAGCAGAGCAGAAAAAGAAATAGAATTATTCTTCATTTTCATTGTGAAGAGAAGGATCAAAGTCCCTCGTCCTTACGACCAAAGCACAAGGAACTGCCCGAGCCCCGGGTCCGGGAGCCCCGAACGCCCCCAGCCCAGGCCCTGGTCGCATCCTGCCCCCAGCAGCCCCCCTCCAGCAGCGGGCAGGCTGGGCAGCAGCACCCCTCGCGTGGGAAGGTGTGTCTGACTGGTTGTTCTTCCCTGGCTTTGTACACAGGCTATTGCAAAGAAAGCGGGGAGAAATACTCCAAAATACTGAGAAAATAAAGATCAAAAGCACAATTTATTTGTTTCATTATCCCTATTGTGTTACGTTCCGCTACACTGTATAAAAGATGGAGAACAAGAAGCTGAATGAAATTTTTCAGCAAGAATTCAGTAAGAATTGAATATTTAAATATGTATTGTAATACATTCTGCAAAGAGAGAAATCTCAGTTTCCAACAAAGACTCAATAGCACAGCTTCAGCCCTATTTGTTCCTAATGTACTTTAAAAAGTCTAACTCCATAGGGTAATGACTTCTTTGTGTCCCACCGCCTTCCTTATCCCCTGCCTATAAGTCTTAGCATCCAACCTGCAGACACTACCATCAAATTCCCTTTTGACCATTCATTATCTTTTGTTTACAATATTTTTAATCCCTGCTTTCACTACCCCCACAAGGCAAGCACCACTCATACCAGCGCAGTTCTGCAGGCACTGAGTTTTTGGGCAGAACTGAAACGATCAGGGGAACTGAATTCCTTAACCTAATAACATGTAAGATGACTTAAACAGGCACACAGGGCCTGCATCCCTTCTCTTGCATGAAAATTTTCCCCAAAGCATTCAGGATCTTTGGTTTACGCCACATCTGCAAGTCAGCAGTGCCTGCCTTCCCAAAGCCCTGGGATCAGCACCCGGAGGTACGCAGGTGGCTGCTCCCCCGGCTCAGAACCCGTTCCTGGGTACATTGAGGGCTTCTCATCTGGTTTTGTACACAACCCAGCAGCACAGAAAATCAGGGGCTTCTGAAACACGACATACCAAAACAGCCGAAAGGAAAACCAGCAAGAGGGCTGGACTTTGTTCGTATTGCCTGAACTGCATATAACAAGGGATTTTGCTTCTCTAACAGCAGACAAGTGCAAATGCCCTGCAAAGGTGGGGTCTGCATACGATATCGGTGTGTTATTTCCTAATAATCTCAGGCGAGTCACCAAGACTATGAAGGTTACGGAGTTTCTGCCACTGCAAATGAGCGAGCAGCTCCCTCTAAGCTGGGTAGTTTGTCCTTAATTGGAATTTGTGCGGAGCGCATCTCTCTCTCCCCCACGTCTATAAATAAAGCTGGTGTTTTGGCAATTACTGATGTCTGCTGTCATTTTGCAAGGCTGGGTTTTTGATGAAGCATGTGGTGTTACAGGCTAATATTTCTCATTTCTATCGTTCTCTAATTCTATTTCTTTATGGAAATTGAGCTACAGTTTTATGCGCAATGATTCTTTGTTTTTTTTTCCCCCTTTCGCTTCTTCCCCTCTGGAGAAATGGGAGGGGGCAACAACACTGGACAGAGATCTGGTGCCAGGGAAGGAAGAAAACGAAGCTCGAGGTGAACGCTGCCCGGAGGGGTCACCAGCTGAAGGAGGAGCCCCCAGCCCCCTGGGAGGGCGGCACTGGGGGGCTGCAGCAGCGCAGGAGGGGAACGGCACGTCGGGGAGGTGCGAGGGGTGCTCTGCCTCCCAGTAAGCACACAGCCCTGACCTCAGGGAGGGAACAGCCATGGCAGTAACTGCCTCTGCCTCTTTGTTTGCTGCCTGCTTTTTCTTTCAACTTCCCATTTCCCTCCCCTTCACCTCATTCTTCTGCTTCTTTTTCATCACTCCTCTTCTTCTCCCAGAAATCCGACATCTAATTTTTCCCTCTCTTCCATACGAACTTCCCTTCAACTTTAAAGTTTACCTGCTCCTTCCAAATCCTAGTCCCATTAAATCGCACCAAATCTCACCCCCAAAGTTACCTGTAAAACAATCCTCATTGTCCTCTTTTCTTTTTTTCCTACTCCATGCTCCTTTTCCTGTGCATCTATTTAGGCTGCGTTTAATTGCTTATTAACATCACAGACCTGTTCCCGATCCTACTGAAGGCAGAGAAGATTCCCTTTGCTATTAATAGGTGCTGAATAAGAAACAGCAGCTTTGTACCTAGAGGTGATAAATGTCATTTAGAGCTGAGGGTACTCCAGAAATAACAGGATCAGGCCTGATGTTTCTGCATAGCTAATGCAATCAGTCCAGGCAAAAAAATAAATGCGGAATCATTGCCTTCTGCCGTACCGGGCCTTCAATGGACATATGTCTCAAGGATGCTGATAATAATCAGTAGTCTGAAAGGAATTAGCTGGCTTTTCATTCTCTCCCTCTTTCTATCTCTGCTTCATGAATTTTCTCTTGTGTTTAGTAGACCCATTTATAAAATATAGATTCCTATTGATTCCCAAGGAGAATGAACATTAATATACTCTAGTGTCCATCTGTTTTCTCCCCCACACGGCAGAGAAAAAGATTTATATGACTTTCCTGGGTATGCTGCTGACCTGCAATTGAGTCAACAATCAAGTCACACTAAATTAAACAAAGATATATTTCTTTTCCGGGCCTATACAAGAATGCAGTGCAAGTCTGCCTCTGGGGAAGGCATGCATCTCCTCCTCTAGGTTAAGAGAAGTCAAATTCATTTGGACCAGAACTAAAGCTGTACACGAAGATGAAGATCAGCCTCGAAACTGGTCTGAGTCAGCTCACCTGAGCATCTGGGTGCCATTTAGCACAGGCAGTTTTGTGGTTTCAGGGTAATTGAGATGGGACCTTACACACCTACGCACGTGCACAGCTGTATATACATGCACAGATATGTATACACATAAATGTACATGCATATATAAGCAGGAGTGTAAAAATACACACACGTGAATGTATACGTTAGTTCTATCCGCTTCCCTAGATGCCCTTCATAATTAGGTGAACTATTCTTCTCTAACAATGACCTATAAGCTGCTTTGCTTCCCATAGGTTCAATAAGATACTCTGCCATAGAAAGAGCTTTGAAGAATAAGAAATGAAGGACACCACAAAACACCTCAAGATCCGTTGCTGTAATTATTCCTTGAATAAATTTTCAGCCATTTTTCAGGCCCTGCGTATTTACATGAAAGGCTCTTTTCAGGCCAGCCACGAGGTCTCTGGCTTTAGGATTTACAGCTTATTGGGTAAGAAAGATCTTTAGCCCCTTGCACCCTTAGGAAATTCATCTGTAGATTGTTGTGAAGATAAAGAAAAATATAAGTTCCTTTAATCTTAATGTCCTTTACCTGCTACTCATTACTGTTCAATGCATTTTCTCCTAAGCCTGTGACAATGACAGACTCAATGGCTTACAACCACACGACTTCTTTTCCCTGTTTCCAGTAGTGACATTTACAAACTGCCAAGTACCCTGGACGTATGTACTAGAAAGTAGATCTTCATCCTTTCTGCATTAATTCAGGGTTCAGAGTCTCAGTGCACTGCCAAGGGAAGGGATAACAAAAGGGACAGCAAAAGGTTCATAAGCTCATAAATATGTGACAAGCAGTCTTGTCTTATTGCTCCTTTTAGCACACTGTGCTACTGAAATTGATAGTGTAATACAGACTTTCTCCAAAACACAGTGAAAACCATCACTAGGTTTTTCATTTTTATCAGACCTAATTTTTATGCTGACAAAAAAAAAAAATCAGTGAAAGACAAAATGTGAGCTGTTTGCTACAGCATTAATTTTAAACATCTGGAACGGGATATAAAGTATGCAGATGTTTTGTAATGAAGACAGGTTACAAGGAAAATAAAATATATTGTGTGTTGCCATTGCTCGTTAATATAAATTGACATCTGCTGAGTCTGGAGGTAAACTCTGTTCTCCTGCCGTCCAGGCTGGAATAATGCTCCATCTGCTGTGTTAATGCAGCTGAACATCATTTGTCCCTTAAGTCAGCCTGGATAAGTACAGACCTGGAAAGACCATTTGAGATGATATGGAGGTTATATACTGGACATATCTAAATATCTTCTTAGACCGCTAGAAAAACTATTGAAAAAATATCAGCTTGGGCTGTTTAAACCATATTGGAAAATCTCTCATACACACACAGCTTTCACATTAAGACACACAGAACATAATTCTGGATTTATTTCTGAAGGAGCTATTTAGTAGCAAACAGTTGGAAGCTACATTCACAAGTCCGAGACAAAAAATCTGCTCAAACCTATTACACTCACTGGTGGATAATGGGCACAGTGATCCCAAATGCTGAGTTTTCACACATGGATACAATTTCCACTAATTCCAGGAAACTTTTCTCCTTTGTAACCAAGAGTAAATACATGGTCCTCGGCTGCAGCTTGTCAGCCATAACAAAGGTAATGAAATAGAAAAAAACCCGCAGTTATTACACCTAAATTCCAAAAACAACAACAAAAAAGTCTAGAGACATTTAAAATAGCAGAACTAAAGGAGCTAGGTTTTTTAGTGTTTGAGATATATTCCCTGTTCTCAGGGCAGCTCGTCCCAAAAGTCAGGAAGCTGGGGTACCTCTCCAGCCCCCCTTCAAACTTTGCTTCAACATCAGTGTTTCCCTAATTTTTCAAATAACTTTTCTATAACTTTTCAGATATTTTCCAAATTCTGCTTGAAAATGTAAAGGAAAATCCATGCCAAATCAATTTGAAATCTGGCCATATTTTCTATGAACATATATTTTTTGGAAATAGCTATCCTGAGCAGCGCAGCAGCACTGGTGCACTGGCACCAGTGTCCCATAATCATCACACCAAGAACACTCAAAGTCAAACTATGGAGGAGGACTGGAGAAAGCACAGGCTTCCCTATCCTTTTCTGATACCTCGGGATTCCTTTTTTTCCAGGGAACACCTCCAACAAAGCCACACAAACCATGTCCACAATCTAAAATACCATGGTGGTTTTTTTCCTCACTTGCTTTTAAAAATTGTTCTCTGATTGAATCCACAGGGATCTTGAAGGCAAGAAAATGTGCTCTTCATGATGAAAGACTTAAATAAGATTGCAGCGAGGACAGGACCGGTGCCTGCACCACTCACACACTGGAGGAATCTGGTCGCATGTCAGACATTTCAAAACACGAGAAAAATATGCTCAAGGCAACTCCTGGAATAAACCTACAGGGACCCAATGAGAAATTGCCACCAAATGAAAGCATTACAAGAAAACAGATGGAGAATAGGAGAGGAACATCAGAAAATCAAATGACATGTTTAAAAGGGCAAAACATCAATATTACCCAGAGAATTGATAAAATGTGTCATTTTAAAAGGATGCTGTAAAGCAAAGAAATCATGAAATGCATTATGACTATGAAAGGGAAGAGGAAAAAAACAGCACATGCATCTACCTTTACAGATAGTTCCACTATCCAAGAAATTACATTTCATTTTTGAGAATGTATGTGTATATATATGTAAATATATAAAGGAAGATGCATTACCACTCACAAAAACGATAGAAATCATTAGAGAATAACTGGATGTGCCACACGAGCATTAGCAAGTTTTGTACATTCTACCCTGGTAAAAGTTGCAGGATCCACTGTTCGTGCTCAGCAATTTCCTCCTAACTGCATTTCTTCCCACCCGTGCCCGCTGTAACACTCATTTTTATGCATTCTCCATTTGCTTCCTTCTTGCCCTCTGAGCCATGTGAGTGCAAGAGGGGAAGGCTCTTCTGGTGTGTATCTACCAGCAAATTGAATAAACAAATTAACTAAAGCACTTTGATCATTAGATTAGATACTGGTTGTTTACCTAGGGATCCGTGTGTGAAAAGGCTCTGAGCATGGGGGCTAGAATAACTAGCTTAAGGAATGAAATATGAGGTGTTTCAAATATGTACCGAGTTATTTTTTCATGCTAGAGGGATTGAGTCTTCCTTCAGTTCTTCCGCATGTGACACTCTTGGGTGTCAGACCACATCCCACCAGGAACAAACGGGGACAGCTTAAGAAAGGCCGGTGACGTTCACTGGGCTGCTCTCACGTGCTCATCATCTTCATTTCCACCACCAGGACCGCGAGGTATTTCATTACCCAGCTGCAACAGGTACTTCTTCTAAACACCAGAAGAAAAATGGATAGATCTCTTTCTTACAGTGAGTAGCTCCATTTCCTAAATGGAGTTTGCAGCCCCTCCAGCTGGGAAGCAAAGCTTAGGCCACAACTCTGTTTCACAGAGCGAGCCCCTGGAATCCCAGCCAGATTTAGGGACGCTGACAGCCTGGAGAGAGCACCGAGAACTTGCAGAAAGACACGCAGCAGTGACAAAGTTTTAAGCTGAAGAAAAATCTGAAGTTCTTAGGAAGAGTTAACACAAAAGGATATTTCACAAAAACCCCTCGAAGTCCAGAAGCCCTAATGTTCCGTGCTGATAACGGCACCCCTAACACTAAGCGATAATCAGAAGTGGAACTGAAACCAGAGCATACTCCCTTGGTTTGTATTTGTAGAAACCCGGAGGTTTTTCAAACGGCAGCTGAAACTTTTCTCCAAAACTGATGTGGAAATGGAACAAAAGCAGGCTTTCCTGTCAGGGAATTTCAGCATTTTGGATCAAGACAGGAGACAGTAGAAGACAGAGGTATCCAAATATTTTGAAAAACTGAAAGCACTTATCCAAGATTTTAGCAAAAGAATTACTTGACTCAAAGTCTCCTTTTAATCCCTTGCTTTTTACCATAATCTTCCTGAGTTACTCAGAACAGAACAATCGTGTAATCAGGGACAAGTTGCATTAAAGAGTGACACTTTTTTTTCTTGCCTCTGAACCATTCAGTGGGCTGGCTCCATCTTTTTTCTTTTTGATGAGTTCCATTTGTTTTCAAAGAGTAGATAGAAATGCAGATAGAGTTTTGGAATAATTGCATGAAATTCATTGGTCACAGACGAGTAAATCACACGATTTTCTCTTTGAAACTTTATAGCCGGTCTGCCAAGCTCATCGGGCTCGGAACGGATCTGAGCGACGCGGTGGTGCAGGAGTGAACCAGCTCTCTGCTTACAGGACAGAGCCCGTCTTGCAGAGACACGAGCAGCAATTCGAGGCAGAGCTGCCTGGGATGCTGGTTCTCAGCTCTCCCTACACCAGGAGAAGGGGACCTTACAGAAATCTCAGGCACTGCCCTGCAAAAGAGGCATTTGTAGGGTGCCCTACCACAAGCTGGAGAGAATCTCACCAACGATGGCACAGAAAGAGCTTCCAAAGCTCTCACTTGTTTGCTCCATGCAAGTGCTACTGGGACACCGGTCTTGGAAAGAACACAAAAGCCTGAGGAGGACACCCCACCCGCTATACAGCCTACGAAAGGGCCATCTACCTTTCAGTTATCTGTAACATGAACAAATAAATGCGCCACAGAGCCATCATACCATCAGTCGTAAACAAATTCATGCTCTTACTCCAGTACAGTCTCTTAACTCATCATGTTTTAATTGTCTCCGCTTCCATTCAAACACTCTGATTCCATGCTCCTTACAGCACAGCAAGGAGGACTCTTTGTAAAAGACCCAGTTGTTCTACATTCTCCTCACCTTGCTGGGATTCCTACCAGGAGAGCACCTGTAAACGTTTGAAGCAATTTTACCACAGCGAGCACAGGAAAGACTCCCCAGACGATCCCGGTCTGCCTTTGGGAAGCTGCCGTGCCACTGCACTGCGCGCCCGCGGGTGCTCTCTCCGTGATCGCGCACGCTGGCAGTCTTGAAAGCAGAAAAATAAGGAACTGGCACACTCTGATTGAGCATTATGGAAAGCAGGTCTTTGTTGTTGCTCACACCTGACTGCCTGGATCTCATAGGTAGCTAGAAGAGTATCTTCACATTTCATAATAGATGAGATGTAAAACTAATTTTAAAACAAACTATTACCATGAAAGCGTATCACTTCATCTCTGCATAAAGGCAGCTTTTCACATCCCTCCTGAGCTGACGCATCACAGAGCTGAAAGTCCCAGCAAATAATTTATAAAGAATGCATTAGAAGAGATACGTACTTATAGCTCTCCAACACCTGCTTCAGATGCCTAGCGCTAACTTGCAGTTATCTATCATTTATTGAATCACAGACGAGCGATCACTGGCCAACTGCTGGTGCTCCTGCGACTGAGATTGTGCCACACTGAAATCCTGTTCGTCTCTGAATTATTAAAATATGGAAAGTTCTAAATTGACTTACAAATGGGACAAGTTGTAAATCTCCATGTGCATGCATGCATCTACTTTTTAGGCTAAAATTGCATGCCAAGGAAATAGGAACATTAGAAATAAGATAATTAGGGATAGGTTAGTACTATTAGAGCAAGTCAGGCATCCAAGCGGAAATCGGATTTCCACAGGGCTGGGTCAATACAAACCCACAATAAGAAAAGCAAACAGTTGGTAAGAAACTGGGGGGTTCACTTGTGACGACTGAGGCAAGCAGACAGGAATCTTGACCATTTCTCCAGTGTAGGTGCATGGCCTGACTACTGTGCTACCAGCTGGCTGGAGTTCATCTCTCAAGTTTTTTGTTTGTTTATTTACAGCAATTCTATTACTAACTTCCACCATCATTATAACTGGTGGGTTCCTAAGAATACCTTTGATTTTCACAAGTAGATATTCCCTGGGAAAACTGGAAAGTAAGACACCCCACCCTAAAAAATAATAATGAAAAAACCACCAAACAAACCACAAGACAAAAAAAAAAACAACTGACGACTCAATGTACACAATCCTTGCAAACTTCCCTTCCATTGTATGCACATTCCCTACATGTGGTTGTTCCCACCCCATACCCACAGAGCCCCGAAATGAGCCAGGCACGCGGTGAGCTGCAGACACGCGGCTCTTGGCTCACGTGTAAAGGCTCCAGTCCCAGCTCCCAGGCACTGCAGTCCCTCTGCTCATACATGTCTGACTGATATCCTGGATTATATTGCTAAGAATTAATTTCAAAAGTACAATTCCAGCATATAAACTGTGCTGCTTGTTTTCAGATGCCATCATTTAGAGAATGTTCAAGGGAATTGTAAAACAGGATTCACTTTATGATGCGGATGAAGTTGGCACTGAATTCTAAACGAGCTGGATACTGCATGCTAAATTGTGTCAGCAACACCTCAGTGAACAGAAATATGAGCTTTTCTCTGTCTGAGACACCTCGCCTTGTGTGATACAGAGAGTGGCATCCTTATCAACTTAGACAGAACAGACTAGATTTTATGACAAATCTGTCAGTTGTGCGCGGTTTGAGATACATTTCCATCTGGGTGTACTTAGCAGGTCTAACACGGATGTGGTCTTTCAGATCAGTATTTTTCCGAGTTGTAGTTTACGTAACATATTAAAACTATCTGAAACGTTATTTCCCATTCCCTGCAGAAATCAATACTCCCTGGAGCTCTCATACCTGAGAGCAGCAGACCCGTAGTCCAGTCTCCTTCTTGCTTCATTGCAAAGGACAGGTATGATGCCCTTCCTCACAGCCTGTGCTTCTCCTCTGCCAGTGCTTCCTTGCAGCATCCATTACCTGTGACATGCACATAACAACATGACCCAGGAGGCAAGGTTGCAGCTCTGACCTTTAGAATTTCTAAAACAAGTGTTCTGCAATCAGTGGTCCTGGTACGGAAGGAACAGAGCTCCGATAAATAACTTTTCATGGCCCAACCATACCTTTCTCCCAGAGCTATAAATCTTTTAACTACAGACACACTCATGCAACCCCGGGAATCAGAAGCATAGCAAAATGCACACATTACAGTATTTTTGGTATCACGCTATTTGCAATATTCCATATACTTAGAATAAAAAAGAGCATAAATGCTAAAAATAGTCCTAGCGCTTGTGAACTAATCCTGTGTTTACCCAAACCACTCTCCTTTCGGTGTCTCAGGATTTGTGCCCTGCTCAGCTGTGCAGAAGTAATCAAAATGGTACCTTGCATCCATCAAAAGATCTGAGAGTACAGTCAGTTTTGACTTTTGAAGTTTGTGCATCCAGCCATGGAAAGAAATAGGTGATTGCATCTGGCTCGAAAGTGATAGATTTGCTTAGGAAGACTTCAACCTGAAGCACCAGGATCCAAGCAAATGATAAAAGCAGCGTGCTTTCAGTTTGTTTCATCTCTTCCTCTCCTCGCTGCAGCTTGATAGACCAGGCTAAGATGTGACATGCTAAAACTTCATTACCATAGCCACGCTCTCCATACAGCGCTGTTTGGGCTTTACCCATTGCAGGGCAGTCTTAGAAGAGCATACTTTATTATAGCTCAATAAAAGGCAGTGTGGTCAAAATAGCAACTGCCAATTCACAGGACAGTGTGGGTTCCAATCTGTCTGTTATTTATGTTATAATGGAAATGGGATGGAAGAAATGACAAATACGCTTAGCAGATACGATGAGCATCCAGACGGGAAGGCATTATTAGCAAACATTCATTTAGCAGAGGCAACTACTGCCGCTACAGCCTGGGTAGTGTGTTGGACAGAACAGGAGCTTGGAACGGGAATACCTCAGATGAACACACAGAGAAGAAAAATGATGAAGGAAAATATCACTGGCGCGGCTGCATATGGCAGCGAGCGCTGTGCCAGGACTGGGATTCCTTCATCCACCAAGACGAGCCGAGCTCTGCATCCAAACATCATCGTTAACTCTTTGAACGTCCCTCTGGGACCTGACAAGGATTAGGAAAGTGGGATTTCGGACCTCGTTTGAGGTACGGCATCATTTAAAACCAAGTGTACCTGGGCAGAGGCAGGCAGCTGTGCACTGATCCTGCCCAGCCTGAACTAGAGGAGAGGAGAGAGGACAGAACAGTGCCCCTGCGGCCCAGCCAGCAGCTGGAAGAACCCAGCCCCTGGCTGCTCCGCTCCCAGCCAAGGCTCCCCCCTTGGAGTGTTTTGCCCAGCACGCAGGCAGGCTTCCTCCTCTCATTTACACCAGAAGCACCAGGGGAGCTGCGCGGCCCAGCTTACGCCTGGCGGGACTCGAAAGGATTCAGGAGTGCAGGAAGGACCGCGAGGAAAGCCGTGCCACGTTTTGATGAGGAAGCACCAGAAGAGACCGCCACATCGGCACTCCTCTGTTCGGTCCTGCTGACCTTCCCAGCCAAGGCAGCCCCCGTTCCCTGCCTCCCTGCCCCCCGGCCGATGGCTGCTGCCTGACACACAAAGCCTACGTCCAGAAGTCCGATTCTGAATTCTGGTAAGGCCGCCTGCCCTTCATTTATATTCCTTCTCCTGTCAAAGCGATGGTGACATTAACAAGCACACTCAGAGGGGGGCTTTGTGCCAATTAACAATTTCTCGTTAGCTTAATTAGGGGACACATGTTTTTAATCACAGCTAAGAATGTGGAGTGATTGAAGAATTGATTCGGAGCTTTTGAAAGCATCACTGTCAGCGCAGGGAATTTAATTCGGCAGATGCGGTGAAAGAAAGAGAGCACGGGCCTTAAACGACTTGGGCTAAATGAGCTTAATAGCGGGCTGGAGCAGAAGGAACTGCAGTTACACGGACAATATTTCCCTCTCGTCACCCATGAGAGTCTACTCTTAATTTCTGAGACATTGAGAAATGTACATAAAAACATCACCAACACTGATTTAGTTCTGGGATTGGCACCCGTAATTTTGCACAAACACACGTCCCACCTCCTAAGCCATGAGCCCTGAAGCTTTCAGCACAGGGAGCGCCTCCGGAGAAGCCCCATTCATCTCCCACATTTACTGTGCTAATATCGGGCTGCTTGAGCTGAGCAGGTGCCTGGGGATACCTCCTGTGCCTGGACTTTTATTCCCCCCTAAAGAGAAACGCTATCAAACTGATCTATTTCACCTTAAGTTGGCACTAAAGTTGGATGTTGAATTTCATGAAATACGCTGTTTTCCTCCGAGGCACGGCAAGTTTGCTGACCACTGGGCTCAGGGGCTTATAAGATAAGGGAAGAAGCCAGTTGCGTTCTCCTCCTCCTTCCCCTGCTCCGAAACTGGAGTTCGAGCAATAATGGCCTCAATTCAGTGATTTTATTTTTTTTTTTTTTTATCAGCAAGCAACAAGCATGGCAAACTTTGCAGAGCTGCCTTGAGACCTGTAACTCAGCTGCCTTCTGTCCAGCCTCCTGTCCGTGCCACCTCCCTGACGCTGAGTTCCGACATCTCAGCCCCCCCAGCACCAGGATTGTGCGCCCTCTTCCCTGAAGGGAGCTCGACCACCCTCAGAGAGAGGACTGTGAGGAACGTGCACTTTTTTCAATGCTCTTATCAAATAAAATCTGCCAATGGACGCTTGAGCCGGAGAGAGCAGATCAAAGCAGCCCACAGATCAAAGCCGTGGCACCCCAACTGGATGTTTTTAAAGAGTAACCGAAGCTTCGCTTGCCTTTTGCAAAGGGCAACAAATTGTACCACGGTGGGAGGTGGAGGAACACAGGCCTATCGAAGAGGCATCGCTGAAAAAAAATGAAGCTGCAATATTTTAGCTGCAGGAAGCAAATGCTGGCATCCCTCTGCCTCTCCTTCTTCCTGGTAGCAGTTGTTGGTCCCCTGTTCATTGAAACTCCAGCCTTCATTGATGAGTGTTACTTAACGTATCCCTTTTGTCATCTTATTCTGAACTTGCCTTTGGGAAAAAAAAACGGGAACATAGCACAGTGCAGCGCTTGCACAGTGCAGGAAGGATGACATTTACTGGCAATAGCATGTATAGAAATAAAGGCCTCAAGGTCTTTGATAGCCACAACAATATTCATGCAAGTGCTAAAATGAGTGGTTTCAAGCAACAAAAACATGAACAGAAAAACTGAGTGTGGGCCTGACAAAAGGAGGTTACTTCTAATGCAGCTGGGTCAGCGGATCTGGACCCGTTTCCACAATGTCCCTCCAGACCACACGTCTATAATCAAAAGACGCCTTTTTTAACCCAGCCTTCTGCTTCACAGACCGCGTCGTCGCCTTCTCTACAGGGAGAAGGAGAAGATTGAATGGCTGCCCAACTTTAAACACACCTGAAAGTGAATTACACCACAGAACTCCATCACCTTGACCTCGTGCTGGCACTCCGTCTAACACTGTAACTTGGTACCAATCTACATATCCCTGTAAGTGACCTTACACAGTCTTGAGTGACAGATGTCCAAGGACCTACAGCTTTGGT
Source organism: Anser brachyrhynchus (assembly GCF_964034855.1). Classification (NCBI taxonomy): domain Eukaryota; kingdom Metazoa; phylum Chordata; class Aves; order Anseriformes; family Anatidae; genus Anser; species Anser brachyrhynchus. Next base: position 1,658,938 of record NC_137720.1, on the reverse strand, counting down.
AAATCCCTTCTTTGCCCCACATCCCCGCGCTATGAGTCAGGTCTGACACCGTAATGCACCCTCGTTCCGCACCCCAGGACCTTCCCTCCCTCAGGAAGAGGAGAGGAGCAGCTCTGTTCTAGCGGATGCCTTATTCCCAGTTTCACCCTCCAGACTCTCAGGAGTCACAGGTTTCAATTCCTCTCACATCAGCCACCTCTAACGAATTTCCTTACCAGGTTTCAGGCACAGGGCATGGCAACAAATTCTGGTTGGCTCCGAATCATCTCAGCTGCTGCTCACAGGACTGCATTTACCTTGCTCAAACACTGTCCTCTTAACAAACGTGGACTAAGTCATCTAAAACGAGGATGAGCTCTCCATTTAACAAACATGCAGACAAATAACTTGTTTCTTACCTTGATTTGTTTTAAAAATAATCTCCTTTTCCCCACCCAAATATAATAAACATTGTGGAAAGGTTAAGGTCAGAAGTAGATGGATTCTCTAAGTTAGCAGACTGGAAATATTCAAAGAATGAAATCAGCAGAACCGAAGCCAGCTCTAATAGCTTTCATCTGTTATGTTTGCCTTCTTCCACTAATCTAATGCCCATGTTTTTGTAGAACAGGAGTTAAACAACTTTTTTCTTTCCAGATTTATGAGTAATATGTAGCAAATCTGGAAGATCATTCACGCAAACAGTAGCTTTCCAAACCTCAGAAGCATTCATCTTAAACAAAAATTGTATGTGGGGTTTTTCAGAAGTGTCGGAGCCCTCGTGTAAGCGCAGCTATTGATTTCACCTTTAGAGCAGCAATTTAAGATATATATGCAGTGTCAATGTCGCTGTTAATGAAACTTATCTTTCCCTACTCAGTATTCGGAGTATTTTCTTGTATATAGAAATTGGAGGAAGTTACAAATTATGCTGCAGTACGCGTAGGTGATGCATTACAAAAGATAATCATATTTTACAGAGCATCATTCATCTTGAGAGATGCTGAACTGCTTCTGAAATATTTGCATGGCACACATCTCCTAATGCAATGGCAGAAAAAGAGACAACACGAGGATTCCTCTGCCCTTCCAACGTCTACACAAAAGCCAGCAGACCGCTATTGTAGCAGTCGAGCCAGGCTGGGAGCTGTGTCATGACGGAGCAGGTTGCTCTGCACCTCCTGCCCGGAAAGCTCAGAGCAGAGGTGGCTGCCCTGCCTGTGCCGCGGGACGCTGCAGAGGGCACATCTGGATTAACCATACTGGGAGAAAAATGGCTAGCTTTTACTGACAAAAGTAACATTGCATGGACCTTGTGCATTGTTCTACCCCCAAAGAAGACAGCTTAGGCTGTCCTACCGAGGCGTAATCCTTACTTCCAGCAGGATTACATCTCCCACGTCTGTTGGTTAACCCAGCTGGCTTTGTATTCCAGGCTCTTTTCTCCTTCCTCTTTGTATTTATCTGCGTGTAGCTACCTTCCCAAAGTCAAACCGATGACGTATTGCAGAAGACAACAGCATTTAACACAGCACCACGATTTCTGAACGTCTTTGTCACCCACACAACACCAGAGCCCTGGCAATATTGACGGATACCTCCCCGAGGCTACGCTAAAACGGCCCCGGGAACCTTCCGACGAGGGCAAAGCCGGTTGTGGGGCGATCCATCAGAGCAGCCCCGGGGACCCCCGGCTCTGACAGGCTGCGGGAGGCGGCTGGGGGGGAAGGTGCCCACGTACCCCGCTGCTCCTTCCTGCCACGAGCCTACAGCACCGCCTGTACGCCAGGGAGCCCTCTGGGAAGCACACACAGCATTTAACCATTTTTTGCCACCCGGGGATACAACATCCCTTCAATTTATTTCATGTCCCACATTATTATGTTTCATACACACTGCTGACTTTGGCCTACAGTAAAAGCTGTATCACTTCTCACATCCTGCCCACAAGGCAGACAAAAACTCCTGGGAAGGTTAGAAAAGTAGATTTACATACTTTCCGTGGTGATCTGTTTGAAGTAAATCAGAGACCTTCATTCACAAACACAGAGTACGTGAAGGCTCCGGCCCAGAAAGGTCACGGCAAGGTTTGAGCCTTACACACCAACTTCTTCATCGCCTTTCAGAGCTGCCTTTCCTTTCAAGGTCCACCCTCTGAGCAGACCTCTCCTGAGCCAGGTTACTCAGCAGCAAGCCAGCTACTCACACAACCACAAACAATGCCCCCACCAGCCCCAGCTCCCCCAGCCCAGCTCCGTTATACCTCCGCTGCAGCGATCCGGAGCCAGCTGCCGGCATGGCTTAACGGCAATTACCACGCAGGTTCCATACATTGCAGTGATTAATTGAGAACAGGAACTTCAGGCACCTGCAGTTTTGAAAAATAAACAAGCAATTAGTGAGGCTTACAACTCATGCCTGAGTCACTACTCCCCTGCTTTTTTTTTTTTGCTTTTTTGGTAATATAACTGTGATGCTAAGCTGAACTGATATTCAAGCTCTACTTCGAATGATGTTGTCATTATCAGTTCAATTCAGAGGACGTGGCCAAGAAGTCAATGGCCAACTAGTCTATAAAAGCAGGTCAAGGAGAAACAATGCACTGGGGAAGAATTAGAGAAATTTATCTATTATCTTGGGGCTTGAATGTCAGCTGAGTCCTACAGGCAGTGGCAGAACATTCATCGGCAGGCTACCAGGCTTAGATGCTTGGGAAGTGGCTGAAACTCACTGGAAGAAGGAGAGCTTTTAAAAATGTTGAAACATAACAATATTTATAAGGAATAAAATTAGTTTAAATATTTATAGAATGTGAAATAATTACTGTGAAGATTAAGAAAAAGCGCAAAATTATTAAACAAATAAAATGCCTATAAACAAACACAGTTCTCAAAGAAATAAAAGGATTATGGCAAAGCTTGCCTGTGAAAATTGATAAAAAGTCTTATTCTTAATTTCCTCTCCATCCATTAAGAGCTAGCCATGTGGAGAAATTATTAGTATCTGTAATATTTCAACCTGTATTTTTAAATAGTCATTCAAATTAATGCAAAGCAGATGGAATGGGCCATATTTCCCTAAATTACACACATTAAAATATGTAACTGAAGTTTTTGAGCTTGCAGACTAAGCTGTAGTGCAGGCACGGGCCCCGTCCCCCGTTACCTACCCCGCTCTACTGCTGCGGGGCAGCTGCAGCAGGGCCTGGGGAGCGCCTGGCTCGCGTGGCACGGGGCGGGTGAGCCCCCTTTTGGGGGTCTCATTTGGGAATGATTTGTAGAAAAGAGGGCTATTAAAGGTCTAGCCCATGTTTTTTTTTCCCCCAAACAGGGACTGCTCTGTCTAGTCTACTTTTGGCAGGTATTTATCTAACTGCCTGTTAAAATCATCACCGAGGTGCACGTGCAGACTCGGGAGCGGCTGTCGGGGGGCCGGGTTCTCACCTGCCCCATGCGACCGAGCATCCCACCGCCCCCGAGAGCCCCCCGGCCCCGTCTCCTGCCCTTGTGGCTCTCCTGCCCGTGACTCGCTGAGCCTGGGCCCTCCCGTTACAGGGAGCGAAGCCCAGGCTCGTGCACCGTGCCCGGCACAACCCGGCCGGGTGCCCCGAGCCCCGCGGGTCCTACAGCGCGCGAGCCAGCGGCAGCACCCAGGATAAAGCCGAGAGCATATGCACCAGCAGGACAAACACGTCTCCCTCGCGCAGAGACAGCCTGGCAAGGGCTCCTGGAAAGGCGTGAAGAAAGTTGCTGCCAGGATGTAAGAAAGGAGGGGGAGACAGCTGGCCTCTGAGCACAAAGCGCGCTCTTTCACACGAGCAGCGAGGCCAACAAAGCCTTTCCTCCCCCGACGCCCCGTCTGCTCCTTCCCCATTCACAGGAACCGGCAGCCTTGCCGAAAGACTAACGAAGGCTTATGCAAACTGCTCCTGCCATGTGGAGACCAATTAAGCATATGTGCATCCACCTATGCAAAGCGTGAGCGTGGAGGCCGTGTAACGAGGCGCCCCCTTGGAAGCGGTGGCTCCAGGACATCCTCCAGTGAAGCGCGGCTCGGCGTGGAAGTGGTGTGGAGATCTCCGCAGCCCCAGCAGGGTCGTGCAGACATCGGTGGGGGTCTCACACCGTGCTGTGCCCCTTCCTCCATACTCAGTGGCTAGAAAATGATCTTGTGTGTTAGCCTGGCACACAGGATCCACGTGCGAGGCGGACAACCTAATGATGGTGAATGTTATCACATCTGGGAGAGGTAACCCAACGTGCCCCCGTTCATCTGCAGCACTGGGTCAGGGTATTTCACTTGGCACCTTTGGTTTGGACTAAGGCAGAGGGAAGTTATATTTTTGCCTGTGTTTCTTAACGCTTCAGCAATTAGGAACTCAAAATTTCTATTCCGCTTCAGATGGGGGTGGCCTTGTTTTCTGGTTTGCACAGACCGCCGTGTTTACACACCACGATGGTAAGCACCGCGTGGCGATAGGTGGGGATGTGCACTGTGAAAGGAATGAGCTGAGACGGGGGACTGGGCTAAAAGAAAACAAGCCTGGAGGTAAAAACGAAGTCTCCGATGACAAGCAGAATTAAACATGCCACAATATTTCCTACTGTTTCTATCAGAAACCCCAGACAGACCCCCTCTGTGTACGCACAAAATTCACTGGAGATCGCCCCGAGAGGAAAGCCTTATCAGTAAAGACAGGTACGTCTCCCACCACTGTGATGCTCTGTGAATTATATCTTAACAGTTTACCTGTTTCTCCTGAACTGATGTAAATATCTCCATGTTAATCTAATGGCACTTATTCTAGCGTTCTTTTCAGAGGAGTAACTGCTCTTCTCTGGTTTCAAATCAAGCACAGGTTTTCCTCCCTATTGGACCGATTTGGATTTGATCACTTCTGCATTTATTTACCTTAACTTCTGCAAACGAAACAAAAGCTCTTCCTGCCGCACTTGGGCTTGCTCCTCTTAAGAGCCAGGAGACAGCCCCAGAAGCAGTGTGGCAGTCCCCGGGTCAGGCTCCCTCAGGAGCCCGCTTCGCTCGCTGTAGCAAACCTTGTGCTTGTTTTCAAAATATTTTCCTCCTGGCAAAATAAAATTTTTCCGCATGAGTCTGGGGAGTGGGCAGGCAATGCCAGCGTGGCTGCGACTCGCGCACAGCCGCTCGAAAGGCTCTGATGTAAACAGTTCGGTCAGTTTGGAACAGACCCCGAGATAAACCCCGAGTTAATCCTGCAACCGCAGCCTCCAGCCAGCAGCGAGCAAGTCTCCTCTGCTGGGATAAATCCGCGGGCAAGAAGCCAGTGGAGCTGTGATAGCGTACACTGACTGCGAATCTGGTCTGCTGTTTCCAAATAAATAAAAAAACCCACAGACAGAAGGTTGGCTACGTGCGTACATGGAGAGGGAGGCTTCAAGCAGATAAATCTGGAGGAGAGCGCAAGGTCTGCAGGGGTTTGTGATGGATTACGTTGCATGTTTGAACATAATACACATTAAGGCTGGAGACACTGATGCCTTGAATGGTGTGAAATTCCATCTAATGTGGGTTGTTTGCCTGACACAAACATGTTTAGCACGAGATGGAACAAAGGCGAGAAAATCACAGCAGAGTTTTTGAGTGATGCTTGAAAAATTGTTTGCTCTCCCCCCCCGCCCCTCAAAAATGCTACTTGTTTTCCTCCAACCCCGCACCTCTCCCCCCTTTTCTGGTAATGGCTTAGTAAATAATTCAGAGAAAAAACAAGAACCAGAACTCAGCGTAATAAAAATGATGTCTCTATCTGCTGTTGAGGCGCATCGTGCCACTTAAGTAAGACAGATGGGAGGATATGCTGTACTTTGCTTAGTAAACTGCATTGAGAGAAACTGAATAAGCCTGAAATTAGAGCAGAGGGCGAGATGGGGGTGGATGTACTGGTACAGTGTTGCCTGACAAAGATGCAGGGAAAAGTAATTTACTCTGAAATGACAGTTTGAAGGGGGAAGAAAAATAAACACACAGGAGGGAGCTTAGACTCATTAGCAGCCCAGCCTCGGTATTTCATCATTAATAATAATAAAGAACCCAGCTGAACCAGTGACTCAGAATAGCACTCAAGTCTCCGGGTCTCCATCTTTAGTTAACACACAATAACTGGCAGTGCGGCGGCGAAGTGGGATGAGGAATGGGTCGGATACGATGTGGGCTGCTGCTTGCAGAGCTGCCGAAGGCACGGGTGACTCTTCGGGGAGCAGAGCTGATTTATGCCAGGCCGAGGCCGGGGCAATTAGAGCCGCAGCATTCCTCCATCCTTAATGTGTCCCGGGCATGCTGAGCACCAGCCCGGCTGCCGCGGCAGGGCTGTCTGGGGCTCCATCGCTCAGAGGACTCCCACTCTGCTTTATGAATATTCCCCTTCACGTGAAATATATTCTCTGTGTACTGGAACACGGAGGCGAAGAGACAAAGGGAAATAGCGGTGATGGCTCCATGCTCAGGGACCGCAAAATGGCTGGGGCTAAAACAGAGCAGGGAGCAGGGAGAACTGATGTAGCCTAAGTTTAAGGACTAGAGTTGGTCAAAATATTACTTCTGCCATTCAACATTCCAAGTGTTTAGCTCACTTAGAAATCCTCCTGCTGAAATATGTTTTCTGTTTTGTCTTCCCCATGTCAGCCCAGGTTGTGGTCTTCGTGTTACCGTGCGCTGAACCCTGCCGGCCTGGCGGGCACTGCAGCGGGACGCCGGCCAGTAAGGAGGGGGAAGTGAATGATGTCCATACTTCAGTAAATGGCCTTTTTTCCAGAGTTAGCAATGAGCCAGTTATCTCCGAAGGACAGCATGCTATGTTTATCATGACGGCCCTGTGCCCCTAAAGTTATTGCCCTAATTCTGCAGTGTTAAAGTATATTTACGTGATTCAGTTGTAGGAAGAGCCGGCGGTCCCAATGGCCAAAGATCACCCATAGCTGAAAGCACATTTTCAGCCAAGCCTCAGACCCCATGTGCTAAGCAATTCTGACAAACTAAACACTTATTTTGGCTCCCAAATGGGAGCTGAGCTATTTAGAAGAGCTTGTCTTGGAATTTTAAGCATTGAAAATTTGTCTTTCAGAACAACTCAGATTCAGGGCTTTAGTATCTCTTTTACTTCCACTGGAAACCAAACAGAGCCTAACCAACCCCCTCTCGCCCCCCCAGAAAGCCCCACACAGCTTTAAGTTTGAAGTGTAATTTATAAATATTGATTGTGTGCTTGAGGCTCAATCTCGGAAGGTGCTGAGTACACACACATCTTACTGATGCCCTTTGGACAGCCTCAGGGGAAAGCCACTTGATAAATGCACAATACTGTTATTCTAGTAACAAGAAGTGCTAAGAACTGTTATTGTAATGTCCCTTCAAACACAAGTGCAGATTTGTTTTGGAAACATACATATAATGGAAGTTGCAAGGTAGAGGTTCAATACATTAATTATGCCTCAGCATGAGAGCTTTGACAGCTTATGGGCAGACTAATTAAATGTCTTTAATTAAAATACACGGTCCTTGCAAAACTCAGACTGGAGGTGGAAGAGGCGGCTCTGCTACGGTTGGAAATGACCTTAATGAAGTCATCCAGAACCAAACGGAGCCCAACGTCTTCGCTGCATCAGCACACCATCGGGATCGCACGCGCCCGGCGGGGTTTGAGCAGCTGACTGGCAGATCCTGTGCTAGGACTGAGAGACACGGCGCCTGCAGACAGAAGCTGTCCTCTCCTGGTTTGCCTCCACCTCACGCTCTGGTCACCGAGCCCGGGCTGACCTGCCCAGGGAAGGCTGAAGTCCTGTTCCTGCCATGCCGTGCACTGGTCCTGCCGGGAAGGGGGACGCGTGGCACGGCACGGCGGGTTATTGCACGAGCGACAGGCTGGTGCTAACGAGGAGCTGCAATGTTGCTCCTGTGCATATGCAATCTGAAAGGGTCTGTTTATAATCCCAGAAAACTGCACGAGTGAAGATCCTAAACACAAAACCAGGAAATGGTTCACATTTTTAAAGAGGAGCTTCTGGTTTTCCCTTCTTTGTTCTGTGCCAGAAAGCACAACACTGGGTTGTAAAGACTAAGTATCAATTTATGTTTTATCACGAGAACCTTGGCTTTCAGACTCCTTCTATAGGTTCAACCGAATCTTTTCAACTCAGTTATGGTTCATATTTACATAAATTACCATATGAAACTTGTTAATATTTCCTGAATATTCTTTCTCGTAGCGCTATTAGACAAGGTTCTCCGCTTTTGTTTGGGACTCAGTGTCAGCAAATCACAACTCATGACTGTGATCAGTTAGGAACACGGCAAAATAATGTATTCCCTAAAATACAGTGTGGGTGTCAAATAGTCTGTCCTGAAAAACGCTCTCTGAAATCGGCAGAATTTTAGCACGCAACTTACAGGGAGGGTTGTCACTGGGGCCAGCGGGAAGTTCCCGACCCACTGCCCCGTACACACTGCTTGAGCTCAGACTTGCTTCGTGGAAGGCACTATGCTGGGAACACGCTCTGGTGTCATTTTTTATTCTATTTTTTTAGAATCATCTACAGGAGGATAGACCAAGAGGAATTTCACCTATTGAAAAGAATTTATTGATGGATTCTCCATCGATAGCATAATTCCCTCTGGTATATTTGCTATGCCAGTGAGGTAGGCAGTAAGCTCTGCACCTCTCTGCTGCAGAGGAGGTCATAAAATCTGTCTGGATGGTGGCTGAAAAGATGCTCAGAAACTCTGCACTGCTGCCTGCTGCCAGCGCCGCCCCTGGGACGTGCCCTGCTTGAGCCACTGAGTCCTGCAGGGTCTTGGCCCGTGGCCTGCCGTAGAAAGCAGGACCTATTATTTCTGTGGACTAAAAACTGTGGCCTTGTTGCTGCTGCGAAGAGATTTACTTCTGAATGCAAACTGCCCTAGGTGAAAAGAGCACAGCGAGGACAGTCGGATGTGTTTTGCCACGACAGCAGCACTACGGTCTGAGCATCGCTGAGCCTGGCGAGTGGGCCGGGAAATGCAAGATTCCCTTCAGATTGTACCTGTGCGACTGACGACTGTTACCAACCCCTGGCTGATTCTGACACGTGGAGCTGAGCACTGCTCTCGGAGGACCTGCCACCCGGGCAGGTTTGTACCCAGGTCCCAGCCACCACCCAGCACTGCCTGACCCCGCAGAGCCCCCGGCTGGGGGCTCCGGCCAAGCTCCCCAGAGCACAGCACATCCCAAAAGGAATAATCTCCCTGCAGCTCACAGAAACTGCAACACACTCAAGATCAGCCCTATTTTCCTACTGTTCATGGAAAATAGAGAGGGGATTCCCCTGAATGATCAACTGTTGTTCAGCAGCACATCTCTCCCACCTGTAACACCGGGCTGGGTAGGGCAGCAAATCCCGGCTGCAGATGTTTAATGACAAGGGATGAAATTAGATTCCATCCACAACTGAGTTTAATTTCTCTGAGGACCATGAATCTGTCACTGGAAGGGGTGCTCGCAGGAGTGGATGACAGTGCTTACTCAGGGCAGTGACAGATTTGTGTGGTCCCTGGTAACTCAGCCTGGGTCTGTCTCCTCTCCCGCGGATGAAGAACACACGGGGTTTTCCACGGCTAGGCAGTGGTTTAAAGTTAATGGACCCAATACTCCAGTTCCAGCCAAAAGGACACCTCCTCTTTCAGTCCTTGTTTATGTGAAATTTGCTTTTCACGCATCAGATGTTCCCTGGGCAGGACTTCCAAGACTGGGAACTCCTGGTGAGCACAGGAGGGGGAAGCTGGAGCTGAGGCAGCGGCAGTTTGGCTCCGCAGCCTGGGCCTTATTTCTTTAACGAGCCCCCAGCTCAGGGCGGACTGTGCTCGTACTCACCCTGACACCGAATCGCCGCCTCCCCTGTACACAGGGACTGTGCACGAGGGCAGAAACCTTTCAGTGACAAAGCAAGCCCCCAGGGCTGCGTAAGGGTCTCAGCTGGGCAAGGACCCAGCACCTCGTAGTGCCTCCGTGCGCCGCAGTGGGCAGATCTCAGGCACACTGCACAGGCTCTGTCCCTGGAACAGCCTGTTTTAAACCCCGTCTCTGTGAAGCATCCGTGCTCGGACCAGCTACAGGCAGAGCTGGTGCTGTTGAGGAACGCCTGTCAGCCACCGGTAATCCCCCAGCGGGAGGGATCACACGCTCACCTTGCACGCAGGCACGAGGGGAGCGCAGTGGAGTGGGAGGTAGCCACGGCAGATGAAAGGGTTTTCAATGCTTCAGAAAGTAGCAGACAGAAATCACAAATACGATTCTATTATTTTTCCATCTTTTTCTACTCCATTTCCACTGTCAAAGATAGTGATCTAAGGCTTCTGCTATCTAACGCCTCACTTTTCCCCCTGCTGGACTAGCAGCGGTGCAGGGTTGTTCTCACCCCTTCAGTCACAACACTGAGTAGGAAGTTTGGGAAGTTTTCCTTAGCTTGTTTTATCAAACTGTCCTCGTCCAAACCCAGGCCCTTTGGGAAAGCTGAGAGCCTGCTGCCGTTTCTACTGCTAGATGTTTTGTACTTCGTTAATCCCTTCTTCCCGATTTGCCATTTCACCCCGCTAGCATCGGAACAAGGGAGATGTGAAGATAAGCAAAATAGGCCCAAACCCCCCTAACGGAGAGGTGATGACATCACCTGCCATCTGGAGCCTGTGGTCTTCCAAAGAAGAAACTCAAAAACTAATTAAAAAGATGCTGTGTCGTAAAGGCTGAACTGCCAGCAGGACCGCGAATAAATCGGCGATCACTAGATCCTCCCCTCCCTGCAGCGCCTCCCAGTAATGCCAGTTTTGTGAAACCAACGGCCTGGGACAGGGAGGGAAGCCAGTACAATGGGGAGAGGTGGCAGCGAGTCATGGAGCTCTGAGAGCTCGGAGTCGGAGCTCTCATCTCTCCGGGTTGTTTTATTGACTTCCATCTGCCACCTTTGGACAGGTGCAGACCTCGCAGCCACCTTCTCTTCTCTTGACAGCAGGGAAATACATCACTCCAGCAGAAATTCCTCCTCATTCCAGGCTCCTCCACAGTTCCCATCCCGCTCCTACCCAGCTCACGCACAGCACAAACCCCTCTCCAATCTCTCTTTTGGACTCCAACCCCCCCTGGTTTGGTACGAACAACCAAAAGCAGAAGCAGCAGCCTCTCACCTGATCCTACTGCAGACGGGAACAGAATAATGTTTTAAGTTTCATTTCAGTGACAAAATCTCTATAAACCATCACACCCTGGCAGCAAAAACTAGTGACCTTCAAGGCTGCTAAGTGGACTTTTTTGTTTTAATTCCAGCTTAGACCCCAACGTAGCACGGCGGTAATGGCTCTCTGAGCTCCCCTCCGTGCAGCACGCCGCCTCGCTCCCGGTAAGGTCAGGAGGCTCATCGTCAACAAACCTGCTAACGGCAATCTCACAGAAGGCAATTTCTCTTCCAGGGTCCATCACTCTATTAATGAACCTGTAAGCTAAAGAACAGCACTTTCCAAGATTTATAGACCTTTTTTTTTTGCCTGTTAGGGGCCTATCAGCTCTGGAGAATAATTTCATCTTGCCCGACTGGATGGGATGAAGACAGGAAGCTGCCCTGCAGAAGGTGTTTTCTTCCCCAGACGGACTTCCCATGATATTCCCATAACGAATAGAAACTAGGCTGTGTTCTTACCGATAAACCAGCAAGTGGACACATCCACATCCAGAGGGAGTCTCCATCTCCCTCTGCGACTGAGTTACTGAGGCTCATCTTGATCGTGGTACTGAGTTATTTTTGCACCAGAGGTCTCTGGGTTGCAATCAACAACTTCATTTTTTCAGTCACTTAGCATCTGCTGTGTTGATTTCCCATTGATTTTTATCCGTACGTAGCCTTTAAAAGCTGTTACAGTGAGGCCCAAATAGTAGGCTTTCAAACTCCTAAGTAGGAGTTAAGGCCAAGAGCAACTTTTGGCCAAGAGCAAGAATTGTGGAGAAGCATGCGAAGCTGCCCCCTCTTGCCTTAAACATCTCTTCCCAGGAAAACGAAAGAAAATGGAGCGGTGCTTCCTCAGGGCTGGGAGGCTGTCTCCTGGATCTCTTACTCTATGGCTTCCTTAAAGATCTTTTCTTTGACAGAGTATAAAACATTAGGGAGACTGGTTCCTGATACTAAGCAGCTCATCACAGAAGAGGTCCTGATTTTGCTATGGTTTCCCTCATTTTCCTGTCCTTAAGCAGTAATTCTTACTGCTCCATGTGAGGAGCAATCAGTTTGCAGAGGGAGGAGCACGACTCGGGGCGAGTGGCTGAGCCGCTCGTGTCCCCTAGGTGCAAGTGGCCACAACCTCATCAGAGCCTTTCAGGAGAGCTGATGAAAAGTGCTAATAGGAACCAGGTATTTAAATGATGACTCAGTCAGAATTATCCAAAGTGATGCCCTGAAATTTGTTTTTCTCAGATGTTTGAGCCCTTCTGAGGGCCACAGAGGATGAGAACAAACAGCAGAGATGACAGAACCGGGAATCCCGCGTGGCGCTGCTGTTTCACCTTCAGAGAGCTCCGATTTATCTACACACAAATGAAAGGGACTTTCACACCAAGGACTCTGCAGTGTTTTAAGAGCTTTTCTTGTCTTGATTGTAATGCCATTTGAAAATGGATCCACGTGGCTTTATTTTCTCTGCTTCCGTTTGCCCAGCCCTTGCCAGTGACTGTCCCAGGGCGCGGTGCTGAGACCAGTGTCTGGAGCAAACCCGGCAGGTGGGACTGGGAAAAGTCCGAAAAATTGGACTGCAAAAGAGGCGGAGGGCAGTCTGTCTGCAGTTAGCTGTGCTCATCGAGGTAGAAGCACCACGATGAGAGAAGATTTTGTTGCTTCAGTTTCTTCCAGTTCACCCAACTGTCCCCAGCGTGGGTGCACAGGGGGGCTGGGATTTGGCACCAAGGACGATGCCAGGGGAGGTCACAGAGTGAAGGCACGTCCCCGACAGTGGGGACATGCAGCACAAGCCACGTGCATCACTCTGCTCCAACCCCACAGCCCATGGAGGTCCCAGCTCATGCTGAGGCCGCCCGTGTTGGGTTGTTTGCACTGCAGGAGACAGCCAGGGACAGCTCCCAAACAGGTTTCAGAAGATGGAAAAAGAGAAGACTGGGAGGTTCTTCTAAAAACTGATCCCATTCCTTTATGAATTCATGCTATTTGGGGGCCACATTAATCTGCCTGTCTCTCCTCTGTAATTTATCTTTAAGCATAATCTCGAATGTCTAAAAAGAAAAGTGTTTTATTTTCAAAGGAAAGTGAGCAATTCATAAAACATTATATGTTGACACATTCTGGAGAATATAAAGGGGCTCATTGCTCTGATTCAGGACCTATTTGCATAATTTTTCCTTCTCTCACCACAGGTAAATCATGGCTAAATATTGAAGCATTTATCACCTGGGCGTTTGCAAGCCAGACTTCACACGAGCATAAAAGGGAGGGCCACACTTTCTCAAGCACATGCATCAAACTACAAAAATATTTTGGCACTTGTCTAGCTCTGTGCTCACAAAATTAAGACCATAGCAAGCTCTGAGGAGAAACGCCTCTGTTTGGAGGAAATTCACCCTAGAGTTATTTTTCACATGATTCCTAAAGAAGGTCTCAAAGCGACACTCACACATGCCTGAAATGATGCATGGACCTGCACCGCCACTGAGTAGTGGTGAGCTTCCCACTGAGAACACTCGCAGAAATAAATACCAAGAAAAACAGGGCTTGGGTGTACGGTCATCCACACTGAGCCCCTGTTCTGTAAGCCGACCTGTTGCTCTGCGAGTTTGTCTCTCTGTGATGTTGGGACACGAAATTTGGCTCAGAATGGCTGGCTACGTGCACAACTGCAGCCGAGGTGACCTCACATCGGATGCTGACACGAGGATCACGTCTTGCTCAAGTTCCTGTTCAGCACCTCTACAATATTTAATAGAGAGTCAATTAGAAATGTGTTTTACACAGTAGAAACTTTCAGCCCTAAACAAATGAAAACAGGACAGAATAAAATGTGTTCATTCTTACACCGTCCACTCCTATTTCAACCCAAAGCTATGACTATGGGCAAATAAGTAAGTGAGGAGGAGAAACATTACTGTCTGCCACGTAACATCAGACATTTTCCCTTGTCTCATCTTCCATTTTCCCTTCTGTTGTCCTAATAAATAAAATAATACTTTGGGGATTTGGATTTACAAACAAACCATCTCCGTATTTGGCTATATCTTCTACAGCAACACAAGAGGAAGGTTCTGTTACTCAATAACTAACTGTACACAGAAAATGCATACAAATTATTGCAGCTGTCGCTATCACAACTTAGGAGTAAATGCAGATGGCATGAAATAATATTCACAAACAGCTAATAGAATTTTAATGGCTTTAGAAAGAAAATAAAATGAACGACACTGTATTTACTTGCGATACGAAGGGAATTTATAGTGTGTCAGTGCAAGTAACGAGTCACTCTGGACCTTGCATTTTCACACATTCAGAAGTGGGCAAGTCCCTGTGGGTTTTATTTATGGGAAGTTTAAATAGCAATCATAATTTGTGAAATATTCAAGGATGCATCTGCATAAAGTATGATGTTCGCATTATGCAAATGTCATGTATGATGAATGAAATGCATCAAATGTCTTGAGGACACCCAGATGTTAAGCCTACCAGGATGCCAGGAAACATGGAAGGATGTGAAGAACATGATTTCTTCTTGAGTTAATTGATTTTCATGTTCCAGCATCACCTTCTAAATACTTCCAATCAAGAAGCAAGCTACAGTCACAGTTCACTTGTTGTGGTTGTCTTCTTTAATCATCATTCTCACTTTCATTTTCCCAGAGCAGCCCAAAAATCAACACAGCCTTTTAAATGGTTAAACGAGAACATTTCCAGACACACGCAGCATTCAAGTGTGAATGCTTACTAGCTAAGTGCCACATTGGTGTGTGCTTTCTTTACATTTTTTGTTCTGTGGCCAACAAGGGCAGAAAGACCACGCTGCAGCTGTCTGTAAGCGGCAGTCCTGCCTGCACTGCGGCTGGTGGGACCGTGGTCACGGCACTAACAGAGGGCTGGGAACCAGAATGAGATGGAGCTTTGCGGGCTGACAGGGTGGCACAAAGCTACCAGAGGCTTTTCCTTGTAGACTTGGGAGTACACATCTTAAAGATCCACGGTGAAGAGTAAGATCTATGACAGAGTCAAATCCTGTCCTAGTGGAATCAGCAGGAGCTGTGCCTTGGACTTTGTTTGGAGCAGGAATCATCCCTAACACTGAGCACATTTTCCTCATACTTGGGGCAAACAGATGGTGGGCATATTTCTGTTCTGTTTCTGATGAAGAAAATGGAAAGTTTTAGTTAATGACCAGAGACGTGTCAGTACAGCTTTTCCATGCGGTAGGGGAGAACGAGGCTGTAGCAGGTGGGACACAGAGCAGGTGTCCAACACGCTGAGAATTTACGCACGTTCAGGACCTCTCTTGGGCTGTGTTTGCTAAAATCACGAACAAGGCAACAGTGGGAGCAACCCTGTTTTGAAACAGAGAGAAAAAATTCAGGGTAAAATCCTTAAAGGTATTAAAGCAACTGAGAAGCCCAGACTGTGAAGATTCATTTAGGTTTTGCTGGGTGTATCCAGAGTGCCCAGCGATGGGCCTTTGCAGGAGGGCTCAGTCCTGACCGCGGATGGGGTTGCTCCCTCCGATCAGGCACTGTGTGGAGCAGCCAGCCCCTTCGCTTTCCTTAATTTGAGTGCTAGAGCAGACCGTGACTCTCAGCGGCATCGCTGAGATGCTGTTGGTGAGATCTACGATCCGAAGTATTTATCTCAAAGTGACGCTTTGGGTAAAATTGAGTAAGCTCATAATCAAGTTAGAAATGTAAATCTCAGTTAACTTCAGTGACGCTGATCTTATTGATATAGCAAATCAGTTAACTGTCTTGAAATAGATTAAAACTGATAAAAATAATTTTACTACTAAGCACATCATTTTATATTGTAAAAATGGAATTTGTGAAAGCAAGTCAAAATCATGAATACTGCATCTGTTCACACTGATGGACAACTTTCAAATGCATGCAACTTGCCCACAACCCGAAATTCATACTAGTTTTTGAAAATGTCCCCGGGAAACTAACATTCAGACATAAATACACATTCTTGTCTGACAGGAAATGTATTCCACTTCAAATATCAATATATATCCTCATGCCTTCTACTCAGCCTAACTTTCAGAGAGCGATGTGTGTGTGCCTGCACTTCTCAGCAGACGGTGGGCTCTACGTAGTCTGCTTCCCAGCTGGCAGTTGTTTAGCCTGAGACTCTTTCAAAAAAACCCGTCAGAGCTCCACAACCCATCTGGAACACTGAAGTCAAGAATATAATTTTTCTTGCACCAGACACTATCAGACAAAGTGATTAAATCTCCATCAGTCATTTGATGTAATAGGAATATTGCACAGAGTGGATTGCTGCTGCAGGATCAATAGCTTCTGTTTTATAACAAAAACCAAGGGCCTCAGCCTTGCTTACAGTTTTTCTAGCAGCGAGGGGCTATTATCCAATGGCTGCACTCAATGCCATCGACATCCACTCTTAAATGTTATGGATTCCCAAAGTGTTCATGCAAATTCCAGTTACGTCTGGCATTGAAATACTCAGCACAAGGCTCCTCTGGAGTCAGAGCGACCGAGGCTGCGAGAGCGCAAAGTGAGCGCGGCTTCAGATCCGATTTTGCCTTCTAGCAGCTCATGACACAGCCTTTGCTCCCTGAAAACACACACCTGGAAGGCGGACGTGGGGGAGTGCACCAGGCGGAGGCAGAGCTGCTGCTCTGCGTGGAGCGGGGCTGGCGCTAACGGCAGCGGCTGCTGCAGCCCTCCCGGAGCAGCCAGGGGACCCGAGTGGTAACCGCCCGTGTCCTGCAGGACATCGGGGAGATGAGCCAGCTAATAGGTTAAGTGCCCTGGAGAAGGAATAAATATGCTAAGTAAGGGGAAAGAAGGGTTATTAGCTGAGCCCTCACCACCCGAGCAGGATTGCTCCCCGCGGTCCTGTCCTCAGCGCCTTGCTCCGGCCACTGCTGAATGCTCCGACGGAGCCTGGCCTTGCCGGAGCACGACACAGCCTAACGGGCATCGCTGCCGAGATATTAAGCCTCAATACTCTTGACTTAATTTCAGCCCATATTTCCTTGCTATACCCTCATGTTTAGCACTCGCATTATGTTTGCCATTAATAACACGCACCAGAATATATAGAAGCAATAATGTAACAGCACACGATATTGTTCTTCCTTTGACTTGGGACTCCCTCGCTCTTTGCTGATTTGTATTGCGGCTCTCCTCAACGTATTTCACGTGTGTGAGCGTGAATTTATACTGCAGCGTACCAAGGCACAGGCTTTAATGCATCTCTTTCTCTCACCTCCTTGGAGTGCATGAATCTTCCACCTCCCCTACGCTGCACAGATATTAAACACATTATTCTGCTTTGATTGAATACTAGTGGAATTAAATTCCTTCAGTGACTTACTCCTTTCTGCTGAAGCTGAGCAGGGAATATGCACTCAGGAAAGTAGAAAGGGAAGAAAGAGGAAAAAAAGGAAGAAGATCAAGCACGGAACTGAAGAGTGATCATTTTCACCTCTATTAGCAGTTTTGTGCTAGATATAATAAATTTTAGTTTCAGTGGTGCAAATTCCAACATCTGCTCCATCTCTGCCTCACAGACGTGTTGACAGGTGTAGTCTCCTTTTCAGCATTGCTTGGGAGCTGACAGATGGACTGCCAGCAGTAAATAAAGGGTAAATCCCACAGGCAGTGGCAAGGGGCTCCTGAACTTTTCCTTTGTTTTCCCTCATTTGATTTCACGTCTCTAGACTCTGTACTCACTCTCTTAACAGCGTTTAGCAAGGAATTTCCTTCTCTTTCATCCTTTCTCTTATCTCCCTTGAGAAGATGAAAGCTAAATGATGTTAATCTGCCAAATATTTCTGATCATTACGAGCGCAGTAGAAATCACTCGCTGGAAATTAATTGCAAAACAAAATGAGGTTGGAGAGGAATGTGAACACCTGAACTTCCATTCTTCTCACACGCTGAAGGACAGCACTCTGCAGCTCCAGGAATGCAGCATACGACCACAAATGGTGAAATAGTGCAGGGACCAGCCCATCCCAAAGCCAGCATCCACCCGAATCTCCCCAGACAAGGAACGAATCGGTCCTCTCCGGAGCAGAAGGCAGAACTCTAGGATTTGGTCAGAACAACATGGGAAAGTTTGTTGCTTCCTAATAGAGCACATTTTTCTTGGATTTCCTAATTCCTTTTCAGCTGCTGTTGGTATTTATAATACTTGAGCATTACAAGTAGAAAGAAAAAGAATCTTGGACGTTCTTTGACAAGAATGAGGTTACCCACTGGGAAATAAAAATATGCGAAAGCCGCTTTGCTGTTCTTATTTCTCTGATGAAAGGAGCTAAGCTAAGATACCGAGGAATTTGCTGGCTTTCCTGTTGGATACATCAACAGTGTTCCTGTATCGTGAATCATGTTTTGCTGCCTTTTTTTTTTTTAACTCTAGTTGTGGGTCTCCTCTTAGCTTAAAATATTCTCGCTTCTGACGGTTATGATAAAGTATTCCCTATTACCAATACAGCATAAAGGCATTTTCTGGCTAATACAGACTGTTCTGCAACAAGCAATAATAATCACTCAGATGGTTCTGCCAGCTTTCTTTTCCCTCCCTTCCTTTCTTTCATTTTTTTTTCTGCATTATTGCCAGTCAGACCCAGCTGCTGAATGCCTGACAATTTCTAATCTCTCTGATTTAACAGAACCATGTTGCAGCGCAGAGATAGTGGGGACTGGGGCACTGAAAAATTCTCTGTCACGACCAGGACTTCAGAGATTTGAGCTCCTCCAAATGTGGCTGCCAAGGGGGCCCGGAGGAGCCGGGCAGAGCAGGTGCCAGAGCAGGTACTCGAGTGGTACCCAAGACAGACATTGTCCCCTTTAACAGATGGAGGTGTAAACTCACTGGAATGGGATGAAAATCTACTAGATGTCCTGATTAAACTCAAGGAGACGGACCAGTTCAGTCACGGAGGCTCCGAGGCTCAGCAGAGAGGGACTTAACCCCAAACCGGGCAAGAGGCTGGCTGCACTCTGGCACACGCACAGCAGAGCCCCTGCGGCATCCTCTGTCCCGAACGAGGGCGGCAGATGGTGTCATCAAGTGCTGAGGAGTTTATCTGCTCCTGCAGAACTGTGCACGGGTGATGCTGCTGAGCAGACAGCAACTGCGAACAGGTGTCTGCTCCGCATTTCGGCCAGGAGCTGCTTCTGTGCAAACCCAGCAAACCCGCAGTCCCGAAACACAGCCTCCCTGAACCGCTTTCATATGAACGGATTGGGACGCAGAGACTGCATTCGCTTTCGTACTCACTCACATGTCAAAACGCAAACGATCAGGAATAAAATACTCTGATGTAACTTAGACAAACATTCAGACCTGCTTATAATACAGGCGGAATATGACAGAGCCGGTGAAAAACTGCACCACATCGGGACTTCAAAGCCTTTTCTCTCCCTTAGTCAGTAGCTGCTTGCCAAGACCTCATGAATCCACGGAGCTGGGTTTTCCCTGCAAGAGCTGGTGATGGTTACTACTGCTTAAACTGCTAGGCAAGATGGACTCCTTGCACCCACTAGGCTGCTTTTTGGGCTGAGGAGCAGCCCTCCGGAGCCAAACTATCTAAATCCAAAACTTACACCAGAAACTCTATAATACTTGGCTTAAAAATATTAATTTGGGGAGCGGGGAGGGGAGTTAATGAATTTCACACTCATGAAGTGTTATCAGATTTTGGTGCCATCTGCTTATGCTTAAGACAGTTTCCAAAGCAGCTTTCCTGTTCTGCTTCAATCCTTTCCTGGTGAGAGACCATGTACAGAGCGGGGTAACCTCTTCTCCGTGCCTGGCCTCCCAGGGGAGCCTGTACCAAGCTCTTCAGTCTGACGCTGAATATATGTGCAGTAAATTTATAAATAGTAACAGCTTTTAACTACTTTGTTGAAGGAAAGGGTGAAATGAAATAGAATCTGAAAAAAAATGGTACATCATGTGGCGGAACAGATTCATACACTTCTGAAGACAATTTTGCATTTGTTCTGTACTGTATTCATTCACTCTCTATTAATCCTAAAGCATAACAAATTCATAGAGGAATTACTTCACCCATTAGAAAGAAAGTAATAGAACAAACACAATCACGGCACCAGCATAAGCAAAAAGAAACAAGCACACAAGGCAAGTTACTATACATTTTGGAAGGAAGCAGTATATAATTGGTCATATTACAGACTATTCAGGACAGCAGAACTGGCTTCCAAAACAGCCAGGAGCCACTGCTTGCATGAATTCCTGGGACACCCATCTTAGCTGTTTGTCTGCATCAAAAGACCGAGTATCTCTTTGAACAGAATAAAGCACCAGCTCAGAGGGGAGTCATTTTCTGAATGGTAAGAATTACGACAGCGTACCTCAGAGATCTTCAATGCAAATAGTCACCCCCCCTGACACCGCTCAGCTTGTGAGATCTAACGGGATCACACAGCTCAGCACGGGCTGAGCGGGGGTTAAAGTCCTTTGACGAGATGCAGCTGATGTAAACAGAAAACCCAGTAACCGCATTTGTAAACCCACGTTTGCTGCGATGATGTTGGAATGTAGAACCCTTCTATTTTGGGAGACTCTTGCATGTTTTCATACAGTCTGACAACTTCCGTACAACTGACAGCCAGATGACATTATACTACGTGGTTCAGACATATCTGCTTTCATACGGGTGCTTTTCTTTTGCTTTGGTCACTTCACATACGTGCGTTTTGGTGCTCTGCGTGAGTACCTCAGCGCTTTATTGTGGGTATTGCACACACTCCTAAAGGACAGTTTTGTATATTCACAGCACTAACAGTGACAAAAGCCATTAATGTATCACACTTAGCTATTTATTGCCCCTTAGAAGTGAAAGGATCCTGTCTGGTCATTCACCCTTCTTTGTGTCTCAAGAAATCATACCCTTGAGACTACTGAGGCTGTAGCTGTTCCATGCATCTGAGCAGCAATGTGGTCCAGCACTGCCCAGCTCATTAAATAGTAGCCCCAGCTCTAGACAGCTTAGAGTTCAGGGGATATTGTTAGGAAACACTCTCAACTCCTCAAAAAGGACAAGACAAACACCTTGTTGTGCCCAACACCAGCTGGGCACCAGTGTTCTGGGCTATGTCATGTCCTTCACGTGGTTTTGGAAGGTGGGAGTGAGAATGCCCAGTTCTGGAAGAGATGGAAAAGAAACAACAGCTCTGCAGAGATTTTATTGAACTTCTGTGCATGACTATTTCACAGAGAGCTCTCTGCTGTTGACCCCAGGTGGTACATACATAACTCCTCCAGAACAAAATAAACACAAACCTTATCTAGAGACATTAAAGAAAGCTGCTTGACATTGAAAATCAAATTGATTTCTTGCCAAGATTTCACAAGGGCATGTGTGACAGCAAATGACATGCTTAAGCCTTGCAAGAAGAAAATAAACATGTCCAATGCAAAACCCATCACTTTCTGTGCCAGCTTGAATTACGCACATCTGTACTGATTTGACACCCAGCTTGCTTGGCAGCGGAGGCAAAGTGTGTGTTGCCACAAGCTGAAATAGATAAATAGGGTAGAGCAGTGCTCAGTGTCTTATATAAGGCTCATCCTCCTATGCAGAGACAGCAGCTCACAGTGTTAAGTAAATAGTGTCCAGTCTCTTTGTTTCTCTCTCCTCCATTTGGCAACAACTGCTTGGGAAGCCACTGCTGCTGCCGTTTGATTTGCTTTTTTAACTTCCCTTTCATTCTGTGCCATGTACTGAACAATTAGCCATCAGAAAACTGTTGACCTTCTTCTTTCTTACAACTAGGATGAATTGCAAGTCAGGCAGAAACAGCCTAATTCCAAAAAGCCTGCAACTTAGTGCTTAAGGTGCTTTGATGGATAAAACACCTGAAGCTTACACCCTTGCACCAAACCTGGCTGAGCAGGAACTTGAGCACAAGGCTCCCTCTCACCGAGTGCTTTTTATTTCCTGGAAACTGGTGTTTCAGTGTGAAATGAGGTTAGCTGCCTAAACTCCAGTTTCTAAACAAAAGCATTAGGATTGTTTGCTATTGCCCTGCTGTGTGATACAAGGTCTCTTATCCCCCTGACATCACTTCTCTCGAATTTTTTGTCAAATTAGGGTGCAGTCTCTTCAGGCCAAGCACCATCCTTTAAGATGAGTATATGCTGTGCCCAGCACATTGGGACCACGGGCTGCTGGGGCACTATAAATAATGCTTCCTGTTTCACTACCTGGTGAACAGAAACAAATGTTTCTTTAAGTCCCTGCACACTTCCATCCACCAGAGATTAATGGAACTGCCACCTCCTGCCATGCATTTTGCTATATTAACATAAAGTTTCTATTGCACAGCAGTTTGATCCATTTGTGTTTATTTAACTCCTGTGTTCTGACAGAAGAAGATGGAGAATCTGCATAATTAATAATGACCCAAGCAATCTCACTTAATGCCTGCTCTGAAACCCCTGACTATCCTTGTTAACTAACGACATCTATAATAGTGTCAGACAGGTAAAAGACTCCCTTAGTCTGCTGAGATATTATTCACCTGGGATTATCAATGGGTGTTTTTCAGCTCTAGCCATTAGCTGGAAGTGCTCAGGTCATTCATAAAACTTCTTTTACTTTTCACAAAGGGAGCACAAAAGCAGGGCTAGAGCAAAAAGCCATGCCTCGGAGCGAATCTTCTCTTTTGTACATCTTGCCATGGCGCTCCTCCTCCCTCAGCAGGGCAGAAAAAGCGATAATAAAGGCCCCGTCTATTTCCCTGAAGGGTGATTGTCCAGCTTCAGTTCTGCCCTACATAACAAAAGTTCAGGAAATTTTTAGAAAAATTTCAAAGTTGGGTCTCAGTAAATATTCTTAAACACCCCTAAAGAGCTGGCATATCCTGTGCTTGCTGCACCAAATCCTCCTGAGAGCCCTGGAAATAGTAGTGACTTCTTCACGATCACAGCACACCGTGCTTGCTGCCGAGGGTTCGCTCGGTGCTCCGGACTTCCTGCACCCCTCCGAAAGGAGACGTCCTGCTTTGGGTGACAGCTGGGGACGGGTGCCAGGCCCCGCCACCAGGCCCAGTGTCCCTTTGAACTAAACCCACGCAGCTGTGCAGCAAAGTAATCGCACTGCCAACAAGTCTGCGAGCTGTGGCTGGCATGTCGAGAGCACGGCTGCCGAGCTGTTGTCCCAGCTTATTATGCAGCGAGCCTCTGCTGCCCTTAAGCATTCACTCTGTACCAACACTATTTTTATTTCCATTTAATAGCAGTTTTAAACGGATTTAAAGACCGTACTCCCTGTGCGTCTCTATCACAGAGCATCAAGAAACAGGGAACTGTGAATTTTAAGGTCAGAAAGCTTAAAGCGACCAAGCTGAGATTTCCGGTCGCATGAAGAACAGCCACAGGCCAGCCCAGAGGAGCAGAAGCTCCGCAGGTGGTTCCTCGCCGCCATGTCCCCGGCCCAGGCCGAGCTGTGGGCGCAGGGGCGGCGGGTTTGGGCCGCAGCGGGGAGCATGGAGCTGCCACAATGGCGGGTGAAGGAAAAGAGGGCGCCGGGCGCTGACTGTTACAGACCAGGCCGCAGCGAGCGCTGGCTGAGGGCCGAGCACCACACATCGTCCCCGCGGACACCGAGTGGCCGTGGGGAACGTGAGGGGAGCAGGGGCAGCGCCGGCTGCTCGCCGGGTGCCGGCCCCAGCCCCTCGTGTCCACCGCTTTACGGAGGCGAAAGGCCTTTGGCCACCAGGTTCCTCTGAGGGAGGCAGTGGGAGCGCTGAGTGGGCAAAGGCTTTATTTCCTCAGACCAAGTAAACTTGTCTAATCTGGTAAACTAATATCAGAACAATGCCATTTGCCAAATCAGATGAAATGCTTGTAACAAGGGCTAATCAGATTCTACATTAATGAGAGAAAATATGAAGCTAATCAACACCCAGGCAGGTCTCTAGGCTGCAGGCCTATTAAACTTCATAAAAAATTAATGACTGAAGGAGCAAAATCGTTTGTAAGGGGTCTCCTGTGGCAGGGGAAGCATCTTGAGCACCGTTCACCTCTCATTACACTGAATTAGCCTCACTTTCCAACCCCAAACATCATCTACGCAGCAGCACTTTCTGCTGGGCCCTGGGTAGCTGTTTCAAAAGAGCCTTGACATATTTCTCCATCCTCCCTCCCTCACTAACCCCTTCTGCTCCACTTTTGTGATGGCTTTTTCCGTTTTAATTAAGGACATGGGTACTCCAGCAGCTCCCGGGAAATACCTTTGCATCGGCAGGACCTCTGGTCTGAGGAGAAGCTCAGAGTGCAAGTTTGGGGCAAAAAATAAAGGCCAGGAGAACTGCCTTCTCTGTATGAGGGGGGAAGGCTGTTTCTGTACAAGTCACCTTATAGGAATGCAATAGGGAGATGGAGAGAAACACGGAGTTGCACAGAGAAATTGCACAGAGAGACAGATAAGTTAGAAATGTCTTGGCAACATTGATTTATTTGATAACTGCCCTGAAATACTGCTCCAAATTCAAACCAAACCCCACACGCATTTATGAGACTGCTCTCTATTTTGTTTTGCGTATGTGTGTGACTTTTGCACTTCTTATGCCCAGATGGAAGTAGATACGCTGGGCCAGACCCAAAAGAGGGATGGCTTCAAAGTACTTTCCTGTTTGGAAATGGATTTTCATTTGGAAGCAAGACTGAGGGAATTTTGTGACACCTGCAAGACTGCTCTGCAGACGTTGGGCTCCTGTCTCCACTGGAGTTTAGTCTCAGTGCTGCCAGTTTCACTGCACCACCTCCAGCAAATTATGAATTACTAATAAGATGCAAATGTAGATCACAATATAATGAACTGTGCAAAAGTGGAAACAAGGCTTCTTCCGGCTGGCATCTGCTGAACAAAATGGTTACCCCACTGATTTCAGCTGTTCTAGTTCAGCTCTTATTTTATAAATAAAATAAGCTAAACCTGCCTGGTCCAGTCCTTTTCCCCACATGCATTGTTTGAGTGCTCATATAATTGCAAGGTTGTGCGCAACAGATCACTTGAAATGATCATCTGTATTTGATGTTGTGAAGGTAAAACAATCATTTCTTAGATTTTTTGGCTGGGAAAACAAAAGGCCCTTGGAGTAAATCTTAAATATTTAATGCATTATGTAAATTAGACATTTAAGTACATATCTGTTTTAGTAAAAGAAAAGTAGAGGAGGTACATTAAAAAGTATGAGAAAGACATCTGGAGGATTCAGTAATCATTGTTTCAGTACATGTGTCTCAGAAGACCCAGAGGTTTTGATCTGAAATGTCTTCATGCCTGAATGGTTGTCTGGGGCGTAGTCCCGGACCTATTTATAACCTGGTGCAGCTGAATTAAGCCTCTCTTGTTTCTTAATCAGGTTACAGGAGACTGTCATTTATGTCTTCTGTATTAAGATGTTTCATTTCCTCTCCTTATGTGGTGTTGCAGTACTTTAGTGGGAACTCATCGCCAGTAATGAACCTGCTTTGAGAATGGAAGTCCCACAGCTTATCAAGGCTTAATCTTTGCACATGGCACTAGAGACAAGGCCAGCCCCTGCTGCTGTGGATTTTGTGAAATCATTTACCTCTGTGCAAATAAGCGTACGCTTCTGCCATGTTGGTTTAGCAGCAGCTGACATTCGCTTCGCTCTCATCTCACAGTGATGCACATAGCTGCACGAGGGGCAGAGCCATGCAAAGTGCATTTTCTGTGACCTGGTCATATTGAAATCCAGGTAATTGGATTCAAGCAGCACTATACAGCAGTGATTAGCACAAGGTATTCTGATAGCTTGATCTCTATGATGCATAGTGGGTTCCTGTATATTTACATAGGCAAATGAGCTGTGGTTGCACTTGAGCAATGCTTAGATGAGCTGTGAGCCCAACTAGAACTGTGGGTACACCCTTCCTCTTCCTTCCCCTGAAAGGTTTGGGACAAATTCTCACCCAGCAGATGACACTTCTCAGCTACACAGTTCAGACTTTGGGAGTTTAAAGATATGAATTTCACAGCTTAGTACATAGAGGGGAACAAATTGGCTAAGTCTGAAGCAAAGACAGATCCTAAAATTCGTCTTTCATGAACACCAGCTTAAAGTCCCTCTGTTTTAAAAGCCATGCAAGCCCCTTTGGAGATGCAGGTTTACATCTGTAAGACCTTACTCCCACTGAAGATAAATGCAAGAATGAAAATTTATCTGAATGCAAAATATGTGGGTAAAGTGCTGGCTATATGCTTGCTGGCTACAGTTCAAAAGCAATAAAACCGCTCTTAATGCCTGCATCATCTGTTCCAGCTCCTCAAAAAAAAGTGTTCTCTGGGATATTCAGCAGCCATCAGCCTAACTTACTTGAACCCTGCTGGCTCCAGGATCTGCAGACCAACTGCGGGATCTCACAACAGCTTTTTAATAACTCTTTTTTTCTTTTCCTCTTAACATAGGAGAAAGTGATAGAGTTGCCCCTGACTTAAATATAAAGTTGTAATCCCCACAGCCAAATAAAGTCTCCTTGCGTAACATTTCAATATGGCAAAAATGCATGACAATCCCAGCAAAAAAAGGGCAAGAGTAAGTACAAAGCAACTGGTCTGACTCTTGAGAGTTCTTTAGGACTCCTCAAGCAACAAGATTTTTCTGGATGACTGTGCACCAAAAGTCACTGGCGTCCCCATTCACAATACTGGCCACCTGTTTGGGAGTGTCAGCTGAGAAAGCAAGGCTTAAGTGGGGACAGCAAGGACTTACTCCTTAATAACAGCTCTCTCTAACTGCTCAACGGTGTACATGGAAAAGATACTGAGCAGGGTTCTGCACTGCCAGTGCCTACATCAGGTCTGTGAATAAAGTCAGGCTGGTTTTCAAAGCTATCAGTTATCCCTGTTCCAGCATTCAAATGAAGTAATTACTGCAGACCCTCCTGATGAAGACTGTAGAGGTTTCCCAAAGAGGGCTGTGCTGTCATCCAGCACAACTGTGTCACTGATGTGTTCCTCCACCATTCACTCACTTTAAAGTATTCTGGGTATTATTGAGTAACAGAAGTGGGATCCACCTGTCCACTGAAATACTAAGAAAATTCTCATTTTAAAAAAAAATATTACTGTGATTTATCATCCATTGTAGCTTGACTGACTCTAAGGTTGGGAAGGTGGATGTGCCGGATACAAAGAGGATAGGACAAAACAGGTGGGAACAGGTGGTGGGAGCTTTTGATGACCACACAGAGAATACAACGTCATTAAGAAGACAGATGCAGCTCTCCCTCTAATTTATTGTCGACATTGTTTCTTCCAGATCACATTGTCTGCAGGGCAGAGGAAGGGGGCTGTGTGATCTAGCATGAAGTCAGAAGGCAGGACTGGCACAAAGAGCTCTGAAAAAAAAGAAACTGATTGCTTTGGTACCTTGGATTCTTAACTTCTTCAGGCAGAGTATATTTATCGCTGAATCTCGTCTCGTTACTAATATTCAGTTGGAATGTAATAAGCAAAATCAGCTTGTTAGAATTCCAGGCAACATATTCATGTATTTTTTTTTCTCTTTTGGGAATCCTCTCCTGTGTAAATAAGCTACATAATCACCCTTCTCTACATTTTACACATGTGCGCCGCTTTTCAGACACAAATGTCACAGAGCTAGCATAATTATCCCCATTTTCCAGAAGAAAAAAAGAAGCACAGAAGGGTCTGATCTACAAATATTAGATGTGACAGCTAAATTTGGGTGCCCGTATAGAGCGCAATTTTCAGTCCTCCCACCACCTCCTCTGAAATGAGGAGGAATTGCTCAGGCAATAGCATCAAAACACTCAGTGCCTACAGTTAGGCTTAGATTTCCAGCCTACCTCGGATGGTGGTTTTCAGTTGGATGCTTCTGCCTTTGAAAAATTCTATTTTGGTATCACAAGAGGGAACCTGAGCTCTTTAGAAGATCTGATCTTCATCTCTGGGGAGATTGCAACACAAGTATTCTTGTGCACCCTCAGAAACGAGGCACTGAAAGAAGTTCTTGGAAAACTGGGTTGCAAGGCATCTCCTGCGGTTTGTGTATGGACAGTTTGGGACAAGGGCTCTCAACCTGCAAGAGCCTTAGAAGAATGTTCTAAACTGTAATTCTTTCAGGGAACTGTTCAGTATGCATATGAAATGGAGTTTTTAGGCATTTACCAGTAATTAGGCACTGACTTGTAAAGTCCACCAGCTCCTACTTGGCACACACAAGCACCGACACTGCGCAAAAAGACAGTTTAAATGCAAAGTGCATTGTCAAGATACACCAGCCGCTGCAGCAAATTAAAGCCACTTAAATGCTGCTCTAATCTGAGCTCGTCCCTTTCACGCTGCTAAATGCCACCAAAGCAAGGCAGGGCTGGAAAGCACCCACCACTGGGAGCCCCCCGGGTTACCCCTCTCCTTCACAGCCAGGAGACACTGGTCAGAGGCTGGGCAAAAAGGCCGGAGCACAGATGAAAACAGGGCTTTAGAGAAGTTACAGCAACCAGAACACTAATCCTGCAGAGGGAAATCTGATGACAGTTTTTCAAAATCCACCTAGACCACAGTTGACAGGGAACATAAGGACACTAATACATAGCAGAGTCCATAAACTGCTCAGCGCGGAACAATCCCCCGTGCTCCATCATCCCTCAAGGACCTACCAATTTTCAGCTGACAGTGCCATAGATTTAGCTCCATTTAATTTCTGAATTTACACAAAGACACTGTAAGTGATTGTGATTTTCCAGTAGAAAAATAGGGTCTCGCTGTATCTAACCCTCTGAGTATTTTAATCTTTAAATCAATAAAATCCATTAAGCAAATTGCTCACCCTTCCCCCCCCCCACCATGCATCCCATCCAAACTGAATGGTTTTGCCATTATTTATTTATTTTGAAGCATGTTTCACAGCTCTAATGATGGATTGAGCACTTCTGTTGGTGCAGTTCAGCTGCTGAAGGGCTGCAGCAAAATCACAGTTTCAAACTTTGAATGGAAACAAATGGCTTGTAAATGCAGTGCTTGAGAGGAAAAGACACTCCACAAAAAGCCTGAAATGTTTATAGATTTTAGGCTTCATGCTCTGTATGTGCAAATCAGAAGTAATGATTAAAAACAGCTCTTCTCTTTGGAAAGGTTAAGTGTCTCATCTCATACAAAGGAACTCTGTGTACCAGCCCTCTTAAATCCTGGAGTGAGATCAAGTGCATGTAGTCTTGATAGCAGAATATTTAGCGATAAAGAACGAGTATCAGGGAGGATTGAAAATATGGAGAGCAGGCAGATGTGCTGCAGCACTTGGGACTGTATTAACAGGAGTGAGTCAGAAATTCATCCAATCAAGAATACAAAAAAAAAAATAAAAAATAGTTGGAGGTCCATGTGTTTAGGTGAGAGCATATCTTTGTCGTGCTGAGGAAGGAAAAAGGGATGGATAGCTTTCCCTTCCCTTTTTGCCAGGAATTCCTGCTCAGTCTGGGTACAAACTAGCAACATGCAAAATCTCTGGGAAAACTACACATCAATGGAACTGTGGTCAAAGACTTCATTTTTCTCAGGTTTTGGGAAGCAGTAAGAGCACTTCCCTTGTCAAGGTTAGGGTCAAGATCAGGTACGTCTTAGACAAAACTGTCAGAGTCAGGCTTATTGATGAATTTTGCACGATCTGAAGAGGTTAGCAAATTATGAACTGAATATTTCATAATATACTTTAAAAGGATTGTGGGTCTAGGACATACAGTCTGATCTCACTGAGACTGCAGAAAGACGCTCAGCCCAAGTTTAGGTCTGGAACCAATGAGCTTTTCTCTCTCTGTGTATCCGCCTATTTCGCATTCAGCAAACAATGAACTGGGCAGAACCCTATACGCCTAGTGAGAAATGTTTTTCTTACTGGTCTGTTGGAGCTAATGAGATAGTTTTCTAAATTAAGTCTCTAAACATGACATTAAGCAGAATGGGGAGGAGAGTAAAGGGGCTGGCAAGAGTCCATAATTAATTTTCTGACATTTCTGAGAACTGTGACATTGGGTCTTATCTGTCTGTGATGAAATATTCCATAGCCCTAAGGCAACTGATAGTATTTAACCAGTCTTCTGATATCCAGACAAATAACAACTTACTATGTCCCAGACTCAACAGAAGGACAAAAAAAAAAAAAAAGTTAAGGGCTTAAAATTCAAGTACTAAAGCAGTACTGCTAGGACTCAACATCTCAAGCAATGAAAGTCCATTTTTGGTTTCTTGGCATTAAAAAAGGCAGAGTTAAAACACGGAGTTCTGGTTTGATCACATGCCAGCACTTCTGTGCCCCCTGCACCTGATGGTTTGGATGTGTACGAGGAGACTTGTTGTCTTGGCACGAAAAGGGGAAGTGATCAGGGGGAAACAGAAGCTGCTGAGGCACACGAAGCATCAGCAATGAGTTCAGAGCCCGGGGCTGTGGATCACCGCCGTTTGCTGCTGGGAGAGGGACTTGTTCCTGTTGGCTGCATTTAGGGGCACCTGAAAATGCACCCAGAGGAGGGCACTGGCCAGGCAGACCTCGGCGCAGTGGTTTGTCAGGCAGAGATCTCACACACACTGCGGCTCACCAGTGGAATCGGCCATGCCACTTATCTTTCTGTTCCCCGGTAAGAAGAGGGTAGTAAGAGGATAATGCTTTCCTTCTCTGACTTGTCTATACAGGTTAGGGATACTTTGAGAGATCTCCTAATGAGTTTAGCACGAAGGTGTTTTGCACCAACAGTGGTGTAGGCACTGACTGGGCTCCTACTAAATGGAAAAAAAAGAAAGAAAACAGCAAGTGACAAGAGTTTGAAATCGGCAGCTATGTGCGTCAGATACCTTCATCTTAGCAGAGAGAGAAACACCTCGGTCGTGCCACTGCTGCTTGAAGCCGTCCCCTCTCTGACACTGTCTCGATGGACCTCTTGCCTGGTGGAGAGCGATGCCCCGAGATGGCTGCACTTACAGATTTACCCCTAGAGCCCGGCGAACCCGGTGGCTGGAGGCTTTGCCAACAACACCGTCAGTGATGTGCGGTCCTGACCCTGCCTCTGGAAGGCAGAGCAGCCGTGCTGGTCCCGGGGCACAGCCCGAACGCAGCACCCTTGCTCTCGGTGTGAGTTGCACCGAGCAAAGCAGCCCAGGGCTGGGAGGAGGGAGGTTGCCCTCCTCTGACCACAGGGCAGCTGCCAACATGAGAATCAAGAAGAGGTTTCGCGAAGGATCCTTCATTTTGACTTCCCCAACATGCAGAAAGCACAAAACCTAGGATTACAGTGAACCCATTTAAACAGTATTTAGCAAGATAATTGCAGCAGCTAATTGCCAAATAATAATAATAATAAAACATCTTGAAGTTTGCTAATGGATGGTTTGAAATACTGTAATTCTTTACAGATAGCAATTAATACAGGCTTGAGTATCCAATAAATTAGGAGAACTCATCTATTTTGTACTGGAACCAAATGATGACATTTTATGTGATGACAGTTCTGGCTTAGAAACCAGATATGTCTGGAATTCTTTTTTTTTTTTTTTTTTCCATGGGGACAGACAGACGTTCTCCAGTGAAAGCTAAATGGAGTAAAAGCTCCTTTGTAAACAGTTTGTGGTCCCTGTATCCATTAAAGTCAAAAGAAGTTGTGCAGTTAGTCAAGTCTTCATTATAAAAGGATCAGAAGTGGACCTGTCCTGTAGCCCTCTCTTTCTCTCCCCACTTTTCCAATAATCACAGATCAGGTTTATGGAAATTAAAGTCTAAATTTGGCCTTCTGTTTAATTCAGTTCTGTTCAGCTCTGGCCTTTTAGTACCATTTGCAAAGTGTAACCAGGAGGTTTAAGAGTAAATTTTTGGCTGTTTTTCCTTCAGTCCATGTTGCACAATATAAAGCTTTTCTTCTACAAAATTCTAGCTGCGTAAAGCTACATATTTGCTTGTACCATCTGAAGCTGGCAGCATATCAGCACACTACACACTCTGAATAACTCTTATTCCAAACTGAAAATCATGAATATCTGGGGCAGAGAGTGTTTGGTTTTCAAGGCCACCAATTCAGGCAGTGTCACATAGCTTCTTCACTGTCAAGCAAAATCCAAAAGCAGGCTACTACAAGTTGCATACTCCTGAAATTTCTCAGTCTCAGGGTCCTCGACATCACAATGTGTTACACTCAATGCGATCTCACATGGAACACAACTTAAAAGCATTTGAACAAGTTCTTTTTGCACTGTAAAGAAAGAGCGTACGATTTTCTTTCTTCAAAGAAAAGAACGTAGCTACAGAAATCAGGCATGGACCACGCACTGAAGGGAAGGATCAGTCCTGGAGTTACAGAGAGCGGTGCCATGCCATCAGGACTGGGCTCTGCTCGGCTGTCTGCAGCACACACACATACGATCGCTCCCCAAGATGCAGAATGAACCATCAGAGTCCTCTGAGACCAAGGGAAGTCTACGGGGGAGTTTGGAACTGTCACTACTGTCATCCCCCTACTGCCGCTGCTCTACAAAGGAATTTCATAATGAAGCCAAAGGATGGTTGTTATTTGTTAATAGCTGAGAGGGAAATTTGATCCTTGCTCTGTTCCAATGCTAAAAGGCAGCCTCTGCAACCACGGCCTGCCAACACTGGAAAATATGATGTGGTCAAGGTCAATAAATGGTACAGCACTGGCTCTGCAAGAAGGTATTCCTCAGCTGCTCTTGCCTGGGCCTGTTGGCTCAGACGATCTGTTTACTTTTTTAAATTTTAATACAAGGGCACCAGCAAAGAATGCACACTGGAGGAACGCAGGAGTTCCTCCGGTTGCAGAGGCAGCCAGGGTTTGCTCTTGAAGTTTCTCCTGCATATTGTCACCCTCTTGCTCATGCACATTGTAAATATCTCATTTAGGCAGTGAAGAACCGCTCCAAGTTACAACTTCAAACATACCTGTGTGACACAAGCAGCTAAATCTAATCTCCAAAATACCTACCTTGTTTGCCAGCACTGCTGAATTGTGCTGATTTATAAAAATAAAAGAGAACTAAAAGCACAGCATGGGAAGAGATTTTCCAAGACAGAGTCTTTCTCTGAAAGGTTGGAGCAAGCCAACTAGTGGGCTCTGTTGTTGCCACTCTCCGAAATTAAAGGTTAAATTTA
Source organism: Anser brachyrhynchus (assembly GCF_964034855.1). Lineage (NCBI taxonomy): Eukaryota > Metazoa > Chordata > Aves > Anseriformes > Anatidae > Anser > Anser brachyrhynchus. The sequence goes on along the minus strand of NC_137720.1, from coordinate 1,625,577 downwards.
GCCAAAAAGGGAAGTGGTGTCTTCCATCAGCGAGCATTCAATTGCAGTGACATAACAATGCCACAAGAGCAATTTAATTCTTGGCATATTTAGAGGTGGCATTAGGGAGTCTACCAAGGTAGCAATTTTCTAGATAATCAACTTAATGTCTTCATTCTAAGTGCATTTATATGTGTAAGTTAATTAGGGGAGTTAATTTTCAGAAATGGCAGAAAATCTGCATTTTCCAGTAAGCTTTGTTTCATGCCAATTCATGATTCAAGGTAACTGAGAAAGATAACCTGACTTTCTTACCTATTACAGTAACTAGCCTGCATCCTGAGCAGACGCGGTTTGTTAGGCCCGCAGACAAAGCGGCGGCTCTCTGCTGCTCGTGCTGCACCCCGGGGTGCTCGCTGGGTGAAAGTCCAGCCTTCCCCACCAGCCTGCGCAGCTGCAGAGCCCTTGCACTGGGGTCAAACAGCTGCAAAGAGCAGGGGAAAATCAGAACCCACATCAGAGCAGAGGTGTTTCGTGCTGGTTCTGCCCCCTTATCACATGTGCTGCTCTCTTCTAGTCCCCCTACTCCTCTCTGATCTGGTAGGCTTGACTTTGGGTGAGATATTACCTTATCTCACCTTCTACACAGGCGCAAAGACATTGATTTATCACTAAAGGTCAAATTAAAGGAAGGAAATATTTATACCTTGTTTGGGCAACAGCACCCTCATTAGGTGACGTGGGAACATGCCAGTCTGAAAACAAATACACACAAAGGAGGAGAATTCCTAAATAATTACATAGCATGGTCGAAGGGTATAAAGTTTTGCCGGTGGAAAAAAGGGAAATGGAAACAGAAGCTAAGTGGCATTCTTTCTTCAGTGTGTCTCATCAGATCTCATTCATGCCATTTTGAAACACGTTAAGCACGCCACGTTTCTGCAAGACCAGTGCAAACCACTAGGGAACCAGGATGAATATGGAACAAAAATCATCGGCAGTAAATCTGGAATTGCAAAAATGCATCTCAAGGGATAGAAAGCGTCTCCACTGCTTTAAAAAAAGTCCCATGCTACATTCCCATTACAGGATCCCGTGCTGTATGGAAAACGCTAGCAAGTAACTCAGTAGATGACTTCACAATTGTCTCGAACCTTTATGCTAAAATTCTGTAAGAGAGATAAAAGCAGACAGTGATATCTGGCCTCAGTGAAGCAAAAGGGAATTTTAACACATGCTTAAAAACCCAGAATTTCAAACGGAGCCTGTAAAATTTAAGCTGCTCTGAATAGCCCTGCCATATCTCCAAATTTAGCAGGGCTATCTGAGTCCACAGCAAGCGCCCATGTATTAAAGTAATGGCTACTTTCCACTTGGTAAAAGCGTTAATGTCTTGGCTTAAAAAAAAAGAAGAAAGCATTTCTGCTGATTGCCCCCCTCTGAGGGCATCTCTCAGCACCACATTTTCCTCCTTTTCGCTGGGCTCCTGCATATTTCCTCTCCGTGTCCCCTCTGGCCCAGTTTTCCTGCTCATTTTCATCCTCCTGATTACACTCGAACTGGCAGCAAAGACAGTGGGCACAGGAGCACAGGGCCACTGCACTCAAGAGAGTCACTGCGGCTTTTAAAGGACAACTTAAACATGAGGCCTTTTCTCCAACCGATGCAGATACAAAAATCCTCTTGTCCGCACCCCAAATCCATCCATCCATCATCCATCCATCATCCATCCATCCATCCATCGTCTGTCTGTCCGTCCATCCATCCATCCATCCATCCAAGCCAGCTGAAACACGGAGTTTGTTCTTCGTGCACCAGATGAAAGACACAAACAGGCAAACTCGCACAAAGGCAGGAGGAAGCAGGGAGGAAAAAAAATACATTTCTCACTGGCTTGTGTGAATGGAAGCTGCTGGTCGTTACACAGCAGTACAGAGCCATCCCCACTTTGTGCTGACGTGCTGAGCTGCCGTTATGCTCGGTGGAGGCAATAGTGGAAGAAAGGAGCATATGGAAACTTTGGTTCCCACATTTCCACTACTCCTGCTATCATGGTTTCACATCCAACTCCTCTTTTCAACATGAAATTTAATTATCTTCTAGGCATTTATAATCCACCCATCGCTGCAGTACCCAGGTGCCAAGCACAACAATTAAAAAGAATGATTGCTTCCCAGGAAAGGGCCAATTTCCTGGCTCTCCTCGGGAGGAGCGGCTCCTGCTGCATGCAGAGGGGGTTAGGAAGGGAGCTCTGCGGGCATGGGAACACAGGCAACACACAAACCTCCTCAACAGGGTGTCACGTATTTAACATGGCGATGGTGGAAGAGGGTCTGCACCAGAAAGCAACCACGAATCGGTAAAGCAATGCAGCTGGACATCCTACTGCAAACTGCTAGCAAAATGCCTTTTACTTCCCTGCAAACCCCAGCTCAGCTGCCCCACTGCCGTCATGCCACAGAGGCCAGCACCTGTAGCAGAAGACAGACAATAACTTCAGATTTTGGTGAACCTGCCAGCAGACGATTCCATGTGCTTTGGCAACTCAACAGACATATATATTTGCTTTGTAATTAGTCAACTACTGCATGTGCGCAATAACAGCCTCCTGAAATTTGGGAGGAAGAGTCTGGGCAGAAGGCAAGCAGCAGAGCAGCAGGCACCTGGTTTTAAAGAAGTTATTACATCAACTGGCAGCCATCTCACATCCTGGAGGAGAGGAAGGGGAGCTGGCACAGCAGCCGGATGTACTGCCGGCAGCCCAGATTTCCAGACCCTGCTGCCCCTTCGTTTTTTCTAACCTGGTCTCCAGGATTGAACAAAAACACCAGCGCTAGAAACTAAGGGGAAAAATAGTACCGTGGTTTCCTATCAAACGTAATGGAAACCACGGTAAGAGGGAAACAAAAACAAGAGCCTGACACATTGAGCTAAGGTTTCCTTGCACTGATGTAAAACGGGAGGGACTGAACTACAGGGGCTGGTCTATTTTATAGATGACATTTACATTTTTAAGCTATCTAGTAGCCTGTGGTAGCCTTCAATTTCAGCAGTAATGCTTCGAGGGAAGAGCTACTTCTGATGTGTGCTTATACTGAATAATGAAAGATTGGCCCCCAGGTACTACAGCCCTACCAATAATAAGCATTATTACTAAATAATAGCAATAAAGGCTTGGAGTTAATATTCAAAATGGGCATGAGACCAAGAGCATGCTCAAGCACATTTCATGCTTATTTTAATTGCCACAAAACAAATAAAACGAGGATGGATGTTCGCTCAAAAGGGTGTGATGCTGTTTTGCTGAAGCACTCACAATTTGGTGTGCTATTGTCAAGCCTATTTGGAGTAAATTGTGTGTAGAATTGCAATGAGAGCTGTAGTTGCCTAGCAAAGGTCTAAGATTTCCATTTAAAATTAATGTGAACTGTTTCTCTGGATCTGACATATGGGCTCTGAGAACCCCTGCCAAGATGTCAAGAGCTAGAAGGCTCCCCCTCTAACTCCAAAAAAATGCTGGAGGCAACTTGCTCCCGGTATTTTGGCATTTGGTTCAAACGTGAAACAAAGAGACACACAAAGCCCTCCTGCAGCGGGGCCGCACAGCCCGGTCAGCCTGTGGGGCCACAGGTAACGGAGTGCTCAGACGAGCCGTGGGCTCTGCTCTGCACCGTGGGCTCAGTAACGTTTCCTGCACCCATCCCTTCGTCCTGCTCCAGCCCGTGCCCCTGGACCCAGCAAAAGCCTTTCCAAATCCTCCAGCTCCCCAGCAACCTGATTTAACTCCTCCATCAGACCAGGGCCTGATCCTGACTTTCCTGGGCACAGGAGCTCGCTCAGCACTTCGGAAGGCCCACTTCCCTGTACGGAAATTCCCCTTCTACAGCACTAAAAAGAATACACATTTTTTCCTTTGGTTTGTTTCTTTTTTTTTTTTTTTCACATTTCCCAAATTATACCCTTCCTAATAAGTGTGAAACTCTTCGCGGTGAACCACGGTGGCAATCAGGGTGAAACCTGCCAAGGGCTACACAGAATCAAAGATTAAACTATCTCAAGGCAGCTTGTGCAAGGGAAGCTTCAGAGGAGGGCTGGAAAGGAGAAAATAAGCATCAAGGTGTACGGAGGATAAACAATCAATTTCAAAATGTGAGAAAAAAAAAAAAGGGAAAGATACTAAAAATGGCTCCAGAAGGACAGAAATGAATGCTCAGCTTCCCACACCATCTTCAGGATGTCAAAAGAACCTCCCAGACAAATGAGAAAGGCAGGTCTGCGGGAAGAAGGTTCCTGTAAGGGACAGGACAAGCTGCTCTGGGCGCCTTCGCCCGTCCCTAAAACCGCCACTTCCCCCGGAGGCTGTGGGCAAAGGGTTCATTCCCAGTCCTGGCCCACGGGGCCAGCTGGGCAGGGATACAACTGCAGCTAAGCACAGAATACTTGATGTAGATGATAACCTATTTGGGCCAAAAACTTACTGTCACTGCAATCTCTACAAACCCTGCCCAGCACGGCCCCAATGTTCCGAGTGATTTCCCCAGTGCTCCTAGGAGAGCCGTAAAACGCTAGCACAAAGATGTCCAGTTCCCAGCCAGTTTTTCCGAAATGCAAACGTTCCCTTTACAGCTGAATCCATTACAGAAGGGGGAGGAGAGAGAATTTGAATAAACAGACAGAGGAATCCCAGGAAGAAAGTCCCAGTGATGTTTCTGGGGTGTCTGCAGGACGCAACGCGTCTCGGCACAGCCTTTACAAACAGCACCCCAGGGGCACCGGTCCTGAAGAAGGAAACTACGAGGAGGTTCCCATTCCCAGCAAGCCAGAATAGCATCTACCATGGGATTTCTTTTGCTCCAGTTCGGATCGTGCAGGAAGAGAAGGTGCTGAGCCACCAGCACTCACATCAGTGTCAGGCACGGGCTTCCCCAAACCTCCCCGCTTGCTCATTTGTCTTATGCCTGAAGTTACACTTCGTGGCAGCCACGCTGCCACTGATAGGTGCGATATTAATGGGCTTGTGTGCACGGCTTGTTGTAGCTTTAAGCGTCTCTTAATTACGCTGCCCAGTTGGGGGACCCAACCCCCTGCCTTTGGCACAGCTCCGTGCAGCCCAGCAACACGCGACCTGCGCCGGAGCCACGGCTCCCCACCAGGGCCACGCTCTGGGCTGGCCATACTGGGAAAATATTTTCCAGCACTGGAAATAGGCTGGAAGAAGAAACAAAACACGCACACACATACACAAAAAAGATGCTGGCTTTTTTTGTTTAAACTGACTTGGAATATGTTGAATTGGTTCATTGTTTGCAGAGGAATCTGAGCAGAATTAATGATTCGCGCCGGCAGGGAGAGGCGCTGCTTTGCAAATGCAGTGGCCAGACATTCTCCAAGATCTGTAATCTAATTTAGCTCAGAGAGTTAATGATTTTAATGATTTGTTGTGATCTCAAAACAACTGTTAGGAGATAAATCTACATCATTAAACCTATTATGGTGTTTTGCTTCATTTAGCAAATGGTGTTTTTTTGTTCAGAAGACGCCCACATTCCAAACAAGCAGAGAGGTCAGCTGCTGACGGTAAGGAACAATTTATTCCCAGCTCCCTCGGAGACTGAAACGAAAGGTGTCCTTGGGAAAAAAATAATTCTTCACAAATGTTATTGACTATTTTATAAACAGAAAGCTTTGCTTGTGCTGTGATGTGTGTCATTGTGCGAACGTCTGTTACAAAACAGAAGGGACTTCTGAACACGGGCACTCAGCCGGCGGTTCGGGGCCACTCGGTTTAGGGCTCGGTTACTTCCCAAGGAATCTCCAGGGGCTGCCAAGCTCTGGGTGCTGAGCTCGCTGATGCTCGCTTTAAGGCAGCCTGAGAGCAATAGCAAGAGAAAAATGTCAACATCTAAGAGCTCTTTAGCAACTGCTCAGCTCTGCCTTTGGAAAGACAGGGTCCACGTCCCAGCGCACAGCCACACGGGGGGCAATGGACCCCCTTTGCAGGACACCTCGGGAACAAAGCCCACGTCCTCCCTCTGCCCTGCACCTCTCCTCAGCACCCAGAAGCAGGTCAGGGGAAAAAGTTCATGTATAACAAGGTTTAGCCAACAAAAACATATGCTTAATTTCCTGAGATTGACTAATTACCCTGTCATTCTTTTATAAATACGGTGCATAATCGTGCCGTGAGCACAATCAAACAACGAATGCCTGATACCGCGGACACGAACAAATTGACTTGCATCATCTGTTACATTCTTCACATAATCAGGGACAAAGTTTATGATGAATCAAGGGCAGAGAAATGAAGCTCTGAAAAGTAATTTCAGCCGCACAACAAAGATGGAGAGCGCGTTCCCAAAGTCAGCAGCGGGCACCCAGCCACGACAGTGTCCGAGCGCATTAGGATGCTGATGCAGCTCCACTGAAAGGAACAGATTTCGACTACAGTTTCATTATGCTCTCCCATCACAAGCTTCTTCCAATCCATTCTATTAAAAAGTCTTTTATGCTGAGTGTGAAGAGGATGCAAGAGAAGAGCAGGGGAGGATGTATAAGTTTTCTTACTTCTTGTGTCAGTTATTTATACAGGAGAGAGTAAATAATCAACCTCTTCTCCCTACAAGTTTGAGAAGTCTATTATGATTCAACTACGTTTGCCTAAGCTAAATATTTTATACATTTAAAATACGACATAGAGAAAAAAACCTCCTGTAAACAGCAGTGATGGACTCTTTTCTCGCCCAGCTCCTTTCTAATCCCTGGGCAGGGAAGGATGTTTCAGTTCTTCAGATGTCATTTAGGAATCGCTGCCATGCTGCGATGCGTTCAGCCTGCCCGGCATCTCTGCTTGCCACAAAGCAAACACGAGAGGTTCAGGGGGAGGGAAATGTGTTTGCCGTGTTGGGGAAGTTAGCACCCACTGGGGTCTGAGCGCTGTCCTGGCAGCCTTATCATCTCCTGTACTGCATGGACAGCACAGACTCGTCGCTCTAATAACCTAAAGTAAATAAAAACCAAAAAAAATATCCCTTCAGTTGTGTTTATTTTGGGGGAGCTTCTTTCTTCAGCTCTGAATATAGGGAATGTATTTTATTACCAATAGTGACATCTCGAAATGCAGCAACTGAATTGAATTGGAAAAGAAAGGCAAGTTGTGCCCTTCTGCATCACTAACCCTTCCAGAGGAAGAGAACTTTTCAACCTTCGGTGGGAAAAACGCAGTTATATTAAGGTGTTGGTTTCCCAATTTGAAGCTTGGATGGAAGTTCAAGGTCACTGTTTGTTTTCCTTCAGACCTGGTCGATCATTAGAGCTCGCTCTTTGTGAGCGTTTTGGTACAGAAAACATCTGGCGGTACACTCTAAGTCAATAAATGCAAATGACACAAATACAGTTGAAAATGTGATGGCTTCATGATGATTGCATCTGCCCAGGAGAATCACAGCTGAAGATGCAGTACTTTGTTTTGTGGGGTTACTCATATGACTTTTTTTCCCCTATGTGATGTGAGACGCTCAGTTCATCATTTTGACCACTGTTCTTGTGCCAACTGTTGCAGCCATGCCTGGCTGTGCTGTGATATTTGGAAACTACCCTCCAGGTAGAACAAATGTTGTTTTATTTGCTGGGTGGAAATTTGTTAAATAAATCATCGATTCATGGTGGCATAAGAAATTAGCAATAAGCTGTGCCTGGAAGGTTAGACATATTGTACTTCAAAATGAGCAGGAGGCCACTTTGCAATTCAAAAGAGAGATACTGGGATGTGGGAAGGCACATCTGTTAATCATTTTTCCCCAATACCCGAAAGGTTGTTAGCTGGAGTCCCAGCAGAGCCCTGTACCGACACCGAGAGCCCCTTTTAAATTAGCTTCAGTGCGTTCTCTGCCCGATCCGGCTGCCAGAAGAAAAGCTTGGGAGCTTTTTCTCTGCAAACTCAGATGTCCTTGGCTGCACAGTGCACGCTCGGCACGGCCGCGTTTCAGGAGCAGTGCTCTGGGTTTCCGTGCTGGTGAGAGCCCCGTGTTATTACTGCATTACACTTCTTATTTTGAAACACCGCGGGGCATTATTAGTCTGGGAGGTTTGACATTTAGTAGGGGCTATGGCCTAGGGTGCTCTTTATTTGACAATTACTCACGAGTTTCTCTTAGAAAAGAATACATATAAAGACTGTTTCTGAAAGCTTCCTTCAAAGTGACATCTGATGAATTTAAATAATGGGTTTTAGCACTGCTAACACTTCCAAACATTTTTACATTTTTTATAACCTTTACAAACCCTTTGTTCCTTCTCCTGATCATTTTATAACCCCTATCTACCTGGAAATATCTCAAATAAGCAGTTGGAAAAGAAGCTGAAAGCCTATACATCTTTTTATTGCGTCCTGAATCGCTGTCAGTATCAAATGTTCCTTCTCAACAAGAGATAGGAGAAATGAAGTGTTTCCTGAACAGGTTATGGGGCTGGATATGGATTTGCTTTTTCTCACATACAATAACTGATGAAATCAAAATAATTTCAGCTTTTCAGCTTTTATGTTACAGAGAGAAAGCGTTTAACAGCTTAACATGAAAAAAGTCTTCAATTTCCAAATTGTCATTTTTGAGCTTCTTGCATTCTGAAATTTTAGGCAAGTGCAGCTATTTTCCATGAAGCTTCCCATTGTGCTGAAGAAGAGCATCTTGGTTTTCAACAAAGGATCGGTTTACGTTTGCACCCCTACGCACATGTCGAAGCTGAAGGCAGGGGCTGCAGAGCGACAGGCTCTAGCAGCAGCAGGAGTCCCACGAGCGGACGTCTGTGGCGAGCTCAAGGACACGCTTGTGCAGCCCGGCACCTAACGGCTGCTTGGAACTGTTAGTAGGAGTAGGAGTATTTTACTCTACCTTTCCCAAGGTGCTTCTGAAGCGGTTCTTGTGGGGGCTTCCAGAGTCTGTGACGGACCTGGGATGAAAGCCCTGTGTGCTCAGTCCTGGTGCGGGGGCTCAGCCTCCCTCCCGCAGTCAGATCACTCCTTCGCGGGGAGCAGGAGCAGGTCTCCTGATTTCCACCCCTTAAGCTACCCAGAGGGAAAAAAAAATAATGAAAGAAAGGCCAACAGAAGTTCAGATAAAGCAGAAGTGATGCTCATTGCTGGAGGGCAGTTTAGACTGAACTAGAACGCAGTTTAGATAAACAAGGCTTAATTGTCATTCTGCGGGTCTGCGAGGCAACTGATACCGCACGTAATTAAATTATTTTACAATTATTACTTCCTGAGTGCTTCACCGAGAAGAATAAAGGTAGGATTTTTTTTCATATCTTGCAAAATAGTTTCACGTTCAGAATATTTTGTTTTACTGTATTAGCTTGTGTAAGCTGTGCGAGCGCATGTTTCCCCTTGCTCCTATTTGCCCATTGGGTTGTTTACTTACTGGAATTGAAGTCAGAAGAGGTTTGCTCTCGCTAGCAGTACTGAATTTCTAATAAATATGTAAATAACATACCTCTGAGCTGTTGCCTTTGGCATTTGCTCATGCATTATCCTCTGCAGTAGTTAGTCTGCTGTGAGCACACGCTTGTTTTGCTCAGAAAAAATATCCGCGACCTAAACAGAGCCCAGACGGCAGCACCGCACTCACAGTTGCGGGTGCTCTGCTCTCACTCTGCTGTCAATTGCGTGCAGAAGGTACCACTTAAAATAGATCAGGAGAGAAAAGAGAAACGGGAGAATAGCAGAGGTCAGACCTAACCAGATACTCTGCTGCCAGCATGTGCAATTTCCCCGTGCAGACAGGGTCAGCACGAGGCCCTGCATCATTCATGTCCTTGAGAAATCCTTAGCACTCCAGCAAGCAGGAAAACCTGATGATCTTGAAATGAAGTGATGTTGCCACAGGGTGAAAGGGAATTTAAGCGAGCCCTGCGCTGAATTTTCTCTGGTGACCGCATACTCTGCCCTTACACTACCGGGAGGCACAGAACCGCATACCCAGGCGAGACCCCTGTGCTCGGGGGTGCTGGGCCCAGTGTGGGTGCTCAGTCCCGCCCAGAGGACTGCAGGCAGCGCCCGCCTTGCAGGCCCCGTCCTCTATTGCCATCGAGCTCCTAGGGGAAGAAGTCTCCTCTGGTTGCAGGCCCTGCGGGAGGGACAGGAGAGGGCACGGCGCTGGGGCCTGTCACTGCTGGGCACGGCCCTGTGCGAGGCAGGACCCTGCGGGAGCAGCTGGGCATGGTGTCTGTAACTGGAGCCTGAGCACAAACGGCCGGCAGCTAAAATCTGCCCGTGCCGAACTGCAGCGGAGTTTTGGCCAACTCTTTGCCATTTTTCTGTCTGTTTCTCTACTGGCTGGGGCCTCTGTGTCTCGGTGAGAAGCCAAGAAGGGTGGGCTGTGGCCTTCCAAAAGCTTCGAAGTCTCTATTTTCTAGGACAAATTAGGGCCTCACAGCAGAGAAGTGCCAAGGTCCAGAGCTAAATTTTTCCAAGCAGCAATCGATAAGAGCCAGCGATGTGTCCCCTGCCCTCACGAGGTGCTGCTGCTGCCCTGGGGCTCTGGGTGCCCCCGCGCCTGGGCTCGGTGCGGGTTTATGGCCTGAGCCTCTCGCTGCGAGCCCAAAGCTCCTCACGCGGCTTTCTGGCAGCGCAGCGACACCGGTGACGCTCAGAACGACCCGGAGCAGAAAATGAGAGCTTCATCCTGATGGAAACGGTCAGGCAGCATTTCTCCTGGTCTGGGGGACCAGCTCCAAAGCACACGTAGAGCGATGCGGCTGTGCAGACCAACACGGCCCCACCACCAGCCTGTGGCCGCGACGTCCCCTGACAGCTCGGAGCGTGGCCAGCAGCCAGCTGCCGCCCGGCCGTCCCCACGGCCGCTTTCCTCTTTACCTTTGCTCGCCAGATTAAAGGGGCCATAAGTTTGTCCCGTTACGTCTTCACTTTCCCGTCTGGAAAAACCCCTTTGTGCTAATGGGGGACCCTAAACAACGCGTGCAGATCTGCAGGCACAAATAGACCTTTAATTGCTTCCCTGGGCTGAGGCTTAAACAGATAAGACAAAGAGGATGGAGAAAAGAAAGCGTTATTTATTTGGGGGGAGGCCAGAAGGTTATGAAATTTTCTTACATTTAACGGATGAGATAATGAATCTTTTAGCTCACCAAGCGCAGTAGATCCATAGGTACTTAGGACTTAATGCAATTCCACCCGTATAAGCGCTTCCATATCTCACGGTAGAGGAATGTTTTGCACCTCGGGTGCTTTATCAACAAAATGCCCTACTGTAGCTACTTGGCCTTTGGAGATTATTTTCTCAGGGAAGCTGTCATCATGCAGCTGATTAATTACTCTAATAATCATAATTTTTTTTCTAATAAAAAACCCCTCTTCCCATTCATTAACTACATTGCAGGTAGGTGACAGTGGTAATTATTCTCTGGAAGTACTTCTGAATTATCTTTTCTAATCCAGCCTATGCTGACATTTTTGAGAGTAAAAAACATTTTGTCTTTCTTTCATGAGTGGGGTGACATTTGAATATGCAAACAGTGTCAAAGCCTGCCCTCCGGATGTTTTCCTGAACTATGATTTATGAGGTTTGGCTATTGTATTTGCTATCATGGACCTAGAAAGGTCATTAGACAAAGAGGCTTTCCCTGCAGGGGTCTCTTGCTGTCTTTATCTTCTGATATTTTAATTTTTTTTCTCAAACATCAGGCAGGAGATGTGCTGTGAGTTCTCCCATATGCCTCCGCTATTTATTATTTATTTATTCAGGAGCGTACGCGTCCTGTGCAACGCCCCAGGCGCAGAGATCCCCACGCACCCGTTCAGCCCCTAGCAGTCAAACGGCCACCGCGGGGGCGCTCAGCCGTCGGGAGGCAGCCCCCCGGCATCGCAGGGTCCTGCACCGCTGGTGTGTGAGCCAAGGCAGGGAGAGCTGGGCATTCCCAGCTCACGGCCAGACTTCCAGCTCCTCCTTGCTGCCGGCGGAGCAGATTTGGCCGGGTGGGGAAGCAAACCCAACTCTCCCGTACCCGTTCAGACTCCCAGACAAGATCACATCACCGGAGCTAACTGGTCAGATTCAACAGATGGGGACAGCTTTTCAAAACATCCTGACTGCTGAAGTTTTCAGTTTTGTAGTTTCCTCCCTCAGCCACTCTTTAAGTAATTTACAACAAATACATCAAGGATTTCACCCTCCACAGAAATACGAGCAACAGTTATGATAAATTACAGTAGCTAAAATCTAGCTCAGCAGATGAGGACTGCATGAAATCATACGTGAGTAAAGGAGAATAAGGCCCCCATGGAAAAGGCACACCACCATATTTTAGTTTTTCTTCCAGAAACGTCTCCCCCACCCTCTTCACTGCTTCCCACTGACATTTATGGCTCTCAAAAGCTCATATGCATCTCTCTGCCTCAACATTTGTGAAGCCAGCAATAAAGTCCATCATTCCGCAGAGCTCTCAGACTGCGTTTGTCTGCTTGAATTAGTTTCCCCTCCACGGCAACACAGACTCTGCCTGGCAGCTCCTTTTGCTGACTCAGAGGTGGGCTCGGGCTCTCACCTCTTGCTTCAGACGCCCTCCAGGAGCAGCGGCAGCGAGAGCCCAGCACCCAGCAGCTGGGAGGGCAGGCGATGGGGGAAAACACTGCGTCTCCCTCAGCAACAGCCCCTTGAATCTGGCAAGGCATAAATTCACAGCAATTACTAGCCAACACAAACCTGCTTCTCTCCCCATGTAGACGGGTAAATCAGGAGCAATTCTGCTCCTTCACATGCTGCTCTTCTGCAAAACAGTAACATGTGGAAGAGAAATTACAACAGCGGATCACAAGAAATTGCAAGAGGCACAACAAGGCGTGCTTGTCCAGGGGGTTCTTAGTCTGTGGCAGTCCGTGGGACAGCGCCGCGGGGCTGCAGGAGGGTGCGGAGGGTGCTGCAGCTCAGAGCCAGGCGCCTTGCAGGGGCTTCAGCCCCCTACGCCTCACTAGGGCTTTCAGTCAGATGCTGACTTTCCAGATGCATCATTCTGCACTTCGTTCATAAACATCAACACACAAATCCCTCTACGGATATCAGCTAAGCAGAAAAATATCCTTTCCGCTGACCATGAAAAACATCCACTAGTTTAGCAGGAAGCAGAGAGCCTAGCATGCTTCCTCTTTTCGCCTGAAATCAGTGGGGTTTGGGACATTTGCCCCTTCTCTCTTTATATTTCCTCTTCTCTGTAATGGCAAATCCCCGATCATTACCCTTCCTTTCCACATCAAGGGGAGCCAAGTGGTTTTTGCACTGTTTACAGGGTAGGGAGGGAATTGGCTTTGGGTTTCTCCCCGAGGGATGTAAATCCATCCTGGCCAGTCACGTAGGATCAGTTTTTTCCTTAGAGACTGAACATGTTACATCCATGAGGCATGCAATGGCTGTCAATAGAAATAAATTCTCCAGTCTGTAGCTCTGACGGGAAGAAGTGCATGCTACAAGAGAGAAAGATGGGAGGCAAGGCTCTGCTCTCCTTTACAGTCCTTGCTCTTACCAGGGCCGGCACTTTCCTATTTATCCTCATCTGAGAATCGTGGTAAGCAACGACCTGTTGGCGATGGGCACGGGACAACGGGTACAGCATGAACAAAGCAGCCTTAGTTACCGTGCACAGAAAGGTCTTAGGTGCTTACTGCATGCCCAAGCACCTCCAGCAGGACAGGGCAGCCTGGGCAGCACCGTGCCTGAGCGATGCGCAGTCAGCGACGGCGGCGAGTTCTGGCCCGTAATTAGCAAAGCTAGGTAAATAGTGCAACAGCTGTTCTGCAAATATTGGTCTGCATGCTTCAATTAACTTCTCAGAGCCCCTGCCCTTTACCCTTTTGTTCTTCATTCCCTGTAAGTGGTTATTGGGATTGGATTTACTTATGCAAACATTTCCAGAAACCATTGTAAGTCTCAGGTAAAAGTATTTAGGAAAAAAAAATGCATATCCATAAGTTCACACACAGTTGAGAAGAACGTTAGGAACAACATCATGTGTTACATGAAATCCTAAACAAACAAACAAAAAAAGAGATCGTGAGGGACCTATGGGGATTATCTACCCCAACCACCTGCATGAAGACGGGCTAACTTCAAAGTTCGTCCAATTGCTGTTTATTAAAACTTAGTGAAATAGCAGCAGCCAGCTTCCAGTGAAGAGGAACAGCTGCTAAAATAATCAAAATAGAGAACTTTGGCCTCCGAAATAACTTTCTCCCGTTCTTCAGGTTGCTCCCTGCAGCTGCCTCTCCTGTGCAGTCTCCTCGCACATCTGCCCCTGTGAGGCCGTGCCCGACACCTCGTCCCCGTAATCCTGTGTTCTTATCCAACACGCTTCATAAATATAACACAACATGGCTTTCAGTCTAACCAGAGAGCTAACACGTTGAAGGATGTGCAGGGTACCGGCCACCACAAGCAAAATGCTGTTCTGCAATTTATGTCCTGGCTGGTACAGCGCTGGAGGACGAAGAGAGGTACCCGGATCTGATGTTAAGTGCCTAAAGACACCAGCTCAGTTCCTGCGTTTATTAAAGCTATGAGATTTGAGCTAGCCCAGGGAAAATGAGGATAAATAGCTATCTCTATGTTAATGCTGGAAGCCAGCCTAGTCTTACAATTCCTATGGTGTGCTCTGAACAACACCCCTGCCTCCCAGCCCCTCAGCCCCCCCGTACCACCCGGCACAGGCTCCACCTGGGGCTTGGCTGCACAGGGCGCAGAGGAACGGCGCTTACGGTGGTTTGAGCGAGTGGAGGCCAGGAAAGCATCACAAGGGGGAAATTCTGTAACTCTGCTCTCAGACCGGGATAGTGTTTGTGGAGCTGTACGAACAGGCAACAAACACACCTACATGGATTACTGCTAAGTGACAAGCAAGGGGAGATTCGGCTGTTAGATAAAGGACAGCCCCAAAACGACGAGGAGGAAGACTCAGGAAGAAAGGCTTGGTGTGAGCACACACCATGAGCAGTACATCGGGGCTACAAATACCCACCTTCGATACGAATCTGTGATTTCTGTGGGGGTAATCACAGCAGTTTGCTTGAATGCTCTGCAACAACTGAAGAAGGTGCTGCCTTTCCCTCCTGCTTTTTCAGCAGCGTGGAGCTGCTCTGCATCCGTAACAAACGCCCTCCTAGGACAGGGCTGAGCTGTTTACGCAGCCAAGAGCCCGAGTGCTTCCCGAGATGCTGATCTGTTAGAGCTGTACTTCTTAATAGGAAAAGAGTGTCAGGACTGCAAATCCAAGAAATAAGCAGCCCTGTCATGCCACCGCCACAATTTCAGCTTTCGCTCAGCACAGGCCTAAGGGCAAAATGAGAAGTTGAGAACTGATTTCAGCTTGGGAAATTTTCTGCACCTGGAGAACTGAGCCGAGACAGACGGTAACAGACAACTGCTACCGAGCAGCGCGACTTCCTTAGCACTCGCTTGGCACTCCTGGGGTAACGGGGGCTGGCAGGTGTCCTCCTGACAGCCTGAGCATGAATTTTCGTTATTAGTTTTGCAATTTGTACTTATTTTGTCAGCATCTGACTTCATCACTCTGACTTCCTGCCTGTGATCCCATTTTTCTGGTTCTACCTTGTTCCCCCTGTTTAACTGAGATCGTTACCCCACGCTCACCTTACCGAGGCCAGCACACAGCCCCCGGCGTGCGATTCTGAACACCATCAAACAGCAGCCACAACTCCTTTGCCATCAGTGCCGAATGCCAATTATTTGGCCAGGCGGTGAGGATACAGAAACTCGGAAAGCTGATGTGCCTTCAAACACACTGATTATTTACATTTGTGTACACTTACTCCCCTGTACTGAACGACATGCTTGGAGGTGTTCATTAGCCTTCGGAATTATTCATGGCACGGCCGTTTTATAGAGCAGCTCTATGTCTATATAGGTACAGAATCGACACGGTCTTTCTTACAGGAAGACCGTGGCTTGAATTAATCTTGTCTCACCTATTAAGAAGACTTCGCTTTGTATATGTACCTGTATACCTGGGAGCATTTACACAACTTGCACATATGCTGCAATAGCGCCCACGTGCCCCTCAGCACCCACAGCTTGCTCGGAGTCAACATGCGTGCGCACGAGCTCCGACAGCGCGAGCATGGGAATTAACACACAGCTGCTTCCAGGAATGACTGCACATGCTCATGTACTCAGCAATGCGTGGTTCAGACCCCTGAGAGTCAATTCAAACACCTGAACATTAAATTTACAAAATTTAACTGAAAAGAACAGTGGAAGCGATTGGGTTGAGGACAGTGCTCATACGCTCAGCCCTCCCAGGCACCTTTTTTTCCAACTGATCTTTCTTTTCCAGTGGATCAGTAACCTCTCACAAAAGATCTGTCCTTTTTAATCATGCTCTTCCCTCCTCTTCCCATGCTCTCTACATACACAACTGTGTCACATTTGTTGATCCCATCACAGAAGCCTCGGGGCTTCAGAAAAGTCTTTTTCAGCACGATTATATACAGCTCTTCTGCCTTCCTTGCCCCTTTTCTTTGTTACTGCCATTCACCATTACAGAGCTCCAGTGTACTGCAAATTGAACGTGACACCACTGTTCTACGTGTGTTTTTATATATACACATACAGAAAACCAGCAGAAAATACGTATCTATACATGCTTATTTTTTAAAAATGCCAATGAAGAATTCCATTGCTTGCACACTTCTCCCTGTAACTGATTACTCTGCTTACTTTGTTCTGGATGATCAGAACAGGGACTAACACAGATCACAGAAGACTACAAATATTTGGTGTGGCAGATTATTTTCTTCAAATGCCAGAAATGAGCTAACCTAAAAGCTTTCTGTCCGCACGTTGTTTGGTGCTTAGCTCTGGTTTGTGATTGCTCAGTCAGGTAAAACTTCACATAGCAGAATCTACTGGCTGTAAATGTCTTTCTTTCTCCTACCCCTTTATTTTTCCTATTTTTATCTTAAGTTCAAGACACACTTTACCCACTTTGCTTTTTTTTTTCTTTCTTTTTTTTTTTTTTGCTGCAAGTTCTGACTCCACTAAAATCTGTGAGAACTTTTCCACTGACTGCACAGGAGCCATTCTTAGCCTCAATTTAGGCAAAAACCAAGCAACCCCCCCTTTTGATGAACAGAAAATAGGTAACAGGTACACCTGTTTGAATTCCAATTTAGATAGAAAGGTGGAGCCGTCTACTTGATCACATTTATCTAACCCCCGTAGCTCTTGTTTCCTAAGTACTGCCCTTCTATTCCAAAAGCCACGATTAGGATGCTGTTCATTCTCACGTATTTGGAAACGGAGCAGATCAATAACAGAATAACAAAGTCAAACAATATATAGATAGATGACACAATCAGTGTAATAATCAGTATATATAATAAGTAGTAAAATACTGCAAGGTGTATAAAATGTCAGCTGTAAAATGAGAACTGCATGTGAAGGCAATAAAAGCCCAGGCTTTTCTCAGCGCTGTACGTATCATTTCATCCCAGAGTCCTTTGTAACCTTGAAACAGCTCAAAGTTTGCTTGCCATATTTAGAAAAGAAATTGAAAAGCCTTGGGAAGCTCCTGACCAAGTGCTCTTCCTCTCCCTGCTAAGCTGCACTGACACGGGAGATGAGGTCTGTAATTAGCAGCACAACCCACCGCACCGAGACCGAGGATCGCCAGCGTGAAGTAGCTCAGGGCCTCGCTCCTCGGAGAGCAGTGCCCTCCGTGCCCTCCGTCTCCTTGATATATTGCCTGCAGACAGTGCCTCTCACATCAAATAACAGAAAATGAGCACATTCGGTGAAGCCCTGAGAGTATCGCAGAACAAAGTTGGATTGCCTCTGCGTGCAGCGGTTATTTTTGCTCTTTGTCTTCGCTGCAGAAATATTGGGGATTAAGAACTTCTTATGAGGCAGATGAGCTGAGGAGGAAGCTGTCCATCGAATAAGGACACTACTCACCGACGTCGTACCCCTGCTAGGGACACAGCAGGGACTTGTGGCACTGCTCTGGTGTCCCATCAGTACCTTCCCCGGGTAGCATGTGGGTTTATAAGGTATGTTTGGGTTAGTGATGAGGCATCTGGGGCTCGCTCATCGGCTTTGTAAAATGCTCAGTCAGGTATCAGCTACCACCAGCAGCGGGAGGAGGGAAGGCACGATGAAGACTCCTGCGCGTGGTGCTCGGGTGGGCGCAGTCCCAGTCAGAGCTGGCGGATAGAAAGTGGTGCCTCAAGAACACGCTGGTAAAAGCTGATGCTTTGTTCTCCTTGCCTGCAGCACCTGAGCTCTTGGAACACCCAAAGAATGATTTTCCTAAAACCTCCCAGAGGTCTTGCACACCAGGAGGAGCGTGCACTGGTGATGCAGAGCCTCTCATGGTGTCAGACAAAGCAAAATTCCCTTCTGGTAGGAAAATATGCTGCTCTTGACCTGTTTACAACAATAACTTGCCCTCTGGTGCCTGGCATTGCCAATGTGGTACATTTTACTACCTCACTAAAGCAAGCATACATAGCATAAAGTGCAGTCCCTGAGCACTCAGCATCACCAAACAGCCCGATCCAGTCAGTGCCCCAAAACACCTACTGGCCCCAAACTTATTTAGCATTAACTCTCAGAGAAACGACCAGCCTGGGAGGAAAGACAGCACGAATAGAAACGATCTCTTGTCAGGTTTCCCAGCTGGGCTTGATGCTCCAAAATCCCCTCCACCTCCCACCGCAGCGAGGACACCTTGTTATCCTCCTGGCCCACTCCTGCCTGTGAGCAAGCGCTTCTCCGCACTGACAGATGGGAGCACTGGCAGAGAAGACAACCATGTCTGTGCATTAATTATGTCAAGGGCAGGATTCCCAGATGAGAGCGTTAAAGCATCCATCTAGATGAGGTTTCCTAGCCCAGGGCTAAAAAGGTTTACCAGCAGTAACCCTGTTCGGACCCAGATTAACTCCTCCTCTTCTTCCTTTTTGCCATGAGCTCTAAAACCACGTCCAGTGAAGTTTTTGGCACGGTGACAATTAGCACAGCCACAGCATTGTTATATTCTCCCTTAGTTTATCATTTCTACCTCCCCCACACTTCATTTACTGATTTCTAGCTCTCCACTCCATGTTCTGAGCCGTTTGGCACCCATCGGAGCGAGGACGCGCTTAGCACCATGGCAGGCACGTTACACCTGGGCATAGCAGGGAAGCACCGAAACCCAACAGGAGCCTGCAATCTTGAGAGCAAGGAGAAAGAAACAGGGTGGTGGAAGAGAAAATAAACAAGCAGCAAAACCTCAGTCTGAGGGCAAGGCCAGGTCAGGCCCCACGGAGCACAGAGAACCCTGCGTGGCCCACTGAACACCTGCTTTCATTTTGTGCACAAAAAGCAGCAGGAAAAGACTTTTGTTCCCTCAGAACAGCAGCAGCCAGGGGGCTGCATTTCTTCCTTATGTTTGTGAGGTTGTACTGAAGGATGCTCCGAGATGGGAAACCTGCCTGAGGTCACTGCCTGGCAGCTGGGCTCGGTCCCCAGGTAAAAGCAGTGGTTGTGAACACAACTCAAACCTGACGCGGCACGGCACGGAGCCCACTTACACCTCACTCTGGGCACAACCACTCACTCGCCACGCACTGGATTTGTGCTGCTGGGACTCAGTGCCGACGTCCGCAGGGGCTGTGTTCCAGCACTCGCTGAGCTGTAATTCCCAGTGGTCTCAGTAGGATCACAACCAGAGCTGAGCACTGCGCACGCTGTGAAGGGCTCACGTGCCCAAGCACTGCCAGCTTTCCCTAACCACCCATTAGATAACTGCCTACAAACCTCATCTTACCCTGTATACATCCCATCGCCCAGACCATGGGAAGATTTATGTCGTGCTTAACTGTAAGCGTGTGAACAGCCCCATTAGCATTAATAACTGATAGCGGTATAGGCATCTCGGAGTCAGTGTCAGGGAAATCAGAGAGGAACTTCCCCCTTGGTTAGAACAAGGCAGCTCAGGCGTGTCTGTCTCTCCCCTGCACCTGCCAGTCCCTGCGCACCCCCCGGGGGGCAAACAAGAGGGCTGGCATTGCACGAGTGCACAGTGAACAGGAGGAAGAGCAGCACGGTTGTGTACATGGGAAAAGATTCACGTTCTGAAGAGGAGGAAGAGGATGATACGCGGGCACTGGACCATGAAAAATCCCATCTGCTGTGTCACGACCTGATGGTGACAGCGGGTCAGAAATGGAGGCCAGCTACAGGCTGCCACGAAGCCTGCGTTTGGACTCTGCTGCAGCCCACAAAGATTTCAGCTCCAAGCAGGTCTGGCCACATTTGGCCATCTGTAGATTTACCGTTAAATCGCTATTTTTTGCACCTGACACTGCTCCATGTCACCGTGCCCAGTTCCAACACCCGACCTCCATCGTCCAGGCCGCCTGCGAGGCCCTCGCTGTGCACCGCGAGGCAGCACCAGGCCGGGTGGGCGCACGGGAGCACAAACCTGTCTCCTCCCCGTTTAGTACCAGGAAGTTTACAAGTTGTGAAGCGCAAGGCGACTCCTCTGGTCTCCCGGTCTTGGTGCTTTAGCCTGCTGGGGGCCCAGCCTGCTGTCGAGCTGCTGCCACCAGCCCAAACCCCAGCACAGCGAGCTGGCAGCAGCACCAACGCTGCCCACAGCCACCACCTGCATCAGCTCTCGCAGCGCGCCGAGCTGCACGGGGCCTTGGGGTGCACCCAGCCCAGGCTGGGAAACAACACGGATGGTACAGGTCTGATCTGGTGGGTCTCTCACAAAGTACACGTTGGGGATGTGCTAAAATGTCTTTTGGACGTACAGGGGCTGCTTGCATGGTTTTCCCCATAGAACAGAGGACTGGGGCAGTGCTACTAGCAACGGGGAGGATAACGCCCAGCCCCAGCCTGCGTGCAGGGAGGGAAGGGCCAGCAGGTGATTTGCTGAAATTTGGGGTACAACTCAGCCTCCCACATACATGTGTCTCTCATTAATAAAATGTTTTTGTAAGAAGTCAAGTAAAAATGTATTTGTGTTTAACAATTAAACGTAATTGGCAAGTGCTAATGGCTCTGCGATCTCAAAACTGGGGGAAAAAGCAAAGAGGAAGAAACTAGTTTGAAGGGATTTTATCTAATTTCATTTTAATTAGATCCTTTTTCTAACTGAGTTTCTAATTTTTCAATTAGCAATTAGCAGCTGCAACTCATTCTGAGCGTCACGAGGTGCCAGAGACACTAATTACACCACAGGAGTAGGAGGCTGAAAATGAGAAATAAAATTATCCATGAATGTTATTAGAAGAAAGGAATGATTACATTCTGTAATAATATACTGATGTGAGCCTAATTAGATTGAAGGATTGGGGGGAAAATAGGAGATTTTAAAATAGATGATATTTGGAAGCCTATAGGTCACCTTTTTGTCATTAATAATGATTAGGTGTATTGCTTGGAAAAAAGCCAGTTTGGGAGCGATGTTGTGCCTGTACCGTCGCTCAGCAAAGGTTCTGGCAACGCAGAGAGGTGGGCTGGCTCTGCAAGAGGCGCCAGGGCCTCGCTGGACATCTCCCAGCTACCCCTGCTGGCAAACCTCAGGCCCTGAACTTGCTCAAGGAAAAGAAGGAAGTACTGTCCCGAAGGGGAAAAGCCATTTAATCACACCAATGGGGCACCACAGGGGACCAAGCGAAAACCTATAAAGAGCCACTTGATGGCAAAGAGGGAATGCCGCAGTGAGTCCATTTATTTCCACTTTTAAAATGCACCAATTTTTCTTTGTGAATCAATAATCCTTTACACTTGATTCAGTAATGGGAGCAACCTCTCTCCTGCTCCAGTGTGCACAACCTGCATTTTGGAATCACTTCAAGGGACCCCCAGTAATAAATGATTACATCCAAATGTGGCTCTCAACAAAATTTATGAGCTCCCATTCATCCCACTCCCCTATTTGTCTTTATATATCTCACAGCATTTGCCACTAATTATATTCCTCTTTATAATCTGTGCTCCCCAGTTAAGGCATGTAATTGATAGCTTCTGAAAAATCATTAATTCCAGGACGGACCAGAAGCGGTTTGTCACGCTGCTTCCCCCACTCCTACCACCGCGTTTCTTCCCAGCACCCCCTGTCCTAGCACCAAGACACTTCTCAGCTCATAGAAGATCCCATAATGGTGCAGTAATGGAAGAGGCTAAGAACGGTGAATTAAACCCAAATTCTTTCCCGTTAGCTGACAGCGAACTATTGCTGAAGGACGCAGACGTGGAGGTGAGCGCTATGGTGAACCTGCCCAGGGTGCTGTGAGCGTGGCCCTGCCCTGCCCTCCAGCCTCCCACTGACTCCCCGTGACCCCCCGCCAGGGAGGAAAATGAGCACAGAGCAGCAACGGAGTTTGGGGGTGGGGGGGGAGGAGAAGAAAAAACCCTTCACTTAAAATTCAGGTGGTGTAGCACATGGTCCTCTTGAGCTGGAAATTGTCTTTGCAAGTGCCTCTGCTTTGTTGTTGCGCGACACCGGAGTTTGGTGATTTAGGGGCAGTGGGGTGCAGCCTTTAATAAATAAAGCAGACATTTATTGCAGGGGAAAGGAAGGAGAGAGGCGACAAAGGTAAATAAAGAAGTCTGAAGCAGCCAGGGTTCTCAACTCTGCTACCAACGAGGAGGAATTCTCTCCTCTTCCCTGGCAGAGGGAGCCCAGGCCCACACCAGGTCCCCCACACCAGACATTTTGCAGCATCAGATCGAGGCAAGAACATCTCTTGAGCTGTGTTGGCTTCTGCCTTTGAACAGAAAGCAAGGCACCTGACATGCACGGGCATCTGAGTCCCCACATCACTCACACGGCCTTTTTCCATCAGGGTGCTTTGTGACACGTGGGCCGGGCACTGTGCCCGTGTCCGCAACCGTGCCCAAAGTTAGGACCAAACCCCGACGCCCACCGAGTCAAGAAACCACTTGGTTTCTTGAGCAGTGCCACGTATAACACCGACCCGTAACTAACCGTGCATTCAGCAGCTGGTTAGCAATTCTGGCCCATCATCTGCTGTCAGAAAAGTGCTGCATCTGCAGAGCTCGCAGGAGTGAAAAAGAAATAAAAAGGAGGAATGTAGTACTCAGAAGCACTCGGCTCCCGTTTCTAACTGCAAAGGCAATATTTCCAAGAGCGCCACCATCATTTTAAAAGCCTAAGTCCTTTGAAAAAGCCAGTCAATCATTCTAGACACTTTGAACATTTTACTTCATAGCCATTTAAGACTTCCTAAAAAAAAGGCAAAAAATCCCAACGTTAACTACACAAAGCAAGGCTATTTCTCTCCCTGTTTAGATTTTATTCCTCCACCAGGAGAAGGCCATCATTCAGTCAAGGCCCTTCTTATTATGGCCATCGGAACCTCTTGCCTTTTCATCTGCCCACTCTTTCCATTTCATTCCCTGCAAGGCCTCGTGGCTTTTGGCAAAGTAGGCAGCCAGAGGCTGCCAGTGATCCCTGGACAACAGAAATCCCAAGCAGATCGCTTAGCTCCAGTCAAGCTCCTGCTACAAACAGGACGGGATTTTAGCAATAGTGCCTATAGCCAGAGGCTTCAGGAAAAAAAGTCTATTTTTGTGGAAGTAAAAAGATTAGAATTGGTGGAACCGGTCCTGAATTCTCACTCAGAGGGGGCTTCCAGCCTGCCTCCCGCAGCGCAGCAGGAGGCTGTGTGCCTAAAGGACCCCGAATCCAGCTCTGGGCACATCTGGCAGCGCTCCTCAAGGAACCATTCACTGGTGCTAATGTATGTTAGTAAAACTTGGGAGGCAATATTTATTTGTGGGAATGTCACAAGGCTCAGCACCTACAAAAAAATGTTTTGTAAGAACAAACTATCACTTTTGATCTTCAGATACAATTCAGATGCGCTGCAAGTCTCCAGGAGGCTGCACTGGCCACATAAATAAATCTGGTAAGTGAACACATGCTTGCCTGGTGTACTGCTTAGAGAAAAAAGCAACACCACCACCACTCACTTTTTAAAAGCCCTTCAGAAATCAGTATTACTGTGAACTGGGGCTGAGCCCAGTTAGCAAAAGCATCACCGTGCTGCCCCTGTTTTCAGGGCTGTGAGCAGCCAGGGCTGGCAGCTGCCTTTGCCTCCCCAGCCCCTCTCCCACCGCCAGCCCTGGACAAGCATCTATTTTCTTCTCTGCAAAGCTTACAGAGAATCACACATTTCAGACAAATATTTCTACCATCTCATTTGACACCAAACAAGCAGGAAAAATATGGCCCATCACAAGAAATATCAGTATAATGTTCCAATTTTCCACCATTTGACAGCAATCAAGCAGAGACTAATGGCTTTCCTCTGTGACTAAATCATTTAGAGACCAAGGTATTCTGTCTCATTCTCATTAGAAAAAAATATTCCAATAATCTCATTATCCCAATGTGAATAACAGTAAAAATACGCCAAGACTAATGGCTCCGTCAGCGCTCTCGCCCGGGCAGCGCTTGCGGCTCCTGCCCCAGTGCGGGGCCTGCCCGCGGCTCGGCGCGATCGCGCTGCTGCCGCTTTGTTTCCAGCGAGACTCACGCTCTCCCAGCGCACTGAGGACTTTTATGTACTATTTTTAACTAACTTCAATCGAAAAAGAATGTGTCATGGAATGTTAAACTTTATGGAAATTCTCCTAGAGAATAACATAATTTCACGGTGCATTACTCCACAATGACCTGGTGCTTGAACAATTAATTTTTAAGGTATAGCCTTTTTCTTCCTGTGCTGTATTTAGCTTTCTCCTAAACCATCAACAACATCAGGATTCCTTCTCTTTCCCCTTACGATCTGAAGAGCCTATTTAAACCTCACAGCACGGGCTCCATTTTCACAATCCATCTTTCATATTCTGCTTGAAAACAGTGAAGAACGGGAACCAAAATGCTCCAGGATTTACCTCAATTATTTCTACTCCATGAATCCATTGCCATTTCTCAGCCTACCTTGTTTTCAGCTGAAAGTCTTCCAGAGTTTCCCGGAATGCCTCGAAGCCGACCTTTTGTCACCAACGGGCACAGCCCCGCTGAACAGGGCGGCCACGGGGGGGGGGTAGGTGCTGGGCCAGCTAACGAGGGCTCGCAGTTGGATTCTGAGGGGACCAAAACCTAAATCGGAGCCAGCTCATCAGATAACGTAACTGAACCATTGCCGTTGGCATCAGCAGAAGAGCAGTTCTCAAAGCGCGAGCTTAAGGCCGAGGCCTTTGTGCAGGGCTCGTCTCCAGCTGCGCTGCCTTCACCGGGGATGAAGGCAGTGAACTGAGGGGGACGCTAACAGAGGAACCTCGCTGCCAGAAGCGCCGGTAGAATCAGGGCCATTTTCATCTCCAGACCCAGAATGCATGGTGATCACTAAAGAAACGTGAACCAGGAACAAGGCCATGTTATTCGGAGGTATTAATGGTGTGTATCTGCCCAAGGGCAGCACGTGAGGCAGGAATTGGTTCCTGCTGTTAGGAGACGCACCCCGCTGCAGGCATCTCCGGCCGCGTATCCGCAGGGCTTACACCCGACCTCGCAGCAACACCCTCACACAGCCCCCTGCCTGATTCGAACTTTCAGCGGGCGAGTGCTATCAGTCACTGCACGTGCAGGGACGCCAGCTTCAGCGTGACACGTGCAGCCCTGCCTTCCATCTGAGGGAACTGCCATTTCTGGGTTTTTGTTGTTATTTTTCATTACCCAGTAATATGTTGACTCTATAATTTGTGCATGCCTGCAATTTCTATGGAACCGTGCAAAACAAGGATCAGCAAGTCATTAGAGCATGTCTCTTCCAACCCATATGCTTTCATGGCAACATTAATCAAGCTAAGTAGAAACTCCCTTAATGTTAGACATTATTCTCTTCTGCTACACTAATCTAGCGGATTAGCTCTGCCATCTGTATATTAAAATTAGATATTTTGGTCTTTATTCTGTTCAGTTCCCCACTCGCCATCCTTTCCTTGCAATAAATCAGCTCTGGAATGCATTTCAGAAGTTTCGGTAATCACTAATACAGATGCCCCGAGTGGAAGGCAACTGATGTAGTTTCTCAGTTGTTTACGGTAGGCATTGTGTTGTAAAATTTACAGAGAGGGGTAACGTGGTAAATGGGGCTCCAGAATCATGCCCATACAAGGCTGGAAGGGGATCTGGATTTTCTGAGGCCACTCCCTACTGGAAGTCCCTCAAAGCACCTGTGCTGGCAAAGTTGCTGTGCTCGGTCCTAAAGCAAGCCCCATGGAACAGAGGAAGGAGAGGCTGGTAAACACTCAGCTTCAGAAAGAGAGAGACAGAAGTCAGGAGGAGAAGTATTCCTAAAGCAACTTCACTTTTAAAATGAAGATGTTCCCTGCCTGTCAGCCCCAGAACATGTTAGCCTCTGTAATTATTCTCAGGCTATTCTCCTACTCTATCAGCCAAAAGATCCACAAACCAGAACACATCCAAGGCCTGTCAGTCACAAGTAATTTTTCAGTCTCAGTGAGCTGATGGAAAATGCAATTTACAAAAAGGAATCAGCATCTTCCGTTCAGGACATCAGTAAGTGACACTTTCCAAAGATGCTCCGGTACCCTACAAGAGCTGCAGCTTGGATCCCTGAACCCCAGTGGGACTGGAGGTGCAGCCGTCAGAAAGCCAGTGCCCAGCACCACAGGCTCACAGCATCACCTGCGATCTCCCCTGCAGCAGGGCTCGGGTCCTCGTGCCCTGGCTGAGCTCCAGCACGGGCAGCCGCATCTCCACCCAGATGTCCTCTGTGTTTTCAAAGGAATACCTCCGTCACGGCCTCTTCTGGCTCTCAGCCGTTCAATAGCCTTGCTGCGCCCCGTTAAACAGATGGTGTCTTCTGTTTCAAAGAGAGCTGGTTTTCTTTTTGATAGACAGCGATGCTGCACCGGCTGCAAAAGTGCTTTAGGATCTTTTGGGGGCAAAGTGATTATATCTCAATCAATGATTTCAAGAAAGTAATTTATTGTTCCATCTTGGGAGCTTAAATTTAGAGTTTTAAAGCATTTCAAGTCCTATATGTGAGCAAACTAATAAGAGCTGCAACTAATGCTACACAGGCACATAACCAAAACATCTGAACAATCCTTCTATGATCAAGCTGATCTTGGAGCATTTGCACCTTGTACCCCATACTTATTCCAGGAAAATTACCCAAAAAATAACACTGTTTACTTGCATAGCAGTTTATTTCCATGGCCAGACTGCATTGTTCCATTAATTCCCATAGAGAGACAGTAATTTCTATCTCCTCTATACCAGACCATTGTCCTTTACACAAGGGTGTTATTTTCCTCTGTAAAAGCTGTGGGCTAAGAACGCTGGCAAAGAGTGCAGAAAACATGAAGCAAAAATTTCAAAGTTTGAAGTAGAAAAAGTAGCTGCTCAAGACAAGAATAAACCCTATTTGTCCCCTTGAAGTCATTTTAACTATTGAATCCCATTGGCTGTTGTCATTTTTCCACTATCTACTGCCACATGCTCTCGCTATATATAGAAACCCCACAGTGTTGCATCTTGACTTGGTGTTATGCATAATGATGAGGTGGCAGCCAGGTTTATTTTGAAGTAAGCGTTAGGTCACACTATTACTTTATGCCTGAGAGTTGAGCTTCCTTTGCCTTTAAAAACAGATGAGAATTAAACTGCAGTTTATTGCTACAAAGAAATAGTGGACAAATTACCCTGCTATGCCATACTGGTTGGGATTGTTAGTTAAAAGTGACAACCAGGACTATAATTTATATGCAGACTTTGGATTTAAACAAAGTCCCCAGCATTAAATCTTGTATTGTAAGCCCTCTTTTGTATTTCTGACTCATTTTGTGCTGGGAATCGTTTAACCATAGATTTTAACTGCTAATACACTTCCATGAAATGCAAAGAATAAATCAAAGTTACTGGATCATTCAAACTCTGAGTAGTTGTTTATATGACGTTTTTCTTCTACTGCTTCTGTATGGTTGCAGAGATGCTGTAAAATTATGATATACTGAACACATCTCACTGCCATCTTGGCAAACGCTGTTGCAAATAAAACCAACATGTTTAATTATTTTCTTAGTTATACACAGAATAAATGCTAGTAATAATAAAATATGCCACAAAAGGGCAGGTACAGCTGCTCATCAGATCACACCGCATATAGTAAGTCATAATTAAAAGAAAAATCTGAGAAATTCCTTTGTTTCCATCCCAGATGGAGATCCGGTGATCAGGCCAGGGACGTAGGAAAGGAGGGGTGTGAGTGCACCGCGTGCTGCAGGGCTCAGCCTCGGCGCGCCTTTGTCACGATTTCCAAGCAGCCAGCTGCCCTTCACCCCGTGCCGGGGTGCTAAGCTGGTGTTGGCAGGCACGTGCCACGCTGCTTTATCAGAAAGAAAGGATACAAACTCAGTTTTACTTCGTATTATTCTCTGTAAGACCCTGAATTGCTCAAACACCGTAGGTTGCCCAGGGTGAAGGCACCGTAAGTGAATGTTTTCTCCCTGGCTGTAGCTTGGACTGAAAACTGGAGGTGAAGCTGTTATCCCAGCACTGGTACTCAAACAGTTGGGGAAAATCTCCCATCTTTATCACCATTTACTGGAAAATGTTGTTTTTCCCCCCAGTGCCTGCCCCAGACACCGCTTCGGACACCAGAAGCATGTCAGCATTATAAAGCTCACACGCAGCACTCAGCCCCATGCCAAAACCAAGAGCCCACAGCCATGCTCTGAGGACACGTCCATCCATCAGGAAGCACCGAAGCCGTTCCCTGCCTCCAACCCTGGAGCTCCCCAGCACAGAACAGCCCGCAGTTACTGCCCTGGGCCCTCGCAGCTTGCCACAACCCACAGCAAGCGTCGGTCTCTGGGGACTGGGCTGGGGGAGGTGAATCCTCCATGACCCCCGTGGAACAGACGAAGGAACAGAGCTGTTTCCATAGAGCAGCAGGGAATGTTTAGAAGCACCTCATGCCATTCATTCCAAGAACTGCAGCCTGGCTGAAGTCCTGTGGCAAAAGAGAATGGAAGGGAAGGTGCCACGGAAGCTACAAATCACAGACCTCTCTGTAAATCAAGCCTCTATATTCATTAATCCCAAATTAGCCCATTAAAATAAAGCAGCAGTTGATTAATATCCTTAAGTAACACTTACAGTTGAGTGAGAACTTGATGCTAATATACTTGATATTACAGTGCATTAATAAAGAGACCGTCTCCATCTAACAGAGATGCTTTTGGAACTCAGCTCTTAGCAAAAACAAACTTAACGAGAAAAAACAAGGCACAGCAGAAGAAAAGCTGGTGTCAGTAAGGAAAGCATGAAGGGATGCTTCTCAGAGGAAGACAACAGCACAGGAGGACAGAAGGGAGATTTTTCAGGGGAACGCTTCCCATGTCGGAACACACCAGTTCCTGCAGAAGTTGCCCTGGGAGAAGTTCCAGTTCCAGAAAAATTCGCTAAACACGAGGGGGAGGCAGCAAGGACACCCCAGCAGTGAGCGCCCTGGAAATGGCCTCAGGGAGTCCTGAAGTGCAGCTTCTGACCTGCACCGGGCACATCTCCAGGGGGGAGCGCGGGGCTGCAGACCCTGAGCGGGAGCAGAGTGACCCCGAGGCTGAACTGGGGAGGAAAAGGGACCTGAGTGTTTCACGTTCTGCTGGGGCCATTGGCCATAAACGTCCCTTAACTTGCATGTCGTTATCCTTCTAGTGAGGTCAACAGAGCACAATTTCTAGATAGCATTTAGTACTGAATAGAAAGGACGTTTTAACAATGGATACATTGGGAAACAGAAATAAAAATAATTCAGAATAATTTGGTACAAGTACAGCAAATATTAAGCATAACAGGCCTGATTTTCCAGCAGCGTAGGAGGACTTCAACTTGGGAGTAAGCCCCACGCAGGGCTATTTTACGCAGCGCCGGCTGCATGGAGCAGCCCGGGCCCAAGGAGAGCTCGGCCCCAAGTCATCGCTCGGCTGGGATTTCTGCCTTCCACTTCTTCTCTAGATTTCAGTGCCAATATTCTGCCTGCAGGCTTGTTGGACAAATTAAAGTGACAAAACTCAATATGGAAATTAAGATCATTAACATATTAATCAAACTGTCGATATTATAAAAACTAACACGAGCCTGCCAAATAATCGTCTTACTAATGACTTAAGGCCATGCCTTTTGCCAGTTAATGTCGCAACCTGCTCCACTTCCACTTGTCCACTTCCAGATGTTGGGAATGGATAGACCAATTCGCTACGGCAAAGATCATGTTATCTTCGTGCGATAATTACTTTGGAATTTAATTGCTTTCCGTTCTTAAGAAAATTCTGTTCCTTAATTACATGAAGTTGAGAAATAGCAAAGGAAAGATTCCAAACTCCAGTTTTCTGCATCCAGATTCTTAATCACATCCAGTGAAGCTTTTTCAAGTTTCCTAAGTGTTAGATGCAAGGCAACATATACAGAACAATTGTCACACACATATCTTGCAGATATATTTTCCTGAAAAAGGCTTTTCCAGAAATCTGTGGGTGTCCAAATTCAGCATCAGTACTGTCATTAATAAATGAAATATGAAATGAATGAAATTTTGACATGTCTCCAAATGTTAACATTTCAAAATTTGACTAAGCTACATTTATCAAAAACAAATCCCAGTAAGAAAATGTGACTGTATGGAAAAAAAATTGGCAGTGATTCTAATCAAAGAATAAAATCAGGAAGCAGTGCCAATAACTTAGTAAAACATTTGCTAGTGTCCATTTTGCAAGAAAATCTGAAGCAACTTTGCCTTTATAAAGAGGAATTGTGCTTCTGGACCAATTAATATTTAGTTGCTTATTAATTTGTGAGATGGTTTTACAAGAGGCAATAAACTATTCAGAACAATTTTGCAAACACTGACTTAGCATTCGCATGTTCAGCACCTGAACTAGAAATGTTTGTCTTTTTAGTTCTACAGCCAAGCTATAAAAGCTTTGAAAACTGGGGTTCTGCTGAAGACTGACAAACAGCAAGTGAGGACGGCGGAGCACTAAGTACATATTCTTTCCCCCATCGCTGACATTTCCTCCAATGACACAAGGTCATGCAATTAATGAATGGCAAAGCAAAGCCATGAAAAATGGATATTAATGAAGTGTAACTCTGAGTAATAATGCCATAAGCAACCTCTGATAACAAACACATTTCCCTAATAACATCTTCAATTATCTTCATTAATGTTTGTCCCTGGCAAGATGTGCAGCCTGGCCCTCCAGGACCACGGACTGAGCACATTTCAAACACTAAGTGCCTCCTCCAGCTTATTCAGGAAAGTGCTTATTGATGGATAGCTTAAATGATGATAATATGCATTTATCATAATTTTTCAGTAACATATGCCTTCTTCATGTCATCAAGAACTTGAAATTTGAATAAGATTGCTTGCATTACCCAGGAGACCTATGGGCTCCAAGGAGACATGAAACACCGCCTGTCAGAGATCAGCTCCTCGCACTGACGATATCACCAGCCTTGCTAACAATGGCCTTGGTCCACCACAAGTGCTTTTTTCTCTGCCACACGCTGGATTTCAGCTCAGGTCCAGTTGTTCCTGGAGAATATGCACATCACATCCCACTCCGTTCTGCTCTTCCTATTTAGAACGAGCTTTGAGCTTCTGAAAGACGCCAGACGGCAGCTCTAGGAAATTAAATCCTTTATTCAGAATTTAGCTCAGCATGTTCTGACATCTCCCTCAAATTGGCTCTCAAGTGTTTGAGCCCTATTTTGGAAAGGAAAATTTCCAAGGAGAGGAGAGGTTATCAGTCAGCAAACCCTGGTGAGGCATCTGACAAAGACGGAATAATTAGTGCTTTCGGTAAAAGCAACTTTTAGGATACGGCCTTTATCTCTAGTTGAAAAATGAAAGCGAGGATTTCTGAAAACACTTTGAGCCACTTACTGTGAGCAAAGGACACGAAAGTACCTACAGCCCACCCACTCCTTTCTGACGAACAGCTCTAGGCCATGCCTGGTTCATTCAGGCTGACAGAACCAAACTATTTCGTGCATTTGCTCACCTTCTTTCAGTTCCAGGCTTTTGCTGACTTGAATTTTTGCGTTAAGACATTTTGAGCAGTAGAGCTGACATAAGCAAAACTTCCTGGGAAGGTCCCTTACGGGCCATTATCAAAACTATTTTTCTCATCTTTGTGCATGCAAAAATCCAGTCTTTTAATGATCACAAGTTCAATTAAAAATTGCATATAGTCCAAGTATTGAAGGAATGGAAACTATGTAAGAACTTCTCATTATTCTTCGCAAGTTGCTCAAAGTCCCGTGTGCTGGGAAGGAAAATCTGGAACAGATTTTCATGTCATCACTGAACCTTGCCTAGATATTTTTATAGTAGCTTAAATTTAATAAAGTCATTATCTGTAAATTTGCTCTCCTCTCCTTTGAATTAGAAAACATTTAGTCTCAACCCCTGCAGCCCTACTGTGATCATGCTGAAATGGTAATGAGGTTATGTCTCAATCTCGTCCTCCCTGGTGGAAGCAGAGTGAGTCTTTTTGACTCAGGAACCTCATTTATCTTGAGCGAGTTATTCTGTTAGTATTGTTGTTACTATTCGCAAGAACGGTGACAGCTGAGGGGGAAGGTGGAGAAGAGGAAGGAACAGCACTTTCATGGTGGGGTAGTTACTGGTAGAGTTTGGTTACAGCTTGCTGAATCTATAACAAAAATAAAGATACCAAGTTCAAAGCCCCAGCCAGGCCTGCAGGTGCACAAGTTATGCTGGGGCCAGGAAAAGGCTTTTGGGAGCGACCATGCCATGCCCCAAAGGTGGGCTTTGGGTCATGCTGAGCCCTGCCCTGGGCCCCAGTGGTCAGGGCAGCCTTTCCCACGTGACAAGTTTCTTTTTTTTAAACCAGTTCCATACAAAACATTCACAGTTCTGTGGAAATCCCCAGCGATGCAACAAAAAGTGAAGAAAGGATGGAGATGCCTGTGCATGCAGGGCTTTTTAGAGAGTTACACATATCAGCACGTTCATGTGGTTCGCCACCTTTCCTTTTCATTAAAAGCCTTGCACAGGTTTTGGATGCATTATAGAAACACTTTTCTTCTGAAGTTTTATTTGTGTTGACCTCAAGGCACACAAACCACAATTACAACATTGTGCCGTAGTCCAGCTCACCACTAAAATGACAGCCTTGAAATTGTAGATCTGCCCATTGTAAGGCTCCAGAAAAAAGGCCTTATCCTTGCCAGAGAGAGGCTTCAAGATGAGAGACAGTGGAAGACAGAACAGTATTTTTGTGAGTAGAGAAAGAAAGGGCAAAACAAACACGTCCGTGGTGTTGCTGAAGTGTGTTTTCCAAGTGCCTGCATTGTTCCCTAAGAGGAGGCTTTTAAACTTGACCAGATTCAACCTCTGCTGAAATGCACGCACACGAGGAGAAGCAGTACAAGTACTCCACACGCCTCATGCTCCAGCCCCTCTGATCACCAATCCCCATCACACCAGGGGTGCTGCTGCTGGCAACAGCTCCCGGCGGCGGTGGCCGTGGGCTGCAGCCCCCCACCGCAGCACAGCACAGGACTTCGGCTGCCTGAGCTACCAACCCACCCTCAGTCCGGAGGGCGGCTGGCTGGCAGCACAGGGGAAGGTGGCACCATCCCTGGGGGCAGCTTTGCTTGGAGGGGTGAGGAAGCCTGCCACAGCCACGAAGGACAAAGAGCCATCCCGCGGGAGCCACCACGAGCCCCACCACCCTGTGACTTAAGCAGCCATCAAGCCCCTTGCTGCAATGCCCTCCTGCAGCTCCCGATGGGTTATTCACCAAGATGCAGAAAAACAGGGGGGGTGCGAGGTGTTGAATGTCAGCTCCCTGAGCCAGACTGCTTTACCGGTGTTGCAGAGGCATTTCCATAGAATAAGGAAGAAAAAAATTAGGAAAAGGTGTGAATAATGCACTTCTACCCGTCTATCCCTGCTTGCTGTAACAGATTGGTAAAATAACTTCATCCACCAGTTTATTAACAGCTTGCCCTCTCTTGTATCTCACCTTCATAATGAGATAGAGCAGATATGATGGATTACATTTTGCCTCCTGCTTCCATCCCGAATGAATTATCATTTCACTCTTCTCTCTGTCTCGTGGTTCAGCTGCCTGCAAGCCCATTAAGTGTTGGGAAGTAGCGGGGGAGATGAAGCTATGTGATGTAAAAGGTAAAGGTCCGGCTGAGAAAGCAGTTTTAATTTTCAGACTGGAAGACGTGAAATTAAAAGAGAATGAGGAGATTCTCTCACATTCCATCTGGCAGCGCTACAAAAACAAACACAAGAATCCTATTGCAGGGACTATCAGAGCACACAGCTCTTGCTAGCAAAATGCTCTCCCTCAGTAGCTGAGGGCTCGGAGCCCAGCCGCACTCAATCACTACAAGCCAGGCAAGATTTTTTCCCCCAACCAAAATGCCTTATTCTGCAGCTCTGCCCCAGCGAAAGCCCTCCAAGAGCCAAATATTCCCAAAGTCATCACTTTTGTCCTGCTCTGTCAGGAACTGCTTTATACCATCTCTCTTCACAGGAGCACAGGAGTTTTACCCCCCCATCAGAACAGATCGTCTGAAATGTAACATACACTTTGTGCATCTTAAGCAAACTCCTGCATAACAAAGAAATCGGTTTTTCGAAGCATACTGAATGCAATTCTGCTTCGTCTCGGCTAGAAAGTCAAGATGCATCAAGATTACAGATACACCACAGTGCCACTAAATGTCTGGTTTCTTTTCCAGAGAAATAAGCTACTTCCTGACCCCAATCATTACCTTGTTTCCTTGAAGTATCAGGACTGCTAACACTTGCAGATTTTGCCCTGACCCCTGTGATGACAGCTGGTATTTAAAGTACCAAGAGTTAAAGAAAAAAAATGCTAAGGATGATACAGAGCCACGCTGCAACCCAAAGAGCTCTGAATGTCCCACTCCAAATGGGACTGTTGGTTTGAGACATCCGAGCAGCATAACCAAGCACTTGCCAACAGAAGTAAGGGTTGCAGAGCCTGGCTCCTTGTATTTCATCTTTGTTGTATCTTTTGGCAGTAACTTTGAGTAATTATACATTGAGTAAAGACATGACAGCTACCTTTCCACTTTAAAGTCAATTTAGCACTATGAAAATTCATGAAGCAAAAATTAATAAGCTTCATGCAGCTTCAGCACTGACCTCTGTTTTTTCTTTCCCTCTTTGCCAAGAATTTGTTACCAGTTCTACTACCAAGAGTTGATTCTTCCCCAACAGCCAGGAAAAAATACCAAGGAACTTGTTACCTCTAGTAGCAGCAAGAAAATCTTCCACCTATCAGCACTACAGCCTTAACAGCTCACTTACATTTTGCGCTCACACAAACTTTCCATTCATTTTTTTTGTTGTTTATAAACACTTTAATGAGAAAGACAGGTCCAACCACCATTAACAAAACATTGTAAATGAGTATCTGAGGGCTAATTGATGGCAGCTGTTCCTAAATGGGAAAACTAAATCATAAAACAATTTTGGCTTTTGATAAATGTGAGTTGCTCACTCCAAACCACAAAGTAAAAAAAAAAAGAGAAGGTTCGGCTCCCTCCTAGCAGCTTATCAGGCACTTTTAATTTCCATCTTCAGAATTTCATGCTGTGATGAGAATACAAAACATTGATTTTGCTGGCGCCTAGGATGTAGGACAAGATCTCAATTTGATTCCAGTTACCCTGCGTTCTATGCAGTCAGGCGAATTACTAACAAGAGCAAGGCCCGTCCCTGTGGAAGTTCTCCATCACCCACACGCAGCACGGCTGTGCCTACGCTGTGCCTGCTGGGCACACACATGCATAATGCCTGCAGGAATATGCTAAATGCTCACTCAGCGATCACACAGGCAGGACTAGAGCGCACTGCAGAAGTGGGTTTACACCTTTTTGGGGGGCTATAACCCAAGTTCCAGCCTGCTGCTCTCCGCAGATGCCGAGCTCCGCTGACAGATATCGAATGACTTTGAATGTCATGTTCAACGCAGCTTTGTAGGAAGGGCTTTAGCTTATGAGGATTAAAACCTAAACACTCAGATCCTGTGTTCTGGATCTAATAATCCCGTAATAAAATATCCATAAGCCTCAGAAGAGGAAAGAAAGTAAGAATAGAATAAGTTTGCCATCATTTCCTGAAAAATATGGATGGCATGGAAACGTAGATCCAAACTCGCCCTCCTGAACAAAGCACGGGGTGAAACAAGAGCAGAGCAACTCTGAAAAGACAAGGAATAGACTTTGACAGATGGATGTAAATGTGCCTTTCAGTGCAGGGGAACAGTTGATTCTAAGGCATGAAATCAAATTAGTGCATCTGCAGCTGCCTATGTGTCATCCAGATTCATATTTTACACACTAAAGACATTTTTTAACCTCATGTTAGCTACACTTTTTTTTTTTCAAATATTACACTTTCCAGGATTTGCAAAACGGTATTGGCAGGTATTAAAATGAAAGATGAAGCAATGGCGCAATCTGTCTCCTTTTCTATTGTAACATGACAGAAATCTTTTTTTTGGACTCATTTACCATCAGGTAGGAGAAGGCAATTGGGAAAAATTAAAATCCCAGCCTCAGCTTCATCAAGAAATGCAAAAACTCGCCAAAAGCTGTAGTGAAACAGCTCTGCCTTTAGCGAGGATATCCCCCCGACTTCCCGCTCAGTTTGGGGCACGGGGCCTCGCGCCGCCCTGCTGGAGGAAGACCAGCACCGGGAGCTTCCCCAGGAACCCACCACCGACCCCGGGCCGCGGCGCAGGCCCCGCAGCGGGCAGGGCACCATGGGCTCCTCGCCCACTAGCATGCACAGCTGCCTCTGGCCCCTCTCCTCAAGGAGCCAAGCCCCACCTGTGAAGAGCGACTGTTTTCCCATCAGCACAGAGCCCGGTTTCCCCAGTTTCAATTTCCGCGTGGATGCCTTCACGTGCGGCCCTGCCCCGCTCCGCAGGCCTGAGGCACGGCAGCTGCTGCCCCTCCACTCAGCGCCCTCCACCCCGGCTGGGAGCCCGGCCCCACTCGGTGTCCTCCATCCCAGCCCCACTCAGCACCCTCGATCCCAGCTCCAGCCCCGGCTGCTCCCAGCTTCAGTCTCGGCCTCCCCATGCAAATAACCAGGCAGCACAGCTGCCCCCAGGCAGGCCTGGCACAGCCCTGGGGAAGGTGCGGACGATTCTCACTTCCCTTTCTTCTACGAAAAGACGTACTCTTTCCCACAGAAAACCGTCTTTGTTTCTCGGTATGAGCTGACAGCTGCACAAAGCCGTCAGAAGGCTGCTGCTGCCCTGGCTCTGAGGGGACCAGGAGCTGGGACGAGCTCGGCAGTTACCGGTAACGGCCCTGCTGCGCCCGCCTCCACCCGCAGGGACCCCCCAGCGCTGAAAGTGAAGAGTATTTTTAATCTGGAGTAGAATCAATGCCTACAGCCAGTTTGGGAACATCTTTGGTGCTTTTCTCTGTCCTGGTGGGGTGTATGTCCTCCTTTTTGTTCTAGAGTGGCTTCAGACCAGCAAAGGATCATAGATTTATACGTGTAAAAATTAAGTTTTCCTTGATAAAAACTTATAATGGGCTTATAATGTAGTTGCACTGCACAAAGGCCATACGGAACTTAAATGATAAATAATAAGAAAAAGTATTTAAAAGTAAGTCTTGTTTACAATCTTGAAAACTTTTGTACTCAGTGTTTTTACCTTAAAGTCTAGGTTACTCGCTATTTCAAAAACATGAAACAATGCAGACAGCACAGATGATTAAAATTTGTTGTCCAATCTCCAACAAACACTATTGTACTACACTTCAACAGTGATTACGAGATACCTGCCTACAGACCTCAGAATTGATCAAAATAAAAAGCTGAACTTGTACAGTTTTTATAACCAGTTCCTGAGGGTTTGGTCAAATTCAGTACAGGATAAAATTAAACAGAGATTGATTTATGTAGAAGGAATTGTAGTTGCGAGGTTGGTGAATTGTACATGCTGCAAGGGGGAATGGCTATTGCCTGAACACAAATCAGAGTAATTGTAACGGAAATAGGAAGACAAAACATACAACTTCGTTCCTGTTTTCTTTCCAATGCAAGTACCAGGCTAATCAGTAAACCAAAACCAATGAACAAATACATGAAGAGTGATTATTTTCTTGTAACACGATGAGACAGCAAAATAAAATTATTAGAGTTTCACACGTCCTAACCATTTGATTCCTTCCCTAATGCTGCACTGTCATACCCTGTACAGGAGAAAGTCCAGACAATATCTTACAAAGCCAACATTTCATCAAAGGGGCCTGAGTATTGCATCCTGACCAGAATTATTTCTTTGTGCCTCCATTAAAAATCAGAACTCACGGCTGCTGAGTCATTCATTGGAGAAAAAAGATAGCTTTTTGCTATCTGCCAAGGAGGCCTAACCTGGTAGTTTGGCATTTTTCAGCTTCTGTTGTTGTTTTTCCACCATCCCAAGAGGTGCCTCAGAACCCAGCAATATTAACGTGGATGAACAAGAAGGTGCGAGGAAAAAGCTGCCCTGAGGGTATCAGCTGCGGTGAGGAGGCTGTTCCCCATGCACTATTCTCATGTGTAAAAGCCTCTGAACTGTCAAAAGAAAAGCCCTGGAAGAAAGTTATTAAAAGTTACATCAGGAAGTCAAGTTACTTGTTCTGCATCCTAGGCCCTCCTGAAAAGCCAGAACCTAAATCACTGTTCACTGTTCTTGTAGTAGGGAAAATCCCACTTGGGCATCGAGAACCCTCTAAGCAAAACAGCACAAGCTATTACTGCAGAGGCTTCATAACTGAAATAGTTCTAGCATTATGTCTTCTGTGAACTACTGGAGCTTCAGTAGTGATGTTGCTTGAGCACCAGTTAAAAAATCTAGTAGGAAATTTCT
Organism: Anser brachyrhynchus; assembly: GCF_964034855.1. Classification (NCBI taxonomy): domain Eukaryota; kingdom Metazoa; phylum Chordata; class Aves; order Anseriformes; family Anatidae; genus Anser; species Anser brachyrhynchus. Next base: position 1,586,626 of record NC_137720.1, on the reverse strand, counting down.
GGATTAAGACGCGATCCAAGAGCAGCCCTTTTTATGTAGGTATTTCTTCTCTGACTCAGCAATACCACTGGTGAATAATACTGCTTGCAAAGCATCTCTGACTTCATCAGTCCTTTAGCCTACTCCAGTACTGGACTGCTTCCCCCTCATCACACCCCCGTACCACATTTCATTTCCTTGATAATCTAGTGATGTCTGTCATGTTACCATTTAAAATCCCCTGTTCTTACATGCATGTTACATTTGTGACGCCCACTGTGGTTGCACACCGCAAGCAAAGTGCCAAATAATGCAGGGAGAAAGGAGAAATCAAAGCGTTTTTAGAAATCCTAAGCTTGGCAAAAGCTGTATGTAATTTTGCTTAGGTTGCAAGTTGGCTTGAGAAAACTGTATCAAAGCACCATCATCTCCAATTGCCTGAGCTTTACTCTAAGCTTATTTGTACTGCTCATTGTACCGCCCAGACTGACAGCTCCAAAAACCATATATTTTCTATTTATGCAAGAATAAGAAGCAACAACTCAGCAAAAGCAGACATATCTGATATGTTTCCCTAATACCAGACCTAAGCTGTTGACCTGAGAACATCACCTAGAAGCACTGTGAGCCCACATTTCAGTGCTGCCCCTATTTTTCTTTAAGCTCGGTACTTGTTGGAAATGCTTATAAAAGACAGAGCCAGAACTACAAATTGACAGTCCAGTAGTGAGCAGTCAATGAATATTTCACGACCAATCTGCTCTTAAAGTCTATGAGGCTGCATACAAATGAAAACAGAATATAATAAACACTTAAACCTCTTGGAACACCTATCCCTCCAAAAAAACACTGCTCAAACCGTGAAAGCTCATTTACCCTAAACCCACAATGCACTATTTGTTGCATTCCAATTCCAATGTAAAATTCCCATTTGGATTGATTTTACAGTGCTCTGGCTTCATCCATCACTAGTAGCAAAGAGCCCTTTATTGAATTTCTGGAGAAAACGAAGATAAGACTGGAAAACTCATAGCAGCTCTACAATCCTGGCTCTGCAGTTGGACCATCCCCCTATTTACCACTAGGTTCAAAGGCATCTGAAATTCCCAGTGTTTTTAACTCAGACTAAAGGAGAAAACTGCAATTTCTATAGCAGTCTTTTTAAATAAAAAGTTTTATCTGAAAATTTGTTAGTACAAGTGATTTCAGTGGGTTTGTCCCTGGCGATAGATGAAATGTTCTCATAATGCATCATTTCCTGATATCTGGATGCAAATTACAGGAGCTGTATTTCCTGAAATCAGCATAAAAAAGTTGCAGTGCATTAGGCTTGGGAGTAAGCTGGGCTGTCAGTATAATATTTCTATTACAGCAACTCTCCAATTGGAAAAAAACAGCTCATCTTCACGTACAATAAAAATAAATACATCAGTTTGCTGCTGCCATTTTGGAACCTTTTGACACTTACACTATTTACATGCTGTACACAGTTTATAATAAACAATTAAAACTTTCTTTTCCTATGTCGGATAAAGTCAGTTTCAGTACCCATGCCGTAGAGGTCCATGAGCAATGCCCAGAGTGATGCTGTACGCTTTGCCAAAAATCTTCATTGCCCAATCTACCCGCCCTTTTTGCATGCCTGACAACAAACAAAAACCAACCACCTTTCAGGAGAACTTATTTTTGTGCAGGGGTTCTGCACAGCCCTCTAGCAATGAAATGCAACCTCCCCTCCTGCTTCTCAGCGAAGGGGGACGGCTTTGGGATTTGTAGGTTTTGCAACTCACGCAGCGCAGAGCAGCTTGGAAAACAATCCGAGAAAATAGATGGGCCTTTCAGATCCGCTGCCTTGTGGTGTGCTGCCAAATACACTCCTAGAAATACGTGAGCGCGCGGTAATACTGATGCAGCAAGCTTTTGACGCGGCCCTGTCCACACTTAAGGCAAGTTGTCCATCTGAGGAGCTCCCAGCGAGGCTGCGGGCAGGGCACAGCACCCTGGCAGGGTGCGAGCCACGTGCCGAGGGATTCGGCCTCACGGCAGCACCGAGCGACTGCATTTCCCTTCTGTATGGAAACGTAACTTAGGCCAAACACACCCCTTCCCTTCACAGCCCCAGGATCAGACGAGGACCGTCACTAGAAACTGAATTTCCTAAGCCCCACTGCCACTGTTACCGTGGTCACTGCACTTCCCACGCAGAGCATGGTTCACCCCAGCACCAAACAGCTACGAGGTGCTCCCAGCCGCACACACACGAGCACCGGGAAGCCCCGCAGGAGACCGGAGCCCATTTACAAGCAGTTTTCCTTGCTCTTCTGTCCCTGGCTGCATAAAGACAAGAAGAAACTGCGATATTAACTTAAAAATGTAACTTAAATACTGGATGGCAGCATTAAAGCCTGGCTACACGAGTGGTGCTGAGAGCCACACGCAAGCCAGGAGGAAGAGCCGGCGCTGAGCTGTCTCAGAGCCCCCTCTAGCGCGGCTCCCCGCACGGCCAGACAAACGGCTCCTCGCAGTTAAGCTGTCAAGCCTAATATATTTATTTGTTTCTGTGCTGTTAGAATGATTTCTGTGCAACCATGTTATTATTTATGGCTATTGTCAAGAGAGGGAAAAATTTAAGGGAGTTCAGAGTCAGCTAGTTTGCACGGCGTGCACATCGGTGCGCGACAGAGCCCTGCTTTGAGAGACCTATCGCTCGCTGACACGCCGAGAAATTAGATAAAGGTCTTTAGCATTGTTATATAGGCTAGATCTCACTGGGAAATACTGCAGAGAGACCTGTAAAGATTCCACCCAATCTTGGTAAAGAAGTTTATATCCTTAATTTTCCAACGCAGTTCTTCTGTCACACTAGACGTTTCGCTCGGCAGTCGAACGGCCGGTTAATCATACAAGTCTAAACACAGAAGTAAAGTGCCACGATAAATAATATTTGCAAATAGACTCGGCTGAATTTCATCAAATGTAAGGAACGATTCTAGGCCCTGAAACAATTTCTCTTATCAGATCACACTTCCATATTTTTATAAAATATTTTTGAGCCTCGCTTATGAAATCATATTCAGCTCCTAAAATCTCCTTGAGGCACAGCACAGCAGAACATAGCCCAGCTTGGAGGGCTTCCCGAGGAAACCACAGGGTGTGATTGAAGCTTACCAAGTCTCTATCAGTTCTACCTACAAAGGAGGGAACACAACCATAAAATTGGGATAAAGATAACCAAGGAAAACCTGCCTTCCAGTGGAGGAGCGCTGCATCTTTCTGCATGAGCGCCTTGCCCCAGGTCCTTCCCACACCCCCAGGGGGGCCCCACAAGCAGCTCCCTGGTCGTCCCCGTGGTTCAGCCCCAGCTGCCCCCCATTTCTCCTATGGGCAGGTCGGGATCTCTCCTTGCCACAGCCCTGGGGGCTGCAGGCCTTGGGCGCCCCCAAATCCTGGTGCCAACCAGGATGTTCCCAAGAGGAGGCAGAGGCGTTCTGTGCAGGGCAAACAAGGCGATGGCTCAGTACTATCAGAACTTGAATTTGTGGGTAGGAATAAGAAACTATCCCAGACTCCTGCTCTTCACATCTCAATTGGTTTTTCTGTGGCCTACAGGTAGCAAGGGACAACAGCTGGCACTCCTGCAGCTTGTGAAAGATGCCTTAAGAGGGCTGTCTAACCAAAAAACTTGGCTGTGCGTTTCTAGTAGAGCTCATAAAAAAAGCTGTTCTCTCTCCCTGAAAACCTCTCCTTCCTTAGGACTTTCTCAGAGACTCTTGAGCTCAGAAGAGCTGGTCTCAGGAGTGTTCTCCATCACTGTCCTCACAGCGCGTGCAAAGCCCTCACCATGAACTCTGGCAAACTGTCCTTTTGATTTGTGATGCTCACAAAAGCATCAAGGCTTCAAGGTGCTGAGCAGAGGAGGATCAGGCTGAGTTCCCTGCTTACTCTGCTGCTGGAAAAAGAATATTTTATCCTCCTCCAAGTCTCACATCCAGTTATTTTATTTAAACATAATACCTCTATTACCTTTGATTTTTAATCAAGAAATAACTACTAATTTCTTACATGGTCCCATGAGACCCCCACAGACAATTGGGGGTCTTAGCCACAGAAGACTTATGCAACCACAGCTCTGTCATCGTGTCCTACCTTTGCTCCTTATTTTTATGTAACTTTATTTATTTGCTATCTGTTGCCTACATACTAAAGTGTAACCTCTCAGCAGCAGCAGCTCAGTGCTGAAAGAGGCCCTGACCTGAGCCCTGTGGCAGGAGTGCACCAACGAGCACCACCAGGGACGAGGCAGGAGTTCCTGCACCTGAAAGGGCTTCGAACACTGCGCTGGGAAGGAGACCCCTCCCCTGACACCTGTGCCACTTCCCACTGACCTTCCAGGAAGCAGCCCAGAGCTTCGGAGCAAACTCTCGCACAGGGCGTTCTCCATCAGCAGCCTCCCACGTCCGGGGCCAGTTCTCTCCTGACGCCGTACAAAGGCACCAGAACCAGGGAGAGCTGTCCCTCAGCCAGGCTCAAGTCCCTGCTTTTTTCCCTGGGGGCCTTATGTGAACACAAAGGCCTGTACCTGCTTTCTGTACTTTGAAACATTAATCTTCTTGCAGGTCCGGTGGACTTCATCACAGGAAGCTGAGGAGGGTTCTCCTTTCTGCTCCCACTTGTTCCCCATACTTTACATTCATGTCTCAGGTGGAAGCTTTGGAGGCTATGCCCATAGTAGAGTGGAAGTCAAAAAAGGAGATGGGAATTGGAAAAAAAATGGATGATTGAATACGAAGTAGGAGACGTTGCAAAGACAAAGTCTTTTTTTTTTTTTTTTAACAGTTCTGTATAGTGCAGATGTGAAAAAAACACCCACAGCAATATAGGTTAAGGAACATTAGTCAATAAGAAAGAGAATAAAAGCAGGCACTAAAACAACAGAAATAATGACTTGACTTTCCAGATTTTGATTCTAAAATGTCTGGTGCCCCAGGCAATTATCTGAAAAATTTTTCAGCACAGAACCTCACTGTTTTGCCTCATATAGTTGTAGTTAACAAATATTCCCTCTGAGTGTGTGTGTGTGTGTGTGTCTATGTGTATGAAGCACTGACAGACAGCCCATAGCTATATGGAACTGTCAAGAGGGAACAGCAGCAAAAGCAAAAAGAAATATTAGAGTAATATTTCTTAGGCATGGAAAAAAATTCCCCTTCCTATATCTGAGGGAGCCACAACCTTGAACTGCCTAATCCATGGTGCCATTTGCAGGGAACCCCACGGAAAGCCTTTCCTCCACAAGGAAGGTCCCACCACCCCACCTAGCCTCCTGTTATCATCTTCGGGATAGTTTCACACCACAGGGACACTTTTCTCAGTGGTCTTCGCTGAACTGCTGTGCCAGTCCAGGAGAAGATGTTTCCATGTTTCTGAAAAAAGGCACACCTGGTTTGGATCACCAGAGCCTTTCCCTTTCCTCTTGTTGGTTATGCCTCTGCCATGCTGGCTAAGCCAAGTGGTCCTGCTGCAGCCCCAGACTCCATCCGTGTGCTAACTGGGAGGGTTGTAAGACCAAATCATCAATATTTAACAAATAACTGTTCCACAGCACACTTCCAGATGCTCTTGCTCTCATTATTGCCTTATTGCTTACGAAGTCAATAGTATGTGACATTAAATATACAATCTGACTCATCTACATACAAGTAAACATCCATGGCCTGAACTGAATCCCTCTGCCCACATGCAAGGTACACAGGAGGCAATGGTATCAGTCTGGAAATTCACCCTAGCATAAAAAATATGTATTAAAAAATAATCAGTCATTTCCCTTCATTTAGATTTCCCTTGTCTGAACCACATGAATATCTGTAATCCTGCATTTGATTACAAAATTGCTTTTTATTCCATTTAAGGCTGTTTCATCTCTTATCCAGGGATGTGGGAGGACTCTGAGTTGTGTCACCTTCTAGTCTTTGCCAATAATGTCATAATTTGATATGGAAACTATGCATACTATTATATTCAAATTTGATATTTAAAACATGCTTTGGCAGACAGCTGCCTTCTATTGGTACATTTATCTGATTTCTCTCTGCCTTTTTATTCTGAAAATACTCAGAGGGAATATGTCGTATCACATTTTCGTTATGCACACTGAATCTATATAACTTCCATTTTCTTTCTTCTTTTTTTCCTGGAGCTTGGTAAATATATGAGCATATCAAAGGAAAGGAAAATGCCAGGACTGCAAATTAGGTAAAACTGAACCACGTGCAAGAGCTCTTGCAGCTCTAATCTTAGCTACTTGATCCGTGTCTTCTTCAGACCTTTTCTGCTCTTCCTATTGCAGCTCCTGGTCTTCAGATTCCCCCCTCACTTCAGTCTCAATCTGCAGCCCCCACTCTCCCAGCACTGTCATTCCACCAAGATCTCTAATTAAATCTGACTTCCAAAACACAAACAGGCTATATTCTCAAACAAGTCCAAAGTACTTAAGTTTGGCTGGGAAGGTAGCTTGTTCTCAATCTCCTTTGGAAACCAAAATACAAATGGGAAGAAATTAATTGGGCCAGAGCTTAGATTTCTGCACGACTTCTGCCACAATCTCTCCTCCCTGTGCTATTACTGAACTGGAGGCGCGAGGCTGGGCAGGGTCTCTGGGAGGTGTCTACACTCATGCCAGACAAGACGGAGTTATCAGAAACTGAAACATTGTGGCTGAGATGGAAATGCTGATGTGCTAAAACCTCGGCACTCACCGCAGCACCTTGCTCAGCTGAGGTTGATATCGGTCCATACTCTTCCATCTTACGTGGTAATAATTGATGAGGGTGGGAATTTATCTGAGTGATTATGCATAAAATATCTCCATGCCTGATGCTTACAGTCCCTAAGGGAATATCCTGAAACAAAGTTATTCCAGTTTCAGAAGACCTGGCTTATTGCGGTTCCTTGATTTCAAACATTTCCCTTTCTGTGCAACAGGGTAAGCCCCTTGCAAACATCCCTGTCTCTTTTTCCACCTGATTTCTGCTGCATCTGTGGAACTAACAAGAAACTACGCTGTCCTGATGAAAGGCCTTTTGCTGGAATATTGAAGCGTTTGCAAACAGTCTTCTACAAAATACTAATCCTGAAGACAAGGGCTCATCTTCGCTCATGACATCCTCGTTTGAGACAAACAGCACCCACCGTGGCGGGTGTACGTTGGAGCTAACTTCACTGAGAACACCACAAACACTTAATACTAAGGATTAGGCTATGTAATGGTTTGGCAGAAAACTGGGAGACGGCTGTTCAGGATGGATCAATATTTATGAGGAAGTGATGCAAAGTGATTAGGGAAGGCGAGCAGCGCGGCCGCAGCGAGCCTGTCCCCCCAGCAGCACTGACACAAGCTGACAGGGGAGGCGAAGGCAGCCACTGACATAATAAAAATCACAGCACACAAGCAATACCAATTCAGTTGATGAAGCAGTTTGCCAGAGGAAAAAGACAAACAACCACGTTCAAAAATAGGAGGCCAACAGCCTGGAAAGGGAGAAGGGAGCAGGAGAGACTCGGCAAGCCCAGAGCAGCACCTGGCAGGGCAGCCGGAGCGCCCTGGGTCCGCAGCTGGCCAGGCTCCCTCGGTCCTGTCGAATAAGCAAACCTGTCTTCTTGGAGAGAGTACGTCTGCCACTTGTAATTGCTCCTGCATGGATAACTGCCTTAATTCAATTAAGTTTTTTATTTCTAATGAACTCTGGTGAAGAGAGCCCTGTTATGAAACCAGCACTGTCATGGAATAACTGCGAGCACAGCTGAAGCAAACAGTTCTCCAGACAGGGAATGCTGTGAGCAAGCTGGAAAATTTTGCCTTCAAAATATCAATAAAAGTTATTCAGAATTAAGAAACTCTGAAAGTAAATGAAAGACTATATCCACACAAAGTTTAAAGGCCCTGGTAGTGGCCACAGAGCTTTTCACAAAGCTTCAGCATTCTGAGGATGTTCACTTTCACATTAACCAGTGTTATTATTATTTGAATTGCCATCTCTTTCTCCTGTCACTGGATGAGAAATTGCTCCAAATAGCACTGAATTTTTGTATATTTTATGAACATGATGCGCAGTAGAACCCACAATACGAACTCAAGGAAGATAAAAAGAGTCATTTAAGACTGGAGAGAATGAAGGTTACAAACTGTTTCAATTAAAGCTACACAAAACCCTGGATTCCCTGGATTATGTTTGCACATTTCAATATTTGTCCCTGATGTGCACACAAACAGCCCTCTGAAGAATCCTACCTTCACTAATTTCCCCTTTTCTTAATCCTGATTTACAAAGCCTGGCCTCCTGGGATATTAAGAGGCTCTCATAAGGACAATCCAACTTCATATTGATTCTGTTTCCCAGATCCATAAAATTTGTTGCCTTAGGAAACGAGTGAAGAAAAACACAATGCATGGTTTAATTTAAATACCACTTCTAGCAAAAGGAAAAAACACGAATGGGAAAAGCAGAGGATGATACTCGTTTGCTAAAATTATGCTATGTGAAACGTTCAATATAAACTGACAAGGGAAGGAGATGATCGTTGTTTGAATAACATCAATATCAACACAGACACATACGAATGTGGCAAGGGACAAGGAAGATCCAAACTCCAAGGAGCATTGATGTATCAGTAAATACTATTCAGACAGTGAAGGGGGAGGGAGGAGCAGCAGAGGTTAGCCGAGACCAGACACAGGGAATAATATCTGCTCCACGTTACTGCTGGGTAGTAAATGTGCAAACCTAATTAAGGCCTTTCCAGCTTCTCAGATTATATCCCCCCTCCCCCTTTTTCCATCTGGATCATCACTGTTTTAGATCGCAGTTAACTGGGGTTTCAGGTATTTTCTGAAAATTGTTCATGTGTAATTAAACCTGCCTTGTAAGAGGACGGTCAATGCTGCTCAGCCGTGGAGCTGAGCTGGTGCTTTGGAAGACACGAAAAGGCGACCCGCTGTGCCTTCCCAGGCACAACATAACCCCGCTCCGCAGCCCTACCTACACCAGCCGGAACAAAAGCAGAACTGAGGAAGGAGCGAAGATCACACGCAGCCCCCGCAGCCCAGCCCTGCAGCACAGGGAGCGCGAGGCTAAGCTCCAGCATCGGGCAGAGCCCAGAGCTTTGGCCAGAACTCGTAACTCTAAATACTTCCAGTTGACATTTGGAAAGGTAATGTGACAACCCATTGTGCCAAATCAATTACTGATTATCAATATAGCAGTTAGCGATGTATAATTAGTATGTAAAAGATATATTTAGCTGTAGATTATACTAGTAATAAGGGTTACATGAGCAATAGATGTATAATTACATTTTATGAATACAGGAAACCTTTGAGGAATGCTCCAAGACTTAATTGACATTTAACAAGATAACTACAGCAAGTTAATTAGAAATTATATGCTAAAAATATGAATTAACTTTTAAATAATACTTTAGCTTACTACAGTATAGCTATAGCGACTTGTTACATGCCATTAAAACATCTAAATGAAATAGTTCTTTCCAACAGCATCTTTCTAATTCATTTCCCACAAACTAAAGCCTGTATTATCAGCTTCTCATTCTGATTTTTTTTTTTCCTGTTAGCAGGGTGAGTTGATCTGCTTAGTGCAAGGCTTATTTTTATGGTCCTTTCACACTTTTTTAAAAATGAGATTTCTCTTACATTTCTATCAGCATCCAAGAAGTTTTCAGTTCGACTGTGCTTTCAGCTTTGAACCCAGAACAAAAATGCAAAGTAAGGCACTGACAAGCATTTAGACTCCCTGCAAGGTAATAAATCAGGGATTCTGACAGTGCTAATACAGCCAGAAGTTTGGAGAATAAAACAACTCTGAGCTGGTTCTGATACGGATGGGTGTAATCACAAAATATAATAGCAGGTTCTTAGCACAGCTACCTTTATTTTATTCTATAAGATCTAGGCAGGGTAGTGCAAAGATGATGGAAATCTTGCTCAAAATTAGGCTTTCTATGGATTCCCGGGGGACCAAGGCACAGACGGGGCCTTTTCCACCTGCCTCCAGCCCCACTGCATGAATGCTATTTCCACATCTGATGCATCCAGCAGTCCCAGGTGATCTGAAAGGCTTCTGAAAAGTGGCAGGCACTTGCAAGTTAGGCTCTGAGGTGAGTGTCACAAGGTCCCTGCACTTCAGTCACTAACACATTTGCTAATTTTACACACATATTCCCCCCCACACACACACCCTAATGTACTTTTGCCCATAAGTCACCTAGAGCTTAACTCATCTCCACCGCAACTTTTGCAGCCCCACTATGCAAGACCCTGACCTCAAAGCCTTCCTATGGCTGCATGAGGAGATAATTATTCAGACAATTAGAAGGACTCCCATTACTAAGAGAAGACGTGATTTCTCCTGCCTCTTACTACTTATGTCCCAGCTGACTCCAAGGTCTCTCTGGCAATTTCTCTTTGCCAACGTGCCTTCGTTAGCATTCTGGACCAGATACTCCAGATTATGCATACACAGAGCATACATGATTTAGTGCCCCTGCTCTTGAAAATGTCGCTTACTTCAATATATCACAGGAAGAAATGGAGAAAACAAGATGATAAAGCAGTGAAAGATGGGCAAGATGACCTGATCTGCACCCGAGATTGCAGCACTGCGCAGTTAATGTAAATCGAGGGGTTGTTTGCGAGCTATGAAAAGCAGACACAACCAGAACATTTTGGACAACAGATACACCATCTTTAGCCCTAGTCCAAAGCATGACTCTACAACTGATTAGAAGGCTTTTTTGTTTTTTTAAAAAAAGAAATAAAGCTTTAAAAATAAAAAGCAAATTCAGTCACGTTGTCCCTGACCTCAACCCCCCTTGTCCAGGAGGGGCAGGACAGCAAAGCTCCAAAGAGCTACCTATGTTCCCAGGTGGTCACATGCTTTCCTGGTTATAAACCCTGCCTAATGCTCACAGAACTAGAGGAAAAGAGGCAGAAGAAATAAGATAAGTGAATCAGAAAAGCAGGGGGTTGCTGGAAATGACAGGAGACTGGGTGCAGCTTACCTTTGTGCTGCTCTTGTACACACGGCGCTGCAGCCCTAGGAGGTTCAGGCAGGTAACAATGAAGAGAGGGATTGTAAATACCCTGCTTCAGTTCTTCCTCTGACAACTGTAACTTCACAGTTATCTGAAGAGATCCCCGTTAGATGCTCACATCACCTAACTGCTCATCTCAAAGCTGCAGGCCCCGTTCCAGCCTGAGTGCTCTCCGGCCAGCCAGCTCCTCCAGCACCAGGAAGCAGAGCATTTCCTTCCCAGTCACACCACATCCCTGCAGCCTGAAACCCTCAGCAAGGAAAACCAGGGTTCCTGTATACACAGAGCTGCTGAAGAAGCTCTTCCTGCCATTAGCGTTAGCTACTATAACTTAAAAAATGAATAAATAAAACCAACAATAACAGCCTCTCCCACAGCCAGCACCTAACAAGCCAAGGCACAGCCCAGGTTGCTGGTTTTATCAGCTCCCTGGTGCCAGGTGATTGCCCAATTGCTGGATCCCTGCAGCTGGGTCTCCAGAAGGACTTCAGGGGTCCTGCTGCCCTGGCAGAGGCAGGAAGGCGCAGGCCCTGCTGCGGAGCTCCTCAACCACCCAGCACCTGGGGACGGTGCGTCTGCTGCTTCCACCTGAACCTCTTCCCCCAGGCCACGATGGGACCTCTCAGGATGATGTTTTCTCCTCGGATGTGAGGAAGCTGGGGATGTTTGCTCTGTGTCTCTGTTAAAAGTGTCTAAAAGAATGAAAAATAAATGCTTATGTGGGTTCCTCTTTTCACTTTTATTGGCCAGTAGATTAGTCCAGATTGATTTTTCTGCCTGAGAGGGAGAGGCCTAAGGTCAAGAGATAAAAGGGTAGATTCTTTTAAAATATAATTTAGATTTTTCTTGTATTAGCTCTAATATCAGCATAAAATCACTTCAGTTTTCAAGGAGCACCTGAGACCCGCTGTACAGCGGCATGCAGGCAGGACCTCCCCTGGCAGAGGGGACAGCTGAGGACCGCGATGCCCTCGGTACCTGCCGCACGCAGGGTGCCCTGCCAGGCCTCTCCGACCGTGTTCTCAATGCTCAGTGCACGAAGTTCTGCTGGGGAGTTTGGCTTTGGCTAATTTATTTATTTTTGCTGCAGTCAGTGCAGATTTAGAACTGATGTCTCCAGGGAGACAAGAGGGCCACATCCTGTGCTGTTCAGAAAAAAAAGGATAATGCTTAGAATGCAGAGAGGATTTCAGATCATAAAACTGCTGCTAATAATGGGATTGAATCAGGGGTGAAAGAGGCCTAGGATATGAAGCTGCCATCATGATTAGAGTTTGGGCTTGAAATTCAGTTTTAGCTCAAGCTTGAGGACCTTCTTACCCCAACTTCTCATAGTGCTCTTCCCAGGAGCAGATCAGAGCTCCTCACTTGGAGCAAACACGAGTTAGCTACCTGGAGTTTTTTCATTTAGCTGAAAAAAAAAAACATCTTTGTAGAACATGTCACAGTGGGCTGGGTAGGAATGACTGGATTATTCACCAAGAATAATTGAGCTGATACATTCCAGCATTTTTCTTTGAATAAATTATTTGCAAATAAACATTTTCATTATTCGACCATCTCTGATGTTCCATTAGCATTCAGTGAATTATTTATTCAGCAGCTTTTCCCATCAATCACTGAATAAATTATTCGCAGATAAATTATTCTACCAGCTTTTGCTTTAAAGATGTCCCTTTGAGAACAATAGCTTCCCAGAATAGCAAACAGGCAAAGGGAGCAATTTAAAAGGCCTGATTCTCATCTCGGTTTTCTCCGTAGAAATCTGAAGGATTATCATGGAGATTTGTGGCCTTTTTCTGTATTTACGTGTCTGTAAGTCAGCTTGGATTGCAGTACAGCGTGATTCCCTTTGCTGAAGCCAGCACAAAAATGCCGAGTGCCCTCAGAAGCAGGTCTTTGCCTATGGCCTAACAGGCAGCTTCATTTCCAGCTCACAAAACTGAGCTGGATTCAGGTGACCTCTGATGAAACCTCAGCTCAGCTCCTGTGGCTGTTCAGGGACGGGCGCTGCAGCACTGTCCCACCTCTGTCCTTCTTCCGAGCCAGCCGGGCAGCTCCATCGCTACACCTTCGTATGCATAATGCATTCAAATCTCATCAGTGCACCAAGCCCCAGCGTAAGTCTTGTTTGTGTCTGGGCCAAGGAGGATGAAAGCCCGTTAGAACTAAACGAAGGCTACGCTTATGCCAATTTTAGGGAATAATTGAGGTGCAGCGCAGGGGAATTTGCTGAACTCCTCTGTCCTTCTAACAAGAAAGAGCCTCTTTTGTTCGGCTGCACAAAAAGTCATCCTCATTAAAACAAGCCATCTTTATCAAAACCACACGGAGGATTTATCGGCTCACCCATATGCTGGCGCCTTTCAGAGAGACACAGGAAGAAGTGGGGGCAGACCGAGGATGGAGTATTTCAGGATGGCTCCTCATCAAAGCACCACGATCCTCATGTTGATATTAATCATGGCAACATGTGCAAGCTTGTGCCAGAGTTTTAATGACACCGAGCCTACCTGGGTTGCCTACTAGTATCACTGCAATAAATAATTGCTGATTTGCACAAAATGAACAAATCAGACATAAAGTAATTGTACGAGGGGGGACAACTGAACAATAACATTAAGATCTATAATTGACTTAATATCAGACGCTCTTCCCCTAGTGAACCTTTCCTCATCCTCAAAGCAATTGTGTAATGACATTTATGTGTAATAGACTTGTGACATTATAAATGACACTTATGTCAGGACTGTCAGGCTGTGACAGCCTCAGAGACAGCTCCAGTGAGAAATTAATCACTTCTGAGGCTTGAAAGTTGCTCATTTATCGCTGCCAAATAAGATCTTGCAAAAACAAGATCTTGCAATGAAATGTAGGCTCTCATCCACGTTGCCCTTTGGGACGTATTTTCTCCCTAGAGAAAAATCTTCCTGGGGACCATGCAGGAGCACTCTGCGTGGCCAGCCTTTTGGGGCTCTCTTCTACCCAAAGAATATAACCAAAGGTGTTATCATCTTCTCTGTTTCTTCCCCTTTCAACCTCACAGCATCTTTTCCAGCTTTTCTATAGCGTATGTACACCTTTAAGTACACCTACGTGTTAGATATGCTTACATTAGCATCGATGTATTTCATATTTCCAGGACTGCAGGTCTCTGAAAGGGTTACATTATTTGTTGGGGAGAAAAGGACATTTTGAAATGTACTGTACATAATTAATACAAAAAAGCAACGAAAACCTTCTCCAGATCAGTGTAGGGGCTATTATTAGACTATCAAACTGTCACTTTTTCAAAGCATTTCAATTGTCATTATTTTTCTAATGGCTTCTAAAGCATTATCTAATGCCTGGGCCAAAAAAAAGAAGAGGATCAAAGCACGTTGAAAAGCACTAGTCTAGTCAGGCTGTATGACAAATCAGTGTTTGCAGGCTAAACTCTTCCCATCCCATTTGCCTTCAAAAATATTTGTGAACTTCAAGCCAAGATGGCTTTATTTGTATTTATTGTTTAAATATGGAACTATCCTCATGGTTTTCCTTTTTATTTTTTGATAATAAAGAAACATCACAGGTAAGGATTGCCCAACGCTAGTCCTTTATGCTGTGCTAGCAGCCCTAACTGCGATACCAGAGTGGAAGTCCCGCGGGTGTGCAGCGAGATTTGGGAGGTTACAGAAGAAAAGCCTGTGGTTGTGGTGGAGTACGATGAGAGTGGCTGGAGGGCAGAGAAGCAAATAAACAGGAATATATGGTGGTTGACGTAGTGTGATCACCCTCGTAACGCACACCTAAAATCAGGCTGCTAATGGAACAGGTATTTTCAGCCCCAATGACAACGGACTTTAAAAACTGATTCAGCTTAACCGAGTGTGACTGCAATACGCTAATTCCACATTTCTAATTAAATTACTTTATTTTCTAGGTGGAAGTTTATGAGCAGAGGTGACGAGTAATGCTGTGAGTGAGCCACAGAGTCACAAGTACTTGTCAAACCCGAGACTCCTGCCTAGATGGCAAATTGAGTTATTCTATTTACATCTTTTTAAAATGTCACAGTATTTTCCTGTCTTTAATCTTGGGCTTGTATATGCATAGAGTCGTTCTCAGAAGAGGAAATGGGAGCTATTCAAAGGGAAAACTCCAGACCTCGCTGCCGAAAGGGTGTAATGAGCATCTGGATTTTCTCAATACCGCCACTTTCTGTGTACAAATACTGTTTTCAGGATGGCAACATTATTGCTGTGAGATAACTTGGGAAGCTATTGAACAGTGGTGCAGAATTGATGGCACCCACAGGAAAGGTTGTCCTGAGGCTGGTCTCCCTGCCTCCAACCACCAGCTGGCTCTGAGCATCCGTCTTGGGAACAGAACCCAAATTTCCCGTCTGCCACCCACATCCAGAAAGCCACGCTGCAACCTCAGCTGGGTGTTCTGCTCTGCTTTCCTCTGTGAGCAAGTGGCTGGAATTCAGCTTTGCATTATGGATGTTCAGAGGCAAAATATAGATTGCAGGCTGAGAGATTTTCTGAAATCATAAACAAAAGGGAAGAAACGCAAGAAGTGGACATAAAACTTTATGGCCTGTAAAATTGAATTGCCTTTTACAGATCCTTACCTTTGGATGGACAGTGAGTGAGTTTGTCATCTTATGGGGAGAGGAGTATTAAAGCCGATCCAAGAAAAAGACGATACTGTGCTCTCTGATTGAAGGTGCATATTCCCCATGAGCCTGGGAGCCTGGATGTCAGAGCTGGCTCCTACGTTTGGTCTCCACTGAAGAGACTCAAGAAGTTTCAGACATGTAATTTCAGCAGGAGCATGCCTTGCCTTGTAGAGCACAGGTGCTACAGAGTAGTAAATATATATGGCAAGGAGCAAAAATTCACATCCTAAATCACCAGAGAGAGTGAGAAAAGGGTCTAGTGGAAGGAAAAGCTTTGACTGAACAGATCTGAGAGGACTGCATATCCTGCCAACGCTATTCAGACCCAAGCTCTGTTTTCTTCATGCAGCTTGTTCTCTGAATTGGCCTCTCAGATACGGACAACAGACCCATCTTACTTGGATATATCTCGATATTGCAGAAGCAAACCAATCTGGTTTGATGGATCTGATACTACAGATAAAGTACGAAAGACAGCAACCAAAGTTTAGCATCTAATAGTTGTTTTTTTTTCAAAACCTATTCAAAACCTATCATCTCCAATAGTTTTTTTTTCAAAAGTTGAAAGGAATCTTTTCTTGCGAACTTTTTTTCTGCAACTTTTCTTGCAAATTTCCAAACCCTGTCTTATTCCCTTAAGGAGCTGAGGTCCAATTCAATCACATGAATAGCAGAAAAGCACATTCAGTGTCATGTTCCCCCTCAAACTGTGGTTAAATTACTTAGCAAGATGACTGACATGGATTTAAGGGTTGCAAGTGATAGTGAATCTGCTCTATTCCCTTAGGAATTTATTCCCGAGATCTGTTCTCCTCATTTAAATAGTATGTGCCTTCATTGCATTAAAGAGCTCTAAAACCCACCTCTCCCACTCCTACTTTACCCGTTGGACCTGAAAGAGGAGTAAAGTGCTTTGTAGCATTAGAGATTTTGACATGAACGTTTGACAGTAAGTACAGCCAAACCGCGCCAAAAATGACGGCTCTGTTGAATCAGTCGTGTTTCTGAGCTCCTCTGTGAGAGTAAGAAAGTCAGAAAAAAGCCTTTAAAAGCCCTCAGGATAAAACGTATAGTCCTCAAATTATGTTTGTAATCAGTAGAGAAATTACTCAGAAAAGGAGATTGTCCTTTCAACTCTAGTGTATTTAGTCTTTCTTCTCGTGGCTGCTGCTTCGTACTTCTGATTCCTCTGGCCACCTTCTCCGGAGAAGTTGATTCCAATAAATTGATTTTGATGATGTACTGAGAATTAGGGAGATACTTCATTACACTGACTTGAGATCAAACTTAGGAAGACGTAATTGAACCTTTATGAATCCTGCAATCTCATTTAGATGATCAATTATTTTGTTTATCTACTTAAGCATGCTACTGGAAGCCAAGTAGGGTAGCAGAAAAAACCACAAGGCACTTAAGGCAGTTTGTAGGTATAGCTGATACAGAATTTTTAAGCTGGGGCAGGTGGGGAAGAGTATACACTTAGAATGATACATAAATCAGAACATAAGAATAGTCGTTGATCACAGGAAACTGCTCCATATGCCAAAAACACCACCTAAATGCAGCATCACAGTAGAATAAGCTTCCTTTCAGGTAAAAAAGCATATACCTTAACTTCAGCTGCAAAGGGCTGTATTACAAAGACACGAATCTAAATATGCAGATAGGTACTCAGTGGAAAGTACAAAGGCATCCGAGCAGAGCAGGTATGCGATTCTCATGCAAAGCCTCCGGCTTCCCAGAGCTTTAAAATGCAATACTTTCCAAATTGTGGCTGCAGCTCTTAAGTGCAGAGAAAGGAAAAGCAGAAATCAGCATAAATGAGTTTGGCTTTTAGAAGCCCAAATCACAAGGTGAAAAGAGGAATAGGCTGCAGCTCTGACAGGGATGGGAGGACAGAAATGAGAGGGCTGCGGGCGCTGTGACGGAGCCCCCCAGGCCCTGGCTGGGCTGGGCTGCATAAGCAGGAGAAGGAAGAGCATCTCTTCCCAAACTCAGCAGCTGTCAAAAAACATGGGGAAAGCGTAGCACGGAATCGCAAGTGCACCAAGCTCACAGAGGGGTACTTGTAACTCACTGCGGTGGTAAGCTGCGAGAAATGAGTCTCTGCGGACAATCCATCACCGGTGCAGACGACAACCTGGGCTGGCACTCCCAGTGCTCTGGTTCCATGTTTTTCCCCATCGACTTATAGAAGACAGTGTCAAGGAACGGCTCATTCTCTCCTTTACCCCAAAGCTGCTCTTCCCTGTTATGAAAATGTGAGGCCCTTCAAATCAACACAGATTTTACTAAAATGTTAACTGGGCGGGAGACCCAAAATGAAATGAGTTCTGTGCCTCAGCGTCTGCCCCGGGTGAAGGCGTTTGTTTTGTTATGATTTGTAGATGGAATTTCAGAAATACCCAAAAGAGGAAGGCACCCAAAGTGCCTCACAAATTAACTCTTTTAAGAGCTTTAAAACTTCTAGCCACAGTGGTCGTTATCATTATATAGTACTGATATTACTAACAATAACAATAATTATTACTGTTATTACACTTAGCATTATTATTACTATTATTACTTTCTATAGTACCAGGGATCAATTCAGCTGAGAGACAAATGAGCATCAGGCTAGGGAGGTAAATGGGAAGGCTAAAGACAGAAACTGAATGCTAGAATAAACAATCCTATTCCTTTTTTTGGCAGCAAATGATAAAAGATATCGAGCCGTCCTAGCTCCAAGGAGGGGCTTTAATATATCACCTGATACAGTTGAAAAGCTTACAAAAATCTGGTTATATTTTTTAATCATCTTGCATTTTAGACCTTTAAAGTACAAATATGGATTTCAAACATATCAGGGGAACAAATTAACTTAGAAAAATGGCCGTACTTTCCAAGGTTGCACCTGCCATGAAATTGCTCCAAGTTTGCATTTTCCCTTAGTCTCTGGTGTGTCATTACGGCAGATTGATCGCCCTCCTCTCCCCTGCAACTCCCCCATTAGAGGGTTATTGTATGGAAATTAATGGGAAGCTAGAAACATTTCTTTTGCAGCTGCAGTAGTAGAAGTCAGTTTTGATTAAGCACTCAAAACCCAGCAGGCTGGGGTGATCTCTTTGCTTTAGTTCCCTCTTTTATTATCACTGGTGTCAAGTTTTGTTACTTTAGCCATTCCCCTGGTACTCCCACTGCATCCTTGTGTAATAATAGGGGTTATTTTTTTATGTGCACATCTATTTATTTTAAATATGTACAGACTGACTCTCACCGGTGTAAAGTCCCTTTGCGCCACCTGTAACACGGCCACAGGAATCATTTATGCTCTTTCCAAAGGCCTGTTTATGCTGTTTGAGCAGAGTAAGGAAGCACTCATGTAAACGAACATCAGGATCATATACATCTCTGTTCAATTACCCTAACAATAGTTGTATCTGATGTCACATTTAATGTGCACCTGCTCTGTCATTTATTCATCTTGCTGTTTCCTACCTGCCCAGTCTGATCCAGTTCTCATTGTCAAGTGGCAAATAGCAGACACACAAAGTGGCTCTTATGAAAAGAGCCCGTATATTTTAAAAGCCAGATATTAATCAAAGCCATGATGAAAAAGAGGTTGTACGATACTTGTAAAACGCATGGCTAGATACATTGCTCAGGAGAAAGCACTTCGGTCCTTCTATTGTCCTGACAGTTTTTCTTGCAAACAATGAACTCAGTGGGTATGAAAACATAGGGAGGGAAGTTTCTTTTAAACTCATCCCACCACAAATCATGCAATAATTGAAAAAAAAATGAAACTTCACACTGTGTCAGCTAGAATTGCAGTCTTGGAGTCTAAAAAGGGGAGTGGAGCCATTCCGGCCGCTGGCTGCAGCACCTGCAGAGTGGCGCGGGTGGGAGCGGCTGAGCCCTGGTGCCCGCAGCTCCGCAGCCCCTGCTCGCAGTTCCCCGCACATCCCCTTCTGCACATTTGCCCCAGGACTTAGTGTAGGACCCTCAGGTCTCTAACTGTGGATCAGCACAGGGCCACTGAAATGGAGGGCACCTGCTAGCCGAAGGGGGAAACGGGGCCATGCCAGGCCTGCTCCGCAGGTGTGCGCATGGAGGAGGCCGGAGGCAGTACAGCCTGCTCAGCCCCTTCTGGCACCGTGAAGGGGCACAGAAGTGTCAGGGTCTTCGTCCTGCCTGCCAGGTGGCACGACACCTACTGCAGGTTCCTCTCAACTCTGACGCTGCTTAAAACCCAGAGAAGCCTTGGGTTTGGTAAAGGTTCTTGCAACGCACCCCTTACTGCAGCGTAAGAGCACTTCTGTTTTAGCAAAGCAGGGCACCTGCTCGATCAAAAGGCATGGACAGCTTTGGGTGCTGGGAAGGAGTCTGTGTGGTTTTACGCGTACACAAAACAGATTATTGACCAGATTGCCTACCTGCTGCTTATAACTCAGTTTTCAATTATAATTTACAACAAACTTCAGAGCAGGAAATCTGTCTCCATTTCATATAACCCTGCTTCCACCCCATCCCCAATAAAAAGTATGCACGTTACGTGCCAGTAACCGCTGATGAAAAAAGCCAAGTTAAGCTTTAGAGAACCAAGCACAAAACAATGCCCTGCAAGGCTAACGCAGCCACGCACCCGGTGCTGCACGCCAGGCAGCCCCGAAGCCACAGGCAAGGGCCAGGCAGGCACAGAGCAGACGCTGCTCAAACAGCAACCAGGAGGAGAGGTGTGACCAAGACCACTGCTCGGACACCTGATCAAGTGGCATCTTTTGACGGAGGAAGAAAAGAAAAACCTTTAAGGGATTATTTATAGGGCTCACAAAGATGCCTTTTGAATATCCATCAATCAAACAGTCAGTGGAAAAGTCCGCTCAGCACACAAGAGAGTAGAAGGAGTAAAGAAAACTGGATACGGTGTGCGTGTGAGATGTGCAAGCTCTCATCCGTACTCTTCAGAGATCTGCTTCGTATGTGAAGCACAGCAGGTTGGTGGATGCGATGCGAGCAGGATGAAGAAGTACTGAACAAGCAGGTGCTTGGCTCAACACTGAGGGGGCGGTTTCTTTCGCTGCCACAGGCAGGAACTGTCAGGAGTGAGTTTTAACAACTTTGCTAGGAATAATGGAAGACAGGAAATAATTTACCGAGGAAAGAAATTGAAGATATTTGGGTGCCAGCCAGAGGGTTGTAACCTGCCTTTAAATAGCAAATAAAACCAAGAAGACAATAATAGCAAAGCAGTGGGTGCCTGCAGATAGAGTAAGGGGTAATTGCCGGCTGAGCATCTGGCCTGCTAAGGGAACAGCCAGCAGGGGATGCACAGACTGCTACAGGGCTTGCAAAAACTACAGGTCAAG
Source organism: Anser brachyrhynchus (assembly GCF_964034855.1). Taxonomy (NCBI): domain Eukaryota; kingdom Metazoa; phylum Chordata; class Aves; order Anseriformes; family Anatidae; genus Anser; species Anser brachyrhynchus. The sequence continues at coordinate 1,565,530 of NC_137720.1, read as the reverse complement.
AGCAATGGGCTTGTGATCATCACCAACTTTATGGCTGGTTTCTTTGTATCCTCACTCCTGCAGGAATATGCTGATGATCCATACTAAACATTTGTTTCTAGGACTCCCACCTCTTTCTCTGCACTGGTTTTATCGTGGCATCCGTAAGTGCAGTAGTATAATAAATGAGAGTAGCAGAATAAGGTCCTTCCTGGCTTCCCCTGTGTTTGGTAGGCTTTTTTGGTGTAATTTAGAAAACAGAGGGCATTTTTTTTGATAAGCAGAACCAAGAGGCAAAAGTTGTCTGAAATTTGGGTGAGAGGCAGCTTAATTTTTTAGTTTGGACCGACCTTTGTTGGGTTCTGTCACTGTACCACCCTGTTCTCTGGCAGCCTCTGTGATCAGCTGTTCTGTGGCACATTCCAGCAAACCGCTACTCAAGGCATGTGGTTTACGTTTCTTTCTGATGTGACATATATTTAATGACAAAGTACTGTGCTACGCCTCACTATTTATCTTATTAAATGGTCCCAGAACAGCTCTGAGAAATGTATTTAACATGACGACACCTATTAATTAATAAGCACATTACTCAGCAATCAATACTCAGTTGATGATATTGTTTAAATTACACATGTATCATAAGGATATGTTCCTGCCTCCCTCATCTGTTTTAAGATATGTATTGAAACTGAGCAGTGCCAAATGACTTTACACTTTTAAAAAATCGGTTAAAATTGTTTTTAAATAGTGATGCTATGAACATATTATATTGCATAAAATTAGCCCTGATTATAGCCAGTTCATCACTTCAGCCTCTTCACAGTCCATTGATTAACCAGATACCAGGAGCAGTATATTCTCTTTACTGCGTTTGTGTTTTATGGCAGTGATGTTGTTATCTGTTTCAAAATCCTGACCGAGACATTCCTTGCAATTACCTCTTCTTGGTCTGCATAACACGTGCAGATAATTCGCAGACTGGTCCCCTGTTGCCACTTGTATCACTGGAAGATACCAACAGTAACCTTAATCTGCAGATCCCTGTCCTCAGAAATGTTATCGGACAACGAACATACCTGCATTATTATCTACACAACAGCCTCTACGCTGTGTCTTATACACGGGCTGTTTCTTTGTACAGGCACATCCTACCTACACAGAGGGCACACCTTAGTATTGCCTGGCACAAGGAGTGGATCGATGTCCTCCCAAGCATAGCATCCTTGTACAAGGTCAGACCTTTGGACTCCTTGGGCCACTCGTGCTCACACAGGTAACTCAGAGCCTGTTGTTGGAGCGACACGATTTGCTCTTCCTCCTGTCCCAAAGGTATGCTCCTCAACCCACCTTTCTCCGTGGTAACCAGAGAGCAGCGCTGGCACTGAACTCGGGTTTCTGTGCGATACATACACCCGTATGCGCCCTTTACACCAGTGCGTTTTCCTTCAGAAAATCCAATAGAAGATACATGTTACTCTTGCAATTACCTTGTAATCAGGCTTTTCCTCTTTGCACAGGTTGAATAAGGGTTTCCTTGGTAGCTCTTGTGGCAGAGGCATCGGTGAGAAGGCAGGGATGGAGGCTACGGCAGTCCCATCACGGTGCTCAGGAGTGTCCTACCAGGGCCGTGCTAGAGAGGGTGCTCTACCCTCACTGAACTCGCACTCGTTCAGCAGTTGGGGGTCCAGCATCAACACCTTTCTTCACTCGGCTTTGTCATGAAATGGCATGATAAAACTGCAGGGAGCCCAGAGACAGAAGTGGGTCCCCGAGGAGGTGGCTGAGGTGGACACAGGAACTGCTGGGCAGCGGAGGGGACCCCACCAAGCAAGGAAATGCATTTCAGGAACGAGCTCTGTACACAAAAGCTTCTCTACATCAGCCTGTGTAGTACCTACGTCAGAAAATGAGCCTGAATTTCTGGACTGAGCAACGGGCCCTGAGGGCTGCAGGTCATGCTCTGTCCCTTACACGGATGTTTAAACTCTGCCATGACTGGATCAGAGTTTCTCAGCGATCTTCCAGAGATTTTGATAGGAATATTTACAAATGTAAATTCCAGATTAATTTCCTATGAATGTGTTCAAGTGTTTATTTAAATTTTGCCCTTTTAGCAAAGGCTTTTGCCAGTAATCACCTTCACTGTGGTATTTTTGGAACCTGGACTTGCACAGGGACACTAGCCCAGCAAAACCACTTAAAAGCTAAAATGAGTGTTCCCAGAAGTATTCCTGCAACTCTGCAGTTACATTACTTCTGCTCTGCAACGAGGAGTAACCTCAGGAGTACGGCTGTCTGTGAACTACGGGGGCCAAGTGAAGCTCTCGCAGCCAGAGGAAGCCAGGCAAAGCTTGTCGGGTTCCAGATGGTTCCGCATACCCCAAGCCACAAGTCTTGGGAAAGTTTTACAACATTTTGATACAAAGCAGCACGTGTTTGCCTGGGAACTGTGAGGAACTGATGGGTTAGGATCTGCCAAAATGCAAAGCAAAATCCAGCCTGTGTGAAGAAGACCAGAAGAAGGACTCACACAAACGCACAATAATTAAAACAAAACTAAACTTCCCAAGCAGTGCTCCATGTGGTTGGCTGCTCGATTGCTTACAAATACAGGCAAGACTTTTTATTCCCAGTCATTCAGCCATGGGGTTAGAGCGGTCAGAGAGGACAGCCCAGCTGAGGTTGCACATTCAGGCCTGGCATCATGGCTGTAACCCAAACAACACACCTCTTACCTGGACATCAGGACCAGCAGCCCAAGCACACGTGATGCTAATGATTACTTGATGAGCACATGTTGGTTTTACTTCATTGTCTCTAAAACATTATGGATCAAACGTTTCTGGAGGTCACAACACGCAGTCACAGAGGATGTTGCAATACCTGTGATAAAAATAAAAACATAATGTGTTCTGATAGTTGGACTGAAAATTAGCTTTACGGTCTCCATGCATTGCCTCCTTAATGATGTGAAACATAATAGCCTCAACTGTAATAAAGATGAATCACTTTTTCATAAAATAATGAAACTCCGGTAAACACTCAAGGTTTATCACTTAATTTATCCCCAGTGCTCACACAGAATTTTTTTTTTTGCTACCCTATTTTTAATATTCTCAGTGATTAGATTTCAATAACCTACTCCATAGCAATGTGTGTCTCATTTCCCTGGACAGACAAAATAGGCCATAACTTCCTCTCCGTTAGAGCACTAATGCTGTAATTTAGAACTTCTGTCAGGATGAAAGATCTTCCCAGGGAGTTGCAGCGGGCCCATGGCAACACTTCGGCACAGGGCTGGATAATGAAGTTTTCATTATTACATAAAGATATTTTAGGAGTGTCACAAGCCATAAATCCATTCTTCTACAACGCATCAGCACATTATTTTGTTTATTTCTCAGCCACTGGCTCCATCCTGCCCCTCCCTACGCCCCGAATTTTTGGCTACTTCGTGAGCTCTCTTAAGCCGCCACAGAGATAAATTCAGGTTTCTCTCCCCGCGGTCCCAGTGGGGGCCTGATGGGATGCAAGGGTCTGAGCGCTGACGGGGAGGGCAGGGGCTCCCAGCCCCTCCTAGCAGACAGACTGAGCCCTGCAACTGAATGTCACCGGGAGGAAACGCTGGTGTAAATCATCAAGCTTGCGAGCATCAAGAATTACAGAGAGAGGTTTGGGGCTCTTTCAGAAGGAAATTTAGCACTGCTGAATGGAGCTGAGTTGGTTTTAGGTACAGGCTGGGTGCAAAAGCAAAGGCAGATTTGCAATAAAATGTTTCTCAGTACTTTAGACTCATTGAGATGAATCAGTGGCTATCAGTAGGGGAACTTGTTGCCTTCTATGAACACATAAGAAAGAAAATTATGAATTGACCAAAGACAGGCCTACTCACCTATGAGAAACTCATATTTCTGTCTAGAATATAAAAACAAACCGTAAAACCTAAGAGCACTTGAATTAATTGAAAATAAATTTCCCCTCCCAGTGTTAAGTAAATAGGAAAGTTCTTTGTGACAGCACAAATGCTGTCTGTAATGGTTTGCTAAGACTCTACTAATTTAAAAAAAAAATTATCTCATTTGAAGATAGTTAATGGATTCTGCATTTCTACAAAGCATTAGGAAGGCAACATTTATCTGAACTTGGGGGCCTGTGCTGATTGCTACTCAATTAGCTGTGATTCAATTCACTGAAGAAAAATGCCCATTTCATTAGCACAAAGAAATAACCACTAGCCACAAAATAAATTCTCTCAAACTGCTCTAGCAACTGGTTTGATAGTGTTAAGCACAGAATTTTAATGCTGCCACAGTGCTTTAACTGTAGCCCTGATTTCACATCACCAGGCTCAATTCATCCTATTCATGTTTTTCTCAGCTTCCTTGAAACAAGCTCTGTGAATACTTCCAAATCAGGGAGTTTTTACTATTCAAATCTGGATTCCAGCTTAGAAGAACATTCTACAGCATGGGGGTAAAAGTACTTGGGATTTCGATCTGCTGCATTTTGATGACGGAGCACCCTTTGCCAAATTCAGTTGTTGCCTCCAGCAGCACAAATGAGGAAGGATTCTGGATTCTGCAGAGCAGATGCATCCTCTGCCGCTGCCAAAGCCAGTATGGCTGCATAGGTAGCAGAGATGACACAGTTTAATTTTGTAACTTGAAAGTAGCCAAACATGCTATGCTGGCTGCCAGAATAAAAACCCATTGGCACACTGGGACTTCAGGGCTTACAACAATCAATGTGAAAATCATATTTTACCACTTATGAGAATAAATAAATCTAGGCATCCGTTCTTGGGGAACAGGGACAGGTGTGTTGGACAGGACAAAACCAGATGCAACCAGACTGAACAAGAAGCTTCCTGCCTTGCTTTTTGCCGGTGCTACTGGAAGAATTCTTGGTAAGCCCTCTAGTAGCAGCTCCCCATTTGTATGATCTCATAATATACCTCACTCTTCTTTGGGGGTCCCTGTCTTTCAGCAGCTTTGTATGAAGCAATTTTTAACCTCATTTGCTCGGCACAGATAAAGTTTTCAGTTTGCACAAATTGGTTTCAGTGGCAATGATGAGATAATGTTGAGTTTCCAGAAGAGGATCTGGATTCCTATGAAAATAGCCTTGAATTTTCACTTCAGTGTTCCCACAATAAAGCTTAAGAACCGCTCAAGGCAAATTAAGACCAAAGGAAATGTGGCACATAGATAAGGATCCACGTTAAGATCTTGCTTTTGTCTTCTTTAAAGTAAATAAAGAAATAAGAAAAAATAGGAAAGGAAGATGGTGCAAGCAGAGAACTTCCCCAAGGAACCGAGTGGCTTCCAGCTCTCCGGCCACTAGATGTCTGTATTGACTCAGAATCATGACCTGGCCAAAAGGACTCACATCGGTCAGGCTGGGCCAGAGCTGGGGCTGGGCTTGTGGTGCTGGTGGTGCTGGTGGTACTGGCGCTGCTGGTGCCACATGCTCTGCTAAGAGCACTTGGTAGATAAAAGAAGTGCTTTCCATCTTCCCTGCTCTTTATCACATTGACAGGGCGCTCAAAACCCGCTCTCCCTTTTCTCCCATTACCGTATCAGTGGCATCTTTCAGGATAAAGTTCAAGCCACCCTTGCTCCCTCCTCCGGGGAGCGTTAATTAGGCTGAGGTTGTTCTCACAGCGCGCGTTCGGGTGGGTGGCTGGGCTGGAACCCCGGTGCTGTTCTTGGAAGCTCTTCTATTTATGGAAATTAACGTCTTTCATTTCACTTAATTAAAGCACCCAGGAGCTATCAGGCTCATGATTTTCAGGAGATTAAAGCATGCTTTTAGAAGGTTGAGAAGGGCCAAAGCCTGAAGCTTAAATCTGAACCAACCGAGTAGTTAAGTGGGAAGAGATGACTTGAGATTCAAATCCAGGCAGCTGGGATTCGTGAGTATCATAACTGCATTCTGAAGTCTGATTCCTACCGAGAAGTTGAAACCGGACAAAATAACAGAGGAAACACACTCTGGGATATAGTTCTGTTTCCAGTGTTGGCCGAGACCATAAGTATTCAGGAAAAAAGACAAATACAAACGACAATAACTACTGCATTCCACGTTTCTGATTTATTGGGTTCTGGACCAATTCAAACATTCACCTGCAGCACACGTTTTTCATTTCAAAGAAAAATTCTGTGATAAAATTCTCCTGACATCGCAGAGTACTACTCAAAGCAGTAAAAACAAAAATTGTACAGATAACCCCACTACTCTGTTACACAGATTCACCTAGAGAAGACCCACTCGTATAAGGGCTACCTGCAATTTAGCAAAGGTATATGCTGGAGGTACGCAGGTGAGGCCACTCATCAGAGCCTTAGTACATTCAGTCTTCATCTCACACCACTACCTAGCCCAGTATCAGGCATATATTCTGATCTTATTCCCAGCATGGCAAAACCAAAACCACTGTTAGCACTCAGGAGACAACGGTCTTTTGCCAGTGCAACTACAGTGAGATCAGATTCAAGCCCTAGGCCTGTGTTATGAGTGCCTATTTCAGGCAGGCACCTAAAACCATTTTAAAATGGCAAAAAGCAGCTACATGGACAATTACCTATCTATGTGTTCAGCTAGTTTTACAAATATCTAAACCAGATATATATGCAATGTGGGGAGAAGGACTCATTTCTGTCTAATTCACCTGAACTTCATGGGTCTGTAGGGCACGCACTATCGACCTGTTATAGCTCTTTTCTACCCTTGCAAGTCGCACAGAAAAACACATTTGTCATTTTGTCATTTTCTGTGTCTATCTGAACACACTGCTGTGACTCCCAGACCGCTATGCTACCGGTAATAGACTCTATGTACAAGGAAAACTATATGTACCCACAAAAGTTGACTTATTTTCTGATTTTAAACTGCATTTACGAAGGATACAGAACTGCTCTGGGCAGAAATACCACGAGAAGTGGTCCTTTCGGATGTGGCTCATCAGCAGAGGACACCACCAAGAGATGCACACTTTACCACTTCTGCATGTCTTATCAGCGAGTGGCTGACTCTCCCCAGGGTTCCCCTCGAAAATGCCACAAGAAAATATTCAGAGGTTCCAGCTGGCCAGGTAGGTGTCGCAGCACAGAAATGAATCTGCTGAGCTAATGAAGCTTAGATCAGAACTGTGTAAATACCATAGAAAAGAATTTGCAAACATTTGTTCAAATGAGAGCTTGGAATTAGTTTCAATAGTACCCACGAGTCAGAACGTCTCTTGTACACTCTCCTGGAGCACTTGCACAAATGAACTGTTGTTTAAAAGAATATTCAGACAAAGCATCATAAAAATGCAGGCAAATACATGCTCGATTCGGAGCGGTTACGCAAATATTTCCTCTGATGACTAATGACATCAAGGACTTTTCACGCTATTTGTGAACAAGGGAGTCGTCTGCTTAGGAGTCTAGAATGTGCTGCGTGGAAATTAATGTGGATCAGTGAAAGGCACTGCCATTTGCCAGTTTGGGTAGAATTTATTAGTACTTCTACTAAGATCCAATGCAGCATCTTTCCCCTGATTAGAAAGTCACTTTAATATCTTTGAAAACTATTCCTCATATCGCCCAATTCACCTAAAAGCCTCTGAATTCCTCGTCGTGCAGGAATCTGTATATCCCAAGGCTGCTGCAGGCATCTGTCTTCTTAGCACCTGTCAGTGATTTCCTGATATCGTGGCTTTAGCAATGCCAATATTCACCCAACAAGCTAACTACCTACTTGAGCATCGGAGGGACCAAAGCATCGTAAAAATCAAAACAGGGCTGCTGTTACTTCATGATAGACACCATGCCTGAACAGCGTGGGACTTTTAAGGTACCCAGGTGAAAGAGGAGGTGAAAAGTGGAACTCTAGGATGTCAGTGGAGCAGCAAGATCTATGGGTGGAGAGTCTGGAGGCCCCACAGACCGCTGAGGTTGGAGATGGGAAGGAGATGCACCGGAGAAAAGTTTCTGCAGGGTTCTGGCAGTTGCCCACCCCAAATCAAGCTCCTACTAGCTCGGTTGAGCTCAATGAACCTGACACTTAGCCAAAGTCTTTGACAAGCTGGATCTTGAAGAATAAGAAAACAACGCCCTGACAACATTTGTATTTGCATAAACATTATTTAATCAGCTCTGTGCCATCTCATTTTTACAGTAGGCTGTGCCCAGACAATTTCCAAAAATGACTTTAAATGCGTTTAATTCTGGTGGGAATAGTTTTCATTGTGACAGTTCCTGAAGGCAAAGTGCTCTGAGGAAAGGCTAAGCAGGGACAAGTAGCACAAACACCCGTCTGCCGTGCTGCCGTTTCAGATGTGGCTTGGAGAGATACTTGCACTCAGACACGAGTTTAGCCTACATGGTCCAGTGAACTTACCAAAGGGGCTAGCTGATAGATATTTTTAATGTGGCCACTTCTTTTCTAAGATTTTGGGACTAACAACTCATTTCTAAGAACCTAGTCATGAGGCATTAAAATTACATATTATGAATAGTACTGGTAAGGTTCCTGAGCTAACAAATAATTCTTGTGCTCTCGCTGGGGCTTCTGCTGGCTGTGTTTCCAGACCATTCACACACATTTGACCTGTGACACTTTGCTTCTTTCCTTGAAAGAAGAGACCTTCCTGGCTTCCTTTGACTTGGTAGCTGGAGTGGGAAAGCTAGCTAAGAGGAACTCAAAAGTCTTTGAAGATAATTCATACATTGGTCAACAACTGTAATAATGTAGCTAAAATTACGGTGTGCTCCAAGCACTAAACATTAAAGACCTTGCATTTTATAAAACTAATAAATCAAACATGGTAAGTGTTCAACTTCTGGCTAAATCTAGATAATGGGTGCAGTTTCACTTCCCCAAATCACAGGAAAGGTTATGCACTTGAAAGAACTCTGCCTCCGAAAACCATTGAATCAGCAGCAGGTTTTGCAATGGCTGGTCAGCCTGTTGGCACTCCAGGATTCACACGAAACCGTCTGCCACGTGAAGCTGATCGGGAGCGGCCTCGTTTCCTTTCCTTCTCTTTCCTGTGTCTTGCTCCAAGTGCTTTATTTCGCTGATACAAACAGGAGCAACTTCCGAAGCCATGCATTGATGGCGATGTATTTTTGGAAAAGGGATCACGTAGAGGTTCTCAGATCTGTAGTAAGAGGATTTACTGGCTTTAACTAGGTGAGGAAATGCTCCTGCAAACACTCTAACCAACTTACAGGTAAAAGTAAGGCTTTTAAGGAAAGGAAGGAGATGTTTACATTTTCATGGTGTATCTTAGCCTGTTCTCATGAGGATGCTTGAGGAGGCTCTGCCACCACCCTGAAAAAGTCCCAAAAAAAGCAATGCCAGTTAAGGCTACTTTCTAGCTTTTTTTCCTTGCAGTAGTAACAACATTATGCCCATAAAACCAAGGAAGACCTGGTCCTTTTCCTTGAACCAGGGATGAGCCGTCTGCCTAAGGCCGGAACAGCTGCAGATTCAGGTCCAAGGGTAAGCAGAGAGTTGGGCTGGTTTGTGTTACTGGCAGAGCTGAGCAGCACCTCAGCGTCTTCTCTGCACTTCTCATGCTGAGAAAGAGTAAAACGGAAAATCACAGGACTCTTTATGTTCTCATCTCGAACATCTTTCTCACTTTCTTTCACCCTCAGCTTCTCTATCAGCATAACGGGTGCTCAAGTCATGGTTGATCTGGGAAGTTTGTTCAGCTTTTTGTAGTCTGAGACCCTCAGCTCCGCAGCAGTATGGAAGGCAGCGACAGACGCGTGAGCAACCCCCGGCGCTGCCAAGAGCCCAAGGACGGCCACTGCAGTTCACCTGACCTTGCCCACTGCACCTCTCCAAACCTCCCTGCATTTGTGTACCTTCCTGCACACCCTCTTGAGGTTGTGGATTTGCCTTGCTGAAAGCAGAAGTTCGAAACAAAGGCGAGCGAGGAATGGAAATTTACTTCCATTTAGCTGCGCCTGGGTTTTATGTGGAAAACGCACCCCACCCTCCCTATCTGAGAATCGGCGGGAGCGCAGCTCCCAGTGCCTTGCTCCAGGGGAGATCTCCTCTGTCAGGTTGATTTGTGATGCGTTTGAGTTGACAGATCGCCTCGGGCAAGGGAGGAGGTGGGTTTGCAAAGGAAGGAAGAAAGGAGATTAAACCTCAATCAAAACGTGTGGCTACCTACGCTCGGGAGGGAGAAAGGCAATGGGGGAGGGTGGCAAGTGAAAAAGCATACGAGAAAGCTCTTTTACCAAATAGGGAAAATGTGTAAAGACCTCAACATTTGGCTTCATACAAAGTCTCTGGTTTTTCAACCCCTTCTAGCACACAGCCTCACTAGGGCTCTGCAAGATGTCAAAGGCTTTCCTCTAAATCAGAATCAAGCACCTGAACAAAGTTTTAGCAGAGACGGTCAGGAAGCACCAGACATCTTTATTTTAAATGGTAGTGTACAGACTAGGCAGACCAGCAAGTGTATCTTCAGTTTCAGATATACTGAGAATGTGTGGCTCCATTTGCAGCCACTAGAAACCGCGACTGTTCGGTACCCCTGAAAACAGGACTGCCACTGATTCTCACGCTGTCCTCACACCTGGAGAAGAGCATCAGGCTGGGTGTGTTAGAGGCACACGGATATTCCCTATTCTAAAAAAAAATATGTAGTTAACCACTGAGAATTTACCCTTTATTACTCCTCCTGGTTGAAGGGACATCTAAAAATAGTGTCTTGAATTACAACGAAATTTCAAGAAAAACCACCAGTTCTTTTTCCACTGTTTGTTGTGCCTGCAGAAAGGTGTATCAACATGGCCTCAGAGGAGAAAAACTACAGCTCCTCCTTCATGGCCACACACCTGAGTAGCCTTAAATTTTGCTTATCAGACTTGTTCTGTGATTGAACCAAGTAAAAAGACAAATTTGGGTGTTGCTGTCAGGTGGTTAAAACGCAAACACATAGCCCTGTTCTTCCTCTCTTCATTCCTGCGTTCGCCCAGACGTGGCATCTGTCACCGTCTTTGAAAACGGCACAGATGTGTAAGGGCCCTGGAAAGGACTGGGAAGCTGCCGAGTTCCCTTTTCTATCATCAGTGCTCTCTCTCCGTGGGAACAGATTATGACCAGATGTTAATTGGGTTTGATTTTCAGAATTTCTGCACTACCTTCAGTTCTCTAGGTATATTTCTACCTCCACAATGTTGAAACACAACCGTGCTCCTTGTTAGCTCCTCGTGAGTGGCACCTCCCCTCGCCACAGTACCACGAACATCCACACGGGACGCAGCACAGACAGCGCAGCACATCGTCAGGAATACGGGATGTAGGACTGTGAATCATGAAGCCGAACAAAGGAACACCTACTTTATAAATGAGAAAATCTGGGAACCTTATGGAATCGCTTCACACTTTCTCTTTGTGCAGTTGCCAAGGGATTTCACATATAACCTATTACCAAAGACCAATAAATATCTAGAGGAAATATGCCTGCCTTATGCAATGATGTCAATAAATTTAAGTCCCAATTTCAAAATATCAATGTTTCAGCAACTCTGTTCCTCCTCCTAACTTCATGAGCTGGGGAGACAGGATTAAGACCTATGGTTTCCATTCTATACATCCTATATCCAAACATGGATATAACACCTCACGGAGTCTGGCTGACATGCACCTCTTGAATTTTTTAGGCACTTACTGGAAAAAGGGCAAGGAGAGGGACTGAAAATGTCTAATGGCAACGTTGCAGATACTATGCTTGGAATGTCCTTCAGTAACTCTGCTTAGTACACAGCACTAGCTAAAGCAAAAGCATCCTGGAGGGAAAATGTGAATTGTGGGATTAAATAACAACAGCGAAAGATCATTTACAAACTCAAATTACCTATGTTGCTTTTATTTCCCTATATTTCTATCTAACGATTTGATATTGGAAAACATGAAAACATTACACAACTAGTGTTGTTTCCACAACGATTAATTGCTTCCAAATCTTACTCTATTGCACATGCACAAGCTCAGTTATATTCAAGGTCCTGTTGAAAATATAAATTCTGTGCTAGTCTGCAGCTTTAGTGCTTCAACACTGTTACTTTATGTTGCTGTCCACTGACGTCCCTCATTTCCCTAATAGATCATGCCCATAAATCATTTATTACCCATCCTAGAATTCATCTCAGTAATTTAACTGTTTATATTTCTGTTTTCATATAAAATGCTAGACTTTGTAACTGTCCTGTGTAGCAACCACCTTTTCCAGCAGCTAAACAATCTCTGCCGGAGACATAACAGACATTCCTATGCCCTTGCCATGCCTTAGCTTCTTTCCTCAGCAAGTTATTATTGGTAATTAATGTTTTACGTATTTGAACTACCAAATATGTTGACATCTATTGCTATCAACAGCCACATAAACTTGTCAAGGATCTTATTGACATTTTACAGCCATGCATTTGGTATTATCTTTATTGATCTCAAATCCATTTTCTTTGTCGCTTCCTCCAATGTTCCAAACATGCTGTCTGCTCTCTGACAAGAACAGCACAACCAAAAAGTTGCTACAGACTATTTAACTTACTCATCCTGACGCTTTCACAATCTCTGCTCATTCTTTCTTCCAGTGGGATGGAAAGAGTAGCTGAGATGACGTGTGTAAATCCTGCCCCGAGCTCTGCCTTTTCAGCATTAAACAGCAAACTAATAATTTTACTGGAACTCTAAATTGTTTTACAACCAAGAGATCATCTTGAGGAACAGATATATGTTTTCTTCAGAAGTCTATAAAATAATGTATATTTGACTGATCATATTTACACATTCCATTAAGCAGTTGAGAAATGAAAAATTCTCTGAAAAAAATGAAATGTTTCTTTTTCCTAAACTCATACCAATACTTTAGTCCCAAGCCCTTTATCCAAAGGATAAGCATGTAAAAGGCAAGACTGAATGAACCAAAAATGGGATTTTATAGGACAACATGAGAAGGCACCACCATGATGCCCGACATGACTGTAAGGAACCATCTCAGTGTGTACTTTGAACTCATACTATTTAAATATCATGAAGATGAGAATGAGGGCATGCATTGTGCAGTGTATAACATGCACTGAAACATCACCATTGGTACTACGACCACAATTAGTCAAGAGAAGGCCTATTTAGTTAAATTTCCCATCACTGAAAGCTTCAGTATGATTTCCCCAAATAAGCTCTGTAATAACTGGCAGGGTATCCTGAAGCCTTTACAGTACACAGAGGCGTTACTGCTCTGCTGGAACAAACAGCAATTTTGCTCCTCCAGTGGGTCCAAGCTGTATTTTTTAGTGAAAACAAGGATTTCACTCCTCCACACAGGTATTTCAAAGACAACCAGCATTCGGTTCAGATGCTGGCAACACAAACCTGTGTGGGGAGGGAGGAGGGAGAGGTTCAGGAGCCTCATCTGGGTGCCAGGACAACTCTGACAGTCGGTTTCTTTCTATTGATCACAGTTTCAGTGGTGGCTTCTGAAAGGAGTTGTTAAAACGGGTAATGACTGCACACTAAAGGATTACCTCTAAAGACCAAGAGAATCAATAGAAAAATCTTTCTGCTAAAAGTTGCATTGATAACTTCAGACCCTAACCACACAGCGGCATTGTTCTCTGTCTCAGCGCCCAACGTACTTCTTTTTAATCGCCCAGTGAATTAAAAGTTTTGAAACTGCTTAATTACTGGATTTATACTTCATGAAAGGATCAGCTGTAATTATAGGTTGTTTGGGGAAGGGGCTTTCTCCTTTAATTCTAATTGCAAATAATTGACTATAAAACATTTCTGAGCATTATATTTAGTACAAAGATTTATCCTTTGAAGTCAGTATTTGGTTTATACCTCTCTGGAAAGGGGATGCACAAGAAAATGTATTTTGCTTCTGGTAATATTAACTTCTTATGGTAGCCGTTGCAGCAGTCGATCAAAGAGCTAGACCTTTCTGTGCAAAATAGTGTATTAAAACAGAATGGCTAGTTCCTGCTCAGAGAGAGCACGACGCATTTACAGGGTGATGGTAATTCAGTAATAGAAGTCAAGCAAAGAAATAAACAAAGAGGAAGTGATAAGTACTGAAGCAATCCTGACCAGTTCACAAAGTATCATTTTCCATACCCTCATTTCCTAGTCTCCTTACCCTGTTTTCAAATGATCTGTCGCCACCAAGGATTACTTTAGGAAGGGATGTGGAAGAAGGCAGTACACATCACTGGATTTCAGTTCCCAGGGGGTAACACACTTAAGCTGGTCTCTTGGAAGAACGAAACTTTCTACCATCATTATATTACCTACTTATACAGGAAGAAGAGTTTCCTAGGTAAGAACTTCACGCTCGCACACACATCTCAAAGGACAGCAGTACTTGAAACAAGCCATTGAAGGTTTGGAAAACACCAAGGCAGTTTGGAAACCTTGACACAAAGTACAGAAACCAGATGGTGTGAAAGTAAGTCTGATCAGGTAATCCCTTTGAAATTTTGACTGAGAAAGGCATAAGGAGGCTGCACACAGAGGTAAATTATGTGTTTATTTATGAAAGGAAGAGGCCAACTAAAAGCAACGCATACTGAAAGGAACATCTTTGCCTATTCTGTCTCAGAAAAAAATAAAAAGTAAGGTGCTTTTGTTCTGGGAGAGAATTTATGTATCTTCATTTTCTACCGTTAAAGCATAAGGCTTTTAAAGGCATTTGATCATTCTGTTCAGTAAAACAGTAAAATTATTCAAGATGACTAGAAAGATTTGGGCCTTGGCTTACAAATTTTTATTATTTTCTCTGTGGCCTTCAGGATCTGATTCATCTGTCTAAATGTCTGGATCTAAACTAGTCACCTTAGGCTCCCTTGAGAGATAAGAAAGAGAAATCAGCACGTGCAAGGTGTGATTCATCTCATCCCCAGGTAGACAGCTACAGCTGCTCAGAGGAAGCACACGTGGACACGTCTCCCTCGGCTGCCCATGAGCAGGGGCTGGGCTGACCACGTCTGCCTGACACAGAAACCCTGCAGGTGAGGGGTGCCCACTGCAGGCACTCTCGGGGGTCAGACATTCTCTGGCTTTATGTCTGTTTTAAGAAGAAGGAGAATATATGAACAAAGACAGCCTTAAAAGAAAGAAAAAGGCTTGTTAATTTACTTCTGAAAAAAAAAAAAATCAGTTACCTTTCTCTTTACTCTCCTATTTGTTTGCAGCCCTTGAAATCTCTGGAAAATCAAGTCTTACCCCAACTACTAAATAACAAATCCTTCCTGTTCTTGGTTGTTGAAATTTCAGTAGACGGTCATCATCCTTCTAGTTTACTAGGTCTTCAATAAAAAAGGAAGTCAGGGTTTTCTGGATCTGATTCCCTCCTATAGCCTAGATTAATGAATCCTAGATTAAGCTTGACAGAACTAATATTAGTTCAATTGTTCTTGGAATATCTCATCTGTAAAATGAGAGGAGAAATCAATTCAACAGAATACCTAGGGGAAGAGAACAGGAGAAAATGACATTTTTTGTACAAGAAGGTTTTTCCATGATGAGGAAACAAGAAAAAATACGAAGACGGGGTTGTTTTGACAATCTGGTTTTGCCCGTAGGAATGCCCATTTCAGGAAGCCTGACAGTTATGATAAAAGCAAGCAGCTATAGGAAAGTAGCAGGGGGAAAAAAAAAGAAAAAATATACATAGCAGAGAGAAAAGAAGGCCAGTGAGAAATAATAATAATTAGAAAAATGTCACATTAAACTCTGAGAGCAGCATCAGCAGCTGCCTACACCTGGAGGGGGAATGCAGGCAGACAATCGGCAGGGCAGCGTGCCGCGTCTTGTGCGCATTCCTGCGGCCGAGGCAAGTCTGTGCAGCCCCAGGAAAATTCCACCTCCTGTCGTCCTGCCCCGCGCTTCCAGCTTGGCCGCTTTGAAAAAAAGAAGTAAAATACTCAAATGCTGCTAAGATGGCCCCAGTTCCGCATTTCGTGCTTAGCTTGGTCTCCTTACGAGTCCTTGAGTAGCAGCGCAGCATCGCCTGGTGTTCCATAAAGGCAGAGGCTGCGGAGGAGCATGCCGGAGCCAGTCCAGGACAGCACGGTGGATCAGTGTTCTGATCCCGAGCAACCTCAGCCTCCACTGGTGGTCACACTGATTTGTGATATCCATTGGTAGGAGAAAAAACAACGTGCACATGAAACGGCTCACTCAGCCTAAGTTTCACCTCTATGCATGGATAACAGGGCAGAGGAGACAACGCAGCATGTTGTAAATGATCAGGGAACACAAGCATTAAAACTCAGAATGAGCCTTGATTTCTTACTCCCTGCTTTGCAGCCCCCTCTGCCTCTCTGCTGTGAGAAACTTTGCTTGGTCCTTGGCCAGCTACTGACCTCGGTGTGGGCTTCACCTCAAAAAAATAAGAAGCACTTCGCTGTTCTGATGCTTACTGTTGTGTGTCTGTTCCCAGGAATACAGCACATTCACCCTCCTGTGCATTGGCTATACCACAAGGGGCCCAAGCACACACACAGGCAAATCTGATTAGCTCAGGACTCTGCTAGCTGCAGCTCAGTGGGGCCACAGCACCGACCAGGCACGCCGTCTGCTTGGAACTGCTGCAGCCCACAGATTTCTGGAAGGCATCTTCCAGGAAGGACCCGGTGCAGCGTTAACCAGGAGAATTTGTCTTCATGTATTCCATTGTGATCCCGAGCTTGTACTAAAAAAAAGCCGGAAAGAGTAGATAGATGGAAACAGAAAGCAAAGCATGTAAGGGCTCAGCTCAGCAGATCTGTCTTTGTGCTACCTCCTTCCAATTCTCATATGCTGCCTGCTGAGCTGACAAGAGGTGTATTGGAGCTAGATTTTTTTTCTTTTGCCTCCTGTTGTCTTCACAGAATTTTAGACTATGCTGCCAGATGCTCACTCATGCCAGAGCAGGATGAGTAATAGTGTCTTCATTCCTAAATGAGCCCCTCTGATTCATGATGTGTGCTAGCCATTTTCTCCAAATGCCGGGGGAATCAAAGTTTCTCATGGGCCCCCTGTAGAAAGATTAACATGTTAGCAAAAGCCTGATTGGGAATGTGGGTAAATAATGCCGGTTTGTGTGTTTGTTCTTTGCCTGCAGTTCTTCCTCTCTAAGCAAAGCCCATCAGCATTTCCATGGATATTACATCCATTATCATAATGAGGATGAGGTAAATCTTGCTCACCATCTTCTTGCTATTTCTGCCCTGACTGTGCTTCTGTAATCTGCACCAGATTGCATCTTCAGCAGAGCCGTACTAGCTGCAGTCATGAGATCATGCCCAAGGAAGTCTGAAGTTCATATGCATTGCTTTATATTTTTTTCCAAAGAAAACATCCAGAGGAAACTCATAAAATGTCTGCTCTTTCTTATGTTGCTTCAAAACTAAAAGACTTGTAAATCATCACTAAGTGGGATGCTATAAGCTTTTCTCCCTCTATTATGTATTATGGGGAAATTAATAAGTAATGGGATTTGCAAGATGGAACGCAAGGAAACCCATAGGGTAGGTGTTAGAGAGGCATAATTTAAAAAGTCAATGAAAGGTTCTTTTAAATCACAGTTAAATTATGCTGATATTCACCAAAGTCCTGTGTTAAAACGCTTTTTTCATAAAATATTGAAAGTCCTTTCTGCAGTGACAAATTGCGGTTCCCACAATCCAAGAGGATTGAAGGAGCAGGCAAGGAGCCTTTTTTTGGTTGCGATGCACCTGCAAAGCACCACCTCATCGTGCCCGAAAGCTCCTTTCGAGCACGCGGATCCTCAGAAGAGGTTCAGAGAACGAGCACGGGTTCAAGCTTCCCAGGGTATGTCCTGTTCCTCCCACCTCTTGCTCCTGACAAATGTGGTCACAGCATTAATTCGAATATTCAGACAACTTCCCTTTAGGCTTTCCTAAAGCCGGGCCATTTCCATTCCCTCAGTTCCTGCCCTTGCTCTGCATTTTCCAGGGCAAGACAAGCTTTCAGAGCACTCTCCAGCGCTCCGCAGAGGTCTGTGGGGTCATGAACCTCACTCCTCATGCCCAGCTTTCCCCGGTTCTGCTCCGCTCACAGCACGCATCTCTTGGGCTAACAGCCCTCCTGTGACTTCTCGCTGTCTTCCATCCTCCCTCTCAGACCACCACAGACCAAACCTGTCTCCGTGCACCCCGTACACTGCTCACAGCCGCGGGTGATGGCTTATCTCAGCACAGCGCCGGCTGGGCACGGAGCTCGTCGGCACACGCAAGGTGTAAATGACCCCCACGGCACGTCCCCTTCGGTCTGCCCAGCTCCTGCAGCAACCTCGGCCCCGCAGCCCGGCATCATGTCTGCAAAGCAACTTATCCGTGTGAATCAAGCGCTAGGCCAGAAATGGGAGTTGCTGTAAGCTCACCTTTAACTGCATTGCTGCTCTGTGCTGCTTGAGATAAATCCATTGATTTTTACAAGTTGTGCCATGCCATCAGCACAAATTGGTACATAAGCTTTCTTCTTTCCTCACAGCAATGAAATTCCTTTCACTGAAACTTCAGAAGTTTTGTGCTTGGAAAACCGTTTTATCAATTTGGTAGATAAGGCAATGGAAGCGAAGGGAATTTAAGAGGGTCGGGATAGCAGTATTGAACGCCAGCTTTTTGATCGGAGGAAATGGATGCAATATCTGGCTCTAATGACAAATATATGAGAGGAAAACTATGTCAGCTGAATGAGTGTTTCAACAGAGAAAATACAAATGCACCTTCTTATCACCCATGGGCTCAGAACCCCATTGGGCCTGGTTTTCTTCTCATTTACATCAGGATATTGCTCCTACAGTAGGGTCTGCAGATTGCATAGATTATGTTGAATTCAGTGAAATAATGCCAGTTTGCACCCTCTAAGAATTTGCCCTGCTGATATGAAAGGTAATTTGCCACCAGTGTGAGCAAGGACAGACTGAAAACCCCTCTTACATTAAATCACATAATATCTTCTATCTGCTAAATGAAGTCTTGTAGAAAATGGTTCAGCAGTGAAACTCTACCTTAGATCACATCATTTTAATGCTCTTTTTTTTTCTCCTGTTAAAGCTTGTAAAAAGCAATCTCTGTCTTGTGAAGAATTGTTTTGCATTTTGGAACCTTAGGGAATTAGATGGGGCTAAGTAATTATGAGGAAACTTCCATGAGTTGAATAGAAATGGACTAAATGGGCAGAAAGCTATACAATGCATTAAGATAAGGAAGGTAAAATTCAGGAAATGACTAAAAAAGATAGTTTAACCTTTCTGCCTGTTTTGAATTGATTTGAATATATATTTTAAAGGCTGTTTAAAACTGTCTGATCAAAAGTGCCAAGACACCTTTGTATATCTGGACTGACTTTGACCCAAAGGGGAAGAAATCTGCCTCAGCTCAGACCTTTTCAAATACGTATAGATATATTTTCTATTTTGACCTTAATTTGAATTTCATATTCATCTCTAACAAAATTCCAACATCTCCATTGTTGGCCAAATCTACTGAAAAACTCATGGGAATGAGAGGATGGGAATTAATATTTAGATAAGAACTAAAATTTGGAAAGAAATTTTGGCTTCAAGTGCAGGGATGAGTAGAAGCAACGTATTTATGAAA
This sequence comes from Anser brachyrhynchus, assembly GCF_964034855.1. Classification (NCBI taxonomy): domain Eukaryota; kingdom Metazoa; phylum Chordata; class Aves; order Anseriformes; family Anatidae; genus Anser; species Anser brachyrhynchus. Next base: position 1,545,926 of record NC_137720.1, on the reverse strand, counting down.
TAAGTGAAAATGAGAGTTACACACACAGATCCATCAGAAGTCAAACCTGGCAGGGTATGAGCTCACATAACAGAAATCATTCAGAGGAAATTCAGGGCCGGATTTAGCACTGCCCCAAAGGATTGAGCGAGTGCTGTTGGAGTAAATAAGAGACTGCCAAGAAAATGAGGAAAAACCATTTCTGGAAATGCAGCAGAGTGACATTCAGCGAATAGAAGCAGCCTTAAGAAGTCTTCCGAGCAGTCTCCAGAAGCCATATTCCCTGCCCTCAGCTCTGCAGTTAAACCAGGAAAGCAAGGCTGCTTTCTGTCCCGACGTGCCCGTGTGTCGCTCTGACTCACACCGCGACTCCTGCACCTACCGCGAGCAGCTCGCTGGGAACGGGCTCAGACCTGCGTGCGATGGTAACGCCGAAAAGGGCACGGTGTGGAAGTTCCTATGGTGAAAACAACAGATGACTGTGTGCCGTCTAAGTCCTACACATGGGGTAGTGCAGCAAGTTTGCAGGGGTTAATAATTACGAAGTTACAAAAGTAGAGCCCCACCAGTGACTTCGGATACCCCTACCTCCTGCAAGCTCTGGGAGATGAGAGAAACCGCACTAAAATTTTATGAACACAACTATTTGAAAAGTCATCACCTATAGATATAAAGAGAGTTGCCTGCAGCAGTTCACACAAGCATTTATTACTACTTGTCGCATCTTTTTTAATAAAAAAGAAAGGTTTTTTACTTCCATTTGAGGAGAGAGAGAAGCCGTGCCTTCAGGCAAGCCGCGCAGAGGAGTGTCCAGCCCCACATCAAAATGCTGCAGTGACTTTTACTGTCACACCGCAGCTCCTCGGAGGTCCTGTACGGTCAGGGGCTGCCAGGGACCTCACCGCGAGGTTACACCATCGCCAAGGCAGACCCCAGTGCGGGCAGTGGGTGAATGTGAAGCAGGAGGCGAGGGGGCCCGGACCCCGCAGGCTCAGCACGCAGCTGGGCGCACGCACCGCAGCCGAAATGCCGCCGTCTTTTACAGAGCCCTGTGCTGGTGGCGTATCATCACAACTGCTCCCCGTATTGAAGAGAGGGGATCACCTGCACAAGCTCCTCCCCGGCTGCAGCCCTGCCTGCTGGCAGAATCGGGTCGGTGTTGCAATTCTTTATGTAACTGCACAACGGGACGTCGAGGTGGTCTGGGGAGAGGTTCCCGGCCAGAACCAGAAATCACTGTGAGAGAAATAAAGCGAAGCTGCTGTATGGTTTTGAATGGATAAGGAACATGGAAGAAAGGGATAATTTTTTAAAAACATGCTATTTTTCCACTTTGCATTGTCCCAGATGATTCACTGAGCTGTGTGGTGCAGCCAGCTACAGCCTTAGGTGAGGACCAGTGACCCCGAGCAGGTTGGGGTACCGCCCGAAGGCAGAGACACCCAAGCTGCCTGCCCCGGCCCAGCACCTCGCTGCCTTTTCAGCCTCCCCCACTTTAGGGTTCTGAAGATGCAGCTGAAATAAAGTTCTTTTACTGGAGGGCACAAGAAAGCTCACAAGGATTTAATTTTAAGGCAAGTTATTTGTAAAGAGAGATCATCTGTTACTGAGGGTGAAATGCCAGGGGCAGAGCATAAAATGGCAGCAGAGATTTTAATTCTTTAAGTTCCACAGTTTCATTTCTTTCTGCATTGAATATTTATGAAGGAATGTGGCGTTAGCAGCTGCATCTCCGTACTTTCTTCTTAGTATTGCTGTATCATTTCCAAATAATTCCCCCCATATTAAAAATGTAACCTGGAAAAAAAAATGACCCGAACTTCCCCCCAAAAAAATCTCGGCATATCTAACGCTTCCTCTCGCTCTCCACTTGGGCCAGCAGGCATCGTACTCGCAAGACTCAGATAAAGAAACTACACTGATTTTAAGCAAGCGAACTCTGGTGTGGATTTAAAACTAAGCAGGGATTTCCGAGCTCCGGGAACAGCAGCGCTGACGCAGCAGAGCCCAGCGGGGAGCTGAGCCCGGTGCTGGCAGCGGGAGCTGCTGCTCGGACCCAGCCTGCCCTGCGCCCCCCTGGGTACCTGCAGCCCACAACGGGCACACAGGCACGGGGACACGTTAACAAGGTCCTTGGGGGTGAAATAATTCCTTGATTAGATAAAAATGAACCATTTTTTGCTGTAATTAACCTGAGCACATGTACCGTAAGTACAGAGAAATGCAGAAGGGAGGTGATGCTTACTGTGTGCCTCCCTTCGTGTGATCACTTACACAAGCACACGGCGTGACCTTACAGGTTGTTATTTTTGCACTTACTGAGACACACACCAATATTAATTTTAGAGAATTTTGAAAGGTATTAGAGCGTTAATTCTCTTACTTTCTAAAAATAACTGTCTTTCCAAAAGAAACAGACATCCCCTGCCTCAGACCTCTCTACAATTTGAGATAAAACTTTTGTCTTGCAGAGCTATGTTCCCATTCCCGCATCAAACGCCAGTGTTTACCACTTGATTTTTACAGTCCAACAGAGAACAAATTTACTTGGCGACAGCATGACAAGTGAGGCTGAAATTTAGGAGCTTTACGACACATTTTTACTGGGTGATTCCACTTTTATCACACTGGCATTTTCCTAAGATGCTGCTACAATTACCCATTGTTCTTTCCTCGGTTTTCACTGGGACAAATCCCAGTGAATTAGCAACTTTATATTACCCTTGTCACCCTCAGAGACATGCCGCATACCTCCGAGACGTAAATTTACAGCGCCATCAGCAGCGTCTCAAAAATATATAAAGGCCTTCTGCTTATCTCCATCGGGAGTGACTCGCAGCCACGGGAGCATACAAACAAGAGGAGCTGCAGAGAGGCTGGCCCGGCCTCGTGAAGCACATCTTGCCATCCTCACCGTGCGTCCGCCTCCACGGCTCGTGCCCCTGCCCTCTCCGGCACGCAGCGATCTCGCCCAGCCGAGGAGCAGGCTCCTCGGGAACAGAATCGGGCCCCGTGTTCGTGTAATCGCGGCACGAGGTGTAACATTGAAGGCTAATCCTGCTCTCATTTTGAGGCGCACACACACACGTGGCGTGGCTGTAGGGAATCTTCCCATTTCAAGGGAGTGCTGTGTGGCTGTTTTTAACTGAGTTTTCTAACGCCCGAGACAAGTATCCGTGCAATGATCACTGAGGGGGCCGGGGCATTTTCCAGTCCCCACGCAGCACTTGCCAGCAGCTCCTCCGGGTGGTATTAGGCTTGGATTGGCTTTGGATCCTGCACATTTCAGCCCCAGTGACAGGTGTCAACTTGATTAGAGGGGCTGTATGTGCCCGTGTGCTTAAAGGGGGGTAGAATTAAAACTGTAAAAAAAAACCATCGGCCGGGAGAAAGGCTTTTATTAGGGTTAGCTATTCTCTTATGTGTGCGCGCACCTGATCCGGGGGTAGGAGGAGCTGGCTGTTGTTTTAAGTCTCTCTTTTCTTTTGTGCTGTGTCTGGGCAGGACCCATATGTCTGGAATGCACCTTAAAACAGCCTTATCTCCAGAACTGATCATTACATGGCAGGTGGTGGAGCCTACCTTATTTTCTCATTTCTCTTCTTTTTCTTCTCCTCCCTCTAACTTCCCCCTCCACCCCAGGGTAGGAATTTCTGAACCTCAACCAGTAAACGTCTCATGGCTCACGCACCTGGAATCCAATCCTCTCCATCACCGCTCAGCCACAGAAGAAGAAAAACAGTGGGAGGAAGCACATGAAAAGCCACGACAGAAAGAGCACAGCCTATTCCAAAAGACGAATGCCCACAGTACTTTAAACTTTCACAGAAATTTAAAAATGCATGTTAACTTGTCTTCCTATTTACTTGTCCAAGTCCATTTAAAAAAAAAAAAGTTTCACCTTCTAAAAATGAGCAGAGGCCTCAGTGCGACCGCAGCAGTGGTGGCACCGGCTGAGATGATCCGGCAGCGACCCGCAGCCAGTGCTCAGACGAGCATTTACTCCTCAGCTCCTCCACCAAGCGTTCTTCAGAGAGAGCTGCTCAGCATCTCGGGGGCATCGCTCCTGGTGGCAGCGCGTTCTGCCTACACCCCGTGCCAACCAAGTCCACCAGGCCTACAGAGGATGACGCGGGTTTTACCTGGACAAGAGAACAGGTGAAGTGACCTTCCACTTGCCCACAGCGCCCCTGGGAAGCCGACACTATAATCCTTTCAAATAGGAACATATTTGGGTTCAGAGTTTGTAACTGCAGGGCCTGGGTTAGGATCATTTTACGCTCAGCTTCCCCATCCCAGTGCTGCAGCGTGGCTGTCCCCAGCCGTGGTTTTCAGTCAGGCTGCAGCACAGCTCGGTGCTCAGGTGTTCATCCACTAACACCCAAATTCGTGTTACAGTGCCTGGACGAACGAGGAGGGAGTGCTGCAAAGCCTCAGCCACAGTCTGAATATTAAGAACTTTCCTGCTACAAGACCTAGGCGCAGCGTGGGCATTTGAATGGGATATCCCCCGGTATGACAGCTCAATGTTAACTGTACCTTACCTTCCCTTAATTAACCACCCAAGTGATGCCATGATTAGTCATAAGCCACTGCCAAATTTGCCATAGGGGGCTGATAAAGCAAAAGAAAACCTGCTGAAATCAGTCAGTTATTTTGGGTTATTTTCTCTTTTAAACTTTGCTTGCTGCACACTTGGATTTGGAGAGAGCTGAGCCCTCTGTAAGGCCAGTCCATGGCCCCAGGAGGGCCGGAGCCGGCCCCAGCTCCGCGCAGCAGCAGCGCCTGCCTTGAACTCCGCAGCTCCCGGCGTGGATTTGGGCAGAGGGTAGCGCGGTGCTGTTGTAACTTGTGCCACAGGAATGAACCGGCACAGAAAAGCCCGAGGATTAGAGGTATGCAAAACGGCTGCAACTGTATCGCCTTTCCTCTGCCATCCCGGAAAACATAGCCCACAGTTATGCTTTCTGGGCTGGAAAACCCCGCAAACCACAGCACACGAGTAGCAGCGGGAGCTGGAGGTTCGGGCTTAATTAAAAGAAATTTTATCACTCGCAGAGTGCTCTGGGCTCGAGGAGCAGGGGCACACACAGCCCACACCTGGAGCAGTTCGAGCACCCCCAGCCAAAGCCCCGGGGAGCGTGGCTCGACCGTCAGGCTGCCTGCTCGCAGCTGGAGCATCGCAGACTGCAAACGGGATGGGACTGCACCGAAGGAAGGAGGGCAACGATGCTCTCAGTCCTTGCGTCTACTTTGTGCAGCAGAATGGCATCAGCCTTCGTATTCTCAGTAAGGTTTAAAGCAAATCATGTTTAACCTATGGGGATAAGAAATTAAAAATCTGCGCAAATCCTCCCACTGTGTCCCTCTTGTCTCATTGCCTCTGAAGAGCTGGAAGAAGACAGGCCAGGGTGATGGGAGCAAACACCCAAACCCAGTTAAAACTCAACAGTGTTAGGGTCTGGGACTGCGTTACCTTCATCATCTCACTTTCCACACAGGAAAGAGGAAAGAGAAGCAGGTTCTGGAGTGACCTACACCCAGACAGCACCTGGCAGTGCCAGCATTTGTCCTCGTTGGCCTGAAGAAGTGAATAAAGCCATCCCCTGTGCACGTGGGAGGACAATCCCTGCCAGGGGATGGCTGTCCCCAGGTGCGCTGCTCAGAAACCAAGAGCACGGCTTTGGGAAGGAAAGCTCAGGAGAAACATGTGTGCCCAAGCCCACCTATTTTTTATTTATATTGCATTTTGTGATCTTCTAAAGCTAGAGTCCACTCTGGCCACATTTCCTGCTATTCTGCACGTATTTCCCATCAATTCAGTTTAACCCATGCGGGGTAGGGTCACTGTTGGGCGCCCCACGATGTCCCTGCCTGATACAGCCCGGGGGGCTCCGTGAAAACCTGCCCCAGATCCGTGGGTGCCCCACTGGAAATCCAGAGCACCCATCCCACGACACAGAACAGAAGCACGCTGTTTCCAAAGCCTCCTGAACCCCTGGGGTTTCGCTGCCGTGCTTCTTCGCTTCTGAAAAAAGCCTGGCTCAAAGTTTCCTCGGCTCTGTGTTGGAAATAATCCCAGGAACAGATGAATCGATACAACAAGCTAAACATAGAGAGGAATTTCGTTTTGTTCAATTCTTTAACCTTGGAACAATTTAGAGGCAGGAAATCTGCATAAATTATTTGAATAAAATTAATACTCAGCAAATCCCTGGAATTTAACCTTTGTCTCTTTTTCTGGGGCTAGAGACAGTCTATTGAGTGTTGTGTGAAGGAGCAGAACGGGCAATCTTAGCTTAACCGAAGTTGTTTCCAGTACAGCCTTGATAATATAAAAAGGTTTCACAAATTTTAATATCACTGAACTGATTTTGTAATAAAACCATACAAAAACCCATAAACATTCCTGGAAAATATTTTAAAAACATATTTAATGACTTTTAAAAAAATCAATCAAAAATAGCTTTTCCAAATGTTCATGAAATCACAACAAAGCATTTTGCTCAAAGGAAGTGCTTCATTCCACCCAAAAATAATTCCATTTTTGAACATTTTAGAGTCACTTCATACAGCTAGGAGTTCCTATTTCTCCTCAAACAGCTAATGACAGAGGAAATCTTATGTCCACCGCCCTACACTGGGCTCATTTTCAGCTGTGGTTACACAGCATCTCTGAGCCCCAGCAATGAGGGAAGATGCTCATTTTGACATAAATACGAGACACAATCCAAATTTTCTCCCACTGCAGTTTAGTAGATGAAACAGAAGTGAATTATATTTCCAGCTATGAAAACTGGCTGAGCTGCAGCCATGGACATGTCAGCGATGCTGCAAGCGCTGCTGACCTTGCCTGGATGATCGCTCCGGCTGGGTTTGTAATGTTCCCCTTATCTCACAGTTCTTTCCACCAGAGGCTCTTAAAATGTTTCTTATGGTATTTATACCACAGTGCCTTTACCCACCAGCAAACCCAGGAGCTGCCTAGGACCACGTAACCACACCTCCCGACGGGTCGGAGCAGCGAACGAAGGAACTGGAATTTCCCAGACTGACTGCAGAGGCAGCTTGCGATTATCCACAGCGGGATGCAGCTCGGTCTCTGCTTTTGGAAATGGAATTTCCCGAACACCCCCAGTGTTCCCGGAGAGCACAGCGGTTCCCGAAGAACACGTTAATGAACGGGCCGCACGCTGGGATCTGGATTTCAGGGCACCGCTTGGTTCGGCGACCAAGGGCCTGGGGCTAGCAAAGACATTAAAACAAACCCCACAGGTTTCTTCATGCTGCTGGTATACTTCCAGTCTGAGACACCCCCCCCCCCCCCCAAGCTGCATCCCACGGACGAGGATAAAGCACCTTGGGTACTGCAAAGCACTGCAACGAGTGGGGAAATATCAGCTGTAGTGCAACAGCTAAATGGGGACACTGTCCTACCCAAGGGCTCAGCTCCGCTCGTGCTTCAGGGTTAGCACTTGTACTGCAGCTGAAAGAATTCTAAACAAGGTAAAAATAAAAGTAAAAACTAGATATGGACTTCATCTAGCCAGCAGCTGCGTGTGCCTGTGCGTGTATTTCTGCACACACAGCCAGTGGCCACAGAAGCGTTTCCTTCCCTCCCGCACCGTACTGTACCTTGTCCTTATTTCCTTTATGAGCACTGACCCTAAAGGCATCAGTTGTTTATGGCAGGGTTGAACCTCAGCTCTCAGAACGCCATTAACTGTGCTGAAACTTGTGGACCTGGCCTGTAGGTTCCCAAACCTGTACCTCTCTTCTTTCCCATATTACACATTCAGGAATAAAATCTGTTCCTCACATCTAAGTGCACAACAGCCACGCACCCACTTGCACTGGACATCCATTTCAACCCACCAGTGGTAACAAAACTGTGTTCGTGTTGCATGTACAGAGTCTTCAGGGACTCTTACTTAGCTTCATTGTTACAGCTAAAATGCAGAAGGGAAATTCAAATCAGGGAAATGCAATAATCTCCGAGCCTGCTGTTCATCAGCGCATCACCCGTTAAAGAGCGGAGTCCTTTATTAAAAAGGACACGTCTTATTAAAAAGATATGAAACAAAAGTGATTTTTAATTTTATTGGGGAGACAGAGTCATTGCTAGAGACAGCCTGTGGCTACGTGCGATGATCAAGTCAAGAGGGAGGGCAGCGAAGCACTAACACAAATATGAAGCTAATAACTTTTTTACTCTTAGGGAAAGTGCCGTTCAATTTCTGATGCTCCAGGCATGTGCAGCTTGAGTGGAAATTTAGAGAAATTACATCCACCTGCTTCCATTTCTTACATCCAGGGCCAGATCTTCAGCCAGCGTAAATCAGTTTATCTCCATGCAGCCAGGCAGATTTATGCCAGCTGAAGATGTAGCCCCTGGTCCTGCACTCTTCCAAATAAGAAGCTTTAAAATACAAATGAGCTTGAACCCCTTAAAACATACTCTCCACTCCCAGAACTCAGAAGGAAAAACAGACCTCCTGGACTACCTCGTATCATCCCACAAGTTGTGCTGTATCTCGGGTAATGGATGATACCCATCAGGGTTATTTTTTTTTAATATATATATATATAAAAACCTGAAAATACTGGTTAGATTTTAAGTATTGATTTTTATTCCTTCACTAATGCCTATTGGACCAATGTTTTATTTATATGCTTGGATATGTACAAGGGACGAAAAGGGATTCTTTCCCTCAGGTCTGTGTGCTCTCCAGACAGACATCAGTGCCTGCTCGTAGTGTTAGGGACCTGCCCAGCTGCCCACGGCCTCCTCGGACACAGGCACATACTCTGTGGTTTTGTAACCTGCAGTCTGTACGGCTACAGACCTGCAACAGGAATAAATGAGCAGCAGAGGTGCAAATATTGGTGTCTCTTATTCCCTTACCAGACTTAGAACAGACACAGAGCAAAGGTGAGGCCGTAGCACTGCTCCTCCACAGCTCACATCACACGCTTCAGTGAGTCACCAGGCAGCAAATGTGGGCAGCCACAGGCAGAGACCGTCCCCTAAGGACATCTGGTGTCACCTACACGTCACCTACACCCCTTCCTGCGGCGGAAGGGAGACCTGAGTGTAAGGCCAGCATGCGCTGAGCTCTGCTGTGCCTCTCAAACTACTCACTTGAGCCCAGGCAGCTGCTCGCAAACCTTACTCCATCACCTGGTGCATGCAGGAGACGCTGCCATCCCACACGAGCCTGGTGCAGAGCTCCTCGGTGAGCTGTGAAAGCACCAGCTCGCTGCACGCTGGCAGGCAGGTACAGCACGACACGGAGAATGAAAAGACAGTGAAAAACACAAACGTGGGATCTGATGGGCCGAATTCATTGTAGCTTTGCAGCAGGAGTGAATGCCAGCTTCTCAAATCCAGTGGCTTTGCGAGGTTTTGCAAGTACAGACAAAGAACAGCTTGCATGTGATTGAGAAACTGCATAGACCTGCAGGACAGCGACTGATGTCAGACTCCCCTGGCTGCCTGCTGCCTCTGCCGCAGTAATTCCAGAGCAATACATTGATGAAGCAAGTTGCTTCATGTCCGCTGCCTAGATAAAAAAGAAATTAATTCAACGTGGATGAGAGCTTAGCTGTGCCATTGGGTGTTGCTGGTGGTATTGAAGGACAGTTGCTGCAAAGTGTGAGCCGTGGACCAGCACTGCTTATATTTAGATTTGTCTGAAAAGGGCAAGTCGTGTGAAATCGGTGGCGGGAGCTCCGAAACTGTAATGAAGTCAAGGACCAGCCAAGGGCCACATTATGCCACCTTCAAACACACGTGTGCAGCAGAGCTCCTCACAGCCAGGGCAGGAGGGGGACAGCCCCACACGTGGGTCTGAGCCCCCGCCGAGAGCCTGGCAGCTCAGAGCAGGGGCCACGGCCCTGTTCCCCTCCTCCTGGACCCCCTCCAGTTTCAGCCGCAGATTTCCCTGGACAGAACACCCAGCCAGAGCCACGTTCAGCCACAGAAAGGCTCGGGCAGAGGCAGGGCATGAAAATACTGGCAGGGTTTCAGCCTTATCTTCTGCTTCCCTGTGCTGGTATAGAGCTGGAATAACTCCTTCACAGTGAACAGAGCCAACCTCAGCTAAAGGGGTTTGAATGGAGGGAGCACGGTTTTGGTATGAATTCTCTTGATTGCTTTCGAGCTCAGCCCCTGGCTCTGCTTTGCAGGAGCAAAGGAAGAATTCTGCACTTTTTTCAAAGGGATGGAGAGCAGTGGCTCTTGTTTTTTTCTGGGAACACCTACGATGTCTGCAAAATTCCCTTCTCTCCATTCTGAATCAAGATAAATCCCTTTGTCAAACAAACAAACAAAATTAACTGTGAAACAGCCTTCACCCTTTCATGAATGAAACAGATTCCCTAAAGTAGTGCCTGTGTTTATATTCAACATTGGTTTCTTGCTCATCCAAAAATGCCCTCTCGGAATATGAAAATACCAGATAACATCAGGAAAGGGAATCTAACATCTCATTCTAAATCATTAACAGAACATTGGCATACTGGGACCCTGCATAAAGCCCCTACAGACCAAGTTCTGCAAAAAGGCAGAATGTAAAACACAGGCTCACGCAACAGGGATTTTGCTGAGAGTTAGAAATCTTCAATTTTTAAAAAGGCAAAGGGATCCCAATCAAACCTGAGCTGCCTGTCTTCCTTTATCTCATTATAATTGTTGTCATCAAAAATCCAGAGCTAAGATGTCACCTTAGACAGCAGAGCATGGGAATATGCATTGCAACAGTAAATAATGCAAGAGGAGTAGATTAGTGCATAGCACCCTTTTTAAGTCTTTTGCTTGCGTGATGCTGGAAGGTAATAACAGCCCATCATTTGCAAGTAGAGTACCTTGCACTTCTTAATTTTTTTTTTCCCAAGGTGTGGTCAAAGTTACTTGGGTAGATACTGCTCAGTGAGTGAATATGCCCTCCAGTTATGCATCGCACAGTGGGAAAGGCAGAAGGCTCAGGGGAAAGCTCAGATGGGAGCCACGAGCCCTGCAGAGGCGGCCGCTGGCCCAGCAGCACTCAGCTGTTACCGCTAACACGCAGGGGCCGTCCGGGTCCTGGTTCAGCAAAGCACTGCAAGGTGCCTGCAGCTTAAAGCGCGTGCTTCAGACCTTGCCAGCCGCTTTTTATTGCTCCAGCTACCCCAGTGGGCAGAGCAGGGCAGTCCGTGCGGCGCGGGTGCAGGTCTGGGGTTCCGCAGACGCCGCTCACCGCCGTGACCCGTTCTTGTCAACGTGGGGGAGCGAGTTCCACCGGGGTGCAGCCGGCCCGCAACCTGCCACTCGTGGGGATGTCTCTAAATAACTGCCCTGGTAAAAACATCACGCTTCTAACCAAAATAAGTCAATTAGTAATATTAGCGTTGGCTGGGCCTCAGTCCCAGTGACCTCCAGCAAAGCTGAGGCATCTATTTTAGATATTTCTCTGAACCCTTTCATCTCCTGCTAAACTAAAGCCACACGTAGACGAATGCTCTTCTGTTCCCCCCAATCTACATGAAGATCAGAACATCAGCTATTATGCAGAACGATTAAAATCATCCATCCTGTATTTTAATGCACAGCTCTGAACAGAGGGATGCAATCGTTCCCACACGCCAGAGGCCAGGAGGAGGCTGGAGGGACCAGCTCTGACAGCCCTGACCTGAGCTCGGCCCTGGCTGCATCCCAGCTGCCCGGGACCGTGCTGCGGTCCCACAAGCAGCCTGCGGCAGTGCTTCACCTCTCCCGGTCATTTCCAGATGGGACACGACGCAGGGTTTGTAAGGGAAGTTTCACAGACTCTTAATAAGGTGACTTTGCCTTTGGAGATGTTGCCTGCGGACCTGCTAGAAATGGAAATGATTATTTTTCCCTTCAGCGCAGCATGCTTCAAATTTCAGACGGTGTTAAACAGCTGCCAGTCTCCATGTGTGTGTTCCTAAATGCTGCCAAGACTGGACTTGGTCAGAAGAATGAAGCCTGAAGTTAAAAATTATTGATTTAGACACCATATAAAAGAACCTGCACGTTAACATACCCCACTCCAATAAAGCTGGGATCCATACCTAATACATGCTATCTGGGGCAGTGTCTGGATTTTCCCAGCTTTTCAGAAGCCCACATGTAGGGCACACCAAAGCAGCACGCCTGCAATCAAACACTAAGCAACTTTGCCTGGATCTGAGGGGACTTTGGGGTGCACTGAAAGCTCACACGCACGGCTCCCTCGCTGCTGCACGGTTAGTCCAGAGAGCATCGCAGAACAAGTCAAGACAACCCAAAGCTGAATAATGCTGAAGAAAGGAACGTTCCCAAAGGCGTGTCCCTGGCTGGGGCTGGGATGGGGCTCGATAAGGCAGCGTGTACCTGCATGTCGGCCGAAGGGAAGGGCTCGGGTTACTCCCAAGCTGCGCTCTGAGCTGCAGACAAAAGGCCAAGAATGAGTTGACAAAGCGGCGCAGCTCGACGTGCTGGAACACATCGGGGCGCGCTTACAGGAAGGGCTGCCTGCCACCGACCTCCAGGAAACGAGCGCGTCCCACGGATGGAGATGGGCACAAGGGTCACGGAGACGCCGAGGGGAGAGCTCTGTGCCTGCTTGGAGGAGGGAGTGGGCTGGTGGGCTGGATCAGGACGGGGGTTGCAACGTGTCCCCAGCACGGTCACTTCTTCAAGGATGCTCTCTTAATTGCATCTGGCAAATGCCAGGGAGAGACTCTTCCCCTAGCACGCAGAGCCACAGGCAGATGCATAGTTAACGGCTGCAGAAGCCTGTAAAAAGTTGTTACCCGCTTCAGTCAGTAAAAATAGAAAGGAAAAAAAAAAAAAAAGAAAACAGAAAACACATTTCTTGGTGTTTTCAGCTTTGCTCAAGCCATAAAACCCAGTTTTGCCATGCTCTGACTTAACATTGCCAGTAAACGGAGTTAGAAAAAAGTATCAGAAAAGGCTCAAACGGTATGAAAAACCCTCCAGAAGCCAAGGATATTTATCCAAACTAAACTCGTATTTTTCACTACCCCATTTTAAAACTCAGCTTTGGTGGCACTTGTAGGATGCCATACAGATGGCAGTCAGAACAACTGCTGGTGTCGCTGCACTGCGAACACAAACGTCCTCATGAACAGCGACTGCATCGTCCCGGTGCAGCAATGCAAACGGTTTCCCAAGGAAGATATTTATGCCCAAATCCGTTATTTAGAAACTGGCACAAAAAAGGCAAAGCCACCAGCGAGGCTCTACGGCTGCTTGTGGCACCCTCTGCTTTCCTTCGAGAAAACTCTGACCTCTGGTGTGGCTGGAGGACACCCTCGGTCCCGCTGCAAGGGGAACCTCTGCCTGGCGCGGGGGCTGCCCAGGGCTGGCCGCGAGGGCTCTCCTGGCACGCTGCGCCCCAGCCACACAAGGGGAACAGGCCACCATGTACAGGGACTGCTTTGAGCCCAGGGTTGGATTCCTGGGATTCACACCCCTCCTTACAGCGACCAGCACTCCCAGCACGGTGGAAGAAGCACTCTCCAGGTGATGCACACCTACGCCGACTGCTTTATATAATCCTTATCGGTGTTGGCCAGCCCGTCCCACAAGCAGGGAGTCTCTGAGCACACAGCTTTCCTACATCTTCTCCGTTCTGGGAGGCCCGAGGTTTGCTGCAGGAAGAGGAGCTGCTGTTTCAAATGATAATGAAGAAACGCATCTGTTTGAAAGGAACGTGCTGGCACATGCTAAGGTAACGAAAGTGCCACTGCAGGAAATGAAACCTAACCTGCATGAAATCACAAATAGATTAATTGCAAGAACTGGGGGAAAACTCCATCTGTAAATAATGCCAGACCTGTCAGGAGCGTTCCCATCCGTACCCTAAATAGGGACATGGTAGAAGTCAGAGCCAGCTGCTCCTGAAACCCTAAGCTCAGCCTCGCACACTGCAGCACCCTGCGTACCAACGGGCTGCCGAGCTCCAGCATTAGCCCACCAGCTGCAAAGCTGCGCTCATTCCGCTTTGTTTGTTTAACTCTGGAATTCAATATTCTCTTCGTCTATTTGCACACTGATCAGAACTTCACACGAGTGGTCTGCTGGAGCCAGGTAAGGGGAAGGAAACTGAAATCCTACAGCTTTTAGGAAAAGCCTTCTAAAAGAGCAGGCAGTGTGCCTCAGTTAGGCGGAGCCACCAAGGAATCGATACTCTCCTGAGGGTGAGGGCCCTGGGAAATTTTTGGGCCTGGGTCTCCCATCATATTGGGCTTAAAGCAATACAATTTATTTGTCTTCCTCAGACATACTTGTGATTTACAGTTGGCGTAGCTACAGCTGTGTGCCCATAGTGTTTTCAAAGAGACGTGGCTTGTTGTTCGTCGCTTTCCTAGTTTAAAATAAAAAACAAAAATATTGTGCTTGCAGTCTGCAGCCTCCTTGGAAGCTGTCCTTCTGTCCCTGCCACCCACAAGAGTTATCAGATTCCTTAAAATGCCTGTTCTTGTGGAATACAAGTTTTTAGTGTTGCTCTAAACAACCGAACAGAGGGAGGAATATTACCTCTGTATTTTCCAGGTAATAGGTTTCTGAGTAATTTAGTTTTCCACCCTGTGCTATGCTTCTCTGTACATTTTTATAGTATAAATAACACAGATCTCTGTAGACATATATCTGTACCCGTGATTCAGTTATATCAGCTTCCTGATAGGTTCCCTCCTCAGTCCTGAATTTCTGCCATCAGTTATCTCATTTGGTTGGGAGCGTGCAGCAGGCAAGGCTCCAGCCTGGGAACACGCAAACAGGCTCCTAAAATGCAGCTGTGCACGGAGAGGTAGAAACCTCCTCAGAATGATGGCTACAACAAGGCCAGATGTTTCTTGCAGTGCATCGCTACGGCATTAAAATTTACAGAAAAGTTAGAAATTTCATCTTTGTGGCTTTAAAGTTCATTCCCTATGAGGGTCGATGCCAAGATTCTTCACTTTTCTCTTGCTTCCCCCTCCCCTCAGTTCACCAAGCTGGAAAGCACACTCCCGAGCAGCGCTTTGGTGGCTTTGGGCCTCATACATCAGCTTAAAAGGTTTATTTTTAAATTCTTGTTGCCTTAGCTTTGTCAGCAGGATGAAGCATTCTGCCTTCTTGCTATCAAAGGAAGCGTGCAGACCCAAGTGTGCACAGAGAGCTTTAATTCTGAAGCAACCTGTGAGCACAGGCCCTGTTTTGTCTGATAGTTCTGGAGCACACCAGCCTGGAACGTGGAACTTGGTATAAATATCTTTGTTCAGTATGGTTTGAGATGGACTTCGATGCTCAAATGCACTGAGACCAATGAGCCTGAGTTGGTCACCCCAGCCAAAACACTTTTAACACTGTTGGCCTGACTGATTATTAAAACGTGACTCATTAAAGTTGTCCCACGCACTGATTTGTTGCATCATGCATAGAGCTGTTTGGCTTTTAGGGTTACTCACAAGCACGGGCTGGGTAGCGATGTATTATTGCAGAACTGAAACCAATAAATGAAGAGAGAAATTGACAACCAAAGCCTGTATTTTATCCATCTTCCAATGCTGCTATTTTTAAATCCAGACCAAGCAAAATTTTAACAGCGCTTAGTTACGTTCTAAAGTGGAAATGCATGCATCACGATAAATTTCAGGTTTGGGCTCCTTTCAGACAAAGAAAATGCAAGTAACCTTCCAATAATTAAAGCAGGGTCATTCTTTCTTATCTTCAAACGCAGAGAAGAAAAGAAAGGTCTGCTACCTTCAGAGCCTTGGGACACTGTTTAACAATTATGGTATAATCAATCTTTAATTATTTTCTTTGAAGGTTATTTAAGCCCTTCCCTTATGACAGCCCCTTTGGGAAGCCTCGGCAAAGACAGGGCAGCAGCTGCTGAGTCTCCTCCTCCCCCCAGAGGTGCTCGCAGCAGCGTCAGGAGCCAGCACCACCGCGCTGCTTTGCTACAGACCTCGTACCACTGGTGCAGCCATGAGAGCACAGGAATAAGCAGACAGCAGCACATGGTCTAGCAGGAGAAGATATGTTGGCACAAAGGTGCCTCATTGTCTTCTGAAGCAGCTTCGTGTCCATACTACCTCCCTTCATCAATGCAACTACATCCTGTGACAATGTAAAGCCATTTACACTGGCATTTTCATGCTCAAATTTATGTACTTTTCCCAGCTGTTCCTGTCAAAAGTTACTTTTTCACCAACATAAATGTGCATTGCATTAACACTTATTCTTCCAGTTACTGAAACAGCAGAAAAGACCATCTCATCTACCCTTAAAGGTTGGGCTTCCTTCATTTTCTTGGTTTAATGCATCAGGATTTAGCTGGCTAATATTTCATACTTCTGAGAACGTGTAAGCTTGAAACAGCAAAATTTAAAAAATGCTATGGAAGGAACAGTGAGGTTTCCAGTTTTCTGCTGAACTGCAGAAGCAAAAAGATCCTTTCCGGTGTCTCAGCCCCCCCAGGCATGCTCTTAAACTCAGCCTTAGTCTGTCATCCCATAAAGACTCACGGAAAACACAGAGCTAATGCGATGTGTCACCAGCATCCTTTTATAAACCCAGAGTGCTCTGTTGAAACACGGGCACAGCCCCTAGAAGCAACAGCAAGAGAGCAGGTTACAGCTTGTTGACTATTTTCAGCGGGATCTGAAGTGAGTGATGCCTTCTGAAGCAACTAAATAAAGCTGCACAAAAGAAAAAAAAATACAAATATTTTTTCTCAGAAACTTCCTTCTTTTAAAGGAGCAAGTATTTTCACAGAAATGGTCCCTATTGCAAAGACAAAATCAAATCCCCCCCCCCCAAAATGGTTTTCTTCCTCCTTTTCTCTATTTTCCATCCTTTTTCTGCTTATTTCTTCAGTGATGAAAGAGCAGAACAAAGGGAAAACAACTAGAAGAGACTAAAAGATCCTAAAGTCCTAACAGCTTGCTTTGCCATATAATCCCTGTGGCCAGAAGTTGGGAGTTTGAGCACGAAGAAGCCCTGCTCCCTGGATGTCCAAGGGATGAGAAGCTGGGCGCCTTCCTGTTCTGCTGCAGGCTCATTAACACTGAACTCTCCAAAAAGATGCACAGGACTGCCAGGGACACACGTTACAGTTAAATCGGATGCCTCTAAAGGAAGAAAAAAACCAAATGTATTAACGTGGAAGAGCCAGATATTTAACTAAGCTGCAGAACCAGGTGTGTAACCTAATGCCAACTCCCATTGCCAAAGGGGGAATGGGAAGAGAATAGAGGCAGTGTTTTCTTTTAAATTTGGAAGTGAAAGGGAGAATGTAAACTTGCGTGGAGCCTGGGGATGGGGTGAAGATGACAAGAGAGGTTGGTGCAATCAGTTTTCTTTCCTCTGCAAATTGCAAATAAGCAATTATGGCTGGGAATATTTAAAATAAAATTACTGGAACCTGTCATCTGTTGCTTGACCTCTGTACAGATGTCTTGTTAAACGAGGAGCACAACTGAAGTCTTGGCGATTTCAAACCATTACAGGTCTAATGCTGTTTAGCGTAGAAGCGATTCGTCAGGACAAGCGTCCTGGAAACATTTCAGCACAGTTTGCCTTCTTCCTTACGATTGCCAGGACGTGTAGTCTTAAAGTTGCTATGGATGACCTGTGACACCGCAGAGATGTCTGCATGCCAGTGAAGGGCAGAACTCATCTGAGCAGGCTGTGTGAATAGTGAAACGCCACGTGTTCCCTGTACTGCCACGTTGCAAAGAACAAAAATTTGTGAAGAGCTAGCAGTAGAAAGCAAAAGTGCCTGTGAAGCTGGGTTTAAAAAGAAATAACACTAACTGGCAATTCAGATGATAGAGCTGTAGTATCAAACAAGTGGTAGGTGATGGTACACGAATAAGCCTCAAAGAAACCTGAGGAGTCTCAACCTTGCCTTTGTGCTATTGTTCTGGAATACAAAGACCTCTCTTACAGCCTTCAGTCTTAACTTTGCAGCTAGCGTTTCCCTCTATTCAGAGCAATAAGCTTCAGCACATGCCCATCTTGTGAGGAGCAAGAGCAGTTGAAGAAATGGACTGACTGAAGGCACACGTTCATCCCTCATCCCGGCACTGAGCACGACCAAGCCGAGCTCCCACAGACCCGCCGGCAGCGCTCCCCAGGGACCCCCACAGGTCCGGTCTGAGCAGGCTGCAGGAGAACAGAGAGGAGATGACGGCTCCCTGTGATCAAACACGATTTTTTTGGCCTCACTTCAGAAAGGTTACGAGACTGTTTCCCTTTATGCATGAAGGAGAGTAAGTGCTGCAGGGAGAAAGGGTGCAGGCAGGCCGGTTATGCTGCAGCACAGCAGTCACAGAAAGGATGCAAAATAAAAGTGAACAATGTTCCCCTCTGGTTCATTTTTCAGAGATAGGAAATATTAAGAATGCAGAGTCTGATGGCTCTATTTAATCTTTACTCCTAGGTAAGCAGTTGCTTTACAGAGCAGTTTTTCACCAATCATAAATAAACTTTGGAGGCGAAAGGAGAAAAACATCAAGTAATTATTCTCTGCCTGCTTGTGGACTGAATTTACAGTAGGCAATTTCAAGAGACGTGGCCCTGAGCTTTCTTCTGCTGTGTTTGATGTCTCAGACCTGCAGACCAAGTAAATAATTTGATTTCATTTATTGGACAAATTTAGAGGTCAAAGCTGACAAGCCTTCAAGACCACACAGGTTTCCTCCTTGGAAGCCAACCGGTGGTGGAATGTGCCTTTCAGATACGGCAGGGAAGAGCCTTCATCCCCTGACATATTTCCATCAGCAAGGCTTGGGAGCTTGCAGCAGCAGTTTTATGATGTGTTGGCAACTTTTTCCACCTAACGGGTACATGTTTAGAGCTTAAGGGCACCAACAGTCAAAATGACTGGGTACCACGGAACAGCGTTATGTTCTTACCAAGCTATCCGCACCGCAGCCGGTCCCACCATACCCGTCCTTGACAGTAGTAGTTGTAAATTGTAAAGATTTTTATTGTTTTACAGTAGCAAATAAAGGTCTGATTTGTATCTAGGAGAACTACTGCCCTAGCTTCAAACTGTGCAGCAGCGTAAAACTCTGAGTTTTATGAATAAGCCCTTGGCTTATTGTTTCACAGAGCCCTAAGAAAATAAAAGGTAGCAATAAGTACAATAAGCATGGAAAAATAACCCCAATAGTGATAATCTACAGTGCATATTTCATGTATGAAAAACCTTGACTTCCTTTTCTTGAGAAGTACTCTAGCAAACACATTTATAGGCTGACATGTTCAACCTGACATTTAAAATAAGTGTGGCAAAAATCCAAGCATTTTATTTATAATTGTGGGTAGTCATGATGGATACTGCTGCTAAGTGCAATTCAGCACGATCAGAATTAAAGACAAACCTTGTGACCTGTGTCCTAACCAAAGCAGCTTGAATTCTGAATCTCCAGCTTACCCAATAAACAAACAAAAGAAGCAGTCCTTATGTGGGAAACAGCAAGGAAGAATGGTACTAATAGCTCTATACAAAGAAATAGACAGGATTTTTTTTAATGTTTACTCAGTTACCTATACGCTGCTGTATTAAAATGGCAAGCTTACTGAAATATTTTTATTTTTGTAGATTGGGAGACTTAAAAATCCAGAAGAAGTTTGCCTTCCAGAATATTTTTGCAAAATATTAAGCATGGACACTGCGAGCCAGGCCTGCAGAGCATTCCCACAGCAATGGCTTGGGAGGCTGAAGGCCAGACCCTGCCCCAGCCACCCCAGGAGCTCAGCGCCCGCTCAGCACCACAAGCACCCATTGGGCATGTGACAAAAGCCCAAAATGTGGTTGAAAGTGTGGGGCCCCAAACCCTCAGGGAAGAGAAATCCAGTGCTGGCTGCAGTTTCCAAACTGAAGACTGACCGACCGGTTAGAGCAAGAGGAATTGCATGGGTCAGTTGGACCCCGTGTAAGGAAGTCAAGGATGAAAGTTTAGAAATAAAGAAAGAAGAGACTCAAGGGATTTGCAAAATACACAAGTTAACTTGGAGTCTCCTTTTAAATGGATTTCCTTTAGAGCTAGAATTGAGATGAATGCACTGAAGCACTCTGAAAGACATGCCCAGATGTCCCAAAGTTCCTATAGCCAAACTATTTACAGATCTCCTCCTCCATAGCTTACAGGGATTGTGCTGTGACCTCGATCTCACGATATGCTGCATGCTCCAGAGCTAGCTCTGCAACAAGCTTTCCAGGTCCTTAGCAAGCTCTGGAAAACCAAAACGAAGCATCTGCTATGCTGAAAGCAAGTACAAGAATTAGGCAGTGTGATCTGAGAAGAATACGAACGCTTCCTTTCGAACCGGTCTGTTGCAGTATAAATGTTTTGTGGGTTTTTTTTTAAGACTGTTAAGGGCAAAAGACACCTTGAAACCTTCGCTTTGGAGATGCAAAAGCAACGCAGCTGCCTCCTTTGAGGCTGCTCCGCGCTTTTCGCCAAGGTGACGCGCTTGGGGGAAGGCGCGCACCCAGCCGGCCCCAGCGCAGAGGGAGGCCGCGCAGGAGGGAAGGAGGCAGGGAGGGAGGCAAGGAGGGCTCGCAGGAGGGAAGGAGGCAAGCAGGGAGGCAGGGAGGCCGCGCAGGAGGAGGCCGCGGGCGCTGAGCGCGGGGAGGAGCCGCGGCCGCCGCGCCCTCTCCATTGGCTGCGCCCGCGGGAGCGCGGAGCCCCCAGAGCAGGCGCGCAAATAAAGACTGCACCTGGGGACACCACCTTAAGTGGGCAGAACTTCCCCTCGCCCGCTCCAGCGCTTTTTAAAGATTTTTTCCCCTCCCTTACGCTTTTTTTTTGGTGCCTCTCCACCGCTCTCCGCTCCTCTTCCTACCGTGTTCTCCCTCGCCCAAAGTCTCCTTCCTGCACCTTCCCGCTCGCTGCCTGCCGCTGGCACAAGCCAGCCTGGTGCACCCAACGAGGGAGCTCTCCTTTCCTCCCGTTTGTTCCACTTCCCCTGGAATTCTGCGCAACAGAAGGAAGAAAAAGAAGAAAACCATAGCCACTAACAGTCTTATTTACCAGCTGTTTTATTTTAGTTCCCTGTCTCCATAGCCCTCTTTCGAGTTTTTTTATTTCGGCTGAAGGGTTCAGTAAAGCAGTTGCCAGACGGGAGTTGTGCCTAGTTAACGAGACAGGTGAGTGCACAGCGGGGCACACGCAGCGTACCAAGCTTGGAGCTGGGGGAGCGGCGTGGCTGGGAGGCTTTGCGCATGGCCGGGGTTTCTCTGGAAGGCTGCAGCACGAGGAGGATGCAGACGGCTGCAGCCAGTGGTATCGGTCCTGCTCGTGCAGCAGAGACACTTATGCTTGTTCAGTACCAACACCAGAGCCGCTGCCCTTTGCCGTCTGGAAGCTGAGGCCAAGAAATAGGCTTAAAGAGGGAAAATTGCAAACATCTTAAGTGTTTCTTATTGGTGTTTTAAGTTGTTGCAATTAATAGCTAACTTATTCAGAGCATCAATTGATGATGCACTGAGAGCTCCCCTAAGAACACTTACTACACTGGTGCTCGTTAGGAGCCATGTAATTGCATTAAAACCCGCGGAGTAGCTCTGGATTTATATCGGTGCAACGAATAACAGGTTTGATCTGCCGTATATGAAAGTTTAGCTTAGTTTCAGTGAGTTGATTTTAACTCATAGTTTTCTATGCAAACCACTTGAAAAATGGTTTCTTATCTATCCAGAGATACAATGAAAAATTGGAGAGCTTATTGAGAATGTGAATTTGTTATTTTTCCCTAGAAAAGTTTAAACAACCATGAGCTCAATGATGTTTGCAAAGTTCTCTGAAGTCCTAAATTCCTATACTGCCGTGTGGCTTTAGGGATGCTGAAGCATGAGGGTAGTTGAGCGCTCTCCTGAGCAGGCAGAGCTTATCTCTGGGATCAGAGGAGCCAGTGGCCTGAGGATGCTTCTTCCCCTGCTGTGCACTTCTACTTTCCTCTGGCTGCTGTGTACTAGCAAAAGAGAAGAGTCCAAAGGCCTTCTCAGTCACTTAAAACAGAACCAGAGCTTTGTAAATGACTTCAGCTACTGCTGTAAGAACGGGTTCCTCTCCAACGAGCAACGCACGATTGCATAGCTGACCACGTTTAAATTACTGTGTTGTAAAACTGGCTCAAAATTAAGAGAATATAAAGCTGTTTTACCTCTAAAAACCAGTAGCAGCTGATTTTAAACAAAGGCTTTGGAAAAGTGTGAAGCAACACCAGAATGAAAAAGACCAGTGGAAAACCCAGAATGAACAGACTGCGCTTTGAGTGCGTTTCCTAGAAAAGGCCGGGGCAAAGGGCATTTTCAGACATAGCTGAATCAGGTAAGGGTAGCAATGCATTGCTTTGGAAAGTCTCACTTGGTCGCAGCTTCAGACAGTAGTTTCACTGATGCTAATTTTAAATGCAAGCTTATGTTACAGTGAAACAGGTTATCATATACTTTTCTAAACAGGAATCCCAGTTACGGGCACTTTTGGGAGCACGAAGGGTACTGGACTGAAAATTTCAAGGGCTTGTAATCACTGGGCCTAATGCAAAGTCCTTTTAATACAACAGAAATGCTACAAACTTTGGTCAGTGCATCTCTTAGTCCCCCTGTAGACACAGAAATATAGAAACATTTGCTCACATTAAAGTTCAGAGAAGTCCACTACATTTTATCTGACCTTTAAAGGTCTGCCACTTGTGAGGGTGCAGTGGATCGCAGCTGGTGCCTGGGTAGGAGATCCCTGCGGCAGACTGCAGCCTGACTCTTAAGACTTCTCCCCAAGGAGAAGCAAAGACCTAGTGGTGTCTAATTAAAAAAGCTAAAAAAAGCCAATACTGTTCACCTTTAATGCAGTTTAAATTGGTTATTCAAGATTGAGGGGTAGTCAGTCAGATACAGGCCTCCAGAGCTTGTATTTCAGGTTTTTATTAGCATGTTTTTATGTAAGGCTTTGTTGATATGCACCTTTACTTCACAATCTGAGCTGTTCCCAAAGAAAGCCAAAGCCAGATTTGCAGCTGTTCCTTTTCTCTTGAAGGCATACTGGCAAAGTGGATTCCAGGCACCAAGCGGTTAATAGCTGGAAGCTGTGCATTAGGCATTTATGGCACTAAAGCCCGTTGCAACTTGCCTGATAAAAGGCATTTCAAATAAGCCAGGATTGCATAGAGGAATTTCAGTTGATGAGTTCCTGCCTAGGCCACTCTTTCTCAGGACTTATCCAAAAGCTTTTAACATGTCTTGACAAAGCAAAGGGAGAGGCTTCAATGCAGCAGCAGACAGCAGGTTTATGTTTAAAAGGAAAAGAAAAAGTGAGAGAAACACCCTAAGCTATTTGTTCTGCTAAATCCTCTATCAGCACCTCCATAGCGGGTTTCTTTTTTTTCTTTTTTAAGTGCAGCCAAGCATTGCAGTTTATCTTCAATTCAAGTTTTTGCATCCCAACCAATCTTTTCCTAAGCTGCAAAGTTTAAGCAAATTAAATTTGAAATTTTCCTAAGTTAATCAAGTGCCTGGGAATACCAAAGCCTGCTGCTAGTCAGAACTGGACCCTGCGTTTCACTAGGCACTTGGAGTCCACTTTGTATATTAGAGGCACTTAATATATTTTTAACAGTTTTTTTTTTCTTTGTTTCACAGATAGGAAGTTCTTTGGAAGAAGATTAACGTCTTCTGGAGGGTTTGGACAGCGCTTAGCTTAGGGCTTTGCATCTTCAGAGTGCTTCTGGCACCCCCATAGCATAAATTCCCAGATGCGCTAAGGTGTGTGCAAGAGCAGTGGTAGGTTGACACTACCATGTTGGGACAAGCAGAGTGTTCCCTGTTCTGCCTGCCCACGCATTACAAGAAGCCTCCAGCACCCATCTCCAATTACCATATCATGTGGGGCCGTTCATAAGAAAGATTATTTCTCCCCTACCTAGGCTAAAGGAAAGTAGTAGCTTAACACAGTCTCAGTATTGCAGATACGGCCAGACACGTAGAAGAAAATTGTCTATCTGCATTCTTTGGATTTTGTAGATTCGGAGGTTTAAGGCCGGAAGGGACTATGAACATTATCCTGTTGAACCTCCCTCTTAAAAAAACGTAGATTCTCCATCAGTAGAGCTACAGAATATCATTTGGAGAAGCTTTCAGTAGTTTAAGACCTTCAAAAGATGGAGAATTGCCATATCCATTGGTAAAGTTTTTCCCACAGTTAACATTACAAATCATACCTGGCAACTTGTTACGGGATGAAGTTAAAAAGATTGAAAAGAGGGAAAGAGGAAACAAATTAATCAGTGAGCAAACAAAAGTTTCAGGCTCTTACATTCCCACGAGCATGGATTGTAGACAGTTTCACACCTCCTACGTAGAATTTGAACATTGCAGATGCACCAGCTGTACTACCCTAAGATGTATATTAACATGCGATGAGCTTGCCTGCATTTTCCGAGTGAAATAAGGACGGTCCATGGGTTCTGTTGTCCTTCATTCCACCGGAGTCTGTCTCATACCTAACCAGATTTCAGTGGAGTGAAGCACAAGAGACATGGAGATGAATCAGCAACAAGAGGAACTGCTTCCCACTGCCAAAGAAAGGAAACTACATGGAAATTTGGATACGCCAAGCATCCAGAGATCAAGCATGCTGGGAAATGGAGAGGAGCAGTACACTGAGCATTTTAATAACCTGAATATTTCTTGAAAATCTCCAGTAAGAGCCCATTTTGAAAATGTACTTACTTTTTACATAATACATAAAAATTAAAACGTCTACAAAGACCGCAAGCTGCTTTCTCGAAGGCTTAAATACCTTATTAGCAGGAAATTAAACTCTAATGTGGATAAATTAGATGTGTAACCATTGCTTTCAGTCATCTTATCTCTAGGGTAGTATAGTCAAGAAACCAGAATATAACTTTGTTTTAGGGCATATGTACCACAGTGCGTTTCCTTAAGGATCTTTCTCTAAGCATCCATGGGCAATGCCTGCCTCCCTCCAACACCCCCTGCCACAGTACCTTCAGAATGTGGCAAAACACCATTAAAATTTTTGGTCCATTTATTTTGTAATAAAATGAATGTAAATAAAATTCAAGTTGAGGGAGAATTTAGATTTTTTCAGGCTGAACACCAGATGGTTCTTCTAAGGTATCTGTGTAAAATCCCCAAAGGTTAATGCAGTTAAACATTTTGATGCATAAGAGCATTGCATTCAACACCAATCATTCACCAATTGTAATTGCCTTTTTGAAGTCCTCACCTCCCTGAGATGAATGCCCAAAAATATTAGGTCTGGCAGGTTTAAAACAAAAACAAAACGTCCTTCTACCACCAGAAGGAATTACTTTCTTTGATAGACTTAGTGCTGGATTTCAGTAATCAATTATTCTGTATTACTTCGCAGCTACTTGCCTAATCAATGTCCTTCCTCCCTCCCTGTCCCCCCCCACCACCCTTTTATTTGACTGACTTTAAAAGCACTCAAAAAATCTACTTGCTGACACCCTTTTCTTTCAAATGCAGACCACCACAGGGTATGTATGCTCCTTGGAAAGCCAACGGCCAGCTTCCACAAGGTAGCACCGAGCCCTTCCAGTCAGCATTGAAAGTTCCCAAAGCTTCTGACATTTATTTCCAGGCTCATTCTTAAGCATAACATGCAGCTTGTCTTGGACATCTTACAAAAAAATAATTTTCCTGTTTAATACTAATAATTAAAGTTACACTCTTGATTCCAAACCAAATCATTACAATACCAGGAGCACAGCATATATTCAAACTAGGATCCTGCCAATCCTTTACTTTTTTTTTTTTTTAATACACTTATCCATATAGCACTCTATCTCTGTAGGTATCTTGAAATACATAACCAAAAAGAGATTTTTTTTCCCCATTAAATATTTTTCTCAGGGAATCTCAGAACTGAGATTTTTAACAAGCCATTCCTTAGAGTTCTGGTTGTGATTACTGCACAGCAGTAACAAGAACACTAGGAACAAAAAGATAAGGAAGGGGATCAATTTAAGTAGACAGAGTAAAAGTGCAGAAGTGTACGTATAATGTGCCAAACATAAGCAGATGAAAGATTCGGTAAACAAGAAAACTTGTGCATAAAGCTAATAAAGTAAGTGTACCTACCTTCCCACTGCCTGGTCCAAGGAGCTGCACCTGGCACAGAGAAACTGCTCGGTTTTGCTCCAAGCCCCCCGAGGTGTGACGCTGCACGGGCTGCCCTCTCACCCTTCCTTCCCTGGCTGGCTTCAGCTTCCTGGGCTTGAGAGGCCTTCTTCGTGGGGCACTGTGAGCTCTCTGAAGACAGAAATACAGTTGGGTATTAATGATATGCTAGGGAATGTTTACAGCACTCACAGTAATATATTACCTAGCCATTTGTCCCCCCCCCGCCAATACAAAGGACACTTTGCCTAACAGCTTTCCGTACATTAAAGCAATGAACATCCATACATTAACGCAATGAACATAACGAGATAGCAGACAACCTGCCAGAGAGGCACACTGCTATGGACAAGTCTTTGTCAATACACAGCGCAGTTAGCACAACTCCTCAGCGATGACAGGCACTATGTAAATGCAGGCTCATTATCAAAGAAACCATGGCTCACTGCTCAAATTGATGCAGCACCACAGACAAGAAAAAACCCTCAAGTTACTCTTCTGAGTAATATGTGCAGTCTAAAGATCGAGTATTTCCACCTCTTAGCACCTAAGATTTAAATTTGGCTATTCAGACAAGAAGAATTTACTTTAAGGTAAAAGGAATGAGATCAAACAAACAAAAAAAAAAAACCAGCCCAAGTATCACCAACTGCTAGGCTTGGCTCATGCATTTGGCAGCCTCTTCTTGAGGTTGCCACTGTTGGTACTTGGCGCCTTATTAGCTCCAGGTGCATCCATCCACAAAACACGGCCCTTTTCCAGCCCCAACAAGCCTGCACTTGCAGGCTCACTCACACCGACACGCGAGGTTCGGCTCCACACGGAGAACCTGGGACCAGTGCCCTTCCTTGGGGATCCCCCGTCCTGAGCGGTGCCTGTCGCTGCAGCCCTGCTCCCAGGGGCCTTTGGCACCTCTCAAGCCATGGCGCAGCCCTCTGCACACAAGCCATTTGCTGTACTGAGGAGCATGAAAAGAAATCCAAGCATGGTATAGGCTGTAACTCGTACAGCTGAAGAGAGTATTTCAAATACCTCTACCAAGCTAGGCAATGCTTTCACTCAAGATTCATCTCCTGGGCGGCACGCGCAGCAGGGCAGCCACAAGAGCAGCAAGTACGCAGCCACTCCACAGAAGTCCTTCCCTGCCAAAAGCATCGGGAGCTGAAAGATGCTTGGAAGGCCGTGAAGCCAGCACAGCTCACGCCACCAGCGTACCTGCCCTCTGTCCTTGTCCCCCACAGGGAGAAAGATCAGCAGTGACACCGATGACTGAGCTGAGGTGAGCAGCCAGGGAGACAGCTAGAGAAAGCAAAGTTTTTGACTCAACAGTTGTATTTTAGTGATGAATCTAAATTCCTTACCTAAAAGTAGTTTTATTATTTTACTCGAATACCCTCTGCTGCCTGTACTACAAACCCCCCAGCCCTTTTTTGGGTCCTCTTGCCATAAGCACCGCCTCGTGTCTGGTGGTAACTCTGCAGAGCTCTGAAGCAGAGGGGAGGCTTGGATAAGAGGCCCTTTAGAAACCCTTTACAAATGTAGATTTGATTGACTGACTGATTGAACTTAATTGCAGACATTCTCTTAATTGTACACTTAATTACTGACACTGTGTCAAAAGATTTCTGATGCAGCACCTGGAGGACAACCTTGCAAGTGCCAGTCAAAGCCAGCTGCACGAGACATCAGGGAGGTGCTCCGTATCGCCTACAGCTTGGAAGGGGAAAAATCATAATATTTTAATAATATACAATTAGGTTTCACCCACCCTCAAGCGCGCGCGTGCACGTACACACAATCACAAATCTTTTTGCAGGGAGGGCATCTAATGCATCGGGAAGAGAAAAGAGACAAAGAGTGCTAATTATGGGACCACGTGGCGGTTCCACCCTTTTGTGGTCTCTCCTAACATCCACAGTGTTGTGAGCGGCAGGGGAGGGCATTATGCCATGGGTTTTGGCAGGAGCGATACAGCTGCTGGCCACCCAGTCTAGGAACTCCAGATTTTGTGCTCAAATTGTAATTAAAAATAAAAAGCCATGATATTTACTCAAAGGTTAAAACTAAATATTCTCAGCAATTCTTTTGGGGCACTGCAGGCCTTCCTGAAAACAGCTATGCAGGAACACCACAAATCACAGCATTGGTGCTGTTTGTAGTAAGAAATGTCTGCAGCAGCCTTGTGAGTACGTCTCCCGTATTTCTCAGACAAATGAGCATTTTACTGAACACAAACCTTAAACCCCTGCTGTAGCAGCTTGCATGTACAGAGCACACAATGCACAAACAAAACAGAACTAGTCTGTTTTTACACATCGTTTATTAGTATTTTTATCGCTAAAAGATCCTAAATTGTTAGGACTTCTAAGTAAAATAACAGAGTAAAGTCATATTTAGAAAATCTGGTCATTAACTAGGTGTGGTAGTTACTAAGAACAAACAGCTGCAGGGTATTTGATACTTCCACTGCTGCAGCATGTGAATCTTTGTGGGAACCCCAACATCAGCGCACTTACCCTCACCACATTGCCAAGCACTGGCACCACTACTACCGCTAAGGGTTTGAGCACAGACTGACCTGCGATTCTTATCTGCCTCTTTGAAAACTTCCCTGGGCAGCAGCAAGCTCAGGCCACCCAGGAGCTCCGTGGCAGACCTGGAGTCAAATCCTGGGCGACGTAGCAGAGGAGGGTAAACCAAGCCCGTTGTTATCCCTCCAGCAACGCTCCCCAGGAAGCGTTTTAGGGTTGTCCCACAGCCCCCTGCCGCCCGGCTGCATGCTCCCAGGTGCACACAGCTCTGCTGGAGGTGGCTTCCCTCTCCTACAACATCGTCCTTGTACATGCACCGAGCAAAGCTCCACGTCTCCTCTTCAGAGGTACAAAGAGGGCAGCAGGCGCAGGTGAGTTACAGCAGGTGAATGACAACCGCTGCGCCGCCCCACGCTGCGGCAGCACGCACAGAGCGGGAAGGCCGCGGCTGGGCACCATGTGAACGGCAACGAGGTACTGAAATGTGTGGATCAAAGGGAAGCTGAAGGACTGCAGAAGGGATGAGAGGAGGGGAGGATGTCACCTGCAAAGCACAGCACAGATGCTGCAGTAGCAAATAGGATCTGGGCTCCTGCCTCTGAATCCACCCTTCACGCCGAGGCACTTCTTGCAGCAGCTGCTCAGGCATCTCCTTAAAGGCCATGGGAGAGGCACCAAAATTCTCTCAATTAATGACTGCCAACCTCAAAAGCAAGAGGGGACAGGGCACACAACTGCACTCGCTGGGCTGCCGGTTCCCAGGTATTGCCCCCATCACTGGGATCTCCCTCCAGAGGGCCCCAAGTCTGAAACCATCAAACTGCCACCGGCTCTGCTTCGGCTGGGTCAGAGCGAGACCGACAACAGTCTGAGCATACAGGCTGGGTTAGAAAAAGGAACCTTTTCCAGAAAACAGTAGTACGGATTTTAACAACTAGAATTGGGGCTGTGCAATACACAGCGCATCACAGACACCAGTGCATAACTGAAAAAAATCCAAAAACCAGCACACCAAAGCTGTACAGACAGCTAGCAGAAAGGATAGGAATTGTTCCACACCCACAGAAATGCAATTTGCTCAAAACACCTGGAGTCTTGTTAATTTACCTGTGACATGTTGCTACACTTAATTGCCTTTGACAATTAGCAACATTTCAACACCTTCTTTAATGGCCCAATTATGAGAACACTTGTCTTCCGTGCAGTAGATAGAAGAAAATAGATGGGTGAACTTCCAGAGCAAAACTCCTCTATGCATATTGTAACAAAGAGCTTAAAAACAACCCCCAAAGAGACAATCCTGGTTTTGTTTGGCTCACGCTGCACACACGCCGTGTTTCAGTCTCTGGCCATGCCACAGCCCCAAGAACCCCACTGTAAAATTAATTACAGGGAAAAGTGCTGAGCATTTGCTTCCCTCCATTTCTCACACTTGATGCTTTATTGATTACTTCTGTATGCTAAACAAAGTGCATTCGTTGTAAGATACATCCTGTTCCCAAACTAGAAGCAGCATGAGATGGGCAATAGGACCGACCACTTACACCCAAATACCTGAGCTCCTCCTTGCCTAATGGAAACATTGAGACTGAAACTTTGCAGAGTTGCTTTGATGAAACCTGACTGCAAGTGCTGGCCGCGGCGTGGCAGCCTTTCTCTCAGAAGAAAACAGGTAACTTCAGATGTGCCGACCCTAAAGGAGCATATGGTGGCTTTGACCTATATCGAGTGGAAGAGACCGGGGTACCTTACTGCTCGAGTCACACTGGGGTACTTCCCCAAGCACAAAAGCTGTGCAAGAACATGGTTAGGTCTGGGATAACATAGCAGTTACATGCTACTTGGCCTCATTCTGTTTTCTCCCAAGGTGATATAAATTTGAAAGATCCCTGCTGGTGCAAATGTCACAGCTTAAAGTGAGGGCATGAAAGGGACGGGCAGGCGCAGCCACACATGCAGTGCTACTGCTGGTAAGCGGCACCTCATCGCGGGCTCCACTCTGCTCCAGCAGTAGTACAGGTGAGTGCACTGCATGAAGAGGACTAGGTTCTGCTCATTCAGTTCTGCAACGTGCACTAAGATCTTCTGTGCTTTCCCTCCTCCTCACTCCTTACGCTTTGTCAGGTTCAGCTCCAGTCCCCTCCTGCAGACTCGCAGCCGAGCAGCACGATTCATCCTCAGACCCCTGCGATGCTGTTGTCAATTCTCAATTTCCTTTTAAATCTCCGCTAAACACCATTCTTCCTCTCACTTCAGTACCTGCATTTCTCCTCATAGATTTATTTAGTTTGTGAAGTTCCGCAAGCTTATGAAGTTCAAATTCTCCACCAGCATCAATCGGTGCAACCCCACCGATAGGGTCAAGGCAGAGCAAGTGGCACGGTGCACACGGGTCACGTACCATGGAGAGTTTCACTGAAACCTTTCCTGCCTTTCCCTACAGGGACTGCGGGCTCTCACACCACCTGCAGAACAACTGTTACATTCAGCGGTGCAACCACGACAACCCACCTCTGCTGGTGATCTTCTCTGCTGGATATTTTTTTGACAAGTGCACTAATGCCAAGGAGAGCAGCTCATTTCACTCCCACTGCAGGGTGACAGCTCGGTGTCTCGGAGAAGGAAGGAAACCTGCCCTCGCTCACTGTGACCTCCAGGTGGTTTCTTTCAGCGGAGCTGCAACTGTGCAAATTGTGAGCAGGTTAAAAGGAAGCTCACCAACCACAAAGCTCACAAACTGGCTTCTCCGTGTAAGCCAGGGGAGTCCTACTGCTGAAGAGAGTTTATGAATAAAACAATGTTTTATTAAATTACTGTTACATTTTGATTGAACAGCATTTGGACTACATAGGAGTCGGCATATTCCTGAAAGTAATTGGTTTTCCACATCTGCTTTCCTTTCTAATTGGACTAATTACTTCAGTGTAGGATCATGTTCACTACTCTCCAGAAAGCAAGAAACCTTGATTTACAGTGAGAAGAGCAGCAATTAGAGAGAATTAATTCATACAGCAACATCTAAATAAATCATATTATGAGAAGACAGCAATGTAATTATTGTGACTGGTGGCTCCCTTGTGGAGAAACATCATCCTTAAGCCTAAATCAAGCAGTTCTGTCCTCCAATTTCTCAGAGCATGTACTGCCCATTTTATTTAAGACCTAATTGAGGTGCATTGTCAAAAACAATAGGGTCTAACACTCCTCCGGCAGGTGAGAAAAAAATCCAATCCTTGACAACTCAGTGTTTGTCTTCAGAATCAAATGTATGTTCAACAGCCATGGATAACAAATGCCAGCAGCAGCCTCAAATTAAAGGTGCAACAATTTCAGGGAAGTAATATCCTCCACGATGAGACAGGCTTTTCTTTCTCTCCAAATCCAGCCCAGCCCATCCAGATGGCCAATTAAAACGTTTAGTGAGAAGGAGAACACGCTGAACTACGGGGTTTCAGAAGATGATCCAGCTCCTTATGCTGACAATTTATCTTCCTACTTATACATTAGCAGTCTGGTCCTATCCTGCTGATTGAGATCAGACATCTCTTTCCTACCTTGGCAAGCTGCGAAAGCCATTTTGTGAGGCTGAGCTCCCTTCATCTGCTTGTTATTAGTTCTGTCCTTAACGTCATTCTCATCGAGTTGCTGGGACCAAAAAACCCTGCCTCTTCAGAGCACACTCAGCTCGGGAGGAATTCGTCTCCCCAAGCGTCTTTCATTTGGTTCTCCAGCAAGCCTGCGAACTGTACAGAAACAAAGCACAGAAGCACAAGCCCTGTGATCCCTTCTGAGCACACTCAAAAAATAGCTTTTGTTTCCAGTGTTAAGTGACACACAGCTAGATACCGTTCTGCTCTGCAAGATGCTACGACTCCCATTAGGCTGACTTCGTTTGATAAGCGCCCCAGGAACGTGCAGGGGGCATTTCCCATTAGAGACGCTTGCCACTTTTACACGTTAGGTAGTCACATTGCCTTGCACCATCATATGACATGCATGAGCATGACAAGAATTAGCATACTGTATTATACTTTATGTCCACAACCTGACACATCATAAATCCCTTACGTCAGAAAACCAAGTTCACATCCAAACAATTACCCTCTTTTAGCAAGTGCTTGATCCATTAGGAATTAGGGTGATAAATTGTCAGTTCAGGCAGGTGGAAACTTATCCATCTTGATTTGCCATTCTTCTACCATGGCAGATAAATATAGCCATCAGTTATAGCACCTGCCTGCTACAACCAACCAAGACCACGATTTGAGGGAAAGGTGTTATCACTAGGCCTGGAAAAAAAGCAGAGCTTGTGGCTTTGTGGTTTTAAGAACACATTTAGGAGCCTTACGTTTTCCGGACTTAGTGCTATTTAGAATGCCTCGCCCTTTGCTTCAGGGTAACTTTCACGGTTACCATTAAAACAAACATTTTCAAAAAAAAATAATCAAGAAATCCAAAAATCAAATTGAAAGTGAAAAAATTCTCATGAGTTGATCCAGACCGTCAGACATTTGCACGCAAGGTAAGAGTTCCCTTGGCTGAGGTCCCTCCGTGCCACAACCTCTAGGGTCATTTATATGCAGAAGAAATACATAATGGGTGTAAAAAGCTGCCGCCTCACCCCTGTTGCATTTCATAGTCCCTCTGCACTCATCACAATATCCACAGCTGGTAGAAATTTGGACTTCAGTGATGACAAGCAGCTTAACAGCTCCGAATTAAGCCCACCTCTGCAAATACCTACCCAGAAAGTGTTCAAAGCAGCACAAAACTAGCCCGTTAGACTTCCCTAGATCACTTTTGATACCAACATATTTGGTGCGTTATCCTAGCCTCAAAACAGAATAATATACAAAGCGGATCTGATTGCTTTAGAAGCATGGAAGAGAACCAATTATTTTAGCCTCCTATGCCCACAACAAAAATATGGATGCAGAATTACCAGAGAGGTCCTAAAATATAATAAAACCCACAAGAACCATATGTGTGTTAAACAAAAGATGTACAAAAATAAATACATTCAAGTATCACAACAATGTAAGAACTATTTTGAAGGTAAGTGGAACAGCTCATAATTCACAGCCATTATTCTTTTATCACTGTTCAGCTGGAGGTTGAGAAGATTTTAAAACCGCAATTATCAACGATAGATTTGCATTGAAATAAGCTTCTCCACTGCAGTTCTCACTCCTCTACCCTCCTCCTAAATAAAGAGGTGGAAGTAACAAAGAAAGCAATGTTTTAAATATAACAGATAAGACTTTTTTCCAAAAATATCCATGCAATCAGATATATCAAAAAAAGGAAGAAAAGTAGATTCACACTTTGGCCATTTTTCAAATGAAACCAATAAGACATTTCCTTTGTGTCAGGTTAGTGACATAGGGAAAGTATAAATTTTATACGCGTTGAGGATCAAGGAGGAACTTTTTGTTATTTAGCTACAGGGAAGTGTTTGTAATACCCTTTTATTTCTTTTGGCCAAGTTTTAGTTATTAGTCCTTGTGGGCCACTCCTATCAGCTCACCAGTACGAGGAAGTTTTGCACACTTGGCAGTAGGGAAAAAGGAGAAATCGGATCCAAGAAACCAGGCTGAGCAGCTGGACCAGGCTCGGGGTGGGGAGCAGGCAGGAGAGGTCTCCCTGCAGCTCGTGGAGCGGTGCAATTCCGCCATTTCCCCAGCCTCGACTGCACAGACCAGCTGTGGGTCTTCTGACAATAACTTCCCCCTCCCGTAACATAACTTACAAAATTTAAAACCACTTTTCTAATAAAGGCATCACAGGAAAGATGCTACTCACTTTGGGTTTTTCCTTTTCTGGTGCTTTCTCCTACCAGTCTCCTAATAACCATAGATTAATGAACAATTACAAGGCTTCATTCTTACTGCCATGTAATTCCAAGAAAGGAAGAGCATCTTTCTGGAACATTATGCTTGAAAAAACAAAGGAGAGCTTTGACTGTCAAGTCACTGATGTTCCCTCTCCACTTAAAAGCTTTCCAATTTACTTACAAATTATAGTGTTTTTAATGCAAATTAAGCACTAGAGAACATTCTTTCCTTCCCCCAGATTAGCAAGAACCAAATTGACCAAGAAAGCCAAACATGGAATCGGGATACAATGAATATTTTAAATAATGAGCCTGTTTAATTATTCTGATTGGTGAAGTATGAGGTTATTAAAATGCCTCTGAACTGATGATGGGGTTTGAGCATATGGTTTTGCTTTCTGCACACAGAGAAAATGTTTTCTGATACTCTGTGTTCCAGTATTCTTTGTTGAATTAACTATTGGGATGAAATACAGCTACACATGCTCAGAGACCTTTGGGAAATATCTTTTGCTTCAGAAGCAAATAGCACATTGCAGAAGGCAGAGGCACTCTAGAAAACTGAATGACAGCACCCAATTGACCGGTTTCCACACAAATTACCTGGCTCATTCCAGCTACTTAGGGCAAAAAACAAAGTTCATTCAGTTCTGGTTTTGCTCCAATGTGTCACCAAATTTACGTTTGCCTGATACATTGGCACTTACACATGCTGGAAAAGCCTAGATCAGACGGACTTCGACATACATCATGCTGAATCTGATCACCGAATACACCAAGTTCTCTGTGCCCTATCAGCATCCTGGTAAGCGTTATACAATTTATTGGGTTTTATTTTTATTTATTTTTTTAAACTTTTAACCCTGTGAACCTTCATTAGCCATCAGGCCTCTAAATGTGTGCAAGTTCAAAACAGCCAGTTATGCCTTCTGTGCAAAAACACGCTTCGGTGGCACTTTTCTCCCAAGGTCCTGCTGAGGAAAGCACACCAGAAAGGGGGAGCATAAAGCAGCAGGAAGGTGACTTGCTCCCAAAAAAGCAGATAGCAAAGTTATTTCCTTGCTCTAAATATTAGGGTAAATTTGTCCCTGCTCTGCTTTTTCAGTATCCATTTGCACACCTCATCTTAGCTAAGAAATTATTAGGCTGTCATGTTCCTTCCCCACTACACGCAAGAGTCAGGCCCTCCCTTTTTGGTTTTGCAGTTTTGTTTCTGGAGAGTTTGTGTTTGTTTACAAACGCCCTCAAGTTCAGGGTGCTTATGTCCAGACAGAGGGGAAGAGGTGAACAAGTTCCTACTGGAGGTCCCGATTGTTCAAGGTATTGATCAGCTGATGCTTCTCCAATTGCACGGACCTTTGGGGTCAGTGCTGTCTGCTCCCTGACAATCATCCATATAGAAAACCTAATTACTCTAAAATAACGAGCATGCTTTGCACAGAATCAAGCCCAGGCTTGTGACCCACCTGCTCTCCCCGTGATAATCTCCACCAGCTCCTCACCTGGCTCTGGCAGCAACCTTCCGAAAAGCCAGCAATTTCAGGACAGCATGGAGGTCTCGCTGTGCCCATCAACAGATTATGAGGGTGACAAGTTCACATCCCCGTGGCAGCTCATTCACACCTCCTGATTCCTAATGCCATCTGCTCATCCCTGAACCTATTTTCAGATTTAATTAGAAATTTTGGAACTTCTGGAGACTGAAGGGCATAGAGGTGAATGAGCACATCTGGTCTGCACCTCCCAGCTTGATACCTTGTACTTTAAACATCTCTAATGTCTAATGACTCTGAGCACTGGTTGACTTACTCTGCCCTTTGATGTGCACTGAGAAAGGTCAGAACCCAACGGAGAAATTCACCGTTCCTTGGCTTTTTAGTATGGATTCCCATTCTCCTGGTTTCCTAGGTTCCAGCTTAGTCAGTACGCACCTGACTCCCATCTGCCATCCCATCTCTTGCACTGCACCAACTGCTTCTGTTCCCTCGAGGAGAAAGCTGGAGGCAATGAAACAGAACGCTGTGATAATTACCTTGTCGACATCTTCTCTTAAGCTACCACAAGGAGCAGCTGGGAATTCATCTGAATTAAACTCCACTTCCTCTTCCATTTCCACTGGCTTCTTGCACTCCAGTAACGCACCACATGAAGAACATTTTAACCTGAAGCCCCGGACAGGTGCTCTGAAACAGCACAGGGAAACACGAACCAGAAAGAGCAGCAGGCATTACCGCATGGGCTCAGAAGGACCAGACTGGAAAGTTTTGGTCGCCAAGCAGATTTCTCCATTATTTTGCCAAGACTTTTATTGGTTTTAAATATTTACAAGTCAGAAAGCTTTAAAGAAGCCTGATGCCCAACAGGCAGAATCACAGCCCCTTCTCCACGACCAGGGCAACCAGCTGCTGAGCTCACAACGCGGGCAGAGCGCGCTGTCTGAGACTGCGCACACTGCTGCAAGCAGAACACCTCCTCGTGCGGATCCCAGGGAGCTTTCCCACTGATAACGGAGGCATACAAATTTCCATCACAAAAAATAAAAAAAATTAAAAAAAATCAAACCTCTACCTACATTAGCTACCGAGTGAAGAAAAAAAAAAAACACAAAACCCACAAAAGCCAACTAGACAAACAAAAAAGGAGATAAAAGCAGTTTGCTTTAAAGCAGCAGCTTTTCCGAAAGCCTACAGTAAATCTTTAAGATTATCAATAATGAACACATTCAATGCCTTTTCTTGTTCTTTTAAATCACTTCTTCCAGTGGAGAGAAATCAGTCTGGGGGGTTGTTCATATGCGAGCTGCATTTATTATCAAGGGATTGAGACTGCTAGAGATGGAGGGAAGTAAAATGAGCACCGACAAGGCTTGGGAAGAAAGCACGCAGCCACTTTATAGTCCTTCCTCCACCTATTTGTCACAGCACCCCAGTAATGAGCACTGGAATTCATCTCTCTAATGACATTCACAGTGGTAGATGTTTTCCCAAATTTAGTCAAGTGACAATACAAAGTCTTTAATATGCAAAGGAGTCCTTTGTGTAACTCACCATAACTTTGGTGTCTTGTCATACCTTACTGAAATTTCAGGAGAAACAAATTGCAATAATCACAGGAGTGAACAAGTTGGAAGGAACATGTCACAGCAGTAATGAAATCTTCTGTTGATTTTCATGTATGTGTAGACATACATTACAGAAAACTAAATGTAATTCCATGAATTTCTTATAAACTACAATAATTCAGCCCTATGGATACCACATACCTATCACATGCCCAAATCACAGTAAAGACTAATGTCACTTAGTCAGTTCCCCTGTTTCTCACCCGCCTCAAACACAAGTATTCTGCCTTAAGCTCTATCTTCTATTCCTGTCACATAAATATTTTCCTCAGCTACGAAGGCGGTATGAAAACCTCAGCTCATGCTCTTTGCATATGTCAGATATTAGCACATTTAGAAACTAAGAGGACTTCTTCACAGGATTGTTTCCAAGCCACAATAAAAGCAGTGTTGCCAGCCCTCAGGTTATTTGAAGCACAAGTTGGGCCTTAAAATGATGAAATGGTCTTTGCAATCATGGAATTGAAAGAAAAAAAAATGAGGTTAATGGTTTTTGCTTCTAAACTTCTGACTATATGCACTTTTTTTTTCAGCCCACTGTACACCAGTGACAAAATGCAGCATTACCTTGTGCCAGCCTGCATCAGTTCAGTGGGCAGACTGTGCTACAGCAAGCACGTCAAAAAGGAGCAGGGATTAACTACCATGGGCAAAAACACAGTATGAAACAAAGCTGACCCCCCGTAGAAATGCACACTGCTACAGTACCACTTTAGGCCACCCCCCTGCTCTATTCCACCAGCACAAATGAGAAGATGCCCCTCTGCATCACCATCTCAAAGCTGCATGAAACCACATCAACTTGATCCAGCCCAGTGACTGCCTGCACCCACAACGCAGCCAGGTACTGCAGCAGAACAGCACACAACCTGCTCAGGGAATGATGTGATTCCCACAGTGAAGCTGTGTGAGGAAAGGGTTAATCTCACCTGAAAGGAGATGCCAATTGTCTGTCTAAAATAATCAGGGAGGAGAAATCAATGGAGAAAGAGCAGCACCTCCA
The DNA here is from genome assembly GCF_964034855.1 of Anser brachyrhynchus. Lineage (NCBI taxonomy): Eukaryota > Metazoa > Chordata > Aves > Anseriformes > Anatidae > Anser > Anser brachyrhynchus. Next base: position 1,507,288 of record NC_137720.1, on the reverse strand, counting down.
GAGAACAATTCATCATATTTTAAAACTTACATCTGCTGCCCTATCGGAGGTATCTGTCTCTCCTTTGACTGCAGAGAGAAGCTAGCACAGACTTCGATCATTACTGATGTCCAATTGATGAATCTCATCCTGGATGTTTTCCATCAGTGTTTGAGGTGTTGTCAGGCTACCAGTAAATATTTTACAGACCCACACTACTGAGAAGTGCTTACAGTCAAGTGAGTGCAGTTTATGCTGTTTGGCTACCAGCACACTTAAATCCACTTTGGGTCATTACATGCAACATGAATGCAACTTCCTCCATCACTATGAACCTTCACCCAGATTTTGCTTCCTTCCTCCATCACTATGCACCTTCACCCTGATTTTGCTTCCTACACTGCCAATGAGGCTATAGCAAGACAGTATGTTTCCCCTCTTCTTAAGTGGGGATGAGATGAAACAAAAGCACATTCTCCTTCTAGCCCCTAATCTTTATGTTAGAAAATCCTTCTGGCTATGCGTGTTATATTAAAAGAATATGTCCTTTTCTCCTGATAATTCTTAATTGATCACATCTACAACATAGACAGAGCTGCTTGGCTAGCAAAGTTCCATATGAAAGTGTCCTATTTGTTGGTGATTTCCCTAGAGCATCTTTTAAACCATTAAAATTTACAAACAACTTGATTTCTTATTAACACAGATTCTTAATTGCTTTCCTGGGAACACAGTGAAGTTATTTGGCTCCAGGGTTTTAAAGCTAACATTTAAGAATAGCTTTTAAACAAAGTAAAAGCAGAAGTACTGCTCCAGAAGCAGTTCAGGCTCAGACTGTAAACAGAGCTGTGTCCTCCTGACTTGCTTGGATACCATACATCCTAATAGGCAATTTTGAATATCTAAGCTGATGAATTTCATAAATAAATGGTCTGATTACAGGGACATTTCTTTGGCATGTTGGTGGACACCTGGCTCTTGGCAGGACACCTCCAGCATGCCTGGGCTGCAATTCTACAAAGACGCACAAACTGCTAGCCACTTTTGCTACTTGAAACTATTTCTCTTTTTAGGGCCAAATCCTGCTATCCCTGGTTTCGATTCTGCTGTAGTAAATCTTTTCCACAACAACGTGACAGCCTTTCATCCTTCCCTCCCCATGTTTGATCATTGGAAACAACAAACCTATTTAACCACGAATGCTGATTCCATAGGATAGTTCAGGACAGGAGACCCCCTCTAAAGGCCAAAGGCGATGTGTGGTGTCCTTACACCACTGCAAGCACAGGAAAATCTGCCTGCAACACCGGCATGGCACCGCTGCGACCTCCCTGCCAGGAGACCCACAGGCAGGCCCAGGCCCACAGGCCTGGCACGCTCACCTCCTGTGCCACAGACTGCAGCTATTTACCACCCAGCAGCCTTTCCCAGCCGCAGACACACGTTTTCATTTGCACCCAAACACTTCTGAGCACAATCATACGCCAAGCGCCTTTCCTGCCCCGCCTCAGCCAAAAGCCTCGAAAAAGGGCAGCACCAGAGACCTCCACCTTCAGGCCCAGCAGCAGGGTTTCGGCGGAGCCAAACCCACAAAAAGCTCCGTGTTGACAAAAATTCAGTGAGGATCCCTCTCAGTCACAACATATTTCAGAGCGCTGATCAGGAAGTACATTCTTATTCCAAGCAAGTACCTCATCATTTTAATGCATTAATCAAATCCGTGTTCCAGGCCTGAAGTCCCCGCATTCATCATCAATTCAAGATGAACCTATTATTTAGGTTCAGAAAATTACTCACTAAACATAATCAAGCATTACTTCTCTGAAGTCTTCATGACAGGAGCCCTCTGTCGCGAAGAGCGAGGCCGCATCCGCCTGGCCCCTGCCGCCAGGGGTCCCCGCAGGGCCGGGCCGCGGCCTGGGGAGGAGTTTTCCTCCAAAAGTCGAGCTTTTCCTCGACCACCTTTTTCCTTACTGTGGAGCTGGGAGAAGGCTTAAAAGGAGAGAGCTGCGAGAACACAGGAACGTGTTGTCGGCTGTTAAAATCCTTGCCGTGTTGACCATCACTGGCCCAGAGAAGCACTCCCTTCGTGTGGTCAGCAGGCAGCCTCTACCCAGCGCAGTCAGGGATTTCATTAGGACGAGGCCCACACGCAGCCTGTGAAGGGAGACAGTTCAGGCTGACCCCATGCCCTCACCCCAAATCCAGGTTGTTTTCCATGGGCTCGCAAACAGCTTAAATCGTGGTTCAAAAATTTTTCAGCAATACATCCCGTTTTTCACTAACGGAAATGCTTGTGGAGGGTGCTGCATTCAGACATTTTTCATGTATGCATTTCTATTTGAGAAATGATCCAGGAGGATTTTTATTTTTTTTTTTGGTCCATCAGCATTCTGTGGGAACAGATTTAAAGGAAGTATCTTCATCTGAAATGGAAATCCCCAACTCCTCCCACACGTTTTCCAAGCAGACCCACCACTGCCCTAGTCGGTCAGCTGCTCACACTCTCACAAACCCCACAGCAAATGGCACAATTCGCCATAAGCTGAAAAATTTCAAATGCACTTTCCATATAAAGACTAAAATATAAATCCCAATGCTATCTCAAAATTGGATATCACCCAAAAGTCAGGAGTCTGTATTTCTTGGCTTTAAATATCACTGAGAAATATAAATGGATCCTTTTAGTTAATAGTAATTATTATTCAGTCTGTCATTAACAGCAACTGCACACACTTTGATGGATGGGTTGAGAAGCAGCTTTGTTTCATTTTATTGCTGATTCTGTGACTAGTTGCCAAACTTTTCTTATTACTGATAATTAGATCCTGTTAGTCTAGCATCTGCTTTTCCTCCGGCAGCAAACGCAGAGGACTCTTTGTGCACGAGGGGTCTGCACCCGGGACAGGAGGGTTATCTGAGCAGACTTGCCACAAATCTGAGCGAGCAGGCACTGCTGCCTGCATGAGGGCAGAAGGAATAAAAAATATATATATATATATTCTTCACCTCTCTGGTCTGAGCTGATTTTAATCAGATGGCCCTTGCAGAACATTAAACTGCTCATCATCTTTCTAGCATATATAATAATGTATACACAATAAAATGAATGGCAAATTGCAACATTTATGTTCCCTGCTGGTGAACATAGAATGTCTCGGGTTTTGGTTTTGCACTTAGGACACCTTCATCAGGGTATGGTAGAGAGAGCTGGAGCCCAGACAGCTCATTACAGAAGCCTGTCTTGGACTTCCTATCAGTTAATTCATAATTCTGTAAAATAAAGACCATACTGATCTCCTCAGGTCATAAGAAATATTTATAAAATACATATTACACATAGGGATTATGAGTAATTTTGAGATTTATTTCATATGTAAAAGTGATAAAACCTCTAGAAAATTTAAAACATTAATTTTATGAAACACCAGTTTTGCAATTCCTTTGTTCTAAAAGACAATAGTAAACAATGTTCCAGTGACCTCCAGTGGGGACCAGGGAAAATACATCCTTCCTCAGCTCTGGTTTAGCAGAAATCTTTATTTCCCCCACAAAGCCCGTAGCATTTGGACTGACGTGTCCCTGGAAAGACTATTCAGTTTTATTGCCTGATGAACAAACAGGCAAAGTGGTCCGAGATATCCTCCTTAGCATTTTTTCCATACAAATTCATACCAACTTTCATATACAACTAACATGTAGACAACTCCAAGTTGAAAGTCTTCAGTGATATGACAAGGGGAAAAGAGGAAAAAGTCATGGAGATTTTGATGCTCTCTAAGCCTGGTTCTTGTCTTTGTGGGTTACAGGAGAGAGAGAAAAAAAAAAAAAACACCTGAGCAATGTGCCTAGAGAAAAACCAATGGATAATTGATGTGAGGAGAAAAGTAGCTTTAACTCCTTTCAGTCTAAGAGCATTAATCTACAGGAAATAAGGACACTATTCGTAAATTTGACATTATGGTCTTAAGTTCAGAATACTTTAACTTGTGCACTTAGTTATTTCAATTAGTTTTCTCCCCTAAATTGAGTATATAAGGAAATGCAAGCCAAAAGTAGTGTACAAAAAAAGAAAAAGGCATTCTTGACTCTCTTCAGTGGGGATGGGTTCTCTGTGCCAAAGTTATTGGACATGTGTGGTCTGCAGAACAAAGATCATCTCCATCAGCAGCTGGCATTTTAAGGCTGTACTCTATCCTGTACAAAGCAGCCTGATCCCAAATAAAACATAAAAGCTTCAAGGTGGCTCACCCTTTCTTCTGTCAACACAAGTCAAGGTCTCTTACATTAGCCTCATTATTTGCTTATCCTACTACTGACTTCTGGAGGCAGGCATCAACAGAAATGCCTCTGGTCTAAGAGTAATCCCCTCCCTTTCTTTCCTTTGTGGGAAAGGAAAGGCCTGGGAGGAAAGGGAAGAAGGTAACTTAAAGCAGAGTTGTTCTTATCACCATCTGGGCCTAATGAACATGAAAGGAACTCCGTTGATACATTAATATAGCCAATATTACAAGTTGCAACAGGCAGCAGGAAGAATGCGTCAGTCAACAGAAAAGCCTCTGCTAAACTCAGAGCAATGACCTTCAAATTAAGAAGCAGAAGTAATAGTAGGGGAGAGCCTGTGTCACATAACACTTTCTGACCCTAACTCGGGAGCAGTTTGTTGTTTAGAAAGTCAACAGTACTAAACATTAAATTTTTTTCTCCTGATCTCACTTTTCCTTAGTCACCACCCGGGCCCAAGCCCTGCAGTAAGGTTTACCTACAAGTGGATGGCCTGGACCACCATTCCTTTTAACACCCCTATAGAAAAGTACCACAACTTCTTGATCTAGGAGAGAACTCCTACAGTTTATCACTGGCTGTGCTGCCTCTGATTGACCCTTGTAATCACATAGCCATGCCAGGACCCGCAGTGTGCTGTTTTCAGAGTAATCACCTCACACCATTTCTTCCTGATAATGCAAGAAAAACAATTGTGCATTTTGCCCATTTCTTTTTTTGTAATGGAAGAACTAAAATTTCCATAAGAAATCATTTAATGTCTCCAAAATATCATTCCTCACTGAAGTGAAATTTCACAGTAGGGCAATTCTTCATCATGGGGAGGAAAAAAAGTACTAACACTAGCAGAGAGTCTCTATTTGCTACTGTCTGCACAGTATTAATGTAGAAGATAATATATTGGCTTGAATCAATACTTCCATGACTTCTCCATCCATCAGCCCCCCTTCATTTGATAAAAGTCCTTCCATGTCACATTCTCTCAGACTGATGAGATCACAGTGCCTCTTTCTAGCATGACTGATGGTGTGTAGATGTGTAATTGCCCAATAAATCATCACCTCTGGATCAAAGATCTGAGATCCTCCGCATGCCAAGGAGGCACACGAAACATCATAAAATACAATAAGTTAATTACAGTAAGATTTTAGCACTTCTAGACATGCTGGGTATTATTCAACATATACACATCTTGAAAGACTCAGCCACAACCACATTACTGCAAGAATCAGGACCTGAAACTATGAACATTTTGGGCAGGGACTGACCATTCATGGAAGCATGTAGGCCAAGGACTCAAATGCTGTACTGCAACACAGAAACCCAAGAGCTATAAATAAGACAAATATCACTGTTATTCTATGCCTCCACAGTGCCTGCTTTAAGGATTTCAAGCAAGGCTTGCGGCTGTTACAGAGGTCTGTCTGCATCTCAGGAATTTCGTCACATGAACCACAAGAACAGATTGGGCAAAGCCAGGGAGAACAGGTCTGCAAAAGGTACATCTTGTCCAGTATATGATTTCCAGTAACGGGCACTAGAACATGCAGTGGGCTAATGCCGCAGACGCCCTCTCCCTGGCATAATCCCTGCATGCAGCCTAGGGGGTTCCCGAGGTGCCACCTCCTCTCCACCCCTCTCACATGTGCTACTCGGCATGGCAGCACTATGGAAACACACATTCCAGTTTGTCCCAAAGCAATGGAAAAAGTATATTTCTGCTTGCTATCTCACAGACCTTGTGCAGGTGCCAGGGGCAGCACTCAGGTCACCACGGCCCTGCTGGCTGCAGGAAGAGGAGCCAAGTATATGCGTGCCATGTGCCCGCACCCCGCAGGGCTTCCTAATCACAGCAGCAAGGCCACTTAGAAAACAAACACACTGAAAGATGATATTTCATAGCCCCAAGGGTTAGGCATTATTTCAAGTATTTTTTAGTGGAATTTGATACCATTAAAGTATGAAGGAATAGAGACATCCCTGCCTGTTCCCAATCCCAGCCCAAGTGCAAGCCATGAGCCCTTGTATGCCCTACCTCACACCAGCACCAGCAAGCTCACCCCCCCCAAACCTGCTAACTTGAGCACAGGAAAATAGTGCCCACAACCCTTCTGTTGTACAGGCATCTGATCCCACAACCTTTAATCCTCTCTGTCATCCCTGCAAGATCAGGCATTAACATCTCTGTAACCTCTTGTACTAATTAAGATAGCAGATCTATGGTATTCGGCTCTGCGCTGGCTTCAAAGCCGAGCACTGACAGGCTGCTGAAGTGTTTGTGCATTTCAGTGAGTGGCCCTCGTAAGACAAACTATAATGAACACACCACGGGAAGCTTTAATAAAGAAACATGCAGTCATTAGAGAGGGGCTAAAACTAAGAAAAAAAAAATCCTGAGCTAGGCTTTGGAAATTAACAGGTGGGAAGCTTGCTGCTGTGGAAAGCAGCCCCTATTCCTAAGCACCTTGTGGGCACTCTGAGATGCGGACACCCTGTCCAGGCTCTGTCCTTTCTACAAAAGAACATTTAAATGGTCCCGGACCATTTGCTTCTCCAAAGCATGCATCATATTACAAATGACCTTAAAAGCAGCAATAGCTTCCAGTAGACTCCCAAAAGAGAAGCCAAAGCAGTTTAAGGTAAATGTGAGCAGCGAATCCATCCCCTCTGTGCTAAAATGATTTGAGAAGTACGTAAGATATGCAGATGCATCCCCGATGTTTTTACTGTCTCGCTCATTCCTCCAGCCCAGGCCAGCCCGGACTGCTGCAGCAATGCAGGGTGCTTCCTTCCCAGACCCCCAGCCCCACACCCAGGAGAAGGGCTGCACCCCTGGGACCGACCGCAGCCCCAGGCTTTTGGATTCAAACAGCACTGCCAGGTCAGGAAGGTCTGACTCAGCTGGAGAGGAGGTTTGAGCTTAAGGCCCAGCCCAGGATACAGGATTGAATGAAGCTTAAATCCTGAAAGCTGCTTAAGTCTTCGTATTGCTATTTTTCACTTCTCGGTACCCACTCATGCTGCACTGATGAGAAACCAAGCATTCCCTGAATTTACAGGCTGAGACGCCACTGAGTTACAGGGAAAAAGGAGCTATAAAAGACACTTCCTATGGAAATACCACTAAAACTCTTCACAAGCAACATCAGAGATAGAGGATACAACTTGCACAAAGACAAACGTTTGTAAAGAGGGCAGAGAAACAACTAAAAAAAGCTGTAAGGGGCAGGAACTAAAGTAACTCAGTGTCTCACTGAATGAAGAGAAACCTATTTGCTTTTCAGCTTCTTTGGTTAAATAAATTCAGTTTGGTAAACAAGCTCCTGTCTCATAGCTCCAAGACCAAACACAAAAGGAAAGAGATATGAACTTCATCCCTTCTGCAGCTTTAAATAAAAAAAGTAATAAACATTTGATACATTATGATTTACAGAAAAAGAATTCTCTCTTCCTCTGATTACCCCCTCCAACAAGAAGGTTGGAGCAAATTTTTTCCAGACTTTTCTAATCACCTATTGTACAGTAAACAAACATTCAAAGACGCAAAAAAATAAACAAATAAAACCACCACACACAAAAAAAAAGAGAACAAGCAAAGAAAACAAGCTCTTCTCAATGTCCTGAACAACCACTACTTTCCCCTTGCTACCCTGACCAGTCCTTGCTAAATAGAATTTGCCGCATGTGACATTGGTGGAGCCTCATCATTTCAATGCCATTCACCTTTTTCCAGTGATTCTCCATCTCCTCCACCTGCTGGCTCCAGCCAGTGCCAGCCCTTCCCAGAAGACCTGCTATCAAACCAACTAATTTGGCCCTAGAAGTTCTTATTTTTGTGCTTGTTGTCCCTGCTCTGCCCTTGTCATGGAAGCAGAATCAAAATAAAATAAAGTATTTTGGGAATAATAATAATAATAATAAACTATTCATTTAATTTCATTACTTTCCTAAACATCTCTACTGGATTTCACTTCATGCTAGCATACTTTGCCAACCTAACCTTTTAAAAGGCTTTTTATTGATATAGTGTTACACAGACGTTTACATTTCTTGGAGGGAGGAAAAGGCAGAGAGGAAAATTAAATTACTTTGCTTAGTGATCTTAATTATCTGAAATAATTACCTTCAGTCAATTCTCAAACAAGAACTCTCTGGAGAATGGCATATTTTAGTTTGGATAAAGGAAAAGGAATTGAGTCCAAAGGAATACATTTTGTAACTTATTTAGATACACCTAATTAACCATCTGAGTAAGGAATCCAATCAAAGCTTCTCTATTACACTTAATTATTAAAAGCAATTTAGAGGGGAAAACTAAATGAGGGGTCTAAAAGAGCTCTCTATGACTCAAAGGAAAACTTCAGCAAAGAACTGAATAAATGGGTGAAAGGAGGCCAGAAGTAAAGTGTTTTTAATAAAAGTGGTTCGATTCCTAGCCAGGCTCCAGCACAGAGGGATGGTAACCCTGGTGTTTTGTATACAGCTCTCCTCTGGAAGGAGCATAAAGATTTTTAGGCTTCCCAGAAATGGGCAGAACTTCATTAAGACCTTTTCAGTGGAATGTGAGGGAAATGCTTTGTTCTTTAAGCAAAAGTGGTTGACAGCTTGCAGAGACATTGGCCAATTTACAGAAATGATCCCCATTACATTAATTACAGAAAACTTTTTAAAGTCCTCCTAAGCCTTTTTGCATGGATTTGTGCATCCAAATGTGTATCTCCCTGTCTGGAGAGGGAGAAAGCAAGTCTTGATACTGAATGCTTATGACAATATGTGAGGATTTGATTGGGGTTTGGTTTTTTAGCCGAAACACAATGACTAGGTGTTAGAGCCAAGAGTGAGGAAGCAGATGCCAGGGCTGGCAGAGGTGCTTTCTTTCACCCCACCTGAGCAGAGCATTGTTCCCAGCAATATGCCTCCTTCCTCATCCTGCTTTAGCTTTCACAAATTCATAAGGCAAAGAACAATATTACTTTATTTTGATGTGAATATGTTTAGCAGGAGTGTCTCATTCCAAATGTGTAATAGATTCCTGCACAGTGGGATATTCTAATTTTGATGCAAAATTGTATTTCTTTGTTTGCATCCCTGCATTACCACTGCTGCATCTCACCATCCGCCTCGTCTCGCTCCAGCTCTGCAGGAAGGGGCTCCATGTGCAGCAGCGCATGGGGACTGGAAAGCAAGGAGTGTGGAGAAATTTATCTTCCCTCTTTTATTTAAATTGCAAGGAAGTTCTTGATGTCTCCAGGTGAGTCCTGTTTCAGTTGGAAGAAATTAGATTTGTATATAACAATTGTTTTCCCAGGAAGAAAAAAAAAAAGTGTGTACAGGATGGTGCGAGCAGGACAACGTTCCTGTCTCAATGCTGCTGGTATGTCTTTTGTCAGACACAGAGAAATAAGACTGAAGAAAACCTTACACGCCCATCCAGCCCTTACTGCAATGGAGTTAAATTCTGCTGTTTCCCCTTTTCTAAAGTGAATAACTCACTGCTCAGTGTGCCAGTTAATAGTTATAACAAACTCCAGGTCTCCTTGAAGCAGAGTAAAACATTGTTTTCATACAGCGGAGATAGCTCCTCTACACAGGTAGCTTCTCTCCTGAATTTCCTTGTGCAGAGTTCAGCCTCACTTGTCAGCCCCCAGGGCAATTCAAGGACTTAAAAGCAGGATACTGTTTAAGGGTTCAATCAAAGCAAACAAACTGCTAAAAATAAATTGGCATCCCATCTGTTACCAGGCAGGGAATTTAGTCTTAGCAGTCAGGGGACGGGATGAAAGGCTGCAATAAACACCTTGAAATGGATATCTGAGAAATTCTGTGGCCTCAGGTAAATGGTCTGATTTTCTCTTCCTTCCTTTGCACAAAAAGTTTTTTAATTTATTTTTCCTAAGGGGGAGAAGTGAGCACAGGCTTCTGTGGTATGAGGAGGGAAGCAAACAAATATTGAACATCCAAGTTTAATAATGTTCAAATGAACTACTGCTGATAAACATGGTTTCATTGGCAGAACATGAAGCACAGGGGGTGATCCAAACCCGGTGCCAGCTCAGCCTGCTCCCCGCGAGCAGCATGCCAGGCAGCGGGTTGAAATCCATTCCCGTAGCACCCAGGGAAACTATCCGATATTCTGGTCTCTCCTGACAGCAAAAGCCTTTCTGTGGCAAAGCCTTTCCTCAAGGAATAATTTCGCAAATTAACAGCATGCTAACGGACTACAGTGTATGTTATTGCTGAAGCAAAACATGGGGTGCCCGTGAAAGTCTATTTACATGGCAGAGGCAGCGAGCAGCAGGAACCTGCCCTGTACTTCGGATAAAAGATACCAGAGAGCTGTCTTCAGGCAAGCAGCACTGTTTGCTAAAGGTGTATCCAAAATATATGAAAAAGACAACAAAGAGAAACGGGCAGGAATTAAATACCTGCTAACACAAAGCGTGCTACCCTGCCTGCAGTGGTGCCAAGTGCAGCTGCAGCAGGACCGGGCTGCTGCACCCGCAGCGGGAGCTGGGAGGGAGCCCAGCCCGAAGGAGAACCTTAAACAGGACTGGTGTCACAGCCAGACACAGCTTCGTGTAGAGTAGACAGGTAACGTGTGACAAAAAATGAGAACTCACTATTAAAATCTAAAAATGCTTCATTCTCAGCAGAGGATGTAGAGGATTTGGTGGGCGATATTTGGAGAATGATGGAAGGGGTGGGCTGTGGTGGCTGGTACAAACTGCACATTGCGTGACTGGTGCACCCCATTGCAGGTAACATTGCTAGTTCGGTCTTAGTAAATCAAAAGCGAAGTGTTTTGTGCTGAACAAGCACAGATAATAAAGCCATGTTGAATCAAGAGTTTTCATACCAGTGAGATGCCTGGACATACCATTTTGGGATATGTCTGCAAATTCATTAGTAACTTCTGGAAACTCTCTTCCTTTTGGCAAGCATCCTTCTTGTCCCCCGAGGAGCTGGCATCCACATCCTCCAGGATATTCACTGCTTGGCTCCTTGCATTGGCAGTGATCTGCATTAATATATCATGTGTGATTGGATTTATTTCTTTTAAACCAGAGGAGGAAGGCAATTGAAAATAAAAAGTAGAAAGTGCTTTTCTAGGAAGTGTCCAGTAAAGTGCAGGCTTTGTTTTTCATCTATCTGGGGAAAATATTACCATTTTGATTCAGGAAAACACCATGTGAGAATGAGTTCAAGTCCTCATTTGAATCTACAGAGGCTTTTCTTCTCCAGAAGGACCATATTTTCTTAGGGAGCTTGGTTTTTCCTGGCCACGAATCCCATGCCTCCTACCAGCTCCCATCATGTCTGGCCTTTTGCCTTTCTTTTTTTTGAAATCTGGTTTTACGCTGTATCTCAAGAGAAGGCAGCACTCACTGATCAAATCACACACATGCACACAAGAAATATAAAATTTGATATTGTAACTATGAAGTTTTCGTATTAAATCTATGTTCATTTTGTGTAGAAGCAGCTCTTGAGCATTATCACCATTGCCTTTTGTTGATTTTTCACAAATAGCCTTATGAGAGATGCTTGGAGTTTTTGTTGCCATTCAAGCTGTGAGATCATTATGAACCAGAAGATTGAAACTTTAAGATGCAAGGCAACGTGGATCATAGCCAAGAAACATATTTGGGAAGCAAAAATAAAACAGATGTTTAAAGTCAGGAGAGCCTGACAGACAGAGATCTGTGGAGCTCAGAACATACAGGCTGGTTTAAGCAGAAAGAAAATAAAAGTGCCAGCTCCTCCTGGTGCTTTCTGGGGCTGCTGGTGAGCGCACAGACAGCGTTATGCTGGGGGTGCATTCCCCACAGCACGCTGCTACGCTGCATGCAGCCCCGGGGGTCTGGAGCAGCCTCTCACATGGAAATAGCACTTCCATTCCTGATTTTGCTCCTTCTAAGGCAGCCTCATGAGCAATTTGCCTTTTACACCTTACTCTTTGATAGGTATACTCTGCCAGTATAGGAATACCCTGCCTTCCTCTCTACCATTGCCAACCTGAAAATGGATACCTGACAGCTATTTCTAGTTCTTGGCTGTATAAATAATGAATGGTTTCATACCGGGAGGAATCAAATGGCACCAGATGACTCTCGTAATAAATCAGGAGAAAGGCAGGTGGTCTCTTGTCAGGCATCTCAAAACCGATGTGCAGCTTTATGAGGAGGGAGGTGGCTCTGGTACAAAACCCATCAATATAAATCTCAGATGCTTAGAAGTTACAGCACTCTTCAGTGCTGTTTTTATGCATTGTCATAGTTCTGGTCTTGTACGAAAAGTTCTCAGCAAAAGGATAGTTTAAAGAACACACCTGCACCCCCTAACTTTTGTTTTTTGTTCACCACTGTTCCCTAAGCCTAACTTCATATCAATCCCTGGGGGAACAGCTCACCTCCACCAGGCTCACTAAAGAAAATGCTAGTAAATGCGTGATACTTGGGGTGGGAAATTAAAACTCACCTTCCTTCCAGTGACCACTAGGTAGCTCTCTACTCACTTTTAGACCTTGACAAGAAACAACCATTTTCACCACGTGCACCTGCCAGCACCTCTCCCATCAATCCCCCCCTGCAGCTGATTTGTCCCTTCCTTTACACAGCTCTTCTAGTCTTAGTCTCTGTTCTGCTTAGAAAAGTTTTACTTTTAGGGGGAAAAAAAAAAAAAGAAAAAAAAAAGGAGGCTACGTGGGGATGTCACCAACCCAACAGAGATGGTGCGCGGCTCCAGGCAGGCTGAGGTCAGCTGAGCACGAAAGCCATCATCTGTCTTGTACAGTGTCAGATGTGATAGGAAGCAGGTGGGAAGGATCCTTCTGAAAAGAGGTGGTTTGGATTTACTGCTGCTGTAACGAACTGCATGGTGTGCCTGAAGATGACGGAGTACCTGGAAGGTCGTCTATTTACCCATAAGGATAACTGTCATCTACTTACACAGAACAGAGAAAGGAGTGTCTAAATAGGCTTGGATATATGCCCTGTGTCATAGCAGACCATGGTAGCTGCCAGCAGGCATCCCAGAGCTATTTCCGAATAGTCAGGAAACAGATATTCTGAGTAACTACATCTAGCAGGATCCGGGAAGATAAAGATTTCTCCAAACATCACAAAACCAAGGTAATGGCTTATTAGGAGTAACAGCACCTTGGGAAATCATACTACGCTGTTTCTCTGGCCAGTTTACACATAGGTGTGTAAAGCAAACGCTCCCGAGTGCTGCTGGTCAGTCTCATGAAAGCGTGAGGACAACTTCAAAAAGTGCCAGTCCAGGGTGCTAAAGTGCAGTTTACGTTTTCAGACAAAGCTGGCTTTTATCGGTACTCCCACATGCAGAGGGATGGACTCTGTGACTGCTTATGAAATGTTTTGTCATCTCGCTTCAACTTTTCAGTAAGCTGATGAAAAAAAAGCATAAATCCATCAGACATGTTGTCTTACCAATTCCTGATATGTTTTGGCTACTTACAGAGAGTATGAGAAGTCTTCGGAGCAGATGTGAGATTCAGATCTTGTTTGCTCACTTGTCATCACTCAAAATCCAAAACAAACACGCCTGCTCCTGCAGGAGTTAGCCCCCGCGTCCTGCCTGCTCTGCGTCGCTGAGCTGCATGCTTGCTTGTGCTGCCCTGGCTTTAGGGGTGACTTTTGGTCTGTAGCTCAGTTTTGTGTTCCTTAAAACTTGCTGTGAAGCAGCAATAGTGAGCCAAGGAAACTACGGAAAGAGGAATATGTGGCAATTATGCTGAAGACATCACTCATTTAAACAAAATCTCAGATGACATCATACTGCACCTGAGAGAAAGGTAATCCAGAAGGAGTCACAAAAACCCGTTTCGTGCATAACTTCCTAAACACTATCCCTAGTCTGTACATTTGTCAGCATTTGCACTGAGTTCCTCTACATTGCCAGGGGTTATTTCACAGGCAGGTGGAGCTCCCTATAAACTCAGAATAACATAAAAGCAGCCAGGATATAAGTTTATTATGAATGCCTGTTTTCTCTCCGATATTCCGTCATGGTTTCCAAACTTAGTGATGATTCTCATGAGAAGCTTAAAAATGCAGAGCTGGTTTGGTAGGACTTGCACATGTTTCTCCAGAAGTGACGCATGCAGTTTTTCAGGATCTTATCGTCATAACTGAGCTGTCCCTTCCCAGTGTTTTGCCCTGTTCCCGCTGCACTGGCAGAGCCAGGGATGACCGGCTGTGTGATGCCAGCAGAAATAGAGGCAATGGAAAGCCAGGTCCAGGCTGTCCCCATCCTCCCCTGGGACTGCTGAGCAGAGCAGGCAGTGGTGTCAGTGTCTCACCTACAGACAGTGCAGAGGGTTTTTTCTTCTTGTGCTTGGGCCCGTAACTGCAGATAAAACAGAAAAAGTGATTTGAAGCTGCTATCTGGCCCAAAAGGGAAAAAAAGCTTAGCAGAAACACACATAATCCCAGATGAGACAAGATGAAAAGAATCTAATTAGATTCCTTCTTAAGCTAAATTCTACAGTACTGTTATCTCCTTGGTTATTTACTGCACACAGTAATAAGCAGACAAAGAAAAAAAATGCTCTTAGTATTTCAGCCAGATTTCAGCATCTTGAAATATTTATAACTGGAGAAACATATTTTTACTGGGAGTTATTTGATGCTTTTTATATTTTTTAAAACAGCCATCTGCCTCAGGTGGCAAAATAATCGCTTGGAAACTATGAATTTCAGGTGCATCTATTGATCTTTTTCCCTGCAAAGATTGACGGATGTAACCTTCTCCAGCAGGTTAGAGAGGGGCAGCCCTCCCTACCCGTCCCCCATAAGTTACCTCCATCCTTTGCTCCCTCTGGTGCTCCCCACATGCTGAGAAGCCCCAACCACAAGAGGCTGCAGGGCTGCACGTCCCAAAGCTTCATGCCCACAGCTCAACAGGCAGAACTTGCCATGATTTCCTAGACCTCTCCTCCCCCAGATGCACAGAATTAAGTTTTGCTTTTCATGGATGCATAATTAACCCCTTGAGTAAATATCTATTCAAACCTACATAATTAGTACTTAATTTTTCAAAAAGCTAATGAAAGGCCCTTTTAGGTTCCTAATTGGCTGCTACTTCCCATTAGTCAACTCTCAGTATGAATTATCAACATGGGAAATACACTATATCGCAGAAACTATGCAGACAGGGAGTGCCAATCTAAAAAGCCCACAAGCAGGACAGCCAAGCATCTGGGGCATGATCAAATATACCCACTGTGGATTGCAGCTGTGCAATACAAACTAAATTTGATTCAAAAGGAGCCATTCTTAACATGAAGACGTCCAGTCTCAAACCCAAACCCACAGTGTTTGATCTTTTGGTCATGGGTTTGTTGTAAATTTGGGGATGGTGGATCTCGTATCACATCAGGACACATCCCCAAAAGACAGATGTCTATGAAAACAATGGCAATATAAAAGAGGTGCTACCTGGAATTATTTAGAGGCAGGTAATCAAGCTATACAGTAAATGTACCACTGAAGAGCTTAATTAACAGCATGTGCTTATTAAGAGCTAATTACATGATTCTTTACCATTTTAAAAGGAATGGTTACCACTTAGTTCACAGGACCTTAATTACCAGGTTAGGAAGAATGTGCAAAATCTGCTGCTAAATTCTTTGGGTATCTCAGTTAACAATTTAACCACTTCGTTTAGAGAAAATAGTCTGTAGAAAAGAGCAACTCTTTCCAATAGAGCCAGTATAGATTCAAAGAAGCATCTAGTTCCAGATCAACACACTCCAGGTCACACTGTAAGTGAATGAACCTCCTTGCCTCGCAGCCAGTGCCTGTGTTTTACTCTTAAAGCAACAAAGGAAAGCAAATAATGCCTACAGATTCCACTTGTGAGGAGTACATAATTGAATTACACGGTACTGCAAGGAGCTTGTCTAGAATAATACCTTCCCTTGACCACTGCTCAGAAATCCTGGCTGCACAGCTTATAAAAGTCCTTATTTATCTATTTTTGCTCCAAAGTCAGTGTTTTCATTGGCTGTGCTGCAGTGCTCTCTGCTGGCACCAGCCTGGGATTTCCTGCGATGCCACAGCAGAACGAAGCCAGCAGCAGGGCCGTGCCCTGCACCCTGCACCCCGTCACCTGCACCCTGTCACTTGTCCCCAGCCCAGGAGGCTGGGTGGGACTTGGCATGAAACCTCTGCGCATCAGGGGATTGCCCCGCTGGTGCTGTGCCAGCCCTGAGGGCTTACAACCCACGAGTCAAGCTCCTGGAAAACCCTGAGACTACCAACACTAGTTCCTGGTATTTGCTTTCTGACCTTGTGTTTACATTTCAGGCGTCACATCTCAAAACATTGCTCTGCTTGAAAACCACCCTGCTGAAGCCTCCTGCGCAAATGGCCTGGCTGCCCTGTTTGCCTTCTCACTGATGATACTCAGAGACATTTCCTTGCCTCACTTCTTCACAAAAACAGAAGCGTTACAGGTCCCTCATCACCAGAGGATACCTGAGCTAAGTCCCACCGGTTTATTTTTTCCAAGGCAAAGGTTTCTGGCATCATCTGGTGGCAAAACCCAGCACCAGGACCGAAGACCGGATGCGTTTTTCTTGCACGTCCCTCGCAGGCCGCTCCCTGTGGCTGCCTGATGCCAGGGGCAGCAGCCGAGGCCTATGCGGGGCCAGGGCTGCAGGAGCCTTTCTGGCGTCTCTGAGAGGCCTGCGTTGTGCTGCCGCTTCCATCCCACCTCCTCGCTTCTGATTCATGCTGTTAAAAACTAGATTGTTGCTGGCTCTGTGCGTCTTTGGTTAATAACTGCTATTTTAACGCAGGCCCATCGAGAGCTCGGCAAAAGTCCCTGAACTGAATTGCTTGTTGTCCCAGATTTCTGTCAGGCAAGGTCAAGCGCCGCCATCTCAATGGATTCTTTCCACCACAAAGCACACAAGGGGACTTTTTACCTCTCGGTCCCCCCGGGTTGCTGGTGTTTTTCTCAGTGTGTTTCTGAAGGCCAAACCCTGAGCACTGATGATCCGGGATCTTTGCAGCTCTCACCCACTGCTCTGCTTTCCACGTTACCAAGCAAGTTTCTTCCTGCTTTTACTGTGCCTGGCATTGTCCTGCCGCAGCTGTGCTCTTTCCATAAGATTTATAAGACACTGACAACAAGTGCTACAGGAGCAAAGCAAGGAGTGCTTACCCACTCCAGCTGAGTTTATCGCAGGCATCTCATTTTCAATACAGCTGACAGCAGCACCCAAACTCCAAGGACTGGAGTGCAGTAAATGCTTCCCTTTTGTTCTCATTATCTCTCCCTTAAACTTCTCTCAAGGCAATCGCATTATCCTGCATAGTGTCACCATTAATTTCATTTCCCCTTAATCGCCCTGTGACCATCTCAGCCTGGCCTGACTCGGTGCTCCAGCTCTCCTGTGCCGTGCCCCCCACCGCAGCCATGGGCAGGGTGTCCCCGTGCCCAGCCCCACTCCCGGCCACCGGCCAGGAGAGGCTGAAAAGACGGAAAATGAAACAGCACTGCCAAGCACCCAGCTAGGCTTCACCTACCAGCAGCTACCCACCAGCAGCATGCTGTGGCTGTTCAACTGCTAGTTAGCACAAGAGCTGCTGATAGAGTGTAAGAAAGTAGACAAATTCCAAGGGATGTCAATAAGAAAACCAGATGAGGCCACTCAGCGCTGGGCTGAGGACCAGCAGCTCCTGGTGCTGCCATTCCAGAGGCATTGAAGGCAGGAACAGGTGAAGCTTTACAAGGGTTTCATGATCAGATCAATGCAAATTCCACCAAAACCTGAAGCTGAAGAAAAGCTTAAGATTTGAATCCACATCCAGAAATTTTAACCAAAATCCCTCATGTTGTGGAGCTTAGAGTGATGGAGTTCAGCCAAAAAAAGGAAAATACTAAACAGCCTTCTCCTTGGAATTAAGCTACTGAAGATTTAAAAAGCCTTTAAAATAAAGGATTTCCTAGTATTGCCTCAGAGCTGATTTCTGCCTGACATAAAACTAAACTTTGCAATGAAATGTACATTTTTCATGCATTATTCTAGATGGCAGTGTAAATCAACTGAGAGTGCAGTCAGTAAAGTTGTTATTGCCAACCCTAAAAATTCTACATTATGGAAAAAAAATGATGAATAATTAGTATTTCCCATATTCATATGTGCTGTGCTTCTCAGGAAGGCAACAGGCACAGGGGTTTTGAAAGTCAAAATAGAGGCAGTAAATGGTTTAAAATAGTCCAAAACTCTGTTGACAGAGATTAATCCCTGCTGCAATGATTTTTCTCCATGGTTTTGTGCCATATAAAGATGGTGGAGAGCATCATCTTGCCAGCCCGGGCGGTGAGTGCTGAGGTGCCGGAGCACCCGACTTGCCCAGGTCGGTCTGTAGGAAACTCTGTCCAGCCCTGTCCCGTCCTACGTGGCCCCTCGGCCCTTCCAGCCTCACAGGAAGAAAACGCGGTGTTTGTTTGATTAAGGCAAGTTACATTTGCATTCCACCAAGGACGGTTTTAATACCAAATTGGCTGCTTGAGGGCAGCTGCTGCAGCTGCGAGCGCCCGGGCATCCTCCAGGCAGCGGAGCAGCTTCCTCAGCCCTGCTGGGGAGCGCTCCTCTTCCCGCACCAGCGCTGCCAGGTACCGCTGCTGTTATTGACAGAGACGTGCACGCACATGCACACCCACAAGCAGCTTATTCTCGTGTCAATTTACTCCCCTGTAAGTGCTGCCTAGCTACCGGCACGGCGGAGACATCTCCTTCCTCCCTCCCTGCCAGCCGGCTGCCTGCCAGCGCCCAGGCAGGCTCCAGTCCCCCAGACCCGCGGGAGCCGAGCAGGAGCACGGGGGAGCAGGAGTTGCTTTGTTTCTGCTGACTTGGGTAAGCAAAATATTATTTCCTTAATAACCGTTCACCTTTCCTGTCTGTTCTGGGCAGCAAAGCAGGTGGGATTCTGGCTAACCTGTTTGTTTTTTTTAATGAATTGTATCTCTTAACAGGAAAATCCTGGAGGACCTCTGTGCTCAGGCTGTTAGTCTAGTATCCTACTGCACTCGTGTGTTATATTTAGCAGTTTCATAGAAAGCTGCCTTCTGACATTTTACTTCAAAAGTATTTTAAGAATCTGACATATTTATATTGAAAAATGTGATTTTGCAAGTGGTCATCAAGGGCTACTAAGTTAACACACTGCTTTTGAAACAATGGGGTGGTTTAATGTAGATTTGTTTTTAATGGTGAGCTGATGTTTTCGATTTCTTGTTCTTTTGTCCCTGAACACAGAGGCTGGCCTGTCAGTTAATTCATTCACATGCAGATTGCTTGTTTTCGTGTATTTTTTTAAAGCAAATCCTTTGACTTTGTATTCTCCCCCTTATTTTTCTTTAAACTTTTTTTTTCTAATTCTAAAGGCAGAATCATGAAAGAAGCATGTTTCTTCCCCCTACACATGTAACTTTGTCACAAGACTATTAATCATGCCTTACAATAATTTTGCTAGTGCAGTATATCCATTCAGAAGCAGAGTGTCTGTCTGCAGATGGATTTGTTACTGTGAGATATGAAAGCTGAACAAATTTCTACAGGAAATATTTAAGCAAGGTCATAATAACACTCATTATATTCTAAGCAATGATGTGTCATTTGCTGGATCAGACAGAGTACAGCAGCAGTCACATTTATTGACTTAGCCTGTGAAGAGCCCAAAGGTTAGACATTCATTTTGAAACTACTTACTACTTTCAGCATATACTTATCAGGCTGAAGTCCTACATACTGCTTAATTTGTTATGATGAGGAAAAGGAAACTAAACAAATTAAAGCAGCGTAAAGTAGTTTTTTTTCATCTTCAAAGGTCTTTACATACATTAATAAGCATTTCCATTTTTTTATGCGATCCTAACATATTATTGCTTTTGCACCGTCAAGAGCGGATGGGCAAACGGGCAAACCCAGACCTTTCTCTGGATTAGGAGTTTAAAATGGTGTGTCTGCAGGTGCGTGTCGGGTGCGCTCCATCCCATTCTCCCTCCACACATTCCACTGCTGTGGCTGGAAAACCTGCCCACCGAGGCAAGGGATGCTGCACAGGCAAAGGGGGCGTCAGGATGGAGCTGACAATCGACACGTGCCAGGAGCACGCCAGGAGCATGCAGACGGACACATCACACGGCAGGTAAACCTGCCAGCCCAAGCACAAGGTCTGTTTGCCCAACTTTTGTTATGATGTTTTCCATTCCTGTGGAAAGCAAAGCTGCTTCAGCTACACGAATAGATCCACTAAACCCCGTTTACCTGTACGCCGTGTACTGGCACTGAGAAAGGTCTGGACTTTGTTGGACAAGAGACTGAATAAATAAATTTAAATTAAAAAAGAAAAAAAAAAGACAACAAATGTATCAAACATTGCATTTTCTCAAACTGCTGCAAAGTGCAACAGGTGGCTTAACCAGACCGAGAGACAAAGTGAAAGACAAGTTCACAAAGCCTGCACCAGGAAAATCACAGGTCCTGTAATCCAGTATCACAGCCAGACTGTGAGGCTTCTGTGTTCTGCACAAAGCCCCCGTGCAAATAGCTTCCTGTGCATCAGGAGAGGAAAAAGTATTGAGAAGAATGTGATCCAGCGTGAGGAAGGAGGAAGGTGGGCAAGTGTTTATCACTTGAGTACATATGCAGCTTTACATTTTGGGCAATTCAAACATTGCATTATTTTGCTCCCAAAATAGCACCACTTACTCCCCTTTCTCTCTGAAAGGCGAGCTGAGGCAGGAAATGACTTGTTCATGATGATACAGAAAAACTGAGAAAGCAGGAAATCAAATACACGTGTATGGAGTCAGAGCTATTCATCCAGCCTTTCCTCCAGATATCAGCAAAACCAAAATGCTGTAGACATGGAGTGACAGAAGGAGAAACTATAAGACGAACAGATGATTCACAGGATACCAAAGAAAACACGTTACTATCTTCCTTCTAGAAGCAAAATCTATCTAAAATAGAAATTGCTTGAATTCATAAGGAGTGAAAAGTGAAAATACTAAGAGAATCGAGCTTAAAATAGCCAACATCGGGCAAATTTTACACTTGTGCTCGCAGGGGGTGAAGTAACAGACACCCATCAGTTTCCATGATTTCCCCAACCCTTTGGCCACGTCCCGCAGCTCCCTCCAGGTTCCCCCCCGGCTCGCAGCGCTCGGGCCCCTCTCGTGGGGTCTCTGGACCGGTTGCGATGCGGTGGCAGCCCCGAGCCCACCCGGCTGCGGCTCCCCTGCACGGCCTGGTCCCACCTCGCCGGGGCAGCATGGCCCCACGGGGCTGGTGGGACCAGAGGGAAACACGGCTCGTGCCCTGGGCCGGGCTGACCTGCTTTGTGTTCTGCTTGTATCCTTGGCTTGACAGAAACTGAGAGGTCATCTGCATCTCACCCGCCGTCCAGCACCCCCCAGCGTCACGCATTTATGTCTGGGGAGGGCAGACAAAAGGCGCCTTCCATCCGCAGCTCGACGTCTCTGCTGAAAGTTCTCTTTTGGGGAAGTTCCTGTTCTGGAGAGGTTTGAAGGGGTGGGATGGGTGGATGGATGACCGCGAGTGAAAACTTCATTTGTGGGGCTCAGAATATTGGCAGAAAGAGGTTTCTACCAAGTGACCAGCATTTTTGTGAACAATTTTTGATCTTCACTGATTCTAAGCAACAAGTCATGGCTGCTTTTTGTAATGATTTGTATTTGTAACAGTTACACATGCATTAGAATCCAGAAAGTAAATAAAGGTCAAGTGCACAGTGGCCTTTAGTGATTTTATAGACTGAAGCCTTCAACTGTTTGCAATGGAGTCAATTTTGTTTTCCATACTGTTAAATCAACCTTTAAAAATTGTGTCAAGGATCTCAAAATCCTGAACATGCTAATTAAGGAGATAAACTAGGTTCAGGAGGAATTCAGTGCCTGAGCTGTCTGTCACGAAACAAGATCTTTCAGCTTTTTCTCTGCTTTCGTACTTCCCCCTTTTCCAAACACTTACTTGTACACAAAAGGTTTGCTTTGGCTTTGGTTCAGCTGCACCCTGCAGGCCGCAGGGCAGCTGTTCTTGCTGCTGGGAAAGGAGACGCTCCACGTGCCGGAGCTGCTGCTGTCGGCACCCAGTCCCCTCTGTCCAGGGATGTTTTCAGTCCATTTCTTTTGTATCCCGATAGTGCGACAAGCCATGTTTGTTGACAATTTTTTCTAATCTCAGGGCTTCTTTTTCACCTTCCAGTGCACCCCTAGCTCTGTAACGTTAGACCTGATCTTATTAAGAGTGCTTAGATGTTTGTATAACATTTCGCACCTCCCAGACCTTGTGTAAGCTGTAACTAATTCTCCCACCACGCCAGCGAGCTCCCACACCGCTGTCTCTTACCTTCTGCATCACCGCGGCGCTGCTCAGCCCCGGCTCTAAAGCGCTTACAGGTGGGAGGGGAGCCGGGGAGGCGGGCTGGGACCCGGCCAAGGGCAAGCCGCCCGGAGGTGCTGCCAGCCGGGCATGGCACCCAGGTGCTGACCAGCAGGCAGGATTACGTGCACCCTCGTACTCCAACGCTGATGACACGCGCCCGGCCACCGCCCAGCAGAGCAGGGGTTTTACCGCATGAAGCTGCATTTTCCTCGTTCTCTGCTCTGACCGTTGTGCCACCGTGAGCCAAGGATTAGTCAGCCTGGTAAAAACCCGGCTGCGTTTCCCTTTTGCCTTTGTCCTCCCCTGAGCAGGGGCGGCTCAGAGAGGCAGCACCAGGCTCCTGGCCCCGTGGGGGAACACAGGCACCCCCTGCCACACCAGCAGCGGGCACCGGGGCGTGGGAGCCCTACGAGGAAAAGGCAACAGGAAGGTCATGATCCAGAATGAATCGAGAAGTCAATTAACAGCAATTAAGGACAACAGCAGCGCAAACTGTCCAAGGCAGATCAACAGAGTGTTTTATATCAATTCCCTTCCCTGCAGTCATGAGCTCTTTAAACTATTTATTATTCAAGCAATAAAGCAGCTCAACTATAATCCGTCTGCATTGCTAGTTGTACCTAACTTTTTAATCCGTTAAGTCACGGATGCTTTAGCTAAAATTAGCAACCATTCAGCAGGGCTTTTTAGCACTCAATATGAAGCACAATATAAACATTTGTAATTGCCAACATGCACTAGAGGGGTGTACTGACAAGACTGGATTACCATATGGCCACTGGTTCCTACCCAGCTGATCTGGTGTTGCTCTGCACGGGCAGCTGGAGCTGGACGTAATGGCAGGGACACAGTCAGCTCTAACATATGTTAAGTAGAAAAAGTAGTACAAAAAGTACAAAACTTTACATCCTTCAAAGCTGTTGTAAAGTCTGAATCCAAGCAAGCACTGTGCGTGGCATCCTGAGCGCACTAGCTCCTGGTTAGTCCTGTTCTCCCCGCAAGCCTCTGCCACATCTCTCAGCTCTCTCCTCCTCTTCCTCACAGCATTCCCTGCTTCCACTCTGGAGGAGATGGGCCGCAAGGAAGAGGACGACAGCAGCTCCTGGAAGAAACAGACGAGCAATATCCGAAAAACTTTCATTTTCATGGAGGCCCTGGGATCGTAAGTACCGCAGCTGCTCCCCAGGCAGAGCCACACCAGAGATCGCCTCCCCAGCGAGTCCCTCCCAGGGCACCGTGGCGTGGGCCAGTGGCACAAGCAGACGTCTCCTGGCGAGCCAGCAGCACTCTCCCGACGAGCCGGGGGTGCCGCAGCCCAGCGCAGGTTTCCCGCTGGTGCTGATGCTCACCGAGTGGCACCGGAGCAGCCCTGCATCCCCATCGCATGGCACCCCATGAGCCCTGTGCTTCCCTCCTTGCCCTCCAAGCCTGCAATGCAGCATGTTTGTGATCCTGTGTGATTCTGTGTTTTAGTTTTTGCTCTTTCCCTTGTGAACGCACTGGTCTTCGCTGCTGCAAGGTCGAGTAAGGTCAAGGGATGGCTCTGAGAGCTATAATAACGTCATGTATTTAGCTCATAAACCCTGAATCACTTGAGGGATGAAACAAGAACAAGGATGTTCAAGTTGTACGATATTTCTCTGTGAGTTAACAGCTTAATTTGCCTATTTGTGTGAATGAGACGAGAGAGCGTTTCCAAGGTGGCGGAGGAGGAATTGAATTACCTCCAGTAGGAGATTCTGCCACGTCCAGATTTTCCCTGACTTTAGAACCCACAGCAAAGCTTCCAAAAAACAGCTACTCCAGAGCTCGGCTATGTTTTAAATTATCGTGTTCCTGGTCAGCCTCCGAAATTAGTTAAATTACCCAGCAGTTTTCCCTAAAGGAATGAGGCTAGAAAAAAGGTTTTGCCTCTCCTAGCCAACTTGTTGATTCATCATTTTTTAATAAGGGGCATAATTATTATAAACTGTTTGGGACAGATATATAGAACAGATGCCCCAGCATCTGATTTGTAGGTTGTTCATTTCCTACTATTACATTAGTAGGAAAATTTAGTATAAGAAATTGGAATTTTTTCCACACGCACTGCTTCAGCTAGCTGACGAAAATAAATGAAGATCGGGGACTTAAAACTACCTGGAAATTTCCCATCGTCTTCCCAGAGCATCCACAACTGTCGGATTAGGCACCTTAGAGAGGAAACCCCTGCCCATTCCTTGTTTTCAGGAACATGAAAAGAATTTCCATGAGACAGCCTTCAGAGCTCAAATGGATAAAAAGGGAAAATGTGTGAAACAAGGAAAAAGTCCCCGTGCCAGCTGATTTTTGAGCCAGAGGACAGAAGGCCATTACAAATAATTTACTGAGTGAAACCAAGATTTAAATTCATCTGTTGGGATGCTTTCCTGAAAGTAAATATTTTTTATTTTGTTGTTGTTTTTAAAAGAATTTCTTAACCTTGCTGGGAACCTGTCCTGGCACAGTCCTAATTCCTCACAGCCCCCATGGTGTTTCACGTGGTTTTTGCAGCACCAAAGCAGGAGGAAAGCAGGGCCCGGCGGAGCTGCCCTGGGCTCCTGCTCTCCCTCTGCATCATCGCTGGCTGCCAGTAGGTAACGCAGACACACGAGCAAAGCGCCAGATGGGCACAGCTCCGTGCTCACCAAACCCATCTGCACGGTGCCCTGGGTTCTTTGTTAGTGGATCACAGGAGGTATAGGTTTCCTGCCCTTGTTTACTGGGTTTGCTGCAATAACATCCCAGCTGACAGCATGCTTCCACGCGCTCACCTTCCTCACCCTACCTGCCAGCGCCCTGCAGGGCTTGCAGACTCAGTGGCTTGTCCCATTTAACTGCCATCAATTAATCTGTTGTTCATTTGATGAGGATTGTTGGGGAGTGACCTGGCAAAGTATGCACTGTCACTGTCCCGAGACACGTGTTCTGCTGCCTGAGAAAAGCCTTTAACAGGCTTGCAAGCTTAAGACATGTTATAAATACCCGCTTGTCAGTGCACTGAGCTGAACCCCCTCAGGAACATACTAGGCACTCACTTGTCACTTTGTGACTAAGGTTACGCAGGTATAAACAGAGAGAAAAACCCATTAAATGCTGAATGGAAATACTAAGGAACAGGCTAAGGTTGTCCAGTCATTTTCCTCTCTATATACACAAAACTTTGACTGATATACCCCAACTGCGACACAACTGGGCTCTCCTCACTGCAATTTGGCTGTCTCAATCCTCAGGGCAATGCTGACCAGGGAAAGTGAAGCACTGCTTTGGCTAAAACAAAGGCCCTTTGAGGAGACACAATCTGTATTAAGCAGGAATTTGGCCTGGCTGGAAAGGAGGTCACTGGTCATTCCCTGGGGCCCTTAGCCGCAGTGAGCTCTCAAGCTGCAGGCAGCCCCGTTAGAGGGGTGGTCATCTCTGCAGGACTCGCACCTAGCCTGGGAAAATCCCCCGCCGTCCCAAAGGATTGGAGGAGCCTGCTGCTGGCCACCTGCCTCGCCAGCAGCCTGCTCCAAGCCTGGACGGCTGAAGTTAAGCAAAGCCTGGCACATGCAGCAGTAAAACACTTCCTGTCGTTGCACAGTCCTGAAAAATGTGACATAATTCCATCACAGGGAGCAAATTCGTCCACTCCCTCAACACAGCTTCATGATAAACTATGCAAATTTAACCTTTTCTCTACAGAGAAAATTTTTATTATATATATACATATTGCAAAATCTTTTATTGCATATCCTAACTTTGGGGCTGCTGGAAATGTAGTCCCAGCTTTACAATCAGCATCCACTTAGACTTAAATTACTACCAGAGTGTTTTTTCTGCTTTTTTCTCTTTCTTGCTGTAACTATCCTCCCGGTTCACAGGAACAGCATCTATTGAAATACAACTTCTCCTCTTTGCAGAGGTGCCTTTTCGGAAGTTTTCCTAGTGAAACAAAGAAGCACTGGCAAGCTCTTTGCTCTGAAATGCATCAAGAAGTCTCCTCTCACAAGGGACAGCAGCTTGGAGAATGAAATAGCAGTGTTGAAAAAGTGAGTCTGTGTACATGTTGTAAAGCGAAGTAGAACAAACATCCTTTCCCAAGATGTGGCTCCAGAGCAAGACTAATACAAAGAAATAAGTATATCTTTTTAAAGCATATATAAATACTGGTGCCACTTAGTAGACTAGGAGCATTCCTTCTCTCATTCCCCTGCCGGGTTTGTAACCCCACCACAGCCACGCTGTCCCAGTCTGGGAAGTGTAACAGATCAGGCAGAAGAGCAGGCAGGGAAGGGAGAAGCAGAGTTAATACTTTTGCAGTCCAAGTAATACACCTGATGCCGAGAAGGCAGCTGCTCAAAAACTGAGGGTTTGCCCCTTGGTGTTGATGCCGGCACAGAAGGTTCTCCGAAGGAAGCTTGCTGTGGCATCAACGATTCCTGCTGCACGGATCGGCCACAAAACAGCCCAGTGAACTTGCATTTGTGATAAGAGCAAGACAACTGTCAGGTCTTCAACCTTTTTCCTTCTCAGCTTTGTTTCTGACCCATGATTATCTTTGCAGAATAAAGCATGAGAACATTGTGACTTTGGAAGATATCTACGAGAGCACAACCCACTTCTACCTGGTCATGCAGCTGTAAGTACGAGCAGGGCCGTTTTGTGTAGGCCTCTGAGGAAGCAGGAGGCAGGAGCAGGGCAAGGCACCGCATCTCAGCACAGCTCTGTGTGAATTTGTGCGTTTTACCAGGATTGCTTGCTGGTGCTCTGCAGGTGGGCTCAGGGACTCTGCTGGCTCTGAGCCCCGCAGGGTGCTGCTGCTCGAGGAACTGCTCTGCTGCAGGAGGAAGTCAGCTCACCTCAGAGGCGAGAGCACGACTGCCTTTGTTTAATTTTCTTTTTCTTTCTGAACTACCACTGCAACAGGGTGTCTGGTGGAGAGTTGTTTGACCGGATTTTGGAGCGAGGGGTTTACACTGAGAAAGACGCGAGCGTGGTGATCCACCAGGTGCTGACAGCAGTGAAGTACCTCCACGAAAACAGAATAGTTCACCGCGACTTAAAGGTGAAGCCTGTCCCTCAGCCACAGCATTGCCTCTGCAGCTGCCTAGCTTCCCCTTCTCTGTCCCATGACTTTCTGCTGTTTCTTTCACCACAAATTTCAGCCCCTGACTCTCTGTATTCACAGCCTGAAAACCTTCTTTACCTTACTCCTGAAGAGAACTCCAAAATCATGATCACAGACTTTGGCTTGTCTAAAATGGAGCAGAATGGCATCATGTCCACTGCCTGCGGGACTCCGGGATACGTTGGTAAGCCAAGGACCAGGAACGGGGCTGTACAGGTGGACTGTTGGGGAAAAAGGCTGTGCATTTACAGCACGCTGCCTAGCAGAAAGGAAAAAATACATAATCACGTTAACAACAACACATCAGTCACGGATGCACTGCAGAGACCACATAAAGAAATGGATTGCAGATGAGTTTAGAGACTGCAGAATCCCAGAGTGTTTAAAAGCGCAAGAAAAGGATAATTCTAAAAGCAATAGATTTCTCTGTTACTCATGTATTTATTGAAAATTTATAAAAATAATTTTAACACAATGGGGTGTTGTTTAATGTCAATCAAACTGCATCGGCTTGATCAGCAGCTTGCTGGTCAAACCCTCGGTGCAGGCAGAAATCCTCAGTGGTTCTTTCTGTTCAACGGTATAAAGTAGATACAAAAAGCAGAGACCAACTGGTAAAGAGGGCTGTTAATGGCTTCTGCACTGATACCTCAGAACCAAGTGTACAAGAAACTCCTCCTTCTCCCAGTATTGAGTCATTTACTATTGCTTGTAATTTTCATTTCTTTCTGCTTTTTTGCAGCCCCTGAAGTCCTCGCCCAGAAACCATACAGCAAAGCCGTGGACTGCTGGTCCATTGGAGTCATCACCTACATCCTGTGAGTAGAAGCAAAGAGCATCCCATTTTTTCATGAGTTTCCCAACTCATGTACTGCTTCGTACACCTCTGCAGTGTGGAAGTGAGAGTGGAGGCGATGCCGAATCTCCTCCTTCCCTGCAGTAACGCTACAGCAGTGTTCTTCCTCTGCACAGATTCACCACACCATAGAAACAAAAGGGATGTTGGGAATCAAGAAACAGAGCGGAGATGAAAGGAATCACATTTTTCTCTATTATGTGCCTCATCCTATCCTTTGTTTTTTTTCAGTTGCCTACAAGTATCGTTCGATCTTCCTCTGTACATTTTGTTTCGTTTCCTCCCACACCATGCAGTTATGTTCCAGCTGTGGCTTTGTCCTTTTGCTGCTGCAGTTAAGTTTTTAACTCTTTTCTGCAGCTTTCCCAATGCACTCAGATGCGAGGGACAGATGGATCCCTAGAGCAGCCTCCTCTGTCACTTGCTTCCTTGTGCTGCACGCATGTGCCCAGCCCACCCGGGCTCAGGAGGCTTGTGCGGACACAGGCACTGAAGGCCGTCTGTTGGGCTGCTCTCTTCTAGGCTCTGTGGGTACCCTCCTTTCTACGAAGAGACTGAATCCAAACTGTTTGAAAAGATTAAGGAAGGCTACTACGAGTTTGAGTCTCCGTTCTGGGATGATATCTCCGAGTCAGGTAGAGCTCAGACACCGGCAGCGCGTTGCTCCCCCTGCCCCGCACAGCCGCCGCGCTCCCGGCCCCTGCTCTGCAGCTGCTCTGTAAAGCAACTTCTAAATCTGCTCAGTTCAGACTTTTGTTTTGTTTTGTTTTCCATTGGCAGTGAAAAATTCAGTTCTGATTCACCTAATCTCAGCGTGAGGTTAGGTACATCTCCAGTACACAATTTTTCATCAGGAGCACCTCACTACAAACACCTCCCTTTACCAGTGTAACAGGGCGGTACGAACACTTCCTTCTCGGGGCTGACCTTTGCAGTGTTTGTCTGCCAGCGTTTGTCACGTCCCATTAGGATCGCATCCTGGAACGGGGAGGAAATAACCTTTTCTCTCTCTGCTTCTCCTCTCCTCCCAAACAGCCAAGGATTTCATCAGGCACCTGCTAGAGAAGAACCCGAACACAAGGTTTACCTGCGAAGAAGCCCTGCGGCACCCATGGTGAGCGGAGCAGGCGCCGTCAGCGACTGCTGCCCCCGGGGGTTTGCCAGCCGCCGTGCTGGGTGGTAGCTGAGAATGGAGGTGTCCCCCCAGCCCCTTGCTAACGTCACCGGCTGCCTCCGCATGGCCCTGGGTCTTTCTTTCTTCTGTGCGAAGAAAGAAAATGATGAATAATTAAAGATGCAATTTGTGTAATATTTGTCTCCATAAACAGAGGCAAAGAAGAAATCCCATTCTGAGCTTTTCCAAGCTTTGAAGTGTGTGTTTGTGTTACATTTTGTTGCTGTTTTTCCTTTGGGTTTAATTATTGCTGATTGAATGTACAAAGCAGTTAGTTGCCTCCAGAATGTGGAATGCCTTACAAATGCCATCTGCCTACGAGCCCATTTTCTTCTCTCCCCATCTGCAGGATTAATGGAAATACAGCCCTTCACCGTGACATATACCCATCTGTCAGCGCTCAGATTCAGAAAAACTTTGCAAAGAGCAAATGGAGGGTAAGTTGTTTGCTGTTGGGAGCCTAGAGCCATTTCAATAACAAATGCCAGTTGCTGCCATCTAGCAATGAGCAAGGCTTCGGCTGTGTGGGTAAGCACCCAAAAGCTGAGATCCTCCAAAGGCTGCCTGAAAATCATATGCAGCTACTGTTTATAGTGTGTTTGGACCAATATTCTCTGCTGCATTGCACACTGGTACATTTACCAAATACATTGCCCTATAGTGCCCTTGCCAACAAAATAAAGGCTAGGGGAAAAGGACTCTTGTCTCTGTCCTAGGGGAATGAAATAGATGCTCCGTCAGCAGGTTTGTGAGCTCAATTCAGCTTTTCCTTCTTTCAGCCTTGGACATAAATTGGTACTTCATCTATATCAAGAGTTTTTGTAAGAATTTAGGTGGAGAGAGGAATGCCATAGGAACCACTTCTATGATAGTATTTTAAATACTTACATTCAAAATTCAGCTCAAGTCTCCGTTTCACACTGTGGGGTAATTTACAGCTGTTCCCCCTGATTTCCTTATCTAGAAATAGTTGTAATCTTCAAAAGCATCAGCAGTTTGCAGTCAGGGGAAACCGCAGTGTTTATGCCAGGAAAGAGCACGTCCCACTTTCTACACGTTGTGCAAACACTCAGGCAGTGCTAACCAGTACAGCACCATCATCCCCCCGTGCTGCTGCTGCTGCAGGGAGACGTCCCTTCATCCCACAGCAGGAGACATCCCTTCATCCCTCTGCAGCCGCACAGCACCACACTGCTAGGCACGCACCATGGGGTTTTTGTCTTCCTCCCCAGCAAGCCTTCAACGCTGCAGTCGTGGTGCACCACATGAAGAAGCTCCACATGAATGGTCACGCCGCAGCTGGAAGCGCCCTCCCCGTTATACAAGTTTCAGAAGCATCCAGACCCAGCACACCCAGCGCCACCCGGCCACCAACGCCGAACAACGACAAGGACATATCGCTCCCTCTGGTCCCTGCACGAGCCTGTCCCAACCCTCCTGCTCTGCTGGAGCAAGACACAGGAACGAGAGAGGGAAAGCTGCAAAACCCCCCGGTGAACGGATCGCTGCCTGCGGGCAGCAGCCTGGTCTCGCCGGACAACCAGAGCCCACCAGCCAGAACTTGTGGCTGCAGCCCAGCCTGCATGGGGCACGAGAAAGCCAAGGCGTCCTTCTGCTCTGAGACGGTGCTCCTTAAAAGACCTGGAAAATCCCAGTAGGTATCCAGATCATTAGGCATAACTTCTGACTAAGTGTATGGGACTAACCCTCCCTAGAAGTAGTTGCCTGGCACATAAGTTGCCAGCTCCAGGTGGAGTAGCAAGGAGGGAGAAAAAAGGCCAGAAGCAAATGTTGGACTGGCTAGGTGGCGGTGCCCAGCCAAGCATCTTCTGTGCTCGTATGAGCATGAGGTGAGGCACGGTGCCCAGGCTTGCAGTGAGCTGAGGGGGCAGGGGTTTGGTTGTCACACTCCATTTACATCAGTGCATTTGCTTTCCAGAAACTGAAATTGCCTATGGTTAAAGCTGCTGATGCCAGTTATTCAGCTGCTGCTGACTGAGTGCACCCTGCCTTTGCTGCAGTGTTGACTTGCACCCCTACTCTGCTTTCAGCAGATGATATTCTTTATATTAAAAATACAACTTCAGTTCACCTGCAGAATGATCATAAACATTGCTATTTATATATATATATTTTTCAATCTTCCTCTTCCAATTCTTCCATTTTTATCCAGTCATTTCAAGTCAGAAGTTCTTGTTCCAATGAAAAACAGTAAGCACTCTTCTCACTGTGGGACTGGGCAGACTGGAGTTTGTTTGATTATGTGATGAGGATGGCAGCCACCAGGCTCCCCCATCGCCAGCGGTAAGTGCACCACAACCCAATGACCAAGCTGCTTTCAATTAATCCCATTACAGCATGAAAAAGGGAACGGCAAGAATAGCAAAGTGCTTGTGCATGAAATAAATTGTCTTTGCAGTTTTTCTGCAACAGAAAAACACCTTAACTAAATCATCTTCCAAGGAAGAAATCATTTTTCAGCTTCCATTTAGGCCAGTCCAGTGACTCTAAAACCAATTGGTTTTAAAGGCAATTATTGCCAGCCTCTTATACCACAACAGGCTTGTACAAGAAGTGTGTGAAAGGAAGCAAAGCATGAACCTGGTATATCAAACACTTCAATTATTAATAACTACTCTTTGAGAATCACACTGGAACCAAACAGCTTCATCAGCTGGGATCAGGGGGCTTCAGCTGGGTCTCAGCAGCAGCCAAGAGGAAAGGGCTGACAACGAGCTGCTGGCTGGTGGCTGAGCACAGACGGGAGATGTCCTGCAGCCTGAACAGCCCAGCCCTTGCCCAGATTCAGTCCAGGCAGGGCAGTTCAGGTTGCTTTGTTACCAGAGAGCATTGCATGGAGATGTTTGTTTTGTAGGTGAGCAAGAAATAACAGAGTACAAAAAGGAAAATTTCCTCTGGTTTGACCATAGCTCAGGTAACTTCTTAGCTAGTCCAGAATTAAATATTGCCCCACGTTGTATACAAGCAGTAAGACCTATTGCTATTAGATTCTGGGAGAAAAAAACATTCCTCAAAAGGTGAGCATATGCTAGCATAATTCTCCATTAAAAACTACATCAAGGGAGCTATGTCCTCTCATCTTTTATGACCCTCTCTACTGATGAGATTATACAAACAGAACTGTAATGTACAAAGGATCAATAGATGAGACAAATGCAAGTAAGCTCTACTACAGACTCCAAACAGGTCAATTCCAATGATCAGTCATGTAATAGCCCTTTATAAATGCAGCATACAAAAGGATCTAAGCTGTTCCTAACCCCCGTGCTGCTGCTTATTAACAGAGCACATTGTGAAGGCAGTGGTCTAGTGAAACAAAGTTCAATCCCCAATTGAAATTCTCTCTCTTGCAGAAACAGAAGGGCTGTTTTACTCTTTTCTGCACTTCAAAGCCAGACATCAGCAGTGCAAGCAAGAAGAAAGGAGGCTGCGTCCCGCCAGGAGCGGACGGGCAGCAGCATCTCGGAGAGCAGCGACCGACAGGTGACGAGCGGCACATCAGTCCTGGGAATCCATCAGTGCAGTGACCTCAGCGTGTTTCTGAATCGTTAATGCTGGGACAAGGCACTTTAGCAAGGGAAAGTCTGAGGCTGCTGCTAGCATATTCAGTGTATATTATCCATACAACATTGCTCGATGCTGTAAAGCTTTTGTTTTCTGTATACTGTTTAATTGTCCAATGCATAATAAGTGCACTGCACAGCACAGCATAAATCCTATAAACCAAAGCCATGCGGAGTTTTATTCAGTGGCAGCTCAGTTATTTTTACAACCTGCACCCTACCCCTTCCTCAGATTTCAGTTCCTCCCAGGCTTCAGCTCTCTGCAGCTCGGTGACAAGCAGCTGCCCAGGCTGTGCAGTTCTCACTTCAGCTACAAAAGGAGGCAACCTGCTAGCAACCTCCATATGTCTGATAATAATCACAGTGAGGTCTAAATTCCCTGCTTCCAAGTCCATAATTGCACAATAAATACTTGCTTAATAAAGCTGACTTTTGTTTTGTAAAGTGCCTGTTGGTTATTCATAGAAATTTGATGTGGAAACGGTCTATTAAGTCCCTTCTAAAGCGTTCCCCGTGCAGCTGCAGACCTGTTCCCTCTGGTACTTTCTGGCAAAATGTTACACGGTAAATAAGCAGATTGTGGCAGAAAGTCAAACGAGACATTTGACTTCACATCTGAGTATGAGATTGTGTTTCTCCTAGTAGTAGAAATATAGGTATGTTGTACAGATACAATGGAGATAAAATTCTCCATTTCTGTGACCTGGTTCTTTGAAGAAAGAGCTAGGAGGGAAGTACTGAAGCCATGGCAAGTTGTAAAGATTAACTGCAGTGTGAAAAGCCCCAAACAAGGGTTTTAATTTGAACAGCGAAATCCTGCTACAAGAGCTTGAATTGGCTAAAACATGAAAAAGAATTTGGGGGGGGGGGAGGAGGTGGTTATAAACCCTTCTGGAAATAACAACGTTGCAGACGTGTTCATTATTTGCAGTTAATGATCGATGTCTCTGCCCCTTTCCTCTGAGCCCAGGCAGCTTCAGCCAGTCTGTCCAACGTGAACCTCTCCATGGTTTCACTGCAGCTCCTCTCCAGAGGGACAGAAATTCCATTTGCTAAATATGCAGACGTTAGGAACATGAGAACTGCAGCCAGAAAACGGGAGTAAATACTCCAGCCAGTGTGTGCAGTGGAGGAAGGCACCGCCTCGCTCAGGAGCAGCTGTCGTAGTAGGCGACTCGCTTGCTGATGGCATCCCGAATCCTGCCCACCCGCTCCTGCAGGCCTGACAGCCTGGCTGACTTGGACAACAAGGCTCTGTTGCTTTCCTGAATTTCTGTCTCTAAAGCTGAGGAGAGAGTGCAGGAAAGGGTAATGTGAAATCACAACCAGAGGAAGGCGTCATGTCCAGTTTTACTCCCCAGCCTGAGCCTCCCCCTCCCTCCTGCACCAAAAAAAAACCCAACGTGACTACCCTCTGGCACTCAAAAGCCCTCCCCAGGTGCATGAGACCATTACACTGAGCTCACAGGTTTACCTGCCATCCTAAGCATCATGGCCGAAGTTTCCTCAAACAGATCTTTTGCCTCCTGGTCTATGCTCTGCACCCGGCTGCCTTGCCCTCCCAGCGCTGGGCTCTGTTGCATCCTACTCTTCAGCTCAGCGTACATTTGTTTCACCTGTTGGAAAGACTGGAAAAGCAAATAAGTAAATAAACTGGTGGAAATGGGATTTTC
The DNA here is from genome assembly GCF_964034855.1 of Anser brachyrhynchus. Taxonomy (NCBI): domain Eukaryota; kingdom Metazoa; phylum Chordata; class Aves; order Anseriformes; family Anatidae; genus Anser; species Anser brachyrhynchus. The sequence goes on along the minus strand of NC_137720.1, from coordinate 1,472,162 downwards.
CAATGTCGAATTGGCTTAAAAAAGATAGAACCCATTTTAAATATTAAACAGATACTGTGCTCGAGCTCTGTGATAACACTACTATGCAGACGCACAACAGTTTGCAGTGCACTCACAGTGATGCTGACCAGCTGTACGAGCTCCTCTGCCTCAGGTGGGGCAGAGAGCAGAACCATGGAATGGCTCGGGCCCCAGCCCTGGATGCAGGACTACGAGTGAGGCCTCCCAAGGGCAGAGCAGAGGGGCACAATCCCCTCCCTCCCCTGCTGCCCAGCCCTCTGTTGGTGCAGCCCAGGATGCAGTTGGCCTTCTAGGCTGCAACTGCGCACTGCCAGCTCACGTCAAGCTAAGAAGTCTTCAGCAAAAGGCAGCGAGATGGAGAAAGGTCCTGGAAAACTTCAGTAGCTGGATCCTGCACCAGGTGAACGAGGCGACAGGGCAGTGCCTGGGCGGTGGCCTCCTCGCCCCATCCAGACGCGTGCCAGGACACAGCTGGCTCGGCTGTGCCGTGCCAGGAGCATGTGCGTGGCTGCGGTACCTGCTGCGCGCTGCCGGCCTTCTCGCCCGCTGCCGCCGCCGCTCGCTGCGCGTCGCTGGCCCGCAGGCGGTTCTGCCCCGCCGCCTGCTGCAGCTGCCGGAGCCCTTCCCTCAGCGCCGCCAGCTGCTCCGCCACGGCCTGCGCGTTCCTCTCGGCTGGGCCAAGAACGGCCTCGATCTGAAAGCAGAGCGCCACACGTCAAGAAGGAAATCGCAGCCAAGAACTGTCTGTAACGCTTTTTGCACCACGCAGGGAGCAGCTATGCGGCCTGGTGGACACGTCCCAAACTTGTCCCTGGGATTTCCATTAGGGACCATGGTTGGAACTCAGGGAAGCAGGCAAATGAGACATGCAGGAAGACGGGGTTTTACACAAAAAGCCCTGTTTCTCCAGTTCGCTGGTCCAGGCCTCTACCAAGCTGGGGAATTTCAGAGCAGCAGCAAGCAGGGCCCAGCACCGTTACTCAGAAGTCACCAGCCACTACTCACTTCCTCAACACGCTCTTGGATGAACCGGAGTGAGGAACTGGAGCCCCTGATAGCCCCCTGGGCCTCCAGCAACACCGTGTTTGCTCGTCTCAGATACCCAACCACCTCTTCCACATCTCCCTCCACGGCATTTGCCCGGTTCCTGGGGAAACACAGAAAGCAGATGAGAGTGAGTGTAGATAATCGCATGGACTGGAGGTCAAGGAGGCAGAGGCAAAATAAGCTGGAGAAGCAAGACAGGACTGTAACAGAGAAGGCTGCAGTCCACAAACACCATACAAATCTGCCACAGAGCAGGTTTCTGTTCAAGAGAAGTGTGACTTCCATTTCACATCCCCCAGCAGAGAAAATGAACTGAGAAGGAGAGAGAAAAGCCTTCTTTTAAATGTTCTAGAAACACCTATTTTGCAAGTGGTGCAAGACAAAGTATTAAAGGGGAAGCAACAGCTACTGAACCAGTTTCAGTGAATACTTTTCTGCTAGCAGTGGGACTGTTCCGACCAGGTGACAGAGCTTCCCACAGAAAGGCAGACTGCCTTGTCTCATCACTTCCAGCAGGCTAAGCAGGTGTCAGACGCTATCAAGGAGTTTACGTACTTATCCTGCTAACCTTCTCGCTGGGATATTGCTGCAAGTCAACACGTGACAAAGCAGATGCTCCAAATTTGCAAGGGCACTCTGTAATTGCTTTTTAAGGGGCCATGGGATAATCCTTCCAACTTTCACCCAGAAAACAAATAGCCCGTTTAATCCCCTCATGCTCTCTTGTGCAATTAGGATGTAGGTCACCAATATCAAGTAATACCAGAGCAAGCCTGTCATCCCCCATCATAGGGGCTCAAGAGATAGAGAAAAGCCTCTGTTACTTTTGGTAAAGACCTGCTTGTTTTAGTATCCATAACAAGTTCTGTCGTTGGCAGCCAGACTCTTATTTGTATTGGGGTAGCAGAGAAGTGTCTGTAGAGATTGCAAAGTCACTCTTAGCCACTCTACATACATAGAAGATTCTGGGCTAAAAGTAAGTCAGTCCAGCTCCAGCCGAGCTAGATTTCATCCTGAGAATCACCGCATTCACTCTGGCTGAATGACCAAAAAAGTCCTTCAAAGCTGCCAAAGCTGCCAAAAGCCCTTCAACCAAACCGACCTGGCTTCTTCTGCCTCCTGCTGAAGCTGCTTGGCCTTCGCGATGTCCTCGGCTGTCTGGGCCAGGATGCTCTCTGGGCACTGCAGTTTAGTAGCCAAATTTTGGATCTCAGTCATTTTTCTCAGGACTGCAGCAGCATCCGTGGGGAGACGTAGCGAGAGAACAAACTCACTGATTTCCTGGATTGTAGCAGGGTCCGTGTCTTTGTCTGCAGAGCAGGCAAACAGACCGACAGTGTCAGAAGCAGGAGAGGTGAGGGTAGGAGTGCAAACGCAAGGCAGGGTGAAGGCAGATGCCCAGCTGTGGATGCTCTCACACGCACAGCCTCTTCCTTTCAGACAGCTGCCGGGGTCCACCCCAAATTCAGTCCCCTCACTCAGCTTCCATCGCAGGACAAGCTGGTGAGCAGAGCAGCAGTACCAACCCTTCACCCAGCTCTGCCCTTTTTCATTCCTTTCCTCTGTGTTCTGGTGCGTAGGGCTGGGATTCATTCCTGCTGCCTATTCCAGTTTTGTGCCCTATCTTCAGGGGGTTTAAGCATCCTGTTGATGCTCTGTGATTCTTTCTGTTATTCTGAATAACATTTCTGACATCTTTTCCCAGCCTGACTCCATGTTACCACTCAGCATAGCATGCCCTCAACATGCTGGTCAGCATTCTCTGGCACATTTGATGCTTCAGACTTCCTGATGCTCTTAAGTGTTTTTACCTCGCCCTGGAGATTTGCTCAGGGTCTTAAACTTCAGACTGAACCAAATCTTCCATTTATTACTGTTACAGATTTCCAGGACTCTATTGCGTTTAAAGGAGGACAAATAAAATAAACACAAAAACAGTGAGACAAAAAATTGTCTCACTATTGAGAAGCTTCCACTACACAGAATAAAATAAGAACTGTTTTATATTCGATATGAACTTCTCATTCACACCAGCAAAACTTCCAGGAAAGTACTGAAACACTGCCTTTAATTTGGCAAGGAGAAAAATATGGCTAAGCCCAGAGCAGAGTCAGGCAGACCTCACTGAGTACATGAGGTTGTGTTTCAACACAAGCCTGTTTTATTGCACAAATAAAAGTTAATAAATTTGAGGAATCAGAGGCAGGCAAAGCCCAAGGGACATTAGCCCAGTGATTAGCTCAGAAATATCTTCACTCATCATTAACACCAGGCAGCACCAAATGACCTGATTTTCTTATTCAGCTAATGCTCATGAGGCCTATTATGTTATTACAATCTGTCTGTGAACAATAAGTCATCCCACTGGTTTATAGGACAATGAGGAATTCTCGTGTGATTAACAGTCTGCTCCAGAGATCTGTCCATTTATCTCCCTGCGGTCAGTGAGGGTTGCTGGTAAACTTCTCTGCGTCGTGGTCAGTGCTGCCTGCAAACCCTTGGAGAGCACCAGCCACGGGCACAGGTTTGTCCCCAGGCCCTGGGGATGGCGAGAGGCACAGTGGCAGAGCAAGGCACCAAAGCAATCTGGATAAATTGGATAGCTGAGAGCCTAACCAGGGTGAGCTGTTCAGCTGACTCCCTCGTACCCTGTTCTCATATATAACATCACTGTAAAAATTAGGTTTTCCATGTGCAAGCCAACCTGCAAAGGCACAGGGTGAGCTTGGCAGTGCTACCTGACAAGAAGTTTCGCACTTGCTGGATGAACTGCTGGATGCGCCGCACATCTCCCTCAATCTGGGTTCTTGTTACGCTCATCTGCTCCACCAGCCGCCGGACATTGCTCTGAATCTGATTAGCAGATGTCTCCGTTGTTTTAATCTGCAAACAACAAAATCCTGATGGAGTCGCTTCTACTTGACCTGGAATCCCAGCAGCTATACCTACACCTGAATGAATTGGACAGGGCACTTTGCAATTCCACCATTTCTCATTTTTAGCACGCCACCACTTTAAAGGATTGCAAATGTTAAAGACTGAGGGCTGGATTTGCAAAGGAAAACTCTCAAAGAGGGGCAGTACCATTTAGCTTCATAAAACACATTTGAAATGGATTTTGAATGACTTTGAAAACTCACTTGATCTGTGCAAGCCCTCCGAGGCTGTAGAAAAAATGTGCAACAGCACGAACACACGTACTGTAGGCTGCACAAAACCCTAGAGCTCAGATATCCCTGTGGGTTCAGCGATGCTTCCAGATCCCTACCCCCTCTGCCATGCCAATCCCAAAACCACAAGAAGACCAGGCTCTGGCTTCCTTGTGACATTTCCAGACCACCTGCACGACTGGAATACAAAGCAAGGTGCTCTCAGGACACCTCATCTCCTTGGGTCCACCCACTAAGGAGAGGCAGAGACAGCAGAAATCTCGTGCCCAAACACTGCTGTGTTTCTGACGCTGCCCCTAAGACCAAGCCTCAGACCAAGCCCTGAGCCCGGGCGTTTTGCCACGGGCTGCCCCCCAGGCCATCCCACCGGGACCCGCACTCACCAGCTGCGCCGTGTCCCGCAGCCGCGCGCTCAGGCTGCCCAGCTCCCCGGCGGCCTTGGTGGCCATGCCGAGGGCCCCGGCGGACCGCGGGAAGGCGCCACGGCAGGAGAGGCCGGCCCTGCAGGCCGTGCCGTTGTCTCGCGGGCAGAGCAGCCCCTCGCACTGGGCAGGAGTGCACTTCTCCACTCGGAAGCCGCCGCAGATCTGGAGAGGGAAGAGAGCAGCAGGGTGTTGAGGGCACCCAGCCGGCTGGGTGAGACCTCGCGGAGACAAACCAGCATGCCACGGGGACATCGTTTCCACAGACTCTCACTAAGGGAGCTGGAGAACGTGGTAGGCTTGTGCAGCAGGAGCTCACCCGGGGACACAGACAGAGCCAGCCCACCCGATGGCAGTGGCCGAAGCACCTTGGCTGCCAGCACCAGCCCTGAGCACGCCGCACAGCACAAATGCACGAAGGGCACCAGGCGTGTGGAGAGCAATGGCTCACGAAGTGCAAGACAGAGCAAACATCTCATCGGCTCTCACGACAGCTACTCTTCCCCTCGTGGCAGGGGAATCCCATCCAACTGCTGCAATTTGATTTTAGGGAGAGAACGGGATGAGAAGACCTGACACCAACGGCTTTAATTGCCCAGCATCTTCTAAAGTTGCCACCCACTGGAGGGGGCACTGCAGCAGGGGCACGTGCAAGCCCAGAGCCAGCGCAAGAACCAGCACCGGCTGATGGCTTGGGAACGTTTTGGTGCCCTGGAAAGCAGAGAGGGGAGGCTGGTGGTCTCCACAGCAACCGTGCATTAGGAGGCACTGAAATGGATCTCCATGGCAATAACAAAGCAGTGAAGGAGAAAGAAAAGAAACCTTATCCAGAAATTAAGTGGGTCTTTGAGATACGAGAACTGACACGTGAGAGTCTTTGGAGGAAAACGCGCGTGCCTGGGAGGGGGCAGGGGAACACTCGGTATCTGTTCTCCTTTGGCAGGGGATGCTCAGACAATTCTCCCCTCACATCCCAAAGCAGCAGTTTGCCAGGATGCCATTGGGCTGAGTCCCTCTGAGCAAAGACTCTGCCACGCTGAGTGGGCTGACCACAGCGTGAGATTTCTGCCTCCTGAGCACGACAAGGCCCCCCCGACGACCTGACACGCACAGCCAGAAACCCACGTTGTGCTTTCACCTTGTTCACTGCGGGGGTGAGGTTGGGGGACACGGCCACCTCGGCCCTGAGGGCCAGCAGCTTGGCGCTGTGCGCGCCGGCCGCCCCCTCCAGCGCCGCGGCGTTCCTGCGGTTCTCCCTGGACCGTGCCAGCAGCGCGGCAGCGCCGGCGACGAGGCCGCTGGCATTGGCGGACGTCTGGTAAGCAGATCTGATCGTCTGGAAGGCTCCTGCAGGAATAAGAGCACTAAATGACACGGATGCCTCCATGACTCATAAATGCAGCAGAGCTACCTAAAGGAAGGCATTGACTATACCCTGCGAGTGGATGTGTGCACGGTGAGGAGGGGGACACAGCCAGAGTGATTAGTCACTAAGGCACAAACAAAAAGCTCCTTTTATTTCTAAATGCCTTTCAGCCATTCCTTCACACTGAGTTGCAGAGCTTTCCTGAAGGACTGACCTCTGGTTCGGGGCCACAAGACTGAAACAAAGCTAAAGCAAAAGCCATGCCCATGCTGATGCTGGGCTCTGCAGCGCAGAAGGGCTCAGCCGGGGCAGGACAGGGGTCCCCCTGAACCCTTTCCACCGCTCCTGGGCAGCCCCCGTCCCGCGGTTAGGGCGCAGACCTCTGCGCCTGCTCGGGCTGCAAACCCCCGCGGGCAGCGGCCACGGTCTGCAGCTCAGCACGGGGGAGGCAGCAGACAACAAGGCACTCGGAGAGAATTAGCTGCTGCAGGGATTTAATGGCCACCTACCACCAGCAGCATCGCAGGGCTTAATTAGCTCTTCTAAATGCCTGACAGCTCACTGCCTGGCTCCCCTCCCCACCTCTCCATCCCTTCCATCTGTGCACAGCCCTCACTGCCGCAGCCGCCCCCTGGCTTGGTGACACCCCTTCTGCTGGGCTCAGCTCCGTGACACCCCCTCTGCTGTCCCCCACCGGGCCGTGGCAGTGGCAGTGCTCCGGCACACGGAGCTGAGCTGGCCGGGAGGGACACGGCCCCAGCGGGACACGGGAACACTGTCTGCACACCGAGCTGCCCAGCCCTAGCCACCACAGCAAATAACCCAAAATCATCGGTCAGTGGCGAGAGGCTGGGCAGAAAGCATCTCCTGTGTGGGAAGGAGGGAGGGAGGGAGGGAGGATCTGCTTGCTGTGCCTGGGCTGACAGAGGGTTGAAAACTTCATCTCCTCCACCCGGCCGGTGGGAAACCACCAGGCATGCAGTCACGTCAAGGTAAATTAACGGCTGCAAATTAAGAGATTTTAGAGCCACAGCGCTGTACCTGACAGATCTGTGCTGCGGCTGGTTTCAAACTGGGTCTTCTTGCTCTGATATTGGTTGTTAATAATAACCAGGCTGCTGTTGAGGGCTTCGAGCTCGCTCGATAGAGAGGCAGTCACATCCAGAAATTGAAAGTTGGGGTTGATGCCTTGCATCTGATCTCTGGGAAAGAAAAAGCAGAAAACGTGAACTTGAGTAGAGAGAAAACCACCCTCAGGCACAGACCAGGGCCCTCTCATGCCGGGATGCTGTGAGCACATGGTGAGCAGCCACTTCCCAGCCCCAGCAGAGAGGGGCACGGGGCTACAGCTCCCCATGCCGGGTGCCTCGCAGGGACCAGGCACGCTGCCGCCAGCTGAAGCTGCCCAGCAGTTTGGTGCAAGGAGTGGCATCAGCATGCATGGAGAAGCCAGCACCTCCTCCCAGCTGCAGGAGGGACCTGCCAGCACGTCCCTCGTCCCTTACCTGATGGCAGCGAGCGCGCTGCCCACCTGGGCCAGGCCCTGCTCGGTGCCGGGGGAGCGGCCGAGGATGCCCTGCGCCTGCTGCGCCATGCCCTCCGCCTGCGAGAGGCGGGGGCCCAGGCGGGAGCCCCCGGTGCCCCCGGGCAGCAGCACGCTGGAGTTGCTCAGGGCAGACTGGTGCAGGCGCAGGCGCAGGCGCTGGATGTCACCGTCATAGATGTGGAAGCAGGGGTGGCAGGGCTCGCAGCTGGGGTAGGTGCTGCAGTGGTCCCGCTGGCACTGGTCGCAGCGGGGGCCGGTGACGCCCGGGCGGCAGAGGCAGCGGCCCGTGGACTTGTCACACCCCACGTCCTCCGTGCCCTGGAAGTCGCAGTTGCACTCTGGGGGATAAAAAGCGGAGAGGAGAGGGTTGAAGGCCGTGGAAAGGGGAAAATGGAAATAAATCAGATCCCAATAACCAGACACCAACACAACGTGCAGTCCATCCCACCCTGCAGTGCCTGGGACGGAGGTGGTGGGGCAGAGGGGACGGAGCAGCCCCTAACCCAGCTGCTCGCCCAGGGTCCTGCCCCAGCTGCCAGGAGGGGACACGTGGAGGGCAACAGGGATGAGCTGGGGGGCTACTCTTGTAAAATAGTGTTGGAAATGCTGATGTCAGGACATGGGCTGGGTGCTGCTCTTGCAGAATAGCCGTGATTTCACAGTGCTAAGAAACACCAGGCCAAACCAAAACCGATGCTCCCTACCTGTGCACCCTACCCTGACGTTTCCATAGTGCCTGTCTGGGCAGGCCTGCTCCTGCTGCGCGGCAGAGCACGTCCGCCCCGTGAAGCCTTCTCTGCACGAACACTGTCCTGTGAACTGGGGAAGGAGAAAACCATCAGGGAGACCCAGCCCTGCGCACTTTCCTGGGAGAGAAAGTGCTCAGCTCCCTGGCGAGCACCAGTGCCCGAGCTCCCACCCTCTGCCGATGAAATTCCCACCCCGGGAACACGCAGCCGCAGCTCTCCCTGCACCTCTCAGGCACAGTCCTGCTGCCAGCCCCCCAGCACTGGTGGCACACCTCGCTCCAGCCCCCCCAGGCCCTGCTGCTGAGCCCCCCAGGTGCCAGCAGCTTGGCAGGGGCTGAGGCTGTGGCCACCCAGCTCTCCTGCACCATCCAGTCCCTAATGCGAGCCAAGCCGCGACATGAGCAGCACCGAGCGCCCGCAGCTGGGAGCGCTGAGCCGCTCCCCGGCCTTTCTGTTGCCTCTCAGTAGTGTGTCTCCTACCTACAGGCAGGAAAATCCACAGGGCCGCCTAGCCTGGAGTACCCAGCCAGGGAGAGGTGCCCAGGGAGAGGGATGAAACAGAGCAGAAGAAAAGCAGCACCTGAAGCAAAAGCAGCAGCTTGTTCCCCACGCGGCTTCTCTGCGGGGGCAAAGCAGCAAGCACTGCTCCCCGGTACAGAGGGGGCGAGATGGAAGGAAGTGTTTTTGTCACCTGCTGTCACTCCTCTCCTCAGCCCGTGCCCTTGGATGTGGCCGCAGGCTCAGCAAAGCACAGAGCCATGCGGCCAGATCTGCAGGAAGCCTCCACTCATGGGCACTGCAAAGCCGAGCAATGATTTTGTTCCCAAGACAAAGGCATCGCCCACAAGCAAACAGTTTGTGGGCTCAGGTCTCCTCCCTGCACTGTTTGGACCTATCTTTGGCTCTTAGATTTTGTCAAGGCATTTTTACATTTAGCTTTAATTTTCCCAGCTGTCTATTAAGACTGAAGTGACACACATGCTTTGCATTGACAAATGAGGATAATTAACTTGCCTTGCCTGTGTGAAGATCTCTTATTAGGATTTCCTTACTAAATAAATAACAGGCCTTTTAAAATGGCTTAATCTTGCCTTCATAATTACCACCTCCATTCACTTTCCTGAATACCCTGTCATAGTGCTTCTAGGAAATGGGAAGAAGAAAACAAGAGCAGAACGTCTTAGGAAACACACTGCCCCTTTGTGGAGGCTCCCAAAGGTGGGACGGGGCTGACGGAGCCACGGGACAGGTGCTTTCGATGCTCTGAGCGATCCTGGGCTGCGGTGTTGCCCAGCGGGGACACAGCTCCTGTTGGCAGTGGCACCCTCGTCCCCATTCCCCACAGTCCCTCAGAGCAGTGCTTGCAGAGTTGGAAATGAAAACAGAAAGTGAGCTCACAGGTGCGTGTGTGAAACCAGGCAGGGAAATCAATAGTAAATACTGCTGTTTTTTTTTCCAAAGGAAAATCAGTGCAGAGACCACTGGCGACCACCCAAGGGTGCTCGGGGCACAGTGGCAGTGGTACCTGGTTGCAGTGGGTGCTGAGGGAGCCGCCGGGGTGGCAGTCGCAGGGCCGGCAGCCCCGACCGCTCGCCATGTCCCAGTGCTCAGCCGCGCACTGGTCGCAGTCGGTGCCCACCACGTTGGGCAGGCAGGAGCACTGCCCCGTCTCGTCGTCGCAGGGCATGTCCTGCCGCATTCCCAGCACGTTGCAGGAGCATCCTGAAACGAGGAGGGTTTCCTTGGATCAAAAACCAGGTGCTGAGCAGCGGCCCGGCTTCCCACAAAGCTGGGAAGCTGCTGCCCAAGACGTGCTCTCCTTCCTCTCCCTTCGCAGCACAGCTTGGCACAAAGGACACATCCCTGCTGTAGCACCACTGTGCCCGTCCGAGCCTTGCAGCCAGACTCAGCAGCCTGAGAGTCCTCCGTGTCCCCAGCCCAGCTCGGCGTGTTGGAGCCGAGCCGTGGCTGCCCTCTGCTGCGCACAGCCCGGCTCGCCCGCATGGTATCGCCCCGCAGCTTCCCACACCCAGGGAGGTGCTCGGGAAGGGGACACAGTCCCCTGCAAGCCTTGAGCTCTGCTTTCCCTCTGCTTGTGGCCAAATGTGTACCGGAGACAGGCTGCAGCCCGAGCAAGGAGCTTTGTAAGCTTTTGCAAATAGGGCTTTGTCTTGGAAACCCCAAACTAGCGCTGGCTGGGAAGCACGGCCCTTTCAGAGCCGCTGAGGATGCCGAGGGAGGAGGCGGGTGGGAAGCAGGGGCTGCCTCGGGTGTACTTACTGCGGCAGCCCATGGGGTTGGCGTGGGCCAGCTGGGCGAAGCCCGGCTTGCAGAGGTGGCAGCGCTCGCCCTGCACGTTCTCCTTGCAGACGCAGCGCCCCGAGAGCGGGTCACAGATGGAGCCCGGCACTGTGCCATCGGGGTCGCACTCGCAGGCTGGAAACGTGAGAGAAGTGGCATGGCAGAGGAGCCCAGGGAGCAGGGGGGGGCTCAGGGAGGGCATTACAAGGGGTTAACCAGGCACTCACGCAGACAGGCTTCAGGATGGGCAAGATCTTGCCGCTGGTTGCGGAAATAGTTAGTTTGGCAGCGCTCACAGTTGTTCCCCGCCGTGTTGTGCTGGCAGTTGTCACAGACGCCCCCGCTCACCCCGCCACTGCTGCGGAAAACCTCCGGGTCGAAGTGGCACGAGGTTGAGTGGCCGTTGCAGTTGCACCCTAAAACAACCCCAAAACAGCCCATCTGGTGCTGGAAGCGTGCAAGACCCTCCAGCAGCCGGAGGGCACGCTGTCACTAGAGGGTGCCCGAGTCCCCCGCATGGTGCATTGGCACCCAGTAAGTGCCCCAGTACGGAGCTGGGGCCCACTGGGCAGAGTGGGGGAGCACGAGTGCACCCTTGGCGTTGCCTGGCCACAGCCCCAGCAAAGCAAAGCCTATGCCAACACTCCAGGAAGGCATTTTGCAGAGATGTTTCGTCTTCAGGGAGAGGAAAGGGGAAAGGCTGTCACCGTACGCTGGCACTCGTGGGGGTCGTTGTCCTCCGCAGGGGCCCACGGGCGGGCGTTGTAGAGGGCAGCGCAGCGCTCGCAGTGGGGGCCGGCGGTGTTGTGCTGGCACTCGCAGCGTCCGTGGACCTGCTGCAGAGACCAGGCTTTACCCCACCTCGCGGGCAGCATCTGCTCGGGGCTGAGCTTCGCTGCCCTGCTGCCTTTCCAGCAATGCCGCGCCTGGCCTGGTCCTGCCCAGCTCCCCAGGTGGAGACGGGGCTCCGGCCCCCAGGCAGCCCCACCACGGCAACATGGATGTGCTGCTGCTCATCCTCTGAGACAGTGCAATTCCCATCCCACCACCTGCCCACGGACAACCACTTTCAAGAAGAGGGCAAGCAGAGACTGGGGATGAGACAGCCCCACAGCAGTGAACAACCTGTGCTGGAGAGCCCTCCTGGAGGTGCAGGAGCCTGCTGAAGCCTTCTGCGTGTGCCCTGCCAGGCCAGGAGACCCAGTGCAGGTGCAGCAGGTACCCCCAGAGCCATGAACTCCCACAGCCACTGAGCTCCTTAACTGAAACCCCTCTACCTCCATCCCATACGAGACATGGGTTTGTGCTGGGGTAACAGAGACTGCTGTGTCACAGCCACCACCCCATTGCTGCAGGCAAACTGGGCAGTGTTCCCCCTGTTACAAACAGCCTCCTGGGGAGCACCCCTGGGTGGGTGACGGAGCCCGGTGTTCCCCCCAGGCTCAAGGAGGGTCTGACACCACGGCACTATCCCCGGGCTTTTCTCTGTCACGAGGCTCACCGCGGCGTGTGGGTCTTCCGAAGGGGCGCAGCGGTCGGCGTGGCCGTTGCAGAAGCAGCTTCCCAGGACCTGCATTTCCGTCACGGCGTAGAAGGTGCTGGGCGAGCGGTAGCCCTGGCGCATGACGTGCGGGAGCTGGGTGAAGTTGATTCTGAGGTTGGTGAATTGCCCCAGCTCTGTTGGGGACAGAGACGTGATGTGAGGGGGCAGCAGGCACCAGGGCACCACAGCAGAAGTGCCTCACGATGCACGTGCAGGGCTTGGAGCGACGGAGATGCCAGCGTTGGCACAAAGAGCATCGGCTGAATCATCAGCAAAGACCCAAAGCTGCTCCTCGACACGACGGAGGTGCCAGGGCGGCCGTTGGACACACAGCAGCTCGGGGCCTCGCTCGCAGAGGAGCTGCAGAGGAGCTGCTCCCCGGCGGGGCCTAACCCGGCTCCATGCCCTCCATGGCGCCTCAGAATAGCCACGAGCTGCCTCCTCCCTCCCCTTCCCAGACATAAAAGAGGCTGTTGGCTTACTGTTGACGGCCTGGCTGTACGAGGTAGTAATGGTAGATGCCACGTCTTGGACACTGAATTTCACCTTAGAAGGGGGAAAAAGAAAAAAAAAAAAAAAGAGAAAAGTTAAAGCACAGGAAAAGTAGGGTGCTGTCCTTTCCTGCCCTGGGCAGTGAGGCTGTGTGTGCTCCAGACCTGCCTCCTCTGCAGAGCCATCACTTAAGGCAGGGAAAAGGCCCCAGAGGGTTTTGCAGGAACTGACACAGACCACAGAGCAGGGCTTTCCTCTCAGAGGAGCTCCCCCCCAGCAGTGCTGGATGCACACCAACTCCATCCCTCGCCAGGTGCAATACCTGCAGATTTCTGGGCCTCTGCATGTTTCCAGGACATCACGCTGGCCACCCTCCCCAGACCCAGGGTCACGCTGCAGGGCACAGGCATCTGCCGGGTCCCTTCCCCAACCCCCCAAACCTCCCCAGTTCTCACCTTGCCCCCGTGCGCAGGGTACCCGTGCTGGGCCTGCAGCACCTGGCACCGAGCGTCCCCCCAGCTCTCGGGGGAGCCCCGGGGGACGTGGGGGAAGGCGGCGGCGCAGTCGGAGGCCAGGTACTGGTACACCTCCCAGGTCTTGCCGAAGTCGGTGGAGCGCTCGATCAGCATCGCGGTGGGCAGCGGCGACTGCAGCAGTGGGGAGAGGCACATCTGTAAGGCCGTGCCCCCAGCTGGCTTCCACGCGGGGCTGGGGGACAGGATTTTTCAGCAGGATGGGAGCCCACCGCCCTGCTCTGCTCCTCCCAAACACCAGGGGAACAGGGGAAAGGGGGAATGGGGCGTGATTGCTGGCCTGCTTCCTATCGGGAGCCTGGGGGGAGCCGTGCACCGAGATCCCCACGTGTCACTGAGAGCCGGCAATGCCCATCCACCATCACCCATGATATCCCCACGAGCTGTGCTGCTGCATACAGACCCTGAAGTCAAGCACGATGCTGTTGAGCTGGAACTTCTCATCCAGATCCAGCTGCAAATAGACACGCTCCATGCCTGCGGACACAGAAAGGCAGCTTCAGAGATGCAGGCTACAGACAAAAAAACAAACATTTTGCTGCCCAAGCTGAGACGCCTATTTCCCCCCATCCGGCCGGCACTCACCGCTCTGGGACTGCCACCAGCGCGAGCGCCCGGCGGAGGACAGCACGTTTGCGACGCGGTGCCCGTTGTGGGAGTGCGGCAGCCGGGAGTCGCACCTGCAGCATCTCATGTTCCACTGAAAGGAGAAAGGGTGGGTGGGAGCCCGGCCGGGCACGGACTCACCAAAGGCCCCGCTGGCACAGGACGAGGGCCCAGTGCAGCAGGGACTGAACCGAGGAGCGCACGGCATCGATGGAGCTGAGCTATTGGAGGCCTGGGGAACATGGCTAGTGATGCCCAGGACCAGAGTGGTCGCCCTCACTCCCCATAAAATAAAATAAAAAAAGCAACTCATGGATTTAAGGATTAAAAACCAAAACCAAAATGTTTTGACTAAAACATATTTTTGGCAAAACACCAAAAAAATGTCTTTTTCAACCAACCCCCCTGTTTTCCACAATGACAGCTCGTGATAAAAAGCTCTTTGCAGCTTTTCAGCACCAGCGTGCCTTTTGCACAGGGCTGAGCAGGCTGTTTGTTTGGGCTAACAGAAAGGCCTTTCTCTCGCATCCAAAACCCTGCGCGGGGCTCGGCCCCTCTGCACTCTCCCCTCCGAGCAAAGCGGCAGCAAACAGCTCAGCGGGTGAAAAGTCAGCGGGTGGAAGTCGAGTGGCTCAAAGTTCAGCCCTTCACTTAAGCAAGTCATTCAAGGAGCAAACAGATGTGGCACAGGGAACACGGGGACTGGAGAAAACAGGGTCCCCGGGGAGCAAACAAATCCCTGGTTTTGACCAACCAAGCAACGCGCCGTGCCGGTGCTTCCGAACGGCTGCCGGGTGCATGCGGCACATGAGCAGGCTCAGAAACACGCGGAAGGGGGCAGAAAGGAGATTGAGCAAGAGACGGGACAGAGTAGGAAAGGTCCAGAACCTGGCCAAGGGGAGAGCCGGGCACAGAGCAGGGAGATGGGCTGGGCGAGGGCACCATGACATGGGGAAACCCTCCAGGTGAAGCTGAGGTGGGGAGAGGAAGGTGCCGGGGGCCGGTGTAGCCGCAGGCGATGGCCAAGCCTGCGGTAGCCCCGCAGCAGGACAGCCCTGGCTGCAGCACCCAGCACCGAGCTGTGGTGGTCATCGGGCAGGGGACAGCCAGCAGGGGAGGCACGAGAAGGGTGCTCAGCATCTCCTGCCTGGCACCACGAGGATGGAGAGCAGATGCCGCCCGCTGGGAAGGGTCCCCGGGCTGCACACCAAGGCGGGCGGTGAGCTGCACTAGGCATAGGGCAGCATTGTCCCAAAAGCAAAAATGATGTGAATCATTTAGGCTGGAAGCTGAAGTCATCAGGCACCAGAGCTGTGAAGCAGCCTCCCAAATGCAGGGGTGGGGCACACATTTCGCCCTGATGCATCCCAAAGGCTGAGAAATTGGAGAAGATCAAGAACTGCATTTGCCCGCAGTGTCAGGATCAGCCAGGACGGCGCGGAAAGGTCGTCCCGGAGGAACTGGGTTTGGTGGGAGAGGAGGGGAGCGCCTGGCACCGGGCACAGCAGCTGTCACTGGGACGGCAACGCGACACCCCACTGCGAGGGCTGGGGCCGCGGGGCTGGCGTGAGATGACACCGGAGGCGCGGGTGTATCTGGGACCCCAGTGATGAGATCGGTTTTCAGCAGCAGAGCCACGCAGTGGGCAACAAGCAGTGCTTTGTACCCCTCTCTGTGCTAAAATCGCCCCATCTGCTGCTTAAACAAATGAGCAGGTTCCAGCTGATGATCCTACACGCGCTGGATTTGGGGAGAAATCTGTGCCTGGGAGAGGCAGCAGGAGGCAGTGGCCCAGAAAGCGCGGTGGGATGAAGGTTCCTGTTTTGCCTTTTAAACCATGAAAAGGTCGATTCACAGTTTATTCATATTTCCTTGCTCCTGAGCTAGGATCATCTAAGTCAGATGAGTCTCTTATTTCTACAAAAAGGGACTCAAATTCATCAACACTTTTTTTTTTTAACTTAAAGAAAAATTAATGGGACAACTGTCCAGGATTACCTGCTTGTTTGCTCCCACACAAAACCATACAGAGCTGGGGCTGGCTCTGAACAGCAGCACTGCTTGGTACCGCGCTGGGTGCTAGGCTGCCCTTGGGGCCGTGCCTGTCCCCATCCATGGGTGCTGGCTGGGGGTGCAGCAGAGCTGGGGGGTCCTGGGCACCGAGCGGTTTGGGTTCAGCTTCCAGCAACGCCCCGAGCTGAGCGCCCTGCCCAGGCCCAGGAGCCTCTCAGAACTGCATTGGGCATGGAGAAGATCCTTAGCGTAAACCGATCTGTTTCCATAATATTTTCCACTCTTTATGTTCTCAGTCTATAAATATCCCAGAACAGGAGTTGGCTAACTACAATATTTATAACAATATTGCAGAGTAAGCAAACAGAGAGACTTCAGACTATATAATCATGCAATTTCCCTGGCTTTACCAACTCCTCCTGGCTCTGCCAATAAAATCAGAAATGTTATCTGATCCAGTCAGAAGAATTCATTTCAGATAATGACTGCTAGCAGCAGAGTGTCAGGAAAGCTACGGCAATTATCCACAGAAATAATCTAGCGAACAATTGCCAATAATGATTACACTTCACAACGGTTCTGACTGTGATTAGAGCAGGGGGGAGGAAGGCTTCCTGCAAGGGGAAAGGTCAATGTCAGCTAAATTATTCATTAGGAGTTACTCATGCATACTTATTAAGACCATTCATAGGGCCACAGACACAAACACATCCTAGCCGCTACGAAGCAGAGCTGGCAGCAAAGCTGCAATCACACTTAAACGCAGAGCTAAGTAAGGATGGAGCTCCCACCCAGCCTAGCCTGGGGGCTGGGCTCGGTGCAAAAACCTTGGCCAATTCGCAGTTTCCCTGCTTTATCTGCGGGGCCCTCCCAGCTCATCCCAGACCCCTGCACGGGCTGTGCCTGCTGCCAGCCCCACAGCACCAGGGCCCAGGCCGGATCCAGCTCCACTCCCTGCCAAGGGGTGAAAAAAAAAATTAAAAAAAAATACAAAAAAAAATTACAAAAAAAAATTCCTCCCACAGCCACAGACCTGAGTGTGAAAAGAGTGTTGTTACCCCCCTCCCCCTGCCCCAATTTTTATTAAGTCTAAAATTAACACTGGAAACAAAACTCATTTCATGTACTCTGAGCATATTATGAAACTCCTCTATTGCACAACACAAGAATTCACTATTACTGACTGTGACTATGTGTCTCAAAGTTCCTTGGGACAGAGGGAATTACCAAAAATGACATTCCAGCTCCGGGTTGAGGGGAGAGTTTCCAGGAGCACATCATTCCCCAATTCTCCCCCTCATTTTCAGCAGCAGAGCAGCAGCCTCAGTAGATTCATCTGAGCTGGGCTTGCCAGGAATAGACCAGGGCCGTGGGAGTACGTGACAGAAAGGGAAATTCAGAGGGCACGGCCCAAGCTTGGCCACCAAGCCCCTGGCCCCGGCTCTCCGGCTCTCCTCCCCTCCCTGCCAAACAGCGAAGACCGCAGGCCGAGTGCTACCGCGGCACGAAGAAGGGGCGTGATCTCTAGTAGCTATCAGATGCAGGGCTGGAAAGGGCTATAGGAAAGCAAAAGAAAATGTAGGTCTGCTTGGAAACTGCTAGCTGCCCTCCGGCACCTCAAAGCTGCAACGCCACCCTTACAGTCACCCAAACCTCGAGCTACTGAGATCCTGAGAACACAGGAAATTCATTCCAGCCTTTTGAAAGGTAGCTCATGAGAAGGTCACTTGAGAGAAAAAGCCAGCGCGTTGAGAATGAACAGATTCGTGTTTTAGAAATAAACGGTGAAGGAAAAATAATCTGTGCAGAGGAACAGCCAGCTGTTGTGGATGTCCACGTATTACACGGAAAAGCAGACCAAGGCTGCAAACCGGGATGCAAAGCACGTGCATGACGTGCTGCACGAGAGGAACAACCCACGTCTCCGCAGGTGACCACCACCTGCGAAGGCCACAGGCACACCTGGGACACTTTGCAGAGCTCAGGGACGCGGCTGCATGTGCAGCCCTTGCCTGTCCCCTGCCCTGCAGCTTTGCTTCAGGGTTTTGCTGCTCTCCTGCTCTGACTTTGTGAACCAGTCACCAACTCACCCCCCGTGCTTCCCCTCCCCACACACGCAGGGGCAGAAAACCTCAAACAATTTGAAGCTGATGGACTCTGACCAAAGTATTTGACATAGCTGCAGCTGCCATTTCAATATGAGTTGAGAGCCCTTGAAACATAATCTGCTGGCAGAAGCACGTAACCCAGAATAAACTGAAGTCACCCATCAGCAAATATGGGAAGCTGCTTCTGTCCAGTCATGAAATGAAAACCTTTAATCGCTGTGGAGACCTTGGAGGCCCTGTTCTTGTCCCAGGCCCGTGTCAGTCAGAGGCACTGTGTCAGTCGGGCTCCTGGCATGCTGCCTCCCACAGGGGACCTCGTGGGGTCTTGCACGATTAGTATCGCGCTGGGACGGTAATTGCTGTTCCAGGTTTATTTGGGGGCAGTGTGGAAGGTGGTAGGAATTTATATGTATATGTGTGCACACAGAGAGACAGAGCATTATTTGAAAATAGGGCTGGCAGCAAGAAGTTATGTTAGGAACAAGGACACCTGTTAAAGCTGAGTTATGCAATTCCCTTTTCCAGCCCGTTTGACTTCCCTGCTAGCACCAGCTGCACAACATTTCCGCACCAGGCCAGCAGAGCAGTAAGTGCTCCATATGCTTCCCATGGGAAGATGCTGTAGAGGTTACCAATGGACATCATCGTGGTTAAACTTCTCAGTGAGCAATTTGGATCTGCAAAGCTGGACCGTGCTTCGGCTTGAAGCATAGGTGGATGTGTTAGCCATAACATCCCACGCCACCTCCTTGCTCGGCTGGTCAGAAGTGACACCGTGCGCTCTGAGGTCGTGCTCAAAACACGAACTGAGCTCTGTCTCCCCAGCTGGTTTTACTGGCACCCCCCAAATTCAGAGGCGATCGCAGAGCTGGCAGGAGCAGGACAAACATCCCATGCCTGAGGCTTAAGGAAAGGAAGTTCATTCCTCTTGCCTAAAAGCAAGCATGTGGGTGCCTGTTTTCCTCACCCAGTCTGTTCTCGCATCATCTCCCCTCAGAAAAGCTTTATTTAAAACCTGCCAGGATGACAGTCTGCAAATCCATACTGCACGAGCTGGTCCCAGCTCTCCACACACTGCTGGGGCCCGGCTGCCTCTGCAGCTTGTCTGCGAGGGGATGACGTGATGTCTCAGAGCATATGTGGCAATTTGCACTTGTGGAGCAAAAAAAGATACAGAGAATGGAGGCGGAGGAGGAAAGAAGTGGGAAATTGCCTTTTTCTTCTGTATTCACTGCAGGTAGAGACACATCCCTGCAGCCAAGAACGAGGTGTGTCTGGATGCCAGAGCAGGATGTGATAAGCACAGGGCAGCAAGCCATGGCTGCTGCGCTACCTCTGCTGGGTCAGGAATACAAATTATTCGGTGCAGACCCGCAACGTTAAGAAGCAACACCCTACACCAGGAGCCCTGCGTTGAGCAGGGGGACCCCCTGCGGTCCCATCTGACCACAGTCATTTCCCAGTTCTGAGGATGTTTTTTTTCTGTGCAAAAGACTTGAGTTTGATTCACGACTGGGGTCTAAAAAGCAAATGAGCTGGGGGGCACAGGGCCGTTTTAGTGTGAGCTCCCCTCTTCCAGCACACGTAGGGATCCTGCAGGAGTACCCAGCGGGCAGCACGGCCTGGACCAGCACCGAGGCCAGGCTCGTGCAGGTGGCAAGCAGATGTAGCCATCAGATGGTAGCAATAAGGCAGACAGAAGCATTAGAATTAAACACATTTTCACGTCCTTTCTCAGGCATTGCCCTGTATTTTTGGAAACAGTCAAACACAACTTGGTGCTTAGACGCAATTGGGAGAAATGTTACCAACCAGCCCTGCCAGCCAGCACCAGGAGGAGCCCTCTGCCACCGCCCGGTGGTCTTGCATTCCCGCACTGAGTCGTGCAAGGATTAGGCTCATCTGGTGCCTGCCACCTCGCACCCTCACCCAGCTAGTCTCTCATCACAACATGAGGAGTGTTCTTGGCGATTCTCGCCCTTCATTGCTCACATCCACCACGTGCCCATGAAAAGCAGGTGAGAAAAGGCAGAAAACCTTAGTCCTTGACCTTATGCAAACAACAACATTTTAATATCCCAACTTTCCCAGGGTCAAGGTGTGAGGACCCACAAAAATGTCACATGGACACAAACTGCTTTGCTCTGGGAAGTGGGAAGCAGAGCAGCAACACAAACAGAAGGAAACCAATTTTTTCCTTATCTTGCCTATTCTTTGACAAAAGATTTCACAGTGATGTGGAGGGTGCTCTGGATACCTCCAAATTAAGAAAACAACCAGAAAAGTCTGTAGCTCTTTTCTAGTTCTGAATAAGTCCTCAGGCTGAAAGCATTGCAGGAGCCCAGAGGACAGAAGCATCTCCTGAGAAGCATTAATCTCATGCAGCAATAACTAGCCAAGGCGCTGGTGCTGCAGAGCCGAATGGCTGTCCTCTGAAGGGGCAGCCAGGCCAGGAACCTGATAATCCGCGTGAAAACCACACCACACCTTCCCTCGGCTACAGCTGGCGGCATTAGCTGCCCATATTGCTATCAAAGCACTATGCTTAGCATTTAAATACAGAGATAAGCTAACCGGGCCTTGAATCACACCTCGCTCGGGAGTCTTTCCACATACATCAGTGCCTTTAGGACTCCAAATCTGGGGCCACCTATTTTTCTCTTTTATTTTCCATTTTCCTCTCGCTTCCCCGCTGACTCGAACAGTCATTTCCTGAGCACTAAGTGATTTCCATTGGTCTGCCTGGTTTCCACCCCCCATCACTTTTCTAATCATCGCCGCAGTCCCTGTGCTATAAATGGCCATACCAAGTCTCCCCTGGCTTTCGCTAGACTGAGCCCGCAGCCAAGGCATGGAGCAATCGGTAGTGCAAAGTATAAAGGTTAGAGGGATCTGGAGCCAGAATGCTGGAGCAGACAACGCAGCAGGGGCTGAGATCAGTGCCCGCAGCGAGCGGCCCAGCAGGATTGCAAAAGAGCACCCGGGGGGCCACGGGGCTGGCGGCGGGGCCAGACAGCTCGCACCCGCCAGCTGGCACGGGGGCATCGGCAGCCAGAGCAACCCCTCATCCCATGCCCTCTGCTGAGATTGCAAAACTGACTCCAGATTTGTACCTATTTGGCACCAAATCATGAGCGAGACGTGTAACAAAAAAAGTCAGAAGAGTCAACAAATAAAATGTCCCACTTTCCATGGGATGGGAAAAGGAAAAAGTGAGTTCAGGGGATTAATTTTTGCTTAAATTGTGAAGTGTTCAATACATGAGGATTTCTCCTTCTGCTAAGATAGGAGCTGGAGTATCCATAACTTGCAGAAGCCATTACAGCTGCAAAACAGAACAGAAGTGAGGGGCTCTGATTCCAGTAAAGGAAAGGGTCACAGATGTGTAGGCTCTAGGTGCCCAAAGGCCCTAAAGCTAGAAGTGGTGAATCCAAATTAACATACCACTGTTAATTGTTCCAAAATCCTTTTAACCCTGGTAGTTATTACACAAACAATTCTGCTTAAGTATAAACAGAAACCGGGAAGAAAAAAAAAATTAAGTCCGACCAGAAATAATTGCTTGCCTTTTTCCCCACCCTTGAGAAGCAGCGGGGGGGTTCTGTGCTCTGCCCAGGAGGTGAGCAACCAGCCCTGCTCCTGGGGAGCCACTGGGAGCCCGAGCGGAGGCGATGCCTGGCTGCAGCTCCCAGGCCTGACAAAGGCCAGGCAGTGCACCAGGAGAGGAGCCAGGGGACATGATGCTCACACCCGCTGGCCAGGGAGCTGCCCCAGCTTCACACCAAGCAGCAGCTCCCAGACGCACACAGCAGGAGGTCTGCAGCCCAGCGAGACCACCGCCAGCTCTGCAACACATCTGCTCACTGCCACACCTGGGTCTTCAGGTTTAGGGGGAATTAAAGCAGAAGAAAGCTGACTCACTTGAGCTGGATTTCACTGTAGAGAGCCTCATGGAGGTCTGCCATTTCCTTTCCTCTTGAGCACCTCTTCCAAGCACCCTCCCAAATCCCTTCTTGCCTGCCCTGCACTGAACCCGCTCCTTTCTGAGCTCCCCCCACTGCAGCTGCATTTTCAGACCAACACAGAAAGGCTTTAGGAAGTGTTCGTGTCACAGACATCACCCTTGGCAGAGAACAGAGCTTAAAATGCTACAGAATTATCCGTAAACTCTGAGTTTGATGGTGGCTTTGGAGCCTGGGAATCTGCAGCTGGCTGCAATGCTATCCCCTGAGCACGACTTCCTACCCCCACACAACCGAGGAATTGGAAACAGCCGCTCGGCTCAGCAGCTTTTCCAGTGAAAGACCTGGAATGCTCCCACTTTGACAACTGAAATATGAGTTCAGTTTATAGCTGAAGAGGCTGGGGATCAGAAGGCTTGGGATTCTTTTCGATGCAAAAGCTTCCATTTTGACCCCTTCACAGCCCCTTCCCATGAGCCATGCTCAGCTCCTCTGCTCTAACAAGGGGACAGAGGAGGACTCCAGGGCTGGAGGGGACATGACAGACTGTGCAGTGACCCCACGAGATCGGGAGGGGAATAATACCTGAAGTAGGTTAAAGACATCACTGTAAAGGGCAGGAAGGACGGGTAAAGGCATTAGCATCCCCATGCGGGGTTCAGGAGCGTGGAGGAGGGAGGAGCACGTACCTCTCCGTGGGGCGTGCAGTACGTCTCGGGCTTGGTGAGGCCGCAGGTGGAGGAGGCTCGCAGGTGCTGGACTCGTCCCAGCAGGAGATCCCCCCCGGGTGGGTAGCAGGCGCCGCTGGAGCAGTCGTGCTGCGCGCCCAGCAGCCGCAGAGAGGCTGGAACAGCAGGAGAGGACTTGGGGCTGGGGCAGGGTGGCACGCGGTCATCAACCAGCAACCCTGCCACTTCCCACAACAGATCAGCTACCAGGTCGTGCGTGGGACAAAGCCACAAATGCGCACACCAGAAAGGACAAGGGTATTTAGCCCCTGAATTGCCTTTGTTTTAAAAAGTACAAAGCACTTAAAACACCTTCTGTTAGCTATTACTTCTGAAACTCTTCCTTGACGTGACACCTACCCAAAATCCCCTGTGTCTGGGTTTCAGGGATGCTCAGTTCCCTGCCCATTGTGCTGAACAGCCCACACTGGTTTTCCCCATTTACCTCCAGACCCCTAAAGCAGGATGCTCAGGTCAGAGAGAAACCTTTTGCCAAAGGACCAGCACTGTTATTGAACACCAATCTCCCAGTTGCTGCCACAATACTGCTACTAATACAGCACTTACTCTAGCAGCATTTATTAGCCTCATATACTTCCTATCATTCACTTCTCATCAATAAACTTAATTTTCCAATTCCCTTTGCAAGACGTTTAGCTGTACATAAACCCACCTCGCTTAAATCATGGTACACATGGAGGCTCTAGGCAATATAACTCACTTCATTACTCATATACAACCCCAATTAAAAGAGAAAGGTCATTTCCAATAGGCAGCAAACATTTAGTCAGCTTTCCACCATTTTTTCTAGAAACACTGTACGGCAAGCCTTACCCAGGAGGACAAATAATGCCCATGGCCAAAGCTGGCAGCGAGACTCCATACTGGCGAGGACAAGGACACACCTAAGGAGGAATATGCAGCGTAAGCAAAAACGAGCAGAAAATGTCAGCTTAAACCTCTGCCTGGGTCCTTCACATTCCTTACTTTTCTATGGTGAGGTAATTTTAATTGGCCTACAACACAGCAGCATGGGTGATAATCAGGAATAACAGAGGAAGATCAGCCCCTCAGACCGTGCAGCAAAACAAACCCGCACAAAGAATCCCAGCTTCTCTTTGGACTCACGAAGCACACCCAGGATCCTCCCAAGCTGTGCAAAGACAGCCCTCTCACCCCGACGCTATCTTTGGATCTTTATGGTATTGCAGAGGTGAACCACAGAGGCGGGCACAGCTCCTCGCCCCCAGCAGAGCTGATTTCTGCCTGCCCGGCTCCTGGGGACTTCGAGGAGCCTCAGACCCAGCACGGCCACCGCAGCGGGCAGGGAGCGGTGCCAGCACCGCCAGGGACGATGCGGCGATGAGCCCGGCAGCCGCCCTGCCCTGTGCTTTGTCCTCCAGCCCCACCCTTGCTGTGCTTCCAGATCAAAGCGCCCGATGGCCGGGAGCCTCGGGCTTGCAGAAATGCTGCAGAGAAGTGCATGCCGCGGGGTTTCTGCGGGGAGCCCCGCAGGACAGCACGTGGGAACAGCCACCAGCATGCTCCTGCGTCAAGACGCTTCCCCTGTCACCTTCCCGGTGTGACCAGGAGCCCCGTTCCCAGTCCCCACGACGTCCCCAGTCCCCTCGGCGTCCCCACATACCTGGCTGACGGCGAGGGCTCTCCCCGGCGCTACCTGCGGCTGATCCGCAATCGCAGCAGCCTCTGAGAGCTGCCTCCGTCCTCCCTCGGTTTTTAACAGATGGCTGCCTCACCTGGGAGAGAGGTGCCTGTGGGTGTAGTAACGATAAAGGCGTGATTCAGGCGTCCGCAGGCATCCCCACCCAGTTCCCAGGGAGCTCCGGACAGCTCCCAGACAGGGCGCACCGCCGCAGACAGCTGTCACTTGGGAGCGGGATGACGGCAGCGTGAACAAGCGGCTGTGCAGGTAGCTGGCAGCGAGCACCTCGGGACACATCCCTGTAGCCATGGGACATGTCTGAGGTGTGCCTGGGGCTCGGGTGGGCGCTGCCAGGACATCACCAGGCTGCCTGAAACCCGCTCACACCAGTGCCAGGGCTGCACGGCGCCTACCCTCTAGGGCAGGTTTTGTGGGTTTGTGTAGCGGGATCAGCCCCACAGCAACAGGGCAGCGCCGCTATCAGTGCCTGAACCCGGCAATTTAAAGCCCGATCAGGGATGTCTGTGTGAGTTACGATTGCACTGTGTATTCACATAGCAGGCTTCAGCCTGCAGACGACCTTGAGCACAGAGATGGGGCTGTACAGGGCTCACAGACCCTCTCCTGCCTCCGGTAGCAGAGTTCCTCAAGGCACAAAATAATTCTCAAGCTCAGCTTACTATATCTACAGAATGTAATACCATAAACTAACCAGCTGTAAAAAAAGTCAAAGAAGAGTCAAATTTTCTAAGAAACAATTTTCATTTGGGTACCTAGGAAAGTGCCAGGATTTCCAAAGGCACTCTGTATTTATCAAACCGGGATGGATTTAATATCACCTTGGGAGCCCATGGAAAAGCCAGACCCATAGCTTCACGCCCAGCTGATGACAGCAGCCCGTCTCCCTGCTTCAGACCTCACGCAGACCTCTCTTATGCTTTACACCTCAGTGGTCACCGCTGCTTTACATCAGTATTAATGGAAACAGTCTCATAAGTTTATTTTTTTACTATGCCAGCAACAAGTATGAGGTAGCACCAGAGGCTTTTTCTTGCCCCGTTTTTTTTCTTTTCTCTCTCTCTCTCTCTTTTTTTTTTCCCAGTTTCTAACATCTGTTTAAACTGGCAGCTGTTCCACGTGTGCGGTGGGGAGCCCAGCCCAGCAGCTCGCTGCACCCCCAGTGCCCCCAGGCACCTCTCACAAGCTGTGCTGCAGCTGGAGCCAGAGGTGGAAAGCTCCGCATTTACCTTGCCAAATCCCCCAAACCATGCAGACCTCCCCCCCAAGCTCTTGTTCTATCAAACTGGTTTTATGGTCTAAGCCAATACTCACAAAAAAACTCGCACTGAGTCTTTGCTATTTACTTTACTGACTCAACCCCAACATCGCATCCTGCCCTGCTGCCGGGGGCTCAGCTGATCGCGCCGGACGACTCCGGGTCCGTGCGCCTGTGCCTGTGCTGTGGGTGCTACCTACCTCCCCATCCTCACACCGAGCAGCACGGGCACTGAGGCTCAGGAGCTCAGAGAAATGGTACACAGCAGAGCTGGAAAAAAATACTGTCCCTAAGGCTATAAAATGTGAAGTGTTGGTTCCGCATCCGCCTCTGCCTAGGTGTGCCCGCGGCCTTGGCGAGCAGGGAGCAGGGCTGGGCGTGCCGGCCCTGAGCCACCGCTCAGCAATGCGGTAACGCCGCATTCCTGCGCCTGCTGCAAAGATGCCTCCTCCTGTAAGATGCCTCCTCCTGTCTCGGCCGGCTGAGCAGGGGAAGTGGAAGGAAACACTGAAGCGATTTTCAGAGAAAGAGAGAGGAAACGCGCAGCCAGCTCAGGTACCTCCCTGCGCACCGCTCGGCGGGCAAGGCTGCGGGTGATGGACACAGCAATCCTGTGAGCCTTGGCTGAATGCCTGCAGCTGGGTGCCTCTTCGGTCTGGTGTAAAGTCAAACCCAAGAGCACTAAGCCAAGCAGGTCAGTTTAATGCTCATTCCATCAGAAACCGCACTGCTGACGCCAGGGAGGACCAGCCGCCCTCCGACCCATCCGAGCTGTCCCCAGTCTCCATGCAGCCAAGCTGTTCAGTTCATCTTCCCACTAGTTCCCTCCAGACTTTCCTTCCCCACGTAAATCAGGCCCAGCAGCAGCAGAACAGAGGCACCGCACGGTGACAACTCTTGGGAAGCCCACCAACGCCGCACACCGACCATGCCAGAGCCAGCAGTGCTGAGCTCCAGGCTGCTCTGAAATGTCAAAACTCCAGCCCAGGTTACTGCAAAGCACGGGCTGCTGCAATTCGCCCATGCAAACAAAGGTAGGCCTGGAAAATGCTACCTTAACCACAAGCTTTTCAAATGAGCTATCCAAACCACCTTCAGCCAGCCTTTGCTCCTCCAGGCTGTCCCAGCAGCTTGCCAAAACAAGGTGAGCAGTCACCTGGCATTCCAGGCTCGGCAAGTTCAAACAAGAACAAGAGTGGGAACAGCCTCCTTTACAGAATACCTACTGCAAAGCAGTAAGTCACACACAAAAAAGAGGAGAAAAAAAAAAAAAGCCGTTGCTGGAAGCGTCTCCTCCAGATGAGATGCACCACATGGAGCCGCTCCCTCCTCGTGCTCAGTGACATTCCTGTGGACAGGATCATTTCAACTCCTGCTCTGTGGTGTGTGTGTGTGATCATCCTTGCAGCTTGTGTATCCTACCCCTGAGGTGCTCATCAGAGGCAGGAGAGCCCCACTGTATGCGATCCTATACCCATGGCATGGGCTGGCATCAGCAGGTCCTAGTGCCAGCAATGGTCTGAAGGGGACACACAACAGAGGACCCTGTCCCTTCCACAACAGCAGCAACCAAGAGAGATGCTGCTGGGTTGGGTTTAAATTTCAGGTGGAAAGAGGTCTCAACGTTTAGAACAGAAACGCATCACAGCCAGTGGTTCAAAAGCTCACCTTCCTGTGAGGGTGGGAAGAGCAGCCCATGCACATTGGTCAGCGTCACAAGCTCACACTAGCTAGCGAACACCAAGCCCCTGCTTTTAAAATTAAGGCCCCCAGCTTGACAAGCAGACAGAGCCCAGCACCACGTGCCTTCAGGTCACCGGGCTCTGAGCTGGGTGCCGAGGCGGGATGAGTGGGATGAGCGGGATGAGCGGGTTGAGCCACAGCACGAGGGAGGCACCGCAGGCAAATACTCCCCAGGTGCTGTGCCCGGCGTGAACCCAGTAGTGAGTGCCCCCGGGCAGCCAGAGCTGAAAAGGATGTGAGTCGTGTGTGAGTAGCTTTGTTTCGTTTCCTCCCTCCTATGTTTGCTGTCTGTTGGGGTGAAAGGCACACAAGTGCCTTAGTCTGTCGGGAGCTTTTCCAGGGATACCGTCCGAATACAGCAGCTTTCGATCCAGTTGTCGAGGCGTGACACCCGTTAGCAAGCACTGACCAGCCCTGAATGGCTGCCTTCAATTACTTTAAGTCTCTCTCTGCTGAGCTCAGAGGAACACAAAAGTAACTGGAAATCAGGGGCAGAGCACTGCTTGCAAGGACACTTAATCTCTTGAAACATAAAACCTCCATTACAGGAAAAAGGACACTAACTTAGTATAACTCTATAGCACTGGAGCTACACGACAAGAGGAAAATCGGGGAAAGTCTGTTCAGAGGTAAGAAACCCTGCCAGTGTCACAGCTTTTGGGCAGCTGTCTCCACTGACTTCAGTAACAAAACGATGTTTCCTCCACAGAATCTTTTAATTTCCTATTTTAATTAAACCCGGCCGGCAAACCACCTCCTCACTACGGCACATGCAGATGAGCTAAAACACTGCCTTTGCTAATTGTCATCTTCTTCCAAAAGCGTTTCAGGAATTTCTAACGCAGTTCCAGCTCATCTCCTGAAACCCCTACGCCTGCTTTGAAAACAAATAAAACTTTGAACTGAAAAATCATTGACCTAGTTTAGGTCTAAATGGGGTTACCCCAGGGGCTTGTTGCAGGGCGCAGTGCCCTCGGGCCCAGCCTGCGGCCTGCTGCCCCTCCACACGCCTGCTCTGCGGCCACGGGCGTGATAGCAGGCAGGCAGAGGGGCCTGGGCAGCCTGCCTGTTTCCACTGGCAGGTTGGACACAACTATAATTGCAGGGGAACATCTTTATTTTTGTCATGTCCCCATTGTCTAAAGGAGAAAACATCCCGTTAGGACAGCAGGCGGCTGCAGGCTGGAGGATTTGGAGGCGGCTTTTTCGGGCCATGGCAGGGGAGCAGGGAGGGGTTTCCTACGCTCCCACCCCTGCTGGCCAGCAGGGACCCTCAGCACAGCCCTGTGCCCACAACAATCAACAGCAGGAGGGTTAAAATAATTTCAAGAGCTCCCTCTAAGCCCCGTGTCCTCTTTGACACCGCGAGTGATGACTGTAGGGGAAGTCACACTATTTTCTGCTCCCGACTGCCAGTTTGTTCCTCCCCCCACCTGCTGGAGTTGAAACCAGGGACTCAGCTTGTGCAGGTTTTGATCCTGCTGTGGTAAACCCATGTTTTTCCCCATCTTTGCCCCACGTGTCCCCATCCCTCTGCTCCCCAGCTGCTCCGGCTGTTCCCGGGCATCTCCAACCACACCGGGGCCAGCCGCCCATGCTGAGCGCTGCCAGCACCGCTCAGCCCCCGCCGCCACAGGGTCCAGAAGAGCCTGAGCCTTGTCCGGGCATGGACACGTGGAAGATGAGGCAACAAATACTCCCACCTCATCTTGCTGCTGCTGAGATGCAGGAATGACGCTAAGCCACGTTTTGGGAAGTTTCACTGACAGCCAGAGGTCACCTCCGTGGCTCTGCAAAGCCCAGAGCTGCGAGTGGAGCTGGGCAGGGGGGGCCTCGTCCAACCCAGGCGTGTGGCCAGCCACACACAGCTAGTCAGGAGCCCTCAGACTCGCTGTTCGTGCACAAATATGTTGTGTTAACTGCATTTGAACCCCTTCTCCAAGGTAAATTATATTAAATGAAAATACAGTATTCGGATTCAGAATTGCCCCTCCAGTGCATCCCCCTGCAGCAGCTCCAAGCATCCCCGGGAGCATCAGCACCGTCATCCCCATGCAACACGAGCCGCAGCAGCAGGACACGGCTTAACCACGGGCAGATCTCCCCGGGAGCAGCCCCATGCAGCACAGCCTGTGCCCTGCGGCCATTTCAGAGCAGCCTCACCTGAGCTGGTGGCTCCGGCGCTGGGCACAGCACGGCTCCGGCCGAGCTCAGCACGTGCAGGGCCAGGGGCATCGCCTGGCGAGCCATCGCACGCCCCGGCCTCCCTGCCGCCAGTATTTAGGTTAAACCTCGGGTGCTTATGCCGCTTTGCGAATTCAGGCAGAGCTCTTCTTCCAGATGACGTTAAACTCTTGTCATTTTCCCAGCTATAATGCCCGGCTTAATCAAAATTGCAATTAAGCCTGACAACCTCCTTGTGTGGACTCTCCTAAATAAGATTAGGAACAGCTAAAATTAGTCTAATTTAATGTTAATCATTAATCCTTTTATCCATTCTTAATCCAATTTAAATGTCCACACAACGAGCCTGCACAGACTTTGTTACTCCAGTTTAAAACAAAACTGAATTAAATATTATTTAGTTAAATCAACACAACTTGAGTGCTGCCATAGGAGGCATTTGCCACAGAGGAATTATCAGCTGCTTGGGTAACCCTCGACATTATCCCGAGCACTGCGTGCTCCCTGCAGCTCCAGCTCTTAGTATGCTGTGCTTGCAGACATCCCCATCTATATTTTATTAATACAAAGTTCCTTTTCTAGCCCCCAGGTTGGAAAAGAGGCTTTCAAATAAACGGTTCAGGAGGCAAAGAAAAATCCTGTCTCAATTTTATTTTTATTTTTAAGGCAAAATGTCATGATTCAAGCACTTCACGCTGACCTTTGTTTCTGGGATTACACCCTGCACAGCTCGGAGCTTTCTGATGTTTGTGCAGGGCCCAAGCAGCTTGCAGCACTCACCGCTTGCCCAGGCTGGAAAGGGAGACCACATCTCACGCTGTAGCAGCCAGCCCTGGCTGCAGGAACAGTGACCTTGAACTTTCCCTGTCTAATTGCTGTCTCCTCCAGCTATCTTTTCTGCAATGTTCATTTTTCAAGGCACTGCAGAAGGGAAAAATGTGGCTTAAATATAAGAATTGGCCACAACCTTTGCTGCCAAGTTGGCAGAAAAGATAAGGACTTTATTTTAAGAAGCAAAAAAAAAAAAAAGACACTAAGGAGGGATAGACAAGTCTTTAGCAACTTTTACAGCCAGTCTTGCAATACAATTTCCTAAGTGCATTCAAAACTTGCAAAAAGAAAAAAACACCCCCGAGTTTTCACTGGCAGAGGTTCCTTGGAGCCCTGCTTGCAGCGCAAGCTCTCCCACCCCATGTGACTGTGGGGAAACTTTCAGCCTCCCCACTACGTGCGGGATGTGAGGAGCAGGAGGTGAGTCACTCGCTCACATGCGCCCAGGGAAGAGCTCAGCAAGGAAGAGAAAAAAAAAAAAAAAAGCCAACACATTTAATGAACACTTTCCTTTGTGAGGATCCCAGGTATTCACCTCCCACCACTGCTGAGCCTCACATGGCCAGTGAGTCGTGCACCCAGGTGTGCCAGGAGAGAAGGGGAGGAAAACAGCACGAGGACTGCAAATAGAAGCTTGGCATTGCCATCCTGACACAAGGCAGACTTTAGGTTCATTTAATTTTGACCCAGTCCAGTGATTTTAGGGCATAATTTGGGCAATATTGCCTCTTAGAGCAGTTTTTCAGAAGGGAAGGTGTTTAGATCCTTGAAGAAAAGGAAAGAAGTGACATGGAAAACTGACACAAGCTCCAGGAATTCCCAAACTCCTTGAATTTCTCTCCGTGCCTCTTTCCCCCTCAGAGAGACGAAGCCAGTGCTGGCTCCCTGGCTGTATCCCACCCACGCTGGGTGCAGGGGCAGGAAGGTGTCAGAGGGGTCTCTCCCAGGCAGGCTGTGCTGAAAGCCAGCTCAGGGGCATCAAGCCCCCCCTCCTCGCGCCACCATCCCTCCATCCCATGTGCTGTGGGGAGGCAGGTGGAGAGCCCCCCCGTTTCCTCTGCTGCTTGAAGGATGAGCCCTGCTTTGGTCCCTGTGGGGCTGAGCCTCACCAGGACTCACGGCCATCCAGCCACCCCGGAGGAGACCCAGGGGAGCCAGCAGTCTCCTTCACAGCATCGTTCACCAAGGCTCTCTCTGGGCTTTACCTCTCTCCACAGACAGCACCAGCCCCTGCGCATCAGCTCGCACCACATGTATTTACACAGGCTGCCCTAGCAGAAAAAACCCCAGCATCTCAGCCGTACTGATCGGGTGGGAAGCCTGTCCGGACCCTGCAAATTCAGAAGCTGTCAGTCCCAGCAGCTCCTCGTGGCTTTAGCTAAGGTCAGCAGCAGCTGAGGGGTACGCGGCTCTCCCGGCCGGAGCAGCATACGTGCGCTGACGGAGCCGGCAGCAGAAGGGCAGCGGCGCAGATGATGCAACGGGCTGTATGTTATTGATGCAACACTCTTGGGCAGCGAGCCAGGGAAGAAGTGTGACAGTGCCGAGTTCTTTTCTCCCCAAAAAGGAAATATGTTGTCCTTTTTGTGAATCATAAGGGAGTTAAGATTACAATGGGGTGTTACGGACTTTCAGCATCAAACACAGGGAAGTGACAATATGATCTAACAGGCAGCCTGGAGGTTTCACTGCGGGCGTCATTTCCAGTTACTCTGATTCCCAACAAACCAAGGTGCTGTCCCACGCTGCATCCAGCAGCTTTCTGCCGGCTCCCTTGGCCACGAGCCGCGCGTGAAGCCTTTAACAAACACCCTCACACCGCAACGTCTCCGTTGTGCCTCACCGAGACGCGTTTTACCTGCCTCGCTGTGAGAAGGGGCAGCAGGAAGACACGAAGTTTTACTGACCCCACCAGCCGAGGGAAGCCCAGCCCCGAGCCCCCCACCCCAGCACCCCGCCTGGGAGCTGCCCACACGCTCTCTGTCCCCTCGCACCCCCCCGAGGCGCCCGCTACCGCCCGCAGCACGGCTCCCAGCGCCCGCTCGGGCCAGCCCCGCTGCCAAGCGGCCCCCGGGGGACTGCCGGGGGCTGGCCCGGCTCCTGCGGGCAGCGGGGGGGGGCACCGGGGGACCCGTGCTAGCGGCGTGCTCGCGGCGTGCCCGGCCCCCCCCGCTTCGGCCCCGCCCGCCCCGGCGGCGATATAAGGCGGGGGCAGCGGGCGGCCGGCAGCAGCTGCAGAGCCGAGCCGCGGCCAGACCAGCAGAGCCGAGCCGAGCCAGCCCGCAGCGCTCACCGCCCCTGCCCCGGCCCCGCAGCAGCTGCCTCTGGTAAGGGGGAGCCCGGGGGGACGCGGGGGGACGCTGCGCGAAATGCGGGGGGATGCTGCGGGGACCCCCCCCTTCCCGCAGCCCCGAGCATCTGCTGAGCCGCGGGGCTCCTCCACCGGCTGCGTTCTCCTCTGGCAGAAATTAAAATTCCCCACGTACACGTGGCCGGGGGTGGCTGTAGGGAGCGGGGGCCGAGGGGAGCGCTCTGACACCGCTGGAGAAAGCCGCCGGATTTAACTAACATGCCTCTCCCTCGCTCTTCCCCTGTAGAACTGACATCTTCCAAACCTGCTGCAAAAAAAAATAAAAAATGGAAACCATGCATGAGCTGATCCCCTTTGCCAAAGAACTGCTCAGCCAGAAGCCCAACAGGAAAATGGTCAAGCTGTACATGCTGGGCAGCGTGCTGGCCTTCTTCGGTGTGGTCATCGGTCTGGTGGAGGCAGTGTGCAGTCCTTTCACCTCCGAAGGGAGGCTAGAGGAGGAGGAGGAGAAGAAACCTGCCCCGACACGAGGGCAAATGCTTCCTCAGAAACAGGAGGATTTGATCTTGGAAAAGAGCAAGAAGCCGGTGGTGATGCAGCGGGCCCTGGTGACCAGGCAGCATGCCTCCTAAGAGCCCCACAGCCTGAGTGGTGTCTGCTGAGCAACCAAGCACAAGAGACTCTGCTGTCCTGTTGTACCTGGTGGTGGTTCCAGCAAGAAGAGCGAAGGTTTGGCTGACCGAGGAAGACCGCAAGTGCAAGACTTGAAAGAAATGAATGGTTATAATTTGCTGCTGTGCAGCAGTAGGAAAAAATACCTTTTGTTGGTATAAAAATGTGCAAGATGCACAGCATGGTTTCTTATTTTTATTACAGATGCATTTTACAACATTTTGCAAAATCAATAAATATTTTATATGGTACCAATGCTCTCTAGCTGCATTCATTTCAAACTCTCCTCTTACAGATTTGCGAACGGGTTTCACTTGCAACTCTGCAGAAGTCACTGCACCCCCTTGCTGAACAGCAGCGGGCAGTGACCAGGCCTGCTCAATGGAGCTCCCTCCCTTGGTGTGGCTGCTCTGGGGCCAAGGGGTTGGGGTTTCCTAACTCCAGCAGCTGCTCCCTTCCAAAAATGGGTCAGCAGGGGTGGGGAGTAGGTGGCCTTGTGTGACAGACACATTCCCAAAGTTAGAGGTGGGTGTTGCACCTTCCTGGGGTTATCTGAGTTTGATGGCACAGATTCCTGTCTCTGCCATGAGATCTCTTACTGGGCTCCTTCACAAGCCTGTCACTGACACCTGATTGTGGAAAATAATATTAGCTGCCACTATAACGGGCATGTCACAGCTGGAGAAGCTGCAGCATGGGCAGACACGATAGAACAGTCAGCCTGAAGCAGGTGGAAACAGGGACCTGAGCCTCTGGGCTGCACCCAGAGCACTGCCAGGATCATTAGAGGACTTCCACCTATTTAAAATCTTTCCTGGGCTTAGTTTTGAACATAACAGATTCTCACTATGCCGTGTAAATTAAACTCTCCAGACAGCTACAGCTGAAAGATCCTAACCATGCTACGAAACAGAGGGAAGAGAAACAATCCCTGGCAGTCAGAAGTGGGGGAGAAAATCCCTCTTTATTGGTTCAATGGCAAAGGCAGAGCCAGTGGGGCAGGGATAGAGGCACGCCATACACCCTGCCCAGAATCTGGGAGACAAACCCACCAGTGCTGTGCTAAAAGCAAAACAATTGTTACAAACAGCACAAGGTTATGGAAAATAAAGCAGTGCTGCCTGACGCCAATGCCAAGTATAGAGCTCCTCCTAGAGTTGCACAAGTTAGGGTCAGAATCCAAAAACCTAAGAGCATAGCTGAAGTTCCCTTAATTTCATACATTTTTCATAATACATAACTATGTAAATCGTTTTGCTGATGAATATTTCTGTCAAAACAAATGAGCACAAAGAAACAGCAACACTTTGTGGAGGAGAAATCCCACTAAGCCCATGCAAGAAGTCTTTTTGGGCTTTGAACCAAGTGTAAGGTGCCTTTCCTTCAAGGGGAAAAAAGAGCAGAGTAATTTAAAACATCCTTTGATAATGATTTGATTTAGACCTTAACCAAGCACTTTGGTCTCTGGCAAGGCCGAACGACCCAGAACCTCACTGACACTGATGGAAATGTCAAGGCAAAAAGGAACAGAGAGCTGAGGCTTGATGGCGGCCACAGGCCGAGCGCCCCGGCTCGGAGCCAGGCTCAGTGGAGCTGAGGCCTTGTGCTGCGTGACAAACCAGGGACCTAAATAAATGCCCGTGGCTGTGTCAGGCATGACAATGCTGCCAGGTCTCAGTTCTCACATATTTCTGTAATGCATAAACGTTTTGCAGTGGCAAGCAGAGTTAATAAAATGGATTAGACTGAGATAAGAATCGCTTCTTTGTCCCAGTCAGCTGCAAGCTCTGACGATCACACACTGATCAGCCCTTCCCAACAAGGTACAGGTCCCTCAACCTGCCCTCAGGAAAAGGGAGAATTTAAGAAATGGGGTTACGGGGGCCCAGCTTGTAAGGCCAGGGGCAGTGAGGACGCTCAGGGTGAGCCCACCTGCGGTGGCCCCGGGCAGCGTGGTCACGCCGCGTACACGGCCCGCTGCGTTGTGCCAGCATGCTGCTGCCCTCGCCTCCTCTCCACCGTTATCCAGTCACGGGGTTTATGAGCTTAAAGCAAAGAGGTTTGTGGAACAATCAAAATAGCTCCTCCTAAGACAGCTAATGGGATTAGACAGCTAAACCGCCGCACCGTGCCGGCGGTTCTGGAGCCAACTCGGTAAAGCCATGCCTTGCTGAAGGCGATCTCCTGCCTCCTGACGTCCTGCGAGGGCCGAGGCCATTGCCCGGCACACGTCGCCTGATGGGTCAATCTGCAGGGTCAAGCCTGTGCGTTACCACTTCCACAACAGCTTGCCTCGGATTTCAGGCAGGACTGCTTCTTGGCAGGGCAGCTGATTAGAAACAATGGCTGATTTTACCACAGTGACCACAAAAAGGCCTGTTTACACCACACAGTGACAAACTCCATGCACACAGGAGATTAGTAATCCATTTAACATCACTTTAACTATGATGAATGGCAGGCTTGCCAAATGGAGTAGATTAAAATGCTTCAGCAGACTTCCTGGTCTTTAAACCGCAGCAAACCTCTCCAAACCAGCCTGCTGCCCAGCCCCATCTCCCAAGCCCCTGAACCCCCCCACCCCAATGCTGACAACAGACAAACGGCACAAAACCCTCCCAATAATACCTGCCACAACCATGTGCAATTGGCTAAATGCATCCATGCACCCTGGCAGTGAAGCACGGCAGAGCTGCTCCAACAGCCCAGCTGTGAATTGCAGAGGGAAATTGCAATCATAAGCGCTGGGATGAACCAGGGAGCAACCAGGTGGGATATGTAAGCTGTACAGTCAGTGCTAGTGAGGACTTCTGAGGTGAGCCACAGTGTAGAAACATGTGGAACATTTAAGACTGAGTTAAACCAAAGTACTGAGGGATAAGCTCTTGAGGAGAGCCACACGTTGCCTAAGGTGTGCAGCATGTTGCTGAAGCCACCTGAGCTTGATTTCTGTTTTTCTGTTTCTTTTAGGAATTGTCTGAATGCAGTTTACTCCAATCTGTAAATATGTAGTTTTCCTGATGCGATAATTCCTAAGGAAAATTGCAGCTGGAATAAGAACTGATACATATTTTTCTCTGTCCTCCCTGCAGCACATCTTCAGAGATCTGATGTCGGCTTTGAGCCATTGCCCAGGCCTTCAATAACACGAGCACCAAAAACGCAGCAGCCCTCCCACCCAAGCCAATTGCTTCAAGGACATGAGCTGAATGCCTTCAGAGTCCTAGCTTGCTATTCGTAGGCCATGGATGTTTCAAAAGCTGCCAGGCTAAATTTAGGGGCCCGGATAAGCATATCAGCCTCTCCCACCCAACACCAAGGGCATTGGGAACATGGAGAGTGGCCAAGACCCAAGGCAGCCACAGCCACGGTACCAACAATAACGTATCAAGGCAGCAATTCCTGATTTGGTCACACAGGAAAAAATAAATGTAGTGCTTATGAATGGCTTAAACATCACAGTATTTTCCCTAAACTGGTAGTGAGTACACACACTCTGTCAAACCCAACTCTGTCCTACAATCATTGCACGCCTTCCTCGGGAGCCGAGAGCACACTTCTCAGGAGCGATGCTGCGGCAGCGACAGCAGTTGCAGGACGGGGGCACTGCCCGCACACCGTGCCCAGGAGGCTCCACGAGGCTGCCTGCACCATGCCAACACATGCCAACCTGCTGCAGTGCGACAGCATCACGTCACCCTGCGCACAGCCCCAGTGTGAGCATAACCGAGGGTAACCCTCTGTAACGGCAATATCCCTGTTACAAGGAAAGGAAGTAGACCTGCACTTGTGATAAAGTACTGGGAGAGTTAGGTGTGAGAAATAATGTTTTAACATCTACACGATAAAGGGAAGCAAGGGGGGAAGAAAAGGAAAATTATCTGCAATTAACAAGGATTTGATAATGGGTTAAAACCAGCCAAATATCACTCAAAAGAGAAAAAAAAAATGTGGTATTCCAATTTCTGCCAAGTGCTTTTGAGTTCCTGAGCTGCATGCACGAGCCTGCCTAACCCCCAGCCCTGCCCCTGGAACTCTCCTTCCCCGCTGCGCCTCGCTGCCGTGCACGGCAGGGACCCTCCAGCAGCTGCCCTTTGCTGCTCCGCCAGTTTTTGTCGGAACAAGCTTCTTCGTGCCTTCATTTCCTCCAAGTGAGCTCCAGGCAGCCCTAAATGGAGAACCTCCCATGTGCAGAGCAGTTAGCACAGTGCTAAGCACTGCACCGTGGAAAACATGGCTGCAAACAGGGGAGCGATGCAGGAGCGACCTGCAGCAGGGGGAAGGTGTCCAGGATAATTCGGGTGAAGCTGTTTCAGAAGCAAGAGGCTGCTTCCCCCTCCACCAGTGCTCCATCTCACCAGGCATGCTGCCGGCCTCTGCCTGTAAAGCTGGGAAGGTTTGGAAGCAGTGGGGCCAGGACCAGCCTTGTGGGTTGAGTTCAGTCACTCGGATCAGAAAATATTTCTCTGCAGTTGCCTCTTCCTGCCCTCCTCTCCCTTTCTGCACTCCCCACCCTCAAGAAGAGGTTAAAAACAAGTTCTTAAGTTGCATAGAGCAAAACAAACCCAGAAAAAGCTTCGAGTGGGAGTGAGGAACTGCAGCGCCTGGCCGGGTGACAGGCAATGGGGAGGAAATCCAGGCAGGCAACAGCAGTGAAGAACAGCCCTGGCTAGGGGCTCCAGGGCCACCACGGCCCCCCCAGTCCTCCCAGGCCACAACAGCATCCACGCACACCCATCCACCCATGCAACATCCTAATGCCAGAAATAAAAACAGCATCTTAAGAGAGCCTCTCCCCTTGCCCACAACACAGATCTCAGCCGAGGTAGGGCTAACTGGCTTGTTGTTTTCAAGCCAAGGAATGAAATGGCTGCCCCATGATCACGGCTCAAGTTCAAAGCTGCAGGACTCGGGAAAAGGCAGTTACCATAGTGCTGTTATCTGACCAGAGGTGGGATAAGTGCTTACTACCAGGGGGTAAGAAGAGACTGAAGTAGAAAGGCATGAATAAGTCTCTAGAGACGTATTATAGCAGGATCAATACCTGAGAGCCCCTCTGCCCTGCTAAGTATGTTTTTAAATTAAACCATCTTTATTTTAAAGCTCTAATAGATTAAAAAAAATATATCTTTTAGTAATTCTTTCTGGTTCCTTATGGTGGAGGGGTCTGTGAGCAACAAAAACCACCCGCATCCATCGTGCCTGCGTGGATCAGACCCTGCTGCAGCTCTGGCACCACCGACAAGGCTCTGAGCCTGGTTATCGCAGCTTCCCTGGGCTGGGGCAGCACGGGACGGAGCGCAGCAGGCTCAGCCCCCGTCCCCACCTAGCACCACAGGTACCATCACTCCGCGAGGCAGATCCCAGCTCCAGACCCACGCTAGAGCATGATTTAATCCTATTACGCAAGATCGCTGACATCAAACCTGCTGCTGCCCGGACACAGCACGACAGCGGACGCTACGTGTTTTTTCCTTGGACTACGTTCACTCACAAGTAAGGAGGAAGCTGCGAAGCTCCTGCAATACTCCAAGCAGGAGGGAGCTCAGCAGCAAACCCCGTCTCAGCAAAGCAAAGCCTTTTCTGAGCTGTTGGGTATGGGGACGCCCTGGGGGGTCGCAGGGCAGTGACGCCCCGGGCAGGGGGTCCCGGTGGCTGTCCCCACGCCTGACCCCCACGGTCGGACCCGCCCACGCCCGGCGCCAGTGGGAATAAAAGAGGAGCTTCAGCCACCTGCACTGAGCTGCCTCTGATGTTCTGCGAGTGAAACTTGATGCTGTTCGGCAAAGACACACCTCTTCCAGGGTGTTGTGCGAAATTCTGCATTTTATCGTAGGGACAGGAAATATGAAAAGAGCCGGGCAGAGCTTGGAGCAGCACTGCCAGTTAGGCCGAGGCTCCCCGGCTCCAGTGGGGAGCAGATCAAAGGTTTTGCTTCGCTTAACAACCCCACTGTGATTTTCCAGTGCTTTGGAAGTTGCAATTCCTTCGCAACAGGTTTTGAAGGATAGGCACTGCTGCTTCCTACGGGAGCAGCTCTGCAGAGGTTTTTTTCCTCCTTTCTCTTTCATGCTCAATTTCCAGGGATGGGTCGGTTGCAAAAGATTCTCATTCCTTTTTTGGGACTGGTTTTGGCCTTCTGCTTTTATTCTGCGAGGGAGAATTTCAAACCGGGTAAGTATTAAAAGTGAATCTCTCCTTAAGTAAAATATTAAAAGGCACATCTGAGTGCTTTGCACAGAAACCGTAGAGAGCTTGGACCAAGCCAGGTCCAAGCCTTTGTGGCAGGGCTGATAATGGAGCATTGTTTTAGCAGAGATTCAAACTCAAATTGAGCAAGTAACATGCAGAAAGAGTTTCTGAAGGAGCAGGTGAGGCAGCGGCTTCTGAAATGGAGAGGGCTTTGAACACTTCACGTTCAAGTCTGTAAAAAAGTTTATAAACGTGGCTTTTAAATGTTGGATTTTAAGTTTTGAAGCATGTACTTAGAGGGTGTTTTTATTGCAAAATAGCTGTGTTTGTTTATAAGTTGTGTTCTGATCCATGAAAAAGCTTCTGAAAGAGCCAAGAACCGTCCCCGTGTTGCTGTGGTCAGTTCGCGCTGCAGCTGCTCCTTGGTGCAGCTCTTCCAGGAGAGGGAGGAGATGTCTCCGTGTGAGACGGAGCACAAGGCTTGCAGGCAGACTCACTCAGCTTGCAATTAACTGCTGCTTGAGGGCATTAGGGGATGGTATTTTCTTTTTAAACAGGGTTTGGATAAATTAAACCCATGTGCCTTGGTCCCCAGAGATGCTGAAGGGGAAGCGTGTGATCGTCACTGGAGCAAGCACTGGAATCGGGGAGCAGATGGCGTACCACCTGGCGCGGATGGGAGCCCACGTCCTGGTCACCGCACGGACAGAGGCCAAGCTGCAGAAAGTAAATGGCAAGCTAAGCACTCACACATGCATGCTCATGGCAGCGCACACACAAACGTAGGAAGGCCAATCTCACATCACAGGTACACACATAAATACATGTGCACGTAACTGCCCCAGCACAAACGCCAGATGTGCACGGTTCTGATCACGGGTATGCAAACTTACGGTCTCTGGGGCTCCTGCACACTCAGAAATCACTTTCCTGCAGGCACGCACTCCGTACAGCACGTACTGCAATATTTGAACTTGCTCGGTTATGTACACATCTTCCCATATGCACAGGCTCCATCAGCACACACGCCCTCATTCCACTGCAGTGAAATATCAGCTCCTGCTCGCCCTGCACACACGCGGCTCCAGCACAGACGGCGCCGATAAAAAGCCACACCGCCTTGGGTCACGCGTTCCCCAAAGGAATCATTTCTCAGGCTCCCTTTGAAGCTCAGAGGCTCCAAACACCCCCAGAAGCCCCGCGCTGCAGTTTTGGGGCAGGGGCACGTTTCGGGGAGCAAGGCGCCCTCCCCGCGGCAGCGCCCGGCCCCCCGTGCGGGCGGTCTCTGACGCGCCGTGTTGCCGTCGCAGGTGGTGGAGCGGTGCCGGGAGCTGGGGGCCGGCTCGGCGCGGCTCGTCAGCGGCAGCATGGAGGACATGGCCTTTGCCAAGCGGGTGGTGGAGGCGGCAGAGGCCGAACTGGGTACGTCCGCAGCCTGCTCCCCGCCAGCCAGCGGCAGGTTAGAGATGCTGGAGCTCTCCAGCACGCTGCTTTTTACCCTGTGCCCGCTAAGAAAAAATCGGTACCTGCCAAGAAAATAGCAGGAGAAATGGGGATGGGGAGAGGTTTGCCGTAATTCTGCCCCCTGCGGCCCAGCACTGCCCCTCTGCCCAGCCTGCACCGCTCCAGCGCAGGCTGAACTGCGCTCTCGATTTCATCTCGGTGCCCTCGTAACATCCTGTCCCAGTATCACAATCCTGGATTTCATCACTGCAGGCTACTGTGGGCTAAAACCACCCGTCAGGCCCGCAGCAGCCTTGCTACTCTGGTCATGGGTCATCACTGCGGAAATGCAATACTTCAGCTCGGTGCAGAGCACTCCCTCTCCCAGCAGGGGTCCATAGACAACTCAAGAGCAGTCTCCCTTGTGCCATATTATTCGTGTTTCAACCAGGGGAAAAAAGTCACACCAGCTCTCTTGCCTAGGACGAGTCACATAAGCCCAGCACATTTCTGCTGGCAGCCACCACCCAGACCATCCCAGCTCTGGAGATGGCAAGCCACAGCTCTGACCCAAAAAAACTAACCCCAAAAGACTCAGACCCCCAGATTTTTTGCTTGCATTGATTCTGCTGCCAGGAAAGGCTCCGTCCTGCCCACGGCAGCCCTCTCCCACCACACACTAATGCCTGCTCCTCTGCTTTCAGGGGGCCTAGACATGCTGATTCTTAATCACGTCGGCAAGTCGTACTTCAGTTACTTCGATGGCGATGTCAGGCACGTGCAGAAGCTCTTGGACATCAACTTCCTCAGCTACGTGGCCATGACGGTCTCTGCCCTGCCCATGCTGAAGCAGAGCGGCGGCAGCATCGTAGTGGTCTCATCCATGGCAGGTGAGTGGGAGCGAGGTGGGACACAGGACTGTCATAAAACACTGTGGGCTGGTTTTCATAAGTAGGAAGCACATGGAGACACTGGGCATCTCAAAGGAACCAGAACTGCTTAATGCACTCAAAGTAACCAAAAACAACAGGTCTTTTTCACATTTTCTCAGTGGAATTTGTTCTCTGATGCAATCTGATTGCCCCAGCTTGCTTTCTGACTGGCCCCGTAATTAAACCCCACACCCTGGTGCTGGGCTCATTAGCACAGCGGAGCTCGTATAGCTCCAGTTTTGTGAAGAAAAGTGGAAATGTAATTATTTCATGCTGCATTGGTCCTCTGACTATAGGTCAAGTGCTTGACCTACCAGATATTCCACTCTGCAAATATTTGTAGAGTCAGTTACTGACTGACCTAATAAACTTCTGTTAAGTCAGGGGACTAAATTAATAACAGCTGTCCCCACTCACAGCTGGTCTGTTGGTTGGTCTTCTGGTGATCAGCTTAGCTCAGTATCCAGAGTCAAGAGATTAAACTTTGCTCTGTCTCTCCCCTCTGAGGGTTTTGTAGCTGCTGCCTGCTGCTCATAGCCTGAGCGGAGATGTGGGACACGCTGTTGGACTTACAGCCATAAAAGAGCTGGACCCTGAGGGGAACGCTTTGTAGTCCTGCTGTTGGTGCCAGGATGATGTTTCCCTAACAGCAAACTCCCTTTGGGTAAAACACTTTATCTGATGAAGTGCAAAACAGAGGCTTACATGGCACAGCTTTCCGTGCCTTAATGGAACTTCTCTGTGTGTCTAGGTAAAGTTGGGTTTCCCTTTACGGTCCCCTACTCTGCAACTAAGTTTGCCCTGGATGGATTTTTCAGTTCCTTGAGGCAGGAATTCAGCATCCAGAATGTAAATGTTTCCATCACGCTCTGCATCCTCAGCTTCATTGATACTGGTAAGACCCGCACCGCTTGGCCTGGCTGAGCAGGAACCGAGCGTCGTGTTTTCAGCTCCTTACCCTCCCCACGCCTCTGGTACTGCTTTTCTTCTGGCCCTGCTGTAGCACGAGGGCATGCAAAATAACCTCTGGTCTCTGTGGGCTCCAGCCACTGCACAGAGGCTGGCACAGCCTAAAATTCAAATTTAAATGGATGTGCCAGCCACATACCTTCCCTTAGCCTCATCTAGTGATGCAACAACCAGCTACAACAGCGTGAGCACGTGCTGAGAATGGCTTGAATATCTCTGCATGTGTTGGACAACGTGGAGGAATGTTGTCTTGTGAAGTTACCTCTGTTTTCAAGCGCATACCGATAGGCCCAGTTTTAGTAAATCTTTCACAAGTTCCTCTACCTCCATTCATGTTAATTAAATGAGACGGCCTTCCTCAGCCCCTCAGTTTGCTCATCACAAGGCAAACTTCAGGGAGAGGACAAGCGGAGGGCAGCCCAAGCCTGACCGAAGTTCCCCTTGTTCCCCGGCTAGAGAACGCCGTGCGTGCTGCCGCCGACGTGCTCCTGATGTCCCCGGCCCCCAAAGAGGAGTGCGCCCTGGAAATCATCAAGGGGGGAGCCCTGCGCCAGCGAGAGGTGTACTACAAATACGCCTTGACCAAAATCCCCCTCCTGCTGCGGGACTGGGCCGCGGAGCTGCTGGACTACCTGGTCCGGCAGCACTACCACGTGGAGCGCCCGCCGGCCGCCTGAGCGCCCGCGCAGCCCCGCGCCTGCTTGTTTGTGCCTCGCTCATCCCCGGTCAGAGATCTGAGCTCGGATTTTAAAAAGTTCTTCAGTTTTCTGTAAGGTAATCGCATCGCCCCCAGAGGGCCTGGCTGGGACAACCCCGTGCTGTGGTACGGGATGTGGCAGCGGGGAAGTGCCCGCGCCTGCAGCATCCCATCCGGTTAGACCCATTCCCTTCCCCTACACTAGGGAAAAGTAGTAACAAACTAATTATTAAATAAAACCTAATAGCCTTACTGTGGTGTGTTCTGTGTTTGTTTTTTATCCCCTCTTTCTCCGTTACTAAATGCTGTTGTAAATAGGCATAATTCCACTGACTCGCCGTTCTCAGAAAATTGAACCTTTGCAGTAATCCTTCATTGTTTCATTTCAGGAATAACAGTCTCTAGCCTATTTTTTTGCTTAGCTTAATGACCAAATTAAATGCAAATCTTTTCACCGAGTTTATTCTTTGGGGTACAGTTCTTGACACAAACATTGTACAGCAAAATGCCTTCCAGCCACGCAGAGCTGCTGCGCTGCCGCCCCCAGCCACGAGCGCAGTGCCAGGCACGGTGCTCGCTGGGGGAGACACCCGGGCACAAGCCTGCAGCCAGCCCGGCACGGCTTCCCTTACCCCGGAGCTCTCACACCTAACCTGGCTGCGGCCACCTGAGCAACACCCATGACATCCCCAACCAAAAACCAGTGCCTGCCTTCCAGCTGTCACCTGGTTCAAGATGAAGAAACAAGAAACCTCCCTCGGGCCCTTCCCCAGCATCATTTTGCTCGTTTCTTTCTAAAGGGAACTGGGAACCGGCATCTCCGTTCTCTTTATCCTAACACCTACTGCTCAAATCAGTGCACGCAGA
Organism: Anser brachyrhynchus; assembly: GCF_964034855.1. Classification (NCBI taxonomy): domain Eukaryota; kingdom Metazoa; phylum Chordata; class Aves; order Anseriformes; family Anatidae; genus Anser; species Anser brachyrhynchus. The sequence continues at coordinate 1,427,775 of NC_137720.1, read as the reverse complement.
GCAGGTTTTGCCCTTTGCTACTTTCTCTGAGAAAATTGTTTGCAAATCAGTTTGCCATATGCCCGGGCAGATGCTGAGCAGTGTGACACACAACGCTTGTGAAAGCTGAAGATCTTTATTATTCACCCGCTTGGCTCTTTTACTGCCTTTCACAATCTGCCTCACTGGATTCCTCAAGACTGAGTGCAGTTTTTTAGGTCTAAGAGCCACCACCCAGCAAACTATCAGCATTACACTGATAACGATATTACACAGCATAAACCTGGAACACTGATAAAGATCTAGAAACACCAGCTTTGCCAGCCCTGCTCTCTCTAGGTATTTATGTGAGCCCGCACCACAATGATTACCACCGATCAATAAATCCTCGTGGCACCCAGAGAGGAAGAAAGGGAAGCTCAGACTCGGTTTCAGACACAAGCAGAAGAGAAAGAAAGCTGACTGTCCCAGGAGGTCTGGGCTGGGGGGACACGGGTGTTCCAGTCCTGAAGGCGGTCACCAAACAAGGCACCTACTGCTCCACCGAGCTGAAAGCTTTCCAGGGCTGGTCTTCAGCACCCCTAGAAAACACTCCTGAAATTCACAGCAGGAGCAGGGTGCAAAGGGACAGCCTAAAGTCCAAAGCAACGCTCTCTATTAGGTTAATGTTTGCTAAATTACAGGAAGTACAAAAAGAAGGTCCGATAGGCACCAGCAGCCTTGTGTAAGACGAGAACCAGTTCAGCCCCGCCATCGCTGGCAGCCCAATTCTCACCGTGCTGACACGGCCGCCGGCCCGTGCTCGGAGCCGCGCACTCCGTCCTGCTCCCACTTGGTGCTGGCAGAGGGATGGGTCTGCTCCTGAAGGTCGTCATCCCCTTGATGGGGCTGGGGCTGGCCGTGTATTTTTACTCAGCACCTGAGAATTTCAGCGAGGGTAAGTGATTGAACAGGCAGGCTGCAACCCCAGGCGGCGAGGCTGCTGCCCACGTGGCAGCGTGGAGCCAAGCAGCCCAGCCTGAGCTGTTCGAGGGCCTTCAAAAGCGCAGCTGGAAGAGCCGAAGTGTGGGGGTGTGGGCTGCGGGGGGAGCACACGGGTGCTGCAGGTGGTCAGAGCCCCCTGTGCCATGCAGGAGAATGTCACAGGATTGTGCATGGGTCTTCTGGGCTTGCATTCTTAGATCTCAGCACATTAATTAGTTTAGGAAACAAGCAGTTATCAATTTTAAACATTTAATCCTTGCCAGTAATGATTATCAGCTCTTGGTATTTTTGAAAGCACCTCCTGACCGGGCTGGACACAGCTCGAGCCTGTTCAAACCTGGCCGCAGCCCAGGTGGGGTCTGCACCACCGGCTGCATGGAGGAGCCGCCTGCAGGGGCCTGGGCAGCGCGGGCCATGCACGGCTCTGAGCTCTGCGTCCTCTCCAGAGATGCTCCGGGGGAAGCGGGTGATCGTGACGGGAGCCAGCAGCGGCATCGGGGAGCAGATGGCGTACCACCTGGCACGCATGGGGGCCCACGTCCTGCTCACGGCACGGACGGAGGCAAAGCTGCAGAAGGTGAGCGCAGGCAGCGTGAGGCGGGTGCCCCGAGCACGGCCGTGATCCAGAGCCCCGCAGGCAGGCAGAGCGTTCAGGTGTTCACCCAGACCACACACGTGGGGATGCCAGAGACCCCACACCACCCCACATTACATTTTCAATGCTGGCCGCACCGCATTTCTTCCCCCACAGTCTTCAGCTTTGACCACTGGTTGCCACTGCTGCGGACACCACCAGCCTGCCCGGTTCCTGGTCTGACCAGCCCTTACACTTTCTCCAAGCCTGAACAGTTTTTGCTTCCACTATGCCACAGAATCAAACTTCAGCAGTCATATTCCTGTTTATAAATATTAAATATTTAGCTCAGGGGGGCCATTAACTCATTGCAGAAACTTCTCTCGAGCAATGTCTCCCCCCGAAGGCAGGGGGATGCTGTGGGACAGGCAGACGTGCTGCCCACCTGCCCCAATCCCCCCGCCAGCGCCGCTCTCACTGTCGCCGCAGGTCGTGGAGCGGTGCCTGGAGCTGGGCGCCGCGTCCGCCCGCTTCGTGAGCGGCTCCATGGAGAACACCGCGTTCGCCGAGGAGGTGGTGAAGGAGGCCGAGAACACCTGGGGTGAGTGGTGGGTGCTGCCCCTTCCCTCCCACACCACGTTTCGGGGCCGTCCCGGCCACCAGAAAGCAGCTTTGTTCTGAGATGCTGGCTGCCACTAGCAAAGGTGCTCTGCTTCCAGGAGGCCTCGATATGCTCATCCTGAATCACATCGGCTACTCTTACTTCAACTACTTTGATGGGGATGTGGAACACGTACGAAAGCTCCTGGAGACCAACTTCCTCAGCTACGTGGCGATGACCGTGACTGCCCTACCCATGCTGAAGGAGAGTGAGGGCAGCATCGTCGTCGTTTCGTCTGTGGCAGGTGAGTACACGAGGGGCCAGGCTCTCCGTGCCTCGTCCCTCCCTCTGCCTGCTGCGGGGATGAGGGCCGTGAGGCAGAGCCACCCCGACGGGAGCCCAGTGTCAGCACCTGGCTTACATCCTGAATGCACGATACAAGTGCTCTGGGCTTTTACAGCCCCTGCCCTCAGAGATCCTGTATCACAGTATCGTAGCTACTTGAAGGGCAAGAGGAGGGGAGAGCCGTGCAGGTTTGTGCCTGCCCAGCACACATGAACACTGATCTTGTGCCTTTGCCGCAGGTAAAGCCGGTGGCCCGTTTATTGCTCCCTATTCTGCAACAAAGTTTGCCTTGGAAGGATTTTTCAGCTCCTTGCGACATGAGTTCATCATAGACAACGTCAATGTTTCCATCACGCTCTGCATCCTGGGCTTCATTGACACAGGTAAGCTCGATGCCACTGGGGCTCGTGGCTTGGGGAGGGCACGTCCAGGCAGAGCCGAGCCCAGCACCACCAGTGCGGGGCTTCACCAGCCCTCTGCCCTGTGCAATTTGGGAAATGGAGCCTCAGCACTAAAAAAAAAAAGAAAACACAAAACAAAACAACCTTTGACTCTGCTACCTTTGCAGTAAACTCACGGGAGGTGGAGATTTATCCTCAGGAGAGGGAGAGGAGCGGGAAGGATATTGCTATCATTTTGCAGCTATTCCATACCCAAGCAGACCCAATCCCCAGCATTTAGGGGTTTGTTAGGAGAAGCTACTGGCACCCTGGTGCCCGCAGCAGCCCCGGTGTGACCCGGCTCCCGCTCTCTGTCCCCCCAGACAGCGCGATGCGGGTGGTCTCGCACGCCATCAGGGCGGCCCCGTCACCCAAGGAGGAGTGCGCGCTGGAGATCATCCGCAGCGGGGCCCTGCGCCAGCGCGAGCTGCACTACCCACCCAGCATCGTGACCGGGATGCTGCTCCTGCGCGGCCTGGCCCCCGACTTGCTCGACACCCTCATCAGGAGCAATGTCATCGTGGAAAATGTCAGGAGAGCACCGCCGCCCCACGGCACCGGGGTGCCCCCGGCCGGCTCCCCGGGGTCGGGGCGTTAGCGCGGCTCCAAGTGCCCGGGGTGGCCCCGCACCGACGCGCCCCACGCGCAGCAGTGTCTCCAGAAAAACCCACCCCAAAACGGCACGTGGAGACGCTTTGTGAAGACAGCACAGCTGGGAACACGGGGCCCCTCCGGAGCTGCCCATGCAAGACGGGACACCAGAAAACGACGACATCGCACAAGAACATCTCTTTTAGTTAGGACGCTTGTAGCCGGCCTCTGCTGATCAAGAGGAGCGTGCAGCAGGGCTCCCCCTCACCAGCCGTTCTCTTCCCCTGGCTCCACAAAAGCCAAAAAAGCCAGAAATTCACAAGGCTGGAAGCACAGAGGGGTTTGGGAAGCATGCTCAGGCCGTGTGCTTCGCTGCACGTGTTCTCTGCATTTCATTGCATCCTTCTCAAAGAGGGGATGAAGTAAAAGGTAATTAACATGAAAGGCAACTGTGCCCATAGAACACAGCCTCCTGCTTCTGAGGGAAAGATGATGAGATTCAGAGTGGCTCAACTGAAACACAAAAATCTTCAGTGACCTAGTTAAAATTAGATATTTTTTGAAAAAAAAAATAGCAAGAGTTATTTAGACTTGGGGAAGAGGATTATAAAGCAGAACTGCATGGGTTGAGGGCAAAGGGGACCAGGCTCCTGAACAGGGATTTAGGCCAACTCGTGCAAAATGACCAGAGAAAGCCACAGGAGAGGGTCTTTGAAATGGAATAGTTTTTTCCTGTATCCTCTCTAGGATGGTCTTTGGAAAAATAAATCTTACATTACTTTATGGCATCCCTAGTTTGAATTTTGCTCCTTCTCCATTTGAGTATGCGCAGAGCCCTTATCAGCATGCAGCTGGTTAAACCGACCTTGCTGCATGATTTGCATTAACACAGCTTTCACTTCTCTAAAGACCTTAATGAATTTCTGCCATTTGTGACCTCTCCTCGGCTGCTGAAATACACTTTTTTTTTCCCTTCCAATCTGCAAGAGGCCTTCAAATAATAGCATTACCGCACTTGGCTAAGTCTGGATTTCTTTACCCCAAAGCAGCCCGGAGAGATTCGGTCAGCCGGTGCCACAGGCAGCTCCTCGGACCAGCGCTCAGCCTCCAAGTGTCAGAGAGCGATAAAGGGAGATGGCTCGAGAGATAGCCGCTGGCTCTGCGCGGAGGGAAGCCGCAGCCTTTGGCACCCCAAGATAACCCGGTCCCCCCGTGCCGGGCGTGCGCACCCCCGGCCTCCCCGCCCGCCAGCAGGACAGGAACCGGGGCTGCGGCTTCAACGTTTCCTGTTTGACAGAAAGAAAAAGGGCGAGGGAGCTGCACCGTGAAGTCGCTGGCACCACGATGACAGTGGCAGTGCATTTGCACCCCACAGCCCCGCGCTCGCCCCGCTGCTCCGCGGTGGCCGAGTAGGAGCCGGGTAAGTGCCCGCGGCACCGGGCTGCCGGCGCTGCCCTGCTCAGCGCCGCGCACCTTTTTTCCACTTTTTTCACCCCGCTCGCAGCCTACATGATTGACACGGGGAGGCTGTAACATGAACCGGCAAGAAACAATTTTTTTGTTTGTTTCCCTTGAAGCAAGAAACGTTAACAACTTGGAAAGCAAAGATAGAGGACACGTTTGTTAATTAGAGAGGGTGATTTGGGGTAACAGAAGAAGGAAATAAAGTATTAGCTTGTCAAGAAGGCCTCAACAGTTTGCTCAGCTTGGGGTGAGTAATGGACCGTGCATTTCTTTAAGCTTTACCTTGCTTTAAAGCCCATTTTGAGTTAACCGAGGCTCTGTGAAAGCCGTCGGTGGGATGGCCGGGCGGGCTGGGAGCGGGGCCGCGCTGCTTCCCACCGAAGGAGCCGGATGGCCAAGGCCTGGGTGCACCATACAATTAGGCCACTTCTGAAATTACGAAAACCGAATCAAAAAAAACCACTTTTATCATGTCCTGAAGAGGTCGGAGCAGGTTTGTCTGCAGATACGTGTTTTGTCCCAAGCTGTGCAGCTTGCTGGGCGTTCAGGCAGCGTGCTGCGGGGTGCAGGTGGGTGCCCAGGGCAGCCTGGCGGGAAGCTGCTCGCCTGGCCCTGCCGTGCCCACCGGGCGAGGGGACGCAGGCGTGTGAGCACAGAGGGGAAAGGCCCAGCTGGGCACAGCAGGGTCATTACAGTACGGACACGAAAGCTGCATGGAGATAAGCTGCTTAGCCTCTCGTGGCCCCAGACCCCTTCAGCTCAAAGTGCATCGCAGTAAGAAACACCCAAACAGCGCAACACTGGTGGGACCCTTCAGTAAGCTTAAGCTAAAATTAGAGACGCTTCAGAAGCCATTTGAAGCTTCAAAGAGCGGAATATGCAAACAAATATGAATGCAAAGCTCAGCAAGCGCCGCCTCCTCTTTCAGAAGCGCTCGGCTGCAGGGCACCACGGCCCCACGCCCCGGCGGGCCGTGCGCTCGCGGCAGCGTGCTGCCAGCTGCGGGCTGCTGGAGCTTCCCGAGCCCCGAGCAGGATCGGCCCCGGCAGCACCGAGCGCAGGCCCCGCGGTGAGCAGTGGGTGCTAGCGACGTGCCTGTATGATGGCACATCCCAACAGCAAAAAGACCAAAGGAGCAGATCTTACTGCAGACTAAAAGGCATGGAAGTGTTACATCCGTAAATGGGTTTTTACTTGCTCACATTTTCCCCTCCCATTAGATGTAATGACTTCCTAATTGCTTGAGACAGAATGACACCAATGAATTTTCTTTTTTTTCCCTCCTTCCTACATTAACATGGCTTGCTAAACATGAGAACAAAACCCCACATGCAACATGGCCCCAGGCTGACTAGGGACAAGGACCAGAGCCCGGGGCCCTCCCAGCTGTGCTCCCAGAACGGCAAGCCCCTTCCCCACCGATCGGTGAGGGGCAGGAGGGGATGCGATGCTCGCTCGAGGGAGGAAGGACAGGCAGCTGCAGGCAGTTATCCCTCAGCTTTCTCTTTGACTGATGCAGAGGCAAAGGTCCAAATACAACCAAAGCCCTGTAAAAATGAAAGCATGGGTGTCTGGCAGCCATGCAAAGCTGGAGGACAGCAGCACCCGGCAGCTGGGCTTTTTGGGGAGCGGGGCACCCCAACCTGCAGGGCGCTGCCAGGTTCTGCACCCCAAAACACCCCCGGGCCCACAGCCGCTGGCTGCTCCTGGCCCCTCTGCGCACAGGAAGGCAGCCACCACTCAGAAACGCAACACCACTGCTCGAGGCGTGAATTACTCAATGGCGAGGCTATTTTTGGAGCTATTGAAAAAGTAGGGCAAAAGATAGGCACGCTTTAAAACTTTACTACAGAAACAGCAGCAGCTATTGTTCTTCCTGTGTTTCTATCATTTTCCTTCGATTGGCTAAAAAAAAAAGGTAACAGCACGCACACAAAAATTAGTCTGAACAACAGAGGGATTTTATTTTATCGGGAAAACAGTTCTCCCAGAGGAAGCTGTGGAAGCACTACTAGTTGGTAGTGAAGGCAACTTCATGAGCTTGAGCTCACTGTTTGCAATTCTGCTCCAAGCATCCCCTGGGTCAGCAGCCACCCCACTGAGGAGCAAAACCAGAGCGGGATGTTTTATGTTGTCAGCACATGCGAGCTCATTTTCCATGAACACCACTCTCGTCCACTGGACAAGAACTCCAGAATTAGTCTGTCTACAAATATGTCACATTTATTTAGCCTCAGAAATGCTTGTTTTTCACTCAAATCATGTCTTGCCCCTTGATTTTGGCAGGACGAAGTCCGCAGGGCTGTGGTGGTGGCCCGGCAGCGCAGCCCCAGCATGATCAGCCCTCCCGAGCGGGCCCGGCCACGGCGCGCGGGCGAGAGCTACGAGGAGAAGTGCGAGCGGCGGCACGAGACGCGCGAGGCCTTGCGGCGGCGGAGCCACCCGCCGAGCTGCCGCCGGCCCGGGCGGGCAGCGGAGGAGCTGCCGCAGAGCCCGAGGCAACGCGAGTTCCTCCGGAGGAGAAACCTGTCGAGCACCGCGGTGGGGGCTCCCGGGGGCCCCCGTGCACGAGGGGACCCCAGCCCGCCCGGCCTGCTGCAGGTAACACCAGCCCCACGGGCAGCTCCGTTCCTCCGGTGCCCGCTGCAGCACGGCGGCTGCTCGCCAACTGCAGCTGCATTGAGACCCAAGCCAAAGTGCAAAGTGAGAATGCACCCACAAAAACCTCGCGTTTCCTTAACGCTGCGGAGTCAGGCAAGGGTAAACAGTGATGCCTCCCTCCCAGTGCGTTCCTTTCCTGTTTTCCAAGCTAAACTTGAACCAGATGGAGTGTTACTGCCATTCCTCTAAATACAGCCCCACGTCCTAGCTGCCAGACTAGTTTTGCGCTTACATAAATTACTTTTCCCTCATGAAAACTGCACTCTGAACACCTGGCTTCCCCCAGCACCTTCTTTATCGGGAGCGAGGACACTCTGTGGTCCCACTGCCTGTCCAGTGCTGCCCAGCTAACGGCAACCCCGAGAGTCAGAATATTTACAGAAAGGTGCGATGCAAGACACCCCAGAGTCAAACAGATTCCCTTCTAAATTTGTATCCCATGCAAATATATGAATAATATATGAATAATTCCCCTGGCATGGTGCAAGTTCATCCCCGGGGCTTTGTGAACTTACGCGAGCAGAGACAGTGGAAGGCGAGGTGCCAGTGGGACACCAGGACACCCTCGAGCTTCCCTTGCAGCACGTGGGCACGGAGAGCAGTCACCTCCCGCTGCCACTTGGCTCAGGGGTTTAATCGCACACCAGGCCGCAGGAACTCAGGGCAGGCGTCCACACACACACAGCCCCTGTGCAGTTTCCGTCCAGGACTCACTGCCATGGGGAGCAGAGCTCTGCTCCATGGCAGCCAGGACCCAGCCCCTGCAGGTCCTCATCCTTTCCAAAAACATCAAGGCACTTCAGGGTTCCTTGTCCTGGTCCACCCAGCAGGCTTTCACCTGCTCCCCTACAGAGTTTTGGTGCTGCTGCAGCCAAACCAGCAGGTCCACATGGAAACAGCCCTGGTTTCTCAGCATCTCTTTGATGCTCTTCCCTGGCCACTGGAGGTACAAATCCTGACCCAGCCACAACTCCTAGCCCTCTGTTTCAGAGAGACCCTGACACAAGCCACCCTCTTGTTCCAGCGCCCGTGGAGCCACCCCGCATACCCCCCCGTGCTCTCCCCGCTCGGCCTCGGCAGCCCCCTCGACGTTTCGGCAGAAGCCACCCCTGGGCCACGCGTCTCCACAAACACCCAAGGTAGGTGAGGGATGCTCAGTGGTCGCAGGACAGGAGCTGAGTGCTTTCCTCCAGCCCCGCAGTCTCCACGGGGCCATTCGGCACCTCCTGCAGCCCCGCGGCTTTACCATCCCGGGCTGAGCATCCCCACCAGGCTGCAGGCGTTAGGAATATCTCCTCGTCAGCCGGCCCGCAGCTCAGTGAGCAGAGCTCCCCAGCAGGTGCTCTGTGCTCAGGGCTCCCTGCAGTTGCCCCCAGTTATCCTGGGGCATGCGGGCTAACTGCTGGCTGCAGAATTACACTTCTCTTTCCCCCTGAGCCCAGCAGCTCTCTGCTTCTTGTCCCTGCTGGGCTGGGCACTGGTTAAGCATCTACCTCCCCCGCCCAGACATTGTGCCCTTTTGGAGAGTCTAGAGAAGAGCTCCAGGGCCCCTCCATGGCAGGGTGTCGGGCACATCCTCTCGCTTTATTTTCACAGGAACTCAGACGCTCACAAGCACAGCGGTGAAAGACTCGAGCCAGCAGACAGAGTAAGCCGCATCCCCCCGCCTGCCCCGTGCTGCGGGCTCAGGCCCCACGAGGCCGCCTCGCAGGGCCCAGCCCGTGCCCCTTCCCTGCGTGCGCTCCGCGAGCATCCACGCGCTGCTCCGTCCGGGGGGAGAGGCTGGTGCCCGGGCTATGGGCTGCTTCAGAAGCCTGCCTCACCTTCACCTCACTTACGTGCTTTCTTTTTCTATTTCAGCTGTGGAACAGCGGTTTTAAATAAGGTAAGCAAAACACATGGATTATGACTAGACTTGAACTCCTGCAAAAGAGCACAATCTCTAAAATTTCTGACCAGAACACCAACTGGTGCTAAATTTCCATGGCTTCCTGAATAACGACACAGCTACTCCAGGCGCTGCATGGCAAAGATGCCATAAGGAACTGCAGAAAGCATTTCCGCTTCCCCGGAGGAAGAAGCCAACCCACCCCAGCAGGGTCCGGCCCTCCCTGTGCGCTCTGAAGCCCTCTGTTAACTGCACTTGATTTTGAAACGTTTGGATTTTGCAGCCAGTTCGTTAGATGTTTATGAACTGAAACAATCCCGTGGACTGAAACATTTCCCCTTTCCCTTCCAGGAAATCATACAGCTGTCCAGCTACCTGAAGGTAGGCACCACGCACCATAAGTGCTTCCCTGGAGAGCAGCAGCCCTCGAGCAAGTACAGCCATACGTTTATTTGTTATTAATCAAAGGGGTGCCACGTGCCCAGTGTTAATGCTGCCAAGAAAGCACACGGACAAGCTGCCGGACCCAGGGACACCCCCAGCCCCAAGGGCATGGGGCAGGAGCCAGGCATGGGGCTGCCTGACCCCGCTTCGCTTCCCCACAGGAGGCCCTGCACCGCGAGCTGCTGCTGAAGCAGAAGATGGTGATCCTGCAGGAGCTGCTCTCCACGCTGCTGCAAGCCTCCGAAAAATCCTGGCAGGTACCAGGCGGCTGCTGGGGCTGGGGAAGGCTTTGCCACGGCAGGGACCGGCTTGCCCATGCCAGCAAAAAACTCCACGTGCCTCCTTTTCCAAGTTCTAGCTCTGCTTGGCCTCAGTGCTTTACAGGTTGGAGATGCTGCGGGTCTGAAATGCAGCAACGTTGCGACCGGGAAGACGAGGCACTGTGCCAGATTGGAAGCAGCCGCTTGCTTTTCCTCCTTCCTTGCTCTCCCCTTCCTTTTCAGGGCAGGTTGAACACAAACTCAGAAAAAAGTTAGGGGGTTATGTTGCTTGATTTTTTCCCTTTCATCCCCCACAAAAAAATTGCAACAGCATTTACCTTGCTTTCAGATTAACAGAAGGTGTAAAACCCTTCTCTTCTGTAAAGTTCTGAGTTTTTTTAAGCACTTGTTTTTCCCACCTTTGCTCAAGTAAAAAGACAGTAGAAGTAGTTAAGTAGGGGGGGAAAAAAAAGAGTGAATCCAAGCAACCACCTTCCACCTTGTTTTTCTCCCAGTCAAGTCTTAAACATTTTGAACCAAATTTTCCTGGCCAAAATACAAATTTTAGCTGCTCCAAACTGGAGCACCTGCCCAGCCTGGGGTATGCTGCTGAACTGTGGCCATGCATCGAGCCCTTTCCCCACAGCTCAGTCAAAATCCTCCAGGCAGCACTGAGCTAGGGCTTCTTCTCCTCCTCATTGTGTCAGGAGGTAAGATGAAGGTGATGAATTTTAGGACTCATTTTATGGTGACCCGTGAAGTGCTTTAAGTAGTGTTATTAAATCAACTATTAATATACCGTTTGTTGTGCCATCAAAAAAAAAATGGTTTGAAGGTTCTGTTGGGGCAGAAAAGCAAACGATAGGATGAGATGCTGTAAAAAAAAATGTGTTAGATGTACTGTGGTTAGAAACTTCCGCCTTCGCTTGCTTCTTCAAATATAATGCGAGCAGGAAAAAACACTGACACACACTGCAGGAAGTAGCCATGAAACCTCAGATTAGAAACAGGTGGGTGCACTTTGCTTCTTGCTATCTCTGCTGCAGAAGGGAGGCTTTGCTGCTGCCTCTTGCCTTCAACCTTTCATCAAGGACTAAAAAGTAACTCACTGCTGGCTCCGCAGCCACCGGGGGAAAGCAGGGGCTGTGCTGGGAGGGGGCCAGAGGGGCAGGGGCTGCTCGGGAGGCGCGGACGGGTCCAGCAGCGCGAGCTGTGTCCGGGTGGGATGCCCCATGTGTGCTGCAGCAGCTTTTAAATCCTTCCCAATGAGCCAGCAGTAACTCTTGAAATGGCCACACAGTTGTTTTTGAGTTATTGTTCGTGTTCCTGGGTGTTTCTGGTTTGATGGAGCAAATGAATGCTGTGCAGGAGGATGGGAGCATCGTTACCCCGCAGGGATGGGTGCCCCATTCCTCCTCCCCGCGGTTTTACCTCCAGGCTGGAGCCTGTCCCACCACAGGTCCGGCACTCGGACCCCATCGGTTGTAGAACTTGCTTCATTGATTCAAAAACACTGCCAGGTGCAGGAAGCTAAGTCAGTCACCCCACGGTTATTATGAGCAGTTGCTTCTGAGCTGTTCTCTTCTTAAAGAAAATTATTCCTTTAAATCATTTGCTTCCCTTTCTGAGCTCTAAAGTTGAGCCTGGCTCTTGGAAATGCCTTAGAGCCATGCTGATTTTAAGCCCTTTGTCATATCCTGTGCATTACTGTGACTTTCTGGACCCATTTTACTAGCACAGGCATCAAGTTTGGGCAAAACGGAAGTCCTCCAGAAACAGCACTTAAAATTATCGCTTTAAACCAGCTATTTAAAATGGCTAACAGAAAGGAGTATCAGAGAAAATTCACCAGTCACAGGACAGCCAGACCACTGCAGCTGCTGGCTAAAAACAGTTTTAAAGATGTATATGGCACTTAGATGACAGCCACAGAGAAATGCAGAATAGTTTTCAAGCAAAGGTTTCGGAGCTGCCCAGTCTGGTAACTTCAGACTCGAGGGCTTTGGTGAATTCAAATCCAGCATTTGCAGAAGTGGCCACATTTTGAACACCAGCCCCAGTCCTCTCCTCTGACTGCGTTTTTGTCCTTGGGCTCTCATGCAAGGATCCTCAGGTGGTGTTCAAGACAGCATCAAGTGAGACACTGCAGAAGACAGGAAAAAAACAACCGCCCTCTGACAGCGGTAGCAATAAGGTTTTGTTATTGTGGGGTGGTTTGGGATGGTTTTTTCTGGGGGTAGTGGTGGTGCTTTAAACCAGCTCCTTTCATGTCCATAATCATCAGCACAAGGGCTTGCCCAAGATTAGCTCACACAACTTTTCTGGTCAGAGGCACGACTTCTCATGCCCTCCCACGCATGTGCACAAACCCACTCGCCCCTCGCCGACATGCTGTTCTGGCAACAGGCAGTTTGTTCCATTTAGGGAAATCTCAATACCGTATGTTCTTTCACCAGTTTGTAAGCTGTATCCTCATTAAAGGAGTTTGCCAGCACACTTCTGCTCCCAAGCATAGGAAGGGCCTGGTGCTCCACTGCCTGGTACTTTGCACAGTCATTTACATCTGTGCACAAGGGCTGTGAACCACCGCCACCCCCCTCCCCTGTGAACCTCTGCGGAGAGCAGAACGAAATGAACTGCAGAGCAAAGTTAGGCATAATATTCCGCATTTAAAAATGCTCTTCAAAATTCCACCTACTTTCTAAGGGGATATAGCCTTCAGGTTTTATTGTATTAACTGAACTGGGAAGCTTTATTCTTTGGGACTGTAAACTGACTTCTGTGCAAATCTGAACAGTGCTAAGACACCAGAGAGTCTGGTTTTGCTTGGGTCTGACAGCTCTTCCCGTAACATCAAGGAGTTGCTTATTCAGAGGCTTGACTTCAAACAGCAGCAAGCAGAGATGATACCGATGTTCTCAGTATCAGTGGTGGAAAAACAGCCTACGTGAACCCTTTGCTAGAAATTTTATCTGAATTTGCATGCAGTCTGGTTACACAAAACCTAAGTAAAAAGTCTGACTAACACTGAGAGGAGATGATAATAGGGAAAATGAATCACCACTGCTGCCATCCGTCCCCCTGCCCAGCTGCTCGATGTCACAACGCAGACCCGGGCCGTTTCCCAACGGCAGCAGCAGGAGCAGAGCCGGAACCCGCCGGGCTGCAGGCGCCGAGCGGCACGGGCAGGAGCAGGGAGCACGGCCTGCAGGACAGACAGCAGCCGTGTGTCCCACAGCCCCATCCTGCCTGGCTGAAATCGCCTCCTCTTAGCTTCTCCTACTGCAGGCGCCCACACTCTGCTTCCACAGGGTTTTCCAATGCGTAAAGGTTTTGCTTCCCCCGTAACCCACCTATTCTGGGATTGCGAAGGATTATTTGAACTCAGAGCACTGAAAAGATTTTGACCAAATTTAGCCACAATATAGAAGAAAAGGGGGAAAGAGAACAAACAAGCTAACAAAAACATCAGAGGCATATTGTATAACTTGTGATTTACACACGCTGGGCCAATTGTTTTTCCCCAGGGTCAGCTGAATGAAGACAAACTGAAGTGCAAACTAAGGGCCCTTGAAAATCAGCTGCAGGCCTGCACCCAGGTAATGCCTGATTCTCTGAGAAACAAACACGGTTGAAGAAAGGCATGAAAATGAAATACTGAATCATGTAATTAGGTCGGGTCTCAGTTTCCAGAGCAATCTGATTAGATATGGATCTGAAAAGTATTTCTCCTCTTTGCTGAAGCAATGTTTCACAGTAAATTAACAGTAGCGCTTACACACTGCGGATTTGCTAACATTCAGGCTTAGCAAGATCAGGAATATGCCAGATAAGACCCTTTGAGCACTTCTGTTCCTCCATTAAAGAGTTACTCAAAGGAGTGCGTGAAGAAGATCCTGATAGAGATGGAGGACCAGAAGCAGACCTACGAGCAGAAGGCAAAGGAGGCGCTTCAGAAGATGCTCGAGGACAAACTCCAAGCAGAGCAACAGCTGCAAAACTCCCAGGTAAGAGACGTGTTTTACACCTGATTGTTTTTTAAGTTACTGAGCAAGGTCAGTTTAGTGCCAACCAGTGTTCACATAAGCCCCACATCAGGTTATTAAGAACAGCACATCTGGAGACACACCGCTGCGCGGCAGTTGGAAGTGTGTTCCCTTCCCTGCACCGCTCCTCACCCCATCCCCTCCCCATGCCCACCGAGCCACAAGCCACACGCAGCATCCAGCACGTGAGGTCTCTGGAGATGCTTTCTCTGGTGTGACTTAACATCAAAACAGCTTTTCCCCAGGAGGCATCCTGCGGGTCAAAGCAAACTGCTGGCGAGTATTTTCGGGACGCTAACCAAAGCGTGTCCCAAATCCTACCGGCCTTCCCCATCCCCACAGAGGCTCAGAGCCGCAGGTGCTGCCCAGCAGTGAGCCTGCAGCAGCCACCCCTGCAGCAAACCCCTCTGCCCACCCAAGAGCATCAGATCCATGCCAGGTTACGCCAGGTTGGAGCAGCGTGAGGCTGGCCTCCCACTGGCCTCCCGCGGCACAGTCCCACGGGCAGCAGGTCCACGTGCAGTCCCCGCTTCCCCCAGAGATGCCTGGAGGTGACGAGGGAGGACCTGGCCCTCTGGAAGGTGCACTACACCACGCTCAAAGCCGAGTGGACCCAGATGACCAAGACGCAGAGCGAGCTCGAGAGCAACCTCCACGTTCTGCAAAGCAAACTGCAAGTACGTCAGCTCCCCTGCGGGAACGGCACCATCGCCCACTGAGCCCGCTTTTTCCACCTAATTTAAAAAAAAAAAAAAAAAACACTTTGGTGGAGCACAATTACTCCATCCTCCTCAATTCGGGTGCCCCCCCACGTGCCCCCGCTGACACCAGGCTCCTCTCGCCCCAGCACACGGCGGCGCAGAACGAGCAGCTCCAGCAGGCCCTGGACCGCCTGCAGCAGGAACACGCCGAGCTCCAGCAGCACGCGAGCGCCTTGCAGGAGGACAACCAGCTCCAAGCTGAGCACATCAGCACCATCGAAGGTACCGCGCAGGGGGACGGGGCCGCTCAGAGGGCAGCTATAAAGCAAATACTCATAAAGGCCTGATCCTGACAGCCAAGCACACCCAGAACAATCTTCCTCTGAATGCACTGCACATCTCAGCTTGCAGAGAGCCTCTGGTTTCCAAAAGAGCTCCTAGAGTAGTTTCCAACCAGATTAGAGGTGTTTCAGGAAAGCCAAGTGACTTCCCAAGAAGAAACAGTGGAATGGGAAACCTAGAAAGTCAAAGATCAGTAAATGTTTTGCATGGCTATTTTAAAACAGAATTAACGAACACTAGATGGGTGGCAGTTCAGCTTTCATAATAGTCTCACTCAAACAGGTTTAAAGTACATTCAATTAATTTATTCATGATTTAAGATACACTAGAAGAAGCTACCAAAACTGCAAGTGCAATTAATAGCTAAAAATTACATTCCTTCAGAGATTAAATTTCAGTGCACCCAACAATAGCCACTCCACTTTACGCATTTGGAGAAAGGGAAATCTGCCATACTTGCATAAAAATACACGGAGATTTGTATCAACCTTGATTTTCTTATTGTTATTATTTCAGGTTTTCTTACTGTTATTATTTCAGGTAAACTGCAAAAAGAACAAAATCAGAAGCTAACATTACAAAGCCAGAAGCTATCCTTGGAGGCAACGATCAGCCACTTGCACAGTAAGTAACACAAAGAAGCACAGCACAAAAGACCTGCGTTGGTGCTGCGGCCAGTGACGGTGACTTTTTGTGTTCTCAGACTTGATGCAGAACCAGACCAACGAGCGGCAAATGCAGGAAGCGATGGTGCAAAGGAAAGGTCAGCAAACTTTCTAACTCCCATCTAGCACTCCTCTAGCTGGACATGGGAATGTTAAAAGTGACTCTAGGAGAAGTCTTTATTTGTTTAGAATAAAGGATTATTTTAAAACTGTGTGAAATTAGTTATATTTTGTTAGTTAACTTTAAAATTCAAGTGTATTTATGATGGCAAGCACTTAAAAAAATAAAGGGATTTCATTGCAAATTCTACTTCAGTGGCTATACTTTTTTAAAAATATATAGATTTATAGATAGATTCCAGTTTGTAACTGCAATTACTGTTGTACTTGAAGCAATAAAAGGCATTTTAACTCTCCCTCCCTTCCATTTCTGGCAACTACTAGGAAATACTCCTCTAAAGATTATTAACTTGCATCTGCAGGAGAGGCAAGCCTATGATAACTAACTCAGCTCCTCTCTGTGCATAGCACGCAAATATTATCTTTAAACTGTGCTGAGTATACAAGATACAAAACGAACTGAGAGCCAGGACCTGTTTCTCATCAGAAGCCTGACTGTTTTCTAGATCAGGTTTTCACCACGCAGAGCCCACCTCTCACTCCTGCCAAGGAAACACAAAATGCTCTGTTAAAGCACCCTGAGGAGGAGGCAGAAGAAAGCCTGAAGGCTGAGATACAGAAAAGGACATCCCAGCTTACAGCAAAGGAGAACGAGGTGAGGAAGCACTGAGTCACGGCTGGGATGGAGTCACCCTGCTAGGGACTGAGCTCCCAGGAGCGAGCAGGAAAACAACCCATTAAAGCTGCTGAAGGCAGCCGGAGCTCCAGACTGCTCCTGGTACTTGCTCCAAGGATTACCTTTGCTGAATTTTTCTTTTGATACCAGCCTCAGCTAAAGCCCACAGCACGTGTGCACAAGGCGGGGGCACCGAGCGGCTTTGTGAGCAAGGCCACTGCTTCAGCAGCTCCGGCTGAGCCTCTGCAGGTGAACCCAGTTCAGGGAGAGAAATAGGGAAAAGCCAAAGCCACGCTTTAAGAGCTGAAGCCTTGAGCACGAATGAACCAGAGGAAAAGAAAAGGTTCACAAATAACACGAAGGGTCTGCTAACACTAAAAAACCAAACAAACAAAATCAACAACATGAAACTTGACCACAAAAAACTCAGTTTCCTGACCTCTTGCAGGTTCTCTTCCATATTAAGGACTACTTCAGGACACAAAACCAGCAGCACTAACTGCGCCCTCTACCCGCCACCAACAGTCCTCTATTTCTTACAGTACAATTTAGGTAATGGGGATTTACGAAAATAAGATTTGCAACATTGCATAGCAGACCTGAGAACGGCACAGGAAGAGGAGTTGTCCTACAGCCCGACCCCAGTGAGAGCACCAGCGGTAGCAGGCATCACCCTGCCGCAGCTGGGGACGGAGTTTGTAAAGTGCAACCCCAGCAATAGGGACCAGATGCGGGGACCAGCTGCAGGTGCTGGGGATGCAGGGCAGCCGGCACCCAGGAGGTGCCAGAGTCTTGCACCGTGTGGGTGTTTGGGACTGAGGGTGCTCTCCGGGATTTGGGGATGTGCAGCATGACTGAGGCACCTGCCCCATATGTCCCACTGCTCTCACAGAGCAAAATGAACCCCCTCCCATGATTTTATACCCCATTCTTCCTCCTGACCTACACATGCGTGGTCAGAAAAAAAATAGCTATTGCTGTTTTCTCCCATGAAAGATGACAGCGAAAGCAAACAGGTCACGGGACGGGAATAACCAGGGCATGGCCTGTGTCACCATGTAACACTGAAATCTGCTCTGTCCTGTGCAGGTATATGTGGGCACACAGGTGGCAGAAGTGAAAATCCCCCATCACCAGGCTGCCCGTGCGCAGGCGAAGAGCCACGGCTGCTGCGGGAGCCCTGCCGGTCTCGGTGTGCCCGGCCCCGCGGGGCTCGCTCCTGCTAACGCCCCCGCTAACGTCCCCTTGCAGTGCCAGGAGCTGCGCGCCGAGCTGGAGGCCCTGAGCGAGGAGTACCGCTCCTGCCTGACCAGGCTGCGCCAGTGCCGGGACGAGCTCAACCACGTCCAGAGCAAACCGGCGAAGGTGGGAGACGTTCCTCGCCCCAGCCCCGCAGCACGTGTTCCCAGAGCTTCCCTGTTGTTTGTTTCCACGTTTGTCTGGGACAATTCTCCCGTTTATTTGGGCTGTGTTTAAAGATGAATGACGTCTGTTAGGAACAATGAGAAGTTTCTTCTGCCCACCAACTTCCTGGTAACGCTTGCTTCTCTTTGCAGAGACAGCGTGGTAACTGGCTCCCTCTTCTGCTGGCAGTGATAGCAATGGCCATGGCTGCCTTCCTCGCAAACTACCGACCGTGAGGCACCTTCTCAACGACTTCTGTTCAGAACTGACTTCTGCTTCACCAGCGGCAACGGGCGATGCACCTTCTGCTGCTCTTGCACTTATCTGGTTCATATCCTGGGCTGGTCTCACTCCAGGCAAACTGACACGGCTCCAATAGACACAGGGAGATTGCCCCTTCCCTTCACTGCTTTGGTTATTCTTCTTCAGCTCAAGATTGCACTGCCCAGTTCCTGCCCTGAGGGACAAAACCACTCAAACTGACACTCAAACAGCTCATGGGGGGTGGGAGAGACAGGGCAGCAGGGACCCCTTGTCCCATGTGTTTGGGAACCATATATATATGTTTAGAGAAGTACTCAATTCCCTTCATTTTTTGTCTCTGTGCATGGGAAACACAGAACCCTGGACCATTTCTTAATGCTGT
This sequence comes from Anser brachyrhynchus, assembly GCF_964034855.1. Lineage (NCBI taxonomy): Eukaryota > Metazoa > Chordata > Aves > Anseriformes > Anatidae > Anser > Anser brachyrhynchus. The sequence goes on along the minus strand of NC_137720.1, from coordinate 1,408,944 downwards.
CTGACAAAGAACTGGTGCTCAGAGGGGCTTTCTATATCACCCCCATGAACCACCCATCCCAAGCAGCTTCCCCACCACCGGCCTGCCTGGCCCAAGTTCAGCCACCATTCCTCCAGCCTGCCAGCAGCCTGTCTCATGGCAGCATCCCCACAGCTGTGTCCACTTCCTTCATGGTCAGCGCCACATTAATTCAATGGACAGTGTTTTTCATCCCCTTTCGGAGCTGTACAGCCAGTTTTATGGCAGCACCCATCCCTTGTTCAAGTGCAGGCTCAGCTGAGGTGTGTGAGACCACATCATAGGAGTACTAAATACAGCATGGAGCCTTCAATAAACTTTTTTTTTTTTTAAATGTAGTGTTACCATTTTTTATTAATCTCCAGTTGTTTGCCACAAATAAATATACCCGACAGAGCACAGTCAGGATCCAGGCTGTGGAGCAGCTCTGGGTGCATTCACCCACATACTTGGGATGTGTGTGGACTTGCAGCAACTGGCCTGAGCAGTCGGGGCCCAAACTGCCACAGCACAGCCCCCAGGGCTTGGGGCCTCTCGAGAGCCTCTCGGTGAGTTTCTCACCTCGCTCCCTGAGGCACGTGAGGCATACAGTGGAAAGTCAGCATGTGTTTGTGTTATAAGGCCACCGCTGGAAGCGACACCACCTCGCTCGAAATGCAGAGGTCCACAAAGTCACTCTGTGCGCGGAAATTGTCCCTCAGGTCGTCGCACCAGGCGTCCAGCACCTCCCGCAACTCCTCACGGAGGCTCTCGGGGATGCTGAAGGAGTAAATCTGCACCGCGAGCCCGCCCTGGATCCGGGGGCAGCGAGCCCACACCGTGAACACCCTGAGCGGCGTCAGCGCCAGGCAGTTCTCGCCGCCCTCCTCCGCGGGGAAGTGGTAGGCGGCCGGGTAGCCCAGCAGCACCCCGAACACGGTGCAGAGGTTCCAGCCGGCGGGGACGACCTCGCTGCAGGAGACGGGGCCGGCGGCGGCCTCCTCGGCGGCCTCCAGGTGGGCCAGGAGGGCGGCGAGGTGGCCCCTGATGGCCTGGGCCTGGGCCGGCCCGCACAGAGCGGGGCCGCCCCTCGCCGCCGCCACGTCCACGAAGGGCCCGGGGCGGGAGCGGAGCGCGGCCTCCAGCCGCCGCCGGGCGCTGCCGGGGTGCAGCAGCAGCGCCGAGCCCCCGGCGCCCAGCAGGTGCAGGCGGCGCGGGGCCAGCCCGGCCTCCCGCAGCCGCGCCAGGTAGCGCCGGAGCTCGGCGGGGCCCGCGGCGCCGCAGTCGTACAGCAGCGCCGGCTTCAGCCCCGCCGCCACCGCCAGCACCTCCCCGGCCAGCTGCAGGGCTCGGGATGCCGGCAGCCGCCGCCGCCGCCGCCCGGTCCCGGCCCCCAGCGCCTCCCGCGCCGCCGCCACCAGCTGCGGGGCCGGCAGGGGCTCCAGGGGCTCCATCCCCCCGGAGCGGGCCGCGAGCGGCAGCCGCCGCCCGGCACCAGGCTTCCGGGCCGGCCCCCGGCTCCGGGGCGGAGCGGAGCGGCCTTCCCGGGGCGGAGCGGCCTAGGCCGGCGGCCCGGCCCCGTAAACACGGAAGAGGGCGCTGAGGGGGCGCATCATGCCGGCCTCTGGAGCTCAGCGCTCCCGCTGGACTTTGGAGGGGGACTTAAAACCCCCCCTTTACTCCAAATACATCCACATATATAAAATGCACGTATATAAAATATAAAGCACGGTGAAAGAAGCGCTAGGGTGCAAGGCTGCAACTAGAGAGCAGCCAAAGAGAAACAAAAGACGACAAAATAACATTCTTAAAGCAGTTTTAATAAAGCACAGATTACTTTTCTCCCCCCTCTAATGGTCAAGTGTTATATACAGGGTGGCAGTAGTGGATTTTAAAAAATATTACAGAATTAAAAATCTGATTTACACATAGCAAACAGCTAAAAACAGCAATGAAGCTAGAGGTATTCTTTATTCCCTTTATTTAAAACGCTCCCAAAACAGAAATACCATAGACTGTTGAAAGTTAATCAGAAGACCAGATTTACAAATTTCATTCAGGTTAAGGCAAGGCACTCACTAACATTTCCCCATATGTACAACGTAGGAAACCCTGGGGCACCCCGCAGCAGCAGGACAAAGCGCGGGTCACTGTGCTGGCAGCGGCTGTGCCATGTGCATGGCAGGGGCCTGCATCGGCCACCCCTCCTGATGGGTCTGCAGCAGGCGGTACAGCTGCTTCAAGTGAGCCACGATGTTGTCCTTGATGTCAGGCGTAGAGATCTGGAGTCGCACACTGCCACTGTCAAAGGAACGCGTGAAGTCACCAGAGAACATTTCGTATATCATCCGGGCCACGACTGGAATGACCTGTTGAAGAAGTAGTCAGCCATTTTAGCCTAGCAGTCACACAGTACATCCCTGTTCCTGGGCAGGAACCCCCTGCAGGATGGTGTCCACAATCACCTAAACCACACTCACAGATCGATGTCATTCAGTGCACAGAATCCCACCAGCCCTGCTGGGGTTTCTCAGTGCCAATAACCATGGCAGAGAAGAACAGTTCTCTGGTTTCTGTGGGTATCAATCCAGAGCCAATGTTGTGGCCCCAGCAAGGCTGCCACATGTCACTTCAGGGCCTTAGCTCCTACCTGAACCACAATCAGCTTTCTCTCTCTAGGTTTTCCATCAGGCCACTCTTCTCCAAAACAGAAGTAGATCTCATATGGTGGCTGTTTTTCAATTTGTCCTTTCTGGTGGGCAATCAGCTCTAGGAAGAAAAGCAGAATGCTGCAGTGTTGTCCATCTTTTGGTTAGAAACTCTATGTCCCACCTCGCTGTATTGTCCCGAGTCTTAGCTATAACTCTCACACATCAACAACTACAATTTATTTCTTTAACCCAGAAAAGTTTCCTTTAAAATCAACGCCCACCAATATTTTTCAGAGCGTTAAATAAGTGCACATGCACTTTATTCTGATGCACACGTGCCCCGCAGTCCACTGAGGTCAGGAGAAGCAGTGGCCACTACCCATGCACCATGCATGTGCAAGCTAATTAGCGCATCCAGACTGACCCCCATGGCAGACCACCCTTTCCAATAGCGTCACCAAGTACCCAGACCAGACTCCATTATCTTCCAGAAGCAGAAGCTACCTACCGCTTAGGAATGTTTCCAAGCAGAATAATTTGACTTTCTTTTGCCTCTCAATCAAATTTGGTGTGGCGGCAGAAGGCGCACAGGGACCAGACCAGTACACCTTGCACTGGCAGAGCCGGACAGCATAGATGGCATGGCCACTGACCTCCAGGATCAGTCCCCTGTCCATAACATCCAGTAGCCGACTTGTGAAGATCTTTTGCCTTTCATTGGTGATTTGCTCTGTTCCTGGAAACTTCACTTGCTCCAAATTGATAGGCCCAAAGAGCTCTTCCTGGTCTGGCATAGGACCCAGCTCTCCATAGAAAAGTCTGCATCCCTGTGGGTTGCTTACAGTTGTCGTTGGTCCCGTCTCCTTTCCTCGATATTCAAACTTGATTTCTAGGTCTGTCACTGAGAGAGAAACTGTCAGTAGGATTTTCCCTGGACCTCTATGCATACTTTACCAGCAGCAGACACACACCACACAGTCCAACTTAGACTCACAGGGATGTTTTAGCTATACACAGATCATAGAATACCCGAGTTGGAAGAGACCCACAAGGATCATCAAGTCCAACCCATGGGTCCCCAAAGAACCACACAAAAAAAAATTATCAGATATTCTTGCTAACAAGCGAACAACCAAAGGGTTTAAAAAAAGTTGTAACTTTTAAGTACAATGACAGAAGTACTATAAATCCATAAACGTACTTGGAAGAGAGCTGATCCAGAGCTCAGGGCTGCTGAAGAAATCATGCTGCAGAGCTGTTGGGGGCATTTCCATATCTACAGGTTCATTCTTAGGCCACACAGCTTCAGGGCTGCAGTTTTCTGCACTGGCTGGAGCCATTGGAGAATCTACAAAAAGGAATCAATTATTTGCTAAACCAAGACTCAACTGCAAGCATGCACCAATATACAAGCAAATAACTTCACTACTACATTACAGCCTATGCCACCAACCATTTATATTAAGAAATGGAAATGTCTCTTGAATAGGGACATGCTGAGATTGGTTCAGTTCTTCCTCTTCTTCCTCATCAAGATCATTATCCTTCTCGTCCCATGGAGCTGAGCCAGTGGAACCTGCAAACAAGCACAGAGTGACAGGTAGATAATTCGGTATGAAACACTGCAATGGCATTCTTGAAAAAAATGTAATCTTCACACTGGCTTTGCACAATAGCAGAATTTTGTCTATTTTCTAAGTAAAAAGACAAAATTTTATCTGTACAATATTATTTTCAGGTTAATACCTGGTTTTAGAAAGCTGAGGATACAGAAACTATTGACAACATTGGATTTTTTTTTTTTTTAAGCAAAAAACATGCAACTGTGTGCAGCTCTGTTAATTTTACTGTAGGCATACTATGGTTCAAAGTCCTCGAAGCTTAAGTGTAACTGGGCTTACACATGGCAACTGCTTTTTTACAGCACACAAAAGGCAGCTCAAGAGTTAATGTCACAAGGAGAAAGGCACACGCACTGGACAAACGCCTGCTCAGTAACCAGCACTGTGTCAGCAAGGCCCTCACCTGGATTAATGATTGATCCCTGGGACTGCGGGATATCGCACACTTCATAAATTTTAACAGGATTCATGGGCACCTCCTTGGTGCCATCATACATCAAATTAAATTCCCGGCTTTTGTTAAGAGCACATCGGAGCTGGGCTTTCCACTTTGCAGGGTCTGGCTCATCAACTCCTTCCTGGTACTTTCCTGTTTCCACAGCCCATGCCTGGGGACAAAGTACACCATGCTCAGTCCAGCCCTCGCAATAGAGTAGCTTTTATCAGAAATGAAGCTTACAAGCAAATTTATTGTAAAATCCTTCTCTCGCAGAAGCCTTAACTACAGCTCTTCTGATAACAACAGTGGGCATTCCCTCTGTAATAGCTTTTCAAAGAATCACAGAACAGTTTGGGCTGCAATGGACCTTAAAAACCATCTCGTTCCAGCCTCCCTGCCATGGGCAGGGATGCCACCCACTAGATCAGGTTACCCAGGGCCTCATCCAACCTGGCCTTGAACACATCCAGGGATGGGGCATCCACAGCTTCTCTGGGCAACCCGCTCCAGTCTCTCTCCATGTTTTTTCCTTTTCCCCATTAAAATGATTTTCTTAAAAAAGATGTAAATCCAAATTTCCAAAATCCATTACCAGTTCAGAGCACACACCTTCATACAAGTTAAGAAAATATCAGTCATACAGGACTGCACACTGAGTTTTTCTAGGTGTTAAGCACAATACCAAAAGCCATTTCTGGCAGCGAGCCATACCCTGTGCAGGGGTAGTGGATACGGTTAAAACAGAATGGAGCAGCCTCAGGTATCCACCTAGCTGTCTCACCCCCGAATCAGACCATTAATCCAAGATCCTTTCAAGGCAGAGGAAGTCAAAAATCCCTCAGAGTAAAGGAGTTAAAATGAACCCCACGGGAGAAGAATATTAAGAACAGCAGTAACAATAACAAACTTTGTGCTGGAGCGATATTTTTCCTTTCCCTGTTAAGATTTATGTAACAATATTTAACGGTTTGATGTGAAGAACAAGGCAGCTGCCACATGCTATACCAAGTCGATGAAACAAGCAGCAGTAATCTCCCACGGTTTGTACAACCAGACACTGTCAGGCCTTTGGTGGCCTGAAAGAGTTAAAGAACTAAACACCTTTCCAGCACCGTGCCAAGCCTGGCATCGAAGTGCTCAAAGTGGCATTTCAGAGGTCAAAGAAACAGGACAAAATGCGCCTGGAAGCAGCTACTGAAACGCCTATCCAGCTCTCGGCCAACAATTCAGCCCTTTGTCTCTGTGTAAGAGCCGTGGTACAACCGAGCTTCTCCCTCCCTCACCTTGAAGATGGTGTTCTCCTCCTCGTGCTGCGGGCTGTGCCGAGTTGCGTGCTTCCAGGGGATCTGAAACCGCTTTGCTTCTCGATTTAGCCAGATAAGGCCCGGATACATGCCGCTATCTACCTGGGCCACGAGCCAGGGCTTCAAGCGGACTCTCCGCGGGTGTAACGCCATTGTCTACAAAAGACAGAGGTAGTAGCAGACCAACTGCAAAAGGTTAGTAGAGAGTCATATTCTTTAAAAAAAGAAAAAGTTAACTTCATTAAGTACTCTACGCAGCGCTACTGTTATCAGTGGTTTCAACGTGTAATAATATAACCAACAATTCAGATTTCGCTAACTACCATTCTTCTACCAGGAGGAGTTACAAATGCATCACTAAGTGATGTTTCTACACTGCTAATGTCTCTAGAGCAACCACCTGCATTATTCGTGTTAACTGAGCACATGGAAGGGTGAGCCCCAATCAAACTTGAGCTGTAAGTGCTGCGCAGGAGATAAAGCCACAAACAAGCCACAGCAAGAACAGACATTAGAATTTCAAAAGCCTCCACGTACCCCTTAGCAAACAGGAATCTCTCATCTAGTTTTTCTTCAATCCTGCCAGGCTTGCATTGAGAAGGAAAAGAAAACTACATGCCGAATCTGAAGCTTTTGCCCCAACTGAGGTATAGGTGGAACCATCCGGCTGAAGTGGAGGGGACTGGTTTAACAGAGATGGATTTTCCTCCTAAAGTCATTTCACGACTTTTTCTTGAATTCTTTGAATGCAATATAATCACTTGCAAGCACCAACATAAGGTGCTGACCTATAATAACCAGGATGTTTATCCAGGAGGAGATGAACTGCAAGGCTGCACTGACACTAAAAATCAAGTCATGTTGACTTAATGTTTAATTTCTTAAAAAAAAAAAAAAGCCACGGAGTTAATGGATTAAATTTACTGTTTTTAAGTGGTACCATGTTGATACTACATTTGCAACCAACAATATTCTTCCTCTTCAGAACAAAGTCACAGATGTGAAATTAATGACTGTCCCCTGCAAAAGAAGGCAGCATTTGGTATCTTGAGACTGGGAGGGGGACACACATGCTACGTGTGCTTAGGAGGTGTAACTTGCAAGTTCATTTTGTAAATCTTGAAACCAATGAGAAAAATAGCAAACTTTCCATTAATAAGGCAGTTACAGGATAAAAGTAAATCCTTTGCCATAAGCCCTGAATACTGCCACGGGAGTTTCAAAATGTGTCTCGCAGCAGAGATAGAGGAGATTAAAAAAAACTATCCAAGAACTACTCTAGGAACGGGTTTTATTTGTTCGAATACCAGCAGATCCAATTCAAATGCAAGTGTTCACACAAAATTAATCTGAGCACAACTTATTTTTATCTGTTAAACAAAGAAAATGCTCAGAATCAATTGCAAATCATGTTTAAGTAATAGTTTGAAAATGTGCTTAGTCAAGGACCTGGGCATGTTAGCAGAGTGCTTCACAGGTGCTGCAAACATCAGAAAGGAATCCTCGTTTTCATGCTTCTGGAACTACCGCATTAGTTATTCATGTCAAAAATCCTATCAGAATTACACACTCAGTAGCATGTTTGCAAAGACACAAAGTCCAGGTTAACCCTGGACTTAGAATTGAGACCAAAAAACCGCACAACAAGTATTGATTTCACTTGCTAAGGGAAAAAACAGCCATTTCTTGCAACAAAGAGATCCTAACTAAAGCTTGTTCCCACAATCTCTTTTACACTTTGCTTTAAGCAGCTCCCTCTGTTTCTAATAATGTACACTGTGTACACACACATTTGCAAGGCCAAGATTAAATACAAGCCCATACACCACGGACAAAAATTCATGCCTGCCTCTCAAACAAAATAAATTCAGTCACATGGACAGCGTGCTGGCACTGCTGTATTGGGTTTGAATTGTCCCTTGGATCACAGACAGCCTCTGTCAATACCAGACGTTACAATGCTTTACGACCTTTTATCACCAATGGCTTGTTGACACAATAACAGAGAGCAAACCAACTTGAATCCCATTGCTCAGCACAGACAGTGAGTCAGCCCCTTCCAGCCTTCAACTTCCATCCCACAAGGGTCCACCATCACCAGAAGCCGCTCCCGCTCAGAAAGCTGCGAGGGCCAGACAGCTCCAGCAAACTCCGGGGTGAGCAGAAGTCCTGCAGCCACCCCGACGGCCGCAGACGAGTGACAAAGGTCGGGGCCAGACGCGGTTAATCGTGGTGACTCTCAGCGCAGGTGCCAGTCAGAGAGCAACAGCAGCAGCAAACCAGGAAAACGCTACCCAAGTCTGCCTCGACCTGGCTGGAAAGGGGCTGAAATCCTGGGAAACCCTGGGAATGAGGGGTACTTTGCTCCCAATGCTGGGGCGCAGGAGCACAGCTCCCCTGCTCCGGCGCGGCTCTGCCCACAGTGGTACCCAGCACGGGGTGTGAAGGATGCGCGCGTCCCCTCCTGGCTCCCTCCTCCACGCCTCTTACCATGTTGCTGTAGCCCACGGGTTTTCCAAGCTCAAACTCTTTCAGCCTCTGCCAGCACGACCACGAATACTCAGCGCCTTCCCAACCCGTTCACAACGCCTCTGAGGAAGGAAGGGGTGCTCTCTGGCTTCATCTCTGCAGTGCCACAGGCTGGCACCTCATTCCTCGCTTGTTACTTTCATTTGATTACCTTATCCTACATATACACATATATATATATTTTTTTAAACCCCCAAAGGCTCAACCTCTAGAATTAGCACTCCCCCGGAGAAGCACGCTGACCTCGCACCCAGCTTTCTGACACCTCACCACCTCCCTGCGCGGGGACCCCACGGCTCCCACCTCTCGGGGCTCTGCCCACCAGCACTCCCCAAAACCCCGCAGCCCCCGGGCTCCCCCGCCCCGGAGCCCGGCCGCCTGCCGCACTCCCGGCCCCGCCGGGTGAATTCCGCCCGGTGCCGGGCCGGGACTGCCCCGGCGGGGCCACGAACGATTTGGGCTGCCGGGGAGGGGCGGGGGGGGGGGGGGGCAGCGGTGCGGGAGCTGCCGGCAGCGCAGGGCCGGGACCGGCACCGGCACCGGGACCACCCCCGCCCCACGGCCGGCCTGGCCCCGACCCGAAAGCCGTAGCCCAGGGCTAAACCGGGGAGGGCGAGCGGCCGGCGGGGCCCCGCGGCGTGCCCGGCCCCGACCCCCGGAGCGCCCCCTCCAGCCCGGGCCGAGCGCCCGGGGAGGGGGGGGGACCGCAGCGAGCCCCGGGCCCCCGCCCCGCCGCGTTCCGGTTCCCGTAACCACCCCCCCGGCGGCTGCACGGCCCCGGGAGAACGGGGACCGGGACCCCCCGGCGCTTACCGGCAGTGCCCGCTCCGCACCCCGGGGGCTCTCCGCGTCGGGACCGGGGGGTGGGGGGCGAGGGGAGCTCTGCGGGGGGGCGGCGGGCGGGGGGCGGCGGGCACGGCGCGCCCTGCTCCCTCCCGCGGCCCCGCCCTCACCTGCCCAGGTGCGCCCGGCGCAGCCGCACCGCCCCGGCCCGCCCCCGGCCGCGGGGGGGGGGGGGGACCCGCGCCGCTCCCCGCCCTCCCTTCCCCTTGATTTTGTTAGGGGAATTGGTACAAAAAAAAAAAAAAAGGGCTTCTTAATATTTCTGGGGTTACCAAAAAAAAAAAGTTTTCTTCCTTTTTTTTTTTTTTTTTACAAAAAAAAATAAAAAAAGTTTCTTAACTTTTCCCGCAGTGCGAAACCTACCTGGCCCAGCAGATCCATCCATCAAGTTTTAGGGCAAAACGTAAAGCCGGGTGCGGTTACCGCACAACCGCGGGCACGCCGCACCAATGGTCCTCCTCTCGCCTCGTCCCTGCCCGCACAGCCCCGCTGCATCCCTCGCGGACACCCCGCGTCTCGCCTTTCATGGCTCGTCCCCGTAGGTGGGGAGCCGTGACTCAGTGGTGAATCTCGGTTTCAAGAGATCAAATAATTCACTATTCGGTTTCAATGAAGTGGAAAAAACGGTGGGAATTTCCCTCCTACTCATGGACACTGTGGATAGTGCCGAGTCCTGGTTTGGGAAAGGCTAACCTACAGCCGGCGCTTAATCCTACACCGAGGGTTTGGAATTATGAATGCAAAATGCTGAAAATCTTCACACAAACAGAAAATGTAATTCTGCTTTTTTCTTGGAAAGTGTGCCTTGCGAGGTGCCAAGTGCCAGGTAAACATTTCAGCCTTCATTCATCGCTGAAGTGTAGCCACTTGGAGGTAACATTGAGCAGGAGTTTGTCAGCAGGTAACAAAATCTGTCTGGCAATAAACACAAACAGTAGGCGAGACTCTAAAGCTGGAGTTTTCTTAATGGGAAAGAAGAAAATTTGGTGCTGCTTTGGTGAATTTTAGACGTGTTTGGCTAGTTTCACCTGACCATTTTTGATATGGTAGACGAGCGACGGCTGCTCCTGTAATAATAATACCTTTGCCACGTCGTTATTCCTGCTGTAGAAAAATGTGCGAAGGAATGGCAGCTCAGCGAGCACCTGAGACGAGACGCGCGGAGGCATGGGGCTGAACTCCCAGCCAAAGTCTGAGGGATCTTTGATCTATCCCCAAGCGGCCGGCACAGAAGCTGCCGTACATCCGCCCTGCATTCCTGCTGTCCACACGTCTGTCCTGCTGGTGACGGGAGAACGTAAGGGTATTTCAGGCTTGCTTTCCCCTGTGGCCAGATGCTCAGGGAGCCTTGGAAGCGGCACTGGGCAGAGCTCAGCTCCTTCTAGGCCTGCCCTAAGGACACTTCAGATTGCCCAGCCCAGTGAGAGCGGTCTTGGGGCAGATAAGGGCTGGTGTGTTTAACAGAAGGGAACAAGGCGGCTTGGCTATGTGAGGGCTGCTGCAGCAGCGGCAAAGGAACCCAATTTGCCTCCCATCTCAATGAAGTCGGTCCCCTGGCAGCGGGCAGCTGTGCCCGCCTGCACCCTGCCGCCTTCCTCCAGCCTCTGCTGAATGGCAATGCAGATGCCAAGCCAATGAGTCTTCCCAGCCCTCTGCAGGGTTTTTTTTTTTCTTGAGTTTCTACCAGCCGTTGCCGAAGCATGTGGCAGCATGTCGTGTCGGTGAGCTGACGGGAAATAAGTCGTCCCTTTTTCCATCCTCTTGGCTGGGAAACTGCAGCTTTTAAACTGTATAGGTGATAATGTAGGGATAGCTTGCTAGGCAGGACACGTAACCAGATATTACCTGTTTGCAACTAATCATCCAGTGCTCTTTGGATGTAATATTCTGTTAGTACGTATCACCTTATAAAGCATTGATCCTAACGCTCCAAGGAGCCAAATAGCACAACCTCTTTATTCTTTTTCTTTTTATTATTGTAAATTATCTCTGCTTACATTTACCTCTACCTGCATCTCTTTTTCAAGTCATTTAGAGAACTCCTTTGATTGATAAACAGTAAATCATAAAGTGATGTTCCGCTGGCTAGGAGACGGCAATTCTATCAGCAGTCTGCAGACTACGCACTTAGGACAATGAGAGTGTATGCAGAGGAATTTTCATACCAGGAGCTACGGGATTTAATTTCAGTGCCAAAAACCATCAGCACTTTTATTAACATGATTGTATGTCATGATACCAGCAATAGCACCAGTTAGACTTTGTAACTCAAGTCTCTTTCAGTCCTTTGTTCCTAGCTGAAAAAGATTGTAGTCATCAAAACAAAGAGGAACCATTTTCTCTCCTGGGAACAGATCGCTGAGTTCCCATAAGGCAAAACAAAATTATGCAATGAGGCAACATAATGTCCCAGGCATGCAGAGTCTTGTTCCGTGCTCCCAGCGCTCACATTCCAGCCTGCAGCCGCGGCGCAGCAGCGCAGCACAAAATGGTGGAAGGCTCCGCACCAGTGTGCAAAACGTGCAGAGCCCTTCCTGCCTGCACCCCAGCAGAAGCACCTCCACTTCTTGAAAGCTGTTTGTCACCTAGGTAGGGAAGCTGTGACCTCACCAGTGTCAGGCAAAATGAAAAAAATATCAATTGAGGGGAAAAGCCCTTCATACAGTAAAGGCAACTGAGCACGGGGAAATGGAAAATGCAACCAAACAAATACAACAGTAACAGTAGTTGGCAAAGACTTCCTTCTAGGAGGCCTAGCTGAAACGCAAACACCAGCGGGTAGATGCAGTAAAACTTCTTGATGAGCCAGACGTCACGCTGCTCTGCGGCATACAAGTTATCTTAGATTCGGGGGTTGAAGTTTGTCTGCAGCAGTTGTAAAAGGAAGGATTAAGCTTATCGATCCTGTTGTGTTCTTCTAGGTTCAGAGAGGGAAAAACACAATTCCTCTAAGCTATCAGGTCCACAAAAAAATAATCTATTTTCATTAAAAGAGAAGAGCTTAACCTTCCTGATAATTCTCTTGGTCTTCCCTATCCATCGTTATTTCTGCTGTATAGCTTTTATCCTCTTCTTGCTTAAGACTCTTAAGTGAATCCATCCATTGCCAAGGCACACTTACATATAAAAAAGAGAAGCATAAAGTTGTGCTATGCTCCAGCAAAGCTGCATGCGTATTTTTTATATCTATATTTACACTACTATTGATAGTGTGCTTAGAGGCATAAGCAGATTCAGAGAAAGCCTTATTCCAGACATGAAATACTTCTGCAATAACACTTTTGAGATGACTGTTAACCTGTGATTTTCCAAATTAGAAACTCTTCTTTCCAAAACAAACTACTTCTAAAAAAGAACAGCTTAAATCCTGGTGGTCTTTAGCATTATTACCATGTGGAGACTATTGCTTCCCATTAGTACTACTCCAATCCTCTTAAAAGGAGAATCCTATCTACACATCAGCCTGGCTCAGGCACATTTATAGCTACAGGTCATTTCTTTCCAGCTGACACAGATAAATGGTTGGATTCGGAACACCTGGTATGATGTGGGTAAAAGCTGGTGGCTCCAGCAGGAAGGAAGAACAGAAGGTTCTGTGTTGGGAGCATGATCTTTAGTAGTAGGTGGTTCTGTACAGCCTCATACCAGGCTTCTTTGGTAAGCAAGTACACAATTAAAAGAGCCTATTGTTAGAGCTGTATTTCTGCCTAAAAGCAATAGGCAGAAGTACTTTAACAGAAAAAGGTACAAAAGAAAAGAAGCCTCAACTTTGGGTGTGCGTGCATAGAAATAAAAGCTATCTGTAACTATCAATTGAGAATTTCAATAATGAAATATGAAAAATAGACAAATAAGTACATCTGCCTCCATGTGCACTTAATTATTTTCTCTATTGTTTTGTACAGAATAAAGCCTGTAGAGCTTATTCAACTTACCTTATATGCTGGCAGTCCTATTAGCAGTTTTTCCTTATGTAAGTGGAATTGTATGCACTTATTTTTATCAGGATTTCCTCTTAGTAAGTGTTGTTTGTTAATATGCCCTATTTCACGCATATTGGTGCATCCCCTACAAACAGGTGACATATACCTTTATTGGAGAAACTGTTAGGAAACTTGTTTACTACACTTTTTTTCTTCTTTAAGAAAAACCATAGAGAAGTGAGCAGGGTTATAGGTGATGTGTAAAGGGAAGCTCAGCTCCCAAATGAAGGTATTAATGTGCAGAAGGACCCTGAGCCTCTGGAGTCTGCTTCTAAATAGGGCACAGCCCAGAACATCTGAAGGTCTCTGTGACCCATGGGTGGGAATCTCCTAATGATCTTAGTTATTTTTATGTCTGCTACCACGTGTTATTCTTCCCTAATGAAGAGAAGCAACTCTACAATCACCAAGTGAGCGTACAGAGCTGTGGAGGTGAGTGCAGCCTGTAGAAGAAGGAGGAAGAATAAATTAAAAGACAAAATATCAAATAAAGGCACAAAACAGCAAGAAGGAAGAAAAAAAAAAAGAAAGCAACTAAGTGTTAAAAGGACAATACAAGCAAAGGACTTTGGATTTTCTTTTTGTTCCTTTCTTCTTTTCTTTCCCTCGTGATTTACGGACCAAAATGGGACAGCAGTTCACCAATGCTGAAGGGGAGCAAGCAGAGATTGATGTTGCTGAATTGCAGGAATGGTATAAGAAATTTGTGGTTGAATGTCCCAGTGGGACCCTCTTCATGCATGAATTCAAGAGGTTCTTTGGGGTCCAGGACAACCGAGAAGCAGCAGAGTACATTGAAAACATGTTCAGAGCTTTTGATAAGAATGGGGTAAGTGGCAAGGAGCTTTTACATAGATTTATCACCGCCTTTTCCTTCTGTAAGCTGGAGGCCTTTTGGTGCAGTTCCCACCCTCGTTACTGTGCTTCATGAGCAAGGTAAGGGTGATGGGACTGCTAGGGCAGGAGAAGGGGAACATGCTATACTGCTCTGTATGGACTGGGATGGGCTTATCTCATAAATCTGTATGTTAAATAAGGACAGAATACCCTTATTCAACTGTTGTGGATGGATTAAAAGGTTTAAGTTTAGGCAGTTACATTTAAGATCATCAAATAGCCAAGGCTGCTAACTGAAAAAAAAAATATGTATATATATATATATATATATATATCTTATGATGGGAGGGGTTACAGTGGAGGAAAGTCCGACTCAGGCTTGATATACATGGAGGAAGCATGCATACGTATAAGCAGTCAGAACAGGTGGCACGTAACAAAATATTGATTTTAGATACTCAAAAGTAAAGGAATGTTGACCAACTCGGACATCCTGGTTTTGACCTGCCAATGCCTCCGGCACCAATCCTCCTCTGCCTCCCCATCCTCCGTGTGATCTGTATTGTCTGTCGTCTCAGGGTGTTTAAGCTTAAACTCCTCTCTGGAGTCCTGGCAGGTGCCCCCAAGCGTTGCACTGCAAGAGAGTTGTTTTGCTCTCCACTGTCATGCCTGGGGACGCCTGGGTGCAGAAAAGCACGGCTCTGCTTGCTGCTGCACTGCTCTTCTAAAAGGCACAGAAATTACTGTCCCCAGGAGTGTCTCTTGGCAGTTTCTAATCCAGGTTTTATTAACAGATTTCTGTCAACTGTACACAGTTGTGTCATTCGGATCCTCTTCTGTTTCTTCAGGATAACACCATTGATTTTCTGGAGTATGTGGCTGCCTTGAATCTTGTTTTACGAGGAAAACTGGAACACAAGCTGAGGTGGACATTCAAAGTGTATGACAAGGATGGGAATGGCTGCATAGACAAACCTGAGCTGCTAGAAATTGTTGAGGTAAGTAGGCATTGCCTAATCAGTTATTTAAGCAATCATTCTTTGGCAACATCATGATGCATCCAGTTTTTGTGATAACTGGGTTTCAAAGCAGCTAAAGGGTAGCGATGAAGGGAAAATGCCTGACCTTGGTGAAAGGGTCAACGGTTTGGTGGAGCCTGATGGGGTGAGGGCTCAACTATACCAACAGTGGGCAGCTGTTGTGGGGTTCCTGTGTCTCTGCTCTGACTTTCCTTCCAGACCTTTTACACCAAAATTCTCTGCCCTAGGTAGTGGAAGAGGGTTTCACCCCCTGCTCCTTTCAGGAGCAAGTTTTCTGCCTGAGTAGTGGGCAAGAACACAGTGGGAGGCATAAATTAGCAGAGGAATTCTATTTGTAATTATTATTTTCTGGGTTTATGTTTAGTTTTAATTAGTGACTGGGAAGGTGCGAGAGGAGGCATGTGGTTTGACAGATGGACACCAGGTACCTGGGTTTTTACTGCTATGTAACTTTAGGTAACTTAGTGACTGTACTCATCACCCCTGCGATGCGGGTGCTGTTACCCTTTCACAGCAGGGTTTGTGAATCAATGGTTATCAAATACTTTAGGATTTGGGGGAAAATGCGGAATCAAGAGACATCACCAGAGAAGTTGTATCTATGGAAAGCAAGGTCTTTAGAAAGTCAGCAGCTGGGAAAAAGCAACTAGCTTGTTACCTGCCTCACCAGGGGCAGGTGGGAGAGCATTTGGGGGAGCCAGTCTGGGGCAGGTTCAATTATAGTTTTGAGGTCAGACAGGAATTGGCCAGAGCTGTGTTAGGCCCTTGCTAATCCCCTCTCTGGGAAGACATCAGACAAAACCCTTCAGCCTAATGAGCAGAGATAATAATGAACAGGTGGTTGTCATGTTTGGATGAGATGGGAGGAATAGATTTTAAAAAATGCCATTTTCCAGTGGCAAAGTGGAAAAAGAGCGGAAACCAGGGGTCAAAATGTGTGCTAATACAAGTTTGATCTTGCAGCTTGGGAAGAGCTCCCTGGGAGAGATGGCTGGGTAAACCCAGGTGTGCCTGGCCTCAGGTCTTCTCAGGCCTTAGAAAAAATCGTACTGAAAAGTTAGATTTTCCTAGCAAAAACTCTTGCCTTGTGAGGTCTGACCTGTTTGTATAAGGGAAACAGATGGGAGGCAGCAACTTCAAGGCACAGTGCATATGAGCATAAATTTGGAGGGGGATTTTTCAAGGAGAAGATTAAAACTGCAGCCTTTACGAGACATCTACACTGCTGGTAAAATAACAAATTTCACCATTGCTCTTTTTCCAAACCTTTTTTTCTAACCTGTGATCTTCTTTTCAGTCTATCTACAAGCTGAAGAAAGTGTGTCGGTCAGAGGTGGAGGAGAGGACTCCGCTGCTCACGCCGGAGGAGGTTGTGGACAGGATATTTCAGTTAGTGGATGAGAACGGGGATGGTAAGGAATTGATGTCTCAGATTACATTCATGCATAATGAAAAGTTATCTGTGCTGGGCAGGCTAGTTTTAATTATGTTTATCAAGAAATCACTTAGGATGATCTTGTTACTCATATTAGACATGTTGGGTTTCATTCTGGTCTGTTTGTGGTCAGAATCAAGAGCAACTTGGTACATTAGGAGGAAATAATATTATTTTAATGTAAAATACCCAGGGCTCACTATTCTGTCTGGATTTTGAGGCTGCACAGATTGTGTTCTCTGAAAGTCCCCAGTAGCCAGAGAGCAGGTCCCAGCCTGAGTAAAGCCAATGCTCCAGCCAAATCGGAGCCTGCAGGACCAGACTTGCAGTGGAGCTCCTCCTGGAGCTGCAAGTGTGAGCCAATGCAATGCTTCGTGCTAGCCAAAGGGACAGGGCAGGTGTGAATGGATTGGGTTATGGTGTGGTTATTTTTTATTTTTTTTAGCTAGCTGACCTCTATAGTTTATATGGAGAAATTAAGTATAGCTTTTGTCTTATTAGAATATTACCTTCTGAAATACAGGAGGTCGTTTTGGCTTCCTGTTGTCCTCTTGTCTTATCTGTCCTGTTCTGTCTCCCCATCTTGTGTCCTCCCCACCTCATACACAGGGCAGCTGTCCCTTGATGAGTTCATTGACGGGGCCAGGAAAGACAAGTGGGTGATGAAGATGTTGCAGATGGATGTAAACCCTGGGGGATGGATCTCGGAGCAGAGGCGGAAGAGTGCTCTGTTTTAAGAGAACCCAGTTTTGACAAGACAGAAAAAGTGATGCAGACTACAGCTGTGGCTCTCTTACTCCAGGGCAGTAGTGGCTTTCCTTGTTAATGCAATCTCGGCATCCAAATGAAAACTTCAGTGGTTTAAGAAGCCGTATCTCAATCTAAAACCCGTGCGCTGCAAGGACACCTGGTACCCAGAGACTATTTTTGGCCCATGAATAAGTCTTCCTGTGTACACAACACCATGTTTGCCAGCTCTGGCTTTTGGTTACACCCCAAGGAACAAACTTCTCATGGCTAACTGCAGTGGATCCTGGGCAGTATCTAACACTGACGACAGAATCAGGAAGTGAGAAATCCTGATGCGGTGGTACCATCTCCAGCACAGAGTAGTGCCTGCATCATTAATGTCTGCAGGTACAAACATCAAACCAAAAGGGACGACAATTGAGGTGCTCTGATGGCAGACTTAATGCAGTCAGGAAGTCTGTTCTGTAATATGTACACATGTTTAGTAGATTATACTACTAATAATGTATAATTCTTGAACGCTGATGTACCACTATCAAATGAGAAGTACATTATGAGGTTTGTATTAGATATAAGTCAAGATTGCACACAGTAGAGGGAAATACAACGCATGGGCTGGGCAGATGGGCAGGTAACTCCTTGTGTCTCCTGCTGTGGACTAGAGTCAGCTCCTCACGCCCACTCAAATGGGTTTTTGTGGGGCTGGAAAAATGGCATTTCCATGCCAAGCAGCAGTAGGAACTGTACCTCTGAACAGCCACATCTAGAGAACAGATTTGCATGAATGTGATCTGCTTTTTGAGGCCCTGTTTTTTACTGAATCATTGTTTTGGGATAGTTTTCTCTGCTTTGCAAAGACTGAACGAGCCAGGAGTACCTCCAGGAGTTTCCCTGCAGTGGGAGAAGTTCCCTGTGGAATGAGGATGCAGGAAGAGCTGGGTTTTGCTCGGCAGTCTCACCACGATGGTAGGGCTGGTGCTGCTTTGTCAGCAGGGCTGTAGAATGAAACGAGTGACAGAAAAATCCAAGTGAGTTACTGAAGTAGTACAGTGGTTTTACACTGGACTTAATTTAGCCACGCTACAGATATAAAATTTGCGCAGCTTGTAGGTTGAGTTCTACTGTTCTTATAGCTAACCCATATACCTATATAAGTACATGTATATGGAAAGAATTTGAGCTGGACTGATACTTTGGTTCACTTTCATTGGATTTATTAGATTTTTTACAAGAAAACATTCACCTGCAAAATAACGTGAGCTTTTCTGTTTTACCTATTTTCCCATGGGATCACTGGGCCAAGTCATGTCCATGAAGAGATTTGCAATCCCTTTTTTTTGTGGCCTTTAATCATGACAGTTATCTTTCGCTAGGTGATCATTTTGCTGGTTTGTGGTTTTGTCAATTTAACCAATGTTTAAATTTCAGAACGGGAGGAAGGATTCAGGGTAGGGCACAATCAGTGCTAGAGTTCAAATGCATATACATTTCCACTTCCAAATAGCCTTTCTAAGAGTACTCTGTAAATACATTCGCTTGTGGCCTGTCTACTTATCAGAGTAGATTAGACTTCTATTTTTTTCTGCTGTTCAAAGCTCATTCAAGTCAGTAGTTTATCAGTCAAAGACCTGAAAGAAAAATCTCACTTCCAGCTAACATGAGGACCTGGAAGAAAAAATTCACTTCGCTGATTTTTCAACTCGTGGGCCAATGCTTTCATGATAGGTACAAATCTCTAATTCCTCAAGTTCCAGCATCTCAAGCAATGTAATGCACTTCTCTTCTGCTTCTCACAATTTTTAGTTATGGAGTTGCATGCTGTAGTTTTACGTAAATGTTTTAAATTTCCATACTCTTCACCTGGTGAGACCAGGCGCTGGAGGAGCTGTCGGGCACCTCCCACACCCGCAGTCCTGTGCTGGGGTGGTAGAGGGCATCCTAACACTGAGCACTTGTGTGGTTGGTGGTAGAAATTTTGTAACAAGAATTTAATAAAGGATTATTAATTTGTTTTGTAGTATTTTTGGCTCAGAATGAAGCTGAAGGCCTGAGCGGCTACGGTTATCGTTTTTAAGACTGACATAATGGATTTGAGGGAAGCGATGGGAGCTGAGTGCAGCAGCGAACCTGAGTAGGACAAACACAAGGCAGGGATGGTGATGGTATTGCATGTAGAGTAGGAAAGGAGTCTTCTGTTTAACTGCTGTGAAATGGCAGTGAGAAGCATGTGTACGATAAATACTCACTTTCTGAATGGAATTTGAAATAGTTGCTTGATGGTGCTGCCGAGAGAGGGCGCCTGTTTTGCCCCTGCCAGGACTGAAACAGGAACTGCGAAGAGTTTCGGGCTCACAGTGAAGCGCTGGGCTCAGGTGCGGGAGGCCTGGGCAGACACGAGGCAGCAGCGGTGCCCACGGGCATAACCCTTGTGTTAGAGCTGGCTTAACCCAGTGGAAAATCTCTTACCAATCTTGTGATCTTTTGTGGAGAAATCACAAGGTGCTTTAGTCTTAGTCCTCTTTTTAAATCCACAGGTATAAATGCTTTGATCTCCTCCCAAACCCAACTCGACACTCACATCAAGGTACTGAAGCCAGACATTCTGCGTAATCCATTTTCCAGACTCTCAGCCCAGCAAGAATTGGATTTGACTGATCGGATTTCTTGTTGGTCTAAATGGGGAAATGGGATGGCTCGGAAAGGGCAAATGCCATCTGATTTTCTGAGCTTCTTGCCACCTGCACTGATGTTTGATGTACCCAAGGCTGGGGAGGACTGGAGGTGAAATAATCAGGTTAGGAAGCTGAAGATGAGGCTGCTGCTGAAGGGGGCTGGCTGCGAGGGTCCGGGAGCAGAGGAGGCAGGGCATCCTAGAGCGCTCAGGAAGGGGCATTGCCGGGGAAGGTGCTGGGCACAGTCCTGGGCAGCAGCAATAATGAGGCCGAGGAGGAAGGAGGATAATTACCTCGCTGTGCTTAGCCATACTCTTTATTTGTCTGACCTTGGTATCCTGCAAGGGAAGGTTCACCTGTGGGTAGCTGGGTTTGGTGGCTGCCCAGAGGAAGGGTTTGTGTCCAGGTCATCCCCAAAGCACCTGCGTGCAGCTTCCCCTTGACAGTGCTGTGTTAGAAACCAGAGCGGCCGTGCCAGGACGTCCGCGGCCCGGTGCTGCTCACCCTGGTGGCTTCTTGTGGCTGACTTCTTGTACCTGGTCATTTTCTCACCACACCGGTGCTGAGCTCCAGCTGTACGAGAGAATTACTCACTTCTTTGCTTCCTCTTCCTCTTCAAACCGAAGTGCATCTCAGAAGTTTAGAGTCTCAGATGCATTACCCTTAAAGGCTTCATACCTAAGGTAATCTAATGGTATTCTGTGATGCGATGCATGGCATGGGAACGTTGGGGCTGTGCTGTAGGGCACGCAGGACGTCCTTTATCTCAGCGGTGGCTTCAGGCAGGGGGCACTGCGGGGACAGGGCACTGCGGGGACGGTGTGGTGCCAGTCTGGGGCCAGGGGCTCAGCAGCCTGCCTGCCTCCAGTGCTCCGCGAGGCTGAGCCTTCTGCAGCCCTTGCCAAGTAGACATCTAAACCCCAGAGATAACTGCGTGGTGCTGCTGCAAATCACTCGCTGAGCGGCTCTGGTGTAGCTGCGACTCCTAACAGCTGGGCTCCCAGTGCAGTCCCTGCAAACCGGGGGCAGAGCTGGGCCCTGGCCTCAGACCTCCTGTGCAGCCTCCCGGGCATCGTCCATTGCCCCTCAATGCCCACTCCCCAAAATCACCACTCCCGCGCTCACCAGTGGCAGTCACTGAGTGAGCAATACTCCTGTGGCTGGCAGCTGAACAGCCACCACCATTTTGAAATAAATTCATTAGGCATGATTAGGGCAGAGAGAGTCACAATATTACTTTTTAATTATTTTTAATTTGCTTTCTTTGAGGCTGAAAAAACATCCTTTTGAGAGAGACGCTGAGGTCTGCAAGGTGTCTGGCCAGTCGGCTACTCCGAGGCAGCCCTTTTAGAATAACTTTGTTTTTAGGAGTTCCCATTAAACAGAAATTAGGCTTGTTGGGGCCTCTTACAGCTTCTTGGGAATGCAGAGGAGAGGGAGGCTGAAGGAGGAGCTGCTGGCGGGGCTCTCTTTCCCTCTGGGCAGAGGACAAGGGCAGGACGGAGCTGTCTTGCAAAAGAACTCTGTAAATGGAGCCAAAACAAAGGTCTCTGCCCTTGCATCAGAGGGTTAATCTGTTCTGCTGGAAGTAGAATGATTGATTGAAAGAAAGAAAAAGCACAACCTGAAATAATCTTGTAAAATATCTTTATTAATTCACTATAAGATCAGAAGTACAAAAGCTTCCAGGTAAACTGCTGTCAAATGAAAAACGATGCACAGGAAAATGTTGCTTACAAACTGCAAGCATCCAGTGATAAACAACACGTCATTCAGCTGGGCAAGAGCTCCTTCCTGGTGCCCCGTGTTGCCTCACCACGCCTGAAACCAGGTCCCACCAGATGAGGAAACTCCTCGCCAGCAGCCAGGTCCTGGGCGCAGCCCCGCCGGTGGCACGGGGCGATGGGCACCGAGTGCGAGGCTGCTGCCCCCAGGGGGCTACAGTGAGGGGTGAGAGGGTTTGTTCCTGGGGGTCAGTGCTCGAGCCCTCAGCACCATAGGGGTGCTGGTACTCGCCTGCTCCCGTGTGCTCGGGTATTTGTGGGTGCTCATGGTGTGGACACCACGCCCAACGCATCTCTACCAGCACCGTCTGAGCTGCTCGGAGACGACTCACTCCCTTTGTAGGTAAAAACACAGAATGCTCGAGGGTGCCACAGAGCATAACCTGCACGAGACTTTGTTTGTCGTACAAGTGATAAGACATGCAGGAATATTCCTACAAACGCCTGTGAAACCAGTCCCTCTCAGGTCACTGCCACTGCAGCCCTTCCAGGTATTTCAGGGAGTAGCAAACCCTTAAAGTTCAGATAGTTGTTTTAAAGAAAAAAAAAAAAAAAAGGCACCATTCTCTGTTTTAATGCTTTAAAACAAAGAAAAGCTGCTGCATTCACCACTTTCCTTTTTCTAACGATAGATGTTTTTATCTTATAATATCACTAATGGTTGCTAACATAATGATAACAAACCAAACAACGAGTGACCAAAACCACTGGTCTCATTTGCTCTGGGGGAAAGCATTGAGGATGCTCTGGAAATGTTTATGGAAAGAGAAGGTTCAGGTCTGCTTTCTAGGCCTCGTACATTCGAATACTACCCTGCTTTTAGAGGGGATGCTCACCTCTGCAGAGGGCCAGCTCAGGTCTCTGCAGGCAGATGCACCCTGTTTCACCGCACCACGTCTGCGCCCCAGGGAGGTCCCCATGCAGGAGCAGACCCCTCGTGCTAGCTGAGCTCTGCGTGTCAAGACGCACAGGTTATGTGGATGCTGGCGTTGGCCACGAGCTCGGTGTGAGTTTTGTCTGCCCTATTGGTAGTTTAATGCACTGCGTGTTCTGGTTCTCCCTCCCCAGGGAGGGAAGGCTCTGCACGACTACACAGCAGCAACATTCAGAGGCACCCGAATAGCGGCCCCACAGTGGCTATGTGTTTCCAGCACCGCAGCTCCCCCTCCTCACCCAGCCCGTCCTGCTGCGGGGTGAGCACGACTGTGCTCGGGAAGGGATGGCACAGTCAGTGCCCGGCGTGCCCTGGGTCCTGCCCAGCCCTCTGCCACAGGAGCGATGCCTTCACGGGGACGCCGGTCCTGTGCTAGCGGGATGCTCTAACGCCTCGTCACGCTGGCGCTGGGGCAGCTCCCCGGCTCCTGCAGTCACAACCTGTTTTGTTTCAGTAATGTGAGGGGAGAAAAGATAGAGGGAACATGTCCTGGAGCCTACTGGGCATCCTCCTCCGCCTCCTCCGAGGCGTGCGGGTTCTTCCCATCGTTCTGGATCAACTTGACGATGTGCGTCAGGTCCAGGCTGCGGGTGAGGATGTCGAGCAGCACTTCGTCCTTTTGTACACCCTCCATGAACTCCTCCAGCGAGAGCTCACCTACGAAAGCATGGTCAGAAAAGGCTCATCGGGCCCTGCAGCCTTCAGCCTCCACCTGCAGCCTCTAAGCCAGCCCAGAGGAGCTACAGGTACGGGATGAATAATGAGGCCCTCCGTGAGTACCATACAGCCCAAACCCACTGCAGCTAAACTCTGCCCAGACCCCACACCGCCAGCCCAGAGGGGCAGTCGGCAGCGTGCCCCCGGGGCCGATGGTGATGTGGAAGGGGGGCGGGAGGTAAACCTTGGCAGAGAGCCCGATGTCCTGCTATGTGGGGACATCCAGCTTCCAGATCTGCTCTGGCAGACCAGACTGCAGGGAAGGAGGAAGGTGAGGGCAGTATTTGGCATTGCATAAGGAAGTTCCTCACCATCTCCGTTTATATCGATTTTATCAAACACCATGTTTGTGAATTCCTCAGCTGTCATTGTATCGTTGCACCGGTTGATAGCTCGGATGGCCTGCAGGGAAAGGAGGTCACACGGAACAAGTAATGAACATTGTCCATATTTATGTATCTATCGGTACAAGTGGCTAAGTGGTCTGCCATGAGAGGCCAAACTTTTTTCAGACTTTTATGTTCTGAAAGGAACAAATGATTCCTTTCTAAAAAAACCCTAGAGATTAAAATCACTTTAAATTGCAGTCAATGCATTAAAAGATTAAGTGGGCACACTGGGATAAGCTAGGAGCTGTTCACCTCTGCAAATCCTTAGATTAAATTCGGATGCTTATCTCAGCCTGGGTTTCAGTGGATGCGGTGGAACAACCTGCCATCAGAAGGCAAGGGCTCGCTGCGTGCCAGCGCGTGCAGGTGCCGTGGGGAGGTGTGGGGCAGCGAGGCCAAGACAGGTCCGGCGAGGGCGGCCGGTCTGCTGGGGAACTGGCAGAAGACGAGCAGGAGGTTTGGCCAGTGCCTACTAATTTACCAGGGAGGTGTCTTTTGGGTTGGAATATTCTTTTTACAGCCTTTCTGTCTACGTGTGTCTAATAACCATCGTCTGTGGAAGAAAGAGAAAAGCTGAGCCCACTCACTTTGATGATGTTCAGCAGTTCTCCCCGGTCAATGCAGCCGTTCCCGTCTACATCGTAGAGCTTGAAATACCATCGCAGCTTCTGATCCACCTTCCCTTTCAGAACCAAGCTCAGGGCTGCCACATACTCCATAAAATCTATGTATCCGTCCTGAGAGCAGAAGGTGAGAAGCTGGGTGAGATTCAGAGCTGGGCAGGGACGTTGCCTGTCACTTCTGGCAGTCCCCGCGGGGCAGCTTCAGCACGTGGCCACCCCTCAAGGGAGCAGCACAGGGAGCACAGCAGAGGCACGGGGTGGGGGTCCCCTGCCAGATAATACCAATTCCCACACGGAGAGGGCTCCGTTTTAACCCGTGCAGAGCCACTGTGTGCTGATAATGAACGAACACAACAAACTCAACTCGATGTGTGCTCCTGGCTTGGGGACTAACAACATGGAAAGTTCCCCTGTGCTAAAGGAATCTCCTTATGCAAAGCAGCGGTAATTCAGAGGTCAAAGAAGAATATGCTTACGCAGATGAGCCCTGATGGATTACCTAATGTTTCACACTTAAACACTTTTCTGCTGCAAAGGAGGCCTCGCTTGCAAACCTCCATGAGAGAAGCGAACCCAGGAAGCACCCAACACCTTGCTGACATCTTGGCACAGGAAGGCCCTGCTCCTTCCCTGGGCCATTTGTGCATCTGGTCCACACTTGATCACATCAAAACACAAAGTTTTATCTCTGACTTTCTCTGAGGAGAGTTTGCCCACCACTGACTCACTCCGTGGTGGTGGGGATGTTCAGGAGGGTCTCCAGCCCAGGTTGCAGTACCAGTGCAAGGCTGGCCTGGGGCGAGCACCTGTGCCACCAGCCTGCTTCCACGTGCTGCCCGGTGACATTCATCACTTCTAGGAAGTGTGCTGAAATGCATGGTGCCTGCACTGCAGGGCAATTCAATAGCACGTACTGTTGATTTTGGTACCATATATTTTGCACTGAAAGCGCTTCAGTGAAAAATGGTACCTGCCACAAAACCATGGGAAGACTTCTGGAGAGAATAAGGCAGCGTTTTGTCAATGAACAAAGCCACGGACTGCCCCCTGGGGCCAATTCCAGAAGAAATCTGCTCTGCTCCACTGCTGCAAGATCGGGATTAGGAGCAAATCACTGCTGAGCCCCTTTCCAGCCAGGATTTCCTGAGCATCAATTCCTTTTCCAGGCACACATTCAAACACCAGGCAGTGAGCAAGGCAAAGCTCTAGGCACAAGCAAAACCACCTGAAGGATTTACAGCCTAAATTGTATTATTTTCAGCGGGATTAAGTCCATGAAGCCATCAGACATACTCCTCATCTCACAGGAGATCCTGCACTGCTTGGGCACTCCGACAGCACTACATGCAAACCTCTGCTGGGAATGGCAGCACATATAAAATCAGCGAAACTGCAATCCATTTGTAATTTAAAACAATAGGAAAACAAATCCAGTCTGTTCTGCAAACCATAGCCCATGCCATGCTGGGCGCTCAGGAGCTGGTTGTTTCTGCAGGAGGACAGCATGTGTTCTCATATGAGAACTTTTTGGTTCCTCTCCGCCACAACATTAGGTATTTAGGGATTTATTTATTTGTATACTTAAGGGCACTTCATTTTAAAGGGATCACAGCCTGCCAGATAAAACCCCACAGTTCTGAGCATTTAAAATTAAAAGGGAAATATCAATCTGTGGCAAGTCTCTTCTTCCAGAACAGTCACCAGGTGAGGAATTTCTGTTGACAGGTGTCTTATACCCATTTTTTCACATTACCGAGCTTATTTTAAAATTTATGAGGCAGTAGCGAATCAGACCACACATTTTTAGAGGCACATTTATACCTGCTTACACCCAAATACTACACTTGCGATCTCACACACAGAGCAGAGCACAGCCAATCTGCAGCAGGTCGAGTGGGAAGGACAATATTTACCTTATTAAAGTCAAACGTCTCAAACATTTGCTCAACGTATTTGTTCGCTGATGGACTCAGGTTTTTCAAGCCAAAAAACTGTTTGAACTCGTAGAGGGTGAGCTGGCCTGAAGGACACTCCGTCATGAACTTCTTGTACCACTGGTGGCACTCGGTAGCGCTCAGCTCCTCCACGGCTTTCCCGTCCATATTCCCCATCTTCGCACCAAGCGCCGGTCACTTTGCAGCCAAAACAGAAAATTTGTGGATGTTTGCTGAAGTTCTGGGAGCTTTCCTTTAAATTCTGCTTCTTGCCTTTAAAGTCCAAGCACCCCCAATATTGCAGGGATCACAGTGTCAGAAAAAACAGCTGCCTTGTGCACTGACTGCTGCGATTCAGTGCTGGCGGTGATGCACGCAGGGGTCCTCTCTCTGCCCAGGCAAATTTAAAAGCACAAAACCCAAAGAGCACAGAAAAGCAGACCGGAGGGTGACATTTAAGTATCCAGCAAATCCTTCCTCGGCCAATGAGGAGCAGGGTGGGGATGGGCACCTACTGGGAGCATTAAGTGTTCGGGGTTAAAATAGAAAGGAGGTAAAATGGGAAAGTCTTGCAGATTACAGGCCCAGCAGAAGATTAGGAGGGCGGAATTTGCTCCTTGAGAGTGTAATCTCCTAATCCACTTCATTTACAATTTTGTGTGGGCTCATGTGAGCAACAACTTTTGCACCAAGATCAGTGTAAGAAAAAACTCAGAGGTCCCCGTGCTGTTACTGTCTTCTTGGTCTCCCTTAGTCCTACTCTGCTGGAGGATTTCCAGGTAAGAAATCAAAGTGAAATTCAGGAAGGGGAGAAGTGTCACTTCAGCTCCTATAACGGAGCTGAATAGGGTAAATTTGGTGTGCTCAGACAACACAGAAACACAGATAACTGCATGGCAAAGCTGTAAGAGCTTTAAAGGCAGCCAGCAGGTGCCGTGACTGGAAGGCCCCTGCACCGCATTGCTGAGCGCCCTGTGCTCACCCTCCTGTCCTGTGCTTTGGGCTTCCTCCCGCTGATCAGCCCCATACACAGCTCCCGGTGGGTTTCCAGCACTCAGACAGCTTCCGCGAGGTTGAACGCGGCTGTGATTTCCATTTATGATGAATTAACATGAAAAGCTCTCAATGTTAAGTATGAACAAAACCAGTGCTGGTTTTACTCTGAAGCACATCAGTCAGGGGAGGACTGGGAGATAAAAAAGCATATCCTAAGAAAGCAACATGGGCCAGACCTTCCACGAGTACAGAAATCAGTGTAACTGCCGGGTTTCTACCTGCAGAGAGTCCATCCTGTAGCACTTTTATTTTAGACCTGACGTGCTTAAGACAAAAGACCAACTTGTATGTGTTGCAGAGCTTGGTATCACTTCTGCTCCGAAGTAAATTAGGAATAACGCTGCTAAAGTAGGTGGCATTGCATAAGCATAAAAGAGTAATGAAAAAGGAATTAGATGAGGAGTGCTAATTGGATGTACTAATCCTGCAGTCGATGGTGGCGGCCGGCTCAGCTCCCCGCTGCACACAGCGGCTGCGAGCAGCGGGAGCCCCCGGCAGCGCCCCGGGCACGGACCTGGGCAGGGACCCTGCTGGAACGGCCCGTTCAGAAACACGGGGGGCTCCCAATGTTTGGGTGCTCAATAATAGCAGAAAGGTGGCGTGTTAAGGGTGGATACGAGCTCACCAAGTGTTCCCAGCAGCATTTGCTAACAGTGTGCCCAGTTCTCCAGGCCAGGCCATGTGGAAGTGGGGACGCCTCACGCTGCCTCCCGCAGAGAGCTGCAGCAGCACCCGGCTGCGTTTCTGCTCCAGGGGCATCTCCTGTCTGAGCAGTGCAAATGAAATGTGCCTTCCCCGTCACTAAGAGCAATACTTTGCCTGTGTCTGGGAAGCCTCACTGTAGAAGGCATCTTGTCAGGGGAGGAGCAGAATTGAGGCTCGGCCAGAGAAGTGGTGAAACCTCCCCAGGTTTCGCAGCCTGTGCTAAGGCCAGGACAGAGGCAGATGAGCCTTGCTGGGTGATGATTCCTGCAAAGCCATGCACTGTTGACACCCCGTGCCTCTGTTTAAATAGTTGGCAATAAATGACAAGACAAGTTGGACCGGGTGTTAGGACAAAATCCGCCCTGTGTGGGGTGCAAAGCTGTGACCTCGCCGCCTGGCCCCTGACTCAGTGGTCACTGCGGGGCGGGCTCAGGTGCTCGGGCGGGAAGCTGGAGCCACACCGATTGCTGCTTTCATTGCGTGGCTTTATTGCTTTGGACTATGGCTTTGTGTTGAGGACAGGTCTCCATTTCACAATGTTGGCGCTCGGGACATCTATCACCTTCCTGGTGTGATCGGTGTCGTGGCGATAGAGGTACCCGCAGGTCGGCCGCTGCGCGGTGTAGAAGGGCCTGTACGAGTTGGAGCAGCTTGGTGTGTAGAAGAGAAACTTGAAAGAGTCAGGCTCACGGCCCCCAAAATGGGCAACAAAGGGAACAAAGCGAGAGGCCAACGGCTGGTCCTTGCGGTGATGTGCTGGGGACAGCTGCCTCTTCGGGGCAGGAGGGGTACCACAGGCATCTTGCGTCGCTTTAGTCTTCTCCATCTCCTTTGGTCTCTTGTGGTCTTTGCCAGGGGCTGCTTGTTTTTTAGTCATCTGTGGAGAAGAAATGTCAGACAAACACATTGTACCTGCCCCTACACTGCCTTCCTCCTTCAGTGCTTAGCACCCCAACATGAGAGTTGTGTGCCAGTGGCCAAAAGTCTTACTGAAAATAAACCAAAGCATGGTGACGCGCTTGGGCTCATCCTCCCACCGCTTTGGGGAGATACTGCTTTTTCCTTCGATATTTGTCACAGCAGAGCTCTGGTCCCAGATCAGGGTCTCATTTATAATACCTACAAATAATGGTAAAACATGCTCCCTCCACAGCCATATAAATCTTCCCCAAACAGCAGCCATGGCAAACCAGGCGTGACAATGGTTTAACCAGCCTGCGGCAGGAGGTGCACTGGGGCGTGCGAGCGACAGCAGCCGGCAGCGCCGTCCTTTGCGGGCACGGCCGGGCACAGCAGCTCCCTAACGCCTTCCCTGCCTCCTGCTTCTGTGTTGACTGCTCTGGGCATATCTCTAAGTGGCTATTTTTCCCCACAAAAGTGAAGGGAAAAATACGATTTTTGAATCTAGTGAGGCAAGCTCATCCTTGCAGTCAGCTGGGCCCCATTTCTGAAGCCCTGGAGCGAGATGAGCATCACCACGGGTACGCACAGCGCGGGGGGCCAAGGGCCACAGAAACAGCCCGTTTTGGCTTTATGCTTGCAAGAACCCTTTGCTAGAGGACGTGGTGTGGACTTGTGCCCAAAAATATGTGGCCCTGCCTTGTGCCCCTTGGCTACTCCCAGGTGATGCTCGGCTGCGGGAGTATTTTTGCTCTGGTTATTTAACCATGACTCAGTTATCTTGTTTCCATTGATGACACCTCTGTGCCAATGGAAACTGGCTCTTCCCCCAGCAATTATCCTATTTACTCCCGGGTGTCCTAAATAAACCCTTTGCTGACTGGCTTTATTTTTAACCATGTAAAGAGGTTTCCTAGTTTCCGTGATGCCATGGCTTACTTGGTGCTCTATTTTGGTTCTGGGCAGCTGGCTCTGAACAACAGCTGCTAAACCTATTATGAGGGGTACACCAGTGAATCATTTATAGAAATCTCCTTAACAGCCTCGGAGGGAAACGATGAGATTCCCCCAGGTTTATCGCCTCTTTTTGTCTCTCATTTCCCAGAGGCAGCCACCTGCCAGGTGCCTGGAAGCATGTCCATGGCTGGGGCTCAGGGCGTGTTGGCTCAGCAGTCACTGCTGCAAGGAAAGGCTGGGGCTTCCAGCACTTCCCCCGGAGGGCAAAATGCTGTGGGCTGAGTCCCGAAGGCCTGAGAGCAGACCTCGCATCACTACCTCCATGTCAGCATGGTTTGTGAATCCCTGCTCTCAGCACACGTTGATTTGCTTCAGACCCGATTATATCCGCGCACACGCATGATTACAGGCTATTGCTTTGCTCGCTTTGACAGATAAGAGGCAAGTACGCACACGACCCTGCTGCTGCAACTGCATCCGCCCAGCAGGGAGGCATTAACGTTATTAAGGTAGTGCATCTGGGGTGTGTAGGTGAGGCCCTGGTTGCTTTGAAAACCTAACTGCTAAGTCACGTAGATGCCTTCGGACGCGTGAGCCTTGCCCGTGCTCTGCGGTGCCGGGCAGCGGCAGGAGGAGCGCCGTGCCGGGCAGGCTGAGCTTTGGGCTTTGCTCTTGCCCCCGGGTTCTCCTGCCTGGGGCTTCCCACTCACCCCGTGGGGCAGTCAAGGTTGGCAGCATCCCTGCATGAGGGCACCTGCTTACGTGGTCCTTGTTGAGGGGAAACACCAGCTCGACGTCCACATCCCTATTTATGGCACTGGGAGCTGGGATTAAGAGTCCCATGTAATCCTATTGCATTCGGCCATGCATTTAGATCTCCAATCCCTCCCAAATTGTCCGCTGTCTCCCAGAGAAGATCCGTACAGGTGGGGTCACAGGGGCCAGGCTGACTTTAGTCGACAGGAGAGCAGGAAGGGCTCAGACGTCTGCCCCAGCTGAGCCAGGGTTCCCCTGGGGGCTACCCCGTTGCTCCCCCTCCCCGCTCTGCCCAGCCTTTAGCCCCGGCTCCGGCAGCTCATCACCGTCCTACATGGGGACTGTGGCGAGCTCGTCGCCAGTGCCTCCCTGTGAGCCCTCGGTGCCCGCAGGATGAAGCTGTCCAAGTGCAGTGCAGCACCCGGGCACCACCAGGTCCTGCCAGCAAAACCCTCCTGGGGCCATGCTCTGGGGTGACGCCGTGTCCTGCTGCCCAGGCTATGCTCCCACTGGCACCACTCGCTCCTCGACACGCAGGGACAAATCCCACCCCACCAGCGCAGAGTCCCCTGGCCACCCCAGCCCCTGGGCATCACTGCAATGGGGTCACCAGCCCAGCCGTCCCCCCTCAGGACCCTTTTGCCCCGGTCACCCTCAGGACAAGGGCTTCCCAGCCCCCTGTCCCACAGGAAGGGGGCACCGTGCATCCCTCCTGCAAACCACGAGCTGGGCTGCCACCTGCAAGGACGTCTTCCCAGCGGGGACCCCAGTGTGCGGGGACATCTGGGACAGAGGCTGGAGACGGCGGAGCTGCTGAGGACTGTGCTGGCCACGAGGGCCTCTGGGGCCACCAGGGCCATTGTGACCACTGTGGTGTCACCGGGGTGGTGGTTCCCGGGCGAGGGGTGCCCAGGCTGAGCAGGGTGTGGAGGAGCAGAGGATCGCGGGGGCTTGGCCATGGGATTTGGGACGGTGCCTGCCACTGCTCCCATCCAGCCGTGGACTGCTCTGCTGGTCCTGAAATGTGCTCTGCTGCCACCAAAACATGGCCCTGGTGGCACGGACCTGCTGTCCCTAGAGACACGAGCTGTTTCTCCGCGTGGGCTCCTCCTCCCACCTCCTCCCTCCCTGCTTCAGGGCCTGGCAGGGGAGCCTCGCTGCACCAGCACCTCGCACCCCTGCGAAGGCGGCACGGGGAGATCTGCATCTGCAGGGCGCAGCTCCACGCGCTGATGCAAAGGCAGATTGTTCCGGGGTGTTTGCCCGTGTGAGGATCAAAGACAGCCCCACGCTGCGGTGTGTTACGTCACAGCAGTGCTCACAAGGCTGTTTCTGTGCCACAAAATCAGCTGTAAAGGGCAAACGCTGTGGAAATGGCTGAGCAGGAGCACAGCTGTGTGCAGGGAGCGTGGAATGAACGTTGAGGCGTTCTGCAGGAGGGTGAAGCACACAAAGGGGATGGTCTGTGTTTATTAACGGGAGGCCAAGGATAAAGAGCAAAATTTTCCACTTGGAACAAATGTAAGGGAGTGTGCATGAGCACTTGCAGACTTGTTTAGCTGCTTGTGTTCACTGGGATAATAAATGCACTCCAGAACACCCATCCCTTCATGTTGTGAGGAGTATGTTTTGTGATGCTCCCCACCCGCGTGAGGCACAGGTATGGTCACTGCCCCCGAGCTCACAGGTGCTGCTCTGGAGCCCCCTCCTCTGCTCTGCTCTGCAGCAGAGATGTGCCAGAGACCAGTGCAAGGCACTTTCTCAGCCCGAATTTTGCCATTTGACTTCCCCAGCACTTGCACCTTTTGCTCTCCCACCTTAGTATTCACATGGTCCCCATCTCTGGGGTGCAGGAATGTCCCGGTAGCGACGCCAGGGAGCTGAACCATCCTTTCCCACTACCGCACAGCCCCTTTGAGGCCTCTGCAGTGCAGCGACATTTTGTGGAACAGCTTTGTGCAGAGGCCCAGGCTTCCTCATTCCACACAGCTTTATTGGCTTCTCTTCTTAGAACAGTTCCTCTTCCCCTTCCCCTTTTCCTTGACTTTCTTTGTCTCTCTGTATACCCTGCTCAGTTTGTTCAGTCAAGGATTGTAAATATCAGCCAGCACGTGTGCCCTGCGTATCTTGCAGAGATATTGTGTTCTTTGCTCGAAACATACAAGCCTTTCTTTTTGCCCATCGGCAGGTGGAATAAAACTGCTCTTTCCGGTACTGTGTGGCTCCTTCATCCCATCTGGTTTCTGCTTTCAAGAGGTGCCAAGGAATCTGCTTTAAATGTCTGGGGCTCCTGCGGAGAGCTGGCCGGGCTCTCTCCAGCACCGCGCTCCCAGAAGGAAAGTTTCACAGTCTCCATCCCACTACCACCCGCATCTGCGGGCAGGGCTGTGCTTTCAGCTGGGATCCTGGCTAAAACACGACTGCTGGGCCCCCAGCCACGCTGTGGTGCTCAGGGAGTGCAGGAGCTGTGCTCGCGTGGATGTTTGCAGGTTGTTTCCGTTCCCTGCCTCGGCTTAAGCAGCAGTTAGGCTAACTGTCAGCAAGGGTGCGAGCCCCACTAATTACAGGCGACTCCCGGCCCGGAGCCGTCCCGGCGGCAGCACCTGCAGGGAGGGTGCGGGCTGCCCCCAGCTCCCAGCACGGCCGGTCCGGCTGGGTCCCAGCAGGACCTCCGGGGTGGCATCACCCCGAGCTGCAGCCACAGGGTCCACGTGGTCGGCGTTCCAGCTCCCCTTCCCTTCCCCGTTTGCCCGTCACGTTAATTCGCTTCACTCGGGCGCTGCCTGTCTGTGACGTGATCGGGTTTCCCTTTCGCAACGCCGCAGCAGTACGCGCCTGCTGGTGTTCCCAGGCGCCTCGTGGCTAGAAAAGATTGTGAGAAGCGTGATTTCAAAACGTGATTAAATGAGAAATGTTTATCACTGAAAAAGAAACTACATCATTTTGACCCTCAAAATATAGCGGAGGTAGAAATAAACATAAGGCAGGAGGACCTTACCCTAAAGCTTCTGTGCTTCAGAGTTAACGTTTTGATGGCTGTTGGGGGTTTAAAGTTCTCCCGAAAATCCCAGCATTTATTAATAACCGAGGTTACTCATTAACTCTCGGCTTTTATTTGTGTGACAGGAAATTTGTGACACTTCCTTTTGTACCCGACACAAAAAAACGAACTGGGGTCAAGGCCCCGTCTTCAGGCTCTTGTACCAGGAAACGAGGCTCGCAGCGTGGAGGCCTGGGGCTTACTGCCTGGCGGGGCACCTCCGAACAGCTCGGTGCCGTTTGCTCTCTAGCATGCAGCAGAGCAAAGGGATCACACTTCTACTGCCCCTGGCTCTGGCCATCATCTCCTTGTACCGCCTGCAAGGCCCAGACAGGGATTTGGGGTCCCGATGCTGCACAAACAGGCAGGTGGAAAGGCTTGGGGCAGGGGAGCCCGGCCCTCGGGGCACGACCGCAGCAGCGGGTGGCCGAACAAATCCAAGAGGCAGCGTGAGAAAGATGGGAAAGCACCAAGTGCAAGCGCTCAGCGCACCACCAACTTGCAAAGTCCCGATTTTTTGAGAGGCATCGGACTTTGGGCAGCCTCCACCAGGGAGGCCCAGCCCGTCCCTCTCGGTTATGCTCCCCAGGAGCCTCCGGACCCCTCGGCATACCCGAGAGGAAAGCTCCGGCTGGGGCCGGGCCGGCAGGAGGCCGCCCGGGGGAGGCCGCCCGGGGCGCGCCCGGTGCTGCGGAGGCACCTGGGCGGAAGGAGGGGCCGGAGGTGGGGCCAGGTGGGCCCGGCCCGCTCCGCTCCGCACCGCTCCGCACCGCTCCGCACCGCTCCCGCCGCCCCGCTGCCTCCCTCGCGGCGGCGCGGCCCGGAGCCGCTCGGCGGCCGTCCCTTCGCCATGAAGAAGCACCACTCCGTGCAGGGCACCTTCAGCCGCCTCTTCGGCAAGAGGCACGGCGCCGCCGCCGCCACCACCTCGCTCTTCGCCACCAACCCGCCTTGGATCTTCACCCAGGAGGTCACCTCGGACAGCGCGGGCGGCACCGGTCAGTGCCCCTGGAGGGGCGTCCCGGGGGGGTGGGAACGCGCCCCGCAGCCTCCGGGGGGACGGGGAGGGACGGGGGGACGGCGGCGGCCCCGGCCCCGCGAGCTTCGTCCCTCGGGGCGG
Organism: Anser brachyrhynchus; assembly: GCF_964034855.1. Lineage (NCBI taxonomy): Eukaryota > Metazoa > Chordata > Aves > Anseriformes > Anatidae > Anser > Anser brachyrhynchus. Next base: position 1,373,927 of record NC_137720.1, on the reverse strand, counting down.
CGAGGGGAGGCTGCGGGAGGCTCCGCCACGGCCGCTGGAGGCCGCCCCCGCGCCCCGACGGTGCGGCGCGGGGAGGTGCGGAGCGGTGCGGTGCGGAAAGGTGCGGGGAGGTGCGGGGGGCGCGGTGCGGAGCCCCCGCCTTCCGCAGCGCGTTGTCGGCTCCCGAGCTCTGCTCCTCGGCGGGCTCCACGCGAGGGGAGCGGAGGCCGGCGCGCCGTCGGGGTTTATTTGCGCTCTCCGTGGGTTTGAGCGCAATGCTGTGCCCTGCAGGCTCGTGTAGGAGGGAGCCAGGTTAAGCAGCCAGGCAGATAAAAGATAGCCGTCTGTGGACGAAGTCGGGTGGCTGCGAGGTTCCAGCAGGCGCTTCCAAGGCTCCGAAGTGGGAACGAGCGCGGGGCGAAGCGGCGTGCCGCTGCCGTGGCGAGGCGGTGACACCCCGAAGGGCAGCTGGAGGAGCTGAGATTCAGTGAGAACGCGGTGGGGAGTTCCACGCAGCTCTTACACACAAAAGGAAAACTGCTGATTTCTAACTGTCGTAAACCTGAGAAGAACTCAAGCTTCCCTCTGATGTGGTTTGGATTTAAAAAAAAAAAGGGGGGGGAAGAAAAAGTCGCTGTGTCTGCTTATTACAAGATTGATTTCCGTGTCTGCAATTGCAGTACAAAGGCATTCCTTTCAGGTGTAGGGAGCTGCTGTGGGGATCAACTTGCAAAGTAAAAGCCAGGAGTCTTTGAAATCAAGTGTAAGTAAGAGCCATTGAATCACTCCTTAACATCCTCTTGGCGTTTATGCCATTAATCCCATTTATATGGGGTAGTGTGACACACACAGGCTGAGTGACCACGTTTAGCGCAGCGTGTGCTGAGGTGCGTGCTCGTGGCGAGGAGTGGCGTGCCCACAGCCCGGCGGGCCCAGGGGCAGGTTTTACGGCATCCTCGGCTCTTCTATCGTACCCACTGAAGCCTCATCCCAGGCCCTGTCTCTGAATATTTGCCACATAGTTTCGTGCCATTGTTGCTGCCAAAAGGAGTCCACTGTCTGTGCTAATCCCCACCTTAGTTTTTCATACAAAGTAAACAGAAGTTAGGCAATGTGCAATGGGTGTAGGTTTGCATGTCACTGACTCAGAGATTCCTGAATATAGTGACTGATGCCGCCTCCTCGCTGCGAGCTGTGGATACCCCGGTGTCAGGCAGGCTGCACCTACTCCAGGTGATGCAACCGCGGAGCAGGAAGAAGTTCCACTGCGTGTGTTGCAAATTGCTTGTTTTATTTCCCATGACCGAGAGGACGCAAGTTATCTTCAGAACAGGCTGAACACCAGAAAGCACCAGAAAGCGCAGTCGGGGCCAGCCGCTTCCGACAGCCTCCAAAGGAAGGTGCGTTTGTTTCCTGTGCCTCCTTCCAGGAAACGAAGCTGGCGGAGCAAGGGCTTGCCGGTGACAGGCTCTCAGCAGGCAAGTCCTGTTTATCTAGCAAAGAAAACACAACTACAAGCACTTCATTTTACTTTAATTAAATGCATTCAGGTTAGAGATGCTTAGTAATCTAGGATCAAAGACCTTGTGATCTTTAATCCAGTTTCTCACTGAGTTTACTTACTCAGTGACTTATTTAATAGAAAATTCTTGTTATTTCAAGTGTCTGAACTCTACCTCCGCTCAATGAAGCTGTCTGAATCCAAATTCTCATGTTGCATTGGCCTTATTTCTTGCTGGCTATTTGCTGAATGTGGGGTCACCCGAGGGGTTATGCAAAACTAACAATAACAATAATTACTTGCTGGCATCTCGGGGATCCAGGCAGCTTCTCCTTTGCCACTTGGGCCCCTTACAGGCAGGGAGGTTGTAAGCTGTTGGTAGGACTACTATCAGCAAAGCACCACGGATTAGTATTTTTTAAGGTGAAGAAAATGCCCCTATTGTAAAGACGCCCTTGTGAGAGAGGTTTAGGATAAGGGGAAAAAAGGAAGTCATGACTGACCGCAAGGACAGCGGCAGGATGATGGATACTGCTGGATGTCTGCCAGGGTAACTTGTGGTGTACTGGATGGGAGAAAGGAAAAGCTCACATGCTTGCTAGGCTAGGTGTTATGTCTCAAGGCTATTCTGGATTCATTCACCCTTCTGGAGCCTGGGGTATCTCATGTCCAGCCCCAGCATGGTCAAGTTCTTCATTTCAGGTGTTTGTACAAGTGCTTTTCTTCTGCAGGGATGCACATAAACATTTGCCCTTCCCTTTTGCCACTAAACTAAGCGTAAAGCTGCATTTCCTTGGAAGCTTCTTGCCTGATCTCTGCTGGTCCACAGAGGGCAGAGACTTAGAGAGAGCTTCTTGTAGTCTGATGAGAGGAAGACCCGGAGGCTCTATAACCTCTGTTTGAGGGGTTTGAGTTTGTTTTACAGAGAAAAGCCGCTATGCCTTCTGGTCTCCTCTACATGTCTGCAATGCCTGTTCTCTCCATCCTGCTTTAAGGTTATCAAGTCCGAGCAGCAGACGCAGCAGTGCCGTGGCAACCCGCGACAGCCGGGGGCTTCCCCTGCCCGAGCAGGGTTGGCAGCGCAGGGGGGGCTCAGGCTGGGCAAGGGGGGGCTCAGGCACGCAGCGGGGAGCGGGGGCGCTTGCTGGGCCAGGGCAGCGGGCGGCTGTTGGGACCATCTCGGTCACTGAGGCTGGCAGGGCAGGCAGCTCTGCTCGGGCGAGCGCTGCCTGGAGGTTTGGGAGGCTTGGAAATGCAGCCCGGCCCCTCTGCCTGCGCGGGGCTTATGCAACCCTCTCTCTTCTGCTCCTCAGCCTTCAATGTCCGTACAGGACTTGACAGAAACTATTTGTGTGCTTCACACCTTGGCACGGGAGTTTGAGCACTGTGCTTCCAAATTGCTTAAGGAGGAGAAAAATCTGTTTACTTCTCAGTCAGCGTCTTGGAGTGGAGGGGTTGGCTGTCTGCTGCTGCCTCCTCTCTCTGAAATAACTATTGAAATCTGCTGGGTGGGAACGCTCCGGCTGAGTTTTCTCCCTGGTCACAGCCATTTTGCACACTTTCCCCCTCCTTTCTCAAACCCTTGTACTGTAATTTGGTCTCCTTGGCTGCGAATTATTTGTGTATCTCCTTCTAGCCAAGGTGGGGTTTATATGCTTCAGTGCTTCTGCTTGTTAATTCATGCTGTTAATCAGACACAAAGAACGTAATTAAAGTAATTTTATGAGCTTTATTCACCGTCAGAAATAAACCGGCCCAAAAGGTGTGGTTGAAGGTAAAAGCATAGGGCTGGGAACCAGGAGGACCTGATAGCTTCCCCTGCTTGTGACGCCAGGGCTCTGCGACAGCCTTTCTGCCACAGTTTCTCCATTCATAGTGGCATTTAATGGAAGGACACTCACAGCCTTTCTTCGTAGGGCAGGAGTCTAAGAGTGTTGTGGCAAGCACAATCTGTCCTCCAGTGCCAATTGCATCGGAGGCCAGACGAACCGCTCCAGCAGCGTGCAGAAGGATGCTGCGGGCGATGTGATGTCCCCCGCACCCCCCTGTCTGGCATCTCCCTCCCACTGCCCTCGGCACCCGTCCTGCTGGCAGCAAAACACACAGGAGGCAGAAAGAAAACTTTCTGGGGGAGCCCCTGTGCCCATCACTGTGTCCCACAGGGAGCAGTGAGCCGTTCTCATCCACCTGAGTCCCAAGGGACCGTGCCGCTGCCAGCGGGCAGCCAGGCTCCGGCTCACGTCCGCTGTCCCTCCCTGCTGTGCAGGTGGCAGGGTCGTGCTGTCGTGATGGGGCTGAGCGAAGAACCCATAATTAGCTCTGTGCCTTGATGCAGCTGCTCTGCCCGCAGGCAGCAGCTCCTGGTTTGGTGTGGGCCGTGGCTCCACTCCTGGCTTCGGCCTCCCCCCAGTACCAGCCGCTGACAAATGAGCCAAAATAAATTCCTGCCTGTACGTAGAGGCTGTTGTGTCGTCTCTGGACAGCCACGGTCCTGGGGGCTGGAGCCTCACCACCCTATAAAGAGCTGATCCGTTTGCTCCTGAAACGTTTTCCTTCCCCAAACCTATCCTGAGTGGGGAGTGAATTGAATGCTTGTACTGACTTCTGACTCTCCTGAGGTAAATTTAAGTTTTAAGAAATTTAAGTTATTTAAGAAATAAGCCTTTCAGAGGGACTTGGCCTGCCCCGTGCTCTTTCAAGTCCAGCATCGGGAGCTCTGGGAAGGCTCTTGCTGTCACAGGGTGCCAGGGCTGCCCGGCTGGGTCCTGCGCCCCTGGACCTGCCTCCTCCCGTCCTCAGCTCGCCTCCAAACACCCAGATATTCCTCAGTCTGATGTTTCTTGCTGGTTCCTGGGAGCTGAAATAGCAAATCCTTCACAGCGCTTCCTGAAATGAGATGTTGTCCAGCACTGTTTTTCCCTGTTGCCTCGAACGCAATGCTGCTGCTAACAGTTTTCTCTTCCTCTCAGGTGATGTGATCGAAGTGTATTATGGCGATAATCGCTTTGGGACGATGACCGACTCTGGAACAGCAACACTCAAGCCTCGTCCGAGAGTCCGGCCGCTGCTGACTTTCTTACCCCTCGTGAGTATCAGGCTTGCTGCTGAGGTTGGTTACAGCAGAGCTCATTGGTGGTGCCCAGAGCCCGCTGGGCTGGCTGCTTCTCTCACCCTCTACCTGGGGGAAGAAAATAAATGAAAAGCCAAACCACTCTGTAATGATGGTGGATACAAGGGATTAATAGGTGATCCAAGTTCAGGATTTGTGTTGGACATAGGCAAGGTACTTGGGTGAGAGACGTGAGTGTTATCAGACTTGTATTTTCAATTAAAAAAAATCGCTGAGCACGTAGGTGATAGAACTGGCTCGCACTGCAGTTTTTGTAAGCGCTACTGGCAGTCTTTCTCTGCATCAGGCATGTTGCTGGATAGAGCGATAGCAGAACTGTCACGTTTTTGGCATGGGAGTGAGGAGGCGATGCAGCAGGTGTCTGTGCAGAGGCTGATTGCCTGCACCAGCTCCAGATACACTTCATCCTGGTGTGAGACCAGGGAGTGTTGAGTGTAAGCACGTAGAAAAGTAACTCTCTGGCTCTGTTGCAATTCCTCTGAACGCAGGGACACCGAAGCCCCTGGCACAGTTACTCCTAACTGCATGCTCCTTTCTAGGACCCTCAAGTTCTCCATTACTAAACTTTACAGGAAATCTTGTCCAACACACAGAACACCTTCTTGTGTGTCTCCTCTGTCCCATAGCAAACAGTAGGCACGAATGTCAAATATCACAAGCTCAGCAAACGTGCAAACTGGGGGGTGGGTGAGGTTGCATTTTTTCCTTATTCTGTAAGAAGATCGGCTTCTGCAGGGACCTTGTTGCTCCCTCTGTGACTGTCGCTCTCCAAAGGCCGACAGGGAGGAAAGATCTGCAAGTACTTGCCAGATGGAGTTAACCCCAAGACAACATCTTTGTGCGTGGCTTGTTGAGTTTGCAGCGGTTGAAGTCGCGTACCTGATGAGCTCTGACGGTGAGCATCAAAGCACCGCGAGCGCACGCCAGAAGGCGAAGGCGGCCGCTGGCAGCGAGCGGGCGATGCGGAGCTCCACCGAGGGCGAGGCTGGGAGTGGGAGCAGGCCGGAGGTTTGCTGCCGTGGTTTCTAGGTTTCTCTCTCTGCATCTGAGCAGTTGTGGGCGGCTGTCACACCTGTGTTATCAGGACATGCTCGTGAACCTTTACGTGGCTGTTAGACTGTTGTTTTTCCCAGTCTCTGGGTGGGCGAAACAGCTCTGAGCAGAGCTACCAGTGCTCCAGCAGCAGCTGGACATGGAGACCACAGCAGTGAGCACCAATGCAGCCGGACCTGGAGCTGTCTTTAACCCAGCTGAGACCCCTTCACCACTGCCTCCAAAAGCCACAGGTGCTTGCTGCTGGCTTCGATGCTCTGCTGCCAAGCTTTCCTCCTGTGGAACGCACCTTTCTGAAGGTCTTATCTCATAAAGATGACAGGGAAGTGCATGACTGCTCGGAGGTGTTCTGGAGAGAGCAACAGCTCAATCTGAAGTGATACAGACAGGTCACTGAAGACAGTAAAACACTTAAAATCCCTTTGTCTTGACAAGTAAATCCTCTCTGAGCAAGGGATGTTTTCCTCGTACATCCTCATCCTTTTAGAGCAGTCATCACCTACAGCAGCAAATGGGCTGGTCTGCTGTCAGCCAGCTACAATTAGGAGTTCGTGGGGTTGCGCAGGTGTCATTTGGAGGACAATTGTGGGGGTTATACATCAATTTGGGTGCATAATTAGCAAGTTACAGAGGTTATGGGCACAAAGGGGTTGTGCCCTCTGTGATGCCTTCCAAAAGACAACAGCAGGTGAAAGAAATCTTGTGTGAGCTGAGTTGAGTAGGGGTGGTGCGTGAGAAACTCCTGGTATTGCGGACTTCAGTGTGTGACCGTACTGGGACTGGGTTTTGCAGAGCACAACTGGGCTCTGGCATCTGCTCAGAGCTTCCAAATGTTTTACTAGTGGAAATGAATGTGTTTCTGGATCTAACAGCACAAATGGGATAAGTACTCAGGGCTGTCACCCTGGCAGTGGTGTTTGCCTGCAGCCTTCAAAGGCACAGCTGGCCCGTGGGGGGTTCCCCACGATGGCCCTTCTGAGGGTCCCTCTCACCCTGCTCCTTTTCCAAGAGTACCGTGTTTAACTGATGAAATCAGTAGGTGTAAGCTACGTTTTTTAAGGACCAGTCTGTGTTGGACATTTGCATTATTTTGATTAGGTTTGATTCTGATTTGTCTTGGCACAGACGCTTCTGCTGCCACATCCATATTGGCGCTGGGCTGTTGTGCAGCCACTGGGCTGTTCTCCTGCCTTAACCCCTTCTTCCCATCCAACCCCTCCGTGTTCCCTGGCAAGGGGCGGCTGTGGCACCTGCATGGTGGGTGTGAGCCAGGGCAATGCAGTGCCTCATCCGTGGGCACCTGGCAGCTCTTCTGCTGCCTGCCCCCAGCAGCGAGCTACCCTGCCAGGCACTAGCTGTCCCTCAGGACAGTGTCCCCTTCCCGTGGGCACAGGACAGCGTCCCCTTTCCCCTTCCCCTGCGGCTTCCTGGGAGCTGCAGGTGAGGGCAGAGCTTTGGCAGCCTAGGGGACTAAATTCCTTTGGTTAACCACCAAATGTCCCAGGCTCTGCTTCAAAACAAAGGGTTTGGAGGTACCTGTCCGTATTTGGAGAAATGCTTGGCCTTCTTAAGATGTCCAAGATGTAAGGCAGTTATATTTTGGTGCCTTTTTTTTTTTTTTAGAAGGAGTGACCTCGAACCCTAGCTCATTTAATGTATGGGAAGCATGGGCTTCCAGGGGAAGTCCATGGGAAGGATTGGGAGAGCTGCGGGTGGTAAGGACAGGCAAACTCTTTCACTGAGGGCAAGGGATCTCTTTCACTGAGGGCATCTGTTTCAGAGATTCCTGGTCATCCCAGTGAAAGCTCACCCCCAGCGGGATCCTCAGCACACACAAATCTGATTTGAGCACCACGAACTGGAAATGCAGGTTCCTGCTGCACCACCCACCAGAGGCAGCAGCCTGCTCTGAATCAGCTGGAGCTTTGCTGAGCTGGTCGCACCCCTAGCAAACATACAAGAGGAAAATAATCTTTCTGGTCATCTCTCAAGACTGGCAGCGTACTGGAGATGCTTTCCATTTTAGAAGCCAGCTTATGACATGAAGATGGGTGTTTTTGGAGATGCTGAGCATTAGCAACTGCAACAAAAATTTTTAGTGTGAAACAGGCTCGCCCAGTTTTTAGGACCTCATGAAATGACATGTCCAAAACTACTCATCTATGACGTGTGGACTTTGTTTCCTCCAATTTTGCATAGATCTCTTCTGTCTGCTCTTCCCTTTCTACTCCTATCCAAATGTATGATGCATACATTGATTTTAATTCAGGTCAAATGAGTGCTCAGACGTTTTTGTTTCTCTGTAAATGAGCAGGTATCCTCAGTGTGCTCGGAAGACTGGCAGCAATGAATTTTCACAGCAAATGGAAACTGCTGGGGTTTTTCTGTGTGGCCTTTGGTATCTCATTGCACTGGAAAATTTCATTCTCAGATCTTGAAGTGCCTCTGTTACCCTTTGCCTTCCCTCTGGCTTTCAGCTGGGCCCAAGGATCTCTCCCCTGCATCGTCCTGTATGTTAGGAACAGTAAGGAGGTCTTAGATGAGGTTGTAAGGCTCACCTCGTTTATTTTGCTACTAACTAACAGACCCGTCCTTATGCTTTAGCAGACCTTGGCTTCTCCACCAACATGAATCTGCCTGATCAGTTGTGCAATCCCGTGAGCTGTGCGTTCCCATTCACTCTCTCCAGGCTGATCTATAACTGGCTCACTCACTTGTGGTTATAGAGGATCTTTGGTAACCTGCAGGGTGCTAGGCTTTGCAACCAAAGCATGCGTATTTTCTTCTTATTTTGCTGTATGTTAGTGGGTAGGGGGGTCCCAGGGCCCTTCTGAAGGAGTTCTGGCTGCTGCCGCTGCTAAAGTCAGCCCTGCCCCAGCAGCTCTCACGTTCCTGAACTTCTTACACCCACTGCAGTGTGTAATATTAACGTGCTGCCTGCAGCCTGCTAGCTGGATACACCGAGCTTAACCTTTGATCAAGGAGACTTTGGAATCCTACAGCAATCTCCTGTAAAAATAGTGCTAATACCAGTGAAAGGCAAAGGGCACCGGCTTGATTATTATCTAGGCTTTTGTGTACAGAAAACCAGTGCACAGACGTGGTGCAGACTGACTGTAGGATGTTTCCTTTGCTCAATGGGCTGTTAACAGCTAATGCAAACAGCTGCCTGGGGTGAGGAGCAGTGCAACAGGGCTGGCCCTGCGAGGACGGAGCCAACGCTGAACGGTGTGTCCCTGACTGCTGCCCAGGGGCCTGGGAGCTCCTGATATTTCCTCACTATGGTCTCTCCCAACGCTGGTATGTGAAAGCCCAGTCAACTGCTTCGGTCACTTACGTCTGTGCTGACAGCCTGATTCAGCATCAGTTTGTGTTTTGGACGTGGGTGCGTTAGTGTACGTTTCGTGAGCAACTCCAATCCCTCTGCAGAGCAATCTCAGCAGTGAGTCACTGGAGGAAAGAGGAGAGGCTTTCTGCTTTTGGCAGGTGTATGAGGCAGGAGCCCTGGTCAGCACTCTAGGTGAGTCAACATGCCTTGAATATCTCACAGTGGGTGGTTATAATTATCTGAACTGCCCTAGCTGTAAGCACCCTCACAAATGTGTAGGCTGCTAAATTGCATGGTCCTATACCAGCTAAATGCACTGCTGAATTTTCAGCCTGAATGCTAAGGGAGTAATTGAGAGTGAAACAAACCACACAAGTAGCAGTTTTCCCCAGACTGTTCAGATATGCTGGTGCCAGAGTTTCCCAAAAACCTGGAAGCCTTTCTGCAACTTCAGTGACTGCGGTGTGTACGTGACTGTGGCAGAGGCTGTCAGTGCCTGCTGGAGAGTAATACCCACAAAACCAGTGGGAGCTATTAAAATTGGCTTGGTCTGTGAATGGTGAGAAACTAATCCTGCTGATCCCACTCTGTGGAGCTCTAAGCTTGGATGTGAAACAGCCGTCCTCCTATACAGCCTGTCTGTACCTGACTAGCGTGGGGAATTGTGTCTCTGTGGCTTGTGCAACCTTGATCGCTTTCCTTGTCCCCTTAAATGGTGTCAACAGCAGCTATTGCAGTACCTCCGTGTCTAGGAAATGGCACTGCATCCCATCAGGCTCCTGTTTGCTTAGATGAATTACCAGCTATGCAGCCTACTGCCCTTTGTTCTAATACCCTGGGCATAAAACTAACAGCTCTGTTTTCTCAACTATTGCAGAATGCCCAGGAATCCCATGGGGTGGCTGTGCCAACGCCGTCAGTGCCAGAAGACTTTGAAGAAAAAGCAGCTCTTGGTAAGGGATTTTCTCTGTTAAGTGAAGACATGTTCAGCAATGCCCTGCCCTTGGGCTCGGGGGATCCTGTGAAGGAAGCGTGCATGTACCACTCTCTGGAGCAGACAGTCTGGTCATGAGATTTTTAATGCTAAAATCAAGCCTGCTATTAATAACTTTTTGAAGTTCTTGAAAATGAATTCATTTCTAAGGGGTGAGGCATAGTGGCTGTTACAGTTGAGCAAGCTTTAGACAGCTGTTGAGCAAAATAAACCGGCTTCCTAGGAGGATGGCTGGCCAGAGGCGATTCTGGACTTCACAGTGCTGGCAGAGAAGGTGTTCATGCCACCATGCTTTTGCTCTTCCTTGCAGGCCCTGGCTCCCAGATCAATGGGAACTACCGAATGTACAGTTCAGTGGGGGACCTGCGCCCGCAGGCTCTTGACGGGGATGAGCTGGATGAAGACATCCCTCCGCCACCATCAGTACCCCCACCACCCCCTCCAACAGCATGGGCCCCCGCGCCACCGCCTCCAGCCTCACCAGCCCTACAGCCGCCTGAAATGCGGCCGCCTTCACCACCACTGCCACCACCTGAGACAGTGCCGCCACCTCCTGCCATGGCACCTCCACCACCCCCAGCCTCCACCCTGTCCTCCCCTGGCACGCTGGCCCCTCCGGACTTCATCCCGCCAGCCCCACCGCTCTCCAAGGCCCCTGTGCCCTTCACCAACGGCATCTCCAAGTGGAAGTCTGAGACTGTGCTGAACACGAGGCAGGCGGACGCTGAGGGACCACTCCAAACCAGTGAGGCGCAGGTGCCAGCTGCCCCCGGCCCGACGGAGAGCCTGCAGCCCCCCAAGCAGTGCCCTGAGCCCCATCTCACCTTCCCCAGGTCCTTCAAGGTTCCCCCTCCAGCCCCGGCCCGGTCCTCCTCCATCCCCGTGCAGGAGAATCAGCCCGCCCGTCAGGAGCCCTTCACCAGGCAGCCCCATGCCCGGCCTCCCCTCCCGCCATGCTTCACCATAAGACCTGCGGCCAAGGCTCACACGGGAGAAGCCAAGGAAAGAAATCCCCCGCTGAGACAGCCCATCACCAAGCTGGCCGTGCTGGCCCCTCCACCACTGAGCCCCAAGCCAGGTCCAGGGATCGTTGGCCGTTCCCCGCTGCCCAGCTCAGAGTCAGAGAAGAGTCCCCAGCCAAAAACTACCAACAAAGACTCTCGTCTGAAACCCGAAGTTCTCACTGCAAATGACCTGGAGCTGCCTCCTCCGGATTACCCGACCTCTGAGGATAGCTGGAAGGATGCCGGCAACCTGAGCAGGCTGCAGCATGAGCTCTCAGCCCTGCTGCACTCCCCCAGGAGGGAGGAGAGGCAGCCGGAGGTGCCAGCAGCTCCCCGGCCCGCAGACAGCAGCACCAACCATGCTGGCAACCATGTGCCTGGCCCCAGCGGGCCCCAGCTCACCGGGCCTCCCAGGAAGGCTTCGCCATTACCCACTGGAGGGGAGACTGAGAGGAAGGAGGGGCCCGGCAGCCCCCCCAGTGCCATGGGCAGCCCCCCCAGTGCCATGGGCAGCCCCCCCAGTGCCATGGGCAGCCCCCCCAGTGCCATGGGCAGCCCCCCCAGTGAGGCACAACCAGCTCCCGAGAGCAACCCGGCCGTGCAGACCCGCAGCGTGATGAAAATCAGGAACGAGCTGGAAGCGGTGTTCTCCCTGAAGAAAGAAAGAAAGCCTGCCCTGGGGCTCACTGGCCAGAAGCAGGGCCCCGAGGATGGCAGCAGCACCCCACGTTTGCGGCCGAGCCCCCCTGACCCGGGTGATGCAGTGCTGCCAAAACCAGCCCCGAGCCTGCTCCCAGCCCCAGTGGTGGCTGCTGCTGCTGCAGAGGAGACGACAAGGCAGGAGGAACATCCCGTTCCTGTCACCCCTGCTGCTAACAAAGCCATGGAGAGCTCAACCACTGCTCCCCAGTCCCCTGACAGCAGTGTGAGTGCCCCAGGCCCACCTCAGAAGCCAGAGGAGGAGCCCCCCGCTCCCGCTGCCCCATCGCCCCCCATTTCCCCTGCACCACAGCCTGGTGCTGCCATCTTCCAGTACAAAGTGCACCGGGCCGGGGCTGGCTCGGCTGAGCCTCCCTGCCCCACAAACTCATCCGGCAGCCCCCCGGGAGCCTCGGGCCCAGGGGAGGAGGAGGTGCTGATCCACCCTGTGACGGGTGAGCGTGTGGAGCGGGGCTCCCCCATGGCGCTGCTGCTGGCGGCCCGGCAGCGTGCACAGCGGGGCCGGCTGGGCAGCGAGGTGGGGGGCCCACCGCGGGCAAAGCCACCCCCCAAACTCAGCAGTGCCGCGTCGGACACCACCTCCACCACCAGCTTCTACCGCCACGAGTCCAGGCCATACTCGTTCACCGTGGTGCCCCGGCCTCTGTCAGGGACAGGACAGAGCAAGCTGCCATCCTTCTCCAGCTCCTCGGAGCAGGGACGGGTGGTGGGTGAGGGGCAGCCCCCCGGGCACCAGCGGGCCACTGCCTCCAGCCTGCTGCGGGGCCTCCTGGAGTCGGGTCAGCCGAAACGCCCCGAGCCCCCCAGCTCTGCCATGCCCAGGGAGGACGAGGAGGAGGAGAAGAACGGGGAGATGACGCTGGACTACGCCATCATCCCGCCACCCCCTGAGTTCAGCAACGAGGCAGATGAGGCTGACAGGATCCCCCAGAGCCAGGAGGGGAACCGCAAGTGCCCCAGCTTCCCCGACTGCAGCCGGACCTCGGAGGCACCACGGTACTTCAGGTGGCCCGGCTACGGCCGTGGCTACAACTACGGGAACAGACAGGAGCCCTTGGAGCAGAGCAGGAGGAACAGCGACCTGACACCCCACTATCCAGATTACAGTGGCTCCGCTGGTTACTTCGGCCGTGGTCCAAACAGCCGCCCGCTCATCAAAAAGCGGCTCTACGTCTCTGAGCCTGAACGCTCCTACCCCAGAGCAGCTGCCCGGGGTGCGGGCGCGCTCTCATCCTATGGCCCTGGGGCATACAGCTCCTCGGCTGGGGAGGGGGCTCGCCGCCTGGGCTCTGCCCACCGGAATGGCCCCGCCAGCACACAGGGCAGGCGGACATCCATCGATTCGGCTGGGAAAGCCGGGCCGTACAGCAGTGCTGACGCCAAGTACAAGGCGCAGAATGGGGATTTCTCGGCAGCCGGCAGGTACGTACTTCCCTGAGCTGACCTCCTGTTGGTGCTTGGAGGACTTGCATGGTGTGGCTGGGCAGCATGGGTCGTTGTAACAGCCCTGGACCAGGACCAAAGGACGGCTTTGGTCTTGCTCCGGGGCTGTTATAAAGACCCTAGAGAAATTGGCATGAAAGCACCACCTTGGGTCATCCACCACAAGCAGTGGAGAAAAGAGCTTTGAAAGTGGCTCTTGCTCCACCAGCTCTGTGGTGGGGATGTAATGGCAGCACGGTGGCCATGCTGATCACAAGCTGGGGCCAGCACCTCACTGCCACACTTGTCCCTACAAACACAGATGTGGGTGAGGGGCTACTGGGAGGCTCCTTGCAGGGGAGAATGAAAGTTTTCCTGCTCTGATAGAAACGCACTGCTATTTGAAATAAAGATTTCCTTGGCTTTCAGTGACTTTCCCTGTTGTCTTCCCTCCAGACCTGCCCACGGCAGCTCACAGTACAGCGGACCCACCAACACCTTCACGGTCAGACCCGGGACACGGCAGCCTATCTCCTACGCCTACCAGAGTGGTCACCGATAGGCTTGTCCGTGGGGCTGCTCTGCCGCCTTCGTCCTTCAGCTGGGAAGAGATGAAGAGGTGCCTCAGTGGCTCACCTTCTCCCTGGGCACCAGAAACAGTCCCAACCCAGCCAGCAAATGCACTGCTTGAAACTACTGAGGGTGAAGGCGGAGAGAAAATCTTGGACTTGAACTCTTCTCAAAAGACTGTCATGGAGAGTAGTTACTACAGAGGACCGGCTGCTGTTCGTGAGCAAACGTGTTTTTCCTTCTCTTCCCACTCCCCCAGTATTATTTTCAAAATTGCAGCTTGATAGGTCTTCTAAGAAAGTGAAAGAGCATAAAGAGCCTTAGTTCTCTTTAAAGAGCATCACCACTGGAGAGACTGTTTTCAGTTTTGTTTTTTTTAATTGGTTTAAATGCAACATGCTCGGGAGTGGGGAGAAAACAACTGGGAGATATACCTAATGGAAGCAAGCTGGTGTATATCTAAATCTAGGGGAATTAAAATAAGAATGTGAGGTCAATTGGATAGAAATAGTTTAGGATGACTAGATCACCACCTCCCTCAATAGCCTTAAGCAAATCAATTATGCCGATGCCTTAAAAACAGCTTGGTGCCTTAAAAACAGCTCGTGGCTCTCTGTGCCTATCCCCAGGAGCTGGGGTCAGCAGCTCCACAAAGGTCTGAGCCCCCTTCCCCTGGGTGTGACCACAGGGGTCAGCAGCTTTGGGAGTGTGGGGCCTTGCTTTCCTGTTCCTTTTGGTCACTGCAAGTGTTTCTGTTGCTAATTAGTCATCGTGGAAGGCTGAGAGGCCAGACTGGATGACTGTAAAGCACTCTGGCAATACAAGACATTCAGCAATTCTTCTTTTCCTTTGTCAGAGGTGGTAGGTATTAGTGACTCAACAGAATGGTACTGATGAGGCTTTCTTCCAGGATTATTTTGCCTCCTAATACCCACTGTAAACCCCACCTCTAATAGCTAAGCCACTTAGTTCTTATAAACTGAGGCTTGGCTTTGTTTGATTTAGGGGACTGATAAGCTAAATTTTGGTAGTTGTGAAGTATTTGACACTCCTGGGTGTGAAATGTCTCCAGTGACATACCTGAGGGACCTGTCTCCAGCTATTTCCATTAGCACATTGTGAACACTTGTCTGGGTGTTGAGTGTGCCTGCAAGCCTGTCTCTGCTTCTGCCAGTGCGGATCTGTCTGAAGGAGCTAGCGATGGCCATGTTGTGCCATGGGATAGAATAGTCTGAAAGAGGGTATCTTACGCTTTAGAGAGCAATGCGCTCTCACTGTAACTGACCAAGTTTTGAATAGCTAACCTCCGGAACTTAGGAACAAACACAATCTTCCTCATAGGTAAACTTGCTGAAAATCACTGTAAGATAGATGTAAAAAACTTGTAGAGAGTATTTTCTAATCACTGACAAACTAAAAGCACTTTGAGACATTAGTCTACTTTTATTGAAAGCACTTTCTATTCTCAATATTATACAGTATCATTAGTTCCACTCAAACTTATCTTGCATTGTGTTGCAAGCAGATTTTGCTCTACAGTTTGACTCAAAACTCAGTGATATATTTTCCCTCAGTGCAATTTTCAAAACAGTTATCTTCATTAATGTCACGTTGTTGACATTTGTTTTATGTTATTCCCAACTCTACCTAATAATTTCACAGCTGTTTCAAATATTGCAGGGGCTTCAAAGTATTCTGAACTTTACTTTGCTGTGAATAAAATGAGAACACAAATACCATAATCAGTCTAATAGCTAATTCATAGGATGTTGTTATGCCAGTAAGTCACAGTGACTAGGAGTATTTCCAGACGTGTTCACTCCAGCTGGTACTGAAATAACACATTTTAAATAACTGGATGTTCATTTATGAAGAAAAGGAACTATGGAGTAACTGTCTGGGTGTTTAAGTGTACCAGTGTCATGCAGAATAGCCATTTGCCCTCCTCCCCCTCTCCTGGTGAGGAAGTTTCCCATGAAGAGCATCTTGAGAATTCTTATTTATCTATGGAGGTAAAGCCGTGATCATGTTTGCATAGCTTCAGGGCTGTGTTTTAGTATCCAATGGAATTTCACCACTTTCACCTAAAACAAAGCTTCACTGATAATACTGCAACCTGATCTAGATTTTTGCACAATGAGCAGTTACAACTGCAAAATTAATTCCTAAAATTAGTTTAAATGTAAACAGTTGTTGGGAGACTTTGGCCTATATTAAATTCACACAAGCACAGTCTCTGGACAATCTTCCTCCTCTTATAAACTTTCCTAAATCTGAACATAGCCCCAGCAAAAGTTTTTCTCTTTTTTTTCTTTTTTTTTTTTTTTCCAGAGCAAAATGTGAAACTCCAATGTTGGCACTTACTTTGAATTTCGTGTTTACTATTTCACCCACACATGCAATTCATAAGTAGTTGTAATACATACGGTGTTATATAGTGTGGAATGTCTTGTTTCTGGTAGCTGTATATTTGTTTATATTAAATAGTAGAAGCCTGAGAATGTAAGTCCAGTTTTATGTAATAGCCATTATTCATTCAAAGAACACCCATTCTGGGAATGCATGGTAGACTAAGCTGTAATGAAATCAGGTAGGACTGTTCACAGTTGTAAAACTGGTTAACCAGAATGTTTGAAGCAGCGAAACTATTCTATTTAGACACTTTGGGCTATCCCTGCTGCTTTTGAATGCATTAGGAAAATACTAGAATTTCAGTAACAACTAGACATGCCAAAGCCACTGGGAACTGTTCATGTTACAAAGAAATCACTGTCAGAGCTGTTGACAGCCAAAGAACTTACAAAAGTGTAAGAGTTAAACCTGTAATGAAGAGCGAGGACTGTTTGCAGCTGCCAGAGTGGGGAAGAGCTCCCTCTTGCCTGGCCAGGTGATCTGTGTGCTGTACCAAGTACGATTCCTGTTCCTCCTCCTTCTCCCCCAGCTGTTTCACGATGAAAACTTAGAGGAGGAAACTGAGGGGTATTAACAGAGCAAAGCAACCTACCTTATAGACCAGCCATAGCACTAGAAGTTATCTTGACACCTGACAATGGAGTTCTTAACGCTTCAACTCTCTCCCGAGTTTGGTCATTCAAGTCCTGATACAACATAAATTATCCCCTGCAGCTGTCTTCTCCTCAAAGTACCTGCTAATGTAGCATAACTGATAGCTTTACTTGTAAAGCATTTGGTCTGAACAAAGTCTCTTATTTATGAGTGCCATTGAAAACTAACCTTCTTGCATTAAATACGTCTGGATGTATTGTTTTATTACATGCAGTCTGACTTTTTTTTTTTAGTATTCTATTGTCCATCTACTATTGAGATTTTTGCGTGTAGGCTTAACAGGACAGGAAGAAGTCTTAAATTGGCCTCAGTAACAGTCTGAATTTCACCTTTCCTAGGGCTTTGTCCAATTCCTACGTAGCAGTTGATACAAGACACTGGCAATTTAAGTGTTTCCAGAAGCCTGATCAAGGAAGGAACAGGCAGCTAGCCCTAGCTGCCCCTTCGCTTTGGAAACACCCCTCGCATCCAGCTGGTTAGGCAGGCTGAGAGCTTTTACACTTCAACCTGTGCTTCTATAAATAGCATTCTTGGTTTTGAACTTTTCATTAGTAATACAACTTGCATATTTATTTGCAAGTCCTAACTAGAACGTTGTACTTAAAATTGAAAATGCAGTGTGAGTAATGCAAGCAACAACATAAAAGGCAGGCTTGTCTTCATAGTGGCTTACTCTCTCCACTCCTCCAAATTGTTTATTTGCATTCTCATCTCTTTAATCCAGGCCTGGCTACAGAACAAGGTTCTTCATTAGGGAAGCGTGCAATGTATCTTGAAGCTTTTACTGTGGCCACAATATATTAGTGTCCCTAAACCTGAACAGCATGTAAAGTAGCCCGGGCAGGGTTAGCATACCACAAAACCCATAGAATTCTCCAATTCCTTTGCAGATAGCTTATAAGTCAACAAGCATTGATGTGGTGCTGTCAGTGTTTCTGCTGTGTTGCCTGCATGCTGGTGTGACTATTTAACATGGCCTTGCTGGCTCCTCATGATTATACCCTTGCTAAGCTAACACAACACGTTAGTGACTGCTAGATAACCTGTTGCTCTTCTGTGCTTCTCTTACCATGGTGAAAAAGACAAGTGGTAAAATGGGTAGATGCTCTAAAGGAACGTGCAAACTTTTGACTACTGTCACGCTGGCAGCTGCTGCCCTCCCGTGGCAGAACACAAAGCTTCACCCAGATTTGCAGGACGCTGAAACATTTTGTATGCTATCACTCTGACAAAGTCTTTAAGCGGTTGTACCAGAACAGGATTAATGTATCAGTAATAACCTTTTGTCCATATGGTTTTCACCTTCCACCACTATGCTTATTTTTGCCATGGACAGTAGTGGTGTACTCACAGCATCACAATTCGAGGAACTTACCTGGTTTAACACTTGATATTGCAAACTTGTTTCTTTTAGCTGTACACAATGGAAACACTACTTGCACTAAATAGCATTGTGGTGCATGTTTATTTAAGAATGGTTGCAACTTCAGGGCTGAAATCACTTCAGCTGTATCAATGATCTCAGCTAGCTCTTTAATATTATGGAAGTGGCCCAGTGAAACTTATAGCCAGTTATTAATGAACACTATGATTTATTTTAAAACTCTTCCATTGTTCTCAAGACACCTTTTTCACAACCAGCACAAGACCTGTTTCAGTTTTTAATACACAATCAGAGATCTGTAACAGGTGTAACTTTTTCTCGTAAACTTTGCTTAGCTTGTTTAAGGGGTAGTTTTGAGGGAACTTGTCAGTTTTTATAATCAGTTATCTTTTCCTTACGATACACTGCTCTAGATCAGAAAGTTTGCTCTGTAAACAGTTACGACAGTGGAATTCAAAAGGGAGCAAAGTAAGCTTAAAAAGGAGAAAAAGTACAGAGACTGAGAAAGCTTATTTGGCCTAAAAGTTAATGATGGGCTCTGCATGATTTGGATCAACAAAAATAAAGGTTTATGGAGAGATGAGCCCATTTACAGTTTAGTGTCACTATCATTCTAAAGTAGCATTATTGTAACAGTATTTTTTATTTCATTAGCCAAGACCCACTTTTGTCTGTCTAGCAAGTATTAGTCTGGAGCGAGCCACAGCTAGAACAGTAGCAATGTGTGTAGAGCAAAGCGATTTATTTTCAGTTAAATATGTTCCAGGGAAACAGTTTAGTTTTCAAGATGTTATATTACAAAAAAAAAAACTCTAAGGTTTATGTGGAGTCCATCTCAGGGGATTACAGGAATGTTTGAACCTCTCAAGTCTCCAGCAAAAAAAGTCACTAACTGCAAGTGCATGAGGAGTCTCATTTATCACCAAGAGTTTGATTACAGGAACAAGCAAATGAAGACTGAAATCCTTAGTCCAGTTTTTTCCCTTACATAACTTTTTGTTCACAAGTCTTATCTTTGAATATGTTGTATTCAGCAGAGGAGCTGAAACACGGTGTCAAGCTACTAACTTCTCTTGGCTTTCAGCATGCTACACAACAGCCCCTGTGAGCTGGCCTCAGCTTCAAGCCAATGGTTGAGCGTTTACAGGTCCTGGTATTTCAGCATGTCATGCACCATCACAAAGCTGTTTAATTATAGGACTGCAGCTGGGATCCTTGTCATACAGCATATGCGACTCGTCACACCAAGCACTGGTATTCTGATACTAATGGAGAAGTACACAAATAGTGCTCACCATGGGATTATCCACAACAGTAGATAGCAAAAGCCAGCCTTCTGCGCTGCGTGCTGCACTAAGGACAACAGGGAAACCTTTCTGGTCTTAAATGCCTACATGTCTTCCTGTTCACTTGAAAGGAAGTATTTACACAGCAAACACTTAGCTCAGGTAAGGCTTCTGCATCTACCTTAGTAAAGAGGTGTGGGTTTGTGTGTTTTTTTTTTTTTAAACCTCCCCAAATAATTTGTTTCTATTAGTTCTGTGGGTAGCTTGAAGAACCGAGGGAGGAATCAAGTCTTTTTGATTTAGTTTTATTATACCTAATCCCGTCTCCAAAACTCCTTTGTGCCTGAAGTCAATATTTTTTTCTGGGTAAAATACTGAAGTCTTATCACAGGTGAAGCCAACCCCTGAGGAGAGGGTAAAGGCTGGTTTGTAACTAAGTTATGCCTAATTCAAAATTACTACAAAAACCTTCTTAGTCACAAGCTTCAAGGCAGACACCAGTCCGTAACCAATCCAGTTCACAAACACCTTTGACTTCAGGAGAATCAAAGTAATGCCAGGAAGGAATTTGGACCGATGAGTTTATAAAACTATTCTTTTACACAGTTGACTCCAGAAGCTTCACCAGTTGGTATGGGGACAGTGTGATGTAAAACCTGATGATCCCATCCAACTGTAGTGAGCAAGGCATTATCTAAAGGAGACCACGATAAGCCTTTTACAAAGTCTCGATGAGAACGGTTTCTGAACCTGGAAAACATGAACACTCTATTAGCCACAAAGCACTGTCACTAAGAATTTATGGGCTTGTGCACTTCCTAACTGCTAGTTTGTTAGGATGATGCTCCCCAGTTTAAGGACTCTTTTCATCTTCCCTTCAGCATATAAACAACTTAATGAGAAATCAGCATGACAAACAACCACAGTGAATACGCCCCTTCGGGTACTTACACCTCTGAAAGGTCTGAGTCCAGAACAGCTACTGAACAATCTTCACTAATTGAAGCCAGTAAGGGTGAACTGGAGGATAGAGATGAGACACAGTCAGAACAATCAAATACAAGAAAGCTGTAAGGAAGATGTGTGAGAAGTACATGTCTTTGCAAGCCAGACCCAGGTAAACTGAATTAACAGACACCGAATCTTACAGATTTTTTTTGTCAGGTTGTCAGTACACTATGCAAGAACGTGCTATTAGCATCAAAAAGCAAGCAAGCTCGTCAAGGTGAGGTGACTGGAGTAAGAAAAATCCCTACGGTGAATTGGCCAATTCCAAATGCTACAAAAATGCTGTATGTTCACACATCTCCAAAATCAGACGTTATTTGGCTTACTGTATTCTTCACTATTAATCCTCCTCTATAAAATGACCAAATCTAATACTCCCATATGTTTTACTCTAAAAAATGGTATGGCTTTCAAGGGTAGGTAGTCACACGCTCTACATCAGTATCTCAGACCGTACCTATGTGTAGAAAATGCAAACCCCGTGATACGTCGGGCATGCACAGTGGAGCTGAGGGCAGAATCAGGATTCTTTGTGTCTACTAGTGCAACTGTTCCATTTTCATCACCTTTAAAAGAGAAAAGGAGAATGAGGTTATTAGCAAAGCTGTCGTGAAAAGAAAGACCTTGATTTGTCTGGTGAAAGCTAAAGATCACTTCTTACCCAAAGCAAAGATGTCACTTTTCTGTGGATGCCACAGGACTGAGGTAGGGAGGTAATTACAGGCACTGCAAACTGAAAGTTAAGGGGGGTAAGTGTAAAGAGAGCAGTCAGTGCAAAGACGTTCCTACCCCATCCCAGTTAGGGCTGATACTGCACTAAGAATTATTTAAAAGCTGATTTTACTCCTGTGATAGTGTTAGATTTCCTTAGGGCTTAATAGGCTTCTGTGACCAAGTAGTCAGATCACTAGATTGAAGTTAGATGGAGAACTTAGGCATAAAACAATTTCTTCATAAAAAAAAAACAAATACACAAGCAGTGACTGCATTCAGAAACATACCAATTCGAGTAGCTGGTTTGGGGCATCTGGTGTCCCAGAGTAACGTTCTGCCATCCTATAAATTCAAAGCATATAAGGTTTTTACAGTGGTTTTGCAGCAGGGGTAGACATAAACCCAGATTCATTGCACTACTGCTACTGACCCACACTCAAACCCACACTGTCTCTTCCCGTGTTTAAAATGATGCTGACATTAACGTGAAGTTAGCTCCTTCAGTCATCCCCAGGACAGAGCTAGGAACACCCACATCTTAATACAAACCTGTACATATCAGCTTGGTACAACCACTGGAACATTTAAACAACACACAGAAACAGCTTAGAACACAACAGGTGGTTTCTCAGTAAGCGCATTTGACTATAAATAATTAAAGTTAAATCTCATTTTTATCAGGTAGATTCATGCAGAGTTAGCTTTACCTCAGCACAGGACAGGAACACAGTGTCCTTACCAGGACAGGAAGCCACACATGTCACTGCATCGGAGTGAGCTACCAAAAGCACAGAAGGATAAAGAGCCTCAAAGATTGTACCCAGACTTCCCACATGTTCCCAGTGCCCAATCACAGAACACAGACAAGGGAATGAGGCTCTCTGAAGGCACAGCGGTGTAATAGTTTATGCCCAGATCCAGGATAACTTCTAGTCAGTGACAGATATCCTGAGATACTGAGCATCCCAAGTTACTTCCTAGCAAACTGATGAGCTGCCAAACGCAACCACAGCCACCACAGTCGCATCCCTATGATAGAACGAGCTTGAAGCCTCTCCAGACAAGAGGCCAGTTACAAAGAGTTGGGGGGAAGAGGCCAGATGAGCAAAACACAGCCTCCGCTGGCACTGGATATCACACTATGACATCTCTAGAGACCTGTATTCTCTGGTGAGCTGGAGTTCAAAACAATACAGCTTTGATCACACGAGCAGGTGCGAGAAAGAAATTTCAGTATACAAGAGAGATTCTAGAACACACTTGGAGATGCAGGCAAACGAGTCTTACAGCGCGGCTTTTGCATGGAGAAAAGAACAACAGAAAGAAACACGCCTGTGCTGGGAGCTCCACAGCCTGGTTCACCCGAGGTCACGGCAGCAAGCGTGGCTTGGCCCCGGGGACGTGACCAGCGACCAAGAGGTGCAGCCCGGGAGGAGCCGGCACTCACCTCTGTAGGAGCGCAGCACCGTTTGCTGCGGGAGGTCCCAGACTTTCACACTGCAGACGAGAGAAGCGGTCAGGGCCCGGCACCGCAGCCCGGTGTGGGGCGAGGCGGGGGGGGGGGGAGGTCTGGGGGCACTCACCAGAAGTCCTGTCCGCCGCTGACCACCTGGGTGCTGCCGGCGAGCACGGCCACCGTCGTCACGATGTCATCGTGCTCGTACTTGCAGAACTTGTTGACGATGAGGGTCTCATTCTCGTCCAGCTCCCACAGCTCCACGGCGCCTGCGGGGCACAGGGGGGGCAGCCCCCGCCTCACCGGGGGACACCGGCGGGGGGGGGAGGGGGGGGGCGGGGAAAGGGGGAGAAAAGGGGGGAGGAAAAGGGGGCCGACCCCGGGGCTTACCGGAGTCGGAGGCCACCAGGATGCCCCTGTCGGCCACCCAGCGCAGGTCGGCGACTCCCGCCTCGGTCTGGACGCCGGCGGTGCAGAAACCCTCGCTGGGGGCCCGCCGGGGGTCGGCGAACACCCAGAGGGAGCCGGCCCAGCAGCGGCCGCTCAGCCCCGAGGCGCCCAGCAGCAGGGCTCCGTCTGAGGGAGAAGCGGCTCAGCACCCCCCGTCCCGTCCCGTCCCGTCCCGTCCCCGTCCCCGTCCCCCCTCATCCCCCCGCCGCCTGCCTGCGCGGTAGTGCGCGCCCTCCAGGTGCCGCTCCATGCACGCGGGCGCGTTGGGCGGGATGTTCCACTCGGGGCCGGCCGCCGCCGCCGCCTCCTCCTCCTGCTGCTGCTGCTGCTGCTGCTGCTCCCCGCCCGCGGGGGGCTCCGGGGGCGGCCCCTGCCCGGCCGGGCCCCGCTCCGGCCCCGGCCCCGGCTCCGCCATGGCACCGCCGCCCCCACGTGCTCCCGCGCGCGCCGCCGCCGCCGCCTCCTATCGCGAGAGGCGCCCGCCTCGCCCCCCGCCTCGGTATCGCGAGAGCTCCGCGCCGCTGCCGCCATCTTGGTGCCGAGGCGGCCGGCGGTCACCGGGACGCAGCGGTCGCGGCCCGCCGCCATGTTGTCCCGCCTCGTCCTCGGTGCCGGTGAGCGGGGGCGGCCGGGGGGGGTGGGGGGGATAACGGGGGGGGCCGGGGGGGAGCCGTGTGCTGACGAGCGCTCTGCCCCTCTCCTCCCGCAGCCCCGGCCCTGCTGAGAAGCCTGCGGCCCGCCGCTTCCGTGGGGTGAGTACCGGGGGCTGGGGGCGGGCGGCCCGGGGGGGCTCGGCACGGAGCCGGGGGACCGGGGTCGCCGCCTGGCTTTGGGTACCGCGGACAGCGCGGTTCTGCCCTCGTGTCTCTTAAGAAATGCCGCAAGGGTACGGAAGGGCAAAGGCCGTGAGGAATCGCAGGAGGTTATCTCAATCCTGGCCCTTCCTCAAAGCGGGCGTAGCTCAGGCGTGCCCGGCTTTGTAACTGGAAATGTGTTTCGCGGTGGTTTTTGCAAAGTAATAGGCTTAACAGAACCTCTTGTTTTTTGTAGCGTGTTGCACGTTGCAAGGCAGATTCATACGAGTCAGAAGCATTTGGCTCCTGTGCCTCCTTTGCCTGAGAAGGGAGGAGAAGTACGTCATGGTTTGATCCCTGAGGAGTTCTTCCAGTTCCTTTACCCTAAAACAGGAGTCACAGGTTAATATATGCATGTATGTCTTATCAGTGTGCATTTAGTTACGCTTGTTTAATTGTGTTCACAATTGTGGCTAGTAAAAAGGTAAGACACCAAGGAAAACACGGGATTTTCACTGGTCAGTATCCTGGATACGTTCAAAGCACAGCGTTTTACCTTGGGAGGAGAGGAAGAATTTTTATCTTCTATTAAATATTGATTCTGCAAGGTAAATTCTTTAAGGAGCTTGGAATCTTTGAGTTTTATTCTTTGGACATGAGACGGGGAAAACCTGTGTGGTAGTCCTCAGACTGAAGTGCCTTAGAATAGCCTGGTCAACTCAACGGCCTGCACCAGACGCTTTTGCGTATGTAGAAGAAGATTATGAAGAATGAGCCAGCGCAGCACTTCTTGACTTTAAAGTTGGGCACCTGTGCTTTAAAGAAATGTTAAAAGTGTATCGTGAGCTTGATCTTGTAGAAAGGTTGATTTGATGGCTGGCCCTCAAAACCAATAAACATAGATATTTCTGCTGGTTTCTGAATGAGCAGAAGCTGCAGGTCTTCTAGAAGGTGCAACTTGCTTTCCACTTGTGGCGAGCACCTTCCCTGCAACCTCCCTCTTGGTGTTATTGGGTTTGTGTGGGAGCACTGTGTGCAGTTCTGGGTGCCACAATATCAAAAGAACATAAAGCTATTAGAGAGCATCCAAAGGAGACCAACAAAGATGGTGAAAAGTCAAGAAGTGTTTGGACAGCTTTCTGTCAGACATGGTCTGATTTTTAGGTGGTCCTGTGCAGAGCCATGAGTTAGAACTGATGATCCTTGTGGGTCCCTTCCACCTTGGGATATTCTATAATTGTGTGTTTCTGTTCTTGGTCATGGTACAAGAGAACATTCCTGATCTTAAACTATTTACATCTTATGTGTTTGACTTCAATAAGCCGCTTTATATTTTGTACAAATAATGCTGCTTTATTTTTTCTTTAGGGCCTTACATGTTGGGAACTGGACTCCTGCTTTACTTTCTCTCTAAGGAAATCTATGTAGTTAACCATGAGACAGTTGCAGCTGCCTGCATATTGTCAGTCATCATTTATGGCATTAAAAAATATGGGGCTGATGTAGCAGCTTTTGCTGACAAACTTAATGAGGTAAAAAAAAAAGTCATAATTCATAATTCAACTTTGCAGTATCTAAAAACTTCTAATTAACCTGCTTAAATATGTCCTGGCTGTAATAAAATCTGAGCCTAATCTTTTCATAATGTTTAAATAAAGTATGTTTTAAGTCTTACATCTATGTTGTTACACGGGCCTTCAAAAAAAAAAAAGAAAACCACCTTATTCAAGAACAAATATTTAGTGTAATTATTTTTTTCTAAGTACAGTTAATTGTGAACACTAATTCTTCTGTCTTGCCATCCTTTAATCTCAAACCTGACACAGTCCATCTTGATGCAGACATTTCTCAATTTATAACGCAAAACATCAGAAGATAGTTGCAGATCACTTGTTTTCTTTGCATCTTATTTTTATTCTGAACCATATTTTTTGTTTCTTCTTCCAGGAGAAAATTGCCAAGGCTTTAGCTATTAAAAATGATGCAATTAGAGATCTTGAGACTGCCATTGAGCAGGAGAAAAAGGAGCAATGGAGAGTTGAAGGCCGCAGTTACCTCTTTGATGCTAAGCGGGTATGCAGTTTCAGCTCTACTGTTCGCTTTTAACTGCTGCCTCCACTACATAATCTGGGTGCCTCTTGGACTGCTAACAAGTAACAATAAATCACTTACAATCTCTGTGTTGCAGACAGGGGCAGTTCCACCACCTGGTTGGATGACTTTGTGGAACTGTGCTCTGCTGTTCTGTACTTTTGCCGAGTGTTAATCCATTGATTTCGTCTTCTGTGTCTAGAATAACATAGCAATGTTGCTGGAAGCCAATTACCGAGAAAGATTATTAACGGTGTACAATGAAGTAAAGAAAAGGCTGGACTATCAAGTGGCCATGCAGAATCTAAAGCAACAAAAAGAACAAGATCACATGATTCAGTGGGTGGAGAAAAACGTTGTTCAGAGCATCACACCTCAACAGGTACTGTTGTTGTTTTGTTGTTTTTTCATCTGTTTTATGTTTTAGACTATAAACATAGGTGCTGTACAGTGCTTCTGACTTCAGTCAGAAAATGCTAGATCATCTCTGGGTGACTTGCAAGCGTGGCTGCAACGCGTTCCTACTGCTGTCTAAAAGCTAACAAGCCCAGATATTAGATAAAAGATGCTCATGTTTGCTGGTGAACTGAGCTAGACATTTGTGGTATTTGTTCTTGCACCATAGAGCTCAGCTTGTGATTAAAATGTAGCTAACAGGCAGGGGAATTTACTTCTAAAATTCTCTGTGTAAGACCATGGAGGCTTAAGATCTACAGATGGACTCTGGATGTCCTTTCTTTTAAGGAATGTACCTGTTAACAGCAAATCATTCTCTTAGTTCTGCTTGTAGATGCTCTAATGCACGTCATTACCGGAATTTGAATGTGCTTTCATGAGCTGTAGCAATATCCCTTTTAATCTGTAACTTTAATCTGTAAATTTTGCGTGTCTAAAAAGAAAATCTAAAATGCATTAGAATACCTGTTTTGCTTGTTTAATTGTCTTTCATAAAGTCTTTCTCCTGAAAGCTTTTTTCTTTTCTTTTTGCAGCAGAAGGATAGTATTGCAAAGTGCATTTCGGACCTGAAGGCATTATCAAAGAGTGCACAGGTGGCAGTGTAACCCCGTAGCAACTGAATGCACTGACATGTCTTCTGACTTTTTGTTGGAAACTCTATGATTCTAAAATGTCATTAAAACAAACAAACAAACAACTTTCCTGTCTTTGACTGCCAGTAGTAACAGTGATTTCCTTTCTGTTTTTGTAGTAGCTTGATCAGTAATGTAAACAAACCACTGAAATTAGATTATAGTGGCACGTTACTTTCGACCACAATTTGTGAAGCTCTGTATGGTTCCTGTATGGTTCTGTATGGTCCTGACGGAGATGCAGAATTTGTCCGCTGTGGTGCTAATACACTCATCAGTTTTTGGTTTCGAATCCTCTGTTATAATGCCCTACAGTTATTTTCCGTAACTGTTAACAAGTTTTAAAATCAAAATGACTGCTAGTGCTCCCATTCACCTTGTCGGCGATCTGTCCAATGTTTGGAGATGCTTGGAATTGATGTTTTCATTTTGTAAACAAACCCAGAAGAGATGTAACAAAGCATTAAATAATGACACAAGTACCTTCCTGTTTTGTGGAAAAGAGGATGTGGCTGGCAGGAAGCATATCAGAAGCTACTCTAAAACTTAGCTTCCATTCCGTTAACCAGTATAAAGATTAAAACAGTGAAATGGATAAGTTTTCTCTAGATTTTCTCCTGAATTTTCATAGAAAAAAAAGTTGCCCTCTATTATGTGTAACGAAGAAAATACTTTGGTTATTATAATAATATATAGTGTAAGATTTTCAATTTCCAGGAAACTTTTTTTTTTTTGCCCAGGGATGGTGGTGTATGTCTAATCTGTGTCTCAGCAGAGCACGTACATATGTATAATCTCATCCTTTCTACGTTGGAAAGTGATTTATTAAGAAATAAACTTAAGTAAACAGACTAGAATGTGCTGATGCACCTTTTTTAATATAGATTGTTACTACAATAAGGAAACATTTTTAGTGGGGTTAGTAAAATACCAGAAGTTTCTTCAGTTTTTCCCTTTCAATACAACACTTCAGCAAAAAAAAACACAAGATGTTCTTTAGAGGTAACGTACTCCTAAAGGCGAAAGCAAGCTAATTTAAGCTAAACATGACTTTTTCTTCAGTTCAACAGTTCTTGAAAATAAAGGTGTCTTTCATATTGTTTCCTGCTCAGGGGTAAAAAAAAAAAAAAAAAAAGGTGAAGTTGCTCAACTTCCGCACTGGTGCAACCGTATATTTGAATGACACAAGTTTTTGCTAGTTTGACATAGATTCTTTTCACAAAGCAGGCATTTACTGTGGTGCTAACGCTTCAGGATCTTTCTGCCACCAGCTAGGCCGCAGTTCTATGGTGTGAGGTAAGGTGAAGCTGTATCGCTTACCGTCATTATTTCCATTACTGCTAGCACAATGCGCTTTTAGACTTGGCACAGGATACGTGGAGGTTTCACTTCTGGAATGTGGGCATCCAGTGGGCATGTAGTAGAAAAAGATGACGGCAACGGTGAGAACAGGGTGTTTGCTTTCATGTTGCCAGCAATACTTTGATGTTATTCGCAATGTGCAATTTGCAAGCCACATAATGAGAAATAGGGCAGGACTTTCCCAGTAGACAGGTATTTCCCTGTCCTTACGCTTGCAGCCCCCAAATTTTAGAATATTTTAATTCTTATTTTGTTGAAAAAATCTTGAGAAAGGAAAAACTTGAAGGGATATTTTATCAAAGCTTCGGATTGTGGAAATTTTCATAAAGTTCACTCTATTCTAGCTGCTGCAAAAATAATACTGTGGGTGCTTTTTTAGTTAAATATGAAATACACTCCAGCCTTTTTAGAGAAGACGGTATGTTTGTCAAAGTGTAGTGAGCAACTGTGAACTCACGTATGGGACCAAGACATTGGGAAGTAGGGTTCATGCTGAGTAATCTCCAGGTTGCTTGCTGTGGTTTTGTGCTAGTTTGTGCAAGATGCCTGAAACACTGATAAACACTGTTAATAAAGTCCGTGCAATAGATGAGGGTGTCAGATTTGTTTTGTGCACGTGTGTGTATTTGCATATATATAAACAAAGCTTTTCCTCTCCCTTTAGCTTCCCTTGCTGTTCATTAGTGTTTGGAGAGAATGGGAGGTTCTTCCTCAAAAGTAAAACCAGGTATTTTCTTTATTAAAGGAGTTTTCTTAGATCCAGTGTTCTTGACTAAATTGACATTTTATTGACTCGGAAAGGGCTGTTGTGGGGGCAGCCTTGCAGATGCGTGCATTTGGGAAAGAACTGCATTACTCCCAAAGGCTGCCATGGAACAGTAATAATGTGAATCTTTTTTTTTTCTACGTAGTATTTTCAATTTCAGCCCTCTGATAAGTAAATGTTATACTTACAATATTTATTTGCATTATATGTCAGTAATTCCTGAATAGGCACACACCTCTACATAGTGCTTGTTGCTTGTAATTGTACTGGAAATATTAACACATTTTAAAAACTTTTCTTTCTTACACAATTCTAGTTACACCAGCAACCATTTCCACTACTGTCACTGTACGTACCACTGTATATACCTCTACTGCTGCCTTACGAGATTCAGAAGGCCAATCCTTCATTGATAAGTAAATACTTCACCTTTATTTCCTGACTTTAAACTCCAAGTTCCCTGAAACTGCAAACTCCTCCTGCAAGGGGGGAGTTGTATGTAATGCAATTTATGTCTCAAGGTTTTACAAGTTTGCTTAGAATCTTCTAGTCTGGGCTCTAGATATTTAATTCATAGTGGTACTTAGTGCAGATATGCACCTTTTAATCTCACGGGATTTGGCATAAATGAGATATCTCTTAAGCTTTGTAGAATTTGAGAACTGATTCTTTAACACTTCCTTAAAAACTGGTGATTCTGACACTGTTTTCTGTGCATCGGCAGCCACGACATACTCTACTTAGCCTTAGCCTTTGTCTCTGGGATCCTGTCAACTGTTATGGTTTTCGCAGTCATCTACCTCCTGAGAAAAAGTAAGTGGCACTGTAGAGGGAGTAACAGCATCCTGATGATTCAGCCCTGGCAGCAGGGAAGTGGTTAACGTGTCATGCTGTACATCTGAATATGGGTGGTGCTAGGTTTCCATGCTCTTCAGGCTGCGTCTTCAAGCAGGAGAGTTTTAAAGTAACTTCTCTAGCACCGTCCCTTTAGAAGTAGGCTTGGATTGTGTCCCCTTGTATAGTTCATTACAGTTTTGATGAACAGGTCACTCCTGGCAGTAACTTCATTAATCAGCCCAGGAGCTCTTTCCACAGAAGAA
This sequence comes from Anser brachyrhynchus, assembly GCF_964034855.1. Taxonomy (NCBI): domain Eukaryota; kingdom Metazoa; phylum Chordata; class Aves; order Anseriformes; family Anatidae; genus Anser; species Anser brachyrhynchus. Next base: position 1,343,660 of record NC_137720.1, on the reverse strand, counting down.
TTAACCTGAGCGCAGACAAGGGCTGCTTTTCTGTTCTTTTTGTGTTTGTTATTTTTTGTTGGTTGGTTTCTAGCACTGGCTGCAGCGTCAGTTGCTTTCATGCCCACCTAGCCACTTGTAGCAGTTGGGCTGGGGCTTGGGCTACCCTCTAGCTCGTGCTGCCAAACTGCTCACGTTGCAGTGAAGATCTGCAACAGAGTCCAGGACTTGTTGCCTAGCTGTGAAAAGGAACTGTGCAGCTAACAGGCAGAACACCACAGGTGATTCCTCTTTCTGTGCTGCAAATGACAACCAGACAAACCTCAGTGCCCCTGCACCAGAGGAGGAAGGGAGGAATGAACTGTCCTGCACCCAGGACAGACTAACGCACTGGGTGCTAATTGTTCCTCAGTCCTGTAGTTAAAGCATCCTAAATTCCAAGAAAGAGCAGGGATTTTGTTGTTTTGCCTTTAAAATGATGATTGTCACAGGGAGCGTGGACTAAATTTTGCTATCTTTTAAACAAGTAACTAGAGAAAGGTGATGAGAATAAGTTGCCCTTCCACCCAGCTGATCCCAATCCACAGCATTCCTTCTTCCCCTGCCCTCCCCTCTCCTTCCCACCTCCATACCTTACCAGCCATGTCTGAGCTGTGCACCCTGGTGCCACTCTGATGCCTGGCTTGTGTGCCTCGTGCTGCTCTCTCCAAGCATGGGACAGGCAGCAGAGACTTTTATTCTCCTTTCTAGAGTGTAAGAGATCCCAGGAAAATTTACAAGAGCAAGTTCCCTCCCAGGCACCACGTGAGGAATCTGCTGAAAACGTCCAGGTAAAAGTCAAAACTATTATTGCTATTATTTTATGCAGACTTCAAGTTCTTGATAGAGTTGTAACTACTAATTTTGGGAGAGAGATGAGGTTTGCTCTTGCAGACTCAAGTATTAGCGGACTAAGACTAAGGAAAAGGGATTCAGCTTGTGCATCCAAGGCTGTTTGTAGTAGTCCTGGGAGCCACTTCGGTACCTAGGCAGGAGGAGGAAAGATAACCCTTCTCTGTTATCATGGGGCTTGAGTGCCGTACTCCACACGTATTCCAAGGACTCTGGGGTTCAACCAAACCACTAATTAGGGAGGTTAGGAGAAAATCTTCTTAAGGGGCAAGCATTTCTGCAGTTCTCCTTCATGATGTCAGTTCTCTGCAAGCCCCTAATGCTGAGACTCGATCCAGGATCCCGAGGTGGGCTAACCACCCTGATCCAGCACCGCACTCAGTGGCTTTCCCATGTGCAGGGGCAGGCTGTGACCGATCACGGTCCGTAGCATTGAGGACAAATTAAAAACAGGAAATCTGTGCTGAAATGTAACATTTGCACTTTCTCCAATATTTGTAACTTCTTTCACATCCCCAGGATGAGGTTTCCTACACCACTGTGGTCATCAAGCCCAGGCCAAAAGTGAGGCCAGTGTGATGATGAAATTTCTGGTGAAACGAAGACCTCTGCGCTTTCTGCACATCAAACGCTGCCACAAGCATTGCATCAAGGCCTGCAGTGCTCTACGCAATGACAATACTGACATCTGTGACGTCTGCTGATTTTATAGCTGTAAGGGGAAAATAATGTCTCCTGTTCCTGTCTCCTTGCCAACAGCTGTAGGCAAATTGCTTTTGCATTGTGCTTCCTCACCTGTAGACATCTCAGTGACTACTTGTAGAGTCGTAAAGTTTCTTTAGGGTTGTAAAGAAACTTGTAAAGTTTCCATGTGTTTTGTCTGCTGCTTTGGATGGCCGAGGAGAACTAAAAAAATGGGAATGTTTCTCTGCCTCTGTTCACGTCTGAGCCCTTATTTCCTTGCTCAGTCACCGACTAGAGCATTTTTCTTGCCTTTTGGACTGCCAGCTGCTCCGGTTAGTTAATAACCGGACTAAGGTATGATAATGCCCCACCTGCATGCAAACGCCTGCTTCCCCGCTGGTTCGCCTATGACGTGCACGTTCACCGTGACAGTCTGCAGTGAAGGAAACAGATGGAATAACAACTCGGCCGATGCTGCCCGGAGCATCCCCGCGGGGAGCGGCCCCCCGGGGTCGCGCAGCCTCCCCCGCGCGGCGAGGCCGTGCCGCTGGGGGGCAGCAGGAGGCCGCGAAGGGGCTCGGGGCTCTCCGAGCCGCGGGGCGTTTGCTCCGCCCCTGCCACCCCCCCTCGGGTTTTGGGGACCACCGAAAATGAGGTGCGCGAACGCGGTTACCTTCCGGAGGCCGGCCTGAGAGGCGGCGCGGGTAAAGCTGCTGCCGTTCTACGGGGCCGGGAGCAGCACCCGGGCTTCGCAGCCCTCCGTCGGGGCTGAGCGCCACCGCCGGTGCCTCCAGGGTAGCTGCCGGGGGTGAGGACCAGGGACCCGCACCCCCAGGGGCTCCTCCCGCCCGCGGCACCGCCGGGGCAGCGCACGGTGCAGCCCTGCAGGCGGCCGGAGCCAGCGGCAGGAGCCCACGGAGCCCGCCCCGCGGCAGGACGGGGCTGCGTGCAGGGGGGGCTGCCCCCGGCTCGGGCTGCGGTGGGCACCGAGCCCCGTGGGGATGCGCGGAGCCGCCGCTGGGCTCCCCCCGGGAGCTGCTCGCCTCCCTCCCGCGGGCCTCCCCCGCTCCCCCCACTGTGCTTTCTCCCCGTCCGCCTGCCTCGGCCGCGTGGAGGCCGTGGGGCAGCCTGCCGGGGGTGCGCTGCCGGGACGCTGTTCCCCGGTTTTTGCGCTTTTCAAGAAACGCATGGGCAAAGTTGGCCTTGCATTATTCATAACTTTCTGCTGCTTGTTTGGGGCCCCCTTTTTCTGCTGAAAGCAATCAGTTCCATCTACTGATAAACAGAGGTTATGCAGCAAAATTCTGATGTACTTATGTACTTCCTTCACTAGCTTGTTTATTAATAGAGTGAAACTGTGTAACAGGGCAGTTTTGGTCTGTGACAAGGATTACATCAGATATAAACCGAGATGTCTGATCTTAGCTAAAGGAACAGACACCAACATTTTTCCTTTCAGCTTACTGAACCAAATAACACAGAATGGTGCATTGCTTTTTTTTTTTTTCTTTAAAGACCGCTTTTGTTATTTAAAGATGGATAAAAAATAGCCTTGTCTTCAAAGATCTATTTTCAGCCTGACCCATGTTCCCTAAAAACAGACTGTGCAAACTGTGGTGTAATATTTACTGCAGTTTCTGAGCTGTCCTAGGCAGGACACGTACCAAAGCAGTGCAAGGATTTCGTGCAGGCTGTTTTTTAGATTGTCATGGAGAAGAACAGGTTGAGTTCACATTAAATCCATATAATATTTATTGTCCTTCATGAAAATGTGGCACAATGACTGCAGCACAAGTTGACCAGACTTGAATTTATCGTCTAGCTGTACAGAAGACAAAGGGTGTAAGAGCAGTCAGTGACAACATGCCTGCATTGCGAGCTGCTGTATTACCAATAACAAAAAAACGCATTTATCCTATTGTCAGTAGACCCAGCCAATCCTTGTGGGGAAAAAATGGACAAAATTTGTCTCAGGTCTTTTCTGTATTTTGAAATGATATAATAAATACGTATATAGACATATATATTTGCATACACCTTCAGATACAGTTCAGAGTAAGTCTTCAGATCTGTAACAAGCTGCAAAAAGCAACTGGTTTACAAAGGAGATTTGCAGCAAATTGCATTTTTGTCAGGTGTTGAGAAAACAGTTTCTGGTTGTAGGGAGAACAGATCATGGGAATATGCTGTACAGGAAAATCGCCAAAATGGATGCTTTTCAGTAACAAATGAGGAAAATGCAGACTTGATTGTATAGGCATAGTTGATTCTATCCTTGGTAAGGGAGCTGGGGTAGGAGGGAATAACCTAAAGATATCATTAGTTTATTTTCTTTTGTCAGTCACTTCCTCCTGGCATGCTCCCCTATCCCCAGCACGTCCCATCACTCAGTACCTTAAGTGTGCTCTTGTGTAGTTTGGCTCCTGCCTGGTGCTTTATGTCTGAGGTCCATTTTTCAGGCTTCTGGGATGAGCACTATCTTAATTTCCAAATAATGAAAGACTCCCACGACAGGATCTTCCCCAAAGAAGAAGAGTCACCAAAGGCAGTTCAGCTTCTGTCCTTTCAGCTGAGATGGTCAGCAGTGGGACCCATGGTGAGGATGATTTCATGATGCAGTCTTTCATCCACAGGTGGAGGTGTTGTACGAAATGCTATAGCCTTATTGAACACATGCTCCTGGAACAAAACGTTGGGGGCAAGTGTGGTTGTGTGAAAGTAAAGGGCCTGTAACTGGACAAAAAGAGAAACCAAAATGATAACAAAAAGACCTCTTGGTCTTGAGTTAAAACTAGAAATTAACAAGCACTGTGTTTACCAGCTGGCCATAGATTTGACCTAGGGAACTAGGAGGAAAAAATCTGCCTTGTTAACAGTGCTTTGGGCCACTGGTCTGCCAAATAATGCTCAAACCAATAAGTAAAAACTAGAAGGTGCTCTTAAATGAAGATGCTTATCTGGAAGATCTGGGCTTGGTGTACAGCTACAATCAAGCAGAATTTGCTGGGGTATAATAACGCAGAAGATTGTGAATGATCCTTTTAGGCTTAACGTCAAATGTACATCAGATAGAGTACAAGGGGTTTGCCCTTATCATAAAACGGTTTGTGTAAGACAGTAGGTAAAATTCCCATGGTTTTTTTAAAGCATTTTATCAATGGTCTGGTATACAATGACGGGCCAACATTCATTCTATATTTATGACTATCGATGTGTTGTTTTTTCTGTAAGAACTGGGTCTGGTGTTGTTGGGTTTTTTTTGCATAGGATATAGGTCCTTAAAATTAAAAGGTAAGTGGTTTTGAACTTATTTATCCTGCAAGCATAGACAATGGGGTTCATGGCAGAATTGGCATGGGACAGCAAGATTCCCAAGTAAATCCAGTGCTTGGGGATCTTACATTCAGGGTAAAAATAGAAGATGCAGTTTATAATGCACAGAGGCAACCAGGATACTGCAAACAGGAAGAGAACAAGTGCTAGAGATTTGGCTGTCTTGAACTCCTGTCCATAAAATGTTCCTGCCCCTCTCACGTTGTTTGCACCTTGGCTTAGCTTCATCCTGATGATGTAAAAGATTTCAACATACAGAGCACACATGATGGTCAGAGGGACAAGGGTCCATGTCACAAACCCAAAATATACCATGTAATCCATCCTCATCACAGAGACAAATTCACATGTTAGAGAGTCAGTGTTCCTTTGTTTTAGCTTGTTCCATCCAAACATGGGGATTAATCCGGCCAGCAGGGACAGAGACCAGCACAAACCCAGTGCCCACCAAATTCTTCTTTCTGTAGTGATTATTTTATATCTGTTGAGGAAGAAAACCCAGCTCATGTTAAACAGAAGTGCTTAAAATAGTTGAGGATGATTTCAAGAACTCGTGTTCAAACACTACAAGTTCATTATGACAAACTGCAGTACTGAGTTCCTTTTCTTTGGAGGGAAAAGCTTATCTTGAGATAAGCCATTGCTCTTCATTTGTAACAGTTACTTTGCAGCACTTGAACAAGATGTACTATGCTTAACTTCCCCTCTTTATAATTCTATCAGGTTTCAGCTATCTTATTTCTTGTTTTATTAAGATGTCAGGGTTCTTCTTGCCTGGTTATTTCCATACATATTTATTTATTTTATATATATATATATAAAATATATTTCCACTACTAGCAGTCCTATCTTTTCTCAAATTTCTTGGATGCCCCTTACTCTCTGTATTTGGTTTATACTATTTGTAAGACCAAACTACTTTTTTGCTCTTCAATTTGTAGGTCCTTTCCCCACAAAAGATATGGCCTTTTTTCATGCCTGAAATTATGATATGCATCTCTAGCTTACATACTTTTTCCCTTGAAATATAGAAAGACTTCGTAAATCAGTCCTTCATAAGTCTTTGTTACTTCTTTTGTATATTCAGCCAACAGTATAAGAAACTGTATTTAGGAGACTATCCTCAGAAACCCAAAGAAATTCATAGTGCCTTCAGCATCCTGCACAATTACAAAACACCCAAAGAACTGAACTGTTTGACCTTAGACTCAGCCTGTGGCTGAATTCTGACCAGCGACAGCACCAAGCTACTGGTGTTGCACGAACCCCCTCGGGGTCTGCCTGTGCTGCGTTGACTGCAGAGCGTGGGTCCTGCCCCAGACAGCTCGCCTCAGGCAGGCCGGTAGGGACAGCTATTTTCTCTATCCACAAGCATGCATCTACAATAAAAACAGGTTCAGAAAGGACCGAATTAAGGAGGAGGGAGGAGGTAGCGCCCCAGGGGCAGGGGCTGGGTGCAGGACGGTGCAGGAGCGGGCGAGCGGAGGTGCCCGGGACGGGGCAGCACTCACCTGATGGGCAGCTTCACTCGCAGGTACCTGTCGACTGCAATGGCCAGGAGGGAGAGGATGGATGCATTAGTGAAAATCACGATCAGGCAGCACATGAACAGGCAGGAATAGAAGTCAATGCTGACCCTCAGGCTCACCACGATGGCCAGGGGAATGACGAGGACCCCCACGGCGATATCAGCCAGCGCCAGGGAAACGATGAAGTACATGGTCGTGTTCTGAAAGGCCGAGTTCAGTTTCACCACCCAGATGACCAGGATGTTACCCAAAGCGGCGAACAAAGCCACCAAGCACTCGGCCCCGATGTAAATGGCATCCATGCTGCTCAGCACCTGGCTGATGTTGGACGGCACGTCGCCGGGGCCGCTCCTGTCCTGGCTCGAGCTGCAGAGGGCGGACATGGGCACCAGAGGCGTCCTGCGGGATCTGCCCGCGGTGCCTACTGCTCGCTTCTTCCAGTGACGTTCCAGCGGGCAAACCCCCAGAATTTCACATCCTCAGCACCCGGGCAGCAAGTCAGCTCTTTCCATTCCACAGGCCTGCAGATATCTCAGCATCCAGGAAAGATTTTCCCCTTAGGACACGTCTCCTGATGCTCACAGTACCCCTTCGGCGGCCTGGTAGCAGTAAAGTACTTTGGAAAGCTACTTTGAAAAGGAAAAAAATGAAAAGTTCTCTCAAGACTGCTTACCAGCAACCTACAAACAAATAGTTAAGCTGCTTCCTCTTCCTAGCCACGGTTTTAGAAGTGGAAGAACTGTAACCAGAATTGACCGTGCAAAGCTGCCACTTATCAGCCTAGATAATCGCTCTGTAGTCACTGTAGGAAATGAGGCTGTTCAGGGGATGCTAGAAGGGCATTAAGCTAAATTCCAGTACTTCACTTAATTCACGGTATATTAGATCAGTTAAGGCCCTGAGATGGCTGAGTTCCCTTACTCAGACCTTTCCCAGTGTGACAAGAACATTGCCGAATGCCGGTGACGTTGTTTTTTCAGTGGAAGTGCCAGCACGCTGGCCACCCTAGCCACGTTCAGGGGGGCATTCTTTCCCATGCTCTGCCCCATCTTTAGAGCAATGGGTATGGAGAGGCCTCCTCGCAATAAAAGAGTAAAAGAAAGGCCAAGGTTAGTTTATGGAGCACAGAGAAACAAAGACAAGGTGTGGGATGCGATGGGATGCGGGGGAGTGTTTGAAAGCAGCAATCGCAGACGTGGTGGGAGCTGCGGACCCCTCGAGGTGTCTGCAGTGAACGAGCTGCTCCTGCTCCTGCTCTGGACAGAGGCAAGGAGGTGCAAACATGAGCTGGGGGCAGCCCAAGCCCCGGGGTAAGCCGTCTCGGGCAAGTGGCAGGGAGTGCTCTCCAGGAACAAGCCAGCAGCAGGCGAGTGATGAGGTGGTGTGGCGCCGTGTTAGTGCAGCAGGGTCCTGTGTAAAGGTGGAAAATATGGAAAATACGCTGTTTCCCTGTCACAGTGTCCTCCTATCTCTGCCACCCAGCTTTCTGGCAGAACTGAGGCTGGGGAAGTGAAATTAACCCTGGGAGAAGACAGAGCCAGAAATAAATGAGACTTCATACTCTGCCCTGAAAAGGGTTGGCCGAATTCTGCTTCCCTGAAACCCACGTAAGGACTTCGTGCTCCCTGACTGGGAGCCATTTTGGTGCAATTGCTGCTGGGGAAATGGTGGAGAAGAACCTGTCTGTGGGCAGCCCCAGTCTGCAAGCAAACTTGGAGGTGCTGGTTTTCTAAAAAAGCTGACATGGGGTAGCCCTGGGTGCAGGAGACGAATCCCAGCAGAGGCGTGTGTGAGGTTGCGGCTGGGATGCGTGCTAGGTTTTGCAAGCTGAGTTAGCTGCTTCTCTGAGAAGTCCCTGACCAGGGGCAGGCAGCTGATGCTGCAGTTTTGGGCAGGTGTGGGGAAAGTCTGTGTCCTCCTGGCTTCTGGGGGTGCTTGGGCAAAGTTCCCCACTTCCTGCACTTGTGCATCTCCCCTTCTAACTTCAGCTGCTAATTTCCTTTCATTGTCACCTACTGCTTGTGGCATTCGTTGTGGCCAGGTGCCTGTATCAAAGCTGATATTAGAGCTATAGTGACCTTGACAGGGGCCACTCACCTCTGGTGCCTGCTATGAAGAGCTGAGAAAAAAAACAGCTCTGCATGGGACCTCGGGGGAGCAGCTTGTGTGACCAAGTCAAAGGAAGATGTTTCTTTCTCCATTTGCCTTTACTCACCCCAAATCCAGACTTCCTATTTGCCCTCCCCACCCCTTTTTTGTGGCAGAGGAATGGACTAGACCACCCAATGTCCCTTGGCCCTATTTTCTCTGATACTACACCTCTGCAGCAGGCAATATAGAATGAGCAAGCTTTAGAGAAACGTAGAGGCAGGAGCACACTAACTGCAGTGCGGTGTAGCTGTGCTTTGGTTAATTCACCCTGCTAGGCATTGAGCCACGTGGGGAAGGGAGGTTCTGTTAGTGGTTAAAGCAGACTAGCAGAATTACATGCAGCAGTAGCACCTGTGGTTTGCTCATATTGCGATGATGCCACTGTTTTACCTTGACCCTTTCAGAGGAACACACATAAATGTGCTAAAGCCTCAAGAAGACGGAAGGAAAGCTGTTAGAAATTGTGATGAAAGATGTGATATATGCTTCTTTATGAACAGTTTGCTCTGCTCATCTTGAAACGGTGAGTTTTGTATGCACATTAGAAAGTGCAAAATTCTGACTGAGACACTTAATTCAAGGCAGATCAGAGAGGAGCTGGGTTTTGACCTAGCTGTGGGGAGTGGGCCAAAAAAAAAAAAAAAGGACAGTTCGCCGCATCATTTTCTTCATTGTGGACACAGTCTCGGATGTCCACAATGTCATTAGACAGCCTGGATGTGGTCTATATCATGGTGGAGGCTGTTATTGGGATATGTGCGGTGGTGGGCAATGCCTTGGTGTTCTGGGCGGTGAAGCTGAACCCGGCTCTTCAGAAGACCACCTTCTTTTACATTATTTCCCTGGCACTCACTGACATTGCCGTGGGGATCCTCGTCATTCCGCTGGCCATCACGGTGAGCCTAGGAGTCGTCATCCACTTCTACTCCTGCTTGTTCATGTGCTGCCTGTTGATGATCTTCCCCCATGCCTCGATCCTGTCTCTCCTGGCCATCACCATCGACAGGTACCTGCGAGTGAAGCTGCCTACCAGGTGAGCCTAACCAAAGGTCCCATCTCAGCATCTTTTCCCTATTTCTGTCCTCCTGCGTGTTTTCCTTCTCCCTTGCTTGCAGCATTGCAGGGCTTTCCTGAGCACCTTCATTTCTCCAGAGGTACTCTTGCAAGTGCAGATGTTCCCAGATTGCAGGCAATGGAACACCGGTGGTCTGGGCACTCCTTCAAATTTGGCAATGCCTGAAAATCTTCACCTATGGAGAGTTAGGAAAGGGTTTCTGACAAATGCGTATGTGCCTGAGGTCTGGCTGAGGTGGTGGTTTTTAGGCTTTGCCCTGGGAGGCAGCCACGCAGCTCTGCTGAGACAAGTGAAAATGAAGCAGCGTTGGTGAGGAAGGGGTTTGGGTTTCTCATTTACAAAGGATCGCTGGCCATGTGGGCGTTCCTCTGTCATTTCAAAATGCATTTTAAATATCAGAAGCTGCTAAGGACCAGCTGCACAGCACTGTGCTTAACCCTAATTAGGCCAACCAGAAATAAGTGATTAAAAGCACAAGCTCAGAATATTGTAGTTCTTTTTTTCTGAAGAATCCCACGTAACTCCTACTTCCTACTCACCCAGGTACAAGGCAACCATCACAAAGAAAAGAGTTTGTGTGATTCTGGGACTCTGCTGGCTCGTGTCTGTGCTGGTGGGGCTGGTCCCCATGCTGGGGTGGAACCAGCGCGCGGGTGACTCTGGCTACATCGAGTGTCACTATTTGGCTGTGATGAGAATGGATTACGTGGTGTACTTCAGCTTCTTCACCTGGATCCTCCTCCCCTCGCTTATCATGTGTACCCTCTATGCCAAGATTTTCTACATCATGTGGACAAAATTAAGCCGAAACTCAGCAAGTCTTCCAGATGGAGGAACAGTTTATGTGAAGGCGTACAAAACAGCCAAATACATGGCCCTCCTTCTCTTCCTCTTTGCAGTGTCTTGGCTGCCTCTGGGCATCCTGAACTGCATTTCATACTTCTGCCTCTCCTGCACCATCCCACGGACCCTGATGTACCTGAGCATCCTGCTGTCGCACGCCAACTCAGCCATGAACCCCGTTGTCTATGCCTTCAAGATACAGAAGTTCAAAGAAACATGCACTTTCATTCTGAGGACTTACGTCCTGTTCCAGAAGTCAGAGTTGGTCGTTTCTAACGCAGAGCACACGACAGAGCAGCTGAGAATGAGCGTGATCTGAGCAAGTGCTGCACCGGGGCCGTGTCCAGGCTGCGTACAACCGAAACAGCCAGGGAGCAGCAAGCAGGGGGGACGTGGCACAGGCACCTGGGCGTATTTCTCAGCTTGTGCCTTCTGGAGCTGTAACTGTGCTTGTATTTTGCTGTTAAGCTAACTGAGCTGTGAGCAGTGAGGTGATTAGTTCAGAATCCTAGTTAATTAAAAAAAAAGCAAAGCAAAACAAAACAAAAACAAAACAAAACACCTCTGCATTTCTGAGGCAAAAGGGTTTAGAAGTCTGGAAAAGAGTGGTAGCTAGACAGATGTGGATGAGGAGCTGGTTCTGTTCATGTTCATAGATGCTTTGCTCTGTTAATAAAAAGCACGGTGCAGAGCGAGTGGTTTCTGGGGAATCCTGCGAGCCCTGCCAGGCGGTGCCCAAGGCTCCCGGGCCGGAGCGCGATGCTCCTGCCTTCCCGGGGCTCCCAGCGCTCCGTGGCAGCAGTGCTGGTGCTGGGGGGGCTGGCTGCTTGCTGGGCCTGTGGTCCCTCCATCCCCGCGGTGAGACGTGTCCTGGGGCAGGAGGCACGTGCCTGGCGTCTTTTCACAGACTGGCATGGACCGGAGCTCAGAGGGGTCTCCCAGCGGGTGCTGTGAGAGGCTGCAGGCTCTTCCTCACTGTCCCCGGGCACCCATTTCCCAAGCCCCAGCCTCTTCTGCAGCCGGGAGGTGAGCTGGGGCGGGAGGCACTTCTGCGGACATTCAGGCTGACCCTGAGATACAGCACAAGGCTCTGACAGCCCCCAAACAGACATAAGCAGCTACAGCCGGGGAGAGCAGGAACTGCTGATCCTGAACTGCCACAAATACCCAAATCCACCCTTTTGTCTGCTGTAACCCTGTGTCAAGCTCCTGCAGCGCACCGCGGTTGAATCCAGCAGGTTGACAGGAGAGCTGACATTAACCTTTTGCACTAATTTTGCCCCTGCTAACCGTTCTTTCTTTAAAAGTATTTGCTTCGTCTTTTCAGATCTATTTATGGGAAGTGTTTCTTAAATTGGTGAAGCTACAAAGAAATGCTCTGGCATGATGCCACAGAACAAATGTCCCTATAAATGCTGGGGTAGTGTAGGATGTAACAAGAGGCCAGATCCTGGCTGCCAGATTTCTGGTTGCACAGAAAACAGAACAACAAAATGAGGACCCAGCTGCAGGTGGGGGCTCAGCGGGGGTTGCACAGCCTGAAAATACCACGACCCAGCTCAACGGGGCAGCAGCCCCCACTTGTGGAAAGCTGAGCAGGAAGGTAAATGAGCAGCCTTCGTATGAAGTTTTGCTTACAGCAGCCCATAAATGTTAATAGCATTAGATCTTCCTACACTTTTTTCTTAGAAGGCATTTGCTTTCCAAAGGGAACACCGTCCCTGCCTAAAACCATGTAACCCTGTTCGTCCCACCAGCACGCAGGCTGTTGCCCACCTTTCTGTCTGTCCTTTCAGCAGCTGAGGACTGGAGATGCGTTGCAGAAAACGCCCGTAAGCCGGTGCCCATGCTGCCTGCGTGGCTGCATCTGGCTGCATGCCCAGCCCGTGTGACACACACAGCCCGCGTTTCCCAGGCCGTAGGTGGGGTGAGAAATGCTTCATCATTTCAGGACCCTCAGGCCAGGCTGCACAAGAGGCTTCTGCAGGCGTTACTGTGAGAGGACTGAGCTGTCAGGTTCCCTACAGGTACGTAATTAACCTGGGCTTTCCTTGCCCTCAGAACTTTCTCCTTTTCCCTGCAACTTGTTTGTTCATACCAGGGGCCGTGAGGAGACAGGGCAGCATGCTGGGCACAGCAGCAAACTGAGACTTTGCAGAGCTGTGAAGCTATTTGAGGTGCACACCAGGGAGCTGTGGGATGCTTTGTGCAGTAGGGAGATCAGCAACACCGCTGCCTGTTCAGTGATCACGCTGAATAACTGTGTCGAATTCCGAGCCCAAAAGCAAAAGGCCAGGAGTGTTCTGTGCCGTGCAGTCCCACGGCAGGAGGCAGAGCACAGACCTGCTCCTTCCCCCACAGCGCATCCCCCAGGGAGGCACAGCCAGGGGACCTTCCGTCAGCAAAGCGAGGCGAGAGCACACGTGGTGAGCACCAGCCCCTGCGCTTCTAAGGGGACATAAATCCAAAGGGAAAAATCCCTTTGGGATTTCCCATCCCCACTGATTCGGCCAAGGGCGATGCCGTCAAATGCAGCTGAACTGCACCTGCCCTGGCCGGGGCCGGACCGGGGCGTTTCCGCCCCGCACACCCCCCGTTCCCACCGCGTCTCTGCCAGGGAGGCACAAGGCGTGCTTATTTTCTTCAGATGCTTCCTCCACCAGGCAGCATCTGTTTCCTGTCCTAAACACAAAGCAACCAGGTTGCCAGGCTGTTGCAACTCCTCTGTCACTAAGGGAGGACGAGCCCGTGCTGTGGCCCCGCGCGAGCACCGAGCGCCCTGCCCAGCCCCGGGTGCTGCGGCCCCGCTGCCTCCCACCGCGGGCGCTCGGCTCCTCTCCCACTGCCCCCCTCCAGCCCCCACACCAGGAAACACAGGGCTGGAGGTTTGTACGGCTTGCAAAGCGATTAAACACTCCCCAAACAGAGGAGCCAAATGGGGCCGGATCCGGCGTGGGGTCGGGGACTGTTGTGGCGTGGAAGCCACCTCTTCATCCCTGTCTCGCCATTCCCTTGCACGCATCCAACCCCGGCCACCGACCCGCGGGCTCCCTCATTCACTTCTGCACCGAATTGTGCTCCTGTGAGCACGAGCTGTGCTGCTGCCGAGGGGCTGGGCCGTGCGAAGGACGGCAGCTCACTGCTGCTGGCTTAGAGAAGCACATGGCTGAGCTCCGGCAGCAAAGCTCTGTGCAGCAGGGCTGACAGTCCTCTGCTGATGTCTAGACTGTGTGTACATATAAATATATACTGCCGTAGTGTATAATCCTTCTGCTGATGTGCTTGGAGTATTTGGACCCGTTTGCTGCCAAACACAGCATATTGTGTTTCATAAAAATAGTTGTGATTTGAAGCAGGCCTTTTTGCATGCGATGATGAAGCTGGCGGCAGGAGGAGCTGTGCGTAAGAAATGTTGGGCTTGGCTGCGCAGAGGTGCAGGATTCATTCATTCCCCCCCTCCTTGTTTCCCCAGCACCTTGTAGGCTCAATCCAGCTGGCCTCGTGGTGCAGGGCACGGGTGCAGGACGCAGGGCGCAGGCTGAGCTCCATGGAGCTGGGGCCATCCCCAGGGCAAGAAACTCAGCCGGGGATTTGCTGCCGTTCAAAATCACCCGCCTGTAAGCGGGCTGCAGCTGGAATAAGTTTGTGAGCCAGCAATTTAAGGCTTTGTTCGAGATTAGGATTCAAAGGTGTATTTTTAGATCCTGCTATTTAGCTGGCTCCCTGGTGCCTGCAGAGCTCTAAGCGGTGCACAGCGCACACGCTGGTGCCAGGGTGGGCACAGGGGCACGATCCAGTGCGGCACAGTTCAGGGGTGCCGTAGTTCGGTGGGGTTAAACAGCGCTTCGGATCCCGGTCCCTGAGTGCTCGATGGATTTGCCATTTAAAGGCTGCAGTCAGCTTGCTGTTTCTTGGATGGCTCCAGCGAAAGGCTTCCAGCTATTCCCCAAGGATCCTCCTACATCCTGGTGAGATAAGGATCAGGAAGGGAATGGTCTATCTGCAATCTCAGCAGGGCTCTGAGCACAGATTCTCTTTTCACATTGCGGGTGGAGGAGAGAAGAGATTTTATAGAAAAAAAATATATTTCTAAGTGATACACGTGAAAAAAAAAATCCCATAACAATGATCTTATCGTGTGACTCAACAATAGCAACAGTCCGTCTTTGTTCTGGCAGGGATGTAAAACACTTGCAGGGACAGAAAGCGGCCTCCTGGCAGGCAGCGCTGCCCAGGGACCCCGTGCTGGGCTCGCTCCAGCCGTGCCCAGCGCCTGCGCTCGCGTGCGGAGCCTGCGCCCTGTGCGTGCCTGGGCCTCGGGACGTGAGGGACCACCCAGCGCTACCTGCCCACCTCTCCTGCCCACCTGCCTTGCAGGAGGGGCTCAGCCGTCCCTCTCCGTCCCTCTGCCAGGGGACACGTGCCCCCTGGTCCCCAAAGCCACGTCCAGCACCGGACACCCAGCGAGTTGTACCTGCTCCTCGTCAGCCGGGGCTGCCAGCTGCAGACCTCAGCTCTGAAGATGGGAAGGGTACAGAGTTTCCTCGCATTTCCAGCACCCCGGCTGTCAGCGTGGTGTCCCCATCACGTGTGACACATGGGCTGAGCATGCAGGAGGGACCCCTGATGCCAGCCCGGCCCCGAGCCCTGTGCCAGGGCCCAGCAGGGGTTTGGCTACGGCACGGCGCGCTCTCGCCCACGGCCACGCTCTGCACGCACGCGATGGGGACGTGGCCGCGTCCCTGCACACAGCACCCACCCCTGGGCCAGAAGGGGTGGGGGGATTTTTTGCTGGGGCTCTGAAATGTAACGTTTACCTGGAAAAGAAAAAAAAAAAAAAAAAAAAGGAAAAAAAGAAAAAAGAAAAGATGATAAATTGAGACCCAGCGACTGGAGACGGATGCCCCTCCTGGCTGTTCCTTGCCTTTAAAGGAAGTGAAAGCAAAGCAGAGAGAGGATGTGAATGTGAAGCAGGGTCACATCTGGTTTAACAGAGAGTGATTGTGGCTGGGTGAATAATGAGCTGAAATGAGATTCCAGAGCCTGGCATTAGTGCCTGAGGACAAGTCATGTCACTGCTCCGTGCCTCAGTTTCCCTGTCCTTGTGAAGAGGATGGGGAACCTGACCTTCCCGGCGCTCTGTGAGCTGC
The DNA here is from genome assembly GCF_964034855.1 of Anser brachyrhynchus. Taxonomy (NCBI): domain Eukaryota; kingdom Metazoa; phylum Chordata; class Aves; order Anseriformes; family Anatidae; genus Anser; species Anser brachyrhynchus. The sequence continues at coordinate 1,328,025 of NC_137720.1, read as the reverse complement.
AAAGAGCTGGACAGGAGCAGCGACGTCTTGCTCCCCAGACACTGCTGAAAATTCCCACTGGGGCGTCGTTCCACCTGCCCCGTGGGTACAGAGCAGTTATGTTGGAGAAACACAGTCAATATTTCTCACAGATGGGAAAAGCTGAGGGAAATGCTTCCCCCAGTCTGCACACAGCTTTACTGAAAGACAAAATTCATTACTCCTAGAATCCAGATTTTGTTCCAAAAATGGTTTCAACCACTATCAAAAGCAAATTGTCAGTAGAGAATCAGATCTGGAAAACTCCTCACTGCTGATTGCTTTTTATGGAAAATACATGGGTTTTTTTTTTCTCTCTCTCTCTTTTTTTTTTTTCATAAATGCACACTCTGTAGGAAATAGGTGCCAAAGAACAGCCAGAAAAAAGTGCAAGAATATATAAATATGTATGCTCCTAACTGCTCCCCAGTGCATGCAAGAGCAGTGCATAGCCTCAGTCTTGCAGAGCCTGAACATTATAAATAAAGATATGAAAAGCTGAACACCGGAGTGGCCATGCCGATGCTGTGCCTCTTCTGGTGCTTGCAGGTCCGTGAGCCTGCTGGTGCCACGAGGAGCCCAGCGGCGTGGGGGCCGCCTGCATCACCGGCGTTCTCCCGCTGTGCTCGCCCCTGGCAGACCAAAGGCTGGGCAACGCGAAGGGACAGCCCAGCAACCTCCTTTCCCCGCCGATATTGCCGTCGTGACCGCTGCGGGCTCCCGTACCCCACCAAGGGCTGTCTCTGGCCAGTCTCCCATGAATCAGAATTTGTCCATATTATCTGAGGATGTCTGGCGTGGTGACAGCCTATTTATTTTGCAGAACAACACAACTGAGACGGCTTCTTCTGCTATTTCAAGCTGTTTTGCAATACTCAGGAAATACAACTTTTTGAAATATTTCGTTCCCAGAGGTGATTTCTCCGACTTGTTGCACAGCGATGCACAGACTTCACCCATCGAGCAATCACAGTTTTGAGTAGTCGTCTCCTATACACCATTAGAGGAAATTACTCTCAATTTCTTTGTAAAAGCCTTTCTGCATAGCTGTTATCGTGCACCTGACAGGTGGCAGCAAACACTCGATCCTGCCAGGGCTCAGCAGCTGCCAGTCACCGCGCCGTGCCGAGCGCGTCCTCACCAGACAGAACTTTCCATTCACTCTCTTCATTAGAGATTGTTTTAAAATCCCATTAAAATAACGTAAAATAAATCACGGAGAGATGAAAGGGAGGTTCAAGCTGGCAGAAGATTCTTTAAAGAGGCACTATTTATACAAATTGTCTAGTTGATGTGATAGGAACTGTTTTGACGTTTTATAAACCATTCTGCTGATAATTTTACATCTAAGCCTGGCAAGACTGCGGGAGGCAGAATGAGGGGGAAACACCAGGGCCAGGAGCCAAGGGCCTGAGCTCTCTCCCCAGCTCTTACTTCTGACCCCCAGGGAATTATTTCGCTGCAGCGGGCTGCAACAGCCCCGTCCTGACCCCCTCCTGGCTGCCTGAGAGCATGCGGGGAAAAGAAATTCAGCGGCTTCTCCTTACAGCTCAGCTCCAGCAAGGGCTGAACGGACCCTGCCTGAAATGTGCGGCTCGAACACCAACCACAGTCAATAAATGTGCTGGTTATGGGGTCACCAAATGGTTCTTAGTTTTGACTGCATCTCAGCATGAGTATTAAGGTGCACATTGAGACTGCAACCACACTAAAAAGCCCTCCAGAAACAAGCCATATGCATGGATTAAGCAGGGATTTACTGGCATTTGCTTGCTTTTGAACAGTACATGATTGCCTTTCGTCTCCCAGAGCAAAAATCCAGAACTTAGACAAATTATTGAAGATATAGGCTCTTCAATCCAACAAAAAAACCGAAGGCACGGCCATTTGTTGTCATTTAAAACCCCATTAACACTTTCTGAAGAGCAGCGCTGGCTCCATTGCCCTGGCTACAGTTCAAGCCAGACAATTATTTTCAGCCTCTCCACGCTCTGCGCGTACTCGACCGGATTTCACCTTCCCACCCGGCCCCCGCCCGCAGCTGCCTCCCTCCCGGGTGCTGGCTTTGGTCCGGCCCCGCTGCCCCGCAGGGCGCCTGTGCCAGCGCTCCTCCTGCAGCCGCTGGGTGCCCTGGGTGCGTGCGGGGCCCTGATGCTGAGCAAAGCCGTGGCGGAGGGGCGCAGCCTGTGCCCGCTGCCGGGTGCCAGTGGGTCCGGCAGGTGACAGCGCCGTGTCCCCAGCCCTCCTCTGCCCTGCCTCGGGCGCATTGTAAACCGCACGGTGACGAGACCGAGGAGGAACAGGCGGCTTCACAGCGCCTCACAGACGCAGCAATGGCACCCAAGGACTTGCCTGCCTCCTCCAGCAGGTTTCTGCTCTGCTTTGTTTCCTACTCCAGCCTGTCTCCCACGTTGCTTCCTCATTTTTTCCTTTCGTCTCCACCTCCATCCTTTCTCCTGAGCTCCTGTTCGTGCTGCTGATGCTCGGTTACCCCCTGCCCCCAGGGAGACGCTCGCTCTGACACCTTCTCAAGGGCTTCTGCCCCAGTGAGCAGACCCGCACCAGGCCGCTCGGTTTCTGCCTCCCCTCCGCCCTTGTCCACTTTCCCAGCTTGTGCGCGGATGGTCTGCCACTCCTGGTGGCTGCATTCACAGCTTCCAGCCGCCCGCTGCGCCCGGCAGCGAGGAGCCACGCTCACAAGTGCAAATGGGCGAGGTTTGTTGGCCACAGCTCCAAAAGCCCCAGCCTGGCTTAAGCCAAAGCAACTTTTTATTTTATTGGTTTTGGGACTGGATGAAAAATCTGTAAAGTTCTGGTTTGCTGATGAGATTTGCCCAGCGGTTTTGTTCACATCTTTCGCTGTGTTTCCACTGAACACCCGGCGAGTCGCGGACCCGCGTTGCAGCAGACCTGAGCGCAGCGGCAGCAGCACGAGAGGTGCAGAGCTCAGCTCCTCCTCAGCCGCCCCCAGCCATGCCACATCCTGCCCTCCCCTTCCCCAGGACTGGCTTCACACCTGCCCTTGTGCACAGGGTGAGTGCTCCGGGACAGGGAATACCTCTGTGCAATTTATTTATGAAGCATGACTCGGTCACAGGCTGGCACTCGGGGACTCATTCAGCAGCAGCAGTGTAACTACTCACAGGTGGTGGGAGGGGGGAGTTTATGTTTTCCTTGTATAGCTTGTAAGTGCTTTTTTCCTGCCTTAAGTTCTCTAATCAAACTGAGGTTTTATTTATAGTACGGCCATTTATGCCTGGGTAAGCCCAGAGCAGCCCTGGTGGCTTGGAAGGATCGGCTCTGGACTCCCATGGGTGCAGCAAGCAGCCGGACTTGGTCCTGCGGCCGCAGCAGTCCTGTCGCAGACGGAAGCAGTGACCCCCCGGTGCCTTTTGGACAGATTTTGGAGCCGATTGCTCCATGACACGGGCACAGCGGCCCTGGTGCCGGGGTGGCCATGAGGCTGGGCTGCCCAGGACCCCTGGACCCCTGCCACGTCCCCCCAGGGGCTGCTGCCTGGGGGCTGCTGGGGGACCCAGGCCTTCGCGACGTGCCGAGGTGCGGCTCGCAGCGGGCAGGGGCTGTCGACTCACCGCAGCACCTTCCTGCGACAGCGAGTGAAGGACAGACACAAACGGAGGTGCCTGGGAGGAAGGAAAGGCTGTCGGTGTGTATTCGACCAGGGGCGCTGCCAAAACCAACGCCTTTCCCGGGGGCTGCTCCTGCGTGGGCACAAAGCCCCCGGCGCCTCGGCGGCTCCCGGCACCTCGGCGGCCGGGCGGTGGGGGCTGGATGCAGCCCGGAGCTGGGCAGCGGCCAGCGGCCGCGGGGGGCTCTGCAGGAAGGAAGCACTGTTTGTATCTCTTTATTTTTAATTCATTTGTATTTGGATCCAGCCCTTTCCATGATGTATGGCAGCAATTGAGGCCTCTTTTGTTCTGTGATTAACTCAGAAAGGCTGCTTGGGAAAAACGGGGTTCATTTTTCCTTTCTGCTTATTTGCAGCGAAATGCGCACAGATCTCTCAATAAAGTGGAAAACTCAGCTTTTCTGATCACACTCATTGCCACAATTGCTGCCCTGATTTTTAGGGAAATAAATAGTTTTTAAACACTAGCCTCAGCACACAGGCTCTGAGTCTCAGAACAATACGTCAGGAGTTTGCCCATAAGTTGGGCTGGCACTGGAGAAATTGCGATGTGCTTATTCTGCAGTGAAAGGGAAGTTAATCTGAGCGTGTTGCTGGCTAAATAATAATGAAACATTTGTTACTGGCCTGACAATCAGATTTAGAGCCTGTTTTGCGCAGCTTTACAGCACCTCAGAGCCCAATAAGGAGCCACAAGGTAGTGGGACGGCTGCATTATGCGAGATTTGATGGTGCAACCATCACATTTCTCACCGAAGAAGAAAGATGGGACGTGCGCGCCTGGAAGCACGGTGAGATAAAGCAGCAGTGTTTCCATCTCCTCAGCTCCTCACAGTTTCCGCTGCACTTCGAAGGCACGGGGCGGGGGTGGGAGGGAGCTGCTGAGCTCAGCTTTGTTCACTTTTGAGGCAGGAAACGCAAATGGTGCTCGCTGGGCTTTCTGCGCCACCGGAGGGAGGGGGCCGGCAGCGCAGCCGCCCCTGGGCCCCGGACCTGGGGTGCACTGCCACCCCTGCCCCTCATGAAGCTGCTTGCTGCGCCCCGGCCGGTGTTTGGTTTCCTTATCTCGTGGAAGTTTAATTTGCAGAGGAAATCCTGTGGCTGGCATCGGCGCAGCCTCGTGCCGCGCTCGCAGCCGTGCAGGCAGGAAGGGTTTCCAGGGCACCGCGTTACCGGCGGGCGGGCGAGCGCGGCCGAGGCTCCGCGCAGATAACACGCGCGAGGGTAAATCACGGCCCTTCAGGTTACTTGGCTACCCAAGGCAAACACTTTAATCGGCTCTCAAAATAGAAAGGCCGCTCTGACAAATGGGCGATTTATTGCCACCCTGAGCACTCTGCGGGAGCGGGGGGGCTGCGGGTGCCATCCGGTGCCTGCGGTGAGCGCGTGGCGCTGGGCACCCACAGAGCCCAGCACCCGCACCCAGCCCGGTGGCGTGGTGGGGAGGGAGGGGGTCAGTTGGATTTTGTGTTTTAAAGGGTGGGGAAACCACGGCTCACACTAGCAGTCACCTCAAGAGGTGCTTACCCTTGCTGTCAAAGGGTTGCATCTCGCTTTTGGCTCTTGGGGCCGCTGGAAGCCCGCTGGCCAGTTCCTCCCGTGTTTTCACACCCCGTGTCAGGTGTGGACCAGGGCTGCCGTGGCCAGGGCTGGACTCGAGTGGCCTGTGCAGAGCCACAGCCAGCTCCCTGTTCCTCCGGCCTTAAAGAAAATAGCAGCAGCGGCTGCGTGAGCAGCTTCACCACATGGATCAGGTACCGCCAGGAAGCAGCTGTGGGCATCAGCGGTTGGAGGTGATCCCAGTGTCCGGCTCCAGCTCCTGATCCTGGCGCCGCAGCTCGGCCCCTCTGTCTGCCCCGGGGCTCAGCTCAGGCAGAGCGGGGACGATCACGGAGCAGCCGCCGCCTGCAGGACTTGGAAGAGATGAGTCTGAGGGAGCGGCACTTGCGTTGCTCCAGGGTCACAAAGTCGCTGCTGGCACCGCTCGCCCGCTCGCAGTCCAAGGAAAACATCCCTCCCAGCCCGCCTGGCAGAGCGGGGCTCCTCCAGCGCAGCTCATCCTGGCCCCATCCATCCCTCCTCTCCCTGCCTCGGCCCCACCAGCGCCGGCAGCTCCTGTCCCCATCGCCGCAGCAGGGGACACGGGGACAGGAGCACGGGCCGTGCCGTGGCGCTGGGGGGGGAGCTGGCTGGGGTGTGGAAGAGAGGCAGCTCCCAGCCAGGGGCTCTGGACCCCAAATCCATTGCCCTCTATAACTGCTGCCACCGGCACCGCACAGCGGGGAAGCGTCGCAGCGTCAGCAGGGCGATGGCAGTGGGCAGGCAGCAGGGGGGCTCGTGCTGCGGGGACTTAGAGGTCACAGCGCAAGTCACTGTGCACAGAGCAGACGTGGTGACACTGGAAGAACCACAAGGAGGACATTTCTTAGCAATTGAAATAGCGATATTAGTCATTCTGTTTCTGCAGCAAGCTTCAATGGAAAAAAACAGCATGCGAGCCAGGACACCTGCTAGTTATGAAGGCTCCTGGTAAAGCAGCAGAAAGCAACCAAGCGCCAGCACAGCCTGCGTCCCGGAGCTGCTGCTCACTGACCTGGGTCCCAGTAGTGACACTGGTGTGCCTGGAAGCTCCCAGCGGGGGTGACAGAGGGACACGTCCCCACTTCCCACCTGCATGGCAGCTGGGTGGGATCTGGAGCAGGGGCAGTGTGCGGGGCCGGAGGAAGCAGCGTGGGGCCGGTGATGGAGCCGGGCTGGGAGCCCTGCCTGCGCCTGCCGGTGGCAGCAGCCGTCAGCGAGAACCAGCCCGCCTGGAACGCGGCCCTGCACCACAAACAGAGCGCAGGCAGTGAAACAGCTGATGGGACAGGCTGATATCTTTGTGGTTTCTGTAACTTTAGAAATCCAGGTGGAGTTTTCTGGTTTTATGGGAGCGCTCAGAACTGGCCCCAGTTACCCCATGAACTTGGCAAATATTACAGCACCTTCAGACGCGGGTATGTCCAATGGGACAGCAGTTCTTGGGAGATTTCCTGGCTGTTTTGAATAAATGTGAGATTTATGGGAAGATAAATACCCTCATCCATGGCATGCTTGTTCCTTGAGAAAACAGCCTCGGGACTGCGGTTTCGTTCCCGTCCTCCCCACGATGCAGGCACAACGCTGGTGACTCGCTGCACGCTGGCGCTGCCTGTGGTTCGCTCTGACATCCAGCCACCCACTGCAGCGTGTGGTGGGAAGCAGGAGACCAGGGGGCCCAAACCCCGGTGTTTGCCCCAGCTGCTCACACATGTGGGGTCCTTGCGTTCCTGCCATCTGCAGCTGAAGGCGAGGGCTGGCTCCAGCCAGCAGCTCTTCGGGGCTGTGGCTCTGAGGCAGAAAGAAAATATCCCTGTGGTCTGTGGGTGAGGCACAAGGAGAGGGAGCTGAATTTTAGCCCACAAGACCTTAGTCTCCCCCCCCATCCGTCCTACACCGATACCATCGCTACGTCCACATGCAAGAGTTTGTCATAATCGAGTGGGCACACCTTTGGAAAGCAAGAGGCTTCGGTGATGGGTACAAAGAGGGAAACAAAGCGCAGTGCAGGAGACCCAGGTGGCTGCATTTGCTTTGAAGGCTTGTGAGTTGAAGGGAAAGCTCTTGAAGCTTTTGCATGTGGATGTGGGCAGAGGAGCCAAAGTTGCTCGTTAATGCTGAACCAAGCAGGCAAGCACCCAAAGCGCTGCCGGCCCCTTCTTGTCCGAGGAAGCTGGAGCAGCCCTGCACGCTGCAGGCGGCAGTGGCACCGAGTGGCACCGGCGGCACCGAGCGGCACCGGCGGCTCGCACTGACACGAGGCGCAGGCTGGCCTGCTTCTCCGCGCTCCCCATCTGCTGTGTTTCTCACATCATATGCAACTGTTTTATCTTTGCTCATTTCTATTGCTAAACACTGGCTGGGAGATGAGCTATTTTAAAATGCATCTGCTGTTATTTATACAAACACTTTCCTTTCAAAGGGCAAGCAGAGGAAAGTGCTGAAAGCCAAAGCACCCCCAAATGTTTCTGGGATGTAACGGGGCTTCTCTTCTGCTGGCGATGCAGACGCGCGTGCTGCTTGCTACCGACAGACGCGGCAGCTGAACTTTTGGAGAGTTTGCCTCCTTCCATGCTCTTTAGCTAAGACGGGCAGCTCAGCCCGCAGCACAGCGGTGCCCGGGCACGGGGGCGACCCCTCGGCACGGTGCCCAGCTCTCGCCAGCCACCAGAGCTGCCCCACAGGGGCTCCGTGGGAGGGGAAACCCCCGGGGATGGAGAACCTCGCGCCAGACGTCCAGTCCTTGCTCAGGCAAAATTTCCAGTCAACTGAGTCATGACTGCGGGGGAAATTACTCAGTAATCTGGTGAGGAGGCAACAGCTGATTTCAGTGAGGAGTCGTGTTTTCGCTGCCGGTTTGATGGTGGCTGCGATGTGCTACTCCTGTCCAAAACGACCAAGGGGTCTTCCCTGTGGGGTGAAACATTTCCTTTCCAGGACAGGCTGTGAGGAGGCACAGGTGCTCTGTGCTGCCTCTTATTCAATGTTTGCTGTACTGTTAATGTAAAGTAATGGCCTTTCTGTAGGAAAACACCTACTCTTTCCTGAACAAGGAGTATAAAGCTGGCATTATTAGCCTACGTTCAGGAAACAATCAGAAAATGGAGAATGCTATCATAAGACTAAGTGTTACTGTAATTGTAATTACAACAGAAGGAGCTGAGAAGCAGCCTCTCCTGCAGCAGCCATCCCACAACAAGCTCCTGCTGACACCGATGGCAGGAGCACTGGGACATTGCCGGGGCATGCCAGAGGGGCTCTGAGGCCGTGAGATGTCCTAGGACAGCACAGCAGCACTAATTGGAAACACATCACTCTTACCAGGTGCAGGTGAGCTCGTTATTAGCTCACTGATGCCTTTATAAACCCTGTCCTGAGCCTTAGGTGTGCTCTGGCTCCTGGGGGTGCTGCTGGCCTGGGGGCTCTGGGACAGCTGGAAGGGGGTGAGGGCAGCCCACGGGCTGTCTGAAGGTGTTGGGGTTCCTACACCTCTGATCCCAGAGTGCTGGCATCCCCCGGCACTGACCCTGGAAGGGACCAGCTCTCAGCTGGGAGGAATCGAGGATTGGTAAAGAGGAAATAATCTCGTATGTCTCAAGGGGGTTCCTGCAGCTTGCAGGCATGTGGCTGGGTTGCTACTTCTAGTGGCTTGCCTAAAGTTACCCCCAGGCTATACTGCAGTCATTAAGCAATGCTGTTGAAGCAAAGAAAGTACTTAAAACCCATGAAAGGAAGCATGGCAGAAAGAACTTGTTGAATTAGGCTTTCTACCATTTCAGAATATGCAATATTTAATCCCAATGCACTGTTTGTCTCACTGTGTGGGGTTGCTAATGCACCTGCAAAGTCATAGGAGAGTCCCTGACTTTGTCTAGTACTTAAAACTTAACTTTTCTTTTTGTTTTTCTTTTTTTTTCTTTTTCCTATGCTGCCTTCCCACTCTCTGGGCTGCCTGATTCATTTTTCATTTTTACAAACTGGTGATAGAAAAGTGGCAACTGCCTCTGCCCCAGGAGCAGGCAGCAGCTGTTGTGCAGGATGAGCCCTGGTACCTGGGAGGCACGTGGAGGCACCACCTCATTGTGTGGGGTGAGCGGGTGCTCAGAGCTCAAGTACCGTACAGGAAGAAGTAGGGGTGATAGCAGGGTAACAGCAGAAAACATGCGGTTGCAGCTGTATTTGAGCAGTGAGCACAGTTTCAGCTGCAGGAGCGATGCTTGCTCATTTTGAACTCTGCTGTCTCAGCCTTTGTGCTCGAGGTGTTTCCTCTCCTGTGAGGGTACCACGAGGTTCAGTCTCCTCACTTGGCTCTGTGCAATGCAAATCCTGCAGGTCGGATCAGGCCACTCTCGAGTTGTGCGTGGGATAGGTGAGGTCAGGCTGCTGGCTGTGCTGTGGTACAAGGAACACAAAATGTGGATTTCTGCATGGATGCCGGCCCAAACTGCCACGCACTTGTCAGAGTTTGTTGTGTATCCTACAAATGCACATCTTACACTCTCACCTTTGTGTGACTGCATCCCGGAGTGTGCTGTGCACCCTGCCTGGGGTAAGCATCCTTCCCTTTCATGGGGGAGTGAAATGTTTTTGTTGTTTTCCCTTTCAGTGGCCAGCACAAGGAAGAGGCAGGGCTGGCTTTCTGCTTGGCAGCTTGGCGAGGCTGCTTGGGTGTTTCCCCTTTGCTGATACCCATGTTTACAGCTGGGCTGGGGGGAGGAATGAAGCTTTAATAACTGAAGAAGAGTTCCCTGATAAAGCAGTTGCAGGCAATACCTCTTCCAGCTTTTCCTCTCCAAAGAGTTGAGTGTCCAGCTGAAAGCGGTGTGCGCGTACTGGCCATCCTCTGCGCTGCCCTTGAGATGCAGAGGACCATGGGCACACTTCTGCTCAGCTTGGTGCCATCCCAGCAAGAAACTCTAGTGTTTCCATCCCTTCTCTGCAGGGAACGGTGAGAGTGGCCTGGATAAAGAGGGGACCTGGCTGTCACCCACTGTCACCCCCACATGTGCAGCCTGGGATTAGGAAGTACCTGCGATTAGAAAGCAAGGAAGGGGTACACAGGCCAAGGTCTTACATTCAGCTCCTGTTTTAGCTCTCTCAGGGCCACTTCTTGCTAGCAGCCTCCTTGCCTAGTAAATTCTAGGCTGCTACAGTTTTGGACAAGTAAATTCTTGCTTGTAGAAAGCAAATAGTAAAATCAGCCCATTATGTTGCCATTAGACTAAAAACTGGGAAATGCTGTGTATGATAATAAGCAGCTCCCTGCTGTACCTGAGCAGCAGGAAGTGTGATTTGTGCTTCCTTCCCCAGCGAGTTTCACAGCCTCCTATGGTATTTATTTATAAAAACCCCAAACCAGAAACCTGCACTGGTCTCTGCCTTTCTCCCTACCCTGCAGAATTGCAAAGAGCAAACACCAGGCTGACACCAGGCTCTTCTGGCGTGCTTGCAAGTCAGGATGATGTTCAGGAAGCTGCATGAGAAGTCATGGTCCTATCTCCTGTTCAGAGAGATCAGCAAGAGCCATGGAGGAGGAAGCTCTGGGCTCCCAGGTCCTGTTGATGCAGGGAGCCTCATCCTTGCTGCAGTCCCTGTTCGGGTTCAACCTCTGTTTTCAGGCAACAACACTGATTCTGGTTGAGCTGGCAGAGGAGAAGGGCAGCAGCACCAGTTGTCCTGGGATGTAGCCCGTGGAAGAGCCAGGCTTTCCCTTCGGAAGACCCCAGACCTCTCATGGAGCACCACGGTGGGACCAGCCCGGGCACAGGGAGCCTGCTGCAGCACAGGGAGCAGTGTTTTGTGCAGGGCCAGTGCTGCCCTGGGCAGGGAACTCTTGTCCGGGGCCTTGCCAGGCGTGGTGGTGCTCCACCATCCTCCATGTCCCAAACAAGGCTGCGGCACCCGGTGAGCGCTGCGCGATGGTGCGGGAGGGAGCGCGGCTCGGGGACCCCTGCGGCCACACCACCAGCCAAGGGAGCTGCTGGCAGTGCAGTGTCGGTGGCTGCTGGCATGCACTGCTCAGAGCATAATTGACTCATTAGGACTAATGATATGCTGCAGTCTCAACTGTAAAGAAAATATTATGTTTGCACTTCAAAAGCTCACGCTGAGCTCTTTGTAATGAGTATTTTTTTCTGATTCTTTCATGACTATTTTTTAAATAAGTTTAGAGGGGACCAGTTCCTCTTTGTGCAGTCAGTAAATTCAAGTGGTCAGAACACAACCATCAAAAAGTCAGGATCTTTTAACAACAGGAGTGATAATAATGTACTAGCATTCTGTGCAGTGACAGATGCACTTTCGTTTAAATGCACTGCTGATGTGTTTTACTGAGCTGACTTCTCTCTAGTCCTGTGATTCTATCAGCTAGGAATCCAGGCTCATTATGCAATTGCAAGTCGTTTCTGGATTTCATTAAATCAGCAATGGGCATTAGCTAGATATTTACATCAGCTCAACTTGTGATAATTTATCCAATTGGACAATTGTTATTTGAGAAAAAAAATGTCCTGAGGGATCATGATTCATTTTCATCTGCCTGGATAAGTGTCAGTACAACCCCTGCAGCTCAGCTGCATGACCGAGGAATCACAGTCCTGCTGCAGGTGCCGGCAATTGTCCTGCTGTCCATCCAGGCTTTCACTACTGCCACATGGGAAAGGGGGAGTGAAATGCTGGTGCAACTTAATGTCAATGGATTTAGATTGGGGAATTTAAAAAAAAAAAAAAATTGTGGCAGTTCATATTTTATTTAAATAGAAGGGTCAAGTTTTTAAATAAAACTACAGTGTTAAGGACCACTGAACACCTTGGGCTGTGTCCAGGACACAACAGGTTGTATCCTGCATGTGGCAGGATGTAGGCTTAATTCTCTTTCTGCTGTGACCTTGTGTTGTTGCTGAAGTGGTGTGGAGTAGGAATCTGCAGCTTTGGGATGTGAGCAGATCGCACCCCCTCCTAGCAGGTGCAGGTGATGACTTCAGAGAGGTCCCTGAAATAACAGGGTTTGCTGTAAACTGGAAATGCTCTGAGGGAGGAACAAGGTGTGGAAGGTGCAGATGTGGGATTTAACACCATGTGTTGACAGCCTGAAATTGCTGACGAGCAAGCACCCGTTGCACAAGAGATAAGGCGCAGGAGCACAGAGGTGAACCTGGCCTGGTGATGGAAGTCTGCCTGTGGGACCATACCCGTTCTGCTCACAGAAAGGGCAGGCTGTGGGGCTGGGAGAAACGAGCACCTGGATTTATTCGCTGTTGAAGTCAGTAGAAGTCCCTCTGGCTGTACCTGAGCTTGGACTGCTTTTTCCTTCTTTTCTAATCCTCTCATAACCAGTTTCATATTCATCCAGATTTAATTTCATGTACTTGCAAAGTCTGACTCAGCAATAAATATTATCGGCTTCCATTTAAACCTGCAGAAAACTTGAGAGGAAAAAAAAGTCAACCTTCCCAGAACAAACATTAAATAAGCCCTTCATTTTGCTGAATCAGGCCCTGAGTGTGCCTGGACCCCTATTGTTTTGAAACTTAAGATGACCCACAACCAATGAAATAGATAAAAGCGCACGATTCGTTGGATATAATAAAATTCCTCAGGCAGTAGTGCTGAGTGGGAAAAGCTGCAGATGTATTGATATTTGGGATAAAGTTTATTAGAAATTTAGCTTTAAAGGAAATCTAAGTAAAATATGTTCCTCTGGTAAAGCCTAGCAGAATGCTCATAACGCCTCCAAGTATACCAAGCTGCTTAAAGGCTTTGAGCAGTGTCTCCTCCTACAGCTTCTATCCCCAAGAATGATTTTTCTTTTTACTGACTTTGCAGCTTTTAAAAAAGCAGTTACTACTGATATTTTGTTCCTGCCTGTTTTCCAGATACAGCCTTGTATTTTTAACAACATACAGCTAGTAACTTACTAAGTTTACAGATTCCATGATGAAATACTTGAGTTCAGAGGAAACAGCAAGTTGTACAGCCACCAATGTCAAGCATCCTTAAAGGCGGGGATGATCCACCCACACCAGCGGCCCCACTGCAAGAGGAGGGACTGGGAGCGCTGCTGCTGAGGTTGGCAAGTCTGAGTCCTGCAGAGAAAGAGAATGTGGAAATCCCGCTGAGACTGCCCTGCCTCCAGCTATACAAATTGAGACAGCGATTCACCTGCTCGCTTCCAGCACGGTGGTCCCTAGAGATGGAGATACCTCTCTAGGACCTGAGCTATAAAGAACAGGGATTTATAGATCAGTATCAGCAGACATGAGTAATACCTGGAAGCAAAATTCTCCGCGCTATACTTCTACTGCATGCACAGACTGTGAGCAGAGCTAAAGCACTGTTTTGCTTTGATTACAGTGGAGGACAGGAGTGGGGACTCAGAGCTGCATTCACCTCCGGGCCACTGACTTGCTAGGGATTTTGGATAAGTCATTTAATCTCCATCTTAGTTTCCTCATCTGTAAAGCCTGGGGAATAAAATTTTGCTTTTTGGCTGGAGCTCAGGCTGAAAGGAAATGTAACTACAAGAATACTGTTCCATGCTCAGATTTTAACAGATTTGCTTGTGCCCTGAAGTTGTGTGAGTGAATGCAGCGGAGGGCTCTGGGAGGGCACTGGTGTTGCCTGCTGCCCTGCCCCTGCTGCTGTGCCCCTGCCGCTGCCACGGCTCTCGTCCTTTGTCTACGCCTCACCTTGAGCGTCCCCAGGGACGGCTGCAGTCCTTGCTGTGTCCCCGCTTATGTAAGGAGGCGACGCTGTGCTTGCAGGCGTGCACCAGCTCTGCATTGTGGCACTCAGAGCTATACAGCCAAACCATGCAGTTACAGCTCTTCATGGGGCACTTAGACATTTCAACTAGCAGTAACGTTTTTATTTCCAGTTTATTGAAACTAATTGTTGACATTAGCTTTTCTTAAGTGTACGTACACTATACTGTACAGCTGAATTACAGTTTGTGCTAGGACCAGGGAAATGACCTAACTGGTCACAGAACACAGGGCCCTATGCAGTGAATGTGGTGAACTTCTGACCCTTTAAGGCATAGCTGCTGCCACTCAGAGTCCCAGTGACAGAAAGATGACATCGCAGTATGTATTGCTTCCACTTTCTGCATTTCATATTCTCCTTGATTACAACTCTATTATACATATATTTCAGTATTACAGTTCTTAATCCTTTATGGCTGCATTATTAAAAAAATTACATTACTAAAGTGCTGTTTCAGAAAACACTTTTTAGGTTGAAAAGCTGCCCGGATGACGGCAGCTCCGCCGGGGGAGCTCCCAGCCCCGGTACGCCCTGCGCGGGCAGCGCACCCCACCCTGCTCTGCTGTCAGGACGCCTGCCTTGATAAAGAAACGCTCTCGGCCTAATTATCTGCTCGGTCCCTGCCAGGCCTGTTGTCACCCAGAGCCAGCGCTCCTTCCCTTCTGCCTGCCCAAGCACCCGCGCCCTCTCGCCCGCTGTGGCGGTGTGCGGGGCTGGGCGAGGAGCGGGGTGCTGCGGGGGTCCCCGCAGGCCCGGGGGGGTCCCGCTGCGACCGGAGCAGGGGGTGCAAAGGCAGCAGCGGGGCCACGGCACCGTCCGGCCTCCCAAGGCAGCAGTGGGAGGCCGGGGCCCGGGCCCCTCAGCCGGGCGGCCTCCACCCGGGGCGGCACCGGAGTGCCCGGTCCGGACCCCGACACCTGCCCGGTCCCCGCGGGGGCTCCGCAGGGCCGCCTGCCGCCGCCCGGAACTTTTCTCGGGCCGCCCCGGCCCCGGCCCCGGCCCGGTCCCGCCCCGCTGGCTCCTCCCCAGGCCGCGGCCGGTGAGGGCGGAGCGGAGGCGCCGCCGCCGCCGCGCACAGCAGCCGAGCCCCGAGCCGAGCGGCGGCGGGCGGCCCGGCAGGCGGCGGTGAGCGGGGCGGAGGGCGGCGGGGGAAGGGGACGGGAAGCGGGGCGCGGGCGGGGGGGGTCCCGCGGGCGGCTCCGGGCGCCCCCGCTGAGCCCCGGCCGCGGTGAGGACGGAGCGGGCCGGGCGGGGGGACGGCCCCGGGGCTCGGGCCGCAGGGGGGGCCGCGGCGCCCTGCCCTCGCCCCCGGGGCCGGGGCGGTGTCAGCGCGGGCGGGCCGAGCGCTGCTCCCGGGGGGCCGCGGCGCTGCCCTGCCCGCGGCCGGGGGGTGGCGGCGGCTGCACGGCCCCTGCCCGCCGGGGCGGGTGCCCGGGGGCTGCGGGGGGCTGCCGTCCCGTCCCGTCCCGCTGCGGGGCTGCCCGGCCCCCGGCCATCCATCTTGGGCCGGCCCTGGCGGGGTGTAGCGCGGTCGGGGCCGGGGCTGAGGCCGCCTCCGGAGCCTCCCGGCCCCAGCCCCGGAGGGGTGCAGCTGCGCCCCGGGAAATCACCGGGATTCCTCCGGTGCCTGCCGCGGCCGGGTGCGTGTCCCGCAGCCCCCGGCGGTGCCACGGGGCGCGGAACGCAGCGAGGGGCGCTCCCGGCCCCGGCGACACCGGAGGCGAACGGGGCCGAGGCCGGAACCGAGCGGGAGAAGGGGCCGGGGAGAGGCTGGGTGCTGCCGGGGGGGCTCGGTCAGGGCCCGGTGGCTCCGCTCCTCGCCCTGGCCGAGGCCCCCCCGCCGGGCCCCGGCGCAGGCCGCTCCCGCCCGGCGGCGGCCTCCGGCCCCGTCCAGCCCCGCAGCGGCCGCCGCGCCTCCCCCGGCCGGGTCGGGAGGAGCCGGGCCCTGGGTGCGGGGCTCCCCTGGGTGCGGGGCTCCCCTGGGTGCCGTGCCCCGAGCAGCGCCCCGTGCTCCGGCCGGAGGACTTCGGCCTGGCCCTGCGGAGCGGAGCTGAGGGCGGCTCTCGGGACTTTGCTTCGCTGGCGGCCCGGGCAGAGCAGCGAGCAGGAAGGGCACGCCATGGAAACTGCTGCTTGTTCCTTCAGTGACTTGACAAGGGCGACGGCATTTCTTAAAGCAGTTGTTTCGTTTGAAAGTGCCTGTCCGCTTTCAGAGCGTCCTGTCAGCGCTTCTTATCGTTTCTGTCGCTTCTGTAATTTTGTTTGAGTAGCAGTATTGTTCAAAATAGAAAGAGACAGCGGATTATTGCGTGGAGGGAACTGGCTGCTTAACTGAGTCGCTGCCTCTACTATGAAATATTCCCCTGGTTTGGGTTTTGGTGGTGCGTTTTCTGCGTGAAGCAATCTGTCAGGAGTTCTCACTGGTGCTAGCACGGCCCTCAGGTTCAGGCAGACATTTAACGTGGGAGTTCTGAGGCTTTTGGACAGTTGTGGACACAGCCAGGGAGAAACAGAAAGTAATGCGTTACCAGTCAGAGGCGTGTGCCTGTCTGAGAAGTTATCAGAAATGAGGCAATGCAGAGGGAAGTTTTAAATGCAACACCCATGCTTTTGTGGTATCTGCGACTTCATTATTTCACAGAAGCGGTGTAGGTCACCATGCCCAAAGTATGAAATACTTTCTGATTGTTCTGACATCATTATCGTGTTGCTATAGTGACTTCATTACGCTGGGAATGCCATGCTCGCGTCGTGTTGCTATGGAAAAAATCAGCGTTATAAATAAAAATATTGAAGGTTCTGTTCATCGTCGTGGCAGAAAAAAAAAAAGTCATCGGTTTGTTGACACGATTGCCTGAAGCCTGACCCCGGGTTCCGCCAGAAGTTTTTAATGCAGGGCTGGAGATGGGGAATCGCCCGTCCTGGCCCAGCAGAGCGTCCCTTCGGCGTGGAGATGGGCTGCGAACGCGCCCGTCGTTCGCCAAGGCGGAGTCGGCAGGAAGCGCTGCGCTCCCGTGGACGGATCTAAAAATAATCTGTTTTCATGCGCAGGATTTTCGCCCCATCACGCAGCAGGCAGAGGGGAGTAGTTGTGTTCTGTCAGACCGAGATCGTCGCAGGGAAGTGAGTTGTGCTTCCTACAAACAGATGTTGCCTACGGCCCCGCTCTCGCAGGACAGCGCGTCCAGCAGGGCGCAGTTGGCCGGGCCAGGGCCTGTGCGCGGTGCAAAAGACATTTGGGAGGTGTTGGGGGGCCCAGGCGGGCTGGAAGAGCCCGGAGGTGCCGTCCGCAGCCTCGGCGAAGCGAGGAGCCGGGGCTGTCGTCATGCATCTTGGCTCTGGGCTGGCGGTTTGTAGGGTAAGTAGCTTTGCCGAAGATTTTGAGGACTGCGTGCCAAACAGGGACTAAATTACTAGCACAGTGTAATGCCAGTGACACGTTAATGCTTTTATTTAGAGACTAATGTTTATGCAATTTATCAAAATAGTTTATATTTGAAACCATAAGCTGCAAGAATACAGACACAAACTATTTGTGATCCATTTCACGTTTGCTCATCCAGTCTGAGGGCACTGTCTGTTCTTAAGAGAAATTGAACTGTAATTAAATGACAGCAGTGAAACATGTGGAGCTACTCTAATGTCAAAGTTTTAGTTTTATATTAAATCACAATCTGGAGACATAAACAACTCCAAGCATTTGTTTGTACTAATACGTTGCAGTGTTTCGTCTTGAACCATGTGTGCGCGCAGTGTACTTGGTGGCACATGAAAACTTTTCAGGATATTAATGCGAGAGACTTCCTATTTTATTGCTTTTCGTTTCTGATGTGCCAGAGTAATGTTAAACATCAAGCACTTCTAGTAACTGGGCGTGTTTCATTCTGCAGAAGCAGATTCGAGAGAGACCTGACTTTTAAAACCCAGCCAAGTCCTGGGGTTGTGTTTGGATTTTTTTTTTGCATTGACTTTTTTTTTCCCCAAGAGCAGTTAGTGGGTGTGGGGGTTAGAGTACAGCCTGAATTCACATTATGCTGAGCTCTGTAGTAGTTATTGATTTGCTTTTACTCAGATTAAAGGGCTTGTTTGTTCTGTAGCAGCATAAGTTCACGTAACAATTCAGCTGCAGTTGTGCATGATCCTAATGTCCAGTAGTTACGCTCAGTTTGCTGATCTTTTTCTTAGGTTAATTGAACTGTTTCTTATATTCAGTAGATGATAGGTTATTAAACAGAACTGTAATGAAAACATCCTGTTAAAAGGGTGCTCATAAACCCCAGGGTCAATTTTTTACTTGTGCATTTGTGTTTGCACTTTGCAAAAGCTACTGATCATGCAGACGTGACTCCTAATGGCTCAGATAAGTAAGGATGTTAGGAAGTTGGAAAGGAAACTTCCTCTTGCTGAGCTCTCTTGTTTGATCCAGCCTGTCTTGTTGAGGTGCTGAAACCCATGTGAGGTGCTTGGTTTTATTTGTTACGGTACTGAAGTGTGGTGGCAGCCAGGATTTGAGACCATTCCGGTTCCTGGACTGCTTTTTGGGTGCGTGTTAATGTCCTAAAAAGTTTACCTCTCAACCATATAACCTTCTCCGTGGGTTATATCCTGGCATCACGAGTGCAGAAAGGGTAAAGGAGGACCTAGCTTTTTGTTCGTAAAGGCACAGATTGGAACGCGAGTACGGCTCTGAGCTCTCTGATGTTAGTAGAAAATACAGTATGCTCTCCACTGCTAGTGTTGCAAATATAATCAGGTTCAGTCTATTTTGTTTCATAAAAATGGTGAAATAGATTTATTTCAGTCCTAGGTATACAAGCGGTAAATTTCATTAGGTAGTCCAGTAGGGGAGAGACAGTTTTCATGGGTAAAGCATTTCCCAGAATGCTTGACTTTTTTTTTTTTTTCTAAAGCTGTACAGTTAGAAGCAGTAGTAGATGTTTTCATCCTTTGCAGTTGTGTATGAGATTAGAGCTCTAAGGCATGTCACAGATTTAACTCCTTTGCTTTCCATTGTCAGTTTCTTTTTTTTTTTATCGTTGAGCTGTCAGGAGCACTTGGAAGCAGGAAGCAGTTAGGAGACCAACTGATCCATTTTAGCGTCCCCAACACTGACTAATAGTAGAGTGAAAAAAAATCCACGTTGGAGCAATGTACGCTGTCTGTGGGTGTACTTTTTATATAAATATATTGACATAGGAATAACTTTTGATTAGCCTGCGTATTTACTTAAAACTCACATGTTGAAAAAAATAGAATCTAGCCACATATGACGTTATTTCTGTGTATCAGTGCTTAGCTTTCTTCACTACAAGCCCTCTACCCCCTAGGAAAGTTAGTGCAAGAGTGATAACGTACTTGAATATCCTTTGACAGTCCAGGCCTGATGCAGTTTAGATTTGTGTGTGTGACAGTCCTGTGTTCTGACTTGACCCGAGGTTGTCGTGCCCTGGTCTGAGCCGTGTGGCCGGTGAGGTTTTGCGGTCTGTGTTTGCGTCCGGGTGCCCGGCAGGTCCCAGCTGCCAGCGGAGGGAGGTGGCCAGCTTCGGGCCAGGTCGCAGCGCTGAGACCGGCAAAGGGACCGACTGCTTGTGCTTAAACAGGCTCTCCAGAATGAATGGCTTCCTTTGATTTATAAAACAGACAAGATTTTTAGAGTACGTGCTGTTTTTCCTAGCTATATTGCTGAGTTTTTTTAATAATATGCTTTTAAGGCTGCTACTCAGCTAGAAAACCTGGCATTCGACTTAGCATTTGTTAATGTAAGGTTTTTAGGAGAAACCTGGTTATATAGTGCATGAAACGGGATGTTGTGTTTCATAAAGTATCACCAGGACTGAAAGCAGCTACGAGATTAAAAAGCGTTAGAGCAAGCGTTGAGGCGCCAGCCTCGTGTGTTCAGGGTTAATTTGTTTTCCCTCCTGTGTCAGAGCTGGCCATGGAAAAGCATCCTCCAGGGTCGGAGTGGATTCGCTGTGGGTGACAGCCCGGAGGGGCAGAGGAGGTAACTTGTGTTTTTGTAGGTAGCGTCTTCCATGTGCAAAAAATGGTTTTTCCGATGACTTGTGGCATGGCACACAAAGTGGAGGTTTTTAATGCCTGAGCAGACCGGTTTACCCTGTAGTGTTAGAAGCAAAGGAAAATGAGAATATTTGACAGACGCTGCTGTGCAGATGAGCAGGGTAGGTCCCGAGGTGCGTTGGACACGTCGCTTGGCAGGAGCGGCCCGGGTTGCAGCGAGGGGGACGCCAGAGGAAGGGAAGGGCAGGCGGCCCCCTCTGGAGCAGGGGTTGGGGCAGAGGCCTTAGGAGAGGTGTTTTGTGGTCCGGGCTGCCCTCGGGTTCGCAGGGTTCGCGCGGCACCGCTGCCTTCGGAGCTTCGGGCTGAGTTTTGTGGTCACCGCACGCAGCTTGTACGTGTCGTGCACCCCAGCGTTTCCCATGCTGTGCCACTCGTGCTCTTCGCTGTTGGGGTAACTCAAGGAGCTGAGCTAGCTGAAAGCTGAGCCTGCCCAAGAAATACAGAGGTAGTTTTCAGCCAGATCGGTGCTTGCTCTGACTCACTGAGTGGTTGTGCAAGCACCAGTGCTGGTGGAGGGAAGGAGCTGCAGAGAGAACAGGAGAATACCCCTTTCGGCAGCAGCTGACACTTAAATTGACTTAAAATGGTCAAAACCTGCTGCTCGTGACTACGTGTGACTTCGGCAGCATCTTTCTGTCAGTACTGCAGTACAGGTAACGCAGCGGCTCCCTGCTTTCCTGCCCCCCTCCCCCCAGTGGTAACAGGCTGCGGTCTGCAAGGAGCAGCTTGTGTTTTTGGGGAGTTGATACCAAGCTGCCTTTCTGTTGCAACAACTTCAGGGTCCTTGCTGCTTGTTTTCAGCTGCTTGTGTTGGTGACCTTTCAGAGATCACCTGTGTGTTGGTTTGACACGTCTGCTGGCTGCCCGACACCTCTCAGAGGGATAAAAGGCTCGTTACTGGAAACTACCCTTGCTTTCCCGTGGCAGTGATAACTCTGTTAATTACTGCCTGTCTTCTGAGCTCCCCTCTTCTGGAGAAGGGGGAGTGCAGGGAGGTTGTACGGACCCGAGCAGCAGTGGAGCATCGTGCAGGGCACGGTGCCCGCCCCGCTGCTGGTGCCCGGTGTTTGTGCTGCAGCACGTCCCTGCGGTGCTAGGCCTACTGATGCTATTTCACTTCCAGGCTCGGTGTGCAACGAGTTTTGATTTCTAAAGCTCTGCACGGGGCAGAAACTGGTTACTGAGATCGCTTCTCCCTTTGCAAATGCTGCAGTAATTAAGGTTGTCTCAGGTAGTCCATTTAATGATATTGAAATTGAGGAGGCTGTGGGAAGATGGGTGGTGTTCAAGGAGGAGGCACTGCCCGAGTGTTACATTCCTAATCAGAAACGGTGTGTTTAAACTTACGTTGCATTCATCTCTTGTGGGAAGATCCTTTGAGGTGTGTGTGGGAAGAAATGGGACACTAGAAACATTCCTTCATTTTGATCACCAATTGTTTGGGGTTTTATAACTTCTATATCTGCAGGTTACACTCAGAACACTGTAGCAGGCAGTACATCTAATTAAAGGTGAGATTTAAAGCTGTTTGCGTTGTTTCTGCTTCTGTTTGTGATAGTAGTCCACTGGGCACGGCGGCGTGCTCTTTTCTCACAGTGTCAACTGATTGTAGCAGGTAGGAGAGATCTGCATGAATCTGAATGCGGCCACATGAAGACAATGTTTTGATCTTCGCTGCTGCTCCTGCTGCAAGTGGTCCAGCAGGTACTGGGTGCTGGGTGTTGGGAAATACCTGCTATACCTGAACAGGCGCTTCCTCGCTGCATTTGTAGTGGCTTGACCTGAACCTCGGCGAAGGCGCATATTTAATTCCTTTGATTGAGAAATCCAGATGCTGACAAAAGCAGGCCTTGCTGTGTTTTGAAAACTCTTGTTTGTTTGTTTCCTTTTACCGAACAAACCCCTTTGTTGGAGGGAAGGTCTGACCCTCCGCAGGTTTTTGTAACGAGGGAGAAACGGGTAGCAGAGGGCAGGCAGCGGAGATGGAAGGTGCAGGGCTGCTCGCAGCCGTGACTGCGGACGGGTAACTTGGCTTTCCTCGTCCCTTTGGTTGTGTTTGACTGAAAACAGGGGCAGCCGGGCAATAGCAGTCCTGCTGAGCAGGTGGCCTGAGTCACTGCGGTTTATTATTTATTTTAAATATTGATAAGATTGAAAGGGTTTACGTCCATCTGGGCACTGAAACAGGAGGTCTGAGCGCGTCCCCAGCAGTGGCTGTGTTATGACCGAAACATCTTTATTAATCACCGAAGTGAGACGGTCAAAATGCACGCTGCCGTGGTGCTTCGAGTGCTCGCGTAAGGAGCAGGACGAGCGTTTCTGCAGTGGGTAATTGTCGCCCTGTCAGAAGAGTGCTTTTTGCAAACACGCTGCACCAGCAGCACGGCGCTGGCAGGTTTGTCAATCGGTCGCGTTGCGTAACGCCGCTTCTGGAGCGGTGCCGGAAAGCAGGCCGGTTGCAGTTCGCTTTTGAGTGGCTAGAGCTGCAAACTCAAGGCCTGCTGGAACGTTTGGGAGTTTTGTTGGATCCAAAGTGGTGTCCCGGAGCGTTCTAATACTGAGAAAAAGTCGTATTTGTCATATTTAGATGAGGGTGTTGTGTGTGAGCTCATAGCTGTAAAATCTGCTCTTCAGAAGATCTGCGCATCCGCAGCTCTGGCTGGCTGCAGTGGAAGTGAGCGGCTCTGCTTCCAGGAGTAAGGCCGCTGCCAGCGCTGGTCCACGCGAATGTGCCCTGTGGAATTGGATCTCTCTCTTTTTTTAACACGTTAGTTGCAAGTAGACCCTTACTCTGGAAAGCACGAGGTATGTGGGAAGAGCAGTTGGGCTGGCTGTATTGGTTGCAGTGCCTTTTATGTTGCTTTTTATGTAATATCCTTTTCTCTAATGCAAATAAACTTAAAGTCGTAGGGAGGGGCTGCTGGGAAGTGAAAAACTTTCATTACAGACAGCTGACGTGCAGAATAACGCCTTTTATATGTCACCTATCACATGATAGTTGAAAGTAAACCGTAGTTCATTGGGTAGGGTTATTTCTGGTGCAATTCTCCTTTCTGCATAAGCAGTCCCATCCCAGCACGTCTTGCCGTGCCCTGGGGTTTGATGTGTTTGTCCTGTTACCGGGGTGAAGAACAGAAATCCGATGGATTTAGGAAACAAACACAGGTGAAGATGGCATAGACTTAGCCAATTGTTGCTTTCACATGCTTTGGATTATAACACTAATTGTAGATGAAAATAACATTAAGATTAAAGTTACAGACTGAAACCATTCCAAACAGCCTTTCTCATGAAATATTCATGCATTTAGGGCTTTTAACTCATCAGATTACGTATAATAATATTGTAATCAGTATGACTTTCTGGCTTTGTGTTTTTTCATGAATCCACTGCATTGGCATATTGATCACCAGAATGCACTCAAATTTAGAATAAAGCTTTTTCAGGAATCTCATTTAAAATGATCAAAGAGATGTTTTAATGCTCCAGGGCATTTTCCTCAATGGTGTGGATTCTGAGAAAGCATGTCTTTCCCTTTATTCTGTGATTTCAGTGCTCTGCAGCCTGTCTCTGCTATTTTTTTTATATTTTATATTTTTTTTGCTATTATCTTTGTTTGCTCGAAACCCTTATCACGGGCACAGCATTGAGCGCGAGGCAATTTAGCACTAAGGCCGGTCTGAGCAGTGCAGCGGGGTGACTGAGCATGCTGGTAGCAGGTGTCAGGGACCCGGTGTTGGAAAACCAAGGAATCTCCATGGAACTGCGAGGCTGAAACTTCTGTTTTTTTGTTTTTTTTTTTTTTTTTTTTTATTGGCACTTCAGTGCCAAGTTCATACGAACCGTGTCTGTACAGACAAAAATTTATTGAAATAAATATCTTTTAAAGTCAGCGGCTGTAGTGTCCCGGCGTTTGTATGGCTGATTTAGCATTTTTGAGTTGCTCGAGAAAAAACAGTGAAATGGGGGGTTTGACTTTGATGAAAAGGTGTCCTAACCAAAACGGGAAGCGCAGGAATTGCAGATAACGGCAATTAACATTCAGATTGAGTGCGGCGTGTTCTAAGGTCTCGATCAGAGTACAGAACTGACTGTCTCCAGGCCATATGTTTAACACATTTGCATACTAATATGGGAGAGAATTTTTTTTTCCTATTGCCTTATGTCTTATCATTTCAAAGACTAAAAAGAGAGTGACTTTTTTGTTCCTGTTTGAGTACTGAGGTGGAGGGGAGGAACTGGCTGATGGCAGCGACGCTCATCCTGCTCGCTGGTTAGCTGCCGTGGGTTGTCTCCTCCCCTGTGAGTTAAACATAGCATCTCTGCTTCTGGAGCACGAGTCCAACTGCCCGTGACTTTTTTTTTCTTTTAAGACAGCTGTATAATAATCTATTTTGGTTGTATTCAAGCTTGACCTATAAATACTGAAATGGCTCATATAAAAATGTTTAAATCACTTGGAGCTATTTCCATTATGGGTTAGTGTCACCTCTTTTCTTCCATATAGGACATTCCAGGAGGAATTGTCAAAGCTGTTTTGCTCTTTTAAGCCTTGCAGATTCGGAAGGATTAAAAAACTTAAGAGTGCAGAGCCGTAAGAGTCCCGGTGCAGATCTGCCTGCAGTTTAGCTCTGGGCCTTTCTGGCCAAAAAAGTTCTCACTGATGCCCTTCAGGTACCAGCCCTGAACTGTTAATAAAATTTTGAATCTTCCTTTGGTTAAAATCCTCATGTAGTAGAGAATTTCACTTTCGTTGTACAAGAAAATTTCTGTCCCCAGGTTCCAGGAAGCAGCATTACAGGACTGAGTTAAATGCTAAAGGATTAGATAGCACATTGTACTAAAATGAAGTTATTTAAAAAGTAAAGAAACCTTGGTGGTGTGCGGGTTTGTTTGTATTTGAATTAATTCTGTACATCAACTTGCTGCTATTCAGGTTCCCATTGAGCCTGAAAATTTGCCGTCAGAGCATCTCAAGAGGTACGCTTCTACTTGGTGGTGTTCAAATGCATCCATCGTTAACTCCGCTTAGGTACTCGTTACAAGGGTGCTCATCGCTGAGGGTGTGTATGAACTGACAAGCAGCGCAGCATTGACAAGTGGTGAGTGGGCCCTTTCATCCAGAAGTACCCGGGGTAAAGCAGATGTTCCAGGGGCTGCAGTTGTGCGGGAAAGGTGCACTGGTTGCTCGTGGCTGACGTACAATAAAGTATTTTTAGGCAGTGAAAATCTCTAGACTGCGTATGCAAACCTGACCTTTAGATCAGTCTGCGAGTTCGGTGTGCATGCACACGCTGATTTCTTGAAGCTTTGCTAGTGAGGTTTGAAGGCGGTAATGGTTTCGGGACCTGCAAGTTAGCCCTCTGCGCTGAATGGCCAGGCAGTGCCCGCGCTAACCTGCGACGTGCTCCTAAGGGCGTAGTACCGGGCTTCCAGTTTACCAGCAGAGGGTAGAACTATGTTTTCAAGCGTTTAAACCTCTGCAGCTTCTTCCGCAAGTTTAAAAGAAGCTGGGGGGGGGGCAGGGGGGAGCTGTGCTGCGCTCTCCATCTGACCTCGGTCCTGGAGTGCGATCTGATGAGCTCCGGGCACGTTCCTGGTGCAGGGCAGCTTCTGGTAGCGAGCACAACAGCAGCGCTTCCGTGGCCACAGCCCCTGGGGTGCCACCACCCACCTGAAGCCTCCTGGGGTGAAAGGACAGGGAGGGGACGAGCAGGTGAGACCCCGTAGGTTGCAGGGCAGGGTGCTGCCGTCACAGCACCCTGGTCGCTGCTGTGCCGGCTTCGTGCCGCTTCCCCTGGCTCTGCGTTTGTTCCTCCCGTGCAGGCCTGGCGCTGCCTCTGTGTCCCAGCACCTTGCAGCGTCTGTGCAGGATGGGGGGAGCTGCTGCATAAAACCGAGTGGCTGGTGGCAGTCCAGGCTGCTGGATCTGCTCGCTGCTGCTGCGCTGCAAGCGAGTTCCCTGAGCCGAGTAAGCTTTAGCTGCCCCGGCTGCATCCTCGTCTGCTGGTGCAGCCTTGATGTATTTTCCCCGTTCTCATCAGTTCCAAGCGCTTTCTACAGCGCAGGACTTCTAAGAATGCTCAGAAGGAATGTTAAAATATTCCTTCATAAGTTACATATCAGTTTCAAGTTTAATCTCAAAAAGCATTTACAAAATCATAGCGTGGCCTTGCAAGCAGGCGTTGGTTAAAGAAGGGAAGCGAGCATTCGGTCTGTTGCTTGTGCTGGGCGCAGACACGTGTCCCACGGCACTGCTGCTCGGAGAAGGATGTTCACCAAACAAGGCGCTCTGAAGTGCTTCGAGTGGTTTTCTTTGCTGGGGAAGAAAGTGTTTTCTTCGATAAAGAAAACTTTTAAATCCTTCCGAATGTGAAACAAATTTATTGTGTTTATTTAACAAAAACGGAGGTTAACAAAAAAAATAAAATCAACCCCCAAACTTTAACTCTAGATAGTCATTTGTATAAAAGATACTCCCTAGGGCGTGCTGCCATTTTTTGAACAGAAAAAAGACAGGGATTTAGCGGTGTCTGGTCATTATTACTGCTGAAATAAAAATAATTACTTAAAGTGCAGGCTAAAATTGCAGTGACAATCTACCTACCTCATGTCACTTATTTACCCTAATTGTATAAACCAGGAAGAACATAGTTAAGAATGTTGCCAAGCTACTATCAGCACAACAAATTATTCTTACCAAGTATAATATAGTTCATGTTTTGCTATGATTGAGCCTCCTAGATTCTGTCTGGAATTTAATCCTTATTAAAAAAGGTCAGAACATTTTTTCCAAGGGGGAGGGAAGGAAAATCAGTGGCAAGTGGTGGACGTGGTAGACGACAGATGGGAGGAAGTCCCATAAACTGATTCTGTACCTGATGTGTATGCCCTTTAATGTTTGCATGTTTTGCTGATGGGGAAGAGGGAAGGGAAGGACTTTTCTTCCGGAAGAGAGCTGCTGTCCAGGGCTGCCGTGTGTTGTGGCGGTGCCCTCTGCCGAGCTCGCTGCAGCAGCCGGGAGGAATGGCCGAGCGCAGCCGCGCTGTGCTGCAGGACCTCTGCCCCCATACCCGCCTGGCTGGGCCTGATCCAGGCCCCAGTGCCTGGCGGCACAGCGCTTCCGAGTGCTTTATACGTATTTAATTGAGGAAAGTCATTTATCCCCTGAATCTGCCCGGTGTGCGCGGATGTCCTCCGTCCTGTTGCGGCTCAGCGCTCGTTGGTGTGAACTTGGCGGCAGCGCTGCAGCCCCTCCGGGGGGAGGCTGCCAACTGCCGCGGGTGACGTGGTGGCTTGTTCTAATTCAGGGCTGCTGTGTGTGTCGGTCTTGGAGTTTTGCTTCTGGCTTCCCTTTCACTGCCTTTTGTCTGCTTGGCGCATGTCCCTAGCAACTTTCTGCAAATGCAGACCGATAGGACAAAAACTAAATTAGCCGTTTGAGCACGGCAGGCTTTAGCTGCCCGAAGTACTTGTTCCTTGTCTGAAGTGCTTCTCTGGCGAAGCAATTTAAAGTGAGTAAGTAGGCAGTCGCCTCCATGGAAGTAAACATTTTGATATTTAAAACTGCAAGTTCAGCATGAAGCTGCTTGCAGAAAAGGTTACGGATTGAGGAAGATTGTTCTCAAGATGTTTGTGCACAAAATCGCTTTTTCACACCGCAACTCGATTGCTGTTTTCAAAGACGGTCGTCTCTCTGACCTGGTTGTGTGTGCTGCAGTTAATTTGTTCAGAGCTCCGCTTCAGCAAAGCACTGAAGTCGAAAAGGATTGCTCTGCTGCTAGAGGACTTTACTCTCAGCTGAGGCTTTTATGGCTTTGGCCCTGAATCAGTAATCTTCACAGCACGCCGCAGAAGATGTGAAATTATGCAGAAACTGGCGATTTGGACGTGGTTCAGGAGGAGCAGACGGTCGGGACTTCAGATTTTAAGAATGGATGTGTGCAGGATCGGAAGGTCGGTCTCCTACCTTCTCCAGTTAAATACTTCAAGTAATATCTCGGAGCAGTGTAGTTTTCTGTTGCGTTCTTCAAATACCTGTTTGTTCGTTTAGCTTGTTGTTAGCTGAATTCTTGGCATGTGCTTCTGTCCACGAGCTGTTGGTTGTTGTTTTGTTTTGTTTTGTTTTACTGTCAAACCCAAAACAAAGTATGTCTTTTTAGCGTTAAATTACTGAATTGTGAGTGCCTCTCACTTGGGCAAGGTATGTAATTAAGGTGTTGCTGCCTTCTCTTGTGTAAATTTATGAATTCTTGGTGAAAGTTCTCTTTCAGAAATATCGTAATATTGAAACACTTTTCCACTTTTCACTATTAACAGTGAATTCAGTTTATACTTTATTATATAATGGCTCAGGATAAGGTTCAATTCCTACTGTAGGGAATCACATCTCATTTATGGCTTTTTCAGTTCCTGGGTGTGCTTGTACTTCCACGGAGGAGTACGTGGGTCCGAGTGTCCAGAATGCCCTGTTCTCCAGTGGTGAAGTTACCAATGTATAAAAACTGTGTAAACTGTATAAACAGTTTAATTTGGCAGTGTAAGCTCCTCCCTGGAACTGAAATGTGTTCCTTGTTTTTAACAGAAATAACTTAGGCTTTCGCTTGAGTTAAATTTGGGAGAACAAAAGCTTATAAAGCTAAAGGGGCTGAATGCATGCAGCCATTGTACGGTGGCTCGTCTTACAGCACGGTGACATGTACAGCTAGCTGCGTGCTTGTTACGTTGATTTATATTTGATTTGATGCTGAAAGCAGTCAGTGGAAATGGTAATAATTTACTGTTAAATTCATAGAACTGAGAATGGGATTTTTGTCATAATATATAAGATAATCCTCCTGTTGGGTTATTTAGTGGTGATATATATGTTTACCTGGGTGTTGGAAGCTGCAATAACGAGTAATAATGTCAAGTCAGACTCTGAAGATTGTGTGAATGGAAGTTTGTCAAACTGTGCATGAAAATCACATTGAAGCCCTGCTTTCTGCTTGGTCTTGTCTTTTTTTCCCCTCTCATTTTTCTGATGTTGACAGCGTCAGGGCAGGCGGGGGAGGTTTTCAGTGCACCTTAAAGGCAGAGGGAGATTGACTGCCTTGGTGCAGTGACTTGGCAAGTGCGTCCATGGCAGCAATTTCTGATGTTGTAAGTAAATTCTGTGCTAAGGAGCAGGGTAAGTCCATGGTAGTGTTTTTTTGGGAGAGCCCTCTGCTAATTAATTGTGTGATTTGCAGGCACCCTTTCATTTGTGATCCCTCATCCCATCGTGTTTCCGTAGCTTAAGTGCCACCATTGCATAATTGTTGACAGCTTTGATTAATATTAGGGAAGTATTTAATGTACTTTTGACTTGATTGAGTAATTTAATATCCAAGAACACGGTGTGTAACAGATTCCTGCTGAAAGCAGGTGGCGAATGGAGCCGTCAGGCGGCCGGGAGCTGCCCTGGCTCTGGTGCCGCAGCCGTGGCCGCTGCCTCCTGCGCCTGGGTGGTGGCAGCGCAGAGGGGATCTGCTGGATTTGGTGTCACTTTGGTCGCTTTGAATCTTCCCTTTGTGATGGGTTTGAGTTTGTTTTGCAAACATGGCTGTGATTAAAGAAGGGATTTTGGAGCATTGAGTAATGTTTAGGAGACATTAAAAAAAAAAAAACACTAAAAAACCTCAGCTTTTCATGGCCTAGTTTGTAGTAATTCAAAAAGCTGGCATGAAGAACACTTACAAGTTCAAAGTTAAACAGGTTTGTTTATAGTAGCCGTGATTCAGTGCTGAGCTGCCAGGGTAAAAATAACCACGCGTGGCTGCAGCACCGGGAACCTGCCCCGCTGTGGCACGGTGGCGGCAGCCGGGCTGCGGGGCGGCGATGATCCCGCAGCCATCGGTGTGCTTCCGTCCCGAGCCCGTAACATGCTGACAGCACGCTTCCCCTTGAGGACGTCAGACGCCTTGGTTTCCGTGTGTGCAGGCCGGACCGCTGGCAGGACGGAGGTGAGGACGGTTAACGAGCCGGGCTGGCGGAGGAGGTCGCTGTCCCTGCGCCCGCGTCTTGGCCGCACCACCAGGAATCTTTCCTGGGCACAGAGCAAAACACCGAACGGCCGGCGGTGCACGCCGCTGCTGAGCTGCACGTGGAGAGGCCATTTCGTTGTGTCTGTAGGAACTGATGCTTCTGCCTGTGGTTTTGTCTGTGCTTGTTCAGTGCCTCGCTTTTCTCTGTTCCTTCTCTCTTTCCGCCTCCCCCCCCCCCTTTTTAACCAAGGGCTGTGCGTTGCTGATCTCAAGTGCAAATGCAGTCTGCGTTCTTGATTTGTCATCTGTCTTCAGTCCCATAGCTGAGCTTGTGTCAACACTTTCGCTAAAATTCCCTATTTTCAGGTGTCTGTAAACTGGATCCAAGTGAATGCTTGCAGCAAGAGCTGCCTGAGCAAACTGCTTGGCTGTAGACTTGCTTCCTATTGTATTTGGAAAAGTATTTAAGAAGGATTTTGAAAATTTCAT
The DNA here is from genome assembly GCF_964034855.1 of Anser brachyrhynchus. Taxonomy (NCBI): domain Eukaryota; kingdom Metazoa; phylum Chordata; class Aves; order Anseriformes; family Anatidae; genus Anser; species Anser brachyrhynchus. The sequence continues at coordinate 1,297,446 of NC_137720.1, read as the reverse complement.
TATCTGTTTCTAAAGCATTTTGCTTTCTATGGTTTCAAGGTGGCACGTGCTCATGGCTCTGCAGTTTTGGATGCAGAGCTGCTAAAAAAAATATTTTGAAAAAAACACAAATTACTAGGCTTTCATTTAAACTTCCCATGATTTTCAGCATTGAAGGGGGGAACAAGCAATTCTTTTATCCCTTGGGAGCTTTCAGAAATGGTCTTAGGGAGAGCCAGCAGCCACATGAAGCCAGGCCACCTCCTCTGGGGTTTAAGGACCGGGGACGCGTTTCGGTGGCCTGGCTCGCCGTGTGGTGCCGATGGGCCGTGTCTGCCCGGCCATTAGTGGTATCGCTGAGTTCAGCCCTACTGAGTGGAGGAGTGTGATACCGCGGGTGCTGCGGCCTTGTAAAACACGTGGTTGAGGGGGGATGGCTCTTCAGTTGGCGTGCTGTGGTGCGCGGGGGCACTGGGTCTCGTCCGGCTCTGGAGGACCGGTGGGTGCCACGTCCCCCATCTCGGTGCACCTCTGCGCTCTGCCGCCGGCCATTTTCTTTCTCGTGGCTCACAGATGCTCCTCAGGCGGCGTCCCGGAGTGCCACCAGCACTGACCCCACTTCATCCCACCACGGGCTGGGGCTGTGCAGGTGCTGGGGAGGAAGCGGAGGTGTGGGATCCGTTTCAGAGGCCCCCGATAGCATCGGTGCCTGCTGCCTGGCTTCCTGTGCCGCGGCCGGGGAGCGGCTCGGCCTGCCAGCAGCGCACGGCCCCGCGGGCACCGCGTCGGCGGCGGAAGAGAGAAACGTGGCTCTGTAAAATAGCTGTGCTTTGTAGGGGATGCAACAGTCGTTGGATTTCACCGTGGCAGTCGGGGTGTGGTTAAGCGGCAGTTGCTCCCCTTCAAGATTGCTCAGGGTAGCTGAGCTGCTAGAGTCTGCTTTTCCTGCGTTCTTGGTACAGTAAATTTTCATCTCTTAAAACGCATTGCAAACTTGGTACAGCCTCAGGCAGGTTTAGGCTGACTTGAGCTTGTCTTGTAAGTGAAGTCGTGCAGGTTTTGTGCAGAGCGTATTGGGAAGAAAAAAGCCCATCAGAAACCCGGGGACGAAGCTGGAGCAGCGCGCATCTCTCCCGCAGAATGAAGTTGTCTTTTTTGTTTGGGGTAAAACAAACTGCGGGAGAGGAATACTGAGCTGCTGTTGGCTTTTAATGGGAATCGGTCATTGAACTCTTCTTTAAAATTCCCGTCCCTTGGCCAGTTGAACAATGCATGGTCAGAAGCAGAGGGAGGATGACGTAGACATATATTTGGGGGTGAGATCTGTGGTATCGAGGTAGAAGGCAGTGCTAGGGAAACAGTAAAAAGTGTGAGATTGGAAACGTGAGTGAGCATCCTGTAAATGTGGTTGTCAAATTACAAATTCAGGGATTGTGGACAGAAGTGGCAACAGCACAAAGCCAATAAAAATTGATGTAAGGCAAACAGACAAGCTTTTTAGATGCTGATTTAAAAAAAAACTGCGTGGAAGAGGGAAGTACTTTTCCCTTTGATGGCAACCTTTTCCTACTGTGTGTCTGCAGACTGTATTTCACTGCTATCAGATCTGGTAGCCAAAAATCAGGAGCTCAAAATTTTAATTAAAAAAAAAAAAAAGGCGTGATATTAACCCATGCTCCTGAATGAAATCTGAGGCTAAAGAGGTGGCAGCGCGTTGAGCAGCTGGAGCTGCTGGCGTCCTGTATTGAGCACAAGTGTCAGCTTTGCTGTTGTGAGCTTGATCTTTGCTTTCTAACCAAATAGATTCAATTTTGTCTCCTTCCCATGGTTTACCTTAGCTGCAAGTCCAGTTTGTAAAGCATTTTTGAATGATTTTGTCCAGCAGAAATTCTGTTTTGCCATTGGTTTTCTCCTGACCCCCCAACATTTCACTTATCAGAAGCAGGGTTAAATTGCACTGGAGGCTTTGTTTTTAAGGGAATTTGATTCTAGTGTTCAGAAATTGTGTAGAGCTCCCTTGATTAAAGTAAAGAGCAAATTTGATAACAGGCATATTTTGCTTTCAAGCTGTGAAGAGTGGATTTGATGCTTATCTACACTATCATCTGAAAAATATGTTCTGAGGAATTAATTTTTTTTTTTTTCAGTCCCTTGCAGGGAGCCTGGAAAAAACTTCAGTAGTGCTGTTAACACTGATGAGAGATCTTTTATGCCAAGGTACGAGTATTTAATGTTCTCATTTGAGAATTGATAAATGCATAATGCATCATTTGAAGTTAAAAGTTGTCTGAACTTTGTTTCTTGTAGTGGAGAAAAGCAACTCTGAAGTAGTGTGTTCTGTCCTTCTTGATGTTATTTGCTGTTGTACAAAATACAAACGTATAATAACAGTACACAGTTTTTCTTTCCAAGACTGAGCCAAGAATGTGTCTACTTTAATTTCTTTTTTGTTGTTGTTCATTTAAGTCTTTTGTTATCATCTTACTGGGGATTGTATCATCAGTTATGCCCAACGTTTCATGAAGTTATGCAAAACCATCAAGCCACGTGCCTTTACCACTGTCTTCCTCCTGCTGAGCAGCGTATCTACCTCACACAACTCATGGCCCTACCAGTGTTCAGAGAAGGAAGGAGCAAGCAGTAATACAAGCTGCCTTCTTTGGGTGTGTGCAATTGAACTCAGACATCCGCATCGCACAAGGTGCACACCACGTTTTGGGTTAGCGCAAGGTTCTTGCACCCAGCCTTTTCCAGGGTTGCGTTTGCGTTTATTCTTTGCTAGCATTTCTCTCCCCAACCACCCAATTTTTTTTTTCCAAGATCCCTTCCAATCCCTAACATTCTGTGAAATTACAGGCTTCTCGATGAGCTGGTGAGGCTTTTGTATAAGGAGCAGTTAATTTTTCATTTGGGTTGTGAACGAGACTGAACCTGGCACATGTTCCCACATAGTTCTCTTGCAGTAGGATCATTTCATCAGTGCTCAAAGCATCTGACCAGCTGCAGATAAATGGCACTAGAGAGTTGTTTCTCTTGGATATGTAGACAGTTAGAGGTGCATATGGCTAGTTGTTCTCATGGTGGATACCACGTGGAGGTTACCCAGGCCAGGTATTTTGGGCAAGCTGCTCGAGATCTTCGCTCTTCCTTCGGGAGGGGGCTGATGCTGGCAGCCTGGGCACTCTCGTGGCAGCGCAAAGAGGTGCTCCTGTTAAACAAGGAAGAGATTAATCCTGAGGTGTCAGGTGCTTTGCAGTGTGGAAGCAAAGTTTGTTCATTATTGTAGCTGCAATCTGGACCCTACTGATTTATTACTGTTGTATTTTAAAGTGGCTGTGCAGGTGCTCAGTAGCCTGGTCTGGTGCTGAGGGCGGAGCGAGCCTGCTGCTTGGAGCAGTGCCAGGGTATTTAATGTGAAATTTGTTCTTTGCCCCACGCCTGTCCTGCTGTACCTCAATGGCTGTGCGTGAGGGAAGAAGAGGAGCGTGAGCAAGATGACACACTTAGTTTTTGCTTTCTTTTTGCACCTTGGCCCTCAGAACTTATGCGACCAGTTTCGCAACATGTGAAACGACAAAAAGTTATTTTTTTACACTTCTTAGTGATCATAGGCTTTTCTCGAATCAAAAGAAACACTAAACACCCGTAATTTCATGCCATTTTGAAATGCTGCTGTTGCTTCACAGCATGCTCCTCTACTACACAGAGCTCTGGGTGGAAATGAATGCTACTGTGTCTTGCTGTATTTAGGTGGGCATAAACAGTTTGCCAAACGAAAAGTTGGCTAGGATGCGGCATAGTAATTTCTGGAGCACTCCATTCATGTTGTATAAACAGATAACATTAACATACTTGTGAAAGAGCTACAAGATAATTAAGGCGTGTGGAGTTTACAGTAATAAGGCTCATGTGTTTCAGGATCTTGGTTTCCTGTTGCACCTGAAAAAAAAATCAGCAAATATTGCAGAGAAGAAATGAGAAGTTAGTCTTGTGCTACTCCCAGCTGAAAGTTTCCCACAAGTATTTTTACTATAAATAAGAAGTGAAAGAGTTCACAGCTAAATTTAACCCTTAGATTGATTTACTTTCAGGGGCATTCATGGGTGGAGCAGACTGTGGAACCGTAGAAGATGAAGATAGACTAGATCAATAGATTGCATTTACACTTTATAAAAAATGCATTCCCTTTTAATTTCTAAGGTTGTCAAAGGAAAAAGCATTGCTAATTGGAATTCCCCTCTCTTTCCCAATCAAAATCATGATCTTAGAGGAAAAAAAAAGGAAGTGAATGTTACTTCTCAGGGAAACTTTCAAGCAGAAGAGCTTGCAGCTGACAGTATCTTAACCAAAACTGTTGTCAGCGTACTATAGTGCATAGACATGGCTTGCTCTGTTTTTAGACACTTGAAGTTAGCATTCTGGAAAATCCCTTTCAGTTTGACTTAGTTTCACAATTTCTGTGAAGTTAAGCAACCAAAGCTCACAGCGGCTTCCAGGGTTGAAGAAAAACAGCCCCGAGGTGCCTGAAAGTATGAGCTGCTGCTGCTGACTTCTGCTTTATTCTCCCTCTAACGTCTGGGCGAGGGAAGAGCAGCTCGGCTACATGAGAGCCTCAGCACAGGCAGGCGAGCCCCCTGTCCCTGTTCTTCAGATGTAAAAGTGAACTTAAAGCTGTGTTAAACTGGCCACAGGATTTGGGTGCCTCTTCCTCTGCGACTGCACGTGGGCTTTATTTATTAATTTTTTAACCCGTACGTGTCCCGTTTAGACCACAGGATGTAGTGTGGTTGAGGGGTGAGGATTGGAAGGAGGGTCCTGGGGACAGGTCTCCGATATCGCGGCCGTGTGCCCCTGCTGCGGCACGGGGCTGCCGGCGTGCTGGTGGGATGTGCCTGGGGAGCGTGTGGCAGGTGGCCCCTGGGAGTCTGACGTGGGGAAAAAAAAAAATAAAAGTCCCAATTTAACGGTTATATAAACCACAACACAGGTTGTCAGGTAGCTGTCCGGCGTGGCAAAGAGGCAGCAGCAGGGCTAAAGATGCGATCCCTGTTCTTTGCGGATGGTTGTTACTGGTAGCCAGCAAGGTGATGCAGCTCAGCAGGGAACTACGAGGAACACGTCTTTATTTTTAAACCAGTCCTCAGATGTAGCCAGCGAACCCATAAATCCTGTGCAACGTTAGTTTGAAATGCCTTTGAGAGATGAAACTTCCCCAGCCTCATAGTGTTCGTGTTTCTGAATCCTTACTTGGGAAGAAAGCGCTATCTCGCCGGGAAGGAGCAGAGGATGATTCGCGGCTGAGGTCATTGTTTGCCTCAGCGCCCTTGATAGGGACAGCCCAGCCTGGCCTGTAATGTAAACAGAGTGTAAAATGTTTATCGCCAGCTTTGTCACTTGCCTTATTTGTCAGGGAATCGCGATGAGAATGAGAAGTTTTGTGGTGCTGCGCAGTGCGTTCGGGGAGCTGGAAGATTTCCTTAAAAAGGCACAGGCCTTGCTGGGCGAGCAGCGAGGCTCTGCCTTGGCAGCCGCGAGCTCGGGCTGACCTTTCCAGAGAGAAAATACTGACCTAAATCCTGCCCTGCTGCGGGAGAAATAAACCTCTCTGCTTACATCTTACTAACCTGATTTTCTTGTCTCGTACTCGCGGCTTTATGCTGTAAAATGTTGAGAATGCAGAGGCAAGGTGGCACTCATGGGGTGTGTGGCGGGGAGGGGGCTGTGTGCCCGGGCACTGTTTGTTACCGTATTTATCCTCTCCGTTTCCAAACAGCAGAAGGTTGGCAGGTCCGGGTCCGGGCATCCCAAAACCTGGGAGGCAGCGAGTTCCAGGGCAAAGTTTGAAATCATTAAAATGCTTTATGGCAAGGTCAAAGGAAGCGTTGCGTTGGCTGATTCACTGTAGAAGTATGGGGTTGCGTGTAGTTTGCCCATTTGAATATTTGAACATGTAGGAGGGGGGATCTATAGTTTGGTTATTGTTCTGTTTGGTATTAACTGGAGCTGTCGGCAATTCACGCAGAAAACAACAGTCTTAGCTGTTCCTGTAGAGATTTTTGTTCATAGCAGCATCCGGAGAACAGGAGCACATTGCTACTTTCAGAAGACAGTGTCGTGAAGGTGTGTGTACAGGTACACTTGTAACCATTTGCTTTTTTTTTCCTGCCTTCTAGATCGTCGGTGTCTGAACAGACCACACCATGCGTGAGTACAAGCTAGTGGTCCTTGGTTCAGGAGGTGTGGGGAAGTCCGCCTTGGTGAGTCGCTTAGGAAGTGGTCCTGAAACCACTGCATGAGCTTCCAGACTGGCCTGTCTCACTGCAGGCATTACTCATTGAACGTATTGGGATGTTTGTGCTACTTCTATTATGTGCAGTGACTTCCAGGTAGCCATGGTTAGGCTGCTGAAGGATCTGTGAATTTGTGTCAGTTTTTGAAGAAGAAACGGGTGATTCATCACTGTTAGAACAGTTAGCATTTCATGTTTGCTTTCTGCGGATGTGTAATACTGTAAATAAGTGAACGTCCCTAAGTATGAAAAGCCTAGCCTAGGCTAGAAGGATGAATCAAGACTTGCCCTGCGTGGCTGTGGATTGGCGATGGCTGCCGCCGAGGAGCACACCTTGAAGGTGGTTTATTTTCCATCACGGACGGAGCCTGAAGGAGCTGTCTGGCCTTGAAACCCCAGGGTGGAATAGCAAGCTGCCTCCAGGCAGAGCAGAGGGACAAGCAGACTGATGACACTTTGCACTCCTTAAGTGCTTGTGTTGTTTCTAGTAAGAGGTTTACATAGCAGAGTTGATAGTAAAGCATTGTAAGAGAGGTTTCTGTCACCCATTTATCACAAATCAGTCAAGCAGCTCGCCCCAACAAGAAGGGCAAAGAACTGGTCAAGTGTAAAGTTATGTAAGACAAGGAAACACGCCACGTTCCTTTTCACAGAGGGTGATAGCTGACCAGCCGTTCATTTCGTAGATGGGTGCTTCTTTCACTGTTTTTTATTCTGCTGATAGGGGCTGCTAATAGTCCTGTCAAATCACCTGCAGAATCTAGGTGAATGAGAGGAAAGATTGTTCAATTATGTATCACATTTGAGGTACTCTTTCAGAGATCCCTTCCTAATATTTACAAGATGTACGAGTAAAAATTTTTGATGCTCTGTTCTCCCACAGCAACTTATGTGATCCCCATTGCTTTCTCCATGAGCATTCTTTTTGATTATCTTGGTTTTATTACGTAATATTGAAGGATTCGCTAGGTAAAATAGGGCGCTTCTGAATATGCTGTGCATAAAACCTCTTCAGCATATGAAGTACTTTGAATTTCCTCATTTCTGGTATAAAGTTCTGAGTCCCCATTCACCACTGGCCTTTTAAAAGCTGAAATGTGAATACTTAATTTTTCTAAATACTTACTATAGGTTTTTTTTCCAAAATTCATTCTCAAAAAGTTCTGAAGATTGTATTTTCCTTTATCGTATATGATGAGTTTGTGTACTCCCACCTGTAGAGATACAAATTGGGTTAAGTCATTGAGGACCCTAACTTTTGTACGTACGTACTGCTGGTGGGTTGATTGTGAAAAGTCTGGTAAACCAAAGTTAAGTTCCAGGTGCTAAGTAAGCACGTATTGTAATTCATATGCAGTGTTGATCCATTATGGTTATGGCAGGACAGTAAGTGCCAATTAGTAGCTGAGGGAGAATAATATTTAGCTTACAAGATGACCAACTTTATTGACAGGTATTGGCAAGGTGAGACTTAAAATGATATGGAGGTCACTTTAAAATTTCTTTCTTCAAACTGCATAAGCTGAATACCCAACAAAGAGCATGGTGTTTGTTTTCAATTCTGTGTTTTCACTGGGAGTGCAGATTACAATATGCTCTTGTTTCGCTACGAATGCTCCTCACTGTTTTAACTCCTGTGGGTTAAGTTAGTTTTCTTTCTCAGCAGTACTGCATTTGGGAATATGAAATAAGACTCTGAGTTTTAGCAGAAAGACAAAATGTCACGAGTGGTTTGTCACATTCCCTTGCTGAAGGCTGGTTCACGAACAGGAAGAAAGTTCACAGCGTGCAGCTGTACAGCTCGGACCGACTTCAGTGTCCAAGTGTTAGCCTCCTAGCAAATAGCAATCTTCTTTGGACTCGGTTGGGTTAATAACTGTGCTGAAAATCCTACAACACAACCTGTAATCTGAAATTCTTAGTTGCCATTATTGGTATAACATTGTAAACCCACTAATAACGGTGTCCTGCACAGTGGCTTTGATAAGTCCTGTTACCTGAAAGGTTTGGGGTGACAGGAAAATATTGGAGAAGCAAAAGCTTTGATTCTTAGGTTCAGGCTTATTAATACAGGATTATTTAGTGAAATAGGAGGGTTTTTGAATGAGATAGTACTAGATTTTATTTATTTTTTTTTATGTTAAAAGGAGGAGAGTAATAAGGAAATGCTCAGTTTTCAGCACACACAGAGGCTTTCTGCATGCATCTGGTACGTGCCACTCTGAAAGTCTTTGTGTGGCAAAAGGGAACCCTGTTGCAGAAAAATTTCAGCCTTTTGTCCAAGCAAAATACAACTTCTTGAAACAGGTAGTGACTTGGCAGAATTTGTACTAAAGATTTGTGGAAAGCTCTGTTGGCAAAAGATAGTTGCTGTGTTTGTTGATATTTAAAGAGATAAAATTAAGTGCCGTGATCTTGGCACTTGGTTTTACCATCATCAGCCAAACCTCTGGACCCACCCGTGCTGCACCCGAGGTGAGTGCAGACGCCGTAGGTGAGAGCACGGCGCTGCGCCCGGCCGGAGATGGGGAGAGCCTGGGGCTCTGCAAGCACGGCTCTCTGAGCTGGGGAGTGCTTGGAGCAGCAGTCATTGCATGGGAATAAACTGCAAACAACTAACACTGTCGCTAGCGTTACAAAGATAAACTATTCCAGCATTTACCAAACTGGTACCAGTACGGATCTGTCTGGTCTCGCCTGGGTGTTGCTGATTCCCAGCACTGTGCCAAGGAGGACAGACGACTGTTTAGGTGCAGGGAACATGCAGGGTTGCAAGTAAGAGGAGACACCAAAGAGAAGAGTGCTCTTCCTATTTATGAAGAGAAGGTACCAAAAAGGAAAAGCAAACTGTGTCTTCCAGAGGACAAGTGAAACCACAGACCAGCAGGAGCCAAAGTATGCCACGTATGGAGCTCGAGTGTCCAGAGATGGGGCGCATCCAAATGACAGCTTGATGGGAAATGTTTAGAGTAGATTCACTTGGAATAATTATATAGGAGAAGAAAGATTTCCTCTTTGAAATGAATGATGTCTCCTTCTTTAATGATTTAATACAAACTCAGTATCTGGAGACTCTCCAGATTTAGCTCACTACTCTGAAATACGTCTGTGCTCTGTGTGTAATCCAGAGTAGTTCCACTGTAACTCTAACACAATTGAAATCTGCATTTTCCATAGCACACATATTGCCAGTTCCTCTGATCAAATTTCACATCTTCCATATTTGGTGCTTTTTTTATTCTTCTGAAGTCACAGACACTAAAAGAAAGGCATTTTAGAGAATGCCTTTATTTTTGAGATGCCTTCATCTTTTATGAAGAAATGAGCAAACAATTTGTCTCGCATAGTTTTGAAATGTGCTTGAGTAGTGGCTCATAAAACAGCAGAAACTATGCAGATTTCTTTCTAAATAATTGTTAATGTGTGTATTTTTCTCTTCTCCCCACTTGAAGTTTATCAGCAGTGTTGAGTGTTTTTTCTGCTTTAATTGTTCAGAAAGTGTTTCTTGGTTAGGTGTTACTGTTACAGTTACTTCACTTTTTTTTTTTCTCTCTCCCCAGACTGTACAGTTCGTTCAGGGAATTTTTGTTGAAAAATATGACCCAACAATAGAAGATTCATACAGGAAGGTAAAATAACATCATTTCTATTCCTTTCAAGTCTCACGGAGCTTGCTTCTTTTTAATAATGCAATGAAAGCTTATCAAAATGAGCAAGGTTTTTTTTATGAGAATGTTATGGATGCATAAAAGCACAGCAAGAAATGATGCATAAAAAAGCATCAGTCTAGGAAGTGCTTTCATGTAGATAGTTTCTTTTGGCTTTGCAGAGTATTTTACTAGTTCGGGGCCTGTGAATGCAACCAGACAAATTGTGTCAGCTACTATAAAACTGAATTATCAGGAAATGACAAACATTGCTGTTAATTTGACTGTTCTTACTTCTATTTAATAGGAGGATTAAAGCTCTATTACTTCATATAACTAGGAGCTTGCACTTTAAATCTGACGACTTCAGTCGAGGCATGTTGAGGCTTTAGCTTTCTGCTCTTGGACTGTTTCTTTGTAAGAGGTTAGAGCACCTGACCAGACATCTCTCTGTGTATTTTCCCAGGCCATCGCTGACTTTTTAGCTCCTGTATGGGGGTACGAGCTGTGGCACTTGGCAGCCTGGTGTACTGTTCATCCCGGTGCCAGTGCTGTTGATTGGTGCCTGGGCAACGTATTAAAGGACCAAAGACTGTTAGTCATATCTCTTTGCTGTAATTTGATGAATTATTATTTCAAAGCATAAGTATATCAATATTTGTTGCTAACATGCGATCTGAAAAAGTTAGCATAGAGGAGATATATATATATATATATATATATACACACACCATTTATCACAGTAGGTTGTGGTACTGTAGCACAGCAATTGCGTTTTGTTGCTTTCTCCTAGGAATGATTGTTTTACCATTTAGTTTAAATATGTTCTGCTTGGTTTGAAAGCGCATAAAAATTCTTCACAGCTGTTTTGGATGCAGGCTTGTAATTGCTGAGCAGAAATACTTGTCAGGATCCCTGACTCTGGTGTTACACAGCTCTATCAACAGAGCTGCTTTCTTCTCGGAATTGATGTCAAGTAACCCATTGTTTTGCAGACTAGCATAATTGTTGCCATAATTAAAGACACCAAACAGAAAACAAAAACTTGTAGCATTTGTGCCTGTGATAATTAAATGTAAATTCTGTTACGAGTTCTGCTGTTAAATTTATTCATCTTTCCTGGAATTGCCCTTAGTGGATCTGAGACAGTTCTTAGCTTCCAGAAGATTTGTTAAGCCTCAGTGTGACGTTTATTAAATATTGTGCTTTTTCTTTTCTTCCTCACTCCTTCTTCAACAGCAAAAAAAAAAAAAAAAAAGTTGAAGGTCCTTTTGATTTGTAGGAGTGGATTTTATCTGACTCGAGAGGCTCATTGTAAATATCTCAACTTATTTAGGCCTTTATAATCAACAGAGTCCTGGATCACTAGTGAGCTGCCCCAAATGCCAACTTAAGGTGTAATTAATCTTCTAATAGCAGAGCCTCTCTTAGTGTTGGGAAAGTCTGGGTGGCTGGCTCACTTACTGAGGTCTTTGCTGCAGAAGTAAAAAAAAATTAAGGTGAGATTCCCCTCGCCTTAATTTCAGAGGTTTTAGTTTTAACTGTATTCGTCTCTTCCCCTTTTTACACAGCAAGTGGAAGTAGACTGTCAACAGTGTATGCTTGAAATCCTCGATACAGCAGGGACAGTAAGTATGATTTCTTTTCGTAATTGGTGCAGAGTTTCTTTCTTAAGAACAAAACAAGATGATAAGCATAGAACTTAATATAATAATCCTGCCCAAGGAAGAAGCAATAGATCAGGCGCAACAATTAAAATAGAACAATTCTGTTTAATAACCCAAAAGCAGGTTGCCGTATCAACATACTGATGGAGGATAAGTTTGCGTGTTACCTTTGCAAGTGGCCAGAAAACACAGCCAAAAAAGTTCTTAAGCAGCAGGCTCTTAAGGGCACTGCCCTCCCACGCGGCCGTGCTCGTGACAAACTGCCACACGGCGCGTGACACGTGGGCCTGTCTGTGCAGTTAGAGAACTTGAAGTGATAGCCCAGATCTGTCACCTGGGGAACTGGTCTGATAGCAGGCTCCTGCTCAACGCTGTATCGGGAAATAAATGGAAGATCAGTACAGAATGCGTCGACCAAATGCTAACGGCTTGTGTTATGGTTTGGGGCATACCCCAGTATACCTGTGCATGTGTTTTTATTGTTTTTGTTGCACCTTTTCCTGGTTTTGGAAGGAGCCTTGCTCTCCTTATTAGGAGGGGGGAAAAAGCAAAGGGAAAGAGATGTGTTAATGTTCTTATTAGATTTTCACGCTGCAGTGGACCTCTCTGAGGGGTAAATACGTAAATATGACCCGTGCTCTACTACCTTCTTGTCTCCATTACAATAGAAGTATTCCTTTGTAAATGTTCTTTAGTGTCATTCACTACCTAAGTACTTTTTTAACTATTTGATTACAGGAGCAATTCACAGCAATGAGGGATCTCTATATGAAGAATGGTCAAGGGTTTGCACTAGTATATTCAATAACAGCACAGTCCACGTTTAACGACTTACAGGACCTGCGGGAACAGATTTTACGGGTTAAGGACACTGAAGATGTAAGTCAAATATTTTTTTTTTAATTTTGAAAATGATTAAAATGTTTTTTGGAACTAAGCATACAGGAATTTGTATGTGAGTAAAATTTCTGTCCAGGAATATTCTTTGCTGTATAGCAAAGTTTTGTGTTGAAATGAATTTCCTTAGCATTATTTGTTATTTTCAGTGTTACATTTCAAGTTTGCTGGAAAGCTGACAGTCTTGATGGGAAGTGATAGAAAAATGGTAGGAGTTGATTGAAGAAAACATTTTTCCCTTTCATTTTATTTCTTTTCCAGTATTTTCAGTTTCCTCATACTGTGCTTCAGCAGTACTTTATTTCCCTCAAAGTTATGGAAAAATTATATCTGAACTAGCCAGTAATGATATTTTTAATAGATCTCCAGCTGTCTTGCCATGGAGACTAATGTTGTTTTTCCCAGATTTGGGAGGCGGAAATTGAAGTACAGAGAGACGTGGCAAGGCCTGAGGGTCAGCTGCAAAGCCTCAAGTCCCAGCCCGCGGTGGGGCTGAGCTGTGCCCTCCGTGCCACCCATGCCTACCAGAGCAGTCCGAGTTGATGATCTTGAACTGTAAATAGAAAGGACGTGTTCAGCTTATTGACCGGATTCCTGCTCCGTAATTTAAGTGTCACTAGTATTAATAGCCTTTTTTATTTTTAATTTTTGAAAGTAGCTGAAAACGTCCCTTTGACTTTGCCCTCTTGTCGCTGTGTGAGCGGGCAGTGGGGGACAGGACAGCAGGAGCTCGGGCTGCCCCGGCGAGCAGGGCAGTGCTGCGCCCTGCAGGGCTCTCTCCCTGGGCGGGGGAGCCCTTGGTCGAGGGGCACAGAGCAGATTCCCTTGCTGTATCTGTGCCCGTTTGGTTTGCCCCGTCTCTTGGTAATCTCTGTTTCATTCAAACCCATCCTCTGTGAGGACCAGCGGTGTTGCAAGGTGTCTCGTGGGACCGTCAGATCGCGCCTTGCTCAGGTTCGTTCCTGGCTGGAGCGTAAAGCAGAGCAGGGGGAGAGGGGCTTTTTATCCTCTTCTTAGCTTCGAGAGAAATCCTATGCATGAGTTTGTCTCTGTGGAGAGGAGAGTTAGTGCTCAGAGCTCTTACTGAGCTTGTAATTGTTGTTTAAAGCCCCTTTTCAAATGAGAAAAAAATTACGTTAAGATAGATGGTGCATGCAGTCCTGTTTATGGCAGAAGAAAATCACTTACCATGTTCCCAGCCCAGGCGCCGACCGCTATAGCTAGAATTTATCCGTGGGCTTTGAATTTCTAGATATGTGGTGTAGCAGGGCGTGCAGGTGGCTTTAACCATGTTGGCCGTGTGAACGGTGCAGAGGTTTGGGACCTCTGCTCGTGTAGGCTTCCTCGAGAGGACACTGAAAATAAATGTTGTTCCTAACAGCTGGGAGTGCATTCAAGGCTTCGAATGCTGATGGCTTTCGATGGGCATGGATCACTCGCGTGGCTCTTGCGATGGGGACTGAATCCAGGAGCAGCCTTGTGTCCACCGTCCTTTGCGTGCAACTCGCGTGCAGTGGTCACACGCGGGGCCGGGACGCATTTATCCGTGTGCGTTGGGTTTACATCGCCCCGCAGGGCAGTGCGGTTTGAGCAACACATCCTGCTCCTGTGCTCGGAGGGGGCAGGCAGTCCCCTCGCGTTTCTTCTTCCTCCCACATCCTCCCTGTTCCCAACTACCTCAGAATGGCTTCGGAGCCCTCCTTGGCTTAACTGCAAGAGCATTTATGAATTTTGTGTTGGGGGATGTTACTTGTTGAATCCAAGGCTGAGAACCTTTCGAACTGTTACGCTAAGTCAAAAAAAAAAAAAAAAAAAAAGGCGCTGCTTCCTGTATTTAGTTTCAGAATATGTCTTTTAAAATCCCAGTAGTTAAACCATGAAGGTATGTCCAACAAAGTTTAAATTCCAGCCTCCTACATGACATAGGAAATGGTCAAGCAAGTTCTTCCAACTCCATTTTCTGCTCTGGGTTAAGTAATCGCTACCTTTTGAAACAACCATACAGAGTTGCATGCCTTTCAAACCTACACTGTTTAACTGAGTATCGCTTTTTTCCTATTATTTTACATCCTCATTTCCCCTTTTTTTTCCTCACGTTCAACATGTTTCATCATGTTCAAAACACATTTTAATGTTTTGGAATTCTCTTAAATATCTAGAAAACTGTAAAGAATAGACTAGACTAGTGTAGTTGTAAATATCCTGTTACTCTCTGTGAAATAAACTTGTTTGGGGGATTGCCTCATCTGTTCTGAGCCTTCAGCTTTTTGATGTAATAAGTAAAACTTGCTTCTCAAAAATAAAACTGCAGTCATTTTTTAATCAGTATGGCTGTGAGTTTTAAATACGAAAATTTATTTTGTCTAGGTGAATTTGGAAGAGACTGCAAATATTAATGTTGAAGTAGATTAGAAAATGTGCAGTGCATTGTAAATTATCAAAGGAAGTGGATTGTGATTTATTTTCCAGCTGGAAAGTACTCATTTTCTGCTCAAAGAATTAAATGCTTCAGGAAATAGAACAGGGTACACACCCATTATCAGCAGTTCTTTTGGTTGTTGGTTCTTTTTTTTTTCTACTTTTACATAGCATGAGGGAAACAGGATGCTGTGGCTGCCGGGTGCGTGTGAAGCACCGCAGGAGGGACTGCAGATCTCGCTGCGATCTCGGCCTTCAAAGTCCTCAAAGCGCCTGGCACCTGAGCTCTGGCTGCATTGTCCCCCAAGGCCCGTATGAGATGTAGGTTGTTGGTGTTTGGGGTGCTTCTGGTGTTTGCTTGTTGAAGGTTGTTTCTACTTGCCATTTTTAACATCTTTCGGTGGGCTGCAGCCATGGTAGAGGCTGTGACTGAGAAACAGGGAAAGCCTTCTGAAAGTAGGCATCTTGGAAATAATGCCCTCATATATTAGTAGTGTTTTCTGTAGGGAATGTCACAAGGAATGTGGCTTCCCCAAGGCACTGTCCTTCTGAAGGAGTGGGACGCTGACTCACCCAGATGCTTCAGAAAGCAAAGCCAGCAGCTGAAGGAGAAGGGTAGATCCCCTTTCATCATTCATTTCATTCATCTCGAACAAATGATGTGCCTGTATTTGCGTCATGGGCGTAGGACGAATATTTTGAACCCGTACCAAATGTTTATTCTGATACAGCATGAGGCTATTTATTGGAAGCGATGTCCCTTCAGGAGCTGAGCTGATGAGCGGTCGTTAGTTGGAAACTTCAATTACTCTGAACTAGTTAATATTGATCTCAGTGTCTGTGCCTTTTGTAGTGGACATCCTCGTCTCTGTACGTAAAGCATGTCAGTAGTACGATGTTGTGTTGTGATGAGGAAGGCAGATGGTCATGTGCATGGGGCTGTGGGAATGCTTACCCGCACAGAACCGCTCCTCCTTACTCCGTGTCCAGGGCAGCGCTCTGCTGAGGTGCTTCCACTTGTTGTTGGCTTGACGGCAGATTGACAAGAGAGGTAAAAACGTCAGAAACATATAATGTATTTCTTAAAACACACGCTGTATGTCCTGTTGTCTAAAAGAGGTTAAGCTGATGGGCAATTCAGCCTCATGTCACATAGATGTCCTGAAATGCATTTTAGTAAATTGTGCTTTTGACTATAGAATGGTGTTGGATGTAAATACTGGAAAACAAATCTTTACTGGAAGACTTACTAAAATCCAGCCTAGCTGGTGAGCTCTGCTGAACTTCCGTTTTTTTTGTTTTTTTTTGTTTGTTTGTTTTTTGTTTATACATGACTATGTTATTTTGTTTGTTTTGTTTTCCTCCTCTTCGTGTGCCTTTGCGAGCTATTGCATCACTTGGGCAGTAGGTGTTGTATGTTAATTTGCTGATATCTCTTGGTTTTGCTCCCTCTCTCTCCAGGTTCCAATGATTCTGGTTGGCAATAAATGTGACCTGGAGGAAGAACGTGTTGTCGGCAAAGAACAGGGTCAAAACTTAGCGAGACAGTGGTGTAACTGTGCCTTTCTAGAATCGTCTGCAAAGTCTAAAATCAATGTTAATGAGGTAAGTATCAGCTGTTCCTTGCCCGTGTTACATTAACATGAGTACCGCATTAGACCAGCATGCAGTCCTTCTCACGCTCCTTTATCAGGCAGATTTAGAATGGTTCTGAGGTGTCAGTCTGAGAACGGCTAAGACGAGTCTATTTAGTTACTGTTTTTTTATTTGTTTTAAAGATATCTGCTCCTTTTTTAATTAAGAGGTGGGTGACATCCCCAGGCAAATGCTTTCTGTGGTCTGTGTTAGAGGGCATAGATAGCAGAGGGTCATCAGTAAGCCCAGTTAACTGGATGACTCTTACCTTAGGTAAAACTTTATCTGGAAAACATACTTTAATAAGATAGCAACTACTACTATTCAGAACGTGGATTATGCCCCATTGTATTACTTGTCATGTTGCTTAGTGTTGATTGTTGGTTTTGAAAGTATTTGCTTTTCACATTCCTGCTACATCTGGCTGCTCAAGCAGACATCCCATCACAGTCCTCCTCTGGTAAGCCGCTAATTTACTGAGAGCACGTCCAAACACCTATCTGTGTACGCCATTCCCATGTTTAAACGAGAAACACCTTCGGAAGTCGGTGTGCATGTCGCTGCTGCCTGAGGTCGTGTGGCACCGCTTGCCATCCGGCAGCAAGGTTTTATTCTGTGCTGTGAGTTATCTGACAGTGACAGAGGCCGGTTTTCCAGTCACAAACGCTAAGGTGACCCCATTGAGCAGAGCTGGTTTGGTGCCAGGAGATAACTGGGACCATTTAGGAGACCGTGATAAGGAGAAGCAGGAGGATTTTGGACTAGACCCAGAGCTCTCTTGGCAGCCAGCGTGACATGCCCAGCACAGCATCCGTCGGGTGGAGAGGGACGGGAGCTCCAGGCTGCTGTGCTTGGGATTAGCCTGGCTGCGGTGCTCGCTAATCCAGCCTGGTAAATATAGCTCGCTGAGCCAGGCTCCTGCCAGACAGGGCTTTGTGTGTGTCTCTGAGCTGTAGTAAAGCTGTGGCAGCTAACAAAGAAATGAGTGGCTCAGTCATCAAACAGGTACCCTGGAGTATACCAAGTCCTGTTTTATTTGGATTTCCACAGAGACTGACTTCTCAGTAGCCAGAGGTGCTTTAAAGTTCTCCAAAGAACTGGGCTGGGACAAATACACACCTGCAGTTTTTATGTGTGGTCATCCTTAACAAGTGAATCGTGTATCTGTATTTCCCTGTGATGTCTCCTGCCTGCAGTCAGGCTTGATCATAGCCAGGAAAATGATTATCTGAAAGATTAGTTTCTGTTTTTATTGTGATCTTAGTTTTCTGTGTTTCTGCTAGTTCATATTGTCTGGTTATGAAAAGCGTAAAAACTAAGGAAATCAAGAAGGAACACAATGAATCAAGCAACTCGCTGTGCTGGTTATTTGTTCTGCTGGCTCATGGAGTGGGGAAGAGTTTACATTACTCTTTGGTTTTGTTTTTGTAGAGCTACATTTGGAGTTTCTGACTTTGTTGAAGTCTAGGCTAAAGGCTGATAAATTTCTGCTTGCGTTTGCTGAAAGTTAAACCTTTCCTACAGATAGGATGTTTTTAATACAGGTATGAGTCAACCTCAGTAGCAGTGCTTCAGATTTCTTTCTGGTGACCTGTGTGATGCTCTTGCAGTGCACCGACTTCTCCTAGGGATAGTGGCGTTCCTGAAACCTTGCTGCAGACTTCACTTCTGTAGTCACTGTCGGTACAAACACTTAAATGACAGAACTTTAGATTTTTCAAAGGTTTTTTTTCCCCTACCCTAGCCCTGAGAAGCAGGGAGGAATGAGGGGTCTACCCAAAGCAGTCAAGAACCTCATCTGCCAGAGAGAGATGGTTGGTGCCTTCACAGATTCAGGCTCCTTCAGCACTTCATAATCACTTTTGAATTATCTTGGCTCTTGTTTGTAAAGGCTTAAATACTGAAAGGTGGTTTGCATCAGCATAGAAGAAGGAGAATTGGTTTCTTCTGCAGAAACCTTTTATTTTTATGTCATCTGTATGCTTTTTAACATCTTGGTTGTGTCTGTTGAAGAGTCCAAACTGCTGCTTTTGCCTGGGGCTGACAGAAAGCTGCAACAATAAGCTTAGTGAAGGAGGTGCCTGAGCACCTATCAGATGCTGTTAAAATATTTTACATCAGAGCTTGATAAAGGCACTGTATGTTCATTTTGTTTGGAACTATTTGACGAGGCACGAGTGCTTTCATGTATGTAATAGCCAGAAAATCTTAGATTTCCAGTAGTTGAAATTTGTTATAACCTGTTTCTTTGTCTGCTGAATTTCCTTTGAATCAACAAGAGTTTGTGAGCAATCAGCCACTCTGGGAAGGAAAAAAGTAAACAAGGAGAAGGGTGGAGCTTTTTGGAGGTCTAAATATTTCTGCTCAGTACCATGACCCAGCTCCAAGCATTTTTGCAAAGCTCATTTTGCTATAAATGGGTTATTACTGGGAAAACAACTCACAGCAAAAGCGTTCACAAGAAATTTCTGAAGCTGAAAGAGGCCCCTGTAGTCATCCTCTTCTGGAAAAGTCTGAGTTCAGGGCAGACGATTTGTTTTTCCTTGCTGATTGTATTAATAAATTCAAAAGATCAGATCAAGGACAAAGGCAAATTAGATCAGAAGTGAGTGAACAACAGCTCTGACCTGTATGGCAAAGAGGAGAACTAAGAGTGTATGTACACAGTGGGTGAGTGAAGACCACTCGTGAAGGTGAAAGCCAGGGAGAAGGGCTGCCTGGGAGGACGCAGTGCTCTGCAGAGACACTGAGCAGCCCAGGGAGCACCAGGGAGAAAGCGGTCCTTCAGGATGTTATGCCTGTCCTTTTAAAAACAAAACCCAAAAGCTTTTGTTGTTTCCCAGTTTTCTTCCAGGTGTCTGAAGCAAGGGATTCTTTGCCGTTTCATTGCTTTACCCTTCTGAAGCCTTTGGTCATACGTAACCTGAAGGGGGAAACGTGTATGTGGCAGGGCAGGAGCTTACAGCTCCTTACGTTCTGCATGCTGGTGTGAGCTCTGTGCTCTCTTGTTTCATAAGCAGCTGCTTGAGAAACACATTTAGGTAAATGCAAGCAGATTGATTGAATTTGTAAGACTGCAGCCACCAGGAAAGAGTATCTATCGTTTTGCCAGCGTGCCTAATTTTTGACACTTGCATAACGTTTTATTGTTTTGATACTCAGTTTGTGTTCTTCATTTTCAGATCTTTTATGACCTGGTCAGACAGATAAATAGAAAAACACCAGTGGAAAAGAAGAAGCCTAAAAAGAAATCATGTCTGCTGCTTTAGACTCCCATCGTGCAGCAGCTCTGAGCCAGGTAAGAGGTGTCTGAACTACACCTGCAGCCCAGGTAATCTGACCCTGAGCTGCTCCAAAACATGTAATTCCTTCCCTGTCTGCGGCATTTGTTGGACTTTGAAAACCAGTTCCACTGACTGACTTGG
This sequence comes from Anser brachyrhynchus, assembly GCF_964034855.1. Taxonomy (NCBI): domain Eukaryota; kingdom Metazoa; phylum Chordata; class Aves; order Anseriformes; family Anatidae; genus Anser; species Anser brachyrhynchus. The sequence goes on along the minus strand of NC_137720.1, from coordinate 1,277,489 downwards.
CAGAGAAATACCTGCCTTGCTCCCTTTCTCCTTTTGCTTGGGTTGATGAATGCACCAGTTAGAGCAGGAACTGATGGAGATGGGTGAGGTGTTGCCTTCTCGCTCGTGTAGGTTCTCCCTCTGTCATGTGACAGCATAGTTGGAGCCATCCTGGGTCAGTTTTGCTTCCTTTTTATCCTCTACTGAAGTTCAGTGGCGTTCGGGTAACTGGCAGTGTTGTCGCAGCTGCTGTCTCAGCCCTAGCTGATACAAGGACAATTGCAAGTTGGTTTGGGTGGGACATGGATTTCAACGGCAGAAAAATGAAAAGCTGACCGCCAGGGGGGAAAAAACAACAAAAAACAAGGTTGGACATATGCTATAAATAATCTTCCTGTGTATCTTGGCAGGGCACTCTGTGTGCTTACAGCTGTTCTGCCGCACTCCTGGAAGCAAGCAGCATTTCTGTAGCTTCAGATTTTGGACAGGAATACCACCAGGCCATGCCTCTGAACCGTCAGCATCTCAGCACACACGTGTGCTGCGTGGCGGTGCCGAGACAGAGGTGTGCAGGGGCAGTAGCCCTGCTCGGCACTGGGAAGCAGGAAGTGGTCAGAAAGCAAACAAATCATCTCAGGTGGTGTTGGCTGTGCAAAGAGCATTTGGCTGGAAACGCAGCGGGGCAGATTTGCAGCCCGGGCCAGCCCTGCAGGCTGGGTCAGGGCGGGTTAATTCGCGGCGCGTCGGCCGTCGATGTCCCACAGGTGCCCAGGCTGCCAGCCTCCGGTCATTGCTGTGACCCCCCAAAAGCTGTTCTCTTAGGTATGGCAGCTGGCGAAGCAGCCCAAGTGCCCTTATCCTGCAGCGTTTAAAACAAACTTCTGGTTAGGTAGGAAGAATTTCAAGGATGAATTCCTGGAATTGGTGGTTAACTGCCTTTCTGCCAGACCTGAAGGGCACGCTGTGGGCGGATGTTTCTTTAGCCTAGCTGTGATTGAGCAGGACAAGTGAAGCTATGCAGTTAACCTGGCTGCTGATGATTTGTGCTTTATTTATTGATTGAGTCTCTTATCCTGAGCTCTGAATGTCGTAAAATAATAGCTTAGTCCTGTGGGGAAACAATGGTTTAAGGAAAAGAAACTGAAGAGTATATCTCAAGTGGCTTTTCCTGTTCCTCAGGCGATATATCTGGATTTAGCTAGTGTGGCGTCAGCCAGGATGGCTTCTCGGAGCCAGGCACCCCCAGCCCTGGGGACGCACTGTCTGCCAGGCTGGCTGTGCTGAGCTGAGCTGAGCTGAGCTATGTTGAGCTGAGCTGAGCTGTGCTGCGGTGCCTGCTCGGCCTCGGTGCAGTGCTGAAGGGCTCAGCAGCTGCTGGCGGCTCACCCGGTGTCCTTGTGTTCAGTCAGTTGCTGATGGGGCTCCTGTAACACTGGCTGCTTCTACCTGTGCCTCCAGAGCTGCTCCAGATGATTGAAATACTCCGCAATGCCTCCCCTGGTGTTTGTAAATCTCTTCCTAACCGATTGCCTCCTTGTTACGGCTGGAACAGGGCTCAGGGCGGTCTCCAACTCGTTATACTTGGGCAGCATCTCAGAGAGATAAAAGATGAAATTGCCCTCCCATAAATTGTTCTGCCGTTGCTGAATTCAACACCCAGTAGAGCCGGACGCAGCCTGGAGCAGAGGCTACCTGCCTCGTAAGGCACTGTTGTTAGGACAGCGGGATGGGGAGGCAGCTCTCTGTCGCTGCTGCTGTGTTCGTGACAAAACAAGAACTTGTTTCTGAAACGGTTCTGTTTTCCAAAGGCTTTTCTCTCTCTGTATCTCAGAGTTCAAAGGACAGTAGGAGCAAACCACAACAGCGAAGGAAGAGTTGGACTTGATGATCCTTACGGGTCCCTTCCAACTCGGGATATTCTATGATTCGATGATAACCTCTTCCTGCTGAAATCTGCGTGTTTCTACAGACGTGTAGAGGCAGTTGTCTGGGGAAGCTCTCAGGCCTTTGTCTGAGGTTGTTCGTCAGTAGGATGAGAAACGTTCCCACCATCACCTTGTTTTTTTACTTTTTCTAGATTGCAGGAATGAAGAACTGTTGCCTAAATGGAAAGTGCCAGCATTCCCGACGTCAAAACCTTATGGAAATTAGCAACATATCTGAAGACGCTTCTCCTGTTTTTATATACCATGAGAAGAATTTAGATCTTAAAATGGTTTGCACACAGTCCCTGGAAAAACAAATTGCTCTGTGTATATCTCTTGGAAATTTAAGACAATAGTATTTCTCCTTTGCAATAGCAGTTAACAGATGTGAAAATAAATATAATTGACTCTAGTGTATGATTATACAAAGGAGCATGGATGCATTTCAAATGTTAGATATTGCTACTATAATTAAAATTTCATATTGACCCTTTTACCATAATTTCTCCCCATCAAGCACTAAAATGTTCCACCATTATATATTATATCTATAACTATAGATATATATTACCTAAAATTTCCCTTTGAACTCACAGCAACAAATAACTTTTTGAGTCATTGACTTCATTTTATATTTAAAGGTTACAGAATATCATTATTTTCATTCTGCCATTATATTCTAATTAAAAATGTTTGTGCATAATGCTTTGGAAAAATGGGTCTTTTATAGGAAAAAACTGGGATAACTGATTTCTATGGCTTTAAAAGCAAAAATATATAATATACTAAACCAACTCTAATATTGCTTCTTGTGTTTTACTGTCACAGATTAAATTACAGCTTTTATGAATGATTAAATTTTAGTACATTTTCATTTTGTTTCTGTGTTTTTGTTATGGTTTCCAGACTTTGGTTTTTATCAATGTTTTGTGAATTCTTTTTCCATTCTGGTAGATCACTGTTGCAACAGATACCAACAGTATGTCGTTACGCCAATGCGATGTCTTCACGCACCCTCCTTGTTGGATGTACTTAATCATATTACACACTAAAGTACAGAAGGCTACTTTTAATTAGCTTTATATGTTCTTCTGAATATTTAAAGATTGTATTCTGCTGAAAATATTTCCTCTGTACAATTATTTTTATATGTACAAATTTGGTTTAATACTGTATCAAGGTCTGACTTCACTGTCATCTTCAGTTTCACACAGCTGTGTACTTCACCAGTAGAATCCTTACTTTAGCAGCGTCGTCCTGCCGGGCAGGAGCCCACGGGGGATGTTACATACGGTCAGCATCTCGAGACGAAACTGGGGAGTTGAATGTTGGTTCTGAATAGATACGATTTCAACAACGCAAACAGCTGCTTTGCATTTTTAGGTAAAATGTGGCTAACGTTACCTGATCTGCAGTCAGATGAAGGGTTGTTTGTTTTTCTTTTTTCCATTTTGACTTGTTTGGTTTGTTTTTAAATACCTGTTGGTTTCATCAAGTTTAAAAGAGCAGGGTATGAAGAGACCGCTGGGTGCTCAGCCTCGATCCTCCTGTGCATATGCAAGTAAAAGAACTGCCTTTGGGACCCGATGGACCCAAATCACATCTTCAGTTTGATGCTGCTGAAATTCCCTCAGTGTTGGAGGATTTGCTCCTGCTTCACTTCTGAGTAAGTGAGAAGAGAAATGTATCTTCACAGTGGAGAAAACTCGGGACGGACTCTGTCCTGATTGTTTAAATGGGAAATCAAGTTGTAATAGCTGGTGAACATTTGTTCCTGGAGTTGTATAGTTTTATTGGAAACCAGGGGTGAGAAATCTCTATAAATGTGTTTTTCTAAAACTGTTACTGATGCAGCTGTTGAATTATACAGAGATCCCAGTTTCTAAATGCAGCCCAAACAAGACTGGATGAGAATATTTGGATGACAATAATGTGAAAACATCTGCCTACTTACAAGTTGCTAGGACAAACTTAGTTACGTAGCTGATTGTCTTCAACCTACCGCTGCGCTTCCTTTTTCAGGAGGAGCAGAAGCATGGTATTTGCAGGTTGGTTATCTTTACTAAATGTAAAAATATTTTAGTAATAAAGTAATTTTAATGTACGTCTTGATTGCTAGATGTCTCTTCTATGAAAAACGGAAACCTAACCTCAATGTTCTAGACACAGCGCGCTGCTTTGGTTCACCTTTTGTAAATGGCAAGCGCTTTGTTTGTAAAACACGGAGCAGCCCAGGCTGCACGGGCAGGGCTGTGTTCCCCGGGGGCCGTGCCTCCACCTCTTGCTGTGTTCCCCCGGGGCTGTGCCTCCCCCCCGGGGCTGCGTTCCCCTCGCCCCTCTCCTTCCTCCGCCTTTTCTCGGTCCCGGGGTCTGGGGCCGGGGCCGGGCGGCTCCGCTCGGTGCCCGCCAGGGGGCGGCCTCGGCCCGTGCCCGGCTGCAGCCGCCGGGGCTGGGGGGGGGCTTCGGGGGCGCCTGGCCAGCAGAGCCCTGAAGAAAGACGAAAATTAAAATCTTCTGCAAGGGGCCTTGCGCCTCTCTGGTTTTGGCACCGGCCGAGGGAGGCAGCGCGCTGACATGCCGGCCCGGCACAGGCCCAGCGCCCTCGCTTCGAGCCGAGCCTCGCACAAACTCCCCCAGAGCCGTTCAGCGCTGCCTGTTGTACAAATGGCCGTGCTTTCAGCTCCCTGCGGCCTGCGTTTGTCACCTTCGTTTCTGTGTTTCCAAAGGTTACTCTAAAACTCATTTCCCACCTCAAGGTGGTCGGACCGGAGGGCAGCTCCCTGGTGCCGTGAGCCCCATGTGCTGGGGAGCTGAAATCGCCAGGTTTGAGCTGGATTCGAAGGCAGGGCCGAGGAGGGAGCTGCGCAGGCGGCGCTGGGTTGCGGTGCCTGCAGGGATCTGTGCTGCTGCCGTGATCTGCTCCGAGCCCCTGAGCTGCGCAGATGTGCCCGCTGCTGTGGAGCGCACCCGGCAGCGGTGCGAGACACCTCATTAACGTGAGCTTCAGAGCTGACCTTTGCAAAAGTCACCCAAACTAACGAGTGTTTTATCTGTTTTGTCAGGGCTGGACACCAAAGAAGCAAAATTCATTTCTGCTATGGGCCGGTTGCCATTCAGTGAAGAGCCAGGTGTTTGTTTTATCTGCCCTGGGACCCGGAGCGGGGCGAAGGCGTTCAGCTGCCGTGCAGTCGCCCGTCCTGTGTCATGGAGAGCCCCCCAAATTACAGAGAGAGCTCTCCGGAGCTCCTGTGCAGGATGAGGGAGAGGAGCTGCTTTGGAGGCCCTCCGGCAGCATCACGAAGCTGCAGCGCAAAATCGCCGGGAGCCCTGTGCTGCTGCGACTCCTTACAGCTGCGTTTCTCAGGGGATGCTAAAGGAAGTTTGGTCCTTCTCATCCTGGTGACGTCCCTGTGAGGCTTCACGGGGCGCTGGAACCAGCAGCTTCCTCCACCTCACGTGGCCTTGGTGCTCGGGTCAGCATCCTCAAACAGCTGGGGAAGCAGCTGGGCGATCTCACGGGGATTTGTGCACGCTCAGGGGCAAGTCGTGGGAAAACGTGCTCTGGGATGGTCTCGAACACCCACGTGGGCTTCTCCGGGGTCTCCTGGGGCATGCACTGCCTGTTTTCAGTGTTTTCCCATGCTGCTCGTGTTGGGCCGTCACAGCTGCTTCAGGAGGAACTCGGGGCTGGGCCTGCACGCGCGTCGCAGCTGGCGAGCTGAGGGACGGGGGAGCTCTGCTGGCCTCACCCAGCCGTGACAGGCCCCGTGCCCGGTGCAGCATCCCCCCGACTGCCAGTGGCTGCCCTACTTCTGAACACCCGTGTGGGGCAGCCCTTCCACCACCGCCTGGCTCGTTCTCCAGAAGAGCCCGGGACCACTTGCAGAGACCAACGGACCTGAGAGAAGCTGAAACAAACAGGTCCTGAGGCCTGTTACGGGGAAGTTCACTGAGACCCGAGGAGAGAAGATGGCCCAGCAGTAAAAGCAGCGCCTGGCTGAGTTTGGTGCCTTTGGGGTTTCCCAGACTTTGAGTTTGAGTTAGCTACCAGTGGAGGCGTTCAGCAGGCAGCGGTTTGTGATGGTTTCACACCATGATCACCTGCAAAACTAGCTCCTCTTCCAGAGCCTGTGGCTGCTGTGAGCGGGACCAGGAGCTGTGTGGGGCAGAGCCTGGAGGCAGCATCAGAAACTGCCTTAATTAGAGGCCATGCCAGGGCTAATTAGCCATGCTTCAAAGAGAGTAGAGGAAAAGTAAATGATTTGTCAAAGGTTTCGGAGCTGGAGTTACAGCCCCGTGCATGAGCCCAAGGTGTCCGTCCGGCTGCCTTGGCCCTGCCAGCCTCTGGCTCGATGCTGAATTCTCACGCTGGTGGTATTTTCTTTGTGTGGTAGGGATGTGTAAGGCCAAAAGCCCCAATGGCGGGGGGAGGAAGGGAATAAGGAGCCCGTTGTGCTGCGGGGGGATGCTCCTGGCCCTGGCTGCGCTCCCGCACGGAGCAGGGTGGCAGCAGGACCGCAGCCGGCAGCTGCTCGCCGGGGCTGCGGCTGGAGGCTGAGCCACAAAGGACAAATTCACGGGGCCGAGCGCGGCTCTGCGGCCGAGCACACTGCGAGCATTATGGGGCTGAGTGGGCAGCCCCGGGCAGCCTCTCGCCCGCTCCCCATCAAAGCGCTGCCTTGAGCCGAGTCCTGGCTCAGAAAGGCAGGAGCAGAGGTACAGAGAAGCGTTTCCAAAGTTCCTGTGCCAAGGAGCGGGCTGAGGAAGCCTTTTCAAACAAGCTCCCGGTTGGGTCCCCGCAGCCACCCAGCGCCCCAGCACCAGGGGATGGGCACCCGATGCTGCCAGGGCCCAGCACTGCTTGCAGGGTGCCAACGGAGCCTCCTGGAATCGCTTCCGTGGTGCCCTCCCTGCTTTGCAGCCTGGGAACCCGAAAAGCCCTGGGTGTCACTCAGGATGGCCACACAGAGAGCAACAGGCGCCTCGATCCGAGCTCCTCTCAGCAGAATGAAGCTGACAGTAATTTCGCTTCTTTCCCCAAGCGTTTTACATATAAATCAGGTTTCTTGTAACCCATTTGGAGTGAACGGTGGTGGAGCTGAGTGAAAGCAAGCAGCGCTGTGGCTCTGCTGCCCTTTGCTACCTGGGTTGTTACAAATCATCAGACAAATTAACTTCAGATGGGCTATACCTTCACTCCACCTTCCACACGGCCAGCATGTGGATGTAACATTTTCAGGGCCACAGATATCCAGTACCCTACTACAGTTTTTCATTTAGCTTTGGAAATAAGCAGTGTCAAGCTGCTGTGTCAGTGTGGCTTAAATTCACAGCAGAAGTCATTTGGTTGGAAGCACTATACGTTATTAAATATGACTGCACAGGAGCCCCTGTGGGATAATCCTTTATGATAAATGATGTTTGAAATGAGGGAGACCCGATATTGGCCATCTCGCATACCAGTCACAGTTAATCTGCAGGAACGGTAAAAGACACGGCATAATCACGGATATGTGGAGCAAAGGGCAAAGGCTGGACTTTGACAAAGCGACAGCTAAATCTGAGATGCAATCAGCCCTGAGTGCACTGCAAGCACAGACGGAACGGGAGCATCCTTCTTCAACACAGGAAAGGCAGCACGTGCATGGCCACAGGTTTCTCTCCAGTAACGTGCACCTTGGTCAAACTGACTCTCAGTATTGTCTAGTGCCAAAGAACCAGAAATCTGCAAAATTAAACATATTAAAAGGCAAACAGAAGCCTCTTGCGTTCTGAAGTCCCATTAGAAACATCCATGAATTTCAATGGGAACAACAGAAAGCATCCCTTTTCTGCAGGACTCTAATGCAGGGAGATATTTATTTGTCCTGTCAGGGTATCAGATGCTGCAATTGAACAAACGATAATACATGTTTTACTGGCCTCGGAGTGAAGTTTCTGCTCTAAATGCATCAATTTGGGTCTGACATAAAAAGCCATTAAGGCCCTGATGCACGGCGAGGACAAGCGAGCCTGGCAGCTCCCGGCCGCGGGTTTGCAGCTGGCTCAGGCCGGGAGCCTGTGCCCGGAAAATCAAGGGCACGGCGTGGGACCTGCGCTGCTGGCTCCTTCCGCACTGGTTCTCAACTGAAAAGACTCCCCCAAAAGAGCTTTTCTCCAAGAAATCCTCGATGTCCTGCTGCTTAGCAGTTGTTTAGAGGGTTTCTCATCGTCTGTGAACTTTTGGAGCTCTTCTGCCCCGTCCCCAAGCTGTAAGAAGAACTGAACGTCCTGGAAGACGTGGTGCAGATGAAGATGAAGACCAGGCCCCAGAGCTGCTGCACGCCTGGGCACAGGGTGCTGCCCTTTGTTCTGCGCCCAACACGTTGCCATTGTCTGGTGAGCAGATCACAGGCGGCTTTGGCCCTCTCCCGCTGAAACAATCGCATTTAGGGCTTGACCGAGAAGCATTCGGCATGAGATTAGCTTCCCAGAGCGGGGGCAGGACTGGAGCAATAATTGAATAAGCGCGAGGCAGCGCCTGAGGCACGCAGGGATGAGTCAGGGCAGCTGGCAGCGGAGCCGCTGCCCATGGGCAGCGGGGAAAAGCTCCCAGGGGCACCTCCCAGCCCCTCGGCTGCCCTCCTGGAGCCTCTGGGCACAGCCCCCTGCCCACAGCCCTGCACCACCCCAGCTCCCCGCTGAGCATCAGGCACCCATCCGTGGCCGCGCTGCGCCCTGCCCGTGCACACCGTGTGTTCTCCCCCAGAAAATGCTAATTGGCATGCTGCTGTTGTGCTGAGCGGCACGTTCCTAATAGGATTCGGGATGTGCTGCTGCTTTCTCGCTTCGCATCTGTTGGATTTCCCGCTTCCTTTAATATTTTTTTTTCACTCTGTTTGGTTGCTGCTTTCAGTGCAGTCTGCTCTATGGAAAATAGAAGAAATCAAGGGTTTATTTTTAGAAGCTGCAAAAGGAATTCAACCCAAGGCAAATGCAATTACTTCAGGTTGCTAGCAGGCTTCTGAGAAGCAAGAAAAATCTTCTCAAGAGCAACTGGCCTAAAATGCCATGAAGGCATCACGCAAGGAGAGCTTCACTTAACCATTTGAGGAGTCCATTTAGTTTCATGGGGCCAAGCAGGGAGGGAGGTGGTGCTGCCTGCTCCAGGCACCCCAGCGCAGCACAGAGCCGTGCCCACGGCGCGCCCTGGCCAAGCCCCCCACCTCCTGGATGCTATTCCTGGACCACTTTTAGGGCATTCGTTGCCCAAAGCGGCTGCTGGGTTGTTTCTGGAGACCTCACGGCTGGAGAAGGAGGAGAAGGGGTGGGAGAGCGGTTCCTCATTTGAGAGCTTTCACTCTATAATTAAGCTGAACAAGAGACTCTGAGCTAAATCTCTGTTCCCCTCGCTCTGCCTGAGCAAACACAAAGAGGAGAAAAGGACTGAACCAGACAATTAAAACAAAAAATAAAATTGCACAGAGAAGTCTAGAATGATTTTTTCCTTGACATGCTCGCCCCCAACAAGTGCCACATGCCCTGTGCATAAATAGCAGCTGCCCAGACTTGCTTAATCATCCCATTGTTGCTTTATAATATTAATTAAACATTCCTCTGGGATTGTTCGCATCCTAATTAAATCACGAACTTACAAAAGCGGGCGAAGAAACCAGACAAGTGTATGCTGGGGGATGCACAGCCCGATTTTGCTAAACCGCGTGCAATCGTCTTCCAAAAAAGCACACTGGTGGTTGGAAGCATTTCTCGCAGAGCCGGGGGCTCTGATTAATGGCCGGGGGCTCTGATTAACGGCCCTCGGGGCTCGGTGGCCGCTTGCTGCGGAGTGCTCGCAGGGGGAGCCCCGGGGGCGGGCGGCTTCCGGGGGGCGCAGGCAGGGGCGAGCTCCCCGCCGGCGACGCACGAGCGTCGTCCTTGGCCGATATCAAAGGCACAATTAATGCGCAGCTGCTCGGCGAGGGGCGGGGGAGGCGAGGGGCTGCGCTCAGCACCCCGCAGGCAGCAGCTGGGCCACGCGACCCCAGCCCCGGGTACAGGCGAGGAATCCCCCAAACGCCACTGGGGCTGCAGGGACGGCTGGCAGCACGGGAGCCTGGAGATGCCCAGAAGTGGAGCCGCAGCGAGACACGCAGGGGATAACGTCCGACCTCAGGGCGATCGCAGCCTCGCTGGTGTGTCCCGCAGCAGCACAGAAGCAGCGCCGAGCCCCGGCCTCCCACGGAGGGCAGCCTCTGCCCCGCGCCCGGCCACGCCGGGCTCGGCCTCCCCAGCTTCTGCTTTCATGTCGGAGGAAGAGTTGAGCACATTGTTCCCAGCCAAGACTCGTGCGCCCTGCAGGGATGTACTGTGAATAACGTCCCAAATTATATGAGTAATTAAAATCAATGAGAGGGTATCCTGTTAAATAACGTAATTAGATGAGCATGGCGAGCAAGACGAGTGTAATAGCGTTTTTGTTCTCCTCCTGCAGACAGCTTCCAACTCCTTCCCTGTTGTCTCCTCCCCGGGAGATGCAGCGAGCATCACGCGTGCCCGTGCCTGGCTGCACGTTCCCCTCGCGGAGGCTCTCGTGGGGTCTCCGGAGCCCCATCCTGCTCCCTCTCATGCTGCCACCACACATGGGGCGATCTCTGCCCTTGGCCTCGATCCCCGTGCTTCACGGGGAACCTGGGCATGGCCACAGGGATGAGTGGGCTCTGTCCTGGAGCCATGGGACCTGCATGGGGTGCCAGGCTGCGCACGGTTACGCTGCGGGTCTGAATGGGAAACCCGGTCCTGAGCAGAGGTGCTGCGTGAGCGTGGCTTGGTTGCTGTGCTGAGATCAGGATTTACCCCTGATTTATCTCCCCGGTGCTGTGGGTGGGCCAGTTAACCGTTCCCACGCTGTAATATTTTCTGTAGCCCCTTTGTTGCTTGAAATACAGAGGTGACTTGCTTTCATCTCTCTTGCTTGAGAGGGATTTAATACGTAGCTAGGAAGTAAAAACGTTTCTTATGAAAATGCAATTGACTATCCACGTTGATTTCAGACAGAGGCAAAGGAAAATACATCTCATGCAACAACTCCAACAACTGAAGTGTAAATGAAGGGCCCCACAGGGTGGAAATGAGAATTAATTTTTATGTGCATAATGAATTGTCTCAGCATTTCAACCCCACCACTGTGGATGAGGTACAGCCGTAGGCAAACATCTCTAATTCCGGGCATTTTTCCCCTGCTTGAAGCAAAGATTTGGGGCAGGAGGGGCGCGAGGGGCAGCACGAGCTCGGAGCCCACCCGTGCACCCAGCAGTGCCCAGGGGCTGGGGCTGCAGAGGCCTGGTTTGCCCTCACCAAGCTCAGATTTCCAGCTCTCCGAGAACTTCTGAGGATCCTGCACTCCCCTCCCTGTTGCAGCCCCGTCCCCTTGCACCGACCCCATCCTTGTCCCCGTCCCCGTCCCTGCCAGGGGAACCCCTCCCTGCCCCGGCAGAGCCCTGCTCCCAGCCCCAGTGCTCGGAGAGGGGCTGGGGCCGCCAATTAACGGGAGTGCCGAGATTAATTAGTGTTGGTGTAACGCTCTGGAACCAAAGGGCTCAGTAAACATATGCCTACACTTACAAAGCCACTGTAGGTTTAATTTGTTCTCTTAATTTCAGAGGACGCTAAATTAGGAATCCAAGTGTTAAGAGTCCTTTTTGTTCCATTTCTGCTTGTTCCAGGGCAGGGACCGAAGGCTCAGGCCATTAAGAGACGCACGTGGACAGATCTTTCTGCGTGGTGTGCTACTCCAAGGGGCTCTGGTAAGGGTAAAGGCATCTGGCCAGATGGCTCTCATTGCAGGGCTGGGATCTAAATTATTAATTTATAGTATCGTGTTCATGACTTTGTGTGTCCCAAAGGAAGCACTGAAAAGTCCTTAAGTTGGTGCTTATTTTTTCCAGCTGCAGTGTGCAGGGAGCTGTGTGTCTGTGCATTCTGTTTTATTTTACGCTTGTTTGTGATTTTCCAAGGTAGTGAAATGTCGCAAAGACGTGTCACATCTAATTACACTTGTCAAATTAAATTATACTATGGCAAAAAACCTGAACCCCTGCTGGGAACATAATCCCCTCTGGTAGGGATATGGGGAAATTTACCTTTGACATGCTGCGGGAGTGACAGGTTGTTCCAGACCAGATTTAGACTCACACACGAGGGACGTGCGTACAACGTCAGGCCCGCCCTGCAGCAGCAGTACGTGGTGCTGGGAACACGATCACAGCCGAGGCCTGCGAACAGGGTGCTGCTGCCCAGCGAGGTGCTTGGCGCTGAGCTGGCCGATTGATGCTCATCTGCCTGGCGAGTGCGACCCGCGGGTCTTGCCAGGTAAAGCACAGTTTACCCAGAAATCTGGGCACATAGGGCTGCCTGACACCGGTACGGAACTGCAGGGCTTGCTGCTTCACGGGCAGGGTGAGGGAGTTTTGTCCTGTCCATTTCAGAGTGATTTAGAGGTCCCATAAAAGCCCTGCACAAGGAAGAGTTTTGCTTGAGTTCTCCTGGCAATATCTCTTGTCTCCAGTGAATTTCCCAAGTCCGTTTACAGCTGCAGATGGAGTATTTGTTCCCATTCATCTTAGGAGACACCTTAAAAAGGCAAACAAGATATGTGTTCTGTGAAAAGCTCAGCTAATCCCAGTAACGACATCACTGACATCGATGAAGTGTTTGAAAACCAGGTAAGCAGTAAGTAGAAAGATTCTCTCTTGAATTCTTTTCAATCAGAGGACGTGATCAGTCCTTACAAGCACAGCTCGATTCAGGGAGCAGGAAACTCGGTACAAAACCGACCACGACTAGTTTCCACACAATTAGCAAGAGTGCATTCAGATCAGGCAGCTGCACGCATAAATGCCTGGCGAGCTGCCTTTGGGTGCAAACTCTCGGTAATTGGTCTGGAACAGAACGAAAAAGGGAGAGCGGGGAGAGCCGGAGCAGGTAGCTGGGAGAGCTGCAGCCGGGCAGCGCTTTCCTCGGCCTCCTGCCCTGGCTGCCATGAGAGCCGACGGCGTGGACAGGGTGAGCGGTGGCCGGGCACGGGGACGTGCTCAGAGCTCGTCCCTCACCGTGTTACCACACTGCCGTGAGCTCGGCCCACGCTGCTGCTGGAACCGCTGCCAGGACGGCGAGCTGAGCGGGGCCTCTTCCTGCAGCCCTTCGGACGGGGCCTGGTGCTGCAACGCCCTCAGTCCGGGCCGGAGGTGACAGGCGCTCTGCAGCGCTCCTGACACCCGGTCAGTTCTCTCGGGAGATTTTTCAGTCCCAAAGGGTTGATTACAGACCAGAGAGGACACAAAACACAGTGCTAGGAGGCTGGAGAGACCCTTTGGTTATCCTAACTAGGCAAAGAGAGGCTGCTATTTGCATATCCATATAAGAAGAAAGCAATTGCTTCTTCGGGCACTGGCTGATCTCAGGCCCGGCGTCGCCTCCTGGCACTCACCTCCACTCATGACGCCTTCGGAGGCTCAGCTCCAGGTTTCACCTCCGCAGAGGCTGTCATGGGCAGAGCAAAGGGACTAATTAAACCTGACAGAATGTCACGTTCGTTATCTCCAGGTTCGAAATGTCACATCGCCAACGCCAGCCTGATGGTGTGAATGCAGCGAGGCCCTCTGGGATGGTCCAGCCCGAATTGCTGGCTCAGTCTGCTAATGAGGGAGCAGATCTGCCCACTAATTGCCCAGACGGTGGGACCCTTGCACCCCCAGCTCCCACAGCAGCATCTCCAGAGGTGGCACAGACAGACCAGAGCTGGGCGACGGAGCTGGCGTTACCCCTGGTGCCCGGCCCTGCGCCCTGCTCGGGGGCTCCTCTGTGCCTCGAGGCAGCAGGACCAGAGATGGACAGCGGGACTTGGCTTGGTCCCACGGGAGGTGGCAGCCTGCGGGCATCAGCACCCAGCAGCCGCTCCCTCCGTGTCCACACCGGGGCTGTGGCCACATCCAGCCCCTTCCCCGTCCCCGCCGGGACCGTGTCCTGTCTCCTGTGCTGTGTAACACCTGCTTGAAAGTGCTTTTCCGATATAGCCTCCGGACTGCCCAAGGTGAAGACCAGAGGAGGGGCAGGAGTTTCTTCTTCCTGGGATATTGATTTTTCCCTCTTTCGCTTCCCTGCTTGGCAAAAATCAAGAAACTTGAGCCAGTTCAGAGGCTTTGCTCAATGTGGCTATTATCGGAAATGCACCTGAAAAACATGCACTGAGACCTCGCTGGGGACTGCGAGCTCACAGCCGGGCATCGAATGAATCCCCCAAGGCGAACGAGAAGGCTTACACAGCCGCCTCCAGCAGGGAGGCTGCAGGTCAGGTAAAGCCATCTCTGGGGCAGCAGAGGAAAGCCGAGCTGGGCTAGCAGAGCTCCCAGCAAGTGTCACAGCCCAGCTTCGGCTGACACAAATAATTGCAGAAAACTGTTTTTTGTTTATTCTGTAAAATCAGCATATGAGACCGCTTGCCAGCTGGAAGAGGGTACGATTTCTTGATTAGAAATGCCACGTGGATACAATTGAACTTGAACAAAAGGAAAGAGAAACATACCCTCTTTCTGCAGGGACAGGGATGTTAAAGAGAGAAGCATGGTTCGGTTCTTGGAACATTGCTTGAGGAAGTAGAAGAGATTCTGCTGCTGATTAATAATATGACAAAGGTGATGGGGAAAATGTTGGAGTGAATAAAATAGCAGTAGGCTTTGAACAAAATGGGTCTTATTTCAGCAATGATGCGGCAATTGGCTTCTCTCCTGCCAGACTCAGTATGAGGGGAATTGAGGGGAAATTGTTAAATTTGCTCAGTTTCCAGTCAGAAGGCCTTTCTGGTTAGTTAGGCACATCAGCACGGACGGTTGGCAGTGGCGGGGGCACAGCCGCTGTGCAGCACGGTCACGGAGATGCCCCTGGGCTGCAGGGGACGCAGAGGAGCGGGGCGATGGGAAGGGAACCAAACGGGCACAGCCAGCCTGTATTTGCCTTTCCTCTTGCCCAGCTTTAGCCCCATCCCATTGTCAGAAGCGTAAGCTGTGAAATGGTTTTAAAAATAAAAGCTTTTTAATTACTGGCACATTTGTGAGCCTTCTGGAGGCCATCTGGCTGGAGGAAGCACACTGTGAGCGTCAGTGCTGGATGAGATGGGAAAGCCCAGAGAGACAGAGCGAGGAGCAGTCCCTGGAAATCACTTCATTAATTGTAAGACCCGACCCTCTCTGCACACGAGGCGACCTGGGCCAGATGCAGCGCTGATCCATGCCCCTTGTGCAAGCACTGCTTGGCAGCAGCAGACACAGCACCGCAACGTGCGTGGGGCCGGGCAGTGCTGCCCCCAGCCCCTTGGCCCAGCACCAGCCTGCGCAGAGCAGCCCCTGGGGAGGGAAGCTCCACCAGGAGCCTCGGAGCAGCTCCCTGCTGGGGCTCGCTGCCGCTGCCCCTCGTGCCCAAGCCAGGGCTCCTGGGATCAGGCCAGTGGTGGGCAGCGCCAATCTCCTCCTGCATCCATCCCTTGCAGCCATCTCATTAACCCCTGGTGTCTGAACGAACATTATTGGTGTCAAATTAACTCCAGCTTGATCCTCTCTGGGCTTTGCACAATCCAGGAATAGAGATTTCTAATAAATCTCAGCGCCCAAGGTTCATTTGCCATCGCTGCCTTCCATGGGTCAGGTTCACGGGGGAACGTCTCTCTGTAATTATTGCACAGTGTTTGGTGTTAACCACACCTATCAAAGATGCAGAACACAGCTAGGGCCCCATTAAAGACTGTCATCGTGCTAATTAGGTAGGTCTCATACTTAATAATGGGGAACTATTTCATGGCAGTTTCATGAAAAAAGAGGAGAAAAAGCCATTATCATTTCAGGAAAAGTCCCTGGAGAAGTGAAATGGTAATTCACAAATTCTACCCACATCTATTAGCAAATCCTGCTCTGGAGACAAAACGAGGTAGGATGACTGGCTTGGCTGATAGTCTTTATTGTTTGAATGCCTCTTAAGGAATATTAATTAAATATTTTTTCTCCCAAGAACGTGGAGCTCCAGCTACATTTACTTGCATTTCTCAAGTGGCTTTTTGAAGCCTAGAGCACACTGAATTTGTCACTGTAAACACCTTGGAAAATCCTATTTCAGCGCAAGATAGCCTTTGAAGACACATTTAGGAGGCAGAGGGAACATAAACACATTCGAAGCTATGCTGAGCGCTTGGTCGGCTGTCTGTGTGAAGCTCCCTGGAGGGTCTCTGCTCCTTCGAGAGCAGGAGGAACAAAGCGAACGCGACCTCCGGGCCCCCTGGGCCGTCCTGCAGCCCGGCCCAGGGCTGATGTGGTCCCGCTGGCGGCCGCAGGCAGGAGCAGGGCACGCAGCAGCGGGCACAGTGGCCACCCCGAGCCCCTTGGCACTGACCCGCTGTAGCCGGTCCCACCCCGCCGCCGGGAGTTTGGAGGGTGCGGGCACAGAGGCGGCAGCGCCGGCTGCAGCGGGGGCATTGGGTTGGGTGGGAAAGGAACGCGTGGGCGGCTGCTGGGCCAAGAACTGCCCTGTCCACTCGGGACTGGAAACAATAGCGTTTCCTCCGAGCAGGGAAATAAAGGTCTGGTTTCAAAGCCAGGCTCTCTGAGGGCGCGGGACGGGGGCCCGAGGGTGCCTGTGGCCGGTGCCATGCGGCTGGCACGGCGCGGGGCCGTGGCAGCTGCTGCAGCGCGGGGCCACAAGTGCTTGCTCCCAAGAGAAGCGTCCCGCTGGCTCCGTGTGAAACCACATCGACAGGGAGCGGTGCTGCCAGCAGCTGCTGGGGGGGGTGGGTGTCAAATATTTGCAAGACAGCACATGTTTTGGCATAGCCGGTCATTTATAACCCCTGAGATGCCCAGCAGCCACACAGGCTGTTTGTCTTCTGAGCCCCAGCCACGGGTGAAGGAGGGGCTGCACGAGGGGAAACTGGGGCAAATCCCAGACATCGCTTTTCCCACCGAGTGGTTTCCAAATGCACATTTTAGGCTCCAGCTCTCACTGCATCCCATATAATTGCACCATTTTAAATCCCCGTGCAGCAGGTATTGCCTTAGCAAAGGAAAAGCCTTGCATGGAGGAAAACAACCACCCGAGTGCCCACAGCTGTGCAAAGCCCCTGCCCTGCCGCTGTGCTCAGCTGGGGCTCCTCCTGCACTCGTCCCAGCTGAGGGCAATGCCCGTGCCCAGCTTAAAAAGGCACAATCAGGCCAGGGGGTATAATCAGCCCCTGGGACCCCTGCTCAGCACCACTGTGTGGGGCTCAGCTTGTGGAGCCAGACAGGTACAGCCAGGACTTGATCTGGGGGTGGGCATGGGGCCTTGGGGTTTGGCAGGGCTTGTTGGCTGGCTGTGGGGGCCCTGTGGTGCTGGGACCCTGGTTGGGGCAGTGTGTGCTGTGGTGTCAGCCTGTGAGCTGTGGTGGGTCCCTTAGTGAGGGTGGAGGGAGCAGTTGCCCTCCTTAACCAAGGAAAAAGAGGGGGGGGATTCAGCTGTCGGTGCAGGAAAGAGCTGCTGCTCTGTTGTGCTGCTGCTTATAGAAAGCTCTTTCTCCTCTTTGCTGATCCTACAGAAAGGGCTGGTGGGAGCTGGGAGGGTGCCTTTGTAACAAACAGGATGAAGTCCTGATAAAAGAGGAGGAAAACAGAGTGCCCCAAACAGCCTTTCAGCATTCAGAGAAATGGAGAGAAAGCAAAAGCACCCAGAGCTAGAGCCTGCGAGGAAGGAAAACAAAAGCTTGCTTCCAGCTCAGGTTCCTGAAAAAGTGCTGAGCATAGCTGTCAGATGCTGACCCACTCTTCTCTCCTTGTATGGGCAGAAACAGGGCTTGTCTTGTGCCTATATTTAATTTCTGAGGGGGGAGAAATTCTCCCTCTATGCCTCTGCTCCACTGGCCTCTCTGTCCTGGGAAGCTAAAACATGAATAGAATTGCATGTTTAAAAAACCAATCCTGCTGTTCACCCACGAGCCCTTCCTAAACTTGGGAGTGAGCAGAGCAGGTTTTAGCAACCTAATGCTGCTGTGCAGGATGTGCTGAGCGCTGGCAATGGCAGCAGCAGCCCCCCAGGATGTCCCCCTGCTAAGGACTTGTGCTCTCCTTGCAATGGAGCCAGATGGGGCCTGGCCCCAAGCCCCGGCCACCGGCCAGAACCGGGCTGAAGCACCCCTGTGGGCATCTGAGTGCCCACAAACTGTGGTTTGGGTTCTTGGGGCAGTGCCAACCCAGGAGATTCTGCAGGGGAGAAAAGGCTGATGGACACAGGGCTGGATGCTGGCACCAGGACACAAACTGCTCCACAGCACACAAGGACAATGCTGCTTTATTTGTAGCTCTTGGAGAGCTGGATGCTGAAGAACTTGGTTCTTTCAGGACAGGGTTTGTACACAACAGCATGGGAAACAACAACAACAAACATCTCTTGCAATTCTGTGTCACAGTGCAAAGTTAACAATAAACATCTGTGGCAATGCTGTATCTCAGTATGAGCCTGGGGGAGAAGGACATGGAGAGAGAGGCGAAAGCAGCTGAAGTTTCCAAGTGTCACAGATGTCCATGGAAGGAACCTCCAGTCCCGCATGTTTAGCAGGAGGGGGAAGGAGAGGTGCTATGAGCACAAGGGAGATGCAGCTTGGGGGGATGAGAAACAGCTGAAATGCAACAGAGCTGGGATTCAACACCTGCATGTAGCAGTTCTTTGAATTTAAAAGATGGCAGCACTTGATTTTTTTCTTAACATTTAAATAACAAGTCCTTCAGGATCACTGCTAGAATTGCCAGGTTTATAACCCAGTTTTAAGTGCACACAAGCAGTAGAATTATTAAAAAATTATATATTTGCACACTCATACACACGCACACAGTGAATTTTGTGCTTCAGCTATTGTAACTGGGGATGACCTGAATGGGCCTGAAGGCGCTGTCACGAGGCAGACTCCAGGAGCCGCTATCTGTGGCACCGCTCACCCTAAAAGCTGCCAACAGTTCTGATTATTTCTGCAAACATCAGTCCCCACGGGCTGCCTCAGTGTGTGGGGCTGAGCCAGCTGCTGCTCGGGCTGCCCCTGAAGCTGCAGCTCAATGGGAGATGCCATGTGCAGGCGACTGGAGCCACGGCATGGCACGCTTTGCAGAGACCTCTCGGTCTTGGCCGAGAGCTCGGGGGGCTCCTGAGAAGTGCATGGCCTCAGCTCCTCCCTGGTGCAAGAAATGCTTGGCAGAGTGGGGGACACTGACAAACTCAGACCCAAACGGCTGTGTTGATATCAAACCTGGACTGGGTGTAGTCTATGGTATCGTGGACTTTCTTGGTGCCAGTTTTGGGTTTCTTGATACTACCTTCTACCTTCGGGCACCTCTCCACTTTGCTGTGGTGGTTCTGGATGTTCCCATGAAGTGGGAAGTAAAAAGTCCCCTTGAGTTTGTTCGTCTTTTTGGGTCTTTTGGAAATATCAGGTTGTTTGTCTTCAGGCGGTAGCCAGCAAGGTTTTTCCTTGAGAAGCCTATCTCGGTCTGGCCGAACGCTCCTCAGGAACTTCTTGAAGATGTTGGCTGTGAGGGAGAACTTCCTGCAGAGCTCCTGGGACCTGCTGGCGGACAGGGAGGCCTCGCTTTTCTCCCCCTTCTTGTCCAGCTCTGGCAGATCCAACCAGTTCCCAACCAGGTCTGCGAAGATGTTATCCCCCAGGACCAGAGGCTGCCGGTTCCTGCTCTGGGACATCAGGGAGGATGTCCAGTCGTGGCCGTCATCACACCCCGGGCACTCCTGGCATGCCGGCCACCCCCCAGCCATGCCCTGGCTGCTGGGCTCGAATGTCCTCGGGTGGACGCGCTCTGCTCTGGCTGGGGCCGAGGAAGGTCCCTGTGTGTGGGAGGCAACCTTGCCGCAGGTGCTCCTGGAGGAGGAAGAGGAGGAGGAGGAGGAGGTGTCCCCGAGGTGGCCGCTCTCTGGGAGCACAGTGGGATGGGGCAAGCTGGCCGGCTGTGGCACCGCGCATGTGAGGGATGTGGGGCTGCAGCCCCCTGCTGCTGCCTGGCCCCGTGGCCCTGCTCCACTGCTCCGGCAGCACTGGTGCTGCTCTGTGCTGGTGCTTCGGCTCCCCGAGATCTCCAGCTGCTCCAACGCCGTCTGGACCTGGAGGAGCTTCAGCTCCTGCAGCGCGCCCATCATGCAGTTCATCTGCTCGTGCAGCCCGTCTCCCACCTCCTTCATGGACAGCTGCGGGGGAAGAAGCAGGCACCGAGTCAGTGTCTGGGGAGCAGAGAGGGCAAGGAGGCTCGGACTGAGGGGCAGGAGAGCTGGGCTTGCAGCTCGTCTGACGTGTGGCCGCCCCCCTTATCGCATCTGACATGCAGCATACCTCTACCACATCCATTTCATGGAACGGCAACCGGATATTTCTCAAATTCTCTAAGGGTTTTAAATGGTTTAAAAATAATCTGGACCCTCTAGGAATAAGACGAGCTGACAGAAGTAGTGGATTTTTTTTGACCTGACAACAAAAATAGTTTGAGTTCCCATTAATTGCTTGGCAGAAACCCAAGGTGTATAACTATGAATGGTTTCGGCTGCCTCCAGTTTAAGTGTGTTCCACTGCTTTTGTTCCCCTTGTCCTGAGTAACAAACTGAAACTGGGAGTCAGAATAATGAGGAGACCGTGCCTTCCACTGAGAACTGTGCTTCTTTACCTGAAGTGCTAAACTAAATTAAAAATCAACCCTAATAAGGATCACATTAGTTCACAATATATCTTCAGGTTTTAATACTCTCATTACATCTATCACTGGAGGATAATCAAAGAAATGTCAATGCACTTGAAATCTTGTACAGAACAACCAACAAACTCTAAACTTATTTACAGCACAACAGCGATCTCTTTGATTCCCCAGCTAAGACCATCAGCAGCAGTTCTGCTTTATCCCTGAAATTTGCTATACAGATTTAACTTTCTATGTTAGACTTGAAAAACACAAGGTATTTTCCAGAGCTGCTAAATTCCCCTCTTCTCTTTTTGCTCTGTTGCTTTCTCTTCCTTATGTAGGATCTGGATCATATTCCCGAAGCGGCACCATAAAACAAGCGGGCTGTACTTTCCAACAGCTGCCACTTCTAGTGGGGAGGGGAATGGGAAGGAGAGAGGGAAGAACAGCAGGGGATGGCAGGGCTGGAGGTGAAGGCGTTGCACTGATATAAGGTGGCTTGCAGAAAAGATTACCACTGTCTAGGAACAGCTTTAGCCTGTACTGTCAAAAGCAGTTTAAAAGGCTCATCATTTTTTTGTACAGCAATAGATCTTTAAGTTTAATATGAAAAAGGACAGATGCATCTCTTGTTCAGCTTTACTTTATGAAGCTTTACTTTTTTACTTCATTTTTGCTAAATTAGTTCAATTATTTGCTCTATTTCCATTTCTGTGCTCATATCTGAGCTGTGCAGCAAAGCAGTCATCAAAAAACTTGATTCTCTGTTACAACCTAGCTCTGAAAGTGGAAAGCTTCACAACAGTTTCTGACCACAAACCCCCATCTCCATTTCATAACCCCAAACCTAAAATTAGCAGAGAGATTCCACTGATTTTTCAGAGCTTCCCTCCCAAGAAACTTACTTACCGCCCAGAACGAACGCGCTAGCGGTGGAGATTCAGAAAAACTCTGCCAACTTCCCGATTGCGCTATCAACTGTCCCCAGCTATCTGATTTTTTAACATCAGCAAATAAACCTCTGCTTCTGCAGATATGCAAATAATGCCCCACTTCCAGACTAACACAGCTCTTGGGTTACCGGTACAAAAGCTGAGGCCATATGTTCTACAAGCTTCAGACAAAACTATCACCTTACCTCTCCAGATTTGCGGTAATGCTCCTCGTCCTAACCTTTCTCGCCTTATTAATGGAAGTCTGTTTTATCTGGGGCTTTGCAAAAAGCTGGATTTGGAGCTGGCTCGGCCCCTCATTGGCCGCTTCCCCTCAAATCCCCTGGCGGGCGCAGCGGCACAGCCACGCTGTGCAGAGTGACACAGGTCCCCCTGCACCGCCCGGGCTGACTGCAACCCCAACATATGCTGGGCGGCTCCGCTGTTCACCTCATTGATTCAATTAACTCCCCCCTGATGGGTGGTATCATTACAATGCATGCCTCATCCGGCAAGGCTCTATTAAGCATTAATATTTCATGGGCAGCATTTATCATCCGCGTGCTCGTTTCTCGCAGACGGACCCAGCCTCCCCCCAGTGAGAGGTCTGAGCCCCGAACACCCAGATTCCAGCGCTCCCCTTGCGCTCAGAAGTGAGCCTGAATGAACGAGCTGGTTCTGCTGAACCAGAACCAGCACCAGCCTGGGGAGCCAAGGCACTGGAAAAGCAGCGGAGATGCTTTCACCTGTGGAGATACTTTCCTGTAAGTGATGCTGAGGTTTGGGTGCTCCTCACCTGCTGCCCAGCAGTGCGGGGCAGGACCTGTCCCAGCAGCTCGCCTCTGGCTGAGATGGCCTCGATGTCCACCGGCAACGCAAATCCACCCCACCATCAGCAGAAGGGCTGGGAAGGTGCTGGGAAGAGGCTTTTAGCTCTGCTTAATTATGCTGCTAAAGCTTCGGGTTGTGGAATTTGAAAAAACAAACAAAAACCATTCCAAGAAAAACCTGCTTTATCTTCTGCTATTCGTGGCATTAGCTTGGTCTTTCACGGACTGAAGAGTGTGAATGAAACCCAGCCCGAAGTGAAGTCACTGACTGGTGACCAAACAGTCTGCAGGGGCTTGGATTTCATCCACTTGTAATTACTCTGCGGTAATTAAGAATACTTGCCATGGAGAGAAAGCTCTGGAAAAAGAACTTTCTTCTTTTGTGTCTAACAGCCATTCTCCTGTTTGCCAAGAAGAAACCCTTCCTCCCAAGTTCACTCTGGCTTCTCTGAGACTCTCCAGGCTTTAACTGCTGACAAAAGGAACAAGCTTCCCCATATCTGAGACCACCACCCTGGCCAAGGTTCAAGATTAAGTTCTCTGGGATGCTAGAAGGAAAGTTTCTGCAATTAATGCAGCAGATTGGGCTGGAAGTCAAGCAGATGCTCTGGCTGCAAGGTGATGGGAACACGAGGCCGAGCAGAGAACCCCTGCAGCCCTGCGAGCTCTGTGGTCAGGCACTTGGTGTAGAAGGAGCTGGGATTTGTGAAGAACGAAAGCGCAATTTCAAACAGAGCGTGAATGCGAGATAAACCCCGGAGAGCCTTAATTTGGCATAGAGAGAGACCCTGACTGCACTTGCTGAGGTTATGCAAGTGACTTTATGTAACCCGGCCACCACGGGGCATCAGGAGATGTTCTGTCTTCTGTGCTTGCGAGCTGCAAATCCCAAATCTGTTGCCGAACCAGCCCTGGTGCTCACTTGCCCTGGAGAGCAGGGCACGGGAAGCGGTGTTCCCTGCAAAACGTCAGCTCTGGCATGGACCTCACCCATCAGCATCCTCCCTTCTGCTACCTGCTGGCCCCTGCTTGGGGAGCACAGGTCAGCCAGCCGTTCAAGGGACTTGGGGTGCCTGATCTGAGGCTCTCGTGCTTCCATACAAATAGTTGTTCGGCCCCTCTGTCCCCAGCAAAAGACAAATTAGAACTATGACAGACATTCAGATTTCAGTTAAAATTGGATTAAATTGCATCATTTCTGAGACTTTGGCAGTCCCTAAAAATGGGCACGAAAGAGTTTTAGCCTAGCTCTGCACAGCCCGACACAGATGTCTTACACAGCAAGAACACAGGGCTGAGCGCGGCTGTGGCGCCCAGGCCCTGGTTCAGTGGGAGCTGTTAAACGTGTCCTCCTCCTCCAGCAGTAAGGCATTGCCTCCTGATCAATCTGCCTGTGAAGACATGAACAAGGCAGCTTTGGCTAAACGCTTCTCTAAAGCTCAGTTAAAGCAGTCACCTTGAACGTTGGAGACTGAAGTGCAAAGTTTGAGAGCTTTCCAAGCACTCTGAGGTGATCACCAAGGCATATCCGATGTAGGGGAAAAAATATGGTGAGTGTCTTGCAAAGCTGGCAACACTCATATGTTCAGGGTTTTTTAACATTGAAAATCTACCATTTTGGATGGCAAAGGCATCCGCTAATTTGAAAGTTATACCTTTTTAATCATTTCCTCAAAATACTTATTCCCAGAGCAACAACCCCAACCAGTTTTCACAGCTTATAAATCAGTGATTCCTCCACCGATTAACACAGCAGGAGGACAACCTGCCCCGAGGAACATCCTCTAGCACTTACTGGCATTTTATCAAACTCAAAGCCATATACTTGAGACATACAAATAAGGGAGATTTCACTTGCCATTTCACTCGTAAATAAAGGACTTTTTAAGCTCACTCTGGGAACGAAGTTTTTCCTATTAGCATCTAAATTCACCGAGTTTTCAGAATTCAGTTCTGCTCAATCCCCTCAGGCCACAGCTGGTTTTGTTCCCAGCCCATCCACACATCTGGCCTGCCCAGTTTCTGG
This sequence comes from Anser brachyrhynchus, assembly GCF_964034855.1. NCBI lineage: Eukaryota > Metazoa > Chordata > Aves > Anseriformes > Anatidae > Anser > Anser brachyrhynchus. The sequence continues at coordinate 1,253,081 of NC_137720.1, read as the reverse complement.
TGCTGACCAGAGAAAAGAGAAAACCCAGCGAACGGATCGCAGCTTGCAGCTGAGCACGGAGCTGGGAAGAAGAGCTCTGAGCCTGCCCCTCGCAGCAGGGAGGAAGACAGATGTCCAGCTCCTAGGTAAAGCAGCGCAACGAGAGGAAGTTATTGCTAAGGGGACAGGAAAGAGCAAACGGCAAATAGCAATTCTCAATAATGGTGCTGGTAGGCAACAGAACCAGGCACAAACAATTGGTATTTAAAGAGGATGACCTAATAGAGACCAAAATTATTTTAGAAATGCTGAGCTGATCATATTGTTTCTGTGTTTTCCTTTGGGTCACTGAGTAGATTAATCTTCGGCAAGCCTGCAACTGTAGCTGGGCACAGCTCTGCAGTGCTCGCAGGGAGCTTCCTGCTAGCTCGATGTCATGCCCTGCTTCGCTTTCCCTGGATGCCATGGGACTGCGATGGTCTTTCTGTCCTGGAACTTTATCACTAGGATTTCAAGTCTTTTTTTTTTAACCTCTTGTCTTCCCAGAATATTTTAGGAGCAAATTAGGATGTTAAGTGTGAGCTCACAATTTATCTGGAAGAGGAAGGATGCTGAAACTTTACTGAAGAATTTCCCAGTGGGATAAATGGCTCTCAAGCAGATGTTAACTGTGAAAGACGCAGTTCACATCACTCGATTAACTATCTTCCTTACTCTGTTTCCTTCCTTTCAATTGCGGTGTTGTTGTTCTGTGCTTCCCAATCACATGCATTTAAAGGCAAATCAGAAAATCAATTCTCTACAGCCAGCAAACAATCAGAAAAGAACTCTGGCCTTCAGACTTCTCAACACAGGGCTGAGGAAGACCTTAAGCCTCAGTGTACAGACTGTCCATTGAAGATGATGGTTAAAAATGTCAGTTTTCAGCCAAGTGGCCTGCCTGCATTGGGGTATCTGGTCATAAAAATTCCTGAATGTGTGCAGCTGTGATTAAAAAAAAATCCCCAGTTTTCATCTTCAGAAGTCTTCTCTGGAAATAAACAAATGGACAAGGCCCATAATTGCTTTTTCTCTTCCCCACGTTCCGTGTAACAGGAATTCTGCTGCCAAGCTTCTGCTTTGTGCCCTCCCTCAAGGCAACGCCAAGGAAAGATCTGCAATAACCATGCAAGTTTTCCAATGCCATCCCAGCAGCAATGGGAAAAGCCCCCCTTAAGGGGATCAGTTCATCAGCAGATAAAAACGAAGCTGCACGTTTCCACCTGCTGCAGTTGTGAGCAGCGATGTCAGCCCTTGACTCTGTCGCTTATGCCCCATCTACTGCAGACCGCAAGAGCTGCTCCTGAAATAGCACTCATGAAAGTACAGAGAATCCTTTTCCAGCATGACACAGTTACTGGAATAGGACCCAGTGTGAGACAGTAAAAATAATTAGCTGCATTTTTCAGTCAGGCCAAATGTTCTATTCCTGTAAGATATTCATAGCAAGAAACATTGTCTACCAGGACATAATACGAGAAGGGAGTCAGACTCTATCAAACTCAGTAATTTGATGTATTTATGATGAATGTGCAGGAGAACATTCAGAATTTCGAGTTGGAGTGGTGTTTTTTGTTTTAAGTATCTACTTTAATACTTGTCCTTTTAGAGGGGGAAAAAGGCAGCAGAAAGCCCAGAAATATCCTGGATACCTCAAGAAAAATCAAAGTGTTCAAAGTGAAGTCACAGCTATGGCTAACTTGACTGCGACCCCTCACCCCGACAGCCATGCAAACCCTAAGTGCAAGATAAATCTGCCCCATGAACTCACCAGCCCCTACCTAGATAAAGACAAGCGATTTATTCTTCTGGTAGAGGAGCCTTTAAACCCCAATCCCATTGTACTCTGCTGATGTTACTATGTATAAATGCAAACAATCCCCGTGTCAGAAAGTTTACAGAGGTAATGCCATCTGCAGCATGAGACACGGAAATGAAATTCCTCTCTCCTAATCCCTGAGCAAGACAATTCTTGTTAAATCTGATCTTTCAGCTGAGATAATATTCTGTAACTCAGAAAGCAAAGATAATATTTCTGTGCCTCAGAAGGATGTTTGCAGACTCGGAGTCCAGCTGATAGCCAAAAGGACTCACAGCACCGAGTTAACTGTGTTAAGGGAAGATGTGTGAGTGCTGTGGCACATTTCACAACTGCCGTATAAAGGACAGATGACAACGAGTGGAGAAGCAGAGTTTACTCTGTGCCAGATCTACAAACCAGCCCTGCATGTTCTCACATCCCTAAATCTCCAGGGGCTTTAGGAGGAGGTGGACAAGGTCTGTGTTTTATATGTCAAGAGACTGAGGAGCAGAGAGCAGACACGGCTGGTCCAGGGCTGCCCCGGACGCGGGTGTCAGCGCCGGGACAAGGACCCCAGCTTCGGAAACGGATCCGACCCTGTGCTGTGCTCGGGTCGCATGCCCGGCTATGATGAATGGCTGTGTCAGCTGAGACTCTCCTGGCTTTAAAACATTTGCATGTGGAAGCTTCTGAATGAATTCCAATCAAAGGGACACCACACATGCCAGAAACTATCAGCTTACAATGGAAAACATGCAATGGGAATATGAGTGCTCTCATTGAGTGAAATGGGCCAAATTTATCTCTGGGAGCCATCGTGAGAGGCCTGGCAGAGCCTTCCCAGAGGCTGACACGGAGGCTGGTGTAAGCATGCCCAGACCCACGCTCATCTGTGACTTGTCTGGCAAAGCCCGGCGTGATCTCAATGCGCAGGCTGTGTGTTGAAACGTCTGGGCACACCAGCAGCCTGAGCCAAGCACACAATTACTTAAATATGGTTTTAATACATAAAACAGGAACAAGAAAAATCAGAGCTGGAATCCTCGAATCCCACACTGATGGGGGATTGAGTTGCACTTGCAGATAACCTTTCCTTGTGAACTGGGAGCTGTGCCAACATCCGCTTTTTTTTTTTTTTTTTTAAGTCCTCAAAACCAGCCAAAGGCTGCAGTTGAAACTGAAGCAACCTAAACTTTTGCAGACCAGGTGGCTTCCAGCCTCTGCATTGTACTGACCAGAGCTGCTCCGTGAACAGAAGGCAAATCTCTGTGTTTCTGCGCTCAGCGTGATGCCCTGGAGCTGGGCACAGGGCTCCCGTTTAAGTGCACAGGGGCAGCTTGTTGCCTCTGTCTGGCAGAGCAAACAGACCGAGTCCTTCCCACCATTCCTCCCGCATGATTCTTGGTTCTGGTGCGTTTAACATCTGGAGGCATGCCCTGCCAAGTAATGAAGAAAGTGGCAAGGAAGGCAGGGTCAAGAGGCTCGGTTCCCACTCACCATTCAGGGCAGATGGCTCCAGCTGTCTCCTGCACTGCTGGCTGGTCTTTAAAGAAACATTAATCTATTTTAATTCCAGACTATCTTGACAGTATTGATTTTTAAAAGCTGTTATTGCCGAGGATATCACTTATACTTATTGTAATTAATACAGACCTCCTGCCCTCAGTAAATGCAACTGCAGCTCCCCAAGCTGCCGATGAAAGCCACGCTCTCGGAGCGCGCCTCCAGCGCTCTGAGCAACTCCAAAGCTGCACATCAGTATCCTGAGAACTCGTTGTTGAAATACGTTTTTAAGTAAGGGTAATTTGGAGGGGGGAGGCTGAGAGGAGGAAAGAACGTGACTATTTAAAACCAAGCATATGAAGATGGGGCTACTTTCAGTTAAGTCACGACTGGTCCTACTGAAGGTGATAGATGTCCCTTCCCAGTTTAAGCCAAGCGTCTGCATAAATCTTTGCCAGGCTAAGGTCCTGGTTTATTAACATAATAAAAATTGGCATTTTTACAGTTAAAAATAATCTATTACTGCACTATAGCAGGGGCATGAATAAATCCAGAATTTTCTCAGTTCTGGTATTTTTTGCTTTTCACGTAAAGTGTCAGGGATCTGTCTTCAAGTATATTCCAACCACCCAGATGTTGCGTAGTGCTCTGCAAAACAGGCACGTTTCTGAATCACAAGCCAAAGGTGCAATGCTCAGGCTTCTATACAAAATACTGCTCAGATAATGAGACTAATTATTAATAAGACAAAAAACAGCTTTAGTAACCTTATCGTAAGCACACTCTTTTGAGAGTGACTCATTTCATCCACCTCACCCTCCAACTTGTTCAGATTTTAAAGGCCTTCCAGGTTACAACGTGCACGTCTCGTGTCACAATTTGCATTTCATTCACTGCACCCAGCGCGCAGCACGCCGCTGCCTCTCGCTCCCTTTGTTTTAGTTTGTGCTCCGGCCGCTCTGTTTGCTCGGGAAACATCGGGAACGCCACCGGGCGAAGCGTCACCGGCTGCTGCCAGGTTTGTCGGAGCAAAGCCCCCTGCCCGCCTGGGAGCCCGCCAGCCCCGCAGGAGCCCGGGCACCGCCGGGGCTCGCGTCCCGCCCGGCTCCGACCTGGCGGTGACAAAGGCGAGCCGAGCCCCGCGCCGCAGCGGGACGGGGACACCGCAGCAGGACGGGACGCGGCGGGGTAAGCCTGGCGCCCAGCTCCGGCAGCGCAAACACCGCCTGAAATCTGCGTCCCGCGAAGTGCTCAGGCGGGGGGGGGCTGCTCGCATCCCGAAGCCCCTCGGCCCGTTGGTGCCGTGCCCCGGCCCCTCCTTTTGTTCCCCCCGGGGGTGGGTGTGTGTGGGGGGGTGATGGGGGCTCCCCGCCGTTCCCCCCCCCCCGGGACCCCGCAGCCGAGGTCCCCGGGGGCTGCCCCGGCGCTGCAGGGCGAGCGCACGCTCCCCTCGCATCGTCGCCATCCCGCAACTGAGTCCTGCCGGAGGCTGCCGCAAACGCTTCTTTGATTTCTCTGATCGCCGATCTTTGCGGACATCGGGAGGGGGGGTTGGTTTCTTTTTTCCTCTCCCCCCCCCACCCCGGTTCAAGCAGCCCCCCTCGCACCGACGGCTGCCCGCACGGCCCCGGCCGCAGCGAGCCCCGCGCCGCCGCCCCCCGCCAAGCACCGGGATGGGGGGGGGGGGGGGCACGGCTGGGGGTCCCCCCAGCCCCGAGCCCTGCCCCAAGCCCTTACCAGCTCCTGCCTCAGCCGCCGCAGGTGCTGCTCCATGGCCCGGCGCGGCCCCGCCGGCAGAGCGCTCCGCCCGTGCAGCCGGGGCGGGGAGGGAGGGGAGGGGAAGGAGGGACGGGAGGGGGGGCTCGCCCCGGCCCCCGCCCGCCCCCGCGGGGCGGCACCACCCGGCGGAGCCTCGGGCCGGGATGGGACGGCTCGTCCGGGGCTGCGGGGTCCGCGTCCTGCGGGGTGCGCGGCGGGGCGGGGGTCCCCGAGGGTGCGCGGGGGTCCGCGGGGGTCCGCGGGGGTCCGCGGGTGCCGCCGGGCTCTGGAGCCGCGCTGGGTTGGGAGCGGGTCGAGTTTTTCGGTGTTCCTCGGGGGCGCACTTCTAGCCGAGTTGTGCTCGGCTGCTGCGCGCTTGCTTTCTTTCACGAGCAGTGCCGAGCCCCCCGGCCCGGCTGAAAGGCTCGTCTGAATTGTTGTGCAGTGGGAAATGCTTTGGTAGAATGAGAGATGCAACTTTGTGTTCTCAGCTTTGGGGTGAAAGACTATTGCTTGCCTTTTCTTGTAGACTTGGGGATTGACAAAGACTTGCTGAAACCTTTGCCTTTTCAGGTCTTTATTTTTGGAAGGAGAACGCTTTTTATAGTTGGTGGTGGGGTTTTGTTTGTAGAACTCAGCCGTGGTGTTTTTGAAAGCTGATCTTTATGTCAAAAATCCGACTTAAATGAGGAATTTGTGCACCGGGCTTTCATGTATGTTTGGGAAACACTCTGAAGATAACATTTATCCATCCTTCCAGCATCTCTTTTACTATCGGTCATTTCCTGTCTCTTTATTCGTTGCAGGATTTCCACATCCTAAAGAGGAGGCAGGCAAGTTGCACCTCTCCAGGACTTCGTGGAGCGCGTGGCAGTAAACATATTAGCATGTTAAAGAAATGGCCTTATCAAAAAGTTAATCACTTCCAGCAGTAGGCTGTGAAGTGAGTGGGATACCTGCCAGTCTTGAGTCTTTCTTAAAGCCCATGCCAACTGGCCCAGCAATAAACTTTTGCTTGAAATCTGGCTGGCAGGGTTGGCCAGCTGGATGTTCCCCACAGCCCAGGGTCGGGGCAAGCATCTCCCTTGCCTGTTCAAGCATACTAAGTCTCATATGGCAGTTTGAACAGCCAGTCAGTGGTAAAAAATCAAGAAGATGGCATCATGTGGAGAATACGGGCTGGAACGCCTGCCTCTGCCGATTATTAATGCTACACCGCCAGAGCCACGTCTCTTTTTCTCTGTCTGCACTGCACGGGTCCATTTGCAGAAGAACCACTGCCTCGGATTCGAGGTTTCTGTCTTGCTTGGGTGGCACTAGACCTTTGTTTCTCCTCTATCAGTAGCATATTTTTGTAATTTATTGAATTACCTCAGTGCTGTAAAGTAATATCGTGCATTACACCTTCCTTGTGGCATGGCACCAACGCTAAAACATGCTGGCATGTTCTCTTCACATATGTAATACACAGGCCTAGGTTCAGCTGGTTTGAGCTGAAAAGTGACCAAGAGCTTAATTTATCCAAGTCAGCTTTGAAGCAATTGTGGTTTTAGGTATTTTTTTACATTTGGTAGGGAATGGACTGAGAGCAGCCATCAAGAGGGAATGAATCTGTTCTCCCGGGTTAGTGTGTCTGGGCCAGGTCGGCTGCTGCCGAGCCCTGTGGTTTTGGCATCTTGCAAACCTGCGTGAAATCAGGTCAGGGATTATCCTAGGCACAGGATGCTCTCCCCAGCATTGTTTTATGGTACTTTGTTTGTTTGTTTATTTATCCTATTGTTCTTGAATTTGTTTTAACTGATGCTTTTCGCAGTGCTTGGAATATTCCAGTACAAAAAAAAATACACAAGGTTATTTGAAGCTTGAAGTCTTAGGTAAGCAATATTATATTTTCCAGCATCCAGGAGGCCAACTGCACATGTGTATGGCCACTGGCAGAGGCTGTGTTCCAGAAAGCTCCTGTAACATTTGCAAGACTGAACCTTGGGATCTGCCAGCAGAAAACAGGGAAGAGGTTTTAGCCTGTTTGCCTTCTGTTTCAGGCTGTCGGTTTGGTCATTTTTTTAGCCTCCAGGATTGCTTGTGCCCAGTGAGGCTGATGAAGGAGTGCATGAGGACAGAAAAGACCGGAATAGTCATGTGCTCCAAGCTTCTGGGAACTCACAAGAGTACAGAAAAATGAAAAATAAGTTCTCAGTAAGATTTCCCCACTGAGCAACATTGGTCTTTTCCGTGTAGATGAGTGGCTCAAAGCAACGTGGACCCTGCATGCCGGGCCCTGCGCTCCCTTCCGCTCCGCAGTGGTGTAAGCGATGAGCAGATGGTGCAGTGCAGTGGAAAATCAGGTCTCCAAGAAAATACAAAGATGAGAACAAAACACCCTTAAGCAGAAAGCTACATGACTTATTTCAGGATAAAATGAAAAACTGAGATCCTTGGGCAAAAAATAGAAAATACGAGTTGTGTATTCCACTTACGTGCAATGCCTCATTCCTTCTCATTTGAGAAAACATCCATCCCTTCACAGCTGAAGGCTTCCTTATCTCATTTGTTGTCTTTCAGTTCATTGATCTTGTTCCTCAGTGCTCTCACGTGACTGTTCTTTGTTGAACTAACAACCATGCTTATCTCTGAATTTTCTTTCATTTTTATTTTCTTGCTCACTGAAGGCGAATCTTTTAGAATTTCTTCTCACTGAGACTGCAGCATGACCTGAATTGCATCCATCATTGCTTAACTGCACTGGGCCCTAAACAGCCAGCCAAGATATGTAAGAACATAATGTGAAAACTTTAATTCTGGTTTTATATTCGTACTTATAAAGGTAAATTACTCCTGAAAATGTGACTGTTTATTCCGTTAAGTTACTTATTTGTGCAGTCTCTGCACTTGTAGCCTTTGAAGTTCCTGTCAGGCTCCCACCTCACTATGCCTCCTTCCCAAAAGTAAAACTTTTAATGGCCCAGCCAGATTGCAGCCCCCGACATTCCCCTGGTGCTTGAGTAAGGACCAGGGCAGGGAAACTCCTCCTGCACTCTGCGCTGTCTGGTGTTAAAGAACTATTGGATTACAGCTTGGCTGGCTGCATTTTGGTGACCTAGATCATGTTCATGCTAGCTGAAAAATAATTTAACAAACCTTGGTATAAAAACTTATCCATGATTAAAATGGGATGGTATTTATTTATTTGGAGCACAATGACCATAGCAAACTATTGGCAGTCATGATAAGCCCCTCGTCACTGGTATAGTTGGAATAGTTACTCTGAGCTGGTATTCTGATGTCTGCTTTTTGTATCTCTTTAACGTTATTATATTTAAAATGGAATTCTACATTTATACCCGTCTTTCACTAGCATTAAAATACATTTTTATTTTTTTTTTTAAGACACAGAAGGTTCAATAGTTTTCAATTAATTTTCAGCCTTGGCTGGTGACAAAGAGGTAATTTATATATCTGAAAATCAGGAACTTACTTTAATTTTTTTAACTTTCTCCTCAGAAATATTCACCTTTAAGAAAAGGTAATGCATGTGTTCGTGTATCCGTGTGTGAGCGTGCCCTCTCCTCCTCAACTCCTTCAGTACCAAAACAGTAAAGATAAATAATGCAAGGCCTTTGCCTGTGAGAGCTTGCTATTTAATTCATGTGTGCTGTAGCGAAGGGTCAGAAAAAGACTGGAACTGGAATGTGGGAAGAATAAAACAGTAATGTCTTTGCCTGTAAGTCATGGTCATTAAAGGTTGTATGGGGCGATTTGTAGGAGTGACAAGTGCTGCTTACTTTCTGGCCCTCTAGCACTCTGCATTTTTTTGGCATTCAGTTCCAGATTACTGTTGAGTTTGCATATGAAGTTTTTTTAATCTGGAAACAGCTGCATCTGTACCTGCTTTTGCAGTGACTCCCCTATATACTTTGTATTTTAACTGAAATTTGTAGAGTTCTTCTGGATCCTTCTGAAGGTCATGCCCAACTAGGAACCAAATCCATTCACCGCAAGGGCACTGAAATGAGTCTTAAATGGATGTAAGAGCCTGTCATTATTATTAAATATCCCATAACATAATATAACAATTATATTCTGTAAAAATATTATATAATTCTATAATGTATCATCCTATAATATGAGTCTATAATACAATAACAACAATCCATACACCTGGCTTGCTAGAAAATATCCAAAACTTTGCCAACTAAAGCAAGAAAGAAGACTTTGCTGCCCCAAAGACTTGCTACTCATTGGTAACTTGCCATCCATCTTGTTTTCAAAGGAAAAATGAATGTGCAGGGTGCTTGGAGTCAATTTTTGGCGGTGAATATGAAGTCACTGTCTATGCTAATTTCAATGGCCCCTTTCACTGTGATGTGCCCTACTGTACAGAGAACAAACACAGTTACCATGGCAGTGTAAACACAAATACATACCACACTCAGAGCCATTCCCATGTGCTGCAGAGAACAGAGAAAGTTCATTGTCTTCATCTGAACACATCTGGGAAAGAAGGATGAGATTATCTCACTTGAAAAATATTTTTAAATATTATGGAAACCAAGACTTCTTCTGAATGACTCCATGTCCTGGCAGATATGAAAGACGATCATTTGAAGCTAAAGGAATAAGAGAAGGTAGGTGCTTTTTTACAGTAACAATGTTCAAATCTATAACGAATGTACTTTAAGAGGATATACGCAGCCTGACAGTTCTGGAAGCCAGCACAAATTCTCTGGGAGCAGTTTACCCCAGTCTTCTAAAGAGTTAATAGAAGAATTTAGCTGTAGCGGATGAAGAGAAAGTTCCACAGAAAGAACAGATTGATAAATCACTGGTGAGTACTTAGAACTGATACTCGAGATGTCAAGATGCTTCTTTGCACTCTGCGTTAGCCTTAGGATGCACGCTGAATGCTGAATGTGTGATATGGACCTTTGCCTTCCTGCTGAAGGCAAGTGCTTTACAATCTGAAACAGCAAGAACCTGACCTTGAATATCATCAGCATGCACCTCTCAGGTGCTTTATAAGGTCATTTATCCAAAGCTGATATATTAATATATAGATTCATAAGGAAAATTAATCTTGGATGGAAAATTGAATATGTAATATGCACCTCACAGAATCATAGAACGGTTTGGGCTGGAAGAGACCTTAAAGATTACCTAGTTCCAGCCCCCCTGCCATGGGCAGGGCCACCTTCCACTAGATCAAGTGGGACAAAGCATCAGGTGGGATCATAACACAGACAAAACAGCGGTGAGCACCGTTTTGAGGAAATGTGCAGTCAGCAGTTATGGGATAATTTATCTCTAGTGAGATGTTTGTGTTTTTTTTTTTTTTTCCTAAGCCCCAGAAGATGCAGGTTGGTTTGTATCCCTTCCTAAAACCCAGTTATTTTTATTATATATTACAGCTCAGAAGGTCTTACCTACTTCTTTTACTAATCTAAATCCTTTAAAAGGACCGATTCTGCCTGCAGAGTACTCAGATTAATTGTCAAGTTTTCTAAAGGCTGCTTTGAACATGATTACTTCCTTTGAATCTTACTGCAAGCAAAAGCAAAGCCATATCACGGTGAATCTGCAGATCTCTCTTGGCTGGGCTGTCGTGCAAATATCTACAGTGTGAATTCAGTACTTGAGAGTCACTGAGGTTAAAATCAGTCCCCAAAGCTGAGGATTGTTATTTATTCCCCTGGACTTGGGCATGTGAGGCCACGTGAGACTCTCCCCAGTGCTGTGTGCTCATGATCTGCAGGAATATCGCCATCCATTCTGCTAACGATTTTGCTAGCAGCCACTTGGGCGTTTGCAATGGAGGAAAGGTGGCATTGCTGGTGGACTCTGCTACACGCAGACTTCAATTTGCAACAACACAACACTGTTTTAACATTGATGAGAAATACTCAGGCTGACATTTACGCAGCTAGCTGGCTGTATGAAGGCCACCAATTTCCAAGATCCATCCTTTATTTTTTCCTATTCAACTACTCTAAATGCACTGTGCATGTCATTTCTACATAGTGCAGTAGCATCATTCTGCACCCAAGCATCCCTGGTATTTCCCTTGAAAGAGAAATGAAAACCTGCTATGGTGTACTCTGCCTACACCCATCTGCACCCAGGATGGGAGAAATGCTTTGTGACTTTTTGGTTCCTTCATGCTCCCTTACCCAAGGAGCAAACTATATTCTATGCAATGGTTTGAATCAGTCAAAATAATTTCATAATGAGTATTTTACTGTGAGGCACATTGTGGGTTTTCTGAATCTGAAACCCAGAGGCAAAAGCACGTTTTTGACTCAAGGCAGAAGGCACACCATACGGAGATTTTAAAACAAAGTTAGTAGCAGTAGCAGTTGTGATCTTCTATGAGTATAAGGTTTAAGGGAGAAGCAAAACCTTTCATTAGATCAAATGATACACTTCAAGAGGGAAAGCTTTGAGGATCTGAGCATCTGCTTTATCAGACAGTCTAGTCTTGCCCTGAGTCATGCCTCTAACAGCAGCAGCTACCAGGGCTCCTGCTAAGTGTGCAGGAAGAATTAAGCTCCTGATTGCACCTGACTAGGTAGACGAGCCCTGCAGACACTTCTGGAGCTGGAGCTTATGTAAAGCACCAGGTATTATGGATCTCACATGAAATGACTGGGGTGGCTGACTAGTGTGAGCTAGCAACCGCCTATGGATTTACTTCGGAAATCATGCAAAATGAAGGCAGAGACAGAGGCTGTCCCACAACTTGCAGCCAGAGACTGTGCATGCTGCAGGGAATGAGGGCGGCTGCAGGAACATGACCTGAATCTGACACAGCCTGGTCAGTAAGAGCCAAAGACAAAGGTAGAGGGATGAATCTGCCTGTCGTGGTGTCATAGTGTTACTCAGCATACAGACATCGAGATGGTTTGGAAACCCTTTCACCAGACTCCAGTGGAGACTGAGAAAATTGAATAAATACCTACAAACAGCAGCATCTTTTTGAATTAAGGTGATGTGTCTGAATGTCCCATTAACAGTATACAGCAGAGAACAATGATGTCTGTATCCAAATCACTAAGTTGTCTTGCAACATACCTGCTACCTCAGGAGAGGAAAAAAAAAAAAAAGAAAAACAGGTGAGGAAAATAGAAAGGGGGAGCAGTTCATTGCTTATGGATGTTTTATCGCTTCTCTGCCCTTCCCCCATGGACACAGACACTTCCAACTGCTCTTTGTTGTCTGTTTAAATCACATCAATTTAAAAGGGTTATGAGAGGCTGTATTTAGTCAAAGCATTTATTATGGCCAGGTCTCCTTGTCTGTCTCCTTTTCCAGATGTATCCAGAGAATTATCTCATGTTGGAGACTCATTTCCCCTTGAGGACCAAGGGGAATATCCACTTAAAAATTAAAAAATAATTGGAACTAACAGAATGTATGTGGATAGCCTGTTGCCTCTGCTCTGTGGCACAGTTCTTGCCCCTACCATCTGGCCTGTCCCGACTTCGTAGAGGTAAGCTCTCCAAAGCAGAAACTGTCTTTGTGCTGTGGGGCCCCACTTGTCGTTGGTACTCAGATATTCATGAGAAGAGATCATCATAATAAAATATATAACAAGTGAATAGAATTTGCCAGACTTTTCTTTTTTCTTTTTTTCCTCCCATAAGGAATATAAACATGAAGAATTTCAAAGGCGTAACAGAGACTGTGGTACATCAAAAGCCATTACAATTCATTTAGGCTGCCTGGAAATGTAAGAATAATGACACAGTGTATGTGCTTATATAGTAGAAGTCACTGTTGAGATTTTTTCAAATCCCATTGCAATGAATTGAAGCTGCATGTCCAGAGCCTCTAAACTGCTATGACAATAAAAGCTGATATGCATAAGACCATCCGTGATTTAAAGCAAGTGATCTACAGGGTAGAGTAAGTAATGCATATATGAATATTAATACATTTGGTTTTTGCTGAAGTGAGTGCTACACTTTTTTTTTTTTTTTTTTTTAGTACCCTAGCTTATAAACCCTGTTTCTACATGCAGTACAACCATATCCCAGACTCAAGAGTGCTTAATGAGAAACTTGAGCGCTGAATCTAGAGGGGTCAGAACGAACTTTCCCTGGTATTTCTCTACGGTAGAACAGCTTAGAGATCAGCGGTGGCTGCTTTCTCCCCAGACACATCTGTAGGTACTTTGGGCACCAGCTGCCAGGAAGCTTGTTGAGACTGCTTTACCAACATGGTCGATTTTGTCCTCCTCTCTTGCAGCCTTCTCCATCATTCCTTTGCTGACCCATCAGCTCCATTCCTCGCACAACTCCCTTTCCCCCTCTGCTCTCACTCCTCTCTTCTGACCATTCCTCTGTTTTCTCCTACTACTACTTCTGGCCTGGCGCTGCCTTTCCCTCTGCCCAGTGCTCAGGCTGTTCTCCGGTGTGCCTTGAGCCCAGCTCTCTCCCCAGGGTTCAGATTTATGGCCTAATTAAAGCTCCTACTCGTGGAGCTTGTGGCAAGATCTCCAGTTCGTTTCATTTCCCTCCTGTAGTACAGTGGTTTTGTCCTCTCTGATATTTCTAAGTGCAAGCTTTTGTGCGGTTCCTAAAACAAATGGCCCAGGAAGGTATGAAAGGCTGTTTAGCTTTGAAGGTTTGTCTGTCTCCATATAAAGGATTGCTGTCTCATAAACATAATCATTAACTGCTTCTATGTAGATAAATGCATCTATTGAGATTCACAGTGGGGAGTCACAGCCTCACTTATTGCTGTAAACAGGAAATAATTGCTAATGTTGGTAGAAAAAATGCCAGGAAATTAGCTGAAAAGATGTGTTGTGTCGATTACCCCCCAAAGCACAGCCTGTGCCTTGACTCAACGCACTGGCCCTGGCCCTGTGGCAGACATGGGCAGGCATGGATGGTCTGTCCCCTGCCCTCATCTTGTTCGGAGGGGTGGCCTGCACCTCCTGATCGCCTGCGGATGGTCTTCGTTTCTGCGTGCGTTACCTCGTTCCTAATTAGGTCAGAGCTACCAGGTTTAAGACAAGCTGTCGGACGGGCGATCCTGGCAGCTCCCTGTGCTATGCGGACCAGCGGTGTGCCAGCTGGCGAGGACTGTGGGTTTTACTGAACCCAGGCAATTCCAGGCCCCACAGAGGGCAGCTGAGGAGGGACAGGAGGAAGGAGCAGAGGCCTGAGGACACGGGAGCGTGTGGATTCTGAAGTCTTAGAGAGGAAGGGAGGTATCTGTTCTGAGGGCAAGCAGTGGCACTAGGCAAGGCAACGGCAGACAGCGGCCTCAGAAGAGCAGGATTAATGAATTTTCCAGGGAGGTGGTGGCATCACCGTCCCAGGGGTGTTTAAGGAGAGTTTGGAGTTGGTGCTTAGGGACATGGTTTAGTGGGTGACATTGGTAGCAGGGTGATGATTGGCCTAGATGATCTTGGAGGTTTCTTCCAAACTTGATGAATCTATGATTCTAATACATGCTGTGTAGATAAAACCTCGGTGAGTAGCAGTATTCCCCGCCAGAGTGTGAAATCAGATCAGAGGCAGGGCAGGAGGACCGTTTCCACTGACTGCAGGAAACCAGAAAGTCATCAGTAGTTTACTGAAAACCCTTAGTAATTTGTAACTGAACGCAAACTATCCCACGCCCAACTTCTGGGATCCACCAGCTGGCAATAACGGGCACCGTCAGCTTCCACACTTCGAAGATGCGAGTTCCACCGGCTGTTTTTTTACGAGGTTAACAGAATTTCGTCAAGGTAACGCACACAAACGACGGGACAAGCCGAAACCCAGCCCACGCGGCCCCTGAGGGCCGGGCTGGGCGCGGGCGGCGCCGTCAGCCCCCGGGCGCCCCCTGGCGGCGCGGCCCCGCCCCGGCGGCCATGGGCCGGGGGCGCCTCTCGCGAGAGGCCGCGCGCGCGCCCGCTGCCCGCTCCCAAGATGGCGGCGCCCGCGGAGGCGGCGGGCGGCCGGGAGCGGTTCCGCACGCGGGACGTGGCGGTGCCCGGGGGCCCGTCCGACTTCGGGTCGCTGCTGCTGTCGGCGCCGGTGCTGGCGGGGCTGGAGGCGGCTGGGTTCCACAGGCCTTCCCCGGTGCAGCTGAAGGCCATTCCGCTGGGGCGCTGCGGGCTGGGTGAGCGGCGGGCTGGGCGCGGGGCGCTGGGGAGGCCGCGGGGCGGGGAGCGGGGCTGGAGGCCGCCGCCTGCCCCCCTGACTCCTGTGGCGGCTCCTTGCAGATCTCATCGTGCAGGCCAAGTCCGGCACGGGCAAAACCTGCGTCTTCTCCACCATCGCCCTGGACGCGCTGATGCTGGAGAGCCCGGCCACGCAGGTGAGCGCCGGGCCCCGTTGTGAGGTGGTTTGCCTTGGGCTGTGGGAGGGAATAGAAAGCTTTAAGCTTCTGAACTATCTTGTGGCATTTGGATGTAATTCTCTGTCACTTACAGGCCCTTATTTTGGCTCCTACACGAGAGATTGCTGTGCAGATCCATGCGGTAATCACAACTATTGGAATAAAACTGGAAGGTTTGGAATGCCATGTCTTCATTGGAGGGACGCCTTTGAACCAGGACAAAGTCAGACTAAAGAAATGCCATATAGCAGTTGGTTCCCCAGGTGAGGATGTGCTACGTTGTACTTCATTGGATACTGCGTGGTATTTCACAGTACAAAAAAACGTTATGTTTGAAGTCTGGTTTCCTTTTGTTAATAATAGAGGAGAGTCCCAAAGGGCAGTGACAAAAATGTTTAGATCAAGATAGTATTTTTAGCAAAAGATTATAATAAATATGGCTTTTTTGCAGGCTTATTAAAGTGAATTTTAAAAACTAAGTACTGTGAAACTTACCTTTAGAACCTTTGAGTTAATATTTGTGAAGCTCAATTTACTTTTTTCTTCATACATAGGTCGAATAAAACAGCTCATAGAGTTGGACTACTTGAATACAGCTAGTATCCGTCTCTTCATTCTTGATGAAGCAGACAAGCTTCTAGAAGAAGGCAGCTTTCAGGAGCAAATCAAGTAAGAAAACCACATACCTTATGCATTTATCTGCAGATTAGATGCATGTTTTTTAGTCATTCCCATTTTTTTCTCTCATAGTTGGATTTACTCTTCACTGCCAGACAATAAACAGATGCTTGCTGTTTCAGCTACTTATCCTGAATCATTAGCTAATGCTTTGACCAGGTATATGAGAGAACCAACGTTTGTGAGGTTGAATCCCACTGATCCAAGTCTCATTGGTGAGCCATTTTTATTGATAATCTTATCAATAGATTTAGAAGAGTATCCTAAAACCAAAGCATGCATCCTAAAAATTTTTAGATTCTTTGTGTGTTTCATCTGTTTAAGGAAAACCTGTCTGGTATATTCTTATTTGTCAACTGTTTTTATGTTTAAAAGTCTTTGTTTTAACTGCAGTGACATGTTGATAGCAGCACGGTGCTTTGCATGTTTTTTATGGAAACTTTCGTCTGATGGTCTCCTTGGTTTCATGCTCAGGGTTGAAGCAGTATTATAAGATCGTGAATTCCCATCCACTTCCACATAAAACATTTGAGGAAAAAACCCAGCATCTACAGGAGTTGTTCAGCAAGATTCCATTTAATCAAGCATTAGTCTTCTCAAATTTGCATAGCAGGTAATAAATCTGAAATAAAATCTGTTAAAAGCATGTTCAAAAGCAATGGTTATAATACCCACTCATGGGTAAACTTCTATAGATCTTTTATAAAGTATGCAAATTTCAGAAATGCAGATCAAAAATATTGAAAATAAAGCGTCAACACAGAAGTACCTTGTACGTTAGAGTACAGTGGGACCTAATATCCTATTGCTTTTGTACATCTGTTAGGTGACTGTAAGATGATGGTGACAATTTTGGAATGGAATCCTTGGCTATTAAGAGTAGTGTGTGTGGGCTGTTAGATATGTAGTTTTATTTACTGTTTTCATTCTGTCTATTGTATCAGGGCTCAACATCTAGCTGAAATATTAACGTCCAGAGGCTTTCCCGCTGAGTGCATTTCAGGTAAGCCCATTCAAAACTTTGTGATTTTGTTGGTTGAAGTTGTGCACAACTGTGACCTACAACAGCAAAATTCATCCTAAAAGCTTGGTTTGTATGGCTTCTGTTTGAATAGCTAAGAAGAGCATTTGAACCTTCATAGGTCTTTGCGACCTACATATTAATTAAATTTTTACATTGGTCAACTTTACAGTCTTCTAATTTGTTTGAGAAACATTTTATGAGTATTTAGACAAGTGCACTATTTTATTTTTAAAGGGAAAGCTTAGTTAAATTTGTAGCTGAAAGCAGTATTTTCTGGGAATGCAGATGTTGAATTTACATGTCTATTCCTAGCTTCGCTGTAAAAAGCAGATAGTTAGCTTTAAATGTTTATTAGAAATCTTCCTTTGAATTTTTACTTCAGCATTTTTTCTGGGATTGTAAAATAAAATTTGTCTAAAGTCGATGTTATTCAAATGGGTTAAGTATCTATGTAATCGGTTTCTTTCTCAAATGAGCAAAAGGAAATAGATTGCCAAAAAATAATTCTTATTCTCAAGCTTGTTGTGCTTGTTTCCTGTGTACTCATTTAGAACCGATGTTTGAAGAAGTTTCTCTCAACCTTATTTCTCATATCAGCTACAGTTTACAAAGCAGCGTCTTCCAGAATTTTACGGGCATGAAACTGAAGAACATGAGCTATTTATTCTAACTTTTGTTTCTCTAGGCAGTATGAATCAAAATCAACGACTTGATGCTATGGCTAAATTAAAGCAATTCCATTGTAGAGTTCTGATTTCCACAGACTTGGTGAGTTAGTATTTCACAGCATGTGTGAGTATTGTAAATAAAGCTGTTTGAGATTGTTAGATTTGTCTTGATGTTGAGTAGAACATACACGTACTGATAAAATGTGTGACTTGCGTGCTGTTTGACTTTACACTGTGAAACTTTGAAATTGTCTCCTGCTGTTCAACTGTTTCAAAAATCAGTTTTAATTTAGCTGTTGAATGGTAGAAGTTTGTAGAGATTTCAGAGGAGCGGAGGTGTTAACTTTGGGTAGGAGCTATGGGAAGAAGTTTTTATTTAGTGCAGTATACTCGCAATAGTAATATCCCAAACAACTTCATATCAAGCATTGGTTATGTTTGAAGCACTCAGCTTTTTTTTGAGTGGTTAATGTGTTTCTTCTGTTGTTTGCTTGAGGTTCTGTCATGGAAAAAAAATCTGCATGCTGTCAGGTTGATTTCTTTAATGCTGGGAAGAAGTATGCTTGTTTGTTTTAGCTGTGCAGAAGGAATAAATAAAACGATCCCTAGTTTTCATTATCCCAGTGCATTGTGCCTGTTCTATGTGTATTACTGTAAACTCACTGGAAATTCATAGATGCTTTATAGTGTGTTTTAACAACTAGAAGTTACTACATGAGCAGTTATTCCCTAATGTGTTGTTGTATTTCTTTAAATTTCTTTTCAGCATATTCAGTTATTTTTCCCCTTCTTTCCTTTTTTTGTTTTCTCAAGACGTCTCGTGGAATTGATGCTGAAAAAGTGAATCTGGTTATCAATCTGGATGTACCTGTAGATTGGGAAACATACATGCATCGCATTGGCAGAGCTGGGCGCTTTGGTAAAAGCACAGTTGTGGATTTCCTGAGGTTGCACCAGCTTACATGGGTCTGGTTAGGTAATTATACTTTCTGTTGTGTATCACAGGAACTTTAGGCTTATCTGTGACCTACTGCTGCCGTGGAGAGGAAGAAAACATGATGATGAAAATTGCTCAGAAATGTAACCTTCGGCTTCTGCCTTTACCAGGTATGCTCTCTCCTGTGAATGCAGCTACATATATATATATATATATATATATATATATATATATGTATATATATATAAAATGTTTTTTTGGTTGGTTGCATTTTGCTGCTCATTCAATGCTTCAGACATCTACAGTGAACTGACATGCATCTTCTCTGCTAAAGTGGCATTGTTTTTGGTACAGTTAGACTTCTCATCCCCAGTGCTTATGACCTCTTACGTAACTGCTGCAGTTGTGGGAAGAAATAGGAAATGAACTTAGTGCATGACTATAGATAGGGACAGGAACTCAGAATCCAGCTGTTGCTTAAGCAAGTGCATAATTACTTGAATTTCCAGAAACTCAGTATGAAGCCTTTCTCAGGCTGTAAGATACAGCGGAAGGAAAGAATAATTGAAATGAGATATCTGCTGCCATGCTTTACCAGAAACTGTTCCGCCAAAAATGTAGCACTTAACCTTCTTACATAACTACTAATTTTTTACCTGATTAAATAAGATGTGAAATACAGATGATGAGTAATGCAGTGCTTGTTGTATTAATCAACCTCTTGATGCCTTCCGTGAAGAAAATGTTCTGGTTATTTGAGCTCTTTCAAGAATTGAAGAGGTTGGTTTGCATCCTTAAAATGTCTTAACATCTTATCCGTGCTTTTACAAAGCTTTCCTTCAGTACGCATTTGAATTCCAGAAGGAAGGATGCACTTAATTGAGTGCCTGCTTGTTTCCCCTTTGTACAGAGCCTATACCTCCTGGAATGATGGATCAGTTTGAAGACTGTGAGGTTGAAGTCAAACCTGTTGTATATACAGGTGCTTCTGTGAATTCTGACACTGTGCCTCTCAAATCAGAGGAACCAGTACTTCAGTCTGTTCAAAATAGTTTTGCGGAGGTACATCAGCCTCATTCTGATCTTCCGGGTGAAGATTCTGTAGAGAGGCCAAAAAAGGCTCTGAAGCAAAAGCTGGTGAAAAAGTGCACAAATTCCGCAAATGTGGAAAAAGGTAGCAGAAACCCCAAAACTTCCAGTTGCAACACAGAACAGAAGAATCGAGTAGAAACTGTCTCCAGAATAGGTGTACAAAGTAATAACATGGGGGCTCCAGATGAAGAAGCATTGAAAACAAATCTTCCCAGAATTCCCTGCTTGTCATCTTTCAAAAACCAGCAGAACAATCCCTGGAACTTCTCAGAGTTTGTTGAGGACTATGAATACTTCATTAAAGAAGGGTTGGAGAGAGAGGTTGAAATTTTAAGAAGCTATTCAGGCCCAGGGGAACAATGTGAACTCCCCAGAAATGGTGATGTAGAGTGGAAAGAGATGGAACATAATACAGAAACAGTAGCAAATGTAGCACTGTCTGGTGACAGTGATGGTTCGTACAGTTCAAGGGCTTCCTCCAATAGTGAAAATAACTCATGCTTTGAAGCATCTTCAGATACTCAGAAGAATGCTGTTCCTACCACGCATCAGGGTCTTACAGGCTTCTGTCCTACACCAGAGAAGTCAAAGGAGCCATCGCAAGTCCCGAAGCAAAATAAAGCGAAAAAGAAAATTCCGAAACAAAATTCTAAACAAAAGAGAAACCATTACCATCAATGCCCTAATCCTTCCACAAGAAAAACTGAAGATGACTGCTCCTGCGGCTCTTGGGATGACGCTGTTCCTGGGTTTCTGCAAGAGGCTTGGAGTTATAAAAACTACTGGAAATCTTATTATCAAGCATGGCAAAACTACTATGCTGCAGTGTCTCACATGCAGTACAGGAAAAGTTACAGACAATTTAACTGGATGAATGCTTATCATGTCAACTCAGTCTACCTTCAGGAACTGCTGAACAGTGGTGATTAATATAATGCTTCTGCTGTTAAGGATGGGCTGGTTGGTACAGCAAATGGAAAATACCTGTGAAAACGTAACTGTCTGTCTGCAAGTACATTGTCAGACATAAACAGATTAAAGAAAAATATTGTCTTTTTCATATGCGAGCTGTGTCTAGGTAAATGTTTTTACATGAATTCCAGTGGTGATGTTACAAGTTGTTAATAAAAGGAAATGAAAGACAGCTGGATGTTCAGTTGCAATCTTTCAAATGCTAAGTAAATAAAAGACAAAAGTCATTTGCTTCCATGTAAGAAAACTCAATAAGGAGAAAATGCAAACCAACCCAGTCTTCTCTGCCTGATTTCCTTGCATGTAACTTTTGGGTGAGGATGAATTCATAATGAGACTACAAAAGTTGTTTATAGTCAGAGATCGTTCCCCCTTTTCTGTAATTCTCTTATTAAACATCAGGCACTGATTATATACCAGTTATTAGTGACAGACTAAAACCTGCATCTTAATGCTTGTATTGCTAATTTTAGTCCGGTTAATTAACACTGTATAAATAACATTTCTATAGGACAGGAAAGCTGTGCAGTAGGGGATGGTTTAATTACGTACAAAGTGTGCAGCTATTATAATTGGTCTGTCCCTCAGGGTGCAACAATATCAGACTTGCCACACTTAAAGGAAAGCTTTAATTAGAAATGAAATTACCTGTTAGTACTAACACTAATTGGTATTTCTTGTTTTGGTTGCGCTGCCTTGTACATAGCTACCCTGAAGCAGGACAAGATGGAAGTGGTGGCTGGTTTAGGCTATTGATGCTAGGCTGACCCTTCACACTAATTTTGAAACTTCATCCCCTAGCTTTAGCATGTTTGGGAACAGAGACAGAGTTCTATGGCTAGTATCTCTGATTTCTCAAAGTTCACCAGAGCACATCTAGTCCCTTGCTTTCTTTTTTTTCTTAATCAGGGTAAGGTTGGATTATCTTTAGTGAAGCACTGCTTCCTATCTACTACGAACTGTACTTCCAAGGAGAATTTCAATTTGGAGAGATGGATGTCCTCAAGGATACTCGGTTGCTCACTTGTTGCTATTTTCAAATCAATTTTGAGAAATACGATACACTTTCACTCATATTAATAAATTGTTTGGGAGTTCTTAATGGTGCAGTATTCTTGTGGAAACCCTGTGGTGTCCCTGGCAGCACTTGCGCAGTTTCTTGTGCAGTTGTGGGTCTAAACTTTATGCCATGCAGTTCAGACTCTTTGCTGTGAAGAAGAACTTTAGGATTCTTGTAGTTTGAGTGGCGTAGAAAATTAGCACAGGATTAGTTGAGTGCTGTCCTGCATTGGGCTATTCTTGGTGTTTTGTTTTTTTTTTTCCCCTTTTCAGCTAGGGAAATGGTGTCCCCTAGTGGGTGTCATGCTTCACTGCAAGAAATAAAAGTCAAGTTCAGCCTTCACTGGGTGTTAGATCTCACATTTCAATTTTTTCAAATAATTTTGAAAATTTTTAATAATGATTCTACATGACACTTTCTATTATGGTTAAGATGAGATCAGCTCTACTTGTTGAAGTAGAAACAATCTGCAGTTGAAACAATCGGACCCTATCTGTGATACAGAATGCAAGCCTTTGGCCTAACAGGAAATTCTAAGGCCAGGCTGCCTTTTAGGAGAAAGTCATAATGTGTGCTCTTTAAGTTAAATAAGCATTACTTTAGGAATATTTTTCTTCCTGTTCTTCTCTTCCCCTGCATTGCCCCATTGTGTCACAACAAATCACCACAGGGAGAGGGCTCTTCTACATTACATCTGCATAATTTTAAGATTCTGGTCTGGTTTCCAGGATGAAGTTTGCTGCAACTCTTAACATGCGAAAGGAAGTTGCTGTAAAAGTTGCACTTAGGTATCTGCTTTAATGCTCTTCTACAGCATCTCTGTTATCTTGCTGTTCTTGTCAATTATTGATGAATTAAGTGTTTTAGTATTTAAATGCAGCTCAGGTTGCTTAGGCTATCACCCAATGTTCTCCAAAAGAACCTCCCAAAATCTTTTTTTAGAAGAAATCTACAGCATCGTCTTGGTATTTGTGGCACATACTCTGTTTAATCCAGATTGGATACATCAGGTACAGCAGTGGCACAAGACTCAATACTGTAAATGATATACAAGTTTCAACATATGCACTACAATTCCAAAAGAAGACAACAAGAAACTTGGTTCTTCTAGAAAGTTGTTCTCAAATGAAGCTACCTGCAGTTGTATACAGTACATTTTGTATCTGTCCTCTGATGGTTGTAAGCAAAGCCCATTTATAGTACGAAAATAGAAAATAAGGTTGAGAGCTTCTCATAACATAAAACTCCTAAAGAAAACACCATTGGAATGCCTTACTAGTTTATCAAAAATATACCATCACACGCATTTTGAAAGATACTTCATTGGTCCAAGGAGCCTGTGGGAGCTCCCAGTCATAGTCGCCACAACTGAGAAGAACATTCGGTGTGGTTATTAACTTCTCGCTCACACAGCTGTGTGACTTCCTGTGACTAGTACGAGTTTAAATCAAAACAAAAACACGTGCACACATATACACACGAAAGTAACAGACTATTGACTGAGATCAAAACTCAGGAAGGAATTTTCACAAGCTCTTTGTCACCTGGTCTTTTGAACGATCCACCTGTAGTTTTTCTGGCACAGTTTTTGCGTTCTGAATGTAAGTAGCAGTACTATTCCGGTACGCTTTCTCTATGGTATTTTTGTCGGTGTTAATGAACTGAGCTTCACTTTTTAAAAAAAATGAGTTATTAATTGCTATACAACTTGTATAATTGGCATAGAGAGGTGAAATGACTTCTTCGAGGTCACTTAGTGATTCATCGAGACAATTAGGAGTAGAACGTAGGTTCCTGATACTACCTCTAATCAATGTGCACACTGCATTGTGTTTGCTTTTAAAGTTTTAGAAGAATAAAACCATTTTGAAGGGTGTTTATGGCATCCAGAAATGTGAAGCCTAAACACTTGAGTTCTGAAATTGCGTATCTAGTGCAGTTGCTTAAAGTGTTGGAGAAGTGATTATTTTTCAATCAAGGTGTATTTTATTGGTAAGTTATGTGGAAAATGGGTATTATTTGCCTAATTTTAAAAGCACAATAAAGCCTTTAGTTCAAAGCTGCTGCTGTTTGTAAGCCATCCATGAATGCTGACTTTGTAGCTCTGACATCTGACATTGATAAAATACTAAAACAGGATCCAAGGGATGTTGCAACCCATAAATTAAATGTGATTTTTAATATACTGAATCTGTTTTATAATACACGTAAGATACAATGTTTGCAACCTCTTTACTTAAAAAAAAAAAAGCAAAAAGCAAAATATTTGAAGAAACTTTGCTTCCTCTAGCTGGTATTTGAATTTCATGCACACCCTTAAGCTGTCCTAGCTAGAACGATGGTTTGCAGTACAAGTATATTATCAACTGTTTCAGGTTAGGCAAACGGCATTGATTTAAATTTAGTATTTCTGGAAAATGTAAAGAAGAATGTATTTTTCTAATGTTTCCTTTTGAATTATATATTAATTTTATTCCACACTAAAGCCATGTGTGTTACTTGGTTTACCTTTTCCCCATTTTACTTCTACAGTGCTAATTTCATGCAAAAAAGGGCAGCTTTCTTTCCATGTGGAAAGAAGAATAATTTGACAAGATGTGAAAGTATAGTGGCAACAAGGGAAGGGAAAATAAGGTAAGAATTATGGCTGAACAGCAGGGGAAAAATCCTTGACATTGAGATCTATTAGTCTGGAATAAGCTCTCTAGGGAAGCAGTGGGAGTCCTTTCTGTGGAGAATTTTAAATGTAATCTAGAGAAAGCAGTGTGATATATTGCAGTGAAGGATCTTGTGCTAGCGGGGCATGGATTACATTTTTATTCTTTAATTTTTTTGTACCAAGTTGTGTTGTCAGTAGCCTCTTCTTTATGGCTATACCTAAGATATTTAAGGAAAAGAAAAGTAAAAGTTGGATTTTTGAAAGAGTAGATGAAAGTTTAAGCCTGGATGGGAAAGGTATTTCTCATCGTTCTTTACCAATTGGGTGTGTTTCCTTCTATTAGCAATGCAATGCCAGGTGAGAAGAGAGTGAATCGATAGCATAGGCTGAAAATCTGTGGAAATATTTTTGCCTCAAAAAAGAGTTTTGAAAAGAAGCAGAATGGTTAGATAAAGGTGTTGCTTCTTTCATATTTTTAGTATTGCTTTATGAAAGACTGGAAAAACAACCCCCTTCCACATGCTTTCTGTACCAACAGTCTCTTTATATCTTTTTTCATGAAGAAGGAAAAGCTATCAAAACTTGCAAGGAATTAGAGGGAGAGGGAAGGTTTTTTGAAGTGAATTGCTGAGATACTACTGATGTTGTGCTGAGCAGTCTCGCTGATCAGGCTGTTTTGTGCCCCCTGCCTTTCAGAAAGGTGGCAGGACTAGAAGCAGCCTGGGTTTCTGGATACTTCTCCTGGAGGCAGCCCACACCTGAAGAATTCCCCTTCTACATGCATCAGGAATGACGAGGGCTGCAGGGTACGTGCTGGTTTTTGTATCCGTGGCAATGTATGTGTTTGGCCCTGGGCGTGCTCGGTACTGGGGAAGGGGACAAGGAGACTGGTAAGGCAGGGCAGTACTGGGAACCACTGAAGAGAATGGCCCAAGGCCTTTGGTTAAAGTTCTGGTCTAGGAATTCTCAGGACTGACTTGTCTTTATCTCAGAAATGGTTTGTAAGTTGCTATAAAGATTATGAAGAGCCTTGCAGTTCAGTAAAGGTAATTGCTTTCCTTTATTATAGGAAAAAGTGGCTGTAGTACTGTTCCTACGCTCTTGTGTGCAAATGTTTTTCCTTCTTCCATGCATCTCATTTGAAGGATGTTTTGTTCTGCCCTACCAACCACTGATATGATGGCGATAGATTCTTGTCTTTGCTGTTTCAATGAATGCACAGTGCTCCCATAATGAGGATGTAGCTGTGTTGGGCGATCCATGAGAGGTTTTGTACAAGCATATTTCAAGTGCTTTTGGAAACATTACTCACCCTACTTCAAATCAGCATATAAAAGGAGCTAATGCCTCCATTAAAAATATTTTTAGTCCTGTTCCTCTAGGCTCAGACTTCCTTAATTTTGTCTGTCTTTATCCTCTGAAAGTCTGTGCTGAAGTACTGACTGTGTGGGGCTGCACATGGTAAGTTAATGGTAGAAGAGGCAAGCCGAATATTTTTGGGCAAGGATAACACTGATTCCTCCTCCACGGAAAAGAACAAAGACAAGGTCTGCCTTAATATGAAACCAGGCAGCCATCCAGAAACCCCAAGGACTGGCTTTCCTCCTTGCTTATATTTTTGCCACTTAAAAATGTTGTTTTTTTTTCGGAAAGCATTTTGATCGATAACAATGAAATGCGCCAAACACACTTTAGAAAGGGGTTGCTATGATTGCTATTTACAGATAAAGAAATGGATACAGAGAGATGAAGTGGCTTGTTTACCACTCCACAGTAAATCAAGAGAAAGAAAGGCAGCACTGAGAGTCCATGTTGAGTCCCTGGCTCTTGGCGATTGTTTACACCTGTGCATTGGAAGGAACACTGTACCCTATCAGCATGGTAGCATTTAACCCTCATTCTGTGCCAGTGTAAATGAGGTTGCAAGGTGGAAAGTGGTGGAGAGCAAGGCCTCTGAACTACAAGGCTGAGGGTGTTCAGATGGGGAGCAGATATGATGACATAATGAAATTAAATAAAGCAAAAGAAGATTAAATTAAAACATCGGGAAAAACTCAATAATGGTAAGATTAACTGCAGTATAACCTCCTACAGGAAGCAGCAAAGGCAGAGCATTTTAATCATTTAAAACAGGACTAAACATAGTTTTCGGTAACATATTACAGCACTGGAATAAATGACTATAAGCTGGTGCAGCTACTGAAGGCTTAGCCATAGCCCTAATATTCCTAGAATGTTGTAGGTTTCTAAGGAGGGTATTGAGTTAACGCGTGAGCCACCTGAGTCCACTGTATAGACTAATAGGTTAGGAGTGCTAACAAAGCAGATTGCTAGCTCGTATGTTTAAGTCAGCATGTAGGTCTATTTATCTATCTATACATGTATGTGTCTGTGTATTTATTTATACGTGTATATGTGTATATAAATATTACATCAGGATAGATTATGACAGATGTTAAAAAACAAAACGAAACATCCCTTTGCTGAATCAGCCTCAAACATGCTTTGAGTAGTTATCTGTAGTGTTGGTAAAATCACTTTTCAGAAACAAGATACTTGAAATCTATTCTATTGCAAGCTGTTGGGGGCTAGGTTCGTTGCCATTTATGGGTGTGTATAGGGCCTTGAAGGGGCATTTGTGCATAACCACAAGAATTAGCCAGACAGTGTATGACAAGTGGAAGGCTCAGGAAGCGAGAGGTGGGTGACAGTTTCTCCCTCTGCCCTTCATGGATCACACCTGTTATAAAAAGAGGACTCGAGAAGGGCAGAATGGAAGAAAAAAGTTGTTATTCTTAGAGGGAAAAATCAGTTATGTTTTGGAACTATGTATTTCCTTACAGTAAATCATTCCTAGGAAGATATTTGAAAGAGGGGGCTAGGACTGACCGCACCTTCGTTAAGAGTATTAGCTTCCTGGCAGTACCACAGTGTTACAGTTTTTGGTTGAGTAGAAGTACACGAATTTTCTCAAACTAACTATAGAACTGCAAAAAGAAAAGGCTGTCTATACCACAATTTATCAAATGTTTTCCAAAATCCAGTACTGCTCCCCCTTCTCAAGTGGATGCATGCTGTATATCCTGTGCTGGGACCGGATAACTAAAATCGCTAACCTAGTCTACCCCCAAAATCAGTGCAACCCAGAAGCCATTGATGAGACAACTGGAGTCCCAAGACTGTGAAAAAGCCAAATACCTCTCTGTCCATGCAAGATATTTGGCTGTGGGGTTAATTATTATCAAGTATAGATCCAGACATTATTTGGCTACTATTTACAGTGGGTTGTATGTTCAGTGCTAGCAAAGAAATTCATATATAGAAAACAAAACTAAAAAATCATGGGCATACATTACAAGAAACCTGTCAGACTTACGAACACTTGATGCAGTTGAGTTCAGTGCTTTCTCATTCTTTGCCATTTGTGTGTACAGTATTAAAAAAGAATCCTACCTTTTTTTTTTTTTCCTTTTTAAAAATACAGAACTGGTAGTCTAGTCACACTCTTACAAGTAAGTGATAACAAAAATAGAAAGCGGATACCCATGTGGGACTAAAACTCTACTGAAGCCTGTCTCTTTTTTTCCACAAATATGTTTTCACAGACAATAATTAGCAGACAAACACACTGTTTGCAATTGCACTGTATTGACTTAAAAGGCGGATACAAAAGTGTCTAAATAAAGAATGCCATCCAGGGTGAAATAGTTGTGTGTGTGTGTGCACGTGTGCACATGTATGTGCTGACACATGCTTGTATTTTCCTACTGTGCACTGAATCATGAAAACATGCTCTGCTCTTTGAAATGCAGTGTTGCTCTGTGGTTCTGCTGCACACTCGCACGCACACACACAGAGGAATGGAAATAGGTTTCTGTGACAGGTGGCTTCTTTGTCTAAATCTTTTCCTATAAAAGAAAAAAAAATGTGAAATTTTGGTTGGTTTAAAGGTTCTGCTCCATGAAGAAAAAAAATTCACAAAATCCATTGTTTTTCACCTTTTTCAGTCATTTCCTCATGAATAAATATTATCCATTAAAAACCTTTAAAAAGGTGCTGCGATACACAGTGTTATATTTCTGTTTTCTTTATTGACTCTCTTGTTGCCATGATGATTCTTTCCCTTCAGCCTTCACAGGTAATTTCTGCCCTGTACCATGGCACATCGTACTCTCCATGCAGATTTTACTTTTAACAAAACTCTTCCTCCCTTTCCTAATCCTTCCTCAGTCCACAGCATGAATGCAAGTCTGAAGAAAGCTGCCTCGTTAGGTCTCCATTGCTAATTCGATGACAAAATGTCAGGTTCGTCCATCCAGGCACAATTTGCAGCAAGAAGGGAACATGGAGGTGTGGAGGGAGAGGGGCACTGGTCTTCCAGCCTCCTTCTGTGCATGAGACATCTTACAAGGCAGAGACCTTGACTATGTTGCTCGTGGTGGTGGTCGAAATGTTCGTGGAGTGGCCCGGGCTGCTGGGTGGAGGTCTGCTCTCACCTTCTGGCGTGAGCGCCGGCGGCGTGGGGATGCTGATGATGGCTGTTGTTATCTGGGCAGCTTTGCAGTTCGGTCGTAGCCCATCATCTGATTTCATGTTGAGACTGGAACGACTGGAAAACAGAGTTAGTGGTTTGGCTTTTTTTAAAGCCAGACAGTAGAAAGGATAGGAACGGTGTTTGTTTACTTAAGCAGTGTCTTACTCCTCTGAACTAAAGGCACCAAAATACTCAGAAGAATCCACTTACATGCTCCCCCCAGTTCCTGCAAGGCATCGTTCATTTCTACCCAGTTTACACTGCGGTTTTTAAATATTCCTTGTGATTAGGCTATAGCTTTTCACAGGGCAAATTGTTCCATGTTTCCACTTCATTCCTGCATAATTCTAGTATAATTAAGAGGGTATCTAAATACACCGTACTGTGTACTCCATCTTTTCAGAGCACAGGTAGTTCTTTCTGAGAAAGAGATGTTGTTTTCCTTGCATTTTGAATGCCTCTTTCAAATTCACCGTCCCTTGATCTTTTCTATTTTTTTCATCTCTGCAGTAGTTTCAAGGATCTGGCAGCTGGGAGCATTCTTATTAGATCTGCATCAATTGCATCCTATAATTAATTACAGAGTGAAAATGATAGGTTGATTTCTGTGCATCTGCACAGCTACAGGAGTCTGCTATTACCAGCCCGACATGTTCATTTTAAACACAAGGCCTGTCCTTTTAAAATATAAAGCTCCCAGTTGGAAAGCTATTGCTGTTGTTATCTCAGAGTGACTCACCAAGAGGATGTTTTTTGATCTCTCAAGCATCCCAAGAACACCACAGAACCCATTCTGCTCCCTGGTTTCCTCAGTCGCAAGCTGAGACTGGGGCATTCTTAGAGCCTGGGTGGTTCTGCCACTGGCACACAGTACGTCCAGCGAGCTGCATTCCACATGAAGTACAACTCAAAAGCTTTTTTTCTCTCCCTATTCTTTCACAGTTTGGTAAGCAAGTGAAATAACTAACAGTGTTGACATTTAAGATATCATTGCTAGCATCTGATATAGCACACACTGGAAATAGGTTCATGTTCCCCTGAATTACTGTTTCAGGTGCTGGTTTAAACTACTGTCATCTTGAAACTGCAACAGCCTGAGACTTGTTTTGTGCTTATTCATTCATAATTCATTCTCTGAAATGCTGTTCTGACTTCTTCCTGGCACAAAGTAGCTGCTTTGCTGCCCTAAAGGCTGCTTTGTTTCAGTTTCCAGATCCCTTTGATAGGAGTGGGGAGGAGAAAAATGGTAGGTTCAGAAACAGCCCAGTGCTCAAGAAGCTTAATAGGCTGAGGAGGATTTAGCAAGTCATTTAATAACTGCAAGAAATACACACCAAGGAAATGATTTTTCAGTATCATTTTACACAAAACTTACTATCTCAAAATTTTGTATCAGAAGAGTAACCTGTATTACTGACATCTTTCTAGGTGAAAGCTGTGAAGACACCATTGTGAAATTTCTCCTGGTTTGTTTCTCAGTGGTGCTTGTTGCTTACAGCTGTGATTCAGACTCGCATAATGAAAATCAGTGAACTGAGTGTCACCGGTGGACCAGGGCAGTGTGTACAGCTCTCTGCCAGCTTTGGCTGGCAGACTGTGATCAGCTGGCTGTCTTTGCCTGCTCCCATTAAGGGCTTGGAAGCACCGGGCTATTTGGGACGTGGGCTGTGGAGTGGCCCTGTGCTAGCTTTGGTGACTGGCTCATAGCTGGCAACTACTGGCTCCTGTCTGTGTGATTAGCACTTCATAGGTAGGTTTCAGCTGAATTTCCTTTTTCTATGTCCTGTCTGGTCAGAGAAGAGCTGCATTAGAGTCGAGCTTTCACCTGGTTCTCCCCCAGAGCAGTTACAGAGAACAGCTAGGAGCAACTTTGCTCAGGCTGACATTAGAGGGAGGAAAACAAAGATGCTCCCAGCTCTGGACCCTTCTCCTTGGCTGCCGAATAGGCCTCTAAGAAGCTGCATCAAACATTCAGTTGGATGACACACTCTAGGGCTTTGCATGCAGTAGTTAGCAGTGAGAGCCTACTTACTGTACCTTGTTGTAAGTGAGGGCTGCTCGCTGCACTGGATGTGGATGGTGCTGAGCTCCTGCATGCTACGGAGGCGAGTGGCTGGCACACTGGAGTTGGGAAGGTGAGTGGTCTTCTTGTTACGGCGAGAACAGCAAGAGGTGGTCAATCCATGGTGACTCGACAAGGAGGGGCTCCGAGAGGACGGGTAGTTTTGCATTGAGCTCTCCATGCAGTTCTGCTCAAACAGTTGCTCATCAATGAACTCGTGGTTCTGGCAGGGAAAAGAACAGTGCCATTACTCCCTGGTAGCAGTACCAGCTGTGACCCAACAGCAGGTTGTTTTCAACAGCACCTTGTGCTAGGCTGGTGGGCTGTGACAGTACCTTATCTGTGTAAGATGCTTTGTGCCTGAAAATATTTGTACTAGGCAGATCTTAAAAAGTAACTCTGCCCTTCTGCTCTCTGCAACCAGGAGATTTTGCTGTCCCACATCCATAGGGGAATAAGAGAAACTGTTGCAGTGACAGAAGCACGATATAGTCTGTTAATACTGCTCTGTTTACGTAGCTGGAGTTGGTTAATGCAGTGTCTGATTTTCCTCTGATTTTTGTGTCTGAATTCTGGAAGTGGCTTCAAAGTCTCTGCAATGCCACGTGGTTACTAAACCCCAGAGAGGAGGAGTTTCAGGAACCTTTTTGTTTGTTCCTGGGGACAGCATCGTGTTGTGTTTGGAGGACCATCTGGACCATACTTGCAGGATGTTGCTTGTATTGGCTATTGGGTGCAGAACATACCTGCATTTCACTGGGTGCTTCTATTAACTGAACGGAAATAAACATGGCAGCTGAGAGTGGGAAGCAGGTAGGGGAAGGAAACTCAGAAAGCTGTAAAGAGTTTTTGTGCTAAAGAACAAGAAATCCTGAAAGAAAGAACTCTTACGCACATACATGAACACCCAAATAATTCTAGTGTACATACTTATCCAGCCCCTGTCAGCATCAGAAAGGATGCGAAACAAAAGCAACTATGGTGAAGGCAGCCATCAGTTTTCACTGGAACAACTCACAACTCTCAAAGGAAACGAGCACTGGATAGCATAAAGAGGCACGTGCACAAACTCCCAAGGACAAGACCAGGAACGAGAAAGGAAGCAAACACTCTCCAGACACATCACAGAGATCATAGAGAAAGCAAATTGAATTAAAAAGGAAATACCTTGATGGTGGAAGTTCGTACAGATAACAGGGGATCATCCACAAGATAGGACAATCCCTACGGACAACATGCCAACAAAAGATAAAAACACAATTGATTGTCCATTCCGGCATTCAGAAATTTAGTCCCAGCATTGCATCTCTTGTCTCAGCATTCCAGCCGGCTCACTCAAGTTTGAATGGGCAACCAGACCTTCTCTTTTCCAAACCTTGCTTGAATCAGACCTGTTTGTTCATTCCTTCTCACCCTTAAGCTTTTTCTTGAAAATAGAACAAGACTGGTTACAACTTTATTGCTTTGATCTTTTGAGAGCCACAGGCAAAGGAAAACAAAGTTTCAGCTGCTGATTCACAAGTAATGAATTGGAATTGCATTGCCATTGGGTCGCCAATGGATATGAGTTTTGGTTATGGTCTGTGGAAACACAGAGGAAAGGTTTGGGTCGAAGGACTGGATTCAGCGCACTCAGCATTTGGAGAAAATGTGGCATGTGAATGTCCATATTCAATGCGGGAGTCAGAAGGAGTGGAAGAGCTCCTTTTCTTTGAACAAACTCCATCTGTTGTATTAATATGACAAAGTAGCCTTTATCATGGCAGCCACACGTACTTTAGAGTCGCTTTGTCATTTTATACACCAGATTTCTGAGCCATTCACAGCCATTCAATTATAAGACTGTATGCTCGTGGTGACTGCAGATACCATGACAATAAATAAAGGTACTTTTAGAATGTTTCTGCCTAGTTTGAGGAAAGGTGAATTGCCCATTGAAACAAGTTTGCAACCATGGTACATTCATTCCTCATTCCATTCCTGCAACTTCATCACAAAATGACTCTTCAGTGTTTAAAAATTATTTTTTTTTTACAATCTAACGTTTTGGGGGGAGAAATGTTGCATAGCATTTTATGAGACTGTGTGAATTTTAAAATTTCAGCACAAGCTGCTTGAACAATTTGTATTGGTAACTTCAGACCAGAATCCAAACTAGCGGTGAGATTTAATGCAAAATCCATGGTAATAACTGGCTGAAATATGTGGGGGAAAATGCATTAAATATGGTGCAGATTCTCCCTCTAGGTTTTCATTCAATTCAAAGTATCATTGTTATTGCCAGGCTTTGCTGAAAAAAGCAATGTTTGAAACATTTTCAACCACTGAGATTCACTGAGCAGGCTTGTGTGCTGGAGGCAGTGTGGCTTTGTTAATACGGCAGGCTAATACATCCACAAATTAGGATTGGCTTTGTTACTTCCAGCACCCTAGCTGGCCTGTTAGTAATGGAGTGACTCACGCGGCTCCCAGAGATGGCCACGGCCTGGCGCGGAGGTCAGAATGCCTATCAGCTTTTACAAGGTCAGGGCCTTACAAGAGCAGACCCTGGAGGTAGGGATGCCAGCTTTTGTTTGCCTCAGCCAGTTTGTTAAAGTTTTCAAATGAAAGTATTCATGTGAAATATGGGTCACAGTTGTAAAGCTTTTAAGCATGAAGTTCTAAACCAAAGAGTCAGATTGTGAAATATCTGCTTGTTATGTAACATCCAAAATTGCTACAAACAAAGGCAAGATGAGTCTTATAAAATGAATTCAATAGTCATTGATACAGGAAGAATCAGTTCACTGTCCTTAGAAAGGTGACCTTCATAGCTCATTGTGATAAACCAGCTGTGCTCACAGGTCACTGTAATTAACCAGTCGTCTTCTTCCAGTGTATCGCTGAAGCCTAAGTGATGTTACTCCAGCATAAGCCAAACTATGGAAGTGAAGGTGATTTGTCTAAAAGAAAGCTCTTGCAAGTCAGAAATCAAAAGTACATTCGACGATGGATGCAGATAGAATAAGTCATGAATATTTCAAATGTTAACCTCTCTTCATTCTTTCTAGAATGAATCATGGTATAGATAATATGTTCCTTTACTGCATAACCTTTTATATAAACCTGGAAGTAAAACATATGTATCAGATAAATATCTGAAATGTTCCAAGAGACTTCTGCATACAGAATAACTTAATAATGAAAAAATGAAATTCTCACACCGACACCTTGCACGACACAAACAGAAAAGTCATTGTCAGAGAAACTGCTTGGCTGGCTCTGAGATAAATTACCGTGTCTTGTGACCAGAACTGTAGTGAGAAAAGATACGTGCAACCTTTAAACCCATTAAGAGAGTTCATCTGCTCTGCTCCATAGAAGGGGCTAAAGGTTGGGTTTCCAGCCTGGTCTTCTGTTGGCACAGACCAAGTTGGGGTTTGTACTTGCTGACAGCAGCTTCTTCCTCTAAAGACAGCAGAAGTGTCCCGTGGTACTAAGTGGCACAAGCAACAAGTACATATGATGTGTGACTGACAGCACAAGACAAACACAGTTTGTTTCTCTTTCAGAAGCACTGAAAAATTTAAACTTAGTATGCAGCTGGTCTATAGGATCTCCCTAACCCCTTGCTGAAAAGTTATTTGTATTCCAGTGAACTGAGCAACCTGCTATTGACTTTGTACTGGTGTAAGTGACCGGAGTAGCAGACAATCACACCACTATCCCTTTGTACAGTGATTTTTTTCTTTTTTAAAGAAGACTCGATGAAATTGAAATGCATTTATTCCATTGCAGGGTATTCTGGGGAACTTGAGTGTCAGTCCGCTCTGGCACAGGTTGGAGGTCCACTTGGGATGTATGCCCACCCGAGTGGCAGTTCAGAGCATACTATGTGCACAACTTCTCCTTAGGAAGCCTGGGACAGGCACAAAGACTTAAGAAGATGTAGAAAGGGTTGTGTTGCTACTTACGGTTGTTTTTTCCAGGCAGTGCAGCAGGTGGTGATGTTGGCTTTCAATTAAGGAGGTGCCTTTAGTCATATGTTGTTCATCTTCGGTGGATCCCTAGAGTCAGAAAAAGGGGAGGGAGGAACAAAAAACCCAAACCAGGTGTAAAACCATGAAAACAAACAACCACCAGCATCAGCTTTCACAGGGATAAAGATGATAATTTCAGTGTTGTCATCTCAGGTTTTTCTCATGAATCTCATGAGAGTAACTCTTTTTTTTTCTTTTGTTTCTTTCCTTAATTATTTGGCTAGAAAACTCTGGTGGGGAAATGAGCTTTGATTCAAAACCAATGTGTTTCTAGCCATTTTGTAGCTGTGGAGGAAACACTGCTGTTGTATGGTGGAAAGGCTCTGGAACCAGAAGGTAAATAAAAACAACTTATGCTGTTTTATTTTTCCTAAAGCTGTTAAGACTTTTAAACTCGTCACGACCTTTGAATGCCAACAGATGTGCCTTGAACTCTGCTGTCTCTCAGGAGACAAAGCATGTGCTGTCTCAGTTCTGCTGAGCTGCTGGCTCTGCCTGACCTTGCTGCTCCGAGCTGGGTCTGCTGGCACTGGTGTGTGTTGTGCTGGGACCTCCTGAGGCACGGCTCAGTGCCAGATCGGAAAGTGTGAACATGGGCTTCTTGTGTCGGACTTTGTAATGCTGTTTCTAGAGCCAGGACTCCTAGATCTGTCTCTCCTCTACGTGAACATGGCCAACTATTCTCCATACTTGGTACGTGCAGTGTGTTAACATGGGGCTGTTCTTCCCCTGCCTCAGCATGCAACGTGTGGTTGTTGGTGGGAAGCTTGTAGCTGGTCCTGAGGCCTGGGTCTGGTGTGCGCTGAAGGCATGGAAGCCCTGTCTGAAAGGCAGGGACGAGTGAGGAACAGGCAGGCACTACGTGTATAAGAGTTAATACGTATAAATTATCCTATCCAAGTGTACCTCAAATGAAGAAGCAGTGGTGAAGGGTTTACGTCTATGTGAAACGCAGCAGCAGTTCCCTAGGAGGAGGGTCCATCTCCATTGGGTTCTCCTTGAGCTGGGGCTTTTTCTCTGTAGAATAGGGTCCTGTGTTTGATGTCTCATTAACACAGTGCCCAGGAGTGCAGCAAACTGGGAGGGAACCCCCTGTGCATCACCTAGCACAAAATCTGAACAAGGCAAGCCTGCCCAAAGAGCTCCTGACCCAAGTATCTGAGTGGCTGTACAGCAGGACCTGCGCAGTGAGGGACCAGCTTTCCCCCATTTCCCCAGTGTGCTCAAATGGCTCAAATGTGACTAACAAATTTGTAGGGTAATTCAGAGAGCAGGGTGCGTTCAGAGTCAAGCAGGCAGACTGTGCCTTTGGGGAAGGGATTGGGTACAACTGAGAGTATTTATGTCAAAAACATGTTAAAAGGGGTGGTCCCTCCTAGGCAGGTGTGGGAAGAGCTGGGGTGGGGTAGAGCTGCTTTTGGCATAGCGACAAGGAGTTAGGAAGACTTATTGGGGCGCTCTTGTTGGTTTATTTGTGGTTTCTACATCAGGTACGTGTGCACGTAGTGATCTGGGGGAAGAGACTGCTTAGGCAGTGGTGTTACTAGTGGTTAGGATAAGCCGCAGGTCTCAGCCCAGTCTCTGTGTTAAGCAGAGGGCCTTGATCTGACAGAAAAAGCTGAAATAGGAAGGATAAGAGGCTGGGAACCTGAGTTCGGTATGCACATCGTGTTTAGCTCTTGCAGAAAGCTTGGCAGCAAGCATTCATCAGGGTAGCGATAGGCCAACTTAGTCACCCTGAGTAGGGGGAAGAAACGCAGTGCTCTGTGCTTCTGATCTCCGCGCTGCATCAGTGACTCAGGTGCTTGCATTCCCCAAACTACAGCATCTGTCACTTATGCTGTGATCTGGTGATCAGGTACACCTCAGAAATGGAAGGAAAAGAAGTAATAGAGGTTGCTTAGAGAGTTTCTGTGATATTTAAGAGCCAGGGTTATTTTTCTCACTTTCTCTGTTCCGCAGTGGGAGATTTAAAATCTAGGTTGTTTAGGACGTTCTTTCACTGCTACTGTTTAAAGTCCTTGATCTTAAAATTCATTGCAGTTCCGTGACACATTAATCTGCGCATGTCTTTGATGACTAGCATTTCCAAAGACAATTAAATGCATTAAAATGGCAATTAGGTGTTGTGAAATGTTTCCCTGTGCTCCCTAATAAGGGGTGCCTGGTGTCTTCTGTAATGCCTGAATCTTAAAGTCAAAACTGGGTGTGCATGGCTTGAGTCCCTGCTTAGACACAAACCAGCAGGATCTGACTGCTCAGGACAGAAAGTGGGTGGGATGGGAGATGCAGCAGAACCTCTTGGCAGAAGTGCCAAGACTTTGTTTGTTGCTCTAAAGGGGGTCAAATTTAACTGTGCTTAAGGCATTGCTTTTAGATACACCCGTGTGGCACAATGATTCACTGCAAATGTGCGTTCTGGATGCCATTTCATGGATGGCTCTGCGATCCGTAAGTGAAGGAATAACTCTGACAGATGCCAAAACATCGCTGAATTGGTACACTTAGAAAGTTGACTTACTGTATGCAGAATTAATAGATTCCTGTGGGAATGCTTCTTAAGCAGGTTATGGATTTTTTTGTTGCTTTTGTTTTGGAAGGCTGAGCATTCCCAGAAGTAGTTTTAAGAGTAGTCTAAAAAAAATAATCAGTTCCATTCTTCTTATTAACAATCCTCCTGGTGAACTAACACATCAAGCAGATCCTGTTCCTACCCTACTGAGATTACTGACTCTGGTGAAGTCTGTGTTGGAATATTTCCCAGGGAGGTCCCTGCAAGCCTTAAAGCAAATATAAACTGCACTAAAACACTCTGGAAAAGGAGGGAGGAAGAGCAGATATTGCAAAAAGTATCTTTATGAGAGGATTTGCTTGAGACAGAAACAAAGCTTCCATACTTCTGGTAGAAGACCGAAGCCAAATGTCAGATTTTGGCAGCACGATTCAGTCTCTTTCTCTGCCTTCCATTACAAGGCAAATCTTGCCACTGATGGAAATGGATCAAGGGATGGCGGTGACCAGGAGTAAAGTGTAGCATCAGTGAGTATGATTCCTACGTTATCATCTCTTCACCTTCTTCTTCAGCCAGATTGGTGTTTTCAGAACAAGAAAGCATGCAGCCATTCAGAACATCCTAGCATGCAAATTAAGAGAGAGATCTGCAGGCACTACTGCACCTTGAACCGTGAGAGTACCAACACTGCACAGACGCTTGGCATTTTGATAGTGCTGCTGAGGACTGTATACCCACAGAGGTTGCATTAGTGGTACCTATGTTACTGCAGGCAAACAAAATCTGTGTCTTCATTAGAAAGTCTGGCTGTAATGAAAAAACTGGTGGGGGGAGGAGGGGGGCTGGCTTGCTGTTTGAGCTGGGGTGCCAGTTTTGCAGGGTTTGATGCCAGCTACCATTCAGTTTGTTCTTGGAAGGCGTTTGCTGAGCTGTTGGTTGCTTCGAGGGAGACTGAAACACACTGTGGCATTGGTTCTGAAGTCCAAAATAGTTTCCACTACAGAGGTATCTTCTACTTAGTGCTTCAGCACACGGAATTGGACGTTGGTGAACTGAGACGAGCTGGTTCAGTGGTTAGACTGTCCCTCGCCGTGAGAATGGCTATAATGCTTATCTATGGCTAAGCAGATTCTGCTTGTGAAAAGGGACAAGACCTCACAACCTACTGTTCCTAGGATATACGCTGCCTAGAATTTTAGCTAAAAGGGAATTTCGGCTAGCTGTACAAGGAGATTATCACTAAGAGGATATGTAGGCTGCTGCCATGGGAAGAAGCTCACCGTCCCTTGAGCGCTTCTGACATGAAGCCCACTAAAAAGCTCTCTAAATGAGAAGAAAAAGCTCTGAGTACTTGGTGTCTAGATGGCAAATGCAAAATGCTACAAATCCATGTTTCTAAAGCAAGAGTCTGTGTTCTTGCTAGGAACAGAACTTCTTCCTGCTGCTGTCCTTGGATCAATCCTTTTCTTCATGTGTTCTTTACTCTGATGCAAGGCTACAGGCTGAAGACTTGCTGTTCCCTCGAACGATGCCGTTAGTGTGTTCATTCTGGTGCTAATGAAAGGAAATTCTGGCACATGTTCCGGAATCTTGAACAGTCCTTCTCTCCCAGTTTATTAGTTTGACTGCAGCGTCAGAGCTGGAGTATATTCTGGAGCAGTTTTTTTTTTTTTCCCCTCAGTTAAACCCTCAGGGTGTCAGACTGCTGGGCAATCTGCTGGATGCTTGTAAAACAATTATACATTGATCATAGTACTGCGTGATTGCTAATGATGAAAGTGATAATATCTAGTCATGGCCATATCATAATTGCACTTGGAATTACTGCTGGGTACCAAACAAGCCCAATGGCAATCTGGCCACGTGAAGTCCATTAAAGTTAGCATGAGTCCTGGGCAAGGGATCAAAATGGGATGTGCACCTGACCAATGAAGCAGTTTGATACTAATTTGACTGAGGGATGTACACAGTATGTAGATAATACTTTGGCCCCTACTATAGCAACTGCACAAGTCACATTCCTTCATTTTTTTTCTAGCCTAAAAATTTGGCTGGCTAGACTGTGCTGTCATTCACATTTTGTACTCTCTTAAGAATAGTTTGTTCTGCTGCCATAAAATGAAAGGACATAAAATCTTGCCTTGTGGAGTTTAAGTGGTCATGTATACCTTTCTGACAAAGGGTGCTCTGCAGTTCTGTAGTGATTTATTGCCACTGTCTCCGGGTGGAGAGATGTCTTGGTTCTTGATTCAGGATTGAGGGTAGTCCTCAAGTAGTCAAAGATCATTTCCTGGCAGTGGTGCAGATGCCAGGCATGGCTTTGGCAGGTTTCTTGTTCTAGTCAATGATATTCCTGTGTGGCACAGGCAGATGGTAGTTCTTCCTTCCTTCCCCTCAGCCTTTGCTTTTGGCTGTTTCATCTGGAAGTTCCATAGGTGGGGATATTTTCCTACAATGTAATGATAGAAGTCTATCTAATATTTGGTGCTTTCCCAAGCAGAGGTCATGGGCTGTGGGGAAGTTGTGTTAGCGTTTAGAGCTGTAGGCCCACTAGAAAGCAATTTGCACCCAGGAAAGCTTGGGAAGACCTGCTCTAGGCGCTAATCTGTATCTAACTTTTTAACGGGTAAAAACAATCCTTTAGAGCCTCTTCAGAAATGTTTTTGTTATCTTTCCTGTGTGTACAAAGGCTTGATAGCCAACAAAAAGACCCTTCTTCCAATTATTTTTGGGCAGGTGCCAGAAAATGAACCCATTCAGCCAAATATTTCTCTCAACCTCGTACATTTTGGATTTAAGCGTTGGTGTGTCAGCTGCTCTCCTGTGAGCGATCTTGGCAGGGAATTTTGGTTGATGAGAGATGTGAGGGGATTCATGTTGGGATGACAGGCTGGAAGATCAAATGAAAACTGTGTCCATGCTAAGCTCCTCTGGTGTGTTTTTTTTTTTTTAAACTAGAAATTTAAAGCAAAAGTTTAAATTGTAGCCAGTTTTTTGAATGTTCCTGAGTAATAACACAGACTCATCTGAGGTGGCGTCCCACTCCTGAGCCCTTCCTTGGTGGGGAATTAATCTCTGGACTACATGTGACCAGTCTTTCTGGTCCCAATATTTTCTTGATATACAAACTTTCCTTGAGCTGCTCAAGAGCAACATGTGGTTCTAGAACCACATATTTTCCAAGCGTCGCTGCCATTTGTTGAGCGGGAGACATTTTTTATGTAGTTAGGATGATCGAACTTGTTTTGGAGGGGAGCACAGAAACTGATCCGGGCATCCTGCCTTCCAAATCCATATTTCATGTAAAGTATGTTTGAAAGCTACTCCAGTTATAAAAGACCACACTTCGTTATCTAGGTCTGCACCAAGAAACATCCTATATGTAAAACCAGGTGATGCACAATTTGCTTTTGTGTGCTGGACCTGCTGATCTTGGGTAGGAATGGGCTCAAGTCCTAGCGAGCAGCTTGTAACACCATGAGCTTGAAAAGGGTTTTCAGCTTTGATTTTACAAATGCAAACATCCTGGCAAGGATGTATGCCAGGGAAAATAGTAGACATTTGAAGGATTAGGCCCCAAGTAAGGATGCACGAACAAGTGCAAGGCGGCTCTGGTGGCTCAATTAGGCATTCTTCGTCTTGTTCTTTGCTCCCCACATGCACGAAAGGCTGCTTTATTTGAAATGGAATCCATGAAATGTGCTAATACCTGCTCTGGTGTTGATCAGGCTTACTGTAATAACCTGCTCTCGTTTTCACTGATTCCGCTGAGCAATCTGACGCACTTACATTTTTTCTTCTCATGAATAGCTAATATTAGCCTCCAGATGCCTTTCTATTAAAAATAAACCCACCACCAAACTGTCTGAAACAGGAGCTAGGGAATATTTTCCTGTCCTGTTAGGCAGATAGTCCATACTAGGGAGAGACTTCTAAAAATAAATAACTATATGTTGAACGACTGTGGATATTTATAGCCCAGGCAGACGCTGGGTGGTCCAAAGCAGTGCAGCTCCCACAGCTTCATCGCACCAAGGTTTGAGCGAGCTGTGAACCTGGCCACTGCTGGAAGGCCGGATCCTTTCCCAGCTCAAGAAGGAGCCCAAGGAAGTTTCTTCCTCTGCTCCAGTCCTGCAGCTGGACTCCAGCACAGCATACGCAGTAGTGCAGGTACAGCAGCACGCCCTCCGGGGAGGCTGCCGCGCCGCATGGCCAGCGATGCGGGTGGCAATGGGGAGGGAGCCCGGGGAGGGGTGGGAGCAGGGAGCTTCCAAAGTCTGCGGAAGGAGGTGTTTTGTCTGCACTCACCGTCAGCTCGAGGGCTTCGTTCAGGAGGCCGTTGCGCTTGCTGTGAAGGTAGGCGTTGGAGCTGCCCGTTTTGGCCACTCGAATCCTCGCAAGCCGGGCTTTCTGCAAAGGAGACAAATAAGCTGGATTTATACTTTGGCACACCAAGCGGTCAGTCCTGTGCTGTCTGTACCAGGACGAAGGCAATGTCAGGTTCTCCCTGTGCCTGAAAAACCTGGGGATGAAATGCAGGGGGTATGTGGGCAGGACAAGGCTGCTGGTGAGAACAGCAAGCGTGGGGCTGTTTCCAGGGCCCAGATGAGCACGTAGATCTGAAGAATGCAGCTGCCACAGTGTTAGTGGTCTTTCCAGAGATAAGAAGTGAGTTCCTGCAGCAAACACGCTGACACCTGGTACCTGGTGGTGGTGGAGATGCTGCTGCAGTGCGAGTGGCTGCTAAGAGGCGTTCCGAGGGAGCAGAGTGGGAGACATTTGGTAACTTGCTTGCTTACCAGTCAAGTAACAAAAATCCTTGGTTTATTGGGAAACACTAATGAAAAGCACGTTCCTCATTCTGCGGTAGACAAAGGCACCTTATTTGTTCCTTTTGTCCCCTGCACTGGCAACGTTAGTTCATTAGCTTTGGTATCTGACACTATAGGACTGTTTGTCCCAAAACATGCATCTCTTTGCAGAATGACAGAAGTCATTCTGCATCAACACTCTTCTCATTTTTATTTATCCCTGACCTTCTTGACATCTAGAAGAACAAGTTAAATGATAAAAAGCAGCCCAGAACAAAGCAAGAAAAACTAATAAGGCCCTCTTCTCTTTTGATCACGTTTTTTTTTTAGCTTTCCAGTTAGTCTTTTCAAATGTTGCCTGCTTCTCTGTCAAGTGCTGATTTGCCTTTTTCTTTTCTACTGTTAATTTATGACTCAAACACCATTAAAAGTAAATACATGAAATAGCTGTGGCTATTAAAAATAATTACATTGTGCTGTATTTTAAAATGCTGCATAATCTTTTAAATAACATGGAACTCGTGAT
This sequence comes from Anser brachyrhynchus, assembly GCF_964034855.1. Classification (NCBI taxonomy): domain Eukaryota; kingdom Metazoa; phylum Chordata; class Aves; order Anseriformes; family Anatidae; genus Anser; species Anser brachyrhynchus. Next base: position 1,210,115 of record NC_137720.1, on the reverse strand, counting down.
TTTCCTTTCTAATTAGAGGTGCTAATGGGTATACACTGTATGAACAGTAAAGCCAAGAGGCAAATATCTGCAGTGGGTCCAGAGAGTGTAATAATTCTAGGAGCTCTATTACTGTACATGCATGAGTGACTCTGGCCCTCAATACTTGAAAGATTTGTTTAACCTTAAGAGCTTCCACTTAAACAGACAATTTCTTAGAAAACAACACGCAGAGGACAGTGCTTTGCAGCATTAATTAGGAGTCACAGACTATGAACAGCCTGAAAAATAGACATGCTTTTTGGCACCCCAAAATGGGGGCATCCAAAATTGAATTTCTTTTCTATATTTCACCTAGATTTCATTGTCCCATTTTAATGTTAATACTCCAAGTATATGAGCGTGAAGTCTCTGATGAAAATTACTCTATACTGAAGATGCACCAAGAATATGAAATTTGATCTTCAGTTTTTCTGAGGTCTGAGCAAACTGCTCTTGCTCTAGGACCTAAATAGAGACCGGTCTCAGACTGGAACCCAGAGCAAAAAAATCAGACTAGAAGCTAGGAGTTGCAGGTAACAGCCAAGTCTCAGCCTGTGCTCCATGAGGTTTACTGACAGTGGTGTAACTTCTGAGTGAACCTGCAGATGAGTTAGGGGAGGGAGCGGGGATAAGGGATCAAAGACTAGTCCATTTCTTAGTTACATGGTACTTTCTACCTGTTAATTACATTTTCATGAAATTTTCTTCTATTTTAAAGCAATACGCCTTTGTGTGTCTGTTGCTATCCAAAATGATCTTATCTCTTCTGTAGTCAGGACTGGGTGGTGGATCCAGTGATGGTCTTTACAGTGAGGCTCTGATGGCAACCACAGAAGACTTCCCTTCCTTTTCCTTTCTGTGCTTGACAGAACATCAGCTCCTTTTGCTGCAGGAAATACGAGTCCTTCAACCTACCCACCTCACATACAGCAGGAAAAGTTTCATCATCTTCAGTTGCTATCATCGTCAGTTCAGTCAATTGTTAAAGTGGATTCAGTCTTAGGCTCTTGTAATGAACATTATTCCCTTTGCCTTCAGGCTAGCAGGAGATCAAATATTAATAGCTGTACTCCACATGGACTGGAGATGGTTCGTTTCTGAGGTCTGTTCTCTTTTCTCCTTTGAAACAGGGCCACTAGCTATCTTAATAATTAAACCCCATAGCTTTTGTAGTTTAGAACAGACGTTGTTATTTTAAAAAAATGTCAGTGGGGCAGGGCAGAAATTAATCCTATTTTCCTTACACAAAAGACTGTCTAGGATAGTCACTTCACCTAACTCTGTGCCCCCATCATGATTAAATTTGGTAGATATCTTGATTAAGTCAGCTAGAGAAGTTAATTAAAATTGGTGCCTAAAATTGGTTTGGCCCTCCAGATAATTTCCCAAGTTGGACTAGAAACAACTCTAAAGCTATGGTTCATGGTTTTTATGTGAAAATATGTGAAATGTGCATTATTTGGAAAGCACATCTATCAAGTTGTGCGAGCTTTACAAGATGTCTAGGTAGGTGTTTTATGTTTATGGAGGATGCAGTACTTTAATCACACCTGAGAGTAGCACAGCAACTCTCCCCTGGCATTGCAGTGGAGGTTGGACACTGGTCTGGGTGACTGAGCTGAGTGGGTTGTGGGCGAGAGGGGCACCTGGCAGCAAGCTTACGATTCAGGTTACAGGCAAAGCAGGTAAAAGCTGCCTGTTTCAGCAAAGTTTTGTGTTATCTGCTGGGATCCATCAGTCTGGATGGGGCAGGCCAGCAAAGGTATGCTTTGACAGGGGAAGAGTAAAGTGCAGGAGCAGAGGCCTTGCACTTAGTGCGCCCCGCACAGACTTTGAAGGAGCAGTGTTTTGTAGAGAACCCTACACTGTGTACTGGCACATATCTAACTGTCAGAGAATTAGGCTGATGGGGTCTTCCAAATTCTGCCAGTTTGTAACACTTGTGGGTATGCTTTTGTTATTTCAGCTCTGTTTACGTGCCTCAGTATTTCTGCTCTGCAGGACAGGAGAAAGCCAAGTGCAGGACCTTGGGTTTCTGACCATCTGCTGCAAATGTCTTTGGAGGGGATAGCTGTCTTCTGCATCTCATCCCACAAATGTGGCAGACTAAAGGTCATTAGGGCCAGGCCTGAGATCACTGTTACTGAATATAACCCCTGCACAGAGAGTCTAAAAAAGGAAAGAAAACGGCACACTGTGTCTGCATGTAGAGTGGTAAGAGGAGTTGCTAGGAAACCACAGGATCTCAAAATGCATATGACCTAATCTGGAAGATAATTTATATGATGAAAATAATAATACTAATGACAGCCACTTACAGGTTAGAATGATTAATTTGGTTATCTTAGTGCCCACGTGTTTCTGAGAGCAGGGTGGAAGGCAGGTCTCAATAACTTCTGGCTCCTTCCTGCTTTTTAAGAAACTGGAGACTGAATAAGCAGAATGGCAGCGAAGCCCTGCACGTGTAGAGTGCTGAGATAGGTGGTGAGGATGATGTAAGTGGCTGACAGCATCCTGGGTACCTGCATTATCCAAAGGGGCTAGCAAAGGAGAAGTAGAATAGCATGCCTTCACCGTTTAGCTGCGTTGGAGAAGGGAAAGAAGCCGGAGTTGCAGGCTAGGAAAAATGCTTACCAGATGGCAGGCCCAGGAAACAGCTAATTATTATTTATTAATGATTTTCATCTAGTTCTTATGGAGATAATGTTCGCTCTTGATTTATGTGGTATCATAAACTATTAAGTTACAATCTATGACATAATTTCATATTTGCCAGACATCTTCAGCTTTCCAGATCTTCTGTGCCTTTGTGCAAGGCAATGGGCTGGAGCACATGTATATCAGGTACTGGATGTGCGGGTCCTCTGCCCCCTCCTGCTCCCTCTTTGGGCTGGAGCTGTTATTAGCATTATCCTTCCTACCTAACTTTATCTGCTAAAACCACATGAAGAGCATTCCTGGCAGAAAATGCAGCTACGATGGATATTTAATAGTGCTTCACATTTTATCTCCTAAACAATTAGTAGTTTGAAAATGAGCAGTCCTATTGGTGACTGCTGCAGTGAGTCCAGGGGTGTAGTACATGTACACCACTGGTCTTTTACTGCTGACATGAAGCCGTTCTCAAAAGTAATCAATGGAATACTCTTGATCCGATTTTTATTTATAGGGTACAATGTCAGAGCCATTCAGTAAATGCTCATTTTTTTTCTTCTTCTTGCATTTGTCTGCATCTGATGCTAGTTTGAGTTTGCACTTGAAATGATGTTGTGTTTGACTCTAATTTTATTATAAAATTCAAAAAAAAGAATTCAGGAAAGACTTCAATTTGTACTCCTGAGTGGGAATTCAACACACATGTGTAACTTGGAAAGGGGATGAATTCAATCTTCATCTGGTGGAAAACAGCTTAGCTCCCCTGGTCTGTTGGGGTAGTTTTCCTTTGCAAGCGGAAAACAGAAAATTCTTCTTTTAAAAAATAAAAAATAAAATATTGTCTAGAGCAGACAAGAAATTAAATGAATCTACTGCTTGTCGAGTGCTTTCCTTAATATAATCATGTGACACTCATCTGTCCTACTTATGGCTCTGAGAAGCTGATATGCCATCTTTAACAAAGCTTGGAAACAGGCTGGACTGCCAAATTAGGACTCAGGATTATTACATGCGTTTGAACAGTGAGCGAAATAATAGCTGTTTAAAAAGCAAATGGCCCATATAATAAGTACTGGTTGTTATTCTGCTAACCCTGGTTCCATCTGGCTATTGCAATAGGCAATGGAGTTACAGCAGAATTAGAAGAGTCAGTTTCTGCAGATCATCTTTCTGTCATTTTAACCTTTCTAAGAAATGAAGTATGCACATTCGGACTTTCCTTCCTCTAAATTCTTTACATTAAGCAGCTTTTGAGCCAAGTTTAAATATTCTGTCGCTTTTGCTTTGGGGGAGATATTGTAGAGCTGCATATGAAAATTAGACTGTGTAGAACTCATTATATTCCTATATAATTTGATAGAACCACTTACAGTCAGACCTTGATCTTATTTTGGGCCTCTTCATTACTTTCCAGAGATGAAAGATTCCCCTCCCCTCCTCTGTGGCTCTCCTTTTAATCGTACCTTACCCTTGGCACCATTAAAGCAACAGAACATCATTTCAGATGCACTATATCGTTTAATCTTTTCCAACACTGAAGAACACGATGTTCAATCTATTTATAGAACAATGCACAGAATATGGAGTTTAATGGATCTCAACTTCTCTACTAGTCATAGATATCCTAGCTGATAAAACAGAACTTTGAAAAGAGTCATAATACGCAAAACTCGAATTGGGAAATGCAAGACTGTCAGGAAGTCTCTGGAGCACTGAGGCCAGTTCTTGCCTACTGCAAACCTAACAAGCTCTGGATTAAAGCTAGTGAAGCCCTTACTCCTATTGGGCATCTACTTTAGAACCTCATTATTCTATTTAGAAAATAGCTTCTGATTTCCTGCCTGCATGTATTTATCGCCAGTTTTACTCGGTTGCCATTGTATTGACGTTTTCTTTTTACATAGACCATTCCCTTTCTGTTGTTTGTTGCTTATTCATTCTACTGCAAAGAATAGAATAAGCTTCATTTTTCCTGGAGTTTCATAATTCTCACTTTATTCCTTTGCTTGACACTTAAAAAGTAAGCTTTTTTCAAGGTCACTTTGTATTTCCATCCTCTATAGATGCCCTGCATATTTCTCGTTTTTCCATTTACCCAGCCATCCACCCAGTGAGGGTTGTATTCAGACCCTGATCTCTGTAAGAACTGACCATATGGACAGTTTTTTCTTTGTTGAAATACACATTATACATAGCTCTCCCATCATGGCTGAAATTCGAAGCTTGCTGTGTGCTGAGGTTCCTGTGCTGCTAGTCCAGCTGACTAACAAAGTTAGCTCCCTTCACTTCTTAAGCTTGCCTCTTAATATGATAACTGAAAAACAAACAAAAACCCAACCCTGAATATGGTTTTGTCTTCTTACCACTATAATAGATCTTAGAGCTTGAGTTAAAGTCACTCCAGGGATGCATGGTCAAAGAGGTGCAGTTGCAGCGTACTGGGAATATGTTACAGTTCATTGGAGTTGGAAGCGAAGTGTTACAAGGTTTAAGTTAGGGTGCTGAAGTTTGTTTAGAAACACTAATAAGCGTCTTCTCAAGAAAAAAGCCTCATGTTTTCCTGCAACATTAATGGAGAGCTTGCTGTTCTCAGTTGTTATAAAGGTTCTTGGTTTCAGAGAAAGCAAAGTATGATGAATGTCTACCTGGGATCTGTCTGTCTGTCTCCAGATCTCACTTGTTATAACATCCTTCACGCAGTCCACACCCCTAATTAAGAGCTATAAACTATTCAGGGGATGCAGAAATTAACAGAATTTAATCTAGTGTCAGATGCCAATTTACTAGGCCTGATTATATGAACAGTAATTAATGGTGTGGAGGCTTGTGATTAGCTACAAAAAATGGAGGCCATCGCTTCATGTAGTGCTACTCACACCTTCCATGGGAAGATAGAGGAAACACAGGAGGAGAAAAACAACCACAAACCTTTTTATGAAACTCGAGAGAGCTAAGCAAACCTGTAAAGCTCCCCGTGGAATCAAGCACAAGGGGGTGAGGAGGCAGCAGGGCTGTTTTCCTGCTTTGTTGCTGACTCATTAGCAATCAGAGCACTTGGTTCTGAACCGCAGGTACCCACCAGCAGCGAGTGACCGGTGTTGGGCTTTCCTTGTGTGAGTGTGGGCAACGCCAGCCCGGGTAAGGGCAGGAGCCGTGCTCCATGCCACTTCTCCATGCTTCAGGCTTTCAGCAGTAATTGAGAGAAGTGTTGCTGGCTGGCAAATGAAAATTACTCCAAAGTCATCGGATGACAATAAAGTTGTGCAGTGCAATTGGCTTTCTAACTGAATCTGCTCTTAGTTGTTCCTCCTGTTTCTGAGGTCTCTGGGGACAAGTCTCTTGCAGCCGGCTTTTGGAAAAGAAAGGTCTGTCAGAAACCCATCCCGTGGTCATATTTGATGAGTGAAGGCTCATACAAGAAAGTGTGTCACAGCTCACATCTCTACAATGACAGCCACAAAACATTGGCTGCATGCCTCTCTTTGGCAAATATCAAGGGAGAAACCTGCTTCTCGCGCTATATCGGGCGCTGCAGCGCTCCCTGGGCTGTCAGCAGAAAGCTGCAGAGTTGTCATGGTTACTCGCTTCCCTGGCCTCGGTTTGCATTCCAGCATCGTTGCACGTTCCTGCTAGAATGGCTCCTAATTGTCCTGACTCAGTTGCTAACGAAGCTGATGTTTCATATGTGGACAGAAATGCGCTGGCTGGTGGCTGGGTGCTGGAGATCGTGGACAATGTGTAGAATTGCTCCTTATTATTGTATTTGTTTGGAGTTAATGCTGAGTTCGGGCTAAATGGCTGCGCTTACCCGGAGAACAGGTGGCTCAAATTGCCACCAGGCACTGGTCTGCATAGTAAACAGAAGAGTTCTGCTCTGCTGTGACAAAGAGGAGAAAAACTATTTCCTAAGGAGCAATTTGTCTGGTAAATCGAACTCCTTTTTCTTCCTGCAGAGTACTTGCAGGCAGACTGTGATTTCCGCATAAAGATATTTTTTTTGGAAGATGTCAGTAAGCTGCACGCGCGCTCTTCGTTCCCTGGCCTGCTCCTGGGCTGGCTCTGCCAGCACTCGCTGCGCTTGTTACCCGTGGCTGGGCAGGGACCCGCGTGCTGCCTCTTCTGCTGCCTCGCTCGGTGAGTCGGCAAGAATCACCGGTGTAAAAGCTCAGATACAGAAATGTAATACTACTCACACTCAAGATTTTACCATAGGAAGGTTTCAGTTTATAACCTTGTATGTGTACGTGAACTAACTGCAAGAAGCCACTGAGCCAGTAAAGAAGCGGATTTATCCCAGTTTTATGCTTGAGAACACCTGAGTCTCAGAGAGGGAAGCGTGGAAGGGTGATGCTGCAAACATCCGTGTTCGTCAGAATCGTCAGAACAATGACAATGGCTATAGCGGGGAGACAAAAGAGGGTGACAGGCTCCTGTTTGTGCCTGGAGAGGGCCTGCCTTGTGCAGGTTTAGTGCCTGATCCGATGCTGAAGTTATCCGCACGTACTGCTTGATTGGATTTGCCTGACCTCTGAACAACAAAGACTTGCTCTGAGTCAGACTTTGCAGACCACTGCTGCTGGGTGGAGTGGGAGGAGTGCAATAATGGGATTTGGGACTTTTCACCTTGGGCCATGTGAGACAGCTGGGAGTGGTTGCAGAGAAATTCTGCAGAGGCCCTTGAGCGATGTGCTAAGAGACCGCAGGGTTTTCCCACCTGTCTGACAGAGGTGGGTAGGGGACTGCCCTCCCAGCACCACGTCTATCAGGACGAATGCTGCTCTTCACCTGCTAATCACTGGCAGGGTACAAATCAGTTACAGCAGTAAGCTTTACTGCCATTTTTACCCACTTGAAGCGATGTTTTTTTCCAGACCCAGTGGATATATCCGTGGTGCTTAATCTGGACGTAACCATGCATTGTAGGTGCATTGGCACAAGGCTGTGGCGTTCAGCACATAGACTGGGAACTGCACAGAAGCTGAACAGCACCAGCCCACTTGGTTCTGCGTTGCTGAGGCACAGTGGCAAAATAACTGGTTAACAGAGGTAACAGTGAAGAGTCTGATCGCTAGAAGCCCGTTCCAAAGTGGGACAGGGCTTCCCAGGGCTTTTGGCAGAATGTTTTGAATGCAGGTCGAGGCAATTTCAGATAGCATTTATTTAGACATCTGGGATGAAGCCAGCAACATCAGCCATTACAAATCCTACCAACTGTGCTATATAACGAGCCATCTGGACAGAGCCCCACAGCCTGGCCTTGCAGCAGGTGGGGAGGGGAGGCACCATGTTCCTGGGGTGGCCAGGGAGCCCCCCGGGGGGATCTGTTGGGTTCTTACACACCACAGGCACTGCCTGGTCAGGACTGGGACGTGATGAGAAATGGCCTCAAAGCCTGAAATGAATGTAGGGAGGGTTGGGGATGCCTGCGGAAGTTATTTCAGCCGGGCATCCGGCCACTGTCCACAACAGGCTCGGTATTCAGGGCTTGCTTTGGAGGCTGGGCCTGTAAACTACCTCACTGATTTCAGTTTTTCTTTTCAGAGGATGGATTACAGACATCTGGTAGCCTGATGTAATTTTGGAGCCAGGTACTTTGAACTAGCTGAACTGGTGGAGGATGCCACTTGCTTTCGTGGGTGGTATGAAGGAGAAGAGGAAGGATCCCTGGTTGGTTGGTTGGTGTCTTTTCCCTGAATTGTATTAGGGAATGTGGCAAACAGGACAAAGAGGAGGAAGAGGTACCTACCCCAGAAAAAATGAAGTTTCTCCTAAAAAAAAAAAAAAAAAAAAATCTTTTCTCCCTGTCAGAAACTGTTAACAATCAACAACAACAAAAACACATTTCCCCCAGATTCATTGTGGTTGAAAAAAACATGTTTTTTAAATGTCAGCCAGCTCCAGTTTTAACCTTATTGTTTCTCTCTCTCCTCAAGTTCCCAACCCCGTCCCCTGCTGGGAACTGAGTCATGTTCTGTCGCTGAGCTCTCCTTAGACAGCTCAGCTCAGCTCTGCTCGAGTCACTTTTTCTGGCCGTTCTGTTCCACGCTTTGAAGTTCACTAACCCACCTCCAAAATTTAGGGTGTCAGCTGAAAAACAGAACATTTCAAAGCTGACTCCCCTGCTCTGTAGAAAATCAATTATTATAATGGCCTTGTTATTGACAGGTGTGTGGGCCGCCTTTCTCATGGGTAAGATGATGACATAAATCTAGCATTAAGCATTCTCTTCGTCACCATCTTCCCTCTACAGCAGCTCCACTGACTGCAGTCCTGTTTTCCATGCCTCTGGGAGTGACGGCTGGGTCTGGAACAGGCTGTTTCTAGCGTGCCTCTTATGGAACAATCAGAAAGATATTTGCGTCCTTACTCTTCCTTTTGGCTTAAGCCCCTTTTCAGCATCTCCATAGTTACCTCTTTGTCCGCCTGCAGTCATAGCTGCCTGTGTGCAACCACCTCGCGAGCAGTTCTTGCGGTCTGGAATAACCTTCCTCCGTCTATTTCCTCTCGGCAACTTCCATCTGAGAAGATGTGGCTTCTCCTTCCCCACTTTGTTGCTGTCTCCTGCTGTTACTTGCTCTGTGATTGAATGCTTTAATTCACCCACCTGGCAATGCATCTGCTTCTCTGCTCCACCTAGGCTGTGCCATCTACTCCTTGATAGCCTATGTCGCAGTTTTATGTGATAGCTGCCATGCGAAATCATTTTGTCCTGGGTGGACCTTTCCTGTCCTAAACTTGGGTGGTTGGTTCTTCCCTGAGAGATTCCAGATCATTCCAGTAAACCATTGGAGAGCAACGTGCTCTTCTGGGACCTGGCTGCACCAAGCTCTAAGGCCATATCTATTGCATTATCCGGCGGTCTCTCAGCCGTGCATTTCTCTACTACCCTGCTCAGGTGGGAATAGCATTGTGGCTTGGGGTCGTATTCACAGTGGCTAACTTGTAAACAATGAACTGTTTTGCTGACAAAGGAGCAGCATGTTCAGCAGCTGCTCCTCGCTGCCTCTGCTGCTCCTTCCTGGGGCTGCAAAGTGGGAGCTGTGCTCAAGCCAGCTCCGATACTTGTCTGCTTCTTCACGTTGCATCTGAACTGCAAGCTGAGCACGGCAAGAGGGACTCCAGCAATACGTGAATTACAAAGTCATTCAATTGTCAAGCCTTTTAAGTGTCAAGTTCTACTTTAAACCCAGAGACTGTGACATTCAGTAAAGAACAGCATCGTTTCAATGTCAGGAAGGTCTATTCTTAGCACATCAGTCAAAAAGAAAAAAGTCTTTGGGGGGGGGGGGGGAGGCAACCAAAAAACAATTTTGCCAAAATGAGCCATGTCAGAAATGATCAATTCATCTTCCATTCAGAGTGACCTGGTCCTTGCTGCGTGCCAGAGGACAAAATTTGATGACACAGCACAATAAATTAAGATTACCAGATCTTCTTGTAATTAATTCTCTTGCAGTGCAGGTTTGGCAAGGAATAATTTATCTCTGAGGTGATTAAAGCATCAGTGGTGGTTGTTTTATTCTTTTTTCTTTCCTTGTTGTTCTCCCCTTTTTCCCCCTCCCTTTCTTTCTTTTAGGAACATTTTTCCTCAGTTAGTAGAAGAATAGGTGCTGGTGGGTAACAACCCCCCCGTATTTTATTCATGCTATTTAAATGCCTTTTCCTCAGTATGAGTTATGAACAAAATAATAAACCTGATTGGTAACCTACTCTTCAAATGTACTTGATACTGTAACAGGTACGATTCTTGGAAGAAATTGAAGGTCTAAAGCATTTGTCATAACACCCTAAAATTATTTACTCCTCAACTAAAAGAGAGAGAATTTATTTGGCACCCTAGAAACTTAGGGAAGATGTCTGTGTTATTTCTTCAAAGCAGTGTCTCCTAACTCTGCTCACAAAGCGATGCTGTTGGTGGGCGTATTCAAGGGCTGAGAAGGTGCAAAGAGCTTTCTCCAACCTTCTCGAAAAAGCCACGTAAATGTCTTTGTATCTTTAATTAGATGGGAACAGAACTCTATTACTAAAATTTTCTTATTTCTGAAGAAGAAATTGAGTCCTCTGGAGAGTGATGCTGGATCAAGTCTGTTACCAACACAGATTCTCTCTGTGCCCATCCTGACCATCTCCAGAGAGACATCACACCATCACTGTCATCAGTGCGCTTCTGTCTCTCTTGCTCTCCTTAGTATTCATGCAGCGATGATCATGTGAAAATTACTCACACTTTTGACTTGAGAAAACTTTCTTAGCCCAGAAATTCATCCAATATCAAGGGAATTAGAAATTCAAATGGGGAGAAATCATACACTGTGTCAATACAGCAGACCTTATAAAAGCTGCAGTCAATCATATTGGCATCAAAGGTGGTGGTGGCACGCTTCCTTGCCGCCAAGTGGATCGCAGTCCAACAATAAAGGAAAAAGTGAATCAGAACAAAAACCTTCGGTACGCTGCCTGGCCGGGATAGCCTCATCCAAAAGCACTGATCTGGAGTCAGTTCTGGAGCTTCTTTGTGTTGTCATCTGTGGCTACGCACACGTCCTGTTTGGTTATTTGTCTTGCCTGTTTATCTGCCTGGGCTGTACTGTAAAGCAAGTTCTGTCTCTCAGCATATTTACGTACTGTTTCAGTAGAACAAGTGCTTTCTCTTAGTCTTCACTTACATAACTGGGCTATTGTGTACTGGCCCCTTAACAGACTTCTATGTGCATATTTCTGTTTAGAAACACTTCTTTTAGGCAATATTTAAGTGTTTTGAATGGGAGCAATTGGGGTTGCTTTTCTGTTCACATAATCATCTAGGTTGGAAGAGACCTCCAAGATCACCTAGTCCAACCTCTGACCTAACACTAACAAGTCCTCCGCTAAACCATATCACTAAGCTCTACAATTTCTTGAGAAAGATAAAACATAGGGGAATTTGTTTTTCTTTTATATATATATATATATATATATATATGTTTGAAAACGCAAAATGTGTAGCTAACTGCTGAGGAGTATTTGTCCTTATAGGTGCTTAGAAGTTACTGCATTGACCTGTAAGTTCACCGTACTAAGAAATCAGTTGTTAACTGGCTAAGGTTTTGTTGCTGGTTGTGTTGTTCTCTGAGGTTCTGGATTTATGCTATTAAACACAGACGGAATGGAGAGTCCACCTGTATTCCAGTGATCCAAAGCTAAATTAGCTATTAACACTGAAGTAGTAAAAGATTGTTATAATGCTTGTAATGCCATCCTGTTCGTTACCTGCCAGATTACATTTCTGCAGCCAACATCCCGATAAAAGGTGCTGTCTGCGTTCACGCTGTTCAGTGGAAGAGATTTTATTTAATTTAAAGTGGATGTAAGTGCTGCTGAAAGGTAGAAGGCTGACGCAGCTGGAGACTGGAAGCACAGAAGCTGCGACCCAGGAAGCAGCTTTACAAATTCACAGAGCATTTCTCTGTGCATGAGAGAAAGCGGACAGTATGATGGATCATCTGGTGGTCATCAACAGAAAGGACTCGTGGCAAACATGGAAGCTTCCAAACACACCCCACAACGTGGCTTTGCCCTCATCTGGAGTTTGGATTTCTTCCTCTTCTAAATGATAATGCCAAACCTAATGCAGATATAAATGTAAATCCCAGCAACGATTTACGGAGCCTGTAATTCATTCCTGCGTGATTCTGCCTCTCTGTTACTCTGCTTATGTGCTTTGCCCGCCAGATGTTGTGGTTTTGTAGGTCTTGCATCTCAGCTCTCTGCTGTCAGCTCCCTGAGATGCGAGAAGTAGGCAGGACCCAGATGCTTGCCCGCAGCAGAAATGGCACATCTTTCTACTACTATTCGCCAGCAGATCCCCTGAGTCTTGAATTTCTGGCAGACAGAATTCCATTGGGAGAAATAAACCAAACCTTTAGTTTACAGTTGTTGTAAAAACCTGATTCTGGTTTTGTTGTAATTTAGCAGGCTGAAATGGAGTTATAATGATCTGTTATACTTTCTGAGTAAACCAGTAGGTTTATACTGGTAAAAACAGATTTTGGAATATCCGGTAATCCCCTAGCATTTCCAGGTTGTTGGCTTTTGTTTGCTTGTTTTTTCGTATTCCCAGTGTTTTGTCTATGTTAGTCTGCTGCGCTGAGGGCTATGTGTAGCTGATAACTACATGTTTCTGGATGTGTGTCTTCAAAACTCCAGGGCAGAGAGGCAGCAGGAACCAGACAGACAGAAAGACCAACAGCTCCCTTTAGGGGGCACTTAGAGTGCCTCTGTATGTGTACGTATTTATTTCTCACGTGTGTGACAGTGAGCAATAAAAGCCCCATTGCTTCTGACAATGAGGGTCCAGGGTTCAAGTCCCTGTTTGGGTGGTGATAATTTATTTTTCATGGTTTAGTGGGTGGTATTTGTGGGAGGGGGATGCTTGCACCAGATATCTTGGTCTATAAACCAACCTTTATGGCCCTATGACGTGTAGCGCGTCCAGTACCCAGCGTGTGCAATGGGTGAGCTTGTGCTTGGGCGTGGGTTTCGGCTTACCTTCTGCGCTCTCCGCTTGTCGGCCCGCTGGTTCTGGTGGTAAATTCGGCTGAAGTTGGAGACAATGACCGGAACGGGCAGAGCAATGACCAGCACCCCGCTCAGGGAGCAAATGGAGCCAAATATCTTCCCGGCAATTGTCTTGGGCACCATGTCACCATAACTAGAGAGGAAAGAACAAAAAAGGGGAAGCCCCTCCTTCAGACAAGTGCGGTGGCACCAAAAACCTTTTCAGGTTCTCTGAGCGAGCAGCAGCATGAGTGTCCAGGTCAGACAATAAAACAAAAACCTGCCATACAACCAACAAGTCCTGTGGATTTACACCACGTTCTGGCAATGGATTAAACTACACCAAAGAAGGGTGCCCTGGCTGCAGAATGCCTGTGCCAGCCCAGGCAGTGGCTCAGCATGTTAAATTCATGCCCTCACTCATTCAGCACCTACCTCTCTATGTCACTGAGCTCTACCAAAGTTTGTCTGCTTGTGACCAGTTCACGTGTTTTCATTCCCTTGTATCGAGGTGCAAATGAGGACCGACTTACACTCGTGTTTAAAAAGGCGGCAGTTTCCTTGCCATCTATGCATTCAGAAATACAGGGTGCATTAAAGTCTGCATTCAGTAATGAATGAATTCTCAGGAATGAGTCCAGCTGAAAAATGTTAAGACAAACTTCTGCACTGAGGCTGACCCAGCAATCTTTTCATTAACTATTATAATTTGTACGTTAAATAATACCGGCAGAATCGGAGATGAAATAATCCATTTTCTGCAGATGGGAGATCATGCTGGCTTAGGTTCTTTAGGTTGCACATGATAAATCACTGCTCTGAGTGCTTTTTTGCTGTCTGTGTTTTTACTCTGCAAATTGCAAAAGCTTTTTGTAGCGGTTTTATACTTAAGCTTTAACATTTCCTTCTGTAAAGGCAACCGATGTGCTTATGGCCACTCGGCAGTGCAATAGGAACGAGTGTGGCACTTGTTCCCTAATGCTGTGTTACAGTGAAGGTAGTTGGGATTTTGAATTTTGATTCACAGTTTGGCCTGACACAATCCCCATGTTTTATGCCAGGTGATGGGACCTCTTAATTCTAACCGACTGTGCTGTCGCTGACAGCTCTCCCATCTCGCAGCACAGCCTCTGATACCCAGTCGGGCAGCAGATGCTGGCAGTGCAAACGTTGCTGCCCTGCGTTCAGCAGATGCAGAGGAAACCTCCACAGGAGGCTTGTTCTCCCCTGCTGTTTACCCTCTTGAAGTGGCTTCAATGCTTTCTTCTGCACATGGTTGATAGGCAAATAAAAACCCATCCAGAAAGCTGGAGGTGGATTGCACTGCGTTCTGATTGTGTAACAAAGAGCTCGTTTGTAGCTAATGCCCTCAGAGTATGGTAGGAGCACGATTAGCGCAGCCGCCGACTGAATTTCCAGGCATTGTTTCAGGGAGCCAGTTATTGCATGCTTGTGTGCAAGTGTATATTAACATCAGAATTCAGAGAAGTGATTTTCAGCTGGAGGAAAGGGAAAAGCAAGTGGCCAAATAACAGGTTTTTGTTTGTTTCTGTGTGTGTGTGTGTCTGGTTTTTTTTTTTTTTTAAAGGGTTGACACCAAATTGGCTGTGTGCAAGCCACTGGAGTCCAGGAATTCCCAGAGCATCTTTGTGGCTCAGGAGGTCAGGCAAAATCCCATTACAAGCAGGTTTGTCTGATCTGGTCACAGCCAGGAGTGGAAGGGAGGACCTAGGCACTGCAGCCCGCTGAAATTTTGTAGGGGACAGGAAAATGATGCTGAAGTCTGGGCCTGAGGAAGATGTCCCTTGTTTCAGGGTGCTTGAGATCTGGAAGGCTTCTGGTTGCTATCAGATGGTGTTTGGGATTTCCATGCTTTTCTTTGGGGGTATTCTGGTGTTTGATGGAGCAAAAACTGAAAAGTAAAATGATTTATAGCTGAGGTTTTATTTTTCAGACATCGCTAGCTAATGCTTAATTATTCCAAGCAGAATCCTTCTCCTGCGCTCACCTGCACTCACGCCGCTCGGAGTGCCGCGAATCGATGCCATGCTATTTACGTCTGTTAACTTCCTAGCTGCTGCTGCTTTATGCAAAGGTTGTTTAAAAGCCCTTCCTAAGTGACAAGGTCTTCTGCCTCATTTAACACTGTTCTAAAAAAAATCTTTCTCGCTTTTTTTCCTACTGCCCCTTAACACGATAGGGCTGACAATTAATCATATGCCTCAAACATGATCTCAGTGACCTGGAGTACCGAGAGAAAGCCCTTCTGTGCATTTGTAGGAAGTATAATAATAAGTGTCTGCCTCTCGGTCTGCCTTGTTTTGTTCTTACACAGAGACTGAGAGTTACCCCGTTACTTGGGACTTCAGAGAAGTTGCTTTAAAACGCCATCAGAAAGGATCTTGGAGTGTGGAGAATGATTTTTCTGGGGAGGTGCAGGACTTTATTTGCAAAACCGGTAGGAAAGAGACAGTGATGAGAAACTTTGCACTGGATGGAGTAGGCTGTGCAGGAACGAGACCTAGAATTTCTCCTCTCTGACACTGACTCCTCTGGATCTACTGCAGAATTACCTGCGGAGAGGATGTGCTGGGTTGGGCACTGGGGGCTGCACGGCACGCGTTTGCAGCTGTGGTCTCTGCCTTTCCTGGGCTACTGACCTGCAGTGCAAGTGTCAATGATACTTGGAAGTGTCCTGGCTTTGTGATCAGAGTAAAATCCAGCTATGCTTTGGTGGAACTTAGGCCATTTTTAGATGACCTATTCTTAAAAAGAAAAATCCATTCAGACTTTTAAGGTTTGGGGTTACCTCCAGGTGTGTGCCCCATTCAGTGCCGCTGGGGTGCGTGGGTCAGTGCAGAGCATGGGCATTACTGTGACAGCTACAGGACAAATTGTTCCGTGTATCCCTGCCTCCTGGATTTCTTACTATGAGCAAGAAGAACAGGGAGGAATACAAAACTGTGGCAATGTTCAGACCTGAATTGCATTTTAGCCATGGAAGGAGCACGGGCTCCAGGCACAGCGGTTCGGGGAGGCTGGGGCAGCAACCCTGGGCTTTGTCTCATTCTCGATGAATCTTTTCATGTTCAGCAGGAGTTAAGTGCATGCATAGAGTGAATGCTAGTGAGGTAATTACAGCAGTGAAAGAAAAACACGGTACGATGCACTCGGACTGGAGGAGGACGCTTTGTCCTTGTGCTGTGCAAATGTTGACGCTGGAAGAGCGGTGCCTTGTGAACAGTACTGAGACCAGCGGCCACACGAACCCACCACTGCCACGGGGCCTGGCTGGCGGCAGAGGAACAAAGGACAGAATCAAGTGACTTCACAGCGCAGCTTGCTCTCTGGTTTTTGCTTAATACATCTCTTGTTAAGGAACTTCAGTCACCTGAGCTCCATGCTCCCTTTGAGCGAGTTACCACTTCAATCCAGACAGTGTCTGCTCAAGCCAAAATTTACAGTTCGACTTCAAGGAAGGGGCGTGTGTGTGCCAGTGCCTACAGCATAATCTAGATCCCCCTGCCCTGAAGGGGAGGCCTTTCTTTGACTGTGATGGGGTTTGGACTGAACCTATAAATCACAGAATCACAGAATCGTCTAGGTTGGAAGAGACCTCCAAGATCATATAGTCCAACCTCTGCCCTAACACTAACAAGTCCTACACTAAACCATATCACTAAGGGCTACATCTAAACGTCTTTTAAAGACCTCCAGGGATGGCGACTCAACCACCTCCCTGGGCAGCCCATTCCAATGCCTAACAACCCTTTCAGTAAAGAAGTTCTTCCTAACATCCAACCTGAACCTCCCCTGGCACAACTTTAGCCCATTCCCCCTCATCCTGTCACCAGGCACGTGGGAGAATAGACCAAAAAGTTGCGATCGTTCTACTCCTGTATCAACATATGTGGCTACTGCAGTGTTAATTGCTGGGGTGACAATTTATTTTTGTCCTGAATGGTGCCACAAGTGCTAATGGCCACATGGCATATTTATAACAGATACAGTGCCAAATAATCTCAAATATTGTATTTCAGTTAGTACTAATTGAGCATTTTAAAACCAACTTTTTTTAAATGGAATGAGAGAACCCAACTTGCCTATTAATTTGTTTGGTACAAGGCAACTTGTCACCTAAAAAATTTCTGCTACAGAAGGTGCATTTTAAGTAATTCATCAATAAGCTCATTAGGGCAGTAAGAAGATAAAAGACTTAGGAAATGATTAACATTCAGAGGGCCTAACACAATGTTAGAGCCTGTAATGCAAACAACAGGGGCTGCAAATTCAGTACATTTTCATGTGACCTGTAGGAAGTCATTTCAGCTTTCTGGACCTTAGCTCCCCCTTGATGAAATGGCACTCGGTTACTTACTCCTCGCCCACTTGGTTAGGTGAGGCACCAAGTTCCTGAGAGCCCAAACTGCCCCACATTCTGAAGGTCCCCAACATCCAGCAGTGCCACTACGTACCGCTCTGTTGCAAATTATACTAATGCAAGGTGGTTGTACAGAGAGCTGGAGTAAACAGCCTGCACGTGGCTCCAGGCATGTCCAGGGATAAATGCTGAGAATTGGCTAGATTAGATGTGGAACATGCCTAGAGATAAACATATTTCCTATTTATTTTGCCAGGAATCCAGTTAGATGGCAACAGATTTGACCAGTTTTCAGTTGCTGGATTTGTTGTTCTGCTTGCTGCCTGCACTAGGGGAGCTGCCCCAGCTGGGGTGCGTGAAGGTGTGGGACCTCTAGGAGGGGCTGCCCTCGCTGTCGTGGTACCCCCAGTGCTCTGTGCACTGAGTGTGATTCTGCACTTTCTACACGTTTATCCCATGCTTAAAATGACCTGGCTGCTATTTCTCCTGTTTTCTCTATTTCTCCTGTTTTCTTTTCCCGGTGTCCCTTCAAAGCCACATTTCCTTCCAAGGAAGCTCTGCAACCACTGAGGCTCTTACCCACTGTACGCATCATGTAAAGCGCGAGTAAAGCTTTAAACAAAGCATTGGGAAATTACATTTAAATGGTCATTCTATAGACTGGAAAAAACTTATTTATTTGTATTGGACCTTCTTTGTTCTTTGGATGTAAAAGGGGTCATATGTCATTCACCTTAATTAGTAGCTATTAGCCTTGACAACTTAATGTGCTGTTGTTTTTCTCTCTGTCAGTACAGAAAATAGAGGTCACTGCTTCTGAGTTCTGGTTTTAGCAGTAGAGGTGTCTGGACACTGCTTAGCTCCTCCAGCTGGAGACAGCAATAAATAAGGTGCTGAACAGCTCATCAAATGACTCACTCTAAAAATAGACTCCCAGCAGCATCTCTGATGATCCTTTCTCTGTGCAGCGTTCACAGCCCTACAAACAGGGAATTGTCAAAAAGCTGGAAGATTGTTTAGTACAGGGACATCAGAAGGTGCTACAGCAGTAACGGCTCTGTGGGGACGGTGAAAGAACTTTGCAGAGGATGCTCTTTTCCAGCAGCCTGTTTTATTTGCCAGCTTTTCAGGCAGTGTGGGTATAAAGCATGCACCTGGGGAGGAGCTTAATGTTCATAAAATTCTGTTATTGTGCAGTTATTGTTTCCGCTGGTTTCTCTGGATGCAGAGGAGGTAAGACTGCAGTTGCTGACTGAGAAGCCTGTATCCCAGCACCTTTCATCTTAGTAAAAGACCTGTCTTGGGGCAGAGTGAGGCCACAGAGAGTAAGCAGGGCACCAGGTCCAGCACCCTCCTCTCCCCCAGGGCTGGCTCAGGGCACACCCCGGGAGCGCTGCTGCACGCTCTGTGTGCCCAGGCGATGTGGTGGGGTCACAGAGCCAGCATGAGGACATGAGGACACCTGGCTCCTGGATTCAGGTGGTCTCAAATGATCGAAAGAGAGCTGTGCTTTTTCTGGTTGCTGTGTCGAAGCAGCCAAGGAACATTTCCAGCCTAGTGGTACAAAACCTTGTGGTTTTCACACACAGCCTGTGAAAGCTGCAATACCTCATGAAGAATGGAAACAGCGCTCCTTCAAATGATTTAGTATTTCTGCCTAATACTGGCCTTAACAGCTCTTTGAGAGTTTCTTGCTCTTTGACCTTTTGCCCAGCACAGTAGAATCAGAGGAAGGTTTCCCTCCAGCCCTTAAGCTTCTGCATTTAGGACGGTAAGGACAGAACAATAACGTTACGTAGTGTACAGCGGAATACAATTTTGAAAGCCTCTTGCATAAGAGAATAAAGTATGGAATTAGCATGTAGTTTTCCAGGTGCAAGAGATCCTTTTCTATACTGTAAGTAAATCACTATGCACTGTTCTTATTTGCAGAAAGGGGGGAAAAAACGTCTAAAATTCAGCTAGAATGTTTCCGTTGCATTGCAAGGCTGTGTATGCTGCATTTGGCAGCTCAGAGGAGCTGATGTCCCTCCATTTAATAGGTGCAAGTCCAACGTAATCATGCTAATGCCTCTTTGAACCCCCAGTGAAATAATGATCATGTCACTTCCAATGATACAATGAAAACAAAGGCAAATATTACTCATTCCTTTCTTGGTTTTGCACGTGACAAATGAGCAGGGATTTAAAAGCTACACTACAGGGGCTTGTGATAGATCTTTTCTTTAGGGTTTGATTCACTCTTCCTCATATGTCTTGCTGGACTTAGCCCCTCAAAAAACCATAGCTCTCGGAGCACAGCTAACAGCTTGGGTTTTATCCTGCCACATATTCACACCTCCAGGTATGCAAAGATGCTGTTGCCTTTTCCAGTAGAGGCCTACTAACTTCCACATATGATTTATTCAATTCAGGTATTCTGGAAAAGTGGGAGGGGAGGTGTGAAGCTGCACAGGCAGTGACATCGTGTAAGGGATTGAATGCAGAAATGAGATACAGGAGCAGTGATGGAGCGCTCCTTGAGTCTCAAAGCTTACTTTGTCTTCGGCTTGTTTTGTGGCCTCAGAAAACACAGGTCCGCTTTCTGTCTGATTTTTCCATGTCCGTAACGGGGATCAAGATATTTTCAGAGCTGTCCCAGACATGTATAGTGAGGATTGATTAGTTAATGCTACCATGATATTTTGAAAATATAGAAGTTTTTTAAAAGTGTTCTGTGGACACAGACTGGGTGTCAATAAGGGTAGTTTGGAACATTATGTCAGCTTTTCAAATACTGTAAACCTAGAAAGAACGCAATGCGCCGGTGAGTGCCTGAGGAACCTGACACGAGACTTGTGCCTCCTGAAAGAGCGTGCAGTAAACAGATCCACAACGGCTTTGAAGCAAGCAAATCTATAAACAGGCTGTCAAATGACAGACTTGAACGGCAAATCAGCTGTGTCTAGGGAAGTACAGAGCTTATTTCATGCTAGGTTTCTTTTACATTAAATATCCTTATTTTCTGCCTTGTTTTGAGGTGGGCAGCTCCCCAGCTGGGTATTCAACTTCTGCAATATTTGGCTTGGTTTTGTACCAGTATTTTCTTTTTCCCTAGTACGTTTTATTTCTTAATGTCTACATGGATGCTCTCGTCCTCCCTAGATATTCTGCTGGAATTACAACCAACAGCCGAGCTGCGAGGGGATGAGTTCTGTGAATGTGCATCAGTGCTAGCAATGGATGCTTATTAACTTCAGTGCTTAGAGTCATTGGGATTTTTTGGAAAGTTGTGGTCAGCAGTTACCTAGTAGGAGGGGTTGAGGTAATGCTGATTGTTTTGTTCTGGTCTATAAGTTCACATTTTTTAATGATTTTTTTGTAATAAAAGCGCCGAGGAAGGTCTGATGCTGTGTTAGGCTCTTTTCTGATTCTAACAGAAGTGAACGTGCAATGAAATGGGAGGACAGAGTATTTAAAACAGAGAAGGATTTCTTTACAGTGCAAAAAGTTGTTCTGTAGGAACTCACTGATTCAAGGTAACTGTGGGGAACTTGCTAGAGAGTCCAGAAAGGACTGCTCAGCTTCGTTTGCGTCCACACCAAGACCATGCTCTTACATCACCCAGGATGAGACATGATTGCTCTGAGGAGATGCAAGTTCTGCTGCTTCTCTACCCGTGAGCGTCAGAAAGGAAGGCAGGTTTTCCCTCATGACTTGCTCAGGGAGGAATTCTCCTGGGCAGCCCATACCAAACCTCCTCAAAGCCATATGAAGGGATCAGGCTGACTTGGGGGCAACTGTAGCTTGCTCGTTCCTGTCCTTGCACAAGAAAGGTGACCTAACTGGGAAGGTCTCTGATAGCAACTGGTAGCGTAAATGTTCCTTACAACAGCAGCAGTGGCTGCCTAAAGAAACGGGAATGTTTATGTAGACTCAGGAATAAACCGAGTAAGTTATTTAATACACTGAGGGTTGAGAATACTCGATATATGCACACGCTGGTTCCATTTATTCTTTCTGGCTTGGATCAACTTCTCAGCCTGTAGGCTGTTAAAACAGATGGTCTGAATTTGGGTAACATTCAGACCTTGAGTTGAAGCTAAAAATGGAATTTCATTGGCAAGGAAAGTAGGTCAGAAAGCTAAAGCCCCTAGTCCTAAAATGATGAAAGGCTTCTAATCAAGAGTTCTCTATTACCATTCATTAAAAGGAGCAGGGGAGGAACCACTGTTAGAGACCTCTGAGAAAGGGACTTAGGAAAGAAGCCCAGCAGCTCTGCAGCTGTGCTGCTGCCGGAGACGGGCGAGTCCTACCCGGGGCTCCTTGCTGCAGGGGGGCACAAGCGGCTTCGTCTGCATCAGCCGCAGAGAGGAGAGCTGCTCTGCATATCCTCTGTTAATACCTTCCACACGAATAATCCTTTCCACACTAATTCTGTCATCCACCTGACTCGGGTTCTGTGACTTCACCGCCTCTGCCGACTGTGACTCGCACCACACCTGAGGCTGCCAGGCAGAGATTTCTTTGCTCTTCAGCACTTCTGGGTGTGCGCCAACACTTGGAAATCTGTCCTCCTTGCAGCCAGCGGGGCTTATTCAGAACAAATGGGGAACCTGTTCCCTTTAACACAGTGGTCCCAGCTCAGCACATTGCTTCAGCCCTTGCTTTGTATTAAGCACGTACCTAATTCCTGTTCAAGGAAAAGATTGCAATGTACTTGTTCATATATTTTTTTTAAATATTACTGAGATTAATTTGTTCTTTATGTTTTGCAAACCCAAGCTAACATACCGTCATTACTCCTCGCCCTTTCCCCCCATCCTACTGCTAGGAATTACATTTCTCTAAATTGAGATTTGCTTGCGTTACAGTTCTGCCAGCAAATGTGTTTTTAGAGATAGTGTCAGAGACCTCCTGTGTACTCTCCCTTAACATTGATGTGGAGCATCTGCCTTGGTTTTCGGCTGTCATTGTCACAGTAGCAGGTAGCAAAAGTAGGGAGTGAAGTCTGAACCATCCCATTGATCTGTACAACTCAGAAATCATGCAGGGTAATTGTCTACTGCTTAACCGAAATAGCAATTTACACCGTCATTAAATCTCATTAAAGAAAAATAGATGTTTTCTTTTTTGTGGTATCTCTCATGTTTCTACATGACCATCTAATAAAGCACTAACTAATTTTTCCATGAGAAGGAAAACTTAAACTGTTGATTTAACAATTATTTAGAGAAAAAGAGGAATTGACTTCAATGTAGAATCAATATAAGAAAAACTGAATTTAACTTTTCAGAAAATACCTCCAGTCTTAACCTCCACACTGTGCCATCTGTAATGTATATTCATCCAGCTCTTCAGGGGAAGCTTTATTCTTTCTAGTTCTCACAAAGCTGATGTATCTAGCAAAAAGTGAACTCAGTTTTCTTTCTCCTCATGCATCACCAACCAGCTAAGCTGTCATCTACGTTTTTGATCCTCAAATCTCAGTTTCAGTACTGATAGATGCATCAGAAAAAGCTCTTCAATTTTTTTTCTTCCATTTTTTTGGTTAGCCTGCTGAACTTCCAGCCTTTTTTGTTAGACAAATCTTTCTCCGTTTGCCAGAGTTAATTTGGATTTGAAATGTATTGAGAAGACAACAGGCACCACCAAAGGTTTTATCTGCGCGGTGATTTCTCAGAGCAGACGTCCCAGCGCCCTCCCAGCTCCTGCCAGCCGGGGGCTGCCCGAGCAGGACGGCTCTGCTGGTGGTGCTGAGTTGTTTTGCTGCCATGGGTAGTCCAGAAGTCCCTGGGTCAAGAGAAGAACTCGTACATGTTCACAGCAAGTGGCTGTTTAGCCCTTCAACTCACTATTTTCGGTCGAGGAAAAGCTCACTGCTTTGCTGTATCAGTGGGAGTTTTTGTCGTACATGAACAAAAATAAATCCATTCGATTCCTTCTGACAAAAAGTCCACCCCTTGCTGTGTATCTTCAGATCGTAGGGTTTTTTTCCTGAAGGTGAAAGTATGATGTTACTTTCACAGATTCCTGTTTCCTTGGTAATTCAGGCTTTTCACCCTGAAACTGACAGCAAGTTCTTCCTTGGTCAATATTTAATTTAATTTAATTTAAAATCTAACGTGGGCACTCAGACTTAAATCCAGTAATAAGAATCGCCACCACAGGTTCCCTTTGGCCCTTAAACCATACGGCTGCTGCAGGCGTACGAGGCTGTGATGAGGCACCTTGCTTTGATCTTTTTATTTATTTATTAATTTTATTTCAATTAACCTCAGCTCTGCTGCTGCTCCTGCGCGTGCAGGCGAGGGGACGGCTGCGGTGCCAGCCCCGATGCTCAGAGGTGCTGTGCCGACCAGCTTGTGCTTACAGCACGCTGCAAGGCGGTACTGCACGCACGTTTACTAATTAGCTTACAATTGAGCATTGTTGTCATTTCACTACGATGTCAATCATTTATAATTTGTCCACAAACAAATGAGGGTGTATTTTATCCAACAGAGAGAGCACACTAACTGAATTAAGGCCAATTAAATAAAGTGGAACGACAGCTTTGCAGCCACCCACTACTGAATGCGCCCTTTGTCTTGGGTTTTCTTATTGTGACCCAAAGCAATATTTCTAACCTTTCTGTTTTCTACAGCCATCAAACATAAGCGATACTCAGGAAATTTGAGGAAACCGAGTATCTTCTTGTATCAAAAGTCCTGAGTATAATTGCCTAGCTGACCATCATCTGGCACCCGGCACGTTAGCGACTCAGTGCTTCTCAATAACACACACTTTTACAAAAGCATTTGTTTGTTTTCATGGAAGATAAAATGTCCCATATTGTGGTATTATTTATTTCTGGCTGTATAAACTTAAGGGCCTTTTAAATTACTTCATTCATTATTAATTCAAGATGGATCCTCATATTATTCAGAGTGAAAACCTTATACAATTACCTGATAGTAGAGTCAATTATTTTTTTAGCACCTTAAAGACCCCTGTAAAAGAAATCTCTCTGGAAAACATGCAGGCTGGAGAGAGCGGTGCGTGCACTGAGCAATTAGACTTTTCCCCTACTAGCAGGGCTGAGGGCTCCCCGCTCTGTCTTAAATTCTTAGCTGTGGTGTCAACTTATAAGAAATGTTGGGTTTTTGCTTTCACTTTATCCTCATCTGTTTCTTCTCTGTCTTTTTAAGCAGCTTGAGCATCCATGCTGAGCCATGTCACATTCCAAATGATACACATACTGTGCATTTTAATGAGCTGCTAACACTGATTATACAAAAAGCAATCTCAGAAATATTTACCGAGTCAAAAGGGAAGGGAAAAAAAAAAGCCTATGGGGAATTAATTAGCTTTTTAAGAATTAGCTTTTTGAAAGCCTCAGATTCTGGAAAAGTTGAACTTGGAACTGGAAGTAGTTTCAAAGGAGCTCAGAAGTGAGCAGAAGGAAAAGGAGTGCGTTGTAGTGGAGTGTTGCATATCACAGGCATCGCTGTGCTGGTCAGAAGACACACTGTACGTACAGACGGGGGCTCCTGCAGCAGGTTGCTCCGGGTTGTGCAAGTTGGATTTTTACTGCCTCCATGGGTGGAGGCTCCACAGCCTCTGTGGGCAAGCTCTGTCAGCACTCAGTCACCCTTGCTGTAAAAAAGGTGGTGAATACTCCTGATCTGGAGCAGCTCTCTTTGTGCAGTGCTTTTCTTGCTACGGTATTTGAAATTTTGCTTCCACGTGGAGGTAGCTGCTGGGTTTATACTGCGTAAAATAGCAGACAGATGCATAATTGAACTGTTTCTCACAGTTCTTTTTGACTTTTTTTGAAAGAGTAAAGCTGTTTTAATTTTGATTATCTCCTTAGAAATTTGATTCCTTTAATTATATTTAAGCACCTAAGCTCCTTTTTAAATAATAGTTTGAAATATTTTATATTTAAGAATAGCTATAATACTGTAAATTTGCACAGTTACCCTTCTCGATCAAAAGTTCTATTTCAACAGTCTAGCAATTATGATCAAATAGTGAAGTGTATAAAGTGTGTCAGGTTTATCGGAATGAGAGACGTGCCGCAAGTGAAAAGTATATTTCATGTCTAAAAAAACCCGAGCTGTAACTTTTCTACACATCCAGTTATCTGTATCTATAAAATACAGACCACCTAATAAGCACAATTCAACAAATACATATTTTTTTAAATAGTGGTATCAGAAATTCAGTTAATTCTAGCCTATGAATAGCTTCATACAAATTCCCCTTGGCTCTAGACCAATCTCACCAACGTTTCTATTTCCTGCAGATGTAAAATGCTGTGCATGGGCTGGTTATCTAAACACACACATCTATCCGTTCCAAACGGCATTGCTCTAATAATACTGCATTTGTCATCAGCTAGTGACATACGAAAGGAATTAAAAATGTATTTGGATCACATATGCATTGTAAGTGCAAGACTTCTCAGTGACAGGAAGAATTACAGGAGCATCAAAGTGGCTGTGCTGCAGAGAGTACTTGTCAGTTCAGCAGAAACGACTCCACTGCAGGCTGGAGTTGTAAGGGGCAGATCCTTGTAATAACGGGCTGAAAAGCAGTCAGGAGATGCGAGTATGAAACTGGTCCTTGAAGGATGACTTAGTGTGTACAGGATATTACTGTGATCAGAGAGATTTGAAAAGATGTTTTTTTTTTTTATGACCCTTTTTTTTCTATGACCCTTCAGTAAAATCACAAATAATACTATAGATGTTGTAAAACAGGGTGGGAAGGCAGCCCGGGTGTCCGGGCCCTTCAGAGTACCAGGTTTCGGCTGCTGAGAACTGGGAGGAAAGGTGGGCAGAGTGCACTTGTCTTGGACTTCACCTCTAGGCAAAGCAGAACGGGGAGGAACCGAGGACTTGTAGAAATGCATTTCAGTGCTTTCACGCGTAGCAAACACAGTGCTTGAGTATGTCCCCTTGGACTTGGATTGCCTGACTGCTGGTGGGTATGTTCTTATCCATAGGCTCAGCTGACTTGTAAGCAAAATTAGAACTGACATAGGGTTAGATCTACAAAGTTAATTGGGCTCCTAAGAGGGATCACTGAAGCACTGGTGCAGGCCGAATGCTATTTGCCTCTTGACACAACTAAATAATCTAGTAAATCTGACCACATACTACATTTGGCTCTGAAATCCACTCAGATTTTAGACTGTGGCATGCAACCTAGCCAGCAGGAAGAGGTTTACTCAGCAGCAGAGGCACAGCCTGAACATTACATACCACGAAAAGCTGGGAGATCGCACCCAGAACCCGCACCTAGCTCTGCTAACCAGAGCTGGGGTGTTGCCTCTGCATTGCAGAAGACTCTTCTGGCGTGGGAGTGTTTTGTTCTACCTTGGTGTAGATACTTAATGATTTTTTCTCCACCCCTCCACTCTTTTTAATGGTCTTGTTTAAATAAATATTAATGCCTAGTCTTTGAGCAGGTGCAAACCTGTACTCCAGAAAGACTGTGTTATGGTTGCAGAACCATTATGCCATCCCTATCAATCACACTCTCATTTGCTCCTGGGATGTAAAGAGCACCTGTGGCTAGTTAGCTATAGACTTTATTACAAGCTAGATGACTTCAGTGTTCCTTGCTCGTGACTGTGTTCCTTCTGCTTTCTTTTCTATGAATAAATTTTGATTCTTTGGAAGCCTTGACATATTTTCCCCTCATTTTGTGACTCTGTGTAGCAGAAAATAAAAATAAGTAATAAAACCCCAAGAAATATGGGTGCCCTTCTGTGAACCTGCTTAGCACAGGAGAGCAAAAGTTTTTCACAAAAGACAGTAAAAACAAAAAGCTTTTTCTATGCCAGCCAGTCTTTTATCTTGAGCAAATTAGTGTCTTATTAAAAGAAAATCGGTGAGCTTTAAATGCCATACCACAATACAAAATTTAGTCTGTTGGTGCATGACAGACGAATCAGAGAGAGAATCTTTATTACGTATTTTTTTTTTTTTCAAATGGAAGACCAAAGCTGTGAACCTGTTCTGAAGGATGCCTCGCTTTTTTCTGTTTCCTTTGAGAACAGCCACCATGGAGGCACGACAGACTTTTAGGCTGCCTGAAAGATTTACTCTTGGTGACTGCAAGTCTTGTGGGTAGGGAGAGTCTTACAGAGTCGTATCTTACAGACCGGGGTTTACTCTTCCAGCACTGCGTGCCACGTACGTGTGCATACGTCCGCTGTGGGTTCCAGAGAAGCTCATGGCTCAGCCTACAGCTGCAGCAGGAACCAGTTTGACTTTTGGTCACCGGCGTGGCTGTCGATGAGATGGGCGGCAGTACAAAGCTAACCTGGCAGGTGTGCGCTTCGCTTGTTGTTGCCTATGTGATACGGGCACACACACACAGGCACCCCCGTGTCCTCTCCCAGTGCAGAAATGTGGTGTGAGGAAATGCAGCGACCTTCCACTGATGGCCGGCAGCCGTGAGCGCTGGTCTGAGTGGTGCCCTGGAAGTCCCAGCCCGTCTCTCTGACACCTTTCCTTTTCTCTGTCCCTCGTGGGTTGGCCATCTGTGCTTGGAGTACCAGGAGTTCAGGCTGTAGGATCCATCTTCAGCTGCATTTTAGAATATCTTATACATTTGTTCCTCTAAGCATGTGTTAATATTAATAACACACAGATAATTTTTCTGAGTAAGAAATCAAATTCACCTACATGCTGCCAGATCTACGCCTCCAGGGAAGTGTTCTTAGTCTAGAGCTGGTTGAATAATTCTGTTCTATTTCAGACTCCTCTTTCTTCAAAGACAGACTAAAGGACCATGCTCACAAATACCAATTTCTCTTGAAATGTTTCAGATTTGTTAGGAAAAAAAAAATCCAAACTATAAACTTTAGGTGAAAGCAACAACAGCCAATTGAAAGCATAGGCTTACTTGTGGATGCTTCAATTTGCTTTGTCTGTATTTGATTAAAAATGCTGCAGATATAATATGATTTTTTCTTCTAAATAGAAAAAAAAAGGCAACAAGAAAAATAGCCCTGCTTGCAGCTTCCTGTTATTTTCTTCACCAGTGGAGTATTTTATCATTCCAAGCAAAAATTAACTGGAGTTGTCCAAGTTTGCCAGTGATTGATAGTGTCACCTTAAATGTTACTAGTCAAAACTTGTTTTCTCCTTTTTCACTCCTCCGGAGATCAGGTAGGCAGTTTGCCAAAGTATAACGTTCCCTGTTGTGCAGTTTGAGAAGCCAGCCGCACCAGCCCTGTTGGTGCTCTGAACGTCGCATCAGACTGGAGAAGAGGGTCGGGTCTCCCAGCCCCGGCAGCGCTGGAACCGAGCAAAGCGCGCTGCCCCACAGCAGCCCCAAAGACGGGCTGTGGGGATGTGTGCATGCATAGCTCGAATTCTCTTACTTGCTTTAGCTTTGGTCTTCCGAACTGGGCTGTAATGTATTTGCTGCCAGCTTATCCAGCGTGCACAATATTCTCCTTCTCTAGTAATGCTCAGAAAGTTGATTTTGAACTTCTGGCCTTATAAACATTTTTCTCCCAGATGAGAAAGCAGAAGGCTAGCAATGAAAATTAACTTGCTAATAAAAGTAATTAGCACACGAAGGGACAATCACCAAAATCAAACCCTGCTTTGTCTCACTAAGAGTGTTCAAGTATTGCATGAATAGAAACAGATTATAAGAATAAGGCATTTGTGGTCTGCATCTTGGGACTGAGCTGAAGGATGGTTCTTGTCTCTGTAGATACTCTGAGTCTTTTACTCACATTTTATGCATTTGACCAGCCACATCTTTATGCACATTCATGAGTATTTCAGGAAAAACAAAAGACTGGGTCGTCTGGTCTGTTTTCTGGCATCAACTCTACACAGTGAAATTACTATTTTATGGTTTCCACCAGTAAATATTTTGTCTAGACCTAAATTTAGGACTAAATCTAAATCCTCTGTCTAGTCCTTCCCATCACTACTTGCAGAGTTGGTAAATTCACAGCTTCCATGTCAGCAAATATTATTTTCTAATTTCCTTTGTCTTAGAAGATTTTTCTCCATTATTTGCACAATCTGAGATTTAAACAATCGTCTGTTACTTCATTCCCATGTCTCCTGTGAAGAATTCTCTTTCCTTTCCTTTCTAGATTAGTAGAGGTAGTGTCAGCCTCATCATATTTTCCTCTGTTTCTATTTTCTGTAAGATCTTACAGGAAGATGCCCAGAGAAAAGCTTGCATTTTTGTATTTGCTACTTGTGATATCTTCTTCTTGTTGCTACAGATGCACCCCCTAAAAGTTGAGCTTTTCCCTGTAGATATGACACTGAATATTGAATCCGAGCTGATGCCTTCATAAAAACACTTGACTATGAATTCATTCTTTTTGCAATTACTGATTCACCGTCCTTCCTCCAGGTACAAACCATCGCAGATAACATTATTTGAATTTATCTATGGGAGTGTTACGCAGCAGGCTCATTTCCCAAGGTGATTTTGGAATGCACAAACAAGCCAAAACAAAACATAAAAGCCTTAAAACAAACAACCAGGAGCACAGATCTGCAGCATGCATTTTTATTCTCGTCTCTCCCATAGAAAAAGGAGAGATGTCAGAACTCAAATGTCTCGCAGTATGTTCTGCAAAAGCAGTGCAGCATGCCATTTGGGTCTGTCAACATTTTATATTGTGACTGGCAATGAAGCTGCTGTACCTTTTCCCTGCAGATTAGTACGACAGCTGTAACAGCCATGCAAAGTGACATAAGTTACAAACAGTTCTTACAGACTGGCCAAGGAATCAGGTAGGGAAAATGACATGCCATGGGCTTGTGTCTTTGTTGTTTTTTTGTTTGGTTGGTTGTACGGATTTTTTTTTTTTTGGTGTAGATCTCACATACATGGGAAACAAACTGGATTTTTAATTCATCCTGATTTAGGAAAATCTCTGGCTGACCTTTAAGCTGACTGGATTCAGTACGCGGATTTCCTTTGACTTCTGCACATTTTTAAGCTATGTTTTGCTCCTTTGGTATTCACCAAGCAGATAAGCCCTGCAAATCTAAACCAGCAGCAGTGAGCTTTCAGCCCTCTTCAGTCCAGTGCTTGGTCAAAAATATGTTCTAAAAATATCTCACATTTGAGCATTTCTTTGGGGTACAGACTTCTGGTTTCTTCTGAGGAAGACAGGCAAGAGGAATGGAAGAGACCATTCCTCAAAGTGCTGAGATACTGACATCATTCAGAATGCAAATACTGAATAGCTTTAACTGGAAATGTGGATTTTAGTATTCCTTTAAATCCAGTGAAGGAAACTGAAAAGCGATGCAGCTGAAGCTGTGCAATTACAATACAGCTGTACAAGTGTGGCTGAGTGGAGACGTGGCTATAATAAGCCTAATAAGTAGTGAATTTGGGTATAAAACTGAGTGAAACTGTTTTGCATTTGTGAAAAGTTTTGCATTTTTCACTGTGGACTGCCACAGACCCTATCACCACATGGAAAATAAACCATAATTCTGGAATCTGCAGAGCTTTTGTTTTCATCCTAGCGGGACTTCAGTCTTTTCAGTCTTTCTCCCTGGGCTCTGTGTTTGGTCTCTGCTCCAGCAGCGCAGCCCCAGCTGCACCCAGGTCCCCAGCCAGGGCCTCTCCCGGAGTGCCCTGCTTGGGGGCGTGCTGGCAGGTTGGTGTTGGTGGTTTTGTTTTTTAAAATGGACTGGTTTCATTTTGGAAGCAAACATATTTTTTGATTTCAGTGGAGTCACATTTTTCCCAGTAAAACGAGCCTGGTTCCCATCATTACACTTAACAACTGTACTTCTGGTAATAACATTGCTGGAAACAGTGGTAAAACTTCCCTAAGTGCGAGTGTCATAGGCTTCAGATTACCTGATGTTAAAACTCTGAATGAGTTCCCAGAGCTCACGTACATCCGTATCCCCCTGGGAGACGGGGATTTGGCCAATCTCTTTTCAGTGGTTTGTGGGGACAGGACAAGGGGCAATGGCCACAAGATGGAGCACAGGAAATTCCGCACCAACATGCAAAAGAACTTCTTCGCGGTGAGGGTGACGGAGCGCTGGGACAGCCTGCCCAGGGAGGTTGTGGGGTCTCCTTCTCTGGAGATATTCAAGGCCCGGCTGGACGCCTACCTGGGCAGCCTGCTCTAAGGAACCTGCTTTGGCAGGGGGGTTGGACCCGATGATCTTTCGAGGTCCCTTCCAACCCCTACAATTCAGTGATTCTGTGGTTCTGTGACACTGCTTGGTTCAGCCTTGTTTGGATTTATGTGTATGAGCCAGTAAGGTTTTGGGATACATATTTTATTTATTTGGTATAATTGTTGTCTTTTGAACAGGAAAACATCCCGGTTCGTGTCTTTTCTCTGTCCCATCTAAATCTCATCTCTAATATCAGAACAAAGTTCCTTGCATTCCTAATGAAACAGCCTGCTTAAGCACTAAGCCCTGGTAATCCAGTTTATGTTTTCATAACAGTAAATACAATATGAAGATATGCACAGCTTGTGCTTGATGTAAGCAATGAGATCATTACAGCGTCCCTAAATCCTTTTATTTTAAGATTTATTTAGTTGATAAATTTTACGTGTTTGTCCTTTGTTTGTCATTTGTAGCATGGGCTTTTCCCCAAAGCCAGCTTCCCATATCTTCCACCACTCTGGTTTAAGCTTGTTTTTGCCTGAAGATGTACAGGTGCAGGAGACATAGAGATGTCATCTACAGTATGTTAAAGCTCTAGGCAGATGCTCTAGGGGATGTGACTTTTGACTTTTTGTGTGACCTTGGACAGCTTAAGTAAACCCTTTCCTCCTCAGTTCCTCTGCCTAACACTGAGGAGATATTATTTCCTTCCCTCTAATCCTTAGTGTTTTCTCTTGTTCTTTATATAAGGGACTTTGCTCTTTGCACTGACACGGTGTCCAGTATGTAATTTCATAATCATTATTTACACTTTGATTAAACATTCATATTATTCAGTAGATGACATTAATAATATCAAAATGTCATTTTATACAATATTTAAGATCAGAATTTCCTACTGGAAATCAATGAGAACATCTTCCTAAGAATCAATGACCTCAATGTCCCTTGTTATGTAAGACATATCTATATTTATCAGTGCTGATAAAAGATGTTGCACTGATCTTTCTGTTTGTGGCTTATACAGAATTCTGTAATACTCCTCTCAGAGACAACCAGTTAGCTCTCAGGAGTGGGTGACTTTCAGTCTGCACCAATATCGCTCAGATTTAAAGCAGAATTTTGGAGACAAAAAGCTCCATCTCCCATTAGCAGACCCCTTCCATGGGTTACTTTGTCATCAGACTTCAGCCCTTACACAAGACATGCCATTAACTAGAAAGGATTGTTCCTTGTCAAGTCCTACATGGCTCAAGGTGACTGAGCAATTCCCTGCTGGAGTGGATCTGTTCAGAATATAACTTTATTTGTTAGCCAGAGCTGGGTCAGGGAGAGAACCTCGATTCTATTCCTAGTCCTGCAATGACTTACCCTGCTGGAAATTATTTAATACCTCTGCACCTCAGTTTATCCCAGACAAATTTGGAGACAGAGCTAGTATGTCAAGTGATCGGTGGCACTGGATACTAGGGTCTTTGTGCGTATCTCTTTGTTCTGTAATAAAACTGCATACATTGCATACGGTACATAGCATTTGTACTTTCAAGTTGCAGAGGGATTAGGGCTTTGTTTGATGAGTGTAAAATTTTGTGTTTGTCTTCAAGTTTTTATACATGCAGATAGATAGATAGATACCCTGTACCTAATTTAGCCTGGGGTGTAATCAGTGAAAAATTACAGGCTAACCTCATCACCTGTGAGCATTCTGGTGGGAAAATACGCAGCACCAGCAGGAATTTAGATTAAAGATGTTAAAAAAATATCCTTTCATCTATATTTCTTCCTCATTAAATGTGGAGTTTGCTCATAAGTATTTGCCAAATAAAAAAGGAGAAATAGGTAAAAGTTAATACTATACAATTAAGTTCCCTTGAATTTTCCCAGAAGGTTCACCTTAGCTTAAGTTAATATCCCCTCAGTTCTCCCAAGCCATCTGTTTGGCTGAGATGCAAAACAAATGTGTACAGTTAGATGTATTTATCATGCAAGCCTTGGAGGTGACAAAAACTTGTAGGAAAGAGGTTTGCTCACTGACCCAGTAGGGCAGTTGTTTCTTCAAGAAGTGCAGCACCATATAACAAAAGGCTGTTACTGTCTGTCCTGGAAGGCACTTTGAGTAATCCAGTGAAGCAGGTGAAGCCAGTGGTAAATGATGAGCACATGAAAAGTCTCATTGATGTGGGAAATGGGGCTCAGCACCTGTGGAAGTCAGGGGAGAAGCTGACCCGAACACCCAGCTGGATTGGGACCCTGGGCTCTGTATATGAAGCACATGTGGACCATTTCCCCCTGAGCTAGAGAGAGAGAGCTGCTGATGTGAACAGCATATGAACATATGATAAAGTTAGAACTGTTACCCTCCGTCCTGTGCTTGGTTGTGAATTAGGGATTTACGATCCTGGCAGAGGAGCCGTTGTCCTACTTCATTGTGGTTTTCAATTGTTATTAATAAAACATAGTGCTGTCTATGTCTTGATGCAGAGAGGCCTTAGTCTTAGTACATGTCCTTCCCATTTATTATTTATACAGGCATTTAACAGCTCTGACATATTTTAACAGAAATGATAGGCAATTGTTTGCAAATCAGAATTAGCAACAAATACTATTTGATACTTCTAAAATTTCAAGCGTTGATTTATACATGTGTAGAAATGATGATGTCTGTGTTCTTTCTTGCTTAACATCAATAGTTTTACCTCTTGCTTTTTCTTCCCTAAGTTAGAAATGCCATTTAAATCAGATAGCATTTATATATGTGTGTGAGTATGGATGGATGCTGGTTTAATATATGCAGCCGGGGGTGGGTAAGAGGTGAAGAAATTAATTGTGCCTTCTTACTAGCATATCAGAGAAGTTGATTGCCTTCTCTTTTCCTGATGGGTGAGTGC
Organism: Anser brachyrhynchus; assembly: GCF_964034855.1. Classification (NCBI taxonomy): domain Eukaryota; kingdom Metazoa; phylum Chordata; class Aves; order Anseriformes; family Anatidae; genus Anser; species Anser brachyrhynchus. The sequence continues at coordinate 1,175,523 of NC_137720.1, read as the reverse complement.
TCACATGAATGCTGAGGATTCTGCCTCCTTTTTGTGGGAGGACCACCCGGGCTCCTCCTGCAGCTGCGTACTGATGCAAGTTCAGCTAAATTTAATACTAGCTTCCCAAAGTGAGAAGTTAACCAGCAGAGAGTGGCCCAGACTCTCCTGAACAAAGATGTGGGCAAACCAGAAAGGCTTATTGTAGAAGATGTAGAAACAATGAGAAAAGGCGACAGCTTCAAGGAGTCAGATACGTGGAGACTTTTGACTTACATCTCTGGTACCCTTGAAAACAATGACAAAACTTGTTTTTGTCCCTGTAATAAGTAAAAATAAATACAGTAAGAGCCCAAGTTCCAGGAACAAAGACAGGAAGCTCTATCAAATATCTAAAGAAAAAAGCATTGGTCCTGTTCCCGTGAAGTAAAGGGATTTTTACGGTTGACTTTGAGGGAAATAAAAACAAGCTTTTGAACTAGATTACTTCTAATTTTCATAGCACTAATTTTCATTTTCCAGCTCCCGTGAAAGTAAGTTAGTATTATCTCCACTCACAGGGAACTGAGGCTCTGGGAGTGTGTCTTTCCGAAAGTCAAATGGGAAATCTGTGATAGAGTTGGGAACCAGACCTAAATTGCCACAAACTCCAAGGCAGTGAGAGGACTCTCAGCCCCACACACTTGAAGGCAAACTGACTTTTTGTTGAATATTCTGAACATAATTCATACGATGAGTCTGAACCTCCTTTTCCAACCTTTTTCTGATGGTGTAGGTTAAAAACTTGGAAGTAGGTCACAAAGGACTCGAGTGCTGAAGAACAGATATTCCTCTGGTGACTCGCTTGGTGGCCTAGTTCTTGGGCAGCAAAGTCAGAGGAGACGGAACGTTGCAAATCGCACTAAACAAATGCTGGAGGCACTTTTGAGGCGAGATCCAGGGAGAGGCACAAAGAAAAGTGGAAAGCTACTGTTAGTTCCTCAGGAGCCGCTGGTTCTGCTGAGCAGGCCCCTCGAGGAGCGGGGCTGAGGGCGCACGGCAGGCCGGGCCCCGCAGGCGGGCAGCGGCTGGCAGCTCGCCCCGGGCCTGGCGCAAGGCAGCGCTTCTGCGGGCCCGGCCGGCTGCGCTCGAGGCCTCCCAACGTGTGCTTTCTCCATCACCTTCTACTCTAAAAACATCTTATTGCTGATGCCCCTGGGATCGTTCAGTTCTTTAAGTTCATCATGAATTTTGATGAACATTCAGTTAGAAATTGCATCTAATTCTGGATTGAACGGGCTGGGGGGAACCCTCTGCTGTTAAATGTTGTCTTTGGTTGCTAGACATCAGTTTTTAAGGTGCAAAGGCTGACTGTCCTTGAAATGCACTTTCTTGGGTTACTCACAGCCACAGAAGCCTACTTTATATAGGGAGAGTGAAAGAATACATGATCGTGTATATAAAGATTTTTATGGGACACGAAATAATTTTGCTGGTTAAAAGCTAAACTTTATAGTGTTGCTATTTTTAATTAAATATTAATTGCAGACGATGGCTCTGGAAATGACTGCTCAGATCATTTAATCCATATAGATGACCTTTACGTTGAATTTATTCTCTCATGCTTACACTGCCCTTCAACCCCATCTGGGGACTGACCTCGTCTGGCAGGCTGTTCCACTCTTAATTAGAAAGATGCCTAGCTTACTCGCCTTTTTAATGTTTATTAATGTGCCTTTGCTGAGGATACTGTGGGATGGAGAGCTGGTGATTATGGCGCTATAAAGTTTCCTTGTCAGTTGCTCACATAGACGCAGCCCAGTTATTCTTATACGGCTTTTGAGAGTTGGATGCACTTCAAAGGGACAAGAAAAGGGAGAACAGCTTCTCCTGAAGTTGAAAAGCAAGCCCACCTTATGTGTTTGTGTAGCATAATATAAGCGTTATTTCAAAAATTGTGTTTTTTCCCCCTCTCCCAACCATCTTAATTCATTTCTTTTGATACTGATAAGCAGCTTTGTGTAGCATGAAATTTGCTACCATGATTCTGAGTTGCCTGACAATTCAGGTATGAAAATGAAGCATCAGCCAGCAAAAGTGTGTTCATGTGGTGGAACTTTTAAAAGGATTAGATTCATTTGCAAAATACTTTTCCACTAAGGGATGTGATTCTACTTCTTTCATTAATGCACAATGTCAGAGGCACTACTTTGGTTGAAGATTGCAATGTTAATTAAAATGGAAAGTTGTGGGGGCGGCAGGCAGGTGTAAAGCAGTCTTTTCCACTTGATTGTCCGTAGGGCATGTGAGAATAGAGACTTGCACCAAAGGCCAGACTTTATCTTTGCACTTCAAACTACTTTGAGTTGCTTTGGCACATCGAGCTCCTAGTCCTACTGATCTGCCTGTGGCGTACGCTGAAGCACACGGTCTTCTCTGAAAACAGCAGAACCAGACAGTTCAGAGGACCAAGAGGCTCCTCTGCAGCCTCTGGGACTGGGAGCTTCGAAACGCCCTGGCTGCTGGGCTGCGTGTGCTGGCCTCCTGGAGAGGGCTCTCGTTTCCAGTGCTTCGTTTGGATGCACGTGCCTCTGTGATCCTGGGTGGTCCCAGGAGACCACTGCTGTACCACAGCTCGTGTGCTCAGAGAGCCAAAGATCGTGAGGCTTCTGATGCTGGATGCTGTCAGTCTTGTTACGGAGAGCAGAGGAGGGCACACAAAGAAAGGGAGGACTTAACAGACTTTCTAAGAACAGCTTTTTTTATTCCTCTGGTGTGACAGTAACCACCATCCATGCTGTTTAGGATAACTTCATTGCAGCTGAGACCTATCAGTAAGTTGCTTCAACAGAGGGATTTGACACATGGATAAAGTCCCTTAAGCCTGCTCCTGAGGATTTGGAGATTTTTGTAAAGCTCAAGTGCGTAAAGCAGCCTCTGAGCTGTGGCTGCTAGATGGATCAGTGAAACTGCATTTAACTTCTCAAGCAAAATCCTCCATGTTTCTTTTCTTGCGTCCTCTCCTGGAATTCCTATTTAATATTTATATTGTTCCTCCTGCTGTTGTTTTCAAACAACAGACTCCATAAAGCAGGCAAAAATGTCTAAGATAAAAAAAAAAAAGCAATGAGCTGTTTAAGCATATTTCCTAGGCCTCTTCCTATCTCTGCCCTCCAGTCATAGCAACTCCATTGTAATTCAAATCTAAACATAAAACAGCCAAAACTCTTCAGCTGGAAAGTTAGAAATTTCTATGCTAATAAGCTTTAACAGAAGGACTGCGGAAGCAACTGATTCAAAGTGACCTGTTAATTCCCCCCATCTCCTAGATTTACAGCCCCATTAACTTTTGTTCCAAAATATCATCTGGCTCTCAAGTGGTGTATGAGTTTGCTTTCTCCCAAATCGCTGTTCTTTCTTAACAAGCAAACAAAAAATAAAAAACATAGAAACACCCCAGTCAAAGGAGCCCCACCGTGCGTGCTTTAGCTCGTCGCTCAGCTCTGGACCCTGGCTCTCCCGTTCCCTCTGTCCTTACCAACAAGAAACATCGAGCCAAACAGCTTGTTTGTCTGTTCTGAGCACAGGAATGGCACTGGAAGATCTGGATGTTATTGATCTGGTTTGAATGCTGTCTAGACGTGTCAACACCTTCTCCTTTGGGGGCTGGCTGTAACATTTGGAGACCTCAGTGTCTAGGCATTTATTATCTCTGCATTGGCATCTAGCACATTTCACAAGAAAACTGGAAACAGACGTTTTCTACTACCTGTTTTGTTTTGTTGCATTGGCTTGTAGCACAAAACATGCATTTAACAGCAGATGCTGTGAACTGTGGCATTAAATTGCCTAGTGCCTTATCCCCAGCATTTTTTATTCTGCTTGCTGAAGTACATCAAGGTAAGGCTCCGGACTCCCCCCGAGGCACAGCTGGTATTGTGCAGGACTGAGCTGAGGACGTGTGGAACTGCTCCTTCCCACAGCCTGTTGTACATCGACTGCTTTATGATTTGCCTGCCTCTTCTGTGTATGAAAACTATATTGAGCAGGTACATAGTACTGTTGGACCCCAACATTAAGAGGCCTAAAAATCCAGCTTACTTGAGAAAATATGTATACAGATCAACTCCATTGGGAAACATAACTCATAAGGTCTTTCACATCAGTGCCATTTGCCAAAATATTCATCGGGTGCCAGTTGCCACCTGATACCTCTTCATCAGCCTGCCTGAAATGATTGTCAGTCTCAGTTCGGCTCCTAGCAGGCAGTTGCCATCGCTGGCACGGGATCAGACGTGCCGTTTTGAGGCATGTGGGCTCGAAGTGAAGTGTAGCGTGAGAGCGGCTTGAGCTGCTGTGCCATGCCCTTTGTGCTCTCCAGGTAATTGGAGATCCTCGCTTCCCTACATGCAGATCTTAACCAGCTTATAAAATTATATTGATGACTTAATGAATGGATAAAAAAAGTAAATTTGATTATTTCTCAGCCATGCGTTGCTGTCTATAATTGCATAGATTTGGACTTTAATTAGTCAGATTACTTCCTCAGTTCAGAGTTGGATGAGACAATAACATTCACATAAAAAGCTAGATGTTCCCTTTTTATCAAACCCATACCACAGCTGTGGATCCAGAGTATTCCAGACTCTTGAAATGTGATTGAAGTTGGAATTAGATCCTGGATCTAAACGTTGCAGTTGGGTCACATTTGATTCACGTGTTTACATTCTGGAACTGTTCTGGTCTCGTGGTCTTGGTGTTTCTGTATGCAAGATGGTTTTGTACAGAAAAAAAGTTACTGGGAGGATACTTGACTGAAATGCACAAGTGCCATTTGCAGCATTTGCACTCAAGCTTCTAAGTCTGTTTAAAAAAAGAAAATTGTACAGGCATATGGGATCTTTGAACAATAGGTGCTTCATAAACTGATACTAAATACCAATGAGCACGTTGGAAATTGAATTTTACAGTGCATAGAGGAAAAAATTGCAGAAAGCTAAAAAAAAAAGTCTGATTTTGATGTATATGAGTATACTAGCAAGTCACCCTTCAATAATCTTTGTACCTTAAGAACCAGTACCTGGATAAAATGCTCAGCAGGCTGTTTTAACCTCTGTCTGCCAAGCTGATGTTCTGACTGCATGCATGTCAGCCACTGAAGTACTCGTGCTATTCAGGTTTGGTTCAGAGCTGAATAAATTCCCTGCGCAAAGTAGTGCTGGGCTGCTTGACTGAGTACTTCCAACCAACTAAATCTTGGGGTAATTATTTTAATAAATATGAATTGTGGGACTCCTGCCTAGATGTGTAATAGAAATCTAATCTATAATACACACGGAAAGTAGTGCAGCTGCACTGTGTTAATTAAGTATACACCAAACATATGGCAATACACCTCCAGACCAACAGGCACAGAACTCTCTTGGATGCAATTAGCTCTTATGCATGCATAAAGAATCAGTCATAAACTCAAAAAATGCATAAGTCATAACCTCTGACTGATGAGATTACTAGTGGTGAAGTACTTCACTTTGCAGAAATGTTTACCTGGTCATTGGAATGCTGGTGAGGCTTGATTTTATTTATTATTTTTTTTAAGAGAAAAAGATATATTTTCTTCTGTTTCTGATCCTCTTTGCTATACATTTCCCACACTTGAGTTTCCCTCTGAGAAATCAGAGGAGCGGCTTACAGAATTACAACCCAGAGGCAATGATATTCCGTTGCCCCGTAACTCGTGTAGTTATTCATACAGATTTATAATGGAAAATCTTTCCTTCCAATATGGTCTCAGTCACATTCTTGATGCACTTTTGCATTGATGCATAAGGTTCAGAACAACAAAATTTTGACCCAATCAGTAAATAATATAACCAAATAACAACAGCTACTAGGGCATATAATATTACATCATTCACTGTTATTTGTGCTAGAGCATCTTGGATGCCCTGGCTCTCTTCTGATGGACACTGTGCAAAACTGCATGTGATGGAAAGCTGCCTCTGTTGATGTAAGTGACAAATCACCCCTGACTTCGATGACACTGGGATTTCACTCATATGGCAGCTATAAATGCAGCCTCAAAGAGTTTACAATTGCAGTACAAGGCAAAAGACAACAGGTGAATACAATATGAGAAGCAAGGAGTAACACTAGGAAAGTTTCGATTAAAAAATGGCTTAGAGGAAGTCTGAGCCGGTTTTCCACAAATGGTGGAATTCTACTGATTGCCAGTAAAATCTTACCAGGCTGTTCCTGGGTCTGTAACAGTGATGGGCAGTGGTCTCTCCTCTTCCTGGTACCTATTCTCAAGTTTCAAAGCTGTAGATTAATACAATCTTCGTTTCTTTTTAGGAGAGTGAGGGAAATGCACTTTTCTTTGAATTGCAAATTTGAGGTTTTCATTACTTTTAAAGTCACACAAGTCAGGCTGGCTTTCACTTGCACAAGTGAAGAAGAATAATTGGGAGAATATTGATTCTTCCCAAGCAAGGAAGCTTGGCTAGTCTCTTCCTTGATTTTTAAAAACAAACGAGCTTTTTCTTACTGCACGTGCATTGTGCCTTGATGCCTTTGTTTGCTGCTCTTGGTACTGGCTGTGCGATGCAGCTCTGCTTTCCAATAGCGCCTCTTGCCAGAGTCAGCTTTGTGCAGAACCTGGGTCTGCAAACAGGTGACTCAGAAATGGAGACTTTGAGAAGAGTCAAGTTTATCCAAGTGCAATCCGTCTGGACAGCATTCACATGGAGGGACAGAGATTCAGGTCAGCTACTTAAGATCCAAACACGTTCCACTGTTCCTTGTTCCTTTTCCAGTAAAGATAGATATCACCCTTAGAGCAGGCACTTAACACTGGCTTTTCTTATTCCCAGCCTGATGCTGCAGCCTATAATTACTTTTCGCACCTTGGCTATGTTTAACTCCCCTCTGTCTCATCTGTTAATCCGCTAACAAGCAGCAAACGTGTTTTAGAGTCAGTTCTAAATGGGAGGTCAAGACTTCAACGGCTCACCTTTTGAGAAAGCTGTTCAGAGGGCACAAGTCTTAAATAACTTTTGAATATCTTTAATTCATTTTTTTTAGTCTGGACAAAAGTGAGAGTGTATATTTAAAAAGTAATATTAATGCAGAAAATTGTAAATGGGCTAAAAGCTGACCGTGTAAAATCATTTTTAATTTCCTTTTGGTGTTAGTGAAATGATTTAGTGTAAGTGAAGGGCACCAGATCTACAGCCTGGAAGCGTGCAGCTGTCCAGCGCAAGCCCCGCGCTCAGCGCAGGCTGGATATACCTGCGGGTGCAGAAGGCAGCTTCTGCCCATTCAGTGGGGGTTGCTCCAAAAGAAACCGGTTAGAGGGGACATCAGGAGCGGGGGAAGATGGTAAAAATGGATCCCCTTCCAGCAGAACTTGGATTCGTATATGGATATACCATAAGCAAATAAATCCTGCTGGTGGATTTTTTTTTTTTTTCTGAGCTTCCTGGATTGTATCGAGGCAGTGACCTTTTGATGAAAATCTGTTTTAAATTCTGAATCCTTAAAATTCAAAAGATGAATATCCCAGGACAGTCAAGCTGATTGCACCAGATTGTACACGTTTTGAATTTTGTATGTCTTTTCTTCTGAATCAACGTTTGAAACAATAAAATGCATGAGCTGTGAAAAATGTTAAGCAGGTCTTCCAGCATTTCTCTTTCTTGATTGTTTCTCATCTTGGCTCTGGGGGAGTGAAGGCACTGCTCTTCGCTCTTTCTCTCCAAATGAGCGGTTGTGTACTGTCAGGAGCCCAAGGGCAGGATGTCTTTGACTCAGGAACTGCGTGTGACTGAATGCGAAGTGCAGCACTGGGTAGAGAGGGGCAGTAGTTTCTTTCTCCTTTGAGAAAAGAGGAGAAATACTGCTTTGGTGTGAATGAAATTGTGCCTTTCTTTTTTTCTAGCACAACTTTTAATTCAGGAACAAGGGGGCAGCCAGATGTGTAAAAAGTTTAGGGGACTGAATGTGGACATTGGTGTTCAGCCCCTCCCGGGGGCTCCAGAGCTGCGCTGCTGCCTCCGTCTTTCTCAGCCAGTGCAGGAGGTGGAGTGGGAATCTTCTTCCTTCGCCCAGAAACTTCCCAGACAAAAAATACCGTGTGCACTGTGAATCCCAGCTGCTTTGGCTTCCCTGATACAGCATAGTGATGTAGGCACTATCAGACCTAAAGCTATGGGAAGTATTCTGTTACCTGGTGCATAAATATCCTGAGGAGCCTATTGCTGCAGGAGCTGGGGGTGCACAGACATAGAAATGTGTGTAAAAAGAAATTCCAGGGTCACCGATATGTTAAATACATATCAGGGAGCTCCTGGCCTGCTGTGTGCTAGAGACTGGGAGGGTTTGCTAGTGGAAGAATCTCTCTGCAACTACCCTGTTTCTTGGAAATATCAGAACATCTATGGTTTTTTTGTTTATTTTTTTTGCATTGGTGCTCATTGTTAGAGCAGTCCCTGCTTCCTTGTTACTCACTCTAGTATAGAATTTGGACTTGATCTAAATCATAAGCAGGAGGATAACTTCTGCCTGTCATCTTCATACTGACTGTCATTCACAAGCTCACACCAGCATGTGATGCTCATGTCAGTGAGAAATGGTTTCCTTGCGTCAGTCTGTGAGCCTGATTTTTATTCATTTGTTCATTTATTTATCTATGCATCATTCCCTCAAATTGTTTGCCTAAGAATGGAGATTAAAACTTCTGCAATAATAGCTGGAGCTGAAATTGGATTCTAAGCTTCCAGGGCCCCAGGATGATTAGAGTTGTCAGAGCATGTTCCTGGAGAACTCCCTCTCGTTAGTGGCTCTGATGTCCTGTCCGGGCTATACCCAGCTTTCACCACAGATTAAAGGAAGATTGTTCTTTCATTTTCATATTCTGTATCTCTCATTTGCAGAAGTAAATAAATTGAAGCCGCTTGTGCCATTTGCCCTAAGTCTCTTTTCCGAAGAGCTGCCACTGATTATCTAGTTTTTTTTTTCCTTCCCTATTTTCTATTGTTAATCCTCTCTCCTTCCTTCAGTGGTCTGTTCATTTACTAATCCCCTCTGTCATGTACGTAGATGTTAAGAGATGGAAATCTAATCTCAATGCGGTTTTCGTTCTGTCTAATGTATTTATATAGATTCACAGGATATAAGCTTTGTTGTTCTGGGTTCTTAGTGAAGCAGGATGCCTAAATGACCATCGCTACCTGGCCTCCCAAAGAGAATCCATGCATATATGGATTTGCAGGGGCTTTATTCAAATTCAGGCCGGGCTTTGTTTTGCTTTTTATCGTTATGCATTGTACTCTTATCCTTCCTGATAATTTCACAGAGACAGAAGTCGTCTGTTAAGAGGTTTGGAGCCTTTCCCAACCAACAAACTTCTTTAAATAGGATGCAGGCAGACCCCAGTGCTCCAAAGCTGGATGATGGAGCCAGGCTGCGTGCTGTGGCGCGCTGATCACTGCGGGCTGGCTGCTGCTGTTTCCTCCTGGACCTACGGTACTACTTGCTGCCTCCGGCCGCTTCCTTCCCTGCCTTCGGCCCCCTTGAAGCCACCTGTGCGGGTTCATTCCCACCCAGAGGAGTGTCCGGCTAAATGCTGGGGTGCTGCTGGGCACCCAGCACTTCGTGCAGCCCCAGCCCCTCCCTGCCACCCCCACAGCATGTAGCCCTGATGCCCAGCTCAGAGGGCAGCTGGAGAGAACCAGCAAAATGTCCGAGCTGTGCGCGAGGCGGCAGCACGGCCCTGACCCTGCCTCAGCATGGGAGCAGCGGCTGCGAGCTGCCCGCCTGGCTAACTCCAGGGCAGGGAATGCAGCTCTGTCCATTGAGGACACCTTGCCCGAACCCTTGCATGGCTTGGATTTTTGTTTCTTGGGATGCCATCATCTCTGAAAGCTTTGGTTTCTGGCTGCAGGCACCGACTGCTTCTCAAGCACCGGCTCTTGGCGGCAGGATCCGAAGCTGGAGAGCTGCTGCATTTCCCAAGCAAATGCTGCGCAGGCCTCGGGAAGCTGGCACAGGCCTGTCACTGAGCAAAGGCTTTGAGAGGTGGGGAGGACTGACGAGTTTAACGTCACAAGCGTGTTTCCAAACGAATCTGTTGTGATAGGTATTAGTCCTAAGTACAAACTGCAGGGAGATTTGCATTTTATTCTCTTTATCCTACTTCAATCCTGAGCAGCCCCTTCTGCCCACCCCAGTGTAGCATATTAAAGGGATTTGTGGCATTTTTAGTAATTAAAGGTCCTGGAGAACAGTGGGCTCATCTGAATGCAACGATGCGTGTGCACACTGAGAGCTGTGTGTTCTCCCTGCCTGAACACCTGCACGGGCACACCCCGCGCCGAGCGTGCACGCACGAGCGGTACTGGTGTGGAGTTGGGTGCACGAGCCCTTGGGAACCTCCAGTGCTCAGCTCCCGTCTGCACCCGTGCCTGCTGTCTGTGGCTGTGGGCTTCTTCTCTCCCCTCTAGATTTTGTCAGGGTTCTCTGCTCCTGCGTGTGCGCAGAGCCTCGGGCCATGCACGCTGCCCGTGGAGGAGAGGAGCAGCATATTTTGGCTCAGCGTGGCAGTCGTTCTGCAGAGCTGCTTATACATCTTGCACGGCGTGACTTCCATACTGATGGTCTGGATTTATCTGGTATCTGTCATACGCGAGTCTCATTGCGTTTTATGACCTTTAATTAATTAAGCTTCATAAAATCCTAATCATGCAGGAATTATTAATTCTGTTTTAAATTAACTGGCCAAAGAGAGGTGAAACTTCTTGCTTTGAGGATACCTGACTTGAACCCTGCTGTAAGCCAGCAGGAAAACTTTTTTTTAACAGAACTTCAGGTGAAGTCTTTAGATATAAAATTTCTGTACCAAATTGTCCCTGTTGCAAGTAGATGCAACTATTTTGACCCTAATCAAGTTATGTATATCTTGTACTGGGTCTGAATCACAGCTCTTTCTTTTGAAATAGACGTTCTCGGTAGAAAGCAGAAGTGAGAATTCTCTCTCCTTGTTGCTAGGCTGAAAACTTTCATATGACTCCTCAATTCCTTCCACACAATGCAGCAGGCAGTCTATTTTATCAGTCTGAGCCTGGGATTTCTTGGCATTAACCGACTTGTAATTTTCTTTGCAAGGAAAGTTTGTAAGTGGTTATTTAAAGCTCTGTTGCACCTCCCTTGCGAGGTGTACCACATCGCTGTCCTTCTCGGGAAGGAATTCTGATGAGAATGTGTGTTCTGGCTACGTTTCACTGAATTTTTAGCCAGGCAGGAGACTGGTACTACTGGTGGATGTTGTAAACACTGTATTGTGTGTGTGTGCGTTCGCACTCTTCTAATCTTTGTTGCAGTTTTCTAAGTCAAATTCCGCACTTATCACTTTCTTCCATGAAGAGCGTTAGACATGAGGAAAATAAATATATTTCGTTCTGTGATGAAGGAAAGCATTATTTGTGCTCTGTGCAAAAGTAGCCCTGACAGCGACTGGAGAGAGTAAGATTGGTGCCCGTGTTTCTTGCGTGTTATTTGAAGCTCTAATTGTTGCATGACCTTGGGCAAATGAGTTGTTCCTTTAGCACTATATCTTCCCCCGAAGCAGAGGACAGAGCCAGAGAGACCTGCTTGCGGCAGTGGTGCCACCCGTGTTCATAGCACAGGGTGGAGTTGAGGCGCCCGTGTGTGCACCCCTCCGGCTGCCTCGTCCAGGGGCTGCATGGACACAGCCACGGGCAGGAGGTGTTCTCGCTCCCGGCACGCCTCTGCTCGCAGCAAGAGGAGTTATTTGCCTGTGGACGCTGTCGCAGCTCCAGCGTTGACCCTGCTGATGCCGTACTTGTCTCCTCGCCGCCTCTGAACCCTTGATGTGATTCAGGAGTTTGCCTCGGTCGGGCTGTGAAGTGACCTGTGCTGCTGGCCTCGCTAGCATTTGCTGCTAGCTTGTGTGGTGTGCCCTTCCCTCTGAGGACATGGAGAGCTGTCGAGTGCTCAGACAAGTGATATGTAGCCCTCTTGCTGGTTAGGAACTGATGCTGAGACACTAACACCCAACAAAGACAACAACAGCATAATACCATACATCCGCTGTGCAATGGTTTGGTTTCATACTTATTATAATCCACATGAGTCTGTGGAATTAATCATAATGCTAGCGCTTCCATCCAGCTGCCTCAGAGCTCTTTTCAGACATTAGTCACATTAGTCTCATCGTCCCTGTCTGAGGTGAGAAAATGCTGGCTGTTAGCAGCTTCGTTTGGCCGAGAAGGCTGCTGGTTGGAGGGGAATACATAAAAACACACCGGGGTCCCGAGCAGGGGCTGGGGTCAAGTCGCTGCTGCCTCTTCCTCGCCCCATGCTTTGGCTGCCCCAGGGCGAGCCTCTGGCCCCACCGTCTCTGCTCTGCCTCCATGGTGAGGGCTGCTGGCAAGCTCTAGGGCTGCGGAAGAGCCGGGGGCTGCTGACATCTCACTGCTTCCAGCTTGGTTCCTGCCTTGCCTGGCAGGTGCTGCAAATTGCTGACGTGATGGAGAAAGAAACGGGAATCTGGATGTTGCCAGTTCGTGCAAGGATTTGTGAAGAGATGTGAAATCCTCTCTTGGGTTTTCTTCGGTTCCTTTCCCTTCCAAAGGTGATGTCTGTGCAATGAGGATGTGTCTGTGCTCTGTCACGCCAAAGCATGAGGTAGCGAACAATCTTGTTGGACTCTGGACCATCGTGCAAGTCTTCCGTGGCCCCACAAGGTGCCACGCGATCACCAGTGTCTGGCGACTTGCTGTAAGTTCAGAGAAAATCATCCCCACAGTTACAAGTAAAATTTTCCTTGCCTTTTCTGTGCTGAAATTAGGGCGCTTGGGGTGGCTCTCAATGTGCGCAGCATATGCTGCCAAATATTTTTGTGGGGTCACATCACCTTGAGAAGTGTGCTTTACTACACGGAGCTGCTCACCCAGCACCGCTTTGCTTGCAAGCTGGGCGCTGCGCATTCGTCTTGCAGCGCTGGATCTGGATCTGCTGGACGCCGTTTATAAGATTACGGGGATATTATAACTGTTTAGCTCTTTGATGCTATTTCTGTGCCAAAACATTTAAAGTGGAGAGAAACGGGTCATAAAAGGCTGCAGAAACCAAGTATCTGGCCAGGGTTTCTGTAGCAGTTGAAACAAATTATTGACAGAAAGTCCATTTGGGTTGTACCAGACACAGCATCCCCTGCTGAGATGGGGACACTGACGCTGGTGCGTCGGAGCTGGTGATGTACGTAGCAGGGAGCGCCTAGGGGCTGATGACACGACTGTTCTTTTCTGCAAGACCTCTGTGTAGGCTTGGAAAATGTTTGCGATATGAAAAACCAGTGCTGCTGTGTACTTTTCCCTTCTCTTTCTGTTTCTCCATACCTCACCTTCTGCCCGCACAAACGTTTCACATCACGCTGGCTCAGAAAAGGGCAGGAGGAGTTGCTGCAGCTGGTGCTTGCTGTGCTCAGGAGGGATCTGATGAGTGGTGCAATTGATGAACAACATGCAGATTACTAAAAAGCAAGGGCTGAGAGGTCTTGTCCAACCTAAATGGTTCTAGGAGTCTGACTTCTCTGAGCATCATCTGCAACTGGAACATAACTGTCCATTGCATGTGTCATCTAGGCTACCTTTAAACACCCACAAATTTAGGTTGTTTAGTCAACAGCTGCTCAGAATGGAAACTGTGGATTTGATCTCAGGGATCCAGTGACTCCAAGCCCACAAAGTAGGCACTTTATAATTAGAAACAATGTTTTGGATTTTTTGAGAAGCTGCTAGATCATACTGATAGTCTTGGATTGGATTTGAAAAAGGAAGATTAACATGCTGATCACAAGGAGTAATTGTTACAACATTTCTCATGGCACTGAGGCCTACTGCTAGGATCCTCGGTCTGACACTGGTGAATATCCTGCTATTTTATCATATGCTGACTTGCAACATAAAATTCTGTTAAGGATTAAAAGTAACAGTGGTTTTCACTTAAAATAATAATAATAAAAGCAGACGTTACTCAAACTACCTGGGCATTGCTGTAATGAGGCCCTTGAGTGCAGCGGAGACCGGCCTGGCTGTCGCCTGGCTGCTAACCAGCGCGTCAGAGGAGCGTTGTTACTTCCCTTATAAACTCTTTAACCTTCATCGCAGTAAGGACTTATCTAGTACTTGATAAAAAATGTCCCAAATTCTCCAGTAAAAGGAAAAAACCGTGTTAAAGTTAAGGAAGTTGCTGACAAAGTGGGTCATTAATAATATTCTGAGGCCTCTGTACAGAGGATAAATTGTCAGTCAGTCACAAGTTTGTAATTTCCTGTTTTTTGTCATCTTAATACAGATTCCTAACCTCAACGATTTTGTTTGTGAAACACTCAGTTAAGTTTAGTTATCTGCTTTTCTTTTATAAGTCTGATCTGATAATAGAAGTTTTAGAGGCAAAATCACTTTATTGAAGTACATTTTGCTCTACCTTTCCATTTTCTTATGAATGCAGAAGGAGGGTGTAAAGCTGCAGGAAGCGAGTTGGGCGCTGAGCTCATTGAAGGGCCAGGGCCACGTCTAACCACTGGCACAGACTAAGGGTGTTCTCTGGGGGAGAAGCATTTATTTTTTCCCCATCAATGTCCGTCCTCCTTCTTCTCAGCTCCCTCAGACTGATGCCCAGATCCCCGGACCGTGCGTGATCCCCGGGCAGCTGAGCTGGTCCCAGCGTGGGACGCCCGAGAGCCCCTGGGCAGCGGGTGCAGGCAGTGAGAAAGACTTGGACTCTGAGATGAGCCTTAGTACTTGACGTCTCTAGAGAGGTTATTTAATGTTTCCTGTTGCTATCTGTGATACTCCTTCCTTTTCCCATGCCTGAAGCCTGCAGCATTTGGGCTGGCAGCGCATGTGGATCTGTCCCGGCTGGGACACCCCACTCGGTCAGAGCCACCCTTCCCCATCGGTGACCTAGCCAAGGGGGTCGAGCAGAGAGATTGGCAGTGGTAGTTCGGCAGCACTTCCTTGTCTGGGGAAGAGCATAAGCTTTTCCTTACTGCTTCACTAGCAGGCAAAAATACAAGGCTGAAAAGCATGGCTAGACACGCACAGACTAGATAAGGGGCTGTAATTAGAGTAAGGGTAATTAACCATTGGAAAAACTTACTGAGGGATTGGTAAAGACTCTATCACGTGCAGTCTCTGAGACAAGACCTGTTAAACTGCTGCCCTGCTCACAGCCCTGAGCAGCGCAGCATGCTGCTCATGGGAGTCTGTTCTCCACTCCGAGGCATTGCCACGTCTCCCCAGAGGAGCGTGGCCACCCTGCTGTTGGCACAGGGCGATTCCCTACGCAGGAAAAAAGCTATCAGCCTCTCTCGTGCACTCTCAAGCCTCCAAGTCCATCTCTAATTGTTGCAATGAATGCAGGTAATGAAGAACCAGTACCCCTACAGGCAGTTACCATTTCTCTGCATACCCAGCTTCCTCCCTAAACTTTGTGCTGTGCGTTTGCATAGGCACTGGTTTCCTATAAAGTGCAGAACTGGAGCAGTATTCTCAAATTAATCACAGACGCAACTGAACATCAACACTCTCTAAATCGACATCATTTGAAAGGTGGAACACAGAAACCATGCTGAGTGTTCAGAATAAGTCTAGGACATCTATCTATTTTGATACAATTACTGTCATCAAATGCACGCAGCCCCCAGGTCTTTGGTTTGACAATGCATGCAAAAAATATATCTTTCTCAATACATGTCTTTCGACATCAAGGCATAACTATTCATTAATGCAATGCTTGTTTTCTTTGAATGTTAATTTAGTCTCCTAAGATTTTAATGCAACCCCCTCTTCCCCCCTGGCAGTGGTTCTTACATTTGGGAGCTGGGGGTCCCAGCGTCTGACAGGTTGCGCAGCGTGCCTTGGATGCTTGAGGTTCTGGTGGTTGTCCTCCCAACCTGATCTTTCCCTGTCCACTTGAAACCGTTTCTGCATAAGCCTTAATAGCATCTAAACATTGTGAATAGTTAATACTATTTATATGGCCATAATTCTAATTATCTTGAGGCTATTTTCTGCCATGTAGGCATGTTAACAAGTTGCCTAGTCCTACAGCAGTTACTAGTGCAGGAAATGGCTCTTAATACCTGGAGTGTGTCTCAAAAATTGTTCTGACATAAGATGTCTTTCAATTACAACTATAAATCTTTATTATAACAGTTCATTTTCTTTATTACGAAATGATAATCACAGTGCTTTTAATGAGAATAGCAGTCAGTCCCTACACTTCAGTCTTTCAGACCTTGGAAGAATTGCATGAGTCAAACTAAAGGCAAGCAGGTTTTATGCTTAACACAACGTGTTAACTGCAATAAAATACGTGACTATTGTACACAGACTTTTACGTGAAGCATGCCATGCCAAATGGCTAAGCAGAAAGCAATTATGAAGTGAAATTAGTCTTTGTGGAGGCCCAAAAGCTGTTAATACACCAAGCCCAGAGGATGCTGGATGTTACCTGGTAGCTGGGGCAGGGGGTTGAGACTACCCAGTTCCTGCCCCCGTTACCAGGCTAAAGCTGCAGGCTTTCCTGTCCCAGTGTCCCCAAACTCCCCCGATGGATGTGCCCTGTGAAGCAGGGAAATGAGCTCATGTGGGGCTTGGGCTTCCCCAGCTACACAGAACCACCTAAAACGAGTGCAGGTCTTCCTGAATTTCCCTGCTGTCCGCAGGGTGGACGTGCTCTGCGGTGTGGTAGGACCCATGAAAACGTTGTGGTGTGGCGTAAAGGAAGAAGAGGCAAAGTGCCATCAGTTCGCTCGCATATTCTTCACGTAGTGCACTGAGGACTGCCCAAACAGTCTTTCTGCAAACAGCCCTTGTCTTCTCTCTTGAGAAGAAAAGGGAGTGCAAGCTCCCTGCTTCTTCTGTTCTGACAACTGGCGATTTTCTGTTCAGCTCTTTTCTAAGACATTATAAATCCCACCTTCTGGCTTTTCAAATAAAATCCCCTTTTTACCTCTAAGGAAAGCCATTTGAAATGCACTTAGCAACCATTGGAGTCTATTTTTAGCTTCTATCAGGGTATAATGTACAAAATGTAATAATCTCATACTTGCAGCTTTTTTTCCTTCTTCTCAAAGACATGAAATTACTGCAGCTCAATAGGAGTGAGAGAAAGCCTGTATCTCAGCTTTGCCCAGAACTCAGAAATTCTCCCTATCAATCTACGTATCTCAGCTCGTTCATGTTCACCTTTAGCAGTATGGTTATTTATGGGTAGGTCCAGCTACTGTAAATGTGCTGAACAAGGTAAACTGAGTGTACATTTCTAGGTTCTTCTCTGACCGTGGGACTTGTTGTCAAGGATATTTGTAGGGCAGAGAACCAAAGACATTTTAGAAGGAGAAGTAATAAGCACCTGCATGATATCAAGAAAGATGGAGGAATAAAGGGGCTGTTTAGCAAATGAAGCGACTTCAGCCTGAGACAGAAGTGCCCTTCTCACCTAATGAGGAAAATTGGGCTGTCGATATTATCCTTGGTCCTGAGATATACCTTCTGTTTTCTACAAACGTGCTGCGGTCCCTCAAATCCGGGGAATCAGGCATTTTGGTGGAGACATGAGGTCTGCAGAGGCTTTTGGTGTGTGTGTGTGGGGGAGATGCATCTTCCATTAATCTTTCTGTTCTCTGTGAAATGAAGTAGGAAGCATGATCTCATAACTGTAGAACTGTGCTGGAACACAAATGTTCCCAAATGACTGCTGCGAGACCTTGGTGAAATCATTAAAGTCATTCACCTTCAAGTGATTTAGGTCGTTACCTTCGGCTCGTATTCCTATCCTCTCCCCAACTCTTAGGTACGGCTGTAAGAAAGACAAAGCTTGCCCATCGCAGTGTGCGTGGGCTTGGGGGCACCAGCTGGGGCTCAGAGGCTTTGTTGGATAACATCTTCCTCTCCAGCATTTGGTATTCTTACTAAAATGAGTTTCGGGACTAGGTTGTTACCACTTAATGCAATCACTTGGTACGTCTGAAAGGCCTTGTCCAGCCTGCTGCTATTTGTCTGCAGAAGGCCTAGTAAACGACAGTTTGTGCCTGAAAGGCCTTTCTGGTGCAGAAGATGGCCTGTTCGATTTCTGGTGAAGTGGTAGGTCCCTTTTTATTGCAGCCCAGGAGGTGCACATGAATTCAGTGCACACGAGGTGCAATAAATAACCAGGCAAACCGTGTCTTCTGCTGGTGTCTGCTACGTTTCCTGTGAAACAGAAGCAGCGTTGTCCCCCTCAGACAGAATGATCGGTGTCACTACAGAAGTCTGGTGTAGTGCTCGGAGGAAGAGCAGTCCCTTTCTGAGAGGGAGATGTAGCTCAGAGGAACAGGTAGAGGCTGCCCGGTAATTCTGCCCTGTGCCACTGGATGATTGTACTGGGCTGTGCATTTCCTATCGCTTTGTTCGTTCAAGTTTTGAATGGCAGAAGTGATGGGGCTCCCATTGCTTCCTTCAGGAGATCAAGTGAACTCCTGTGCCGGATCAGAAATAGACTTTAAATAATTCATTGAATAAAGTCTAGGACTTTTGTAAATGTCTGTCTGATTCTCCTTGCTCTCTATTATTCCTGGCTTTCCTACCAGCCCATAGAGCACACAGTCACATCCCCCCTATCATCACATCTACATGGGCTCCTTTCGCTCACAGCTCATCACATTTCTTTGAACATTAGTTGAATTTTTCCTTTTTTTTGTTGATTGAGGGAATTATTTTGCCTGATAAGACTTTGATACCCCATTTGAGTGTGCTTTGCTCCTGATCTGAAAGGAGACGTGAACATTAACTTCCTCCTCTTGGAACTCGCTTTATATTTATATAGCATGTTAAAGCATTTTGTACGGTACTGTAAACATATAGAATCAAGTTCTGTTCTCATTTGTATCCATGCAGTCATGCTGAGTAAAATTCAGCCTGTAGAGCTTAGACATGCGCTTTTAATCCTATGCATTTTGTAAGACTAATAAGCCGCTTGGAGGCTTGAGGGCACACAGCCTAATTGGGCAGGATCATGTAGGGTGGCAAAGCACGAGGTAGAGTTCTGAAGCGTAATTCTAGATGGAGAAAAATAGAGGGAATTTGTTAATATTCCTTAATTCCAAGCACTCCTGCAATCACATCCTCATTACTGAAAGGGCTGAATTTGTTTATACTGCTTAGCTTCAGGCTGGAACTCAACATAAGATATATTTCCTTGCAAAGATGCATTTCTATTTTATCTGATGGTCTGAAATTAAATCAGAAGGGATGTTATTTAATCAGTGAGAAAAAAGAAAGAAGGAATAAACAGGTATCCAGTGAATTCAAGGTGGTAGTTATGTGACGTGTGAGGCCCCCTGGGAACTTAACAGTCTGAGGAACATCGGGCTTGGATTCTTTTCCTGCATGGCACAGGTTTCAACACCTGAGACAGACAAGAATTCCTGACTGGCTTCTCATGTATGATCCGTGCCTCAGGGAGGTGCAAAACTAAATCTCAGCTATCTACTCCCAACGCAATCCTGTTCTACTGCCTGTGTCAGCTGAAGTAGGGTTAGGTGAGATTTACAAGTGGGTAAGCAGGAGTAAAATGTAGCTTCCTTTAAGTATCCCCAAAGCCTGGTGTGAACTCCAGTTCTCTCCACTGGATGAAATAGTTCCTCTGGGATGCTGTGGTGAATTTGCAAGTCATTAGTTGTTACAAGCTTTTTTAGTTTCTCTTTACTGTGGAAATTAAAACCAAAGAGATACATGAACTGATAAATAATGAAGTCCTGGTGGTGGTATCTGCTAGAATGTTTCTTGTTCTATGGCTGCAACAGACTTGTTTTTTCTTTTTACAATAACTTTTTTTTTGGTAATATAACCTTACTAGTGTGGGTGTGGATTATAACATTCCTGGGGTGTGTGTATATACAGGAGAAAGAGAAGCTGGAGTCAAACCCAGAGCACCTTAAGTAACAAAACAAAAAAAAGGCAACACAAATGTAGAATTGCATTGTAGCTCATTTAAGCCTCACTGAAATTTCCATTGTGCAAACATTTAACTGTTGTAGTTACTGTGGCACATCTCATTTTACTTTATTCCCTGGTGGATGTTTCCCTGAGAATTTGGTACAGATGCTGAACAATAAAGCCTGTTGCAAATTGCTTTCCAACTGCTAGGTAATTACAGCAGATTTTATGCTAAATGTAAAGAATGTACTGCTATTTTTTAATAAAGGGAGCATCTTTTCTAATCTGTTGCTTTAATACTGTCTCATTTGTCTTATTTTCCAGCTGAAGGATAACTTGCAGTTACTCACACCCGGGCTGAGCTGCTGGCATGCCTTCCTTTCCATGTACTTCCTCAGAATCTGCATGTTACGACGACCAGCTGGAAGTTCAGACCCTTTGTGTATTTAGTAAGTAACTTTAAATATTTAATATTACTATGCTGAGGCCACAGAGTATGTTTCTATCTGTGCTTGTTAGCAAATTGGACAGAATATTTAGTTTCAGCAGGCTTCAAGGATTAACTCCACATTTTGTCCCATTTGTCAGTGTTTACTAACATGTCCAGCGACGTTATAATCTCCTGTATACCAGGGAGAATAAATATGAAACTCCTCAGCTCTTGAAGAAAGGTTTTTTTCCACTGCATCTTTGCACAAACATGGGTCTTGTGCCATAGGAAGTGTTGGCGATTCCTCTGCATCACAAAGTGGTTGAGCTGGGAAGGGTGGAACTCGTTTCACGGGGAGAGGCCATCAGCAGAGCCAGGGAACATATGAGCGTGCTCAGCATTTTGAGAAGTTCAGCATCAAGAGGTTTGCGATGCTTGGTGTGGCAGAGGGGTACCACAGCCATCGAGAGCGTGGTGATGAACATCCTGCCGTCCCTGCCAGAGCTCATTGCCCCTGGTGTCACGTTCAAGGTCTGTGACTCGAGTGTCTTGGAGCGGGCTGTGATGGCTCGGGGATGCAGTGACACTGCAGGGAGCCAAGGAGCCAGGAGGGCTCAGGGCGCGTGTGTCAGCTAAAGGACGCGCGAGGCAAGGCCGTACGTCTGTGCACGGGCCTGGGCTTACTGCGTTGATCTGAGCAAGGGAAGAGCAGTATGAACAAGCTCTGGGATGTGCTGCTGGATATAACTCCTTCTCCAGGGTCTGCTAATCAAAATCTCCTTCCACTTGTAGTACTCCTGTAGCGAGCGCCTCTGTTTTGTCACAGCACAGATGACAAAATGTTACCGCGCTTGGCACAAGGCCAGGGAGGGATGCTGCTGCTGGTTCGTGCTAGATGGGCAGCTCTACAGCCTCATCTTGTGCCACCCTCAGAATAAACATTCTCCCTTGGTTTCATGGCCCCTGGTGGTGGCTATGTATGGCACGGCCCCTCGGGCTGGGGAAAGGACAGGGAGCATTAATAGGTTGATGTTTAACTGCTTTGAGGGCAGTGGAACATGGTAGCTCAAGAAAAGCTATTATTAAGCCGTGGCAAACAGCATTGCTGCCCTGCTGTGGGTTATTTACTAAAGACATAGCTGTGTCCTCAGCCCAGGGCTGCTGGAGGGACTGGGGGCTGCGTGGGCAGCTGCTGGGGGCCGCAGCTCCGTCAGGGTGTGGGAGGCTCCCCCCCGGTGCCCACCAGCGGCATGGCTGTGGGCACCCGCTCCTCAGCATTCCTACTGCAAATGGCAAGTGTTTGGGGCTGCAGTCATCTGCACTGGCAAATTGCACCTGGGATCTATTGTAAGCATGCAACTGAAATGTGTTTTAAAAATGTGTCAGTCATTAGAATCTAAAAATTGATCTGAGCCCACACAAGGAGCAAGCGCATAAAAGTGAATCAGAGTAACATGCTGATGAAATGTAGTATCTGAGGGTGCAGGTACTGCAATTTAGACCATTACAAGCCATGAAATGATGGAAAAAGAATATAAATGTCAATCTAAACATCTAGGAACCTGCATTTGTAAACTGCATTGGGAACCAGTTAACCTAACTTAAAGATGTTTTCCAAGAGAAGGTGCAAGTGTGAAACTAAATATTTAACATTTCTGTGAAGGAGTAAAATAGGCATGGAGAGGCCATCAAGATAATTGTATAAAAAGATGTTTGCAGTTCTCAGAAGGGTGGGGGGAAGGAAAACAAATTTAAACAAATTAGCCTAGCCAGTAAACCAGAATTTGGTGCTTAATTCTATGCAATTACTTTGACATGTAGTGTTATAATGGAGAAAGATTATAAGAATATGAAAATCTAAAAGTAGTCAAGGGTAAAATTAGTAGAGCATTCATGCATTTCTGTGTGCAGAAGTAGTAAAACCTGAAGCTGTACTGGAAAATGGAACTTTTTATCAAAATCTGTAAATGCCATTGAAATGTCCTGCGGACAGCGGGGCAACGGGAGCAACGGGTCAGGCACTGCCGCACCTCGCTGGCACTTGGCTGGGACGTTTCATGTTGCCCAGAGCTTTCTGAGGCTGCTTTTAGCCATGTGCTGCGAGTACCTTTCTAGTGTCTTCCTGACGAGAAGTGTGATGGTGTATGGGATTTGTTTAATAACTGGCTAGCTATTTTTGGAGAGAGCTGTGTGATGGTAAGGAGTGCAGCAGCAGCAGTCCTCAGTGGCAGGATGTGTCCGAGGTAAAAGCTCGTGCACTAGGGCTGGGTGTAAACTGCTCTCAGGTCTCTGCGGATGCTGTAGTGAGTTTAAAACGGAATCTACTGCTATTTATGACTTGATCTGTTTCCTATTAACTTTTATATGACTGACTGATGTGAATGCAGAAACAAAGAGGTGCAAGCACCACAGTGTGATTAGTGCAGAGATTTCAAGCTCATGTTAATCTGCTACCCAGGCAGATTACTCATCTGCTACACCACAGGATTACTCATCGGGGCGATTCTCCCGGAGATCAGTGGGGGTCCTACAGCAGACCTCCCAGTGTCTGTGAATACCAGGCCCACTGCTCCCTGCCTGCTGCTGACAAAGGTGGCAGGAGAGACGCAGTGAGATAAGACAGGAGGAGATGGGGAGGGCACCCATGGAGGTGTGTACTCCCACCACATGCCATTACATTCAAAGCAAAAACCCACATGGCTCAGGAGGCAACAGAACCCCATCCAGACACTTTCTGACTTCCAGTAATGCTGCTGAGTAGTTGAAATGTGCAATTTAACATATGGCTAATAAACTACTAATTAAAACAAATAGGAAACAGTCAACTAATCAAATCCCCTTGTTGCCACATGGCAAAAATCCCTGGCAGCCTCCTAGGCAGGAGTCACCCAGCCCAGGGTATCAACAGGGACCCAGTGACTCAGCTGGGGATCAGGGCGAAGCAGGGAATTCGGGATGATTACTCATCCAGGCATCAAACACAGCGATTTTTTGCAGCCCCGGGGCAAAGCTCAGCCCCTGCTAGCAGTGGAGAAGGGCGAGGGCAGCAGACGAAACACCTGACACGCCGCGGTGGCAGCTGAGATGTTCTCCTCGACTGTGTCATCTTTTGAGGTGCTTTCACCTGCATCCAGGCTACTGAGATGAGTGTTTGCGAAAACTGGAAGTCTCGTAATGCATCTGTAAACCCCTCTGAGCAGTCAGTCCAGAATGGAGTGCTTGGAGCACCTGCAAGCAGAGCCCTTCCCTGGTGGCTGGGGGTGCCATGCGTCTCACCCGAGTCGTAGGCTTAGGAATAAGAGGAATATTACTGGGGCAGAACCTGACAGCAATTCACAGGCTAGGATTTGCCTGCTGGATGTTTCGGTTGAGATGCTGCGTGCTAATGCTTGTGGCAGGGAAGCAGCCGGGCTGAGAGTAATTTACAAGCAGCAAAAAGCCTCCGAGTGATTCAGCAAGAATCAGCTCTGTGCCATGCACAGCCTCAGTAACGTGTGTTAGCGAGAAAGACATCAGCTCTGGAGCTGAGAGGGTATTTAAGTCTCTAGGCCCTGTTGCATCTCTGGCATTTCTATCGAGGCTGCCAGCGGGAGGTACAGTTATCACGGTGATGTTGCGATACAAGTTTTTAATATAAAGAACAGTATTTAGTGACACCATAGTGCTTTACGTATGGTAAGTGATGGCAGTCAGACCATCCTATAGGGAGGGAAGGTTGCTTAATTAAGCTACATCTTAGCCAATTACGTGAATCAAGAACAAAACAGGATGTTTGCCCTGTCTCTCTTATTAACTTACTTCATCGGTGTAACTGCAGCAGCTGGATGACTCACAGTCCTTAGTGGTGAACTGAGGCACAAAGATGCTGTGGTCACGTAGGCTCTGGAGCAAAAGAGCACCTTGCACAACACAGCCAAACCCCAGGTTCAGTACCGTAGTCAGTGGATCATTTTCCTGCATGTTCATACCCCAGAAATTTAATTTGAAACCATTTGCAGCAGATGAGCTTTAAGCTGTCATGATAAAAGGCAATATAGATAGTAAATCCTCCTATGAGTCATGAAAGCTGTGTGTCCCTCTGTAAATTTATGCATTCCTATAGAAGGTATCTTTTATCCTCTCTTGAGTAGTACTTTCTATTTCTTAAGTGGAATCATCAATTACAAAGAAGCTAAATCTGGATTCCCCCCCCCCCCGCCCTTTACCCTTGTCTTGGTTCAGATTTAAGTCATGTCATGGGGGGTGTGAATGTAATGTAGAACTCAGTGTTAACAGATCAGAGCCATGAGATGTAGGAAAGGTCATTTTCTATGGACGTATGAGGTGAAAGGTGTCCAAAATGTGGATGGCGGGTAAGAATTCTGCAGTGAGAACTCATTACAGAGTTTTATTAGACTTCTCTTTGCAGATGGCTAGTAAGAGACAAGGCTTAATATTCTCCTTGAAGTGACAGAAATATAGCAAAACGTAACAAAAGGGACTTAGCTACCACAGGGAAAAGCTGGAGCTGAACCCACCAAGACCTTCGGTGTCCCAGTCGTCATCCAGCAAAGCACTTAAGTGCCTCCTTTACTGTAAGCACTGTTTAAATCAATGCTGGATCTGGAACAGAGGTCGGTATATATAGTTCAGGAGTCAGTCCGTGTGCTCCTGTTCTTCATCTGCACAGTGGGTCCCTTCCACTTTTAAATCACCTCCTCTTGAATTGTGAGACTTCTGGAACTGAGAATATCTCCTTAGCAGCTATTGGTAACTCCCCTAGCAGGCTGGTACTAGAATAAACCAAGTCACCTAATAAAAAATGGTAGCAAAAAGGGGCTACAGAGCTCGATAGAAAGCACTAGTATATTTCAGAATTAAGCAAATCAGTTGTGAGTCGTGACATGTCTGCAAGTAGAAGGGTTTTTCTTGCCTTGGGACATTGAACAGCCAATACTAGGGATGAGCATAATGTTCCCTTCTTGCCTTAAAAGCTGTTAATGAATCCCTGGTCTTCAGCGTCCCATCCTGTGCTTATTTACCAGTGCATTCTGCCATGCTTCTCCCATTGGGCGTTTTGGTGTCTACAGTCTAGCAAGACTTCTGAAATGAGTAACTTTCTTTTATATGCAGTTATAAATGACACTGCTGAGTGATGGTTTATACAGGAAAAGGAAAAATCTGACCCCAACTCGCCCTGCCCTGTCCCCGTCAGTATTACAGGCTTTATGAAAGCACTGTGCAATCGTACGCATACATAGAGATATATATCACACAGTTTCCTTCAAACCCTGGTGGCTCCATGCCAGGCCCGTGCCCCCAGCTCACCCGTCCCCCTGGTGCAGGACGGGCTCTGCGCCACTTCCACCGCTCTGCCTGACCTCAGAACAGGCCCCAGGACCCTGCTAATACTCCCCGGGGAGCCGTCCAGCGTCTGAAAGGAAAGCGGTGCGACTCAGGCTGATCAGGAGCTGACAGTGTGAACAAGCATTGCTTTTGCCAGGGATCTGTGTTGGAGACGCCGCAGTCCCCTGCGCGTTGTCGCCGCCGCCCAGCTCAGCGCTGCCTGTGACCACCCTGTGCTGTGCCTGCCGTCTCTGCCAGCTCTCTGCCTGGGGTTCGGGACACACCTTCTGCTTTAGGGCTTTGCTTTTTCCTACCCTGCTTTTGAAGGGATCCCCCACATGTTAATTTCTCACCAGGGTTCAGAGTGCTTGCAATCAGCCCTCCGAGATTAATTGGAGACCAACAAAGATTCAATCATGTGTAAGGCATTACAGAACTGAGTCCTCTGTCGGGGTGTAAGCGCCTCTCACCTAGTCCTGCCCCAAAGTGCTGATAATTAGGGCTATCTGGGACCTACCTGTAGCAATGCGATGCTTTGTGTGGTTTAGCTCCTTGGGTTTGTAGTTAAGACTCTGGAAGATTCGCACACAGCGCTAAAACCATTTGCCTCATTGCTCTCCTTCCCCGTACAAGTTACATTAGAAGGAGCCCGGGTGGGTGTTCAGGGGCTCTGCTGACACATTTGCTTTTCTTTTCAACCACATGAAAAATAGTTGTGAGTGAAAAGATGTTGGTGAATGTGAAAACGTGTGGCCACAGCAGTCTAGATTCATCTGGTGCTCTTTTGCAAGCTTCGCTGTGCTGTGAGGCTTGAAGGGAAGATTTGAAGAATGACAATGAGGTCATTTTTTCAGATATTCACAGACTGCTCTTCAATGTTTGATGAGCAGTATGGGGCTCTTGATGGAAAATGACTCTGGAGTTTTTACAGTTTTTTTTTTTTTTTTTACTTTGCTTTAATTTTTATTTATTCCACACTCATAAGGTGTTTGGAGAGCTGCTTGGCTTTCTGAAAGCCCGTCTCCACAAAAGCAGGGCTGAATGGTTCAAGTCTGTCCTTGCTGTACTCTTCCTGCCGATGTCTGAAATGGGGTCCTGAGAGTGACAGGGTTCTCAGTAGTGCTGCAAACATTCAGCAAAAGTGGTCAGATGCCTCTAGCATCTCCAGTGGAGAGTTTGTCTTGTGTTTTGCCTGTGATTCCGTAAAAATATCATTGCATAAAACAGTTGAGAAATATGAATGAAGATCAGGTCCCCAAATATCAGCCTACATAAACGTGCATTTATCAGCATTGTGGAGTGCTCTGTTGTGCAGGAAATCTGCGTGTAAGGGGCACGAGGGGCTGCTGGAGGCCAGGCACAGAACCCGCCTGCCCCTGCCTCGAGGCTGGTGCTGGGAGAGAGACTTCAGCGTGCCGAGCCCTCAAGAGCCGTATGCGCGTGCCACGGCACAGTGACTGCAGGAAACCATCGTGCCGTATGGCTGCGGGAAATTCTTCTGCCTGTTACCTGAAGTTCTCTGGGTTTCTTTCATTATACCTGTGTTTTATTCCAGTTGGCAAACACCAGTTTCGCACAAAGTGGCATTCATTCCAGAGTCTTAACCTGATCCCTGCTGGGTTCAAAATTGATAAAACTCTACCCGACTATTAGCAAGGTACATAATATAGCGGCTAAAAATAGAACTGACAAAGGCTCCCCTTGAAATAGTAGCAGCATGGGGATAAAATCAATGTCATTTCTTACACAGTTCCTTGACAGGCATTTGCTAGAAGAGTCTTATCTGCACCTGTCAGTGGATCTCAGGTACTTCTTGAATCCTGCCACATAGCACGGAGCAATCAGTGCCTAATGCAGAGAACAATTGAGTCTCTGTTCTGAACCGTCCCTTCTCTCTCCCTTCAGGGTTTTAATCTGTGCTCTCCTACATGAGATCATGGTATTGAGATCTGTAGTGGTGCATTTCAGGTTGGTTTTATTTCTTAAATTACGCTGTTTCCTTGTGTACTCTTTACTAAAGGTATTTGCTTCTAGCTGGTAAGGCGCAGTATCCTTTTGGCATTTCAGAAGAGGTGGGCAGGATGAATTATTCATTTTAAAAGTATGTGACATTATGATGGAGCTTCAGCAGAGTACATTTAAACATTAAAAAATAGGATGAATCAGTTTAAACTCATCTGAGCTTATCATATATCAGATAAAATGACTGATATAAAGGCTAAAAAGGGAGAACAAAGCTCTTCTCAAACCATTTCTAAATCAGACTCCAAAACCACACCAAATATGAAAGAGGGTTTATTTTCAGATCTTCTAATGCCAAGAGGCTTAGGGAAAATTGACGAAAATACAGGGTTAAGCCCCTCTTTGGTAAAAAGTGCTATAACTATTGGAACTGTCCTGATTTGTAACCCTGTAAGACACAGCTGGGGGAGGTGGGGACAGCCCATTAGGACTGCTGGATTTCCGAGGACCTGAGGACACCGGTTCCTCAGGGGATCTCATATTGAGGAGAAAAGAAAAGGCTCTGACCAAAGCCTAAGAAATAAGGTAGTGAAAGACAGCAGTAGGGGTCTCACGGAGGTGTTTCAGGATTCTCTTTAGACTTGTTTACTTTGTCTCCTTTATCTTGAAGTGGCAGGGCTTTTTTTCCTGAAAACACAAATTGTGCGTTTTCCTAAATCCTTGCACAAAGTCTTTCTCTACATGCTTCAAATAAAGTGAATCCCTTAACCTGCAAAATGGATTTCATGAAGTATGAAGTCTTTGAGAATAGGATGCTTGAACTCAAAATTTATTACAGTTCTCGGTATTTTGATGAAAGTTCTGTCTTAAATACTGGGGGGAAATCCTCTCTAAATAGTACGTTAAGAAGAGTTTCCACTTATCTTTATGGTTTAGATATGGCACTTTTGGTAATCATCTTTGTGCTGCCTTTGGAGGGGGCCCAGCATGCCCCAGGACTGTTATCATACAAACTCCCAGCTGGGTGCTCACAGGAGGCTCCTTGTTGAGGCTCTGCTGGGACCAGCCAGTTGTGTGGTCTGCGTCCTGATTCCTCTGTTTCAGGGAGGCCAGGCTGTAATTCAGCCGGAGCCTTCCTGCACGTTCTTTCATTTTGATTTCCCTTAACACTAAAATATCAAGGCTCTTGTCAAATCGCTCCATCATCTAGACTGCACTGTCTATACCAGATGAAAAATAGCAGCTCAAACACCAAGGAGCTGTTGTGCTGCATTCAGGAGGCAGCACTCCTGCGCCCTTCCTTCTTTTCTCTGTGCTGGTTTAGAGCCTATCCAAATATTTAGGCTGTGCCCTTTTTCCATTTTTTTCTTTTTTATTTTTACTATCCAAACAACAAGGGTCTTTCTAGCATGGAACTGAACTTGAAATCCTCTTCACAGCAATAGGCTTAATGCAGAAATAACACAGATGCTGCAGCAAGTGCCAAAACGTGCTTTCTGTTTCCCACACAATTAATGTAGCTG
The DNA here is from genome assembly GCF_964034855.1 of Anser brachyrhynchus. Classification (NCBI taxonomy): domain Eukaryota; kingdom Metazoa; phylum Chordata; class Aves; order Anseriformes; family Anatidae; genus Anser; species Anser brachyrhynchus. Next base: position 1,146,319 of record NC_137720.1, on the reverse strand, counting down.
TTCTGCTTTACCAAAATCCCCTGAAAGACTCTCTTAAAGCTCCATGATAAGACATAAAACCAAGGATCTGACCCCTTGCGATCATTAGGATGTGAGGGAATATAAAAACACAGGCAGTGTTGTGAGCAGTTGCTCCAGAAACCCGTTCAGTTCAGCATCCTGTCATTCACAGTGACAAATGTGAATTGCTTCTGAAAAAAGAGCCCCTGAGCAGGCAGTGATGGAAAACCTACCACCAAGGACATTCCTCTCTTAATTCAAAAGAATTATAACCTTTTCTAAATTCATATTGTGTTATTTTGACCATCAATTCCTGGTTTTGATTGAAATGTCTGGTCTTTCTGAAAAGGAAGCTGAACTCTTACTCTAAATGCTGTGCTGTGACACTGAATTCCAGAGGTTAATTATGTGAAGATGTATCCATTGATCAGTTTCGTAAAATTTGTCACTTTAATTCAAAGGCTTTCAGGCCCCACCCCTCTTTCTTCTTACTTTAAGGCCAATGGGAAACCCACACTCATCTATTGCTCTCTACCACTCATTACAGATGCACTTTTTAAGAATACAGAAATATTGTGATCCAATCAGATTTAAACTTCTGTAATTGCATTCTGGCAAGCTAAATTTCCTTGCAATTTCAATTGGATGCAGTGTTATTCATTAGGTGAGGTCCTAATCTGCTGTACCGTGTTGCTGTGCAACAACTGCTACTATTAATCCCCTGGGTCGGGAAACTGATATAGTCCTCCGGTATATTTGTAATTTGTAAAGCGGTAATGGGTCTTTTTGCAAAGAATGTTACTTAATATTTAATAACTGTGACAGTAATGGACTCTGCATTTTCTACAATTAAACACTTGGAAGTGTAGATTGTAAACTCTGAATCCAGCTATTGAAGTATGAACATTTCGGAGAGACTTTTCAGGACCTGAAGAGAAAAGTAGGGTAATGTGATTCCTATGAAATTATGCTTTGCGTCCACATACTGCAGCTGCTAAAAGCATTTATCGTAATTAATGTAACCACACTGATTATCAAAGGATGTTTGTATAATGATTGATTTGTCACTTGTTGTAAGGCTGCGCAGGACATCAGAGCACAAATTATGCCCATTTGCTGTAACGGTGCGTGCTCCCAAGTGAGTCTGTTCCTTAGGGGGATCTGGGGCTCTGCCTCTCTTTGCTTGCTCTCTAGGTCCCTCAGAATCATTTCTATTTCATTAAAATAGAATTAGGAGAGCTACTGCTAATAATAGGTTTGAATGAAGGGACAGCGCTGCCAGAGGTGCTTCGCATCTTACCAGAAAACAAAATCTTTCTTCTCCTCAGAGTGGAAAAAGAGAGGCAGCAATTGCATTCAGCCGGCACAAGGCCTCCAGAAAAGGTCTGAAGTCCCCAAGCAGCTTTCCACTCTCACCTTCCATTATTAACTTTCCTATTTTTAGTTGAATTTCCAGGTTTTCCCAAGCCAATTCTTTTCAGCCATTCAACATTTCTACCGTGTAAGAGGAAACGGTTGCTTTATGTCGTGTTGCCGTGGAAACACCCGCTGCCACCCTGGGATATGGGGTTGGCGATGGGAGCAGGGTGAGAAGGGGAACGACGAGAGGCAGAGCACAGAAGCTCCACAGAGATCCTTTCCTGTGTGAGGCAGCTTGCAGCAGGGAACCCCGATTTTTTTTGGATTTATTTGCGCAGCTCAGAACTTTGTGTCAGGACAAGAGCACAGAATTTGGTGCACCCTCACACAGACATTAAGGGAAAAGGGACAAACCTTATCCCTGGTGATTCCACGCGCCCTCCCAGGCGGGTATTTCCACAGCAATCGGCTCCCTGCCTGTTCACCCCCTGCCCCTTCCCGTCCGGGCCTGCCTGTGGGCTGCAGGGCCTCATCCCTGTTGTCCTGGTAACACCTGCCCGCGGCTGGCAGCCATTTCCCAGAGCAGCACTTGGCTCCCAGAGCTGCTGAAAGGTCTCTGGGAGGGGGAGGCAGCGAGGGGAAGAACTAACGTCAGGCATTGCGGTGACTGCGCAGGGGTGCGGGAGCACCCCTCTCATTTTGTGTGTGCACGTTTCATGTACTGACTCCAAGCTGGTGTCCAGTTCCTCCCTCTGACAGCCTGAGCCACGGCTTGCTTGAGGCTCCAGGAGCCTTTCTGTCTTCTTCTGACATCTCTGGCTTCAGTGTTACCATAAAGCTTTCGAATCGCAGCACAGAGAGTCAGGCAGGTATCAAGAGCATCTGTTGTGTTGAGTCACGGAGCCTGTGCCGTGCGTTACACCACTTGTGGGTAAGCTCTCAGCTTGCTGCTGTGTATATACCCTTTCAAACTAAGCTTCATGTCTGCATCTTTACTTTTCAGCAGAGGGAGAAGTACTACGTGCACTTAGGCTTTACCAGCATCGTGGGCTTCACAGAGATAGTACGAGTATAAGTCCTGAGAGCAGGCCAGAGTGTGAGGGCTCTGAGGTGAGGAGCTCCCCGTTCAGTACTCGTACAGCTTTTGCTGGGTCCTACGAGGTGTCCGCAAAGACATCTCAAAAGCCCTGGATTGTTAGGGGTCATGTCCACAGGTGGGTGGATGCCTAGGTACATAACTGACTGCAGGTCTTGGATGTCTTGAGCCCTGAGCCCCAAGGGCTGAACTGCCACCAGAGAGTGGCCGGAGCAGGGGGAAGGCACGAGTCCTGAGGCTGAACCAGCACCCTCAGGGAAGCCGTGTTCGTGCCTGATGATGAGAGCAGCACTAACCAAGGGAGCCAGCGTTTGGTTGTCTGGTTCTGCTACCCAAAAGTAACAAGACCTGGGTAGCTGGGAAGTAATGTTATCCCCGAGATGTGAAATCCTTCTGGGAGAAGTGGGTTTGGAAACTGACTCTTTGTCACCGTTACGAATCACCTGCTAAGTGTCAAAAGAAGTATTGCAAGAAGTTGAGTGCTGAGTCTACATGTCATGACTTTTTCTTGAAATTTCTGGTCATCTGTTATCCTGCTTTGATCCTTCTGGTGTTACATTTTCCCCATCACTAGGCTTGCCTCTCTGCTGGGAACCTGAAATTGCACACTCAACTATAGGGTTCAATTTGCCTTTTATGCCTCCTGCAAATCTTATTAAGTCCTGTTTTATTAAATGGGAGAAGCATGCAGTTAAGTTTGTGGCTTTCAAAATGCATTAGACTTCTTTTCAAGTATGCAAAGTGTAAATGGATTTTATGCTTTGGGAATGTAGCAGTGTGTTTACAATCCTGGTTAGATAAAAGGATGCTGAGATGGCCTTTAACATTGATTCGCTGTTACATATTTCTCGGCTTTAATATAGCCTTAGAGGTTCTTCTAGCGTTTTAGTTTACAGAATAAATCAGAAAATGAGTTTTATTTTATTTATCAGTCAGTAATGTGTTTTCCTTTCTGTTCTTCCTTAGTGTGGTTAGCCCTGAAAATAGTAGACTGGGTAATCTCATTAGGTCAGGCTTTCTTCTTGCAAGGTTTCTAATGTACAATAGTTTGAAACACAGAAGAGACTTCTCGTGCTGCTTTTTTTCTTTTTTTCTTCTTGTGAATCCAACTCAAACCAAGCAGTTTAGCGAACCATGAAAATTATGTGTTAAAGTTAAGCCTTTCTGAACCTGAAAATAAGGCTTTCCGACTAATGTAGCTTAGGTACCGGGAAAGCCTGGGTTCTCTCTCTGGGTTGGTCACACCACTGTGGTACAGACCCTGGCAGCTCACTTAATCTTCCAATGCTGCAATGCCCTCAGCTGTAAAAGCAGAGGCTAATGGTATTTATTCATCTTGCAGAGGTAGCTGTAAGGTTGTGTTTTTTATAGAAGCTCATAAATAAACTGAAATTTTACAATGAAAGTTGCTGTGAAAGTGCTACACTTAACCATCCGTTCAGATGAATATAGAACCAGGGGGCCTGCTCCTTGCAGGAAAGAGGGCCCACATTGGTGGAGGGGCCACAGAAACAGACCTGGAGTTTTTGACTTTTCAAGCACCTTCATTACTGAGATCTAAATTTAATTCCAGTTATGATTACTTTGAGAGTGATGCCAAGCCCTATATTACTTGACCTACTTCAAAACTATATGGAGAAATGTATCCACTAAACTGACCTTCTTTTTATCATTTCACATCTCAGGTGCCACTGTAGGAAACTTGGAATTAGTTTTTCAACAGGGAGAGAGGAGTTGGGGTGGACGTGGTAACTTGCAGGTAACAGGATGTGTATTAACACTGATGAACAAAAGGACATAGCGTGCTTGACGGACACAGTCTCCTGTTTGTCCTGTCATCTGTTGTCCATTGATCCAATGGAGAAGGTCCTTGAAAAACTGTTGTCTTTATGCTGTTATAACTCTATAGCATGAGGGTGGCACAAGGCTGCAATAAAGCAGTATGTATCAGGTCTCATGTTTTCTAACAAAAGGACTGTGCAGAAATGGGGATTTCAATAGGAAAACAAATCAAACTGTCTTAACCAGGAGAGGAGTAAAATATTTGGGCCATTCCTTGTGTAGTTGGGTACACAACTGGACCTCTCATTTACAGATGTTAAAGACAGAGCTGCAGCGAACTTGCAGTGCAGAGATCCCTAAGCAGGCTTGGTGCTTATCTTTTGACATGAGGGGAAAAAAATGGAAAAAATGATGCTATCTGAAAGAAAAAGGCAAATTTCCTGTATTTTTATCATTTTTTTCCATAATATCGATAGGATAGTGACATTCTGTCACAGCAAAGGACGTTTTGACCTCGTGTTTGTAACGTTCTCTCAGACCAAATCTGAAATCCTTTCTCTGTGTCTGAAGTACCAGTAACCAGCTCAGCTGATCAGCCCAATCAGAGGGGAAAATGCTAAATCTCAAGCAGCTCTCAGCGTCTCCAGCCAGGAAAATATCCATGTTTTATTCATAGAAGAAAAACAGTCAACATCCTGCGGTTCCCTGGATACAACCGGGAGCCTATAAATAGCCGAGCGGTGACACAGCAGCCTGGCGGCGGGCGCCGAGGGCTCCCTGCCTCGTCCCACCTGGCTCGGGGCTGGAGCAGCGGCACGGAGCCGAGCTCCGTGGGTCGCGCCGGGAGGACGTGAGGTCCGAGCCCTGCCGTGCTCCCTGCCTGCTGTGCGCTGTGGATTTTGTTTGCACGCCTGGAGCAGCTGTGTCTGCTCAGGAGGACAGAGCTCAATGGGTGTGGGAGAGGACACAGTTGGGAAATGGAAAATAAAGTGTGCTGGATGTTTGGTCTGATGCATGCTCGGTAATAGTTCTCTGTAGCTACCACGGGCTAGATCCTAATGAACTGTCAACTTAGGTGGGTTGAGTAGAGCTGTAATAACTTACTCCAGACAGGGATGAAGGCCTGCGAGATTTGCCTAGGGTTTCACACAAGTCCCTCAATCACATTTTAGTATCGCTTTAACAGTTCAACAGGCATAGCTGGCATAACAAATTAATCACACATCTACATGATTTATATACCTATGTTGATGTATATCCTTGCTCTCCTTATTTTTCAGTGCATTTATCATTCTCATGTGGGCATTCCTTTCCACTCTGCAATTCTGACTGATTTCCTGGGGTTTTGGTTGCTTCTGAGAATTTCTTGGGATCTTTAGCTGGAACAGAAGAGCATTCAGACTCCATCCTCCCTGGGTGGATAGTGCAGGGTTCAGCTACAGAGTGGTACAGAGCAATACACGGAAGATTTTACGAAGCTCTATTAATGCATTGCTTGATTTCGGCATGAATAAAAAGATAGCTTTGTTTTTTATTTGTACTCCTGGGATTCTTCATGAGCTTCTTCCCTGACTTTAATATTTATTGGACCAGAATAACATAAGATTTAGGATTCTCTGGTAATTCAGTTAGCCAGGAGCCAACCTACGATGCAGAGTGATGCTGCTTCTAGCTCCAGACATAAACAGCTCTTTACAATGTTAAATGTTCTTGCAGCAAGTAAAGAAATGCCACCTGCAGAAAGAACAGGTCCCTGCAGTGCAGCCAGCGTGTGTGCATTTGCCTCGGCCTCGGGAACCCGGCACCAGGGACCATCAGGGACCCTCCAGGGGAGGCAGGGGTCGGGCTGGGCACCGGTAGCAGCTGGGCACAGCCCCAGCACCACCAGAGCCGTGCCGTGGGGTGCAGGGGTTCAGTACCCAGAGATGGAAGCTTTGCAAAGGGAGAGCTGAGCTCAGGGCGAGGCATGAGTCCTGCGTGCACTGCAGGCAGGGTACCTGCCTCTTCGGTAACTGCTGTGATGCACGCGGAGTGCCAGGAAGTTGTGCGGGTTATTTTTAAATTGTGGAGAAAGTTATGTAAGGTGGATCATGCTAAGGTTTTATTTTAATGATTATATTTAAAAATGCATGTAGAAGTACAGAGAGACTTTTTAATAACTAAATTTAAACTTTCAGGTGACACTTAAGTAAAGAAAGAAGTTTTTATTTTTCTTTAAATCCTCCTTTTCTTTGCAAAGCAAATGTAGGAGCAGACTCCAAGGTTGTCTGTAGATAAGATAGTTCATGCTCAAGCTGAAGCTCTGAAAAGCCACAGTCCTATTTCACAATATCTTATACTTCACTGGTACTGCAAGCATCTTTCATTCTCCATCGCAGAAGCTAGCTCTAACATGACCACTTTAATTTCCTTGGGGAGTGCACAATATTACTTTCTGCAACTTTCTCTGTCCAGCTCTTGAAAGAGGCAGCAGGGCTGTCTTAGGCAGCTTACCAGCAAAGGGCTAAGCCACAGACCAGAGTACAGCAAAGCTGATGCTGAAACCGGTCTGCATGGCAACCTGCTTAGATACCTGCTTTGCTTAAGGCAATAGGATTTGAACACCTGCCTAAATGAAATAGCTGCCTAAGTGCTTTGCTGATCCAGGATGGTGTGCTGAACTGGCACGGCATTCTCATGAGCAAAGCAATTGTAGCTTTCGTAAATACACGTTTCCCTCAAAAAGAACAACTCTCCTATCTCCCCAGAAGAAATTTTGGGGCCAGTGAAGAAACAGATATGAAAATATTATCTAATTTCAGTTTAACTGGATGGTCCCACTAGGTCTTAGGGTTTTGATGAGAGGTGGGAACGAAGAGGAAAAATAATCTTTTCTTAGGGGAAACATTTAGGGAATGTAATAATCTAGGAACCAGTGAGATGTTTGGAGATTTGATGGAGTGCTTAACGTCAGTCGCAACTCCTAGAGGTAACAGTAAGTTCACAGCTATGTCCTCGAATCAGTGAAGAACACACTGAAGAGTTTTTATTCAATGTAGAATTTTAAGCCAGTCTGAACTCATGTACATGCTTCAAATTAAATGCAAGTCAGATGCCTGGCTAAATAGGAGTGGATTATGTGAAAAAAAAACAACACATTAACGTGTCATGGGTTTTTGAGGCATATCCATTTTTCTGTATGCCTTCTAGAGACAGGATTACAAATGTTTTAGTGAGGATTCGCTTTAAATCCTCTGGCCATTTTGAAATGTTTAGGAGGAAACATGTTTCTTTTCTTCCGTGCCAAAAGTGACACCAGAGGAAAACATATTTATACAGAAATAAACACATCATCAGCTCAGTTTTTGTGTTCGCTCTCTAATGCTGTAAAGCATTTTTGTGAATCCACAATGCACAAAGCACATTCTTTATATTCCACTAGCCTATTGTTTATCTTATTGACTACCAGAGAGAAAAGGAAGAAAAAGTGCATTTTAATGAGAGTCGTGAGAACTTCTTTAGTACTGGAGATCAAGCTTCAGCTTGGCTGGGTTTTTTTTGCAGAATGAATCTGCTTTGGGAATGGGTTTGTCCTTTGGTCAGGGGTGGGGTTCGTGACACCTTCCTGCTCTACTCTGCGCTGTGCCGAAAGCCAGCTATGGCCTTACACAGTAACGGGTTGGATCTCCTTTCCTTCTGCCCGTATGACATGAATGAAGGCGATTCCTTTTCCCAGATCACTTTCCACATGGGGTCTTGAGCCGCTCTGCAAAGCGTACCGGTGCCTCGCAGCACCTGCCCTCATGAGCAGGCAGAGGGCACTCCAGTTTGTCCAAATTACTGTCTATGCAGGGGTCCTTTTCCATCACTTTGGTGATAAAAATTTTGTAAAATATGCTGATAGGGACCTGTAGGAGAGCATAAAGCCATGACCAATCCAAATGCCATGCCAGATCTATCTTTTGACCATCAGGCCGTTCTTCCTTGCTGTGCGACCTGGAACTGCAGCCAGCAGCGAGGGCTCACCCAGCACCTCTTCTGCACCCGAAGTCCCCTCACGACAAAGGCAATTTGCATAGACATTTTGCAAGGCAAATGGGTGATAACATGAAAATCTCAGTTTTCTTTTAAATCAAAAGTTTTTTTTTTTTAAATCCGAAAAGTTTTTTTTTTTTTTTTTCATTTAATTCCGATTAACATTGCTCCAATGTTGAAGAAAAATAAATCTGGCAGTTGGAATTTGGTAGCAGACAAGAATGGAGGCTGCAGGAAGGAACCGGTAAGTGCAGCCCTCCCCAGGGCAGCGCCCTGCGCCCGGGTCTGATGCCTTGGGCTGGCAGTCAGAGCTGAGCCCCTGAGGCTGCCTGGCTTAGGAAGAACTCTGCCACTGTTGTGTGCCTCAGTTTCTTTATTTACAAAGTGAGGGTAATGGCATTGACATCCTTAGCACCACTCTTTGAATTCTGTGGATGAAGTGTGAGGATGAACTATTATTTGAGAAAGAAGTAGCCTAAATACACCCAGAATATTAGCGTCCCCTTCTTCAGCTTGTGCCTTTGTTGTGTTCAAGTGACAGCCTGAAGGGAGCACAGAAATTTTACAAGTCTACAAGCTTGTGTTGCCTAAAGGGAACAAAAAAATTCTCCCATCTAGTTTTATTGAATATAACCAATCAGGTACAATTGATTGCTCTGAAGTATTCCCAAACCTCACGCTTCCCTGAATGGGAGGCTTCAGACACGATAATTGAAGTAATTCAAATCCTCCGTAAGAAACAACCTTATTGTCTCCTGCTGTGGATGTCTTTGTAATTATGAAGATGGAATTGGTTATCTTTCTGCCTGTGGACTCTAATGAAAGAGGTGGCTGTACAGTTAAATGGGCCAAGAACTGACGTTCAACCTGCACAACACGACTCAGATGAATTCCTGCACTGACAACAGAAAGTATTCCAATTAGAGGCACGCAAAGACCTTCGTGGGGTTTTCTGAAGGCAGTTGAGAGCCCCCAGCAACACAGGCATGGTTTCCTATCCTGCTGCCTAATGAATGACTGCGAAGGGATTTGGAAAAGGTCTCATCACAGCTTTTTACCCCATTTTTCTCTGAGCTAATAGTTCCTTCATCCATCCTTCCTGCTTTGTGTCTTTAGTCGCCAGTTGCTCTGAGTAATTTAAATTCTCTCCGAAGCAAAGGAACCAGCCTCAAGATGCCCCTGTTCCCAGGGGCCGAGACAGCGCGGCCGCTGCGCCCGAGGTGCTCAGGGTGCTCCAAGGGGAGAGTCCCATCGAAGAGCACCCGTGCAGTGCCCTTATACTGCACCTCGGCACAGCTCAGGTAACTGCTGGGTCTCCGCTCCCTCGCCCTGTAGCCATAGGGAAGCTTTTGGCAGCCCTGTTTGGCCCTGGGGAAGAGCACGCAGCTGTTTTCCCTGTCAGGTGGCGGATCTGGCAGAGTGCAGGGGTTTTACTCCACTCATGCAAAGCAATTTAACTACCCCAAATACATGCAGATCTTCCTTAAATTCGGATTGAATGCAAGTTAGGAAAATCATCGGGAACTGCTTCCAGCACTTGTGCTTGCCCTGCTTAAACTGCATGGAAACTGCGAGATGAGTCCAAGTGTGTCTAGTCTGACACGTCTTACAAAATGATGAAGCTGAAGCATAAAGAAACCCGGTTTCATCCACCTCTTTTTGCATAAAGTGCTCATTGTTAATTTAGTTCTGAGAGATACTTGATGGATGGTAGCAGGTAGGTTTCTCCATTATTCTTTCTAATCTGCTTGATATACAATTTAAGAGAGCTGAGGAAAAAATAAGGAGGCTGAAGAAATTCAAATCAGAATTCATTTCTGCCACAATTTCAGCATCCATTAAAAATAACCCATTAAATATTGTCCTCTGCTAAATTTAGTAAATGCTCAGGTGTGTCTGCTCTTGTGCTGCACAGAAAGTTTTAATACAGATTTAATCATACCGAGTGTTAGGGGAAAGAGCTAATTAGATCGACAAATTTAGAAGGCGGTAGTATATTACATGGGAAGAAATGGGTGATTAGATATTATTCACTGTAAAAGTGACTGGCCCTGGGGAATATCTTTAAGAATATTACATGACATAATCCCAGTTTAAAAATGGAGAGAGTACAAGTTCACGTCATCCTCAGAATTGTTCCCCGTCTCAGAAGTGTTTTCCCCGCAGCGGTTCCAGCACTTCTGGAAGCCGTGGTGCGGTACGGGCGAGCGCAGCGGGTGCTGCAGGGCGCCTCGCCTCGCCGGGCCCACCCTGCGTAGGCCGCCGTGGAAATGGCGGCTGTCGGGCCCGAGGGAGAGGGCTCAGTGGAGGCCCTCCGGGGCAGCTGGGCTGGCAGCTGCCGAAGAGCTTTGCGAGCAGCTCTGCCGTCGCTGGCCAAAGAGCTTCGTGAGGGTTCACAGCTCCGGGCTGCGCTGCTCGCGGTGCGTAACGGCACAGACGTGGCGCCGTCCTTCCCCCTGCACGCTTCCAGCATGTCTCAGACAGTGACATAGCACCTTCCCGGCAGCTCTGGCACCATAAGTACACACACGCATATAGATGTCAATTTTCCAGCTGATCTATTATCAGAGAAAATGTCACTTGAATAATGGCAAACTTATGTTACTGGGAGCCTCTTGATTTTAACGTCCATCTATCTATACGAGCAGCTATCGGTTACGTATAGCATGATACCAACTTATTTATGCTCGTCTGTACATCTGACAAACAGACGGAGGTAACGGAGGCTTATGGGTGATTTTCAATTATCCATCGGTCCCCTCATATTCCTAATAAATATGATGGAAGAAAGTAAACTCGTAGTGATCAAATAGTAAAAATGGGCTTTGATGTATTGCCATCGTGAACCTGTGTAGTTTCTGCAAATAATGGCCTTCATTTATCCCCGTAAGATGTATTTTTACAGTATTCATAAAATTGTTGATCAGCCACATACGAATGGCCCCTTCTCAGCATTTTTTCAGTATTACAGTTCCCATATGAAAGCAGATTTAGAAGGGGAAAGGGGGTTGTTTTCTTTAAACAAGCAAGAAAACGTGTTTTTTAACATGTTACAATGAAGCCGACTCAGTATTAATAACTTTGCTGAGATTTAATCATCACAGAAGATAAATGCACCATGTTGGGAGTTCAGGCCCATGGTAAGCAGCAGGAAGCTTTGTTTCTCCAGGAGCCCTTCATCCTGTGATGCTTCCCAGAGCTGCTCACAGCAGGCTGTGTGTTCGGGGGTGATGCCCCCCAGCTGGGAGCTGCGATCCTGGCCGACAGCAGCCCGGCCCGTGCAGCGCTCTCAGAGCCCCTGTCCCAGCATGTCCCAGGCTGCCTGGGCAAGGCGTCCCTTCCTCTCCTTGCTCTGCTCCACCAGTAAGAGAGATTCACAGCTGCCTTCAGCAACTTGTTCCATCCCTAAGGTCATTTTATATTGTTCAGAGAGAGGTATAAAACGTGTCAAGAAATCTGCTTACTCTACAGACCCAGTATAGAGGTGATTGATATAATATGTCATTGCTAAATTGCTCAAATAAAAAATGATTCATTTAAGTTCCCTTAGACTTGCCCTTCCATTATGCAGTATTGTATTAGTATGGATACAAAACTGGGTATTTACAGAAAGCATTTCAACTCGTCTTACAAACAAAGGGAAAAATTAGTTTAGTTAGAAATACTACGACTGGTTTAAAAATGGCAATAATAATAATAGAAGCACCGAAACGTGGCGTACCTTGGTGGCTGCCCTGCCATAGTCACCAGGTACAGTACTGCCTACAACAGAGCGGTGCTGCTTTAGGCTGACCGGGTGCTTTGCGCCGTATATGTTAACTATTATCGGAAAAATAAATCATGAGTTTGTTTTGTACTAAAGCACATGTTATTTTTCTCCTTTCTAAAGCAAATTTCTGTTTCATCCTTCTGAAGAGGTTCATTTAATAGCGTGTGAAATGAAATGTCAACACGAATTAGAACAAATGGCACCGCAATGCCCACGGGACAACCAGCCTCTGCCGGGGGACGCCTGCAGCCAGCCCGGCGCGGGGACGGCTGGGGCAGGGTCTCAGGTGCTGCTCGCAGCCCCTCGGGGAGGCTCGCGGGGCGGCTGCTTCAGGACCACCCCAGGGAGCTGGGCTCTCCTGGAGGCTGGGACGACCTTGGCCTTAAAACCTGGACTAAAACCTGCCCGGGTGCACAGGGCACGTGCCGGAGCTGGGGTTTGCCCCAGCTGCTCCCCGCACGGTGTGCTTTGCGGCCTCATCCTGCGGGTTCTGTGCGTTGCAGGCAGGGACAGGTGAGCTCCAGTCGCGGCTGGAGAGGTGCGGAGCATCCCGCAGGGCAGGGCCCTCGAGTGCTGCTGCCCAGGTGCAGGCTGCGCGCGTGCACCGAAGCCATAAACCAAGTCGCTGCCCTCGGGGTTGCCACTTTTATTAGCCGCAAAATCCATTGCTTATGGGAAGTTCAAAAATGACATGAAAACATAAATGTGAGGTATGCAAATAAATCTTTCTGACAAAATTGTTCGCTAGACTCATTATTATGGAAATAAATTTAAAATGTGACTTTTCAGAGCTGTTGAAAGCCATCACTTTCCAGAGCTATTGTGTGCCTCTCTGATGAGTCAATGCCAAAATCGGTGGTGTGTGGGGAATGCTTTTCAGATGTTTCTTGTTTTGAAAGTAAATCCAGTGAAACAAAGGCCACAGGATGATTAGGAAATCTCTATTGTGCTGGATGAGTCCATCAGCTCCCTCAGCGGCGGGCGGCCTGGCATGCTCAGGTGCTCTCCCCTGATTGTAGCCCATTTGTATTCTGCGCAGAGGTTGCAGACCTATTATTGTGATGTTGTTCGCTGCATAAAGCCCAATTAGTGAAAGGTTAGGATGCAATTAAAATGTTTAAAGAATCCTGTATTTTAAAGTGAAGTTTATACTGCAGTATGAATTCCTGGAACGCTGTACAGCATCAGTTCCAAAGACTAAGGCATCTAACGTTTGTTTGTTTTCCTTGACCCCTGTCGAATTTTGTGGGTTTCTCCGAAGAGACAGAAACAGTGCACCAGTCTCAGTAGACCGTTTGTAGCTTCCTAATCATTTGTGCCTGTACTTTGCAAAGTGTCTCGAGTGTGGGAGTACTGAGCAGAACCGGGATGTGGAGAGTAACGATAGGTATTAAAATTACCCGTATTGTCAGAAGAATTTTCTTCAGCAGTGACACTGCAGCGATTAGCAGGACAACTGCAGGTGGCAAAGTGCTGGGCTGACTGTCTTAACAAATGGCAGAACTTTGCACACCATTCCCTGTCCAACCGCTCACCTCCAGTGGGAGCCAGGGTCTTTAAAGAAATAAAATAACTTGACCACAGCTGCCTTCCGATCCATACGCCACAGCCGTCCTGGTGCAGGCGACGGTCTGAGTGCTTGCACGGGTTCCCCTGCTCTGCTGCACAAAGATGGGCTGCTGCCCCAGAGCAGGAGCAGGGAATTCTTTAGTGTGTGATTTGTGTGGAAGCGGTCTGCTGACTTGGATTCTACATCTGTAAAATGGAGATGTCAATGTTTATTTAGGATGGCGGTGAAGTTTAATAAATGTTTGGAGCATATTCTGACAGTCCTAGCGAAGCTGCAGAAATGTCATTAAAACTCGCTTCAGTTCAGTTATCTATTGTTTTTTGTTGTTAGTCCAGTGACAACATGGGGAGGTTTCTTTGCAGCAGTAAGAAACCTCCTGCTATTACATTCAATGCCAAAGGCAGGAGTGTGCAACAGAGTTCCATTTGCTCAGCATGCTGAGCAGATCTGCAAATGGCACGTGTGTCTAACATCTGTAATTAAACTGATTGACCTTTCCACGCACAGGCTGGAGGGGAGAAAAGAAAAGTACTAGCTAAGATGGATTGAGAAGTGAATGAGATGCCAAAGTAAATCTCATTTACCCATCCCATGTGTCAATAGCGAGCTGGGAGAACATTAGTCTCTGGAATACATCTCACGTCACTGGTCTCAGACACCAGCTGTTCGCTCTGCGGAGCCGTCACGGGGTTGCAGACTCGGCAGCACTACAACTGCCGTAGCAGCTGAGTTGCGAGACATCTTAGCACTCAGGTCACCTACCGGGGCTGCAGCACAGCCCCTCTCTTTCAAACAGTCACTAAGTAGAAGCAGAAAATCACTGTCCTGGTAAGGCAGAGAAAAGCAGTACATGGCTCAGATGGAAGAAAAAAAGGACGTTTTAGGAGGATGCTTAATATGAAGAAAAGCAACAGGAGAAGCAGTAGAAATAACTGCTTTTCTTCCCTAGGTCTCCAAGAAAGAGTCTTTTAGTCTTAGCAATTAACCCCCTAAGGTTTCCCTAGCTCTAGCAGCCATCTAAAGAGGAGAGACCGTTGTGTCTGAGCTGTGCTTCCCCTGCCCCTCGCTGTGCGTGGCTCACTTTTCGTGCTGAGGATGGGATGTCTTCGTGCTAAGGAACGAGGACTATGCGTGGTAGATGTTGAGCAATAAATGAGCAATTTATGTTTAACAGCTGCACCACTTGTGCTGCTTGTGCCGAGTGTCCTTTCTCTTAGACCATGGGAAAGCTGCTGGCTTTGGACCTGCAAGGCCTGCCACGAGATACACGTGCTGGTCCCGGGGAAGGGCAGCCCATGGGGAGGTCGGTGCTGCCTTCGGCTCGCCCGCTGCTCCCTCACCGCCTGGGGACTGGCCTCGAGCTGGGGCCGGAGCTCAACGCCTCTGGGAGCCCCTGCTAAGGCTGTGCCTTGTAATGGGTCACCTGTGTCCCACAGACAGCCCCGAGCAGCGCTGGGCTCTCGAATAGATCATTCCTGACAAAGCCCATTATTCACAATGGGCATAAAGCCAGTATCCCTTAAATTCACAGAATTTTCCTCGCAATCTGCTGTCAGACGCGGCATGTTCAGCAAGTACTCTGTGACCACGGGGGGCACTTGTGGAGAAGGAAGAGGACTTTTATTGACAGCTGCATACAATCTCTTCATCAACCTAATCTCTGAAATTTTAGACCTCATTTCCTACCACTCTCCTTGTGATGCTTGACATGTTTCGTGTATATAATTAGACCAGAATTCAGACTGCTCATTTGCACATAGGCCGATATGCAACCTAGAAAAGTATTGCCCAGCATACAAATCTCAAAAAGGGTGGTGAACTCTTCTTTCTTACGCTGACTAGTCTCGTGTGTACTTTACCTGTGACAGCACACAAAAAGATTTTTTTTGTCATGTCTGTGAACCAAAACATTATGATAACTTTATTGTAAAGTCCACATTTGACACTTTTGGAAAATAACTTAGATGCAGAATAGATGTAAAATGTGTTGTATCTTTGCCTGTGGGTGCCCATCCTCCAGTGCAACTCTTCAGACACCGCTCTGTCTAGCAGCACGTACTGAACTGCTCTTAAATCATGCAAAAGTTTGAGCACCCATAAAGGAAAATGATGTGCTTTGCTAGATGGAGGAGAGACTGAGGCTTCTGCCACATCTTTCCTCAGGGCTGCCTTTTGTTTAATGGGTTTTGTTTTCTACTACTTGGAACTTTTTTTTTTTTTGCAAGAGGGATATGATTTTCTACCATATCTGAATGGTAACATTTTAAAATCATTTTGTACCAGTATAGATAACTGCTCGGTGACTCAGGCCTTCAGTCTTTTATTTTATGGTTATCTTCTATCATATATAGTGGTGTGATTGCTTTTCATATCTTACACATAATCCTCAAGACTCTTTTTCATGCCCGCTGAATCTGATTTACTCCTGGCTAGATGCATGGAGGGTTGTGGTGAAGGTCACGTTCACCGTATTCTTGGGACTTGAGAACTGCATAGGGCAGATTTTAAGATGCCCTTTGAGCCCACTGTATGCATCGGGCTGTGGACAGTGACTTCTGCTCACTTGATTTCTTTGTTTCCATAGAAAGGTCATGAAATTCACCTATGATTTCTGTGCCATAAAAGTGTTTGTGGCATTGTCTCCAACTATTTCATTACACATCTTGCATGTAATTGCTTAAAATTGACAGTCATCTTGTGGTGTTTTATGAACCAGTGACAGATATGTCCAAGGGAAAAATACACAATGAATAATGATTAGGCAGAGTGATTGTTTTTTAATTCCAAGGCTGGAAGGACTCTGTCCACTTGTCCACTGACTAAGCCGATGATTTGTTGCCTTTGCTGTTATTACCTCTGACTCCGAGAGCAGCATGGCCCAGACACTCTGTCAGCTGGAAAGCCGGCGTGTCCGTAAGATGCACGAGCATCTTACAGGAGAAGTCTTTAGAATCAATCAGAGATTTGTGTTGTTTTTTGTTTTTTTTTTTTTTTTTCCTCCTGTACTTAATGGTGTCTTCAGTGAGCTGCACGACTGTTCTTACTAGTCCGTATTAATCATATTTTTAAATGAGCGTTCTCTCCATGCCTGTGATTGGAAACCTCTCACTGTGTTTATGTGAATAGTCTGTTTTACAGCTGGGCGAGAGTCCTGGTCTATTTTGTGAAAGATCACACTATTTGAGAAACCATGAAACTCTTCTGAGATGGATGATAACCCAATTAAAAACACTTGAAATCACTGTTCTGTATTTGGAAATGTGATCACTCTTGATTAAGAGATTTTCCTCTGTGGACAAGACAGCCTGACAAATCTTGGAACTGCTGGAAGTCAGGGTCTCGTGTCAGCGGCTTTCGTGCTGTCGTGTGCGATGCCTTGTGCCCTAGACCAGCAGCAGTGTAGATGCAGACAGTCAAAGATCTTCACGATGACGTGAAATCTGGTTTGGGTTTATCACTTACAGCTACTGACCAGAATGGATATTAGTCGTTTGCCACAATATATAATATTATAATGCTATTTTTATTTTATTGATTTAACCTGGTCTTCAAGGGAATGGAATAGAAAATTGCATTTAAAAGATGAGTGGAAAAATAGATCTACAGGATGCATTGCATCTTAGATGGCAAACTGACCCCTATGATTACATTTTGTTATGCTAAGTATTTGGGCTGTGTTTTGTAGGCCAGGTTTTGCTAAAAAAAACACAATTTTACCATAGAAGAGCATACACAAGAATAATTTGAAAAGGATTATGTAGTAAAAGTTCAAAACCTTATGTTATATTGCAATTCAAGTGGACTGATTTTGCTGCTATTTAACATTTTGCATACTGTGTGACAGTATTTGGCACAAAGTACATATATTCCATTTTGCTAAGCTTCTGGGTAAAATTTTTGAGAATGCCCAACTGCCTGAGACACTGACATCCAATTTTCTAATTCCAAGTATTGTGTGGTAGACAGGTGAATTGTTTTTTCTCCTGTCAGAATGCATTATAGCTATCATCTATTAAAAGTGATAAATTGTAGATAAACTCTAACGCGAGGAAAGGCCAGTACAGTAACAGAAATACTTTCAAGCACAGGATAGATAAAGCAGATGTGGAAGAGACATAACCGCTTCATTAAGTCACTGACAGCAAGCGAAACAGCCCATCTGCAGTCTCATCTGAAGGACAACCTTTTGCCAAAGCCTGGGGAGATGCCTATCTATTTTTTTTACATACATACGTTTCTTGGCTAGATGATGTTGTAGATTCATTATTTACAGTATTTTATTATTAATACTAACTCAGCTTCTGGGAAGGCAGCAACTTCTGCTATCATTTTGCTAAATCATTTTTGGTCTTTCCCTATGAAGCAGGAAAACAAACCTGTAGAACATCTTTCATTCTATCATCTATAATTCTGTGTGATTTTTTTCTTTTTAACCATTCTCTCCTTTTATCTGTGAGAAGAGATTGAGTTCTTTGATATTTTATTTAGATTGCGCTGCATGTCTGGAAGTGAGCCATTTGAGCCGATCACTGATGTGCGTGCTGTAGGACCACTGCCGTGACCCCTCTCTCTGGCCCGCGGGTCTTTCAGCCGTGCGGTGGGCTCCGTGCCTGTCCTGCAGCAGAACTGTGACTGGAACAGTCTGAGTTTGGGCTGAGAGGGATAGCTGACCGTGCATGTCTACCTGACCAAACTCCAGAAAGCTGGGGATTCAGCTTTTTTCAGAGTTTTTCCCTCTGTAAAGTTCGTTGCCCAAGCAGTTAGCAATCTGAAGTCTAGGGCGTCATTTTCGGTGTGCATAAATTCATGTTTGATTGCTGAGGTCGCCAAAGCTGCTAGCAGAGCGGGGGGAGCAGCTGCCCCCCGTGAGCTCCCTCGGGGCAGTGACGGCAGCTGCCTGCTGCGGAGCCTCGAAGAGCCAGGCACAGAGCCTTGCAGCTCCGTCATTTCACAGCCAGAGGCAGAATTTAAGTCTCACTTCTCCGTGAGAATCCCGGCACAGAAATTCACACAACTAATTGACAAATGGTCATCATGCCCTTCCCAAACGCCTGCTGAAAGTTGCCATGGGAAGCACAGAGTTAGCAAAATTTTGCCTTGCTCATATAAAGCTTTTTGTCTTGAGTTATAGTGGTGGCTTGCACAAAAAGCAAAGACACTGCTGTGTTTTCATTTATATCTTTCCCTGCTGATAAGACTGGGTGAGGAGAATAGTCACAGCCATCTGAAAATCCCCTCTTCCGTGTCCCTTGGCAATTGTATGTGGCCTTCAGTACCCCATTACCCTCAGCCACTGTGACAGCTGATGAGGGAGAACATAGTCCAGAAATGCAGGACACGAGACAGCCTACTTCTACACCATGTTTTATGGCATTCTGCATCAACTCTGATGATGACCTTTAGAAAAAGAGGCAGCGTGCAGTGCAGTCCAGCCACGAGGCCGAGGGCCGGCTAAGACTCATCAATCAGTGGGACACATCAAGGCTCTGGGAGGCCGTCTGCCCGCTCCCCCCTGTTCGGCCGCGCTGACAGATAACTCCCGCTCCCCTGCTGTGCTGCACGAATACGGTTGGCGTGCATTTGTGTTAAGCTGCCTGATGTCGTACACCACGCTCAGCAGAGGCACTGCTCCTGCCCAGCGGCTGTACCACGAGCTGTGTGCCTGCCCGCCCGCCGTTGTGCCCGAGGCTCCGTTTGCCTGCCTCCCTCACGCCCTCTGAAGGCGCTGCTCCGAGGGGAGGGTGCATTTCAAAACGTACGTATGTGCGTATCTCAGCATTCCACAAGTCCTTGTCTGACGTGGCTTTAGTCACCAACGTTTTCCACCATAAGCAGATGAAAGCATTCAGTGTGCACACATGCTCGGATAAACGCCCTTTCTCTGTCTGTGATGATTTAACAGGTGGATATAATTTATTGTACAGACAAGTGCTATAGGTAGTAGAAGCGCTGCCTGCCCACACTGTTTTGATATTGCCAGGGAAGCAGTTATTAATGGCTACACACAAAGTCTATCCAACGGTTTTCTTAAATGCCTTATCTACCTAACACTGAGCGCTGGAAATCTCCGCTCTTCCCAGGATGTCCAAAGAAAGCACTGGTAAACATGGGAGATGAGACACAGCGCTGTGGAGGGCCCAGAGCTAGAAGGCTCCTCTCACCACAATGGCCTTCCCATGAAAGTAGCACGTAACGTCTCCCAAATTACTCCCCTACCTATTCGGATCCACAGAGCCTGTTCCACTGTCACCGACATTCATTTTCCCTGGTGTAAATCACTGACTATGATGAAGTTACTCCTGATACCCTTTACGATCAGAGGGGCAGAAGCCCTGGAAGGAAGCGTGCAGCTGCGGCCTGGTCCGAGCAGGCTTTACGTGCGGCAGCAGCGAACGAACCGCACTGGACACAGCTAACAAGGAAGCTACAGGCGCCTCATTTGTTTCTGACAAAAATGAATCATAAAAGCTGCTGAAATTCATTTTCAGTTCACAGTACATTTGGTGCCAGACTTTCATGCTGCAATCATGCGAATATATACTGACACGTACAAGTGAGCTGTGCGCCTGTTTGTTTACCCTGTGATGTGCACTTTAGGGCATGCATGCATAACTTTAAATATATATTTTTAAAGACTGAACACCTGTTTTCTCCTCAAAATTCTTTATCTCCCACCAAATTAGCAATTATTTTTTCTTCTGTGAAGTTCAGACATGTTCCTCCCCTTTTCCTCTTCAAACATTTCCAGCTCTGCTCAGATGAGAACAGGCAAGGGATGGACAGAGGCAGTGTCTGAGAGTGGCACGACTATAGGAGCTAAACAGTTCTAACAACGCTTCAGTATCTGCTGAAAATCTTCTGCTGGCTAAGAAAAAAATGGTAAAAATAAATACAAGTGTTACTATGCAGAAGACAAAATTAAGATTTAAAGATTTTTCTTTCAGCATCTGTAGATCTAGCCTCTTTTCTGAAATCTCATTTTCTCCTTTCTTTTTCCAATCTGACAGAATTGAAAATTATGTTAAGCAGTGTGTGGATACACAATGGACTATTCCTTACAGACTAGACATTTGAAGAGTCCTACCTTTCTGGGTAATAAATTGCCCACAAGATCTGTGACAGGACAGTGTGGATGTGAGATTTCCTTTGGGCCATTTGTCACATTGTCACCTGGCCTGACATGTCTTCTCAGGTCACAAAAGTAAGGTTGGGATTTAAATGGAGATCCATGGAAATAGGCCCTTTCAGCAGCATTTGTTCATAGAATCACAGAATATTTGTGGTTGGAGAGGACCTCTGGGGGTTACCCAGTCCAACTCTGTGTTGTCTCTATGGAGGGCAGAACAGTCCTTGGGTAACCCCAGAGGAAAGGTGTTAGGATGTGTGTTTTAACGAGTCACGTTAGTGTGCATCCTTGTTGGCATCTGAATTTGTAAAGGATGGTCAAACCTGGAAAGCAGCATCTACCATTTGTTGCTCTTCTGATCCATGAATTCATGCTTTTTTTTTCCTTTCTTTTTTTTTTTCCCACCAAGAGGTAAGAAACAAAGCATTGCATTCCTGTCATCTGCACTCTCAAGAAAGTATCTGGCAATGACAGTGACTTTGCTCTTGAGTTACAGATACATTTTCTGTCTGTAAACCAAGGTAGCTGTTTACCTACGTTTTATCTATTCAGAAGGCTTTCCCTAGACTGGAAATCAAGCTTGTTCAATAGAGCTCATTAGGTAATGAGCTTATTCACTAAGCTCATTAGTGGTGGAATTCATCCTGCTCAGCCCTCTGCAGCCCAAATCTTGTATACCTTTGGCCCTGCTTACTACTTGTTTTTGCCCTTAGCAAGAGAGGTGACTTTCACCTAATTTGATCTGTTTTGCATGTTTTCATTCAACAACTGTCTTGCTGAATGAATGTTTCTATTATTTAATCTGTCCTGCTATTCCTCTGTAGCAGAAAAATATCTAAAAGGGCTGAAGTCGTTGCATACAGCATGCCAAGGCTAGGATATCATGCCAACTCATTTCATGAACTGAAGCCGAGTGTCTGACTCAGTAGGACTCATCCTATTACATGATGGATGCTCCCTGGATTGATGAACAGACGGTTAGGCAGATGTAAGTAGGCAGGAAAACGAAAGAGGCACCAAGTAAAAGTTGTGATTGCCTCCTGTGAGCTGACCGTGATTGCCCATCTGTACACAATCTAGTGGTCTTGCAGGAAGTTTTAAAGCATGCACATACACAGCAGAAGCTAGGGATTTCATATTTTGGTTAATTATGCAGAGATCAGAGAGTGAGTTTGATAAAAAGGATATCTCACAGGTGCAAAGCTGGGTGGGAGACAGGCTTTTAAATCTTTCTGAACCAACGGCACAACTGAAATGTGTGACAGCGAAGGATGTGTGTTGGCAATAATGCCTCATTGATTCATGTTCAAAGTGGTAAATTTAAGTCCTGTTTCCACTCATTTCAGACACTGATTACTAGAAAAAGACTCTCATACAGTAGAGTAACGGAGGTGTCAGATTCTGTTAATTCGACAACAGCCTACTTCTATCTTCCCTCTGAAGAGGCAGAAAGAAACCATTGGAGCTCTTGTTCATTTAATATTGATGACAAAAGACCACGAAAATTTTGAAACCTCAAAAGATGCTAAAACAGGGATATAACTAAAAATGAGCTCTGAAATCAAATGCAGGGAAAGAGTAAGTTTGTATCTGCATTAGCAGGTTGTGGGACTCACCAGGAGCTGAGCTCTGGAGTGGAAGGACCCAGCATCCCTCCCGTACACACCTCGGGGAGGGTTAATTTTAGACTAGTGCTAGTCTGGTTCACGGCCTGAGCACCCATTAGCAGTAAGAGCACATTAGGCACATTCCCTCAGCGCGTCTCTCAGCTGTATTCCATCCAGCAGGGATGCTGCTGGCGTGCTCTGAAACCTCTTTGCACGGTGAGCCAAACTGCAGGAAGGACAGGATGATTGAGAGTTTGCTTTCAAAGGGTGCTCCTGATCCAAACTAAGACACTAATGTGGATGGACTCTAGGAGAAAGCAGCTCAGAACAGCTCTCTCTCATTTTAGCTTTCCTTTTGAAGATAGCTTACTTCTGCCAAGCATTAGGCTGCAAGAATAGCTGGCTTGTATTATCCTTTTCAATTGAAAAATAATGTGTTATTTTTGTTCTCATCATGGTGACTGTAATTAATATTTAAGGAGGATGACTCCCTTGTGCTGCAGCTCATACAAATGTAGAAAAATCGTGTGTACTGCTGAAGATGTGTTGTCTTCAAATTATAGGCCAAAAGTGCACGTAGACCGTACTGACAAGGAACTGAGGATTGTGGCAACTGGGCGAGAAAATAGGCAGAACAAAATAATAGTAAGAAGCGTTTTCCTTAGTACAGAGAAGAAGCAAAGGGACTGTCGAGTTGTGGGGTGAAATCTTGTGATCTTAAAGCTGTGCTTTTATATATTAAAGGCTGAAAGTGAATGAAGAGTTTATCTTCTGTTGTTTTCACATCTGATGTGAAACCCTGCATCTACAGGCAAGATGAGAAAAACAGCAGCAATTTGGGTCTTTTAGGTGGCAAAGGGGAATCACGTGTACAGACAGAATAAAGCAGTGAGTGTATGAAAAATAATCACCCGTAATAAAAAGCTAAGGGTACTTCAAAATGTTGAGGATGTGTTGTTTGGTTAACAGGAGCTGTTAAACAGTGAACGCGACAGCTCTCGTCCTGCCGGGTGCCAGGCAGGCCGGGCGAGCTTTGCCTGTGCCGATCGCTGCAGTGCTGCCGCCGCCGCATTCGGCATACCCCGTGTGTGCACGTTGTAACCTGTGGCTGCCGTCCGCATGGCAGGACACATCACTTGAGTTGTTTGGCTTTGTTATTAGGAGGCTCCACAACACTGTTGCACCGAGCCCTCTACATCTCAGTGCTTAAGCATAGGTTTCGGGGGCATGTAGCCCGATTCTGCAGGGCTATTCTCTTCAGAAGCAAACAGTCCTTCTCAAGGGCTTTCTGGGGACATACATCAGCCAAATTTTGCAAAGTCCTGAAGGCAAAAAGCTAAAGCTGATCTGTGTTTTAATTTTGCTGCAGATGGCAGGGCAAGATGAAAGCAGCAGGCTTCCCCAGGCGATCTGCTCAATGGCTCTCTTGAATCCTCGCGGTGAAGAGCCTGCTCATAAAATGACTTTGAGTGGCTGCCCACTTTGGTTTTGTTGTTGTTGCAGATGCTTTTCTAGGTGAGAGAGAATTCATACGCCAAGTGCCGCCCTCCATCAGGAAAAGCGACAGAACTGGTGGCGATGCCGCAGTATTCGTCCCCAGACCCAAACCCTGCACGGCCCCGTGCAGAAAGTAAGGAGAAGTCCATGAAGTAGAGCCAGAACAAAAGAATGAAATCACTAAAGAATGAGAGAAAGAAAGAGCCAGATGCTCCAGCATCATTTCTCAGGCTGCAAACCAAAACGAAAAGCCAGTAAAGATTTGCACCTTTTAAAGAAGTAATGAATTGTTTCCTCCTCTGGCAGGCAGTGATTTGACTTGCCACATGCCTCCTAGTAATTTCCCAGCAGGTTTTAATGTTGGAACAATGGCATTCTGCTAGATATTGATTTTAAAATAACTCTTCCACGCTTACTTGTAACCTTAAGAGGTGAATTACAGCCCTTGAATGTGCTCTAATGTAGCACTGGTAAATAGTTAAACAGACACGATCTGTTTCTGCGGGCATTGCCCGTCCAGGAGAAGGCAGAGCGCAGCTGAACCCTGCCTTTCTCCCTGTGATGCTCTGCGAGCCCAGCGAGCACCTTCCTGCCTCCGTTTCTCCTGCTCCTCGGTTTCTTGGGTTGAACCGTGAGCCTTTGCTGGGAGCAGGACTGCTGGTTCCCGTGCGCTGGTAAAAGCTGAGAGTGCGTCCCCCAGGGAGGACATGCACCCCTTCCCCGGGGTGTTTGGGGCACAGCCCAGCCCGTCCAGCCCCGCTCAGGCAGCCGGGGACTGCGGCACCCGGAGTGGTGGCTGCGGCAGGCTGGGGGCTCCCGCCGGGCCACGTCGCAGGTGCCAGCCCCGTCGTGATGGGGTTTGGTGTCTGTCTGGGAGCGTCTGGCTGCGCTTCTGCTGGAAGGCAGGATGCCACCGTTTGCTCTACGGGAAACACAAGAACAGTATTTTGCTGTAGGATTGTATGAAAGCTCTTAGGGAGTGGCACAAAGCTGAGAAAACATGCGGCAGGCTGCCTGCCCAACGGAAAATATTAATAAATTTACAGTGGATGTGGTAGAGTTTGACAGAAAAAAAAATCTGTGCTGAATGTCGAAGCAGTGAGAGCGGGAGGGCAATGGATAAATGACCTAATGGGGGCTCTTTTCTTCATCACTTTCCACGGGCTGTGATGCTCGCCGTGGGACAGCCCCGGGGCTGCCAGACCCTGCTGCAAGCCTGCAGGGGAGCTGAGGCCGGGTCCTCCTGCACCCGGGGTCATGCCCAGGCGCATCTTCTCAGAGCACTTCCCCGGGTAATGCAGAAACCAACAGCTAGGATCGGAAATCTCCATTTCTGAGGCTTGTGCTGCATTAAAAATAAATAAACCTTCTCTGTCCTCTGATAACAAGCTGTGGCAGCTCCGTCCCTGTGCACTTCTGCATGGGTGGGTATGAAGGGCAGGAAGACACAGCCTGCATTAAATGCCAGCAGTACCCAGCCTCCCCCAAACCCTGCAGAGCCGCACAGGTAACAGCGGTGATGTTCATTTAGGAGCCGTGGTACAGCCAAGGCTCTCTGCTGGAGACTCAAGCCCAGCTGTAAGCGTGGTGGGTGCCATGGAAGATTGCTGTTGACACTAAGCTGGGAAAAGTTTCTCCAATTATCTTACAGCTTTCTGTAGCTTTTTGCTTTTTTTTTCTTTTAATGAGGTGGCCCCACCTTGGTGCCCAGGATGCTCCTCTAGAAACAAGCTGCCATGGGTCACGGGTGTTCCCACATTCTGTCTTCAGCTGCCCTGAGGGTAGGGATCCATTTAAATTAGCAACAAAACCTGCCTCGTATCGTTTCCTAAACATTAAAGCGGGCCAGGAGTTCCGTGCCGCGTTTCACACCCCATGCCAGACCCACGGACGCTGGCGGCAGGGGGACTTTGCCTTGGCTGCAATGTGAGCACCGGGCTCGAGGCGCTCCGAAATCCCCTCGGCAGTGCCAGGGAAGCTGTGCCTCTGCCCGCACTTCATTCTGAAAGCTGATTTCGAGTGCATGGGCTGCAGTCAGCCAAGAGACGTAATCAGTTTGGGCTAATTCGTTGCAGGGCCTTTAACTTCCCCTCCCCTTACACTGCTTTCCTACTGACTGTGGCTACTCTGTCCCTTATTTTCAGCTGATCGATGTAAACTAATTACTTTTACTGGGTCAGCGCTATTATGAAATTATCATTTTATGAGACTAAAAATAACTCCGATCCAAGCCAGCAAGCCAATCACTTCCCTTCATCTCCGGCAAAAATACACTGTTACCTTAATCTGCATTTCTCAGGCACTCACTATGATGCAGGCTGGAAAGGGGAAAAAAAAAAAAAGAAAGAGGAGCTAAGAAAAAATTTGTAATTCAGTTGCTAGAGATGCATCTCTGCCAAGGCTCCCGTTGGTAAATTTAGTAGACATGTTATAATTTTAGATAGTACCATTACTCGACATTATTCAAATAATTTACTTGTCACACAATGACTTTACCTTAAAGGAGAGTTATTTTGTCTTGCCTATTAAAAATGGGATATTTGCACGTATGTGCAATTGTTACAAATATCCAAAGCCACAAAAAGTCTAAGGACAAATAAATTCCCTCTTTTTTCTTTCCTTTTTTTTTTTTTTAAGAGAGAGAAAAATCCAGTGAATTCTACTTGCCATGAGAATGAGTAAAGGTATTTTAATACTTCTGGGGTTCTGGTGAATACAAATAGCTCAAAAATGAGATGCTTGCCTGAGATTTACTTCACGATAGTGAAGGAAAAAGGTTTCATCTGTAGTTTCTGATACAAAGACATTTCGCACACAATATCTGTAAATCCATTAGGGGAAGAAAATTGATACACATTTCATATAAGATGAAGCTGGAGTCAAGAGAATGAAAGCTCAGGAAAATGGCTTCTTTGTGTAGCTCCATCAATTCATTGTTTGATTGGACTTTCTGTATATTAAATTCAAGCTATTCTCTGGCCTGTGGATATAAGACTTGTTGACTGGGTAGGAAATGTTGAGAGTGATGAAATTTTAGCGCCTTGCTTTACGAAGGAAATATCCCACATCTCATCTGTCTTTCCACTGATGATGGTAAATATGCAAAGTAGCATTTCTATTAAAGCAATTTTTCTGATTCGGTTTAATGGCAGTTACTGAAGTAGTGACACGCAAAATGTGATTACGGGGCCAAGCTGCAATCCTTCCGGAGAACCCGGCGTGGCAGCGCTCCAGAGATGATTTATTGTTTTCCTTACTTTGCAAACTCCTCTGAGTTTGCGTGAAGGAGGGTGAATGAAGGTTACTATCAGCCCGAGTGGTTTCAGCACTTTGCACGGGAGGAGTAACTGCAAAGAGATCTCCTCGCGCGGCGCTGGCAGCCCCTGCAAGCGATGTGGTCGGCACGCCGTAAGCCTGCGCTCGCCCAGCTGTCAGCGCTTGGCAGTAAGCGCTTCACATCCTGTTTCACTGCTTCAGTTTCATCCCGTTCCTCCTCCAGGGTTGAATACCAATAAAATAGCCCAAGAAATCAACAAAACTAATATCGTTTCTTTCAGAAATTCTTGACCAAGTGTCAGTTCTGCCTTGCTGTTCCGCCCCCCTGCTTCGCACCCACGGGGTGCCAGCCGGAAGGGCGCAAATAAACCCGAGCAGACCCCTGCCCCCAAACGCCAGCTCTCTAAGCGCACCGATCATGACAACTGCAAGAAATTCCCAGTCCCACCGCAGGTCAGGCTGTTGGCATAGCTCGGCCGGCACATGTTTTAGTGACTCCCTAGTGTTAACCTGGTTCCTTGAATAAACGCTATCACAGAATTACAGATAGATGCGTCTGTGTTGTCCTGGTGCATGCCGTGTATCTTTCCAACTTGGTGCCCAGTGCAGCTGAATCTCAAAGCCGGGTGGTGATCCCCAAACCGTGCTGTTCTTACAAATCGTGAGGTCAGGGAGAAGACAGATTCTCCTAGGACCACCGTGAGGGTGGTGAGCTGTGGGAGCTCAGCCTTCCTTACACAATAGAAAATCATGCAGCACGTCCTTAAGCTCCAACCCAAACAAAATCCATCACAAATCTCTGTTCTTTGGTCCCCCAAACTACTAGTTTCGTGACACAAATGGCCCCGAGATCTCCTTGACAGCTCCCTCTGGCCGTGACACAGGTGTTTCACCCTCCTGTGGTTGCAGCACGCTCTAAAATGCCATCAGGAATGCCATCTAAAACGCCTGCTTTAGGGCCACCCGCTTTGGGGCTGGGGTGGGCTCGGGCACCCCCTGCCAGGGCCCGGCTGCAGCGCCCTGGTGTCCCTCGGGACGCGGCAGGGCGCGGGCAGAGGCAGACGTGGTGCTGCAGATTTCACAGCTGGGATTTGGAGCCTACGGTGCAGGTCGCAGATGCTGCCGGAGAGCCTGAAACATACTGCTGTTGTCAGGTGAAATGAAAACAGCTATAAAAAGCTTAGAAAAATACGCACTCTGGGCAAAAATGGTTTGGGCTTTAGCAGCAGGAGAGAGGCGTAGCGCCGCAGCCTTGTTTGCAATGCGTGTCGGCGGGCGAAGACACGTGAGGCTGGCCCATCCAAATCAAATTCCAGTTAAAAGTAAATAAAAACAACAGGCTGGTAACAAAGTAACAACATTTATGATAATTAAACGGTCTCAATATAGATGTAAAACTGATGGCTACTGCATATCAAGTTAGTTAAAACCAAGAGGGGGGCACAAATGCTACCGAGGGGAACTGGCAGCGTGCTCTTGGGGCGGAGGGCTGGGGAGGCCAGGGCATCCTTCAGAAGGAGGGGGGGTGGCAAACCTCACGTTTAGTTGACTGGTGCTTTAACCAAGGGCAAGAGAGAAGGTGGGTAGCTGCTGGCCTCGCGAGGAGAATGTTTCTGCCTGAATTGGATAGCTGATTTTGAATTAATTTTGAATAGTTGTTTCAGTAATTCAGATTGATTTAAGATGCACCCAAGAATAATGCTTTCATTATAAAACCTCCTGAGCAAAATTTAAATCGTGCTAAATTAAAAACAGCCTCTGTTAAACCAGGGCTGATGAGCACAGCAGAGGGATCAGAGACGCAGGGTCAGTATAATTTAATTCCTTTGCTTTGTTTCCCATTCCAGAAAAGCTGTTGTACCTTTCTCCTTGGGTTGTTAGCTACCTAAGGAGCTGGCAAGTTGTCTGTCATTTCTCAAAACTCGGCTCCCCGATTCATAGAGCAGTGCCACCAAAAGCTGCACTTACTCTATTATACGCGGTGCTTCACCCTCCAGAAGAAATGCATTTTTGTTGCTTTTCCTTTATGGGTCAATCTGGGAATCGAGTTGTGTCTGTAGGAGCCTGGAACAGCAGCGCCTGCCTCGCGGCACAGCAGGAGAGCTCTGGGGCTGCGCGCGCCCAGGTCCGGCCCTATTTGTGGTGGTGATGGGACGACCGCGCTCGTGTGTGCTTCAGGAAGACAGGCAGCTTGATCAGAAGCCCAGCAAAATCACGGTGTATATATATGTAATATGAATCACGACTCAGATGCTCGGTAGCACGGCCACTTAGCTCTGGCTGAGACGCAGCAGGGTAAGGCCCTGTTCTGCGGGGGGCTGCAAATGCCCTGCACGGGGGGTGGGGAAAGCAGAGCTCGCTGCTGCACCACAGCCACGTCTCTCGGGCCTCCGAACAGCCCTGCCCTGAACATGCCTCAGCAGGGAGCGAGGCAAAGCCTCCAGCCCTGGAGAACAAGTGGAGCTCCACCGAAACGAGCAGGCTTACACCGAAATAAAGCTGACGCGAAACTGCAAGGAGCCAGGACAATCAGTGTGATAGTTGTCTTGGGATGATGGGAGAGAACACCTCAAAGCGAAATTCTGAGCTAGAGAAACAAAAATAAAATTAAAAAATTGAAGGATTTTCATTTTTATTGTTGTTCCTGTGCCTTTTGCTCAGAGGAAAAACCCTTTTGGAAAATTCTATATTACTGTCGTGTACTAGGCTATAGTACAGAGGCTAGCTCAGACAAACTACCACAGCTTCCTCGGATTCAACTGAATGAATTTAATTTACAGCAGCAAATATCTGGCTTAGATTTTTTATTTTAATTATTAACGTTAGTCAGCTGGAACATCTGTTAATGTTTTCCTAATGATAGCCTTGTTTTCTCATTGTAAGTAAACTTTCCCTTTTATATAAATTGAGCTAATTTTTTAATGTCTCGGTAACACAGGAAAAGTTATCCTACATGTTACAAATCACTTTTATAAAGCACTCTGTCACAGAAAGAAATTACAGTGTCAGGAAAATGCTCAATTATCTGGATTTAAATGTTTCAGGGTTCAAAACAAATATATATATATATACAGGTGTGTATGCATTTGAGTTAAAAACCCTTGCACTTTATAATTTCTTGTTTTAAATACTGGCTACATTTAAAAGACAAATAGCAGATAATATTTAAGATATTTATAAAAGCTCTTAGCATGGCTGAAATGGAAGCCGCTAACGGGCACCTGCTAAGTAGGCAAAGTCTGATGGAGTAGGGAGCATGGAGGGGACTTTGGCTGCGGTTTTGGCAGCCTCCGTGAGACGGGCATTGCCAGCGCTCTCATTAGGAACAAGATCCTTCCAAACACACTTAAATGATTTCTGAAGAGAGAAGTAGATGAAATATTGCGTGAAAATGCCAATTTGGAAAAGCGGAAAGGTTTTATGGGCAGATGAAGGGGACCAGGGGGCGGTAACCACCCACACCACAGGGTGCGAGGCAGGAAGATGGAAATGCCCCTGGGCCAGGAGGTTTCATCGCTGCCGCTCATTCATTTTGGCACCGTGGAGCTCAGCCAGGGGCGAGCTGGTGCTGGGGGCGCCTGGCTGCACCGCTGCCACCCCAGCGTGCCTCTCGGAGGGACCTGGGGAGCAGGAATCAGGGGCCGATAGCTCAGAGGAGCGACTTCTCTCTCTAGCAAGGGTTTTGGGCAAGCCAGCAGAGAGTGCTTGGCTTCTGGTGCTCGGACAGGAAGGTGCTCGGTGCCCAGCGAATGCGGTCGGAGGCAGGCAGGGGCTGTCAGAGAGCACAGGCTTTCCTCAGGGTCTGGTATTGCCCAGGTTTCTGCGCGTCTCACGAGTCTGTGAGAACGACGCAATCTGAGCTGACAGACTGTGTGCTGGAGACACCTCTTTTAGTGAAAGTCCTGCAACAGAGCGCCCCAAATCAGTAATACCAGAAGTTTAAGTTTAAGGCTTGGATAGCTCCTTATAGGTCCCTTTCCAATGAACTCTTACAAAGCTCTGTTTAAATGTCTGTTTTTTCAAAATTCTTGTCAATTCACTTAAAGCACTCGTTCATGTATAATTTGGGTGATTGCAGCGTACTGAGGACACTTCAAGTCCTCAGGAGCACTCAGTTTTGTCTACCCGCGTGTTCAGAAAGGAGGGGAAAGAGAACAAGACCAAGTCGCTACGCTGACGGGAACAGGGACTTAATTGCACTCTAGAGCACATTCTGCATGTATTTTACAACAAAGTTTTGTTCCCAAGCAACCCTGAATGTTTCCTTGACCCTAACTTTCTTGTGGCAAAGGTATAACAATGTACATGTGTATATGCGTGTGAGTCGGTAGAAAGATAGGTGCAATCGTTGTTAAACAGAAACCAGAAAATCTTTCGGTGACTATGACAAACATCCACATTTTCTTTTAATGAAGAAATTCAGACTTGCAGTTGTCACATGCTCAGATTCTGTGCCTTTCTGACAGCTGAATTATGATTTTAATAATTTAAAAGTGCTACTGTGAGCCTGTTCATGCCTAATAGGCACAGAGAAGTGTTTAAAATCAAAAGCAGCTTAGAGAAAAAGTGGTCATTCCTGTCACCATATTACAGGGACGAGAATTGTCTAAATCTGAGTGTTGAACTGTGTGAACTCTCCAGTGGGAAAAACTCTTTGCAAAGTAGCTTTAAAGTTTGGGCATTGTTCTGGTGGATGGAATTAAGAGATTGCCTACTTTCTTTTACGTAACCCTGTCAGGATGAGGGGTTGGTCATTCCGACAAAGGTTTTCAAAGCTCAAATCTATAATTTCAGTAGAAATATCTGTAAGACAGAAATGAAATAGAAAAAAAACAGTGCCCTACAGGCTACATATCTGTTGCTTTGACTATAACATTACCTCTGTACCTGTCCATAGGAGTGTTTGAAATTCTAGTGCAACTGCTATAGTGTACTCCTATTATTTTTTAAACTCAGCACTTAAGACAGACAAGAAGCCTGTTCCTTGCTAAATTAAGTAAAAAAAATAAAAAATATATATATATACATTTGTCCTGGAGACCACTGAGTATCTTCCAGGAGCATAGCAACCCACAACAGCCATTTGAATTCAGCAACCTGTAATTCCTGGCATGTCAAGCAAAGAAACTGTGACCGACATTGTGAGAAGAGACAAAACATACATCAGCAATTTTGTATAAAATCTACGGCTCAAATGAACGTCTGAAAGAAACCCACAAGCTCCAGTTGCCAACTGCCTTCCACTCACGTTATCTTTGCTTCAAAATGAGTGCAAAACCGGACCTACTGTTTTGCCCTGCTTCTCCTGCATCCATCTACCATTGTGCCAAGCATTTGTCAAGTGGGTTTAAGTACTTTTTCTGTTTTATTCAAGTTTTCAAAAGCATGAAATGCAGAAGTTGTCAGGCAAAGAACAAACAAGTCCTTAACAATTCCATTCCCTTTTGGAACATGCACCCAGAAAAATGCTTAGGAGCAACTGAAGTCAAGCTCCCAGTACACGCTTGCCTGCTGCTCAGTAAAAGAAAAAGTAATACTCACCCAAGTGTTGTCATGGTTACAATAGTGTACCAAAAGGAAGCAGGAATACTGGTGAATTTGCTTGCTGAGGACCCCTTCTCTGCATAAAACATCACAGTTGCAAAGATGATAATTGCCATAGTTAGGGAAAAGAGGAGAAAGCCAAGCTCGGAGGCACAGCTCTTCAAAGTGTAGCCCAAGATTCTTAAGCCTTGGGAATGGCGAGAGAACTTGAAAATCCTGAAAACCCTAAAAACCCTTAGTGTCACAAAGGCTCCGCTGACATCCTCGTTGTTGGTCATCACCAAGCCAATGTAGTATGGCATGATGGCCACCACGTCGATGATGCTCATCACGCTTCTGATGAACCTATAGCGACTTGGGGCCGCAAAGAGTCTCAACAGATACTCTACTGTGAAAATCATCACACAAGCCGTGTCCAAGCAAAAGAAAGCCACAGCGTATCTCTCCCCACATGGAAGCTCCTTGTTTCCAGGCACCGTGCCACAAGGGACAGTTTCCACGACATTAGTGATCACAGAGACAGCAATAAAGAAACCGGTGACGTAGTAAAAGACTAAGGCTAAGGTGCTGGTGTGGGGGTTCTCGAAGGCTCGCCACATGGTCTGCCGGAAGCTCAGGGATGGCATGGACCCTTCTTGGTTGTTTTCTGAGTCATTGTCATCCATCAGCCGCTCTGCATTCTCCCGCTTTCTGTCCTTGTACTCTTCATAGCAGCAGTCCCCGATGATTTCAGGGAGGATCCCATAGAAGGCAAGCTCTTCATCATAGGCAGAGATGCACTCGTACCTGGGATAGTGCAGCTTGCCAGTTCTATAAAAATTTAAGATGCACCTGAAGACCTCAGGGTCCCGGTCAAAGAAGTACTCCTTAGTGTCTTCGTTGAAGAAGAACTCCTTCTCGGTGCTGCCCAGCAGAGTGTCCGGGTATCTCTCAAGTGTAGTCCTCCAGGTCTGGAAACGCCTGCCACTCACATTGAGAATGATCAGCTCGTCCTGCCTCTTGTTTTTCTCTGTGGGAGCCAGTGGCATGGGACAGTTGGCCACTGGCATCCATCCTATGGCAGCTGCCCTGGCAAAGGGCAGCCACGCTGCCACCCCTGCTGCCATGCTGACCCCAGGCCTTGCTACTGAAGAAGACACTTCGGCTGCTTCGGAGACCTGTCCCAAGTCAGATCAGTTCCATCTACAACACAGAACAAAACAAACACAACACAAAGTCAAGCAGGGTGTCTTGCTCCGTTGTGCTAAAGAGTTATAGATCAGCATGTACACAAGAATATAAAACAACCGGCTTGCCCTCATCTCCTGGTTGAAGAATGATGTTAAACAAGGCACATGATAATCAGCTCAGCGAGGTTATGGCATTATTATGGATTGAAATTTTGAATAGCAAATGATTCCTCATTAAAAGCATTTTAAAAGTAGCATAAACACAGTAATTTATATTTGCTTCCTTACAAACAAGACTAATCCGTAATTCCCCAGGTGTAAGTCTCATGTGCTCATCCATTTAACTACAGCTGTCAAGAAAGAGCTGGGAGCTCCAGCAAAATCAGCCTGCAGTTCACCCAACGAAATCGTATGTCATGAAAAGCCACTACTGGCCTGAGCTGGGTTTCCAGTCTTAACAAAGTTCAATATGTAATGAACCTGAACATTGTCAGTTGAAAGAAGCACAAAATCTTCTCTGCTTTTCATTAATTATCTTCCACCTTTAATTAAAGACCTGGGCTCAGCAGCAGTATTTTGCTGGTCTCTTGGATTTAGGGATGTGTTTTAGTGTTGTGAAATCTTGCACCCCTCCACTGGACCAGGGGAAAATTCTGACTTTTGCAGGAATGTTGCTCAGAATATCTGAGCATCAGTAGGTTGAATCCCAGGTGTGCAAGTTTACGGACCTTCCAGCAGGGACGTGTGTCGGTGAAGGACGTGCACGCTGGATTATGCTACCAGCTGAGTACCAGGAAAATCAGAACGGGGAAGCCTCCAAACTTGGACAGCTTTCTTCCAGCAGGAAGATACCTTGGCTGTTGCCTAGCAGGCAGAGACAGAAGTCCTTCAGGCTAAGAACTGAAGGACTATTAGGCTGAAGTGAAATATGTTCAATGCACTCTTGATTTTTAGATGAAAAATATCCCAAGTTGTCCAGATCCTCAGCCACTGGAAATCAAAGTTCTCTTGAAATTACAGCATTTATTTGTGGTTCTGATCTGGCCATGAATTTTCTTTTTCTTTTTGGTCTTTGGTGACAGTTCTTAGAATATTTAACTTGTGTTTTAACTTATATTTACTTTTACTTCCCTAATGTTTTTCTAGCTCTACCATAAAATTATCTGGAGAAAGGTACCATTATCATATAAGATGCATTAGGAGCCCTATCAAAAGTCAATTTATCAATGGAGATTCCATTGATTCCACTGACTCAGGCCCTCAAAGCCTAATTATATCCTCTACATGATAGCCTTCTATGCAATTTTACTCTGAACTTTTTTAATTATATGAAAGCTGCCATTCCAGCCAGTAAGGCTGCAGCATTATTGATTTCAACAGCCATCAAAATACTGAATAAAAAATGACGGAATCAATCTGTGGTGAAAATGACTGAACTGCTCCCAGAAATGCTCTTCCTCTTCAGGACACATTAACATTCATCACCTTAATGTGGAGCATCTTTCTATGCAATTTTACTATCTAAAGGACAACTGAAATCCCTCGTGCAAGCATCTTACTGCTGCTGGAAGAGGTTTTGTAATTATGAAGCATATAAGAATCCATAGTGATGCTTATCCCAAGGAGATACTTTTCTTATATACCAAGCCAATATCCCACAATATTTTGCTATAAAGGATTGTTCAATATTACTATGCACTATTTTTTCTCTTTCTCCTAAAGAGTGAATTTGTTGCATCAGTCGTGCCAGACTGACAGCCCTGGAGACCAGAAATCTTTTTCCGTGGAAGAGGCAGAGCACAGCACTGCAAACTTTCTCTGCACTACTTTGAAAATATGCCCAACTCTTTAGCTGGAAGGCAATCTCCAGAGGCTAAGACAGTAGAACTGCCGATTTCTTTTAGCAGCAGTGGTGGATTTTTAACTTTTATGAAACACTGTGTTAAGAACAGGACTGCAAAACAGGAGGCAGCGAAGTGACGACCATTCCATTCATTAACCACCGAATATACACAGGCAAATAACGAAGAGACAAAGATAATGCATCCTGTCCCTAATTTCCCTGCTGGTAAACTGTCTTCTGTGCTTTTTAATTTCAATTAGCGACACCACCACAGCCATTCTACCAGGACTGATTGGCGATGTACAGTGACCTGAGCAGCTACAATACACTGGATCCTCATCTTCCCTGATTTCTCTGGGGAACCTTATTAGAAATCTCTTCTGTACTTATAACTCTGGTTGTAAATTCCAGGTTACCTACATTAGCTGCTGAGGCACTATAAATACTTCACATATAATTGTTCTAATAAAGCACTGGTAACTCATAAGTGACTTACACATTTTTAAATCATTTTTAAAGATAAAATGGGTCTTTCTATGCT
This sequence comes from Anser brachyrhynchus, assembly GCF_964034855.1. Taxonomy (NCBI): domain Eukaryota; kingdom Metazoa; phylum Chordata; class Aves; order Anseriformes; family Anatidae; genus Anser; species Anser brachyrhynchus. The sequence goes on along the minus strand of NC_137720.1, from coordinate 1,110,126 downwards.
AGCAGTATATGTGGGGAAGCTATAAATATCTTAGCCATGAAATGGACAGGAGATTGAAACAAAAGAAAAAGAGAAGGGTATTCTACCATAGAATTTTAGATCCCGTTTCTCTGTGACAAAGAAATGCAGCTGGTTAAGAAAACTTAGTGCTTCATTTTCAAAGTTGCATTCATCTGCTCCATTTGATCCTCAAAATGCTCAAAAAGACATGTTTTTTTCAGCTGTAAACTGGGTGTCTGTAAGGAAGGACTGAGAGGGAGAAGAATAATCAAATCTCCTATCACAAAGGTTTTGCATTTTCTTATCCACGAATCTTTGAAACTCCACCCTGCCCTGAAATGAGACAAAACTGGGAGAGGTAGGACTGGATTTGAAATTCAGAGCTGCACGACCCATGCTAGGTACAAACAAGCAAACAAGCAAGAACAACGAAGAGTTAAATAATTTATCTATAAAATAAGGAAGAAAGCCTCCTTTTCTGCACACCAAGCCTGGGTTTCGGTAACTGCTACCCATTCTCTTTAGGCTGGAAAGCAATTGCCTGGGCTCAAAATATACCGTACAGTCGACTGAGTCTCTTCAGCTCGCATAGGAAACAGACACGCTTCAGTTCTAACAAGCATGTATTTGCCTACACACACATTTTGAATTTTAATTACTGTAATTTCAACATGTAATTTGGAAGGAACTAGTTAACAAAAGATCGGTTGCCTGTTGATGCCATTTAGAAGACCTGGTACGCAAAATAATTTGCTTCCTTCTGACTTAAAGTCAGCATCTGTGAAGAAAATGAGCCTTTTACTCTGGATACTGTACTACTCTGGACAGAAAAGCTGTGCCCTGACCCCTCCGGCTCCCCAGAACTCCGACCCCGTCTGCTGCCTCCCGACCACCTCTGGCTGTAGCAGCGCCAGCTGGCTTCGCTGCCACCGTGGTTTGATCCCAGTTCCAAAACAAAAACCTGGCATGCACTGCTAGATCAATACAGCTCTGGAGAAAAACTTTAGAGAACAGTCATTTCTATTTACCTAAAGGGTCACGAAATAAACGATGGATTCTTACCACATTAACTTCCACTGGCAATGCCATACTTAATAAATGCCTCTTCACAAGCTCACAAAACCAGAAGCAAAACAAAAATCTCATCGTGTCTCCCTTTCTGGAAGCAGACCGGGATGATTTAAAATGACTGATAAACATGTGAGTTTGTCGATGAGACGCAATGCTAACGGGGGCGAGGAGCCTTGAGACCGTTCATTCTCTCCTTTTCTATCCTTTGTTGGGTCAGGCTCAGACAGCAAAGATGCTCTTGCTTAAAAGCACAATATGTCAGTCAGAGCTTCAATATCCTCTTTCGGTCACATATTCCTTTCCCTTCCCAGCCACATCAGATAATAAAACTTTCTGCAAAGCATTCGCTCCCTCAGCCAGCTGGAGAGATCTGGGGGCAAAAGCAACAGGCTTAGAATAAAGGCACGCGAACTTCTCCCCGCACCCGGCAGCCCCACCTCGCAGGCTCGCAGGACGCCTTACCTGGCCGGGAGGATGCTCGGCGCCCCGGAGCGGGGCTGAGCCTGGGGAGCTGGAGGAAGGGGGAGCAGTCGCTCCTCCGGCTTAAAGGTGAGCTGCGCTGCCTGCCTCTCGGCTCCCTCTCTAAACGCAGTCAGGAGCAATCAGAAAACGCGATCATCATCGTGGAAGTATATATAGAGAGATGACTAAACAGCTGCTCCCTCACCGCAGCCGAGCCCCAGCCTCTGCAGCCGCCGCTGCCCCCCCCCGGGTCGGCCCCGGCCGCCCCCTGCCCTCGGAGCGGCCCCGGGGCAGGGCAGGGGCAGGGGGCGAGGCGCGGCCGGACTCCGGCAGCCCCAGCCCAGCTGCCCCGGGGCCGGGCAGCGCCGAGGATGCCAGCCGCTCCCCGGCACCGGGAGCCCACGGCAGCCCTCGGCCGGGGCTGGAGCACCGGCAGCGGCTCCTCGCCCTCGCTGCTTCCCCCCTGCCCCCCCCCCCCGGCCGCCCGCTCCCCCTGCTCCGCGCTTACCGCTCCTCGCCGCCTCGGCACCCCTCAGCCGCGGCCGGGAGTCGGGCTCCCGGCGCTCGGTGCCGGCATCCTCCCCTGGCTCCCCGGCTGCCGGCGGGGCTCCCCGCACCGAGAGCCGGGAGCGGAGCGGCCGAGCCCCGCCGTGCCGGGCAGCGCGGGGCAGGGACCGCGGCGGCGGCGGCACCGAGCGCTCCCCGGGCACGGGCGCGGGGAGGGGACGGGGGCGCGGCGGGGGCAGAGCCGCTCCTGCCCCGAGCCCCCCCCCGCCCTCCCCGGCCCCGCCCGCAGCCGAGCCGCCCCCCCGGTCCCCCCCCCCCGGCCCCTCACCTCCTCCGCTCGGCGCCGCGCCTCGCCCCGCCGCTGCCGGCCGCGGCCGCCCGCCGAGCGCCGCCGCTGCCATGCGGCTGCCGGGAGCGCGGAGCCGCGGGGGCGGGCGCGGGGCGGGGGGCGCGGGGCGGGGCGGGGGGGGCGGCATCAGCACCGCGGGCGGCGGACAGCTCCGGGGGGGGGGGGCAGAGCCGGGGGCGCCGGGCTGGGCGGGGGGGGCTCAGGGCCGGGGGGGGGCTCAGAGCCGGGGGGGTTCAGGGCCGGGGGGGCTCAGGGCCGGGGGTCCCCTCGCCCCGTGTACCCCCCCTCCGGGCGGTCCCGGCGGCTCCGCTCCGCCGCGGCTGCCGGGGGTGTCCGGCGGGGCGGCGGCAGCCGGGTGGGATGGGGGGGGGGCCGCTGCTGCGCCCCGTGCAGGAGCCCCGGGGAACGGGGCCGTGCGGTGCCGGCACCGAGCGGGGGCAGCTTTCCGGGGATTTCGTGCGCCGGTGTTGTAACAGGCTCCTAAAGCAGGCCTTAATTCCATTTAAAACTCACGCACGCAGACACACACGCACCAAGGACACCAAAACAAACCAAAACAAACCAAAACAAACGCAGCCAACCAACCAACCAACCAACGGATCCTCAAACACCTCGGCACTAGCTGGGAAATACAACCTGGAAACTGAGAGCAGAGCCCCAATCCATCGGTCCTCTGCCTCAGCATCCGCTGATCCCCGATAAGTCACTGCCAGCATTATTAAAGACAGAACAGTTTTCTGGATGGCAGGTCAGGGGCGGTGCTCCCCCCACAACAATTCCCCGCAGCAATATTTGTGTTACAGTCCCCTCAGGCCAGGTGATGAGGTTAGGCAAAAGCTGTGCATTATGATTATTAGAGTACAGGCACTAATAACTGCACACGCAAAGCTGTGTACGAAGGGAATCCTGAAACTTCCACGGGAAACTTTCAGTGGCTGTATGAATTTAAGCGCATCAAAGGGCCCAAAATCCGTCTTTGCTGAACGGCTTCAGAACTTTACTCTTAAAAACTCTTCCCGTATCTCCACTTGCTCTTTTCCTCTTGCAGATGCACAGAAGAAAGTAAAACCAGAAATGTCATTTGGCTTTAGCTGGTATAAAAGATTTTTCTGTGATTTCCAATGTCATTGCTTCATATAGCTGCCTCTCTCCTCTCGCCCAGGCGTGCTCTGGCCTCCCTCTCTGCGAGCTCTGGCCTGGCTGTGATCCTGAATAGCTTTTCCCCCATGACTCGGCCCCCTTTTAACTTTCGATCTCTATTAAAAAGCTAATTTGGGAACTCTTTTTTAATGCTCCCAATTTTGTATTTTTAAATAGAGTCTGAAAGTCAAAAGCAAGCTAGCTGCAAATAGTCTGATGTGAAAATATTCCTTCTCCTCTCGTTTTCCTTCTCTTTTTCTTTGCTTCTTTTGCTTGCATCTTCTCTCTGTCTCTCTCTGTCTCTTTCACTCTTTCTTTCTGCCTTTCCCTTTCTCTCTTGCTTTCTAGGAATATCTCTTTAGGTTCTAATGAACCAATTAAGCATTTTATTAAAAGTTTTTGAACAACTTTTCATCATTCTGTTACTGAAAAGTCAAACCTGCTAGCATTAAAACAAGCCGCATATGCAGAGAAACCACTGGAATGAGCTATGCAGATTAAATATCAATTTTAAATATAGTTTGCATCTTCTTTTTGCTCTGCCATTTTCTTCTGTATTTATATCCTGTGCCTCTCCAGTGTGTTTTATTTATTGTGTTTGTTCTTTACGCTGGGCGCTATCCTGCATTAATTCTGCATCTAAATATCTCATTGACTTCATGGCCATGCTGTATAAGCATTCTGTAATGACAGTGGCAGTAATAAAGCTAGCTTGGCTGCTTGAAATTACAGCTTGCCGTAATGTTGTAGCTTTGTAGTCTCATTATGTCCTATAGATTCTGCCAGCAATTTCCTTGCTTTGGATCCAAAATGCCTGCATAGATTAAAGAAAGATCATTAATAAGATTATGCTAAAGGGTCAGTCTTGGTAACCTTAAAATTACATATGTACTCTGCTGGTTGAAAGAACCTGGAAAACACAGCTGCTCGGATCTCTCCGCTTCTCTCAAAACTCTTTCAGACCTTGGCTAACTCTCTTAAGCCCTGCCTTCCCAGCTCCCAGCTAGAGAAGGAATATAATAACAATTGCTGCGAAGAAGTGCTTTATCAGACTCTGTAAGTATCTATAAAGTGCTATAAATTCCTGAAGGAAATCACTTCTGTAAAAGTGTAGCAGTGATTTAGTTTGTCTGTCTGTCTATCCATCACTCTGGCGCTTCTCCAGAACTCCATCCATCCAGCCACCTCCGCACCTGTCCGCCCTCCAGGATTAATAGCGGGCTTCTCATCGCGGCACCTAAGCGCACAAAATGGGTAGTCAGAAATGAATAAACGAGGGAAGGCGCAAGGCGCTTCCTATCTCGTCCGATCAATCCAGTACAAAATATCTGTCATTTTCTTTAAGACGCCTTCGTGCTGCAGGCGTGGCAGGATAAGGAGCTCGAGGATCTCGCGCAGGAGTTGCCGCTGCCAAGGCAATGCTGGGGGCTGGCAGCTGCTGCCCCTGCCCCCCTCTGCAGCCCCTCCAGCCCTGAGCCCTCTGCTGGCCCCGCCTGGGCTCCCTCCTGGGACACGTCGCCTCCTGTCTCATGCAGCAGGTATAAATTTGCTCCATGTTTTCAGCTGTGTTGACTATCATTTACCAGTTATGGTGTGCCTGTGCTCCTGGAAGAGCTGCTTTCCATGCTGTCATAGCTGAGACAGGCTATAAAATGAAAGGGGTAATATATGTTAAAATAAATAAATTAGAAAACATCCATAAATTTGAAATTCCTGAGAGACGACGGAGTTGCTTTAAGTTCGTACAGTTTGAAAAAAGTGCTGTTTTCTACTTTAGAGGCAGAAATGTTCTTCACTACAGGTAATCTAAATTGTCTTTATCATCACACTTCCAGTGAAAATTTTATTTTGATATAGGAAAAGCTGCCTTGTTATTAGCCTAGGAAAGCCCTGAAGGAAAACGTGAGTAACTTTCAAGCACCTTTTGAAGAAAGTTCAGTGTTGGGAGTTGTTAAGGGTTGGGGGACTTGTTTAGGATGACTGGAGCCTGTGTTAGCTGCACTTCGGGGAGCACTGCAGAATTTCCAGGGGTACTGTTTGCATCCTTGTGGGGTCCTCGGAGCCCCTCGGACATCTGTCAGTGGGGTCGCTGTGTCGGACAGACCCTGTCCTTGTCTCGGCCGCAGTTTGTCACTGCCTGCGGGTGCTGGGAACCCGTGGGGTTTGGTTCAAGGCCATCTCTGATTTACAGCGTGCTCAGTTTTTTTCCCCTCTGTGTTTGGAGATTTTCCAACCTGAAATAAAGCCTCATAGGCAGCTGCATTCTGCCACTTCTTTCCAAAAGGAAAGAGGAAAGAGCCGTGGATGCTGTCCAGCAGCGCTGCTATCTAGCCAGCAGCTGCAAAATTTTCTGCTCAGCAGACCTTAATGAATCAAGAAAGGATCACACATGGTAATAGAGGGAACAGACCCTTGAAGGACAGCAGTGATACTGGATCGGGTTCAGTTTATTGTCCAGCGTTCCCTTCCCCGCCCCGTGCGTACCACCTCGCACCCTTCCAGTCTCACCGCGCACGGTAAGGCAAAAATGCCGGTTTGCGATGCTGCTCCCTGCAGCAGCTCGTCAGGGACTGTGCTTAATTGGCCATATTCCACGTTATCAACATCCAGACACCTAAGTAACGAGAGTCTAGTGTTCACATTCCCAATTAGGGATGAGGCCAGCCGGGTGCACGAGGGCAAGCTGGCCAGCGAAGCTGAGGTGAGCAGCGAGCGCGGGGCTGCCCGGAGCCAGCAGGTGCGGTAGCGGCAGCAAGCGGTGCTGCGGGAGCAGGGAGAAGAGAAATGAATTCGTGTGCCTGCGTATCAGCATCTGCGTGTGAGACAATGCTGCACGTGATTCGCCTTTGTTTGTGCCTTCAGGAGACCAGAGCCAGAGCGGTTCAGCTGCACCACCCGCAACCTGCAGCATGTTTTGCCTCTGTCGGTTCTCGCGAGGGAATTGGGATGGTGGCAGCAGGAGCTGGTGCTGAGGCTGGTGCTCAGGCTGTGCCTCGCGCTTGTGCTGCGCAACTGAGCGGCACGTTCACTGCTGACAAGGGTGCGAGGGAAATTAGGACAGCGGGCTCAAAGCGAGGAGCTCTGTGCAAGCAGATGGATTCCTTGCTGCTCTGCTACGTGCTCTCTGCTGCTGCTCAGTGTCCCGCAGCCCAGGCAGGTCTCTGCACCCTGTGCTGTGCCTGGTGCTCTGCAGCAAGTTCCTTCCACTTCCAGCCAGTTGGGAACTCTTGCAATTATGAGTCATCTAAGGCTAAAAAGCTCTGAACTGAGCAAAGCACAAGCCAACTGCATGCCTTTGATCTCCACACGTTGGGTTAAACAGTCACCATCAAAGCAATCGTCATTATCCCCTGGAAGTTGAGGGACCAATTAAAGAAAAAAAACAAAAACAAAACAAAACCAAAAAAAAAAGCCCAACAACCAACCTGAAATAAATGATTAATCTAAAACAATCAGGTTTTTCATGGTTTCCAGAGCTACAGTGATGCTGAGGCTTTCGGTACTAGAGTCAACAATACAATAAATTGCAATTGCAATTCTTTGGTGGCTCATAACCAGTAAATCAGATCTGTGGAACTATACATTTACTGCAAATTTAAGGAGTTGTTCTTTCATTTTTAAGAGTGCATTTTAAATCAAGTCAACAGCCATAAAGCAATATACAGCCTGCCTCGCTATTGTCTGGGGAATGAATCCTGCACTATCATGATTCCTTTTTATTATTATTAGGTATGGGGGCAGGGAGGAGAAATCTGGCAGGGAGGCCATCGTGGCTCAGCTGACCGCTGCTCAGAGCCTCCAGCTGCATCGAAGGATGCAAGGTCTGCTCTGCCCAAGGCCTGCACTTCGCTCACTCATTTTTTGTGCAAATGGGGATTGAAAACTGCTGCTCTCAATTGTTAGGATTTGACACAGGTGCATAACAGAGCATGGCAGGGACGGCCGTCAAAAGCCAAGAGCCTTGCATTATTTTTTTTTAGGCTCACCTGCCTTCTGTGAGCTATTCACCAGGTGAGTTCATCGCGTTACAGCATCAGCTGGCACTGCCTGGGCTGGGAGGGAGATGATAAAAGGCCCAGGCTGGCAGCTTTGCCCCACAGACTTTGTGGCTTTTGTTTCTGTGCCTGGGGCCAGGCGGGGCCATTCCTTATGGGTGCAATTTTGCTGCTCCCCTCCCAGCCCGGCTGGGCTCTGCAGCGCGATGCTGGGCCTGTGTCTGCCTCGCACCGTGCCCACCCGCCTCCGTCCCCGCTCTGCGTGCATCGCCGGCCGTGTGTGAGGCTAGTTCCCAACCTCAGCTTGGTACGAGAGTTTGCTCCTGCTGCACTGCTTGGAGAACTACAGGTTACTTTTGAATTCGGGACAATAAATATTAAGGTATGTCAGGGTGAAAGAAAGCATGGATGCTGCCTGGTGGAAGAGCCCCTGGCGAAGCCCTCGGCTACTGCCTGCTGTTTCAGGCATTGCCCAGCGGTGAGGGGAGAGGGCTCCCCCCTCGTGGCCCCCAAAAGAGGGGGAGAGGCAAAAAGCCATCCCACAATGATCACTTGAGATGGATTCCAGCCCCCAAACCGACTTGTCTTACCAAACCCCTTGGTATACAAGAAACTGCTGGTAGGCAGAAATAGATTTACTCTTATCTTGGAACAGATTAAACGTAATGTTACCTGCAGACAAATTCTGTGACTAGTATGCATGCTTAATCGGATTTTTTTTTTGAATTATTGAATACGGTAAGATCATTATTTCTGTCTTGCTATTAGTGGGATGTAGTCTGCTGGCTAAAGGGGAGGCTTTCTGTGTGCATGTGTGTGTCATTAAGCGCTAACCTGGAATTCAGATCTAAATCCTCAGTGCAGACCTTTGATATGAAAGAGGGCTTTTATTGCTGCATTATCTTAAACTTGCTCAGAGCAGAAGAAAGAGCTGATAGCCTGAAGGTAAATTAAGTTAGTATTTTTGGATAGTCCAGTGTTAAATGAAGTTCTTTAGGAATGGGAGATCTCTCCTTTAAGCTTCCCAGGCAGCTCAGAAAGAATATTTATGCGAACATGTTTCTGAGCAGGAGGTTTTCATGCCCTGTATTGGATCCTATGGGTGTGATGGAGATCTCACATCCTAACAGGCTGGAAGATCAGTTCATTAAGGGTTTTTTGGATATTCAGATGTTTTCCTGGGACACAGCTGAGGGATGCTTGCTTGTTTGTAAGATCCTCAGTTTCCGAAAGAAAAGTGAAAAGCAGACTTCCTTTATTTTTTTTCTGGTTTACTACCAACACAAGTTTCTAGAGGGGGTATTTTTAACTGAGTCTTACAACTCCATCCCACCAGGCAATATACCACAGCCTGTGAGAATGGCCCCAGAGTTGGCTGTTAGAGGTCTTCTCCAGCCAGAGGTCAGAACCGGGAAGGAGCGGTGCTTTCTCTGGCTCTAACCGCAGAGCAAGTTTCACTCACTTGACTTGTCAAAGTGATAAACTGTCTGAAGATGATGCAGATGTTGAAAACACAATTCCACTTGCTTGTGTAACAAGTTAACTGTTGGGCTTTTATCTCTGCTGGGAAAAATGTGTGGTATCATCAAATATGCTAACTTCAGTATAGTGGAGTTGAACACAATTTTATTTCTATTATGGGCAGGGATAAGGTTAATCAAGACACATCTTTTAAATATGACCAGTTTTTCTCATAGCAAGATCCAGGGTCAAACAGATTAGTAATTCTGGTTTTGTATTGGGTGACAGACTAGCAAGTGAAAAAAGAGTTTTTTCGCTTTTAAAAATCACTGTTCACATTTTTCTGACCAAGAAGCCTTTTAGAATGAAAATTCTTACTGCTCACCTGGGAATGAAGTTACACAAACTCATTTTTAAATTAGTTGGAAAGATGATCATTCAGCTACCATAATAAATGTTAGATAATGCATTTTTAGCTGTACTATTTCTCTGTATGAGGAATAATGTGCAAAACGTAGCACAACCTGGAATGATGTAGTAGGGAATAATACAAGCCAGTATAAATAGGAACATAGGAAATGTTTAAAAGGCAAGCAATAAATCCATGTAATAGCATTCAAATAGAGTTCAATCAAATGATGGGTTTGGTATTGATGAAACCTCACAATTTTATAGCACTTCTTATTTGGATAACTCTGAGTTTGCAGACATTGCCCAGTTTCTCAGAACACACAGCTGAGAGAGAAACAGCTCTTTGTATTTCTGCCAATGGCAGAAGAGGCGGGGGGGGGGGGGGGGGGCGGCGGCATACAAAACTCTTTTTTTCCTTGATATTCAAAATGTTGAAGTTTTTCCATATTTTGTTTTTGTTGTATGAATCTCCCGCCTGAGATACTACCTTCATCTGCATGAAGCTAGCTGAGAGAGAAACTGTTCTGGGTTAGAAGTGATGCAGACAAACAAAAATTTTGACCTGACAATTTTTTTGCTACTACAATCACCAGCTGTATATTGATCACGTGTTAAAGTTTTTAGATATTTTGAAAATGGCTTTTCAATGTTTTGCAAAGTAATATCTTAGAGAAGCCAAATAAAACTTTCATGTTGCCGTGGCTGTGTTGCTGCTTTTGTTACGAGCAGGAAGCGGGCAGTGGTGTGCAAAGGCACTTGGCTTGTCCGAGATCAGACCTTCAGAGGTAAAGCTTAAGAAGCAGCAAGGCAAATATTCATGAAAGTGTCTGCATTTTCTGTGACCTCCTTTCCACCTCAGCTTTGATCCAGGCTGCTGATCCGAAGAATGGATTCTGATTTCCATTTGATAAGGCTTACATTTTTGGCAAAGGGAGGCTCAAAAATAATCCTTTTCTGAGCAGATAAATCATCTAAAGCGCTCAAACATGCAGGAAAGGACCTGGTAAATCTGCTAGCTGAACTCCTGTGATTGCTTATTTCCAGGAGCCCCTGCTGGCAGCTGCTCTGAGGGGCACGGTGGGGGGCCGAGGGCTGCAGGGCTGCTTGGGGGCTGCCTGGTGTGGTGCAGCCCCTTTGGGTGCGCAGGGTCTGGCATGCAGAGCCCCAGCCTGTGCTGAGCGCTCACCCCACGAGGTGCTGGCTCTTGGCACCGTGCTGGCACCCCTTCAGAAGTGTTTCAGCGCATGCTTAAAATCAAGATCCTAAAGGCCCAGCGAAGTCAAGGGTCCGCTGATGTGCGTAAGGGGAAACACGTGCTAAGTGCTTTGCTGGTCTGTAGCCAGGGGGCTTACTCAGTAGGTTCCCAGCCCTAATTAAAGTGTGGATTTTAGACCCAGTTGCTGACAAAAGTCATCACGTGGCACTGGGACTTGCTGCTGGGTGTTGAGCTTTTCTTCTCCGGGGCTTTTCAGGCAACCATTTTGAAACAGCGATAGCCTTCTAATCACATAAGAACAACAGCAAGGAGAGGAGAATGCTTATGATTATTTACTAATTAATCCAGTACTGATAGACATATGAATAGATGCTCATTTAAAATTCCTGCTGGTTCACAGAGGGAACGCGAGTCCAGAACATCGCGTGCCGCCGAGGCACTTTTCTTGGCTTCAGTCTGAGGGACACTGCAGGGGACCCAGGTCTGAAAAAACAAGGTCTGCTGTTAGAAAAACAGCCCTTCGCGATTCTAAACAAGAAAATGAAATAAAAGCAGCAGCACTCCAGGTTTTAATTAGCACTGGAGAGATGTCAAAGCAATGGAAACCAATGTGGATATCACTTATCTGAGCCCCTGGTAGAGATTGCTTAAAGGGCTGGGCAGGTCTGGCATCACGGTCCTGTACCACGTCTCTTAGCGCGCGTGCACACACACAATGTCACAATAAATTTGGAAAACCACTTGTGTGCAACTTGGAGAGCAAATAAACAATACTGAACAAGAACAAACATTGCTGCTGATAATCACTTGCGTTATCACTGTCAACAAAAGCAGCAGCAATAAGAACAAATACAGTAAGTACATTGCTGATCACTCGGTGCGGTGCGTGGATGATTGGTGCCCTCCTGAAGCTGCAAGTGCTGGGGCATAAAGGCACCAGGCACCGTGTTCCCCCACCATTTTGAAACCTGTGCACACCGTCTGAAGTTCTGAAACTGAGTGCACGGAGTGAAGCTAGGTTTCCAGCTTCTGTTAAAACTTTTCTTGCCCTCATGAAGTAAAGGGAAAGCTTAGAAATGTGAGCTGCTTTATGTCTGCACGAGTCTGTAGCATGAAACCAGAGCGGCTCTGTGCCCTGTCTGTCCCAGCTCTGCAGGCGGCTGTGGCTGAGCCCCCGCTGGCTGCACGGGGCTGTTTCATGGTGCTCTGTGCTGGTGCATGTAGGAAACAGTTTTATGAAAATAACATTTTACAGGGAGGACTTGTGGTACAGGCTCAGCGCTCTACATTGGACCACGTTGTGCCTTAACTGACTCCCGCGCAAATCTGAAATAACCGTGGTAGCAGCTACTGCAGAGGGAGATCGAAGCAGCTGAGAAGCAAACTTGGCCCAGGGGCCAGGCAGCGTTGCGGGCATCTGCAGCGATCGGTTCTGCCAAACGCGCTGCTGTCTCTGCACCGAGTTAAATCCCATGAGCTAGTTGCTGCTTTTCAAAAGTGCTGTAATAATAAGTATTATTAATAATAAATAATTACAGTTAGCACTTCCTGACTTTTATCATAGCCTCTATTCGCAAACAAAAATAGGATGGGTAATTCTCAATTGACCTTCAGACAGAAAGATAAGATGCACAGCTGAAAAAACCCATGGCATGCAGTGCTCAGGATAATTTCACATAATCCTGACAATACAGCGCTATCCTTCAGAGGGAGATGATGACATTCAGTGCGTGAGCTGTTGCTAAGCTTTTGAAAAACATTTATTCTTTGGCCACAAGCTACTTCTGGTCTTTGTCATTAGCAGAGAAATTTATGTCAGGAAACATTGTTTCTTTTAAAATTTTCAGTGATAAAAGGCACTTGTTAGATGCCCAGCATGAGCTTTAAATTAAAACTAAACTGGGTCTGTGCTGAAGGAGCTGCTGACTCCTCCATGGCACTGATTTCATTTCAGCAGTGCCGGCCCTTCCGTACCGGATTATCTCTGCAGTTTGGGGTATAAAGAAGGCCAGAGTCAAATTAATTTTCTGACAAGACACGCTATTGGCTCAAAACGCTTCCTTCCCACTGTCTTAGCATCAATGTCTTGTCTACTTAAATGCTGGTAAACAAGCGTAAACTCTAACATGCCACAAATTAGCTATCGACACCTTTGCTAGCTGCCTCCTGATTCTAGAAACGTTGCTTTCTGAAGGGTGACGAGAAAACGCCTGGTCTCTGGAATAGACTCAAATCTAAAGTAATTTCTCAAACCCGTGATTCTTTACTTATTCCCTTACTTTCAGGAAACCTTTCAGTATGTGCGTTTTGTTCAGTGACACTGAGTGCCAGTTAGACGGAGGAGCTCCAATTCGTTAGTTTTTATAGAATTAAAGCGTGCTATTTCGGTCTATCTTGTAATTATTTTTCTTAATTTCTTTCTACTGATATATGAAACTTACACTTTTTTTCCCTAAACCTGAAAGGCAAGCAGTTGTCTGAATTCCATTTGCACTGTAGGATTAAAGCTGAGACTGAAGAGAGGGGTGGAAGAAAAAAACTGGGATCAGTTCAGAAAAGTGCTGGGAGATCAGAATAACCTGGGCTGTGCCACTGATGTGGTCAGATGAGAACCCTGTGCCTGAGCGGGTGCGCGCCCTCCCCGCTGCAGCGACACAGAGAAGTGCCAGCTTCCCTTGTTGCCCTCATCCCTTGTGCTCTAAGAGAGCAGGGAAAATGTGGCAAAGATTGCGCTTCCTGCAAAGGACAGTGCCTGGTAATTATTAGTACAGAAGCTGAGCGTGTTCAATTTTGAAACAATAAAAATCTATTTAGGAAATCAAAGAAGCCACAATGTATTTGATGGTTGGACTTGATTGTCTTGAAGGTCTTTTCTGACCTAGATGATTCTGATTCTATTTTTGAAGCAGAATGTTTTCTACCCAACACAGATAAAAACAGACAAACATAGCAATAAAAGAAATATCCAGCCTTTTCACGTGGGCAATCTTTAGCATCATGTATAAGCAATGCATTTAACCTTTACATGATTTAAAGATAACATTTGCTTATTAGGTGCTGGTAATTAGTCATCAGATGCAGAACAGAGCATGTAGCAAAATGAACCCACAATTATTTCACTCCAGTGAATTGATCTCTACTTTTACGAGCTAATCACCCAGACAGTTTTGTAATGTGGCCAACACATCACCAGTTTTCTCAGCATTCTTTAGCAGCATTGCATCATTGCAAAAACTCTTTCTGTAATGAAGCAAAAATTGGTGTTTTGCATTTCCCCTCTCCATTGCTGGACCCTGTGCACAGCCCCTGCATCTGAACCACCTGTGCCTCTGCCACTATTACAGCTTACAAATGGAGAAATAATTGAGGAGAGAACAAAACAGGGTAGACTCATCCCAGATGTAGTCAGTCTTCATTTGAAATGTAAATATTGGCTCTGTGATAGATGTTTACTGCTGTGATAAGGGGAAGGGAGGCAGTCTTAAGGCAGTAAATGAAACAGGGAGATGCAAGCACTGCTACAGCACTCTGCAAATGCCAGTTACCCAGATTTTCCAGTGTGGAAAGAGCAAAGGAGAAATATCATGGGAACTGCTCTGGCTTTGCGTGTTTCTGTTGTTGTTTAATGACCGAGGAGAGGTGTTGAACTGAGCGCTGCTGGAAGCCATACCCCTCTCGTCCATGCCGGGCAGTTACTGGCACTTTGGGGCTCTGGCACCCTTTTTCCTTCGCACAGGCCCAGAACAGCCCGGCAGTCCCAGCTGAGCTGCTGCCAGCAGCGAGCCCCCGGTGCCCGGGCTGCCCGTGCCTCCCGGCTGCAGGTACGCAGGGCTGGGGAGGGCCGGGCCGGGCTTCCCAGCCCTATTCCTGGTGCCCCCTGCGCAGCTCTTCCCTTCACAGCTATTTCATCTGAAGCGTTTTCTGAATGAGAAACACAAAATTCACCAATTTGTGAAATCCCTTTGTAGTTCGTATAAAAAAAAAAGCCCTGTAATTGTTTCGGGTGGTGTGCCAGGGAACAGCGAAGGCAGGAGAGGATTGGAATGAGAGCAGCAAACGGGGCCGGCGCTGTCCCCTCGCTGGCTGGTGGCCCGGGGCTGAGCACGGGCTGGGGCTGTGCTCTGGTTTCAGCCCGCCGGCTGAGCTCTGGGGCCTCCTGGAGAGGGACCAGGGCACGGGGGCCCATGGGGGAGCCCATCCCGCAAAGCCTGACACAGAAAAATCCTTCACCTCACTGGCACGCGCAAACTGACATCCCGAGGAACCTTCTCCGTTATTAGCTTTTGTGGTGTGGCTTAAATTCATTTCGGTTTGGTACAACACTGCTCTTTGCAGAGTCCTGAAAACGCACGAAGTCTAATAAATCAGCACACGACAGCGTGTTGTAATGTGATAATCCTGGTGTGCTACAGCAGCTGGGCAGCGCGGTATTGATCAGTGCGGCCTCCGAGAGGATGCCGAGCAGAAGTGTGTTCCTAGAACTGGCATGGGCTTTTTTAACCAAAGCTCAATTTTAGGTGTATTTTTAAACTTCGTAATGACCGTCAGTGGCCTTGTGTCTGACACTGCCTTGGTCTCAATAACGGTCTCAAGTTTCTTTTTCTTTGAGGATAATTTGGGACATCTTCCCTGGCCATGCTGCTTGTCAGCCTGTCTCCAGCCTGGGGATGCGAGGGTCTGAATACACCCATCGCTTGATAAGAATAAATTACAGAGGTCTCTAATCGTTAAGTAGGAGAAACAAACCACAGCTCAATGTTTGCCCCGTTGAGTAACCCCAGAAACTGGCCCTGTCCACTAACAGGCCCAGTCCGTCTGGGCTTGGAAGATAAACACGAGTGCTGAGCGTGCTGCTCACAAAAACAAGGGTGCTCTGCTGGCCCGCGACCTTGCAGCGCACCAAAACGATAAATCACGGTACGTTGCCAGCAGCCTCCTTTCACGAGAGCTGATGCTATCAGTGCGGGATGCCGTGTCCGTGGCAGCCCCGACCTGAGGCAGGTGCCGGCAGCCAGGCGGGGGTGCAGGATCGGGCCCCGAGCAGCCCCGTGGGGTTTTCTCTGCAGATGAGCAGGACAAAGCCACGTTATTCCAGTCTTGGCTTGGTTGCAATGGGAGCTGCCGAAGGCAATTCCTCACCGGCAGAAGGGCCTGTCCCTGAGCCAGCGCGGTGACACCGCTTCCAGTGTTTGAACCCGGCCCCCCCAGTGGCCGGGCTGGCACCCAGGTTCGCACCCGTACACTCCAATCGTTCCCTAGGCTCGCTATCAAATCGCTGGTGTAACCGGGGTTTAAAAGGCAATTTGCTCATCGTTCCACTGGAACTAAAGCTACATTGTGTGCGCTGTGCAGTAATGCCACAGCTGTGCGCCAGGTTAGCTTGAAACATGACAGTGAATAAAATGAAATATGAGCTTTATTGATCTTGTCTGCACCGCATTATTATTCACACAGAGTGCAATTCACCCTTAGGCACAGGACAAACATTAGAGTTGGGCAAAACATTTCAAATGAATGTTTTATTTGTTGGAAAAAAAAATATGTGGTTTTGAGTCAGCTGAAAGCACTTGTGAATTCATGTTGCATTTGTCAAAGTGTTTCAGCATTTTAAAGAAAAAATGTTTTTCAGGAAGTCAAAACATTTACTATTGATGTTTATTAAATGTAACATTTACATTTTTTTAAGATCTGAAATAATACTTCTATTGAAATATTACTGAGATTTACTTTAAAATGATGCTAACACCTGAGAAATGAACCCATATTTTGCTTAGATCATAGATCAATGATATTTAAAAATTGGAAATAAATTTTTGGGGATGTTCAGTTTTCAGAGAAGACACATTTTTCAGGTTGATTCAAAATGTTTTCCCCGTTCTTCCCCTGCGGCAGCTCCATCTCCACCAACTGCTGTGTCCTGTGGGACTTCACCTGCTGGGGCTGGAGTGCAGCAAACCCAGGTACGTGAGCCGGGAGGATGCAGTGCAAACACAGACCCCAAAAAAAGAAAAAGGTAAAAAAAAAAAAAAAAAAAAAAACCAGATGACGTAATCCTAAAGGAAAGAAACAGAGAAGTGTGGAGATAAACCAAGACAGCTAGGGATTTATTCTACCAAATCTATCACATTTGTCTGGGATCTGCTGAATAGGAGTCTAATCAGCTGTTAGAGGAGGTGCTGGAAAAATAATCTGTCATCTACTTTGTTCATTTTTTTCCTGTCAACCATATATGGCCTCCATGTCAAAACATCATTTTACCATTATTGTCTATTTCCAGAATGTCTTTTATTATCCTGATCTCATTTTGCAGCCCAGAAGCTGTTGCGGGGCTGGCTACGTTCCCTCAGACTTGTGAGAGACTGCAGCAAGAGGCACAGCCTTCCTCCCGCCGCTCACTCGTGCAAACCAAGGCACTCCACCAAGATGCTGGAAAACTCCACATCAGCCTGGCATCCTCTGCAGCTGGACACTGTCCCACGTGCACAGAACAAAGGTAATGCTGTAAAAAAAAAAAAATACAAATAATGAATCACAAGTAAGGAAGATATCATGAGATGAGTTTGTGGTAGTAATTACAGAAGTGTGTGCGTTTTTTAGTAAAAGAATGAAATTTCTGGGTGGAGTGCCAGCACAACTTGAGAACGTTTCACACCCAAGAGGTGTTTCCTCCTTCTCCTTACTGCGCTGATGGAGCAGGAGCACTCGTGGCGTGGCCAGGCGATGCCCTGCAGCAGAGCTGTGCCTGCAGCTGAGCCAGCCCCCCTCCTGCAGCGTCGGTGCCCGTTTAAGCTGTGAGAATGAAAACAGGCTAAGCCAAACAGAAGGGGAGGGGAATGCTTGGAGGATATTCTGACTTAAAAATCTTTTCAAAATGTTAGTGGAAAGCCTGGTTAATGTGCCTCTGCTTTGCTATATGTATGCTTATTTAGGTTTTAATCTATCAAAGAGATGCAATTCTTAGGTTCAGGCCAGCTAATTCTCTGCCCTGGAATTTACACATCATAATAATAAATAAAACCCACCAAAAAACAACATTTAAACCCTTGGGAAATGATTTGAGCTACTTCAATTGCTGAATAATTAAAGGTGACCCTTGTCAAAGACATGGTGTATGCTATATATCATTGGATTACCTGTCTGGTTGGCAGCATTTTGCAGGCATTTTAGAGCTCTTATTATATGTTGTTTTTCATTTAGATGCAATTTCTTTTGTAATGAGGCAGAACTTATTTTCCAGCCCCTACAGGTGGCTTTGTCAGCTCTCCAAATTGTGCATGAAGAGGCAGGTTCCCAATTGATCTCTCAATTACAGCTTTGTTGATATTGGATAAATGAGGGTTCACCTGGTTTGGACACAGCCTTGTCTGTTCATGAGCCAAGGCTTTCAAGTGAAAAGCAACACATTAAAAAAAAAAAATAGTCTCCTTGGTGTTGCTTTTTTCCCTTGATTGCACAGGGCCAAGCACGTGGACTGTTGATCTGTGACTGAAGCTATTAATAAATGAATGCAAAAGCAAAGATTGAGGCATATATCTAGAGCAAATCATGTCACAAGTTAGCACACCAGTAATCAGACATTACGTAGCTTATCAGCAAGAAGGAGTAAAACTGAAAAAAGCCAAAGTCAGGTCCCTAAAGTTGTTGGGACACCTTTCTCTGCCCCCTTCCTGCACTGGATGCTGGTGCATTAAAGCTTTTAGATGTTGATGGGCGCTTCCCTCATGCATGGCGAGGTTGTTCCAGGGGTGCGAAGCCTCGCGGTTCCTCTTGGAGCTGACCGAGCCCTGCGCGGTGCCGCAGGGGCAGGCTCTGCGGGATCTTTCCTGGGGCGGCAAAACCTGAAGTGCAAACGGGGCACGGAGCTCCTGGCAGGCTGTCCCTGGGGGCTCGCTACCCCGGCAGCAGGAGGAGGGAGAAGCAGTGTTTCCAGAACAGATGAGCGGCCGGTTCACACAGTACCGTGATCTGTTTTAAGCAGGTAATTAACTCAAGCTCATTGACCACAGCCCAAAAGCCTAATGGAAGTAGTCTGGAAACTGCTCAAAAAATTATTTCCTGCTAAATCAAAAGCTAGCTCTTGCCGAGATGAAAGAGAGGTTAATTTACAAAGATGGTCAGAAAGTTTAATAGCAATTTAATTTTTTTGAAATATGTATGTGTTACTATAGCCTGACATTGTGGAGGAAATTGCAACAGTCCTGGAATAGACCTGCTGTCTAATTTTACTCTATCGGGTGTATGGTTGGGTTTTATGTGCAACAATTCATTTGATGGCAGACTCCAAGTATTAGATTTACAGTAAAAATCAATGTGAGGTTACAGGCACAGCCGGAATTTATGTCAGTTTGACACCGCATGCGTCTGCCTCCGCCACCACCAGCGCCCGGGTGGGAGCCCCTCAGGTGGGTGGGCTGGGGCTGGGGGCTGCTGCCCCTCGCAGCCCCCCTAACCCATCCAGGCCAGCAGCAAACGCCCCGTTTGCTTGCAAAACTGCCACCTGCGGCCGTGGCTTCCTGCTGCCCCCAGAGATTCTCCACCTCCTCCAAGAAACAGCGGCTGCCAGGCGGCAGCACGGGGCTGCTCCAACCCTCGGCCATCCTCACGGAGAAGTTCTCCTGTCCGAGAAGTGCTCCGGCTGTCGTTGGCAGCCCGCTGTGGGAGCTCTGCCCCTGTGCGAGCTGCTCTGGAGGTGGTCACCTCTTCCACGCCGATGTGAGCACGTGCCCACAGAAATTAAATGTCTGTGAGTAATCATGTGGAAAGTACGGGAACAGACCGGGTGAGTTCATCACTGTCTTTCAGATAAGATCTCCCTCTTCTTTGGTACAGCACAACGAGCAACAGTTCCTTAATTTGTCACGCCATTCCTCTGTATTAAAAATCTTTAGTGTTAATTTCACTGCTTCACATAAAGGCTGTGCTTATTACTGTTCTTGGGTTGAGTTACTGGGGCTCTGTAAAGCAATTGTTTCAAAGGACAATTACTTCTGTACCACATCTGTGCAGCTGCCATTGCTCCCAGTGACAACGAATAACTGCAAGAGTTTTTGGAGGTACGCTGCTTAACATCAAAATGTGTGAATTAGCTTATTACACGATAAAGCCAATGGAATGGCATACCAATTAATAACATTATGAGCTTTCCTAGGGAGCTGTAACCTCTTTGGTATACATGAATTCAGTAATAACTGTAATTATTACGAAGTTAAAATAAAACATGATCTCTCACTCTGCCAATTCAAGGGCACTAAGTGTGAAAAGCAGCCGTTCCCCTGACTGCTTGCTGCTCGCTCCAAGTGCTCCTCGGCTCAGAGGGAGGCCGCAGCAGGACGAGCAGCGCCGCCCCCTCCCCAGCCCTGGGTGATGCACCCCTGGTCCCCCGAGACCCCCGGCCCAGGGGGCTCCTCGTGGCCCCGTGCAGGCGCGGTCCTGGCTGGTTCCGCAGCCCAGGCACAGTTTGGGAAGCCAGGCCCCTGCAGCCCCCGGGCAGAGCAGCCTCCTGTCTGCCTCAGGAGGCCAGCAGGAAAGCAGTGGTGTCGCTCGGGCAAATGCACTCGTGTTGGGCGTTTGTGGCTCTCTTGGCAGATGCCACAACTGTGTCCCTCTTCTGCTCCCTCTCCAGCTTTGTTCAGCACAACCTCCTGGGTGCGCCCCCAGCACCCGGCCGTGCCCGCGAGCACTTACTGCAGCTTCGCCTCCCCTCGATTTATTGCCTCTTTGAAATATCTCCACTGCGTCCATTTACTTTTCAATGCAGCAGATGAAAAAACACTCTGTCAAGAGTTTCTTGTGATGCTCTGCCAATTACATCATTGCACTGATGCAGGATCAGAGCCCAGCAGAACCCAGGCATCGTTCTGTGGGATCTGTCTACCTTGGGGTGATGAGCGCAAGCTCTTTCATGCATGTCTTCAGATGTGTCACTGCAACGCGTTGTTTGGATCTTCCTGAGCAGAATGAGCTGAAATAAACTTGATAATCAAAAGCGTCTTGATGTTCACCTGCTACTACTCAGACTGGAGGAAAAAATAGACTTTCTTATTCAAATGAATTGCGGGTCCCATTCGGTCTGCCCAGGCGTCGACAGATGCTCAGCGCCGTGGTGAGCTCCAGTGAGCAGTACTGCACCTCTGGGCTCCCCGCTCCAGCTCTGCAGGTCAAGCAGTCAACGCTCCTCTCTTCTAGTTTGAAATGCTGAGCACAAACATTTGATTCATCAAATCTGTTTAATTTTAAGCTTAAAATAGCAGTTTAAAATCCTCAATCATATATAATTAGTCCTGCATTTATTTTTCAACAGATGTTCTTTCCCTGACGCTTCTGAATAGGAGAGTTTTGAATAGTGTCTCTGTCTGCACGAGCCGGGGAGAGGGAGGGGAGCTGGAGGGCTTCAGCTTTCCCATGGGAATGCTCTGCGAATGCACAGTGGCGATTCCCCACAGCACCTTCCCTCAGCCCCTGCAGACGTGTTGCCTTCCCCATGGGCAGGGGCTGAATTCCCCGGGGAGTTCCCACCTGGGATGTTTAGAGGTGTAAGAGGCTTGTAGGAGGAAATCCACTTTTCCTACAGGGGGCACTTCAGGAATTAAGATTACCACAAGGTGATGGACCTGCAAAATTTCCCATTGAATGTCAGACTAATAGGGATTACAGGAAATATGCAGCTGGCTAGTATATTTATCAAAAGAGGAAAAAAATTAAATTCTTCCTCCCACCATCAAGCCTGATTGTAAATTAGGTAAATCTGTTTTCCTTTAAAAGCATAAGAACTATATATCAGACTTCCAGAATCTATATCCCTGAGGACTCCTGAAATTTATGGTATTAATCTTGGCTACAGGAGCAGCACAGATCTCCTATGCTAATTATTGTGCATTTTATTTGCTGTTTATATCTGGACCGCTCAGCCACAGAAGCCCATTAGATAAGACAAAAAGCTGACAGGCGAGCTGAGGAGTTTGCTGTAATTCAGGTTTGGATGATCTGGAGGAAACATCGGGAGGCACTCCAGCCAGAGTCTGAGAAGCAGGCAAGAGGGGCTTGGAAGTCCTAAAGCCCTCTGCACTGGACGTCACTGCTTTCTGCTGCTTGGCAAGCAGGAAACAGGAGCCCCACAAACCTGTTGTCGTTTTTCCCTCTTCACTTTAATTGTGGATTTTCCTGAATGAATTAGTGGCTGCCAGCACATACTGTCACAGCAGAATGGCAGAACAAAAACAGTTCTGAGCCTGGACTTGTAATTTGCCTGCAAAAATAAAGATGCAGTTAAAAAGAGTTGTGACATTTCCTTCGCCTTCAAAGAGGCTGCCAACATTTTTAGGCTTTTGTTTCATCTTTCCCTTTCCTAGGTGTTAAATTATTCCTCATTTTCATATCGTACGTTTGCATTAAGATGGCGACTGCAATGGATTAAGTACATCTGCATGTTTAAAAACTTCCTGAGGTCTCAGACCCCCCTTCAGAGGGCAGTGGTCTGCGCTAGCAGCTCTGCTGCAGATGGGGAAAGGAGTAACTGCGGAGCGGCTTTCCCGTCCTCGTCCTCTTGAGTCCTGCCTCCAGCTCCCCCCGGTCAGCTGCTGCAGGGCTTCCAGCACTTGCAGGCTGGCACCCCCTGGTTCAATTTTAGCTCTCTGTAATTATCTACGTACATCCCTCTTGTATCTCTTGCTCCCTACATGCATCTGACTTGAAGCTACTCTGACTTAAACCAGCTGAAGCTGTGACCTGGGGAGGTTTGCAGTTGAGTGCAGATCTGTTTTTCCAGAGCTCTGAGAAAAGAAGTCTCTTTCCAAAAAACCTGCAGTTTGTTCCTAATTCTGGTGCAATCATACTACAGTGAGGTGTGTTTGTTACATTTATCTGTGCTGCACAGCTCTTTTATAATGAAGAGTTGGATTTCAGCAAAAGCAGACAGACATTTTATGCAGAAGCCTTGCCACCAAGGTCTGAAATGTTTAAAGCTGATTGCTTAGTAATGGTTCTGGCAAAAATAATAGAGGGCTGAATGTACGAAACACCAGCGTGAGCCTGCCTTGATTCTACCGCCCATGAATGTTTTAACCTCATTTATCCTCTAGGTACTTACAGAACCATTTTGCATTTGTGCACTTAAAGGATTAAATAAAATAAATGGAGATGATTATTGCTGCCCAGCAAAGCTAATGTTCAAAGACATGGTGTTTTGTTGCAACTGAAATTGTGTTTGTGCTGTTTCCATACTCCGCAAGCTTTCCAAAAAGGGGATGATGAATCATACAATCTCCAGCTCTCTACTACTAATGAGAAACCTCTTAGCAGCATGCTCTTTACGGTCCCCTCTCCAGTAATGCCTAGTATGCTGCTGCTCTTCTTCTTCAATGTCAAAGTGAGATGGGAACCACATGACAGGCATGCAGCATTGATGTACAGTGTGCAATTGGTTCCAGCGCTCTTCGGATGCATGATGTATGTAATACGTCAGGAACCTGTTATTCTTATAGGTATTGTTCACTTTGGCAATGAATGGAAATATTAGTTTCACGTGAATAGCTACAAAGCAATGATTTCTGATAGTGAAACGATCAATTTTAGAGGCTAAGCCTCTGAAATTTAAACTTGGTTCAACTCTGAAGTTTTGAAATCTGAAAGTTGATGGTTCACTCTCTGTTTCCCTGCTTTCTCCATCCAAGCGACTCACCCTATTGCTCTGTAAGGGAAGAATTAAATGAACTAGTTTCATTGCTGAGCCTCGAACCTAGCAGGTAAAGCCCTTCCTGTCAGCGGTATTGCAGAGCCTGTGCTGAAGAGCTGCCCTGCGTGGAGAGGAGCATCGTGTCAGGCTGGCAGTCTGTGTCACCTCAGTTTTTGGGGCAGTCGGTGTTTGCTCATCCCTGGGCACGGAGCAGCCCCTTCTGTGCTGGCTCCGGGCGTGGTGCGTGGACGCGTGGTGCCGGAGAAGCGTGGGCTGGGAGCGACGTGGGCAGGGGCGCGCTGCCATGGGAGCCCGTGCCAGTGCTACTCGAAGCAGAAAAATGAAATCTGCTCCTAGCAGTCTGGGCTGCTTTCGTGCTTCCTCAGGGTCGGACGCCTCCGTTACTATTGTGCCGGTGTGATTCAGTTTCCTAAATGGAATAGAGAGACAAGAGACATGCTTGTCAAACCCTTTCTAGTACTGCTTTTCCATCTGCTGTCTCGGATGCTTAAGATTTGCAGTGCGAGCCCTCTCTTGGGTGTAGCTAATGCATCTAGATCCCTTTGCTGTATTAATGGCATTATTTTCCTCCGGCTGTGAAGTACTCGGGGCTTATATTGTGACAAGATTCAAGCACTCAGTTGTCAGACTGAGGTGCTGGATGTCTGTTTTCAAAAGGCTGGTTTGCAGCCGCATGGGAAAGGAAGAAAAAAAGAAAACCAGAAGAAATGTTTAAAGGCAAGAGAGGCCCATCATGCAGCAGCACCTTCACGCTCTCTTCCCTGCAGAAAGCCTTTCAGGGGAGCTGGGGCTCTCAGGACCTACCTGCCAGGCTCTTGTTCCAACCCAGCTGGCAGGAGAAGCCGTGCTCCAAGCGCACCCCGTGAGCAAGTCCTGGAAACCTCCAGGGCCCCATCCCACCAGCACCGGCTGCTTGTGTCCATGGTGTGCAGACCCCTGCCCTTGGGGGCTGCCCCCGTGCCTCCCCACTGCCGGCCTGCGCTGCGGCAGAGCGAGCGTCCTCCTCGCAGTGCCCCGGCGTGGTCTCTGCTCGCCCCTCAGCATCTCAGGGCAACAATTCCCATTGGTAACTGCTCTGGTTTACTGCAAAAAAAACCACGTTAGAGTTACGAGGAGTTCATAGAAGCACCTTTTGCTTTGTCTTTTTGAATATATTTTTTGATACTGATCTGTTTTTCTCAGGTGGCTTTCTGAATGCTGTGAAATAAAAGGTAGTTTTCCTCCGTGAAATAACACCGTACGCTTAGCTAGGGGCACTATCTCTATGGCAGCAGCAAACATATAGGAACATATATTTTTGTCTTTTCTCTGGGGCATCCAGGTATCAGCCATTGCTGGAGGCAGGATGGTAAACAAGTGGGAGAAAAGCGAGCCCTCAGCTCTTTCCTGTTGCAGCCCATGTATGTCACTAAAGAGGACAACAAATGTTGTATTTTCAAAACTAGAGAGTCGTCATTATTTTGGCAACACTTATTAAGTGAATTGTTTGGAGCTGTGCTTTGTAAATAATGCAAAACCGTAACATAAAGTGAGAATCTGTGTGTGCTGCAGAGTACGTGATAGACAGTTGTCACAGTAACTGCTCGTTTTTTCCTGTATCTGGTTATTCTGCTAGAAGCAAAGACAAAAAGGAGGACATGTAGGTCCACCTGAAGGCTGGCAGCAGGGTCCCACACAGGTACATGTCTGCGCTGCTCAGCGCAGCAGCAGGCTCTGGTGCTGCAGGACCTGCCCTGCGGGGCACCTGGTTTGTGTGCTGAAGGGAGGTCAACAGAGAAAATGCCTCTTTTCTGTGTATTTTAAATTACCAATAAAACTCTGTGTTGTTAAGTTGGCTCTAACAGTGCAAAAGTAATTTTAAGTGAAAATCTTCATCCTGCCAATTTTAATTTGTGCATATGTCCTGTAGTGCCATTGACACAATTGGAAACCTATACCTCGGGGGTGCCTGAAGAAGCCATCATTTTTATTATTCAGACTTTTTAAATGGAGGAAATGGTTAAAGATGCATGTATTTATGACTTTCATTCTCTGTCCATTCCCTTTGTCTTTTATAAACAAGATTTATTTGGCAATTGGTAGCAAGAAGCTTGAGTCTCAAATGCAATTAAGAACCTTGAATCAGCATTTGTTCTGCACTGGGGATTCAAGTAGTGAGAATTTTTCTGCTTGGCCTCCTACAGGACAGCACCCCTGGGGCTCTCTTTTTTTATCCAGTGGGCTGCTCACAAAAAGCCGTCTGGATCTTGCCACCCTGTGCGAGCAGCAGGGCAGCAGCCGCTGTGCCGATGAGGTACCGAGGGGCGCTGGGGAGGGCAGTTCCCGGCCACCCAAAGGAGGCACCGGCCTCCCTCGGTGCTTCCCTGGCACATGCCAAGGCCAGGGTTAAGCTGGGGGATGAGGATGGACGCAGGCACCGCATGTGGCTGGGGCTGGCCCTGGGGCGCTGGGTTCAGCCTGGGCCTGCTGAGTGCATGTGCACTGGGACCGGGATGGGCTTGGCTGCACTGTGGAGTAGCGCTTGGTTACATACAAACAAGCACGTGGGCTGGAGAAGAGAACATCAATGCCATGCTTGCCCTGGGCCCAGCCAGAGCTTTCTGTTGATTCCAAAAGTCTCCATGAGACTCGTATTAATGCCATGATTGACAAGATCCTTGAGCATAATTACACATATTAAAACCACTCTGAATTCTGCCCAACAGCAATTTAGGAGAGAAACTCGATTTATTAATTTAACTGTGATTTCTTGTCTGTTATTATAATGAGCCAGAAAGACTGAAAACCTGCTAATTAAAACTCATAACACTTCAGAGCAATGCAGAGCAGCAACAAACTTACACAGTGCAAGGCAAATACTAAATAAGCCTTCCCAAAAAGAAAAAAAATTTTTAAAAGTGCCATTGCCCCTGGAAAGCACGACTGTCCTTAGGCTTTTCCAAAGAGAAAATATGGAAAAAATTATTACATGCATATTACATTAGCTATATTGAAGTCTTGTCCTTGCAGTCATGGCAAAGCCCTAACAATGGGATGCTGGCTGCAATTTTCCTTTGTTTTCATTGGCAAAACACAAAGTGAGGAGCTTGAGGAGGGTGTAAATGCCAAGATATCAAATGGCAGCAGTCTACCTTGGCAGGAACAAATTCATGTGTGAGGAGAAAGCAGAGAATTAGGCCTTTTGTGTGTATTTTCACTCAGTCTTCCACTCAGCCTTGAAATGTTGCTTCTGCTACTGTTGAAGCAAGGAACTAACAGATTCCCGCGCTGGGACTTTATGACAAAACATTTCATTTAATCCACAGCAATACCTTGAGAAGTGGCACACGTGGAAATCTGCCTGCGTCACACCCCTGCAAAGGCAGCTGCTTGCATTGTTTATGCCAGGGCCGATGCCATTTGAAATACCAGAGGACTGGTTAGAGCGAAGCCGTGCCTGAGCAGAAGGCCTCATTTTCAATTAGCCAGGCCCTGTGCTAAGCACTGTTAACCAATATTGTCAAGGGCTAAGTGCTTGTTCCGTGATTTGTTACGGTCTTCCCGCTGTTGACATTTCTCTTTTCTTTATTTTAAGCGAGCATGAGGAAGGCTGGGGATGCCGGGAGGACACGAGCGCTTCCCCAGCCCGGGCGAGGGGCTGCACGTGGGCAGCAGGCCCTCAGCGCCATGGGGCTGCTGCCGGCTGTCTCTGAGGGAACAACCCCCACGGGGGCACACCTGTACCCCTGCCTTTTGCGGGGTACAAGTGCTCCCCAGGGCCTGAGAGGCCAGGGCTGGGCTGCCCCAGCAGCACACACCTGCAGGCCCTCAGGTGATGGCCGCCTGCTGTCCCACCTCACCCACGCGCTGCTAAGGGCAAGGTGTGGGGCTGGGGGGGCCTTTTTGGGGCTGTGGTGGGGCAGCTGAGGTGCTTGAGGCATGTGGATGGGCTCTGCTTTCATGGTTGTTTGAGGTACTTTCAAACTTTTGACAAGAAGAGGCCTTTTATATTTTCATTTCTTATCTTGAAACATGGGCGATGCATCCTTTAAGCATTTCTTTGCCTCACGGTTAAAGCTTGCAGGAAGGTGTTAGTTTTAACATTAAGCAGGTTGAAAGGAAGAGAGTTTTCCTGCTGGGGGCTGGGCCTGCCTGGCTACGCTGTGCCTTTGGGAGACTAAAAATAAGAGAAAATCTCCAGCTTTTTGCTGGGACAGAATGGGGTGGCTAAAGTGCAGGAGATGATACGTGGGTCTCGGTGGAGGCTTGCCTCCCAAGAGACTGTCAGGCTTAATTCATCCAGCTATAGCATACCTATAAAGCTTAATGTTTCTATCCATAATGTGCTGGTTCAGGCTAAGCATATCTATCTTCCATGGAAAATACATAGAAAGGTTTAAAAAAAAAAAAGGAAAAGAAAGCTAAATCACATTACAGTTGATAGCTAACAAGCTGCAGGCTGCAGCTGGGCTGCAGCAGCCAGGGCTTTGCTGCGGGAAGGGCTCTGTCGTGGATGTGGCCCCCTCTGGCAGGTCCCTCAGCAGGTCTCCGGGTACAGATCTTGGGGGGGTGGAACAGTGCTCCTCAAAGCGTTTGCCAGTTTTGTGTTCTACATCCATAATGGCTCATGTCTGGAAATGCTTTTCTTCCTGTCTGATTGCATCACAAGGTTGGTGCACAAAAGGCTTAAACAAAGCACTGATTTCTGAGCAAATGGTGGCTATGGCAGGAGGATGCCAAAAGCTTCTGATTCCTCAGACAGCACCAGGGCATGCTCTGTTCCTCCATCCCTCCCTCCCTGCGAGCTTTCATCTCTGCAGGATTAAATTTTGGTGTAGTGCAAGCAAAAAGCAATAGCATGGCTGTACTGAGAGTGGCTCATGGTGCTGTGAAACGAGCATCTCTTGCCTGGTTTTCTCCCCAGGTTAGCAAGGAAAAAAATCCAAGTCCTTGTGAGTAGCCAGTACTGGGTGTATGAGGAGTTTGTCATTCCTCATCAAATACTGGTTACTTTAAGGAACTAATGTCAGATCAAGATCAAGCACTGCTCAAGTTTAAACTTTTTGCCTTTCCCTGTAATGATTACTGTTCAACTCAATACATTATAGAGGCCTTTGACTTTACTTTGAAAGAGGAATTGCTGGCTGGTGCCAAAGACAGTGACTAAAATGAAAAATCTTTGATATAACTCAGTATCGCAACTTCTTTTTTTGGTATATTAACATAATCTCTGTGCTGAAATTAATCTGTGGTGTGGCTGCAGTGTGTTGAAGATTATATGTATTAGCATTCAAGATGATGATTGCCCTTTTTTTTTTTTTTAAGCAGTAGCAATTCTTATTTTTTAAGCAGCTCCTATTTTAGGAGTATAACTATTTTGCCCTACAGATTATCCTCAGGAAAAGTTCAGGAGATACTTTATTTTGGGGCACTGAATTGACCTGTTTGGACAAGAGCAGCTGCAGCCTTGCTGTGCTGGGTGCTGTGTGTGAGGTCCCAGCTGGCCTGGGCTCCATCCTTTTGTGCTGCTGAGAGCTGTGCCCTGCCAGTGCCGCTGCCTTGCAGGCACAGGTGGCAGCATCTTTTCAAATCTGAAATGTGGAGTTGGAAGCCTAGGCCTTCCTAAATGGCAAATGATATAATTTACCCCCTGGGACAGGGGGATCTTCTTGTAGTGCTTCACACTGCTTCTTGCTTTGGAGCAGTGCTGCAATTTAAATGATAATTGACTAACCTTTCTTCCAATGTCATTAAAGCATTATGCTTGCTCAGGTGTAGATGTTGAAGCAGTTACATTAAATGCCTTTCCTGAGGAGGCGCAGGTGGCTGAGGGGCTCAGAGGAATCGGTGCCAGCCATGGGTGAAGCGGTGTCCTGTGCGTCCCCTGCTGCGCAGGGAGGGGAGATGCCACGCGTGCCCTCTGGGTGGGAGCTGGGTGGCTGGTGGCTGGCATCTGGCTCCCAGCGCTTGTGTGATGAGAAAGAAACAAGGTATTCTGCTTGGAGAGGTGCGTGGCCAGGACAACTACAGGGTTTCTGACCATCTTTTCCTTTGCTGCAGCCCTGGATGCAACGAGGCTCACAACTCCAAGTCGGGAGTGCGACACAGCAGCTGCTCCGGTCAGAGATGGCTCCGGCTCCTTCAGGTAACGGCGGTGTGTTGGGTGAGGACGTGTGTGCTCCTGGGGCCTCAAGGCAGCTAATTAAACACGAGCTCCCTTGCGTAGTGCCATAGTCTGAGCAGGTTGAGCTCAGGGCTAGTGGCTGTGGGAGCGCCCAGGGAGCGCTGGGGTTAGATGCCAGCCTAGCCTACAGGAGAACATCCAGTGTAACTTCCCAGTGGCTGCAAAATTTCTTGAAATGTGTTTTTAATGAAGATAGTGAAGTAGGCATGTTCTGGCCCAATTTGCTGGTGTGCTCTTGCTGTATTGCATTGACAGAAAGAATAAAACTGAGCCTAGCCCATGTGGTAATACTTGACATCTCTACGGGTGTGGAAAAAGTCTTTCTTCTGTATGCCTGCCCAGCTTTATTCTTGCAGCTGTGTGTGTGTCTCACGCTGTGGTTTAGTGACCAACACGGATCTGAAGCACTTTAGGGCCTTCAGTCCCCCGGCATAGCACTGGAATCTTTCAGGCTTCCTTTCTTAGCGGTGCTCCCCACGAAGTCATCCCAGCTGTTAACACCGTGTGTCTTGGCAGGGGCTTGTTTCTGACCTGTGCCTGTGTGATGCGGGTGGCTCAGGGTCTGCGTGTGGGCAGGTGCATGGTGGCACTGTGCCCTTTACATGGCTTTCAGCTGGAAAAACATCCACATAATTGGCTTTGTGAAGAAAATTCTTATGGAGCACCCATCCTGCACTGTACTTTTTTTTTTTTCCCCCCCTCTATAAGGTCATTTGAGTCAGGAGTATTCAGCTAGTTACAGAGGTCCTCAGATTTTATTTTGCGGAGAGAAATTACATTACCAGGAGCAAAAATATCTGCTTTACATCAGCTGTTAGAACAAGTTTCATTTTTTGCCTTTTGTTTGTCTCTGGCTAGCAAAGTCTATATTCAAGGGACGGTATCTTCCAATGGTTTCCTTAAAAGAGAAAGTAACCAACAAATGATGATATAGGTAAAAATACATACCTTTATTTAAAATATTTCCTTTCTAAACATAAAATGTCCGTTCTATGTCTGTTAATATACAGTTCATTAAACTAGAAACAACTATATAATTAGGCAACAACAACAATTCATTAGTCTTAATGGGATTTAATAAAGTTGCTAAGCAAGGATTCTTCAGAGAATTAATTACAATATACTAATCAGGAAAAAAATCCAGTTCATCAGATATTTCTCCGGTGCAACAGCTATGAAACACCAACAGTTCTCGGAACGTCCCCCAGCACCAGTGTGACTCCTCGCTGGACCGTAGCAGTGTGGCTGCCAAGGCTGGGCAGTTTACAAGTGGATTTCTCCTCGCTTAGCAAACACTGAATTTCCAAGCAAAAACAACATTATTAATCATTTCACAGCCACAAATGTTTGCAGGAAGGAGCTGGATTAAGGAGGGCCCTGGCTTCTGCGCTGGCTCCCGTTGCTGCTTGGTGGGCATGGGAAGAGCAAAGCGGGTGGCTGGGCTGGCACCCCCCTGCCGTGGGGTAGCCGCTCTCACCCACAGAAAGGTCCCGTTTGCTCGTCCAGCAGAACTGTAAATGGGAACATCTGGCTTTCATAGCCCTTAACAAGAACCATTGTTTCTCATCAGGGACTTTCATGCACGCCTGTTTTTTTCACTTACTGTTACCCATTTTCTTATTAATTAAACAGAAGCTTTCTGCAGGCACTGATTGAATTATTGAGTAACACCTGCCACAATAGGGGGAATAAAAGGGAAAATATGTATTATTTTTAATGTAAATGGCTTCAGTTCAGATGTATTTGATCAAATTTAACTGACAATTAAATTATAAATGAATAAAGTGAAAGGGTCAGTAATATAACAGATGAGTATGTCATATTTAAGCAAGCCATTTTTTTACTGATATGAGAATTGCAAGTGTTAATTATTGCTAGCTGTTAACCATTGCTAGCTGTTAACCATGAGGAGCAAGAGTTTTTAGAAGACAGTGAAAGAAGACTGGTATCATTTCTGTACTGTACCTGCAGAATTTGAAAAAGCAAGCATTAATTCAGTTGAAGCAGAGCATCTATTGCTCTGTCACAGCTAACAAGTAAATGGCAGGGAGCATGGTGTGAGCAGGTATCTCTGCATGTTCTGTACCTCCCCCCCATGCAGGTGAATCCTTCGGTTCCTGATGTGCTCTTTGGGCATAATTCAGCATCTTCACAGTCCCATAAACTTCTCTGTTCCTGGAGCCAGTCCCTATTTTTCAGTCTTGGAGAAGTTTCTGAGTGGCCATTTTTAAGTTCAAAAATAACGACACTTTTGGACCAGATTTAACCTCAGGGGGGTGCTTTATCCTGGGTGCACTCAGTGTCCTGCATACAGCGCACAAATCTGTAAATATGCTGTGTAGAAATCCCACCTACTTGGTTCACACCACCTAATTCAAGCCTAGTTTGTTTCTTATGACCTAATATTTGAAGTAGTCCCCGATGCAGTTTCACATGTGCCGTGATAGAGATCTGCCTTTTCCTCGGGCATCTGATGTACGTTTGTAAGAGTTTTTTTAAGAACATGTTGAAATCCATGTTGACATCCCTGACTAAAAGGACAACCCATCTTATCAGTCTGACTCAAGCTCCCTGTCTCAGATGCTTTAAGAAATACAGAACGTGTGCATTTATCGCGAGCTGGCATAAGGCAGCTTCCCGTCTGCCGGCTCTGCCTTTCCCCGCGCGGTGCGGCAGCCCTGCACGGCGGTAAGGTTTGGGGAGTAATTTTGTACTGTAGTTGTATAATGACTTTAGCATCTTTTGTGATATCCTGGACTATTCACTCCCTCAGATAGCACATCCCTTTATCTCCTGTAGTGGGTCTCATTTTTCTGCCTTTTTTTTTTTTTCTTCCTGATTTTTACCTTTCTGCTGCCATGTCACTGAGCTGAAAAGATTCATAAAGAATTAAGTGCTGGAGAGAATATTTTACAGTGATAGACTTAAGGAGCTCAGTCTGTTTATCTTATCGAAAAAGAGCTTGTAACTTAATTTCAGTGGATAAGTACCTTCACAGGGAGGAAGCACCAGGTACTGAAAGGCTTTTTCTTCAGAGAAAGGCACAAAGACCAAATAGCTTTAAAATGAAGCCAGAAAAATCCAATTAACAAGGTAGAAATTTTGAACTTTGAGGCTCATTAGCTACTGGGAAAGTTTGGCTAACTACTCCCTTCCCTGGATCTTCAGAACCAGACCTCATGACTTTCTGGATGGCCTGGTCTGGTGGCACTTGCCCCGGCCTCATTAGTGCTGAGCGTGCGATCGCCCGTGACCTCCTGGGTGTCCCGTCGGTCTGCCGCTCCCTGCACACTCTGGGTGGAAGGCAGCCCAGCTTTCTTCCTGGGGTGTTTCACTTGGAGTGGTGCGCGGGGGCTGAAACGGCAGGTGGAGCGTTGGGCACCTGCCCTGACACACAGTGTTGTCTGGAGAGCCCGAAGAGAAGCAGAAGTGGTTCGCAGCAGCATCGCTTCCCCAGGGCAGTGCTCCGCATCTCGTCCCAGCCAATTCACCCCAGGCTGGGATTTATTTTGTATGCTGCAGAGCGTAGCACAGGCTTTAAATTACTGATGGCATAGGAGAGAATGAGACAGCAAGCCCCAGCAACACATTCGCATCACCAGACAGTGATGTTTGAGGATGCGGTTGCAAGCATCCCACGATAAGCTTTACATTTTTAAAGGTTACTGACTCAGCCTTGGCAAGCTGGGAAAGCAGCTTTAAAGTACATAGAGACACTAATTGGTCATTTGAACTTTGCCTGGAGGGCCCTTTCGGTAGGGACGATAGGCTCGTGCTGACTCAGTGCGGCTGAAGTTGGAGGACAGATTCCATTAATGAACAGCAGATAAGGAGGAGGAAGACCAGTTGTTTTGTACAGGGACTTCCAGTTCATTTGGGCACTGTGGTTCTGTCTCTTCACAAATACAAATGTGGAAGCCTTCCCTGGTTCCTCTGCTCAGTCCTACCCCGGTCTGAGCCCCAGGAGTTTAGCAGGGATGTTTCTTTGCTATCTTTTCCTCTCTGTATTGTAGAGTGGGGTTTATGCAGCAGGAGGAGCAGATAGGGACAGATGTGCAACAGCAGCTTTCTCTTAGCAGTGAATGATTGTAGGTGGGATTTGTGCTCTCACTCTGCCGTGATCTCGCATGAAGCCATTTAGCTATCGAAAGGCTTAGGAGAAATCTGCAAATGCACTACTTGGATGTAGAAATGAATTAAGCCGTCTGCAATTATTTGCTGTCTGAAAAACCACGGTGAATAATAGAAGCTCGGGTGTACAAGGGCTAAAATCAGGCCATTACTCTTCACCTAGAAAACATTTTAAATGTTTTGTGCAGTTATTTGCAAGTGATAGTGTATGATTTTTGCAACAGCTAACCTACAGTAACGGGGATTTGCCAAGTATTTATCAATTGGAGCCAGAGCAGGAGGTTGCTATGGCGATGGGAAGTAGCTGTGCAATATTTTTCTTCTGCAAATATATTGTTGCAAAACACAAATGGGGAAAGAAAAAGAGCCACATCTTTGAAGAAACGTGTTCAGCTTTAGGTGGTCACAAAAGGCAAAAACAATTTTATTGGATTGTGGGGGGGCTGGCTGTGCCCCATCAGGCACGAGCCCCGGAGCTGGGGCTCTGCAGGGCACGCTTGGACTGGGAGGGGCAGCTGGGATGCTGCAGCCCCCAGTGAAGTTACCGGGCTAGAAAGAAAAGCAGGAGACTGGGCTGTGACTGAAGGTCTATGTTAATCCAAGGTCACCAGAACCATTTCTGTGGCTGCTGCTTATCATTTAATGAAGATAAAAAAGAGCAATTAAATTTACTCTGGCAATTTGGCACATTAGCATTAATCTTCAATGAAATCAGAAGGTGTTTGTGTTTTGTGTAAGCTTGGCTAATGTATCGTTTTATTACTAACAAGCAGAAGCCATAATTACTCTTCTATTTGACAGAATTTGTGGATGATTTTATTGACAACTCCCCATGTAATTTATGCATACAAGTCATTTACTTCAGGGAAACTTTAACGCCGAGCTTTCGTTCAACATTGCGCTTTGCTTCCTGCCCAGCCACTGGCGGGGCTTTGGGCGGCGTCCATAGAAAATTTCAGTATGCAAACTGGAAGTGATGTGAGGCCCTGGACTTCCAGGATAGATGGTGTGAAGAACAGCAAATAATATTCATTCCGATGCTTTCACCCCAGGCCCCCACAGGTTGCGGGGCTGGGCCACGCAGTCCTGGGGCTCAGCGGCCCTTGCGCAGGCGGGGGGCTCGATGTGTGTGCGTTTATCAACGTGGTTCTGAGCTGCCCAGGGCCGTGGTGCCCTGCCCTCCGGCTGCCCCATCTGCCGTGTCCTGAATGTGGGATGTGCCCCAGCGCTCATCCCCAAGTGCCAAGGCTTTGGCATGGGAGCTTTGAAGATTTCAGGACTTAATGTTTCTAGAAAAAAAAACACATTTCAGCTTGTTTTTAAATCTGGATGCAGCTGTAAAATCTCAATTTCTGAAAGGCTGGATGCTAATTATTTATAATTTTATAAATTTGACAATTCTAAAAGAGTTTTGGAGAAACAAACCCAGAAATCTTCAATTCCAGAACTGCATTAGAAGGAGCTGTAATGGCTCCTGAGTCTGGGGAAGTGCGACTGGGCGCATTGCTGCTGTTGGTGGTTTATTTTCAGTGCTGGTCTGTAAACTTCGAGGCTTTAGCTGGCAAGTGAGAGGGAACAGAGGAACACCAGCAGCAAGGCAGCTCTCCAATATCTGCTTGTGAACAAGGTGCTGAAAGCTTCCAGCAGGGTTCCCAGAGCGATGAACAAGGGAGAGCTCCGTGCTCTCCCTGCAGGAGCGCGCAGCGGTGCGGGGCTGGTGGGGTTCTGCTGGTAACTGTGAGCCCCTGTGGTCATGGGGAAGGACTTCAGGGACTGAAATCGCGTGGACTGAAAGGCCAGAGGGCAAACGGGAGAGAGCAACGCCCTTTGGCCAGCGTGCTGATCACATCAGCACAGATGCTACAGCCTTTGCAGGTTTGTTTGCAGGGTACAAGGTCTGGTCCTGAGAGCGCCGGGGGCTGTGGCCAGGCAGAGCCTGGGGAGCGAGGTCCAAGCGGACGAAAGCTTGTTGGGCCTTCGTGCACTGCAGCCAACGGCGCGGCTGTGCTGGCAAGGACGGGCCTGCCCTTGCTTTTAGACCTGTGCTTTGTTTTGGTTCTCAAGGACTGGTGTCGTCCTAATGAACCGCACTTGCTGTTTATTTAGCAATGCGAAGAACACTTTATGGCTTTATCATACACAGAGAATAAATTTGTTGTACATTAGGAAGTGGCCCTGACTTACAGCTGGGTTATACTGATGGGTTGTACAGATTGCACCTGGCATTTGCTACTACTTCCAGCACTTAATGACTTAGCTTTAATGCTTTTTTATTTCTTTTCATTAAAAAAAAATCCCATAAGACCTTAGGGTTTATTACAGGGCTGAGATAGGGTATACAAGGCATTTCTAAACTCACAGCAATGCTGTATGTTAAATATTCATAACTGCAGCTACCGTTTGCTGTTGATAAGGACATTGATTTTCTCTGGAAGCATGAGAATTATTTGTGGCATTTATTGTCTGTTGGGTTAATTTTATGTACAAGTTTGGGAGAACACTAAGCATTGAGCATGCTGTTGGGTGTATACCTTTCTACAGTAGCGAAAATAACTCAACTATGTTTTGAGCTTCAACTAATGTTTCTGAAGACTGGACTTCCTAACGCAAAGGAAGTTCAGTCAGGAGCAAACCACGACAGCCCATACCAACCAGTGGGGCTGCCTGGGTCACGGAGATTTTTCTTTGGTTTTGCACATAGCTATCTCATAGGAAAACCTGTAACAAGATGAAATGCTCCCTTGGAGATACTCCCTTGTGGGACCGTGAACCATCAGAGGAAGGGATTAGTCATGTTGCTAAATGTGCTTCTGACAGACGAGCTCCTGTTGTACCGCAGAGTGCAATGGGAGCCTCCACAAAGCGGGCTGCAGCGGAGCTGCAGGTCCTTGCTCTGAGCCAGCACGCCCAGTATGAGCTGTGCCCATCTGGACCCTGCTTCCAAGCCCTAGCATCTCTGTTTCATCGCTGCTGTTGAAATGAGCCGTTTGAACAGCTGCTGCGGGTGCAGGGAGGAGGAATTCCTGAACGTGCCCCTGGGGGACCAGTGCCTGCCGAGGCAGCCGGCGAGTTTGCTCCCACGCAGCGCCCTGGGTCCGCAGCCCCCTGCTTTGTTTCTTTCCAAAGGTTTGCGCTGGAGTTTAAACTGAGTTAAATGGAACTTAAAATTTGAGGGTGAAATAATGGTAATTAGCTGCAGCCTGGCACAGAGCAGTAGCTTGAAGCCTGATCCATTGCCTTCACAAACACCCCTCACTCCCTGCTGGGCTCCCCAGCCAGGGCTTCCACAGCTTTCTGTTTGTTGCTGGAACTTTTCCCTGCATAGCAAAAGAACATGTTTCCCTTTCTTTAACCCACCTACATTGACTGTGAATGCAGAAGCTGCTGAGCCTCCATGGTGCAGGGCTGGTAGGGTTGTGTAGGAGTACATGTGCAGAGGGTTATTGTTTTAGCATTAATGGGGTTTCTTGAAAATTATGGGGTGTTCACAGTGTACAGTGTTCTCCCTACTGCGATCTTTGCAGATGATCCTAACCCTTTGCTTATACTGTGCTGCAAGATCAGGCCTGATGGAAATACTCTTCCCAAAGCTGTGAGGCTGGCTAAGCGCAGTTGTGCTATGTATTTTTTCCCCCTTTCTCTTATAGGAGCTTAGCTGCTTTCTAAGAAGAAAAGCCTCTTTTTCTCAGTAGCAAAGTGCAACGCGGATTTCAATGTGTCCAAAACCAGAATGGACCATCGCATCATGCACTAGCTTGCATCCCCCGATTGCCCAGTGCTGTATGCCGACATCAGCCATCGCACCTTGCTGCTGGCAGAAGCCCAGCAGTGCTCAGCCGGCTTTATTTTGCAGCCGTGCCCAGGGTGAGCTGTGTGGGACCTCCCGGACAGCACTGCTGCTCCCCCAACACCAGGTCAGCCGTGGCACTGCCCTTCCCACCCTGCTTCCTCGTGAAAAGCAGACAGGATTTTGGAAATGTCCAGGGAATATCCACCGAATTATCTACCTTGTTTGGCCCTGATTAGATTTTTAAAATTTGTTTGGGTTGGCAGCCCGAGGCTGTCTGCTGATAGGATGAGTCAGTGCCCAGCATTTGCTGCAGCTGTGGGACTTCACCTTACCTCAACCTCTGGAAAGGTTACAGTGCTTGCACTAAAACATCTGCTCTGGCTTTAGAGGAATTATACTGATAAACTCAGTAAGAAGGGTCAATACGAAAGCTAAAAATCCCTGTTTGAGTGTGCCCAGGCGCTGAAAGGTAAAAATCAGGGGTGGTCTGTTCCTGAAAGAAGCACGCGCAGCTTTGCGACGTGGTCTAATATTGTCGAGAAGCGCCTACTCTTGCTGCTGTTAGTCTGTTCGAGTGAGACCTGGAAAGGAAATGAGGCCCACAGGGGAGCAAGAGCAAACCACAAGTCACCACGCCGTCTGTGTGCTCGAGCCCGCTAGGTTTTCTAAAGGACCTTGTTCCGTGGACAGCTGATTGCTGCATCAGCTCTGAGTGGTTTTCACCGGGGTGGGCTAGCATAATAACAAGTGTTTGCTGCACGTCGGGGGAGCCCCGTGGGAGTTAATCCTTATAAATAATCTAGACACTGTCAACTTGCATCTTCTCCTCTCTGCTATGGAGAAGGGTAGGGAATGACAGCAAGGAACGAGCCGCTAGCCCATCTGGTCTTGGATCTGGAGGTTAAGAAATAGGAGGCGGCACAGGGAAAACCTTGGCATTTATGCACTGCATTAACACACACAAGAAGGCATCTGTTCACTTAAAGTACATTTGCTTGCTTTTTTATCAGACGTGAGGTAGCTTATACTGCTGCCGAGATCTTTGGCCCTTTCAAGCAGCAGCACTGGCTGTAGAGCCATCTCACGCAGGAAGCCTGGCTGGGAGCTCAGCTTTCGCTGTGGTAGGAGACAAACTGCCTCGAATTTACATTTCTTGGGCTTGATTTCCTTGGTGTGATTTCTCCCCACCAAAGGTGGTTCTTGTTGCCGTACCTCTCTGCTGCTGTCCTTGGCTTAGTGACACGTGCCATTGGCCTCGTCCTCTGCCCCACTTCTTTGTGCTCGTCTGTTCCTCGCCCGTGCCATCCGGAGGGTGACGGTAACCGAACCGTGCTAGCCCGTGAGGTGTAGCAGCCTTGCGGCACAGTGGGTGTGTTAGCAAGCCATATGGCTGCCCGATGGCCAGTGCGTTTGCTGGGGCTTGTGAAGTGCTCATTTGCAAGTGTGACGCTTCCCTGGGCGCTGCGCTCGGCTGGGGCTCTGTAAGTGCGAACAAACTAACCTCCTTTCCGGGGAGGAAGCGTGTCTTCCCTCACCTGCTATGCATTAATCAGAGCTGTCTCTCCTACATCCTTGCATGGACACGGAAGCTGTGCAAAGCTCAAGCTGTCATGGTGGAAGATAAAAGTGCGATACCCCATGAGTCTGAATTTTTGGCTTACAGAGTGACATGTTGTGTCTAGGTGGAAGACGAGACTGAGGTTAAAGTTGTTTATTCGTTATTTCTCTTTAAAGCCTCTGACTCTTGCTTTTGAATGTGGGCTTCACAGGTTTCAGATGTTTATTCTGGAAGAAAAAAGGACGAAAGGAGACAGGAAAGTTTGCACAAACAAATCTTGCCATTTTTCAAATGGAAGTTTTTGCTCTCCTTGGAGTTGTCACCAGCTGTTTGTACTCAAATCTCCAAAAATGAGGTGGAGAGAGAAGCAGGATCCCTGACATGACTGCAGCGACTGTTCCTCATGATGCCTGTTGGCACCAGGAGCTTTTCAATTGCTATGTGTATTTTTCCAGCAGGAAAAAAATCTTTCCAATGGGATGAAATCAGCCTCCAAGTTTATATTTTCCCTGTCTCTACAATTGTCTTGGTGGCAGTTACGGGAACGCAATTTCTTGTCTGACATTTCAAGCGCATCTCTCTCCATCACGAAATGAAGATGCAGACTGCCACAGGAGCACTTTGCTCTGTTCTGCAGCTGCAGCTTGAATCCGCTGCACAAAACCAGAGAATCACATTTGATGTGCAACTCCACAGCATCAGGGCAGAGCGAAGGCCTGTGTGGTTTATTCCCCTGCCCTGTAATTGTTTTATTGTCCATTTGTTATGAACACTGCCTGTGTTGGAAAAGGTCACAGGCCTATTTCATTGGAAGGTGAATAAATGGAAAACCATCGCTAATTACTTTATGCCAGTGAGCTGAAAACACACAAAAAGATTATTTCTGTTCTCTCCTTGAAATCTGCTCCCAACATTCATGAATGCAAAACTTGGGGAACAAGCTTGCTCTTTTTCCTTCTAAATCCACTCAAATTAAAGGCAATTCCTCCTGGATGACCTTATTAATTTATTAATCCTTCTCTTCAACCGAAAAGGCCAAGTAAACTCTGCCACAAACATCTGTTTCTGCTAATATTAGTTGAAGGGCAGTCCCTTTTGTGTGTATGTGGGCACCTCCAAGGCAGCGAGGGATCTTCCCACGGGGAACGTGGCACATGATGGATTTGCCTTGCCTGCGTGGGGTGTGACCGGGCGAGCAGCCTGCACGTGAGCAAATGAGCATCAGCGACAGGGCTTATCCTCTTCTGTACCTACTGGCAACGTTTTTTTTTTTTTTTAATTTTTTCCTTGATAACCTCATAGGAGTTACCTATAACTCTCATAATTGGGAGAAGTATTTGGTATTTTGGGCCTGCTTTTTTTTTTTTTTAATGTTTGCATAATAATGAAAGCTGCTCTGTTAAGGCAGGAGTGGGGATCTTCCACTATGGCCTTGAGTCTGGCACAGATTACTCTTACAGAAGCTCTGTGGATCTGTATAAAGATGAGTAAAACAATCTAATCTTGAAAAAAAAAAAAAAGAAAAAGGACATATTATATAAAATGAACAGATGGGTAGTGCAGAAAACTCCATTTAGATTCTACTTGGAGGGAGGTGGGCAATTCTCTGAACTTCTGAGAATCTCTTTTGTTTTTTAAATTGGCAATATTATATACAGACAAGCAGAGCACAGGGGACCCTCGCGGTAATTGCGTTGTTATGACTTGTTTACAGAGGCAGTGAGTACAAGATGAGGTACTTTTCCATGAAACGTCTTGTGCGGGAGTCCAGCTGCTGCGGGGAGCCGCGGTGCCTGCAGAAGGCTTTTTAGGGGCAGCGGACGGAGGTCGCCTCCTTCCCGAACACGTTGCCTCAATTAGCGGGACTGTTTCCACCGCCTCAAATCCTGCGGTGAAACAATGGTGTTACGTTTCACATTGTACTTTATTGTCTCTGCTGTGTGTGTTTCTCCCCCTTGCTGGCCGTGTGCTTGCCGGAGCTTTGCATTAAAGGCGCTTGGCAGAGCGGTGCTGCAAGGCTGAGACAGGAGCAGCTCTGTTCGGCTGCATTGTCTTCAGATCGTGCCCTTGGTTGCGCCTGTGCGGCTGCACTAAAGGGTAATGGGGTTGCACAGATATAAGCGAGGAAATAATCTGGCCTGCATGTGCACTTGATTACTGCTGGCAATGCACAAAAGGGAGCGCTGAGCCTCCCTCGGCAGCTCAGCCCTCCCCAGCGCAATTTTTCCCTCCTGGAAACCAAGCAGGGGCTTGGGGCTGAGCGCCCAAACCCCTGGGGTCTCAGGAAAGGCAGCATGGTCCCCGTCACCACATGGGGATGTGAACGTGTCCCTGCGGCCCAGCCACCAGCCCCGCTCCTGAGCTGGGCTTGTCCTCAGCACCCAAACCCTTTCTCCAGGCACCTGTGTTTGCATCTCCCACCCTTCCCGCTGCAGGAACTGCTGCAGGAGGGGTGGGCTGTGAGGAAACAGAGAAACCTTCCTGACATAGCCTGGCGCTTGGGTGCCCAAGTGGCAAGCTTCGTGTTGGGCTGCCCTGAGCAGAGCTGCTCTCAGCTGGGGGCAGCACGGAGGCACAGGAGGGGCCCCGGGGGGAAGCTGAGTGGCTTTGTGGCTGTCTGGAGCCTGCTGTAACAGCATCGTTGCAAAGCTGGTGCTTAGCAAGCATCAGTGTTTGTCCCTTCACGCAGGCTTTGCTTGCAAGAAATGTATGAACCAGGTGCAGCAAGAGCTGGAGCTGAGGCACAGCCCCAGCTTTGTGCTTACCAGGTAATACTGAAAAGCTAGTAAAGGAGCTAAGAGGTAGGGGAAGAAAGAGCCTCATTTGGGTTTTTGTTTGTTTTTCCTGCTGGGTGACAACCGAAAAGGTGTGGGTAGATTGTTCATGTGGGTCGGTCTCATTTGGGTATTAATGTACGGAAATGTGGGTGTAGCTCGGGGTGTGTGGACGGTGCACAGTACATAAAGTCCTCTGAAAATGTCGATCTGTGTATCAAGGGGAGCTGGGACAACAAGAGTTTTTATCAAAAGTAGCAAGTAACTGCCAGGAAAACATGGATATAATCTGACCTACTCTAAACGTGTGTGTGTATATATATATAAGGCATTTGTTTCAGTTATACTTCTTGATGTCCTGTATCTGTAGTTCTGTGGTCCCTCAAATCCATTAAGCGCAGAGCATTTGGATACTTTTCTGGGAAAAAAGTAAAAATAAAAATCTTATTTTCTGGTAAAAAGGGGGGTGTTGATAGGACTTCTGAATAAGAGCCCAAACTCAGACGTGCATGAGACTAATACGAAGAATTTATACCAATACTCTCCTCTCTAAATCTGGGACTGCTTTAGAAAGCTGAGCAGCACTGGTGCCACTTTACTGCTGTGGCAATGCAGGTAGCGGGTGGTAAAGGAGTCAGAGCTCTCTTCTGAACACTATAAACCCAGAGGATTTAAGTCCGCATTTTAGAAATTGTGCTGTATGTGCACATCAACTATTTATAGGGCCTAATACAGCAGGTTTTTACGCCAGCTGAACCAGGACAGGTTGATGGGGCTCTCCTGGAAAGCAAGAGCAGCTTGGGTCTGCCTCTGCACCACGGGAGGCAGCTCCCCCAGCGCAGCAGTCCTCTGCGGCCTTCCGCGTGCTGGGCAGTCGACCCTGCGGTTCTTACAGGCCTGCTAACGTTGGTAAAGCAGAGAACACGTTTAAGGAAGGGATGTGCATCGCAGGCAGCCCGCTGGCAGGTGTTTGTCCGGAGAGCAGGGACCGCTCCCGGCAGGAGGAAAGCAGATCCCTCTGCTCCCACCGGCGCCCCGGCGTGAAGCAGAGAAACGTGCCTCGTAAGGCTCGGCTCGGCTCCGCCTTATTAATGGTTTTCAGAAAACTCTTGTTCTTTCCTGGGCTCTGCAGCTGAATGCTCTCTTGTGTTGTGTGTTATTGCTAATGTTATAATTCGTCAATTGAGATCTAATTTTTTATGAATTTCATTTAAATGCCAACTAATTAATTATTCCAGGTGCACCACAGAGAAAAATTTAATAACTTATTTTTTTCCTGATGAGCTGTTTTTCTGCAACCATAATCTCTAACATTTTGTAAATCTCTCATATCGAATCAGCTGGTAGATAAATTAATACAGAATTACAACTCATTAGCAGATGATGCATTGATGTCTAAACTCCCTGCTTTCTTATTTGAAAGAAAGTAGGTTATGCTGTTATTGAGTTAGTGCATTAAGTTTCAATGCTTTTTTGTCATAAGAATTAAGCACTTTTAAAAATGTGTGTTAATTAAAAGATTACACCCACATCAACATTAAAGCATTATAGTTACTGTAATTACGGAGCTAGATTCTGGTTTCTCCAACCATGACACAATATTAAGGAGTCCCATTGGTCTAATTTCCGTGGGATGACTCATAATAAAAAGCAACTTAAGCAAGACAGGGGACAACATCATAAAACAGTGGAATCAGAAACAGTCTCAGACATCTTGTTCTGGTTCAAGGAAGGTGGGACGGTGTAACGGAGAACTTCCCTTGTTTGGAGAAGGGATGACAGGCAGAGAGGTTGGGAAGCTGTGAAGTCCTGATAAGTGTAGAATGTATGAACTCCTATTAGCTGTTTCTCATAAAATAAAACAAAACAACAACAACAAAACCCTAACGTATATAGTACAACTATCAAGAGAAGGTTTAAAACAATAAATTAAACTGTGGGACTCGTTGTCACTAAATGTCATGGACTAAGGGTAAGATTATTTTACACTTGTCTCATTTCTTATGCTTTTCCCCCAAGTCCCTTTCCAGCCACTGGCTGCCCCCTGGCTCGGCTCCACTGAACCGGTGGTGCCCAACCACCTCTTCTGATAGAAACCAATGTCTTTCACTAGAGCGGCCTGATGAACTTTCAGGCCAAACTTCAAAGAAAAAGAATAAATACTGGAATACACGTAAATACATAGATTCTGAAGTCAAAATGCCCGTTAACCATTGCACCAACTGCATGTGGATTCAGCAGAAAGTCACCTGCCTCTTTAGAAGCGCACATGCTCTTGCATGTTTGTCTGCAGAAGGAGAGGTTGGTTTTGGTCTCGTGGATGTCCTAATCTTGAGAGCGTTGTGTTGGTAGCTGCAACACGTCAGTAGTAAATGCAGACATCAAAGAACAGAAAGTTTCTTTAAGTGAAGTGCTCTAGTTTTGTTTATTTCACTTGAAGACGAGTATGTTCTATCTCTGCACAGCCTGATGAATGCAGCTCAGGTAGCGAAGTGGCACCCATTTTTATTTTGTGCCATATCACTACAAAGATAAACAACAGAGAAACCTTCTGTCTGGTGCCTTAGCGTAATGCTACTTATCAGCACAAGTTCAAAGCAAGCTCCATTTGTATAGGATCAGCTTATCCCATTAAGCAATTCATCTTTGACAGGAATGAGGCTGATTATGAGAGGTAGAAATGCCTGCGAGGCAAGTAATTTTAATGAAGTTTGTAATGGACTGCAGAAATATCAACCAAATGATCAAGAATATGCCACAAGAAACAGTTAATTAAGACTGTCCATCCCTCTCCTGCTGCTCACATGTTTGTTGTTTCAAGTTTACACTAATACAAGCAAACTTGCTTCCAGGAGGTCTTGGTGTGTTTATGGCAGTCCGAGCCCTTCCGGCCATCCCCAAAGCCATGGTGAGGATGTCCAGGGAGACCACTCCTGTCTCACCCTGGTACCCCCGGGAGCTGGGGGACATCTCCTGGCACAGGGCCACCAGGGCTCGCTGTGCAGAGGGACGGATCCATCAGTGCAGGGAGCGTGGCTGAGGCTCTCCAAGTCAGCGTGGAGAAGTGGAGCGTGCAAGCACGTGTGCTTGTACTCACGTGGCTGTGTTACGTCCAAGGAGAAAGGGTTTTAAAACAGGTTTCGTTCATTGTTGTGATGCACCGAGTTGTTTCCCAAGCAAAACATATGAGGTAGCAAATCTAGTGCTTCCT
This sequence comes from Anser brachyrhynchus, assembly GCF_964034855.1. Classification (NCBI taxonomy): domain Eukaryota; kingdom Metazoa; phylum Chordata; class Aves; order Anseriformes; family Anatidae; genus Anser; species Anser brachyrhynchus. The sequence goes on along the minus strand of NC_137720.1, from coordinate 1,065,196 downwards.
TTTCACCCAACTTCCCTGCGCTCCCCTCATCTTTCTCCCTGGCTGTTGCGTGAATGCTTTTGCTCTAAGTAAATCAAATGCAGGCTCTCATCCAGCAGCGCCTGCGAGGACTCGCTGCGGCTCCCTGTGAGTAGCTACTTGTGATGTGGCTCTATGGTTACTCCACTGATCTTTTTATTTACGGTCTTAGCTTTTCGTATGGAAAAGAAAAAGATGAGGATGAGGATAGAGAAACTGGTGTGTCAGATTACAGACTTTTCTTCCCCTGTTGATGCCACAGAGAAACTTCCAGTCTTACAAGTCACTAAGACCAAAGCATTCTGGCCTGGTTTTCAGACCACAAGAACACAAAAACGATGCCTGGGTCTGGTCCTAGTTGGTGCTGGCTCTCCTGTAGTGGTGAAAGGAGACCTACCAGAGGCAGAATGCATTTGTACTTCCTTTCTTTCGTTCATACTCCCAGCATTTACAGTCATTAATTGGGGCTTTAAGAGCACATCCCTGCCCATTTCTTTTAGTATGTGTTTGCAGACTTCTTGTGCAAGAATCCACCTAATTCCTTTTTCATGCTTTATCTTCACAGCCGCCTCCCCTGGCAGCAGTTTCCAGTTCAGTACCTGCTCTAAAAAATGAGCTAAAACAAGATGATTCAAGAACCTTTCCTTTTATCTTTTTTAAATGTACCCTCTGTTAGCTTTAATGAGCCTACTTTTGAGGGGTTTGGTGAATAACAGTTCTACATTGACCTTATCTTCTGCCTTTATGATTTTGCAAATCTCAGTCATGTTCCTCTTGAGCCTCTGGAATGTGGGTCCCATGCGCATAAAGATCATTAAGGAAAATGTTCATTATACATATTTATTACTCCAGTTCGTGTTTTTTTCTGGATAGGGAGGGAGGGGGATGCCTGGGTGGCTGCACTGGGTGAAAAATTGAACTGAAAAGGCCAGTTAACCTTGTGGTTCTGTGCTTTTATGATATAAATGCATCAAAACATGTGTTAGTTTTAATTATCCCCACAGCCTCACAAAAATCACTTCCCTGGTCAATTAATTTAATTACTTTTTGGATAATTATTTTTCTCAATGGTGAATTGGCTCCAGACTGTGATAGTTGTGCTGCAGAACTGTGAGATGGGAGAGACTTTGGCTTGAATGACACACAAAACATATCAGCAAAATACACATTTATAACATAGACACCTGAATTAATGACATCTCTTTGGAATGAAATGGAACAATTCATCCTCTAGATGGGAGAGGGGAAAAAAAGCACTTTGTGGCAACAACAAAATTGCTCATAACGTGTCAAAAAGACCTTTTTTTTCCCTCTGCAGCCTGTTTTGAATCAGAGCCTGGTCTAGAATTCAGGAGAGCATTTAAGCATGCATTTTACTGGGCTCCAGTGGGATGTGTGTGCACCCAAGAGGTGGGGAAAGTGCTTTCTGAATGCAAGTCCTTGGTAGCAGCGTCTTTCAATCAGAATAAAGAGAACAGATTGTCTGCAAATACTAAGTGAGAAAATGAACTTGCACTGATGTTGATCTCAGCACCCGCACTGGAGCAGGAGATGTGAAATCTGGAGTTTACTGACATAATTATAAACCCAAATATTTGCCAGCTTGGATGGGTTGCCGGAGATGGGGATGATGGAGTGGTCGTTAACAAACAGCTGAAGACTAAGAGTCCTTTAAAGGTGATCTGTTAAGGCAATTGTGGTCTTAAATAGAAGTAGTCAGTACAGTTCTGCACACCTCGCCCTCCCCTCAGCCCCAGTGGGAATTATCCCATGAGGGGAGGGGGGAGCTGCTTTAAAGCAGTTAACCTGAAGTCTCTTCCTGGTGCACCTGTTGCCTCTCATTAGATCACATCTTTTTCAGTTTCACTGTCTCGATATGGGGAAAATTTGGGAGGTATTTGTCAATTACTGGATTTAAAATAACAATTAGCTGTAAATTACCCCACACAAAAATAAGGAAAGCCAACTTGTGCTCCTCAACAGAAAAATTTGTCAGAATGCAGTTATATGTCAGGGAGAAAGTTTGTGGGTTATTTGGAGAAGGTGCCAGTAAACATTACTGCTTCACTTCCAAATCTGCTTCCCAACGTGTGCCGCATTTTTTTTTTTATTTTTTATTTTTTGCTGCTGACAGAGTAATGGAATAAGGAGATGATGCCTAATGACAGTGTAGCATTGACAAAATGTGTAAGAGGGAGTTACTGGAGATTTCCCAAATAACCACAAAATGGTTGGTTCTGGTTACTGGAGATTTCCCAAATAACCACAAAATGGTTGGTTCTGTTGTTTGCTGACATACGTGATTGCTGATAACCCTTGCTGTTGTTGCTCTTTGAAGCAGTTCAGCTCAGATTTTCTCAGCGTATTCATCTGTTCAGGCTTCATCTTTCTCCAATACTCATTAATAATCACATTGATTCCTAAGCTTGCCCACTGATTGGATCTTATTTTCGAGGGCACCTGGATCTATATGAATTAAGTTTGACATCTTTCTCATGATTTCAATGAATGCAGAAGCTTTCTGATGTCAGCAACGTCTGACTGCAGCCAGACCTCATCTCTGCAATATCCTTGGTTCGTACAGTTTCTGCCCACATCTAAGCAGCACCTCTTGCTAGAAAGCAGACATCCTTTGTGCAAGGATTTTAAAATGCCAGGAGAGAGGAAATGTTTTTGGGGTATTGCCAATTGGACCAGAAACAGAAATACTAGGAAAAAAACTTAGAAGCAAGCTAATATTTTTTATATTTTTGGTTTAATTTTGAAGAACCAAGAGACTCATAAGGCTTTAGAGAAGTATTGAAACTTTCAGGAGCTTATTGGGATTACTTTTTCTCAGTGATTACAATACTGTTTTATTCATTTTCCCTAACACATGTATGATAGACTACTTGCCTTATTTTTATTAATTCAACTAGAGTGCTAAAATCCACCTTAACTTTGTATACTAACAGCCAAGAGCTGAAGTTTGTGGAGTGGCAGTATCTGAACGCAGCCAGTCATCTGTAGGAGGTTCTTAGCCTGAGCCATCATTACAGCCTCAAAGGTCTTGGCTCTCTCTTACTTGATGCTTTGAGTGTCTGTCTACTCAAAGAACTTTGAAGGAACTGCTCCTATAAAAACCACAGTCTCTTAGAAATGCATTGCTTATCTGTGGTAGGCATGTATTGATGGGATGCAAACTAACGTGTCTTCATGTATACCCAACTCATGTCGAGTACAGACTTTTAAGTATAACTTTATAGTTGTTTTAAGACTTTGGTCAAGTAGCTGGGTTTGATAATTGAGGTGATTTACTAGGGTGCACAGCTCTCCAATTCACTCTTTGATATAAACAAGGTAATAAATTGAGTGCATGGGGACATGTCTATTAAAAGCCAGAGTAAGAATGAGTGAAACCCCAGGTGCATTGTCAAGATGAATATGCTTGCTGGATAAAGCTGGGCTGGTGCCAGCTGACATGATGACTGAGTGATGAAACAAAGCTAATATGGTTTGACTACAAACAACAGAAAACAAATAGAAAGTGATGAGCAAAGGGGAAAAGTATGAAAAGTACTAAGTTGAGTAACTAGATATCACACAATTTCCATATATATATATATATATTTTAGAAACAGACCATATGTACTTAGTGTCTGACTCCCTTTTGAACATGAGAAGATTTTTTATTTTAACTTCTAAAGCATCTGGATTGATGGTGCACCCCTGGAATGACAGTAATGGATCTCCTATTGTTATCAATTTTGTTCAACAGATGTTAGTAACAGACAAGGAAGAAAAATGAAAAGGAATATTGGACAAGAAAAGCTACTTAATGTGAATTCTCTCAGTAGCAAAAAGCTTATTATGGAAATATCAATTAGAAGAATTAGACAACCAGCCTAGGACAATTCTGCCAGTGCCACAGCAGAAGAAGCTATCGCTCATTCGGGGGCAGGCAGAGAAGACAGAGACCCTGCTAGGGGAGGAGAAGGCAGCCCTGGGGGCCGCTCGGCAGCGCTTTGGGCCGGATTCTGGCTCTGTGGCACGTGCTGGCCTGCGGGCACTGCTGGAGCCGCTGCGAGCGTGGCCGGGGGCCGTGCAAGCTCCTGGCCTGGGTCACAGCCACCTCTCGGTGAATTCTCAGGCATCGTTAGAACAGAAGAGTGGTGTGAATCAAATGGAAGCCTTTTCCTATTTGTAGATGATGATTAATGAAGGCTATCAGACATCCCACTTTAAAATTCTTTCCATCAGATAAAACTCCTTCTGTCATCTCGTTCCTTATTTCAATCCATTTTACCTCATCTTTCATTTAATGTGAAATGTCAGAAGCACTCCTCTTTCTCTCTTTTTTTTTTTTTAAAAAAATCTTTGTCACGTTTGCTGACAACCCACAAGACAAGGTTTTCAGACGAAGGAAACATAACCGGGGTGCCCGTGCACGCCCATGTGAAAACATTGCCATGGCATCGGTGAATAGGCTCGATGGGACTGTACGGTAACTGAGGAAGTTACGGTTTCTTCGAACATTAAGGAATAAAACATCTTCTATTTGTGTTCTCGGGGCTCCTTGTGGTGAACCCCATTGCACAGGTGCCTCCTGCAGCTCCTTCCCCTCCTGCTGCTGCTGCCAGGGCAGCGTCCAAGCTCCATACCGATAACTTCTTGTGGAGAGAAGGTAGGAAAGGAATGAGGCCACTGCAGAAAAGCTGCAGGTGATGGATGGGCAGTTACCTTCTGGCACGCTGCTAAATTTGGGTACTAAATGCTCCTCCTGAGCATTTTGAGAATATAAAAGTCTCATTAGATAGCAAGACGAGAGAGGCAGAGCAGGCTCGAGCTGCACTTTCCTGCGGTGGGCTCCAGAGAAATGCCTGGCTGAACAGGGAGCGAACAAAAAAATGGATGGATCCTCTGAATTCAGCTTTTCTGCCAGAGTGTTGTGGGTTTTTTATTATTTTTGTAATTTTATTTTTTATCTTGTTGGTGCTTCCTATCAGCACATATCAGAGAAGGCAAATTGACTGCGATTGCCTCCAGCTCATGCAGCTCAGAGCCCCGACCGCTGCGGAGCACGTCAGCCCATGCTAATGCTGTTCTGACAACAGAGCTTGTGTGTTAGCGGGATTTTTCTGCTCTGCCTTCAGGTTGGCTCTGTGCTCACGCTAGGATGGATGAATGGCACAAACAGCCATTCATGAATAAGTTCCTGCCAATGTGAAAGCACCCAGTTTTATTTCCAGTGACCTCACACACAGTCATTTGCATCTTTCGTGAAAAACTCACAATTTCTGCAAAGTCACATCTGTTTTTGCATCAAAAAATTACTGTGCATATTTTAAAAAATGCAGTTATATGAATGTTTCTTCTCTGCCCTTGTACACATTTTATTCATCTACTGAGCTTAATATCATAACGTTGGTGACCAGCTGAAAAATAAGTGTAACTAGAGGATATCTGAAGGAGCAGCTGGTGTCTCGAGAGCAAAGGATTGAGTACTTTTGGGGACTTTGAGTGCCAGAATGTCAGCTGGTGGCTCCAGTTTTTATTTCCTTTTGTAGAACTGTAAGCAATTCTCTTAGTGACATGATGGAGAGGCTGGAGACCCTTTATGCATGCTGTAGGTGTTCTTGTGGGAACACAGTAAGAGATGTTAATTTATTGGAAGAGGCTGGCATGGGAAGTGGTCCAGCAGATTTGCGCATGGTCCTGCTAACCGTTGCGTCTTCTGACTCGGTACCAAACTCCTGCCAAAACTATCAGGGCTCTAAGTTTCAGGGGAAAAGCTTCAGTGGGGGAAGCTGAGCACCTGTCTGTCCTCATACAGACCCTCCGGACTCTGTGCTCTCCCATTACATAAGGGAAGTAGTTTTCCTTTGCCTCACGGGAGTGTTTTGACGATACGTGTATGAATGATGATGAACCTAGGAACTATGGTTACTGGAGATGCAAGACCTATATCCAGTGTTTATTTTATTAATACTTTCAGGTGCATTTGGTATTAATAAAGGTGCTTGGAGAACATGTATGCACGTCCATTGCACGTGAATAAATAAATATATCTGAGCATGGGTGCGTATGTTCATGAATGTGCATGGGGTACTCATCCATTTTTGGACTAAGTCAATAATTGTAGAAGAAGTCAAATATTGAGAAAATTGAGAAAATGCTTAAGAACGTGCACAAAAAGATCTGAACCTTGTAAAGCATTCAGCTTTAGTGAACTTTGTTTAAACCAGTGGATCTCTTGGAAAAATATTAAAGGATGTAATCAAACTAGATAAAACAGCAAATATTGACAGTATGGATTGTCCAAAGCTCCTGAAGTAAAAGAATTACTTTGTGGTTACAGTAGTTTCTGGCTGACTTTTGCACAGAAACAGAAAGGCCAGGGCTGTGATTCTTGCACACAGAAAAGCTATGTGACTGGAGGTATTAACGGAAGGGAAAGAGGCGCCTTGCTTTGTGTTATCACTAGCGCAAGGTCTGAAGGTGGCTCATACAGACCGGTCCTGGGGACAAACACAGCCCTGTGCAGATCAGGAGCCCTTTGTTCGGATGCCAGACTTGACCAGGCGTCGGAGATGGGTCCCAGTTTGGTTCTGGATGCTGCAGGTCGTGGTCTATTCGCAGTTACGGATCGCTCTGATAACTTGCTGGCAAATCCCTTTATTTTTGAGAGCTTCTAGACTTTTGTCAGCAGTCGTGAAGGCAGCCACTATTTCAGTATTTCTTCTGGTCCATAAACAACTTCAGTAGCTGATATTAATTGCTAACAGCAAGGAAAGACAGTTAACTGTGTTTTTTCTGGCTTCAGCAAATAGACAATTCCAGATGCATGTGGAGGTTCAGCTCCTCCTCACCGCTCATCCATTAGCTCTCACTTTGAGGGCCACGAAGACTATTTTATGTTCTTGGTGCTTAAGTGCTCAAAGATTAGCAGAAAGCAAATATGAAGGAGTAATAAGCATAATCTAATTGAAATTTCCTCTTGGATTTGAATGACTGTTCAGAAACACTTCTCTCTAAGCCCTAATTTTCTACTTTTAAATACTCTTTGTTTTGTAGTTTGAAAGCTGGTTAGGTATAGTGGGCAAATACCTGACCTTCAAAACAGTAGAGAATGAAAAAATAAACAAATTAATGCCTGCTATTTAAGCGTGTGTAGTGGGTGGTATTTTTGGCTGCCAAAGCCCTGTTCTGTGAATACAAGACATCAAGGCCATGGATATTTCAACACACATTTTAGCAGCAGTGCAAACAGACACTTAACACAAGGCGCTTTGCATACAGAACTTAATGTATTCACTTCGGTACGTTATTTTTAGCTCTGAAGTGCAGTCATGTGGACAGCTGATCTGTTTGTGTTGCCCCTGTAGATTGCAGACATATGTTGGAGTAAATGTGGCAGGGAAAGCATCACTGAGATAGGCATAAATCCTTTTAAGATCAATTATTGACATGCTCCTTAGAAAACTACCTCACTGAATTCACTGTGCCAGTGAGGGAAGAATACTGCCGGTGTTTGCTAACGAAGCAGCCTTACCAAACACGAGGGGAGGGCTGTTTGGTTCCACCATCACTACAGGACGGGCTTAATGTTTGTACACTTAAACGCAATATAAATGCTAAAGAAAAGCAAGAAAAAGAGAAAACAAACGTAGCAAAGCCAGTGAGAGGAAGATGGAGTTTAGTAACATCTTTCAGTGTAGTTACTCAAATCCATAGCAATAGACTCATTAAAATGTACTTGTACTGAATATAAACTCAGAAATGATTCAGAACAGACTTATTACAGTGATCATAAAATGGGGTGAATGAGCTCAATTTTCATTTTAATGTAAATTCTTTTTAACTCTGTAATAAATCTGATCTCAAAATCACTCAAATATATATACTTGAAACAGTATGTTTGGCAATATAAAACAAATAACTCTAATGTCTGTGTATGTGTGCTTGAAAACCAGGCAACTGGGAAAGGAAAACCTTTGCACTGAAGGGAATATTTTGTTCCACCTAAAATATTTTTCCTAGCTCTTTGACTACTATATAAAAGTTTACTTAATAATGCCTTGCATCAACTCAAAACAATTAAAAAGTAGTTTGGAGCTGAAAGGAAACCCTGTGAAAGGTTAGTCTCTAATGAGCAGTTCTCTTTCTTTATCTTTCTTGATGAAACAGGAAAACTAGGTGCGTGCAGGCAGGTGATGGACCAAGGGCAGTCATTTTGGAGGCTCAGTTTCAGTAAGTTTCTAATAATCCAGCTTGCTAGTCACAGTTTAATGAACTGTCTTTATTAATAAAACCAGATTCTGGAAGGGAGCTTCCCAGCATGCTAGCCTGGTATCTGCCTTTTCCTCTTTGTTTGGAGAGGAGTCAGCATATGCTCACCAGGTAAGAGCGCGCATCCAAACAGTACCGGTATCAAACATTCTCAGTGTTTTCCCTGGAGCAAAGCAGTTTCAAGGCAGGCTGCCTGGCAAATTTTTTGAATAAGCAGACATTGAAATGAAAAGGCCAGCATCAAGGGAATACAGACAAAAGAAAAGACAGTTTGATTCAAGGAAGAAGTTTAAATGGAAAAAAAGTCCATCTATAACTGTGTTATAAAGCAGGAAAAAAAATAAGCATAGGCCAGAATTTCATTCCATAAATATTCCTGTTTCATTTGCTAGACTCAGGGGGTTCTCTGCACTCTGCAAGATTTGTATATATCTTTTCAGATTCTATTTTGTTCTTTAAAGCAGACAAACAACAAGAACAACAACAAAACCACAAAAACAAAGCCCAACTTTAGGCCTGAACACAAAAGCAGAGGCACATTAAATTGAGCATCACTATAGATTTGCATTTCTTATTCACTAGAGGGAGTACGACTTGGACAGCATTACAATGTGTTAGTAGGTACTAGTTCTTGTGTTCTCATTCTCGCTTTTCAGAGCTAATTTTCAGATGACTTGTTATTGCTGCTGCTGTGATAAGTACAAAATATTTTGAAAAGACTCATAAGCACTGATGTATCTTAAATGCAGTCATTTCTAACAACAGCTCAAAGCCCCCAAATCAGTTGTAGCTTAGGTACTTTGAGGGACCCAATAAGACAAGTAGGAAGAAGCCTCTAAGCAGCACTCAGCCTGTGGTGCCCCAGAACGGTTAAGCCCTTGCACAATATAAAGATAATGTAATCCACTAACACAGTTCCGGGAGAAATGACTGTACGCTGCTGCTAGCAAATCCTTGTGCAAGTGTCTGCAGGGTGATTTTTCCCAGCAAGCTTCAAAGCAAGCCAATTTTATCTCTTCTGTGATCTGCTAAAGGTGGGGAGAGGAGACAGAAGAGCATTTCCCCACTTCCTGCAGCGCCAGAAGGAATTAAAATAACAGGCGGTGCACAGCACGATGCCGCTGGCACGGCGCTGCGGAAGCGGCTGGAAGAAGCTCGGGAGGCTAAGCTTTGGCTTTTGTTGCTTGTGCTGCCGGTCCCAACAGGTCCAGAGCTGAGCTCTGTTGTCGATAAACAGTGATGGAGAAAATCACTTTTTCTCCATCTGGTTTTTGGCTGTTGATTTAAATCAGCCCTGTACCTGCCGGTGGGTGACAGGAGGTGACAAATATTGTCGTGGCCTGCTGGGGTGGCAGGAGGCAGGCGGCTGTGGCGGCGGGGCCTGCCCCAGCCCTGTCAGCGCCCTCAGCAGCAGGGCCCTGGCTGAAGGCACCGCGCTGGGGCGAAGGGCCTGCCTTCGCCAGCGGGTCACTTGGCGGCACGCGGCAATGTGTTAGGGGCTTCCTTCTGGGTGCGGCACGAGGAGTGTGCTGGGCCTGCCTTCCCTCACCACCACAGAAATGTGTTTTCCCTTGAAATACATGTTTGGCGGCCTTCTCACTTCTACACGAGCCGCTCTCACTGGTATGCGAGCCGTGCCGGTGGCCGGCTGGCTGTCCCTGTGGCCGCTGCGGGCTGGTTGCGGCCTGCGGGCACCTCACACTTCAGAGCTGCGAGGCCATGGGGCTGCGCGCACACCGCCCTTAACTCAAGCCCTGATCACACTGAGGTTGTGTCTTGTGGGCCAGCATCGTGGTGTTGGATTTGTGGTGTGTGCGGGCGATGACAGGTGTGACTTTGCTAGCAAAAGACATGAAGTCTGTCTGAGCGGGACCCAGACTTTTGGGGAGCTTGCACGGTAATCTGCTTTGTATGCACTTTCTGCAAGCGATGCTCCAGGTCAGTGGCCAAGAGGGTAAAAGTGCGGATCGGTGCAGGAAATGGGGTTTTTTATTACCCACATGTCCACAGTTGACAGTTTTAATACCCTACCACAGAGCAATTGCTCAAGCACCCAAACACCAGGCCTGCCGGATTTTACTGCCGAGCAGGAGCAGTATGGATTTTTACTCTGTTCTCTAGGAAAGTATATCGATTCGGCACAAGAGACATCAATAGGTCCGAGTAACTGAAGCCAGTCTTAAAAAATAGTAATACTAATAAAAAGTGCAGTTGATAAGTGGAATGAGCCATTTATTATTCTGAATGCCACATGGGTCACACCATCTGAATTCTTCGCTGAGTCTCTGTTGACTTCTCTTCTTGCCTATCAAGCAGTTTTCCTCCCCCCTTTTGGAATAAACCTTGCAGGGACAAGCGAAGGCGGTGTGGGGGATATCAGAGGCCGGGGCCCTCTATCTTCTGGCTGCATTTCTGGAGACTTTTCAATGCTCTTCTTTTTATCTGTGGGCATCTGGGCTCACAAATATCAATGGTACGTTCTTGAAAACACATCATTCTTTGAAACAGAGGGAAAGAAAATGCTTCATACACTTTTGCTTCTGTTTTTCATTAAATCTTTCGCTTGAAACGTTCTGATCACCTCCACAGCTTGCAGACAGCCCTGAGGACTGCACCTCTGCTCTCTGTTCTCCAGTTCTCAGCCACTTTTAATTAAAAGGGAGGCCAGCATGAAAGCATGCGTGAAAGGCCTGAAATTAGGAAGCATCGTTGTAAATGTGCGGTTCTGTACACTTTAATGCCTGTGAATTAGGGTGCACAGGCAGTGCTTTGCAGGTTCCCCGCTGGCCGGCTCCGTCCCTGCTGCGCTCCTCTCGCCTCCCTCCCCGGCTGTGCTGCTGCGTGTGGGCAGGCTGCAAACCAGATGTGTGAAATCCAGCCCCAAAGAAATAAATCACTATTTAGTATAATCTGCTGTAATCTGTTTCATCTAGCGGGTTTCAGCCAATTCTCTGCTGAAGGTATGGCTTAATGAGTCCTAATTTCGGTCCTGTGCTTTGGGCAAGGTATAGAATTCTGGCAGCTGATCTGACCATTAAATCCATTTCCCTTCAGGTTTATGCCACCTTCTTTATTCAGTGCTTTCTGCATTTCTGCCTCTACTTTAAGCTTTCATTTTCTCCACTTTTACCAAGTGGCTCCACAAAAAGAGACAGAATAAGATAGGAATTGTCTTTGGTAAAATAAAATGAAGGAAGTCAAGTGATGCTGTTCAGTTTTGCTTTTCAGAGCTGTTCCATTAGAGTCCCAGCCGCTATCAGCAGAGAAGTCGATTGTCAAGCAAAGGTAAAGATTAATGGGACCTTGATTTTCTGGTCAATTTTATGTAAAATGGCTTTATAGAACAGCATTACACCCTGCTTCCCCCGCGCCACGTCCCCCATTGCTAGGACTGAACCTGCGAGCCATGCTCGGCAGTATCCACTAACGCACTTGAACCTTTTGCCTCTCCACGCAGACTTAAAGCACAGCCCAGGCCAAGACAGACCATTAGCACTGACTTGTTTTTCCGAGATGCGAGGGCAGCAGTGAGGAGTGCTGACAGATGTGCTCACGGTCAGCCCGGGGGCTCACGGCTCAGCCAGGCTCTCTCTCACTTAGGCGTTTTCTGTGCCAGGCTGATGCTCCATCCATTTTGCAGCAGGGGCTGCTTGTTCTGTTCTTGGTGCTTTTGTAAGGTCGGATCTTTGGCAGCTGCAAAATGGCAAATTCTGCTTCACCTGCGTGGAGAAACAGACATGGCACCAGGCACAATGGAGCTACTTGGTTGAACCAGGCAGATATTTATACCTTTAGCTTTTTCACCATCTGTGGGTGAATTTACTAGTAGACAGGACTTGTGAACACTGATGGTAGGAAGCGTTGCTCTATTTCAAGCAGGGTATAATCAGGGAGGGAGAGTATATAAATAAAGTGTCTTGCATGAACGCCGGCAGGCTCAGGCTCTCCATCTGCCATGGGCTGGCACAGGGAGGGCGGCGGGGAGATGAAATGGGGCTGGGTGCGTGGGGAGGGGCAGGTGCTCTGCTCGCCCTGGGGGCTGTGGGGCCAGCAGCAGGTGGTGGAGGCTGGTGCTTGGAGAAGCATGTAACTGGCAAGTGAAAAATAGTATTTCATTTCCCTCCCTTGTTTGTGTGTTATGCCATCAGTTTGTATACCTGAGTTAATAGGAATGAGTTATTTTGCTTGTCTATGAATTACCCTTTCCACAATTATGTGCTTCGCAAGTAGCAATTGCTCATTTAATCATCTCCTCTTTCTGCTATGACTGGTGGCTGTTAGGTGGCCTGCTCTCTGGGGAACCATGCTATTGTCTCTCCAGCCTGTAAATCCCATTATTGCTTGTAAGTGGCACCTTGCAACATTTGGAAGAATTGATTCCCCTTACCCTCGGGAAGTTTTTTTCCACTGTTACTCAGTGTGTCCCCCCATCGCACGCACACAGTCCTAGAGCGATGTGAGTTGCCACTTATTAGAGATCTCCCCTGCACTAGGCTGTGCAGTGTTTGTCAATAGAAAATTTTATCAGTCCATATGTTTTTTGGTGAGAGAAATCTATTTTCTAGAACGCAATAAATATATATATATATATAATATATATTTTGTCCACAGTTCTCTAGGTTATATCTTTAAAAACCCAGAGGAAAGCTGTTATTTTCTGTTAAGCTCTGTTAAGGTGTTAGAGTGAATTCTCCTGAGCCCTCTGATTCGTCTTTTCCAGCCACAGGCACAGTTCTCTGCTGCTGTGCCCGTGGCTGTTCTTTACACCGTGGCCTGGTGTGCAAAAAATCGTGTGGCCCCCCCGGGCTGCCCGGTGCCCGAGGCGATGGGGAGAGGGATCCTGTGAGCGAGGTCAAGCAGATCCTCGCTCAAGGCAAATTCTGATGTAAAAATGAATTTTATGCCATTTCTTCCTTAAGGGGCAAAGATGTTTTCTCCATCCTGGCTGGCAATGTCTCCATTCAGCCCGAAGGAGCTCTGTGCCCTGCTCAGGGGCTGCGCCATGCCCTCGGGGCTGGCTGGCACTGCAGGACCCAGCTTTCAGCCCCTCTTTTACAGTGTGCAAAGAATTTTTTTCCATTCCGCTCCAGCGCTACTGCAGACTTGTGCAACTAGAACATCTTCATTAATGCCTGCTTTACCCCTTTATAAAACTACTAAATATAAAGGGGAGAAACAAAAGAAATAGTCACTGGGAAAAAAAAAAAAGAAAAAGAAGAAGAAAAAGAAAAAAAAAGCTGTAATTAACCAATGTCAGATGCCTGCAACATAAATGGGAAATCTGAATAAAAACAATGGCATGTATGAGTTAAGGATGTGAGTCAGCCTGAAGTCAGTGTGGATTGTAATAGCTGCCTCTGGATTGTCTCCAAGACTTAATGCTACACAAAAATAGGCTTCTATTTGTATTACACTAGTAGGGACATCCTACGCGGGCTATTTGGCCTTAGAGAGAGTTGTACTTTGGCTCTGAAATATGAGAAAGTTCTCTTGTACTTTAAGACTTTGTATTTTGACTTTGAATTCAATGTTCAGGAGCACTCAAATCTGAATGTCACGAAGGAGATGCTTTCGCACCACGGAAAAGTTGCAGCTAGCATACTGACAGGAACAGGTTTGATCAGAAGCTTTGATAACCGTCCCAGAAAACTGAACAGGAGCCGACGTCCCCACTACTGGGTGCCGTGGGGTGGCTTCCCCGTGGCAGCGCGTCCTGCAGGGAGCATCAGCTCCTGCCGCGGGCTAAAGCTACCTTGGTCAAGGTTAATTATAACTTTCACGGACGTTTTCCACATTCGAGTTCTCACTACAGTGCAATCAGCGAGCGAGTCCTTCACCTAGCAGAGGGAACAGATGGCAGTGATAATCTTTAATAGGCTGTCATAGAAATCAAAGTAATGAAGCAGCTGCACGTTTTCGCACTGTAGCGGCTGAAAGTAGGCTCTTCTATCGGTTCTGATGCTCCGCGCGTAGCAGGGAAGAAAATTGGCATTGTTTAGTTTGGGGAACGATTTCTTCTTTCCTTTAAGCCTCCATCTAGTTGATTTCTTGTCTCACAAGCTAAAAAGGAGTTGACGTCTTTTAAAATTTCCGTGCCATCTCAACAGCTGAGAGTGTTAAGGTTGCTTGGGCTCTTTCAATGATCGGTGTCTCAGGAGGGTAAAGGAACAACTAGCAGGGACAACTTTGTCTTCAGATTACAGAAACGTTTGTGTGGTAGGTAGTCTTGCTGAGAAAAGCCTGCAGGGCAAAGCAAACAAAAAAAGCGGCGATGTTATAATTTAATCAGAAAACCCTTAGCAGAACCATAAGCAAGAGAATTCCTGGCTCAAGGGACACCAAAGAGGAATGGCAGTGTGCTGAGCTCGGGGACAAGATGCTGATGAAAGGTGGAGATCTGCTCGGGCAGGGGGCTTCAGCCCAAGCACCCCATGCCCCTGGGTGCTCCCGGGGCCAAGGGTGCAGATGATGCTATCGAGTCGTGGGCTGAAAGGAAAGCCCCGTAGTTCAAGGGCAATCTAGACGGGGTCCTTGTGGTGTTGTAAAGGACAACCTATAGACCAAAACTACCCTGCATTCATAGAAAGGAGAAATTCTCAGGAAAGCCCAGACAGCTTTCACGCCCCAGGTACCCCCCCCCCCCTTTAATGGCTGGGTGAACCTTTCCTCAGGGGGCCCAAGTAGGTGACTGCGGAGCCCGAAAGCCCAAATGTACCGGCCCTGGGAAGTCCATGTCCCTTCCCAGTGTCTGTTCTTTTCCAACATCTGCCTGGATAGAAGTAGTTGAGCTCCCAGGCTGCTGCTCCGAGCAGATCATCAGAATTAACCCCTTCCTCTCAGCCTCACAGGGACATTTCTGCTCTCACACTGCATCCCAGAACAACAAGTTTGTAATTAAAACAGCAGACAACCATAAATCACACCCTGTCACAGCGAGATATTCAACAGCTGAAGAGATAAGTGTAAATACATCCTGACTGAAGTTCGCAGCAATAGGCAAAGACAATGGGTGAGGATAGTGCCGTAGACAGTGAATTATCTTTGCCATCTGCTTTCTGCTAACACCCATTTATAGAAGAAACTAACATTTGGAAACAGTGAGTGCTGATTGTTGTGCCTGTGGAATAATTTTCCACTGGATACAATTAATCATTAAGCCAATGGAAGACTTAGCATTGCCCCAGCTGCATGTGAAACACCTGCTGGAGCTCCAAGTTCAGCCAGCAGCAAGTTCTCAGAGGGTCAGCCGCTTACGGGAGGCTTCCCAGAAACTCCAGGGTTCCCCCCAAAAGTGGAGAGGGGAGCTGGGATGGCAGTGTGCGCTTTGCAGGGAGCAGAGAGCTATAGGGAATTATAGGAAAAATGCCGTGGTTTCTGCTGGTGTGGCTGGCTGATGTAGCTTGTCCCAAAATTGTCCCCTCGATCTGCTCGAGGGCAGGAAGGCTCTGCAGGAGGATCTGGATAGGCTGGACCAATGGGCTGAGGTCAACTGCATCAAGTTCAACAAGGCCAAGTGCTGGGTCCTGCACCTGGGGCGGAACAACCCCAAGCAGAGCTACAGGCTGGGAGAAGAGTGGTTGGAAAGCTGCCTGGCAGAGAAGGATCTGGGAGTACTGGTTGATAGGCAGCTGAATATGAGCCAGCAGTGTGCCCAGGTGGCCAAGAAGGCCAACAGCATCCTGGCTTGCATAAGAAGCAGTGTGGCCAGCAGGTCTAGGGAGGTGATTGTCCCCCTGTACTCGGCTCTGGTGAGGCCGCACCTCGAGTACTGTGTTCAGTTTTGGGCCCCTCGCTACAAGAAGGACGTGGAGGTGCCCAAGAGAGTCCAGAGAAGGGCAACGAAGCTGGTGAGGGGTCTGGAGAACAAGTCTTACGAGGAGCGGCTGAGGGAGCTGGGCTTGTTCAGCCTGGAGAAGAGGAGGCTCAGGGGCGACCTTATCACACCTTACAGGTACCTTAAAGGAGGCTGTAGCGAGGTGGGGGTTGGTCTGTTCTCCCACGTGCCTGGTGACAGGACGAGGGGGAATGGGCTAAAGTTGTGCCAGGGGAGGTTTAGGTTGGATATTAGGAAGAACTTCTTTACCGAAAGGGTTGTTAGGCATTGGAATGGGCTGCCCAGGGAGGTGGTGGAGTCACCATCCCTGGAGGTCTTTAAAAGACGTTTAGATGTAGCCCTTAGTGATATGGTTTAGTGTAGGACTTGTTAGTGTTAGGGCTGAGGTTGGACTATATGATCTTGGAGGTCTCTTCCAACCTAGACGATTCTGTGATTCTGTGAAAATTTGAGTTTGGAACAGGCTTGGCAGCAGGCTCGGCTGGGCAGGGGTGCAGGCAGCCCCGCACACGAGGCTCCGAATGCAAGAGGAACAAACCCGTCCCTGCTCTAAGCATCTGGAGCACACCAGGCAGGCCTAGGAGCAGCAAGCGGTAATCACAATCAATTACAGTTGATTAAAAGCCTTGAGAATCCAATATATTGCAAAGCAAAACAAATAGCAACTCTGCAAAAAAAAGGTAATCAATAGCTAGCCGAGCAGCAAACAATTAAAGGGGAAAAACATCCCGGATTTGTGTCGTGTCCTTTCTTCAGCTTCTCGGTGAGCTTAACGGTTCCCAGCGTTAGGGGCTGATGTGTGTGGGCTGCTCAAGGGGAGCTGGGGCCAGATGGGGGGACAGGAGGGCTCCTGCCTGCCCTGTGTTTCCAGAAGGCTCCTGGATGCTTTGAGGAACAGAAAGAAAAAGAAAATCCATGCTCGTACAGCCCAGAGAGAAAGAAGGAAAGGAAGGTTAGGAGTTTGCTGAAACACTTCTCAGAGGGCGCTTTCATAGCTGAATCTTGTCTAAAATTCCTGATTTTGGAATCTTCAAAGTAAATTGCATCCTCACCAACGAGACCCCAGGTTGTTGTTGGAGGCTGAGCTCAGCCTGGAGTGTAGGTGCAAGGGATGCTGCACAGAGGCTGCACTAAGCGTGCCCGCAGGCTGGGGTCGAGCCCTTTCTACCCAACAGCCTGGGCTGCCTGGCTTAATTAACGTGATGGAGAGGTTTAATCTCTGCCATGAAATGACAAAGAGAATTTTCTATGAAGAAAACTGAAAGTGAACAAGATATTATAGAAACCATTAAAATTTTTCTTTTTTTGTTAGCAACAGCTTCTGGCAAGATGAATAATTTGGAAGTGAAAATCATATTTTGAGACAGAGCAGGAGCCCTTGATCTGAAACTAATTTGTTGTCAAAACCAGTTAAGGGATTTTAAGTTGAGCTTTACCCTGAGCCCTATAACACAATGTAAATACGTAAACCCGCAGAGCTTCTCCACTCTGCCACAACAACTCTTTGCTACTCCAAATCCTCTTTAAAATGGCATGGAACCAGTGAGGCAGGTCCAGCATGCGTTCGTTCCTTCAGCTCCATCCTTGAGCTCCAGCTCCGTGGTGAAGAACCGTGGAGGTGACTCCATGAACGAGCACGAAGCCGCGTAGTACAGGGGTCTCAGTCCGCGGTGGGGTCGCACCGGGCTGAATTGCGGGGTGAGGATTAGAGGTCCCGTGTGCGTGGAGTTTGGCCATTTATCCAGCCGTGGGGCAGCCCTCCGGGGCTGCAGCCCCTGTGCTCCGTTCCCGCGGGGAGCTGTGCGTGGACCCCCCTGGGCTGTGAGGGCGGAGGCTCCCCCTGCCTGAGCTGCCTCTGGTGCCGCGGTTCGAAACCTCCCTAGAAAATGAGCAAAGGAATTGGTGGAGGTTTGCCGGGCTATTTATTGCCAACAGTTAACACAAATTATTTTGATATTTTTTGTTCAGTATGTTATTTGCAATTCTGGTTTTTTTGGTCATTATTTGTCCAGCCATATAAACAGCAGCTTAATGCTCAATGATGAATTCAGTGTTCCCCACCTTTCAGCCTCAGCTGTACATAAGTAAATGCTGCCCTTGTTCCCTCACTTCTGGAATGAATATTGATTGACCAGAGAATCACCCGCATCTTTATTCACAAGCAGCAGCGCTCCCATTTGGCCGAGATTTCCAGGAAGGAAAAACTGATTGCAGAACCAAGGCTTGGGGGAAAACCTGAGATGAATTTTTCCCAGGCAATGAATACAGCCGGCAGACACTTCTAATCACATTCAATCCCCTCGTAGGATAGCACAGCAGCATCGTAGCTCGGGCAAGTCATTTAACCAGCACACACTGCCTGCTGAGGACGTTGGTGGCTGCGGGGCGTCCTCCCCATCCTCAGGCAGGTGGATCCCATGGACATCAGGGCTCTGCTGGGCTAAACGGTGCCTCTCTGCCAAAGTTACTGCAAAGGTAACACCTAAGCACGGAGCTCCTTGCCTGATGGGGATGGATAGTGCTTCGCCACCCCGCATCAGGTACGGCATCGGCTAGGTGTCAGGGTTCCTCTGTTTGCTGCTGAAGTCACCGCTCTCTTTGCCTGGAGCCAGGAGCTCCGGTGCTCCGTCGCAGGACCTCAGCCTGTGGGGCTGCTCTGCGGCACGAGCCGTCCCTGGGCTGTGACAGAGCGGGACGGCTGTCACATTCCTCTGTGTGCTGAGTAAACAGGATCACGTAATAACGACTTAATTATAAAACCTAATGGCGTAAGACTATTATGATTTGTGGAAAATTGGTCATTAGCTGCGGGAGTTTAAAAAACAAACATTTTTCCCTGACACTTCCACTCAGCCACGCTGAACAAACACATGCTGGAAAATTTAGAAATGTAACACATTGTTCAAAGCGCTTAAACGCGAGGAGCTCAGTTTTGCTGGGCTGAAATGAGTTTGGCTGACAAATCTGCAGCCCCGATCACCCCGCAGATCCAAGCGGCTTTCCACGAAGTGTAGAGCAGGGCCCGTGGGGAACCTGTCCGAGCCCCCAGGCACCCACGGCTGCCTCCACTGTCGTGAGAACGGCTCCCCACCTCTCCTCCCTCTTTGAAATAAAGCAGAAAACTTCCCAGCTGGCATCAGCTGGAGTGATGCGTGCTGACGCTCCCAATTAGCCTCCCGGATTCAAGTTTGTATCCAACTAAACGTAGTATTAACGAGAATTAGGTCACTTTTAATTAGCTGCAGTTAGCGTAGTTGATTCTCCTCTCCCAAATACATCACTTCTGATATTAACCATCAAGTAGTCTTTCTCGGAGCAATTATCCCATCAAAATTAGTTGCTCTCATGGTTAACAATTTTCATAGTAATGCATTAATTGCCCCTGGCCTACCCACTGTTTAATCAGCAAGGTGGGTATTAGTTTCTGGATGTGATTGATTTCAAGGGACTTGGTGCTTAATTACATTTTAGCAGAGTCTGTTTTGAATCCTTAGAGGAGAGAGACACTTTCTGTTTGGCTTTGAGCTTATCGCGTTGGAGGGATCTAAGTAACTAAATTATTCCATTCATTCTTAAGCACTCTCGTCACCAGATTGTGGAGTTTTGTCATTTCTGATTCATCTTTGCCCAGAAGAGCTCACCCCAATTGTAGGGTTTGCATTAATAAGTAAGTTTGCTTTAAAAAATAATGATTACATTATATATATCTGTATGTCAGGGATGGATAGAGTGATCTCTCAAAATGTAATTTGTATATCAATCAGTTAACTCAATGGTTTGGGATGAAATGTGCTATATAAATGCAAGACCATAATTTATCTTCTTTCTTCCTGTGTCTCAACATAATTGCACCTTTATTGCCCACTCTCACTCACCAGAAACAAGAGCTGCAAGGCTGGGTCAGAGCAAGTGTCCATCTAACGTGGGGCCAGTCCCTGGCAGTGCTCGTCAGAGGAAGCTACGGAAACCTCGTGGCCAGTTGGGGAATATTTAAAAAAAAAATCAAGGTACCATCACAATAGTTCTGGAGAGCCTACTTTCCTGCCAGTCTTGCGTGCCCCTTGTATTTGTGTCAGCCCCTAGACTCAGTACACCCTTGGTAGTTGGTTTCTCTGCACAGCAGGAACTCATTTCTTTCACTCCGTTTTGCCACTTTCTAATTGCATTGACAATTCCCATTGTGCTTGTATTGTCGGTGTGGTACAAGGAAGGACAAATATATTTCCCTTGGTGGTCATTGCTGCTAGTCCAGATGTAAGTTCCTCATACACAATCTGGGGTAAAAATAGATAACTTTGTTTAAATGAGAATGGATACAAGCCTTCCAGGACCCTTGGATGAGAGAGAGTACCTGGGGGATTTAACCAAAGAAATTCCTTACTCCTACAAGGACACAGAAAGGCATCTGTGACCTTCCCCTCCTTTCTCCTTTACTCCTGCTGTTCTGCTAGCCTGGGGGTTGTTGCAGCGTGTCGGAAAAAGGCTTGTGGAGGATGGCATTGGTGCAGCTGGTGTTCTGGGGCCGTTCCTGAGCTATCTCCACCACCTTGCTGCCTCCCAGGGGAGCTGTGCTCAGCGATGCCGGTTGTGCTCCCAGGCTCTTCCCCGCAGAGAGCTGCCGCTATGAGTTTTCCAACAGCAGAGGCTGTCCCCGCGATGGGCAGGCATCAGTTTCTGGTTCTCCTTTCCTGCTTTTGAAATTAACTTTTGCTGTGACTAGAAGTGTGTTGGTATTCTCTGCCTGCAGCCCCGCAGCAAGAGATCTCCAGCTAACGCCGTGATTCCTAATGACGCGAGCAGCTTGCGGAGGGGGCGAGGGACGCGGGGGAGGCGAGCACGCTTTTGTTTACAACCTGTAGGAATTTCTTTACAGTTGGGGCCTTTTATGAAAGAGGAGAGGAGTACAGACAGATCTCTCTGTTCCTGTCACATTTCTGCCACGGGCTTATTATTTCTTCTTAGAAATGGTCTCATTAATCAAATGTTCTGGGAATGCATGTCATCAGCGGTATCAAAATCACTGATCTTTATTAAGAAATGATGAAAATTCATTTTTGCCCACAGTGTGCTAGACCTTACATCAGACGACATTCTCCCCATCTTCTGCCCGTTTCTAGGCCAACCTGCTTTAAGCAGAATTACACAGGAAACGGGTAAGAACAGAATCAGTGTGTGCCGAACGTCCTGAGAGGGGCGAAGCCAAGGTCTGTGGAGGCAAGTGTAGGGCGTGACAGGCTCAGCTCTGCTCACTTGTACTTGAGATATCAAGCTGCTTTCACTGTCGTCAGTCCCTTTCACCCTGGAACAAGGGTGTTCAGGATTAGTCCAAGTCTGTGTTGAAACGTGGGGTTTCCTACTCTGTGCCGTTTCTGCTCTGTGCCATTCTGGGTGGGTGCTTACACTTAAATTCTCTATGGCTAAATTGCTTCAACTAGCTTTAATTTACTTGGATCAAGCAACTAACAATCACACAAGAGACTGAGGAATACAAGAAATTAAGCAACCCATGGCAAAGGAAATCATCCCTTTTCTCTGCGCAAGTATACATATTTAAGATACTTCTTCTGGCAAAGGCCAGGAACAGACTGCACTGACTGCTGCGCCGACCTCATGACCACGAGGGTGCTTTGCCCAGCCCCAGCACCGTGCTCCAGCGCTTCCCAGCGGCCACGGCAGCCCCCGGGGACCCGCGAGGCTGCGCAGGTAGTGGCCGGGCAGTCGGAGCTCCCCGGATGAAACGGGCTTCAGAAATTCAACGCGTGATCATCGCCAGCCCTCCCTCGTGTAAATACTAACAGGGCTTTGGCTTTCATCTGCCGTGCCTGAGTCGTGAGGCAGTCAGGAGCTAATACCTGATTAAACAATACTCAGCACAGAGAGGCTCATTATGTGGAAAGGAAAGGAGGGATACCTGTGGTTGTCTCTGCAGTTTGACTGCATTTTAAAGAACCTGTGGAAGAGGAGGGGCTGGAGAAAGTGTTTTCATACTTGAAAAATGATCAAACTTTGATAACTTCAAGCCAGCTCAAGCAGTAGACAGGCAGCTCAGACAAACGTATAAAATATCAAAAGACATGGAATGGCAAGCAGTGCCTGAGAGCTCCAAATATAGCTTTCTGCAACATAATTCATTCCTGAAGCAGAAAGGAGAAACTTCTGTAACGCGTTGTGCCACAGCCTTGTTTCTACACATGCAACGAGACAAACCGGGGACTGCAGAGACCTGGGCTTCACTCCGTAAGTGGTCAAATGTGAAAAAGCACAAATTAAGTGCATGCATAATATGTTAACAGTGGATATGCTCAACATGATAAAACATTGTAGTTTGCTGAAGAAAGAAAAAAAAAAAACAACCCCAAAATGTGGACTTTGAAATTACAACACAGAAATGCTGTATGTAGAACTGAGCTCTTGATGTTTCTCGTATAAGGTGTTTAATCATTTTATTTGCATTTACAATTAGAATCTAATAGATTTATAGTGCTTTCTGATGAGCAGGATGCCACCACTCCTACAACAGCAGCGTGCAGCAGAGAGGCTCCCAGCAGTCACAGACTCTGTAAAACTTCTCCTCTCCCGAGGCAGGCAGAAGACGGAGGCCTGACTCCTATCTCCCCCGAAGCCCATGCTCAGTGGAATCTGAGTCCTATTGACCTCAATTACTTAAAAAATAAATAAATCAGCAGAACCTGAGAATGTGCTCACAGCTCCCTGTGCCCTTACAGGTCCTGCTCTTTTTTTCTTTTTTTCTCAGCTTGGACTTTGGCCCCACAGAAGGGCCCCGGGGAGCGCTGAGTGATGCCCAGACCCCTTGCTGCCCCTTTTGGATGAAATTTGCCTCTCTGACGGTGCTGATTGCAACTCATTAGCAGCCAGGGCAGGCAGCAGCATTAGCGATTTCCCAGGCAGAGGGAAGAGCTTTTGCAGGGTCCAACAGCAGCAGGAGGAGCAAAGAACTGGATAGAGGACCAGATACCCTACGGTATGACAATTATACATTTGACTTTTCTGGAATTACCAGCTAATTTATTCCGTCTGACTTGGGCAATTCTTTTCAATAAGCTGTAAATATTACTAATTCATCTGGCTTTCTGTATCATTAAACAGGAGAAGGTCTCTGGATAAGCAAGTGGGTGTAGTAAAAATCCGATTATTAGTTAATGCTAATTAATGTCCACTTAAACTAATTATTAACTGGGTTTAATAACTTGTAATACTGATCTCACTAAATAACCAGAAATTATTGCAGGGAATGCTCAGCCGAGAACTCAATTAACCATGTGTTGCATAGGTCTTCCATGTGCATAGCATGGCAGTATCCTATATGCTGGTCATAAACAGCACTTCTTTGCTAATTATTATCTGTATAACTGTTATTAAATCGAAATTAAAGGTTTAATTAGACTGTTTAAAACACTGCAATGTATCGCTAGCCAAGAGGCAAAATGTAATGAAGACAGTTTCTCAGTGGTTTGCTTGGGAAGAGCACCAGTCCCGTAAGGACAGGGCAAACCTCTCCTTCAGCGCCGGGTCCTGTCGTTGGCTGCCCCTAGGGCTCACCCCCCCTTAGAGAAGGTTTTCAGAAGCGTAGATAGGCCAGACAGGACTGAGCCCGTATTTCTGGAGTAGCCTGGACATTTCAAACCTGGTGCCCAAGCACCAAAGCATCTGTTCTGTAACATACCCAGTCTGGACTTCATGCCCGCGAGATTATTTCACAGGAGCCATTAGGAGCATGTAACAGGGAATTAGGGAGCTTTCATCAGAAAGCTTCTACAGTGATCATTTCTCATTCTACTGGTTTGATTGTTAAATATACAAATTATGTGAAGATAAAAAAAATCATTAAAATGCAATTATTTCAGCAATGTAAGTTTATGGCTATATAAGTACATTAAAAGACCAACTTTGTAGGTCTTTATGTGCTTAATAAAACTGAATAATTTGCTAAAATAATCTTTGGTGGCAGTAGCAAGTAAATTTTGTATTTCCATTTGACTTGAAGCATATTCCAGGTATAGTAAAAAAAGATTACTGCATTTTAAACCATATGTCCCCATATTGGGTGTGAAGAACAACAGTGCTGGTGCAGGAAAAAAAAAAAAAAGAAAGAGAGAATGACGTGTGCATAATCTCTTCTTCTGCATACCAGTATTGCAGGTTGAAACTGTTGCCAGTGGAAAGTTGTTCAGCCAAAGATGGAGAAGGGCAGGAAAGCCCCGAAGCACACCTTGTCATCAGGTTGTTTGCAGCACTTCCTGCCTTCGCCCTTCCACATCGCTGAGACACGTGAGATGCGAACAGGTGAGCAGTGGTCTTAGGAGGCTGAGAGCAGCACTGCTGATGGGAGCTGTTGTCTGTGCCATCCAAACCGATGGAAATGATCGGGTCCATGTAATGTCGACAAAAGCTTGTGATTGTTTTTAAAGTAAAAAGAAGAAAGAAATCATAACTCTTGCCCTTACTGCGTGAGGCAGAAGCATGTGGCAAAAGGAAAAGTGCAAAAAAGATGTTTTCATTTCTCCATGCAGCATTTTCAGAGAAGTTGGCTGGAAAATTTCATTAGCTGTTAATCATTTAACAAGCAGTGTGGCATTTCCAAGTCAAATGTAACCCAGGATAAATAAATACATTGTGGTGAGACTACAGCTTTGTGTTCATCCTTGTATGAAAGGCAATTATAAAGCATTCACATTGCCTCAATCTATAAAACCTGCAATTCACCACTGTTAATAGAGATTACAGTGTGTTCCCTGGTCATATTTTAGAGAGCAACACCAATCCTGGTATTTATTTCTGCATACCAATGTGGGTGTAAATATGAGGATCTGTCTCTTTGCAGCCAACTGGAGGAGGAAGAGACAAATGGAAAGTGATGGAAAAGTGGAGGTACGTTAGTGCAGTAAGAAAAAACATGCAAGGACCCATACTCCTCTTTAAATTGAAATGGGATAAAAATCTGCACAATCAAACCTTCCTCTTTGCTTTTTCTCAATGTGCTGACTGAGAAATGGACAGTTCGGATCCCCTCCCGAAGCCCCCGTGCTAAGCGGCACTTCCTCAGCACCTGGCCTTACTCCTCATTTTAATCCTTTTTTCATCCTCCTTCTCCCAGGATGAAAGAGGAGAAAAAGTTCTCTGATCAGATTCATTTGTTACGAGTAGAAGTTGCTCAGATACGGCCCTATTTTCCAGAAAGTGGTTTCCCCTGCGAACATGTGTCTCAATGTCAGTACAGCCATTAAAAGGCCTTGTAGCACAATAGAAAGCATTCATTGCGAAATCCAAATGCTCATTAAAATACTGAAAGGTGCTTAACAATCTGTAATGGTGCTTCTCGCACTCCTCTGCCAGTTTCAGCTCTTATTTTGACTTCTCTCTGTCCTTGTTCCTCTGCAGTGAGACAGCTCAGGACGTTTTACCACCGCCTGCATTACGTTGTGATGGCAGATGTTGAACGTGGCCAAAGCTGATGTTGGGGGCTGCCTGAGAGTGAACAGGGGTGAAGGTACCCAAAAACACTGGGATGTTTGTCCCCTTCAGGAGATGTTCTTTCTTTTCCATTCCCCATTCAGCACTCTTTTTCCCCACCCAGCTCATCTTTGACTTCATTTTGTTTATATAGTAATGAAGCCAATAAGGCACAGTGCTGAGATGATATATCGAATGTCCCCATCGTTAGGGATTAGAGGACTTTATGGTAAAGCAGATTATTACTTAAATATCAGCATGTTTGTGGTTGAATAATTGCTATACCTGAAATCCTTTTCAATCAGCAGCTTGTGCTGAAAATGTCATGCATCATAAAGAGAGGTTTTGAACCTGGCTCTTTTGCTGCTGTCCCTGGAGACGGTACAAGGAATCAATAATAAATTTAAGACCTGGCAGGTTTCAGGCTGCTTGAGCTCCTGAAATCAGAAACCCCCATTACCTGAGACACAAAACTGTAAGAATAAGCAAACGCCAATGAAAATGTTTCCACATTCATTTCACTTGAGGATAAAAGGCACAAAAGGCTGAGATTAATGTCCCACTTCTCGCATCCACCCTTGCAGGTATATAGGAGGTGCAGACTGAAAGAAACCTTTGCAAATTATGATTATTCTGGCTTGTCTGCGGAAGATAAACGTGCTTGGTACAAAAACAGTTCGAGCGGCTGGCAGACAGGCTGTCAGACGAGGGCTGGCAGAAATGAAAAGCAGAGGGGTTGTGCTTTCCAAACGCTTTAGAAAGGACTAGGCACCTCAAAAGCCATATTTCCAAGTGCTCAGGAGCTCAGGCAGGTATTAGATATATATTTAGCTCCATCTTCATAAGTAGACTGACATTTTATGCAGGGAATCTCGTTAAGCTTGAGGAAACGAGACCAAGTACATGTACTTGAGCACACAGAAACACTGAAGCAGTTGTGCTTAAAGGCACAAGAGGATCCGTGTGTGTGTGCGTCAAGGTATGGCTCCAAATAGAAGAGAGATTTATCAGGTATGACTGTTTAACAGAAAGGAGGAGAAAAATGAGAGAGACGCTTAAGATTGGGGATCAATATAATTCTCTGAGAAGAAGTATGCGGGTCTATGCACGTGACAGTAAATGGGAGCTGTCAGCCAGGAAAGCACAGCCTGTTTGTTTCAGCAGGTACCCATTTTCTGCTCCTTTTTATTTTCCTTTATGCTATTCGTGGTCTCTGAAGCCTGGTAGACGATCATTCAAAGCTTTTTTTCTTTTCTTAACTGGGACAACTGAATTCTTAATACATCCCCATTAGCTCTCCCGCGGGTGCCTCCGGTCCTTTCCCTCCCCGCTGGGGGTCTGGGCAGCTCCATCGGCCGGGGCTGTGCATCCTGCAAGGGGCCTTTGCTCCGTGGCCATCATTATTCCAGAGGAGCGTTCCTCCTCGGGTGCCCAGTCCGTGGGCGTGCTGAGGCCATACCCTACCTCAGCTAACCCTCCTCTGTGGTCGCTGGCCAAGGAAGGGACCCTGTTTTAAAGACTGCCTGCCTTTCGTTCTGCTGTCCTCTCGAGAGAAGTGCTGTGCTGGGCACAGGATGCCTTGTCATCAGGTACTGGAAACGGCTGCGACCAGGAGCTTCTCCACTCGCGTCCTCCCCAGAGGACAGTGGTTTCAGTGCATCCCTGGAGCTCACCCAGGGATGTCAGAGAAACGTCTTAACCACTTTAAGCTATTTTAAGAATAAAGGGAAAAACCAGGAGCTACAAGTTACTAATGCAACTCATCCAGGCTGTAACCTTGCTGGTTAAAGCCAAGGTTGCAGCATGCAAACACCAGGAGCCCGTTCAGCATTGCTGGGAGCTGTTTCCTATTCCTCTCTTCCTCTTACTGATTTATATTATTGCTGAGGAACGAAGTGTTAAAAGTAAATCAATAAATTGCAGCGAGGCTGTCTGTGGCCAGCAGCAGCTCTTTGTCACGTTGCAGCGTAGGGGCACGCAGCAGCCCAGGACTAGCTGCCGCGCGTGCCAAGCTGCCGGCGCGATGCTGGAGCCGTGCACTGCTGGAGATTTGCAGTGCTGGAGCCGTGTGGTGCTGGAGCTGCAGCTTCTGCTTCATCTGAAACCCACGGCCATGTGCACGCTGCGCTGCAGACAGCAGAAAAGATCTGAAGGCATCTGGAGTGGTGCTTCCAAAAATAGCTTATTGACATTAACAGGCCAGATCAAAGCAGGAAGGGCTGGAAAACAGCCCAGATGAAAGAACACGTAAAAGGTAGAGTGAAATAAGGTTGGTCGGGGAAGGACGAGTGGGCAGGCAGATGGGAGCTCACCGAACACAAGGCGTTGGTACAGGGACTGCTTCGGCTGCAGGGAGCAAAATACAAGCCCAGGAGAGGTGAGGCAAAGGCTTCTGAGGATGCCTTTGGCTGGGAGACAGGCTTCTCTGTGAGCCCACAGTGTATTTACTGCTGCTGCCTACCTGCTGCTTTCCAAGGGTGGGGACAGAAAGTCATTTGGCAAAAATGAGTCAGTAATTTCTTCTTGGAGCCCATTTAACTCATAGTTCAAAGGCTGCTGCAGCCCAGCTCTCCAGAGTGAGAGGTGCCCAGTGGCAGCATGGGCACCTTGGGAGCTCCCCCAGCATCCTCGCAGTCATCCCGGTACCCTCCAGGGTTCCTCTCACTGCTTTTCTTACCTTGTAGCACTGAGAAAATGACCTCTAGTGCTTGACTCTACAAATTCTGCAAGGGTGTTGGGATCCTAGGGGCTGTGGAAATTACACAATGGTTGAAAGCTTGCTCTTGCCTCTCCTTCTCCAAAATTCCTGTCCTTTTTAAACCCACAGCAAAACAATTTAAATAGATCAAGACTTGCTTCCAGCATAGCTTGCAGTGTGACTTTCCCCAAAATAGAGGACGTTGCTTCAAAATACATTATGCCGTGTCATTTGTTCAGATTCTTTTCCATTGACAGACGTCAGCCTAGACAGATAGCCCTCCCTGCTCCATCCGCTGGCATCAATCTGCGTTGAAGTCGGTGCTGCACGCAGCGGCGCAGCCGAGGCTCTGACCTTCACCTTGCAGCACCACGGAGGCATCGACACCCAAGCACTCTGATTGCATCTGAGGAAGGCAAAAGTCACCTTCGTTTCAGAAGTATGGAAAGGTAAGGACAGAGAGGTTAACAGGATTGCTGGCAACCTGTTCAGCAGCAGAAATTGGCACAGGTAGGATGCTCGGACACACGGACACAGCACTCAGACCTGCATCCCCCCTGTGTGAACTCAGCCCTGGGCACTGACGCTGTGGGTCCAGCCCAGAGCTGACCGTGGCGCGTTGCAGGAGACAGACATTTCCTGCCTTCGTGTACAGATCTGAGTATCTCGTTCTTGGGAGTTAAATGCTGTTCAGGCCAAGCTATTGTTGACTCCTTCCACCCAGCACGGTTTTCATTTCTGTCCTCCCTGATTACTTGAATTTGACAGCTCTTATTCATCCTGTCTCTGTGGCCAGAAACCTTGGCATCTAGCTCAGTGCTTTTTCTCCAGAGGATGGTATTAATTAGACACTAAACCTGTCTCCACGAGACTGTCTCAGGAAATCTTCCCAGCCGGTGACCTGTGCTGGACCTGGTGTGCGATGACCTCGGCAGCTTAGATGCGCCCGCTGCTCGCGTGATGGCCGGGGACAGACCAGACCACGCTGCCAGGTTGCTGCAGCCAGCGCTGTCCCTCCTGCCCCGGGTGCAGCACCAGGGTGGCCAGAGACATCAGCAGGTATGGGGTTTGCAGACTTCTCAGAACAAGAGCAGGTGCTGGTACTGGCCAAGCCCGATGACGCTGCTCCCCTGTTTGTCTGTGTTCGGACGCAGGCTGAGCCCCAGCGGGTGGTGTAACCAAGCCAACACGGAGCATGCAGCAATCCCTGGGCCCCAGAGCTGGTTGTTCAGCTTCCCCAGCCCTGGCTGAATTCAGCCCTTGGTCTGATGCATTGCAGCCTTCTTGAGAATTACAAATTTAAATGGAGTTTAAGACTTAGCGATCTCATGATAATGAATGCTTACATGTATTTTCAAGCAACTTTTGTATTCCTTTCAATTAATTACAAGCATCCAACAGTTTAGCTATACCATGCTCAAATCCCACAGTTATTTTCACCTTTAAAAAAAAAAACTCAAGGAAGGCTGTGAAAATATTTTCATTTCTAACAACGTTTCTTTGATATTTCAGCTCTTTGCATCTGTAAGTCAAAAAGAAATGCTGAGCTATGTTCATCTCACTGTATTGCTTGAGAGGAGAGCTTCGTTTTATACACAAGTATTTTGTTAAATGTACCAAAAAAGAGGCAATCCAAAGCCTTATCTCATTTGAATCATGGTCCATTGTCCTTTGTTACAGGGAGCAAAACCATAGTCTGAGTTGGTGGCTAATACAATAGCAAGTAAAAGGAAGGAGGGGAGAGAGGTACAAAAGAGCAAATGGGTTGTCAGAGATGCGGTCCTGTTTCTGCCTCATGTAGTAACAAACTTGATGCATCCCGCAGCGCTCAGTTAAGATCATAAGGGACATTGCGGCAGAAATCACAAGGAATGAGGGCCAGCTGGGGAACAGGCATCAAGAACTGTATAAGAATGAAGAATTTTCATTTCCAATTTCATAACTGTCATAAAAATAGAATATGTACAGACATCTGAGGGACTTAGGGTGGTCTTATTGCTTACCACAGGCAAACAAAGAGATTATTCCATATAACAAGATTCAGCTTGGGATGTCTGCCTGTTTTGTTTTGGAAATGTTCAGAATTTTTACCCAGCAGAGTACTTTAGCCTTTTGTAGTTGGTGCATTTGTAAAATCAATTGACTACATTTCACAAGGCAAACACTGGTTTTTTTTTCGATTTGTTTGCAGGTTTTCCTCAGTTCTTAGAAACCTAAATGCGTGCAGGCTTCTATTTTTTGGTGGTGGCTGTATACACATGCACACCCATACTGCTCTGTGCAGAGGCTATTGCAGGTACTGGGTGTTCATGTCTGGAAGCAGAACACATCTTTAAGCAGCAGAGCTTGTGAAGGCACACCAAGAAAACAGTCTGATCTAATCAGTTCACATGGCATCAACTTTTTGTGTTGTTTAATATCTCCCTGAGAGGCTTGCCCCTCATAAGGCTCAACAAGTCTTGGAAATATAAAGACAAAGCCCTCTCTTTCCTCCAACAAGATGTTGCTGCTATTTAAGGTCTATTATCCTCCCTCTGCTCACACATTGCTACCATTAGTGTTATAAATGGGCTGGGCCTACAGAGAAGAGAAGAGACCCCCAGGGTAGCAATTACTAGAACTGAATTGTCTGATGCAAAAGGCAGCATTACCCTGGTGTAATTTGATCATAAAATAAATTGCATTGCCCATAAACTTGCTGAATGGTAGAGTTTCCCCCACAGTTGTTTCCATGCATTTAGAGCCAGAAGTACTGCAGGGAAATAGCCCAGCTCTGGCCTGCTGTGGCCACAGCGGTACCGAGGCTCCAAGGAAAACTGTCACAGAATATGAACAAATGAATATTCATAATGAGATTAAACTCATTGTTGACTTGGTGCCAGTGCTAATCTTCCCCAAACAGGCCTGGGTGAAAATCCTGTGGAAAAACGTACCCGTAGACTAGAGCACAACTCCTGAGTCTCCTGCGTGAAGGTTTTGCCACCTGTTGGGTGCTGGGGCTGCTGTCTGGGAGCCCCCAGACCTGCAGAAGGTGCCCGTGAGCCAGAGAGGAGCAGAGCATCCCAGTGGTCCAGCCCAGCAGCCCCGGCCACTTGCCCCCACCCGCCTGGCGAGGAACCACCGCGGCACTGGAAGCGTCAGCTTGTTGGGGTCTCTGTTGGCCAGGTGGGCAACGGGTTTGATTACAGGGCTCCTTCCAGGCAGGTAAGTAACAGGCAAGCAGACCTCTCCGTAACGTGATTCTGGAGCTGTTTTATTACCTCAGCAGGTTTGAAGCAGGTCAGTGTTTGCATGGGAAACACTCAGGGAGAAAGCAGTAAGAAGTGTTGCTTGTTCACCAGAGCACTGATAGTGAAGCAATGTCCCATTTGATGCTAGGAGACACAGCTATATTTTGGATTAAACTGAAACTCCTATTTTTTGTCGTTGTCAGAAATTCCTATGCATAAAATATGTGCAGGCCAGGCAGGAAGCAGGGCAGGTGCTGTGCAGAATGCAGTGCTCTTCCCTTCTTGGCTTCTCTGGCTGTGTATTGCTACAGATGACATCCGTGAGGATGCTAAGTGCACCTTCAGTACGCTGCTGCACGGTGATCAGATACCGAGGCAGTAAACAGTAGGGAATAGAGCAGGATAACTGCTGTAAAACATGCGGCTCTTCAGTGCAAGGCTGGGCTTGCTGTATTTTGTATCATAGCATCTCTCTGGGTTTTTTCTGTGCTCTCCTGCACCACTCCCTGCCTCCTTCCCTGGGGTGGGACCGGGGGCCTGTTTGTGGGCACCGCTCCTCCCATGTTGAAGCCAGGCTCAGCAGTGTGCTGGGAGACATGGAAAGGGACAAGAAGTTGGATTTGTTTCCTATCTAGGGCATTTGACAATTGAATCAAATTGCTAACATTTTAAAAATATATTTTACATGCCAATTCCCATTGTGGGGACAACAGCCTCTGACAATTTCTGTTTATGGCCTCTAGATCTATGTTAAAAGAAGGATGCCTGCACTCGCTTGATTGAAAAAAACAAAACAGAGGAAGAGGTCACAGCAGGAGCAGTGATGAGGAATTTACTCTCAGACATGCAGCGGAGCTGTAAGTCTGACCACATAACAGCCCCATTTCTTGGAAGCAATATGAAAAATCACATAATGCAGCAGCAGAGAGAAAATCACAGTCCACAGAGAGATGTAAATCCAAGAAGAGTTTGATCTTGATACCACTCGATGGTGAGATTTTTAAGTAAAAGCAGTCATTGTTGATGAAGTTTTGCTGCAAGCCATGAAAAAGGAGGGTCAAGAGCTTGCCAGGAGAAGATATCATCATGAATAAATAAATAAACCTGAGTGAAGCCAAGAGATCTAAAGCATCTGAAATTTCCGTAGCACTGATCACAGAGCTTCACTGCCGTGTGCTTGATCTGCCAGTATAAGCTTAAAATGAGAACAGCCTACAAACTGGAGAATACGCATTTGCCTAAAAAACTATGTCATGCATTTGAAAAGATCACACATTTTAATTACAAATGTCTATAGCTTTACAAATGTCTATAGCTTTACAGAGTAGGTAGAACTCTTGTACTGAGCTTTTATTGTAGAATACCCAAGAGTTAATGCCCCAAATGCCCACTGCGTTAGCTTGGTGGCTTGAATGTTAAAAGTAGGAAATCCACCCCCTTCTGCCTGATGCAGGCTCTTGGTGATGCTGTTTTCGGTGCTAGATGTTTGTGCTGAGTGCCCGGGGACTGGAAGGGTCGCTGGGGTTCCCGGGCTGCTGGCAAGGCTGTTCCCATCAGGACAGATGGCCAAGGCTCTCCTCTGCTGAGAAGGAAGGGCTGTCCCTGCGACGGAGAGGAACAGATCTGACTGGCAGAGAAAAGGAAAGGAAAGTAGGGGAGAAGCTAATTATTAGGAGCGGTGTTTTCTGCCACTTCTCCATGGTGTTGCCCCTCTTCCTGGCTTGTCTCTGCTCTCATCGCACTCTGCCGAGGTGCCCGTGCTGGCAGACGTCAGCGTGGCCAGGCGGCAGAATGGCTCGTTTGAGTGAGAACACCAATAAACTGCCAGGTTTAACATGAATCTATTTGTAACGCAGCAGTGAAGGAAGTTGAAAGGGAATCCAGCTACCATCCCATAGTTGCCAGAAAGGTCTTTTTTTTTCCTTCTTTCTAGGTATTCCAGGTTGAGCGTGGGGACCAGAAACCAGAGGTGCACATCCCTCCCATGCACAGCCCCTGGCTTGCAGCACCACTTTCTCTTCCCGAGCTGCGACTTTCCCTGACAGGTATTGGATATTACACAATGTTTAATTTTCTGCTTTCTCATCTTTAAAAAGCTGGTAGTTTGGGAGATTTGGAAGCACAAACTTTGTATTTTTTGAGGTTTATTCATTACTATTTTACAAACACCCAGCTGCAGGTATCGTTTGGTGCTGTAATGCAATGCACAGTTACCGTATCCATGAGCAAACTGAGCAATGTGTGGAATAAGCAATTTCACACAGAATGCACATACACTGCACATTTGATAACAGACAGGTTGTTTGCTACAGATCCAGGCTAAAAGCTCCCATGTTGTACCACTTGCCCCTCTTCTGACAGTTGAGCTACACAAACATCCCATCTGTTGCTGTGTAATTATACCTCGAAGCAGACATTTTTCATAGTTTTGTGAATGTTTTCTACATCGAACTGAAAGCCCTCTATTTCAGCAATTAGCTTGAACCACTTAGTTTCTTTTATAATGCCAGCCTACACCTTCAAAGTGCCAGGCCATGAGCTGATGGCAAATCAAGCTGCAATAAATTAGAGAGACATGTAGCTTAAATAAGAAGCAGAATGGCAAGAGGGATCTTAGCTGGGAATACAGCAAAAGCCCCAGTCCTGACTAGCTTTTCCTGTGGTTTTCTCCGACAGAAGTGCCTGTGCTTATCACTTCCCAGAATCAGGTATTGTCGTGACCCCATTTTACAACATGTGCTAAATTACCAAATGTTTTTTCCCGGTGATTTGTCCAATTTTTCTCAGAAATGGCAGCACAATATCCAGGGAGTGTCTCCAGCCACACAGTGCTGAGCTATGGGTCTCAGCTCTCATCACTTGCAGCCTTGTGGCCGTCACGGAGAGGAAACCTCCAGGAGGAAGGCAACGTTCTGCTGGGAACCAGGGAGAGCCTGTGAGGCCACCAGAGGTTGCCACAGGAGGACAGGAAGGCTGCAGGAAAGCAGTGCTTCGATAATTCGAAGGTCCTTTGGTGACAGACTAACTCCCTAGGG
The DNA here is from genome assembly GCF_964034855.1 of Anser brachyrhynchus. Classification (NCBI taxonomy): domain Eukaryota; kingdom Metazoa; phylum Chordata; class Aves; order Anseriformes; family Anatidae; genus Anser; species Anser brachyrhynchus. The sequence continues at coordinate 1,030,642 of NC_137720.1, read as the reverse complement.
CTATGGGGAGATATGTGAGAGCTAGAGAGATGATTTGGGGAAAAATTTCATCATTTATATAACCAACACTCCCTTCAGTGGGTGCAATAGTATGTCTCCATTCCCATATCTGTTTATTTGTCACAAATTTAATAAATCATTAGGATTAATAAATTCACTCAGAAGTTACGTCCAGGTTAGCCACATGATAAAATAAATGGTATTGGAAATCCAATTAGAAACAAAGATACAATAATTATATAAGAACATAATCCCATCTTTGCAGAAGCAGGACAGGTGCAGAATTTCAAACCTCTTTGCCATGGTAAACCATTAGATTACATGCAGTCAAATGGGATTTGCAGCTGTAAATTCGTGCATTCATACTTATCCTAAGGTAGTGGTGGAATAGCGATTGCTCAAGACAAGCCCAAAGATAAACATGCTTTTGGGGTCACAGGCAGGAGACCTGAGCTTATTAAAGCATGCTCTAATGCTTTTCAAGTTATTTTCCTTTTTGTGGTACACTGTGTACGGCATGAATTCAGAGGCTTAGAAATTCTGTTATTTTTATAAAGATGCTACTAAATCTGTTGACCCTGAACAGGTACTGCAAGCAGAGATTTTAAAAAAAAATGTAAGAGAGAAAAAAACTGAAAAGGTTTCAGATCTTTGAAAATAGATCATGGAAAAACTTCTAAGAGCTGAGTGTCTTATCTGTCGCAGGCCTGTGTATAATAAGCCCTGACACTGAGCACACCTCACTTGCCTGCTGGAAATGCTGCTGTGCCTTGGGGAGCTGGGCGGAGGTGGCACGTGGGTGCTGCACGAGGCAGCTTACGTCCACGTGTGGCCATGAGATTTCTCTGCATGGGGTCTTTGGGTGCATGGAGCAGGCAGGCTGAGGGGGCCGCCCCGGGCACACTGCGCCTGGAGCTGCTGCTGGCACAGGACGAGTTTTTGGGCAGCTTCAACAACGGGCTGCAGCCACCCGCTGTGCCATCTGGTGAGACCTCGGCAGCAGCCAGGTGAAAGAGTTGTTGGCTGTGGTCTGGCTTCAGTGAAGGAACTGGGAGAAGCCACTGCATGCTCTTTACAGGGCTGGCAGGATGCTCTGTATTTTTTCTACAGTGGTTTTGACCCAAAAATATCTGCGCCTTCTTTTTCTCCAACTTTTACATGCTTTCTTCTGAGGTTGAGGAAATGCAATACAGTATTTTGCCGCAGGTTGCAATCACAATGACAGGAAAATAACCGGGAGCAGCTGGCTTTTGTAGTGCCAGCAGGCAGTGGTTTGCCTTGTCTGCCCGGCAGCTGAGAGGCAGGCCCCGAGCGCAGCCCGGGCCCACGCGCAGCTACTCCACAAGAAAAGAGCGGGCTCGCTGCAGCGTTATTACCTCCTGGTCCTTCATGCCAATTTTCTGATTAATAACATCCCACGCCACTTGATGCACTATTGATTCTGAATTCAATAAGAACTGGCGGCTGCTGGCAAGGCCATTTCATTTTTCCCCAGAAAAGCAAGGGAGCAGCGTGGGGCCGTCCCTCTGCAGCTGGGCTCCGGCGGCAGCACCACGGCGGCTCCTGAGCACCCTTGGGCACCCTTGGGCCCCACTGCCCCGGGTGCTGCTCCCAGGTGGCCCCGCACCAAGGGGAAGCCCTTGCTTGGTGCCTCGGGGACCCAAGCGCGGGGATTTTGCCCCAGAAAGCAGCACAGCACTGTGGACCTTTCCTGTGCCAACCAGAACAGTTGTCTCCTGAGTTCTGAAAGCAGAATGAGAACAAGGTGGGGTTGTTTGTTTATTTCTTCTTTCCATGGAACCTGGCTTTTCAGTTTCTTTTCAGAACACAGCGTCAAAGCTTTTCCCATAAAGATAGTTTGTGGGTGTTTTTAGACTCCAGTAAATCTAATGCCAAGAAAGAGAAATTGCTGGTTTCCTCCATCCCCGCTGCAATGAGACTCATTTGTGGAGAGGCAAAGGGAAAGGTATGAGAGAGGCCGAGGCACTTCAGTGGGCTGTAGGGAATAGGAAACCCGACCAATAAACAAAAGCTGCTCAGTCCTACTAACAACCTAGGAAGGGAAGGCAATAATGTAACAGTGAGCAGAAGGCAGCTCAGAAAGAGTGGAGAAGCCAAGAAATACCGAGCTTTGATCCAGAGAGAATATTTCAACAAACACGCAATGCTTTGCAAATATTCACTGCTTGCAGTAGCCAAAACACACGGCAAGGGAGGGGTGAGGAGCACATCCCCGCCACGCCTGGGTGGGCAGCAGGAAGGGTTGGTGGGCTTGCAGAAAGAGAGCACAGGTCTTCTGGCTCGTCACACAAGGACAGGCGTCCTTTTCAAAGTCAAAACTTGAGCTAAACACAGCTTGCCACAGGATCTGTCTCCAGTGGCACCTCTGAACTACAGCAAGGCAGCTCCGCAAAGTGTTATCTCTACAACATGCACCTGAGCAGGGGAGAATATGAGGCATTTGCTTCTTATAACAGGGACAGGAAACAGCAAAGTGTTTTTTTTTTTTTTCCTGTTTGTGGCAGAGAGCTGCATTCACTTAGGATTTTCCAACAGCAACAAAGCAACAGTCGGGGGAGAGAGAGACGGGACTCAAAGCACTGCTGTGGGTGAACCCAAAGCTCCGAGTGTCCTGCACAGCGAGGATGGATGTGGCCCAGCTGTGCCCTCTTTTGCCTGGTTACACGGGTGGGAAGCAGCAGACCCATCCCTGCCCACGTATTTCACTGGGGATGTGAGGGCTTCACCCCACACACCCTGCACCAAGCAACACACTGGGGGCAAGGAGCATTGGGGCACAAGCATGTACAGGTCTGGTGAGCTGGGAATTAATACGAAAACAAGGAATGAACATGCAAACAAGAAAGGAGTATGCAGCCTGTTAAGCAGTGGCCTCTGTCGGGGAAATGTTTGGGATAGGAACTGTCCTGCTGGGAGCAGCCTGGGCACCAGCCTCACAAGCATCCTCTAAGAGAAGAGAGCGAGAGGTTGTCTGTCAGCTCTGCTGAGACCTTCACATTTTCATCTTAATGGGACATGGTGCTTGACAGATTGAGCTCCGCTGAGCAGCTCGTTGTAAATTCAAATGCAGGCTCTGGGGTTTATCTGAGCCACTGAGCCTATTTTCTTCCCTTGTTTGCTGGCGGAGCAGGCTCAGCCCCGCGTGATGACTGCGTTTTGTCAGCATCGTTCTCCTGCGCAGCGGGCTCAAATCCCCCGCGGCCCCGCGCCAGCCTGCAGCCCGCCCTGCAGCGCTGCTCCGAGCTGCCAGGCTGAGCAGGGCAGGGCCGGGGGCAGCACATGCACACAGTCCTGTGCACGTGGACATTCACGCACACACGCGTGTAACGGGCACTTGGGGTCTGCCAGCGCTGGGAAGAAAGCGAGCAGGCCAAAAGGGGCAGCCGCTGGCAGGCAGAGCTGGGGATGCTTGGGTGTGCAAGCACCTGGATATGCAGCGGTGTCTTGCTCGTGCTCGAAACACTGAAAGCTGCCTGGAGAAATTACTAGAAACTACTGGAAAATGTGCAGCAGGGGAAGAACCCAGGCAGGAGATAAGACTGTAGGGAACCTAATTGGCATTTCTGCCTGTGCCGTCTCCGAGTCTGTTTGTTCTGAGCCTGCAAAAGGCCCCACAGGTCATAGATTCTTTTCTTTCCTTCTCCCAATCTCATTAAAACTAGTCCCAGCTTTCTGAGCACAAAAGACACATCAGTTCTTCCAAAAATTTGAACGGAAAAAGGCAATTGTCTTTTACTGGTTGGAAACGCAATTCTGCCTGTGGTTAGATTTTTACCAAATCCAACAGAGAGGGGCACGATGCTTTTCTTTTAGATGTGTTCTGCCTTGCAATAACCAGACCAAAAATACAAATTTTACTGCCTTATTTATTGGTCCTGATTTTCAGCAATCTCTGAGGTATGAATTATGTAGAAGATGCATAGCAAATGAGTTGAAGCACAGGCGGATCCTCACCCAGCCAGAGCAGCCGCAGTGCCTGAGCCTCCAGCCCCCTCCATGCGGAGCATCCCCGCAAGCAGCTCCTGGGCCCCTGTTGTCCACGAGCATCTCGCTGGTGACCTGGGAGCTTTCTGAAACGCAAGAAAACTCAGAGGGCAAAGCGGGGGGGGGATAACTTCCATGACCCTCTGTGCAGATGTAGCTGCTAAAAGCCAGAGCTCAGAGAGCTGGGAGTCTTATCAGTGCTCAGCAGTGAGGATCGTTCCTGATGGGCTCGGATGTGAAGCCAGGTCAGGTATTCCACTCGTGCCTTAGGATCAGGAGCTCTGGATCTTCCCTGGCACGTGCTGTTTCACTTGGTGCCATCAGAGCTCCGTGCTCCAAGCAGGTAAAGCTTCCGTCAGCACCCGCACCCTGCTGGCCGTGTCGCGTGCCCAAAGCCAAACATGACCCCGTGATATAGCTCCAAGCACAAAAATGAGGGCATGGCTTCTCACCTAAAAAATAAATGCTTGTTTGTGACTCGGAGCCTGGAAGCTGAGTGTCTTCCTTGGATTGCCACCAGGTCTCATGGTAGTTGGCATCTTTTACTTGCTTTCAGTTTTAAACCCAAAGTTCTATCATTTTTTGTAAATCCACATTTAATGTTGCATTTGTATGTGCCAGGGGGTAAGGGAAAGGTTTTATTGCTTGCATTATTTATGAATGGTATAATTTCAGGGTATCTGTATTAAAATAAGGTTCCAACTGGAAAATAATAATAAACAAGATAAGCATGTATATTTGTTTCATAAATCCGTAGAACCTGATTAACAATGATGCTCACGATGTTTGCTTCATCATTAACAGACTTCCTGTATCTGTATCACAGCACCGAATGCTTTGATGCATTAAAACTGTGCCGTGCAAAGCTGTTCGGTTTACACTGAACTCTGTACAGGAGAGTATGCTTCATTTTATGGGGTTGCTTTAAAATATATATATGTTGGGTTTTTTTTGTCTATGAATTTTTGAGCTCATTAACAATACAGGAGACTGAAACTTCACTGTATTCTGCCAACACAGCTGCTGGCTCCCAACACCATGACTAATGCTTTCTGTTTACTCCTCAGGTTTTCTTACAGGATTTGTCGCTGTTACAACTAGCTGCTTGCTGGGAGTGCTTTCTAACAAACCCCTGCCCCTTTTCTTGATGCGAGTCGAGTCAGGTCTGCTCTGGAATGCATTTCTTGAAGTGCCAGCAGCTGACAGACCACTGGGCAGTGCAGCAGCCAGAAAATAGAGTTCTCTATCAACTTGCCAATGGTGTTTGGTAACAAATAGCGACTTCCAAACTAAAGCCTGAAGGTTAAGGGCAGGCAAGGACATTTTCTTGGGCACAGTTAATGAACTGCCAACCCCCTTTGGGTCTCCTTTCTGTACTGAGTGCTCACAATTGATTTCCCGGAGAACAGGATTAGTCAGGCAGGAGGGGACAGAGGCTGCGAGGTCTGGAGCTTCCTGGGAGCCCGCGTGGGGGAGCGGTGATGTTCTGCATCTTGCAGAAAGCTCCTGCCAGGGCCCCGCCGCGGAACTGCAGCTCACTGCTGGCACTCAGCGGAGTCGCTAAATCCTGCGTGGTGCTGGGCAAGAGCCTGAGGAGACAGCAGGCTCCTGGGTGGCTGCCGGTGGGGGCTGCTCACAGAAAGAAGAAAGAATTTCAGATAAGAAAAATAAAAGGATGTCAGGAAATTCATATGCAGCTCTTCCTTAGCGAAACAGCAAGTGTGTCTCCCTTGCAGTGAGACTCTCCATATGGCTCCTCCACAAGTGATATTGAGAATTTTCTGCTGAAAAAATAAGCCCTGGAGGTGAAAACTTCAAAGGGGCTGAACTCTGAATCCAGCAAGAGCCTTATGCACATCCAGGAGCTGAGAAGAGCAAGTGTTGATAAAGGACTTCAAAACCTCGCCAAGCCTCTGATCAGGTTTCTCCTGCAGCTCAGCTGCGGTGGGAGACGAGGCTCTGGCCAGCTTTAGGAATACCAGCACCAGAGGGGACCAAATGCAAATCAAACCTTTTGAAATCACACAAACACATGGTGTGACACGAGCTGAAGGGGACAACGGCAGAAGTGGCCGGCACGCTGGCACGGGGCAGGTCAAAGCGGGAGGTGTGGGCTCGCCAGCCCTGGAGCCCTGCAGGTGCAGGCTTTGCGGGGTGTTCAGGGCTCCAAATCGGGCAGGAGGTTTGTGAGAGATCCGCTTTCTTGTGGTCTGCGTGAAGAAACTGCCTTTCAAGCTCTCGATGGAAGATGCTAGGTGTGAGGCACCCAAACTGTCTGCTGGAGAGCTCGGTGCGCTGGCGGGCGGCACCTGGGAGCTGCAGGGGCTCGGCTTCTGCAAAAGGCCGCTTCCACTTGGCCAGTACATGGGAACCTCGGGGATTTGGAGCTGCTGCTCTCTCCACGAGGCAGAGGACCCGTGTGAGGCCGTGTCCAGCAGTCGCTCAGCCTCGGCTGCCCCTGGGACCTGGGGGCTCGCTGCCGCGGGCAGCGCACGGCGCGGTGCAGCTCTGCTCGTGGTGCTCCCCCTGGAAAATTGCATTGCCGTACTGCTGGCACGGGAAAGAAATAGGAGTTTTCTTGCTGCAAGCCACAGAAAGCAGGCTTCGTTCAGTTCCTGAATAATTTAGAATACAAGCCTTTGATTAATTTCATGAGAAAAAGGAAACAAAGTTAGCTATAACTATAGGCCATTCAAAGTATGGATTGCCAGCAAAAATGTGCAAAGCGCTGTCATGAGAGGATTAATTACGTAGATTAAATATTTTATAAGTTAAATAATGTGTATTTTTTGGAGACAAAATGGAATGTCATTTTTTCCCCCAAGACAGGGAAAGTAGCTGTATTCACTTCCATTTAGCCCACAGAGCAACACAGACTCCAGTGACAGAGGAGGATGGATCAGGGCGGTAATTCCCATCTGGCACCAAATCTATATTCTGAGCAGCGTTTCGTCTTCTCCCTGAGAGCACAGCTCTAAGCTTTCAAGTCTCTGTCAGTCGTGAGGCTCTTTTGGGGCTAGAAGAAAAGGGTCCTGGTAATTGTTCTCCTGCCTATTATATTCTTCCAAGGTCTAGGAGGAAAATGGACTGCGTAGGGTGCTTTTAATTATTGTGTTATTGTCCTGAAGGATAATGGCTGAGCCTTTCAAACTATCTGCCTTTTTTCTGCGTACCAAAGAAGACCTGGAGCCAGTGTCTGGCTCTGAGGTGCCCAGCCCACCTCCGAGCAGCCGTTCGCTCGGCTCCCCGGCACCGGGGGCTCGCCGCAGGCAGCCTCACACGGAGGCACTGCTGGAGGTGAGGATGCAGACGGGGTGCGGGGGGTGCACAGACCACCCATGTCTGGCCCTGTGGGCCCCCCCATGAGCCCCAGCCCCGAGGCAGGGCCAGCCCCAGAGCCTCAGCCGGGACCTGCCCTGCTCTGCGGGGGGCTCACCAGGCTGCCGAGCTTGGGCCGTGGGCATTGATCGCTGCTGAACAGTCAGATTTGGGGCAAGCAGGGGTGAAACCCCGCAAAATGTTGGGCAGGAACAGGTTAAAACGGTGAACACCTTTCGTAATGGCCAGAAGGCTCACAGCTGCTGGCAGTGAGCCTCCAATTGGGCTTTAAGGAGGCAGTGGGAGCTGAGTGGGTTTGGTGGTTTCACCTGCTGCCCCAGAGGGGATAAAGATGCAGCAGGGGCAGCCCTGGGCAGGTGTTGGAGAGAGGATGGTGGAAGGGGGCTTGCTGCCTGCCTGGTGTGTGAGTAGTCTTTTTTCTGTATTTCTATTACTTGGTGCAGTTTCCTGAGGGTTTTCTCATGTTCTTCTACCTATTCCATTTGGCAGGGGATGTGTTTGGGAGCTGGTGTATGTGAGCGGTGCTTTGTGTCTGTGGTGCCCCTGTTAGTTCGAGGGGCTGCTTTGTAGTCGGTCAGAGGTGTGCTTGGTTTAGCACGTGGAACTGCCCATACCGAAGGAATGGAAGGAATGGGATGCTTGCATCATGATTCCCTCTGCTGGGAGGGAACGTTTGTTAGTACAGGGGCATCCAAGAATTAAATAATCAGTTAGCACTGGAATCTCTCTGCTGTGAAAACAAGAGGGGGAAGCTCCTCCTGTGGTTGCAATCCAAGCACAACTCAAGTCTGAGGCTCTGCGCAGATGTGTTGGGAAAGGTTATTCTGCTAATTAGCTTGCCCTACCTTGCTGGGCAGGGCAGAGGGGAGAAGGATCCTCATTAGGTAAATGAGGAGCTAATGCATAGAAAAACTAAAGGCTGTTCACGACAGCAAACCTAGATCAGAGGCAAAACATCCTCCAGCCTTCCCGTCTCCCTGCTCTACAGGGCTGGTTTGCTGCCCCCCATGCGCACAGCCTGAAGAAAACCTTCCTCGCTTTCCCCTGCTCCTTTTCCATCTCTCTGGCTGCTGTGGTGCCAACACAGCAGCCTCTGCGACGAGCTCCTGAGCTCTGCCTCGACACCAGCCTGGGCTGAGTGCAGGCCGTGAGCCTGTCCCGGGCTGGCCTGGGACATCCGCAGTCCTGCCTGGTGCTGGGGCTCCTGGCTTTTATGGCTCTGGTTGCGTAGTAACGTATCTCCTGATCTGAGAAGGGTTACGCTCTGCTGCAGTTATCGTTTCCTCCCTTTGTTTTGATTCTAGGATGGAAATATTTCCATCCCAACCTGAACATTAATCTTTGTGTTGGTATTTATTGCTTGATTCATGTCTGAAACATGACAGCTATTACATTTTCTTCTTATCAAAAGTCTTTCACTTCCCAAAGGCTAAAAAAGATGAACAGACGCCCCCCATGCCTGTATAATGTTCTCCATTTGGAGCTGGTGTGCGGGCTGACAGCACAGGAGGAAATCACCCCTGTGAGGCAGAGGAGATGGAGCCCAGCGATGAGCCTGTGCAGAGATGTGCTCGCTGCCTCTCTTTATGCTAATCTGTAGGAATTAAAGCGTGGTATCTTCTGCTTTAAGTGGAACAAGGAACGCTGCTACAGAATGGCAATGCAGTCCTGGGTACCTCTGTGAGCCTTTCATCTTCAAGTATTTCTTCTCAATCTTGAAAAATAATTTGCGTTTGTGCTCTAAGTGCTGAAACAGAAGGTAGGGCTTAGTTTTATAGAAGGCAATTGTACTGAGATTAGTTCAAAATGTGCTATGCCGGAGCTCCTGATGGAGCAGTGAGGAGTTTTTCCATGCTGCCGGGCAGACTGGGGAAGCCTGGTTTGTGGGCAGCCTTCTCAGGCAGCCAGACAGCCTGCTGTTTTCTGCATCTTTCACATCAAAGGTTTTCCTGTCCTACTACTGCCTGCTTCGTGCCCGTGGGTCCTTGTGCCTCCCCAGCAGGTGCCGGCACAGCACGCACCCCTTCCCCATCCCTCCCCTCCTGCTGGTCTCTGCAGGAACTTCTGCAAGGTGCGGAGCCCTCATCGGGTGCTGCGGCTGCCCCCGAGCTGCTAGGGGCTGTGGGGGCAGTGGGCAGCACCCACCCACCCAGCCGGGGCTCGGGGATGGGTGGGCTCAGCAGCACTGCCCCAGCCCGTGTTCCCTTTGTGCTGCCTTCCCCTTCAGAAAAGGGAGTTAGAGGCAATTTGCTCCAGAAAATTACAATTATGTTGTTGATTGGGTAAAAATGAGCTGCGTTGCTAAACCTTACAACCCTGAGTGGTTTTTTTCCTTACACATACCCTATTATACGGATATTTGAGACCAACCCCAAGGTTTGCTGCTTTTACGTTTGCCCTGCAATCTTTCATGCCAGGTGACTTTTCATTTCCAAATTCCTTTCCACATTAAACACAGACCCGCACGCTCTGTCCCATTTTTCTTTAAAATAAATCATAAGTCCATGCCAGAAGTGACTCGAGGTGTTCCTCAGAATTTGTAAACAGTGTGAAGGTCTTGAGGGAAGTGTCACAAAGCGTTGGGCTGCACGTATTAAGGAGCTGCTTGGCTGTGCTGGTGTGTTCCTGGGTGCTGCCTGCAGCATGCGGACCTGTACGGGGGTTTGGAGCCCAGCTGGGGGCTCCTGCAAGCATGGGGGGAGACCGGTGGGTCGGTAACTGGGGGGAGCTCTGTGGCTGCACGGGTTGAGCTGCAAAACCTCGGGGACCCAGGATGTTCTCACACCCTGCAAACACGCTGAGGCTGGAGCACTGCTGCTGTGATGAGCACTCGTGGAAACGTGGCAGCCTGGAAAGCATCATGCTTTAACATGTTTTCTAAGCCTAAATATTCTAAATGCCATTTTCCCTAAAGGAAGCCAATTTTTCTCCTGTTTAAACGCTTCTCACATGTGTATTTTTGTGCACAAGAAGGACAAAGCAACCAGGCAGCTATTAGTTATTAAAAAAAAAAAATCCTGCAAAACAAGTGAGTGCATGTTTTTCTGCAAACTCCACTATGCTGTAATTTATGAAGTGTCTTTTCCTGGCTCTGCAGGGAAATGGTCCTTTATTTGAGACACTTTCCAGTGTCCCTAGATGAAACACTGGTCGCAGAAGACAGCGAGCCACCCGCTAGGAGATGCCTGGATAGGTTTTAGCACATTTTCCCTAATCTCTAGGCCTAACGACTTGTTTTCCTAGGCCATCGGCTGGACTCCAGCCATCGCTATAATTAGCAGTGTTAACAGAGGAGCAGAGGATTTTGTAGCCACACCACACGGCTTCCATCGAGCTCCTGATCCTAATTCTAGTGCTGCCTTGCACCAGCTGCTTAGAAGGTGTAAGAAATACTAAGTAGGCAATTCAGGCATCAGAAGGATGCGTTTCCCATTGAAGCATGTTGGACATAAAAGCAGAACAGCTTTTAATTAAAATTTCCTCCACCAGCCACGTAGGGCCTAAACGACGAGCAGGAACAAAAACTCCCAGCACTCCACTGTAAGGAGAGAAAAGCACCTTTGAAGTCGGAGTGGTGAGTGTGGCTGGTGAGCTGCACGTGGCGTGGCGGTGTGATGGCAATGGCACACGGTGCGGGCAGCTCTCAGTGGGGCTCTGCTGGAGCCACGGCTGCAGGAACTGCCCCAGCCCTGTGCCAGGCCCCGAGCATCTGCTTGCCGCAGGCAGAGGCTGTGGAGCCTTGCAAAGAGTGGTGTGGGGGGCTGGAGAAGAGGAACAGGCGGTCCAGCTTTATGCTAGTTGAATTTTCATTCGCTGTAAAGGGGTGCAGATCCCAAAAGAGATGGCTCAGTGAAAAGCAGAAGTAGCTGGTCAAGGGGGTGGGGGGGGGGGTGGGGGGGTTGGCGGAGATGCTGACCTGCAGCCGAAGGAAGAGAAATGGGAAGCAATTTGGCTGTGCTGGAAATGGCTGTACTGCAGTAGTACGACAGCACGAACAACTCGCTAAAAGGGCATCTTTCATTATAAGGTAGATGTCATTCCTGATGACTTGTGTTAGTGTAAAAACTAATGTCATGGCAGGTGGGTGTGAGATGGCAGCACTGCTCCCCTGGTTTTCCTGGGAAGGGTTGCACTAATAGTGTGGAACTATTAATACTTGTATTAAGGCAATGCTTCAAGTTGTTTGTTGGGAATCAAAATTCCTTCAGAGTTTATTATATCTGCCTCTTCAATTTCCAAAGGGTTTGACCTGGCTTGTAACTAGCTGGCAGATAAATGCTGCCAGGCTCTCCGGGTGTATTCAGACAGAAGACATCTGCTCCTGTGCCGCTGAGTGTTTGGGAGCATCCAGGTTGCCCTGCCAGTTGCGGTGGGACCCTGTGTGTGCCGTGCCAATGGGTGATGCAAGCACGCCTTCACTGCTGGGATGGGGCTCTCCCGGTGGGGCAAAGTGCTGAGCCCTCGGAACTGCTCCTGCTTTGCCATCCGGCTGCCCTTGAGGTGCTTCCCTGCTGCCCTGGGGGAGGTGCACCCCTTTGGCAGGGGCTCGTGTAGGGTGATGTACTGGCAGTCTGAGGGAGAGCATCTTGTGGCAGCTCTGCTCCTGCAGGAGCATCCCTGTGCGTGCGCAGGCACATCTCAAGCGTAGCGAGTTCCTTAAAGTGCATGCTAAGTGTAAATATAGAGCACTGCTGTTTAGAATGGCCCTCCAGAGGAAACCAGTGTAAATATTCTACAGAAATCAAGTGAGAACGGTAGGGGAAATGTTAAAATATTGCCCTGAGGGCTTCGAGACTGACTGGGAGGAGCTAGCGGAGGGTTTGCTGCTGGCTCAGGACCATGACCATGATTAGTGGCTGCAGTTACGCAGCGAGAGGAGGAGAGCTGGCAGGGCGGAAGGGAAGGGAGTTGTGCATGATCAGGAAAGCGTGTCGGGGTTAAGTGCTGCTCTTTATTTTGGTTGTACGTGTTCTAGAGGAGTTTGTTAGCAATTGCATTACAGCAGCACCTGAGGCTTTGAAATAAATGAGGTCTCTGCAGTGCTAAACACTGCAAAATCCAACCGGGGCCGCAGGGGGGCCGGGCGGTGCTCGCTGCCCTTGCTGCTGCACACAGGCATGGTGTGGTGGTGGCTGGTGGGCTCTGCTTCGGGCCTGTGCACCGTGTGCTGCAGGATCCCACCCTCCTGGAGCAGTCGGTGTTTCGGGGGAACGTGCCAGGGCTGAGGCTGGTGCTGGTGCCTCACCAATGTGCCAGACCCAAAAGGGACCCCGTCCCCTGGGGCGGTGTCCAACCCCAGCCACGCTGGCACATGTGCGGGATAGCTCCTTGCTGCTGCACGCTCACAAAAGCGCGGATGTTCACAGCCTTTGGGCTACTGCAGCCCCTTTTGCAGGTCAGTGCTGCCTGTGTCGGTGAGGGATGAGCGAGATCCACCAGGGCCGCTGGACAGCCGGGTCACAGCCTTGTCCCTGCACCTCCTTCCCTGGGAGGTGTGCGATGTCCAGCAGCTGTCAGCAGAACTGAATTCAGTGTCTGGGCAGGAAAAAAAATCAAAGCAGAGGAGACTGTGTTCTCTTGGATTTAATGATGATGAGTGAAATGAGCTTTAGCCGACTTCTGTCACTGATATATTTTCCTGAAGCAAACAGCATTTCTGAAGCTCCCCTGGCTACACACCCCGGCTGTTAGGTGTGCATAAAATGGTTCATCCTGGATGTGCATGTGTGATTCCCAGCTGACCAATTACCTGCAGTGCTAGGCAGACAGACATAAGTTTGTGAGCATCCCTATGGCCTGAACCCCAGATCCCTTGCTACAGGTTGAGTTCGAAGTCAAACCAAGCGCTTTCCTCGTGGTCTGAAGAGCGGGCTGTGCCTAGCCCCAGGTACCCCTGCTTGCAGCAGCAATGGCAACTACAGCATTTAGGGGAACAAGAGCAGCATTTTGCAGGGAGTGGGAACCAGCCCTGCTGCAGCCTGCACAGCAAAGGCAACGTGTGTGAGTCCATTCGCCTCCCAGCGTTGCTCAGCCCATGCTGACTCTGTTCAGTTTTCTTCTTTGTTCAGAGCACCAATTATTGCTCTGTAAGACAGCTTTCAACCACCCCAAATTGTCCTACACTGAGCAGAATCCTTAAACAATAGAAGTGAAAAGGGCCGTAAGGTCCTAGGTCTGTGCAGAAAAATCCATTTCCTGCTGACAACCATCTATGGTGTTCTCCCTGCCTTCCTCTAGTTGCTTTGCCGATGAATTTTCATGCTCAAATTAATTGACATTCTGTCCCTTGTTTTCGGTCTGCTCCCAAGATAAGCTTAATAATGCCAAAGCTGCCTTACACAGGGCTTCTTCTCAAGTCTTTTTGGCTTGTTTCAATTTATCTGCTGTTGGCAAAGCTAGCAAGTGTTCCTGAGCTGAAGTCCCATGTTTCCCTTCCTTCCCTTAAGGACTTGCTGCCCCTGCACTCATGTGCACGTCTTTCATCACTTGCTCAGCCTGTTTTTGCTGATATTTGTCTGTTACTGGTGTTTCTTGAACTGATGTCTGCCCTTCCCAAACATCTCTTAGGGATGAAAATTGGCTTCAGAATTGCTTTTATGTACATTTGACTTTTTTTCCTCACATTTTGCATGTCCCAGAGCTCAGATTTGTACCTGACATTTCATATCCAACAATACATATAGGAGCAATATAGATTCTTGAAATAAAAATAATAAAAAAAAAACGGCTTAAGGGGAAAGCTGGAGTGTATGAAGATGTGCGGTCTGGGTAGAGCACAGGCTGAGGAGACATAAATGCCAGCAGTGATCTGGAAGATGGAAGCACTGAGGAGAGGAAAAGAGGCCAGGTACACAAGAAAGCAACCCGCTCAGTAAGGAAGCAGGTTCCCCACCTGGGCACTTCGGGCTGCCACGTGTCCCCGCTGCAGTAACCGCCCTGGAATAGGCCTGGCTCCACCAGGGTGGCTTCGGCTCTTTCACAGAAAGAAATTGTCAGCAGCAGAGAGATGTTTCTGCATTTTAAAGGGCATTTTAAAGCAAAAGCTTGCTCGGTGTGTTCCCAGGGCTGGTCTGGCATCCCGCTCCGGTGCGGGTTATGGGTGGCGGGGCTGGATCCCGGTAAAGCAGCCCCACAGGCTGCAGGGCAGGAGGGCTGCTCGTGCTGACGTGGTGCTGTGCTTACAGGACAGCCTCGAGCCCAGTCTCTGCTGAGAATAAGAGCAGATTTCACTCCTAATTTAGCTTTGGGCAGCTCTCTGTGCTTCTCTCAGTAGCTGCTGCTGCCGCTCCATCTGTCCGGCCTCCTCTGTTCTCCGTGGCTCTGCCAGCTCGGTGACTTGCATGAGGAGCCTTCATTAAAGGCTGTTAGGGCCCTGGAAAAGGTCTCTGTGGGTAATGGTGTGAGCTTTCCATCAGGGCCTAAGGAGCCAAACTCCTGGAGCAGGCTTTGATGGCGTCGCTGCCAGCGCACAGCCCAGCTCCAGGGGTGTGCAGGCGGAGAGGGTGGGCTTTGTGCTGCTGTGAGCACGCCAACAAAGGGAGACGCTGTTACCTCAAATTCCTGACTGTAAGGTCCGTTTCTGCTGCCAGGAAATAAGAATTGTAATAGAACTGTTCTTTTGGCAAGGGAGGCCTGTTTCTGCCCGTGACACTCACTGCCCCGTCGTAAGGCCGCACCGGCGCTCCCCGCCTGCCTCGGGTGCCATTTCCAGCCGGCCTCCCTCCAGCACAGGCACCCTCCTGAACAAAAATGGGAGAAACAATCTGTTTGGTGCTTGTGTTCATTATGCAATTACACGGGAATTAATTTTAAAATGTGGCTTATCTTACTTGTGACTTCAGTCTCCCTTGGGGTAAGAGAAATCACGTTCAAACCAATTGCTATTCACCCAGGAGTTGCTCCACCAGTTTCGTCCCATGTGGGTATTATTGCTTAAACAACAGATGAGTGCCTGGGATAAGGTGTCAGACTTCTGACATTTAGGTCTGATTTGTACAGAGTGTGTCATTTACATTAAAATTGTAATTATATTCATGTTCTTGGGCACAATACTCAACGATAAACTCTTCAGTCTTTTCTCTCCTTTTCCTATTCCTCTAAGCAACACAGTGCTGCCAATCCCCGCTGCTTTTTCAGGCTCCAGCGTCCCTTGATGTACATGGTGGTTTATTCTTTTTTAATCAGATGTGCTATTTCAGATCGTTTTATTTTCTGAACCCATATAACTGACAGAGATGTACTGTCTGTCTCTCAAACATCGGGATTCATGATTGTACTCTGAAATGTTTGCTTTTAGTACACTCATAAAAACACAGGACAAGTCAAAGTGGAGCTGTCCCGGGGCTCAGCTGATCAATAAATCACAGCTTATGGGGCCGCTGGCGTCACTCCTGATCTTCATGCAACAGGGTTTCTTCTCTGAACACACACTTTTCCTTGTAGCATAATACAAAGTATTAAACGAAGCTTTCTAGATGGAATGCAGATCCTATTTATACAGGATCAGTGAGAAATAAGCTTTGCACCCTAAATCATTACTTCAGAAAACATACTAATCCCAAGAGCAACAAGATTCGTAAGTTTATGCCTGCAGTAGATCTGCAGACACCCTCTGCTGCTATATTAATGTGATATATGATGATGGGTGATGCAGCATGTACTTATTTTTCTCTATTTGTAGTAAACCAGCTGCAGGTGAGCAAGGAGCAGGTCCAGCAGTTTATTCCTTGGGCTCTGCAGGCCTGCGGGACCCTGGTGGCTGGGCAGGAGCTGCAGAGGCGAGCACGGGCTCTGAGCCCAGCCACTGAACCTGCTGGGTCTCTTCTTTTTTCCCTCATTCCACTGTAAAAGATTTGGGTAGTCACGATCCTGCAGAAACTTTCTCAGGAGGCAGTGACTTCACCCTGTGGCTCTGGTCTGTCCCGTGGCGGCTGTGTGCTTGCACAGGGCTCTGCAGAGACACAGCACGTTTGAGTCCTTTCCTTGTACTAAGCCATGGCATGACTCTGCCATGATATTTAATATGTATTGGATTGCACCAGAGCAGCAATAGGATGCCAGTAGATGTGGAGTGATTGAGGTTCACGGCTGTTTCTCTTGTTCAGAAGTGTAGCAGTGCCACATCAAATAGTGTCAGCAGAGCACTGAGCAAGTCCTAGACAAAAGGTCTGTGGAAGCAGAGAGGGGATGAATGAATAAAAAATGGGTGCTAGCGCATGTGGTTTTGTGAATGCAAAGTGGGATTGCACTGACGGCAAGAGATGTGCAGGGTTTTTTGAATGAACTTGTGAAGAAAACCCTTGTCTTCCTCCGAGACCCCCCACCCAGCTTCGCCAATACATCACACAAGTTCGTTACACAAACGTTGCACAGACTGATCTGTTACAGCTGCCTCTTCTAGGGACCTGAGGGGTTCAGTGCCAGAGAGCTGTTAAGGTTTTGGGTACCTTTCTGAGGTGTTGAAATCTCCAATATTTTTTTTCAAACATCCTGAATTTGAATTAATCTTGTTTATAGTCTGATAATTCAGAGTATGTTAAGCTTCTAGTACTAAATGACTACAATGTTTTTAAACTTTAAAGTTTAAAACTGCCCTAGTGGTACATTAAAGCAATTTCCAAATGTTTGCTAAAAATGTTTTAACTTGGGTGATTCACCCCTCTCGTGCCCCCTTTGCAGTGGGGCTGGTCCTGACCTCTCAGTGTTACAGCGGAGAGCGTTTGGTGAAATCCCTCCTGCTCCGCTCGCTGTGTCCCGGTCAGCTGCCTTCCCATGGGATGCAGGGGCTGTGCTCGTGGGCGCAACACGGCACGAAGGCGCCCTCCTAGAGCCGGCTGCACCAAGCCCACCGGCCCAGGGCAGGGTTTGCCACGGCGTCTTCAGAGCCTTCTGGAAAGGAAAGGAGGAGAAGTCCTCAGAGGCCACGCTGTGCCAGCTTTGCTTGCTGCTGCAGACAGCTGTCCTGGCAGCGAGGGCACCAGCAGGGCAGTTCTGGCCTGTGCCGTGGGTTGTGCCCTGAAATTATTGTTATAGTTATGTCTGTACGTAGGGGATGAGTAACAGGAAAAGGCAGAAAGCAAGGCAGGATAAATTCAGCGCTGCCTCCTGACAGTTGCTGGGGCATTACTAGACACTAATATTAAATTCATATTAAATTCAAACCAGCTCAGCAGCGTGCTTGCTGCAAAAAGCCATAGCTCCCAATATTTATGATGCCCAAGTGACATGAGGAACGCTGCCAGGAGCTCCGACGCTTACAGAAAGAACCAGATCCCCAAGGAAAACAGCCTGACTTGCTTAAAGCAGAGGATGCTGGAATCCCAAAAGCCAATTCACCTATAGTAGCTTTGCTATTAAACGACTTTATCTTTGGAAAATCTGTTTCCCTCTTCCGCTTTCCATTCCCTCCCAGTAACGTTATTCTAATTATGGTTTATGTTCTGATGCCGATTGAGCAGTAACTGGAGGAGGGGGGGAAAAAAAGCAATCAAAAAGCTGGGGACCTGTGCTGAAGTAATTCCTGTGCTGAAGTAATTTCAAGCTTTGATACGAGCCTGGTTGGGCAGTCTTTGTGAATGCTGTGGTTTGTGCCCCGTTCAGCTGGAGGTCTGCTGCCAGCAGCCTGGCCCCAGCTGAGGCTCCGCTGGTGCAGGATGCGTGCAGCCTCCCGGCCGACCCAGCGCTGGCCCGTGGGGACAGTTCTTGTGCTTGTCTGGGTGCAGTGCCCCCACCCGGCTCCTGACAGAGAAGTGAGCTTTATGAGAGCCCTATTTACTTGAGTGTGTCTCTGAGATGCTCTGAGATATATATTTAAAGGAAATCAATTGCATGGAAAAGAGAATGGCTCGTGGCTGCTTCACCCTTCTGTGATTTCTAATGGCACCTTGGAGGAGCTGCACTTCCCAGCTTGATTGAAAGGGAAAATCCTGTGCATCTGCAACAGCCGTATCCTTGCTTTCTGAGTAGAAGATAGGCTCAGAGGCAAGCAATCGCTCATTTCCTAAAGAAAGCCAATTTATATTATGAGCACAGGCGCAAAGCAATACAGAAAGCGAGGAGGAAAACATCGAGAAGCCAGGCCTACCACAGCAGGGACAAGTCTAACAGTCTGTGACTGATCAATTCGTGTTTTGCGCTTCCCCCTTTCTAACTAAGCATTACCAAAGTTTGTTGTTATTCTTACAAGCTGTTGTAAGCCCTCTTTAGAAGGGGGGCTTGGGGCAGGTGAGTGGATGTGGCCCGGTGGTGGGACCCCCGCAGCCCCCTCGCCTGCAGCAGCCTCACGCCGGCTGCAGACCTCCCCTCGCCGCGGAGCTTGCGGGAGGCAGAAAAGGGCAGGAGCAGATGTGAACTTTCTGCCTTTCATTCTGCTGCTTTGGCTTATCTCTGGAATGAGGTGAGATGGAAAGAAAGGTGATTAACCCCGTTATTTCTGAGCTTATAACAGTTTTATGGTTGGGTTTGGATTGTTTTTTGTTTTTAATCCGATCTCATTTTATCAAGGCATTTTCTAACCCAACCAAGCAGAGCATGTTCTGGCTCCTAGCAGGTGCAGCTGAGGCTGATGCTGGTGTGGGATTTGAACGGTGGTGGGGACTGGCCCCACCAGCACCCATGGGTGGGCTGCTGGCTTCAGGCCTCCCAGAAAAGGCAGGACAGAGGGAAAAAGACTTGCAGAGAAAAACACAGAGATGGGGATGTCATCTTTACAGGGTGTACCCTGTGTTTTCTCAAGCTGAACACAGAAGGGTTCCCATCCCTTCTAGCTCTGTCCTTCTTCCTCCCATGCTGTCCGGAACAGATTGGCTGCAGCACTGAGACATAAGCAGGAAAAAAGGGGCTGCTCACAGCAGAATCCAGTATGTGAAATAAGAAGGAAAAATTCAAAGCACCAAAACCCCCCATATTTCTGAAACTTGTTTTCCTATTTGTTTCCCTTTGTTTTACCAAGGGAAATTTATGAGATGTCAGAACTTGTTAATGTTGTTGATGCTGGAGGAGCAACAAGCTCCCTGGACTGAAAGGCTCCAAGAAAAAATAAAAAATAATGGCACGGTGGAGGTGGTTGCCCGAGGCCAAACTCATTAGCTCTGATCGTGTTCCTCTGCTGGCATCGGGGTGGGCTTGGCTGGGCAGGGGGCTGGGGACGGCGGCAGGGCAGGGGCTAGGGACACTGCGGGTGGTGGGCAGGGTACAGCCGTGCCCGTCCCCGTCCCCTCGTGGGGGATGCGTCTGTTCCCCAGGCAGAGAGGTGGGGAGGAAAGTGAGAGGTAGAAGCGCACGCGCCAGGCTCGCTGAACATCTAGTTGGGAGCTTCGTAAATAATTAAAGTCCCTCTCAACATGAAAAATAACATCGTTAGCGCTGCCTGTACTCCAGCTGGACTCCGGCAGGAGCTGCTTGCTGCTCAAAGCTGGGCTTTGCTGTCCACGCGTGGGCTGGAGGATGGAGCTGCTCCTGAAACCCAACCAAGGTGGGCTGGGGGCCCTCCCGGAGCCCCCTGTGCTGGTGTCCTCGTGCCACCTGCAGCCACGGCTCTTCTGCCACCCAGGGCAGCGCTTCCCTCCCAGCCTGGCAGCGGGGAGGTGAACCCAGCCAGTGCAACCCGGCCCGGGAGGGTTCTTCTGCAGAGTCAGGGCTGAAAAGTATTGATCGGGTGGTAATTAAAAGCTAAACAAGGAGAAACTCTTACTTGCAGTGATAAGAATAAGCTAGCTGTCTCCGAGAAAGGCCATTTAAGTAGCATCAGTGAGACGAGGTGTCAAAATTGCTCCTTGCCATTAAATTACCTGATTAATTTAACCATTGTTTTGTCTGTGATTGAGACCCATTTCTACAGATATATTCATTATTCATTAGGACTCTCCTGAATATTTCAAGTGAACAATTTTGTCCTGCGTGTACTTGCAGCCTGTTCTCTTCCTTCTTCTCGCTGCGGTGCGTGACTCGGGTCCCAGCAGAACTCAGCAGCGTGGCTCAGGAGGAGAAATGCGACCTCGGGGCTGGAAACTTCTGCAGAACTTTATCAGCCCTCTTCCATGGGAGTGTGAGGATTGTACCTGAAATGATGATAATCAATTGCACAGTAGGCTATTAATAGGCAAACAAAGTAACCAGAGAAACAGCGGAATGCAAGGGAATCAATTTTCTTTTTAATGCATTTCACTTCTTGTATCTGTGTGTTACGGTAGATGTTAGCTGAAAGCAGATTGTCAGAAATAACAACTGATAGGATGATGTTCTGAAGAAGACAAATATATTTATTATTGCATTATGACCATGGCACTTGGAAATGTAAAACTATAGCTTTGAAATATAGGCTTCATTCCAATGATTTGATTGTTTTTAAATGAAACTTGAAATCTTGAAGCTAGCAAATTATTTTGCATAATGTATGCAAAGTTTCCATCATTTTTATTTAGCCACCGTTACCCAAAACATCAGGATTCTTTAAGTGTGTATATTTGTGTCTACAATGTAAGGGGAAAGAACAAGTATAATAATACAGGGCTTTCTTGTAGTACTTCAATGAAGCCTATTTCCAGACGTGCCTGTGTGGTGTGTTGTGGCCAGAGCCCCCCCGGGTCAAGTACGGGTGGGTTGGCAGCAGTCCCCAGATCTGTCCCCTCTCTCCATGGAAAGTGGCAACATTCAAATTCTGTCTTTGAACAAAAATATTCTATACTGTTCTGCATAAGACACTGCAAGGTTATTTTTTGGAACAGTTTTGCAAGCTGGTTTCAAATTCAGCAGCACACTAAAGGGCTTCCAGCCATGACTTTGCCTTGAGCCTGAATTAAATACATTTTCAATTCACAAGTACAAAACAAGTACATGTCCTAATGTCACTCAAAGCCTGTCCTAACACTGCCACTAACACTTGAAAGCAAATATTTCCAGGTGTGTTTGTGAACGCAGTGAGTGCGGTGTGTCCCATGCCAGCTGCATGTTGTTACAGGACATTTGGGAGAGTTGTGGTACACCTAGCTGAGAAGTGCAGTGGTCAAGCAATTAACTTGCTCAAGTATTTCAGAGTTATGTGCTGTGACATTCTAATGATTCATCCATGAAAGCTTGGTACAAAGCCTGTTCCTGTGCTGTATTCACCCAAGCAGCTCTGGGCTGCAGAGCTGGGTCTGTTTGAAGTAGATTTGGACTGTGGGACTTGAGTTTGCACATGCTGACAGGAGTAGGACACTGGTATCTCTTGCACACCAAGGTGCTGATCTGCACTTACTGGAGATCACAGCTCCGTGAGCTGCTCAGCATCCTACCAGAGTGGGCACGGGGCTGCAGCCCGGTCCTGGGTCCTGTCCTGCCGGTGCCCTGAGAGGCACGAGGGTCTGGCACAGGCTGCACTGTGCATTGCTTTCCATTTGTGTTGTAGCAGGGCAGAGGAATTACTGATTACAAATCTCATACCTCTGCTGTGAGGTCTCCCTTGGTACTGAAAGATTCGGCTGTGGGTTTAGATCTTGGAAGAAAAAACGTCCAAATGACTTTTCTTTCCACTGTTCCTATTGAAATGAAACTCCTTGCTGTAATACTGCTGCAGTGGTTCTTTATGCTAGCAATAAATCAGACGGTCTCAGCATCGTTTTTGCTGGCCACAACCAGTGATTCATGTTAGAAAAGCAGTTCTCGTGTCAGTGGCTGTGAAGGATGCTGACATTCCCAAACAGGAGCATGGAGGCAGCCCCAGCCCTGTGCTGAGACCCCAGCTCCATGCCCAGCCATGCACAGCCCCGGCGTTTCGCAGGGCAGGACGTAGAGGGAGTTAGCAGCCGTAACTGCTTCTGGCACCCGATCAGGCCATCAGCAGCACCGCAGATTTCTTTTCCCTCATTTCAGCTGCTGCCTTCAGCTAAGCCAGGAGGAAGGCCGGTGCCAAGCCTGCTCAGTGCCCCTGGGTCTCCCCTCTTCGTTCAGATCCCTTCTGGATCGCAGCGAACCCAGCCAGAGCCCGCCCTCGCCAGCGCTGCCTTAGGCTCAGAAATGAGCGCATTTAACTTTAACTCCCCAGATAATATGACAAGGTAGCTTTGATGCGAATAGAGGACTCAGCACGGATCGGCCTCTGCCGCTCGTTGTGGGGTGGCTGAGGCTGCCCGCTCTGCTCCGGGCTGGTGCAGGGACAGGGGCTCAGGGATCTGAGGTTTATCCCGGTAACGGCTTGGTTTCTGAAAATGAAATATATATATTTTCATCACAGAGAACCCTTAGAAACACAACAACGTTCCCTGGCAAGTTCGTCCTTTACTTTTGTTTTGTAAATAGCTCTGGGAATTCACAAGCTGGTCCGGAGGTGGCGCTGGAGATGGGAACAGCCAAGCGCCGGGGGTTGTGCCGGCTCCCTGGGTCTGCCCAAGCATCCCCGGGGAACGGCTGCCTGGGGGCAGGAGGGCACCCCGGCAGAGGAGGCACTCACGTAGTAGGAGGCGGTGATTAAAATCTCAGCCGTGCTATGTGCAGGGCTATTCTGGGGAGCCCAGGGAAGTCCCGCATGTGTATGTGAGGTGCTGTGTGTGTTCGGGGAGTGACTGCTGCTGGGCGCAGCTGCTGCAAATTGCTGAGCAGCCTGCACTCAGAACCTGCAGTTCAGAAATATGCACAGCAGGAACTCTTACACAGTGGGGAAAAAGAAGGCAAAGTCTGATGTGAGTTGTTATACATGGGGACCAAAACCACCGAGCTCGGATGTGCTGGGTTTGGCCATCCTTCCCCTCCCTGAGCCACAGCCTGCAGCTTCCAGCAGCGGTGGCAGCTGTGCCGGATGTTTTACCACTAACCTGGCACCCTCCTTCCCCGGCCGTCAACACACAGCCGCAGCTCGGTGACAGATTCCTTTCCACCCTGTAACACGTCTCCGGAGAGCTCTCTGCTGAGCATGCACTCTCCCTGGAGTCTCGTTGGCAAAAGTGGAGATTTCTCAAATGAGAGCTGAGCACAGGTGACGTTGCAGAGAGAAAACAAGGAGGGATTGTCTTGGAAATTACGCTAGACACACGCATCCTCATCCTTCCACCACTCTGAAGTTGGAAGTTTTCCCAAAAGGCGGAGAATCCTTCTGGTGCCCAGTCATAGAAGGTCACTGCTGCCCAAAACATGAAGCGATGTTCAGTTCTCCATGAGCACAGCAAGATGGTTTTGAAGGTTGTCAGTTTGTTTTTTTTGTCCTTTCTTTCTTGAAGTCTTACCCACCAACAGAACCTTTTCGAAGTCCTTCCCCCGCACGCTCCCCAGTGGAAACAAAAGCTCTCCAAGGCACTAGGGAAGCGGTGTGTTCTGCAGTGCTTCCCAGCCTGAGGTCCTGCTCCTTCCTTTGGCCGCCTGGGCACAGGGGACCGGGGCCAGCACCCTGGGGGCTCGGCTGGGGTGCACCAGGCGCGGCTCTGCGAGGGAGGGCAGCCACTCGCTGTAGGTGCTGCCCGGTGGTGCCACCACTGCTGTTGGCCCTGAGATGGGGAAAACCCCAGGTTCTGTATCTCAGCTGTAGTCCAGAATGAGTTGAGCTTTAGTGTCGGTGTCTCTGGAGCAGTGCAAAGAAAAGAGGGAAGTGTGTGTGTGTGTGAGATGCCCTGAGCTCACCAACACAGGGCAGTGGGGACACGAGGAGAGGCACTGCTTAGTGCGGCACGATGGAGCACTCCGTGTGCGTTCCTGCTCCATGCCCATCCAGCTCGGCATTTATCACAGTAATTATGGCGTGTGTTTCCACATAAGCACTTGTCCTTGAAGGGCATTCTTGCTGCTGATACCTTCGTTTGTTTGTGGCGGGACGAGACATGAGTGATGACTCTGGGAGGGAAGCAGCCTTCCCTGAGACGGCTGGGGAAGCCAGAGGCATGCGTTACCAAGGTGCTCCGCAGTGCCTTCTGTTTCATTATTATTTCTGTGTATGTTCATTTTGCATCTGATTTTTGTCTGCGGAGTGTTTTGTTTTCCGAGGTCACTGATGTCAGCAATGCAAGCCTGTTTTTTCAGGCTTTAGACCTTGTTCAGATACCTCCTGAGTAAATGCTTTGCATCAGGAAGCTCCCTCAATTCTACCAATAAAAGATTTATTATTAATAGCAATGTTTGGGCTGCAGCAGCCTGCAAAGTCCCCTGGCAGAGACCCGTCACACCAGCCAGCATCATCCCAGGCCATGTCCTCCTGAGAGCAGTGCCTGAGCAGATGGAAAAGGCAAGTGGTGGGTCCTGGAAAGACCTTGGGAAGGATGGAGGGTCAGTTTGCACATTCCTCTCAGGCTGTGTCCACTTTTTTTTATTTTCTCTGAGAAAGTTAAAAGCTGATGGAGGTCAGTCTGGCTCAGCTAAATGCAGAGATCCCTCTGTCTGTTGTGCATCTATCTGTCATAGGTCTATCTGTCTTAGGAGCTATTCTGCACGTCGCTCAGAGGCAGAGCAGGGAAATAACTGTGTTACTCTGAGGGTGAAAATAATTCTCGACTTGGTAGTACAAGAAGCACTTTGGAGTCCTTTGGAAATGACGGAGAGGGAGCAATTCATGGTATTGTTTTAGCAGAAGGTTTTCAGTGATTTCTTTCTGAGTTAAGGCATCTGAACTAAGTAGTTATTTCTTTCCCTTAAACAAAGCTGCTGGGGCTCCAGGAGCATACTACAGAGGTAACAAAACGAGTGCTGTAGTGATGACAAAATGGGACCTGCGCTTGCTGCACGGCAGGCAGGGAGCAGAAGGGGTGATGCTGTGCTGTCAGCTGAGCGCAGGCTCCAGAAAGGAAAAATGTGCAGTCTCTTCATGGACCGCAGGACCGATTCCCTTTCCACTTAACGGCGATGCAAATGAATAGCAGTGTCTGTGCAGAAAACAGTAACACCAATGTAAAAAAAAAAAAAAAAATCTGCTGCAGGCAGGTTTGCAGAGCTGGGAACAGCTCTCAGAGTACTGCCAGGAAGGACGGTGCAGGAACAAGCCTTGGTCTGGTGAGAATCAATTGCATCGACCTCTTGAAGCACCGCGTTTTCCGTGCTGCCCGGAGAGCGGCTCTGCGAGCAGGTGGCGCTGGGATGACCCGGTCAGTCCTGTGCTGCTGCGGCTCGAGGCAGTGTTCTGCAGCGGGGTGTGATCACAGGGGGGCATTTCTCTGGAAGATGTTTGGGGAAGGGGCAGCAAAGGCGATAAACCAGGGTTTTACAAAAGGTTAAACTCAAAACAAGAAAAGGATTAAGTTTTTACGCAAGCTGCTTGGGCAGCAGCAGCCTGATTTGTGCATGCAGCTGGGTATAAAACTGGGAAGCTGAGTGTGCAGATGTGCAATTGGCTTGCAGAAGTAAGTGCGTATGTAAATTTGCTGGCTGCGTAACTATTTGTTCTCTAAAACCAGGTCTTTGTCAGGGCTTTAGGTCAAGATGTTTTGCAATGAAGCGCTGGTAACTGCTTCATCTAAACTCCATTTTAAATACTACCAATAGAAGTTATTGTGGGCTATGCACCAGAGAACTGGTATGGTTTATGCAAATATCTAACATTACAAATGGAGCTCTGCTACTGAATGCACAAATTAGTCTTAAAATTAGCAAATTAGCCACTTAGTTTCTACTTGCATACATTCAAGCGTACCCTATAGTCATTAATCAGGGAAAATCCTCATTGAAGCCACTCTGCTTGGAGCTGCGTGGCTAGCCTTTCACCCCCAGCAGTGCTCTTGCAAAAGAGCAAAATTAGCAGATAAATGCTCCCCCTCTTCCGTCCCTGAAACTTCTGCCAGCAGAAAGAAATGTCAACACAACGTGCAAAATTATTCAGAAAACACTTGTTCCTACTGCAGCTGTACGTTCTGTTATTAATGCTGCAACCCAAGCTCACACCTATGTATGTCCAACAGACCATTGTAGCTTGAAATCAAAATTAATTAAACCTTGTTTACCATTTTGAATTAGTGAGCTAATGAATATCATACCTCTGAGGCATCCATCTTGGTCAAATACATTGTGTCTCACAGCTGTTGTTTTTCTCTAGATTAGATTTGCTCCCGTTTTTATGAAGATGTCTACAAAGTAATAAGCCCTACACTTATCTGACTCAAAATTATAAAATTTTTATTAGCTTCCAAGGAATTGGGTTTTCTACTTTTTACTTGGCAATAAAAGTTGATTTGTTCTATAGCTGCCTGATAGAATACTTGGGTGCTGGCTATTACTTAAATCTAATGACTCTTCTTAAAAGACATTAAGGTTGTCTCCTGTGAGCAAACATACCGGGTTTGTGAAATTACATACTGATTACTCTGTTATAAATGTGGTCACACCTCTGCTATTAAATCTTACCTGCATAAACAATTCCAGCAGACAGACACACTGCTCTACAGTTATTTATACCCACTTTATTAAGGTTATTTTTTCAGCAATAGCGCTGCTTTTAAATCTGCCGTGGTTTATTTAGTACCAAGTGACACAGAAATCGGTATGTCATGTGGAAGCATCACTTTCACCCCTCTATCTCTAGCCACCTGACTTTATTTAGTGCTGTGGGTGATGACAGAGAGCAGAGAGATGCGAGGTAGCAGTCTGTCTTCCCAGAAACCTTTCAGCCGCTGCTGTTTCCAGCAGTGCACGTTTTCCCAGCAGCCTGCAGCGCTGGCTGGGAGCAGCACGAGCACCCACCTTTCTGCTGGGCACCCACCTCGCTGCCAGACCCCCACCTTCCTTCTCGCCCCGCAGCATCCCGTTGTGCGCCGAGCGGCAGGGAGCTGTGGAGGGGCCCTGCTGCAGCCCTGGTCAGGGTGACGGGGACCAAAGCGGGCTGCCCTTGCGCGTGGGCTGCCCTTACATACAGCCTGCCAGAGCGCGGCTCCATCTTTTCCAGGTGAGCATCCACCTCGAGCAGGCTCAGATGAAGCTCTGCCACCAGCCCTGCAGATGGGCAGCGCCTCGGCCAGGCCTGGAGCCCGGGTCCCCCCCAGCCCACCCCGGCTGCACACTCGCGTTGCCTGGTGCCTGTTGCCACGCTACCGGCGATCCCAGTGCCCAGGCGTCCCAGCGCTGTGCGTCACACTGGTGCTGCGCCGAGGAAAAGTGCCTGGATTTGGAGCAAACGGGCTGGTTTGAACAGCCCAGAGGGAGCCAGAGTGAGAAGCGCAGGTGGAAATTCACTCCTGGTGCTTCGAGACCCCGGGAGCAGGAGGGGAGGAGCGGAGCGCTGTGTCAGGGATGTGCTTAACTGTGGATATGACCTTGCTGTGGTTCATCTTTTCCTTTGAGCTCCCCAATAAATCAGACACTTATCTCTGCTTATTGCTTATTTATGACTTCATTTTGCCAGCAGTGCCAGGGATGTGCAGGGTCGGGGGGGCTCTGCTGCCCCTTGCAGTTGCGCGTAGCTCAGCTGCTGAGCGTGCACGTGCGTCTGCGCGTCTCCGCACCACCCTGACTAATCGCAAGAGCAGTAAACGATAACAGAAAGGCCCTGCTGGGGACCTGCGGGCTCAGGCAGCAAATGTTACTCAGCCATCTGCTCAAACCAGTTGAACTCCTGTCCTTTCGTGCGTTTTGAGCAGACTTCACACCCTGGCGGGCAGCTGGTGCTGACAGCACACGCCCCGCGGTCCCCGGGGCTGCACAGTGGCTGCAGACCCACTCCTGAGGGTCTTTGCCCTCTGTGATCCATGCGATGGGCTGTGTCCTTGGCATGGCTCCATCCGGCTCCTCCAGCCCCCTGGATGTGAGCCGCCCCATCCTGCAGTCAGCAGAGAGCAGTGAGGTGCTGCGGCTGTGTTGGGATGCTCATGGAGGCTGTGGGCGCTCCCGCAGCATGCGGCTCCATCCACATCCCACAGCAGCACCGCGTGCCGCCACCACCACACGCAGCCCATGGTACGTGAATTCAACACCACTGAACCTCCTGGGACCAGGGAGCCTGAACCCTGGCCAGGCAGGGCCCTGGCCCAGGCAAGCAATTAAACTGGGATGCTGTAGAAGTCACAGAATGGTTCCTTTTTGTCCAGGGCTCTAAATAGGCATGTGCCCCCCTAATGCCCCAGTACCTCTTGGTGGAGTCAGGGCCGAATGCTGTGTGTATGAGCAGCACTTTGCTCCCCTGGCAGCCGAGATGTGTGCCGCTGGCGTGGCTGTGTGAGAAGTGACAACCTCGGCAAGCTCAGGCTCTGGTTTTAACTTGAAGAGTGCAGTTTGTCCAGACAGGAATGAATTCCAGCAGTCCTCTGCCTGCCTCGTGTGGGAGAGCAGACTAGATGATTGCAGTGGTACTTTCTGGCTTTAAAATCTATGACTTTCTCAGTTCCCTTTATGCTGGATGTAAAGCTGATGAAGCACTGCGGGATGCACAGACCTGTGGATAACTGCTGGGTGGAAGCAGATGGAGGCAGGCTCTGTGCCGCTGTCTGCATTGCTGTAGTTCAGGGTAGGAATACACATGTCCTCGTATTGATTTTCTGTCCCAAATGTTTCATCTGGAGTTCACAGCACTGCCTAAAATATATATCTGTAGTCTTGCATGCTTCCTAAGAAGAGAAAATACAAATCACCCCTACGCGGCTCTCTGACTCACAGCCAGCGTAAGAGCCAGCCCTCGATCTGTGATGAAAGACGCTCTGTGATCATGTCACCGAGCAAGCTGGCCATGAGCCCTCCTAGCCTCAGCAGCACATCTGCTGGCATGGCTCTGCCCCCCAGTCCTGGGCTTTGCCCCCCAGTCCTGCGCCCGCTGTCCCTGCCTGGCCCTGCTGCCGGCTGTGGGGCAGGTGGGAGCCACTCCTGTGGCGTTACCAGCACCAGGTCAGTCAGGGTGCTTTCTTCCCTGAACCCCTTTGGGATTTAGCCTGAGCAGTGGAGGAGACAAGCTGTGTGTGGTGAAGGAGCCAGGCTAGCTGGCCCTGGGCGAGCACAACGTGACGAAGCTCTGGGTCAGGCACCAAAGGACGGTGCCTGCACTGCTGGCCGAGGGACGCCAGCCCCGCGTCACCTCCAGCCCGAGCAGCGTCCCCTGGGCTCCAGCTGATGCCGGTCAGGGATGGGCAGGGCACCTGCCCCGGGGTGTCTGGAGAGGCTGGAGCACCTCCAGGTTCTGGTTCAAGAGCGTGAACCTCTTTGCTGGGTGGTTTTCTCCTTTGCTGTGGTTGGGAAGGAAACCGCACAGGGCCCGCTTGGGCTGGGATCTGCGGGGGTCTCTGGTGGATGCTGCGCACTTGTGCTGGCACGGTTCTCAAATCTCCTCTTCATCTACACGCCTAGCCTCCTTTTTGGCATCGTGTTTACCATAAAATCTGTTTTAAAGAGCAAAGGTGAGGTGCGGTGTCAGCAGAGCGCCCGTTGGGGGATGCCGCTCCTCTGCCGCAGCTGGGGCTGCCTGGGGGCTGCTCCTTGCGTGGGAGATTCATCGGAGGGCTGCGGGAGCGATCCACAAAAGTGCAAGAACCAAGCTTCCATTTAAATCCTAAAGCATCACTTTTATGATCATTATTATTTCAAACTCCCTCAGCTTTTCCTGGACTCATTTCCATCCAGAATAATGAGGGCCATATTAGCAGAAGGTGATTTAATTGCAAGAACTTTTGCGAAGCGGGGAGTCTCGTTTTCTTTAATCCAGAGTGGTAGCAATTCCCCACATGCTTATGTTCATTTTAAGAATCAATAAAGCACAAACATGTCTAATTACCCTAAAATATTTTGCAAAATCAGAAGTCAGATTAGATTTTGCTTAAGCATCAAATAGAAATTTTAATGTCCACCAGAACTGATATGTTACCCACGGGTCCTAAGATTTTCACTTACATGCTTGATCATACATTATAATGAAGGTTTGTAATAACATTAAAATCTTCTTGACTGTATTTTCTGTATAATTTACTTTTCCCCTCTCTGTACCATAGAGAGTCAAATATAATTACTTGGAAAAAATAATGCACAGCTGCTTTTCTTGTCCTGTATTTTGAATTTACTTGCTGATGAATGTCAGCCTGAAATATTTTGACTATTTCATTAAGGTCTTACTAAAAACACCTTAGCTGTATTGTAATTCTTCCATAAATGGGGAGAATCACACGCCTGGCCTACTGTTCCGTGCAGGGAGTGTGGCTCTCGGGAGTTATCTCCCCCTGTCCTTGAAAACGACATTGCTGACACCACCAATCTCTCCCAGCATTACAGTTCTCCGGACCCCCTCGCCCTGCAGTCGCCCATGTTCAGAGACGTGGGAGAGATGGGGAAGCTCGTGGCACCTCTTGGATACCCACCTCTGTGAATCCTGTGCGTGCCACCAGCAGCAGTGTTGGCTGCAGCTGGGCTCAAGCCCAAGCGCCGGTGGAGCCCTGGGTCAGGGGCGGGTGGGGGCTTTCCCCCCTAACCTAGAAAATCCCCACAAGTGTTTTGCTGTCTGTGATAAGGAGTCATGTGTGCATCTCTGCTGCTAGAGGACAGAGCGACATTTTCACTGCCTCCAATGCGCCGTTGTTCCTTCCTCCCATCTTGTCACCCAGCTGCGACCTTCATTAGGGCAGCCGGGGACCTGGGGCAGTGAGCTCAGGGCAGACTCCCGCGTCGTGGACCAGGCTCTCGGTGAGGGCGACTGCTGCCAGCCGGGGATGCTGGAGCTCGGCAGGGCTCTGGCAGTCCCGGGTACAGCACCTGCAGCACTCGCTGCTCCCCGTCCTGCCCCCCTGTGCAGCCGCAGCTCCTGGTGTGGGAGAGCGCTGCCTCGGGCATGCACCAGTCACCTTGCCTTTGCAACCTGTGTTGTTTTCCCTTGAACGCTCTGCCTGCTTCTGCTTGACATTATTAATCAGAGAACCATATGGCTCCGCTCAGCGCCTGTGATCCCTTTGGTGTCCCTCTATATGGCATGTGACATAAAAATGCTAATTATTTAAATTTGATACACTTGTTGATAAAGGACCAGTGATTTTGGTTTAACCCTTCCTTGGGGATCTTCCTTCCAGGAGGCTGCGCGGCGTGGCCGGGGGGGCGAGGAGCCTCCAGCGGGCCTAGGAGCAGGCTGGGGCTGGAGAAAAGGGAGGGCTTGGTTTTTGTGTGGCAAACAGTTTCAAGCAAAGAAGAAAAGGCAGCAAACAGGAAGGGAAAGAAGATAGACTGGAAGCTTTCACACTCAAATCTGACCCCTCGTACCCCACGAAACAGCAGCAGTTTGGGACCAGGACGGAGAGGCAGATCCAGCGAGCCCAGCACAGCCTGAGCTCCAGCCTGGCCTGGGAGCGCCCCGCAGGCGGCGACACCTCGGGCTGGAGCCAGGCCTGCAAGCACAAAAGCTTCTCTAGCACAAGGTGGAAAAAGTTGGCAAGTGGTTTCCTCCATCCTGGTGGAAGGAGCTGTCCCTGCCTGCTCTTCTCCCCACAGGCAGCCATCCCTGCTATGAGGTCTGAAGCTTCTTGAGCGTCACTGAGAGTGCACTCACAAGCAGTTTTTTCCAAACAGTGCAAATGAGCCATGAACACTGCTAATCCTGAGGTCGTTTTTATCCTGCACACAAATAGTGAGAAGCTGAAGAAGTCACCAAATGGCTCCATGGACACTTACTTCCAGCCAAGACTGGAGTCTGCAGTCGTGTGAATTTATGGGGTAGCTCAGTTCACCACTAAAATTTTTATGAGTCGGTATCTTCTGGAAAAGTAATGGGGAAATGAAGCCCGAGAGGCCCAGAGCCCAGTCCTGCTGCAGCCGGAGGAGCTGGGACCCACGGGGACGTGGCCGAGGAACGGCTGGCAGGGACAGAAAACAGGAAAGTGGCTCCTGACAGATGCAACTAGCACAGACTTGTGTTTCAGGGTGCTTCGTTAATGCTGCCAAGTACCTGAGTGTGAGTCAAATTTGTCACGTTGCTATTAGTCTTGGGGAGCAGAAGGTTGTGATTCATGTCTTCTGAATTTTTGCTCTGAATAAGATTAGTGCAGCCCAATTATCACCTAATGAGTTGTAAGCAGCTCTTCCAGCCTGATGCACAAGCCCATAAACTTTCAGGGCTAAAGCTGCAGCCACAAGTGTTTTCTGTCATCACCCTCGACATCATTCCCAGAAGGAAAATGTAAGCAGTCACGTCCAGGGAGCCTTTGCCTCGCTGTCCTTAGGACTCACCAAGCCCTGAGATAACTGGCTGAAGAGATAACCAAATGTTGTGCTGGGTTTCTATAAAGTGCGGGTGACCCTCATTTCCACATGCCTCCATCCCCTTAATTGCTTCATTCTCCTCCAACCTCTGAGCTTGCTAAGCCCAGTGGTTTTGCTCTGCACATCACAAGCTGTTCCTGTTCTTGAAAAGATTCAGTTAAATGCCTTTTGCTGCTTTTGTATTGGAAATTTATGCAAAATTTATAAACAAAAAAAGTCCTGAACAGAAATCTCACTTTTTTCTTCTAAAAATATTCAGAGGAGGACTTGTGGAACATCAGGAATAATGACTCAATCCAGCTAAATTTTCAACACTAAGGAGAAAAAAAGAACCTCTTGAGAACGGCACGTTGAGAAATGACTACATTAAATATAAAAAAGAAAAAGAGTGTGTAAAACTTCCTAACTTATTAAATTTCCTGCCACAGGCCTATTAAATGGGATGGAAGGGAGCCGCAGAGCCCTCGCGAATGCCGAGCGGGGCCCTCCTCCCGCTGCCCGGCCCCGTGGTGGGGATGTGACGGGGACCTGCGTGTCCCTGCCATGGGGCCTTGTTCTGCACCCATCGCAGATCGGCCACAGGGAAGCTCGTACCGGCCCGAGGGTAGAAGTGCAGGAAGGGAAACTTGGAGGAAAACTGCGCTTTGGCGCAGGGCCAGCGCCCAGGAGCGCCGAGACGCGCAGCAGCCTGCCGGGGGAGCGAGCTTTCTCTGCTCGGCTGCTGAGTGCTGGGCTTGGCATCATGAGCCATGCATCGCATGGTCGCTGTGTGCTCAGGGCTTCTCGGTACAGGCTCAGTTAAAGCAAAGGATGCCTTTGCATTGCACAGAGCACCCCACGTCCATCACACCGAAGAGAAACGCAGCTAGTTGTGTCATTTCTGAGGAAAGGAAGGCCTTGGAGAATTGGTGCACTAGGAACACTTGTTAATTCTGCTTTGGATTTTTTTTTCTTTATTTATTTTTTTGCTTCAAATTTTCATTGGCATTTACAACCTTTGCCAAGATCAGGACATATTTCTGAGCCTGCCCATCGCTGAAGATCCCCCGCTCCATCCCGGTGTGCATCGTGCAGAAGCATCACTCCACAGCTCCATGGCGAGGGCACCAGGAGAGGACGCAGCCGCAGCCAGCAGAGCGGCCACACCGGGGGCTGAACGCCAGCACACCTGGGAACCACGTCTGGACACCGAGCGTGCCAGGAGCGGCACCGCGGGGCCGGGCCAGGAGCTTCCCTGCACAGAGCGGGCTTCGCTCTGCTCTGTTTGCCATTCTGCAAAACAGGCTGCCTTGTCAATATTCCCAGCAGGTGCCACGCGCAGGATACGGCAGGTTATTTATAGCCAGTTCATTTTCATTTTCCTCCTAGCAGGGATGAGATCCTACACAAAGATTTCGCTCCTCGGGGAATCTGTCTCATTTCCACCCCAGGAGAGCTCGGCGCCTCCCGCCAGCGAGCGCTTTACGGAGACGTGAGCCGGCAGCGGCCCGGGGCTCGTGGCCCACTGAGGGTTTGTGCTGCTGCCGCTCCTGCCTCTCCTGCAGCTCCTCTTCAGTTCCCACCACTGCCACACTACACTTCAGGGCCACCAGATGTGTTGTGGTGGCACCACTCGTGTCCCTGTAGCCGCTGGGGACGTGCAGCTGGGCAGTGCCAACGAGCTGGGCCCTGGCCACTCGCTGCAGCGCGGCACCTGGAGAGCATCCTGCATGCTCTCCCAGAAAGGTGCTCCGTGAGGATCTGGGGTTTCTTCACCTTTTAGTGGCCGGCATGAGGCCACCCAGGCTATTCACTGAGCATCTCCAGCTGCCGCTCTCCTGGCCAAGGTCTGCAGCAGCTTGCAGCGATGCCCGAAGGAAAAGGGACCCAACTTTCTGCTGCCCGACCGCAGCGGCGGAACCAGTGTGCCCGCACTGGAAGGGTGCCCAGCGCCCCCAGCACCTCCACCAGTGATTCCTCTGCAGTTACTATTAATCTGTTAATTGAGTGCATTATTTACCGAAAATATGGCAGTAATGGCTTATTAATTATATGTAATGTCTCTTAATGGCAAATTATTTTATAGCCTGTAATGTGGGGGAGATGTTTTTCAAACATTTTAAAGGTCTGATTCCAGTTTTTATCCCAAGGCCCATTTAGGTTTTAAAGGGCTGATGCTAAAACAGGCAAAGCATGCAAAAATGGGAGAAGGATTGCAGAAAAGCCGGTTAAATCCTCCATAAGTAAAAGACTGACTGCAAAATCAAATGTCAGCAATCAATTAGACGTTCTTTGAAAACCCGGGCTCTCGCAGTGACTCGGAGGTGACACCCAGCAGTCCCCATCTTCCCTCCCCATCCTATGACCTCCAAGCAACCTCCTCAACCACAAGGGCGAGGGCCGGGCCTGATCCTGCAAAGCCTCTGGGCAGGGGCAGAGCCAGCCACAGGATCAAGCCGGAGCTTTGTAGACCAGCCCTGCCCAAGCTCCGTGTTTGCTGGGTGAAGGGTGAGGAGGCTTTCACCCTCCTGAAGAGCTTGGCTGCCTTCAGCCACACAAGGGGTGCCTCGAGCTGAGCCCCTCGAACGTCAGAGATCTCAGCCCTCAACCTGAGCAGTGCCCTGAACAGCTCCACCTGTAAAACAGCAGGGGGTTCAGGAGCTGCAGGACTTTTTCCTTTATGGGAAAGTATTGCCTGGGACAAGGTTTTTAAACTTCAGA
This sequence comes from Anser brachyrhynchus, assembly GCF_964034855.1. NCBI lineage: Eukaryota > Metazoa > Chordata > Aves > Anseriformes > Anatidae > Anser > Anser brachyrhynchus. The sequence goes on along the minus strand of NC_137720.1, from coordinate 995,500 downwards.
AGATGCAGACAGGCACCTAATGGAGTTTTCAGAAGTCCCTGACTCTCATTGATTTCATGCCTATCTGCACCTTTCAGGGCTTAAACATTTAGGAATCTGGCTTCAGGATCTCTGTTGCAGCATATTTTGCCAAGGCTTTTATTCAAGTTGTTGGGCCAAATCCTTAGATAACATAAATCACTGACACAAGTGGAACTATGCTGATTTGCACCAGTCACAGACTTTAAATTAAAATTTAATTGAAAACTTAAACTGTCATTAATTTTCAATGAATGGCTTTTGCAAGAATGCAGCCAGATCTCCACCGGTTCAGTCTCCTGTGCGGCAGGCTCTAAGAAAGGAATAAAGGGATGCTTATTACAACAGCCGTGTGTGGTGTACTCTGATCCCCTGTCTTTACCTTTCCCTTCAGTAACTGTCTGCTGGCACATTCTGTGTGATCCTTTATATCAGGAGATCAGTTATTTCCATGCAAATCTCATTAGTTATCTTCATCCTCTCCTACAGCGTAATTGACTTTCTGGGACCTTGGCTCTATCATGGCTTCCCCAGCTGGCTTTCTATTATGTTGCATCTTCTATTAAATGTTGCCCTAGAAATGCAAGCAAAAAGCAATAATTTACAAGATATGTGTGTGTGTGTGTGCATCTGCCTGTATGAAGACACACACACAAATATATTTGTATATACCAGTGTATTTGTTTTAATAGTTTAATGAATTGATGTTGACCTTGGACAAGGACTTCTCACTGCTTGTAGCAGGTAAATATTTTGCTTGGATTTCTTTTAGAAGTAGCTTGCAATCCTGAAGAATTCCTGAGTACAAGTAACATAACGTCTGCACCTGCTTGCCAGGCTGACTTACTATATAAATTGGGTTGTTTGTCTGGAACTCATAGTACAGTATGGGATACTTTTATTCTATAGGCATATGATTCCCTGACTCTTTAAACTGAAGCAGAATCACATAATACAACATCCCCACACGCTAGAAAATAGCAGAATACTGAGCATCATTATTAATTGGTTTTGATTTAAACCAGCTGCCAAACGAGAAGCAAGAGTCAATAAACTGAATGCCAGCAGCAATGCCTGGTGATGGTCATGGAGAGCCTTGGGGGTCATCGGGCTGCAGCAGCTCTGCCGAGACCTATGACGGTTTGGATTGCAAAAAAAAAAGTGAGTTTTGGGCTCAAAAGTATTTAAAGAAAGATTTATGTTGAATCCGTACCTGTGCTGAAAGTGTGATAAGACTTCTTTGTGGTTCTAAAGTCTTCCAAAATTGTTGTGTTTGTCTATGCACGCTTTGTATTTCTGTGCTGAGAGCATACTGGTGAATCAGTTTGCTAGCAGGAACGTTAACGGTAATAGAGACTATTTTTTGTGAGGATCATTTGCAAGTGATTACATAGGTGGCTATCTTCACTGAGTCTCAAGAAATTACTCTTCTAGGTAAAGTTTACCTAGGCAAGTAAGAAAATACAATCCTAGGAACTAGGATCATCCAAAAGGGAAGAGGAGCGTGTTATGCAATAGAAGTGTTTCCTGTTTAAAACACAGAGATTGAGCAGCTGAGCAAGTGTATGTAAATTATAGAAGAGAATTATGAACTGAAATAATTTAAAAAGCAAAGTCATTGCTGGAGGAAAGCTCTGGTTGTTAGCAGGCAGTCTCCGAAGAGAAAGCTTCAGGGTTCAAACTGTTCGCTGCCGTCCTGCCAGCACCGCTCCCTGCGCCCTGGTGCCTGCCTCTTGCCGCCCCTCTGCAGTGCAGCTATCTGGAGCATAAAGGCACACGGAGCGTGGGATGATTGATGTAACAAATGATCTAATTTCCCGATCGGTTAATCCCAAATTAAAATCCTTGTGGTAAAATTTAGGTCTTTGCATAGCATGAAGCTGTGTTTTAAAGAAGAGCCCTTCATTATAATGAACTGACTCCCATTAGCAGGGGAAGTCAGCACACAGCACCCCTCATTAAGCACTACCACTGCTCCTGCAAATGAAGAAAAATGCTTTAGCCGGCATGTAACCGGACAAGGGAGGGGAAGCACAGCAAGGGCGGCGAGGCTGGGATGACTTCAGAGCAGTGCAATTCAGTGCAGCAGCACCCAGCAACTACGCTGATGAGGCTTTAAAATAACACAGATAAATCTGAGCTGAAATTTTCCTAGGCAGGAAGTATTTCTCACCTTCAAAGTCTGTGCAGGACTAACTTGGTATAAGCTCCCGAGGAAGGATGGATGTTGAGAGGCAGAGGTCACGGGGAAGAGCTCTGAGATGTGCACTCCGGCGATAACTGGCGGCGGGGGAGCAGGGCCCCGAGCAGAGGCTGCGGGTGGGAAGGGCTGGGGCTGCCTGCTCGGGGGGCAGCAGGTACAGGGAGGTGAGGATCCTGTACTGGCTTGTAAATGTAAATGCTGAATTATTTAATTAACAACATGTTGATTTGCCTGGAATGGCTTCCCAACAGCTGCATTTACAAACAGCAGGCTTGGTCTCTGCCGTACAGTTCTGTCAGTGGTTTTGGCCCACAGAGGCAGGTTTTAGGATGATCTTGAGATGATGCATTTGTGGGGAGCCAGGGCAGACAGGCTGCAGTGTGAAGGCAGCTGGCAATGTCCTGTTAGAGGCTTGGTGTTCCGTGAGAGCCTGGTCAAATCCTGTGAGGTGGGCTGTGCCGCCATGGATTGTCACCTTGACTCGTACTAAATGCAGAGTAATCAAACAGAATAATACCTTTAGAAAATGGCATCTCACAAACTGTTTTAAACACGTTTCCTTTGGGTTCATTTTCATGCTCTGCCAGTATTAGGGTCAGCACTTTGAAGCCAGGCAGCAGCAGGGTTTGCTGACCTTTCGGGCTGCTCTGCTTCTCCCCGGCTGCAGCACCAGTTCCAGAGGAGCTGCAGTGATCGTCCCCACCACCAAGTGTGTGAGGCTTCAGCCCCTGCACCCAGCAAATGCTCGAGCACAGGAATTATTTCTGTCTTCCAGCTCAAGCTGGCTTGTCCATGCAATCTGTTCTCTGCTGGTACCCACTCCAGGAGACAGCTTTAGGATCTTCATCATCAGAGACAAACTGTGCCGAAGTATAGCTGAGAGAGATAAAATGCAGTTGTCTCTCCCTTTGATCATCTTAAAGGGACTGAACTGTGTTTATAAACTGCCACTCACTTCTCTGTGCTGCTTGAAAAATCCTGATAAAATGCCTAGAGGTGCTACCAGAGAGATGATGAATGTAGGAAGCCAGTAGTTCGACTGCTTTTAATGCAGGGGATGAATTAGGACCTGGTGAATTAATGCCTATTTCTGGGGGTAAAAAATAAAAATAGAAAAGTAGAGAATGAGAAAGCATTTTCATGCTCAACAGCACGTTATGAATGTTAGTTGCCTGTATTTCAGCATGGCCTGGGCACTCTGTCCAGGCTGCCTGGCCCAAGTGAAGGCTTGTCCTTGCTCCAGGCTCCTGCTGTGTCACTGCAGCCCCCCAGCTGTGTGGGACATCCCGTCCAGCCCTGCTCTGCTCGTGCCTGGCAAAATGCAGCATTGAGGGGACTGGTCCCAGCCTACGGGTCCTCCTGCCCTTCGTCACTGAGCCTGGAAGCCCTCTGTGCTGCAGCGCTCAGGCTTGCTCTTCCTCTTTTAGATTCACTGAGGCATTTCAGCTGTATTTCTAGTGATTTGACTGTCTGTTTTAATAAACAGATTAAACAAACAGGCATGTGCCAGCCACCCTTAGAGCCTATCACTTGCTCAAACAGTTGGCAGATTTAAATACTGGGTGATGAATTCAAGTAAAGTGTTTCTGCTGATTTGTTAATCACAGTTGTTCCTGAAGTAGCGGGGCTGGAGCAGCAGGGCAATGTGAGGGCTCTGGCAGGCTCCTCGGTCTCGTTAGCTGCAATCAATAAAGCAAATCACCCCCAGGGATGGATCTCTGTTCCTTGTGCAGACCGGGGCTGGCTGTGCTGGTGCTCGTGGCAGGAGCAGGGAGCCCCTTGGGCTGGGGAGGGAAAAGGGGTCCGGGGTCACAGCCAGAGCCCACGGGGAGCCGGGGTGTCAGGACTGTGTAGGAACTGCTCATGGACTTAAGGGGTGAGGCCTGTCCAGCTCATTCTGCATAACCTCGGGTAGTTAAAAGGCAGCAAACACGCATCCTGTGAGCTCAAGGTGAATATTTGAATCTGCTGGCAAAGAGGACTAGGAGAAGCAGGTCAGGGTGGGACAAGAGCACGTCTGCTCACGCAGCAGTCGCTGTGCCTCTTCCTCATAAGACTAGTGGCTTGTTTGCTTTTTGAACAAAACAAGCCTTAAATTTCTTATTTGTCTTCTGCAATAAATTCATAAATTGTACTTCAGAATTTCTTTTGAATAATTTATAGAAAGAGCAAATCTCATTAAGCGGTAATCACCTGTGTGTTAGGAAACTGCATGCGGAGCAGCAGGCTGAAGTACGGCAGCGGTTACAGAGGCTCTTTCGGAGCCCGTGTGAACCTTGTGGGGTGCTACAAATGTGGCTTTGTGTAGCCCAAGGCATGTTTCTCTCCTGATGTGTGAGTAAGAAGGCCAAAAGTTCCTGGAATTCCTTCAGTTGGCCTGAATATCTCATTTAATAAAATAAATGACCGAACCCACAGATACATAAGCCATTATTCTCTTGAAGCACTGTGTGTCTGGCAGCCCCTCTAGGTAAAGAGGTGGGTGAGCCTGTAGTAACCCCATGTTGTAATATGAATTACAGCAGATTTTTGGAGGGCTGGCCAAACTTTTGGTCTCTACATCCCTCTCGTAGTGCTTGTGCGAAGGGGCTGGCTGCTGAAGGGCCCCCCCCCCAGACCAGCAGCGAGGGGAAGGGCTGGAGGGGTGGCAGCGCACGTACGTGCCCTCTGCAAAAAGGAGGGTGGAATTAGATGATCTTTAAGGTCCCTTCCAACCCAGACCATTCTGTGGTTCTCTGATATTTGGTTAAACTCTGTTTTAGCCTGCTTTTAGTCTTCTGTTTTAGCCCTTAGAGGAGAAAAAGGCCTTCCTCCTTGCCGGGACAGGGGCTGCTGATGTGTGGGGATGGGGACTTCTTGCTCCAGCCCGTCCTGTCTGGGCCCTTGCTCCAGCGCTTCTAGGCAGGCTGAGCCTGGGCCCGTGCAGTGTGCTGCTTGTGCGAGCCCCTTCGCAGGCAGAAGTGCCCCCCCAGCGTGAGGCTGTGATAACCTTTTGGATGCCACACTTAGCAAGCTTAGCACATACCCCGAGCTGGAGCGCAGCTTCCCCTTCAGACCACTGATTTTGGCGGTCCTCAGCACAAACGTGAACAAACCCCAATCCAAAGGCTTCCAGTGTAAGGTCTGTTCTGTATTTCCCAGTGCCTGCACGCGCTCGTTACTCACCCCAGCTCGTTCAGAGCAGCAGTGGTGCGGATGGATTGTGCCGTGAAGTCAAGGGCAGGTCAATGGGCCCCCCGCCTCCGAGCGTGCCCATCACCTGCCTGCCCGTGGTCGTTAGCAAGGAGATCGTTACTGCCCTCTCCTCAGGCTTCCAATTCTTACCCAAACTGTCCAGTTATATTTAAATTGCTCGAAAGCCATTAGAGATAATCAATTGGCATTAGAGATCTGCAATTCTCAGCAATCAATGTGCTTGTCTGTCTGCAAAGTTTTCCAGTGCTGAGGAAGTTTCTCTGTGCCCGTCTGCAGGGTGGCGGCTGTCATTGTCACTGTCACTGGGCTCCAGACTTGAGTCCCTGGTGAGAGGCGCTCTGCCCACTAGGTGGAGAAAACAGGTCTCTGAATCCCTGAGAGAGAAAAAGAGGGTGAGAACTGATTTACACATCCAGCAGGTAGGGATATGAGGAAAAAAAAATCAAATTGATCAAAAAATTAAATATTCATAGGACATTATTCATTAAGATTCATCTTGCCAAGTGGGTGAAATGAGGCAAGGGAAGAAATTAGCTTGCTTGAGAGTGTCAAAGTGATTATGTGATTAAATTGCAATTTATAATTTCTCCTTCAAAAATGTTACTCCTTGATTTGTGTTTCTGCCCCCTCTCTATTTTTCTTGAAGTCTCCTTTTATGTGTGTATGGTCAGTAAATGTGAAGGGCTTGTCTGAAATAAAAGCACTCAACTGTTGCTGCACATACATGCGTGTGCAGGGCCAGCAGCCCCCGTTCAGGTGCCCACCTGTCGGGTCCTGCGGCCGGACCCATGCACCCCTGGTGCCACCCCCTCGGTTTGTGTGCTCATCTCTGCAGCCGCGGAAGAGAAGCGAGCCCCCAGCTCCTCATCCTATTCCATAGCATAGCCCAGCCTCACGCTGGGTGCACAAGGAGTTTCGGTGCAAAGAGAAATGGTTTCGGGGCTGGGGGCTGCAGCTCCTTCCACGCGCGCAGAGCTCACCCCTTCGGCATGTGCCTGCCCGTGGCGGGCAGCCAGAGCAGGAGAGAAACCTGCACTTCGTGCTCATCCAAACAAGTCAGCTGCTGCTGCTTGTTGGTGCTTCTAATCTAGAAAGGGAAGCAATTTCTTTTTTGCTGCCCAATAAAGATTTAGTGGCGTACGTTGGTGGTTTGGAGGAAAAACAAACAAACAAAAACGTATTAATTCCTGGCTTGTTTATGAACAGCACAAGGCTTTCATAGGTTAATTAGTTCAGGCAGGCTTTTCTTCAAGTGAATGAGCAGGCATGGTTTTATAGCTCTGTCACCCCGTTTATTTGTTCACTTTCTGTTTTATTTGGAAATACATTTACAAAACAATAAATAAAATCAACCATGACAAGGCCTATGTCTGCACAAACATTTAGGCCCTGCCAAGGCGGTAACCTGCAGAGCGCTTGCAGCCCTCACCTCGGCAGCGTCCGGGTGTAGTGGGGCAGGGGGCAAGGGGCGGACAGGACCAGTGGTAGGGCAGCGTGGTCAGAGGGGGCTCTCCTGCACGGGGGAAGCCCCAAAACGCAGAGGCTGCTGCTTGTGGTGAGAAACTCTCCTCTCTGAGGCTCACGCATGGGCTCTGCCCGGCTCTGCTGCTGGCAGTTCATCTTTGCTCGCAGCTCCCCTGCTCTGATTGAACTGTTAGCGGCTGCTCTGCTCCGAGGAAATGAACAGGAGTTAACCTCGGCTTTTGTGCCAAGCATCCAGCTCATGACGAAACTGAACACTTCACTGCTCACAGGGCAAACATCGGGGTGAGAGCAGGAGCACGGAGCCCCAGGAGGCTGTGGTGAGGAGAGCGGGAGGGAATGCAGCAGGCTCCCAGGAGGGCTGTCCCCTGCAGGTGTTGTAGGGCTCCCAGCAGCTGCTTTTCCAAAAGAAACTGAGATGGGAAGGGGTATAGAATATTTCTGATGAGGTGCAGCTTGCTGCTGGCAGGAGCGCCTCTGGCTCACGGGCCTGGCCGTTTCCCTGCCCCTCATTAATAGCATTGCTCTTGTAATTGCTTTTGCTTTAATCATTACTCTGAGTCCCAAGAGCATCCCACATTTATTGCCAAGCCATCGAACTGCCAAACCCTGACAGAGGAATGTGTTTTTCTGAAGGAGTCCGTGCCCTAGTACAACAACATGTGGCACTGACCTTTTGCAATCACAGTCGTAAGAAAAACTATTAACTGCTAACCTAAAGGCTGTGTTCTTGGACTGGGAAGATGACAGAGCTCTGCCTGAACCAACACAGCACGAAAACACACAGGCTGGTGCTCTGCAGTCAGGATACGGACACGATCAGTGAGTGGAGACCTGGAAAGGAGGAGGAAATCCAGCGGTGCTGGGGGGCTGGCATCGCTTTTAGAAGCACAGTCACAGAGGTGTCAGTGTCTTCTGCTGGGTTTCCCCTTCTCTTATTTTTTCTGATGCACACAGACAGCTACAGTATGAGGAAGGTGACTAAGGAACAGCTTGGGCTGGGAGCATCTGGAATCAATGCCCCGTGTCATTTTGGGGACGGTGTATAACTCATGTATCCCTTGCAGCCCCTTCTCTTACCCCTGTGATGGTGGAGAAAAAAAGTCACTTCTGCCAACCAGAAACCTGAGGCCAAACACGGTTCTGACCATGGTGGGGCTGGGAGGCACCCTGGTGCCGACACTCAGCAACAGCATTCACAGCTGAAAGTGGAGGCACAGCAGAAAGAGGTGACAGGAGAGAGGGAGAGGAATAAGCCTGATATATCGCTGAATCGAAAGCAGAAAGCTCCCCGAGTCCCCAGCACAGAAACCTAATGAGACTCTCTAATAAAGCGTAGGTTCAGGCTGACAAAGTTAGAAGTAGAACAGTGGGAACAGAGCTCAAGGAAAACTCAGCCCGATTAAGCTGCTCTAAATCAGTTTACTTGGTTGTTTCTGCTTCACTTGCAAGACATCGTTATAATTACTTGGCATTGGCAAGCCATTACTCAAAGGTTCTAGGCCAGGGTAGCAGAAGACATGATTGTCTCATAAACCTAATGAGCCATATTGATTACCAGAGGATAAGGACCAAGCTATAAACAGCCCATATTCTTTATTTGTCTAGTTGTTAGATCTGTATTTGCAGCCTGGACCTGACAGTGAGTTACGCAGGGATGCGTGCCGTTACATTGCTTCTCAAATAACGCAAGGTTTAGCATGTGCATTGCCTTCTCTTGCAACCAAAATCAATAATGGATGGAGAGTGAATTTAGACCCGGCTTTGATTGCTGTCTCCATTTAAGAAAATACTGGTGGAAAGCACAGCCCAGTGCATTCACAAGCTATTGTTGGTGGCAGTTTAGGAGTTATAATACTCATAAAGTAATCTTCAAAATGAAGGTCCATTACCAGTTTATAGGAAGGCAGCTCTGCCTGCCTCTGCCCATTAAAGGAGGAAGTATTTGTGGTGTGAGCGAGTGCCACGTCCCTGCTTTGAAATTCGATGTCTGCTTTCAGGATCAAAATAAATCAGTAGAAAATTGGAATTGGTTCAGTTATTGAGATCAGCTAGATCTGTCTGAAGAATGCATGCTATGGTTGCACAGAGCAGCTTCGGCACCAAACCAGTTGCTTCATTTGGAGCTACTGGGCAGCTGCCTGGGCTGGGGCCTTCCAGTGCTCCCAGTGAGACAGCCCCAGTGCTCGGCGGGGCTCAGTGCCTCCAGCTGGCGCTGCCTGGCACCCTCTGGGCATCAGCCTCCGCTCCTCCACCAGCCGGAGCTGTTCAGACACGGGCTGCCTGCTGCCCCATGCTGTCGATGATCCCACACGAACGCAGAGCAATGAAAAATGGGTTTTCTGAGCGCAGGCAGGCAGCACACCCGTGTGTGTGACGTGTGGATCAGCCCTGTTCCTGCTGCCCCTCCGCCGGCCTCTCAAGCATTTTGCTGTGCATTTGGGGCTGGGGGGCTTTTCCCCTCACCCCCTCCTGGTGCTGCGGTTCCAGGTACAGAGGCTGTCCCAGCAAAAGTAGTGCAGGTGTGGGTGTGCTGCTGGTTCTGTAGCCAGCACGATTTGGCCTCTGGGCTCTGAGGGAGGCACGCTGCATTTGTTGCTGGAAATTACCTTTTTAGTTTGTTTCGTGGTGTTTTGTTTGTTTGTTTGTTTTTGTTTTAAACTAACTGAAGGGGAATTGAAAGACCTGAACTCTTCTTTGCTAGGCTGTGCAGGAGCATGGCTGTGCATGAGCCCCCCCCCAGAGGGGGCTGCAACGCTGACGGACACAAACCAGCTCCATCACCCTGCAGAAGGTGCAGTCCTGCACCCCTGTGGGAGCTGGGCGCTGCGTGGAAGCACATTGGCTTTGCGATGTACACCATCCTTGTCTGTGTCCATGCACAGCCCAGCCACCAAATGAGGCGGTTCCTGCAAAGCCCCGGACTGGGGATCCTGGGCTGGCACTGCATGAGATTTCTCAGGCCCCTGACATGGTGCTGGTGCCATTCCCTGTGACAAGGAAGAGAGAAAAACAGGATTTCTCCAGCTTCCAGGGACGCTGCAGTTGTATTTTATAGATAACAAGCAGTCAGCATTGTTGCTTCTTGCAGGCAGGTTAATCCCCTAAACTTGAAATGTGTTTAATCTGGAAGTAGGTATATTTGATCACACAAGGAGGGAGAAAAAATGGGAGCCCCATGCAAATAGGAAATTATGCAAATTACCCTATATATTAGACTGATAAAGTTTGTGGTTACTATTTCAACTCACGTTTCCTGAATGCAAATTCTAAAGTAATCCACTAAATGTGCGCAAGCCTGACTTGCATGACAATACCAGGCCAGTCCTCACATCACTTGCTGCTGTGGGGCTGAATCTTTGCTCCCAGCAGAAGCATCGGGACATTTATCCGAACGGCCTCCGCACCCTGCCCCAGCCTCCTTTCTTCTTGCTGAGCAAACTTTCATCAGAGAGACCATGGAGCCAAGCCTGGAGGGTAACTTCTTTTTATCCAACAAATAGAAAGGGTGAAGCCATCAAGACAGCAGCTTTCCGTTTGTATTCTCCCTGTTCGCATCGCAGATCACAGGCTGATGGAGAGAACGCCCTCCAGCTCCCATTATTGTATTTCATATATACACATTTGGGGCTTTTTCCTTACCTGTCCTCCTCCTCCTCACCGTGTCCAGGAGGGGGTGACATGGGGAGAGGTGGCGTGCTGCATCACACAGACCATGGGCTGCCTTGGCAATGGCCCTGAGATTTACCTGCGTTGACTTTACGGAAATTTGACCTCTGAGCTCCCTTTTGCATTGGTGTTTTTTCAGGAAGATCTTTTAGGTGGCTGCCGGAATAATTACGCATGCATGCTGGCAAGCCCTGGGACTTTCAGCACTGAATTAGCAAGGACTCGAGCAGGCTGGCCTGGAATTAATAGGGGTGGCCACACAAGTGTCCTCTCATTATTAAACTGAATGAGTCATTTTTTTTCAATGAACTATTATATGTTCTAGAGAAAGGGTTTCCTGTGGGTAATAAAAACTCAGCTGCATTTTCTCAGCAGATGTAATAAAATGAGAACTTGACCAAGTTCTGGAGCAGCGTCCAGGCTGCCATCCATCACTTGCGAAGAGATTTGAGCTTCTGGTGCATGGCAGAATTTGATGCTGCAGTTTCCTTCCCCACGAACCAGTGATTTCCTGAACCACATGAAAAGGTTTGAGAGCCTGACTCCCCTCTCACTGATTTAATGTGATTGTGACTTTGCTGAAGTGCAAGGTAATTTATGCTTTCTGGGAAAGGAATATTCACTTACTGAGAGTTTTAAACCTTATAGCTACCAGATTGAAACAGTCACCCCTTATCTTTCCCAGGTATTTCTCATGAGTACCTATAATGCATTAGCCCATTCCCTGTGTTGTTCATATTTTAACAAGGACTTGCCCTTACATTCCATCTCCCGCAGACATCTTGTACAGCCATCCTGCTGCACCTCTGCTTCTCTGCCTGAAAAATGGAAGTAATCATAGCCAGTCCCCATATTAATTTTTTAAGATCTAAAACCAAAGATTAAGAAATATTCTTTAATGCTTGGCCCTGCTGCCTCCTCCTGCATTTGAGTTACTGAATGTGCTAGGGAGAAAATACCAGCCTTGAGTTTTACTGCTACTCAGGCTTTATTTGGGTTTGTTTGTGTTCAGGAATGTTCTTTTTTTCCCCCCCCTCATTGCCTTTGGGAAAATAGCAAGTGCCTGAGAGAGGAAAAACTAAATATATTCCTGGTGGTTATATGCTCTGTTGTTTGTCTTGCATTTTAGTCTTTGCGTAGCGTGCGCGTGAAAGGGCTCTCGATTTCCCTCCCAGCGATGTCTGACAGCTCTTTGCACTGGTTGTGCCGTTCTGTGCTACGCTTGCTGGGTCTCATTTCCGAACTGGAAATGGCTGAAGGCGAGCAGCCCGTGCTGCTTGGTGGCACACCCCTGGGCTGGGGGAGCTGCTCCTGCCAGGGAGCAGGGATGGGTGTGCCAAGGGCGAGGCTTTAACATCCACGCTGCACAGCGTCAGCAGCAGGTTGGAGCCCTGACGTAGCACCCGTGTGCAGAAGTGAGTGACGTTTCCTGCCCCGTGCAGCTAGCGCTGGGTGTTATTGTCATTGCTTGTTGATAGTGCTCAGCTCTGGGGCTCGGTTGGCAGAGGGACAAGGAGCAGGTTCCTCAGAGCCTGGCCCCGTGTGGTGATGTCTCCTCTGCAGAAAGGCGAAGCTGCAGGTACAGCTCGCTCCACAGCACACCACCTCCAGCACCGGCTGCTTGGAGTGTGGGATGGCTGCCATAAAACAGGCAATTTTCATACACAAAATGCTCCACCAAGCTCTCTGATACAGTGCATTTCCACCTGAACTCCTCTCTGGGGGAAGCAGCCTCTCTGGTTAATGCAGGAGAGGTTTGATGAGAGCACAGCCAATTTGCATGGATCAGAACACGAGGCCATGGTGTTAAGAAGGATCTGTCCTCTGCTGCGCATCCCTCATGCCGTGGTTTCCTCGCAGTGCTGGGGAGGGCTCGTGGCTGGAGCACCGGCTGCGTGGTGGGGTCATGGGGTTGGGCTCCCGGCTCCGCTGCCTCTCAGGCTGGTCCCACACACACTGCTGAGCCCTGACTGGGGTTGCCTGTGGTCTGCCGGGACGTCCCGGTACCCGGGCATGGTGATGCACAGGGTCGGGATAGCAGCGGCATGCAGCTTCCTGGGCTGGGGGCTGCACTCCGAGGTCGTATAAAGAGCAGACTACCTATATTGGCAATTTGAGAACAAACTGCACTTGGACTCCTTCCCAGTGAGAGCAGAGCATGTGAATGTCAAAGGTTTCTGAAAGCCAATAACTAGGGAAGCGTGTGCTCTCGGCCCTCCCTGCAAACTGGGGGAGGAGAGGCAGAAATGTCAGATGAGCAGCTCTGATCTCGCTTCCCACATTCACGTCGAACTAATCCCTAATTGCCTCTCACCCGCGTGAGCCCACGCTGCAGGACTGCCAGGCTGGGACAGTTTGTGTTGGCAGAGGTCTCAGTTAAAGAAGGGGAAAAAAAAAATCCTGTGAAAATTCACTTCTTGTTTTCTGCCTTGCTGAAGGGCTGAGAGCAGGGGGGTCAGTCCCTCTCTTCCACCGGCGGAGCAGTGCCGGAGGTACCCGTACTGTGAGCGGTGCTGGGTGCAGGGATGCTGAGCACGGTGCGTGGTGCTGGCCGGGCAGGGCTGGGGGACGAGGGGCCCCGGGGAGCCCCCACCTCACTGCCAGCCCCCATGGGTCAGCTCCTGAATGGCGTAACGTGGAAGGGGTGCGTGTGGTCAGAGGGTTTGGGGGGAGCAGGGCCTCCAGAAATCACACTTCTCAGCAGCCCCTGGTCTCTGAGAGCTGCGGTTTAATCGTGTATGAAATCACATTGATCTCGTAGCTGCCTTCCATAAGTTATTTGTAAATGGAGTCCTAACACAGGCTGGGGCTGCTATTATTCCTCCTGACTGGCCTCATTGCCTGTGGCCTTTAAAATGTTCCTTTCCTATCCTCCTCCTCCTCTTTCTTCATTCCCCCTTCGCAGCTCAGATGTAATCAAAGCCCCTGCAGCAGCAGGACCCGCGCTCTTGGTGACTTTTGCTCCTCTGTCAGAGCTGTACTAGCACTGCCTGATGTCTGTCGTGTTCCTTGGAAAAACAGGGGTCTTTGAGGCTCTTGGGATGAGAGAGGTGCTGGGAGCAAAGGAGGGGAGGGCGCCAGGCGTTAAGTGGCTCGTCGATGCCACGTGTTCGCTTTAACCTCTGGGGCCCAGACTCGCAGGGAAATGTTTAACCGGTCCTGCAGCGCTCCTCCGTGTCCTCCCTCCGCTCAGAGGATGCTGCTGTGAAACATTCAGAAAATTCTCCCAGGCAGAAGCGAACTCTGCATGTTCTCACCATCCCAGACAGCTGCTCATGGTGTGGCTGAAGCTGCAGCTTTACAAAGAAACGTCTCGGGACGAGGAGGCTGGCTTGGCAGGGCAGAAGCGCCGTGTCCCTGCTGTGTCCCATCGCTCTTTGTGCTCCTGGATGCACGCACCCGCTCTGTAATTCTGTCAAAGAGCTATTTTGTTGCAGGACGTACTTGTTGCATATATATATATGTGAATGCTGCTCATCAAGCAGTGCTGAAGTTGATTACAAACAACATCGCAGGCCATGACTGCTGTGCAGGGCTGGAGGGCGCTGCGAGGTGCCGGGGATTAGGTACCCGCTGCCTTTTGCTGCCCCTGGGGCTCCCCGCGGCCGGCGCTGGGCACGGGCAGCTGCCAGTGCTGGGGGGGTGGGACGGGGTGGCCACGGCAGGGCTCGGGGAGCGGCTCCCCGCAGCATCAGCCCGGCCGGACAGAAGCTCTGCAGGGCTGAGACGCCTCTTTCTGTGTGCTTTAGGTGACAAATCGGGGATACAAATGTGGGCTGGAGAAACTGTTTGCAAACAGTCAACACGTTGCAATATTTGGGCAGTATCTCTGGAAGAAGCACTTTACAAAAAGTGAGATGAAGCAGTGGCTGCTTCGCTGGCAAAGGACCAGCTGCTTCTGTTGTTCTTCCAGCCGTAAAAAATAGCCTCGATATTTGGGAAAGCGTCCTGGCCGCAGAGACACCCAGCTCTGCTACAAATCCCTCAGCAGGGTGGCAGAGCTGCTCTCGCTGCCCGGCACTCAGCCGGCAGCAGGAGGTTAAATAAATAAATAAATAAATAAAAAACGAGACACAGGCTGGGGGCTGCTCGACCTCCTCCTGTCCCCAAACCGCTCAGCACCTCTGCATCTCAACAGGAGCAAGTAATGAGAGAGAAAACCACCTTGCGGCATACTCATCCTTGGCTTAAGTAGGCAGCAGTGAATTAACCTCGAATTTTTGGTGGTAGTGTAGCTTTCCCTGCTCGGGGTGAAGGAGGAGGAGTTGATGCAGAGCAGTTGGTCACAGCAGCCTCCTGGAGGACAGGCTGCTGCAGAGCACTGCTCTGTGTTTTCTTTCTGCCCCATTGATCCCCATTAGGAAAGCCCTCGGTGCAGCTCTGCCTGCTGAGAGAAACCCTTCTAAGCACATTAACATAACAGCAGAGCTGGCACACAAACAACCGACAAAAGCCAAGAAATGCAGAGTCAGAGGGAGCTGCTGGAGGATTTTGCTGTCGCTGGCAGACTTGGCGCAGAGGGCTCAGAAACGTAGAGGCAAGGAAGGAGGCGACGACCGAAGTGTTCCTGTGGGCAGAGGACGCTCCGTGAAGGTGCCAGTGGGCGGCCTGGGCGAGGTGACCCTGGGGCCTGGAGTCCCGCACGGGAGCAGCCCCGCAGAGCCTGGGCTCCCGGCTGGGCTGGGGAAGGAGTCTCTTCGAATTCTCTTCTGAATGAATGAATTTGCCAGCTGTTAACCCTTAAATGGTCGCTGACAATGAATGCTGCTGGCAGGAATTATTACTCAGTAACGTCCAGCATCCTGTCCTCTCTCATTGTCGAAAGCCAGCAGGACCCCATCCTGCATCCCACAGGTGGCTGGAGGAGGACCAGGACCTCCCGGAGCTCGGCCGCGCTCGCGCAGCTGCACCAGGCTGCTCCCAGCGCTGTCCCCTCCTGTGGCTGTTGTTCCCTGGGGACTCGGGGGGGGAGGCTCTGATAAACCCGTGTCTGTGAGGGGCTGGAGGAGCCTCGCTCCTGTAGCGTGGTTTGGAAGGCCCCGAGTGTGAGGTTTTCGGTACCGGTGTGCGCCGCTGAGGGTGAGGCTGGGACTGCAGCTTACGGGGGGAAATGTCTCAATCCTGAGCGCTTGTGGAGGTGCAGTGAGGTGGGTTTCAGGACATCTTATTCAAGGTTTTCTTGAGCTGGTGCAGTGGACGGTGAAATGCCTCGAAGCCCCTGGCTGCCGCCTGCCCCCAGAGCAGTTTGCACGTGGCTGCAGCCTGGAGGCACCGGGATGCTGGCCCCAGCAGGATGCAGCCCCCAGGTGCTGAAGGGTTGCAGCAGACACTGGGCTTTCCCCGCCAGATTTGGGATTCAGAAACTCACAGGTCTGGGCTCCGGATTCATCTCCCGGTTTAGGTGAATTTTGCACCTTCGTAGCAAGAAGCTGCTCAAAACAGAGGAAATTCGAACTCCGCAAACGCCGCTCTCTTCCCGCTCCTGGCAGCTCGCGCCACGTCGAGGCTTACCAGCTGGCTGAGTTTGAGTTAATTTCTTCCTTTTCAATGTTTGTGTGTTTGTTCCAGTGCTGGTAGGTGTACTATGTGTAGTACAATTAATCAAGTGTCAGGATGCTTACAGCCCTGTACAGGCATCTTTTATTAACTGCTATTTAAATTGAGATAGCTTTGCTGGTGTAATGGGCTCAGCCAAGCCTCCCCAGCCCAGCTCTGAGCTGCGCAGTGAGCCTGGGAGAGCTAAACCTGCATGTGAATTTTGCAGAGGGAGGTTTTTTTTCTCCTATTTTAAATGCAGGAAGAGATGTTCCAAGGCTTCAGACAGTAATGTAAAATAATAAATGAGTTTCCATAAGGGAGAAATATAACAAACCTAATGGGCTGGCAGGAGCAGCGGGGCTCAGCGCTCCCCAGCTGCTCTGGGCACAGCGGTGGTGCAGCTCCCCCCAGCCGGGGCTGAAGCCTGTGCCATGCTGTGCTGTGCCGTGCCATGCCGTGCCATGTGAGCAGGCTGCCTGACAGCCAGTGCACAGCCCAAACCAAGAGCATTTCATGCAGATGCAGCACAGACAAAAATTGAGGCTGGGTCCTTTCCCCCAGGGAAGCCCCAGCTGCAGAGGGTGAGTGGTGCAAAGCCCACCAAAGGTTACCTTGGCCAGTAATTCTAGAAAAAAAAAAAAAAGATTTAAAAAAAAAAACATTTCTGGAGTAGAATATGTGTAAGGAAAAATGCTGGTGAGTGCTCATCCCTGCTCGGTGTGCCCTCCACAACACACCGGCCCTCAGGGATTTGTGGGGCCCTCTTGCAAAGATGGTGGCCCCCAGCAATTGCTCCAGCTATTTTCTCATCATAAGTACCTCTATTAAAGAAAAGGAAAACTCATTGTGATTGCAATGTCCAGTTGTCAAATGTGGTCAGCCTGGAGATCAATCCAATAAAAATGGAAAACAGGGTGCTGGGGGGAGAGAGGCTTGCAGGGACGAGAGGAAGGTTTTGCTTGGAGTCTGTAATTAAAATGCCACAAGAGGTTTTCAGGACACACAGCAGCTCTTCCTATTTTGGCGAGGAGATAAAAGTGTCTCAGTAAATGCTGACACTCTGGAAACATCTCACCATTCCCAGGACGGTTGGAGAGGCTGCTTGCAGAGCCGTCCCCGGGGTGCGGCAGGGCCTGCTGGCTGCTCACCTTTGTGCTCAGCGTTTGAGGCGAAGCTGCAGCATCCCTGTCACCCCGAGCCTTCGCCTCCTGTGGGAAGGCAACGTGGCTGCTGCAGGGCCTGGGGCAGCTCTTCACTGGGGAAAGAGGGGGAAAAGCAGAATCTTGGCAAGGAGAGCAGGTGTGAAGTGGCCTGGCCAAGCCCCGGGGGGGCAGTTTGCACCGACTTTACAAAGCCAGGTTGCTTCAGCTGCAGCCTCTGCCTTTGCAGGTGATGCTTTCCAAGGGTGGCTTCACCCAGGAGATGGTTTTCGAAGAGCTGCATCCAAGGAATACTGTTCTCATGGTCAGAACAAATTGCTCTTGCAGACAGGATCCCGGGTGCTCGCAGTGGGCTGGAGCCTGTTTGGGGTTACTGGGCAAGGCCCGAGCCGGCTGGCGAAACCAGAGAGCTCATTAAGTCCTCACTGCAGAGCAGCCAGCCAGGGCGTGCTCTGGAAAAAGCCTTCGGTGAACAAAGGAAACCAAGCGCTACCAAGTCCGTGTACTCGTTAGGTTCAGCTCTGTTCCTCGCTAAGGTCCAAAGTCTGAGAGCTCTGGTGCCCAACGGGAGGGTTGTGGATGTACCAAATTACAACAGCGTTTTTGAGTCCCTTCAGGAGCATCACAGGAAAACGTGCACACCGTGTCTTGGCAGGCCTGGCACAAGTGTGCCTGAGCTGGAAAATCCTTCCTCCTTCCAGGGAGCTGGAAATCTGCTCCCTGCTGCCCTGCATCGCGGGTGCGAGCACCAGGAGGAGTGGGGCTGCGGTGGTGGAAGGCACCGGGCTGGGAGGACACTGCGGGCAGGAAAACCACGGCGTTAATATATCTCTCTAATGCTCTGTTTAGTTTATCTTATGCTGTGGAGAAGGTCTAAAATTGCAGAATTTGTAATTGGACCTGGAGATATGCTCGGATTTATGAGCATAGATAAGTTCTTCTGCCTCAGTCTTTCACCTGCTGTTATCTGAGTCCCAAAAAGTGACATCAATTGGCTTGAATATTTCATTTAACATGTAACCAAATATATAAACACGAACTGTCACTATCTGGCTACCAGAACTAGAAAAATGAGGTTAAAGAGTCCCAAAGCCTTCTCCATACAAGGCAGGTTTATTGTGATTTAAAAATAACAAATTGATTTCTTTATGTGCTCAAGGTGCTTCATCCATAACACACTGTGAAGGCAGGTAGGTGGGACACAGGAGAAATATAGCCTGTGAGTAATGATGAGAGTAGGTGCCACGAAGAAATACACTGTTCAAAACTTGACTAGGTTGAAGAAAGGTTGTTTTTTATTCAAAGAAAAAATAGGATGCAAAGGAGAAGAGAGCGTGCTCACCCTCTGAAGTAACTGATGTCAGTAACCCAGGGCCGCAGACAGCGAGGCAGCACTGCAAGCAGAAAGAGAAACTTTTTGTTCCCCCCAGATTGCTCAGTAAAGGAACAAAAGACAGATTTGGATAACCTGTAATTACTGCATCTGCTCTGCAGATGTTTGCTTAAGTTAATAAAATAGAAAATAGAATCAAAAATAAGATGGAAAATGCTGGGTGAAAGTAAACAGCGCTCCCTCAGCTTCGCATCATTCAGAAATAACAAAACGGGGTAAGAGAAAATACGCTAAGTGCCACGCTTCAAACTGCGTATCTTAAAAGTGCTTTTCATCTAGGCGTAGAAACTGCCTAACGAAGCATGACTGATTTGGGAACTGGCTATTTTTAGTGTCCCTTGGGGATTAGGTTATTTGTTGGTAGAGCAGCTGCCTCGCGGTGCCGAGGCAGGAGGCTGCCTTGCATTCAGCCCGGCTCAGTGCGGGGCTCCCTCCTCCTGTAAGTCCATCCCAGCCTGTGTCTGAGGCCCCGCCACAAAGCCGGGGTCTCCCTCGCTGCTGCCGGGGAGGTGGCAGGAGCAGCGTGCTCACCTCTGGCATAGAAATGTGGTTTGCCCACGTATCTGTGACTTCCTTCAAACGCAGCGCGCTCCCCAAGCACGAAGGACCCAGGCCCGTGACCACCACGGATGCGATCCTGCTCTCGCTGAAATCCCAGGGGACGTTACCGGAGCAGACGGAGGTCTCCATTCAGCCGCCTGAGATGGAAGAAAACTGAATGTGCCCTCGTGGATTTGCTGCTCTGAAACCACGTGCCTTGCACCATCGGTGTGAAAAGTGGTACTGGAGAAATAGCTCAGAAATTGCTATGTCGGATGCAATCACGCTGTTATCTTTCCAAAGAAGGAAGTTTATTTCTGCGAGCAAAACAGATCTATTCAGCAAACTGTGTAGAGTTTAAGCTGTAATAATAGACTGGTGGAAAAACATGTAATTTGCCTTCATCTAATCAAGAAACCAGGACAGAGTTAAAGCAATATATTTTTTACCCGGTGGCAGCTGAAAAAATTGGAGCTTACTCTGTATTGTTTTGGCCTGAAAATAGGATGCAGAACCCTTCTGCAAGTGTTTTACCATTAGCAATTAGCTTATGCATCCAACTGTACTCTGTATGAGCTATGAGATCTGCATGCAAGCGAGAAGTCTTGCATCTCACGTACCGTACGCAGTATCAGTCACGACTCTTCAGGGAGAGAGCTCTGCCTGAATTAGAAAGGAGGCAGAGAAGGGCAGAAATGCAGATAAGATATTAGCAAGGCTTGTGTCTGAAGAGGTCCTGGCTAGACTAGGACTGGTTTATCAAGGAGATGATGGGCAAGGGAAATACAACAGGAATTTGCAAGAAGCTTTTGTTTTTTGGAAGACTTTTTTCAGTGTTTGAATGGCTTCTGTGTAACAGAAAGCACGTGTGTGGATGCCACTGCTCTAGCCTTGGGCACTGGGGTTTCCTGGTCCCGTCTGACACCAAACCTGTGGGGCTAATGGGAGAGGGGACACGAGCAGGAGCCCAGCCCGAGCAGGAGGGGTCACATCCTCCTGACAACGGAATGTGAGATAAAGCCTTCTGACCACAAATTGAAGATATTCAGAAAACCACAACGCTGGCACGGTCACGCCTAACCCTGCTCATCCAAATACAAAGTGTTTGCATTCAAACAGGAAGAAACTTTCTGGAATTTCGGATTGGCCATGGAGCTGATGCTTATGAACTTATTTTGCTATTTGGAATAAATTGGTTTAATATATGCCTTTTATAACAACAAAGCATGAACTGGAGGACCATTGCAGAATTCTCTCTCCCTGGTTCTGTCGCTGAGCAGAACAGCTGGACTCCTTTCGCTAGGACAGCCTGCTTTCAGACCATGGGTCACGGCACCTCTGGCAAGCTTATATCTAAGATAAGTCTGCTGTCACTGCTGGCTAATAACGTCTCGCCTCTAGCCTCTATTTGATGCAATTTCCACAAGCTAGTTCTGGATAAAGTGCGGTTTATTTATTTTTCTTGCACGGTCCCTTGCCAAAATGATTGATCCCCATCCTGGGGCTTTCCGTGTTTTTTCTGTACTTTCTCTAAGAATCACCACTGACAGATGACCCCAGGTTGCAGTTGCCTAGCACACGTCTGTGGTCGCAGGGACGGACTCACGTGGGAGGGCTCGGGAGTCGCTGCGAGCTTTGGAGGCGAGGACCCCTTCCCACGGCCGTGACACTGTGCAAGCAATCGCGTGCTGCCTGCTGCCCCCCGGGCTGCCCAGCCTGAGGGAGGACATTCAGCACCCGGCCAGTGCAGGGAGCAGCCTGTCCTTCCCTGCTCTCGTCCCAGCTTTTGTGCTTCTCCTCGCTCTGCTCTGCTCCCCCAGCTGCAGGAGCAAAGACATCGAGCAGGGTCCCAGAGCTGTGGCGAGCAATCGTCCGTCAGAGAAAGCAATTTCCCAATGCAGGCAGCACAGGGTAATTCAGCAAAAATGAGGCCGTGGGCTCTGCTGTTTGGTTTCCAAGCGTATTTCTGTTTGCAGCTTGTGTGTGCCCTGGCCAGGTAAGAGCAGTGCCTTGCAGAAGGAGCCCAGCGAGGGAAATGAGGTGGCAAACAAACGCCTGCTCCTTATCAAAGTGTTCAATCACTGTCGGAAAATTCATCTGCTGAAGTAGCGGCTGCTGGCGTGCTTTTCCTGGTCAATGGAGCTTCAGGAGAGCAAGGTGGCATTTCTCCGTGCTGCCGGTAATTGGTATTTCAGGAGCAGCAAGAAGAGGCCTCCCTGGGCCCCCATGGTCCAGCGAGGCCGGGAGCTGTGGGACAGTGCCGGGGTCCCCGCACTCAGCTCCGGCTCCACCACGGCCCCCGCACCCCCAGGAGTCCCCGGTGCCTTTCTGTTTGGTGCTCGGTGCTCAGGGCAGCACAGCCCTGCCAGCAGCGGCTCCTGGTTGCGGTGCCAGCACCAGCCTGGCACCCTTTGTGCCACGTCTGTCAGAGGCAGGGTGCAGGGGGGGCTGGGCTGGGCATCTTCTTGTTAAACACCAGTTCTGAGTCAAGGCGACAGTGGATTGTGCCCGGTGAGTCGCTTTCCTTGGAAATTCGAGTGCTGAGATAGAGATGTGCCCATCTCCTATGGGTCTACTACCACCCATACTGCCCGTGCTCTGCCTGACACAGGCCCTTGCTATTTCCCTTTGTGCAATCAAGGGATTGGACTTTCAACTAGCATTTGTCCTCTTCTAGGCTCTAAAGGACTCACAGCTTCCATCTTAACTCTGTGGACCTGACCAGAAAGCTTTTGGCTTTTTTTTTTCTTTTTCTGTTTATGCCCCTTTAAGTAGATGTCAATTTTTGGCTGCTGCTGCATGCAGCGGGTGAATAAATGTTCATGGAGAGAAAGAGCAATTGTTTGGAAGTCACCCAGCCTGGGACAGTCCCCAAGCTCGCGCAGACTGGCACGGGGTCCGTGACGGTACCGTGCAAAGACTTCATCTGCTGGCTTCGTGTGAGACAGCACGTGCTGTGCCACGCCTCTGGCGTGGGAGTCGTTACTGGAGGCACAATGTCCAGCTTGTTTGGCTGCAGTGTTCAATGAATGTGTGCGTTCCTGAGGGGTCTTTAAATACAAAGAATACACTGTGATTTTGTATGTACAAAGACAAGTAAATTTTATTTCCTTTCAGTGCAAAGTATACTTCAGCAGGTACTTCCATTTGTCAGAAATATCAACACAATTTTTTATTTTTTGTTCATCGAAAGAATTACTAGATCAAAGTTGCAAGAAGGATGCATCGAAAGCAGTCATTTGGTAACAGCGAAGAAATCAGCTTCCCAAATGAGAAATCTCCCTCTTGTGTCATGAAAAAGACATTTCCACGTTACCTTTGGAAAAGTGATGGCTGTTAAACCTTACACAAGCCTTCCTGGAGTGCTGAGGAAGCCAATTCAGATGGGGCTGGAGAGCCAAGGAAAGAAAGAGGGTACACTTAACAATTCAGGCTGCAGATCGCCTGATTGGAAGAAGGGTTTTCCAAGCATTCTTCGAACTGTCGCTGTTCGTCAGCGGTGCTCTCTCCGACCGCTTGGCATCCTCCACTCGAAGGCAGCCCTCAGAGAGGCGGGCAGGGGGTTGTGGCCGGGAGCCCCTGCCCCGCTGCCGCCCGTGAGGACAGCGGCGAGCAGGACCAGGTGTGAGGGCTCCCGGCTCCTGCTGCACGAGACCGACCCAACTCACTGCGCTGCCTGAAAAAACGGCCTTCAAAAGCAGGTACTGGGAATAGCTGCCTTGCTCCCAGGAGCGCTCTGAAAGAGGCAGAATTAAGTGAAATGTGTTCAAGCCGTTTGTTCAAAGCCGTTTTGTAAGAGCTCTTCTTTCCCTGCAGCAGCTTCCAGGGCGCGTGCCGGTAGGGCCCGGCAACCGGGCCCCAGCTCCGCGGCCGCTGGCCCCACTGGTGTCCGGCCCCACAGCCGGCCGCAGCCCACCCAGGACCGCCTGTGCCAGCCGCGGGGGGGTCGTGTCCGGCCTCCCCTGGGCACGGCTCTGCCGCTTCCTTACCGCGCGGGGCTCAGCGCCCGCCGGATGGGGCTCACCGGGACCCCCGGTGCCCCGGCCCCGTTCCAGGCGCCCCCCCCACCCCGGTCCGTCCGTCGGTGTAGGCCGGGGGCCGTGCGGCCGGGGGCCGTGCTGAGGGCTTGTCCCGTCCGTGCCGGGGCGCACCGGGCCGGGCACGCGGCCGGCATCGCCCCCTGCCGCGGCGTCGGGCGCCGGGTTTGGAAACCTCCGCTGTCAGCAACCTCCGGCACCGGCAGCTCAGGCCGCTCCGGGCCCCCAGCGGCGGCGGGGGAGCCGAGGGGGGCTCGGGGCTGCCCCAGCAGCGGGCACGGTACCGACCGGACCGGCCGCGCGCACCGAGACCCCCGGGCGGGGCCTCCACCGGGGGAGGGGGGCGGGGCCTCTTCGGGGGCGGGGCCTCGGTGGGCTCCGGTCCCGCCCACCTGGGCCGTGGCCCCGCCCCCAAGGTCCCGCCCCGCCCTGCCCGCGCCGGAAGTGACGCGCCAATCACGGCCGCCCGCTCTCCCCGCCGCCGCCGCCGCGAACAAAAGGGATTTTCAGCCCGCGCCCCGCCCCCCGCGCCCCGCCCCCGCCTCCTGATTGGCCGCCGCCTCCGCCACAGCCCGGACCACGCCTTCGCCCCGCCTCCCCCGCGGCCGATTGGACAGCGGGCGGGCCCGGCGGGGCCTCTGATTGGCGGCCGTGCCGTCCGTCAGCGGGAGGGGCGGGGCGGCTGCATGGGGAGCGGAGCGGCGCGGTAGGGGCGGCGGCGGCGGCGGGGCCGGGGCCAGGTCGGTGTCGGGGGAGGGGGGGTTGGGAGCTGGGGAGGGGGCGGGGGGCTCGCTCCGGGGGGCCCGGCCCGGCGCTGCGGGGCGGTCGCGGCAGGTGCGCGGGGCCCGGCGGGGGGCGGCACCGGGGGGCGGCGGGACCGGGACCGCCGGGGGGGCCTCGCCGCGGGGGCCTCGCCGCGGCGCCGTTACGGGGCCGCCCCGGGTAGGCCCGGCCGTGAGGACCTGGCCCACGGGGGCGCTGCTGGAGCGGCCCCGCCGTGCCCGTGCTCCGGGGCGGGGCAGCGGCCGGAGGCTCCGTGAGCGCAGCCCGGCGGGGAGCTCCCGGCCCCGGTCCCGGGGCGGCTCCCCGGTGCCTCAGCGCGGGGCCGCGCGGTTCCGCCGGGCCGGGCCGGGCCGGGCTCCTGCCTTGTGCCGGTGCTGGCAGGCGGCTCCCCGCAGCTCCCGGGGCGTGGGCAGGGGGCTCCCGGCCGGGCCGAGGGGGCCTCCGGGCCGGCGGCGAGCGCTTCTCGGTGTTTGTGCTCCGGCCGGTGCCGTATCTGTGCCCGGGGCTGTGTTTATCCCGTCAGGGTAAACAGCGAGGCCTTGCGGTTTGCGGTCAGCCCGTGGGGGCGGCTCGTGGGCCGGGCCGGGCCGTGAGGGGCTGTGGGCGCCGGGGGTGCTCCTGGGTCCCGTCCCGGCGTGGTAAAAGTGCGGGGAAAACCGCGTCCGCTGGGCAGGGCTCCGAGCGGGGCGCTCGGCACCGCACTGACCCGCACGGGTCGGCTGGGGCAGGGCTGGGCCGGGTGGGCTTTCATTTAAAAAGCGGGACCAGAGAAGGAGCAGGGGCGCGTAACCGGGAGGAGGACCGGGAAGGGCGGCTCAGGAGACCGCGGGGCTGGACGGGCAGGGAGGGACCGGGTGTAGGTGCAGCAGGGCGTGCACAGATCCGTGCTGGTTGGTGCTCCGGACCACGGAGGTGTCCGGTTCCTACCAGATAACAGCCCCAAGTTCACACAACTTTTCCCCTCGCGTCTTCCATCCGCCTGCCGTTGCGTGCCCCTATAAAGCAGCACTCGTGGTTGCTGTGGGGTCGCCCTAACAGGTGTCTGAGATGTGCTGAGAAGTTCCCTGTACGTCGGGCAGGACACGGCTGTGATTCGGTGGGGTTTTAGGGCAGCGGCTTTGCTCGCAGCGCCTGCTCCCAGCCCGGCCCCGAGCACCCAGGGGCCTGGTGGCACGCGGGGACGCCGAGGCTGCGCCCTCGAGGGCTGCCTGGTGCATTGTACGTGGCTCCTGGGCATGCTGGCTCCTCGTCTCCTTTTCTGTCAGCGTTCGTGCAAGTGTGGTTCAGGACAGGGCTCGTTTGTGTCGTGAAGCTGATTGAAGACGCAGAGCCTCGTTAGGAACAGCAGGGCTGCTTTCTGCGGCACGGTGAGGTACGAGGCACACAGGGCACTGAGGCTGTGGGGCAGGAACGGTTCCTGCCCACCCTTACAGCTTGGAAGTCCCAAGCCGCCCTCGCTTTAGGAGCGTGTCTTTTGGTGGCTGATGGAGAGATACAGCTGCAAGTGTCCGTGTCAGCTCTTCTTCGGAGCAAAGCGCAGGCTCTGTCCTGTTGGAAGCCCACGTAAAAACTTGCTGTCCTGTGCCGCGTAACGCAGTCAGATGGCATGTTCCAAGATCTCAAAGAAGAAAACTTCTCCTTTTTAGTTCTGGTTTATCGCACCACAGGACTAATACAGCTTGAGGATCTGACAGAATTGTTGCTTCTTCCTGGCAGTGCTGATTCAGTCCTGGTGTCCGCCAGTCTGCCCAACCAAGGGCCGAGGCGGTGTCGCGGTTACACCACGCATCTCCCGGGGGGCTTCGCGCCAGCCCAGCAGGCAGGTTAATGTGTTAACATTAATTTGCTTCTTCTGTTGTACTCCCTTGTGTAAGACGAGTTGTTTGTAAAGCACGCAGCCTTCATGCCCCAGGAGCCGGCCGGGTGCACGGGGTGACGTCCTGCACGGCTGCTGGGGTCTCAGGGGGGTGGCTGGGAGCCAGCGCTGCCGGGCCACTAAAACGTGCCTTGGGTCGGTGTCGGGAGGTCTCTGAAGTACACTGTCACCAGCTCCTGATCAGGCTTCTTTGAAGTCCTGGTGGGTACGTGTGGGTTTACCAAGCGCCCGGCTG
This sequence comes from Anser brachyrhynchus, assembly GCF_964034855.1. Lineage (NCBI taxonomy): Eukaryota > Metazoa > Chordata > Aves > Anseriformes > Anatidae > Anser > Anser brachyrhynchus. The sequence continues at coordinate 969,371 of NC_137720.1, read as the reverse complement.
TGTGCTTTCCTCTTGAGCACAGGTGGGTGGGTCTGTAACAGCACACAGGCAGCGCCCGCAGGCGCCTGCTGTTGTCCACTCCGCTTGGTTTCAGAACACCCGCAGCACCTCAGCCCTGATGGCACTCAGTGAAGTCTCACCGGGCAGCCCTATCCAGAAAAGTCAGTCAGAAACACTGCTGTTTTACAGAACTTCGTGTAAAATGCTGCCTGAAGCAAGAACGTGACAGCGCGATGAGAAACTCCTCTAATTAGCAGAAGGGACACAAAGTAGATTTGTAATTTCTCTTGCTGTGTGAAGGCTACTTATTGCTCTCTGCAAGCAGAACTTTCTGTTCCCAGCAATTGGAAAACTGCTTTGGCGTGAGCAAGACAGAACTTGCATTTGTGCATAATTCTCCAGAGGCACAGTTATGCAAATCCGTTGTGAAGTAGCAGCGACTTCCGAAAAATTGGAGTTTGGTTGAGTGTTTTAGCTGGGTAGGCTTCTCCAGTAAAGGCGAAGCTCACCCTGTGTCACTTGCCGTTGGATTTGGGATCTCTCAGCAGCTGCTTCATCCGGTAGTGTTTTCTGATTGATTTGAAGGGTGGCAAAAGATGGATGTGACTTGGACTCAGGAAATGCATACTTGGTTGTTGTATGAAGCAGGAGGTGTATTTCCATCAGAGACAAGGGTTTAGTACTTGATTGCCATTGTTTGTTAATAAAATAATGTAATGCAGAGGCTTATAACGAGGCACTGTTAAGTGTATTGGCAGGGGGAGAAGCAGCTTACTGTACGGGCAGTTCGGGCAATGGATCTTCGTTCTTGTGTGAGCAGTAAAATTATATTTAATAAATGATGGCGATATTGAAACAGTTTGGAAGAGTAGTAATTAAGTGTGTATTCTTTGTGGCATTGATTTTTTTCTTTTGTAAAGTGGTTTGGGCCCGTTCCACCATTAATGCATAATGGCCCTCCTAAGGAACGCGCCGTAGCACTGAAACGTGAACTTTGCCATGAAATTTGTTAGGTGGCCTGGCTTGGACTGCCTGCAGCCCTGCTCTTCAGTGGCAGCGTGATGTTTGCAGCTGTACGATCTGGGTGTGTTACCTGCTGTAGTATGGCTCTTAAATATCCGTGCTTTGCCCCTCTCCTGTTGACCGGCTACTTCTCGGCGAATGTCGTGCTCTTGTCTTAGCCCTCACGTTCTGCCTGCGCCATCTGGGTGTGCATCTGTTCGTGACCCTTGGGGAAAAGGTGAAAAATGACTCTTCTGCAACTGGTCTGGGAAGCTAAAGAGAAAATGTTTGCATTATGTATTCTCCCCTCCCCCCCCACCCCACGGCAATCTGCAGTCTGAAGAACTGAAAGCTGAAGTTAAATAGAGATTGTGTGTCATAACTTAGAGTATTGATTTTAATATACAGAGAAATGCCTAATAAACTATCTTCCATTTTTCAGGTTTTCAGGATGAATCTGGAAAAACTCAGCAAACCAGAACTACTGACGCTGTTTAGCATTCTTGAGGGAGAATTAGAAGCGAGAGATCTCGTCATAGAAGCCTTAAAGGTATGTTGTAAGTACCGTGATAGGAGACAAAAACAACAACGGTACTGTTAAGGGTTCTGCAAAGTGCCTGCATGAAGAGGTGAAATTTGGAAGCAATGATTTATTACTGGTACAGGACCCTGTGTCAATATCGGTAGTATTCAGTAATAAATGCTGTATATCATTCCACGTCTTCAAATTCGTTGTTGTAAGCTTCCTGCAAGAAGCATTTCAAAGTTTAAATGCAGCGTTACGCATGTGCTTCCATCCTTTCTGATAAGGAACTGAGTACTTGAGAAATGAAGAAGGTCTGCTAGACTTCCTTTGTTGGTTTTGTTCTTATTAAATAAGGAAGGCTTCTTAAAGCAGAACATCTTCTCGCCCGGAGGGATCACAGATTAGTCCTTCAGCGAGAATAACGTCACAGGAATAAGGAAGAAGCAGCCACGGCTTTGTATTAAACTAAGCCACTATAAGCTGCTGCTGCTGAGAGAAGCAGACTTGTGTGCCCGGCTGCTTATTCCTTCCCTTTGCTGGCGCAAGCTGTAATGTAACCTTCCAGAGGAGCTGATACCAGCTGAAACTGACCCATCAAAAAAGTTTGTTTCAGCCCCGTCGGCGCGAGCACCGGCGCTGGGGCAGCAGGGACCCCCGCAGGGGCAGCTCCCACGGCAGGAGCCCCCTTCCAGGCAGTGCCAGCGCTGCGTCCGCTTCCCTCGGCTGGGTGGCGTGGGCTGCGGTGCAGTCTGTTGGGGATGAGCCTGGAAAGTATCTCAGAGTGTGTAGTCTGCGTGTAACGCTGCTGCTTTTTGAAGGATGCCTCAGTAAGTTGGCACTCAGCTTCAGTAAGATGGAAACCTATGCGGAATATCCCTTTGGCCTGGTTCTTCTTGTTTGTTTTCCTATTCGTGGGTTGAAAACCTGATGTCTCTTTGGCTGTATCTCGATGGCCAGAAGCTGTAGTGCCTAGGAGTAGATCTGGTCCCCCTGTGTGGCGAGGAGCTTGTCTTCCATCCTTCATGCCCCCCTGCCACGATTAGCCCCTGGCAGGCTGCGGCCGTGCTGGGGAGCGGCGATCAAATGGCACTCCTCACCTGCTGTAACTTAGGTGTGGGGTGTTTTCTGAACCCTTCTCCGTGATTTCTGCAGATTTCCGGGGTGTGTAGGGGGAGGGTTGAGTGCTGAAGAAGCTAATTTTCATCTGTGATTTGGGCGTACCAATCGGAGGTTGCATCTCTGTGCTCTGGCAGCTGTAATTATGGAGCGCGGCGATGAGCTCGGCTCCTCCCTGTCGCTCCTGCAGGGCGTGCATTAACGTGGGCATGTTCGGTGGACCTTCCGAAAGGGATAGCTATTCCTGTCTTGTCAGGTTGCGTGCGATGAGGTGAAAGTGTTCTTGTAAGAATTAGTAAGGTATTTTGCAGATTTGATCCATTAGTAGTCATATATATATATACATGTATAGATAGCTCAGTAATACTTAGAGTTGAGTACATACAAATCCTTTTCTAAGCTGGACTAGTGGCTAGTTTCTAAGCCTTTTTTTTTTTTTGTATAGTTCATACAAATAATAGTTAATCTTTCTGGTTTGCTTGTTAAAATTACGACATTCAAAATCCAGATGGAGGGTAAGAATTGTCATGCGTCTGTTTGAACAAGATGCAGTCCCTGGACCGGTATATGTGTTTTTTGTAAAACTGCTGATTGTTTTCACATAGTAAATTTTATGCTGACTGTTTCAGTTCTTGCAGAGCAGTTTTCCAATTGGTACTGCTTGTGATTTGTTGTGGCCTCAATATGAGAAGGCTCTTGGCTTCCCTTTGCTCCTCTAATCCTGTAATACTTTGCTTTTGCTATCATAGTGTTATAGTGACCTTACATTTTTATTAGATGTATCTTGGCAATTTGCTGCTATTCTTTAGGTATGGTAAGAGCAAAATACAGGCTTTGGTAACTTGTATTTTACTGTACTGGGTATTGCCCAGGACACTTAGAGGATGCTAGTGCAAGTCTTTTAGAGGATGCTAGTGCAAGTCTTTCAGCGGAGCGCGCACTGGGTGTATTTCCTGGTGCATTAAGGAGGCTGCGTGGTACTAATCACGGCGTTCCACTTCTGGCCTTTTGAACTGTTCTTAAAGTAGTCCTGTTTAGTGAACTTTGTTACTGTCTGATCTCTGAAGATAACAAGGTCCCATAAAGAGAATCTATTCTTACAGTTTGTTTTTATGCCCCCTCGTTCTGGTAGCAGATGTTTACAGAGCTGTTACTCGATTTCTGATAAAAATGGCTTTGCTCTCGTCTGGTTTGCCTTAAACTTCCTTATGGTTTTCCCAAGTAGGAAGAATATCCAGAAGACCTAAATCTGTAAGTAAGAAGGTATTTTGACAGGAGAAAGAGAGACGCTGTCAAGTACAAGTGTAGACGATCTGTTTTCTGTTGGAGGAATGCTATTACCCTCCCGGAGCGAGGGACTGGGTAGAGGCTTGGCTCCTCTCCTAGGGTCAGCTTTCTAACTGTGTCACCAGAACGTGCTCCCGGACAAGCATGGCTTTAATACCACGACGTGAGATGCATGTAATGGGGCACGGAGGGACTGATGGAAAGGAATGTAGCTCCGTTCCATAGGCTTTTTATGAGCACCTTCCAATAGTGCAATGCAATTATCTTTTCTGTTGAAATTTAACCTGCAATTCCCTCCTGCACGAGGAGATCCGTACGGTTAAAACACCCTTTTGACATCGATTGTCAGGTACTGGTAGCTCAGAAGAAAATAATTGAAACTGTAACCTGTGCTTGATAATTGCAAAGTATAAAATACCAAGCTAATCAAAAGTTAGTGCTTTTTTTTTATTATTATTTTTTTCCCCCTTCTCATCCTGAGAACGCCAGGAAAGCCGAAGGTAGCAGGAAAGGGCAGCGAGAGCCTCAAGCCGGAGCTGGCTCTGCCCACGTGCAGCCTCCCAGCACAGCACGGGGGCTCCTGGGGGCGCGGGGCTGGCGGCCGGGCGCCGCGTCCAGCAGTGCCAGCGCGCAGCAGGCTGCCTGCAGGTAGGAGATGGTGTTGCCCATTCGGTGCCTGGGGCAAAGGGAAACAGCAGGAGCCACGTAGCTTTTGGTGGCGGCTGGACAGAGCCTCGGCAGCCTCCTGGCCTCGCAGTGTGCGCGTGTCCAGCACCCAGTTAGAGAAAGCCTGGCCGCGCTGCGCTTGTCCTTTGTTTGCTGATAGTAGCTGTGGTAACAGCTTCACAGGGCTTCGCCGGCTGGAATAGTTTTGTGTGTGGCTGTAATTAAAGGAAAACCCACCTCGCTAATCTGTTTACTCCTCTTCTGATAAACGTAAGAATGCTGCCTTGAAGAAAAGGCCCTCTAAGGCTGAACCAAAGAGCGAAGCCCAGAGCCTTTAGTTTGAGCCGAGCCCTGACGTGCGCCGTGAGGAGCGGGGACATCGGGGGCTGGTGGAAGCGTTCCCTGGGTTTGTGCGTGGAGAAGTCATCCGGCCGTAGCCTCGCAGCTGCCTCTGTTTTGCGTGGTTGTTGAGTAATGATTTCGGTGCCTGCCTTCAGTCAGCCTTCTTTGGAGGCGTGATAGCTTTACGTGAAGTGCGTACGTACGTGGGAGGAGGCAGCGTGGAACCTGAGCACAGCGTGGTCTCAAACAATGGCAGCGTTTGTCTCCTGCAGTTACGTTACACACGGAGACGGCAATGGTTAAAGATCAGAGGTTTGTCTACCTAGTTCAAACTTAAATGCTCCTGACCCCTCCGGATTTCTGAAGCAGATTCTACGTTACGTTGTAGGGAAGGACAAGCACTTGCATGGAAAAAGATTGCCTTAACTTGTAAGCCTGTAATTTGACTGTAGTGCAATCTGCAATAATTGATATTCCTGCGTGCTTAAAGGAAAGCATTTAACATCTGGCATTTAGCAGAGAGAATCTGTGCATGCAGATTGCAACTCCTAAAATAGTTTTCTTCTCCCTCGTGGTATCGGGCCGCTTGCTGGCTGGCACCAGCCCCGCTTCGCAGCGTCAGAGCGGAGCTGCGGGGCCTGCCCGTGCAGAGGCTGCCTGCTTCGCCCCTTCGCTGCCCACCCTTCCCTTCGGCTGCCCCTGCTCCTCTGCCCTCTGTCCCTGCTCGCCCTGCCGGGGGTCTCTGCACGGCGCCCGGGGGCAGCGTCCCTCCGCAGCTCCTGAGCCTCATCCGTCAGCTGCTCGGGTTCAGATTATAAAGAGCCGTTGTTAGGTCACCTCTAATTAATGCCTCTCCCTTACTGTGACTTGCCCTTGCTGTCTTCTCTGTTCTTCTGCAGCTTTCTTTTTTCCTTCTGCATTGTTTTAATTGAGTGCTGCTGGGCCTTTGTGACAGGGAGAACCGTCTGCGTGCCTTCGCTGTGTACCTGCTCTGACTTCTGATGGCCGTTCGGATCGGGTGTTGATGCAATCCAAGCTCTAGCACGAAGGACTAAGAGAGCAAACTTACTGTACTCAGAATATTGTTTTCCAGTGCTCCAGTTTGCTTCCTCTATTTTAAAACCCCATTGAAAAAAAAAAAAGCTGTTTTGCCCGAAAGTAGCTTCCTGTCCACTGCATAAATCTCAATGTTCTCCTCGGAGCAGGCCTTAAATCTCATTTCTTATTGTGTTCCTTTTCCTGTAGTTATAATCATGTTTAAATCATCCAAAAAAACAGATGCTGTCAGAGTTGCATAATACTAAGGGCTGGATTCTCAGTCCTTACTGCCTTGTAGAAAGGATTACACGCATGAAATATAGGTTAGCTTTCTAAAACAGCACACCACGATCGAAAACAATTCAATATTTAAACAAGCCTGCGTTGGTGTGTTAGAGCACCGGGTTCCCTCCCCCCTGCCCGTTAAGTGAGAGTTCGCTGTATGTTAGCAATGAAGTTCTGTTCACTTCTGGAAAACAGGAAGCAGCTTTCTGGCGTGTTCTTTAATGTTAAGGGCTTAAGCGAATTTGGAGCAGAAACTGTCTTTTGTGCTAATGAACCGTCTATTTTGTGGGAGCTGGCGTTCGTTACTTTGCTTCTGAATTCAGTAATTCATTCTATGAAGCGCTATTAATGCGCTCCAAATTACGTGTCCATTTGTCAGTGGGTTTAGAAGCTAAGTTTACGGCACAATTTCAAAACGCCAACATCTACCTCTTGATTAAGTAGGCAAAAAAAGTTCGGTAATAAAGAACCTGACTAGGGATGCTAGCGTTTCCCAGGTGGGACAAAACGGGCGTTTTGCACAAAGCAGCTTAGATCCAGCAGGGTTCCCATGCACCCGCTCCTTCCAGAAGGCAGGCTTCCTTGCAGCTCTTCTTGCAAGTTTGGGGAAAACTTTGTTTTTCTGCCTTGAGGCAGCCCTGCTCAGCGGTATCTTTTGGACAACCACTTCCCTGCTCCGTCCCAGCGCCCAGGTAGGTCCTGCCGGAGGGACGCTCTGCGTTTCGGGCTCCCAACTTGGAGCCGAGTGCGCCGTGGGTCCCGCGGCGATGGTGCACGGTGCTCAGCCATCGCTGGGGACCCGTGGGCGCTGTGCCGCTGCGGCGGCTCATGCCATCTGCACTTCCAACCGAAGGTTCCCAGAGAAGGAAGCTGTGATTTTGTGCTGCTGAATGTTTATTGCAAACGTTTCTTACGTTTTTCGAAGCTGATAGGCCTTGTTAGGAGGGCAAATGTCGTTAGGTGTCGTTCAGCTGGTTTGTTGGCGTGGTGTACTGATGGCGGTCGGGAGGCGCGCGCTGTTCAGCACCACGGCCCCTGCTGGGCATCGCTCCGGGGCTGGAGCTGGAGCTGACGTGGGGCCGGGGTCCTGCGCCGAGGTTTTTTTGCAGAGCAAGGGGTCCCAACCCAATTCCCTTCTCGCTGGCGGCCGTGACTTCAGCGTGTCTTCATTCCCAATATCTGGCTCGGGGGAAAGGAGCTAATGAGGAAGTCAAAGGCAGTAAGAAGCTATTTAAAGATTATACCGCTCTGCAGCATAAAGGAGGAACTTCTGTGCGTATTATTACTGGAGAACTGCATACGCAGTAACTACGGTTAATTAACACCGTGTTTGTGTTGTGCCCAGGGTTAAATCCCGAACCCTAAAATTACAGGGAAGAGCAATATTCCACCTTCTGTCCAGAAAAACACTTAAAGCAAGTGCTGGGAGTTCCCCGTTTGAAGTTCCAGTAAAACAAGTTGTAAAGCTTATTGAAGGCAAAGAGAAAATGCTGTCTCATAAACAAGGTTTCAATAAAAGGAAATCTTTAAAAAAAAAAAAAAAAAAAGTATATTATGGGAAACATCCAGCCCAACGCAGCTTAGAAATCCCAAGAGGAAACAGTAGCTTTTCCCTAACAAAGTGAAGTTCTGCTGTGCTCGGCTGCACAGGAAGCATCTCTTCACTGTTGTCAGATATTGCTTCTGCTCCAAAAGTCAGAGGGAGCCCTTTCCAAAACAGACTGGCCGTGGTCAGCGACCCTAGCAGGAGCTAAAAGCCAGCCAGCGTAGGGTGGGACCCCCCCAGTGCCTGCTTCTTCTGATCATCGGGACTTTTGTTTGGAGGAGTAATTCACTTGCGTAGCTGCTGCCTGTGGTTTTGTTTCTTTGGGGTTTTGTTTGTTTGTTTCTTCGTTTTAAGAGCTGCCCAAACTTAAATGTTAACTTTTTTCCTCTTGGCGGAGGGCAATATAATCATCCACAAAGCTGCCAAATAGTTCATTTAGTTGCTTTCAGAGTTTGAATTTTTTTGATAAGAAATTACGTTTACATGTCTGAGATGGTGGAGATGAAGGTACTGAATTAGAGGAACTTCTAACTGTAGAAAATTGCGTGGTCTTTTGAAGAGCAGCTCATCTTGCAGGATGTGTACATGTCATCTCTGGTCTTCCAGATCCGATTTTCTGCTGCTGGGTTAGCAATGCTTTTTGTAATGTTGTTTGTTTATTACTGAGGCTCAATCTCGTGTCGATTTATATGTTACAATAGGTTGGTACTGGGGTCTGAGATCTAGGTTGATTTTTTTTCCACGCTGGGCTCATTAATAGAATCTTTCTCTTGCATCATCAAGTTGCTTCTGTTCTGGAAGTTAAAAAAAAAAAAAGTGTTTATGCCTGAATTCCAGTTCAGACAGGACAAAATCAAAACTGCTGGAGCTGTTTCCATGTAATCCCCTAATCCCCAGCATGACTGGGGGAGGTCGAGCTGAAGAGGCGCCCAGGTGAGCGGCATCAGGCAGGGAGAAGCCCCACGCGCGTGTGCCCATCCCGGGCTGGTGCACCAGGAGCGGTGGTGGTGGCCCCGCGGCCACCTCGGAGCCGTGCCGCCCGGCAGCCCCGCGGCACGGAGGTGGCACACGCAGGCTGCAGGTCGGCATCTGCGTTTCTACTGCGTGGCGGCCCGAATGCCCGAGCGGCGGATTTCGTTCTGTAAACTCGTTGTAGCCTGTGTAGGATGGGCTGTTTAAGACTTTTCATAGTCTAGACAGCTTTAATTAAATGTTTATGCTGTGCTGGCTACTAAAGAAGAATAGCTGGACTTCACGAAGCTATTAATGTTATGATAGGCTCATCTGTTTGTCATGCTAGTTCAGGAAAACACTTAATTGCTCAGAGCAGCAAGGAAGAACTTCTCGTTCTTTCCCAGGCAGGAAACAAACCTCCCCGGCTCAGCTCAGCCGAGCTCAGAGCTGCCTGGGAGCGAGGGAGAACCGTGACTTTTGTCAGCGCTCACAGAAAACCAGAGGTTATACGTACTGGGTATGAACTTATTTGGTGATAAATCCCAGTTCTTTGGGCTTTTATTAGAAAGCAGCAGCCTGGCAGGGAGCTACCCGAATGTCCTCCCCCTTGCGGTCTCTCCGATGTTTTCCTGCGGCCGTGCAGTGCCCACCACCAGGTGGGTTTGGCCCCGGGGAAGAGCAGCTCGTCTCAGAGCAGTTTGGCAGCTGGATGAATGTCCAGTTTTGTACTCGAAGCCTTTTTAATGCCTGAGTCACTTAGAAGTGCCCTACGCGCTTGCAGCGAGGTCGGGTTGAGTCACTTTTATAAATACTTTGGAAGAACTGAAGTTCCCCGCCCTGCCACAAAAAAAGTCTGTAGTTTTTCCTGTGATTCATTAAACCATGGGTGGCTTATTATCCGAGGCTGCCCTCCCATTTCCAGGGCTGATCCTTTCCTTCCTCTTTTTATTTAAATCCATAGAACAATATCTTCAGCTCTGGCCAAACGCATGTAGCACCAAGCCGTGCCCACCTTTCCTGAGAAGGCAGCAGGGCTGTCTGGCAGAGCGAAGTGTTCCTCTGTATTTGTGTGCTGCAGGGGTTAAAATGCAACGCCAGGTCAGGATCGGCGGACAGCTGTCTCTAACCAGGTTGGGTCGTGGAGGAAATATGGAAAGAAAGGTGCTTTTTGTGCCTCTGGTCAACGTAGCCTATACGTTTCCCCCTTTGAGGGCAGTGCTTGACTTTGACGTGTTTTTTCCACGCTAATCCCATGGTTCTGTCTTGGAATATAGACAGGACCAAAAAGTCTCCGTCAGCTATTTGAGTAAAGATTTATTATTATTTTTTTAGCATCTGTGTGTTCACAAAGGTTTGTTTTGGTTTTTAGGACTTCCCAGTAGTCATTCGGTAGGATAAGGCCGTAGCATCCTAACCAACAGATTTCCAGCTGGAAGGGATGGCTCTAAATGTAGGAAACGTAAAGCTTAGGAAGTGTGAGTTTCCTGAATTCTTACATGTCACCAAAAGAAACCTAATCGTTCCTATCTTGCATCTTGAGCCACTAAGCTTTGTTTAGTCTGGAGGAGATTAGTAAGGATTTTATTAACAATTTACAGCTTTCTAGGTTACTGTGAGAGTAAAACTCTTTAATTGCTCAACATGAAATTCTTTGATGGTGACATAATGAAAAAAAACAACACACAACTGCTCTCCCACCGCCACATCAGTAAATGATTAAATCTCTCGGTGAGCAGGACCTGATATTTACCTTTTGCAGGGGTGGAATGGAAGCGATGGAGGCAGGTAGCTGTGGTATGAGGACGTTAGGGTGAGTGTGCTCTGAAGAGGCTGTGTTTTTAAGCAAGACTTCCTTTCCTTCTCTTCCTAGTTTGCGTGAGGCCACTTGGCTGAAAGGCTTTTTCAGCCGGGGGACCAGTGAGAAATGAACGGTGCACGTGCTCCACATAGCTGCCACGCGCACACCCTCGGCTGTCACAGGCAGACACACTCAGACATCTGCTCGCGTTCCAGTTGTGGAGATACGGGCGCTTCTCGTGCGCCGCTTCTGGATCCCCGTCCCCGGAGAGCAGGAGGGCTGGAGGAGCGGTGGTGAAGCGGCGGGGCCAGCCGAACTGGACTCGCTCGCACACTTCTGTTCCTTCTCGATTTTATTGTCTGTGTCAGTGGGGGACCGTCAACCTACGTCCGTTTTAAATATATTAACGAGGGGGTTTTTCAGCTTGGAGCCTAGCTGAAACTTTAAATGTTAACAGCTTAAAAATCCTTTCTGATGATGGAGTGTTGTCCTCACTGTGCATTTACCTTTGGGTAGTCTTACTTGATCAGTCTGCCGTCAGAGGAATAGTTTGGGCACCCGCTACGAGAAAGCTGTGGTGTTTGTCCCCTTGGTGCTGCCCGCATGAGAACGGAGGGTGCAGGTGGGCGCTGGGGATCACGTAGGTGGCAGGAGCTGCACTGCTCCTCAGGTCGATCGCTGGGCCAGCTTCTGTCATCTGAATTGCTCTCTCGTCCTCGTCTGCTAACCACGTGCCTTTAACGTGACACACTTGCGGTTTTTCCTCTCTAAATACACTTATAGCAGGTAGTGGGTTATGTGTCAGGCTGTGTCATGATTTCTGTAAGTGGAAAATTGGGGAAGGGATTATTAATGATGAACAATTTTCTTTTTTTAGCTAGTTTTGTATTTTAAGTATGCTGAAATGCAAATTTGTTTTATTTTATCACAGGCCCAGCATAGAGACACCTTCATTGAAGAGCGCTATGGAAAATACAACATCAGTGACCCACTGATGGCTTTGCAAAGAGATTTTGAGACCCTGAAAGAGGGGAATCATGGTGAAAAGCAACCAGTATGCTCCAATCCCTTATCTATTTTGAAAGTGGTGATGAAACATTGCAAGAATATGCAGGAAAGAATGTTATCCCAACTAGCCGCTGCAGAAAGCAGACACAGAAAGGTAAGTTTTTCCTCAAATAAGGTATTCAGAATTTACTAGTTACATTTTGAAAATACGTTGACTTAGACAAAAACTCTTGAATGCCTTGAGTTTTGGTAACTGAAAGAACTTTTCAGCTTTATTTAAACTTCTTGTCACTGACTATGATGCAACTGTTAGGCTCGTTAGTTTGAGATTTGAAAGGCATACAAGATGTCTTTATTAGGGGACACAGGAAAGGAAGTAGTTTATCCACAACTGGGAGGTATGGTACTTACTAAAATGTAAGAAAGAATTTCTGGAAGGTTGAATTCTCAGCAAACACATCACTGTTTACCACTGTTATCTCAGAAAGAGCTAGTACCAGGTACTTATGGGAGTGCACCCCTGGAAGTTGGGCTTTTCTAACAAAGTAGGGCTTGACCAAAACTAATTTTGGCCACTTTAATGGATTATCTCTTATTCTTCATATGGAGCTTGAACATACAGTGACACCAGTGAAGTGCCTGGGCCACATGTCAGACTTTACTTCCTCAGAGGTTTGCTCACCTGGCATACGTACCTCCGTTTGCTAGGGGAGCATAAAGCTGCACACAAGTCTGAAAGCAAGAGTCCACTGACCTCAGCGTCTCGGGCTTGCTACAACAGCTTCTCTTTATGTAACTACTTAGCTTTTAAAAAACAAGCAAAAAATCCGCATGTTTACATGGAGTTCTTTTTGTCCTGCAGTAAATTTGACAAGCCAAAATGACTAAAATACTTGTCCCTCCTGTATAGTCAGGGCACGGAATAGTTGTCCAAGAGTGTATCACTGGAGCCCGCGACTGGGAGGAGCCCTCCTGAATCTCTAACCACCTGCGCTGCAGCACCATGTCTTAACCTCTTCACATACTTCTGCTCCATCTAGAAAGTAGCTGGGATTTTTGCTTTTACTTGCTTTTACTTGCATCAGTGGCAGACTGGTATCTAGAGGCTAGCTTTTATAATGTCAAATTTAAGTATATTTTTGGCTACTGCCTGTGCCTGAGCCAGTACCATCTTGGGTGTGGTTTTTTGTTTTTTCCAGATGTCACTCTTGCTTTGATTAAAACTTACACAATCAAATACGAAGATACCAAATACAAGTAGTCACATTTTATTTCTAATCAAAAGGTTCAAAGTTGAACCCTCTGTTCCATTGCTCATCAGTGCATGGTTTGAAGTTTATTTTCATGTGATCTGTTGATGGGGACAAGAGCAAGGCCATCCTTTCAGGCTGTGAAGAGTGTGAAGCATTTCTGTCGCTCTTGTAAAGAGGTTTCCTTCTAAAGAGGTTTCTGTCGCTCTTGTAAAGAGGTTCCCTGGGTACCTAAAAATATTTAAGCATTGTTTGGAAGCTTAAATTGCAGGAAGACTGAGAAGCTACTAAATCCCTGGTGAGTGTGTTTTAGGAAAGCCCTAGAGTTCTGGAGGTGAGATGCAAGCTCCCCCCAAGAGACTCTGCCTTATTTGGCTTTTTTTTGTTGAGTTAATAGAATTTCAATTATTCATGTAATTCAGCATGAAAACTGAAGGAGCTCCTTAACTGGGTCCTTATGGCAAGCAGTTTCATTTCAAGAGCTCATCTTGTTCTTAAGTGGAAGAACAAATTAATGCTCTTTAAAATAAACTTTGCACTGCAGTCCTCAAATCTCCTGTAAGAAACTGAAGGAGAAGTCTGAGTGTGAATTACTGCTGGAACTGTAGCGAGGATCATCGCTGCGACTGTAACACCCTGTGTCGCCTGGGCGCGTCCTCCCTGGGGTAGTGCGTCTGCTCTGCTGGCTCTGGTGTTAAAGGTCCTGCCAGGAAATTCTGATGAGGGCACCCTACTGCCAGTGGCAGCTGATGGGAACTTCTCGAGGCTGTTTGCAGCTGGGAGGAAAAGCGCGCAATTTGCCTACTGGGTAATAAAACGATTTGTGAAGGGTGCGATTCTCTAACTTCTTTCACAAACTGGCTCAACTATACCAAATAATAACACAGTGTAACTTGTCCAAAAGCTGCTTTTATGTGATTTCCGAGTTGAATTTGGATGTCAGGCTGCAGTGGTAGCACTCCCGTGTCACTTGGCTTTGGGCGGCGTGCGGAGGCGCCGCTCTCCCTGCGCTGTGCGGCTCGCGGGTGCGGCTGGGTGCTGGAGTGACCCGAGTCTGTTTGGCAGGTGATCCTGGACCTTGAGGAAGAGAGGCAGCGTCACGCCCAGGACACGGCGGAGGGGGATGATGTGACCTACATGCTGGAGAAGGAGCGGGAGCGGCTCACCCAGCAGGTACGCTGCGCCTCAGTAGCTGCTGATTACCCAGCCCACGGAAACCCGGGGCCCCGGGTGCTCAGGCAGGGTGCTGAGCTCAGTACTGGTGTTAGATCACACCTTCACATCTAAAGAATATCAGGGGCCTCGCTCCTCCATAAGGCTCTCCTGTTTTTTCTTCCATTTTGATGTGAAAAACAACCTCATTTCTCTGATGTTTTTTTTTTTTGAAGATGAATGGTGGTAAAAGCCATTAATAGACAAATGCTTTGAAATCTTTCTTCAGCCTGAAATCTGAGAAGTTCTCAAGAGCAGGGCTGCGCTTACAAATGATAACGCTTTCTAGCACTCAAAAATCAGAATAAGTCGTCATGAAAGGTCTCCCGGTGTGATTGCTCAGGGATTATAATAAATATTTAAGCTGCTGTTTTCTCTTACTCAATTGCTGCAGACTTTAATAAACATATGTAATGTATCAGCATTTCAAAGCCCAATGCCTTTAAAAGGCAAACCAACAAAGTAGTAAATGAGGTGGAAGGAAATTTTTGCTCAGATCACCTGTTCAATCAGTGCGTGGCAGAACGTGTATGTCCTACAAAGTGCCAAATGAATATCATACGTGATGTAACTACTCACAAGTAATAATTCGTAATAGATGTGAACTGAGTTGCTTGTCACACAGGACTGTCTTGCAGACACCTGGGGCAAGAACCTCTTTCTTTCTCTTAGGCATTGCCATCTTTTACTGGGGAATGTCTCCAACGTGTATAGTAACCCCATTAGCTTTTGGGGTGCTGCACGTCATTTACTTTCAGGAGGTTTTGTGGTTCCTTTACAGCTTTTCTTTGTTGTCTTCTAGTTGGAGTTTGAAAAATCCCAAGTGAAGAAGTTTGAAAAAGAACAGAAGAAGCTCTCAAGCCAGTTGGAGGAAGAAAGGGCTCGCCACAAGCAACTGTCTTCCGTGCTTGTGGTAGAGTGCAAGAAAGCCACTGCCAAAGCAGCAGAAGAGGGTCAGAAGACAGCAGAATTGAGCTTGAAATTGGAAAAAGAGAAGAGTAAGGTGAGTAAACTGGAGGAGGAGCTGGCATCCAAGAGGAAGCGGGGTTTACAGATGGAAGCACAAGTAGAAAAGCAGCTCTCGGAGTTTGACATTGAAAGAGAACAGCTGAAAGCCAAGCTGAACAGAGAAGAAAACCGTACAAAAGCACTGAAAGAAGAGGTAGAATGTTTGAAGAAAGCCCTGAAGGAGCTGGAGGCTGCTTGCCAGGAGCACAGTCCTACTGAGCCTTTGCAGCCAAGCTCCTCAGTGATGTCCAGAGGAGTTGCTACTGACAGTCCCACAGTGAAGTCTGTGTCTTGCCAGACGGAGTGTCCACAAGCAGACCGAGCAAATCCGGCCAGCACCAGCAAAGCTGTGCATACCGTGTTTCCCAGCCCTACTACACCTACTCATTCCTATGCAAAATCCAATGGTCATTGCAATACAGACATGCAAACGGGTAGCGAGCTGCTGCAAACAAATGCAGCAGAGAGCCAGGCTCAAAAGGAGAAATCTGCTGGTACAACACTAGAAAACGCAGTTGAAAATGGAAGTTCTCCTGTAAGAACAGAGTCACCAGTGCATCTGATGTCTCAGCTCCCTTCTAGTGGGGTCTCCCTGTCTCCCAGCAGCACAGCTGCCTCCTCTCTAACACCTTCGCCCTGCTCCTCACCGGTTCTGACTAAACGCTTAGTGGGAGCTTCAGCAAGCAGCCCTGGTTATCAGTCATCCTACCAGGTGGGGATCAATCAACGTTTCCACGCAGCTCGGCACAAATTTCAGTCTCAAGCTGAACAGGACCATCAGTCAAGTGGTTTGCAGAGCCCACCGTCAAGGGATTTGTCTCCTACTCTAGCAGATAACTCTGCTGCCAAGCAGTTAGCACGCAATACAGTCACTCAGGTTCTTTCCAGATTCACCAGCCAGCAGGGAGCGATTAAACCTGTCTCCCCTAATAGCTCACCTTTTGGCACAGACTATCGAAATCTGGCAAATGCCGTGAGCCCCAAAAATGAATCTGGTCATTCTCCGAGCCCTGGAAAGGTTTCCAGTCCGCTAAGCCCATTGTCTCCTGGGATTAAGTCACCAACCATTCCTAGAGCAGAAAGAGGGAACCCTCCACCCATTCCTCCAAAGAAACCTGGCCTCGCTCAGTCGCCTGCTGCTCCTGCTCCGCTAACCAAAACCTCTTCTCAGGCGTCCTCTCTGGGTGCCCCCATGGACGTGGCAAGTAGCTGCTCTAACAATACTGTAGTGGCAAATGGCAAAGACATGGAGATACTCCTGCCAACTAGCAGCTAGTCTCCAGAAAATGTGAA
This sequence comes from Anser brachyrhynchus, assembly GCF_964034855.1. NCBI lineage: Eukaryota > Metazoa > Chordata > Aves > Anseriformes > Anatidae > Anser > Anser brachyrhynchus. Next base: position 953,040 of record NC_137720.1, on the reverse strand, counting down.
TGTGACATTCCATGGCTTAGCGTCCTAGAGCTAAGGCACTGGTTTTCCACTCCATGTTATTTATTTCCATAGTAGCAGAATCTGTCTGTATAAAGCATTTAGTATATTTTTCTTTTTTAATAGGTAGGAAAATATTTTTGTTTATGAAGAAACCTTAACTACAGCTATACAGTAGCCTCAAAATGTCTCATGGCAACGGTCAAATCAAGAACAGGAACCATAATCATGAACTGGGACCTATCTATCAAACTAAAATGGGACTGAAATGCTACTTTTAAATTATGCAGAAATAACTTTTGCAGACTTTTTACTCCAGATGAACATTTTATATAAAGTGCCTGAACTAAGCCTGCAATATGAATGTGATTCTCTGAAAAGGGTGAGGAGGGGGACCATCTAGCTGCCGAAAGAAATTCTTCTCTGAGTCATGAATGTTAAAAACACTGTTTTTCTTTTTAATTCTTTCCGTTTGCTAAAGTAAGTTAGCAAATGTGCTACCAATTCTGTAAAGTGACCACCAGACTGATGCAGCCAGCCACACTTTGTCCTTTAGGTCTTGGCTCCTAGGTATTTTAGGAAGCATACACAAGTTTCTTGGTGTGAAATTTAGCAGTAATCTGGATTGTCCAGATTACTCTGCTTTCAATATTCATTGTTCCAGCAGTTTTTTCTGTTTGTTTCCTATAGCACATCCGGTAGAGATGCCTGGGTGCTTTAAATGGCTAAACGCTAGTTTCTGGTGTGTCACCTTTTAATTTTCAAGTTCCTCAAGCATTCTACTGTTGTGTGTAGAACTTCTGAGAAAAGGATCTTGCTACTACTTGACAAAGATCTTGCTATTACTTGAAAAACAAAACACTAGTCCATATGATACAGTTTCCTTTGCAACAGTAAAACAGGATCTTCTACTATACACAAAAGCAATAATTTTATTCATCACTTGCATCAGTGGTGTCCAGCTGACATGGATTTTACACGCTAGTTTTGGGATCTTGTTGGCTTTCAGTGGCTGCTACAAATAGAGAACCAAATCATTACTGTCATAGGTAATTGACTACGTGTATGTGTTTAGGTAGTTTCACACGTACCTATTAAATATACAACACGTTATGAAAATCTCTATTCTTGAGCTTCTTCCTAATATTAAGAAAACATGGGAATTCTTTGAGATTGGAAAAAAAAAACACTTAGAGCAAGGAATTGCCTAAGTTTGAGGCAAATCCTACGTAGGAAAAGTTATTTGGGCCCAAAAGGGGAGCGGCAATGGATTCTAGCGCAGAAATGTTTGGTACGAGAAGTGTAGTCCTCACTGCCATGTTCTGCCTATGCTGCCCATCACTCCACAGCACGGCAGGGTTGGTTTTCTGAGTCATTGTGGTAAGAAGTGCAAGACAAACGTACCACAGATCAGTGGTAGAGGCTGAGAGCGTAACCCTGAGTTAATTATTTCAGGTGTTGTATCTGAACTGATCCTAAACTTAGAAACGTTCAGCGTTTCCCTCTCAGCAGTGTCAAGTTGCACGCTATAGTTTCCCACTGCCAGCAATGCTTTCTCCTTCATCGTTTTTGAATATTTAATCAAACAGAGCACATCCCACTTCCCTGTAGGAAAGATCCCTGTGGCTGCCGGGCAGATGCACTGCTGGACGTGGTCTGGAAGCTCCTTCACCTGGCAGCTCCTTCAAGCCCTGAGTCTTGCTCTGTAGGACATCGCAGCGCTTGTGCTGCTTTGGAGTGGCTGTTGTCTGAAGCGCCCCTGCTGTTCTTTCCCGTGCAGGCAGATATTTAGGCTAGAACAAGAGGTTTTTACAAACCTTTTAGTAGCCTTTTAAATTGTGGTGTTACGTGCCATGGTTCCTAACCCATTGGAAGGGGCTACATGCTAACAATAGGAAGATGGGCAGCCTGGAAATAAGTGGGCAGTGGCTTTTAGGGAAGCACATTTATTACTTTTGTAAGTATTCATAGCAGATTTTTTCTCTTGATGAGAGTAATTCTGAAAACTGATGGGCAGATGAATTTAGGCCCACGTATCACTGCCGATTCAAAAGTGAGGCTTTTGTATACACTGCTTTAACGTGTTTCTTTGCTTTTACATTAATCTAAATTGTATTATCCCCTTTCCTTATCAATAGCTCTATAGAGAGAGATGCTATGATGAAGTTTATTAGGAAATGCACTGAGTACTGGTTCTTCTAAAATATAATATGGGAAGGGGGTATGCAAAAGAATGTATTTTTGCTAGTAGCCTATCTTCTGAGAGAAACTAAGCACAAGATATTAAAATGGATCCAACTAATTCAGTAAGACATTTAGAGGTAGTATTTAACTGTTGATGTAGATTCTGTGTGAAAGCAACTAAATATTTCTTCTATAATTCACATCTGTTACAAGCAGAAATTGTTGCAGAGTTTGTCACTGGCTAATGGAGTATAATGAAGTGCAAAATGTACACACTAGTATTAATTCATTAACACTTGTAAATTTGTAAAGCCAAATGTACCGAGCTGAACTCTTTAATCATTTTTATAGCTGACGGCATTAAACGTGTTAAACATTCATATTATCAATAAAGGATTTTATTTTTAAGATGTGCAAATTGCTTAAGGAAATGTTTGGAGTTTTGACTTGGGGCTGTGTGTGGCTCAGGGCTGCCTCACACAAACCTGCCACGAGCTGGGCTGGTGCAAGGATGAGGAAGCCAAAGCTTTAATTTACGCTCTGAAATTTCAGAAAGACTTCTTCTATATAACAGATAAGGAGCAAGTGTTGCTGACCATCTTCTGGGCTGTATTGTTTCTGTCTCTCTCCCGGCCCGCAGCACAACGCTGGATTTCTGTGTGCTCTGTCCCCACAGAGCAGCACCGCAGGGGCTGCCCCGTGCCGCCCAGCCCTGCCATCAGGGAGAGCCCACGGCTCGTCGGCTCCTTAACATTACGCCTCAAGAGCGACCTGGTTTTCTTATCTTTGCATCGGTTTGGCTGAACAGGTTTTGCAGCAAGCTGGAAGAAGCTCTTTGTTCATCTCTTTAGGCTTGATGAAATTTCTGAGGAGTGCCCCGAGAGCGCTGGCGCGGGCCGTGGCCTAGCCGCACGCAGCAGCCGCTGAACAAGCTCTGCTTCCTTCCCCAGCCCTTCCTTCCTCCAACGCCTCGGCCGGGAGCCCTGCCCAGGCAGGAATTTGGGGTGGTACCCGGGCGTCTCGGCCACAGCCCTGCCTGCTTTTTATAGCAGCAGAGGTGAAGAGGGGTGTGTGCGAAGCCGTTGCCCGAGTCTGACTGCCTACAACCCCTTCTATAAACAATAACGTGTGCCCTACTTTTCCCCTGCCCCCTGGCAGGCCGCGCTGCCCTCAGTGAGCATTTGGGTGGTTCTCTGAGCTGCGGGTGAGGCCGGAGCCTGCTCACAGCGCTGCTGCCAGTGAGCCCAGCGCCGAGTCCCTGCTCGGAGCCATTTTCTATGCACGAGGGAGGGAGTTGGTCAGTCCCTGGGCCACAAGGCGCCCATTCATCCCCGAGACCTCCACGTGGGCCATGCCCGGCCCTGCCCCAGCTGGCAGCCCTGCGTGGGGCCGCTGCTTCACCCGGGTACAGGTCCCAAGCACAGTGCAGCAGCCCTGGGCCCGGGGTGTGCTGAGGTTCCCTCCTCCCATCCCGGCCCACCCAACGCTCCCTCCCCAGGCAAGCCTGCGGGCTGCCCGCGCACGGCGTGGAGAGGCCACGTTTACGTGGTGCAGCAAAGCCGAATGTCACAGACAGGCGGCAAAAGCAGTGACTCACTATTTCTGTTCTGTCAACAGCCTCCTAAATCTGCGAGACTAGTCAGCTCGCAGCCCCGCCTGGAATCACCTAGCTGGAGGCTGGCTATTGTGGAAACGTGGGGTTTACGGCAGGCAACTGCAAGCAGCGCTCGCCTCTCGGCGTTCCCGCCGGGAGCAGGGCCCGCAGCAGTGCCCGCAGCTCATCGTGTGGCGGGCCGCCTCGACGCCGCGTCCCCCTTTCAAGGGAAATGGGACGCAGCTTCGCTTAGTGTGCTTGTTTTCCTGTTCCCCCTGGAAGGAGCTGCACGCATGTCCTCATGGCTGTAAGCGGGCTGTGCCGGCGGGCTGGCGTTAGCCCAGCTCCTGGTAAGCGTGGAAGCTGCTGGAGCAGGGGCAGGGCTCTCCCGCAGGGACAGGCGCCGTGGGTGCTGCCGCGAGCAGCGAGCGGCCTGGGGAGATGGTGGCAGCGCCAGGGATGGAGAGAGACGAAGCAACGAAGGCACTTGGGGCAATCCTGGCCCAGATTGTGGGGGCGCGGCAGCACCCCCAGAACGGCGCCAAGGCCGAGCCCCCCCCTTACTGCAGCACCCAGGGGCGGCCCTCAGCCCCCGGCTGTCCTTCAGCAGCCCCCGTCCCTCAGCCCCCGGCTGCCCCTCGGCCCCCTCCCGTCCTTCAGCCCCGGCTCCGGACCGAGAACCGCCGCGGGCTGCGCGGCCCCGGCGCTGCGGGGGGGGGGAGCGGGCGCGGGCCGCGGGGTGGCGCCGTCCGGCCGCGGGGCTGCCGGGCCCGGAGGCTGCGCTGCGCCGCGCCGCCGCCAGGGGGCGCCCGGGGAGCGGGGCCGGGGAGCGGGGAGCGGCCGCGGCGGGGCGGGGCGGGGCTGGCGGCGGCGCGACCCCAGGTGGGGGCTGCGGGGGGGGGGGGGCGAGCGGCGTCCGGGGGTCCCCTGCGGGAGGGTGCCGGTAGAACGGCACAGAAGCACCCCGAGAAGCTGTAAATGAGTCGGCTTAACGAAGCCAGGCGGCTCCTCCCATGGTGCAGGTGCTTTGATTGGGGCAGTTCATTGGCAGCGGAGGACGGAGCCGATTTATTTGCCTGCCGTGGGGGGGTGGCTGCGTGTCTGCACCTCTGCTGGGGCTGTGAGCCCACGCTGCGGGGTCCAGAAGCTGTCCCAGCACCCAGGTGTGCGCGGTGCCCCCCGCCGTGCTGTGCCGCAGGGAGCGTTTGTGGGCTGGGGGTGCCCGGGCAGGGAGCAGAGCCTGGGGTAGCGGTAGGGGAGCAGCCCGTGGGGGCTGCCTTGGGGCGTGGGGCTGAGGCTGTGTCGGGCACAGGAGGGCGGCTGTCCCGCTGCGTTTCTGCTGGGGAGAAGCTGCTTTTGCTTTGGTGCGCGGCCACCACACAGCATCGGCTTCGGGGTGTCCCAGCCACGGGCCTGTGCTCTGTCTGCATAACCCAACCCCCAAGCCAGACCTGGCTCTCCCCCCCCACCAGGGTGAATGCAGGCAGGGGAGGCTTCAGGTGCTGAGGGTTGTGAGAAGTCTTTGTGCCACAGGTTTAACGGAAGCAAATGTGCCGAGAAGCTGAGATCTGCTCGCCCCGCTCTCCTGCCCTAGTGTTTCAGCCTCCACCGCTGCTGCTGGTATTCCCTGGGGAGCCATCCAAGTGCCTCATCCACCATCACAGCCTCATCCCACCGTCAGCTGCTACCACGACCATCAGAGCAGCAGGTCAGAGGCTCCAGGTGAATTGGGTTGGGGGCAATCCCTTGTGGGACAGGGAAAGTAGCAAGCACAGGGCTAGATTCAGAGGCTGAAATGCCCCGTTCCTGGCTGTCAGTCCTCTCCTTCCTGCACCTGGGATGTATTTCCTGGCACTGTCCTGCACCTCTGCGTGCAGCTTCTCCTGGTTGGGGCTGCAGAGAGCTCTTGCCCTGCAGGTACAGGGCCCTGAAGTGCCTTCATGAAGTCAATGCATGTGGCCACAGCAGTGTTCATACTGATATAATTGCAACATAAACGGGATTTGGTTCATCTAATTAGGATCTGGTGGCTATCCAGCTGAAACGTACTTCCTTGGAGCTGCACAACTCCAGCTCCAGCAGGCCTCTGTCCCCTGCTGCTGTGCTCTGGTCCCAGCTCTCAGGTGGGTCTGGGTCCTGCAGGGCTCACCCACGTTGGCTGTGCAGGGCTCTGCTCCCCTGGCTCGGCCGCAAGTACTGAGATGTTCTCTGCTGGGTGCCTTTCTCCAGGGCAGCCCCACCAGGAGCGGTCTTCCAGGGTGATGCTGTGAGCTTCCCTGTGCTTGGTGAGGTTTTCTCTTTGTCCTCCCCAGGTTTCTGAAGGGCTTCAGTGCCTGGGAGCCACTAGGCTGCTCGTGCACCACCGGCACCAAACCCTGCTTGGAGGCTGTGCCTGTGCCACCGCAGCACCCACGGCACTTGGGGGTGCAGAGCGGTGACAAAATGCACCGAGACAGCCGTGGGGCCTGGCCACCCGAGTGAGCGCAGAGGGCAGGACCGGGACCCTCCTTCCCCATCAAACCACAGCAGCTTCCCAGGTAGGGAGCCCTTGGCATGCAGCCTGCCTGAGCCCTGCTGAGCCCCCTGCAAATGCAGCCCCACTGCAGGCTTGGGAAGCTGTTAGGGTGGGTGGGGGGCAGCTGAGCTGTGGGGCTGCCTGTGACTGTGTCCCCTCGGGCAGCCTGGGGAGCTGGTGCTGCCACAGCTGCCTCTCGTCCCGGGCAGCGCAGGCTCTGCCAGGTGATTAATCTTTTGTCACGGAGGTGGGGGGAACAGGGAGAACCAGCCATTAATAAATTTCCAGCTTAGGTGGTAACTCCACTCTCCTGTCCCCGCTGGTAAACATCGCCCTTTTGCTAACTGTGCCGGGATGCTCGGCCGGGCGCAGCGCCGCTGTGATTGTAAGGGTGGCTGGGGGCAGCGCTGGGGCGGGCGGGCAGTGGGACCGGGGTCAGGGCTGTTTGACGAGGAGGGGTCGCCATCGGGAGGATGTTTGTTTTTGTAGCAGCTGGATGTGTCTCGGGGAGGGATGGGAACGTCTTCTGTCACTCATGGGCTGGAAGGAGGGCTGGCAGGGCAGGGATAAAGCTCCTGACAAGTTTGGACTAGCAGGCGAGTTGATTAGCTGAGAGATGAAAATTCACAGCTCTGCTCTCGCAGGGGCGGTGAGCTGCTGGAGATGTGTTTATGCGAGGGGAAGGCACCCTGTGCGTGCACAGCCCTGCTTCGGCACAGGGCAGGGCCCGGCGAGTGCCTGGGTTCGGCGGTGGGCTCCCATCACAACCCTATCCAGCACCGCGTGGGGCTGGGTGCTGCAGGGACCCGGCGGGCAGGGGGAAGGGCATGGCCAGGAGCTGGTCTTTCCTCGCTGGTCTAGAGGAAATGTGGGTTTGTCTTCGGCTGGTAGATGGTCACAATGCAGAGAGCATCCCTAAAGGAGGGTTGGAGCAGGAGCATCGCACCACTGCTGGATGCTTGCGGGGCCCCTGCCCAGAGCACGGCTGTGGCGTCGTGGTCACAGCACCCAGAGCCCCGGTGGCCGCTTCCCTGTGAAGCGTCGGGGGCCTGCGGGTGCTGTAAGCGGGGTGGCAGCACGCCTCGGGCATGCAGGGCGCAGCCGTTCCTGCCACACGGTGCCTGTTCAGGGGGATCAGGCTGAGATCAGGTTTAGAAGGATCAGAGCAGCTTTATGAAACAAAGGTACCTGGCTGCTTACGTGGGGGCTGAGAGGGGCTGCAGGGAGCTGAATCGGGAAGGACGCCCCAAGCAGCAGGGAGCCCTGCGGGATGGGTGCGGAGGGGACCTGCGCGGCCGCTTTGCAGGTGGCAGTGGGCATCCGGCTGCTCCCCGGCTGGCGTCTGGGGACACGGCCCCGGGCACCCAGCGCTGCCTCTGATGTTCACTTGCAGTCGAGGGTGAAAAAGAAACCCACCAAGGCGAGTCCGAGCCCTTGTCAGCTGATAGCCGCGCTCTTGTTGTGTCTGATGGCGCAGATTATGCGATGATAGACAGAGATAAATGTGTACAGCTGGAGGCAGAATAAATCGATGCTAGATGTTGTATAATTGTCTTGAAAATAAGGTAATGACTGGCTCTTGGAATGCTTTGATCTTATCAGAAAGACAAGGAATACACTAATGGCTTTAATTAGACTTTGGGGATGAAATGAATTCAGTCTCCTGGGTGAGCTGTTTTATGGAATTGACCATTGGTGGGGGGTAGAAAGGCTTTAATCAGATTTAGGCTCCTTAATACCCACGGTGGTGTGTGTCTGTGTGTGATACATACCTACTGTTATGCACGTTTTGGCAGGGCTCTGCCGGCTACATGTGCTTGGGCTGCCTCTGGATTTATGAGTCTTTCTGATGTGCTTTACCCTTTGTGTTTGAGTTCCGCAGGGCACTGTGCCATCAGGAACTCCGGGGAGGTTTCTGTAGAAGAAAGTGTGTTTTTGTGCCTGGATGTTCAAGCCGAGCATCTCTTGGGGAGGAGCAGAGTCTACTATTTTTATTTATTGACTTTTAAAAGAGAGTTAAGAACAATTTATCAAAAAGCAGTGGAGAATCTGGTAATTGTTTAATTTCACAACAGCAGGGTTATGGCCTGATGCTCTGGCAGCACGACAGCACGTCGGCCGTGCTTGAGCACCCAGAGTAAGCAATCATCAATTACCGCTCCTTGATTATTACATGCAATGGCTACAGTCAAAGCAACGGAAAAGCTGCTTATCTCTCTAGGAACATATCTTCGTGTCGTCCCCCAGAACATGTGGAAGAAGCGCTATTTAATGCGGGAGGACGAGCAGCATCTGACTCAGCGCGGTGACTCACCGGGCCCGGCCGTTGCTCATCGCCCCGCGTCCGCGGTCCAAGTGTCTGCGGAGCTGGGTGGGGTGCGAGCCCCGGCGGGCTCCCGGCCGGCTGCGTCCCGGGGCTGGGGCGGGCGGGGGGCCCCGGAGGCTGCGCGTGTTGCAGGCTGCACCTGACCTTCCGCTGCCGACGGCTTTTCCTGGCGAAGCCGGGCTCGGCTCTGAGCAGCGGCAGCCGCGGCGCTGAAGCTAAGCATGCTGCAGTTATTCTTTCTAGGCTGTGTTTGCCCTCCCCGTTGTAACCACAGGTTCGGATTATTTTGGTGGGTTGCCGTTAGCTATCATGTTTCCCTTATGTTAATTTGTTGGTCTTAGATGAGCTCCCAGAAAAGACTTAATAACAAGAGCTGTAGCCAAGGAAAGCACAGCCTCGTCCGGCAGTTACTGTGCAGCCAAATATCTGTCCGTACTGCCAAGCCTCCCGGCACGGTGTGCGCTCCTCGCGAGTGGCGGAGGGTTCCCGGCCGGCCAGACGGGAGCACAGCGGCACCGGGGCTCCCCAGGCAGGAGCAGGAGGTGGCGGCAGCGCTGCTCCCAGCTCCGCTGGGTGTGAGCAGCATGGGTAGGTCACAACGCCGCTGGGGATGGAGAGAACTGAAGCACTGCAAAGGATGCTGCAGCATCGGCCTCGGGCAGCGAGCACCAGTGCCTGGGGATTCTGGCTCAAGCTGTGTGACCGCAGCAGTGACCCCCCAGATGAGTGGGGCTGAGCCTCCTCCTTCGCTGCAGCCCTGGTGATGCGCCCTGGCACCCGTCCTTCTGAGAGGAGCGGCCCTGGAGCAGTGTGGCGGTGCCAGAGAGGAGAGTGAAGTGGCTGCTCACAGCGTGGTCGGTATGGGGCTGGTGACGGGCACCCTGGGGACACGGGCAGCTCGACCACTAGCAGAGACCAGGCACCCTCCTCCCCACATTGCTGCCTCGCAAGAGCCGTGCCACTCGCTCTGTTGACGCAGGTTGTGACAAATCACCCGTGTGTGTGTGGAAAGCTCCTCACCTGGGCACAAACACACGCTTAGTAACATAATCTCTTAAAAGCAAAATCCCAGAAATTCCTTTTTCTTCTTGGAAAATGTTGCCTGGGGGAGAAACTCATAATGAAGGATGAAAGCTTAATCCTTGAGGTAGAACAGGACTTTGGGGAGGGAATGAGTATAAACATGACAGTTGTTGCTCGGCGAGTTGGAAAGAAAGGTGAGGGGATAAAACCTGCACCGGGAAGGACGGCGCGGGTGGTGCTGCGGCTGCGTGACCAGGGAAGAGCAACCCGGCGGTGCTTCCTCCCAGAGGTGTCACATTTATCATTTAAATGTGCCTGTGACAAATGCACAGGGTTATCTTGGCAACTTCAGGCACAGAAAAATGCTGTTGTGTTTTGAAGGTGGAAGATGTGGGGAGAGTAAATTACGCTCCATACCTGTGTAACTCACGGAAGGAGACAGCCCTGCCTTACCAGGTATTTGCTCTAGCAACATGGGGAAGGGTCTTTAATCAAGATCAGGCTGTGACCACTATAAAATAAAATACCAATGTTTTTACAGATTTATTTTTATGTTGCCTGCCAGTACCCCTATTTACGGCCCGGAAGACATGACAAAATGCGGAGGTGGAAGAGCAGCGTGTGTGCAGGCTCCTGCAGCTGGGCACAACCAGGATAAAAATGGCCGGGAAGAACGGTGCTGCAGACGGCAGCCCTGCCCTCGCACACAGGCACCGCTCGGAGCAGTCACAGCTCTCCAGCACACACCACGTCCTGGCTGGGCTCCGCTCTGCCCCTGCACTCACCGCGGTCACTGCAGGGGCTGCGGCGCTGCCCAACGGCGGTGGAGCCAGGCAGCGAGCGAAGAGCTTTGCCCTGGGCTCTGCTCAGCACAGCAGGCGCCGGGCTCGGTGCTGGAGGGATTTCACACGGGTGGCTGCTAATGCACCCGCTGCATGGCCACCTCCCCGCCCACGGCATCACTGTGCCCGAGGCTGATGGAGGCAGAGAGGCGGAAACTGGATCTGGCCGCGCAGGCGGTGACCCCACGCGCTGCGGCGAGCAAGGGGAGGCCGGGCCCTCAGCACCACTGCAGCCCCTGGGGAAGCTGCTGTGCTGCCTGCCCACTGTGCCCGGTGTTCTGGGGCCCGGGTCCTGCCCGGGGAGTTGGCTCCTGCCCCAGGGGCCGTGCCCACCACGGTGAATTTTGAGAGTGCTCGGTGCCAGCTCTGGGGCTGCCCAGGAGGCCATGGTCACCAGCACCCAGAGGAACTGGTGCGGTTCCTTAGGTTGTCCTGCGGGTCCCAGACAGCCAAAGCCCAGCTCAGAGCTGTGTGTGTTCACCTTCAGGCTCAGGGGGTCACAAGTGAAAAGTTTCCCAAGGAGTCAGTGAGGGGGATTTTTGCAGGCCAGAGATTCCTCCCCAGCTGATGGGGGGGGGGGGGGGGGGGGCAGGTGCTTGCTCTTAGGACAGCATCCCTAAACCATCAGCGTCCAGTCAGAGAAGGATGAGCGCAGTCTGCTTCTCCTATTGTTTAATTCAGAAAAGGAGCAGAGGAGGTGGGGTTACACTCTCCAGAGCACAACCTGCTCTGGGTTTGCTCACTGCGCAGCAACGGTGTTTACGGACTCGGATTCCAAACCTCTCCTTTCTCAAGGCTGTGAAGATGTATTTCCTCTTGTGCCATTTCTCCTTCTGGCAGGCAGGCTCCCAGGTGTGTCTGGTAAATGTCAAAGTGGGAAATAAAGTTGTTCACTGAAAAAAAAAAGGGGGGGGGGGGGAAAGAAGTGCAAGTGATGCAGGGTGAGGGCCAGCCCGGGAGCAGCGGGCAGGCAGCACCACCAGCCCCGGGCATGGCTGCTGCAGCCCCAGGGGAGGAGGAAGGGGCTGGGGCGAGCAGCTCAGGATGGCTGGGGCTGCACCAGGCCGTGGCAGGCTGCTGTCACGCTCGCCCTTTGTTTTTGTCGAGCACATGGGTGGAAACAAGAATACTGCATGCTTCAGCCGTGAGGCATCCTGAGAGCCCTGGCTCGGTGCTAGCACTGTCACGGTCACCAAGCGCCAGCCCCGGGCGCGCTGCAGCCCGGCTGGTCCCTGCTCCGCAGCCAGGCTGGGCGCTGGGTGCAGCAGGGGCAGCGCTGTGGCCACCGTCCCGCAGGGGCAGCCTGAGCACCAAGTAAAAGCACAACACGAGCTGTAACCACGGCCCAACACGTGCACGTCACACTTGGCCTTGTATTGCCTGCCCTGTGTCCAGCCCAGGTTACTGCAATTTTCCTGACGAGTGCGAGCGTGTGTGCCTGCGCCTCTTGGCTAATCTCTGAAGCCCTCATATTGCTAAAACAGATGACTGTATTTATCTGAAGTGACTAATGGGCGAGTGCATTCCTGGCTCCACCATCATCTGGTTCTCATAATGTCAGTCATGATTAACACTAACAAACATGCTCCAGCCTTTTCAGCTGCGTTGCACGTCAGGCCTGTGGCGGTGGCACTTGGTCACAGCCAGGTGGCTTTTGGCAACCTCGCTGGTTTGCGTACAAACGCTGGCACCAGTGCACTCGCACAGCCAGCTGTGTGACGCGGCGCCGCATGGTGAGAGCTGCTGCCGTGCCATCCGATTTGGTGCAGTTTGGTGAAGTGTGGTGCAGTTTGGTAAGAGCCGGCACAATGTGGTGCAGGTTGGTGAGATCCGGTGAAGTGTGATATAGTTTGGTGAAGTGTGGTGAAATTTGGTGTGATCCGGCAAAGTTTGGTGAGATCCGGTGCAATGCGGTGCAGTTTGGTGAGATCCGGTGCAGCTTGGTGAGATCCAGTGCAATGCAGTGCAGTTTGGTGAGATCTGGTGCAATGCAGCAAAGTTTGGTGCAATCTGGCAAAGTTCGGTGAGATCCGGTGCAGTTCGGTGAGATGTGGTGAAGTGCGGTAAAGTTTGGTGAGAGCTGGTACAGTTTGGTGCGATCTGATGCAATGTGGTGACATTTGGTGCAAGCTGGTGAAGCGCGGTGTGAGCTGCTGCACTGCAGTGCAATTTGCTGAGCTCTGCGGCAGGGCGGTGTCATCCAGGGCGATGCAGTTTGGTGCGATCCAGTGCATTGAGGTGTGGCACAGTGCCATTTGGTGCCATGTGGCGCTGGTTGGTGGGATGTGGTGCTGTTTGGTGGGCTGCAGGTTGGCACAGTGTGGTACTGTGCCGTTTGGTGAGCGGCAGTGCACTGCAGGCTGAAGTGGCACGGCGCCGTTTGGTGTGACGCGGCGCAGTGCGGGTTGGGTTATTGCAATGCGGGGCAGTTTGGTGCGGAGCAGTGCAGTAGGGTTTGACGTGCTGTGCTGTGCCACGGTACAGTGCAGGGCCACCAGCCCATGGCAGCAGGCAGCTGCGCCCCCCCCCCCCCCCCACCCGCTCACCGGTGCTGGGGCTGTGGGCGGCTCCCTGGACACGCAGTGCCACCCCCCCTCCCAACCCGTCCAGGAAACTGGTTTCCCAGCGAAAATTAGATGTTGACAAAACAATGTTTATTCACCTAAACAGTTCTGCTCTTCATGGAAAATATTTGCACTCAAAACGTGGCCCCTCACACAAACAGCGGGGAGGAGCCGGCCCAGGAGTGCCAGCAGAGGCGCAGACACGCAGCAGAGGTGCGGTGCTGGCACTGCGTGGTCCCACCTCGGACCAGGACAGACACGAGACACCCCCGGCACCTGTAGGAGCTCCCCTGCAGTGCAAGGCCTCCACAGGCAGAGGTGAGGACAGGGACAGGACCAGGGCCGCCCACCCCAACTGCAGCATGGGGAATGGGGCCACTGCAGGACCCGCGCCCTGCACTGGGGGTAGCGGATGGCCCGCAAGCTGCTGGGTGCCTCCTGCTGCTGCCCCCAGGCTGCCCAGGATGAGGCCGGGGCTTCCTGCATGGGTACATAGCTTAGGGAGACCCCCGTGACTGCATAGAGCACAGGGCTCAGGTAGTTCATCCCTGCAACATTTAAAACAAAAAAATAAAAAAAAACAAGCCAACAAACCCAAACCAAACCCACCCACAAACCACAACAAAGTAACAAAACAAACAAACAAAGAAAAACAAGAAAACACCAAAGACCACCACCACCAAAACCTGATCTCTCCAAGTCAGAACACCAGCCTGGTCCCCCTGCCAGCTCCGTGCACGGGTTAAGGACACCAAGGGGGGGCAGGCGGCCGCAGTGCAGCAGCGGTGCCGGCACAGGGAGCTGTGCCCCCTTGCCAACCGCAGCAGCATCGCTTCGCCTCCAGCTCCCGGCACCCTGGCTGCCCCCAGCCCTCAGCGGGCAGCAGCAGTCGGGGTCCGACGCTCAGGGACCCGGCCGCACGGGAGCGCAGGGGTGGCCGTGCCGCGGCTTTGCCCCTGGAGCAGCGCAGAACCTGCCCGTAGCCTTGTGCGTGACCTCCCAGCAAACACAACCCCACAGACCGTGGGAGCCAAGGGGCTGGGCACAGATGCTGCAGATTAGAAAATTAAAAGCTGGGAGGTTTCTGCTGAAGACATTTTTCCGTTCATGAGGACATGGGGTGGAGAGGGTGGAACATGGGGGGGGTGGGAGGGGGGCAGCTGCCTTCAGGAACAACAAAAGGGAAAAGGGGGAGGGCAGCAAGAGGGAGAGATTTTTGATTCATTGTCAAAAATTACCCAAACTTTATTGCCAAAATGTCTACATTTTTATGCGCTTAAGCACAGTGAGTTATGGAAATCTTAAAACAATGGAATGATCTCCTTCATTGCTCTCAATTTGTTCAAAGTAACCACTCCTCTTAACAAAGTGGAATCTTTTTCCGTTTTATTGACTTACAAAAACATCTCTGCTATCAACAGCATCCATGTGCATGTCATAAATACCAGGGTGGGACACAGAGCTTTGGGTAGTGGGGTTTTTTTAAAACCCAGCTCTGCCCCAGCCTTTTCTCAAGAAACATTTTTATGGTGTTAGGTTGATTTGGCAAATTTTCTATTCGAACCTGCCTGAACAAGAGGGGCTCCGAATTCCTTGAATCAAGTCCAAACATACAGCTTTCTGGTTCCCTCGCGCTCGTCTTCGCTCTGTGGGAGTCCCTTATCTGTCAGTCACGTACCGCTCTTATAAATCTTCTGCAGCTACAGCGAGGGTGCAGGGTGCGCCTTACACGCTCCGGCTGCCAGGTGAGGGGCTGCAGAGGTGAAAGCAAGCGCCAGTAACCCAGCTAGAGCACATATTTTGTGTGTCCAGGGCTGCGAAACAAGACATAAAATTGGGGAGGTCCTCCCGCAGCCCTGGAGCAGGCGGGTTCCCCCCCGAGCGCAGCACACACGGAGCCGGGAGGATGCCCCATGCCGAGAGGTGCCCGGAGCCCTCGTGCTGGCGGCACAGTGCCGTGCGCTGTGGTGGGGAGAAGGCCCTCGCCAGCAGCTGTGCCTGCACAGGGAGCCATAAGGAGACAGCAGGAAGGCCGACAACAAGAGCAACGCGCAGGGCTCTGCCCCTCCGGCTGCGCGAAGCCTGGCCACGTGGGCCTGGGCTTTGATTTACAGCTGCCCTGTGACGGGGCTACAGCAGAGAAAGAGCTGACCTGGGAGAAAGTGGGGACCAGCCTGGGGAGAGAACGAGGGGTTTGCTGCGGTGTCCCAGGGGCAGAGCCGCAGCTCTGGGGTCCTGGTGAGGAGGCAGCCCACCGCAGCCACCCGCACCCATGGGCGCCATGGAGGAAGGGACACAGACTGACACGTCCCGTCTGGGGGCTGCAAGAGCTGGCTGCACAGGGAGCTTTGGGAGGAACTGTAGCACCAACGGGAAGCACTGGTGCCAGAACAAAATCCTCCAACAATCCCTTACTTGCAGGTCACGGGGCGAAGGGCTGTCAGCGGGTGGAACGCGACCCTGCACCCAGCGGGGCCCGCGGACGTGCCATCCACCAGGCTTCGCAACCCCCGGTGACGATGATCTGCTGTGGAAAGGAAAGCTTGTGTGAGCCCCAGAAAAAATGTCTTTAGCCTTATAAACTGACACAGTTGTTTATAATATTCCTAAGTGCCATTGCGTGATGATAGCAATTCTCCGACAGGGAAAATTTACTTTTTTCCTTCTTTTTTTAAATAAAGTTAGAAAGCTGTAAGTCCCACAAAAGATGTTTGGGCTATTATTCAGGGTTTGTTTGTTTTTTCTGTTTCCTATAAGTAACACACTGAGGGCCATTTGCTGGTGATAATGTTACAGCCTTACCGCAGCGCTGTCGGCGCAGCGCGGTGCTCGAGCTGCCCTAGCCAAGCCGTGCCCGGCACCGTGGGCAGCCAGGACCCAGACCCGAGGCTGTCCCCCTACAGCCGCCCACCCGGCCCTGCACCAGCACCACTCACGGGGGGCGAGGCTGGGCTCCAGGCAGAGGCAGCCGCGGCAGCCCCCGTCGTGCAGAGCCAAACCCTGGTGCTGCGAAGGCTGCAGCCGCCCTGGCGCGGCAGGAGCTGAACTTCCTGGGAAAGCGGCTTGAATGTGAACTGCTGAAAGTTAAAAGTTGTTGACCTTCTGGATAAAATTTTTCTGTCCACATTTCACATCCTGGGGCATGAAACCATTACTTTTTGTGTGGAAAAACTCCTCCATGTGAGTCAGGCGCTTTGCTGAGGACGTTGCAATCTCCAGTTTGCTTATATTGAGCTAAAAACAAACAAACAAGCAGTGAAATTGGATAGCTACAGCAATCCTCTAAACAGCAAAAAACAGTAGGGATTTATCAAGGCCTCATGTGTGACACGGCACGACTTCAGCGAGGCTGCTGAGCAGACTGATGGCACTCCTCCGGCACGCCCGTGCCCTCGCGCTTCAGCCACTGCGGCTGCGGCCCCGCGGTTGGGGATGGGGCTGGCCCCCCACGGCCCTGCCCTCGCCACCAGCCGAAGCGTGAGGACGACGGCCATGGGCCTGAGCAGAGCCCAGGCGCGCGCGGAAGCCGTCAGATTGTGTGCACTGACCTTGCCCAGAGCAGCTCTCCCCAGATCCTCCCAGGAGCACCATTTGGCTGCAACGATGTCGATGCCTCCGCAGTTCACAGAGGGTTATTTCATCTTGATCTATATCTTTGGAAAACAGGAATTTAGCCTGAGAAAACGTTGTTACTTTTCATCCAAGTTCCCAAATTCCAATCCCCTCCCATCCCCAGGAAAGCCCTTCTCTGCTCCGAGCTCAGTGCAGCAGCCCAAGCTCCCTCATCGCTGCAGCTCCGTTTTGTGCTGCCCCAGGTACCGCAGCCGCTGCTCTGCAGCACGCGGCGCTGCCAGGACGTTTGCTGTGAGAGTCAGGAAACAAGATATGGGAAGTTTATAAACATGCCGTGGATGGTTTATGGAAAGAGGTTATGAAATGCAATTAAATGTTTTATAAAGTGTCCTGATTTCACTCCTCGGTCACTGTATAATTTTGATCATAAATCAGAAAATAAGCTGGAGTTAGAGAACTGAAAGGAAATTGGGAAGGCCAGGAGGGCAACAAAAGGAAGAGCAGAGACGTGGGTACCCCCGTTCTCCCGTGGCACTCGCTTGCATCTATTCTGCAGCCGCAGCCCTAAACGCAGCCTCGATGCTCCTGCTTTGAGAAACGCCGCACAGCCGGTGCCAGCCGGGTGCTGCCTGTGCTGGGGACGTGTGCCTGGTGCAGGCTGGGCACCCCCAGCACATCTCCCATCAGCACGGGCCCCACTGTGCCATGGCGCTGCGGCAGCCGGCACGGCGGCGATGAGGGAGGACAGAGGGACCAGCCCTGCCACGGGCACCCGGCTGAGCGGGGCAGAGGGGGAAACGTTGGCCAAGAGAAGAGAGGTGAACATCAAGGGGTAGAAAGGAAGCCGCAGTGAAGTGCATGATTTATGGGTTGATTTAAGACTGCAGAATGCTTCCTCGCAAGAGCTCCCTGGAAGGAGCAGCAGACGGCCGGTGTTTACCAGGGACGGCACAGCAGCCCGCAGAGCTGGCCAAGAGCTAATTGCAAAAGTCTGAACTGCATCCTCCCAACTGTGAAGGGCCAGTCAGAAATAGAGATACAGGGCTGCGTGCTAACAGGCAGAGGCACAGCCAGCATGGGAACGCCGCCTCTCATGTTACCCTGGAAGTAAAATGGTCTCCGCTCTGCCAGCTAGGGGGCTGCAGCGCCAGGGCAGGGGCTGTAAGGGGTGATGCGGTGACCTTGGGGTGACTGCTACGTGGTCCCAGCACCGTCCCCAGGCACCTTCCCCTCCCCAGGAAAGAGCCATGGTGCAATGAGGGGCTGCCACAAGGGAGGAGCCCCTCTCCCTTCCCAGCTGCAGTGGCAGAGCCTCCTGCTGGCACTTGTGCCCCTACCAGTGACACAGGGCACTGGAAAAGGTCACCGTGAAAGCTTAAAGGATCTTGTGATTTAAGTGCTATTATTATTTCCTGTCCATTAAAGAAATAATAATAATAACAACAAACCCCTAAATGCAGCAGTACAGGCATCATGTGTCTGACATTTGGCTTCTCCCTCCCGAGCCACTGGTCCGACAGCTCACAAGCCAGAGGTTAAGCTTCCCGGTTCCTCTTTTTGATCCGCATCATTCACATTTTTCCATGTTGTTGGACACAATCAAAAAGAAAAAAGAAAAAAAAATCCCTTTGAATTAGCAGGCAGGGAGAGACTCTAATTGCTTTCCCAGCTCCTCCCCAGGTCAGGTCCAGCTCGCTGCCCAGGGACCCGCGCACGCAGCCAGCCCAGGAGTTCAACAGGCGAGACAAGAACAGGAGCCGCACCTTGGGGCAGGCGAACAGACAGCAAAACACATCTGAAAGTACCCTCACCCTAGTGCAATTCGCGCTGAGCCACATCCAGCCCACCAGAGTAAAGCTGCTCTCACCGCTGCCTTCAGCAGAGCCCCGAGGAAGCCGATGGCAGCTCGCAGCTCGCTGCAGCCGAAGGGCTCTTGAAGGGGAACCAGCGCTCCCGCTCCGTCTCACAGCCCTTAAACCAAAGCAGTTACAGCATCCTGAGCCGTTCATTCATTCGCATCTCCTTCCTCCTCCCACTCCTGCGCCTTTGTCAAGCCCCCTTCCAGCTCCGTTTTCACCTTTCCCCGGACTCCCCCTGCACCCCCACCCCGGAGCTGCCCGAGCGCCATCCCTGTGCCGAGGGCCATGGCAGAGCAGGGCGGGGATGCTCCCGTCCGCACGCGGCTCCACGTGCACGGGCTGGCTTGGCAGACTTATTTATATCCATTACCAGCTAATGCAATGGAACTGGCTGACAATGGGCGAAGCAGCTGCCAAAATCCAACATGCGGCCTGCAGATGTCCCTGGGAACGGCAAACCCTGCTGGAAGATCTGCGCGGTACAAAAGGTTACCCTCGATTTGCTTCAGATGCTACTCTCGCCATTCAAAAGCCATCATTGGAGGAGGGGGCTCCTTTGGAGAGAAAAGCATAAATCCAGCTCTACGTTCAGACCGTTATTATCTTCTCTGGTTCAAATTAAGTGACTGGGGTCATTTTTTATACGTAGCAATTTGTCTTTTACCTGAGGGCATTGTAGAAAGGAAAGAAAAAAAGGTGAATCCAGCACGAAAGCAGGGAATGAACAGAGTCTTTAGCAGACAATTAGCTGAACCAACATCAGGTTCTCCCTAAAACATTACAACGGAGATTAAATGTAGGCAGACAGCTAATTCCTCGCCAGTGGGTCCAGCAATAAATCATCGCCCGTGCCTGCGGCTGCCTGGCAGAAGGATGCCAAGAGGCACATGCAAGCCCTGCGGCCCCGCGGGACATTTTGGGGTGGGAGCGGGGCAGGAGAGACCCAGCTCCCAACAGCACCGCCAGCATGGCATCGGGGCAGGTAGCGGCTCTGCACACCCTTGCTTTGCTCACCAAGGCCAAGGAGCGAAGTCAATGCCAAGGCCAGCAGAGCCCACCGGCCGGCAGAGCAGCGTGCCAGTGCCACCGCCACAAGTCATGGGGCGTTTGTCGCTTCGTGCAACTCAACTAAAAAACAAGTCCTCAAAGCATCTGTTCCTCATTTCCAGCGCCAGCGACAGAGGGCTTTGTTTTGGGTTGACTTTGTTGTACAAATACTTAAAGAAAACCGGTATTTTATCAACTGCTCCATTAACAGCAAACAAGCTGCTGGAAAGCCCAGGTTAGTCAGCATCACTGCTGCTCGCACCACCGCGCCTCGCCACGTGCCCACTGAGCGGCCGAGGCGCTGCCTGCGCACCAAGGACGAGCCGGCGCTCACGGCAGCGTCAGTGCCTGGCAAAGCAGCAAAGTGACCCCCGCTCCGAGGCCACCCTCGAGCGCCCACCTCACCCCCTCCCTCAGCTCATGCACATGGCTCAGGACCCTCCGTGCACCCCTGCACACCAAGGGAGATGCAGATGCTTTTGTGTGGGGTCGAGCTGTCGGCTCCTGTGGCAGCACCGAGCTCCAAGCCCAGCCCGGGGACGCTGCCCCGTCGTGCAGCCCACGTCCCTCCGTCCCCTATGGGGGCCACAGTGGCCCCACCAGAGGGGCAGCTCTCCTCGAGCAGTCCCAGCTGCTGCTCAGCAGCCATTTCAAGTTGATACCTTGGTGCACGGTGTACAAAGCAGGA
Source organism: Anser brachyrhynchus (assembly GCF_964034855.1). Lineage (NCBI taxonomy): Eukaryota > Metazoa > Chordata > Aves > Anseriformes > Anatidae > Anser > Anser brachyrhynchus. The sequence continues at coordinate 932,828 of NC_137720.1, read as the reverse complement.
CAAACGCCCACCAGGGCACCCGCACTGTCCTTGTGGGACCCCCAGCAGGGTCCCCGCACAGGACCGTGCCCCACCTCCGTGCCTGCTCCCGCAGCACGCCGCACACACGCTGTGCTGGTGGTGCCCCCGCCCTGCTGCTCCCCTGCGCTCCGCAGCTGTTGTGCAAGAGGCAGCGCTCAGCAACAACACCACAGGCACCCGGCCTGCCGGGATCAGCCCGGCTCTGCTGCACAGCCAGGGCTCACCCGCATCCCCACAGCCCCTTCCACAGCCGCTGCCAGCCCGCTCAGACCCACGGGGCTCCCTTCTTCCTCCCCAGCCTGGGCTCCGTTTTCCCTGCTCGTGATACCGGGCAGCTCCCTTGCAGTGCCAGCCAGCCGGGCAGCCCGCGGGGCATCCAGGCTAGGGGATTTGCAGACGCTTCCAAACAAACAAACCAAACCACCAAACCAAAAACAAAGAGGAAAGCCCACACACAAAGAGGAAAAGGCCCTAAGCCACAACAGTGCAGTTTGGGGATGACTTCCCAGTCTGTGAGCTCCGCTCCTGCCTGAGGTGGGACAGCACCAACGGGAACCCACCCGGTCTCATGCTCCGGGGTTTTCCTTTAACACACAAGCTCCCGGGGGCCAGGACCATTGCTCTGACCCATCAGAGGGATGAGCAGGCTGCTCTGATCCCTGGGGACAGAGCACGTCAGCAGGTGGACATCCCAGCACAAATTATGACACTTCAGACCCACACGCAGGAACCAGCTGTGCAAGGGCAAGAGCGCATCCCGCTGGCCATCACCACAGCCTCTGGGCACCCCTGCATCCATCGGCCCCGCCGGCCCCACACAACACCCATGGGCATCCGCAGACAGGAGCCTGGAGCCCACGACAGACCCCAGTGGACCACAGCCAGGCTTGGCTCTGGCCCCAAATGCAGGGTCCCACCCTGGCTGGGTGAGCCCTTGCTCTTAGCCAGACGTCGCAGAGCAGCAGCAAGGGCACAAAGCACAGAGAAGGCAGCTCACCAAGCCCCGGTGGAGGTGCCTGCAGCAGCCCCTGCACCTCAGCCCTTCGAGGCACCAAGGCCTCAGCCCTTCTGCAGCCCGGACTGCGCCCAGGAAACCTCCCCACCGCTTCTCCCCGCTTTAAACAAAGAGCCCACTTCTCACAGCCCTGCAAAGCCAACAGAGTAGGCGACACCACTTGGCGGACGAGCACGAGGAGCATGCTTGACTGGAAATGTTTACTGCTAAGATACACACAGAGTGCACTGATAGGGCAAGGCAGTGTATATTTAGGTTCTGGCTTTGGAGGAGGGCACGTCCTTTACTGAGAAACCGCTGGGCGGAGAAGAAAGAAAAGGGTATCCAATGCTTACAGCAATCTGATCTGCCCCAAAAGCAGATTTTTTGCCCTTCCTAAGAGTTTTATGAGTCTGTAGAAATCAGCAGTCTTGGGTTGGTCCCAAGTTCCCCTTACAGAAGGAAACGAGAGGCAGGGAGCCCCTCGCCTGCTCGCCCTGCCTAACAACCCCATTAGCATTGAAATACGCGTTCATCACGTTCACCACACTCTGCAAATTTTACGTACATCAACAAAAATAATTTCCCACACCAGAGTCAGCTTCACATCATCACAGCACCGAGGAGGTGGCAGCCCCGGCCCGGGGCCGCATCCTGCTCCTGGGGACTCCCCGAGGGGACCGGAGGGTGCCCACGGGTGCCGGCCCTGCCTCTGTGAGCCCCGCGCCTCCTGCGGCGAGCACCAGGCAGGGACACAGCGGGAAGATTTATGTCCTCTGACAGGCTCTACACGCTGCGCTATTTTTCTTCATTGCTCTTGACACGTCTCCTGTCACACCGGGCAAACTCCTGGGTCGGCTGAGAGCCAGTGTCAGGGGGAGATGTGAGCTGCTTTCAGATGTTCTATAAAATTAACGTCCCCAAAGAATCCCAGCGTTTGCAGAGGTGAAATCGGCGACTACACCGCGTCCACCTGGGATTATTCACCACCAAGGGACCTCATCCCGAGCCTGCCTTCCCCTCCCAAGGCAGGGGCTGGGTGGGGGTGAGGCCCCCCTGCGGCGCTGAACACCCCGCATGCGGGGCCAGGAGGGAGAGCTTTCCCCAGCCAAAAGCTCTGGGCACGCCACAGCTCCCACAGAGCCGTCCCGACACCGCTCGCACGGCCTCGCGGCGAGGAACTGGGGGCAGCAAGCTCCCCGCAGCGCCCCGTGGACACCCTTCCACCGGGAGGAGAAGGATAACCTTGCCCTGAACTTCCCATATTAGAGGAAAAAAAGTGAACTTTGTTTTTTTTGTAGAAATTTAGACTTAAAGCCTGTGATCTGTTCTATTTTGATCAGCACACAAGCAGCTCTGTCCTGAAGCAGCCTCTTTTCAATATATTCAGTGATTTAATGAAAAATATGATTTCCTTTTTGTTGAAAGCAGATGCATTTCATGGTTCCACCAAATGAAAATGTACGCTTTTGGAAGAAAAAAAAAAACAGCAGTTTGATGAAAAACTGTTAAACCAGCCCTGCTTGTAGCTCCCACGGAAAACTATCTCAGCCAGCTCTAACGTTCAACACCCAGCTACGTAGTTTGGGTCGGTCTCTCTCTTTTCAGCACTCCTGTTATTTTTTTCTCCTGAGGATGGGGCTGGGAAGGACTCAGCCTTCAACACAATACAAATCCTGCCCTTTCGGTAAAGTGTAATAAACTTCTTCCCCTGACACGTAGGAAAATGTTTTAAGGCAAGACTTTATAGAGAGCATCAATCACTTCAGAGGTGATGGAATTGCTGCAGAATTATAAGCAAGTCTGAAGTGTCTACAGAGGACTCTAAACACTGTCTTCTATTTATTCTCTGTGTCCTTTGTAAATGTAAACTTCAGTGGAGTCCAGAGGCCTTTCCGTCTCCATGACTTGTCAATCCAGCACCTTTCACCACCACTAAAATCACAATTAAAAAAAAGGGGGATTACAAAAACAAACACAGAGCTCGCGCTCGCGAGTGATGGCTGCGGACTGTCGTGCCGCCCCGGCGGGCGGTGGGATCCTGCCCCGCAGCGGACCCCGGGGCCGCCCCTGCCCCAGTGCCCCCGGTGCCTGTCTGCCGGGGGGGTGAGCAGGGCACGCATCCTTGCCACTGTGCCCAGGCCATGAACCCATCCCTCCGGCCCAAGGGGCAGGGGCAGGAGAGGAAGCCCCCACCCGACCCGCAGCAGACCCCGTCCCATGGGGATGCTCCTTGGGCTGGCCCTGCCGTGGGCGTCCACGTGTGCCATCGCGGGGCACGGGCACGCTTTTATCTCCTGCAGACATTAGACTACCAGAAAGGAACGGTTAACGGTGCACCGCTGAATAAACACAGATTATGGCTCTGAAAGGCTCCAAGAAGATCAAGCAGAGGACAGTGCACTGACAGCGGGATGAAGCTGGGTGTGGGAGAGCCATCCCAGCTGGAAGGCTGCTCAAAGGACCCAGCACGAGAGCGGGGAGCGACTCTTGCTCCCACAGAAAGGAGGAAAAAAAAAAAGAGAGAGAAAAGCTCTTTAAAGTTTTGAAGGGAATCTATTTCAAAACCTTTCCTTCTTTGCCAGAATACCCAGGAAAAAAAAAAATCGTCTATACATTGAAATGTCCCACAGCTGCTCTAGAAGAAAAAAAAAAAAAAGGCCTGTTTTTGAAAAATACCTTGCATGGGAGAGCTGAGCCATCCCTTGAGGATACTCATCCCAGTGGGGGAACAAAGCCAACACACTCAGCACAGAGCCTGCGACGGGACAAGCTGCAGCTTTGCCCCTACCAGAGAAGGGGCCAGGAGGTGCAAGACAGAAATAAAACACCGGGACCACTTTTGTTACGGGCATTCGCTCCTTCGTGCGGCGCCGAGCGCACGCACAAGCCTCACCACCTCGGAGCACACCTTGCAGTAAATCCTGCGATGGGACATTCCTGCGGCACCCGCCAGCACCGGGCTCGCAGCACCCGCCCGAGCCGGGGCTGGGGGCTGAGCCCAGGCCCCCCCCGCCGCCGGCACCTGCCCCAGCAGCCTTGTGCCAGCCCCTCCTGCCTGCCCCAGACCCACCCGGCCCGAAGGGGAGCCCCGGGCGGGCACGGGGCCCCCGGCACCCGCCTGCACCCCTCGGCCAGCCCCAACGGGGGGGTGCAGGGCGGCGGCGGAACGCGGGGGGAGCCCCCAGCGCCCCCCCCCCCCAGCACCCCCAGCCCCGCGGGGCGCATCCTGCCCCGGCTGCCCGCCGGCGGCGCGGGGCTGCGGGCCCGGGGGGGGCCGGGCCGTACCGAGCCGTACCGGGCCGTGCCGGGCCGTACCGAGCCGTGCCGGGCCGTGCCGGGCCGTGCCGGGCCGTGCCGGGCCGTACCGAGCCGTGCCGGGCCGTGCCGGGCCGTGCCGGGCCGTGCCGGGCCGTACCGAGCCGTACCGGGCCGTGCCGGGCCGTGCCGGGCCGTGCCGGGCCGTACCGAGCCGTGCCGGGCCGTGCCGGGCCGTACCGAGCCGTGCCGGGCCGTGCCGGGCCGTACCGAGCCGTACCGAGCCGTGCCGGGCCGTGCCGGGCCGTGCCCGCCGGCAGGTAGCGCTGCGGCTCCGCGCCCGGCCGCGGCCCCGAGCCCCCCCCCCCCCATCCCGCAGCGCTGCCCCGCAGCACTCGGTGACACCGGAGCGGCACAAGACGAACCCTGCCCTTCCTCCCGACCCCCCCCTCAGATAACGAGAACGATTCCGGGGGCGCCGGGAGCTCCCCGCAGCCCCCTGCCGTGTGCCAGCTCCGGGGTGCCGTGAAACCAGGCCTGCCCCTCACACGGCTCCCGGCGAGCTAGGGACAGCTCGGGAGCGCTCCTTCCCCAACGGCAGGAGCGGATTCCTCCTCTTAACGAACGGGCGCGATCTGCACTAGCTCCAGAGGGAAGGAGCAGGGCTGGGGGGAGAACAACCCTAACCACTGCACAGAGCCGACACCAAATGCAAAACTGCTCCGCGGCCGTCCTGCTGCCACCAGCAGCCTGGGCCCACCGCGCCGCCCGCCGCCTGTCTCAGAACAGGCTCCAGGCTCCGGGGAGGCAACAAGGAGCACAAGTGCTGTGAGGAGCTCCCATGCTCAGACAGGGCCTGGGACCGTCCAGCCTGGAAGGGACAGCCAAGGGAGGCGCAGGGCTGGGGATGGCAAGGCCAGAAGCGAGCAGGGAATGGCTTTCCCTTTCCCCACATCACCTCCCTCAGGGAGGAAAAGAGGGGCTCTGCCTCTTGTTTCATCCCACTAAAAAAAACTTCAAAGCCAAACTTTTCAAAGCCGCCCTGGGAGAACTGGCATTGCTTCCTAGACCTGAACCAGGAATGGGGCGCTTGTGATTCCCGCACTGCTGGCCTGGGCTGTCCTACAGCCACCAAGACCGAGAGCAATCCAGTGACCTTCAGCCTTGGAAGGAAGAGCCTCTGCCCTCGTGCTAACAGGGAACGTGATTAAATGCAGCTCCTTGCTGGTGCACGTCTCCTGGACCAGCTGTTAACGGGAATGTGATCAGGACCCATGGGCAGTTGCAGGTCTGCCTGCAAACACGTGCAGAGTCCTTTCTGGACACTCCAAAATCTCTGGTCAGGGCAGTAAGATGCAGGCATGTATGCAATGGCGTGGGCAGGAAGACACGGCATGCCCCTGTGCACGCGGGGCTGCAGACTCACCCTCCTGCAGAACCTCCCGAGCAGCTCCCGCCTCGCAGCACAACGCTGTGCCCTGTGCCCTCTGCTGGATCAGCCCTCGTGTCCGTGATGGTGATGGCAGCTTGAAGCACGAGGAGATCTGTACCTACAGGAAAGGGAAATACGGTCACATTTTGCAAGAGATTCTCCTCCTGGCATGCTGCAGCACACCAAGCTGTCCCCCAGCCCTCCACGCTGCCTCCCAGCTGAGATGCAAACAGCTGATCCCTGTAGGATCACACCAGCAGCCTTTCCTGTGGGCTGACTCAGAGCACCCCTGCCTCCCCAGCCCTGTCCGTGGCCTCGGTGACTTTCCGCAGGGGCCTGTTTTCACCGAACAGTTGCTGTAGCAGAAGTGCAATACCAGCAAAAGCTGGCAGGGAATCCGGAGGGCAAGTCTGGAGTAAAATTCTGATAATGCTGTGTTTATACCAGGAATTTCTTCAGCAGATAAATCAAGTGAGGAAAATAACAGATGGGAACTAGCCGGAGACACTGCAGCGGGGCTCACCCTGCGCAGCCCGGCTGCCCGTTCACCCGCTGGGCACGCCGCTGCCCCTGCTGCCTCTGCCCGCAGGCAGCGGCTTTAAATGGGGACGGGTCCAGCAGAGACCAGGGCACGGCAAGGCCCTCGTGTCTCAGTCAGTGGGACCAGCTCCCAGCATGACCACACCGCACTTCTCAGCGGCTGGGATGCCAAACCCCTCCTGTCCGGGGAGCTGGCCCCGGTGCCAGTCCCTCAGGAACATGCCTCGTGGTGGGCAGAGCAGCCGTCGACACCAGCACGGCAGAGGGACGATTTTTGACTGAGTAACTGCAACAAGCCAAAATGCACCCTTAACAGCAACACTGGGTTACTTTAACGACAAGGCAGCTTGCTGAGAAAACCCCACTTGCAGCGCTGCTTAGTCCCCCCCAGCCTGCTGAAAGAGAGAATTCTGAGCAAAAGGAATAAATTTGACCCCACTGATCTCTCACAGAGAGACCCAGGTTAGCCGGGGCAGGTCTGAGACTTTCTGATCTCTGTAAATCCACCAGACACGCTGCGGTGCTGCCGGGCGCGGCTGCACTGCCCACGGGCACACGGCCCCAGGGCACCGCAGGGCCCGGCTGCTGCTGCCACCAGGTCCCAGGGCAAGCAGCACAACTGCCCCAGGGCTGTCCTGCACCCAGCAAACCACCCTCCCTCAGAGGGTGCCCTAAAAGGGGCAACATATGGGACCCGTTAGCTGGATGCATATAAAATTCAAAGCTGCATTAGTCATCGGCTCTGTTACGCTCACCCCACCACCGGTAGATGCTGCTTTTGCAGAAGCGACCGACAACCGCTTGTGTTTCTGCTGTCAGCTCCAATAAACAACCGTGTTTAATACCGTGGGGGGAGAGGAGGCTCAGAAACTCTATCCAAAAATAACAAGTTTCAAGCACGATATCCTTGCCAGCTTAATGCCTCAGTCTCTCCCCCAGCTTGCTGTGCTGCACTAGAGGGAAGCAGGGTCCAAGAGCCAAGGCGACCCATCGCTCATAAATCACCGGCCCCCCGCACGCTGTCCCGGCAGCCCTCCCGCGGGAGCCCGCCGCACGGCCACACACTTCTCAGCATGCAGGACCCCGTGAATCACGCACCATTAACATTCTCGGAGTGACATCTCCAAAATACTTCGGGGATAAATTGTTTGCTGGCTGATTTGCAGTGCATTTAGGCAACGTTACGAGGAGGTGTGCTGGTGGGGAGCCAAGGGCTAGGTCCCAGCAGCGGGCGCGCTCCCTCGGGTCATTTGGATGTCACCCGGCACTGGCAAATGTGGCACAGCCTCGGCCTTGTGATGGACACGGGAACCCCGGAGCCATGGGGTGACCCTGGTGAACGTGCACCACTCGGCAGAGGCCGTTCCAGCATCTCTCTGTCCTCAAAGCCCCTCCAGCGCTCCGCAGCTGACCTCGCCGTCAGAGGGCTCCGCACCCAGCACCAGTCACAAGAGCATCGCCTGCTGCAGCCCTGCCGCAGCACAGCCCGGCACCAGCAGGCAGGATTCCGGCACTCAAGGGGGGATTAGACATCAAAAAGAAGGCAGACAGGAACACAGAGAGCCCCTTCCATCTGTTTAGCACAGCCACGGCCCCGCTTACCCTGCTCTGCCCCCAGATCAAAGCAGCGGCCGATGGCACTGATTAGCATCTCCCTGCAGAGCAGCGCCCGGCCGGCGCAGCCGAGCGCTTCATCTGCCCAGCAGAAGGAGCGGAGGGACGAGGATGGAGCGAGAGGAGCTGGGGGCTGCAGGGAACCTGTGGGGAGGGAAAGATGGCAACAGAGCAAAACCTCCCATGGGGAGCCCCCCCGGCAGCTGCAGGGAGCCCCTGGCAGGAAGGAGGAGAGCCACGAGGACAGAGCCCCATCCCGCACCTCCAGCCTGCGGAAGCAGAGCGAGCACCAGCCCCTTACAGCAGACCAGGACTTCTAGTGCAGCACTGAGGGGGATCGGTTCGGCAGCTCTCACGACGCCCTGACCATACTGAAGAGCAAAAGTTCTCAGAGCAGACGGCCTGGGCGAAAGCAGGGCTGCTGCACACGGAGCCGTGGGCTTCCCCCACCTCCTCTGCAGCAGCACAAGGCTCGCAGAGGCATGGGGAAATCGCGAAGTGTTCCAGACACAGGCTGTGCCCGCAGGGGCCGGAGACACCTCCCTCGGGAAGGGGATAATGCTCACTCTTGCTGGCAGGGTTAGCTGTACAGCGGGGCAGCTGAATCAGAGCTCGGCCGCTAATAGGATTACGCCCCGGGGACCGCCAGTGAAGCGCAGCCACCGGCGCTGCCGCAGCCCTGCTCGCAGAGCCCCCACCACATCCCTGGGCTGCGAGGTGCACTCGCCTTTTGTTTGAAACATCACAATAGAGGCCTGGGCCGAACCCGTGACACCGGGTGAGCCCAGGGAGCAGGCTCCACTTCCACCACCCAGAGGGGCTTTGACCTCTGGCATCCCACCAGGCAGCACCGGGACGTGGGGCTGAGCAGCTGCCCCAGCCTCCTGCACCGCAACACCGAGACCTTGCCGAAACCCTCGCAAGCCCCAGCCTGCACACCACAGATGTGGCCCCACAGGGCAGGGCTGCAGAGCTGGGATCCCCCCTCCTCTGGGAGGCCCCTGCAGGGCCGGGGTGAGCAGCAGCAGCTGAGCAGCATTCCTGGCAGCACACCCACCGCAAAATGCTGGGTGCTGCAAGGGGCATCCCACGCAACGAGGCAGCACCAAGCGTGCCAACAAGCTTTCTCCACTTCAAAGTTTGACATGATACCCCCAGTATCAAGGGGGTCTTCCCACATTCTTTGGGATCTCTGGCTCAAACCCTCAATTTCCAGGGAAGCACAAACCTTCAGGTGTCCAACATAAGGGTCTCCACTGCGTTCCTCCAGACGGCCTGGATGCTTCCCAAACACGCTCCTCACATGTGAGGATTAACTGAATAATCAGGTCAAATGCAAATCATCAATACAGCTCAATGAGATGCTGCTTTCTGTGACATCTTCATTTCCTTGAACAGCAGATTTGCACCAGACCAGACATTTTTAAGGCATGGGGAAGCACCAAGCAAAATAGTGCTGTACAATTTTCAGGATAACAATGGATTTCACCTGCTTCAGCCTCCAATCTCCACAGTAGCTAACGTTACCTGGCACTGGCTCTTGACACATCAGCATGCAGGCTATCAGAGCAAATGCCTCTGTTCCTGGCACACTGGGGCTGAAAGCACAGCTTGCTCCCCTGACTCCTTGTCAGACTTCACAGGGGCTGGCAACTGAAAGCACATCCAATTTAGCCACAGTTCATTATCCAACATAGCATGACATTGGGCCACTTGCAGACATAATCCAGCTTCCTCCTGCCTTGCAAGATGTATTGACCAAAGGCGAGGAAACAGCATTAATAGCTCACTGCTGTGCAGACGAATCTGGGCAGCAGCAATGAGGTTCTTTGGGCTATTTCTGTCCAATCCTACATGAGAGTAAATCAGAAGCTTCTGCAGACTTCCATTAAATTTCTCTCCATTAACACCACTGTAACAGAGATCGGAATTTATCCTCTCTTTATATATATATATTATTTTTTTCCTGGTACTTTTAAAAAAATGCTAAAACTCTTCAGCTTCTAGCTGAGCTTGAGATAAAAGTTAACCTCTGAACCATACAGCATCTTTCATATAAGGCACCATATAGAGAGGGCTTCTTAAAGCAAGTCTAGCTTGGTAACACATATATTCTAGATGGTTTCTGTTTGCCCTCGTCCTCACCTCCTGGAGAGGGGGAACAAGGGACACCAGCCTTCCCCATGCACAGCAAACAGAGGCGAGAACCAGAGATGCCAACTTTGAGCCTTTGAGCTTGGGGCCAACCCACGTTGCCTGGGGGGAAACGCATTCGCACCCACGCTGGTGGAGCATGGTCCCAGTGAGACCTGTAGGAGATTGACCAGTACTGAGGATAAACACGAGGAGAAAGAGGTCCCTGCTCCCCCAGACCCAAGAATGTTGCCCTTGCAGCAACAAAGATTCATTAAGACTCACAACTCTCATGCTACAGAGGTTCCAGCACATATAAATTTTCAGAATGTACATGTGTGTGTATGCACACACATGCACACTCTTTACCAGCTCTCAGCACTCTAACAACAATTAGCATTCTCGTTATGTGTAACAGCCGTTTCTACCACCCATCAGAAGGGGACCCCAACAATTCAGAAGAGAAATAAAGGGCGACGCTGTCTCCTGCAGAGGCTTTGGGACAGGAGGCGCAGCCCCAGGCCGGAGAGCAGCGAGGACTCCGGCGGTCCCACCTGCAGAGCGCGCTGGATTTGCGGCCAGAGCAGCCCCGACGCTGGCTGCTCTCCTGCTCACCGCCTGCCCTCAGGGAGCAGCTCTGGGTAGGTCGGGTCCACCCCAGAGGAGGCTCAGGCAGGACACCCCCCAGCAGCAGTAGCCTGGACCCCGCAGAGCACAGAGCACGTGCTCCCACCCTGTCCCCACGCCTGCCCTGCCAGGCTGTCCACAGGCACCGTGGAAGGAAGCTGGTGAGGTTGTTGATGGCCAAGTTAAGCCCCCAGCCCTGTGTTTGACCGCAGCCCTTCCTGCTGGCTCCTGCATGAGCCCTTGTACCTCACAAATGCCCCGTGCTTCATCAGCAGCCCTCGTCCCTGGCACCGCCACCAGCTCCGTGCAGCGCCTGGCCCAGGACGGGCGCAGCTCGCAGCGGCTCCTCGCCAGCGCAGCGCAGCAGGAATCAGCCCCAGCGAGCAGCACCTGCTGCACAGCAGGTGTAAGGGGCAGCCCCAGCCCGGGCAGTGCCCGCACCTTCCCAGCACAGCCCCCAGCAGCTGGAGGTGCTGCCCGTGCTGCGGCCGGGCCTCTGGCACCCCTGCTCACCCCCGGTGACACTGGAAAAGCTGATTTCTTGCCTTGCCTCCACACCAGGGCCAAGCAGCCTCGGGGCTGACTTGGCAGATATGCCGAGCTAGGCAGGCACGCGGGCTTTGTAATAATCTGCTATCTGATCTGGGTTTCTCTGGCCTTTCACTTCAGTGGACAGTCCTTCGAGCTCATTCGGGGACTATGAGTCACTGAAGAAGCACTTAAAGTCCATCCTTGATGATAAGGTTAGAACTATGTGCCGTACATTTCCTTCCCTAGTTTGGAGTTATGCTCGGGCTATCCACACTTCCTTGCTTATTCCACCTTCCCCTTTCATCCCCGTTCCCCACCACACCGAGCTACACATCTGTGAGCGGGGCCGTGGAAGCCACCAGCCGGTGACGATTCCCAGGGCACAGCCGGCAGCGCGCAGCCGACTCCTCTGTGCCCTGTGCTGGCCACCGGCTAAGGAAAGCACTCGCGTGGAAGGGCAGAACAAAGAGCGGGGACTTGGACCACGAAAGCCAGCTGCAACGCTGCCACCAGCCCACGACAGACGTCTCCACAAGAGCTTGGGGATGCTTGGAGATGCCTCTGGGACAGAGCCAGCCTGGGTGAGCACGGATGGATTGAGCTCGCAGGTCTTTGCGCCACGCTGGCAGCAGAACAAGGTCATGAAGTAACAGAGAAGGTAACGGCGTGCACCCACTGCCGAGTCTGCGCTGGCCAAGCCGCTTATCCGACATCGTGCCAAGGAGGGCCGTGTCACGTCACGTCCCTTGTGTAAAACAAGGCTGTAAACGCTGCATACCTTTGGGCAAGGTGAAACTCGTCGGGTTCCTCACGGGCACCAGGGCTAACTTGAAGTCCAGGTTTCAGAGCCCCAGAAGGAGCGAGCACCGAATCCAGGATGACGACAAAAGCAGGGAATTGCCTTCACTGGCATGTACCAAACCATACCGCATCCAGAGCTCTGCTGCATCCACCGCTGCTATCAGCTGCACGGGATAAGAAATTCCCTCTACATTAAAGAAATGATTATTCTTAATACTTGGGCACCGATCATATTCCTGAGGAAAAAGGAAACATAAATCCTCACTTTCACTGACAGCGACAGCCCACATCCCTAGGTACGAGGCAGCTAATTACATCTGATCCTACCAGCCAAAACCTGACCAGCATGTTTGTGCAAGCACTACAGTCAAAGTATGTGCAGGATTTGGCCCTATTTCCCGTTTTATTAATCACAAGAAACAATGTTAGAGACATACCTGATAGGTTTTTTTCCCTTGGCCACTTACCACTTGGCAGCAGAGATGAAGTTCTGGCTTTGCAAAATATTTCAAAACCTGTTTCTGTTCCAGTTCAGAGTCACCCCCCCCCCCCACCCCCAGAAGCTTTCCAGGTTATCTGTGAAAGAAAGCCCAGAGAAATGGATGGCTTGAAGTGCTTCAACTGATAAACTCTAAATATATTATTTTAACTATGATTTTGTTTTGCATTATAAAGTAGAACAAAGATCTTAACAACCACAGAACCAACAGGCTTTGGAAATGGATAGGATTGTTTTGGAAGTGGAGAAATGGAACATTTGTGCCCTTAAGACCGCGTTCCTTTTCCCCTAAAGCCTGACAGAGTTTCACAAAACATTTCAAGCTGGCTGTGCTGCGTTTCTGGGGATCAAACCGTCCTTCCTGGGGAGGCTGCCTGCACCATGACAGGGCCGTGGAGCTGAGTGGCCACCTGGAGAGCAGCACCGTGCTGGGAGCGGGTGCTGGGGTGAACAACAGGAACCCCCTGCAGAGCCCGGAGCGGGGCGAGGAACAGCCACAGGAGCAGAGACAGCAGCTGGAAGGAAAGGCAAGGCGCACGGTGCCGCAGCGGTACCGGCCCCTGCAGCCAGGCCCTGGCCTCCCGCGCTGCCCCTGGCTCTGCCGCGGGCTCCTACACCCCATTTCGGCCTCTCCAGTGGTGGCCGGGGTGGGGGTGTCCTCACCAGGGCTGCCCCAGCTCTGGGGACACCGCAGTGCCCGGCGGCACGGGACAGGCTCATGCACCGCTCGCCGTGAGCGCTCCTCACTGCAAAAACCCAACTCAAACACTGGCCTGGTTATAAATAAAGCAGCCACTGACCCTGGAGATTAATCAGTGGGCTGGTGTCTCTGCGTGATGTCACCCCATGTTTTTCCACAGGCCTGTCAAATTTCAGCCCTGTCTGATCTGCCGATGACAGACGGGGCTCGCGCCTGCCAGACAGCACCGGGACGCTGCGGTCTGTGGGAGGGGAGCAGCCGAGCGCGGAGGCCGGCAGGATTTATGGCCGCCTTTCTCCTCGGCATGCTCGCCTTCGCTCTCCGCCGCACACACAATACACAGATGCCTCTGCAAGACAACGGAAAATCGGGGCTGCTTGGCGCAGCCGGGGTATTTTTAGGCATATTGCGCCATTTCTGGCCTTTGGTGACTTCTGTGATTAACGCGACTGGGTTTGCAGCAAGCCGCCTGAACCTGGCTGCTCGCGCACACGGAACTGCGGCTCAGCGGGGTGAGGAGCAGGTGGGGAGGGCACGGACCGAGCTGCACTGGGACCGCTCCTGCGGGTGAGCTCAGCTCTTCCCAGAGCACCAGATCTGGCAACCAGATAGATCTGTTTGCCTCCAGGAAGGCAAAAAAAAGTCTCCTGGGTGGAAAGCCGCATCTGACAGCACGCAGGGTTTTTTTAATGCCACTAGCCAAGCTTTATGCCTGCTTGCAGTTCAGCTTGCTGCCCAAACACCATCCCAGCCACTGGGGCTGGAGGAGGGCAATGATGGCCATGGAGCCACGGGGTGGAGGGGAAGCAAATGGGCACTGCAGCACGAGCCGCTCCGGGAAGGCAGCGTCACGCATCTCATGCCATTTGCTCAGGACACTGCAAGGACAACACCGTGACCCATCCCAGGGCACACCAGTGTCCGCAGCTCTCCATGCCCGTCCCCCTGCCGCCTAACACAGGGTGAGCAGAGGAGCTCTGGGTGCAGCCGCACCACCACGAGCACAGGGGAGCTGCCCTGTGTGGCAGGCAGGGGCTGGGCACCAACCAGCACAGGAGCAAACGGTCCCCACCCTATGATCCCCAAAACAAAGTCCATCTCCAAATAAGTTCCCAAAAAACATGCTCATAACAGGGCTTTCTTGCCTCAGAAAATGGGTTTCACATGAGGTCAGCAGGCTTGGCACTGAGGGTTATCCTGGGACAGCGATTTTCCCCATTGGGGTTCCAGGCGGTGCGATTATGCAAGGCTCCGAGTTATTCCTGGGGCTGCCACATGTAAGGTGAGCTTCCTAGCTGTGCCCAGCGCGGGCATTTTGGAGGTGCAGCAATCCCTCTGCAATCCCCGCTAGCTCTGTGTGCTCCTGGCACAGCACCAGCACCTGTGCCTGCACAATCAAAGCAGGAATCCAGTGCTGCCGCGGGGAGACAGCTGGGGCGCAAGGGCGACCTCTCCGCTCACGCACCAGAGCGAGCCCTGCTCGCAGGCCGGAGCACAGCCGCCATCACCCGCGGGAAGGTGGCACGGGCAGGCAAGAGCATGCCGCCCTCACCTCTGGAAGGGGACGGGGAGACTGCTGCAGAGCAGGGTCAGGTACGTGCCCCCAGCTCGCAAACTTTTCCCCAGCCAGTGCCCAAGCACTGCGCAGGCTGGACACCAGCTACGGGGCAGCTCATGGGGTGGGAATGCCCAAGGCTCTCCCTGCCTGCACGTTCCCACATGCTGCTCTCTTTTCCAGGGGCAGCACGAGCAAGGGGACTGCCCCTCTGTCCCTGGCCACAGCACCGTGTGTGCAGCAGGTGCTCAGTGGTGGCCAACACAAGGCACGAACCAGCACCAGACCCTGCAGGACCGCACCTCCAGCACCCGGGAGCAAGCCCCAGAGCGACCGACCTGCAAGGAAAACAGAGAGCTCGGTCCTTTGAAGTTAATGAATCGTGAAAGCCTTTGAAAGCAGAGCCTTGTTTATTTACTCCGGGCAGCTCATGTGGCTGAAGCACACACACATCCCGAGCGCACTGCTAATTTGAGTGAAAGATCAAATGCGAGCCTCCTGCCCAGCCAAGCCACGGCCGATGGAAGAGCGAGGGCTGGCCCCGCTGCACCGAGTCTCCATGGGATGCAGGCAGGGAAGGGAGAGCCCGATACAAAATGGGGAGGCAGGGCGATGGCCTGGGCTGTCAGCCAGACCCTGCTGAGTACAGTCAGGAACCAGGCTGACAGAAATGCCGCCCGTTGGAAGTAAAGCTCTGTGAATTCGGGCCTAAGGGTACCACCCCAGCACCTACGTTCAGCTGCAAGCCCCCCAGCAGCACCCTCCCCTCCCAAGCTGGAGCTGCTGCAGCCTGGGCCCAAGTTCTGCCCAGTGCCACGATGCAGCTGAGATCCACGCAGCCAAATGAGCACCTGGGAATGTGCCACCTGCCAAATCTGCTCTCCTCTTCCCCACAACAGGGGAATGCAGAGAACTCGGTCTCTTCTCTTTGAATGAAAACCAACCGAGTAACGGAGAACAGCCCACGAGATGCCAACAGCGAGTAACAGCTCTGCACCACCTTGCTGCAAAGTGCCACGGCACCGAGGGCCTGGCTCTGCCCATCAGGCAGACGCTCGTGCTGTCCCGCAGCAGCCACAATCTTCATTAGAAGCACCAGAGACCCCAGCACGCTATCTGCTCTGATGGGTCTTCTAAACAAATGCACAGCCTTCCACAATACTCTATAAATATCAGCCTTTTCAGTGCAACGGCTTCGCGAACAAGCTGTAAGGCAATATTTCATTTAGGCTCTCAGACAAAAGGACGGCACCCTACCAGCACTCGCTTTCTGCTGCTGCAGTTTTCAGAAGTATAATTGGATTATAACCAAGCGTGAGTTTCTATCCCAGTTTCTCCCGGGCCAGCAAAGCCGCTCTGATCTGTAACAACAGGAGTCGGAAGGAAGGAGCAGAAAGCTCGCGGGGCAGAGGGGAGGGGAGGGCTGAGAGCTCCGGCAATGCTGAAAGGACTTCAGCAGATATTGGGGGCTGTGGTCCCAGTGAAAAATTAGGCATCTAGGGAAGTGCCAGTAACGAGAGAGAGGTTACCCGTGTGAGACTAATGCCTTCACCACCAGGGTGTGGAAGGACCGGCCTGCCAGGGGCCACAAGGGAAAGGGGAGCTCCCAGCCTCGGCCCTCACAAGCTACCAGACACCCGGGGAGGAAGGAGAGTTTAGAGTCAAGGGCAGCTCCTCCGCCAGCCCTCCCTGTCCCGCAGTCCCAGGGACCCAGCAGAGATGGGAGACCCCCCCCGGGGGGCAGAGGCCCGCCGGGCGCACGCAGCCGCCAAACGCGGCCCGACGGGGCGGGCTGCAGCCGGGGGCCGGCGGTGCCCGCGCACGGGGAGGGCGAGCGGCGCTGCCCGGGGGCTGCGCGTCCCCGCGGGGGCTGCGCCCTGCCCCGGCCCCCGGCGCGCACCCGGCCCCGCTCCAGAGCGCGGGGGCCCGGGGAAGCCGCGGGCACGGCGCTGCCCCGGACCCGCCCCGCGGGCGCGGAGAGGCGCGGAGCGGGGTCCGGGCGGCCGTTTCCCACCCTGCAGTGACACCTGGCGGGGGCGAGCGCGGCAGGAGCCGGCTGCGGCCCCGAGCATCCCGCCCGGCCGCTGCGCCCCTGCCCCGGGCGGACCCCGACGGGGCGGCCGCGGGAGCGCGGGCGGGGGGCGCGGCGGCCGGAGCTGCCCCGCGGGGCGGCGGGCGGTGGGCAGGGGCCCGCAGGGGGCTGTCCGCCGTGCCCTCGGGGAGGCGGGGGTCGGTCCGGCCGGAGCCGCGGCTCCGCGCTTCTGACTCTGCCCAATGAGAGCCCGCAGCCCGCCGCGAGCTGTCAATATTTGGCCGCGGCCCCCGCGCTCCCATCCCCAGTGCGTCCTCGCCCTCCGCGCGCAGCCCTCCATGGCCCGGCCCGGCCCCGCCGCCCGCCCCGCTCCGCTCGGGGGGCGCTGAGCCCCGGGAACCCCCCGCCCCCCCCCGAGGAGCCCCGCCGCCCACCCCCGCAGCAGCAGCAGCATGCTCCCGGGCGCGGGGGCGCAGCCGGGGCTCGCTCAGCCGCGCGGAGCCGGGAGCCGCGCACCGGGGCAGTGACGGGCACGGCTCGGCGCCCGCACCGCCGTCGCCCGAGGGGAGCGCGGGCGGGCCCCCGGCCCCGCTCGTTCCTCCGGCCGGAGCGCGCCGCGCAGAGATATGCTGAGCACAAACCGCCTGGAAGCGCCTCCTGGGATTGCCGTGGCCCCCGGGCGTGCGGAGTGCGGAGCCTTCCCTCGGACGGCGGGCGCGGCCCCGCGGATTTACCTGCCCTTCGTCCTCATCCTGCTCGCCCTGCCGCCCCGCGCCGACTCCTCGTGGTGGTGAGTGTCCCGCCGGCACGGGAGAGCCCGGCCCCGGCCGCCCCGACGGGCGGCAGCGGAGCCGAGCCGCGGCGCTCGGGGGGAAGCCGGGCCGGGGGCCGGGAAGCGGCCGCGGGGCCCCGGGCAGCGCTGCGGGACCGGGCCGGGCCGGGCAGCCCCGGCTCCCCCGGGGGTCCCACGCAGGACGGGTCCGGTCCCGCCGGGCTCCGCGCCGCCACCTGCGCGGCCCTCGGGGAGAACCCCGCGGGGTCTGCCGGGGAGCCGAGCACCGGGAGCCCGCTCCGCCGCCCGGCCCTTTCAAAGGCAGCGAGGGCAGAGCAGGATCGGTCCCCTCGGCACGGGCTGCAGCTGGGAAGCAGCGCGGGCAGGGGGAGATGGGGCTGCCCCGCTTAACCCGCTGCGGGCGGAGAGCAGCCTGGCTCTCCCGAGCCCCTCCGGGCCGCACTGTCGCCCCGGCACTTGCACGGTGGCTGCTCGTGGGCTCCCGGGGCACTGCTCTCCCTCACTGGAAGGCGATAAGGCTCCGTGACAGCTGGAAGTGATGCCATAGAAAATGCCAGAGGAGCTGTGGCGAGAGGAGCCACGCAGCCTCCTAGAAATTAATCTCCTTCTGTCCGAATTCCTGTAACAATGAAAATTCATGTCTGCAGAGCGAGAGTAATTAGGAAAACTGGGAACGGGAAGTTTTTCAAGTAAGCCCGTGCCGCTTCAACAGCTCAGTAACACTCAAGGGGGGAGGAAAAAAACCACCTTTGCTGCAGAAAAGTTCTCGGTACCCTCCCGTCCTGTAACAGCCCTCTCTAATCTTGTGCGAAACACCAATTTACGCGCGAATCCCGTCATCATTAGCACATTGCGGTGGATGAAGCCGAATTTAATCAAATTCAATCCATCTGACACCGAGGGGGGACCGGTGGTTCTGGAGCTCGTTAAGTGCCGCTGAGCACGGCCCGGGGCTGGGAGCGCTCCGAGGCTCTCGGCGAGAGCTTCCCGGGACGGGGAGAGGGGAAAAGGGGAAAGGGAAGGGGGAGAGGAGGGGAAGGGGAAGGGAGCGGCGCAGCAGGGGCAGCCCGGAGCCCAGCTGGCGGCAGGGGTGCCATTCCCGGCACTGCCCCGGGAGACCTCCTGCAGCCCGATCGGCCCCCGTGGAACCGAAATCACCGGCTGAGAAAAACGAGTCACCGGCCGCGGGGATCAGGTTGATGCAGGACTGGCCTGGCTTCCAGCCGCTGTCCGCCCCCACCCATCAGGGCTGGCGAAGGCAGGACAACATCTGCGCGGAAGGTGATGTTGCTGATATGCTAAAAGCTGAGGAAGGAAGAGTCTTAGGGTAGCGGGGAAGTTGAAATATTTCTCTTCATTACCAAGGAGGCAGGAGAAGGAGAGGGAAGCTGCTGGAGCGCAGGAGTAGGTGCGCAGGGTAAAGCAACTGGAAAGAGACCAGGCTACGGCACGGTCACAAAGCCCTCTGCCCAGAGCTGAACAGTTCTGCTAAGGCACCCCGATACCAGCTCACAAGAGTAAAGCCTTTCTTTAGGGACAGCACAAAAAACATTTTCCTTGCTTTTGTACCCCACTTCTCCCCACGATGACCATGGTGTGGGCCCCAGCTCCAAATGCGCGTCTCTCCCCAGCAAGCGGGAGCAAAACCAGCCACGCTTTAAGCCTCGGTAGCTGCGGCTTATTTGTAGGAAGCTAGATTTAGCTCGCACAGCAGTTCGTGTTCTCAGCTTGCAGGCTGACTCCCCGGTTGGCAGCCTCTCATTTGAGGGAGAAAGAGGAGCCGGGGCAACCTGGTGATGGGGGCAGGGGCTCAGCCGGGGAGCGGGGCAGTGCCCCCACCCAGCCCGGCGGGCTCCTTAAGCCATGGAGGAGCCCAGCACACTTCTTTGGACCTCTTCCATAAAGCAGAATCGGTCCCAGTGTCCTTAAATATGAGTTTTTTTTTTTTTTTAATTTAAACCAAATATGTTAAACTCAGAAGTTCACATGTTTGGTTGTACTTTCTCTCTCTCTTTTTTTTTTTTTTTTAGACCAGAGCATTCCTCTGAAAACCTTCATTGAAACAAATGCTTGCCTGCTGTACATGTCGGTTCTGATCAAACAGCGTGTTTAGATGAAATTGTGTTTTGCTGAAAATGGCTTCAACCAGCTGTGGTTTGGGAAAAAGTTGTTCAGTGATTTGCATAGGTTTCCAAGCACATCTTTAGCACTACTGATATTACAGTAAATACATTTGGTGGTGCATCATCGTTCCTTATTTTTATTATTATTGCCAAATTCTTCTAGGGATTCACACACAATAAACTTGTGGAAATAGAGGAAATGCTTCTCATTTTCAGAGTCAAGTTTTAAAGTAGATTAATAGAAAAAACTGGGTCACTTCTGATCAGAGTACATGGAAAGGAAATATCAACCAAATGTTTCTTCTAAACAACTGCAAATTATTAATTTTTGGTGACGTCAGGCACGGCCCCCGCCACCTCACAAAAAACTTCAGGAATTGGTGAACTTTGGTGCTAGAAAAAGTGTCCGTGGACGTGCGTGTGCTCGGGCTCGTAGCGGGAGAGAGGAGCGGGGGCGAGGGCTGGGGCGGGTGCCGGGGCGGCGCTGCCAGGACCACCAGCGGCCTTGGGACGGACGTGGCTGGGGGAGCAGCATCCATGCAGAAAGCTCCCAAACTATAAAATGTTACTTAGCAACCAAATACCAGCTGAAACACAGACAGAAATTAAAAAGGAATGCAACGGGAAAATCCCTAAATCCCGTTTACACTTGAGTGCGTCCAAGGGTAGGGAGCGCAGCATCACCCGCGGCGTGGGGCCGGGCGGCAGGGAGCCGTGCCCAGCACAGGCCCGGTCGCACGGCGAGGCAGCGTCAGGCCCCAAAAGCGGCCTCCAAAATTCCTTCCGAAAGATTTGGAAGATTAGACAAATGTTGCTTATAAACATAAACTGTGCAATAAACAAACTCGGTGTAAATAACTAAGTAGAGTTTACTCGCTATTGAGAGCCCCGCTGGTTGCTCTAGTGTGGAAAGCCATTTCAGACCGAAGGTTTGGTTAACGAAGAATGTACACAAAGCTGTATACACACACACCCCGCGCACCCCACCCTCACACGTACCCGCTTGCCTGCAAACCCACATGAATCCCCCCACCTCCCAGACACACCAAATCCTCGTTAGCTAACTTGTTTATTGCTAACCACAGCCCTTGGAAACTACAAATATTTAATTTCATCTGGCATTGGAGCAGATGGGAGGCATCAGGCTCCCAAAGAGATAAAACAAATCTGGGGAAGGAAGAGCGGCGCGAGTTTGCGCTGGGGCCGAGCAGCGCGCAGGATCTGGCCGCGCACGGGGCTCTGCTGGGATTGGGGCAGGTCAGGGCCTGGAGCACGGCGTTTGGGCACGGGGCACGGTACCCAGGCGGGCGTCATGGGGGATGTTCTGTCCCGTCAGGCAGCCAGCGCCACGTGTCGGCTCCCTGCCTTGGCCTGCCAAGGGGCCCGGGGATCACAGGCAGGGAAAAACGTGCCGAGGGCAGAAAAAAAACACTTTGTGGAAAAAGCATGCATTTTGTTCTCCGTGCTGGAGTAGCCCCAGGAGCGGGTGCCCAGCCCTTGCCCAGTGCGTGACGAAGCCACAGGCACAGTACGTGGGGACGGGGACGCTGTCCCCGCAGCAGGGAGGCAGCAGCAGTGGTTTCTGCTGCTGCTCATCTCCAGGGCTTGCCGTGCGTTTCAGTCCCAGCACCAGTGCCGGGTCCTGGTCCAGGTGCCGTGGATGGGCACAAAGAGTGATGGAGAAATGGAGCCACGTGTCGGCATGGTTATCGGATATACGAGCGAGGCGCTCGTTTAAACAGGCATCACACTGAGGTGTGTGGGAGGGGAAATAGCATCAATAGGAATGTTTGAAATTAAGCCAAGGGAAAGACAGCTGCATGCACGAGCCTCCCAGGCAGCCGGCGTAACCCTTTGGGGGAGCGCGGGCACTGCCGGCTCCCCTCGGTGCCAGCCTCGGGCGGGCAGGCCCTCAGCGACCTCTCCGGGCCTCGCCGGCGGAGGCTGCGGCAGCGGCTCGGAGGCCGGTGGCTCCGGAGGCCCCGATGCTGCCCTGCACCAGCTGCTTCCCTCCGACACTGCTCCTGCGGCAGCACAGCTCCGTCCCATGGGCTCAGCTCCGGGGCTGTCCCAGGCGCGTTCCTGGGACGGGAGCTGCCATCCCAGGGAGGGCGAGCAGCGCACAGGGGTCTGGGGGGGCCCAGCGCTCATCCTGGCAAAGTGCTCTGCTCGGTATTAACAGCGGGAGGTCAGCAACCAGGAAGTCTTTATCCCCAAGTGCTTCGTAGCCCCAGCCATCCAGGGAGCCCTCGCTTTGAAAAATAAGTTTTAGAGTAACATCAGACTGATGGAGAATGAACTCCGTGGCCTCTGTAGTAGTCCTGGTGTTCTGCGTTGAGAGTATATTGGAACAGATGGGTTCTCTCAGTCACTCCACTTAGTTATAATAATCCTAATTGTATTTCTTAGTTCATTTTTCATTAGGGTCACTTTCACCTATTGGAAGTGTCTCTTAAAAAAGAAACGCACAAGAAAAAAGAATCCTTCTGCTTTTCCAAACTCGTTAGCTTTTACTATTACTAATACCAATTTCAGCAGCACCTACAGACCACTGTGAGGTGAGACCGTGCCGGGCCTGCTAAAACAGGCATCCCCTGCTCCGAGCAGCCTTCGCACCAGCACACGCGATACACCAAGAACAAGAGAAACTTCTTTGCCACCAGCAACTGCATTGCCTCTGCACTTCTTGGCAAAGCGCTTTGGGATTTGGAGAAGGGAAAAAAGAAATTGTTACTTGAAAGGATAAAGCATAATTTGATGAGCACTTTGGATTGTGTTCCTACGTCAGCTGGCATCTGTCAGAGGAACAGCTTTCCCCCACCACAGTGCTCGGTTGCGGCCGTTATTTCAGAAGGCACCAGGGCCCTTTTCTCCCTCAGCTTTCCTAATTTCCCCCCCACCAGCTCCACAGGCGCACCCAGCACCCCCCGTGTCCCACCGCCCCCAGGGCAGCCTCGTCCCCGGCATGGGGAGGTCCCAGGGCGGGGACCCCGGCAAGGAACTGAAGGCACACGACAGGGAAGAAGGGTGGCACACAAGAAAAGAGATCACAACGCAGAAAATGAGAAGTACTTGAATGGCACTGGTAGTGGCCCAGCATTATGATATTAAAAACCATTCAAGTGAGACTAACGCTCTCAACATACAGAGTAGTGGCTCTAAGTGAGGAAATTAGGACTATTAATCATTCCAAGGCGTTAACAATTCCAGCAGGCCAGGATGGCCCTGTTCCCAGTGGGGCTTAATAAAATACTCAGAGTTTACAATAATAAAATAATATCTCAAATGTCTATAGCACCTTGCAACCCAAAGTGCTTTGCAATTGGCTATAAATTGTCCACCCACAGCCACGGAGAGCAGGGGAAGGAAAGCACAATCTCCATGGGAAGTATGCAAAGCACTTGGGGAGGCGAAATGTTGTCAGGCTCTCCGGAATTTGCTCTTTATCAGATAGAGAGACAGGGATGTTGGATTTGATCCTATCTGGAAGGTTTGTCTCCCAACTGAGAGCTGCCTAGGGCTCTCCAGCCTCCCACCAAAACACACATTTCGTATCGACTCCTTGGGAAGGTAAGAGAACAGAAGCCAACAGAGCTTGGCTCCCAAGTCGATCTTTCAGGACTACCAGCGTGCTCACGAGAGCAGTGGGGAAATGAATTGGCTTCCCCAGGGGAAGGACTCCAGCAGCACTCGAGAGCCCAGACGAGCCAGGCGGTGCTTTCAGCTCCCCATCAGCAGCGGTGCCCCGGGAGCAGAGGGCAGCAGCAGAGCCACCCTGTGCCAGGCACCTCCTGGCCCCCGCCTGCAGGGGCAGAGCCCAGGCAAGGGCACGGCAGCGGGCGCCCACCCGCTGGCCATCGGGGATATCAGGTTCAGAGGCATGCCTAACACGTGGCTGGGAACAATTCCTCGGCTGCCTCGCTTGCTTTTTTTGGTGGTTGTTGTTGTTTTAAACGTGGTCTGGCAAATGGAGAGCCCTGAGCACTGCTCCGCAGCAGCGTGCAGCTGCCCGTGTCCCTGCAGGGGCAGGGAGGGAGCACGGGGAGCAACTTTGGTAGCAGGGGGTCCTGGGGTTTAAGCTGACCCGACTGTCTTAAGCAAGCGGCGAGCGCCCTGTGTTTGGTGGGAGAGGCCAGGCCATGAGTGGCAGCTCCTCAGGTCAGAGGCTGTTAGATGGGATGGAGGAGCCGAGCCTGCCGCCTGCCTGGAGACCCTGCTCCCAGCTCCTCCAGGTCGGAGCAGCATCTCTCCACGATTTCAGAGCCACAGAGCTGGCTGCGACTGTCAGGAGCAGGCTTTGTGCTGCCGTGTCTGCCCCCGGGCACTTCTGTTCCCACCCTGTACAGCAGCTACAAATACTTTGCAAGGTGTTTCGGGATCCTCAGGAGGAAACATTAACCCGCCATCATTTTTCAGCCATTAACTCTCTCTGCATTAACAAACGACAAAGAAAAAGCCTCGTGCCTCAGCTCCCTGCATGTCAAAGCAGGCAGCAGCAGCCACTGCCCTCACTTAGGATCTCCCCGAGCTGCCCCGAGGAGCGGTGGGGATCCTCTGAGCATCCTCTTCTCCTGCATCGTCAAACTTGCTCACGTGGGCATCCCTCTCTCAGGGTAGATTTAACCTATGATTATTCTAATTCAGAATTGTGCCTTTAATGGTATTGGTGCAACCCTGATTCCCCACAGTGGGAACTCCCAACATTTCAACAGTTGCTTTAATTATAAAGCAGAGCACAAAAAAATAAAATTTGAGATTTGCCTTAGAATGACAATTCCAAAACTTTCCCTCTTGAAACTAAGTAAAGCTCAAATAGCGTGGTTTTTTTGTTTGTTTTTTAGTGCCATATAAAACATTAGATACAGCAGTGTCTAATATTATTTTCATTAGAAATTGAATTAGAGCACTCATATTTCTCAACAGCACCTTGACCTTACAGAGATGTTACAAACTGTAGCAAGTTCTGGGTCCTCTGAAATTTACCCATTCCCATGAAGCATTTTCTTTCTTCAGAACTCGTTTTCCAGGAGCCATTTCCCACCAGATACCTGCTGCGGGGTCCAGACAAAGGCACGACCCCGCAGGAGCCCCTCGCCCTCACTGGGAGCACAGAGCAGGCTCGCACTGTTGCTGTTGCCTTGGTGGGGAGCGATTAGGAATTAAGTAAAATTAGGAGAAATTTCCTTACCAAAAGGGTTGTGCGGCAATGGAACAGGCTGAGGCAGAGCTTCGCTCGCTCCAGCGGGAGAGGTTCCCAGCCGCCTATTGCCGGGTGCCTTGGACTCTGGCGGAGCTCTCGGTCTGCGCGCTGCCACGCCTGGGAGCCAGCCCTTCTCCTCAGACTTCTGGTCTTTCTCGCTAAAGAGCTCAACAACAGGGGGCTGGTGCCAAAAGCACAATTTATCGATCCAGAAAGAGGTTTCCAAACACCAGGCAGATGAAGTCAGAGCAAGGCGTATGGGCCTCTGGTCCCGGGGACACTGTGCAGCACATCCCCGGACCTTGCAGCCAGCGCGCAGTGGCACAAATGCCCCCTTACCCTGCAGGGAGGGGAGCAGCAGCGGGTAGGAGAACTCTGAGCTGCTGAGACTTTGCACCAGAGCAGCCTTAACTGAGGGCAAAGAAGTGGCGTGGGCCACACAGCTCTGCAAGAGCACCCCAAGGAGCCCACGAGCTCTTTGGGGAGCCAACACGCTGTCATGGGAAGCGCGGAAGCAGAGCGCACACAACGCAGGGGCAAGCGTTGGGAGGGGGTTAGCACAAAATGCATGCTGCCAAGTAAATAGATGCGTCTGCCTCCGATTTGCATGTTTATCTTAGAAGCAATTTAGGTTTCTCCTTGTTTACAAGAGTAGAAGTCAGCAGACTCTTAGAGTAAGAAAAACAACTGGGAGCCAACATGTGACAGTTGTCTCCTGTTCTCGCAATGCACCGCAGCAGCCAGCGCTTGCAGGCTATTGAGAAAGAGCTCGGCTCGCCTCAGCTGCATCGCCGGCAGCCTGCGTGCAGCAGATTTACTTGCAGAGAAGAGAAAAGATAGCAGGAAGCTGGGACCACTTTACCTCCTCTCCACCCAGGCTCGGGAAGCACTTGCCTGTGGAGCACCAAGTCTGGTCCATGCTGGTGCCGCGCGGGTCGCTCCTTGCGGGAACCGACGCCGAGCGGGCGGCGCGGAGGTGCAGCAGGGCGAGCAGCAGCACAGCGCTCCCTGCACCGCTCCGCACCCACCTCCCAGCACCACTGGGAGCTGAGCTCCAGGAGCAAACGGGAAACGCAGCACACAGCATGGTATGAGGCCGTCAGAGGGATCAGTGCCAGCCCCCAGGCCTGAGCTGAGCAAACCCCTCTGTCTGTAGCAAGGGGCTCTGCAGACACTGCAGGGCTCCTTATCCCCACCTGCACATAATTAACCATTCCCACCCTCTGCCCTGGCCCCTCCTTGCTGCAGGATGCCCACGGGGACATGCCCTGCCTCTCTCCATCACCTGTGCTTCTCCGCACCCAGAAGCCCAGGACCGAGCAGTCCCCGAGGACGTAGCAGCACTTTGCTCTCGCAGCTGTTTCTGAAGTTTGGGGTAGTTTTCTTCCGGCTGTAAAATGCAGATTCCCCAAGAGTAAAACACTTCACAGAAATTTGCCATTTCCAGCACAACTTCATTTCTAAAAAATGAAGCAGACCATTCTGATAAGGCAGCTGGGGACTTTTCAGAACATCCTTTTTATTTCCTATTTCAATGTTTTTGAAATGTCATAGATTTTTAGAAGTAAGATCAGAAGGGATGCTTTAATCAATCCAAAACAAATGTTTGTTGTGTTTTTTTTCCCTCCCAGAATTCCGCTTGGCAGGAAATTTTTCGATGTTCTTGTCTCGCTCTATTTCAGAGTAACCGAACCCCACTGGAGACTTTCCCACGAAATGGAAGAGCTAGGGCTCGCCGCTATAACCGTGGGCTTTCCAAGACAAAAGAGGAATTGTCTCCCCTTGTGCCATGCCACTTTCCAGTGCCACAGCCATTCTGGGAAGGGTTTCAGTACATAATTGCAGGCGAAGGCCTGCAGGTACCGCTGCAGATCATCTGCCAGTGGTGTGCAGCCACAACCAGAGCAGAACAGGCGGATGTCTGCCCCGTGGACAGTAGCGAGGTGCTTGCTGCAGGCAGGTGTCTCTGCCCTCCGCCTGTGCCCTCCTTCCACTTTCTTGCTGATAGCATTTGCTTGGATCTGGATATTTGGCAGAAGAATTAATAACAGGAGAAGTAATTAGCTCAGTGTGTAAAAAGGGGAATGCCTGGTGTTTACCTTTTCTGGAAGGTTTCCCTGGGTCTGGGTCCCTGGGGTGGTGCTTGGCACCGCCGTGTCCCCAGGATCCCTGGAGTGGAGTGGAACCCCCTCCCCTGCCCGGCATTGGGCAGAGCCCCTGCTGACGTCCCCCCTGCGCCAACTGATGGGGAGGGCCCCATCGAGGAGCCTTTCACCTCCTCCAGCTTTCCCTGCATCTCTTCTCCCCCCCGGTGAGGATGAGCTGCGGCTTCTGTCACAGCCTCCTCCCAGAGCACCGCTGCACACACTGCAGCCCCCCCCACCAGCCCCCAGCCCCAGGCAGCTCCAGCAGGGCCACGTGCACATCTCCATCCCCCGCAGGGACACGTGCACGTCCCTGTCCCCACCTGGGACTAAGCAGGCTGAGCTGGGCCAGGCACGGCCAAGATCCTGCAGTGCCCCCACCATTGCACCAGGCGCATGCGGCCTCCAACCCTCCTCCTCCTCCTCCTCTGCCACGGGGAGCCCCCACTGCTGGTGGGCAAAGGACACTGGGGAGGGCCGTGAGGGACCCACCACCACTGCTGCGCGAGGAGAGGCTGGCGGGCAGGGCTGCAGAAGTAACATTCGCTGGCCCTCGGCGCCGTGGCTCACAAAGCCATGGGGAGCTGGGTTTGTTATCCTCAGCTCCAGCCTGAGATGACCTTGTGCTTCTGCCAGCATTTAAACAAAGTATTTTAAAAAAGGGAAAAGATCCCATTGCTTTCTGTGTTCACAGGGCTTTCCTGAGCTATCTGTGAGGCTGATAGAAATGATAGAACATAGCCAGAGAGAGAGAGAGAGACAATGAAATATTGCCCAAGTTTATTGCTTTTTATTATTATTAAAGGGAGGGTCTTATTTCCATACTGGGGGTTTGAAACATTTGAATCCCACCCAAACCTCTTCCCTTCCAGCCAGAAGCACAGCTCCATGGTATGTGGCAAAAATCATTCTCCGGCACAAAGCAGCCTTGCGGCTGGCTGGGGTGAGCAGGCGGCGGAGGCAGGGGCTGGATGGGGATGGAAAATTCCACCTCGCCTCCATTGTCCGTGCTGGCCCGAGGCAGCAGCGAGGGCTGCTGGGTGCGGAAGAAGTCAGGATCCCCCTCAGTTCCATGGAAGGCTGCCCGTTGGGCTCAGCGAGCCGCACCAGGCCGTGTTTGCACATTGTCTTTCTGCACCAAACCCCTGCCCACCCCCCTGCTGCACGGCAGGAGGCCGAGATGCAGGCAGCACGCAGGCAGGAGGGGGGATGCAGCCTAGCCCTGGATGTCCATCTTCAGTGGTGTCCATCATCTGCTGGTGCCATGGAACCCCGTCCCCGCGCAGTGCCCCAGCCGGAGGGGAAGGCGGGCGGCATCGCGGAGCCGCTCCAGTGCTGGCCCTGCCGGCCCCAGCTCGGCTCCATCCTACTGTGCTCAGCAGGGCCGGGCTGCAGCGCGGGGCTGGGATGGAGGGACAGAGGCTGGGAGAGTTCCTCGCTGCCCCTGGGGACTCCCCTTCGCAGAACATCCCCAGACCCCGCACCTCCAGCCCCCGAGCACAAGGCGCTAACGCCGGCCCCGTCTCTCCTGCAGGTACATCGGGGCGCTGGGAGCGAGGGTGATCTGCGACAACATCCCCGGGCTGGTGAACAAGCAGCGGCAGCTGTGCCAGAGGTACCCCGACATCATGCAGTCGGTCGGGGAGGGAGCCAAGGAGTGGATCCGGGAGTGCCAGCACCAATTCCGCCACCACCGCTGGAACTGCAGCACCCTGGACCGGGACCACACCGTCTTCGGCAGGGTCATGCTGCGAAGTAGGTGCTGCCCCGTGCCCTCTGCCCCCAGCCGGGGACGTCTGCGCCGTGACGGGAAATGCAGATACAGGTGGCTACGGACGCCACTTGTTTAGCAGTAACATTTTGAAAATGTCTCAAAAAAGGGGGGGTGGGATAAAAGTTCTTCCATGGTGGGATAAAAGTTCTTCGTCCCTGGGGAGGGTCCCGCAGGCACCCAGCTGCAGTGCCGCACGCTGTCCCCGCTCCCGCTGCCACCCGCTTGGAGGCCTGGGGACCGTGCCTGGCCTCAGTGTGTGGCTGGGAGCATCTCTGCTCCCGCTCGCTGCCGTGCCCGGTGGCTTGGGTTACTGCCGGAGGAGAGCTTTGCCTTTCCCTGTAAATTAATCAAGCAGTAATGGGAGCAGACCACTGCTTTTGAAATAGCTGCACCAGATGAGATGGAGCAGGGGGAGCACTGGGGGAGAAGGGGGAAGGAGGAGACACCTCCGGAGAACAGGCTCATATGTAAACAGTAATGGGATATATAAATATTTGGAGAGCAGTGTTGGCCAGGAATCAGCAGTTCACGTGGGAACTCGCTGTTCCCTTGCATGGCAAGGGAGGCAAGGCAGAGCTCAGGCTCCAGCCACTGCTTCGGGCTTCGACCTGCAGAAGGACGGCAGCCACGGGGCAGACGCCAGCGCTGCAGGGAGGGCAGGGACCAGGAGGGTCCCTCCCGGCTCCAGGTGAGGACAGGGACACCGACACGGTGCCCGCGAACCACTGAAGGTGGAGCGGGGCGCTTAAGGCGCCAGCAGCCCCGCTGCAGACCCTGGGGCCACCCGCCCGTCCCCGTCTGCAGGCTGGGACCTCGCTCGCTGAGCCAGGCTCAGCTCCGAGTCCCTGGTGTCAAAATTCACCAGGTGGGACTCAGTCAGGGGCTGGGTGGGGAATCATGAGGTATGCTTGCTAAAGCACAGCGGGTCGCGTGTGCAACAAGATGTCCCGCAGGACAGACGGCTGCGAGGTGATGTGCTGCGGGCGGGGGTACGACACCACGCGCGTCACTCGCATCACCAAGAGCAAGTTCCACTGGTGCTTGCTAAAGGATACCCATGGACTGGGTATTGCCCATCTGTATTTCCCATTCCAGACCACGGGGCATGTTTTGTTCTACAAAAGCAGGGCTGTACCCAAGGAATGAAAAGGAAGGGCACAATGGGGGCAGGAATGGGGAGGGGAGCACTCCCAGAGCAGAAATCACCACGTGGCTCCCGCTGTTCACTGTGAGGGCTCCCGCAGTGAGCAGGAGCGCGGGGAGCGCGCGTGGTGCCCCGCTGCAGCGCAGATGCTGCTCCCCAGGACGTGATGGGCCGGGGCACATCCAGCCACGCCGCCCCAAATCAAACGCGGCTGGGAGCAGGAACAGCTTTGACGCACCGGGAGCCGCTCATCTGGAGGACACGTGAGCGGGGAGGGCGCCGGGGGCTCGCTCCCAGCTGGCGGGGGCTGGTGAGCGGGGCAGGCCGGGGGCAGCGTGGGCAGGGCAGGCCCGGAGCAGCCCCAGAGCGGAGCTGGCAGGGGGGAGCTGTGAGCACCAGGCCGCGGCGCTCACCCCGCCACGCTGCGACCTGCTCGGCCTTGGCCCCTGCGTCCCGCCGCCGCTCCAGCCCCACATCCCCGCTCCAGCCCCACATCCCCTCCTGGATGCTGAGGACAGGGGATGATGAAAGCTCCTCTCCGTAGCCCCATCCTGCCAGGCCCAGAGAGAGCTCTGTTCCCTTTGAAGTTGCTTTCAAAGGCTCTCAAAATGAAGACTAACATGGTTTTGATTTGCAGCTTCTTTTACAACATTATAAAAACAGCTGCGAACTCAAAGCAGAGATGCAGAGCGCCAGGCAGCACTCTGGGCTGCGCGGGGAGCCCCGTGGCAGCCGCCCCGTCTGCGGGGACAGCAGCACCCATGGGAGCCGCCTGTCCCCGCGTGCTCCGGCTCTGCCACCGCCCATGCTCAGCAGCCCCCAGGCCGTTGGCCTCAGCACCCATGGGCCCGGCTGAGCCAGGGCCATTGGGGGCAGGGCAGGCAGCCCTGTCAGCAGCCTGGTGCCAGCACCCAGCGGGAGCTGCTGCTGGGGGGAGAGGGGATGGGGTAAGGGAACAAAGCAGCGGCTCAGTAGCACAGCTCAGCCCCCCCAGCTGCTCTGTGAGCTCAGCACAAAATTTCCCTTGGGCTGGGTGCTGGGGAAGCCGGAGCTGAGCGGTGCGGACAGCAGGGACGGGTAGGACTCAGTTTATCTTTACCGAAGGTGCTGCCAGTTCCGCGCCCCCTTCCCCAGGGCTGCCCATGCCCAGGATGAGCCCGTCCCTCACTCCCTGTCCCCTCTCTCCGCACTTCAGGCAGCAGGGAGGCCGCCTTCGTCTACGCCATCTCCTCGGCGGGGGTGGTGTACGCCATCACGCGGGCCTGCAGCCAAGGGGACCTGAAGGCCTGCGGCTGCGACCCCCTCAAGCGGGGCCGCGCCAAGGACGAGCGCGGGGAGTTCGACTGGGGCGGCTGCAGCGACAACATCAACTACGGGATCCGCTTCGCCAAAGCCTTCGTGGACGCCAAGGAGAAGAAAGTGAAGGACGCCCGGGCGCTGATGAACCTGCACAACAACCGCTGCGGGAGGATGGTGAGTGCGGCGCTGCCGGGGACACCTCCGCACCACGGGGACTGCCCGGCAGTGCCGCCGGGAGATGCTCCTTGCTCCGTGGGTGGTGGGGGGTGGCTGGGGGGGGACAGGCCATGTCAGACAGGGCACCCACCCCCCAGCACCTCTCCGCAGGCTCCAGCTGGCATCAGTGACCCTGGGACCACTCCTCGGCCCGCAGTGGTCAGAGGCAGGGCTTGCACTGCCAGCAGCCCTCCCACCTTTGCCAAGCCCGATTCCTAGAGCTCACTGCCCCCGGGGCCCCACCAGTAGCCAAAATGGCAGTTTCCCAGGCTCTCTGTGGCCTGTTTGAAGGAGGGGGCTGGGAGCAGGCTGCCCTCGTGCACCGGGGAGCCCGAAGCGGGGCAGCCCCGAGCTGAGGAGTTCTGCAGGGCTGGGGGCGATGATGCGGGGTGACCGCCGCTCCTCACGGCCTCCCTCTTCTCGCAGGCTGTGAAACGCTTCCTGAAGCTGGAGTGCAAATGCCACGGAGTCAGCGGCTCCTGCACACTAAGGACTTGCTGGCTGGCCATGTCAGATTTTCGGAAAACAGGGGATTACCTAAGGAAGAAATACAACGGGGCCATCCAAGTGATAATGAACCAGGACGGCACCGGCTTCACCGTGGCCAACAAGAACTTCAGGAAGCCCACAAAGACTGACCTGGTCTATTTTGAGAACTCACCTGATTACTGCGTGATGGACAAGTCAGCAGGTAAAAAAAAAGAAAGCACCCATGATGCCTAAAAACAGCTCTTCCTCCCCTCCTGGCAGGCCTGCAACTCCCAAACAGTCCAGCCTGGCAAGACCCCTCTGGGATGTCAGCTCCCAAACCAAGCCTGGGCAGCAGGGGCTGGGCACCCCCAGGGCCCTGAGGGGTGCTGGTGGTCACTGTGCCACGTCCCCACAGCACACCGAGGTGTGCACATCTGCACAGAGCAGGAAGGGATTTGCCCAAAATCCCCAGGCTTTACACCAAAGACCCGACCCTTGTAGGCCTCTTGTAGTTAATGCATCACAGAGCCTTTCTTCTGCTGAGCGAAGATCCCTTAAATTAAATGCCTGTTGGTGGGCCAGCCTGGTGCATCTCTGAGCGCAGCCTGAGGCGGGGATGAGGGGCAGGGCAGGCAGTGTCTCTGCTCAGCCCCTGCAAGGAGGATCAATGGCTGTCGGAGCCCAGAGCACGGCTGGGGCCAGGGATGCTCCCCAGTTCCCATGGCAGCCGGCACAAAGGCGCTCGGCAGGGAAGGCAGCCGCTTGCTCCAGCCCTGCTAAAACGAGCTGCAGGCCCACACGAAGGAGGCATTTTGGCTTTCCCAGCCACAGTCGGCCTGTTCCTGGGCACACGCTGAGCCCCGGCCTTCTCCAGGCATGGAGGGCAGCACGGGGCAGAGCCCGCCCTGCCTGCTGCAGGCAGCGCCGTGTGCCAGGGTAGCGCGGGCCAGGTGTGCGACCCACGCTGCAAAAGCAGAGCAAGCACACGCTGCACAACCACCCCCAGCCCCCTCGTGTAGCAGCACACCGCAGCGCATCCGGGTGTGCTCTACCAGAAACAGGGAGATTTCATCTGCCGAGAAAAGAGCCCTGCGGAGGGCTCAGCTGGTAAATATCGGCTGCGGGTGGGGGGCTGGAGGAAGCACTTGAGGGAGGCGGAGGAGGAAGGGCCTGACCGACTCTCGCTTTCCTCCTCTAGGCTCCCTGGGCACCGCAGGTCGTGTGTGCAACAAGATGTCCCGCGGGACAGACGGCTGCGAGGTGATGTGCTGCGGGCGGGGGTACGACACCACGCGCGTCACTCGCGTCACCAAGTGCGAGTGCAAGTTCCACTGGTGCTGCGCCGTGCGCTGCAAGGAGTGCGAGGACACTGTGGACGTGCACACGTGTAAAGCACCAAAACGGGCTGAGTGGTTGGACCAGACCTGAAAAGACGAGAGCAGCAGAGGGAAGAGTCAGCTGCAAAGCCCCCCACAACCTTTCCAATTTTCTAAAACACCTGTGCCCCGTGGGCCATGGCATTCTGGGAGCTGTAGTTCGACTGCATGGCTTTTATTTAATTGATTCTGCAAAGCACTAAAGAAAGGACTACATTTCCCAGGAGGTACTGTGGACCCTTCTCATTGCTCAGCAAAACTAATCCCTTCCCTAGGAGGAGTCCGCAATCCTTGCTTCAACTGTGAAACTTCTGTTGCCTGTTGTTATCTCTGCAAAGGGACAGTGCACCTGACAGACTTGGAGAACCCATCGTCAGGATGCAATGCCTGAGGAATGCTGCATCTCGCCAGAGAATTTACAGTGAAGTTTCACCAGCAAAACAACACTAGTTCAGAATAATAAACTCCTGCAGAAAGCACTCTTGCTTTTACTTTTTTTTTTTTTTTTTTGCAAGGCCAGAGGAAGGGTGTTGCAAATTCTTAAGTTCAAGATCTCCATGTTTCCCTCAAGCAGACCTGGCATTACTGACCCCAGCTGCACTACTGACGCTCGCTGAACGAGAACAACTCCTGCACAGTCTTCTCCCATCTCCCCAGTGAGGATGACGAGCAGAGTTGTGAACTGTCAACTGAAGCCTGAATGACTGCAAGAAGACAAAGGCTATCCATAGACGTTTGCAGACACAGAGGGCTAGAGAAAGCAAACAGAATCTGTGAACTTACTGGTAGGTTCAGAAGTTGATGGGTACAACAGCATCTCTCTGTAAAACTCACTTGTATGTTGTGTATACTGCTTATTATTTTAAGTCAAAATTCATTATAAACCTGTATCAGAAAATGATGTTTTTGCTTTTTGAATTTCTGCATACCCAGCTGTGTGCTTCCTCCCAAGTGGGACTCCGCCTGCAGTTCTTCCTACCTGCTTGTCCGCAGCTCCTGCCACCCTAAAGCAGGGACCTCCCCACCCCAGGAATTACCCCCTTGTTTCTCACACAGCAGAGCCGTGGCATCCAGCATGCAAATCCCCCAGGGGAATCCTCACAAGCAGCAGCACGCTCCAGGACATCTCCTGACATAACACTGGGTCAAGCAGGAGGCACCAGATTAGCTTCCAAATCTTTCCCTTAAAAAAAAAAAAAAAAACACCACACCCACCCACCACCCAAAGTCAAAAGCTATCACTTAGAATTGCAGCTGATGAGAGGAGGGGCAGGGAGCAGCAGAGCAGTAAGTGGATGCGTTACGGAGATTAACCCCTCTATCTCTAGAAATTTCCTCTTTTCCCCCAGCTCAGGCAAGCACTGATTACAGAGATGCTTTGTTTAGTACAGAGATGCTTTAGAGTCTGACCAGAAGTTACCAATCCACACAAGCTGCCAATGTACAAGAGAGCTGAACCCACTAACCAAATTGATCCATCCCCAAATTTACCCAATCCATGGCAGTTCCTGAGCGTATCCTGGAGCTTAGGAAGTGTAATGTCCTGTGACACGGCCGTACTCTTATCTGCTCACCTCGGCAGGGTCTAGGGCTGCAGTGGCTAATTAGCCACTGGACTAATGAGTGCACTAGCCCTAACTGCTGGGGGCACCTCCGCACTTCCCTCTCAGAGCTCAGCAGGGCAGGGTGCGCTTCCTCACGTCTGAGTCAAAATGGTACTGGTTTTCTGCATATTCGTCATCGCCGTGCTGAATGGCAGTAACAACATTTCTTGCATGTCAGGAGATACTCGAAGCATGTTTTCATGAATGCTGTAAGCTTACAACAACAGGAAAGGACAAGCCAGCGGTGCCACTCATCTGTAAATACTTCAGCTCGGGTCTGATTTTGTACCGCAGCTGCCTCTAGAAAGGCTGTCGTGTCTCTGCAAGGACGGAAGGTTTTCTCCTGTCAGCAGCGAGATGTGGCTGCCCAGCTCCCTGTCTGCACAGCACTAATGCTGGAAGGAAGGGTCAAAGAGCAGGATGGGATTAAAGCAAAGAAGATTATTCAGTTCCTAAGCCACCCACTGGCCACCGCATGAAGAGCCATCTGAGTGAGGATTTTACCCAAGGGCCCTAGGAAATACTAGCCTGAGTGGTGAGAGGAAACCACGTTGAGAACTGCTTTGATGGGAAGTGCTCAAAGAATTTAACCAGCCTGCCATGGGGCCAGGCGACAGCACCCCGCTCCCAACCGGCCAGACAGAGGCCAGAGGGTGCTTATGCAGGAAAAGGCCCTTCAGCAGAGCCTCAGACGAGCAGAAAGGTGACCTTTAACAGAACTAGTAAAAGGCACGAGGATCCCATCTCTCCACTGCCCGGCTGTGCTTCTTGCAGAATTAAACCAGCTCCATCTCCCTGCTGAGTCCTGCACTGATTACGCACAAGAGGGCTCAGCAGCACTCTTCTTCCCCTCGCTGCTCACGCAGACCTGCGTTCAAGCTGATGTTTAGCTTTTCACCAAGATTTGTTCCGTCTCTAAGCTGTGTCAGGAATGCTGGCAGGTGAGCGGGAGGAGGGCTGAGCCAGGCCAAAGGCATTTCAAGCCCGCTGCAGCAGCGTTCACGAGCGTGCAGGCAAATCTACTGGGAAGAGCGCTCTCATTTATCTTCATTACTGCTCCACCTACCATCAATTTACGACAGGCTTTAAAAAAATGCTGCCCCCTCTGCAATCAATCCAGGCCTCTCCCCCCTCGAGCTCCCAGAGCAGCGCAAGCTGGGAGGGACCCCAGTGCCCTGGGACCTGGGGTCGGCTGCCGATCAACATTTCTTCTTCCCCAGCACTTCTGGGAGTTCTCCCCCAGCAGAAACACTGCTTCTGAGCAGATCTGTAGGCCCACCTGATGAATGATACCT
Source organism: Anser brachyrhynchus (assembly GCF_964034855.1). Classification (NCBI taxonomy): domain Eukaryota; kingdom Metazoa; phylum Chordata; class Aves; order Anseriformes; family Anatidae; genus Anser; species Anser brachyrhynchus. Next base: position 896,652 of record NC_137720.1, on the reverse strand, counting down.
CCATCTTGTCTGCTGCTAACAGATTTCTTCCCTTTGCAGATATTCAATGTTGTAAAACAAAGGAGAAAGAGCTCTTGAGGACAGGTTGTCTTGCCTTTATTGGCTCTCCCCCTTCCTGTATCAGCACCAAGATACTAGAACTGGATGCCTTTGTCACTTTAATGAACAGCCACAGCTGAGAAGGCAACCCTCCATACCCATACCTGTTTCCACTGGCATGACTGAACTCCGTGGCCTCACTGCCTTCCCCTTTTGCTCTTCTGCCCCCACATCAGAAGAGCAAAACTACTTCACAACAGGCACGAGGATTACAGAAGCACCTGGAGCAGCTGCGGGGATAGCCCAGTAGCTCGAGTCTATCAGGCAGAAGAGGCGTGAGGTTCTTCTGCAGAGGGCTATGTGCGACCGTGCTCGTTTCTTGTTTATTAACAAGCGATTAGCAAAAGCACGAAAAGCACGATGCCCAGGAGTCAGAACGCCGGTTAACTAGAACTAACTTCCAGTGCTTGCGCAGGAAGACGGCCCATTGCAGGCTGAATGTAATTCAGACTGCTGGATGTCTTCTTGCATATGAGGCCTCCCGAAACTCCCCTTCAGTGCACTCATCTTCAGAAAGCAGATGTTTTCCATCTATAAAAGTTTATGAAGGCTGCAGTCTTGTCAGGGAATACTCGGTTCCACTCACAAGCCCCTCTTAAGTAATCTAAAACGTACAGGGAACCTTTTATGGAAGATCATGTTCTAATTATCTCCCAGTCAAAAGCATGGCTGAACTCAGAAACAAGGAGAAAAAATGGCTAAATGAGCTCCTGAACAAATTACCTTCTCTGAAGAAGCTGGACAGGACACACAGGAGGAGGAGGAGGCAGAAGACATCAAACCCACAGGACCTATACAAACACAGGGCATTCTCTCTACTAAGCCACACGCAGGTGAGAGAGGGCCTTAGCCCAGGCACCACCACCATGCTTCTGGATGGGCGCACTGAAAAGATGGATTTGATTTTTGACCTACAGCAATCCAGAGTGCACACACTGCTCAGTTACACCCTAGTCCTAAAAACCCCTCGTCACAGCCATAGACCCTTCCTGTTCACCACCACATCCACGCTTACACAAAGGCCTCTGCTCACGTACCTGTGCCAACAGCCGCTTCCTCCAGCGAGAGCGAGCTGCACGGGGGTTATCCGAACAGCCACACAGCCTGTAACAGGTCCAAGTCTCGGGGACAGATTTGTTGGGGCATTTTGACTAACATTTGCATAACCTGTCAAGATCTGTGTGGGAGCTTTCATATCCCTCATTACTGAACACGAGTCATGAAGGGCTGCTCCAACTAGCAGCAGGGGATTACTGCTCTGAAATCGCAGCTGATGAGTCACTGTAGGAGAATGCAATAGTCACATACTGTCACACTTCTGTAACTGATGATAGCCTGCAGCCAGATTAGAAAAGAAATCAAGAGGTTCTTAAGAGAAGAATCTGAGCTGATGGGGCTACAGTGCGATTGCACAATTCGATGCATCCAGAGTAAAAGGAAAATGTCATTGACCAGACATAACCAAAGCAAGAAGATCCCCAACAGAGAACTGTATTCATCTTCACGGAAGCACCCTTACTGATGCAATAATGTGGGTGTGTTACTGAGCATTCCCCAAAGATCAGACTCACCTAAGAGCCTACCAAAAAGTAAGACACAACAATCGAAGCTGGAAAAGAAGAGGAAAATTCCAAGCACATGAGCAGCATCCCAGATCACTGTCTTCTTCCTGCAGCGCTAAGGGCTGGGGCGTGCAGAGCACGCCTCGCTTCTGAGGCTCAAGAAAGGGAAAAGGGAGCCAGGAGGCAAGAGGCAGAGTTTGAAAGTGAAGTTGCCTTTCCTCTCTACCACCTTTGTTAAAATTGGGTGGAATTCAGACCACAGAAGACTGAACACAGAAGCCCACTGCTACTGCTACTGTCAATGTAACCTGATGTTTAGGGGACGTTTTCCCACCATACACAGACCAGAACAGCAGGCACATCACCGATGCAGCCATGCAGCCTTCAACTGCAGAAGAAAGAAACAAGGAGCCTGCTCGTTCTTTTTATCAGCAAAACACGGGGACGCAGGTACTGCTCTGAGGCTGGCAGAATATCAATCCCATCTGCTCTCGCTGCCCTTGCTACCAACACCGTCCTCTGCTAAGAGCACAGCACCAGCGCACATCTGCTCTCTACCTCCACAGCTGGTCCTGGTCTGAAGTCTCAGTGCAGCTTCATGTGGCTCCCAACCACACACCCCATATATTAGGAGTCTGGGAGGTGCATCTCCCCTCAGCCTGTCATCTCTGGGCAGGGGGGAAGGGCAAAACTAATTTATGTCTGTAAGACCCCCACATGTACGTCTCCTTTTCTCTCTCGAGTTCGCTCTCATATTTAGCCTCTCCAGCCTGCTGGCACAGGAGGCTGCTGATGCAGTTCGTAGAGGTGCAGGCACTTCACTCGCCCCCCTCCCCCTGGAATCTTCCTCTCACTTGTGGTCCTTGGGATTCACCCAATGTTTTTCAGAAAAAAAAAGAGGACCTCAAGACAAGTATGCATTTAATAAGCAGTGAGACAAATAAGCTCCAGTTATCCCAGCAGAATTACAACACCAGAGAACAATTTTCTGCATTCCTCTGAAGGCCTGAAGGAACCCAATTGCCTGCTCTCAGCCTAAATAGGTACCAGACACCAAGTGCTCCATAAGCAAACAGAGCCCTCAAAGTGCAAAAATGAAATAAGTAAAAAGCTTCACATTACATATAAACCAGCCGTTTGCACCTTGTTATTAATGGTCTTGACTATGACCTTTAAACCCTGCCTTGCTCAGAGTCATGGATCTACAAGGCTTGGCACCCTCACAACAATTCCAGGACAAGGAGGCAGGAACTAAACAGGCCTGGCCGATGCTGGAGGAGATGTGGCAAGGAAAAGCAGAGAATAGGAAGCCTGGGCCAGGAACCGCTCCAACGCGGCAGCCAGGGCTAAGAGGGGGCCACCTCCAGCACACATTTGTCGACACAATTTTGGTGACTGCGGTTTCGGACAGGATGGAAAGTCCTGTTGCCACAAACATGCCTGCACACAAGCTAGCAGTGCATGTGTCCCCCCCCGGTTTCGGGAACGAAGGACTCACTTCAGAGTATACAAGTGTAAGAGAGCTCGCTACCTAGAGGATAATTCTGATGTGGTTTATTAGCACAACCAAACTAGAGCTGCTTCAGGCTGACTCTGTCAACCAGAAATATTTATTAGCCTAACCTGCCTCACCACTGCTTTAAGAGCTTGATTATGTTAATATTATAAAACAGTGGAAAGTTTTACCCCTTGAAAGCTGTTCAGCACAAAGTCACCACCTCTGGAGGAGACGACCCTGCAGTGCAAGTGTCTGAAGAGTGCTCTGGAGGCACTGTCACATGCCTGGCTCGCTCTCACATCCTTCCCAGGCAACTGGCACGGGCCACCGTAGATCCTTGGTAGGACCCACCATACCTGTTATGGACTGAGTTGGAACACTCCTCCTTGTACAACAGGGCAGAGTTACAGAGCTTATTAATTCCTCAGATAAAGTATGCTTATAGGAATAATATACCTGATGGACATTTGTCAGGCTTAAAGGATTAGCATATCTAAATTACATCAAATATCAAATAGTATTTGGGTGTTGAACTTCCAAAGACTTCATCTGAAGTAAGCCAATATTACAAAGTTCTGCTTCAGTAAGAAAACAAGTCATGTTTGTGTGATCTCTCTAGATGCATATGCAATAAAGGCCCTGTCCACAAACATATTTAGATACTTTTCATTAAAATCAGTGGTAAAACTGGGCAAATTCACATGAGAATTTAGTTGCCTAACTGCTTCAATAGCTTTACTACCTACAATAATATTTCCCTCTTTCCTTCCTTCCTGTCCTCTTTGGAGATCACTTACACAAAAGAGGTTAGCAGGAAGAAATGCAACGTTCCTCTACCTAGACATTCTGACCAAAAATTACTCTGGTGTGAGATGCTTTAAGACACTTTGAGCAACAACAAAAAAACACACATGCAAATTCAAATCCTGCCAGTATGAATCAAAGAGACTACAATTATGCTGCTTCACTGGCTACTCCAAATGAAAATTGGAGAAGTCTACATTACATACAACCTACAAAAAAGGTTTTTGGCATCCCAGTGTCTATAAGGTTACCATAGCACATGTTTCAGGGAAAACAATCAATGTTTATCTGTCCTGAGTCATAACTGTCTTGTTACATATATATATAAAAGCAACCTAACTGCACATGGATTGATATGGTATTGCTATGGTATGCATCAGGTGGTAAGTCCCTGCTCCTAAGTGGCTAAGGAATGTTGCTATAAAGCATGAACGGTCCTGCTAGGAAATCATACAGAGAGCTCCTCCTTCCTCAAGAATTACTGGCACTTCTAGAAAGACAGGAAGATTTTCATTACATAGACTGTTGCCAGCTATACTTTCAGCCTAAGCCCATCCCCTTTCTGTTACTGTTATGTCAGGGGAGGACAGTGAAAGAAAGCAGCTCTTGGGATGATACATGGGAGGCACTGCTTCATTTATAACCCCACACAAATGCTGGAAAATGTTCAACTTTAAAAAGCATTAGGTTGGTTACCTTATGGGCCCCTGTGGACCAAGAAGTGAAATTGCATGAACACAGCGTATCTATTAATCACCACAACGATTCCACAGTGAGAAACAACCCCAATGGCTCACACTCAACTGGAAAGAGAGTTGAGAAAATCACCTACTAGTAGTAAGGCAACTCAAAAACATCTTGGTAGCACCTTTCTGTAGGGCTCCTCTTGTGACTCCTCAATGAATTCAAGTGTTTAGCTTGGATTAAAGCCCAGTCAATACAAATATACAGTGGAGAATAACAATGGCATTTCTACCTAAACATGTGTGCATCCTCTCAGCCACGCTTGCAAACAGGAGACACATAGGTGACCATCCGTTCTACAGTCCTTTGTTTACAAGGTAAAGAATTTGAAAAACTCAGCCTTCTGCATTAAGGTAGATTATAGGTCAATTCAAATGGTCTAGGATAATACACATTGCGTACTTTCATTTTATATTCTGCCAAAAGCTGGAATGACAACTCTACTATTTGCACGTGCCAACCAGGCCTTTGGCAGGGGGCTCTGCAGAACAGAGAGTACTAGAAGCTGTAACTGTGCTGAAAGAAGACTTTTAGAGAATCAGAATTAAGGAATACTTCATCTGTACTAATTAAAATATCCCCTCTTTCATAGGAGTCCTGCTTATGTTAAAGAATCAAATAACTTCAGGATGGAAAAAAAAACATCTGCTGATTGATTTAGGTACTACTTCAGAAAATAGTGTAGGCTACAGCAAGCTTCTTCCATTCAGGATTTAAAAACTAGAATAATTTATGACACCTTTCAAAGAAGCCATCGAGGTCACAGCTTACATCAATCTTTCACAAAGATTCAGTGTAGATTAAGCATGTAAAATCTCCCTATTTACTATGGATAACTGTATGTGTATGTCTGTGAAATGTATGAAGATGGGCAACTTCATGTGCTCAGAGTTAGCATTTATCCACAAGCCCGTGCTATTTTTGCCACTTCCACATTTTAAGACACCTTGTCTAACATGAGTCTGCTTCCTCAATACTGAGCAGCAGACCCGAATGTTAAAGAGTTGACATTTTCTCTAATGGGGGAAGAGTGGAAATGGAGGTCACACCAATTACCTCAAAGCACTTGGCTGCCACAGCTATCTTTTCACCTTTGCAGTAAACAGACCCTTGTGGCTGGTTCATATGTGAAGTAATTCCTTTGAAGAGTGCTCCACACCTCAGTTCTCTTCAAGACTTGATATCAACAATGATAGTACTTTTTCTTTGGACTAACACTTGAAAGTTCGGGTCTCCCAAGCAGACTCCCGTGCAGATACCACAATCACTTTTGGCAGTTTCAGATATCATCCTGCTTTTCAACGCAAAGGGATTTGAAAGACAAAAGATGTACAATTAAATCTAAAGAAATAACAATATGAAATAGAGGAGCTTGTACCACAATTTCCTTGTGTAATGCAAGCTTACAGGATACAGAAGAAACAAATCTTTGTTTGTACGCTATAATCTGTATTAAAACAGCAGCTTATGAATTCAATGAAACTCAATGCGTTAAGAAGTAACCTTTTAATAAAGAAAGCAGAGCCATACTTTGCTCTTAACAAATATTTTGAAAAAGGCTTACAAAATTAAATCTAAGCCAGTTATCTGGTGCGTCTCCAGCTGAGAAAGAAGTGTCAATACTCAAAACATCTGCTCAATTTGTGTTCTCTCATTTCTTACGGAGGAAGTATTAGCTTCCTGTTGTACAAGCGATTAAGAGAGCAATGAGATTATTGCTCAACAAAAACTATTTTCTTAGATGACTACAGACGCCAAGGCCAAAGAAGAAATTCATACATAAAGCACCATTACCAACATGGAAGCCTGTGAAAGACACCGGTTTGAAGAGCACACCTTTCTTTGTTGCCTTCCCCCCTTGGTGTCAGCTAACCATGCCCAGTTGGTGCTGGCAGAGACGCCTGTGGGAACAATGAAATCGAAGCATCGTGGAAAGCATGCTCCGGTCAAACTGGAGTCAGCTGATGCCATAGACTGGACAGCACGAGGACCTCAGTGTTTTCCATAGCGATTCCATAGCGAAGGGTAAAAGGACAGTCCCAAAGAACTGGAAAACAAAAAACAGATCACAGCGATAAATGAGCTCAAGTTCAAAAAACAATTTCCTTCCATAGGCTCAAGGTATGAACAAAGAAAACCTCTATCTTACAGTGTGTTGCTGCAGACAAGTGTCTGACTTTAAAACCAAGACCAAAAAAAAAAAAAAAAAAAGAGAAACCTCTCCAGAAAGCCGCGGCTCCGAGCACAACTCACCCAGGGGACATCCAGGGCTCAGCCGGAGGCCAGCACGCTGGGAGCACTCACGGGCCAAAGCACTCGCAGCACCTAGGCACAAGCAGGACGCGTTAGGATGGCGTTTCTGTGCTGCAACCCCGCCAGCAGCTCCGCGCTCACACCGTCAGTTAACCAGATGGAAAGGAGGGTAGTGCATTTTCTCGTATATTCAGGCATGGATTATATATAGGTCATCGATTCAAACGTGTAAAAACTGAACAGACAACCCAGCAAGACCAGCCCCTTCTTCCAGACAGGATCCATATTCTAGATGCCATCTAAACAGTTCCAGAAATAAAGATTAAGCTAAAACAAATGGTGCACACTCCCCTGCACCTTCTCAACCCATCCCCCCGACCGTTCCACCGGGACTTGTGTTATCCTCACACAAACCCTCTTTTCATGAGGCAGCAGTGACAGGACTCATTTACTTTGAGGGTTTTACTTTGGCCCTCCTGGCTTCTATCATAACCTCAAATATTACATTAAAAAGGCTTTTAAAACATAACATTCACAACAGCGCAGGAGCTTTTCATTGCAGCTAGCTTCTTCCCTGCCTGCGTGCGTGTGGCACCTTCACATTAAGTGCATGAGTTAAGATGTAGATTAGCAAGGCAAGAAACCTTTGCCCTTGGCATCGACACTCAGCTGTGACAGGAAACTTCAGGCTTTTTTTCTATGAAGTGTAGAACCACTCATTACACATTGGCAGGGAAGTGCACATCTCCAAACTATACACATTTTCTCTTAGATAAGCAAAAGACTCAAGTGTTTATAAATATGAAAAGTTCAGCAGCTGGCTAAAAAGTTAATTCTCCAGTCTCACTTAATGAGCTTTGGGGAAAGTGGTAGGGGGATTTGTTCAGAAAGTAAAGCAGATTGTCACAGAAAACAGGACTTGACAGACTGGGGTCTGTTTAGTCCTATATTCTGTCTCTAGCTGGCTGCTATCAGGAGAAGGGCAAGGAATCCTCTAATGGGGAGCTACAGCACAACCAGAATGAAATATGTTTTCTCCTTATCTTGCAATCATAAAAATTAGCCAATTCTTAATTTAAGTCCCATGACTTCTTTCTTTGTTGTGAAAATATCAAGCAATCCATATCAAAATACTTTGGAACATGTATTGTCTTAGGATTTTGTCCAATTCCCTGAACAGGAACGTGTTTTCAGTAGGATACTGGAACACTGCTGTATTTTTTCAATACTTCAAAATGAACTAACGCTGGTCTATTCCAGTAGCGTATATTGGAAAAAAGGTTAGGACTTAAAAAAACGGGACTGACTTGTTCTTAAGTTAAGCATGTTAGTTGGTCTCGGGAACTTCTGACAAGACTCTTTACGGTGCCCTCTGTCACGCTGTGTCTGCAGTATTCTTGAAAGCAGACTTCTCAGCGTCTTTGTCACAGTTTGTAAATAGGAACTTTGCAAAAAGGAACTTTGCAACATCACCTTTGCAAGATCCTAGACAGCTACCCAGTCCTCCACCTACATAATTATTCAAAAATAAAAATTCATACTGAATGGAAACAAGATCCTTTCGTCTCGTTTTGACAGAAGATATTTTTCAGCTTGCTCAGTGAGCTGTACATACTACTGTCATCCATTCCTGTACCTCCTCCCTTCTGCCACTTACCAAGAGAATTCCCAACAGCCACAGACCTCAGGTTATCAGTAACAGTGACTCTCAGAAATCAGAAATTTAGCTGAACCAAACAGCAAGGCTGAGCCCTTACCCACAGCACCCTCTGAAGCCCCTGCAGTCCTTTTGCAGATCATGAGTTCTCTGCCCCGTCATCACCCAAATGACTCACGTGGCACATCTTCCCCTACTCCTATAGTTGACGCGTCTTAAAACTCGAGTTGCAAGAGAACTAGTAAAGCCACGGTTGGCTCTAACTAGATTAGTAAATGCTAAGCACTTCTGCGAGCATCAGTCCCTAGTGCCTGCAAACCCTTCCACCTGCATAAAACATAACCAAAATCCCGCCGGCGCCTGATCCCAGGGCCAGTGACTACAATGGAAAGACTGCCATCAGTTTCAGAGGGAGCTGAATCGGGTAGGTGCCAGTGCTAAAGTCTTTTGTTGATGGTGTATTAGGTTGTATACATTGGAACTAGCAAATGCTTCATTGTGATTTTTGGCCACTTGGAATACTTTTAGCAATTTGCCAAGGTTTACCCTGTGATTTATTACGGAGGAAACAAACTCAAGCACTAACAAATGAAAATATGTAAACTCAGACTTTTAAAGTCAATAGAAAGGTATTCAACTTCTTAAAGCTGTTTAGAGGCATGCAGTTCACTAGATTCAATTGTTGGAAACAACAGTTTAAGAAGCAACTGAAATATAATCTAAGTAGTCGTATTTAAATCACTTAGTTATAGTGAAAAAATCCATATGCACAATACTTTTCAATTGTCATTCTTAAAACCGTGCTTTAGATTTGCTTGAAATTCAACAATTCCAGCAATTTGCTAGAAATCTGTTTTGTACCACTTTCTCACTAAGGCCAAAGCATTCCAAGTATCTACCGTCCAGAACTTTATTATCTCAAATGATTCTATTTAATAAGTTAAAACGTAGTATCATGAAATAGCACTTGAAATCATGAAAAACACAGGGTTTTTATCTTATTTAGAAAGTTTAAAGCACTGAAATTACCTGCAGGTATAACACTAGATACAGCACATTTTTATCCCAGTACTCTTGGGGGGGGGGGGGGTGTCATTAAACATAAGTTTCCATTTTCAGTACAAAATTATTTTTAGGAAGAATTTCTTCACAGACAGTGGTCAACGTTGGAATGGGCTGCCCAGGGAAGTGGTGGAGTCCCCATCCCTGGAGGTATTAAAGGGACATGGATGTGGCACTAAGGGACACGATTTAGTGATGGGATTCAGTAAGTCAGGATGATGGCTGGAGCTCATGATCTAGGTCTTTTCCAACCTAGATGATTCTATCAAAATTCATCTAGATGCCACATACCTCCAAAGCACAAGAGAGAATGTTTTATGAAGTGTTCAACACAGCATTCACCACAGCACTATCTATAGTTAAAATACAGAAACAACTTGCAAAGGATCTGAGGCAATTCAGGAATAAAATTGAAAGTGTGAGTTTGATACTGAATATCATTGTTTCTTACAAGTTTTCTGAATGGTTCTGAAAACAAGAATAGGATCAAGAGTACAATAATCTAATAATTAAGATAAGGAAGACTATTAGTCAGAGTATGAACAAAAATTAACATTAATTCTTTCTAAAATAGCAGAATACTGGAAGACGATGTCCTTCCCAGCAGCCAATCTCAATAGATCAATACAGAATTCACTCCTTTTCTGTTTATCTAACAATGTAATTTCCACTTTTGCCAGTATGAAACAAGAACAGTGAGTGGCAAGAACCCCTTCATCTGTGCCTGTCATCTCTATCAATTGCTCGGTGGAATTATGCAGCAATATCAATGCTTCTTGATCATCTTTCCTGCTGAGCAAGCACTATCCATCCTTTCCTACAGAATGTTAAATAAATACACTGCCAAATGACCAAACCTTGTGATTTTTTCCCCACATTTGGACATGTAAATTGACGTTCAAAATGCCGTTATATAAAGCCAACTAACTTGTACAAAGTCTTTTTTTGGTTCAAGAAACCTAGCAGAGAACTTCACCAAGCAATTCTTTGTTAGCATAACATTTGACCTTGTATCTCTTTGGAAATCACACAACTTTGCTAATGCAGTCCTTACAGAATTAATCAAGCAGATAGTTAGACCCTAGTTACTAGGGATCCGGCCAATTATGAGCAGCACTGAAATTTGTCACTGGCATGTCCAACTACATTTTCTAACATAAAGATCAACAGAAACGTGGAGACGGGGCCCCACTCTCAGACCTGCATGATTTGGATGTTGTACACTGGAATTATTAGCAAAGCCAACACTTTCAGGAGCAACGTATTCTTAAGAAAAAGGGCTTACCTTTTGGGTCTCCATTACCTGATGTATTAAAACAGCAAGAAAGCAAAACCTCTTTCACTTTCTATTTTGACTAGCAAAGTTTGAAATAACAATTCACTGATAGTTCAGTGCTCTTGAGTTGTGACTCCACTCCACTGCATGAGATCCATAGCTCAATAAAGGCCTAATATACTACACAGTTGAGTCTGTGGGTAAGGGAAGCTGCCTATACAGTTTTTTCCTCCTTGTTGAAGTACGACAGTACACCTTTCAGAGTCCAGGAAAAGATTCTAGATTAGAGCCAGTACCAATATTAACAGGTAAGCAGCGAAAAGAAAACCCATAAAGAATAGGGCAGAAAGAAGGAAAAAAGAGAGGTGCACAGAAACCGTTCACGTGAAGAAAAAGCTCATAGAAGACACAATTAAGTATATTTAAAGCAGCAAAGATCATTTTCGCTTTCTACCAACTTCAATATTTCATAACTGCTATTGCAATTAAATCACTGCTTTCTAACCCACCAATATGTACACTTATGTATTCCGCTGTTTGCTGTTGTCCAATCATTTGTAGCTAGGTTCTTTAAGGGAGGCATAAAAAAAATCCAGAAACGAGGCAGACCTCAGTAACATTTTATTGAATTGTATGAATTATTCTCTTTGCAGATTTGCCCAAGAATTCAACTTAGCATTAACAAGACCTTCCTTTAGTAGGAACCTAAAGGCATAGTAGCTGTCCAAGCAGCTCCTCCTTTTTTTTTTTTAACCAACAGTAATAATGCAGCAGGAAGCATGCTAAAAAGTCCTATACCAAGCCCTTAGCAGACGTAGTGAAACATAGCAAACGTCTGCTATATGGAAGCTGGCATCTTTGACTTTTAAAATACAAACACGTGGGAAACGTTGGTAAAATAGAAATGAGAGCCAATACTTACAGCTTTAGCAAAAATGACCATCAGCTCAGGAAACTGGTGTGTAAGGAGTGCAAGCATTGCCGAAAAGGAACACAGGCCTGCTGTGAAGTGGATGAAAAAGGGAAGTTCCTTCTGTGGGTAAACGGAGACTTCGTGAAATGCTGAAAAGGAAAAAAAATAAGAATATTGACATTTGATAATCAAAGACAGTTTTCTGAATTATTTACATAGTTTTATGCTTAATTCCAGACTTACAGAATGCATAAATTCAGTGTCAAGACTATTGTGCAGCACCCCATATTAAGTCCCAGTACTCTATTCAAACTTCTCAAAAATCTTCCCCCCATATCAAAGGCTCATCTTACTTATTGATAGTCAGTACACTTCCCAACCATCTTTTTCACTTGCATGGCATTTATTTCTGAAGCATTTCATCAGCCGTAGATTTTGGTACTCTTTTAACAGGACACAGGGAAGAGTTACAAAATCCACAAGCTGTCAAAATTACAAAGATCATTTTTAAGCAATTCAGGTGTTTTCAACCACCTGAAGCATTAATTCTGTTATCTGCCCTTCCTGTAAGATCAAATGCACAGCATGTACAAAACAACCATCACGTTATATATAAATGCAAAGTAGCTCCTTAATACTTTTCAAAGATTTCTGGTTGGTAGACTACAGTAAATTTTTCAGAGCAGCTGACAGAGTAGACCTCAAAGAAAACAGTACCAGGACGAGGTTATAAATTCTCCACATAGCAGTTTCTTGCAATTTCCAATCTACGGTAACAAAATCACAAGAAGGTGATTAGAAAGGCTAAGGGGCTGGCATATGGAGCTTTCAGCACTCAAGACACTACAACTGGTTGCTAGCTGAGGACCTGTTTGGTGAATTTGCAATTACTTACCGGCTGTGAATACCTGCAGCTCTGACTTTTAACCAATGATTTTGAATGGTTTTCAAATGAAGAAAAACCTTTCTACAGACATAAGCAATTATGAAAGGGCTGCATATTTCTTCACAAGCTCGTTTTAAAATCTAACAAAAGCTTTGAAATTTAAGTATACCTTTTTGGAAAATACAAAAATATAATTGCACTAATTCTCACTGTATTTGTTTTACATTTTGTACTTGTAGGGTTTTGATATGCAACAGACTGAAGTCTGAAGACGAATCCTCAGTTACTGTTTCTGAATGTTGGCACGTAAGGGAAATTATTATAAAAGCAAGCCCAACAAAAGTGACTTGTGCTATTGCAATTCAGAGGCAGAGTATTTGGGTTTTGTTTTGCTTTTAAGTGTATAATTTTGGAGCACAACTAGGCAGAGCATTTGAGTTCCATCTAGTCAGAGATGTTTAATGATATCCCAGAGATTATCAGGTCACTCATTAACAGACAATCAGCCCTGCTATGCCATGATACAGTACGACAGAAACACAGTCTCTACTTGAAAAATCAAAGAAACTACTTCGTCTACTAAGGAATAAATGTCATGCTCTCATAGAATGTAGAATCTCACTTGATTTTTAAAACGCAGAGATATATAATGTAAAGAAAGCGATAACCTAAGATGGAAAGATTCTTTTTGCACTAGTTTTTCCTACATTCGTTAGCTACAATCAAATCCAAATAGGTAAGGACAACAAAAGGCAATTCCATATGTTCACAGCCATTTGGGAATTGTCACTAGTCAGATCAATCCAGGATTTCTGCATTATTAATATGGCCAACATAATTTGTTTTAAATTTATCTATTTAAAGTAAAGTATCAAGATTCCTTGAGGAAGTACTGCAATAAAAGTGTTAAGATGATTTTATTTATGGGTAGTTTTATATTTAAAACATAACAGGAATGCGTGAATGATCGTGTTGAAATATCTGCATGTGTTGGTGTTTAATTATGCTGAGAAGTCTACAAGTTAGGGTTAGTCACTAACCGAGGAATTCCTTCTGCAATATCCTGCGTAAGTGAGAAACGAGTAATTTAAAGCAGTCTGGGGGCAAATTTAAATTACACATTTTAAATATAACTTCAGTTTTTTTAAATAGAAACACGTATGTGCAGTTTTGCTTTCCACAGCTGTGGTCTCAGTGGGTCTGATGGTGCTTTTGCAGTAGCTCTTTCCAGTCCTGCGGGACTTGTGTTTCTTCACAAAAGGAATTCTATTAACATGTACAATAAAGAGTCCAATTCTAATTTAAATTAATGCTATTTTCCTAAGTATGATGAGCACGGGCATTAATGGTTTATTTTCAGGTTGCCTTACCAAAGCAATAAAACTTGTAGGTTCATACTTCCATGAAGTAATCTCAAAGTACTGGACATTTGGAGAAGACTTACTTTTCAGTGTCAAGTGTTAACATAAATCTACAAGATGATCTAAATGGATAAAAATTTCCAAGCAGCATAGTGTCCAACAGATTAATATGTATCACTGAATTAGTGACAGAAACCAAAATACATTCTGTGAAGATTCTCTGTACGATCACAAACACATTCTGCTAGGTACTTTGAATGCAGGACTGAAAACATGCATTCCTTCCTTGCTAAAAGGAAACAACTCTACAACAGTTTTAAAAGAAGTCATGGATTTTATAATAATTTAAAGAACTGGTCCATTTAGTTGCTGTCAAAAATTGTCAAACGCAGGCTGAAGGTACCACACACAAACTTTATATTTGAAGAAGCCATTATGTTTTTACAGAATCGAGCTAATGTTTGGCCTACACACCTGTGATATGCTTAAGGATCGTTTGGGAGGGACATCAACAAATAGCTGAATCCCCTTCAAGGGAAGCTCTTAACTAAAAAACATTGTAAGGTAAATAAAGAACAGCACAAATTGAACATGTCCTTAAGTTATGTTTTATTATCGTTACCGCTTATAAACCACTTACTTGGCAACAGTTCTCTGTCTGCTGTTTCTGTGCAACTTGGATAGGGATAGAAAAGATGACCTTTCTCTAATGGGTACGGGATCATCCTAAATGCTGAAAGAGAGTGAATGACATTAGATCTGTATCTGAATCAAGTGATCAGATTCTCAAAAACAAAACCGATTGTGACTGAGGTGAATAGAGGCAGAGATTAGCCTATTGTACAGAAAAAAAAAGGAGAGATACTTACTGCCCTCCCATGTACAGTGCAGCAGATTTAGAGCCCCTTCTATTCTCTTCCAGTGCTGGAGATGAAAAAAAGCATATGCTACTGCCTCACTGTCCCCTCGTTTCAGGATATGCTCTGGAGGTAGAACCAAACTTTTCATTTCTAGTAAGTACTGAAAGTAAAAAATAAAAATAAAAAATAAAAAAACGGAAAGCACACCTGGTTACATAGGATATTCCAAAATCCTTACTAACTGTTAAACAGGATCGCTTGAGGCATAGGTGAGCACCACACAGAGACCAGCTTCTACCTGCTGCTAACACAGCTCAATCCTGACAGGTTAGGCAGCACTCATTTTTACAGCAAGTGAAAAGCAGCAAGTCCCATCAGTGTAGGCTCAAACTGGGGTTTTCACACATACAATATCAGAAAAAAGCACCTATGGCAAGGCAAAAAAAAAAATATCTTGTGGAATATACACAAAGTGTAATGCCACATGTACAACAGCAATGAACTACAAGTTTAGGCTAATAAAAAATCATATTTTTGCTGATCATTTCAGCAGCGCAATTTTCAATGTAGGAGGATAAATATTTGTTAGCTCCCAAGTATCAGCAGCAAATCAGAAAGTATCAGTATGCTAACCAAAGGAAGAATAAAAAACTAAACCCACAGTCTTATTTTAACGTGGTTTTTCAGTGCTATCACAAAGAATCTCTGATTTCAGTTTTTTCCTGTTTCAACCTTCTCCCTACATCAGCAGAATGCAATGCACAGAAGGGTTAAAAAACACAAGGATTAATAATTTTCCATTTTCCTTGAAACATAAGACATGCAATTTTGCTTCTTCGTGTTATATTAAAAAAGAGTTATTCCTTTTGAACTTCAATTTAAAAATCAGATGAGTATTTTTAAAAGAATTAAGTGACGGTTTCAGCTCTAGTATGTACCTGTGAGTTGGTCTCTCCTAGCATACAGTGTCTCATTCAGTAACAGCCAAAGCTAATCCACATCTTTGATCAATGTAGCTGGCAATTCCTTTGACTGTCTCCCAAAGTGTAAGAATGCAGCTAACTCACCGATTTATTTCAGCAGATGCCACAAACTATGAGATTATTTACTAATCCATTTTGAGGACTTAACTTTTCCCATTCAGATTCTTGAAGGAATGTAGTAGGGGTTGTGCCCTGGCCAAATAAAGCACATTTACTGCCTGGCTAGGTTTTTCTCTTAGTGCCTTGGGCCCACACTCTGGAGGGTAATATTCTTGCTAATCCCCTCTAATCTTCTTCATTTTTTTTTAACACAGTAAAGGATCACTCACACAGGGCTGCTGTGGGAAAATGGTCTCAAATATCTGCCCTTTGACCTGACTCCTCATGCTCTCCCCAGTGCCCAGTTTTCAATAGCCCTAACCACTTTAAGGGAATACAAAGTCGTGACGAAGCCCCACTGCAAGTATTGCCACAACATCCCGATGTTAAACTCTATGTTTTGGTGGTCGTATATAACACCCATATGTTACTACATAAACAGCAAAATTCCAGAATACGGAAGGGTTTAATGTCCATACTTAACCATAAAGCAGGCAAGGTATTAGCACTGAAAATGTTGGTTTTTTGCAGATTTCAGAAAGTCATTCTACCCAATAAAAATTTAGAAAATACTCAGAAGATCATTGGAAATGAATATTTCATACATTATCATAATGCAGTTACAGATCTCTAATTTGAAATGGCTTTAGAGTACCATTTTTCTAGAACTATAAAATGCTTTCCTTACTTTCCAAACAAAACCCATCCTTGTAAAAGCATAACTGAGAACAAAGAGAAAAAGACATTCTTTTCCTTATGCAAAACGTTACGTGTAAACAAAACCACTTTCATCAGATACCAGAGCAAAGGGATTTCTACTTTCTAAATTCATTTATTTTCAGCCTATGGATCAGAACAGATTGCAAATTCAAAAACCAGTTTGTCTTCGCCAATAGTCCACTGCAATCCTCTAGGTATGCTATTACACTTGTTTGTAACCTTCCTCTCCTCCTTTTTATTATTTTTATTATTTGACTACAAGAATTTCAGAACTCTGTGGAGTTCTCAATAAAATTCTGACATGCAGTCTAATAAAGTAGTGTTTCAAGGTAACATTGTAATAAAAAACTCACCAAGAAAACTGGACAGATACAATTAGAAAGGAAGATCAAGTTACTGAAACCTGGATTCGGTTTCCACAATTGTTTGTAAAACTACTGAGCATATTTTGCAAACAGTCTGTTTGAAATTATATCTAACTTCTTTAAAAAGGTATACGAGACTCCTGAAATAACTGAAGGACAAACAAAACTTAAAAAAAAACTTTTAGACAATGATAATGCGTTATAATCTTCTTCCCCTAAAGGCAGAGGCAAAAGAAAAATCTGTCTGAGACTGTCTGAAATGAACTTGCTACGCTCTTGATCAGTCATGCAAACAAGCAGCAATTTCTCCCAGCAATTAGCTTCCCCAGTGCACATTCTATTAGATTGGACAGGCAGACAGAATAGAGTGGTTGGATAATTCGAGCCTTCATAGCAATAGTCATCCGGACTCCACGATCATTTGCAGAGGATTAGGTCCAGAACTAAGCCAACCTTCTGCATTCAAGGTTTCAAACTGAACACATCACTAATGCTAGTACAGTAAAAAGCCACATAGAATTTTATTTTCACACCATGCTCAGTGGAATCCACACCTTGGCCACTTCACGTAATGACAGGCGTTAAATGTAGAAGTATTGATTCTTATTCTTGTTTAAAAACGAAGAGAGCAAGTGACAGATCTACCACTAACCAGAGTACCACAGCCTTGCTTCTAAGCATAACAAAGTATTTTGAAATACTGCGAGTGGTCATTGTTTGGTGAACTTAACTTGGCTTCAGGGATTTTAAATATCTAAATTTATATTTGTTAATATTTATCCTTACCCAACAGAAGGCCTTCAGTAACACATTACTGGATTTTCCAACAAGTTAGACAAATTTAATTTTTTTTTGTAGCAACACTACTAGAACATAAGCTATTACAAAAAACTAATTCTGGCAACCAAACCTTTATGAAATAAATACTAGACGGTTTAATAACTCAAGAGTTATAATCAACTTCAGGAAAACATGGGGCTAAAAAGGCTCAAAACAGACATCAACATAACATGACTTCTTTTAGAAAACAATAAAGTGGTCCAATAGCAAATAAAATACTCTTACCTTTGGAACATGAGGGTTAAATTCCACAGCTCTGTGAATTGCTTCCACGGCATTTATTTCTGCTGTACTAAGCCCTCTTTTGGAGGCAGTTTCTGGGGAGAACCTAAAGAGGAAAATTCATACTGAACAAAAGTAATAAATAATAAAAGCTATCCAGATGTTTATTTTCTTTATAAGCTTAGAGTTCATTAAAATTTGACTGATTTATCAAGATAGATAAATGCTTCTAGGAGACAAATGTTCATGCTAATTTAGGTATCTTGACTGTCATCCAAGCCCATACAACAAAGATATGTTAAACTTCTTGAAATTTCATGTCAATCACCCAAGTGATTGAGTGCCCAAGTCTTTCATAAGATTGATAGAATATCAGATAGCAGGAGTTAAAGCTGAAATCAGCTGCATAAATGGATCAGAATGAAAGTGAAATGCCATAAAATCCACCACAATTACCTATCACCCAATCCACAAATTAAAGAAGTGATGAATGCCACAAGCAAGATACTGAAAACAAGATTTATACAAAGGCATACATGTACATTGGTCTTCAAAAAAATACTTTCATCTGTATTAACTCTATGGATGCTTAAAATAAACCTTAAATTATGCTTAACTATACAAAACTATACAGCTAATTATTATACATAAATATATGCATATTAAAATATGCATAACTTGATCTTAGAAATATAAATATTACACATTGGATTTAGACCTTTTAAAGTCGTATTTTACAGCATAACCCAAGATTAGCAACAAACCACTGTTTTCACAGTTGTGCTTGCTTACCTTTCTGAAACAGCTCTGGCTTTTAACAGGGCTGCTGTGTAACATATTGCTGCTGATTTTGGAAGACTAATATCTACGATAAAATAAAATAATTAGGCTGTAAGATTTTTAGGCAAGACATTTTCAAACCCATTTCCTTTGAGCTTAGAGATTTTTATTTTGGTACACCATACAATAACCGTAACATCTGAAACATTTCAACTTTGATTAGAAACTTTGATTTCTGTGCACAAGTCTTTCTGGTCACCAGTCAGCGTCAGATTAAAAACTCAGAGTTGTAGTTAGATGGTAAAGAGACTAAAACAAGCCAAAACACCGAAACTGAATTCAAAGAGAAATGCGTGTATAAATATACTCTTAAGAACAGTGTGCTTGTCCTGTATTAACCCACAAAGGTTTAAAATAAGCTTCCAATCTTTACCTAACTTTTCAACATTAACACAGAGTTTTACAAAATACTGAGACCTACTAGAAGCTGACCAAAAATACATTACATTACAGACAGGTAGACAAATTTTAATGAGAACACAATTTCCATTCTTTTCCAGGTGCATAGGAAAAAATTCTATTAGTTGTAGGTTTTATAGAACATCTGAGGCCAAGTTTGAGCTGACAATTATAGATTAGAATGTTAGCACTCCACAGTACAAGTTTACTTTAAAAGCAGACAAAGTCTGGGGTCTAATTCCCAAGTACCATGTTGTGTATAGTCAGATGGCTCTTGCTTTTTTTGTAAATCCTATCCTGGGCTTGTCCATCACTTACTAGAAGTCTGGCTGTCGTGTCAAGCAAAACACAGGGAGGCTATGGAGAGTTTGAAGTTCATACTCATTTTTCCAGATGCTTAGAAAAAAATCAGAAACCTTTTCTTAAGAAAATGTCACAATTTTTGATGCTAAGATAAAGAAGTACCAGGAAAAAAGCAAATGTTTTTGTTAAATTAATAAAAACCCACACAGAAGAACACAGATGATCAAATAAAAGAAACTGGGAGCTAGAGTGACCACAGAAAATGGGCACAGGATTTTGACAAGAACATTTTTTTTTATTCCCTGAAGCTATAAAGAACAGAAACACAAGAGAGGACATATCGACTCCTCAAGGGCGTTGAACAATTGCCAAAAACATCCTCCTTCCATGTTCCTCCATTTTAGAGATGATTTAATGGACAGATTTGACAGCAGCACTTTGTACACTAATGATGTGGGCATTATCTAGGTGGCAAAACTCTGAGGACAGTAAGAAAGTAAGGATATACTTTATTAGCCTTTTTCTAGACTCGTACAACACCTGAAATGTATTACTTCAGATGCAAAGTGAAAGCAAACCACTGCCACTTAATGAACGAAAGCTTGTATACCACTAATCTCTGGCAAGCAGCATGCTTGTATGTCACTAATCTCTGGCAAGCAGCCTCACTATTACAGAATCTTGAGGCCAAGACTGGAACACAAGAGACGGGAAGACTACCTTTTTCAGCCTATTTACATCAATTACTTAGGAGGCCATGAGCTAACAGAGAAAGGCTGATGAAATTAGGCATAACCATGGATGCAGAAGAGATTAAGAATTAAAATAATCCTTGAGCTGAGGCAAAGTGAGCTCCAAGATATCTTTACGAATTAGTGTTAACTTAACATAAAAGGTGTGCATGGGTTATAGGTCGCCTAAATTTGAGCTCACAATTCAAAATAAAAGAAACAACCCACGCTCTGGAAATACCTACTTGTTGCTGATGAAGGGAATCTAAGTCAAAAAGCTGAGATACTGGTTAGACATCTGCTTTCGGATAGGCAAGCCTTGCCCAGTTCACCTATGCACTTATACAAAACCACCAGTATTTCCCAGTATACATCACTTACCATCATACTTTGCTAAAACTGCCTGGACATCTGCGTAAGCCTGTAACTCCAGTAGCGCCTCCAGGAGGTTTTCGTGAATATTCAGCATGCTGAGAAGTGGAAACTCTTTCATTAACTGCAAATCAGTAAAAAGAAATAAATTAGGCACATATAGATTTTCACTTGAATCCCAGAAATATTTAATAGAAATCAGCATAATTTAAGCTGTTCTTTTTCAATGTTCTTTTCTCTTCTAGCATTCGAAACTGGCATGTAAACAACATGAAAAGTATCACATTATTCCTATCTTAAAGTCATCACATTTTTCCTCTGTTCACCTACTAGAAAATACATATACTGAGGTTCACAAAACATGCTCTCAGCCCAGATTTGCGTATCTCCCACAGTGGGTTGATTTGGTCAGTAATACTTTCCCATGTAAAAACAGCCTATGATAAACCTTTGGCAATTGAAAGAAAAATTAGGAGGAGGTATAAAGCTGGCTGTTTTGACAGGTTAGTTGTTAAGCCAAGCACAAAGGAAACTGGACAACAGAGCTTTGAACTTACGACATTATATAACAAAAATTTGAACCCCAGATATGAGAAACAAAAAAAACTGTTCTCAAGAAAATCATAAAGTGTGATGTGCAAATCTCACTGGGAAATAATTCAATTAGCTTTACTATGATGCCTACAAAAGGATTTTAAACCAACAGTTTGAACGATGTGACTGAAAACAACAGGAGTTGCTCCCATTTTTTTCTAATTACTTACATCTCTCATCATTTTGACTGCTTCTCGTATTCTTCCAAGTTTTCTTGCACACATAGCTAGTCTCCTTTTCACATACACCAGTACATTGGTGTCTCTTCCTGATGAAAAAGAGGAAAACAATAATCTACCAGTTTTAATCCTTTACTCTCCCTCTCCCAAAATCACACCAAAAATCCCAAAACCTTCTTCCTAACCACATGTAAAAGCATAACAATCACTACTGCTGTCCCAACCAAGGCCCGTCTAGACCAATCCCAGAAACTTTTAAATAGGTTAAATGACAAAAAAAGTTTGTTTTCCGAATCAGTGGTGTAAAAACAGAAGATGCTACGGCCAAATGCTAATTGTTCCATTAGTCTGCTCTATCTATCTACCCTGCTTTCCAAGACAATAACGCATCCAGCCTCAGCAAGACAACCTATGATGAATACACAGCACACCTGCCACCTTCTAGATTCATTTGGGTACTACGTAAGATCATAGAGCACATGCACAAGCATACTAAAAAAAGCAGGAAGTGCCTCACTGAATTAAAAATCAAACTAGAATCACTAATTATGAATTTAGTTGTACGTATCTGCTCACACAAAAATAAGTGTTTTTGATTTAAAAGTGCTTACTCAGCTGTGCTTCATGCTGTGGACTTTGGGAATGGCAGTTCTGAGACTTCCTGTAAATCATTTCTCCTGCTTTCAGAGCCTGCTTAAAGTACTTCTCAGCATCTACAATAGTCGTTGCTTCTTCCTCTGCTAGAAGAACATACGCAGTGGCACAACTGTAATAAGGAAAAAAGCCACAGATCAGTCAGAGGGACAACATTCACTATTTCTGAATAAGTACAGAAGAATCAGAAACGGGGAGTTTTCACATACGTTAAGTATCTAAACATCGACAATATTAAACTACCAGATTATTGACTGAGCAACGTTAAAATAGCGTCAGGAAAACAGACTTTTCAGCTTTACAGAAACACACACATTAGGAGAAAAACTAAAGAAAGTTCTAACAGCAAGTAAGGTTATTTTCCTTGAAATATTAAAATGCACTGGTAATTTTCTGCTGATTTTTTTTTGTTTGGTTTGCATTTTAAAACCAGTAGATAGACCTAATTACACAAAAACAACCAGAGTACATAAAGAAATGGATCAGAGAAGTGCACTGAATTCTTTCATTTGTGTTGTAGGAGTATTTTTAAATCCCTTACAGGAATGGCATCTATGAACCTCAAATATAGCGTTATCACAATGCCACCACTGATACACATATAATCTCATATAAGATTAAGATTTCTCCTTTGTTATTGCTATGGAATCTTTCCTAATAAAAGTGGAGAACAAAAGCTATTTGTAAATTTATAATAGTTCAATACTTGAGTGTAACTTACAGCCATGTGTGTAATTCTCACGCTCGCAGAAATCCCCCTTCAGCTATGCAGAACTTTGTTAATTATTATTATTAGAAGACACTGACAGTGTGCTCAACATGAATCCATTTATTCTTTCAGATTAGAAACAAAGCAAATGATCTTATACTCTAAACTTACTCATTGTTCAACTCTAAAGCCTGATACGCTGCTTTAATCCGGGCTTGAGGGTTTCTCTCTCGCCATGCTTTCTGCATTACTGTTGCAAAAACATTTAAAGACTGGTGAGATACAGACAGGCTGGTGAAACACCTGGTAGCAAATCAGAAAAGGCGAGGCAATGCTGGCTGCTCAAGTCTCAATTCTGCATTAACATTCACAACTATTTTGAAAATTCCTGTTTTCTGTGTAACTGTTGTAGGTAATAGTAAATAAATGTTTTAACTTCAGCAAGAGTTTCTACCAAAAGCAGCAGAATCTTGTACCTTCTCATTATGTCAGAAACTTAACTTAAGATAGCAACACCGTCAGGAAGATTATTCGCTGACCATTTAAAAACTCCTACACTGAGAAGCAAAGACAGCTTACATAACCAGACAGATGTACAATTTCTAAATTGCTACAGATTTTGGAAACATTTCCCAAGACTTGTTGAAAGCTTGGCAGGAGCGATCATTAAACACAGGTTCTTGCACAGACCTGCACAGAATTTTAATTTAAGCTTTCAAACAGAGCTTCAAAGAAACAATGATAGAGGTAAGCTCTGTGTTGCACAGGCATACTTAAGTATGAAATAAGCATAAAATGCTTCAGTATTGAGACAACTGCCAGATCATAAAGGGTTAAACAGCTTGTTTCTAAATTTACAAAGCACTTCTGAGTAGCTTAGCCACACAGCAAAGCCAATTCAATATACACTACATTATCACCTTATTAGAAAGCATTACAGGAGGCAACAAGAACGGGTGAAATTATCTCTAAACCTTTCCCCACTATTCTTCCATTAGGGAAAAATGGGAATCCCAAACTGGAAGCCAGTTTCTAGCAAAAAACACTCAACTTACTTATAGCTACCATTTTCAGTGCAGAACTAACAGCTTTCACACTAAATAACAGTTCTGAAATAAGTCCAAAACCTTACGTTCATGGAATTACATATCTGGCCTATCTCAAAGTATGATAAGAAAATTGAGGAATCTATACATGTTTCTTTTGGAACAAAACCTTCTGCTGTCCAGCAGGAACACCATGGAAAAATGTTTGAGTTTTCTTTTGGAAACAAAATATTAGTCTTGGCTTAGTAAGCGAGACAATACACTCCATTTGTGAAACAAAAACACATCATTCATATCAAACATGTCACAACTAGCTGACAAGTAATGCTTCCGGAACTTGACAAATTGGTAATAGCTAACACCTAGTCTGACAATAACCAGGTAGAGAGCATATTCTGCACTAAACATTTGGAATACAATGACAAAATAATGGAGACTGCACTATTCATTATTACAGTTCAAATGAGACCACTTCATTGGTTTTTGAGGATACAGTCCAGGTTGTTAATTATTTAAAAAGCGTGAGATCTTTAAATATGTCAGGATCCTGATAGTCTTAGTAGATAAAGCACAAAGTAAAAAACATCTTTTCTCTAACACCACCTATTAAAGCTCCTAGATAGTAGAGAAAAGCTATTTCAGAAAATATTTGACATGACAGCTTGTACTACCTTGAAGCGTATTAAATATATCCACTCTACATATTCCAACTGTTATGTACCTTATGCATATGACACTGGTACCTGTATCTGAAGGCCGAAGGGCATCTGTATCACACGTGAAAAAGTTCTGATGATCTTGAGCAGACAAATTCATGTCATAGTATGTAAGGGGCTCCTTCCCAGTCACCCACGTGTATCTTCAATGGGAGAAATTTCAGTAAGATGCGTTGCTAGGAAATAGTAACGCTGATGCAAAAAAGGATATCTGATGTGCTTAACTACAACCTAGTGCAGATTTTATTATTGTTATTATTAATAAAAGCCTGGAGTTACTAATCAGAAGTTTTCAAGTACTCCTGTTCCATAATCTTAACAGTTTGCCAGCAGGCTTCCTGCAGAAGGAAAGTCTTTCTGAGGCTGAAGTCCTAATCAGCTTGAAAAACAGCTTCCTATGAAGCAGCTTTTTCTACAAAATAACACTAGGAGACTTAAATACAGTTGTATCTGTTTAATAAGAGAGATTTAAGATTCTGAATCTGTCTCAGCCTCTGAATAAAACTGTAACAGCTGTAAGATCATGACTTTCATAGAGTTTTTGCAAGAAGATGAAAATAATTCCGGGAATACTTTTCTCCTACTTTACTCTCAAATAAATGATGATGTTTACAATAATATTTGCATTCTTAACATTGAAACTGCCAAAGCTTGGAGAGGTGCCTTTTAAACATAGGATTGGCATCAATCACCCCTATAATCTCACAGGTTTCAGCTGTCTCCCAATATTACTAGTACAAGCCCTGCAAAGAAGTCATGTGTATGCTCCCAATTAATTTTAAAAACATGCAATGGAAAGTAAGATAGTTAATACCTGCTATACTCTGCCCCTCTGAAAAGATTAAGAGGATTTCGCCACACCTTGCACTCTGAAAAGAAAGTACTTACTGAGTTAAGAGCAGAAATATTACCACCTTGATTTAAAATGCAGTAATGCAAATGCAATCTTACTTTAAAAAGCAGTTTTTATCTTAGATTTATTTGACCTGAGCACAATCATACAATCTTTATCATCTCCCTGAATTTCTCCTATCACTTGAATATTTTTGCTCCCCACCATTGTTGTGGTACAAAAGCACATGTGGGAAAGATTAAACACTGCCATTTACATTCAAGCAATTTTACCTTGCACATGTTTAGAATAGCTAATATCTAGTGTTACTTAAACAGTTTTAGCTGAACGTGTAACATATTTTCTAGATGATGTTTTTAATAATGAATGTTTTAGATCAAAGATACATTATCACTTGATTTCTTTTATCATATTAATAAAATGCATCGTAAGGCATAGGCCTTTCCCCAATTACTACAAGCACTAATGCTTAGTCAAAGCCATTTAAAACTCAACTCATTTGAGCCAGTCGCCTGCAAGCTTAATGAAAACTGTTGGGACACATTAACAATCACCTGGCATATTCTGCCTGTTTGTCTCATTCTCTCCAACTGAGAACGCTGCTGGTGCTGGAGGGCTATTTTCCACACCTCCAATGAGGGGCCTCAGATGACTCACAGATACCTGCTCGATGAAAGATGTGCCATATTTTCGGAAATGCCACCACTCAAATACCTGTTATGGGAGAAAAAAGCATCAGAAATTTCTTTAGGCAACACCCTTCCAACATAAACATCAGAGATGAAAAGTAAATTGCACAGAGCAAGGACATCCCCTTGCAAATTATTACAGGCAGGACCTATCTACATACAAATTAATACTAATTATCTGTTTCGGGCCTGTCTTGTCATGTGGAATTACCCCCGTAACATAGAAGAGATTGGAAAAAAAGTAAATTTTAGTCTAATCACGTTACTCTCCCCCCACGTTGTTAGGATAACTTCTAAGCCCTTTCAGAAAGTGCCTCGATCTTATACACTAAAGTGTGCTGTACAGGGAAATTGCACATGCATGCACAACATGGATATAGCTTTTTCACTTTACAAAATTAATCCCAAATAATAAAGCACAGAATGGACAGTTAAAACAAGCCTGAGTTCCTTAAAACAGATTCAAGTTATTTTCCCCAGATTCACCTAAACGTACAAGACACATAGGAAAAGAGTACTGATTATACATCGGAAAAGATACTCGGTAACAAGCTCCTTCCTAGTACAAAGGCACCCTCTAGAGTCTGATAAAAGTCTGTTGCA
This sequence comes from Anser brachyrhynchus, assembly GCF_964034855.1. Taxonomy (NCBI): domain Eukaryota; kingdom Metazoa; phylum Chordata; class Aves; order Anseriformes; family Anatidae; genus Anser; species Anser brachyrhynchus. The sequence continues at coordinate 869,760 of NC_137720.1, read as the reverse complement.
TTTACCCTTAATGAAAGAATCTTAGAGGTGCTAAATTTGTTAAAGGAGAGGAGAACAGTGGACTACTTACAAATATCAGGCCAGATATGAAAGATGAGGTCACTGTAAGGGCAAAGTAGAATTTTGGAGTCAAAGTGCTTAAGAACACAGTCACTGTTAAGAAACACAAAAAACAAAGACTTAATGAGCAGAACTGAAACACACAAAGAGCTTTTTATTAAACACTGCGTGAAACACTACGCCGACATAACACACAGCACAGCCCGCGTAACTTCACAGGTTACGTCACTTTATCAGAAAACCCCTTCAGTCTGCTACTGTCCTTCCGTAACTGTGACAGCCGACTGGGTTCCACGTGACCCCCTCCCCCCCCCCAAAAAAATCGGTGTAAATTCTTAACGGGGCCGGGCAGGGCCCCCCCCGGGCAGGGCCCCCCCGCCTCTCACCGGCGGCCAGCCCGTCCCGGAGCCGCAGCGGCACCCGCAGCACGGCGTAACACAGCCCGAGCCCGGCGGCCACGGCCAGGAGCCCGCGGGCCCAGGGCGCCGCCGCCGCCGCCCGCCGCCGCAGCTGCTCCCAGCGCCGCAGCGCCGCGGCAGCCCCGGGGCACGGCGGCCCCCGCCCGCTGCCCGTCCCGCTCCCGCTCCCGGTCCCGCTGCCGTCCGCCATGGCCGCCGCCGGGGGACGCCGGGAGAGGGGCGGGGCGGGGCGGGGTCCGCCCTCGGGGCTCGGCGGTCACCAGCCGGGACCCCCCGCGCCTCGCGGCCCCGCTCCGGCGGCGGGCGGAGACCGCGGGCGGAGACCCCGCGCCCCGCCAGCCCCGGGCCGGCCCTCACCGCCTGCCCCCCCCCCCCAACAAGGCCCGTCCCGCCCGCCCCTAAGATGGCCGCCCCGCGACGTCTGCCCGCAGCCAAGATGGCGCCGGCCGCGCTTCCTGCCCGGCGCCCAGCCTCAGCGCCCGGCATGCTCCGCGCGGCGCCGGGCCGGGCCCAGAGGTGCCGAGATGGCGGACCTGGAGGAGCGGGTGTCGGACGACGAGAAGGTGGGGGGGCTGCGCCGGGCCGGGCCGGGCCGCAACGGGACCGGGGGGAGGCCGGGGGGCGCCGCAGCGGGGCGGGGGCCGCAGCCCCGGTGCCGCCGTGACAGGGCGGCGCAGGCCGCCCGCCCCTGAGCGTGGCGCCCTCACGGCGGGGCTGCGCCGCTCAAGGGGGTCCCGAGCGGGGCGTGTGTAAGGGGGGGGGGGAACGGGACGGGTCGTGCCTCCCGCTCCTGGCGGCGCACGGGCAGCCCCGAGCTGCCACAAAGGACGGGGCAGCCTCCTCCGAAGCGGGGAGCACCGACGGGCGGTAGCTGAAGGCAGAGCTGCCGCCTTCCCTTCCCTGCGCCGTGCAGATGGGCTCGTTTCGTTTCTTAAAATCCTGCGGGGCGTCGAGGCTTGGGGATCTTCAAAGATCTGGGAGTTTGGAGCCGGCTTTAATTTCTCTCTTAAACTGCCGCTTTCAGTTTCATTATGGCGACATTCGTTGTGACAGAGAACCTCAGAGGTCCCCTTACCCGTTAACGTTTTAGACCATTGTTTGAAATAAGTATTCCAGAGCAGAACGTGTAGTCATCAGTACACTATTGAAATCTATCCGATATAGTATAAAAATCTTTAACCTGTTGGCATTTGGCTGAAATTTCATTTGAACTGCTGCAATGGAAACCATCGCTTCATTGCGCCTTCTTTCAAAGCACTTTCGGGGAAGACGCATCCTGCAGGAGGCCCTTTAGGACTATGTGTGTCCAGATATTTTATTTGTCAAACTAGCTGGGATTTCACTTGAAATTGGGCCCTGTGTTCTGCTTCATGACCTGGCTCAGGCAACCTGGCATCAATTTAAAGTAGCTCCATGCCTGGCACAGGTAGAAAGCGAGGTTGTGAGGATTCTGAAAAAGAAACATGCAGTAAAGATTCATTATAGTATCCATTTTATAACCACTCAGGAAACAACAAAGAAAATCAAACAAAAGAGCAATAAAGTTAATTCCTCCCCTCACACCTCTCACCCCTATAAACCTCACTGCTTTATTCTCTGTAGGTGCATTTTAGGAAAGCTAGGGGTTCATTAGTTTAAACCTTACTGCGGTGTGTCCTGTTGTCTGTTTTCTGCTGCCATTTTACCAGTTTAAACTAGTAGTTGAGCAGCTTCCCTGTCAGCTACTTTCCCCATTTTAGAAAAAGGAAGTTAGTTTTGCTAGCTTACTGCAGAGCTACCTGAAATGGTAATGATGGCCAGGAAGTAGGTCAGTTTACAGAAAGTCTTTTTGTGCTTCTGCAAACGAACATCCTGTCGCTGTGCTGACACCGCTTTGAAACAAATCAACTCTAAAAATGACAAGTAACAGCAACTCAAATGCTTGACATTTAGGATTAAGTGCTTCACAGTCTGCTTCCTGCACTCCAGTCCTGATTTCAGTAGTTTGATTTAAGTACTTTATATTTTATTGCTTCACAGGAGAGTCGGTGCACAGGATGCTCTAAAAGAGTGAACAGTTTTCACGTGCAGTGGTTGCTGTTTGTTCATGGCTGGTTCTGTGAGGACATTTGATCGAAAGGCAGAGCCCCCTTTGTGTTCTGCTCATCCTTTGAGGTGGAAGGCTAAAACTCCTGCAATATTTTTTTGTTCTCATGCTCCCTTCCCCAAGGATATGTCTATCAGAAACTATCAACCTAAAAGTCAACCTGTTAAAGCCCCTGTCCCTTTTATGAAGGTTCCACGTACAGCACAATTCTGCAGCCACATCATTGTTGCTTTAGTGCATAGTGTCATTTTTTATGGCTTTTAGGGGCCTTGGTTTTCCATATGTTGATTTAAACACCTCATAAAAAGTAATCTGTTCATCTGGAGAGTTAATTCGCAGTGCATGGTCTAGTCCAGTCCTCCCCCGAAATGGATCTTGGCATGGAGTGGGTATCTGTAAATGCTTTAGCGCAGTCTGATACGCCTCTATTAATGCTTACATTTGCACTTTCTCAGAAAAGCACATGGTATAATGTCAAGTCTTTCAGGGCTGTCTCTCAGTGAAGTCCACAGAGGATAGAAAGCAAAAGCATCCTTCTTAATTACTGCTGTTAACTTCATCACCATCTGAGCTTTCAATAGTGAAATCTAAAAAGGTTATGTAACCAATAAGTCCTAACTCCAGTCCTTTAAATCGTGAAAATTCTCACACAATAAGTAGTACATTTTTAGGATTGCTGTATGCTTACCAACCTTATCTAAAAGCAGATAATCAGGAGAAAATGGCTTTACGTTTTGTATATTTCCACATGAACTACACAAGTCACTGACAAGTTGAAAAAATTCAGTACATTTTTTTTTCCACTCATACTGCAGAATTATTTCAGGCATAAAGAACATGCTGTGTTGTTTGTTGTTTGTTTTTTTAAATATATGCTAATTTGGAAATCGATCTATTTTTATCTGAAGCTCTGCCCAGTAAGGACAGAGTTGTTACTTGATACTGCTGGAATAAGGCAATATACCCTTTGTTTGGACAGGTGTGTATTTCCTTTCATGGCTTACTTTAAATCATCACAATCATCATAAGTGATACAACTTTTTCTAATTAAAAACGTGGAAGACTTGAAGCAGCATTTTTTTTCCAGCTGTGGCAGTAATTCAGATGAAATAGTTGAATATATACATAAATCTTTGTTTTACTGCTCAAATGGAAAGTAGGAAAGTAATCAGAGTTTTAGCAAATGTTCTGTAGTCATCTTCAATAAGCATCTAGTTGAGCAAGAAGGCCTCTTACACAGCCTTGTTAGCTGTGCTTGGAAGAAAAATGACATTTTTATCCTTCTAAGGTAAAGATCCAGTTTTGTGACATTTCCTGTTTCAAGTCTTGTCCAAGAAGATTTTATTCCCTTCTGTCTTGTAAAAACCATTAAAGATTTGGTTATAAAAACAAACTCTTACCAGTTTCAACGGAATCAAACAAAGGCCACCTAAACCCTAATAATCCAAGACAAGTATATTGGATTTCAGAATACAATGAAGGCTTTTCTTTTTTTTAAAGAAAAATTTAAAAAACTTTACTTTTGCTTTTACAGCTTCAAAGTTTACAGATAGTCAGGTATTTTCCTGCCAGCTGGACTTTTCACTTACTGATTGTATCAATTCCAATTCCAGATGCCTTAATTCTTTCACTAGTGACAGCTCATGGCTAGACTATGGTACAGTTTCCAATAAAATGCTATTTCAAGATAAGGGAAGGAGTAACATGCCAAAGAAGAAGGGTACCAAGTAATCCTCAAGAGAACACATGCCAGAAATGCTGGCACACTACAGGGAGTAGTTCTCAGTTCTTTTTCTTACCCAGAGACTCCAAACAGGCAGTAGCTCTTGAAGAAAGTACAGCATGGCTTTGATAAAAAGAAACCAGCATGTTCTGAAAGAAAGCCCTGGCCAGTTCCAAATTCAGCACGTTTTTGATAAGCCAGCGTGCGTTTTAACAAGCTTTCCACTGTTTCCTAATAGGTTTAAGGTCTAAAAGTTTGAGTATGTCCACTCGATGTTTTTGCACAGGACACATGATGCAGATGAAGAGCAGGTCCCTAAAAAGGGGCCTACAAGAAAGCAGGAGAGGGGCTCTGCCGGGGAGTGTGGTGATAGGACAGGGAGTAACGGTTTCAGACTAAAAGAGGGTAGGTTCAGATTAGGATATTAGGAAGAAATTCTTCACTCAGAGCGTGGTGAGGCACTGGAACGGGTTGCCCAGAGAAGTTGTAGACCCCCCCCCCCATCTCTGGAAGTGCTCAAGGCCAGGTTGGATGGGGCTTTGAGGAACCTGGTCTGGTGGGAGATGTCCCTGCCCAGGGCAGGGTGGAATTAGATGGTCTCTAAGGTCCCTTCCAACCCAAAGCATTCTATGGTTCTGTTTCTATAATCAATATACATACAGACATGCTTAAACACAACACTGCAAGGCTTGGAGAGGTACTTAAGGATGTAGCAAGAACAGGGTTGGTTTACCTTTCCTAGCCTTGTATTCCCAAGGTTTATAATACTGCACTTGCCTTTGGAGAGGGATTCCACCTGCAAAGTTTCTTTATGGTTGCTAACAGCTAGGCTGTAGCTTGTGCTCTCTGCAGTACAAGAATACTTCAGATGAGCCAAAGGATCCTGCACTGGGTGTTTGTTGTACCACAGGAGATATTTAGAATGACAGAATAAACAGATCCACATAGAATCCAATGGCAGTTGATGTAATTGGTTTACTGCTCAGTTTATAGAGGGATCAACCTCTCATCCTCCACCCATTGTTTGCTGTGAGTCAGTGGCATCTCCTTCAGCCAGCTGTAAGCAGCAAACGCGTTGCATCACAGGGAGTCAACAAGTCTTGCAGTGTGTCAGACACACCTTAGCGGTGTGATCATGCTGTAGGTTGCCATCTAGTTAAAGCATCAGTTTTACTGCAGTGGTTTCTTATTCTTTATATGTGTTGGCATTTAGGTTCCTGATTACTAGCAAAGACCAGGAAAAAATGTTTAGAAACGTCACCAAGAGTGGGCAGCCAGCATTTATATTCTTTAAAAAAAAAATAAAAAGACACAGCTATGAAGGTTGAATAGTTCCCATTCTAACAGGTGCCCACGTGGAGTTTGGTGTTCTTGCTGAGTACATTTGGGGTTTCTTTGCACTGAAAAAAAATGGCTAGGCTTATGAGAATGATGATTTCTACTTGGAAGAGACATCTAGATTTCTCCCTAAACATGGGGCTTGTTATTACTGTCAGATTTGGGTTTGTTGGTGAATTGCTTCAGTGTAGGTTGCAGTATGTATGAATTAACGATCTTTTGTCTTTAATTACTTCTCTGCATCATTGTAGGTGCGTATAGCTGCAAAATTCATCACTCATGCACCCCCTGGAGAATTCAATGAAGTATTCAATGGTAAGTAAATGAAGAAAAACGATCAGTAGCATTTTCTTCACATTTCATCTATGAGAGTCTATGGTTATGTCATGATATGTTGTTTTTAAGGTCAGGTAGAAGTAAGGGAAAAGCATGCACTCATTCTGTGACTACTTATGCTTGATGAAATGATTTTAATCATTCATGTTTTTGTACAGTTGAAAATGAAATAAAGAAACATTTGATCAAAACCAATAACCTATCTGAACAACCTTTTTTCTCCAGATGTCCGGTTACTGCTCAACAATGACAATCTTCTCAGGGAAGGAGCAGCACAGTAAGTATTAATGTTTCAGACATAAAATGTGTGCTTCTCTATGGTGATTGAGTTACAACCATGATTCTGTGACAAAGCAAGCCATTTGTTCTATTGAGAGCAGTCTGCTGTAGTTCGTTATCCCCCAACAAAATATATAACAAAAGGCATGGCTGATTCTTTTTAAAAGGCTTAAATTGGAATTTGTGGTGTAGAGGCCATATGAAACTGACAGGAAGGCAATCTGCCAAAAAGCGTAATTCTGCAGCAGCAGGAATGTCTGATCTTGTTGAAGCATGGTTTGTTAAGCAAGTGAAGCCTGAAATACTGAGTAGTCCTTAGCAAGAGCTTAAACTGCCCTCAAAAAATACTTTCAGAATATCTTGTTTACTTGTGCAGTCTCATCAGGTGTCTCAAGGTTATGCATACAAGCCTTTTGATGCTAAGGTTTTACCTTGAGCTGTGAGATCAGTGAGCAGGTCTTGACAGAAGAAAATTTGCTGTAAATATTAGTCTACTCATATTTGTTTACCTTACTGCTAAATTTTAGCTGGTGTGTTCCTGTTTTGCATTGGCTTGCTCATTATCCCTCAGGCTGCCTGCTGTTCTGCTTTTGAACTCTGTACTTTCATGGTCATCACTAAATAAATCTGACTTTAGACCGGGTGTTTTTGTAGCTATCATCAATAAAAGGTATTGAAAAATCCTTTAAGAGTGCTAGTGTGTATTATTTGCAAGTTTAAGTTGAAATTTTCTGTAGTATAAATCACACCACGTACTTATCCCTGAGTGAAAATAAATGTGAATGTACAGCTAAAGTTCATGCTCTTAATTCTTAACAGTGCATTTGCACAGTACAACATGGATCAGTTCACTCCTGTGAAGATAGAAGGGTATGATGACCAGGTAAGGGAAAGCTTTACACTGAATGTTTGTATTACTGCACTATGCAGAAGGAATAAATGTGTTGTTTCATCAATATCTTTACGATTTTCGTGCTACCTGCAAATCATCTTTCCTCCTTCCACTAGATCATCCTCATGTTACCAAGTTTTTGTTCTTGTATGAGAGGCATAGGTGAAATGTTCCCTTAAAGCATTGTCTGTTACTACCTGGTAACTAATTCATTGCTAAGTAGAGCCCCACACCCCACACCAAAGTCACTGCAATTCCAGTTCAAGTATAATTGATTAAAGATTGTTACTACATGCTCACAGTTCCTACTGTGATTCAGTAGTGGATTCTTAGTAGTATTTATGCTAGGGTCTGCATTTTAATCCATCCCCAGTTACCTAAAAAAAAATCATTGTATCTTAGAATATATCAGTGTAATATTGCCCAATCCATGTCAGCAAAGCTTTTCCCTTTTATAGTGCTTCTTATAAAAAGACTAGGGAACATTGTCTTTTCTAGAATGGCCCAAGCTTTTAGTTTTAACATCTCGATGCCTACACACTGAAGTAGGACTTTTTACAGGATTATTTTTTTTTTGAGAGCAAGAAGTAAGTACTACAGAAGATAGAAAGCTGGCTTGACCATCTGTTCTATTCTGAGCCAAGTACTGACCTAGCTTTCCTGGTGTCCCAGATATGTTCATGGGAGGCAGATATTTTAAGAGGGCTGTCCATAGAAATAGCTTTGACAAGAGGAAGCTACTGTACAACCTGCAAAGTGAGCCAATGTTTGGGAAACCAGAGAAATGGGATGAATAAGACAAAGGAGAAAGAAGTTACTGTGCTGCTTTGCTGTCTGTTTACTTTAGTTTGTATGCATCAGAAGTAGCCACATCTACCTCCCCTCCTCAGCTGGAAAGAGATCTAGTACAACATGGAACATGACAATAAACAGTCAATTCCAGAGAAAAATTCTTAGTTTCTTTCAGATATGGGGAAGAAAAACAAAATTTTAAAAACAAGACCACTTGTTTGTATTGTAAGGTGCCCAACTTTAAGCTAAGTGTATGTGTTACTGTAATACAGTCATTTCTGGGACAGAAGACTAGTGCAATATTAACTGCAAAGAGCAGACAGCTCACAGCCTCACCACAACTGCTCTTAGTTGAAATTATTACTGAAAATCCATGTTTCTTTGTGATTTTGTAGTTTAATGACCATCCATTGAGATATGGATAACTATTCAAATAGACAAAACACATTTATAGCAGCATAAGAATGTATTAATTTCAATTTCTTATTTTACAGGTGTTAATCACAGAACATGGTGATCTGGGCAACGGCAGATTTTTAGACCCAAGAAACAAAATCTCTTTTAAGTTTGATCATTTAAGGAAAGAAGCAAGTGATCCCCAGCCTGAAGACACAGAATCAGCTTTAAAACAATGGAGAGATGCCTGCGACAATGCATTGAGAGCTTATGTGAAAGATCATTACCCAAATGGCTTCTGTACTGTTGAGTATCCGTCTTGTTTTGTTGAAAATTCTTAGCTCGGTGTCACTCAGTACTTTGAGTGGACTTGCTGCTAAGCAGTGTTGTTTGAATTCTCCATCCTCACTAGTGTTTTCGCTAACTTTAGAACAACAAATTTCAAAAAGGGTGCAAATATCTTGGTATGCACATAGTGGTAGAGATTTATTAGACCACCTTTTTCATATTTATGACTGCCAAACACCTTTACACCTGCCATTAAGGAAACGGAGGCATTATTTGCACGATTGCAGGTGGAGGTGCTGGACAATGTAACTAGTGGTTAACATTCCCAATGGGATACCACAATGCGAAACCTCCACAGTGCCACCAAGAACAGAAATTGCAAGTGGTTTTCTTCAGCTCTTGTGCCATTTTAACTCTTTTTCTGAATGCAGGTTTATGGTAAATCTATAGATGGACAGCAGACAATTATTGCCTGTATTGAGAGCCACCAGTTCCAGCCCAAAAATTTCTGGTAAGGCTACTTAAACAGTGCATTTTCTTCCTTTACTAGTCCTCAAACAAACCCTTCCTCTATCTCTACTGGGGGTCTGAAGGGCAAGTAGCCTTGGGCTTCCCCAGGAGCTCTGATTCTCATCCTTTAGTCTATTTTCCTTGCAAGCCCTTTGGCACTTCCCTAAAGCTTTCAGTGAGGCTCAGTGACCTACCTAGAGAAAAATATATTAGCAGAGCTGAATAAACACCCCCTTATGTATTCCAAAGCATGAGTATATTGGAGCCAGCCTGTAATGAAGCTGCACTGTGGCAAGCTGGGCTTCAGAAATGGAATTCAGTGGCATATAAGGCACTTCAATACTGATCACAAGATAGCAGGAATAAATTGCTCATTAATGTGGCTCTTTTTTGTTAGCACTTACTGGAAATAGTTTACATGCTTTGATTGTTCTTAGGAACGGTCGTTGGAGATCAGAATGGAAGTTTACCATCACACCACCAACAGCTCAGGTGGCTGCAGTGCTCAAGATCCAGGTGAGCTGCATTGTCTGGAAATAACAGGAGAGGCTGCTTGCCTTACACTAATGCATGTGACTCAAAACGAGATGCTGAAATACAGCAGAGATGTCCTTCTGGAGTCAAGATACTATTAAGCTAACAATTCAGGAAATTAATTCTTAAAACTTCAGTGTTTTGGCCATTGCTTACAACCTGGCCTGTGGCTTATTATATAGCATTACCCTATATGCCTCCAAGTCTGCTTGACTTTGTACGGCTAAAACCTATTCTGTGAATTCTTTTATAATTGCTCTTATTTCAACTCTAGGCGTTTACTTCATTAACATAATCTTGAACAGTCTTGACAAAGAATGAAACCTTCCTGCTTTTAGTCTCCACGTAAGCAGAGAAGACTGGCACAACAAAGCTGTTGTGCCATTCTGGTAGCATTTGGGGGCTCTAGGGATTACAAAACGAGTGTTAATGATAACCTGCATTTTGTCTGTCTTTGTTTAGGTTCATTATTATGAAGATGGTAATGTTCAACTGGTTAGTCATAAAGATATCCAGGACTCTGTACAGGTTTCAGTAAGTATGCCAAAATAATTTTTAATGATAAAGCACCTATTTTGTTTCTTGAATATCTCATAAATTATACCCTTGTATGACTACATTCCATTGACTTTAATGTAATTTTAGAGTGCCTAGTCAGTGTAGTTGTAGTGTTTATTGTTGCATGGAAAACCCAGATTCTTAATTGCTTAAAAGAAGTCTATTTAAAAAGTGCAATCTCCATTGAACAGCTTATCTTATGAGTGTCAGTTAAAGATGGCAGAATACGCCCTTCTATATACATCCTAGAGAATTGAGACATAAAAGCAGTATACTAAAGGAAAATAAGTAGTCCTGTAGTACAGTAGAGGGAGCAATCGTCATAAAATCCCTAATCTGTACCATGAAGGCCTACTTCCCTTTTGCTCACTAGGGTGCAGTCCTGTTTCAGTTTGGAACACAAGCTTAAGCTAGTATCTTGAACTCCACGGAGATGTGTAGTGAGTGGAAGGAACCCAGCTACAAATAGCAGCTGCCACCTCACATTATCCATTTCATCTATACTGTCTGTTATTTGAGAAATCCATTGCATTAGAAATCCATTGCATATAAGTTATTTTTGAACATATAAATATCTGTTTTTCCCCTTTGTAGAGTGATGTCCAGACAGCTAAGGAATTTATTAAGATAATAGAAAACGCAGAAAATGAGTATCAGGTAAGATCAGTAGTTAAATAAATGCAATTGAATCATATCAATTTCCATTTACAGTTAAAGGAAGTACAAAAAATTGACCTCTAATTCTGTTTCTGACTTACCGTGACTGTTATCTGTTCTTATCTGTTACTAAGAATTACTTTGAAAAGGACATTAGTATTTGTTGACAGAATCTAGTTGTAAAACTATGTGTAATTAAAATAACTATACAGCAAAATTGATTATTAAAGGGTTACAAACGATGCCTGGAACAAGCATGGAAGGGGAGTGGACAAGTCTAATAGTTTTCCTGACAGGTAAAAATAGTGAAAAGGAAATGCATGAAAGCTTTTTATGTTATCCCAGCCTGTGTGCAAGAAGCAGATGTGATACAGATAGTTCAGAAACACCTGTGAGTGTAGCAATGTCTCCTTAGGAGAATTTCATAGAATCCCTTTGCTTGCACACACACTGGTGACAGCATTACCTAGTCAGTAGCATGCCTTCCCCTTGTAGAAAGGGTTTTGTGGCTTAAACAGAGTCTCTTTTCCAGAGTATCTTTTTACTACTATAACTGAGTCTACTTTTGCCATTGCAGACAGCAATCAGCGAGAACTACCAGACTATGTCAGACACCACTTTCAAAGCCTTACGCCGGCAGCTACCTGTCACCCGCACCAAGATAGACTGGAACAAAATCCTCAGCTACAAGATTGGCAAAGAAATGCAGAATGCTTAATGTGGAAATAAGGAGATTTATGAAACGTTTGTGTGCAAAAAACAAATGTGGTCCTATGCCAAGTAGATGGTTCCTAAACCAGTGCAGCATTTTTCTAGGGCTTTCGAAGTTAACAGGTTTTCTAGCCTCAGAGAAAACTGTGGAACAAATAGCGTTGTCTTTGTGTTTTGTGTTTCCTGCCGCATAAACTTCCTATTGTGACTGCATATACTGATAGGTTGTTTTAATTAAACCACATTCATGGTTCAGAAGCATAGCTGTTTTCAATCACTAATTGTACTGGTTGGAAAACTTCCTAGCTGGAAAAGCCCTACTATAAATACAGCTGAGGGTGCAGAGCATTTCCTTCACCTGTATACAGCACTCCAGGTACTCCAGTAAGTTTGTCAAATCTGCCAACAGCTCAAGGCGCTATGCTGCAAGATATAGTAATGCAAGAGACAGTAAGTGCTCCTATGTATCCTTACTACTGACCTCCACAAAGCAAACAGCCTGTAGGCTTAGATTTTACTATACAAAATGAGTTTACAAAATCCATTACGGAAATCCCTACAAAGCCAGCTCTTCCAGGGTCTCTTTTTAATCTGAAGATTTGAGCCACGTTCTCTGAAAGTGAACGTTTTTGCTCTTCTTTCCCTCATGTATGTACGGTTATCGGACATCTGCATTTTTACAGGCTGCAAGCGTCTGTGTTGGATCACTGCTGATCCATGTAGACTGGATGAAGATTAAAATGCAAATGTCTACAGAATAATAGGTGTGTTGCGCTTTAATGCTTTGTGGCAGGTTCATAGAATTTGTATCACAGGTGTATGGATGGATAGTGTACAAAATAAATAAACTTGCACCAAAGTGAGAGAAATAACCTTTCCATTTTGTCTCTATTGTGGCCAGTTTCTTGTCATACTTAATGGGAGAATCTGGAATTAATCACTTCATTGCTCTTTAACTGCTTGCTCTATGTTACTTTGTTTTTCTGTAAAAATCAAAAATAGCGGTCCTATCAGTTTCTCTTAAGGGGAGGTTGAAGAGGCACGTGTGTGCTTTCCTCAATTTAAACTTGGAAAGTTGATTCATTGCAAAATGAAACCCCTTTGGTTAATTCACTTTTCTTTGTTTACACTTGGTTATCACTGGGCCTTTTTGCAGGTTCTGTTTTTTAAACTGGTTAGTGTCTTCCTATTTTTTAGTACACAAAGAAAGGGGTTGAGAAGATAGGGATGTAACTGCCTGTGCATTTTGCTTGAGGTTTTGCACAGTAATGCCACAAAATAAGTGTCTACCCTTTGTGAGAAATTTTGTCAAAATAAAATATATTTGTATTTGCTGTTGAGACTGACCTTTCATCCTACAGGCATCCTCTGTATAGTCTAGTAGAAATACACGGGTCTTTGTTTTAAAGCCATTTGTGTCTGTTCTTTCCTGGTCTCACTTCTGTTAATGCCTGGTGAAGGCAGAAGTGCAGGTGGCAAGCTGAAAGCAGCGATGGGGGTGTTTGCAAACCTTCAGGTGCTCACATCCTAGTATGCAGACCTGGGAACTGGGGGTCTAAGACCTTTTAGGTTGAAAGAAAAATAATCATACTGCTCTAATGAAACACTTCACCTTCGTAAAACATAAGTGTTTTTTTGCTAATCACCTGGGTCTTGTTGTAACACCTACTAGCCTCTTACACTCCACTTTTGAAACTCATTGCTGGATACATGCATATATAACATACGGGGAATAGTACAGTTGGAAGGGATCTTCAGAGATCATCTAGTCCATACATCCTATGTCACTTGCATTGGACAAAGCAAGACTGCCTTAGTGCTAGGAGCTTTTGTCCTCTGCTCAGTTTGCATGCAGCTGTGCTAAGAGCTACTCAAGGACAGCACTTCTATCACCAGCATTTGTAGCAACTGTTTCCTCCCTGCAGCTTGGAGGAGATGAAAGGTGTGGATAAGTGCTTAAGGTGCTGTGGTCTGTGGCCCCATCCAGGCAAGCACTGCAGGAATTCCAGCAATGCAAAGCTGGGGGTTGGGGGGGGCTGAGATAAGGCTGTGCACTCAGCAGAGCTTTTATCTACCAGCACAGCCTGTCTCAAGGCTAGTCGTTTACTGATCCTAGTTTGTTAAATTGTAAGTTCACCCCCACTCATTCCAGTGTTAAGACAATTTTTATCTCTCTGCCCTTCTCAAACTTCAGCTAGCCAACTTCGAGGGCCAACTCATTCCCCCACCTACCTCCTCACCCTTCTCCGCAGCAGACTCAGCCGTCCCCATCTCAGCTACCTCCCAGCTCCTTGGAGAAACAAAATTCAGCACTGCAACTCACTGTGACCGAGCCGCCAAGCAATTGTCAGCAGTGACACACTCTAATCTTTAAAGCTGTTAGCTGTTCTCTGCTCAGGCCCAGAGGTTTCAGATGAGCCCAAGGCTAGCTAGAGACTGACTCCTCCGGGCTCACTGTTCAAGCGTACACCAGTCAGGGCCTGATCCCAGGCCGGGCACAGCGAGCAGGCACTGCAGCTCGACCGAGCCAGGGCAGCTGAGCGCAGCGCAGCACGGAGCATCCCTGCCAGCCCCAGGGCTACCTTGCAGCCCCCCAAGGAAAGAGCTTTCCTAGCTATTTGTGATCTCAAAGCTTAAAGTTCCAGGATTCTGCCAGCAAAAAGTGACAAAAGGGCTTACGAGCAACTTCTCCAAGTGACGTCCATGTTTTTGAAGCCTCAGCGCCCTCCCACAGCCTGTGTGGGAGCCCTACCCCATCACACTCCAGCAGCCGCCTCCGCAGCGTGCCATATCAGCAGCAGTGCTTGAGTCAGAAAGCCACTCGCCCAGACCTAAGGAGGTGAAAATAGCAGACTTACCCCGGCGTCCTTTGGCCACAGACAGCACGAGCAGCACCGCGAGCAGTCCCAAGGCCTGAGCTGTTTTACCAAAGCAAGCCAAAGATCCCCATCCTTAACTAGGCAGGCTGGAGAGCTACAGCACGAGAAATCAGAGGCAGAGCCAAACATAGAACCCAGCCAGCGCTGCTGCTGCCCTATTTATAGAGCAGCCGCGGGAGCCCTGGGAGCTCTCACCCCCCATCATTGGCTCGAGCAGTGCCACACACCTGGGCTCCGGCTGCTCCTGCCCTGGGAGCCCTGACAGCGGCACCGGCTGCCACCCCCCCTGCCCGCCGGGGCATCCGCACCGCTGGGAGCGGCCGGCCCGGACCCGGCAGCGCCGCTCCCCGGCCCCTGCCCCCGGTCCCGGCGTCTGCGGCGGGGGCCGAGCCCCGCGGCCCCCCCCCCCCCCCGCTCCCGCTGCGGCCCCGGGGCCCGGCGGGGGATGCGGGGCCCGCGGTGCGGCCCCGGAGTCGGGGCCGGGGTCGGGGTCGGGTCAGGGCCCGGGGGGCGGCGGAGCGGCCCCGGGCGGGGGCAGCGCCCCCACGGCCCGGCCCCGGCCCCAGCCCCGGCCCCGGCCCCGGCCCCGGGCGGGCGGGCCCGCGAGGCGCTCGGCCCCTTTCGCTTTCGTTTCTCCCCGCGGAGCCAGCCCCCGCCCGGCACGTCCCGGCTCGGCACGGCACGTCCCGGCTCGGCACGGCTCGGCTCGGCTCGGCCATGCCGCGGTTCAGCGTGGCGGAGGCGAAGCGGTGCGGGGAGCAGTTCGTGCAGTTCCTGCGGGACACGGGCCGGGAGCAGGAGAGCCGCCGGGACGCGCTGCGCACCATCTACGGCGGCGAGTTCCGCGCCAGGTGAGCAGCGGGGCCCCCCGGGGGCTCGCCTCGTCCCCCCCGCCCCGGGCCGGACGGAGCCCCGAGCGCCACCGAGCCCCCGGGGGGGACGCTCCCGGAGCCAGAAAGCCCAAAGCGCCGGGGCCCGGCTCCGGGAGCAACCGGGGCGGCTCTGCCGGGCGGCCGCTCCCCCCGGGCACGGCAGGGGCCGCTCCGGACACCGGCCCCGTGCCCCCGCGCCCCTCAGCCGTGCCGGGACGATCCCGGCCGCAGGGACCCCCAGCAGCCCCCCCCGAGCGCGGCCGGGGCACCGCCGCCCGCACGCCCCCTCCTCGCCCGCTGGCCCCGGTCCCGCCGGCCCCGGGGCGACGTCCCCGCCGTTACCCAGCGGCACAGCCGGGCCCGGCCGGGGCTCAGCTGGAGGCGCGCTGCGCTGCGGGAGGAGCTGCGGGGGGCACCGCAGCCTGGGAGCCCCCCCCCGGCCACGTAGGTGCCCCCTGGGCAGCCCCGGCTGCCGAGGATCTGGGGACGGGGCCGCCCGTGCACCGACAGGGACGGCGGGGGCCAGGAAGCGGTGGCGTGGCACAGCACGGTGCTGCTGGAGCAGCCTGCAGGGATGGAGGATTTGCTACGTTTGTGGGGCCGGTGGAAAAGCCCCGGTCCTTTTCCCTTTCCCTCTGTCCCCCAGAGCAGAGAGAATGTCTGGGGTGAGGGGCCCGGCTTCACCCCCTTCCTCCCCGCACCTCCCAGCTCCCCAGTGCCCAGCCTTTATCCCCCCCACTGGAAACCTTCTCTCTCTTTTATGTGCAGGACTGACACAAAGATGCCCAGTTTCTCTTGCATCTTGTATGCCCTGAGGGTGACCCACCAGGCTCAGGTGCACGGCGAGTCTGTGCACTTCAAGAAGGTGAGGGAGGGCCTGGGCTGGGGCCGTGCAGCAGCTCCCGCAGCCCTAGGGACAGGCTCTGCAGGAGCCCCCAGCCCCCAGCAGGACCCGGGCACGCACTGAGGGCCTGTGCCCGGCGCCACGCTGATGCTCGCTGCTCCTCGCAGGGGAAGAAGCGATTGGAGGTGGCAGACCAGTACCGCAGACCCAGAATGAATGTAAAGACATCTGCACCCGCTGCCTCAGGCCAGCAGCCCAGCTCCGGTCCGCAAGTGCCACTGAGCCGTGCCAAGAAGTGGTAGGACCCCCGGCACCCTGCCCGTGGCTGCCCAGGGGGACCTGGGTACCCCTGCCCCAGCCAGGGAAGCCTGACTCCACTCTTCCCATAGGGCCGAGTTCATCCGTGGGAAGCACGGGGTAGAGATCGTCTCAGAACATGACCGGGCCAACGGGCAAATCCGCTTCGATGTGACACGTGGCCAGCCCCGGACGGTCACCGTCCAGGTGAAGAACCAGGGCGCGGAGGCCGTGACGCTGCGTCGCTGCCAGCCTCTCCGCCGCGTGCGGGAGTTCTCCTTCCTGGACGAGCAAGGGGCGACGCAGGGCCAGCCCCTGCTGCTGCATCCAGGTACAGCCCCAGCCCCTGCTCGGTGCACGGCCCCGGGAGGGGATGCAGGACGCCGGCCCCCAGCTCTCCCCTCCTCGCAGGTGGCACGTACCCCATCCAGGTGCGGTGCCTGACCAAGTACAATGGGTTCTTCCGTGCCGTGGTGGTGTTCGAGTTCACCAAGGAGCCGGGCGAGTCCTTCAGTATCGGGCGCTCCGTTGCTGCCATCGCTCAGAGCCAGCTGGCCAAGGAGCTGGGGCCCTCGTCATCCTTTGAGCCTTACCAGGCCAACCTCCAGCGCCCCGTCACGGTCATCACCGAGGAGGGTGTGCCCCCCAGCAGGTACGTGGTGGGGCTGCCTGCTGCCATCCCACACGGTGGGCCCTGGCTCTTCCCCTGGCTGGGGCAAGGCTCAGCTCATAGGGACCCGGCTTTCCAGCACCTGGGCTGTCTGTGATGGTGTTTCATCCCCAGGCGGTAGCTGGGGACAGCGCTGGTGACTTGCCAGGGCCATGGGTGGTCACAGCCCTGGGAAGAACCCAGCCTGGCTGTCCCCACAGCACCGCTCTCTCCTCCACCCAGCTCCCTGAAAAACGAGCTGGAGAAAGAAATCCCACTGAGCACCTACCAGTACCCGAAGAGCCTCAAGGAGACAATCAAGCTCGGACCCAAAACCGACCCTGCCTCCAGCTGGGTTAAGATGCAGTGAGTGCTGATGGGCAGGGACAATGCCTCCCCGGACTGCGCATGTCCCCTCTGCTGCCCCTGCGTCCTACGGGGCCACGTGGGGCACGGTGACATCCCCTGCGCTGGCCCTCAGGTCACTGCTGGAGGCACCGCTGCAGGCTGGGAACTACCAGCAGAAGTTCCAGCTGCTGCTGCACCTGGAGGAGATCCAGATGGAGGTGGACATCCGCCGCTACGACATGCAGGAGGTGACCATGGTGCAGGACAGGGAGCTGCTGGTCCTTGACGTGAGTAGGGAGAGCTGCTGCGGCAGGAGGGGTCCGCCCGGCCGGGCAGCCCCAGGGGCTCGGGGTGGCCCTGGCAGCACGCTGGCATCACGCCGGCCATTTGGTGCAGGTGCCTGGCGTGGCTGAGAACCGCCCGTCCGTGCTGAGGGGCGACCACCTCTTCGTCAGCCTGAGCAGCGAGCGGGACAGCTCCCCGCTCATCCAGTACAAGGGCTACGTGCACGACGTGGAGCTGGAGAAGGTCAGGCTGGGCTTCTCCTCCAAGTGAGTGGTGTCCGTTCCCAGCTGGGCTGGAAGGGCCCCGGCAGCCCCGCTCGGTGCCAAAGGCCGGGCGTGGGTGGGGAAGGGCAGGGGAGGGAGGCCGTGGGGCAGCATCCCCTGCGCCCAACTCACACCGCTCCTTCCCAGGCTAATGAAGAAGTTTGTGAATCAGCTGAAGTTCGACGTGACCTTCACCTTCAGCCGCCTGCCGCTGCAGGTCCAGCACCGGGCTGCAGCCCTGTCCATGCAGCATGGCTTGGCCAGCCTCCTCTTCCCCTCTGCCTCCTGCAACAAGTCTCTCTTCACAGGCACCTACCAGCCCCGGTGAGTCCCTGTGCCTGGGGCCAGCTGCCCCGTGGGGACAGGACGGGACGGGACGGGGGGGGACAGGGACCCAGCACGCTCAGCCTCGGCCTCCACAGCTGGTTCGACTGCAAGCTGCAGGCAAATGAGGAGCAGTGCAGAGCCGTGACACATATCGTGATGGGGATGTCCAGGCCGGCCCCATACCTCATCTTTGGGCCTCCTGGGACTGGCAAGACAGTCACCCTGGTGGAAGCCATCAAGCAGGTGAGCAGCCAGGGCCCAGGACCAGCTCACGGCATCGCTGCCAGCACTGTGGGGCTCAGCGCCTTCACCCCCTCCTCCCCATCTAGGTGTGGGCATGCTTCAAGGACGCCAGGATCTTGGCCTGTGCCCCTTCCAACAGCGCCGCTGACCTGCTGTGCCAGCGCCTCATCACGGACATCGCCCCCCGCTACATCTACAGGATCATGGCCAGCTCCAGGAGCTACCGGGAGGTGCCTGCAGAAATCAGGGTAGGTCCGTGCCCCTCTGCCCAGCACCCTCGTGGCATGGCCGGGCTGGCGGCCCCAAGGGAGGGGGCTCCCATCTAACACCCTGTTCCAGCCCTGCTGTAACTGGGACGACGAGCAGAACTGCTACGTGTACCCCAGCAAGGAGTTCCTGGGGCGCTACCGGATCATCATCACCACGCTGGTGACAGCGGGAAGGTCAGAGTTGCCACGACCGACCCCGGGGGCTGCCTCGTGCCTGGGCCGTGAGGGGCTTTCCTGCTGGGGTGCAACAGGGAAGGATGCGGGAGAGCGGGGCAGCCCCGGGGAGGGTGATGGCGAGGGGAGGAAGGCTGGCCAGGCAGGCAGAACCACTCACGCAGCCTCACGCTGCCTTTCCCCAGGCTGGCATCGGCCAACTTTCCC
Organism: Anser brachyrhynchus; assembly: GCF_964034855.1. Lineage (NCBI taxonomy): Eukaryota > Metazoa > Chordata > Aves > Anseriformes > Anatidae > Anser > Anser brachyrhynchus. The sequence goes on along the minus strand of NC_137720.1, from coordinate 850,524 downwards.
CCAGGGTATTTCTCCCACGTCTTCATTGATGAGTGTGGCCATGCGGTAGAGCCGGAGAGCGTGGTCGCTATCGCTGGTGAGTGGCTCCCGGGTCAGCATCACTGCCCCTGGGCTCCCCCCCCCGCTTCCCCACCCCGCAGCCAGCGTTGAGCTCCCTCTGCCCAGGCCTCCTGACTGCCATGGACCAGGAGACCAACCCCAACGGGGGCCAGCTGGTGCTGGCAGGAGACCCCCAGCAGCTGGGTCCCGTCCTGAGGTCGCCACTGGCCACGCAGCACGGCTTGGGTGAGCAAGGGCAGGGGTGGGAGCGATGCCGGTGCCCGAGCGGCACGGCGGGGAGCCACGGGTCTGGCTGTGCGCAGGCACCTCGCTGCTGGAGAGGCTGATGCTGCACAACGTGCTGTACGAGAAGTCAAGCGATGGCTACAACCCGCAGTTCGTCACCAAACTGCTCTGGAACTACAGGTGAGGACAGGGCGAGCGTGGGGCTGGGACGGGGCTGTCGCAGCGCACAGCTCTGTGCAGGATGCGTGCGTGCGCCCCGCGCTCCAGCTCCCCTTCCCATGGGTGCCCCTGAGCCTCGCGGTGCCCCAGCCTGTGCAGGAGATGGGGCAAACCCCTGGCCCTGGCCACACAGTGCCTGGGGAGAGCATTAGGGCCACCCCCTGCACGCTTGTTCCACCTCTCCCAGGTCCCACGAGGCCATCCTCAGGATCCCCAATGAGCTCTTCTACGACAGCGAGCTGAAGGCCTGTGAGGGTGACGAGTTTGATATTCGCAACTTCTACTGTGCCTGGGAGGAGCTTCCAAAAAAAGTGAGGGGGCACCAGGGCAGGGGCTGGGAGGAGCCCCCGAGCTGCAGCCCAGCTGACCCCAACTCTCTGCGCCCCCAGGGCTTCCCCATCATCTTCCACGGGGTCTGCGGGGAAGACCAGAGAGAAGCCAAGAGCCCTTCTTTCTTCAATACGGCTGAGATCGAAATCCTGGTCCAATACCTCAAGAAGCTGCTGCAGAGCCAGGGCAAGCGGGGCTGCCCCACCATCTCGCCCAAGGAGATCGGCATCATCTCTCCCTACAGGAAGCAGGTGAGGGGCAGGCAGCAGCGGGGGGCGGTGCAGCCCCCCCCCCAAGTGCTGCTGCAGTGTGACACGCGCCTCCCTGCAGGTGGAGAAAATCCAGAAAGCCATCACCGTCCACGACGCCGTCCTGAAGGCGCTGCCGGACATCAGGAAGCTGAAGGTACAGAGGGGCCCAGCCCCCCCCAAGTGCAGCTCAGCCTGGGGGGGCCCCGTGTGTGGCTGGGGGAGGCAGCATCGCCCCAGCAGCTGCTCACCCCTCACCTGCCCCAGGTGGGCTCCGTGGAGGAGTTCCAGGGCCAGGAGCGCCGTGTCATCCTCATCTCCACCGTGCGCAGCTGCAGTGAGTACTTCCAACTCGACCAGACCTTCAAGCTGGGCTTCCTCAAGAACCCCAAGGTATGGCGCTCCCCGAGCAGCCCCCTCGGCTCCCCGCTGCCTGCGGCCAGGCGGAGCTGCTGCAGGTGCAGGACGTGGCCCTGGAGCCCGGTACGGGGAGGTGCTGCTGCAGGGTGAAGCCCTCGCTCTTGTTCCCTTGTCCAGAGACTCAACGTGGCCATCACCAGGGCCAAGGCTCTGTTAATAGTGGTGGGCAACCCGGCTGTCCTCAGCAAGGACCCCCACTGGCACAGGTGAGCCTCGCCCGGCTGCCCCCTGCCACCGCTGCTCAGGGCCGGGGCAGGGCGCGTGGCCGTGCTCACCCCTTGCTGTGCCCACCAGGTTCCTCAGGTACTGCAAGGAGGAGGGCGGCTACACAGGTTACCCCTACGAGGAGGAGACCCCCGAGGAGGACAGCCTCGCGGCCCACCTCAACTCTCTGCACCTCAGCACTTAGCAGCCAGGTAACCCCGGGCTCCGCGCGGGCCCTCCTTCAGGAGCTGCCCCACGCTCCTGACCCGTGGGTCTTCCCCGCAGGAAACCCCCCTCAGCAGGAACAGCCCCGCGGAGCTCCAGCAACCCTGACCTCACCCCTGGCTGCAGCAGCCTCCTCCTCCCCCCGCACCGTGTCCCCTGGCACCCCGTGGGTACCCCCCGGCCACCCCACGCATCCCTGCGGAGCCGAGCGCTGGGCCAGAGCCCAGGCTGTGCGCTGGGGACGGGGCCTGCCCGGGGTCCCTGTGGCAGGGGAGAGGTGACTGTGGCTGCCAGCCGCGAGCCTGACCCAGACCACAGGGCAGAGACCCCCCCCCCCCCAGCAGCGTGGGACCATGGACCAATTTTGTTTTAATCAGTTTTTGATACAGCCAAAGAAAACCAATTGCCTTTGACTGCTCTCACCTGGCCCCCAAGCTGGGTGGTGTGCAGACACACACATCTTTCTTTCCCCGAATAAACATTTAGAGAAAACAGTTAGAGTGTTGGTGTCGAGTCCTGGGGCCTGCCTGGGGGGGCACAAGGGGCACGGACCGGGGCCAGTAAGGACAGCCCGAAGGAAGCCATGGAAGCAGCACCGCAATTACTGAAATACCAGTTTGCATTTATTCTCCCAATTACACAGTTCAATTTACTGGTGCTAAGTCCGTAGTGATTCAGCCTCGGAGGCGGCTGGACAAGGCCCTGCCCCGGCACCAGGCCTGGGGAGTGCTCCTGGCAGCGGCCGGGCCCGGCTGTGCCCGGACAGGGCTGAAAGCTGCCCCGGGCAAGTCCCTGTAAAACCCCGGTGGGCGCCATCCCCGTCAGGGGCAGAGGGCTGGGGGCCCAAGCAGACCATGGCCGCAAGCCGTGGGGGGCGGCCAGCAGCCCCCGGGCCGTAAGCCCTGCCCAGCGCACGGCACAGGCAAAATCGGGGGGATCGGTATAAAACGGGGCAACACGGAGCTGCCCGAACGCACCGTGCTGCCTGCGGGGAGCGGCAGGGACTGAAGGCATTGCCCCCCCGGCAGGGCACAGGGATGCCCGCGTACCTGGGGCAGCTCTCGGGAGGAGGGTCCAGGGCAGCTGCGGGCAGGACGAGCTCTCGCTGTGGTGTCTGGACGCTGCTCAGGGCAGTGCCCGCCTCGCCGGCCGGCCGCTCACAGCAGCGGGCAGCCCCTGCGCTTCTTGTTCTTCCTGACCTGCAGCCCCGCGCGGGTAGCCATCTCGAAGACTTCCCGCACGCCCTCCTTTGTCTTGGCCGAGCACTCGAGGTAGCCGAAGGCGTTGATGCGGTTGGCCATGTCTCTTCCCTCCTCTGGCTTCACGGGCTCCTACAGGGCATCAAAAAGGAGGCTTGGGAACATCACCCGACGACAGCAGCGAGAAGCACAGCGACGGCCTGCGGGGCATCCCCCAGTGCCTGGACCAGGCGCTGCAAGAGGGAACCCCGGGGAGGTGGCACAGGGAGCGGGGCACCCAGGCCCCAGCCCCTCGCACACCGCAAAGCCAGGACCCCCCCGACGGCCACGCGCCCGGCTCCAGCGCGTTCCCCACCTGCTTCATCTTCGCCAGCTCCCGCCGCGTGTGCTCGTCGTTCCGCAGGTCCTTCTTGTTCCCCACCAGGATGATGGGCACGTTGGGGCAGAAGTGCTTCACCTCCGGGGTCCACTTCTCTGGGATGTTCTCTGCGGGAGGCGGCGCGCACCCACTGAGCCAAGGGGCGCTGGGATGCGCAGCAGCGCGGTCCCAGCCCAGGCTATGCCCTCCCCAAGCTCCCCAACCTCGTGCGTTCCCAGCAGCTTCTCAGAGCGCACATAAAGCCAGGGGGTGCAGTGGGGAGACCTGACACCCCCGAACACACTGGCACAGGGTCTTCCCGGAGCTCAGGGTGGCGGCAGGGGCTCAGCCAGCAGCACCCAGCTCTGCAGGACCCCAGGTTTCCCCTCTTTCCCTGGACCCTACCTAGGCTATCCGGGCTGTCGATAGAAAAGCACATGAGAATAACGTCCGTGTCTGGGTACGAGAGGGGCCGCAGTCTGTCATAGTCCTCCTGTCCTGCCGTGTCCCACAGCGCCAGCTCCACCTGCGGGGCAGAGGGACATGGCTCAGCAGCTCGCAGACCCTGCAGGCAGGCTCGTCGGGCCCGGAGCATCACTTTATCTCCCTCGGCTATAACCAGGGTCCTTTTCAAACTGGGGCAGGTTCAGGGTGACCCAGAAACCCAGGAGCCGCGGGGCTCCCGCCCGAGCTCTGCCGGTGCAGGGAGCGTCGGAGCCGCCCAAACCTCGCCACGCTGCCGCGCCGGGTGGTGGCGGTGTGCGAGGGCACGCTGTCCCCGGAGCGCCTTCACCACCACCCCCCGCAGAGCCAAGGGAACAGGGGGACAGGGCCAGCCCCGGTGCCCAGCCACAGCCCTCACCTGCTTCCCGTCAACCTCGATGTCAGCAATGTAGTTCTCAAACACCGTTGGCACGTAAACCTCGGGGAACTGGTCCTTGCTGAACACGATCAGCAGGCACGTCTTCCCGCAGGCACCGTCTCCCACGATCACCAGTTTCTTCCTGATGGCTGCCATCGCTGCGGGAACGGGAGGGGACGGGTGAGCAGGGCCGCGGCCACAGGCAGTGCGCACACCCGGTCCCTCCTGGCCCCGACACCCCACGGTCTCTTGCGCAGCTGCCCCGGAGAGCGCACGACCGGGCACGTCAGCACACCTCGGCGTGAGCAGCTTCCAGGGCAGGAGGCAGGCAGCAGGAGAGCAGCCCACAGGCACTGCAGGGAGCAGTGCAGCTGGAACCAGCCCCACATTTACACCCACCACTGCAAGGAGCGCTGCGTGCAATGGCCCAGCCGCCGCAAGCGGTGCAGAGGCTGCATGTGGGGACCCCCTGCAAAAGCACCAGCTCCGCCTTACCGAGACGAGCGTCTTTCAGCCCGTAACGCTGCAGAGCGCGGCTGCCCAGCCCCGGCCACCAGCTCCCCCAGCTGAGTTTTCTCACTATGCCACCAACCCAGGCACACGGGCTGTGTGGTGACCTCAGTCGCACACACCCTCTGGTTTTATTTTCAGATTATAAATTCTTCAGGGTGTCACCCGGGCATGCTCACTGGCTCCGAAATAATCAGCTCAGTGGCAGGAGCGCGCCAAGCTGAGCTTTCGGGGCCCTGAGCAAGCCTGACCTGTGCCTGGCACCGGGCGCTGGGCTGGCCCTGTCCCAGCCCTGTCACAAAGGAGCCTTTGCCACCCGGCTGGGAACTGACACCGGGGCAGGAGAAGCTGCCAGCCATGGCTCAGCAAGCGGAGCCGAGCCCCCCAGCCAAGCCAGCTGCCTTCTGCCCCTAGTGAAATGGATGCTCCCCTGTAAGTAAGACTACGCCTCGCGTCCCTGAGTTACAGGATGCGATTACAGCTGAAGCTGGGAATGGCCCAGCGGGATGCCAGGAACTGCCTGCCCTGAAGTCTGATCGAGCAGCAGAGCTGGGATCGCAGCCCTCCTCGCCCTCGGGCTGGGACCCAGCAGCCCTCTGACACCTCCAGGCCCCAGAAACTTCGGTCCAGAGCCTGACCCATTTCTTAGGCACCCGCATGACACCATTACTTCTCCATCCCTGCAGGAATCCAGGGCAAGGCGCACGATGACAGCTCACGGTTTAATCCCTGGGAGGGCACGCACTGCTCTGCGGGCTGGGGAGGCTGCAGCTCACCAGAAAGCCGCTCGCAAGGGGCCGGGCATGAAGGCAGGGGCTCCGCTTGCTGCGGAGCTGCGGCAGCCCTGGCAGGCAGGTGTTTGCTCGAGGTGCTGGGGTGATTCAGCTGCCGTGACCCCGCGGGAGGGACGCGTACACCCACGGCTCGGAGCTGCCACCACTCCCCCAGAGCACGCTCAGGATCCTGGCAATGCCCCACGCTGCGCTCAGCCGGAGCCCAGCACACAAACAGCTCCTGCGAGAGAAGCCAGCGTCTCCCAGGGCGACTACACACACACCCTGCCCTGACATAAAGGAAGGAAAAGACAAAAACACGAGTAAGGCTGCATTGTAATTAGCTGCAAGCGAGGGATTAAGAAACTAGACACTGTGGCTGACTTGCATTTCAAAGCAGGCTGCAGAGAGCTCCTCTTATCTGCACACTTAGCAGGTCACCGCCAAGCTGCCTCTGCCCCACGGAAACCTCCCAGGGCTGTGCCCCACTCCGCAGCCTCCCACAAACCCTCCCGGGGCTCAGCACCACCGCAGCTCCCGCAGACCGAGCAGGAGACAGAAAGGTTTCATCCAGATACGGGCTCTGGCCACAGCCCCAGATCTCCACAAGTTATAAGCACTTGGGCTGACAAGGTGAAGCACAAAAGTTTTGTGGCTGCAGACTGCTGTAGAGGCATTAATAAAAAGAGTAAGGCCGCACTTGTAATGAGAGAAGAGAGAGGACCAAGGGCCCGGCAGGATCCAGCAATCCTCCACCAGAGCCTCACACGCAAAACTCTCATCCCGGTGAGCAGCGTGCCCCAGCACGGGGCGAGCACGTTTGTGCACCGCCGAAGCTGAAGAAGGCACCCGAAGTGCCCAGCAGGCTCCTTGGCCAGGCTGAGCTCTGAGGGGAGCCCCCCGGCGCGGCTCACACCCCACGTCCCCCTGCCCTCCTCCTCCTCCTCCTGCCGCCCCACGGCTCCCCAGCTGGGCCAGGAACCCCCCCGGCCCCACGCATGGGCAACCAGCCGGGGAGGGCACCAGGAGGAGGCACCACGTTTGAGGTATGGAGCCAGGGAAGGGATGGAGCAGTCTGCTGACTCCTGCCCTCGGGGAGGGGGGGCTCAAGGGTGGCATATCCCTTGGGATACAAGAAATGCACCCCCCCTGTTGCAAACCAGCCTTCTCATCTGGGCAAAGACTCGTCCACTCACCTGCCACCATCTCCACAGCACAGGAAAAGGAAAGCTGGTGGGCAAAAATATCTACTAGAAAATGCCTTTGCCCACAGTAAAATGGGATTTGCTGCTTTGGTATCCCACACCTCAGAGTGATGGAGGAAGAAAGGTGCTGTGGGAAGTGCTGGTATCTACCCAGTACAAGGCAGGGGGAGACACATCCGCAGCACAAGGCACAGAGAGCAGCAGCGGAGGCAGGCAGCCCGCGTCCAGACAGGGAGACGAGGTCTGCCCGTGCCGAGCCCGCAGGATATCTGACTGAGATCTGATCCGCACACAGCCACGCGGCGCGCTGGGGGCTGCCGGCTCCCAGCGGAGAGGGGCTGCGCAGCCCGGCCCCCCCCCACGGCCCCCAGCAGGAGCTGACAGGGACAGGGCTGGGGCCGGGGCCAGCACCCACCCTGAGCAGCGGGGCCCCAGCAGCGCCTCGAGCCCTGCCCGCGGGTGACTCACGGGGCAGAGGCACCGACCCGCCCAAAATCTCAGCACAACTCATTCCATTACTCAGCCGGGTGGCCCAGAAATAGCCCATTGCTAATGCGAGGCCAGCCTCCAAAGGGAGGGCGGGACAAGGCCGGGAAGATTTTGAACTCTTCTACCATTAACCACCCGGAGTCCCTGTAAGGGCTGCTGCCTGGCCACAGCCGCAGCGAGCCTGGCGCACACAGCACCCCAGGGCACAGCGGGAGCAGCGCCGCGGGTGCCTCAGTTCAGACGCCTTGTGCTCCTCCACGGAGCGCATGAAACGGAGTGGCACCTGCCTGCCAGCACCCGGTGCTGAGCAGCACTGACCCAGCCTTTGCAAGGTGCCGGGGCTGCAGCTCCGCAGCCGGGCCGTGCTCGGGCACGCGGGCACAACGCGCGTCTCGTGGCACTGCCGCTTCCCCCAGCGCTGACTGCCACGGGTCAGCGCAGCCCAGCCCCGAACGGGCAGCACCTCCTGCAAGCCAAGAAATTGCAAAACGAAACAAAATCGCTCCGCTCCATCCTCCAAGCACCTATTCTAAAGTCATCATCATAAAAATAGCGAGGGCTCGGGCACAGCTGTTACGTGATCAGCCTCTCCTGAGCCTCATGCCTCAAAAAGCGAAGTTCCTGCTGAGCAGGAAACGGGGAATTCCTCCGGAGCAGGATGCATCTTTCATCTAGTTTCTGTTACCAGATCTCAGGAAATGGCAGAGGGAGACATTAGCGCTTTGAAGAAGGCATCGGACCTTCGCAGGGACACCCGGCGCTGCCCCACGGCAGGGCTGGCCCCGGCCCCGCTCAGCAGCCCCCCCCACCTGGGACCAGCAGCAGTGGGCAGGGCGAGGCAGAGGCCCAGCATCGGGCAGCACTTGCACGGCCGCCGGCCTCTCCTGGCAGAAGACAGAGAACAGGCAGGAGGACAGGCAGGAGGACAGACCTGGGGCTCGCGGCCACGTCCTGCCGCGGCAGTTTGCCGAGCTGTCAGAAGACAACTCCCTACAGGCTTCCTGACAGACCGTCCAAAACATTTCTCCGCCTCTGGCACCTCTGTAGTCACTCCTCTAGGACTAGGGGCTAACGAAACACTCAGCACCACCGTTCGGACCCCACCGCCTCAGACACCGAGTTCACTACGTCCCCAAAGCTGCAGGGCTCACAGCTGGAGGGGGAAGCCAAGGGCCCGGCTCCTGCGGCCCCAGGCAGGGCTGCGGCCGTGGGGGCCCCCCCAGCGCTGTGGGAGGAAACCGAGCCTTTGACGGGACCGAGATAGGCTTCCGTCCACTCGGCCCTGCTGTGTCTTCAGCTTCTGCTAAACTTCCAGAGGTTTAACAAACAACAGTGCCCCGGGTACTCAGGCATCCTGGGTACTCAGACTGTTTTGATTTAACTTCTGCTTGGGAAGGAGCCGAGCTAATTGCAACACACACCAGGTTCAAGGCTAAAATATTCACGAGGAATTTAACTGGGTTTCAAATCCCCCAAAGCACAGGCCTTCAGCTCAGGCAGCGCACCCCGTAAGGCAGACGAGATCCAAGGGAGCTCGCGGCACCCAGAGAGCAGGAAACACTAGCAGGGAACACAAACAAGGTTTTCTACCCAGAGCAGCCGAGGACAGGCTGTCTCCACTTCTAAACATGGCTTTGTGTGTGCAAAGGGCTGCTGCCACATCCCGAAACGCGCCAGGCGAGGGCACATCAGGACAGGTCCCCAGGAGAGAGGCAAACAGGAGCCGCTTTCGGGCAGGCGTGGGTCGGTGCTGGCGCTGCCAGAGCCCAACGGGACCGGGGCTGGTGACAGCACCCCCAGAAACCCCAGCAGGGGGGAGGCTCCCACCCCACCGACCGGTTGCATGCAGCTCTGCGACAGCAAAGCGGGGAGGCTCACAAGAGTGTTTCACGGCTACTGCCGTCCCTGAAGCTAAAATCATTCTAAGGGGACTGAAGGCGTCTGGGGACAATGGCAGGGGTACGCAGCTATCTGCGTGAATCACCAGCAGCAAGTCCCACAGCGCCGGACAAGTCCCTGGCTCGGGTATCAGGGGAATTCTTAAACAGAAGCAGAAAACCATTCCAACAGCTGGAAGGGAAGAGCAATGCCAAAGTGAAACACCATGGCAGTGAAGCTCCGCTCCGAGCTCCTGGGCGTATCTCGGTCACGATACCCTGAGTGCTTGTGTTTGTGGGAAAACTTGTGCCTGCTGCTCGCTGCTGCCAGGGAGAAACGCCGCGGAGCGCACAGCTCCCTCTTCAACCCCCTCCAGCCCCTTAGAGCAGCAGAGCCCCTCCTGTGCCAGCCAGGACCCCGTGGGATTATTGCCCAGCAAATCCCACACGGCTTGTTTTGCAGGGCTGGTAGTTTATGTGCAGACACTCAGAAATCAACACATTATACAAACACTATCAGGAACAAGGACTCTTATTGTAATTAACTTAAACGTCTTCTGTCGTATGATGACACCCAAGGAAGCGAGAGCAGGATGACCGCTCTTGGAGCAGTGAATATACCGCAAGTGCACAGAACCTTTGAAATGAAGCTCACAGTTCTGACTTCAGGACAACAGCCATGGACTTCGGACTTTTGGGTATCACTGGGCTAAAGAAGAGAAGCTAACTTTTTATGTATTGCTGCTGAACTAGTAAAGCTACCGAATGTATTTTATTTTAACTGGGCATACTGAAAACAATATGAGCAAAATACGTGGCACAGCAGGAGCAGGCAGCAAGGAACACCCCTCCGGCGAGCCGAGGTGGCAGCGAGCCCTCCTCCTTCCCACTTTGGGCTCCGTTCGGTGTCTGCTCGCCTCCTGCCCTCACCTCCTTCCCCAGAGGCCATCCTTACCGCGCCTCCCGCCAAGGGCCAGCCTTCCCCAGCTCACGGCAGCGCGAGGACCTCGCCGAAAGCTTTGGTGCCCCAATCGGAGTGGATGCCCGGAGTGGCGCAGTGCCTCACAGCCACTGCCCCAGGGCCAGCCAATATTTGCCAACACCTTCCTTACTCTCCATGTCAACGGGGCCTCCCCAGCGCAAACTGCAGGCCACCAGGTGAGGCCGGCTAAACGCCCCGGATAACCTGTTGGCAGGCAGTGGCTTGGCTCCTTCTCCACTTGGAAAAGCATTTCCCTGCAGGCGCCGAGGCTGTCAGGAACACGGGCTCAGTTTCGGGCGTGCGCTTAGCCCTGCCAGCCGCAGCGAAGAGGGAAGAGCCGAAAGGTGCGCTGAAACTGCCGGGACCCCCGAAGGCGCCTGGAGGAAGGGGAAGGCGGCGCAGAGCCGCCCGCAGAGCCGCCCAGGGCCCGGCCACGGCTCGGGGGGCTCCGGGGGGCTCCGGGGGGCTCCGGGGCCGCGGGAAGGGCTGGGGGGGGGGCTCGGGAAGGGCTGGGGGGGGGCTCGGGAAGGGCTGGGGGGGGGCTCGGGAAGGGCTGGGGGCCCGCCGGGCGCTGGGGCAGCGGCGCGCTCATGCTTTTGGAATGCGCCCCTGCTCCTAGGACATTACACAGCTGTCCGCCACCCCCCCCGGATAAATGTTTAACACCGAGCTCCGCGGCGAGCAGAGCCGACTTTGTCCCTTTTTCTGGAGCAGGCACGGCGGGGCCGGGGCCGTTCGCCCCCTCGGGCCTCGCCGCTGCCCAGGGCAGCCCCGGGGACCCCCCCGAGCCCGGCCCCGCCGCGGTCCCCCCGGCGCTGCCCCTCCCAGCGCTGCCCCCCCCCCCCCCCGTGCCGGTGAGCCCCGACCCCCGCCAAGCCCCCGGCCCCGTCGCTGCCCCCACCGCGCCGCGGGGCTCCCCCGGCCTCCGCGCCCCGAGCGCTGCCCGCACCTCGCTCCGCCGCGGCTCCGGCCCCGCTCCCGGCCCCGGCTCCGGCCCCGGCTCCGCAGCGCGGCTCGGGCGGGGCCGCCCCGGCCTGGGGCCGCCCGCGGGGGGCGGAGCGCGCGGGGCCGAACCGAGCCGAGCCGAGCCGGGACCCGGCCCCGCGCTGCCCCCTTCGCCGCCGCCCCCGGCGGGCTGAGCCCGGCCGCCCGCGGTCCCCGGCCCGGCCCGGCCCGGTGCCCCCCCCCCGAGCTGCCCCCGGGTGTCGTTACCGACGGGAGGAGAGCGGCAGCCCCGGCACCGGCCCCCGAAGCAGCGGCCGCGCCCAGCGGAGCCGGGGTTGCCTCACCCAGACCCCGCCGGGCAGCCCCCAGGGCGGAGAGCGGCGGGGCCTCGGCAGCCCCCGGCCCGCAGCCCCCGGCCCGCAGCCCCCGGCCCGCAGCCCCCGGCCCGCAGCCCCCGCTCCCCCCCCGGCCCCGCACGGCCCCCGCCCATCCCCGCGGCGCGGCCAGGGAGCGGCAGCCCCGGTCCTGGCCCGGGCCCCGGCCTCCGAACGGTTTCTATTTTCAGGTCTCGGGGACAACTTTTCCTTAATTTGTCGAGCCCCAGGCCAGGAGCTGGCGCCAAAGGAAATGTTTCCGTAGTAAGAAAGGGAACCGCAGAGGCAGCGCTAAATGCAGCCTGTGCCCACGCCGCCTCGCCTCACCCAGCAGCTGCGGGAGGCAGAGCTGGTTCCCAGCCAGCGGCAGCCAAGAGCGACTGGGCTGCACAAACTGGGGGAACTGGGCTGCACGGGCAAGCATCAGCCCAGGAGCACCAGGGCGGTGGGTGCCACTGGCGGGTATGCGAGCGCAGGGGTGCTTCCAGCAGGCAGCCCAGCCGGGAGGCCCCAGCTCCCACAGCACCGGTGGCACAGCCACAGGAGGGGGGCCCGTGGGCAGGGAGACCACCGTGGCGCTCGCCAGCCAGGGTCACCGACCCCCCTGTGGCCCTGCCCAGGGAGCGGGGGCTCCCGGTCCCCACGTGCGAGGGTCCCAGGGTGCTCCGGCTGGCGCAAGGGCAGGCGGACGGCAGCTCACATGATTACCGAGCCTGCCTACACAAATTAATCAGCACTAATTGGATTTTAGGTAAGTCTTCTTTGCAAGAGTTCTGCGAGTAAGTCTTTGAAGTGGGATTGCGAGTGGCACCTTTATTTAAACAGTGCTACGCCAGGACAGCTGCTCCAGTCCCAGCATCTCTCCCTGCTCCCTTCAGCACAAAAACGTCAATAGGTTAAAACCTCGCTGGATAGCTTTCACTTCCACTAAGTGCACCCAGTTTATTTACATCTCGCTGATTACAAGAGACAAACAACATTCACCAGAGGTGACACTTGATGAGGGCTGGCCGCACCCAGTGACAGCAGGACACGAACTGCTGGTGCCACGGGGCCTTTCAAAGCAAGGGCCGGGGCCCGGCTGTCCCCCCTCACCCCCCGGCCACGACGGCAGCCCTCACGTTTTGGTGGGATGCGACACTCCGCAGAGGTGCAGGTCAGAGGTATGCAGGATGCAAAACAAAATAGTACGCAGAGAACAACTGCTGCTACAGCTCTGCTCAGCGCCAGCTCTGAGACGAAGGAAAAGGACGGAGCTGTCATTTTTTCCCCCAGTGACAACCAAGCTGCTTTTATTGTGGGTTCCCAGCCCTCAGCTAAGCAGATCCATGCAGCGTGTTTAAGCTGCTAAGCTTGGCTGAACGGGGCTGCTCTGCAACTGCTGCTCAGCAGTGGCCAAATTAGAACTGCTCAGAAACACAGACCTATATTCCTACCAACCACCACCCCGTACCGAGAAAGAATTTAGATGCTTCCCAGCTCAGCTCTACAGTTAACAATAAATAATTGGCTCTAGAAAAACAGCAGTGATCCAAGGCATGAAGAGCTGTGGTGGGCAGAGCCCGTGGCACAGCCAGGGGCTGGCAGACACGTGCAAGTGCAACAGCTCCTTTCCTACCAGGTGCTCGCCATGCACCGCAGTGACTGAGCGCTGCCACGTCCTCCCAAACCCAAGACTGTGACCAAGTGCCCGGCTGGGGACAGAGGCTGGAGGAGCCCAAGGGAGCAAGCACAAGGCTAGGGCATCAGTCGTGGGGCTCACCCCCCACCCCAGCACCCCCAGGTGGGCTGCTCAGGGCTGGGCACAGCCATCCGGACACAGCACCCGGCCCAGCGGCAGCAGTTTCAGTGTCCGCGGTGCAAACTTCACAGGGCAGGGCCAGGAGGAGGTGACTGCAGCAGCAAGTACAGGCCTCACCAGGCAGGAGTGCTCGGCCTCCCAGCCCGATGGCTGTAACCAGCACCTCCCGGCCAGGGCGAGGTGCCAAGCATGCGCTGAGAAGCCAGGGAGCATTTGGGCTCTTCACAGCAATCAAGAAAATGGCAGCACGAAAAACATCCCCTGAGCCCAGTCCCCGCTCTGTCCAAGGCCCTTCCATCTCTGCAGGGTGCTGGGACGCAGCAGGTGAGGGGAGCTCCGGGCAGGGGCTGCGAGGGCCGCAGGCGGAGGCTCCAAGTTTCTCCTTCTTGTGGTCAGCTCGGGAAACAAGCGCTGAAGGGAGAGGTGCCCCGAGGCAGCGCCGGGTCCTGCTCGCGTCCGTCCAGGCAGCGCGAGCCCCTCTGCCCCGGGTCATGGGGCATCACGTGTAGTTCCCCGGGCCACCCAGGGGGATCACGAAGACAGAGATGTCATCGCCGGAGCCCAGCCTGTCGTTGGGCAGCCGCCAGCCCCGCTCCTTCAGGACCCCCCTGGAGCGCACCACCAGCTCCTGGGCCACCATCGTGTACCTGGGCGGGCAGAGCACAGCACAGGTCAGCAGGCCCACAGCCAGCAGGCTGCGAGGCACCACACTGCTGGCCTCAGCAGGGAAGGAGAAGCTGGAGGAGCCAGAGGTGCAGGAAAGGCTCCCTCAGAGAGATCCAAGTTCAGACGCACGCATCCAGACGTGTGCTGTGTACTGCGGAGCAACAGCCCCAAGGCCAGCGGGTACGTGGCCACGACACTGCTCCAGGGAACAAGACCAAGTGGGACGTCACAGTGCAGGCCACGCTTGTCCCCTCCCCACTCGCAGCTCACCTGCACAGGTCATTGGGCTCGTAGCTCGTCAGCACCTCCATCACCACGCTGGCCACCTCCTCGTCGTTGGTGACATCCCAGAGCCCGTCGGTGCCCAAGACCAGAACGTCGTCAGGGCAGTGCTCGTACTGCGTGAGGTCGTAAACCCTGACCTGGGAGGGAACAGGGCAAGACACGAGAGTGAGGGCAGACGAGGCTCGTGGACAGCCCCCCGGCACCGCCACACGCTCCAAGCGCACCGCGAGGCCGGGCACCCCGACCGGCTCCAGCCATCGCAGGAGCCCTTGGGCGAGGAGCAGCCAGAGGCCAGGCTCACCTCTGGGAAGCAGGACAGGAAGGGCTTGATGTGGATGTTGGAGCTGAACACCTTGAGGTCGTGGTCTCCCAGGCCGCGCGTGACCCCGATTGTGGCCATCACCCGAGCCTGGAGGAAGGCGAAACCAAAAGAAAGCTTGAAGCTGCTTCATCTCCACCTCCATCCCCAGCTGAGAAAATGCACGTGGTGTTGGAGCTGCGACAGCGCTAGCAAAAAGGCGCTGCATCCTGCAAGTCAGCACGGGCAGACTGGAAGCAGCCCCGCGGTGCCACCACACCGCCCCCCTCCCAGGCAGGGGGACCCCGCCCCGCACAGCTCATGCCCAGCACTCTACCTTTTTGCCTTCCCCATAGATTAGTGGAAACTTCAGGTCATCCTCTTCGATCTTTTTGTAAGCCCTGGTTAAAGCAAGCCAGAGGCAACGTGTCAGCAGGCGGACAAGAGCTTCCAGCGCCTCCCCTGTGCGCTCAGGACACGGACAGGTGTCCCTGGACAGGACACCAGGTGCCCGGCATGCCCCAGGGCCCGCACGAGGAAGGGAGCTGGAGCCGGCAGCCTCCGGGGGGGCAGCAGGGTTACCAGCCGTTCATGTTTTGGTCTCTGTACAGCATCTTCTTCCCCAGCTCCTTGGGCTGGATCCTGCGGGGGAACTCGAGGTGCGTGAACTCCTTCCCCAGCAGCTCGGGCCTCAGGAACGCCTGCAGGACGAAGCAGAGGGCTCAGCCGTGGTGCCAGGAGCAGGGTCCTGCCAGCATCGCCCACCCCCTGGGCTGGCATCGCCCACCGGGCACCCCCACGCCGCACGGGACAGCCGGCACGCCAGCCTGCTGGGAAATGGGCTCGGTGCTGTGGGGTGGGGGTAACATCAGCTGCTCCAACTGCAACGCCAGCAGGGAGCGGTGCCGCAGCCTCCGAGGCACCCTCCTGAGCTACACCCAGAGGAGAGGAGCAGCTCGGGGTGGCCATGCCAACGCTGAGCAAGGAGTTTGGGGAAATAAACCCAAAAGGGACCATAAAGAGGGCAAGTTCCAGGAGAAGGTGGAATTGGCCCAGGAGGAGGCAGAGCTGCAGACCTCCCTGGGCCCTGGCTCAGCACGCAGCGCGGGGCTCACTGGGCGAAGAGCTGAGACCTCTTCCCTGAGAGCACGCCCTGGCTGCAGCCACGGCCTGGGACGGGGAGCGAGAAGCAGCACAGAGCCTGTGCCAGGACACCCACCGGCCCCTGCCGTGTCCAGGTGACCGCCAGTGCTCCCGTGAGCATCGCTACCCCGTGCGGAGCTGTCACCGCGCTGCTCCTGCAGAGCCGGGGCCCCCCAGGGACCCAGCCCCGGAGCCACCTCCCCAGCACCCTGCGGGTGTCGGCCCCAGCTGCATCCCACCGAAGCCCCCGCCCCGCACCCAGCAGACCCCAGCACGCCCTGAGCCAGGAAGCCCCGGCCGAACCCCGCGCCAGCAGCCCTGGAGCTTCCCCAAGCACAGCCTGCAGGCGCCAGGGATCGGGACGGTGCTGGAAAATGCAGGTGGAGGAAGAGAGGAGATGAAAGAAAGGGGAAGAGGCCTCGGGGAGAAGGGTGGTGTTGGTGCAGAGGCACGGAGAGCCCTGGCCACAGCCTGGCCACAGCACGGCGGAGTAAGCATGCGCCTGGCCCTCTGCCTGCGTGCCCTGAGCATCGCAGCCGGCTGGAGAGGATCCTGCTCACAGCAATTTCTTCCCCGTGGTCATTCAAAAATAGATTTGAGAAAAAGTGCCTTAGTGTTTTTCCAAATACGCTGCAAGCCAGGAAATCGCATCCAGCAAGACCTCCTCTAGCAGAAACGCCTCCTCCTCCGTGCTGCCATCAGAGAGGTCTTTATAACCTTAAAAAGTCTCATTGTACGGCACAGAAAGGTTTGTCCAGGACAAGCAGGAGAGGGAGCTTTCAGGAAGAAAGCTAGAAATCCGCTGGCACACTTCAGCTGCCCCCCAGGGGGCATCCAGGCACGAAAGTAGGACTGAGCACAGCGCTGTGGCCCCCCCAAACACACGAGGGGGCACCACAGGTGGAGGGCACGGAGCCACGCTCCCCTGCATGCAGGGACACAAAGCAGCCTGGTGTGGCACGCAGGCAGGACGTGGTGCCACCACGGGGAGGGGACACTCTGTGGCCCTAGGGTCAGAACCGGACGAGATGGGCTGAACCAGCTCCACGCACTCCTACCAACACGGTGCCAAGAGCCCGGCATCCCCGGTCCCACAGCGAGCCAGGAGCCCGGCAGCCACGGCACAGCGAGCGGGGGCAGCTCCCGGGCAGCACCCCCCGGCCGGGACGGATGGGTGCCGGCAGCAGGGCCCCGCACCCCGCAGAGGGGACAGCCCCGGCAGGGAGCACGGGGGGACTGCAGAGGGGCCGGGAGGTGGCTCGGCAGGAATGAGATGAGAAGAAAGGTCTTTCTTACTAAAAACTGCAGCCTCTGCCTCTCTGTCTCTGGAGTAAACTCCCTGGACATTGGAATGATTTCCCCGTTACGGATGATAATGGCCCTGCAATGAAACATGGAAGGATGAGATTAGAGAGGAGGAGAGGGGATGGGGTGGGCTGGCTCAGCTTGGGGCAGCCCCGCTGGTTCCCTGCCCGGCTGCCCCAGGGGTGCAGCTTCCTCCCCCTGCTGCGGGCCCTCTGCCCAGCCCCAGCTGCAGGGACAGCAGCTCCTGGCTGGCACAGCCCAGCCCTGCAGCCGGCACCCAGGGCAGGGGAGAGAGGACGAGAAAATGGAAGGGAAGCACGGGGCAGAGGGGATGGAAAGCAAACTAGAAGAACGGATATGGTTAGAGAAGGAGCAGCACAAAGGTTACAAAGCCTCCGTCAGCAGGGGAGTTGCACACAGGACAGGCAGAAGTCACCAGCTGCAGGACAGGGGTGCAAGCGCCCAGCCCGCACCCACACCAGTGCTGCAGGTTAAAAAAGTGTTTGATGGGTTAAAACAATGGCTGTTTATGAGATGTTTCTGGAGGTCTGGGGGCATCGAGGATCTGATACCTGTGGCCCATCTGCCCCACTCACTGTCCTCTCAAGGGCTGCAAGTCCCCTCCAGGGACACAGAGCCCAGGTGAGGCTGGCTCTGGAGGGCTTTGGTGCCCGAGGAGGGAGCGCAGACCCTCGCCCAGCTGCATGGCTACAGCCGTGGTGTCCACGCACGCTGCCTTCCCCGGGCACTGCCAGCAGCTGGAGCCGCAGGCAGAGCCCTGCACCTGAGGGCGAGCGGCTCCCCTCCAGCCCCAGCCTCTCCCTGGTGGTGTGGTCCTCACCCAGCCCCGCAGCACCCCACTGCCCCACGGCAGACTGGCAGAGGCCAAGCACAATCCCTGCTCATCACCTCCAGCCTCTGCTCGCGGCTCCTGCCCACGCCGCTCTGCATACCCCCAGCAGAAAGGCACCAAGATCTCCTCTGCCATCCCAGGGCAAGAAGCGTTCAAAGCAGCTTCGCCCTCCGTGTGAGACGGAGTTGCCTTCCTGCTGTTTCTCGTGCGGTATGAACGCACCCAGAAGCGACTACAGTAATGCACCCAAGGAAATGAATTTGTCAGGCAAAATCCTTGGCCTCCAAGCTCCCTCGGGCCTTGACTGCACACAGATTTGCACGTCCTGATAGAATAGTTCACTGGTATGAAATGTGCCCTAAAATTAATGCTCGCACATTTTCTGCAGCTTTGTTGAGGGCAATTTTCACTCTCCATCTTACAGCCCAGGCCAGCACCGGTGGCAGGGGCTGGTGTGCGATTCGGAGCCATCTGCGAATGCCACACTGCTGAGAAGGAAGGTGGCAAGTCCCAGATTTCAAGAGGAAATTCCGCAGCCCCTCAGTGCACCAGGCAAACACGGAGAGTATGGTGAGGCATGGCACGGCACGGCACGCTGTCCTCAGGGCTCGTGGCCAGGCCGCAGGTTGCTCTGGCTGCTCCTGCCCTCCCCCAGACAGCCCAGCTCCTCACCGCCCTGACACTGGGGCAAGCCCCGGTACGGGGGGAAGGCCGGGGGCTGTACCTGCTGTCACCAGCGTTGGCCACGTAGAACTTGCCCATGAGGTAGACGGCGGCCAGGGCACAGCAGCCCCCGGAGATGCTCTGGGACGCCCGCTCCTGCGCGATCTGGTTGTCCTGGGGAGACAGAGAGCGGGTCTGGGCAGCACGAGCAGCAGCCCCCACCAGCAAGCAGAGGTCCAAGCAGCCCAAAATAGCGTCCTGCTGCTCCGTCAGCCTGAGGCCAGGCACCTTGCCCCACGCAGCCTGGGGTCCTGTGGGCAGCAGGGGCACGGCTTCCTTGGGGCTGTGGAGCAGGCAGGAGAGAACAAGATGGGAAAGGAGCAGCTGGGCACTGCTGGAATGAAGTGCAGTCAAACCCTGCACCCACACAGGCCCCGAGCCCAAAGCCTCTGTGCTTTGAACCCCTGAAATAGGGGACAGCATCACACTAGGGCAGGAGCTGCCCTGCCAGGAGCCCTCGCTGCAGACCTGCCTCCTGCTGGAGGGGACAGAAAGCAAAGCAAACGCTCCCAGTCAGCGCCCAACAGGCGTCCTCGGAGGCCAGGGATCGCTCACCATGTGCTTGAAGGCATTCTCGATGGCACCGATCACCAGGCTCTCATGAGAGACTGCTTTCTCCAGGTGAAAGCGTGGCAGAGCATCGCTGGGGACCTCTCCATTGTCCTCTGTGACGGGTGCCCGGCTCAGCTCAGCTGCGCCAGCCCTGGCATCGTGCTGGAGGCAGATGGGAGGCGGGGAGGGGTCCTGCAGGATGTCCACGAGGTCCCGGAGCTGCTCGCAGATGTGCAGGTGGAGCCTCCTGGATGCCATGACGGCAGCACCGCTGCCCGCGTGGCCATCAAACAAGGCCCAGTAGTGGAAATAAAAACCCTTTCTGCCCTGCGGGGAGAGAGAGGAAGGTTCAGCGAGTGCTGTGAGGAAGCAGATGGTGGGCAGCAGGGAGCAGCTGGGGCTACTGCTGCAGAGCGAGCGGCTGGGGACACAGACATAGGGCTCTGCCTCTGCCTCGCGTGTCCCAGCGCAGCGCGGGCAGGAGCGACGTGGGTGGCTGACGAAGGGCATCTGGACAGGGCTGCCGCTGGCTCGAGCCCAGCCCTGCGCTGACACCCGGCACTGCCAGCGCCCCGTCTGCAGCAGCTGGCTCCTCTGGGGCAGCCCGCAGGGGCACAAGGGCCAGCGCCTCCCAGTGCCAGCCAGCCCCAGTCCAGCAGCAGGGCACAGCCGCGCGTCCCCTCCTGCCGTGCAGCCGCTCCGGCTCTCACCCCGTGCTGCTCTCACCCCATCCAGCTCCCCGCTGCCATCCCCGGAGGGTGGGTGTCCCCTGGGGCTCGGCCTCCTCTCCACAAACACCACCTCGCAGCACGCCTGGTCCTCGTTGTGCTGGCTCTTGCCCGCATTTATCACCCTGCAAGGAGGGAACGAGGTGTCAAGACTCGCTCTTTCGCACCCAAAATATCAGGTTTTGCCCACAGGTACTCCAGAAAACCCGACCCTAATTCACTCGCTGAGAACGGGGGTAAGCCAGGCTCCTGGCCACGGCAGGGGCCACCCCAGCAGCACCTCACCCCCCCTGCCCCATTCCTGCCCCCATCCCCGCTCCTCGCAGGGGCTCCCGTCCTGCACAGCAGCAGCCAGGCGAGCAGAGGTCCCAGGCCGGCCGCGGGGGCTGACCCGGGGCAGTGGCAGCGCTTGCTCCCTCTGCACCGCGGGGGCCAGGGACAGCGGCTGGTCGGGCACCCGCAGAGGGAGGTGGCCAGAAAAAGGTGCCTTTGCCGCAGGTCCCCACCACTGCCCCAAGCAGAGCAACTGCCTGAAAACCTGCAGCAGCCTCAGCACACGCACAGCCAGCCGGGGCTCAGACACTGCGCAAGGGGATTACGGCCTCACCGTCAGAGCAGCACTGCTCAGAGGGAGCAGGTGGCTCAGAGGGGAGGAGATGAAAATGAAACCAGCAGAACTTTTGCGAAAAGATTCACATCGACTTTTTACAGCTTATGCTGGCAAAGCAGATTTCAGATCCAGATTGCCAAACCTGCTCACGGGGGGAGGCAGTAAATGTGCACAAGAGCTATTTGGGCACGGACTTTTCAAGCGGTTTGCAGAAAGAAGTAAGTCTCAAGACACAGAAGAGAAGTCCTGCTGCCGAGCAGAGGGCGGTTTTCGTTCGTTCCCCCCAGAGCCTGCAAGGTTCCTGCTCCCCTGAGATGGAGCACGGGGCACTCCTACCCCAGCACCTCCCCGGCCAGTCTGCACCTCGGGAGGCTCCCAAGGCACCGGGCAGAGCAGCTTGTGCGCGGGACGTGGGAGCAGGCTGGTGTCACGGAGCAGTACCGGTGGCCTTCCCACCTGCCTTCGGTTCGGGGTGAAACTCACCCCCAGTAAAAGGAGAAGAGAACCCGGCCCTCGAAGGGGAAGTCGGAGTCAGGTCCTGTTCCCAAGACGGCTTCAATTCCCTCCTCCCCCCCTCCCGGGGCCTGCGAGAGATCGAGCAGTTCCTTCCCCCACCCCCCCGGTGTCGGTTCCCCGTCCGTGGCTCCGGGCACATCGGTGCCGAAAACAGCGGAGCTGGGAAGGCGGCGGGCAGCAGCCCCCCCCCCCCCCCCGCACAGCTCGCCCGGCGGCAGGCGGCCCAGGAGCCGGCTTCCACCCGCTCGTCCCGTCCCGTCCCGTCCCGTCCCCCCGCCCCGATCCATCTCTAAGGGCCCCCCCGGGGCGTCCCGCACAGCCGGTAACGGGCGGGGGGCACCGGCCCCGCGCCCCCCCCTTCCCCCCCGCCCCGCTCACTCGGCGTAGCCCGTGCTCCAGGGCAGGCGGCGGCGGCCGTCGCGGGGGCTCTGCACGGCCCGGCCCGTGTGGTCGTCGGCGCGGCGCAGCTCCTCGGGCGTCAGCTGCAGGAAGGCCGGCCGGCAGAACAACGCCGCCGCCGCCGCACCCCCCCCGCCGCCGCCGCCGCCCCCCGCCCCGCCGCGCCGGGGCTCGGCCGGGGGCTGCGCGCCCGCCCCGGGGCCCAGCCCGGCCACCAGGTGCGCCACCGCCGAGCGCACCCGCAGCAGCATGCCGGGCCGAGCCGTGCCGTGCCCAGCCGAGCCCGGCCCCGCCGCCCCGCCCCGCGCCCCGCCCCGGTTACCGGGGCCGCCGCCGCCGCCCTCCCCCGGCGGGAGCCGCGCTCCGGGAGATGCGCAGCGCCGCCAGGCCGGGCCCCGGCAGCGCCCCCCGGGGCGCCCGCAGGCCGGGTTAGCCCCACGTTAGCCCCGCTCCCGGCCCCCCGGCTCCTGCCCGACGCGGAATCAGGACCGGGGGGAGGCGAGGTCAGCGCCGCAGCCCCCCCGGGGCGCCGCTGGGGACCCCCTGCGGGCAGCCCGCCGCTCCTCCCGCCGCTCCTCCCGCCGCTCCTCCCGCTGCCAGCCCCGCAGCAGCCGGCACGGCGCGGGGCAGCGCTGGGAGAGGCCGCGGGAGGCGGAGGAGCAGCAGGGAGAGGGACGCGCGTGTGCTGCCCGCGGGCTCACCCTGCCCACGCGTGCCCGCTGCCCTGCCCTCGCTCTGCCGCAGGTGAGCGGACGGGCTCCCAGGCTGGCGCTTCCCGGGCTGCAGCAAAGCCGCCTACTCCGACCCGGCTTCTACTTCCCCTGGCAGGTGCCTTGTCACTCTCCCTGCGCTCCTCAGCGAAACCCAACCCACTCGCAATCGCGCCAGGCTATTAATAACTGGCCAGCCTGCAGAGGAGCAAGGAGCTGCCGTGACTAAGGGCTGGGAGCAGAACCTCTGCCTTCCACTGAAGCTGCAGTAGGCCGGCCCCGGCTGGGATGCAGCTTTAACTGAGCCGGAGTAACACGCTCCCGCTGGAAGACCTGGCAGCTCAGACGGTGTCTCTTGCACAGCCTGACCTCAGCACCTCCCTTCCTCTGGGTTCCTATGACAACAGCAAAAAACCCGCTGAAAAAACACCGTGTTTCCCTGCTGTAAAGCAGAATTGAGTTTGTTTGCTAGGACCTGCGTGCTCCAGTGCTCTCGGTTCTCCAAGGGAGCTGCTTTCTTCCTCTCTATACAGGTCTTCTGTGCTGTAAGGTCTGAGCAGAAGCACTTCATGGCTACCTCTGTAAAGCTCTGAGTGCTTTAGCCTGCACCCTTGGCTAGATCTTGCTTAATTATAGCAGACTGTTAAGGTCAGCCTATGGATGCTATTCAGTACTCCCTGTATTCCTTTTATCCCTAGCTTCAAGTTACTTAGCAGTCTGTCACATTAAGGTCCCCACCTCGTACCCCCCCTTCCCACTCTGCTTTCTGATGCCTACTCTCAACGCTCCTGTTTGAAGCTCTTGCTTCGTTTCTTGCCTTCTTTCGCACCACCTGGCTGTCCCCGCTGTTGTTTGGCTCCAATTAAATTATTCCCTGCTCTTTCTCCCACAGGAACGAGGGAGGCTTGGAGGAACTGCTGGTCTGCAGCTCCCTGAGCCGGAACACGGCTAAGGTCAGGCTCCTCGCTGCATTTCGATAGGGGGTCAAATTTCCCCGGCCCTTTCTATCTAACCGTAGGGGCCTCTGAACCTCTGCTGCCGGCCCGGAGCTGGCTGAGACCCTCGTCCTGCCCGGCTCTTCCTCCGCCTCCTCGCTGCGCCACCCGGCAGGAGCCGCTGCGCCCCTTCCCCGGGCTGCGCCGCGGCCGCCCCCGGCGCTCCCCTCCCCTGCCTGCCCCTTCCTTTGCCGCTACGCCGGGGGGGCGCGGGGCTGCAGGGGGGGCGCGGGGCTGCAGGGGGGGCGCGGGGCTGCAGGGGGGGGCGCGGGGCTGCAGGGGGGGCGCGGGGCTGCAGGGGGGGGCGCGGGGCTGTAGGGGGGGGCGCGGGGATGTAGAGTGGGGGCGCGGGGCTGCGGGGGGGGCGCGGGGCTGCAGGGGGGGGCGCGGGGCTGCGGGGGGGGCGCGGGGCTGCGGGGGGGGCGCGGGGCTGCAGGGGGGGTCGCGGGGCTGCAGGGGGGGTCGCGGGGCTGCAGGGGGGGCGCGGGGATGTAGAGTGGGGGCGCGGGGCTGCAGGGGGGGGCGCGGGGCTGCAGGGGGGGCGCGGGGCTGCAGGGGGGGGCGCGGGGCTGCAGGGGGGTCGCGGGGCTGCGGGGGGGGCGCGGGGCTGCAGGGGGGGTCGCGGGGCTGTAGGGGGGTCGCGGGGCTGCAGGGGGGATGCGGGGCTGCAGGGGGGGGCGCGGGGCTGCAGGGGGGGTCGCGGGGCTGCGGGGGGGTCGCGGGGCTGCAGGGGGGTCGCGGGGCTGCAGGGGGGGGCGCGGGGCTGCAGGGGGGGTCGCGGGGCTGCGGGGGGGGCGCGGGGCTGCAGGGGGGGCGCGGGGCTGCAGGGGGGGGCGCGGGGCTGTAGGGGGGTCGCGGGGCTGCAGGGGGGATGCGGGACTGCGGGGGGGGGCGCGGGGCTGCGGGGGGGGGGCGCGGGGCTGCAGGGGGGGGTGCGGGGCTGCAGGGGGGGCGCGGGACTGCAGGGGGGGGCGCGGGGCTGCAGGGGGGGCGCGGGGCTGTAGGGGGGTCGCGGGGCTGCAGGGGGGATGCGGGACTGCGGGGGGGGGCGCGGGGCTGCGGGGGGGGGGGCGCGGGGCTGCAGGGGGGGGTGCGGGGCTGCGGGGGGGTCGCGGGGCTGCAGGGCGGGCGGCGGGCGCTGGGGGGCGGCACAGGCTGCGCCACGGCCCGGGCGCTCTCCCGGCCCCCCCCGGCCCTCCCTTCGAGCCCCTCCTGGCCGGGGCTGGGCAGGGCCGGCCGTGCCCGGGCCCCGAGAGCATCCCGTGTGGCGCCGAGGTCGCGAAGCAGCGGCCTGGCAGGGCCGTCCCTCCCCTCGGGGGGCGGCCAGCCCGCCCCGAGCCACCAGGATGCTTTCCTTGGAAAGAAGGAACTGGAAGCGTCCGAAACGACTTCTGTGCGAGGCTGATCTTGTTTTGTAGGCATGCTTTTTTCCCGTTATGCTAAGCACTGCGCAGAAAGAATGGTGTGACATAAAAACACGCTGCAGGAATGTTCCCTGAAACAATGTGTTGCTAATAGCTGTTTTCCAAGAAAGAGAGCTACGTTTCCTCCTATTCATCGTGCCCGCAAGCTCTCTGGGAGGTTTCC
Source organism: Anser brachyrhynchus (assembly GCF_964034855.1). NCBI lineage: Eukaryota > Metazoa > Chordata > Aves > Anseriformes > Anatidae > Anser > Anser brachyrhynchus. The sequence goes on along the minus strand of NC_137720.1, from coordinate 825,848 downwards.
TCCTTGTCTGCCGTCCTGGTGAGCCTTTTCGCAGTGCCGCCTGTGTGCGTGCCGGGGTTCGCAGGCGGTCACAGGCTGAGTCAGGCTGCAAGTGCTGGGGGGCAGCTCCAGGAAAATCCCCTGTGGCAAGCTGGGACGTCATCTGCTCTGCCCTCGCGTTTCCCACTCCAGGATTCCCGCCTGGGATGGCCTCTGCCCCCTGCTCCCCGGCTCAGCCAAGCCGCCCGCCCCGCCTGCACCAGGAGCTCACCCTGCTGGAGACGGCTCCGGGTGCTCCCTCTGCCTTACTTGGCAGACCCGCTGTCCTGGAGAATCCCACCAAAAGCCACCAGCTTTCTGCTTCCAAACTCGGTCCTGGAGGCATCTCCGCCCCCAGGCTGTAGCGAGCTCCTTCCAGCACAACAAAACTGCCGCAGCTCCCCTCGAGTGGGCGATTGCTTGCGTTGATCTAAACCCGGGGGTTCTGTGTGCCGCTCTGCATCATCTGAGGATTTCTGCTCATGCTAAACACTGACTAAAAACTAGTAACAAGGGAATTGGGCTTAAATTTTGCTACTTTGCTTCATTTCTCGTGCAACTGCTCATCATTAAAAAGGCCTTTCTAATGTTCGTCATTCCTATGCGTTGCTGGGTCCCAGAGGAGGTAGGATGAAGCCAGGGATATCTGAGCTGTAATGCACTTTCTGGTAAGAAAATGTGAAAGAATGACATGTTGGTGGCATTTAAGCCAGTATGGAAGTAGATTAAACATCTTGATCATAAAAGTACCAGAGGATGTTTTAAAATAAGCTCTTTGCAGCAGTGCATTAGTCGACTGCACAGCTTTACTGTGTAATGAGCAATATATTAATTTATAATTAGTGTAATACAGTGAAGCTCAGCAAATAGCTCTGCACTCTGGATAATTCATCAACAGAAGAAGCAGCTCTTAATGGTTTCCAAGGTTTGCCTGTCCCCTGTAATTGGGAAGTTCAGAATTTATTGTTATTTCTTTTAAGGGATAATGTGATTGCAACCACACATCTTTATTCCATGTCTGTTCCTGCTCGAGTGCAGAAAAGCCTTGGGAGCACTGCAGCTCAGGGCTCGTCCGCGACCTCTTTGCAGCTTGTGGCAGACTGAAGGACCCCGTGCAGGTGCGTATTTCCTGCAGGCTTTTACCACCACCTCCCTCTGCTGCAGAGGGGGAGGTCAGCAGGTGAATCTCCTCGAGTCACTTGGCTTTTGCCCCTTCTCTGATGCTACCAAAACTGACTTACCCCTTCCACACCGCCCGAGGGATCTTTGTGCTAAAATCTGCTCTCAAAGGCTTCAGGGGAATGAACAGCCCCCCGCCCCCTCCCTTTCTCTTCAGTGAAATAATGGACTCCTTGAAGAATCATAGCCAGGAACGAGAACAGTGTTGAAGACTGCTGCTGGGAAGTCTAACAAGAAGTCAGGGGGGAAGAGAAATTACCGTGTTCTCTTCCACCGGAATTTAAATGAAATCTGTTTAACTGAAGTCTTAATTCTTCCCCTGCATTGGAATGCTGTGATCTGGAAAGCAGCACGTTTGTACTTCTGTACTATTACATCAATAAAGAGCTTGATTTTGTATGCTTCCTTATTGAATAATCTGCCCTAATTTAATTGGAATTTGGCTGATGTGAAAGGTGGTTTTGATTGCATTTGCTCTTGATCGTTCCCATTAAAACTTTGTGATCTGGAAAGTAATATGTTTGTATTTACTTATCACAGCAATAGAGACTTGAATTTGTGGACTCTCTGTCAAGTTACCTGATGAATATAAACAGCAGATTTAATTTTGTTTCATATCGATTTTTGCCATTATTATTAAAACTCTCTGATCTGAAGAGTAAGATGCTTTTATTTCCTTAATATCTTATAACTGGAGTTTGGATTAATCTTGCAGAGCTTTTTCCCTTTCTTTTGAGCAGCCAGTCTAATCAACTGGAACTTAACACGATAATGCAATTTTCCCCCTTAAAAAAGGGGGAAAGAAACTCAGTTCCATTTAGTGAAATAGCAGAGGAAATGTGCTCTTATCGAGGGCTTCTTAACACCAGGAGTACTTTTGCCTGGCTTCCTGCACGCACTTAGGGTGCCTCTGCCCAGGGAGAAGGCCAAGGAGGCAGCTGCTTGGGGCTGCCTGGGGCCAGGCAGTGCCTCTGTGCTCAGCTTCCTCCAGCACTAATCGTTTTCACTGATCTGGACTGGAGACGCTATCAATCAAACCAAGATTAGAAAGGGATGAGCCTGGGCTTCTGCTGCGGATACATGGAGGGGAGAGAAACCTTCCCAGTGGGGAATACTGTCTGTCCTGCATCCTTTCCTAGGAAAAAAAAAAAAAGCTGGAGACATTGGATGGAAGGCCTGTGGAGACAGAGGCTGTGGTTTGCTCTAAGTGGCTGCAGAAACTGCTTGGATCAGAGAAAGAAAACCAGGTCAGACGATGAGGCTTGTCAGACGCACGGAGCATGGGAGGAGCTGGAGCCACAGCCCAGGGGAGCAGGATGGAGCCAGGCCGGGTCCAGTGTGCACCAAAGCCACAGGAAAGGGTGCTGGGTGGCAGCAAGGAGCCCCGCTGTGGGGCAGCCTGGGCTTGTACAAACCCAGGCACTACGAGCTCCTGGCAAGGGTGGCCTGAACGTGGCACTTCACTGGGGGGCTCAGCAGAGCCCAGTCCAAGGCTGGTGCCCTGGCTGGGGAAAGGGGACGTGGAAAGGCTTTGGTGATCTCACGGAAAGAAAACGGCCATGAGATTTGCAAGCTGCCCACGCGCGGGTTGTCTGAACAGCTGCCCTTGGCCTGTGGCTCAGGTTGGGCTTTGCTGAGACCTTCCTCCTCCGGGTTACCCCATCCAGAGCTCCCAGCTGGCTGGTGGCGTGAGAGGTCCGGGAGTAAACTGTGAGCTGTCCTCAACACACAAAGACGCAAACTGTTTGGGATAAAGCAAAGAAAATGACTTATACCTATTTCCAACCTGTCTCCCCAGCTGACCTGCGGCTGTGAGACCAGGTCCTGTCCCTTCAGTGCCACACACCGATGGCAGCGATCGCTGTGAAGATCTGACCTCGCTTTCCTTGTCTGCTGCTGTTTTACAGCCTGCTGCTGTCCGTTGTCAGAGCTCTGTCCTGGGGTGACCCACAAGGGGTTTTTTAGGGGCCAGTCTGGGAGCTGCTGTGGGGGCACAACCATCCCTGGCCCCTTTCTCGGTCCCTTGTGCCAGGCGTGCGGGTCCCGCGGGGCTGGGCGCGGATCGGTGCCGGTTTTGGCAGCTGTCGGCTCTGAGAAAGCTGCGGCTTTGGTGGGGCCACCGGGAAGCCGGGGTCCTGCCGTCCGTGGGGGGTGCTGCGGGAGGGGGACCCGCTGTCTGTCTGGCCGCCCGTCTGTCCCGTGCCGCGCAGCCCAGCCCGCTCCCGGGGCAGTCCCGGGGCCGCCGCACGCCGTGTTTCGGAGGGAGGGACGGGTCCGGGGTCAGGAAGCTCTCCAGCCTACCTGACTGACAGCACCGACCGCCCGGGGCTAACGGGGGCGGGCCCGCGCCTTTCCAGCACGAACTCTCGACGGGGCCGGGGGGTGGGGGTGGGGGACAGGGAGCTCCCGCCGGTGCCGGTGCCGGTGCCGGTGTCGGTGCCGGGGCGGCGGCAGGCGGCGCTGCGCCCCTTCGCGCCGGCGCGGGCACCGGGGCCGCCCGGCTCCGCGCCCCGCCGCCCCCGCCGCGCCCAGCCCCGCCGCGCCGAGCCGAGCGGAGCCGAGCGCTGCCGCCGCCCGGCGATGCCAGCCGGCCCCCGGCCGAGCGGCCCCCGGAGCAGGCGCTGACGGCGGAGCGCACGGACGGCGGCCATGGGCAGCGGCGGCCCCGGCCCGCACGGACGGCACCGGCAGGTACGTGCGGCACGGCCCGGCCCGGCACGGCACGGCCCGGCCCGGTACGGTACGGTACGGTACGGTACGGCCCGGTACGGTACGGTACGGTACGGTACGGCCCGGCCCGAAAGTTGGGGGCGGGCTGCGAGGGCGCCGCGGGCCGGGGCCGAGCGGCAGCGCCGTCGGGGCCCCGCGCCCCTGCCCGCCGCGGCGGGGCCGGCGTGCCCGGAGCGGGGCGGCGGGGAGCGGGGCCGCCCCGTCGGGGCCGAGCGAGGGTCGTCAGCGGGGAGCCGGGCCGGGGAAGGCGGCGGGGCCGGGATCCTTCCCCCGGGGCTGGCCGCGAGGGGCTCGGGCTTCGGGCACCGACCGCGGAGCTCCGGAGGCAGCGGGGGCGTCCCGCGCAGCCCCGGCCGGCCGGGGGGGCTCGCCCCGAGCGGGGCCTGGGGCCGGCCCTGCTCCGTGTCCCGGCGGTGTGGTGGTTCTGCCCGGACCCGCAGAGCCGCTTGCAGTTTGGGGAGACAAAGTGCTGCTTGGGAGCTGAGGGGTAACAGCCGTGCTAAAATGCATCCTCATTCTGGAAGGGGAACATGAGACCAACCACCGCCTGCCTTTGGTGCAAGCTGCCCCTTGCAGCCAAAGCTTCAGGCAGGAGCGGATGGGATGCGGGCTTGGATCTTCCTCTGCTTTGTTCGTCTCTGGTACAATTCCTTTGGCAGGGGAGGATCTGCTTCTGGCTCCGTCCTGGCTCGTGGAGTGGCTCCGGGGGTGCAGGAGGGGAGCTCCTGGCACGGTTGGGGCTGCGAGGGCAGGCTCCATGGTCTGGGGGGGGGCACGAGTTGTACCAGCCCCGTCCTGGAGGCAGGCAGCAGCGGGTGCGTGCTGCGGCACTGGGCAGGGAGAAGGAGCACCGCTGGACCAGCCGTGCCCTGCTCGTGCCATCCCCATCAGCGCAGTGTGAGGCTGGGGGGCCGTCAGCCCCCTGGGACAGCCCGTGGCCGTGTGGGATGGCTGTGCCCTGGGACAGCCCACCGGTGCTGGGCACCCACACCCAGAGCCCGCACGGGTGAGAAGTGGAGTCTGCTGGGGAAAGTTGAGCTGTCAAGTGCTCTGCCTTCCCCCGCTGACAAGGCTGACTTGGCTGCTGCTGACCTTGGGCTTCAACACCCTGATACGTGGCCATGCTCTGCCAGAGAGAGGTTCCTGGCGCTGGATGAGTCTGAGGTTAGAGCTGTCAGCGGAGCTGACCTTCAGAGCGCCAGCAGCAGCAGGAGGATGGGACTCACTGAGCGAGGGGGCAGGAATCAGGCACATGCTTGGGCCGAATTAAAGTTAAAAACTCTCCTGCTCACCTTGGCTGGGAAGGAAATGCTGCAGATGCTGGAGGAATGAGGAAGGAGCTGGAAATCAGTCAGCACAGAGGAGAGGAGGAGAGAGCACGCCTGTGGGAATGAGTGCTTTGTGTTCGTGTCAGCTCCGCTGCTGCCTCCCCGCCGGGTTGGCGAGCACGCGCCTGGCGCTGCCCTCGTGGGCACAGCCCTGCCCGGCGCTGGGGCTGCGGGGCCGTGGGGACAGACCCTGCAAGCATACCCAGGGTAAGAGCTAAAGTGAAGTGTACGGAAGGGCTCAGCTCAGCCTGGAGCGCAAAGTGGGCACGCCAGCCCCCTCGCGCTTCCCCCAGCTCTGCAGCTGCAGCCTCAGTAGCTCTGACTTCCCACCCTGGCTTTTAATTAAGCATCATTAGTGCTGTAGAAGGAGTTAGGATATAGCCAGTCTGCTGGCTGGCACTGGTAACCCAAAGCTGTGGGTATGAAGGGTGCTGCCATTGTCAGGCTGTGTCCGGGGGTGGCAGCATCCTGCTTCCAGGGCCCCCGGCCGTGGTCAGGGCTTGCAGCTTGTCCCCAGGATGCTCAGCAGCAGAGCCTCGCGGAGGTCAGGGCCCGAACCTCACCGCCTGTGCAGGTCTTGTTTCCTCGCCTGCCTGGGATAGAGGATCATGCTGATTTTTCCAGCCTTGGGTGAGGAGAGTTTGGCCCTCTCTGCCAGACCTACCCTGCTGCTTCCCCCCCGTTCATTGCTGACAGCAGAACTGTGACGGAGCCTGTGCCATGCCTTCCCGGGGGACCGTGGAGGTGTCTCGTCGCTTGTCAGGATCTTTTGATGAGGTGTCAGCTTCTCTGGAGACTCTGCAGCATCTCCATGCTGCCGCGATTGCTGCTGTGCAGCCGGCAGAGCTGCGCTCCAGGCCAAGGGGAGGGCAGCGCCTGTGAGTACGGAGCAGGGGGGGCCGGGGGGCCCTGCCCTCCCCCTGGTACCAGGGGGCTCGGCTCGGCCACCGCTGTCCGAGGCTCGCTGGGCGGCGGTGCGGCACGGCGGGGATGCGCGGTGTCCCGCAGGGGGCTGGTGCCCGGACACCCGCGCCTGTGGCCTCTGCCTCCTGGCTGCCCAAAGCAGCGTGACCGCAGGCAGCGCTGCAAAGCGGGGCAGTCGCTGGAGGTGCGAGCACGTGGGCCGTGCGAGGCCGGCAGCGGCTGTGGGGTTTGCTCCTGGCTGCGCGCGGGTCGCTGCTCTCACCCGATGCCTGGTGTCTGTGATGCTGAGCGACAGGCACCGGTGATGCGCAGCGTGTGTGCCTTCCTGGCAGGACCCGTGCTGCGGGGGCTGAGGGAGCTCCTCAGCCCGCTCGGTGTAATTTCACTAGCAGGGCTTGCTTATCCTCGCTCTTTGTCCTGTTCAGAAAATGGCTCTGGGCTCATCGCTTCCCTTCAGTTTGCAGCTTTGCGCTCCTGGCTCCCACGCAGTGGGGGCATTTGCTGAGGTGGACTGACGATGCTTCAGGGAAGTTCCAAAATAAAATTGCCCCCACCAGCGGGCACTGTGACAGCTCCTGCAGCGCTCACAGAAAGGTTTCTGTGCCTGCTGGATTCTGCGGAGGTTTCCTCTCTGGCCGGGGTGTGGGGCTGCCCAGGGCTCTGTGGAAGCAAAGCACGCTCCTCTTCTGACGCCCAACAGAAACACCGAGGTTCCAAGGTGTGCTGAAACAGCAGGAGGACTAAAATAGCTTTAAAAATACTGGAAATCTGTAGGTGTGCGCAAAGGTTGGTGATGTTAGAGCTGCGGTGGGGAGTTCTTGTGTTAGTTGGCACAGAAAATGCCAGCCTCCCCCACCTTTTTGTTTCTTTTTTTGGGTGGAATTTTGCTAACTATAATTATCCAGCTCACACGGACCTTGGCAAATAAGGCTCCAGACTCCCAAAACTCAGAGCGTAATTTGGCGTGACAGAGAGTCCCTCATTAGCACCACGGGGCGCCGGGCTGCGCTCCAGCGGAGCTGCGGATGGAGCAGCCCTGGCTGCAGGTCACAGCTTTACGTGCCGCTTTAATGAAGAGGCAGAAGAAGTCTCCAGGTTCCACATCCTGTGACTTCTTAGAAATGCTAGCAGTGCTCCAGTGCCGAGATCCCCGTGGCTGCTCATGATTAACTGCTGCGTAGTTCACTGGCACTTCCTCCTACATAGCTCTGTGCTGTATTTAACAAACATGCTAAAAAATTAAAAGTGCTGTGTGAAGGGTTGCAGCGCGAGCCAGGCGGCAGCACTGTGGTGCTCGGGAGGGCTGGGGCTCTGCTCGGCCCTGAGAGCCGGTGTGTGCCCGCTCCCCCTGCCCGGGCAGGGGGGTTCCTGCTCCCCGCCTCGGTCTGCTCCGGCCACGTGTGCCTGGGGTGGAGGCGCCTGCACGAGGAGGGCCCGGTGCCCTCCGCAGCTCCCAGGCGTTTTGCTGGGCATCCTGGCCTCGCAGGGGCTGACGGCCTGACCGGGGCTGGCCCCGCAGCGTGGTGCCAGGGGGGCACGGGAGCAGTGTGCTCCAGGGGGCGGTGGCCCCGTGCCCACACGGGAGGGACACGGGCACACCTGGAGCCAAACTCGGCTCTGGCACGCTGGCTGTGACCGAGATTTATCTTCGAAGAGGCTCGGGCACCTTGCAGTTCCTTTGGGTCCCAGCTTGGACTGGATAGGTAGAAAACAGCTAACCAAAAATGTTAATGAAAAATATCACAAAATTCCAAACAAAATGGAACAGAGCAGAGAATACTGATATTTTCAATCAAAATTAAGTGCTTTGACATGCCAGAACACCACTCTTCATTTCAAAATGACATTCCAGGCTGAAAAATTTCAAGTCAGACCAAACATTTGTAGCTGCAGTCTCACGATGATGGAGGTTGATAACTGTCAAAATAGCAATTTCTGCAAAGCTGTGTTTTTCTAAGGGGAATTTGTGCGTGAGTGAGAGCATCGAGTGCCTGTGGCAGCGCGGGGCTGAGGAGCGGAGCCAGCTCCGATGGCCGCAGGGCTGAGTCCCTGCTGCTGGGGCACCCGGAGCCTCCGCGTGCCCGCGCTGCTCGCAGCGCCCGCGTGCTCCCCAGGCTGTGCCACCGCCAGCGCTGCGCCTGCCGCGGTGGCTTCCCCACGAAGTGCGGCGTGGATGGTGTGGGCTGCATTATTGATAACTCCCTGTTTTATTTATGCTCCCTGGCTATAGAACACAGCTCAGCCTTCTGAGCTAAATATAGTTCACACTGGAAGCGCATCCCTGTCCTGCGCAGGGCGGAGGCGAGCAGCGTGCTTGCGTTTTGGCTCGGCTGGGAGATCCGTGGAGGCCCCACACGCCCGTGGGATGGGAGCGTGCGGAGGTGCAGGACAGCACCGTGTCCCCGCTGCCCAGCCTTGCCACCAGAGCAGCTCCGAGGGCTGTTTGCTTTTTCATTGAGGAAATGGTGCAGGCTTGAAGCTGGTGTCAATATTTACAGGATGGGCTGTGACAACTCTGGAGGGACTATCACAGTGCAGAGCGCCGTGTGGAAATGCACGCTTTGAGGAAACCTCTTGCAGATCAGATTCAGCTGACAGCCCTGCCAGGGGTTGCCTAAACACGGCTTTACGCGAGGCAGTCGGCCCAGCCTTGTCACGACCGTTCACTCCCACCTCAAGGAAAGGGTTCTCGCCCTCGAAGTTCGTTCGCCCTACGGGCTCGCTCGGCCGGCGCAGCGTCTCGGGCCGGGCCCATTACCGGTCCCGCAGCCCCTCCGGCCCCTGCTTGCCACTGCCTGACCACCGCCGGCTCATCAGCAGCCACGTCTCTGGTAGCACCGTGCTGCCACTCGTTAGCATTCAGCACCTCTCCCGTGCTGCTCGGGGTGAGCTGCAAGCTGGGAATAGGGAGCCGTGAGATAAGGGGGAGCGGGCCCGGTGGGACGGGGCGCAGCAGCAGAGGGAAGCGCCTGGCAGTGGGGCACCCTGGGGGGGTTCGGTCAGGGCGTCCCTCCCGGCCCGACCGTGCAGCCCTCCGGGCACAGCCAGGTCCCGGCCGTGCCGCAGGTGGCTCCCAGCCCCTTCCCTGCCATCGCTCCAGGTGTGGGGTGCGGGTCCCCTTTTGCTTCCCTCGGCCCTGGGGCGGCCACAGCCTCGGCAGCAGTGGGGACGTGGTGCAGGAGCCTTGGGAAGTTCAGGCTCTGGCAGCACCCCAGGGCCCCTGGAGCTGGGCTGCGGGGCAGAAGGGCTCGTCATCACCCAGCAGGGCAGGGACGTGACCGGGTCGCCTGCAGAGCTGTGCCCTCCACGGTCTGTACATCGGTGTGCTTGCTGGCTATCCCGCAGCACTAATACGGAGAATTTTCTTGCCTTAAATTCTTTTCTAGCCCAAAATGTGTCTTTATCAAGATCACTCTTCTTCTGGGAGAACATCAACATTTTTTTGTGACACTTTCTGATTTTTTTTCCCAGCTAGGAAAATCAAAATGGAAAAATATCATTTTAAATCAGCATTTTGGAATGAAATATTTTTCATTTTGAAATGTCAGTTTAAAAGAGACCAATTCATTTTGAAATGCTTCAAACAAGAAATGCCCTTTACCACCTCAAATCACTTTGTTTTGATTAAAAATGTCAGTGTTTTCTGTTCTGGCACTTCATTATATGAGTATGTTTCACCATCCCAGCCTGGGCTGGAACAGACACCAATTTAGAAGATTGCTAGAAATTAAAGATTTCTTCTTCCAGCAGCCCCGGCTGCTCCTGATGCCCAGCAGGCTGCTGCGCTGCGAGTGGCGGGGCTGGGGCTGGGGCTGGGGCTGGGGCATGATCCCGATCCCGATCCCGATCCCAATCCCAATCCCGCAGGGCAGGTTCCCACCCGCATGGCGCCTGCATCGCTCCCAAGCCTCAGCGTTGTTACCGCTCATCTGTGCGGCCTCTCGTCAATAACTTACGATCTGGTACTGAAGCTTTATGCGGGACAGTTACTTGCCCAGGACCCTGCTAGATCTCAGCAGGCGATGAACGAGGCCGTGAAGTTGTCGTCACACCTGGCAGAGATTTTGCTGTCAGGGCTGTTCTCTCCTGTTGCTTCTTGCAGAGCCCCAGAGCTGTTTCCACCTTGGGGGCCACAGCTGATAAATGTTACAAAGAGCATATTTCAAGCAGTTAAAGTGAAACACTGAAGCTCTGGGGGGTTGGATTTTTCCTGAAGGGCTCCGGACGGCGTAAAACGTGGCTCCTTCCCAGCGGTCCCACGTGGCGTGGGAGGGAATGCCGGCTCTGCCACGCGGGTGTTGGCCGTGCACAGGTCGTGGTGCGAGTGCTGTGCTTTTCCCTTCCTTGACTGCAGAGCACTCAGGGCAGGGAGGTAGCCGCCCGCCAGCCAGAAGCAGGATGCTGCTGGTCCAGGCACAGCCTGGGGCCCGGGGAGCTGCTGTAAGGTCCCTGCTGGAGCCTGGGTCTCTGCTCCCCACCTACCTCATCCCGCTCACCCTCCGTGCCCCCCAGCACCACGGGCCAAGGCCAGTGGGCTCCTTTGCCAGCTCCAAGCTGTTTCCAGTGGCTGGTCACAGGGAGGGTTTGGGAGGCAGCTCCTGCACCCTGCGTGGTGCTTTGGGAGAGGGGCAGCCCTGTCAGGAGCCAGCATCTCGTCCCCTTGGCACGGCCGGTCACGCTGCACTGCTCCGTGAGCATCCCTGGCGGAGCTGCGCTGCTCCATCGCCGAGATAAGCAGGTGGGTACGAAGTGCCAGCCCTTGTTACGGGGGAGCAGGTGTGTTCGGAGATAACGGTGCGGCTTTGTGCCTGTGCGCTCTTACAAATTTTGTGAGTGCGCTGCGGGGAGGAGCGGCCCCAGAAGCCGGCGTTGCTGTGGGGTGCTGTGGCAGGGCTCCTGGCCCCGCGCCGTGCCTGCCTGGGCTGCTCGGCTCCGCAGCTCCCGTGTGGTGCTCGCCCCCTGAGCTGGAGGGTAGCTGGTGAGGGCACGAGGTCTGGTGGTTTGTCCGGCGGTCTGTCTGGTGGTTGGTTGGTCTGTCTGTCTGGTGGCAAGTGCCCAGCCCACGGGAACCAAAACTTGGGTGTCCCTGTAAGGGACCTCCCTGCTGGGAGGAGGAACGGTTCATGGTTGATTTACGCTGCCTCTTCCCACGTGCACTTAATGTGTATTTGGTATTTGTGATCAGCATTAATAACGTAACGAGCCGGATTTTGCTCTCTCAGCAGTAAAAATATGGAACAGCTCCTCTGAAGCAGGTGGAGTCACGCTGGTGTAAAACGGGGCTAGCAGCATCACGGGCTGAGCGACCGGGGATGTCCCGCTGCGGGTGGGGGGCTTGTGGGCACCTGCCCCGCTGCCCCCTGTGCCTCGTGCCCTCCCCGGTGCCCGGCTGCAGCCCCGCGGGGACCGGCACGGCCCAGCCGGCAGCGCACCCACGCGATGTTTCTCTCTCCCCTTTCAGATGCGCTGATGTCTGCCCCCTGCAAAGACCCCTTCTACCTGCGGCTGGCAGATGCACGGGTGTTAGCGTGAAGCCCCAGTAAGAGGTAAATATCGCTCATCTTTGCTACTGCCGACGTGGTTCTTGCTGTCCCGCAGCTGTGGCTGCTGCTGACGAAGCACGAGGGAGGCGGGCGCATCCCCGCCGCTCGTGGCCGTGCCCCTGCCACCCAGCCCCTCCGCAGCCCCTCGTCCTCTGCACGCCTCTCTCTCTTCTTGTTTTTGGTAGAATGAGTGAAAGAGACATACAAAGCTTGAGCAAATGGGTTTTAGTGCTCACTCTCTGCCTTACCACGCTATGGGGAAGACTGACACTGGCCTCCACCCACCACAGAAGCCATTCAGGTAGGGGAAGCAACGTCCGTCCACGCGCGACGCGCTTCTGCGACGCTGTCCCAGGGCCCCCGGTGGGTGCCATGTGGGGCCTGTGGGGGTGATGTGGCCCCATGCAGCCCGTACCGGGGTGGGAGGGCGAGGTCCCCAGTCACGGTGCCTCCCGTATGGCTGTGCCACTGCATACCGGGCTCCCAGGGCTCTGCGCATGCGGGGAGCTCCTGGCCCCGCTACCTGTGAGCTGGAGCCGGGCCCTGTAAGCATCTGACGTGGGTTATTTAAAAGCTGCTGTTCGGAGAGCCCAGCTGCTCTGTGGAGCTGGAAAGCAAAGCTCTTCGTGTCCGTATTTCCAGGTTATTACCTTATTAGATGGCATTCAAGGGTTAATTTGAAAATAGTTGTGCTATTGCCTGACCCCACACCTAACCCTGTCCTATTTCTGTCGTTTTTCCCTGACAGTTAAAGCACTTCTAATCCTATAATCCCCATCCTCATTGCTTAAAACCAAAACATATCTTCCAGAGTGACTCCATCAACCAGCTAGTCAGCAGTTACCTGCTTTGCCCTCGTCCTAACCGCAGGTGCATGAAAAGATAAAATTCCTCAGTCATCTCTGGAATTACTTCTTGGCCTCAGCTCAGGACTCCCCAGGTGCTGGCAGGTGACCTGCAGGACCCAGGTGGGATCCTGCCTGGCCCGAAGTGAAGCCGTTACCAAAAACGCTGCCGTGGGGCATCGCCCCGTGGGGTGTTTGCATCGGAGCGACTCCGGAGCCGAGGGGTGCGCTGTGGCGGGCAGGTCTGTGGGGTGTGCAAGTGTCTGCTCCATGGGATGATGCCGGACAGGTGCCCAGGAGCGCTGCTCCGGCCGGCTCCCACTGCCTGTCCCAGCTGGCGCAGGCTCTACGGGTGCTGTGCTCCCTTCCAGGAGAGCGTAAGCCTGGGCACAAGGACTCAGCCCCGGGCTCCTGAGCTGGTCCCAATGCCCAGCCCCGCTTCCCCGCAGCCAGGAGCGGTTTGGAGGGACAGGTGCTTCCTGGGGGAAGAGTCAGGCCTGGAATTAATAAAGCTGCGACTCACCGAGGTTTAAAAGTGCAAATGCCCAAGTGTATTTGTGGGGTGTGAATTATGTATAAATCTCTCTCCATGTGTGAGGAGACGACGCTTATGTATTCATGTGTTCGCAGGCAGAGGGCTGGGGATTTTTCACTCGCAAAGACTTATCCACAGCGGACCAAATCTTGTTCTTCTTATTCAAGCAAATTCTAACCCACAGCAAAGAGGGCATAATAGGAGCAAATACTTAAAAGTTTGACCTCACTCTGTGTCTATGTATTAGCAAGGTTTCTGCCTGTACATCCTGCATTTCTGGTTACTGAAGGAATTTTGCATGCTTGCACTGACTGCTTCTTGCTTTCCTGGGCTGAATTTCTATGTTTGAAGCAGGAATTTTTAGTCTGCTTGTTGTGGTTCATGGGATTCATTTCCCTCTTGTCTGTCCTGTGCTTTTTCTTCATTTAGGACAGTTTTTCAGTAAAGGTCACGTTGGGAGTGCACTTCTATGAGGTTGCATTCTTAGTTGCAATGACATTTTTCTCCTGGAAAGCCCCTATTGCGTTTCTGCACATGGAGTGGCGGTGTGAGATGGGATGGCTGCACCCCTGCACCCCGCAAACCCCAGAGTCAGAGGTGCTGATGAATTGCACGCACAGAAGGATAGACACATCCAGTGCTTTTGGCCATGTATAGTATCGTGTTTACTCACAGGTGTGGCACCTGAAAACAAAAAATTGCAGAAGAAAATATGCAATTGCGAAAATATAGCCACATCTCAGAGCCTTCAAGTACATGAATTTCTCGAAAGGAGAGAATGCGTGCAGATCTTCTTTGTTAGCCTTTCGGGAAAGCAATGCATTTTAAGCATCTGGCTTTGGAAATAAGGTCTGATCACTTATGTTCACCTCACACGTGGAGAATGCTAATGTGTGCTAATGTGTCAGAGCAGAGCAGTGTGTCCCGGTGTATTTGGTTGCATTTAAATAGCCACATGAACCCTGTGCAGAGACTAAGTCATTTAGAAATGGAAAAGGAGACTCCTCAGTGAAGAATGATTCACCAGCAATTTAATCCCACATAAAACTTGGTGAGCTTTATGTGACGAGCAAGCCTTGCTTGTCTACACACAGCTCCCACAAAGGTGGCCCCAGCATCTTCAGATAAGCCCCTTAATGCTGATAATCAAAGTGCCATTTTTGCCTTCCTTTGCATTCATCACTTGACACAGGGCAGAAGTAAAGACCTGGTCAGCTGGGACTAGCTTTCAGGAAATGAGGTTCTCTGAGTGAAAGGAGAGCACTGATTTCTGATATCTTTAGAGATTTACTGGCCGGCGTGTCGCTGCTTTGAGCGAGGACAGCAGCTAAGTGGCTTTTATTTGTGAGGTGCTTCTGCAAGCTTCCCTCTTGTGTGGGGAGACGTTGGTTTCCCCCTCATGCACAGCCTTTAAATCAAGCTGGGATGTTTTCCTATGCCATCTTCTCTAGAAGCTGCAGCTGGTGCCCCTGCTGTGGAGGGAGACGCTGCGCGGTGGTGGCTGTGTCCTCCAGCTGCAGTGTGCCCGTGCGAGTTTATTTCTCGTGTGTGAGCACAATTCCAGCTGTTCTCCACGCAGCCCGTGCATCTGTTTTTCTGTTTGCAGATTTGGATAAGCAGTTCATGGGTGTGCGTGCACTTGCACGTGCCACAGAGGGGAGTGGAGTATGATCTGAAGTTTTGATATGAAGAGGTAGTAAAAAAAAAATCTCAGCTGACGTGCAGTGATAATGAGCAATAAAAACAGGCCTGCTTCTCTCCAAAAGCCTTTTAAATAATGCATGTATCTAAGGCAGTAGTGATTTTTAAGACTTTAATTATTTAGGGAATATTAGCGGTGGGGTTGTTGCCATGCAGGGCTGTCTATGGGCACTCGGCCCCAGGCTGCGCCATCCGTGCACCGAGGGCACTGGGACCCCGCTGCCCTCCCGGCCCCTGCCTGGTGCCCCCGTGCCTCGCAGCCCTCCCGAGGGTGTGCAGGGGTTTAATGGCATTGCTCTGCCCTTCTGGACGCTGAGGGTTTGGGCTCTGCCCAGCACTTACACTGCACTTGACTTCATTTTGCAACTTCCCACCAGCGAGCAGATATTTTACACCGAACGTGTGGAGCAGTGCCCGCAGCTCCCTGAGACAAAGTGTGTCGTTCCAGGTTGTGCCATAAAAAAACATGTTCTGCTGCTCACTTAAAGGTCAGCCAGAGTAGGACAGCATTTTTATTTTATTTTTACATGCAGGACTCAAAACCCTTGTGCTTTTACAATGCCTTTACGGTTCTGTGAGATAAGAGATTCTTAAAGGGTTCCAGCGGGGGAGTAGCAGTTAAATGGGAGGGAGAAGCGTGCCAGCAGCTCTGGAGCTTGTCCCAGGCTCTCTGGGGTTTCCTGCACTTGGTGTTAAACACACCATTGGGCCTGCATTTTTCAGCCCTATCTGCTCCAAAGTTCCCTGCTGCTCGGCAAGAGAAACCCTGCAGGGAGCCCTGGGGCAGCAGTCGCTGTCCCCGTGCCCATGCTCAAACTCTCAGCAATTCCTTCCCACGCCGGGAGCCGCTCGGTGGCTGGGCAGCCCCTGGCCCTGCCCGCCTCTCCTGCCAGGGTGCGCCTGATGCTGGGGTCTGCCCGCATCTTGCAGCCCCCACAAACCTCAGCCTGCTCGGCGAGGGGTCCCCAGCACCGGCCCTCGGCGCCTGCGGGCACGGCGCAGGAGGGCAGTGAGCCCTTGTAGCCCTTGTGGAGCTCAGGGAGCTGAGACGTGTCACGGTGCTGGGGGGCTCTGGCCCCACTCCCCTGGGACGTCCCCCAGCTGCCCCGGGAGCGATCTCACCTGAGAGCATCTCCTGTCTGCCTGGGGTTTTGCCTTCCCCAGCCCGCATGCCAGGGCTGGAGGCACGGGTGTTACAGGGGTGTTACAGTGAGGGGGGCGATGGAGACGGCCGTGTCCGTCTGTCTGGGGGGAGCTCGGTGTCTGTGGGCTCCCAGCCGGCTCCTGCCGTGTGGGGTGGGCTGCGGGTCTCGTGCTGCATCCAGCCAGCCACGGTGCTGCCAAGGAGAGGCTGGCTTCCCTTTATCTCCCCGCTGCACCTTTTTGAGGAAATTAAAAGGGTTTTGGCTTGTTAGTGAACTCCTATTGAATGGCTGTAATGAGCGATTTCTCAGTTCTGCCCAGCTCTCCCTCTGCTGAGCCTTTTTAAATTAGCTGAAAACAAGAGGCTGTGAGCGGTGCAGGAGGGGCAGAGGGGTCGGGGACAAGCTATGGTAACGAAGCTCTGCAGGGACGGAGGCTTCAAAAAAAGTCAAACCTCCAAGCACGTGTGAGGACCCAAGTTGGAGGGTAAGAAATGCTGTGTTTGGGCCGGGGGACGTGGGTTGTGGTGCGCGGGGCAGTGAGTGACTGCGAGGGGCTGCCCAGGGCGTGGAGGGAGTGTGGGTTCACAGGCAGCCAAACCCAGGCACCTCTGCACATTCCTCAGCACCTGGAAAATCCCATTCACCATAAAAACAAAGCAAAGCGTGGTCACGTTTATTCTGTAATGAGTTGCTTTCCTTTTCACTTTCAGCAAAGTCTATCATTTCTGCATACAGAGAGTGGAAATCGTCATTAAAACTGAATTATGATGGCATTTAAAAGGGAGGATAAAATGTATGGCCAGAGATGCTATTGCAGAATACTTCCAGGATAGGTAATTGTGTAATTATTATGGGCAGAAATGAAAGTGATGGTTCATTAAAAGAAAATGACCATGAAATAACAATAAATAAAGGCGAATAATTGCACAGTCTGCCTTGCCCGTGTGCCGGTGGGCGCAGGGCGTGTGGGTGTGCAGATTCTGGCCATGGGCTCTGCGGCACGGCCGGGCCCGGCCAGTGCCCATAGTGGCTGCACATGGGTTGTGTTTGCAGCGGGAGGCAAGATCTGCAAGCAGAGGGGCTTCCCCGCAGCCCCCTGTCCTGTCGGGGGCTCCCTGGGGCTCCTGCCTGTGCCCTGGGAGGCGGCAGGGGACGAGCTCCTGTCCCCGAGCCGAGGGCAGACGGCAGGCAGCCAGGACGGGTGATGTGACCCGTGCTTGGGGACAGCACGCTGCAGGAACGCGGCTTCCTTCTCCCCCTTGCCGCCTGGCAGCTGCCTGCTGCATAAATAACAGCCTGCTCTGTAGCACGGGGGTGTCTGGGCGCGTAGCTCTGAGCCCGCTCCTCCGGTGCTCATTAAACAGGTCCTGCAGCGATCACTCCTGCTCAGGTCATGGGAATAAAGCCTATCTAGCCCTGTTTGGCTAATTTGTATTGTGCTTGTGTGGGCCATTACCCTGCGAAATTCATTGATTTGCGATGCTAACTAGCTTCTAAACCCAGATCCCAGAGGTGATAAGCCAGCACATTAGTTTTCTTTCTTCCTTAATATTTTAATGGCACTGGGAGGGGGGAGCAGCAGAATAGCCCGGATTTCTGATGAACAGCGTGACATTTCTGTGTCGCTGCGGGCTGGAAGCACAGACCTGGCTCTCCCTCCTCCATCCCAAGGGTGGTGCATGACAGCAAGGCAAGGCGTCGCGTTCAGCTGCGGCGTTAGGGGTCTGGGGGTGGTGTTCCTCTGCTGGAACCCAAGGCGACACGACGCGCCATCCCCTGTTGTAGCAAAGCCTGCAGCTCGTTATCAGCCCTAGTTAACTAATGTGCTTGTTTGTTTCAATAAGGCTCTTGGCTTGGCCGTGGCAAAGGGCTGTCAATTCTGCTTGGTAGGATGGGAGTGGGAGCCGTAGGACTGGGAGCTCAGACACAGGGGTCTGGAGCAGAACCAGCACTTCCCCTTAGGGGTGGGCTGGGGAGCCGTGGCACCAACCCATGCCTGCGGCAGCCCCGGGGAGCCCCCCGGGGGCCAGGGCAGCCCTGCCCGTGGCTGGGCTCTGCCATCCCTCGGTCATGGCACGTGTCGGGGGACCGGGGCCGTATCCCCGCGTGATGTGGCTGTTTCTCCCGTGCAGTGCACATCGAGCCCGGCACCTGCGAGGTCATCGCGGCTCACAGGTGCTGCAATAAGAACAAGATCGAGGAGCGCTCCCAGACAGTGAAGTGCTCCTGCTTCCCAGGGCAGGTGGCGGGGACGACGCGGGCGGCCCCATCCTGCGTGGACGGTGAGTACCGCGGCTGGCAGCCCCAGTGGTACCTTCCCTGGTGGCGGGGGGCTTTTCCTTGCTTGAACCTGCCCCGGGACCAACTCGGTCCCGCCAGCTGCTGCAGTGAAGCAGAGGGCACAGGGAGGTGTTTTGGGGGACCCTCCACTTGCCCAGCTAGTCTCTGCCTGCTCAAGCTCCCCGGCATGCTGCAGCACCAGGACTGGGTGCCACGGCACTGGTCCCTGCGTGCCCACGTGCCTGCAGCTGGAGGCACGGACGTGCCTCTAGCAACACAGCACCGTCACCAGGGAAGAGCACCCAGCAAAACTCAGGCCATTTCTATTTTATCAAATGGCATCATGTGCCGTCACTGTGTAGCCACCGGGAGCAGCTGGGAGCCTCTGCCAATGCTGTATTGATTCACTCAATTGCCTGTATCCTGCGAGCGCAGTTCTCCACAGCACCGAGAAAGGCCTGGATTAATTGTCAGGGAAGGCTTTCGTTGTCCCATATAGTTTTCATGTGTTGCCTTTCCTAAAGATAGGGAAGCCCCTTCTCCTTACCCTCACTAGGCATACATGACAAGAGTCTTACGAAGCTGAGCAGTAATAGGCAGTCACTTTGCATTAGTGGTGGAGCCCGGAGCAAGTCAGGGAACAAAGCTGCTTCCCCTGCTCGTTTGGGAACGAGGACAGGGCTGATGTTTTGCCTTTTACTGGGGACAGTGATAGGCAATGCAGTGCTTCGAAGGCAGCTGTGTTAAATGCAGCCCTGGAGCCAGCAGCCCCCATTAGGAGGGGCAGAGCCGTGCAGAGCCAACCCAGTGGCACAGGTCCCGGCTCTGCAGAGCCAGGACCCCAAGGCATTTTGAGCAGGTGGATGCAGCTCCTGCAAGGCCCGACCCACACAGGAGCCTGGACCTGCTGGCTGTACTGTGTGGGGACGTGCGTCCCCCTTGGCGCCCCCAAACCATCCCCCCATGCTGTGAGCCCAAACCAGGCCGCGCTGACGGCCCCTCTCGTGCCAGCCTCCATCGTGCTGCAGAAGTGGTGGTGCCAGATGGAGCCCTGCCTTGACGGGGAGGAGTGCAAGGTCCTGCCCGACCTCTCAGGCTGGAGCTGCAGCAGCGGCAACAAAGTGAAGACAACCAAGGTACGTCCGAGCCGCAGGGGCAGCCCCGTGGCCTTCTCCTAAAACACCCGGGGAAGCGTCCCTGGACTTGGTGGGGGGACAGGGCTGCGCTTCTCCTGGGTGTATGCCACTCGTCTGCGCGCACCGAGCCCCACGGAGGGGCAGGGTGAGCTCACCCATAGCAGCGACCCCGCGTCGGTCCTGTCGCTTTGCCCATCCAAAACCCCACGGGTGCATGGCTCAGCCCCAGAGGCCGTGCTGGGGCTCCTGGCCCCGAGCCCCAGGCTGCCAGCCCCTGGGGCAGCAGGCTGCTCCGCGCGGCCCCGCATCCGCCTGCGCGCCCTGTCTGAGGCAGTCATCTGTGACAGGGAGCTACATGATTATTATTTTCATGGCTTGCTGAATGCCCCAAAGAACAAGGTATAATTAAAATTTTATCAAACTCATTAGTAATTACATACATGTCATGGTTAATCAGTTGCATAATTTTGTAATCATTGTTCATATAGTCGAGAGTAATTATTCCTTATGCTTTAGCTTTTCTCACCCCACATCCCCTGCCGTAAAATTATCGTATTAAAAAAGTGATGTGGGAGGTTTTTTCATTATTGCTATTATTTTGGAGCACAAAAAGCACTTTCCTGCTCAAGTGTTTTTGTGTATGTCTGAGAAGGTTGCTCTGGCCTGGGCACCCTTGACTGACCAGTAATTGCAGCGTGACTTTTAGTTCTTTGTCTTTTCCCCTTCTTTGTATTATTTATTTGTTTTTCTCAGCTGCTAACTGAGCCTGAAGCCTCCCTGTGCAGACAGACCCCAAAGTGGGAGCTGTCACCAGAGCAAGGGGTTCACAAATAATTCATGTGCTGAACTTTGGAACAACCACCCTGTCAAATGCAAAGAGCGAATCACATTTGCACCTGCTGAGGCGGCTCACGTAATTCTTGCATCGAGCATCAGCCGGTGCGTTAGGTCAACTGCCCACTTCCGACAAGTTGACCATTTCCATTAGCAAAGACGACACCGAAAAAACAGTTCTTCAGGAAAACTGTTTCAAACAAGAAAAGAGAGGGGCACATTTCCCCTGTGGGTAATCTGCTGCTGGGGGAGGTGGGACGTGGCCTCTGGAGACCCCGTCACAGACCTTGCTCTTGGTATCACAGAGGTGCCACAAGGCAGCCGGGGGCTGGCACCAGCCCGACATGTCCCCTCTGCCCGCAGGTCACCCGATAGCACCCCCGTGGGGGTCCCTGCTACATTGCCCGTGCCGTGCCCGTGCTGTCCCGGAGCCAGGTGCGGCGTGCTGTGGTGCTCCCGTCCTGCATCCCGCGCCGCCGTCGGACCATGCCAGGTACGGGTTCGGAGCAACTGCTGCCACCCAGCTTCCCGTCAGGCTGCAAGAATGGGGCCCGAAGGCAGCTGCAAGACTCCTGCTGCTCCACGGTCCCCTTCTCCCCCATGGACGTGCTCACCGACCAAGGAACGGGCTCATTCTCCCGTCCTCTTAAATAAAATGCTCCATAAGAGCTGTTGATGGTTACAGAGACAGACAATGGTCCCCCAAACCAGGCTTTAATCTCAGCTAAAATAGCAAAAATCATTGCTGCAGGAGTCGCCGTTACCCCATCTCCAGGATCCCGAATCAGGGTCAGCACCAGGAGCTCAGAAGCTGGTGGCGGCGCGGAGTTGTCCCGGCGCGGCGCTGGGAGCGCGGTGCTGGCCCTGCAGCGGCTGCAGCCCCGGCGTGGCGGCGTGGCTGGTGCCGTCCGACACCTCCGGCACCGGAGATGGTAAAAATGTTTCCGTGGAGCATGCTGCTGGTTTTTCCTTCCTCTGTAATTGCATTAATCAGGCTGCAAGTTTAATATCTGTTCCCCCAGTGCGCGTCCCAGGCACCAAATTACTGCTCATGTCCGCAATCAATCCCAGAACAAAGGGAGGGGGAACCCCTCTCCCGTCTGCGGGGCCTGTCACGCCAGCCGCAGCGCAGAGAGCTGTGCAGAGACCAGCCCAAGCCAGGCGTCATTGCGTTGATCCAGCACGATGACACGTGCACCCTGCCCTGGCCGTGAGCTCGAGGCCTCCAGGACACGCCGTGTCCCCAGCCCTGCAGCTGGGGGGCACCGGGGGTCCCGTGGTGCTGCTGCCGGGCTCGCCACGGGGGCGTTTCTGTAACGGGGCACGCAATACCTGCTGCAGATGCGATGTAAATACCAGACTGTGGAAATATTAAATTCATTTTAATCTCCGCAAAAGATCTTTTCATTCCAAGGCAGAGGGGGCTGCAGGAGCACTTTTCTCACCGCCCACAAGAAAGGCGGGGGGGTCAGGGGGGTCTCTGTCCTCGCCTCGCCATTCTCCCTGGTGCCAGCTCTGAGCCCAGCCGGTGCTGCCTGGGGTCCGCACAGCGCCGCTTCGAGCCGCAGCCCCTTCTGCTCAGCACGGGTGGCATCGCTGGGGGCATCCTGATCCTTGTGGGGATGGGGGGCCCTGCTCTTGTCCCCTGGCTGCCCCATACCCATCCTGCAGCGGGGTCCATGCAGAGCCACTGTGCCTTCCCCTTGGGATCTGCCTGTTAGAGCTCCCCTTTAATGAGGAACTGCTCACAGTTTTCTGTTATTATTATTGACTGGTTCTGCCGTTCTGTAAGCAGAGCGCTGGTCCAGTGACATGTGGGGAGACGCATTTGGTGTGAGGCGAGGTGACTGTTGAGGTGCTGCTGAGCTCCCTGCCCTTTGCTCGCCCCTTGCCTCCCGTGTGTTCTCGTTTTGCTCTGACGAGTGCTGGTTTTCCAGCTGGGGGGTCTGGGGTGGCTGCCGGGCCCTGCGGGGCTCCCCGTGTTACGCCAGGGTCAGCAGAGGTTAGTGCGAGCGTTTTGTGTGATGGACGCGGTGCTTTGAGGCTGAGAAACACAGCGCTGTTAGCTGCTCAGACGCTTAGAAATTATTTTTATTGTCATCAGACCAGAGACGTTTATGCACCAGTTTCCCTGCGCATCAAATTGCTTTGCTGGGCTTTTCAGTCCTTTGTGTTTTTAAAGTACGCAGGATTTAGGCTTTCTTTCAATTCCTTCAATGAGAGGCTAAGAAGGAAGAATGTGTTTTGAATGAGAGTAGAGATTTTAATTCTGTGGAGGCCGATTTGTAAGTCAAAGGTAAGGGAAAGATCCCTCGGGTCTGTTGTTTATATTTGTGTTGTCCAGCACAGGTTTCCTTACAGGATAAATTCATGTCGCATTTGCCCCATTGCCTTGGATTTGCAAGGGGGACCACAAAAGACAGAAGCTGCAGGGAGCGGTGCCTTTGCAGGTCCCCGGCTGGTTTGGGGCTGGTCACAGCTCGCACTGGGATGCCTGGGGCTGGGGGCTCACCCCTAACCCCCCCTGTGCGCCGTGGGGCGCGGAGCGGGGCTGCGGCTGGTCCCCGAGGCACCGCATCCTCCTGGAGCCACCTGGCTCCTGCAGCCCCGGCTAGTCTCATTACTCATGCAACTGCCTAATTCTCTGGCTCAATAAAACCTTTTGGCTGTGACTTACGCTCTCTAATTGCACGTTGCATTAAGGAGGCATACTCTTTCATTTAGCCGATCCGCAGCGGAACAGTTTGGGCTGTGCGCAGCGGGCTGCTTCTCGTCCCGATTTCGCTGGTGTTGCCGCAGGGATGAGTTCTCCTGTGCCTCTCTGTTTCAGCACGCCAGGATCTGACCAGAGCCGACCCCTCCGCTCCCGCTCCGGTGTCACAGCCACGACGTGCTGCCAGCACCACGAGAACGCTTGTTCTGTTAAAAGCCCCGCGCGATTCCTCTGTTACCAGCAAAGGGCTCGCGTGTTTTGTCAACAGCTTCTGCTGATGTTCGTGGCGCTGGCTGGAGTGGGCTGAGGGGCAGCAGGACGCTGCTGGCGTGCAGGCGAGCGCTGCGGGAGCAGGACATGGCAGCTCCTGGAGGAGGGACACGCAGCACAGCCTCCGTCCCTGCGGAAACAGGGCTGAGGGGACGCAGGAACAACGCCGGCACAACGCCGGCAGCTTTGCGTGTCCCTAGCTGCAGAGCCACACCTGGGACATCTCGTCTGTTAAAAACAGCAAAGGGAGGGTGGAAAAAAGAAGCAAATTCAGAATAACCAGGAAGAGATCCCTCAGCACTGGGGGTGTGTGAAAAAGCAGCTCTGCAGCCCCTGCCCCTGCCTGGTGTCCTGGGCAGCCGACACCATGGGGGGGACAGGGAGCAGCTCGTTTGTGTCCCTCTGTGCTTTCAGGCTCGATCCAGCTGGCTGGAAAATGGCATTTCATCACTGTCCTCAGGTTCTGTGGGTGCGGAGGGGCTTCTTTTGTCTGCTCCTCACTCTGCCCTTTGCAGCTGCTAATGGAGCTGGAAGTTTTAATTGATTCTCCTCCTCGGGTCAGGCACTGACTTCACTGTCTGCACAAGCATGGAGCGTGCCCTCAGGTCTGCTCCCAATGTTTCCCTGGCATTATTATTCCTTGCTGCAGTTACTGCTGCCAAGGCTTTTAGGACTAGTCTGTGTGCGAGTGAATTCTGGTCAGGGACATTTAAGCAGAGAGATGCCAGAAGTGCGTGAATGTGGAGCAGGCCTGGAAGGCAGCAGCAGGCGGAGGCTCATTGAGGCCATGGAGCTCGTTAGACCCTGTGCAAAGCCCCATTGAGCGCGGGTCCTGCAGCCCTGCCGGTGCTGGCATGCATCACGGCTGCAGTGTGCATGAGCTGCAAAGGGTGCGCCAATCGTGCTGCCCTCCAAGCAGCTCTCCATTGAATTGGCTCAATTTTGGAGGCAGATCTTCAACCACAAATGAGCTGCACCTGGAAATGCCCACATGCCTGTCTCCAGCCAGACCCGCAGCTGTTCCCTATTAGTTCAAACGATCACTGGGCTCTAGGGCCGGCGAGTGCTGGTTTAATACCTGCTTCCCTCCAATATTGAATGCAGCCCATGTGAGGGAAAGAAAAATGTCTGTTCTGGCCAGCAGAGGCTAATGAGCTCATAGCGATCCTAAAACGAAGAGCATTAAGGTCTCCAGGACTCGCTTTGCTGAGCACGTCCCGCACCCCATCCCCGCTGCCCTGGGGTGGTGTCCCTGTCCCCCCTCCGCGGGTCAGGCTGGATTTGTACAGTCCCCACCTGGAGGCCGCCCCCTGCCCAAAGCCACATCTGCCAAATGCGCCGTGAAAGGCTGTTATTTATAATAACAAACACAACTTCCCTCCATCAACTGCTGGGAGCGTCCCTGCTTGGCTAAGCATAATTGTAGTGGCCCGTAACAGTAAGGATCCACTCTACAGAAGCACCGAGCTTGACACCTACATTGATATAGAAACATTTTATTGTCCACGTAATAGCCACCCGTAGCACTTATTTTTCACTTACTGCAATACATGGTTTAGGGAATAAATAGCCCCTTGGTGTCTCTGCTGAGTGCTGACCTTGCCTGTTGTATACCACTGTCAAAGCAAAGTATACAAATACTGAAAATTGCCGGCTCCCCTCCTGACAGGTGGACGCTTCCCAGAGGGAGCTGCAGAGGCTGTTCCGTCCCCCTGCTCTCAGGGAGGGTCCCAGGAGCAGCGGCGCAGCCGAGCCCCTGCTGAGCATGGCCTTACCACACAGCACATGAGCCACCCGGGGAGTTTGAGCTGCCGAGGTCTGTAAGTCGCCAGAGGGGCCGTTAGTCGCTGGAACCCATCTCAGTTAAGGTGCTTTCAATATCATCTCCCTGGGTATTATAATTATGCCCCATTCAATTAGTCTTCAGGGAAAAAAAAAAAAAAACCCTTTGTATTAAGGTTTGGCAGAGAATTATTAGAGGGTGAATTAAAAGACTAGGATTCCGTTTTACTTCACAATAATAAAGGCATAATGTATAAAATACCAAAAATTACAAGCTGATTAAATTTAGAGCTGTGCTAGGTGGTGAAATGAAAGGTAAAATGAGACCCTTAGAGCAGCTACGACATGCAGTACGAGGGGGTGTATTATCTGAGAAATAAGATGGAAACATAATTAACCATCCAGCATTACCCTGAGAGACGGAAAATTGAAATGGGAGAAAAAATTAGGTGAAATTGCAGAGCAGGCTCATTTATTTCTGCTTTATAAATCAGTGCTACCTGTCAGCAGCAGCGCGGGGCTGCTCGGAGCAGGAGCTGTCCGAGGGATGCTGCGGCTGGGAGCTCGTGGTGGGGAGCTCGCCCCACCCGGCGTGGCGCAGCCGGGGAGCTGCTGCCTCCGCGGCACGACTGCCCCGGTGCCTCTCCCTCCTGCAGCCCCTGGTGAGTGACGGCTGAGGCTGCTCTGTGCTGGGCTGGGGCCTGTCCCCTTCCCCAAATCGGTTTGCTTTCCCCGAAGTTTTGCTGCTGCCGCTCTTGCCACCCTTGTTACTCCTGCCAGCATCGCTCCCTCCGTCACCTCGCCAAAGACTTGCCTTCGGTGGCCTCTTGCAATGATGAGTTCAACAGCCCAGTTTAGGGCTGGAGGAACATTTTCTTTTACTGCCTTTAAATTTCTTCCTTTCAGACTTAATTGGATCTCTTTTCCTTGTAGCAGGGAGAGAGAAGTAACCTCTGCCACCTCCATCCCACTGCTGCCATTCAGCTTGCTCCTGTCTGGCCATTTGGTTTATTGCTGCTTTTACAATGGATTCAAACAAGGACAAGAAAAAGTTTTGTCTTTTCCGGAAGCCACGAGATTTTTGCTAGAATCACCCCAGCTACAGAAAAGATTCACCATGCAGCTCCAGTGCCACAGTTAGGAATGTAGAAAACCAGCCGGCGTATCAGACCCAGAGCAGTGCGCCTCGTCCTGCTTCCAGGGGAAGGGACACGCAGCGGCTTCAGCACTGGTGCGTGTTTGCACGTGTACCTGAGGCTTAACATTCTGAAGTTTGCTAGCATCTCTTGCTAAGAAACTGGGTACATTTTTCCCTCTGTCATGCCCAGGAGCAGGCGCAGCCCTGTCGGAGCGAGGCCGTGCCCGTGCCCCTGCCCGGGGTGAGAGGCAGAGGCAGCCCCGGCCCTGCTCCCGGCGCGGCCCCGCTGCGGGCACCCTCCTGTCGCTGCGCACATGCTGCGACTTAGTAAAAGTGCAACTGCCCAGTGTTTGCTCTGGTTAATAAACTGTGATGGCGTTGTTTGAAGCATTAGATGGCTCTGCCAAAAATGCAGCCTCATGTTTTATTAAAATGTGCATTTGTGGGGATGTTCTTAAGGGAGTGAATAAAATATTAATTTGGATGTTACGGTGTAATAAAAGCGGAGCCAGGGCACAGCCCACGCTGCCGGAACAGACCCTCTCCAGCTTTGGTTTGCCCAGCACATTTGGAAGTGCTGGCAGCTCTGCCACCCCAGGCCAAAGGCATGCAGGGCTGGGGAGGGCTGCATGGGCCCCAGCTCGCTCTGGGCAGACTATTTACTGACGGGATCAGGGATTAAAGTATATTTTCATTTCTATAAAGTGATTTCTAACCTTGTTTTCCTGCTGGGAAGGCTGCAGTGGCTGGAGCAGAAATGGCACCGTCGGCTTGTGCAAAGCAGCAAGGGAGATTGCAATTTAATTTGAGCATTTCCCAGCTTGTTGTTAATCTCCCGATTTACTGCTGGTATTTGATTTCTGTAGCATTACTTCATGATAAAGGGATTAGCCAGGACCATAGGTCTGGTCTTTGATGCTCATCTGCTGGGGATTACTGAGAAATTTTGTAGTTAGTTAATGGGTCAAATAAGTAAAAAATGAAAATATGTGTATAATTTTATTGACATTTGCAGGAACACATTAAATCCGTGATCTAGCACTTGCTCTCCTGGCCCATTTGGCATCCCCTGCCCCTATCTCTTGGGGTCCTGATCCTTTACCTCCAGGTCCGGAGCCCCAGAGCCGTAAAGCAAGAGCTGCTCTGCGGAAAGCATCCCCTGCACTGCCTGGCTGCTGCTCTGGCACGCTCCTGCCTGCAGGGCCAGAGCCACTGAAGGATGCTCCTGGGAGAAGTGATCTTTGCCAAGGCTCTCCTTTCTTCAACAGAAGGGTTTTTCCAGTTTTAATCCAGGCCAGCAGCAAGAGGCTGCTGCCAGCCCTGTCCTGCCTGGCCGCGATGCCCCAGCCCATGCAGCTTCGCTCTCCTCTTCCTCTCAGAGCGCGGGCAGGAGGCCCCTGGGTCTGCACGTCCAGTGCCTGCAAAGCAGGGCTGGAGCCTGCTGTGCACATCAGTGAAAGCGAGGTTAATGCAGGACTGGTGAGGCTGGCCTGCAAGCGAAGGTCAGACATCCCTCCTGACTGCTGCCAACAGAAAACGGACAAATTTGCACACCTCCGCTGCCCCTGATGTGCTTTTCTCCCTGCTCCGCATCCCCAGGCAGGGGCCACGGGGGCCCGCACAGGTATCGCACCAGGCACGATACCCCTACCTGGAAGGGAAAGCACATGGCCACGGTCCTGCCGAGCTGCCAGAAGCGTGTCATGAGCAGGGAGACGCAGAATTGATTCATCAGTAACAGGGCGCGCTGCATGGAGCCAGGATCGAGTGACGATCCTATTAAATACTTGTTGATGCTTTCGTATTAGTGGGCTCTAAGTCAATCAATTATTTAAATAGGATGGGAACGATGTCCCATTAATTTAAATTAATTAAAGGGGCTGAAATCATGTTGCATTAATAACAATAAAAAATATTATGGATACTCAGTTCTTTAAAAAAAAAATGATTTCCTGAGATCTGAAATCTTTCCAGGAGTTGCAAGGCTGAGGGGATATGAATATGGATCAGCGGGATTATTACACATACCAGCACCAAGGGACAAAATTAGAGAGTGTTTAAAATTCTCTGCAAAGACAAAATGTAGAATCTGAAAACTTTTGCAATCATTTATAATAATGAAATTTTGATTAGAAAGCCAGAATCATGCATAAATTACTGCATCAGCCTTCAGGGCCAAACAGCAGCACAGGAGCAGTGGGTCTGGAGGACACACTCTGGCTGGGGCTGGCACGTGCAGGGGAAGGGAGTCTTCCTCGGGTATTTTCTGCTCTCCCATAGCAGAGAAAACAGTATATAAATTATTTAAACAGGCAGAAGATAATTAACACTAATCAATCTGGATTCTGCCCAGGTTATAGCTCTGCAAGAGCATTAATCTTACTAATTACTTAATATCACTAACACAGATTTCAGTGAGTTCAACAATGCATTCAGTGAATTCAGCATTGAGTAATAGATGTAAAGTGATTGATTTTGAGTTGAAAAGCCCCTCGGTACTGCAAATCTGACCATTTTATTAATCAAATTATCACTTTTAGGTCATCCAAGAAGGAGCAGCTCAGTCTTGCAGGGAAATGTTTCATTACACTGATGGGTTATTCTTGCATTGCATTAGAGACTGTTATTTCAAGAACATAAAGAAGAAATTAGACTAAATTAACAATATCTCTGATAACTTAGATTACAGGGTGAGAACTGAGGTTAAAAGCATCGGTCTGACCCATGAAATCTGAGCTCGCATCTAGCTCCGTAGTGCATCCAGAGGGTTTGGGCAGGGTCTGCCAGGCACGTGGGCCAGCAGCACGAGCTCTCGGCAGCACTGTCCCAGATGCTGTTGGCGGTGCCTGTGCTTGCACACAACGCCCAGCATGTGCCAGGCTTTAGTTGGTGCCATCTGGCCTGAAAGAGGCTTCTGAGCAATTGAGGTCATTGAGGATATTTACAGCCCCGGCGGGCCCGGGATGCGGGAGCTGCACAAGCCGGAGCCCTGGGGGAGCGGGGGGGTGCCAGCGGCCAAGCCGGGCCCCTCTGGGTGCGGGGAGCCGCGGGGCAGCGTGGCTGCAAACTGCACCCGATGGCTGCCAAGCGGGTGAAGGCGCCGCGAGCTGCGAGGCTCGAGGGTTTCTGTGCCGGCTCTGCCCCGCACACCTCGCGTGTGGCGAAGGCGGCAGGACAAGGAGCTGCACCCATCCTGCTCGCCCCCTCCTGATACCTGCCCGTGACAGCGAGGGGTGTTCGGGGAAGGTGCGGCCGGGCAGGCAGCGGTATTGCCATCCGCAATCCGGTGGGTTGGTAGCACGGGGACCCCGGTGCACGCCGGGCTGCGTCAGCACCTCCCACCCCCAGCTGCTGTCTCCAAAGCCACGAGGCAGCGCAGTCTGTTACGTTTCAGCCTTTCCACTGTGCAAGTCACAGAAACCAAGAGAAATGAAAAGGTGAGAATGCATTATTGATTAATTACTTAGTCATCTCCTGACTGTTATTGAGCACAGCTGTGACTTTGACAAATTACTCCTCAATTTTTGTGACTGATGTGTGATTTGAATAACGCAGTTTTACAAGGCTCCTGTTAGAGGGTGACGTGGAGTGTGATTCCAGTGTCTTACAAAAGGCAATGGTGTCACGTTCCAGTAATTGATGGCATTTGCAAGTGGTTAGCCAAAAAATAATTAAGCGGTGTGATATTTTGTTTGAAAGGAACTTTGGGTTAATTAGTTGAGCTGAAGCTGGGATATCAGCTTTCTATAGTCATATTGACAAGTGAGCTGGTGCCATCGCCACACGGTGTCAGACCAAAGACTGGGTCAGCGGACACCGGTTCAGTCCCCAAAGATCTCTCAGGACAGCCGGCTCTCCGCAGGCTGAAGCTGCTCCCACGAAAGGCGCGGTGCTGTCGTGCGGCTGTGCTATCCGGCTGATGTTGGGCTTTGGCTCCCCCACCTTCCCTTTGAACCAAGGACCTCGCTCAGCAGAGCACGGGAGGCACACGCAGTGCAAACCTGCAATTTCTAAAAAGAAATGCCGTAAAAATCCTTTGCAGGAAATTGGAAGATTAACCACCTGTGAATGCTGTGCCCGGCAGCCCTCACCCTCAGTGTTGGTCATTTTATCTTTAAATCCCGAGCAGTTAGTAAGGAAGAGCAGGACAGCAGGGCCCAGATTGGACAGGCTGTCTCCAACAAATAGCATCTGGGAGAACAGGGAACATTAGATGCTGTAATAGGCCATTCCTGTAGACCAGAAGGCAAGTGGCCTCATAAAGAAGGATTTCACACTATTTAAACAATAAAACCCCTGCTGGCTGCCTGGGGAAAACAGCATTTACCACAAAAAACTGCGATTTGAAAATAGTCACTGCCAGCACTGTCCCAGTAAAGGCTCATTGCAGAGGGAGAAGCTATACGAGATGGTGTAATAAGGGCCACTTCGTGGAAATTAATTACTTGTCTGAAGTCCATCACAGTCAAGTGTCCGCTAGTGCTGACAGCCATCTGGGTGCACCAGGAGAGCCACAGCAGAGGAACAGGCTGCGGGCACAGAGGGTGCTGAGCGCCGGCCCCCAGCCCCCCCAGCCCCCAACCCCGCTGGCCCCCAGCCCCGCCAGCCCCTGCCCCACCACCCCGAGCTGCTGGGCAGGCAGCAGGGTGCTGAGGGGCACCGCTGCTGGGACAGGGCCGGGGGCCAGGAGGTGGGTGCCAGGAGGTGGGTGCCAGGAGGTGGGTGCCACGGCTGCCACTCCTGGAGCTGCCGCCTGGGCTCCCAGGAAGGTCCGGCACTCGTACCCCACCCGGCAGCTCTGCCGATCACTGCACAGTAATCAATAACTTGCCGTTTAAACAAACTGGCTTTCTGTTCCACTTAGAGTCATTTCCCTCGTGTTTCACTCAGCGCTCCATCCACAATTTTACGTGTTTAGCAAACTATGTGCTCCTTGCTGCTTGTGCTAATCACTCGGCTGCTAGCAGCACGCCTGTGTGGAAGCGCGCTCTGATGTGAGCTATTTCTGTGAGCCTGACTCACTTTTGTTAGCGCCTTTTTCATTTGAGACCCTGTCTGGAGAATTGCCATCCCAGAGCTCTCTGCCTGGAGTGAGCAATTATTGACAGTACACAGGGAGAGGAGAGTTTTAAAGGTGGCAAGGCTCGTAATGAATATTTTAACTGCTTTGCTGGACTAAATTCAGCTTTCACGAAACAGACTGGAACCAGTGGCCCAGTACCAAATGAGAACAGGCATGGAGCATACCCGATACCATAATGTCCCAACAGTGCATTTTTAAAGAAAACTGCTCTTCAGCAGGACAAGCTGTGCCGTCGGATTGCCGCCCCTGCCCGGCTTCCAGGCACGCTGCTGCCAGGGCTGCCTCCCACGGCCTGGGGCTCGGCACCGTGCCACCAGATGTCAGGAGTGAAAGGAGAACAAGAAAACCTTCCTCTGACAGCGTAAGTCACTGTTATTTGGGGTGGGGCCATGGGACTTGAAGTCAGGTTTCCCCCTCTATTAATCAGTATTTGTGTTGGTTTTAATTAGTTTTGATTGCAGCTTACAAATGTAAATACATCTCCCATGACATCTTCCTCACCTCCTGGGAATACGAAATGAGTGCTTAGCGTAACAGCATCTGTGAATTATGCACAGCAAGAAAAACAAACAGAAAAGCTCCTTGTACACCCAAACTGCTGCTGGTTATCGCCTCCCCTTGCGTGCGGGGACGAGCGTGCCATGGCCCCCAGCTGCTCCCCCCCCTCAGCACGGGGACGTGAGGCTTTGGGGCACTTGTGGAGCTCTGCCATAGCCCTAGGAAATAACGACGAACAGGGCTCTGAGGGTCTCCAGCTAGTCTCCTTGCAAATGCAGTATTTAACACAAACATTTGGTTTTGAACTGTACTTTGAACTGTGTACTTGTTTGTACAACCCATCCATGAGCCAAATTTAGACCAGGGTTGAGCCAAGGCAAAAAGCCCAAGCAGGAGACATAGATGGAGCATGCCGGCCTTCCTCGCGGTCTGTGCTGCGCCCCGTGTGAGCAGAAAGAGAAGAGCCTCGAAAGGAAAAAGGAAACCCTTCCTTCAAGAAAGTGTCTGATGTTCTGCGGGAAGGGCGGGGGTGTCCCCCTGCCCTGTGAAGTCTGCAGGCATTACCCGTCCCGTCCCGCCGAGGAGGCGAAAGCTCTGGGCACTGGGCCCTGCCTGGCTGGGGGGGGGAAAGGTCGGGTCCCCTCCCTCCCTTCCCAACCTCAGAAAGGAAGCCGTGGTACCAAAAGCAGAGTCTTTTGCATCAGCCCCTCAGGCACGAGGAGCACAAGGCCACCAAGCCGCAGCAGCTGCACCAGGCAGTGGGTACTGAAGGAAGGAGCCCTGCGAGGAGTGGAGCCGCCCACTGCTGCCACCAGCACACCGCTGCCACCAGCCCGGGCACCAGCGCCACCAGGCTCAGCCCCAGTGGCAGGCTGGATCTCTCCTCCCCATCGGATGAAGGAAAGCTTCCTCGCCAGGAGGTTAATGCACTTGATTCGCCACCCACAGGGATATCATCTTTTTTATTAGTGCTTGCCATTTTACAGTTTAATTAAGGTCACCCAGTGGGCCTGTAAATGACATCTTAATTAATAGCCCCCGATATCTGCCAGTGCCAGCCAGCCTTGCTACAGGGCCAGTACCTCTGGGAGCGAGCGACTGAGCCTGAGGCACCTGCGGGTGCTGACCGGCAGGGAAAGGGCTACAGACACTTATTGTGTGCGTGCACGTGCAAGTGCACGTGCGTACAAACAGGAGCAGCAGAACCGTGAGCATCTCATGCGTAAGCAGGGCAAGGCGGCTGTGCTGTCCCTGCCTGCTAATTGCTGTCATTAAGACTGGAGACAGGGCCACCTGGGCTGGGCTGCTGCTCCCACCGAGTGCTTGCAGGGGAAGGGCTGTGAGGGGCAGCTGCTGGCAGCTGTGGGTGCCACCTGCCAGTGGCGCTGGGGACACAGCTGGCCACCCGTGCTGGTTTTGGGCAAGCACTGATTCAGAAGGAAAGTCTTAAGCTCGGTGCTTTTGCATTTCCAGACTGATTTCCTGAGAACAACCTCTCCGCTCTAGAGGTGGATTTTGTTGCTATAACGTGGTGCTGCCTGAGATTAGTTCCTGTAAATAACAGGCAAACTAAAAGACCAAAAAAAAACTCTTTCCACTCCAAAAGGGCAAGCAGGAGGGATGGAAGGAGGGAGAGCCACTTGCTGCTAGGAGTAGCAGAGCAAGCTAGCACCATTCCCAATGTCCCCTTGCCAGCAGCAGCGTTTCACACCATCAAGCATTCCCTCTCCCACTGCTGCTTCTTTCCCCATTTGCCCTTTCCTGGTAGCGTGGGCTGGTGCAAAGGGCTGCTGGTGCCTCCTGGCTCCTTTCCCCACAGCCGCAGCAGAAACCTGTATCTGGACCCCTGGCTTTTATTTGCAAACCATGAGATAATGTGGATGCCACCTCGGCAGCTCGTAAATCCTCAGCGGGGCCTCGGCGGCGCAGCAGAGAGCAGCGCAGCAGCGAGCAGTGCGCCCAGCCTGGCGGCGGGCAGGGGCCTCGGGGACTGCAGCCAGGGCATGGCACGGATCCGATAAACACAGGCTGTAAATCAGCACGGGGTGCAAAGCGGGGCCGTGATTTGCGTGTTAGCCAGGTATATCAACCCATGGTTTTCCAAAGGAGTATACGAAGCGGATGTCCCGGCAATCAGCCGGTTAGCTTGGGGTGTCTGACAGAACGATGTGCTTGAGACTCCTTGGTGCGACCAGATCCATCCATCTCGTGATTTATGACTCAGCTTTGTGACTTATTTCAAACTCAGTCATAGTTCAGAGTCGGCCTATAATTCAGACCCGTCACGTATCCGTCAGTGACACAGAACTTGGATAACTCGGGGATAACTTCAGAATTAATTGTGTTACTTACGAAGTTACTGACATGACTTATAAATTGCCACATGGTCAATAAATCAGTGAGACACCTGAGAAATTCATCATATTTTTTTTCCAGTCAGAAACTTCATATGCCTTATAAATCAGATGTTTGAACAGCCCATCGTACATCAAACCCACACTTGGAATACAGCTTTTCGGGGAGAATATATATTTACGGAATATCTGTCTCAAACTGCTTAACGGGGTTAAGGAAAACATAAGGGCAAATGAAAGTGAAATGTGTGAAGAAAAGTACACATCGCTGTGCCGTACTGCAGCATCGGCACTCGCCGTGCCCGCACCCCCCGCAGCGCTGGCTCAGCACCCTGCCTTGGGTGGGATGGGGGAGAGAACGGGAAAGGTGAATGGGCAGAACTCAGGGGCTGAGACAAGGACAGTTTGTGGGTAAAGCGATGCTGCGAGGGACCCATTCGCTGCTTCCCACGGCAGGCGGGTGCTCAGCAGGGCTCATCGCGCGGAACGGTTTCTGGGGATGCCAAGCACCCAACCGTCACCCCCTCCTCCTTCTCTGCCCCAGCCCGCATTGCAGAGCATGGCGCCCCGTGGGGTCCCTGTGGCCATCCGGGGCTGCCTGTCCTGGCTGTGCCCCCTCCCAGCCGCCCGCGTGCCCCCAGCCCCTCGCTGCGGGCAGGAGGAGCAGGAGGAGCAGGGCCCTCATCTCTGATGAGCGCTGTCCTGCAACGTCCGAAACATCGGTGCGTCAGCACCACTGCTTTCATCAACAATCCAAACCACAGCATCAAACAAGCCTCTGTGAAGAAAATTAACTATCCCGACCCAAACCGTGACACCCCAGTGTAGGACGAAGGCTTTAAGGGATTGCCAGGTCTCACCGGGGACTTGTGGGTCGAGCTTACAGAGCTGCTACAGCCCAAGAGCTGCACAGTGCTGTCTGCTGCTGCTATTTCTATCAGCCCCCTGCTCAGAAAGTGTAACAAATATGCTCTTAATGATAACAATCAATACATTCGATGAAGAATCGGATTTTATTTAATGTGCAATTCACTTAGAGCCTGACACATCTATTTAGATTTATTAAAGCAATTCTTGTAGACTGAGCCAGTACTGATTGATTCCTTGAAATACATTTTAGTGGGATTTTAAAATCACAGCAAGATAGACATTTTCTATATTCCGCATTTAAACTGCTACAAATGCAACATGTTCTTATCAGCGGGTTTCCTTTTAGAATATAGAATCACCCTATTTTTGTTCTATATAAAAGGCATGGAAGAGAGTATTTAGGATATGTTTAAAGGATGGGGTGTTTTAATAAATCTGTGGGCAATTTACCATAAATTACACATGGAAATGTAAAATCTAATCAACTAGTTGCATAAGCAGAGCCATATGTGCTGGAGTCTCACTCCTGAGGAAAAAAAAAAAAGGCAAATTAAATGAATACATTGGAGATGACTTGAATATATCAAGCAGATTTTTAAAGTATTTCCCTGAGAAGCACAGCCTGCACAGGGCCATGTCACTAATAGAATGGGAATAGTTGCCAGTAGATATTTACATTAGCAGTGTTTGATGGAAGGACGGGGCTGCAGGCAGCACACCGCCGGTCCCCAGCCTCTCGGCCTTTCCCTTCTCCTCTCTGCTCCTCCCGGCAGCTCTGCCCAGCCCCGGTTCCCGCAGCTCTTTCCCAGGGGCTGCCTGGGCTTCCCGGCGTGGCGGTGGGATAAAAACATTTGCTCCCGAGAGCTCATCCCCTGCGACCTGCACTCACACCTGGAGCTTCAGCTCGGTTTTTGCCCTGCATGAAGGGCTTGGTGAGTGGTAGCTGTCTGCTATCTCTGAGCCCTTAAAACCCATGGATGAGAAGTGCCGGAGAGCTGCTGCCCTGGGCTGCTGCCCCCCGAGGACCGCGGGGTGCCTGGGGACACGGGGACCTGGTGTTTGTTGTCCCGGCGCTGCTCGGGGCTGGCCGTGAGCTGCCATGGAGGAGCACGCACCAGCCACAGGAGAAGCGAACGTTTGTGGGCAGTGGGTCAAAGGAGACCACAGCTGTAGCTGAAAGGATTCACGAGATGCCAGTATCCACAGCAAAGCCTTTGCAGTGTACCGAGCTCTCTGCGGGCTGTGCTTGGGAGCGCTCCCACCTGAGCCCCATTTTCTGGCTGTGGACCAGGTGGTGAGGCCATCCCCTATCCCAACTATCAGCATGGTTTTCTTACAGGTAGAATGAAGGTCTGATGATAGCTGTTAAAAAACCCACAAACAACAACAACAACAAATCCAACAGAAGCCACGACTCAGTAGTGATGTGCTGCTCAGTTTCTATGGGAACAGGCTGAGCTGGTTGATGAGAAAACCACGTGCAGAAGAGGCAGGAAAAGAACTGAGTGGTGCTGCTGATGTGGAGATTAATTGCTGTGACTCAGGCTGGGCTTTTATATAATTTGCAGCCATCCCAAAAGGTGCCTCAGAGCCTGAGCTGGGATGTAATGAGGAGATGTTCGCAGGAGAACAATCTAATCACTTGTTGCAGCGATCCAGGCTTCTACTTAAAAAAAACCTGAGTGGGTGATTTATTTTTGTCTGTTGGTTTCTAAATCACCTGCAACTTCACTTGCAAAGATCACCGCTAAGGCTGGGGAGCACCTGCTGCCCTGGGAAGGGAACGGGACCTCCCTGCCTTTGTCCTTGCTCGCCTTTGTCGTACCTGGACCGGCTGAGCTTCAACAGCGCAGGCACCTTCTGCATGGGAGAAGCTTCCCAGTCGTGGGGAGGACCGAGACCTCCCAAGGGATGCCGTGTCCTGGTCCTGGCAGTGTGTCACCTGCCACAAACCCGTCCATCTCAGTACTTTTATTCAAAGGGGGATAAACGAGCCCCTGCTCTCAGTGCCGGCACCGTCCCAGCAGGCGGGAGCGGCTGCCTGGACGTAGGCGACGAGCTCCGCTTCCCCTGCCTGGAAATAACGAGCACAGCTGCAGCCTCATTTGAAAAGAAAATGCATTTGGAAACCAAAATTAGACCCAAAGCTAAAAGATAAACTCTGTTGTAAGCACTTGTAAGAAAGAGTTTAAGAAAAGGATTAAAAGGGATTTGCTGGGTCCGTGAGACAGGGGAGCTCTGTCAGTAAATCTGATTATCTGCGCCGCATAGTGCTCAGCGACGTAAAGCGCCGGGAGGCTGCTGCTGGCACTGAGGCAGGTTTTGGGAGGCACGGCCCCGGTCCCCACGTGCTGGCAGAGCACAGGGCCAGGGCAGAACGCAGAGCCCAGGGGGACGGGCGAGGTGTTTGTCCTCTTCCTGCTGGGTGATGCTCACATGCAGATACGGAGATATTACTTATGTGTCAGTAGCTGTTGAATTATTCATTGATGGAAAAATCACCAGGGACCAGCCAAAGGAAAGCGCAATAAGCAATTAACTGCCTTCATTGGTGCTGCCTGCCTCTCACTTGCCTGTGTTCCTGTAATCAATACTTTTTCCACGGGATGTATTCGGTACAAAAAAGGAGCAGAGTGCATGAGCCTGGCTGAGCCCGGGGTAACTCCAGCTGCAATTTCCTCAAGAGTGGAAATTCCTCTTCAGCCCTCCATGACTCTCTTTGGGATGTTTTGGTGTGTGTTTCATTGTTTTAACAATTTCTGGCCTCTACCAACATTGAACGGAGAAATCCCACTCTGCAGAAGGAAGTGTGTGCCACCATTAACACCACTGCCTTGGAATCCCTCATTTTGGTGACAAAACCCCAAACCTGGCTCTGCAGGGGGATTTCCAGGCAATGAACCACTTCTGTAGGCTGCAGGGCTCCGGCGTGCTCCCATCCTGGGGAAGCAAGGCTGGCTAAGTCCTGCTGCATCGCCGCACACAAGTCACTCTGTGCTGCCTTCTGAGCCCAGTCCTGGATATCAGAGGCATCATTTTCTGCAGTTCCTTGTGGAAACTCATCTAAACACTGCTTAGAAGCAGGGTGGTTTTTTTCCACTGCTGTTGGAAGGATTTTACAGCCCAGACCCTCACTGTTCTGAGCTCAGAAACCTTTTTGCCATTTCCTGCCTAAATTTATTCCTCACCTCATACCTCATTAACCCTTGCTAACACTGTCCTTGCCTGGGGGCCAGCCTGCAGGGATGTGCTGGGCCGGGTGACGCTTTGACGTTCCCTGGGCAGACCCTTCTGCGGGGAGAGGCCCCCACTGCTGCCCCCCTCACCCATTTCTGCCTCTCTGCAGCATCGGGCGCAGGCCCACGGGGCCGTGCTCTGCCCCGCGCTGCGCCACCACGGCTCCGCCGGTGTCACCACCCCGCGGGCCCTAATCAATGAGCAGCTCATCACGTCAGCATTTCCAGTGTCTGGGTTCTTTTTTCTCTTTCACAAAGATAAATGCTTTTAATGAGCTGGTTAAGCATTAACGATCAACGGAAAACGGTTTTTAATTAAATTTACATACAAAAAATTGGTTGCGATTACAACAATTAGCTTCCTATGGAAATTGTGTGTGTGGAGAGCACAAAAATATTCTTGCAAGGAAAAGAACAGAAGATTCACAATCACATTTACAGAAATAATCTCCTTGAATTTGTCACTTTGATTTCAGTCCTGTACTTTTAATGCATGCCTAACCTCATGAGGGTTTAGCTCACTTGCTGAATGACAGCCATGATATATGCACATGCTTGCAGGACAAAAAACAGGAGAGCTGCGAGAACTGTTCTGAAGTCCCTTGTGCTGTCAGTTGTGTCTCTCAGCCTTCAACCTCTCTGTTTCCCCTGCCAGCAAAGCTTCGCAGCATCTTGGCCCCGCTGGCAGGGCGCGCT
The DNA here is from genome assembly GCF_964034855.1 of Anser brachyrhynchus. Lineage (NCBI taxonomy): Eukaryota > Metazoa > Chordata > Aves > Anseriformes > Anatidae > Anser > Anser brachyrhynchus. Next base: position 787,010 of record NC_137720.1, on the reverse strand, counting down.
GCGCGCCTTCTGCACCCAGCCGCAGCAGTAGGAGTACTGCAGGCAAGAGTAAATGAAGTGGATAACAATTACATTTATGCCGGTAATTTAATTCATTTATTTGAAGCTATAAGAGCATCCATCCGGTGTTTGCCACCGCTACAGAGAAGACGCCAGCTGACACTTACAAAGCCCCTTGCCAAGCCAGGCGGCGTGCCCTGGCCTCCCCAGATGAGGGGTGCTACTGGGGACGAGGGCGGCGAATTCCCCAGTAAAAAGGCACGCCTTAAATTCAGCACGCATCGCTTCATCTGCTCACTGTTGCTGGAAGAAAGCATATTGTCTGGAAAGCAATGCAAACCTCCCAGTTTGGTTAATAAGCTGGAAGCCTTTTAAACACATTTCCAAAACTAATATTTAGGTGAGCGGAGCCGCCCAGCTGCCTGAGTAGAGGCAGGGGCTCGCAAGAGAGGAGGGGGCTGCTTTCCGCAGCGAGGCTGGCTCCGAGGGGTCCCTTAATGCCCGCCGAGCTGTGCTCATCACCATTTCAGAGCAGCCCAGCTGCAGCTCAAAGCCTCCCGCATTCACAATGTGGCCTCAGTGCGATGCAACAGTACTTAGAAGTTACATTTCATTCAGAACAACTGTAGTCTGGACAAAATTACACTAAAAAAATGCAAATGAGCTGCAGTTTCTTTTCATTTTTCCCCTTTAACTGCAGTTATTCTGTCGGTGGTGGATTTATGTAGTTTGGCTGCACGTTTTAATTGCTGTTTGCATAGATGGCAGTGTTATATCCAAGCATTAAAAGTGTATTTCCATTCTACATCCAAATCTGAACCACAGCAGAAAAATAATCAGTATGTGTGTTTAGATTCCAGCTACATCTTAATCTGCCCTTAGAGCAACTGAGGAGAGAGGACTAAGTATATTTGTTTTATTTTAAGCACTTTGTAAAATACCCAGTGAAGCAGAAAGGAAACCGATACAAATCGCAGGCCATGCAGAACACAGAGGCTTTGTTTGACTTTGCGGCTGGAAGCAAACATCATAAAAACTTGTGCGTGACACTGGGGTGAGATGGATCTCCCCGGGCCCCCCAGCAGGGCACCGGGACAAGGCTGTTCCCATGGCTTGTCCCGAGCGCCGCAGGCTTTGGGGGCTGTTGGCTCGGGGACGGGGATGGGGGCGGCCGGCGCGAGCCTCTCCGCCAGAGCCAGCCTGCGCAGGTGCCCCTCTGCCTTTCTTTCTCTTTCCCTTTTTCTTTCCTCTCTTTTCTCAGTCCCTGGCTGATCAATTATTCAATACGTTTCATCCCAGTTCAGAGCTCCCTGAAGTGAGTTGTTTTAAATTAAATACATTTCTCTTTGAATCAACTTGAGTCCCTGGGAAATTTTTAGCTCTGCAAATGAGCTCATTTGAATTTTTGAGGTGTACCTGAAGCTTGCATCTGTGTTTTTTCTTTATTTTTATTATTTCAAATCTCATTCCTCTTTGTTCCAGGTTCAATCTTTTCCCTGCAGCGGTGCCCTATGCACTGACTTATCTGAATAATTTCAAAAAGAGTGTATTAAGGGGCCCAACATGAAATTTCCTTAGAGAATTGATGTGGGTTAACTGTCTGTATCTTATTGTGCTGGCTTGTTTAGAAGGCTTCTAACAACCATCTATTATAGTTATAAAGCTGAATGATGACTATGGTTATATTAGAAAGAGGAAAAAAAAAGAAAAAAAAGAACAAAAAAAACAAAGGAAAGCATTTTCTATGAATAACTGCACTGGGGTATTTAAAACTCTACTGGCTGTATGCTTTTCAGGCACCCTGTGCTGAAAAATACATTTCTCCCTTAATAACATTTGTATCTCTTGTATGATGTGGGCTTTCCCTAATCCTCTAAATAGGTTTGGAGAAGACAACAACAACATGTAAGTCACACTACCGCTTATGGCTCCCAGTATGCAAACAACCTATTCATCTTCCTATGCACACAGATAGGAAAAAATGTTTTTACAAATGCAGTATTGGCAGAGGACCTCTTCCTGCTGCAGCAGCAGGAGCTGCACGTCTGCCAGGCGGCTGTGGGAAGGCGAGCGTGCTTGCAGTCTGCTGCAGAAGCTGGGCAAGGCGAGCCTCAGCAAGGAGCTCGGGGGAGTTCCTGTGGCTTTGCTGTGCTGACGGCATTCCTGAGGGACGGGGAAGCTGGCCCCCAGATCCCACAGGCAGCCCAAGCGGTGGGCACCACCAGCCTTCAAGCCCCTGTCAGTGACATTGCAGGGGCACCGTCCCCCACCCCTCCTGCTGCACCTCCTTCGGGCACATTTTCAGGGAGATAAGGACACTGATAATCCAGTAATCAGGCACAATTCCCGTTCCCCTGTACACCGTTCCGGCTGCGGAATAACTGCATTGTCCTCCACGGAGACAGGCCCTGAGCAGGGCCGCCACGGCACAAGCTGGCAGCGCAGTCCCCGTGTGGTTTCTCATTCCCCATGCCCTGCAGAAGGACAATAATTGGTATCCAGGTGTGCAACAAACACCCACAGCACTGAGGCAACTTTGAAGCTGCCTTGGTGTCCTCCAGCAGCCGCTCGGCTCCATCTGGGGGCCGTCAGCCCTGACAGCCCCGGAGTCGCCGCCCTGCAAGGGGCTGGGCTCGCTCCCGGCACGGTGCAGCTCTTCTATCACAGAAATCCGTTCTTCAAAGGACAATATCCACTCGCCTTTAAAGAAGGTATTGAAACAAGATATATAATTTATACCTGGATCTGATCCTTTATAATGCAAATGTACAGTACTTCAAATACCAACTGGCTCTCGCGCTAGGCTGAATGCTTTAACCCAATTCTGGAAAGGAAATTTTTACCCATCGTTGCAGCTGCGTATGTCCTAAGGTTTCCATAGAGCCATCGAATGATTCCAGCTCCTCTCCCAGGGTAGGGTTGTGCTGGCCCTTGCACTAGGGGATGGAGCACTGGTTATGGATGGCCTCCTATGAATGTCGTGCCCCTAACCTTTCCACCTGTCAACCTTTGGTGTTCCTTGGCTTCTCTGTTTTGCTTTTATCAGGAGAGGCAGCTGCATGCATAAAATGTGCAAACCCTGAGGAACGTGAGATAGCTGAGGTGACGGCGAACACTCCTGAACCTAAATCCACAACAAGACAAATGGTACAAAAGGCACCGGCAGGGGCTCTGGGCTGTGCCCGCTGTGTCACAGCCCCCTGTGGACCATATCCGAGCCTGGCCCTGCTCGAACAGAAAGCACAGGGCCAGGCTGGGGGAGGCACGTTGCTGACTGTGCTGGGTCAGACCGCGAGCCCCAGGTCCAATGCAGGAATCTGCTCATCCTAACGTCTGTGCTGGTCCCTCACTCCGGTGGAAAATTTTCCCCAGAATAACCCACAGCTGGTGTTCACAGACTCAACAAGGCTGCACCGTCTGTTATAAATTAGTTTTACCCATTACACGTCTGTCTGGAGCTCGGCTACTTCTCCCTTCCACTCGCAGAGAGAAAGAAGGGTTAACACAAGCCAAGCCAGGCAGGTTTACACCGAAATCCCCCACAAAGGTCCACAAACAAAAGCTGTGAAAATGCCATCAATGCTTTTCTTCCTGTTTGGTTAGTTTCCAGTGTTAAATGGACTGTTTGTGTGCTTTGGGTACACCACCAGGGAGAGCAGGACCGGGTTTGTTTGCAGAGGGACGGGAGTTCAGTCTGCTTTCTCCTGCGGTGTTATTTCCTTTCCTCACCCCCGTGCCAAGCCCCAGCAGCCAGGGAAGCCCGGCCACAGGCACCAGCCCCGTGCCCCGCAGCGCTGCCTGCGGTCCCAGCCGGGCGGGTGGCGAGGAATGGCTTCCTCAGACCTCAGACGTTGGAGGAAATGCGTCTTTTGATCTTCGAGCAGTCACAACCCAACCATCCAACTGAAAATTTAGAACATGCTCGTTGCTTTCAAACAGAATAATTCGCAGTTTGTTCAAAGTTTTTAAGCCAAGCTGTTTCCCTGCTTATTATCTGAATTTGCCATTTAGATAAAAGAACTGCCTCCTTTGTTCAGTAGCATTTGTGTGCTTACTGCTTCAGCTGTATTCTTGACAGAAAGACCAAAAAACGGAAAACCACCCAAAATAGGGCTCTTCCTCCAAAGTGAATTGCAGTGTCACCCACATCCCTGTCTTTTGGCAGACCCACGAAGCTGTTGGCATGGAATTGAAACACCTGCGGTGTCTGCCCGCGCCCCCGCCACCGCTGTCACAGCTGGGGGGCAGTGGGAGATTTCTCCCCAGGATCGTGGTTTGGGAGGCAGCTGCCATGGGGCAGGCCCAGTCCTTCGGGATGTGGGTAACAGGGCTGTGATGGGGTTAACAAGGCTCCAGGAAGAACATCTCGTGGTGCTCCCAGCCACGCGGATCTCCCTCCGAGCCGGGGACTAAAACACATTTCCCAAAGAACGAAATCTGCGGTGCTTTGCCAAAGCATGCAGCAAATGGAGCGTAACTACGGGACGGAGGAAAACGCCTGATGTGTCATTTTGTGAGCTTACTTTGGGAGAAGGAAAGAGGCTGCTTTCAAATAACGAGTTTCATGTTTTGATAACAGGGCCTGTTAATTAGCTCTGGGTGCCACTTGTGACAGATGTCAGCTGTAACAAGGGTGCGAAATCTTACACTTCAGCATGCCTTTTAACAGCCCCTTCAGCACGGCACTGGGGAGGAGGGTCTGCGCCCCCACAGCGCTCGGAGCCTGCTGAGCACCACAGGCAGCGCCCACAGGGTGCTGGGGTGAGACTGGGGCCTGGGTCCGTCATGGGCCACTCACAGGAGATGAGCACATAGCACAGTGAAGACAAAATCTTGGGTGGCTTTCCTGGCTTGCAGTTCCCCCTGCACATGTTTCCAGGTTATTGCGGCTTCCCCCGAGCAGGGACGGTGGAAGGGGCTCTCTGTCCTCGCAGCCCCTCTGGTTGTGCATCCACGTGCTGAGGCTTCCTGCAAGTGTCGAGAACAGGCTCCGTGTTATAACATCGGTGTGCAAATGCCTTCCCAGCTGTAGCTCCTGCCTCCTGTCCCGGACAAACACAGGTGCTGTGCTGAGTGCCCGGCCGCGGGGAAGCAGGGAGCAAGCCCATGGTGGCTCCCAGCAGGGTGGCTCCCAGCTCTCCTTCCCTGCCCCGCATCCCTGGGCTGCTAAGCTCCCAAGGAGCCAACTGCCTTATTTATTTATTTAGCCATCAGTCACAAATGCAGAAGCTGCCTTTGAAGCTCTCTTAGCTATCTCTTTGGCTGGCAAAGAAATATTGCACATCTTGGTATTTTATTCCTTTTGATCTTACTGCAGTGATTTTTGCTGCCCCTGCCAAGCTGCTAGCTCAGGCCTCCATCTTTGATGTGGGTTAACAATGCTTCCCAGGGTCCTTTGATGCTTCCTGCAGCATTCCCCTTACATGTCCCGGAATGGCTCCAAGGCCGGAGCGGGCGTGCTGCTGTAATGAGGCCCTGGTGGGGCAGCCCCTGCACGGCGCTCACGCAGGGCTGGCACCGGCCCCAAATGCCCCACGGCAGCGCTGCCATGCACCCGCAGCCATGCCAAGGGACAAACCCGTGCTGGGGGGGGCTGCCCCCACAGCATCTCACAGCCCCAGGGCCCGCTGCACACACCTCACCCCAGCACCCGAAGGTGGGACCTCGTCACCCTTGAAAAGCAAGCACCCGCGTCTTTGCCAGGATGCTGAAAGGGAATAGGGTGGGGAGTCTTTACCCAAGGCTGAAGTCGCACAGGCACCAGGTCTTGCTTTCTGCCAGCTGTGACATGGCAGAGCCAGAGGTCACCTCCCTGCCTGTGCCTACAGCCATCGAGCACCCACCGAGCAGCGCAGCTGGGTCTGCCGCCTGCTGTTTAATTCAGCGCGTGCCCTGATGTGCCAGCTGCTGATTGATTCCACTTCCCTGCATCAATATTTTAATTAGGACTGTGCTTTCAGGGCGAGGTAAGTCCCAGGCTGAGCACTCGAGGCACATGGCCGCAGGCCTTTGGGCTCTTGTCTGGAAGGCGTGCTTTTCCTCTCCAGTTTTTGTGGAGGCTCTCAGTCTCTGCTGTCACGCAGCTACAGCACGGTTTTCAGTGTCAATTAAGCACAGTGCATTCATACAGGATGAAGTGTTTCACTTATGAATAGGTTATTCATAGACCAACAAAGTAAAGCCATATACCATTAACATAATGTTGCAAATAAAACACAGTGTAGGGTTTTTATGAGGCTCCTTGTTGTTATCACCTAAATTACCAGAAAACTCCAAACACACAGACAGAAACACATGCAATAAAGGTTACTGAGCGTTTACAGCAGCCTTGCAGGTCGATGTCAATTTTGGATTAGTTTCAGGACTCCAGGCTGCGATGGGCTGGAGCACAGCGTGATGTTTGCATGGCTGCGTCGTAGAGGTTTCTGCCTGTGACAAGCCTGCGGTCAGACCTGGTGTGTGCCCGTCTGCTTGTCTGGTGCCTTCTCTTCAATTAAAAAAACTTCTCGCAGGCAGAGGTTTGCCATGCCCAGCTGCAGCAGGGTCTCTGCCGGTGTGGGGGCTGCAGGGGGCTCTGGCCCCCAGGGGAGCAGCGCTGCAGGTGCTGGGCAGAGCCGGTGGTGCTGAGCCTGGAGCTGCCGTGGTGATTGCTGGTGCAGGTGCCTCCTGCAGGTGCCCTCCTGAGCATTCTGCACTGGCTGGTCTAATTGTGGGGATAAATAATGAATACGGCATGGGGAGAGGAACCAGAGAAGCAGAGGCAAAGAAAAAGAGCTGAGAATGTGAGGAGCTGGAGAGCTCTGTAAGCACGCGCGTTGCTGCTGCCTTGTGACCTGTACTGATGCCTGATCCTTGCCGGGGTTTTATCAGGCTTTTTGCAGCCTGAGGCGATGAGTTTCTTCATCTAAGCTAATGTAGAAGGAAAAAAAAAATAACAAACAGTGCTTTCATAACATGGGCTTCCCGTGGGGACAAGAACGTGGGCAGCGGGGTGCCCTGGCAGGAGAAGCAGGGAGGGAGCTGCAGGACCTGCACGTGTCTGGCTCCGCTGCTCTGGGCCCCGCTTGTTCCAGGGCTCTTCTGCAGCTACTGTGCTGAGAAAGACCAAAGCGGAGGAGTCTGATGCGTGATATTGTACATGATAACTTCACAAAAATCACTTCCTCCCGGTGGGGAAATAACACTGAAGGAGAACGGCTGTGGGGGGAGAAGGTTATAAGTTATCAGAGAAATCTGCTTTGAAGAAAAGTGTAAGTTTCTCCTCCAGAGGACTAAGAAGCATATTACATTATAACCTGATTAACACAGGCCTCCTTACAAATGCATCTGGAAATGGCTTTGAACTTTTGCATGGAGCATGATCAGCATACACTGCACAATGGAGAGGCACGGGAGATCTCTGAGCTTGCTGGCTGGGGAGTACTTCAGCAGGATTTAATTCCTCCAAAGGAGAGTTTAAGGCATTTCTCTGAGACAAAGGTTTGCTGTCTGGCCCCTCTTCCTGCACTCTCTCTGCAGCTGAACGGTACAGCTCGGGCACGGGAAGGGGGTGCGCAAGGTGCTGGTTCAAGTACCCACTGGATACCCTTTCTTTACTCTTGGTAGCCTGCATTTGGGCTGCGTGTGCCTTCCAGAGAGGCAGCCTACTTGCAGGCTCTGCCCTGCTCCCTCCCTCTTTCCTACCAGCACAGTGCAGTTTGCTCCATTTGTTTTGAACATTTATACCATGAAAGCTGAAGTGAGAAACTCACATCATCACTTCACGGCAGAGGCTGGGACCTTAGAGAAAGGCAACAACAGAACCAAGAAGAGGATTTTAAAAAATGACGAGCACTGTGATGAAGCCTGGAGAGGAGAGCCTGGGGACTTCTGCCAGTTCTCTCCTTGCCCGTCCCTGCTGCTGAGGAGGTGCCGTGCAGAGGCTGCGCGGGGAAGCCAGGAGGCTGTTTGAGAATGACAAGCTGGCTGCTGTGCAGTGTGCCGGGGAGCTCCGAACTGGGGACGCCACCCTGGCCGCAATTAGCACGGACGGCTCCCATGTGGCATGGGCTCGGGCAGCCCCAGGGACGTCATCCCTTCCAGCAGAGTGCCGGGTGGCTCCGGCACGTCCCGTGCCTCACAAAACAGCTCAAGCAGAGCACTTTGGGCACATCCAGGCCCTGACCCCACAAAGCCAGCCAGCATGCTTGGATTATGATTATTACTTCTATGATTACTTTCCTAGCGCTGCTCCTATTTCAAGCCCTGAATCAACAGCAGGCCACTGGCACTACGCAAAGACAGCCTGCGTGAGTCACTCCGTGCTCCTCCGGGGTCTGCATGCTGCCGGCTTCCCCACGTGCGACCGCACGTGGCTGCTGCCTTCCAGCATCTCCCCTCCGCAGCCCCCAGGAGCCGGCAATTAGCTGCGGCTTCGAAAACTGTTGTTTGGTAGTGAAGGTAGGCTGGAGCTTTGTGTCAGTGTTGTTCTTGATATGAAAAATTCCCAGCTGTCTTCAGGCTGGGGAAGGCTGTCTGGGACTCCGTCATGCAGAAGGGAAAGCTCCCGAGACGCGTGTTGGGTGGAAACCTTCAATAAACGCCTGCACTGCGCGGCTCAGGAAGGCCATGCAGTAATACCAGAGCTTACATATGCTGCACTGCTCGCACATCTCCAAAAGTGGAGAGACATTAGGGCTGTAGATCATGTAAAATTAGCAGCAGGAGCCTCTGTCAGCCCGAGTAGATATAGTTAGTCTTGCAGAAGCGACAGATTGTTGCCTTAACAGGTCAGATGGTAACTGCAAATCTCGGCAGGAGAGGTCTTGGCAGGGCTGGGCTGGGCTCTGGGGGCTCGCTGCGAGGCTGGGCTGTGCCGAGAGGGGCCGCAGGCTCCTGGGCTCGGGTGTCCTGGGGGCAGCTTTGGGCAGGGGCTCCCCCCGCACTGGTAGGGCACTGGGAGGGCACTGGGAGGGCACTGGGAGGGAAGTGCAGGCAGGGCCCTGCACGCTCCTGACCGTGGTGGGAAGGGGAAGGGCTGCCAGGATTCTAAGGGAGAGAGCTCTGGCCATCCTTGGATTAGGATGCTGCCACGGAGCTCCACAGCCCCGGCACTGTGCTCTTCTGTGTATCCAGGGCACCGTCAGCAAGGCTGCTCTGCTTTTTTTTTTTTTTTTTACAGATCATGAAAGGAAGACGAAAACCTCCTAGAAGTGCTAAAAGCCAAAAGTGCCTGGAAATGCCTGCCTGGGCTGGGCTGCCCTCCGGGACAGCCGTCCCCGTGCTGCCCGCAGCCACGGCCCCATGGTGCAGGGACAGGATCCTCATCCAGCACCTGGCAGGAGCAGGGTGCTGAGCAGCCCCACTTCTGCAGGGCACGCCAGGTCATGCAGGGAGATCAGTCTGTGGAGACAGCCCTGGAAAGGCTCAGAGTTTCCATTTGTCATTTTAAGCATTAAAAGTAGTGTTTTTCTTCAAATGCAGTCTTACAAGTTATTCATTTTAATTTGGTACATCCTTGAAGGTGAATTTAATACCATTCATACATTTTCATTTATAAATTTGTCAGTAATAAGAGTGTTGGCACATGGGAGAAAGTAACTGCATAATTGCAACTTACACGCTTGTCTTACTGAAAAACTGCTAGCTCAGGAATCGTCTGCGCCTGTGCGTCATGCATGAAATTGCAAATAGAATTTAATTTGCCCTTGTATCCTGTAGGATCAGCTTAAAATGATTAATGCAGGAGGGAATGTTGTCAAGATTTTATTCATTACAATCTCAGAGGACTGCAGTGCAAAACCATCATGTATAACATGATCATGTATAAAACACAGCTTTCCAAACTGCTTTCTTGTAATAAACAGTCACATTTCTACTCTTTAATTTCAGTGCTGAGACAAGAGGGATTCATCCCTTGCACATTGCCATGATCTCCTGGACAGCTGGGAGTGCAGTTTGTTTAAATTTCGGACACCCCAGGCTGTGTCTGGGAGCACTGCAGGTTTGCAGGAGGGCGCCTGCTGCACGGCCTGGGACTGGGGGCACGAGCCCAGCTCCTCAGAGGTTTGCCTTCTTTTTCTCCCCAGAAAAGGTGTTAAGAACATACATGGGGTTCTCTTTTCCCATGTGCTTCTTGGGAAAGCAATTGCTTAGGGACAAGCCACGGGCCAGTGGTTCTCATAAACTGCTTGGGAAACCACATCAAACACCAGGGAAATCTGAAGAAAATCATATCCGCGTGCAGGAAGCTTAAGAACAGGAAAAGATTCTCAGTAAATTAATAACAGGACATTATTTACTTAGCTCTGTTCATCTGTGCGGTGTTCCCATTTTGCACAAGGCGCGGGGGCCACTCTGCGCCAAGCCGGCTGGCCTTGAATTAATTTAGACATTTGTTTACCAAGGAGTACAACACATGGATTTTAGAAAGTAAATTATTATTAATGTTAGCTAAATTTGACAACAATAGTAGTCCATTCAGTTGGAAGACTATAAATTTCCCGTTATGGATGCTCTCATTTTCTGCCATTCAGTTGCGGATTGTGGAGGAGCTGCTGGTGCGTGGGGGGGAGGATGGGACAAATCCAGCCCGGTTTGCTGTGCCAGGGCAAGAGCACCAGTGCGCTGCCTTTGCTGCTCAGGGCTGACTTGTCCCGCTGTATCTGACGTTTGAAAGACTGAAAGCTTTTGAAAAGGCCTCTGAAGAGGGACACGTTCTTCTGCTGAAACTTCGTTCCACTGCTGATGAGTAGCTCGTAAGAAAAATACCTTTCTGCTCTGTTGCCACTGGGCTAATTGGCTTAACATGGTGAGAGTAATTATTGGATTGTTCTCTTTAAAAATCATTTTAGTGATGGGTTTGTGTGAAGGTTATGGCTTAGAAACTGTTCTAATCAGAACAGTAATTGAGGAATGAAATATGGGTTGTGATTACGTTATTGAAATGGATTGCCTGGTAATTATATTAATACAACAGAATTACTGTAGATCCCATGTAAACTGCAGTCAAGAGCTTTCCTTTCTCAAAGGAGTATTCCCTCCAGCCTCTCAGTTAATCACTGCATTATTAAAATGAGAAACGGCTTTCCCAGTCCTCCGAGTGAGAGACAAATGTCCTTTTTCCTCAGCCAGAAATCCATCTGTACCCGTTGGTTTCCTGTTGGCACCTCTTCCAGCAGCCGCTACGCGAGTGCTGCCGTGCGGCCGCAGGCACCGCGCTGCCCTCCTGCCTGGGCTCCTGGCGCCGCTCTGCAGCCCTCCCCTGGCTGCCCTGCCTGCTCTTGCCATGGGTGATTCTTGTGGTGCGATGCTGTTGCTTTTTGTGGCTTTCTCCCAGCTTCTGAAGCAAAGGTGCCGCCCAGCAGCGCGGTGGCACAGGCCTCAGCCAGCCTGTGCCCGCCGGCACCGCGCTGGAGATGCACCTCGGTTTGATGGGCTCCACTTCTGCATTAATTTAGAAAACTGTTGCAAGTAGTTATTCTGCCTAATCCCTTTTGCAAACCTTGTGCTGGATTTTGTAATTAATCATTAGCAAAGAGAAATACATCAGGCTTGAAGCCGACTGGACCTCCTGGATTGAGCACACGGACTTATACCTTATTGGTTTAGCTGCCAGTTACTATGAGATAAATCAATGCTAATTTCATTGTATTACAACGATATTGATTTCCTTTTAAACAACAGACAGAACAGGTTATGGCTTTAGGAAAGCTATTAGGAGTTTTTAAAATAAAAGTGTTGTGGTTTTTTTTTATGGAGAATAAATGGGAAATTAGTGTTTAATACTATGGGGTCTGGAGAGTCAAAACAGGAGGAGGAGGTGATGAGGGAAGTTAAAGCGAGTGAAGGCGCACAGTCCAGCCCCACAGTACTGTGCGTGAGTCTGGTGCAAAGCATCCTGTATAGCATTAACTCAATCCACTCTCAGCAAGAAAGTGGATCAAGATTAACCATAACAGGCATCAGAGCTGAAATTTCTGCATGTTACACAGTGCTACAGCACTCAGCACTGTGACAGCTGTGATAGAATAGTTTCCAGGCAGCCCAAAAGGCCTAGGATTTCAGTAATCCAATTTAGGGAAACTAAAAGTATGAATCATAGAACACCAGCTACAGCAAAAACATCCAGGTACAGATGAATGTGAGCAGTGTTAGCTGGATGATAAAAACAGCCAGGCAGGAGATGAAACGGGATGCTGAAAACTAAGATCTCATCTTTCTCAATTAAAAATTATACAGTTGTAAAAACTCAGGTCCTAGGCAAATATAGCCAACATGCTTGGGAGGTAATTTGATCAGAGCCTTCCTTGCGTACAGCCAATACATGAAATAAATCTGAGTACACAGAGAACAGTGCTGCTCTTCTCTCCTAGTCCCTAGGTCAAATTCCAGTTCACCGCTCTGAACCTGAAATCAGCTGCATTTTTTTGATTTTACCATTCGTTACTGCAAGAGAAAAATCACCGACAGTCATAGACAAGCAAGATCGGCTTGGGAGAAATCGCAGCACATGGGGTGCTGGGACTTCAGAATTGCAAAGCTCTAAACAAAAATGTCCCCTCATGTTGGTCGGCCTTTGGGTGGGAGCTGCTGCCCCCCAGCCCTGGATGTGGGTTATGCTCTCCCAGTAAATACTCTAAAAACTCTTCTCATTTAGTTGTGGTAGTTGCTGCATTCATTTAAAGGTCCCTTCCAGTTTCTGCCTTGCAAAAACTTGAGTACTGCAGCTGGCAGCCACTGGTCCTCCGCCAGTTCGGGGCTGTGGGTGTTGCTCCTCGAGGACCGGGGTGCTCAGGAGGGCAGAGCCTCCTGCCGTGTCCGTGGGCACTGACCAGCTGCCACCCGGTGTGTTCTGCACCTCTGCAGGAGTGTTGTTGTCCCGTCCAGCGCGGGGAAGGCGGCGGCAGCAGATCCAGCCCTGCATCGCGCTGCCTGTGCCGCACTGGGAGCACAGTGGGGCGTTCCTGGGGCTCTGGCTGGCGGGCAAGGGGCTGCCCAGCAGGGCACAGGGGCGCACGGGGGGCTCCAGAGGGTACGGCAAGGTGCCAAAATGGAGCAGGGGCTGTAAAAACTGCCTGGACGTGGTGGGGGCCGCTCAGTGCGTCTGGGCTGGGCAGAGCCAGGGGTGGCATGGACCTGAAACCCCCAGGGTTTCTCCATCCCTGTTGGTGTTAGGACAGCTAGGGCTGCTTTCCAACAGCACGATGCACTCTTTATACACTGTCTTGTAGAGCTTTACGAGGCTAGTCCCTTTTGCCTCCCATGCCCCTGCTGGCTGTAATTGCTGTGGCGTGGGCTTTACGGGGATGCTGGGGGCCAAGGCAGCAGCCGTGGGGCTGCCAGGGACAGGGGGCAGGCTGCCGTCTCCGCCTGCCGCGCTGCACAGCAGCCCCCAGCCAGTCATTTGTCTGAGAATTACTCAGTGCAGACGTGTTATTCAGAGCTTAGCAAGGGATTTAAAAAAATATATCAAGAGAGGGATGAGGAGACGACATAAAAGCTGAAAAGAGAAAGACAATAAAAGCAGAGAATGAAATGGAAAGACAAAAGATCTAATTACAAATGACATTATTTGCCTTCTCATCAGGTTAATTCAATTTTATTTTCTTATTGCTTTAATCTTTGAGCCTAATTCAGCGGAACATAGTGCATAAAGGAGGCGATGAGCCCAGCACTGTGTTTGTCAAGAGCAGGCTGAGGCGCAAAGGCCTGGCGCTGGGCGCAGGCAGCCACGGCACGGAGCCCCCAGCATCATTTTTGTGTGCGCTGGATGCATCTCTGCTCAGTCCTGGAGCCTTCATTCCAACAGAAAGGTGATAAAAATTCAGAGTTCCTCCCCGTGCTCATGCGAAATGGGATCTGAAACAGCTCTGGCTTTGATTGGATACCCAGTATGACCTGACATTTAATCGAGGATGGGAGAACACAGGTACCTTAAAGAACAAGAGGGAAATAATTCTGACATTGTGCTCTTGATGAGAAAGTCCATTTTTCACGTTACATCATGCTAAGTGATGAGGCCTATGCAAATGATGCTCAGGGAGAAACACGGACTTCCAGAGGGAGCTTGAGATGCTTTGGGAGGGTGCGTGAATTTTAAATTATTAGGCCAAAACCCTGCCCAAGGCTCAAGGACTATATCGTTTATAAAATTTTAAAAATTCTTTGACATTGTGCTCACAGTAGGCATACCACCATAATGAAGCAGTAATTAGTCTGTAAAAAATTAAGTGATCTAACAATCTCAAGCGACAAAACATGGGTGATGTCGCTGGTGGAAAATAACACGTTTGCCAACCAGAGCAGCCCTGTATCTCCAGCTCCTTCCTGCACAAGGAACGGCTGCTCCGTGCACCCCGCTGCTCCATGTGCTTTGGAGCAGCCAGACAGCGCGGCGGTGCCAGCCAGGGCCACCTGCAGCACGAGGCTGGCGTTTGGCACCTACAGCCCTAAGGCAACCCGCAGTGCTCTGCACCTATCTCGGCCCCGAGCAGCTCTGAGGGCAAGCCCCCAGCCCCGCTGGGTCCAGCTTGCTCTGCCCGCTGTTCTCGGCAGCCAAGGTTGCGTTTTCGCCCCGCTCCACAGGGGTCTGGCTGCTCAAACTCAGGATTAAGCTCTGCTGCAGCCCCTGCTGCCTCCTGGGCCCCGGGGCACACCGCAGCCCCGAGGCAGCCTGAGAACTCGGCTTCGCTCCGTGCGGGTGTGGGAGCATCGCCTCAGCGCCGGCTCTCCTTCCCGTGTCTGGATGCCGCCTGCTCGCCCTGTGCAGCGCTAGCTGTGCTACAAGCGCCTCAAAGCCAGGGCAGGCAGTCTTGCGTCTTTCAGAAAAATAAATTTACTGCTGGCGAATGGTACCGGATCGGCATCCTGAGGATGTCTCGTTCTCAGCATGAATGCTGCATGCAGCACAGCAGCCATGCAAAGCTCCCACCAGCACCGCTCAGCTCTGTGCTGGGGCATAATCCCTGGCCTCCTCGGGCGGACACATCCTGCTGCTGATGGCACGGCATGCAGCCCTTCCTTCGGGGCATTTGCACACATGCACTCTGGCCTGGGCTGTACCTCGTGAACTCCCACATACCGAACCCACCGCTGCACGCGGGGCTTCCCTACCGCCGCCTCTGCACGCGGCAGCCAGTGCGTGACCTTTCATTTCAGCTCCTGTGGAAGCAGGAACATTCACATTTTAAATTACAGATATTTCAGCCAAATAGCCTATTTGTGTTCAGTCTTTATTACCATCTTACACTGTTTTGCAATTGACTAAAAGTAGGCACAGGTTTATTTGGGGTTATACATAATGCTAGGTACATGCAGCCAACATATTTCCATGCATTGATTTTTGGGCCAGCTCTGAGAGAGGCAATTCAATAGACGATTAAATTAGCAGCTGCATTTGTCATTTTTGGCCCAAATGAGATCCCAAGAAGAAATTGCCCTGTTATTGGCTCCGAGTTCATCACTCTGCAAGGAATATTGCACGCTAAAGCATGAGCTGAACTGAGTCTTCATCAGGCTGGGAGTCTGCCTGGGAACTTCATTCTTTCTGAAGATGGTCCTAGCGTTGCACTTTGGAACAGATCTATTGATTGCGACCAAAACAGGAGCTTCGTCCAAAATTAGGTGAGAATTTTAATATTAATTTCAGCATTTTCTCTCGTTCTAGGTTATGACTATTTGCACTCTGTGCCAGTGTGTGTGCCAGGTGAAGCAGGGGAGTCAAAGCAGAAGGGGCCATGTTTTACAGATCCATGCACACCAAAAGCCTGGAGCTTTCTGCACAATTCTGCTGCAATGTGCTGTGCTAGGGAGGGCTGGCTCCCTCAGTTCCAAGGTTCGTGCTGATATGAGCAGCTGGAAAAGCGTCCAGGGAAGGGGTTCTTGGGCACGTCCCATCCCTTCCTCTCCTGGGAGCCCTGGATGCTGGTCCTGCTGCGGCTGCAGGCTCCTGGCTGGAAGTGGGCAGCACCGCTCGGAGCAGCCCGCGGAGGGGCAGGAACGCGTCTGATGCCTGCCAGGAAGCTCAGCTCGACAGAAGGCATAATTTTCTGATTGCAACGCAAATCCTCATCTACAGGTCAGAAAGCGTTAATGAACTGTCCGTTTATGCCAGGAGAACATACAGCAGTGTGACGAAACTTTCAAAACTGTGTTAGAGAAAGCAAAAGAAGGAAAGCCAACGAAGAGAGAGAAGAGAATGCTGATTTATGTTAGGGGATGTAATTTTCTATTTATTCTGGCATCAGTTGGTACCAGCCCTGAAGCTGGAGGGCTTCTCCCTGCTCTGCCAGGGCTGGGGGCAGGACTGGAGCCTCTCTGCGGCCAGCAAAGCGCGGACTGCCCAGCAGCAAATGTAGGGCTCAAAAGCAGAACCTGCCCAGGCAGAAGGGATACGATGCTGATATTTCTGCCTTAGATGAATGTTTTTTTCTCCAAACTCTTTAATTACATAAGTAAGCAGGTAGCCTGGCCTTTCTGGCTAATTGTACAATAATACCTGCCATCTGCTACAGTATTCTAGATTTGTGGGGGCACAGCTGCATGCAGAGTACTTAGCGCAACAACTGCAGGCTTTTATAGGTACTTATAACTTCTGCAACAATGAATCTGTTCTAATTAGCACTAGAAATATATGTTTATGATGTAGGAAATGACAAAATGTATTTATCACCAACCTAATAATTCACTGTAGAGGAATCCTAAGGCCAAGCCATACGACAAATTATTCTTTTTCTGTTTCAGTGCAGCTTACAGAGCTTCATAATATTCACAGGCGATGTGCTCATTAAGCAAAACTATCCAGCAGCAATGCCTCTCTCATTAGGAACAGACATTGGTCACCAGCTTTTCAGAGCTCTCATCTTTGTCTTCTGTTGATGTTAAACCCAGGCTCCAGAGACCTCCCTCCGAAATGCAGATGGTTGTTGCAAAGAAGCGAAGCGCTGGACAAGGCTCTCCTGGCCAAGCGACCTGGCAAAGCTCGGTGCCCACTGTGCCTGCACTCAAAATGCCGCACGAGGGAGGCGGCTCTGACGAGCCAGGACACGCCGCACGTGTGCAGCGCTGCATACGCTGTGCTGGGTTTTTATCAGGGAGGCTGCAAGTCCAGTGCTTCATGAGAGGACCAGGCCTTAATTAATTTTTTTGGACGTGCTGCCAGTCAGTGGCACGGCTGCTATCGCTGCCTCGTGTTGCCTGGAGGGACCAGCACCACTGGGCAGGACACGGCGCTGCCTCCGGCACCGCGGCAGGGCTGGGGGCCAGCAGCCAGCCTCCAGCCCTTCTCTCCTGGCCGGGCTCCTCTGGGACTGCCCATGGCTGCTGCCAAAGCTTGGCACGCTTTTCCACGCTCTCTTCTGTCTGAATTGGGGATTAAACCCACTGGTGCTCTATATCCTTTGCTGCCCTTAATTACACTGGAAGCTTTAGTGAAAACATAGACATTTAGCACTTCATTTCTCCTACGAGATAAATAATCCGGACTACGAGTTCCAGCTTCCTTTCCAATATCCTTTTGAAGGAATCACTTGGGCATACAACCATCTGGCACCAAGCTTTTTGCTGTAATTTCCCACCGTTCTGCACCGCTCCGACTCCCGCTGGCTCTGTCTGCCAGCCGCATTTGGGAAGTATTTATGGCACGCCTGTGCGGGAGGGCACAGCGGGTGGAGGGAGGTGCAGGGCAGTGCCGTGAGGGCTGCGCGAGCCATGGGCCGGTAAGAAAGTGAGTCACGCCACCAGGTTCGGTTCTTCACCTCAAGAGCTCGTATTCCCAGTCACAAACTTGGATGAATCATCTTTATTTCAATAAATCTAAGGCAATTACTTTCCGCTACTAGGAAAATTTTCTACTGCTTCCCCTTGAAAAAGAGCCTATAATGTGCCCGCATTCAATATCACCACAAAATGGAAAGCTAACGTGATTTACAGGAGCTGAACTGTTTCTGTTAAGTAACATTTTCCAGGTCTTGAATTCTCTTCCAATATTTCCTCTGTCAATTAGCCAAAACAATTTCCGCTGACTAATAAAGCAGTTGGTTAAGCTTATTTTCCAATCAAAACCCACTTAATTTCAGCAAATAACGGTTGAAAAAAGAATTGATCAAAAGCATTTAAAATAGCCGGCCTTCCCACTCCCAGAAAAAACCAAACGAAGTGGCAGAAGATGATGGAGCTGCACAACCCGGGTCCTCCCCTCTGGGGCTCCCTGTGGCTCAGGATCTGGCCCCCCGCAGCTGCACAGCCCCAGGGGACCCATGCGCGGCCGTCACCCCGGCGTTGGGGCCAGTAGGGCTGGGCGGGTGCTCGGCAGGCAGTCGCAGACGGGGGCTGCAGCGTGGGCTGCTCCATCCCTCCGGCTGCTCTGTCGCAAATGCTCCGTGTTTATCCTCCTCATTCTTATTTTGCTTGGAGTGACTGCTGTGACCCCGGGCCCCCGTGCTAAGCACGGCGCCCAGGGGTCCGTGCCACTCAGAGAGCCTGGGTGCCACACGCTGGGTGTCATCTCCTGCTGAGCGTGTCTGAGACAACGCATCTGACAGCCCTCGTGCAACTAAACTTGCAGTAATAGCTCTTCAGGAGGAGCCACATCATACATTTATCCCAGCCCACCAAAGATAAATGGACACGGTCTTAAGTGAATTCTTCACATATTTAATGTCAGCCATTGACATTAAATTGTGCTTTGCTTGTCTGTTTTGTTGAATCGGGGTTTTGTCTGACAGTTTTGGTCCTGAAGTATCCCCACAGAGGCCAAATGGAGCAGATTGTAGAAATTCACTCCCATGCGCAGCTGAGCCACAGCCACTGCTGGGTGAAGAACAGCAGCCGTTTGTCATTGTGCGGGACAACACATGGATTTTTAGGAAAGAATATAAAAGATGTTTGCAACTTTAAAACCCTAAGTAATGTAGGGGAAAGTGCTGAACCTGCACGTTTTCTATATCTTTGATTACCACCTGGGATTAGCACAAGCACTTCAGTTTTCTCTCTCTTTCAGGAAAGTGGACCTGAATTTATCTTGCATCAGCTCTCCCTTTGCACGTTGGTTTGTCATGCAGCATCTTTTGTTGCACTTGGGCAGATCACAGCATAAGGTCAATTTAACCAGTGGACACATGTTCTTACCATCGGTTATTGAAGTACACTGCTATTGATTGTTGATAATACCGTAACTGAAGTGCTTGGTTGATAGAAAATGGCAGAAAGATTTTGCTAATGGTAATTACCTAGCTTTCTTTCCCAGAGATGAATTCTAATTATTCTTTCAGTTTTACAATATATGTCATGCACTCTCCTGGAAGAGCAGAAGGACGCTGAAATAATGGCTTTAATTTATTGTACTTTACATATTAAGTTACCTTTCATGAATATTAACTGGATGAACAGCTATAGTTTTGAAAACAAAAGTCTTAATGATTAATTTTCCTATTGTTCACTGCTCCGTGATTTCATTTTTCCTCTCCATTAGAATGAAAGTCCCGTAGCATTAACCAAATCCCCTAACAGAAATCTCTGCAAAATTTCTCTGGGCCTCGGTTCATGTGCTGAGTCCCGGTGTCAGTATTCTGCACAGCGCCTCTCTGCCTACTGCCCTCCCCAATGGCTTGTAAAAAGACTTCAAAGGAAAACTTCAGACCGGGAATCTTACTTGCCATCGGAATTTTTTAACCTTGAAGATGTAACCCCACAGATGCGTGTCTGAATGCTAACGAGGACCGGGAGGAAAAGGCACCACAGAGAGAGTCAAAAAGGGAGAAGAAGAGGGCTTTGCAAAGAGAAAGTTCTCCTGCTAAGCTCAGAAAACAGCCTCAGGGGGTGAGTAAACTTAACGAAGGTGGAAAGTGTAGGAGGAAAGCCACAGGAGAAGTTAACAGTGACACAGTGACCCACACCTGAAATTTCAGGGTAGCAGGGGCTTCTGAGGGGTTACAACCGCGAGCAGAAAGCAGAAGCACAAGAAGGTGCTTCAGTGAGAAACAAACCCCAGTGGCTGCAAGAGTATCAGTGCTGGAGGCTCATTTGAAAAAATTCTTGTGGTATCACCCACACCTGCAGAGGTTGTTGCTTTTGTTGGCATTGTTGGTTTATTTTGCTCTGCAATCATGAGCAAATTACTTCTCAAATCTCAATCATAACATTAGTGTTAACAGCACTCCTGACTTTATTGCTACGTCTGTATTCCTTATGCCCCTTGGGCTGCAGGGAGGATTCCTTCAAACAGTTCCTCTTGGTAAACGTGTTGGTGGACCGCGTCCCGTGTGGAGGGGTGAGCGGGTGCCAGGGGCCACCCTGGTCTCTGCCCTCCCTCACCGATGGCACGGCAGCTGAAAGGCTGTGAGCACGGCCTGGCCAAAGGCACCGGCTGAACCCCCGCACATTCATCCCACAGGGTTGCCTGTGAGAGAGAGAGCTAGAGAGCCTGAAAGGTTTCCATTGCCACCACGGAGTGCCTCGTACCTCCAGCCTCTTTATTGCTGCAGGCTGGGGAGATTCACCTCTCTGTCTAATGTCACGGCTAGGCTGTCCCATCGATTCTGGAGCCAGCCAATTAAACTCTCCTGTCTGTGCTACATGCCACAATTTCATTTGAAAGTAATCCTCCCATCAACAAGAAACCCGTGCCACCAGAGTGGGCTCAGCAGAGGCCATTCTCCACGCCTGGGGCCGCAGGGCCAGCACTTCCCAGGCCAGGAGCTGCCGGGCGGTGCGGGTGGCAGGGCGCCCGGCGGGCCCCGGGGGCAAGGGACCGGCCTGCCCGCCGAAATGCCGAGGCAGGGGGGCTTCTCCCCTGCATCACGCTTTCCCTGTGCAGCAGCACTCCTATTAGTAGCTGTTTGAAGGGGTAGAGCAGAAACCCAGGTGCCTGCACCCTCCCTGACGTTATGCCAGTGACAGGAGGAAAGGTTATTTTTTTTTAAGTCCCCTCTCCCTCAATTTTGTTGGCATTTATAGCAATGTCATTTTCCAAAAATATGTGGTAAGAATTACTCTGTCTCCCAAGGGACATCAGCAGCGCAAGCAGAGGGAAATCAAATTAGAGTCTACGACCTGTCATCTCGGAGTAATAAATGATTTTGTGACATTTATTGGAATAAGAGAGGAATGAGGGAAAGCAAGAGACTTTAAAGAATTAATGTTGATTATTAGCTACAAAAGAACAACAGGCTTGATGGCACTGTGGGGATTAGCATGTTCCAAGCCCTAACACAACAATCCCTCTTATGAGTACAAACTCAAGGTATTTTCCTTGCCAGGCAAACAAAAAAATCATCATTTCCGCGGCCGCTTGCTGTAACAGATGACACAGAAACGCTTGCATTTCTCATCCTGCAGTACCTGCCGGCACGCTGGAGCTGGCCAAGCCCCTCGTGCGGGAGCCCTGAAAAGGCTCCGGGGTGGGAGCGGTGAGGAGCAGGCCCCGGGGGCTCTCCCCATGGCGAGGGGGCGCAGACCTCGCCTCGCCGGGGCTGCGGGGCTCCACCGGGGCTGCGGGGCTCCAGCACGGCGGGGTGCGGGTGTCAGCACCCCACTGCTGGTGGCCGGGGCCGGAGCTCTGCCGGTCACAGAAGAGATCGATGCAAAGTGATGGGAAATTCCAACTGGGATCAGGTTTTTGTGCTCTGGCAGCACAGAGCTGCTGGTCAGGATCTTTCTGGCTCCTTTTCAAGTGTCTGTGAGAGATCAGACCACAACTTTTGTCTGAAAAGCACTGAACTCGGGATTTTGGAACTGTTCTCTGGCTGAAAACACTCACCTAAATTAAAAGCCTAATTATCAAGTTAATAGCAACTTAGTCACCTAAACTTGGCATGAGCAGCTTCTAGAGGTGGTGCAGAGCTGATGATGCCAAGTATCTTTTTTTTCTTTTCTTGAGGAAAACCTTAAGAATATTCACAGCTGTATTAAAAGTTTGGTCTCTGGATGTTCTTCCTGTGAATCCTGAACAAGAGAAGACTTTGGAGAGGCCCTTTTATTGTTCTGTTATTGCTCAGTCACTGAAAGAGCAACGCATGAGAGATAAATGAGAGCTCATCGTCTTCTCATGTTTCTCAATTTATTTTGTGGGGCATATTTCCTCACACTTCTCTCCAGACAGCACTTTATCTCTGTTTTTCTTCCATTACCTCTTTCCCATTTTTCTTTTGTTATTTTTTTCTTTGTTTCTCTTTAGTTTTATCCTACAGCTTCTCAAGACCATCTGATTAGAAGCATAACAGCCAAGCTTCTTTCTCTGGAATACTTTCTGGTGATATCTTAGGTTTCAGGCAACCGCTGCAGTGGCTGGGGACCTAACTCTAAATCATTAAACAATTACAAGTTTGAAAGAGTGTCAGCACTCAGGATGGATTTTCCCAGCACCCCTGCACGGTGCAGTGTCAGCCCAGGGAGCAGGACCACCACAGCTCACTGCACCCTTCCCCGTGGACGGGGCTGTGGAAGGCTGGGGGATGTCCCTGGGATGGATGGTGCCTGCTGGTCTGCAATCCTCACTCTTCCTGCAACTCAGTATTTCATTTCTCACGGTGTCCCACAGGAACTGCTCTGCTCTATCCACCAGGCTTTGTAGTGCCCCTTCCCCAGGCGGGGAGCACAACTCAAATCCCAGCCATCAGCCCTCTAAAGCACAGCTATCCCATCCCCTCGCCTGCCCAGGTTCCTGTGCAGAGGACTTCATAAAACAAAATTGTCAAGCGAAGTGTCTGACCTCGAGTGGCAGCACCCCACTGTATTTTGTGTGGTGTATTCACTGCTCTTAAAAAGCCAGCCTGAGACCCTGGTAAAGGAAATTGGAGTGTTTTGTTTCTAAACAAGAAGATAACAGAACCTTTCTGAAAATTATCTCCCATTTCTCATCTTATTACAATGCAGTTGCACAAATAACTTCAGATTAAATAAATGCATCTGCATACAAATTGCTACAAATATCTTCTGATGACTCCTATGACCTGGAAGAGGGGTTTGCTTTGAAGCAAATGAATAGTTTCCACTGAAGTTTATTCTGTTCAGGAACTTGTGCTCAGATGGATACTTCCCTGGGAGCAGCAATCCTGAAACAGAGGCATCAGCTCTGAATTTTAAGCAGCCTCCTGTAAACACTCACTGGAGTGGCAGGAGCACATAATCAATAATAAATATTCCACACCACTGCACTCCAAAGATAATTTAAATGCAAGTATTTGAAATAGCATGCTAGGAAACAGGTTTCCAGTTCATTTTGGTTCTCTTTCCTTTTCTTCCCTAGTATCACAGGATGTATCACAGTGCAAGCTGTGAATATCTTGTTCAATGAGGTTTATAACCTTGCATTCTCAAAGTATTGCCAACTCTCCCTTCTTCTGGATACTTGCTCCACGACCAGAGCCGTGTATTCTATGTAACATTATTTTGTCACTAAATACCGGAGTTTCATGAGGGTAGAGTCTAGCAAAGTCTCATGGATTTCTTCTTGTACATGAACAACTTAATGTGGACAAAGTTTCAAAAAATCATTGCAAAAGTGTGTGATTGTGGCGGTAGGGACACTGCTCACAGGAATCTGAGAGATGCACGCTGGCCAAGGGCTTCCAGGCATGCCTGCTGGTGAACACAAGTTTCTGAACTGTGTGAGTCAGAGCAATGGGAGTCAGGCTCTGTGTGTGTGTGTACTGATGGTCTTTAAGGTCCCTTCCAACCCAAGCCACTCTATGATAATTGGTTTTCAGATGCCATGATTTAATGAAGACATATCAAGTCCCGCTGCTAATGAATGTATTTATCTTTAGGTACAGATGTTTCTGCCTTTATTTAATTTAAACCACCAAGAGGTCAACACAGGCTTGGAAGAAGCAGGGAGGGAAGAAAGCATCATTGCACAGACAGCTATTACCTGCTGGAAACCGTCTGACATCCACGAGAATGAACTGTATTGGTGTTCAGCCATGATTATGGACTTCCCAAATACATGCACTTTCCATAGAGATTAGTATTTTAATTATACGTGATGTTGCAGAGTCATGGTTTATGACTCAAGGGGGGACCTCAGCTGCTGTAAATCACAACAGCTTCATTGACTTTGGTGTCCACTGCATGCTATTGCCTCTCTTTATTTCCTGTTTATCCCATTATCTGTCACCAAGAACCAAGAACCAATTGCCCTAAAATATTTGTGTATCTTTAATACCTATCTTCGTCTGGGGAGAAGAAGCTGTATTGCTGGGAGCCCTCTCAAATGGATGAGGCAAAATAAGCAGCCATGGGGACTGTTCCCCTTGCAGAAGGGGAAGCTGCCCCAGGCAGAGATGAGCAGCTGGCCCCTGTGGGACAGCCTTTGGGCTGTGAGTGCACGCACCATGGGGAGAAACCCTCCAGGACACAGTCCTGCACCGCTGCTGCCGTGGGGTGTGCAGCACCAGGGCGCCCTGCCCTCCTGCAGCACCCCGGCCTCCGTGGGCATGCAGAAGGTGCTGGTTTCCTGTGTTCTTGTAACTGCTTGGAGGCTGGTTTTGCTTTGTTTTGCTAAACAGAAGTCTGTTTTGTAAATAAAGCAGTAAATATTGTTGTTCCTCTAAGGAAACAGAAACCCTTGTGCTGGAGGCAGCCTGGCTGGAGCTGGGCGTCTGAACTGCCTGGCCCCGGGTGCTGGTATCGGGAGAAGCTCTTTTCTTCTCTGAGCCACACTCCTCTGCTTCCTTAACATGTTGTATTTATGTCCCGGTTGTTTAATGCCTGCCTTTTATTTACTCAGAAAGGACGTATAATTATGACAGTTTTATAGCATTGATTATCCTGTCTGTCTCGTTTGCCTCGCTGCAGGCAGTAATTGCGGCGTTGCTGCTGCAGCCGCCCAGCCCTGCTCCAGCAGCTCTGCTGCGCTCGCCCCGCAGCGCTGGTGCTGCCACGGCTCCTGGGCAAGGCCTGGGCTGCCCACAGCTCCTGGGCAGGGCTCGTGCTGCCCATTTGTCATCACCCACTGCCGGGGCGTCAGTAGGGCAGGGTGCTCAGAAGCCGCCTGGTGCTCTTGGGCATCATCAAAACGCTGTTCGCCCATGGCCAGCAGCGCGTCCTGCACCTTGCTGGTGGCCTCATCTGTCTAGACTAGCACTGCCTGTTGTAAGGCCAACATGGGCTCCCTTACAGCACCAAAAATGTTAGTCATGAGTGTTACGGCTGGAGGGAGCACCTGGTGTTGCAGCAAACCGACTGCAGCACCAGCTGCTCCATCCAGCCATAACACTCATGAGGCCACCACGGGCTCCCTGTCATGCTCCAAGAGCCCCCGGTTACCTGATCGCTCAGGTCTGCTCCAGCCCATGGGTAGGGACGGGGACTACCGAGGAGCAAAGGGCAATTGCCCAAGTGTGCTGTCGCTGCTGTTAATGCATGCAGGATAGCTCCAGTCACGCTAGATACATTTCCATTAATACAACAAGAAATTCCTATCAGAGTAGATAATGATCTCCCACTAATCACAGAGAATGTTAGTCTGTGGATTCTTAAGATAATTGTCTCAGTAATTAATTGTGGATCAGATACTGGCATTACTCTACTTGTCCAACCGATTAGAGGAAGGATGTTACTTTCATGTAGATAATGACAGGGACCCTTTATTCCGGTTCCACAAAGAACAGAAATAAGGAGAAAATCCTGCAAAACCGTCTCCTAGGGAGGGGTTTTGTTTCACGGGGCTCCTGTGAGGTGCTTTGTAACCGGCTCCCACGGGCTCAGAGGGTGCGGGCACCCACTGGCAGCCCCCTGTGGCATGCGACTGCCCACGTAGGGTGCGGCGAGACTTCGGTTGCTGGTTCCCTCCAAGAAACACAACGTTGCTGACAGCTGTCTTAATTTCCTATGTGAAGAAATGAAAAGAAAATGTTAATTGATCTTGTTGGATTCCAGAATAATTTGTATTTTTGTATCTAGCTATTGATTATATTATATATTATAATTATATATTTTGTATCTAGCTATTGATTATAAAATATTAAAAGTTAAGCTGACAAAAAAAAAGTTGTTTTGCAGCACTAATTATAGTGAAAATAATGCTCAGCATATTCCTGCAAAAATTTTCAGGCCAACATGTTAAAATCTTAACAACGGAAAATAAACCTGGAATTACGTCTTGGGTTTAAACTAGGAAACACTGAATCAGTGTAAACAGAGCTGGGATTCCACTTACCTGCACCAGCCTCGTGCTGGATCTTCCCCTCTTGAGCCTCCTCTAAGGGTGAAGCAATTGCACGTCCTGCTTACACCTGGTGCAATTTGTTACCAAATTCTTACGCCTCCCCTCAGCCCGCAGACAGTCATCTCACATATGGTATGTGGCAATACACATGAACACTGTAAATGAACACTGCGACATTTTGGTGCAGATTAAAGTGAAAAATTGGCGTTGCGTTCCTAGCTTCGTTTTACCGCAGTGCAATTCATCGGTGCCATCTGTCTTAGTCCTTTTTAAATGGCAGCTCCTCTGGATTGATTGACAAGTGAATAGATTTCCTGCCACGAAGTTTTGAGGTCAATCAATCACTTATGTCTATTAATTACGACGATCTTAAAGTTGCAGTGCGCAGTGTTCTGCTTCCCTAGGACGTGTAAGAAGTGGCTCAGCCTCTCCTTAGCAGCTCCTCTCACTGCTGGCCGGAGCGAGGGGCGAGGGGCTGAGCGGGGCACCGGCATCTCCTGGGTGCGGGAGGAGCTGGGCCAGGCTGCACTGGCACAGCACAGCTCAGAGGCCACAGTGGGAAAGCTGCCTCTTTCCAGATATGGAAGGAACCCAGCTATTTAAGCAATTAAAGGTTTTAGAACCCTTTTTGCAAGGGTGAGGCTGTCTGCTGTGGGATCAATGAGCTCATGGGCAATCCCTGCCCAAATCCCAACACAATGCAGAGTGCCAGCCGTGCTGCACTCCAGCTAGCTGAATGCTGCCTGAACTCCCCTGGAAATTACGCTGCAATAAAGCTGCCTCGTGCTCTATATGAATTTGTAGCATTACTATGCACAGTTAAGCAGATAATGTTTTTCACCCAAGGAAACCTGCATTTTTACAGTGAGAGTGATGATTCTTTATAAATGCAATATTTTCCTATATAAAGTTGCTGACATACGAAATATAAAATACAGGATGTAAGCTAGACTGTGTGTGTATACATACACATACATAAATTCTAGTTCACAGAGCAGTTTAACTTTGTAAAGTGGTTTGTGCTTCTGTGCACCAAAAGGGGACAATTTAAGCAGGAATACGTTTGCAAGTATATCCACAGATGCTGATTTTTTCCTAGAAGTTATATAATGAAAGTACGTTGGTGTCATTTAAGCATATCACATGCAGTCTCTACTTGTTCCCTGTAATAGCAGTTGTTGAATACCCTCCTGACTGCAGACTCGAGCCTTTCCATGGAAGTGTTTCTCCTTTTTGGGCGTATGAAGTTGTAACTGGAGTCACTGAGTGGCAGTTGCTTTGCTTTCCTGGCATGCACGTCTGATGGCAATTGATCAGCGACGCAGTCGCCAGGGAGAAATCCAGTCTCAAGGGTCTTTGGAGCGTTCTGCACCGCCTTGGCGGCTCTTTGTGCAGAGCAAGTACTGAGGCAGAAGCCTGGGGGCTGTGCTCCCTCTGCCTTGTTGGGCTGAGCCACAGGTGGACGTGCAAGGGGATGTGGCTGGCTTGCAGGGCTAATGCCCAGCTCCTCATGGGCAATTTCGGGTCATGGCTCCGATTTTGGCACAGACTAATTGCACTGGGAGCAAAGGAAAGACCATGCAAGAAGAGAATCCAGGTGCCTGGAGGAAAGGAAGATTCTTTGTAAGAGGAGGGTTAAAAAGAAGTTCTTTCAATTCTCTAATATACAAATTTGAACCTAACCAATCTGATAGTGAGAAAATGTCTAACAACCTCTGCAGCATTATAACAAGCTTCAGAAAAGAAAGGAACTGGTTATTTCAGGAGATACAGCACTGGCTTAGCTAATTGCAACTTCTGCAAATGCTGAATTGTGTGAAAATTTTAAGTGCATTTTGGGGGACATTTACAACGCTTTATTTTCTCCAGAATGGAGTATTAATGCTTTTGTAAATTCCCCCAGCTCCAGCTGCAGCAGGAAAGACATTGTAATATCCACCTTGAAAAATGCGCGTGGTGTAATTAACACTTCTACTTAGCCTCAGACACAATGGAGGCTTCCAAGATGAACTGCACATAGAAGAAAGCCAAATGCCTCGATATGGCAATTAGTGCTTTATTACAGCGCTGCGCGCGGCTCCCACCCATCCGGCCTCGACTGGCGCGTGGTCGTGCAGCATGCGCACCCCCCGGCACCCGGCCGCGTGCCCGCTGCCCGCCTGGCACCTCCTCGTGGGTGGAAAACGGGGTGAGAGTGGGGCTGCTGCCCTGCAGCGCAGAGGGGCGAGGGGGCACCCCGGGAGGCAGTGCCCTGCAAGCTGCAGCTCAGCCCCCAGGACCACGCGTGCTAACCCGCCTTGCTGGACGCGTCCCCTGTCCCCTGCCGTCCCACCCCCAACTCGCCGAGCAGGGGCACGGGGATGAAGTTCTGCCTGCAGCGAGGCTTCCCGGAGGCCTCCAGCCGTGGGCTGCACTGGAGCCGTTCCTTGTTGCCCCCCCTGAGCCACTCGTCTGCTGCCGCTCCCCTCTAATAGCTGCACAACTTCAGCTCCCGCCTGGACTCTTGCAGAGGCATAAAGAGGTACGGACTCCCAGACTGCAGGAGCTGTGAAATACTGGATGCCTTTTCCCACTACTAAGTATTGGTCTTAATCCTCGTGCAAAGGGAAATTCTGCAGCTTGAGTCCTGCACTGATAGAAAGTGCACAATACTTGCTGCACGGGATATTTTTGTAAAAGATGCAGTTGTGGTATTTTGTATGTGAAATGGCTCTTCGCTCAGCTATAAACTTAGTCCGGCCAATTGAAATTCCCAGCTTCTTAGGGGAATATCCTGAAAGAAAATGCGAGGCTGCAGAGCCATCTGTGCTTGTAGGTTTCTATTTATCGTGAAATAATTTCCCACTGCTGTTTTCTAAACTGCTTTGACAGAAACAAAGCGGCAGGTCGGAGTGTTGGCTTCACTAGACAGCAGCCTCATGGAATTGCAGGTTTGACCTCATTTTATCCTCTGAGTATTTAGAGATTGCTTTCATGCCCAGGAACCATATGAGAAGAATATAGATTCCTTCCAGAGTACATTGAACTTGGAAACAATAAGTGACCTCTAAAGTTGAATTCTATAGCCACAAGAATAAAGAACTTTTTTCTTCAGGATTGAAAGAAACAGGTTTTATATCAACACAATAAGAACAGCTGCTCAACTAAAAATAACCAGTAAAGTGGAAATAGAAAAGCTGTTTCCAAATTATTTCCTTTTGAAGAAATCATTATGCCATTTCTGTGATTCCCTTATGGTTTCTATAACCATGTTGCTATCTAACAGCAGAGGCTACGGAAGTTAAGGGATTTGATGGTCTATCATGTTTTTCCTTTGCAAATGCGTACAGGCAGAGGGGAAGCTGTGCCAGAACAGTTAGTAGATTCGATATCAGAAAAACGGGCAAATTTCCACTTAGACAATGTAATGCCCAAAGGGCGATTTGATGGAATAGGAAGGAAAGAAATAACCCAGTAGCTTCAGGCTATTTATCTGTTGGCCCAGCTTTTGGTGATGAAAGGGGAACGCAGTCATGTCCACAAGAGTGCGACCGAGTCACTGAATTCCCCGACTTTCTGCCTTGCCTGTCGTTTCTGGGTTAGCGCATCCCCGCTCTGTCTTTGTCCTCTCCCTCCCTACATCCACCTGCAAGCAGTAGAAAATTTTTGAATTTTCTGCCCCCCGAATCTGCCCCACGTTGCCAGCAGCGCAGCCATATGAGGCTTGGTCTCACGGCCGTCAGCCCATGGCTGGTGCCGGGTGATGCTCAAGGCGCCCGTTTGGAACGGCTGCTGCTGGGCTCCCGGGGCAGGCACGCCTCCGAGCAGACAGCAATGCCTCCTGTGGGGGACAGAGACCGTCCTGTCCTCCCTCCTGCAACCGTCCTGTCCTCCCTCCTGCAACCGTCCTGTCCTCCCTCCTGCAGCCTGCCCACAATTTCCCCCGGAGTGGCTTTATTGCATTCTCTCGGAGCGAGTTGAATAAGGAAAGTTGATTTTGCAGAGTTTATCAGATTTTAAGCAGAAATTATTGATGGAGGGAAAAATCCCCCGCACAAGCACTGATATCTTCTGCCACTCCCCTTGTTGCCATGAGCCGGGCTATGAGCTATGTAAGCAAATCTGCTCCCATACGGAGGGGAAATGATGAAGCCCAGGGGCAGAGAGCAGGCAGCCCGGGGTCACGCCTGCTGCCAGGGGTCCGGGGGCTTCTGTGCAGGCTGATGGTGCGAAGAGAAGCGTGGTGGCCACGAGGCACACCAATGACCACGAGCCTGTTACAATCACCAAACTGTCTCTGGGTGGCAGAAGCACAATGGAGAGGTTTTGTGGCCCATAAAATAAACTATCCTGCCTCCGCTCTGCGGGCTGTGAGAGCAGTGCTGTGCTCGTCTCCTGGTGCCCCGTCCCCCTCGATGTCCTGCCTGCCCCAGCGGCGCCCGCAGGCCTCACCAAAACGCCTGCATTGCAGCCCAGCCAGGGCCTTGGCTCCTCGCCGTGGGGCAGCCCCAGGGAACAGCAACTCTGTGGGTCAGGGAGTGCTGGGGGCGGGAGGCACGTGCTTCTCACTCCTTCCTCCTCCTCGCCTCCTCTGTTGCTGATGTCGCTGTATTGAGTCCTCTCTAGAGAGTCAGAAATAGGTCTGACATCTAGAAAAAGCATGGATGACTCTCTTCTCCGTTTTTTTTTTTTTTCACCCAAAATAAGAGCCAATTAACATCTTTAAAAGACATGGGAGGAAAAAAAAAAGCAAAAAAAAAAAAAGCTCTCCTGGGACAGGAGCTCTTTGATCTCAGCCTGAGGTGCTGCTTGCTGCTCCATGGCAGGAGCAAAGCAGCTCACGCTCTGCTGGCAGCAGGGGTGCCGTGTCCCATAGGGGGGTGCTGTGTCCCATGGGGCCCAGGGGCTGTACACGGAGACCCAGAGCAGGGCTGGCACAGCCCCTGAGCATGCCCACGTCCAAACCCAAGTGCCGATCTGGTGCCAAGGCTGCGCTGTGCGGCTGGGGCCGGCAGCAGGAGGCCCCCCCAAACGGGCAGCTCAGCGGAGCTTGGGCTCCCTGTGTGCACGCAGGTTTGGGGGCTGCTGACTGTTCTGCAGGCGAGGGATGCTAATCCGTATGCAAGGATAATCCATCAAAAGCAGCAGCGTGCAGTGGGCTTTGCCTTTTCTAATTACAGCATTAATAAGTTACTAAAAAAGAACAAATATCTTCCAGGAGAGCTTCCTTGGGGCATTAACTCCAAGGGACGCTGCGGGTCCTGACCGGCCCCTTCCATGGGCGTCAGCTGGCGCCGTGCTGCATGCTTTCCCTGCTGCCATGGGTTTCTCTGCCAGGAGCAAGGCTGTTGTGCCCCCGGCCCCGTGCCATGGCTGGACCCGGGAGGAGGCTGCGAGGTGCTGGCGGCAGGGGCAGGGGCTGGGAGCAGCCCCTCGGGGTCCCAGTGGCAGCACAGGGCAAGGGCGAGCCGGCTTCTGCCCCCGCTGGCGTCTCGCACGGTGTGCACGAGAAGATGGAGAGGAAAAGAGAGGTGAGTGGTAACGGAGGTGTTCGAAAGCATCACCCCAGCCACGGAAGAATAGAGGTATTTTGGGCTCTGCACTGCCGACACCTGCTCTGAGCGGCAGTGGCAAAATTAGGGACAGCTGAATGGGAATGAGCAGGAAATAGAAGCGTTCTCTGCTGAAAATAGCTTGGTAATTACAGATTTTATATATATTTCATTTAGAAAAGACTGCTGTTTCATCGCAGCTAATTGTATCCTGGCTAAAAGAGCCCCTGCACCCAGTGCTGAGCACCGCGATGGTCTCAGACAGGAGTGCTGAGGATTCCTGCTCCGTGCCATCCTTGCCTCACCAGCGGATTCTAATGGGCTTTTCCAGCACTTAGCATCAGGCCGTGAATGTGCATCCACCAGTTACCCACCCACAGCAACTGGAGGAATGGAAGCAATTTCAGAGGCTAATAGGAAAAGAATAAATCTCGCCGAACGGAAGGTGATAGCATTGAAGTAGCAAATGCACACATCCAGATAAATAGAAAATTCTGTAGGGGCCAAATTGTCTATTTGAAAGATGATATAAAGATAGGGTCATAAAAAACACTCCCTCCCCCACAAGTACATGCCCCGTGATTTAAATTAGAAATGATACCAGGACTCGTTACAGGATTTCAGTGGAAGTTTATTGCTGCCATGCCCTGTGGTGTTCGGTGAGCTCGCAGTGACGCTGCCCTTCCCCCGGACGGGCACGGCAGGTCGCCTCGCAGCCGTGCCCTGCGTGGGCAGGGGAGATGCTGGGGAGCCCGCCCGGGCCAACCCACACCGCTGCCGGGCTGGGCTGACCACAGCTGAGCAACTTGATCTAATTACCCACCTGATTAAGAGTCTCTGCCAATTAAGAGAAGAAGCCACTAAGCAGAAACTTCCTGAAAATACCAAAAAGGATGTGAAATAATGTTGGATGAAGCACAGAGCCAGCTGTAATGCCCTGGGCAGCTCACCTCTTGCAGCCCCTGACCTTTCCCGTGATATTTCACCAATTTCTGCTATAACAGAACCTCACACCCATTTAGCACCTGACTAAGAGAGGGGCTTTCACCTGTGGTCTGTTGCATGGCCGGGGTGCGCTCGGAGGCTGCAGCTGGTCCGGGCACGCCAGGGGCTCCAACATGCTGCCTGCTCCCCAGCTGGTGCCAGCCGTGCTTGGCTTCAGATAACGCTCTTTCCCTCCTCCTTGGCATTTCCCCTCCCCTTTTCCCATAGCAGTAATGCAAAATAAATGAGACGAAGAAGGAGAGAAAGCCCCGTATCAAAAGAGAAAAAATCAACAACTTGAAAAGCTCTAAAGTATTCTTTTGGCTTTCCAAATAAACCCTTTTCTAATAAAAGCCTGGGATAACCTAGCTGAAAAGTTTGCGATCTGAAGAAATCTCTATACATTTTGGGAGCTTCAAAGGCAGGCCGGCCAGTGCTTTGCCAGGACCTGGGCTGGGGAGCTTTTTCCCGGGCTGGGCCATGGCTGAGCGGGGTCCCCAAATCCCAGCAGCCGGCTCTGCGAGGATCTGCGAGGCGATCCTGCGTGAGGAGGGAGGCAGCAGCACCTGTGCCGCCTTCCTCTGTCAGAAACTTTAATCAGGTGTCCCCAGCCGTCCTAATTAATTTGTGCTGAGTGGAAATAAATGTCTTTAGACTTCCTTTGTCATTTTCAATCTCTTTTCAACTCCCATCTGTTTCCTTCATGGTCTGTGAACTAAAAAAGAAAGGGAAAAAGTGGAAAGGAGTTGATTTGAATTTTCCTTATCAAGTGCAGTTACCATAGTTAGGCCCTTGGGATCTTCGAGAAAGGTTGCACATGCCGCTGCTGAACTATAAACAGCTATGCGAGATGCCCTTTAACTGTAAGCGATGCACGGCAGTCACCAATAGCCGGGGGTTCCCCTGGAGGCTGCCAGATGTTAAACCCCCAGTCCTGTGAGGCCGCCGGCCGCGGGTGAGCAGCGCGGAGCCGGCTTCGCTCCGTGCTGGCGGGGCCATGTGGGCGCTGGGCCCCGCTGCCGCCCTCCTGCAGCCGGGGCGATGGGGACAGGCCCCCTGCCGCAAGCACGAGCCCCTCGCCCACTGCCCGGCGCGGTGGCATGGCACAAAGGGGCAGCCGGGGGCTCCCCACGTCCTGCCGTGGGGGGATGAAGGTGCCCGGCGCCTGGCATCGTCCCCATGTGCAGGGACGGGGCTGGAGCAGGCAGCACGGGGGTGGTGGCGCGGTCCCAGCACAGAGAGCAGGACCCAGCGCAGGGCAGAGATCATTACTGTGAAACCCTTATTACAGAAAGATTAATTTCTGATGCTGATCTCCGTTTCAAGCTGAGCACTTAAATGCACCAGCAGGAGCCAAGCAGTGATTAATTGTCTTGGAGCTTTGATTTGAAGAAAGTGAAAACTCACCAAAGCTAATTTAAGGAGTGGAAACCCTTTCCTGGTGCAAGAGGCGGTCACTCAGCCAGAACCGGACACCCCAGCGCCAGCAAGAAGCAGGTCTCGGGAGAAGCCTTTGCCAGTGCCCGGGGCCAGGGGAGCTGTGAGCAGGGCGCTGGTGCCACCCGGGGCTCCGAGCAGCGCTCCCGGGGGGATGCACGGCTCCCTGCGGGGCACCGCGAGAGCAGCGTGCCCCAGGGACAGGCGGTGGGCACTGGGCAGGTGGGCACCGGGCGGGTGGGCACCAGCCAGCCTGGTGCTGTCCCTGCTCGGGAGCCTCCCCCAGCAGCCGTGGGAAGTGCTGGGTTTTTCAGCTGGGATCTGGGGAAAGACAGCCCGGCCACCTGCACGGCACTGCAAAAGCCAATTACGTGCTCTTCCCCAGGAGACTCGGTTAATACCCAGGAAAAATTGAATCAGTTCAGGTCCCAGAAGCCCAAGTTCACCTCCAATAACATCACCTCCAGTGTCTTCAGCAGCAGAGCTCCTGCGTCAGAGGAGCTCCCCTGGTGAACAGCCCTGGGCACATCCCTGCCCAGCCCACCCCTCGCGCATCCATGGGTGCTGAGCGGGGACCCCCAGCACAGCCACACCACTGGGGCTGGAGCTGGGGCTGGAGGGCCCTCTCCTCCTGTGCTGAGAACAAAGTCCACTACGAGATGGCTGAGACGCTTGAGCTGGGGAATGTGCAGGTCGTTACACCTAGCAGTTGATTTTCATAGCTTTTTTATATGGCACATTAGCGGAGTAACAAACCCTATTACAGTTTAATAAACCTTATTTCAGAGCAAACAACCCCGTTTCGGTGCTGGCTCACGTTCAAACAAGTGGGGCAGCTGGCTCAGCTGCTCGCTCAGAAGCTGGGAAGTGACCTGAACACAAAGACAGAACTGTAAACGAAGCAAAAAGCTCTTGCAGGGCAGGACTTCCTAGGGTCTGGGCCTTCAGCGGCTCGGAAGGCCTGACCTCTCCTCTGCTGGGCACGAGCACGGCCCCCAGCCGGGCCTGGGGCTGCCGAGCCGCGAGGTGGGGCAGTGGGGAGCGCGCTGCAGGATGCGGCACCAGCCCGGGGCTGTCCCCGCACCCGGTCCTGGGGTCCTGGGGCTCCTCTGCGTCCTTCCCTGGGGCCGCCCGGTGCTGTGGCAATGTGTGCAGCCTAAACACCTCACATGGGCTGCCGAGGCCCGGAGCGAGGGCAGCAGCTCTGGGGGGCTGCTGGCGGCGGTGCTGCAGAGCAGGGCCGCCCGGCTCCCTGCTGCTCACCGTGACCTTCTGTGTCGCTTGTATTCCCAGCAAAATGAATTTACTCTCCGTGTAATTATAGAAAGAAAATAGTTTTGACCTCGGCTTCATACTTTTCAGCTTAATGTGTATAATTGCTTTGCCAGCCATTTATTACTGTCAACATTTCCAGTCGGGGGCAGTGAGGAGCAGCGGAGGGAGGGCGTGGGGGAAGGAGAGGTTGGAGGTGTGCAATAATAAAAAGCTGTTTACAATTGCATATTAATACTAGATACAGGCCAGGACTAGGGAAAGATCCTGCTGTCCTCAGGCACTGAATGCTCGCTGGTGGCACAGGTGGAAGTGCCGTGGAGAGCAGCGGGGTCACGGCAGGGCTGCCAACAGCCGTGGCTGCGCTGCCGCAAGCCCCTGGTCCCTGGTGGCTGCCCCCAAGCCCCTGGTCCCTGGCGGCTGCCCCCAAGCCCCTGGTCCCTGGAGGCTGCCCCCAGGCCTCTGCCCTCCCGCAGACACTGCCTGTGCCGATGGATAGGGAGCACCCCGTGGCTGGGGTGAAACCTCCGTGATTTGGCATCGCTGCCATGCGGGGCGAGACGTGCGCTGCTGGCAGGGAGGGGAGGTGGTTTAGCAGCCATTGCCAGCAGCGTCCGCGGGTCAGGAGTTTCTGCCCAAGTGCAGACGTAATGGAGATGGAAGCAGCGGAGTCAAGGCTGTATTTGTACTCGTGGGTTGGTGAGAAACCAGGCAGCTGAGCCCTTGAGGAAATGCGATGCTGTTGCCCTTGGCACAAAGCAGGTGAACCCAGGAAAGCAGAAGGGTGCCTGCAGAGCACCAGAAAGCTGGGCACAGGAGTGGGACGTGCCTCTGCCCCAGAGGCTTCACCATGCCTGAGGGGCTGCGGGGTCCTGGGGGGCTGTGCGCTACTGGGGTGGGAGCTGGAGCCCCTCTGAACGTCCAGGTTGGGGGCTGGTGCTCGCTTCCAATTATTTCATTTGTACTCCTTAGCTATGGCCCCAAATTGCTGTTTGAAAGCAAGGTAAACACCATCAGGTCCTTGCCTTTGGAGGAAGCAGTCATGGGCTTCTCTCCCTCGTGAAGCTCTCCTCCCTGTCACTGCCAGCCCCCCCCACACCCAGGAAAGCAGCCCGCTGCCACGCGCAGTGAAACTAAATAGCCCCTCTGGGGGAAAATGTTGCTGAGTTGCCACTAACTTCACTGAGATGTTTATCCAGCAAGACAAATCCTGTTTAATATGCCCTCAGCCATTTGTATTGGAGTGAAAAGTTCATTTCCAGATCACGACTTCACAGCAAGCGAGCATCTCCTGGAAGGAAGCTGCTCCCTGGCCGAGTTACTGGAGCCGCCCGGCGCTGGCAGGGGGCTGCCCTGTGCCTCCCTCCAGCTCCGCCGGGGCAAAACCGCCAGGAACAGCAGGAGCACGTCTCTGACAGAGGCACTGGCACAGCCCTGAGCTACGAACTCGCAGGAGCTTTCCCAAAGGAAAATGCCCGTGTTTCTCCCAGGGCCGTGGTGCCTTGGTGGTGCTCCCCACGTGGGCTCGGAGCTGGGGCTGCAGCCCCTGCCCTGCTGCTGCCCGCCCCAAAGCCCCCCGCAGAGGTGCTGAGGCCGGCGTGTCCCAGCCTAATGAGATATCGATCAGCAGATAATAGCAGCAGCTTTATTTCTAATGACTGGATTGCTTATTGATCAAGTTCACGTGCAGGGGGTGGTGAGCCTGAACATACAGCGCTAATTATTGCCAACCTTCCCTTGCATAATTAAAACCACTCCAGCCCTGGCGGGGGGCGCGGGGGCTGCCTGCCCTGCCCAGGGCCGTGCTGGTTCTGGGGGGCCAGGGGATTTCCAAAAATCAGCCAGGTAGAAGAAATGAGGGTTAAGCACTGCCTGATAGTACAAAGAGCTATAGGGAAATGGATTATTTTCAAGTTATTTGCTACCCTTTGTCCTTTAACCCCAAGAGATTACAAGAATATCTAAGCTGTCATTAGAATTTGCATTTCAAAGTAAAATATGCAAAAATAATCATACATTTCAGCCTTCACAATATTAGCAGATTAAAACAAATTGACTCTGGGTCCTTGGTATTTATATCAAATTCATTCCACCTTTCAGCTCCCCAGCACAGGAGCAAGTTCCTGAACTCAGCTCTGCTCCGGAACAGCCTCGGTGCGTGCCATGTCAAGTCCTTGTTTTTTCACGAAAAAAAGGTAACGGCAGAAAGGAGAAGCTCATCTCCCACCCAAGTGTGCCAGAGGTGACTGCGCCAGACGTGGGGCTGGGGAGGGGGCAGCTGGTGCTGACGGAGGGGAGGATGCTGGCCAGGAGTGGAGCGAGGACGAGCCCAGCAAAGTGAGTTACAGGCTTTTCCAACCTGGCACTTGTGCAAAACTGGGCACCTGGGCTTCAGCTCCCCAGAACCTCCTGTAAATCCCAAGGCAATGCAAGGCACCGGTCAGCCAAGGTGCATCTGAGCAGCAACCCCCGGCAGGGCCTGTCCTTGCCGGTGGTGCCCAGCAGCTCAGAGCCACTGCTGCTCCCAGCTGGAGCTGGTGTGGGCCTGGCACGGGGCTCTGAGCTGTCCCCCTGCCATGGCGCCGTGCATGGGACGGTCGTTTCCTTGTCTGCAGCACCCAAGAGAGGCTGCTGAGCCCTTTCTAACACCAGCTTATTCAGAACAGGATAGTCCCTATTTGTAGGTGGATACAGCTTGAGGCACGGATGTGAATGGCAAGTGGTAACGCCTGGGGCTCTCAGTTCAGCCCTTCCTGCTGCTGTATCAGCAGCCTCCCGGTCCGGTCACAGCAGTCCTGTACCTGCTGCCTCTTCTCAGACAGCCCTGACCCTGTGCACCGGGCTCCGAAGGACTGCTGGCTGTTTGACGGGCTGCAACCTTCCGATACCAGGCAAATTAAAAATGCAGGGGAGTCTGCAGATCAGTTAGTCTTTGCTCTGCCTGCCTTAGTGCTTGCCTCCACCTTCCTTTTCCATCATCTCAGGGCTGCACGCCAGTTTCTAAGCAGGGTTGTGCATCCCACTCTGCATACAGAGCCTCGGGCCAGGCTGCCTGAAGCATTTCCCACTCCTTCCTTGCCGTGGGTCTCGTTGAGCTGGATGCATTCACTTCAGTTAATGTCTTCGCCAGACTAAGCCATGCTGCCAAGTAGCCTGCATGTGAATCCTGCATTCCTTCAGTTGAAGTGGGCTCCTTTGGTCAGGCTTTAGCCTGGGAGACACAGGAGTGAGCTACGCTGGAGCAAGCCCCTCTCGGTGACGCGCCGTGTTGGCTGTGCCTGGGCGCTCTGCTGCCCGAGGTGTGCTCATCAGCACGGGCAGCACACCGTGGGAAGGGAAGAAATGCTCTGGCAGCCAAAGGGCCTCACGCTGCTGCTGCTCTACTAGCTCTGACACGAATCAGACCCGCTGGGATGCGCATGAACTGCGCAGAGTACATCTCTGGAAATCCATATCAGCACCGAGTTCATTCAGAAAAAATACAGTCCACATTCACTGTAGAGTAAACCACACTCCCAGCATTTAATAATTCAAGAGCTGA
This sequence comes from Anser brachyrhynchus, assembly GCF_964034855.1. Lineage (NCBI taxonomy): Eukaryota > Metazoa > Chordata > Aves > Anseriformes > Anatidae > Anser > Anser brachyrhynchus. Next base: position 748,099 of record NC_137720.1, on the reverse strand, counting down.
GATTTTTTTTTTATAAATATTTAAAGCCACCTTCCTTTGGGACGGTGGGCGGAACAGAGTCCCCTTGTTTTGTGATCGCTTCCTTCCTCTTTGCCAGCCTGCCCCAAAACTGGCTTTTAACCAAAGCAGCAACAGGAAGAGTCACTGCAGCCTGCTGTGTGTATATGGAAAGCGTTTCTCGTTTGCATTAAGAAACTGAAACATATCTGGGAGGGCTTGCACACTGAAGGTTTCAGCAAGGGAAACAGGTTGGTCGTCACTCTGCAGGGATGCAAGCTGTATGTAAACGATGCCTATCCCGTGCTGTAGCACTTGGGGCCAGAGAAGCGGACTTCTGGGCTCCGCTGTGTCCTTTTCCGTGGACCTGCTGCACCTGTGCTTTGCCAAAGGGGCTGATTCTACCGCGTGTCAGAGCCCGGGGCACTGCAGGGAGCTGCCCGCTGTGCCCTGCTGCTCGGCCGCCTGCCCCCCGCCGCATTCACCCACTGCCCGTGCGAGGGGCGCGGAGCAGGGGCAGCTCCCGCTTGGAGGCTGTGGGTCTGCGCGCCAGGATGCCCTCAGCCTGGCTCAGGTCTTTCCTTGTCACTGTCCTAACAGTGACATGCAGTGGCAGCACAATGCAATAGTGCTCGGAACAGTATCATAGCCAGTGAGAACAGCAGGAATTACTCATTTATCAAGAAGGTACTAACGAGACAAGAATATTTAGCTGTTATACATTGTAAAACAAAAGGGGCACTGCCTTGGAAAGGCCATTAAGCTTCTCCTACGCTGCCCTCTCCGGCAGGGCCCAGAGGAAGAAGCGGTGTGGAAAGCCCTTCAGCACCCAACGCGTGGATGTAGGCACGGCTGTTCCCCAGCTCCCAGAGTGGCTGCAGAGCAGGTACGTAGGCTCCTGGAAGCCAGCAGCTCCCTACACGGCGCAGCAGCCAGCAGTGGCAGCAGTGGGTGGGAAGCTCCTGGCCTTTCCCATCAAAGCTTGTCCCTCACTCCAGCCCGAGAAAGCCCTCGGTGAGGCTGTGAAGCTCCGCTCGTGCTGCTTGGTGCCCACAGAGGACACAGCCAGGAGCAGAAAGAGAGGGGGCCTGAGCAGGGACACAGGAGGGTGAAGGAGGAAGACACCAGAGAGGGCTATGGTGGAGCATCAGGACATGTGCTTTGACCTTTGTCACCTCAGCACCGTCAGGTATCTTGACAAGCCGATGGATCGGAGATCGCACGGCAGAGCAGCAGCTCCCGGCTGGCATTTCCGAGGAGCTCGCGGTGAACGGACACGGGCTGCAGCGCTGCCGGGGAGCCCAGCCCCAGCCCCAGCCCCAGCCCCAGCCCCAGCCCCAGCCCTCCTGCCACAGGCACTGGGAGCCAGAGCAGTGCCGGGGGCACCTGGGCAGGGGCGAGGCGTTCCCTTCCCTTCCGCATCGCTGCCAGCGCTAGGGTAAGTGTGGGCAAAATCGCTGCTTTGTCAGAATTCCCTGTGCACTGACATCAGAAGTGTCTTGTGTCCTCATTTTGTGGATGAATATGGTCGCATCAGTGCAAACCTTGAAATGTCAGTGATTTCTGAAATCTTTGCCGTCCCCTGATGAAAGAAAAGACTGAACTATTGACTGTATGCATGCAGAAGAGGACCCAAGCTGCATTTGGACACAGAGGAAATTAATTGGCTTTAAGATAGGAAAATAAGTATGCTAAAAGGGTATGACACCTAGTGAGTCTGTGGGACACAAAACCTTCACTCAAGCGACAACAAATCGTGTTCGGTAGGAAGATGTTTCTTCCTCTCATCTCAGATCTGATTGTGTAATCCAATTAAAAGAAGTATATTTTCTCCTTTCTGATTAGCACCAGCCAGCCAGCATGCAAATGCCACCAGCCCCACACTTCATCATTTCCCAATCTAATTACTGGTGGAGAAGGCTGGGGATGAGCTACAAAATTGAGTGCATTATTGACTGCTGCACTCTTTGCCTGGTCTACATACAGGACAAAGATTAGACATTAATCCTCTGGGCACCAAAGGTCTCCTCCAGCTTGTCACCAAATCAAATACTGTTCATATAACTTATTTAACTTGCGTTTGGTTACAGCAGCACTGGAAAAGTGTCCAGCTGCAGAAGCTTTTTGTTTTGCTTGCAAACAGATCTGGTTTCGGTGCACTGAGGTTTCCCAAGGACAACAAGTAGCAGTGTCAGGCGGCTCCAAGGAGGGATCGCGCCGCGGGCGGTGGCTGGGGTCACTCCCGACGGCGTGCCCCGGGCAGCCCCCAAAGCTCTGGCAGCACCCAGGGCTCTGGGCTCATGCCTGCATCCAGCCCTGCCCCGGGGTGCCCGAGCGCTGGCGGCTGCCCTCATCCCTTTTCGGAGGGAAGGAGCTGGTGGTGGCTCTGCTGCTCTCCGAGATGCCCCTGCCACCCCTCCTGCGTGCTCCTCCTGGGGCTAAGCAGGGATTAGCAGGGATCTTCCCTCTTGCTTAGGAGGATTAAGCATGTTATCTCCCTGCAGTCATTATGCATTCAGCTTATACTTTTCATCGGAAAAAGCAGCTTTCATTTTTGAAATGTCCCTTTTTCAGCCCTTCCAGAGAGGGATTCAGTGCGTCTCCTGGGGGAAGCCAGAACTTCTGGAAATCATCGTCTTCTCTCTACCCCGGTGCCAGCAAGGCTTTTGGGTCAGGATGTGCCGATCCTGCCTGTCAGGCCCCCTTCTGCATGGCGTCTCTGCTGCAGTGCAGTGGCCTGGCCTGAGCCCCATGCATGGCTCCTGGGTTCCCGCAGGGCTGTGGAGCAGCTGCAGCATCCAGCTCCCCCCACGACCATTATACAGGAGCCCTTCCCTCCTTTGTAGGGTCTCTGTAGGTGGCTGGCTGCACAAGGTAGCCCCAGAGGGGCGTCACTCATCATTTCCCTGAGCTCTGCATGCTGGTCGGTGTCCCAACAGGATACCTGTGAGTGTACCAAAGATACGTGTTGTTACTCCCCGGGACCATGCTGGGGGCTGCGCATTAACTGCCGACAAGCAGCTAGGAACAGAGGGGAAACAATTTTCCCTGCAGCTTCTGATCTCCAGCTGCGGTGCCCAGGGAGCAGCGCCTGGAGCATCCCTGTCCTGACCCGGACCTGCCGGGTCCCTGCCCTGCTGCGGGCAGGATGAGCCCTCAGGGCAGAAAAAATGCACCTTAATGAGCAGGGGGAGTGGGGGGGAGCGGTGGTGGAGCTTGGCAGGCATATTACTGACTGCACAATTAGCAATGAACAACTCCCTAATGATTGTTATAAAGTTTTAAACCAGCTAATGGGTCCTGGGAAGAAGTTCATTGAAAGTACAAAGCATAAAAGCATAAAAGAGCAAACACAAGCTGTGACATTTTAAATGAGAAGGCAGGAACTAGTCTCTCTGCAAGTGATTATGGAATTATAGTGCTGCCGCAGTCACCCGTTAGCCGGGGATGTGCCGCGCATGCAAAGCCAGGGCTGGCGGCGCACGGGGCCAAGCCGGAGCTCCGCACGCAGCCGGGTGCCCGCGCAGTGCCCCGGGCCTGGGGACCCGGCGGTGCGGGGACAAATCCTCCTGTCCACAGCCAGAACCAGCACGCTGGTGACACCCAGACCTGCTGGTGTTACCCACACCTGCTGGTGTTACCATGGGTCGCCACGCACACGTGTTCGTCCTCGGGGTGGTGACAAGGGGCCATGGGGTGGGAGCTGCTGCCTGTGGGACGGTGTCGAGGGGCAGCTTTGCCTCGCGCGTTGGCCCAGAGCCCGCCTGCGCCCAGGCTGAGCTGGGAGCCCCCTCCCAAACCCACAGTAGCAGCCGGCGTCGCTTTGGCCCAGAAACGCTCCCCAGTGTTTGCTCCTGGTCTGGAGCGGGAGCACAGCAAAGCACATGGCAAACTGCAGGGCTGGCGGCCCGGGGGCTGCGGTGGGAGAGAGCCCCCAGCCCGGGCCTGCTGCCCCCGGCAATGGGGGGGACGCGGCAGCAGTAACCCGGCGGGCAGGGCAGGGGAGGGAAGAAGGCTGAAAAGCTTTCAATAGATTAATATGCTGAGGCTTTGCAAACTAGGAAATATAAATGTGGAAATAATAGGGATGTGCGTGGATTATATTTCATTCCCGTCCGCAGGCCTTGAGAAAAGTGTGGGCAGCAGAAGAAAGGCTGCCAGGAGGTCTCTGCTGCCCTGCACTAATTTCTGCCTCTGTGGGGCTGAGGGGCAGCCGGCGGGGCAGGGAGGCAAGGAGCAATGGAGGCACGGAGGCAGGTGTGGAGCCAGCATGAGGCCGAGGGGCTCGGAGGGGCTGCACCGCCTGGGGTCGGTGCTCAGCTGCCAGCGGGAGGCCGAGCAGCCTCCCCCACCGGCCCAGCCACCAGGCGCCTGGGAAGTGTCCCCCAGGAGCACGTCCCAGCGTGACACCTTTATCCTGTATTTACGACTTCCATTCTGCCTGCAGCAGACTCTCTGATGGCACCACTCCAATTAAGCAAATAAATAAAGCGATTACTTCAGATGCTACGGGCTCCCCTGCACGAACCCTGCAGCACTCCGTCCCGTGGCCATCCTCAGCCCTCCCTTGCCAAACCACAGCTCCCATTTCTCCCATGGAGAGCTCCGCGGTGCCCGCAGTGCGGCCAGGGCTGTGGGCAGCAGAGGGGAGGTCCAGCCCCCCCGTGCCACAGCCCAGAAACTTGGACGATACGGTCAGTTTGTGACCGTGGGTACAAAAACACCCAGAAACATTCTTCTGTTTAGTCTTGATGCAAACCATTTCCTCCATACAATTCAGAGGACAATGTGGAATAACTCTGTTAGTACCTAATTATCTTTGCTATTGACCCAGCACTCCCAAACAGTTTGGCACAGTATGCAATTTTTCCTTTAATGCGCTGTTTCCAAGTAGCCATGAAATTGCACAGGATTACAAACTTCCCCACTTCGATAGAAACTCTTCCTATGCGGAACATTTCTGCGGGGAATGGAAACAAAATGGTTTAGTGGGTCAGTGAATTAGGAAACCTATTCCTTGGCCCAAAGGGTGAATTCATTCTTTCCCTGTCCCTCGTCGGGCTGAAGAGGCCAGGCTCTGCTGCGTGGAAACACGACCTAACCACACAAAGAGCACAGCCTGGTCCAGGAGCACGACAAGAGATCTGTCTCTGAGGCACAGGAAAGAGATAAAGCAGGTATATGGAGATAAAGCTAATCAAATTGAGGTTCATAGACACACCAGAAGACGAAAGATGTCTTATCTGGTGAGTAGGGCACAGGCAGGGAGGAGGACACCCTCTCCTTAATATATCATGTAGCCTGGGGCAAGTCACTTAATGCCCTTTTCTGCCAGTTAACCCTGCACTAACACAAATCTATCCAGTTATTCACACTCCCTGCAGGATTTCTGAAGTTTCTAAATGTTTGGAAATGCTTTGAGATATCACGCCCTTGTAAAGACAGACACTGCTGCTAGGTTCGGCTGTAGGGTTCCCTACCAGTGCTGCCGGCACCGTCACCCTCATCTCCGGCACCGGCAGGGACAAACGCCTGCTCTGCCTCCACGCCACATTTCTTCACGTGCTGCAGTAGAGATTTGTGCCTGATTACTGAGAAATCTCACACTTCTGCACAGCCTCTTGCCCTTTTGGCAGCAGAACTGTTACCAACAGCTGCTATTTCATCCCAGGGAAAGGATGGGGAAGGAAATGTGCTTTACAGCTAGGAACAAGCAGTGCAGAGCAAAATGAAACGTGTAGTGCAGGCTCAGGCTCATCAACAGGATTTCAGGGAGAGACGCAAGAATATTTATGATATTAAACAAACCCGAGGACCACAGCTAGTGGTGAAGGTAGCGAAAAGATCAATATTATGGCTAATGGGTACAGAAGGGCACTTTAATTGGGTGTTGTGTTTGATAAATTATTTGTAAAGTTAAACACACAATGAAAGTATTGCAGGCCTGCCTGCTCGAGAGTTAAATGAGTCAGCCAGCACAAATTGAGCCCAGATGATTAATGGTTGTAAGCATCCTTGTTTGCTAAGCTGACAAGTGACCGGCAGTAAAAACAAAGCTGGAATATTTTTAATTGGTTTTTATGTATGTCTCCCTGTTCTCAACCAGTCTGGGAGCCGGTCTTTACGGGGACAGGGAGCCAGCATGCAGGGCTTTGATCACAGGCCCCCAGGTCTCCAGCCTGCACGGCCACCACTGGGGGCCGGTGCCTATTCCTCAGCTCTGCCCTGCGACAGGAGCAGGACACGGTGCAGCCTCTGTAAAATGTAAAATGGAAATACTGCAATAAACTAAGGGGACCTATGTTCTAGTGAGCGTTATGCTCATGCAAGTTGTACCAGTGCACAATGAACAACCATTGGATTTACATTTCAAATTAACTTTAGAAAAAGTGTAGTGGTCTGTTGGTTACCTAAAATACATAGCAGTTCTTTGGTCTCACATTTAAGCCCATAAAAACGCTGCTGTTATTCAGAAACGGCTACTTTGGGAATTTGAGCCGAGCATAAACCAATTAAATTTAAATCCTGACACCGTTTCCTTACAATTTCTCCTGTTATTTAAAAATGACTTCTGCTCACTTGACTGGCACCTGAGCAGCGGCCCCGGACGGCACCGGGGCTGGGCACCGTGTGACAGCCGGGCGCGAGGGCTGCGGGGGCGGCCGCCATCGGCAGCCCCAAGTGGAGCGCCCAGGCGAGAGGCACGCGTGTGAACCAGTCTGGTGCCAGCGCTGTGCCCGCAGACCCGGCCCCGTGGGGCCAGCGGCTGCAGGACGGCAGCCGAGACGCATTACCGCAATACAAGCGTGCCTCTAACCGTGCTGCGCCTCCAGTCTCTGCGGAGCTTCCTCTCTCCACATCCGCAGAATAAAGCAGGGTTATTGAGAAGATATTTCTTTTTCCAAAGGCTAAACAACATAGATCGCGTTACACTGCAAACTCTGCTCACATCTTCACGGATGGGATAGAAAACAACTGCAGGGTTCCCACTGTCAAACTGCACCAAATGGAGCGCAAACGCTAACACAGCACGTCCGTAAGGCAATATCCATATCAAACACTGCCCAGCTCTTCCAGTGGCACTTTCTGAGGCTGCCCAGAGCTGCTCCAAAGCCGGGCCCATCTCTGGAGGGTGCGCGGCAGGGACAGAACCCGGCCGGGCGCTGGGCGCTGCCCTGCCCTGGTGCTGCGCGCAGCCCCGCACGTCCCCACCCGCATGGGCCGCTGTGGGAATCGTGCGCTGCCCGGCCGAACCCCAGGTTTGTGCCTGTCCCAGCACCTTCCCCCTGCCCATCACAAGGGCCCCAAGAGGTTGGGATGGATCCCTGCACCTGGAGAGGGCTTCAGCAACACCACGCTGCCCTCACCCGCTCTGCGCCCCGGCTTGGTTATGCCCACCAAGCAGAGCAGCTGCTCTGGAGCAGATAACGCCGGTCTTTTGTCTTCTGAGTTGGCTTTTGCTGATGTGGAGAGCTTGGAAACTTCACAGGGAGACAAACAGCAGCCTTTACATCCATCCCTGACACCCACGGCTGCCAGTGCTATGCGGAGCCCGGGAAGGGGAAGGACAGGCTTTGAAGCCGCAGCAAGGGGACGGTGCGCGGCAGCCGCCCGTGACGAGCCGGGGTCCCGGCGCAGGGCAGCAGCAGGGGCTGGGAGGGTTTGGCTGGCGGGGAGAGGCCGGCACGGTGCAGGCTGACGAGCAGGCAGGGAGCGGCCCCACACCAGCGTTGTCAAATTTGAAAGTAATGTTGATTTAGCAACTGAGTCCTTTACAGTAAGGACCTGACGGATGACAGAAGATGGCAGCTTTCGTCACACTGCTTTGCTTTATGTCCTGAGCCAGTACAGGAGTCTCTGGATATGCTCTTTAGCCTGTTATGCTAAGCCTTAATTATGTAAATCTGTCATGAAAGTCTGTGTGATGATGCTGGAGACCTTATAGGCATAAGAAAGGAATCTGCATTTTCTTTCTTCCTCTGTTTCTCACTGCAATCCCCAGGTCTGCATTACAAAACCATTACTTAGAGTTGTCTCTCCATCATCTCCAGCTGTTGCCTTTTTTTCCGTCCTCCTTTCTTCCCCAGCGAGCCTCTCATCCTCACAGCGAGCTGGGTGCTCGTCACACAGCCTTATCGCTTCTCCGGGTGCAGGATCCGGGCCATTGTGATCCCGAGCAAGTCAAGTGGGGAAGAAAGGCAGCTTTATGTGAGCGCCTTCTGCAGACACTGGAAACGAGGTCAGCCACCACCTTCCCGGGACCCGGTAATTACAGCCAGAGAGCTGGGAACTAATGAAAGAAGTGACGAGGTCTCACAATGACAGAGGCTGAATGGAGTGGTATCTGGCACCCTTTCAAATTGATTTTAAATATGAACTCCCTTTAATCCTCCTCCCTATCTTGTTCCCTACATCACTGATTCCTCATCAAACAGTTTAAATTAATTTGAGCCTGCCGTTCTCTGCCCTATTATCTCCCCCCCCCATTTATGAATTTTAAATCAACTTGTTAACAACCTACTTAGTTGCATAATTTTGCTATAATAATCCATGCCCCCGGCCGATTGCATATTAATTTTGCAGATAACACGCTCTGCAGCCTCCGATGCGCGCTCGTCGCCGTGCTCTCCCTGCTGACGGAGGCGACAGTGCAAGGAAGCGCTGTGCCAACCGCTGGCCCAGCGGCTGCCGGGCCTCGGCCCCCGGCGTTTTGCGCTCCTGCACTGCTCTGCAGCCCCGCAGGGCTGGAGGGAAAAGCTTTTCCCCCGGCCCCCTGCGGGGAGCGGCTGGCAGGGGGCTGCGGCGCGGCGCTGGAGGCCCCACACGGCTTCGTGGCACTGACCCCCCCGAGCCGCACACGCGCTATCCCCATCACCCGCACTGCCCAGAGGCTCCAGAGTGAGCCGCGGCGCAGAGAGGTGCTGCTTCCCAGACGGGAGCTGAAGACACAATGCATAAATCATTTCCTAGGAGTTATGATAATGCGTTACTGATTAATGGGAGAGGGTGGAGAAAACGGGGGAAGCACTGGAGGCCGTAAATCCTGTGGCTCGGGTAACCCCGCGTGGTCCGAGCAGTGTCAGGGCAAAGCGCGCGCCTGGCTCCCAGGGGAGGCTGCCGGGCAGCTGGGTTGGGGCCCTCAGGTTTTCCCCCGGGCTCCCCAGGGGAAGGCCGCGTCGGCGAGCTGCTCGCCAAGCCCCTGCAGCCAGCCCCTCTGCGCTCCACCCGGCCGAGGCTCGACGCCCCTCGCCTCCCACACTTGGCTATCGTTCCTTCTTCCTTGTCCCTCTGAAGCCAGCGGAAGCAGCGCTTCCTTACGTGGCCATGCCGTGCATCAGTCCGACTTGTTCTGCTTCCACGGAGACGTGCTGAGAGCGCTGCTGCTTGGTTTGCCTCCCCTTTTTTTTTTTCTCTTTTTTTTTCCTTTTTAATTCTATGGCTAAAGAAAAGCCGTCCGTTACCTCTAACAACACCGAATGAGCGAGAGGACTGCCTTCAGCAGCGTGTTCCCACAGGCGGGCGTTTTGCCCTCCTGCCGAAGCACAGCCCGCTCCGTCTCCCAGCTGGAGGTTTGCAGCTCGCTGGGAACGCACCCGACCGGCGGCCGCCCCAGGGGGGCTCCTCGTCCCCCGCCGCCCCCCGCCACCACGAAACCGCCCCAAATCTTTTCGGGGCCGCCCCCGGCTCCGGCCCTGCGCCGCCTTCGCTCTGCCCCCTGGCGGCTCCGCACCGGGGCCCGGCGGGGCCGCACCGGGCAGCAGCGGGGACCGGCGCCGGACGGGCAGCAGGGCTGGGGCACCGCACCGCACCGCACAGCACCGCACAGCACCGCACCGCACCGCACCGCACAGCACAGCACCGCACCGCACCGCACCGCACAGCACCGCACAGCACCGCACAGCACCGCACCGCACAGCACCGCACCGCACAGCACCGCACCGCACCGCACCGCACCGCACCGCACCGCACCGCACCGCACAGCACAGCACCGCACCGCACAGCACCGCACCGCACCGCACAGCACCGCACCGCACCGCACCGCACCGCACCGCACAGCACCGCACCGCACCGCACCGCACCGCACAGCACAGCACCGCACCGCACAGCACCGCACCGCACCGCACAGCACCGCACCGCACCGCACCGCACAGCACCGCACCGCACCGCACCGCACCGCACAGCACCGCACAGCACCGCACCGCACCGCACCGCACAGCACCGCACAGCACAGCACCGCACCGCACAGCACAGCACCGCACCGCACCGCACAGCACCGCACAGCACCGCACAGCACCGCACCGCACAGCACCGCACCGCACAGCACAGCACAGCACCGCACCGCACAGCACAGCACCGCACCGCACCGCACAGCACCGCACAGCACCGCACAGCACCGCACCGCACAGCACAGCACCGCACCGCACCGCACAGCACCGCACAGCACCGCACAGCACCGCACCGCACAGCACCGCACAGCACAGCACAGCACCGCACCGCACAGCACCGCACCGCACAGCACCGCACAGCACCGCACCGCACAGCACCGCACCGCACCGCACCGCACCGCACCGCACAGCACCGCACCGCACAGCACCGCACAGCACCGCACCGCACCGCACAGCACCGCACCGCACAGCACCGCACCGCACAGCACAGCACCGCACCGCACAGCACCACACAGCACCGCACCGCACCGCACAGCACCGCACCGCACAGCACCGCACCGCACCGCACCGCACCGCACCGCACAGCACAGCACAGCACCGCACCGCACAGCACCGCACTGCACCGCACCGCACAGCACCGCACAGCACCGCACCGCACCGCACCGCACAGCACCGCACAGCACCGCACCGCACCGCACAGCACCGCACAGCACCGCACCGCACAGCACCGCACCGCACCGCACCGCACCGCACAGCACCGCACAGCACCGCACAGCACCGCACCGCACAGCACAGCACCGCACCGCACAGCACCACACAGCACCGCACCGCACAGCACCGCACCGCACAGCACCGCACCGCACCGCACAGCACCGCACAGCACCGCACCGCACAGCACCGCACCGCACAGCACAGCACCGCACAGCACCGCACCGCACCGCACAGCACCGCACCGCACAGCACCGCACCGCACAGCACAGCACCGCACCGCACAGCACCGCACAGCACCGCACCGCACCGCACCGCACAGCACCGCACCGCACCGCACAGCACCGCACCGCACAGCACCGCACCGCACCGCACCGCACCGCACCGCACAGCACCGCACCGCACAGCACCGCACAGCACCGCACCGCACCGCACCGCACCGCACAGCACCGCACCGCACAGCACCGCACCGCACCGCACAGCACCGCACAGCACAGCACCGCACCACACAGCACCGCACCGCACAGCACAGCACTGCACCGCACCGCACCGCACCGCACAGCACCGCACAGCACCGCACCGCACCGCACAGCACCGCACCGCACCGCACCGCACAGCACCGCACCGCACAGCACCGCACAGCACCGCACCGCACAGCACAGCACCGCACCGCACAGCACCACACAGCACCGCACCGCACTGCACAGCACCGCACAGCACCGCACAGCACCGCACCGCACCACACAGCACCGCACAGCACCGCACAGCACCGCACCGCACAGCACAGCACCGCACCGCACCGCACAGCACCGCACAGCACCGCACCGCACAGCACAGCACCGCACCGCACCACACAGCACCGCACCACACAGCACCGCACCGCACCGCACCGCACCGCACAGCACCGCACCGCACAGCACCGCACCGCACAGCACCGCACAGCACCGCACCGCACCGCACAGCACCACACCGCACAGCACAGCACAGCACCGCACCGCACAGCACCGCACCGCACCGCACCGCACCGCACAGCACCGCACCGCATCGCACAGCACAGCACAGCACCGCACAGCACCGCACCGCACCGCACCGCACAGCACCGCACCACACAGCACCCAGCAGCGCGGGGCTGCCTGCAAGGCAGGACAGGACAGGAGGGCACAGGGCAGCGGGGTGCAGGGTGCATGGCAGTGGGGTGCAGGGCAGCGGGGTGCAGGGTGCATGGCAGCGGGGCGCAGGGCAGCGGGGTGAGGGCAGCGGGGTGCAGTTCCCCATCCTCCTCAGCCCCCAGCTCCCAGCCCCAGACCAGGCCCCGCACCCCTCAGCTGCGCGGCGGATACCCCATCGTGGTGCAGGCAGAAGATGAAGCAAAATCAGCTTCTGCTGCAGTGTTTTCCTCGCAAAGCAGGGACCTCTGAGCCTGTCGGATCATACCATGAGGCAGCACTAGCTCCTGGGAGAAAAGGTGCCACAGGAAAGCAATATTGGCTGCAGCTGCTGGTGGCAACTTCCAGTGCCCTGTCCTGGAGATTATAATGTGCATTCACAAATCTTTACAAATAATTAGTGAACCGGCATTCCAGGATGATATCCCATAATTAAACATAATGATTTCATAGTGTTTGGCTGAGCAAGGACCAGACATTTCAAGATAATGGCTTTCTTTGCCTGTTATTTGATGTGTATTCGATCCCCATATGGTCTCAAAAGCAGTTATTAGCACAGGTGCATTGTATAATTAGGTTTGTTCTGACTTGTATGCTATTCATTACATACTTAAAATACACCTGATAAGATCTCATTTTTAGGACAGAACGAACCTGTCCTTTAGGAAGGACTCTGAAGAGGCTGATGCCCTGTAAATGCACATCTCGGCCCAGCCCAGAGCGGAGGTGCCCTGCCTGCCTTTGCTCGGGGCTGTGACTGCTGCCAGGTTCAGCTTTTTGCCTCTTGCTTTGCAGAGGGGTAGGAGGAGAGGACAGTGCCTGGGTTTCATCCCGGGACGCGATGCCCTGACCGCTTCTTAGCCGCATCCTAAAGCTGGGGCTGGCCTAATGTAGTGGCAGGAGCTGTTCTGGGTGAGACTTCAGTGTTTTACTTTAACATGTCACTAATACAGTCCCCACAACCTGTGGTACGGCTCCGTGGGCCATGCACCAGGGAGGTCTTGGTGGATAATCTCTTTGCTTTTCTTCTTCGTTCTCTCTGGAAATTGCACACAGTCCCTGCATCTAACAACCACAGCTGTGCCCAGACCGAAACTCGGGTCCCCTCACTTCTGGGACGCTGACTCACCCGCAGAGGAAGCGCTGCCGGGGACACGGCTGCTCCACTCCCCGCTCATGCTGCGCCCTCCCCGCTGGCATCACCCCACGCCTCCAGCGGCCGTGCTGCCCTAGCACCGGCCCCGAGCCCTGTTGCTGGCTGTGGGCTCCTGCACGTCCCTGTGGAGGATTTCACGCATGCTGAGAATGGGGACAGCGCTCGTCCAACCGCCAGCTCCTTCCTGCTGGCACAACGGGCTCGGGCTGGTTTGCAGCCAGGTGCCTACAGGTGCAGAAGGTCCCTATGGGGACGAAAGGGGCTCCTGCAATGCCTGGAGCTCTTGGCTGGCAGAGTCCCCTCCCATCAGCAGTGTGCTGGGGCAGATCAAGGGATTAACCCCCAGCATGTCGCTGAGAAGGGGATAATTGTCAGCCCGTTTGCTGCAGTCTCAGTTGAAAGCCGGGTAAATCTGCTCCCTCCATGCAGATAAAAGCAATGAAGATATCAGAGATGTGACACACCACAGTGTGGGACTTGACTCTTCATTACTGAGTCATCAGACTGCAGAATTGATTCCATTTTCACAGGGTTTATTGTAGTTCAAAGCCTGGTTGGCTTTACCGTTTCATTGTCTGCGGGCTCTGGGTGCTCCTGAGACAGACATGAAAGGACGAGGAGCGCTGGCGGGGTCAGCGGAGGGCTCAGGCGCACGCCAGCGCCGTGGGAGCAGGAGCCCGCTGCTCGCACCTGCGCAGGGCGAGCGCCCATCTGCGAAAGCCCCGTCAGAGCGATGGTGCCCGGCTCATTTCAAGCCGAGGGGATGTTTCTTGGGCCTCAGGGAGATGCACGAAGGAACCAGCTGCAAAGGATCTGGGTACAGGTGCAGGGCAGCCCCGGTCACCCCGAATTCAGACAGGTCCCCTGCAGGGCACCTCACTGTGCGGCCACCGGGGCAGCCCCGAGCCCAGAGGGACCTAACCTCATCCAGCACCACTCGGAGCAGCGCTGGCCGGCAGCGACACCTCTCACCCGCAGTAACACAACTGCAGGGAAACGGCCTGGCTGGGGATACGTCTGCAGATCTCAGAGAAACGTGGCTTTTTTGTTCTTTTAGTCATGCAATTAAAACAAATTTAAAAGAAAAATTGAATCTAGTCCCAAATGAGGGCTCTTGTCTGGAGAGTGAATTGAAATATTTCATTTCTTCCCTTAATTTCTGCTCCATCGGATTAGTTCCTAGCAGGGTCTTGCTCAACCACTTCTCTTGATTGTTAATTTCCATTTAACCGCAGAGAGGAGGGCTCTGGGGCCGCTCACAGAGGAGGTAAAACAAACCTCCGATCTTGACTTACGTGACTGGTTGATGTGACCAGCAGCCACGGGGTCACCACGTTGGCTCCTGAGCCGGGCAACCCTGCAGGCAGAGGTGCTTGTGGTGACGGCCCCTTACCCCGGCCTGCTCAGTGCCCCCACCGGCACGGACAGAGCAGGGGGGCCAACGGGCTGGGTGCTGGGTGCTGCCTGCTGGGCGCTGGGCGGGGAGGTCCCCACACCCGTTGCCCCCCCACCACTGCACGTTTTACATGTGTGCTTCCGGCGGCAGAAGTGAGAGCAAGCCCACATGATGCATGACTCTCCTCACCCTGAGCGAGTTCAATCTCTGCAGGCTGCAAAAAACGTGATTAAAAAACAATTACCCCCAAACTGCATTCAATTAGGCTGCAGGGAACGCTGAGCTCTGCAGACGGATGCGATGAGGGAAGCGCCGGCCTCCCCTGGGCTGGCAAACGCCGTCACGCTGCCCTCCGCTCCCCGGGGCCGCACGCCCCACGCCGCCGCGGGGTGCAGGGCCGCAGGCAGCCCCCAGCAGCGCGGCTGGGGCGAGGAGAGGCCGAAAGCCCCCGGCCCCCTGAGCAGAGGCTGGGCAAGGGGGAGGCAGAGGGGAGGCCTCGCTGGAGGAGGGATGCAGCCTGGCGGGAGGAGGTGGAAACGAGACGCTGCTCTTTGATTGCAAACAATTAAAATTCACACGCACACACACACATAAAAAAAAAAAAGAGGCTCATTCCTATGCACAACGTGCAGCCTCTAATTAAATTTCAAACACATTTCATTTACTGTCAAATCCCCCGCCCCCCCAGTTTTCCATTCAAAGCAATTCACCGCGGCTCTTCCTGCGGCCGCGGGACCGACCGGCCCCCGGCGCCCCCCGCCCGGCTGCGAGCTGCGGCAGCGGCGGCCGCCAGGGGGAGCCCCGCGCCCGGCACGGCTCGGCCCGGCTCGGCCCGGTTCTGCCCGGCTCGGCCCGGCTGTGCCCGGCACGGCCCGGTTGTGCCCGGCTCGGCCCGGTTGTGCCCGGCACGGCCCGGTTGTGCCCGGCTCGGCCCGGCTGTGCCCGGCACGGCCCGGTTGTGCCCGGCTCGGCCCGGCTCGGCCCGGCTCGGCCCGGTTCTGCCCGGCTCGGCCCGGTTGTGCCCGGCACGGCCCGGTTGTGCCCGGCTCGGCCCGGCTCGGCCCGGTTCTGCCCGGCTCGGCCCGGCTGTGCCCGGCTCGGCCCGGTTGTGCCCGGCACGGCCCGGCTCGGCCCGGTTCTGCCCGGCTCGGCCCGGCACGGCCCCGTTGTGCCCGGCTCGGCCCGGTTCTGCCCGGCTCGGCCCGGTTGTGCCCGGCTCTGCCCGGCACGGCCCGGTTCTGCCCGGCTCGGCCCAGCACGGCCCCGTTGTGCCCGGCTCGGCCCGGTTCTGCCCGGCTCGGCCCGGTTCTGCCCGGCACGGCCCGGTTCTGCCCGGCTCGGCCCGGCACGGCCCCGTTGTGCCCGGCTCGGCCCGGCTCGGCCCGGTTGTGCCCGGCTCTGCCCGGCACGGCCCGGTTCTGCCCGGCTCGGCCCGGCACGGCCCCGTTGTGCCCGGCTCGGCCCGGCTCGGCCCGGTTCTGCCCGGCTCGGCCCGGTTCTGCCCGGCTCGGCCCGGCACGGCCCCGTTGTGCCCGGCTCGGCCTGGCTCGGCCCGGTTCGGCCTGGCCCTGCCCGGCCCTGCCCGGCCTCAGCTTTTGCTGCCCGGCGCAGCCCAGCGCGGGGCCGGCTGCCGGTGCTCGGCCCCGTCCCGGTTCCACCGGCTCAGGCCGCGAGTCTCCGTGGCTGGCCCTGCGGCCTCCAGCACGGCGGATCCTCGAGACTAGCAGTAATGATTAAATTCACATCGAGCCGGGGAGACACGTCGCGGGGCAGCACGGAGTAAAAGCCGCTTTTCAGACGCCGCCGGCCCAGGAGGGATGAGCAGGAGAGGCACCGTGGCCGCAGGAGGCGAAGTGCTTCCCAGGCAGGCTCTGCCGATTCACAGCGGGGCACATCGCCTCCACCAGCAGCTCGTCCCCACGCACCCAGGGGATGTTGGCCCCGCAGCACAGCGGGGTCCCAGGGGCCCGCTGGCATCTCCCCGGCTGCCGCCGCACGCTGGGTGCAGGACGGGTTCGGCGCCACGTGCAGCTCCGGGCACAGGCAGGCGAGCAGCCGAGGCACCGGCCCCAGCAGCTGCAGGCACGCTCAGGATGGGTCCGGGCCCATCACGGGGCCGGTTTGGCCGCTTCCCACCACACGTAGCCGTGGCACGAAGCTCAGATGGGATCAGCCTGCCCGCAGCAGGGCCCCCACCCCCTGTGCCTCTTTGGCCTGGAGCCACGGCAAGGGCCCCGCACGCATCGCAACGGCAGCATCGCCAACCCCTGCCCTGGGCACGGCCACACGCTCCCCCAAGTGCAGGGCTCTGTACCTTGCCTGAGACCCTGCAGATGGGGCCACTTCTCCAGCCTGCAGAGCTGCGAGATGCACCTGAGCAACACGAGGCCACCACGGTTTGCAGGAAGCAGAACAAAGGTCTTGAAAAACCAGGGGAAAAGCCTGGGCAAAGTGCAGTGGAGTGTGTCCTTGGCCGTGTTTGCAATGAACACAGCCCATCCAGCCCCACAGGAGAGCCACCCGCTGGGGCTCACGCTGCTCTCTGCAGCCACCTCTCACTGCCATGCAACAACTGAGCATCACTCATCTCCTCCTTAATGGATCCATGACACCGGCAAAGGGCTCTCATTAACAGAATATAATGCGCAGTGAAAATAATTGATGATCATCTTGTAACAATTGATTATCTGTCCACTGTAATGCTGCTTTGCTCATAGGGTAAGGGGAAATCGCTTTTCCCTGCTCAGTGCAGAGCAGGCAGCCAAGCACACAGCCGTGTCCGTTCCTGCCCATCTCCGCCATGTCACAGGCACAGCACTGCAGCCAGGGAGCCCCCAGGCTGTGCGCGCACCCAGCAAGGCAGGCCCCATGCCCCAGGGCAGCCTGGCACGGCTCATCTATCCCCCGACACACACAGGATGGTGCAGGCACCTGGCATTGGCTCCAGACAGGTCTGGCACGGAGGCAGCCTGCGGCCCCCATCTCGGCCTTGGCCAGGCTCAGCTTTTCTAGGAGGCTGCCCTCTGGCCAAGCAGCCCTCCCGCCTCCTCTCGCCAGCACAGCATCAGCATAACCCATGCCAGTGTCTTCGCAGGGCGGCTGGGAACAGAAAAGGTTGTTTGCAGAGCAGCAGCCCTGACTGCTCAGCCGGAGCTGCAGACTCAGCAGAACTCAAGTCTCCCGAAAAACCTGAATAAACTCCCCTGTGCACAGAGCCGGACCCGTGCAGCGGGCAGGGACCCAGATCCTCTCCTCATGCTTGTCACATGAATGAGCTCTGCGGCTGGGCTCACGCCTTTCATCTCGGAAGGGGATTGTGTGTATTATGGGGAGGATTAGGCCATTTCGTGAGGCCAGGAGGATCTGTGCGTGCAAGGCTCCAGGGCTGGTGCAGGGAGTGGGGCTCAACCCCTCCCTGCCCGCCCTGGCCTGCTGCGACCCAGCAGGGAGGGCGCTGCCTTCGCACCCACTCCTGCCCAGCGCGGGCGGCAGAGCCCGCTCCGGGCACCTGCGGGGCTGGGACACGCTTGGGCAGCTCCTGGAGAGGCTGCGCCTCTACGGGGTCACCGGGACCTCGCCCCGCATTCCCCAAATCGCCTGGAACAGGCCAGGCAGCAGGGATGTGGAGACACGGGGCGAGCAGGACCAAGCAGGACCCGCTGCCACCGCCTTCCTGACCCCAGTCCCTCCGGCCTCATGTCCCCTGCTGGGGAGGGCTGGGGGGCTGCTGCTGCTCGCTCTCCCCACCCTACATGAGCTGCCCCAGCCCTGGCACAGCCTCCCCAGGTGCCGTGGCCAGCAGCTGGCAGGGGTCCCGGCTCCTGGCCACCAGCCAGAGCCCCCGCCCCAGCCACCGCTGAGCATTTCTGGTCAGAGACCTCAGAGGTCTGGGAAAACAAACTACATGGGAATTAGCTCCCAAGTATTTCCTCAATTCTACCTGCTATGAAGAGAATTTTATTTTGCTTCCCCCAGGAGGAAGGAAGGCAGCTTGACAGAGGGTTTTAAGGAAATCTGTGCAATAACTCTCACAGCCCAGCCTCAAAGAGCTGCAGCGGGGGGCAGGCATGCCGCTGTGGCCGCTGACCCGGGAGCACCCTTCAGGGAGCCCCTGCCCGCACCCACCACGGGCTTTCTGCAGCCCCCAGGAGAAGCAGCCCCTCAGCAGCGCCCGGCTCTGCAGCCACCCTTTGCTTGCAGACTGGACGTGACTAATTGCAGCACCGTGACTAATTGCGGCACCATGACTAATTGCAGCACCGCTCCCTCTGCGAGGCTCCAGCCCCCAGGGAGGAGCGGGGTGAGGAGGCAGCACTGTCAGGGCTGGGGCCGAGCGTGCTGCGGGGCAGAGTCCATGCAGGCCGCGGTGCCAGCCCCGTCACGCACCAGCCACCTGCACCACAGGGCGGCCTTGCCCGTGCCTCACAAGTGATTGATTACAGGATCCATTAATTACGGGATGCATTACGGGATCCCCAGCCTGAGTCACTGCGTTGCCGAAACGGGGCAGGAGCACTCCTCCCCAAACCACCCAATGCCCCTTCCTCCCCCAGCGCCCTGCTGTCAGCGGGGCTCCAGTTCCAGGCCTCCAGAGAGAGCAGGCGAGGGCAGGCCCAGGGGGAGCCCGGCCAGGAGGGGGCTGGCACAGGGCCCTGAGGGACGCGTGGGGCAGAAGCCACCCCTAGAAATCAGAGGTTTTAGTAACAAGACCTTATCAGCTAGCCAAGTCAAAACAGCAGGAAATTATTTAAACATTTTTCCTTAGAAGACCAAGTTGGCCCCCTGCCCTGGCTGCGCAAGCCTCTCAGAAGCCAGAGGCAGGAAAGTCGTGTCAGTTACGGTAAAGCATACATCGGCTATTACGCTACCAGAACCCAGGGAAAACAGGACACCTGTTTTTATGAGGCAGCTAACAAAGGTCAAGCATAGGAAGAAAGCAGCAGACAGGGCCAAGCGCTTCTCGTCCCAGAGGAAATCAACATCACCCGAAGCTGCAGGGGCACAGGCAGAAAGCTGCAGGGCCACAGCCAGCAGCTGCCCAACACCCCCAGGGGCATTGCAGGTCCCCAGACCAGGGGCTGGGGCAGGAGTGACCAGCCGAGCCCCCATACCCCCCCTTGCCAGCTCGGGGCAGCCCCACGCCCCCCTCACCCTCAGGGGACACCCAGCACAGAGCCCCTGGAAACACAACACAGGTGTGCACCTAGAGGAACAGGGACCACACCTCAACTGATCACGGTTAGTTTATTGCGATGGGAACCAGTTACGGTAGCTACAACAGACACAGCATTTATGGAAATACAGTTACTTGGTTTTCCAGTATCGCCTCTCAGTACAATAAGAACCTTCTGTATAAAATACTGTTGGCTTTATAAAGTTTCTCTACAGTATGAAATACCTTGTCTAGTTTCGTGAGATTTGGAGCTGGCTGTCACACAGCTGGAGAGCCCCAGCAGCAGCACAGATCAGAGCAGTCAGCAACCCCACACGATGCCACACCAGGCATACTTGGGGCAGGGTGTGAGGCTGACCAGGAGGGGTTTGGGTTCCCTCATCCCACCAGCACCAGGCCCAGAGCACCCACAGCACCACAGGCTGCCAGCCTGGGCAGGCAGGGAGAGCCTCTTCATCACAGCCCTGCCCCTAGAACAGACATTTGGGTGCCCCTACACACACCCCATAGAAAAGAGGAACATTAAGGCATTCATAAGCATCCTTTTAAAAAGGGTGGGAGAGTGTCTCTAAAAAAAGAATAGGAAGACCAAGTTGTGGCCATCTTGCAAACTCCAAACAAAAGCCTCCTCTTGCAGCTGAAGAGATTGAAAGACATGCGAAACATTTCATCCCTTGCAGGAACCACAGCAGCTTCCCCCCCAGGTAGGGTACATCAAATTAGGAGCTCTGTACAGCTGGAAAAGCAGGTAGGAACCCAGGATCTCCCCAAGGCTGTGTTTTCCTGACATGCAAAGGCTGCAACCGGAGCAGTAAGACATGTACGCAGGCATGCACACACACGCACTCCCACACAGCCAGCCTGGCAAGGCTGACGGTGTGCCCATGGGAAAGGGCACCCTCTCCCGCAGGCAGGAGTTTCAGGCTGAGGAGCTTCGCACTGCCAGAAGAGATCTGCACAGGGAAGCTGAACCAGCCCCTAAAGGAAAGCACCGAGTCTCCTTGCTGCCTCCTCTCACAACACCACGACCTGGGCTAAGGAACTGCTTTGCACCATATCTGACCAGCCAGGCTGCTTTAGCCCCACTTCATCTCCCCCTAACCCCCCAAATATACGTTGTTTGGCATGTTCCTGGAACGTGGCTGTAAGTATGAAAGAAGAGTTCAACATTTGATGGGTGAATTGTAAAAAAAACAAGTTTATTTGAAAAAATACTCAGCCTCTTACAAGATTTCTGATCAACATTTACTAGAACTTGAGAGCCATTAACCTGCTCCACATACGTTGAGATATTTTCCAACACTAAAAAATAAAAAATAAATACGTACAAATTCTTTCCACCCCCTTACACATCCTAGATGTGAGTGGTTTGGCATCCATTGCCTTAATATCTTAGTTGAACAGAAGCAAGTAGAAGAGGTTTTTCTAAGAGATAAAAGAGCAAAAGCAGAATACCTGTCTCAGGGATGTATCAACGATAGTCCGGTCTATCTGGCCCCTTCAGCCTGCAAAGCATTAAGCATCCAAACCCACTTGTCTTGTCAGGACTCTGAGCTGGCGGTTCCCAGGTAGAAACCCACACCACAGACAGGGCAGCACCTGCGAGCCCCCCCAGATGGGCCGGTGGACTGGTGCCCCCCATGCCAGTGCCCAGTTTGGGTCGCATCACATCGAGAAGAGGCACTGCAGAGGTGGAGGCAGGAGGCTCCCACCCACGGGGGGCACAGACCCCAACCCTCCACAGGTGGCACCTCGCGGGGAGGGCTGATGCACACCAGGGCTGCTCAGGCCCGAAGGACGCTCGCACAGAAGACACCGCCCGACATGAACTCCAGCCATCCTTTTCCAACCTGAATATCCCATGAGAACACAACTACAAAAGAAGGATTTTTAAAGAACTACAGTAGCTAAAGTGTTTTCAAAACATACCTAAAGACCACCTAACAGAGTCAGGAGGCATCTGGTACAGGAGCTGAAGACCCCCTGCCCAGATCTCCCCCCCGTGGATAGCCCGCAGTAAGAAGCGTGTGAAGCAGTATTCATCCGGGGCTTGGCCCTGACATCCCCTGTGCTTCAACAAATCCAGTATCCTGCTTTTTATGGCTTTTTAACAACAGAACTCCTCAAAATACACGCACACACACACCATACCCCGAGCAGAATACAGAGCTAAAGCATGGTTTACAGAGTAGAGTTAAGGCTCATCCAGATTCAGCTAGATATGAAGACTGTAAGGCACGTATTAGTACAATCATGTTACTGTTAAAAAGCCAGAATATAAAAAAGTCATCCCTTCCCCCACCCCCACCCCAAACACGCGAGGATACTGCACACATAGCTCTGTTACCTTTGTTGAACACAGATGGAAAGACAATTCAGAGCCTGGTTAAAAATGAACACCTGGTTTAAACACTTCTCACAGCCGCTCAACACCAGCAGAGCATTTCCCCAGACACCGCTTCAGGGCAGCGGCACTTCCCCCCAACACACTGGGATTAAAACCAGTCCCTCACATGTGGCTTTCTTCCTCTTTGACACCGTCTTCCGTGCTCTTCTGTGGCAAGGTGGCCACATCATTGTTTGCCTCTTTCTGTTTCTCAGCCTCATCGATGTTGGTCTCCTCCTCTTTCCCTTCATTCCTCGTCTTCTCCTCTGCCTTCTGTTCCTTCGCCACCAGGCGGTAGTTGATGCCCATCCCGATGAAGAGGTAGACCCCAGAGACGATGAGGATGACCCCACAGGCCCAGTACGTGTACTTGTAGTCACCATACATGTCATTGAGCTTACCTGACAGACAGAGAAGGGACAACTTAGCAAAACTACTCCCAGCACCAACAGGGAACTGCTCCAGGCTGAGAAAGCACTCCCAAGAGCAGCCCAAGCCTATCACCTTTGCTTCAGGTCTTTATTCCTTCTGACCCCTGCTCCCCCAACTTGGGCCAGTGCTCAGCCCACCCCCACTCCCCCAAATTCCAGGGAAGCTCTAGTGGCTGGTGCTCACCCCCCCTCATCTCCACCCAGAAACAGAACCCAGCAGGAAGACTGCCCACGGCTGGGACCCACACCCCCCCGTAAGGCCAGACCAGAGGGGCTGCACGCGTGGGCACCCTACCGAGCAGAGGGGGTCCCAGAAGCACCGGGCAGCACTCCACAATGGTCACAAGGCCGACTGCGCTGGAGAACCTTTGTGCTCCCACCAGGTCCATCAGGGTTTCAAAGAGCACGGAGCTAAGCCAGCCAAAGGCAAAGCCAAAGAAGCCAGCATAAATGCAGAACCCAGCGTAGGTGGTGGACATGGGGGCCAGGAGGTGGCACACCCCATTGTAAATCACGGAGATGGCAAAGAAATACTGGACTCTCGGTCTGATCCACTTGGTGTTTGCCACCAGTCCCATGGAAGGTCTGGCTACCATGTCTACAAAGGCCAGTATGGAGAGCAAGAAGGCTGCAGACTCGTTGGCAATCTTCTTGCTCTTCGCATAATTGCTGAGGAAGACCAAGGGAGTGAAGAGCCCAAAAAACATGATCACATTGCCCGACAGATAGAGCAGGAAGCCTCTGTGCGTGAACAGGGAAAGGTCCAAGAACTTGTTGATCGTCTGGAAGAGCGTGCTCTTCTCTTTCTTCGCCTTCCCACCAATGAGGTCTGTGCTAGTATCACCATCATCTTTTTTCGCTTTCCCAGCTTCCTGCAACACTTCTTTAGCAGCCTCTTTTTTCAGCTGGTCTGGCTTGGGGCCAATTGGTCGCATGAGGGACCCAGCAACACAGCAGTTCAGCAGCAGACCACCGAGGATGAGGAAGCTCCCTCGCCAGCCAAATATACCAAAGAACATCTGGTTCACAGGCGCCAAGGTCGACAGGAACACGGGGCTGCCTGCCATAGCCAGTCCATTTGCCAGGGGACGCTTCTTGAAGAAGTACTTGCCAATCATGGTTAAGGCTGGGTTCAGGTTAAATGCAAGTCCGAGGCCTGAAAAAGAGAAGAAATGAAGGATTCAGAGTTCTGCAACCCCTGCAAGCCAGCAGCACTGACAGAGGGGCCAAGTAAGAGGAACAGGGTTTCAGTTCTCACAATTTAGGAGTACCACTTCTGCTGTTTTAGCTTTCAGCTTACATAAGCAACATGCAGCCCCTCGCTACCCATTCCTGGCAGTTTCTGGGAGGACAAGCTAGGGCAGCGGAGTTGTGTGCAGGAGTTAGGGGAGGCAAAAGGAGAACCGCCACAATCCGTAACAAGCCTTACATCTACTGGCATGGCACAATCCTAACCTGAGACAGCAATAATGGAAGGCTTTCTATTTTAAGTAGGCAAATACAAGTGCCTGTGCACTTACATTCTTTCTGCATTATGTCACCAGGGCCACCTTTAAGCTAAAGTACATAGAGGGAATCAGCACACATGCAAATTCAGGGTAGATGTTTCCTAAGAATTACTAGGTAGAAGTTCCTTCTCCGAAGAGGACTTATCCTGGTTGCAGTCCCATTGTAGCAGAATGTCACTTACCCCCTACAACCCCCACGCAGAAGTAGAGCTCCTCCACAGTGTTGCAGAAAGAAGCTGCAATCAAACCACACCCGGAGAGGCACCCACCCACGATCATGATGGGTCGGCTGCCGTATTTGTTCACCAGGATGCTGCTGATGGGACCTGGGAAGGCAAAGGAGATATGGGCAGAGATGAGTTACTTTTGCACTGGAGACCAGACAGACGAGCAGGAGGACAGACAAGCACCTAGGAGGTCTACAGCTAAAGGCTTCCAGTTCCCACATGGTGACGCTTCACCCAGCAAGGGAACCGGGGTAAGGGGAAAGGACGGAAGGTGCAGAGACAGCTGAAGATAAGAGTGACATTTGGTTAAAGCACACGCTGAAATCCCAGCTGGAGAAGCGAGACTACAGCAAGTGCTGTAGGCTGTGGCTTCTGTTGAGCACCAGGAGCTGTTTACAGCTGCCGAAAGCCATGACTTTCCTGTGCAAGCTGCCTTCTGTGGGCCACACAGCAACACTGTGGGCCACGATAAGCTGCCTTCCTGGGCCACCTGCTCCCCACAGCCAGGGCTTTGGGCCAGGGCAAAGCCTTCCCAGCACTGGGCCGGTGGCCATGGGCCACCATCTGCACCACCACAGCCCAGGCGCTGGGCAAAGCCCAACAGGGTAACAGCCCCCTTCCAGCTTCCCATGGGAACCAGACACGGCTGTGAAGCAGCAGCAGCTTCGATGGGCACTGGGCAAAGTGCCCCAACAGCTCGCAGGAGGAAAGGCCACTGTGCTGCACCAGGGAGGCACAGGGGAAAGGCAGCTTCTGTTTTCACTGCTACCCTGAGGTAGGAAAAGCCCAATGGCTCTGCACACCTGCCTTTTAAGTGCTTCATTATCAGCAGCTTTAATCCAAAGCAAACAGTGATTAGATACTGTGAAGCATGCTCTACAGATACTAAGATGTATTTAAATAAACTGAATGAACATCCATTGAATATTAACAAACCTAGTTTTACCATTAACAGATAGCAAGGCTGTCAACATGTTATTCACGGGTCCTCAGACGCTACTTGACCTTTCTGCCTAGTTTAAACAAAGCCTGAAGAACATTTGGGAACCCTGGCTGCTGCTGCAGCAGCTCTCCTAGAGGCCAGAGGGATGCATCTGCCTGGGTGTGGGTGGCAGCACCTGTGTTACCAGGTCACAGGCAAACAGGTCAAGGTAGGTGAGCTGCTGGGATTTGGTGCTAACTGTTCAGGATGAGCAGGAGAGGCAGCGTCAGCAAGGAGAAGGGACAGGGAGCCCCCCAGACCCAAGCCCATGAGGAGCACCAGGCACTGTAGCCCCCAGGGCACTCAGCGAGACTGGTTCTCAGCACACCAGGAGAAGGAATGGCCCAGATCAAGCCTCATTAAGGCAGCTACATGGTTTACAAGCTTGTTATAACATTGGAGCAGGGAGATGTGCCGGTCGCCTCGCTAGCTAAGCAAGGACAAAGCAGAGCCTGTTTCCCCCAAAGGAAAAGCCTCACGCTCAGCCAGGCCGCTGACGTCAGCTCCTTCTAATGCACAAATGCAAATAAGACTCGGGCACTTTGCCAGCTTAGGATGGCAGCAGTACAAGCTCTGATTTGCCTCTGAAGTACACACAACAGCAGTGTCCCAATAAGAGTTTCTTTCAGCCCGGCTACCCGGTGCAAAACTGCATTTGCAAGCTGGTACAAGGCACTGGGACTTAGGGACAGGAGATGCAAGGACTGGAAATGCATCGCCCCAGCAGACCGCAGGCTGCCTGCTCCTAGCTGGTATAAAGAAACACCGAATGCACAGCCTGGGGATTAAGAGACTCCAAGCAGTTTCTGAAGCACGGGGAGGGGAGCTGTTTCACTCTAAGTAGTTCGCTTTATTCTGCTCGTGTTTCTGTGCTTCCAGTGCATTCTGCCATCTCCAACCAGCACAAGCTGTCTAAGGCACTGCTCAGCACCAGCAGGGAAGAACAGACATCAAACTTCAGCAGTCAGAGCTGATCAGAAAAGGGAACAGATCCTTACAGACAGCCACTGCTTGCTGGATTCAAAAAAGTCTTATCTAAAAGAGAAAGACAGACCCCGTGAACAGGGCTCCTCCGCTCAGCACAGCCGTGCCCCCAGCCTCCTGGTGGGTGCTGGAGGCAGACACAGCATCAGCCGTGCATTGTAACAAGTGCAGAATTACACAAGCTGTAATTCCCCGGAAAGATTTTACCTACAGCTTTGCTGAGAAGGACAGATTAACCCAGCTTCTGCATTCTGGGCATTAAAAAGAACTTTTTGAGCAATCTACTTCAAGCAAACTTGCTAAGGGAAGTTTTGTTCTCACTTAACGCTCCAACTCTTAGTAAAATTTTGGCTGTTGTTGTTACAGCGAGATGCAATTAATCAGACCCAGCACCCCATACTCCAACACCGCTGTCTCCAGTTCACTTACCTCCTGCATACATAACAGCCAGCATGATGGAGGAGATCCACGAGACTTTGCTGCTAGATGCGTTGAAGATGACCTCAATCTCTTTGAAGAACACAGTGATGGATTTGGGGAAGGCATAGGAAAACCCGATGGAGATGAAAGCTCCGATGACCACAGCCCATCCCCACCCTCCTTCAGGAGGAGTGTATCCCACAGGGCCTCCAACGGCCGGTGGCATCTTGAACGAAGCTGGTGATGACTCGGTCGGGGCTCAAAGACCTGCAAAGGACAAAGTATTGTCTCGGCTGAGCGCGGACTGCGTCCCCGCTGCCCTGCCACGCGGAGAGCCCTGCCTGCAAGGTGAGCACGCCACCAAGCAGGCCCGCGGTGCTGCCAGGCAGCGACACCAGCACCCAGATCCCCTCCAGGAGAGCTGGTCTGAGCATGGCGCACCCCAGGCTCGTGAGCACGCTGGCCCCAGAAGGCTCTCCCAAGTCACAGGCTCAAATCACCAGTGGCCTTTAAAAGCCCTGGCAAGCAAGTATTTATAAACAACAGGTTGAAGACACGATATGCTATTATAAGCCGAAAAGGGCAGGCAGTGACCTTGCCAACAGCAGCCGGGCACAGCAACAAAGAGGAGGCCGCACAGCAGGGCCATGCTACCAGCAGCACCGGGCCGGGCCCCCGGAGGGTCCCCCAGGGCAGCACCCATCAGGATGGGGCTCGCGGTCCCTGGCGTGGCCCCGGGGCAGTGCCAAAACCACCCAGCACACACCGGGAGCGGGGCACTGGGCACCCCCAGCACTGAGCTGCTCACACAGGTTTTCATGAAATCTGCTATCAGTGAGACCCATTAATTAACCCCCACTGGCAATGCTAAAACCAAGCCCTGACAGCCCCCAGCAGTGTCCCAGCAGGTCCACAGCCTTCCTGACCCTCACCCAGGGAAGGCCAGCGAGGCGCCGGCGCTCCAGGCAGTGGCAAGTGCTCCCCTGCAGGCAGGCAAGGGCCGGAGGGGAAACCCCAGAGGCAGGCAGGGACCCCAGGAGGCCACCTCGAGCAGCCACCCCACGCTCTGGAGGGCTGCCCGGAGCAGGGGCAGCACACCCAGGTTATTAAGTGCATGCACACCAGGAAAAAACAGAAGAGGCAGACAAACAGGTGCCACCCCAGCACACCCCCCTGAAGGTCACAGGCCGCAGCTAAACTTAGCCACGAGCAACAACAGCGAGAAGCTTCCCGGGATGCTGCCAGGGCTCCCTGCGCTCACCGCAGCCCCGGGGCGGGAGGTGGATTCGCTCCAGGCCAGCCTCCCCAGGGCTCTGCCCCTACAGGACATCTCCACACCCACCCCGTAACCAAGCCATAGCCAAACACTTCCTCTCCGATACCAAAAAAAGCTGCAGTAGATTTCATGAGAGCACCCAAATACAAGCAGCATTGACCTTAGAAGTTCAAAAACAGACAGGATTAGAAAACAAAATAAATTTCAGCTGTATCTGCCGAACCATGGGATCCTTCTTAGAGAGGCAGAACATGGAAAGGCTGGTTCAGTGCAAGAGGAAGGCTGCTCATGCACTTCCAGTACTGCAGCTCCTGTACTTGCTGTACAGCCTGCTCACACACCAAAGCTGTGGTTATTTGAAAAAAACAAGGCTGCTCCAGGCAGCAGAGAGCAGCACAAACCACCCCAGAGAGGAAGCACAACCAGACCAGCTGCTCACATACACATTTCACAATATGCAAAACAGCAGGAACTGCCACAGTCCCTGAAACTCCGGCGTGCCCCTGCAGATTTCAAGATGCTCTCGGTGCCGGGATCCTGCCTGCTGCAGCAGGACATCTGCTGGAGGCGGCCAGGCCAGCAGACAGCCCAGCCAGGGAGAGGCAGAGCTCAGAGCCAGGCAGCTCGGGCCCACTGCGACGGCTGCAGCACCGCCAGGCCACGCTCTGCTCAGACCAAGCCTTGCGAGCCACAGAGGGGGCGGCAGGCTCCTTTGGCAGAATCTAAACCCTCCTGCTAGTTTTCTGCTCTGCTGCTCAGGTTTTCCGTTGAAGAAAAAGTCGTCTTCAAGCACAAGACCTTTCTTCAGAGCTCCTGTAAGTCACAACGCGACGCAGCGGTAACTTCAAATGCAAAGCAGCATGCTAAGTCAAACAAAGCTGCAACGTGTCCTATTTATAGCACGCATCCGTTTGGGCTCACGGCGATTACTATCTCATCCACGGCCACTTGCATGCCAGCATCCACCTGGCGCACTCCCTCCTGCTCCTGGCAGCCCATGCGTTACCGCAGGTACCCGTATCGCTTTCATTTGCTCTTTCACTCCGCCACCCGCCGGAGCCCCGCAGCTCCTCCTGCCGAGCAGAGGCCTCCCGGCCACAGGCCCAGGACGCCCTGAGCAGCAGCAGGAGGGAGGCGGCGCTGCAGGCTGCCTTCCCTAAGCCCTTAAGACTGGTTTAGCCTGGCCCAGGCACGGAGCTTCCCTGCTGGAAGGGTATTTTGCCTGCGCCCTGGCCAATGCGGCACATGACTGTCACAAGCACGCTGCCCCTTCAAACAAACAAATCATTGACAGGATGCTCCCCAAAGCGAGCCCCCCCATCGGCCCGACTCACCGCAGCCACGGGCAAGGACGGTGCCAGCCAAGCCCTGCACAACAAGCAGCCACCGTGCACTTTGCCCTCTGGCCATTGAGGCAACTCACCCAGAAGTTACGTACTTTCTGGAAAGCTGATATGAATATTGGGGTTTAACACCACCTCCCGGACAGTGCACACTGAAGTTTCCTGCTTGCTCTTGCTTTCTGAGTCAGACTGAGCTTTCACAGCATTCAGTAAGATTTAAGGCATCATCTAACTATCCTGATTTGCCTGAAACATTCTTAAAAAAGAGAAACTAGCACATTTTGTTAAAAACTACCAGCTACTAGCAAGTAGTAAGAACTACCCGATAGCACAAATAAAAGCTACTGGCAATAAAAGGTATCAAATCAAAAAAGCTGGGGGGTGTTGATGAGGTTAGGGATTTTTCCACTTTGCTTCTGAGACAGAACACAGGTTTGATTCTTCTATCACTCCCGAGAAGCTCAGCTGTGCCAAAATTACTGTGGCTTGGTTCATTTATTTGTTCTTCCTCTGCAAGCAGCATTCCTCTTCCTATGGCTGTTCAGGTGGCATCTTCCTATAAAAGAAGATACTTCTGGGGGGTTAAACATAACCTCTCTTGCATTGCCAATGCTTGGTGAAAAGCCTTGGCCTGAAAGCAGCTCTAGGAAGTTTGAGACCATTAAGCTAGATTCCCGAAGTCTGACGCCAGAGGGTTTACATGAGTTCTGCGTGCCACAACATTTTTCCCTGACTCATTACAAATCCTTATTAAGACAGACCAGTTTTAGAAAGCTTTTCGTTCTACCGCATTAAAGTTTCTTTCTGATTTCCTCCTTGCCCCCACACAGACGTAGTTTCAAATGAGTGGAAAAAAGCACATGCAAGGCAGTCAGTCCAAAAGGAAAGCTTCCCTCCCCTTTGAAAAAAACAACGTAGTTATGACATTTGCAGTTCTGTTTTGGAAGAGCTGCAATGTGTAAGACGTGTTTGGAAATCAAATTCACAGCTGCCAGGCAGCAGCTACAGTTTGCCCTATTAGGAAATAAAATAACCATATTTGCAGTAATTAAGACTGATGAGCCCGAGTAATGACTGCAAGTATCACATCTGCCAGCCTGTAAACTTCTTGACAAATCTGCAGGAATGGGTAGCCTACAGCAAGCCCTCTTCCCACATAGCAATGGTGGGAGCAGAAACTGAGGCAATCCGCACCGTACCATCCAGGAACAGGCCCTGGAGAAGACCAGGATCCTTTCCTCCTCCCAGGTCCCACGCACTGGTACTGCGATTCCTTCCTTGAAGCTGCCTGGATCAGGAAGATTTTAAGACTTCTGCTTACATAATGCAGCAAATTACTGTGCTTTTATAAGCCCCAGATTGGCAGGATTCCACAGCAGAAAGACAGAGGATCACATTTATAAGGCACTGCAAATGCTGAAAAATATTTCTGGGGCAAGCCCTTTAGCAAAGTATCCTCAAAATGCTTTTTCAGGGCAGGAAGAGAAGAGGCTTCTCCCCGCAGGTCCCCGCCCGTCCCCTCTCACTCCCATCCTTCCAGCTCAGGGTTTTACCTCACCAGGCACACATCCACATTGCACCCACTGCCTTGGGTGCTTTTAAAACCTCTCCCAGAGCAGCAGGACTCGCTTGGCAGCCACAGGCAGGCAGCACCCACAACAGAAACCAAGCATCCCTTCGCCTGAGCTGAAGTCTTGTGCTCATTGCTGGGGAGACGGAGCTGCTAGCAGCTGCAAGCTGTTTATGGTGAATAACGCTTCATAGCTTCAGATTTGGACTTTTTCTGGCTAAAGGAAAGATCAAACACAGATTGTTATAAGCTAACGAGATGCTGCTTCCACTGGTTTAAAGCAGGTTTACAGAATTAAGCATGGGGATGTAATTCTAGCGAGCACCCCCAGCCGAGGGTTTAACCTGGCTGTACATGGCATACGTGACGACCCAGCATTTGCAAGGGCTCTGCACCAAAACAATACTCAATTGAGGTCCTGCTCAGCTGAAGCGTTTGTTCCCAGGGTGAAGCGAGGTCAGCAGCATGTAAAGAGTTTGCCCAAGGACAGCAGCCCACACAGATGAGCTCAAGGTTCTTTTGCCAGCAGCTGCACAGCCTGCTCAGCACCCCTCCTCTACCAGAAAGCGGCCAGCATATCCCTAGACATGCTCCAGTCTGCCAGCCTGGTGAGCCAGCCTGGAGAGCAGACAGCTAGACGCCAAAAGGCAAGACTTTTGCACTCATAAAGGAAGGAGCAAGTGGCAGCTGCCTTCATCTTTAGCTCAGAGCTGGATCCCGCAGTGGTGCAAGCCCCAGCCTGCAGCAGCGGGAGCAGAGGTGCGCGGCAGCCCACTCACCGGCACCCGGCGGGCGAGCACTCACCTGGGCAGGGCTGCCGCGCACGCTGGAGGCTCTCCTTGAACATCAGCCACTACAAACACCGTCTGCTGAGGACAGAGCACGCCAGGGATTTGAAGATAATCCCCTGCACAGCAGCCACCGCACCTGGTTCGCAGGCTACAGAAAGGCTGCGCCACAGGTCACCAGCCACCCTCGCTGTCTGCAGCCCTCGGCGCTGCCCACCCTCCTGAGACCACTCAGCAAGCTGGCTGAGGGAGCGGGACATCGAGACCCTTTGTCAGGAGCACAAGGGGGGATTGGGGGGGAACAAACGAAACAGGCAACGATTTCTCCCTCCAGAATGGGTGCATTACAAGCACCCATTCCAGGCTGCTGTTACCACCAGTGATGCTCAGCCTGCCTGAGCAAGGTCCGAGGGTATGGGAGTATGGTATTTCTCATACCAAGCACTGGTATGAGAAAGCATGAAGCAAGCTTAAGCAAGCTATCAAAAAGATCAAGGGGAAAACCTTGGCTGTTTTCTTACATTGCTGCCTGGCAATTGCCATGACTCAAGCGAAGCTCTCCCAGAACCCTCTGACCCACAACCACAGGCAAACCTCACGCACAGGTTACAGGAGCATTACTGCCCAGATCAGCTGCACGCCCAGCACAGCCCCTGCAAACACAACAGCAAGAGGCCAGCCCGGGCACAGCCGCCTCCCGCACCAGGCAGGGCTGCCAGGCTCCATGGCTGTGCCTCTCGTGCTGTGTCCCCGGCACGAAGCCGTAAGCTCACCCACAACCGGAGCTGTGAGGGCTGCAGACACACAGCCCCCCAGCCCGGCACCTCCCGGCTGTGCGGCAGCATGTCCCAGGTGCAGGCAGCGAGGGCCTGGGTGCCAGGGGCTCCTCCTCAGAGCCTCGGAGATGACCTGTGCCTCAACAAGAAATGCTCAGAATGAGAAAAATGTGGTACCAAGTAGCATCAGCATTCTTTCATCAGACATCAATACCAAAGACACATCCCCTCCAGATTTCGCTGCAGAGCACGTTTGCGTGAGGCTGCAGAAATCCAGAGAGTCACACAGTTGCTACAGTCAAAACATTACTGCTCCTTTTCCTAAGGGCATCAGCCTGAGCTCTTTGTTCTCAGCCACCTCTGTATCCTTGCCTCTTTAGAGCCTCCGAAGTAGGGCTAAAGCAGCTCCAGCTCCACAGATGAGACCACCCGACAGCACCTGGGTGACTGTGGTTTCAGGAATCAACTACAGCCTCACACAGACCTTCTTGGGCTACAGCACAATTATACAGCAACAGCTTTAAAGGAAGCAATTTCATAATGACTTTTATAGACAATAATGGGAAGAGGCTCCTGCCTTCTTAAGAAAGATTACTGTTATAGGCTGACTCCACAGAAGGAAATAGAAGTTATAAAACTGTGAGATTAGCGCTATAATGCTCGGATACAGCTTGCCTGCGTAGCCTACGTGCAACTTTTCAACTCCTCACAAGGGATATATAAAGTAAAGCACTGGAAGTCTCCAGCCTATAAAAGTCACTGGGTATTTTCCACCTTAGCTGCCAGATTAAATCAAGACAAGTGAGAGATTTGAGTGCAGCAGAAGTCACATGAGCCATTGGCACCTTTTTAGTGGGAACCACCTCCTGGCTTTCACAGAAGGGGGTGATGCTCTCACCCCTCTGCCTGAAGGGCCAGGGCAGAAAGAATACGGTCCCGTTCGTGGCATGGCAGGGAAGTTAGCAGCGCAGGAGCAAAACACTTGCCTGTAACCAGAGGATCCACCACACCGGTGGGTAAGTGAGAAGACTCCTCACAAAGGCAGCAAACAGGAGCTGCGGGGTCTCTGCCTGCAGCCCCAGCCACCCGCCCAGCCCAGGCACGCAGTGGCTCTTCCCCGCACCAGCGCATTTCTCAGCCCTGCACTTCTGAAGAGTCAAAAAAGCCTCAGAGCGAAGACGCCCAGGAGAGTCAGCCTGCACTAAATTACCTCACTTAGCATGAAAATAGGATGCTTGTGCACCACAGAAAGGCTCCAGGCACACAGAAAAGCAAGAAAACAGTATCATTGGATTTCAGGTGTCTTGTGATGAAACTAAAAAAGACTTGTTTTTTAGCCCCCTCCCCCTTCGAAAATTAAAGCCCAAGAACACCTCGTGCAGACCGCCCCAGCTCAGGGGGCAGCAGGAGCCTGGCAGAGGGGAGGACAGCACTGAGGCGTTATGCTCTGAGGACTTGCTGTCCCGGGGAGGACAAAGGACACGGCTCTGTCCCCTCTGAGCCTCCCCAAGGGGAACTACAGCTCTCCTCGTGGCCCCCCCCTTCGTGACTCTCCTCAGGTCGCTCGCAAGCCCCGTGAGCGCCGCTCGCCCCCGCACGCTGTGCCCCCGCCGCGGGCCGTGCCGGGGGCCGGGGCCCGCGCACCCCCAGCAGCTCGGGGCCCCCGGGCCCCGCTCCGACCCCCGAGCACCGCGCTCCTGGAGCTCGCCGGAGGCCCCCAGGCTGCCCACAGACCCCCCAGGGCCCACCGCCAGTCCCGAACCGCGCTGCGGAGCGACCGAGCACGGCCGGAGCCACCGGGTCGGGGGTGTATCGACGGCCCCGGCTGGGGGGCCGGGAAGCACGGGCGAGGAGCAGCAGCACAAGGGGCCCGGTCACCCCCCCGCCGCCCCGGGCCCGGGCCCCAGGCGCTGCCGGGCCCCGGGTCCCCTTCCCCGCTGTTATCGGCCGCCCGGAGCGGGCTGTAATCGCCTCAGCCCCGGCTCCCCCCCCTATCTGCCTCTCACAAGGTGGGGGTTCGCCCTCCCCGCTACCGGGAGGCCCGAGGGCTGCGGCGCCCCGGGACGGCTCCGTTCCACGGCCCCGCCGGTCACCGGCCGCTCCCCGAGGCGCCCCTCCCGGTCCCCGTTCACCTCTCGGCGGCTCCCGAGGCGCTCCGTCGGACAGCACCGCCTGCCCTTGGCCCTTCGCGGGGGCAGGGGGTGAACGCGGGCCCGGGAACCGGAATCCTCTAACGGGAAAGGTCACGGAACGAGGGCTGGACATCCCCGGCTGCGCGTCGAGCGCCCCGGCCCGGCGCCGACCGGCGGCTGTGGATCCCCGGGCACGCGGTCCGGGGGCCGGCCCCGGAGCTACGGGGAGGGAGCAGCGGCACCGCGCAGACCGTGCCCGCAGGCCACGAGGGGGGGCCCGGGGCCGGCCGCCTCGCATCCCCCGGCGGCACGGGGCGGCAGCTACCGGCCCGGCCCGCAGGAGCTCGCGTCCCTCTCCCGGCCACGCGTGTCCCCGCCGCAGGTGCGCCCTCCACGAGGTCCCTCCACGAGGTCCCGGCAGCGCCCCGCGCCCCCGCCAGGCCGGGAGCGGCAGCCCCGGGGCACCGGGATCGCGGGGCCGCGCCGCCCGCCCCGAGCCCCCCAACCCGGGGCCCCCCATCCCCGCCCCGTCTCGGTCCGGTCCGGTGCCCCCGCCACGTGGCCCCGCCGGGCCCTACCTGCGCGTGCAGCCGCCAGCCGAGCGCACCCCCGCCCCCGCCCGTTATAAGGGCGGCGGGGCCGCGCGGCGGGCGGAGCCGCTGGTGGGGCCTGGGCACGGCCCCGCCCCCCCGCCACGTGCGCGCCCCGGCCCCCAGCGCGCGGCCCCCGCCCGAGCCCCCTCCGGCCCCTCCGCCGCCGCCGTGTGCCCCGGCACGCACCGGGCCCCCCCCACTACCGCCCCCCGTCCCGCCCCGCCCCGCCCCACCGCCATCCGCCGGGACGGGCGGGAAACGCGGCGCCGGCGCGGAGCGGGCACATGGAGCGACGCCGGCCGCGGCTGCCCTGAGCCCCGCGGGGACCGGGACCGGGACCGGGACCGGGACCGGGACGGGTGCAGTGGGGGCACCGCCGGGCCGCCCGCTGCGGCATCCCCCGGGGCTTCTCCGTTTGGTTCCCGGGGGGCTCCGCTCGGGCGGGGGCGC
Organism: Anser brachyrhynchus; assembly: GCF_964034855.1. Lineage (NCBI taxonomy): Eukaryota > Metazoa > Chordata > Aves > Anseriformes > Anatidae > Anser > Anser brachyrhynchus. The sequence goes on along the minus strand of NC_137720.1, from coordinate 712,471 downwards.
GGCGGCGCAGCCCCTCCAGCCCGGCCGCCGGGGGACCCGGTGGTGCCGCCGGCCGAGCCGCGGGCAGCGCTGCCAAGAAGGCGGCGAGGAGCTGCCAGCGGGAGACGACCCGGGGGTGTCGGCGGGGACGGGCGAGCAGCGGGACCCGCAGCAGGGAGCCTGCCCCGGGCCGGCCCCGCGCAGGCCGCGACCCCCGGCGCTGCCCCGGAGCCCGGTGGCGGCAGCCGGGAGAGGCCCCGCTGGGGCCCGGCGGCGCAGGGCCGTGCTCGGAGCCCTGGGCCGGGAGCTGGGACGTGCTGCCGGGCGCCCCGCTCGCCCCTCGCAGATTCTGGGGCTGTGCCCGTCGGTTCCGCAGGTAATAGCCCAGGCCCGGCCGGCTCACTGACGGAGCGTGGAAGGGGCTGGAAGGTGCTGGAAGCTGCCCACGCGCAGAGCCCCTCGCTGTCCGGATGCAAAATGGTGGCAGCGACGCATCGAGCACCGCGCTCCCCGTGCGTAACAAATCCTGCACGAGGGGGCTGTTACCTGTGAGTGCTTTCCTGGAGCTGCTGGCTCCTGCGGCCTAATGAAGTTAATTGTCTTCTGGGTCGCCTGTCTAATGCTCTAATTTGTTTTAGAGCAGAAAAGTGTGGTGTAGTTCACCTCGGAGCCATGAGAGGCAAAAAGGCAGTGACACTCAGCAGATGGGAGCTGGGGCAGCCGCAGGGGAGGTGCAATCCCTTTCATATCAAAGGCAACCACGGTTCCTCTTCACAGCAAGCGTGTGCATGGGTGTGCTCTGTGTCAAGGCACTTAATGGGCCAGGTGCACTCGATAAAAGAACACCAGGCACTGCAGCAAACTCACTCACCCACTTCTGAAGCAAGACGACGTGAACCAAGGAGTGGGCGGGTGGAAGGCTTTCTTGGTGCATCTACCGTGCAACTTAGTAAACAGGGGTAGGTCCGCACTCCGTTTTGCTTAGACAACAAGACAAATAATAATTAAAAAGGGCGATTTGGGATCAAACTCGAAGTGCCACTTAGCTTTGTCATCCTGTAACACCTTAACTAGGAGCCAGTGCTCTGCGCCGCCTGGAAGAAGCGTGGCAGGCGGCGCGGGGACGCAGTGCCGTCGTGACGGGGGAGGCCGCACCATGTCCTGGGCACCGCTGGACAGTGCCCCCCGGGCACGGCTGCGTGCTGGGGGAGTGCAGAAAACAAGGGGCCAGGCACAGCGGAGCTCAGGGGCAGGGGACTGCCGGAGCTGCACGGGCTTGGCCAGCCGGTGGAAGCTGTGGGACGGTGCTGCTGCTGCTGCTGCTGCTGCTTCATCTTGTAGACAGCGGGAAGGAGTCCATGTTCTGTGCCTCTGCTCTTCTGTCTCCTTTAAAAGGCAGATTTAATATTAATCCCTTCAGGAATTTTTTTCTTGTGAGGAAAACAGGATATTGTTTCAGGATATTGGGCAACAAAGCTGCCCTTGAAAAGCAACTATAAGCAGCCTTGCAGTCCTTACTACTGGCTGCGTTTGTTGTTAATCGAGTTTAAAATTGGGTACAGCCAAGCCATTTTACTTCCAGAATGAGTGAGAGGTCACAGCAGAGTAATTCAAGTTCAGGTTTTCTGTATCCCATTGTAAACACTAAGGACTTATAGTAATCTTAAAATATAATCACTAGCTTTGGTTTCCATTGGAATTAATGTCTCCAACAGGTGTAAAAGGCTATCCCTCTCATCTGTGATGAATACGTGTGTCCTGCTTGATAAGAGAGGTAACAAACAGGAGTCCAAATCCAGGAATTATTGGAAATCTCTTGGGAAAGCCTGTTCTTTCAAGATATCCATTCTAGTTTCCTGACTAGGCTTCGGAAAAAAAGGCTTTCTGAACTTTTGGGTTCACATTTAACTTTAACTGAGCTTCCAGGCCGTGAGTTCACCCATCCTCGCGACCCTGTGACAATGGCTGTGGAAGAGAAGGCGTCGGAGCGCCGTCCTTGGGGAGCGTGGGGGGTCTGCCTCCGTCGGATGATAAAGGCATGACATTGTTTAGGGGTGTGTAACAGCTTCTGTCATTGTTTAGAAAATAATATGTCTTAGGAAGAAATTGTTTGTTGATAAAATGTTTTAAATGGCCACTAATAATCAATAGAAAACCTTTGCAAATGTGGTCTTCTGTACGCTCACTGAGGCTAACACTGCTCTCAGTCAATCCAGACAAGGGCCTGGGCTCCTTCCCTGCTCTGTCCTCTGCCTATTTCATAGAATCGCAGAATGGTGAGGTTGGAAGAGACCCCTGCAGATCATCCACTCCAGCCCTCCTGCCCAAGCAGGGTCCCTTAGAGCGCATTACCCAGGATAACATCCAGGTGGCTTTGAATACCTACAGAGAAGGAGACTCCACGAGCACGGGCAACCTGCGCCAGTGCTCGGTCACCCTCCGAGTGAAGAAGCTTTTCCTCCAGCTCACATGGAACTTGGTTGCTCCCAGGTACACAAACACGTCCTCCCTTGGGAAGCAAACGAAGGATTAACAGGATCGTATTCTGCAAAGTGCTCCCGTGCTCCCGAGTCCAGGTGCTAATGACGGCTTCAGAGAGAGCTGCATCTGCTGCCCTGCCAGCGGGATGGGAGTTGACATTTTTCTTACCCTCCCTCACCATATTAATTGCACCAGTACGTGTTAACAATGGCAGCAGAACGAATTCCTTACAAAAATGAGTTGCAGGGGCATGTGGTGAGACAAATACATTAACTTGGGCGTCAGACGACGTGCGGCAGCAGGCAGAGGATGGCCTCACGGAGTGTCTCCCAGGGCAGCCCTGACCCCCCTGCGGCTGGGCCCGACGCTGCGGTGCGGGGCTGAGGGCGGCTGCTCCGGGGGGATCCTTCGCCTGCTGCGCACGTGTGGGTCCTCGAGGCCGGGGCAGGGCGCTTGCCTAGAAGTAAGGGGTCCTTGGCCACGTGGAGACCACACGGCAAGCCCTAAGAGATGCCATGTGCACACCGTGGTCCTGCCTCGACCCTTGCACTGCGCCTCTTCCTCGTCTCCTGAGGTGAGCACGCTCTGGCTCGTCTCCTTGGGCCGCTGCTGGTACAGAGTATAGCAGCCTGTTGTCTTTTGCCAAGAAGCTTATCTGGCACAAGAAATTGTATCTCTGTTCCTCCTTCCTTGCTGTCCTTGCAGCCGGGGGAAGGTGCTGGTGCTCGATGTACTTTCAGTGCTGACTCCTGCTCTGTGGGGACTCGAAAGGTCTCTGCTCGCTCCTCCAGGAACGTGGGGGCTGCCGTCCTTCCCTGCAGATTGCTGCCCCATATGTTCACGGCACAGCAGCTCGTTCCCTCCACGCTCTCCATGCTCGCCTCCCGAGTGCTGGCTGCCTGACAGCACATCTTGGCAGTGCCAGGTCTTCTGCTCAAGTGTTCTCCCTGGGGAAAGCACAGGGCAGCACCCCGCCTGCGGGCTGGCTGGCAGGGGTCAGTGCCTCCACACCTGAGGGGCCAAAGCTTTCCCTGGCAAGGAGCGGCTCGGAGCTCTGCCTGGAGGCGAATCTCACCTCAGCGGGGTTGTGTCCTGGGATGGGACGGCACCGGGATTGTGCAGGGCACGGAGACCCCGTTCTCAGGGTGGTGCAGGCAGTGGAACACCCCACCCGCCGTCCCCCTCACACTGGGGTCAGCGCCCTCAGGGACACCCAGACCAGTCCAACCGGCCACAGGATCCCATTCTGTGACATTTCACCAGCCACTGGGATGATCTTCCTCGCAGAGCTCTCGGGCGGCCCTAGGGATCCCCAAGGGAGGAGGCAGGGGTACGGCGTCAGGCCACAGCGGTGGGCGTACTTCTCACCGCGTACAGCCCTCCCGCGGGATCGCTGCTGTCCCAGAACATGCTGTTTTAATGACTCTATTCCTGTTCTTGGGGTGGGGAGGAAAAGGTGGGGGCTCTGCAAATAATTTAACCATATTCCACATCAAATAACTTCATGGGTCAATAGCACTGCCTCACCTGCATTGTACTCTCCCTTGTATCCCCGTCCAGAGAACCTGTTTCAGCCTTGGGTGGCCCACAGCTGTCGGATGCTGGTGGCATCCGTTGCCATGTCCCTTGATCTTCGATCTGGCTGCAGCTCTGCTCCCTCTCCACACAAGGCACCACCAGGGTCAGCTTCCGCTGCCTGCACATTTGGTGACTGGGCTGCTCCTGGGAGGATGGCAAGTTCGGTTATTCATGTGATGATCTCAGGATAGTCTCACCAAGGGGAAAATCTGGAGCTCCAGGCTGTTCTCCAGCTCCAGCCCTGCACTGCAGCAGCTGCAGCAGCTGTTTCCTTGAGATGTTGCACAACACACTATTGCTCTGTGTAATACTTGATATTTTTGGTTCTACATCATCCTGGGGGAGCTTAGCACGCTCTCAGAGGTGTGAAACAGCCTCCCTCCGGGCACAGCCTGGCTGGCTCAGGACACCATGGAGAAGCCTCTCGGCCTCTGGGTGCACTGGTCCCACCTCACAGCTGCCCAGGGCTGCACTGGGGGCAGGCATTGCTGCTGCCCCAGCTGACCGCCAGTGCCGGTGCAGGGAGCTGGCAGCAGAGCACTGAGCTCCTCCTCCTCCCCTGCCCAGGCGCCCTCGCTTGCTCTGTGCTTTGGCGTTTGCATGTGTTGACTGCAGGCAGCGGCGAGGCCAGGCTGCAGGGCCAGCAGTTGCCTTCCAGGGGAAGCTGGAGCAGAGGGTGAGCACCGGCTGGGTTCACATCACAGCTGTGGCTGTGAAACGCCGAAGTCCCAAACTCCACCGACAGCATCAGCCACCATGGGGCTGCTCCTGGTTCGTCAGCATGGCCGCGCACTTCTGCCTTGCAGCACGCAGCGGATGTCTTGTCTGGCGCGCTCCCCTCCCACGTCGAGATGTGGCCGAGGGCTGCCACCGGGACGTCGCTGCTGCGCAAGTCCCCGGGGAGGCAGCGAGCGCCGAGCCAAGGGCCAGAGCGCGGGAGCCTGCCGAGGAGACGAAACACAACCACCAATATTTGTTCTGAAACCTGCCCAGAATTTTTTTTTGGCCTCAGTAAGGCTGGAGGATTATTTTCCTTAAGTATTTTTAAACCTGGAGCCTGGCAAGCACCAGAGGGCTGGGATTTCCTGGTCTGAGCACACTGGTTGTGGATGACAAGGAGCCTGCTCCCTCCACACCATCTGGGAAGCCCTGGTCCCCGCACGTGGGGTGAATGAAGGTGACCAAGCTGGAAGGTGCTTTGGGAAGGAAGTCACCTGCCGGATGGCTGTGCTCACAGGCCCTGGGCCTCGTGCATGCTCCTGCAGCAAGCAGTGGGGCTGAGTGCCTGTCCTTGCAGGAGGCACCTCCTCGGCCAGGCTGGGAGCAGGGCAGAGCCCCAGGAACTGCCCAGCCTGGGCTGCTCCGCACCCAGGTGACATCTGGGAAGGGAAGGCAGAAGTTGCAGGGAGGAGGTCAGGGACATGCTCATTGTGTCCTACACCAGTCAGGGGGATGCAGATCCCGAGGTGAGCTCCTGGTTGTTCAGACTGGGTGTCCAAGTAGGGCAGCTCTGGGGCTGATAGAGCACATTCACGTCCATTCACAGCTGCACGGCTGGGCTTGGGCCCCACTGGGGCCATGGAGAGCCAGCACGGACATTGGTCCGTGTGTCTGTCCCCTGCCAGCCCTGCCCCGCTGCCCCCGTGGTGCTGCCTGCCCACGGGGACGGCGGCAGTGTGAGATCAGCCAGGCGCTGGGGATGGTAGAGTGCAACTTGGAGGAGCAGTGAGGCTGAGGAGCAGTTTCTAAATACACTGCTGTTCGCCCGCAGCCTCCCAGGCTGCACGGATGTGAGCACGGGTGCAAGGAAAGCGAACGCAGTGCTCCACGTGCTGGCAGCTTCTTCGTGGCTGAGCGTACCAGTGCTGCTCTCCTGGCCTTCCCCTTGCTGGCAGGATTTGGCAGCAGCACAGCCACGTTTAGCTCCTCATTCAGCACTGGTGAGCACACGACCTATTGTGTGCATGTGTAAATACACATTTGCGTTGCTCATTCCAAAACCCCACTTGTTCTGTTCCCAAAGAGCCAGGATGGACAATGTCAGGAAAGCCTCTATCCCCTGGCTTTGTTCAACTCTGCTTACTTGGAGGAAAGATCCCTGGAGAGGAGCTCGCAGCCGCTGCGTGCTGCAACACATACCGGCTGCTGACGCGCGAGCAGTCCTGGTGAGCCCAGCCGAGGGCTGGGCAGCCTGACGGCTCCCCGTGGCCACACGCAGCACGGTCCCCATGGGTCCCCGCGAGCCCCAGCGCTGGGACAGAACGAGCGAGGCCAGTGCCTGCGGTGGGGCAGAGGGGAGAGGAGGCGGCAGCGCCCTGGGCACTGGCTGGATGCCCGTGCAGAGCCGGCACCTTCTGAAGCGGGTCAGGTCCTGTCCCTGTGCAAACACAGGCCTAAGTCCAGCACCACCAAAGTGCACTGAGCGCTGGAGGAAGTCCTGGCCCTGGTACAGCCGATGGGACTTTGCCTTTTGCTGCAGTGAAGGCCAGGATTTTGTGCTCTGCCAGCAGCGAGTCAGAGTAGGGTGACTTTTTGCCCGAGCAGCGGCTGCTGCTTTGCCAGCTGCTGTGGGCCCTGCCTGCTGCATCCCACCGCTTGTCCGCACCTCCCTCCTGCCTCCCCTCAGGGATGCTTTGCTCTCTCTGGCTGCGGACTCTCTGTGTTCAGCAAATCCCACTCCCCTGTCTGTACTTCATCCGAAATGCCCTCACAGAAACGCTGTCAGCGTTTGTACTGCTGAGCGGCAGGCCCAACAGCTGCTCTCTGTGAGATAGTGCTGTCTGTAGTGGTGAGCAACAAGAAAGCTGTGATGGGGGAGTCAACACAAAACACACCCTGAGTTCTGCCCTCCAAGTCCACATTACCAGGGATAAGGTTTGGGTAAATACTGCAAAGTACCTGTGAAAGCTAGCTCTCACTGCTGACCAATTCAGTTCTGTTTTCTTCATGTGCTTTTTGTGTTTAGTTTACACAAACTCTTGTGGTTGGGCTGTAAAGGCAAGAGAAGTTACATAAAACAATTTAATGACTCCTATGTACAAGCCAGAACTGCTTTCTCACCTGGACAAGTGCCCTATGAAATGTCTTTTGACCTACCTACACAGTCACAGCTACACAACAGCCCATGGCAAGAATGCTGGCATACACGCAGGACACATGCATGTGCTGGCTCCAAAGGGATTCAGAAGAAAATTCTTGCAGTGACCACAGTTATAATCTTAACAAATCTCAGATGTTTCATAAACATAGAATGGGGTTAAATGTGCCCAATAATTGTTCATTCTGAGTTATCATCCCTGCTCTAATAACAGCTGATAAGCTAGTCTTCTGTGGGACAACAAACATTTCTGTTATTCCTCAAGCCCAACTTCAGGATAAATAAAGCCAGCCTTGTGTTTAAGCAGGAGGTCATGTTCCATCTTAGGATAAAGACACTGTACCCCTTCCCCTGGTTTTCAGGCTTAAAAAAAAGTCAGAGAAAATTAGAGTAGGAGCAACTAGAGACATGTCAAACATGCTAGCATTAACTTCCCTTCAAATGTGTGTTTAGCAGATAATTTGTTATCATCTTAGTCCAAAGTTAACCTGCTAGAAATCTGCTGTGGGAGAGTTGGCTGCATCTGCAATGTTTTAGCTGGGCACAAACAAACCAAAAAAATGCTATAAAAGCTTGTTTTTGATTAAACTCGTTGCTGCCAGGCGCAAATACTTATTTGTAGGTGGAAGTTCATTGGGACACAAGCACCAAAGATCGTTAATCCCTCGGTAAAATACAGAATTTGTGCCCAGGGCGTGGGCTGTGCTATGGCTCAGCCTGCAGCCGCTTCACGCAGCTGCCCCATGGCTCCCACTTCCCCATCCCAAACCAGAGGGACAAGGGAGGAGGAGGACCCTGAGGTTTCCAGCCGTGCCCCTGGAACCCCAGGGGCTTGTGCTAGCCTGGCAAGTGCCCCCCGTTCTGCCCAGGAGCTCCACTGTAGCACTGAGCCCCCAGCTGGCTCTAGGCTCTCCAAAACGCAGGGAGCATCTCCACATCCACAGGGCTGCTGGACCACAGCAGGAAGCTGTGGTGGAGGCTGTTTTTCTGTCCCAGCTCGAGTACTATTCTTGCAAACCTGCCAACACTCGCTTCACCAGCGCCATGGACTGCGCCGTCAGGGGAGCATTTACGCCGTCCCAGCGGTGGGATCGGCTGGCTGTGGCTCAGGAGGACGGCAGGGTGCCGAGGGAGAGGAATTATCTGTCACCGAGCCAGCAGCAGCTTGCCAGCCCATCTTCAGGAGGCAGGGTGGCAGGAGGCACCCACCCTCAGCAGCCAAATGCCACCTCTGCCATTTGGTTTCAGACCAAGCTTTGGAAAAAGGGCATGCTGGGCAGGTCCCCATGCATCACCAGCCGTGGGCACCGCAGAGCTGTGTGTACACGTGGCTGCGTAATACCATAACAAGATTACACTGAGACATGATGGCTGTGAAATAATCCACGGTATCATTCAGCAAATCCCGGGATCCAATTACCGTTTCACATGACACCGTGCCCGGGAGCGGGAGGCCAGGCAGCGCCCCCCCTCCCACTGCTCCTCTGGCCGCAGCCCGCGGCCCCTCTGCCCTCTCGCACCTCTGCATCTCGGTGTCACTTGGCATTAGCAGAGTTTGCCTTATCCCGCAGAGCGCCGGCCCGACGGCAGCTCTCATGTGCCTCCCCACCACGCAGCCGGTCTGGACGTGCCTCCCTCCCCACCGGCCCCGGGCAGCACCAGATCTGGCAGTGTTTGGGCAGCCCGGTGATGCCGGTCTGTCCAGGGCAGGGAGCAGAGCTGGCTCGGCCGGGCTGGAGGCCGGCAGGACTCGGGGAGCTGTGTGACATGGCTGCGCTGAGCCTCGCTGCCGTGGCTGAGACGAACCCCGCTGCTCTGCCTGCCGCACGCACCGTGCCTCTCCCAGCTGTTTGCAAACGTTTCTGCAGGGCATGTTCCTTGGCCCAGCACCTGCTCCCTGCAGCCAGCGTGTCCCTTTCTGTGAGAATAAAGCCCAGGGCACTGGTAACACCAGTACACCCGCCTGCTGTGGCCACAGCGGCGGAGCCAGGGCAGGCCGGCTGCCCCAGCGCCGAGCAGCGCATCCTGCCGAAGGCTGCGCAGTTGTTCCTGCCCCTGGCAGGTGTTCAGACACCAGCGCTGCTGCCAAACCAGGCAGGGAGCGTGGCCAGCTGCAAATTTAGGCTTCATTTTTGGAGCCCTTCAATCACTGGCCATCTGCCAGGTTTGTTATTTGTTAGTCTCTTTAAGTGTTGTTTTTTTTTTTTTCCCAAGTGAATTTCAAGCTGGCAAGAGGAGCCAGCAGAGGGAGCTTGGCGGGGGCCCATGGGCATGAGGCAGTGGCGTGGGCTGCCCTGCCCAGGAGACCCTGGGCGGCAGGACAGAGGCTGCAGCATGGCCGGATGAGCCCTCGTGCCAGGAAACCTCGAGTTTCGCCTCAGCTGCAGTGGGAATACAAGCGAAAATCCCAGCGCCCCGCAGCCAGCAGGTCCAGCCCTGCCTCCCCCTTCCCCAGGCCCAGCCCTGCCGCTGCCCCGCTCTGTCCCTGCCCTGCGGCCCCTCCGCACATGGCTTCGCGGTGAGAAGCCTGTGTCCCTGGGCTGGAGCCCCCGGCTGGGCAGGGGGCTGTAACCCCAGCCTGTGAACACTGACATGCCTGCCCGAGCCCAGGGCTGAGGCTGGGCCTGACCCGCACCACGCCGGGCCCTGCAGACACATCCAGGTGCTGTGTGCCCACCCCACGCTGCGCGGGCACCCCCCACGTCGCAGCTGCAGCTTTGTGCTCAGACAGGTTGCAGTAGCTGAGCCCAGGGGTGCCCCAGCTCCCCAGGGCCAGCCCCAGGGCTCCCCACACCCGGCCATGGTGCCACAAGAACTGTGGGGAGCGTGCGGGCGCTGGGTTGGGGCTGTTCCTGGGGCTGGCGGGCAGCCACCATGGCGCCTGTGAGCTGCACAGCAGGCAGCTGCCCCCAGTCCTCCCGGCCTGTGCAAGCCCAGTCAGCAGTGATTAGGAAACAAAACAAAATAGGGGCAATTTGCAAGGGAAGACATTGCTTTTCCACCTTGGAAACCTGAGCTGTAGCTCCATTTCCCTCCAGAGAAGAGAAACAAAGGCTTTCAGAGGGAAGGGCCAGGCAGCTGCCTCAGAGGGCCGGGAGGAGAGGGGTCACAGGCCCTCGGGCTTCCAGAAGCACAGAGGGCAGGGGCCATGGGGCAGGGGCCAGGACAGGATGGGGATGGCTAGGAGGGGTCAGCAGGGCAGGCCAGTGGGGAGGGAGGCAGCCTGCCAGGCTCTGTGTCCTCCCCCCCCCCCCCATGCTTCCCAGCGCCCTGCTGCCTTCCCTGCCATTGTTCGGCAGCCCCAGGGGTGAGGCTGCCCTTCCTCCTGCCTCCTGCCCCCATGTCCGCACCCCACTGCCCCGCAGTCGATGCCCATGCCAAGCTGCTGGGACGGGTGTCACAGCACCCCAGGGACACGGGGCCGGGCACCTCCCCTCCCACAGCATGCACAGCAGCCCCCAGTGCCACGGCTCCAAGGCCCAAACGAGCCTGAAAGAGCCAGGGGAAGCAATGAACAGTGCTTTAGGCAGGGCTGTCACTGCAAACCAGAGGGCTTGTTGTGCAGGGCTTCATTAAGATAACAGTCTCGGTATGAGGATGAGCTCCCTGGTGAGGTGCAATTTGGAGAACTTGAATGGGGACTCCAAAATTGAATGCAAAGAAAAAGATTAAGATCGGTATTTATCCCTTTTTTTTTTTTTTTCCTTTTTCCTTCCTACTGGAGCAAAAATATTCCTGTTTATTGCTATAAACCCTGAGGAGCTGTATGGTAAACTCCCAGTGGGAGTCAATGTCTCAAGAGATCAGAGGTCCCGAGAACATCCCCTTGCCAAATTTACAGTTACTGTTAGCTCTAATCAGCCTTGTTTATCTCTCTCTGTGATGGTATTTGGGAAACTAGCACAGGTCAAACACAGGACAGAGTCCTCGATGTTACCAGATATCTGTAATCTACCTTCAGGTCACACACGGAGATGGTTCATGGTGTGGATACCTTCCCACCGCCTTTTTCTGGAGCCTGGCCTGGGGCTCTTGCTTATCTGTGCCATTACTGCGCACAGGTTAGCGGAGCCGCCCGAAGAAGCCCAGCGGTGCCGCAGGACCCTGCACGCAGCGAGGGCCAGCGCTGCCCGCCTGGCCGCAGCCCCCACCGCCCCAGCTGCTCGGCCCCTGCCGGCCCCTGCGCACCAAGCAGGAAGGCTGCGACATCTGTGCGCTCAGACTTTCCTACTGTATATTCTTCCTAAGAAAATAAAGCATCACTGTCCTATTAATTATGTGAGTTATGGAGCAATATTTTTCCCAGAGTCACCTACTGGTTCACATATTATTTTTCCAGGCAGCTTAGCCAGTAGCCTGGCAACACGGTGACCTTATGCTCTGCTCAGCTTTGAGCATTTTATTAGCCACACTGGACTCTCTCCACCGCTCCATATTTCTGAGCCCCTCATTAGTGCAATTAATAAGCTGCTTCTGTCAATTCAATCAAATGCCAGGCTCGACAGCAGTAGAAAGCTTTGGCAGACCAAGTAGGGGAGATTCTGGGTAGCATTGGGAAATTGCAGGAAACCTTTCATCTCCCTCAAGGAACCGAACAAGAATGGAATTGTGGGATTGGGATTCTCTCAGGTCATGTTTATTTATCAGTGGCTCGTTAGTATAATAAATCAGGTCCCCTGTCACTTTGAATGAAGTCATGGGGTTGCTGGAAGGAACTTGGCAGAACACCTTGATATTATTAGTGATGGTGCAGACAAAGCCTCATGAAAGACGATGCCCTGGCTGGGGTGCTCAGGCACCCTCACATGCTCACGCTCGTCCCTGCACCCCGCTGGCAAAAGGCAGCCAGCCCGCAGTGCCGCGGTCATCCCAGGGCAGAGCTCGGGGGCCACGGTGAATTTGGGACGCACCGCACGGCACAGCCGCAAGGTGCCCGCAGCACCAGTGCAACTGTGTGCCACAGGTACGTGGCAGAGAAGGATGCTTCTCCTTCTCCCGCTGCCAGCTCCAGGAGACGTGTTTGGTGGGACATGTCCCCGTCCTGGCCCTGCTGTCCTGCTGCCCCAGCACGCTGCCAGGATGCAGACAGGGCACTGCAGAGCACTCGGCAGGCGGTGCGGGCGCTGGTCCTCCACTGGCAGTCATGTGTACCGTACACATGTGATGGCATTTTGCCTTTCACACCTCTCTGCGTCCTGCCAGACTTTGCCCTGGCTCTGACGTTGATGTGCTCTTTGGATCCCGCACCGGCTCTGGGAGCTCCCATGGCCGCAGCGTGAGGGGGCCTCAGGGTCGCGGGCAGGACCCCGCCGCGGGGCGGACGGGCGAGAGAAGGCCCCAGGCTCACACAGCTCTGCCGTTACAGTTGGCTGCTCTGATCCTGATCGTCACCAGTCCCTGAGTCCTCTGAGCAGGACCTGCCAGCAGCAGGGGACCAGGGGATGGTTTTGCAGAGCCTTTGGCTTGACAACTCCCCCTGTGCTGGGCCCCTGGCCGGGGTGAGCATGGTGCGGTGCTCTGACGGAGGTGCTGGGGAGTTCATCGGTATCCTTGCCCAAATCCGGCGCTTTTCCACACAGGAGAGCAGAGCCATGGGGTGACTCCTATTCTACTGCTGGAATTAATCCTGGGTGGCACTGAGGAAGAGCCATGACTGGTCCAAATTAGAGCAGCGCCACAGGTGTATGGCCCAAAAACGTTCCTAAAATAATCTTCCCCAGGAAATCCTTTGATCTAATCTGGTAATAGAAATGTAAATCTGAATAAAAACAGATCTTTTAAAATATTGATTTACATTTAGTTTAAATATAGCTTAAAGGTTATGATATAACAGCTGTATTTTATTGTTCAGTTTATGACAGTATTTGATCTCCATGCTGGGATAAATATTGAACTGCTCCTAATTTGTTGCTCATAAAACCCGACTTAGGGAGAAAGTTCACTCCCAATTTTACAGCCTGACCAGGGCCTTCACTACCACTGAAATGCCACGCAGTGCACCAGGGCTGCCTCAGGCAGGCAGGGTTGCCCGACACCACTGTGCACTGCGGGAGCCTTCTCCAGGCTGACCTGTCCCCATCCCCATCCCCGTCCCCGTCCCTGTCCTCTGTGCAGCACCCCATCGGGAATGGCTTGAGAAGTGCTCTGGGCCATAATCACCCCGCTCATTAGCAATCTTGACTCTGGCTGACCCATACATGTTCAAGGAAACAAGCATAACCACTGGAAAGGGAGGGAGAGGAAGGGCTGTAGGTGTTGGCCACATGTCTTCAGAGCCTGAGCCGGGCTCCAGCTGAAGATGCTATTATGTTGCAGTCATTTCCCTGGAAAAACAGGCTTGGAGATCTCCTCACTGTTCCTGGGAAGTGCTTTATGACCAGGAGGGTGTGGATTCATGGCTGGGGCAGCCACAGGAGGCTGCAGGGCTGCGTGTTTGAAGCTTTTGCTGTTACTTTACAAAGATGTCATGAATGATACTGTGAACGACTCGAGAGATGAGGCAAACGCAGACACCAGAAAGCGCTTTAATGTCTGCCTCTGCCATGCAAGGAAGTTGAGCTAAGATCTGCAAATCAAAGGGGTCCATTGCAGACATAAGTAGAAAACGTGGAAGGCAGGCAGCAGACGCTGCACACAGCACTGCTCATGTCAGCAGGGGCAACCAGTGGGTGCTGCCGCTCCGTGCAGAGCACCGGCAGAGCTGCAGCCCTGGGGCACAGCGGGCTGGGGAAGGTGGCTGAGCAGAGAGCACAGAGGGTGCGGCCCAGGCCAGGAACAGCAAACGGCAATGCGTTCATGCAGAACTGCAGTTCTGCTTCTCCCTGCTCCATTGTGGCAGCAGCTGATGGGGTGCCAGTGCCCGGCTCCCACAGCACACTCTGCAGGACCAGGGGTTGTCTCCGTGCGTGCTCTGAGCCGGACCTGTGAGCCCTGGCCAGGCACACGGCCTCTGTCCTCTGGACTTTGCCACCCCTCTTTGAGGGGCTGTTTGCGGGCAGGGTGCCTGCAGGACATCGGGAGCCCAGCTCTCGGTGCGGGCATGGAGCGTGCTGCTGCATCCCGGCGGTGCTCAGAGGGGCCCTGGTGCTGCCAGCCCGCAGCGCTCTCCCCTTTCTGCAGGCCAACCTGACTGCCCCCAGCCATGCGGGCCACGGGCACACGGAGCTGTGGCTGCCCACCAGCATCTCGTGCCTTGGGGCCGGGCTGGGGCTGCCACCCTGGGGAGAGGCTGGAGGAGAAGGGGCCGCCCCACCGAGACCCCAGCCTGTGGCCCGGCCTCGCTCCTTGGCCAGCGCCATGCCGTCAGGAGGGCGGGTCTGTGCGTGAGGGAGCCCCCGCCGCAGTGCCAGGCCTCCCCATGGCTTCTCAGGCCAGGCCCTACAAGCCACTTGCATCTTTTTTAAATTTTCACAAAGTCTGGCCTGAACACACCATCGCCTGAGGATCCCGTGGATTCCCTGTCACCGCTCGCCGTGTGCGTGGCAGCACACGGGGGGACACCCCGCCGTCCCTCTCGCACCCCGCAGGGGACCCTGCTGCATCCCCCCCGCGCCCACCCCAGGAAGGCCAGTACTGCCCCCTCCCTCCTCGTCTTCCCTCCAGCAGCGGGGGGCTCGGCGCCTCCTTAACCCCCGTTTCCTCTCCCAGCTCCCCTTGACGCTGAGAACGACGGGGCTGAGGGCGGCAGGGCGACATCCTGCGCCCCCATCCTCCGGCCCGCTCCCCTCCCGGGCACGGCCGGGGTACCCGGGGACCGGAGGGGCACCGGGGCGAAGCCGCAGCGCTGCATTTCGGGCCCCCCCCGGTACGGGCCCCCTCCCCCCCCCGGCCCAGAGCTCCGCGCTGCGCAGCGCCCCAGGCCCGGCCCGGGCTCCTCCGCCGGGGCTCGCGTGCCATCCAGCGGCCAAGGCCCGGCCCGGCGCAGGCTGAGCCCTCCCGGCAGGGCGGCCGGGGACAGGGAGAGCCGCGCCCGGCCGCAGCCACGGCGGCCCCGGGGGTTCGGGGGGCCCGCCGGGGCGCTGGGAGAGCCGGAGGGAGCCCGGCGGGAGGGCAGGGCCCCCGGACACAGCGGGCGTGGGGAGCGGCCCGGCAGTGAGGGACGGCCCCCATGAACGTGCCGATGGGGGCCGCCACGGCGCCGCGCTCAGAAAGGCGAACGGCGGGGAGCCGCGGTCGGGGAGACTGCGGGGGCTGCGTCTGCGCGGGGGCTGCGAGCGGGGCTCCTCACGGGGCACCCCGGGAGCCGGCGGCACCGCCAGCACCGCCGGGAAGCGGGCACGCCGGCACCAAGCACCACGGGGAACCGGCAGCCACGGGCAGCCCGCCCCCCGCCCCCCGAGCGGCCGCGGCCACGGCCCCGCCCCCGGCCCCGCCACGGCCCCGCCCCCGCCCGGTCCCCGCGGCGGCGGCTGCGCCCTGCGCCGCTCGGCGGCGGGCAGGGGGCGGGGCGTCCGTTGGCCCCGCCCCTCCGTTGGCCCCGCCCCTCCGTTGGCCCCGCCCCTCCGTTGGCACCCCTCCGTTGGCCCCGCCCCCTCCGTTGGCCCCGCCCCCTCCGTTGGCCCCGCCCCCTCCGTTGGCCCCGCCCCCAGACGCCGGCCCCGCCCCCACACGCCGGCCCCGCCCCCGGCGCGCTGCGCGGTGACGCGGGGGGCGGGCGGGGCGGGCGGAGCGGTGCGGGCCGCGCCGTGCCGGGGGATGCGGGGCGCGGGGCCGGGCGCGGGGCCCCCCCGCGGGGCGCTGCCGCGGGCCGTGCCCCTGCTGCTGCTGCTGGCGGCGGCGGCGGCGACGGCGCTGGGGGCGCTGGGGGCCGCCGCCGAGCCCTGCGCCGCGCCCTGCTCCTGCCGCCGCGGCCTGCTGGACTGCAGCCGGCACCGCCTGCCCGGCGGGCCCGGCCCGCGCAGGATCCCGCCGCTGCCCGCCGGCACCACGGCGCTGTGAGTCGGGGGCCGCGGGGCGGGGCGGGACCGGCCGGGGCCCGGCGGCGAGGCGAGGCCGGGCCGGGCCTAACGGGCCTGCGGCCGCCTCCCGGGGCGGCGGGCGGGCGGGGCGGGAGCGGCCCCGGGGCACGGCTCTGCCCGTGGCGGAGCGGTGGGGGGCGGGAGCGGGGCTCGGGGTGCCCCCGGGCCCGTCGCAGGCCTCGGCCCCTCCCGGCCCCTGCCGGCGGCGCCTCGAGCCGCGCCTTGCAGCGCCCGGCCCCGAGCTCCGCCGCTGCCGGGCGGCCTGGGCCTCGCCTCCCTCGGGGAGAGCCTGCGGGCTGCCCTGGGCTCCGCGGCCGCTGCTGCTTCGGGAAGGGAAACAGCAGCCGGAGGCGGGTGGCAGCCCTCGCTCAGCGCCAGGGGTGACCGGCGCCGCGCTGAGCGGTGTCCCCCAGGGCCGGCGCAGGGTGCCCCCGGCCGTTACTCAGCACTCGCCGCCGGTTCGTGCCCCGGGGGTGTTCAGATCCCCCTCTGCTCACAGGAGTCCCCAGCCCCTCTTGGAGCCAGCGTGATTCCCAGTCCGTAGCTGTCCTGCAGCAGGCTGGAAGGACGGTGCTCCAGGGCAACGTAAAGAACTGGCCTGGTAGATCCCAGGAGTGTAGAAGGCGGTGTTCGGGTAGCTGCAGGAGTCCCTTTTGGCAGGACTTAAGAGTCTGGTTTATACTAAAAGCTGGGCACGCATAAGGGAGTTTGTCACTTCATTGCCACTTTCTGGTTTTGTAGTTCTCTTCTTTCCCCATACGATAAACAATCAGAAACGTTGAAGAGGAAACGTATAGCTCAGCACAGAAATGCAGTTAATTTGTCATTTAAAATATTTCACGTTAGAAAGGTACGAGGATATCTTAACGTAGCACTTGTCAGGGCCTGGACAGGTAGGCTGGAAGTTCATCAGGTGGCTAACAGGCAAACCGATAACTGTTGTATTTGAGAGCGAGTTTCCAAGCTTCGGAGTGCTCGTATCTTTCTCCAAGCCAACAGAGGGTGCGTTTCAAATGGCTTGGCGCAAACTGCAATGGGAAGAAGTGGTGTTGGCGCTGTGCTAAGTTATGCAATCTGCCATATGCTGCAAACAATAATTAAGTGTATATTCTCTGTTGTGGCTTTCAGGATTTTGGCACACGAAGCATGTGGGGGGGGGGAATTTTTTCTTCCCTAAGACAGCTCTAGCAGTTCTGACTCTAAATGAGCCGTAATACATAAAAGCTGTTTAAAATTAATCAAAGCTTTTTTTTTTTCCCCTCACATGAAAAAGTCCCTGATGGGCTTTTCCCTCTCAGTTCTCGCTTCACCTAACTTTGTGGACTGAAAAATCTTGTTTTTCATAACTCTTAAGCTCCTTGCAGCTGATGTTACCAGTGTGGTGGTGGTTTGTGCTGTTACAGCCAGGAAAGCACCCTCAGAGCTCTTCTTCATAGTGAAAGTATTCAGGCAACTGCACTTTTCCTGCTGAAATGCGTATGCTTTGTGGGTGACCTGCAGCGTGGCGAAGAGTGTAGAGAAGTCAGGGAGCCAGCAAACCCTTTTTGGTGTGTCTGCGTGTTAACAGTCATAAAGTCAGTAACAGTTCCATTTGCAGCGGTGCGTTTTGGTTAGCCTGTGTACTTCTCAGCGCGGACGGCTTGCTGGGTGGCTGCAGCAGCACCTGTCCTGCCCGGGGACGTGGGGGGGACGCGGCCGTGCTCAGCTGGGCTGAGTTACCGTCCTTCTCCGGGGCTAGGCACGCGGTAATCAATCTGCTGTCTGGGTTCCGTTTTATTTACGTGAGAGATGAACACCAGTTCAGCTCAAAATGAATGTTTAGATGATTTTATATACAATACCAGATGAGTCTCTAAAATACAAGTTTTGCGTGTTTGCTCTACATCTTCTGTAACGCGGGCCTTGCAGTAAAAGTCCAAGTGCTTTTAGAATGACAGGGCTGCTTTGGTTTTTTGCTTTTTCAGGACATGGGAATTTGGTTCTGTATGAAAGCAGAAAACTTAGCCATGTGAATGTCTGATTTTTTTTTTTATGTTTATAGATCGATCATTCAATGTTTTTCATTTAGTATTTAGCTATCCATCGTTCTACTTCAAAAAGGAAAGCATCAGGAACAGTAATGAGATACAAATAACACCAGAGCTGTTTTAGGTATGGACTACATACAGAACTTCTTGAAAGAGGACCTAATGAAAACTATGGCATAGTCCAAACGTGTTCAGTACTTGGGGCGTGCTCTTCCTGGGCTTTCTAAATTAAAATCCTAACCTCTGATTTCCTGTTAAGGCAGTAGGCTTCTGGAAGGGTACCTGGTTGTTGGCAGACTCATTGACCAGGGCGTTAGGGGTGGTCACGGAAGAAAGCGTTGGCTGCCATTGCAACAGGACGTGTGGTGCCAGGATGGGTGGGCTGCGTTAGGGGACGGGGGGGTCCCCGGCACCGGCGGGCACCGGGGAGGAACCGGGGCCGCAGCCGTGCACCACGGCCTCTCCACTGCGAGGCCATGGCTCTGCGAAGCCGTAGGACATCGTCCAGAGCTACAGGAAGAGGGAACTAGTTCAGCCTGGATCCGGGAGTCCGTGTGGCCACATCTACGAACCTCTCCTCAGTGCCTGCTTGCTTTATCGCTTACGTAGGCTGGAACGGTTTGTGGCTGTTAAGTGACGTTCGGGCTTTACTCACTTCGGTTGTCCCTGCTTTTTAGGTTCCCTCGGGGCACCTCAGGCACCCTTTGCTCCTGCGGTGCGATAGTGGTAGGAAAGTTTCTTCTGGAAAAGGGTGACTTGGGACAGGAGCAGATCTTCATGTGGTCGGCTGACTTTCTGGCTTACATTAGCTTAGATTTTTTGGGGTACAGTTGGGCATCTCTTAGATCCTGTTCACGATGGTGTTTCGTTTGTTGCAGTGCAGAACGGGTGTGTTTCTCTGAGGATGGCACCAGGCAGCGGCCTCATGGGGAAATAACTGACATGCTGAAAAACTGTCTTAGAAGAACAGGTTGCTGCATTACCATAATGACCCAATTAAACCCCGTGGGAATTAAAATGTGGTTTCTTGTTGTCATTTGTAACTGAATTTTGGCTTGTATGTCGCTGGTTCTTTAAGTGTAAACTGCAAATCTTGAGCAAATACAGGCAGCAGGACTTCAAAATTCTGACCTTTTTGAAATCAAAGCCAGGAACCACCTTAAACTTTCGCCTATTCCTGTGCTACTTAAGCCACTGCTGAGCGCAATAGAGATATATCTCACAATTTCCCAAGATTTTAGTAATTCCCTGCTAGAACTGTGTCTCCGCTGGGTCCACGGCACTTCCCGGCCGGTGGCCGGCAGGGTCCCGCAGCCCCCAGGCCCCGTTGGGCCGCCCCCCGTTGGGAGGCCTTCCTGCGCCAACCCCGCGGACGCTCGCTGTGCCCAGTGAGGGCTGAATCCGTGCTGGGACCCCCTCCTCAGCAGGGGCATTGCAGGCTTTGTTTTCTCCCCCCCCATCGTCGTTCCCGGAGAGCCTCGCGTCCTGCCGGATCTCGGTGTAGGTGGAGTTGTCCCCGGGTCCAGAGTGCAGGAGCGGCTGCGCCCGGGGTGCTGTCACTGGGCCTGCTCGTCAGCGGAAATATTTCTGACCGTGGCCGGTTACATTTTAGTGTTTTTAGTAGATCCGTGGCAGTTCTGTTCCTAAAGGATAACTGTCTCCTGTGTCGGCGTAACCGCAGCCCTGTCTGACGATGATAAAAGCAGCCGCGATGCGAGCGCGCTGTTACATCCGTGGTCGTGAGAGAGAATCCCTGCCACAGGGCTGCACCAGGGAGGAATTAATCAGGAGGCGAACAGCTGTTGCTGGAAACAGCTCGCTGTAGCCCCGCGCGTGGTGTGAGGATTGCAAGTGGCGTGGCCAGCGTGGTGCCGCGCCGATAGGCACAGCTGGCCGCCGCAGGCGGGCTCCCTGATTTCCTAGGCAGTGCTGAGGTGCGTGTGTGGGTATCGGCAGCGTGCTCCCTGCGCCAAGGGTATCGGCAGCGTGCCGCGGGCCCCGTCTCGGAGTCGGGCCTCGTCCAGCAAACAGAGATGCTGGGGCTGCCGGCACAAGTGTCTGGGACTCATCTCTGTTCTGGGCTAGTGCCAGGAAGGCGTCAAAAGGCCTTGGTTGTTTTGCTGGATCGAGTGCCATCTAGAATAACTTCTAGAATGACTTCTCTTTTTTTTCCTCTAGGGATTTAAGTCATAATCATCTGTCGTCGTCCAACTGGAGCATTGATTTATCTGTTCGCACGCTACAAGAAGTGTAAGTTGGTTTTTATGACTATAAACTGAAGATTTCCTCCGTGATTCTGATTAGTACACTTCATTGCATATCTCGCTGTCTGGTCTGACTTGCAAAAATATTTGATGCTAGTTAATTAAAAATGGATGCTTTGCTGGCAGCAAATTTTATGTAAAACTGGTGTTTTGTGTGCAGAATGCTTTTTCATAAAAGTTTAGCAGGCCAATATGTTAAAAAGAAATGAGCTGTTTGTTTTCACTATGGCTGGTCTGAAGTTAAAGAGAAGTAGTAGTAACCATTAAAAATGGTAAAAACTTGTGTGCTTCACTGTTACGTTTTTCAAGTTATTAGGATTTAAGCTCTTACACAACCTGTTTTGTCAACGACTATTATTAACATTAAATTGTTAAATGTCTTGTGATATGAGTTTTCTGCTGTATATAGAAGGGTTTTTCTCTTAGAGGTGTCAGTAAAGATTTTTTTTTAACTTTTCTTTAAGGAAAATGAATTACAATGAGCTAAGTGAAATTCCTTATTTTGGAGAAACAACTTCAAATATAACTCTTCTCTCATTGTAAGTAACAGCTTGTCTGCCTTTTTCTTGTTTTAACAAAAGTGAGAATTTTGCTGTCGAGTTGTAGGAAAGCGTAATTTCTTTCGTCTGAAATGCTACTCCTCTAAAGTGCTTTAGGGAATATGTAAGCACTCTTTAAAGAAATACAAATCAGTTAGACAATCAAGTCACCCTAAATTATCGATAAAATGCAGTCCACCAAGACAGGCAGCTTTGAAGGGGAGGGATTCAGTCTAGCACTGACAGTTCCCATGAGATACAGCCCCGTTACAGTCCCCAGAACTTGAATCTATTTATATGTCAGAGCGGCAAATCGGTCTTGGATTTTCAGTATTGCTTTAAGAATTAATGTTCTGCAGTGCGTGCTACATTTCCAGCGTAAGAGACTCACTGGTGATGTTGATACACAGAATCCTGTAGCTGTATAGCCATGCGGTGTGAAGGATGGGTTGTTTTGGTAACCATCTCTGTTGCTTGTCTTTTTCAGGGTACACAATACCATTCCAGAAATAAATGCTGAGCAACTCCAAGTTTACCTTTCATTGGAAAATCTAGATCTTAGTTCTAATCTTATCTCAGAAATTAAAGCTGCTTCTTTTCCACGGATGCAACTAAAGTACCTGTAAGTATGAGTGGTCTGCCATGTCTGGGGTTCCTGTTTCTTCAACGTTGTTGAATACCTCATCTACTCTAAGTTACTGTCTTAATGCAGGCTGCCTTGTGTGGCTTTGAACTGCTAGGAGCACTCAATGTAGCTACAAATGTGCTTGAAATTAAATACTTTTCATAGCAATCCGTATTGCTTTTCCTCAGGTAGTATGGAAAACAATAACTGCTGTTACCAAAGTGCTGGCACTTCAGCCCGCAGGGACGTGGAATGGTTTCAGCTCATCTTGTGTAGATTCGTGTTGACATTGTCTTAACCATGTCTAACTGAAGCATGGCATGCAGTCAAAATCAGCTCCTACCATGGGTTATTTTGGGGAAAAAAATCATGCAGCTTTCTGTTATGCTAGGACTCAGATTTCTGATATGACTTCACAAGGAACTTGAGTTCTAGTAATAAGTGGTTGCTCCAACGTGCTTGTGCAGTTTTGTTCATAAAATATTGCACATTCTGAAAGGCCTTTTTCCTCTTCTTCCACAGGAATCTGAGTAACAACAGAATAACTACCCTAGAAGCAGGCTGTCTTGATAATTTATCTAGCTCTCTAATAGTGGTAAAGCTGAACAGAAATAGGATTAGCGTGATCCCACCAAAGATCTTCAAATTGCCTCATGTGCAGTTTCTGTAAGTAGCAGTCTTGAAAGGTTAAAAAGATAGTGTTTACGCTATCTCGGTATGTGTTCTTGATGGTCACAAAATGTTGCTTATTAAATACATCTTAATATTTTACTGACATCTTTATATAAGGGAACTGAAGAGGAACAGGATTAAAATAGTGGAAAGTCTTACATTCCAAGGACTGGAGTCCCTAAAATCTTTAAAAATGCAACGCAATGGGATTAGCAGACTAATGGATGGAGCATTCTTTGGCCTGAATAACATAGAAGAATTGTGAGTATACCCAGTCCTGGAATTTCTTTGTGTAGGGTAATGTCCTGTATTGTTACCCTCACTGAGACTGCTGAAATATTGATGAGTGTCACAAGATGAGAGTTTACAGATCTGCGTTTTCCCATTATGTTGATATCACATCTGGTTACTTTAGAGGTGTAAAGATACTGTGTCTCTCCACCTTCTTTCCACTCGGTGATCAAGAACGCTTTGTCACTGTCGATAGCTTTTTTTGTGTACTTGTGAATATTTTTCAGTTTTCTGATTTTAGCGTGCTTAGTTGAATTGCTTTTTCCACTTTAGTACCAGTAGGATAGCAAATACAGGAGTAGTCAAAACTCAGCACTTCTTGCTTTGCAAGAAAGCATTTGTGTTCTCTGTAGTGTGGGATGGTTCTTTATCAGGTAATGTCTTGACATAGCACAGGGGTATGCAATGCAACATTAGCAAAAGTTGTTTTTTAAAAGTAATCTTCTAGGACAAACTACAATTTCACTTCTGCTGCTGGATTTTTTGTGTACTTTTATTCACTCTTGGTTTCCATGGAACGAATGCAATCATGAATTTCAAGTTCTGTAAGGCTTAATGTTAGTAAATCATTTCAATATCCACTAGGTAAAACTTTGTAAATATGTTTTCATTTATTACCTGTTTTGCAAATGTTTTTCCATCTATTTTCCTTAGAGAACTGGAACATAATAACTTAACAGAAATAAACAAGGGCTGGCTGTATGGTCTGCGGACATTGCAACAACTCCAAGTTAGCCAGAATGCCATTAACAGGATCAGTCCAGATGCATGGGAGTTCTGCCAAAGACTTTCTGAGCTGTAAGTCCTGGGCTGCTTTTCAGTGGGGATTTTGTAATGTTGCAAGTAACGTATTGGATAGTACATAGTAAGAGTGAGTTACTGAAGGAGAAGTACTCAATTTCTGTGTTAGGCCCATGGTAATGCTGTGTGTTTTACTTCTCTGATAAGTGTTCTAGTAGAAATTTATCAAGATTCCATAGTTAATCAAGTTCGATAGTATTAATCCCCCCACTTGTCTTGCTCAATATTTTCAGAGACTTGTCGTACAACCAGCTAACTCGCCTCAAGGAATCTGCCTTCGTGGGACTTGGTTTACTGGAGAAACTAAACCTGGGTGACAATCGCATTAGTCATATTGCTGATGGTGTGTTCAGAGGTCTGACGAATCTTCAAATCTTGTAAGTACAGAAAACCTCTAGCTAGAATCTCAATTTAATGCAGCAGCACTTTTGGAAGTAATGATGATGAATGTTGCACTCGGCATGGTCCGAAATCATTGTTTTGGCATTGGTGTATGCTGTCCTGCCTTCAGGTATGGCAGGGGCTGACCATCATTTGGTATGCTGAGATAACAGAATTCTGGCTTAGTGTGGTGATGAGAAACAGTGGTTTAGTGACCTTAAGCACTCAGCTGCATATCCTACCAGTTCTGAGAAGGTGTGGATAGTCAGCTTGCAGAAATGCCAGTCTGGACCTCTCTTTATTCGAGGTGGTTTTCTCAAGGTTGGATAACTATCAAACCACATTGTGAATCCTGCTAGTCACAGAAGGTGCTGTTTAGCCCACCCTGCACGTGAGCGGAAGTCACACAGGGTGTAGGAGAGGAGTAGGATTACTCGCCATCTGAGGCACAGCTCTGCTTTTGTCAGGACTTTTGTTACCAGCTCTAGCCGTTCAATATTTTTTTTTTTACAAAACTCAGTCCTGGCTTTTAATAATAATAAAAACACTTCCCAAGTAGATCTGAAAACTTGTAGTCATCCTGAACAATGGTGGCTGAGAAAGGAGTGAAAGTCTATAGCCCCTCTGTCAGTTCATTAAATAAATGCTTAAATAAGCAAATTTATCAGACTTATGTAAGCGGTCATATTCTGTTAGCCTTAATGCAACCTTTTAATGGAATAATTAAAACTAATTTCTTAGATCTAGAGTAGGATGAAGAAGAACAAGAGCAGATTAATTAGTAGGTTTTCCTGGGCTCCTGAGGGGCGACAAACAGTTGAAAAGCTCGCCGTTTGCTTCAGGGCTGGAATGTGCAGGACAGAGGGCAGTGGTGATGAACAAAGCTCCAAGCATTCGTGCCCAGCCAAGCATAAGGAGCCAACTCCTCCGCTTACACAATGAGGGGCTTTTCTTTTGGGTTGCTCACTCGCTTGGCTAAGTGGTTGGAGTAGTTGAATGTAAAAACACTTCTAACTAGATACTGTGGTGCTGTCGGCTTACTTCCATTGTTGCCTGTATAGTATTTGTTTCCGTGCTAAGGCTGACATAAGTATTTCTCTGTATGTTCAGCTCCTGTCACTGTTCTGCAAGGTAGCTTTAATAACTTAGAACAAACTGTAAAAACTGTATATAAACCACAAGGTAATAAGAGCAAAAGATTGAAGGTGTATCAAAGGATAGCACTGAAGATTTGAAGTTCTAAATTTTAAAAACATTCATTACTTCGTAATATTTTAGCTTGGCATTGATACCACTCATGCATTCACAATCTAAAACTCTGAAGCAGACCTGGAGAGAATTATAGAAACTACTTTTAAATCACAAGAGCAAGCAACTTGGAAATAAATTAGGCATGTTACTCATCTCGTCATTTTTCTCGGTAGATGATTTCAGTGTCCAGTACATTAAGCTGAATACTTTTCAAAGAGGAAAAATCTTAACATGAGCAAGCTTCAGGGCTGTATTCCGATCCTTGCAATACATGAATTGTGGAATTACAAGCACTCTTTTCTTTTTGTCCTAATCTTTAAAGTACACGTATTGTGGAAATGTCTCCTCCAAGGTATTAAAAACAAGCATTCTGTCTTTGAAAGTAAGAAAAAAATGACAACGTGTTACCACTGATGACATCCTGGAGGTTGATCCCAGTCTCTCCCAGAATAGTAATCTACACATTTTACAATCTCACTCAAGGAAAAGTAGATGCTGCATTTTTCCACCACTAGCACAAGGAAAGAAGTGTTTCTATGAGATGACACACACAATTGTATAGGTAGTTAGCTTTCTGTGTCATAACTTCTTCAGAAGCTTTATCAAGCTGATCCATATAATATCTGATAAAGCGCAGCGTAGACTACTTTTCATCAGTGTACCTTTAAACACACAAGTGCCTGCAATTCTATGTGTGGTTGTATTAAGCCAGATGAAAACTGGCTTTATCAGAAACTCTTTGCTCAATCCATGCTATTCCAGCTAAAAATACTGTTGGATTTATTTCACCTTCTCTCTAAAAAGCGTGTAATTCTCTACAAACAGTGCTGCTATATTGCTTTTTCTGCTTAGGCCACTGTTCTGTGTGAGGGGCAAAAGTGCTATGCAGAGGTCAAACAGAAATCCCATTAGCTGCTAACAAGATCTGTGAGCAGAATATCAACTTCATTCTGAAAACCTACTACATTGTGCTTGGCAGCCTTACACTATAACCTGTGTGTAATCTCTTAATATGCTAATGCTATTATAAGCCTGTTACTCAGGAGGATTAATGCTGCTAGTGTATTGGTTAATTCGCTTACATGAACCAACTTGCTTCAGGAGCCTCTCCCAGCTTCTGGTAAACAGTCCATCACATGACAATTGCGAGTCAGACTGGGTCTTTCCTTTAATACCACATCAAGAATTTGTACTTCAGAATTTGTTTGTGGTTCTGTCTGAGGCATTGATCTTGAACAATCCTATTTTCCCTTGCATCTCTGAAATGGAATAGTCATCTTCTGACAAACACAGTTTTATACAAGTTTTGAGACCTTCCAGGTGACACTGTCCCATAGAATCATAGAATATCCCAAGTTGGAAGGGATCCACAAGAATCATCACTCCCAACTCCTGGCTCCACACAGGATTTCCTAAAAAATTAAAACACGTGTCTAAGAGCGTTGTACAAACGCTTCTTGAACTCTGGCAGGCTTGGTGCTGTGACCACTTTCCTGGGGAGCCTGTTCGGGTGCCTGACCCAGAACACCATTACCAGGCATAAATAACAGTAAGTTCTCTTCCATAGCTAAGCACAAGCAGTGGTCACAATGATGTTGCAAGGTTTGTAATCAGGCTCTTCTGCTCCTGCAGGGACTTGAGGAACAATGAGATCTCATGGGCCATAGAAGATGCAAATGAAGCGTTTGCAGGACTCAGCAGGCTGGATAAACTGTATGTATTACAAAACGTTGTAATGACAGTACTTCTCAGGCAAACAGAACAGAGGGAAAATGCAAAATATTAATTGTGAAATCAATGATATGAGGCAGAAAGACTTTCTAATTGGCAGCTGTAGTCAGTGTATTTCCCCTTCCATGCTATGACCTTCAGAGGCTTGGGTTCCATGTTCGTGCATTGGATCTGTGTAGTAGTACTGGATCATTTTATGGGACCATATTGAAGAAATTAAGCATGAATATTTGACTGCATTTATTATTAGAACAGCACGGTCTTGTATGGTGACTGTTACTTTTGTTTGCTTTAGTTTGGTAAAAGTTACTGTTTCTTGGGGGGGGGGTCCAAATATGAGACAATATTGATTTAGCAGCTTTTCAGTACTTTGGCTATGCACTTTGTATCCGGTGCTGTGTGCTTTGCAGGAAGCTATGCAATCCTGTGGAACTACAGACGCTGTTTATAACAAATAGTATGAGTGTGCAGTCTCAGGAACTAATGTGGTTGTGGCACATTGGTATTAGGATATTATTGTTCTGCTCCCAAGTTCTGTTTATCGCTTTTCCATTCTGCTGGCTTGAGTTATCTTCTGGCCCATCTCAGACCCAGATCTCAAAGTTAAGGATGGAAAAGAAACACTATCCATAAGAAAATTAGATGAGCCTTCAAGCTCAGAAAATGGTATTCAGTCATTCATCTCTTCTAGAAAGAAGAAAACTTTAGTTAAACATCATAGGAAAACTTTTTATGTCTGTCTTATGAGCTCATATTGACATTCAAGCTGCTTGTTGGGTTTGGGGGGGGTTGTCTTTCAGAATCTTGCAAGGAAACCAGATTAAATCAATTATGAAGAAAGCATTCTCTGGTCTTGAAAGACTTGAACATCTGTAAGTACTCTGCTTTGTGTAGAACTCCCAGTTGTTTATCAACTTCAGCCTTGTATTCTCTCTCAAATATTCAGGAATTAAACTGAAGGTAGCATATGAAGTTACACTTACGTTATTGTTCTTTGCTTAACTTGCAGAGATTTAAGCAACAACGCAGTAATGTCCATCCAAGAAAATGCGTTTGCACAGGCTCAATTGAAGGAGCTGTAAGTTTGACAGTTCTTTACAGATTCTGTACAATTTTTACCGTGTTAAGAATCCTTCAGCTGTTGCAGGATTAGCTGAAGTTGACTGTAGTGCATCCCATTTTCATCCTGAAATATGTAAAACAAAGCTAATAAATTATCAACTAAAAGGTATCGGCAGTATACTTGGTTTGGTTTGAGGTTTGATAAAAATATGAAAATCCATTTCCTTAGTTGCAATTTAGTAGAAAAGGATTTTTTTCTTGACGTAGTGAACCGTAAGTTTTTGTATCTTAAAATTTTGCAGCAAACTCCGAACACACTAGTATTTAGACAATGAACATAAATGATTCATCAAGAGTCTTTCAGGGGGTTTAACAAACCCTACGTTTTTGTTGTTCCCTTTTTTTGCCTAGGGAAAGGCCTTAAAAATCAAAGCTCGACAACAACTTTTAGTTGCTCAGCAGATGCTTAAGCTGCTAGAGACTTGTGATCTTCAGACATGTAAAGTATTATGTGAAGTGACCTTCACGCCCAAGACTAATCCTAGTGTAACACAGTCGTCTCTGTGAGATAAGGTCTCTGAATATCATATAATCTGTTTTAAAACTGTTATCCAGTTAGATAATCTTGGCCATATGGACTGTTAGTCTGCAAGGTCTGACAGTTTGAGGAGGAAGGCGATGAGACACATTTTAGGTGTTAAAGACAAGACTTCCATTGGATTTTCTTATTTATCTTAAAAGTGAGAAATCACTGGTATGTATGGGCAAACAGCAGCTTAGAGTTCTGGCTTGTTTGTGTGCCTCTACTCTCTCACTGCAGCTCTATCAGATTCATCTAAGTGGAAGATCGCTTTTTGTTACAATACTGTACTTTCTCTCTAATCAATTATGTTCCTATATAATATTTAAGAAATTTTGAAAGCAGGCAGTGAGGAAAAAGTTGACCTGTCATTGTTTCCTCTTCTCCCTCCTCAGTTTTCATGTGGAGCAGAGAAGAAAACAATCTGCAGCAGATGCTTCTGTGAAACAAATCACTTTAGTTCTTAAATATTTATTAGCTGGTATGAAAACGAATATTGAGACTTAGACTCATTTCATAATGTGTCTAGTTTGAGATACAGAGCTGCTCTGCAGTATTACAGGTTTTTTAATTGCTTTAAAGAGAGACCATACATATATATTTAGAAGCTGCAGATCCAAGGCTAATTTCCTTAGAATTAAAAAGAAATGTAAGGTTTTAACACTGATAGTAGAAGGAAAGTTTTTTTTTTTTTCCTGGACTGTTTATAGCATATATGACTAACATGGTATAGTAAACACCCATGGGCATAAAAGAATACTGTAAATCTTGTAATTTCTGGAAATACATGCTTTAAAGTTGTTTTGCTTAGTGAAATCACATGTAGGACTGTGAAATACATAAACTTTAATCGCACTTTCATTTTGCGTTGTTTCTGCAGACTTTTGAACACTAGCAGCTTGCTTTGTGATTGCCAGTTGAAATGGCTGCCACAGTGGCTCACTGACAGTCATTTACAGCAGGCTGTAAATGTTAGCTGTGCTCATCCTGAATGGTTAGCAGGACAAAGCCTTCTCAGCGTGGACCCCGATGACTTTGTCTGTGGTTTGTATTTTTAATGAATTTTGATATCAAAACATAACGCAAATCTGTGCAGGTACCTTTCTGGAACCCAGCTGTAACACAGCTGCAGGTGCTTGGTCTTTAATTCTGTAAGACTGCATTGTTTTTCATTTAGATTACTGTTAAAAACTGATCATGTTTCCATTCTTCCTGACTACGAATGTCTTTCTCTTTATAAGAGCTATTTGGCACTTTCTTACTCGTTCCTGTCCCTACCAGCAAGGCTAGGATATTTAATACTCTGGTATATTTTCTGATGCTCCATATCCGTAACATTTACCTGTCTCTGTGCCACTACAGTCTCAAATATAAGCCTATTTATTTCTGTAACAAAACTGTGAGATGGAAAACTGAGAGACTCTTTGCACAGAATCAGGTGTGAAGTCTCTGGCAGGCCTGGAAATAGTCTGGTGTTCTGTTTTCCAGATGAACAGTTTAACAACTGTTACTTGTGTATGCATAATTCTTTCATTCTTTCTGTGGCAAAGGCTACAATACCATCATGTAGGCACAAGCATCAGCTTCCCTATTCTAAGGTTACCACCATTGTGCCTGACACTGAACACTGTGTACCTGTGAGAATGCCTTCGATGAAATAATAGGTGTCGAGGTAACTTCAGTGTGACCTGCTAGCTTGCTATTCTTTATTTGTATAACTTAAAGACTCTTCAAGATATATAAACTCTCTGAAAGTAAGTCTTCAGTCTTTCATAAAATAACCTAGTTCTTCAGCCAAGCATGGTCTTTGTTTGTAATCTAAATAGAGCAAGTTCTAGACAGTTGTAGAAATTGCAGGGTGCTGTTCAAGATCATGCTTCTATATTGACCTCAGTGCTTTTTCTGTACTTCTGCCTGTGGTTCTAATCCTTTTTCTAGCTTGAAAATATGGAAATAACATAGATATCCTGCTTGGGATGCACATATTGTTCCTACAGGTTTCGTTCTGTTTACATTGTCTTTTCAGTGAGTTTTCCTGCAATATTAATTGCATGTCACAGAGCAAAGTAGCTAATATTGGTGCTTTTCTTTTCAGATAATTTCCCTAAACCACAGATAAGAGTACATCCTGAGACCACGATTGCTCTGCGAGGCATGAATGTGACTCTGACTTGCACTGCTGTGAGCAGCAGTGATTCGCCCATGTCCACAGCCTGGCGTAAGGACAGCGAAGTCTTGTATGATGCAGAGGTTGAGAATTTTGCCAGATATCAGCAGCAAAGTGGTGAGGTTGTTGAGTACACCACTGTCCTGCATCTTTTCAATGTGAACTTCACTGATGAAGGGAGGTATCAGTGCATTGTCACCAATCACTTTGGCTCCAACTATTCCAACAAAGCCAAGCTGACCGTTAATGGTAAGCCATAACAGTAACAAAGAAGAAATGTTTTTACCCTGAAGTGTAACGAGTCTGTTTTTCCTGTTTTCATTTTGATTTATAATTCCTTTCTCATTAGAATTCCTTAGTTCTCAGATAGAGCTGGCTCAAAATAGCCTTGCAATAGTGTCTCAATTGTATTTAAATGCATCAAACATCTCTTTATAAAGCAGATAAGTGATATTGGGCGTGAAAGGCCTTCTGTTTACTTTTGAAAAGGGGCAGATATCTCCCATGCTTTCACTAGAACTGAATTGTTCATCTGGCTGAATGAAGGTAGAACTCTCTTAACTAAAAGCTCCCTCTGCTGTCTCTTCATAACTAAGCACCTTCCCCACGTGTTTGTAAAGCTAGGGAAGATTCAACTAAAAGTAACTTGTGGGGCTGGAAACAAACTGAAAAATCAAATCATGAAGTCCCTTTTTTTGGCTGTAACAGAGGATCCCTATTTTAACTTAAGAGAGTTGAGAAGACGCTGTTTACATCAGTGAGTAGACCACTGATCCCCATTGTGTTGGAGAGCAGAGGTGCATGTGTTGCTTTTGCTTGTATAAAACAGGTGCAACTGTGGAGATGGAAGTTTGCTTTCCCTATTACCAGTGAAGAAAAAGTGTGACAAAGGGCTCATGAAGAAGGCTAAAGCTTTTCCCGGTGTTTTCCCCATGAGAAATGTTACCGTTCAGATCATCTTAAATGAACAACATAGGTGTTATATTTAAATTTGAAGGATAGGCTCTTAGAAGTGACCGCTTCTAAAATTTGTGTCGCTGTTAAGAATCTACCTTAACCAGGGAAATCTATAGGTATTCCATATTTTTGTTTTCAGATATTCTGTGCTGTGGAGCTTTTGCTGCTTTTTTCCTGTTACTGAAATTACTAAAGCTTTATTATCTCCTTTGATCCAGAGCTGCCTTCCTTCCTGAAAACCCCCATGGATCTTACTATCCGTACTGGGGCTATGGCTCGGCTGGAGTGTGCTGCAGAGGGCCACCCTACTCCTCAGATCTCCTGGCAGAAAGATGGTGGCACAGACTTCCCTGCTGCACGAGAGAGGAGAATGCACGTCATGCCTGAGGATGATGTGTTCTTTATTGCAAATGTAAAAATAGAAGACATGGGTATCTATAGCTGTATGGCACAAAACACTGCAGGCGGTTTGTCAGCAAATGCCACGCTGACTGTGTTAGGTAAGTGATGTGCTTATCTCTGCTGGCATGGATCATTTCACTTCTGCAATGGTAGTGTAGCTTATATGTAAGTAGCAGGCTTAAGTCCTAAAGAATCAAGTTAAAATACAAAGAGCATAGTATATTCTTTCTCTAGATGCTAATGGTATTCTGTAATAAGGAACAAGAGACTCTTTTCCCGTGATTGCACCACACGCAACCCTCCCCACCAAACTGTAAACATGCTGCCTCTGGAACAGCGTCTCTTAACTGCTTTGTAGAGTTTGGGGGCGTTTGACCGCTGCACTCAAGAAGACTTCTGAACAGTGAGGCTTTTTAGAAGCAAAGCTGACCAGTGAAGTTAGTGTGATCTTTGCAGGAGAGAATTGAGGGAGATACCTCAGTCCAGCAATGTAAATGAGAATTTTTGTTGTATTGGAACAAATTTAGTCACAGGCAGCATGCTGAGTAATAATGGAAGGACAGTTCCTTCTAGAGTGCAGTCTTATTTGAAGACACTTAACGTTACAGTCACAGGCAAATTTAGAATTGGAATTCATAAAGCAGAATGTGGCTAGCATAGTTTTCAGGATGTTTGCTGTACTTGCATTTGTTGCAGTGATCCATAGAATAACTGACGTCACAGGATTTCCTGAATCCTGTATTTCATTGCTTATGTTTATGTTCAGGCTGTAAAGTCAGATTTAAAATCTCATGGAATACCCAGTGGTGACACAGTGGTGCTTGCATAGTGAAGTTATCTTACAACTGGTTTTTTTTCCCTCCTCTATTGCTACAGAAACTCCTTCCTTTGTTAGGCCTCTAGAAGACAGAACAGTAACCCGAGGTGAAACTGCTGTCCTGCAGTGCATAGCTGGTGGCAGTCCTGCCCCTCGCCTCAACTGGACTAAAGACGATGGGCCTCTGACAGTCACGGAACGGCATTTTTTTGCAGCAGCCAATCAACTCCTTATCATTGTGGATGCTGGGTTAGAGGATGCTGGAAAGTACACGTGCATTATGTCCAACACTCTGGGCACTGAGCGTGGTCATATTTACCTAAATGTCCTGGCTTCCCCAAATTGTGATTCATCCCAGAGTGGCATTGTCCATGAGGAAGATGGCTGGGCAACAGTAGGCATTGTAATTATTGTTGTGGTTTGCTGTGTTGTGGGAACTTCCCTGGTATGGGTTATTGTGATCTACCACATGAGAAGGAAGAATGAGGATTATAGCATCACTAACACAGGTAAAGTGCCAAATCAACACGCTTCAGACATGTTTTTAATCCAAAACACTTAAGAGTGGTGATATTTCTGGTTTCATTACAGCTGGATAAGATCAAAGCATTGAAGATTTCCTTCTAAAATCTATTCAGGGATTTGCTCAAATTGCTTCATCCGTTAGGGGAAGAGGCGAGCTTAGGTTTTTATTTTTAAGTATCAGCAGTCTGTTTTATTCCTGACACACTAGATTTGTTCTGCATTGAGGGAAAACACTAATTTGAAAATAAATATTTGAGTTAACTTAAATGTTTTCAAGACCTGGAATAATGTGTATGTAAATAGCTATTCTGTCCCTGTTAGTTTTGAACTAGACATACAGATTTTTGATCACTGAGGTAGAGAAAAGATAACCATATGTGAGCTGAAGTTCTGTATTATATTTTTGTTGATGTGCATAATAGTGATGGTGCTACTTAGCTCTTAATGTCATCAGTGTTAATTCTGCCTTGCAGAGGAGATGAACCTACCTGCAGACATTCCCAGTTATTTATCCTCTCAAGGAACTCTGTCGGAGCCTCAGGAAGGCTACAGTAACTCAGAGGCAGGAAGCCATCAGCAGCTTATGCCTCCAGCTGGTAGCTACGTGCATAAAGGCACAGATGGTAAGCCAAGTCCTCACATGTATCAATTGCAGTTCAGCAGGATGCCAGTGCACCCTCTAGTCCTCATAGCTGGCAGCAGTGTTGCACAATGTAGGATAGTAGAGAAGAATGCTCTAGTAGAGTAGAAAGCTCTTCGCTTTTCCTAGAGAAGAATTCAGGTTGATCATAAAGTTTCCATTGACTCTTTTGAGTTTGAGGCATCTTTTTTTTTCTCTTTTAGTGTTTGTTTATTTTCTGTGATCGAAGCTTCTGCTTTCCGTGCAGGTAGTTTAAGCTTTGGTCCAGCAATGTCTGGGCTCACATCTGCTCTGCTCTCAGTGCCTTTGCATGTAGATGTCATGACTGCCATCCTTCAAGTCCCAGAGTAGTACATTTTCCTCCAGAGGCTCTTTGCTTCAGGGTTTGTGATCTGTCCAGCAAGATAGGGATGCCATTAGAGAATTCCTAGGTTAAATGTCAAGGTAGGTTTTTATGCTGCTACGTTCCTTTGGCATCTTAAAAATAATAAGAAACAGAGGTGTAAACAAAGTTTGCATGGAAGATGACTTGCTGTACCTTTTGTCCTTAGCCTAAAATTACTGCCTCTGCTGGACATCTGGTCAGCTGACTAAGATTACAACCAAAGGGTCTACAGTACTTCCCTGCCCTGTTTGGACACTTTTCAGGATATTGATGTTGAGTCTACAGAGATGTTTTACCATACAAATACTGAGGAGCCATTCAGTCCTTATACAGCCTGGCTTCCAAAAGTGATTCGTCAGTACAAGTTTTTCCACATGCATCCCGTGATCTATTCCGGTAGTCTGTAGGCCAGTCAGTCCCTAGAGCCTGTATCAGGATAGGAGTTGAGAAGCAACTTGTCTCAGTAACCACTTCATCATCCACTCAGACCAGAGCATAGCAGAGCACAGGTATAGCCCAAGGTGCCTTGTCTGATACAAAGTGAACTTTTCAACACACACCTGTGTGGATAGCTTTGATTCCAGTACTCTTTCAGCCTGGTGCCTAAGCTGGTTGGACCTGCTGGAACCCTTCTGCCCTTGAAACAGGAAAGCAAACATGAGATTATTCTTTCACTCCTGTGTTTGTGTGGTGTTTTTTTTTTTTGTAATCAGCTTCTGAAAGGCTATGCTATTGAGAATTCGGATGGTGACAAACAGAACATTTCTCATGTGACTTCCTCGGTAAACAGTCGAGCTGAATACTCTGTTACCGTGTTAACTTTATACGGAGGCCTTTCACACTGTGCTGCTATAATGCCATCCTAATCATGAAATCATCCTAATACATGAAAGTCGATGGAATTTAAGCATCCT
This sequence comes from Anser brachyrhynchus, assembly GCF_964034855.1. Taxonomy (NCBI): domain Eukaryota; kingdom Metazoa; phylum Chordata; class Aves; order Anseriformes; family Anatidae; genus Anser; species Anser brachyrhynchus. The sequence goes on along the minus strand of NC_137720.1, from coordinate 677,348 downwards.
TATCCTCTTTGAGAGTATTTTGTTTCTTCTTACTGTTTATCAGGTGGTACAGCGCCATTGGTGATCTGCTCAGACTGTTACGACAATGCAAACATCTACTCCAGGACACGAGAGTACTGTCCCTATGCCTACATCACAGAAGAGGACCCCCTGGATCAAACTCTCCCTAATCTCATGGTACAGATGCCTAAGGAAACGTATACAGCACGCACCCAGCATGAACCCAGTACTCTTGATAATCTTTTAGCAGACAGAGACATGTCTGTCTTCCTTACCAACCATGACAGAATAAGTGAGAAGAAAATCTCTTCCCAGCATATTAATGGTGAGCATATCCTTTTCCTTTCTGATGTTTTGTATTCCCTGGTGTTGCTGGCCCTTGTTGTGCTGCCTTTCAGTGTTGGTTCACAGCTAATTTTACAAATACCATAGTTAGTGGAGTGATTAATCTGTTTGTTAACCACTTGTTCTCAGAGCTAGCTCTGTTTGCATCCAATACCAAAGAGTTGAAGCGGGTGATGTTACTAAAGATGGTATTTCTTAATTCCTCTCTTAAAGCCCGTGAAATGTGATCCCTTGCATGTACTTCAAGGACATCTGTTAGACATGATTTAAGGCTTAACACAGGAAATTCAAACGGCCCTTCTTTTTGAGCTGGGCTGAGTTACAAACAGCTCCAAATTATTTTTTTGGTAAATTAATTGGGTTTATGTTGAGTTTTTTCACGTAGCCTTTTTAAAAACTCACGCTGAAACGGTGTATGTTGCTTTCTGGTTACTGTAACAGGTTGCTGAGAGAGTATCCAGTTAAAATATGCTCTCAAAAACAGAGAAAATAACTTCAGGAAGACAGTTACTGCTAAGCAATACAACTCAAAAAATCTGTCTAAATTCTAGAATGTATTTATCATGAACCCACTCCTGTTCATCTGCTAATTTTTCTTCCTCAGAACCCTTTCAGCTTCCTTTATGGGGAGTAAACAAAGATCTAGCGCTCTCTCATTCACACTTCCTGCATCAGCAGTCAGCCCGTGAGACCCCACGACCTCTTCGAAGTGAGGGCATTATTGACAGTGACCGGGAGCAAGCTGCTTCACCCCGACCTTGCCACAGATTACGTGAACATAACTTTGATTTTAATAGGACACGGAACATTCATGACTATAGCGAAACCACGTAAGACACTAAAATGAAGTCTTGGAAGCAAATCCATACCAACTGACTTTTTGTATTTACTACCTCAGGACTAACCCCTAGGCCAAAGATGCTTTTGTACGTGTGCCTACAATTACGGGCTGAGTAAACCAAGACAGACTCCCTAGAAGGAGGTGGCACATGCCCTTTTTGCTTGGATTCACCGTATTGGAATGTGGGACGTACACATGGTGATTAGTGATATCCACAAGAACAGTGTTAAAACATGGATCTTCTGATGTTGGAAACAGCCTTTGTGTTGGTGCATGCTTTGAAAATCTCTCAAGAATGCATAGCTATTTCACAGTACATTGCTTGAAAACAAATGTTCAGGGCCTCCTCATGGAATTCCCCAGTAATTGTAAGCATAAAACTCTTGGCCAGCTTTTTGTTCCTCAGACTATTGGCAGGCGTTTGTTACCAGTCTAACTTTGGGGCTTGTTTTCTCCTATGAATAATGGACTCTAGTTGTAAATAAATTTGCATTTATAAATATTTTGTATACACTAAGCATATAAATGTGTTGGCTGTAATGTAAATATATTTTTTATTATGCCAAAGTATGTATTATACTGTTAGTCTTGACAGCTGCATATCAAGCCATATTTTTGTTTGTGGTATTGAAAGCTTGTTTCTGAGGGGGACAAAAATTTCTTTGTTTTGGAAAGAAGTGAACTTACTATAGATATGTGGTGCAACTGTGATATTGATGAATTTCATTGTCACATACAACTCTGTACGCATTAAGCTTGGCTGACCTGACTGCCAGCTGATCAGTTTCATTAGATAAGCAGAATTCCAAGTTCGGCACACTTTAATGTGGTGAGTGAGCCTTTAAATTTCTATATTAGGTTGCCTATCTTTTCTAGCAGAGCATAAAGCCCAATGGACCCTGCATTAACGGTGTTAGCCTATACTACAGGCTGTATTATCCAACTTCTCAGAAGCTTTTGTAAATAGCAAACAAAAAAATAGTACACAACATGTTTCTTTTCATCTCTTAAAATAGCTTTAAGGTGGGAGCTTTGAGTGGTTTATTTCAGAAGTTCATCTAAGCTTTTATCTTTAAAAAGCTTTTGTGTTGTGTATGTTGCAGAGAGGTATATGTGTATTTTTCATAGCTGACAGTTAAATGAACTTTTAAAAAGAATAATGTGATGAAGAACATGAGGTAAATTGGAGAAGCATTGGATGAATTATCTGTGAACTACACTAGATTTTCTGTTTCTTCTGCACAGCCAAGAAGCACGTGTACTTTAAAACACTTGCACCCTTTTCTTTTGTAAAACATCAGGCAAAATTCTTGCCATATTGAACTCTGTAATAGTTCCCTAGACCACAGGGTGGCAAAAAGGTGTAAGTGTTTGACAGGTGAGCAATGAAATAACATGGGAGAGAACCCCTCTAATGAAAGACCAGTACTTGTTGAGAGAAGCAGAGGAGGCAAAGAAACTTCACTTGTTAGTGGAGCATGGCTGACAAAGTTGGGAGGAAGAACATTCCAAGGGCTTCCTGAAAAGTTCTTCTAAGAAAATACATCTTTGTGTGGAATATGTTAATGACCCACCAGCAGCGGGTTTTCAGCAAGTATCTTGCATTCGGAGGTAGAGCGTTTCTATGCTACGCTGTATAGCCTGGCTTGAAGAGCAAGGGGCCTTCTTCCTAGTCATTGTTGTATCTTTTCAAGCCATAGGATATGCACTAAAGTGAAAACAGCTGCAAGGTATATTTTTATAGAGACAAAAACCTTTTTGGACAAGCCCAAGAGAAGTATGTAAGACTTCCTGTTGATCCGTTCCTAAATAGAAGGGTGTGGGACTGCATTATCAGATGCAGTCTTGCAGAATCACAGCTGAACCTTCTGAGACTGTGGTTTAGTTGAGTGAAAGAGTGAGGAAGTGCTGGGAATAGTGATTATTTTCCCACAGCTCTTTGGGCATGAATAGTAGTCATATCTATGCAAACGAGCAATTATTATTAATGGCTCTTAGCCTGTTTTGAAAGCAGCTATGGTGGCTTTGGTAGCCAGCAGCTTTAGTAGGAAGAGGATCTAATTTTCCTTGACCTTCGGATAAAGTGGAGAAACAGGTGTGTTAAATTCTTTTTGACCTCTGACATCTGAAATATTTTAAGGGCTTACATGTAAGATACATGCTAAAAGAAGAATCTTATGGGTGTTCCTTCCTGGTTTTATTTTCTCCAGGCTTTTCATTCCCAGATAGCATTTAAGACCTAGTGGTTATTTTCAATCCAAACCTGTTTCTGTTGCAGGAACTTTCAGTTTAAATTCAGATGAGAAAGGTCAGGTCATGAAACTACGGCAGCAGCAAAGACACATTCGTTTGGGCTTCTTGCTGCTTTACTCAGATATTCAGAAGCTGATGTGACAGTTGCTTCTTAGCATGTGCGGTGCTGTGGTTTCCCACTAGCAAGAAAGTAGCACCACTACTGCTGCCTTGTCTCCCATCACCATTTGGCAAATGCTTGTTACCTTTTATTTTCTTTCATCCTTCTCTTCCGTGGGGTTAAGCTAATACAGATCTCTCAGCTGTCTCATTATAACTGTTGATGTGCATGGGGGGCATCCAAAACCTTAGGTGTACTTAAGGCACAACTGCCTAGTATGATCAAACTCGTGTTAGGTCATTAAGATGTGCTTAGCCCAGAACAAGGCTTTAAAATGATGCTGTCTGCACCAGAACAAACTGAAGTCCTAGCTCTTGAAAGAATTTAGGAGCTAAAGCTGCACTGACTTCTATGAAAGTACACAAACCAGTTGCACGCAGCTATTTACAGGTAAACATGTTGCTGTACTTAACGTTGTGGAAAAACTTACTAGGCAGACTTGCAGAAAAAAATCAGGTGTCTTTTCTTTACCCTTTCCTCCAGGAGGTGCAAATAGCGGAGTGGCCATTCTGTTTGCAGTAAATACAGTTTCTTCAATCAATGCCAAAGTACTAACGGTACAGGAACTGGGGGTTCAGCATGAGCAAAGACGCTCTTGTTCCCTGTTGCTATTTCCTAGTGTTTATTTATATTTTTTTTCACATAAGAATGTATATTTTGTATAGCATGTGTAATATATGTTTGTCTATTGTAATATACCTTCATTCAATAAAATGCTATATACATTGAACGTTCACTGTAACTTTTGTTAGTTTGCAGATTAAATAATGTGTGTTTATTCAATGATACTTAATTTTTGTAGGGAAGAAAATGCAGTAAGCCTCATAAAGCAGTTTCAGGTAGGATTCCGGTCTTCTTAACACGAATATTATACCAATCCTTTCCTTTCATTACGGGAAGAGCACCTGGTATTTAGCCTGGCTCACGAATTAGCTTCCACACATGGTAACAAAGTGGTAGCTGGCATTATGAACTGGGTCTTGCAGCCCTTTCTCAGAGGCTGTGCGCCAGGGCATGGGGCTGTTGGCTAATTCTGCCAGTGATGGGCACTGCTGCAGCCCAGGCATGGAGCAAACGGAGCAAGCGGGAAGGAAATGAGTGAAGGTGAGTGGCAGTCTGGAAGGAAAATGTTATATTTCAATAGGTTCACTAGTAATTCTGCAGCAAGATTACAGAGGTGAGATCTGAATTTGTTACTAGGTTGTCAATTCTCTTGAAAACTCATTGCTTGCAGTCCTGGTTCAAGTGCCTTGTGTATGCTACCTGAGGCACCTGCTGCCTGTGAGAGATGAGAACGGTGCCAATTTTTCTGTGTCTAGGTGGGAGGCAGCTGACAGATGATTGTTTTCAAAATTAAAGCCTTTTTAAAAAAATAGATTTTGTTACCAAATAGTTCTTATTTCAGTTTTCCACTAGGAAGCACACCGTACTTCTGGAAACGTACAACAGCGGGGCTGTTGTCTCCGAGCGAGAAGACTCACCGATCTCTGTGCTCATAGCACTGTCGTCCTGCTATTCGGATCCTTTGAAGTGCCAAAAGTGATTTGCTTTCTGGCAACAGACCAACAGCATAAATGAGTTAGTGACAGCATGTCCCCATATACCTGCTGCAGGAGGAGAGGCGACTGCTTCCCACCCTACCAGCTACCATCCTTCCTAAAAACCTGCGTAAGTTTTTTTTATTATTGTTCCTTTGAATAATCTACCCTATTTTTATCGCTACAGTATTTTGCTAGTTCATGTCTGATAACCACCTTCACTGTTCCTGCACTTCATTTTGCCTGTTTTACCTGTTCGCAGCTGTCAGCACTACATAGTTTTTCCCAAACTTAACTGAGCTCCTGTGGCTGCCTGGTCCTCTCTTCTTGCTGACCAGCAAAGTCCGGGCCCATGAAGCACGGGTCTCTAGAGCTCACCCCAGCCCAACACGCAGACGTGAGCCACCCGCCTTGGCACGCTGCTGTTGTTGGAAGCACAGCACGTGGCAACCTCCAGCGCAGGGCTTTTCTCTCCTGGCCGTGGCAGCCAGATGCAGCCCAGGGGAGCGGCTTGGCAGAGAGCAGCTCCAGATGCAGCTCTCGGCACCGCTTTCCCAGGAGTGCCGGCCAGCCCCTGCGGAGGCTCCTGCCTTGCCTTGCCGGCAGCTGTCGGAGCACGCTCTTCAGCAGGGGCTCAGCTGCTGGCAGCCCTGCCTTGGGTCCCTGCCCGGCTCTCTGCGGCAGCATGCGATGTGTTTGGCAGTGCTGCTTGATTCCTCGTGGCCTGTGTCTGCTCCCACAAGCAGGGCAGCGTGTCGCGTTCGGAGGTCCTGCACTGCGGGAACCAAAAAGCAAAGCCAGGCTGTAAGCAAATGTCAGTACTTTTGCTTTCCTTTTATTGCCATAATGCTGCATTCCTTTGCTTTTTCAGCAAGAGTTAAAGGGCTGCCTTTTCTCTGTATAAAGGCTCTTGACTTTTATGTCTGTCAGCACACACGCCTGCTAACCAGGGTTTCCTCAGTGCCCATAACTGGCCTGAGGGGCCATCCCTGGCTGGGGAGCAGACACAGCGCTGCCTGCCTCCTGCAGCTGCCTCTGGAGGCTTGCCTGGTATTTACAGAATGCTTTGGGTTTTCCTAGGGGACTGGAGCTGAAGCAGTCACAGTGTGTCCACAGCATTCCCCAGATACCAGCTTTTTGCATGCTCTAAGTATTTTCAAGCCACCGTAATTGCAGGAAGATAACCTCAGTGATACAAGTCTGCCCCACAAGCCTTGCTTTATGGAGAAGTATTGTGAAACCCCACCCCATCCTGTGATCGTTTCAACAGGGTGCTCAGGAAAAACCAGCTATCACCTTTCCCGGTAAGTTCAGCTCTCCCAGGTTTATTATGTACATCTCAACTTTGGCACAGTGTCAGAGAACCGGCAGCTATTGAAGATAAGATCATGAATAGTTAATGTTCTCAGTTACCCAAGCATATTTAAAAATTAACACTGCAGCCTGGTGCTGATGAGAATAAAAAACTGGGTCATCAAAGAGAGGAAAAAACAGAAAACAATTGCATCTACCCTCGGGCTTTGCTAACGACTTCAGTTTTCGTGGAAGATCCTATCCCTTCCTTGCTTTAATCCTTCAGTGGTTTGAAACAGTGCTGTGCCCACGGAGCAGCACAGGGTCCAGCTCAGAGCAGCTGAGGGTGCAGCCAGCCGGGGGTCCCAGCTGTGCTCCCAGCTGTGATGGTCTTCTCCTGGGGCGACAGCTTTGCCTTCTGCCAAGTCAAGTGTTTCGGGCTGGGTGTTGGGAAAAGGTTCTTCACCGAGAGGGCGGCTGGGCACTGCAACGGGCTCCCCGGGGATGTGCTCATGGCACCAAGCCTGGTGGAGTTCAAGAACTGTTGGAGCACCGCTCTCAGCTGTAGGTTTTTTTTTTATTATTTTTTTTGTGTGGTCCTGTGTGGAGCCAGGAGCTGGACGCGATGATCCTTGCGGTTCCCTTCCAACTCAGGGTGTTCTAGGATTCTGAGCCCAGCCTTTTGTGTCCTTAGGGCACGTGCTGGATAAGAGAATAAGCAAGTAATGGAGACGGAAGGACAGGATGGCCTGGGCTGTGGGAGCCCCAGCCTTGGGAGGGCTTTGGCAGGGGGAACCCTGGTGCCAGCACAGCTGTGGCTGCTCCAGGAGCCCTCCCTGGGCTGTGGGCTGCTGCTTGCCACATGTCGGAAGTGGGAGGAAATGCGGGATCCTTCTTCAGAGTGAAACTAGTCGTTTGTAGGCAGCCAAGAATACGGGGAGCAAATGAAATCTAAATCCTAGTTTTTAAGGCTTTTGCCCCGAAGTACAGCTAGCTGGGGAAACCGGCGGTGTGGAAGCAGGTTACCTCGCTCCAGAACGCAGGCGGCTGCCTGAAGCCAGGTGCGGGGGCCGTGGGAGCGCTGGGTGGGCAGCGGGCGAGCCCGTCCCGCTTCCCTCCGTTACAGTGCTCGTTGTCCCTCGAGCCCACCTGCCCCTGGATCCCAGGCGAGCAGAGCGAGGCGGTTATTAGCTCCTGCCTGTGTGTTTGACATCTGGTTTCCAGGGATTTCAGAGGGCGGGTGTGCTCCTAGCCTCCAGCTTACTGCTGCAGATGGACACACAAAGCCTGTCCAGAAACCCAGCAAATGTGTGCCCTGGGTTCAGCCCCGTGCTCTGCCTGCTCAGCCGTAAGGGCTGCCTGGTTTTCCTTCCTCTGTCTGGAACCCAGATATTTCCGTGTCTGCTCCGCCGCACGGAGCGGGTCAGGACAGGAGATGGGATGAAACGCAGCGCTGCGGAGAGCGGGCAACCTCCGAGCAGGGCTTTTAATTAAGGGCCTTTTCTTCCTGCATCTGGGAGGCAGACCCTGATTGGGATCCCTATTTGCAGGGAAATGGAGCGCTATTAAGGCCGCCGTTTATCTCATTTTCTCCCAATGAGAGGCTATCGATCTGCGCTGTGAAGGGGTTTATGCTGATTAAACTGTAAGCGTTTATTGGCAAGCACGGAGGGCTGACACACCGCGCCGCGTGCTGCAGAGAGCCACGCTCTGTGCACCCTCAGAGCCGTCGCTGCTGCAAGGCCGCTCCCGCTCTGCATCTACCTTCTGCCCGTAGCGTTTCCTCTCGGGGTTTATCTCGCAAGCTGGCAGCCGCTTCATCCCGCAGGGAGGGGAAGCTCGCTGCACCTCTCCCCACGGTGCTGCAGAGGCCAGGCTGTGTCCCGGCGGAGCAGGGCCGGCCCAGCCGTGTCCCGGGGCCCAGCTCCTGTTCAGCTGTGGCCGCCGACCCGGTGCCGTTCCCCCGTCTCCCACCTCCAGTCAGGCCCCCGATCTCTGCTTGTAACCCTTCACGGCCAGCGGGCTACGGGGGCACGAGGCAGAGGCGGGCTGAGGGAAGGGTTAAACTCCGTCCCCAGAGCTGTGACGCAGGTCCCTGACGGGCACGGATCGCAGCTCTCGATTCCAGCTCGTCTCTCTTGGCAAAGGCAGATTTTCTCTAAATGAGATCCTCTTGCGCATAACTTGTGTGTAACACGGGGTAACTGCTCTGCTCATCGCTTTGAAGGTTCAATTTCATATTAGGTTTAATGTCTCTTCTGAAGACTTATACGTGTAATTCATCCCAGCATTAAGAAAAATCTCCCCCATCCTTGCTCTGATGTATTGCTGATACCGCTCTGCCTGGTGCTGGATGTTGCAGGCGCGTTTATCGAGCGGTGGGCTGTGATTTGTGACTCGCCAAAGGGGATTTCAGGATGCAGAAATAAATGTGCTCTGCTTGATTAATAGCTAATGGCCTGCTGAGAGCATCCCTGGCAGCACGCTTGGCTTAGGGAAGGACTGGCTGGACGGAGTCAGGAGCCGTTCTGCAGAGCAGGATGGATCCCTTTCTGAAAAATTTTAATTAACTTAAAACAAATGCACAGGAAAGGGCCAGCCATTAGCTGCTTTTGCTTCCTGAGACTCATCCCTGCTAATTAAGCAGTATGTCAGTTCAAATGACCTTACAGATAACACAGCACCAAATTTGCATTTAAATTAAAAAACATATTTTAAAAATAAAGGTTTCATTAAGCCCTGTTTGTTTGTGTTTCCAGGCACACACGTGATCAAAACCCTTCACTGGTTTGTATTGAACGTCTCTGGGATTGGCAGCGGCTCCCCGGGCTCGGGCAGGCTCTGGCCTCTGCCCTCGGCTGCTCCGGCACGGCCGCATGGGAGCAGACACCGCGGGGCTGCGTTAGGGGCGTGCGGCACGGGGCAGCCCCCGCTCCTTGGGGCGATAACAGGGAAGCTTTTGGTGGAGCCTCTGCTGATCGGAGCCCGGCGTCCTCCTCAGGGCTGTTCCTGCTCAGGGAAGCGCTTCTGATGCAGGCAGCGCTCTCGAGGCTCCTGCCGTCCCTCCGGGTGGAACCCCAGGTTTTCTTACCCGTGCTTTGGTTGTCCTCCCCATGCTCTCTTCACTACGGGGAGCCGTGTCACGGGGCTGTGACTGTGCTGCTGCTTTGGCCGAGGGGTTTCTTGGTGGGGCTGCAGGCAGCTGGCCTCGTGCGTCCGTACAGCTCAGAGCTGCCCCTGGGGCTGGGGCCTGGGCAGGCCCCCCTGGCAGCCACCCGTGGGACCCTGCGGAAGGGACCCCGCAGCGCTCGGGGCGGGATCCTCAGCTACGGGTGTTGGGGCGGGATCCTCAGCTACGGGTGTCGCAGCCTCCTTGGCGAAGCTCAGGGACGCCCGGTCCAGCGGAGAGAGGCCCTTGCAAGGCCTGGGGTGAGCTTCAGCGATGGATTCTGTGCTTTTCTCGCCCAGAAACCTCTCGCCGGGATTTTCTCACTTAAAGGAGGCTAATAGCATGCAGAAATGCTCTAGCAGTGCTGCTTTTCATGGGCAGGGCACTTTTCCAAGGTCTCAGAGTTGTATTTCTGTGTTTTTTGTATTAATGTGGTTCATAAAACGCAGCCTGTATTAAAAGGAGAGGGGGGTGTCTAGTCTTTACCGGGGCCTCTCAGTTTCTCACCCTCATTTCTTAATTATAAGAATCAAGGCACAATGGAATCTTAATGAGATCTCGTCTGGCCTGAACCTCTCTGCTCTGTGTGGGTGACGCCCGCTAATCTGCATTCCCCAGGAGCGCAGCAGTGCCCGGTGGTTCCTCTCTGATGAGCAGCTGGCAGCTTTGATTGCGCCGGGCAGATTTCTCCCGAGCAGCCGTTAATGTAATCTGAACTTTTGTGAGCAAAATTGAATTACTGAGCATGACCTCAAATTAAGTACGGGAAATCGGCGAGCATCTGTAAATCCAGTGACCTTGTTATGGGGACTCTTGCCCCATGCCTAACCTGGGCAGGTCTAATTGCCTCGAGCCGTGCGGCGCTGTGCTTCGGCGCTATCAGTGGTGATGCATCTGCTCCAGCCGCGGCCCAGGGAGGAAGGCAGCCCCGGGAGCTGCCTCCCAGTTGCCAGCAATTACTGCTGGGTGCTGCTCAGTGCTTGCAGCCCTGCCGTGGTCCAGGGGCTGCTGGTGCTGCCAGCTGAGCAGGGTCTCCTTCCCACCATGGGCTTTGGTGTGTCCCCGCCGTGTTGGTGGACCTCCCTGTGCTGCAGGTGTTGGGGTGCTGCGAATCCTCGCTGTGAGCTCCTGGAGCCGGTGAGCTGGCGCAGCCTGGCAGAGCCTGGCTCCTGGATGCGTTTCATTTCCCTGTCTTTCAATCCATCAGCTGTCCTTTGGCTCGTGCTCACAGAGGCTGGCGCAGAAGCGTCTGGCCCTGCTCCATCCCCCTCCGCAGCCAGCCTGCCCCTCAGGGCCTGTCCCCCCGCAGCGGCCACAGCGCACGGGGCCCCGGTGCTCAGCTTCCAGGTGGGTGCACGGTGACGCGAGCGCCGGCTTGATGGGGGGCACGCAGTGTTGCTCGCCTGCCCCGCTCCTTGTGCGTGGGGACGTTCCCCGCTCTCAGCTGCTGCAGCCCGGCAGCAGGCAGTGGTGGGGCTGGGGCTCCCCCGTGGGGCCCCTCAGCCTCCCCGTCCCCAGCCCCAACGCCTCCTCCTGGGGCCGCCAGCTCTACCTGGCCACCCGCTCCTGTCCTGGCTGCCCTTTGCTCCTCCGCCGAGGCCTGACAGCTTTGATTTCTTTCTCCTGGTTAGAGAACATGAGGTTTTTGACAGCTGCCTTTGCCATTATTCTTCCCTTAATGCTGTTGTTGTTTTGTGTTACTGTCAAATCACATCTTATTAAAGTTCTTCCCATCCTGTCAGCAGCAGATGAGGAGCGCGAATGCCTGCATAATCTCCCGGCTCTGTCCGGGGAAATTGCTTTTTATTATTGATAGGGCAGCACTGCCTTTGGAGGATGTGACTCGGCCACGTGCCGATGTGCAGGAGCAGCAGCCCTGGGCCCTGCGGCCGCCCTGGCACAAGGTTCGTGCGCTCCTCGGGGTCAGCCCGTCCCCGGCTTTGGCAGTCAGGGAGCAGCAGGATGCTCTTGGCGGGCCTCTGTCTGACCTGGGAGCCCCCCGCTGTGGGAAATGGCCTGGTCCTGCCCAGAGCATCCCGGCTGCTCCTCTCGCTCCTGCGAGGAAGTGGGGCGTTCGCCTCCCTCCTCTGTGCTCACCCGTTGCAGATACAGAAAGCAGCACCCGTGGGCGTGCACCAGCGTTGGCTCAGGCTGGAGCTGCGAGAGGACCGGGCACCAGGGAGGGCAAATCTGTTGTGTGGGCTGGGGGCTGCTACGAGCACTGGGGGTTGTGCCGTGCTCCTGCCCCACACAATCCCCTCGGGCCCCAGCGTGGAGTCTGGGGGAAGGAAATCCAGGTCACTGCAAAAAATTTGCTCTGAGCATTAAACATTTATCTGTGTTTACAGCATGTTCCAGCTCCGGGCTGCTGAGGAGGGGCGGCAGTGCCAGGATCGAGCACGTGCATGTGGCCGAGTGACTGTGCAGGGGTGTCGGAGGGGGCAGCGGGTCCCTCGGGATCGCCGGCCCCAGGTACGGCCCCGGCTGCTCGGGGCACGCGGCCGTTCAAAGCGGGCACAGCACCGGGGTGTTCGGACCAGTGCGGGGAGCATGAACCCCAGCGAGCAGGGTGGCGTCTTCCCTTGGCTTAGCGATGCAAGGACAGGGAGAGGAGAGGGATGAGGGGGGGAAGTTTGTGGCCCCAGGAGCTGGGCGCACAGGAGTGGGAGCAGTGGGGTGCTGGCCAGGAAGGGGACACGCAGGGCGAGGACGTTGGTCCTCTGAGTACCGGTTTCCTGTTGCAGATCCTGATCTGTCGATGAGCTCTGGTTACGCTTTGCTCGTTGAGAACGGTTGCACCTTTGCAAAGCGACTGACACTTCCCACGGCTTGCTAAAAATTCCTTGGCACCGGAGCAGTTCCTCCGGCTTTGTTGAGCTGGAGGGAGCTGTTTCTACCAGCAAAGCAGGGTACAAAAGGCAAGCACGCCCCAGTCGCCGCGGGGCGGGCAGCAGTGGAGCAGGGCAGATCCCACCGGGAACACAGCAGCTCGGAGCGCCAGGGCAGGCGGGGAGCAGTGGTGGGGGTACCCCAGCTCTGCGGGAAGCGCCCCTACCTTCCCACGCACGTTTCATGCCCTCGCTTGTCAGGTAACTGCGTGGCCCGTGCTCGGCTGTTTCTACAGCCCCTCTCCCCGGGGCTGGCAGAGGCCAGCACCCCCGTGGTGAGGTGGTGCTCCCCCTGTGCGGCAGCCCTGGTGCGCTGTGGGCTGCCCTCTGCCTCGCCAGTGCTGCAGGAGGGTGACGCTGCCCTCGGGCTCAAGCTGCAGCTCCCCCAAAAGGGCCGGACTGTCGGATCTGGGATCTTTGCTAGCATGGGAGTTACTGCGACGCTGTGAAGCCACTCCCTTGGTGCAGGCATCCTTGACCCGTTTGTTTAAATCCCAAGTTCAGGGGGGCTGCAGGCCGGTGGCACCGCGTGGGGAGCCCTGGGCACGGGGGGATGAGCCCTGGGGCCACTTTGCACCGGGCCAGGGCGGTTTGGTGGTGGATGGGGCAGGAATCTGCACGGTCAGCAGCGGGCCAGCGAAGAGCCCTGCTGCGCTTGTTGGAAGCTGCCATAGCAAGCACTGCTTTTTGGCTGATAAATCTTGTTTTTAAATTAGCTGCGTGTCAGACTGGTAAATAATGCATCTTATAAATGAAAACAGCGTTCACATCATGGCTGGAACAAACAGCCTGTGCTGCAGGTACAGCCAGTCTGGTGGAGCAGGGAGAGCAGACGGCAACGGTACCTGGGAGCAGATTGCTTTCTGAACTGCTTTTCAATTTGCCTTTTTAAATTTTTAGTTCCCACAACATACTCCGTGAGCTTCTCCCCTAAGCATAAATCAGGGAGAGGCTTTGATGGGAACACGCAGGTTGTATATGTATGAACTCAGAGCAGTAGGGAAAGCAGGAGGCTCCCGAGGTGTTATCCCTCGGAGGGAGACAGGTCTCTGCCCCCTCTCAGGAGCGTTTTCAGCCATGTCAGAGCTGTCCTGGTACGTGCCGTGCTTCAGAGCCCAGCAGGCTGCCTCCCCTTACCACTGGGACTCGAGCAGAACAGACTGTTAATTACTATTACAAGTCCTGGGAGCTGCAGAGTATCGAATGCAGCCTGCCTGCAGTGGAACAGATGGGGGTGAAGCTCCTTGAGGTCTCGGGTGCAGGTGGTTTTGCACTAGGTGAGGCCCCCTGCCCCCAGGCTTTCTCCTGGGGGGGCCCAGTCCGGAGCGGGACGTGCTGGGCAGGCCTGTCCTGCACGCTGGGGACTTCCCCGCTCTGCAGACCCGGCGGAGCTGGGTGCAGCCACGAGTCTCACTGCTGTAGTCTGAAGGGTAAAAGCATCGCCACCCCTCGGCTGCTCAGCCGTGGAAGTTGCATAAAGCACATGCGCAAAGGGCCACCGCAGGAGCTGCTTGTGGCACGGCTCTGCTGCACCTTGTGTTGCTCGTGTGAGCCCCGAGGCTGTCCCGCTAGGTTTCCAGCTCCCGGGCAGGTGCCCTGGGCTGCTTTGGGCACACGGCCACCATGCAGACCTCTCTAAAAAAAGGATTTAAGATCAGAAAGGTGCCTTAGACTCCAGTGTGGCTGGATTCCTGCCATAAGGACAGATTTCCCAGTGTCTGCGAGAGATTAAGCCTGGGAGCGTATCCCAGTTTTTGTCAGTCCTGTCACCACTGCGTGTGCTCAGGGATCGGGGCCCTTTGCTCAGCAGGAGCCCCCCAGCAGCAGGCGAGCCCGTCGCGGGGCAGCACCCGAGCAAACCCCAGGATGTGGAGCTGGGGCACTGGGCTGCTGTGGGGTGGTTTGGTGGCAAAGCTGTGCGGTGCTTTGGAGGAACTTCCTCTTCCCCAGGAGTCCCATAACGTGGGGTTTCTGCCCATCCGCTGAGCCGCTGTCCGTCTCTGAGCAGGCTGGAAGGAGGGGTTTGCCGGCGAGGAATTACGTTCTGTTACTGGAAGCAAGTGCTGCTCAGCAAAGCGCCGTGAGGCAGAACTGAGGAACCTGCTGGATGGTAGGGGAAAAAAATGCATTGGATTCTTTGAATGCTGCTAAATGGGTAAGGAATAGTTAATGTCTAATTAAAAACCTGGATGCTTTCCAGGAACAAACAAAACAGGGAACTCTTGTTACAAGACCTTTTTCACATAGGGGTTTGAGCTGACGTGCCACCGCCGCGCTGCATCCTCCTGGCCAGGGGCGCAGTGCCCCCCGAGCAGATGTCCCCTCCCTGGGCAGCCACGGCTGCTCCCAATCCCTCCCGATCAGCCTCCTATGCCTGTGCATCTCCTGCAGAGCGGAGCCACGACCTCCGTGCAGCGGCTGACAGCAGCTGCTGCATCGCATTCGCTGCGCCGTGGGAGACGGGGAGCAGCCCCGCAGGTAGCTCTGTTATAAACGGGGAAGTAGAAACCAGCTCTGCAAATGCCCTGCAGCCCTGTGCGTGCTCCCAGCTGGGACGGAGGCATGTAAGGTTGCTGCCAACGTTTGCCTTTGCGAAGTGAATCCCGCTGCCGGGATGGCAGTACCGGTATGAGCGGTGTCCCAGCACCACGCCAAGTCCTGCGCTGCTGGTTAAGGAAATCAGGCGCTGCTGCAGCCGCGGTGGCACAGCCCCTCCCGCGTGTGTTCGCCAGGTAAGCTGCAGTTCCTGCAGCTGCTGCAGGCAAAGTTGCAGGGCTGTGGCCTCCCTGAGCTGCTGCTTGATGTGTTTTTCTTCCGTATACTTTAGAGAGCAGTGCCATGTGAAACAGGGGCAATGTGGCCGGGCCCCTTCCACCCAGCAGCAGCGGGTGCTCCCAGCACCCCGTCCGGTCAGCGTTGTGCCCAGGGGGTCTTGGCTCGCTCTGGGGCTATCGGGCAGCGCGGGTGGGATGCGGCTGCTGCTGCAGCTCCTCGGCTGCTCAGGGCTTGGCTGGACGTGGAGGAGAAGCAGCTCTGCGCCGCGCCGTGCCGTGCCTGTCCTGCTGCTGCCACTGGTTCAGTATAGACTCTGAGACTGATTTCCCGCAAAGGTAATTTTCTGCTTCTCTGGCTCAATACTATTCATCTTTTAGAGGGTAATTAGCATCACTTCAGTGTTCTTTTATGCCCAACTAATTGCACCTTGCTTCAGGAGTGAAAGTTAATGTTACTCCATTTAGGTTAGCGCAGCAATATATGATTAGGGATGAGGCCAGGCAGAAAAGTGCACCAGGAGTACCACCGTCTGCCTTGCTGGCTGGAGACTTTCCGCTTGCACCAGCAGAAAGATTTCCCATTTTACGTCTGAGCTGCTTCTGGGTGTCACAGCTGCGTGGTAACAGGCCTGCGGTGCCAGAGCCCCTGCACCCCAGCACGGTGGGGCAGCGCGGTGCCGCCCTCGCCCCTGGGCTGGAAGGCGCTGGCGGCTGCGGCAGCAGGAGAGGGGCTGCGGGGGCACGCTGCCGCGGCGTGTGGCTGTCAGGGTCAGAAGGACCGGGCGTTCGCAGGCGTTCGCACCGTGCAGGATGTGGCGCTCAGGCTGCCAGCTCAGCCCCGACACACGTTGCTGCCACAGGAGAGAAGTGCAAGAAGAGCTGTGGCTCTGGGCTGCTTTACTAGTTCCTGGGAGCAGCAGAGGGAAACCACTGTCTTGCTCCTGCCACCAGTGATTACTGGGGGGCCCTCGCTGCCCCCCTCACCCACTTTGGGCACCTCTTCAGTCCTTTTCCATGCCCGACACCCTCTTGCTTGACCGGCACCTCGCTGCAGGCTTTTCCGAGCCTCCCTTCCGGAGGTTTGCTGCCATGACCTCGTTTCACTGCAATGGCAAAGGCATTCTCTGTGTGGTTTCTGTGCTGCTCTCAAGTGCTAAAATTGCAGCGCAGCCACAAACCACGCCGCAGCCTTTTGGGGGAGCAGAGCCCCCAGGGCGCCTCGGCAGACGCTGCCTGCCGTGGGACGCGTGCTCGGCGGCCGCGTGTTCTGCAGCCTGTGCACTTGGGGGCCTCGCTTAGGGGCTGCTGATCAGGCAGCAGCGACTTTGATAGCGTCAAGGACTAGAAAGTAAATACTTCTGCTATAAATCTTGTCTGCTTTAAAGTAGGTTATATTTTCAAAGTGCTTTACTTCTTAGGAATTTAATATTGCGATGTCAATTGTAAGACAAGTAATTGGATGGAGAGAAGGCTGTTGCTGGAACCCGAGATTAAAGGCAGGATTTGAGACGGTGGGTTGCATGCAGGTGGGTGGTTTTGTTCACTGCAAATACGGCTCCAGAGGTTTCACAGGCAGCGTTTCTGTTTGAAGTTGGCTCTGCTGCTCCATAGGCTTTGGCGCATCTGTGCGGTGTCCTGCAGCAGCTGGAACAGGAGGTTACTTGCAGAGGCAAAGGTAGCAAGAAGGATGCTTCTTCCCCAAAGCTGCCATGCGGCAAAGTGCTCGCGCAAGCCTCTCCAAGCACCGTGGGGCTGGGCGTGCTGCCCAGGCTCGCAGGGATCACGGCCAGCGTTGTGCACGCAGCGTGGGGCGGTGCTGGCCGGGGTCTGCCGGGTGGCCAGACACCGAGCCACCCGTGGGCTCTGCACCAAACTGCTTAGGGAAGGAGCAAAGGTAGCGCAAGCAGGAGGGGCCCCACCTCCCTCCTGCTGAGCCAGCGCGACAGAAGCCCTGCGGCACTCAGCACCGACGGCGTCTCGCAGGCAGTTCCCGGGTGGGCTGCAGCCACGGGGCCCGGCAGCCCCCGGCTCGGCACCCTGCCCTCCTGGGTGCCCTCGCGGAGCGAGCAGCACTGTGTTCCTGTGGGGGAGATGTGCCAGGCCTGCACGTAATCCTTCCCACGAGCCGTGTGAGCTCCCTGCACACCCCTGCGGGCAGCCCGGGTCTGCGGCGGTCAGACCTGCCACAGCCTGTGGGATGTGGCTGGCCCCGTGCCAGCTCGCTCCAGCGATCGGCTTTGCTGCTCCTCAGTACTGGAGGGCAGTGCCGTGGGCTGATGGGCAGAGCTTCACAGAAAGGTGAAAAAATACATTATTAAAGTTAAACGTCCTCCTTAGCCGCTGTGGCATGATGAACATCTTTATATACATAGGCTGATGGTGCAAACACTGAAATCACAGTTTTTTGGAATAAAACTGCCTTTTTAGTACAAGTGTAACCTCCATGAGGTTACGTGAGGGACCGGATCGTGGTGTGAGCACATGGGGACAAGCACCCTGTAGTCTTCTAAGGCCCCGTTGGCCTGGTCTACCTGACAGTTAAGAGCAAAATTTGCTTGGTTTGATGACAAGAGCTTGATATTTCTAGCCCTAACCTTGCTGTAACAGTGGCAGCTAGCAGGCAGGTGAGTTGGTCAGCCGTGCCTAATGTAGATTGAGAGACGATCAGCTTTGCTGTTTAATTTGCTTATGACCTAGAGAGTTAGCGGAGAGGATCTGTTATACTGCCAGTGCACTAACGACTCCTGCAAGGGAAGAGCTCCCAGGGGAAGGAGTGGTATTTACTAACCTTTCCTTGGCTCGCTTTACATAATAGCACACTCCTCCAAATGTCCTCAACGTGACTGGCTATTCCTTTTCTTTCATTCTGTATGGTATTTTAAATTTCATGAACGTTAGACAGTAAGAAAAGGTGCTGAATTCCTCCTGCGTCGCTCCCTTCGGAGGCTATTCTTAGCCTTGCTGTTGGTTCAGGAATTCAAAGTGAGGCAGTTTTCTTTTTCAAGGTCTCCAAAGATTTCCTCCATCAATATGTCCAGATAGAAAAGAAAAACAACCTGAAGTCTGTGTGCCATTCTACTCCTGCGATACTGCTTTTCTTCAGAACGCTTTGCAAAGCCGCGTGCAAAGGACAGGAACCCTTCTCAGGGGCATATCTGAAGGCAAGCAAAACAAACGAGCACCACGCTGTGCTGGAGGACCTGGCAGGACGCTCACCATCCAAGTGAACAACGGGATTGTGCAAAACATCATGGGTACCCAGAAATCGGGGCTGTCTCCCTGATTAAGAAACCTGTCATCTGACGTTTTGGGAAAGGAACTTGAAAACTCTCCATGGTATTTCAGAAACTCCAAACTGGTGATTTCCTCTGCGAATACCTGGCCCATAAAGCTCCTCCTTGACACGGCTGGTGCTTCGTCGGCTGGTCTCATCCTGCGCTGGGCACGAGGCACAGCATGGGGCCGATGCCCAGCTCCGGGGCCCAGGAGCCCTGGCACCTGCCCAGGCTCTGCCATGCACAGCGCTGGGGCGCCTCTCCCCAGCCATAAATGAGCTGTGGGACCCTCTGAATAGGTTTCTCATGTTCATCTCAAGGACAAAAACTGTGGCTACCCAGGCCTTGAGTGTTGTCGCTGCGTTTGTTTCCCCATGGTGCTTTGGGTGGCTGGGTTTTTCTGAACAGCAGAGTTAACCTTTTGCATGTTTGGGTTCTAGCGCTGCTCAATACCTTGTCAGGTAAAATGTCCCTGCAACTGAGTGTAAACAGGTGGCGCTGAGCTTTTCTGAGTGATGTTAAGTACCTCTGGTAATATGAGAATAAACCTAAGCTGGGCCAAGACAGCAGGTTGCCCAAAAGTGTAAGAAAAGGAGTCAGAAAATCTGCAATTATTGGACAGGGAATCCAGTTTGAAATTGTACCATTTCAATAGTTTGGCCAGGACTTCATGTTCCCAGGCTGTGCGGGTTAATGCACAGCTGGAGAGCAAAAATGGCCATGCCTGCATAAAGCTGAAGGTAAATAAAACCTGATTCTGATCTGTTTCTGGTCTGCGCTTTTCAGAAACCGTGTCCGCACCGTTACGAGTTGCAGCAGCAGGAGGTGGCACAGCCCTCCTGCTGGTCCTGCAGAATGCTCTGCCATCAGGAGCCAACGAGAGGTGGGTGCCCCCTGGGCGCTTCTGCTCCCAGCGCTTTGCGTTTATTCGTGTGGCTCCAAGCAGCGGGTGCGGGAGCGCAGCCCCTGCCCGTGCGCGGCTTGCTGGCTCCCCGCCGCGCCTCTGGAGCCAGCTGCAGCGGCCGAGCTGCTGAGCACAGCGGTGCAGCCAGCCGGGCCTGCAGGCACAGCCCTCAGCTTGGGCCTGCGTCGCAAGGGCTCTTTTCCCTGCTCATCAGCCAGGTGGTGTTCCCCAGCTGAGGCCAGTCCTGGCTCTCCGGGGGCGCTGTGCAGCACCCAGCAATGGGGCGATCGCTGCTTGTGCTCTCGGAGATGAGAAAGAGCCTGAGCAAGGCACGCAGCCTCGACTCAGAAAGGCTGCAGCCATTCACAGGCTGAAGGTAAGGGAGCATGAAGAAAGATAAGGAGGTAAAATGAGAATAAAGCGAAGGTGGTAGACGCAGCACAGACATAGAATCAAAGGAAATTCATTAGTTTGTCAGGCGTAGGCAATGGGAGTGGAGTCAGGAGCCCGGAAGGTTGAATGCAGTCACTAGCAGTGGAGCAGAGCAAATGGAAATTAATTCCTCTCCGTGCCTTTGCCAAAGCTGGGCGCTGCCGCTGCCTGCAGCGGAGCAGACTCAGACGTGGCCCGGCCGAGACCCTGGGGCCGAAGAACCAGGACGGGCGCCTGGGCACGCCGCTGCTGCCCGTGCCGGGGGGAGCGGGGAGGGCCCTGGCCGGGATCGTGTCGGGGTGCCGTGGTGCCGTGGGTCGCACCGGCACGCGCTCCCTCCCCTGCCCTCCCTCCACAGCAGCCGCTCCGCGCAGCGAATCCCCCCGTGGGCACGCGCTGTGCCGTGGGGGTGCTGAGCCCAAGCTGCCGCCCTGGCTGCACGTGACCGGCGCAGCCCTCGGCCTCGGTGGGAATCAGTGCATTAATTACCCTGACAACACAGTAGAAGTGCTAGCAGGTGCAGCTATCATCATTATAAGCTGCCATTTATGTGTGTTTTTATTTCTACAGCTTCTTGCCATTAAAAGCCTGTAATTAAGATAATTAGAACAAAGATATTTGCCTCATAATCAGCATACATTTCAATAAAATATTTTAATCTATAGGCAAAAGTTGTTAACTTATAATTTAAATACTGTAACATATATTGACAGTGTGCTAGGAAAGCATTTATAGATCCAACTCATTTAGGATATTTACGATATTCATTTCTCTTTTAATCCCTTTCAGTTTGATGATCACACACCAAGCCTTCAGGAGGTGACAGCAGATTGCAAGCAGCTCCTGACTCCCCGGTAAGCCAGAACCTCGCCGCGGTTGCTGAGCCTCTCCGTGGCAAAGCCCTGCAGCGGTGGTGGGGAATCGCCCTCACCGGGGCGGTGGGAAGGGCCGTCACAGAGCTTGCAGCTCTGCAGTGGTATCCACAGCCTGAGCTTGGGTGGCCTCAAATCTCTCCAAAACGCCGTAGACAGGAATTCTGGCTCTGGGAATTGATTTCTCGCTTTACCCGTGCCAGAGGCTGTTCAAAATAGCTGCTGTCAGCATCTGGGAGCTGACGTGTGGACGATGCAGAGAGAAGGGGCTGGCTGCCCGTCCTGCCCTCTTCTTTGCCCTGCCAAGGAGCCGGCGCATCGCGTGCCGTGTTTGTCCCCCCATGCAGCCGCCCTGTCCGGCCTGCCTCCCTCCTGCCGGATGGTCGTGCGCAGCAGATGGCATCACCTGGCAGGATTTTCCACGCTCCTCCTCTCCTCTGAGCTCCAGAAACCGCTTTTGACCCTGAGTGGTGTCCTTGGGAAGGGTTTTGTGGTGGTGTCCCCGTGAAGGCAGGTCAACGTGGTGTCACCCTGCCCTGCTGGTGTCACGGCCATCCCTGCCCGCACCCAGCGCCCGCTCCTGTGCTGCCAGCAGCGCACGTACCTGCCCAGAAGGGCTCTCTGCAGCTAGCAGCCCTTCATTGCCCAGGTTTAAAAATAGTTACAGGCATTATAAACAACCTTGCACAGAACACAACTCTGAGGTTGTTTTTCATCCTGTGTTACTTGTGGGAATGAATGCTCTTACATCCGTTCTGTGTTTGGTTTACGGCTCTGTGAAGGAGAGGAATAGGAACAATGCAGCACATCCAGCACCCAGCTTCACATAAAGGGAATGGTCTATTTCTTTATTTCTGCTTCTGTGAAGCTCCAAGTTCTTCAGAGACTCCAAGATGAAGCGGCAGCTCAGCAGCCACCAGAGAATTGCTTGGAGCCTGTTACCTACCAGGCAGCAGCTTTCAAAACTCTGCTTACAGAGGACAGGCTTTGGCTCTTTCTCAAAAGCTCTTCCCAAATCCAAGGGCCGTCTGACAGTCCCCACGTTAATGGGCACTTGCACAATAGCAATTGTGAAGTTTTCATCCTCTGCTAGAAAGGTGTGGGTTATGCAGCAGGGACGCGCACAAGCTAGCGGTGCCCGAACTGACGGCTCTCCCACAGGAGCAGGGTGCCGCCAAGCTGCCTGGGGCTGGCCGTGGGTGGGCGCGCGGGCTCGGCTCCGCTCTGCTCTGGTGCTGGCCGGTGCCCCATCGCTGCCCCGCGGCGCCTGCGGGCCTGCTTGGCTCTGCCCGCACGGCTGCCCACGGCTCTGCGCCCGGACGCGGCGCAGGTGCTGCCGCCACTCGCCCTGCCCTTGCCCCGCTGCCTCCTGGCAGAGCTTTCCCCAGCGTAAGGGAAATGATGAAATCCAGAGCTGCGTGATTTTGCTGTAATAAGGTATTTTCTGTAACGCTTCGCATGCCTTCGTTTCATCGCTGCACATGAAAGCTCTCCAGTGATGGCTTTAAGCCTGGAAATAAGTTCTGTGTTTGAGGACTTGCCTGTGCACTGCGCTCTGGTGTGTTCCTGCAGGCGCTCACCCAGGTGCTGTGGCTCCCAGCAGCGCTGCATTCGCAACCGTCTTTAAATCAGTTTCTCTTTAGGCTTTGGTTAAAGCTCTCCACAATAACTGGGATGTTGCAGTGTAAAGGCTTGTTATTTATTGTTCGCCAGACGGTAGGAGTCTGTTAAAAGTCCAGTTGCAAATAAGATGTGAGAAGATTGGGCTCTTTGCAGAAGCCTTCCTCCTGAGCAGCTGAGACAGGAGTGGGGGGAGAGGAGTTCTGCGCCCCGAGGTAGGGCCGTGGGGATGGAGGGCTGGACAATTAACCAAATTAAGGCACTGCGCCCATCTCCCAAGTCCTGTTACGCTGCTCACGCCCACACTACTTTCCTGCTTTATGCATCCAGTAAATCCTGAAAGATTTGCTTTCTTTTTTTTTCTTCTTTTCATGTCCAGGCCCTAAAAAATCACCTGCCTGGCTACTGCTTTGTAAGGGATTTTTACCTGGGTATTTTATATTTTTTCAGGGACTGTGAAGGCCTGAGGGTGACTGAGATATTAATTGGATGCACTGAATTTTCCACTCCTATTATTAAAAGAAATCTTCCCGTGAAATAATTCATGAGTGGAGAAGATGGTGAGGAAACAGTGCTTGTACAGAACAGCCTCTGTCTCTAGGCTCCTGTGAGCTGAAGGGGAGAGTTACAAATGAGCAACAGGCAAACAGTTTTAAGGAGTTTTATTTTCCACTAGTGCTACTATGATCTATGAGCTGTAGCAGGCAGATCTTTCCAAAGCAGCAGCAATAAATCATAAATACTTATGGTGTTTAATCATGAGGCAGCAAAATTGCAGAGGCAAGAATACTCGACCCACTTACAGTACCCTTGGTTCGCTTCCCTGGAGTAGCCGGGATGGGTCTGTTGCTTATCCCAAGCATTGGGACTCGCCTGGTTTTCTGCTCCTTGTCCTGCTCGTGTCCAGGTAAGAGATGTCTGAGGTGTCCGTGCGGCCGGGGTGGAACAGCTCCCTCCCGAGGGCTTCTCAGAATCAGCCCCATGCACCCGTGTGCTCTCACGGCCCCAGTCCCTGCAGCTCCCTTTGATGGTGCAGCAGTTACATGGAGCAGCAGGGCTACACAAAGCCTCCTCCATGTAGGAAAATTAGCCTTGAAATCTACATTGTGAGCTGAGGCTGAGTGCCTTTGTTGAAATGGTAATTGAGCAGCAGCAGTTTGGAAGTGATGAGGATGTTTCAGCTAAGAGCAGTTTTTCTACTGGAGTATTCGTCCGTCCGTTCTGGTTAGCATCTCATTAATGCGCATTCAGTCAGGAAAGCAATTTAAGCTTTTACGATGTCACCAGCCTGCATATCACACCCTTTCCCTCTGCTGGTCTCTATGAACACAGTGTGGGCCGGTTTGTCAGAACAATCCGATGAGCAGCAAGTGCCTCTTCTTTTGCCTCCTGTTACCTGAAGTCCCTCCTGGGGACTCGCAGCAGTGCCATCAGGGCAGGCTCACGCTTTCTGTCATTCCCACACGTTTTGCTGTACACACCCGTCAGGAGCTGTGCCTTCACAGGTAAAGAGCCTTGTTTATCCTGGGGTGCCTACAGCCCTCCCGCGGGGGGAGGCTGCCGGGGGCGGACAAGATGCTCTGTTCCTCTCCTCGCTCAGGCTTTCCTCCCGCCGAGCAAGCCCCCTCCCTGGCCCGCTGCTGTTTCCCACTAACCTGCTGCCCCCCAGCCAGGGGGCTGTACTTAGAAAAACGCCATTGCTGGTTGTTTCTGTGCAAGCCAATCCTCTGAACCTGATCCAAGGCACTAGGTCGCATTTGACGTGAACCTGCAGTTAATTACACGTTCTTGCTAAGAATAATTGAGTAGCCTGAGTTCTGATCTCTGTAATTGCATCCTAATGAATCTGTGTGTAAACTCTGGCATCTTCTGTAAATACCCAATTAAGTTCACCATTCAGGCTTCAGGCACACAGGGCACAGGTGCCCCCGCGCAGCCCCAGCCGAGCACAGCTGTGTTCCCGCAACACAGGAGCAGCAGGGCGCACGGGGTGCCAGTAACCTCACAAACAGCCCTCAGCGGGCAGCAGCACGGAGGCAGCCTGGGCTCCTTGCTGCGGTCTCTTCCTCGTGCTAAGCGTTCTGCCAAGAGCCGGGCTCGGTGCCAGGCCTCGCAGGGCAGCAGGTTGGGGCTCGGCTGGGCAACCAGCGGGGCACAGGCTCCGGTCGGAGCCCCGGGCCGGGCGTGCTCTGCCACCTGCCCCAGCTGCTAAAAGTTACCGTCTGCTAGCAAAATGCCCCTGCTGCTCCATCAGCATGCCAGCAAAGCAGAAACTAACCCAGAGCGCAGAAATGCGTGAGCCTATTGTCTTCAGTGAGAGTTACAAGCAAACAGAGCTGTTCGTTCTTAATTGTTGTGATTGAACAAGACCAGAACCCCCTACCTGTGCTTTTTGAAGGAAAGAGGAGCTTCGGCAGAAGTTACTGATCGATACTGCAATCCTGTAATGGCTCTTTACAGAGCACAACTTATTGTCATTGTTTTTCCTGTTTGCTACCAAAATACCACCTACAGCTCCCCTACAAAGCTGTGCATGTTAGTTAACCTCATTAAATCCTAAAGGATTAGTCAGCTGTTCATCAGCCCCAGAATTGTTAGGAAACATCTAAAGCTCAAAGTTATGTGGCTTGGAAAGTGATTTTCTAATACACAGACTTCAAAGGAATTTTGAAATCCTGCAGCGTAAGGGAGACAGACTAACGTTAATCCACCGGAGTGCTGCTTAATGGCCTGTTTCATTTTTGTCTTGATAGGTCTTTAATAAGCAGCTGAGCACGAAGGCTGCAGTGCGATAAGGAGAGGTTTGGCTTCACCTCCAGGTGCTGCATCCCCTCGTCCTGCTCTGACCGTCACACACCGGTGTCTTGGTCCTCCTCACAGCGATGCCTGCAGGCGTTGGGGGCCGCGATGCGGCCTCCCCGAGCCTCGTGCCCCGTGGGCTGGGCGGGTGGTGGAGTACGGGTGGCTGGGCCCCGGGGGCCCCACTGAGGCCCTGCAAATTAATTAAGCTTTGCAGCCCCCCCCTGCCCCGTGAGATGCTAAGGTAATTGCAATGCTCACGGTGCATGTGGGAGAAGAGAACGGGACTTGCTGTGGCGGTGGAGCCTCCAAAGCCCAGGGAGGCCACAGACCAACAGGCCCTTCTCTTTTCCTTCTTTCTTTATGAGGCTGGTTTTGGAGGACAGACTGAAAAATGGAGAACCATGCACTCAACCACGCAGTCCTTTACAGGGAGGTGAAGCTGAGAACCGATATCTGCAAAATATCCATCAAAAAGGAGAAAAAGGCCCTGCTTTCTGATAGGGAAATTAATTTTGACATCTTAATTATAAGTTGGAGGAAAGGTTGGTGCTGGAATAGTGAGCTTTGAAGATTATTATATTGTCATTATTCATTAATGACTACAAAAGTAACTAGCTCTAAATGATAATGGTAAAGCGTAATGGCAAATCTATGAAGCTGCTATTATGTCCCATTTATTCCAAAGGAGTCCTTTGCTATTAACTTGATAACAAAAACCAGAAGTACTAATAAGGTTTTGGCCCACAGTGACATGTATCGCTATACAAACACCACCGGGGAAAAAAAAAAAAAAGAATCTAGAAAATAGTTCTTGTTGTATTTTGAGCAATAATTCTAACACTGAGTTAAAATAGAACAGGACTTCAAGAACTACAGATGTCCTAATGGAGAGGAAGGGAAGGAAAAAAAATCTTAGAGCAAGGTGTCTCACCGGTGCTCCTTGAGGAACGGTGGGATTTGTGAATGGCCTCTGGAAGCGGGACGGCCTCCTAAGCCTGCCGAAGGCCACGGGGACGTGGAGGGCCCTGGGCCCGCTGCGAGCAGGGTGCAGGGGAAGGCGCCCGCTCCCCGTGCTGCCAGCGGGTGCTCAGCGCCCGGCCCCACAGCAAGCAGCCACCGAGAGGCGAGCGCTGGCCCTGGGGAGGGTTTGCTGGCATGGTCCTCGGAGCCCCTGTTCTGCCATCTGCTGCCGTTTGCTAAGGAGCAAAACGGAGGGGACAAACATCTCTCTGCGGATCTCTGCTGAGCCCTAGGTATATTTTTTGCCAAGTTCTTCATCTACAATAGCTCTATCTGGATGACCCCTCCCTCAAGGAAAAGTCTATTCTGTCAGAACATTATTTGATCTCTTCTGCTAAAATGTAAATTAACTTAAACTCGGTGTAAGGAGCTTATTTCAGTATAAGCTGTAATTACTTCAAGGGCTGTAAAAAAAATCTTTAAAACTTTTATCAAAGTTATTTTGTGTTGTTATTGCTTTCTGTGATGTGTCTGGATTTTCCAAACAGCAAATAATTCTGCACTTATCTTAGTTCCTTTGATAATATTTTTTGTGACAGATCTACTGAGACTCTAACTACATTATTAACATTAAAAAAAAAAAAGAACAATGGGGACAGCCTTTTCTAAATATGCCTGTAAAAAATCTTGTATGGCATTGCTGCTGCTTAAATACTAGTCATGGAAAAACAAGAAATGTTTTAATCATATAACCTCGTACAGAATAATGTAGCCAGGTATGAGTTGTTATGGTGCTAGGAATAACCAGCACGGCCAGCCTTCTTCAGCCGGGCAAGGTTTGCTGGCTCAGATGAGCCTTTCTGAAATGTCCATGCTGTTGGAAGAGATCCTTGCAGCGACAGAGCCAGCTACGTGCTCGGCAGCAGCCTCACAAAAGGCCGGTTGTGTCGGGCCAGAGCTCACCTTTCCCAGGGAGCCACCCCCGGAGAAGGCTGCAGGGCCCGCAGCCGCGGGCAGAGGAGGCAGCCGGTCCTCCCGAGGGCAGGAGGGGAAGGAGACCTGGGTCTCTGCTCCCAGCCAGCCATTGCTTTGCCTTCATCCTGTCTTCTAGAAAAAAAAAAGAAAGCTGTCTGTCTGCTGTTGCAGCTTAACCCCCCTCTCCTCCCTGACGGCTCTTCTTTCAGTGGGATCGGTGTAACTGGAGAGGCCTGGACAGTGGGCTGCTCACCCCCCATTTCTACTTCACATCCAGCTTTGTTGTTGTGATGGCAATAGTTGTCTCTCAGAGACGGGAACAGACTGCAGTACAGCCTTTAAATACTTGTAGGACTACTGGGGTCCAATGCCTGGAAGGCAGCGATTTGTAGGAGTGGGCACCCATGCTCAAGAAACCGGCTTTTCCCTCTGCATTCTGTAGGGAAGATCGCGTGTATAACAGAGAGGTTGCAGTGCTGCTCTGCGACCGTGAGCTGCTCCTCTTCGTTTCCCCAGCTGCCCATGCAGCTGATACCCAGTTATGAGAGAGAAAGTGTCTGGTGGAAAGGAATCAGAAAGGAGCTGGGGATTACATTTATCAGGCAGAGACTGGGATAGGCTTTTGGGCCGTGTCAGCTATCCCAAATCCCTGTGAATGGGGCTACGAAACTTGACAAGTCAGCTTCAGATATTTCAGATCCCATTAAAGATGTAAAACCACTGACAGAGCTGAACTGCTTACGGATGCTAACCCGGCTTCTCGTGAAGTCGTCTGACTCCAGGGAGAAGGTTCAAGCAGAGGATTTGAGCAAGTGATCGTCAGAGACACGCAGAAATGGAGTGTAACGACTGAATTGGTAAACACAGTAATACTCAATAAAACCGATAGCTTCTGAAGTTTGATTTCTTTTAGGTAAGCTCTTACGAGGCAATGTTTGCAACAGCTGATTCTGTTCCTGTGAATGATTATGGGGTCACGGATGAAAAGTTCTCCTTCCAGTATGCAAGTGGACAAACAAGCGAGCCCAGTTTGAAAGAGCAAGAGACCAACCAGGTTTCCCAATGCCTAAATTGTCTCGCTCGAGTCCAAAGGTACTTCCTGATCTTGCAGTAGTCTAAACAATACAGCATATGAAAATGCTGTAGGGAGTAAAGATCTGCCTTTCCTTTGCCTAGCAGGCTGAGCGTGCAGCAGGCTTTGAGAGTGTTCAGGCCTGAGGGCACCCACTGCAAACCGCCCTGGTCTGTGGTGAGCTGGCAAGGCTTGGGTGCAGGGGAGAGCTGCTCTTCAAGCCTGGAGCACCCAGGAGCCAGGGCTTACATCCTGCTGTCGGCACAGCCAATTGCCAGTTAATGGATTCAGCAAAAGCCATGCATCCTCTGTGCTGATGACGTGTGGAAAGGTGAGGAGGACTTCTGCTGCAGCAGAGGAAGGGCCTGAGAGTGGGTGAAAGCCTGTAGCTGCTTGCAAAATGGTCCCAGCGCCTCAGCAAGGCAAAAGGGGGACATCTCCCCCCAGGGAGGCTGAAGGGAGAGCACCGAGTGACGGATGGGGACAGCTGAGATCTGGTCAGGTCTCGCTAGGAGCCGGGATCACGTTTGTTTCCTGGCCGTGCCCCGGCTGCAGGTGCCTGGGTGACCCTCAGGAGCAGGCAGGCACTGCAGCCCTCAGGCCGCCCTGCAGCCCTCAGTCCTGCTTGCCTTAGAGTCATCTCTCAGCATCCCACGGGTTTTTTCCAGTCCCGATTGTTCTGCAAAGCACTAAGCTCTAGATCCAGACTTAAACACTCCATTACTACTTTTAGGCTCTAAATCCAGCACACAGACTTCAAACCCGTGCTTAGCTGTGATTCTGTGCGACTGCGTGACTCTCTCGGTTCACTGCTTGGGCCTTTATCCCCGCTTTGCATTTGTCGGCATCCCCAGTGCTTGATCACATTGCATCGCAGACATTTAGCGTGTGTCCCAGAGCGAGCAGCAGAGGGGTATTTGCATAGGCTGCTGCTTTATTCACATTGACAAGTCCTCTTAGTTCATTTCTTTAACTCTGCTATACAGAAAGCTACAGCGGCAGCCAACTGCACTTAGAGCAGGCATATGTGGAGCGATCTCTGTAATTTCTTCTTTGTTTTGTACCTTCTGACTTCAGCACGAGCTGCACAGGAAACAGCAAAGTAGATGAGCAGTGCTTGAGAGCATATCGCTGCATGCTCTGTACGTATCTCCATTACAGGTGCTGATGGGAATTGTTTCCCCTCTTGCAGCAGTGCCTTGTTTGTTGTTCTCTCCCCCCATTTTTTTTTTTTTTTTGCCAGATGGAGGACAGCTAAGCTGTCACTGCACAACGCGTCTGCAGCACAGGGCAGGAGCAGACTCGTCAGTTGTCCACGCTTTTCACCTGCTGGTAAAAATGCCCGTATTGAGCAAGCACACCAACTATTGGTTTTTTAAACGTTCCCCATAGCAATGATCTGCCTATACACAGCCTCCTTTCATAGAGGCTTCTTTCATTTTATAAGCATTAGTTTAGAGGAACTCGCGGTCTTTCAGGAATGAAATAGGGGTGAATATGCGGCTGGGAAATTGAGGCATAGTGAAGATATGACTGGAATTAATTTACTGTAACATCTTAGCCAAAACACAGTAAATTCCCAGACCACTGCTCCTGTTGTTTGAAAACTTAACGTGGTTATTTATGAGAGTCATTCAGTGCCTATTGTATGTAATGATCACTAATTAATATCTGCAATGCCCAAGGGTGTTTTTTATTTTCGGAAGGGGGGCAGAGACAAGAGAGAAAGACAAAACGATGCATGAATGCTGTTGTTGCTGGTATTGCCTCTTGCTTGCATGCTGTGGTGGTGGCATGTACCAAACACAGAATGACAGAGCGGCTTTGTATTGGTGAGGCGTTCGTTGATGCTGATCGGCAGCCTGCTGGGGCTGATCCATTTTCTGTTCTCAGGTGAGCGGTTCAGACACCGGGGCTTAGTCAGCCCTGGTTGACACAGATCTCTATTAAGACGTGGGTTTATTCTCTGGGCTTTTTTGAATTGTGACAAAATTCACTGGTAAGATTTGCTTGCAAAGCAGCTTTTGCTGCCATCCGAGTTAATTTATGATGTGTTTAAAAGTTTACCATCAGATAACTGTATCCTAGGGTAATGCAATTTTCGAATAGACAATCCTGGATTTGTCTGCCTACAGAATAGCAAGTGTCTGGCTTTGAACCACTCTATCCAACTGTGATTTGTTTAGGCTTCCTTAGAGACACTTAGCTTACTGAATAATTTGTTACCCCATGCTTGAGATGAGTGCTTCTCCTAGAGAGGAGCACTGTGCCTGCTGCTCCTCCCTGACAATTATTTTTGTTTTCCGTTGATGCAGGGCAGTCAACCATCATCGCTGGTTCTTCCAAAAGTTTTAAGAGCAGTGCACTCAGACAATATTGTTGTGAAACGGAGCTCCTGTGTGCCCAGTCCCTTGGAGGACAGACAGCATCACACTTCTACACAGACAAATAGCTCTGTATGGGTGCAACTTGCTTTCATTTTGTCCTTGCTGGAGGTGGAACTGTTCCTATTTTGTGTATGTGAGTGTTGCATGAGTATTTGTCTCTGTCTGGGTGTCTTCCCTTTAAACACAGGACTGACGAATTGCATGTAGCACAGGCAGTTGCATTGCAAGTGCTGCGCACTAGGAGAACGACTCTGTAGGAGTCCAAATGTAGCACCACAATTCCCTTTATGTCCTCTCCAATAAAGCGTCTTCACACTCTAATTAAACAGCAGTTTGACATGTTTTTGCAGTTTTGATTGCCTTTGAACTTTGGCACTGTGATAAACAAACGTTGCTTCCCTGCCTACCAGGAAGATGCAGCTTCTTGAAGCAGTTTCTTCCCTTAGTTCTGATACAGCAGAGCTCAGCATCGTGTTTTCATGGCATCGTTTGTGAGCTAATGCCAACAGCAGAGAAGGATGGCAGCTGCCATGGCGTGATGTGATGAACTGGAGATGCTGGAGCGCTGTTTTTGCTTTGATGGCCCCTTTTAGCTAGTTGAGATTTCAAACGCTAGCGCTCAGTAAACACTTAATTCTTCACACCGCAGTAGGTTGGGGCTGGCGGCAGTGCGCAGCCCGCTCCTTCTGATCACTGCGAGGCGGTGCAGACACTTCACACGTCTGTGAGCTGCAGTAATTAGAGGGGAGAAAGAATGCAGGACGAACGTACTCATCGTCACGTGGCATAAATGAGAATTAAAATTGTCAGTCAGTTCTCTGAGCAGTTTGCTCACGTTTTGAAGTTTGTTAGCGACAGAAGCAGAGCTAAATTCAGAAAGGCAAATGTCACACGCACAAAGCATAAAATGAAGGGCTATAATGGAAGTGGGTTTGAGAGCACTGATCTTAGCACAGATTCTTGGAGCTGTCTTTGCTGATACCTATGAAGTAAATAAAGCTTTCGGTTTATAGCAATTCAGACTCATTAAATTACTTTGGATTTCACTGAGGTATTAGTTTCTGTCTAGGAACTCATTCCCTGAATATCTTCCATGGCAGATTTCTTCAAAGGTGGCAGACTGACACAAATCCACAAAATACCAGTCTAATCATTCTGCTCTGTACTTCCCTGTCACGTTTTTAGTTTTGAAAACGCCTGGTTTGGTTTCATTTCCTGGTAGGGAGGTGAGGTAAGGCCAGCCAGTTTTGTGTATGTGTGGCTAATGAGGTTTGTTAACATATTGCAATGTGTCTCAGTTAGCAATTAAATTGGAAGTCAGAAGTGAGAATATAAAAATCTTCATGTACTTAATGATAAATTAACTGTTTTCTTTCACATGTACGGAATATATTGTGACGCACACACAGATATAGACACATGCGACTACATCGGTGTAGGACTCGGGGAGGGTTAATGTTTGACTGCTTGGCAGTGCTCCGTTCTCAGTAGTTTGTCTGCCTGCAAACAGGGAGGGGAAGCGGGCAGTGGGGAAGAAGCAGCAAGGAAGAAACCCTCCGGCACAGCTCAATGGCAGCATCCCTGAACGCTCGCAACCTTGAGGGAACGTACAGCAGGATGAATGATTAAGTATAACGCAAAAGATAATGATGTGAGAGTCATTGTAGATGGCCAGACAAAGCCTTTCCTAACATGCCATGGTGAGCAAAAGGATAAACAGAATCTTGGGAGAGAATGGAGCTGGGTGTGAAAAAAATTCAACACTTTTCCTACGTAGTCCTGTGGCTTGTGGTGCCTCCAGCACCAACCCTGGCAGCAGGAATCCCCGGGCAGGGCCACAGGGAGACCTGGGGGCTGTGGTCACTGCCCGAGAGAGGCTTTGCACATCTGTTTAATTTGCACATCTGTTTAATTTGCACAGCGCGCTCGTGCGTCTGCACCCCGGGTGTTATGGAGGAGACTGGTGATTACGGAACGACGTTGGGAAAACAAATACATTTGGCAACACTGTTTACTGGGCGACTAAAGTTTTCTGACTCCAAAGGGTCGAGTTGCGTTTTCATGAGGTGAAGCGCAGGCGAGCCTTCTGCTGGGCGGGACAGATACACGGCAACCCTGGGGGCCTAAAGCATAACGTCCGGGTCCTGGGCACCACAGAGCTCTCAGCCTTCTCGCTTCCACTCTGCAGGTGTGAGAGGAAATTTCCCCCTCGGGCCGGCAGCGAGCCCAGCCCCGGGCAGCCCCTCAGGGCCGGGCCCCGCAGAGCCCAGCCCCGGGCAGCCCCTCAGGGCCGGGCCCCGCAGAGCCCAGCCCCGGGCAGCCCCTCAGGGCCGGGCCCCGCAGAGCCCAGCCCCGGGCAGCCCCTCAGGGCCGGGCCCCGCAGAGCCCAGCCCCGGGCAGCCCCTCAGGGCCGGGCCCCGCAGAGCCCAGCCCCGGGCAGCCCCTCAGGGCCGGGCCCCGCAGAGCCCAGCCCCGGGCAGCCCCTCAGGCGCTGCGGCCGGGGGGGGGGTGGGGGGGCGCGGGCGGGGCCTCGCTCCGTGGGGGCCCCGCCCTCCGCGCTGCCCGTGACGCGCAGGCCCCGCCCCTCGAGTGCAGCGGGCGGGGTCCGCTCGGCCGGGGAGGGGGCGGGGCCTCGGGAGGGGCGGGGCCTCGGGAGGGGCGGGGCCGGGCGGCAGTCGGGCGGCAGCGGCGGCCGGAGCGGGCGGCGGCCGAGGTGCGGCATGTCCAAGACGCTGCGGAAGAAGCGGCACTGGCTGAGCAAGGTGCAGGAGTGCGTCGTGTCCTGGGGCGGCGCGGCGGGCCCCGACCCGGAGCTGCTGCGCGGCGGCGCCGAGCGCGGCGAGTTCCCGTACCTGGCGGGGCGCCTGCCGCCGGGCGGCGAGGGCGCGCCGGGCCCCGCGCTGCTCTCGGGCAAGGCGCCGGCGCCGGGCGACGTGCTGCTGGAGGTGAACGGCACCCCCGTCAGCGGCCTCACGCACCGCGACGCGCTGGCCGTCATCCGGCACTTCAGGGAGCCCGTGCGCCTCAAGACCGTGCGCCCAGGTGAGCCGCGCCGCAGGCCGCGGGCAGGCCCGGGGGAGCGCGCGGGGCCCGGCAGCGGCGGGGCCGTGCCCGCCTCCGCCTCCGCGGCCCTGCCCCGCGGCCCGGCCCGGCCGCGCTCCCCGACGGCGGGGGGCGGCTCCCTCCGGCGGCGCTGCCCGGAGCTGGGGCCGGGCCCGGGGCGGGCCGGGGGGCCCCGGGGCGAGCGCGGCGGTTGGGCGGGGTCGGGGGGGGGTTCCCGCTGCCCCTCGGAACCCCCCCCCCGGGGCCCGCCGCGTCCCGCCCGGTGCCGCCCCCGTGGGCGCGGGGCGCGGCCGGGGCCGGGGTCGCGGCGCCTCCCGGAGCGCGGCGGGACGGGGCCGCGGCCCCCGGGCGCCCTCGGCCCGGCTGGAGGCGGGGGGGGCCCGGCGGTAGCGGGGGGCGAGGAGGAGCTCCTGGTCCGCGTGCTCGCGTTCCCCGCGGGTTCGGGTTAATTCTGAGCGCGCTTCGGTTAATGAGTGACATCAGATCGCGCTGCTAAAGCCCCGTTTATCAACGCGTCTGTCAGACGTCAGGTTAGTGCTGAGCGCTAACCAGTGCCTGCGATCGCACACGTTAATGATTCACAGCGTAACGAGCTGCAGACCTGCTGCTTTCCTGCTCACAATCCAGGGGTGAGCTCGATGCGTTCTGCGGAAGCTGTCTTAAAACTGTTCTTGTCTGAATCCCAACCGATAGCAGTATTTCAGTGGCTGAAACCTGAAACACTTCTTTTACAGCCTCTCTGTGTAACACCTGTTCTGTGCTTCTTTCATAACACCCGGGTTGCTCTTTGACTCTGGGTAACACGTATCTTAAATCAGAGTTTCCTCCTTTGACCGCTAATTAAAAGTTATCTTTGCTACGGAGATTGAGCACTTAGTCTTGATGTGTATCGCCTGTTTAAAAAAATGAAACCTGCAGCACCTAAAAGCACCTACAGAAGGCTGCTAGGCTTTGAGAGATGTCTGTCTTCAAAAACTGGAAATCCTGTCTGAATGAAGAAACTAGAAAAGAACAAACTGCTGCAAGCTAAATTTAAATAAAAGAATAAATAAAGGAACAAATTGTTAAAGACAAGACAATAATAAATCTTTTTTTTTTAAAAAAAAAAAACCTTAATGGAAGATGAAACCATATTAAGAATATCAAATGAAATTCTCGTGTGTTTACTGTGGAGGGAAATGGGATATTCCCGTACTGGGACTTTCCGTAACAGAGAGATGTCTCAAACTTTCAAGTTAAAACTGGCAGAAAAGATTTGAAATAAATGCATGCAATGAAGAGCAGAAAATTGCCAGAGCCAGATGATGCTCCTTAGGAGTCGTAAACGTGAGGCACTAAACAGGAGTGTGGTTCTGTTCCTTAAGTCGTTTGTGGAGCAGAGGGATAGAAGGTGAAGAGCATGGTGCCCGCTGGACGGTGGTGCTGGGCTCCAGCAAACCGGCAGCACCGATGGCTGATGCCAGCACGCTGGCTAAAGCCATGGTGAAGAACGAAGGTACCGGGCGCGTGAATAAACGCTGCGTAGTGAGTAGTGTATGTTCTTTCTGTGGGAGGAAGTCCGTTTAGCTTTCAAAGGCTCTCCAGCTGGTTCAGTGACGTGATTTGGTGTAGCTGGGTTTTCGGGCAGGCTTTCGGTGAGGTATCACCAGGCACTGAATCGGGTGCGGGTGGAGCTGTTGCGTGCCGGTGTTGCTGGTGGAAGGTGAGAGCAGAATTCTCCTGGGGATTACGAACTGGCTAAAAGGTAGAAGCGGTTTTCTCAGCAGAAGGAAACTCCTGCTGGTGTCTTGCAAAGACCGGTGTTACTAGGCATAGTCATTCTGGGCTTGTGCACTAAACACTGGGTTGAGTTGTGTAAAGAGAAGTAGCATTTTTATGCTGATTTTATGTAACTTTTGGAACAAATCAAATTCATGCTTCAGATCCAGCAGTTTTTCCATACTAGAACATATTGCAAGCTTATTTACCACATCAGATGATTTTGGCAGTCATTTTCGGTGTTAGACTCAGTGTCCTTAAATGCGGTATTTTAAAGCAGACTATTTTTCTTGTTGCTTTTTTTTTTTTTTCAATTGCCACAGTAGCACTCGGTGGAAGTACTCCAATTAGGGCATGTGTGATGAGAGCTGTTGGCAAGGCGTTCTCAGAGAAGCACCACGACTCTGGCTTTGGCTTCCCTTCTATCCACAGCGGCCCCGGGGTGGTCCAAGCTGGCTGACCCGAACGGTGGAGGTGGCTCCACGGGCACCGATGGCTAAGGGGCTGTGGGGGCGGTGGTGTGTGGTGCTTGTGGGATGGCTGAATTCTCAGAGACCCTAGTTGCCAGACTTCTTAAGGTCCCGTGTTCCATGTTACTCTCCAGCCCCAAATGCTGTCTTTCGAATGCGCTGCAAGGCAGGGAGAGCCTCTGGCAGGCAGCGCGCTGCTTCTGGGTGACCTCTGCATCGGGCCCGTGCCGCGTCCTGCTGCCGCCCGCCTGGCAGGGAGGAATTTGTCGCCTCATCCCTTGATCTTGGGGAGAGTGTGAGGCCTTGATGCTCGGTGCCTACATCTACATCTTAGAAGTGCAACCTCAGTGTTTGAGAGCTGGCTCCATCTTCTCGGTGAAATCTGGTGCAGGTGTCCCAGTGGCCTCTGACAGCACGTCAGGAGCCTGGACGTGTGCTTTATTTTGAGCATCCTTCGTTGAAGGCAGCAACAGCTTTAGTTGACAGCAGTAAAATCTGTCTGTGATACTTCTAGCAATCTCATAGAAAATTTAAAATGGAAATTTCAAGATGCTGTTTAGTCTTGTTTGATAAGACACTTGAAAGATATGAATGCTAAATTGAACACCATCTGTTAACTGCACATCACAAATGAAGGACCATTTTGTTGATGAAGTTCTTCCTTCCCTCTCACTCTGTTCTTCCTCGTGAAGCAGAACAAGACCAGTGTGCTGCAGACCGGGGCTCAGTGCTGGTGTCACAGCCACGCTCTGGGCCGGGGCCGCAGGCGGTGGGAGATGCCCAGCCCTGGGGCTGGGAGCCCCTCGGCAGCAGGGGCCGTGCAGTGAGGCCTGCAGGAAGGCTGCTCTCGAGTTTCCTGCCAGTATTCCTGGACCGATGTCGGGATTGGAGTTGTTCAAATGAAAGTTAGGTATTGCTTCATTCTAGTTGGTGCTTGAGATTACAACCGTGCTGTTATTTTTGTATCGTTGGTCATCTTGATCAGATGAGGAAAAACGGCCGTACAGAGCAGTAAGGCTCTTTGTGCTACGTGGTGTTTGTGTGTACGTGCATGCGTGCTAACATGAGCAGGCTCATCATAATGAGCGCATCTGTATTTTAGCCACACTTGTTAAATGCTGGTTTCAAGCTAATCACCTGCTTATGTGCATCCAAACGATGGCTGCCAGGTGGCTCAAGGACCTTCCCTGTCCAATGTCACTTGGATTAGTACTTGTATTAGCCCTGTAAGCAGCTGGCACTGTTTCTGATTTTTTTATTCGCATTATGGAAAAACCGAAGCATTTTGCTTGCAGTAAGTCAGTCCATCATCTTTCCGACTGCTCAGCTCATCCTGTAAATGTACCGACTGGTTGCATGCGACATTCAGGTTTAGCCTGAAAAATATTTGTACGTGAAGCTGAGCTTACTTGCTAAAATACTTAACAATCTCACTTTGAATGCGTTTTTTCTTTATGGCAGCATGGTGGCTAAAATGCATCAAAAGTAGGTTGCAGACTTAAAGTTGTAAAGCAGCAAGCATTACTGGTTATCTGCAAGTTCCTCCTTCTGGAGCCTGAGTTGCCAGATACTATGTAGGAAGGAATGTGCTTTCCTTCCAAACTAAGGAGCTTCGATGCATAAAGCTACTCTGTGGCAATTATTATGGTTTCATGTAACTAGCATCTGGGAAGAAACAAGCAGAGTCATGCTGCTCTTCCACTTCCAAACCCTGTGGAGTTTTGTCCCTTGATTATTGGAGAACGGATATCAACTCTGTTGTAACTAAATTGGTCTGTAATCAAGAAACGCAGTGAGCTTCCAAATGATTAAAAGTCCCCTTCAGACTATCTTTTGATTTATTTTTTTTTTTAAAGTCTCGGTGCTCCTGAAACTACTAAACCTTGATTTCCTATGTGTTTATTTCATAGCTGACTGTCACAGCTTCAGCTGTGATTAAGACTTTTTCTCCAGCGGGGGCATTATCGGTGACCTCCACTGGGGATTCTCTGACATATGCAGTAAGTTCAGTTCAGGTTAGGATATATATTTTTTTTTTTTACCAGATGGGGCTTTTGGAGGACCTCCCCGTTCACAATCATGGGATCTTTTTCGGTCCTTTGCCCCCCGGTGCGGCGCCAAGGCGCGTTGCTGCTGCGTGCACTCAGCCAGCCCGCAGCCTCTCGATGTCCGTTGCGGCTTCGGGTCTGTTGCTTTACTCTGGCTTGTGATGCGTTTGTACAGACAGTGAGATGACCGACGGGTGGATGTAGAACTCTGAAGTTCTCGGTACCGAACTAATTTGGTTTTTGTGTCAATATCTTTCACTAAATCATGTAACGTTCTCAGGATATAGGAATCTTGAGGATATCAAGGCCTTACCTAACCAAAATGCTCTCCGGATCAAAGTCTACTACAGATTTACCAGAAAACAGTAAGATGCATTTTCTCACGTGACTGTGAAATTGTGTAGTAATTAATCTGTGAAGTGCCCGTTACCAAAAGGAGTGGAGGGAAGCGTTCAGAGGCCAGTTGTGCGCGGGGTCCTTCCCCTGAAGCCGGAGGCGTGAGATGACAGTGCAGTGACTCAGGCCAGGATGCGGCGCTTCAGACATAATACTTGCAGCTGAGTACGTAAGATTGATTTACATTTTCTTTTGTGCTTGAGGTAGGCGCTGAGCCTCTGTGTGGGGGTAAACATTTGCATGTTTGGCAATTAAGGCAGAGAGGAGCGCACACAGCACTGAGAGGCTGTTTTCACAAAATCTGATGAATTCTAAATGTGCCGTGTTAAAACAGAGATCAGAATACACACTAGGATAATTTTGCCTCTCTGAGGAAAGGCATTACCCTAATTCTGTGTTTCTCTGAAAGCTGGCAGTAGGCCAGCTTGGTGATTAAACAGACCAGTGTGTTACTGTGCTAGTCCGGGGAGATGAGGAAGTCGGCTCGGGTCCTTCAGGCTTCGTGCACACCGGGCAGTGGTCTTCTGGGTGCTGGTCTGAAAAACGGTCCCTCCTGTTTGAGAAAGACCCATAAAAAAGAAAAGGTTGATTCATTTTACCACACTTGGAGGTAAAAACATAAAAAATAAATATACATGTTGTTCCCTATAACAAATGTGTAGGGTATCTCAGGTTAGTGAAAGTGGGCAGAAGACAGATGTGCTATCTTTATAAAGAAACCTGAATAAGAAACTTTCAGCTGGGCGATGTCACTTTCGTCCAGCATTGGCAAGAGCAATGGTGCATCACGTAGCAGTTTGCGAGAGCCACCTTGCACTAAAAGCTCTTAGTTTGCATCTCAGGTGTGTGGATGCAGGGGACCATCAAGCGCTTGCCAAGGGATTGGTATTAGCATTAGTATGTGTATGTAATTTGTAGTCTTGTTTCTCCTATTCATCTTTATATAAACATGTTATTCTTGGCATAGAACGTGCTGCCATTCCCTTTCACATGCTCCTTTGTTTAAATCTCACTGCAATAAGTACTGTGATTTCACTGGCTCTCATTATTCTATTCTTTCTTAGCGTGTTAGTTTCAAATGATAACGAGGCCTCATGTGGTTTTTGCTACTGTGCTGCTTAACACCATGGTTTTAATTTGTACTTTTTTGTTCCCTTCAGGAGAGCCATTCTGTTCCCTGTTTGTTCGCTGATGTCTCTCAGGAGAGACCTGGCAGAACAGCACAGAGTAAGACCAGCATTTACCTTGAGCTGGCGGAGGAGCCGGTAGCGCAGCGTCTGCTCTCCCAGTTTGTGAGCTTCAAAGCTGCCACCAGTGTCCCTGTCTCCTCCTTGTGGGGCATGGGAATTACACTAGAACTGAACAACTGAGCACTTGTATTCCAGTTATTCCTGGAAGGAAAATTTTCTTATTCAGGTAGACAGCTTTGATTGAAGTTTTTGCACATATGTTTATTGGTTGCAATAAGGAGAGGGTTTTTTTCCTTTAAAAAAAAAAAAGAAAAGCAGCTTAGGTTTACACGTTGGCATAGAACTAACTTGTTTGAAATCCTTGAAACTGTCCATTGCCACTATTCTACAATAGCAGGAGACTTTATTTTCTATGTGAATGAAGCCAAGAATGAAATAAAACGTGAATCTTTGTTAGAAGCTGTGATTTCAACTACAGATTACTTCATAGTTCTTGTCTAAGTATTGCTCTTGAATTCCTGGCTGGCTTTAATGAAATGCTAGTCAGTTGTAGAAAATGGCTGTCTTTTTATTCTTTTTATTGTCTTAGAAGATTCAATTTCCTTAATTTTTTCAAAGAAGTTTTTTTTTTTTACTTTTAGAAGGCGCTTCAAAACAAAACTGTCATTTTAGAATTTTCCCAAAATAAACAAGCTGTGCTTGTTTAACTTGCTTTGCACCATGCTCCTTTATTATTATAACATCTGCTTCAAGATATTGTTCTTTAAAATGTCTTAAAAATATAAAAAGGATTATGCATTCAAATTGACAGCTGAAAAAATTACTCTAGTTTTGATTGTTGCTCTGCTTTAAAGTCTTTTGAATTCATTCTTCTGGTTCTTGTTTTTAATTCAAGATGCTTCCTTTTAAGAAATATCTTATAATGTTCATGGACTGTGAGTTAAATTGCACATTGTTCCCTGAATGGGAACAGTTTTCTTCTTTAAGGCAATGGTATTCCTGGTAGTACTGGATTTGGATTAAGAAAAATATGAGCACTTTGTATTTGAGAGTAAATTCCTTATTTAGTTCAGCTGAACAGGAGGTGAGAGGAAATGCAGTGGGAAGACTGCAGATTTGTATTGATCTGCTATACCAGTCTTCGAAACCAGAATTCTCCATAATTCACCTTCTCTGCTGCTGATGGGTATTAGAGTCTGTGCTGAATTATTCTGGTTTGGGCCCTTAGTGGGTTGCGGTGGGAATGGGACCAGCTCCCAGGTGACATGCGAGCAGTAGCTGAATATGTTGGGCTGGCTTCCAAGCTCATCAGTCTTAAAATCAAGAGCGTATTCTTCTGGTGGAAAGGGGAGTAATCCAGCAAGGGCGCTCGTCTGCGTGGTAACAAGGAGATTGTTGTCAAGGCACTGAGGGAAGAAAGGGGTTGCTACTGTGGGTGCTGCGAGTGCAGGGACACTGGAGTTTAATTTTTCCATACTAGTCAAAACCTCTGTACAAGCTATACTAATTTGCATCAGTGCTATTTGATGCGAATTTGGGTGATTTAGTTCAGGTGTAGCTTTCAAGATGAAATAAAATCATAGCAATCCTTTGTTCAAACTTATGTCACCGTGCTTTTGTCATATACAAATGCAATGTATTAAAGTAATGATCTTATGTGGAAATGTAATTTCATTTGCAAAGCACACCAAGGCTTTTAGATACGACAGTGGGCTTTCTCCGAGTGAGCTGTCAAAAATGCTTGCTTGAAGCTATTTTTCAATATGTATGTCTCATGAGCTTGTAATTTTTTTGTGAATTATTGGCTGCTTTTAATTGAATGTAACTTCCTCAAATTGAAAATCACTAGTGTGTTTATTATCAATCCTGTGTCGCTCTTCAGTTGCTGAATAGTAGTCTAGCTAGTGTAAGTTGATTCATCTCATGAAAATAATTTACAATATGGAAGTAATGCGTTAATTCCTTTAAGCTCTGGATAACCATCTCTCTTCAGTTACCTGTATTAAAAAAGTAAAACTTGAATTCCAGGTCTGTCAGATCATGGTACACTTGAATATTGATTTTTATTGTGTTCTACTTCAGTGCTGCTTCATTACTGGCTTTTGGTAATAAATACAATCAGACTAACAGCT
The DNA here is from genome assembly GCF_964034855.1 of Anser brachyrhynchus. Lineage (NCBI taxonomy): Eukaryota > Metazoa > Chordata > Aves > Anseriformes > Anatidae > Anser > Anser brachyrhynchus. The sequence continues at coordinate 635,731 of NC_137720.1, read as the reverse complement.
GATGTATTATGAATATGGATTGTGGATGCTATATAAGTATCAGAATTATCCTCTTTTTTTGGTATGGCTGTCTATAAATGTTGTTTCTACCTGCATGGTAATTATTCTTTCAAAAAGGTGGTGAAGACAATCCATGAGGTTAATGTGATTGTATGTGAATTACCCATTACTAAAGTTGTCTTCTTGAACCCACTCCACTGGGAAAGAGAGAAAATGCTTTCTTATAAATCCAGACTAGCATTGTCCTAACGAGAACCTAAACCAAAGGCTTACTACAGCAGCGGTTGCCAGAAAGCTCCTACGTGTGTGGTGTGCTCGGTCGGCCGGGCCGGGCCGCGATCTGCCCGGTACTGCTCGGAGGAGCCCAGCAGCAGCCCCATGTCCGTGGGGCGCCTTGGGTCTGGCAGGGGCACGGCCGGAGCAAGGCGCGAGCGGCTGTCGGAGCATGGGGCGCTCGGAGGGTGACTGCTCGCCTCACCGCAGATAGCCACGGGTAGAGGAGATGAGAAGAAAAGGATCGCCGGCCGCGTGGAAAAAGCCCTATGCCGTGAGACAGAGAAGGGTGGAAACAGAGCATGAAGGAAACAAATGCGGGGAACGGGAACGTGCAGTGTAGAAGAGCAGGACTAGGGGTTTGTTGCTCCTCTCGCAACACAAATAGAAGGAGGTAAGCGACAGCAAATAATTGGTGATAACAGAAAATGCTTTTACAGGTGTTACTGTGCCTAGAGCAGCCACTGAAGTAGGGTTCATCGAGATTCAGTAATTGTTTGAACTTTGGCTAAGCCTTGTAACGTTTACAGCTTTACTGACTTGTACATGCTAATTCAGAACACTGTACAGAAAGGCACAGATGTTTAGCTTTTTTCTTATGATTCCTGTATATCTCCTGCTTTGTTTACTCTTCAAAGTGAAGACTTGGGAACACTTCCCTCCCATGCACTGTTATTCACAACTTCTTCGTTTTGTCAGCCAAGTGGGAGCTGTAGAAACTTGTGGGATCCCCACACATACGGACACGTCTGTGCCTGGGTAAAGTTCTTGAAGTGCACTGAGCAGAGAGCAGAGCCTGGCTGCTTCTGTGTCGATGTTTTAAAACCTGTTCCCCAAGTCTTGGGGCTGGATCACAGAAATGTCTGTCAGAGTCGCCCAGAAACCACCGCAGCCCTCAACATTCATATGTGTGTCTGAGGTTTCCTGGGTGAAGTGGGGATGTGATATCCTTCCACCTTGGTTTTGTTGGAGGGGCCTTCTGTAGCTGCTCAGGGCTGAGGGGCAAGGGCAGCCTGGGCGCAGGGCCCCAGGGCTGCAGCAGGCCCCAGGTGTTCACCTCCCGGTTCCTCGTCCTTGGTGCTGCCCGGCTGTGGTGCTGCTGCAGGAGCCACGAACCGGGCTGCAGCCTCGCAGCACCCGGGGGCACTGTGCAGGGCTGCTTCTGGCAACTGCCCCAAGACTGTGGCCGGTCCTGTGGCGGAGAGGGCAACCCCAGGTGGAGACCTGCCTGTTTCTGAGGGTGATTTGTGAGGTTTGCTAACAGGAAGTAAAGAATAGGAAATTGGATTTATTATTTTTTTTAAATAAACTAGCCTTCTTAAATGATTGTTTAACCAAATGCATGTTATTGCATCTGGAAAATATGAATCTGAGTGACATTTAATCCATCCCGTATTCTTGGCTTGTAGGTTTGCAACATTCAGTAGCTGTCCGCAGGCTATTATGCGTTTACATAAAAACACTTCTAGAAGTTCTTGATTTAAGATCCATCACAGACTAAACGTTGAAGTCACTTGAAAGAACAACCATGATCCCCTCCTTGCCCACCCAGCAAACAACCCACGTGCATTTTTAAGCCTGGCCACTAGACATTTCACTTCTTTGTAGTGCAAATTTGAATAAAGATCTCATGTCATGGAAATAAAAATGAATGGCTGGTATGTTCCAGTGTTGTTTACTTTCTGGTAAGCAAATTCAGTTTAAGGTATGCAACGTCTGCCACTATCTATGAGCTATGAAGAACACTGAAGGCCCTTTTGGATTTTACAATGTAAGGCAGGAGATCTCTGCAGTCATCTGCCAAAAATTGCCCTGGAAAGCAGCTATAGATACTTGGTAGTGTAGCCTGCACATCAGGCTATGAATGTAGAAATATGGAAGAATAGATTTAGAGCTGAGTTTCTACTGAAATGTCCCCAGTGCCTTTGTCAGAGGAATTTTGACAAAGCGTTTAGGGAAAATTGCATTTCCCTTGGACTTGGATCATTTCACAGTTGTGTTTTGAGAGAGTTTCAGCGTTCGTTACATTTTGGGATTCAAATTGTGTCCCTTCTATTAAGGACTGCTTTAGTATGCAGGGGAGGGCATAGTATGTGATTTGATGCAGACCAGTTTGCCAGGATTCATCTGCTCGCCATTTGAAAGGTTCATCAGCTTTTGCATGTTCTGTGGGCATAATCAGGGGTGGTTGCACTGGGGCCTGCGGTGGCTGTTGTGACCAGCCCCGGGCTTTTCCTCTGTGGGTCTGTGGCTGCCGATTTCTCCCTGCAGCACTGTGCTGGAATCCTATCCAGCTGCGGCCTACGGGCATCTTCCAGGTGCCGTCTTCCCCTCGCCTTGGAGAAGGTGCGGGGAGGTGGGACGGAGGGTCTTCCAAAGCCGTCTCTCTCAACCTGTGGCAGGCGGGGCGCGGGCACGAGTGCTGCGCTGCTGCGTGCAGAGGGAACGTGGTGTGGAAATGCTGCGCTTGTGCTGGGGCGAGAAGCATCTGCCCGAGCCCCGGCTCAGCTGCAGCCAGGAGCACTCAGGTCGGACACGCCGCTGCCGTGCCAGCAGATTGCCCGCGTGGAGATGGGAGCGGCGCCCAGTAAAATATGCAGCAGTTTTGTGCTTGGCCAGAAGAAACATGTTTGTAAAAAAATCTTCTTTCATGTTGATGATGAAAGAACAGATGAGAAGAAAAATTCCATCTGAAGTAGCTGCTTAATTACGGCTTGATATGGTGATGTAGTTTATCAAATTAAGTTGTTAGTGGAAATAATCTTAGGGTAGAAAGTGTGTTTGCTCTAGAGCAGCAACTTTCAACTTGTTCATCTCTGTGGGTTCTTCATTATTTTCTAGTGTCACCAAATCTCGTATAGCAAAGTTAAGCCCCTTTTCGGTCTGTTTGCTTTACTGAAACGTTTTGTGAACACTGCAAGAGTCACTCAGGGAGTCTCAGTCTTCAGTGGCCGTGAGCTGAGAACCCCTCCTGCCGAGCATCTGTAGCGGAGAGTGGTGCGGCCGCTAACGACTGACCAACGTGGTCCCAGTAGAGTTTAAAACATGGCCCAAGGTATTTGGATCTGCAATTAAATAGATCTTAGGGGATCTGCAACGTTCTCTTAACTCATGAAATCAGGCTACTGGAAGAAACCAGATAATTAAACCAGTTCTACTTTTTGATATCCTAAGAAAAAAATAATCTGATTCAGTGTTAAGCACAAATAAATTATTTGTGTAAGATCCTGGAAAATAAACTTCTTGTAGTGGTTAAGACTAGTAGTAAAAGTTAAAAAGAAATAGACAAAGCAACTGATGAGCAACTTTGTGCTTTTGTTTTGCATAATGTTTTTAACAAAAGTTAAAGATAGCAAAATGAAGTGTAGCTAATCTTTAGATGACTAGCTGGTTCGCTGTCTCCTTCAGTACAGAAAGCCCCTTTAAAAGGCATTCTTTATCTTAAATAGTTGCTCTACTTGTAGTAGTCTTTAGAAAAAGTCATTTGTATAGTGTCTTGCCCATACACTGCATTCTGAAAGGAAGAAGTGCATAGGAGGTGGGTAGTGTCAAGAGTAAAACTTCAGTGAGCGTTAAGCAGGAAAACAGATCAAAATAGAAAGCAAAAGCGCCTGCTTCAGTATAAATTTTCGTTTTTCCTGCAAGATTTAGTGGAAGATCGCAACGTAAATACAATCGAAGTAGGAATGAGGGCTGGTTTATTCTGTTTGGCACATTTCTTATGTTTGCACAGCTGGTGGCCTACCAGCTTCATCCTGCAGCTGAATTCAGAGATGCACTTATGTAAGTTATTTCTTTTTCTGAAATTATTAAAAAAAAAAAAATATATATATATATATAAAACCATTGACAAATAATTTGAGCTCAGTGTAAGTCAGCATGCTGATGAGGTATTTTTCTACTGTGCTAAGTGATTTGTATGAAAAAGTCTAGACATAGGTGAATTTTTAAATAATTTTGACACAGTTTTTGCTGAAATAAAGAACAAGAACACCCAAATCACGTAAGCCTTCCCCCTGTCTTTAAGATTTCATTGCCAATAGATGCAACTTTGGTTTGGTTATAGGCCAAGTTTACAGTGACCTTCTCCCAGGCTGAAGGTTTGCTAACAGGCAGAAGCAGAGTTTGCTGGCACTACTCATTAAATCCAAGAGGATTAACGTTCAGTTTATTTCCTCTAAAACCACAAAACTATCAGGAAATAACTAAGCCCTAAAGTTTTAGGTCTGTAGAGACGATTTCCTCCTAATGCATGTACTTCAGAGGAATTTCAAAATCCCGTTATGTAAGAGGGAAGCAGGGTCCCACATTAATCCAGGGGAATGATGTTTAATGGCTTGTTTTGTCCTTTATTGGTCTAAAGAATTCCTCAGAAATCAGCTGACCAAAAGTGCCAGTGAAGTATTTTTACCTCTGTTGCTGGAACTATTACTGCTCAGTAATTTCACTAATCTTCTTTGCAGTGAGATTAGATTGTAAATGCTTTGATGCTGGGAGAACTGTGTTTGTGAAAACAGCTTGGTGCTGTGGGTACCATCAGGTGGAAGTGCCCATGTGTAAAAAGCTGTGTCACTCCATTGCTGAGTAATATTTTGAAATTTGTATTACCCTGACCGTGCTTCACATTTGCAATGTTTTTGGAAGATAATGTTTGTAATGTGAGCTTTAATGCAATGTATTTGGTATATGACAAAAAATACAAATGACCTAAGCTTGAAGACAAAATTGCTATGATTATATTTCAGGTTGAGAGCTAGTCCCTGTTGTGTAAAACAGTTTTGTATGGATAAATAAAAATTACTCTGGTCCATTATTCAAGATCTGACATCTTCAACTGCTACTCATGTATGTGGTTTTTTTTCCTGTTTTAAATCACTTACTGTAGAAGTATTAATATGCTATATTTATAAATAATTTTAAAATGTATTCATTGATAGGTATGAAAGGTTGACGTGTCTACCTGACTTGTGGTTAAACTTCATCAAAAAGCTGGGATGATGGCCAACTGTTTTATGTGATGTTTTGATGGACAGTTATGTCCTTGACAGACCGATGTGCTATCAAACCCTAGTTTGTGGCTCACTGAAGGGCAGCAGGAAAACTGTTTTTCTCAGTGCAAGGCCTGAAGTATTGCTCATGTAGTGAAATTACTGACTATAGCAATTTGCCTCTGAACTGCAGGCTTTCCTGTCTGCCCTACTTACTCAGTGTAAAAATACCTAATCTTGTGGATTTTATTTCCCTCTCTGTAGGACAGCAGTGAGTAATTACTGTTCTCCAGTGAAGGTAGAGGTGCTGGAAAAGTTTAATTAATGCCCATTAGGAGATGTTACTAGCACTTAAATGAATTCATTAGGGTAGGACACTTAATGTTCATAAAAACAGTGAATAATTGCAGGGGACTGTATGGTTTTATATTATACTGCATGTTATATCTTTTTGTTGTGCTCCATTCTCCAAAATATTTCAGGACATCTGGATCTCCCTGAGCCAGTAACATCTTTTCTAACTTATGTAAAGTGTATGGATTCAAAATGAGTTCTGGGTTTTGAGCATAAATCTCTAAATTTCTTTCTCTGTTTTGTCACTGTGCTACCGAATAACGTAAGGGAAAAAGGTATGTTTTCTATTCAGCCTTAAGGTACCGTTGCTGCCACTTAGTTTGGTGTCTGATTAATACGAATCTTTCATATTAATCTTTCTACCTTTGTAAATAACTTGCAAAAGGCAGTGGGAGAGTGGTGGACTACTTGTCTTCTGCCTCAGGGTCTCTGTATCATATAAATATGAGTTTAGGTAATCTACAGCCCACTAGTACAGATGCATTGTGTCACCCACATGTAACCTCGCATGTAAATGAAATGATGAGTGAAGTGTAGCAGTTTGAAAAGCTGGTTAGGTGCACTGCGGTTACAGCTCGGGTTGCATTTGGTGTCTTCCCGTAGGTGGATATTTATAAGGCCTTGTCTGTGTCAGGGTCTGCTTTGGGTTTAGTGGAACATGCACATTTGTGGTTTGAACCTTCAGTAATGAATATTTGTAAATTACAGATAACTTGTTTTGTTGTAACAACGTTCTTAGTACATTTTTTAGATATGAGCATGGATAAGTGATTTGCACAGTTCTTAATTTAATACTGGTCATGTAGCGGTCATGTAGTGATTAATTGCTTGATGTTTCCTGGCACTTTATCTAACTTTGCATTAGATCTCTTTTTTGTCTGCTTGCATATGATAATGAATGCATTTGCACACTGGCCTTTTTTTCTGCTTGTGTTTCCTAGACTATAGAATTTCTACTATCGCGTTACTTCTATTAGAAAAATTGTTTGCGTGAATTTTGAACTTTCTGTGTTACCTTCATTTTGAAGAGGGTAAATTCCTAACTATTATGCGGAAATTATGGTACCTGTAAACTCAAGTTCAATATCCAGCAGAAATTACCAGAAAAAAAATCCACCTTTCTAATGTAAATTGAAGTAACTTGATGTGAGATCCAAGGGAAACTGGAATCTATTTGTGATCATAGACATATAAGAGCCTTGAGAGAACATTGGTACTGGAAGACACTTGCTTAAATGAAAATCTTCATCCTCTCTCGTTCTTGTATTAAAGAGAGCAGATGCTGTTACAGGACAACCACCAGAAGAATCAGTGAAGTAAAGCTGCTTCCCAGTGTTAGTCGTCTGCCATTGGAATTGTGAATTCCTTTCTGAAAAGAGCATCAGAAATGTTTGTGCTATTCAGATGGTTCCTTATCTACTGAGATTTGGAGCTCTCTGGTGACTGGAGATCACTAGTACTGTGCCTGTAATTTGGTTTGATTTAATAAACTGTGATTAGCTGTGAAACAGTTCTGATTTTAGCACAAATTCCAGAAGAAAAAAATGGCAACATGAGTGTGTCTGTTAGGAAGGGGGAAAGTAATGGTTTTCTCCTGGTTCATCCATAGGCATGGAACTACGCTGCTCAGGAACAAACACGAACGTTTATAGAATTGCTTGTGAATGGGCTGCTATTTAATATATAGTGCTGAATGCTATGTAAAATCAAATTATTTCAACATTTTTGAAAAGTGTGAGGGAAGACATTATAGTCCTGGAAGATGACCATAAACATAAAAAGTCTTAGGCTAAGAAAATATGTATCAAATAACAAAGGAGAGACGGAATGAGCGTGAGGGGATGCTTAATTGCAGAATTGAAGGGTCCAAGAATCTGAATGTTGGCCTTTGGGAGCAGACCGCTGTTCAGACAGTGAGGAGTAGGACTGATGCAAGTAGCACATCTGTCAGAGTACTCAGGGATCTTGGTGGTCCCTTCTGGGGCCAGGAGGAGCCCCGTGCTACTGTATCCTGTTTTGTTTTTTTTTTTTTTGGTAACCTCTCTATCTGTCTGTATTTGTACACGAGTGTGTGTAGTACATCCACAGGGAAGTTTTCAAGTATTCAGAAACTACCAACCGTTCTCTGCTTTTTCTTTCAAGTTAAGAGTTTACTAAAATGGAATATTCTTCCATTCAGTCATCAATCTCTGATACATAATGTGGAATGTCATACTGTAGGAACAGTAAAAGGGTTTTTACCCGAGGAAGTTCTTTCTGTGTTTTTCTTCTTGCACTGGGTGAAGTGCAGGAAAAAAAAAAGAAAGACTTAAATCAATTTCTGCTTTGTTGAATCACCTTCAGGGGGCATACAATTTGTTCTGAAATCATTATTTGTTGCCTTTTGGCAAATACATCTGATTTTTTTTTCTTAATTGAACTATGTTGTTAAGAGGTCTGTTGCTCTTTCTGGTTTGTAGGGTTTCAGAGATGTTGGATATTAAGGAAACTGCAAAGGAAAACTATGCCTGTTCATGCATGGTAACTTCTATGCTGTTCAGTATTTACAGTTATTACTTAAGCATAAGAAAACTGTTTAAAGTTTGTTTAAAAACAGAGGAGAGAGACGAGTTTTTCTATTTCCAGAATTAATCATTATGGGAAAATGGGAAAGTAGTTTTAAAGGCTTGCTGTTTTTTTAGCTTTTTAGTACCTCAAAATTTTTGAAACTGAATTTTAGTAAAGTATACCCACAGTATGGGACCTGATGTTTTGAGAGAGATTTTAAGACAGCCACAATAAAAAAAAATCCTACACAGAACCAAGAAACTCTGCAAAAGAGTTTATGAAGAGAAAATGGAAAATCAATATTCAGCATTTCATAGCAAAAAAAAAAAAGAATATATAAAAGATGTAGAATTAAAAAAAATAATGAGGAAGTGTTTTTTTTTTTTTTTTTTTTTTAAGGCAGTCTTTGACAAAAATTTGAATCTTACCTGAGGAATTTAGAATTCAGACATGCACTGGGCCCTTACTTCTGGCAAGTTGCAGTGATCTCGAAAGATTTAGTATTCGCTGTTGCCTGGAAGTAGAGGTTGTAAATGCCAGGTGTGCAGATTTTCTTATATTTAATAACTATGTGGAGATAAAAATAAAATCTGCTGTTTAAGCAGAGGATATTTGAAATATTGCACTTTAAAATTTATTCTTAACCTATGTGTCGGTCATGGATTTTTTTATAACAGTAAGAAATTAGGCATTTGCCTCTTTTCAGGTATATTCCTCCTGACACAGTAAACCCCTCCACTGTGCACAGTGTAAAGAGGTGCTGAGCTTTCGCAGCATATATTGATGTCCATCGTACCAAACACATACAGCGTTGATTTCACCTGCATGTTCTGACAGTGCCTTCAGGAAAGCCCAGTTAGATTCTTATTAAGAATTTAAACTGGCAGACAAAGAAAAGCTAGTCTTTGTTTCAGCACATTATTTATTTGAACAGCAAGACATCTGTTTTCTTCTCTTTGCTGTTTCTGTATAGCTGCCAGTAGGGACTGAGCTGTGAATTTTGGAATTCAAATGCTTTTGTTTAATAACAAGGAAGTACTAGCTATGCAACTACTCCCTGATTATGAATCGATATGATGAGTAAAATTAGGAAGGAAGAGAAAATTGTTAGGAGAAGAAAGGTAGGGTGTTTTCTGGGGCACTTACTGGGGCATTGCTTAGTCTTGCAAAATGCCTGACCTAAAGCTGTTGCCATTTTGAAGCCGTGGTTTCTGTGCCCAAAGTAAGTCCTGCTGAGCTTGCCTGAAGGTTGTCCCACGTCTTTGGTGTAACTGCCCAGGTCGATGGCTTTTAAACTTGCAGGCTGGCATTTAGTCTTTGTTTTCATGCATCAAATTCATTCTACAGCCAAATAAAATGGCAACTTGCAGTTTTTTGGGTATTTTTCATCAGGACTTGTCCTTTTGGCAGATTTTGATCTGGGTAGTGTATTAATTTCTGGTAAAAACTGTATTTACCCTCTTGCATCTTATTTGGATTTCCTGCATATTTTCTGCCTAAGTATGTGAACAGATGGAAATTTCTTACAGCCTTTGAGGGGAAAAAACCTGTCAAGTAGAGTGACTGTATTGGGGAAGTAGTGGCACACGTGTCAGTGTTACGAAACAGGGGACAGGGAACTCTGTTTAGATTGCTCCAGAGGCCCACAAAGAGTTATTTGACTTCTGTGAAGAGAAATATATAAATAAACCTCCAAATTCTGTACCTTTCTTGGTACCTTCGATTGCTTCGGAGGAGGGAAAATGAGTTCCTTTGGAGAGAGCCGAGGCGGGTGAGGCCTTGTGAGCCGGCACAGCGGGCAGCAGCCAGGCCTGGGCTCTGCGCCCATGGGCCCGTCGTGCTGGGCGGCCTGACCCCAAAACGGAGAGGTGAGCTTTTGGCCCCTTTGGATTTACTGTGCAGCTTCTGCCATCTTTAGTGAAAACAGGATCTCACCCGGTGTATTTGGTTTGTTTTCACCTTGTAGGTGCAGCTGCTAATGCTTTATGATTGTGTCCCTTTTGGCTGCCTTTCCTCAGCCGTTGTCAAGGTGCGGGCACAGCTGCACAGCGCTGCCTGCCCATCCTGGCTGCCTGCGGCCGTCGGGCCTCAGCTCTGGGGCATCTTGAGAAGTCTCGCAGATAAATGGTGGTTCAGAATGTTTTTACTGACATCAGGATAGAGCCAGGTGGAAGTGTTTCAAATACAGCAGAAATCCACTACAAACTTTGGAAAACAACCGTTGTCAGGAAAGAGTGAATAAGAAAGAGCAGCCCATTAACCTCTGAAGGGATTACTGAAATTACAGGAAATATTCTGAGGATTGCTGTTAATATTTCACTTCATTCTGGCCTATGGAGGTGGCGATAGTTGTGGATTTTTTTTCCGTGTTCTTCTCTGTAGTTCTGCCATGCTTAAATAGATATTACATAGATTGAAATGCAAATTTGGTACTAAAGGTCAACTAAAGCTGGAAAGCAGTTACGGCAGTTCCTCCAGTTTGGCATTTCTAATAAAGGTGGCAGTGCTCTTTTGACTCTGTTCATTTCAAGACCAAACTCAAAATCCCACTTCTGCCATGCTGTTTGACTGGCTGCTCCAAAGCGACGCCTGGGTGCTAAGGTCATGGTCTGGAGGGATTGTACAACTGAAGAGGCTGCATTTAACACTGTCCGTTTTTGACAGGAGGGAGAGATCAGCAAGGCATGAGGTTCAGGCAATGGAATTTTTCCAGAGGTGATAAAACCTTTGGAGCATTCACAATTCAAGGCTGATTTTTATTTGTTTATTTATTTTAATCTTGAGTTCATTTGTCTTGAGAAAATAGTGCAAGTAAATCTGAAAGTAAATAGTGCAAGTAAATCTGAAAGTACCATGTACAGGCTCTGAATAAGGAAGCATTTTAATAAGTATTTATTGTGGGTAGCAGAAATATCTGCTCTGTGAAAGACCGTACTCTGGCAATACTAAAGCATTTCAAAGAGATTACTCCAGAATCTATATGGTCAGACAAGGGTGACAGAAAAGCAAATGATGCAATAAATATAGGAAAAGACTACTGTGCTGTCAGTTTTGGTTTTCCTATTGGGGTGTATATACATAGCTGCCTTCTGATTGATTGTGAATTGAGAACAGAAATTAGATTTGGCTTTGCCTTCAAAGCTGTCTTGTTATTTGAAGTGCTTTCTTATGAGAATTCCATTTCTGTGTCAGTCTTGAATTTAGTGAGCTCTTTAAGCAGATATAAATGAGTCCAGCCTTTGGAGACAGCTGCATGAAGACGATGATTGGCAAGCTTCCCGAACTGAATGCACCACAATCCAAGAGCTAAGCTCTCTCAATGTGAAACTTTTATGATTGTAACTGAATGACCCTTCCTGTCGCATAGTCTATACAAGCATTACTATTTTGTTTAAGACATCTACCATGTGTAGAACTTCTGGAGGCAAAAATTAAACTGAAATCAACTGGTGAAAGTTGATCACCGATGATCTAGTAGATAATCATTCACACAGTTATTTTAGATATCTGCCAGAGATCAGGTTTTTTTTTTGTTCTCTTCTTTAGGTTTTAATTCTTGTTCACTGCTGCTACGTCAATTTTGTGGCCATTTATTGTACACAAAGAAGGGAGAATGAGTGGCTTGGAAGTTGCCAGTAAGTGAGGTGATATGTTGCTATTTGTATTTGACTACAGTCATGGGTGATAAGGACCTTTTAAAATCAGATTGTTTAGGTTGTATAAGACTTACATAGCCTCATTCTTATGATAGAAAGCACTAGGTAAAAATGAAAGTGACAGTTGTCTTACTGTGAAATTGCTGTCTTTGTTCAGCCACTCTTCTTCAGGTAGTTCTAGTTTAAAGATGTTTTCAAGTAGCGGAAGTTTGTTCTGAAGATAAAAATAATTGACACTCGTACCATGTTTCCTATGTAGAATGACCCCTCTATAAATGAACGAACGCTAACACAGCTTGCTAGAATTTAATCTTCTGTAGAACTGATCTGCGTCTGTGCTTAGAAGGTTACGTAGGTAGTAATGAAAGAGTGAGTTTTATTTAATGTTCATAAGTTTTGTTTATTAAAGCCAGATTTATACTTTTAATGAATGGGTTACTTGCCCTTTTTAATCTGCCAGTCTCTCAAATTGCAGATGTTCTGAAACTTTATAGCAGAAATACTTCTTAAAAGATTATCTGGTAAAAGTCTCCCTTTGGAAATCTTACAGGTCTTTCTTTTAGCTTCTTTTGATAATATTTAGCAGGCAAAAGCGCAGATGAGAGGCAGCAGCTAAATCTGTTCAAAGTCGCTGAGCACTGCGGGCCACATTCTGTAAGGTAGGCAGCCGTGCCGGCGGTCGCTGAGGGGGCTTGGGTGTTGGAGAGGAGCCGCTGCCACACTCTGCAGCAGGCACATCATCGAGGCGGCTCGTCCTGGCGCTGCCCGTCCGACGGTGCTGCCGCTGGCTGCGGGTGCAACACCTGCTGCGGCCGAGACTGCTCGGGAACGTGAGGCCGCTGCTGGGAGGGCAGCTTGCACGATTCTGCCTCGTGCTCTCCTCCTCCGCTGAAGTAACCTCAAATAAATGCCTGGGGAGGGGGTAATGAGAATGTCTCTTACCTGCTGTCTGTCTGCTCTAGTTAGTCCTTTCAGTCTGTGAGACACACGCACTCATTAGTAGTCCGAAGGTTCCAATATTAATCACCATTTGTTGATAAACTCATTTACCACTTTCAGCTTTCACATGCTCTGTTGAGGCTGCTTTCTTAGTAACTCCTAATAGATAAGGAAAAGCAGAAATGCTGAGAAGCAGATGTTGCATGACCAAGTACCCAGCTGTGCATTAACAAAATGAATCTCATGGTGATTAGTTAACAATTCCTTGGCAGTCAGAGGCATATGTAAAACAGTAAACACAGCATGAGGAAATAATAATAATAATAATAAAAAAAAAAATTAAAAGCATTTTCTGAGCTTAAAACATTGGCAGCATCAGTTCAACCATCTGTGTTAGTGAAGAGCTGACTGTTGTGGGTAAGTCATACCAAGGTCAGTTGAACTGACTTAAAGTCCTTAACCCTTTGTTAGTAAAACGTAACGCTTCTGTTTCCTAAGCATGAGGTGCATCCTCATTTGAATGACAGAGTGACTGTGAGAAAGGGAAAATAAGTACTGTAGAGTTTTTACTTGCTGTTAGGTAAAGATGTTTAGTTAACACCAGCAAACACAGGAACTGACAAAAAGACAGGCAGCCACCTGAAGTTAACTTGTGAAGTTTGAGGTGAAGTCCGTGTTGCCATTGTTATATGGGTGAGCGCGTGTGAAGGAGGAAGATAAAGATCGTTACGACCTTCTGGCTATATATATAGCAGAGCTGTGGCTGCAGGTACAGTAGTCTGTCCTCTGGAATATTTTTTTCTGCAGTGCCTTTTATTTCTCGTTAGAGAAATGATTTAGTTTGCGCTAGTCTATGAATGTTGCCACCCTTCCATTTTTACCCCCTGCACCTGTTTTTCTCACGGGTTACTCATCACAGGTTATAACAGTCTGGAGAGCAAATTTATAGCAAGCTTGTAAGTTGCTTTTAAGCAACTTCAGAAACTATAACACTGCTTTTTAGCAGTTGGGTATGAGGGAATTTATTAGGTTGAAGAAGTATTTACAGAAATCTCTGAATGTTAGTTCTGAATTACATTTCTCTCTAGAAAAAGGAGAGAGCCTTTTGTTTGCATTGTTCAGAGGGTATGGTTTTTAGTGTCAGCATTTCCCCAGACATGCCAGGTTAAGATACTGCTAAATTTGAGCATTTCATTGGAATAACTGTGGAAGAGAACTTCAAAATCCTGGTTTAGAATAAATATGCATTTTCTAATTTTTTAATGTATTTTGAAATGTCATAATTAATGTGCTGTGTGGTTTGTGGTATTAATGGGTTGCGTAATTACTTACAACTTAATTTTCCTCCCTGCAGAAGCACAGAAATCAAGTGGTGACAGCACAGTACTGTTGGTCCTTCTTAGCTTGTGTTTGGCTTCTGCTATTGCAGATATCTTCTAGTTATTGTCCAGCGGTGCTGAGGAACAAATGAGATTCCACAATAGCTACTTTGGCAATTTGCTTGATCTTTAGATGTGTTTTCATGCAAATAGATTATGGGAGGAGAGTGCTTTAGATTTTAAAGTTAAATGAAGGAATTAACCCATGTTTTCGGAGTGTGGTTTTGTGAATCAGACATACTGAGCATGTTGCACTGAAGTCCTGTGCACAGTCCACCTGGAAGTTTCCATAGGTACAGATTTAAATTGAATCAATTGCTCTAAGGGACCCTGCTTGGGCAGGGGGCCAGCCCGGGTGATCTGCAGGGTCGGGTCCCTTTGACCTCACCGTAGCGCGATTCTGTCAGCGGGTGCTGGCAGTGGGTGCTCACGGCAGGAGCTGACCCCAGGTATCTGCCTCACCTCGCCTCTCCCGCAGCACAGGTGGGTGGCAGGAGGGAGTAGGGCTGTATCACCTGCCTGCGTTTGTTAGTAATTCCAGTTAATAGGCCGAACTGCGGAGGCGAGTGTGGAGTCGCTTCTGGCGGCTCTTCTGAACAGGCAGTAGCTGTCAGCAGCAATGATGTGCACTGCTCCCGACCTGCTTTGGAGGTCACGAGTCAGCACCTTCGGTGTAATTGCACCGGGCTGACTGCTCCGATCTGCGCCTTGCATCGTAGTTGGACTTCTGCAGGGAAGTGTTGTGCTAGGATGAGCTAGGAGTCTGTCATATTTCAGTTCTTGTTTGTACTTTGCTAGAAAGCAACGGAATCCCAAAAGCTGAGCAGGTCCTCTTTGCTGGCATTTAGCTCTTCTTGCATGCTCTTTCCAGAGAAAGCAGTATTTCTTATTTAATTGAAAATCCTGGGTGCCATAACTGAAAATAAATCATAGTAAATGAACAGTGATGAGATAATAGGATATACTGTGTGAGGGATAAGATAAATTCCTTTCATTTTTAACACTGCACAAGGATCAACGCATAGAGAAATGTTCTTTCCTTACATGATTACTTTGACAACATGCTGTTAAGATCATAAACACAATTTTCCTTGCAGAAGATGTTCAAAATTAAGTTAGAACAAATTCTAGTTCACTGAATGAAGTCGGTGAGGTTTGTGAGGGTGATGGGTGGCTGTGGCTGCTCCGGGGCTGAGCTTTGAACCGGAGCAGACCCCGGTGAGCCTGGTGGCACGGGCCCTGGGCTGCCTCCTGGCTCTGCCGCTGCAGCTTCCCCCATAGACGTGGTGCCGAGGAAATGACGGAAAGTGTTCGTGGCTGAAGTCTGCATACAGGTGAAAGAGAGAATTGCCTTATTTCCCAGATTGGAAGTATTTTGAAAGATGCTGGTAGGTCTTGTGTTTTTTCTGTCTTTTAGGTTACTGTTAGTAACACTGTGTGGTTTGGATACACTTGCAATAAAGCTAGATAGTGGATGTTCAGTACATTTGCAGAGGCATTCTGGGGAAAAAAATTTAAGTCTTTTTGGATTCCTTACGGGTTTGACTTAACTACAGTTGACACTAAATGCTGCTTTGTAGGTTGTGTTTTGAGAGGAAGTCTTTTTCTTATTTTATTTTTATGAAATTGGTATGACTTAGGCAATCTAAAAGTTGCAGTGCTGTTTATGCCAGAACTTTAAAATGTCACCGTTTATACTTTCCTCTAACCGGCTTGTTTTTGCAGAGAAATGTGTTGAACAATCTGTGAGAAACACAAACCTGTTTCCTTCCAACCAGGCTTATGTAAAAGAGGACATCTATAAGAAACACTTCGCAGCCTTCACTCCTGCGGCAGCGCGTGTTGGCTTTCCGTATGCTCAGTCTCCGGGCGGTTGTAGGGACTTTGCTTTGGTAGATGCTCTTCGCTTCTTACCAAGAGTTACAGTACACGCTGGTGTATCCTGATCCTTAGTTGCTGTGGCAGACTGAATAACGCTTCCCTCAGTTCCAAAATTGAGAGAAATGTGAAATGTGCGTGAGTCAGGCATTAGTGTTAGTAATGGCCAGTGCACATCTGGAGTTAAAGGGATTTTGCTGAGTGTACACGTTAGACAAAGGGAGCTTTTTGTGGGAGGTGTTGTTGTTGTTGTTTTCCAATTAAACTTTGAGATGTCTGTAATCAATACGGCTGTGACCACAGCACGTTTGTTCATTTGATGCAGAGGAGGGCTGACCTAGAACTTAACGCTGATATTTTTAAATTCCTGGGAGTCCTTGGGAGCGCAGCGAGGCACCGCGGTGTTCTCTGGAGCTTGAATTTATTGCTGCACTGCCTCTCTCTGGCATAGCAGCAGCTATCCTTAGGGAATGTCACAGCCTGTGCTTTGAAATGCTGGGATTTCCTGAATTCCTTGAAAAGCCTGTCTGAGAAGATTGAGTTCTCTCCCATCAGCCGCGTTGCGGCTCTGTTGCTTGCCACATGAGTTGTGGTGGGTGCGTGGCAGGCAGACCCTGCCCGTTCTGCGCTTGTCCGAGCCCAGGGCAGTGCTCACAGTCTTGCAGTCGCTGCCCCCCTGGCCCTGGGGTTTGGGTACACATAGCTTGAAATGGGCTTTATTGGTTTAAAAGTGAGGAAGAAGACCAGAGTGTAACAGATGGAAAATAAGGTAGCTGCTATCCCTGTCTTTTCAAAAAAAAAAAAAAAAAATTGTGTAAATGGCTCTGCTCCACAAAGGTCAGTGATGAGTGAGGAACAATTGGAGACAGTAGGGAGAGGAAGCTGAGAGGATGAAAAATGCCAGTTTTGGATGCGGTTCATGGTGATTCTTCATTTTTTGTGGCCGATCTGATCCCAGTGTGCAAAGCTGAACTGTACGCGAATAGTTTTTTTGTGGTAAGAGAGCAAATCTCTAGCCCGAGTTGGTATGGACAGAGCTGTCTGTTCAACAAGGAAACGTAAGCGGCATGAGCTAGCTTGTGGAAATGGACTGGGCTCTCAACGAGAACAGCTGTGTTAAAGCGACGTGAAGCGGGGACGTTGGGATGGGTCTGGTGTCCCCGGGCTGCCGTGGGCTCCGGGCTGAGGGCAGGCAGGAGGGAGCTCGCCCTGCTGCTCGCGGCCGGAGCCGAGTGGCGAGCTCTGCGGCGAGCTGCTGCTGGCTGCGGTGCTGAGTCACCGGAGGGGTTTGCTGTGTCTCAGGAGAACAGAAACACGGTATCGCTGTCAAACTCTGCTCCGCCAATCTCCAGACTGAAATAGGTTAGTGGGCCTAGAAATTATGCACAGTATAATTGCACGTCTTGCTTCCTATGAAAAGCAGGCTAAAAATAAGCCTGTATATTATTTGAATAAGTTCTAATCAGAGCACGCTGGGAAGAAAAAAAAAAAAGGAAAAAAAAAAGTCTTGGCATGTGAACATGTACCCTTCTGCTGGGAAAACAATGCCAAGTCCCAAACAGATTAAATCGCTTGTGTAACACAGAGCAGCTGCAAGGACATTTTTCTTTGGGGACATGACTGAAATGTGTCATTCTATAGAACTTCACGCTGCTTAAGCAATAAGATATGGTATGTTATATATATGTCTGTATGTGAAATGTGACGCTCACTTAGGGCAAACACCAGGGCAGACAGCTGTTGCCCAACGCTGCAATAGGTTAACCTGTAAAAGTGCCCTGTTTGGAATCCTTTCTTAGGGTGGGCTATTTAAACAACACTCATTAAGTGCTTGGTAACTTTAAATTTACACATCAGCTGCAGGTTATCAAAGGGAAGAATTAGCATTAGAACAGTTTTGAGACAACGCTCTGTTCAGTTGTGTATGTTAACTCTGCTTTCCAGAGCAAATTGTTTCCTTGCAGTCTCAATAAATCATTTTCTCTAGTGTGAATATACTAAAACCCCACACATTGGAAATTTAAGGAAATGAGTGGCAGGTTGTTTATAAATTGGGAAAAACAAGCCACAGCTATCCTGAGGAAATTCACTTCTGTCTGGGTGCTTGTCTTTGCGTATGGGGTGGGGGGTTATTTTATTTTATTTTTTATATTTTTTAACGTATTATTATAACCTCTAACAGCTACAGAGGATTCTGATTTTGTAGCTCACAGTATAAGAGTAGCAGCGACAGATACTACTCCTGCCAGACAGCCTCTGTAGGTGTAGTCATTTATGCACTGATTAAAACTCAGCAAGAGATTGAGTGTGTGATTAGGAAGCCTTAATAAAGTAGTCAGTGCTATTATTAGTACAACCCAGTATTATAAAATTTTTGAACAAGTTTGTGTATTACCAATTCTAGTTGTTGTGATGTCCCATTACGTTTCTGTGGCGTGCTCCTTTAATATGCTTCAGCCCTGTGCAGTGTCACCATACAGGCTTCATCAGCAGCACGATCCCCCCAGCGCATCGCATTCTGTCCTGCTAATTGTGCCTTGTATTCACCTTCTGTGGAGAAGTCAAAAACCTGCCATCTCTCACGCTTTGCGTTTCTGTCTTTCAGAAGCGTAGTTAGATCTTGCGAATCTAAGTTTTGCATTGTGAGGTGTTTCAAGCTCTCAAGCTGTGTTCATTGATCTTTCTGGATATCCGTGTAAGTCCTTTTCTCTGTTTCAAACCGGACAGTGACAGAGGCACTTTATCTGGATTCTTGTTTTCTGTCATCAGTGCGAACGCATCTTATTTGAGATGGAAATCATGTGCCATTTCAGCAGATGAAGTACTGTGGGGACTGCTAAAAATGAGGACAGGAACAAGCAGAGCAGTGCTGGAGGCGAGGGAAAAGGGCAGCTCCAGCAGTAGCCAGAGAGAATCATGGTTTTTCCCTGCTGACCTGCAAGTACGGCTTAATCTGGTGTATGAACAGCAGTATCTCAGGGGTGACTTTCCGCACAGAAACTCTTCCACTGACTTTTTGCCCCGCAACCATCTTGTAGTATCAAAATACAAAATACTGTTCTGAGAGCTGGGAGCAGTAGGAAAGATGTACGTCTTTGCTTTTAGGTATTACCCTACAGTAATTAAAAGCAAATTCTCTTGAATTGTGGTTGTTTCAGAAAGTTGTAAAACACTCTATCTTTCCCATGAATGATGTGTGATACATGCTGCCTCCCAGTAAAGTGTGGGAAGCATCTTGAGAAAAATAGAGAATTAAAATATGTATTCAAATAAGAGCAAATCTTTATAAATAGGTGAAAGATTGTTGATCTGTTCAGGGCTTTTTTTTTTTTTAAAGAAAATACGAAATCAAAGAGAGAAGAAAGTCTCCATACATTATGTAAAAGGTCAAACTGTTCTCTTGTGGAAAGTTCTTTTTGCATTTTTCTTCCCCACTGTTAAGTTGAAGGAAATGGTTATGTTTGCATTTTATTTGAAACCCATTCATTATTTTAAATCATTTGAGTTCTACTCATATCTCCTTCAGTTTCTGATCTTATATCAGAAACAGCTGTACAGTTCTTTGTGCTTTGCCATTCTCCTATTTAATAATAGCTACACTAAAATACTTGGCGTTATCAGAGAAAAGCCTACCCATTTGTAATTCTCCTGACTCTATTTCCATCGTTAATGGATTTTTGTGTGTGTGCAATGTATTACTGTAATTATATCTGATAATATTATATTTGAAGCTGGCATCTGAAAGTTTGAAGTTCTTCACTCAAAGGATTTTCATTTTAAAAATCCTTAATGCTGTAGGCAAGGCAGACAATGTATCAGGCTATGCTTTTGCTACCAGTGCATCACGTAGAACAAACTTAAAATGATGCCTGCTGTCATTTCACGGAAACCATGCACAGGCTGAGAATGTCTGTAGATTTAATGAGATGTGCAAAAGAAAAAATAGCATTCGTTGAAAAATAATGAATTGAATGTGTTGTCCACCAGTAATTACCAGCATTTCTCATCAGCTCTCATTTTTTTTGAAATACACGTTTCATGTTAACCCCACTAAATATACTTTACTTTCATGAAGAGGTGAGTTCCTCTTGACAAAAGTGTGCTGGGCTGTGATGAAGGAGAGTCAGGTAATTATATTAGTGTATTTCAAAATGTTTAGGTTTTGAGTCTGGTAGTGCATTTATATGTTGATTTCCTACCTACATGTTTCCAGATACAGCTGGACTTAATTTACAACTTCTTCTGCAGTTTACAGTTGGCGCACATCACGGTCAAGCCGCGTTACGCTGTTGCAAGAGCTGCTGGCAGCACCTGAATAGGTCGGAGGAAGGTGCTCCACTGGTGCTCTGCCACCAGAGCCCCTGCAGTGCAAGGCTTTTAACTCGAGCCTTACTGATGCTGTATTCGTTTGGTATGTGTTCTGGAATGTGAGGTAAATGCTTTTACCTTCAGGTGGTTTAAGGAAAAGCTGTATTTCTTGCTGTTTGTGGTTAGACAGGAGCTGCCACCCGGGCTGTGGGCAGGGGCAGAGGAGTCTTTCCCACCATCGACTTCATCCTGTGTGGAGCTGGGCAGAGGATGCGCTTGGTAGATGGTAGCAGATGCTTCTTTCATCTGTGAAAAACCTTTTGGATTCATAATGCTGGGTCCTTATTCCTTGTTTCCAAGATTGTCAACTATGACACATCTATTTGCAAACTGAGGCAATTGTTAGTTGGGTAACAAGTGTTATTTTCATATACCAACCAAATGGCACTGAAAGAATCCCTGTAAATGCCATTATGTTCTGCCAGTATTTTCTTTCTTCTTCCTTCTGCACTAAACAATGGATTTTTCTCGTGGTAGATGAGGATCCCAGCCACAGACATTCACTATCTAGAGGCTTCTGTTACAGTTGATTTTGCTGTTCCTATACTGCCAAAAATAAAAAACTGAAGGATAGAATACAGGCTCCCGCTGTTCACATTTCATCACTTGTCCTTTTCAGCTCTGCTTGTTGTTTCAGAATAAACCATGCATTATTTGCCAATGCTTTTTGTATTTATTAAAGATTGTTTAGGGATGTACCTTTCAAACCATATTTTAGTTATCTTCAGAAGTTAAAATGCTTTTAATGAAAAAGTTCATAAGTAAACACAAAGTCAAATTATTCTTGCATAGGTTTCCCAACACGGGACTCGTATATTGGGTGGAATGTTTCCACCACTATAAGATTTCAAGGAAGCACTACAACACAGTATATGTCATGATGGTCAAGAATGAGAACTGAGAAACAGTCTCCCTGAGTCAGTCACCACGTTCACTGAAGATCTTAAGGCAATGTTCAGCAAAGGCTTGTGTTGATCACCCCTTAGATCATTTTTAGCGATGAGCAATCTCTTAAATCTGTAGGCTTAACAAGTCAAAACTCAAATTTACTGGTGTTTTCTGAGCGCATTTTATGTTTTGATACTTAATGCTGCTTTCAAAGGGGTGGTGTGATGCAGCTCAGGTGAAAATGCCCTGGAAAAGCCAAAGTACCTTCAGTAAACGTGTGCTTTGCCTTCAGATCCAAGCAAGTAGCTTATTCTGGTTCCTGGTTTTGCAGGCAGACATTAGTAGAAATTAAAGAGTGAAATTAATGCCAGGTTACTAACAAAAATTGGAGGAGCCAAAGTGAAGTGGGATGTACATATTTTTGAGTTTGTGGCAACCTTATTTCTTAAATCTGGAGAAAAATTTTTTCGTTTATTTCAGAAGTTTGTACAACAAACTTCTAAGTATTTTGAAAGCTATGCTAAATGGTTTATTAAGACTGTAAGGCTTCTCTCTACCATAATTTCTGTAAATATATTATCAAGATTTTGTTGGACAGCCTGTAACAAAGTCCAATTAAATAAGCCTTTCAAAATAAATCTTTTAATATTTTTTCAGCTTTCAAATAGTAAACGAGTCTAGTTTAGTGGGCTCTTGCAGCTATGACATGTCTTAAGATTTTATATACAAAAGACCCTATGTAAATTATTCTGTGAATTGTTGTACATCTATCATGTGCATGTAATTAGATGAATCTGACATGCTTACCCTGTACTTTTTCTGAATTTGCAGAATATCTTTAATGACACGGCCATAGTTCAGTTCCATGAAAGATCCTTAATTCAATTTTCCTTAAAGAAGATTGACACTAGTAACATTCACGCAGCAGGTAATCAGCAAATGCTCTTCACCATGATTTCTTTATAGTGCAAAGAAACAAGGTTTGCTATTGTAGTTAAAGTTTATGGATTAGTTGTGTTGCTGGGAGGAATTACATTCCCTACTGTGCTGCACAGGCAGGTCCTGCAGCTTCTCATCCAGCTTTCTTCTCTGCCCATCCTGCTTCCTCCCTCCTGTGCCGATGCTTTGGGGCTTCCCAACCTTGCCAGTTGTTCCAGCCTCGTCTTGCACTGTTATTTTGATGGGATTTGTAAAATGAATCTTGTAAACGTAGCTATTTGCTGCAGTTCTGCAGAATTTCATGAGGTGGCTGGATCCTGGACGTGCTGCCCAGGAAGATGGTGGGAGCGGCACTTCTGTATCCTGAACAGAGCACAGGGCTGCTGCACGCGTCGCACCTCCGCCGTGCAGACCCAAGGGAGAAGTGCAGCGGAGCTGCCACATGATGAGGGCGCGGAGTGAGGCCACCACTATGGCGAGGCCCCAAGCCGCTGCTGAACCGGTCTCCTCAGGATGCTTTTCCTTTTCCTATCCAACAACTTTCCCAAATCTTTCTCTGATTCTCCCTCTGCTGATAGCAGTGGCAATAATTTCAGGAGAGCTCAGCTCTTGATGTCTCCTCTATGTCTGCTCCCAATCTAAATCTCCAGAAAGTCTTGCGTTGAGGGAGAAGGTGAAAAGTCTGTTGCCAGAACAGATTACAATATATTTTTGCTCTTTTTTTCATGGCCTTTAATAATCTAAGTTTTGTTGTTGTTGTTTTGTGTTTGTAAATACATCAATTGCACTTCAAATTAAATATATATATATATATGCTTTTTATGTATTTGGCTCTTCTCCCACATCTTCTCTCTCCTCTCGTTCTAGAAAATCAAGTTCCATTCTTTACCTTGTCTATTCTGTTCATTGTGCAAAGGAAAACTTAGGTCTTTTGACAGATTTCTGTTTTAGGACAAATGTCACTACCTAACCTAAATGTCACTACCCGTAACCGAAGTGGTACAGCAAATCAAGATGCCCTTATGATATCTCAGCCAAAAAGCCTGCCCACTGTAGCCGTTCGGAGAATCTCAGCTGAATACTCAGCATCAGTAAGTGGTTGACAGTTTCTGATGTCAGATCTGGCAATCAAAAGACGTGATTAATTTAGACTTTCCGAGCAGAGCAGTGTGGACCTACTGCTGTTTGAGTCTCGTTAAAAGGCAAACAAGCAGAAGCGCACATGTCACATTCCTGAGGTGATTATCTGCTTTTAGTCTTCTGAATGTCCTGCAGCAACCTAACTCCAAAGCAGCCTGTAATTGCTGGGTAGCATATAGGTGCTTATTAAGTTTTGTCTACTGAACCCAGTGATTTTCATTCTCGTTGTCCCCTAGAAAATAATGCAGCAGCTGATTGCTCTTTTAAGAAGTTGTTGTTACCTAGTGAATAAGCAGAAATTGCTTCGATTGGAGATCAGCCCATATCTGGACCAGGATATCTGTTCCGGACTGATTGCTGTTCCAGATCTGGTTGCCACCTTGACTTTCTTATTGACCTGAATTTTTCTAGTGAGCTCCTCTCTTTGTGTCAGGCAGTGTCCAAACCTTTGGTCCGTGTGTCTGGTTTGAACTGCCCTGATGAGGGACGGGGAAGTGCTTGGTGGAGGTGTGTGCGTGGAGCTCTCAGTGGTCTGCAGCTGCCAAGCCATGCTCCGTGGCAGTCCCAGGACTGTTGCCTCCTCTTCTGCCATGAAGGAAAAGCCGATTTCTACACAGCACTCTATCTGTATTTCTGCCCCGCAATCTTAGCTAAGCTGCACCTGCTAAGTAGGTCAGACATTCTCAAAATTTTGCCTTCTCTTTCATCTTTAATTGAAGTAATTTGAACCTCCTACGTGTTGTGCTGAGAACGCAGCAGAATGTTTGCTAGGTGGGCAGCCTTGTGATGCGAGTTACTAAACCTGCTGTTACTGCTGAGCTTTTCCGTCTTTTGTTTTGCTTGTTCTGTGAATATTGTGATTCTTCTTCATGCTTTTAGGAAGAACACTGTATGCAGTGAATGCATGTATTTGGATCTGTAACTCGTGCTGGATTATCAGCTGTGATAGTTGCCGGGGTGTATCATACATTTAATGTCTTGCACACTAATTATAACTTCGGTGTCGTAGAGCGACGTACCTGGTTTGTGTACCTGCAAGTGTCTTTAAATGGCTTTTGCATACTCAAGTCAAAGATCAATTAATCTTACTTTATGTAATAATATCCTAGATTTAATTAAATAGGAAGTTTTCCACTTGATCAGCCCAGACAATTCCTGTTCCAGCTGGCTGCCTTTGAGCAAGGCCCTTTAGCCGTGTCGCTGCCCCTCGGTGTGTTTCACCTGGAGCTCTGGCGGGTACGGGCTGCTCGAAGCCTCTGGCGAGCGCTGCCCATGCAGCAAAATAATTTATGTGGCGGTACCTAATCCGCACCGTTGTCATTCTTTAATGCCCCCCAAAACCCTCTTAGGCGCTGCTGCGTGAGGTTAATCCGGGGAGCGGGGGGGGGCTGAGGGGATGTAGGCGCTGTGACCGGGCGCCCGCGCACCTCCACCGGCCCGGCCCCGCCGCCTGCCGCCGCCTCGTCTCGGCCCGAGCGGCCCCGGGACCCCGCGGAGGCCGCGGCGAGGGGCGGGCGGCCTGGGCCCGCTTGGCTGGGCCCGGCGGGACGGGCCCCGCGCCGCCGGCAGGGGGCGGCCCGGAGCCGCCGGGCCCCGTCGGGCAGGGCCGGGCCGGGCCCCTCCGCTTCGCCCGCGGGACCCGCGCCGAGCGCCTGCGGGCCCCGGGGCCGCGATCCCCGCTCCGCAGCCGCCCCCTCAGGCCCGACTTCGCGGTGAGGGCACAGCCCCGGCGGCTTTGCGACCTAGCGGGGAAGTGGCGTGCCTCGAACGAGCTGCAGCCGTGGAAATCTGCTTTTATAGTTCTCGGTGTCTTTTGAGAGGAAGCGTGGCGTTTCCACGAGGCCTTCAAAGTGACTTGTGCGGGCGCATGTCAGGTGTTCCGTGGATTAGCAGCGCTGTTCAGAAATGCTTGTGAAATTATTTTGCTGTCGCTTATCATTGGGCAGCGACATAAAATCCTCACGGACTGAATTCTTAGCAATTACTTGCCTGTTAAAACTTTCACCTTAGCTGTTTTACCAGCATTGGTAGTTCAGAACTGGACTTCTTTGTATGGACTTCTAGCAGTGCAGTAGCA
Source organism: Anser brachyrhynchus (assembly GCF_964034855.1). NCBI lineage: Eukaryota > Metazoa > Chordata > Aves > Anseriformes > Anatidae > Anser > Anser brachyrhynchus. The sequence continues at coordinate 610,305 of NC_137720.1, read as the reverse complement.
GTACGCGTTTGTTTGTACCGGGTACGCTTCATCACTGCCATGGCAGGTTGGCTCTAACCACGGCTCCCAGTTGGTCGCCCTGCTCGGGTCAGCAGCAACAGCGGCTCTCACCTGTGCAGTTTGTGAGGAGACGAGCGAAATGAAAGCCGCTGCCCCTGTTCTTCTGTTTCTCTCGCTCATGCTTGCGTCTGTGCTTCGCAGCACTCTATTTTGCTGCGGTGCTACTCAAGCCTTTTTTTGTCCTTCATAGTAGCTTAGTTTTCCTTGCTGAACTGCAGTGTGTATATCCTCACGTAAACAGTTCCCTTGTGGTTAATTTAAATTAAATCTGAAAGCAAGAGGCTTGTGCCTGTTCATCTTAGAGAGCCGAATGGTATAAAGTACATTATTCCTCTCGACTGGCCGCTGTGTTTCATGTGTCATCCAAAAGAGACAGCTGAGCAGCACAACAAGCAGCAACCTTGCATTTATTAGGTCGTTTCAGAGTCTGATACGTGAGGTCTTCCGAGAAGCCCATGTGAAGCGATGTAAAGCAGCATGTTAAACTCCAGAAGGAGGAAATAACTGCCTTTTACATAAGAACAAGCCCTAGAGGTTGCCTAAAGCATCCTCGCTGTTACTTTATTTTTCTACTTTCTAATGCATACGGTTCTCCACGTGACCTCCTATCATTTTCTCGCTGCCTAGTATGTTGTTTGACTTTCTCCTATTTTCCTTCGGCAGTCCTTTCAATCTTCAGCTTAGTCTTCCTGGTCTCAGAATGCAGTCTGATGTGCAAGGTTTTTAGTGTTAAGATTAACCCCGTAATGTCGGCATAGCCTTACTAACAGCTTTGGTTTTCCTTTTTTTGGGACTGAGTTGTATTTATTGAAAAGGGCTTATGAGCTCTTAAATTTTAAAACACGATGAGGGGGAGATCAGTGAATAAGCCTCTGCAAGTCTACGTCCATTTCAGATTTTTACCTTTTGCCAAGTTTTTTCTACATGCAGCACTCTGAACATGGTTAACAACCAGATTCATCTGCCGTAGTGAAATACGCGCGTATTGATCTGCCTAAGTGAGATGTGCTCGTGTTGTTCAAGTGCAGTGCTATAGATCTGGCTTTGGCAGGGAGACGGATGGACCGCTTCAGTGGTAAAACATTTTTTAATGTTGAGAAACCATCTTGTCCACAAACAATGAGGAGATTTGTGGTAACAAATGGAAAATATTTTTCTTGCTGGAGATTACACCATTTGTTTTCATTTTCCATGACATGTTTTGCTCATTATGCTGCAGGAAGCAAACCCAAAGCTTTGTAAAGAAAGGCTCGTGATGGCAAAATGGGGAATTCAGCTCAGGGCTTGCTGTCCTAACAGCAGAGAACGCGTAACCCAGGGGAGCACTGCACGTTACCGCGGGTCTCCTCTTTGGGAAGGAGCAGGGCACAGAGGGTTGTGCTGCTCACTCCGCCCCCATTAGCGGTAATTATTTATCATTTGTTTTACTCCTGGCAAGCTGTGAGGATTATGCTGTGGGGTCTTCTTAATGCTGTAGGATGCTTTTTATGTTTCTGAATGTAGTTTTAAAATAAATGACTGAATTAAATGAGGGTGAGAAATAGACTTTGGAGCTGAGGGCTAGAGCCGAGCACGGCCTGAGCTCCGTGTGCTGCGGGAGGTGTGAGTGCGGTGGGCTTTCTGCTCGTTCCTCTGGGGGCTTCGGGTCTCTTTCGGTCGCTTTCTGGTTTAGGCCATTGTATGGCAGACCTCTGCAAAGGGAGGGCTGGTAGGTAACCTGGCACGGTTTTCCTTTTGAATGTTTTCCTCCATTCCGTTGTTTTGCTTGGATGGAAGAGGGGACGCTACCTGACGGGCAGTTGGCTGTTGGCGAATGGTGACAGACGAGGCGACGTTTGAGAGACGCTTACAAGGTGCCTGCCTGCCCCTGGCGTGGCGAGAAGGTCCCGTGGAACTCCCAGGCACTGCTCCTGTCGGGTCCTGGAGTTGAGATGTCCCGGGATCTTACTGGCATTGCAATTACGTATTTAGTAGAACGTGGGGAAATTGAACAGGAAAATTGCTGAAGATTATTTTCAACACAGGATTGTTTGGAAATCGGTTTTCAGTACTGTAGGCAAGGTGTTTCCTTAAATGTCAAGACGTGTGAATACTTTAGATTTCCCCGCATGTTACCTATATTTTCTAACTAGTTCTTGATGATGTTACAGAACCAATTTTAGCTTTTTTTAAATCGTAAGTTCTCCTTTACTGAACAAGATTCAGTGTTAAGAATAATCTGTTCTCTTACCACATTTTTCAGCATTTTGTTCGAAGTTCAGCCACATAAATTTTGTCATACCCACTGTATTCTTTTGTGTGTCATTTGTTCTTCCAGACAGATCACCACATTATGTTGTTAAGTTGTTAAGGACTTAAAACTGCTTAAGTTTTTTTTTTTTTTTTTTTTTAAATGTAACAAACAAACCCAACAATGCTGGTACTAGTAGGTGATGTGTAGAATTACTGATGTGTTATGTATGGAGAAGGGGGGTGTAAACTTGCAAGATGAAAATGTGCAATGAACGTTGCTGTAGTGACAACATGGTTTGGGCAAATACTGTTGGTAGTAGTGGAAGGGATTTTTGTGCAGCGCACCCACCAGATTGACATTTAGTATAAACAATAAGCCTGGTTTTAAGGTGCAGATGAGCTTTGTGTTAAGACTGACGTGTGTCTGATGCCCCATCCCCTTCTCTTCGGCACTTTGAAGTGGTTTCTTCAGCAGCTGGGTCTCAGCAGACTTCAGAGGCCCCTTTTAAAATCACTCATATGGCAGTTTTCTTAAGTTTCATAACCTGTTGCTGACTTAAAATAAGTACGGACCATTCCAATTTTTGTTCCCATTGAGATACACCAGCATAGGCATGCTACTGGCCATCTCCTGTATTGGTTCTTAAAGACAAAGACTAAAAGCCTTTTTCCCCGAAGCCCTGAGTGTTCTGCTATAGTACGTAACTTAAATTTATCAGGGTCACTGAACCCTATTTAATGTGCTTTCTGGGAAGATGACAGGGTACAAAAGATTGTTTTGTACCCTTCTGTCAGAGGGATGAAGCAGTAACACAAGAGCTCAGTTATTTGTGTGCTAAAGGGGCCGTGGCTATCTAGCGATATGACAGATTTGCTAATGATACCTGACAGAAGTATTGCAAAGGAATAATTGTAAAAAAATCTTCTGTCATGCGGTGTTTTTTAAAAAGAAAATATTTTCTTTTTGTAATACCAAGAACGTAGACTCACGTGTGACAAAATACCGAGTTCAGGTGTTTAGACAATAGCAGTAAATCGAATGGAAAATATTATCTATGTGTATGTTTTGAAGCAATTTTCTATCTGTAGGGAGTTTTAATTTTGGTAATAGATTTTGTATGTTAATACTTTTTATTTCAAAACACATCCAGAATATTGGCACTGTCTTGTTTAGGAGATGCTGAGGTTGGGTGGTTGTTGCTCAGTTATGCTTAAAATCACTCGGCCTGATTTACACCAGCTGAGAATCAGGCTTTAATAATGTATTTTCCGTTGAAGTTGTTGCATTTAAACAACCCAAGGCTTGCTGCTGCTTCTTTCTTTTTTTTTTTTTTTGACATATTTATAGTAGTGAAATGTCATTGTTGGCAATTTTGGCTTAATTTTTACAAGTTGTTATTATTATTTTATTTTTTCTAATTTTTTAAGGAAAAGTCATCAACAAAGACTTGCGTCACTACTTGAGCCTTCAGTTCCAGAAGGGCTCAATAGACCATAAACTCCAGCAAGTGATCAGAGACAACCTCTACTTGAGAACCATCCCTTGTAAGTATGTAAAGGTCAGCCTCATTTGATCTGTTTGTGCTAACCATCGCATAATTCAAGAGATTTAAACGTCTTCTTTCTTAATCTGGTTTGTAGTTTTACCTTTCAGCAGGAACTTTGTTAAAAGACTTTGCTAGATAGAATAGCTTCGTATCTTAAAGTTGTGATGAAAAGTAACTCCCAATATCGACTAACAGAACAACAAAAAATAGAGAATTCAAAGCTTAGAGTATTTCAGGAATACCTCTCTTTAGCTCATTGGAAGTTTGTCAGTTATTGCTGGGGTTGGAATGGCCACATTATTTCCCACTTGGGAAACAGATCTTCCTCAGCACGATCAAGCAGTGCAAACACATCATGCTTTCTGTCAACGTGTTGTTTTTTTTGCACACATCTGAGACCTGGAGAGGGCCGCATGTAGTTAGGCAAGGTAGCACAGCTGTGGGGAGGTGCAGGAGGGGCTACATACAGAAGGGGTTGCAGTGACAGGAGGTGCAGGGGACCCGTTGTTTGCTAATCCTGAGAAGAAAGCGCGAGGAGGTGGCAGCAAGAGGGAGCATGAATCTGGCCAAGGAAGGAGAGGACGGACCAGGGCAAGCGTGGCCTTCGGTGTCACAGCAAGACTGAATTAGCCAAGGGAGCTGGGTGGGCCTAGGTCTCGTCAGTCGTGCCAGCCCTTCTGCTCTGAGCATCTGCTAGCGTCGCCCAGTCCAAGCAGCGCAGGTGCCAACCTGTCTTTAACTAGGTGCCTAAAGGTTACTGCTGCCACGAGTGAGGGTTTATAGCAAGCACCTTTATAGCAAGGCGCAGGATGCTCTGACAGCTGCCGACTGTCCTGTCTTTGGTTTTCACTCTAATGTGCCATTTCATTTGTAAATTACCATGAAACCATCCTTTACTTTGTCTCGGAGGTTCACTGATTGAAAGGCACATCGCTGATTGCGTTTAAATATTAATTGCACTAAAAACATAAAAGTTTGTCAGCTGACATTTTTGTAACTACAGGAATTCTGTTCTCAGTTTAGTATCGTTACCATGTTGAGCATGCCCAAGAGTTTCTGAATTTCTTAAAAGATAATCGTGCTGAAATGCAATTTATTTACTAGCAGCTCTTGTTCATGCTGCTCCCTGAAACAAATGATGTATCCCTTTATTGCTTTTAACCTAATAGCAATTTAATGAATCAGTAAATTCCTTACCGGGAGAGCTTTAATTAAGCTGTTATAACTATGTGTGTCCCTTAATTATAAACATAAAAACTTTGAGAACTTCTGCATTAATACAGCAATTTACTGATTATTTTGAAAAAGCTTACCTATAGCCAGGGTTTGGAGTACAGATGAATTGTCCTTGCAACTGTAAGGTTAAAAAAATAGTTCTTGTGCCCAGTTATGGATTTGGTGGCCCAATAATCAAGTATGCTTAGTCACACTGACCTCATCAAAAATTACTGAATGGGTACGGGTGGTCACAAGACAGTGGGAAGATGAAACACCCCTACAACTGCATTAAAATACCACAGGTGTGAAACAGCTACCTACAATCCCAGACTGCTGCTGCCTGGCCCGGGTCACTGTCAGCATCTACAGCATAAGTTTTCAGTTCCATGAGCATAAGAAAAAATTCTAATTACCGCCTTATCCTGCTTTTTTTTCCTGCTCCTTTCTCCATATCGTAACTGTTATTCCTATGCAGGCTATTGGCCTAGTTTTTATACGTTATTGTTCACTTACTTGCATGTTCTCTTACCGTAGTGGAATGAGGTCACCATTGTATAAAACTTGAAAATAAATAAGATATCTTGATTTTACTTATTTTGATAGCAGGCTGCATTTGGTAAGCAAGAAGGATTTTAAGTATCTTACAAGTGTGTTTTCTCTGTCTTTCCAGGCACTACAAGGGCTCCCAGAGATGGGGAGGTCCCTGGGGTAGACTATAATTTTATTCCTGTTGAGCAGTTCAAAGCACTTGAAGAAAGTGGAGCCTTGCTAGAAAGTGGAACGTATGATGGTATGTTGATGACTGTTGGAACAGGAATAAATATCCAGTGCTCTTACCCAAAATCGTGGTCTAAGCACAGCTCCCCACACACATGAGATGCCGCTTTTCCTGCCCGCTTTGATGGTTCTCAGAGTAGTAGAGAGGCAATATTGGAGTACCTGTGAGAGGACTATAGGTCTTGTTTTGAAACTCTCTTTGGGTTCTTCGTTGCTTTTGCTACTGCATCACAACTGCTCCTACTGCCCAGTCTTACATGATCTGATTATTTTCCATGTTGCATTTCTGAGGAAGTGTTCTGAAAATATTTGCCTGTACTTAGTAGAATTTTGTCATAAAGGAATTCATAGTCAGTTTTTTTTAACCGTTGACAACAGAGACATTCTTCTCAGAGGCATGCATCAAAAGAACGGGAGGCAGGAGAAATCTTGATACATAGGAAGAAAGGATTTTGCAGTGAAAAATTGAACAGCACTAGACTCTGTTGTCCAAATCTGTAGCAAAGTTGGTTTAAATGTAATGGGGACTGAACCATCAGGAAGCAATTATCCAGAGTTCTGGAACTGCCATCATGTGATGGGCTTTTGCTTTGCTTTGTTTTCTTTTGTTTTAAAGTGTTAGATAGCAGCCAGAGATAACTTTAAGGTTCCTCACATCGCTGTATTGTGGGGGTGGGGGCGCTGGCCCCAAAACCCATCTTTGTTTACAGTAAGAGGGAGGAGGGACAAGTTTGGCTCAACCCTCAGAAGCCTTGCACTGCTATAGAGCGTTCCCCTGTTGCAGATGTGTTTCAAGTAATGATTGCCTGTGTTCTGTTGCTTTTTACTATGGAGCAATTTACCTCTTGATACTTTAAACAGAAGAAATGACATTGCTTTTTTTTATGTAAGTTTATAAATCCTGAAATATGATCTGGCTTAAGGTTTTTTCAAATATGTAGTTGTATTTGAAATCAACTAAATTTTCAGAAATGCTGAGCATGTGCAGCATTCATTGATGCTAAACTGAGTTTACCAGATTATAAAGCTGCCTGATTTTGACATACAATACAAATAGCTATAAGCATGCTGCTAGAGGACTTCTCTGGTAGGCGGTGGTTTTAATGGCACTTGAATTAATCTGATTGATGTGTCAAAAAACAAAAAAATACAAATGTCTGAAGTAGAAGATTGTGTGAAACGCTCTGTACCTCCTCGTTTTGTGTATCTCATGCTGCATGCTGTCAGATAACATTGCCTTGTCTGGGAAAATCTCCTAAGAAAATTTGGGGTAAACTGGTACTTTTTTTTCCTGAGTTATCTCTTTTCTTTTTTTTTTTTTTTTTTTAATACGGTCAAATCAAAATCCAGCCACCAAATGTGAACCCAGCAGGAATTCTGGGACGCTCTCTTGCTGTGTGCTCAGTTCCCTAATAAAAATCATATGAGCAGTCAGGAGAGAGGTCAGTTGCTGAAATTCTTTTCCAGAAAACAACAGATGATTCTCAATCTTTGTGTTTCGAAAGAAAATACTGAAGAAAAAATCAGTTTATTTTTGTTAACTGCAAATCATTTTTAGATGGAGCTGTATTAACAGCGTGTATGTTGTCAGTAGAAAAATGTAGAACTGTATTTTAAAAATCAGTTGTATTTTTTTAATGCAAATAGATATTTTATGTTTCTGCACATACTGTTTTGTTTTTTGACTTCAGCATGTTTCTATTAATGTACGTTACCCTAAGTCAGTTAATCAGTATACAGAATAAGAGCAATCGATCTTCAGTGTTTTACTTCTCTAAGACTGTTCCCCAAGTCTCTTTCTGGAGCATTAGTGAATTCCGTGCAAAATAACAAATCATTCATTTTCTTTCAAAACCTGTGGCAGGATAGAAATTTTGAATTAAACGTCTTGTTCTCTGATGTACAATATAATCATGAGCAAAACCACATTGTAGGAATAAATAGTTTTTGAGTATTGATTGGTTTTTCATGGTGCTGATGTCTTCCTTAGGAAGTTAGAGTTAAGGCCTGACACCAGAGACATTACATGGGCAATAAAACATTCACTACAATTGCCAGTACTTTCAGCAAGTACCAGTGCCTTCATTATCGTGATTTCTGTCTCATTGTCAGGTAATTTTTATGGTACTCCGAAGCCTCCAGCAGAGCCCAGCCCCTTTCAGCCCGATCCAGTGGACCAAGTTCTTTTTGACAATGACTTTGATACTGAATCACAAAGGAAAAGAACCACATCAGTCAGCAAAATGCAAAGGATGGACAGTTCTCTCCCTGAAGAGGAGGAAGAGGAGGAGAAGGAAGCAGTTAATGGCAGCGGAGGGATAGGTTGGTTACAAAGGGAGAAATTCCCTGAAGTATTTCATGAATGAATAAGAAGCATTACAGATAGCATTCATGCTTGCTTGAAGCGCTTCCTTAGTTTTGGTAAAGTTTGAAGGTGGTTTTCTACTCAGACGGGTGTTTTTACTCTCTTTTGAAATTAGATTTTGAAAAGAAACAGCTGTTCTCTCAGCCAGATGTGCAATTGCATCATAAAATGCACTGCTCAGTAGAGAACATGTAGTGCTGGGTAGTGGCCAGTTACAACAGGGAAGGAAAAATTTATCTGTAGGACAGAATCCCTGTGCAGAATATAACTCATACCCTGTAAATTTAATCATTTCATTTTGGTAAGATTACTGCATGCAGGAGATTTTAGTGAAGCAGTCAGTTTAAGGGGCAACACTAAGTCATACTGTAAAATTTTCATATTATTCTGGTTAAGGGAACTGTCACACAACCTGAAACTGCCTAAGGGGGTGTTTGTGGAGGGAAGTAAAGCAGAGCACGTTGAGACTGGACCAGTGTCCGCTGGGATGTTTCAGAGATTGGCAGGACACCCTTTTCCTTCTGCTGTCACGGTTACTCATCTTGAGGGGGAAGAAGTGACGGTGGAGAGAAGCCGTCACACTGCATTTGCGTGTGTGTAAGACTTATATTGACCGGACCTGCCCGAGCCTTGCGAGCTTTAGGGCTGGCAGCACCACAGCACGCAGAGGCCCGGTGGCCTGGCTGGTGGTTGTGTGAAAGTCATGGACATAGTCGTGTAGCTGAGAACGCCGAGCATAACCTCTAAACTGCAGGGCCAAGGCTTGCAGTTAAGAGTTTTCTACAGGGATTTTTGGGAGCTTTTTCTTCTTGTGGATTGCAGGAGGGTTGTGTTTATTTTATTGGCAGTTTGGGTCTTTTCCGCACTTCAGTTTTGGTGCTTTGAGGAATATTAGCAGGATTTTTTTTAATTTATTTTCAGTGGCATTACAAACACTATGTGGGAAGGGAAACCAAGTAGTCAACTTGGATTTCTGCCAGCATTGATGTTTCAGCCTAGGTTCAGACGAATAATACAAGGTTAATTCTGTTTGGCAGGGGCAGAACGGAGTTCAGTGTTTTCATGTCAACTTTTCAAAGTTCATAGCTTAAAAAAAAAGTGGAAAAATGCTCATCGCATCCAGGAATGTATTTGACATTCTCTCATAGCCAGATTAAGAGGGTGGTGCTTAGTGAGAAACACCATAAGCATCTGACAAATAGTAACACTTTCCCTGAACAACTGCAGAAAACAAAGAAAAACATTCAGATTCTTCTGACTGGATGAAACCTGTTCCCAGTTACAACCAGACAAGCAGCTCCATGGACTTCAGAAATTACTTGTCAAGGGATGAGACCCTGGAACCTCTGCCCAAGAACTGGGAGATGGCCTACACCGACACTGGCATGATCTACTTCATCGAGTGAGTAGCCCGACAGCGCCAAGGAGTTACTGTGCCATTGTGAGAGACGTGCTGATGAGCTGCAGTCTGGGAAGCTGCCTACTGCTCTTACACCTCTCCTCTTCTTATTCCTTATATTTCTGCATGGAATTCTGAATGTTTCTGCTGTTTTGTTCCGTACTGATAATCATTATACTATATACTTGATATGATTGCCTTCGCGCAGGAAAGTCTTATGATTCCACATGAGTAGTCAGTTTGTTTGTGATATGAGTTACGTATTTCACAAAGTGAAAAGCTGGGTGGGTATTGCTAGGTAAGGTATAACACCGTACAAACTTTTACTATGACAAATTTCTCTGAAATCTGTGAGTTTGTTTATTCTTTCTTCCCCACATGTGTTCCCTGGCTTGGAATGCCTGCTTAAAAAGATAAGCAGCACAGATTAAAGATCAGGATAGGAAAGCAGTTCACGTGAAATTTATGAATTCTCATTTATGAATTCTGAGGCAAAAGAAACAAACTCCTAACTGAGCGTTAAGCATAAGAGAAGGCTAAAAATGTTTTCTCCTTTCAGGTTGAAACAGTTAATATTCCCAAATGAGCTTTGAGGGGCAGGGGATGGTGTTTGTAGCACTAATGTTTCACATCTGTCCTGGAGATCTCCAGCGTGCTGGTACCTCTGAGCAGCATTGTTGTCTTTTCTGTTTAGCATTTTATGATGTGGCTGAGGCATAAATAAAGGTCAAATTGTCTAAAGACTACAGTTTGCCCAAGGTAGTAAATACTTAAAAGCTAAAGAAAACCAACATTTCTTCAGTCTGTGGAAATCCTCTTCTTTTAATGGGCTGCATTTTGCTCCACAGTCACAACACCAAGACAACCACTTGGCTTGATCCTCGGCTTTGTAAGAAAGCCAAAGCTCCTGAAGATTGTGAAGATGGAGGTGAGATATTCAGAATTCATTTGTCACCTCTGATTGATAAATGTCTGAGTTTATCAGAGCTGGATAAGATCCATTACTGCTGTGGTAGAAGCTTCTTCCTGAGACACTTGACTCTCTGGAGCAAACAGAGTATAGCACTGAGTGTCCATAGTGTGGTGGCAATAAGAGTTTACGTAAGACTGGGAAAGACTGTAGTATATTTTCCCTGGAGCAGTGGAATCTGACTGAATCATGGATATATCTGCATTCCTGAGAATGGTATATTTTGTTCCAATAAGTATCATCGCTAAGGAGAAAGCTGGATATATCAGTGGGTGATCTCACTGGAAATTTTTATGTGAGTGGAATATGTCAGGAAGAAAAGGTCCATAAGTATTAGAATGTATGAATAATGAAAATGCAGCATAGTGCCTATTGCTAGTAACACATCTTGCATGTGTTGCGATGTAATATTTGAATGTGTAAGCAAAGGGAACAACTCTTCATGCTGCTGCTTTAAGACTTACAGGTCAGGTTCATGATTGACCTACAGACATTCCTGCAACCATTTCCTACATAGTCATGCAATTTAGTCAGCTAATCAAGAGTACCAAATAGCTCTGTCTTCAGCAAATGCCTGATATGTTGCAAAAGCTGAGGCAGACTCAGAATGGCCTGTCTTCTTAAATTGCACAGGCTAGCAATCATGTATTCATAATCAAGCCAGCTGGAGCAACGGACTCATACTGCTGCTTATTAAACATACGTGCAGCTCACCACGGGATAAAAAGAGCACTTTAAAGAGAGAGATGCAGGATATCCAAGTGAACAACATTTAAATGAATAGTCCCAATGGGTGTTTTGTCAAATCCTGTGGAGTGATGCTGATATTAATAAGAGGTAACATGCTGTCATATGCTTGGAAAATTGTTGTTACCTTCAAACTTAGGGCAGCCTCAAACAAGATTAGACAAATTTTATCCTTCAAAATGTCTAGCTACCTGACTCTGTCTGGTATTCTAATATTTAAATTTCTACGGTCAAAATAACTAGAACAATAAAGGTAGAATAACGGGACCCCAGTTTTAACAGCTTGTCACCTCTGGTCGGTAATGGTCAGTTGCTGGGCACTGTCTTACCAGATTGTGTATTTGCCATGAAAAGGAGCTTTCTGAAATCTATAATAGTTTTTAAAAAAAATCTTTGCAAGGTATAGTATTTTTTTTATTTTAGACCCCAAATGTAGGGAAGTGTAAGGCAGTCCCAGCACTAGGCACTACCAGCTAGCTTGCCACAGCTGCAGCAGCAGTCAAACTGCAGCAGTACAGAACTGCCTCTCGTTGTCTTGGCAGGCCTTGCAGTCTGTGCTGAATTTGATGCTGACAGACCTAAACAATCACTGGCTGGTTTTGGGGTGTCGGCACTACATTGTAAACCTCAGAACAATCAGGTTCGCTTATGCCTGTTACATTTCTGGCTGAAGGTTACTTGAGTTGACTCCAAAGTGAAATGTTGTCAGAATACAGTGAAATATGTTGATGTTATTAATAGAATAAATAAAGATGGCATTTCTTCTGCAAGGTGGTCTTAAATTGAAAGTTAAAGAGGAGTGGAGGTGCATTGTTTTACAAGCTTGAGATGTGATACTGAGGCATTTATAGTTCTTTCTTGTGTGTTTCTGGGTAGAGACTGTGCAACCATACTTATATTGCCTAGTTAGAAAAGTCAACAGCTATCAAATCAAACTGATGATTGATAATTACATTATTTTAAAATAAGGTATTTTTCTTCCCCTTTCTTTTTTAGAGAGTTTCTTCTTCTCTAAATACGTTAACTTGTACCTTGTCTTTAAGTTTATTATAGGCTTAAAGTGATGTGATTTTGTTAAATACAAGTTTCCTCATCCAGTGGAAGAAAGAGTGAGATGTATAAGGTTCCAGATTCCCTGGAAGAGACTAATATCTTTTCATCAGAAGGACCAGCCTCAAACAAATAAAGGGAAAAAAGTTACCCCTATATAATTAATGTTTTTCATGAGCCTGTAATCTGTCCTCTCTTTATTAAAAGCTCTGATATTTGCAGAGCTCTGATACAGTTTTCAACTGTAATGAATAATTTTGTTCTTTCTGATTGTAGAACTTCCTTATGGATGGGAAAAAATAGAAGACCCACAATATGGAACATATTATGTTGAGTAAGTGCTGATTATAATTTGATGTAGTCATAAATTGAGCAGAAAGTAACGAAGCACTTGTTTAGCATTATATATAGTTTATCTTGAGTAGAAACAGTTCAAAAGGCCATGGCGCACATTTCTGAAGCGCTGAAGATCCTTAGTGTGACCATACTGACTTATTGGAGTGTATTTCTTCCAGGGAAGGAAAGCAAGTAGCAACCAAAATAACTAATTAATGGGAATGAGCTCATGTCATTTTTCTTAGCTGTAATAAAAATGGGGTCACTTGATTTAAGAGTGGCACCTGTTAAATGTAAAAGAGCAAGAGTAACTTACATCTCACTGCTGTCTCCAAAGGCCCGTCACAAGTAAGTAACTGCTGTAAGAGCTCTTCTCAGTCTAATTCAGGTCAGAGGAAATGACACCTTTCTTTAACCATGGGATGGAAAATTAGCAGAGTTGAAAATATTAGCTTCACAGAACAAGCTAACATTTTTTGACTTTGCAAAGGCAACACAGAGGTTTAAGTCCTGCTCAGACTTACAGTTTTTTTCCCCATTCTGCTATACTACTCCAGTATCTACTATTAAAAAGATGACGGCTAGTTTTGTAAACGTTATGAGTAGATGGAAGCAACACATTGCTGGGATCAAGAGAAGAAATAAGTTTTCTCTATTTAATCTAGTACAAACTTTTGGAAGTTTGCAGAGTGGAATGAATGTGCACTCTACTTAATAGTTGCAAGAAGTATAATTACATTGTTTTTTAAAGTAAATCAAGTTGTTGAAAGGAAAAAAAATGCTTTCCATGTTGATTATGATAGTTTAGCATTCATTCCTCTGGGGTATTAATCCGAGATAAATAATACAAAAAATAGTATTTGTAGGGTGTCTTTTGTGGTTTCTTTTCTGTGAAGTAGGCAGGATGCTTTCTTCTGAACTCCTGATTCTACCTTTTGTCTACAGTCATATTAACCAGAAAACTCAGTTTGAAAACCCGGTATTAGAAGCCAAAAGAAAAAAACAGCTAGGACAGACTGATGTCGGCCCTTCAAAATCAGGTATCAGTAAATATTATGTTCTTTGTCACTAATATCTTTATCTAAAAGTAAGCATTGTATGCAACCTATTTTGGAATTCACGAAGGCATTAGCCTTGTCTTTCTGCTGGCCATTGTGGTGTTGCCCTCCAGAATCTGTAAGATTTTTGGAATGATTTTTTTGATGTTAAAATTGAACTGAGACCCTGAGACTGCTTTAAAAGAATTTTAATCATTCTAAAGCTGGTTGTCATAAGCAGTTTTTCAATAAATGGAGGGTTAGAAGAGCCAGTTGGAAAGTGCAGGGTAAGCCACTCCTTGAATTTTTATGCTTTTGGTCTACTTTGAGCTTGACGTTCAAGAGTTAGAGAGTACAATTGGAAATGACAGGTAGGAGCTTTAGTTCCTGTTCTGTTTTAATTTGTAATACAGTCTTGAAAAACTGTAACTTTTCCATTCACTTAACTCAGCTGTGAAATGAGAGCAACATTATTTTGTCTGCTTTACTCTGTGAGGGTGCTGCGGAAGTTAACCAAAGTTAACCAAAGCATTAATCTTTATGACACCTTAAAAAAAAAAATAATTTTTTTTCTTTTTTTTTCTTTTTTTTTTTCTTATCAAAACTAATCCTTCTTCCTTCATGTCTTTTTAGTCCATAATTCAAAAGTCACTTAAAGAGGTTCGGTATTCAGCCATTAAAACACCTTCCTTCTTTCTGTGGTTATCCATCCTATACAAGCCTGTAGTCAGCATCATTTGGGGATTTAATGCCACCACACAGCAGCATTGCTGATGGTGGATTGTGTTGGATCTTACCATGCACAGGACCAGAGAAGTCTCTCTTCACCAGAGATCCATCCCAGCTTACAGGAGCCCTCATACGGACATCACTAAAAAAAAGTACAATGGGTTTTGGTTTTACAATCATTGGAGGAGACAGGCCTGATGAGTTTCTCCAGGTGAAGAATGTGTTAAAAGACGGACCTGCTGCACAAGATGGGAGAATTGCACCAGGTAAATTACAATTTCTCTAAACTTCCATTTCTTGTGCTTTTAGAGAGTGCAGCTTCTGACATGCAGGAGGTTAGATGATGCCATCCGCTGATTCTGAATATGAATACCTCACTAGTTGTCAGATTTTTGAAAGATCCGTGCAGAGCAGTATCTGAAGTGCAAAAAAGCAATGTTCTAGGGACAAATCTATTTTGAGGCCACTTTTGAAGACTTCAGTAGTTTTGTCTTAGCTTTGGGCTTCATAACCATTTACTGAATGGTTTTTGTTCCCTCTCCACATGTAAAGTAAAAACAGTGCATTTGAATCTTGGTCTCTTGTTACTATCAAAAAGCACCAGATATTAAAAATTGGAAAAACAAAACAAAAAAACTACAGTAGGAATGAACAAGCAAAGCTGTAGGAAGTGGGCAAGTGAGGAAATGAGGGATGAGAGAACCTGCAATGCATGAAGAATTGGACACTTTCATTGTTATTATATGCTTAATTAAGTTATTTATATGCTTAATGTAGCATATGGTTTGCATACTAGAAAAGGCAAAATGCTTCAAGTAAGAATGGTGTATGCTTTCAATGATTTAATACTATTTACTTATGAAATAAAACCTTTTTCTGTTTTTTTGTTTTTTTTGTTTTTTTCCCTGACGTTTCCCTTTGTTTGTACATAGTTCAATTTCATCCTCTGTAAAAATAAAGACAATAGTGCAGCACTGTGTTTTGGTGCATACATATGTTCGATGCATATCTATTCCTGTTACACCTCGTGGAGTAGGAGAATTTTACTAAATTTTACTAACACCTAGGCATTTAGATGGCAAGAGAGTTAACTCCCGAGGAATATTGTATTGCATGTGCAAAGTTTCATGATGCAGATTATGAAACAAAGTTTCAGGATCTGACATGTACTTCCACTTCATTTTGAAAATACACACTTAACCAAGTGTCAACAGCGCAAGAGTATGAAATATACATGGGCACAATCCTAGCTTAAGTTCAGCCAGTCCTAAAATAAACATAGGAACTCCCTCAAAACTCTGATTTATTTTTGGTTTGAGATTAGGATGCTGTACAATATGAATTAAAGCAGAAACATCTGCTTGCAGTAATGTGTGCGCACATTGCTTCATCTCTTGTGGCTGTACAGTATCATTTTTTTTAATCTGCTGCAGATTAAAGTTTATATATTTAGCACACTGTGTTCTGAGATGACATAAAAAAAAATGCAAAGAGGAAACCCTTTATGCTTTTTGGCACCAGATAGCCAACAGGTAATGGCACAGCCAGCATAGATTATTATTTTTTGAAGACTGCACTGAGATTTTGTCCACTTAGGCTTTTCTTCTGAGCCTCAGAACACTGGAAAGGTGTGGGTGGTTCTGTTTTTGGTTTTGATGTTGTTGAACTTCCTCTTTTAACAGGTGATGTCATTGTAGACATAAATGGAAATTGTGTCCTTGGCCATACCCATGCAGATGTTGTCCAGATGTTTCAGCTAGTTCCTGTCAACCAATATGTAAACATGACTTTGTGTCGTGGTTATCCTCTTCCTGACGACAATGAAGACCCTGTTGTAGATATAGTGACAGCTACACCTATTATCAATGGACCACCTGGGACTAAAGGAGATGTTTGTCTGACCAGCCAGGATTTAATACCAGGAACAGTCGTGTTGGACCAGAATGGAAAAACGGGCCCTATGTTGGTCAATGGTCGTCTGAATGGCCCTTCCGTGGATACAAATGAGCAGAGGATCTCTGTTGCATCTTCGGGAGGCTCTCAGCCAGAGCTGGTCACCATTCCTCTAGTCAAAGGGCCTAAAGGCTTTGGGTTTGCCATTGCAGACAGTCCTACAGGGCAGAAGGTAAAAATGATTTTAGACAGCCAGTGGTGCCAAGGACTTCAGAAAGGGGATGTAATCAAGGAGATTTGCCATCAGAACGTACAGAGCTTGACACATCTGCAGGTGGTGGAGGTACTGAAGCAGTTTCCAGTAGGAACAGAGGTGCCACTGCTTATCTTAAGAGGAGGTATATACATACATTTACAGTTGTTATATACGGTTATATATGGTTATATGCTTTTTTAAAGTCCCCTTTTAGTGTGATATTTAAAACCCGTCCAGCGTTGAAAGTTAACTAGCAGTTTATTATGCCTCTAAGCCATTATGTTCTAGGTTTAATCTATATCCCTGCGTATTTGGGGTGAGAAGACGCTACTAGGGATTTTTTTAAACAAAAATCTTACAGTAGTATGTTTAAACGCTGGCTCTTCCGAGTGTCTGGGGAATGCTAAAGCAAAAATGCAGTCTCTAGCATAATCCGAAGGGTACAATAGATAGTTTTCTGAGGCTCTACAAATGTATTCCAGTAACTGTAGCTGTAATGGACAGGTGATTACAGGTGGCAAGAAGCATCAGTAGTAAGGTGGAACTGATTGCTGAAAAGACTAGAAAAATTATTATTTTCACACTTGCATATTTATACCTCTTCATTGACTCTTTTAGAGACCAGAATGCATTCTCTCCCCAGAAGCTGACTAGTAGGGTAGTGTGCATTTGCCAGAAGGAACTGAATGAATTATGAAGTGACACATGGTTGCTTTAGTGTGCCTTTAAGCATTTACTGTAGTCCTGAGAGTGTCACTTCAGTCATCCATATTTGCAAACATAACGAGGTCTTTTTCTGTATAAATTCGACTATTTCTTAATCGGCTAAGGAAACAATCAGATTTCTTTGGTAGCAAGTGAAATGCCACCAGGCAAATTCATAGAGTCCTTATCCAATGAACTGATGTGTGCTTTGGTGTCTAGCAAAAAGAGAAATACACATTTTCCATTGTTGTAAAGCTAGCAGTTCTAATTTGAGACTTAAGTAATGGATTTGGTCAACTGAACATTCACTTTGCAGTTTAAAAGGCGTGAATAAGCAGTTATCATTTTCGGCTCAGGAGAAACCGATTATATTACCTTAATACTGTTTAAACTTGTGGTGACCTAGAATTGAAATTGCTTTCTACATTTTATTTTCTTCAGGTCCACCCTCACCTACTAAAACTGGCAGAGTGGTGAGTATTAATGGTGTATTTAAATTTGTTTCTGATGAAGAATGTTGAGGTTTCTTTAGTTGCAAAAAAACTCATTAATATGATCTACTTAGCACAGAAGTTCTTCCACAGAATCCTTTGAGGGTTTTTGGGTAATTTGATGGATGCAGTGGATTTCTTCTTTCTTACTACTACTGAAATACCAAGAATAGAGCAAAGATCTTGTAAGAAAATACATGAAGTATTGCTGCTCAGTTGTGATGTTAAATAGGACATTGTTCCTTAAGTTCTTTCATTATTTCCTTCTTTTTTGCACTATACTTGAAATTGCTATCTGTGTACATACGTAGACCTGCTTTTTTACTCTCATCCTCTCTGGATTTTAGTCCCTGTGGTAATCTGCAAGATGATTTAGCAAAGCCGTGTCCCCTTAGCTGGTATAAATCCATTGTCATAGCTAAATGTTGTCAGAGTATGTGTTAAAGGGGAAACAAAGTACTGTATCTAAAACTTTTTTTTTTTTAATGCATTGCTAATTACCTGTATTAAAGTGAAATGGGGTTTCTAAAAGAAGTTTAAGCTACTTTGATATTTCTTGATCTCCACATAAAATGGACTGGTTCGTATTTCCTTCTTAAATTGCTTGCTTATCTTCAAATCCATATTTTTGGAAAGTCTGTCTGTAGCTTTGCGTTTCTAGTTGGATGTTTGTTATTCTTGTAAAGTTTGACCCATTGGGATATCTTTAATATATATTAGTTCAGTAAAGAATCGTTGGGATTAATAAAGTAGCCTCATAATGTGAATGATAATGCATATTTTTGTCATGAGCGCTTCTCTTATGAAATAGCCTAGTCAATGCCCGTTAGTGAACACCTCTAAGAAAAGAGCTGCTGCTTCAAAAATATTCCTTGTACACAACAAATTATTTCATTTTAGGAAAATCCTGTTAGAATGTAGGCATGGTTTATTTTTCTGTGTTGTGCAGTTCAAATATCGTAGTCACATCCAAGCAGTGGGATAGCATGAGCGCGCAAGTGTATGGTTGAAACAAGCTGCACTCAATAAGATTTGAAGATTCAGTTCCTTGCAAGCATACAGCTGCCTACAGTAAATAAATTGTTGCATAAATCTGTGCAACTTGAGGGTGCAAGCCTTGTCAGCCTGGTTCCTGTGTCCACACACTCTCTGCAGGCATGCTAAAAGTACTTAGGAGCCCGGGAATGGCGTTCCAGCACGCACACAGGCAGTAGCAGCTTTCCCATGGAGCACTCAATGTTCAGTGGCATTAAGCAACATGGCAAATGAATTCAGTTAAAAAGGGCAAGTTCTTGTGTTTATAAACATACAAGAAGTGTGAAACTGCTAAACTCCTTCGAGGGGTTTTCTTCCACTGTTCTTAAAAGGGCATATCTAAGCCTGTTCTGCTTGTACTTTTGTTTAACGTGCACAGACACATGCAGACCACCATGTTCTAGTTTTCCAGATTTATGTTAGTGCATAATCCACTGGAAATTAGGATGGGAGACCACAAGGATACTTGGTGTCCTTTCCTCTTGAAATGGTAGTGTTGCAGCTATGACAGCAGAAGAAAAAAATGCAAATACGGAATTATTATTCCCAGTTTTATCTGTGCCTCATGATACTCAGCTGTTCCCTCCTGTTGAGTGTTTTATAATGCCCTTGTGCTGCTGCTGGGCTGCCCTAACGGCTTGGCTGGTCCGCCAAGCGTGCCATGTGTAACGCTGAGTCGGTAATGGCAGGGGCTTTGCAAGGTTTACACATTTCTGAGCATCAGTCATTTCAAACCCTGTTTCTAAGCCCGGTGGTTGGCAGAAATCTGTGACCTGTCTGGAGGACTTGAGCAGCGTAGGCAGATGCAAGCTGCGTACAGAGCTCACGTGCTGGGAAAGCTAAGATCACCTGCAGTATTGTTCCCTTACTCCCATGTTTTGCCATGCATGTCACTTCAGTATGATGGTTATTGTCTTTGCACACACAAATTCCGTCAGGCTTTTGATTTAATACATGTTTTGGGGGGGTGGGGCTCTGTTTCAGAAGGATAAGCAGGACAGTTCAGGGAGTTTGGAAGCTATCAACGATCCCATTCCACAACCTATGCCTTTCCCACCCGCTGCTGTAAGATCGGGCTCTCCAAAACTGGACCCTTCAGAAGTCTACCTGAAGTCCAAGACTATATATGAGGACAAACGTGAGTATTTCAACATCAGCTTGGAAATAATCAAGTATGACAGGCTTTTTTCTTTGTCATATATGTAGTAAAACTGCTGTGACTTTCATATTGAGTTCATTTAACCTTGTATGGATACGAATATTTCAACAAATGCATAATTCATACAGAAATTAGGGAACTGTGGAGCCCTTTTTTTAAAGATGCAGTATGTTTCAACCAGTTTCAATAACATAATCATAGAAATGGTATAGTGTTCTAATATGATATTTCCTGTCCAGAAATTTCTGAACAAATTGGTCAATTTGTGGACATGATAAAGCAAATGTGACTTCCTCTTTCAAAACAGATGGGAGTTTGGGAGATATGGCATATTGTAGCATCATCTTTACTTAATGAATTGCATCAAGAAACGTTTGTTTGACCTGTGTAAATCCTTGAGACATTTTCTCCAAGAACATTTTGTTTGTAAGTGGGTGGGCTTTGCTACAGATACGTATATGTAAATAGGCCCATAAAATAACTTTGCAGACAATTTAAAAAAAAGTTCGTAAATAACTAGCCTAAGTAATTAAGGATTGTAACATCAGAAAGTGGAGCAAAATAAAATTATGCAAACTGGACACATTAAATAACTTGACATGCCAAAATTCAGTTACAGTAACTACACTGAATACAATAGGAGATTTATATTTGTTACAAATTAGTATGAGATCATTAAAGAGGGAACTTGCACCCTTTCACAGCCATTTGACAATTCTTCAGTCTCTAAGCTGGCCTAATTCTGAAGTAAACCAAAGCAAAGTCTAGGAGGTGAACTCAAATGATCCTTCTGGGTCCTTCCCAACTCAAGATACTCTGTGATTCTGTGATTCAAACCTGACAATTTCAGTGTTTATAGAAGGTGGCTCTGAGTTGTGTTGCAGACTGGATTTCATCCTGGCCCACCACACAAATGCAGCTGTGATTTCTTCTTTGGTGTTCATCAATCTATCCTTTCCTGTTCTAGCATTTTCTTGAATACCGTTTTTTCCATTTTGGAAATAGAACTTCACTGAAGATTTAGCTGTTCAAATTGGTCACCGTACTTCTGGTTACCGCATTCTGTCAATAAAAAGAATTGGAATACACAACATAGGAATAATCTTTCAATAATCAAAGATAGCTCGTTACATGTTTGGAAATGTTTTCTCTCAGCTCCAAACACAAGAGATTTGGACGTTTTCCTGCGCAAACAAGAATCAGGCTTCGGTTTCCGGGTGCTTGGAGGGGATGGACCAGACCAGCCTGTAAGTGAAACTGTTTGTAGTTGCTTACATGTTGCCTTACCTTGTTACTGTTAGAATGACTCCTACTCTGTCATCAACTTTTCCCTCTCCTTCTAAGTAGTTTAGTGATGGAAAAAATCATCAGTTCAGTAACTACCTTTTAAGATCAAAACTTGATTCAGATTACCAGGTTCATGCTGAGTTTAATTCCAGTTCCTAAGAGAAGAGAATAGTCTCGTCTTCGGTCAGTGAGATGGTTTTGAGTAATCTAGTTAAAGCTGGAAGGTGTAATCCAGCCCTGGTTAAAGCCAGAGGGCATGAACAGTGCTCTAGGAAAGCAAGCTAACTCTTTGTGGTGTATATTCAGTTTTGTGTTTCTTTGTCAGAGTGTCCACTTGGGTGGAATTTGTGCTAGCACTGTGTGTTCCCAGAGGCCACGAAGGCGTTGACCACAGCCTGAGGACTCCAGCAGGTAGCCTTGGGCTCTGATCAGTTGGGTGTCTGTGAGAAGCCCACAGCTGAAGAGCTGCAGGGTGGATGGAGGTTTTCACGAGCTGAATGGGAGGCTACAGGGAAACAGTTCTACCTCACTAGTTCAAGTCCAAATGAAAGGAAGAAAATGGTTGGTTACCTTTTTTTTTTCTTTCTTCTTCATGGCTGGCTTTAATCTGCAGGGTTCACATTCCCTTTCCTTTATCCAAAGTCTTTCTTTGACATCAGGTGTGTGTTTCTGTAACTGTTGTTGCATTTTGGGAATGCTTTGAAGGATCACGCTGGCGCTCAGCCTTTGCACGTTTGCCACCTAATCCTGTTAGTGGTCTTGGCACCGAACGTGCGCTGGCAGTGCTCAGTTTACAGTGCATGTCGGTGCTTTCTGGGGAGCAGATGAGAAGAAAGCTGTTGCTTACCCTGGAAAAACTCTGTCAGGCTGTTCTTTTGACTGAAACCTGATGAAATGAGGCAAGTTCTGGGAGGATGTCACCCTCCCTTCCATCCCCTCACCCCACCCCCCAGCTCCACCAAATTTTCAAAAAAAAAATCTTGTTTTGTCAGCCTGCGTCGCTTCTGGTGGATTCGTTTTGAGGATACAAGCATGGCCTTTCCAGTGCACTCTTTCAGGCTAATATTTGCCTTGTGTTTTTCCCTCTCATCTCAGAAAATACAAAATGTGGTGCTTTAGAATTTGCATAAAAGCCTTGAAGCAGAAGCTATTAAAATTGGCTTCTTCCTGCAAATGGATGTACGTATTGTTTTGCTTCATAAGTGGCATCAAAATGTAGCTCTAATGTTTGCTCCAGAGGAAGCATACTCATTAGAGCCTGGGTTGCTTTAACCTGGTCAGTGATTAGGGTTCAATTACTGTTTGAAGTCATCAGTGTAATAGTGTTTCCTGGCTTCAGCCTACAGAGCTGTTGCACAGTTTCACATGGATGTGAGTGGTGATTGTTGAGGAATGGCAAAGTTGGAGGCAGGCTGGCAAATGCCCTTCTGGTACCCCCTGGGCTGTCTGTTCCTGTTATGGCAGGCTTTAGGAGACTCCCCTCAATTTCCTAAAAGGCAAACATTCTTCTCTACAAAGAAGTAGTAAGACTAATACCATATGTCAGGGGCTGTTGCTTCAGCTGTCGAGAGAAAAACTTTTGGAGTAGATAATTATAGATTGCTTTCTGATTATAGTTGAAGAGAGGTGTCTTTTTTTTCTGTTCACATCTATGATCCAGTGTAAGCCTTTTGGTTTTTTTAAACATGCATTTAAAGAAAGGGAAGAGCAGTGCCTCTCTTGAGCAAAACCAAAGAGTTTTACTTCTGTTGCACTTCGTAGCATTTTTCGTGTTTTGTTTCCATAACAACCATAACTGTTGGTGCTGAGCTGATGCCATGACTGCTGCGTACAGGCAAGCTGCTCTCCATTGCTTAACCTCAGACAGCTGCCGGCCATGATTATTCTTAACCTTTCATTTAACCTGAATGTGATTCGAGCATATGAAATAGTGTGTTTTTCTTATCTGGGTTATATTTAGTAGCACTTTAAGAGGTGAGGGTAGACAAAATTGATAAGGGGAGTGCAGCTGTTTGAATTCATTATCTAATCACCAAAAGCTGTGCACTGAAAGAACTTGAAGCATGGAACTGACTGAGCAGCTTTTCAGAAATAAATTCAAGTTCTTTTGAATGCTTTTGCTTCTTCCCTAGGTATTCTGGGCTTGTCTTAGTTAAAGAAATAAGTAAAAATTCTAAAAAGTGGAATGAACAACAGAGACTTTTATTTCAATAATGTCTGTAAATCGTGTATATGTAGTAAGTACGTAATCTATGCTTATGTCAAAAGTGCAAAGCAAACTCACTGGCTGTGTTTCTGCTAGAATTGGACAGTCAAATAATCTTTTAAAATATCTTCCCAAAAGACCTTTTCTGTCTGGATTCACCTAGTTTCCAACCATTACGTGTTCTAATGAGTTGATGTTCTGCCATTCAAACCCAGTGACTCTGCTCTGTTGATAGATCTATATTGGAGCCATAATCCCACTGGGAGCAGCGGAAAAAGATGGCAGGCTTCGAGCTGCTGATGAACTGATGTGTATTGATGGAGTCCCTGTTAAAGGGAAGTCACACAAACAAGTTTTGGACTTAATGACCAGTGCTGCACGGAATGGTCAGGTGCTGCTCACAGTCCGGAGGAAGATCTTCTTTGGTGGTATGTGTCTGTCTGTCTGTCTGGAGAGTGTACCACACGAAATAGATGTGACTAAAGGAGCACTTTCATTGCTGTAATCAAATCAACTAAAGCTGCTCTGAGACATATCAGTTACTGCACTAGAATTGAGCAACCTGAGATTAAGGAGTGTCAGCTACAATTCTGAGTAAGTGGAGAAAAGCAGAATTTAGTAAGCTGACGCCTTGGCACTTGCTGGATAGCACTGCTCACACAGATAAGATTCTGAAAATTAAGATGGCAATGCCGTTTTCTTCAAACCGTTTTGTAGATACTAGTTAGAACAGCCATTAATGCTATGCAAATTGAGTAATAACACAACCTGTTTTCTGGACAACATGCTATATTCTGAAGTCTGTTGGCATCTGTGTGCAGCAAGGATAAGTGCATTCAAACCAGAGATGGTTCAGTGCAGCATCTTGTAATTCTGCAGTTTTAGATCAGTGTCCAGATCTGCAGTGTATGGAAGGGTATTTATCCTTGAGTTAATAGTGCTTGATCATGTGAACGACAGCTGGAATAGAGCTCAGGAATCCTGATATGGTCCCCTGCTCTGATTAGTAACCAGTACTGCTTTTCCAATGTGTTAGTCAACCATTCATTCTGAATATATACAAGTAAAAGGAAAACTATTTTTAAGATCAAGTCTCAGTCTCTTTAAGGGGCCTTCTGATAGATGGACAGACTGTTTCAGGACCAAAATTCTGTGGGTTTCCCATTAGAAAGCCGGGTTTCAGACTTTAAAAAACACTTGTCATTCCAAGTAAACAGTTGTTCCTCGCTTAACATAGCAATAGTTCTAGTCTGTGGCTTGATCTCTGCTGTAGGTTTTGTACATGTAGCTTGCAGAAAAGTCACTATTTTATTTTACTACAAAAAAGGCATCACATCACTCTGACAAAGTTTGTTCTACAAACTGCCAGGTCTGTTCTGATGTGGAAAATCAGGCTGCAGTGGGCTTTCCTTGCATAGCTATATACACCTTTGTAGGGTTCTGGGCCTTCATGCATCATCTGATTTCCATTTGATATAAATTTTGTTGTTTATGAACTTGTCCCTTACTTTCCAAGGCAGGCAGTGTTTCCTCTTGCCAGCGCTGATACCGAGATGTACAGCTTCGTTGTATTTACCTGATAAAACAGCAGTATTGGTTTTTTTCCTTATTTGTTGTTTGTCTGTTATTTCTAAGGAGAAAAGCAACCAGAGGAGGAAGAGTCACAGCCTGTCGTGACACAGGATGGTTCTCCCCGACTAAATCGGGTAGAGTTTGCAAACCAGCAGACCCCAGAGGTCTATGATGTCCGTCTGCAACGGAAGGAGAATGAAGGATTTGGCTTTGTCATTCTCACCTCAAAAAACAAACCTCCTCCTGGTGGTAAGTGTGATGAGCTGGTGGTTTTGTCACTGCCTGGCATTACTGGTGCCTGACTGTTTTATCACGGTCCTTATACCAAAGCTGCTGTTGTCACTAGCATGTGTGCTAAGGGTTGCAGTTTCTTCAGTGATTTCTTTCTTTGATATGGCTGTGCTATGTGCACAGCATTCTGTATAGATACAGTCGTCTTTCACTCCCAGTTTTCCACAAACCAAACAACTGAAGCTTAGTCTGTCTTGCTTCATGTTTATGATCTTTTTCATCCTACTGTGACATAAGTGGGGAACACGGGAAATAAAGCACGGTCAGCCTGTCTGTACACAGGATTGTGAAGTACTTGTCACAGGGTAGTCTTAAGGACGTAGATTGTTTTCAGGTTTCTTCATGTCTTCAGGACATGTCTCCAGGACATGGATTGTTTGTGATGTATGTTCTCCACGTTGCATTGATTCATAGGTATTTAAATGGAAGTCTAGTTTCAACCTTGGTTTTATATTATCTAATTTCTTACTTTGGGAATCTGAGAAAGTAGAGACTGCAGCACTTGGAGGAAAGCAATGAAGTTGTTACTGTCAGACATTTAGAAATAGATAGTGTTTGTCTAGAACATCAAAATGAAAAAGTAGCATGCTGTGCTATTACAATTCTGGTATATGAGCACGGCTTCAGGCATAGTTGTAAAGATAAACAGCAAAATAACCAAGGTTAAAAGGAAAATACATGTTGTGAGCGGAAGTGAATGAGAGAAGCTGGAAGCTTCTTTTAGGAAGCTCTGAGTCCAAATTAAGTAATGGTAAGGTCAGTGACCCCCTGCACAAGATCAGTTTTGCTCTGTGTAATCAAGTGATTTGTATTCCCTGTGCTCATAGCTGCTAGTCACTAGCAGTGCCAAGAAGAAATTTTGAACTTTTTTTGCATGAGATCGTGAGTAGGATGCTCTTCCTGAGATTCACTCCTTTTGTCCATCAAGTTTGGGTTGTCTGTGTCAGCCCTCAAAATACAAGCCAGCTCAGTGAGTTTACACATAAGCTGACATTAAAAATGTGTAACTCCTGAAATCCATAGTCAATTCCTTTAGTTCCTTATTGGAAATCACTGCTCTGGAACTTGTTCAAGTGGTTGCAGATGGATACAATGATGGCTTGAAAGTGAATCTTTCTTCTGGGGCTTAACACTTTCCTCTGTTTTTCCACTTCATTTTACTGTACAACAAAAAGCAGCAGGAACACAGAAGAAGACGGTGTTTCTAACTAACATTGTGCTGAATTCATCCAATATATAGTTAGTGCATGATGCGGTCTTGGCTCAGATGCTACCTTTGCAAGAATTTTTAAAAACAGCCATTCTGAAAGTGCCTGGTGCCAGCCTGTGCCGTGGGAGACGGCACAGCGGCGAGCGAGCGCTGCTGCGCGCAGTTTGTGCGCGGAGATGCCCGCTGCGGGGCCGGTCCCCGTGGCAGTGTGCAGGATGAACTGTCGCCTTCTGGTGCAGGATGCTGCACAGATGCCTGTGTTCAGGGTTAGAGTTGCTGTGGGTTGTTGGTGTGTTTTCTGGACAGTCAGATATTAAGAAAAATGTTATAAACAGAATTGGCATTATTATATAACTATTACAGACAACATTTTTGACAGAGAATCTGCTGCAAATCCTTCTTTATTTTCTTAATCATCACCTCGATGACAGCCTGTAGGGCAGGGACAGTCTCTGGGATGGTTGTGGCAGTTCTGGGTCTGTATGGTGCTTGTTGAACACAAATAGTATTTGTGATCTGAAAAAGTTGATGTGCCTGCTCTTGACTCCCTAGTGATTCCTCACAAGATTGGCCGTGTTATAGACGGGAGCCCAGCTGATCAGTGCGGGAAGCTGAAAGTGGGAGACCGCATCTCCGCGGTGAACGGTCAGTCCATCGTGGAGCTCTCGCACGACAGCATAGTGCAGCTGATCAAAGATGCAGGCCATGTGGTGACTCTGACCGTCGTTGCTGAGGAAGGTAAGGAGGATGCACGGCCCAGTTGAGTGAATGTGGCCTACCACACGTGCCAGATCTGATGTTTGTAACTTCTGAAGTCAATTCACTTACAAGGGAGTATTTTAAGGTGTTTGGGAATGAAAGGAAGGAGAATGAGGCTCATCTGTTTGCTCTGGAAGAACCGAACACAGGTGGGGCAGAAAGAGACAGCTGCTGAGATGGTTATATTGAAAAATAAGATACAAGTAATACCAGCATGATCTGGGGTAAGGGATTTCCCTCATGGTTTCTCGTATGAGAGAGATCCTGCTGCTCACATGGAAATACGACCTGTCCAGACCTTGTGTTCTTGCACTGAAGTTGTCCCTTCTGGGGGAGTTACATCAGACTAAAGGACTGCACTGGGAAGGAAAACCTCCTCACCCCATGGGACGGTACGTGTGTCTCTTGCCGCTGCAGTAGTTGTCAGGAAGCTTTGTGCCAGACGTGGTCTGTCAGAACATTGCGGAGCATCCGGCACGGCTCTGCAAGGGCTGTGCAAGGACCCAGCTACAGGGCGGGAGCTGGGTGCGTTTCATATCCCCTCCACTTAGGCAGTCTGAGTCTTTTCTTCTTGCTGTCTTAAAATACACAAATGAACTAGTACTGCATCCCTAGGATACAATTGAAACACCCTGTAGTTCTTGCCTGCTAAAAATACAGCTTGAAAAATGGTCCCATCCCACCACAGAAATCCTGTCTGGCGTTTTCCAGGCTGCTAGCAAATTCTTCACACACAACTGTTGTATCATCTAAGCAGCGAAATGAATGTTTGTGACTGCTAAGTCCCATCTTCAGAGATGATATTTGTAATGAAAGCTCCCATGCAGTGTTGCGTTCAATATGGTATTGTTCCTACGCAAACAGTTCACTATAAATATGTAAAATTCAATCATTTGAACTGAAAAGCTGTTTTCTAACCCTGCTTACCACTGCATTTTTCTGGATTGCTGCTTGTGGGTTTAATTAAACTTGCTATCATTATTTTGCCAAAAAGTTGGCTTTTGTCACCTTTTAAATAATTAATGCCTAAAGCCAGAATGTGAATACAGCCAACAGATCGTTCTCTAATTTCACATTCATTGCAAATATTTAACGTGCTATCTCAGCCCGTAATACAGAATTTCAAAAACTTAATTTCCCGTTTTGTTAATGTTTAAAGCAGAGAGATTTCTATAAATTGTTATTTTTCTATTAAGATTTTCATTTCTATCAAATCTAATTCATTGCAGTTTGAAGGGATGTACCTCAAAGCAGTTGCCCAGGGCAATGTTTATAATGCAATTGAAATTTGAGTTTGTTGCATTAGATCTGTTTCTCAGGGGCTCTTTGTCTTTACAATAAGCTTTCTGAATATAATCTTTTTTCCCTCATTTATGCATGACCTTACCTGGACAGTGTATAAGAACTTAGCTTTTCTCCTTTCTTCAGTTAGAGATTTGGAGCCAAAACGTAGAGGTAAATCAAGAGCCTGAGGAGAATTGGGGGGGGGGGGGGGAAGGTGATAACACTAGACTGAGGAGACCAATCAGAAAATGTGGGGGACTTAAAACAGCTGAAGTTTGCATGTTTCAGATGTAAAGAATTTTGGGACAATGAAAGAGAGAAGCAGAACCTGTTCCACAGAAATGGGAATAAATCCCTGTTTTAAAATTCTCTCATTTACTTGGAAAAATAGAGTTTAGCTCACAGCATAACCCTCCATGCAGCAGAATCCCTTAAGAAGCCAGAGTGGTTATAAATTCGTCAGGGCTTTAGTCCTTTCCCCCTGTTGGGGTGCCAGGGAGAGAGCTGAGCTTTACAGGGATTGTTCACAAGGTGGTGGATAACACCAAGGATGAATATAATATGCAGCTCCAAAGAGAAAAACGCCTGTTTTGCCAAAAGCTGTACAGCATCACAAAACATAAACTCTCCTGGAGCTTAATGTTCCCCAGTGCCTCATCTTCAGTGCTGTCCTCTGAGACTGGCAATGAAAATGCTACCATGTAGCACTCCTCTCTCCCTCCTGGCTTTCACAGATCTGTGGTCTTTGCTTTTCATATGAATAAACGAATTCCACTTCATGCTCCAGAAGACATTCTTTAACATTTTTCACAAAAGCAGGAGCCTGTCAGCTTCTGTCATGTATTAGCTAGAAACACAAGAAAGAAAGCTGAAAGAGGACTGGAAAATTTGTACAAACAGATGGCATTTCTTTTGCCTGTGCTTCTAAATTAAAATTCTGAGTATAAACCAGAAGTAAAAGTTGACATTTTGTCTCTAGAGAAAAACCTCTTTAAGGCGCATCATAGTAATAGCACCAACAAGTCCTATGAAGGATTTCTGAGGTCTAGCATAACTGAGAAATTCAGTTTAATAATACGCATTATGTTTTCCTTTCCATAAGATGCTTGAGCGCTTTATATATTTTACTAGGGTTTGGTTTTTTGTTTTTAACTCAGAAATGAATAATGAGATGCACCTAACAGAGGACTGGAACAACTGCACTTTGACTGTTTGGGATTTTTTTAAAAACAGTATAAGGAAAATAAATCTATTAGTTTATAATTCAGTACATAAGTTCATCTTGGGCCACAATTTGCCATTTAAGTTTCTAGCTAAGAGGCAGCTTTTTGCATAGACTATGGTTCATTACTCTTTTAAGTGAGAGACATTTTGTATTCTGAAACGTCTTACTTTATAAATGCAAAGGATTTATTGTAAAATGCACAGTCACTACTTTGTGTGGTAAAGAAAATCATGTTATTTTAAAGGATTTTATTAAAGCGTCATTACAGTTTAATTTTTACTTAGCCTTTGGGAGAAAGCCGAACACTAAAATGCTTGTTGATACATGCCAGTTACCTGGTCGCTCCAGTGTAGCTCTGGGACTGTTTCATAAACTTTCTTCCAGGTGGCCTATAGGAGACTCTGTGTTGCAGCTTAAAAGAGTTGACAGTTTGCCTCTGTTGTTCAGGCCTTCATCGGTGAATCCTAATTGCCCCTGCAAATCCTCATTCTCCTCTTACCTTATAAAAGTGATATGTTCTCAAATGGTCATTGTTCTTCATCCCTTACAAATTACTGTTATATTGAGCATCTGAACCAACCTTGTGTATCTGACTGGCTCTAACACCTTCTGCTCTTTATCAACTTGCAGACCGTCTAAAAGCATTTTGTTCATGTTGGGTTTGGTTAAAATTGTGTATTTCTTTCAGAGAAAAAGCAGTGTAAGTAAGAGTAAAATTTCTATATAACGTACGCTGTGGAACTGATGAACTGCCATTGGTTTCTGGCTTACAGCACTAAACCTAGGGAAATCCTCTGCACCTGGTAACTGGTGTGAGCTTGGCTCAATCTGAGGGACTGTGGCAGTAGCATCACTGTGAGCAGCCCATCAGCTGTTACACAGACCTGCCTTTCAGCTCACCCTCTGAAAGCTGTGGTTGTTTTTCCCAAAATTTCAGATGCAAACCTTCTGTTTTGTTCCAGGCAGTTGAGAGCAGCAGACATAGCACTGATGGTCACTGTGGTCTCTTGTTGCGTGTGCCTCGCTTTATATTTGGAAAATTATCTCTGACTGTTGTTTTTGTTTGAATTATTAGAACATCGTGGTCCTCCATCGGGAACAAACTCTGCCAAGCAGAGTCCAGCTCCACAGCACCGACCTCTGGGATCAGCACAGATGAACCCTTCCAGCACAGACAGGTACAGAGCTTTTGTATTTGGCAAAAGGAACTGAAAACAACTAGAAAAGCTTGACTGGTGGGATTGTTTAAATGCGAAGGTAACATCCGCTTCCTTTTACTTTTCTGTAGGGTAGCTACCGAAGCTGAAGCTGGAAAAGAAGTTTCAAATAGTTACAGGCTTTCGTGGCCCGAGCATAAGCACTTGACACAACCGGATGCTGGCATTGCTTCAGTTATTGGTAGTCGTCATTCGCAGGTGCAGGTAACCATGCAGAGGCACGCAAAATGCTGGTTCATCAAGACGCTACAGTGAAATTGCCTCAGAGTATTCAAAATGAGAACAGTAAAATGTTTCCATGTCAGACATGGGTAGAAGGTTGCTTATAAAAATGCACTAAAGCATTTCACAGAATGTTTTTGCTAATAATTTATATTTATTTGCTTATCATAGGTGAATACTCAGACAAAATCCTTGGAACAGGGCTACTACTGACGCTCTGGCAACATTTCCTAAAGAAGTCTTACGCATATCTAAAACTTAGAAAGAAAGATGTTATTTATATTTAGACTTAGAATGAAACCATTGCACTTAATCATACATGAGTTGTGATGAATTCATTTTAAATTGTATATTGCATGTTTCTCAAAATGTAGAAATTTGTAAAGCATTTTTCCAGAGAAACAAAAATTTATGTCTGCCTATAGGTCCTCATCTTTTTTTTTTCTCTTTGGTCTCACTTCCTGCACAGAATTCTGGCTGTTTCCCAGTAGAATTGGAGAGAGGCCCTCGAGGGTTTGGGTTCAGTCTTCGAGGAGGAAAGGAATACAACATGGGCTTATTTATCCTTCGACTAGCTGAAGATGGACCAGCTGTCAAAGATGGGAGAGTACATGTGAGTTTGTCTTTTCTAATCAGTTTGTTAGCACAGAAGTCAGCCTTTTGACATACTTAATTTGCCTATGGTGGTAACAAACTTTGTTTTTTCATGAGTTCAGGATCCCAGCAGGCAAAAAAACATCTGGACAGCTGTCCTTTCAGCTATTACTGTGCAGCGATAGCAAATGCTGTGGTGCTAGGCTTTTAAAGGAGAAAATGTAACTCTGGCCATCCGAAATGACCTATCTGTCTATCCATGTGCCTGAGTTATAATAATGTCCCTGGGCTTAGCAGCAGTAAATCAGGATACTCCAGACAAGAAATTGCACGGTGGAGCAGAAAACGGAAAGTATACTCACTGTCCAAGTCAGTGAGTTTCTATGTGTACATTGTGCTATTGATGTTCTGTGCATTATTTGAAGATATAAGCCTAATATTTTTTTCAAAGATTACTCTGCTGATGCTTATGTTTTTGTAAGAAATTCACTCTCTGTTATTGTAGGAAAAACAGAATATATAGGTACAATAGCAAAGAATTGATGGTACATGATATCTGTGACTTCCGTTCAGAGCTGAACTTTCACAGTCTAGAGCACAAAACTGAGTCAGGTGACCGTGAAATGCAGCCCCTTGGTGGTTCGCTCTGTGCGTGGCTACTGACACACGTCTCTGCCTCCGTTTGTACCATAGTCTACCAGGATGGAGCTGACACTCAATACTTGCTGGAGCTATTCTGACTCTCAATTGGATGTGACATTTTATGTATTGTTAACTTCCACTATCCTAATTCTTTGCAGAAATTAAATTTCGGAGAGAGATAAAGATTTACTGCATGTTGTCTTTGACCAGGGGAGAAGACAAGCATGATGGGAGCCGATGGTCTCTGCCTACATAGCTGTGTTCAAGAAAGAGCCCAGAAATAGATCCCAAGGGAGGGGGGACCACGGGGAGCTTCCTCAGCAGTCTTTTAAAGCCCACCCTACCACTTGGCACCAGGCACCTTTCTGTGCCAAGGATGTATGTATATAGGAGGCTCCTCAAATGCTCACAGTTTCTTCCTCCTCAGTCCAGCGTGGTACAGTGAAGTACATCCTGTTGCCTGTTTCTGAGTTTTCCAGTTTCATCTCTTAACAGAAAGGAGTCCTATCCTAGCAGACAGATTAAATAATAAAAACAAACCTGGAGCTTCATGCTTTTTCTCATAAAGTCACATCCAGATCTTTTTTGTTACTCTTTTGTTTCTGATCACCTTTTGGCCAGTAAAACAGGAGTGCCTTGTGATCACAGGTGGCAAAGGTGCTGAGAGCAAGATTCAAACCTACATGAACAACAGGCTCAAGTTTCATCTTATTGTTTCCCAGAAGTCCTACTTTTGACTAGTAGACAAATGGACTGTACAGTAGAGCAGAGTTCATCTGCAGACTCACGCCATTCCTGTGCTGAAGCTGTGTGTAACAGTAGTGCAATCACATCTGAAAAGTGGATTCAGAACAGAGTCAGCTGCTTGTCCCACCAGCATGGGAGAATCCTAACGTGTTTCATCCTCATTCGTTTCTGGTGGTGCATTTGTGTGAATAAAATGCTGCTTAATTCAGATGTGTCAGGGGCAAGAGGAGGCAAAGTGCTAGTACAATATGAATGTAAGTAAATCACGCTGCTGTCTGCACCGCTTCTGCCCTGGTTGTTGCATCACTCAGGACACGGGTTTTGGCCACATGAGTGCTTTTGTTATTCCGTAGTGAATATATTTGCTGATGGTGGGTGCAGTCTGGACCCGTCCGCAGCCAGTCAGCTGCAGGTCAGGCACTGGTGGGAGCAGTGGAGCAGGGCCAGAAGTGCTGCGCTGCGTGCCCCCGCAGCTCTGAGCTCACTCAGTGTGAGATTGTTCGTGGGTTTTGTGTCGTTCACTTTGTCCCTCCTGCAGCTGTAAAATGCTGTCATTTTTCTGGCTGTACTCTAAAACAGTGGAGAGGAATTTCTCACCCAGTTAATGGCAGCTGAGCATGATGCGAGGCACGTAGCATGGTGCAGAGCGCCCTGTCCTATCAGATGCGTAACCAGCTAGTGACCTTCTTTGGCAGAGGCGTTTTATTTAACAAAGCCCAGTTTCTTTAAACTGCTAAATTTAAACACTGGTGACATCCATTGGCTGACCCGTGTATTGCAAAATAGGTTTCACGATGCTTTGTACAGATACCATTTGAGCCCCGTTCTGGTAGCCTGCAAAATCGGTGTGAAGTATAATTATCCACCCAACTTCTACATAAGTTGGTAATTGGCCTCAGAGACCCAGGTAACTGCATAAAGGTGATCTTTCCTACTTGGAAAAATGAATCCATCCCTTTATATGAAACTTGTTCTGCCATAGTAACAGTCAGTTTTTTATTAAACATACGGATGCATGTTGCCAGGTTTTTCATGGTTTGTCAATAATCTCCCTCTGTAAGATGATCCAGAATGAAAATAAGCTCAGGAACATGGCTGTACCTGTCTCATCACTTGTAAATAAGTGGAAGATATGTTTAAAGTAAGCTGAGACTTTTTATTGAGCTGGCTGAATAGGAGACCTGACATGAAGAGTTCTGAACTGCCACCTTGTTGTGTTGTGTTGTGTTGTATGATCAGCAGTCCCCAGTATAATCAGCTGGGGTGGTATTGTTATTGTTGATTTCATGTGGATTTAATGAGAGAGGAAAAACAGATGCATCTGTCTCTGTTTTTTCTTTCTAAATTAAAAATTATTTTATGGTGGCTGTGATTCATAAAAACTGAACTGGTTGTTATTTTCTTACCAGGTTGGTGACCAAATTGTTGAAATTAATGGAGAACCCACCCAAGGAATCACACACACACGAGCTATTGAGCTGATTCAGGCTGGAGGAAATAAAGTTTTGCTGCTGCTGAGACCAGGGACTGGCTTGATACCAGATCACAGTATGTCATCTGAAGTGTGGTTTCATTTTGTGTAAATTTCTTTAAAATTGTAAGGTCACTTTTTCTGATGAAGAGCCTTTCAATAATAGTTAACTAACCATGAGTTTATCCCTTGAAAATTTCAAAACACACAGTTTGAACTACCAAATAGTTTGTTGTGTTCAGTCATTTACAGGCAGCAACTGGCATCCGCTCAAGGGATAAAATCTGCTCAGAAGTTTCTCCATTTCTTTCCTCCAGAGAGCTAGAAGATGGTTCTTAACATCTTACTGTTCCAAATTGCACATCACAGTAAAATCAGAGTGAATTAGTGCATGGCATGGAAACAGCCCATCTGTGACCTACGAGATCTGTTCTGTGCCATCTTGCTAGCTTCCTGACTGGCTTCATTTGTGTTTCACACTGAATTACTTTGTCACTAAGTGTGAAAGTTAAATAGAGTCCTCTGTGTTCTGATGAACTTCTGTTGAGGTCCTCTTAAATCAGCATTTACAAGCGAGAACAGAGGGAACCAGTGTGAGGTTCACCTCTAGCTCTCTCCTTACTAACAGCTGTTTAAGCTTGGTGTAATTTCAGCAATGCTAAATAATGTTTACCGTGCACCAAGAGGACAGCACAAGAGCTATCTGGAACCACTGCTGGCCCTCTCGTGCATGGAAATTTCTTAAATCTGACATAGAAACACACAATCATCGAAAGTCAGGCAGGAACTCTAGAGACCATCTGGTCCAGGCCTCTGCCAAAGTCAGGTCCTGAGATAGCTTAAACAAGTTAGACTACTAGATCAGTGACTGTAAAGAAGGGAAAGGTTTTGCCTCTTGTCTTGCTGTTAATCATACGTTCCTGATTGAATTCTTGCTTGCTGTACTCTATGATTTTGGTATGTAGTTCTGGGCTTTTTCTCTTCCTCCTTCAGGTTTGGCTCCCTCCAGTTTGTGTCCCTACGTGAAACCTGAGCAACATTAAGGGCTTTCAGTGCTTTTCTTGGGTTTTCCTTAAAGACTTGGTAAATCTGCATGTCTCGTGTTTCATCTCTTCCTATTATTAAAGTGCAAAGCTATGAATAACCTCAACTTCTCATTATTTTCAATTTTCTTTTAGCAAAAAAAGCATTTTAGCATTTGATTTTCTTGTAACCAATGTAGGTCAGGAACTTGTTTTGCAATTTGGCTGCATAGGCTCTAAAATTATGCTTATAAAAGACCATGTCAGTCCCACAGAAATCCAGCCAGCATAAGCACAAGCTTTTTCCAAAGTCACTTCCTTACAATTGTTGTAGGTTGTAGAACAATGCAATATGGAAAAATGACTAAATAAAACTTTTAGATGATGCCACTACAGTATCTTTTTTAAATTGAAGCTTTCACATAATATCCTGATACCTCAGTAGCATGCACGTTTCTAAAACAGTCTTAAAAAACTTAATCAAATCTCTCTCTGTTTACTTCCAGGTGATTGGGATAGTTATAATCCATCTTCATCAACTGTAATATATGAAGAACAGTCACCATTATCTTCATCTTCACATTCTGCTTCCCCATCTGAAGTGTGTTATTTACCAGTACCAGGAGAAGCTTTAATGAAAGTTCAACTGTCTGAGAAACTGGAACAAGCAAAGAACACTGTGCCTGAAAAGATAAGCACTTTAACTGAAAACCAGTTTGAGATGAAGCCTCTGTCTTCTCCCCAGAGAACAAAGAACAGATGGGATCTCTCCTCCAGTCCTGGCTTTGAAATCACAAAAAGTAGTTTGGAATTAGGGACCAGAAGAGACAGATCTGCAAGTCCAAAAAAGTTAGGGGCAGCTGAGGGACACCATCACACAGGTTTGCACAGCCCTAGAAAGGGGGATCCTGAAAAAAACTACGTCAATCTCTCACATAAACCTGACAGTTCCAGAAAGAGTGAGAGTAAACTCACAGAAATAGGGATGAACAATAGTAGCAAAAAAGAGTGTTCCAGTGGAAATCAAGGCAGGTCTGCCAGTCCTCAAAAGCATCTCAGTAAGCAAGGAAACATAGAAGCGTCCTGCAAGTTACAAGAATATCCTGACTTAACTGGCGGTGATAAGATGACTGTTGAGCAACTGAAAGGTGGAAATGGTAAAATAGGAGTCACAAGGAAAGAAGGGAAGCAGAAGAGTTCTGGAAAGAAGGAAGGGTGGTCTCCAGAGAGAAAATATGCAGCATTTGAGGAGAGCAACCTTCCATTCAGTGACTCTAAGAGAAACACATCCGAAGATGAAAAAATAAGGAAGTCAAACTCTGGAGAACTGAGTTCCAGCAGATTCAAAACTTCAAGTCTTTCCAATATTCCACTGCTTTCCATGGAGAAACAAAGAAGGCTAGACGCACAGGAGACTGATATTCTGAACAGACGGCATGGAGAGCGACACATGGAGCTGCCTGATGAAACCAAAGATGATGGAATTTCCAAATCTGAAAATAGTTCTCCGGTCAAGAAAACACCAATAACTCCTGGACCTTGGAGGGTACCAAGTGCATGTAAAGTCACCAATACAGCAGGTGTGGCTGAAAAACGGGTTTGACTGACACTTTTTTTAGAACATGTAATCAAGTTTCTAATAATGATCATTTAAAAGCATTGTTTCTTTTCACAAAGTTGTCATATTTTTCAGAAACTGGTTAGAGGGTGGAAAGTATTTGATTCATTCTTAAATTATCTAAGCTGCATGAAGGACCGTTTGGATTGCTTAAATGAAATGCCTCCATAAGCTGCTGTCCCCTTGTCCTTTTGAAGGCGGTGTTCTGCTGCTCTCAACGTTGCACTGCTACGGCTTTCTCAGATAGTATTGTGAGTTTCTGAACAAAATTATTTAATGCCTATATTGCCAATGTGATCATGACTCACTTCTTGTTCTTGTGCCAAGTTATCTACTGTATCCAGTCAATCTAATTCTTCTCATATGTATTCCAGTCACAGGAAAGTCAAGGTTTTGTCGAAATGGGTATTTTCTCAAGAGCATGTTGCATGTTTACATAAGGAAATACCCATGTCTTACTGGTTCAGTAAGAAGATGGGTGGGTTGGTTCTATCAATTGTAGGGCAGCAAATGAGCCACTGATGCTGTTTCAATTGATGTCTTTTTCTTAAATTTTTATACCTAATATAAAATCGTGTAGATAAAAATTATATTTGGCATAAATCAATGTTTTGTAATTTTGCCTTTTACGAACACAACAAAATTGCTTTATTTTCTTGATTCATGAAGATGCTTATAACAACTGTTTGCAAACATCTGTCAAAAAGGAGAAAATGCTGGTTTCTGTTAAATAGCATAATTCTTTTGGTTTCACTTGTGGCACGATGTCCTCCTTAGCATTCTTTGTAAACATAAGCATTGAGTGTGCATTTATTTTCAGCCTCATTGTGGTGCTGTATACTAAAAAGTCACATCTTTACTTATTTAATGCTAGTTAAGAATTGGATTTTTTCTTTCCCTCTGTAGAGCTAACAATTGATCTTTAGGACAGAACCAACTGCCATACTAGCTCCTTAAATGAAGTTCCTGCCTGTGTGTATTAGGTCTCCCATATTTTATTTTAAACATGTGTCTAAGAGTGCTAAATAGTATGATATACAGGGTACATGAGTCCTAGTATCTATTGTTTGGGCTATAATACAGATTTTTTTAAAAAAATAATACTGGGGAATGTTACCACCAGAATCTTCTGACATATATTAGACCTATAGCAGTAAGAACAACAGACTGCATAAATTGAAGGGTTTTATTTCCATGATAGTTTTAGAGGTGATTTCCTGATGTGATAGGTCTGTAATTACTGCAAAAAAAAAAAAAAAAAAAAAGGTGGTAAAAGGAATGTATTGGTCCAGGTTGCAGAAGGAAAAAGAAGTGTAGCAGGTCAAGCGTTACTTACTCATGAAAATTCAAACTTGTTTAGGCTTTGAAACATGTAATGTTTTTAAAGCGTAATTGAAGCACAGTGATTCAGTTCTGAGTTGAAGAACTCTTTAGAAGTACAGATGACTACTCAAACAGCTTTTTAAAGAAACACTTTGAAAATGACATTGGCTTTAAAGCAGATCTGAACTGTGCTCTGCTGCTTCACATTGGATGATCCATTGATTTGTTGTGTAGCATAACATGAACAAGTACTCCATGTTATGGAGTATGACTGTGAAAATATTTAATACTTCAAAGTTAGTCTATGTAGATATTAACCATGTATTCTTAACAAGAGAGTCTGTTTTTTGTTGTTGTATGCACTTGCCCTAACCACTGAATGCTGAAACAGATTCAGAAGTTTAGTACAGAGATGAAATAGCACCACTGAAATTATTTCCCTGTCATCAACTACCCCTCTATTTTTTCTATATATTAATGTGACCTGATTTATTGTCCTATCTGTGTGTGAATTCTCTTTCCATAGAACTTGTATCTGTACTTACTGTATCAGATGACTTAGCAATGTGGCCTTGGAATGCTAAGCAATGTATGGATGTACTGGGTGTAAATGTTTATATAATGTACAGCACCTTTATACATACTTCTGAGGTTCTGACTAGAAAGAGACCTGTAAATCGCTCATTATTTTTTATATAGATATTAAAAAAGAAAGTCCAGTTCATTGCTTGTTGGTTCTGCACTGTATAAAATAGATTGTCTGCTGACTTTCAGTAGCGTGATACTTTAAACAGATAAATCTATAACCCAGATTTTACCCACAAACATAATACTCTTCTGGAAAACAAATGCCATTTATTATTGGAAGTTTTCTGGACTCCCGGTTCAAATAACAAATGTTCAACGAAGGTAATATAAAAATCATGAAGTCATGTAGAAACAGTTGTTTATGATGAAATACTTGTACTGTAGGTTTATTTGTACATTTTGATATATAAAAATGTCATTTCCTTTTCCACCTTACAACCTTTCCTTGTACAGAAAATAGCTATAAACAATTTGCTACCTAAAACTCTCATGCCCTCTTACTCCTTAAGTGAAAGAATGAAGCTATGGGAAGGTTGGTTTTCTTTTGTTGTTGGTTTTTTTTTCCATCGCTAATATAATTGAAGATAATAGTCACAAAACTTAAGGAAAATGCAAGTTTAACAGATAGCTTTTTTTTTTTTTTTTCTCTCCTATGCCTTTTCTAAACAATCTGTTTTTAAGTGAGAAGGTCTTTGTAACTTATCTTCCACTGACCTGACCACACAACAGAACGCTTCCTTAGGTATTCCAGTGTAAGGCACTATTGCAGTGCGTGGCTGCAGCAGCTTCACAGAACACTGAGTTAAGCTGGTTGTCAGAAGTTACAGCAGAATGCCCTTTGCACATAGCACGTGCTACTAACTGCCCGCTGATTAACCATAATGGAGATGTTAGAGGGAATGAACATAGCAAAATACTTTTAGCTGATAGCTGTTTTACATGTAGTTTGTGTTGTAAGGTTGTTCTCACGTAACTGATGTTTTCAAAAAAACAATAATTTATTTGCAGTAAGCCTAATGTAAGCCAACCAGCATTAATCTGTTGTAGCTACTATGCAGCTGCAAGCTTAACAACTGTCAGTGTAGGGGCAGCGTTCATCTTGTGCAGACTGAACTTCACTGCATCCTGCAGTAGCTCAGGATAAAGAGGCAAAGCCTAAAACACACTGAGATGCTAAGAAAAATACTCCTCAGCGCATTCAGGTAACTGCCAGTAAGTACTGGCTAACTGAACAGAGCTCTGAAGTCAGTGTAGCTCCAGAGCTCTCTGAAAATGATGATGCAGACTGAAACAGGAGGGCTCTTTGTTTAGCTTATGCACAGGATTGATGTTCGTTAAAGAAACAAGGCACCGATCGCGCCACTCCAGTAAGAGCAGTAGCATGACTTTTATAGCGTTCGCTGCCCCACAGTATGTGCATGCAATTCCTGATATTTTCAATCTCATCTACTACTGTGTAGCCCCATTTATTCTGTTGTACATGCGTATGCCATAAGATGACCATTAATTAGCCCAACAGAGTTATAGAACAGTATAGCAGAGGAACAACTTTCAGTACATACACTGAGACTCTGTTGAAGACCTCGTCAGTTACATCGTTCTGTAATGTGGGAGCGCCTCTGCTTTCTGCCCAAGCCATTGGTCTCTGGTCTGTCCTTCTGGTGGAGGAGATGGCTGAGTGCTGATGTTTGGTCAGTTCATGGTTTGATCTTCCATAACTGAAAAGAGATGTTGAGAATGAGTATAGACCTGAAAGCCATAGGGCTGAATGCTTTTCATCTACAGGTAAGACTCCCATCTCCTTCACCCATCCTGCACTGAATGCTGTGCTCAGTGAGCTTACGATTTAAAAGTGTGAGCTACAGGAGGACCATACCTGTATTCTGAAGAGACAGAACTTAGGGTTCTGACTAACGGCTTTAAGCAAGCCTGAACAAGGCTGAAACTTAAGACAGGGCTGTCCTTCCCCCACCCTGTGCTACCAGCTGGCTCAGGGAGGTAGAGCTTGACTCAGGATGGTCCCTTCTCTGAATTACCAAGCAGAGGGAGCCTAATTCAA
Organism: Anser brachyrhynchus; assembly: GCF_964034855.1. Taxonomy (NCBI): domain Eukaryota; kingdom Metazoa; phylum Chordata; class Aves; order Anseriformes; family Anatidae; genus Anser; species Anser brachyrhynchus. The sequence continues at coordinate 568,962 of NC_137720.1, read as the reverse complement.
ACCAAGTCTTTTTGCTTGGGTGAAGGGGAATTTGGCAATGGTGTAAGAGTGACATACCCGCATGCCCAAGAGTTTTCTTCTTTATGTGGGAATTATACTTACTCTGATATTGAATCCCAGCAGATCACTTATAACACCCGAGACAGCAGAAAGTATTACAACACGTGTTATATTGTAGATTAATGGATTCATGGTCAGCCCATACAGCCTAAATGGGGTATCTAATTCCTACAGTAAGAGAAAGAAAGAGAAAAGAAAAAAAAACCACACAACCCACAACATGCCATTAGTTAGCCCATACCTGAAGCAATTAATCTGCTTTTTAGCTTAATATTGGCTTTCTGGCAGACTTTCTGCTGCCTCTGTAGCCTTACTTATACATTCATGCAAAAATTCCTGCTACGGATTTCAGGCCTCCCTGCTCAGATGTTTTCTAACAGCCATCCTGGATCTGAAAAACCTCCTTTGTATAAATACTAGCTTCATAACAAGAGTTTGATGCAACAGACTGCACAATTTGTCTAGACTATTCTAGGTGGCTTTTAGACTATGCCCTTTCTTTTCAAATAGCTAGCCTGCCCCTGTCAACAAGAAACTTCCACTTTGAAGTTGCTGAAGGACAATGACATTCTAAATTGTAGCAAGCCACTATTAGTCAAATGTTTGCAACATAATTAGCTACATGAATCTTGTATTACTAGATCTTATACCACTGTTGTCAGAGTACAGACAAAACTCCCTTTGCGAAACCTAACTTATCTAATCAAAAGACAATGGACCTGGAAAGAGCAAAACCACGCGGTTGTTGTCATTAGCCACTGTTTGCATAAAGCTGAGCAACTATCTGTTTTTAGGGAGATGAACTTACCTTCAGTAGCTTTGTAGAGAGTTTCAAAACATTGTTTACTAGAGACAGCTGTTCTTTCTTGTTTGGCTTCTTCTCCATCTTCAGGTATAAGTTTATCTGTGACAGATAAACGTTACAGAGTGGAGATTAATATTCCAACACTAGCCCCCCAAACAATTTCTGACTTCGGAAAAAGTAGAGTCATTTTTGCAATTTCACTCCTAAAGAAGTGATAATAACATCGACAGGCAGAGGACTTTAACAGTGATATATCATTATTTTCCTGATTGACGTGGCAAATGCGTTAACGCCCGCGCCAAAAATAATTTAAAACTTTAAAATTTGAGTCTGTCTAATGTTTACCAGCTTGTCTCTCCCTAGCTATACAGTTATATTGCTTTATTACAGTGCAGCGCAAATGTTGGTTTTTAAATTTTAAAATTTGATTCTGGTATTTTTTTTAAGATGGTTTGAAATGCGATAGTTATAGCCAAAAACGGCATAAAGCCAAAGGGAGAACAAGTGCATGGAGGTACCTGCTCAGTAAGCAAGATGGAAATATTACTATATTTCTTGTTGGTTTCAGATCCCAAGGATGCTAGGCGTAGTAAAAAGAGGAGAAGTGCTGCCTCCCAGATTAAGAACTCCCAGTTGTAAGCTGCATTCAGAAATGTTTTGTGACCCTTCAGGACCTGTATTGAAAACAAAAACATCTACATCAGTAACAACTAACATGCCTATTCTTTGGAGAGATGCAAAAGCCTTGCCCTCGTTCCTCTTCTGAACAGCTATCCATGCGCTATAGTGACTGATGCTTTTTCCTTTGAAGTATAATTCGTTCACGTAACAAGGTTAAAGTAAAAAAACTTGTTTACAACGTTGTTTTAGCTTGGAATTTGCCTTTTTTTTTTTTTCCACCAAGAAGAATATGTGTTAGCCTGAAAGCTTGTACTTTCTCTTTCCTCCCTCTTTCCAATTAACTAGTAATTAAATGTCTTTCCTTGTGTGTGCTTTTCACACGGCCTTAGACTACCTTAGCCATGCTAAGCTGATTCTGCCTTTCCTAGGAGTGCATTTATTCATCAGGTCTATTACAGCAGGATGGGGATTGTCATTGCTTTCTCCAGTAACCTGTGGCTTACAAAAGCAATCACAGCAGTGAGAGTCAGTATCTACTAATCATCAGTCCTATTTCCATCACAACTGCATCTTCTTGGTATTAAGAACTTTCCTAAAAAACATAATTGCTCTCTTGCGAAAACCAAAGAAACCAAGAAACAGCTCCTTTACTAACACTACTTACTGTAACAGAAGGTTCAGTGAAGAATTAAAAGGTGTAATAGTTACTGAGCTGTATTTCAACCACAGGGGTTCTTTAAGATGGCGCTGCAATCAGCCCTCTTAAATAAAATGTCCTGTGAGCACATGAGGTGTTTAGGCAGTCCTTTATTTTGTGCAAAAAGCCTTTGTCCTGAAATCCTAATTATACAAAATCCAAGCTTTCCACCACAAAAGTAGAGAATGAACATCTATTACCAACTAAACATCACAAAGTTTTTAAAAACACAGAACTCCACTCCCCATACTATTTTGGAGACCAACAGCTACAACGCAAGCGTTGTGTAGGTTCTGCAAAAGAAAATAATCTTTTTTTTTTTTTTAACTACTTTAAAAAAATCTCACCTGGGCACAGCATATAAAAGCAATTGAAAGAGCCAGTAAAAAGATGGATGATACAACAACATCCACAGATCGCTGGGGGCCTCGCCTCTGCAGAAATAAAGACACTGAGTCAGGTCTAAGGTTTGGATGTAGGATCTGCAGAGACATGTAATGTACCTAGAGACTTCATTTATACTCACTGTAATAACCAAACGCACCCATTCTTGGATTAGAACTCACCTTTAGATAAGAACGAAGGGATAACCAGATCTTAATGTTTTCTACCTTCTTGAGTCTGAAGTGAGGAATTTCGTATTTCCTAGCTTTCCGAGCAGATGTAATGTGACTAAAAAGCTTGGCAAATAAAAACCTCTGCAAATTAGAAACACACATACACACAAAAACATAAATTAGAAAACATAATAAAACATAAAAAGAAAAAACATTGCTAGGGTTTGCTTAGTGGTAACTGGCAGAAAGACTTAGCTTTACTGCACTCTGGGAAAGCCTAACTGCAGGGCTTGACCTCTCAGACATTTCTTCATCTTGTGCATGGCAGAGGTAGAACTGCTGATGCTACACAAGGGTAGCCACAAAGCTCTTGCTAAACCAGCAAATGACGACACCTTTCTTCATAGCATGCAATATTTAGAACCATTTTGACAAAGCTATTGCCCAGTCACGACAGAGCTGAATGTGATGTAGCCAACTCTCTAATGCTACACCTTAGAACGGGCCAGCTAAGTATGCTTTTTCCTAAGTAGCAAGTGTATCGACAAGCTTACGTCTGATAAATAGAGTCTTACCAGACTCACCTACCTAAGTTTCTCACACATCTTACCAGATTCAACACTTCTGCTTGCTGAGACATGTTTGTCTTGCCATTGTCTGATTGGTAGCATAGTTTTGGAAGAACCACTGCTCCATGGTTCTTGAAATATTTTAGTTTCAATATATTTAAGCATACCTGTTTGTATGTTCTCTCAGCAACACACATCATGAAGAAAAACATCCAGGTTAAGCAAAGACGTTCAAGGAAGTTGATTGCAGACAAAACAATGACAGGGATGCTAGCAGGTGCTCCACAAAAGATGTGCAAAAGCTCCTTTAGAGAAATGGAGCACAACTGCTCCAGGTTATCTGTGCGGAAGAGTCTGTAGAGGAATGGTAGGAATGCTAATCCAATGGTGATGATGTTTCCCAGCATTTGATACCCCACTCCCTGCTGGTAGGCATTAACCTGGCAGGCAGGAACAAAAACAGCATGATCAACCAGGTTTTTTGCATCAAAGGAAACATACACTGCTGTGGCAGCATTAATTTAATTGAGCACTCATTTTCCCCCCTGCCTCAAAGGACATAGCATAAAGTAATTCCACCCATTTCAGTCCAAACACCACAATTTAAAAACAAAAAATGCTCACCAGTCTTTACCGAGACTTGATAAATTTTGGTTTATGCAATTCCTAAGTACATTTAGGACAACTGTATTTGCAGCTGTGGGAGGACCTAGTTTTATACTGCATTCCCTGATTGCCAGTGTAGCTATTTTCAGTTTTTGTTGTTTTTTAAAGTGTAAGGGGGAAAGGTTGCAATGCTTTACAGCTCTCTTACCCTGCTCATGATAATCCCACTGATCTCCAGCACAGACATGTCCACCTTCTTACAGTCATTCCCTTCCCAGATCAGTGCACTCACTTTTGCAGATGCTGGACTTGTATTCTGTAGCCAAAACAAATGATTCTATAAAAGAAAAAAGAATGCAACAGGCATATGATGCATTTTTATCTTACTACTAAATAATTATTTTTCCTATTAAGTATTTAAATCGAAAGGGGATTCCAAAGTTGTCTTTGAGTGAAACACTTTGTTTTGGGAGTAGCAGTGGTCTAGTTGATAGTGGGGGGAAGTTTGTTGATTCTGTTTAGATCATTCTAGCCTTCTGTGTGATTAGCACAGCTGACAGAATGGGTTCATCCTGCAGTAGGTTGCTTACATTACACCAACAGCATTCAGATGCATCTTTTGTATTATTTGGGCAGACAAATGAGGAAGGGGGGGAGGGGGTAGTTGAATCGAAGAAGAAAGAAAGAAAAACACAAAAACTTTCACAGTACTCTCTACTGCATGCAAAACAACAAACCTGCTGGAAAACATCTTCCTTCAGGTCTCGCCTGGTACCTTTCACAGTCACTTCCTCGCTGTCACTGGTGCAGGATGAGCGGCACTCTGGGCCATGAAGCAGATCATCCCAAAGCATGTCTTCTGTCTCAGAGTCATGGCGAGTACTTTCTGAGTCTCTCCGGGTCACACTACAGCTCCGGGATCCCACGCTAATGCAGGATCTTGAGTCCTTTGAAGGTGAACAAAAGTTACACAGTACAGCCCCACACCCAATTTGCATTCCCCTCTCCAAGCGATTAGACAAATCAGCTTCCACGGCTCAGTCTCAGTTGAGAACTTACAGTGACACCCACCTGATACAGACTGATGAGTGAGCTGCTAAGGGCAATCTTACTTAGTGACAGTTTTTGCAATTGTTATTTCTACATGGAAAGTCACACGGATAGCATAAGTTCCCCACCTCCATTCTCAATTTTTCAAAATAAAAACTGACTCACTAATTCTAATGCAAAGTTTTTTCTTGTTTCTGCATAACCTATGTTAAGATTTTATTTATTTAAATACTTATATCCATACATTTCATCTATATTTTATTTTTATGTAGTGGGAGTGGTGGGTCGGGAAGATAAACAAGTAATTAAGTGAGTGAGTATATATCACAGAATAAAATATTTATTTCTTCAAGAATTAGAATTTATTAGCATAAAAGCTACAATACAGTGCTGCCTCCCAAACAACAATACAAGCAATTCAAGGCAGCTTGGACCATAATGTGCTGCTGGTAGAATGATTTTTTTTTGCTATTGTTGTTAAAAAAATAGAATAGTCACAATTGTGAATGAAGTCCACAAAGCTGCAAACATGCAGGGAGGGAGGCCACACGTTACACCTGAAGATGCTGAAGCACTATTATTTAGTAATGGTCTGTTCTGATGGGAGGGATATCCCCGCACTGGTCAGGCTCAGAAAAGCTAAGCCTGTGAATTTACCACCATACCTGACTATATATTGTGGATTCCAATTCAGATTCCACGACACTATCCGAGTCTCTGGCACCTTTAAGGGCTTCCTTGACCTGCCAAAAACAAAGGAAAAACAGCCCATGATCCATAGCAGAAAGTTGCGTGGAAAATGGCATAAATTCAACATGAGTACCTGTGAGACAGCCTGGTTCAGGGAAACAAGAGGCCTTTTCTTCTCTTCATAGCTATTGTCACTGGAAGCCCCTTCTGCATTCTGGCATAGTAAGATCCTTTGTGCCATTGCTTCAGCATCCTCCTCACTTGAAAGGTCATCAGAAATACCATCTCTGTTGGTGCAATCATCCTAGAAATGCAGCAAAATAAGATGAAGGCACCAAAAGGACCAACCTGAATTGCATCAAACCGCAGGTTCAGAGCAAGTGCTCCAACTACGCCACGATACACAGTAATCTCTTATCTACAAATGCCTAGAAATAGAGAAGTTGGAACGGCACAGTACTACAGTCCTGTAGGACTCAAGAAATTTGTTCTGAACAAATTCTAATCTATATTCTTCATATTGGAGGCAACACCCTACTGACCCAGAGGAGCCTCAAAAGTAACTCCACAAAGCTGCTTGTTTTAGAGCTTTAAACAACAATCACGATGCCTTAACTTAGTCTCTCTCTCCCCCCCAGGACATTTCAGTCTTCGTTTTCCAACCTCCAGAGGATAACGTGAGAATTGTTTGCAAGGAAAATATTTTACAGAACTGCTTTTGAAAATTTCTAATTTATTTATTTTTAATTGTTATCAGCAGTATTCCTTAACTGAGCAGCTTACGATCAGCGATCTCTGTAACTAAATAAGCAGTTAGGTAAAACAGACGTTTTCCAGGACTGTCTGTGATTAACACACTTGACTATTGTAACAGACACATGAAAAGGTGCTCACAGTGAATATTAGCAACATGCCATCTGTTCAGTCCAGAAGCAGAAAGGGTTTTTAGGTTTCCTACATGTAAGCAAAGATTTGTTGGGAAAGAGAGTACCTTGAATTGGATCCATCCATACACTTAAGGACCAACAAACTTTTGGGCACACACAGAAAATACTGAAACTTGCCACTTCAAATGGATGTTTCTTGCCAGTACCTGATGGCTCTTTTCTGCATCGGAAAGTTTATTTTTCTCTTTCAAGTGCAACAGCCTGTATTCAGATCTGGCATGTCTGTGCTTTATGCCATTATTCACAGCATTCACACCGTTTTCTGTCTCAGTCCCTTTCTCAGCTACCATCTTTACCCTTCTGACCCTGTGAGAGAAAACAAAATTAAGTGCTTTTATGTCAGAGAAAAGCTCTTTGAGGAAAACGTCAAGGTCTCTGTCACTTGCCATGCAGGTACAACATTAAACAATAGCTAAGGGAATACATAACTGTCTTCTTCTGACAGGCTCTTTGTGGCCTGATTCTGTTGAAGAGACTTAAATCTGCTTCACTCTCACCATTTTAGTAACTGTAAACTTCTAAATCAAGAGGGAAATATTTTCTTATTCAAAAAACTAGCTAAGGGCAACTCAGAAGGCAAGAAGTCTGCATCAAGGGAAAGGATCTGTCAATTGAAAACTCATCTAGAAACTTGCTTGAGAAAACAGTAAAAGACAATGAAATAATATCCCAAACAATCTATTCTCCTTTTCCCCCAGGTTATTTTTAGAGAAAAAGTAAGACAGTGTAGTGGGATGACTATTCGAGCAACCTTAACTAGAAGACACAATTGCTTCTGAAAATTAGGTAAAACTGTAATATAATTTGAGAATACACATTCAAGAATTGTTACTTATTTGATAAATAAAAATAAGCTCTGTCACTTTCTGCAACCCACCTACCACTTAATTTCAGCTACAGCATGAGATATAGTACAATCTCCTAATAAGGACATTATAAAGACTCCTACAATACCAAACATGCTTTTAGTTCAAAAGCTGGCAGACCCTGGGGACATTAGTGACAGCACACATTTTGTACTCATTTTCCAAATATCAAATTGTTCTCGCAGTGTCATTACAAACGCACCAAACCCAGCGAAGATCACATACCTCCTTCGGAAAAGCATGCCAAATAAACTGTTAAGAATGGATGCAGATTCTGACTGCTGTTCTTTACTGGCTTTCTCAGGAGAAGACCCACTGTTCCCATCAACACCCACAGATTTGCGTAATTTCCTGATTAGAAGAAATAAAAGGAGAATTCAATTTGCATAGCAAGCTAGTTTTAGGTCTTTCTTAAAAGATCTGAATCAGATTTGAACAGCATTTTAGATGCTATTTTACATGAGTCATGCAGACAGGAGGCTTACTTCCAAACAGAATAAATTTTACATGGATAAGCAGAATTTATGCATACACAAGACATCAGCGTCACTAGTAAAGGAACTGAAAAGGATACAACAGACAAATATCTAGACAGAGTCTTTACTGTAGAAATCTAATGGCAGCAAAAATCTAACCACATCCCTTATTCTCTGTTCAGATATGACAGTTGCATTTGCACTGAGTAACACATCTAACAGTCAAATACCTAGCAGATGACCTGTAACATTTCCCACACGCAAAGAAAATAGCCAACAATGAATCCACCAGTCATATCCATCATCATTTGCCTCTTCTCAATAAACATCAGCAATTTGGTGTAGTTAAAACCAAAGCAGGACACCGGTTTGGTTTGCAAAACCTTGAGGGTGCCTTTTTATGCAGAATACCCTCCTCTGGCCACGGAAAGGAACTATATTAAAAAGCTACCTTAGGAAAAGAAGGCCCAAATGCCAGCTAAAGCAGACCTATCGCAGCCTGGTAACTTTGCAGCATTTGTCTTCATTATGAGAAGATTACATGCAAGACAGAAAATACTCCTTTTTACACTTGCAGTTAAATAACATTGACATAAAAACTGAAGAGAAAATATTTACTTATTAACTTCTCCCATGAGCAATCCATCATATGCTCTGATCCCAACAAATAAACCCATTACCTCTCTCACCTCCTCCGCCTGCTGAGTCCGTTGTTTCCCGAAGTTTTGCTGATCTGTGTGGACACTATTTGACAGTGAACAGTTCCCATCAGTAACATAAGGCACATTGGTCCCATGACTTCACTTGCATTCACAACAGGTATCATGAAATACAATACAACTGCTATGACTGAAAAAGAGAAAATTGTATCAAATGCAAAAGCATGACCCAGTTTTTACTTCTGTCTTAACTACTTATTTTTACTCTGTATTATAAGTTCTGCAAATACTACTGTCATAGATCTCAATAGGCATCGCTTCATAGAAATTGCTTATTCTGCAAAGTGGTCTTCCCAAAAGAGGAAGAAAAAGCACAAAGAAGGAAATTAAAAATACATATGAAAAGAATCTGGATGCACTGAAAGAACACACTTTCGCTGTGCTCTGTGAAAGACCTACTCCTAAGCTGTAGCAGATGAAGTTCCACATCTGTTCAGAAAAGAACAATGAAAGAACCGGGACTGATAGAAGAAACCTGAGCTAATAAATCCTCACACTACATTAAAAATGCTCCAGTACACTGGGACATAAAGCACCTTTGATAAGTAACTTTTTATACGGTACAGAATAAACACTGGACAAAGAGAAAAAGGAAGCTGAAAGATCACTTCAAAGGACAAATCAAGAACAGCATAAACAATCAGCTACTGGATGACAGCGGAACTGCAGAGAAGCATTCGCTTGTGATTTCACTGGTTAAAATGTTAATGCCCAACAGATAGTAAGAGGCTGCCTAAAAATAGATTTTACTGTCAGAAAGGACCAAGCACGTTTCTCCAAACAGATCTGTGCAACACCAAGCAAAGACTTCTTACCTAAATGTTCCTACATCAAATCCACATCTGGTGCAGACCACTGCAGCTCAGAGTTGTAAGTACAAACAAGCTGTCTGAAGAGGGGTGCCTCAGTATAACAAAAGTAAAATTCAAAACTCTTCTCACCTAGATGATTACCCCATCTTCCACCGTCCTGTACACACCAGTGATATGCCATCACAACCTCACAAAAAAGCAGAATGCCAAAGCACAGCTGGCTAAGGTTCCACAGGAAAGACGGCAGTCATGGACTCAGTGTGGCTCTTGAGTTTTGATCCAGTGCCTTATCAGCAAGACAGGGCAGAGCAAACACCGCACAAGAAGTTAGCCCATCACCTTAAAGGGTGGGAGCGTGGAACCCACAAACACACTGAGGGTAAAACTTTGCCCTGTGTCTGCAGGCAGTGCTCGGACAAGAAATTTCAGATAGGAGCCTTATCCTTGATATTATGGACTACAGAAGAGTATCAGGCGCCTTGCAGAAGAAAAGATCGTGGCACAGGCTACTGCTGCTCCTTACCTTGCATAACGTAGAGTACCAGGAGCCACATAAAAATACGCTGGGAAGTAACCTGTATCCACCACTGGCTGAATAGTGGGAAAAACACAACTCTCACAATTCCTTTCCTAGTTAGCGATGTCCAAGGGATTTCAGGCTTAGCTTTGGCAAACGTAGAACCTTGAAACGAAAGGAAAAATAAACAAGTCGTTATAGGTGAACTATAAGAATTTTCTTACTTGTGACTTCCTCTTTGGCCAAGGCCAAACTCCGCCAGGATGCTGCAATTCAAAAGGGAAACAGCCTGACGTCCCAGCCTCCGCAGCTCGGGCAGGTGCGCCCCAAGGCAGGCCCTCACCTCACCTGCGCGCCCCGCCGCGGAGCCCTCCCTTCCCGCCGAGCCCAACCCCTCCTGCCGCTGCCCGCGGCTTTCCCCCCAGGCACGGCCCCGCCCGGCGGCACGCCGGGGGCCGCAGCAGGCCCGCAGAAGAGCTCGGCAGAGGAGCTCGGCAGCAGGCCCTCAGCGCCCCGCCGCGCTGCCGCTCCGAAAGGCGGCGCCCAGACGGAGCCGGGCGGCGCTGAGGGACGGGCGGGCCCCCGCCGAGGCACCCGCCCGCCGCCGGCACCCCCTCACCTCGGATGAGATCCACGTCGATCAGGTCGGGCTGGATGTGCCCCTTCTTTTTAGGTTTGTTTTTGAAGCCCTGCGGAGCCGAAAACAAAGGCCCGTCAGCCCCGGCGAGCGCCGCGGCGCCGGGCAGCGCGGCGGGGCCGCCGCCGTTACCTTCATCTCGGTCTGCTCGATGGCCTTCTCCCATATCTGCTGGTCGTAGGCCCCGACCTGCAAGGAGACGAGGCTGAGGGCACGGCCGGGCCCGCGCCCGCGCCGGCCGCGCCGCACTCACCTTCTTCTGGTACCACGAGATCGCGTCACGGTCGCGCGCGGCCATGGGGCGCGGCCCGGCCCCGGCCCCGGCCCCGGGCCGCTCCCGCCGATGCCGCCGTTACCCGGGAGACCGCCGCGCGCCGCCCGCCCGGTGCTCGACTGCCGCCGCCTGGCGCCGCCCCGGCCCGGGCAGGCAGCGCGAGGGGAGCGCCGAGCGGCCCCGGCCCGCCCCCTCAGCGGCGCAACAAGGAGCGAGGCAGGGAAGGGACAAAATCAGACTTTGTTTATTAAAAAAATACTTTACAGGAAAAAAATCTATGCATTCCGCTCGACTATTTTACAAAGAAATAGCTTAACAGTTTGACACTCTTGTACAGTCAGCTACTAAAGGAAATGCACTGCGTCAGAGGAGTATTCACACAGAGGCTGTGGAGCTGTATCCGCTTACACCACTCGTCGTAAAAACCTCTTTAAAACACTTGCTAAATGTCAATAAATATACTAAGGCCGCACAAAGCAAACAGTCTTCCAGGCAATTGTACACGTCCTCTGTAGGCAAAGACCTTAGATAAATTAAAACCACAGAAAAAAAATCTTAGCTGCCAATCCAAATCAAACCACAAAAACAGCAATACAGAACTCTCTTTACACGTTGTACAAAGAAACCAGAAGCATATGGATTCCTTTAAACGCAATTCGGAGTGCCACCGTGAGACACCTTCTCAAGGCCATGTGCTATGGCAGCCCAGGGCCGCCCTGCCCCGGGGAAGGACAGGGGCAAACGGGGGGATTTCTGGCCGGACTGACGAAAGTACAGCACGCGGGGCTTCGGGTGAGAGGCTGATTTCTGGGAGTAAACACAAATGCTCCTCTTGCACCCCTTAGACAGGCAAACGCCTACAAGCACTTAGCATTCCTAGGAAATGCGGATTTCAGGAGTTTATCACTCAGGTGGTTCAGACCTGAAAATGGCAGGCCATGCCAGGAGATGGACTTTAACTTTTGTTTGTGGTAGAAGATCTGACAATTAGCATCCTCCAGGGGAACTAAACTGTAATGTGTAGATCTGACAGAATACAGTACAGAGCCCTTTTTCTGTATGGCAAGATCTGTACCTATGAAAAAAGGTTATTATAAATCCCCTGAGAACACTCCAGTGAGTGTCCCACCTTCCTGGAAGAGAATGTGTCAAGTATCTGCACAGAACGACTTCTAGCATGTCTGAAGGAGAGAGGAAAGCGAAGATAACTGATACTTCATCTTTAAACTGTGTTTTGCTAGTTCACTTCTTGCACAACTGAGCCACTCATCTTTATCCTGACAGTTGTTTTTATCAACAGCACTGTATTTAAAAGAGAACCCTAAGCCTGAGGTCTGTCTGATCACTCTTTGTGGACAGAATACTTGGTCAATGAGTAGTTGTCCCCAGTACAAAGGAGGAGGGTTTTTCTAGATAGCTGCCGATGACATAAGCTAAAAAGAAATTAGACAAACATCACAGGAGCCATATAAATGGAGAATTGGCAGTTTATAGTAACTGAGCAGCACTGGTATTTATGAACTGTTCTGCATCTCTCCTGGTGGTACTCCTGAGATCTATTAAAACAACTCATGAAATATGCCAGTTTGATTATCTCTACATATAGGCTGTTTTATGAAATCTTAGAGAAATTCAAGCAGCTACTTAGTGTGATATATTCAGAAATAATTACTTTGACTTAACCAGAGATTTGTTTTGCTTGTACACTAAATGGTTTCAATGCATTACTTCATTTCTAAGTAGCCATAGCTTAAAAAAATAATCAACATTCCACATATTATTGTGGAAAATGTTTGCATCTTTCACATCAAGGCATTGTTCTAACTATGCTCTATTGATTTCAGTGGAATTGAAGTGTTTCTGAAGTAATGGGTAGAGAGTTTGGTGACCAGCTTCATAAGCAATCTCTCCCTTACTACACATCCAGATCTGAGGTGGAGTTTGAAAGCAGTAAACTATGCTTTTGGTTAAAGCATAACAAAGCTGATAATTTACGTAGGAAACAGCTTTTTATAAAGATTGTATGCAGTTTGCTCCTCTCTTCCTCAGTCTTCCAAGCATGCTAGAACAGTATCGGCAACATTCAAGCCATTTGAAGGTACATTTCTATATTTAAATTTGATATTAGATAGATATCACATTAGTAATTGAACTGAATGTAAATAGAGCGTGATACTATGGATCACTTCCCTCCATCCAAAGAGATGCCAGAGCGTTTCTGTGGTATGTCAGGCTATAGGCACAGATTTCACTAAACCTCGAATTCTATAAGCAACATGAGCCACTCTGGTCTTCTTCCTTTATCCATTTAAAACATGCTATTAGAATTTACAGAGGGCTTCCAAATTGATTCCCCCTTCATTCTATTTCAGCTTTTAATATAAAGTAGACAATTTGTTGTATGGGGGCTCTTAATTTGTTTATTGTGCCATTAAAGATATGTTTGTGGAATCACTGAAGTATCTGCAGATTTGTCCATTCCTGAGTGATTGTACAGTGCTGGCTGTCAAAGAACACCCACCTTATTATGTACCTCTACTGACACAACCAAAGAATAGCACATGTGAGAAGGAAAACGGGCACTTGGAAGACTAGCAGACTTCTTAAAAGGAAAGAACACCCTTGGGTAATACAATCTTCAAATGTGAAGGATGAACCGAAACCACTATTGCCTGTGAGGAATTTTACTTTGCACAACCCTTAAAGCTATGAAATTCCTCTCAACATAAAAAGTGGAAAAAACCCACCAGAGAACAGACTGCTCATTTATGAACCAGTCTGGATCATCTAGAATTTCTGCTAAGATTAAATTACACCCCTGCATGAATCACATTTTATCATAAAAGCTTTCCATTCTAACACCTTATTTACACAGATTACTAAACAAGTCACTACCACTTCAATCTGTAAGTTAGTTTTAAATTGAAATATTTCCTAGTCCTCATTTTTGTACCGAAGACAATACATACATACACATAAGGAGTAATACAGGTTCTAACTAATCACTGCAGTATCTTCTGATGATTATTTTTCTATCAGTTTAAAATAGTGACCTCTACATTGAGGTGCTAATATGTATATAAAAGCCTACACAAACAATATTGCACAAAGTAAGATTTATCATAGAGTAACATATTTTAGAGACCCTTATAAAGAGAAGAGTAATAATTGATATTAAAAAGATGCATCCAGAACTAACACAGCATCTTTGCTTTTGTCTAGTCTAACATAGTGTTTCAAATCTTTCCTACCCCACTGAGGATCAGGACAAATAAAGTTATCTGGAGACAGCTTAACTTACACCAAAACCCAACTTGTACTCTAAATGTGGGTAGGGGGAAGGGAGAGGGTGAGAGGGACAGGACTCTTCCTTTTGATGACTGGAAAGGGCAATAATAAATGGGGTAAGTGAAAAGTCAAATACAGATTACACGTTAACATTTAGAAATATTGAAAGATTGTTCAAAAACTGTTGATAGCTGACACTCTACATATTTAGCACGTGCCACTGATTTTTCCACAGTACCTGGGCACCCGAAAGCTACACATGGAAACAGCAGTCCAATGCCATAATACTTTTTATTGTGAAACAGTAATACAGAACTTCCTAGAATAAGGACATTCTTGTTGTGTAAGTCAGTTACCAACTCAACGCTATTATATTAAGTGCATCAGTACAAGGGAAAGTGTGGTTCCATTGGACATATATTACGACCTGATCAAAACAAGCTGCCAAGTTGGTTAGCATTTTAAAGCCTTAAAGTGCTCAAAGATAGCAGTTTCCTCCGTAAGACTACCAATAGATTCTCTGATTTTGACACTAGTATTAATCATGTTCAGGGAAGATGTACTTTGGAAGCAAAACCCTCATACCAAATAGTAATAAGCAGTGCTATGAAAAGTGTTAGGTCAGTAAGTCATTGCATTTCAACAGGATCAGACACTTTCTTCAGTTAATTTTACAGATCACCTTTGTAGGAACTGTAAGAAATACAGATCAATTTCTAGAGCTTGTATATAAACCAACTTGCATATAAACCAACATGTCAACAACAGACATACCAAAAATTTCACAAAACATCAACAAAAGTGCTGTGCTTTCTCTTTTTTTTAAGCAATTAAAATGAGATGGGAAAGTTCTTTGCAAGCCTTCTACAAAAACATCACTTTCTGGCAAAGAATAAAGTAAAAACAGGGAAATAACACTGACCAATACAGTTCAATCATTTTATGTTCCTGGAGGAATTTCATTCTGATTTTGAGGAGATATTCAATATCTCTTTACTGAAACAGAAAGAAGTGGTAGACCACTGTTACAGGTTGTACTAAGGGGTTAAAATACAACTTGAATTTTGCATAATCTGTGTAAAAAAGATATGCTTGACATTTTGGAATGTCACCTTTCTCTATAGAATTATAGGCAAGATTTCTCCAATAAAACATAAGCCAGTTATAAAACTATAACTTCACATCAAAATTTTAAAAAGTTGTTAAAAAATGTTTGATTATATACATATCACACAGAAGAGCCTGTATGATCCTGTGGATTGTGTTGCTGATTAGACTCTACTTTAAAACCTGGAAGGGGCTGGGCCACCTGATCTGGTTGCACAAGTCCTGATATTGAAGAAACAGAGGAAGAAAGCACCCCTGTTGTAAGCTGCATTTCTGTACCTGGTTCTTCAGACTCTATTTTTACACTCACACATTGGGATTCCCCTTCTGACTCTGTCTTCCCAGGAACGCTACTGTTCAAGTTTGAATCGCTTTCTGTACTTTGAGAAGTCTCCCCCACAGGGTGATATTGTTTAAGTCTTATGTGCCAAGCTAAGCTGCAGACTGCTGACACTGTTTTGAATTGATGAATGACATTTCTAGGGATGAAGTAGATGTCATTGTCACATAACTGAATTCTAGCATAGCGAATGCCTTCCCGTCTCATTTGGTTTAGTTTGGCTTCATCCACCCATTGAACACACTGAGAGAAGGAAAGATGGTAAAGTTAGTGGTATACTCTGTTCAGGGTAAACAATTCAGTATCCACCTATTTTCAACATACTTTGTACCTGGATCAGAATGCAGCTATTTAAACAGGTAAAAGTTCATTTTTTTAAATTACATTAAAAAAATCCAATTCTCATTTATCTAATGTGTACATCTTTGAGAGGACGATGAACAGCTGAAAACACTCTACAGTCATAGCTGAAAACAGCAGATTTGAAACAAGGCTGCATCATTTTGGCTGCCAGGACTGAGTTTAGATGCCTTCATATCCTAAGGCAACATCACGGTATTAAAAAGACAGAAAGAGGCATACGTGATTTTTAATCAATTTAAAATCATTTCTATAGCATATACATTCTAGACACTGTTCGTTACTACTAGCTAGTACAGGGAGCTACCTACCCAGCAGGCTCCCGGACTTAGATACTGCATAGACCTCTTATTACCAACAGGAGGTAGAACAAACAAACGAACCCAAAGGAGAAAGAAGGAAAATGAGTAACATTAAAGTCAGAGATACCTCCACCCAGAAATAGTGCTAGGAGATAACAACCCAACCTGACTGCACACAGTCCCGGGCAGCCTGCCCTATCTGAACCTGCTTGCGCAGAGGGGCTGGACTCGATCTTAATATGTCACTTCCAACCTCAGTAAATCTGTGATTCTGTGAAAGATAACCTGCCATTTCTTATCTTCAAAATTATTACTTGGAGCAATTGAAAATCCACACATTGTTGAAAAATTACTTAAAAGTATGAAACATTCCACAAGCATTATGTCGAGATGTGAGATGTCAAGATGCGAGATGAATGTTTAAAGGCATTGATACAGTATAAAAGCTGACATTCCAGTCCCAATGGCAAGGTGCCAATCACTGCAACCCCTAGGACAAGTTAAAAAAAGAAAGACCTTGTGGAAAAGTCACCTGAGACACCCATCAAGAATTCCGAAGTGTATAGTTAAAACCTGGGTATCTGAGATGAAGCTGGGAAGTAATTCCCATTGGACTCAACTACAAGTAAATACCTGCCAGAATCTTTTATGCAAAAAAGTTACTTTCATACTGGAGGCATATCAGTGGTATATTTTTTTCTCTACAGTATACTTTTTGTAATGCATTTATCCCAGATCAGTAGATTTTGCTCTGTGAGGGCTGCTGGTCTCAGGTTATTTCAGTCATCATAACTGTAAAACTAAGATGAGACTGGCAGAAGAACACAAAGTGATTCACAGCACAGATCCCAGCTTGGTGGAAAGGAAACAAGGAAAATTGCTTAAGGGAGGCAAGAACTGAGAGCCACTGGGGATACAGAAGGGCTGACTATAGAGCAAACCTGAAAACTATCAGAAGCTATCTCCAAAATACTAAGAACAAGTTGTCAGTAGGAAAGATTAAATACCTGTGACACTGGCGGTTCATGCAGGTCCAGCTGAAGTCTCTGCACAACATCAGTGAAATCTTCAGCATGGAAACAAACCACATCTTTGGTTATACGAGGCTGGTCACTCCTAGAAAGAGATAATTACAGGAATTTTTAAACAACTTGACATAGATAATTGCTTCATTGAACAAACTACTGCAGTTTTCTTCTGGACATAAAGTCTAATCACTCCTCAATAAATAGGTATGTTATTCAGGAAAGTAGGTATTATTTGTAGGTTGTTTTTTTTTTTCATTTTACTTTATTGATGCACGCACAACAGAAGTGATGATTTTTGTGGACAAATGCTATACTGACATGTCAGAGAAGGAGGTTCAAATTGCCGCTATACCGAAGTATCCTGTACATCCTAGGAGCCAAAATTTACCTCAATTCTTCTATTGTACGATTATACAGAGTAATTCTGATTAAAGAAATGTAACAATGCAGCACTTTGAAACTGTAATAAGGACAATATTAGTCAGCTGTTTTTCATCTAATGGCTGTGAATCAGTAAAGGAAGTTCTGGCAGCTTTTATTTATATGAAAATCTAATAATATTGCTAATGATGCTACCAAAATTCTACTGTAATTGTCCAAAATAACCATGCAAGTCTGTAGTTTCTATGCAAGGTCAACAGCAATGCCTTAAGTACACAAAATGAAAAAGCATTATAGCTATGAAGTTAATTACATCACTGAGATCTTCGATTACTGTTTACCAAAGTTGCACTAATATACCTGCTCAGGAAAAGAACAATCACAGATGATGGTGCAGGCGTGGTATCCTGAGGCTTTTTTTGTATGTCACTAAAATTTTCTGCAGACTGCTGTTACAACTCCTGTACTGCCTCAACAAGAGGGAAAATAATAGATACATAGCCTATATTTCTCACCTCTAGACTGCATTTATTTCATTACAGGCTTTAGACAATTTCTTTAATTAGGCTCGTTTTCCAATGAATTTTCTTTTCTTAAGAGAGAAAAATATTTAGACTTGCCCACACCCATGGTAATAGTTGCATTTTAGTGGCACTTACCATTCCCCAAACTGCACAGCCTTCAGAACACCTACAGCAGCTGTACTCTGCCAGTCAAATCCTTGACCCACATGATCAGCGTGAGCCCTTGTTCGGTCTTCAAACAGAACCTCACGGGGCTCACTGGTCCGAGGTAGGTACTGGAGATTCTTTATTTCATTCATTGACCTATAACATGATTAAAAGACATACTAAAAATTATGGCAGACTACTCAGAAAATAAATGCTTGTATTAAAATCCTCCTAAAGTATTGTATACAGCAGGCTTCAAAATCAAAGACTGACTTAATCTAGGTATTTGACAATAAAAGATTGAATCAAATACAACTAAGTACAATTCAGGTTATGAGATCAAACTTCATAAAATAACAAATCCAATTGCTAAAAAAATATATTTTTCCACCTGTGCTAAAAATGTTCTTCCAGAAATTTAATGGCAAGTAGAATAGAGCTATTTTTAAAGATATTAAGTTATTTAGTTATTTAGAAGTACCTCCAGAAATTCTGCTGGAAATTATGATTAAAATATGCTTCCAATTCTTAATCTCCTAAAATTAGTTCTACAGCATGCTCTTTCTGAGAAAGATAGCAAGTCTATGTATATGTACCATAGTATTTCCTGAGAAGGAAGACAGTATCACAACTGTTTTAGCGCTAATATTAAAATCCAACTCTAATGGTGTTAAGGATCTGATCTGTTTTAGAGCATTTCACCCACACAATTAGTTCTTTCCACAGAAGTTAGCTGAATAAACATATCTCCTGAAGGACAATCAAAACAGGTGTCAGTGTTAACGAAGCATTGATCAAGGACATATTACAATAAAAAGTGATGAAATAAAATAACCATCATAAATAACATATTTGGCTTAATTCACTGAGCAAATTTTAAAGAAAAATGAAAATGTAAAGCGTAAGCCTGTGAATTAGCCTTCTGAAAGAACTAATTATATATAAAAGAGCAGTTTTGTTCTCAAATCTAAAACATACATAACTGCAATGTTTTTCCTTTAATACAGAAAAAAAGCGTTACCGGCGTCGCTTGAATGGTGATTTTGGCATATCAGCTGTTGGGATCATCTGCTCTCCTGGTCTCACCCACATTATGGGACCATCATCACTTTGTGACCTGCACTGAAGTCTGAGACTAGAAAGAGTACCCCAGGGCAAAGTCATCTAAAAAGCAGAGCACAAAGCACTGGATGAGATGGATATATTAAACAGTGTTCTTTTGGTAAAACTAGTTTGAACCTACTGTCAAAGAAATAGTATAAAAACTGACGTTCTGAGAGGTAAAATATATTGCAAGCTACCTTTACCAAACTTAGTTTTTAGGGAAGTAGATAAATGATTAGGTAGTATGTTTGTATATATGAGATATGATAATAAACTTCAGTTGATTTTTGAATTATTTCCAAAACTGTAGCGAGTTAGTTCAACATCTTTCATTTGGACACAGGAAAGAACGTACCTCAATCTTTGGTAGCTCCAATTATAAACACATCAATGGAGAAAATATTTGCAAGGTTTCTAATTGCTTTGAAATATATGAAACTTAGTAATCATTTAAATATCTATAGGTCTTTAAAGAAAACACCACAAGTTACTGCTTACTCTCAGAAACGGAGATTCTTCTAACATATCTAGAAATTCTGGAAAGTAGTCCCCAACTTCTTCATCAACTGCTCCAACAAGACTGATCTGCCGCATTGGTCCTGCTCTGTAGGTTCCACAGCAGTATGTTCGATTGACCTGAGTAACCAGAAAGGAAAAAACACCACCACTGCTTTAGTTAAATTTCAAGAGATTAATTTTTAATATAATGCACTAGGCCATAGCCCAGTGTTCATACAAATCCAAGATTCACCTACATCTATTTCATTAGAGATGTCTCTAAGAATATGCAAAGAGACTGTTTAGAACATCCATATCTGTAGGGTATCCCAGGGGAAAATAACTCCTGTTTAAATGACTGATAGCACATGCTTCTATGGGTTGAATAATAGCAAGTTAGTATTTGACTAATTCAGCGCTTTCAGGCTGACTTGAGAAAATTGACATGCAAAGTTTCTTTGCAACTCAGTTTAAGCTTGCTGGTAAAAGCCTATTTATTAGCACAGCTGAGTATTGCTTCTACATTTCAAAACGTATACTACTGAAATACGTACATTCTTCATTTCAGTCATGTCCTATAGGTCTTCCCCTATGACTAGTGAAAAATCTGTGTCCCCTGCAGGTAGTGGTTCTGACAACATTGCTACAGCAATGAACTTTGGGAACTGAGAGGTCTAACTAGAAATCCAGTGGTCAGGTGTATGTTTCAGTGTTTATCTACAATCTTAGGATTACCATTTGTAACAATGGTAAAATTGTTACAAAATTTGTGCAGCAGAGAGTGTCCCACTTTCTCAGGTCATCTGGATACTTTTCTTGCCAATTTCCCATTCTCAGAGGAGAACCACCAGCAAGATTCCATCTTTCTCTAGGCTTTTTGTATGAACTGCAGCCATATATAACATGCCACATTGCCACAGAGTACATTGTATGTAGATGCTGCAGCAATTCAGTCTTAAAAGATCACCAATTCTGCAATAATTAGTCTGTATTCTCAAATTCATCTGAACTCCAACCTTCCATCACCCTTCAGCAGCCTCCCTATATTCATCACATGGTTCTAGTGGTGAAAAGTCGCAGCCCAGCTCCATGACTAAAATGGTGGGACAGGTGCATAGGGGAGAGCACTACAGGTAAATTTGCATTTTATAGCCATTTATAGAACGCATGATACCTTCTGTAACTCCATTTATAGACATGTATGAAGTAATTACTTCTAAAGCATTGCACTTTGTTTTTCAGCCAATAAAACAATTGTAAACTACTCCGTAAAGTTGTTAAAACTAAATTAGGATAGATTAATAAAGACTTAAAGCTACTGCTGCAATTTTGTCCTGTAGCAGCAACCACAGATACTTAGCATAATTATAGGAGTTCAATTCACTCCTTCTTCCAGAGTTTTCTTTCTTTAGCTTTGTGTATAGCCAGTTGGCAGTTCTGTATTGATTGTACACATTTATACTTCAATGAAAAGCTAAGCAGGAGCCAAAGATGATTTCACATACAGCTTTATTCCTCAGCCCACAGCTCACTGCTATACCACATCACCTCTACCTGCAGATAGAGAGCTTTACACCCTAAGTCACTCACAGGAAAGCGGAGTGCTTCAGCTAGATAATGGAGTTCAAGTCCATAAAGACTATTACTAAAAGCTGAATCAGCATATACTAACTTTGGTACTGACCATACAGATTTTATGAACTAGGTATGCTCTTCAGGGGCTGTTACCCCCAGTGAAAGTTAAGACTTCAAATCCTATTAGAACATTACTGGAAAAGGTTCATATCTAATGTCACTGAAGTGGAATGATTTCACCAGCTTTCTAGAATGAAATTCAGAGCAAAAGTATAGGAAAAACATTGCATTAGTCTGGGTCTATGCAGCAGCAAGGGAACTAAGGACTGAAATGCCCTGGTCCTTAAGCCAGTTAAGTTTAACTGCCTGCTGCTATTGAAGTAAATGAGAAATAGACTATTTCGAGCTGAGTTATGTTCTACTGAAGTGACTTGTAGAGGTTCACTAGTACTTCACAGGTGTTTGTCATGAAAGTCAAAATTGGTAAACACCATATGCAAGATTTTCCTTTAAGAAGTGTTTTCAAAAGGAATAGAAGACTAGGAGCTTTGACATTACTTTTAATTTCAAGAAATAGAAGAGAATGAGAGCTAGAAAGAAAACACTAAAAATACTTTTAGGAAATCTCAGATTTCTGTTTAGTCAGTTTCAGTGTAAACACATCCTGTTTTTAATTCTCAAGTGTATATATTCCTTTAAGTTATTAAAAACTATCTGCCAACTCACTGCAGTCCCCAGCAGGCTGGGGTATTCATCTCAAGCCCCTCAATCATCAGTGATTGAGTTCACCAGTTTAACGGTGTCAAAAAATTCCCAAATATGTAGTTTGTGTCTCCTCAATTCCTTCAGAGCCGCACTAACCCAATTCAGTGGTATTAGTATTTGTGGTCTTAACAATATGGACTACACTAGGACCTTGCATAATAAGAAATGTGTTCATCGCTGTCTGAAAGAACAGGCATTTAAGTATTAGAACAAGTAAGCCAGAGCCAATACAAGCAAAAAAAATCAGAGCACATTCAATCTTAAATATTTTAATATACAGAAACCAAAAAATGATATGGTATAAATTCACGTTGGAGTGATTTGCTTTAATTATTCAGTTTGCATTATTCTCACTGCCCTGAGGACAGAGAAATTCACCTTGCAAATGAGCTAACCATTAGATTTTGTGAAGTCTTCCAGATTCAAGACCTTCCTTCAAATGGAAGACACTCCCTATTGATACTCATTTTGTCTGAACAGGTACAAAACCAGCTGAATGTTGTACAAGCCAGCAGTCAAGTTAACTTCCAGTTAATTTGCAATTTGCAGATCAAAGTTTTGATTTCTTGACACAACACAGTATGGTTCAGTACAGCACACAAGTTCACACATACCAAAGGTTCACCTTAAAATTGAGGTGATTTAATTGAGCATCCTCAACTGACAATAAAATCAGTGTTAGAGCATACAGTCTTCCTGTAATATGCTTAATCTGCAAAGGCATGACATTCTATAATGTACAATTATTTTGTATATTTTCTCATACAGGAAGGTCCAAAAGCGTAACTTAAACAAACTGGTCATTCCTTAGTGCTGCCAAGGAATAGCAGTAAGCCTGACTTATCCCCCCTGTTCTCTTAAGCAGAGCATTTTAGCCACCTCTAAAGATAAACTAGTTTGTAAGACTTGAGCTTCAGCAGAATGCATCTGCCATAGTTGAAGCCATCAAGCATTTAAGTGAATCTTTAAACTACTATAGCATTGCCTATACTCTCTAAAGACTCATGTTTCATTTGTCTTAAAAGTGTGACAACTATTTCCATATATGCTTGTTCAGTGTGTGAACCACACTAACATACTTCAGCCAGGGAAGATTAACCAGACATGCCAAAGCTGGGTTTAGAGAGGCATTTCAACCTAACTGAACCTAGTGTCATGACTCAAGTTTAGAGAGTACTTAAAATAGAATTGAAATACCAGCATACTCTGTAACCCAGGGAAGCCTCTTACTCATTACCATGCATTCCTCACATATATTTATAGTACAGGCTATTCATGTTCACAAGACCAAGACATTCACCAGGAAAAAGTATTATTGTTAAATATCCAGTTGGCACCACTTAGCTATTTTAGGGGACCATCACATATACTCAAAGTAAATTAGAATGTAATCATGACATCAAAGAACACAGTATAAGTAACTAATACAGAAGACTTTGAAACCTAGCTTGTAGACAAGTCTCACATCTGTATAGCACATGCAGAGATGTGTATTACGTAGAAGTGCTCTTTGCTGATAGCAGCTGTTTGTATGCTCATACATTGAGCTGATCTTGGAGTAATAAGCACTTTGATGCAGCTGTCAGATCAAGGAATTACTTAACCCATGAAGTAGAATCTGTTCTAAAGTAAGTGCTACACAGCTATCAATTGTCAAAGAAGTTCATAAACTAAGTAGTACAATTACTAATTTAATGGTTACTATGCTAAGTGCTGGAAAGTATTAAAAGACTCTGCATATTACCATACAGTAACTCGGTAAGGCAGTAACTGCTTTTCCAACGCAAATCTAGCTTACAACTATTTGGTAATCCTCAGAGAGATCCAGACAGCCCACCACAAGTATTACAGTTTCAAAGTCTGTTGCTAAAGGATGTCTGTTCCAGCAGTGCTGAAGTGCAACGGACTGCGGAGTTTCAGATTTCTCCTTCCAACTGATGAACCAGTATTTGAGACCTTAACTTCTTCCAAGGGCTTAGAAAGAAGCATCAGTTTGAATCTGTTTTTAGTCTAGACTGAGCAAGAAAAGATTTTAATTCCACTTGTTACAAACTTATCTCAACTGTAACATTGCTGCATATTCAAGACTTTTCCAAGCTCCATGACAGGAGTCAAATGTAAAGGGTTTTCATAAGGGAGTCTTAAAGTTAGCTGTTACTATTGTTGCATCCAGTTAAGTTGCATGAGATAGTTTGAGAACTTGACTCTTGTGACTAGCTTTCAGAGCTAAGTTTCTCTCCCCTAAACCAGTGATGAAAAGGTTTTACTTCTACAGATTTTAAGGTAGTTTAAGCCTATACACTACCTTGATGTTCATAGTAAAGTGAAAATCTTTTTCAATGAAAATTAGAAACCATTCCACTCATCTCTCTGAAATTGGAAAGCAAGTACCAAGTAACACCCTGCATCAGCTACTGATGTTAAAAAACCCTCATCTATTGTGCATGACATACTGAAACCTGAAAGGCACTGTCACTGTAAATACTAAGATTGCAAACCAAAAAAGATCTATTGAAGGAAAAAGCAAAGTAATCAACTCTTAATACAGACTTGCCTATTGTTTGAACAGCATCAGTGTTCTTCCCAGCTCAGAAAATAAATCAGTACCTTGCAAGACCAGTAGAGATCTGTCTACAGGTCAGGGTTAGCGGTATCTGAAATGTGATACACTGTGCACACAAGAGAACTCTGAGCAGAAACAAGCACAGTAGAAGTCCCAACACCATCTTTTTCACCTGCTAAGGAAAAAATTGTGCCTCATCTATTTTAGGCCATCCCCACTCTGTATTAATGAAATTACTCAAATCCAGGTGTTACGCAACTTGCATGCCTTTAAGGCAGTTCTTACCTGAGAGTGAAAATTTGAAATAGTTGTTGTTTCAATGTCCTTCTTGCCCAAAATTTCCATTTTCACTGGAGTGTTAGGAAAGTTAAAAGCAAAGTAATCCAGGAAGTCTGGTAAATAAGCAGCTGCTCCATGTACTATTGCTAAAGCATAGTAAGCTGCATTTTTATCATTTTCGCTGAATGACAAAGCAAGAAACTCTTCCGCAAATCTCTCCATCTCCACTGGAGACAAAAATGAGAGTTCATCCATGTAAGCATGAAGGACCAGAGCGCCACCATTAGACTGATGTTCTTCGTGAATGAAGTTACTAAATTTAGTGCCAGTTTTCAAGAAGCTGCTGCGAACAGAATGCTCCTGGTGTGTCACAAATGGCGTTTGTACTCCCTGGGGCACTCGATATTCCTGCATACCCAAATTCAGTCTGCAGAGCTGCTCATCCTTAAGATACCTGAAGGATTCCTTGTTTATTTCTAAGTTATCACAATGTCCTTGAGACAAAGTCTCTTTGTCAATGCGAGTGAGTCCAGCACACACCGTCTGCACTTCTTTGTTGTACATCTTCAGGCGTTTTCCCCTCATATCTTCCCGGTGTTTCTTTTTCTTTTTTTTCTTTATCTTCTTCATAATAAGACTGTCAGCTCGCTGGGTTTTGCCATTTTCGTCTTGAGTTTCTGGCAGCAAGAACAGAGAGGAGATTAGAGCTCTGCAATTGTACCATATTCATTCAAAATGAATGAAGCCCTCATTTCCTAAAGCTATCTGTTCCCACAAAGACTGACCAATGGTAACACCTTGTCTTTTGGCTTACAAGACAATTATAGAATAAAAACATGCAGTACACCTCTGTTATGCAAGGAAGCTTTGAATTAAGGAAGACTCCCAAATTCAAGTTTAATATTTTGGAAATATTTTAATTTGTAACAACTTTATTAGAATACCTTTAAAAGGAATGCTTATTTCAGAGCATCTAAATTAAGATGCATCATTAACTTCTGACATTTAAGGCAGTGAATGGGAAGAGGATAAACAACTATGCATAACATTTAGACTTTCCTTGCAGAATACCTCCCTGATTTTGGATACAAAATATAGAAGCAAACGAGAATGCAGCCAAAGATGTACAAACGTTATTAACATTTAGAAGAAACAGAAACTTAGAGCAGTTAACTTTCTGGCAAAAAAAATCTTTTGCTACTGATCTTTCTTATTGAAGTTTAGAACTGATATTTCCAAGACACTATTGCTAAACAAAATTAAGTTTCATATCCAGCTGACACTTCAGATAAAGTACAATATAAAGCTATCTGTAACACAGTTGGTATCTAGTTTCATCATAAAATTGTGCTGTGCATTAATACATAATCTTTTGTCTGACAATGCCCAAAAAAGGATTTTCACTGGCAGCACTACTCTCACAACCCGCTTAGTTTGACAGTTACCAGGCTGCACAAGGCATGGCAGAAAGCAAAGTACATGGCAAAAAGAGGTTATTCTGACTGCAGAAGCCTATTAGATATACTAGTGATTAGATGTGTTTTTAAGTCTGCTCTGCTAAACTGCCAATAGACTTTGCAGTTCTTCAAGAACTATCCCAAGGTATTCAGTCCTCAGTTAACAGCTTGCTGAAAGGCCCCATACATCCACAGAGAGACCACATACTGGCCTGTATCAGAACACAAGTATCAAAATATCACATCCATATTTTCAGCCACCTTGTCCTAGCCTGTTCTACAGTTAACTATCTAGTTAACTCAGGGCTAAAAAATGTGTAGTTTTTTCTTAGTTCTTGGGTTTTTTTTTTAAGTTTTTTTTTTTTTTTTAGTTTTTCCAAGTTAAAAGACTGAAAAGGTTCAGGCAACAAGTGTAAAGAATCAGTTCTGTCAAGCAAAATGTAGTAGCTTAATTGCTTATCTTTTAGTGTTAAGAAATAATTCAAATAATGTAGGAAGTGACAGAGATAGTAAGCTGATGCTCAGCTGCTAAAAAGCTCAATTGTCAAAGTTTTAATCTGATAACTAAGTGCCATACTGCCAAGACCATTATGGGGATCAGAACAACCCGCTGCTGATGGTAATAGCTGACTAGAACATGCAATACCTAAGCTTTCACCAGTTTCCCATAGCACAAAATCTTGTGCTAACAATTTCCTTTCTTTGCCCACAAAGCAATAAAGTTTCTATTCCATCTTTATTCTCTTGCTGTAACTTGAAGCTAGAGAAAAAATTGTATGACACTGATCTATGAGGAAAAGCTGTAATAAACACATGCAGCTTCAAGTTATTTAGTTTAACCACAGTGTTTAACTGTATCATTAATAATTTGGTCTGGGTGCTCTTTACTTGAGATGGCTGACCTTCACAACAGCCTGGTGTAATGAACAGAATTACTCACGAAGCAAAGAAATAGTCGATTGCTTAATGCTAACTTCATACAATTGTTCTAGGACCTGAAATACAAGTTTTCCACAGCACTGCTGTTATGCCTTAGCTCGTACAGACAGCAAGTGCCCTTATTTTTCATTACAACCATGGAAACCTTGAGAAGGAAGTTTCAGCTGAGACACCAAAACAACTGGTACAGTTCTTTGAATAAGCTTCTCTGGAAGTCTCAGAAGTCAAGCTTGCACAAGCTTACTCAGTCACTGAGCTACAAAGTATAGATACTGCTTTGCTAGCTGCAACAAGCAGACGTGATCTTAGACCTGATGTGTCCGGAGAGTCCAAGTCCAAGCTGAAACTACAAAAGAGTTTCAAGTGACCACAGGGCTGCTGGGAACACTTCCTTGCAGGTGTTTCTTAGTTAATTTTTAGATATTAAAGGTGTCTTAAAGGTTTCTAATTATAGATACATTTTTAAAAAAATCAAATATGCACAAGTTCTAATTCAGAACGTCTTCCTGTTTGAAGATATTCCCTAATAACAGGGATACGCTTAGCACCCTGTATTTTGGAACATCCATCAAACACTGGTCCATTTTCAGGATAAAAGCCACCCAGACCCCCTTCCACTGCTGCATCCTCTGAACACAACAGGGTCCCAGTATTACAGTCGAAGTAACCACTGTATCAGAGGAAGCTTGACAGTGACATTAGGTGAATGCCCAACAGTCGTGACAGTAGTTTTTACTTTAAAAAAGTGGAAAATCTTCAGTATTTCATATACTGAAAAACCTCATCAGCAGACTACGGGTTCCCACAGTGAGGTAGAATAACAGCACTGCCAATAACTCAGCTAGTCTGAAGTTATCACGTAATTGAACGCACTAGTCATTATCACCACTAGTACCAGCAAAAACACTGGAGATGTTTATTGTCACCTGTGGCCAAAGACAAGAATAACATAAGCAAGAAACAGGCAGCTTAATTAAGCATGGAAAAAAATAGTGAAAGGAAAAAAAATAGCCCCCTCCCCAAACCCACTATATATGCAGTCTAGGACATATAATGAAGAGCTTTAGACTTTGTTAGCAAACAGCTTTCCTTTGCAAATCTGGAATTCAGACGGTAATTTTAATTACTGTTTAAGCCTTCATTAAAGAAGGTCTTATTTGGTTATTGGCCCAGAACTGACACGCAGAAGCATTCCCAGGCTAAGACGGCATGCTCCTCGCACTGCTTTAGCTTTTATCAACACTCATCAAGCTAAAATTTGAAAATTACATTCTAATAGCTTTTAAAGCTATTATTCAAAGACAGTGGTTTAGCAGCACTGAACAACAGTGAGAAGTGCGCTTTTGCATGATCACTTAGTCTTTATCAACAAAGCAACTTCTATCTCC
Source organism: Anser brachyrhynchus (assembly GCF_964034855.1). Lineage (NCBI taxonomy): Eukaryota > Metazoa > Chordata > Aves > Anseriformes > Anatidae > Anser > Anser brachyrhynchus. Next base: position 540,014 of record NC_137720.1, on the reverse strand, counting down.
ATCTCCACAACAGCTTTGCCCATTCTTCAGACAGCACTAGCAAGTTTACACTACAGACCTAACCTTTGTAACATACGTTTTAGGTTTCTTTGGCACAAAACCTTCATGTATACTCCTGGAGCATAATTCACAACATATTAACTTTATTGCTTCTGATCGCGTTGTGTGCTCATACCAAGAGGCTTTCTGTGAAATGCTTACCCTGTACTGTACTGAGAGAGAGAGGGACCTTAAATCCAGGCTCCTGTCCGAAGAACTGAGGCATTTATTTAAAAGATAAAATAAAAACCAGCAGCTTCTCGCTTCTAGTATATGTTAATGCAAGCACAGTAAGAAGGAAGCTTTACTATCAAAGCACTCGTATTTTGAAGCTGCAACGAGGGCAATTCTGAACAGCAGCGGCATAACAGCAGGCTCGGAGCAGCACAAGCGCTCCCGTTCCTCACACGGAGCCTGCTGCTCGGGTCCCTTTGCCACACGCACCCGGGCTCGGCACTGAGCCCTGAGGTGGAAGCGGGCCGTGCATCACTGCAAGAGGACGGAACAAGGGCTCCCGGAGCTACGGCTGGCTTACGCTGCCTGCTCTGCACACACACACACACGCCGCGAGCCCTCAGCGAGCAGCACGCACGGGAGCCGCTGCCCCTCAGCCCGCCTTCGCCCAGGCGGGACGGGCCGAGCCCGCGCACCGGGGGCGCCGCTGCCGAGCCCCACCGGCCGAAGGCGGCGCGCGGGGCCGCCTCCGAGGGCCGCGGCGGCGGGCGGGCTCCGCCGGGGCTGCCCGGGGACCGCCCGCACCGACGGGCCCGGGTCCGCGAGCGGCAGCGGACGGCCCCGCCGCCCCCCCCCCTACCCCCCACCCCCCCGCTCACCTCGCTTGCTGGGCCGCCCGGCCGAGCCGTCCGCGGGGCTGCCCCGCCTCGCCTTCTGCGGCTGCCCGGCGGCCAGGCGGCCGGGCTCGGGGGCGGCGGCGGCGGGGCGATGCCGGTGGTGGTGGTGGCGGCGCTCCTCGAGCGCGGCGGGCGGCGGCAGGCTGAGCGGGGAGAAGGCGAAGAGGCCGGCGGCGGCGGGCAGGCCGGGCAGGGCGGCCGGGGGCAGCGGCTCCGCCGGGCCGGGCCCCGCCAGCAGCTGCTGGCTCAGCCGGGCCCGCTTGCCGCCCGCCGCCGCCTCGCCGGGAGGGCCCCGCCGCCGCCGCCCGGCGCCGCGCGGCCGGCCGGGCCGGTCCCCCGAGGGGAGCGGGGGCGGCTCCTCCGCGGCCCGGGACACGGCGCGCACCGCGGCGACCTGCGCGGCCATTTCACAGGCTCCCTCACACACATTTAAATGGCCCGAGCGCCAGCAGGCACCGCGCAGGCGCCGCGCGGCGCCCCCTGGGAGCTGTAGTTCCCGGCGGCGTGCCGGGAAGCGTAGTCAGCCCGCGCGCGCAGGCGCGGGCCGCGGTTCGGCCGGCCGAGGAGGGCGGCACGGGGGCCGGTCACGTGCCCGCCGCCGAGCCAACGGCCGCAACGGGCGGCGGGAGGGGGCGGGGCCGCGCATCGAGGGTGGCGGCGCGCGGCGGGGCCCGTGGGGGTCGGGAATAAACTCGGCTCGCGCAGGTCGCGTCAGGCGCCGCATCAGCGCACTTCGTTTGCTTGTGCAGCGCGTCACGGGGCGCTCCGCGGGTTGCGCGGTCCCCGACGTGGATGCGGCTGGCCGAGTTCCTGCGTTGTCCAACGCGTCAAAGCGCTCCGCGGCCGCCTCGGGGGGCCGCAGGGACTGCGCGAGGGAACCGCACGGATCGGTCCAGAAACGGCGCCCGCCGCGTCACACGGACCGCGTGTCTGCTGGAGGGTCACACGTCCTTACACACCGCGTGTCTGCTGGAGGGTCACTCGTCCTTACACACCGTGTGTCTGCTGGAGGGTCACACGTCCTTACACACTGTGTATGTGCTGGAGGGTCACTCGTCCTTACACACCGTTTGTCTGTGCTAAAAGGTCACACGTCCTTACACACTGTGTGTCTGCTGAAGGGTCACACGTCCTTACACACAGCATCGCCTCGGAGGCATCGACATTTCCCTTGCTGCGTTTTTTTGGTTTGTTTCATACAGTGAGGACGGTCGGGTCAGCTAATTGTGCAGCTTGCTACATGAGCTCAGTTGCTGTATGACCCATCAGCATCTGAGACTTGTTAACCAAAAATCTAGAAAAAAATACCTGGATTCACTCAGATGGAAAAACAAAACATTCAATTAACTGAAAGATAATTTCTTTCTAAAATTTGAGATGCTAATTCTCTGTTCATTCAACTTATGTAAACGTATAAGGAAATGCAGGTGTTTGATTACAATAAAACTGCACGTGATTGCAGTAACACAGATGCTATGTTGGCAGGATCTCCAGCTTCTTGTTTTGATTTGGTCCGGTCTGTACTTGGACCAAATTGGATGTCCCTTCAGTCAACAGTCCTCCCTGGAATCTATTCCCAATGTACAGTGTTTTGTTTCAGAAAGCTTAAATACATCATTTTGAAGTGAATAGGTTCCAAAACACAATAAAAATGTCACTATTTATTATAAAATATCTATTCCCGGTTTTAATTTCCATCCTGTTATAAATTAACTGAAAGTGCCTAGCTGCTCGTGTTTACCTGTTCTTCTTTACATTAAAACTTTAGTTCATGAAGAATGTGCAAGTAGTGCTTCATCTGCAATATATCATGCAACACCTTTTGATGTATTTATTTTGATGGAAACCTTACTGGGATGAGCACTCAAGGCATATCAGAAGGTATTCACAAATCTGTAACACCAAATCTAAATATTCCATGCCGGTGGTGGATTTCTTGGTCCTTTTGGTTTTGAAAATCGACTTGCAAAGCCTGCAAAGAAATTGTGTTGTTTTTTTTTTTATTTTTAGTGCAAATTCAGTATGTTATTGATGTTGATCATATAATTCCCTAAAATAACACGGTATTTGAAAATACTTGTAATTTCAGCTTTCCCAAAATTTAAGATACAGTCGACTTGAAGCAACAGCCTGTAGTTGTAAGTCAACTGGTGCAAAAACTATGCGAATACAGTCTATCGTTGTATATATCCACACATACTCCCATTACAATATGAATATCAAGAATGTAACTAGATCTTATGCCTAGTCTGACAGAAGACTTCTCTAAAGTAGAAGAATTTAAAATGGAAAACTGTGTTTCTCCTCCACCATATTATACAACATTAGACAGCAGCCTAATGGAAATGGTACAGCTTTGTATATGTCTTCTGCTGTCTCTGCTGCTACATAAAGGCTAAGGCATCTCACACATTGAGAAATATTTTTCAGGGCAGGTTTCAGGGTCTGTGTTTTCCACCCTACCTGTTCCTTAAACAGATTGTGAATAAAGCCGTAAATGTTTAAAAAATAAGCATTATTTGTAATTTTGCAATAAGATGGCAGCACAGTTTTGCACAAATCCAAAGATGTATTTCTTGTGCATGTTCTACAGATAGAATGTTAGATAATTGCTGCAATAACAGATGAAATGTTTTTAAAAGTACAGACAGGATACAGGTACATTAAATTATGTAGGCATGAAACAGTTTCATGCTATTTTGGGGTATCGCTTCATTTGAGAGTTAACATTCAGCCTGGTACCTGCACTTAGACTTTCAAAAAACGGGTACCTCCTATTCCAAAATGCAAAGAGAAAAACATACCAAAATTAAGGAAAGAGCTCAGATGGTTTGACGGGGCAGATTCTGATGGTTTTGTCAGTGAAGATGGACTACAGATGCCTAGAAATACAAAATTATACTGACACAGTGACCATCGTAATTCCCTGAAAAACTAGGTTTCTACACATCCATGGGGAAACACATACTTCCACATGTACAACCACACTTGGCACAGATGTTATTTCAGCATAAGATGAAGATAAGTACTTTCCACACTGCCAGAGCTTGAAAGCCACACAGTTTTAACGACATTATTTGCTCATAGCAGGGAGTGAATGTACTACTGCAATAAAATCCACTGGGAAAACGTTGGCTCAGAAGTGCTTTAAACAGTTTTTCGCAGTCCTATTTTCAAGATAAGCATTTAATTTTAGATCAAAGGGAACTTAATGAGAAACTCATTCTTTTTGCTCCAAATAGGGCAGAATCCAGGATGGGACTCAAGTTGATCATATTCCCATCAACACCTCTTTCCCGCATTTTGAAAGTATTTGTCCCACTGGTTTGAATGACCTGAAGAATTTGTAATTTGTATACACTGGAACTGCCCCTCAGGTAACCAAAGGGCACTGCAGCATCATTATGCTACTCCTACAAACACTATTACTGTCCAGATGAAATGGCACTCAACTAGCAAGTGCAGTCATAAATGTTCTATGCCCAAGTAAGCAGATATGCAGGGAGTTTCACATTTGACAAGTGCCCGTGCTTGAAAAATTCCAGATATATCTTTATATATTTGCTTAAAGCCATCAGGAAGATGCACATTAGTCTGAAAGACTTACTTTTTCTCACGTTTTTCAGTATTTTCAAACTCTGAAAAAAAAAAAAAAGGTAGCAGCTACTGTGAAAAAAATGTAGCAAGCAATTGTAGCAGCTATTATGATAAATGTATATATAACACATCTCATAAAAAGCATCTTGTCTAGCATCTGAGACTTCAGATTCCTGCCTTTCACTTTGTCTCTCGCTTTTTTCTAACTAACAGTAAAGCCTCCAGTTTTTATTCTTGCCGTTTTCCTCAAATGCTTTTCTGTTCAACCATAACATCTCAAAGTACAATTGCTTAAGAGCATAATTAACTAGAGCCACGGTGATGAACAGAGTCTGTCCTACATGGGAATTCAGACTCCACTCAAGCAAATTTTTCCAAGAGGAATTAGCACTTCGGGTGAACAGAGTGCTGAGGCATAAACATTCACACAGACATGACTGTGTTCCTCCTGCACGCCAGTTCTGTCTACAGTTCTACAACAGAATATTTTTACTAGCCTTGTTTCTGTGCACAAAATAGAAGAGAATGGTCTCAAAGCATGTTATTTTCTCAAGGTTAGCAGTAAGAAAGTAACAATAGCTATAGCCAGAATGATCTCTTCTCACCCTCTCCTTTTTCTATAACTGTTATGTGATTTTTTATTTATTTATTTATTTATTTTACCTTGCTTCTCCTAAAGCATTTCACGGGCTCTTTTGATGATGCTTCAGAAGCATTGTTGCTCAAACCCAGAGAACTAGTAGAATTTCTTGGAGCAGGCTGCATACCTGGGAACATATACCAGAACATTTCCAGTGGTGATTAATGAATCCTCCCGCTTTTTTTCTAAGTGCTTTGTTGCTGCTTATTGTTTCCTCTAATGCAGCAACTGCAGAAATTTCCAGCGTGTTCCCTGGTTACATTTACTTCTTTTAGTAAAAAAGAACCTAACTTACTTACCTGCCTGCTGAACTCTCCTACATTTAAGTACATTGGTAATATTTTGAATAAGTGGGCCACTATCACCTCAGGTATCTACAGGATTAGGTGTAAGTATAAAATCTCAGTTACATGTCGAGAAAATAACTTGTCACTTACTTGCTGTATCAGCAAGAACAAACGACTCTGGGGTTCTTTCAGGAAGCGGGGGAGGAGAGTTAGAGCGATCCCGGTTTGTCTCTGAGAAAGAAAAGACAGAAGGTTTGGATAACTGCCTTTAAAAACATATATATCTGTTCACCAAGAGGGCCGCAGCACTCTAACCTGCACATCTCCATTGTCTCAAAGGAAACAACACACAGTAAAAGGACGTGACAAACCTTAGCCTGAGGAGAGTGCAGGGAAAATCATCATAAAGATATACAGAGTGGTGCAGTGGGTGGTTAGGAAACATAAAACTACCACTTCATTTGGTTGCAGAACTGTTTATATCTATTTAGTTGCAGAAGTATTTAGCAACACAAGATTTCTGTTGGACTGAGCAAAGATCCCAGAGACATTCATTAAATCTGGAAAAATTAAAGCAAGTTAGGTTAAAAGTAGACCTTACGTTGAAAGAAAGTTTATCTCAACATCAAGCCTTTACCTGATCGTGAGCTGCGAAGCTTCATACTCTGGAAACAAAAAACAAGGAAAGTATTTGAAATTCCACATAACTAAATGTGGTTCTCTTGTACTCAAGAAAGCCTTAGAGGATGAGGAAATGATGTTACATGCAAACACCCTCCCCCACACACCTCCATGCTCATGTAATGGAAAACAGACTTATACCTTATTGTTTCACTTTACAAAGCCATAAGTCACCCATGGGATGATCAAAAGATGCCTAAATTTTGTTCTGTTCCTGTCTGTCCCACAGGGTGTTGTGAACCTCAGTGGACCACTAACTTCCCGTCTTTGTTATCTTTCTCTAAAATAGGGATGATATTTTTACTACCTTGTATGGGAGTTAGGACAAAAGAAATAAAGTTTGGAGCAAACTAATCTTTATAAGGAGGAGCCTTACTGAGACCATATCTTCCTTCCAGTCCTGAACCCTGAAATAATTTATGGAAAGTATAGACTGCAAAAACTAGGGTCTTTCTCACAGAAGGAAACATGATAAGGAAATTAGTACAATGAGAAGAGATAAAAAGTCCCTTATTTACCTTACATGGTCTCAGTCTCACTGCGTCATTAAACACATCTGAGTGAGACTCACCACTCCACTCCAAAGAGGTTCCAATATTTTTATTTCTGGATGGAAGCTGAAAATCAGAAGTGGCTAGAGGAAATTCTCCTAGAAACAATTAAGCACAAGAGAGGTCATTTCTCATCCCAAGCAGCCAGAGCAAAGGCAACTGCCATATGCTGTGATCCCACACAAAGGTGAGAAGGGTGGGGGTCCTCATAGCAGGTGTCAGTCACTGCTCTGTTAAATGCGCTTACCCGATTCACTAGCCACAATGAAGGACTCAGGGGTTCGCTCAGGCAGGGGCGGAGGATCATCATCATCTGGCTGGGGCAGGATGTCTAATTGAGGAGATGTGGTCAGATTACCTGATGGCACAACACAACAGGAGAACTACAGACCTCTGCAAAGACACTGAGAACCAACTGCTCCAACCCAGCTGCACACCAGAGATTATGCTAAACATATGTAAACTGTACCTAAAATCCAGCCAGTCTTCAGCACCAACTCGTCTGCTGCTGGATACATGCCCCAGGCACACACTCCCAGCAGCATTAACAAGAACTCCCTATTGCACAGGGGAAGATTATCCATGTACCCCAGCACACAGACAATCCCTCAGCTGGTAGTACCACTGCTGCTTGGCTTGTACTGCATCTCCTGTGATGTTCCCAAGGTCTCTAGCATCTAGATAACGAGAACATTCATGACACCGCATCCTGACGGGCCCGAGCAGGACAGAGCTGAGCAGTGCCGAAGGTGCGGACAGAGAAATGTCTGCCCAAACCAGACCCAGACTGGGAAGGTGATTTTAAGGTGACAGACCTAGGCAGACACTAACTGAAGTCCTGGTTCTCTCAGTCTCAAGGGGATGCCAGCATCCCCCTGCATGGCTCTTGTCAGAAAGGAGTGTTTTTTGGCCTTGGTTCCTCAAAGAAAACCATTTTTGGGAGCTTTCTGCTCGGATTGCCCTGCTCTAAGAATTGGTCAGCATCGGTCCTTGCCTCCCTGTGAGAGCTGTACCAAGGTGACACAGTAGTATAATGTGAAACCCAGAATCATGCTGTTCTAAAAGCATCGTCTGTTTTTATGGGAAATATGTAAGGCTGGATGAAACTGCGCAAGGCTCTCCCCAGCTGGTCCCCGGCAGGCGGCTCAAGGGCCCCGCTGGATGCCGAAGGACTGCGCTTGCCACCCCCGCCAGCTCCCGATACCCACAGGAGCCAGCAGCTCCAGCAGCACTCACTCAGCGAGGACGTCCTCCCAGCACTTGGGTAGTGAATGTGGTGGGATGCAGGCCTGGGTGGTGGGGAGCTAGCCACCATGCAAGGAGGGCCTTGTGTGTCCTGCCCCGCTGCCAGCTCCGGGGATAGCGGGTCATCTGGTGAAAGTGAAGAGAAGTAGGGGTCTTCCGCCGAACAGAAGTAACGATAAGGACATTGCCCACAGTTCCTGTGGCCTGGGGAGGCTTCTGCTACTCGGCTTGAGTGGTTCAGCTCAACAGGGGAAAATCCATCTTGCTGCTTCTCCTGGAAGCTTGAGTAACAGGCATTTGGTGACTGAGAACTGACAATGGGCTTCGCATCCGCTCCATCACAAGCCCAGGTTTCTACGTGCTGCTCCAGCACAAAGGGGGTCGATGTGGTCCGTGTCAGAGGTGCTTTGCCATGAGCCCCTTTCCCTCCTGCTCTCTGCGGCTCCAGGTCCACAAGCAGCTGCCCAGAGGACCTGCTGCTGAACTCCAAACTGTGGTGTTTTTGGAGAGCTTCCCTTGTGCCCCACATCTCGGCAGCAGCTGCGTTCCTGCTGTTGCTGAAGTTCAGAGTGCCAAAGGAGATGGCCTGTCTGATGGGAGGGACTCTACCCCCAGAGCTGCCGTGCTCTCCCTTGGCAGACGAAGACGACAAAGATGCTTCGTTTCGTACCACTGGAGAAAAATGTTGATGCACATTCTGGTCCTCTTGCCCTGAGCTGCAATCAAGCACAGCAGCATGAAGTCAGAGATGTCAAGTACTCAGAAATCTCTGTTAGCCTGTTAACAAGGCCCCGCAATATTGTCCCTAAGAGCAGGCACATTCCCCAGATTGCAGAGCCTGGTTTAGCCTCAAGCAATGAACATGGTAAAGGACTATGCACCCTGGTGCCCTATTTGGACACCATTAAATGGTGAAGAGAGGAAGCCGCTTTACACAGCTAAACGGCTCCTTCAGTGCAGACTATCTTCAAAAATAAAATTATTTACAGGAAGTGCACACATGAAAACCAAAACATGTCCACGGAAGGATCTCACCACCCTTTGAAGCTGGTAGTCTGAACCCGTAGTCTGGAAGCTGGGCTCCTCAGGCTCCCCATTCCTAGGCAGGAGGCACTTGTGCGGCAAACACAGAGGAAGGATGGGCACCAGCTAGGAACACCCCACAGGGCGTGTGGCTCCAGGTAGAGCACAGAGATGAACCAGCACGGGGGTTTTTCATCTCCATGTTCATTAGCCTTTTTTTTTTTATGCTGCCCTGGATGTGTTTTAAGTTTGTATGTGAAACACTCTAAGCACAACTTGAAACAGACGGAAGGGCAAAAGAGGGGGACAGATATTGGCATGCAGGGAAGAGGCTAAGACTCAGTCTCAGAGACACATCTGTAAGAAGAGCAGGAATTACACTAGGAACAAATGTGAGAGAAAAAGTGGGACTCAAGGGAGGCTGCAGAGATTGCTGACAATTGAAATGCAAAATTTAAACAGAACTGTGTCACAAAATATGCATTTCATGTATTCCTGAAATAACATGGGTAACTGAAAATACTAGCCCACGGGATACTTGTGCTGTGACCTTACCAGGTTAGTAAACTCAGAGAATAAATATCTTCCACTGAAGTCAGAAGTGGCTTGGGTACAGGATGCCTGGTTTGAATCTAGTGAAAGAAAAGGTCAGTAAACAACAGAGTAAGGAAGAAGAATGCAAAGAACACAAACATGCTATTTCAGGAGACGGAATTTCTGCCAACTACTTTTAATTATTACTGGAGTTTGGGAGTGACAAATACCAACTTGAAAACACCAGTTTGGAGCTGAAAACTGAGGACAGATCCCCCTGAACTGCTCTTTCTGTTCACACCTTCCTGAAATCAGATTACCAAGGGCCAAATGACAGTCCAGCTGGGCCAAACATCTTCAAAACAGCTTAAGCAGAGAGCTCTGACTTTAGGACCCCGCTCGGACATTCAGCATGGCTGTGCAGGCACTGGTTTCATTTGTGACACTTTGGCGCACAACCACCCCCCATGCTCTGTGAGGTGCTTTCAAAGGGCAGTGAGGTTTAGCAAGAGGTTTGGCCAGGAGCTACAAAACCACATCCGGATTTGAACCGTTTTGTGCATTTTGTGTCATTCTAGTCTTGCATCTCCTTTGCTTACAGCCTATCCACAACACATACAAAAGGCACTTTCCAGCTATTTTCTCACTGATCTCTGGCAAATACCATGGCAAAACTGAAGCAGAGTCCCATTGCAGGATCCTGTTCCCAATTCTTTACACAAAAGCTTCTGACAAAATTATCTAACTTGTAAGCCTTAAAAATGGCTATCTGTTTACTTCAGCAAGATTGCAAACAGCTACACATGCAGTGCACAAGGCAGCGTTCGTGCCAGCAGTCAGAGAAGAATAAGGAGAACAAAGAAACGATTAACGGTGGATGTTTCAGATGTTCCTGTTTATGTAACTTTATACCAGGAATATGTCGTTCTTCCTCAAAGGTGTTTGAGATTTGAAAGACTTTGACATGGGTTTTCTCAAGATGTTTTAGCCCACTCTCCCCCACAGACAGTCTGTGATGCTAATTATCTCACTCTGTTGCTTGCAAGTACTCCATGAAATCAAGTTTCATGAGCACATCCACGTGAAAATCAGCCACTGCTGGAGAAGGTTGAAAATATTCTATTCACTCATTACATTAAACAATTATAAAAGTATATAATGGTTTTGAGACAGAAGAAAGTTTAGCTCTCGCTTGAGGCCAACTCTTGTGGTAAGTGTTGTGCGATCAAGGAAACAGCTGGATTCTCATGGTTAACTTGAAGAGAGTCTCAGTTTGGGCTGGGGCCCTGTCTCTGTAACTTTAATACACTTCCTTGCAGAGTATATAGAAATGAATTAATGTAGTTGTATAAATGAAATAGCAGGTAAGATACTTAGGGCCACACAAGCACCTCCATAAATTGGAGGCTTCTGTTACAATGCAATTATGAATAAATAGGGCAAAAAGGTGATTCATTTCAGGTCTACAGAGGAAACCTCTGCAGTAGGAATCTAGGTTAGAGCTTGCGTGCCTGAGCCTGCAAGAAGGCAGTATGTTTATCCTGGTGACCTTTACCTGTGAAGCAGCAGAATTTTCCTGGGCATCAAGTGCTTTAATCTGCCTTTTGAAGAGTTCAATAACAGCATCATAAACCAGCTTGTACTGCTCCTGCATCACGGACAAATAAAACAGACATGAGAGCCAGCACTCACATTGCTTGTAAATGGTCATGTATTACGCAAATCAAACATCAGCCGCTTATAGAAGCTGACACTTTGCGGTCTGTTGGCAGGACCAGTTATCAGAAGTAGAAGCTACAATTTCCAAAGGGTTGAGCCTGAAGTATTTGTTTTGTTGTCAGCTGCACAAACAACACCGTTCTGCACTAAGCTTCCTCTTCATTCTGTCTCAGCCGAGAAGAGTTCTCGCTTTATTTCCTGGATAGACACTTGTTTCACAGCATAAGCATTCAGTAAGTGAGTTTGCAAGCACTAAGCTATTCCAGCTGTCTACAAGGAAATAGTCAGAAATCCATTTCTGCAAAATGATTCTTCTGCTCAGAAAAGGGACCTTACAGAACATCTACACGCCTAGTTCCCAGCAGTGCAACCATTTTGTTCTTCCTTACTGCAAGCCCTCCTGAGGAACTATTGAGGTTTCAGTACTGAGTTAACAGTACTGAACATTAAGAAGTATTAACAATAAGTATTAACAGAAATATTAACAGTACCAGTTGTTAAAATTTCCTGAGCGTACCTTGGTCTGCACTATTGAAGGTCTTTGTGTGCGCATCTCCTGGATCAGACTGAAAATACTGAAGTTCACTGGAACAATCTTGCAAGAAAGGGAAGAGATGAAAAATTAAAGGCAGGTTATTCCAAGGAGCTTCCACGTTGTGATGCTTAGATGTTTAGAACAGTATCCCAGATTCAGACCTGCTACTGCAAGAGTCTTTAACAAAGGACCTGCTTATCAAGCCACCTTTATGAACTGTCTTGCCTCCTCCCTCCTGCATTGCACTCCAAGAAAATACCCTTTTTTATAACATTGGTAACAGCTTGGAATATCATGAAGGACAAGATACTGATTTCATGGATCAGGGGATTCAGGATTACTGTGATAAAGGAAATAACCACTTTGCAGAATCTCAGCAATCTGGCACAAGGCCAGGGATTACTTACTGTTAAAACATTCAAACATACATTTTTAATGAAGAGTCAGAGTAAAGCAAGGTGTTAACTTGAAAACACTGGATTTCTGATACTAAAGTGTGGAGAGACAAATATAGGCAGTAAACTTGTATTGAAGACTGAAGGCCAGCACCTAGGTTAGCCCAGTGATCTTAAGACCAAGACAGGGAGGAGAGAGAGCAGGAAGGTCTCCAGCCTGTCTGCACACCCCGGGCTGCATCGGGGCTATTTGCACCAGGATGCAGAGGGAGGGAGTGCAGCACCAACAACAGGCAGTGCATGGGTGGTGCAGAGCCCAGACAGAGAAGCAACGCAAACTGGCTGTCAGGTATCAGCGATTTGGCCAGTTGGGCTACAGGGACTTTTCATTCACAGTTATTATCTGAAATACACCTGCGTGCAGTCAGAGGGAGGTAGAGCTGGGACTAAGGGGAGGAAGAAGGCGAGGGAGAGAGACAGGGAATCGCATGGTGCTACACACGTGCCGTTTGAGCATGCATGGCGGGACTGACACCTACTCCGTCCTTCAGCAGCTTCTGGGTGTAGTCGATTGCACAGATGACTCCTGTTCTCCCACAGCCAGCACTGCAATGAGAGTCACAGCAGGGTTGCTAGTAGAGGGTAGTGGTGGGCACGCTGTATTCTCCAACAAGAATATTTCAAAAAACCCACAGCCTTGCATCCCACACCTTGGGCAGTGCAGACTCACACAACGGCCCTCCCGCTCCTGGTGGCAGCTCCACCTGGCTGCACATAAACTTCCACCTGACCACAGCTCTGCTGCAGGCTAGGAGGCACAACTCCTAGGCCTCCTACATCGTCCTCCTGTGGTGACCAGGAATGCACAGTGTTCTTGGTCTCAGCTGTAGCTGCTATCACTGGCCTGCTGTCACCTATCTCCTCTCCTGCTCTCCAGCCATACCAGTGGCTCAGAGGACACGTTCGTCCTTAGGACTTCCTAGGAGAGGATGGAGACTCCAGTCCTGCGCGGGTTGTGCCACCCACCCCCATGGGCGCTCAGCAAGCGCGGGGAAGGCAGGGAGGAGCCGGGAGCGCTCACCTACCTGCAGTGGATGCAGATGGGAATGCTGTCGTCTGGCTGGTAGCAGCGAACCTCACAGATGAGCTCCAGAATGGGGTCAATGGAAGAGGGAACATCATGGTCTGGCCAGTTTTGATAGTGGAATTGGTGGATGGTGCGGATTTCCTGCAAGAGGAGAAAAGTGCTGACAGGAGACCGAATTAACTGTCAGCGCAGCAAGCGCAAGCTGATGTGCTACAGACATCTCTAATTCCCTGCTGTGTTGGTAGGCAAAGGCTGCAGGTTAGCAGTGCACTTTGTGGCTGTTCTTGCTGCAAAGGACACCTTGCCACTTTATGATGTTCTTGATATTACCAGTTAACCTCGCTTACCCAGGATCTAATTTGCCACAACTAATAAACAGCTTCAGAAACTGAACTTTGGGTTAATTATTTTTTTACTTTCTTAATTCCTTCAGCTACTTCTGAATCCAAAATAGCATTCTGAGGAGTGTAAAATTTTCTCCAAAATGCACCATATTTTAATATTGATATAACAAACCTAACCAAGATTCTTTTCCTGCCTCTACCTTTCCTACTTACTTCATTCAGGGTCACTTTTAAAGTCCTGATCACATATTCATTTTTCTTTTCTTCAGCTTCCTGCAGAACAATAAATTAGGGTCACGTTTTCTGCAGATGACAATAGTTTCCAATGCACATGATGTGGTGCTAGTGGCAGCTATACTCACACAGGCAATGGAGAAGGGCCCACACTGCAGGGAGGAGTCACCCAGGTCTGCCCAGTACCGCTCACATTTTTTCTGTTGCAAGAAGCAGATGTCTGGTTATTCCCTGCTGCCTGCCTGCAGCATCTTCTGTCTGTCTTTGCCCAGCAAATCTCACGCCAGGAGGCCCGGCTCTTGCTGCTGACCAGTCTCTACCCTTCCCTTCCCTCGAGTCCTCGGGGCCACACTCGTGCCGGTGACGCTCTCACCCGCAGGTGACCTGTGCTCATTCCTGGCTGCCAGCACCATGTCTCTGGGTGCAGCTTCGCACAGGGCTTTGTGGCAAGGGAGGGGACAACGGGTGCCGGGGTGTTTGGGTCTGGCTTGTTCTCCCCTGCCAAAGAGGCCAGTTACACTACCAGAAATGGCCGAAGAATTTGCTGCAGGAGACTCAAGAAACAGTTTGTATTAAATGGAAACTCACTGTCCCTAATGAGATTTAATAAAAATCTGCATCTCTCCACCCTGCCTTGTCACTGTCATGGCAGGGCGATCTCTGATTTGTTACTCACCTTTCCCATTTCAAACTCCATACAAGCCATGATCACGATCTGCAAAAAAACAAGGTTTGCTAGAAAAGCCTGGAGGCAAGTTTCTTATCCAGGCAGAAAAATCAAACTGATCGTTTGGGGATACTTATCAGCAATGAGGAAGCTACTTGGACAGTCTTCCCCAGAGTCCCACAGTATTACGCAAATCAAACCCAGGAGGACATCATCCACAGCCCAGGTGCGAAGACCTTCCCCCTTGGAGCCCAAAAGCAGACAGCCACAAGCAGCGGTCATGTCTCAGAGTATGTGAGGGAAAGGCTCACAGGAAGGATGCAGGTCACACAGAACATCTGAGTACCACCCAGATACTACCGCTGTCTCTTTAGCCACAACGGAGTTCTAGCTGGTTTTACAGACAACTTTTATTTATTAAAACAAAACAAGCAACAAGACATACAAATCTGCACCTTACCAGGACTTCATACTCCCAAATCATCCTCCAAAAGTCAATGACAGTAGTGGAGAGAGGACCCTGGGTTGCGATGTATGCTCTTGGCCCATAGACGCCCTAAAACAGCATTCAAATCAGATATGTAGTCACACTTGCATTGTTCCCTAAAGGAAATAAAAATCATTCCTCTTTCTGAATACTACTTCTACCCAATGAGCCCAATAAGGACTTAGGAGGGCTTTTATCTAGTTCAATTTTAGGCACCTGAATTAAATTAAGTAACCAGAAACCAAGATGTGAAAATTTCCCAAAGGCAAAGCCAAAGCCAGGGAGCTGGGCTTGAGGCGAGATCTGCTCCCAGGGGCCCCCCTGCCTTGCAGTGCGTTTGGGAGAGCCTACAGGTATCGGCCCCACGGCTGACCCCGCTCTGCAGAGCGCAGCCTGGCACTCCTGTGGCCGCTGGCCAAAGAGAGAACTGTGATCCCCTGTGAAGGTCTGTCCGTCTGCAGACACGTTGCACAGAGCCCTCACTCACGGTGGCGGAGAGCGAAGGAAACCTTCCGTCTATCAGAGAAGGGCTCTGGGCGCAGCGAGTCCCAACTCCATGGAGCTCCTGAAGGGTCGCTGAGCCCACAGTGACCTGCCCCGTTGCTCGCCGCTGCAGCGGGTCTCAGCGGTGCTGCAGTGCAAGGCTTCCTGCCTGCCTGCTGGTTTCAGGCTGGGCGACTCTGGCCGCGGGCAATTTTGCACCATCGCCCAGCAGAGGCAGGAAGCGGGGGCTGCAAGCCACAAAGTGTTCCACCCCCAGTCCCGGCACACGTGTGACCCCTGCCCTGCTGTCTCGTGCCTCTGTACAAGAGGTGTTCTAAAGGGCTCACTGATGGCGTGCGGCTTCTGTACGTCAGCTATCCTCATGCACAGCACAGAAACTGCCACAGGCACAGGGCCTGCTCCTCCCGGCACAAGTCAACCAGGCAGCTCTAGCAGCTGCCACAAACACCATTGCACTGCAAAACATGATGAAAGAAGCAATACCTTGATGAAGTTGGCATTGATGTAATGAGAATCTGCATCTGATGTGATCAGGGACAGCTCCACTCTGCTGTGGTCAACTGCAGGCACAAAAGCAGGAGAAGCAGCAGCAACAGTTAGCGTTCATCTCTCTTAGCAGTTGGGCCCCTCGGGCTGCAGCATGAGGTGCCTTGGAGGAGCACACGCATCAGAGAGCTCTTCTCCAGAGCCGACAAGTGGATGTGCAAGCAGCCAGAGCCTCCTCCAGCACTGACAAAAGCCCTGCGCAGAGCTGCCACTGTCTGTGTGCGTGCAGCAGACCGGCACGCTCTCCTTCAGAGCCGGCAAGAGCTGCAGCTGCTGCCACTACCACGGGGCAAGACTGTCCTCCTTTACCATGGAGCAAGCCAAACCTAGAATTGCCCTGCGTGAGATCTGTGGATTTAGGTTTCTTTTCAAGCTAGAATGGATGGAAGGGACAGTCTGCTCTGGCCCCAAGACGGAATTTGCTTTGGCAATTCCAGCACCAAGCAATGACAAACCACAGCAGTTCCTGCCTGTGGCCTGCTTTGTACACAATGGAGATGTCCTTGTCCAAAGCCATTCCTCTACAAGGTCTTGGTTGCAATGCTACCCAGAAAGTCTGCAAGGATTATCAGCAGAGGATGTGTTTCCTACTGAATTGACATTCTTCATTCTCTGGGAAATACATGCCAAAGTCTTCCAGAGCATGCTTTGAAACAGTCAGAAACAAAACCTTAAATCTGAGCAGCTGAATTCAAGGCCAGGAGACAGCCAGTGACATGTTCACATGCAAGCAATTATGCGGGCAGATACTGGAGGAAGAGGGCAAAGTCAAGCTAGGAAAAAAAAAGAAAGGCTGAATAACAACATTTGCCATTTCCAACCTACAGGGTAAGATGTCTTTGTATCTGTTCTTCTTGATGTTCTCTGGGTGCTCAGATGCTGCTGTAGGGTAGATTTTATCCGATCTGTATTTTGTTGACTGCCTTTTCAGCTTCTGTGATAGAAGAATGGAACAAGTTACAGCAGATGTGCTACATACAACACGCTACTAGAGAGCATGTGTGAAGGTCTCTAGGGGTCAGGCTCACCACCACAAAGTAAGATCTGCACCATTAATTCTTTCCTGAGTGGCTTTTCTCAAGGTACTCAGGGCAAGAATAGAGACAGAAGCCACCTAAGAGCTTCAGCACAAACTTCTGAAGAATGGAAAGTGTGTGCTGAGGCAGTACCCACAAGAGGCTCAGGCATGTAGGCTTCTGAAGTGAGATGCTGCATTTATATAGCACATAAAGCATCGCCCTCATGAGCAGGTGAGACACGGGGACCTTTCCCAGTATAAATGGCACCCAGATAAGAGGATTAACAATATTAAACTACCTCTAATAAACGACAGCAGAAGGGACAGATGAATTAATTGATTTTTCTCACTTTACTAGAGATGCTCCTATCTGTGGCTGCAAACAGCAATGCTCAATTAAAAGGGGCACGAGAAATCAGAGCAAAGTAGTTATATGTGCTGATGACAAAGAAAGGAGGAGAAGTCGTCCTAGGAGAGGCCCACAGAAATATGAATCTTCAGTCTCTTTCATTTCTAGGGTAAAGCTGCTGCACTCCTGGAGTGTTCAAGCATATTTCTCCTTGTAAAGTGTAGAATTTTATTCATTGACATCAGCCCCTAAGTAACAAGCACTGTTAATGACCATTGACTTTGAAAGCACCATTCTTGCTGTATTCTTTCTTTCATAATTTATTGTCTACCTGGCCACTTTTCTTACCAACAAGGGATGGTTTTGATTTAAAACAAAAGGTCATTTCTCTAATTAGTATCTATGGTTTGACACTCCAGAGGGCAAGTCTCTCACTTTCCACCACCCTGGAGCCACGCCATTACAGACCTCCTCTCGGACACTGTTGTTGCAGCCCAGAGAACTAGGCTAACCAAGGAAAACCCTCAGCACCCGGTGCCTTAACAAACAAAAGTTCTACAGGGGAGCAGAGGGAAGGGACCATTGGCACACCTGAGCTGCAAGGTGATGGAACGTCTTGTGCCTTGCACGTATTTCGTGGTCACCCACGTGAATTTTAACAGGAAGTGGAAACAGTGGTTCAGCAGCTCTGCCCATATAGCAGAGGAAAAACAGGCTGGTCTCAGGGTTGCTGAGCCAAAATAGCTCAGTGGTCAAATGGGTTGGTGCTGTGGAGATGGCCGTGCCCTGCTGATGGTGCAGGCAACACCGTCTCAGTGCGTTGGAGGCAGTGAGCTCTAACACGGCAGCACAGGGGGAACAGTGGGAGTTCAGGGCACTGATTTTTGGGTGCTCAACATACACCGCCTCAGGGGTCAGCCCACCAGCGACCTTTGCACTGGGGCTCACACACGCTTGTATTCCAGTTCTTCCAAAAGCTCCCTTGCCTGCTCTGGACGAGCGATCGCCAGGACGCGACACCCTGCAGGGCCTGCGTGTGTGAAGCTGCAGAACAAAGATATTTGCCATAAGGCCGCGTCAGGCGATGAAGGGCTTTGTAGCTCTGCTTATTTGACCAAGCCATGCTGCCCCTGCGCAATACTGCAGATGAGAGGTATAAAAAGCAACGTACATCTCATTTCCACGGTATTTCTGTGCACAGAAATACAGGTTCAGTTCTAAGTCAGTCACTGTTTTTTAGTATTAAACTTGAGTTTTTAAAGGGTCAGAATGAGTAAGGAAGAAGGCACAGGAGGCCTTGGACAGTCCATGTGTCCAGTCTTTATTAATCAAGAACAAGGGGCATGTACTGTGTGACAGAAGGTGTGGGAGCTGGCAAGCAGCAGGATGTTTTTTGCAGAGTGCACATCCCTATACCCTGCTGGTTCCTCGGGTGTTTATTTGCATCCTCCCTCTGTCTTGTTCAAGCACCACCCCACCTTCAGGGGTAGGCTTTCATGGAAGGAGCTGGAATCACTCAGCACAGGGGCCAGTCCTCTCATAGCTACAGCTCTGAATCTCCTTACTCCCGCCCCTGCATAAACTGATATAAAAATGATTGGGAAATGACTATATATGACAAAGCAAGTGAGAGCAGCAGGGATCAAACTCTGGCTGTGAGACCGCATGAACAGAAAAAGGACACTCAAACAAAAAAAACTCTGTCATTTACAGTAACACCACCACAATTTGTATGTGCATGTTCTTGTTCACACAAAGAGAGAGGAAACAGTAGGATGGAGAAATAACATTGAACATTTCGACCAAGCTTGGAAACACGAGCCGTCTCAGTTGCCTGTTGAGGCATTTGCACTTCCAAAAGTGGCCTGTAGCATGGGCCGTTTGGGGAAGATTTCTTCCCAGGCCTAGAGGAAACGTTGCCCTGACCACTTCTACAAGCTGTTTTTGTCAGAAAATTAGCTGTACACTTGGCTGCTAGAACTAGCACGTGGACCCAGGCTCGCCGCCCCTGCTGCCTCACATGGCACTGTACAACCCCAGCCCAGCAGTAAGGGGGAAATTCAGCAGCTTGTGACAGTGCTTTGTTCCATGGAACAACAGACTGTTACTGCAGGCTCAGATTAATCACTTCCCTCTGACCCAGACACCTGGAAGTCAAGTACTAAGCTTTTCCCAAGCGTTTGAAGTGCAAGTCTTCACTGGTATGGCAGAGCAGGGCTGGATCTCATGGGGACTGCCAAGTAACCCCCGCACTTCCCCAGGGCTCGCTGCCTGATGCAGCCCCTATCTGGTGGGGTGGCTGGGTGGCAGTGCTTATTCTGGTGTTTGAGACATCTCAGATATTACAGCTGCACCAGTTTTGCCTTTCTCTGTGTCTTCTGAAGCTGATCAACGCCTTTGCTTCTCAGAGCAGCCCAGAGAGGCTGCTAGAACAGCCTTCCTCCAGCTGACACATCAGTAGCTGTCACCAGCTATCAGGTCTATCTGGGAGACTGTGGATTGCCATCTAAGCCTCTGCCACCCAAACAAATCAAAAGTTGGCAGAGGCCTAACAGATTGGGGCACTGCACAGATCTCCACCAGACAGACACTGCAGAACACTGGGGAAGGTGGGAGCCATCAGCAATTTTTGCTAGTTTTGCTTTTATGGAAGAAGAAATTTATTTCCTGGAAGAGCAAGGAGCACTAACAGACATTAGAGCATGTGCACTCATTCCAAATGGGTGCTGGATCCCTTCCACGTAACCTAGCACAGTGCTGGAGGCTGCAGAAGCAGCCGACGCAGCTGCTCAGGTCACTGCCTCCCTCATGCCTTGGCCAAGGTGCCAGATGTCCACGGGACACGGGACAACCTCAGGCCCACACATCATTTATCTGAACACCTGTTGCTTACTCTGCAGGGTGGTATAGGGGGTAGGATGGGTGATTTCTAGTGAAATAAGAAGAGAAACAAAATATCTCAGGCAGGATCTTGAGATTCCCAACAGGAACAAACACATCACAGATGTAACCTGTGGCAATGGGAGAAGAGGCAGCAAGCAGCTCTGTCTCTGTATTCCTTACTATAACCCCGTTGTAGTACCAAGGCAAAGTGAAACCATATCTTAACAAATGTATTCGCTAAGGAGAAAACAGGAAGCACTTGGTTAATTATTTAAAAAAAAAAAACAAAACAGTTTTACTTTGAATGCAAACCATTAAATCACTCTTCTATCTTTATGCCTTTTTTAATTTTCACTCTAGTTAACTCCTGCATCTCTTTCTGCTGCAAAATGTATAGAAAATCTAATCAACACATGCAAATTATGTCCCTGTTTGGGGAGAGGCAACTGAGCAGTTCCCTTTAAATCAATGGAAACACAGAACCGTGCCTTAAGCAAACTTACCAAAAACTCCTCTACAAATGCTTCTTGGTTGAGCTTCTTGCTTTGGGTCCTTTCCAGATTCTGCAGCAGAATTTCCCTTTGGTCCATGTTGCAAGAGACAGAGCGAGACTGGCCTGCCGAACCCAGGAACGGACATGTCAAGTGCATGTCATAGCGGAAAGCACCAGCCCGGAGAGCACTCGCTGCAGGCTGTGGTTTACTGACTTCATCACAAGTCTTAAAGGAAATTAGTACGTAACAGATATCGTGGCCAAATAACAAAACAAAACACACAGCCCTGGGCCGTAGCGCCTCCTTTTAAAACCACACGCACTCCACGTGTGCCCCCACGGAGAGGGTGAGCAGCACCGCCCTGGAGTCAGAGCCTGTGCGCCCCGCGTGACAGAGAGGGTCGGAAGTTGGAGACCAGAGCTGGGTACCCTGACGCCCGACTCCTCAGGCTGATGAGAATCCCCCGGAGTCTCACAAGCAGCCAACAGGATGAGATCATCTTTGCCAAGATACTTGTCCAAGGCATAGCATGCTGCAGGTCACAAGTCTTCCTCATCCTGCGTTGGCACAAATGGACAGTTTTCCTCATGCCCACGCTGTAGCCTGCTTTCCTGGGATCGGCTCAGCTGCAGAATATCAATCCAGGATCATCTATTAATTTTTACAAGAGCTTTAAATAAAGCTGCTTTACAGCTGTGTGAGCAAAACATCAGACTTTGTAGAGCTGCCTAAATTTGGCATAAGAAAAATAGCATCAAATTCATTCTTTCTGGTCCTTTTGCATTAGCAGCCAGAAGTGAACCACTGCTTGCTTGCTCCATGAAGCCCAATGGCGCTGGAACATGCTTACACCATTCCCTCTTGTCACCTGGATTCAGACAATAACTGTCAGGTACGCAGAGCAAAGAGATCAGGAACCAGGAAGCAAAATGGACAGATTCAGATGGAAAACCTGCTTCAGGTGCCCGCATCACTTAACTTTGGCACACTTGATGAAAAGCATTCCTTATGATGGTTCAGAGTCCAGTGCTGAGGTTTGTGCCCCTTTCACAGGAAGAACAAGCGTTGGATACCGACTAATTAGATTGAGTATTTCTCTCCCTATTGAGGAAAAATAGATACAGAAACAGGCAACAAAGTAAGAGGAAAGTTACTTAAAAACAGCAGCTGGCTCCAGCCTGGAGAGGTGGAGGCGCTGCTCCTGCCTCTGCACAGTGCGTAGCGGCAGCCCAGCTCCAGCACCGACAGCAACTCCAACGCAAAGAGCCCCGACGTGTTCAGAAATGCAATGGTGCTTCACAGCACAAGATGCAAAATGGTACCTGGGAAACTGCTAAATTACAACGTGCAACATTCTTTTAGGATTGTGCCCCCCAAAAAAAGAAAGCGTTCCCAGCTTTCAAGCATGATTTCCAGCAAGACGGTGCTGCCTGTGCAGAGGAGGACATCAGGAGCAGCTGTCAGCAGAGTGCTCGAGCACATGGGGCTCTGACAAGTAGCCAGGGGGAAGGTTTCAAGCTCAGGACAGGTGTAACTAGAAGAGCCCCTGGAACGACGTGCAAAATCCACAGTTCCCCTTCATGTTTATAACTTATTCTGCTTTCCACATTAACTGCAAAATATTCTGAAGGAATACTTTAGACAGATGCTGAGCACGTGAATCTGGCTTGCACGTTTTATTCTTCTGAACTTGCACAACAGTTCCTGAACAAAGAAAACCTATCAACATGCCTCAGGTCTGCTTTCCCAGCCAGAGTTCCCCACCTCTGGTACCAGAAGACTATAAAAATCCACTTAACTATGCCATCCTAATTCGCCTCACTTGTTGTCAGCAATACTTACAGGTACTCTAAAAAAAAACCCTACAGGGCAAATTGGAAATGATTTTGAAGTGGGAAGTAGATACAAACTTCTCTGAGGCCATCCATTTTCTCTACTTGCATAGGTGGGGAAAACTAAATGAAATGAAAATAAATTGAAAACAACCACCTAAAACAAAATATGGGTATCACAACCTCGATCTTTTCAATATCTCACATTTTGTAGAAAGACTTCAGACTATCTGTACCAAGTTTAGTTATAATCAGTAAATAGCTACAAGATTTCTGTGTCCAACTGTCAAAAGGCAAAGGACCCTGAAAGAACCCTCACCGTTAAAATAACGTCAAATATTAATTTTGCAAAAGAAACCTTGGAATCACCTGAGACAGGTGATCCAAAAAACACAGATCTGTTTAGGATAACTAATGGAAACGTTTTAAAGCAAATATTACCTGATGAGTCTGAAATTAGTACTGCAGCATAAGCCTTTAACCTTTGAATAAGAGTGAAGCCCACTTTTATGGACACATTTAAGAGATGCAAGAAGAAAAATAATATTTATTGTTTTTTTAGTTGTAGTGATATAGAATATCTTTTACACAGTTCTTATTTGTATGATTCTTCTGGCAATCTGAATAAATATGAAAGCAATGGTCCCACTTAAATCAATGAAATCCAAACTTTTTGGAAAGTAGTATAACACTTCCTCTCAGTCGTCCAACTTCTCCTGAAAACAAACAAATAAAAAACAACCCATGTGTATGTATTTTAGAGGAAGAATTCAAGGTAAGTTCAAAGGAGCTGGCATGAAGGGAAAGATGTGAGACAGCAAGACAGGCTTTGTGTCTTCCACTGTGACCCTCTTCTGGACTGATTTCACTGTTCCACAGAGAAAATGTACCAGGTGGTGTCCATAGAGCTATGTCAGCAGGAAAGTGCTTTTTGTTTGACTAATCCTTAATAGCTCCCAAGGCACTGAGATAAGGAATTAAATCCTGACGCAGAGGAGCAGTTGGGAATTTTGATACTGACTTCAGTGAGTCTTCACCAAAGTATTTAGCAAAGCTGCGTTTTGACAGCTACAAGAGGAGTTGGCTGATGCACGGGTCAAGGAGGGGACACTGGGTGGCTGGATGTCAGTGACCAGCCAAGATAGGTGCCAGGCAGAACACTGCATGGGAAAGCTGAGAGAAACAAAGGGACAGAGCCAGAAACGCTCAAACATCACAACGAACTTCGTGTGCTTACCCATCCTCCAGAAGCCTCAATGTAGTTTTTCACTTGAGCATTTCCATTAATCACCGTTATGAGTTGACTGGGATGGAACATAGATGGGACTTTCTTAAGAACATACATCATCAGTTTCACAGAAACAGAGAGAAAAGCTCTCTCATAGACCATCTCAGGGTTCTGGTCACTCCATCTTCTGCTGAGAGAATCCACAGCAGCCCCAAACTTCTCCATCTGCAAGCATCAAGAGGGCAGTCTGAGCTTTTCCTTTTTAAATGATCACAGGATAAGTGACTCTTGGCTCAACATCCAACATTCAATTGAATTCCTGCATTTGTTTCTTCTACCTATGACTAAAGCAGGTGGGCCCCGCAACTCCCTGGTGATATCCATACAGCATAGGACGTTCAAGAAAGGGCTCTCTTTTACTTCTATCTTTACTGTGGCTTGTGCAAACTACAGCATCAGGAAGCATGTTTGAAGGACTGGGGAGGACAGCTGTAGCCAGAGCTGCAACAAACCTTAAGCTAGAACTACATGCAGCATTTGCACCAAAACCATACTGGCATGAGATCTAAGACTTCAGGGCAAGCTCAAGCCAGACCACCTGGAGCACCTGGTCTTCTCCCATCACAGCCTTCCTCCTGCACACAGTATTTGCCCCCCACCAGTGCCAGACTGCAGATTATCTACTGCAATGACAGATCAGCCCAGGCAGAGCCAGGGCTACTCAGGTGATAAAAGGCAGCTCCCTTGGAAGAGACAAGGAGAAAAGTTGTGAGAAATCACCCACCTGGAAAAAGGCAAAGGACTGAGCAGGTCCTACAGTCATTTGCTTAGCTTTTGTTCCGGTGGCTCATACACTGCCAGCTAGACAGAAATGAGCAGAGGCAGGCTGCTGGCTATCATGTCCCTTTCCCTCAGACATCTCTGACTCATACAGCTTAAATTGGTCTTCTCCCCAAGCTTTTGCTATTCTCCAACGCAAAAGGACCTCCAGGTTGCCCTACAGACAAAGAGCAGGCCCAGGGCCAGGCAGGACAAGGTATCCTTTACCTTCCCTGTGAGTACTTCAGCAAGAACCTCTGAGGAAACCCTTTCAAAATCCATGTTGCACTGGTCCCCGATCTGTCGCAGACGACTGGCAATAATAACTGGGTCAAAATCACTTGGAGGTTCTCCTGCAAATGGCACAGGCCCTAAAACAATGAGCAGAGAGAGAGTAGGGTAAGGGATTATGGCATAATATATTATTAAAAGGCAGAGAAAAAGGGAGAATATAAGCTTACAACCAAGCATATTTAACGCATACTCCATTCACAAAGCTACTTTAAAAGAGAGCTAAGGTAGTTAGTGTCTCAAGCACTTGGGACAATAATGCAGAGTAGACCTGTGACAAGACACATTAGGATATCTAAAACCAACGTCCTTAGGAAATACTGTACAGTCATTCAAATATTCATAGATTTAGAGTGATCAAATTAAGGTTCCACAGGCAGCTCCATACCATCGACTTGTCCAGGTCTCTCCTCTCACCATAGATGCTTCACGCCCAAGTTTTGCTGCAAAGACATCCCCAGGGCCTTTCTTTTCCCTTTCCAGGTTTCAGGCAGCTCCTTCCTCCTGCGCTTCCAAAAGCAAGCAAGAAGAAGAGGGCTTGGGGAACACCTCGTCTCTCCCTCCTTTGATTCCAGGGACACACTCCCATCGATCAGCTGGCAAAGTCCTGCTTATATTCCCTCAGCATTGCTAGGCTGCAGATCATTGTGTATGGAGAGGCATTGGAGAATTTAGATATCAAACTCAAGGTCTCTTCTGAGCAAGTGTGAGTTGCAACATTTCAAAGTCACACAGTGATCCAAACTTGGGAAGGTTTTCAAAGGAACAGAAGACACACTTCACAAATTTCAAAATTTTATATAAAAACCATTAGAATGTCTCAGCTAAACAACTTATAGGGGGGTTACGTGTGGTGGTTTTTTTTCCTCAGTTAAAGCATTTTTCCTTAAAAATACTGAGAAAAAAAAAAAGTCTATTTTTTAATATGTCTGAATATTCAGCCAGAAGGAGCTACCCATCACTGAAAATTTCAGCAAAAATATTTCCAAGTTTGACAAGACCATAAGGAACTGAAAGCAGGATCTTTCAAAATAGAGTAGTGAGCAACTTTATCTTCAGCGTTGCTTCCTGACCCAGCCGCCTTCTTCCCTCCCTCCTCTGCCCACAGCCCCTGGCATGGCTGCCGCTGCCCCACGGCTCCGTCCGACTGGCCAGAGCTGCAGGCCCTCGGTGGGCATCGCACGGCGCTCAGGGATGTGAAAGCACCTGATCCAGGAGAGAGAAACTCGCAACAGGCCGACTGGAGACTTTCTGGGCAAGACAACAGACATAGAGCTTCCATCTAAAACCTGTTGTTTAACAGGGACGGCAGCGTTTCCGTGAAGTGTGTGAAAGGCTTATCACGATTTACAGTTACAATACAGTCATTAAAAATTGTAAGATATTTTACAGAATAAGATTAACAAAGCCACACCTTGCACTTACAGTAAGGCCATTACAGTAACCAGTGTACTTTAATCTTAAGCCAGGGAGCCCTCTCTGGGGTTTTGCCGTCGTATAAAACACTCGATGGACTTCTGCACAGAGCAGAGTTGGAGCAACGCTTCCTGTTTCTCTCCATGCCCTGGCTGAAAGCTACTCAAGCGGGAAGAGCAATGGTTTCGCTGCCAGAGAGGATTTTCGTGGCTGTGACAAGGAGACTTTTCATGACACCATGCAAAGCCCAACTCTCTGCAACTTTCAGTAGAGCAGAGGGACTGCTGCCTACACGCTCCTCCAAAAGGAAGTCGCGAGGCTGGCCGGGTGTAACTTTCTGTCCCTCCCCATGGGAGCCCCAGCAGGCAGCGAGCTCACCGGGCTGCAGGGAGCTGTGGGGCCCAGCCGTGGGCAGTGCCTGCCCTGCCCGCCCCCGTGCTCACCATCGCCTGGGAGAAGTGTGGTCATTCCCTAACAGGACCCCCCCCCCCCCCCAAACTTCCCTGGCCCAATAAATCAGGCTACAGCTTTGGCCTTCATGGGGTTCAGACAACCCCACCCCACTCTAACTCTTCCACCAGAACAGAGCTAACTCGGAGGTCATCACAGGTCTGTATTTTAAAAAGCCCAACAACCAATGCCAAGTTACAACCTCCTTCCTTTAAACGTTCAGTCACAACACTTCTCTAACATCTTCAGCAAACAGACAAGATTTTTCTCCCATTTCCCACCAAACTTCAGGTCTTACCTCCTGAATCTGTCTGCAGACATCGATTATCAATTTCATCTCCATGTAAGAGATCATAGTATAAGGCGTTCACAACATGTTCTGTCTGTTCCTCAAACGTTGTCATTGCGGTTTTCTCCCAACTGTCTGAATGAAGTTGAAGGCAGGACCAGGTACCTCTGTAGCTGCTCCTCTCCCCAGGTGTCTCTGAATTTTAGCTTCCTTTTCCCCGTAACTGCACAGGCCCTTCCTTCTGGGAAGACTCCTCCCCAAAACAGCACAGCACGCAGATATTTGCTCTCTTAACTGTGATCATTCAAACTATGGGTGTGGTTTAGTTTCAAATAAGCCATTAGCCTGAAGATTAACTGAAATAAAGAACTACAAGAAGCCAAACACTGCTCACCTGCTCATTCTTCAGGAAAGGTACCTGGACAAAAGGCTGGAAACTGGAAGTCCCTGTCCCAGACCAATACTAGATTCAGACTAGCTGCTGGTCAGTAAAGGACAGTTTGCCAACAAGCTATCATTTTTTTCCTGAAAACTGTGTAATATGAGTCCTGCAATGCACCTCCCAATGTGCATGTTGTATTCCTGTGCTTATAGGAACTGGTAGTAGGAGCCCTGCTACAGTCAACTTCTTAACTACATTTGAATTCACCCCTAGATGGCCCACCTGTTAGAGTAACTTGTTGTACAAGACTGAAATAACTTATTGCACATTTAATCTTTAAAGATAAGGAATCTTGAAAGCTTTGCTTCAAGGGAAGCTGAGGTACAAATCCTGTGTGAAACAAAGGCAGGACAGAGTACACTTATCTCAGGATCCACTGTAACCATCGGGCTGAATCCACCCTACAGACTTCAGCCAAGAGACCAGCAAATAAGTACATCAGAAAGCAGTCAAGAATGATTAATGTTTTTATTTGGAAAATCAAAAATAAAATCTAAAACCTGTTGTTTAACAGGGACAGCAGCATTTCTGTGAAGGGCATGAAAGGCATATCACCATTTACAGCTACAATACTGTCATTAAAAATTGTAAGGTATTTTACAGAATAAGATTAACAAAGCCACACCTTGCACTTACAGTAACCAGTGTACTTTAATCTTAAGCCAGGGAGCCCTCTCTAGGGTTTTGCCGTCGTATAAAACACTCGATGGACTTCTGCACAGAGCAGAGTTGGAGCAACGCTTCCTGTTTCTCTCCATGCCCTGGTTGAAAGCTACTGAAGTGGGAAGAGCAACGGTTACGCTGCCAGAGAGGGTTTTCGTGGCTGTGACAAGGAGACTTTTCATGACACCATGCAAAGCCCAACTCTCTGCAACTTTCAGTAGAGCAGAGGGACTGCTGTCATAGTAATTTCTGATTACTCTTTTGTATAAATAAAGAAAATGGGTGAGTTTAGTTTATGTAACAATATTCTTGGCAAAAAACACATTAGCTAATTAAAGTGGCCCAGCTACAGTGAGTGATACTTTCTTCTCAGAAAAGACTTAATAAGCTAAGCAAACAGAAAATAAAGCAAAGAGAAAGAAGCACAGATTTGGTGGAAAGAGAAAGCCCTGAGATAGCCAGGGATCATTTATTTTGCTTTCCTTAAATTGTAAGAAACACAGAAAGTATGTATATAAAAAACAAAGAAAAAGTCTCATACATTAAAAAGCTGGGGTAGTAGACATTTAGGCACAAAAAGGGAAAAAAAAAGGGGGGGATGGGGAATACAGAAATACAGTCCAGTCTGGAAGTATAAGCCTGTACAAGACTGTGATCACTACCTGGAAATGACAGTTGCCCAACAGGAAACTAACAGAAGTAAGTCACAACTACAAATAAAAATAAGGTTGAAATACAAACAATTCTGCAAATGACAGCAGCAAAAAGTAAAAAAAATTAAGTCACAATATAATCAAAAAATGATATTCCATACAGATTAATCAACTAAACAGCAATTCTTCAATTACTGGTGTAAGGACTGACAGCTGACTGAGGTTGTCAAAGTGATGCCAGGTATAAAACTCAATCTGCGTTAACTCACACATATACATTTTATGTATCTTGCTCACCCCTGCATTGTCTTAAAGAAGCCCTTGCCACAGGGAGCTGAGAAAAGACTTTTCTGGGGGTGATTCATGATTAGAATAACCCACTTCAAATAGAAAACACACTTCTTTCTCTCAAAAAAGTAAACATGATGTACCCCATGCACCCATACAAAGCAGAGCTCCATTCACTTTTAAGTGAAGCCTACTATCGAAATCTATCAGACAGAAAACTGTATTACATACAAAGGGAACACAGAACTGGGTACTTCTCCCTTCATCGCATTATGCCTCTCTATACACAATAAGCAGCAGAGTCCTGGAGTCTCAGAGCCATTTTTTAATTAGTTACAATTCTCTTGAAAAAAACTCCAAAACGCTGCCCTGAATCTTGCTCACTTCTGGTTCCATCAGTCACATTAGCGTCTTGTGACAATCACCACAGGTGCCAGCATTTCTGTGACTCACATCAGAACTAGCAGGCTAACAAATACATGATCTTGTCTTTTCCCCAGCCCAGGGGAAAGACATCATTTACCTCACCCCATTCACCAGCCTCAGTAGTTTGTACCATAGCTACCCTCATACCGCATGTGGTTTCTGTGCCTAACACTGCTCCAGGGAAAGGCTGATAACACTCCTACAGTTTAAAAGTACAGAACGAGCATCAGGAACAGCAAGCTGAAGCCAGAGAAGTAAACTCTGCCTGTGCCCTGAGCAAGCATCCCACTGGGAACAGAGATGAATCAGGATCTCAGCCCAGCAACTGCTCCCATGGCAGTCCTGAAAACGGACATGAAGGCTTGCAGCGCCTCAGGCTTTGCCTCACTCTGCTTCACCGAAACCTGCATCTCCGAATCTTCTGTCTCAAGCAATAGCTCTGTTAGGAAAAGGCAACCAGTGTCATCCTGAGCACTGAAATAAGCTTTCCATGGCTGGACACCAGCTTTGCTCATAGCAATAGTATGGATGTGGACGACATGAAAAGCAGTCTGTATGGTATCTGGATGAACAGTTCTGCCCCAGGGCACAGAGTGTTGGCAGCTAATGTCCAGGCTCAGCCAGGTCTTCTCAAACTGTTCTGCAGTCAGGTAAACATCAGGAATTAAGGTCAGGTTGCCTGTATCAGGATGAACCTTGAGGACTTCTTTATTCCCTTCAGAAATCAGTGACTCTGAAATGAAACCACAAACATGTGAGATGCAGCATATATTGCGCTACTTCCAGTTTCCCACAGAACCTTTCAGGAGGCCATCAGATGAAGAAGGTTGGAATTATGGCACCTTCTGCAGCATCTCCCTAGCCTAATGAGGTTGTGATCAGCCAGACACTGTACAAGATATTCAGAACACTAAACAGCACTCTCAAAGCACTGTGATATTTTTCACAAGAAATCCATGTACGAGGAAACTGAAACCCAGACGTGGGTGAGGCTGGTTACCTGTGCCTCTGTTCCCAGAGTCGGTACAAGGAGAAAAAGCGTAACAGGATTCCACTGGCTGTTGAGCAGTGACAAGCGCCCAATGTGCTCTGCCATAAACAGGTACAAGACTATTAAACTCAGAAGCCCATGTATTCACAGGTTGTTCAGTTTGGTCTTCCAGGAGCCCCAAGGAGGGGTCAGACTTAGGGCTGCACAGGACCCGCTTCACTTCTTCCACACCGGACTGTAAGAGGCGATAGTAGAACAATCCACGGTCTCGTACTGCCATATCCTTCTCCTCCTCTGGGAATTTGAGGAACATAGTTTTAGGAGAATTCTAGGATTCAGATTTCTCCAAAGTAACCCTTAATTACTAAGAACAGAGTCCCAGGGACAGAGCAGAAAGCTGTTACACTCACCAACCAGGAATGCGTAGCAGCCTCATGCATAAAGCCACCTTACCTTGCCATCCTCAGTGGTCTCCTCACAGCTAGGATGCCATCACTGCATCCATGCTCTGAGGACACAGCAAAACCAGGTCCTAAAAAGCCTGTACTACCACTGTAATGAAACAGAATGCTGAAAATGGAAACCCACCTATGCAATGATAGAGCAGTCTCCCTAGCATGTCCTGACATTCAGCAGGACGAGACAGGAAAAGTCGCACCAGTGCTGTTAGAAGCTCCATCTTTACTGCTGGAAACACCTCTGATTTCACGTTCTCCACAAAGTCCTCTAAAACATAGGGGGCGTTGGGTACTTTGTCACCGTGTGCCCCCAGGAGCCAGATCAGTGCTTGCTTGCCCTGAAGGAACCACAGAAAGCACATATTAGGCTTACCAGGATAGCAATGCTCTGTTTACCAGAAAGTCAGTGGTGACATGGAATCAAGTGACACAGGAGCACGAATCTTTTGAAGCTTTCTGATCTTCGTAATGCCAATCATAAGCCACAGGAAAGTCAAGGAGTTAGACTCCACCCATCCTCAACAGCTGCTAGCCCAAGGCATAAAGCCACCTTACCTCACTGTCCTGGATGGTGTCCTCACAGCTAGGCAGCGCCTGACACACTGCATCCGTGCACTGGGGACACAGCCAAACCAGGTCCCGAAAAGCTTGAACTACCGCTGCAATGAAACAAAATTTTCAGCATTCCCCAAGAATTATAAAACCATTAGGCAAAACAAATAGAATTAAATAAATAAAAAATGTATAAAACAGTCAAAAGACTGCAAAGTCTTAGCTAAACAGGTCGGTGCATTGCTCAGGACTATGTTTTGAGACACCCTTCTTCAAAGTCCCATGACATTGCTCTTGTCAGTGCAAAGTTACACAAAGTCTAAAATAAAGCACTGAAACTTCAGATTGTTCCTCTGGCTGCTGGAAAGTAATCTCTCTTCTGGACATTCCCTAGGCTTTAAAAAGAGACTGACTCATGATGTCTCAGACATACGATGTTAGAATAACAAATTGAAACTAACACCAATTCAAAATGTGTTTCATGAACTTTAGGTCAATATTCTAAATGCTCTGTTGCACACGTACAAACTACAGCAACTACTAAGACCTAATTCAACAGATGACTGCAGGCATGCAACTTTGAAAGCTGAAAGCAAGAGCATTAAAAAAAAGGGGGGGCAGAAATAGCACAGATACGAAGTTAGATTTGAAGGCAGCAGAAGAAAAAGAAAGAAGTCTTGGTAAAGTTGAATCAGACAGCTGAAGAGAAATCACAAAAGTTTAAAAGACACATGCCAAAGGTCCCCGTTAGAAAGAATTCAAGATTAGAACTCTTAACCAGCTAGGTCTTCACAAATAGCCACTAAAATACCTCTGCTGAGTCCCTCACTCCTCGAGTCAACAGATGGCAGACAGAAGGGAGCCTCCATATCTTATCAGACCATCAATACAGCCATAACCATTTCCCAAGGAAGTGAAAACTACATACTCCCACCCCACCAGGGAGACGTCCACCTGAAGATCCCAATTAAATTAAATGCCACATGCCTTCTAAAGCCTCAATTTTTGGAATCACAAGCCCCAACAAGGCCATTTCCTGAAAGCATAAGCCATGTAAAAAAACCTGCAGATGGTTACCTGAGGTGATATGCTCCTGCTGAAACCCCAAGAGCTCTGTCAGAATCCCCACACACTGTTCAGTGTATGTCCTGGCAATATTGCCTGCAGAGACACCAAAGAACATAAAAGGCAACCTTTAAATCAGAGTGAAATAGGAAACATGAGCCCAACTATTCATCACAATCTCATCTGAAAGAACTAATCCCTCTTCTATTTTGACAATACTTTCCAGAAGTGTAGTAAGATGAGCACATATACCCAACGTAAGGGATACATTCCTTTTTTGAAGAAAAAGGTTTCTTTTACCTCAGAAGAAGTCTGAACTTTTCTTAAACGTAACACGAGAGAAGCATTTTAGCATCCCAGGCTTTCTCCTGAGGAACACTATAAAACTTACGTACATTAAAGCTTGCAAAACCAAAACTGAACTGCCCCAAATCACCTTAACTCTGCCTTCATCACAACTCAAACAAGCAGGTATTATAGCAGCTCTACAGTTTCAATAAGACTCAACATTAAGACTCATTAATGGGATGAAATGATTTAATTCAGTCCAGAGTTCATTTCTTTAGAGCATCTCATAAGAGAACAGACACTTGAAAAAGACTCAAAGACATTATATTCAGTCAGAAACAGTTCAATACCAGGACTTCTGAGAGAATCAACATCATCATGGTTTAGAAACACCCATGAAACACTCCTGGGAAGGGTGATTTACTTAGGGCTTCAGCACAGATTAGTTATTCGGCATTTGCCTGGATATACTTTAGCAGAGAAAGGCGCACTTTAAAGATCTAGGGCTGCAGCTGCTTCTGAGGCAAGGCAGAGCTCTTACCTATAGCAGAGATCGCCCCCTGGGCAAGCTCTTCAGATATATCAGTGCAGTAGCCTTTCAGCTCCTCCAGCACTTGTACCACGTTTTCATCATTCACCAGCTCGCACAACACTTCCATCTTCTGGCATTTGATGTAGTGTGGTTCTGAATATGAGCAGAAGAACTTCTTGTAGTGGCTGCTAAAATGACCAGGAAGGCTACCGAGGATCTGGCGCACATGACACAGTGCAGTGAAGCAGAGCTCCCTGCTCTCCGAAGTGCAGGCAGACAGCAGTGGTCCCTTCACTCTCACCAAAACATCTGCCTGCACATGTGGGTACTCCCTGGCCAGGACCAGGAAAAGCTTGGTGGCTGCCATCACGACGCTGGGGCTGCTGCTTTTAAGATATCCGTCTAGTAAATTTAGAATGTCGAAAAGCTCCTCCTCGGTGCGGGGTCTGTAGCGCAGCAGGAAGGCAAGTACCTCACTTTGCCCCCACTGATCTAGATCGGCCATCCTGCCAAGAAAATGAACACAGTTTGCAGGAGTCAAGAAGTGCATGAAGATCCGTGCTGTGCAGAGTAGTGGCCGTAGCCTTTCAGTTGCTTACAGGCTCCATTCTACATCAAATGTTATATTTCAGAAGTAGATACCACAATTTTACCTCAAGACGATTGACCAATTTACAGATGTAGGCTTGAATTCGTATCAATTGTGCACTTTTGCTTGTGCTCTAAGCCAGAGAAACAAAGATCCCTGGACACAGCAATTACCTTGCTTTTGCTGTATCATGTACAATTATTTGCAAAAAATAAATAAATAATTTCTTCAAGTAACAGATATCTAATGGATCAGATACCTTTCAGTTCACTGGAAAATATACACTAGAACACCCATGTCACAAATATATCGTGCACGCTATCACGATTAAAAAAGATAAAACAATCACATTAGCTTGCAATTCCAAACGAACCAGAAGCAAAGACTCCCTGGAAAAGCAGGGCATCTAAGATTTCTCTGAAGACCTTAGCACAAAGCTTCTTTTCAGGACAGGCACGTCTGTCTTGACTCTTCTCTCCAGGTTTTGGCAGGAGCCCTGGGACACCCGCTCCACCAGCATACAAATCAGGAGAAGTAGAACGAAGGTCCCAGCACAACCTCTAACACGGACGAAAACGAACCTGTTGAGGAGGTGATGGGCGATGGGTTTGTTGATAACGACTCCTCCCTCTTTCTTCAAGATCTCTTCCAAAGCCCTCAGACAGTTCACCACTACGATGGGGTCCTGATCGCGCAGCAAGCTGTACAGCTCGTTCACCAAGGCGCCGTCTGCAAAAACCAAAGGCTCCCGTACCGAGCTCTGCCGGCACGCCGCGGTTTCACCGCTGCCTACGGGCCTTTACCGCAAATACGAGGCTTGAGCTGGGGGAACCGGCCGGCGAGCACTGCGGCTCTGCAGCGGCCCGACCCGGGCGCTGCTCCTCACCGACGGCCCGGGGGGGGGGGAGGACAGGGGCAGGGGGATGCCGCGGTGCCGCCGGTCCCCCCCCGCCCCCCGGGCCCGCAGCTGCGCGCCCCCGCGCCCCACTCACCCACTTCGGAGTCGCCCTGGAGCTCGTGCACCTTGGCGCAGCCCAGCACGGCCGCTCGCCTCACGTAGGAGGCCGGGTCGCGCAGCCCGCTCAGCAGCGGCTGCCGCACGTACTCCTGCGCGCCGGGCACCCTGCGGGGAGGGGACGCTCAGGGATGGGGGGGGGGGGGCGGGGGGGGCCGGGGCCGGGGGGGGGGGCGCCGGCCGCGGGAGCGCGCACCTGAGGCTGCAGAGGCTGCGCAGCGCGAGGCCGCGCACGGCGGGGCTGGGGTCGGCGCAGTCCCGGCGCAGCGTGTTGACGGCCAGCAGCGCCAGGCGCGGCAGGCGCGGCGCGTGGGCGCGCACGTAGAGGTGCACCAGCTTCTTCTGCACCACGTCGGCCGCCGCGCCGGCCTTCACCATCTCCGCGAACAGCCCCGACACGTCCGCGCCCTGCGTCATGAGCCTGCGGCGGGGACAGCGCCGGCCGTCACCCGCCGGCCGCCCCCCGCCGCCGCCGGCCGCCCCCCGCCGCCGCCCCTCGCCCCCCGCCGCCGCCGCCCCCCGCCGCCCCGCACCGGATGACGCGCAGGACGGCGGCGCGGTACCGCAGCGGGTCCGCCTGCACGTGCGGGTTGCCCAGGGCCCGGCGCAGGTCGCGCAGCGCCTCCTCGCCGCCCAGGTACGGCATGGCCGGGCCGGGACCGGCCGGGACCGGCAGGGCGGAGCTGCCCCTCGCCGCCGCCGCCGCCGCCGCCGCGCACGCGCCGCCCCCGCCCCGCCCCGCCCGCGCCTGCGCGGCACCGCCCCCCGCGTTCGGCGGGAAGCGGCGGGCGGCGGGGCCCGGCCGGCGCCATGAACGGCACGGTGATCCCCGGCACGCCCATCGCCGTGGACTTCTGGAGCGTGCGGCGGGCGGGCGGCGCCCGGCTCTTCTTCCTGTCGCACATGCACGCGGACCACACGGTGGGGCTCTCCAGCACCTGGAGCCGGCCGCTGTACTGCTCGCCGCTCACCGCCCGCCTGCTTCACCGCCGCCTGCAGGTAGGTGCGCGGGGACCGGCCCCGTCACGGCGCGGCCCCGTCACGGCGCGGCCCCGTCACGGCCCCGCCCGCCCGCAGGTGCCGATGTGCTGGATCCGGCCGCTGGAGGTGGGGCAGAGCCACGCGCTGGGCGAGGAGGTGACGGTGACGCTGCTGGACTCCAACCACTGCCCCGGCTCCGTCATGTTCCTCTTCGAGGGCGCCTTCGGCACGATCCTCTACACAGGTACGGGGCGGGCCCCCGCGGCCTCGCTGCGCTGGCCGCACCCTCACACCCCGCTCCCGCAGGGGACTTCCGCTACACTGGCGCCATGCAGCACGAGCCGGCGCTGAGGGGCCGCCGCATCGACCGCCTCTACCTGGACAACACGCACTGCCGCCTGCGCCAGCCCCTGCCCTCGCGGCACTGTGCCACGCGCCAGGCCGCCCGCCTCATCCGCGCGCACCCGTCCCACCACGTTGTCGTCGGTGAGTGCCGCCTCGTGCCCTGGCCGCGCGCGCGCGCCTCCCCCGCGGCCCCGGCACGCGGCTCACGGTTTCCCTTGCAGGTGTGTACAGCCTGGGGAAGGAGGCGCTGCTGGTGGACCTGGCAGTGGAGTTTGGCACCTGGGTGGTGGTGAGCCCCTCGCGCCTGGAGCAGATGCGGCTGCTGGAGCTGCCCAACGTGTTCACCGCTGAGGAGGGGGCTGGCTGGATCCGTGCGGTGGACGTCGCTGAGATCCGCTGGGATACCCTCGTCAGCTGGAACACGTTGCATCCTACTATTGCTATCCTCCCCACTGGCAGGCCCGTGAAGGTCACCCACCCCAACATCTACCCCATCCCATATTCAGATCACTCATCCTTTTCAGAGTTGTGCGAGTTTGTGAAGTGGTTGAGACCCTGCTCAATCATCCCAATTATAAGGGACAACATGTGCCAGGTTTACTTTCAGAAATACCTAAGTTCTGACCACCAGGCACTTCCTGACCTCAGAATCCCAAAGCCTGTGCAAGAGTCTTTGCAGCAGCAAAGCAAAACAAAGACACAGAGGACTGTGTGCCAGCAAGCTCTTTTCAAGAGACGCTCTGTGTCCCAAGGAGTTGTCTATGAGTCCCCAGAAAAATATACTGAGGAGTCTGATGGGTCTAGGGGCATTAAGGTTCCTCAGCAGAACTTCTGTGAGTCAGCTTTCTGCGCCAAAGAAGGTTGTACTGGTTGTCACGCGTCCAAGGAAAAAGGGAAGGAAGAACTGAGTGGAGAACAGTCAGGAGCAGCAATAGCACCTGGCGCTGTTAGACAGTTGCCTGTTTCTGATGAGCACGTTCCAAGTGGGTTTGCAGAGTCATACTTACTCATTCCTTTAAATGTCTTAAAGCGGAATTCCTCACAGAAATTTGACAAGGTGGTAGAAGATTTCATTAGGAGGGGAGAAGCATCCTGAAAATTGCATGGTGCCTGCCAGGGCAAATGCAGCTGATAGCGGTGATTCTAACTTAATACTGCATCCCATTCTTTGAGCTCAAGTTTCCCATCAGGAGAGAGGAGCTCAGCTATGGCGCTTTACTGTCTTTACCTCTTATTAGAGGAGAAAGAAAACTAGAAGTAGTTTGTAGATGTTTTATTTTTTGTTTATTTATTTTTATGTCTTTGTTTACATCTGTTGGGTACCCATGCTATATACGGGCAGCGTGGTCCCACTGCATCTGTGCCTTTTACCAGCTTTTTGCGGTGGTTTACCTGTCGTGGCAAAAGATTTTGCCAGGTTGATACAAGTTGAGCAGCAGAGGGCGTGAGCTGCCTGCACTTTAAGTAATGGGTTTGTGTGTGATGAGAGAAGCAAGAAGGGGGGCAATCTAACAGTCCTGGAGATTCCTCTTTCTACATACCTGTAATGCCTTATTGACAATGAGCAGTTCACTTCAAGGTGCATTACAAATATTATTTGTTAGGGTACGTTCAAAAATTGGTGCTTAAAGAAATGTAGAAAATTAAGTGCCTTAAAGTCTGTTAATCACTGTAATACCTCCAGACAGCACTGCTTTTGCATCCTGCCAACTGCAGCTGGATGCGGTTCTGCTCTCCTGAAAGCACCACTTTCATATTAACTGTAAATAGCTTTTTCAGGTCACTGGCTGGCAAAAATAGGACTTGTGTGAATTCCTGTGCTCTGGACATTCTGGAATGGATTGCTGTATCCTCTGCAGCCTCTGCACTCGAGCCTGCAAGCCTGAATTCTTCCTCTTGACAGCATAGCGCTTCTGGTAACTGTTAGCATTCTGTTAGACCCGTTGCTTTCCCCATCCACCTCTTGTTCTTAGCAGGCAATGCGATGGAAGATAATGAAACATCTGCTTACTGGTGTAAAACGTTAAGTCCTAGCAGCATTGTTTGGAAGGAATACTGTGGCTGAACAGCAAAATTGGCTCTGTTAGCTTAGAGGCCCGGCACTTCACCACTCCAGGTCAATTGCAGGGAGCCACAGCGTGGCCGGCACAGTCAGGAAGCGTCACTAATGTCACTAGGCAGTGGGTACCCTCTGTGTAGTCTGAAGACACTGTGGTTATCCTTGCAGAACTGCACTAGCAACAGATTACAAACTGGCTCGCTGTAGGGTTGTGACAGCGACAGTGAAGTGGAAATGGTCACTAGGCACTTTTCTGGGAGTAACAAACTGATTTGTTATTCAGCTTTTCCTAACCGTCTCATTGTGTTGAAAATAATGTTTGAAATGCGTTCATCAGGATTGGAGCCTCTTCTGAATGTAGTGTCCTGGGAGGTCTTCCCAAGGCCAGTCAGCTAGATGGGTTGGTTGAATTTCCTGAATCAAATGAGATTAAAAAAAAAAGTTTGCTCTTTAAGAAAGCTAGGGCTTATGAAAGGCAAAGATGTAGATAGATGCAGCAGCCACACCTGTTTAAAAACAAGGCTGTTGTGAACAGTAATCATGATGACTGCCAGAGTGGGTATGTTTGCAAAGCTACTTGGAAAACACGAGTCCTAACTCCTAACCCTGTGCCTTCCCAGGCACTGTAACATGATCACTATAATAAAAGCAGCGCCTTTCAGTGGGACTGCCTGTTGACTCTGCCTGCCAGCTGCAAATGGGATATTGGAAATGATGGAGCAGCGTTCTGCATTTTACCATAGAAATGTACTTCAAAAGTGGTAGCAAGGGCAACTCAAACTTCTTCTTGTGGTCTGTGTTTCCTGTTTCTTGGAGGCCTCTCTGTGGATTATTTGCCAGTCAAAATTAAACTGCAGAGCCCCATCAGGTCAGCACGAGTGGAGGCACCTGCATCTTTTGTAACATCTGAGACTGACAGGGAAATAATTGCCTTATGTTTGCAGTTGTTGCTGTTGCTGGCTGCCTTGGAGACACGGGCTGTACTTTCATGCTGTTGAAATGTAAGTAACTCGCTTGACAGGCAGGTGAGGGAAATGCTGCCTGCACTCCCATATTCCACATCCCGCTCTCAGCGTGCAGCTTCTCCATTGCTCAGAATGAATGCTTGCGTTCTGAGTCACTGCTCCATTTAGGTATATTGCGAATGACCTCTGAGATCTCATGCATTTTGCCGCTTGTGTTATGTGGCATCCAGCCTTTCCTCTTTTTATCAACCCTAAATGGAGTAGACAACCTTCAGGTGAACCTCTGAGCAAAATGGAGTTGTCAATGTTAATTCTTTGCAGAGGCAACTGGTCATTAGAACACACAAACAAGTGAAAATTGCGAAGACTTCAGAGGCTGGGGATCTGCTCCCCATGTCTGAGCACTTAGTTAAAACTACTGAAGAAATGCTGGTTTCTGTTACTAGAGCGTAAATGGTAACTGCTGCCACTTCAGAAAGAAATTATTCAACTTGTATAGAACCAAAGTACTAAAGTCTCCGCAGATTTAAAAGGCAGTGGAAGCAGGAGACACTTTACCAACAGTCAGCATGTTGGAGATGCAGTGTTTAAAATGCATGAGGCATTTTAGGGTGCCAGATGTGTTTCCTCCATTTAATCTTAGGTGTTGAAATACTTTTTTTGTGTGTATTATCTTAAAATCCTGGAAAACCAAACACGGCCTAGTGGGAAAAACTGGTACTAGCATTGCTGAGCTCTAAGGTTTCCGAGAATCATTCAGCTTCCCCTGAAGTCTGGTAGTATCTAGCTGTCCTCCTCTAGGTTTTGTTGTCTTTCATGCTTGCTTCCAAAATTTTCCTCTCCTCCTACCAGCAACCTAGCTCACATGGGAAGTGTTAGTGCAGCCAAGAGCCGGAGCATCTGTCATGCTGCTTCCAGCTCAGCTGCACAGAACTATGCCAACACTGCTACCGTAGGTGTGTTTTGCTCACAGCAGTGACAAGGAGAAGCTGTAGCCAAGTATTAGCTTGGCTATGGCATATCTAGGGCTGTGTGCTACAGTCATCCCTGCAGGAAAACAAAAATAGTGTTCAGACCAAAGCCCTCCCAAATCTATATGCACAGAACGTGCTTGAGCTGTTTATCTCTGTCCCACAGTTGAGAACCAAACCCCAGTGGGATGAAACAACTCACCCAAGGCTTTGCAGAGCCTACAGAGCAGCTAGGAACAGAGCTGAGTTCCCTTTGGCAAGTTTTCAAAACTGTTTTAACAAGCTGTGATCAAACACTGGTGTGTCATGAGGGCAGGGCAGGTTTATGGTTCTGGGAGCAGGGCTGCCCTGCCGAGCTCCTTCCACAGAGCTGCCTGTGGAATTCCAGTTGCTATACTATGAAACTGTTTGTTTGGTTCTAACTTTTCTGTAACCGAGTAGAGAACCCTGAAGGTGTACCCTCCCTATGCTATGGAGAGAAGGAAACGTACTCTTTCAGTTTAGGTTGCTGCCAAGCGACACAGGTAGAACGTACTTTGTGCTCCACAGCAAACAAGTATATAATGCAGGCTTGTAGGGAGCACCCTAAAGCACTCTTCTCAGGAGTGTTTGTAACTCTGCTTCCCATCGTACAAGGCTAAAACACTTAGGACAACTTCTATGCTGTGGACTTGCTTTGCATTTTTGCAGCACAGGTTCTCGTTGCTATTTTTCTAGATAAAAAGAATCGTGTAACAGGGAGATCTTCACCAAGAAAACTAATTCAGAGAGCTTACTTAATTTCTTATCTGGTATATTGTAGTGTTGGACTCGTGCCAAGCTAACTTGAAGCCTAAAATCTCTAGCTTTACATTCTTTTTTGGACCCTTCTGAAAGAATAATAGAACATGTAGAAAAGGCAAAGTCATTCTGATCGTGTGAGGTCCCTTATATGAGCTGCTGTCTGCACCTGGATATTTTATGTGCATTCACAATTCCTTCTGGTAAAATTTTGCTCTTTTGCTGAAGTTACTACAGTTTCCCTACTGTCACATTGCACTTGGCCAAGTGCCTGCCTCAGCACAAGCAGCCATGGGTATGCAGCAACTTGTTTGGGACAAACCTTACTTGACTGCGAGCCTGTTGGCCCAGACTCGGGGAGCTGGGGACTTTGTGAGCAGGTGCCTGGGAAGATAAGGACGTCATTTTAACTTTGTATGTGTGCTCCACGCATGACAGACATGCAGCATGGAGTACCGTGTGGAGCTGATCCTATGCTTGCTTTCCAGGCTTCAGTGCCAGTAAGAGGTGGAAGTGTAGGGATCAGG
This sequence comes from Anser brachyrhynchus, assembly GCF_964034855.1. Taxonomy (NCBI): domain Eukaryota; kingdom Metazoa; phylum Chordata; class Aves; order Anseriformes; family Anatidae; genus Anser; species Anser brachyrhynchus. Next base: position 498,389 of record NC_137720.1, on the reverse strand, counting down.
CCACGTGCAGAGCTATGCTCCTCACCCCACCAACAGACAAGAGCTGCAAAATTACATGGGGGAGGAGGAGAGAGAGCCTGGAGAGGTAAGTTTCCCCCCTTCTCTCAAGGGATGAGTTTCACTGTGAGCCCAGGGCACAAATCAGGTAAGGCTCCCTTAGATTTCAAAGGGCTTCAAGCCAAGCCCTCACTGAAGTGTGTTTTATACTTTCCTGCTTTGGAGTTTATTGTAAGTTTGAAGAAAATAAGGCTGAGAGAAATGCAGTCCTTCGCAAAGGGGAGAGACATACCTTCATCAGATAGCAGAGCGGTGAGCTTCTGAGTAGCCTTTTGTTAGGGAAAGAAAACAGAAAGTTTTATTTCTTGAATCTCATGTGTGAACACACATATTATTTGTACAATTTTACAAAAAGGAGCAGTGCTGTCCCATTCGCAGTTCCCTGCTGGGCAGCTGCTCATCTCTGCTCATCACAGTGTTACATACTGCCCCAACCCCCGGCTGCAGTTAGAGTTGCCCAGCGCTGTCTCTTGGAAAAGGGTTACACTTACGTTTCTGCAAGGCAGAGAGCCCGCTTGGAGACCCCAGACTTCCCTTCCCCAGTGGATATGGCAGTGGCCCCAAGGATCACGTAGAAATACACTTGGGTAATAATAAACACACAGATGAAGGCTCTGTCTGCGTGCATTCCTAAGTTTGAATTTTAGCATGTGACTGCATGAATTCTCCCACCCATGTTAGGTGTAGCACTGCTGCTGAACAGAGGCCTTAGCTGGAGGCGGCTGGAGATGATGTGGCTGTTAGGAGGACAGGTATGGCTCTGCACAGAGTCCAGTCCTCGTGTCGGAGGGATGGAGATGGTGCTGCAGAGGTCCCCAGGCGTGCTTTCCTTCCTGGGTACTAGGCTTACGTTGCTTTCAGGTCTCGGGGGCCAACAGGGGCTGCGTTTCAGAGGGATCAGTGGAGTAGTAGTTGTTCTGATGTTTTCATGTGTAGCAGATGTTACTTGGTACATTTTAAAGATGAACATGAGACCATCCCCAGTTAATGCAGTCTGTGCTTAGTGTTAGAACTCCGGTCTTTTTGTCTGGGGACCGAGACCTGTCACAGCCTCAGTGAAGCTGTTACACAATGTGCTGTGTTAACTAAACATTTGGGGGCCCATAGGCATAGTTTTGCAAACTTGGCATCACTGCTTCAGCCTTGGGTCTCATTGACCCACTCGAACCATGTCCCAGTTACAGGACCGGGCTCTCCATTCCCCCAGGGAGCCCGAGGTGATGACAGCCGGGGGCTTCGGCTGGGCTGGCACACAGTCTCTCTCCACCTCTCACCTTAGTCCCCATCTCTGCCTGTACCAAGACAATTTAAGCGGGGTATCCTGAGGTCTCGTGATTTCCATTGCGGGTTTTTTTCCCCCCCCGACCTCCATCTGGATGCAGACGGGCAGCCCCGATGCTTTACGCTCCCCGAGGTGCGGGTTCCTGCGCGTCGCGTTGCTCTTCGTGGGAGAATAAAGACGATGTGGTTGACAGTTGAGATCGCGGTACGAGTGTTTGTAAACGGTACCGAGGAACGCTCGCAACTTCTGCGAGAAGACCGAGAAACGTTACCGCGATCGGCTCCAGAGGAGGCCGAATGAAAACAGCAAAACTCCTGCGTTTCGGCTCCGCAGGGGGCCGCCGGTACGGGCCGCGCTCGCCGGCTCCCCGCGAGCAGCCCCGGCCCCCGCCCCGCTGCGCCTCCGCGGGCCGCCCGCAGCCCCTCGGCCTCGCCCCGGGCCGGGCCCCGCCGCTTCCGCCCCGGCGGGGGCGGGGCCGCCCCTTCCGCCTCCCGCGCGCCACGGCGGCGGCGCGCGCGGTCACGTGCTCGGGCTCGGCGCTCGGCCTGCCCGGCCGCTCGGGGCTCGGCTGCCTCAGTCTGGCGCGGGCGGCCGAGGGGCCCGGAGCGGCGGGAGCGCAGCGGGGCCGCGGGGGGCGCTCGGGCCCGGGCGGCGGCGGCGGCGCGGGGCGGGGGGAGCCCGGCCGGGCCGTGAGGGCGCGGCGGAGCCTGGCGGCGGCGGCGGAGCGGCCTGGGGGCTCCCCCCGGCGTGCGCGGGCCGAGCGGGCCGGGCCGGCGGCCGCGGCGGGGCTATGATGCGCCCGCTGCGGGGCCCCGCACCCCCGTGTGTCCCCCAGGCAGGTCCGGCCCGCGGCTGAGAACCCCCCACCGGCGGTGAGTGCGGGCCGCGGCCGGGGCCCACCCGCAGGGAGGCCCGGCGGGGGCTCGGGCTGGGGCTGGGGCTGCCTCAGCGGCCGCGCGGCGGAGGCCCGGCCCCGCTGGGAGCGGGACGCTGCGGGGCGGCGCTGCGGGGGGCGGGGGGGGCCTCGCCCCCGTGTCCCGGCCGGGCGGAGCGGGCCGCGAGCGGCCCCGGCCGCCGCCTCCGGGCCGCGGCGTCTCGGAGGGCGTCGGGCGCTGCCCCCGGGCCGCCCCGGCCTGCGGTGGCGGCCGGCGAGGAGCTCGCGCGCCCCTTGGGGCTTCCTCTCGCCGCTGCCCCAGCGGAGGTGGGAACCGGGCCCGGGGGGAGCGGCAAACAAGCGACCCCGGCCTTAGTTTTCTCAGCATCTTCCTGCTTTCGCGTCGTCTTCTGCTTTTCAGGGCTGCTTTCCCGTCTCGCGCCGGGTTTTCCTTAGCCTTTAGAAAGCTGGGTGAGGAGCTCTGCGTTCTTCCGATTGTAGGCGGGGAGGTAAAACACAGTGGGTCTGTTGGAGAGCGTTGCCCCTTGGATGCGCTCAGAATCAGCTGTTCACAGCATTGCTTTGCTTGGTGTTAGACACGGTGTGGTGCTTAGAAGAATACTTGGCCATTTTGTTTCTTGTTCCTTTGCAGCCTGCTGCCACTAAGTAGTCCTAATGCATTCGCTTCTCCCTTCTCAGGTATGGCCTCACAGCTGCAGGTGTTTTCCCCTCCGTCAGTATCCTCGAGTGCCTTCTGCAGTGCCAAGAAACTGAAAGTGGAGCCCACTGTCTGGGATGTTTCAGGACAGAGCAGTAGTGACAAGTATTATACCCACAGCAAAAACCTCCCGGCAGCTCAAGGGCAAGCTAGCTCATCTCATCAGGTAGCCAATTTCAGCGTCCCTCCTTACGATCAGAACCTCCTTCTCCCTGCTCCTTCAGTTGAGCACATTGTGGTTACAGCAGCCGACAGCACAGGCAGCAGTGCAACAGCATCCTTCCAGAACAGCCAAACCCTAACGCATAGGAGCAACCTTTCTTTACTGGAACCATACCAAAAATGTGGATTAAAAAGGAAAAGTGAAGAGGTAGACAGCAACGGTAGTGTGCAGATAATTGAGGAACATCCACCTCTCATGCTGCAAAACAGACCTGCGGTGGGTGCTGCGGCCACAACCACCACGGTAACCACAAAGAGCAGCAGTTCCAGTGGAGAAGGGGATTATCAGCTGGTCCAGCATGAGATCCTGTGCTCTATGACAAACAGCTATGAGGTCTTGGAATTCCTGGGCCGTGGAACGTTTGGGCAAGTGGCGAAATGCTGGAAGCGTAGCACGAAGGAGATTGTAGCCATCAAAATCCTGAAGAACCATCCTTCATATGCTAGGCAGGGCCAGATAGAGGTGAGCATCCTCTCTCGTCTGAGTAGTGAGAATGCTGATGAGTATAATTTTGTTCGCTCCTATGAGTGCTTTCAACACAAGAATCATACATGCCTTGTATTTGAGATGCTAGAACAGAACTTATATGATTTCTTAAAGCAAAATAAGTTCAGCCCGTTGCCCCTGAAATACATCCGGCCAATTCTGCAGCAAGTGGCTACTGCCTTGATGAAGTTAAAGAGCCTGGGTCTGATACATGCTGACTTGAAACCAGAAAACATCATGTTGGTGGATCCTGCTCGCCAGCCCTACAGAGTGAAGGTGATAGACTTTGGTTCAGCCAGTCACGTTTCTAAAGCAGTGTGCTCCACTTACCTACAGTCACGCTATTACAGGTAAGTCCTGACACAATGCCTGCTTTCAGAATGCTGCGCTAGCAGAGGGAAGCTGATCCTGATAAGTGTGCTAAGGGTTCACTTCTACACACGCTTAACTCTTCTGCCATTAGGTCCAGTTCCAGTTGGGGGGTGGGGGAAGGAAATGATCAGCCTATTCACCATTCTGCTTGTTTCCTGGAGATCTCTTCGGCCACTTGCATGTAAATAAGTAGAACTTCTGCTTTGCAAATGCGACATAATATACAGTCCGGTACCTACCTCTGACCCCAGATTAGTGCACTAAGTTGATTTACCCTGTCACTAGTTAGTGATGATGCATGAAGCAGCAAACTGGGGAAGCAGTATGCTAGGAGTAGTTTATTTTGGATTGTTTGCCATGGTCTTAAATTTAGCACAGTGAGCACAGTCATTTAGAAGAGACAGAAGTCAAAGGGGTGCCGATTTCTTTTTGTCCTGGTCCCACCTTCATCTGAACTCACTCCATGAGCACAACTTCCTGGATTAGCCCTCGATAAGTCACGCTTTCATGAGACTTGTAGTTCTTTTAAAATGGGGATGAGCTAGATCTCTGTTTCCCTTAGTGAAAAGTGGAAATGACTTTTGCCTTACTGCTATCTAAGAATTAAAAAATATATAAAAATTCCTATTCTGTGGGCAAACTTGTTAAAACTCAGAAATTGATTAGCTAGAGCAACGTGTGCTTTTTTCTTTCAATTATTCCTAAAGCTTGTTTTTTAGGATGTTTTTTAGTATAAAGTATCTGTAGACTTATGGCTGCAGAGAGAACTTCTGGCATCAGAGGGACATGTAAAAGTCTGCTGCGTGTGTTAGTGGTTGCTTTCAGCGTATGGCAAGTTCACTTGACACACAAGTTAACTAGTATCTAGTCCTTCCAGCTGGGACAGGACAGCATTCAGAACACTCCACCCCATCCTGTCTCTGCACTGTTTGATGTCTTTCCCTAGTTTCAGTTTAAAGCCCTGGCTTGTTGTGAGCTTGTTCTGTTTGTTCCTTGTACTCCCTGTATCCTTGCCCCATTTGTTTTGTTTTTTACTTGCACTGAGTACCAGCTTTCTGTGCTGTTCCTTTCATGTGATACACCCTTTTTTTAGTCCATTCCTAATGATCCTCACTCAGCTGGTTGGCCCCCATTTTTTCAATTGTAAACTGTTTATTTTTTGTAACTGCAATTTTCTTTTATGCACTATGACTCTGTTAACGTGCTTGCAGTCTAAAATGCATTATTAATTTAGTTGTTGTTGCATTGAAAGAGATTACCACTGATCAAGGGTCTGCTCTGTCTGACTTGCAACAGATGTGGGCAAAGCAGTTTGGGGAGGCATATAGTGCTTTCCAGTTTGTAATATCACACGTGAAAAACAGATTGGCTGAGGCACAAGTAGCGAGGGGTGATAAGTATCTTGAAGGGGCTGCCAGGAAGGAAGCTGCCTGCTTCATCTCTGTGTGCTGAACTGAGCTCAAAGCCACTTCCGCCTCCCTGCCAAGGGGTGACCGACAGGCAAGTACCCTAAGATTAGATGGCTTTTAAGGGTGTCTGCTCGACTGAAGTTAAGAATGCTGTGATGTGGAAATCTAATATTTAGCGTTACATAATTCGTTTAATGGTGGTGGTTACTAAAATCCATATTCTGGGAGCTTACGGAGATGGTGTGGAAACCAGGTTATTGTGGGAGATCTGTCTGGGTTGCTTTAACCATATTCATGTTAGTGTTGAGTTCAAAGTTGATTTTTTTTTTTTTAATACTGTATATAGTAAATTGATATAGGCCACTTTTTCATTTGGTTCTCTGTCAGACATTAAAGATAAACTTTACGTGTTCTGTGTTTGCTTTTTTGCTTTTAATACCTGTTGCTGGGCTTAGGTAACCTCTGTGTCCTGTAGAGAGACAAGGTCAGATACTATAAAGATGAATTTTCTGATATGTATGTACCCTGAAGGAAAGAAGCATTTCTTTATTAATTATACTCAGTGCTGCTGAACGCTAAACAGTCTTAGTTTGAATGAGACTTTGAGCTTTGAATAGGTCCATAGGAAAAAATGCAACCTCTTTGTATATTTAGGGGCCATTGCTTTAAGATGCAGCTTGTTCAATAATAGCTAAATGTGCTGCTCCTCTGCATGGGCTTGGATGATACTCTGATGAAATGGGGGAATGCTTTGCTATACTGTCTTCGATCCACTTATTCATGTGGAGAGTTTTGGCTGAACTGTTTGAATTCTTCATATTGAAGCCTTATTTTGAAGCGCGTGTGCCTGCCTTCGTTTAATTCTTAACACCTCTACTTTACATGTCTTTAAAAAAAAAAAAAAGTGTCTGAGAAGCTTTGGGCTGCGCAGAGGCAGCACTGGAAGCCACAGCCGTCCCTTAGCGGCTGCTTCGCTTCCCTGGGCTGCTGCCCGCCAGGGGAGGGGAGGCCAGAGGAGGGCTCCTGGAATCACGCAACGGTTCGGGTTGGAAGGTACTTCTGGAGGTCATTTTGTCCAACACCCCTGCTCCCTCCAGGTTTTGGTTGTACTTCTGGCAGTCAACAACTTTCTTTGGTGTTGATGGTGCAGCTGGCCTGTGCTTCCAGCTGGGATGTAGTATTGGGTTTGTCAGGCAAGAGTGTTAAGGCTGAGGCAGGTTCCTCCTTTCCACAAGCATTACTGGTGCTTCTGCAGTGTACCCCAGTCAAGAAGGGCAGTTTTGCTGCCGTGACATGGTTGACTTAGTGTGAGAAGTGCCTGTGAAGAATTCCTTGGCTCTGAAGCCTGGCGTGGGCTCAGAGTAGACTGACTCTGGCAGTCACTCTTCTATGCAGTGACTGGTTTCTATGGCCTGAGGTCTGTCAGCAACAGTTCCTGGCCTGAAAACCAGAGTATACACTCCCTGCATCAGGTGCAGAAGGGTATGGATGCTTTTGTTCTCTCCGTGGAGGATAAACAATAGAGGGAAGTGGACAGTTTGCAGAAATGAAAAATCCCTGTAAGACTTACCTTCCTGCCGTTCAGAGAGCTTTACTCAGTATACGCAAGCACAGCCATCACGTGAGTCTTGCTGACATCCCTACCTCCTGATGTTTCCCGGGGGTCAGTTCAGGAGTACCTGACGTTGTTCAGTCCCTGAGCTTCAAGTCCTATCTTCAGTTCAGGCCCCTGAGCGCTGAGGGAGCTCGCAGAATGGAGTACTATCTGTTCCTTGCTTCTGCTTTGGGCTGCGTTCCCTATTTCTGTCCCAGTCATGTTGGCCTGGGAAGCAGCAGTGAGTGCTGCCAACTTTAACTTTCTCTGCTTGCTGATGCAGCTTTTGAGCTGTGATCATGTTATTCACTGCGTTGCTGGCTGCGGTTGTATAATCTTCACGTTACTACCGTTCTGAACAGGGAGGGGGCTGACGACCTCTGCGTAAACATGGCGTGTTTTGAAATGCTTAACTAAGTCTTAGATTTTTCTGCTACTGCTGTGAATCCTCTCTTCTCCAAGAGTGCCCGAGCTTATTTGCTAACCTTGGAAGTCAGAGCAGACCTTTGCAAGCACATATGCAAAGAAAGAATGTTTGATTTCGTATTTCAAAGAGTTTAAGACGGTAAAGATCACTTTAATCTTTGACAGCCCAGCCATGAAAGTGACTTACGCCTGTTGTCTTGTTTCAACTCACATCTCATAAGGCCGCTAATTATAGCAGTGTTAAAGGAGGTGATAGAGACTCTTATTTACCAGCTCTGTCCTGGAATCAGAATGAAATCAAGTGGCCTGTGAGAAGTTCATTTAAGTTCCAGGAAACAAAATGCATAGAATTTAATTTACTATGATTTTAGTATTGAGGTTTCCAAATACGCAAGTCTACTCCAACATGTTGTTAAAGACGGACAAACCATCACATTCAGCCTTTATTGCCATTAATCTCTCTTGCCATGGGAATGGGTGGGATTTTTTCATGGGCTTGTGAAGGATTAGCATGTTCTGCATGTTCCACAAGCCACTTACGTTGCACATTGCTGGGCAGTCGAAACCAAGGAAACTTATGCATGCAGCCTTCCTTGGCCAAACTTCCAAACTTGGATGGTTTGAGTCCCATCTGAACTTGAAATTCCTGTGTAAGTAGGAGAATCGAGAATACAGGCTCTTGATAATGATGGCTAGTAGACTAATGGAGTTCTGAAAACCCTGCGTGTATGACTGCATTGTACTTGCTCTGCTTGTGAAGGCGAAAGTACTACAGAGATGGATTCCTCTTGTTAGCACCTGTTCGCCTACAGAGAGTTGGATCTGTTCTGGCATAGTTCTTTTACAATATAAAACTTTAGCTGGAGATTCAGAATCGAAATATCAGATATTGATCGTATTAGCGTAATCATGTTATATTTTCACATATGCAAAACCATTCCGAAGTCACCTAGTGCCAGGGGTAGATGAGCAAGAAGGTGGAAACAGATTACAGTCAACTAGAGCAGGTGAGTGGAAGATACCATAACAGGGAATGGAGTGAATGTCAGAAAGTCTTGGCTAAATTAACCTGTAGTAATCAGAATAAAAGATTATCATGGCTCTGTTCTTGAGGGGCTCAGACATAAGAACTTCTTTGCTTTAAAGCTGAACAACAGTGTGTAGGTGTGACCTCACTGCAGCAAATAGTTGGTTCAACTATCTATCATTTTCGATAGATCTTACGCTTTCTCAGAGGCACTGCGCTTGGGCAGCTGAGTACATTTATTTTGGAGACTGGCTAATGGTAATTGTGTACAGTCACCTAAACCAGAAGCTGTATCTCTGTTACTATAACCCAAAGGGTGATGAATTGGAGAGTCACTTCTTGCTGTGACAAACAGTTGGGAGGTACATCCAAGTTGAACAGTTGAGGAAGGTATTAGATCTCTTGACACCTGTGTGTTACGCGAACCCTGTTTCAGAATTCTGTAGGAAGATCAGAACGAGTTTCAGAACCTCAGTACCTTTTTTTTTTTTTTTAACAACAGAACATAACATACAGTCTAATACAAGAAATTGCATGCTAGCCTTAGAGTATGCTACTTAAGTCATATCCAGAAAAGTATGTGGCCTGTAGCCTAGGACTTTTCTGTCTTCTTCTGATGTTGTGTTAGTTATGCATGAAGAAGAGCAAGGTTTTAATATTTCCTGTACTTTCCAGAGTAAATTCCCATACCGACTCACATGGTTATTGCAGCACTTGGGTTTTGTGCTATATGCAAATGTATGACCAGAATTTAGCCTGACAGAACAGCATCAGTTTGTTTCAGAACAGTGTGTAGGTGCAGAGTTGTACTACAACATTTTGTGTTCTGAGTCAGTTCCAGACAAACCTCCCTGCAATTCCAAACTGAGAATTAGGAGATCCAGGAAGTGGATCCTTCCTGGAGTGTGAGTTTTTTTCCATCACCTTCTGTTGAAGGCTAGGCCAGACAGGTAAATTTTTCATTAGGTGTGGTTCAGTGCACAGAAACCTGTAACACAACCTTGCAGAGCAGTCAGAATCTCTAGCTCTGTTCTCTTTGTCCGCTGTCCATTTGTCCAACTTGAAACTCTCCAAAGAAACCCTGCCTGAAAACCAGATAATAGAAACCAAGCGTCTCTCTGAAGAGCTGCTTTCTCTGGCTCTGCAGATGCCATTCTTTTCCACGTGCAAGCAGGCAGCCTTCTGCAGCTGGTTCCCTGGGGTAATGAGGCCTTCTTCAGAGAAAAGTCTAAGCACCGTCTGCCAGAACTGTTCTTCCAAGTTCTGTTAGGGTAGGCTGCGTGCTGTCTCAGGGATGCCTCTCACCATACGTACTGTCATGTGTTATCAAACCAGTTATTGAAGGAGTAACTTCATATCGCATTTGCATAAAGGCCAGCTAGGACTTTTACACTGTTCCCAACCATGAGTTGGAGGGCATCATGGCAATAAAGCAAAATCAACCATGCTGCTAAGTGATAAAAAGATTGGCATCTGCTAGGACGCTTGAGGAAATATCTTCTACTTTAAGGTGCATCCCTTAGTTTCACATGGATTTACTTGGAGGTGGATGAGGGAAGGAGAAACATTACCCAAAGTAATTTTTAGGAAAGAACTGTATGTTTTCTGAACCAAAATTTTTACTACTTTTTTTCTTTGTTTTTATCCTTTTGTTTTCAACAGAGCTCCTGAAATCATACTGGGTTTACCGTTCTGTGAAGCTATTGACATGTGGTCACTGGGCTGTGTGATAGCTGAGCTGTTTCTAGGCTGGCCTCTGTATCCAGGAGCATCAGAGTATGATCAGGTAAGAGTGCACGATAGCTGTGAGGATGTTCAAATGAAACCACAATGATCTGTGTCCAGACCCTCTGAACCCACTGTATCCTGCTTCAGATTTCATCTAACATAAATGAGCTGTTGTCTGTCATCTTGAGTTCATTTTCTGTCTGTGGTATTCTCATTGTTGGTTTGTCATTGCACAGTAGAGCACAGTTCTGTGTGTTTTAACTTGAGTTGAATGTAGTCATCCAATATAGAGTCAATTTACAGTTAACCCCCTGGCTTCCAAACCCCAAAGCTGTTGAAATACATTCCTGTCAAAACAGAAGTGACGAGTGTGTTCTGACTTGAAACACCCTCTATAATTTCACCATGAGGGCAGTTTTTCCATGTGGAAACAAAGCAAGCCTATCATTCCTGTCCTGTTAGTACCTACAGCAGCCCTCATTTTTAATGCAAAGTGTGGGCCCCAAGCTGTCTCTGAAATACAGGGGCAAGTGACTGTAAAGGCATCTTGAACTAATTATTTCTTTCCGTGGATACTTAGCATTATTACCTGGGCTAGTCAGTTGCCTATAAAAGGACAAAATGTCTATATGACAGTCTTTTTGATGCTAATTTTTCCACTGTGGTTTTTATGGTGGTGTCTTTTGACAATGCTTGGTATAGTTTTCCTGATGTGACAAAACACAAAAGTAAGTTTTCAAACTTAGTTAAGTTTTTGTTATATCTTCCTGGCACTGTAAATTTCCAAAGGAAGCATGGTGGTACCTTAATGAGCAGAGTGAGTTAGAAAATAACTGAGGTACACCATGGTGGTTTCCTTACACAGTGAGTTTTGTGTAATTCTGAGAACCTTATCTAGTCATGTAGGTGGGTGGGGAGGAGGTGCTTTTTCCATTGCTTAATAGACAGGATTTTGCAGTCCTTTGTGAGGCAGCATGAGGTGTGACTTCATGTAGTAGATTTTGATATCCAAATTGCCTTTGAAAGGTAAGGTTGACGTTTTTCATATTTTCTGAGATTTCTGGAGCAGCAAATGAAGCTCAGGCAGAACTTTCAAGAGGGCCTCCAGGAATGAGTTCATGGGGTTTGAGATGGGATTTACAATTACTGTTTAAACATCCTTTGGCTATAAAGCAGTAGTTAGGTCTCATAAAGCCAGCAGATTGCTTAGCTGAGCTAAAGTGTAGATAAAAAAGATACTCACCTGCAGGTTCTTTAGGATCCACAGTGGCATAAGTGAAAACTGAATCAATAGATTCATAAGGATCCCAAGCTACAATGGTGATTTTAGTGCCCGGCGATATTCAGTTGCTTTGGCACAGTGGAATAGGAGGAGTTTTGCCAATAAGAAATGAAACATGTTAAGGGAACTATATATGAAAATCTGAACAAGGCCTAGTTACCTTAACATCTGTAAATCAGATAGTTTCTATTATTGCTTTTTTTCCTTAAGCTTTTAAATAGACTCCTTCTGGGAGACGGCCATGACAAAGGAAATTTCAGTTATCTGGGCATCCTTTATTTACAGGTTATTTCTTATTACCTGTGAACACACCTGGCTGATAATTACTCCATTAGCTATTAGCTCATTATACTGAGAGTCCTCATTCTTTTTATTTTCTTTCCTAGATACGTTATATTTCACAAACTCAAGGCCTTCCAGCGGAGTATCTGCTCAGTGCGGGAACGAAAACAAGCAGGTTTTTTAACAGAGATCCAAATTTGGGATACCCACTGTGGAGGCTAAAGGTTTGTCTCTTTTTGATTACTGATTCTGTTTTGTTCATTGAGGAATCATAGAATGTCCGGAGTTGGAAGGGACCCATAAGGATCATCGAGTCTAACTCCTGGCACCACACAAGTCTATCCAAAAATTCAGACCATATGACTGAGAGCACAGTCCAAACTCTGACAGGCTTGGTGCCGTGACTGCATCCCTGGGGAGCCTGTTCCAGTGGGTGACAGCGCTCTCAGTGAAGAATCTCTTCCTGATATCCAGCCTGAACCCCCCCCCCGTCACAGCTTGCCACCATTCCTGCGGGTCCTATCACTGGTCACTAAAGAGACTAGATTGGCATCTGCCCCTCCACTCCCCCTCGTGAGGAAGCTGTAGACCGCGATGAGGTCTCCCCTCATCCTCCTCTTTTCCAGGCTGAACAGGCCAAGTGACCTCAGCCGCTCCTCATACGTCTTCCCCTCTAGGCCCTTCGCCATCTTTGTAGTCCTCCTCCGGACACTCTCCAACAGTTTCACGTCCTTTTTGTGCTGTGGTGCCCAGAACTGCACACAGTGCTTGAGGTGAGGCCGCACCAGCGCAGAGCAGAGCGGGACAATCACTTCCCTCGACCGACTAGCAGTGCCGTGCTTAATGCACCCCAGGATACGGTTGGCCCTCCTGGCTGCCAGGCCACAGTGCTGGCTCATATTCAACTTGCTGTTAATCACAACCCCCAGATCCCTCTCTGCGGGGCTGCTCTCCAGCGTCTCGTCGCCCAGTCTGTACGTATAGCCAGGGTTGCCCCGTCCCAGGTGCAGGACCCGGCACTTGCTCTTGTTAAACTTCATGCAGTTGGTGTTCGCCCAGCTCTCCAATCTGTCCAGATCTCTCTGTAAGGCCTTCCCACCCTCAACAGTCAACAACTCCTCCAAGTTTGGTGTCATCAGCAAATTTACTTAAAACACCTTCTAGTCCTACATCCAAATCATTTATAAAAACATTGAAGAGCCCTAAAATGGAGCCTTGGGGGACCCCACTAGTGACCGTCCGCCAGCCAGATGTGGCCCCATTTACCGCAACCCTTTGAGCCCTGCCCGTCAGCCAATTGCTCACCCATCGTATGATGTTTTTGTTTAGCTGTATGCTGGACATTTTGTCCAGTAGGATCCTATGGGAAACTGTGTCAAAAGCTTAACTGAAATCCAAAAAGATCACATCAGCTGGTTTCCCTTGATCGACTAGATGGGTGAGGACTTGATATAAATTCACATCTAGTGTGCTGTGAAAACATTCTGAGTATATTTGAATGGAATTTCAAATCCAATCTATAGATGATTTGTGTATTTCATTCCAGAAATTGTGCAGACCTCCTAGTACTCATCTAACAATAGCAGCTGTGAATGATAGCACCAGCAAAGAGTGGGTGTTAAAGTAACTGAGATAATGGTTATTACCTATTATGGTCTGCTCAGTCTTGGTGAAGTATGTCATCTTGTTGTCATCTCCTGACAATACTGAGAAGAGTAGGGAGTACTTCATGGTGGTGGGTTTTAGTAACAGAAATGTTTGTGTACTGGCAGAGGACAGGAAAGAATCAGATGTACACTTGATTTAGCTTTAAAGCTGGGCTTCCAAAGGAAGGGAGTTTTGCCTTTCTTCTTTGCAAATGGGGGACTTGAAAATATTTATAGCCTTTTTTTTCTCTTCCTAAACCAGAAATCTTCACATTAGTGCTACCTAAGGAAGCGTTGAAGTGAACTGATCCAATTGTTAATTCAGCTTTGACAGTGGTTAACGAGTGATCTAGTTTGACAGATGAGAACCCATGGCTTCTTTGGTTTGGCACACTGACATATAATTTATATTAAAGCAGGCAAAAGATTACCTGGCTTGACTCTTTTCTTGTTGCTTTTTCTTTCTTATATCTCAATTTCTCAAATCTCAGTTTATATTAACAAATGCTTTATTTTATAGACCCCAGAAGAACACGAGTTGGAGACAGGGATAAAATCAAAAGAAGCACGGAAATATATATTCAACTGTTTGGATGATATGGCGCAGGTGTGTAGAAATACTGTAACACACAGATAACTGTCATTTTAAGCACTTAAGATTATTGGGGTCTCTAAAAAGGAGGCTCCTGGGCAGGAGCAGTTGTCTTCCATGTGCTGTTGAAAAAAATAATGTAGGTTTGCCATGGAGCCAATTTGCATCAGAAATCACTGTATTGAAGACTACAACGATATTAATTATGAAGCTGTTAGAGATTTCCTGTTCTTTCTTAGGCTTTTATCTGGTGGATGTAACAAGTGTGCTTAGCCTGCATCACTAGAAGTAGTCTAGCTGCAGTCAAGTAGTAGGAAAGCTAAGCACCAGCAGATGTGTTTATAGGATTAAGCCTCTTACTGAGCTTTGGAGATCTCAGCATGCTGACAGGAACTACAGACTGTTCAATTTTTTAATTATGCTTTCAGAGGTGAAAAGGAGGAATATCTGAGTGTTTTTAATAACGAGGCCTTGCATTTTAAACATATCGGTATCGATTTTCTCTTGCTTTCGTAGCTATTATCATGGCTTGACATTTGTGCAGAGAATGTAGGATCTTGTCATTCTGATTTGCTAGCCTCTTACAGCCCTGCAAAATAGAAAGAGGGCATATTGCCAGGCGGTGGAGAATGAAACCTGGTTGCTGTCTGTTGAGCAGACCAGCTTCTTATTGAGCTGAGAATTCCGTGTGTAAGTTTGACTTCTGCTTTTAGAAGGGGCAAGGGAAAAGTTACATGATAGTGCTGTAGTACCTAAAATTAAGTTGGCTAAGAGACAGAAATGTTTAATAACTATTTCTGCTTGATATGAAGTTACTGAATTGTTAAGCAGCAGTGAATGTGATATTTGCTTGAACTACTGCAATTTTGTTTTCAAGGTGAATATGTCTACAGACTTAGAAGGGACCGACATGTTGGCAGAGAAGGCTGACCGAAGGGAGTATATTGATTTGTTGAAGAAAATGTTGACTATTGATGCAGATAAGAGAATTACTCCGCTGAAGACTTTGAACCATCCATTTGTTACAATGACACATCTACTAGATTTTCCCCACAGTAATCAGTAAGCTTCCTTAGATTTCTTGTTTTGTTTCAAGAAGACTTAGTAGAAACACAGAATAGCACACTTCTACTTTGATGCTGTTTTCTGCAGTTCCTGGCTGATCTGAAAACAGCAAAGGCATGTTCATAAGCTTCCTTTTCATGTTTTAGGACATAGTTAGAAATGTCATGTCTCAGGTATATTGTAGATAATATTTTTATGTATCTCATATTTACCTTCTGTCTTCTGTTTCAGTGTGAAATCCTGCTTTCAGAATATGGAGATCTGCAAACGAAGAGTTAATATGTATGATACAGTGAATCAGATTAAGAGCCCATTCACGACTCATGTTGCTCCTAATACAAGCACAAATCTGACAATGAGCTTTAACAACCAGCTCAATACAGTACACAATCAGGTAATAGCATCTTTTAGCTGTTTTATATTAACTGAAGAAAAGAAGTAGCCTTTTCTGCAAAATACTGTGTTTAATTTGTAGTCTTGTCTTGAAGTGTAATTTTCCAAAACTCAAGCCAAGTCATTCTCTTCTTCACCTAATCATATTGGCCTGTCAATTCAGCAACATATGTAAAGTTGGTGCAATTCATGGTTTTTTTTCTTATGTTGTTTTACGCTTTTTACCTAAAACCTTTTCCTAGTGCTTGTTTCACAGTATAGTCTTGACAGTTCCTGTTTGTTTTTATAACAAGGAGGAGTAATAAATCTGTAATATTTTTGTTTTCTAGGCCAGTGTATTGGCTTCCAATTCTACTGCTGCTGCTACTCTTTCCCTGGCAAACTCGGATGTCTCCTTGCTAAACTATCAGTCTGCTCTGTATCCATCATCCGCAGCACCAGTTGCAGGAGTGGCACAACAAAGTGTTTCCTTGCAACCTGGAACCACCCAGATCTGCACACAGACTGACCCATTCCAGCAAACATTCATTGTTTGTCCCCCTGCTTTCCAAAGTAAGTTGAAAAACCCTTTGTATGGTACTGTTGTTTCAGTTAGATGAAAATGAGAAGTTGTGATTAACACTATATTGAGAAAGTACACAATACCACTCCGTGCTTGTCGCTCAAGGCTCTTGCATCAGATATAAATGCAGAATCAGGTCAGACGTGTGTAGACAATTTGGTTCTCTTCCAGGTCATGCTTGAACAGGTGACAGTATCTTGCCTGCCCAGGTTGCAGTCTTCCTCTGGTTGTTCAACCAGTTTTTCCCCCCAAACTGAACACAACAGCATTCCTCAAAAAGCAGCGGACAGAGGAGTCAGGCCTATCTGAAAATAAGAAAATGTCTTGCTGTTTTTCATGTCAAGAGTAGATATCTGGTCTTCAAGTCAGTTCACAACCATTGATGCAGTTGTGTAGTGTGCTAATAAGAAATAAACTGTCACAGATTGCAAATAAGTAAAGTTAGCACAAGCATAGCTCTGTTAATCCTGAAAATTCTCCATTCATGTTTATACCTGGATTGTGCTAATACGGAGTATTATTTATGAAATGGGAACTGCTAGTGTAAGGCTTGAATTTTGAACTTAGTCTAAAGCAACACAGAATTAGATGTCTGTTATCTTGCGCATCTGGATTGTTTGTTTCTGAAAACAAGACTGCAGACTTGAACAGAGCTGAGCATTTGAGGGCTGGTTGTCCATGATTGCCCTGTGTTGGGGCTGCAGACACATTTACTTCAGCTTGTGTTTTATTAGTAAGCTTTCGTTAAAGGGAACAGCTTTTCTTTTTCATCATCTGACTGTGTCTTCTCTTACCTGGTGGGAATTTGATTTGGGAATAATAATAATTAAAACAGCTTAGCTTAGCTGTGATTTATTCTGCCCCATAGCTGGACTTCAGGCGACTACAAAACATTCTGGGTTCCCAGTGAGGATGGAGAATGCTGTCCCAATTGTACCGCAAGCACCTGCAGCACAGCCATTGCAGATCCAGTCTGGAGTTCTCACCCAGGTAAATAACTAAATAAAGTCCAGAGATAACTGCAATTCCTACCACCATCCAGGAGAACTTGACTCACCTGGTGTTTGGGGCGAGTGCTGAGGGTTCTCAGAGCACTGAAAGGTTAAGTGGAGATCACTTCTAAGACAGTGTTTTCTTGTTTGTTTTGTTTTCCCCCTATTTTAAGTCTAAACTATTTTATATCATGTGCTTCCCTGGTTTTAGGGGATTGATTTAATAACAGGAGTAAATGTGTGCTTTCCATCTGTTAAAAACACTTTTTACACAGGTGTGCACCGCCTTACAGGTAGCGGTGTACACTTTTGCCTACACTTCAAAAATAAGGCAGCAAATTTTAGATGAAATCCATTTGAGAATTGAGATCCCAGAAAACAGAGGTGGTAGCAAAGATAACGCATGTTATAATTTCATATTTAAATCAATGAAATTATTTCTGAATTCTTCTCAATTGGTTGCATTGTTAGTGTGAATCGAACTGTAGCAATGACATACCTATTTCTGTTTGCAGTTTAAATGGCATGCAGTATCAAAATTCACAGGTCATTCTAAAAAGATGTTTTCACTCTAAAAAGATGTTTAAAACATTAGTAATGTGTTGCAAACTAAATATTTTTATTAAAAAAAAAAATCTAATATATACCGAGTGCCCAGTCATTCCCAAGTATTATTCACTGAATAATTGTAATTGCCTTTAATTTAACCACAGTTCTATTTATTTGCATAGTTTAAGTTTTTGCTGACATTAACACATACTTTATTAATTTTACTATCCAGGAAGTATATTGTACTACTGACCTACTTGCAGAGGAGTTAATTTTAGATTGTTCAGTCCAAATAATTTTGTTTGGCATTCTGTGATTTCTGTTTTGTTTGGCAGAATTATACAGGTAACAGTATCCAGAAAGCAGAATACGCTTGAAGGAAGCCCACCTGAATCCAAACCCTATTTTTCTTGAGAGTGCAAATTGTAGACTATGAATAGAGTTTTAATTAGATGTTTGAGAGACTAATATTGGTAGTTTCTTGGTAGTTTCATTACAAATAACTGTTCTTTAATGGTACAAAAAGACCTCTGGTGCCTTTCAATAAATGCCTTAGTTTTTCCAGGTGTACTGTATGTGAATTTGGAGGTACGATATTAAATACTGTGCCCTTCTAGGGGTGCAGTTTGTTATGGCTTAGTGTAGTGTATTTAACAGACAGTGTAATTTGCTCTCTGGGACCTGGTAAAATATAACAGTAGCTGAACACTATCTCATATTTACTTCTCAGTTATGTCATCAGAGAGATCCTGTTCCCAAATTCCCCATTCCCTGTGTTCCCCTCAGGGACATATAATTGCATAGTGGAACATGCCTAGAGGGTCAGAGTGTTGGTTTCACTGCATCCATTACAACTCTGGAATCTACTCAAACACCATAAAATGCCAGTGAGGTGAAACCTTTTCTGGCCCTATTGCTGAACCCACTTATCCTGCCTCAGTACGTTTGTTTCACTTACTGCCTGATCTACATTTCAGGGAAGCTGTACACCACTAATGGTAGCAACTCTTCATCCTCAAGTAGCCACCATCACGCCGCAGTATGCGGTTCCCTTTACTCTGAACTGCGCAGCCGGCCGGCCAGCGCTAGTAGAACAGACGGCTGCAGTACTGGTAATTGCCTCCCTTGATTGTGTTCACTAACTGAGTTTTTGTTTTAACTTAGACTTGCAGAGGGCATGGAAGCATGTGCCATCTTGTGGCTGTGTTCTCGCTACATCTTAATGTCTTGTTGTTTTCCTCCCCAACATTGCTGAAGCACTGTCTGACTCTGATGTTTAGTGTGGCTCTGTAAAGAATCCAGATCCATTGACTATTACTCTTTACTAGCCTAGTAGTATAAAGCTCTTCTAAGCTAGGCTGTAGAAGAGTTATAATTATTCTCGTTCTTTGCTTACTATCCTATCTTTGCCTTTTGATTTTTGAATACAAAGGAATCAGCCTTTAGCTTGACTCTGCTACAGGTACCTGGATGGCCAGAATTTGAACTACTTGGCAAGTTAGCTACCTACTTTTGTTTTCAACACTTGAAAAGCTGCTTTTCATGTAGAAATGTTTCAGGTCATTAAGCACAGGCTAAAACCTCTAATGATAGCAAATTCTCTAGTGTATTGCTTTAGCAGTTGATTTCTCTTAACCTTTGTTCAACACTGACAGGTTTCTGGCCTTTTGTTATTTGTAGCCAATCACAGGTAGCTTGCTTCATCCAGAAAAAGATACTGTTCTTCACAGATACTTTCAGTTCATATGTATTTCTTGTTTGAAATTAAAGGTGAGCGTTAGTATTTAAAATGCCAATAAGCTAGCTTGTAGGGTATTTGGAACAATTGGAAAAAAATGATGGGGGAAGGAAGTAAATACACCTTTAGAAAGTACATGTTTTCAAAATTGTCCTCTTTGTATTAATTTGGCACCTGCATCAGAACAACTTTGCAAGTGCTGCAGAGAAGTCATCGTAAAACTCCAGAATCAGATCAGTGAAGCTTATGAAAACATTGCAGTACACTTAAGTGCTGGTATCTTCACGTGTCTTTCAAAGCACATTCCATTTCTTCTGTGAACCATGTTGTTTCTTGTGGCTTTAAGTGGTAGTTTGAGTGTCATTTTCTTCCAAGATGGAGACCTCTCCTGAAGTGGAATTTGCTCGAGCCATACCTGTACTGAAATTAAAATCCACTCATTTGAGTTCTTCTGAACCAAGTTAACTGCTCCCTGTTTCTGAGGATGGGAAGGCAGGAGAGTGGGCTTCTCCTGGGTCACAGCTCTGAGCTAAGATAGCTCCAGGGATGTATCTCCTTTCCTCCTCTTGAGTTTTGATTGCTGAAAGGCTGCAATCTAGGCTCTGAAAATGGCAAGGGGTGACTGTAGCAGAGCTTGGGACACAAGTGAGACATTAGTGTTGTTTTCAAAAGTGTACTTGGACTTTTGATTCAACAGGCAAATTAGATCTGTTCTCCTGTGCATGTACAGCGGACTTGACATTCAGCTCCCCTGTACAGCAGTGGGAGATCAGAGCCAGTTGTCTCCAAACTATGAGCCTGGATTCTGAGTTTCTCTGGAGAACTTACTATTTCTGTTTGGATTCTGGGAGCCTTTGGCGTGAATTTGCTCACCTTTAGTGCTTCCGACACTTCTCCCCTGCTGCTTCCCCTGAGTTTGCATTAGCCATTTGCTAAGCTTTGCATATTTTTGTCCTTCCTCTGTCAAAACAGTTCGTCGCTTGGAAGGCCCGATTTCTGCCTCTCGTTGGGAATTTAAATATCTTGCTGTATTAAACTCTCTGCTTTGTCTTGTGCAGGTGTTGGCTTTTGGAAAGACGCATGGTGTGACTTTTAACACGTTTCTCTTTATTTTTTCAATATTATTGTTATTATTATTCCGCTTATGTTGGCAGAGGTTTTAGCAGTTCTCTGCTTTGAAGGCTTCTTGTTTGGAACCAGTATTTGTAATACGTGGATCTGTTACTTGCAGAAATATTTTGTTTAAAACAGTGGGTTTTTATATTTTTGCAGTTCAATCTGCAATAAAGAGGCATGTATTTTCAAAATCATGGGAATATTGTACTGCAGAATTTAGTGTTTTTTTCCAAAAAAATCTGTCTTTTGTCAGTTTGAACAGGAATGTTAATAATTCTAACAAATTGAAAATATCTTCATGTATCTCCCATGTAAGTAAATGTTTCCCTCGCTGTGGTTTTTCTATACTACTCTAGTTGAGGTGGGGTACATTTGCATGATAATAACGTTATCACAGCTATCTCAGTGTGAGACCTGTAATCCAGAAAAACAGAAAGGACCAAATTGGCTTCACATTTTGGAATTCTCCAGCAGAGCAGGATGCATAAGCTTATATGCAAAACAGTCCTGAACACTTTCGCTGCATCCAGCAGCAGCATATCTGTCTGCATTCTGCAGTACGACTTTTTCCCAGGTGACATCTGGGATACAAAAGGTTAGCAAGGTGTCAGGAGAAGCTTGTTTCTCTGTTTTTCGTGTTGTCTTGCTGTTCTGAGACCTTTGGAGAAAGTGCAATGATGTGCCTTTATCTCTGCAAGTTAACAATCTACATGAGTGCATTTATTGCTTGGAACAAGTCTCTCTCTGTCTGTAGGAACTGAGATATAGTAAACCTGTGTATCTGTTTGTTGTTTTGCAGCAGGCCTGGCCTGGGGGAACCCAGCAGATACTGCTTCCTTCCACTTGGCAGCAGCTCCCAGGGGTTGCTTTGCACAACTCTGTTCAGCCAGCAGCTGTGATTCCAGAGACGATTGGTGGCGGCCAGCAATTAGCTGACTGGAGGTAGGGATTACACAGGGTCCAATTCTATGCCCAATGAAAATACGTGCCATTGCGGTACTAACTGCACTGCACAGAATTTCACCCTCCCCTTCAATTTCATGCAGGAGCTCAGTGCAGCTGTGCCTACGCTGCAGTGCCTGCGGTGCTGCCATGGGATTTGGGTCTTTTTTTTTTTTTTTGCCTCAGGAATGCGCATTCGCATGGAAATCAGTATAGCACTCTCATGCAACAGCCATCACTACTGACCAACCATGTGACGTTAGCTACAGCACAGCCTCTGAATGTTGGGGTTGCTCACGTTGTTAGGCAGCAGCAAAACAGCAATGTTCCAGCAAAGAAGAACAAGCAGCCAGCGCCAAGTGCAGCCAAGTAAGGCTTCATCTCCTACCCCTAGAGATACTGTGGGTGTGTTGTGGAGGTCGCTTTTATGGTGTGGAAAAACTGTTCTTATGATTACAGAGTTATTGTCTATGTAATGTTTGTGCTACAATTGCTTTTAAATATGTCTTAGATAAGGCCTTTGTACTATAGACACTGATTTAAGTGATCTTACTTCCAATTGTAAGGATGATGGTTGACCAAGTGCTTTACTGTACTGGTCAAAGGGGGCTTTTATGCATTCAGGATGTGTCGGTGTCATGACAATACAACTGACAAGAGGTGGCAGGTTTCTGACAGTGCTCAGCCGGATCGGTCCTGCTCAGAGCATTACTAAATGCATTTGTCCCTTCTGGGACACGTTCCGTGGCATTTTGCTATATGACTGTATGCACTGAGGTTCTCTGGGTATTTCAAGACGTTTCTTTTTGTACATGTGCTCCAGCCTGCCGAAGCCTAGCTGTTTTAATGTCCTGGCCTGCTGACACAGATGAATACTGCTTTGGTTTTCCTTTAGGCCCAGCACGACTCTAGAGACTGTGCCCACTCAAGTTTACTCGCTCATTGGGAGCAGTCCTCTGCGTTCCACCTCCTCCTCCTCCAACGTGCTCGTCCCAGTGCAGGAGCAGCACCAGCCCATTGTGATCCCAGACACTCCAAGCCCACCTGTCAGCGTCATCACCATTCGTAGTGACACTGATGAGGAAGAAGACAGCAAATACAAACCTGCCAGGTAGGAAGTTTGTTTGGCAGTCCAATACTCAGGCGAAATCAAATGAGCCCAAGTATTGGGGAGAGTGGGGAATGCTACACACAAAGCCATGTCTAGCCTAAAAGCCACTGCACTGACTGAAAAAGCTGCATCATGTCCACTGTATTGTTTGTCTCTTAAATTAACCAGAATCACACTTGACTAGGAGGAGGGTATGAGATCTGCGAGGGAGATGTCTTGTGGGAAAAACTAGAATGTTTCTTGTTGTTTTTTTCCCCCCCTGCAGTTTGGGCATGAAGCAGAGATCCAATGTCATCAGCTACGTTACTGTTAATGACTCCCCTGATTCCGACTCCTCCTTGAACAGCCCCTATGCCACAGACCCACTTTCTTCTCTCAGGAGTACAGGCGGTGCCCTGGAGCTGCCAAGCAGAGGAGCATCTGACAGCTCCAACTCCCGTACTATCATTGTACCACCATTGAAAACACAGCTCAATGACTGCATTGTAGCTACCCAGTCTTCAGGTAGGTATGTGCTCATAGGTTGCTGTGCTCAGTAGTTTTTGACAAGACTCAGACGCTGTCTCATCCCTGGCAGCTTTGTCCTCACAATTTTGAATTGTCTGCATTAGGTCTTCAGCAGCTTGAAGTTTCATAGCAGATGTTTTGAGAATGCAAGCTTCAGTCTGTTTTTAGTTTGATATGTTTACCTTTCTTCTATATTTGGCTACACATAGAAAGATCTGTAAAAGTTCCCAATGATTTCTTGTACCATCAAATTTTAAATTAAAATTGAAGAGATGGCTCTGTTACGGAAGTAGGTCCTATGTGTTCTTCAGTTACCTAAGCTGGTTATCACTGTGTGTGGAGTGTGAGGGGGAAGAAGGGATTAAGCTGTTGAAATCTTTCAGGCATCCTGAGCGGCACCAGTAAGACCAAGCCAGTGGCCTCTGTGAGCGGGCAGTCATCAGGATGCTGTATAACACCTACTGGGTATCGATCACATCGTGTGGTAACAAATGGTGTGCAGCCTCTCAATCTCAGCCAGGTAATCACCGTGTGACTTTTGCTGGCCTTTGAACATGATGCAGTCAGTTGCTTTAGAAACACTATACAATATGGCAGAGTGACTCCTCTGCAAGAGGATTCACAGTTGCTACCTCATTAATTCTTTGAAGATGATTCTGTTCTGTAGCTGTGCAGGGTAGGGTAAACTTTGTGGGAAGTATAGGTGAAGTTTCTTGGGCCAAAGAATTTGCTGCTGTACCAGAGCACAGGAGAAGGAAACACAGTTGTGCCTGTATTCTTTGTTTATACTCCCAGTCATGTCTGTCTGTCAGTGAGTGAATCTTTCTGCTCAGGTGGGAGAGGGACACCAAGATCCAGCTGCTGAATTTGAGTAGTGTTTAAAGTACTAAACAGTATGAGAAGAGGGGATTCTTCTGTTCTTTACCTTTTTCTAGATCTCACAGAGCCCTGACCAGGAGTTTAAGCTTGAACCTTGTCTCTCAAACTAACAATGAGCACTTGACTTCCCTTGAAACCAGAGCCTGGTTTTACTTCAATTTGTGTTACTACTTTTGATGTTTGAGTCAAGCTGCTGTAGCCTTTTGGAAGAGAGGAAGCGATACATCTCCAGCCCATTTCTGGCATGGGGACAAGACAGGCTTTGTTGTTGTAAAATGGGGCAGTCCTGCTGCCTCTCTCACTGAGGTGCAGAACGGCACCTTGAGGAAGAGTTAACAGGCTGGGTCAGTCCTAGAGCCTGCCTGCATTTGTACAGCCAAGTACCGTGGTACCCCAGGTGTGGCAGTTTGGTCTCATTGTGGAAGAAAAGTAACCTTGGTTTTAGTGGAACTGCAGTAACCCTTGTCAAATTATCAAAAGGGTATCACAGGTGGGAATGGAGTTTCTGACAGGAGTCAGTCCTGCAGCTAGAACCCAGGTGTTGATTGGGAGGCTCTGGCTGAACCCTTTCTTGTTCCCTGAGGATACCCGCTAACTTTGTTTACTTTTTTTCCCTGCAGAACCAGCAAACAACAGTGCTGGCTTCACAGGAGAGAAGTGGAAATGCAGGCCCACGTAGGCAACAAGCTTATGTGGCACCCCTCACATCAACTATTTCTCAGGCTCCCTACACGTTTCAGCACAGCAGCCCTGTGCATCCCCACCTGGCAGCAGCAACTGCAAATGCACACCTGTCCAGCCAGCCTCATATGTACACTTACGCTCCAACCACTGCTGCACCACTGGGCTCCACCACCTCCATCGCCCATCTGTTCTCCCCTCAGGGCTCTTCACGGCACACCCAATACGCTGCCCACCCTAGCACACTTGTCCACCAGGTCCCTGTGAGTGTTGGTCCAAGTCTGCTGACTTCTGCAAATGTTCCACCTGCCCAGTACCAACACCAGTTTGCTCCCCAGTCCTATATTGGTGCTTCCAGAGGATCTGCTATTTACACTGGATATCCGCTGAGCCCTACAAAGATCAACCAGTACTCATACTTGTAGTTCCTAGTAGAACACTGTCCTGCAATAGGCCTGAGAGATTGGAGAAGGATTTCAGGTGAACCTTTACCTGGTAATGACTGCCTGGCTTTTGTTTCTCCCTTCTCTGCTGGTATGTTGTTCAAAAATGTCTCTGGTGAGTTCAGTCACTAACTGAGCAGCATGCTTTGTTACCAGTACAAGGGTCACTAATTAAGTTTTTAAAGTTTTACTTACTTTTTATAGATGCTTTTAAAAAGTTCATGGTCACATTTATTTAAAATTGTTCTGTTATGCTAATGAGAAGGGGAAGGAAAATCAGTGTCTTGGAAGACAGATGTGATGATTTTTTTTAACTTGTATAATTTAAACAAAAAGACTAGCAGATTATTTTTTCAGCAGCTTGCACAAATCCATATTGCCACTAAAAATGTAATGCACATTTATCTCGTTGTGTTGCTATGACAGTTTTAAAATCAAGTTTAGTGTTTTAATTTTTGTTTTCTATTTTAATTTGTCTCTAACAAATTGCTGGCTCTGTAAAAGCCATTACATCTCCATATATGTTACTGTCAAAGTTTTGTGTTTACTTCTCTGTTTTTTTTTTTAAATTTTTTAAGGACTGGTAGAGACAGCTGCCTTGTACTAGCAACATTATATATTCAGGAATCAACATAAACCCTGAAATCTGTTTTGTTTTCTTGAAAATTCTGCATTTCCACAGCATAGTCAAATTTTTGTTGCATTCATTGAAGAACTCTTAAGTTTTTTTTGAACTTTATTCAAGATCTCACTGTGTAACGGAGCTCAAGATCTTTGCCAGGATGCTGTAGTCTTCAGTTGAGAATGAAGAGTGCCACATTGCTCTAAAATTTGGTTTCTGCAGCATATTAGATGCTGGCCCTAAAACGGAGCTGGATTCCTTCACAGAAGCACAGGACTTTTTTGTTCTGTTTTTCTTAATATTTTTCTTCACATGATTCATTTAGGAGGGAGTTGAATAATTTAAAATACAATGAAACATCACTGTATTGATGTGTACAGCTTTTTATACTCCTGTGAGCGTATCCTCCCGGATATGTCAACAGCTACTTTAAAGCGCTCTTAATAAGACTTGTATACAGTACATGCATGTAGGAATTGAGAAAAAAAAAAAGAGAAAAAAGAAAAAAAGAAAAAAAATCCAGATTTTAAAGTTTATTACTGAATTTAAAACTATTTTAGAAGTTTTGTATTGGTGGTGTTTTAATATTTTACATAAAATGAAATATGTACATATTGATTAGAAAAATATAACGAGCAAAACTTCCTGCTAACCCCAAACGTTCTGTCTTTGTAATCAAAATGTGTAGTGATTATACTTGAACTCTGTACTTAGTGTTTGTCTAATTCTTAAACGTTCCTGGGGATGGAGTTGATGTATCCTTTGTATTTAAACCAAAATGAATTGATTCATGTTGGAATGTATGTGATATAATGCAATGGTTAGAGCTCATCACTGTAGCACTGAGAGAGGAGTAGAGCTTCATGAGAGAAAAGGATACCTTCTGATTTGTTTTGCACAGGTATGTGTGATGAAGAGTTGTTTGGTGTGTCCCCTTATTGTAGTGCCTTAAATGATGATGTAGTGTGAATAGAGTTTACAGTGAGCTTGCCTTATGAGGGACCAGCAAGCCCCCGTCGAATTGAAGCAATTCACTAAGCTTATCACAGCAAGAACAGCAGTATGTTGCATAGGTGCATTGTTCTCGGTTTTAATGCTATCATAAAAAGCTACATTTTTGTTTGGAGTGAAGCGATGTTCCCTTAAAGCTTTTCCTTGAAATGGCACATGTACTGTTAGATGTCTGTCAGTGCATTTCGAATAGGGTAGTGCTGGGAATGCATTGGAATGTTTAGTCTAATATTGCAGAAGTGATTAAATATGTGCAATCACTTTTTATTAGGTTAGTATGGCGTTACCTTCCCCCACGTTAATAGCAGACATTTCTTGTAAAATATTGCTAGCTTGGTGACAGAATATTTATACCAAAGAGAGCCTGCTGTAAAGCACATAATACCATTAAAGTTTTGTAAAGCTACTGCTAATGTGGAATTGTTGGGAAGGTTTGTCAGCTGTATGCCTAGTTAGTGTGCAGAGGAAATACTCAGTTTTCATAATCAGTGGAGTTTTTAAACTACACTTTGTTTTCTTGGGTCCCTTGTACTAGGAATTATTTCTCATCTTCAGTATATAGACTTAAGTATCTTGTCCAAATGGATGATAAACTCGCTTGAGCGGTAGTATTACTGCAGCAATAAGAGGTTTTGGTAACCTTGAATCCCAGTTCATGTTCCGTCCCAGTGGAAAACAGGCCAGTTCTCTGAGCAGTATGTGAAAAGGGCAAAATTAATTTCTGAAATTCTGTATTTTTACTGATAGAAGAAAGTCTGGACTGACCTGAAATTGATGAACTGTTAAAGGTTTGGTATCCCCTTCAATAGAGGGATCAAGGACTTCTGAACTGGACAGTAGCATTAGTGACATTGTTGTTCAGTGTATTTCTAGTCAGAGCACTTCTGTAAAAGTGAGGATAACCAACTGATCTTGCTATTTTACATCATTGGTGTAAACAATGCTCTTTGTTGCTGTAAGCACTTTCTTTTTTTCCATATTACATTGCTTGTTTTCAGTACTTACCGTGAGATACCTCTTGGGTTACAGAGTTGTGCCTTTCCATCAAAAGGCAAAACAAGTTCCAATTCCTGTGTTTCAGGAAAACTTCATGGCCTGTTTCACAACTAGTAAAGTGTTTTGTATGCACTTGTAACAGGAAAAAAGACCACTAGCAAAATGTGCTAAAAATTTGAAGAACCTTCCTGCTCCTCTGCCCCCACTTCCCACCAAAAAATGCAGTTTAAAATGATCATTAAACTCAGTCAAATGTATTCACAAAGCACGGTGTCATCCCCTGCACTGTCCAAGTTTCCAAAAGTATTGGAACAAAGAGGACAAGATGGAAACAACATGGGGAAATTTGAGTCATTCTCTATTTACAACACGTTGTTGATATCCCTGAAATTCCTCTGTGAAACACAGCATAAACCAGCCAAACAAAAAAAGGCCACCCCAGCAGGACCAGGTTTTCACCTTGGCGCACTGGCTTCTCAAGTGTGGCAGATCTCAGTGTTGCCCAATGTAAGTATATTGTAGTTGGCTCTAAGGAGATGTATCCCTCCTTCCCATGCATATACAGCTTTCAAATTAGTTTAAATAATCGACTGTCCTCATTTTCAGAGCTGCTACGCATTTTGTAAAGAAATACGCTCTCTCTGGGTGGAAGTTGGAGTACTCCTTAATTACTATTTTTCTGAAATAGTTTGGGATTCACCTTTTGAATATTTGGTAACCACAGTCCCATCTAGATTCATTCATGTGATCCATGAACTGTCGTTAAATCAGAGTTGTTCCTGACCTGTATTCACAGCTGTGATAGCCACTGCAATGTCTGAAGCTTTCCTGCTTAGCACCTAGTTGATGGGATGCAGTAATTATCCTCTGACTCAGCAATTTCTTTTAGTACACGAAACTAAATTGCTTCTAAATGACAGGATTGGCACAGCCCTGCTTTCTTTTTATTTTATTTAAACTTCTGAATGGTGCCGCATGTCCACATGGTTGTTTGTTGCTAAACTTTATATAATGTGTGATTTCAGATTCAGCTTGAAATATATCTATCTCACTACATGTAGCAGTACATTATATGTAATGTTAGTATTTCTGCTTGAATCCTTGATATTGCAATGGAATTCCTACTTTATTAAATGTATTTGATATGCTAGTTACTGTGTAAAATTTAACTTTCTTTTATGGTTGTGCTCTTCCTTTTTACAGGCCGCTAGATACAGGTAGTTTCTGAATTACTGATCTATGTTTGTATTGCTGATGTACTTAGGGGGTATGTAAAAATCATTTTAACAGAAGAAATAGATATTTAAAAATTTAATACTAACTATATGGGAAAAGGGTCCATTGTGAAAACATAGTTTATCTTTGGATTCAATGTTTGTCTTTGGTTTTACAAAGTAGCTTGTATTTTAAGTATTTTCTACATAATATGGTAAAAATGTAGAACAATTGCAATGCATCAATAAAAAGGGTTAATTTTCTGTACTCTATTCATTTGGTCACTTTAATAGAAAAGTGGATAGCTGGAAAACTTATCTGGGCTGAAATAGGAGCGCTGCTTCACACCCGCTCGCTGCTCACCAGGGTAGGACGGCCCCAGCGGGGGGAGCAGGCGCCGTGGGAGCCTTAGCACGCTCGTGCAGGGCCGGCCTCGCCGCGGGCCAAGCAGCGACCAGCGCTGTCTCAGGCGCGAAGGAAGCTTTTCCCATCGCCTCGGTGTCTGCTCGTAGCCGGGTTTGACTTCGCACGTCCAGCCGCGGTGCCCCGAGCGCTCCCGGAGCTGCGTGCTGCTGCGCCGCCTCCCCTGCTGGGCCCAGGCCCGCGTGCCAGGTGCTGCCGGGCGGCCCGGAGCTGCTCTCTCCCTTCTCGCCCCGCTCGATGCCTGGGGGCCCAGGACGGCTCCCCCAGGAGGCCGGGACGGGCACCGGCCTTCCCACCGCGACCGGGAGCCGCCGGGGGGTCCGCCCCGCCGGGGGGCGGCTGCCCGAGGCCTCTGCCCGCCGCCGGTCGCCGGCTCTCGGGGGCAGCCGCAGGGTCCCCGCGGCTCTGGGGCGCCAGGGGGCGGGCGCGCACCGTGCGCGGCGCCGCGGAACGGCAGCGCCCCGGAGAGCCGCGGCCGGGCCCCCGGGGGGGAGCTCCCGGCTCGGCGGGGGCTGTGCCGCCCGCTGCGGGCACCCCGGCCGCGCGCGGGGCTTCGCGGCGGCTCCGGGCTGGGGGCCGAGCCCTGTCCCCGTCGCCCGTCCCGGCGGGGCGCGAAGGGGTTAAGGCGCCCGGGGCCGGTCTCGCGGCGAGGGCGCAGCCTCCCCTCCCCGCTTCCCATCTGGATTCGATCAGGGCCGCGAGGGGCCGGAGCATTCCTGAGCGCTGAGGTGGAGGCAGCGCCGGCCGCACTCTCCGACGGCCATGGGGCCCTGGCGCTGCTGCCTGCTGCTGCTGCCGCTCCTCGCCGCGGCCCCGCGCGCCCAGCAGCAGCAGTTCATGGAGTACGTGGAGCGGCGCCTCGCCCTGCTGGAGGTACGGAGCGGGGCTCCGCGCGCCGCTTCCCCCGCGCCTGGCGGGGCCGGGAGCAGGCCCGGGGCGAGGAGGAGCCGCCGGGGGGCCCCCGCGCGGCGCGGTGCGGGGAGCGGTGCGGGGGGGGGGGGGCCGGGAGAGGGACCGCGGGGGGGGCGGGAGGGTCGCGGGCGCGGGACCGCGGCGGGACGGGGCCCAGGACGCGAGCGCCGGGGGGCCGCGGGGGCTCCCGCCGTCGGGCGCGGGCGACGGGACGGCTGCCACGCGTGGGCCGTGCCGCCCCGAGCCCCCGGTGTCCCCTCGGCCGCCCCAGGAGCGGATCTCGCAGTGGCACGACCAGAGCAGCCGCTATTCCACGGAGCTGCGAGACTTCAAGAACCAGGTGCTGGGGATGCTGGAGACTGCCGAGAAGGAGCGGGAGGCGCTGCGGTCGGAGGCGGAGGGCGCGGCAGTGCGCGTGGACCGCCTGGAGCGCGAGGTGGACTACCTGGAGACGCAGAACCCCGCGCCGCCCTGCGTGGAGGTGGACGAAACGCTGATGGAGAAGCAGGTGGCCACGGCTAAGCAGAGGAAGAATGAGAAGTACACCAAGCTGACTGGTGAGAGCCTGCCGCGGCTCCCCTGTGAGGTGGTTCCGGGTGCAGGGTTGCCCCAGGCTCGGTCACGTCGTGGCATTGACTCCCCAGCGGGGTCTTGGGCATCTCCCAAGCTGGGCTGGGCTGGGCTGGGGGTGGCGTCCCTAGCCTGATGCACAGGAACAGAATGGGGCTTATTGGTGCCAGCGGGGATGGCACTGCAGCCTCTGCAGCAAGTTTGCAAGGGAGTTGCCTGGGGAGTGGGGTGGGACACACCAAGGCCTATGTGCATTGAGCACAGGGTGACCCCAGCGCGGGGCGGGAACCTCCCTGCCTGCAGGGCCAGGTGGCTTTCAGGCTTTCACAGCTGCTCGACTCTTGCAGATTGCAGCGACACCATTGCGAGCGTCAGAGCCATGAAGATCCTGAAGCGTTTTGGCAGTACCTCAGGTCTCTGGACCAAGGATGCTGCAGGGAACTCTGAGAAGATCTACGTCTTCGATGGTACTGCCAACGACACAGTGTATGTCTTCCCCCGCATGCGGGAATTCACCCTCTTCTCTGCCACCCGCAAGGCTGCCCGCATCAAGCTGCCCTACCCCTGGGTGGGCACTGGGCATCTTGTCTATGACGGGCACCTCTACTACATCCGCCAGCAGGGCCCCTTCCAGGTGATCAAGTTCAACTTGGCCAACAAGACAGTGGTGGACAGCTCGGTGTTCCCGGCCGAGGAGCAGATTCCCGTCTTTGGGCTCTCCCCCTTCACCTACATTGAGATGGCAGCAGATGAGGAGGGGCTCTGGGCCATCTACGCCACCAAGGAGAATGAGAAGAACATATGCCTGGCCAAGCTGGACCCCACCTCGCTGGATATCGAGCAGATGTGGGACACGCCATGCCCACGGGAGAACGCCGAGGGCGCCTTCGTGGTGTGTGGGGCGCTGCACGTGGCCTACAACACCCGCCTGCCCAGCCGCTCCCGCGTGCAGTGTGTCTTTGATGTCAGTGGGACGCTGGCCCCTGAGGATGCCTCCCTCGTCTACTTCCCCAAGCGCTATGGCTCCCACTCCAGCATGAAGTACAGCCCCCGGGAGAGGCAGATCTATGCTTGGGATGACGGCTACCAGATCATCTACCGCATGGAGATGAAGAAGAAGCTGGAGGTCTAAGGGGCCACGGCAGGGCACCCCCACGCCTCTGGCAACCCTGCCCCAGTGAGCGTGGCTCTGCCCCTCCTGCCCTGTGGTAGCACCTCCAGCCCTGGCATGGGGTGGCACCTCTGCCCCGTATCCCATCACTGTGAAATGGTGAAATGCTGGACCACCGCCCCAGGCCTCCCTCCACCTGCCAGCACGGGGTGTCCCTGCCTATGACCTCTCTGAAGAAACCTGGACTAATTTAACAAGGCTTTCTTCTCTGTGATACATTGAATAAATGCTATGCAGCTCACTGCAGCCACCTGCTTGGGGGGAGCATGGGGTGCTGGGGCCGGGCTCCGGAGCAGTGAGCTCCACACTGCCCCGGTCACCCCGAAGGGCTGTTCCCAAGAGTGGGGTGCCCGTGCAGGGCCGGCCAGAGCAGTGAGTATGGCTGCTGCTTGGGGGGGTTTGGGCAGGGGTCCTGGGGGTCAGGCAGGACATTAGGCTGGGGCTTTGGCACCTCTGAGCCAGGCCAGGGCCTGCCTGTTTTGTATGTACAAAACTGTGAGCAAACAGCAAAATCCCTTAATCTGAGAGAACAACTGGAGATTTTCCTCACGTGTTGGTGAGGCATCCTAGCCAGCAGTCACCAGATGTTGCTGATTTTCCCAGTTTATGTCTAATGAAGCACACTTGTCTTCCCTCTGCAGTCACAGGGTTGTCACAAAACCCATACCTATGGCCCTCAGTCCCCCAGGCCTCTTCCCATCCCCGCTTTGTGGCGATGAAACCTGCATGGCTCCATGGTGGCAGCACCCAAACCCCAGAGGAGACGGGGGCGGGACAGGGCTGCTGCTGGAGCCCCTTGGGCGGCAGCTCTGGCTCTGTCAGGCCTGAAGTCCCCCCATCTCTGATTGGGGGGGCTGGGGGCTGCAGCAGGCACGTGCTGGGCATGGACATGAGCACAGCACCAGGAGGGCCCTGGGCACAAAACGGGGCTTGGCCTTGGCCACCCACAGCTGGCGGCTGCACTGAGCGCCACTGTGCCACGTCCCACCAGTCCCTGCCACATCACCCAGCAGCAACTACCCCACGTGCTTCCACTCGCACCTCACCCCTGGGCAATGCAGGACTTGGCCCAGAGATGCCAGATGTCATCCAGAAACCCAGATGTTCTGTGATTTATTCCTATCACAGTTGCTCCAGATGCCTGAGAACACAGAGGCTGAATTACGAGGTGTCTGTGTGTCATTAAGCATGCATTTTTCACATTAGAAATAAGGTCTGGGTACAAACGCTCAGTATATGAAACTGTGAGCTTACCTGGCCAGATGAGGATTCCTCCTGCTGGTGTGGCGCAGGGCTGCCCAGGCACCCCAGGGAGGTGATGGGGAGCATGACTGCAGCGCATCCAGGGGGCTCTGGGGGCTGTGGCCATGGTGCGAAGGGCCACGAGCCCTCCTGAGCCACAGCACCGCCACGCCGTCCCTGTGCTGCTGAAAAGCTGGGCCTGCCTCGAGGGATGCTGTCCTGCAACGTGAAGGTGACTCGATACTTGCTTCAAGTTCTGTATTATAATTATCTTGATTGCACAAGAAAAATGTTTAAACACACTTTGAATGACTGTAATTGGGTGGTGCTGAAAGTTCAACACAGTGCAAATCAAGCAGAGAAATAATCCAAGTGAGAAGAATGATGTGAACCGTCAAGTTAATTTATAGCCCTTTTCAAGATCAATAACTACAGTAACAGAAATACAATTTTCAGAAATTGCACAGTTGTAAATAATTATGCCAATGATTTCTCTAGCTTGAATTAAAACTGGTGGGGCAGCAATGATTCTACACCAGAAAACATCTAACCTGAAACAGCATTCCTGCAAAATCTGACGGTCACTGCCACAGATGTCGGTGCTCGCCTTGGCATCAGTGGCATGAGGTACAGACAGCAGCTGCACTGGCAGGCTTTTGGTTGTCCAGAGTGGCACAAGTCCATCAAACATTTTAATGTCTTTGGAAAATCTGGCAGATTAGGATTCACCTTGCCATTGCAGGAGGGGCATGACGCCCTGCGGCTGGCCTGTGTTGCACAGAGCTCCTCTCCGGAGCCCCGGCAGAGCAGACGGGAAGGCCAGCCTGTCCACAATGACAAACGTGGCTCTTCCATGAGAGCTGAGAACCTGGGATTTACTCACAAAAAACTGCTCATGAGACAAGAGGCAAACTGTTTTCTCTCCACTGCCTTGTGGCTATGCCACAGACGCAGCCCCTCCGGCTGCAGCTTCACCCAGGCGTGCGGCCCCCAGGCAGCGACCGTGGTCTTGGTGCGTCCTGAGCACTGCCGGGTGACAGCCACGGCCTGAACCACCTGGGTGCACCTAGCAGCCCAGGATGCCATGACATGGGAAAGCGGGGACGCTTGGGAAGCATTTACTAGCACGGGAAATGGCAGCTTTTGGGGCGGGAGGGCCGCCTGCTGCCACCCTGTAAAGTGCCGACATGACAAACGCTGCCTGCCGTCGCCTACAGTATCACCATGCTTATGTGGAATTTGTTTTGTACAAACACTTTGGGAATGAGGCAAAACAGAAAGATAACTGCAGTGTCTGATCGGCTTATAAAATGCAGTACTTATGTAGCACTCCACATCCTCAAAGTACCTCAAGAAACATCAACAAATTAATCCTCAGAATAACCCTGTAAAGCAGAACAGCATTATCTGCATTTGCTGACAA
Source organism: Anser brachyrhynchus (assembly GCF_964034855.1). Taxonomy (NCBI): domain Eukaryota; kingdom Metazoa; phylum Chordata; class Aves; order Anseriformes; family Anatidae; genus Anser; species Anser brachyrhynchus. Next base: position 463,828 of record NC_137720.1, on the reverse strand, counting down.
ACCCTGAGACAAAAATCATGTTTGATCTGTAAAAGTGGTTCCACTCTGAGCTGGCTGAAGGGAGCTCGGGCGAAGCGTGGCTGCTCCTGTGCAGCATCCCGTGTGGCCAGTGGGCTGAGCAAGCCCCAAGCCCCCAGCCCGCAGCTGCCCTCACCGGGAAGAAAGACGTAAAGGCTAGAGTTCACCTCCTGCTAGGTCTTATTGATTTCTCTTTTTCTTGCTTAAATATTTATCAACCTCATTAAGAGGAAGCAAAGGTTGTGCCACAGGTAATGGGGCTGCCAGGACACTGAGTGCCCTGATAAACATTAATTACCCCCCACCTGCATCTCTGCCCCTGGGAGTGGGGGAATGGGGGGGGGGGGGGGGGGCGATGACACCTGCATTTAAACCCTGGGGCTCAACATCTGCTCCATTGACCTTGCCCCTGTTTCTGCTGCCAGGTGCAGCTCTGCCCCAGCCCTTTCCTGGCACTGCTCACACCCTCTGTGCCTCCACCTCCCGGAGCTTCCTTAAGCCCCCTGCCCCTATTGGGAACAGGGTTTTCCTTAGCTTGTGGGGCTGGTCCTTCGTCACTCTGCGCAGCCCAGACCTCAGAACTGCCCGGGCCACTGCCACCCACCGAATCCCTCTGAGCTACCATGCGTTTAGGAGGATGAACTCCTGAACTCAGAGTTACCGGTGGCAGAGACTCCGCTGTATTCCTGTTCATCCCTTGGGCAGGTTTACCTACAGCCACTGTGGCCAGGCCCTTTCCCCCTATCAGATTTTCTTTAAAGCTTTTATTCTAAGTGTGTCCCTGGCTCAGCTGGCTGATGAAGGTGGCTCCAGCACAAGAGCAGGGACTCGCTCGTGTCCCCCTGCTCTCTGGGCTGCAGCATGCACAATGCCTTGTGGTACACGTCCCTGACCCGCAGCTGCCGCAGCTCCACAGGGGGCAGAGAGCCCCTCCGCAGAGGCAGTGCTTCACAGCAGTGCTGTCGCTTTCTGTAATGAGAGATTAGTGGAAAATATGTTAATACGCCTTTTCTGGTGAAGTCACTGCTTTCCTTGTGAGTCTACAGCTTCTCATGCTTTAATTGCCAAATATTTTATCTCTTTAAAGAAGAATCTGTGTAAGTAATAATTCCTTTCATCTCTGTTCCTCTTGAAAAATACTTCCCTTCGGAAGGCAATCTGATAAAGTAAATTGAGAAGTTATGTTAACACTAGGAAAGAGAAAGCAAGATCTCCCACAGCTATTTTTTTCCTCTTGGTCTAATTTTCAAGGATGCTGGCTTTTTTTCTTGCTCTTTTCCAGCTCATGAGAACCGTTGATAAAGTGAAATGATTTTTCATGTAGTATTAGAACCTAGGAAACTAAATTAAAAGTAGGCAACTTAAACAAGTGTATTGTAAAGATACTATTTTATTGAAACAAGAAGGGGAGAATAACTTCTCCATTCAATGCTTTCTTAATGCCTGGTTGGCAAGTATAATCACAGGCTTTTAACTTCAAATAGGTATTTCTGCCCACATAACATCTGGTTGAGGTCTAACTTGTCACACATGAATTGGGAAGCAATAACGCTCTCTGTCCAGGACTTCACAGAAGTGGGAGGATGTAGGAGCTTGGGAGGATCTTAGTGTCAGGAAGGAAAGAAGACGGCAGCAGCTTGCTTAAGGTCCTTTGTGCTTTGCAATGGAAGTATAGAATAAGCAAAACCAAATTCACCAGGATAGTTTGCTGAGAGCCTCGTGGCAGAGAGGCAGAGCCCTGGCCTATGGCTTCATGCTGGTGTGGGCTGGGCTGGAGCTGAACCTGCTGGTGCCCAGGCAGGAGTTGGTGACGGGGCTGGCTGGCTGAGGCAGTCTCCTTCTTCTCAAAGTAGGATCTTCCAAATAACAGCAGGGTTAAAGCAGGGTTAAAGCGCGTGCTTAATCACAGCTCTGCACTACTTCTGTTTTTTGCATTGTCAGTGCTCTCAGGGATCTACAAGGGAGTCTTGCAGATTTGGGGACAGAAGGGCCCCTGGGCTGTGGGTGTTAAAGGTGTGTGTGGGGGGGGACTGCAGGGGCAGGAGTCACAAGGTGCTGCGGAGTGCTTTCCTGGGATGCTGACCCCTGCCCACTGTCCTGCTGAGCCCTGTGCTGCCCCATCCAGCCTGGGGCACATCAGTCTGGTGGGGAATGTGGCTGGGGCCCTTCATCTGCAGCCACTTCTGCCTGGCAGAGATGATGATGATGAGAGATCCAGGGATCAGCATACTGGGCTGCAGCTCTGTTCAGCTTGCCTCTACCTCCCCCAGCCCTGCGTTTCCTCCTCAAGCAGTGGATGCGGCTCCTGCCGTGCCCTCTGCAGCACCCAGCTGCCTCCCACCACCAGCCCCGGCCCCACCACGGTGCTCTTGTTCCCTCTGCACTCTCCTCTTCACATGTGCTTTGCTGGTAGAGGCAAAGGGAGAGACAGAAACCTGGATTTCATTAAAGAAGTGGATTCTGCAAAAATATGGGGCTCACTGCGGAGCTGACAGGTCTGCTGGAGGGAAGCAATCGTGCTCTGCTCATCCTTCCTAGTGCTGGGGCATCTGTACCATCCTTTCCTCTTGACAAGAAGATTAAAAACAAAATCTTTGGATTCAGAGCTCACAGCCCTGTCAGAGAAGCTGTGGTTTGCAACATACAAAGTTTCATTATTTTCTGGACAGTTTCCATTATGAACAGAATTTGCAGTTACCTCAGTACTTTGATCAGGCTGGATTATGCTGCATGCATTGCTCCCAATTCGCAGTAAAAGGTTTGTCTCCAGTCAACAAGGATATTGCTGACATGAGGAGGACCCACGCAGGCAGCTCGCACCATCCTCAGGATTTCATGCATCCTGCAGTCTACATGATTTCAGTGGGATCTTCTCTGGGGTGTTATTATTACTAATTCTATTATTATGAAAGATGTTTCCTGAGGACACAAAAATACTAGCTCAGCTATTCATCTAAGCAGTTCTTTAATTCCTCTGCTCTCTGAAAATCAGCTCCCAGAGCCTGTCTGGAATAGATCCAAATTTTCTGCTCAGTACATCCTCCCAAGGCAAAAGTGCTGAGGGATGCAGTGGTCCTTCCTGTGGCAAAGGAGAGCTTGAGTTTCCCTCCTCTGTGCTTTGCCCTGGAACCGGCTGCAGCCTGGGGATCGTGGACCAGTTCCAAAGACCCCCAGAAGGGTTTTCCTCATCTGTTTGCTTCTGGCCCCTCTCCTGCAGCTGAGGTTGGGTAAATGGCAACTCCAGGCCTGAGGCACGGGCAGGGGCAGGTGCCCTGCTCGGTGCAGTGAGCACCCGTGGCTGTGCTCAGGGACGTGGGACCCCGGGGGGCCGGAGCGGCTGCCCCCGCGTTGCACAGCACCCCGGTGCTGCGGCCGAGGTGGTGCCTTTCTGCTGCAGGCATCTGGCAGCCTGGAAGGACGTATAACCATGGCAACCAATTATTACGGAAAATTGATGTCGTGGCTACACAGGTAGGGTCAAAACAAACAATTTTTTTTTTGTTTCTAATAAAATACAGAAGTGTGTTATTGACTCACTAGTATCACAGTTAAATGAATTTCTCCAAAATTGCCTACTAGCCCTTGCAAGTGAAGCAAGATAAGCACTTTCCATGGAATTGCTCCAGTAAGAAAAAATGTGAGGTCTGACTGAATCCACGAGGCAAAGCCGCCAGGGCAGGCATCGGTGGCGGGGACCGGAGGCCAGGAGCCTGCGCAGCTCGGTGCAGCGGGGCTGCCTCCTTGTCCCAGCTGCTCTGAGGGGCCCTGGCTCATCACCCCCGCCTCACCAAAGCAACGTGCTTCCTTCCTTGTCCCTTGCCAAGCAGCAGCGCTTGGCACCTCTCACTCCAAGCTGCATGCTTGCAATGGGTTTGGAGATGTTTTAATGCTGTTTTAGAGCCATGGAGCATCTCAGATGACCGAGCCTCTGGCTGGGGCAGGAGGAGCAGGTCCGTGACAGGGCTCTACGTGGCGGGGGAAGCCGGGGCAGAGTGCTGCTCCTGGGGTATGGAGGTGGTGGCAGGAGCCTGCCAGGCACCCAGGGAGCCGGGGTAGCGGCTGTGGGGCTGGTGGGCGAGCTCCCAGTGGGAAAGCAAGATTTTTTATATGTTATGAGACCATGCAACGGAGAGGAAAAAGAGAACAAAGAAATGCATATTAATGTATCAATTAATTTGCAGTAGAAATGCAGTCCCTGACCTCCACGTAGCTACTTCCTGCTGAGTAGCTGCAGCCCTTCAGTCACTTTACCTCTCCTGTTTAACCTCAAAGTGCTCCAAGCTTTGCAACCTCGAGAACTCCAACAGATGAGCAGGCAGCCCACAGACCAGAGTTATGGTTTGTAATCAGCTCCTGGAGGAGATTGCTCCTCACAGCTTTGTTCTAAATTCTCAGTGCTTCCTTGACTGCATTTTTTTTTTTCTATAGAAGCAAGGTTTTAAATGAAAAGCAGTTTTCCCCAGTGGAGCCATCTCCGATGTCAGAGTAATCTGCCATCTTCTTTCCATTCCTTATCCAAGCTTGCCTGAGAAATTGAAATGTTCAGGTTGCTGCAGAATACAGCAAGAAAGAAATATAATTTAATCAAGGGACATCAGTACCAATAAACCCCAAGAAATTTGGCACAGCTAGGGTGCAGCATCCTCATGCTGTGTGTCAACTGTGCAATATCCCTTTGCGATGCTCAGCTGTATTCAGGCAAACCAGGCAATTACGTGCCATTGATTTGTATTCCTGGATCTTCCATTTCTCCCTTCATTCCAAAAGCTGCTTTCACAGGTTAAGAGAAACATGCAGTTTCAGGAAAGAACTATTTTTACCACATCGTCCACTCTGTTCCTGCTTCTGGGAACTCTTGTTTTGAGCCAAAGAAACCACATCTGCTGGGGTCCTTGGAATTGACCTGGACCCCAAGGCAAGCCTTCCTGGGGCGGGGCCCCTGCCACCCCAGCCCCCGGCGCTTGCCATGGGGCAGAAACACAGCTGCTGCCCTTGGCTGGGCATCCTGCACCCAGCTTTTCTGAATGGAGCCACTGGTCCTGGCACCTTCCCAGGGCAGAGGGGATATTGCTCGGGGTATGAAGGAGGGCATTTTGGATTTCAGTCCTCAGAGATTTAAAACATCCTCTAGCTAAACAAATTCTCATTAAATTCAATCTCCAGTCAGCCATGGTTTGCCCCGAAGGGTGTTTGTTGCTGAGGTATTTGACGATCCTGCATCTGGCAGCACCAATGCCTGTTGCTGCAGGGACTGTCTTTGCTCTGGAAAACATCTTATTTTTTGCTGGTCATTCAGACACACCAGACAAATTCCACATTTCAGAAAGAAGATTGATTTTTAAGTTCTGTGGATTTATGATAGAGACCTTTGACATTTTTGATATGTTTGATTGTCCATGAGAAAGAAGCCTGTGCTGGCAGGCTGTTGCCGCCTTGGTGGGTGACGGCAGCAGGGCCAGCCTGGCTCCTTTGCAGCACCCAGCACCATCACCCTCTGCAGCTAGCCAGGGGCAGCTCATACCACACTGGGAGAATTTTAAACCATTCTTTTTAGAGTGAGGAATCCAAAAAAATGCCTGAAATCACCACTCCAATCAAGCACAAGTGGCAGTGGGGACAGCCCTGGGTTAAGGTGTTCTGTAATTTGCTGCGGTGGCTGCGAGTGCTGCAGGGCAGGAGATGCTGCTGGGGCAGTTTTTGAGTACCCAGTGCAGCAAAATAACATCAGATGCTGCCTCGGTGCTACAGCTCTAGGAGCGCGCACAGCCCAGCCCTGACTGGTGGCGTTGCCTTTGAGGATTGATCTTCCAAGACCCTCTCCTGGGCCAGCACCAGCCCATCCTATTTACTTGGAATACAAACAACTGCAGCGTCTGCTTGCACAACACCATTTGGGGGCTTGGTGATGTTTTTTTTCTCCATGGCAAGGGAGAACACCGCCTGCTCTCTGGGACCGGATGGGGCATGGCATGAATTCACAAACCCCTTTCATAGTTGCAGCTGTAGAAACATGATATTTGTGCTGGTTCACCCCCCCCCCCCCCCCCCCCATGGCTTTGCAAAGTGTGACGAGCTTTTGGGCAGCTGGACATTGTGCTGGGAAGCAGATGGGGCTGCAAACAAAAGCCTGATGCAACCGTGTCCTTCAGCCCCTGAGCACGGCCTGCTTCCCTAGGGCTCCGCGGGGGCTCCGGCCCGGCACCCCCGGTCACAGCACATGATCCCCCACACTCTGGCAGAGATCCCGCTAAGGCTGGCGGCAGGCAGAGCAATGCCAGCAGCCTTGCGGGACATGCACAGCGTGCAGCAATTAGAGGTTCATTAGATAAAGCTGAAGCTACACAACGGGCAGTAAGCTCCTCCTGGTAACTGCTATGGCCTGGCAGAGTGCACATCTCCGGCAGGCAGGGGCCATACCCAACAGCCAGACTGCGTTGCCATGCGTGGTGCAGACGTGCTCAAAGGGGAGAAGCACCAGGGCCTGTGGCAGCACCAAGCAGCCCCGGGTGGTGCTGCTGGGGCTGGGGAGGGGGCACGTCACTTTGTGCTCAGGGCCGAGGGGTTGGAGCGGTGGGCAGGGCAGCCCTGCTGAGGGTCCCAGAGCATCACGAGCAGAGCAACGAGCAGCATCCTGCTTCATTTACGTGAGCTATCCAAGAGCAGCGCTGGCAAGCTGACTTGATTTAAAAAAAAAAAGAAAAAAAAAAAAGTAATTACTGCGCTTCCACTTTATTCCTTCTGGCAGGAAAAAAAAAATTCTAATGCGGTTTGAAATGGAGAGGGATGTGCAGCTGCGACCAGAAGGTTAGGAGCGGGTCTCTTACTTTGGAAGAAATTAACAATACAGAAGGAATTTACCTATGTGCCTGTGATGACTGGGCTACATTTCCCAGTCATCAATTCGCTATGGGATGCTCTGCTCTTCTGACTGCCCCTGCCCCCAGCACAGGCGATGTCCTCTCTACCACGCACCCCCATTCCCCATGGACACCTCCATGGGGTGCAGCGCTGGAACCCCAGCCCTGCCTCGTGTCACAGCAGCGCCCGGGTGATCCACGAAGGGCTGCGGGGACCCTGGGCAGGGAGGAGCCAGGAGGACGGCACCCCAGACTCAGTGGGCTCTTTGTCTGCCTAATCACATTTTTGCATTTTATTTCTGGTGCTGTAGCTACACTTGTCTCCACTTGGCTTTGGTGCCGACTGTTTCCGTGGCAACAGAATATGCTCTAGGATTTGTGTTGAGCCATTCAAAGCTATTTTATTAGCTTTAATGAACTGTCTTTTTAATAGAAACCTACACTGGGTTTTTGAAATATATGTGCTGTAAATTCCTTATTTTTAATTAGAAATGTCATAGGAACATAATATATGTAACTATATTTGCATGACTGATGCACTGTTTTAAAAATGTTTATATATAAAACACTAAAATGTAATTACAAATTATCATTGTGTTAAGTCCAGGAAAACAAAAGAAAACATTTCTTGAACTTTTAAGTGACATTGCCACTGAAGGCTGACTGCAGCAGAGGTGTCATTAGCCAAGCAGTGTTACCAGGAACGCCTCCAACACTTGGACAAAATCCATTTTTTTCTAGGTTTGTGCATCTGCAAAGAAGAGCCAAGCTCCGCTTCTCACAGTCTCACCTGCAGCACTGGCCTCTTGACAGCCCTGACTTTGGGGTGATGTTCGTCCTGGCAAAAAAAAACAGGCTACAGCTCCTGCCCAGCTTTCTTCTCAGTGCAGACAGCAGAGCTTCACAGCAGCTGACCTCACTTTCCACTGTGTGTTTTTCACATTTTTCTCATATACCAAGTTATTTTGTTGTCAAATCAGTGGGTAGGAACTTGGCTGTGGACAGTTCCTTGGCTCCACCCCTGTTCCCTCGTAATGAGCAATCCAACATACCCGTGGGGGTTCACATTGCCCTGTGTCCCCATCATTAAACTAGCAGTAATTAAGTGGCAGGCCTCACTGCAGTTTCTCTTGCTTTTCCTACAGTCAGTCATTGTTCTACGAAACTGGAGACTGTGAGACTAAAATCAAAAAGAAAAGGAAGGTCTGGGAATGCTGTCGTGTGTTTATTTTGTTTGCATTACTCAACATAAAGTAAACTATTCATTTGTGGCTGCTTGCAGACTTTGCAGAGACCAACAACCAGTGTTTGTGCAGGCTGTTCCACGGTATGTGGCCCTGAGGTGGTCCGCCTCATTTTGCTCTATAATCATATCACTCCTCTGTGAGTTATTATATAATTAAGAGTAGCATGGAAAGAGGGAAGGAGTAATAAAGTCTGATTGAATTCTGGGATGGGGCTTGTGCCAGCTTCAGCTGTTTTCAGAGTTATAATCCTTCTTTAGATGACAGAGAAATATTCGTGCTTGTACAGTGTATCTAGTTTCCATTAGTGTGACCAATCTTCTCGAGTGGCTGTGCTGAGGCGATGACAAACACACAATGGTTTGATTATCTCCTTTTTGAGGGACGAGGCAAAATCTCAGCATTTAAAATATAAATGTAGGGGTTTTTGAGCCATCGAGGAGTGGGTGTTTTTCACTAGCAAGAGATCCAGTTTTCCAGTAATGCAAGTGACAGTCAGTATTGAGTGGAAATTGATTATCTGTGTGAAGCAAGGATCAAAAATAGAAGCTTTGTGTCAAACCCCACGTATGTTTTGACTAAATCCTAGATAACAAGAAGAATGGATAAAAGACAGAGAATATACAGAGAACACCAAAAAAACAAGAAGCCAGGATTAAAGAAGAAAAAAAAATTGAGTGGGTTAGTGCAATTAGAGACTGTCAAGTGCCATCCTCTTATCCAGCTGGGACTGCGGCAGCTTGCTCTGGGCACATCTTCCACTCTGCACTTGCGTTACAGGTGCTTTGATCTACAAACCTGTAAGAGGCCACTTCCTATTTATGACATTAAAAACCTGAAGGCTCAGTCCAGCTCAGATCAAGTTTCAGAGGGCCTGCAGTCAGCTTTTGAACTATCCACTGTAAACCGATTATTTGGGATGGTTAGAACTGTTTCCTATAATAAGACTGGAATGTTCCCAGAAAAGATGAGTTGCCCTGGAAGTACTCAGTGGTGTCCCTTGGTAGAAGTATACAGTACTTCTCTTTATGCTGGAAAACTACTTTCACCAGTTTTCCTGGTACTACTTTTACTAGTTTTACCACCTTTCTGTTTAAATGGACTGTAAGCTCTTGGTTTTTTATATATATATATATATTTTTTCTTCTGTGACTATTGCCAGCAGATCCCCAAAGAATGTGCACAGCCTGCCCCAGGACAGTCAAGAACTGTGGCTCTGATAGCCTAAGGAGTGTCTGCTTCAAAACGTGTGGTCTGCCTCTGCAGCATCCCTTACCAAGTGAGGATGTGTTATCATCGCCTTCAGTACCGTCTGATATGATTACTGTAACCATCTGAAATCACATAGCACATGATTACTGCTTTTATGAGAGGAAGCATTTCACAAGGCAAGGCAAGAGTTAGAAATAAAATGATTTTATTGTTTCTGCTTCTATAGCACGTGGCACATAAAGAGAATTAAGACACATGGTGTGACTAGAAGGTACGTATTTGTCCATCACTGAACTCATCTTACCCAGAAAATCAATGCAAATGAATATCCTTCTCTGCATTCACAACAGTTCTGATGTTCAGTGAAGGCTGATGCTGTGACATTTAGGAAAATGAAAACTGAAGTTGACCTGAAAATTGTGGCTGATGGATGCAGTTCCTGCTAACCTGATGTGAGAAGGAATGGCTGTCTCTCTAGCAAATTTTGTTTTGACTCAAAACCTAAATATTTTAATTTAATTTTATTAATTTAGTTAATTTAATCACAATGGAACAAATAGCACTAACATATTTAGCAACTCAGAAAAAAATCCAAGATGTGAAAGCGTCCAGAATCTGCAGCTGTCTGATAAAGATCAGCTGAATTAGCTGTACTTGCAAAGCTAGTACACAGCGTTGTAACTTCATTTTTGGTCTCTGCAGCCAAGGAGCCAGGGAAGTTTCATTTTTCACAATTTGATCTTCCTCCGAGTCTTGGGCCTTAGAAACTTTATTCATTAAGGAAGTGCTGATTTTTCAATAGAAAAGTGTGGAAGTTTTTCTACTATTAGTTGTTTTTCTATATTTCCCATTACCCTTTTGTTCACCCTTTATTACTAGGATGATGTAAGAAATAAAGATCTAGTGTTCATGCAAGAATTTCACCTATTTCTGTAACATCTTTTCCCCCTTCATGTCTGAGCTCCACTCATGACAACTCCAGTGCTCCACATGATGTGGTGATGTTACAGGGGGTAAAGAGCAGCAGCTACAAAGGGAGTCTTAAGAAACTGTTCATGCAGGTAGCTCTAGGGAGACTTGAAATACAGAAATACAGTTCCACCCCACTCCCTACTCCCCACCCCCACCCCCCCGAGGAACCAACAGCTTTTTCTTTTTATATATGACAAAAGGAATTTGGGATATACACTGCACACACTTCTAACAGCTCATGAACACCTCTACATGAACAGGAAACCTGTAAACACGTTGCTGAATTTGGGCTGATCACAACAGTAAAGAGCTGCTCACAGACCAGAAGAAGTCTTCTCAAGTCTTCCAGTTCTGTTCTTCTAAGCAGGCACAGACAGTGCAGCACAGCTGGTCCAGATGTCTCCTTTCCTGGCAAAGTGTGCTGTCTGTAGAAACTCAAAACATCTTTGCAATTTTCCAACCTTTATACACATTAAAAACTATTTTACATCTTATTTTACAGACCAAATTTCCAGCTCATGTCTCAGTACACCTTCTTCCTTTGGAAACAGGTCTTTACAGTAAAATCCACAAAAAGAAACACATCACCTTGGGAGACGTATTAGACAAAGACGTATTTGACCACAAAACGGGTTTCTGCCTTTACTTATGCGGGAACAACTAGGCTGGAGTCTCACTGCAGCCACTGCCACTCAGCAACAAACTACTGAGACTGTAGGCCAAGTGCAAAAATAACTTGGTTTAGTCCTGTTTTTCTTCTTGCTCTGCTGTATCAGGGTGTGGGTGGTGGTTTAGGAGAGGGACAAGACCCCTGGCTGTCAAAGCTTGCTGCTCGGCCTTGCCACTGGTGGGAGAAAAAAGAATGCAAGCCTAAGCAGATGGGAGAGATCGTTTGAAACTCTTACATCCATTTACCTTGTTCCCTATCTCCTCTTTTACAGCATCATCTGCTCCACAGCATGCTTCAACTCATTGAATGCCTGCATTTAGCCAGTCAGGAAGAATTACTGAATGCTCTATTCTATTACTTTGTAAATCAGTCCACAATTGTGAGGACTGATATCCCCTCCCCAAAAGAAAAATAAATAGTATCTATGTACATTCTGTAGACAAAGTTTGCTCTTAGTTTACCTTTCCATTGTTTCCTGGTTTAGTGTTGGTGGGTTTTGTTTGTTTGTTTGTTTGTTTTTAAGAAATACTGAATAACTGCAAAAAATGCTTTCCTGTATTGGAAAATATTATTTATTATTTCCAGTATTGGAAAGTATTGGAATGGTAGTATTATTCCATTGAAGTTATGTCCACAGTGCCAGGGATATTTCTCAAAATGAAAATCAGATCACAGTGAGTAGATGTAGTGAACATTTTTTTTTATTATTATTATTTTTTTGCCATACTTATGAGATCATAAATTATTAGTCATCTGCCTTGGGGGCTATTACTATAATTCAAAATCATTACTACTTAAGCTTTTGAGTACTTGCCCATCTCACCATCTTGTTTTATTATATTCAAATGACAAATGATAGACATTTCCTAAAGACAACAGGAGGCATAATACTTCCACTGCTTCCTTCTCCCCCAGATCAATTCCTTCCTCTCCCACATAAGCAAACTCTTTGCTAGATAACATTCACACTTTAGCATATACGAATTTCACTTCTGTGGGTGAAAACTCATTAGGCAAATTGCACCAAACCAGTTCAAGTAGAACTAGTCATGGGAAAAGAGAAATCACAGCAATGCATCTTCTGCCAAGTCCTGAGCACACACATCACTGTGCTACAGAAAGAGCATCCAAACTACTCTGAAGAATACCCCAAGGGTGTGCAAAATGAAGTTTTTCAGATCATGATAAATCATGATAAATTCTGGGGAACTTGTTTCTCTGGTGACATGCACATTTTGTTAGGGAAAACATTTAACATCACAGACTGTATGCACAGTGCATGTGGGCCAAATGGGGCCCAAACACTCCCAGAGTACCACTGCAGCTTAGACATGAAATCCAGGTATTCATTCTGCCAAGGGAGAGGCAATAATGAGCCAGGCTGCAGACAGCACAACTCAGAAACTAGGAAGAGCTCATGGGAAGTCAAACATGCCCAAAAGTCTGGAAGAGGTTGGTTTTGCATATCTTTAAAGATAAATGGTTGTTCTTCATTATGGGCATAACTTAGCTCTCAGCAAAGTTGTCAGTTTTTATCTGGAGAAACACTTTAAACTAATAAATGCTCCCACACCAAATGTCAGAGGTACTTGGCAACATCAAAGGCCTGTTTTGCATTGCACTGGCGATGCTACTCTGTGATATAAGGTGGAGTTTTTCTTTCATATACAACAAAGAAATTCCCAATGTTCAGAAGTCCCCTTCAAAGTCTGGAAAGATACACTGTAATTCGCTATATATTTTTTGTAAACACATCACTTAACCTGGCAGGCTGATGTACTGATAAATGTAGAAGAAGGGAACAGCAACGAGTGGGATGGCTGAAGTGCAGCTGGGCGGCCAAGGCCACAGCAGCAGGCACCAGCAGCGCCTCGGGGCAGAGGAACAGGTACAGGTTTGGTGCTGACAGAAAGAGCTTTCTGTCAGAGTAATTCCAAAAGGCAAAAGCAAGTAGAATTCTAATCTCTGTTCACAAAGTCTCCTTCTAAAAGTCAGTGTGAGGAGGATACTACTTAGAAGCCTGTAATTAATGATTCATTTGCACATGTTCCTTTTTAATGATGATCGTCATTAAAGAAGCACGGTCATTAAAGTTTGTTACTCACTGTCGATAAATACGGAGCAACCAAAGACATGAAATGGGACAAAAGAAAGCTTCCCTAAGGACTCCAGCAAGGGAAGAAACGCAAAACTGGCTCACAGAGAAAAGACCCAAGCAACTCCTGCCACCCAGAAGCAGGGTTTTGGGGCTGCGTTAGTACAGCTCAGCGGCTGGAGGAAAGGGGCTGCAGGGGAGCAGCCCTGTCCATCGGGCAGGTCCTGGCACCAGCGACGGTGGGGACCAAGGGATGGGCTGGTTTGTCCTCACTGATGGAACACGCTTCCCTGTTGACATTGTTCTTAACTGTAACTTCATCAGCATGTGTGATTTTGAGCTGTATTCAAAATATGGTGGAAACCCCTTTTTTAGACAGAGCTTTTCCAAGAAATACCTGTCAGATTAGAAAACAAATTCCAGATTCCCCATTCTTTCCTACATGTGTCTGCAGTCTTCAGCTATGTGATGAGAGGCCTCTCCTCTCATCAAGAGGATGAGGGATATATGACTGTGGAGAGGCATGGGAGAGAAGAAAGGAGGGACTAAATAGCTTTGTATCCTCCAGGTTAATAGCTTCAGTGATCTGTTTCTCAACTTACGCCTTTATAAAGACGCTTCAAGCCTAGTTTTCTTGGTTTCACTTTAAGATCAAGCACTCAATCAGGAAAGAAACTGACGCACAGAAGAGGCTATTACTAATGACTGGAGCAAACAGAGAGCAGACAGTGAGGATCAACCAGAAAGTGAAGGCTGTGTTTGCCGTTCCCTGGCACCAAACACCCTTGGAGATGATGACAATGGCTGCTGGGGATCCCAGCACAGACTGAGTCACCCCACCGTGAAGACACAAGGGCCAAGGACAGGCGCGGGGAGATGGCGGCTGCTGGGCCCACACCAGGGCTGCAGCCAGCGGCTGTGCCTGACCTCTCCACTGCCCGGAGCTCATCCCCGTGGGTCTGGGTGGCCTTCACCTGCTAGGAACCTGGAGCTGCACGATACAGGATACAAAGTGAAAACTACTTTTAAAAGATGCACAAAAATATATGGAAAAGATGATGTGATTAGTTGTAACCAACAAACAGCATTTCCCCAGTAATTTCTGTCCAGGATCCTGTGCCTTTTTCTGCCCTTTTTTTTTTTTTTTTTTTTTTTTTAGCTGCAGTATGGAGCTGCAGACAGCATTGCTAAAGCTGAAAAGGGCAAATAAATACAGGGACCATTTGCTTGCTGTCTCTGTGCACTGGTTTGTGGCAGAGATAGCACAACAGATGATCAGAGTGTTTGTTTGTGCTTTTGTTTATTTCTTTGTTTTTAAGGAGAGCTCCTGACCTGTGCACTGAGGGGTGAAATGATTCACTTGTATTTTACTGGGGCTCAGCAGTGACTTTTAAAGTATATTTTAAGTGGTGAGTCATCTTATGTCTTCCAGTTTCTCTAAATTTCTCAAAATAATGATGTCCTTTTCTTTCCATTTATTCTCAAAAATTTTACAGGAGTCTTTCTTTCAAACTCCAGCCTTCATCTGAAAAATCGTGTAGTAAAGTCATATAAATGACAAATGGCAGAAGGATCTCCTGCCCCTGGGTCAGAGTCGGCAGCTGGTGATGTGCCAAGGAGGTGCTACTGATGATATAGAAATTGAGCTAACTAGTCAAATGATAGATCACTAAGCATTTATGCTAAAATGCAGCAGTCGCTGATCCCCAGCTCTCCGTGGCAGCATGAGACAGCATATGCTGCTTGTCCAAACAGTTATGATTCATGTGAAAGGTGCTAGTGTTCTAGTATGAAAAGCCTAATGAATGCCTGGTACTGCTCACCACCCAAAGGCAATATTACTGTTATACACAAATTCTACATTGCTTTAATTCTGTTTTGATTTATACCAGTTCTACACAACTGATCCTGGGTCATTTCTTCTTATTTATAGTGGTGCAATATGAGCTCATGAATGATCTCATACAACTGAGTATGGATCGTCACATTTCAGTTATCTGATATTCTCCACTGTGTCTTAAAATAAAATATTTAATTGCTAAGTTCCCCTACTGGGTGTAACTGGACCTGGGTCCAGGAAGAGAGGAAATTCCTCTGATTAGTCATGGCTCTGGGCAGCATCCTGCAGTCATGTTTCAGCCGGGGTAGAGAAATGCCACTAAGGGAAAGAGCAAGAATGAAAATTGCTGCAGAGATCTGCTAGGTGCTGGCTGTCCTCTCGCTCACACGGTAGCTGCTTACAAGAGCTTGGAGAAAGAAAGAAACCAGCACATGAAACAGACCTGCCTGTGGTATGGGCAAATTCGAATTTCAGAAACTAGCCTGATGAGTAAGAGTTGAGTTGGAGCATACTGAGCACAAACTGTATTCTTGTTAGAGGAAAGAGCAGATTTTTAAGAAAAAAAAAAGAGTTGTTGCCTACTGGTTTTGACTACAATAGTGGACTGCCATGGCTAGTATCTGCCTTCTAGTAGAGCTCAGTATCTGAACTTCAAAGAGAAAATAAGGTAATCTTTGCTATGAACCTAGTCTGTGGCTTTGAAAGAAATGTTTCCTTAACCCCAGTTACATTTTTAATTGCTTTTATTTTACTACTGCTGGTCACAGATGCTGGCTTTATTTTCATACCTGAAGTGTCAATAATATGAGTGCCAGTCTTCAAATTTTTCTCCTCCTGAATTTATGAGCTAAATAAGACATAAAGCAGACAACTCCATAGGAGTGTAAGAAAATGGAGTGCAAGGAGGAAGAAAATTCTAGAGGTGGTCCAAATGGCACTCAGGCTTTTCAGGCTTATTTTATCATCTGAGGCTGCATCAAGTGAATCTCTTTCTCTGGAGATGCTTAGAGCAATTATATTTGTTATATTTATTCTCCCTCAAAGGCTTGGAGATGAGTCAACAGAAAAATCTTTTAGGATGAAAAATTGAAACTTGAATTACATGATATCCCTGGACACTTTGTTCTGCAATCAGAACAGCATTTGCTTTCCTTACCACTCTGTCTTCTATAAAACAAAAAAACAAAGAAACAAAACCCCACAGCAACTGTCACATCTGTAAATACAATCCCTTTCACTCTTGCTTGCAAGCTCAAGAAACTATTTCAAGATGATACAGGTGTTCGTTTTCTAGAGTTCATTTCTGGTGAGAACATTCCCTCAGCCGTTGTCAGGAACTCCCAAGCGAGAGTAACTCCTCTCTGAAAGCCCTGAAACAGCTCAGTCATGCACAGTATATGCATTAAAAGGAAAGAATAGCACTACACACCTCTTTGAAAGACTTCTTTACCTCCACTAATGGATGCCAGTGTGCAATGGGCTTGCGTGGGTATGCCAGCATCTCATTCCAGTGGTCTCTGCCAAGTCCTTCAGCATTGACTCCCACACGGCAAACCCCAATGATCTCATTATGACCCACTCTGAAGAAAATAGAAAAGCAACACAATTATCTCTTGCTCATAATGCCGTGCACGATCAAACCGAGACTTCTGACCCATGCTATCAGAGCACCATGAGACATGCTGCCAGTGAACGTGGGACCCGCATGATACCTGCACTGCAACAGCAAGATCTGGCCTGATGCTGTTTGTGCATGCAGCTCTCAGAACAGCAAGTCCCTGTCATCACCAGAAACAGTTATAACAACTTTTAAATGATTTGAACTATAGATCAGTCCTGATACAGAATCTGAAAGCATGTGTCATGTAGTGGTGTACAGCAAGAATAAGAACAAGTTCAGTAATTGATAATTCATACACCTATTGCTGCTCTGAGTGAAGACATTTGCTTTCTAAAACTGGATGATGAATTGCAGGACAAGTAAATAGCAAAGGGACACACACTAGTCACTGAAGAAAATGCCATAAAGCAAATACCATACTTAGTATTTTAGCAGCTAATTATCCATGATCATAAGTATAAATGGCTCTTTAACAGTAAATCACTGGAGACAGATTTATGCCAGACAGCAGTGCAATCAAGGTTGTGATAGTAAGGAAAATTACTACTGAGCAGAAAACCTGTGCCCAATGGGATTTTTTTCCTCTCCTGTTCTCCAGAGTCTCCCACCTACCTATCATAATCCATGACGGAGATAAGTAGACTGACTTGATCCATATTCTCTGGGGGAATGTCAAAGATTATTGCTTCATTGTAAGTGGGATTAAGTGTGTTTTTCTTTATGGTGGTTTTCTTCTTTTTCAGTCTTCGCCCATCACAGAGCAAAGACACTTTGACATATGGATCTGAGAAGGAGAGAGAGGAGAAGGCCTTCTGTTTATGGAGATTTATTTTGTTACCTTCACAATATAGAAACAGCACTTTCAAAGGATAGACTTTAAATTATTGTCAGCCAAAGGCACTCCTCAAATGTATTTTTAGAAAAAAAGGATGTTTCTGTACCAGTAGAATCCACAATTCCTCGTACTGGTGTGAATGCTGACCACTCCCACCCCCCCTGCAGAGGGGTTGGACTAGATGTTCTTTAAAGGTCCCTTCCAACCCCAAACATATTACAATTCTGTGAGGTTCAGGCACTGGAGAACCATTACTGCAGATTTCTTGGAAGGAAAAAAAATCATCTGTTTCCGTCAGTGGTAAGGGTTTGCAAGTATAAGAAGGCCACATCTTAAACCTAGAGCCAATATTCATACGATGGTGATAGTGGGCAATGGGCACTCAGGCATTAATTGCATGGACGCAGAAAGCAAACCCATTGCTTTCTGTGAAGCAAAACTGGAACTTTTTCAAAATTTGCCCAAGAACAAAATGTAATGCAGAATTTTGAAGATCAAAACTGGAAGAGGGGGTTATTTTACAGGCATCTTTTTCTATCCAATTGTTAAAATTATGGAGCAGAGTTACAGCAAGTAGAGGAATTTTAAAAAACATTTTCCAATTGTTAGAGAGCAGAAAAAGAAGGTATTAGGGCAGCTCTACCTCACTTGCTGTCTACTGGCTGACCATGGCAGAATGCACTTTAGATACAAACAGCTTCTGTTTGTTATATTGGCTGCTTGGGCAATTTCAATGCATTTTGAAGTGGCACTAAACCTGCAGCATATTATTACAGAAATGCTGAGCTGGCTTTATCTGAAGTCTTAATCCTTAGACTTTTCAAATGGCATCAAGCTCCAGCTAAGCAGAATTGTTTTCTGCAAAGATTTTTTACTGTACTGTTTCTGTATTTTACACAAGTTCTTGATGAAATTCAAATACTGTGACATTGATCTCTGGAAAAGAAACTGCTTTTCATGTAGAACTCCAGTCCACTGGCAGTCTCCTTGAACAGCGTATTCAGCTATAGAATCATTGTCTCTGGATTTATGCCCTTGGGAATGGGTTGAATAGATAATTCTACTTTAAAAAATTTGTGCATGCTTTAAGCATGCACAAAGCTTTGTCATGTATTTCAGTGATGACACATTTAGCACCAAGAGACGTATGTCCACTGTCCACTGACACTACTATCCCAAGGGAGGAGGGGGAAGTGTGGATGCAGTGGGGCCCTTCTTAGTGATCAAGCACCTACCTGAGTATCCAGTGATATCCATAGCTTTGAGATTCCTGCATTTAATGACTGTTAAGGTGAGGCGACCTGCAGTTGGCAAATAACAAAGGGAAAACATGATCTCTCCCAGGTCCACGCTTTCCTTCAATAAAACAGAGAACACATTATATTGGAAATGTTCAAGAATCAGTTAGGCTGCCTCCACGCTCTGACACAATGCTTTGTGCAGGATTCATGTAGCATTCACACTAAAACAGGCTTTTCTCTATGCTGTCATTTTTCAGCGAATTACACTTTACTATATGGTGGTGCCACAGAATTTATTTTTCAGCATATTCCAACATTATTTGGCTAAAAATGAATATAGGGAACAAGAAAAATGTGTGTCTAAATGTTACAGCTTCAAATCATAGTTAAGGATAATCTTCCACTGCCTCAGTGGAGTGTGCATTTCCCATTACTACGTTACAGCTAATGTACTCCTCTTTTTCTGCTCCATTGCTTACACAGAAGTGGCATCTGACACCAAATAAAGACCATTAAGGAAATTACAGTAGTATCAAGTTTGTCTGGAATGTACAGTATATATCTTTTTGTGTCAAATGCGTGACACTAACATCTATTTCCACAATTAGAGGAATATGAAACAAAGGACAATACAGAGCAAGATCACAGAAAGGTGAGACCTTACCAGGCAGCAGAGCCGTAATTTTCTACTTGTACAGTGCAACAAATGCAATGAGGGACTTTCTAGTACATCCAGTGCCAGTGGTTCACCACAGAGAAACTCAGTAATAGAGATTTATAGACTTTGGTAATGTGTAACGTTTCAGCAGAGGCTAGTGATAATTCTGAGTAACATGGTGCTTTTCTCTGAAGTAGAGCATGCATTTCTGGGTGGTTAAACACCAGAGGGACATCACTTTCTTTCAGAAGAGACTCGTGAAGGACCCCATTTAGCAGAAACTGAACTTTTGGGTTTTGACATGTTTACTATAGTTTGGAGCACCAACCTTTCTGACATTCCTTCAAAGAGCTAACAAACATCAGGATTAATATGTGTATAAATAGTGAAATAACCAGCAGATGGCACTCAGAAACATTCAGTACTTTCTGGATTATGAAGAGACCAATACAATTTACTCTTTTGGTGCTCTGTGAGACAACTTCTACACAAAGCATGCATAGTCCTTAGCACCTCTTGTATATGCAGCCTTCTCTATTACATCTCCTAAAAGCCCTTTCTATCATTGCCTTACTAATGGCAATTTGGGAAAAAAGTAGACCAGAAAGTAAGATTATAAACAGGACTGGTATTATTTAAGCAACTGGAAAGCATTAGCATCTCAAGTAAACAGAAAGATTTCCAAATACCTTCCAAAAATGGATTTTAAAAGTATTTTATTTTGTATATAGATATCCCACATCTGTAGAGCAAACCACCTATTTATTTCTGGAAGCAGAGCATCATTTCAATGTGATATAATGATCTGATGAAAAGAAATTGTAGCTGTGAGTAGTAGAGAGATGGAACTGCAAAGATAAGTAAATGCATTAGGCACTTTAAGTTTTGCTAAGTATTAGGAGAATAGATCTTGTTGATGGATGAGATTTTTGCCCAATTATTTCCTTCTCATTCTCTGGTAAGGCAAAGATTAGATATTTATTCCACTTAGATATTCAGAATACTAATGAGTGATAAATAAAAGTTTTGATTCTTGACAGAGACTTCGCTTGGCTTTCAAAGAAATTGAAAATCTTCTCAAGCATAGAGTGTACAAAAGAAATAAGTGGCACCCAAATGTTTTCTGTACAGAGAAATGTATGACCAGACTTGTAAGTATCTAAACAAACATCCCAGAAGGTTACAGCTTGCTGGTAAATATGAATTTAATACTCTTATCCACTCAGAGTTCCTGCTCTGATCTCTTGCTTGCCTCAGAACAAACAAACAAACAGAAACAATGTAATCCTAAACAGCTTTCTTTTCAATGCAACAAAATGATCTGAGTCACAATCTCACTGTCTGTGATCAGTAATGAAATATATGAAAACAGATACAGAGTTATTATTCCTCTACCTTTAGTACCTCTTAATGTGTCTACTGAGAACTAAATTTCTTACCTCACAAAATATTTTAAGAGTACCTTTTTAAGGTATCAGGATGATTTTCAGCACACACTATACAGCTTGTAGAACCATTGCATCTTCTTATTCTTGACCAAATTCCAGCTAATTCTACTCATGAGCTGAGGCAGGCAGCTTGAAGACTGTGTGTGCTCTAAGCCGGACTGCTGCCTGGGAGGCAGAGCATGAATAAACGATGCCACTAAGTGCTGTGAATTGGCTGTCACTTTTACTTCAGCTGTCCTCTGGCGTCCTTTGCATCCCATGAGCTGAGCTGCCCCTTGCCCTTGCTGCCCAACCCACATCTTGGCCCGTCCCATGCCCGAGGACTCCTCTCCATGGCCCTTGGATGAGCCCAGCATTGGCCATGATGGACCGAGGCTGCACACATGGAGGAGTCAGTGTCAGTGATGTCAGTGTTGGTGCTGGTGTCAATGTCATGGGGCTGTCTGCACCCAGCTCCAGGGCAGTGGGTTTGGGACCAGCCCACGCTGCCACCAGCAGGAGCCCAGGAAGGGGCAAAGGGATGCAAGGACCACCAGCCCCGCCTTTCATGAGCTGCAGTGTGCCTGAGAGCAGCGAGGACATTTGGGTCACCCAGCTGTCCCCACCTCTATGGTACGTGCTCATAACGATGGCTCTCAGTGCCTTGGAGCTGGGTCTGCCTATTCTCCCATGGAGAAATGAGAGAAGCACCTTGGGGAAGAGCTCCCTGCCTGCCAGGCTCTCATGTGCAACAGCAACTCAGCCTCATCCCAAAAGCTAGGTGCACTCACCAGACATCCAACTTACAGTAGTCACTGGTTTCAGAATCCTCCTCAGACTTGATGTCAAATTAGCCCCCAACACCATTCTCTCCCCCCTACAAGTGGCTGGTAAATAAACCATTCTCGAGTTACAAGAAATGGATGCGAGCTCTTCAGTGCAGCCAATTTTCAGAGAACAGGGAGCTCAGTATTTTATTGAGCTTTATTTATTTAGTGTCTTAAAATGACCACTCAGAAAATTTGTTCCTGCAATTACCATTTGTTTTTTAAAACATAGCACTTCTTATTACCTTGTTAGGTATTCTTCCTCGTATAAGATGAATTGCATTGCATAACAAAGAACCTGAATAAATAACAGCACTGAGGAGGCACTCAGTAATGAGTGTCTGGAATCTGCATTGAAAACATTGTTACTGCATCAAAACTGAGCTTGAAGATTGTGATTGTATCTCTGCACTGAAGTGCCCCCGGCTTCAATTAGACACTGCATCTACCAGTCTTAGATATAGACTTTACTGATAGTAGAAAAAAAATAAAATAAATATTGTGAAACTATAGCTAGAAATGATTATTCTGTTACCGAAGAAATGAGCACCTGCATCTCACTCTGTGTGCCGGCTGTGCCGGCTGCTCTATCTGCTGCACAGTGCAACAACAATTATGCATTCAGACAACACACTGGGTTGGGTCTACTCTTTCATATGTTATTTGGTTTGTGTTCGTTTGGGAGCAGCCAGGGAGGGACACAGTTGCTAGAAGAGGTCCATATTATATCCTGAGAACACCCTATGGGCATCACATACCCTTCTACTCCTCTCCCTGCACTGAGAGGATTTATCAGGGTAAAAAACTAACGTAAATTGTTCTTTGACCTCATTGTATCAGGTCAAGAGATTTTTCTTTGTGACCATAAATACAGCCAAGTAAAACGTGTCCTGTGGGTACATTATTTTCTAGCAGATTATAGATATTGGGACATTTCCAAAATTCATATCAGCAGCTCTTAGGAAATAATGGAAGCTCTGAATCAATAACCTTTGCAGAATTGAAACCAAAAATGTTTCACTGATTCACAAGCTGTACAATCATTAATTAAATAGTTGAGTGCTAGCTATTTGAACAGTTTATATCATTGCTTAAGTGTGTTCCTATCTTCTTACCCTCAAGATTGATCTAATATATTATTAGCTACCCAAAGCTTTCCTTAGTTATTACAAAAACTGTATTTACCCTTCTCATTTTTGATTAAACAGAAATGTCCTTGAGTGTGTTACAACTGGCTGAGATGTACCAATATGGGCACATTCCCAAAGAATGTCACAGAGAGAATGAGGGGACAGAGCCAAAAACAACGCCTGATGTTTCTGTGGAAGCTTTGCAAAACTGCTGCACATTGCTTCTTGGGTGTGATGTTGGCTCTGCTCTTCTCACATACAATACATCTTATTTGGAGGCTTTTTCCTCAACTGTCCTTCTGTTGGTGTCTCTCCACCTGTTTTTTGTAGCTTTTTTCCCTGTGGCATTATTTCTCTTGGTCAGCTTGGAAACCATTGGCTATCTCTTACTGAACAATCCCAGAAAAACAGAGAACATACACAGGTCAAAAATCCCATAACCTTCTCCTAAAGCTACATATTCTACACTTTACATGTTTTTTTCTCTAGTGAAACCAAGTGTTTCCCCTTCCCAGTTTCACTCCTACCCACAGGTCTTTTCCTTTTGTAGCCTTCAGGCTTACTGCACTCCTTGCATACTGATCGTGTAGAAAGGAAAGGGAAGCTCCATGCTCCACAGCGAGTGCATTCACCATGGCCTGCAGAAGTTCAAGAGCTGCAGGCAGGGCTGCAGGCAGCTCCCAACCACACCAGTGGGCTGCTGGGGAGCTGCAGTACAAAGCAGCATCAACAGTAAAGTGACCCCAGTGGCTGGAATCCCAAGCGCTCATCAAAACCAGAAACTTCTGCAAACTTTCAGAAAGGTTTAGTGGAGAAAAAACAAAATAAAATAAAATCACTCTCCTGAAGCTTGGTGACCACGCAGCTTTGGAAGCTGCTTGCAGGCAGAAGCAGACATCTCACCCTAGGGGCACACCGAGCCCGCACCCTGCGCACACCCGGCACTCCCCAGCACTGCGAGTCCTGGCCGTGGCACCAGAGCTCAGGACAGGGCTGTGCATGCATGTCAGAGTTACAGCTCTTTAAGAAAGGAGCCAAGCCAAGGTTATGAACACCCAGCAAAGAAAGAACAAGCGCTAATAGCAGTGGCCACGTGGTACAACTGGTGAGGACTGTGGGACAGAGAAAAAAGGTGCAGATTTTGCATGTCAAGGGGTTATGCCAGTCACCAGCAAAGATTTGACAGGACCCATGCTTTCAGGCACACGGATGAGGACATCTCACATTCCAGTTTCAGAAATAACAACATGAAGGCGATGACTGACTTGGTGTCCAACTGCAAAGCAGATCAATCATTGCCCTCAGAAGCAGCTAAGTCCTCCTGGGAGGATAATGGACAAGTAGCTATTATGTAGAGGTTAATGTCATTGCTTCTGCACTGAGACCAAGGTGAGAAGGTGGCTTCTCCTGCCAGCTCTAACCAGAGTCTGCAGCACGGGAAGTGTCTGGAACATTTCCTTCTCTGATGTTTGGTTTCTCTTTCAGAGAGAATTCAACAGAACTGCTAAAAGACCCACATCAAGCTCTGACATAAGTTCCAGTAACACATCAGAATAATGTTCTCAGTATAGTGAAGCCCTGTACAGCTGATGGGTCAGTAGTGCCCCTGCAGAACTATTTCTTGCTCTTTATCCCGTGCATGTGGCAGACATCCAGACCCCAAGACCCTTCACATGACAAACAGATGCCAAACGGGGAACTTAACCCCTCGTTCTGGCTTTTATCAAACCTGGTGTCAATGAGACTTAATGTAGGTGAGATAACATCAAGTCACTAATAAGGGGATGAAATTCCAGCAAACCAGGAATCTGGTAATGCTGACAAGCTTCTGCATACAATATTCTTTTCCACCCCTGTGTGCGGTTGCTGCAGGTTCCCAGGGCTAACGGTAGCATCTGCAAAACACCCATCAGTCGGCAGTTGCACAGGACTTACCACTTCAGGCAGTGCAGCCAAAAGAAGCAGGCCAACCCATCCCACCCTGCAGCGCTGCTGGTGCAGGGACCACCCCCATAGCAGATACTCACCGTTGTTGCATACTGAATGTCCTTCCAGATGGAAGTCTCCCGGGAGAGGTCTGAGGCCTCAAACAGGTTCTCCAAGATAACTTCTCCTATCATGTCATGTCTGGAGAACCTGTCAAAGTCAAAGACACTCAGGTGGAGCTTCCTGCTTGCCAGCTCCTCATGGGGCACAGGGAAGTGGAAGGACTCATCGAAGGTGGGGTTCAGAGTCTTCCTGTGGACTCGTGTCTGGAACTTGCGCTTTCTGTCAGGCAGGAGGTAGATCTTCACATAGGGATCTGAGCTGCCACAGAAATCTTTGGCTGGCAAATCAAAAGCCCTGAGAATTCGGACAGTCAGTGTCTCGTTCTCATAGTCATACTTGAGTGTGAAGTTAATTTTTCCACAGGTTTTTGCTGCCTCTTTTTTGGGGTCCTCAGAGTCAACAGATTTTTGCTTATAGAGTTCAGGCTTAATGCGGCCTATGCTGGTTGGCTGCTCAGCAACAGCAGGTGGGTCCATGCCGTAGTCCATGCTGGATACGTGCATTTGCCGAGGAAGGTGCCTTTTGAAGGAGATGTGCCTGTAGAAAGAAGAGAGGACAGCTACGTGTTTTTCCTACGACTTTCCTTTCCTCTTCTTCTGAACTACTAAAAGTAGGCAAGCAGGGAGAGCACATGAATGAGTACAATAGGTGCTCTTGACCTCCATTATGGAGAATGAACACTGACTGACAACCTCCACTGGTCAAAGGAACTAGTCCAGCAAATTTTCTGTCACAGTATTTGCTGCAAGCTGCATTTTTTCACCTGTTACACAAGTAACAGCCCACAGCTAAATATATAAGACCAAACAACTCCTTAACAAGCTACAGACGACCCAGTGTGGGGACTTTTTCTCCCCCTCAGTCCTTACAATTCCAAGACACTGGCACTAAGTTTCCCTCAGGAAAACAAACAACAACAACAACAACAGCAGAAAGTAGAGCTTTTAAAGTGAGAAAAACACTACCAGCTCAAAAAGTTAGGTTTTGTTCTGGGTGTTGCTGCTTTCAAACTTTGCCAACAGACTTTCCTCCAAAAATGATAGCTAATGCTTGACAGACAGACATGCACAGCCTCATCTGGAAGATGGCTCTTGCCTTGAGCTCCCCTTCAGCACAAGTAAAACTTTACACAAGCAAAGCTTTATCTAAGTGAAGCAGAAATGCTTTATGTGGACTTTTATTTCAATATTTTCAATATTTCAGATTATCTGGTGTTTACAAGAAATCTATGGAGTTATTTAACCATACTAATAACTTGTACAGCCAGAGAATTAGCTTTTGGTGACATGTGGTGCTCAGAGACCTCACTCCTTTTTGGCAGGTTCCTCAAAGGCATTCTGGGCTGGGCTGAATCAGAGCCCAGACTGCACAAGGATGTTCCCCTATGTCCTTGGGTCTGGTTATCTCCTGTAGTTCATGCCAGGCTCAATTGTGTGAGAAAGTGGGTTTGACACCTTCCCATGTACAAACAAGTCCCGCTTCATTTGTCATGATTCAGACAGACTGAGGTGTTTTTTTTTCTCCTCCCAAATTGGAAAGGTGCAAAAAAAAAACAACCAGAATGAGCGTGTGCATGACAGAGAGACAATCAACTGTCCAAAAAGTAGTGCAATTTAAATAAAAAGGTATTTTATTGTACTGCAGACAGTTTTCTGAGCAATGGTTGTCTTCACAATTATATGTACTCTCTTACACATCATAGTCATGGCCAACAAAGCAAGCAGAAGTGTTGGGACACAGCCAGGCCATCACTGTTTCCTGTCCTAGATTCACAGCCTTCTGTGTCAAGGAAGAGGTACCGTATTTCTCAGTGTTTTTGCAGAGGTGTCCCAAGGTTCACACAGTCTTATCCTAAATTTAACAAACATGATGCTGTAATCTCTGTCCCTGTCTGACAGAGATGCACATTGATCACCAGCACTGAATACAGCTCGTGCTAAGCTTTGACAGTGAGCAATACATTGATTCTGCTTATCTAATTGTTTCTGCAATGAGCCACATAAACAAGAGAGAGCAAAAAGGTCTGATTCTGTCTGACTACATACCATCATTGATACTCCAGTCTGCTGTTCATGTTGTAACAAAATTAAAGTGGCCAAAGCATACTGACAGCTTGACACAATGAGGTCAAGTCACGGTAATAGGGTTTGAAAACTTTATTTTTTTATTTATTTGAACAGCCCACAGTAAACTAGTCTTAATACATTAATTGGTTCATGCTGAATCTTTAGGAAGTAATCCAGCATGTGGGTGGGCATGCTTTCTTTGGCCTCCCTAACAACATCTGAACATTAGGCTCAATTCAATGTTCTCCCCCCCACAGCCAGTTTCACCTAGGCACAGCACCTCCCGCAGAGCGCTGCGCCCACACACCTGGTAGAAGATGCAGGCTCAGTTGTTTGCCTCTGGATCCGTGTACGCCGCATGATGTGGTCCTTCATGGACATCTGGACCTCCGCAGGGATGTCTGGTGAAGTGTGGCTGATCTTCACAGCTGCCTCCAGGAAACTTATGGTACCTGTGTCCTTCAGCTTGTCTGCCATGTTCTCCTTATTACAGGCTGCCTCACTCTGCAAGACGGCCAGGTTAGAGGAAATGACCTTATTCCTCCAGGGAACCCAGCACAGCTTCCAAAAGAGAAACAGAAAAACTGCCACCAGGGCCAGTCCACACACAACAACAATCACCGCGAGGAGGCTGACGGAGAGCTCTACAGAGGGAGAGAAGGCAACAGTGACAGGGAGAGGGGAGGAATGGGAAAGAAGAAAAGAAAGGAAAAGAAAGATGGTGAGAAAGCCATAAGTAAAGGGAAGAACTGCTCTAAAGCCACATATATCATGTCTAATGGAGAGCTTTTAGTAGGTTCTGCAAGTGAGAGTCAAATCCAAGTGTGCATCCCAGGACCACTGCCTGCCCCAAACACATCTGGGGAGAAAAGGGCATCTCCAGATGGCCAGAGTTAGGAATTTTTATACTGTGATGCTTAGCTTGGCTATAAAAAAAATCATCCTGGGTTTCTCTTGTGGCATTGGCAAATGACTGAGCCTCACTCTGAGCAGAATTGCAGAACTGAATGATAGAAAAACAAGTTGCAGTGCCATACTGGCAGACAATGCCTTTTTGCTTCATAACACAGGTGTTCAGACACAGTATTAAAAAAAAAAAAAAAAAAAAAGATCCTGGAAGCAGATTTTTGTTGTACTAGTAACACTAGCTTCTTCGCCAGCTGTGCCCACAGAGAATAAAAAGCAAATAAAAATAAATAAAAAACACAAGCTGCTGATGCAGTGAAACCAAATATAGAAGTACACTGTACAGAAAGTAATACACATGCTTCCTTATTCTGCATAGCACAGAAGCTATGTATGTTCTCTGACTTTCTGAGTCATTTTCTCTCTTACAATAATTATTTCAGTATTTCAGTCTTTTCTGGAGTGGAAAGAGCTTCCATACCTATAGGAGAAGAATTAGGAAATCCTTTAATGTATATATATATCAGATCTTGGCTGTGAAATGATTCACAGCAATTCAAAAAGAGAAAATATTGGCTATTTTTAATTCATTTCTTACCATGTTTTAATTCCCAGATCCCCGCTCAAAGCATAATTCCAAGAGTTTGAAATACCTAAAAATACCATCCCCTGGAGAAGAAGACAAATTTTGTACTGCAGTTATGTCTGCAGTGTCAGGACTATGGAAGATTCAATCACAGACTGGTTTGAGTTCAAGGAAAATTCCTTGACTGTGCTGCGCGACTTGCAGTGACCAGTAAAGCTATACTCCTAGTATATAGCTATACTCCTAAGTGCAAGTCAGGACAGATAGGCAGGAAAAATAATATCAAACACTCCAGAATTTTATACAGCATGACCATTACCTCCTGTTGGCTTTTGTTTATGTGTACACCATAAATGTTTTTCTATGACATGTGAAATAGCACCTACTTAATTCACTACCCGCAGACCAGAGAAACATGCCCAGAGCTGCATTTGTTTGTGAACTGTATCAATAGTCTTAGCTAAAATTATTCTTAGCACATACAGCAAGGGTCCTGTAAAATTAACTGAGGGGAGGAACAGAGGGGTGCTACTGCTAAAGAGCGAGACCGCCGTGTGTGGCAGGACGCGGCTGCTGCCACCCGCTCTGTGCGGGGCCCCCTGCTCCCCGCAGCTCGCCCCGTGTGCAGGTGGGCTCCCCGCGGCGCGGTGGCTGGGTGGGACAGAGGGGAGAAGCCACAGGAACCAGGGCCCCGGCCTGTGTCAGAGCCGGCCATGTCCTAGCGCATGGCTGCAAGCGCGAGTGTTCCTGTTTTGTCCATGGCTGACAGCCCCTCTTTGGGTTTTGTGTAAACGCACTTAAAGCAAGCAGATTCTCCCTTCCTTGTGCTCTAAGACTTGCCTCTCTCAAGAACTGTATTTAAAACAATCTCTCTCAAAATTCATCCTTGCCGGCAGCTTAGCTTTTAGCAGATAATCTGGGAAATTCACATCTGTGCTTCATCATATCTACTATAAAAGTCATTTCTGAAATATGCTCTACCTTAACTAGAAGTCATGAGCAGACCTTCTGTTTCCTTTGATCATGTATTTTAGTTTCATGCAGCCATAATTACACAATTAATGTTTAAGGCTGAGAAAATCTATAAAATATGAGGAAAGATTAATTTTTTATCTTGACAGAAAAGCTGAATTTAAAAATGATTAAAAAAAAAAACAATGGTTGTTGAACCATAGAAACAAACTGTTCAAGGAACCCATTTTTATCATCAAATGTTGCTAATGTGCTATCTGGGAACACAACAGTTACTGTTAGGATTTTTCCTTCAATCATTGTAAGTGAAATCTTAAGGAAGTGTCAGGTACACAAAGTGCGACATCTGCACTGGTACAAGGCAGTTCTGCTAAACACCTGGGAAACCATGTGTGGTTTCTGATATCCCAGAAGAGATAGATGCACTGTTTTTCCACAAAATTACCTAGCTTTGCAAATTCACTAAGAACTTGAGGCAAATCTTTCCAACCGTCCTCAGTTTCTTTGTCTTGAAAGGAAGTGATGGAAGCTACCAGCAGGTACAGATGGAAAGAATGAATGCTGTCCAGAAGTTTTTGCAAGCAGCTTTTCCTCTTCCTCAACAGCCTCCTGTACAGGTCAGATTGCACTATTTATTTTCTGCTATAACTCCAGGATAAAAATACGTACTGATATTCAATAATAAATAGGATTGTATAAGTCAGCAGTGAAGCTTCCTTAGAGATTTGGCTAAAAGCAATGAGCACAAAGGTACCACTTTCCTATGTTTGGGGTTAAGTCTTGGAATTGTGCCCAGGTTGCTCAGTGTCAAACAGTTTCATAATAAAAATCAAGAATCTGGACTTTTTGCAACTACATCTGCTCTTCCTGTTCCAACTCTTTCCTCTGCAAGCATCTTTTAGAAATTCAATAATTTTTAAGTGCCCTTCCTTCAAATCCTTGTAAGAAATCCGTAGCTTGAGCCTAGATGGAATCACAGAACCATAGAATATCCTGAGTTGGAAGGGACCCAGAGGAATTCAACTCCTGACTCTACACAGAACCCAGAAAAATCAACCCTTGTCTCTGAGAGTGTTGTCCAAACACTCCTTGAACTCCAGCAGGCTTGGTGATACCCATATACACGCAGACAATTATCCTCGGTAACAAGGAGCTACCTGAAAGTCTTTCCCCAGAAAGCATCTTTATAATTCTTAAAATTACTCCTATGATTAGTCACAAAAATGAGCTTTAAAGACAGAACTAATACATGGCAACTGCTGCTAGAAGTGACATCAGCTTTAGAAAGTGTATCATAAATATCTCTATCAGCCTGTAAGGACACAGGTGAAACTGGGGACTATCATCAGCACACAGCTCAGCTTCAAAGACTTGCTTGGTGAATATTCTAAGACTCACTCTCATAGAAATAGTTTTAAAAACATCTAACAGCCCAGCAGGAATGTTTTCAGGACCAAGCTGCTTTGCAGATTTTACTTTTACTAACTGCTTTGTCCGCAAGTAATAACCAATAATATAAGCCCTCACTCGGATATGCATTCTTCCCAGTTATTTAAATTTACTGTGCAAGTTGTTACAAAGGAAATAGTGGCAATGCAGAATCTATTACTGCTGGAAGTCATGTGGCAGAAAAGTTCCTCTAAAGATACTTCTGTCCACTCCAAGGAGTTATATAGTATGCGTGAATCTGCTGGCACATGAGACTCATTAATGGAAAACATCCAAAATAATCACTTATCCCTTCTGAAAAACCTGTTGCCAGCTTGAGAAAGATCTTAGTCCATGTCACTTCCTGCTGAGCCGGCATTCATAATGTATTTGACAGGATTCACAGTAATTTTTATGCAAGACATCCTACTCTTTCCGTTGACAGCTCACATAAAACACAAGTGGAAGGAATCAAGATTTTACTGACATTTTTTAAGCATCTGCCTGGGAAGAATATTGGTTTGTCTGAAGACGACACTGAATTTCCCCAAGACCTTTTCCTGACTTATTAGACTTACATATCAGTTGGACAGAATTGACCTTAATTGAGTTAATGAGCTTTCTCTCGTGAATGTGAAAATATCATTTACTTTAAAAAATACCCAGTATTCAAAATGTTATGCCTTAGATGTCCTCTAATTTACAATTATTACTAATTACAATATTACAATTTTTACAACTGCAAAAAGAAGACAATCCCATATCTAACAGAAAATGCCTTAGGGCCTGAGGTTGCTTGGATATTCCTGCATCAAGCGGAGGTAAGGCTTGTTTTTCCCAAAGACTTCTCCAAAGACCGAAAGGACATTTCAGTCCAAAGACTAGCTTGTTTATTTATATTATCTCCCTGCATGCAACTTTCAGAGATGAGGTTACCCGAGCAGAGGGGTAAAGAGGGATGTATCTGGATTTGGCAACAATGAGAAAGGGCTTTGTTTAACATAGAGCAGCACAGGAATTGCTCAGCCCTTGCTTTTCCACACAGCAGCCTCCCCGAGACTGGCTGCATTGCCATGCTCTGCAAGGGGCAGATGAAATTTGTTGCTGCTGAGAAATGTCCCATCTAAAGAAAAATACAAGAACTATGTTTCCATTCTATTCTCCTCTAAACCAAAACAAAATAAAACGAAACAAAAACAGTAAAATATTTGTTGGTTTGTTATCAGGTAAGCAGGACTGTACAACTGCATCACGGCTTTAGCCGTTCCTCCCTGTGTTCTTACCTAACTTGGCTGCTGTTACTTCATTTTAACCCAGATCCTTGTGAGAGACATAGGAGAAATTGCCATGTTGAAAGATGGATTTTATTACAACTCGTAACTGAAAAGATAAACCTTAAAAGGAGGCAGTGGCAAGTACAAATTAACATGGCTGTTTTCCAGTCTTGGTCCCCCACTGGGAGCAGGAGCCACTTTCCAGAGAAACCTTCATTTGGAAGCTCCTTTTGGCTTTTTTCAGGCATTGCTACAAAGCATTAGTGACATATCTCTCGTATGACTAACGAGGCAGGGAGGAGGAACAAGCAGCAGGAAAGACACGGGCATGAACATTTGCCTGCATGAGCTGATATGCTTAGGAGAAGGCACTGAGTTATTACTTACCTGGTGACACACAAACAACTCCTTCAGGAGTTGTCTTACTCACAAAGGTCTTCTTGAGGTAGCGGTTAAGCATGGTACATAAAGCAAAAGAGAAATTGTGAATTTGTGACCCTGTATATTTCTGTGTGTACCTGGACTTTGAGAAGAACTGAGAATTTGACTGAATACCTACAGAGACAAAGTACTATTGCATCTTACAGCAGTGCCCCAGAAGTGATCATCAACCAGCAGCCCTGGACCTTCACTATAAAGCAGAGACCTTCACCAAAAGTTTTTCCATACCAGGATAACTTGGAAAAGGCTCCTTTTGGGCAAGATCAAGTGATGCATTAATTGTGCCACAAATTCCTCATCAAAACAGTTCAATGCTGAATTGAAGGATGTGATTAGAAGAGGCTGCTGCTGAAGAGCCCATCCCATCTATGTTAAATGGCATTTTTTATACAGAGAAATAGAGCCTTCTAAACCAGTAAGCCATTTGCTGCCAGGACATATGCAAGCACATCCACAGAAAGGCCCACGCTGATCACGTACTTTTCTCAGCTTTCCTTTGTTGAGTCAGGAGAATGGTTTCTCTTACAGGAGAAAGGAAACAATACCTGGGAGGCTAATGCTAAATGATCATTTATCACCACTTATGCAGTGGAAGGTAGGGTTAAACATGAAAACTGAGTCAATTGAGACCCTGGTCTCCCACATCTGCAGCCTGGCATAAGGAAAGCAATGAATCAAAGTCTTCAGAGACAGCACAAAACAGCTTAGACCAACTTGTTACAAAACCAACAGTACACTTTTATTTTCTTGCAGCAGGAGCAGGTGTGTATGGAGAAAGGGGTGAGGGATGTGAGAGGCTGGCTAGGTGATGCTCAGGAGCTGTGTGGCCCAAGACTGTCCCTCTCCTATGCTGAAACCTATAAACTTTACCACAGAATGATTTCACTTCTCTTTTACCTTGACTTGTTCTGTGTTTTACTCTCTTTGTAATATCCAAAAACCTTGCTCCTGAGTTTTCAAACAAAGTCCATGAGATAACTCAAAATTACAAAACTTCTGAGAAGGTCACTACTTTTTACTGCATTCCTTATGTCTTTCAAATAAAAGATGAGATAACCCATGGCAGGTTGAAGAGACAGCTTATTAATTTCAAAATTTGAAGCTAAAAGCAAATTTAAGAAAGGGGGATCCTTTCTCACTTAGTCCAGCCCCCTCCTCTTGCCCCTCATATTAGTGCACTCTGAAAGCAACTCGTCAGTAAAAACTATGTGTTTTGTTTCATCTTGGATGGGAACTAATTAAGAGAATATGGTGGAACCATGAATCAACTTTATGTTGCTGATGACTTCATACTACCCCAGCTGAGTTACCAAAGGGGATAATTAGTAAAGTCCAAACAGAAAATGATTAATAATATGACAAAGCCATGATTACAACAGTCTATTAACTGCAAGACAATACTGGTCTAATTGTGGCAACATTGACTTGTATTACTCTGAAGTAGTTTGCACTATCATTAAAGAGATCCACAGATAGCTCTGAGTTTAATGTGAAGAGTTATATTTAATATCTTAGGAGATGTAATTTAGCTTTCCTTCTACCCACTCCCCGTACAGGAAACAAAATACCTTTGATGGCTCTCTCACCACTCCAGCAGCTATTAATCACTCCAGCTAACCGTTGGATCTAAACAAAGCTTGAATACCATGAGCAAAAGTTCAAGGGGACTGAAAAAAATAAATATTCTGGGCTGAGGCCCAGAGTGGAGCCAGGCTCATGCTAGAAGAGCTCAGCTTTCTACTGAGTTTGGGTCCTGGCAACACTGTCATCACAGTTTTGGTCCCACAGCTCCTTTGCCATGCACAGACCCTGACAAAGCCTCAGACCTTATCTTTCCAAGAGGAAATGGACTTCTTTACTGCAAGCATTTCTTACTGGTAAGCTTTCGAATGGCCAATGGAAAATCTCAGCGTCAGGGAGAGCTCTGACTGGTTTGTTTCTCACAAAGTTTCTTTCAGCTGAAAAACAATTAAACAAAACCCAGCTCTCAGCTATTCCAAACTATGACTTGGAGCATTTAATTTCTTGCCACAGCAAATGCTGCCTGGAGGAGCAGTTACAGGACCATGACAAAGCCTGGAGGTAGGGGGTGACAGTGTTGTGCCTTAACCTTTCTTTTGCTAACTGCATGCCTGGTTTTCCAGTATAATATATCAGCCATTACTTACACCATGTGAGGAGGTATTTCCAGGCTTCTGTGTCCATTTCTGCTACATTTTTCTATTGCAACAGTGCTTTTGAGCATATATTGTTCTATTTCTGTAGGGCTTTGTTAGAAATCATGCGTTCAAATGACGGATTAGTATGAGAGTTATTGCTAGAGAAGACAGGAAGCTCTGGGGCTACAACAGACCACATGAGGCACCACCAATTGCTGATCTGATTTTCTTGCCATTGAGAAGCATGAGCAATGTAAGTCTGATTAGCTGAGGCCTGGAAATTGGGCATGAAAAACTGTGGTGAATCTCAGACACCTGGCCGAGGGGGGGGTTGGCTAGATGGGCGCATAGGACAATAGCAGGAGAGAAGGAAGAGGTTTACATTAAATCCTAGCTATGGACATGTTTATTCAACAATGCTGCTCAGCTTTGAAGCTTTACAGAGCTTCAAAGGAACAGGGAATGGATGGAACAGAAACCGAATGTTAAACCAGCACAGCTACACAGCATCTAGCAGAAGCAGAGCCAAAGACAAAACAAGAATTGCAACAGAGTAAGGGAACAACCCCTTTGGGAATACAGTTCAGAACGAAACCCAGAAGACACCACGGAGTAAAGCAGCAAGTAGAGCACTTTGTAACAGGGATTTTGAGATGGAAACTGGCTGTCTTATGAACTGTAAAATGCTTCAAATCAGTGGATTTGATGAGTGAAATGAGCTGCAGTGCAGCAATGTCTAGCTCTCAGAGAGCTCCTTATCCCCTCCGCAAGCATGCCACAGGCGTGGGAATGGTGACAGAGCAAATAATAAAGACCAGGCTGTTCCTGTCACCTAGCACAGCTCCAGTTCTTGCAGCAGCAAGCAGCTCTTTTTAACAGAGCCCACAGCTAAGCATGCACTGGGGTCTGCAGAAAACGTTCGTGAGAGGCAGTCATCGCAAACCTGCTCACTAATTGTCTCTGTTGGGAGAGTGTCCGACATGCCAGTGCTCTATCTGATGTCTTCGTTGTCACATTTTCAGGTCCACTCACTGACATTTGGTTGTCATCTGAAACTTTGGTAACACCTCTTCTTGATTTACTGGCTATGTTCTCTAGGCAGCTTTGAGCTATAGGAGAATGTCCTGAAATGTTCTTGAACTAGAGAAGTCATTAACAGCTGCCACTTCAAAGTCTAACTGCCATCAATTTGCTTTTCACAGGTAGCCTAACAGCAGAGGAGCTAGATGTGTTGTGAAGCACTGCAGCAGGGAGTCCTGCTTAAACGAGATCACAAAGGACAAAGGTGTGGTCATTATTGATGGGAAAATATTTCATTGAGTTCTCAGCAGATTTTAAAGAACTGGCTCAGAAAACAATTATGGAACGAGCAGAGCTTCTCTTGTCCTTCAGGCGCTATCTCATGCTGCGAGCAGCAGTAAGGGATGCAAAGCAGCCCTATTAGCAGCAAGTCAGACAGCAGCACCCGGAGAGTGCTGGGCACTGGAAGCATCACCTGCAGATTCACAGCTTAGAAGTTGCTTTCTTAGGCCCTCCAAACTGTTTCTATCCTGGGACAAATCTGAGCAACAGCAACAAGAGTCAGGTGTCACCTACTGCTCTATCTGCATCTACTAGCACCCTGCTGAAACTAACAGGAGCTTGGCTGCTTATCAGGTTTCCCTAGAGAGAGACAGAGAGCACTGCCCTGCCTGAAGAAAAGTGCAACATCCTTAGAATATGTGGGGAAGGGCCATGAAGTAATACAAATATTTGGCACTGTGACCAATACAGAACAAAAGAAATCAGGGTGTTCTTGTCTCTCGACAATAAACATAAAGATTCACTGGTTAGTCCTCTTGTCTCTCCAATGCAGCACAGTGTTATGAAATACCCACAGAGCCCCTGAGAGGCTCCTGCGCTCTTCAGGAGAGTTGATTGCTAAGACCCACAGAATGGATGGAAGGTCTTTAATACACCATATACATTCCCAAGCCTCGAGTACTCTTCACAAAGTTTTGCTAGGTGAAAGTAAGCAGTGCTTTCTGCTGCTGTTTGTTGCAGACCATGGCTAAATCTTGTTTTGTTACTCTAAGTCAATCACAGGTAAATCCAAAGACAGCACAATTGAAAATAACATGAAAGCAAGAAGACTTTTGAGATCATTTAATATGAAAATTTTATTCATATAAAATTCACTGTACGTTTAATAGTAAATTTCTTCCCTCTCAAACCAGCAGAGGGGCAGAGAGCTTCCTGAGATGAATGTTGCAGATGTCATGAGAGGAACCATTGAAAGATACTTTGAAATGCCTCCTTTGAAGCTCTGCAGACCTAACCTTCCTCCTGCAGGCAGCTGAAAGGACATTTAATCTGTTCATGTGCTTCCCCAGTTCTTGGACACTAGGTCTAGCTCTATCGGCTTTCACCAGTTTCCACCTGCGATTATGGTCTCCACGGGAACTCAGATAGAGCCTCCTCGCCTTCTCTGCATGTCCCAGCTACCTATTGGGTTGTAGGAAAACAGAAACAGGAAGGCTCTAACTAGCTATGCCAAAGTTTCAGTCAGATAGAGAAAACTTCTTAAAAATTAATTTGCTGCTACCACAAGGTTCCTGCCATACAAGAGCTTATTGGAATGCAAACTATAGGCTTCAAAGGCAAGGATGAATCAGAAGCTATTTTGAGAGTAATTATATAAGATCATAAAATTCAAAACATCTCATTATTGCATGTTAAGTATGAAGACAACCTGTTTGAAAAGGCAAACTTGGAGGGAACCAGCGTTTCAAGCAACTAAGTCCAAGTACAGAGAACAACCTCATAATTCCAGTCCAGACAAAACTTTCTTCATTAAACAGTGCCTTTTTTTTTCTAAACATCTACCATAATTCTTTAGGAGATGTGGTTCTGTATCTGGGAGAACAACTAGAACAGTGAGAAAACTTCTTGCAAAGATTTGTTCTGTTAGCAGCTTTAGCAGTTATCTATATTGTTGTCCCAGAATTAAGATATCAGCTTATTAGTGACAGTGCTTGCAAGTCCCCAAATTTTATAAATTCCAGTTCCAATTATAATTAAGCAAAAAACATTTGAATAATGCATTTGCACATGGAATGAAGTTCTAGTCATTCTCTAACCCAGAATGAATATGAGGCCATGTTATGTGGTCAGATACTCTCTACACTCTCTCTACACACTCTCTCTACAGATCCACGCTTTCCACATTTGCAGAGGTTTACGGTGCTTTTTCGGTGCTTTTTTTTTTTTTTTCCAGTTTTGGGACTTGGTTAAAAATACAAAAATACAGTGTTTTATTTCAGTCAGTCTGCAGTTTTAAAATATGGAGATTTAAAAAAAAAATAAGGAGAAAGCCTAAATATGCAGTAATAGCAAGAAAAGCGGACAGGTTCCAAGTGGCATCCCTTCCTAAATACCCAAAATAATGAGAATATGGACACTTCAGCAGAGAGGAGTCTGCCGAAGCACTTTCATCACTTCAGATAAGTAACTCTTACCAGCTGACAAATGTTCAATAAACTCTGCTCAAGAACAAAAGGAAAATTTGGATGCTGCAGCATGGATGCCCCAGGAGATAAGGGAACAGTGACTTTAAGATGAGACTTCAGCCAAACCATATGGAGACTGTCGGAGTGCCTGCCCCAGCAAGAAGGCTCCTTATCCCCCACACTCCAAGTCAGCAAGGACATCGGCAAGGGGACAATACAGGAGCAGAGCCAACCACCTCCTCTGTCACACCCCTGGGCACTTCTTGGAGGAACTGCCACAAGACCAAAGAAACAAACCCGTAAACTCTGAATGAAAACAGCTCAGCAAAGCAAGGAAGCTCTGTCCCTGCTTTTATGCTGAAAGGGCAGGGACACAAATCTGCAATGTTCTCAGCACCCTCCCTGGTTTGGGCACAGCTCCAGCTTTTCCATATGTTTACACCACATTATGCCACTTGGTTCTGATTGCCTGTACTGGGAGAGACACAGCCACGAATGCCAGCATAGCATTGGTTTTTGTGTGATTATTGCAAGGGATTCTAGCTGAAACAGAAGATATTTGTTTGGGCTCCTCTCCCACAGGATTTCTCACACCCTGCAGAGGGCTAGCTTGACCAGAAGTATCTGCTGGAGACAGAGCACAGTGTGACCTGTCATGAAGTCCAGTACGACCTGAGCTCACCAGCAATGTCAGCCTATGCAGTCACTGCAGACCTCAAGAGCATCCCTTCCAGAGGAACCAGCACGGCACAGGCGTGCTGCATACTCTCCCCAGCTGCACCAGGAGTCTGGCTGTTTTATACAAAAGGGACTATCGAACCATTCAACCACACAGGCTCAACTTGCAAAACCTTCACAAGCCTCCACTCTTCTCCCCTCCTCCTTGCTTTCTGCTGAGGAAAGGTATTCTCTGGTTGCTTACTCACAAGTGATTCAGACTTTCTCTCCAGACTGCATCAAAGGCATGCTTGTTTCTCAAACTTTTGTTGGCATGTGCAACCAGAAGGGGAACTTTGAGATGTCAGCAATGTTCATTTCTATTATCAAAAGTGACAAAAAATAGAAAAAAAAAATGTTCCAAACCGAAGGAAACATTCCCCAGTGATTTTGGTCGTTTTGTGTCTTAATCAGCTGTTCTCTAGGGTATTATAAATGAGATAGTAACAGTTGTCATTGCTTTATGCCTAACTGATGACAATCTAATGAACTATTATAAGCCACACTGCATATAATTATAGTACATAGCTGTGTACTAATCCCATGACATTTTATCACAATATGCTGTAGCAACATCTGTAAATGACTCAGTAGTGCTGAACACACACGTGATCCCCTGGGCTGAGGTTACATGTCCAACCTTGAGTGTCATCCTCCCCCCATGATGTGACCTCTCTACAGAGGACCTAAGCTGAGCATGGGAGTGCCAGGGAGGCTGTTCAATATGGGGCACATCTTTGTCCAGACCTCATGAAGCCCAGCAGAGCTAAGCAGACAGCAAAATACCATCTTATGGACCCTTCTGAGATGCAGAAATATGGCTTCATTTCAAGACGTAATGTGAACAAAACTAGCAAAAGGTTTTCACTATCACTCTCTCTCCCATAAGTGACCGAAGACCCTGGACATTAGAATTACTCTTCATAGCCTTGGCCAAAGCCACAGCTGTTGTGAGGTAACATCAGAGAGGCTGGGGACGGCTGTGCTCATTGCCCAGGCTCACAGCAGCAGGCGTGCTCTGACTCCATTTTGATTTAAAAAAGAAAAAACACAAAGCCAGGCTGTCCTGAAACATCTCAACAAAAGTGTGATCAGAAAGAAAATCAGGGTCTCCTTCATCCCACTCTGCAGCCTCAGAACATGAATCCTGCCCAGCAGGGAGCAAACACTGATCACCAGTGCAGCACAGACCCTCCAGCAGGACCTGGGGCCACGCAGGGGGACACAGCCCGAGCATCAGAAGAAGCAGAGATCTATGGCTCACAAAGCACTCCTGACCCTAAGCCTGGGACAAGGTAGCCTGGAAAGCTGTCTGGAGGCTTTGCTTCAGCACTGTGACCACTGCCACTTCCCCCAGGGACATAGAGCCCCTCCAGAGCAAAGGTGCTCCTCAACTACCTGAACACACCTGGAAGAGCTTTAATTACCTGGAGCCATCCCATAGTAAACCTCTTCAGAGCAGGAGATGCAGGACTCATGCAAACTCCCCTGGCCACATGTGCTGGAAAGCCTGGCAAATATACAGATGCATGTTCCCAAGAGGTCAGGTTGCCAGTTAAATCCATCTAGACCCACCATGAGCATGTAAGCCTATGTCTTCCCTCGTTCCCCCTCTCTCAACTTGTCACTGCTGCTAACACCTGGCAGATGACAGTCAGCGTGGTCTGCGTGGCAGAAGAGCACTGACCTGTTTGGAACAGTGTCTGCAGGACACCGAGCAGCCAAGAGGATCCCCCAGTCACCTCCCTGCTTGGGACCAGCTGCTCCGTGCAGAGACCCCGTGCTGCCCCGCTCATAATGCAGCAATGATGGAAGCAGCACTGCTTTGTTCAAGAGGCAGAGGAGCTGACTCTTGGCTGTGCTGAATGATCAGGGAACTTCCTCCCTGAATGGCTCTGCTCCTGTCATTAGCTGCTGCTGCTGCTTCCATTAGCTTGTAACAAAGACAGCGATCTTTAACCCCTAAAATGTACCACACGGCAGTCACCATGCAGGCTGGACTGCCTGATCCCTCAGATTTTTTAAATGGATTCTGAGCTTCTTTTTCCCTTTTCCAACGACTCATGTCATTCCATGCCATGCGCCATAAAATCCTTTTAGCATGATCATTTTGACCAGAGAGCAGATTCAGAACTGAGCTCAGATATCTCTGAGCAAATACGCGCAGACATCCAAAAGATAAAGTAGTGCATGTGGAAAGAATACGTTTAAAGAGGTGCTTGCTGTACTTATCTAATGCTGTATTGTTACAAGTGTACATGCATTTCTTTGCAGCAGTTACAAACATGCATAGAAAATCAGAGTAATACTTATATTACCAAAGATACCAGTGTGCTAGAATTTCTGGGCAATTATTATCCAATGGAACCAAATACTCTGGAAGTGTATGATGTTTTGATGTCTTTGAAAGGGCTTCTATGAACCGAGCTTCTGGCATCCTGCCTTTAGTCTTTGTTACATATTTTCCTGTGATGTTGTCAAACACTACCCTGCTACAGCATAACAAACTGAACTAAAATATAAGCGGCCTTAATTATTATCTGCAGTTTCACTATGCACAAGACACCCTTCAGGATAACTTTTTTTTTTCCCCATAGAAAATTTAATGTACAGTCACTCCAAATATCCCTCCTCTGTCCTTCTAGGATGCCATTTTGCTGTGCACAAGTATAATTAAAGACAATGCATGGCAGAGAGACAAATCACATCTTTCTCAAACAACTGCCATCATAAGTGACTGTTATATTAGTGAGTCTACTGGAGTGAAACAATAAGGGCTGTTACAGACAAGCTTCCCCTTTCTACATTATACAGAGAGGAAGAAAAACATATATTATCACCTCTGAATAAGAAATAACAAATATTAAAGCTAGAAAAAGCTGCTTAACCAACATGAGATGGAAACATGGGGTCCTAAAGAAGAATATGAGCATACCTAGAAATGTGAACAGTAAGAATAAGAAACAGGTAAGAAAAACAAGGGTAGCTGAAACTATACTTTAATGAAAAAATATATCAAAACTGAGATCCAGGTGTGGTTCTAGTTTTGCCTCTGAACAATGAATGAGCACATGTGAAACCATGTGAATGTAAGTGAATACATGGTATATGCAGCAGGCTGTACACATTGCACTGTTACGACTTCTGCAAAGCAAAGATGTCAAGCAACAAACACCTGCAAACATAAAAATACCAGCTTCTCAGAATCATCCTGCAAAACAGTGGAGAAGATCAGAGTAAGAATATGCCCTGATTTGAACTAGCTAAAAGCACATGTTTGGTCTTGGTGAAACAGGGAAAACACTGAAAGCAAAAGAAAATGTTTCAATGGCAAAGACAGAAACCTCTGTAGCAAATCTTTGCTAAGGAAAAGAGGCTCCACATTATGAAAAAGGGGAAAAAAATAATAAAGTAACTTCAGAAATGTGGACTTACCAGAGAGGTATCTGTTCTTCAGCTCAGTCTGTGGTCACTGTCCTCAGCCTGCTCACACACACAATTAACACCAGCAGCAATCTGGCTGCCTGTTTCTATGGAGTTTTAGATTCTGATCCCTGACTATGCATGAGGCTACTGCAGCTGCACAGGAATAGGCTCTGAGGTCCGCAAAAAAACCTATAAACATAATCAGCCTCCCTGTACTGCTTCAAGAATGAATCAACCAACAGCAATTAAGCAGATTCAAACCTGCAGCTATGCAGAGATGTTCTTACAAAGCTCCTAAACACACACACTCCACACAGCTCTATAGGTGCATTTTATTTATCAGGACCATCGCAGCGCATAGACAGAGCCAGCTGGAAAGTCATAAATATACACACTATACATAAACATATATTCATAGACTGGCTATATAATCATTTTTCCTATAATTTTGCTGCTGGTTTTGACCTTATTTTAATACAGTTGTAAACCTCCCACTGGTAGCAAGGTTTGAACCTGACACCTTCAGGATCAGAGCACAAAGCTGTTTTACTTGAGCTAAAGAGCAAATCTGCTGCATGTAGCTCTTGCTGTTTCCATTTCTGCTGGTGGACCAGGCACTCACAGAGGAAAGCAAAATCAATTTTGCAAGTGCATTACTCTGTGATAAGAAAGATCTTTGCCTGTAGGTGCTTCTACTCGCATGCTTGGCCTCTGGAAACATAAGCTTCAGTGATTAATATTAGTTTTGCCTGGGTGGCTTCAAACATGTTCACTGTTATGGCACCATATTTACTTAAAATACACTTTAACAGTGATTCAGAGAAGTGTGTTATTACAGCCAATAAGTAAATTCAAAAATCGCCCATATTTTATAGCTAGTAGCCATAGGCATCCCACATCAGTGAATGGACATGCCATCAATTTTCCCATTAGTCAAAGCATCCTATCAAGAGATAATTTTTTCCAAGAAAAATACTTCAGAAGCAATTTCTCCATATAAAAATGTTCATTTGCCATCAGCATTCCTGCAATGAAAAACCCTGTATTGCACAAAAATTCAGCCCTTTTTCTGCCTGCAGCAGGAACATTTATGTACATGTGGGTTCAACATTTTAATAGTATTTGTAAAGTGCCAGGAGGGTATTCATGGCTGTACAAGGTGTACTGTCTGCATCATGAAGTTTAAAAAGAACAGTCCACACAAAGGGCAAAACACTAAATATGCACTGAATTATTGCAGGATTAGAGCTCAGAAGGACAGCTGACAAAGTGTGCTGGGAAATGTTATCTTAAAGACTCTTCTGTTTTTGCATTTTCCCCAGTTGTCCTTTTTCTTCCTCTAGCTTCATCTCTAGTACCCTGTGCTAGGAAAGCACTAGGGCATTTTGCTGAGAGGAATCAATGCATAAGGAAGGGTTTGAGGAGGGTACACACACACTGTGCTGACATCAGCAGGGGCTGTGCACACAACCCCACAGCGACTCTCCGGGTAAAGACTGCAACACATCTGCACAGCACCTACATAGTGTAGCCTATACTTGTACAGGACATTGAAGCTTTTGACAAATGGATACAATGAGGGAAAACAAACAAATAAACGAACAAACAAAAGAAAACAGGGTGCAGGATGTGCTCAGGTCCTGGTGTAAATTCCTTTCCACATCACACCCACACTCCCTCCTTTAAAGTCAGTAAGCATCACAAGTCACAGACTCCAGTCACGTTCCACCAGCTCTGCATGTTCACTTCAGAATGATCATGTTGTTTTTAAAACCCTCTGTGTACTCAAGCTCCCGCCTTGTGTGCTGTCCCTTGCCTGGTACGACCTCCCAGCATGGGTGGGCAGCCTCTGTCCGCAGCCAGACCCAGCACCACGCACACGTGGGGAGCAGGATCTGGTTCCAGCAAACACTGGGAGTGAACTAGTACCGTGATTCAGCCCAAATTCAGTGGCAGCCTGACCATGCAGATGAGCCCATAGCACCGTTCACGGTGGCAAGAGATGGCAAGGAGTGATGCCATGCCCACTGCCCAGGGTAACTGGCAGGCTGGAGCAGGGCTGCTTGCAGGAGAGGCCATGGGCTCCATCCCTTGGGAGCAACCCCAGATGCAAGCAGTCAGCAGAGCGCATGTGCTGTCACAAGTGCTCCCAGTGGGCCCTGGAGAGTGGGATTTGGCACCCTGCTCCCCAAAGCCCCTGGAATCAGCAAGCAGCTCCTCTCCTACAGGCAGGGGCATCAGGCCACATGCAGTAGCCCACCGTGCCCAGCACAGCACTGCCCTGGGGTCTGGAGCATGGGTTCCCCTGCAGGGCTGTCCAAGTA
Source organism: Anser brachyrhynchus (assembly GCF_964034855.1). Lineage (NCBI taxonomy): Eukaryota > Metazoa > Chordata > Aves > Anseriformes > Anatidae > Anser > Anser brachyrhynchus. The sequence continues at coordinate 419,345 of NC_137720.1, read as the reverse complement.
CTTCACCCTTCAAAGGGGCTTTTCCACGAATGGTCTCGGTGAGCTCTGCAAACCTAGAGCACTCGCTGCAGCTCCAGGGCAGAGAACCGATGTATCCATTTATTTAAGGCACATCACCGCAGTGGTAAATGTTGTCTCTAGATCACAGACATCTCCGCTGCCTACAGCTTATGCCTGTGTGCTAGTCACACTCACAGCATCACTGCACAACAGCTGAGGACTGGCAGGGAAGAGAGCTATCAGATGGGATGAGCTACAGGGGGGATTTTAGATAAGCACAACAAAAGGATGATGCCTCTTGCTCAATCTCAGGGCCCACAGCCAGGAGATCAGTTCTATTCCTGGCACTGCCACTGGCCAAACTGCAGGCAAACACTCACCCTCGCATGCCACTGGTGCATCATTACCAGTACCTTCCTCATCCAAATACCTGATTTTTCTGACATACTTAGCTACTGGATTACTAGCCAGCAGCAGCCTGCAATGCTCCTTTGTTGGTATACAATACCATACGGCACGCTAGAGAAATGCTGCAGCTATATTTCTGTTATTGACTAAGCAGGGGAATCAGCTATTACATAACCTGAACTACAGAGAGTAGGGAAGCATCTACTTTATACACGCTATCACTTTTCGGATCCAATTCAAAATGCTTTCAACAGAACTATCACTGCATAAAACCAGAGTTGCACATTTCAACATATTCTCACATAAAACATTACATAATATTTTTGTATTCACAGTTCTTATCCGCAGTCAGATACAGTTCAAGAAGGCTACTGATACTCAGTTAGTTTCTTTGCAACTCCACAGCATTCCCAGAAGATAATGCTCTCTCTCAATACTTGAAAGATATCAAAAAAGCAAATCACCTTGCAGGGTCTAATGGCAAACAGCTGTGCAGAAGCAGCCCTGTCTCCCTGATCAGGGAGCATTAGTGCTTTCATCTGCCTGCTCGCCAGCAACGCAAGCTTCATGGGGACAGTTGCCAACCTGAGCTGATTTATCCACCAGCTAATAGATTTATCCAGGAGGTAACAAACTGACAGAAGAGTCCTTGAATTAACACAACGATGACAGAGAGGGTCAATTTTACACCAGAAAACACTGCACCCAGGTTACCAAGGTTGTGCAGTCCAACACTGGGAACACCTCAGCAGGATCCAGCACTTGTGCTGCACTGCTCCTCCTCTGACTTTCCTGTTGGGATTGATATGGCACCTTATCTCAAAGTCTTATCACTGCTCATCTTTGCACAACATCAGTTTTTATTTGCACATCTTTATGCATAAGAGCTCACCAGATCTGAACATAGGAGTCCAGGTGGCTGATAGTAAATTTGCTTAACATAAGCCTTCAGTGGGAAAGGGACGAAGCACAAATGCAGATCATTAGATACACATACAGACGCTAATGGGAAAGGTTATCTTACCACCACAGTCAACAACATTAGTTAACGCTTAGTGCAAATAGATGTGTTTCCCTTGCTGGAGCAGTTTTTAATCTAGGCATCTCAGAAATATTAGTACCTATTGGGCATAAATAGTGTCCTCAGTGCTGTATAGACATAAAAATGGGCCCAGTCATGCAGAGCAGAGACAGTAGTGGTAGCTGTTAATGCACCCAGAGCAGTCAGCCAGCCCAGTATAGCTTGCACAGAGCACTGGGATAGAGGCTGGTACTTAAACCAGAGATCAGAGCAGACAAATGTTTGGAGCTGTTAAAGGGATATGATGATGTGATTGTGACCTGAAAATAGACTAATGAGATGCTTAAGAGGCTGCGTAAACAATTGCAGGCCCCTGTCTGTCTTATCAGTGTAGGCAGAGCAACAGCAGTACAGGTATTCCTGCTGCATTCAGTCAAGAAAACATTAATTTGGGTACCAAGGTAAAAAATTAGGTAACAATGCAGAAAGTTATTTGCAATAGAGAAAACAGCTTCACTGGATGCAACACAAGCGTAGTACCAGCAGACATAAGAGGCCTCCAGAAGAAGCAGATATAAAGCAAAGGCATTTTAAGATGACAAGTTACAGGAGGAGCGGAACGTGAAATGAAGGTGTTAGGCCTAACATACTGGCAAAACAGTAGAGGAAGCAGCGCTACAAGCAAACAGATGGCAGAACCCCAGAGAAAGCAGAGAGCTGTCAGTGTGTCCTGGTGCCAGACATGTCCTGGCGCGTGAGATGGTGGCAGGAAGGAACTGAAGCGAGGTGACACAACGAGCCTTGGGCAGGAACTGATGGGCTGCAGTGCTACACCTGGGCTCTGCACAGGTGTCCTCAGGTGGGGAGATGAAAAGTTTCTGAAAACTTATGCCGTGAAATCAGGTCGGGTTAGTAGATTATTATCTACAGAAACCTTAAAATAAGTGTCAGCTACTTACAAAAGTAAATAAATAAACAAATGAACAAATAAATAAATAAATAAGCGCTCTGCGCAAATGATCCAATACACAAACAACTTAGAGGATGATATCAATAATGCTAAAATGCATTTTGTTTGGTTGGTTTTTGCTCCTCAGAGTGTGACCCTGGGATGTAAGTTGCCTCTGCAAATGTCTTTAAGTTACAGGCAGGAGCAGACCTCTCAGGAACAAGAAGCTGTGATCAGAAGCGTACAGAGAATTAACCACATTCCAATAAAGAAATGCCTCTTTACTTTTAGAGCCCTATACTTGCTCTTAGTCCATTGCTGAAATGCCGGTGTGTCTCCCTAGCTCTACAAGCTGATGAGGACACCCTTCAGGTGATTCTTAGGGCCACTAAAAGAAATACATGAAAGTACATTAAGATTCCTTATTTGATTAAAAATAAAAAAAAGTCCATGCAAATCCTTGCTTTCCTTAAGCTGGGATAACAACAGTTGGTTCCTGTCATCTGTTTCTTAAATAGGCTTTTTATTACTTTTTGCTTTATATAGGACAGGAGTCTAGGTTTTTAATAAAATGAGAAACTTTCACAGAACTTTATATCATTAACTATCTCTCCGCCAGAACTTCCCCTGTCTGTCTTCTCAGTACAGCTATCCCCACCAGGTTACGCTGGTTCACATCAACAGGTTAAGTAGTACTTGCACCAAAAGCTCAGCTGTGGAACATGTAAAGGAAAAGAATGACACAGATATGTGTGCTGAGACCATTTCGCCCCAGGTTCCAACAATGAGCTTGCAAACATTTCCCACCCTTTGCAGGAGTCCTCCTGCCTTTGGCTGTCACAAGCATTGCTCAAGCACACAGGACCAGAGTACTATACCTGGCTCGGAGATACTCAGGCTCTGGTCTGAAGGCAGAAGGAGGAATTCCCTGCAAACATCCAGGTCCAGGCTAGGCAGGCTTTTCTTCCGGCATAGCCCGCTGACAATGTGAACTGCCTTCTGACAGCGGCTGTCATCCCTGGTGCCGCTCATCTCCCAGACTGCATCATCTGCTGTCCCCCCTGGCTGTCTAAGAAAGTCAAGCTAAGAGAAGAAGGTTTGCTTATTTTTAATCACACCAGTCCCACCCTTTGGCATGGCAGCACCTCAAGGGACACCCTGCGCATCTCCAGCTCTACAAACCCTCCTCAGCATTCAGACCAGCGAGCCTTGGGTCAGACTCCAGAAATCTCAGCTCGCTGCAGCCCTGCCGTGCTCCTGACAGTCCTATTGCCTCTGAGATCAGATATCTGTTTACTGCCAAGGCGTGTTCCAGACAAAGAACCTCCTACTAAATTCAGTTTCATACCCTCCATACTACGTTTTTAAAGCTGCAGCCCAGATAATTCCTTTTAACCCTGCCATTGCTGGCCTCCCTTTTTCTCAGTTCTCCAGAGGCAGATTTTCAAATCCCAGCCCCAGAGCAATTTTACAAAAGAGTGAATGCTCTGAGAACAGCACATCGTCAGACCAGAGAAACAAGTGCTCCCATGAACACTGCACAAACAGAGCATTTGACAGGCATGAGAAAAGAAGAAAATGTATAACAGGCAATTACAATTATATTCAGCAGAATGATTTCTTGCAGCCTCTGGAGCAGAGTAGCTCATACAAATATAATGAGAGCACTGGAGAGAGAGAGAGCTAAAGCTACACAGGTCCCTCAGCCCCACATCACAACAGGGTATGTTTAAGATTAATGCCGTTGTGTTTATTTTCTCTGTTAATTACTTGCTGAAGTACTTTGAGCTGTCATACTATATGAGTCCCAGGAGTTACACAAGCACCCATGCAGCACTAGGAGAACAGATCCTCCAGCCCAGCCACACAGGTTCATGCAAGTCAGCAAATCTTCCAGGAGCTCAGTCCTGAAATTCCAGGCAGGGAACACCAGGATCTACCCCAGCTGTCCCTTGTGCAGCTTCCTCCTGCCGGGTCCCTGTCCATTTCCACTCTCTTGTGACCAGCCTGGGGGCAAGCACCACACGACAGGCACAAGGCACCAGGAAGCTGGTGCTGCCCAGCACCTCAGGATTGCCCTACCACTGCCCCGTGCCTCTCCTGCACGTTGGGCAGAACCAGCATCCCCTTCCACCAGGAGCAGCTGAGGTGCACTTGCCACACATACATTCAAAGGCATTGGCTCCAACATCCATGTGAGGCTGCAGACAGGACCCGTCCTGGTTACACCAGTCCTTCCTGACTCCTTGCCCAGACTGATGTGTTTTGGGCATCTCATCATCGCTATCTGGCTGCAGGTTTCCACCACAGTGCTTTATTCAGCACAGCAAACTCTGTCTGACAAGAGCAACTTACCTACTAAGCAATTCTTCTTCCAAAAAACTTCTGTTGCCATAACAACGTTTGAAATCTTTTATTAAGACAGTAATATCCTGCAACTGGTCACAGAAACACTTTTAATTAGACACTACCACCTCCCGGTCAGTGCTGTATCACCTTTTGCAGCAAACAGTTTGAGATATACCTGCAAACTTGGAAGTATTTCTGAAAATGTTTGCCATATGCAAGGACAAACACCATCATCTCCAGCTGCTTGCTGCCAGCACCATGGCTTACACAGATCTATGCTTACTGGGTAGAGATTCCGATCTTTGCAAGACTGGAAACTTAACCAGTAACTTACTGGGAATTCAAACTCAGGTACAGTTTTGCATAACGTTTCTATGACAAACTCCCTAAGACTACCCACTTATTTATGTTTTTTAAAAAAAAAATTATTTCCAAAATTTGTTTTTGAACCAAACATTCCCTTCACTGACACCTTCATTCTTCCTCTTTTCCTCATTCATTGCACAGTACTTTTCCTTAGGCAACACAACCCTTAGAGAAGGGCCTTTTTGTCCCTCATTTAGGTCCAAACAACATCTCTAAGGAGCTAGGCCCTACCCTACTGCAGTCTCCTCAGAGTATTGAAGCACAAAGGAGTTAATGATGGTTTGCTTCAACATGAGTTTAAGGACCTTTTCCAAAGCTGAACATTGGTTTCTTCTGTTTCCTGTACCATAGCAGAAATTGCAAAGAACTTTGGTGTCACTGTGGAAGGTTCTACAAAACACTTTTTTCTATTTATCTTTGACTGGAAAGGTGCAAGATGAGCATGATATGCACTGAGCTGAGATCCACCCTGCAGATGCAATCATGATGCAGTCCCAAGAACAGACCGCAAGAGCCCATCCAAATGAATTCCATAACTGGGGGAGGCAGGAAGGATCAATAAAAGGTGTGGAAAATGCATACAGAGCACGGGACTATCCCAAACTAGGATCACACAGTCTCTAGCAAAGGGTCCTGAAGCAGCCCCAAGTAGTAATGGAGTTTACATTTGTTAGTGTCACCTCCCCTAACAGTTTACACAATGTACTTCAGCAACACAGTGGGGCAACTATCTATGGCTTGCACACACTGTGTCCTGATATTTCAATGGTGTTCACAAAAAGTGAAAATTAGTGATAAACAGCTGTGCTGAGTGAGCACTGTTCAGAGGCAACAGAGTCCCAGGCTTGGGAGCCAGCTCCAAAATAAGAGATAATGACACTGAGCAGCAAGGAATAGGTACATCAACACTCATCACAGCCTTCTGAGGTTTTTCTAAATGGAGCACTTTCATCTCCTGCATTACTGAAACCAACAAGTGATACACGTGGTCAGCCTTGGTACCTGCACAAGTGCCTGAGAGGGTGCTTCACAAGAATTGCTGGCACTCAGCCCATGCCTGCCAGCACCTCTGCAGTTGCTGCTGCCGTGCTCATGGCCTGGCAAGAAAGGAGCCGACCAAGATCTGGTGAAGAAGCAGCACCTCTTACCTGCTCCTGCTTTCTTTGCCTCCTCTGGGGCACCTGTGGCCCAGACTCCCAAAACCAGAGTGCAGTGAGACCCAAGGGGATCCACATGAACTCCTGGCTAATTATACCATCACTACTTCTCCCCAGCACAATAACAGCTTTTTCCTAAGCCACCCAAACTGGCACCAAGAGTGGAGTTCCTGGAATACATCAGTCAAGTACTGCATTTGAAATTTGAATTTACCTTGAAGATATTTCAACAGACAACAATGACAAAACAAACAAATAAAAACCCACAAGCCACCCTTAGAAAAAGGTTAATGTCCAATTGAGAGCTTGTAATACAGAGATCAATAGCAAAATTCAATTATTTGGGGGGAAAAACAAAACAAAATGAAACAAAAACACCTAATTTTATTTCAAAGAAAATGCCAAGAATATTTTCCTTTTTAAAGTCTCCTTGGGTCAATTGTTCACCTTCATTTACAAATAGGAGGATTCCAGGCTTGCTGGGTAACAATAACAGGAGACCCTGGTATTAGTGTTCATCCTCTCAACAATTATATCTTCAGACAAAAAAAGTACAGACTCCTTTGCATTTATGTCATTCACACCTTTTATTGTCTGGCGTAGGAGGCTGGAAAACAGCCTTTACTACCCTGAGTTGTTATGTCCAAAAATCCAACCATTGCTTTTCCCAAGTAAGACCCTTCTCTCCTAGCTCTTCTTGCTCATATAGACTATGTGTTACAAAGGTACGGGATTTTACCTCATCTCTGGCTGAGAAGCACCCACTTTGCCACGAGCATCAGCACAGGGAACGCTCTGGAGGAGCCAGAGCCCTCTCCCCAGGTGCTGCTCTCACCACCCTCCAGCTGCTGCTGCTGCCGACCCCCTCTCCCCTCCCTCGCTGTCAACGCAGAGCAGAGAGGCACAACCACGGAACAGGCCCGCGAGTGTGGCTCCTAGGCCACTGCATAGCATCCTTTTGGCAACTGTCTCCAGGCTGCACTGCACTCAGATGCCAAATTGCCCCCCTAAGTCATGTTTCTAACTTCCAGCACAAAAAGTGAAGGCAAGTGCCCCCGCTGTGCTCCCAGGTCATAGGGATTTGGGCAGAGCTGATGACCTCAGAACGGGTTCAGCAGTTTTGTCTTGCCTGCATCCACCCTGGCATTTGGGCGTCTCATGTCTAGTAAGCTTTTCCCTGCAGCTGCATTCATGTGGCATTTCGGAAAGTGTGGCATGCCTTCCTCTTACGTGGTAACATTTATCTTCTCCTTGTCCAGTGGCCTGATGTTATGTTTAAAGAGGCAGAGCTAATAGTTATATAGAAAATGCTGAATCTGTAGCTAGTCCAGAAGGGTTTAGCCTTGAATAATTCCGCTGTGCAAATGTTAGGGGAAAATGACTTCATATACTTGGATTACACAGAGAAATGTATTATATGCACGAATGCAGTTCCTCGACTAAGTTTGAAATAATCACCTCAGACAAGACAAAAAAAAATAGAATGAAAGAAAGAAAATACTGGATATAGTTTGCATTAGTTAGAGGACTGCACATACTACTCAGTAAACAAGATTAAAAGCAGCAACGTTCATAACAATCCAAGAGTGAGCAGATTGAGAAAGAATAATCGTTTTCCGATCAGTAAAGTGGAAGACAAGCACCAAAGAAAATATTACACCTAGCATTTGAAGTAGGAAGTAGGAAGTTTTGTATCACACTTCAATTGTGTTAATGAGAGCACATTCAATACACATCTAATCTTAGGCTATTTATGCTTGTAGTCAGAAACTTGCTCAGTATATGTACAATTTTCTTTTTTCTATTCAATGCCTCTGGTCACATCTATGGGATTATGTGTTTCTAAGGGAGAATTGCAAATATATTTGTCCGACTGAGAACTTAAGTAGAACACGTTTTTAATTTGGATTAGGATGTATTTGAAGCTCTTTTTTTTTGTATGTGTTTTTTGTTTGTTTTGTTTATTAGATACTCAAGACTGGAGAGGGAACAGCAGCATTTATTTTTGTCAGTTATAACTAATAGCATGACATTGTTTACTCTCCCAGTTAATATGATAATTGGAAACAGCTAGTAAAAGATTCAGAGCTTCTTGCCAGGAAAAATGACTCTGATCTGGATCCTTTGGCAACATCAATGTGCCATCTGTGTATAAACATAACACATATTGCTGTGCACCTTCATGCACTGCTTTGATATGCAGATCTTCTGTGGTGGCAGACTATGAAAGTGGCAAGCTAAAAGAACATCTTCACCTAATCTCTATGCACAGAGAGGAGGAAATTATTGTTTGCCATAACAGAAACAGGGCTTTAAGAATAAGTAGAAATACAATACTAGTAGCAAGAATTGGTGCTCAAACTGATTGTAGAAAATAAATAAAACAAGCTCTCCTTTAAGTATTAAATGCATACAGAACTGCATATTGTACACAACTGCCAGCCAGCAGCATTCTCCTGCCTCAACCCCAGGGAGCTTGTGGAGCAGCCAGAATTTTGTATTTCTGCTGGTACAGGAAAAAAGGAAGCACCTCCCATGGTGGAGAGGGCAGTTGGGCTGAACTGTTTTCCCCAAAGAGCAATGATTTACACTTCTTTGCATAAAAAGCTCAGATCACTTCTCTGTTCCTCTTAAGCAGGAACATTTCCCAAAGCAAAGGTCTCCAGGACCCTGGTCCTTCATGCTGCTGAGCAATAAAACTTGTGAAGGTGCCCTTTATTGCACAAAGCAATACGAGAAACAAAGGAAACACTACTTCCCTACTTCTGCATACCAAGTTTCTCTTGGCTGCACAGTGTCTGCTCAACCTGTATCAGCTTTCTTGGGAGCAGTTATTCAGTTCTAGACATATCTCTCCTTGAATATCCTGGCACCACAAGGAAGAAGGAAGGAAAAAAAAAAACATCCTCAATTTGTTCCTCCAAGTTGTATCGTAAAGAGACATTCTCTGGACTTGCACTGTGAGCAAACTGTGAGATGTGAAGTTTAAAGATTCAAATTAATTCACAATTAATTCACTTCCTCAGCACAGCACATGATGAATCTACATAGCGGTAAAGGCCACAGCAACAAGAGGTACACAGTATTTCTGCCTTATATTGTCAGGGAGGTATTGCTCTCTGGTGCTAGCTTCATTGGTTTAATGGCAAGACAATGTGGTTCAATGTCCTGAAAAGCACTGGTTCCAAGAAGCATTTCAGCTTATTGCATAAAAACCCAGACACTGCAGACTTCTTTGAAGCCGAGTGCATCCTAGCAAGAAGCTTTCTGGGGGCAGGACTATCATCAAAAACTATTTTCTGGGGATGGGATTTCTGAAACATATTTTAATGACCTGGAATATTTGCATATCCTCAAGGTGAACAGTCACAGCATGGTTTGGCAGGGCTGGAAGATCTAAAAAGCCATTTCTGCTCAGGCAGGATCTGGACAACTGTGAGGTCAGATGAGGTCATGAGTATTGCAGTTGTTATCACCCATGACCAAAAGCCATTAGCTAAATAGCTTGAGCAGCTCTGTCCTTCCATCCTCCAAACATCTGCAGTTAACACAGTTACAATCTCAATAAAATGAATCAAATGAGAGCCTGGGGTCACAGTGGGGTACCTGCCCAAGGACTTGACCTCCTGGCTGCACCCAAGCCAAGAGTGCTTGTGTGCACACTCCTGGTGACAACATCATGCCACAAAGGCCTGCCAGCTATTTTCCACTTAGGGTTATTTAGGACCTAAGCTTTAGAAATATTATGGCAGCAAATCCTTTTTCCCAGACATGGTACCACCCCATAAGAATGAGAGTTACCCTGGGATCAGACCTATTTCAGTTCCTGAACCTGATTTATAAAGTTAGCCACTCTCTCCTCCCAGGTCAAAAGCATATTTCCGTGATGTTGTGAAAGCCCCAAATGTGGCTGCTGCTTGATATGCAGCTATGAGATGGATTAAGATGGCCTTTGTATAAAAATTAACAACAGATTTTAACACATTCTTTTTCTGAGAACAGATTACAAACTGCTGCTTTTAGGGTCTCATTTCAACCCTCTGTCCAGTGGACAGATTGCCAGTATCACTGCATAATTTATTTTTGAAAGATTGCACTTTCCTCAAAGCCCAATAAAATGCTGGTGTCAAAACTCAGAAGACAGATTAAAATTTGTATTCAGTAATAAAGTGCAAAAGATTGCCAAGAAGCCTTGGCTCCGATACACTCCTCAGCCACTGTAACTCAGTAGAGCAGAAGGCAGCCTTTCTAAGCATACATGCAGTTGTCTCCTGGTCTTCCCTGGTGGCACAAAGTGTTTCCAGACCACAACAAGGGTTTTGGTCAAGGATTTCCACTGACAGTTTATGTGATACTTCTAAACCTGTGTACGCAGGCAGCTCTAGCCGCTATGAGGTGAGTAGTCTCTAGATTTGAAACAGCCCTGGACTGTAGTACATACGGGTGTGTCTTAGCAAAATTTCTACCATCAAAAAAAAATAGCTAGGCACAGAGGAGCTGGGTGAAAGAATCCAGAAAAATCCCATGTTTCTGCAAGGCACAGTAAGAGACTGAGCACATCCACCTGCTACTAGCATGCCCCAACACTGGGGGAAATATCAACTGGCAGAAGAGAGACTGCAGGAGGTTGCAAGCCCAGCCCTCCCTGGAGTTTGTACTGACTTTAAATCATAATTGTTTTCATGGAAACAGAAAAACTATGAAAAAAAAAATATTAGTCTCAACCTTCAGGAAGAAACAGGCTAAATTGATAACTGTAATGGAAAATAAGGAGCTATAAGCTGTTTATTCCCAAGGCGTTTACAAAATATTTTCCATATTCTCATTATTTTTATCCCTCCCAGTGGAAATATATGTAATAAAAATGGCAGTATTTCTATAATAGAGAAAGCAGAAACAATGGTGCCTTTGAGAAAAAGTGTAGCAATGTTTTTATTACAAGAGAAATTAACATGTGAAAAGAAACCTGAGAGCTCTTTGATTAACCTGCTCGATCATTCTCTAGCTAGCATCACAGAACCACAGTATCTACTTCCCCCATAGTTCCAGTGTTTCTCATTCAGCACTTCACAGAGGACACAAGCTTGTCTCAAATAATGCTTTTCAGATGGGCGTATCCTATACCCATGGGGCCACCATGACAGCCTCTGGGCCTGATGCACCTCTATGAGAGAGCACTTGCCTTTCCCAAAGTTTCCCTCCAGGGACTGACAGCTTTTTATCTGCCTTGCTCTGTGGTAGCCAGTCCATCTGACTTGAGCCTAGCATCAGGTCTTTGGGCACTAAGGCTCTCCTACTCCTGCAGGTGCCTCCCTGCCCCCAGGGACACTGTGGCAGGGTCAGGGGCCCTGCTGCCAGGCCTGTCTGCCAGTGCGGACAATCCCAGCACATCCTGGACTGTGATGCCAACCTCTTCCCCAAGACCCACAGAGAGCAAGCCAAGTGATTTTCTGGCTAGACACATACAGATCTGCACCAGGCATCTCTGTTTTATGCACAGATTACTTTCAGAGCACTGTCTGCAACGTTCTTTCCTAGGAGCACAACAGGGCTTTTGCTCTCATTAATGCAAAAGGAAAAAGAAAACCCTTGCCAATCACTTCACTATGTAGTTTCCTTCCACAGGTGACAGTAGACAGAAGAGTTAATCCAAAATGGCAATTTTCTCAGTAACAAGGATCTTTATAGAGAAACATTACCAGCTTCATCTATCAGCCATGAGGCAGTATACAGGACTTTCCCAAGATGTTTCTGTTTCATCTACCTCCCCACAGCTTCATATCCCCCAGCAAGAGGAGCATCAGGTCCAGCAGTCTGGAATAAGCCTTGCCAGTTGCCTGTAGAAAGAGCAGGAGAGCTATGCAACAGAAGAAAAGTAACAGGCTGCTTGCACCAGGCACAAGATATTTGCTATCAGCCCAGCACTGGTGCCTGAGTGCTCACCCTGGGGAGATGTCTGGGATAACAGTGAAAAGGACTGTGCCTGCCTCATTGCAGGGTGCTTGCTGCTCCTGCCCACCTCAAATCTCAGGGCCAAAAGACTTCCCTGTTTGTTTGCTTTAAAGTCTATTTAGTTACTTAATGATAAAATTATTTTACGAGGCTCTAAAATTACAAGGCAAGGACACAGAGCTATTAGCACTGACAAGTCAATTACTTAGTAGGTTCACATGGATAACAGTCAAACATCCTCTCCACCGCTGTTCACCAGTAATGTGCCCTATATCGTCACAGCAAAGGTAGTAATCCCAACTGGGGGCAGCCCAGATGTGCAGAGGACGACAGCCCGGTGCCTGCAGTGCGCTGGCCCCAAGAAGCACACCTGGGGTCCCAGATCCAGAATTGCCCAGACTCTCACGATCGCTCTGCCCAAGCAGTCCTGGCTAGGATCACACTACAAAAAAACACTTCTGCACATTATTACTAGAACTCAGGAACAAATTAGTGCTTATTTTAAGAGAAGAATTAACTCATCAAGTGAACAAGAGTATAAGTTTTTCTATTGACTTTGGTGAAGCTCTGCCATCTTACGCTACCTAAAGTGTGGCCTCCATAAATCATATCTCAGACACATGCAACCAGAAATCCGTCTCTGTGAAGTCAGTCACTGTGTGTAGTAGAGGCAAGAAAGAGAGGCCTCCTTGGGAGGAGAGAGTAGGATAGAGCCCAACAATAAAATTATTGAATTACTTTCCACATAACTTAGTTTTCAACAGCCAGCAGCACATAAGATGGCATGACACACTTGGCATGACACACTTATGTTCCGCTTACACATTAAAAAGATACTGCTTCTGTGTCAGTCTAGAGAAAGATTAGATCAATTATAATTGGGCAGAAGATTTAAATTGTTTCGACACGTCCACAGTCCCCCACCATGATCAGCAGCACACTAAGTATTAGATCACTTGCTGAGAAAGGGAACTCAGAGAATGCAGAATTAACAAAGATCCAAGACACTAAAATAGGGGGAGAAATCTCCTTCCAAATATCAAAGCAGATTATTGAACACATGACATTCTGATTAATCATGTTTTTCAGAAGGAAGGAGAGAGTTGCACAAGGGCGGTAAAATCAGGAACAAACTGCAGCAGCAGCAGGAGGCAGACTACACGCAGCTCTTCTACAGCCCCAGTCAGCTCTTCCAGTTGTTTATAAAGGAAGAAATGAAACGCCAAAGCCTTCCTACCTTTGGAACTGCCCATCTTTCTAGGATTAAATACCGTTCCTTAACTCATTCAGGGTAGTATAGGCCTTGCTTCCCATGAAAAACCAGTCAGTACCGCGATTGTTGTTAACATTTGCTATTGCAGTACAGCTGTGCCAGAGCTCAAAGCAGGCTGAATTTAACCAACATCTGCTGCCTGATTTGACATGAAAAATCCAGGCCTAAGCTGAACGACGGGCTCAGATCTCCTCTAGTCTTAACCCTTTGCTCAGCACCAAGAATGCAATAGCCCAAGGCAGGATCAGCTGCAGGGCCAGGGCACAGGGCTCCTGTATATGGGTGATGGTCAGACCTTGCTGCTTTGGGGAGCACTCAGTAAGCCTACGGCACCTGCAGTGGCTACTAGCTTGGTTGATTGCTCTGATCAAAAAAAGGACCCTGAGACACAACTTTTAGCATCAAGTAAATGAGGAGCATTGCTTGTTCATTGAGATCAGCGCATAAACGGCTGTGCTAGAGCACCATCTGCCGACTCATACAAGAGTGTTAGTTAAACTTCAGTATTTTCAGTCTTGGAACTGCTAACTGCTTGCTGCTGCAGATAACATAGCCGCACGTGGTCATATTTTAATTGCCACACTTAAAATTTCATCCAGACATTTATCTGTACTTTCTCACTACAATTATCAGAAAATTCTTCTGCCAGATGAGAATTACTAACCTAACGACCTAACCCTGATTTGCAAAAACAAAAACTCAAATTGAAAGGTTCATTTTTCTAATTTAATAGAAATAACCAAAACAAAATGGTTTTCAAACAACGCTTTAAACTGATCTAATACAACTTCTACAGCACATTCCAGAGCACTTAACAAGAAATATTTACAGGCAACTAATGTATTAAATAACTATTTAAAGAAAAACTTTTTTTTTTATTACACACCAGAAAAAAAAAATCACAGAAACAGAACAATTAGGAACTGTAAGCTTGTTCAAAAAAAAAAGTTAAATATGATTATTTAGATAATACAATACCACAAAAACAGCACTTTCTGGATAATCATATTAGAAGATGAGCAAAGTTTACTATGTGCAAAAAAGTAGCAGTTTAATTACTAGAAGCAAGAAATAATCGAAGAATGCCATGAATTTAACCCTTCCATGAATACATTTACATGTAAAAACAGGCTTTCAGCTGCACAAATCTTCATAGATTTATATACATATATGGTGTTCTGAACTGAAGAAATTCCCCCATTTGCAGGCCATTAGCAGACATGCACTTTTTTATTTTTTAATGTTGCACTCACTCTAGAGTGAATGCTTCAACAGGTCACTTACAAAATTATTTTAGTACCTTCCCTTATACAAATTCAATAAATTCTAAAGAAAGCAGCCTTGAGCTGCTTAGATCACTCAATAGAAAAGGCCAAAGCTGCTTTTCAGACATTTAATAATTCACTTTAATAAAGATATCCAAATTAACTGCAATTTTTGAAAACTTATTCAATTCAATTACATTAGAAAGCGTATAAAGTTGAATCCCTGTAAGCTAACACAGGAACTAGATGGAAGAGTTACTGTACATGCATTTTGTGAAAATAAAAGAAATTGCCATATCTGAAGATACAATGCATATGTTCAATCTGAAATATGTCTATGTAAACTGTGGCATATAAATTTTTTTTATTATTTTTAAAAAAGTACCTTCATTATTTACTCAAACACCTACTTTTTAAAAAAATATGTAACTTTCCCCAATTTTTAAAATAAAATGCCACACTATATTGTCAACAACTCCTGCACACTTTGTTTTTAAAAGCTAGGCTTGGTGATATGCATACAAACTTTCCTATAAAATCACTATCCAAAGGAAAGGATTCCTGTCATGCTAATAGGCAACAGATAAAGCAGTTTTATTGCTTTTTCCAAGGAAGAGAGTAAGAAAAACAAGAAAAAGCCTACTTCAGTACATCATACACACAGCTTTAAAACACTGTTGCCATTACCTAAACTTACCGAGGTCAGCCAATAAACTAGGTTATATAACAGAATGAGAAATTTAAGCTGATTTTAAAGACTTCCTTTCCAGTGGCTTGCAGAAATGTTTATAAAACATTTCACTGATCCAGTGTTGAGTATGCTGACACAGTCAAATGTCACAAGTAATAGCAATGGTGACATTCAAAAAAAAAAAAAAAGCTATGTACATATAACACAGCGTTTCCATTTTTGAAAGTTTGGGGAATATCCTTTTTTTGGATAGTAACTCAGCCTTGGTATACTATAGGCCACTTAAGACCTGAACCTATTTAGCTGGTTAAGTTAGCACTAATCACTAGTAATTACATGGCAGGATACCTGCTGAGGTAATAGAGAAATCCACAAGTAGCATACTGTACACTTTTCATTCCTATTTCAAAAGCATGTTGCCTTTTACTTCTTTGGATTAACTTAAACTTCAGGGTCATTTACAACAAAAATTAAGACACAAATGGTCTTTTTGCAGAAATGCCTTAAATGAAAGCATATAGTTACATCATACGCCAGACTACCTTCTTGCTATCATGTTAAAACACTACAACCAAGCAGATAAAGCAGCTGGCAAGGACAGTGCACCCACCACATCTTTTATCTGCAATAAGTTACGGAAGTTATGCTAATTCCCAGAGTAACACTGTCACTTGCACGTATTGCACTCACATCATCTGGCATAAAAAAGATGCTCAGAGTAACACAGTGGCCTCTTAATACAAAACTCACTAATTTGCTCTTGAACAAGTTACATACAATGTGGCACCAAAACATTGCTTTGACTGAGCAAACCCTGATCAGTTATGTGATGACCATTTATAGACCATAGGATCAGGAAATGTACTAGCAGAGCTTATCTATACTTTTGAGTATTTATGAATGGAACATAGCTAATTTCAAAACAACCCTGAATTACTGTTTGGAGTTCAGAATGTTGTTCTGTTCCTTCATATAAAAGAAATGCTTAAAGTTTCTTGCACACAGGTCAAAATTCCACAATAGCATACTGAAGACTAATGAGCTGAATGGAAGGACCAGTTCTGGAAGTTTACTGGGTTGTGTGCAAGAGTATAGCATCAACTCTCATCAAGGTCGAAGCTTAGCATCACATGTGGTTTTGCAGGACTTTTGCAAGATTACAAAGTTTGTTTCACCCTCAATGAGAAGGCAGAAGAATTATCGGAGAGGCTATCTTAAAAACATTTAAACAACTGGTCTGGGGTCTGGTACTTGGGAAAAAAACGTATGCTACCATCCTTGCAGCAGCCAGGGTGCACACGCTTCCCCTGAACAACAGTTTTGTGCTGTGGTCCTTCTCCCACTCTGTGACCGAGTCTAGGATGCCATCATGCTTGTCCTATTCTTCAGTTCAGGCAGTAGGTATCTGCAGTCGGTGACTGGTGCCTCACAAAGTGAACAGTTAAGAAGTTGAGGCCTGAAGGTACAGAACCTGGAGTGCATAAGCACCATAAAAATAGTAACCCCAATTGAAGAAAATTCACAAGTATCTTATTTTCATTTTAATTTTAATATTCTTTTCCAAAATGAAAATGAGAAACTAGAAATGCATAAGTAGGCAATACACAAAGCCATTAAATGATCCCTTGTTACGATTAGTGTCCTATTCACACATCCTTTTCTATGGGCTATACGTTAATATAATACATATTTAAGTAGGATAACTTCCTTTTGCATCCAGCTGATAAAAACTAAACTTAAGTTGACACTATATTAATGTCTTAGAAATGAAAAAAAATAGTTTGTCTCTACTGTATTGTTTGTATTATTTAAAGTGAGATTGAAGTTTCAGATACTTTCTGTCCCCTTATTTATTGTAAGAGAGGTATAGTCACAATGTACATCTACTTTGTTACTATAAAAAGAAATCAATCTCAAGTGGTTTGCATAAACATTGCTGAGAGCATATCTCAATTTGACACATTGTGCTAAAAATACTGATCTTTACCACTATTATAGTAAAGTACAGACAATGAATAGTCACAGGAATTGCCCATGCTTCATACAAAATCTTAATGGCCAATTTATAGTCTGCCAGCTTGACCTCATTTGATTATACGATATTGTTAAAAGTAAAAAAAAAAAAAAAAAAATTATATGAAGGCCAGAAATTACATTTTAGTTCTAGTATTGATTTCTGTCAGTAAGGAAGGAAATAACTGTTCGAAGTGTAAATACTTTGTGATGACCTCATTTCCAACCAGAAATGCTAGAATGAACACAGCGTGCAATGGGAAGACACAGCAGAGATGCCTGCCGCAGGGTTTAGAAGAATAGGGAAATTGACCTGTTTTCAGTATTTGACCAGAAACCACTCAACACCAAATCCTGGCCTGTGCAAGTGCTTTGTTCCACAGAAGGACAAGTTACCCAATCTCAACAGGTTCATTCCAATCTTTCTAGACATTTTGCTCACAAGTTGTTTCTGAAGAAAGTTCTGAGTAGTACTCTAATAAAAAGTACGATAGAACCTCAACATTAATGCAATGTTAGAAATAACATATATTACAAATCTTTTCTTGATAGGAACAATTAATAAGAATACATATTAGCTTAAAAACAGTTCAGCAAATGTTGCTGATCTGCAAGAAATCTCAGTTCACTATTTACAAATAAGACAAAGTGAATACAGGAAATTTTACACATTTGGTAGTTACTAGGTTATTGTTTGCCAAGTGGTCTATTAGAAACTGATATTTAGGAAGACTGGAAAAACACCCCAACCAGTTATTTATTACCTCTTCAAGTACAGAAAATTCGTAAAAAATACTGAAGATAATAACATTCTGCCTCATTAGGGAGATCAGGGACAGATGATATAACATGAGGACTTGTGCCACGAATGCTATTAAAACGTTCTGTGTACAGGATTTGTAATAAATACACCTAGGCTTACTGAAAAGCAACTGTTGCAACAGCCAGTTTAGTCTTGCACCTGTCAAGAACTCACACTCCTGCACTTGCCAATTCAGAACAGTTTAATGATTTTTTTTTCTTTTGCTATACATAAAATGTAGTAAAGAAAGTCAAATTTAGGTAACTGGATCAACACAGAAGATCAGTTATTCACAATACCACTTAAATGAGATGATAAAAGCAATGACCCAACACACACTTAGGTTCACACAAAGGGGATTTCAGGAACGTTGCTTACAGTTTACACTGTAGTTCAGCATGAAAATAAGATACAGTAACTGTATTGGTCCAGTCCTGCAGAACATTTTACTAAGCAGTCTCATCTGTACATGGAAAATCTCTTTATCAAATCTGCTTCTCTTCAACATTCATTCAACTCTATCTGAGACCAGGATGAGCATGTCCCCTCCATCAGGAAAAAAAAGAAAACAAAATAATCAAGGAAAAAAAAAACACCAAAAATTCACGATACAGTTTTTCCCCTTTTGATGCCTTTCTGTACAAAGTGTGGTTTATTTTTTTTTTTGTAGTCTAATACTGTTTAAAAAGCTACCAGCTTCTTCAAGATGGCCACTGTAGGCATGGTAATATTCCAGAAACACTTAAGTAACAGTTTTTACAATAAATTTAAGGTCCATATAATTAGATTACTTTATATGCACTGGTCTCTCATCTGATTTTAGGCGTTTTCTACGTGGTTGTATAAAATCTTCATCGGAGTCCTCAGTTATTTCACCATCATCCTCTTCTTGCTCAAATTCAGGCAAAGGCTGGAAGGTCCTGTCTGGGTAGATCTCTGTAAGTTTATCTTCAAAGTATAATGCAACTGCCTTCCCTGCCTGTGCTACTTCTGAATCAGCCTGTAAATAAAAGAAGACAGGAATATTCACCTGTTGGAAATGCACATCCCTTCACCAAGTGTGCATGGTCTGAAACGCTTACCTTCAAATTAATCTCTTGTGTTTCTGCATAAACTTGAACAACTTTCATCATCTAAAAAGGATACCAGAGTCAAAAAAAATGAAATTATAATCCTTTCTAAAGTTATGAGATTGCATAGGCTTGGATGACTAAAGTCAGCCATAACAAGAAAACAGTTTGTTATGGACTACACCTCTTTAGTTCTCAAACTTAGTTGAAGCAGGTTTAAAACAGTCTTAAGAGGGCGACATGAGGTAAATAAACCTTTGACAAAACACATAACCTCTGTACAAACAAGTGGCTCCCAGTCATTTTAAAAATTGCACTCTACTCATGACTGTTTTCTTCATTACAAAGTTAAGTTGCCCATACATTATTGTGGAAAAGCCTCACTTCAATTTTAACGTTTAAGTGTTCCACGAGACTACCTTCCTGGGGGGCATACCCCGCTTTGATTTCTATTTTTTAAGTGAATATGGCTTAGAGGCACTAGACCCGATATTGTTATGAGAGGTCAAGGTGACTCATCTTTTGCCATTAGCCAGCATTTCAAACAGTAAGACAAGTCTGAAACACCTTTTTTAAACACATCCATCAGTCCTTGCTCCCTTGTTTTACTCTTGTCCCTAAGAGCTGCAGCATGTTTTCCTCTACAGTAGATGCTTCATTAATTCCCTTGATTGAGAAGTTCACATAATTGCAACTTCTTCCACAGTGCTCAATAACCTCCACCTAATACAGAGACATAAGGGAGTTGGGGTGTCAAAGTCCCAAACACTTGTGAGCAATTACAGTGTACAGCATCACAGTTCTAAGAAGTATTTAACCTCGATCTTTACTAGTGTACTCATGAAGCAGTTGAGATTTTAAATGTATACTTGCGTACCTCAATTTACCTCTTCGCAGAGCCAGAAACATAGCCCAAACATTGCAAAACTCAGATAACATTTTACAGAAAAATACTGGCCATGCCATTCCTTAAAATGTCTTCTCTGCAGGGCTTTTTGTGGTCTTACTTTAAGGCATCTCAGAAATGCCTGTCTTACCTCAGTGACTACTCTGTTTTAGCACAACACCATAAATGTTTTTGATATTCAGAATATTTTTCCTTTGCTCCACCTATTAATAACACCTACATAGTGCACCTCTACAATTCACATTCCACATATAAGGTCCAAATATTTCTGTATCAGATGGGTTCATTGCAAAATAAGTCAACTTTTCACATTCATCAGAAATATGACTCCATACAGAAGTTATCTACCGAAAACTAATTTTTATGAGAGCCCAACTACCCACGAGCTAAAGCACTAAACTTTAGGAATAATGAATAACTAGGAATAATGAAAAAATGCTTTTCTAGATTCAGCCTACATGAGGCATTAGAACCAGTATAATATTTGTCAAAAAAGTTAGTTTTCCTCAGTAAGGAAAGTTTCCTTAATAAATAAGATCTACTGTAATTCATGAGTTTAAGAACAATAATCTGTATCGTTTGAGACAGTTTTAAGGATTCATTTCCCCATCTAGCTGAAAAGGAGAGCTACTTCTGTAACTACACTGTATTATATTTTTTAAGTGTCTGATTCAGCATCTGCTCCATAAGCAGAAATTTTCAACTGGAAGTACAGCTTCTACTTGGAGAAGCTGCAGAACTGCGCTGAAATAAATCTTAATCTAAAGAAAAAAATGTATACAGATTGGAAGTTAACGTACTTCATTAAACCTTTCACAGTTCTTGAAGATCAACCGGACATCTGCCACAAAATCCTCAGGAGTCTGGTAATGTTGGGAATGCTTCTTTTGCAGTTTCTTTTTAACTGTAGATAAATCCATGGGTTTCTTTATAATTTTATAGTAGTTTGGTATCTGTAAAAAACGAACAATGATTTGTCACTAAAATGACTACACAGTTCAGAGAAGCAGTTAATTTCTTTACTTCTCAAAATATCAACCAGCTAGTATTTTCATGCACAGTATGCACATTCAGTAAGTGGGAACAATTTCCTTTCCTCATACTTTTTAAGAACTTCCTCCCAGATTTCACTGTCATAGCATAACAATGCTTTTTAGTACACTTACTTCTCATACAGCTGAAAACAGAAGAGCCTAAAGTTTCTTTCATCCTTTCATTTAAAATACTGTAAAAAAAAAAAAGTTCTCCTAAAGCCTCTTGGGACATTTTAAATTTCATTGGTATCCTGACTCATCCTCTTTCAGTTCAATAACTGCTAATTGAAAGTAGTTTTCAGTATATAGGCTTAAGACTGAGACTAGAACCTCTGCATGATCAGCTTCTGTATATTTCAGCATCATGAAATTCTGAGTGACTGTCAGGACTTTTAGACTGATCAAGGGGACCTGCTTCAAGTAAAAGCAGCCAGTTCCTTCCCAAACTCAATTCTAGCCTTTACAGAGATGTTATACAAAAAAGAAATCACAACTATTTTTCAGTGGACTCACCGAGGCTGGGACTGGCTCTTGAAATTCAATGCTCAGCTCATGACAATACAGGTAAAGCAGGAGACGTTCACATTTCTTACAAAAAAATAAACAGCTTCATGTTAACATCCTTAATTTATCTTCAGCCCATAGGTCTATATTTCCATATTATAAATGCTTTTGTACTTTGTACTAGAAAATTTCAATAGTCTTCACAAGTTTATTTATAGATATGTTAAAGTCCTTAGAAGGGCATTGAGGGGTGGGGCACAAAGGAGTGGAACAACACCTTACTGTTCACATAGCAGAAATATACTCCCTTTTTGCTTTCTTCTTCCAGACAGACAAACAAAAGTCTAGGGCTAAAAAAACATGTGGAGGCACACTAATAAACAGTCAATTTTATTTATTTATTTTTAAAAAGAACAACCCACAATTGCATTTGTCCAGGCATTAACCGCAAGTTACAGGAAGGGACTAAGTTGCAGACTTACTATTTTCTCCACAAGATAAAATTTAATAATTTGAAACCAACTACAGTGTTCCTATGAATTCCCTGTTCAAATGTTTTTCTTTCCGTTGCTAATAATTCCTTTGGAGGAATTTGAATTGATAATACTCTTAACACTTTATGCACAGGCTGATTGATAAATCTAAAAATAATTATGTCAAGGTCATTATACCTTCCACAGGAACGTACTCTCACAGTATAAATTTAACATATCAAACTTACACAGCTATTTGTATGGAGGCTGTATCAATGTTAAATGCAAAGTCTACTTAAGAACATCAGAGAAATTAACGCACGTTAAAGGATGCATTTAAATACAGAACGTATGTTTACATTTAAGTTTTTTTACATTTCCAATGTAATAGAGCACTTCCACACACTCACCAAGGCCTAAACATGTGGCCACAGCAAGACACTCATTACTCCTTTTTTTTTTTTTTTTCTTCCTAAACCCACAGCTCTAACTAATTTGATGCAGCCAAAGCAAAAAACATCTTCAAGAAACAGTGGGGGACTGCTAGTGTCAGAATGCACTTACATACCCTTTGGTCCACAGGACTCAGGCCTTGTGCTGTTTTCCCTTTCTTGCTGTGTTGTGAATTGTCACAATCATATTCTACTTCTGGTTTGCTTAGATCTCTGCAGAATGTACATATCCACTCTCCACTAAACAGAAAAAAAAAAACAAAACAGTATTACTCCAGGCATCCAGGGAGGACAAGGTCTCATCAGTGCTAACTACAAAGACTTTTTCATTAGCTCTTAGAAATTCACATTGTACAATATCAAAGACTTGGATATATATAAAGATAAGGGTTAACCCATAGTGCTCAAGGTAAATCTAACAGTCAAGGCCATTTTTCCTGCCCTCGTATTCCTCTCCCAAATATGCTCAGATACTTCACAATACCTTCCTCACCATAACTTTAAAATCCACTTTACATAACAGAACACTTTGAGAGACTGTATGTTTATCAAACAAACATTAATCAGTCACATGCAAAGCAATCCGGGCATATCTTTAAAATGCAAGATTTTTTACTGACAAAAAGTCTTGCAGAATTAGCAGATCTCGAAGAGTACCAGAACATCAGTACCAAAACATCAGTTTTGGTACTGTGTTGAAATCTACCATTTGAATGAGACCACAGAGCTGTTCTCAAGAACCATTACACTGTTTCTGGTACCTTGGAAAGCTGAGGAGTGTTGGTACGTGACAAGTTAGATGAAACACTTTTGGGCACTTTTCACAACATAATAGATCCCCTCCATTTTGGCATACTGCACACCAGTCTTCATTTGGATCATCATCTTTATTATTGCCTTCTCCTCCAATTCTAGCTGATCGATGCATTAGACTCCGCATTGGGGATTTTCCATTTAGAAGGCTATGTCCAGACTGCTTGCAACTTTCACTTAAATCTCCTGGCTCAGTTTTTACATGATTTTCGAGACTTCCTAATGCTTCCAATTCACTCTCCAGATGCAAGTTAGTGGATAGTGGTGGTGTCAAGCTGCTCTCAGGACTGCTAAGCTGAAATGAAAGTAGCACATGAAAATCTAAGAGTCAGTTTAACAAGGGAATCTTTCTTCTTATATTGCAAGCTAAACATAATTCACCATTTAAAAGTACTATATGCATTTCCCAAAATAAGTGGCAAATCATTCTGAAGAGCACAGTTGCATACAGTATTGAAAACTAATTTTTCAGAAGTCTATCCTTTCAAGGACAAGACTCATTCCTACTAAAATATGGCATAATAAACTTTCAATCTTAACATACCAATAAATTGTTAAAAATATGTATCTCCACTTTCATTAGGAAAAATCCTCAAATTCTTCACCCTGCTGCCACTACACAATCCTATTAAAAGGAAGTGTAGCTAGGAAACACTGAAATATTCATTTGCGTAAATGTTTTATTTATTTTGACATAAGAACTCTTGACTGATTGGAAGACATCTCAATATAATTACATACATATGAATGCCCAGGAACTCCTACTAACAATGGGTTACTTGCTGATTTTGTTAAAGATTAAAAGCAGAAAACACCCTACACACTTGCTGGGGGTATTTCATTTCAATAGCTAAAGATAAATCTTAAGTGGCACTCTATCCCGTATCTGGCAGTGCATAGTATCAGTGGATAAAATAAACTCATAAACAAACGCCAAACCTATTAAGTCCTAACTTTTCTGCTGAAGTACTTTCAATGAAAACTACATACCAAACTACATAAAACTTGGAAGGACTGGTTCTTTTGCATCCACATCACTAGGTCCAGTCCCGTCCAAATCATCTGCCATTATTTAATGTTTATGTGTTCAACATAAGCCAGCAAACAATTATGCAAGTCCTGATGCCAGCTTATTGGTACTTATGTCAAAAACCCCTAATAAAGAGCCCTAGCAGTGCTACAAAAACAGCTCACCACTTGAGCTGGCCCACACTTAAAGTTCAGGCATACAGCCAGAGAGCAAAATACCTCTCAGTCTTCCGGGCTGTTAACAGAATATGATGCTTAAGAGTAAAATTGCTTTATAATTTCAGAATTCTACACGTTTGGTAGGAATACCATAAAATACCATTTCAAAAACTAACTTTACCATGCAAGCACTCCTTCTGCCATCCTCTGTTTTCTCCTGTTTTACTGTGCCTGAGAAACTGCATATCTCTTCCTCTGTCCCTGGTTCTTGCTTGACTTTCACTTGGTCAGACTTGAAGTTAACACTAGTTTTCTCAGCTGTTCTGCCCGAGGAGCCACAGCTAGAAAGCACATAAATAAGAGGAAAATTCATTATAACAAAGACATTTAAGTTAATGTTTCTTAAAAGATTTCAAAGGCAAAGCATGTCACAACTTTTAAAAGAGTAAAAGCTCATGTTATGAGACAGCAGAGAATTGTATTAAAGGAAAAAAAATAACACTCCTTCCTGTAAGCATTCTTCAATTACTGGATCACAAATCCCTATTTGACTTCTGGCTGATTCATTTTTTTAATTCTTCATGCCTGATTTTTCAGCCTCACAGCACTGACATTACATACTCACCTTCCTCTGCTACCTGTGCTGGAGGTACTAGGTGGCCTCACAGGAGTGTGGGAGTTGGATAAGCCTGAAAAAAAAAACCTTAGAAGTTGACTTGGTACAAACTTATATTCTGCGATAAAAAAAAATAACTGGTATTCATTAATGCCAGAAGTGCTGCTGGAATATCCTAATAATTCACACAAGTCATCTGCCTTCTCAGTCATTTGATCAAAACAAAGGTCTAGCACACTGCATTAAATATAAACATAGACAACACGTCGTTAATGTTCCCCTAATTATTTCACCTATTCCAAGCAGTGCTATAGGCCACAGATCATTAAGTTCTCAAATTTTATCCATTGACACCCACCAATAAAATCAAGAAATGCAGACTCTGTTTTGCATGCAGGAGTTGAGAAAAACAAGTTCCACTGCTGCGACCAATCATTCATAAAATCTTCCAATAATCTTGAAGAGGGAAGATTAAGGGAAACATGCCTATCAAATGACTGAAAAAAGCTTCTTAACTCATAGGAATGGACATTTGCAAATGTTTCTATAACTCAGCATTATGATGATTATTATTATGATGATTATGATTATTATGAGCACATAGGTGACTTAATTTGTTCATGTGCATAACAAGAGCTCTATTCTCAATTGAGCTGTACTTAGAATGACCTTGTTTAGATGACTGTTGAGTATAGGTACTTCTGTGACTAATAAAGCTATTTGCTGATATTCAGCAAACTTATTTAAATGGTCTTAACAGTCATCACTTGGGGGCAATAACTGAACTACATCTGTAATTATCCATAACTGAACTACATGCACAAAAAATGGATTGCCGTAATGTAAGACAAAAAATATAGCACAGATGGATCAGTCTGTACACATACCTGGAATACTGCCTTCATATGCTGGCAGTTTGTTACTATAAAGATATTTCTGAAGGAGCATAAAATTTAAGTTTCCAGGACTTATTTCTGAGCAAAATAATTTTTAAACTAACAAAATATCACTTTCTTTGTGGCATGAAGTAGTTGGTTATTTTCATATTTATTTTCTTAAATTCTGGAAATATCCACCACTTTCTAGAATCACTAGAAATACCTGTCACATTTACCTGATGACCCTGGAGACAGAGCTGAAGGCCCTGGGGAGGGATTCATTGTACTTGTAGGTTGCGGGGGTAGGTGGCTGCCTGTGATATATCTACTTAAAAGGTTATCCAAACTACTTGAACCAGCATCTTCAAGCTAGAAAACAAAAACAAGAGTCTGAATCAGAGAAGCATAATTAAAGTTTGCTAATAGTTTCACATCTTTACACTGTGATCATCATCTTCCACAGAATTATTCAATATCTCCTCAAGGACTCAAGGCATCAACAGACTTTTTTTTTTTTTTTTTTTTTTTTTTTTTATCAGTTCCATACAGAGATCAATCTTTCAAAAAATAGAAACCCCTAGTCAGAAGCTTAATGTAAGATTTTGAAAAGCTCCTGATTATCTGAATTATTCCAGTATGGTCACAGGTTGCACTTACTTTGGGCCATTCCAGACTTGTTTGGTTCCCGGATGTTCAGTGCATTAGTCGTACAAATAATATTAGTCATACAAACTAACAGATTACTAATTTTGCAAGAGTTATTCCATAATTAAGATATTAAGGGAAACCATGAACTTGTCTTTCTTCCTTAGCATAATGTGAAATCTCTCCCCACCATTCACTTTTTACATCGATTTTAGTATCTACTGGAAACAAGGAAACAGGTACCCTGTTACTTTGACTACGTAAAAACACCAGCTAGATGACAGCATAATTCTGAACAATGTCTTCATATGAATCGGTCATAACCAGTTGTGTTATAACCATAACCAGTTATAGTTGTGTTTTGTTCTAACGACTAAAGAGAGCTTCAGCACTACAAATCAATCACATTCAGAGATGTGATCCTGTTTGCTCTTCTTATGTCAGCAAATTACCTGCAGCTTCATCAAAAAAGAATAACCCTTGAACACAACTCTCTTAGATTAAGAGTTACAAAGTTGTTATTGCTATTACAGAAGACCAGCTGCTTTGATAAAATTTTAGTTTTGTTTCTAAGGTGATTGTGTCCCGTAACGTGATCGAGCATCCTGTGTTTTATGTGGGCACGACAGTGTTGGAACTTGGAATTTCAATATAAACATCACATTCTCAAAATTAAGCCATCTTCCTCTCACCTGGCCTACAAAACACTCCTGCAGAAAACTTACTACTTTTACTTTCTACGACTCCACCTGTACATTACATTATGCTTCTGACCTCTCTGAATTAACTTGACTTAATCAACATCTACCTCACCTTGTGTGCAGTACTACCCAGTATCTCTCTGTGAAAAGAGCATGAGGCACACTGCACTTCCAAGTCAGTGAGTACCTATCTACTGTGCAGATAAAGTGAAAACTACAGAGGCAACAGCTGTTACACACTGAATTTCCAAGCAAACACTACAACCACAGTTCAAGATCAATCACTGAGGCCAGTCTAAGTGTTCCACAGCATCTTCTAGGATACAAAGTTAATGCCAACGTTGGCCTCTTAAAAATACAAGGAAATAATTACAGCCACCCTACTGGGGTACAGGGGAAACGTGAAGAGAAAGCAGAGGAGTAGGACGCCTATTTGCGGTACTTCCTGCATTTGATTGTAACATTTAGGAACTCTCCACGTCACAAAGCAGCGACAGGCAACTTTAATACTAAGTAAATCACCATTCAGGGCATTCAACATACATAACTATTCAACTATTCTAGTGGTATCTTCCCATATGACAGACCTGTGGAAGAAAGGAAGCGAACACAGTACTTGGAATTGACTAATCTAAGTAACAATTTTACTGTAAAACAGCCATTAAATACTACCCATCACAGGCCAAGCAGGTCAGCCCTACATAATTAAGATAGCTGCATGCCCATGGCCAGGGCTGGAGATTTTAATTCTTCTTCTACTCTAAATGATAAATAACTAAACAATTCCACAAATACTGATAACCAAATAAAAAAAGATACAGAAAGTAAGGCAGGTCATTGCTTCACCCACAGCCTAATTGCCTGGTCTTCTCCACTGACCTGGATGGGTGGGATATCTGGCAGGGAAGGTAAATTCTCCGGATTTGTTACAGAAGGAATGAGTTCAATTGCTGTAACAGATGGACTTGTTGGACCACGGTTTGCACTTGCCATTGTTGCAGTAGTGGGACTAGTTGGATTAATAGTGTTGTTGTGCACAGAAACAACTGGAAAAGGCCCCGCATGTCCAGGGTTAGAATGCTGTAGGAAAAGAGAAGAGACCACCACTGCATTAAAGACAAATTGTATAGCCATTCTGCAAGTAAAATTGCTACATGTACATTATATGATAGTCCTCAACAAAAACGGGGGGTAGGGGCAGGATATAAATTCACATTCTATCAGCATAACCCGACAGCACTGAATGCAAAGCAACTGCTGTATATATTTACTTGGAAATAAAAACAAAGCAAAACTTTATATGGCTAGATATTTAAATACACATTACAGATTTTTCCTGAACTTATATCAAATTATTTTCATGTACAGTTATATTATCTTAAAGCAATGACTTCATCCAAAGACAACTTTAGAGTCCATATGTCTATGTACAAAATAGTATATGCTCCAAGTATTAAAAAGTCATTTTGGTTTTCCAGTCATGTTAACATTGGCAATAATTTTTGTTTTTAATGATATGCAGAGCTTGGCATCGTGCTTCAGGTTTGAATTTAAAAACACTTTAGATTTTGGTTTCATTAAAAAACTCTACATCACGTTCAATTTCACTATTGCTGACTATTCTTTAAGAAACCCAGAAACTGAATGCCACTGAAAAGTGAAAAATGGAAATGTTTTGTTTCCCAGAACTAAAATGCAATACATTTTAGTAACAGAAAGAAAATTCATTTAATTTTTCACGTTTAAGTTTTCTTACATTCAGCAGCAAAAATGTCACAGTACAGTATGCAACATGACAAAGCATATAAATGTGTGTAGCTGTGAGTTGTGTTACAGATAAACACATTTAAAGCTGGAGGTATCATCTATTGTAATGAAAGTTTGGCACAATGGCACAAATGAAGCGTGTACACAGGATATACTTGTCTTTGAAGGTGAGGTTGCATCATGGAGTATTGTGGTCCATTGTGGCGTGGTATTCCTGGTATACGAGCAGCATTCTGAGCCATTCTCATCTGATGTGCTTGGAAAGCCCCACAGTTCATGTTACCCCTCTGCATGGTCTGCATGCTGATCAACCTGGGAGGCTGCAAGGGTTTTTGTTTTTTAAAATTTTTGCTTTTAACATGGAAAAAAGAAGCCAATCTCTTTCCACAGAAGTAGGTTTACTAGTTACATAACACCAAGAAAAGCCAATAGCTCTCATATTTAAAGCATGTCAAATTTCAAAAGATTTTCATGTTTATAAACTGATTTGTTTCACAAGGGCAATTTTAAGTCTTGGTATTATGGTCTAACGTGAAATAACAGCATACAAGAAACTTGCCTGCTGCTGTAAGATTTGAGGACCTGTCTGTCTGGGAACTGACCCAGATGGCTGTCCCATCCTCATCTGCTGCAGTTGCTGATGTTTTTGTGCATACACCTGTTGCTGCATATGCTGAAGTCGAAGCTGTGCTAGATTGATTTGTCCTGGAGTTTTGCTGACGTGGTTTGTTCCTGGAGGAGCTTGTCCAACCACTACATTGGGAGTGTAACTAGGAGTTGGTTTATTTTCAATAACAAGGTTACCTAAGGAATAAAACAAAAAAGAACTAGTGAACAGTTCAATCTCCTTATCATCTAAAGGTCAATAAATGCAGAATATTCAGACGTTTCTAACTGATTTTTCGACAGCTGCAGTAACAAGGCAGTTTAAGTTTGAAATTTTCTTATTAAGTCTCCATAACCATACATGAGAGAGAAGCAAAAAAAAGCCAGAGAACAAGTTACAGAACTAAAAATATGACGTGTGAGGAAAGACTGAAAGAACTGTAACTGCAAAGCTTCGTAAACAGACATGACTGTTCTTCATGTTCACCACAATCACACAAGATAAGAGACATAATCTTAAAACAAAACAAAAAACCCAACACATTGAGCATAAAGTTTCTATAAGTAAGGAAGCAAAGACTGGGAAAAGATATCAAGGGAGAAGAGAGTGTCCCATCACTGCATGACTCTAAGAACAGAACGTACTACTAGCATACCACAAAATACGGCTAAAATCGGGTACTGCCTTGATACAATTGGATGGACCATATTGCCTCTACACGTCTCCAGTCCCATTTTTAAAAGGCAAGGGCGAGATTATGATTTTTCACTTTGAACATATATTCATTGGAATCCGCATGTAGCTTTTTAACAAGGTAGGTTGTTTCTATATTGCTTCCTATATAGCTTTTTTTCTGCCTGGTTTCTAGCCAAACATTCGATGCTCTGTTCTTGAAAGTGCTGCTTTTTCCTTCTTGATTAATCTCCAAGACTAACAACACTCAAAAATTGCTTGAGGAACTGGCCACAAAGGAACAGCATCAATTTTAAAACATTATTGACATGATGAAAAGTTTGTTTATTGTGAACATAAACCTCCTTGACTAAGGACAGAAACAGCAAATCTGGCTAGTGGACTTAGAGCAAGAAGTGAATATACACAAAGGCATCAGGAAAGTATCAAAAAGCTGATATTTTAATCAAATTTTCTACTAGAATCTTCAGGAACAGAAAACAGATGCTAAGAAATATTTCTGTTTCATTGTACTCTCCCCACTCTAGTTCACCTCTTCTTTCATTCAAAACTTGTTCTCTGAAAAGTATAAATAATAGTGGGATTCATATGAAAAAACAAACTGTGATATTAAATTGCTGCAGGCTAAGTGGATAATAAAGAGGCTAACATATTAAGCACCTTACATTGTCACAAGAGCACATCTATTACTGCATCTAACAATAGTCAGCTATGTGCAGTAATCATAACTGCACGTCCAGTGATCCCAGCTGTCGCTAAGCACTCGTGCAGAACAACCCCTCCAAGCTCCTACCTCTCATCCAAAATATTACACATTCCCAAGGCAGTTAATGCTTTAGGGAAAAGGAGGAATAAACAGGTATACTGAGAAAAACTACCAAATATACAAAGAGTTACAGCTATGGTGCTGTAACTTAATGCTGTGGGAACTGCAAGAAACAGCACTGCGCGCACACAGGAACAGAAGCCATTTCTCATTTTAAAGCTTTCTTTTTTTCTTTACCTTTATAATTGTGTCAGACATCTTAGAACACAAAACTAATTAAACATCGCTTCTGAATTTGCTTACCTTTCCAGCAATAACATGGACTGGCTTGGTACTCAAGACTCTATCAACTGTCCTTCTAACTATGTTTGTTCACACAACTTCCAACACATTTGGACATATCCCACATGCAGATAAATATGAAGCTCACATTGGCAAAACTGATTCTATTTACTTGCTAAAAAAGCTCCTTCCATAAACTAAAGCACTCATTTAGCACAAGCATATTACACTGTAACCATTAGAATGACCTTAAAAGAGGATGGAAAAGGGCCATTTCTAGAACCATTCCTATTGGGAACCAAAAATGCTGTAGAAAAAGCTTTGGTAATAGGAGAGAGCAAGACAAAGAGGGTAATCAGGACTATATGGATAACTATATGGATAATGTCAAGAGAGTTTTGCTCTTCTGCATTAAGAGATGCACTGCACTCCAACTCACTCATATTTGATGAGCACCTCAAACTCAATCTAGTTTTTCAAGTAACACAGAGTAAACATTCAGAATTTTCTCACCTAAATTGACGACATTCTTTGCCCAGAATGTAGGGTCACAATGGAACCGTATTGCTCCATTGGCAGCTGGGACAGGATCGCAACGTGCCTTTAAAATATGACGTAACTGGAATGTTATCTAATGGAAAGCAAAAACAAGACTGTTGATGACAACGAAATAAAGAATGAGAATGTTAAGTGTGCACTTGCCCAGCAAGTTTAGACTTCTCAGTCACTAACAAGGACCATCAGTCGTGTGTTTTGTTAGTAGCCTAGAAAACACACTCAGTTCACCAGGAAAACCATAAACCATACAACTAATTTTTTTTTTTTTTTTACTGAATCCAAAGGATTATGAAAGTACTTTTATATAGTTTCTGCAATGACTCAAGTGAAACACTGAGGTGCCTTTACAGAGCTTTACCTCACTCCTACAACAAAACCGTTATGTCCTTAATTTACAAATGAAAGATGTACAAGTTGGGAAATATATTCCATTGTTATGGACGTGTTCTTTTTGTTTTTTAAATGATGTTCAAACAAGTCATTTTCTCTTCCTTGGATATAATCTAGTGAAGCTACATGATACTTCTTTTGAGTAAACATTCTCTGTACTGTACAAGTTAAAGGATGTTTCCTTACCAGTCGTTTACTGTACAGTAAAGCAGTACTGCTGCCACTTGCAATAGCCCAATTAGTAAAGTTCATCACATGCTTCACTTGTCGCGAAAGACCGGTGATGTCATTCTGTTGTTGTATTAACTTCATCTGTCTCTCCTTTGTTACATTCTATGAAGAAATAAAAACTTCATTATAATAAAGACTCCAGACTAAAAGGAAAATATAAACCACTATCACAGTTCTCCCAGCACAACAGAAAAATGTCACAAGCAAATAAGCTTATACTAAAGCCTATATTCAGAGCGGCTAAAACCATCAGGTAATAACTCTCTATTATTCCAATCTATCATTCTTCCTAAAGGTATCAAAGTGCAGGGAAAAGAGTGGGCTCAAATAAGAATCTCTGCTTTATCCCAAGAAAGTTTCAACTAATAAAATGAGATCATTTCCCTCTTTCTCATATTGCCAGGGTCATAGCAGCATGACGGAGAATTGGGGAGTGATCCAGACTAGGACCCAGCAAAAGTGCCAGCTCAGTACTGGGCGGTGCCCTGGCATTCCTGCAATTGCCACCACAAGAGCTGCAGAAAGAGACAGCAACAGAGGTGGCCATGCACTCTGAACACCAGCCCCCTATCCCAACCAGAAAAATGCCATTTAATACCTCCTCAACACAGCAGATAAACTCAGCAGCCTCACTTCTGAGAAGTACTCAATCTTTGATAATCTGCCATCTGAAAATCTCATGGAAAAAGTCTGGGTGGCAGTACCAAATCTTCAGATTTAACAGTACATGATCAAGCAGCTATTACAACCTCACAAAAAAAAAGAAAGTTCCCAAAGGGATTTTTCTAGGCTGTAACAAATATTAGGGAATCAAGAAAAGCCAAAATTCTCACATAATTACTTGCATAACTTTAAATTATTTACTTCACTCCTGATCACATACTCTTTTATTCCAGGAAAACTCAATTTCATTGCCAAATAACAGTTCCTTAACCAAAATAAATCTATTCTCATTAATTTGATCTTAGATTTTTTCAGTCGCATCATGGCAGACAAGCATTATGCTAGAAACTAAATACTTATGATGTAGATCCTCTCTTCAAAATTCATAGAAATGTAATCATAAAGTTAAATTTTCATAGATTTG
This sequence comes from Anser brachyrhynchus, assembly GCF_964034855.1. Lineage (NCBI taxonomy): Eukaryota > Metazoa > Chordata > Aves > Anseriformes > Anatidae > Anser > Anser brachyrhynchus. The sequence continues at coordinate 385,437 of NC_137720.1, read as the reverse complement.
AATGTAAGTCAGATAATACCATTATTTATTCAAAATACGCTAGCCGGGAATTTCACTTCCATTCAACTCCCATTCACTTCCAAAAACACACCATTCACAAGCAGTATTAGTATTGTAAAACCTGCAGTCACACCAAACAGTTTTCAAATATGGAATGAGAGTTCTCAACAGGGGATTGGAAACAATGAATCAACACTATTACTTTTATTATTAACTGTACCTCAAGGTGCTGTAAGAGAGATTTTCCCTTTTTATTGATTTCATTGATGAGCGTGAATATGGCCACTTTGATTTCCTGTTCTACTCGTTTGTTAGTTTCATTTACTTCTTTTATCCTAAAAAAGAGAAATGCATTGTCAGGCATCGTCAGGCACTTTATACTGTGCCTCCTACTACTAACCACCACGGGCATCTTCCCACCCTTGAAGCATAAAAGGAGCAATTTCAGTATGGAAAAAGTTCTAATAAGTACAAAATCAACAGCCTCATTTCCATCATAGAAATACTTCTTTATCAACTGTTTCAGAAGACATTTAAAATGTCAGTTTTGGTGAAAAAAACTAAACAGCGAGACGAATATGGTATCTCAATTACCAACTTGCGTTCTACTTGTAAGGACTGTTTCATTGTTTCAGTTTATATACTTTATTTATATATTTATACACATACGGATATACACAAAGATCATGTGCGTGCCTACAAATATATATTTATCTCCATACTGTATGGGTCTCACTATGAAGAATTTATGTGTGATGTCTTAAAGTCTTATGCTACCTTTCATTCACCAGAAAGGAAGACAACCCCGAATTTAAGAAGGACCCCTCAACCTCTCCCCCAGAAAGCTTATAAACAAAAATATTACATACTTGTAATCAATATACAATAAGGATATAAACTTTTCACTAATGATTTGCCTGAAGTCGGTCTACATTCTTCTCTTCTGCTTTTCTACTATTGCCTTTCAGTTTTTATACCTCACACCTCTTCATCATTTCTATCAGTGTACTTCTTCCTCAGTGTTAGTGTCTGCACTATTCTCAAATTCTCCAAATTCAAACAAATCATCTTGAGTTCTTCTGTCCACAGAATTTGAAATTTCTTAAACCCCACCATAATCTTGGGATTTAATCCTATACTGCCTTAATCTAACAACAACATAGTGTTGCACCAGGGTTCTTTACTTTGTAGGAGTCAGAGGCCAGTGTGATTTTAAAGATTTCAATTGTCTTTTTTGAAGGGGCTTCTTTACTACTACATAAAACACCTGAAATTGTGATTCTATTCATCCTGATATGACCACAAAACCAGTGTTTTTTTCTCTCACAATGACCTTCGTTGTTGGTGTCAAACACCCTTTTAAACACCTTGGACAAACGTGCTTTTCTGTGACAGCACAATTTAGTTTCCTATCACAAAAAATATTTCCCCAACCCTTCATTCAGTCAGCAGTTTTCCATCCTTGCTAACAATTATTCCAGTAGGAAGACTATTCCTTCAACACTGTTTTACATTTCTAGATCACGTACAGTGGCAATTTCATGCCATCTGCTAAGACTGCCAACATTATTGTAATACACTTTTTTTTTTCATTCCCCAGTGTTTTTAAGATGATGGATTGTGCCCCACACTTCAACAATGTAACTGAACAACATTTCAAAGAAAACTAGAATCTTGCCTGCACTACCCACTTGGCTCAGCAGATAATCATAACCTTTACAGAATCCAATCACATTCTGCAGAAATTCACTGAATTCTCAGCGAAGCCAGAAAATCTTCGCCATAGGCAGAAAACATTACAACGTATTATTCTCAAGCACCACCTGTTACTAGCCTTGAATTGTTATCACAGAATTCTTCACGATTCTTGTGCTTTCAGTTTAATTTTTTCCCATGTAACTGGGTTTGTGTCTTCTTCAAGCACGCACAAATTCTACAACTTGTCCTCCCTTTTCACAACTGTGTTGCCTTTTGGGTCCACTTAAAGACCTCCATGCTGAATCAGCACACAAAAGTTCCCATTTTGATTACTTTCATCTTCATACATATACCTCTATCACGTTGCATGTCCTCCTTGCCTCACAATTTGGTTTTGTTTTTAAATGTACATGCTACAACTAAGAGTTAAAACTTGCACCAGAACATCGTGTACCTTTGGTACACTTTCCTCCACGCTTGCACTTCTCTCTCCACATAATCTTTCATTTTGCAAATGTCCTTAAAGTTGTGGAAGGCTCACAAAACTGCCAAGAATCACATAACCTCCAGCACACTACACCACAAGCGCGTGAAAAACTTGCAGTAATCACACACTCTCGCTCTCTCCATATTCAAACTTGAGGATACTTGGAGCACACCTTTGCTCCTTCATCAGCAAGGCGGCTCCCACAACACATAACCATATTAATGCAAAAAAGACAAACTTGAATTTAAGCTAATCCTGGAATTTTTAAGTTAAACTACCAAAGGAAAAGCTTGTCTTCAGATAAATATACTAAGTTTTTCTTGCGTAACAATAATAAAAAAGTAAATTTCCTATTCAACCTCAAAATAAGTTTTTGTTACACAGTTAAGTAACAGCACAGAGCTTTTCATATACAACAAAAATATTTGAAGAAGGATTTGTTTACCTCTGTGGCCAATGTTTCTGTCACCTAGAGCTGAACTTAGCAGAAACCATAAGAGGGGTTTGGCTTGCCTTCTCCTCCTCCCCCAAGAACTGTAGTGTGTCACATCTTTGGTTCTTCTCCAAGTTACCATAAAAGATACTATCTTTGACATGTTTCATGTAATAACTTCATACAGAAACACAGTACTTCAGAGAAGAAAACTTTCCAAACATATTCAAGTTCAATACAACTAAAGATACTGAATCAACTAAAAATTAAGTTTTCTTCTAGTCCCCTTATTTGTCTCAGTGCGATTCATTAAACAGGCAATGTAATAGTTACAGTTAATCATTTTGGGTTATTTACCTGTTCTGAACTTGGGTAGCTGCAAAATTTACATAATTCTTCTTCTCAAGAAGTTTGGCCAACAGGTTCTCGATTGCACCCTTCTGGTTCTGGAAAGCTTCTTCTAGAAACTGATACCTTTTCAACATGCAAAAGAAGATCTCAGTTACCAAGGAGCAATGTGCTGAAGATAAGGATTCCCAATTTAGATGTAAAGCTATTAGCTCCCATGGAAATTTTGAAAAAATATGACTGAAATTAGAAAAGAAGCAAATTATATGTATCCGGATCAATTTGCAAAATGTTTCAGTACCGATAAAATTTTCTGTAAATGTCCAGAAGACTGAATCTCTATGGGTCACTTCTTAATTTCACCTACACATGGAGGCAACACACTACATCATTTCCACAAGATATCAAGCTATGGAAGACCAGCTAAGAGAGGTATCAGAAACTTTAGAGTCTGACAAATGATTTTGTTAACAGTAGATGAGGAAAATGCAGTAATAGCTTTTAAGTTATACTCTTTCATTAAACAAAAACAGTCAAAAAATAAGCATACATTTACACAAAAAAATCCTATCCCAAGAAAAGTTTTTCACTTGAAATTATACTCCTCAAATTTGACTAAAGTAGTTTAATTTGAAAAAAAAAATCCTATTAAAATCTTTTTTTTCTTTCTTTTTTTGTAAAAGGTACTTCCAAGTGAGGAACATTTTGTTCACTTCCACACATTTCAACCAAACAGCTACTGCTTCCAGGATGCCTTCTATTACTTCACCTTAAAAGAGTACAAGTAGCTACATCATAAGAAAATCATGAAAACATGTTTTCCTAACATATTACGCATCACAAGATGAACTAACAATGCAACAGAAACAAAATGGCTATGTTGAAAATGATGGGGAATTAAGCAGCTCCAAGAGTTTCATTCTTTCTTGTCAACTGTGTAACTATCAAGATTCCCCCCAGTAGCCAGGATTCCTACCAGTTATTTGCCAATTCCTGTCTGTAGAGTAAATAAACTTCATGTTCAAGTATAATTTAATAACAGACAAAGCTTAGATTCCCAGAATGTCTTCCCTTCTTCACTATAGTAAATCTCAACATTTAAATGGGCAGAAAACTCCTACAATAAAAGTGAAGCATCTCGTAAGTTGCATCAGAAGTGACCTGTGCTTTCTTTGCAACAACTACTGAAATGGAAGTTGCGACTTTTTTTTAAATCAAAATGTATTAAGTAGTAGTATCAAAATCTATAACATTACAATCTAACATAACAGGAGAAGACTGAATATATGATCAAATTTCTATTAACACTGTTTCTCAGTTCCAAACAGCTCACAATTATGATAACAGAGCCTTAAGCAGAGGGAACGCTCTTTAGAAAAGACACAGCTGTGCTCCTGTTCATTTCATTTGTAGCAGCAGTGGACAGGGTTGAACAATGAGTTTACATTCCTCAGTTTCAATGTTAGAAGCTTACTTCTAAGCTTCCAAAGTATGCAGACTGAAAACTACCTACACTAGAGATGAATCCCACTCCATTAGGCTGCTGAAAGCATGTCAGCTTTCTGCAGAATCACCAGCAATTCTTTCGCTTGAAATTCTGATCACTGTGCCATGTTGCTACTGAAACACTGATTCAACGTCCTCATTTGTTGCAAACTACTACAATGTCAAGTAAGAAGTAAATAGGAGATTAAAATCAATCCTTGTTTCCGCTTGGCATGGTTTTCCCTCAATGATTTGGTGAGCTTCATAAAAAGCAGTTTTACTTCAAGACAGAAGCAGTCACCCTAATTATCTGTAATTCAGATAAAAGTTTTTAAAAGAATATTCTTCTACAACAAAGCATGTTAATAGCAAAGCATTATCTTCTCTTATTGAAAGAATGAATAGGTAGAACAATTAAAATCCATTTATGGATTATTAATCAGTTAGCATCAAGCACAAGGTAGGGTGGCAAAGAAACTAGAAGATGTTAGTTAACATATCCTAGGAGACCACACTTTCTAGACACGAGTGCCTTCAGAATACTTATGATGAAGCCTATGAAAGAACATAGTAGGAATATTTGAGGTTAATATTCTAAATGGTACTAATTTTAAAGGTGAAAGTTCTCCATTAGGCTGCTCTAGCAATCTATGAGATTAATCACTGCTCCAGCAAAAAAATGCTAAATTCTGTATTGCATCATAATGTCAAGCACCTTTAGAGAAGTGTTACTTGTAGTACACTTGTGCACCTTTAGAGAAGTGTTACTTGTAGCACACTTGTGTACTTTATCAACTAGATAAAGCAGTGCTGCAAGTTGCTGACATGTATTTTCTCCCCTGGTTCTCTATTGTAACACTGCAAAGTGCTTTTTCAAACATATGAGCAACCATAGTACAGAGTTGCTAAAGAGAAGGAAATTTTAACACATCATAAGAGAGGTTCAAACTTTTTTCTAGCAGCAAGAAAAAAGCAAGCTCCTAAGACAAAACCCATACTTTCTTTTCAGTTGGAATGAGGCAACTTTAAGTCAACTAAAGCCATTTTTCTTCCATTTTTCCCCCTCTGTATTAGAAAAATACATTAACCTATGCTGCAAAATGTATACCTTCCCTTTACAAAATTCACCCTAAATTGAAAGACTACCACATAATAAAATACAGCCTTTCAAAAAATTACTGCATCTGTGACTCACTGTATCATTTTTGCTTCTTTATAGCACCAGGCGTTCAGGGCTCTAACACCTATTTAAGTGTTTTATTTGTGTCCTGAATATAGTGACTGGTAAATGCCAGGCTAGGTAACAGCTTAATCACACCAAATCACCTCAGAGGATGTTGTTTTGAATCCAATCTTAAGACACCTGACATAGCTCAGCTAACTGATCACTTAAAAGTTTTCAGCACTGCACACAGGTTCTCCTCTGCAAGGAACCATTTCAATGTCATGGAGAGTAAATACAGCAGTTTTTAGAGACACTGTTTGAAACCAATGTCATTTCTTCCTCCAAGAAAGCACACCACAGGAATCAAGACATGGTAATATGAGTACCTGTGTTCTTTGTGTTCCAGTAACTGACAGTCTCTGCATGTCAGCCTGTCACATGTTTCACAGAAAAGTTTTAACTGCTCTTGTTTGTGGACAGGACAGAAAACAGGACGTTGACCAGATGCTCCCACGGCCTCTGTTTTTAGAAACAAACCATTTTTGCATTTTAAAACAAAATTTAAGACAATATGAAGTGCAAAACTACTAACTTCCAAGCTAAGTAAGTAACAACCAAAAATTCAAATACAACGACAGACCTGTTCTAAAGTTACTGTGAATGTTTTCACTAAAATATTTACAGTGCCAGTGTTTTACAGCTCTTCTCACTTCTGTTGTACTGAGATGGAAGAAGGAATTTCTTTCCCTACCAAAAATATTCAAAAAGACACTGCCACCTGTAAGAACACAAGAGCTGTTTGTACGCAATCATTTGGCTTGCATACACGGTTAAAGATTAAATTGCATGCAATTTCCCCTTTGACACTCTAAAGGATGGACCAAACCTCTCAAACTTTTATACTATCAAACAACCATAGGTCTTCTACATTATCACTTCAAAATCTTTATAAAGCTCATTAAGTCACATGCAACTGAAGTGGTAAATGCAAGGCAACATTATTAACCAGTCTTAGAGTTACTTAAACTCCAACTAAACTGAGTAACTTATCAACTTAATCACATAGAAGTTATTGTCCAAAAAATGGTCATGAATTTACTAAAATAATTGGTGTTCTATAGATTTTTTGAGCTTGAGCCATACAAAAGCAGCTTTTGGAAGATACATCAGGTAAGGTTTAAAACAAGTAAACACAAATGTCTTCCTTGTAGTCTCAAACATTTTGAAGCTTGTTATGTCATGCAAATTACTGTAAAGAAAGAAAGCTCACGAATCTAAAGCTGACACTCCTTAACTGAATTTTAAAGTCCCCAAGGCATACCATACAGTCTGACAAGCAAGAAGGGAAAAAGCTTTGCTGAGCAAATAATGAATAGCCATTCCCCACAATCACCAGTTTCTAGGGATCGCTGCATGCTAAAGGAAGGTTACATTTTTGCCACATTCTATGTGGAATTTCTAATAGGAAGTTTACTATATTGGAACAGTTATTTTTGGGCACCTCCCCACTCAGGTTACAGAAGCATAAATGGGGCTATATTATCACCTTGACAGTCACAATGTAACATTCCTAATGAAAGAAGTCAGTAATTCTTTGTAGCGCCCTGTTATTTGATGTTATGTTAATTGGTTATTGCTTATTAGGGTTAATACATTTAAATTTAATATGAAACAATACCCAGCAAGACATACAGAAAAGCCTCTCCAAAAATTAAGTTTATTTGAGAGCGCGTCTGAAACAAGATTGTCATCCACAGGAACTAAGCTCAATAGTAAAAATTTTTAACTAATAATACAATTTTCCCAAAAGCACTGACAGAAAGCAATGCAGTATTACTCCTTTGAAATGGCCCAATCCTGAAGAACAATCATGAAGATTGTATTTATTTTAGCTGAAGAGAGAGAACAAATCTGAACCTATCCCCTTTACAAAAAGGGGGAGCAACCTTTCATCTGTTTTGAGAATGTTTTCTGTATTATTTCAGTCAGTTGCAAATTATATAGTCAAATGATAATTTATGAATTAAAATCTCCTAATAAAGTTGCATGCTTAAACAAACAGCCTACCCACTATGCATGTTAATTTCTGCTAACCAAGAGATAAAACCTAAAAACGAATTAAAATTCCACATTTACACAGCAATATCAATGCGACCGTAACATTATACTGAATATGAATGTAAGCTTGTCTGTATATACTTTTCCACTGGGTGAATTATAATAGCTCCTTATAACAAAGTACAGCAAAATGGATAATTTCATTTCCTTGGCCAATGGATATGACTACCGTGATGTCAGTGCTCTCCAGATTCCAACCACTCCGTTTAGTTATTTACTCTATTAAGTAAAAGGATCATTAAGAACTGACCAAAATCCTTTTCTAAAGATGACCGTTTTATTACATTTCTTCTGTGCTTAGCATAGTTTCTATATAGAACATCAAATGCTACGAAGTATTAGCAAATAAGCCTTTTTTGTTTAAAATTTATTTTTCCTCTATTTTTAGAACTACTAGTTTTGCATTGGTAGCTTTTTATAAGCTTTTCCCAAGTCTTTCAGGAAACCAGACAGCTGGTGGGTATCTAAATAATCTTGCCTCTCTTTCTTCACACGTGCCAAAGAAAAAATATTTTTCCTACAGTGAAATCAAAACACTCACCTGAAGATACATCCTCTTTTTTTCTGATCATATGATCTTTAGTAAATTTTACTCGCTGATGAGCTTCTATGCAGGTCTTGCACAACCATTCCCCACATTCTACACAAAATCCCACAGCGCTAGCATTATCTTCACAGCTTGTGCACACCTACAAAGGGAATTAAAGTCAGTTACCATAATTTTCTTGTAAAGCATTAACATAACACAGGAACAAAAATAGCACATGAATTCTGGCAAGCAGGAAAGTGTCATACCTGTTCTGATTTCTCATCAGAGCTGCTCGGTGTTTCTGATGTGTCTTTTACAAAGTAGTTATCCACCAGATCTATCTGTCTGCATTCTTGGCGGCATATCGGACATCTGATTACACCAACTGCAAAACAGAAAAGGTTTCCTAGTTTAAAAAAAAAAGAATGGGAAAACCATCACGCCCAAAATCAAAAGATGACAAGAATGAACACAACACCCTCAGACTGCTTGTTTCACTTGGGTAAACACAGATTCCAAAATTGACTTTACCCTTAAAAAAAAACCTGTCGTTACCCACATATAACAGATTTCACAAACAAATCAAAACAAAATGAAACACCTCAAAACTAAAACAAACAAATAAGAAAACCCTAGCACCACACACACACCTGCTCAGAAAAACTAAGTTTTGATAATTTCTACATCACGCTACAGATTTTCCCAAACAAACAAGACCAAAAAAATAAAACTAAGAAAATCACCACAACATACTTCTGGGAAAACAATTTTTTTTCCCCAACCTTTTTTTTTTTTCCTGTGATACTCAAGACATCCCTTAATTACTTTTTGTAACCATCTATTGTCCAGTTTGTCTCAAAATAAGCACTAAGAGAAGTGTGCCCACATAATGAGGCATGACTTCAGTGACATTCAAGAAAACGTCAAAGTACTATAGTGTCACAATAGTCTCTCTGATACAGAGGATATTTTCTAACACAGCCCATTTCCATCAGGTTGGGGAGGCAGATGTGGCATTACGACTTATATGAATGTTTCAGGATTTTTTCCAAACAATATTCTGCAGGGAAGGCAGAACTAATAGCAAATACACGTGTAAGTTTCTACCAAAAAGTTTTCTTGGGCCAACTGCACCTGCCTTTTGGCAACACCTAATCAATTTGCATGTATACATACAAATGTACACTCACAGTTTAAACACTAGATATCAAGACAACTAGTTCCTTTCTGGTACTCTTCAAAAGGTCTACTTTGTTTTCCTCCGTACTCGTTAAATCACAGTTCTAAATCCTCAGCTGAACTTCAAAGAAGTTACTGCATGAACCAAGTTAACATTTAAAGATGTTCTAGGTACCACCTACATTTAATGTCTGAACACTTATTTACCACTAAGGTGGCAGTTAGCTCTTTCTTCCCAGAAACGTCATCTAGTCTTAAATCAAGTTCCTATACATTTATTGTAAATACCTTTTTCAAGGAGATGCTTTCAAAGTGTTTGAGGATTTTTGCACAATGGGACACCTGTGATGCTTTGAAAAGTAAATGTAATTAAACGATGTAAAACTCCTTTGTGGATATTCAGTTTGAACGTTAGATCTTATTTCAGGGAGATTAATTATATTAGTAGTTAATTATCATTATTTTTCCAAGTGTTAAAATTAACACTGATCTCTTCAGAACACAAATGATTTCTTGCAGAGCAACAATCCAACTAAGAATTCCCTATCTCATCAAACCACACACTCTTCAAGAGCGAGATGTGGAAACCAGTATTTCAGTACCTACACGTACAAGAGCTTTCACTTACACAATGAAGTCTCACCCACATGCAGAATCTGGAGATTTTCTTACTACCAAAAGAAGATTATTTTAGTGAACACTGTATGAAAGCCATTTATCAGATCGTATGCATATCTACTTACAGAACAAAACTTTCAAACATTTACCATTAAAACCATTCCATCTAAAACAGACCACAGCTAAAGCTGACTCTTAGTGTTCTTGTGGTTTAATCACAGGAAATACTGCAGAAAAAATGAAGCCCAAGGTCTCTACGATGCATAGTCAAGTTCTACAGATGCAAAGCACTTCCCTAAGGTGGGCTTTGTTTTCTTTTTGAACTAGAGAATCACTGAAGGCTTGAATAAAATCAAGCCTTTCATTGTCAAAAGTGAGAGATCCATCTGGCAATCCACTGGCTGGATTCTGACCACGGTAATTCCACCGTCCACTGCTTCTGTCCCAAAGGACACAGGGAAGAGCAATTCAGTTTGCGCATGCTGTTCTCACAGCCACACACCTGCTTTTTGCCCCCATACATTCAAACACGTTGACACAAGGTGCCGCCAGCGTTTTGCACCTGGCAGAGAGAGACAAAGAGGTTTGGAGGCAAATCCACAAGACCCCTGATCGCTGATGTTGGACCGCTCAGATCTGAGTCCTAAATAAAAGCCGCATGCAAGGTTCTATTGAAATACAATTAGAAAAGTGTATTTCAAGAAAACGCTTGCTTTCCCACAGTGACATTTATTTTCACCTTAACTACAATAATCCCTAGACACAAGAGACTGCTTAGTAAATAGAATACTATTTGGATAAAGGCATACTTGCATGTGAGGAACTCATGGTAGCCTTACAGCAATAGGATGCCTGTAATGTACATCGTTCATTTGATGATTATGTTCCTTATTCAGCATCAACCGTCTCTCAAAGGATCACAATCCTCCAAAAAGGCCTCGCCATTCTCATTCAGCATATAAGACTTCATTTTCACATCTCAATTACTATTATTATATAAATTATTATATTGATGGCTTTCTAATATTACACAAGCTTTTGTACAACTCATACTCACTTGATGTATCCCAATCTTTTAATCTAATATAAACCAAATTAATGCAACATCATTAGTACTAGAAACCAAACTGCACTGCTGAAAAAATACAGACAACTCCGAAAAACAGGGAAAACCACACTGAAACAGCATTTACAGAAAAAGAGAAATGGGAAGTCCTTATCTCTATCAAAACATAATTTGCGAGCTAACAAAGTTAATGATAAAAATGTAATGAGAATCTATTTTAGGACAAGCTACGGCTCATATATTTATGTAAACAAGTAGAAAGACCAGGCTTCACTGTTGGTTTCAACCCAACAAGATTCTTACGTAACAAAATTAAAATGAAATAACAATAAAAATATCTTCCTAGTTATACTACAGGAGAACTTACTACTTGATTTTTCTGTGCCAATTTAAATTAGAAACTTAATATTGAAAAATATTTTTAGTCCTAATACACACATTTTCACGGTAATACAGCTTTCAAAAAAAAGGTAACTACTTCCAAGGAATATATCAAATGGCACACAGCAAGAACTATTGTCAAAAGATCAATATTCTTCTAAATCACCATTAAATATGAATTAGACGACATCCATAGAAATTACGAAGGTCAGACCGGTCTATCATCTCTCCCCGTTCATAATTATTACCATCAAGACTTCCCGCAGAAATGTTGGAAGAAATAATAAGCATTGACTTTATCACGTGAAACACTGTGCTGATAGTCCAGATGTTTTGAACTGCAGTACCTTTCTGACTTACTCATACAACACTGTCATCCAAACACTATCATCGGCACTAACTCCAGGAACACCGTTATACTCCAGGTGCACAAGCAAAAAAATGAAATGAAAAAAAAAATCCACACACCACACACTTCACCATCCACACTGATGCTTTAGTGAGTATCAGTACTTTCATAAATACAGCTGACAGCAATCAGCCATTGGAATGATGTACCACGGAAAAGGATGAACTATTTTACAAGAGACGATAGCGGTAGGCTTTCAAGCTGCTTTTCGTGTTGCATTTCAGAGGGCTGACATCACTGTTTTCTATTTGTTTTTATATCAGAAACATAACAGTGTTCGAGACCAGTAACAACTATCAGCATGAACAGTTATCTGCTCTCTTCCACAGTTTTTGACATACACAGCTATTTGTACCAGTTCGTCCCTTCCCCACCACTTCCTACTGCCGTGAATCAAATTACATCTTGTTCCAAATGAAAATGTACAGTTAAGATCAAATTCTGCTTTTTGTCTCACACTTCTCCAAACATCATCCAAACTAGCAAAATTATTTTCAACCATATACATTTACTGCCCACTCCATTTACATCCACTCCTACATATAACACTAAAACCGAGTTTCATTTCTCTCCCTTTATACTACCTAAGGCTGATATAAGTAAGAAGCAGGAATCATTTCTTACCTGGAAATTTGGTTTGAGTGTCACCAATCCAGCAGGTAGGAAAAGCCTGCCTTGCATTGTCAACCACACTCAAAAGGGGGGATAGGCCTCACTTGCCATCTTCAAACATCATGAGCCATTCCCCCCTACCATGCCACCAGGACAGACAGGGAGTTCCCAAAGCCTGCAACAGAGGGAGAAAAGAAACTCCCAGATTCCTTGTGATGGGCTCCTAGGGAGTCTCCTGATGTCATCAGAAATTCACTGGGGACACTAGTCTCAGCTGAAGAAAACCATGAAGGAGAACTGACGTCCCTGCAACGACGTGGTCCAGGAGGGACTGGGAAGAGCAGCAGCAGCCAGCTCCAGGGCTCTCCCGCGGCACGCCAGAGGGACCTGAGGCAGAGACCGCAGAGAATGGTGCCAGGAACACCCGCCACATCCCAAGCACGGTCACCATGCCGGGAAGAGCCACCCCTGCCAGCAGGGCCCAAGTCTCTGCAGGCCAGGCTGGGGGTCACCACCACGAGGCCAAAAACCAGGCCGTCTACGCAACAAGAATACGGCAGCGTAGCCCTCCTCACCACTTCTGCTAAGTTGCCACCTGTACTGCTAATCAAAACAGAATAAGTATGTTGGATGAAGAGTTTTGTCAGAGCAATGAGAGGTAGCTGGCAGAAGTTGTACTATACAACACACATCGACCTGTTATACAACTGCTGGAAGTCACACTATCCTTAACTTGCACATTAGATACTCCTACTTGTTAGTCAAAGACTTTATAAAGAACACCAATATGAGAGTGACATCTATTTAATCCTTCTAACTGCTTAAGATTTAGGTAACAAAGCACACTAAGCTAACCCACAGATATCAAAGGAAATCAGAAAGGACGAAAAACTGAGGTAAATTGAGGAGTAAAAGTAACTTTTTGTTTTCATAAAACAGAAAGATTGCTAAAAGTCTGCAATGTAATCCAGCAGCAAATCATAACGGAACATTTCAAAGAACTTAAGACCTCAAATAGAAAATGCTTTTAATTTCCTATTGTCAACTAACATCTAAAACCGCAAAGGAAGAATTTTTCTTATTTGTAACCCTGAACTGTGACAACACCTTGTATATATTTACATTCAAAATATCCCCAGATTTTTTTTTTACCAGCAGGTTCATATAATTACTTATATTACTTATAAAATCCTTCATTCTTTAACTATTTTCAACAGGATATTTACTCAAATCCCAGTTATAATTCATTTCTCCAGTCTGACATCTTAATCCTCCAACATTAAAACACCAAATTTAAAAAACGCTTAAGATCTACGGAGACGGAGGTGAGAAGGCTTGATTCCCTATGCTTCCAATCTCGTAGGATCAAACTAGAAAAAACTTTTTCCAGAGAAACTTTACATCAAGTCTTTGGATGTTATACCCACTCCAGCCCGATGTTACGGAATTCTTACTCTGAGCACTTTTAATAAGTTGAAATCGGCTGATCCGCCCCCAGCACAGCTTTGCTAGACCCATTCTGCCCAGTAACAGTCCGTGCTCCACTACTTTTGCACAAGAAGGAATAAAAGATGGAATTTTCTAAATCATGTTTGCTCCTAACCTCTAGAAATTCCCTTCTGGATGTTCATTAGGTGCTTCGGAGACCGTATGCGGACAAGCAAGATTCTCTGAGCCGGCAGAATCAGCTCGCGATTCCCAGCCAGACCTACGCCCTGCGCTCCCCTCGTCCGTTCCCCAGGCCTCTTTACAAAGGCCAGAGAGAAGCCAGCTGGAAGCCTCCAGCACCACAGGGCTGGCGGGCAGCAAAGGGAAAGCAGGGAGGGGGGACGCAGCCACAGCTAGCCACGACCACTTGTCTGCTCACTGAAAACCTTACCCCAGCTGAAGCAACAGAGCTAACCGTTACCAGAGGCTTCCAAACCCAAGGATCCATATGCGCTTTGACCAACTTAAAGCGAACACACAACAGCTTAACCAAACGCTTTCTAAACCTGACAGAAACCAGAAAGCAACAACGGAAAGCAAAACCCCTCGAGTTGTAATTCCGCGACAGCCTTCCAGCAACAGAACAAAGGGCGCTGCTGGCGGCAAGGAGATCACTGCTCGCACCAGGGAGGGGAGCGCAGGGCCGTGGCCGCCACAGGGCCTCCCCAGGGCCTCCTCCGGCCCGCACCGAGCTGAGGGCTGCCCAGAGACCCCCCCGCCGCCACCGCCTTGTCAGGCTGCTTGCACGGATGGAGCTCTCCTTTCAAAAGCACCTTGCCTGACAGAGACTCCAACCGATCTGCTTTCAGCAGGAGGAAGTCCTCATTCTGCGTATTTAAATTTATTTAGATCTGCTAAATTGCTCGGTCCAACACATTTGCCATCTAAGCAGAGTAGTAGGAGTATCCGTTCTTCACTATTTCAAAACAATTTCAACTGAGATATGAGATATAATTCAGTTCAAAACAGGATCATAGTATCCCCCCACAAAACATAAACTTCAAAGACTAGTTTATTTTCAATAGAATGTAATTATTTATTTTAAGCATGTTCCTGAGGAAATTTCCCACCTTTTCTCCTCCAAACAGAAGAGAATGCAGTTTAATCACTTTGTACATGAACACGTGAAACCAAACAACAGCAAACCACAACAGGTAAAACTGGAAGAACGCATGCAATACCAAGTAAATCACGTAAGAGTAATCCAACACCAAGCCATCACAGACACCTGCTTCGGTAGACATTTACAGGTCTCTTTTTCTTCATTGATAAAGGGTACTTAATTGTCATTTTTTGAAAGATGAGTAAATTGTAGCAGTTTTTACCCATCAACAAAGGCATGTTTACCCCATACACTTGTACCTGCGTCACCACACACTTGTGAACACAGAGTAATGGGATGCAGGAAGTCTCGCTGAAGGTTTAAGACACAGTCCGAAACAAGAAGGGGGACGGTTTCAGAAGCCAAGAACTTTGACCAAGGGAGCAGCTGATGAGCAAGAGACAAGTGTTAGAACATAAGTCAAGAGTCTGAGATGCACTACAGCAACAGCGCATGATGCAATTGCTTCCCCTCGGGTCAATGTTATGGGTGAGACTGTAGGTTTTTATTACAAAAAGCAGCATTCACACGTGATCACCACAGCGACCCCATGGCACATCCAATAAAGTCTATTCATTTAGGAATAACACTGATGCTGAAGAAACACAAATGGCATATTCACGTAAAATGCCTCCTATCTTTGTTTTTAATGAGTCAACATTTGCGAAGATACACACAGAACAAATGCAACCATATATAATGCAACTCCCAAGTGAAAACATACATGATCAAAGGATAAGGTGCTACAAAAAGTACTTTGCACTTCAATTGCACCGTTCATTGCTGGATCCCTTCCATCAGTGTGCTAACCTGCAGAATCTTTCCAGTAGTTCAAAATTAAATTCAAAGTATCTCTCTTCCTGATTATCCAGAAATTGAGCCTAAACACTTGCATTCCTAAACATCCCTACTTATAAAATTTGTATCTTTAATTAACATCCAGCTCCTTCCGCATAAGCTCTGGTCTGTAAGATGAAAATCTTTTTGAATCCTTTTTGAATCCTTTAGTACTTTCACAATATTCAAGCAAACCTATAGCCTAAATATAAAAATTAAGTTTGATCTTACTCTAATACCCTAAAATATAATGTTTTAAGTACCTGCGGACAACAAGTTGACTGGAGTGAACAGCATATCCTTGCAAGAAAAAAGGCCAAGAGCATCGTGGGCTGCGTTAGCCATACAGCCAACAGGTCCAGGCAGTGATCCTTTCCCCTGCCGAGCGCTTTGGGAGACCACAACTGGTACTGGGTCCAGTTTGGGACTCCCCAGTACAGCACACACGCTCACATACCAGGGTCAAGCCCAGCAGCAGCAGCCAAGATGATCAAGACTGGAACACACCACGTACAGGTTACAGCTGGAGCAAATAGCTTTGCTCCCACTGTGCCAGGGGACCTCGCCGCTGCCTGCAGCTACCTGACTTTGGGGAGCAGGGGTCACAGAGGCAGAGTCAAGCTCCTCCCAGAGGCGTGCAGTGAAGGGAGTATCAGGTGCAAGCGAGGAAAAGGGAGAATGTGCGTCAACTTAATGTTTTACATATTTACAGTGAGGATGGACAAAATGCATCAGAGAACCCATAAAATCACCGTCCTCATAGATGGTCACAGTTCACATGGACAAGGCCCTAAACAACCCTCCTCTAACTGCACCTGGGTTTGGCAAGAGGCTGAGCAAGACACACCTGCAGGTCCCTGACCACCTGTTGTGATTCCAGGTTCCTTCAAGAATGTTAATTTAAAAGAAATGGGTTAGATTTTCTGTTGACAGTTACCACATCAGTTAGAACTAACCTAAGTCTTTATCAAAACATCCACAGACAATCAAGTCGTCAATCTTCCACAACCCTTGTTATTATTTGAGAGAACAGCATCATTTTAGACACCTGCTTTTAAACACATTTTTTATTTTGGGTTGAAATGTACCAGGCTGGTTCCCAACACAAAAGCATTAAGTAGCTATAAGTAACTCCAAAATCCTTTCAGATATTTACATTATTATAATGATGATAAAGCTTCACAGTTCAGGAAATATTTGCAAGCACTTGTGCAATCTAACAACTCAAACTTCCGTTTTAAGCTCAAACTTGGCATGTACGCAGTCCTCTGAGGAATGAATTTCTGCCAGGTTTCATTTATTGGCTGACAACATCAACAGTAGTTACTGCACATGCAAAATACTCACTTCTGCCAGGAATTTAAGCGTTCAAATACATGTTCCTGAATAGCCACACATCAAAGCCCCCGTTCTAGTTTCGCGGATTAGACATAGAAAATAACCGCACAGGTAAAGCGAATGACACAATCAGACTGCAATTTATCTGAATATAAAAAATTTTAACTGCTTTCAAGTTCCACTTCTAACTCACTTTTATTTTTTAATGCAAATGATGCTTGCTTATATCACTGCTACACACGCATGGAACTAACAACACATAATATTTAATAAGGAAAATAAATTTATAAGAGTTGCTGACAACAACTCTAATATTATAACAAAAAAAAAAAACACAACCCTAGAACGTCCTCAAACAACAGCATTATTTTAAAATACTTTACTAATTGAGACTGAAATTTAATTCATACTAAGATTTTCAGGATATGAATTGAAATTCTTTCAGGATTCAGCCTTCGCTGGGCTCCAGAACCCATTGATGGAGCTCTCTCATGAACACAGGAGAAAGCTGAAGAACCATGAGAGTTCAAGTGATGAGTACTGACATTCACTGAAACTAAGACGGTCCACGTTTACATAATTTAAGCAGTCTATTTGAGGTACTTATTTTCAACTTTCCTTACTGAAAACAAGGTTACTACCAAACTTAAGTGATAAATCATATTCTTGTGGGTGTAGCATCATTTTTATCTTCTCCTTCCAAAGGCAATTAAAAATTGTTATTTCATAATTTAAGGTGTCATTTAATACACTGTTTCTAAATACACAAACCCTGAGTACGGGAGTTGAATTCAGCATCTCAGAATAATTCGTGCTATGTATTACATAGCACAATTAAATGTATTGTTCCTCAAATTATACGTACGGTCACATTACCCATTTTCTATGTTTTCTTAGGCTCTCTGAAAGCATCTAGTAACTCCATTTTAGGTTTTCAGCCTAACAAAGGCTTGCCAGATTGCGATATTCACAAGGAACTGGAAGAACCACACATTCTCTGTACTGAGATAATCTTCTTAAGAGAGATTGTAAATACCTCAGTAAAAACTCAAAACAACCTATATTCCCAGGAAAAGCAGCAGCTGTGGGTGCATAAAATTGTTTTGCAGCATCTTTAACCCTCTGAAATCTTTAACTTAAAAATAAACATATTTCAGAATACTGTGATACAAAGACAAGAAGGCATTTTACTGTAGGCTTCTTTCAACCTGAAAGAAGAGTATAGTTGGACAGCTGAAACACCAGGCATTGAGAAATCATCTATTCACCAAATAAAATGCACACGCCAACAACTTATAAAGTAACTGACTACAAGATACAAATTTGTGTGTTAAATACGTAACATGAAAATACATAAATACAAAGCTGTCTGATTTTTTTTTCAACATAAATGTAAACAGCAAAGATTTTCCTTCACCAGTGCAAGAGGTGTGAACCTACCAGTCGCTTCTTTATTAACACGGCAAGGCACAACTTTGGATAATTGTTTTTATGTTTGGTCAGCGTTTCTAAACTTTGAGGAACTAAGACCATTCTTCTGTATTCACTAGCAAATAGTGTCTCTCAAAGGAGTGACAACAGGGTGGAAGAGATGCCGATACAGACCACCAGCAACTACTGCCTCCAAGCATTCTTACCATTTTCTCTCTGAGAGCAGCGGCATGCTGTTGTCAGAGAACTACTCTGTGGGTACCCAACTTGCACTCAACTCCCGGTAAGCAGCTTCCACAGTTATTAGCCAATAAATACACATATTTACTATTTGAAGTGCTTGACAATTCTTAGGGAGCAAAACCTGAAACGAATTAAGAAAACAACTAGAAAAAATATCAAAAGAAAAATGCAGTACTTTTCCATAGCATTCATAGGTGTAGACACGCTGAAAAAAAAGAGCAGGCAAATTTAGATGCACGTACAGCATATAATCCAGCAGAGACAGCCTTCAGTTACACGCGACCTACTCCAGGTACAGCTACGGGTACTACTTTCCATTAATTCTTCCTCCATGAAAAAACATCTGCTCACAGTTAAGGAGACTACAGAAGTGGAAGTAACACCAGGATTCATGGCTAATACAATCTATGCCAACAGGGAACGAACCTGCATGACTAAGCGACACGGTACTTCTCTGTATGTTGAGAATGTCTTTTTTATTTTTTTAACCTGATTTACTGATGAGCATTTCATGCGCTGCTCAGCTGATCCCATTTACGATATGTGGAGAGAGCTGTTGACAGAACTGCACCTTAGCAGTTCTGGTTAATCAATGTTTCATTCTTAGTGACCTGCTGCACTAACACGTATGTTCGTGCAGACCTACATACCACAACAGACGGAACATACACATCTCTACTAGCATGGATCCTACGCGCACCTCACTCGCGTCATTTCCAAGTTTTTGACCAAGACATTAATCCTTATTTCACCAAAGCATCGCAATCGAGCATTGTTAAAATACATGTGATGAGAACTGCCATCCCATGTTGTATGTACTTCATCTTTTCCCTGCACTTGTATCCTAACAGATGTACTCAGATCATCCTCCTAATTACTAGTATAATAAACCTAAATTGACAAGTTCTATATCTCTCACTAATACATATCACACAGAACATAAAATCTGGAATTTAACGAGAAGGATCACAAGACCAACTGAGTGCTTTAGTTAGCATATTTATAAACTGCACTTAAAGCCTTACGAAAGAGAAAGCACAGGACCTTCTTAGACCCATATCCTAGATGAACTGCTTCTGAACAGTTTGGATGAAAGATTCACTAGAAAGCCAGGTTTATTACTTGAGAACCTCCTCTCAACAAATCACTGCGCGACACAGGAAAGACTTGAGTCCTTGCTAAAACCAGGAAGATGTCACCAAACAAGGTCCTAGTGACCACAGGACCCAGTTAAGACCTGAAAAGCCATTCGCCAGAGCTCTAGCTTGGTCTGCAGGCCACAGCACAGAAGGCACTCCACTAAAAGCTCCAGAAGCTTTTCCATTGCATTCCTGAACTCGTGACATAGAACGACACAAAATTCAAGCTACGATTTCAACAAAAGCACCTGGAAGGTGCAGTCCACGCTTCTTGCACAGCCCAAAAGTTACTCCCGGCTGGAGTACGCACGCACAGCGAGCCCACCGACACACAGCACTGTAGCGTTCCCACACCAGGGACAGGAAACTGGGCCCGCACGCAGAAAGGCAGGCGTACCACACGTGCTATCTCCAACAGCGCACGTAACGCCGTAACAGCGAGCTGGATCTCACTTGGACGGATTTTTTTCTAGCGCTGCAGACCCGAACGTTTGAACACCCCCTCAAACACATGCCTCTGCGGCTGTAGCCCTGAAAGCCCAAACCAAACACACCCCGCGATTTACGTTACGCTTCCAGAGCGGACTCCCAAGTTTCAGCCGCCACCCGGGCGCACGGAGCAGTGCGCGACGAGCGCCGCGGGACAGACCCCCGGGATCAGGGCCCGAGCCGCGCCGCCTCCCGGCACGGCCACCGGGGCGGGCGCAGGGTTCCAGCCCCCGGAGCCGCAGCCGCGGCGGGAGCACCCTCCACGCCGCGCGGTGACGGAGCCGCAGGGGCAGCGAGAAGCCAGCCCCCCCCGGGGGAGAGGCCGCGGCGGGCGGCGGCCCCGCGCTCACCTTGCTGGATGTCGCCGTTGGCGCCGCCGGGCACGGGCACGCTGAGTTGCCGCTCGGGCTCGGGCAGGCAGCGGCGGCAGAAGGAGTGCAGGCAGGGCAGCAGCTTGGGCTCGGCCTCGCGCCGGCTCTGCAGGCTCTGCGCGCACACGGCGCAGGTGTCCAGCAGCGAGAAGGGCCCGGGCGCCGCCGGCGTCAGCGGGGGCACGGGGCTAGGGCCAGGGCCCGGAACCGCGCCGGGCCCCGCCGCCGCCTCGGCCTCGGCCTCCCCGAGAGCGCGCTCCGCCGCCACCGCCGCGCCCGGGCTCTCCCGCTCCTCGGGGGGCGCGGCGGCGGGCGCGGGCGGGGCGGCGCCGGAGGGGGACGCGGCCACAGGCTCCAGGCCGCCGCCGCCGCCCGGCCCGGCCTCGGCAGCCCCATCGCCGCCGCCGCCGCCTCCTTTGTTTTCCGCCATGTTTCCTCCTTTGAACCCAGCTCCCCGCTCCGCGCACGCGCAGCGTCACCACGCGCCGTGCGCGCTCCCCAGCAGG
This sequence comes from Anser brachyrhynchus, assembly GCF_964034855.1. Lineage (NCBI taxonomy): Eukaryota > Metazoa > Chordata > Aves > Anseriformes > Anatidae > Anser > Anser brachyrhynchus. Next base: position 363,965 of record NC_137720.1, on the reverse strand, counting down.
GAGGCGGGGCCGAGGCTCGCGCACGCGCGGCCCAGACGGCTCCGCTGGGGGGGGGGGCGCGAAACGAGCCGTGACGCGCGGCCGGCCGGGGCGGTGCGCGCACCTGTCATCGCGCTGCGGAGCGAGCCGCCATTGGCCCGCGGCGGCCGGAGCCCAGCCAATCACCGGCAGGGCGGGGCCGCCCGGAGCCCAGCGGCGCCCCCCGCCCCCGCCCCCCGGCCCCCATCAGCCGCGCGGCTCCGCGGGGCAGGGGCTGCTTCTCGCCCCCCCCCCCCCCTCCCCCGGGGACCCGTTTCAGAACCCGCCGCAGAGCGGAGGCACGCAGCCGGCAGAACAACGTTTATTGGAGGCAGAAGGGGAAATACAGAAAGAGGAAGCGGCTCCTGGAGCGTCAGAAGTCCTGCTGCTGGATGTTCTCCTTGTTTGCTTCCCCCTGCTGCTGTTTGATTTGTGAAATTTCATTTTCCAGCTGCACAATTGTTCGTTCAATCTCATAGTTTTTACTGACAAGAGACACCCACCTGAAGGGGAACAGAAATGAGAAAAAAAAGGCTTGAGGTGTTATTTGGAGTTTAACAGTCCCGTTTGAAAATCAAAGGAACAGGACAGTAAGTGCTCTGAAAAAGAGGACACCACTAGGACACCAAATAAAGCAGCATTTTTCTCAGCACGTGAGAAACCTCAGCTGACATCAATGGCCATTTGAACAAACACAGTGACAAAACGTGGGATTTTAACTCTATTAAGCCTTAGCATGAAATATTTCATTTACTAGATTGTAAGAAAAAAAAGGCTCAAAACCAGATTTTCCATATTTAGATATAGAAAAGTTTAAGAAAAACGTTTTACACAATTTCAAGCAGCCAATATGCCCTCCTTGCATCTGTCATACAGTTTCACCCAACCACAGTAACTGTAATTAGTAACTGAATTAGGCACCTTTAAAAACACTGTGCAAAGCAACAGTATTCACACAATAGCTTCCTATGATAGTCCTGAAAGATTACTGATGTTCTGCATGAAGGAATTTCACGCAGAAGATATAATCCATGGAAGATTTAACAGAAAAAAAATCTAGATACTCACGTAGATTCCATTTCTCGTAGCTTAGCCCCAGCTGTGAGCTGCATATTCTTTCGTTGCCAGTTCAGATCTTGAATGTTTTTCCTGGAAGAAAAAATACATTTTTTGTTGTTTTGGTTTTGTTGTTTTTTTTTTCCATTTCTTTAAAATTTGTAATATCTGCTGCTTGAAATACACTGCTCTAGAAGTACTACCAGAAAGCACTTGCGTAGCCAACGTCCTAACCACCATACAGTACCAGCATCCAGAACCCTGATATAAGTTAAAAAACAACAAAACAAAACAAAAAAATACACACAAAAAATCCATCCCACTACAACGAAAACTTCAAACGTTCAAGTCTACCACTACTGGCACAGCGCAGAAAACAGGAAATCAGTTTTGTTCCGAAAGAAGTCAGAAAAGCAGATCTGCTAACCAGTAACAAAATTTAGTTGTTCAGTGAATCGACTGAGAAGTACAGAATACTTGGAACTACTTAGAGACCAAGTTACTTTTACTGTTAGCCTCCTTATACAACACCACGGTGCTCCTTTAACTTTCCCAACTTGAGCTCCTCTTCCATGCTCTCCCATGCTGATTCTAAGACACTAATCACAGATAACCCAAACACCAATAAAAAATAAGACTTGGCTACGCAACCTCACCTTCTACCCGTGTCCTGGTATACAGCCCTATCTTCAGGTCAAAAATGATGGTAATTTACGTAAATCTGAAAGCTGAAAAGCTTTATTTACTAAGTCCATAGCATCCTGTCTAGACAAAGTTATGAAGGTACATCACTTCAATATACAACCACCATCTTTGACTATTTCACCTCTGTAAACTTGTTAAAGCATTCACTTTAAAAACGATAGGACTAACCCAACATCAGCCAGCATGCCCTGACTGAGATAACAGCGCATGAAATAAAAGCATATCAGCAGCGAAAAGAAAACATGACTGCATTTCAAAGAGCATCCTACCAGAATTCATTTCCTTCAAAGCACATGTTCAGCACATGTTCAAAGCACATGTTCAGACAGAAACAAATCAAACCAAACCTGAGTGCAACAGGTATTATAAATGTAATAGTTTGGGGAAGGGGGTGGATCTTTTTTCCCTTGACCAGCTGATACACAAGTACACAAGGAGGAGGGGGTGGAATATTGTTCCACATTCCTTCCAACCTCAGTATGAAACTATGAAAACCAATGACTCACCTCAACTTCTGAAGCTCTTTCTGGGCTTGTTCTATCATATGAACCAGATGCCTAATAGCAGAACGCAAGCAAAGCATTAGCAAAACAAGTAATTGCTAGATCAGCCCCGTTTACCCAACCTGCCATTTAACTCTTTAAACAGGCAACGTCACTAAAGGCAAGTATAAGACTTAGTCTCACCACAGTCTGTGCTCTTCACTCCTGAAGGGAATGACGATACGAAAACATTCAGATCATAACACGTGCAGTTTTAAGATGTAATGCTTCAATAATCACTACTTTCAACCCTTGCCATCAGACAATATCATAAAACTACATCCATTAGTCAATCACTTTTTATTTTCATGTTTTTCACTGTTAGTTTGCACTATTCTCAGCAGAATTGTATTGAAATATCTTGTTAACTTATTGCCTACCTTTTAATTCTCATTGTAAACTTACCGGTAACCAGCTTTCCCCCCCCCCAAAACTGTCAGAATAGAAACAGTTCCTTTCTCTTCCTGATACATAACTTAAAAGATCCTCTACCTAACTCCCTTCTCCTAAGGTAAATAACCCTTTGCCTTCTCAAAAAAGTAAGCTTCACATTCCTTTTGTCTACACCATTACTTAAAAGTTAAGCTAACCCTTCTTAAAAGCAGACATTCACATTCTCTGCCTGAAATGGCTCTGGTGATTCCTGCAACCACACTTTCTAGAACTCTTCATGGCTTTTACAACAACTTTATTAATAAGTGGCTCCAGGGTGAGGAAGATCAGTAGCACATCGTTTTTATTTTCAGCTACTGAATTACCATTTCATAGGGACTCATTATTCCCGTTAGTTATCCATAGTTAAAACCCATTATCAACTATCTGCCACCAAAACTGTAACTCAGAAAAATTCAGGATTGAGATTTATGGAGACACAGGGTACTTCTCGGCCACAGAGAAAGCTCCTTTTCTTTCAGATCAGCATTCTTCTCTTCCACACACAGCTCTCTCAAAGGGACTCGGTTATTCCAGGACGCGTCCCAAAGATTCCCACTGGACTTGCAAGAAAAACACGACAAACAAAAGCCAGGGCTTCGGCCAGGCTCAGCAGGACGGACGGGCGCCTTACTCGTTGTACACCTTCCAAGCGTTGCAGCCGTGCTGAGACATTAACTCCAGGTTCTCGATGCGGACGGCCTGGTGCTCCAGCTGCGCCATGGAGTTGTTCACGCACTCCTGCCACGCCGTGATGTCGTTCTTCTGGCCGGAGGACGGGGCCGGCAGCTCATACCTGGAACACAGCGCCCGCCCCGCTCAGGCCGGGCCGCCCGGCCCGCCTCCCTCCCCTCCCCTCCCCGCCCCTCACCTCTTCATGCTGAGCAGCTCCAGGGGCTGCCGGGCCGCCAGGCGCTCGAACTCGTTCCTCATGATCTCGGTCTGCGGGGAGAGCGGCGGTGAGGGGGGGGGGGGGGCGGGGCGGCGGCGCAGCGGGCCGGGGCCGGGGCCGCTCACCTCGAAGGCGCTGTAGTCCTGCGCCGGCAGGTAGCTGAGGTAGTTCTTGGTCGGCCGGTACCGCCGCGTCTCCTCCTCCACCAGCGCCGCAGCCTAGCGCACGCGGGGCGTCAGGCAGGAACGCCGCCCGCCGCCCCGGCCCCGGCCCCGGCCCGCACTCACCGCCTCGCGGACGCCCGGCGCCTCGTAGCCCTGGTCGAAGTAGGGCAGCGCGTCCACCACCACGTCGCCCGCCACCAGCCCCGGCCCCGCCATCGCCCGCCCGGCCCCGCCCCGCGCCTGCGCCGACGCCGCGCCTCCGCCCCGCAGCGCCTGCGCGCCGGGCCCGCCCCGCCCCCGCACGACGCCCCAGAGAGGAACGGAGACGGCAGGTTGCGGCACGGCCTGGTATTAGCGCGGGGCCGCCGGCCCCAGCAGCCTCGGCCCCTCCGGAGGCGAACCCGAGGGAGTCCGGCTCCGCGCCGCGGGGCAGGGGACGTCCACCGCCCCCTCCCGGGCCCCGCGGCTGCCACCGCTCTGCTGTCCCGCAGCAGCTCGAGTTCATTTCTTCTGGAGAAACTTCATTTTACTTCCTGCAGAGGGGAAAAAGAGAAAAAAAAAAAAAAAAACCAACATTAGGATTTGGAGGCACTTCAGGGGTCATCCGGCTAAGGAGCTTCTTAAGGCAGAAATTCACGCTTGGCCACCTTTGCTGGCAGGAACGCGCCTGCCCCCTCAGGATGCTCTGAGCGAAGACCAAAGCCAGGAAGCACGTTCAGACATCCCGGAGGTCGGAGGATGTCCACAAACCTTATCTAGAGCTGCCAAAGCTTAAAAATAAAAATCTTACAACAGTGTTTTGTGGCCCTTTCAGGGACAAATAAAAACAGGAGGAACACAAGTACAGAAGGTAAACAACGCATCCAGCTTTCTGGTGTAGAGTTATTGAGGGTGATAGAACATGGAACAGGCTGCCCACGGGGGCCGTGGAGTCTCCCATTCTGGAGACTTTCAAAACCCGCCTGGACGCGTTCCTGCGTGACCTGATCTAGGTGTTCCTGCTCCGGCAGGGGGACTGGACTAGATGATCTTTCAAGGTCTTTTCCAATCCCTAACGTTCTGTGATTTCTTCAATAGCTACATTTATTTAAAATAACAACAACAAAAAACAAAGCTATGTCTTTACCAAGGCTGCGAAGGATTTTGTTCATTCCAGTTGGTTCAGTCTCCGTAACACTCTCCAAATACTCTAAGGCACGGACCTCAAAAAGGCCTGAAGAGGAAAAATAGCATGCAGCTAGACAAAGTATCCCATCTCTCAGCATGTGGCATCTCGTATCATCAATGACAACATTACAAAAAGGAAATCATGCATGTAATGTAAGTTACAGGATCAAGACCATGAAAGAGGCAGGCAAAAATTCTTTGCTTAATAAGATGAACTCTGAGTAATTAGAAAGGCATGGAGCTATTAGAACCATAATCATTAAGGCTGGAAAAGACCTCCAAGATTATCTGGTCCAACTGTCCCTCTACCACCAATATTAGCCACTAAATTGGCTTTTATTACATATGCCAATAGGATAACCTCCCAGGACAAAACGCTTTTTTAAGAGTAAAAGTTATAGAATCACAGAATGGCTTGGGTTGGAAGGGACCTTAAAGATCATCGCATTCCAACCCCCCTGCCACAGGCAGGGGTGAATGCCACCCAACAGACCAGGTTGCCCAGGGCCTTGTCCTGTTATGTGACGTTACACTTTGAAAGTGAGTTTGCAAAACAAGAAATTAAAATCAAACCTCACCTTTGACCACATTCTTACTTAGTTCTCGATCCTGTATGAACCCTGCAAACATCTGTGTTTCCATGAAGAAATGCAGGAAATGACGCACATTGCGTGACATATGGGATTTACGGAACAGTTCCCGCTGAAACACCCGCTCCCCTTTTTCTGTGACGTTCATGTGTAGGGAGTAGTGACCAACAATCTCCACAAAGAACTGCACAAAAGCTTCAGAGACCAAGGAGTTAAGAGGCATGTCACCTGTGAGGAGGACAGAAGAGGACAACAGAGAAGAAATTTCACTCTGCATTCACCACTTCGGACATTCCTCTTTAAAAGAAGGGCACCAGTTGCTTTTTAGGCTGGCTGTCTCAGACTATGAAATTTCATACGAGTGTTCAATATCAAAGTGGTCCTTGGCTCAAATATTAAGATTCTCTCCCATGTCAACTGTCTGCTGGCGCAGGTTCCATTTTGAAGCTTTATCAGTAGAGTGAAAGCATTCATAGTTTCTTTTCCCCTGTTAAGTATCTAGTATCTAATAAGCAGTAAACTCGTAACAGTCTAATTATTTTACAGACTGAAACAAATCACAAAACACAAATCCATTGGAAAACTCAGTTTCTCCTGAAGATCATGGAATCACAATTTGCCAGTGCCATTCTCCAAAGCAATTAAATGCTTTTTTAAATTCTCACATTCATTTATTTGAAGCATTATGTGTAAGAAAGATCAACTTTGAAAATAATGTCGCATTATCCTCTGAAGTACAGAAACCTGCTCCAAGTTTAAGAAAAACATGCTCTCTGCCACTTCAGGAAAATTACAGAAAATTACTTTGCACAGGAACTGATGCACTTGGCCTAAGCAAAACCAGAACTCTACATATAGTGATCGTAAAAAGAGGAACAATTAGGACAGCAGACTTCTTTCTAACAAATACAAAATAAAGATGTTCTCAGAAAGGTCACAGGAAAATAGCTTTACAAAATGGGATTCCTAATGCTTATTTCCATTTGCACACTTTTATGGCAACAATGTGGAAGCTGAAGAGAACTGAAGAGGTGAAAACATTTTTCCATAAAACTACCTTGTATGCAGCTCTGCTCATGTGACAAGATTTCGTTTCGTTCCTCCAAGATTTGTACAAGTGCAGCCTGCAGTTTATGAGGCAGGATCTCATCTTCATCTGATACCTAAACAGAAAAGTGGCCATGAAAGCTTTTCTGTTATATCTATTCAACAGAAACCTCTCTTCATGAACTGATAAGAAATACTCATAACGTGCCTAAAACAATTAGAGGGAAGTTACCCTGTGATATGATACAACTCAGTGGAGACAATGCATTTGTCTTGTTGTCAGAGACATGAAAAACATTTGCTCGGTGCCTTCTGACTATGTACGATTAGAATCGATACATAAATGACCAATACAGAACAATGTATACCATATCCTCTACACAGAGTCAGGCTTATTAGACCAGCAATAAAACAAACAGTGATAGAACAACAAAAGTCTGTTGAAAAATATGAGAAGTCTCAACGTTCTAGTGAGAAAACGATCCTTTAATACCTTTCTCCATTTGCAGGCTGCAACGCAAAACAGAACAGTAAGGCAAGGGAAAGGAGATGCAAATATCCTCCTGAACTAGTAATACTCCAGTAAGTTTATAGTGACTTGTCTGGTGATGTAGAAGGCACCTCCAGCACATTAGGTAAAGTTTGGGGCCAGCAGAGAATCGCAAGTGAACTGTAATAATTTGTCTCAGACTATCACTCCTGGAAAACAAAGAAAACAAATACCCCAACTAGAGGAGAGAGGAGAAAGCCCTGTAGAGAACAAGTCCACAGAAAGACAGACAGAAAGCAGAAAAGAATCCTGGTGGTCCTCTTCACTTAATGAACCAACTAAGCATCTGTTTCTAAATTCAGCTCAGGTAAGCAGCACCTTTGGCTTCAGCGCTCTCTCTGTATCTCATGCAACCTCAATCTTACAACAAAGATGTCGTAAGTTTGTTTCCTTCTCTAGTGATCAGAAAGGAATGCAAGATACTTCTTCAACCACTGGAGTCTACATATGAAAACCAGCTTTTGTTGATTTCTTGCTAACATCTCCTTTCGTTGGTGCCTTTTCTTGGCATATAACCATTAGTGATTAGTGCTGTTATGTCACTCACCTCTTGCAAAAACCTGTCAGCGCAAAGATCAACAATCAGAACCTGGGAAAAGATGTACAAAACACATTAACTCTTTTAACTACATATGCTGCCAAATTTATTTTTTTTTGTCCCCAGTGGTAGGGGATGTCACATACAAACCACGAGTTTTGCATAACTTCAGCTTGTCTATAAGAACAGTCAATTTTTATCTTCAATAGCAATGGAACACCCTGACACGTATCTTACCAGTCACAAACTGTCTCAGAAAGGTTTAAGACTCATACATTAAGACAGAATCCACAGAGATTCCTCCAGAGAGGTCAGCCTAATACCACCGAAATTGTCCCTCCACTGTGTTTCAACTAGTTCTCACCTCTTCTACAGGCAAGTCCTGGAGCTGTGGTAACGAGCAGGAGAGAATGCCAATTAAGAATGGGGTCGGAGAGCACACAATGTCAATCATAGACGTTGGTAGGACTGGTATGTACGTGTGTTGCCAAGTGAAGGGATAAAGTATTGCAACTGCAGCATGGCCACATTTAGACAGGGTGCTGAAAAAAAAAAAAGAGAAGCACAGAGTGGATTGTCAATGTGCCTTTCAGTGCTCAGCTACAGACATAGGTTAGAAATGCTCAGAAAAAGTGTAATTCAGATATATTGTTTATGCATCAGCAGAAACCCCATGCATCCACTTTTGAAATCAGTCATGGGGAGCTAGGAATAGCATCAACCCAGACTTAAGAGGTAAAGGACACATTCCCTTATTTCCTCGTGGGAAAACAGCATTCTCCAAATTTTAAGCAAACATTTTGTGGAGAGTCTACAAAAAAGCTTTAAAATGAAATTATTTACAGTAAGTTAGACAAGCTTGCCCATGAAACAGACCCAAACAGAAGAAAAAGCAGTACCCCTCAGGAAGAACTAGTTACTCAGACTCATTATTTTACCTTAAATTGTCTGCAACAAAGATCACCCTCCTTTCCAGCAGGAGAGAGGCAAAGACCCGTATCATGTGAGAGACACTTAGGCATTTAAACAGGCATTCGAAATCAACATGTTCAAGTCGAGAATCTGATGGACGGCAGAGTTCCATAACCTGGGAGAACAGCAGAGATGCAGAGTGCTGGATGTGACAGCCACAGCACAGAGTTAGAATGCATGAGGGGGGATCTGACCAGAAAGTAGAAGTGATGGATTCTCACAGGTTGAACCCATGTCACCTCAACAGCCAGGTCAGAGTATTACAAAGGACTCTCAACCAGTTCTTCCTTTAAAAAAAGCAGTGAATCACTTCTATTGCAGTGTGGTTCAACAGGAAGCTAGTTTCTCTGACAAGCTCCAGTCAGACTTCAGAAAATTATCTTCACACCGAAGATTTACAGACAGCGTCACTCTACAGTGCAATTTGCAAAATGCCACTATGGCCCCAAGACACCAGACAACACAGGAAAGCCAGTCCTGAATTCAGTTACCTCATTTCCTGCTCCTGGCAGGAAGCTCTTCACAGTAATAGTGCGCCCGGGAGCAGGGAAAGGTGCCTCCATTACACTACGCATAAATGGGTGTACTAGAGCTGGGGACATCTCCCGCCTCTTCTCCACTTCATCTAAAATCTGCAAGAAAATAAATCGAACTGTTTCAATGCCTGCTGGTGAACCAGAGGAGATACAGGCCTATGTTGGAGTATGCCACTCCATAGCTAAACCTGAAGGGTCCAGCACACTAACAGCCCTCTTTCCCCCTTGCGTATGATTCTCGTGTAAGCTCCTCTCAAATGTCTGAACAATCAAATAGTAATAGATACCTCCAATCTCAATCTCAAGTGCTCCAATTATTAGAAATCAGTTTTCATCATCAACTTGCCCCTGTACTCTTCTGCAATAGCTGCTCTTTACTTGCAAGAGCTTTCCCTAGTGTTTACACCTCCTTTATCTACTCTCCTTTTTGTGCTACGAAAAACAAGCTGAGCTTTCCCCACCAGCCCCAAACTGATTTTCCATTTCCAAGTCATGGAAGAAGAGGATGAAGGGGGCATCATCAGTAATATCAGGTATTAGAAACCACTTCATGACAATAATTTGCTGAAGGAGTAGTCGTCAGTGTATCAGCTGACAAGTCCCAGCCCCAGTATGATTTTATTTGCCCTGTCAAAGTACAAAAGTGGCAAGCAAGCACCACACTGCTGGGATTTACTACAGTTGCTAAACAATTCTAGACTGGACAGAAGCATCCAGTTACTTCCTGGTGCTTGCAGGTTGTCAGAGACTCATGTCTGACATGAAGTAACAGGACCTCCCCATCTCACCTTGGAGAAGAGGTTGAAGCAGCCTAGGCGGCTGACAATGCAGTATACCTCAGGAAGGCGCTTCCCCTTCCCTTCTGGCTGAAAGGCAATAGGAACGGTTATGTTGAGAACATGGATACAATAAAAAACCTAACACCTACAATTTATTTGATTCACAGTATTCTTTCTGCTATAATTCCCTCTACAATTCTGACTCAGGGGATTCCTGAGCAATTACCAGTTCCAGGGGCTTTCACAACCAGAACCCACTTCACTGTATTACTGGGCATCATCATGCTCCATCCCTTATGCAATTAAATGACTAGCAACCTCAGCAGCACAGAAGCCACATAACCCACACGGGAAATTACTGCCAATTCACATTCTGCACTTGACTGTGCATTTATCAGCGCATTCTTTACACTACATCCGATACACAAATGCTTACCAGGAGCTTCTTGCAGTACCCGAACCAGCGGCTGCCATCCTCACCCGTCAACACAAAAGAAAACGTTTCACTGTGGAACCAAAGAACAGTCAGGGTTAAATTGACTACGCAGTTCAGCCAAAAGACTGACAAAGTCATATGTGCACCACACAAACTATATGCCATCCCTCCTTCTAGTCATGCCAAAGACCCCCCTGCTGTGGGTAACCAAGCTATATCAGGCTCTCTACAGCTGTAAAGGCACCTGCAGACCGTGGACTCATCAAGCTACAGCTCTCTCCCTTCCCAGCTTCTTCTCCATTCTGCCAAGGAGCAACAGAAGCACCTGCTAACCCCAGGACAGGGCCTTAAACAGATATTACAAACTTCCTTCTTATAATAAAAGATGATGCTCAGGCAGACACAGCACTTCTGAGTCCACCTCTGTATCTCACTCTTCCCCTTCACTGGGCTTAGGGATTCGGCCTTTCCCATTTTAGCTGGCTTCGTCTGCAGTTCCTCTTGTCCTGGGAACTTGCAAATATCTGAGCTTTCAGCATTGTCCACTTCAGACATCAGTATGCAACAAGTCTTTACCTTGTAAGTTGTGATGCAGGAAACCAGTCTTTAGGATCTGGAAAGCAGAATTTGGGAATGACCTTTAGCCTCTCTTCAGTATCCTTTGACTGTCTGAAGGGATGTTCAGGCTGGAGGGGTAACATACATTTAAAGTAACTGAAGTGCGGTACACAGCTGCAGCATTTAAAACAATGGGGGACAGTATCTTCCTGACACTTCCAAATGCCGAACCATCAGATAGCTAATCCACAAGTATAGGAGAACACATCCTGACTATAACAGATACCTAGTTCCCTCTTGCAACTTAACTGCTAATTGGACTTTTTAAAAATTATCCAGCTGGATTTGGGAAGAACTGAGTAAGATTTAGAGCCACGACCAAGGTTACAGAAGAATGAAGCTAGATCTGAACCCCCAAAAGACTATTGTGTTGTTAGGCAGCTCGCCTCAGATCTGCTCTTAGATCTGAAGACAAGACACTAACAGGTGCAGAAATGTGTTCAGATTCTGACATGCAGAGCATTCATAATTAAATTCTGAAAACAGAGTACATGAATCTCATGTTCAAGTTAACATGTGTGGGCTCAGGTCAAATCCCTCCCAAAATACAGGACAACTCCCCATGCTTAAAACTGCCCAGAAGGGACAAAAGGAAGGTTTTCAAATATAAGTGATCAAAATTAAGCATGAAACATCCTTGAGAATGGGAAAGTTTATTGCATAAAGCTGATTTTGGAGACGGTACTTTCTTTCAGTCAGCACATCCAGCTTATTCCAGTGTCCCAAGCTGAGACAGTGTGAACAAGTGGTTAGGAAAGCAGTACAGCATTTTCAGAGTAATAGCTGTATAAACGCTTTGCTGTCCTTGAGTATGCAGCCCAAAGAAGCGGGTGACAAGCAGGTTACTTGGAAGTAATACTATTTTTAGAAAAGAGACATATCTGTAAATCAAAATACCTCCATAATCACTGCTGCATAATTATGGGGCAACACGTCCTGCAAAATCCCAACACAATAAACTGTCCCGATGAAGTCGCCTACCAAAATTTGAGCAGCAGATACATAAACCCTAATTTTTATTATTACTTTCAGTGAATATTTAAAAGCCATTAAACAGCCACATAGTACAGTTGGGTCTGATTGTCTGCTAGGACAAAGGGGAAAGAACAATGTACTGCCCTTCCCAGAAGTGTTGAATAGTCTGAGAGGTTGCACCAGGGAAAAGCCAAATCTGGTTGCATTCCTTTCTTCCTTCTAACAACCTAGAGTTCACACTTTTGGCAGATGTTTATGGGCATTCAGTTTTACCCATCAATTAAGACTGTGCACTCTCTGGCCATGGCCCCTTATTAATTTTGTGAATTTAAAACATTTTCACATCTGACACTCAATTTATTTGCATACAAAACACTTAAGCTGTTGGACAACATAACATGAACGAGGTTTGGATAACATTCAGATTTCTTAATAATCACTGGACTACCCCTGATAGCACAGCTAGAATTACTAGTTCTGATCTGTTTTCAGTGGAAGGCCAGCAGATACAAGCCTAGATTCTGACAGCTGAACATTCAGTTCCATCTGGAACCACAGAAGAAAACATCAACATATCATCCTCTTTGCTTCACACCAATGTGTACACTGATTCATAATTCAGAATCACACATGCTGATTTTGTCTCCCATTTGGGCTGAACAGACAGAAGGAAAGTTTGTTTCAAAAGTTCTAGTTCACAATAGTTTAATTTCCATAATTCACCTCCAGTTTTGGAGGTTACTATACATGGCTTTGTAATGTTTTTGTTTGTTTGTTTGTTTGTTTCCAGAACAAAGTAAGCAAGCATAAAAACCCTGGGCTTCCAGCCCTGCACATCGTCAGTCAAACTGCTTTACTCGTTGTTTATAAATCACAAACTACCTGGATGAAGTCATGCCAACTTCGGGAACAAAGCACAGCACTCCCTTTTCTTTCCTGCAGGCTGCCTTGGCAGTGTAGCACAATATAGTATGGCTTTACGGTATTTCCAGACAAAAACAGTATGAACCTTCCTAGTTCCAACAAAAGACAAACCTGTAACACCCAATGGGAATTAAGCATGCAGGTAAAAGCACACTGGCAAACCAGAACAGATTTATTTTAATTAACTGTCTCAGAGGCAATTATTTTCAGTTTAGGAAGACCTCTCAACAGTCTTGCAGCTCTCTTGGGTTTTATATTCTCTCAACTCTGAGCTCTTCAAATAGATTTACCATATGCCCCAACTCCAGACAGTCCTACCCACTGTACTGTAGCTAATCATAGCATAGTGCCTAAAATCTGATCTTTACATACTTAGACATTCAAGAAACAGTTGCATCTGTATTAGTCGTCAAAGTTTGTTAAAGAGATCAGGGTCCCACAGACAAGGAAACAAAGCAATCTGCCACAATAGTGGTATCCATACCAGAATAAAGACCAATGTGTTTCCGTAAGCACCAAATCCCCTCTGAACGATCTTCCTGAGCTCCAAAATATCATTTGATTCCCCATCGATAGAGAATCAAGAAAGATACTCAAATGATTGTCCAACAATAAACAATACATTTGTAACAAAGCAAGGTGCTTCATATCCCAAACCTGTACCCTAACCAGTGGGCCAGCTTCACTGGTATATAGTTTAGGAATGGACACACACTGGGAGAAGAAATAAACAGCTGCTGAGTGTGTTTCATGAGGAGGTTTCCACACAGCTCTTACCTTGTTGGGAAACTGCTGTATGATTTGTGGTGTGTATTTTATCTCAGATGCCTTCTTGTGCAGTGACACCACTACAAACAGCTCAAACAGCTGCTGCTCCTGAAACTCTATCAAATCTCTCTCCAGGGTCTGGTAGTGTGGGTTCCTCTTGGAGGCTGATTGCACCAGTAGCAGGCCCCTGTGTCGATCTAAAGAAGGAAACAAATTCAAAACAAACCTGTGACCATTACTGCCACACACCTACTTTTCACAGAATAGGAATCACCATCACCTTTAGAAAAAGGAAAAGAAATGGGTGCATTTGCCTAATGTCACAGAACTGCTACACGCTATGGGCCTTGGACTCCTGTGTCAACTTGTCAAGTGCACAGCTGTTCCAGCTACAGGAGCAATGGCATTGCAGCAACTCTGCAAATCTCTTTTGCCTGATAACTGACATTCTCCGGCTGTCCTGTTTTGTTTTTTTTTTTTTTTTTGTCTACACATTTCAGAACATCACACTGTAGTAACAACAAGGAAAGGCTGTGAAAAGCTCAGCACCATCAGTTCAGCAGTTGCCAAGCTTCAGGCAGCTAGCCCATAAAGCAGCACGGTCATTTAAGAGAGACAGAACAAGTTTCCAGGCCAGGAAACTTCCAGGCTGGGATGTCTTGACAGACTCACATGCACAGGTAATACTCTGACATAAGAAATTCCTGTGGCCCAGGCACCCTGACACATTATGAACACTTAATTCTTGTATCAGATAGTGACAGACACTGTATTTCTGCAGACAGTTTTCACTCTCTATTACTCTCCTTAATATAAAAAGGTGGAACTTCATTATCAGCTCCACATTAAGGCCTTTTGAATGCTTTCTGCTAAGTAAATGAAACACCCAAAACAATTAAACTGGCCCTTTTCACTAGATGTGACAAAGTCGCTTATCATGGCTGCTGGCAAACCATTACCATTCCACATTCAAACCTTACAGGCAATAGAAACTAGAACGTCTTTGGTCCTTCACAAACCAGTTAAGACCAAGTAGTTATTTCAAGTCTGCAGTTTAGGCCTATGATCAAACTTGGGACTAAGGAACCAGACAAACAACCAAGTGATTTCTTCCCACAGAAAAGCGCATTTCACAACATTTTAAATATAAAATTGAGCCAAGGGAAGGAAATAGTGGGAAAATAAACTCAAGTGTTATGGATAAAGGTGATCTGTAGACAATTTACTGCAAGAGATATTTTAATAATTGTGATTCTACCAACCCCCAAAAAATAAATCTACTGCTAGCCATTAGAAGATTAATGGCATTAAACCTGAAAGGCTCAGGAGAAGTGGCAGAAATAGAAGTTGATTTGTCACTGCAACAGCTCCCAGCCTTGGCCACGCTACCTCTCAGATGTGCCCTTTCTCTGTCTTGGCAGAAGCCACAATAAGTCGGTGTGCCTATCCCATTAGAAGCTTAGCCAAGTGTGTAAAGCTATGGGGACAGGACCAGCCCCTGTGATTCACTCACTTTTTGGCTGATTTTCCGTATCACTTTCATTCCCACTGGTTTCACCTGAAACACAAATAGTTTTCGCTTATTAGCCATGGAGAAGGAAGATGGGCAACACCCTAACCTGGGAAAGAGAGAAAACTTTAGACTCATCAGATCAACATCACTCAGGTCTGCTCATCTACCCTGCTCAAGGCATCAGCAAAAAAAAACCGCTACTTGCAAATGTGCTAAAACAGTAAATTTCAGGAAGTAGAGTTGCTTGAAGTCACTGTTTTCAGTAAGCCATACGTAGATCAGCCAAACACAGGCAAAGAACAGAAACCAAGTGGTGATCTGATGCTGCTACAAAAGTTACCAGCGTTGCTGAACAGAACATATGATAAATAAAAATCATACCACTGCTAGTAATTCAGAAGACAACAATAATACCATTTTAGAGGCACAAAAGAGAAGAGTGGAGCAATCAGAGAGAGTTCTTGGGCCAAGCAGTTTTGCAGGGACTTTTTTTTTTTTCCTGTTTCTTTGAAGTAGTACTTTTAACCACTACTCCAGCTCTTCAGGCTCAAACTACAGGAAAATCTTCCACTCTTAAGTGTTAAACTTATGTTAGTAAAGTGTTCCCAGTCCTAATGGTGCTGAAAGTCCAAGAATTTCAGTTGCAAGACACAGGGTTCAGCACTGTTGAGTCAGCCCAGCACGAGCTGCAGGAGGTGGTGATGCCTGGCCGGCTAAGAGTACCCCAGGACCTACAGGAATTGTGCCACTCAACAACTTTGTAGCAAAGAGAATGGTGCTGGAGACCTCCCATACCTTTTGTTGGAGTCACTCTCCCAGCAGGACTGAGCAACTTCACCCTCTTCTTTCCACGCTTAGAATCAAAGATCTCCTGTATTTTTAGTACCAACTGAAATCCAAAGCAGAAGCAGAGGTTAATATCGGGGTCCAGAAAAGGGTCCAGGTGCCAACAGGACTGAAGACCAACAGCTACCATGTAGCACCACAATACTTAAGAAAAGTTGCTGAAGTCCTGCCAGGAACCCTGGCTCAGAGATCATTTGCTAGAGTACTTCCAGCACAACTTACTGGATAATGAACGAGCACAGTTTGTGCTGCAAGAGAGATTGCTATTAGCACAACTCAAAGTTGACACGGAACTGTACATACAGTCTGGAACTTGTCATATTTTGCTTACTAAACAGACATC
This sequence comes from Anser brachyrhynchus, assembly GCF_964034855.1. Classification (NCBI taxonomy): domain Eukaryota; kingdom Metazoa; phylum Chordata; class Aves; order Anseriformes; family Anatidae; genus Anser; species Anser brachyrhynchus. The sequence continues at coordinate 347,554 of NC_137720.1, read as the reverse complement.
AGAAGTGGCAAACTGGCATCAGACCTCAGTTTTCTTTTGCAGAGGTACTTGCAAATGTATCTTAAAAACCCTCCACCATGAAGGACTCTGAACTTCACATGCTCTCAAGCACCCCAGTTCTTTCTAAGACCAGAGAAAGCCCAGGGAAAAGCAAAGCTCTCCCAGTGTAGCTTTTTTAAATGTTTGTTTGTTTTGTTTATTTGCTGCTGTAGTTGAATGTTAGGGTAGGTTACTAAAATGAATGGATTATTTACTTTCATTTTGCACAGGTGAACAAAGACAGCAGGACTGAACAATGGGCCTATGCCACAGACCTAGTCCACTGGAAGAAAAATTTTGGGAAACAACACACTCCAAAAGAGACTAAGCTACAGAAACTGAGGAAGTGTCAGCATTTGTCACTCCAGGTCAGTGCTACTAACCCTCACTTCACTAGTCACAAAGGCCTTAAAACCAAAATCATAATGTTTTCTGTAACATGGGCTCCTCTGGACTCCTATGCTCACCTGCTAGTTATGCAGTGCTGCATTTGGCTCATCCATTCTGCATGTCAAAGACTAAATCCTTCACAAGGAAGTGATAGCACTTAAAATGTAGACAGCAAGTCAAGTTCATTCTTGTCTCAACTGAAGAATTAATTAAATGCTCCCACTGAACATAGCAGGGTGTGGTACAGTCATTTGTCACCACAAATAGTGCATAAAAAAAGGAAGATATTCAGCAAGGAACCTGTTTTTCAGCTCTAGCCTTTATCCCCAGTTCAGCAAGCTATACTTAGGCTCTTCCTTTCATATCTATTTTGCCCAGTGTTCTGCACTAGACAGACATGAAGCTGAAAGGAAGAAAACAGCACACAGCAGGAGGCAGTGCTTCTCCTCCAAAATCTGCCTTCTCTAAATTACACTGGGTGGTAGAGGGGGAAAGGTTTTCAATTTCTGTTCTGATTTTTGTACAGTTGAGTCATCAGTGAAAGATACTGGGTGTGTTTAAGGCACCTATGCATTTCTTAAGCAATAAGAAAGTTCTTTTTAGACTCCAATCCTTTTCTCGATCTCTTGAGCAATCTTGGCTCAATTTCCTGACAGCAAAGTATGCTTCCTGCATGTAAATTGTTACCAGATTTTTGAAGTAGGTTTGCTTTAGCGAATGTTATATTTTCCCCCTCCAAAAGAAAGATACTGTTCATCACAGCATTTTTATAATCTGCCAATGCCAACTCCTTCCTGACTTTCCAAGCCTACAGTTTGCTTACAAAACACATGCAAAAGTTCCTTGTTATTCTAAAACACTTAACATTTGACAAGTATTTTGCAGCTGTCCAACCCTACCTCACACTCTCGTGCAAATTGTGAAAATTGGGTGTATATGCTCAAGAAATAATGATCTGCAGAAGTTAAATGATTTTCCCATGACAAAAGTAAGTTGTTGCCACTACCACAACTGGAATTTGAGTCCTGTGCACCAAGTGCCACACATACATTATACAGTGGTAGCTGCAGCTGTCCTTCTATAGCACGTTCTACAAGCTGGTAACTAATACCAGAATCCAGAAAGATTACCAGCATATCAAATGAGAATTACAAATTACAACCAATCCTAATCCTCTAGTGCAAAAATGGATTACAGGCCTTTCTCACTCTGGCCTCAGAAGCGTATCCATCTTTGGCACACAGGCAGAAGGGAACTAGAATCAGCAGAGGGGAGAACTGTTGGAAGGCTTTGTGAAATGGGCTTATCCCTAATAAGCTGCTCTTCACCTTTAGAATATGAAACAGCTACAGAAGTATGTTCCCAGTGGGAAGTCAAGAACTACAAGCCAATATGACAAATAACCAAGTGCCCAGCCATCTCCCTACAGCAGCACCACATTGTCAGCTGCCTAATAACTCAGTTCCTGCAGGGAGAACACTGGGGGTCAGTCTGCAAAGTCACGGGGAGCAAAGTACACTCAAACAGAATTGTACAGAGCTGGCCCTTTAGCTCAGAGTTTCCCTGCATTCCTGCACTGCATTCAGCACAAAACCAGCATCATCACACTTCATGGAAGCACTGGGAACAAGGCTTAAATGACAAAGCACTAGGAACAGCTGACATTCACATACAGCACTGATCTCCAGTTGACCCATTATCCCGTTTGCAGATTATTGGCCAACAAAACTACCACTGGCCTAGCTAGAACCTCTGTGTTTTGATCTCCCAGTATCTGCCCTACTACTTGGATGGGAAATGGTTCAAAAGGGTCATTTGTCCACACATACAGCAGTACTAACCAACATTCATCTGACTGACACAGCTCCATAACCGCTTACAAAGCATGTAGAGGTGCTAGACAAAGCAGCAAGAGTTTCAAATGCAATGCAAGAAGTAATGCTTCACGTTTAAATCTTACCCAGGGCAAGTTCTTTCTCCTGTTAGCAGCCTCTGCTGCTCGGAACAGCTTCCACTCAGTAAATGTAACAGGCAATGTTGTGTCCTTCACCATTTTTCCTTGCAAATTTGTTAGGGAGGGCTGCAGCTCAAGAGTCTTGCGACTGAGGAAGGAAGGTTTTGGAGGAAGCTAGAAAATAATATCAGAAGAGATGGTTAAGCATGGGATTAAGCTTTGGTCCAAGTTCAGAGTCAAAGAAGAGATTACAAATTATAAATTTCCTGCAATGTCCTGCTCTACCAAGCTCTCCCTCCCACCCCCATCCTGTACACTCAAATATCTCATTGACACCCTCTTGTTCCTATTCTTTTGCTCCTTAACAGCTTTATCAATTGTCACTGTCATGCCTGTTCATTACCATTTACATTAAAAACAACAATAAACATATATGAAAAACAATGACATATCACAGGGGAATTAGAGCAGGGGAGGAGCACAAAATGGGGCCCTTGTGAGGATGGCTCTCTAAACATGTGACAGTTCAATCCCCTCACCCTACCTTGGGAGCCCTACTAGTGCTTCGGGAGGGTGGTAACTTCCAGACAGATGGGATCTTCCACAGGGGTAAAGGCAACACTCTGGTATCTTCATAGGGGTTCTCTTTTGTAGGACCTGGGACAGAGGATTTATGGAAGAAGACAAAGGTCTGATTTCTTGCAAGGGAAATGATTAGGACAAGTCTGTGCAGTTGTCTGCCAAGTTTGAACAGGGTTTGAAGAGAGACCTGTTTTGAGATGGATTAGGTTTCTAACACACAAAGATCCTTCTAACCCATTACCATCAACCTGGCAAGCTGTACATAGACTCAACAAAATGGAACACTTCCAACACTGCAGAGAAAGTAGCTCTGTTGCAAAGAAGCTAATTTTGCCAGTGTTCACATGGATCTCTATGCAGCACTCAAGCAGGGAAAAGAAATCTGTTTAAAACAGGCCATTTCTAGCAACTTTTCATGACATCTGAAACCAGATGCAGACAGTTATTCTGCATAGTTATTCACAGGCAGATAGCTATTAACATCAACAAGGAACCCAGATGGGGAAGATTATAAAAGTCACAGAGCTAGACAGGTCCTCAATGCATTCTCCTCTTCATTCCTCCCTCCTCAGCTGCACAGCTACCCCCAAATAAGGTGAGTGAATTCCCCAGAAGCACAGGCACATACAGATAATGTCCTCGTAGATATTGTCTTCTGACTGTGCGTAGATGAGCCTGGATCCTGCAGTGTCATTTGTCTCTTCTCGAAGTTTGTGGGAGCTGGTGGCCACCATCCAGTTGCGGAAGCCCTGGATGTCCTCAAACTCAAAGGATTTTCTAGAGGAAAACAAGCATAACATCTTCTAAAGACAAATGCATGTACCCGTGAGTTGTAGTCTCCAGCCTACACAGACTGATCCTCCTTGGGGACAGCAAGCACATGGATGCTCCACTCCTGACTCAGCAATAAAAGGTGGGAAAGGGGAAGGAGTGGGGGGGGGCTCTCACAGTGGAAGCATCTGTCCTCACAAACAACCATTACACGTATTGAGGTCCTGCTTCCCAGGGCATGGCCAAACATCGCTCATTGATGGGAAGTAGAGAGTAACTGCTTTTTTATGCTCTCTCTGTGCTTCCGCATGGCCTTTGCTTTTTTTTTTCCCCTCTCCCTTTTCCCTTTAATTAAATCATCCTTATCTCAAACCTTGAGCTCTTTGTGTCGTATTTTCTCCCCCTTCCTCTTTGAGGAGGGGGAGTGAGAGAGCGGCCGTGGTAGAACTCGGCTGCCCACCTGAGTAAAACCACCACACCTATCTGGAAACTGATCTAAGGAAACGTGTTTCATACAGGAGAGATGAATGAATGTACCTCTGGGTTCTTCCTCTGATACTGCTGCTGGCTGTTCTCTTCTCAAGATTGTTGGAAGATGACACTGAGTCTCCTCCATGCTTCTTTTGCAGCGAAGCTTCCTTGGTAGCACTAGCATTGCTGCAGCCACTCGCACTCTTTTCTGCAAGATAGCGGAAAGTCCTACGGGGCTTAGGTGGCGGGACAGCAGCTAGCTCCTCTTCTTGCCCCACAGCCGCTGAATAAAGGTCTTTCATGCTCCTCTCTGCTCTACAGAATGAGTCCACTTCTTCAGCTCTAAGTTCTCTTTCTGTGGAGCCACAGCTCCCTTGCTTCCTCTCCAGGTCCAAGGGAACTGGTGGGGCTTTGCCAGGCAGAAAGGCATCTGCTCTCCTCCACAGCCCTCGCGAGGCATAGAAGTTGCCTGGGGGCAGTGCCTTCCCCAGGTCCAGGAAGCCTGCTTGCCACTCTCCATTCTCCTTGGCTTGGGAAGCTAGGCTGCATGCACAGGGCTTGAGGTCACCATGGTCATCAGTCTGCAGGCAGCTCCCTGCATTTTCCCTGAAGTCCAAGCCCAAGTTCTTTGGGTCTTTAGACCCAGCCTTTCTGCCCTTCTCTGTATGTTCTGGCTTCACTTTGGATAGAACATCACAGCCTGGATCGTATTTTACTCCAAAGTCCTTCAGGTGTTCTTTCTCCTTGCTGGAGCACCCTCGTGTCCTCCCTTCCCACTGGGAGATCTTCTGTTTGATGTTGCGGCAGTGGCTCCGGGAGAGGGTCTGCACAGCAGAGCGGGAGAAGCTACCGTCAGCAGTCCCTGTTGGGTGCATGGTAAGTGCCGACGTGCTTACGAGCACCCCATCTCCAGCCTTGCTCAGGTTCACCTGTGCCCTGCATGTATCAAGCTGGCATGAGACTCCAAAGCACCCAGCGGTCTCCAAGAACCCCTGGGTATCAGACCTGCAGGGACTGCCTGTTAGAACAACCTGAGGACAAAAAGAAGAAAACCACCATCAGCTACACTCCAACCACACACATCAGCAGAAGCTCTCAGCTGCACTCTGGCCAATTGCTGAAAAGCATCCCTCCCCCAAAACGCACGTTCAAGACTGACTTTCATAGCACACACCCCACAAAGCCTGTTTCTGTAGCACGCATCTGGGAGGGCTAACAAAAGGAACTAGAGGTCTCAGTGGATTAAAAATCAAACAGAACACTGCAACAGGAACAAAACACAGCTGGGGATCCCCAGGGTCCAAACTCAAGGAAATTATTTGGTGACGCAGGAACACAGCATCATGTCCTGTCTGCAGCAGAACTCCCAGCTAGCCCCTCTTCAGCTTGCAGGGACCAATGCAGGCCAGACAGGAGTGCTGCTTCTCCTCATGCTCTTCACCACTCAAAGTACCTCAGGCAGCACACAGCCAACCACCGCAGCAGCATGTCTCCAACAGTGCACTCAACACAGCAAGATGCAAGACACCATGCCAGCTCGACAGAGCACTGAATCACAGAATATCCTGAGTTGGAAGGCACCCACAAGAAGCATCAAGTCCAACTCCTGGCTCCACACAGGACCACCCAAAAATCAGACCATGTGTCTGAGAGCACTGTCCAAATGCTTCTTGAACTCTGGCAGGCTCCGTGCCGTGACCACTGCCCTGGGGGCCTGTTCCAGCGCCCGACCACCCTCTTGGTGAAGAACCTTTTCCTAACACCCAGCCTGACCCTCCCCTGCTGCAGCTCCATGCCAATGACAGGGAACCACATTTACTTCTTCAGAGTCAGCAGTGGCAGGGTGGCTACTGCTTCATACAGGAGGATTAGGACAGTTGTGCTGACCTCAGTACAGACATGTCATATGTAGAGTCCCTATCCCCAGAGCTGTACAGCTCTACCTGCAGTTCACAAGGCATACACAACATTTTCAGATACATCAGCATGATTAAAAATTCATCTTGGACAGAAGACAGCAGCTCATAGGCTCTATTATGTTTTGTTCACCCATTTCTCCAAGCAGTTACCCAACTGCACAAGTTCCAGCCCTCTAGGTCTATTTAGTATTCTCCGTTTGTACTAGGTAAAAGCACTCAGCAAAGCTCAGGGGGCCTGGCCAGGTCTAGGGGAAGGAAAGCCATGCAGCAAGCCTGGCCCTGCTTTCTTCCTCTACTCAATAACATTCCCCCAACACTAAGAAGTCTCCCTGAAAAACATAAAACAAGAGCAGCAAGATAAGAAACAGCAAACCACAGCTACAGCCCCGCTCTCTCCACCCACACCCTTGCCCAGGGTACTGCAGTGCCACCACCCCGCTGTCAGACCCTCTTCCCACACAGCCAGGCTGCTCCCCTGCTGCTCACAGGCAGCCAGGGGCAGCTGCCATCTCCTATAAATAGGTATCGTTTCCAAAACATCCTGAGCCAGAGCAGACCCATCCTTCCTCAACCCCTGTCTGCATGGCCCTGATTAGCAGACAGGAAAGCAACTTTCCCTTTCCCTACACCATTGGAACTGCTCTAGAGAAACGGTGCTCAGGGCTGCTCCTGGGGGCCCGAAGCACAAGCTGGCAAGAAAGCATGAGTTCTAACGGGAAAAGACAGTCTAGGAGAGAGGGCAAAACAGCTTCCCTTCAGCCAGCACAGCCTCAGGCCAGGCATCTCTACTCCCGCCAAGTTCTTCAAACACAGGACCACTGGAAGCAGAACTCGCAAAGGGACAGGCCTTCAAAGGACCCTGCAATGTGCTATAGTCTGAGCCATTCCCACTGGTCGAAGGCCACCAACACCAGCACACCAGGAAGATGCAGCCAGGAACACCTAACAAAAAACAGGCTTAGCACCAGAATCCTCAGGCGTTCTGAGAAAGGAGAAACCAGCATCCCACCCAAAGCAAGCAGTGAGTGGTCTTCAGAGAAGAAAAGGTCACCAGACCTAGGGAGAGCAATACGCAAAACTCGAGCACTTCAGGAGAGACTGTAGTGAAGAACGCCAGTCCTAGCATAGTGCTGCAGCAAACCAGTCTGGGAAGGAAAATTGCAGAAATTCCCACACAGACAAAGTTCCCAAACAAGAGCTCTGTCAGTCCCCCTTGAACAGGGAGCAATGCTTTTTTCACAGGACTAAGTGCTTCAAGGCACTTCAACATCTTCCCCTGCCAGCCACAGCGTACGCAGCTCCATGCTGATGACAGCAAGCCCACACGTGGCACCAAAGGCTCCCTTGCTTCCCTACAGCACCGGCAGCTTTCTTCCCCCAACACTGCCAGCTTCCTTGGGCACATACAAACAGCCTGCTCAGTCTGCTCCACCAGCCACAACCCTGAACTCCGCCTTCCCAAACAACCCATCCTCCAAGAAGAAGAACGTGGCTCTTCACCTGTACAGGCTTGCAAAGCAGGTGACTGTTACCAAGCACAAGGCATTCAATCTAAGCTCATTACGTGAGCCAGGGCAAGGAGTAGAACCTGATGTTTGGTGAAGAAAGAGATCGGAGAGGTCTGACCCACACCAGGTAGCCCTCAGAGACAGCCTGAGAAAGTCTGATACATAGCTTAGGGCTACACAATTGTCAGAGACCACCTAAGTCAGGCAGCCAGCACTTGTGTATCAGGGACCACAAATACCACCGTTTTCACAAACTAACTAGACTTTCAGTGACTGCTTCCTTCTTGATGTCTTCTTCCAAACTCCCTCAGTGGCCCCAGTGTGCTTTTCAGTATTTCCACAAAAGCCAAGTTTATCATCCCTATGGCATTAGTACTTACAGCAGTCCAATGCAGCCGAAAATACTGAATTACCTCACTGAAAGCAACAGTCATGGACAAAGGGACATTAAATCATTTCTACACAAAACACACTAGAAGTATCACACATTTCTCCCCAAAAGAGTGCCTCTCAGATCCATGCTGTCTGAAGATAGTTTCCACCTCTTCATCCAAAGCAAAGGAATAAAAGCACATTCGCAGCACATGACAGGCAGCCCTTACTCTTTTTCCAACTCAGAAAGCCAGAGAGGGTGCTACACATTTTCCATGCAGCCTCAAGACAATCCAGTTTCCTGAAACCACATGTTCAGGGAGAGAATGGTGCCAGCACTGTCCAAGAATAAATGCCGAGGTCAAGCCCACCAGCTGCTGGTGCTACTGGTTCCCTGCAAACCCCCTCACCATAATCATGCTGGCAGGTAATTAGCTAAACATAGACACTAACACACCACCTTACCTTATCCTGCTGTACAACAGGCATGAGAACAAGCAAATCACTGATTTGGTAAGCCCATGCAGTTCTGAAGCAATCTTTTGCACCTTCTATGCAGTTCTAAACCACCTACGAGACAACAAACCTCCTCGTCATTAAGCTTCCTGGGTTGGTAGCCAAATACAAGACAGCTTCTGGTCTTCAGAAGGCTAGAGAAGCTGTCCTGAAGGGATGAGGGGGCAGTCAGCATGGCAGCAAGGATCCCTTCCAGAGTTCTCAGCTACTCTCATTCTGTTCAGCTCCAGAACAAACCCAAAGCGTTTCTGAACAAAACTGTCACGCTGATGCCTGAAAGATGTGGGCAGTACCGAACAAGCAGATTTCATATCAAAATAAGTAATGCTTCAGGAATGTGGCATGCTTAGTCATTTCCACCTCCATTCAAAGCAACTCTAGTTATTAACTCATTTGAAGCTTCTGCATATCGTGCCATGGAATGGAGTCCCATCTTATCAAATACCTGGCAATGTACAGCACAGATCCCAAACACAGCAAGTGTCATGCTAATCTTAACTATGTGTCCAAAGGAGATTAAGTCTGACCTCTGTCATGGATCCTAAAACTTTTATATAGACAAGAAAGACATGTCTGACTCTCAATTTCCACTGTTTTTCCGAAGGGATGAAATTCCAATTCTTGAAAGTAAGTTTCTACCCATGCTAAAAAAAAAATATATGTTTAAACATATAAGCTGTGAAAGCTTTCACAGCAGAGGACATACAGACAGAACCCACACTACTAAAGGCTTGCTTTTTTTAACCTGACTTACGGTAGCTAAACACGCAGGTTCGCAATATTGAAAACAGCAGTTGTCTGGGACACTACACCATGGACTGCCTACGTGCCCCAGAAATGGTGCAGCTTCATGTAAGAACTCAGAACCACGGGGGGACAGAGAGAAAATTAAACACAAACACAAGTGATCCTGCAGCAGTTTCTTGGTGCAACTATCAGAAGCGAGAGTCTGTCAACAGATTTACTCCCTCCTGTTCTCACTTCTGAACCAGGTATCTAATTCCCCCGAGGCTGATGGTATCACCATAAAACCACAAACACCCTCACATTACAAAGGCCACCACAGGTGAGTGGTGTGGGGCCAGGACAACTGCCACTCGTTCCTTTGGAAAAATCTCAGCAGCATGGAAGCAGCTGCTCTAAGGGCTTTGGAGGGTGCAGTTCGAGGACAGCACTGGAAAACCTTTCAGACACGCATCCAGGTAACGCGTTCCCAAAGCAGCCAGAGCTACAGGGAACAAGGAGCCACATCCGTACAGCAAGACTGAGCTTAAGAACTTTGCTAAGCACCAGTGCACAGTACTAGGGCTCAGTGCTCCAGGGCAGGCCCTCCAGCCGGTTGTTTCAAGTAGGAACGTTTCATAAGGCTGCTACACAGCACCGTTTAATCCCCCCCAGCACACACAGCCGGCATCCCCACGCGTTCTCTGCATTTACCCCCCCCCGCCCCATGACAAACTGGAACACGCAGCCAGGGCCATACATTTTAGGACAGGCTGCCCAGGAGCCTTTTTGGGTCCCTTTCTTCTCCCACCACAGGATCATCCCTGCAGGAATTTTTATTCTCTAAATGCTCGGATGGTGGACAATTCCCTCGATACCGCCTGCGAGCCCCTGAAGGGACAGCCGGCTTGACCGGTGACTGAGGGAAACACTGCAATGCTGGGGAACAACGGGGCTGCAGGTCCCGGCCAGGACGCTTCCACCGCCCCAGCAAACGGCCTGCTCGGGGCCTTCATCACCCGCCCGTGACCGAGCTGCACCCCCCCCCCCGCCCCCCTCCCGCGGGCAGGGCCCCGCCCGCGCAGCACCCGGCTCGCTCGGCAGCTGCCCCCCGCGCCGCTCTCCCTCCCCCCGCAGCAGGACCCGCACCCGCTCCTCGCCCCCCCGTCTTCCGTAGCCGCGCCACGCAGGGGCGGCACACGCCACGAGCACCCACGTGCGTTTCCCCAGGCGCTTTTCCCCGCGGCTCATCTCCTGCTCGGCACGGCTGCGCTCGCAGCGCGCAGGGGCCGGCTCGGGCGGCGCTCGGCCGGGGGGGGGGGGGGGGGGCTGGTGCCCGGCGGACCGGCAGCGAGGGGGGGGAGCCCGGTGCTGCGCGGACAGCGCGGCGGGGAGGGGCCCCGACGGCCGCTCGAGACGGAAGAGCAGAGCTACCTGGCGCTACCCTGCCGCTTCGGACTACGGACGAGTAACCTGCCCCGCAGGAACGCTCGGTGAAGGACGGGGCGAAACGCGGGGCTGGGGCTCGTCCAGGGCAGGCCCAGCCGCCTCCCCGCCGGGCTCGGCTCCCGCTCGCTCGTCCCCCACCCGCCGCGGGCACGCTCCGGTCGCCCGCCCCGGCCCGCGCAGGGCACGGGCCCTGGAAGACTCCGCGGCCGGCAGCGCGGCGGGGCCCCGGCCGGGCACCACGGCCCCCGCCCGGCTGCGGCACACCGCTCGCCTCTGCGGCCGGGTCCCCGCGGCAGCGCCGCGGCCCGAGGCCCTCGCCGGGCCCGTGCGGTGCGGTGCGGTGCGCGGCTCGCCCCGTCCCGTCCCGTCCCGTCCGCCCTCCCCCGGCCCCGCACACACCCCGCGCGGAGCCGCCCGCCCGGAGCCCCGCGCTGAGGGGCGCGGCCGCCCCGCCCCGCCCCGCCGCCGCTCACCCCGCCCCGCCGCACCCCGCAGGCCGCTCCAGCTGCTGGCAGACGCCGTTTAATGGCCGGCGGCTGCCGCTGAGCTCCCGCGGCCCTGCCCGCGCCCCAGGTCCCGCCGCTGTCCGCAGGGGGCCCGGCCCCCGAGGCCCCTCCGCCGGGGCCTGCCGCCGTCCGTCCGTCCGTGCTCCTACTCGGCTTTCAGGCCCTCGGCGATGAGGTTGAGCTCGTAGCACCAGGTCTCGTAGCGGTAGGCCATGCGGATCTGAGCCACGTTTGTCTTCCGGATGTCGTTGCCTTGGGGCCCCTCCTCCTGGTAGTTCTCACCCAGGAACTTGGCTTTCTCCTGCCACACACAAGGCACGGCACCGATGTTCGCGGCCCCCTGCCAGCAGCACCCGGGGGAAACACCGGCTGCTGCCACGCAGGGCCCGGCCCCGAGCAGGCCGGCAGAGCTGCGCTCCTGGTCCCTTCAGCCGAGCCTGCCCTCCCCGGGGGACACCTACCTCATGGGACAGGCCACACTGCAGGACGCTGTTCCTGGCGATCTCACACATGTCACAGGTGCTGAGCTTGAAGACCTGGGCAGCGATGGCGTACTCCTCCATCAAGGGCTCCTGCAGCCAAAGGCTGTGTTAGAGGCCGGCTGCTTCTGCCTGTGCAGCCCGGCTGCCCAGAGATGGCCCATCAGGCCAGACCCTCTGCAAACACCGCTGGCTCCGCTGACAAGCCAGGGCCATGCACTCCAGCCCGTGTTCGGATAGTGAGAGGTGATGAGCTGACACAGTACCTTGGTAAAATGAAACTGCATGGGGTCATCTGTAGAAAGGGACACCATGAGGCCCTTCTGGTGGAAGTCAGGCAATGGATTCTTAGCATATTCCAGGAAGAGGCTGTTGTTGCTGAGCGGGGACATAGCAATGGGAATTTGGGCAAGGAAGTATAGATACTGCAACACTGGGCTCTGCAAAGGAGAGCAGAGTTGTCAGGTTACGGATAAAGCTGCTGTGACCTCCACCTCTTCAGGCTCACACCTCAGATCAACCCAGTTCCTCAGCCAAGAATCGGATGCACCGTGCTTGTGTCACGCAAAAGGACAGGTAGGCAAGCTAGCAATCCTCCAGGGCTCACAGGGAGCATGAGACACCAATAGATTTGAAATCTGGATGATTTTAGACCTCAAGTGATTCCAAAGATAACAGATTTATCCAATTATAGGTCTGTAATGCTGAACCCTTTGGAAATGTAAATACATTTCACAACTGCATCCCCAAACATGCCTGGGGAAACCCAGGGAATCGTGCAGTATCTGCCTGAAGCCAGGCTGTCATCTGTCAGTTGAAAACAGAGGATCAGCTGTGAACATGTTCTCCTCTGCCACTCCTGGGCTGTTCTGTGGCAGACTATTCCACTCACCTTCTTGAGGTTGAGACCATGGGAGATGTTGTCTGCTGTCATGAAGGCTGCAAGCAGATGTGTGATGGCCCCAGCTTCCCCACAGTGTGGACGGAAGAGGAATGTGTTCATACCACGCTGCCTAAGCACATGGAAGGAGGACTCAGAGCAGGTAAACAGGGTTAGGTGGCGTGTGCTGTGATATCCCTTGACTTCAGGTCCAGCTCAGCCCCTGCCAGTGTGTCCCCCAATAACCCAACTTGACCTAAGAGCACATTACTTGTTCTCCTTTCTTCGCTGTGCATGCAATGAACACATCTCTACAATCCTAATGTTTTACCCTAGTCAATCACATTTGCTACTGAGGAGTGTTTGGAAATTGCTCTGGGACATGAAGCTCCAAACTACGCTGGTGGCAGAGCAAGGAGGGCCTCTGCCACCTTCTGCCAGTCCATCAGGCAGGTCTCTTAGCAGATCCTGGGCCTCACCTGCGTAGGTTGTTAAGCACCAGGATGTTGGCATACATATAGTATATATAGTAGGTATAGGATGGGTTCTTCGCAGAAGTCCACTGCTCTGGCTTTGGACTTTTAGTGGAGAACATATGTCCGCTGTGCTTGGATTCATCATCCACGCTGTCAAATCCAGTGATCTGCTTGGCAAAGTAACAAAAAAAAGCTGTATCTCAAAGCTCCCCACTTCATCGTGCCCAGGTAGGCTGCCTCAACCTGCCCCACTGCAGCTTACCATAGCTTGGCTGTAGCCCACACCCCTGCCCTACCCAGGAGCAGAATTGAGGAGTAAGGTTGCAGACCTTACTTCTCACAAACCCCTAAGCTCTATCAAGGGGTAGAAAGAAAGCTCACATTAAACCACTTCTCCAGGAGGTAAGTGGACAGCATTTCTTACAGTCCCACGGCAGCCCAGCCCAGGGAGCCTGACCTCTTCCTTCCAGCACTTCTGGACATACATCCTTTCCCAGAATGTGGCAGAAGAGCTGCAAACCCACTGATGACACGTTCCATGTCAGGCAAAGCCAATGCCCTATTTCTTGTGCACAAACAGGAACATCAGTGCTCACCACACCCTGATAACACCATCAGGTAACACTCACATGGCGTAGAAAGACACTCAGCTCCTTGTGGGTTTGAGGATTGACAGTTGCCTCAAACACGGGAACAAAGATATTTTCCAACATCTTCCCAAAGTGTGGGAGGAAATTCTGAGATCTGAACACATCACTGTGGACAGAGACAGGGATTAACCACTAGCAGAGGAATATGGCCCACTCTTCCCATAATCTCTTCAGGTAAAAGAATAAGTTATAGCACGCTATAAGGCGCAGTGCTCTCTCAGAACCACAGCACATACTAAATCCTAGGTACTTGGATCATCCATCTCATATTGGGGGAATAGACCCGATGCCTGTTGAACCAGCTGGCTAGCTTGTGCCACTCCTCAGCTGATCGCCCATAGATTGAGAGGCGAGGCTCCGCATACTGGTACTTGGCATCCTCCAGATCAGAGCCAACCTCCTGAGAACCAAGAGAACAGACAGTGCACAGGGATATTCCATCCCCTGGACACAGCAGCACCACAAATGAAGTGTTTTCTCCTGCCCTGTATTCCTACCTTGATGATGGTAGCAAAGTACTCGCCATTGATAGCATTTTCTGTCTTCAGATAGAGATCACGCAGCTCGCTGGCACCCACAGGGTTGTACTTGGCATTGAACTTGTCAAAGCGCTGAAACGTCTGCCGCCCCTGAAGTAGAGGTGATTAGGGGCGAATCCTGCAAACACGTGCTGGGTCCCAAGCATACCAGCTGGGCAGGGGCTGATCTAAAGAACCCAGAAAGCTAGGAGCTGCTGAACCCTACCACAAACACCAATGTGCAGTGTGCAGTGTGCCATGGGAGTACACGTGGAGGGGGAAAAGCTATGCCTGCAGGGGTGGATATGATATAAGGGGGGGAGAATGATATAAGAATGGTTCTACAGTAAGTGCCCTACCACTTACTGCATGGACATCCAGGGAATCCACTGTCAGGTCATACGGGTGCAGGTTGAGCTGCTGGAAAAGCTGTTTCAGGGTGAGCTGTTTGCCCTTGGAATCATAAACTACACGGTCAGCATCCACACGGTAAGATTTCTTGATAAAACGCAGAAGGTGTTTCTGGTTCATGCAGGCTGCAGCATGGATGTGTGTGTCCACCTGAGAAAGCAGAGGGACAGCTATCCAGCTTCAAGATGGGATGCTTGGGTACCACCACAGGGAGGCTAACAAACCCCTTAAGTGAGACCAAATTGTGTGGGGAGCATGGCTCAGCCCAGCCATGGCATAGGCCAAAAGCAGCCGTGTCAGTCCCACCCCATTAGCAGGCGCAATGCAGGTGTCCCAAACCTTGACTCTAACATCTACATGTCTCAGGGAGGGGCAGGTACCACGACAGCTCAGCTGCAGGGTCACTAGGGCTGTGAGTCTTGCCATTTACCTTCCGGCAGTTGTAGAAATCACGGTGGGGGTTGTTCTTCACCTCTTTCATCTCCTCCATCTCATTTAGCATTTCGTGCACCTGGAACTTGGATGAAAGGAACTTGAGGCGCCGATGAGCATAGGTCTTACTGGTAAAAGCAAAGGGCAGAACAGTGACTGGGCACAGCCGGACAAACGCACCGGGATGGAGCTTTCGCCTGAGGTGGAGGAACTCACGTTGCTCTAGCCTGCCTCCCTGCGGTGCTTCTGGCTGTATCACAGAGCTTTGCAGGAAGGTCTTGCCAGGTATGAACACACCCGCAGTGGGCGTCTCCAACCCCTGAACATTGACTTTGCTCGAGACCCCAGCCAAGATTGCTGACAAGGGCCAAGGACGCTTGGGTAGCCAGCAGGCTGCGCACATGGCCAGGTGGGATCCTGAGGCCGGCCATCCCTCAACAGTGCTCCTCCAAGGCCTCTGCCATAGAGGTCTAGGTCTGGCAGAAGGTTCCTGTTCAGGCTTCCAGCCACTGGGCTGGCATCAGTGGGTTCCTCCCTCCTTTCAGGGAGAGGAAGGGGCAACTCTAGCTTTTCCCTGGCCCTCCTGTTTGGCTGCATGCAGCCGTGCTAGGCTGGGCACTTACACAGGCCCCTGTGCGATCAGGGCCAAGAGGAAGTTCATGTCATCAACGAAGTGCTCCAGGCAGGGGTAGGGCAGGTCCTTTGGCTCCTTTCTTCCAACTGCTGCCTTGTCACCATAGATGTAAACTACCCCATCCTTCATCTCAAGATGGTATCCCAGGTCCTCAGCAAGATTCCCAGTTTCAAAGGGATCTTGTCCATCCTTCAGTGGGGGGGTGAACACTGGACCAAGGGGAGAATACCATGGGGCACAGGCTGCCAGCCAAAACCCCACAAGCCTGCTGTGCTCCTCCACCCCCAACACAGGGCAGGAATAGCCCCAGCACTGTGACACAGAAGCAGCAGCCTGGGTAAGCAATCTCCCCTTGGAGCACTTCACAACCCCTTTCTGACACCTGGCTGTCCCAAGCTGAAGCAAGAGAGCAAAACCCTGCAGGTGCCTAAAAGTACCTGGGCCAGCGTCAGTTGCCCTCCAGACATCACCTTCA
This sequence comes from Anser brachyrhynchus, assembly GCF_964034855.1. NCBI lineage: Eukaryota > Metazoa > Chordata > Aves > Anseriformes > Anatidae > Anser > Anser brachyrhynchus. The sequence goes on along the minus strand of NC_137720.1, from coordinate 331,399 downwards.
ATAGCACGCAGGTACTGAGATGGCGTCCTGGGGAATCTCTGCACAGACTTCTGCATGTATTTCTCCCGAATGCAGAGGGCACGGTACAGGCCTTTGCAGACAACTTCAAAATCTTCAACTGTCACCTGCAATAGAGCTTTTGTTGAATGCAACCACACAACAGGAACCCAGCTGCTTGTGAGAGACCCTGGTGCATCAAAATGCAAAGAGTACAGCTATGTTTACAGCAAGCTGCAATCATCCCCTCCTTCCCACTGCTCTGCCTGAGCAGGACAAAGAAGGGATGATGGGCAAAGTCTTGAATATGGCAAAGGGAAGTTCCTCATGCCAGAACAAATGAATTTCAGCTGTCATCTCCTCTTACATTCCTCACCTCAAGCTGTAGCTGGCACTGAAATGGAAGCCAGGCCTGGGCAGAACACTGGAAGCTATTTTTGGAGCCCAGGCTGAAAACTGAAGCATGACCAACAACATACACTGAGCCAGTATGTCAAGAATTTGTGATTTACTGCACAGACAAGTGTTTTGGGCATTTAAGATTGGCCAGACTGGAGCAGCATGACAGAATACCAAGCAGTAGCTGCAGCTAGGCGCAGTCATGGCAGAAGGAATGTGCCTGTGCATGGATGGAGTTTCAGCTTCCCCTAACGGCTCCTCTGCTATGCAGCTCCAAGCTGAGCACCCTGTCCCAGCCCAGGAGGGGGCAATCTGCCATCAGCATCTCTTAAGCAGCACAAACACAACAGGAGGCTGTGGAAGAAAGGAGGAGGGGGAATGAGGACAAGCTGTGCTAACAGTGCTGTCCAACAAGTTCCAGGTGACCCTGCTTGAGCAGTAGGGTTGGACAAGATGACCTCCGGAGATCCTTTGCAACTTCAACCAGTCTGTGATTCTGCAATGTGTGCACAGGTCTCAGAAAGGCGTAGCTGTGTGCAAGCTGGAGCAGGCTGCAGCAGAATGAGCATCTCCGACCCTTCCGTGCCCTCCCCCACCGTACAGAGAATCTCATGGGAAGCACGCAGCATCCCCAGAGACTCCTTAGGGAATTCAGTTCAAGATCCTCCAGGGATGCAGCAGGACACCGTTAGATGCTTATGAGACACAAATAGAGCTGGAAGACACAGACTGTCCCCACTGCACCTGGTGAAGACTCCTGTGACAATTGGCACTCAGGAGGGCCAGGCAAGGACTAGGTGAGGTGATAATCAGCATGGGGAAGTTGAATAGCCATGCAAGTACCTACCCCAGAGGCATAATCCCCTGTGATCTGTACCCTCTGGAAGTCAGGCACTGCTTGGTACAGGGGGGAGGTAGAGATGACCTCATCAATAGTGGACAGCCTGGTTATAGACTTCTGAGCAACAGGGAGTGCCAGTGCAATTGTCTTCAGGCGGAGCATGCGCTTCCTCCTGCCAGGGAGGAAAGCCTCAGGCAAACAGCCCTGACTCCGTGGCCACACACAGGTCAGGGGCACTTACCAGTCACGTTCCAGCTGTGCACAACATCAACCATCTCACTGGTGCTTTCTGAGCACCTTGAACAGACACTGCCAAGAGCAGAAGCTACAGCACACTAAGTGGCCACAGACTTTCAAAAGCACACGCAGTCTTTGGAGGTTGCACCTTTCCAGAGAAAGGTCTCCCAGCTCTCCAGCAGAGCTGTGGCCACTGTGGTGCTAGTGCTGAGGTAACAGGCCAAGGGTGTCTTTCTGTCCATCAGTGGGAACACTTGGAAAGGAAACCCTGAAGCACCTGACAGATGCTCTGGGATTACCAAGGAAGTAACCCATTGTGGCTGTCGTGAACTGTTTTCACAGACCTTGATTTATGTTCCCCCTGCTTTCTTCCAGTTCTGGCTGGGGATGAGCAGACACTGCTCCACTCCCTCTCCCCTACTACCCTGGTTGTTGCTCACCGCTTTTCTGCTGTGGAGGAACTCTCCTGAAGCATCATGTGTGTTCTCATCTCCTGGCGCGAGATGGGGCAGACCTCTTCCACATCAAAAGGAGAGATCTCTTGCCTGATCGCCTCATCTTTCACCTCAGAGGCAAAGACCTTCTCTGCGAAGGAGCGCATTGCCTCATCCATCTCTGCAAGGAGAAAGAGCAGGATGCAGGGTCACACAGGCACCTGGCTCCCAGCCACCCCAACAGGAAGGTGCTCCTTGCCGTCAGCTTAGAGCTCAGTTCTCATCTCCTTAATACACCTCCACCTCCACCCCACCTGGGAGACTCTGAGCACCCTCCAAACTTTTCAACAAGCTTACAGGGCCTGTCCCACACATTGTGGACCGGAGACATACCTAGAGATCCGCAGCACACCGGAAAAGGTAAACACAACCCACAGTCTGAGAGTAGCACAAAAAGGCTGAGAAAGAAGCCACTTTCCACTCCTTGGGAAGGACACTTAGGAGACTATGCACCGGGGGAAGAGGAAAAGACTGGCAGAGGCCTTGTAACTCCAGGAAGTCCAAGGCCCACTTGTTCCACAAGGCATCCAAGCAGGATGAAGACAGAGGTGGACATGGAGATGGACAAAGCTGGCAGCCAAAATAGTTCCTGGCATCACAAGGCAGCTGAATAGCTCCTAGCTAGGGTACCAACGTGTGGCCTAGACCCCTCTCAGCCCATCACATTCAGCATCCTGCAAAGGTGCCAAATAACATGGCTCTATGAAAAGTCCCCATGGACACAAGGTTGGTTGGAGTTTTAGGGAGCAGAAGAGGGTAGTTAAAAGCCTTTCTACTGCCAGCAAAATACCATAAAACAAGAACCCAAGGGCTCTTCTGGGAACATCTCCTCAAAGCGCACACTTGCATAGCAGCATATGGACACTAGCTGAGCAGGTTTCACTGGCAGTTGGCAGCTCAGCATGAAGCATAGTGAAGATCGATGCTGAAAGAAGGGCACGTGGGACCACACCACTGACATGTCCAACAGGACATCGTGGTCAGCAGGTGAGGACCAAAGCAGAAAGGACTGACATGCATGACAGAAATATGCTACACCTAAAAGAGATTTTCAGCATTGAACCTATCCAACTTCTGCTCCCACAGGGTCTTGTGGGGGAACAAAACAGCATACTCCTGAGTTTACAGTTCCGAGGTCCTAGCAGTAGGTTAGTTGGGAAACATAACACAGTGGCTTCCTTTCCTGCTACCATATGTTAAGGCAAAGGGGTTTGTGCTGAGCTGTAAACACATGGGCAAATTTTGGCACTAGGTCCATTTCTCAGCAGTGCAATGTCGCAAAACCAAGATTTCAGTAATAAATGGTTGGTGTTGACACACATGGCCTTAGCAAACAAAGTAGGAAGACAAGGGCAAGGACATCGTACTCTGGGTTTCAGCCTGAGTAAAGGAGGTGAAGCATTGAATCTGTTCCCTTATGGATCAAATCCACTAGGAGCAGGATGCATTTAAAAAAAGTTAATTTAGGCTGGATCTCTGTTTAGGAAAAAAAAAAAGCGTGAATAGGCGCAAGGGAAATTGCAGAGCGTTTCTCCTCCTGCCACAGAGGAAAGCAGTCCTCTAAGCAGGAGCTTGGGGGTGCTAGGACAGTATTTAACAAAAAGCAGCTTCATGTACCAAGGGACCTGAAGTTCCAAACCATTCCATGAAACAGTGAGGGGCACAACAGGCACTGCTGAGAAATAGCATCTTCTTGAACTGCTAAAAGTTCACCATGATCATGTAACTGCTGTTTGTTTCCAGTGATCATGTCTGGACAGTAACACAGCAGAACATTTAAAAACGAAAACAACAATACTCACCTTTCTCTTCTGCTGTTTGAGATGAAACAGAAACAAAACAAAAACAGATGTGATCAGCCCTTAAAAATCTAAACCTTTTTGCCTAATCATCAAATCAGTGATTTAAAAGGGACTGGTGAAGTACAAGTTTAGGCAAAGCCTTCCACTTACAAAAGAAAGAATAGTACTTGTCACTTTTTACACTACAAGGATGTAATTTCAGTATTCACTGTGCCATGATAATAGCTTCAGCACTATGCGCGTAGATGAACCACATTGTGAATGCCATCCAACTGAGGCTCTTTTACAGAGCTCAGATCTGGCTACTGCCTTACAGTAAGCTCTGGGTTTCCCTGCAGCTGTCCAAGGGGAAGAATATTTTCTAGAACCTAGATCATCTCAGTCAACATTACAAGCAACTACCAGATACCTACTCATCTAATAGGACCCAGCTGTCTTGGAACGTCTTCCCCTACACCTCTGTTCAGGGACAGGGATGCAGAAGAGCATAGAAATGACTTAAGAGGGCAAAACAGCATTCTCCTACCTCAACAAAAGAGCAAACATTTTAGTGACTCAGTGCTAGGGCTGCTTTGCTATCTGCTTTTTTTTGGCCGTGACCCACCACCCTTTATGAAGATCAGGATGGATAGTGATTTCAAATATAATGTTTCTCTTTCATCCTCCTGCCACCTATTGTCACGTCTCCACTTATTCACCAACAGGATCAGACAGCTGAGACACTGCAGCTCCACAGATTTTTCACTCCTGGTCTTACAGGGTGGCGTTGACATTTTGAGGGTGCTGCTCATGCCCTTTCCATCTGACCCAGAAAATTCAGACCTGGGTTCTGGCATCACAGCCCCCAGCTGCTGACTTTCCAAAGTCCAGCCTGCATTTGCAGTTCAAATGCGTCCAGTGCTGGTATTTGAACTCCATGTATTCATTTGCAAACTAAGTATCCCAGAAATGCCTAGTGTGACCTTTCATTTCTTTAGTGGATGAAAAATACACTCGAAGGTCAACAAACTCCCACTGATGTTTCAGGGCACGGCTTTAATACCAGCTTCACTTACCAGGACATATCTGTCACACAACAGAGCACTGCAATTCTAAACATGCTCTTTCTTATCAGACCTATTCGGTGCTTATGTTCTTCAGGGCTTTGTAATGGCAGCCACATGCCCTTGTGTGCTGCTCTGCAAGGCCTGACCAGCCCTACTCCTGATACCCAGGAGGCTTCCCACCCCCTGGGGACTGCAGCACCCCAAGTCTTCTGAGCTTAGCCAGGTTGACTGGAGGAGACTCCTGAAACCCCTTTGACCCCTTCTACAACGATTTGATATCAGGCTACGGCAGGGTGGACGATATTATTCTTCAGCATGAGCAGGGCAAGATTTAAACAATACCACCATTATTTTGCTGCACTATCCAAAAATGCCTCCATGCAGGAAGAAAATGCTCAAAGACCCCATCTCAGTCCCCTGAACCAGGAAGACAACACACTACCCAAAATCTCAGAGGCTGTAAGCTAATGAGCCTGCCCTGGTGCTCCCTGTCTCACTGCTTGCTTTCAGACCTACCTGGAATTTTCACCCGTGACATCTTTGCAGCAAGTTTGCAGAACCCCAAGTAACACCCTGCTGTAACAGAGCACAAGTAGCTGACTGAGTGCACAGCAGCCTAACTTATTTTACTGCTTTCCCTTCCCTGTAATTAGACTCTCCCACTTTAAAAGGAGAAGGGAGGTGAACTGCAGGACTATTTAAAGTGCAGCCACAAGCACTTCCACTGAAACAGGTGAAACCAGGGCTCAAATTTAAGTTAGGCTTTCATTTCACATTTAGTAGAGTTTTGCCTGTTGTGTGGCCAGACTGCCACCTCCCAGGAAAATGTGAGAATATGCAAGTCAGTCTCTTAAGAGAGACTAAAACTGATGCCTTCCATGTTAAACCAATGATTTAGAGGAAATCCCTAAGGCACAGGGCTGATATTTTCATCATAACAGGAGCTGTGGACCAAAAAGGTAGGTACACATGATGTGGTCTAAGCAACTACTGTCCCATTCATAGAAGATTTTCCCTGAGAGAAATATCTACTCGAAAGACTGGATTTTAGCTGCAGGAGTTGAACGTGTCCTCACATCTTCTCAGGTATATAAAATGGGAGGAAAGAAAAAAAATTGTAGGGAGCTACAAGGTATGATTTTGTTCCTGATTTTTTTCAGGAACTGCCTTTATATAACTTTGTATTATAGCAAAGTGGTTTTCAGTCAGCTGGCAAGCCCACGTGTCACCTACCTCTGTAAGTGATGAACCATAACCAAGGCTTACCTTGCAGTGACCACTACTTTGCACAATCCAAGCTGTGCCAAAAAACTCCCCTAAACTACACAAGGTGGCTTGGATTTGAAAGAGCAGAGTATCAGTTTGTGAAGTGCCTCTTAATGGCTAGTTTTAAGCAGATTCCTTCTAGCATACTGGCAGCCTGGACTGTACCCAGTCCTTTAGGATCTCCTCATGAAGTTGGAAAACAGCTCCTGCTTGAAGAAAATGGCCAGAATTTGTACTGCATATTGCCAAGGCGGCTCTGAGCTTGTCTCAGCTTCCTGGTGGGCAGCGGTGAGCCTAAACAGATCAGGATACAATGGTTTTCATTTGAAACAGGGCCTTTTCTTGTTTGTTTATACTTCAGTTCTTGATGGATTTGATAGACTGTATTGGGATCAGGACAAATCAAGCAAAGCATTCAGGCCGTAGGTTATCACAGTCCTGCTGATGATTTAAAATGTGACTTCGGTCCCAACAGAGACGGGAACAAATAATCAGCACCCCTGGAAAAGACAATATTGTCTGGAATTGCATACACGTTAAGTGCTTCCTGTCCTATATTTTGTAGGAACGGCTAAGAAAAGGTCTTGTCTCAGAAGATGGCTGGTATAAGTGAAAGAATTGCTTGTCTAAGACATAGAGTATGAAATAAAGCAGAAGTCATAGATTTTGTTCATGGGGTGCACGAGAAACTTGTGGCACAACCCGTCAGTCAAGTAAGATGAGCTGGGACTTTGCTCTGCATCTCCAGCTGAGATGATTTCCAAAGCATCCAGAAATTCTCTCTGGAAGAACACTTCTTGATGTGCATAATTTTAAGACATGCTGGGTTACAATTAGGAAATTCTCCATAACTCAGGGAGTTTTAGCCCCATTTCCCAGATATTCCCCAAGAATATCAGTTGATTTTCCTCCCCAGCAAGCAGAGGTGCAGCCAACAGGGCAAACCTGGGATGCTGTTACAGTCTTGATCTGTAATAATACCCAGTCTCTTTTCTCAGACTGACAAGAGTCTTCACTTTCTGAATTATTCTTGTTACTCATTTACCGGTTTGCCCCAAACTGCGTTATTGTTCAACTATTCCATTTAAGATCAATAAAAGCTATGTCCTGGTTGTTTGCTCTGCCACAAGGATTAGACCTGTCCCCAACCTTTTTTAGACATATCAAGGCCTTGAGATTCACATCTGAAACCAAAGATAACCTTTAGGGTGCAGAGGTTACCTTCTTCAAGAGGTCTCTTGATCCCCTGGCTGTTTAAATCACAGGGTCAAATTAGTTGGGTTCATGGTAGAAATATGAGTAAAGGTTGGGTATGCTGAGCTAAAGTTAGAACTACAGCCTCTTTAAACTGAGGTATTGAATGCAAGCAGGGCATCTCCCCAGTTGTTTTTAGCTGGAAAGTGATTCACGCCCAGAGGCTTTAGAGGTGTTCTGAAAAACAAAACAAAACCCCATACTTTATCTCTGAAATGCCTTCATTCTGCCTAGATTCACTCAAAGAAAAATAGCCAAACATGCCAGGAATTTGGCAGCTCAGGGTATTTAGCAAACTCTTCCTCCAATCTGCCTAGCAGAGCAGCTCTATCAGAGGGGTTGCTGTCCAAAAAGTCTACAGGCAAGTTTTGCTAGCAAATGATTTCAATTCCTGAAGAGGAGAAGTATTAACAGAGGAATGTGACATGGAAACTCACAAGTGCACTTCTTGATGTGCTTGCATTAAGGAGCCTCAAAAGTTTCTTCTCTCCTCACATTGCTCTTACTCATCCCCTGCACAGATTCTTCTAGGGCTGCTTAAATCAGCCTCTGCTCCAACATGGAACAAAAGTCGGAGTCCTTTGATAAGATGGGAAATAGCTTCTAGTAACAGATTGTTACAGATAATTATAAGGTAGAAAAACTTCCCTAATTAGCCAAGAAAAGCCTCTCTTTTAAGCATCCATCTGTACCATGATTCTGAATCTCGCATGGAACAGGCAACAACTAATGCAGCTACACAATACAAGGAGTTTTATACCTAGCATAGAACAAGAATCTGCATCAAGGGAAGGGGATCTTTCAGGCAACGGAAGAAGTGCTTTTCAAAGGTAAACTTCACCAGCGCTTCTTCAGCTCCAGGCCCTTAGCACGTGATAACTTTAATCAACGTGGGACAGCACCTGCTGCTTTACTGTAAGTTACTTTTTCTCAGAATGCAGCCCCATGCCAGGATGGGCAACAACTTTTCCACAGAAACTAGTACCAGCTGGGACCAGTCTCATCATGACTGGCTACCTATAGCTGCTCAGGGAAGGAGGAAAAAAAAAAAAGGAAACAAGGTTACTGTTTTAATGCCATTCACTTTTATTTATGGAAATACCAAATAACTCGTAGCTAAGCTGGAATTCCTGTGATACTGAGGATGGTAAAAATGGCTGGAATACTCAGCAATGAGAACAGTTGGGGATTCACTGCTAAGGAAACGTCAGGTCCAGCAGACTCTAATCTGAGCATCCACAATTCACAGCTCTGGATTGCGACACGGAGGCTAAAGGTGCAAGAAGGCAGCGTCTCCATCCAACCTTGCAGCGTCTCTAGACTCCCAACACTCCTGAGTGTGTGGAAACCAGCCAGCACACACAAAGGGAGCTGAAAAACCCAAGCTCACATGTATGATTCTTCATTTATTTTAAAGTGCTTTACAATAGCTGCACTGTGATTTTGTGAAGTCTTCTGTTACTAAGAGTCTATTTTTCAGTTCCTTACATAGAAAACAGATTGGACTCTGGGTTCCAGAGGCCTGCCACCATGTCTTAGTAGCACATTTACAGTGGTCCGATACAATTTGCCTTATGCAGGAGAAAAGCCAATATAGAACTATTTCAGAAGACTGAGTTAAGCAATGTAAACGCCTAACAAAGAGCATGATCTGGACACAGCAGGAACTTTATAGCTGATTTCAGTCATAGGACATGAAGTGAATAAATCTTCTCTCACCTTTTGTTGCTCTTAGGAAGCATCTTTTTCAAGGACAAAGTCAACAAAAAAGTTATGATGGATCACAAAGACAAAACTAAAGCAAGAAGCACGACAACAGACTAGTGAAGTCATTAAAATTGGGCTCTGGAACAAGCCTATAGTATGTCTCAAAGCCTGCCTCACCCCTTACTGGTGTGATAGTGGACATACATAACACAGCTGTTCATGCTGCATTACGGAATCAATGACCTGAGTAAATCTAAACCCTGTAAAGAAAGCAGATAGCACCGATAAGCCTTCTGAAAGGCAGTTATGTGATCCCGCCCCCAGCTCACTACCACAAAAGAAACAACCAAAGAATTCACAAAGTTTATTCTTTAAAAAAGTTATTTAAGAAGCAAAATAATTTACTCCAAACCAACAGAGATGCATTACTGAAAGCAGATAATTACACAAAGTAACAACAAATTAGCCCTTGGATTAAAAAAAAAAAAGTCCACCTCCCAACAGTATCCAGCCATCCCTGAGGCTGCACACAGTCACTTAGGGTTGCAGGGTAATGAAGGACTAAGTACAGGATTAGAACGCGATACAAACCTTCTTTAATCTCCCTCCCCCCACAGGCTTGAAATTGCTTGAAATCCAGTTCTTTCTACATCACTTAACTGTGCTAAAAAACGTGTCTACTTCAGCATCATGGTTACCATCTGAAGTGTTTCTGATGTCAATGAAAACAAAATCTGAACAATGCTTTTTGAACAAGACCATGGAGTAGGGCACTAACATTAACCAGCCACGGTGTTACACTATCTTGTTAAATGGCTGTTCTCGGTCAACAGTAACAAACATTTTTACAATTAGTTGCACTGGTAATTTTTGAACAAGAACATTACACATTTTTTAAAATATTTTACCTCAAGGCTGTTTATGGCCTGTTCTTATTAGGATAATGAAGTTAGCTTAGTACTAACAGTGTAGTGCTGTTAGTTCAAAATAAGAACATTTGGACTGAATCTACAAAACCATTTCTAGGGAACCGTCTCGTGCAAAAACTTGTGTGCTTACCTTGTAAATTATTTTTCCAAAAGTTTTTTAGGGTTTGGTCCTTCCACAGTGCTCTACGAGTTGCCACCAAAATCACAGTAACATTTGGCTGACCATCCACAAGCTGCTGTTAAATATTTTTTTAAAAGCCAGTTGCATTTTATACCTGAAAATCACAGCTAGCAAAGCCCTGATTAAAGAACTGCATCAGACTCAAGTTGTTCCCGGCAAACACACCGCTTTCCCAAGTCCAACTTAACACCATCAACAGATGTTAATTGGGCAAGCTGTAAAATGGGTATTACCATATACCCTGGAAAGTTCTAAGAAATCTTAACACCTCAACTGAAAGGGCACATAGAACAGAACAAAGAAGGGCCAGAGTTGTGCTCCAGCATGAGATAGTGTGGGTTTCCCTTCTGGTCTGCTCATGCCCTGTCACAGATCGCAGCTCAGCATGAACATGCAGGGACTCAGGACACAAAACTTTTTTTCTGTTGGCACTGAAACCTCTCTGATAGCAAATCATCTGCTTACATGTTCCTCAAACATCACAAGGGTTGCATGGGAGTGGGACAGAACACAGCTCCATAAAGAAGTGTCTCTAGCAGTAGGTTGTGCTAGACATAAGAACCTTACATTGAATGTTTGCATTCATCTATCTGGCGAAACTAAAAGGCAAGGGTAGCACTTGACATTGCCTCGTCCCAGAACTTCAGAAAGGGTTTCAGCTGTTCTGTTTAAAAGTACCGACTCCCAGACCCAAACCCATAAGAAGATGGCTCCTCAGACTTGACTTTTGCCCTAACGCATCATGTGATGCATATCCATTATGTACTGCCAGGGACCTTCACTGACTGCAATAACTCATATATATGTGTATATATACACGGCTGGAAACCAAGTACAGTCATTTACTTCGTGCTCATAACTGGTACAAAACCTGATCTTGTAAAACCACTTAATAGATTTGAACCAAAAATATCATAGATTGGAGTACCACCCATGTAAGTTAGCTCTACAGCATCCTGAAAGCTGATGCATGATCCCTCTGGTTCCAACAGTAAAATACTTGCTGACCAAGTACTTGCTTTACAGGCCTCCTTCCCTTTTAAAATTTTATACAGCCCAAGAGAAAGAGAACACCTAAGAGAAAGTAGATTCAGTTGCCAGCTCCCATATGATTTTGAGAATTCACAAATTCTGAAGTTCCAGCTAGTACACTTTTAATGACATGTAGAACATGCCAAACAATGTAGAAAGTTATGATGAATCCATATCAAAAGGAATGTTTAATTTTCACACCTGACCACACAGCCTTCAAACACCAACTGCCAGCTGCAAAACACTTCCTGTGGCCATGGGCAGCAGGCAGCCATGCTCTGAACTATGCAGTCAAGCCTGCCAGAGAAGCAGCTCCAAATTTTTCCAAGTAGTCCAAAAGCATAATGGACCTACAATAAACTCGCCATTCAACATAGCACAAACTCCGCATTGCTGTCTTTCCAAAATGCTGAATCCATGCAACCAGATGTGTATCCCCAAAGCTATCTTTTTCTGTAATTTTATTAAGTGGGCAAACAGTACGTCACACAATTCCAGGGACAGTGAGCTCCTGCTTCAGGGCTCAAAGAATGCTTTCACAAACAACTTTTCTTGCACCAAGAAAAAAAACACCAAAAGAACACCAAAAACAACAACAAAACTGCTTGGTGATTACAGGTAGCTCACAATGATCATGATTCTGTCACGTTTAACTTGCAAGCATAATATCACCTTCAAATGAACTCAAGTCACAGCCAGCGTTATCCATAATGCTACCCTCTACTGGGTATGTCACTGGAAAATCATGTAAAAATAATGTATTTTAAATTCTCATCAGTGTCACATCCGTCAAGAATAAAATAAATTGCTAAAATACTTATCTGGAGTATCAAGGATAAAGAAAATATGATACAGATTGATCCTCTGCATTCCAAGAAGAAAATTAAGAATGTAATTAGTGGATGAAGAAGTATTGAAAGGAAGTTTTTTCTCTATTTACTGATTTCTGATTTCAATTTGGAATTTTCAACTTCAAATGAAGATGTAGGAATCTGACACCAACAAACTGAAATTAAGCCTCTTGCAGTTATCTACACTCACACTAGTTCTGCAGACTGAATACTCCCTCTGTAGGCTGGGGACTCACTACTCTTCCATCAGACAGTAACTGGGTATTCAACTTTGCTATGAGAAATGTTGCCTGATCACACACAACAGAACCCAGTATCAGTAGCACAAGAACTAAGGAAGGACATGGTACTCCAATGAACGCTAGTAGGCTTTACAACAGGGACCACATTTGTACGTCCCATTTACATAAAGTGACAATGTTGTGTTCTAGGAAGAACTCACCCAGCTTATGCAGCAATTCTGTGGTACTTTGAGGCTGTTACAACAAACCCAGAATTCCCATCAGTATATCATACACCTTCTGCGTAGACATCACTGAATCCCTTCCTCATTTTGCAAGGATGCTGCAATCAGAAGTTAGCTCAGCTTTCTTGTTATAGCTCATTGCTTTCTCCCCTCAGCCTGGACATCCGTGACAACCACTGCACCAATTACAGTCAACTTCAAATCCCAGACTCCTTCCACGACACGGAGGCTCTCCACCTACATTTTACAGAGCCATTTTGAAGAGACTACATTTATGGTCCAGTGGTAAGAAAATAATTCAGAATAAAATAATTTGCAAGTTACAGACAGAGCTGAGTAACAACTGCCCAAACTAACCTCCAGTTATTAGATTAACTATCTGTCCGTAAATATTGGCAGTTAATGTTAAAGTGAACAGCTGACTAATTTGGTCCAACCTGGAAAAGGAAGATCCAAACGCTCTAGAAAACCAATATAGAATACGCACAGTTCCACCTAAAAAGAGGTGGATTGATCCATTTTGATGGATCAAAAATGGATGCAGTATGTTCCCCTCCCTAGTTCAAGAGTTTTACAAGCACCTGCTGAATCTTTCAGCTTACAAATTCCTGTTTTAGTAATCTACCATGCAAACAGATCCTCCACACAAGACTTGCCTACTTAAGACAACAAGCTCCCAAGATATTCCAGTCCTTGTGTCTTTCCTCAGCCCAAGGGAACAGGTTACAACTCCAGATCTTCTCAGCAAACAGGCACTTAAATTAGCAAAGGTATCTCCTTTTTATTACAGAAAAATAAAAGATCAGTTGACCAGTTAAGTGGTACTCCTGGTACAATGCAGATGTGGCAAATATGCTGTGTGGGTGCACAGACAGCAGATACCAATCTGGTAAGTGACAGGAGCTTTAAAGGTGGCAAAACCATTTCTGCCACTCCTCTGACAACACTGCAAATCTGTATCCGATACAAAGGGAACAAACACTACTTCTAGCTTTTACTCTAGAGGTAAAGTGAGATCTTTTTCACAGCATTTAGTCTCTGTAATTCACTTTTCTTGTGACTGGTTTTCTTCTTGAACAAGCCCAGGCAACACAGTGAGAAAAGAATCCCAGTACACCAAGAGATGTGACTGCTCTGTTAGCTGAGCAAGGAGGTAGACACCAGAGATGTTTTCTTCAGATGGAGCACAGAAAAGGACCCTGTGCTAATTAACCGGTACCAAGATTCTGGTCACTGGCACCAAAATACTGCAGGGCATCAGCATGAGACGCAATACAGTAGCATCGAGACTCGTCCAGCAGCTACATCTGAACCATGTACTCCTGGCATCTGGAACAGAAAGGCACCTCTAATTAGCCACTTTACAAATTTGTGGTAGATGCGCAGTGCAACAATGCAGTACAAGTCCTGGACTGGTCTCCCTGTTTTTACAGTGATGAGCAACATCTTTTAGGCAACCATTGTAAAGAATCTCACTCAGCTGGGGCACTCCTACATCTCATTACTTGCATTACATATTGCAGAGGAACATAGCTCAAGATAAATTCTGCAGAAATCAATCAATCAGCAGCAAACGGTGACTACAGAATTGCACGTTCCCCTTTCTAGTTCAGGTGTTACTTGTGCACAAGACAGAAATTATACATTCTCCAAATAGTCATAGAAAAACAACAAATGTTTCCCAAAGGAAGGAGACTGACAAGTGTGATATAGAAAAATCACACTATTATCATTTCAGTGGAAATCTACAGGCTGCAGCCAAAAGGTTGCTACGAAAAGAATTTTCCTTAAGTTTTGCTATCTATTGACCAAAAAAAAAAAAAAAAGTAATTAACTGTAGGATCAAAATCTCTGGGTATCAATGGGCTGTATAATAAGGGAAAAAAAAAAAAACTATAGCAGCTATTATTTCTAAGCTGTGCTTATCAACAACTGAAAGACATACAGACAAGAAGCCTTAAGAAGAACTTAAAGTACAGCTCACCTTATCACATCACAATGCAGGACAATCCCATGCAGCCTTGATTCCCATCTTCACTGCTGTTGAGCTTTTTCATCCGGTACTGCCGGATCTCTCTCACCAGCGTGTAAAAAGCGTCTTCAACACCCTGAAATGCAAACGATCCAGGTAAAGTACTTTTTTCTTGAATCTTTTGAGATCACTGTTCTTTCCACCACAGGATCCCTTGACATATTTGAAACACATACTTCTACAGGAATAGTAGTTGCCAGCTTATCCCACAGTTCATTAGAGGAGGGAACCAGTTACCTAAAACGCTTCAGTTGCATTCTTAACTCTTCCTCTGAGGCAAACACCCAAAGTAACAGCCGTTAAAAGAAACAAGGCAAATTGTAACCATAGAGAGGTCCCATGCATGCAACAAGCTACTTCTTGCCTAATCACCCCCATTTTAAAATTCTTAGAATTTCTGGCTACTATTTAATGGAGAAAGAGCTGCAGATTCAATGTAACTCCGAAGAAATGCATTAAACCAACGCGAGAGATTCTTTCTGTAAAATAACCTTATAATTGGCCTTCATTAAGATAAGAAAACCAGACAGCCCTGGGATGACTACCTGAACAATCTAAGCACTTCTCAGCTAGAGCAGATGAGCTCTCTTCTCATTAACATCACCCACTGAGATAAAAACAGAACTCTTTCAAAGTAAGAGTCAGTAATGAAACCAAAAACTGAAATTTGCAAATTACACAGAATCACAGAATCATCTAGGTTGGAAGGTACCTCCAAGATCACCGAGTCCAACCTCTGACTAACACTAACAAGCCCTCCACTAAACCGTATCACTAAGCTCTATATCTGAACATCTTTTGAAGACCTCCAGGGATGGTGACTCAACCACCTCCCTGGGCAGCCCGTTCCAATGCCTAACAACCCTTTCAGTAAAGAAGTTCTTCCTAACATCCAACCTAAAACTCCCCTGGTGCAACTTTCGCCCATTCCCCCTCGTCCTGTCACCAGGCACGCAGGAGAACAGACCAACCCCCACCTCGCTACAGCCTCCTTTAAGGTACCTGTAGAGTGCGATAAGGTTGCCCCTGAGCCTCTTTTTCTCCAGGCTAAACAACCCCAGCTCCCTCAGCCGCTCCTCGTAAAACTTGTTCTCCAGACCCCTCATCAGCTTGGTTGCCCTTCTCTGGACTCTCTTGGGCACCTCCACATCCTTCTTGTAGCGAGGGGCCCAAAACTGAACACAGTACTCAAGGTGCGGCCTCACCAGAGCCGAGTACAGGGGGACAATCACCTCCCTAGACCTACTGGCCACACTGCTTCTTATGCAGGCCAGGATGCTGTTGGCCTTCTTGGCCACCTGGGCACACTGCTGGCTCATATTCAGCCGACTATCCACCAATACTCCCAGGTCCTTCTCGGCCAGGCAGCTTTCCAGCCACTCATCTCCCAGCCTGTAGCTCTGCTTGGGGTTGTTGCGCCCCAGGTGCAGGACCCGGCACTTGGCCTTGTTGAACTTCATACAGTTGGCCTCAGCCCATCGGTCCAGCCTATCCAGAATCAAATTGATTTTAAGGTACATACTTCCGTAGATAAAAGTACAAGTGAAAGAGTTAGACCATTCTTCAGTTAGCGTACAAGTAGAAGTCTGACCAAGAATAGAAGCATCTTACCTGTCTTGTTTTAGCAGATGTCTCTATAAAGGGGATTCCATAGCTTTTTGCTAATTCTTGGGCCTGTTTTGTGTCTACTGTTCTTGTGGGCAAATCACACTTATTCCCAACCAGAACCATTGGCACATCATCTGAATCTTTCACTCTCTTGATTTGCTCTCTTAGAAAATAAAATAAAATAAAATTATGAACAATTTTCTACACATAAATGGTGTTATACTTCAGTATCCAAACAATGTTGTGCTACAACAATATATACTGAAGCTAGATAGGATGTCAGGGGTTCTAACCTACAGCAGTACTTTTAACAACTTCCTATAATCCATCCTCTAGTCCTTGTATAATTCTGCTCTAACGTGCTTTTGCCTTCTTACCCATTTCTTCTTACCCAGAAGATTTTGTATGTTCTGAACGTCAGCTGATTAAACACAACCAAGATAGCTGCCCCACTCATTGACTAATAATATATAGACACAGAATGCAGATAAGCTTAAAATAAACTTTCTGAAAGAAGGCAGAATTAGTATTTTTCTATTGTTTAGTCTTTACTAGGTCTAATGACAAAAATACTCGAAGCATTTTCCAATCTTTTCTCCTTGTGGCAGAGACCCAGATCATACCTGTAAAGGTTAATATCAGCAAATGATTTACTGTTGTTAATGGCAAACACGCAGAGGAATCCTTCCCCAGTTCTCATGTACTGATCACGCATAGCACTATATTCTTCCTGTCCTGCAGTATCCAGAATATCTAACAAGCATGTCTCTCCATCAATAACAACCTGCTTTCTGTATGAGTCCTGCAGAAAACACAAGCAAATTATAGATTATAAAAACACATAGCACTACCACTTTCCATACCAGACAGCATTAGGAGCAAAAATAAATTAAAAAAAAATAATATGCATATAATTCAGAAGAGCTTTTTTATTTATACACATACACACAGTGGAAAAACACCAGTATATATGACGCACAGCACGTTATCTTAATCTTCCCACCTTTCTAACAAAAAAGAAAAGTCATATTCTCCCTAAGAAATTCCTTATTTTGAGCACAGAAGAAAAGAGTGGTAATACTCTCGATACAACATTGCGGTCAGCATCTACAATCCATGTAGGTCAGTGGTGACTTTTTCATTGCCACTGTTGGCTGCCTACGTTCTGCTTTACAAAGCGATAAATAGAAGAGACAAAGGGCTATTCCAGGATTCCTCACCACGTGCACACTGATCTCACATTTTGATCTCACATTTGGCTTTTTAAGCAAAACGTCCACAGCAGCATCTAGGCTCCTTATTCCTTACGTACGTACATTGTTTGACCAAGGACAAACGGATGCAGATTTCATACCACCTGTTCAAAACTCTCAAAGGTTCGTTTTTTTTAATATCATTCTTGAATGGCGTTCAGATACTATGTCACAAAAATCGCCAGTCTTGTTAAAGTGGATACATTTAAAGCATATATACACCAAGAGCTACAGCGAAGGTTTGAAGGGGGGGGGGGGAAGAAGGAAGAACCGGATTTCCACCCGCTCTCCGATACAAAGAAGTCTCACACAAATTCGCAGGACGTGACCCGCCCCTGGTTTCCCTCTCACTTTTGTTTTTTGGTTTGGAATCGCGCTTCTCACCGGCTTGCTTAATTGCATTTTCTCCAGCCAAGCGCCTTCCGTTTGCCCCCCCCAAACCTTCCCCCCGCCCCCCCGCCGCCCCTCCCTAGCGGCTGCACCCCCCACGCAGCCGCCCCCAGACCCCCCCGGTCCCCTCCCTTCCCAGCACCCGCGCGGCTCCCCGCGCTTCGCCCCCCCCCCCCTCCCCTCACCTCGATGGTGGGGTCGTACTCGTCCACGAAGTGGTTCTGGATGAGCTGGATGGTCAGCGCGCTCTTGCCGACGCCGCCGGCTCCCACCACCACCAGCTTGTACTCGGTCATCGCCCTCCCGGCGGCCGCGCGGGGAGCGGCGCAGCGCAGCGCAGCCGTCCCCGCCCCGCCCGCCCGCCCGCCGCCCCAGGCCCCACGGCGGCCGCGGAGCACCCCCCCCCCCCGCGAGGCTTCCGCCTTCCGGCCCCGCCGCGCCGTCAGCAGCCGGCGCCGGAAGAGCGGCCGCTGCCCCCCCCCCCCGCCACGTGACCCCGCGGGCAGCCCGGGGGGGGGGGGGGGCGGGGGGGGAGGCGCGGCGCGCGCCGGGACAGAGAGGGGCGAGGCGGGAGGGTTGTCTCAAAATCAGTAAAACTTTATTCTATTTCCATTCTTTGCCATTAACAGAAAAAAAAAAAAAATTGGAGAAAGCAATGTTTGTTTTACAAAGATAATGCATCTCCCAGAGAAGAAAACCCTAAATTGAGAATAGAGGTAACATGAAAAAAACAAACAAAAAAACAAACAAACAAAAAAAAACAACACAGTACTGCCCTCTATTCAAAGAAAGTAACTCCTGATCTTTTTGGTAAAGTAATACTTAGACCAATCATTCAGTTTTCTTGCTGGATAAAGTGTGACTGGGGAAACAGGGGAAGGGGCGGGGGGGCGGGGGGAAGCACACAGACATCAACTATTTCACCTTGATGAAAGTCTCAATACAGCTATGGAAAGCCTAAGTATTTATTCTTTTACAGTACACTGGGTGCCGGCTGCAAAGAAGAAAAAAAAAAGTATTCACTTCAGGCACAACTTCTTTCTTTGTAAATTTAAATCAGTAAAAGAAACTGGGTTTAGAAGCTGCAGTGTTCTAAGCAGCAGCAAATTTGTGCATTGTTTTAAATATATTTAAATTACCACACTGATGGCACACCTCAGCCTTATGAAATTCTGCACTGCATGTGTTTCAGAACACTACAAAAATAAGTCTATCCCAGAAAGAGACTTTCACTGAGCTCTAACACAACTTTGCTGTCTAAAGGACTCAAGTTAAATGAAATATGAAAACATGGTAACATCTGGCCATCAACTTAAGTTATCTGAATACTCATACAGATTTTCTATAAAGTTGAACTTATTCCACCCTCATATGGTCCTCAGAATTTGAGCAGAGCGAGCAGAAGTGAGCCTTCCACTTCCACTTGGAAGGAAAGATACAATGCAATCGAGTACTAAGGCATAGTAAAATATCTTGGCCAAAATAACAAAGAAAGCATAGATAACTGTAGTGCAGAATTCCATAAGGTCTACCAGAGTAGAGCTGTCTATAATGTTTACTCACATAGGCAATGTAGATTTGCAGTTACCAGTTGCGTTAAATGCACCATTCAAAACAAGCTTCTAAAATGTGATACTATAAGGCGCCACCTTAAGTTCTCCAGAATGCAACTGTGCATAATTTTAAAATGGTTTCATAAATTTATTTTAAACATAACATGAGAAGGTGTTAAAACTGGTGTAATAGCTTCTTAAAATTTGGAAGGGATGAATAGGGAGATATTCAGTACCCTTCACCAGCCCCCACCACTCAGTCGTACTTCAGGTATTGGCTTTGTTGATCAGTCTATAACACCAGCTTGACGGATCTTTCTCTCTGCACCAAATCCCTGCAAGAAAAAACAAAAGCTTTTTAAGGTCCAGCACCGTGCTTTAAGGCAAACTTGCTTTGTTCCAACCACGTAAAGCATCAGAACATTTCTAATTCACCACATTTGTCTTCAGAAACAGAGACAGTAACAAAACAGGGTTGTGGGGGTTACTCCTTACAAATTAAAACCAGAACCCTCATAAGTCCTAGATACTTCATAGATTCCAGACACTTTATTCCTTCTATAAATCAAGCGTTGACAAGACTTCACGTGCTCTTCTGAAACCACAGCATACACTGTCAACAGAGAGTATAGCGTCCCCAACTTCTGACCAAAACAGGCTAATTTCACACAGCAGGAGACTCGTTTGTTATGGAATTAAAGTGGACACCACATTTCAAACAGTTTAGACTTCCAGTAGCAGAGCCAATGTTATCCAAGTTAAAGCATAAAATGAAGTTATCCTGCAAGCCAGCTTTGTATTTCACTTACCTTTGAGTTATCCGGTCCCCTGGGCTGACGAAGAACTGTTAGACGAGGAGCATTGGCATCATCCAGATTAATGCTCTTTAAACGATTAACAAGTCTATCAGGTCGTGGAGCAGCAACAGCCTTAGCGCCTTCACTGTAACAAAGTCAACCACACAGAGTACTGATGATTTCCCAGAGGTGGTGTAAACTACTAAATTCAGTCACTTTCCCTATTAAGTCATTAGCACAACCTGTCTTGTTTGAAAGCAGACCTCCTGGATGACACTGCAGATGTCTGCCTCAAAACCTTTACTTTAACCACTAGACTGAAACAGCACTGGATCAGAACAGTATTCTCATTCTCAAAAGGGGTATTTCTCCAGTAAGGGTGATGTAGTTACTACTAATGCATGCATGACAGTATTCCCTACTTTTCCGTTGCTACACCAATAAAAGGCTTGTGAGTTGCCAGCACACAGTAGCAGGATACAGTTATCTCTGAAGACAATGAGAACAGACTTTGGAAAGAAAAATTAAATATTATCACTTCCATGGCAACAGGAAGATTGCTCAAGCTTAAGCAAAATGTACATTTAAAGTAAGATGGTACAATTTAGAAGACATTCAAAAGCAAAAAAAAAAAAATCAAACACCTATCTCCTAGTCAAAAAAGACTATCAATGTGTTTTTTGTTTCTCCTATTTAGAAGTGAAAGACACCTGCTCCTTGGGGAGCAGGTAGAAGTGCTATGCATAAAGCATAAATTGTCATAGTCCAGGAACTTCATGAAGAATTCCATCCGTTTTCTTATCATTCATTAATTTCTGCATAGAAGACTGTGTCCAAGTCCTTGCTATGGGGGAGCTTCTGAAGAAGAGAATAAAAGCAGAACAAGCTATCTGCAATTAAGTAAAGCTGAATTCTGATGCTGCAAAGCACTGCATGTCTTACAAGTGCTGGTATTTCTCAGATGAGAGGCTCCCACTGAAGCCAGCTGAAATTCAGAGCTCCAGTTCTAGGAACAGCTAGCTCAGTTTAGAAGTAGCGTGCACTCTACTACTCATGCAAGCCGTCTGCTAGATTAAAACAGTAATCCTTACCAAACACGCCACACATTACAGGCACTGCATTTCCCTGTGCGCTGGTTCAGGATTACTGAGAACTCCACTTCATCCCCAGCCTGTAGCTCCACACCATCCTGAACTTCTTTGACATGGAAGAAGAGCTTTTTGCTGTCACCCACTTCATAATTAATGAAACCAAACTGAAAACCAACACATCATACGGTTATTTCTTTCCCCTTGATCCAAACAGATGCAACAACACACATTATTGCAATTTAACAACTTACAGGAAAAAAAAGAAAAAACACAGGACTCTGAAGAGCCTAATGCAAGAGGAAATGCAACTTCTACATTGAACGGAACTCTGTACTTCTGGAAGTCTAGCCACTCTCCTCTGGCGTTTCTAAAGGTACATTTAAACCCCAAAGCCTATAACCAAGTTCTGAAAAATGCCCAAGTCCTGGCATTTGTATTAAACTGAGGAAAAAGAACAAAACACATTGCCGAATATTCTTTTCTAAGACACCACCTTCAAAACTACATAGTAGAAACCATTTTTTATACCAGTGAGAGACAAAAAAAAGTTTGGTTTTTTTTGGGTGGTCCTGTACAGAGCCAGGAGTTGGACTTGATGATCCTTGTGGGTGCCTTCCATCTCACGATATTCTATGATAAAGCAATATCCAGCAAAACCCATCTGGCCTCTCCATAAGTAACTAGAGTTTAACGCTGCAGAATAACTATAGAAATGGACAGTATTCACAACACTTAATTCTCTAACTATTCTGAGATGCAAATAACTAGGACAAAGGTCAAACTTCACATTTCAGGGTAGACCACAATCATCAACTGCTTAATACTGTGAAAAAGCTTCTTCTAGAAGCAGATTTTTTTTTTTTTTTTTTTTTTAAAAAAACCACACTTTTTAATGCCTTGTTCAGCAGAAACTAGTCAGATCAGTTTCTAGGACATCTCAATGAACAGGACAGAGTAGCTCCTCAAAATCGACCACAGTAGGAACTGCTGCTCACTAGCACTGAAGTATCAGCACCAAATGAAGTACTAGTTCACCATTACTAAAGCCATGTTACACACTGCACAAATCAGTAACTGGGTTTTATAAGCCCAGGTCCCTAGAACACTAGAACACAGTATAAAGCAATCCATTTGTGCACAACAAACTTCCTGCGTTCAAGTGCTGAAGCAGGTTTTTATCTGCTGTATGCCAACTCAAACACGTGCATCTTGCCTTCAGAGCAGTATTCACTCACCTGATCTTTCACACATTCCACTGTGGCTCTGCGGAATGGTGTGATGTTGACAGCCATTGTCTGCCCATTTTGGCCAAGCACACACAGCTGGAACTTAACTGTCTCTCCCTTTTGCAGACAGTCACCTTTGTTTGCCATTCCAACAATTCCAAATGGATAGAACTCCCCTTTCATCTCACCTTGAGGAAGAAAACATACACGACATAATTAAGAGTCTTTTTTCCTACCTGAGGGCATTTAGAACTTATTTCTAGCATTAGAAATAGTACTTTTACTGTCATCTTAGTAGTGCGAATATAATCCTCAACACTTCTATTTACATGTAATTTATTAAATTCCTACGTTTCATGTGCATCTGTGAAGAAAATACTTACAATTTCCCTCATCTGAAGGACTATGTTTACTATACTTAAAGCAAGTCTCAGGTAAAAACAGTAAGTCTTACCATCTTCCATGACTTCAATCATGCCCTGGTATTCAGTTTGTGTGGGATCTACACTCCGCAAAGGACGAATTACTTTACCAGAGTAAACAGTTGGATCAGCTTCTTCAGTGATACCATTCACTGGAAAGAAACAGTGCAAGAATCAGGATGTTCTAGGCATACTTCTTTTTAAAAATAAAAAGTGACTGATTGATTCATATTGACCACAAGCCTATAGTTTGCATTGGAACAAGCCTACAACAGTGCACGATCGCCCAGTAAAAACAGAACAGCTCTAATTCAGCAATATGTAGCAACAGCTTCTCTAATCAAGTCCACCCTGACAGTTCAAGAGCATAAATTGAAGGATATTAGCTTCTCATGAAACTAGAGACCACAGAACCTGAAAAAGCACGCTGAAGGATTTTACTTCTCCTACCATTGCATTCCCAGCTCCCTTTAATCAGTCAATGTTGGTTAAGCATGCATTTTGCACCCCAAAATCCTTAATACCCACACCTGCAATTTTTCTGTGAGGAACAGCACAACTAGAATTACTAATTTGGCTAATTTTGCCACTAGGCTTCTCCTCGTAGAATTGCAAACTTTAACTATCAGCACCTCTCAAGGACATTTTAAGCAGAAATTACCAGGTACAGTCTTACCTGCATGTGTTTTGTTCACCTTTTCTGCACTGACTTTGTTTCCTTTGCCTTTTGACAAACTGTATTCAACTGTGTCTCCAAGTTCCAGGCTATCAATATCACCACAGTACTCACTACAGGAATAGAATTATATGCAATTTTCCTTTAGTCACATGACAAGAGTGATGCTCATCCAACATTTACATAGGTTGATTAGAATCCATTTAATTGACTCAGTATCTCACATTTTCAAGAAATACTCATTCGAGAAAGTGAAACTTTTCAAATACACAATTCAGTAACTGTATTTCTTGGCCTGGTATTCAGAGGCCTAGATCACAACGAACATAGACTAACAGAAAAGCCTGAACCAGTCCAGTAGAGATAATCAATGGAACTTGAGAAATCTAAGCATATAACCATGTGAGGTCCAAAAGGGTTAAACAGTCATTTGTACAAAAAAGGACTGTCATTCACCTGTAGTGGAAGAAGATCTCCTTATCATGATTAGCTGTTTCAATAAATCCGAAGTTATCTTTCAGGGCTGCCACATATCCCAAAAGCCTCTTAGAACTATAATTGCGTCCAAGCATTCTGACAGAAACAGCTGTTTGCAGACCAGTTCTCTTCACTTCACAAACGCTGAACTCAACCTGTTTAAGAGGTACATATCAATACTACAGACAAAAACTAACAACAACAAAAGCAATAAAAATACCCTACAACCCAAAAAACTCATTTCAAGGCTGCGTAGCTGGAATGAACAGCTAGGTTCTGCAGGAAAGCCATCTTCTAGCCACTATTCTCCCAGAAACATCTGTCAGTCACTGACATTTATTACATTCCAGAGAAGGGCAGAGTCACAGCATAACACCTAAAAAGGTGAGCCAGCCTCTACTTCTCTCCTTCTTTTGCCTACTAAATATAAAGTTTCTTACCTTTATGTGGTTTGCTTCTTTGCACCACTCATCACCAGTGGCCCACAGTGAGCACGTACGTAATTTGGCTCACTCCTTTTATAATTTTAAAAGCAGTAATCATTGCCTTTCTGCAATGCTCCTGCACGGCTCCTGAACATTAAGCTTTCAGGCTGCTCTTCCAGATTTATCAGCTTTTTCCCCAGCCACTATTTCCCTGGCCATTTGGCTGCTAAGGAAACATCCTGCTTTTTCAACATCCATCTCACTGTCTTTATGCTAACCTCCACTTGATTATTCACAAGTGGAGTCAGTGTCTTTATAAGCAAGGCTAAGAATTCTTTACTTGTAAAATGTATAATTTACATAGCAAGACAGTATTTTTATATATGTGTCACCAGGTTTTAGAATATACTTTCTTAGCCATAGAGAAGATTAAGCCACTCAAACCCAGGCCAGAATAACAGAAATAGGTGACTCTTTGGGTGCCTTGTCCTTCATTTAAGGAAGGCAACAAATTCAGTAACAAGGTAAAGAGAAGCTCTCATCTTAAAGTGCACAAAAAAATTATTCCCCAATGGTATACTTAGTCATATTGCCTTATCTCCAATCTGTGGATTAGCAGATCCTTCCACATCCTTGGCCTGGTAAGGAATGGTCAGTTTTACTCCACAGTCATCATAAACAATTATTCCATCCTCAGCTTCCTAAAGACAAGACATCAGGATTCAGCAATTAGTGTCTTATTTGTTATCAAACAAGCTTACTACATATAATTTAAGCACTGCTCAGTTGAGCTGCATTTGTATTGCAGCATCCGGTGAGAAATACGAATAAGAAGAATAAAAAGATCAAAAACCACAGGCTTCAAATGACATAACCCTGTCTAGTAAGAGCCAGAATTTACTTTTTCTTTTTTTCTCTGAAGATACTATTCCTATGAAGTATTTATTGAAAGTTTAATTATTCTATCATAGTTTAAAGCAGCAGAACAAAAACAAGAGACACTTCTCCAGCCCTAGAACCTTGATTTCAACCAATTCTAGCATCTTCTGCAGTATGAGGTAGAGAAAGGATCTTCTCATCAAGTTCTTGTAAATTACCCTCAACTGCAGCATCATTAACCATGCTTTTAGTATCTCATTTCACAGAAACTGGTTTTCATTGAGTGCTGTCATTAGCAATTCAATGCAGTCCATATTTATGTAGGATAACCAGTGCTTCAGAATGTTCAGTTACAGATTTAAAAGAAGCAGCCTCAGTCTGCAAAGCCAGAAACACAGCACAGCTGCTGCTTCTTGCATACTACCTTCTCTTTGCCTTTATTTGGGCTAGTGGCTTTAGCTGGAGTGGCTTCTTTGTCTATAGTGCCCACAAAACGGTGATCTGATTGGGTGTGGAAAGAAACCGTGCCCTTTGGAAGTTTTTTAATCCTAATAGCATGATTTCTTTGGGCAGACAGCATATCCTGAAAAACAAGATCAATAAGATCTTAGACAGGCTGCATGTTAGTACTTTTGTGAAATCTTAGTTTTCAAAGAAATTGTACCACTCACAGGAACCACAGTAAACTCTACTTCATCAGAAATATGGAGTTGGTTTCCATCCATAATTTCACTGAAGTGAAAGAACATACGAGCATCCCTGTCGACACATTTAATGAAGCCAAAGCCATCTCTCATCGCTGCAATCACACCCTGAAAATAACCAAAGGGACAATTAGTTTTACTACAAGTACAGAACGTTTGTCTGTAATAAGATAGAACTGCAGACTACATAATAACCTGCATGTAAAGCTCCAATCCTACAAAAACACTTCTTAGTATATGCACTTCTCTGCAAACTGTACTGCTAATGGTTATAGCCAACCTGAAATTCAAGCAAACCCCACTTACCTAGATTCCTCAGCTCACTCTCTTAGTCATACGAAGTAGAAAGTGAAGCAGAAAAGATGAGTTTAAGCCAATAGCAAAGACTACAAAGAACCTGATATTACTACTATCCATACACAGGTTAGTTTTTCCAGCACTTTTTACAGGAATGAGATATTCTTTAATACTGACCTGCACATCTAACTTAGTCTCTGTCACCCATCAAGAGCTGCTCTGCATATAACAGAACTTAGCTGTTTAGCATCCTTCTGCCTGAATCTCAGGCAGAGATTGCACAAAGAACATTAAGACCAAAATTCAGAAGCTGAACACAGTATCTCCCCTGATTCTTAAGACTTTTCACTGCCTGTACCAGAGAATCCTCAAGGTCTTCCAGTTTTCCTAAGGAACATGAATTACCTACTTAGACTCAGACCATGAAAGTTCTTAATTGTTCAAGACTGGGTTACTGATGTGTCTGCTATAACCAGCTAGCAATCCACTCCAAGAAGGCCAATTAACCTTTACTTTTATTATAAAATTTCATTTACTGAGTAGTTAACTTTTTATTTTCATAAAGGAGAAGTGTACAGCATTAATTCTGGATTTTCTACTATTTAAGCACAGTCTTGGAAGAGTACATCTGAGGATTTGACTTCAGAAAAGATAATGAAAGACATTAGTGATTTTCACGTTACGTTATTGAGACAACCACCCCAGTTTTCACCTTCATTGCTTCCCCTCAAGAAATACAGACTTAAAAATAGATACTTGCCATTTCCCTAGTTTCATTAGTAAACTGGAAAGTATTTGGAAGAACCTCTATATTGGTGGCTCGTTCCAGTTTGTCACGTCTGTCTGTTGAAATATTGAATCGAACGTGGTCACTTTCCAGCAAAGTCACCTTGGATTTTGTATCTTTGTCTCCAAATGGAAGTTCTTTAGGAATCACAAAGTCAACTTTGATGCGGCCAGGTAACGGATCATTCTAGCAGACAGAAAAATGCAACACAAAAGTTTAGTTCGCCTACAAAGCTCAGCATTCAAAACTTTATATAAGCACTTGGGAAAACACTTGTTAAGCAGCACAGTTTCATTTCCACATTTGAGGTTGGAAGGCACCACGTCTGAATGACTGCTCCTAAGATTACAGTGGCATTACTAGAATTTAATTTAGTTCCTCTCTTACTTATGAAATCAGCAGTTCCACAGACTTCAGCTTCACTGCAAACAGAACAGTTTGCAGAAACACTAATACTAACAGATGTACTGGACAACACCAAATGCCTGCTTGATTCTATCCACAAGGCTTCATTTATAACATTTCTAATTTGCAATTTTACTGTGCACACCAAAATACAAGTTTGATTTTTTGAAGTACTAAACATGTATTGCCAAATAAATTAAGAATCAGTTTTGAGAATTAAGTTTGTAACCATACTTACCACACTTCCAAGAGGCTTTCCTGTTAAGTGTTCAAGAACACCTGCTCTGCACACACGTGCAAAAAAAATATCCACCAAACAAACCCAAAACAACAATGTAGCTGGCCTAAACACTTAAGAGAAGTGGTTTCATGTACACTCTTCCCTAAAAGCCAAACATTAAAGGTCAAGTCATCTCTGTTGAAAAAAACAAACCAATCCATTAACTGATCACAGGAATCCATAAACTGTATTTTCTTCCCTTTTCACTATGCTTTTGCCTTTAAGATACATCTTTAGAAAAAAAAAAGTGAATGTCCCCATTTTTCAGCTGGAAGTGTTTGAAAGATTAAAAGACAACACACTGCACAAGGTACACTATCATATATTACCCTAATCCCTGGTCCTTACAAAGTTTAGAAAAATTTCTTACTGTGACTGCTGTCAATGGTTATTACAAGTTAAGCAGTCTTCTACTCTGACACGATGCTTACGTAGTAGACTGTTACAGAAAAAAGGGAGCTTTCTCTGACTGAAATCCAATACATTATTTCACAAACTTAAATACTGAAATGCACCTGATTTTTGCTGGGTACTTTTGGAATTACTTTGGTTACAGTTCCTTCAAAGTGTTCAATGCTGATATCTTCAAAAATAACAGTTCCTTGAGGCAGCAGTCTTACATCTGTTGCAACTTCTTTACCCTAAAAGCACAAAGTCAGTTAAATATCCATACTGAAGTGGGAAGGCAACAGATTATTTTCCTATGAACTTCCTCCCCTCCCCCTTCTTTTTACAAGCGAATTTGAAAAAATAGAAAGATGTCCAGTTGCACCCTAGGATCTCATCTTCAGATTTTACTGGATTTCGTCTTACATTTCTGTCTTTGATTGTAAACTCCACATCATCACCAGGCTGTAAGGCTTCTAGGTCACCTTTAAATTCACTATAGTGAAAGAATATCTCCTTCACGACATCACCCCTCTCAATAAATCCAAAGGCTTCCTAAGAACAGAACAAAGTGTTTAATAAATTGCCAAAATCTCTTATCAATACACCATCTTACAAGTTCTAGCAAACACAATAAAAGATTATGCCATCCCAGTACAGCAATCTTATTAGCGCATACAGTTTAGACTACCACAACAAATATATTAAGGGAAACAAACAGGAGTTCCTTTGCTTTCAAGGAGGTTATTAGTATCAAAGATTAGATATTTAAATTATTTTACCCAGTTGACCTTCACACCTCCAAACTCTTAATAGCTCTTAATGCACTGAATTTACTTAGACTACCACTTTTCAGAGAAGCATTTAATCTTCAAGTAATATTTTGAAGCTAAAGCATCACTTACTTTCATGGCACAGACTACTCCTTGACAGCGGGCTTGTTTCTTTTTTAATAGCATAATGTTACGAGCACTTACAGCACCAGTACTAGAGGGAAGAAGTAGACATAATAAACCTGAAACACTTAAACTGGAGAAAAAAATCTTATTTCATAATGTCATTTCAGCTCTTAGAACAGGCATGAAGTACTGCCTGACTACTAAAAGAGAAGTATGAGATCAGAATTGTAAAAGCAACTTACTGTTTATTTGTATCAATTACAAAGTTTATTTTATCTCCTGTTTCCAGCTGAATATTTCCTTCAACATCCTCCGGGGTGTAAGTCAGGTAAAACACTTCCTGTAAATTAACATTGACTAATATTACTCTACTTGCAAAACAGTCAATTCAAAGAACGATTAACACTTTTTTAGTGACAGTAACTGGTATTAAAGAAATTAATTTAGTGAGAAAATTGAAAATGATCAAACACTGCATGCAAAAACATACTTTCTTCCAGTGTTGTTTTGTTAAGTCTGTAACAAGCAACTTAAATTGAAATGTATGTACAAGGCTATCTTTAAATGTCAATTTCTAAACTGTCAAAGTTCAAACTAAGAATACATGAATGTTACATAATCAAGCTTTGTTCAGTTTTAAAACTGAAAAACAACTAAACTATTTGGTTCTATATTAAATTCTCCACAGATACAGGTGGGCAAGCAAGCTGTACGATTAATGTATCTGCTTGTAGCAATTACCGAAGTATGCTTTTTTTTTCCCCTTCTAAGAACTACAGTTCTTAGGACTATCAATTGTCTCCATTGTGTCAGATTTTTTGCTCACAGACCACAGTGACGGATCAGTCAAGAGTTCAAATAAAATACATAAGCTTTACCCCATTACGTTCGTAGCATACACTCCCTGTTGGACTCTGACCCGGGGCAGCTGGAGATTTACTCTCTAAATTGTGAGGAACAGCACACACAACCTACCAGTCAAAAAAAAAAAAATCCATTGCTAGTCATTTCAGGAGCAGCATTGTTGAAAACAGAATGAATCTCAGTACCCTCTATTATACATTCAAGGATGCACTTCTAGTTTTAAGTCAACAGGGAATGCCTTGCTGTAACGTTTCAACCTTATAGAACACCTGTTGACTTGAAGAACTGTTTGGAGCAAAGCAGCAGGTCATACCAAACCTCTGAATTGCTACCAGAATAACAAAAATAGATTTCAGTATAACTGAATACTGCATGCAGTTAATGTGCACACTAAATGAATCTGTCATTCCTGAAGTAAAGGATGGAAATTTTGTGAATTTAAAATAGACATTTATCACAGGCACTAACTTGTCCATTTATTCGCTCTTCAGGTAATATTTCTGGTTTGATCTTCACCAATTTAACAGCAATGGGTTTTCCAG
Source organism: Anser brachyrhynchus (assembly GCF_964034855.1). Taxonomy (NCBI): domain Eukaryota; kingdom Metazoa; phylum Chordata; class Aves; order Anseriformes; family Anatidae; genus Anser; species Anser brachyrhynchus. The sequence continues at coordinate 300,903 of NC_137720.1, read as the reverse complement.
TTCGGCGATCAGAAGACACCTCAAATTCAACATCATCTACAAAACAATCAAACACAGTAATGGTATCATAGACTTTTTTTTTTTAATCCCTAACCGTTACATCTGATAGTTCACTGCTTGTACCTCAACACAACAAAATAAAACTCAGGTACTTTTGTTACCTATGAAGGATATGCTGTTTGCAGTTACTTCTCTGCTTATTTACTCCTTTTGCTAAAGAACTACTCCACTGCAAAGGCTTGCCCAGCAATACTTCCTCTCCCCTTCCCTCCTGCTCACTATATAGCAGACCTCACACTGAAGGAGTTCAGACTACATAACGTTGTTATTAAACAGTTTATAACCTTAATTGCCACACAAATTAGCGGCAACCTCCCCATTCTGCAAAACAATCAACAATCTCAAAATGAATTATTACCAAAAAAAAGTGAGGCACAGTCTTACACAGTCTAAACACTTATTTCTTAGTCATGCAACTTTGACTTAACACTGCACCTTTTTCCAGAACAGCCATATTTGTATTAATGCAAGCTGTAGTAAAGATCTTTCACCAACAGTGTGAGATTAATTCAATCATCTTTTTAGCCCATTGGGAGCAACAGAACACATCTGTTAATGCCACAAGATAAAAAGGTTTTCTACCACAAGTAAAGACTGGTCTTCACTTGGTCAAAAAGCTGCCTAATTACCTCCTACTTTGAGCTCCTGTAAGTTGCCATTATATTGTGAACAGTGGAAGAACAGTCTAGCTTGCCGTTCTGAACACTGAATGAATCCGTAAGAGGTCAGCAGTTTTTCTATAACCCCAGTCTCACGCAGTGCTGCCGAAGTACCATTGGGGTACCCGTTGTGTCCATTGTTGTGGAGAAGGTTTGGATCAAAGCTCATCTGTACAAAAGAAAACATAGCAGAAAAAAAAAAAAACCAACATGCTACGTAAGTCTCTCCATACAAACATACCAGAATAAGAAACACAACAGCTTGGGGAATTTACTGTAACAGGCAAACTCTAAACATTTTTAAAATACAGTAAGAATTCCAAAACTGTCGAGCTCTTGTAAAACAAGAATTCTTAAATTCACTCAGGCAACATAAAATAGCCAGAAATAAAACACTGAAATAAAGCCTGCTTAGACCAAAACAAGCCTATGACGTTCCTAAGTACATCTCAGAGAAAGCACTCCTACATTCACCATTTCACATCAGACAGCCTGAAAATGCCTAAAACATCTGCTCTTCCAAATTAAACATGTAATTAAGAAAACACAAGTTACGAAACAATAGTACTAAGTTCATTATCCATGCACAGTCTGTCCCTGGTTTGTCTGTTCAGTCTTTTATACTAAAAAAATAGTTTTAAGTGTTTAAAGATTTTGTACAGTGATGAAATACCAAGAATCAAACCTCAAGCTAACATTTCTGTGGTACAGTAAGTCAAGTGCTGAAGAGACTGAAAAAACTTGAAAATATCATTAAACTAAAAAAGTAAAAGCTTTAATGAACGGTTAAATTAACTTACATCCATGAAAACTTGTCTTCTTTTCAAGGCACAGGATCAACCTTGAAATATTCAGAAGTCCTTTACTAACTTGCTGGATTTTGTTGTGCAGAAGAGGTGCCATTTTTAAAGCGAACCGTTTCCATTTACAGGTTAGCAATTACATCAGTTGAAATGTACCACACCTCAAATACTGTAATTCCAGAAGCACCACTCAAGGAAAAAAAACACACACGCAACAGTCAATGTGTATTTTGGAATACAGTATTAGAGGGTTTTACAGAATCAGACTATATCTGCTCTCTGCTTTGTTGCTGCATCGAACAGAAGAGATTCAAAACTACTCTACTATACGTTTGCTGGAGATGGATAACTCCTGAGCAACCTGTAAAATGGTCACGCTTCTTACCGTAATATAAGTAATAAGTAATATAGTTACTTAGCGTATTAAAAAGATACAGCTATAGCATGGCTTATTAAGTTGTTTGCAATCAGTTTAAAAGTGATCAAAAAGCACTGAAAAACACTTGCTGTGAACTTCTTGGGCAGATTTTTTTTTTTTTAATTAAGCAAGACTAATATTAAAGTAATTAACTAAGAACAACTACAAGAGATAAGAATGAATGGAGTTCTGACCTCCGAAAGAAAAAGGAAAATACCAGTCCTCATGCCACTGTACACAGCAACTTCTCAGCAGAAGTCAGCTTTCAACCATGGTTCCCACATGGTTATAAAAAAACTCTGGTAATAGCTAATGGTAAAACTGTTAAGAATAACCCATGCTGTTTTATTTTTCCTGGAACATTTCCACCTTCATTCTATTGTTTACATGTTATTTAAAGCTTCACTTGAAAAAGATGTTATACCAAAACCTAAGAGGTATTTTCACTCATTTCGTTTTGCAGGAGTGTCATTCTGACGTGAAAATGTCTACAAAAGCTTCCAAGAGAGATACTTCATAACTGTCAAAATCTCAAGAGAATGAGGATATTCGATTTCAACGCGGAACCACAGCACCAGCGCAAGGAAACATTACAACCTGGCAGTTTACAAATATCAAACAAAATATGTACCTGCTACACGAACAGCTGCTTCGCAAGCAAATTGGTGATGAATTTTTATTGCCACAGCATTCATACTGTTTTGGAGTTAAGTAACACACTGTGTTACATAAAGTATTGTAGAACAAGACAAAAAAATGCAGTACTGTCTGTTAAGAGTCGTGTGATAAGCCACAGTGTAACAGACAAGCAGTTACCCAGTCAATTTTAATCAATACTGCATTCCTATTCTACAATTATGAGGAATCAAGGTTTGTGGGGTATCTTGGAACAGTGGTAACTGGCATAAATACTATTACATGCTCAATTAGGTGTAAAATACCAACGTATCTGAAACTACGTTGAATCAAAGACATGACCGCAGTAGAGAACCGTTGGAAACTCCAGTCCACCTTCCTCCCGCAAAGGCCTCTTGCCAACAAGAGGTGAGGGCAGCCATCCTGGTGTCTAGCTGAGTCTTGAAAACCTCCAGTGACCTAGGTTCCACGACCTTTCTGGGTAACCTTGTGTCAGTGTTATTATTTGCACCCAGCAAAGAAGTATTTTCCTTATGCCCAGACTAAACTGTTTAATGGACAAAGACCACAGGAATTGCACCTTTTTCATGCAGTAGATTATGTTTAGAGGACACATTTTCTCAGAATATCTAATTGAAAAAAGCACTATACCAAGCTGCTAAGAGCTGCACGACTCCCTGCCAGCATCACATATGAACCCTCATCTTTCGAATAAGGCAACCCCTAGGACATTCCATAGAAAGGAAGATGCCCCTGTGGAAGACAACAGCTGACGTGTTTCATCTGAAGCCACCCTAGAGTTTGAAATAATTTTCAAAATTAAATTAGTACTGCAAGATGGCTGTGGGAAAGGAACATGACTTATAATTAAACCTTTTCACAGAAGAATGGGTTAATGGTCTTGCCTATTATGAAAGCTCAAATCAGTGTGACAAACGCTTTTTGTCAGTCATGGATAAAAATGGTCTTTTCACACCTCCAGTGCAGGCTGAGTACACAAACACACATACATCCCCTGCGACAATGGCAAAGACATTAAGTAACAGGTTACGACTAAAGGTACATCAGTTACAGAAAACAACAAAAATCTACCTAAAAAACATGTTCAGCATAACTTGGTGTTAGAACAATACTATTATCTCTTGCTCAAAGATCATCATTGCACGATGCCATCTGAACACCCTGGGTTTAAAGGAGAATTTATCATTTTAGCACAAAGCAATGTAGTGGGGCTTCGATCAACTAAAGCCTAACAACTTAAGTTCAAGGAGAGAGATACTCCTCAGGGTGGCACTAAGATTTGCTGTAGAGGGAAAGGCATGGCATAACGTATCAGCAGTCTTTCCAGATGCTTGTCATATTGCCACAACTGTTCAATGCTGTAACAGAGCACAGAACAGCAACAAAAAAACTACATGCACCAATTCTGGTAAGTGAATAAAAACATAAAAACAGATGCAATTACTGTCGTAAAACTGTTCTCTAAGAAACATCTACCAGGAGTACTGTCACAGAATTGTTAAGAAACTTCTAGGAATAGCCTACAAGATATTAATGCACAAACAAGACTTGCTCAGACTTGAAATATAATGGTTATATACTAGACCACAGCTAGCTGGCTGTGCTGTTCACTCACAACAGCTCACTCCCACTTTTAACACAGCTAATCAGTCAATTAACAGGAGTAAGAACTATGAATATAGCTCAGCAATACAAGTACTTAGAGGAAGAAAAAACTGTGCAGTAAGATGGAAAGGAAGCTAAACAGAGATTACACAAACTGAGGAAACTCTTAGCTTTGGGGGAAAAAAAGGATTGAAATCACAACACTTTTACTAGAATAGAGAAACATTAATAACCGGCTCTCTAAGGTTATAAAACAAGTACTGTTAAACAGAACTATAACACAAGTAATATTAATTCATCATACTACAACCAAACCAACATAGTGACAGAACTCCTAAAAAAAAACACACAAAAAATAGCTTTCTGCTAATAACCTGTTTCCAATTAAGTCTGAAAGAATGTAACTCTTTAAATAGCACATGCACCAACCTCGCAGTGATATTCAAATATTGCACTTTCAGTAGTATTAGCCGATTCTTCTGTTTCAGCACGAAGTTTCAAAGGATGAAGACTGCTATTATTTGACAGAGAGAGAGAGCACGCAAGAGAAAGTGATCTATCGAGCTAATAAAGAATACAAGTGCTGCTGCCCTGGGCAGTTTCAATACAGCACTGGAGAAAACAAAGACTATTAGCAGCGTTGGGACGTGCTCTTTTGAAGCTGTTGAGTAGGCACAAACTTCTGGTTTCAGATCAAGCCTTGTATCTTCAGTGTAAGTTTCCTCTTCTTTGGTCTTGAGTTGTTGTTACGATGTGGTATATTCTTTTCCTGATCTGAACTTGAAGCAGCAGTTTCAGGTGGTAAATTCTGTTCTGTTCCACTTCATACTGGAAAGAGAAAGAAGACACACACTAAGGATAACTTTAACAGAAACTATACAGTCCTAGCTGTTCCTATGAATAGGCACATATCCTCTACCTTAATGCTGCAGGTTTGATCCACACTAGGAAAAGCTCTCTTACAGATGTATTTGGCGTTCCCATTTTCAGTTTTAGTTTCCTAAGAAACTCTATCCCGAGCCAGTGATATGCTATTTCTAATTTTAAACTCTTCAGATGCAGTTACACATTCCAGGAAAGGTCCCAGTTTGTACAACTAAAACAGCAACCTTTTTTTTTTTTGGATGAATATCAGCACCATTTAATACATGATGTAGTCCTATTATTGCTACCAAAAACTTTATACGGATGCAGCCCCATAATTCATCAACAAGAACTTGCACACACTTTCAAAACAGCCACACGATACAAAGAGGAGATGAACTAGGATTTCCTGATGATTTTTGTTCTGAAAGGTAAGTCAAGGACCAGCAAAACCCTTAAAGCACCTTTAGCTTTGTATGAAAATAAACAAGCTTCTGAATTACTCCTACAGATGCTTTATGCCTATTCTACACAGACCATACGCATGCCGGCACAGCTTGTAAAATAACCACGGAGTCGTTCTCTGGCCTTCTTAAAACCCTGTTTACAAAGTGTTGTTGAAATATAGAAAATATTTGTACAGATAACATAACACAGAAGCCTCTCCCCAACAGCGACTAGGTTAACACTTCTCTCCTAGTGTTCTGCAGTACCACTTTGTGTTTTCACAGGAAAGCAGCTTAGACAGACTGCCACCTACCACATAAAATTGTAAGCTTATGAAGACAACTACTTTTAAAATAATATTAAAAAAATCAAGCTTTGATTTGAGTTTGTTATTTACTTAGTAAATAAAGAAAAAAACAGGTGGAGTGGAGATTTTTGCACATAAATCCTGTCAAGAAGCAACACAGCTGTGAATCTATGGATAAACTAGCATGTTACAAAGTAATCTAAAAACATGAATCCCCTGAGCATATAACTCTTCCTGAAGTCATTCCACAAACTCCGCAATGAATGAAAAAAATATGGGCAAAGCCTATTCCCCACAGTAGCGAGAAACTCAGTTTTTCATTTTACAATGAGCTTTGAATTTCCTTTAGTGAACTGTGAAGCTGAAACCATTCATTTAAATTCATGTGTTTTGTTTTTTAAGTGAACGCAAAGACATTAACACTTACCACAGTGAATGCCGACTGCAGTCAGCCACTCCAGATAAACACTCTGAACCTTCAAAAGCATACAAAGGACGTATGCGAATTCATCAGCTGGTTTTCAGAGAAGTTTATATTTCAGCGATCTCCCCTCCATATAAAACATCTTCCTTTAGCCATCACTCAGAACAACTTTGTTCAGTATTAAACTTTCTTGTCATACCATTACACATACACAAGAGACTAAATGTGAAGCTGAACTAGGGCAGAAATCTAACTCCAAGTACAAAGAAGTATCTGGCATAAAAGGTTTGCAGTGAAGGACTAAACTATATTAAAAAGATGAAATAAGAAGACATACAGCTTATACAAAAATAACAGAATCGCTAGACTTCTCACACACCTCTTTACAAGATTCAAACAACCTTTACCATAATCTCTTTCACGATAAAACAAACATCCCCCAAGTTCAACAGAAACGAAGCAGGCACACACCACACCACAGAAACTGCAGAGAAACATATAAGCTTATTATTAAAACACTTCGCTCTCACTTGGTTAGACTAATATTGTTAGAGCTCCACTAGAGCTACCAATTAGATCAAATTACATTTCACACTTTTGGGGCACAGAACGCATTATGTTTTCATAGAACAATCAAAACACCTGTCTGTGCCCAAAGATGACTAAAACAAATTTTGCCAGGTAATGGAATAAAGATTAAGATTTTTCCCTTAAAAGCAGGTTTGACTCATTAACAAATTTGCTTACTACATTTAAGTCATTCAAAAAAGGGGGGGGGGGGGGCAGAAGGATGAAGCAAGCTTAAGTCAAGTAAAAATTGGAAAATAGGTGTGTGCATCTACTCAAGTTCTTTACTTTTTAATTCAGCTACTATAAATACTCCTCCAAATGGTAAACACCCTGAGCAACTGCCCAGCCCCTACGTCACAGCAGACTCTGCATTTGTGTATTTACAGCTGAACAGATTAGTGCAAAGGCAAAGAAGCGACAGGGCTGTATTAGTCCTGTTTTTGGAGTCTTTCTGATTTAGATTTTGCTAGATGACAGTAAGTCACACGGAGTTGTTCGTACCTTGAAATCCATATAGCCTAGCAGTAAAGAGTGTCACATTAAGACACTGCTTTGATTCCCATTTTCTTCACAAAACCAGCTATGTATCTGTGAGAACATGTATTTCACAGAACTTATACAAGGGCTTCTATAAATAACCACCTCTTATGCATGATTAAATTTAACAGAGGTAAAACTTTGCATTTTTATTATGAATTCACAGCTCAGCTGCTTGATGACAGTGGGAGATAATGCTACTGCACATCTTCTGAGGTGATTATCGGATGAAAGTACCGAGTACCATCTCCTGAACACCCCAACCAAAATATGACAGCAGCGATATCAGCTACCTAATATTTACTAGATTACTGAAGACCTCTACGAAAGAGAAAAAAAAAAAGCTACAGGCAAAAAAATCCAATGCCATTTTAATGCTTTTAGTATCGTCAACAAAAAGAAAAAAAAAAGGTAGCAAAAACAGAGATCGGTTTTCGTTAAAGGCTGCAGGGCTCGGGGAAGGGCCCTGCGCTCGCTTTGAACCCAGACGAGAGCGGCACGGAGCTGGCCCCACACCGCCGGCCTCTGGGCGCCGCCAGCCCCAGGAGGCCCACACCAAGATGGTGGCCGCGCCGCCGGAGCCGCGAGCTCCGTCGAGGGGCGGCGCCAGGAGCCCCGGCCAGCGGCGCGCCGAGCGGGGGCAGCGGGCAGCACACCGCCGCGGCCCGGCGCTGCGGCAGCGCGGGGGCCAGCGAGGGGCCGCGCCGGGCTCGGCCGCCGCCCGTGCCGGGGCAGGGCGCCGCGGAGGGAGGGAGGGGCCGGGGCCGCCCTCCCCTCACACAAAGGGGGGCGATGGCGGCCGCTCCCCGCACACAAAGGGACGGGGCCCGGCTCTGCGGCGGGCGGGGCCGCGCGCGGGGCACGCCGGGAGCTGCCGGCCGCCACCCCCCCCCCCCCCCCCCGCGGCCGCCCGTCCCCAGGAGGCCCAGCGCCGAGGCCTCGCCCGGGGCCTGCCGGGACCCGTAGTCTCCCCCCCGCGGCGCCCCGGCCGAGCCGGCGCCTCTCGCCCTGCAGCCCCCAGCAGGCCCCGCGGCGCGGCGGGCCGCGCGGCACGCCGGGAAAGCGAGTTCCGGAGCCGCCGCCGCCCCACCCCCGCGGCCGGGCGGGACTCCGGCCCCCCGGGGCCCCCCGCGGCGGGGCCTCCGCCCGCGGGACGCCGGGAAACGTAGTGCGCACGCCGCCGCGGCCCGGCGGCCCGAGGCCGCCGGCTCCCCGTCGCCGCGGGCGGCGGCCGAGCAGGCGGGCCGCCCCCGCCCCCGCCCCGCGGTCGCCCCGCTCCGCGCAGCCGACGGGAGGCGCGGGGCAGCCTCCCCCCGCCGAGCCCGCTGCGGCAGGAGGGGCGCGGGGCCGAAGGCGCCTCCCGCCTCGTTCGCCGCCCCCCGGAGGCCCCGGTACCCCCTCGCTCGCGCGAGCGCCGTCTCCGCGGCGCCGGGAGCCGCCGGGGGCTGCCGCCCGCCGCACTCACCCCAACAGCTCAGCGCCCCCGCTCCAGCGCCGCCATGAGCAGCACGGCACAGCACGTAGGAATAAATCCCGGCCTCTCGCGAGAACGCGGGGCGGAGCCGCGCCTGCGCCCACAGCGGCCCCAGCGGTCGCGTGGTGCGCATGCGCGCCGGGCAACAGGCCAACGGCGCAGCCCAGTGCTGCGGCTACTGCGCAGGCGAGCCACGCCCCCCCCCCCCCCCCCCCCCCCCCCCCCGGCCTGAGGGAAGGGGGCGAGGCAGCGGCGGGGCCGGGCACAGCCCACGGGCCCGCTGCACCACGCCGGCCTAGGTGAGGGCACGGAGCTGCAGCTGGTGCCGGGACCTCCTTCCCTGGGCTCCTGAGGCCCAGGGGAACGCGGTTCTACCGGGGCCACGCAAGGGCAGGCACGGTGCCATCGGGAACACCTCTGCCTGGAGCGGAAGCCTCACCTAAGGGAACGCTGGGCCTCTAGGCAGCAGCAGCGCGCCGTGCCCGTCCTCCACACTGTGCTGAACAAACACAAGGAGGCAGGCTGCGTGGAGATCTCAGGGAAAGGCAGTTCTCTAGTGTGAAGCTACTGCTTTCAGCTGGAGCCGAGCCAGTTCTTACAAAAATCCCCAGCAGCCCGTAACAATTGCACACAGTCACACCTCTACAGGCTCCGTGCTCACACAACCAAAGTAGGACAGCAGCAACCAAACAAATTTAAACTTCCTATTAACACAGCTACCTGCTAATTAATGATGAACCTGTTAAGTCAAAGCAACTGCTATTTAGTTTCCAATTCTTCAGGCTGCATGACAACGAGCCTATTAAAAGAACTTTAAACTACACGAGTGTAATTAAGGTAAAAAAGCATTGTCACACACTTCAGATTACGTTAATTTAAAAGAGATCTAATGCAACATTTTTGGTCTTTGTATTATTTCTTTCAAGCATCAAGGTAAAGTGAGAATGGGGATGCAAAAGATTTGGGTACAGGCAGAACAGACAGAAATATTGCCAGGACTCACGGAACAGAATACACTTCAGAAAACGCTGCCCACAGTTACTTTTATTCCCTCTTAAATAATTTCTAATAACAAAACTGTATACAAGAACACTCCTGTACAAGAATCCCTTGTATCTTCTCAACAATTTTTCTGGATATTCCAAAGGACTGCAAGGAAATGTCTCTTATTAAAAAAAAAAAAAAAAAAACACTAAATCACCTTCTGCATCTATCAAAATTCTCATTTGGGGAAAAAAAAGTGGCATAAAACTTTAATATTGGAAATAAGATGTTTTCTGTTCTTGAAGGATTCTTTTGATCACCAATAGAACAAAACTGTTTATATTAAAACGCCTTTAAAAATATCACAATATTGAAAAAGTCCCGCAACACTGCAATTTCACCCAATATAGCATTTTTGCAATAAATACGTAATACATCTGTCACTAGACTTACCTGTGATATAACATTAAAAATCTGTCTATGTGGTTGATTTTGGTTTATTCTATTTGAGGCAGGCTACAGCTCACTCTTCCTGAAGTCCAAAGTGGTGTAAGGCCAAACAGCTTTGATGTGAAAATGATGTGTTCTCTGCTGTGCGTACTAGACTGGCTCGACTGCACTGCCTTCGGATCAGAGCTAGCCAGTATTCACATACCTTGGAGCACAGGTAAAGACAGAACAGGTCTACCCACAAAAAAAAAGTCACATATGCAACATCCTTCAAAAATGCAGAGGTGTGAGGAAGGGTCATTAACTCCAGTCTTCCCCTCTAAATCAAGGCAAAGTATACTCTTTATGTGAGTTACTAATTAAAGTGCTCTATTGACTATCTGTTATTCTCTCAATCTGCCTCTAAGCAGTTGTTCAAGAATGTTAATCCAGCCAAATACTGAGTGTTAGGTCTTCAAAGCAAAGCAAAAGCTGTGTGCCTGCTTTGTGCAGGCAAAGCAAAATGCGTACCTACTATTTACAATATAGTTTTCAAAGAATCTCTTATTTCTTCTATCAAATAAAACCACCGTAATCAGTATTGTTCTCTAGCTACTGACAAAGTAGATTTATGTTCCATCTGCACCGTCGGAATTATTAACTAAAGCTCATCAAAAATAACATTCATGAGAAGAAGAACTATCACAAGGGAGTACACACCATGAATACTTCATTGTTATGCATTTGTATGCTGCAATTAATAAGACAGAGCAGCAATGCAAGCTTCTGCCATCAAGAGTATGCAATTTGAGACAAATGCAGAGAAAACAGGCCACACATTTTGAAAGATAAAACAAACACAAAAGGAATCACCTGAAAGAACAAATTACAAACCATCCTTCCTTGTTGGGTGATTTCATAATAGTCTCTGAAGTCAAGATTTGGAGGTAACATTATTTTGTAACCTAAGCTTCACTGTCAGGCAGATCTTCTCTCCCCACCTCAAAAGATTCTTTGCTGATTGACAATAGTTCGCGCAGCTCTTTGTTTTCAAGCTGCAAAATCAATATTTTTGCTGAAATAGAAATGAGCTAATTCACAATTAAAGGTCTATAATCTTTAAGTAGCCCCACTCCTCCACCACTGAATAAAACTGATGTTGTAACACATGCATTAACACGGTGCTAGCAAGAGGGAAACCACATCATTTGAAGCATATCTTTAACTTCTCTCTAAGATGCTTGAAATATCAATAACTTGAAAATAAACGGACCCCATTCCTTACTTCCCAACCCCACCCACCCTTGTCCCAATTTGATTGTTATAAATCCTTGACACACACAAAGAAACCCCAGAGCAGATCTAGAGACTCCAAAACTTTGATCTATCTCTTAGCAATTATATTGGTTCTTACCTCCAGCTGAGCCAGCTTCTCCCGAACTTTAAAGAACTGATCATCATCGACTTGTATAGCTTTTCTCATCACTTCTCCCATCTCACATATTCTATCTATCTGACTTTCAATCTCCTGAAAGACACGAAAAATAATACATTCAATATGTTCAGGCAAAAGCAGTAGCAATTTATTCCTTGCAAGTAAACTACTTTCATCTTCTTAGTTTTGGACTATTTTCGATTTTAATCCTTTCCTTCCAGGAACCTGCAATCCTTTCTAACCTATACAACATTTCAAGACATGTACCGCATTGTCCACTACTATCAGTCATCAATGAAAGCAGTGAATAGAATAACATCAGTCAGCAAGACAGAAGGCACCCTTACATGCCAACATGGAAGTCATTTGAAGTGTGAGAAGGACAGAGACAATAGATTCAGGTGAACAGAATTAGTGTGCGGCAAGTTTCACATTGTTGGGTTAGGAAAGCCTGTCTGAATTTTTAAGAACATCTAATATAAAAGCAAGTAAGACTTCAAGACTAAATTAAAAAATGAAGTAAACAGTCTCATCTAAGAAGGAAGAGAAAAAAAAAAAAGGAAGCCAAGCAAAAGACCAGAGTCTACTGGAATGTTTTTTTAACAGAATCCGTCTAGAAATAGTTCTAATCCTTTGGAAGATGCATTTTGTTGAAGGTCAGAAACACACATTAATGAACACAGAAAAATTCCAATATGTAATACAGTATTAGTTCCCGTCCGAAGAACATTCCATTTCAACATATCATATTTAAGGAGGAACTCAAATATGTAAACACAAAAATATCAGTAATTCACAAGAAGTGAAGATTTTGCTTAGATGTTGAAACAATCTTGGGATATTCCATCATAGTGTAAGAGGTTACTCCAGTCTTTTCATCTTGGTATTACTGTGGCACTACCATGATGCAAAAACAGTGCCTGAGAACACTGACAGAAGCTTTGCTCAAATATTAAGTCTTGATGGACAGAGTAATTGTGTACCTAAGCAAGCAATGGAAACAAGACCTACTACACTACTTAACTTCAGAAGACTTAAGCAACACAAAACAGAGAAGAAATGAATTGCCAGATATCACTACAAAGAATTTGACAGAATCCAACTGCAATTAAAAAAAAAAAAAAAGAAATCTTAGGTTGAACCAGCTTGCTTATTCTCTAATCACGTAAACATGCATTTTAACAACTCCCTAAATTAATAAGCCTTAATCAGATAGCTAATGTATTGTACTATTATTTGGCACCTAAATGTAAACCAACAGTTTACAGTAACCAACAGTTATCAGTAGCCACCTTGCACCGCTGAAGTCAAGACATGGACAAAGGTACACTTTTAGTCTGTTGCACTGAGTAAAAAGCAAGTGGAAGTGATGATTTCTTAAGACCTAAACATATGGCAGCTAACAGAGATTTTGGAGGTTCTTCTTCCTTTGTTACAACTATTGAACAATAACAACTCTGATGCGTGTGCTTCTCTAAAGTGGCAACAAAGACATTAAGGTTTAATCCATGGTATGTACCGTCTAGTGTACAGACAACGAGCCTTCAACTGGGCCACAAAAGGCTTACGCCTTTCAGTGTCCTTTGTGACATCTGTCACAACTTTTATGCTGTAAAAAGAATAGAGAAAAAAATACCAAAAGAGACAAAGAGTTTCAGAAAACGTGTTTTGGAGCAGACACGTTCCATGCAAGGAGCAGAAAGTTTTATGAAAGCACGCAAGAAAAAGTGAACAAGTTTCTCGTGCCCTCTTCTGTCCCCGTTCCCACCTTACCACAGAATTAGCCTGATGAACTTTCAAGACCGGTTCCGCATCTTCGCCTTTTCTCCCTTGCATTAATTGTAACATCTGCTTTCTGTATTTGCTCATGATGAGCTCTAACGCGTCTTGGTGCTCCTCCAGCGAGATCCACAGCGCTGCAAAACACAGCACGGCGTTGCCGCGGGCTGACAGCAGCTCCCCACAACGAGGACGGCCGACGCCCAGGGGTCCCCAGTGCCGGCCGCTCGCCGGACTCCCGCTGCCTCCTCGCGGCCCTGGGGGGCCGGCCGCGGGGCCTCCCCCCCCGGCCAGCCGAGGCCGAACCGCCGCGCTCCCGGGCCCCCCGCCCGCCCGCCCGCCCCCCGGGCCCCCCGCCCGCCGCCCCGCAGCTTCCCCACCCCCCCCCCCACCCCAGCCCCCCGGCCAGGCTCACCCCGGTTCTCCCGGCGCAGGTCGCGGATCTGCGTGTTCTCCTGGGACAGGAGCGCGTGTGGCCGCAGCCGGGACGCGTCCGCCCGATCCGCCGGAGCGCCCCGGCCCGGCCGAGCCGCCGCTGTGGGTCCTGCCGCCCCGCCGGCCGCGCTCACCTTCTCGGCCGGCGCCGCGCCCGCCTCCCTCATGGCGGCCACGCGCTGGTGCAGCACGGCGGACTGGTCGATGAGCGACTCGGCCGCGGTGTCGTGCTCCTTCAGCCGCTCCAGCAGCGTCTTGGCGTCCGTGAGGATCTTCTCGATGGTGCAGCTCATGGCGCGCGCCGAGGCGAGCCGCGCTCCTCACCCCCGCGGCGGCGGCCCCATGCCCGCCGCCGGGAGCGGGCACGTGCGAGCCCGGCCGCCGCGCACCGCCCGCGGGCCCCGCCGCCGCTTCCGGGCCGCCCGCCCCGCGCCGCCGAGGAGCAGGCGCGGCCCCGCCCGGGAGCGCCGCCTCAGCCGCTGCCGCCCCCTGGCGGCCGCGCACGGGCAGGCCGGGAGCGCAGCGCGCCGCCCCCTGGCGGTTCTGCCGGGGGGGGGGGGGGGGGGAGCGGGGCGCAGACACAACGGTAACGGCCTTCGGGGCCGGCGCGCCTCAGGCTGGCGGCTTCGGCCTCGCAGCGCGCCTCGGTTTGCAGGGCCCGGTGCTGCGGGTGTTCTCCGTGCCGGGACGCTGCGGGCAAGCTGGTCTCAAGGGTTCTTGCTTCCGAACGCCGTGACCCGAGGCTCACGACGTCGCTTTCAGACGGCAAGGAAGCCCGGGTGGAAGACCTCTGGCGGGGGGCTTCGCGTGAAATGAAAGCCGCTCTGTGCAGAGCGCTGTGTTTGCGGGAGGGCGGCCGTCCCTGACCCGAGGGCGGTCCCGGTTATCTTTTTAAATACTCCCTTAAGCGGTGTGTGATAAATTCTGAGCTGAGGGCTGCTGAGCTGTCTTCTTATCTAATATTCTTGTTTGTCCCTTTTAACAGTAAACATCCTCTACTCAAGTTAAAATAACAAGCTTTGTAATGCTGACTTGGTTCTTTGTTACTTATTTGCTAACTAAAACTACTGTTAAAGATCTGTGATGTCCTTGATGCAAAACGTAACCTTGTGCCTTTTTTTTTTTTTTAATTAACTTGTTTAATATTACCAACTTTATTGTCAGTGTTTTCAACAATAATGTTTTAGCAGGACTCCTGCTACCTTGAGTCATCTTTCAAGTTTACATCCTCTTTGAGACAGACCCAAGAGAAACATTTACGATGCTTTATCAAATAAAAGGTTCCGTATGATCCCAGAGATAATCAAGCGGAGTGAAGAAGTGCTGAATAAGATAATTTTATATAAACAACAATTTCATAGCACTCATACAATCCAGAATCGAATAGAGTAAGCAGATGTGTTGGGACTATTTCATCAGACTCTGATTAATTAGTAATGTACAAGAGATGCATTTTGTAAATTTGGGCAATGTAATGCTTCTTTATACTAATTACTGCGGAAGTAAAGGTCTAGACCATGCTTTATTGCGTGTTTTCCCTTCTAGACCTTCCTATTTTTCTTCCTATTAAAGACTAGTAAAAAGTTTAGACTAGTTGTTTTCAGAGTTTCTTTTTCACAATGGGTGATTTGTGAACATTTGGAAAACTTAAACTATTTTCTGTATAATTCTGGTTATGGAACCAGTGGGCAAAAGCTTGATCTGGCCTAAGATGGACGTGACATCCCTAAGCTGCAGCCAATGCTCATTCCTCGTTCCTCTGTCTGTCCCTGCGCTTACATCCTCAAATGACCCCACCCATGCAGTTCAGCACCTGCTGTTGCTTTGCTCTGCCTATTCTTCCAGCTTCATGGCTGCCTTTAAAGCTTCTGCCGGTACGTCAATTTTCTCAGTGCCTATGAGCAGCCACACAGGAATAGCTGTTACACTTACATGGAATGATATATATGTACCAGTTGAGTATCTTCCCTGCCTTTCACCGTATTCAACGTGACACCAAATATGCAATCTCTAAGGTTCTAATTCTGTTTTACAGGAGGCAGGCCCTCAACACACTGTTCAGAAATGTAGCACTAGAAATTCCAATTCACATCTAGTAGATCTAGTAGGAAATCGGCTAAAGAAACAACCTGTCCTATGCTGCATGAATGATTGTTGCACCGCAGCAGAAGCTGCACCTATATTGTATGTGTCAATATCTGCTTTTGGCCTCTTCTGTTACTTGCATTTCTACTTGCCTTTGGGCAGCGTTTTATGATTTAAAAACTCAGTTTTCCTAGGCTTCAGAGATAACATCCTGGCCTTTCGTGCCGAGTGGAGACAAGCACGGGAGACGAAAGCGTCAGCACTGCTGCATCAGACTTACACTTCAGGATTGGTGCAGTCCCTCCATGGGATTCTGACTGCTTGAAATAAAATTGAAGAATGGGAAGAAGATGGAGTCTACTACACTACCACCACAGAGCACTTAGTCATGTGTTCTCACTCAAGGATGTGGCTCACTCCCTCTTCAGCAAATCTTTTAACACGATCATTTGTTCAGCTTCCAAAGGACAGTAGAACGAGCTAGTGTGGCGCCAGGACACAGATCAGATCTCAGTAGGACAAAGCTCCTTGATTTAAATGCTGGGAATGCTTGTCACCAGAACTTCTAGTATGTAGCAACAGCGCTTAAACAAATCAACGGATGAGCATTTTCAGAGTAGTGGTGTCTTTTAATTTCTTTGGCTTATCACATCAGTTCTGTATAAACTGAAGAGAATGTATAAATTTGGCCTCTCAAACATTTTAGTGTTTAACTTTAATTCGATTAAACACTTATGTATGTGTACAAAGTGAAAAATGAGGTTACTAGAGGTTAATGCTTTAATGCTTTTAATAACTCTTAACCACATGGCTGTATTTTGTCAAACAGAACATGGATTTGTTCTAGCAGGAAAAGTATATGCTAGATAGGAGATACTAAAGCTCTCCAAAACAGCAAAGCTGCTACATAACCAAAAACATTTCTAGGCCATCTTGGAAAAATCATAAGCAGTATTTCAGGGATAAAATAGATAACGTTTCTGAGTATAGTTCATTAGGAGACTCCTGCTCACAGTAGGAGAATCAAAAAGGGAAAGACTCTAGACAGACCAGAAGCACGGAAAGAGTGATTAAAGGGACTGATAATAGCACAGAATCCTCAGCACAACATAATGTCTAAATCTGGGATGAGTTCAGGCATTGGTCCTGAGGATGTTAAAACAATTTGCACTAGGTAATGCCCTTAACTTACCCAGAAACTGGCAATGGAGTAAATGACAGATAAAAATGCACAGAGGAAGTGACCAGTAGGAAAAGGCAACATCTGTGACAGAGATTCAGGGGCATCTAAATGCTGGAAATATATAAATAAAAGACAATTTTTTAGGAGAATTCTTGAGTTTGGGGTAAAATCATATTAGTCATGAGTGTGATCAGCATGGTTCAACAAATGTTGGCCAAGTCTCTGAAAGCACGAGTCACATAGTAATGCAGCAGAGACTGGCTTTTCCAAAGCTAAAAGTGATATTCCTCATTTCCATTACAAGTCCTTCTTTGACAAATTTGGTGTCTAACTGTCACATAATTCAGCAGTTACAGCTTGCTTAAAAAGCAAAGCAGACTTGTCTCACACACTCCAACAGTTTTATTGTTTGCTTTTAAAAGTAAGCGATGGTGTTAACATATTAATCATCATCTACTGTCACAGCTTCACCAGTATTGCTCTCAACAAAATCTGTAGCACAGAGACTCATAGACCAGGAGGCGAAGTGAATCCTCTTTTTGTACTTCCTAGCTTATACTTCAAGGTGGATTACTGTTGTGTAAAACAGACATTCTGTGGCGAGATATTACCACGAAGCTCGGTCTCATAGTTCATCTTAATTTTCCTGCTTTGATAAATCTGAAGAGTCACCCATTGCACCATAGCATTTACATTTATGAGTCTAATATTCTTTTTACTATTAAAACAAATGTCCATCAGATGGAATGCAGCTTGGAAGAAAGGGAAAATACTATCATCGATAAACTGATATAACCAACTATTTTAGTCTCTCAGAGGCAAGACTCCTCTGCTGATAAAATGCTGACTAATGGATTCCACAATAATTCCTTTGTAACGCTTAATACACCGAGTGTCAAGATACTGTCCTTTGTGCAAATCAGGTCCAGGACTTGGCTTCTCTTTGCTGACCTGCAAAGATGTGCAATGACTTAAGAATCTCAATGTGTAAAGTTACATTTGCAAGTGTTCTCTTTGAGCTATAAATTCTGAGATCATTGCAGGAGATTGTAATTGAGTTTTGATTGTTATTTTTATTTTATTTCACATCGTGCATTGCTGAATACTGTTTCACTGGAGCATTTTATTGATAAATATTGGTCCTTCTGCCAAGGGAAAGCATATGAATTTGGAACAGGGAATTGAAAGGCAGAGACAAGGATATCCATGTATTCTGTTAGTGTTGCATGTACGGGTTTATTAGTGCCTATTGTACTTTGAGGTAGGGGGACTTCACTGCATACCAAGCTTATGTGAATGCACAGAACAAAGAGAAACATTTTGCAGCCTGTCTTGAGATTTTCAAAGTAGTTTAAACCAGTTTGGCTCTCTCATTAAAATTCAATGTAAGTCAAGTATTTAATTATCCTCAAGATTTTTGCAACAACTTCCAAGATTAAGAAAAAATCACCCTAAGAAAATCAGAATTGTTTTTCTTCCTGGTCTGATGTGGTCTCCCATTATTTCATCCCGTTAAAGTATTTCAGAACTTAATGAGGACTTTCATCTTCTAGGCATTTTTTTCTCTACTGATTTTACCATGATAATATTTCTGATACATATGATGTAAAACAGAAGAGTCTTTATATTATTGAACACTAAACTAACATGATGAACACATGCTCTCTATCCTAAACAGGAGCTGTTCACTATGTAATAGATCTCCCTGTCACCCTTTTGGGAGAATAGCTGAATAATAACATGTTTGAAATCTGTATAAATTCAGGTTGAAAGGTACTGCTTGATTAAATTTCCTTGGCTAGTCTCACTCTCATTTCTCTGCTGAAACATATAGTTTTGCTTTATGAAGACTACTACTCCTTAATTTTTGCGAATTACTATACTGCTTTAAAAATGTGTATGTACAAAAGATAAAAGCTTTGCAAACCAGTGCTCAAAGGAAATGACAAACAAACCTTGTTCCTTGAGGCTACAAAAATTAGTATGTTTAAAACTTGTGAAGTTGTCATACAAATAGATTTTTTTTTAAATGTTTTGCTTCATCATTGGAAGTATGACTTGGATCTTAAGCAATTCAGTCTGGCCGGGGCCCCAGCCAACGGAGGCCATATGTGTATGCAGGAAAAGATAGGCACTGACCTATAAAGATCACAAGTGAACTGACAAAGGCGATATCTCCATTGCAGGCAAAAGATGCATATACTGACAATAAAAACAATAAAAATAAAATAATTTTTAAAAGGCATGTCAAAAAAGCAAGTCTCAAACATCTAGGTTAATTACACTTTAGGCTAATAATAACATAAATCAAAACAAGTCAAATTTGACAGACAATTCTATGCCTCTTCTGTTCTTTGCAGCCCTTCTCCTCACTGATGGCTATGTACAGGTTAATGCTGTTCCCACACAAGCTTCCTTTGCCTGACCTAATGTTTTGCATACAAAATATTGGTGAATGTGCTGAATACAAAAAGGGACAAATTCTTACTACTGTAGCTTCTGGACCTGAAATTATCTTGAAATGTGTGATCCCACAATCAGAACTACCACATACAACAGATACACATCCTATTCAAATTAAATCTTTCCCTCTGTTGAGAGCCAGAAGGGCAAGATAACACTGACATCCAAAAAAAAAAAGGTCAATCATGAGGCTTTGCACTGTTTTTCAGCCAGGACTGAGGTTCATTCATGCCATGCAGGAAATTGTAACAGTGCCAGAACCACTGCACATTTTGAATATCAATAAACAATCCAGAACAGAGGGCAAACAGAAAGCTTGCAGGTTTTTCATTAATTCTTCAATAAATTCTAAATGCAAGTAGCTCTTAGAACACAACATTATTGGTATTAGTCTGCCAGTGTATTTTTTACCTCTAAGTGATTTTATTTGTCAAAAATAAGTAAAGCTTGAGTTTGAACATTTTAGTACATAAGCTTTTTGTTAATATTCTCCTTAATATCATTCAGAACAGTTTACAAGCAGGAGAGACTTAATCCTATAATGAAAATAATCTACATTTCAACATAACCTTTAACTCACATATAACAACAAATACTGTAATTAGCAATTAGTTTTTCAAAGTATCTCAGTTGTTTAGTATTTGACTCTTGCTTTCATCAGTTAATGATTTACAGTAATGAACTGGAACATCAGTATTTTGCACTGAAATGGCCAAAATAGTTGTCCAAGCATCATTGCCCTCATGTGACAGACTTCAGATGTTTTTGTGAGAAGTAAGCCAAAAGCAATAGACAATGCCATCACTTCTGTTTAATTTTTACTGAAAAACAGCAACAAAGTGACCATAATGACTTGTAGTCAGAGTCCCAGTAGCTTTTGAAGGACTGTTACTTTGTTGAGATTTTGCCCTTTGTTTAAGTTTTGTTTGACAAATGCTTAATAAATGAGCAGAAGAGGCGGTTTATGTTTCATTAATGAGGTTGATAGTGGTTAATTACTGAAGTTACGTAAACAATCCAATACCAGATCAAGCTGAATGGGTCAGTTATGTAGAGAAGACCCAGCTGGAGTAGATACAATTTCCTTTAACTATTCAAACACCAAGCAAGTTACAGAGATTGAGAATCGCTAGTTCCGATGAATGCAGAATTCTGCATATCCTGAAAATGAAATCTTTCAACAGGCACGATGTAAGCAAGATTTCTTTGGATCTGCAGTTTCAGCACTCAAAAAAATCTTAGACCTAACTGCATTAAGGCAGACATTCTATGTAGATTAGGCCATGCGTAAGTTCACAGTTTACACTAGTGAAGGAAATGAGACTCCAAAAGCAGTGCAATGTAAGGTGCTCAGGCCAGACTGATCATGCGTACACCTTATTCTCCACCTCAGTGGCACTTCTGGATTTCCACTTAGAACAGGAGCTTGTTCAGATAATATTTTCAGTCTGTATCTATGAGTAACTTTTTTTTTACTTATCTCTAGTAAAGCACATTTGAAGTATCCTATTTAAAAGGCATTAGGCACATTACTGATCAGAGACTTAGAAGACATATCAAAAATCCTTTCTCCTCTTTACAGATCAGAATAACTCTGAGAGAACAATTCTTAATTTGTGATGTAGCCCAACTTGATTTTTTAAAGTCTCCAGTGATGAAGATTGTACAGGCAACTTATACTGGTGTTATTTTTGCTGCCATAAATGTTATCTCTAGTACCTAAATTAGATCTTCCTTACTCCTAAATAAGCTTTTTATTTCTTGTTGTATTCTTTAAAAGCATGGAAAAAACATTTATTTTTCTCTTCTTTGCAGCATTTCTTTATGTGGTCAAGTGGGCTCTCAGGTCTTCCATTTTTATTGTCATGATAAGCTTTAAATAGAACTGATCTGTTAAAATAATTTAAAATATCTGTACTTAAGATGGACTAGTTCTTTGGTCTGAATCACTGTATGACTGTGCAAAATAGTTTTATTCCCACAGTTACTAAGATGGCATGTGGGTTGAAGTAAGTGGCCATGGGCTAATACTTAACGTGGCACGTTAAGTATTACGTAAACGTTAAGTAAACATTAATTTCTACTCCAAATAAGTTTTAGGTTCTTGTATACATATTTTAGCAACTTATTTTACTCCCAATCCACTAGATTTTATAGCACTGAGCAGAATCAGGATTAGATATCTTCTAAAAACCTGTTTTCCAGACTTAAGTCTCTTGAAGTCAATAGGTTTTAAATACCCACATCCCATTAGTATATTTCAATAGCTTACCAGTAAACTATCTTCTATCACAAAATAAAAACAAACAAACAACCAAAAAACTTTAAAAGTCAGTAGTACTTAAAAGCTAAAGATAACATGATAAAGCCTTGCTTGTTTTTCAGCTTTCACTAGGAAGGCTGAAAAGATGGATGAAAAAGCCAATGGTATTTGTGAAAGAAATGCTATGAAAAATATCTGTTTTAACAACTATAAGCTCTTCATTTTTACTATTAAAGGTGGGTTTGTTTGTTATTGTTGTTGTTTTTGACATCTTAGCTGCTAAGTAAGTTTGCTTTTACTGGGAAGATAAATGCTGACAAATTACATTTGCAAGATTGTTATCTTTGTCCCTACTTCATAATCTATGCATTCCAATTCCATCACCACACATGATCAATACAAATCTTTTGAAAGCTCAAAAAAAAACCCAACAACAAAAAAAACACCCTGTAAGATGATCAATATAGCATTTGTGAGTCAATCTTTTTTGCTCTTGCAAGCCAAGCTCAGCAATTCCACCTCCAAAGACTCAATCACAGATTCCCAAATGGTGCCAGAATACAGAGAAACAAGTAACATCACTTCTTGGGAGCCTATGGAGTACAAACACGGCTCTCCTTTGAATGGTAATGCCAGTTGGCTGTGTATTATGCCACAGATCTATGAAAACGTGTTGTCTCCAGAAGGCTATCCTAAGTGACTGCAGTAAGAAAACCAACAGGACAGGAATTTTTCCCTTTGCCATGTAAATTGTGAAGTATACAACAGAAACATTTTTCTGGGGTTAATCAAGAATTGCTCCTATACAGAAGAAAGGTGACCTCCTCCTGGTCTTATTAACTAAACGTTTGCAACCTGCTGTGCATCATGTTAGGCGGCAAGTTTAATGACAGTGTGATTAAAACAGCATGCCCTAACCAAAAGACCACATCTTACATCTAGGACATGATGAAAACCCCAACTCCAAATCATAATGATTAAATGACTAGAAATTATTCATAATGGAAATACTTCTATTTTTTTTAAGAATAAATTTTTGCAAAATTAGTGGCCACAAAATTTGCTAACAAATCATTGCCTGTTATAGAGGCATGCAGGAATCCCGTGTTTTGCATCTGCACAGGTATGTCAGAATTAGAAGACGTAGAGCAAGGTGTTTTGTGTTTCAAAATACTGACCTAATCAACTGTTTCCTAACTCAATTACTATGTCATGTAGATATATCAAAATAATGTTATTGCAATATTTTCCCTGCCAAAGTAATGAACATCGTCCATTAACACTCGGGCATGTCAACGTTAAGCAATCAAAATGGAAGAATTTTAAATTCTACCAAGAAAGCAAAATACTTTGTAATCAGACAGGGAGAACTCTGGGAAACAGTGACGTGAAGGTCCCCATGGCCCCTGTCCCTGATGACCCAGTTATTCTTTGATTTATGTGGTCTTGCAGCTGCCCTTGCTTCGACCCCAGGAAAGGCTGTGTGGGAAGTTCGTGTCTCAGAGCCGCAGCATTGCTCTGCAGAGCGTCTGGAGCCAGTGTATGCACAGAAACTGATAAATAGGGAAAAGGCCCAGTTTGCTCCAGCTGGACTCAGAGCTAGGATCACTGCTACAGCCACACGGACTTGCTCTGGAACTACCGTAAGTATTTAATTTACTTCTCGTGATGCTCTGGGATTATAAACTATTGCTATAGCCATGAATCAATTTGCCAGGTGAAAATATTTCAGGCATTGTGGATTTTTGATTTTCTTTTTAAACTACTGACTAAATTAGTTTTGAAAACATGCACTTTTAAATTAAGTATCCTAGTTGTCAAGAACTTGTTCCAACAGTATTTCATTTAACATACAGAATGAAATAACTTTTAAATTCAGTTGTTTGCCTTCTCCAAAGTACTAAGAAAGCCATAGGTTTCAAACAATCTCTCACCTCTTACTTTACAATATACATGTATATTGTAAATATATATATAAATACACCTTTGCAACAAATATTCATGAAGTAATAATTCAAAAAAAAACAACAGTTCAAGAAAATTGGAACATAGTCAATTAGTGAAATAAACCATATCTATTACAGAAAATATTCAGAAGGTTATTTTATGACAAGAAAGGAACATATTTAATGGGAAGAAAAATGGATTTTCTTCAGACAGAAGCTTTGGGGAGCTTCGTAGCACTTTAAATCTGGGAGAAACAGCTGAAATTTTAATAATGTGTATTAGCTGCATATGGGATCAATCAAGTGATCCTAGAACTTTCCCTGCAAAATCACTCTTTAATTACAGATGTAATTAGTGAATTGCTTGAGTGAAGTTGAATCTATCACCTGGCATTGTACATGGTAGCCACTGATTGTGCTCAATTTTTTTTTCAGATTTAGGTGTAAATTTCACAAATTAAAAAATAAAAATAGAAAATTAAGCTATGCTTTCCAAAAGCAAAAAAGTACTGTGATTACAACAGAGATTGAAATGTACTGCCTAGTTACACTACGTGTTCATTAACATGCCACACAGCATGTTAAATAAATATTGTAGACCTTCAGCTTGAGTTCCTAAAATTCCCTGCAAACAAGAAATTTCCCTATGACTCAACTGTCAAAATATTTATGATAGCAGTTAAAGTACTGTCAATACATACCTCTTAAAGAGCTCCTCAGAGCCTCTTATAAAAGCAGTATGTTTTGCATCCTAATAAATTTGATAATAGAGATTGATAATGTCACTTTATAATGGTATTTTATAGAAAAAAGTATAAAAATAATCTTTTTTTCCCCCCCATAAATAGTAATAAATAGTAGTTGTTTTGAAATTCTGTTCTACTTTAATCAATTTACTTTTTTTTTTTTTTCTTTAATGGCTTCCATAAAGAAGCCTAACTGAAAAGTTTCAGTTAGGACTACTAACAATCTTGATGAATTTCTGTATTAGATGGATAACTAACCCTTTGAATCAATATACATTACAGCTTATATTGAACACTATCAGTTGAGAAGACTGATCAGTGTCAGAACTAAACCTGTGAAAGTGCAACATTTTCAAAAATACTTCAGCTGCTTATACGCTAGGTTACGTCTTCAGAAGAAGGAAAAAATCTCTCAGCTTGTAAAGGCTTTTAACATAATAATAATTAAAAAGTAATCCTCAAACGATCTGGATTTCACAAATGAAAATATAGCAATTCAGAAGTAATTGTGAAGAAGGAAAAGCAGGGCACAGCGTGTCTTTATGCAGATGAAATTTACTTTCAAGTTGGTATGTCTGATAAAGGACTCAAAAGTGTATTACTACTTGTGATTCTATGAAACAAGTTATTAAAAATGCAGCTTCTTTTGTTTTCAGTTATTCCCACCTTTTCACAGAATTTTAAGCTAAAGACCTTTATGTATCATATCTGGGGATGTATTTTTTTTTCTTTCTCTTTTTAAAGCACACATACACAAAAAGTATAGCTATATTTTGAGTAAATATGAAAGACAAAAGCATAAAATATTTTGGTTTGGGAATGGCATGACTGTAATTGACCAGAACACCCAAGGCTCTTCCCCTAATCTGATTTCAATTTTGTCCAAGCTTTATGTTTTGAAAATTACAACTGGGCACGTATACTACGTTCTGTCAAGCATTCCACAACTTCACAGTGCATAACTCATCTGTGTGTGCATGGAGAATTTACTTGCTTGCATGGCAAAGGGTTACTGAACGCATATGTGGGCTGAAAAAGTGTCCTTGAGGTCATGGTTCATTTCTAGCGAGGTGTTAGGGATTAGGGATGGCTACTGAACTTTTGAGAGATTAGTATATAAAAATCACAACAGTTAAGCAATGTCTGAAGTTTGGAGGAGGCTTCCTTACTGCTGACTGACTCAAATATAAAAGAGAGAATAATTCAGTAAGGCAGAAATTGCAACATGTGATTTTGACAGCCAGTCCTACAAATCACCAAAGCTTTCCTGTCCTATCTTGCTTTCTATACCTTTTGTTTTAAAAGGCTCCACGCAATTTTATATCAGAACAACAAGCTTGTTAACACTAAATTCTCAAATGTCAGAAAATGAAACAGTTAACATTTATACACATCGGTACTATGATCATTACATCTAATTTCAAGATGGTATAGCATTCCTCAAATAACCACTGGATTTAATATTAATACTGCTATAACATTCTCTTAGTTTAAGTCTCAATTTACAAAATTTCATTCTAAGCTGGGAATTCTGTGGTTGCAGCTGCTATTATTAGTCATAAAAATCAGTGAGAAGGGCTAACTCCTCAAATCCATTATCAGACAATCACCTAAGTTGAGGAAACCTTGCCTTATGAAAGTTTGATTGCAAGATTTAGGGTACTTAATTAACTGGTCAACTTGCATTTGGTAGTATGTCCTTCATACTCCCGATGTTACATTTGTGTTAGACTGGATCAGTGTAATTTTACTGTAGCTTCTATTCTTTTATTACTTTTATTTAAAGGAACCACTGGAATCCAGAAACACATCTCTCCACACATTTCTGAGGAAAAATGCAGACTTTGCCCAGGCCAAATTGATCTAACTGATAAGGACCTCATGATTCAGTGAGTCATTTCTCTTTCAAACAAATATTTACTAGCAGAGATAACAAAAAAAAAAAAGCATTCCATCCTCACTGTATCTTTTCACCTTCTGCTGGCAACACAAAGGGAAAGTGTTTAGTTCCAAAGATATGTCCAGTTTTGGGGAAAGGGACATATGTCTTTAAGGATACAACTTCAGTTCAGACTCCCTGAAATGATACATCCATTTTCTCAGCTGTATCTAGGTATAGGTACTGCATAAAATCTAATATGTGAGTCTTTCAAGGAAGATCTTTAAACACAGTTTGCTTTAAATTCTGCAAGGGGCAGATGTAGAGAGCCCTGCTGCTAATGTAAGGATTTGATTTGCCTACTCACTTCCACATACCTACTTGCCTTTTTCATCTTTATTGTCCTTCCCATCTGCTCACGGAAAGCCTATGAATAGTTCACAGGCAAAGTGCCTTGAAAAGTCTTTAGTGGGCAGCAGATACAATATACTTTTAACCAGTGATGCTTGAACACATTCCCCACATACAGAGGGAAAAGGGGGCAAGGAAAATAATTCCTATTTAATACCTTAACGCATACTCCAGTATCACTTGATTGCTAAAGTAATACCAGAGATTGCCTCTACTCTTATATAAGCTCAAACACAGCTTATGCTAGTGTCCATATAGACCTTCCCACCCCCTCCCCCCCCCCACACCCCCCCAAAAAAGATTTTTTAAAACACATTTTTAGGACCTTTCTATAAAGGGAAGTTACTGAAAAATAAGATAGTTTTGAATTCAAAACAAAATAGCTATTCTGCACCAACTGCCACTGTGACCTCTTAGTACACTTTGTTATGGTGAATGTCAAAGCATCCAACCAGGAGCTCAGGCTTCTGCAATGATGAAGGGACAGAGAAAAGCAACTCTAGCAGACAATACACCCTACCTCAGATTGATTTTTTCGACCTTCATGGGAGGCTTTGAGCTCATGAAGGAACATGGGCTCTTAAATTTGGAATCTAAGTTAGGCAGTGCCTAACTGGGGCAAAACTATGTTTCAGTGCAGATGAGTATTCACCTGGGAAAGAAGAGCTATTCTGTGATGGCCTTTCCAAGCTATTTTCCTGTATTTACTTCAAATGTAGATATAAAGTGAATGAAACAAATTCACTAAAAACCTACTCTTGTGCAGAAACAGAACATCAACCATATCCACTTCAGTGCAAATGGTCTCACTCATTCTGCAAGCAATTTTTTTCTGCCTAGGGAAGGTCCTTTAATCCCTTCCTGAACTAGAAAATCTACCAATGGTTAGTTTCATTCCCCCACGTGGTTTCACATAAAGTTGGAAGCAAGAGTTCTAAATATACTTTACCTTGGAGATTTATGAACGGATTCTATACCAAATCCCTACTATTAAGACAGTAAGCAACCTCACTGCAACTATTATGTGTCTTTACACATACCTCTAATTTTCTTATGATCTGCAAATGGTTTCATGTTCTGGAATTTCCTGGTTTTAGTTCTGTAGCTAAGCCTACCCAGCAATTCTTTGTCATGTGATGTTTCTCATATGTTTGCATTTTTCCAGGTCTCTTTCTTAAAAGTGTAGCACATAGAAAAGTGAATGAAACAGTGAAACTGGGAGCAGAACATGGCAAATACATTTGTCACTGTGCCTGATGGGTATTGTCTTGCTGAGCCCATACAGTATTATGGTGAGTAAAGCCAAATTTTAACATCATGAGAAAGCAGTGCAGTGAAAGGAATGTCTGTGGGAATTCATATTAATTTCTTCATTTTAATTGTATCTTTACAAGCTAAGAAGCTACACATTTGACTACCAAGCCCATACAGAGAGTGCATTTCAATATATGACCTATGCTCATACAGATTTTTGCACATGGTGTGATAATGCTGACTGATCGTTTTGTATAAACATTGGTGCTGTCTTCTTTTGACTGGCATGAAGAAGATACATGTCTGATTACAGTATTCCAAATGCATTATAAATAGATAATGGCTATGTATCTTATATAATTATAATTGCAATAACTAATTTGATTCTGGGTAAAGGCAGAACTCAAAGTCCATTAAAAACAAAAGGACCTCCAAACTGCCTAAAAAACAAGCAAACAAACACACACCTTGTACCTTGTTTTTACAGAGATTTGAACAATCCAGAGACAAGAATGAAACACGATTCCTGTTGCATGAGCTCTTCAGTACAGCTGTGTACATTTAAGGGAGGGTGGATTAAATTAAAACACTACAACCAGAAGGGCAAGAAAAAGCTTTCCTCATAATACTGTAAATACATTTTGCCTAAAAAAATCAAAACTATAAACGACTATATACGGAAAAATATTAAATAAAACAGGCTTTTACTTTTTACTCTTCTGAATTTTAACTTGAGACTCCTGCCACAGTAAAGTAAATTTTACCACTCTGTAATTTCTGGAACATCCTTCTCAGACTCTTATTGTAACACATTTTCAAAATTATGCCTGAAATATATATCAACAACAAACATTTCACTCATTAACAAATTCACTTCCCTATGGGAAAATATTCTTCTGTAATGCAGACAGGTAAATAAAAACAACTTTAACTGTAAATCTAAAGGTAACTATACACTCGGTTGAGAACTGATATTCAATCATTTACTAACAAGAACCCAGTGGCACCCACATGACATTGCCCGAACAGTTATCAAATCATTTTTACTACATCTAAGATTTAAGTGAAATTTTAGATTTCACTTAAGAAATTTACAGACTTAAATCTTACATTTAACTTAAATCTTAGATTAGTTACAGGTAGCACCTCTTAAAAGAACGTCAGACTGCCCTTAGGAAAATGTGTTCCTCTAATATTTGTGCTTAAATGTTTAATCTATTAAACATTTTAAAACTTTACAGTTGCTGATGTCGAGATATTCCCTAGACTTTTATTTCATTTTCATTTTTTTTTCTTTATCTAGATGTTTTACCAGAGCACATCAATTATCAGCTGCAAGACACTGATTTTCAGGCTGCACCTTACTGCCAATACTCAACAGTTCAAATTTCTTCTCCAGTATTACAGTCACAACCGTCACAATCCCAATACAGTACATATACCCTGGACTCCCAATACAACGATGGGCAGTATATAATCAGTAACTGCGAATTAAGTAAGCCCCCTTTCACGGCTTCCCACCTTGATGATAGTGGATATCAAGGA
Organism: Anser brachyrhynchus; assembly: GCF_964034855.1. NCBI lineage: Eukaryota > Metazoa > Chordata > Aves > Anseriformes > Anatidae > Anser > Anser brachyrhynchus. The sequence goes on along the minus strand of NC_137720.1, from coordinate 271,241 downwards.
CTTAAAAGGCCCAGATTAAACCACTCTTCTTTGAGATTGAAGGGACAGGAAGAACTTTGCGTTGTCTGCGGTGATAAAGCCTCCGGGTATCACTACAATGCACTTACTTGTGAAGGTTGTAAAGGTAAGAGGCAAATAGATTTAACAGTATCTTACCCCGCAGTGCTCAGTGTAATGTTTCACGCCTGTCTTTTAAACAAAGAAATTTCATTAATTTTTAAGGTGACATTTCTATGGAGGATTATAATTTATCTAAGGAACCCTTTATCTCACATGTTTACTTAAGGTTCACATTGTTATAACATTTTCTTAAAGAAACATTTTCACAGTATGTATTTAATAAAATCATTTCATACAACTAATTTTTCAACAAAGTATTCACTGGTATAGTGCCTGTTTAAGCAGCTGCTGGTTTTCTCATGACCATTTATTAGAGATCTTTATTTATAATTCACTAATTATTGTTCTTAATAGTCATTAGTAAGCTATTAATTCAGTGTTATTAATGCTATATGGGAGCTGTCCTGATCAGGTAAGGAAAACTGTGATCAATACTAGTCAGAAAGAACAAGTCATGTTACATGTTAAATGAAGATAATGCTTTCATGATAAAGAAAATAATTAAACTTTATTTAAATTATGAGATAAAACTCCTTAGTTTCCTTCATAAGCTGATTCTTTTCTGTAGGCTTCTTTCGACGCAGCATAACCAAAAATGCAGTGTATCGATGTAAGAACGGTGGTCATTGTGAAATGGACATGTACATGCGAAGGAAGTGTCAGGAATGTCGCTTAAAGAAGTGTAAAGCTGTGGGAATGCTAGCAGAATGTAAGTGCTCCCTCCATGTTGGCTGTTTTAATACTCTTCATCAATAAAATCTTTTCCAAAGTCAATCCCTCATTCTCAGTAGAGCTAAGTGATAGGACACAAGGCAATGGCCTCAGGTTGCACCAGGGGAGGTTTAGATTTAAGTCAGGAAGCATTTCTTCATGGAAAGGATGGTTTGCCACTGGAACAGGCTGCCCAGAGAGGTGGTAGGGTCACCATCCCTGGAGGTATTTAAGAGATGTGTGGGTGTGGTGCTTAGGGGCATGGTTTAGTGGCGGACTTATAATGTTAGGCAGATTGTTGGACTTGATGATCTTAAAGTTTTTTCCAACTTCAGTGATTCAATGATTCTAAGTGGTATTGGTCTAAGCTTTATTTCGCCATATGAAAAGTTAACGTTGGAGTCTGGCACCTGTAGCATCATCATCTGCAGAAACCACCAGTACTCGGAAGTATCTCCTGAAGTTAAGAGGGCTGCTCATAAAAGACATTACAAAACAAAAAGAATCTAAATATCCTGCACCTCTACAGGACAGTCATAAGCATATCAGACGCACTTTCGTATTTGGAAAGAAAAACAAAACATTTAAAAAAAATGCACAAAGTTTTTGTGAAAAATTCTCATGCTCATGTCACAGAGCCATAAGCAAGATAACATAAGATGGCAAACGCTCAGGCCTTTGGTGGATATTGAACAGTAACTCACCGAATCACCAGTACATTGTCATGTTCTTTAGGAAGCATGGTTCCTTATAGGTGACAGCTCCTGAGATGCAAGACTCGTGTTATCCATAATAACAGTAATGATTTCAAATTGTAATCTGTTTGAAAATATATGCACTGATACATAATTCCATGCCTCACAGGTTTGCTGACTGAAGTACAGTGTAAGTCAAAGCGACTCAGGAAGAATTTCAAACAAAAGAGCAGTTTTCTTTGCAACATAAAACTGGAAGATGAGAGACTGAATAGTAAGCATGTATCATCTACAACAAGATCTGGAAAAGTGGGATATATTTCCATTTAAAATATTTTTTTTTATCATTTATGTTTGCCTTAACTCATTGTCATTTTTTCTTTTTTTTTTTAAAACAGATTCCAGAGAAGATGGAACTTACTCCAGGGGAACATCAACTTCTTGACCACATTGTAGCAGCACACCAAAAATATATGATTCCCCTTGAGGAAGCAAAAAAGTTTGTACGTATACAGAACGATCAGCCCACATTACTGAGTTAGTATTTTCCTAAGCAATTTATCTTGGTTATATTAAATGTATAAATGCTCTTTCATGCAGCTGCAAGAAACTGCGAGTCCTGAGGAAAGTTTTCTCCGTCTCTCTGAGACGGCAGTTGTCCATGTACAAGTGCTAGTGGATTTCACAAAAAGACTCCCAGGTAAGTTTCTTCCTTTGGGAAATGTTACAGTCACCTGTTTTTTTGTTGTTGTTGTTGTTGTTGTTTTTTTTAGTGCATTAGAAGCCATACTGGTGGCATGAATCTGAGAAAAATATAGGCTTTAAGAAAACTCTCGTTTAACTGACTGTTAGATCTTCCAACACTAACAGTCAGGATTACCATTTATTCATTAAGAGAAAAAGTTAGAAGCATTTTCTTCAAAAGCTTATGATTAGATTTCTTTTCCCTTCCTGACATGGGACCCATTTTTCTGATAGCACTTTGACTTCAAAATGCTATCTTGAGTGAGTTACTGTTTTAACACACTGTCTGAAATCCAATTCAGTTTGCAATTTATTGGAATCAAAGATAAAATAGATGTTCCTTCAAAGGCAAAGTCAGAACAGAAGGAACAAACCAGGTGCTCCTATTCATATTTTCCTATAATACAAGAACAAGAGAACATGCAATTAAATTCACTGCATTTCAATGTAAAGTTGACAAAATAACATTTGATAGGGGGATGATAATTTATTACTCTTTAAGTTGCAAAACTCATTGACAAAAGTCAATCAACATGTAAAGCAAGTATTTGATATAATTTATTTAGCATCAGTGATAGCGCTACTGTAGAACAGGTCTGAAAGAATGGATGACTTGTTTGTTTTCTTATGTTACATTCCCCCTTTGATCAAGATTAAGAAAAGAACCAATGAAGTTCCTTTGTTCTTGAATTATATGTGCAGATAACTAATTCATCAAAAGATGAACATAATTTTAAAAAGATCAACTATCAACAGACGGGGAATATCCACAGTCACTAAGCAACATAATTGCATTAGGGCATATGACATAGATCAGATGTTACAAAGAGATTTTTTTATAAAGTTGTGCTTATTCCCCAAATTGTTACTTGTACCTTCCTGTGATTCTTCTATACACTGTACACTGACAGCAGCATTTTTTTTTCTAACGTGCAAACTAGCAAGATTGCAAGAGCACTAGCTAGTGTTTCATTCAAATGTCTTTTAACTGTGGCTCCTCCTTTACAGTAAGTGCATTTATTAAAAAATAATTTCTGTCAGCCCATCTTTTGGGCTTAATGGCAGACACAGCACTGATTCTTAACAAGTCTCTCTCTTTGCAGGATTTGAAAGTTTAGCTAGTGAAGATCAGATTGCACTGCTAAAAGGGTCAACAGTTGAGGCAATGTTTTTGCGTTCAGCCCAGATATATAACCAAAGAATCAGTGAGTGCCAATCATCAACAAGTGAAAGTAAGTTGGACTAATAAGCTTTCTGCAAACACCAAAAGGTGTTTGGCCATTTTGAAATAACTTCCATTCATTTTAATTCAGTGAATCTCAAGTAATTCCCTATTAAAGCACAGCAGTACTTGGAATAGCATCAGTAATGCATACATACCTTCTAGAGGCATTTTTTTTACAGAGCATACAAAAAAAATAATTAATTGGATCTCTGCCTCCCTCCCGTTAGTTGCAAACAAAAACAAACATTTTGAGTGTTTCAACAAATGATGGGGTAGATGGATAACATGAGCTTTATTAACGACATATTTATTGTGTCAAGTTTGACATGAGATTTTGACCAACAGGAATGTAACAAGCGAACTCAGTGCTGGATGCAAAAAAGACCAATTCTTTATTCCTGCATAGGTCTGATAAAAATATTGCACATCTTAGGTGCCTATCCACAAAGCAGATGTGGATGAACATTTAGTCATATTAAGCTCGGCTGTGAATTGTCATCTCTCTTGTTCCAGGTCATATACGGCTTCCTGATCATGCGACGTGTTGTCATGTTCAAAACCTTGATAAAAACATTTATTCCATTGAAATATCACACAACGAAGAGAGTCCAACTTCCACTACTACCACAGGTACTGGAGGCCTGACTTAAAATACTTGGAAATCCGTTGCATCGCAGGCTGCCTTCTTAGTCACTGCCACAGCGCCAGCGTGCCCACGGCCCCCGCTGCCCTGCCTGGAGCTCGCGAGGAGCCCGCTCGGGCCCGACACCTCTGTGGGGAAGGAGCTGGTGCTCCTGCTTGCTTTAGATCCGAGGATAAAGTCCTGAGCTATATCAGAAGCTCCACGGTAGAACTGCCATACAACTTTTTCATTACTACTTTAGTAATTAGAATCGTTGCTGCTAAGTCTGCTAGCTGTTCCACATAACGGAACTGCCTGAAACTCTAAAAGGTTAGGACGAATATTCATAATAGCAGTGCCCATCTCTAATGCGACAGTATTCTGATTGTTTTATTTCATTTTCAAGGTATAACCGAGGAGTTTATTACCGCACTGTTTTACTTCTACAGAAGCATGGGGGAGCTGAAAGTTACTGAGACCGAATACGCCCTGCTTGTAGCAACAACGGTGTTTTTTTCAGGTAAGCGGTGAGGCCGCCGGCCCTCGCCCCCCCCAGCCGCGCCCGGCTGCAACAGCCCCCGCCCGGTAACCGCCCTGCCCCCCGGTGTTCCGCAGACCGCCCCCTCCTGAGGAACAAGCGGCACGTGGAGGAGCTGCAGGAGCCGCTCCTGGGCATCCTCTACAAGTACTCCAAGATCCATCACCCCGAGGACCCCCAGCACTTCGCCCGCCTCATCGGGCGTCTCACGGAACTGCGCACCCTCAACCACACCCACGCGGAGGTGCTGGTGACGTGGAGGACAAAGGACCCGCGGCTGACCGCCCTGCTCTGCGAGCTCTGGGACCTGCAGTAGCACGCGCCGACCCCGCGCGACGCAGCGCCGCAGACGCCTCGCGCTTGCCTCAGCGCCGTTCCCGCCCCGCGCAGCCCGGCGCGCGCTGCTCCCGCCGCCTCCCGTCCCGCTTTGAGCGCGCGCCTTCGCCTCCCGCCTTTGTGTCCTCCCTCGGCGGCCGGCTGAGGGAGGCCGGTTGGGGCGGCGGGGCGTCCGCCGTGAGGCGTCGGCTCCGAGGCCTGCCCTCCCCTCCGAGGCCATGGAAAAAGGAAAGCCGTTTAAATTGTTCGTGCCGCCGCGCCTGAGCGGCGGTCAGGTGTCTGCAGTCAAACCCCAGACCAGCGCTCGGGCCGCGGGGCTGTGTCAGGTAAATGGCGCTGCCGGGCGCCGCGCCGCTCTGCGGGCTGCGGCGGGCGGTGGGGGCTCGGCCCCGACGCGGGGCCCGTGGGCGCTGAGGCAGGGGGAGCGGTGCTCCCGGGGGGCTCCCAGGCGAAGCGCTGAGCCTCCGACGCACAAGCGTACGTATGCCTGAAAGTGTCTGCGCCGAGATCGCTTTACTGGAAACTAGAGTGTTAACGTTTTCAAATTAATTACGAAGGCTTTTACTTTTTTTTTCTGTCAAAAACGGGAGGAACCGTCTTCTCCAGCATCTGCTATGTATTTTAACTCCACACCACCGATGACAAATAAACGTACATGTTTGATGTGGTAAATTCTGAACTGTAAGTGGCAAATACACCACTCGTACCTTTACTTGCTTTGAATTATTGGTCCCACCAGATCCAAGTGTGCAGTGAAGATGAACTGTTGCTGTGCACTGTTACGTGAATTCTACAAGATACCTTTTCGTGTTGAGGCTTCTTATTAAATACATTTAGATTCAGATACGATGCTGACAGGAAATGAGTTACAGTATTTACAAGATAAATTTCTGTGACTTTCAAAACACCTTGTGAAGTCAAATGTTCATGCTAAAACTTAATCTGTTGTGTTTTAGAAGTATTATTGGCAATAAAGCAAAAATAAATGTGAAAAAAAATAGTTTGCTTTAATGAGTCCTTTACCGTACAGCTGGGAACAAGCATGCAGTAGCTAATAAATTCATAGCTGTAATCAGAAGCATCCACTTCTTTAGCCTCAGTATAGTCTATAACATAGCTACAGACCAACAGCTTGAAAAGCCACTGTGAACTAAGAAGCAAGTAGAGTTCCAAAGTCATTACTAATACTTGGGGCTTTCAAAATAGTAGGTAGTTGATTTATTAATGGGAAATCCCATTTTCACATCAGCTGTATTTGTTTTATAGTTCCTCTTTACAAATCTTCCCGTAAGAAATTATTCTTAAATTTATGCAGGGTTTTAACAAGTGCCCAGATGATGATTTTAATTCACCTTTTGTAATGACGAGTACACTGAACCATGGTGAAATCACTGATTCAGGTAAGACTAGATTAAGCATCTAACTTAAAAATTTTAAAAAAGTTTTTAATATCTTGAACATTTTTCCTTAGTAGTTATGTAATTTCATAGCTGTAACACTGCTACAGTTGTACTTTTTTTTTTTTGAAATTGACAAGAATTTCTTAATATTTCAGATGCAATTTCACAGCAAGTAAAACTTTGCTCTGAGATAGATGAAGAGGTCAGCTAAGTATAAAATTTGCATTTAAGTATAAACTTTGCATAACTAATTTTTTAGGGTCTCTTAATTTGTTCCTGAAACAGTGTCTAAAGCACTATTGAATACTAGAGGAAGTAGTCAGAGGGTAGCTATCATTTTCTGTGTCTCCAGTTTAAAGCTGTGTCAGTTTGAGGAGGTATTTAATATTCAATGAACGTACCTATAGATAAATCTTCAGATACTAAGGTGATTTCCATATTAATAGAGCCTGTGAAGTCTGTGAGTTTTAATCAGAGTAAGATTTAGGCACTCATCGTTGTGAACATGTTTCTGAATAGCCTGATAGAAGGCACAAGGGTTGAAGTCAATATTCTTTGGAGAATCAAAGTAGGTTATTCCAATTACCTTGTCTTTATTTATTTTATCTATAAAGCAGTGAATTTACTGGAGTGGTTTCCTCGAGCATTTGATTCTTCTCATTACCTCTTTGCCCATGTTCTTCTTTAGTGTAACTCAGTAAAGCTAATTTTTTGCAGTAGCTTCCTGTGCTTCCTAGATATGAAATGCTGGTTTCTGCAAGAAAATGGAACATATTTCTTGCAGCCCTCTTAATGATTTTCATATCCCTGAGGACTGAACTTCTTTTAGCCCTAGCAGATATTAAAGTACAGTCAGAATTGTAAAGAAAAATAATCATGATGCCACCAAAACAAGGATAGCATTAGATGACATGAAACCTATCTGTAGAACTGCGTTGTAGCCTATTGTTTTACCTGCCTAAACCACTGATCAAGCATGGCTTGTATAGTGCTTTAAAGATAGTCTAAGAGTACAATGTCGGTTGTATTTTTTTCTTGCTTTGTGTATGAGTTAGCTAAAAATAAACATCACAGGTCAAGATCTCTGAAGCTTGTTTTACTTAACCCAGCAGTGTCTATTGTTACAAGAGAGGGGATGTTCTGTGAAGAGCCTTACAGAAGGAATTTTGGCTCTACTGATAATTCTAGCAAAACTTTATTGACTTCTGGTGAAGTGCAGTTAAATATATATCTATCAATTTAGCAGTGTCACTGTATTTGAGGGCATTAGGATATTTTTCACTTGTGTTTATGTCCCTTTCGCATTCCATAATGTCTGTTAATACATACATAATGTATGTTAATACATACAAGTACATGGATACATGAACTTTGTTCCCTGTATACAGAAGTTTGTGTTACCATCTGCGAGGAAAAAAAGAAAAAAATACTTTTGCTGTGATATTTCAATGAGAAATATGTGTATCTAAGATGTTATTAATTAAATAGCATTTAAGATTTAAATTGTGGAACATGTTTTAATAGCATATAGAAACAATGAATGAATTGTATTCAAAACTCTACAAAGAGGCTGAGAAGATCAAGCGATGGAAAGTAACTGTAGAATCAGAACTAAAGCAAAAGGAAAGAAAATTGCAAGAAAATAGAAAGATTATTGAAGCACAGCGTAAAGCCATTCAAGAATTGCAGGCCAGTATTGTACAAAATATGTTGAATATGTAAATTAAAGAGAAAACTCTTCCTGGTTTAGTATGAAAGTATTATTTATACAATTAAATACTAAAGATTGTTACAGAGGTTGAAGAAATCATTTTGACCAATTCATGGGATGACTTTAAAGAAGCTATTTGACTAGTTATTAATGACATATGGTTCTACATTTTCAAAAGGAAAAAGTATATTTTCTGTTTTAAAAAGTTGTTTACCATATTTTAACAATGCACATGCCATTATTGTATTATTTACATGCACATCATACTGTGGGGATGCAGAAACCTCCTCAAGATAGAATAAGCTTTCATCCTCCTGGTATGTGTAAACTATGCCCACGCATATTTCTATACTCAGCACATACAGGAAGTGGTGCAGTCTTGCTTCATCCACATTTTTTATCTTGCTGGTAGTGATGGAGAGCTTTGTGACTGAAAAACATATTTTAAACAATTTATTGGTCCTTTTATTGTTGTTTGTTCGCATCAACCTGTGTAACCTAAGTCATCTTTGATTGTTTAACTTTTGCCTTGAGAAAATGGTTATTGTGAGAAAGCATGCATATCCATAGTGTGCAAATGTATGTATGGATAACATGTCTTTAAGTGCTTAAGTTCATGGTAAATTATTTTTTATTATATTTTCATGCACACTAATGAAAGTTGTGTTGGCATGTAACATCAGATAAAGCAGATTTCTGTCTTTGGATGCACAGAAATACATTTTCATGTGTGTTTTGAAAGTATAATTGCAGTATATTTTTCAGTAACAATATATTTTGTATTTGTCTCCCATGAAATTAGTTTGAAAATGAAAAACTAAGCTTAAAACTGGAAGATGAGATATGTGAAAATAAAGATCTTTTAAAAGAGTAAGTAATACAGTTAAATATAGATTTGTAAAAATAATGTGGTTTCTTGCTTAGAACTGCTTTGGTATGGAAAGTTAGTTATTGAATTGTAAAACTCAAGAAAACGTTCACGTTATTACTACAGGAATGTACGAAGTACCATGCATCCTTGTGACAACATATTATGGTATTTTTTTCCTTCTTTTAGAAACAGCACTTCAAGGCATCTATGTAACCTACTCAAGGAAACCTGTACTCACTTCACAGAGAAGTCCACCAAATGTAAATGCTCTTTATATCTTGATTTATGAAAGTATATTTACTTCTAGCTTTCTCTAAATTCATGAAGGAAAAATCTTTCATTTGGTTCTGAATTAGTTTTCTAGTTGAGATAAACTATATGTGGCTCAGTGCATCACAGTAGAGTTGAGAAGTGAAGCCAGAAGTCTAATACACGTGTACTTTGTAATGCTATATTCTGAGATTTTCTGAAGTTAATGATTGTTTGCTAAAATGTTACATGCCCGGGACCTACTTAGTTGTCTAAATACTGATCCGGGTATGACAAGTGTTAGGTACTGTAAGCAATATTGATTAGCCACTAGCAAACGCTCCAGAGGAGTACACGTCTCCTGCAATCTTGTCACACTTGTCAGTCACATCCATATACCTTGAATATATTAAGATATATTAGGTGGCACTTCTTGCCTGTTTTTAAGCAGTAGAATCTGCTTTAGCTACCATTCCCATCACTTTAAAAATAATTCTGGAGTTGGTATTCTTTTTGGAGCAGTTATAGATTCCTGGGGGGAAAAAAAGTCCAAAACCAGGACACTATGAGTAACTAGCATTCTTCTTACTAAATTGACCAAGCTGACACAAAATTTGCGTTCTTGAGGTTTTCAAATACATTCTTGACTTGGGATTTTAATCTATATGACATTAAAAATTGTGAATAGTCTTTAAAATTTGGCTGACTTGATCCTGGGTACTTAAGAAGTATCTGACTCTTTTTAGCCTTGCTTCAACAAAGTCTTGCATATACGTTTACTGTAATCCCTTGATTGCTGTGTTTCTTATTGTTATCTTTCATAATTGTTTTCTTAAGGAAAAAATAATATCAATTTGGAAACTGGAATTGTTAAAAGATGGAGATACGGAGTATTGTGACAGTTCTCTAATGTTCTGTGATCATGGACATCTCTGCTGATGGAAGGAAATTCATTGTTAAACTTTATCTTACCGTTTTTACAGATGCTAACATTTTTGATGCAGTAATATTCAACTACGTTAATACTGTCAAAATTAATATAGCTATATAAATTGATTGAGAATTATGTTCTTTGTGGAAAAAAATGAGATTGGGAAGGAAATTTGAAACGACGAGGTTGCTTGGTATTTTGATGGAATATGCATTTTCTTCAAGTCGTATAACTTTTGGTGCACTATACTTCGCAATTATTTTTTTAAATAAGAGCCTGTAATTTCTTTTTAAATTCATTATGCTGCTTAAGCTTAATGGCTTGGATAGCTGGCATTATTTTGCAAAAAGGAAAACCTTATGATACATTCTTGGTTTGATAGATGAACACGAAAGAGAAGAAACAAGACAACTACATGTGGAACTTAATAACAACATTGAAGTAAGTGAGTTAGTGTGCTAAAAACATCACATGTGATCCGAGTTATAAGCCCATCTTGAGATATCTGAGTTGCATGTATACATTGAGATATTATTCATACAAAGAACATTCTCTGATAAAGTGATTAGAAGGTTCATGTGGTATGTAGGAAGTCTGATTTTCAGTTGCTTTTCAAGAGTTAATTTTGTACTGTATATAATATATTCATTGGGTAAAATGCAACACTGCTTGGGAGCACAGATTTGCATAGTGTTATCTGACTGCTATAACTGCTGTCTTTGTGCTCTATTTAACTTACCTGGTGATTTCACAGAATGACTGAGATTGGAAGGATCCTCTGGAGAAGTAAGTTCTGGTCCAACTTACCCTGCTAAAAGCAGGATCAACTAAAGCAGATTGTATAGGAGTGTGTTCAGTCAGGTTTTGAGTATGTCCAAAGATGGAGATGTGGAATGGGGTCAGGTATATTAGGATTATTTTAGTAGGTGTTTTTGTTTAATGTAAAATGCAATATACTTACATAAAGATAAACAAAGAAAATGAGTTTCAGTCTTGAATATGATACAAAACAAAAAATAATGATGGAAACTGGTAATTTTGTGTAAAATGAGAAGTATAAGGTATGAATATACCTCGACTAAATGAGCATTTTTTCCTTTTTAACTTATAAAGCAACTGTGGTCTTGTCAAAGTCATATTTTTATTAATAATTACTCCAGTGTGGAATATAAGACCCTAATATATTTATAATAGAGGAATGTGAGGCATCATTTTTTGGGATTGATGAACTTGATATTAAGCAGAGTCAGGGAGTACATGTTTTAACTGTTAAATATTAATTATCAATTGTTGTAGCAACTAAGAAATATACGACGCCTTCTCCATTATGGTAGGGATCTACAAACATGGACCAGTAAAAATATCTCATCCTTGAAATTATTTAAATCTTCAGTAGCATTCTGTTAACTCTGACTTTAGATTTTAACAATTTTTTTATCTACAAATATGAATAAGCTTATAATACTGCTTGCTTATAAACCACAAATATTGTTCTTCATTACTGGAAGCACATAGCTTTATATGAACGTACATTTCAAATTTTATTTTTAGAGAATGATAGTGGCATTTGAAGAGCTTCGTGTGCAAGCAGAGAACACCAGATTGGAAATGTGTTTCAAATGTGAGAATTATGCTTACTGTGTTTATGTTGCAGGCTTAACCATTTTGTACTTCTCAGATTTTATTGCTTGCAGTTTCATGCCAGAAAGATAGGATGTGCGAGAATGGTGAACTGTTAACACTGATATTTGTTCTGAGACTATGTCCTGGAATCTCATTACATAGTAATAGAATAGTAAATGCCTTGTACTTTAAGGGAACAGTTGTTGAAGACAGTCAGCTAAATTCAGTGACTTTGATAAGGCGATCTCTTGTCAATTATTTCTTACCTGAGTCTTATTCCTCTGAGTTACGTACTTCCTTGTGGTATGGTCTGCTTCTTCGCAGCAGGCTTAACACTACCTCGGTTTCTCTTAGTTTGGGATAGGTCTTTTTCAAATTTCCTAGAAAAGCTAAATTCACTGCAACATCTTAGGTTTCCTGACAGACACAGTTTTTTACTTCTGGTTTAAATTTTACGTCCGATGAATTGTTCCATCAGCAGCATAACTGTTTTAGCAAAGGTCTGGACCCTGCCTTACTCATGCTGCCTGGACTCTTTATTGTTTTTTTTTTTTTCTTTTTTTCTTCTAATAAATCAGATTTGAAATCTTATTTTACTAGTAGTCACTAAACTTTTAGTTTTGTCCATGAAGTACAGTCTATAGATGACTACATATTTTATGTAGCTGGTTTATTTAAATGATAGTATTCTAATTTATAGCTACAGAAATTTTAATTAAATATTTGCTTTATTTATACCACTATTTGCTTGTCTTATTTTTACATGTGCATTTCTGCTAGTTTCATATAGCAGTCTATCAATTCATATATGCAGTAATGAACTAATTCTATGGAAAGCTGGCAGAAAAGGTGTTTTGTGTGATTAGAAATTTACTTCAAAAATTACCTGAATAATTCCTTTTAAGGAAAAAAATGTATAACTGTACAATTATAAAGCAATCTTAAAATAGAAATTGCATTTAACTTGGAGAATGTTTTAGTTTATTAACTATTAATACTACTGTTTCTCAAAAGTAAAAGAAGAAGCAGAAAAAGTGGACAAGTTTGAAAAAGAATGCAAACTGGAAGTCAGTATGAAGGAGAAGCAGGTGTGCTTATTATTAAAATCTAATATGTAGAACTTTATTTTTGAAACAAATCTTGTTTCTTTAATATTTGAAGTCTGCTTTAATGAATTGCTGATATATCAAATGAAATAATTGTTTTAAAAGTGCTTGGTTGTTTGTGAAATATTTGTATTTTGGAAGGATGGAAATTGTTATTGCAAATTACCTTTTGGCAGATTGTTCATTCTGTGTTATTTGAATAAAATTTGAATTAGTCTGCTCTATCATAATAAGGGACATGTCTGTGACAGGATATAAAAGCACCACATGAACACTAAACACTTATTCTGTTTTCTGTACATAAGTTTGTCTGTATAAAAGTGACTTGTGCAGAAGCATAAAATTAACAGAACAGTCATCACTCCATATACAGAAAGATACAGTTCATATCTGGTAAGAAAGAAGGTGGAAAGAACACTTAAATGAGTATCAGACCACGGGCTCGTAGAAGAGGTTAGGAATCTGAGACTGGAGTGGGTTTTTTGTAGTGGTGTTGAGGTATCCGTGATGGAAGACTAAATTGACAAAATTAATTGTGATAGAAGTTTTTCGTCTGTAAGCAGAAGACTGAAAAGCAGGGTGTCTACCTGTATATGTTTCCAGGAAGGTGAAGAGCTGTTGTTTTTTTTCTGAGTATGTACATGACTTTGTAGAGAGGTAAGGAGTATTTTGGGACATCAGTAATGAATGAAAAATGAAAAAGATAACACCTGAGTCTGCATTTCTGTCAGATTCTGTTAACTTTAGTGATGTTCTTTTATCTGTAGTCTGTTGGTATTCATGTTCTGATTTTGAACTGAAGAGCTTTTCCATCCAGAGTAATATGACTTGATCAATGTTTGTCTAAGACCTGACCACCTTATTTAACTTGAATGACAGCAAGCAGTATGTATACTAAACATACATGATGCACAAATGAAGTTGAAAATCTGTCTTCTTTTTTAGATTTCATTGTGATACTATTTTAATTTTGTTAGATTTCAGTTCTTACCATACAGAGTGGTGAAAAAGATGATGTAATAAAAGACCTTAAGACTCAGCTGCAGGAATCAAAAAATAAGATTGCAGACTTAGAAGAAGCAAAAAGTAAGAGTCCTTCCTACTATATTAAAATGGTGGTACTTAGGGACATGGTTTAGTGGGTGATACTGGTGGTAGGGGGATGGTTAGACCAAATGATCTTGGAGGTCTTTTCCAACTTCAATGATTCTATGATTCAATGAAAATACATTTGTCTATAGAAGTATGGGAAACAGAATGATGATAATTTCATCCTGTTATTAGTCAGCAGTAGAACCTTGGGACCTTGCAGGTCGTATTCCTGTTTGGAAATGAGCAAGATGCTGCTGATGTGGGAACTGGACTTGTAGTGTACTCTCCTTATGTAAAATACAGGCCCTTATTTCATAATAAAGGTTTTCTTTTTAGGTTTAGGCTACACCCTGTTTTTGTATTGACACGGGAGTTCCATTGCGAGGAACTTTTCTCTTACTTTTCCATAAGCTTTTGGGTGAAAATAGTTATGCTACTAAAAAGGTGTCATATACCCTGTAATTTCTTTTCCATAACAGAAGTGTAGACGGATACACCAGGACATGGTACAACCCTGCCCATATTCTGAGGATTGTTCCATTTCAGTTGGTCTTGTATAGTAAACATGGCAAGACAGTAGTGTTTTTCATGGTTAGTGAGTTGATCTATTTTTCAATCAAGTTAGTAAAGTTTTTCACATCTAATAGTTGCTCAGTAGTCTATAAATAGTAGTATTCTCTGTTCAACAAGACATGTTTCCACATCTTAGCCAAATAACACCCCAGAACGTTACAGTTTTCAAATGGAATCTCGTATTTGCAAATAAGCAAAAGTAAAACTATTTTCAAAGAGTTCTTCTGTTTTAAGGGTGAGTCAGGCAATGAAAGCTTTTGAAGATTACGAGGAGAAAATATATTACTTCAGTTTTGCAAACTTAGAGTCAGGTGCAGCTGAGGAAACTTAGAGCTTTAGAACTAGGTTTTCAGTATTTTAAAAGCCATTTATATTGCAGAATATTTATGGTATGTGATGCAAGTAGCTTTGTTCTATAGAACTGAGACAATTTTCAGCCTCTCCTTCCCTGGGGAGTGGAAAGGCAGGCTTTATTATAGAATTATAGAGTGGCTTGGGTTGGAAGGGACCTTGAAGATCATCCAACTCCCCTGCCATAGACAGGGATGCATTTAGTAACATTTTTATTCCAGATACATATGAGTGACTGCATTTTGTTAAATTTTATAAATACAAGCAATTTTACATTTTAGGTAGTTACTTAATAAGTTGAATAACCATCTTGGAGGATTTTTTCCTTAACAATTAAGTGAGTACATTAAGTAATTAACTGATAAAATTGTAGGAATATATTTATCCGTAAAACACAAATGCAAGCATATTTTAGTAAATGTTGTTTTTCTTAAATGTAAGTTTTTATCTTTTTGCTTAGGACTGGAAGGGGAAATGTTAAAAGAATCCCAGCTCAATCGAGAGTATTTGAGGGCAGAACTGGAAGAAGCCAAAGTTTCATTGCAAAAAACAGAGGTACAGCTTGTTTATAGTTTTCCAATATAAATATATGAGTAATTGCATAAATAACTGCCGATACTTTTTAGATATGGAACAATTGTAGCTGTTTGTTACAACATGTTTAGAAATGACATAATTGTTTTGTAGGCTACTCAAAAGAGCTTAGAAACTGAACTGCAGACTGCAGTGAAAGCATTAATTCAGGTCACTCAGGAGAAAGAAGCACAGATGGAAGAATGTAAAGAAACTAAGGCTTTGCATACATCCATGATAGAAGAGTTCAAGACTTCTACTTCCAATTTAAAAAGCTTGCTGCAAGAAGAACAAAATAGGTAATTTAAACAGTTTACAATCAAAGAATAATTTTATGGGTAAAATACTAGATTACTGAGCTGCTGGGAATAAAACCTAAACATCTTGTGTGATCTGGTGTAATAACTTTTTGTTTTGAATCAGTAGTAACTCATTCACTCATCATCAATGAGTTTAGCTGTAACCACTTTGGTTTTTATTTTTGTATGTCCTTTGTCCGTCTAGACCTTGAAGATGGTTGTAGAATCATAGAATGGTTTGGGCTGGAAGGGTCCTTAAAGATCATCTAATTCCAACCCTCCTCCCATGGGCAGGGGTAGGGCAGGGATACTTTCCACTAGATATCCCTGCTCATGGCTGCGCTGTTTGATTTTGTGTGGATGCAGTTCTTAACTAATAGAGTGGTCATCTCATTTGGAACTTCAAAGTTCTTTAATAATGAAACATTTAGTGCGGAAGATACTCTTCCTCACATGATAACAGTACTATTTAATACCAATCTTTATTATTCCTGTATTTCAGGCCTTCTGTATTTTTAAAAAATACGTAAATGTCAAAGAACCTATTAGCAACAAAAATTAACCTTTCTAAAAATGGGAATAGAACTGTGGATGTATATTTTAAAACATTATCACAACTGAGTTTTTTAATAAACAGTGATTTGGGGTACCTGGCATCAAGACATCTTCCAAGTAGTTGCAGGCTATGATAAACCCAAGAACAAAGGGAGATGAAATTGAAATTCATATTTTGACACACCAGTCTAAATGCAAAGAATTTAATGTATTTTTTTTAATTATGCTGGTTGATACTGGTCTATGAGAAAGTAAATCTTTGCCCTCTTGATTTTGATAAAGAAGTACAGACATATGTGTGCATATATTTGTTTACTTTTGTCTGCTGTTCAGAAGCTGTAAAAGTGGAATTTGATACATTCGATATATCATATGTATCATATATCACATATCTTTGATATGTCATCTACCTGTGGAAAAGCAATATACTTAAAATGCTTGTGGTAAGACTTTGTCTTACTGTCCATAGACTTTCAAAAGCAGTGCTGTATGCTGAACAACAACAACAAAAATAATTACAATTTTCTTAGATTGAAGAAATATGAAGAAGAGTCAAAACTGCTTACCTTGGAGCTCACAAATAAGTCTGCTGAGCTGGGTAAGATTTATAGAAAGAAGGAAAATGAGCTACATAGTAATAAGAATGTTTTCTTCTGTTTCTTGAAAATAGACTATCCCTGTGTTGTAGCTGTTGCTTGAAAAAATAAATTTACCATAGCCTATACCTGCCAGGACTGCTTAAATTTATTTTTACTCATCCTACTCCCATTTCTTTGGTAGTCATTGTATCTGGCAATAGTCGAACAGCAATGCTGTAGAGACTCAAAAGTAAGACCATACATGCATGGATGCTCCTGGAACTCATTTTGATTTCTCTGCATTATCCCAGTTAAGACTAACAGCAGGCCAGACCAGTTTCAGAGGTAGTGTTAGACTGCTGAACAATAGATTCCAAGAATTACTTCTGTAGCTTGTAGTAGAGACAAACCCACCTGCATTAAGCTTTCCTGCAGACCACTGTCCCTGCGTTGGATGTGGAACGACACCTACAGTGGTTCGCTATAAATATTGTTTTGATACCCTGTGATTTTTAGATATGCACTCCTTAGCACCCAAACCTTTGGCATTGTTTTCCCACTGTGCAGTATATGTCTATAGCCCTGATATGATAGATGAGAAATATAGTTTGATATATGTATTGAGGGAATCTAACAATAAAGTTGTTCAAAAAATGCTGATAATGTTTCTCTGGAATAAGGTGAGATGTTACCTGCGATGATAATAAGCAAAAATGAGTCTGGTGTTCAGTACTTGCAAAAAATATCAATAATGTTAATGTACACCTAGAAAACACATTTCAAAGTTACTAATAAGTGGTTTCCTTTTTCAGCATATTCAGATTTTTTTCCAGAAAAACACAGATGCATCAATGCCTTGAGACTACTGCTTTGTAAACATTCATACAGTCCACACACTAAGACTTGAAGCCACGGTTGTGGAAAATATAATAGGTTCTAAATTTTATTTCAGATGAATGATTAGATTAGCTTTTCTTCAGATATATATTCATTAATATCTTTCTGTCTCTCTTTTTTTTTTTACTCTATATTCAGATTAAGTGATAATTTGGGTTTTAGTTTATCTTTAAAATATCTGAACTTAATACAACAAGTTTTGAAAACTAGGCACTGTGAAGTGATAAATGCTTTATGTTGTCTTCTATGTATGTAATTTTTTCTGTTCAATTAATTTTACATTGTATGTGCTGTAGAAGAGATGACTAAACTAAAATGTGACAAAGAAATGCAACTTGAAGAGCTGTCAGAAACACTGGTAAATGTTTATTTTATTAGTTTCATGGCATTTACTTTTTATATGTAGTCTCTCTTGCCGTGTAAGTACCTTATATGCCATATAAACACTGTCTAATCTGTCCTACTGTTGCTTTCTTATCTACCTTTTTGACTATTTTGCTGTTTTCTTTGAAGGACTTACTTCTTTCTACTGTCTTGCTTGTTTTATTTTTCCATGTCAAGATTTTTGGTTATTTCCTCCTTCATTCACACCTATTCAAGTGCCACTCTCTATGATAGGGATTTCCTATTTTTATTTATGCCTAGTATTCATTCCTTCCTCATCCTGAACCTTTCTGAAAAATAATTTCGTGTGTGGGTGTGATGAACATTAGCTCACATCTTGTGAACACAGCATATGATATTTAAGCCTGAAGGATTAATTGACACCACTTGGAAAAGGCAGTAGAATTTGTGAAAAGGTTATGCGTGACAAAATGAGGGATCTAATAAGCAATTTCATACATTTCCTAGGTTTCTTACTTCACAAGTCTGTTGCAATTATTTTGCTGTTTGAGAGGTGTTAATTATGGTGAGGTTTCCTCCGTACTGCAGTGTTTAGTATCTAAAAAGCATTGCCTACTATGTTAATACATGTCACTTTTCAGAGAAAACAATTAGGAGTCTGAATCTGGAGGATGGTCTTACGGGTTATAACACCATTTTCCATGTATTCCCATTAGACTGGGTGTTCTTATCTCCTTATAGGGATGTTTCCTGAGGTAATCAGCTCTGATCTATGTGAACTCTACTAAACCTCAACACAGGCCCATTTTGTTATGGAAGTCTGAGTTATATGAAATACACTTCTAATACAGAATGATTTTAGTTATGATCTTGTATTTACTAGTCTAACAGGAAACTACATCAGTTCAAGTAAGGTAGTGTGAAATGAGGTTTGCGTTTACCAAGTGTATTTGTTCCTTATGCATTTAATTTTCTCAACAGTTTCATTAATGTTCTTAAACAGGGTAAAGCTGAGGAACTTCTTGAGAAAAAGAAAGATCTTGACGCAACTGTTGAAAATTTGCAGGAGAGAGGAAAAGAAATGAAAAATATTCTTCAAATTAGAGAGGTCAGAATAAAGGGTGATCCTAACATTTTTCTATAAATAGTTACACTTTATCGCTTGTATATACATAACATAAGAAACTTGATGTAGTTGGGCCAGTAGTCCACCCAGTGTAGTATTCTGCTTCTGAAAATGACAGCAAAAGGTTCTATGCAGTAGAGTAGCCTGGCTATTGTCTCTGGTCCATCCCCCTTACATTCCTACAGTAACTGTATTAAGGATGTTTGAGGACACATCCTTGTCAGTTCTCTTTGTTACCTGTTTATAGACTTACCCATGTCCAATAGTTTCATCAGTTTTTGAACATCTTCATACTATTAGCATCCATAGCCTTCTGTGATAAGAAATTCCAGAAATCCATTATATGCTGTGCTTAAAAAACTAAGTGTACATTGACACACATGCACTCTCTTTCTCCCTGTTATCAACTGCAATGTAAATGTAAATCAACTGCATGCCAGTGTATACACTGTATCACTAGTTATTCAGAGGAAATAGTATTCAAGGCATTAATGTGATGTAGTTTATAATACATAACAAAGCTTGCCTTGTCTTGTAATGACAACCAGTTTCTGAGCAGTTCAGAAGGCTTGTAGAAAGTAGTAGCTTTGTAGTTCAGAATGCATTCAAAATATGTGCTTATACTATCACGTAGGACTGGAATTCTGTGTGTTTTTTGTTTGTTTGTTTTTATATGTAGGTGAATTCAAAAGCTTATGATGTCTGAGGCAACACCGTCTTTATTTAAATGCCCATGGAAAAGTAGTTTTGTCAGTACTTTCGCAGAGCGTAGTTAGACTATAAAATAGGGGACACGTTTAACATTCATATCAGATTTCAAGATTTCACACTACCACACTACACCAGTGTTACGTAAAGATAAAGTCTGGCTAATTTATGGAGTGTCTGTAGCTTTGTTTAATCATAAAGCTTTGTATCATCAGTTCTTTTCTGATAGCTTTCATGATTTGTAATTTACATATGTATACTCACAACGTTTCTTCTTCTGCAGAAAGAAATGCATGATTTGCAAATAGAGCTGACTAGTAAAGTTGAAAAGGAACAGAGTTATATAGAACGACTTACGACACTGAATGCAGATCTTGAACGAGAGGCGTATGATGATTTTTGAAAATATAGTATCGGTTTAATCATTTTTAGTGTTACATAGAAGTTACTTTAATATACAACAAAATGATCTATGATTGTTCTTTAATGAAAATTTTGAATTCATATACACAGCATGACATCCTCTATATATTTATATTAATAATATATTGTAATATATGTATAATTATATATATTATTACATGTTATAATACATATTATTACATATTATAATACAATACAATTACGTATTATAATATATGTACTATATTATAATATATAATTGTCCCATATTTCTGTGACTTAGTTGTGTTAATATGAAGAGAAAATGTTTCTGAAATCATTGTTAACCCTGCTTTGATGTAGATGTCAAACTACATTCTTGCCAACAGCCATTATATTTATACAACAGTTGACTCATTTTTGTTCCTCCTCCTGTTGCCTTTTCACATCACTATGACTCTATATTAAATTTGTTGCAAAGATTGCATTTGCAGGTTCAGGCCTGGACTTTTTTCAGTGTGAAGTAACATTTTATAACAGATAAATTTAATTTAAAAGGAAATTTCAAACTGCACATTCTTATTTCTCTTGACCATTTATTTTAAATTAGGCTAAAGAATGAGCAACTAACAGTGCATATCAACACGCTCTTATTAGAAAAAGAGCAAATGGACCTAGAGAAAAGTAATATAGCTGCAGAACTCAGGAAACTACAAGAAATTCATGAGGTAAGTTGTAAACTTCCAACTGTTCTTAAAGGATAACATTCTTTTTAAAATATAAATCATATGGAAAACTTCAATATCACATAGTTTTGTAGAGTATCTGAACTCTATGTTGTCTTTAAAATACAGTATATGTGCAGTTATCCTTGTGAATATAGCATTTCAAGATACTGCTTAAGATGTCACCTTGAATTTTACTTATTTTATCTATATGTGTATTTATTTAGGGTGATAGAAAAAAAGAAGAAAATACAAAGCAGTTAGTAGACAATCTGGAAGAAACAAATAGCCAACTAAGGCAAGTAAAAATAAATATCAGTGTAAAAAACGGTGTTAAAAGAAGTAGGTTTGCTTCTTTCACAGTTAGTCTAAATGTTGTGTTCATATGTTGCTTTCTGTTATATTTAGATTAATGCTTTTTTATGCATTGTAGTTAAATTATGGGCCTTTCTCTGTACAAAAGCAATTTAGTATTGGTGTTGGCCATGTAGAAGTTTTTACAAGTTAGTACTACCTATTGCTATGATTTTTTTTTGCCATTTCTTCATGTTACATTTAGAGACCTATCCTGTTCTGCATTAACCTCTTAAATGTGAATAAAATGAATATAGAAGTTATGGGTTATGAATTAAATTTGAAAAAGTGAAACTGATTATGTTACATTTTGAAGTTAGTCTTAGTACCCTGACAGGCAGCCTTCGAAATTTCACAGAAGCATTATGCTATTACAGATCAGAATATAAGGGGAACATTTTTTCATACTTACAAAAAGTATGTACAGGTCAGATGTTAACTTAAGTCACTTTGCAAAATTTAAAGAACAATCCCATTGAACAGCTTATGAAATTCTTATCAATATTAGTTGTAGATAACAATCCAGCTCTTTTTAGGAAAAAAAAAGAATGGATAAATACTAAATAAAGCAGTATTGAAAATAAGTTAATATTCTTAAATATTTACTAATATTTGGTAATTTGGCATTTAGAAATGAACTAGAGTCTTTGAAGGAGAAGATGGCAAAGAAAGGTGAAGAGATTAAAAGCAAACTGGATGAAAGTGAAGAAAATGTATGCCATGTAATATGCTTTATCATTTGAAATATATAACATACATAACGTTACCTGTAGGACATAATCTAAATGTAAAATGTATATAATTTTTTTTATGCAAAGCCCTACCTAGGGATATTATCTCTTCAAACGGTTTTCTTCTTTCAGTGCTTCCATGAATTGAGTCACCATATATACGTATTTTGAGCTCTTCCAGTTTAAAAGACAAGGACATTCACTGGGATGTTTACTCTTTATATGGAAGCTTAAGAGTCCAAATTTGTTATATTTTAGGCAAACATAGAACCTCATTTTATTTATTATTTCCATTTACCCATTTAGTGATGAATAGCATCCAGATTAGCTTTCAGTAAATAATATGAGTTTGAGTTTGAATTTCTTTAAATATCTTTACTTTCATATTGTATTGTCAAAGCACACCTGCTTTTTTAACATCACAGTGGATTTCAAAATTTTATCATAAAATTCAAAGAAGATATTCAGGGCATGAGATAGTTGCTTAATTTATTTAATTTGTTTTTTTAACAAACAAATACAAAATGGGAATAAATCTAATTCTTTTTGACAGAACTGCTTTGAAATTTTAACATAGTAATTAGTAGTAATTCTATGATTATGCACTTTTCTTCTTTAAGATAGTACAAAAGTTCTGATAATGGTTTGACTAGATTTATAATTATAATTCCAGACTAAGAGTATTGAAAATGAAATTTCAAGAAAGGAAAGGCAGTTGAAGATTCTAGACAATAAGGTAAGAAATTTAATTTTTTTGTGGATTGTAGGTAATTTCATACAAGCTAATCTTTTAAATCATGAAGCTACTTTTTTTTTTTCCTCCATAAGCTCAATAACCACTGAAGATCTGGTTAGCTGCTATTAAACTTGATGTCTGTTACTGGGCTAGCAGAATTCTTGTAGTACTGCATGGTCAAAACTTCAGTCGTAATGTGTTGGCATGTGTTTTAGTCCCACTGGAATTAATTGGACCTGTGCAAATGCATATTTAAGAACTTTGACAGTAATGTCTAACGCATTGAGTCATTTTTAAGAGTTTATAAATTAATGTTTGAAATATCTCTTTTAGTTGAATAATTTGAAGAAACAGGTGGAAAATAAAACAAAGTATATTGAAGAGCTGCAACAGGAGGTAAATGCATTTTTTAGAAGTCTCAAATACATAAAACACAGTATTTTGAGGTTACTGTTACTATTCAAAAATTTTTGTCTGGTGTGATTTCTTCAGATACAGCTATGTAAATTAGAACGTTTCCTTTCTTACCTTACCTCTGAGCAAACTAAGGAGTTTGGAATTACTTGGTTTATAAAATTATTCTTACTTTTGTAAAATGCAATTATAGTAAACTTTTTAAAGAGTCTTTAGTAAACTTTTATTATTTTCATTTAGGATATGGTATCATCAATCCATGGTATCACACTTGGCATAATGATTTATTTTAGTTACCGATAATAGAAAAGACTTGTACATAAGGACAAATTGTCAGTAACTGTATTGTAAGAACATACACTTTTTTTTCATGACATCTGTACTTTTTCAGTTGGCAGCACTTGCCCAGAATAAAATCCCTGAATCATCTGCTTAGAATCGATTATTATATCTGTTCTTTCATTATAGCGCAGCACAGGAGTAAATTTATTTATATATAAGCTCTGTAGAACAAAAGCAAGAGGAATGATGCATCTTAGTTTTTCTTCCTATTCTGCACCCTCTTTCCTTATTTTCTGTTGTTGCCCATTAGGAGTCTTTCATAAAGTCATGAAGAGTAAGGAGCAATATTATTAAAGCAGTTGAACACTTTCGTTTGGAAAATTGTTCTAGAACCTGAACTGTACTACAATGAGAAGACATTTATTTGCTTGCTGAAAGCTAGAATTTTGAGGATTCTGACCTACTATATGAGGCTAAATCATTGCATAATACTATTAACTTGTTATAGTGATTGTTTTACTCAATTTTAACAGAACAAGGTGCTGAAAAAGAAAATGACTGCAGAAAGCAAGAAAACAAGTATTTATGAAGGGAAGGTAGGTTTAATTCATATCATGTGTAAGATAAAGGTAAAGCACAAAGACTGAATTTCTAAGTTCTTATGTAATTCATTATAAAACATGTTCAACACATTCTTCATTGCTTTATGGATCTGGGATACAGATTTTACAGAGGTAAGCACGTGATTTTTGGAAGATGCTTCATTTTCTAATAATTGGATATGAGGCTATCAGACGTGTAAGAGAGAGACTTCATGTATCAAGGAGTTAACGTTCCCAATAAGTCCCTTTGTTTTTTGGTTGATAGTATACCGAACATTATTCAGTGATGTCACTCCATTGAAAGAGAAAAACATTAAAAGAAATGCATGTATTATTTACTTTAGGCAGCTCCTTTACTGTGTTCTGCTATGGTAAGTCCTTTATTTGAATATTAGAATATTGTGTCCACTTTTGGGTACTTCAGGAAAGATGGGGACTGTTTGAGGGTATTCTCATGAGAAACTTAAAGGACGAACTAATCAAAATAAATACTTGGTAGGAAAACACATCATAAAAATGTTAAAATCTTAAATGGATTTGCAAGGCAGGAAATAAAATCTCCATCTCAATATTTTTTAAGAATACACAGCATTTAGAGTGGCTGCTCAGGAACAGGCTTTTCCTATTTTTTTCATACCAAATTCTTATTAATATCAGCAGCTAAAAGGAGTTTCTCCTTTTTTAGAATTAAATAAAATTCTGAAAATAAATTATTTATAAATAATCTGTTTCTTCATTTCACAATTTGAAAGATTTAATCATAAACATAATACAGTCCTACTCCCAGATCTTAGGAGACTATTAATTATGCTTCATTTTCTTACCTTGCATTCCATGCCAGCAATACTAAAGGGCTCTTTGTACAAAAGGCAGAATACTGTCAGATCATTAACGGGTTATTCCTTTATATCTTAATGATTCTTTGTGATTCACTTGCTCTAGTTTTAGGACTGCTTTATTGACAGTGATGCACAGAACTGCTATTATGGGCTGCCTTCCCTTTTCTGGTGTTGCTGTAGTTTCTAACTACCTTCAGACCAAAGTTCAACTCTATGATAAAAAAAACGAACATTAAATAGGAAACAGTACAGTCACATACCTGAAGAGTACAGAGTGGCTCAACTTGAAAATAAGATGAAAAATAAAGTCATTGACATATTTATTTTTGAACAAGTAACAGCAATAATTCTCCATTCTCAAAAGGTGAATAAACTACAGCTAGAGATGGAAAATATGAAAAATCAACATAAGGAAACAGTTGACATGTATAAAAGAGAAATTGAAGCAAAAAGAGTAACTGAAAATAAATTGCTTGAAGAGGTGAGAGTTGTTAATTTTTACTGCAACTTTTAGTTAGTTTTTGATGTAAGATAATTTATCAATTCTTGTTATATTTTATGAAGCTATACCAGCGAGATTCCTTGCACTTACATCGCAGTCTTGTAAACATAAATGGAACTTCTTGTGTATGCCTGTGAGCAAAGCTTTAGAATAATAGATTCTTTAGGTTGAAGCATTTGTATGTGTCTTTAAAAATAAGAACCTAAATAAAAAATCTTTTGTCAGGATATTGTCCCTAGAAATTCTATTCTTGGTATAAGTACAGAATAAGAAAAAAAAAATTATAACTTTTCTCGTATTAGTGTTTTCCTGCCCACACTTTCTTGATGATAATATCAAAAGGGCGGAGTGCTTGAAATGGCCTTCTGGTTCAAAATGGCACTTATCTGCCTTGGAAGAATGGAGGTACTTTTAATCTAGATTTTAGTTGCCCATTTTAACGAAGTGTATAAAAGATGCAGGATTTGAAAAGGATCTTGAAAGCAAATGAAGACAACACTAAATGAGACTATATAGATTGTACACACAGAGGTGGGAAGAAATGTAACTAAGATTTTTTTAATATGTTATTCTTAGTTGTTCATGAATTAAAAGAAAGTTGATACTAACAGGTAGAAAAGATGAAGTTACTTGCTGATGAAGCAACAATAACACAGAGAGAAATGGACATCCGATGTCAACACAAGATAACTGAAATGATGGCACTTATGGAAAAGCACAAAGTAAGATTTCTAATGTGTGATAGATACTATGATAAATAAAAACCTTTCAAAACCAGAATTTACAAATTAGAAAGTGAAACTTGGTAATAAAGACCTGAGTCTAGGATGATGAGGTTTAACACACTTGACTTTTCATCATCTAAAAGTAAATTCACCTTCATATTTTGAAAGCATGTTTACTGGCAGATAAATTCAATTTATATAAATTTTTGGGAATCTTAACATGATGTGAACTAGTAGCACCTTAGAATTCCCAGTAATTTTTAAGGTAAGACGTGGTGGTGGCACTGGCCTTTTGAAGATGTCTTGTAGGCTGCATTTTTTTTCATCGTATCATATTTGGAGACTGAAAAAAAGGAGCACGTAGGTTTTTGTGCTTTGCAGGTTTTTTTTTTAATATTCTGACTTCATTTGATACTGTCCTAATGTAATGTTTTTCAATATCAATTTGGGCCTCTTTTTATGAGGAGATTCTTTAGTGAACTTCAGCAGTATAACTTATTTTTGTCATTTTCTACTGTGTTTTGCAGTAGAATTAGCAGATAACGTGCATAATGCTGCCTAGAAATAAAACACTATTGCCCCACAAAATAACACTGCTTGTGTATTGTCTGTTGTACAGTTTCTGCAGAAGTGTCCATGTTTGTTCATAGTGCTTTCTGAAGCTCCAGAAGAGCTTTATTTCAAAAAAATGAGTAATGTCTTAAGACTAGATAGATCTATAATTGTAACATTTAGTCAAATAACTTTTTTTTTTATTTTTAACACAGCATGAATATGATAAAATGGTTGAAGAAAAAGATACAGAGTTAAAACTATGTAAGATAAAAGAGCAAGAGCAGTTGTCATTGAAAAGAACTTTGGTAAGGCATACTCTTGAGCACTGAATAACTAAACGGAGGGGTTGCTGTCCTAAAAGGGGAATATAATTATAAATGTAATATTAGATTTTTTCCTATTTATTGCTCCTTGTTTTTTAAGTATCTGATTTAGTGTGACTGAACAATAAGGAACAACTCACCAATTTATGTGTACTATATTTTCTTACAGATTTCAATATGTACATTAAAATACTAATTTTCTAGAGCTTACTTAAAGTAGCTGTGCTTCTCTGTCTACTTTTTCTAATAGTGCATTATGTTCTAACATCACTGTCTACTTACAAAATTTTAGCATTAAACATTTTGATTTTTTTATCCCCTTCTGACAAGTATTTTTAGTTCTTGCTTTGAACAGTTGTGGCCAAGTAACTCTTAGTAGTACTTCAGCTCTTTTTAAAAGAAACAAAACTTCAACTCTAGAGTTGTATCACTTTTTTTTTTTTTTTTCCTTTCTGGGAGCCTTAGCTTTGAGAAATGTTCCGAGAGTCAACAACCCCTCAAGACTTTTATGAAAGTGTAGTTTTATAACAGCTATTTAAAATGTAGTATTTTTCTAACGTTTACCTTCACAGAATAATTCTTTACAGCGTGTTTTTATTAGACTTTTTTTATAGAAGGTGTGACACATCAAGCCAATATTTTTTTTATTCTTTTGAATTTATTTTTATATGATGAAAAATCAACTTCTTTGATCATGTGTTATTTTAGTGATTGAGTTATCTCTAAAAGTGAATTGTAAATGTCACTCAGCATAGTAACTTTATGGTTAAATTAGCTCTATTGAACAAATGGAATTTTCTTTTGTTTATAATGAATATGAAATAATGTCTCATTTGGACGATTTTCTTTTTTCCAGATTAAGCATAGCTAACCCTTTCCATTGGTTTCTTCTAATTGGTTTTAGGAAAGCGAACTGTCATGTTTGAAAAGTGAACTGTCATCCCTTAAGGAGCAGCTTAAAGTAGAAATTGAAGAGAAGGTATATTTATATATTTAAGGTAGCAGTGTGGGTGACATGTTTGGCCTGGTCATACGCACTATAACAGTGATAACTGTGAAATGAGTTTCTGATTCTAGGTCTTACTGTCTTGAAATGAGAACTTGATGCTCCCTGAAGTCATTATGTATAATTTCTGGTGGTAGTGAATGTTTTACATTACTCCTGAGTAGGTAAGTGTGAGGGGAGCAAGGAGAGATTAAAACCGCAAGAAGACCTGTTAATGCTTGCAGGGATAATGCTAAGAAAGCCAAGGCCAATCTTGATATAAAACTGACAATAGACATGAAGGGCAGCAAGAAAGGCTTCTACAGGACCTGCTGCTGAATGTGGCAGGAATTCTGGTAACAAACGACATGGAAAAAGGCTATGGTACTCAGTGGGACCTGGAAAATCAGGAACAAGGTAGACTTACCCTTGGTGGAGGAGGATCAGATTAGGGAATCTTTAAACAAACTAGCCAAATGTAAGTCCATGGGACCTGGTGGGATACACCCCTAGGTGCTGAGGGAGCTGGCCAGTATCATTTTGTAATGGCCACTCTCAATTATCTTTGAAATGTCATGGTGACTAGGGGTGGGTCCTGAGGAGATGAAAAAAACAAATTTCATTCTTATCTTCAAGAAGGGCAAGACAGAGGATCTGGTGAACTATAGGCTGGTCAACCCTACCTCAATCCCTGGGAAGGTGATTGAACAAATAATCCTAGAAACTATTTCCAAACATATGAAGGACAAGGTGATTGGGAGTAGTCAGTATGGATTTATGTGAAGGGGGAATCTTGCTTAACCGACCTGATTGCCTTCTGTGGTGAGATGACTGGCTAGGAAGATGAGAACACTGGGAGTTCTTTATCTCAAGCTTAGTAAGGCTTTGGCACTGTCTCCCACAACATCTCCACAGGCAAAATGATAAAGTTTAGGCTGGATAAGTGGACAGTAAGGTAGACTGAAAACTGGGTTAACTGCTGGGCTCAAGGGACTACAATCAGTATGGTACAAAGTCCAACTGGAGGCCAGTCACTAATGATGTACCATAGGGGTTGATACTGGGTCCAATACTGTTTAATACCTTCATTAATGACGTAGGTGATGGGACAGAATTTATCCCCAGTTAGTTTGCAGATGATGCAAAACTGGGAGGTTTGATAGAGCGGATGATTTCAGAGGGATCTGGATAAATGGCTGAACAGGAATCTGATGAAGTTTTTAACAAAGGGAAATATGAAATCCTGCACGAAGGATACAATAACTCTTAGAACCAGTACAGGCTGGGGGCTGACCAACTGGAAAGCAGCTTTGCAGGAAAAGCCTTGGGGTTCTGGTGGACAGGTTGAACATGAGACAGGATGTGCCCTTGTGGTAAAGAAAGGTCAAGGGAGGTGATCTTTTTACTATATTCAGCACCGGTGAGACCACATTTAAAGCACTATTTCCAGTTGTGGGCTGTCCAGTACAAGAAAGATATGGACGTACTAAAGCAAGTCCAGCAAAAGGCCATGAAGATGATTAACAGATCGCAGCATCTGACGTAGAAAAAAGGACTGAGAGAGTTGGGATTGTTTAGCTTCAAGAAGACAAATTTCAGGGGCATATTATCAGTGTGTGTAAGTACCTGGGGGTGGGGGAGGAGGCAAAGAACATGGAGCCAGATGTTTCTCAGTGGTATCTATTGAAAGGACAAGAAACAATAGAAACAAAATGAAGTACAAAAAATTCCATTCAAACCCAAGAAAAAAAGCTTTTACTGTAACAGTAATAGAATATAGGAGCAGGTTGCCCAGGGAGGCTGTGGAGTCTTGGAGATGCTCAAAACCCAGCTGGACACTGTTGTGAGCAACCTACTCTAGTACACTGCTGTGCGCAGGGATGTTAAACCAGAGGATCTCTGGGTCCATTCCAACCTTAACTATTCTGTGACTCTGTGATTTTGTGACTGCTATATAGTATTCTTCAGCTAGCAAGAGAAATGCGAAATAGAATTAAAAAGTCAGTGAAGGAACACTAACTTCAATAAACAAAAATGTTTCTGTTTACCTGAGTGAAATAATAACTAGAAAATAAAACATTTACTACCTATCCCACAACTCTCTTTTGGAGAATTTTGCGAAAGAAACCCTCCAAAATATGGTTCCTGAAAATGAAAAGAAGCACAAGGTAGTTTTAATGTTATCGTTAAATAATTTTAAAAATTGGTAATATGTACATAAGCAATCTAGATTAAGTTCTATGATAAATAATACACGCTGGCCAAAAGACATTGAAATGCTTTTAATTTAAACCTTTTTTAATTTTAGAAAACACAGACTCATTTTACTGAGATACCTAAACCTCATTTAGATCTGGACTGTACATCTATTAATGTAAAAAAAATATTGCCTCAAAATATTCCTGTAAAAGTCAACATGACGGAAAGTAAAAAAACATCTCCTCCAGCACCTGCAAAAAGTCCCATGGGTAGTCGATTATTAAAGGTTTGTAACTCATGATAGTGAATTGTTCTTGTTTTATTTTTCCTACTATTTATTTCTCTATTTAACTTCTACTAAAAAAAATCTATTTAAGTAAAAACAATCTTATTCTTGATGTCACTCATTATCAGTGTCTTTCTGAAAACTTTTTCCTGCAAGCTTGTTTGTTTGCATTTTCATAAATGTTGGCTATAGTATGTACATAGTGACTACAGTTCAAAATAACAAATGAATTTCTTTAGATGAGCTTAAAGAGATTAGATATAGTGTGCCATAAAACTCAGTTCTTCCACGGAAGAACTTTTTTTTTAATTGATTTGTTTGGATCTTTGTTTCATGCTTTGAATGGAAAGATAATTGTTAAACAGTATCTCTCTGTTGTCTGCCTGGATATTCTGTCTGTTTAGTTTTTGATTCCATAATTACCATTGAAAATGTAATTTTAAATGCCATCTTTTTCTTTTGCAGACATATATTGTAAAGACTCCCCCAGTACATAAAATGCAAAGTGAAAGCACAAATCTGCTTTCAGAACAGAGGAAAAAGCAAAAAGTGCTTCTGCAGCTGGATGCTCAGTCAGATAGCTCTGAACATAGTGACCTCCTGGTAAAAATCTGAGAACAAATAGCATGGTTAATAATTCTTTATGCACACTAACGTATCTAAGAATGTAAATAAGGCATGTGGGCTTCTGTATACAAATCTATTTATGAGTGATTTCTTATATAATTGGTTCTTTCTGGAAATGTATTTGTATGTACATAATTAGTAACTTTATGACAGAATACTGCAATATAAAAATATATATTCAGTTTTATAATGAATTTTTACATTGTTTTTATTGGAACTGTTGAGGTTTCATAGTGATATCTTAACTTTCTTTTTCATACTGCAGTATTCCTAAGGGGAAAGAAAAGAGATTTCTGAATATAATATAATTAACTTTTATTTTTAATTTAAGAGCATAGTTTCAGAGGAAGAAATGTTTAAAAAATTATACAAAGATTATCCACAAGCTTCACAATTATATGCCATGACACCAAAAAAGGTATGTTACCTTTTCTTCACATCAAAATGAACAGTAGATCAAATTTGTTTTAGAAACTAATGGATGGCTTTATTTTTTCTTCTTAGAAACCGACTACATCAAACCTGAAAGCTCCAGGCTCTGCACTGAAACTTACAACTGTGAGAAAAATGAGAGAGGCTGGATGGACTGCAGTTTCCAAAATGGACAGGAAAAGAAAAATTAAAGAAGCTGAAAAACTCTTTACTTAAAATAAAAAAATGACTAGTGCCCAGCATTATTTGATTAGTGCAACCACAGTGTTATTATTCTTTGAGAGTTAGTACGTTGTTGCATTTTTCTGTTTTGTTCAGTATGTTTAATACTGCATTAGATAAACCTTATAGACATAGAACTACTGCAATCTGTTGAGCATTTTAAACATTTCATTCACTATACTATAAAAAGTCTTTTTTGAAATTAGTCCAAATATGAAGAAAGCTGTTTCAAAAAAAATAAATCTGGCATTAGAAGTACTGGCTGTAACAAACTTCAGTTCTGTTATGTAAAATTTGCTGTTTTTCTCAACGTATGATTAACAAAAGGATATTATTTAGTAAATGAAACGCTGAAGCTGCTAAAATGCATGCATTTTAATGTGAAACTGTCTTTTTCTTTCATTGTAAATGTCAGAACTGTCTTTTTAGACTGTTTTGTTTGCAATAGCTACTACTTTGGTATGTTAGAACAGTTTTGGAACTTTTAAAATTGGATTTTCAATAGTATTATGGATTTTCAATAGTATTACGTAGGTATAAGATTTCAGCTTCATTAGGAACAAAATATGTACACACATTTTAAGATTGTAAACACAGTAGTAAGATGTCATTAAATTGTTAATTTGAAGCATAAACTGTGGAACCATATGTTGTTGCTTTATTTATTAGAACACGTATATAAATCACCAGACAGCTTTCCTAAGAACTAACAGCTTCTGTCATGTAAGCATAAGAATAGAGTAACATATATTTCTGCATTAATCTTTAATTAATCTTGGTTCCACAACAACAAAAACCTGCTTCAGAGCCTAAGGATAACAAGAAAACTGCAGGTACATCTTAAAAATAGTAAGAAAAATAAAAATCCTGGATTCATCTGAAGTTGGTAGCAAAACATGTATTCCATTAGTTTTGTGCAGCAGTTTTATGTATAGGCTAGTATTTCAGGTTCCTTCTGACTTACCTGTTGAGCAGTGATATTCATAATATTTTTTATGTATTCAATTCATATTAAATTATTTACTGATAAGTATTTTCCAAAGATCTGAAACAATGTACTGTTTTTTCCCTCCATGTTTGGAAATTGAATGTGCTGTGCAAGAAGATTTTCTGAGAAACTAGAATGACGTTTCCTGCTGGAAATGTATTTCATACATTTGCAGAATACTGATTTTATGATGTATCTACTTGAACAGTGTAAATTAGACCAAACAAAGAACAGTTGCTTATAAAACACAAGTTTCAGATGTCTGTTCTTTTCAAAAAAGATTATTTTACAAGAAGTAGTGTAAAATAATCCCTTTAAGCCTCTCACATGTACATTATTTATCATGTACATAGAATGTCATTGAAAGTCAGTTATTCTTCAATTCAGTTGGGGATGTCACTCACTAATCTCTCTTTACCTACTTAGCAGGAAAAAGAAAATGTACGCAAGGAAACACAACATGTATGTGCCACGTGTCATTTATTTTAATAGGGGTTGGTGTTTTATACAAGATCTAAATACCCGTCAAAGTTTGTTACTTCATTTCAAGATGGCACATTTCTAATTTTGACTGTTGCTATTGTTACCTTCAACAGATATGCAGATTTGACTCCTAAGGTAGTTACAGAGTAATCAAAAATAAAAAAGTCAAGTTATTTCAAAGTATAAGAGACTTCTGCCTAGTGTTCTCAGCTGTGGCTCACATATAGATCAGTAAGTTATAATTTTGCAATATTCAAGTTAAGATCCAAAATCCACATCAAGCTTAGCTTGCACACATTCATAACTTTGCTCATTCCAGAAAATGTGGTTTGAATGACTTCCTGTGGAAAGGTAAGTAAATAAATACATGTTTATTGAGATTTTACATGTTTTTCTTATCATCTGTCAAGCATGATTTCCTGTATAGTGGTGTATATATATACCTCGTATCTGACATTGTCCGAGAAGACATTATAAGAAACATGGGCAGTAAGAATTAAAATTCTACTGAACTATTTTAAGTTTGTACATGTTACAATGAGTCTTGTAGTACTTAAAATGTTTTGAAGGTGGAGAAAAGTCTTTTTTCGACTTGAACAATTAGAAGGGTGTATTGCCCATGTCTAGACTCAAATGTAACGTAGTCAGTTTGGACTACATTATTCTCCAGTGATGTCTTGGCAGTCTGATACCACAAGTACGCATTTTTTGTATTAATTATTTGCCAAAAATACAAAAATACCATTAATACCACTATAGAAAACTTACAGGAAACAGAAACAGGCATAGTATGAGGCAAGTACAACTCTACATCCTTCCTAGGTGACTAAATTTCCTGTAAGTTTTCTATAGTGGTATTAATGATATTTTTGTTTTTTGTACTTACTTACAGTAAAACTGAAAACATAACATTATTTTAGGCATTAAATCAGTTTGCACAGGAAAAGCAAATGTAAATGAATCCTTCAGGTAGCACACAATTAAAAAAAAAAACTAAAAAGCTACCAGATAGCAGCTATTCCTAGTAGTGAATATTGATGCCTTTATTTGTGGGATTTTGTTAAAAGTTTTTAAGACTAAATTCCAATAGTAGCCATGACATTTGTTATTGGCTAGTTCTACTTACTACAAGTAAGATTTTTATATATATATGTATATGTATATATATGTGTATATATATATATGAAAAATACGTGTATGTATATATTTATACATATATGCTTTACTGAAAACATTGGCAAGATAAGCTAATTTCTAACTGCCTTTCTAACAAGGTTTTAAAATGTGTATTAGCCTGTGACAATAAATAGTTATTATTTGAACAGACTTTCCTTTTTTTAACGCTATTTTGAGAAATAATTGTATTTTGACTAACATGAAATACAAACACATTATATATTTGTTACATTTCTTTTTATTCTGAATCTTTACAAATAAGTTTTATGGAGGATGTGGCCTTCTCTGTCTGAGGTGTAAAATATGTTATAAGCAAGAATATAATTGATAATGATTGTGCAGATAATGATTTGTTACTTCTTGGCATGGAGGAGTACTCCTCCCTAAGCCTATGATCTACAGCAGCTTTACTGTGTTTCTATTTCCACAGTTTGTACAAAGCCTGCATGGCAATCCACTTGCATTTTTTTCCAACACCAGTGGTATTTGAGAGGCATCCAGGAAATGTTCTGCATTTAGTAGAGCAGACCTACACTAGTCTTGGCATGAAACAATCCCAACACTCACTGCCAGGTAGTGGCATATGTGAATATGTTACTGTGTTTCAGTGCTTTAATAAGCAGATTTAGAAAACTGTTGTGCCTGATGATGCGCTTGTTTTACATTTGGAAATGCAGGCTTGTCTTCATAAAACATCATTTCAAAAAAGGTTGAGCTAGCCTGTTTCAGGAGAGTATTTGTTCAGTCAATGCTGTGAGGAGCAATGCTTTTCCTGTGCGTGTTAAGAATGACTCTCTAAAAGAGGAAAAGGTGATGCTGTTGAAGGTAATAGCCGGAATGGTCCTGAAATTCCTTAGATAAGCTCCTCCTGCTAAAATAAAATTATTTGGAGGAAAAAAAAAAGTTAATTGTATAAATCTTGGAAAACAGACAAATTCAGTCTTTAGTTTTTAATTTAACAGTAGGGAAAGATTTTCTTTTCAGTTTGTATTACAGGACAGTCTGAAAATCCAGAGCTTGGAAGCACTTTTATGTCCTAGCTACTGTATTTGCTTACTGTATTGGCCTTAAAAAGTAGATTTTTCAGAATCAGCCACTGTACAGGCAGAATTGCTTTAAACAACTTTCCCCAAACGTATGGAGGAAAGTTATTAAAATCTTAATTAAAAAAATATATATATTCTCAGGTATGTGTGATTGTTATTATAAAGGACAGCTATTTCTAAAGCACATATAATATTCCATTAAATTTCTAAACCACAAGGATCTTAAAAAAAAAAAAAAAATTGTACATGCATATTGCCAAGTCTCCATACAGGACCTTCATCAGTGAAGAGTCTGTCTAATTACCTACTGCCTGCCTATCAGATTGCCAGTCAAATCAGGAAAACATTACAACCACAATAAAATGAAAATTGTTTGGGACTTTTACCACTTAGTGTTATGATATTGTGGGGTATAGTCATTCATTCCTGATAATCCTGTAGAAGACTTCTGGCTTCTCTTTGGTGGTGGTTTTGTTGTCATTTTTTTTTAAATTTTGTCCTGCTTGTAGACATTTCATATCTTAGAATAACAGGAACTGACATCTAGCACTCTCCAATTAAATGTAACCAAATATAAAGTGGTCCACCATAGAAGCCACAACAACAAATAGGATTATGAAGTACTTTCAGACCATAAGTGGAAATTGTTGGCATATCATATGCAACAAAGAGAATTGCCCTTTTAATCTGTGCTTGACAGGATATGCTGCAGCTAATCCTAGGAAAGAAAGAGAAGAGCAGTCATCTGTGAATCTACAAATTTAAAAGATAAGAGCTCTGTTTCAAGCTATTAGAGAGAGACTCACAATAGAGAAAT
The DNA here is from genome assembly GCF_964034855.1 of Anser brachyrhynchus. NCBI lineage: Eukaryota > Metazoa > Chordata > Aves > Anseriformes > Anatidae > Anser > Anser brachyrhynchus. The sequence continues at coordinate 234,832 of NC_137720.1, read as the reverse complement.
TAGTTTTGAAAATTCAGCAGCCACAGTCTGTTTAAATGCAAAACCTGATGGCAAAAAAACTTGTTCCTATGGCAGCATATTAGGATTTGATTTCCTTTTATCAGTGGAGGTTTACAATAAGATGGGCTTGGAAATAATTCCTCTGTCAGAATACAAATCTCGTAGAAATCTGATTTTGTCTTTTGTTGTTGTTGTTTCTGACTGTTTTTGTTTGTTTTTAATCAGCATAGCTTCTGATTTTCAGCTGTTTGGAAACATGGACATGTTTCAGTTTTAAGATGCACAATACTATATGCCTATATCACAGAATCACAGAATGTTAGGGATTGGAAGGGACCTTGAAAGATCATCTAGTCCAGTCCCCCTGCCGGAGCAGGGACACCCAGATCATGTCACACAGGAACGCGTCCAGGCGGGTTTTGAAAGTCTCTGGAGGAGACTCCACAACCCCCGTGGACAGCCTGTTCCAGTGTTCTGTCACCCTCACCATAAAAAAGTTTTGTCTGATATTTAAGCAGAACCTCCTATGTTCCAGCTTGCACCCACTGCCCCTTGTCCTATCATTGGGTGTCACTGAGAAGAGTCTGGCTCCATCCTCCTGACACTCACCCTTTACATGTTTATAAACATTAACGAGGTCACCCCTCAGTCTCCTCCAAACAAAAGAGACCCAGCTCTGTCAGCCTTTCCTCGTGAGGGAGATGCTCCACTCCCTTAATCATCCTCGTGGCTCTGCGCTGGACTCTCTCAAGCAGTTCCTTGTCCTTCTTGAACTGACACGCCCAGAACCGGTCGCAATATTCCAGATGTGGTCCCACTAGGGCAGAGTAGAGGGGGAGGAGAACCTGTCTTGACCTACTAACCACACCCCTTGTGATACACCCCAGGAAGCCATTGGCCTTCTTGGCCACAAGGGCACAGTGCTGGCTCACGGTCATCTGGCTGTTCACCAGGACCCCCAGGTGCCTCTCCCCTTCACTGCTTTCCAGCAGTGGAATCATGACTTTACCATTCTGCACTGTAAGTTAACCTGCTCATAAGATTACAAAGTTTTCATTGTGTTGTGCCACTAACAGAGTGAGTAAGAAGAATTTGTGGTAACTTATCTTCATTGTTCCTACTTTTATTTTAGGCATTGGTCAGTGATGGAGAATCATACTAAGTTATTTCTACATATAAGCTTTGGGCATGCACTGAATTTCTGTAGCCCATTTCAGAGATCCTGGGTAACAAACCCAAGAATTTTATGTTTTCTAAATTCTGTTCACAGAGAACACTTAAAACGCTTCTTACAGAACATCAGTATACTATCTTTCACTTAGTGAAAGTATAAAATAACTGATGTGACTGAATGGAATGGTTTAGTTAACAGAAAGGTTAAAGATAAATAATTAAAAGCCTAACTGGCTGTTCCAGAACACAGCTACAAAGCTGCTGGCTGTAAAAGCGCATTAAAACTTTCTATCACTGAATAGTCTGAAGGTCAGCAAGGGGGCAACGAAAGAAATAAATCCATAAGCATCAGATATTGAACTACGGATTTTAGCAAACTGTAGGAAAGAAGCTTTTTATGCACTCATAGGTTGTCACACTGTATTGCTGTTCCCAAAAGGTACTGGGATCTCAATCCCATCAAATATTTAGAGAGGTCTGTAGTGAAAGAAACCTACAGTCATATCCAGGACGCTCATGGAAAAGTTTTTCTACCAGCTTAATAGTTTGTGTAAATTACTGAAGAAATAGGAATATGTATATCACTCTGGTGATACTTAGTGCATCTCTGACAAATGGCCAGGTTAAGGTGATGCCAGGAAAGAAGAGGAAATAGGAAGGATGTTCTCTCTGTATCTGTATTAGTATGATCATAACTTGAGTACAAGGAGCAATAGTTACATTAGTCTGAAGGTCTATTCAGACTAATTTATTGTGTTTCCAGATGAAATAATTTTCATGCTTAATACTTGGTCAGATATTTCTGTAATGCACTGCAGTACATTCAGAAGTTGGGTAAAAAAAGTTTCAATGAACAAATGCACTGCTCAAATTATAGTGCCTGCTGCAGTTATGGAGAATTCCTAGCATTCAGCATACTCTGCCTAACAGTTCTAACTTTTCATGACAGTAGGGCTCTGGACAGATGGAACTAAGGACATTACATCTATGTAGTTGCCTTAACAACCAAATTCATAATCACCTCAAAGAATGAAATCAGGTTTGTGTGACATGACCTATTTTATGTAACACCATCCTGACTGGCATTAATTATGTTCTCATCCTTTAATTCTCCATTGCTCAAATCCTGTATCAACTTTCTGTTATTTTACCGGATTTATCAGTGATAGATGTCAGGCTAGCTGGTTGAGTGTTACCTGGGTCAACATTCTCTCTTTAAATATTGGCATAATATAAGCACTTTTCTTAATGTTTTGAAATTTCCCCAGTATTCTAAGACTTGTTGAAATTAGCAGTAGCAAGCAAAAGATCCTTAGCTTTGAGGTGATAATTTTTAAATATTTGTTTTACATATTATTTAACAACTTTTATTGCAAATGTGTATGTTGGTTTGTCAGCCACCACATTTTCAAATGCACATGTAATTACTGATGACTTTGCACTTACTCTGCATCAACAGTTTGTCTTCAGCTAGTAACATCCCTTTATATTACTCTTGGCCTCTGTCCTGACAGAAGTTTATCTTTTGGTGTCCAGGTTTCTGTACCAGTTTTCTACATTTTCCCAACTTCTAATACTGATAGTTCCTTTTTCCTTCCTTTCCCTTTCCCTTTCCCTTTCCCTTTCCCTTTCCCTTTCCCTTTCCCTTTCCCTTTCCCTTTCCCTTTCCCTTTCCCTTTCCCTTTCCCTTTCCCTTTCCCTTTCCCTTTCCCTTTCCCTTTCCCTTTCCCTTTCCCTTTCCCTTTCCCTTTCCCTTTCCCTTTCCCTTTCCCTTTCCCTTTCCCTTTCCCTTTCCCTTTCCCTTCCCTCTTCCCTCTTCCCTCTTCCCTCTTCCCTCTTCTCTCTTCTCTCTTCTCTTCATTACTGTTGTATTCAACAATACATTGTTGTATTCTCTTTTTCATCTTCACTAAGATATTTTTTTCTTGGCTATTGATCTTTTCAGACATTTCACTAAATATTCTTAAAGCAAATGCTTAATCCTTTTTTTTTTCCTAATCCCCCCAGTCATTTACTTATTTTTCACTAATTGGAGAAATTAGCACTTTGAAGCAGCAAAGAATATATGCCTTCGTACTCTCTTCTGTCCTCTGTCTATATTCAGTGTAATTAGGGTATGTTGAGGACATGTATGCTGAGGATCATTATCTGCTTTGAAATATTCCTAAGGTTTTCCAAGAAAGAACATTCTTTTCCCAGACTAAAGTTTTAAACAACCAAACCCACACATATATATGTCATGTATATGTGTATTATATATCATTATCTACATTTGTGTTTGTATGTCTATACTTATATAGCCTGTATGTTTAACTGCATTTAAAAAAGCTCAGAAAAATATAAAACTAAGCATCATATTGGAGTAGTACCAAAATAAGTGTTATACTTCTGTTGCTAAGTCTAGCTGGACAGATGTTACTGACTGTAAAATTAACATTTTGTTCACGTCTATAAGCTAGAAACAGTTATATTTAATTCCTGAGAAGTTATATGCTAAAAATGTCATTTCCAAGTGAATAAGACATGTACACTAACTTGATCTTTTCTCACTTTTTTTCCTCCCAGGTGTTTCACAGACCCTAAACAAAGTGTTTTTCCCCTATCAGTAGACATCCCAGTTTCACTGAAGTTGGTGCAGTATTTTGCTTCTCATTGTGCTGCAGTGGTTTCTCAAAGTGAAACTAGATTATACCCTTGTTAATTAGTATTTCAGAGTGAATTGTTGTTCCTTTAGTATTTGCTCAGTAGGTTCAAGGCCAGATGATTTGTCTGCATGTTTTGTTTGAGTAGATAAAGTCAGGCTTTACCTGACATGCTGTAGAGCAATTGCTTTGGTTTGAGATTTATTATTTTATGTGTGTAGCACTGCATCTCTCATTTGTGCCTGCCTGGTAATGAGCAAGCAGTGAACCAGACTTTATTAAATTTTCCAAAAACATAAGGGTAGAATTAGTCATATGTGATTCAGGATGACTCCATTTCCATGCTAGCCTCCCTGTCATGACGTTGCTGTCCTATGTAGCAATTAAATTAATCAATAATAAGTTTTTAAAAGCAGTGGTTAGTTTAAAAGCCTATGAGAGAGAATGACTGTTAAAATAATTAGATTTCCAGCTCCAGTTTCCAGGTTAGGATATTATGGACACATTTGTTCCTATCACATTTACTTTGCGGTTCAGTATGAATTTTCAATAGATGACTCTGCGATAAGAAAGCAGCAATTCAGATGCAATTATATAAACAGTAAGATCAGCCTGGAATTAGCCTGGAGAGTATAAAGCACACACAGAGCTTGTGCTGGGTCACTGCCTCTCCCAGCTCAAGGCAGAATCAGGTTCCTGTAATAGGGAAGAATTCAGCTGACAAGAGGTTGGTCTTTCCAGACTTGCATTGTTGCAGCTACAGGGTAAACCGGACTGCGTAATGACTTTTGCTATGGGAAAATGACAGCTGGAAGAGACTAGAGGGTGATGTCCATGTGTTTGTAGACACTGTCATTTAAAACTTGTAGTTTAGAAGATATAGAGTAGACCCTGGAATTGTCTTGGAGCTAACCAAATCTTTGGTCTTGGGATCCCCCAGCAGGTCTGGGAAATGAGGTCAGCACAACAGACAGATAAAGCGCGGATTCATTGATTTGATCTCTTTGCTGACGATCTTTATTGTAATTTACTTTAATCTATTATTTAATTCTTGGCAGTGTTCCCATTTCACCATGCCTCTAAGCCAACTGGAAAGTAAAAAATACAGTGGTATGTCTGATATATACAACTGTTTCTTTTCCTCTCTTGAGTATTTTATAAGATGCTTTCTTTAGAAAAGTATTTTAAACCACTAAGATTATTTCTGCATCTCTGGTTAATTCTAGAGCTCATGTTCTCTCACATATGTCACATTTTCAAATCCTTTAGCAGGGAAGGATAGGAAAACCTCCTGTTATTTTTCTGTGTCGGTATTTTATCACTCATTGGTGAAAAGTGCCATGTAATATGGTTTAGTGGGAAAAAATGATCATATGTGTTGTTATTGGCTTATTTACCCTTCTTTTCTGTTCAGTGGTTAGTACTATTTCAAATATATGTCTTATACTGAAAATAATTTGTGAAGCTGTAGCTGAAAAAGTTGAGATTACTTCTACTCTGTGACTATCATAACTGTTCTTGTCGAATTCTGAGAAAAGAACTGCAAGGCACGTCTGATTTTACTTAGGGTTTCTTTTTTTTCCCCCCCTTTTTTTCCCGTCTAGCATGAGTCCCTTCTTTGTGATGTCTCTCCTCTTTGGCCTGACTTTTGGTCAAACAGCATCACTTTGTGCTCCTTCAGAGTACACAATCCACGTGGAGAAAAGGGAATGTGCCTACTGCCTGGCCATCAACACCACCATCTGCGCTGGATTTTGCATGACTCGGGTACAGGAAGTTACTCTCTTTTAGGCAGTTGTTCCCATAAAGGCCATCGCTATAAAAGATGTGCCTATTCTTGCTGAAAAAAATGTGTGAAAGTTACTCAGGCTAAAAATGTCTGTCATAGACAGAAAAATCACATTATTGTCACAGTATCCAGTTAGCTTGTTGTGAAGGTATGGATGAGAAATGCCAAGACTCCTGAATTCTGTGGAGTTTATAACAACAGTGGCATAACAACGAACTGACTGCTGCTGTTGCTGCAGAGCCTCTCTAGTCTGTTTGTGGATCAGGATGGAACAAGTGAGAAGCAGATTGTATTTGGTCACTCTTTTAGTTAACGTAAATTACTTGATTAATTTCGAGTCCAACAAATATGCCAGGTGGTGAAGGCAATGAACTACTATTGTGACAGATAGCTGTTGAGAATATCTCACATGTAGGCATGCCAAATGCTATGCTTGAGCTTCACTATTCAACATTGCATTTTAACTTCCGCTCTGGTCAGTAGGTAGTCAATACAGAATACAAAGTACTGATAGCACTTTGAGCCAAACAGCACATTAGTTAAAACCACAAAAGCAAGGCAAACATTTCTAGAGGTGTAGAGATGCCCAGTCACATGCAGATTCAAAGTGAAAGGTCTAAACAGAAGTACACCAAAAATATCAGAACTAGTCTAAGTGTAAAGAGGTTAGCTTTCTGCACATATGAGAAAATGCCAAAGGAAGTTTTTCAACACTCATGTATGCTTCTGTGAAACAATGCATTTCTTTTTTCTTTGTAGGACAGCAATGGCAAGAAGCTGCTACTCAAAAGTGCTCTGTCCCAAAACGTGTGCACATACAAAGAGATGTTGTATCAAACAGCACTGATTCCGGGCTGTCCTCATCACACCATCCCTTACTATTCCTACCCTGTGGCCATAAGCTGCAAGTGTGGTAAATGTAACACTGACTATAGTGACTGTGTTCATGAGAAGGTTAGGCCAAACTATTGCACTAAGCCACAGAAGCTCTGTAACATGTAAGCTTCCAACAGAACGTGGTAGAAATGTACCTTTCTGCTCACAATTAAACATAAATAAAACTGTATTTCATAACAGGTTTGCAAACTGGTGTGCACAAAGTCTTATTCTAAAGAGGTATCACTAGAATTACTTTGATGAATTGGATGTTGTGAAATGCACAAAAATAGAATCATAGGACTGCAGATTTATATTTAGAACCGAAATCTAATTTAGGGAAGAAGGAGAAATAACTGTGTATGTATGAACCCTTGCTCATAAATTCCAGGTATTGTGCGAAGAGATGCTCAGAGACAAAACATCTGATATATCTAAGAATTACAAACTGGACAACACATACTCTCAGTATTAAACAGTTCAGTAGACTGACATATCCTTGCAGCCTTCATGTTAGCAACTGTATTTTTCCATGTATGTAATACATTTTTTGAGGACCCTAGCTTTATAGCATAGTCAGCTGGAACTAAGCACATGCAGTTATGTATCCACACTATAGTTCTGCTTTATCGTTAGCGTTGTCCAGACCTGTGTTCATTAGCATTGCTAGGCATACTTTTTCATGTCTTTGCACTAGCAGAGTAAGCCTCTCTTTTCTGTTACAGTGCACTGAAAAAGTTGTAACTCTTTCTAAGCATTGAAGAAACAGTGAAGCTTCAAATCTTGCCACTCTGTTCTATGGAATAATACTACCATAAGTTGGTATTATTATTATTGTTATATATATTATTATATTATGGTGTAATACCATCAAACTTAAAATGAAACTCAGAAAAGAACCCTCTCTTTCCCCACACAGGTCAACCGTCCCCTTCTGAGTTTCAAAGTGATCTGAGCCCCATCATATTTGCTGAACATGCACAGGTGAGAAGTGCAGACCCAGGAATTTGGAAATAAATGTAAAATAATAAACGTTTCCTTTTCTTTAGCTCTGACGATTCAGTGGCAAGTTTTGATTGTACTAGACCAACCACTGGGAATGAGAGCTGGTTTCCGCCTGGTTTAACTGATCCCAACACAAAGTAGAACATACAGAATTCAGTGGTAACTTTGCCCCTCACCTCTATTACCTACAACAGGAGTGATGAAAACACAGTTTGATCTGTATCTGCTCAAGTAAATGTGATGCCTGCTGATCCAAGAGCACTATAGATAGACAGCAGGACTACACTGAAGACATGAATAGGGCTGACCAAAAAGAGAAATAAAACCTTAGTTATTAACCCGATTACCAAAGTTTGTGTACTTTGCATTTTAATCTGAATAATGGTAGACAAGAAATTATCAATGTGTGGCAAACTATCACTAACTTCCTAGTATTACTAGGATATATAGTATTAACACTATATAGTGATGTAAATTCATTACTTTTTTTTTTTTTAATTCTACTAACGTCCATTTTTAAAGTCAAATATTGCATTCAGAAAAGCTATTAGGGTGAATCAAAGTGATTATAAACCAATTTAATTAAGATGAAAACCAAAAAGTTTGACACATACAAAACATGAATGATTTGCAATATTAGAAAAGGAATGATCCCATCCCTGGCTAAAAGTGTCTGAAATGGTCATTTCCTGTTAGTTTGACTGTACTCTCGTAAGTTACAAGGGTCAAATTTACTGTAGCACCTGGAAATACTACTGAGATGCACAGTACATTTTTTCTATTTATGCTAATTCATCTTTAGTAATATGATTGTAGCTCTCCAACAAATAACATATGCCATTCACACTTTGCTTGAAACAGTAAACAAAGGAAACAGAATTCACAGGATGCCTATCTTACCGATACGAGATTTAATTTTCTTAGAAAAATCTTGCTTTCAGTCTTGTAGTTGTCATGAATGTTCCTGGAATCTGATACTCTAACCCAAATATCTTCATTTTATTTTAACTGCCGCAAAGTCTCTGTGAAAGCCTAGAGGAATCTGCTAGGACATAATGGCAAAAGCTTTGTCCAGCACAATTGCAATAACAAGCTGACAGCATTTGCATGCTTGTCACAGATTCTGTGCAACGCATGAAAACTGTAATTGTCCTATGCATAAAGAAATGTCTTTGCAGGCAAAGTCTGAAAATTTAAATTCTCTAAAACCGTTATTTAAAATTAATAAAAAACCCAAAGGATTTTGCAGAAACAGTAGAAACCCTACTTCTGTCAGACATGTCATTCATGCCTCTGGTTTAAACTGTCCAGATATGGCTAGATATATACAAGACTACTTCTACAACAGTTGGACCAAGAGAAGCTAGCAATTAAGTTACAAAAGACTTTTTTTGGGGGGTGAAAATCTCTGGTATTTCCCAGACCCCAATGCAACTATAAAAAATGTCAAGAGACAGAATGCAAAAGAGCTATGGACTACCAAGTTCTGATAGGAAAAAAAAGGAAGTAATTATGCAATGAAACAGCAATTATATTACCTGGTAAATGGCAAAGAAACAAAAGCTTTAAGATCAGATAGTGCTTTCTAAAGTTAGCTGAAAAACCTTTAAAAAGGATATTTAGAACAGGAAAAATTAAGACATTACTATTAAGCAACATTTAGGTGAGGGGTCTGGAGAACAAGTCTTATGAGGAGCGGCTGAGGGAGCTGGGGTTGTTTAGCCTGGAGAAGAGGAGGCTCAGGGGCGACCTTATCACACCTTACAGGTACCTTAAAGGAGGCTGTAGAGAGGTGGGGGTTGGTCTGTTCTCCCACGTGCCTGGTGACAGGACGAGGGGGAATGGGCTAAAGTTGCACCAGGGGAGGTTTAGGTTGGATATTAGGAAGAACTTCTTTACCGAAAGGGTTGTTAGGCATTGGAATGGGCTGCCCAGGGAAGTGGTTGAGTCACCATCCTTGGAGGTCTTTAAGAGACGTTTGGATGTTGAGCTTAGTGATACGGTTTAGTGGAGGACTTGTTAGTGTTAGTGTTAGTGTTAGTCAGAGGTTGGACTCGGTGATCTTGGAGTTCTCTTCCAACCTAAGTGATTCTGTGGTTTACACTTAGCAAAACCAAAAAGGTAACTATGCCTATTTATAGTAATAAGCAGCACTGCAAAATTATTGTAATGATCCCTCATTGCTGCATCTGACAGACTTGTCTTCAGTCTGAAGATATGCATGCAAAAAATAACAGTCTACTTGCATGGTTAATGCCTATGCAAACTCACTGAGAGGAAAATAACTGGAATGACCTCTTTTATAGTAAAAAAAAAATAAGACATTTCTGTGAGTGTTACTGTTTAAACATCCTTTTACATACTATCAAAGCACTTTTTCCCTTTGGCCTTTCAGCAGTATTTGTTTTCTACTTTAAGTCCAGGTCCAGCAATAGACCTTTACAGACGTGATTATTCCTTAAGGTCAGGCGCTTGTTTACATTTACTTTATGATGCCTTTTCACATAACTAACCAACAGATCTGCAGACAGCACTAAGATGTTGGGAGGAGGCAAAGATCTTAATTTTGGACAGGAAGTAACAGAAAAGCATGGGAGCACAGAATACTAAGGAGGCCTGTAGGAGCTGTGGTCAACCAGAGCCCACACCGAGGCAGGTTTGTCCTTTGAAGGTAACTGGCCCCCTCTTCCATACCGACATTGCCGTTGCATTAAACGTGAGGCCTCTCTTATCTAGAAAAGGCTTGAAAACTGGGCCATCCTCCAGCTCCAGTTGCTCTGATGCTGACCAGCTTCGAGCGAAGCCCCTGGGCGTTACCTGCCTGCCGCCGCCCTGCACACGGAGCGCGGGAGCGCCGGGCTGAGCAGGGCAGGAGCGTTGCGCGCTGCCTCGGGCACGGCGGTGGCCGTGCTGGGCTCGGCCCTGAGAAGCACAATCCCGCACGAACTGGCACGCCCGCCGCTGGGGAGCGGGGAGGCCGCAATCCCCCTTTCCTCGGCTTCGCACGGAAAGGACGAACCCGCCTCCGCGGCTCGCCACGAGCAGGAGCGCAGCGCCGCCCGTGCGCCAGGGGGCGCCCACAGCCCCCCGCCCCCCCAACCCGACTGCACCGCCCGCTGAGGCGCGGTCGGCAGGGCGGGCCCGCGAGCGCCCCGGAGGAGGGGACTGAGGGGGCGAGGCGGCACCAGGCGCGCGCTGCGCGGAGTCGCCCGCAGACGGAGCCGTACCGTACCCGGCCCCGGCGCGCAGCCCCGCCGCAGCCCGGGCCGTGCCGACAGCTGGGGGGGGGGGGGGGGGGGGGGGGGCGGGCGTGGGGCCCTGCCGTCGTCCCCGCCTCAGCCGTTGCGAGAGCGAAGCGCGGGCCGCACGCGAGTGCTGCCGGCCGCGGCGCCAGCCGCCATTGCGGAGCTGTTCCCGGCCGCGCCCCGCCCCGCCCCGCCCCGCGGGTCCCTGCGGCTCGCTGCGGGCTGGTGGCGGCCGCCGCCGCTCTGCGCCCCGCTCCGCTCCCGGCGGTCCCGCGCTCTGGCCGAGGCCGGCTCCTTGTCCTGCAGCCTGCCTGCGGCTCGGCTCCGGGGCGACCGTGGCACCGCCGAAGACGGCAGGCGCTCTCCTCCGGAGCCCGGCCCGGGGAGCCCCCCGCCGGGCGGTCAGCCGCCCGCCTCGCGGGCCTGTGACGGCGCGGCCCGCTCTCGGCTCCCCGGCCTGCGCCGTCGCCGCCTGATCGCGTGTTCGAAGGCAGGTGGCCAGCCCCGGCGTCCTGGGCGTCCTGCGCGTCGGGACCCGACAGGTGAGGCGAAGGCGGCCCTGGCCCGGCGGGAGGGTCTCCCTCAGACGTGCCGAGCGCGCGGGAGGCGGTGCGGTACCGTGCCCGGCGTGAGACTGGGAAGTTGCGGGAGACTGCTGCGGACATCGCGCGCCGGACGGCACAAAGACAAGTTCTCCCTGATAGTCTTTTATTTCAGGTTATCTTTATTAGAACGTTGCTTCAAATTCACGGCAAAACCGATAAAACACCACTTCAGAACACGTTAAGCTACAGGGAAGTGAAAGCTGATTTCAGCAACAGAATGAACGTCAGCCCTTTTTTTTTTTTCTTTACAGAAAGCTGCTATAGAGGTAATGCTGCTACAGACTTTGCAGTCATACACTGGTGATACCCCAGTTCTGTCCAAAATCAGAATTTGTGCTGTAGAAACAAATACATTGCACTGGAAGTGGTTTGTGTTTTGGAGAACCTAGTAGTGGCAGAAGCACCAACAGAGAGGAAGATGTGGTATTGGTAAGCTTTATTTATGTACATTTCTATGAACATCGTCTGATGCTGTTAATCAGTAGCCTCTAATGGCTGTAAAAGATAGTATTTGAAGGCTTAAGATAATTTAATTTTCAATACATATGAAACACATTTTGTTATAAAACTATCACTTTCAGTATAAAGTGAAATATGAATCTTCATTGTAGGGATATTACAGGGCTGTGCTTCATCAGCTCCTGTTCAATCTCTGGAAGATATCAAAACTGGCTGAGTTTTTCCTGTAACGAGTGAAGGTCCCACTCAAGTCAGTTACTCAGAAAAAAACAGACATGGTAAATGTGAATAATGATGTTAAAAGAAATAAGGGAATCAACTACTTACATTTTTATAGGTTAGAACAAGCTGGTTGACTGGATCAGACTGGAAGAAAATGCATGTGCTTTCAGAATTATCCCTTGGAGGGTTATAGTCTTTTGTCACTTTCTTACAGCTTTGACAGAACATCTGTATTTTCTGTCCTTGAATGAGTTAAAAAAGGCCTTCAGTTACTAAGATGCAGAGAAATCTGCTGAACAGTACTGCAGATACATTATGTACCTCGCAGCAGCAGGAAACAACGAAAGAGGCTCTATCTCTGGATTCTGCTAAAAGCACTAGTAGATGGTAATACATTGATTTCCATATACCAATAACTTAGAGAATTAAACCAGTGACTGGTATCATTCTGTTCCTGATATACAGTGCAGATGTCTTACATACCCAGACAGCAGTAAAACCTAGGGTATAAGCAGTCATTATGCTCAGAAAAACAAATGCACTGTTCAGAGGAGAAAAAAACAACAACACACTGCAAGATAACACAAGACAACAACTTCAGCAGAAAGTTAGGTTGTTCAAGTCTGAATTTATAGCATATTTCTTTGTACCACTCTTTCCTGTTTTCATAAGGCACTTGGATGTTTTTGTCCTTCTGGGTGAGTGAGGGCCTTGGGAAGCAATAGAAGTCTCTGCAAACTGCCTTTTATTCAGTGCATCTGAAAAGCATGATTCATCATCTTTCAACTTAAACAAGAAACAGTAAGCAAATAAAGAAGCTGCCTCTGGTCATATCATTACATTTTGATGCTACAGATTTGAGAAATGAAAACCAAGTGGTGTATGTAGATGTGTTTTTAAAAAAAATAGTCATTACATGGGTGGAAGGTAAGAGAGGGAGACAGGAATTTACTGTAAATAAGTGGTCCATGTAGGGAAATTATTTGGGAACCCAAACCACTGGTTTGCTTTTTGTGGTATTTTTACCAATTGTCAAAAAAAAATACCAGTTGTTAAATGTTTTTACTGGAAAGCTCTCCTGCTCTGAATGGCCAAAAATGACACTATACACAAGTTTCTTCTTTCTGTCAGTCTTACCTTGGGAGAAAATACCCCAGCTGTACACTATCCCTTTTTCTCTTCAGGACAGAATCAATTGTAGGGATGGTCTCAAGCCTATCTGGGATCCAGGAAATTACTTTGTTATCAGGTATGAGAAACTTATTTTCTTAGTGTCAACTTAAGACCCTCATGGATTTGCTGCCAGCGTCATTCTCCCAGCTGAGACTTTCTTAAGAGCAGAAAGCCGATCAGGGACAGATTTCTTGGTCTGATACCTACGGAGTAAGGTCCCAGGACCTACTTTTACATGGCATCCATAGTTAATAAGCTGTGGACAGTGATACAAGCCTAACTCTTCTTTGGTATACGACACAACGTCTCCTGTCATCAGGGGACCTGAAGCTGAGCATAGAAACTACACAGTTGTCAGTGCCTGCTGCATACTCAGCTGATACTGCCTTTAGTGCACAGCTGTCTCAATGCCACTGGATAGTCACAGTTCATGGCTGAAAAATTTGAAAAGAGAGATCTACGTAAAAACCATCAAGATGTGTCAATTAAATGGGAAACATGGAACAGCAGCACTGTTTCCAGTGCTGAAGTAATAGAAAAGTGATAGGAGTTTGAGTTTCTTTGGGAAATGAGAGAGAAATATCACATGAGGGATGTATTCTGTGCAAATGTGCACTGGACTGCACACATTTCCTGAAGTCCCATCATATTCTAGTGTAATAAATTACTTGTAAATACCAAGTCCTGTTAGACATTATGGACCATTTCACTGAGATACGTAATTCAGCTGAATTCTTCCCTATCATACCCACTCTCTTAAATGGAACAACTGCATCAGAAATCTGAACTAATGCTAATCAGATGGACTGAGCTGGTATGTGGACATTGCTAACAAAGTTATTCCCTGAAATGCTGAATTACCTGCAGTAAGCCAAAAATTAACAAGATTCTGAGCCCTTGCTGTGATTTATTACCTCCTTTTGGGGATAAGCTTTCTTCCTTCTAGGCTGCTTTAAAAGGAACACATTCTTATAAATAAATATGAAAAATAGACAAAAATATGGAAACGAACTATGTAAACGCAAGCCCTGAGGTATTTCAAGAACGCTAATTTTTATACCTGACACACAATCTACAACTGCCAGTAAGAAAGTTTTCTTTATGGCTCTGTAAAAATGTCCCATTTTTCTTATCTGTCTTACGCCCACAAGAAGGGGTGAGAGGTTGAGGTAAGAGCCCCATGGAAGCTGTGATCGTCGCCGAAGCAAAACCAGAGGATATTAAAGTGCTACATGTCTTTCCCTAACCGTTTGCTGTCTTCAGTTCAGTTCCACGGACCAGTTAGATTCTACAGGGTATCTGACAAAGCTGCTGCTTTTTTTGATACAGTTTCTACTTCTGCACCAGCATTTTAGACCATATAGAGTCTTGCAGAATAAAGGGACTTCTGAATAAAGATTTTAGTGGCCCCTTTAACTCATAATTTTATTCTATCTATTTATTTATTTATTTTCGTGTCTCAGGCTAGCTTTGGAAGCTTAACCACACCGTGCACTGCAATCGCTCCCAAATGACTGTGTATCTTGCCAGCTTCCTACCTCTCTCCCTCTCTTTGTTTAGCCTGGATCTCCTTGGACATGTTTCCTCTTACAGAGCTTTCTGTATTTGCATGAAAATACAACTGGACATAGAAAAAAAAAGAATATATATAATAATTATGATCCAGTCTGTGCATGACAGTGAAGTCACAGAATCACAGAATGGTTGAGGTTGGAAGGGACCTCTGGAGGTCATCTGGTCCAACTCTCCTGTTCCAGCTGGGCCACCCAGAACAGGTTGCCCAGGACCACATCCAGGCAGCTTTTGAAGATCTCCAAGGAAGGAGATGTCACAACCTCTCTGGGTAAACTGCCAGTGCTTGTTGGGTCTATTCACGTGAAGTTCTTTGGAGCAGATCGTTAAGCATTTCTTTCCTTTTTTTTTTTTTTTTTTTAAATCAAGTCCAATTTTAATAATTTTTTTCTCTTTAGGCTTTGGAAAGAATAGTAACAAAATGGATCATAGGTCTTAGTTTTTAAAATGGCATTTCTTTCTCTGCCAATTCTTGGCAAATGGGCTTGGTATAAAAGGGTTTCAAGCAACCTGTGGGTGTGTGTACACTCTTGCATAGTGACGACTGTGGAAGAATATGCATGCAAACGTGCACACACAACGTATTTCATTTGCACATACTTACTTGAACAAGGTACCGCATATACAGATATCTGTTAAATATGCGTACGTATATGTAATGAGAGATATGCATGTGCTCATATGATGTCTGTAGATATGTGAACTCTTAATTGCACATATACAAACATTAAACGAATTAGTCTTAGATGCCATCTTTGCTTTTTTTCATTAGAAAGGACATTTTAAAACCCTTTTTGTTCACTTCAGTTTTACTGTAACTAATACAATTCATCTCCTCACCTAATGGGATATTTTCCTCTAAGTATGTTAAAACTATTTAAAATGTATTACAGTTATTAAGTTGGGTAGAAGAGTACTTCTTGTAAAGCTTAGTCTTGAACTTCTGGGACATGGTTGTGCAGTGTAAGTTTTAGATCATTTCTCTTGTGTTACGGATTGCACAGCAGAGAACCATGCTGAATATCATGCCAAAGATCTAGAAGAAAAGGAATGAAATTTAGGGATCCACTTAAAAAAAAACATTATAAAAATAGAACGCGTATCTGAATAATTTTAAGGTTCTTATTGCAGAGTAGCAAGTGATTGCTTCTATCTACAAACCTTAAGATATCAGACAATTAATGTCAAAGATATTTCACTGATACTTAAAGCCAGGATTTTACATGCCCACATTGGTTTCACTGTTCTTTGTTCTGAATGGCCAGCATAACAGCCCCCAAATGTTAATTTTTACATAAACTGCACTAACATCAATAATTGTGACTGTTGGTGTTATGCCTAGCATTGCATCAAAAGCTTCTGATTTTCAGAATGCTTGTATGTGGAATATTGTATACACATTTGATGAAGAGAAGAGAATGATTCCAGAGGAATCGCTGGTACTGGTGTTAAGCATTGTGGTTTTACAGAGAAAGCTAAGCTCTTAACAGTTGCTACTCAGGACCGAGACTATACATTAGATATAAAACTCTATTCATGTTGGGGAACTAGTTTACTAGAGAGTATGTTAAAAGCAGAGAACAGTGGGTCTCCAGAGTCTCCAGAAATTTCTTTTTGCCACAATTTTATGTTCCAAAGCAGAGTTAGCCGCTACTGCCTGAGGCTTCGCTGCGAATGATGGGAGATGTCAGTACTATTGGGCAGTTAAATCACTGAGCTCACATCCCCATCCCGCACACCTTAAGGAAAAAGGAGACAGCTGATGAGTCACACACCATAAAGTGTCAGAAACAAGCATGGAAAAATGTACTGATGTGCTTCTCTGCTGAAGAGATTATTGCTTCACAATTTCTACTATATTGGAGGTGGGAAGCCACAGATGAGATGCTCTAGCGTATTTCTAGTGTATCTTTGTTGAGCATTGTGGTTATTGGAACTCTGTCCTACCAACACTGATGTGCTGCACTTTTGAGAACACCTTCACATTTTATGCAACTTACAGCTCAAGTGATCTAGGTTTGTTTATCCACTCCAGTTACCCTTTACCCACTCCACAGTTTCCATTACATACATAAACCCTTCATCTGCTTTGAATGTCCACATAAATCCATGAACCTCCTACTCTTCAGAGCAGCTAGAAGCATATTTCTTATAAATTTTCCAGCTCCTCATGCTGTTTTGGACTGTTGATGGTTTCTGAATGTGAAGGACGTCATGGCACACGCATGCTGGAAAATGCTTTCTGTTAAAGCTGTGTTTGATGTAGACTGCCCACTCCTGCCATATATGCCTTGCAGCAGGGTGACATCTACTGGTCACAGCTCTGTCATGAAGGAGCACACCTTGGGAAAACAACAATACGTACTTGTGGGAGAAGGTGGAGTGTAAGGAAAGTTTTAATGGTGCTTTAATGACATAATTCAGTGAATCGCTACCTATCACTAGGTGCTGTGTGTTTAGGAGAGAGATGCTGTTCTGAAAACTGTGCAGTTTAAATCCTGCTCCTTTAACACAGCGCATACTGATCACTGGATCCGTGACCTAGAAAATCTTTATATAAACTATCCTTCACATTGAACCAATGTTACAGGCAGCATTTTCCTGAAAAGCCATTTCACAGGACACACTGAGGAATCTCACCAGCAGCTGCAAAACAAAGCTATTAATAAGGGACGGGGGACTGGACTCAAATACTGATAAAGAGAATGAGAGCATGGATTTACTCACTGTGATGCCAGCAATTGCAATTCCAACAATTCCAACTAAATGCAGATTAGCATCAAGTACATTCTGGATTTCAACCAGGCAGTTCTATTAAAAACAAAATTTAAAAATTTTTCACTCCTACAAAAATACACTCCAACTCTATTAATTCTGCTCACTAAACAACAGATGAACATTAAAAAGATTACTGCAGTCTCTGCCCTAACTCTTGTATCTATACTTTGTGTTTTGTTTGACAGCTCTCACAGCACATTCCCTATTTTAGTGAGACATCAGTACTTGCATGTGCTATTATGTACTTCTTGCCTGTACAGGCTGACACATACAAGTCATCTTACAATCAGTTTTCCCTCAACCTAAAACTCGTTCTGTGATATGCCGTGCTAAATAAAGATGTCTGGCCCTTCAGATTGATAGAGTACTGATAAGCAGATTCTTCAAATGATAGAAATAACAGTATCATTCTTAACAACAAAATGTCTACTCAGGAGTCTCTGTGCAATACTAAGACAGGCACTTGCCAAAATTCAGCTTTCATGGGGTCTTTCATTTGTGACTCCTGTTCTGCTACATCCTTCTCATCGTGCTTTTCAGATGGTGTAATATTATCATAGCTACAATGGGATGCTGCAAGCAGGCTTCAGAAATTAGGGCAGGGTACGTTCCATATGACCTCCAATTTAGTTTTGCCTCTACTTTGTTCCATTTCATACAGAATTTTCTTACTGGAATTTGTGAGGTAAAAAGGAAGTTCTTTCTTTCTTTTACTTGTAGAATGTCTCCAATTTTACTGAATGATTGACATGAAAAAGTTATTAAAACAACCAGAACAGAGGACACTTGCCTTTGGCATCTGGATATTCTCTGGACAAGGTAATCCCATTTGCTGTTCCGTATTATCTTTACCACAGCATTGGAGCTAAATGAGGAAGAGAGTGTCAAAAGAAGGGGATATCATAGACTGTTTCCTGCTGATAGTGAGTCAATTGATAACAAAAAGTAAGAGAAAAAATAAACAGATCAAGTCATAAATTTATTCCATGTACTAACTGATACCTCTGGTAGAGTTCCAACTGCATGGGTTCTCTAAAATCAATTTCAATTGTCTGCAGCCATAACAGACAAATTCCTACTAAAAAAAACTTCCAGAAGTATCTCATAGCAAAGCAAACAAGTAGATTTTGGAAAACCAGAACCCCAAATTCCAAGGAAATAGGCATGGAGAAAGTAGAAAGTCCAAATAGCACATACATAATTAGGGGCAATGTACAAAAGCTACAACTGAGAATTTTAGAATCTATTTTTTTGACAGAATATAGTGCTGGGTTTGGAGACCATAATAAATCAGTGTTTCAGAGGGTTTGTTTTTCCTGTTTGCATGTCTCCCACAAAATGCTTAGAATTCCTCTTTGGGTCAGAAATAACAGCCATGGGAGAAGGACAAAAGGGTCTGAGGTTGTAAAATGTTTGTTCTAAAGAACGTGGGAATGCTGTGAGGAGCAACAAAGCCAGGGCTTGATCTTTGTGGGAGGCAGAGTAGATAAAGGATGCATGCAAGTGGCATTCAGGAAGTCACAGGTTCTAATGCTGATTCAGATACTAACTCTGGGTGGCCTGAATTGAGTCACAAATTATGTTCTTTTATTTTTTTTTTCTACTTGGTTCAGTCTGTGACAGTCAGTCAGTTACTTCATGTTGATAACACTGTAGTTCCTGGGACATTGGTCACAGGTTTTTCTCTGACAAAATAGAGACTCATCTTTGTACTTCTCTCTGCATTTTTGCGTATTTATTCTTGGACTTTAAAAGATCCATAATAGTCATACCTGCTGCACAACAAAGACCAGAAGCTTTAGCTCAAATTTAAAAGCCTGGCCATTTTAACTTTCAAAAGTAGGAATAACTTGTAATCTAAAACCCAGAATTTTGACGTGGCCATCAGGAAATGGTTGTGAGCCTCTGACTCCATTTTAAGCAACATCCAGTTCTATTCTTCTGTACCTCAGTGGGAGGCATTCTGAATTTTAAATGATAATGTGATAGTAGAATAGTAGTACAAGGTATTTAAGCTCAGGAGAACTACTCACAGCTAAGTGGTAGTGATAGATAGTCCTGTTGACCTTCCCCGGGTTTTTCATATATTCATCATAAATGTCTTCATAGATTTTCTGGACTTCCTGTATTGCCTGCAGAAATCAGACTTTCCAAGTAAGAGGCAAATAAGTCTTACCCTCAGTCCAGTGCAGACTTCCAGCTTGTGCCATCAACCTCTGGCGCAGAAAATTATTCTTGGTAAACTGAGGTAGACATGATAGGAAATATGGGAGGTTTTATAGCCTGATGACAATCAGAGGTACTCTGTATGGGTCAGAATCTGCTGTTTTCTGTGCTTTGGTTAGATGTTTTTTAGTTGGATAAGCTCAATGCTTGAATTTAATCACCCTTCTCCCAAGAAATACACCCTTATCATATAGTTCCACTTGATGATCCTCATGGATGTAACATTCGACCACACAGATAGTCTTTCCTGAGGGGGCAAAAACTGCATCCCATTCTGAAACCGGACTTGCGATAACACAAGCTCTCATTTACTCCAGATAAGAATGTTAGAGAGTCTTGCTTGCAAAAGTCTCCTGGATACTTTTCCTGTTTATGAGCCAGCCTTTAGGTCCGTCAGCCACAGGAATCTAGAACTGTCCCCTTATTACCTTAGAAGAAGCTTGCTACTCACCACTTTCTTGCCTATGAAAGCGAATACTCCAGCAGTGACCTCAGCTGCAAATATCACCAACAAGCAAGCAAAGAACTGCAGAGGGAGAAGAGAACCTTATGTCAGTTTACTCTGCACAATGCGCTTTACGTGGACTGCCACTCAGCCCCTCATTCTTGTCCAGATCTCAACAGCCACGCAATAACTGACAGAGAAAACTGGTGAACAGGATCAGTGACAAGGGCATCAAGTCAGGCTTCTTGTAATATAAAAACAAAGGTAGAAATGGCAAAGATTTGGCTCTAATGGTAGTTTCAAGAAAGATGAGGTAATTCTAGGAAATGCATTACAGGAGGCAAGCAATGGAACTTCATGTATGGAAGCGATGCAGTAGCATGATGGCTAGAGATGCTAGATTAACCAGTAAAAGGACATAAGACATTTCAGATCTTGGACAGGAAAGATCCTTCCACTAATGACACAAGACATACGCTTTTGAATGATTTTCCAGCACTTCCAGGCCCTTGAAACCTTTTACTTACTGCTCCAAGTAAGAACTGAGACTCGCGCGCTGCTCCACAGCACCCAAAAAATCCAACCATGGTCATGAGAGCACCTGCTCCCACCAATACATAGAGTCCTGTGGAAAATCAGAATCAGACAAGAATTTAAGAAAGTTTTTCTTTCCAAAGTCTGCTAGCTATTTTGTCAAAACCACCCATTTGTAAATAGCAATGGTCTCTGTCTCTCACAAGGAACATCTGTTACACAGAAAATTTGCTCTCACCAGGAAAGGAAACTAAAGATTTCTTCAGAACTCTTGGAGAATCATGGAGACAAATGAAAAGACTTCCGCCTTCCAAGTTTCCTGTTCCCAGGGTAGCTCAGTCCAGGAAGAACATACATTCTACCATCCCAAATCACTTTACAGCTCTTCAGTGAGGAACATAAGGCAACAAATCCAACACTGCTTATTTCTATGAAACCTGGGGCTGAAAACGTCCTGTGCTGCTATGCAGGGGTGGAACTCAGAAAACTACCTGGCAATCTATGTTCTACCAGTTGCCTGGCAGTACATAAAAGAGGACATTTGAAGATCTTCAGGAAAGGTACAGGTATTACAATATGATGTCTCTCTGAAATCAGTACTTTGGGTGGGGAAAAAGGTGAGTGCTGTTGGAAAGAAGAGGAAGATTGGGAGAACACCTTGAAAGCTGTTAGAGGAAGTGAATGAAACACTAAATTTGTCAGCTATGGTTCTGAGCTTGGCCACTGCCCAGAATGGAAGTTTGCCTACAATTCAGTGATTGGTAGTACGGCACCTTCCTTTTACAATAACTAGCTGTGTTACTGCCTGCTGAGAAGCAACATTCCAGCATCATTAATGTACATTTTTTCCCCTCCAGTATATAGATGTAAGTATCAAAAAATGAGACAGCAGTAGCTTTTGAAGGCTAATAGTATCACTGCATTATGACAAGAAGACTTGGAAAAGTGTTGCCTGAAAATGGATAGAATCACAGGACCATACAAATCACATCAGATTTTTTTTTTAAAAAAAGGTGATTCTGTGTTTAAGTAGTAGAGTACCTAAAACTTACAGGCCAAGAACCTTGCATGCTTGGCCTACAAACTCTGTCTCATGATGCATGCTGCCTACATCTGAACTGCAGGATACCCTCCTAAACCCCTTATTTCAGTAGGCAGCATCAGAATGGTTTTGCAGCAGCCAGTGGCAATACTGCATTGCTTTCTTGTTCTGGACATTCACAGCTAAATGTTTTGCAGTTGTTGAATTACTGACCAAAAGATATCTGCATGTGGACAAATTTAATGACATAAAGAAAAAAACAAGTGGATCATTAGATCAAATGCATTAAGAGGATAATGAAGCAATCTATGTATGAAACTGTCAACAAAGGCCAGGCCTGACACAAGTACAGAATATGGAATATGGCAGTATAGCCCCATTCTTAGAACAACAGATCTAGGATCCCAGCTGTGTTCAGAACTTGGCAGGACAAAAACTGTAGGGGTAGGGGGATTAGCATTCATTTCTGCCATCTCTAAAGCTGCTGGAAATACTGATCTCCTTCCCTTCCCTTCCCTTCCCTTCCCTTCCCTTCCCTTCCCTTCCCTTCCCTTCCCTTCCCTTCCCTTCCCTTCCCTTCCCTTCCCTTCCCTTCCCTTCCCTTCCCTTCCCTTCCCTTCCCTTCCCTTCCCTTCCCTTCCCTTCCCTTCCCTTCCCTTCCCTTCCCTTCCCTTCCCTTCCCTTCCCTTCCCTTCCCTTCCCTTTCCCCTTTCCCCTTTCCCCTTTCCCCTTTCCCCTTTCCCCTTTCCCTTCTTTTTCATACGGGCTTTATCTAGGACAAAGGGAAACCAGAGTACAGAATTTTTCTTTCCTCACTTGTAAACATGAACTGCTTGATCTGTGCTTAGGTAATACATCCTTTGTGTGTGGTGTCGTTCCTACCAGACGACAGCTGTGTTTGGGCCTTGTTTCTGGGTGCCATGCCAGACGAAGTACCAAAGACTGTGCAGCGTCATATAATTCTAGTCTTGGTCTTGTGTGGGCAACATGGAGGACACAGAGATCTGCCGTGCTGATCTACTGCTTGAAAAAACAGCTTCATTTCCTTCCCCAAGCTGTACGAGGGGACAGGAGCTATAGACTGTGCACACTAGATGGCACAGTGAGCCTTGCTCTCAGCTTTGGTTACTCAAACTTTTCATCAGAATGTTTAGTATTCTCAATTACAAATTTAAATATTTTAAAATATGACCCAAATCTTCAGGGTTAACAGAGCTGCCAGGACTTACTATTAGCAGACCTTGTGTGACCTAGACTAGAAAGCCCTACAAATGACAGTTTGCAATGATTGTTTGGAAAATGAAAAAACAAACTGCCAATATACAAGTGCAGAGGATGTAGCCATACTGCCATGCAGGTGCAGCCTTTTTGAAGAAGGCAGACTCCAACCTGCTGCCTGTTCATTAGCTGTCCAGCCACTGTATATTAGCCAGATATCCATCCCAGCTATTGTGATTCTTCTCCTCCATCTTGTGTGCTCTGCTTCCTTTCAGGGATTGCTGCTGAGGAAAACATTCTGCTAAATAGTAATAAAACAATTATAATTAATATGGCTTTGCCAGATCTGTGATACCAGATATGTGGGATTTGCTGCTGACTCTGTTGGCAGTCCACATTATGTGTTTTCCAGATTTTTAATAGCCAGCATTTTGGGACTTAGTAGGACTGAGCATTCTTTAAGCTAATGCTTGTACACATTCACAATGCAGTGGCTTTCACTGAGGGAGGGATATACAAAGATATATGTCACTCAGGAGTAGGGATCAGCCCCTTGTTGAAGGAGAGCTGGAAAAAGCGCTAGTCTTAACTTCAGTTGCAGAACCTGCTGTTCAAGTGCCAAACACTAAAACTGCCATTTTCTGAGATCTCCATGGTAACAAATGGAGTATAATTATGGAGATGTTTCCTGGGCCCTTTTCCACATGTCACTTCCTACTTCAGTCCCTGCAATTACTTACTAGGCAACTTAAGAGACAGACTTTTTGATTAGGAAGACTCGAGAAATGTCTTCCCATTTCTTTTTGTTGCTTCGTGCTAGCAAAGACAAAGCTCTCTGAGACTCAGGGATGAGACCACTTTCAAGAATCTTTGTTTCCTCATGTCTGAGAAACAGGCTTAGCATTTCACTTGCATGACTCACAGCTAAACCGCTACCTCAGTTTAGAACTTCCCTTTTAAGGCATGCTACAGGAAGAACTTCTCACACTACTCACTAAACAAAGCTCAGTTTGCTGCGTGTCCTGGTCCCATAGTTTTGCCAGCCAGAAGTTTAAAACCACTTTCTTCCATCTTTTGTTCAGGAGAGTTAATTCCAGAGTTTGTTCTTGTTCAGCCTGGGACTAGTAATTGCTGACACTTAGAGAGTTATTTCTAGCTGAAAAATACTGAGGACATGTAAAAAAAAATACTCAGAACTAAATACGCTTTTAGGTGTCTACTATATATACGCACATGTAACCTTTCAAACAGGCATAAGACACTTGAATTGTAGAATGGACTGGAAGGGACTTCAAAGATCACCTAGTTCCAACCCCCCTGCCATAGGCAGGGACACCCACCACCAGACCAGGCTGCCCAAAGCCCCATCCAGCCTGGCTTGAACACTTCCAGGGATGGAGCATCCACAGCTTCTCTGGGCAACCTGTTCCAGTGCCTCACCACCCTCATAATTTCTTTGTGATACCTAATCTAAATCTACCCGCTTTTAGTTTAAAGCCATTAGTCCTTGTTCTATCACTGCACCCCCTGACAAAGAGTCCCTCTCCAGCTTTCCTGTAGGCCCCCTTTAAGTTGGCTCAGGTCAAGCTTTTCATCCACCAGTACCCCCAAGTCCTTCTCTGCAGGGCTGCTCTCTATTCACTCATTGTCCAGCCTGTATTCATGTTTGGGATTGCCCTGACCCATGTACCTTTAAAAGTACCTTGTAAAAAATTCAGAGAGACCAGGTTACTTCTCAGCTTGCACTGAGGTTTCCTAGCACCCAGAGGCAGGTATGATTTTAAGGAAGAATACCAGAGCAACAATTTCAGAAACATCCTACATGATGTCAGTATCTGGGACAGGGAGCTACAATTTTATTTTATTTTTTTTCCTAGTGGGCTGTAACAGCAATGTAGGCACAATCACCTCTAATTCTGTAATGGGAATAGACCTAAACTAAAAAGTGAGTCTCTCTAGAAGGGGAAGAGAAAAAAAAGAGGGTGACAATGATGCATTGTATGGCATCCCTTAGAATCACGGCTTGACCTTGTGACATTGTCCGCTGATGGCTGTCAAACTTGGCTACATAGGATCAACAAAAAAGCAGACTAGTCCAGAAATTTGGTGGTATTAATGCCATACATTGCTGTGGGGGTAGTATCACATGTCAGAAGTAACTAAGCTTCACTAAACCCTGTTCCTTTTAAAAAAAGTAGGACGGAAAGGAAAGCTTTAATCAGCTTCTATTCATAAGTGCTTCCATTGTAAAATACAAAGCCTTGACATGGCCTTCAGCTTGGCATCCACAGCTCAGCAGAGAAAGAAAAAACAAACACACTTAGTTTATAGTCACAAAATGGAACACATTTGATAGCTAGAAAATCTGACACAGAGCTTCTCCACAAAGCATGGCAAAATGAAATGTGCAAGTCAGGTCAAGGCAGATTTGAGAATACTGTCTAGCTGCAGCTTTTTGTGCAGCGAAAGTAGAAAAGTACATGGCAGAAAGGAAGCAAATGTTTTTGGCCTGTACAATGTTTTTTTTTTCTTACCTCATTTCGCCTCTGTTCATTTCCTGATTCCTAATTTGGTATCTTTTTTGATCTCTGTCTGCTAATGGAGAGGAGAGTTTGATAACTTACTAGTCGCTGAGTTCATTGTTGTACTGTTTGGCACCACAAATCCCATACAAAAGCAGACATCAGATGAAGAGAGAATACTGAAAACAGGCATATTGCTATGACATTAAAGAGGGCAACCATCAGACCTATAATGACAGAAACGTGCCAACTATGTGGCTACCTGCAGCTCAAGAATATTTATTGCATACCTTCGTGCTGGAGCTAAAAAGCAAGTCACTCTCAGCCCCTGAATGCTAAAGGCATGCACTTGGACAGAGTACCAACTGTCCCTAGAACCAGAGTCCCTCTATGCTCCCATTGCAAAGAATCATGTGATAGGCAGAAGTGTGTACTGCCAATGTTTTACGAGGCAGAAAGGAAACACTGCAACACAAACCAGGCAGATAGGAACCTACTAATGTGAAAATTAAAGCCATTCTTATTTCATACAATGCATGAACTGTTATCACCACCATCAGATATAGTCTGCCAGCCTCCTAGACTGGTAGAGATCTAATTTCACAGTCTGAAGTAGATCACATTCACAAAGTTGGTTTTCTTCAAAATCTTACTGACAGCTATGAGACACAAATCTGTGCCTGCAGCATACTGCAAAGAGTCAGAGCAGACAATTGTATGCTGTCTGTCTGGCTTTATTTCACATGGGTTTCTTGTTTACCTGGCTGCTATGGTCACTTTCCATTTTAAATAGTTCTACTCTTTCTTTTTTGGGCTGAGTAACTAACACTGAACAAAATGCCAACTGTTCATACTCTACTGAGAACACAAGCAGCTCTGTTCTTGGCATAAGTGATCCAGAGGCAGTGATGACAGGAGTCCTAGAACCCAGACACGACCTGAAGAGAGTTTCCTGCAGTTATATGTGAATTACAGTGTTGGAGGCAGATGTGCTTCTCCCTAGATAGACTGAGGCTCTCAGACCCTCAGCAGAGCACCAAGGAACCTGTAGTGCAAGTGTACTGTTGGAAAAAATGAGAAAACACATGTAGGAGTTGGAAATAACAGGCCAGACAGGAACAATTGTATATGTTACATTCTGTGGCGGAGTCAGTTTTTGAAACAGGCTCGTTACTGGACATTACCATTTTTGTGTTAAAAGATTTTTAGTATAAATTTATCTGTTAAATACATTTTCAAAACTAGAGAAGAGAGGCAGAATTCTCTGAAGGAAGATGAATTTCTGGAGAACTGGAGCATACCCTTAATTTGAGCATAATGCACATACGTAATTATGTGTTGTGTGAATACAATATGGTTAATCTTCCTGGGACCACAAAAGCATTACAGATACTGGCCATTTCGTAGGCTTCTGCTGGTACACAATTCCTGAATTTCAGTTTAAAAGCAACCTCACTGTAATAACATCCTGGTTTAATGCCTCCCCCTTCACACAGAATACCAGCATTTGTTACATATCTTGGTCACATGCATCTCACAACTCTGAATAATTATGTCCCAAATTCACATAAGCCCAAATGTATCACATATCACCTTCTCAATAGTCTTCAATGGCTCTGTCAATGTCTACTTCACCCTATACTAAGGTTCACTGAAGTAAGAGGTGTGAGATCGGTATCAGTTAGGTTCTTAAACCCTACAGGCAATTTTCAGTGGGCTTCATTAATGCCAGCAGAATTGCAGATTGCATGCAGCTTGACTAGTGACAGAAGAGCTGATATTAAATCATATTTGGAGCTGTGTGCGTTTTTTAGTATCCCTGCAAAGATGCTACAAGCTGGCTTGCTGCCTCCCAGCACCTTTGCTTATAGGAAACATCTAGCTTCTTAGTTTCTGACTGACAGTGTAATGAAAGCAATTGGCAACATAGGTACATAGTTCTGCACAGAACCATATTCTTTTTTTCAAGCATTGCTAGACTGAGGGTAAAAGATTAGTAAGTTGACATACACTCAAAGATGACAAACAGAATCAGCTGTACACAGTGTCGTACAGCCTGCTACAACTATTCACTCATGCAAGAACATTACAGCCTTTTTTGCTTTGGAGCTTTTCCTAGATAATTAAAAGTGTTGAACCTGTGGCGCTGGACTCTGGCCTGCACAACTCTGTGCTGCCTCCGCATGGGCAGTCTGACAGAATAAGATACAACTGCTTGATCACTCACTGAGGTAGGCCATGGAATACCCTACATACTCAGTGAATCATATTGTAAGAGTTCAGCATTTGCAATGACAAGACCAGCGTGCAGACACTTAGGGTGACTTGCAGCTGCCCAGAGAAAAGAGAATAGGGTGCATCAAAGAAAGAGATGGCGAAACTGTCAGTTCAACTGTTGCTGCTGTGTGGACTGAGCTAGCTTTTTGATAGCTGCACACAGAGGGAGTAGGGTGGGAGAAAGACAAGGATAATTTACCAGGCAAAAAACATAAACTGTATTATCATGCTTAAGTGATTAATTTAAAAAACAACCCTTCTGGATCTCAGCACATGACACATATAAAACAAATAATCTGAGCTAGATGGACAGATTATTTTTATTTAATTGGCTTGTTAGAATTCTGACTTTGTGGTGGCTTTGTCTTCTAGGTAAGAACTCTGCCTGGTGTGATACTGGCTCATAGGTACTGATTGCTAGGTTTTATGATCCAGCATAGAGACTGAAGACTTTTAAACCACTTTCACTTTGAGTAAGGTAGTGTTTTTTGGTGGTGGTTGTGTAGATTTTTTTTTCTGGTAGCGGGGTGTTGATTATCATATACCAAGATGATTTCTTATGCAGTAGCTTTCATTTTCCACTCAGGATCACTATCAGCCTTTTCTAAACAAACTTTATTCATTGCAGAAAAGACTTGCACACAGGATGATAGGAAGAAAGACAGACAAACTCACTGCTTATATCTTAGGTACAGACTAAAAGCCTCTGCAAAGTCTAATGCACATGATGGCAGGAACACTCAATGGTCCTCTTGTGGTTTTGCATCACTATACAAAGGCTACTTTGTCAATAGTTCTCATTTTCGGGCTGATGGAATTTGATAGGCTATGGATTTTGGAGAGAAAATACTGCCTACTAAAGGTACAGTGTTTGACTCCAAAATACGTGAATAGAATAAAACAGAATGAGGCACAGAAGCAGAGAATTGTAGTTTACATGGATTTAACTGCTAGCCAGCTCCTGTTTGCGTGGGCACCCATTCCTATGGAGAAAAAATACTAATATCCTTCAACTCCAGACATGACTTCATATCCTAAGGCATGCACCATCTAATTGTACCTTTCAAAGCCAGAATGATCACTCATGCTCTCATAGACCCCAAGAAAAAGCCACAGCCACCCTGAAACTTCCATCCACAGCTGGTCTGGCTCTGGATTGCAGCATGGATCATGGAACATGGGCAAAGAGAGCATAATATATCAGAAAGTTTGTGATCTCTGGCTGTGCAGGAGAAGCAATGACTCAGTGCTACCCATTGTAAGAAGAATCATCCAGGTTGATCCATTCACATTCATCATTACTACCCTTATTAACAGGGCTTCATTTTAGTGCTACTGGCAGTGATGTGACCCTCTCACTTCAGTTATTAGGGGTACACAGAGTTTGTCCTCTGTGTTGTCCATGAAGCCAAAACAGATTTTCCTCTTCATCCACCAAATGCAAAGAGAGGAGAGCAAATGTCTTGAACTATCCTTTAAAAAGCCCCTGTGTTGGTTTTTACTTAACAAATGCTCAACTTGCACTCAACAGGCACTGTGTCTTCTTGTTTGTGGTTTAGGTATTTTTAAATTTAAGAGCATCACTACTACAAAGAACTAACGAAGAACCAATCAATTGCGAGATAGCAGAAGGTTCATGTCAGGTTCACACAAGCATCTTTCTTACCCTTCTGACTGTAGCAGACTTTCCTGCTCAGTAAAAAGCTCACGAGAATCTTGGCACAGAAGCCTCAGAAAGGAGGAGAGAAAGATCTTTCTTCCATTTGGTCAGTACAGTGTCACACACAACTCAGATAAAAGAGGTGACTGCCCAGCTATTGACCTTTGCTTAAAATTATTATTATTTACTGGAATACAGCTAAGAGAGGAATATATGAAATCTACCAGAGCTGAACTGCAGTAAGAAGAGGAAAGGTACGTTTTTGCCTAACTGCCCTGAAGCACATGCACAAAAAACATACTATGAGATGGAGTAACAGGAAAATATTGTCGTGCCTGCCACTGCAGTGAGAACTCCAAAAGCTGGAACTGGAATGAGAGGATGTCCAATTTTAGGAAGCTACTCCTTGTATATAGTTGAAAACTTATCTTCCACTCCAGGGTGCGGTACATTCAGTAGATTAGATGGAGACTGCGTGGGTCAAAGAGTTCCAGTTTCATCCCCTTATGTTGTAGGTTAAAAAACTTCAAGCTGCAGTGGGGAAGATGGATCACTGAACACAAAACCACAAGCAACAGAAAAGTAACACCACATATGTGCTTGACCTCAGCACTGCTGCCTGCAAGTTGTTCTGAAACCAACAAAAACATTTCAGTGGCTGGAAAAGATGAAGAGGCCTGGTTGCCAAGTCATGGCCCAAACCATTCCAAGGGGTAGAAGAGACAGCTGGACTGCTGCTAAAGAACAAGGCTATTTAGAGAAACTCATTCTGGCCTATTGGAAAATGCAAGGATATAATTATCAATTATTTTAAAATAAAACAATTTCAGATCCAGGAAAAAAAAAACACAAAACTTTATAAGGAAGCAACAGAGAGAAACTGGTTAGATTCAGCTGGCAGCTCAGTACAGGTACAAAAAGAGCAGAATGTGCTGCTCTTTGGAAGCAAGAAAATGAGATGTTATCCACAAGACGGTGATTCTAGACAGTGCCTCAACCTACAAAGCAGTGCTTCAACCTACAGACATCTAAATGCAGCTGCAGTGTCCTTCCAAGCACTGATGCAGAGCTTATCTGATCACAGGGACTTGGGTTATCACAAGGCAGCCATAACAGTGGTCAGTGGAACAAAGTTAAAGAAATTGTTTTTAAACATATGGCCATGTGTTTGTATCTCCATGTCACGTTGGTGATCTGCTTTCTCTTTCAGCCCTTTGGGCAGCTGCATGTAGTGTAATGCACAATATTCCATATTAAGAGTTGCTATGCAGAATTCTGGCTGTCACCCAAAATGCATGTTACCGTGCAAACACACAAAACCAAATAAACACACGTGCAAACACACAAAACCAATGCTCCTAGAAACTCTGTGAGATGGGTTAAATGCACAAATGTCAAGCGGGACTTAAAGTTGAAGTCTCCTACAGAGCTAAAGCACTTGAGACCATCAAGTGCAGCCTTGTCTGCTGCTTCTGTTGAAAAACAAACCAAACCAACCAACCAACCAACCAACCAAACAAACAAAAACAAAACAAACACAAAAACACACTAGTACTTATCACTGATCTTTTACTATTGCCTTAGTGATTGCTGACCTCTTCAGGTTTCTGACTGGCTGTCCCATCGGTTGTTAAGAATTCATAACAGCATTTAATGTAATTTGTAAGGAGGGAGGGGAGCATATATATTTTTTTGTTTAAGAGACATGCTCCATTCAGAGCACACTGCCTATGATAAAAAAGGGCCAAAACCTTGTCTTAGAGTTCAGCCAAAAGTGCAATTTACAGGAATTCTCAACATATTTATGTCCTGTTCCTTAGCACTTCCTCTGCTAGCAGTTACATATTACAGCATTCAGCACTATAAATATATGTAATAATCAGCCCAGTAGTTGAATGTCACAGTATACGACTAAACTTGTACAAGAACATTCCTCAGGACTTCCCAAAATGAACAACTCTGAATAGCTTTTGTAATTCTTATTCAGGACTGAAGCAGATTAAATCTTTCAAAGATTTAAATACACATGCACCAAAGAATATCTTGTTTATACAGTGTTACAGTCTGCACTGCAAAGCTGTGAAATGACTATGGTGCTTATTCACATGACAGGATTTACTGCTTTCTGGTTTCTAACAAACCAACGGTAATTGAATTTGAAGGCCAGAACATCTCTCTATCTTGTTGAATCTTCCAGCTCAAACCTAAGTAGATGAGGCAGGGAAGAGTTTCAAGCTACAGCATAGGAAATTCAGCAGGTATAAGCTGGATATGGAAATAAAGGTGGTGGTCCCATATGCTGCCAATGTAGCAGCTCAGATGTAAGAGGAAAAGTAAATCATATTTCCTTGTCCCTCTGCATCAGAGGAGATGCTACAGGGTATTTTGCAGCATCCCTCAGGCCCCAGTCAGATTTCCATCTGAATGGTCTTATTCAATCTCTTAAACTCCCAGAGAAATGTTGCTGGACATAACACTCGACCCATCTATTCCCTCAGTACTGTACAGTCAGATCTGTGCCTCTGGCCTTGTTGCATATGTCAAAGAAGCTTTGGTTTAGGACTTTGGTGTATCAGAGTCAAGGTCTCCATTAAGAAAATGGGGGTATTTAAAGTAACTGCACAGCCCAGTCAATATTCCTGTGATGGGTAACTGACTGCTAGGACATTCTGAGTCAAATTCCATTCTTGTACACCCTGCCAGGGTGGCTTGATGGCCAAGACAGGACATTCACACATGGCGTTTATAGATGGCAAAAATGATTGTACCAATTGGATTTTATTGGCTGAGTCTATATCAAGGAGTGAAAAGGGAAAAAAATCTGACCCTTCTTGCGTAAAGACAAGTTGCAACTACCAATGGATGGAGAAATGCAGTTGCTGGCAGTCCTAGACAGCTGCTATTTCAGGACTTCTATAGACATGTAACAGGTTGTGTTTCCCAAAAACCCAACTGCAAATCCTAGGGAGAAAAAAAAAAGTTAAATGCCTAAATTAGGTATGACCAATAACAGTCCTGTGGGCATGGGGAACTTGTCAATTCATACCTAGGTTGGATAAACGGTTCTTGGGATGACTGAACATCGTGCAGTTTTCAGCTGTGGAAGGATTTGCTCTGATACTTAAAACCGGGCTAAGGGCCTCTGTGTGGAGACACAGGGAGAAATGGTGAGCAAAAGTCTTACTCCTCCACTGGTACGAGAAGCATTCAGAGATGACATGGTTGTTTCATTGATTAGCAGCTGCACAGAAAACTCTGGAAGGATATATTGATGAGCCCTATGTCCCAGTAGTCTCTGACCCATCTCAACTTCTACTGCAACAGCATTAGCACAATTCATTTAGGATATGTAGGAATTCAATCAAGTGTGAAAGAAGAGTTCAGTTAGGCCTAAAGAAATTAATGCCAAGCAGAGAAAGGATGAAAGCCACCACCCACATGGCACACAGCACCAGAATACCCGTTTTGTGCAGCTCAGCTCAGGTATTGTTGGCCTTCATATAATTCAATGCATGAGGTGTGTCATGTGCCCTGGGATGAAACCAAGGCTAATGGCTACTGCCATCACAGGCGCTTAAACTTACCAATGAAGAAATACTCTGGAGGCTTTTTGTCTGAAGCAAACTCTGCCATAACCCCACCAAATCGCAGCCATAGACCAAAGGCAATGACAGCCAATCCTGCCAGCTGAAAAATACATAGACTAGTCAATACTTTAATAACAAATGTCTGGAGAACATCAAAGAAGTGTCGTCAAAGAAGTGTCAATAGCAAGTCCCACAGTTCAGAATTGCACAGTCAGAAAATTCAGGAAGCTCATGGTAGTATTTGATAACAATGAATTCGGTGCAATGTATTTATTTCATTCTTTTGGCTTCTCAGTATAGTGGTGCTTATGAATTTACTAGTGGCTTTCAAACCTTTTTGTGTAAGCTCTTTTAATCATCAAAACTTGGCCTGAATCACAATGGGCAAAGGCTTGGGGCAGGGAGGGGCAAGGGTGGTGAGGGAGTCAGTGCCCATGGGAACAGACAGGATGCAAATCCAATGGGAACACTGCCCTCCTTCCTACCAGAAGACCCAGAACTGCATTGTAGCCATACCATATGCAGGAGGCTACTGAGAGCCTCGGCCTGGAGTCAAGATGCTGTTACTGCAGGAAAAACACTATCGGGGGGAGTGCTGCCAGACCAGGAGTTGAGTAGCAGTGGCATGACTCAAACCAAACTTACAGACAGAAATAACTTCATTTGCTTTTTTCAGCCCTCTAATCTGTTTTAGGGCTAAGTAACAGCCCGTTGGGCTAAGAGGTGCCCTCTTCCCCTGTATGAATCTCAGGTCCAGCTCCAGAGTCACGAGATACATGATGGTATGGAGAGACCAGCTGGACGTCAGTCACACCAAACTACAGAAGATCTTTTGGCCATTTCAGAATTGCTGCTGCTGCTCAATTGTGAGAATGGTTCTGTTTAGAGGCTTACCAGAAATAAAGGCTTATATTGTTCTTAGGGATGTGCTGAAGTAAAGTGTCTTTGGACTGATTCTGACAGGGCATTTTTCCTATATATTGGAATCCCTGTCAGAACTAGGAAATAAAATGATTATTACAGTGCACAATATCTTTAACCACAGAAATAATTAACAAAGAAGCATTGGATACTGTCAAATTCAAGGAAAAAATCCTTTTAATGCAAATGACTAGATAAAAATGACATGTCAGATGAGGGAAAACAGCTATAGACAGTGGTCCCAGACCCACAGCATGCCGGACATTTATAAACCTGCCAGGCAATGGCAAGTCTTCTGGCAGTTTTAGCATCCTGCAGGACCAAGCACAACACTGTGCAGAGAGAGTCCAAAGGAGGGCAACAAAGATGGTGAAAGGTCTGGAGGGGAAGACGTATGCAGAGTGGTCAGGGTCGCCTGGTTTGTTCAGCTTACAGAAGAGAAGACTGAGTGGTGCCAGGTCACAAGGGAGAGCAGAGGGACAGGCGCTGATCTCTTCCCTCTGGTGACAGCAACAGGTCCCAAGGGAACGGCATGGAGCTGCGACAAGGGAAGGTCAGGCTGGGTGTTAGGAAAAGGTTCTTCACTGAGAGGGTGGTCGGGCACTGGAACAGGCTCCGCAGGACAGCGGTCACAGCACCGAGCCTGCCAGAGTTCAAGAAGCATTTGGATAGTGCTCTCAGACATAGGGTTTGAGTTTTGGGTGGTCCTGTGTGGAGACTGGAGTTTAACTTGATGATGGGTCCCTTCCAACTTGGGGTATTCTTTGATT
Source organism: Anser brachyrhynchus (assembly GCF_964034855.1). Taxonomy (NCBI): domain Eukaryota; kingdom Metazoa; phylum Chordata; class Aves; order Anseriformes; family Anatidae; genus Anser; species Anser brachyrhynchus. Next base: position 200,091 of record NC_137720.1, on the reverse strand, counting down.
CTATGAATGCTCCCTTACTGTACTGATGGAGGCCCAGAGCCCAGGTCTGCAGCAACCGCCCAACCTGAATGAGGTTTATAAAACACCTATTGCTTACCATATCTGTGGAAGCCTGGTAGGGTGCTTTTTGAGCCTGTCCTGCATTGCCAGGCACTTGATTCAACTAGCATAGCTACAGCAAGCAAAAAAGGCAGGCAAGCATATGGCTGAAGAGCTTGGGATCACAACTTCCTTCACAGAAGGTAAAGAACAAGATGTGCCGCATCGTAGAGTGTGAGAATCCCCTGCCACTCTGGTCATGGCATTTGTACCTCTCCTGCTTGCAGGCTTGGGCTCAGGCTGTGGACTGCTAGGGAGCAGCATGAGCCCCCTCCTTCTAAGTGATTCTGGTACTTTGGATGTGTTTGAAAGGAACGCCCCCAGTCCAGCTGAGAAGATGGTTTCTGCCATTTCAGTGAAAAGACAGATAACAAAACACAAGTAATTGTCACTCCTGTGAAACAACATAAGACAAAGCTTTGTCCTTCTTACTGACTTGCAGCTGCAGCTGAGCAACATCATTCTGCTCCCAGAGCTTGAGCACAGCAGCACTGTGTACCCGGAGCTTGCAGCGCTGTCACCAAGAGGGAAAAGCATTTGGTTTAACTGTGTTTAAAGCATAAAGGAGACAAAAGCCCAAAACTGGTTGCCCCAGAGAAGCTGAACAGGATTATTTTGTGACTTTTTTTTTTTATTATTATTATTTTTTTAAACAGCAAGAAAAAGACATTTAAAAGGCCACATTTCTAATTGTTTTCTAATGTGAAACCGAAAAGTTACAGGAAGAGAGTACACAGCATAGGGGAAAGTGAAAGAAAAATGAAAGGTAACAAATTAAATTGTGCTGTAGAACTGCGAGCCTATAGAAAAGGTGTTATGATTGGAGAGTGGGCATAGCATTCTCTGATCTCTTGAGGGTGTCGCAATAAACACTGTTCTTTACCACATTATGGTAGCCCACAGCAAAGTAAGTACAATATGATGCACGGACTTTGTCTTCCAGGATGAACTTGTAAAAGTAGCAGCTGTTGGCTCACCATTTGAAATGATGTTATTAAGAGGCATCACAACGCTGTGGAGAAGGATTGTACTACATACACTGCACGGGATGCTGGGAGACCCGCTGTGGCCTCCTGTTTGAAAAGTTAGGCTTGTTGGGGAGATGCTCGCTACTTTAAATTGTCATTAAAGAAAGATGCTGTCTCTTCTCAGAAGTGCCTTCATACATCAAGTATGCGTTTTTCCAGGAGGAGATGTATCCTTATGAAAAAGTCGAGGGCGCTAGCAGGGCGCTCCTGCAGCGCAGGCAGCCTGTCACGCCGCGCTCCGCTGGGGGACTTGCGGACTTCCTCTGGCGTGGGGCAGCCCCGCGGGGCTCTGGGGTGTCCGGACGCCCCGGCAGCGCGGGCAGGCGCCCGACACCGCGGCAGCCTGGCCGGCCGCAGCCTGCTGCCCGCGCGCTCCGGGGCGCCCCGCCAAGCGCGCCGGGCTCCGGCCGCTCGAGGCGCCGCGATCCGCGCCCCGCCGCCCTCCTGCCCCGCCGCCGCCTGCGCCCGGCAGGTGCCGCCGCCCCGCCCGCCCCGCCCCGCCCCGCCGGCCGGCGCTCACCCAGAAGCTCAGGTTGAAGACGAAGAGCAGCACCTTGACGCGGCGCATCTCCTCGCGCGCCGTGCCCATAGCGGGCGCGGCTCCGCTGGCAGCTCCCGCGGCGGCTCGGCCCGGCTGGGCGGTGGCTCCGCGCGGGGCGGGGCCGGGGGCAGGTGCCGGGCCGGGCGCGGCGGCGGCGGGGCCGGGGGCGAGGCCGGGGCGGCCGGGGGCGGGGCCGGGGCCGGGGCGGGCCGGCGGAGCGCTCAGGGTGGCGGCGGCGTCGGCAGACGGCGGGAGGCCGAGGGTGGCTCTCCGCGACCGTGCGCGGGGGCCGGGCCCGCTGCCGGCAGGGCGCTGTTCCCCGGCGCCGGTGCGAGGAGGCCGGGCACGGGGCGTGCAGTGGGGCCCGGCCGGCAGCCGCCGCGGTGCGGGGCGCGCCGGGGCAGCAGAAGGGCCCTGCCGCCTTTCCCTCTGCGTGCGCCCGGTTAAATCCCTCTGCCCTCTCGACGTATCACAGAAGGCGTGCTTCCAGGGTTGAGAGGCTGATGTGTGAAGTCCAAGGATAGCGGGGAGATGGCCGAACTCCTTAAAATAGCTTTCCCTCACACGCCTCAACTAAGGTCCCCTAAAGTTCATCTTCCAATCACTAATACTTCCACTTTTCTTCTCAAAACTTCACCAGAAATGCTGTCTCTGTTGTCAAAATCTTAGATCTTTCTCTTACTTTTTTTTTTCAGCTGCTATTTTCTTTCAAACAGTCTTAGAAAGTAAGAGTTTGAAGCCGCTTGCAGGACTTTGACAAATGAGCTCGAAGTAAGGTAGAGTCTCTTGAGAGGTGGGGTTTCTATGCTAAGCATTTCCTCTCAGTGTTTAATGAATAGAGCGGCCATTTCCTGTTTTGTGCTGTATTACTGTGACTAGAGTTTCACCTATCCAGTTCTGTGTTTTGGAATTAGTTTTGCTCAAGATGTGTATGGAAATTTCCTAAGCCTTTTTGCACAGATGCTTAGGTTTTGTTAATGTGAATGCAATTGCACTCGTCTAGCGATTCAGTAATACTGGAAGATGTTGAAGATGGTTTCTGTTTTCCCTCACTTTGCTGTTTATTTTTGGCTGCTTTAAAGACTGGCAGCTTTTTTGGAAAACCATCCCAAATAGTTTATTGTCATTGCAACTGCTGAGTTTCATTAGGAATCTCTTGTTCCATTAGCAATGAAATATACTTTTTTGTTGTTTTTAAAGAAGCATTTGACCTACTTTAAGCAAACCTCTGCCATTTTCCTTCTTTTATTTGGAGTGATGCTGTGCTAAATGGTACTGACTTACCAGGTCCATTATATTCCTCCTAAGTTACCGAAATCAGGAGTCCCTTTGAAGAGACAGAATAACTTAATGGCAATTCATTATCACCTGATATTTGAATCAATAAAAAAATCTAAAAGGAGGAACAGTTTTGCATTGTCTCATGAGGGCAAAATAGATAGCTTTTGAAAAATTTCTCAATTAATTTTCATGCTTGCTCTCCCAAACGGTTTAGGAGTAGGGCATTCAGCCTTCATAAGTAGTAGATCTCCATGCTGCATAAATCTTGCAGTGAATGAAATCCACTGCAAGATCCATCCGTCCAGTTGAACTGATGATAACTATATCTTCCTATGATGATAAATATGTTTATGCTAGCAGTTTCAACTGGTGCCCTGAATAGTGACTTCAATTTGATATTCATTCTACGTGGCTGGGTTTTTCTGGTCACTTATTGTTGCAGATACATTTATTTTAACTTTTCATTGCTTCTGGAAGAGAAGTCATTTGCAATGAAAAGAACATATTCTCTTGATATCTAGCTCTTTTGTCTGTAGTCATGAAATGTGAGATCGCGCCATGTGGATTTGATTCAATCCTTTTGTGATTATTTTTTTCTCAAAAACATTTCAGATATGATGATTTAGGTACTTCTGCATTGTTCTTTCTCTAAACTGTGTTACCAGGGGCCCCCTATGGCAAAGGGGCCAGCAAACAGTCCATGCAGAAAATGTAAGCTTGTGAACTTAAGCATTTGTCCCACTCCCCTCACTCGGTCTCTGGACCAAAAGTTCTTGTAGAAAGAACCACAGAATGTGTCTTCTTCCTGAAAGCAGATCAAATGATCATCTGTCAAAAACTTTCCTTTAGAGTTCCACAATTTCTCATAGAGCTCTGATCAGGATTTTTAGACTCAACATCTGAATACAGCAAAATTCATTCCTAAGAGTTCGCAGGCAGTTTTCAGTAGCCAGGGAGCTGCGAAGATTTTTTTTTTCTCAATGTAAAATTAAAAATCTGGATTTGAATAAACAGTATATGTAAATTTCTATTGTTGCAAATTGCAAGCCAGGTTCCAAGGGCAAGAAACTGAATTTACCTTTGAGTTTTAATTTAGCTGTTGATAAAACCTTTCAGTCTAGGAGGGAATGGAGAAAGGAATAGTGCAAGCAGGAAACACCTCTGCCTATATTAATACCTTTGGCTTCACTGGGTGGACATTAAACTGGGCCTTGGGAGGGTCACACTATCTATACTGAGCTCTGCCATATATCCCTGCATGACCCAGTGCAGCTCACTTAACCTGTGAGACCTGGTTTGTCTCATCTGCTTTTTGTGTGTACTCTTTGTGGCAGGGACAGTTACACAGTATGTGCATGTAGCAAAGAGGAGGAAGATCTTAATTCTGCTTGGTGCCTTTATTTTGGGTAGAGGTAACGAGGATTAAAATTAAATGTGGTCTTTCAGATAAGTGTTTTTTTTTTTTTTTTTTTTTTTTTTTTAAGAAAGTGGAGCTCATTGCAAGCTCATGATAGCAAAACAGATTCAAGAGAGCCAAGGGAGAATCTGAGTGAATATATGGGAGGAACTGTGGGGGACAGGATCCCTTTATTTTGGAGGGGAGAGCTGATTAGAACTGTTTCCTGACTAGATTCAATATTTTCTACCTTAATTACCAAAGAAAACAAACGGAGGCACAAACCAGATTTAATTAAGATAGCACTTTTTTTTTTCCTTTCTTCCTTACCTTTCCATGTTGATCTCTACCCATGGATAATGGGTATGTGGTCACTACCCACTTGAATTCTGACAACAGTAATGCTTTTCACCACAAAGTTCTTAGCTTCTCTAGAAAATACTTGACAGCTTCCTCCTGCAGGGTCCCCATGAACAGGAAAAGTCAAGTAAGTATGAGCTGTGCTGGCAGCTCATGATGTTTTAGGACCACAAAAGATCTGTGAGCAAACTATGCAAGGCTGGCTTACAGGGCCAGACTTCTTTTGCTCTCTGTGTTGCTACCAGCTCAGTCACAGAGCCTCAGTCCCAGTCCCAGGATCTGAGCCTCAGGATGTTGTGTCACACTAAGTTGGCCCTTGTCACTAGCTAGCTTGGACAAAATGTGGGACAGAAACCAACAGTCTCTTTGCAGCCTTTTCTTCAGAACTGATGCTAATAACAAAACAGAAATCATTATTCAGGACTCACTAGGTCCACGTACCTCTCTTTATTCCATCCTCACGCAGCTGTCATTTTAGATGACTTGATGGTGCTGGTCAGATTTGCACGTCTGTGCTGCCCGTTGCATTTTACGATGCGACAGCACCCTCTTCTGGCTGTTGCCTGTTGGTCGAAACAGCCGATCAGGCAGCAAAATCAATGACAGGCAGCAGCACCAGCTCTTTGTCACAGGATCCTCAGCGCTTTGCAAAGGAAGGAATAAAAGCGAGGGCAGGAGAAGTTAGCAGGCCTGGCAAAAGGGAGAAAAAAAGGATATCTGATGTGCAATACTGCCGTCTTGATGTACCTGCAATAAGTATTTATACTGTAACAACGACTGGGAAAGCTGCCTCGCTTCAGGTATGTAGATTTCTATCTCAAATACAATGTATTTCTTGCTCTAAAAGTAACAATATCTGTCATTCCACTTCATTTTCTCTGCTTTTTTTTTTTCTTTTTTCTTTCTGATAATCAGCAGCTATGCAACCTTTATTATTATCAAGTTTGTGACTTCTAAGTTTTCTATCTATGAAGTGATATTTGAGAAAAACTACAAAGGTGATTAATATTTTCATTTCATGGGTTATTATGGAACAAATCAATATCATTTTAGGTAAGGACTGACTCATGATATTTTTGTGAATAGGATTATCAAACTGTGAAGTAAATATTTAATCAGCAGACAATTCACAATGTTATTTCATGAGTTGCATTAGTCAGTGATGTTTGGTGTGGAGACTGACATTTTGTTTCTATCTTTAACATGTCCAACTTCAAAATCCATGCACTGTATCTCACTCAGCTTCTGCTTTATATATTGAAGAATCTTCTGTTATGAAGTGTCTTCTGCCTTGTAGGTTTTTACATAGTATTTCTTGGATGAAACAAGCAAATGGATATTTGTAACAACTTTCTAACCTGGAAATTTATTTGCAGTTAGATTTGAAATTATGTAGATCCTGGGACAAAGAACATTTCTTTTTGGTTATTTTCTCATTACAGAGTATGCTGGGAAACTTTTGAAAGAAGACGTGTTATCCAACTGTAGCACTAGATATTTAAATACTACTAAACATGTATTTTTATTTTATTTGTAATGAGAGATGGATAAGAAACCATTCTTGCTTTAGCAAGTGCTGTTTAATTTAATTTATTAAAAGAAAGTCTGAGACTGTAATCTCATAAAGATCATTTCTAAACTGACTTTAGAATTAAAACAGTTTAAATGTTTGCCTGCAGGCCTGAATTTTCTTCTTCTTCTAGGTCTGATCTACTCCTCTTAGTCTGTTTTTTGTTGTCTTTGAAAGTATTATTTGCTAAGCTATAAACCTTTGAGAGATTAAGATGTCACACTACTGTTTTTTTTTCCTTTTTTTTTTCACGTGTTGAAATAATTCCTGTGTTTTACAAGCATGTGCTGTAATTACTTCAATTTTATGATTTATGAACAGAAAAACTTTCATGCTCATGCTTCTTAGCTGTGCACACAATTGTTCAGATTTCCTCTTTTTGAGCTTTCTATGTATGCTAAGTTCAAATTCCCCATGCAAGGTCCAAAATAGCCCTTCAGAGAAGCGTACGCCAAGGAATGAGGAGGAGTTCCCTTAAATTTTATTTTTCTTTCGTTGCTTAAATGTGTGATATAAATGGAACTACAGCTGACTTTAAATTGCAAGCAAACAGCCCAGGAACCATATTGGACTCCCATTCTGACAGGGACACTGAAACTTGCATCACCCCATTGGCATCTGTGTTGCTGTTTCCATTTCCACTGAGTAATTGCTGGAATGCTAGGCCTGGCAACACTGCATCTGTCTCACAATGAGGCTCAGGAATTTTTTACTGGGGTACAAGGGAGGTCAGAAGGCACAGTACTTTTCCAACTGAGCAAATGGCCTGCTCCTTTCTTTCCTTCCATACTTTTTAATTTATTATTTTTAGTATTTTACTTGCTTTGCATTGGGAGTTCCATGACACGTCAATCTGCAAAACTTGTATGAAACTGTTGAGAACTATGGCTGGATTCTCCGACAACTGTACTGTGCCAGTTTTCTCTACTTATGAGTGTCCAAAATTCCATGTGACTCAAATCCTGGCCTACCTCAAAGAGCTGCTTTTCAGAAAAAAAATTGTAAGTTTTTAAAATCACAGAATCCTGTAAACTATGTCATTTCTACAGCAAGTGTCATCTGGATATTATTTCTAGCATTATTTCTCCCCTTAATAGCAAAAATGGGAATGAGGATAGAAGACTATACAGTTTTTGTTTTCTGTTCTCTCTGAATAAGCAGCTCTTAATCCCATTTTGGCTTTTTGATTGCCTACTCCCAACCATCCACTGAACAGATGAGAAGCGTTATCACACTGACAGTTATCTAACACATTCTCTCTGCAGGTTCCTTATGTTCTTTGGACCTGATTTCTGTCTACTCCATTTGTGTGGGTGGCACACTTCCACTTTGATTCAAGAACACTTTCTACTAAGGTAAGTTCCTCTGCAAGGTGCAGATGAATGGTCCTTATTATTTATAAAAATGACTGTCCCATGTGTGAGTTCAGTGAACAGGATATATCTACAGAAAGACTGACAATGACGTAGTTTGCAGGCTTATGTAAGCAGTCATGGCATGCACACACTCTTACGTGTGATTGCATGTGAGCCAAATGAAGCATTTCCAATAAACTTGCCCTAGCCAAAGGAAAAACGGAAACAAGGTTCTGTATCATAGCTGAATTCCCTGCTGTCATCTGTAACTCAAAGGATGTGCTCCCCTCCAGAAAGTCAAAGTAGACAAACAGATATTTAATAGAGGCTGGAGCTGGCTTGGGGGCTGCTTGCAATCACTTTTGCAATAGAAACATCCAGTTCTCGAAAGCAGAGTGTTTCCTGGTCTTGGGATGAATCAAAGAACTGCCCAGAAATGAAATGTCTCTGATTAATGTTGCCCCTGGACAAGAAGTGACTGTTACAAAAAACAAGTTTAGTTGGTTTTGCTACACATTAAACAGTAGTATGTTGTAGGCAGTTGACACTGATAGGTCTGTGAAACAGCTATAATAAAATTTAATGAACACTCACAAAATATTTTAATTTGGCTTCATTTCCTTTGAAGGATTAGAAGAATAAGAAGATGCTTTGTTTCCCAGGAAACCTGAGTTAAAGGGTAGTAACATTATCTGCCAAGCTGAAAAATACTAAGAAAAAATAGGTTATCAAAATTATTGCTCAAGATTTATTTAGAAGGATTTTTTCTGCTGTGTGTGATGTCTGAGATATTTTTGAGATAATCTAGCTTACTGAGTCAGCTAGAGCTGAGATGCTCTCCCTGAAGTTCAACATATTTTGTTACTGCCCATTTGCTCTTTCATACATGACCCTTAGAATCTCCCTCTGTGTTGTCTTTTGAGACTTATTGTGTTGAAGCAGTAAATATTTTTCACTGACCTGGAAGTGGACAATCTGAACATGCTGCTTTTTTTTTTTCTATTTTGTTCTTTTGTTTTCCTGTTATCTTTACTTCTATGTGACATGGTGAAAAAAATAATTGTGCCTAAGGTTCCTTCCACCACTGATAAGAATGCCCTGTTCAACCTGAACCTTATCACTCCATAAGCAAACGGTGTGGTGCTTTTCACTTTGAAACTAAAAATATGTAGAAATAAGTCACCTTACTGTATGCATTGCTGGAAAAAAAAAACACAAAAATCCTCACCTGTACACCTCGTTATTAAGTAAGGTCATAACATTCCTATAACATAATGTCCTAAAATACATTCTCATAGTATCCAAATCAGCTAATACTTTGGAATTGCAAAGAAAATGGCCCAAACATCAAGGATAAAAAATCATTTTATTCTTCAGATATGTTCCATTGGCCACAGTGTAGAATGTGATAAAAGTACAAATAAAAATATAGTAGGGAAGGATAGCACAGGATACAACACAGTCTGTCTTTTACCGACTTTCCCAATTCTTCCTGGACTGCATATACCAAGAAGTAAATGCACACTTGTATATACTTTTCTCCTATGTTTATAGCCTTCTTAGTGTGAAGGACTGACATTATAATTCTCATTCTTGCAGACTGAATACCTTCAGGTACTGCCAGTGCTTCTTTGTCTTAATGCCCAGTGACCCATGAAAGGGCTGTTTTTCCAGAGCTTTCAGCTTTCATTTGTTCACTTATTCTGGGCTCAGGATGGTTTCTCAGATCTATAAGGCATGTATCACAGTCAGAGTGAGGCCCCATCATGAAATAGGAGATGTTCTGGAGAGACTGGGGCTACTGGAGTGTTCCCACAATTGTGAGTTCATGAGAACTTTTCCTAGCTCAGCCTTGAGGTTTACTCTGATGTAAATCTGTTCCTCTCTTTAGGGAATTAAAGTCTAATACAAAAGATGAGTGACTTATTTCATGATGGCCTGGGAATGTCTATTAGAGAAAGCCTATAAAAAGCTTTGCTAATCTCTGTGCTGCATGCCATTATCTAGAGGAGGGTGCATAGTTCTGCTTGTTGCCTGGGTAGCAACAGGGTTCCTTTACTGTCTCAGAAGGAGAAATCTGTGGTAATGTAAGGTACTGCATGCATTTCCAGCCACTCCAGGAATACGCCTGAGGCAATTTCTTGGGGGCCAATGTAATTTCATGCAATGAGCACAGAGGTCCCGAAGGCCCCAACTCACAAGCTGCGCCACAGGATGGAACGTGCCGTTGCTGTTGTCTTGATTTGAAAATTGTTTGAGCCCAGTAGGAAAGTGAAACTGGTCCAAAGGGCAATGGAAAGTGTGTGCCTCAGGATCCAGGATGCTTACTAGACAGGTTTGAAACCACACATTTCTGTGGTACTTCAAAAATGTGTCATGACTGGAATGTGAAACAGGAGAACTGACTGGTGGAATTGGCCACATATTTTCTGCATTTCGCTTTATTGCCACAAAGGACAGTGGTGATTTGTAACATGATGAGAAATAAAATTTCCACCAGTGAGTTCTGTAAGTTGTATCAGCTCCTGGGGAGTGAACAAGCAATGTATTGCCTGGCATGCTCCCACCAACAGACTCTGGCTTCAGTTCAAACCTATTTCCAATTGCGTAATTATTCTAGGAATGGAAGATGAAGACCGTAAGCAGCAGGGATTGAGTAACACTTGTAGGGTTTGCATCTCATTATAATAGTGGATGAGGTTGCCCAGTAAGCATCAGAAATCCTTAGAGAGAAGTGTCTGCATCCACAGAACTACTTTGAGGTAGCAATTGATGCAAGTATAGACGATTTATTTTGAATTCACTGGATAATTACAGCAGCACAAGGTAATGTATGAACTGTAGAAGGTGCTCAGTATCACTGAGAAATGCTCAATAAAACCCAGGGCAGTTGGATATCTGAACATGAATTGTTTCCTGTCTTAATGTAAAATTATTAAACAGAAGAAAATAAAAGGAACTGAAAAAGTCTAGTAAGCCTTCATGTATGTATATATATATATTTCAATGAGGGCTTGACAGCTTTCATTCTTTATTAACCTCTAAATCACATAGACAATATTTTGGAGTTAAAAAGCTGCAACATTAGTAGCATTTTGTTATTGTTATGTCTGGGGGACCACCAAGCTGCCTGCTGTACCATCATTACAGAAATGTGATTTTTCTCTTGGCAGAGAAAAGCTCTACCTATGTTGTATCAGAAAAATATTTGGACATAGAGTTATCTAAGAGAAGTTTTGGTTTCTTTTACAAGGAATCTTCAGTCCAACAGGTTGATGGTAAATGACTTCATTCATTTTTGGGGAGATTTCTCTGTTCTACAGGATGATTAATGGTAATGGCTCCACTTCCAGTAGCTTGACTATAGTTAGCCACGTGAAGGACAGGCAAGAGCAGAATCGTTCTCCTCACTCATAGAGTAGATTCCTCTGCTTGGCTGCATGTTGACTTGAATGGTTTCTACACATAAGATACCTTCAGAGTGTAGGTACTTGGTAGATCTGAGGCTATAGGCAGAGATAACATTCTACTCCTTGAACCTGGCAGCTTCTTTACAAGCTTTATGAATCTTGTGGGAATTTTGTGGTTCAGAGTTTAAGCACCAACTAAATGTAGGTATTCTTGCAGGATGAGCTGTTGCTGAGAACAGAATCTCAATCAGACTGAGATGTCTAAACAGGTTTTATGAATTTTGCCCTGAGTTACTCTTCTGCTAGGACAAAATAGAAGGGAAAGGTTTAATATGAGCTTCATTCTGTCATGTAAATGCTTGCGTCTAGAATAAAATGAAACGGTGCAGAGTTTTACATTTATCTTGCATAGATGTTTGCAAGGAAGCATAGGAATGGAGAAGAGGAAGAACTCTTAAAAACGATGTATCCAAAGCTATTCTTGCCAATTTACGCAAGGTTGTTGCATCTGTAAGAACTGCTGGCATGTTAGAGATGTACAAAATGTCTTTCCAGAGCAAATGTACTCATATAAATTCAGATATATCTGGCATCTCATAAAGGTGTTCAACTGTTCATGTATCTGGGTAGGAAATACAGCTAATTTTGATTTTAAGACCGAAGTCAGTGCCGGTAGTGACTGATAATTTTCTGAAGAACTTGTCACTAAGATCAAAATGTCCTTTTTCATGCTAAGTCAAATTTGCCTGTGTTTATAATCACTAATTATTGTATGCTTAAATATACAATACTTCGATGGGTTTTATAGCCCTCCTCCCCATCCACAATTCTTACCAAGCCCTGTGAGAAACACTCATCAGGAACTGTTAAATTAAGATGTTTACAGGCTGGAAAAGGAAAATCACAGACATACTGGGACATACTTTACTATGTTGGTCCTGTTTTTTAAGGGTCTTTATTCCAAACATGATAGCATCTGATTTGCTTTTAACTTCACATGCCTTTGTGAGAACAGCTCTTCTGCTCTGTCTTGAAAATTTCACAACTCATGCCAATTTTAGGCATACCAGAAGAATGAGAAGATACTAGAGAAAGCTATTATGAACAACAGTGATGCAAACAAATTGATGCAAGGGCTTACCACTGAAGACAAGAAAAAAAATAAGATTTGAATAGTTACAAAAATGATGAGCAAGGCATGTTCATAGAATCATAGAATATCCTGAGTTGGAAGGGACCCATAAGGATCATCAAGTCCAACTCCTGGCACCACATAGGTCTACCCAAAAGTTTAGACCATGTGACTAAGTGCACAGTCCAATCGCTTCTTAAATTCAGACAGGCTTGGTGCAGTGACTACTTCCCTGGGGAGCCTGTTGCAGTGTGCAACCACCCTCTCGGTGAAGAACCTCTTCCTGATGTCCAGCCTAAATTTCCCCTGCCTCAGCTTAACACCGTTCCCGCGGGTTCTATCACTGGTCATTACGGAGAGTAGATCACCTGCCTCTCCACTCCCGCTCGTGAGGAAGTTGTAGACTGTGATGAGGTCTCCCCTCAGCCTCGTCTTCTCCAGGCTGAACAGGCCCAGTGACCTCAGCCGCTCCTCATACATCTTCCCCTCTAGGCCCTTCACCATCTTCGTTGCACTCCTCTGGACACTCTCCAACAGTTTCACGTCCTTTTTGTGCTGTGGTGCCCAGAACTGCACACAGTACTCGAGGTGAGGCAGCACCAGCGCAGAGCAGAGTGGGACAATCACTTCCTTCAACCAACTATCAGTGCCGTGCTTGATGCACCCCAGGATACGGTTGGCCCTCCTGGCTGCCAGGCCACAGTGCTGGCTCATATTCAACTTGCTGTTAATCACAACCCCCAGATCCCTCTCTGCGGGGCTGCTCTCCAGCGTCTCGTTGCCCAGTCTGTACGTATAGCCAGGGTTGCCCCGTTCCAGGTGCAGGACCCGGCACTTGCTTTTATTAAACTTCCTGTGGTTGGTGATCGCCCAGCTCTCCAGTCTGTCCAGATCTCTCTGCAAGGCCTTTCCACCCTCAGAGTCTACAACTCCTCCAAGTTTGGTGTCATTGGCAAATTTGCTCAAAACACCTCTAGCTGGGCTTTGGCCACATGAATTTTCTCCCTACAAACACGAACAGCATCCCTGTATTCCTCGTCACCTGACCCTCCTTCCAGCAGCTGTATACTTTCTTTTTTTGCCTAAGCTCCAGTAGAAGATCCCTGGTCAGCCAGGATAGCCTTTTGCCCTGCCTGCCTGACTTGCGATATTTTGGAATAGCCTGATCTTGTGCTTTTAGGAGGCAGTGCTTAAAGATTGACCAGCACTGATGGACGTCAATGCCTTCAAAAGCAGTTTTCCAGGGGACCTTGCTGACTAGTTCCCTGAGCAGCCTGAAGTCTGCTTTCCCCATATCCAGGGCTGAAGTTTTGGTGGCAGTTTCCCTTCTGTCACCATAAATTCTAAATTCAACTACTTCATGGTCACTATGACCGAGACAGCCGCCAATTGCCATGTCTCCCACAAGACCCTCTCTGTTCTCCAGCAACAGATCTAGGAGGGCACCTTTCCTAGTTGGCTCCCTTAGTGCCTGCACCAAGAAGTTCATCTAGGTGCTTGATGAACCTCCTGGACTTGTTTGTGTTAGCCGTGTGGTGATCCCAGTTGACATCTGGCAAGTTGAAATCCCCCATAAGGACAAGGGAAGTTCTCAAGGGATCTCAAGAGATCTCAAGGCATCTCTTAGTTCTGCAAAGAATAATTCATTGGCGTTGTCATCCTGGCCAGGTGGTCTGTAATAGACTCCCACAATGACATCCCCTTTATTTGTTCATCCCTTAATCCTTACCCAGAGGTTCTCAACTTTGCCATCGCCAACTTGAAGTTCCACACAGTCCAGCCCATGCTTCACATACATCGCCACCCCGCCTACCTTGCCTGTCCCTCCTGAAGAGCCTGTAACCATCTATTGCAACACACCAGCCACAGGACTCATCCCACCAGCTTTCACTTATGCCAATGATGGCGTAGCTGTGGGACTGGGACAAGACTTCTAGCTCATCCATTTTATTCCTCATACTGCGTGCGTTTGTGTAGAAGCACTTCAAGTGCGCCTCCCTACACGCAGCACCTTGTGGAGCCGACCGAAGGACCTCACTAGCACACAGTCCCTCTGATTCTAGCACACCATCCCTTAGCTTATCACCGGTGTGCCTGGTTTTATCCCCTTCCCCTTTCGACTCTAGTTTAAAGCCCTATCTATCAGCCCTGCCAACTCCTGAGCAAAAATCCTTACCCCTCTCTAAGAGAGGCGCATCCCATCTGGTGCCAGCAGGCCCAGTGTCGCGTAGACCTTCCCGTGATCAAAAAACCCAAAGATCTGCTGGTTGCACCAGTCCCAAAGCCACATGTTAATGTGATGAGTCTGCTTGTCAGCATCGGTCCCCCCTATCAGAAGGACAGAGGCAAACACAACCTGTGCCCCCGATCCTTTAAGTAGTCGCCCCAAAGCCCTAAAGTCCCTTTTGATCGCTCTTGGACTTCTCGTTGCTACCTCGTCATTACCAGCCTGAAAGACCAGTAGCGGGTAGTAGTTGGTGGGCCGTACCAGGCGCTTGACTTTCTTAGCGAAATCTCTCACCCGAGCCCCAGGGAGTTAACAGACTTCCCTGTGGGTTGGGTCCGGTCGGCATATCGGGCCCTCTGTCCCTTTCAAAAGGGAGTCCCCCATGATAATAACCCTTCTTTTTTTTTTTGACAGAAGATGTAGCAATGCAGGGGGTAGGTTGCCTTGCCTTAGGCATCCTCTCCAACTGGGACAGGCTTTCGTCTACTTCATTGTTCTGACTGTCATGTTCTAGACCCTCATACCTGTTATATAAGGATAGATGGGAAGGTGAGGTGGGCAGGGACAGGGCTCGCCTACCACCCCGAACAGGAACCTGCCTCCATTCCCCCCCTTGGCCTAGGTCTCCTCCTACTGCCTGGAGGGATGAGGGAACTTTTGTCTTCTGCATAGCAGGAGACATTTGTGCTGTGGCGGGCTCGTGAGTCTGTCTCAGAGAGGGTAGAGTACACCTCCACCAGTCAATTTCCCTCTCTGACTCCCTGATGCTCCTGAGCCTGCTCACCTCCTCCCGAAGCTCCGCTACCTGGCTGAGCAGTTCTTCAACCTGGGCACACCTCCCACAGGCGTACCCCTTGCTGCTGCTGTCGGATACCGACAGAAGACTCGGGCACACCCTGCAGCCCAAGACCTGGGCGGTGGTGTGTTTCCCCGAGCCCTCTGCCTGAGTAGCCACATCGGTGACTGCGGCTGGAGAGGCCGCAAGAGATGCGGAGGCCATGGTTTTCTGCCTGGTTGGTACCACGGCCAGGTTCCTCGCAAACAGGTTACAAGTACCGAAGGGAGAGACCGCTGAAAAAGCGCGGCGAGGGGCGCCGCCTGCGCGAACTGACGCCCCCCGCCCTTCTGACACGCCGCGCCCTGGTCGCCCGCGCTCCCCAGGGGCTGCTTTTGAACGGCCGGGGAGGGCGCGCTGCTGGCTCTGCCTACGCCTCGGCAGCCTCCCTCGCGGGGGCTGCCGGGTCCCGGCGGCTCCCTCGTGTGCTTCGAGTGGTCTCGATGCCGAAAAAAAGCCCTGCCCGCCGCGATCCCCTGCTCCGCTGCAGAACGCGTCTGCCCCGGAGCCGATCGCCTCGGGTATGAAGCTAGAAAATAATAGGGGAACTTTAGTCTGGTACCTGGTTTGCTCATAATTTTTAAAGAAGTTAATTTTGATGAAAGAAATGTTTTAAAAGAGGAAAAAAAATCCAGCACGTTTTTATGAAAGCTTTTAAATTATTCAGCAGTAATGGATTTTTCCCATCAACAGCTGTGGGATAGCTGGGCTCTTCCTCAAAAGACCTCTAGTTATCAGAACACATATTTTTCAGAGTCATGATGTCTAAATAGTTTTCTTCAGAATTAGTCACTAGATGACCTTTAATGTTAGTTAAAATTCTTGTGCTATGGAGATTCACTTACTTCTGAACTTGAAGGGACTACAGCATGAGCAAAAATGTGTGCATAGAGATAGATAATGATGTGAGGGGAAAATATTGCTGCAGAGGACATATTAGCACATGGACGCACCTACAACGTGAAAGTGGAGTTTATGCAGGACTTCAGGGGAAAGTACATGAGGATAAGGAATTAAGACATGAAGCAGAGGAATTATAGGAAATACATTGATGCAATTATACTGTGATACTGTATGTGTACAACAAGAGAAAAATTCTGTCAGGGAGAGCTGGTGATCCTAGCTGCAGCTGCTACTTCTGATTGGAAAGTTGCCATACTTCTAAATAGATTTCAACATTTTCCCAGGTCTTAGAAGTAATAGAAAAGGCCATTAAGAGTGGAATAGGATAATGTGGTTAGCAAAAATTGAGAAAAAGCTATTGGAATTTCATTACTGCCTTTTGAACTGGAGGGCAGAATTTGAGACACAGTTCTAGCATTTAAATTTGTTTGTGTAAAGACGAGTCAAATGACAGGATTTTTCTTTTGAAATCATTCCACAGCTGGATAGGTCAGGCTGTCCTTTATTTCCACTATTCTCACTTTTTTTTTTTTCCTGTTCACTTTTTAAAACAAACATCACTGAATTCCAGAAGGCTAGTACTAGGGAAGTACTCTCCCTGTCCTTATATTGGCATTCTTATGCTGTTTCTTTAAGCATTTACTGTCAGATGCCAAAAAAGTCGATGGGCCGTTGATATGACTAGAATGTATGTTTGTATATTGGGCGTTTCTTTCAAGTCAGTTCTGAGAATTTTCACAACTCTGCAAGATGTCTGAAAGAATATTAGTCCACAGCCTGTATTCTTCCCATTTCTACCTTTAGTCTGGAAAAAATGAATCCATTTGGTGCCTGAGTTTATTATCTTTTCATGGTCATGCTACTAAATAAGAGTATTAGCTTAAATAGGAAACCTGTTTCAGAAAGGCTGTGCAACTGCACCAGAAAAGCTTCCAGAAACATATGCTATGAGGTGATCTAAGCATGCTCATTATTCAGACTGAATAGCTCTTTTAAAAGGGCCACATTTCTTGAAATTGACTCAGGTAGGAAAGTAATTCGAATAGAAAAGTAAGATTTACTTTACCATTTCAGAAAATTTTAATTGTGGCCAACAAGCTACTAAAAATGCAGTAGGTAAAAAATAAAATTTACTTTGGTATATGTATATTAAAAGTTTGGAAGGAAAAGAAACTGAAAAAGGAAGTAGAATGACTATACCTTTTTTTCCAGAACTGTGATGCTCTAAAGCCATCTATTTTAAGAAAATAAATCCAGCAACAGCATTACTTCATAAACAGATGGAATGGTCAAGAAAAATTCAGAACATAGAGTAAATGTTGCTATTTTGCATTTTGGGAATAAAACAGGTAATTGCCTGTGGAACTAGTGGTAGCTATCGTTCAGCAACTTCACAAAAAAAATCACAATGACCATCAGTTTTTCAGTCAAAGCAGTTGTTCAGAGTAGCTTATGTCATAAAATTCTACAGACCTGTGGAAAAAATGTTTCAAGTCAAATGCAAAACCCCTTATTTAGTCCCAAAAAAGTGAGAAAAGCACGGGCTAGATATTCTGAAGTCACACTAGAGGGCACTTGAGCTGTTCTTCTAAAGTAATTAGAGGTCAGAATAGCAGGATGCTTTCACAGGAGCAACAGTGGACAAAACTGAGCACTGGAATTAGTAGGATTTATAAGTATCATGTTGGGAGAGTAGTTAGTGATCTTTCCCCATTGCCTACTGTGGGCAAGTTGGTATAAATTTCCAGGTGTAATTTTTTCTTATTGGTAATATAAGCAATTAGGAGGAAAAAAATAAAGATTGCTGATAGATTGCAATAGTATTTTGTGCTTGTACATGGGTAAATCACAGAAATGTGGAGTATTTTAGGAGTTCAAAATGAAATCTAGTCTGAATTAGAACTAGTTGTCCAAAGAGTTCACAGAATCACAGAATCATTTAGTGTGGAAGAGACCTCCAAGATCACTTTGTCCAACCTATGAGCTAACACTAACAAGTCCTCCACTAAACCATATCACTAAGCTCTACATCTAAACATCTTTCGAATATGTAAAAAAGTAAAAAAAAAAAAAAAAAAAAGTTAAAGTATAAAAAGTTGAGCTGCCCTGTGGAGTCTGCTCCTGTAGTACTGCTCTTGCTCCAGTTCTGTCCTTTCCCTGTATAGTATGATGCCCTTAAAACTGTTGCTATTGTAGAAATGGAACAAATGTTATTTAACAGCATTTCTGTAAAGTGTCTGTAATAATCATAGAATGCTTTGGGTTGGAAGGGACATAAAGATCATCTAGTTCCAAAACCCCCAGCCATAGGCAGGAACACCTACCACCAGACCAGGTTGCTCAAAGCCCCATCCAACCTGGCCTTGAACACTTCCTGGGATGGGGCATCCACAGCTTCTCTGGGCAACCTGCTCTCCTGCCTCACCACCCTCATAGTAAATAATTTCTTCCTCCTCTCAGTCTAAACCTACCCTCTTTCAGTTTAAAGCCATTACCCCTTGTTCTGTCACTACACCCCCTGACAGGGTCCCTTTCCAGCTTTCCTGTAGGCCCCCTTCAGGTACTGGAAGGCTGCAACAAGGTCTCCCTGGAGCCTTCTTTTCTCCAGGCTGAACAACCCCAGCTCCCTCAGCCTGTCTTTGTAGGAGAGGTGCTCCAGTCCTCTGATCATCCTTTTGGCTCTCCTCTCGACTTGCTCCAACAGGTCCATGTCCTTCTTGTGCTGGGGTATTCCAGATGGGGTCTCACAAGAGCGAAGTAGAGAGGGAGACTCAACTCCCTCACCCTGCTGGCCATGCTTCTTTTGATGCAACCCAGGCTACAGTTGGCTTTCTGAGCTGCAAGTGCACTTTGGTGGCTCATGTTGAGCTTCTCATCAGCCAACAGCCCCAGGTTCTTCTCACGGATGCTCAGTCCATTCTCTGCCCAGACTGTTGTTGTGCACCCAGATGCAGGACCTTGCACTTGGCCTTGTTGAACCTCATGAGGTTTGCACAGGCCCACGTCTCAGACCTGTCAAGGTTGTTCTGGATGGCATCCCTTCCCATCAGTGTGTCAGCTGTACCACGCAGCTTGTTGTCAATGGCAAACTTGCTGAGGGTGCACTCGATCCCACTGCCTGTTACCAACAAAAATGTTAAATAGCACAGTCCCAATACTAACCCCCTAAGGAACCCCTTTCAGGTTTATTTTATAATAAATGAATTCAAAAATAATTTTATAAAAATAATTTTATAAAAAATAAACTTGAAGACTAAAAAGATAGTACAGGCCGTCCAGTAGACCCCCATGCTTTGTAACTCATTACAGCATTTCAGAGGTTTGGGTAAAAAGTAAAAAGATATCGATCTTCTGCCAAGTTTGGAAAGCACATATAAATTTCTTTGGGTAAGGATTTAAGCTTCCACTTCTCTCATTCCTCAAGTATTCATTGTTCTTCAGAAATTAGTGGAATACAGTGGGCTGGGGCACATATCTACTCTTTACTACAGGCATATTGATCTAATCTATGTATCTGCTACATACCACTGTCATTAGAGTACACCAGTAGAAACCCCGATCACCTGAATCCTCCGTGTTTTTATTAGCTTTTGGAAAGCTCCTCTCACAGTTTTTTTGCTGTTCAGTTGAAATCAGAACTTAGAGCATATGGGTAATAAAAAATGTCAGATTGTAGTAACCCCATAAATGGTTATGGAGCTATATGCAGGAGAACCTGTCTGGCTGCATGCTTAACCTTCTGGATGCCGGGAGTTACCCCAAGGCCACAGGTAGGCCAATGCTGCTGTAGTTTGATTGCTCTGAGATAAAAACCCCTGTACTTCATTCAAAGCAGTGGTTAAAAAAAAAGAAGTCTGAAAGTGAATGGGACTTGTAAATGGGGATAAGGTTTAGTACCCTTTTAGACAGAGAATTGGATAAACAAAGAGGAAGGATTTACTTTTGTTGCCTTCTTGTCTTTTTTTAAAACCAGCAACTTATTTTTACCAACCTGAAACAATTAACGTAGTCCCACAAATGCCACCAGACTGAACAATAATTACTGTAATTTCACAAGACGTTTCTCTATATATTTTTCCTTGACTGTTTTGCTCTGTAATTGTACATAACCAGGTATAAAGTTTCTTGTTCCAGAAGACTGTGATCATCTCTTGGCACACCTGTATCACACTTACTAATTTCTAGAATTTATAGTTGAATATGATTGTCATATTCATTTGTGGTCAGTTAGGAACCAGATATCAGAGCTATGTAATCAAGTTCCTCAAATGTACATCCTACAGAATACTCAGCCACAGGAGTCAGATATTTTCATTAACTCATCTCAACTTATAAAGTACTGGTTATTATTCACTGTTACTGTATTATTATATTGTGTTGATTTATTATATTACTGGACAACTCATGCCATCTGCTTGGGAAAGGGAACTTACCTTTTAGGATTTAATAGTGTTTACCTCTGTAGTGGGAGTTTTCTTTGTCTCTTATGTATGGTATTGTTTCCCTAAGCTGTGTAGCTGAAGGAAACAAGATAAATCTAAACAAAGATCCGTGATAAGTTATTAGAAGGTCTTTTTCCTTGATTTTTTTTTTCGCAGTAAAATAAGCTGCATCAATTATTAGTACTTCTTACTGCATACAGGGAAGAATCAAATGAAATAAATTAAATGGCAGTAAATCTTGTGTTAGCTGATGTTTTCTTTGACAGATGGGTAATGTAATGGAGTCTCTGTAATAAATTTATTGATGACATCAAGGTGCAAAAAGCTGCCAGAATAGTGGAAGACAGAAGTAGAATTGCTGGCAGATTAGGGGAAACCTCTAAAAGAATAGTTGTAACTTTAAAGTGACATGAGGGAACTATTTATTTATTTATTTATTTTGGAATAAGCATCGTAGCATCATCACACACTCAGGATTGGAAATAAATGTCTAGGTAAATCTGTAGTGAAGAATCAGGGAGAAACTGCAATCTGAGCAGAAAATCTTATAGGGAAGGAGGCATACGTACTGCTTATTATGGACAGATCACAGTTTGTAAGATGAGCATGATCATTAATACTCATACAGCCTTTCCTGGGTTCTGCTTCCCAGGAAAGATGGGGACTACTCAGGAACAGTCCAGACCAAGTTTCATCTCTCTTATTCCTCTTCTGAATTGTAAATATAAGATAACTCCAGAACATTTCCTTTATATGTCCTACATATGTATCAAATTGTTTCTCTGTGAACTCTGCAAACAAATACTGCAAAGAACATTAATATGGTGCAGCCTAGATGGAGTGGTATCTGACTCTGAATGTAGACAAAAAATACACAAATGAAAAAAGTAGGATGAATATAGAAGCTTACTTCCTCATAGCACTGTGCTCAAAATAGTGCTTTCTGTCTTTTTTTCTAGTTGTCTTGTTTCACTTACTTAGAAATGTAGGAAGCCTAAATTCATTTCACCAATTCTTACTGCTAGCAGTTGAAGGCCTTTTTCACAGGTGTCTTCTGCATTTCTGTACTAGTTAGACAACTTTTTGTGGATGCTTGTTCAAGGTGGTGATTCAGAATGCCTTTGAGAACATGACTTTGCTTGTGGTGTTGTTTGAATGATGTTTGATATCACAGGATTTCTCTTGCTGCTGATGTTGGCTCATATCTGGTTTTCTTTTTGACTTTCACAGGTCCTTGAGAATTAAGCATTTCTGGCTATTGCCCTGGAATTTGAGATGTTATGGGAGAGTCACTGTTCCCAGATCACCACCAGTTTATCTTTCTACTCACGTTTATGTTGAGTGTTTATGTGCCTGTCTTTTGTATACTTCACAGATGTGCCTTGTTGCAAACAGTTCAGTAGATACAGATCAGTCTTTTGTCTGACTCAATATGCTGTTTTAATGCTTTTAAGGTAAAGATGTTTTTTAGTGGTGAAATTGGGACCATCTATCATCCTTTCCTGACCTGACTACACAACTGATGACTGCCTGCTTCTCTTGATCCTGTACAGGGAAGGACATAGATAACCCATCTGAACTGTGCTTATTACTGAACATTTTGAGTTATTTTTTTTCTGAGCAGTAACTTGGGTGGTGTTTTTTTTTTTGTTTGTGATCTCCCTGAATTCTAGATTGAGCTCTGCTATATCTCGGTGGAACCTTAAAGTTTTATGGTTGGACTAGATGATCTTGTAGATCCTTTCCAGCCTTGTGTTCCTATGATTCCATGAGAGGTGTTCTTTGGTGAAACTGTTGATCATCGTTTAAGTGTGTATTGTATCCTGCTCAAGAAGCAGCTTTCATATAATGACACCTTGTATAGCAAATGTTTTTAAAACAGTATCCTCTATTTTGCAGGGTTTGTTTCTTTCAGGATAACAGGGCCCTCCTATATTTGCAGGGGTTAGGGATTTTTGCTCTTTACAAGAGCTGCAAAGTGTTTACTAAGAATGTGGCTTCCAGTTTAGGCAGGGATACAGTAAAAAGAACCTTGCAACTGAATTTAAGATCCTCCATGGAGAAAAAAAACGTCTGGAAGCAGCTTAGTTCTTTGCATTGAACTGTTCAAGTTGAACTTCCAAGTTTCTAATCAAATTCTGAAACCAGATGGAGGGAAAATGTGAGGAGTAATACAAAAAGTATGTTGCAGAGAAGATCAAATGGAAGAAAGAAGATGAAAATATTCTCAACTGACTGCAGAGTTCCTTCACAAACAGCTTTATAGGAGCATAACCCTGTTCACAGTGCACCTTTATTTCGTCTGGAGGTGTACACATGAAACAAAATAGCTTTGTGCAGTTGGAGGGAATGCATTGCAATGTTGCTCATGTCAGCATTGAACAGCTCTTTTTTTTTTTTTTTTGTGTGTGTGTTACTGATTTAGATACAGTTAACTAACAGGCTTTCTGTGATCTCTGAAGGCTTTGTTTACGGTATCCAGCTGAGAAAAACAAGAATCGAAAGCAAGTGTCTCCTCTGCTGGTAATTTTTTTTTTTTAATTTCTTTTACTTTGAAGCAGTAGAATGACTTCTGTGCTCTTGTATGGAAGAGCAAGAGTTAGGAGATCCAACAGTTCAAGAAAGAGAAGGAAAAAAAAATGAAATCACTCAAACGAACAAGATGTGTCCTTATTCAGAGAACAGGAATACCATTCTTTCCTTCTTTGGGGAATACATGAGCAGAAAAATGAACTGAGAGACAATAACATGAGTGTCGTCAAAGTATTCCAAAAAATAGCAGAGACTTGTGCAGATGCCAAGTCTAACTTTGGCTGATTCTCTTTTAGGAATTTTGTAGAGCAATTTTCTGAATTCTATTAATACAACATGCAAATATACTTCAGACACTCTGGGTCTGCGCTGTGGAAGTAAAGTGTTTCTTGGTGATTTTCAGAGGCCAAGAACATGTATGTTTTTTGAAACACAAACTTTAATCATATATGTGAATTGAAGATGGTTAAATGTTACAGCACAGGGAAAGAATCACACAGAATCACAGAATGTTAGGGATTGGAAGGGACTTTGAAAGATCATCTAGTCCAATCCCCAAAGGGGATTGTGAAAGGGGTTGTGAAAGGGGAGTGAAAAGAATATATCGCATAAGTAGAACCAAATGTCAGACTTACGAATAATAAAATGATGAATATTGGTACTTTTTTGGACTACATGCCACAGTCGTGGACAGTAGCAAGTACCTTTGCTGCCTCTATATCCAGGATTCAGAGTTTTATATAAGCTAGTGTTCTGCCACTATTTGTATCATAACAGCATGCACCATGGTTTGTGCTGCCAGCAATGTGAATGCTGGCATTCACCATTTAAAATAGCAAAAGGTTGCCCCATCAAACACTATCATTTGTTGATAACATATTATACGTTATCATTCTTAACATACCAACTGATATGGTTTAAGGTGGTTAACAGCATATGTATCAAAGATATGGCAGGATGTAAGACCTGTGATACATGCTAATTATGATATATGACATATATGATAATGGATGATTGTAATGATACATGCCATGACAGGAAACATCATGAGAGGTGATATGTCCGTGTCTTGTGGTTGATTACTTTCTGCAGCATTTTACTTCCTGTTGCGGTAGGTGTGTGTTATGGAAGTGAATGTACATTGCTGTGTTCTTCTTTGTAATCCCTAATGACCTCTTTCCAGTGTTGAGGTGAATTTGTCTTCCCAAACATGAATTTGGGAATATATTCTCAAGCCTCAGTTCAGTTATGAAAACATGGTATTTTTGGTCATGTAATGAATAATATTGTATTCTAATTGCTTTCACTCTAAGCCTGTTCCAGAAGACAAAGATTTGTCTGAATATCTTTGATCTGTGAGTTCCAGAGGCTAATCAAATCTGTTATTGTGGGATTATGCCCATAACTTAATAAATGATAAATTGCAGTTGACTCTTGGTGACCTCAAAGCTGTCTTGATTAGGATAATTTAATATTTCAGTTGTTGGTTAGAATCTTGTTTCCTGCTGTATTCTTTGTTATTCTTCGTTTTTCATAGATTCTGAGATTTGATGGTAATTTTTTCTGCCTTCCTTCCCCCCCCCCCCCCCCCTTCTGTAAAAGCATAAGAATTAGTTCTGTATTGAGTGGCAAAATACATGCTGTTGATTAGGTTCTTCAGATCTCATAGATCTGAGACCCATAGGTGTTTTACTATGTTCTTTTGTTTGGGGCTTAAATTGTATCCAGAGCTTTACCAGCTATTAAACAAGAATGTACACTAGCTTTTTTCCTTCTGTAAGTATCCAGTTTTGGCCAGAGTTGGAAACGGGACTAGTGAATCCTTTGTTCTGAGTACAACAATGTTGTTCTTTTTAATGGTCTAAACATTCTAGTAATAAACCCAAAACTTCAGTTGCATTGGCACTACGGGCAGCATGGAAGTTTCACAGAGGATTCTTCTTTCAGTTAAATCAGAGTTATATTTCTATTTTCTTTCTGCTATTGATATTATTTAACTTCAAGCAATTGCATTTTTCTCAGGAAAAGATATTGTATTTGAGTCCATCAAATGCGAAGAGGTGGTGCATTTGCATCTCATGGTGCCCAGTTTATATAAAATGAGGTCCTCAGTTGTGCTGGAATATGTTTGAGTGGATGAATAAAATCACCTCTTGGTATTATCATGAGTAGATGTTTGTTTTCAAGGGTGTAATGAAAAAAAATCTTTTACAGTGGTGAGTATATTAAAAATGTACGTTTCTCTGAAAAAGGAGAAAAAAATATTTAATGCTCTGGAAGTTGATTTATATTCATGATCCTTTCCTCCAATGTAGAATAAGTGAGATGTATAAGTGGAGCTAACTGCCTGAGTAAATTCTTTTAAGTAGCCATTGAGCTTTTACAGTTTTTACATGTTACTTATCTAGGGGTATAAAAATAGCCCATAGGGATATTGCCAAGTCATACTAACCAGCCTCAAGACCTCTGTGTAAGAATCCTCTCACGTTCACTTGTTCTCTTTGACAGTGAGAATATCGTTGGCTACACAGAGACATTCTCTGTGTGGTCAGAGCTGGCATGGTATGCTGAGGGCATTTTTTCTCCTCCAGTATAGCTCATTTTAGAGCTGGCAGTTTGGATAGTGTGGTCCAATACAAGATGCTGAAATGTTTATTTGATTCCTTGTTCATTCTCTTCTCCTGAAAGAGCATAACTCCCTCTCTTAAATTTATGCAAAAGGAAGAGGCTAAACAGAGGCTTGGATACTTTAATAGTAATGCCAAAATCCTTTTTAGGGTCTAAAAGGTGAAGAAATTGTTTTTGACAAGCATAACAAGGTTTTTGGTTTTGCTGCTATTGGCTCAAATGTCCTCTATTTTTTGTCTTGGTTTTCTTTTAATTCCTTCTCCCACTGCCATAAAATCAACCATGGATCTTTAAGTTCAGCACCTCTTTCTAGGGCTGGGTTGTGCACAAAGGCACCATCATCATCAGCTTCCTAGTTTTTGAGAAAAGTGGTCTCAGCTGTATACTGTTACTACTTCAAAGTACACCTCAGATAAAGTCTAAGCCATTGTTTGTAACATAAGTTAACATGATTTATCATGGAGAAACACCATGCCATTCTGCTTATTCCATCACACTGAGAAAATAAATATGAGACATTTCAGTTTGACCTCTGATTTAGAAATAAAGTGAATTTAAACACTGAGAATAAACATAAAATGAAGGACATGCATTTTGAGAACTAATAACTCATTCCTACATACTCTGGCTTTTTATCTTTCACCGTTGAATAAATTCTGGCTTATGAAGAACATTTTGTTCATTCATGGCAAAAGTAGGAATGAAAGTAATTAGCACTGCATCTAACAGTAATTTAACAATAATACTGGATTAGTTTATAACAATAATACTGAATTAGCATTACCTGTGGTCAGTGGCAGATAAGGAGGTTTTTCCAGATCATTTCATATTGCAGTTTCTCACATTTTATAGTTTCTAAAGGGCTTTTGGTAACATTCCAATAAACAGGGTATGAGGAAAAGCTCAATAATGGTGTCTTCTGAGGCAGAAAGGATATTCGTAAACATACTATCACAAGGGGACTGTAAGAATGTATTTTTAATGAACTTCTAACCATGTGTGTGTCACGCTTTCAGACATAAATAATTATTTCTGTGTTATGTGAATGTGTGCATATAGCAACTCTGCTATTCAGAGCAATTTGGAACAGGAAGACCGAAAACTGATAAACTCAGGTGAAGGGGCTACAACACCTATGGTAGGTACACCAAGATACAACACTATGCAACTGGCAAAGTAGTCTTTGGGCAAATTGAAGGCAAAGGCAAAAATGCCTTTGAGTGTAGAAATGTTTTGAGGGAGAAATGTTATACAGGTATGTTCACTTAAGTGGCATCTATGCAAATAGAATGATTCCAAACCACTCTAACCCAATAAGAAAGGGAAAACCAAAAGGGGGAAGGAAAAAACCCCACTGTTTGGAAGTGTTGTTCTAGACTAGTTGGTGAGAAGAAATGCAGCAGGCTAGGTTTAAGTACTGGAAATAAGGAAGGCAAAGTCTATAAGGAGCTGAATTGTAGCTAAGGAAGTTGTGTTTCTGCATTTGCTGTCTCATTGGTTCTTGTTGGCAGACATACTTCAGTAAAAGCATTGTACCATTTTGTTTTCTGTCTGTTCACAGTGGAACAACTTGTGGCCTAAGCTGGGTATCAGAGCTAAGTCTTTCTGATGTACCTGAGAAGACACCAAAGGAGCCATTAGTACCACTACAGAATTTTAAGTTGGGATGGACATAAATTCTCTCCCCCCCCAGCCTATATGCTGTGTGATTCCTGAGAGTGCAAAAAAGGGATGTAGCTGTACATTAGCTGTTCCAGCATAACTCTGCAGTGAACAGAAAGCAAATCTCAATCTGGAAGTAAAATGTGAGCACAGATGGAAATGTTTGTGGATATGAAAGTATTTAGGTGGCAGAATGGGTATGCCTGGCATTCAAATCAATTCACTCACTGAGTTCTATTTTACCTAGTAATAGTGGCCCTGTACTCTTGGTACTTCCTTGTGGTGGTCTTGACCACAACAGCCTGTCTCTTCATCTTTTTATCTTCACTGTGGAAGCCATTGTATATTGGCCAACAGTCACTTCCCTCAGCCTGCTGGTGATGCTCTGGCTAGTGCAGCACAGTAGAGATGCTTCCAATCTCATGCTGTATTTTCTCTTTCTGACTTCCAGTCCCTACATGCTTATGTCTCCTGTTTGAGCACTGAATGAGGAGTACAATCTTTTTAGCTAAATATTTCCTAAGGGCTCTTGAAAGTCAAAATCTAAGGGGTCAGGAGGAAAAATGTTTCGAGGAGCAGGTTAAGTGATAGCTTCCTCGTCTAGTGTCCACATGTACCTCCTTTTTCTTTGTTTTCTGTTTCAGGACTGTCATGATATTTGGGTTAAACAGAGCTGAACCAAATGGCTGGTGTTAGAGATCGTGATCATGACTGCATGTTTGCATGATGCTCAGTTCTTCTTGCTGAAGTCCTTTTGGAGTGTTACTTCCAGTGAATAGGCCATTCACTCTGCAAAATGCAGTCATAGCATGATGTATTTTTTTTAATGTCTTCTTGTAAACTTTCTGTTACAGGCATACCACAGGCACACCCTTCAGGAGTGTTGGTTAGTGCAGTACTTTGTCTAAACATTTTCCCACTGGATCCAATCCAGTCTGGGATTGCAACTGTCGTGAGAAGGCAACAAATCATTCTGAGAAGTATCTAAATTTGCACCCATTGGTCAGAGCAATGTTTATGAACAGCCAGAGCCACATGACAGAGGAGAGGGTACTCTTGAACCCTGCTAGTAATATGGACTAAAAAAGTACCAGAGCTCCCATTTTTTTTGTATGAGTAAACCACAGAACTACATTTTTCTTGTTTGAACAACCCCTGGTAGAATGTCATGGGAAAAAACGCCAGGAAAGCAACAGGAGTCAGCCCAGAAACATTTTTGATGCTCATAATTACTTTATTTCTTATAACAAACAACAACACAAACAAATCAACAAACAGCCTTTTCAGAAATGTGCATATTCTTTGAAAGAGTATTTCAGGGCATTACAGTGATTGAGACATAGTACCTATGTGAAAAATGCAGGTAGGAAACTGTAAAGAGTAAAATAAATGCCACGTGTATACAATATTTTTTTGCTCATTTTCAGTTCTATCTCAAAAAAAAACAAAAAAAAACACCTCGCAACATAAATCATTGTTTACTTTTTATGTAGTCACCTTTGTATCTTATTCCTACAAGATACTTGAAAAGGATCGGTCTTGCAAAGAGTTGTATTTAGCATTTTTTTCTCTCAAACAACCAGAGAAAATGAACAAGGAGGTCTCCTATCTCCTTGGGCTGCTTTGAACACTCTAGAGTGTTGCTTCTGTCCTCCATTTCTAGGTTGATTATAATTTAATGTTGTTGGTGACGCTATCTTCTGATTTCAGAAAGATGTCTCTTAATTGGATGGAAAGTTGTGCATTTGTCAGTAGCTGTGAGCTTATACAGCAGTCTGCTACTGCTGGAATGGCTGGCCTTAATTTTCATAGTGCCATTCTCCTTATGCTGACTCTGGAAGTTGTAATCAGAATAACTGATCCAACTTACAACATAGCAGAAAGCCTTTAAGATTTTTCAGAACTTTCTCCACACAGTTTTCCCTCCTGTGCAGGAAACAAAGAGGAAGCATGAAGACTTCAGCAGAAGGGTGCCAAGTTTACTTGCAAGTAAATGAAACTTTTTTTCCTTCATGTGTCAGCAATTAGTCATACTTACCTGGCAAGTAAGAAGGTGATATTATCTGTTATAGATGGCTTTCCTGCATCAGCTGGTAGCTAGCAGTCTTGTGGCAAAATCTTGCTGCTTGTTTTCTGTTTTCTTGAATAGCTTTTACAGTTCAGTGATACATTAGTGTGTAGTAATTTGAGTACTGCTGTTGGCAAATAGCAAGAGATGCACATTAGATAACTGTTGAAAATGGTGTTAGTGTGCAACTGTTCTGAGTGTAGCTTATCTATTAACTTGCTTCAGACATCTGAAAAATGGTTTGTTTCAGGGTAACAATAGCCCTTGCAAAATTTTCTGTGTTTTGCTTCGTTAATCTGCTATGGGAGCACACTTTGAAAGAGAACTTGTCTTTCTAGGTTGAGAGAACTGGATTTCCATCATTAGTCAGTAAACGGTCCTAGTTTAGAAGAGCATTTTCCTATTAGATACTGCCTTTCATCACCAAAATTTATAAAATTATTAATCTCCTCTTTGCTCTTTTTTTTTTTTTTTTTTTTTCTTTTATAAGCTTAGGAACTAGTGGAGGACAACAGACTTCTGACACATTTTTCACATTCTTGTCACCATCAATTCTTCATCTTACCTAATTACTTACAGCTGTTCTGGTTCAGAATGTTTTTTAACCTAAGCCTCTAGTTTTACTGTTTCAAGTTTGTTAATTATATTTATGGCTAACATTTCTTATAATCAGTGTCAGTTAACAAAAAAGCTATTGATAAATTCCTATAAATTTTTTCTGGTCAGTTTTTGATTGCCTTAATAGGAAGTTGTTTTTCACAACTTCCTGAAAAGTATTGCTAACTTGGTGTGGGAAAATTGAATAACAACTTGGATCTTACAGTTCTAGGTTTGGCATAGTGAACATTGTCTAGTGACTTGAACACACTTTTTCATTGTTTACCTATTCAACTGATCATTCCTACCCCCTCCCCCCCAACCGCCCCCTTAGAGTTTAGTGCAGTCTATTCTCCTTTAAAATACCATCCCATAGAGTCTAAAGACTCACAGTGTGCATGTTTTCAGAAGCTTGAGTTCCAGTCTGCGTGAAGAACCTATAACTAAAGCAGTCATACATGGATGATGCACTGACATGAACGCTTTCTCCCACCTCATTTTTTCCTGTGCATCATAGACTCATTTAGGTTGGAAAAGACACCTAAGATCATCTAGTCCAACTTTTAATCTAGCACTGCCAAGTCCACCGTTAAACCATGTCACTAAGCTCTACATCTACATGTTTTTTGAATACCTCCAGGGATGGTGACTCAACCACTTCCCTGGGCAGCCTGTTCCAGTGCTTCACAACCCTTTCAGTGAAGAAATCTTTCCTAATATCCAATCTAAACCTCCCCTGGCACAACTTGAGGCCATTTCCTCTTGACCTATCATTGTTGCTTGGGAGAAGAGACCAATCCCCACCTTGCTATAGGCTCCTTTAAGTTAATTGTAGAGTGTGTTAAGGTCTCTCCTGAGCCTCCTTTTCTCCAGGGTAAACAACCACAGCTCCCACAGCTGTTCTTCATAAGGCTTGTTCTCTAGACCTTTACTAGCTTTGTTGCCCTCCTTTGGACATGCTCCTGCACCTCGATGTCCCTCTTCTAGTGATGGGTGCCAAACTGAGCACTGTTTGTGAGGTGCAGCATCACCAGAGCTAAGTACAGGGGGATGATCACTTCTCTAGTCCTGCTGGCCACACTATTTCTGATACAAGGCAGGATGTTGCTGGCCTTCTTGTGAATCACCACTAGGTGAGTGACAAGTTTGAAAAAGAAATATGGTGGATTTTGTGCTCTAATTCTGGCAGGCAGTATTTTATTTAAAAGTAATTCTTTAAAAGAAAAAGCTATATGCATTTTTAGCAGTAATCCATTTAACTGTTTTAGGTGTGGACATTTTTGAGGGGATTTTTTCTTCTTTTGGTGTAAAGCAAGAGATTTCTTTTCTAGAACAGTTCAGTACAAACACAGCAAAAGAACCTCCTGCCCCATCCTGGTGACTTTAATTGTATTCAGAATGTAGCGTCCCCATCACTTGAACAACAGGTAGCAAAATGATGGCTTTCCTGATCAAAGGTTGTAGTGGTTTTACCCAGCCGGGCAGCTGAGCTCCACCACAACTGCTTTCTCACTCCCCCTCCTAAAAGGGAAAGGGGGAGAAAATACAATGAAAATGATGCAAGGGTTGAAATAAGGACAGGGAGATCACTCAATAGTTATCATCGGCAAAACAGACTCAGCATAGGTAGATTAATATAATTTATTACCTATTGCTAACAAGCTAGAGCAGTGAGAAACTAAAAACAAACTAAAGGCACCTTCCCCTCATCTGCCCTCTTCTACATCCTCCCCCTGAGCAGCACAGGGGAATGGAGGCTGTGGTCAGTCCCTAATGCTGTGTTTCTGCTGCTCCTTCATGGTCACTCTCTGCCACTGCTTCAGTGTGGGGTCCCTCCCATGGGATGCCGTCCTTCCCGAACTGATCCTGCATGGGCTTCCCACAGTCAGCAGCTCTTCAAGAACTGCTCCACTATGGGTCTGTACCATGTGGAGGCTCTCCATGGGCTGCAGCCTCCTTCAGGCCAGATCTGCCTGCTCCAATGTAGGCTCCTCCACAGGCTGTGGCGTGGAGATCTGCTCCGCTGTGTTACCCCATGGGCTGCAGGGGGACAGCCTGCTTCACCATGGTCCAGGAAAACTTCTGCTCTGGCACCTGGAGCCCCTCCTAACTGACCTTGGTGTCTGCAGGGCTGTTTCTCACTCCTTGTTCTCCCAGATGTTGTGGTGCGCCAGGCTTTTTCCCTCCTTAAATCTGCTCTCACAGAGGTGCAAACAAAATCGCTTATTGGCTCAGCTCTGGCCAGCAGCAGGTCCCTTTTGGAGCCAGCTGAAACTGGCCCTTATCTAACATGGGGCAGCTTGTGGATTCTTTTCACAGTGGCCACTCTTGCAGCCCTCCACTACCAAAACATTGCCATGTAAACCTAACACAAAGGTGCACAGTAAAACTTGGTAGCTTCTTCATTCCTCTTAATTTCTTAGGGAGTTCTTGTCTTCTATTGTCATACTTGGGATGTTGTCTTCTGTTTTGTGCTGCATGTGAACCTTACCTTTGTCTGAGTCAAGGAAATACCAGAAACTATCAACTGGTTGGGCTGAGGAAGGCAGATCTCTGAACATTAGCATTAAGGATGTGCAGCCAAGGTCACCACTGTTTTAAACCATTATGAAGTTGTTTTGCTCTTTAACACCAACCTAAGCAGAGGAGCATCCATTTTTCCAGTGAGATGTTGGTCCTGTTATAATTCTCATATGCTTTTTAAAACCACTGAGTACTGCCTTCTGGCCAGATTGGAAGTTGGATAGTTCTGTCTTGTATTTTCTTAATTTCACGTCCCTCTACTGACTGCTGCTTCCAGGTGTTCTGCTGGATAGCTTTCTTTAAACTGCTTTATAATAGTTCTTCTATATTTTCTTCCACTGTGGGCAGTGACATTCAATCTTCCTTAGTTCTTGCTAGTTTCATTTTATATAGCAACTTGGATGAAGGATCCTACTGAAATGTTAATGTGCAATCTTCAGTGGTTGTACAGATTGAGTGCTGGAATTCAAGATTGTGTCAGGACCAATGATTGTTACAATGCTGGAGATACCTTGCCAGAATAGCCTATTTGTAGGAATATAGAAACTGATTTTTCTAGAGCTAAGAATACATAGTAATTTCATCATAGAATCATCATAGAATGGCTTGGGTTGGAAGCGACCTTAAAGATCATCTCATTTCAACCCTCCTGCTATGGGCAGGGATGCCACCCCTTAGATCAGGTTGCCCAGGGTTTCAACACCTTCAGGGATGGGGCATCCACAGCTTGTCTGGTCAACCTGCTCCAGTGCCTCACCACCCTCTGAGTGAAGAATTTCCTCCTAACCTCTAATCTAAGTCTCCCCTCTTTTAGTTTAAAGCCACTCCCCCGATTTCAAGCCCTACAAGCAAGCTCCCTGACAGTGCTTTTAGTTGCTCTAATGAAAGATGTTGCTTATTAAAGAAAGGCTTGTAAGGGTGCAGCATCTACGGTGCTTCCCTTTAATCACATTTGAACACTTGATTAGATAATCAAGAAGCATTGTTATGTAAGGGATGAAAGGAACCATTTAGAGAAAGCGTGACTATTTTGTAACTAGGCTCTTCCTCTGTCAATGTCAAAACTTCCTATCTGTATTGCAATTGAAATGAAAGCAATCAGGGCAAGGCCCAACAACGTATAACTTGCTTGCAGGACTGAGCATTACAATGGGCTTTTGGCATTCCAGGTTTTTGGCATCAGCTCAGCAGTGGGAATGATTACGTACCCAGTAAGATTTCAGACACATCAAAACAAAACCTGAAAATCACCACCAAAACAAAACTGGAATAACAGTGGTGACGAGAGGATGAGTTCCATGTTAGGGGATGGAAACTGATTATGGTTTTTGTGGCTCTAAGTCTGGAATACCAGATTCTGAAATTAATGCTGGGATCAAGATCCAAGTGTGAATGCACCAAACTGTCCTTTTCACGCTTCTTCCATCCTCCCTTTTGGGACCTTTTTAATTATTAGGCAAGAAACGTTAGTAATAACATATTTCACTGTCATGTATTATTAACCAATAGTCTAGTTTCAGTCTTGGAAGAACAAAATTAAAATCAGCTGAAGTGGTAAATGTGGAATAAATCACATTGATATCTGTCGGACTATAAAACTCCCTCCCCCTCAATGAACAGAATCAAAGTCCAGATTTATAATAGTAATTAATAGGTCTTGCAATAGCAACTCTTTGTCTGTCTCAGATTGGGTGTTATAGGCAAGAATGTACTTCAAGGTGTAGCAGAGGAACTCTAAGTGGTCTGGCTTATGGAAGGTATGCCAGCACCCAAGATTGCTTTAAGAAGAAAGCTAGTTTCAGGGCTCTGTGAAGAAATGCCAAGTTTTGCACATTTGGAATTATCAAATGCAATCTTGAGACACTGCTTCAGTTGCAGTTCTGTTATGTCAATGGTAAAATAATGGCATTCACCAGAAACCTAGAAATCCATGATAACTAATTGGCTTCCTTTTTTCCCTAGTCATACTGTGTCATGTATGGTAAAGAACAGATTTGTTACCTTTGTACACTGCTTTCAGGCCCCCAAAGAACACAGGCATGACTCTGCTCTGATTCTAAATTCTTCTCTGCTTCACGGTACTGTGCTTTTCACACACTGAGCTTTCCCTCCATCTCTCCTGTGTTGAGTGGCAGGTGGTTGCCACTTTTACTGTGTTCTGCTGTTGTGTTAGAGCATCTGATACCTGTGTGGCCACAGGACAATCAAGATCCTGTCCTCTCCTAGACCTTTCAGATAACTGTCTATTCATGCATATATAGCAAAAAATACTGTTGTGAAGGGGGCAAAACATTCTTATGGGAATATTGATGTCCCACGCCATAACCATCTACTAGAGGGGGCTGAAAAGTGACGTATGAGTGATTATCAGAAATGGTCTTTGCACTATTGCCTTCTATGTCACAGACCGGCAATGTCCTACTAGAAAGCATATTTTACCTAGATTTTGTTATTTTCCACTGGCAGTATTTTATGACAATACATTTTCTCTAGAGATTTACTCTCCTTTGCTGTTTAGGCTGGGGAAGCAAATGTCAGGTCTGTCTTTTTCATTAAAGAAGTACGTGTGTGAGTAAAGGCAGGGGCAAAAGTGTACCTTCTAGGATTTGGAAGAAACCAAGCTAAAAATCCTTAATGGTGTTTGTTTTGAAACAGTTTCTGCAATGGATAGCAGCTGTTCTTCCAAAGGAAACAGTGAGAGAAACTATAGTTTTATCCAGTGTGCAGTGACTTAAACACCCAGCATGAGTCTCAGTCTCCACTATGTACTTCTAGAAATCGGTGTTCTCCAAAGCACAGAAATTATGAGCCCATCGTTATTTTGGGGCTTCTTGCTAAGATACAGGCTTAGTGTTTTTTTCTATCATGCATGAGAAGATTTGCCCCTATGTCAATGCCTCATTGTCAAAATACCACCTTGAGAGAATTTTTACTTCTTAATTACAAGTCTGGTGAAGATTTTTTATTTTTATATGTATATTTACATTTACAACCCCATCACTTTAATATAGCTCTTAAGCAATGAGCTGTAAAATACCATTCCAATTCAAAAATACACGCATCTAGACTCTGCTCTTGTGTAGACAAATGTTCAAAAATAATTCAGAATGGATTATTTTTGTAATGAAAATATTTTGGCAATTTTAAATTAGAAATTTATCTAGCAACATGCAGAACTAGTGTTCTCTACCTGGAATTCACTGAGATGATTAATGATAGAAGACTAATAACTTTATGTATACTTAGTAAAACTGGAAGCACGTTTTGAAGGGTCTTTTGGTAATTGTTGGAAATATTTCAATTGAAAATAAACCTACAAGGTTTTCACTGTAAACTGGCAGGTTATATGATGAAAATCGTTTTGTTGTGGAAGAGAGGGTTACATATAAAAACTGCAAAAATGTGGTCTTTATATAGGATAGTGAACAAAGATTGTTCAATGGTCCTGTGAACGTTTCAGAGTTGTAGGGCTGAACTGAGACTAAGGTGGACATCTTCTGAAGGGTTCTGCCGGTAAGTAAATTGCAAACACAAAAGGTTTCCAAGAGAGTTTAATAAATAATGAAGTTCTTTCTGTACTGTATAAACTATAAATACACCATGCAGTCCTTTTATAACTTAAAATAATTTACAAGCTGAGGTAGGGGGGTAGGAGGATGTTGTTGTGGGGTTTAGCTCCATCTTAGGGTCTCCCTGACTTCCTGCTAAGCACACACACGCAGGCTGTGTCAATTCGAATAAACCGCCAGGCTGCTTGCTTGCCCTCCATTGTCAGTGCTTTGACAAAGGTGTGTGTTGTGGTGCAGTAAGAGTTCCAGTGCTTCGCATCAATCCCTCGGCACCCACTGGAGACTGGCTTAGGGTCCCTGCACTTGGTCTCAAAGAAGTACTGTTTAAAAATGTTGTTGTTAATGTTGACCTCTCCCAACACTGTCACCTCTTTGCCTTTGATGTCAGTGGCTGTGGTTTTGTCCCCAACCCACATGCTGACACTGTCACACACTGAGAACTCTCCCCGGTGCAATACAGGATGCGCTGTCCTCTTGGTCCTGGCAGTCCTGTTGAGAGAGACTGCACTGCTGAGCTGTCCCATATTCTGTCCTTGCCCTGACACTGGAGGGGGCCGTGTGCTGAACAGGACCCGAGGAGACCGGAAACGCTTCTTCTTAAATAAATTTGGGTCCATGGTAATATTTATATCTTCTCTTCTACCTGTCGTCCAAGTAGAGTGGCTGTGGGTTGTCTGTGGAGCTGCCTTGGAAATGTGGTGTCCGTTACTCTGGTGGGATTTGGGTAGGGAGTGTTCTGCAGGATACTCCAGTGGAGCATTGTCTTCTGACTTTGGAGCTGCCTGTGTGCCGATGAAAAAAGCTATAATCAGAGTGTAGTACAGCATGGACATTACGCTATGCACCTAGAATGAAAAAAAAATGTAGTATTACTGTAAGCCATGCTGGCAGAAACAGATGCTATTGCTGACAATAAATTTGTAAGATACCCAAGATCATGTAGATTTCATCAGGTATTCATGTGGGTGCCAGATGTTGTTCTTCCGGGATAGCTCATTCAGATGGTATAGAAGTTCTTAATAAAGTGAGAACATTAGAAAATAATAGCTAAATTGTTATTAATTCCTCTGGTATTTGTTATTAAAACACTGTTTATGAAGGACTTGTTTGGTGTTATTAATGTGGAGACCATATGGTGACAGCATGTTCCCAGGAGTAAAATCTCTAGTGATTTTTGGCAATAACCTTGTTGGTCAGGGCTGGTCTCTTGGCTGCATATACCCTCTAGAGTAGTAAGAACAGAAGCAGGACTTTGGCTAAAGTAGCTTGTCCATTTAGTTCATTTGTCTACAGGTGTGTCCTTTGGGCTAGGGTGGGGACCACCACCAAGACGTTATTTGTGTAAGTGGGGGAACCCCAGTGAATCCTGCCATTATCGCACACTCACGGCCACACTTACCTGCCATGTGGACATGCCCCAGCACTCTGGCTGGCTCAGCAGCCTCCAGCAGCCTCCATCTATCCCATCTGCCCTTTCAGGACGCACCACATTGCTGATTTTGGGCAGATAAAGCCCAGGCTCCTTCCCAGAAGAGCTCAGACATCACATGTCACAAGGGCAGATGGGATTTGTCCAAGTTCAGGCTGCCTATTAGGACAAATATGGATATTACATAGGAACACCATGTGATAGGCTGTTTCTGGTTGGTATCTTAGGTACAGCATAGCTAAAACCATTGGGGTCATAGTTCTGGGTATATAGAGAAACACCATCCTTTTTTTCAGAGTGCTGTGAACAAGAAGTTGCACAAATGTCTCTGTATAGTATATCTGAAGCCAGTGCTAGTCTTCCTTTGGGCTGGAGAATATGCACGTCTGTTTGGGTGTGGAAAAATGTAAGACAAATATCTAAAACATCTCGAAGAACAGTATTATGCTGGAAGACCAGTAGCAGTAATACCTTGTTAGGTTAATTACCATGTGCTGGCTAATTCAGCTACGTGCTAGGTAACAAACGGGCGGCAGGCATACTGGGAATAAGAGAGACTCAAAAAGGATCTCAAATTGCAGCTAAAGGCAGACATTGCATTTCCTCTCTGAAGAACTAGTAAGTAGAGACAGTATAAACAGAAAAAAAAAAAACACCCTTCAAGCCAGGCTCCTCCCCTGGCTCGGTGCTTTGTTTTGCCTGACATGTCTCAGCTGGCCCTGAATTACACTGTGTCCAGCCAGCAGGCAGGAAGCTGCACATAAACTGGACAAACAGGGTTTATCAAAAGAGGAATTAAGTTCTGCAATTTCACTGTGATTTCCCAGCATGTTTTAATGTTTTTCCTGGGTGTGGGTCAATGACAGTTGAAGTTCCCCCTTTCTGTTCATCTTTCTTAGACTAGAATTCAAAGCATCACTAAAGCACTCACTAGGGCTTTAGCTTTGCTAGAACACAGTCTTGTAGAAAATGCAGAACCCTTAGATGTCCCATAGGATCTCATGTGGATACTTTTTATCTTGGACAAGAGCTGAAATGAAATAAACAGCTGTGTTTGTGCAGGGCTGGACAAGCATTTAAGAAATCAGCAAGAGATGCCAAACAGAGGTAGTGACTGAACAGGATAAAGATGTTACAGTCCGTCCATCAGGGGGACAAAAGGAGACGAAGTCCAAAAGCCATATTAGCAGATCTCTCTGCAACCATTAGGCTGGAAGACCTGGGAACAATATGATGATAAGGAGAGTCAAATCTCTCCCACAGAGAAAACCTTTACTTATCCAGCTATTTTAATTTACTTAAAACAAGTCTGAGGGTTGCTGCTTACCCACATGCTGCTCATGCTTGAGCAGTCATCATTATCTGTATAAGGAAATAAAGCTGGGTGTAGCTCAATAACTTGGCTATGCACAATTTAAAGTGTAACCCTTTGTTCAACAACCAAATTAAAATCAGATGGTTCATTACATCTCTAAAAAGTTAGCTTTTCCAACAGAAATGTTAATGGAAAAGGTTTGCAGAACAAACTCCAGGCACAATTTAGGCATGCCAATAGCAGCCTCAACCTATTGTGTTTATATATAAAGCCTGTTTTTATTATTTCCTTCTATAGGATAGAGGCATAGCAATGCCAGCAAAAAGCTCATTTCTGGTTTTGTGCCATACCTTTCTTCTCTGAGCTTCTTTTTTAGGTTGCATACGCTAACATTATTGTTTTAAGGCCATTAACACAAAACCAGACAGAGACAGACAAAATGTATTTGGAATACCTGATAGTTTTCCTGAAGATTCAAAATCGAGTCTTTTCATCAATTATTAAATTAGTGGAAAATGAAAACCAAACAGATTTAAAGAGTGGATTAGTCTTGATGACAACACAAGCAAAAAAATAAATAAAATTTAAAGAATATGTGTGTCTTGAGACTGTTGGGATTGTGACTTTT
Source organism: Anser brachyrhynchus (assembly GCF_964034855.1). Classification (NCBI taxonomy): domain Eukaryota; kingdom Metazoa; phylum Chordata; class Aves; order Anseriformes; family Anatidae; genus Anser; species Anser brachyrhynchus. The sequence continues at coordinate 160,561 of NC_137720.1, read as the reverse complement.
TCTGACATGTACAGCTATTTTAAGGGCTGTTTGGGGGGTTATTTCTAAACTTTGTCATGTGCATAGCTACTGAATCCTTTAATGGTGCTTTCCGAATGTGTTCAGAGCGCATGCCATGTGCAGCCACCTGAGCTTCCAGGAGATGCATAGCTGCCATTTTTAGTGCTGGTTGTACAATATTTGTCACATTGGCCACAAAGGTTACTACAAGCCTTTCAATACCAAAAATGCAAGAACTGTACTAAAACAGAGGGTATTTAGTGAGCGCTGTGCCATCTAAGTGGACGATCTCTCATTACACATAAACATTCCCCAGAAAAGGTGCGTCTGGAAGCAGAATAAGAGAAGAAAGAGTAAATGGAAACTCCCATTTTAGCCAGACAATAGCTAGCTAGCAGATATCAGTGAAGCAACTTGTTTAGTATTTCAAACAACTAAGCATTTCCCAAAATAAGAAAATTTCTAAAAATAATGCAAATTGCTCTCATCTTCACTCTTCAGAAGACAGATCCATATTTTTTTTAAGTTCAGAATGACAATTCTCATCCTCATTTATATGTTAGTTAAGTGTCTTGCTACCTATTTTTATGTGAACACTTCTGGTGTAGGCATTCGGGCTACTGTGTGATACTGGTAATATGTGATTTCAGTCTGCTCTGAGAAAGTGTGTGTGTTGTGCTTACCTCTGAGTATACTGCACAAAACACTGCTCCCCAGAAAGGTCTTTATTTCATCCAGATGCTGAGCTGGGCTTGGCTGCAACATGCCATCGGGCCAGTTTGGCAGCGTAGCTGAGTCTGGGAGTTGCTTACTCTGCGTTCCACTAGAAGTAGAAGTATTTGTTTCAGTAATTAGCCAGCAAATAAGTGTTTTCAGTACCCTTCCCCACTTGATAGCAGGAGTTCAGGGACAAATCCACTCGCTTGGCTTTGTGAACTGTGCTTTTTTCACTTTTATGGTGTAATAATTGTCTAAGTGCAGTTCTTGACTTTCAAAAGCATCATGTTTGTAAGGCAGAGCTACCTTTTTTAGCACCTTCCTCAGGCAGGGCCACCTAAAGCAGGTTGCCCGGACCTTTATAGTACCTGCAGGATGTGAACCTATCTGTGCCCTATCCATTCATGTGCTCTGCACACATCTTAATTATACGGTTTGTGGCCCATGCCTTCTATCCTTATGATGCCCCGAATCCTGCAAGTCCTGAAGGATCACTAAAGGACTTCCAATGCCAATTACTTGCAACTGACTGTTCAGAATGTATAGTAGGTTGCCAATGTACTAAACATTCTGAACAGTCAGTTGCAAGTAATTTCAGTTTATTCTTTAAGTTCTTGTTAACACATAGAGTGAACGTGTGTAATATTTCATACAAAATACTATCTACCAACAGGAGAGTTCCAGCTTCCCCACCCACCCCATCACTGTTTGAGTTGTGTATGAAGAAATGCTGTTGCAAAGTTCACAGGGCTGTTTTGTTATAGCATCGTTTTTAGTGAAAGTGAGTGGAGAAAAGAAGTACGCAGATCAGAGGGATGAAACATCTCACAAGTTATCCAGTGATAGTGACGGGACTCTGCTGATTGTTTGGAATCAGCACTGCTTCAGTGAAGAGATGACGCCTAAAATCTTTCATTCAGACATGGAAAAAATAAATTCTAAGGCTCTTATTCTGCCAGACCAAAAAGACACTCTGTGCTAAGAGCTAGTGAATTGGTCAACCTCAATGCTGGGTGTCTGCAGTTTTAGGAAGACACAGAAAATCAGTGTTCTGCCAAAAATAAAACTTGGAGTCCAGCTTGGGATGGTGTTATAGGGTGGGAAATAAGCATGTCCTTTACCTGATGAAACCTCTTAATCAAGACATTTGGCAAACTAGCAATAGTGAGGTAAAAAGACAGGAACCACGTTTCATTTCTGGCTGCAAGAAAATGAGTTACAGTCTTTCTGTTCTAGGCCGGCTTCCTTTTTTCAAGAGTATTCAAGCAGGAATCAGGTGAGAGGTGGAGACATACCTGAGTCTTTCTGGCTCAGGAGAGAATCTGAAGACCTTTCACAGGACAAATGCCTTAGAATTTATGTTTTTTTGGTATGTGATTCAAAGTGAGACTAAATTAGCTATTTGCCTGGGATACTCTTTTCATTGAGGCAACAGTTCTATTTAATGTTTTCATAACTGATGTAGATGATGGACTTACATGTATACTAAGTAAGTTTGCAGACAAAAGTAGGAGGAGCTGTCAGCTCCCTCAAGGGTAGAGGGGCCTTGCAGAAGATCTTGACGAATTGAAGGGCTATGCAGTCACCAGCTGTATGAAATTTAACAAGAGCAAGTACTGGATTCTGCACCTGGGATGGGGCAACCCTGGCTGTACATACAGACTGGGGGATGAGAGGCTGGAGAGCCCTGTGGAAAGGGATCTGGGGTACTGGTTGACAGAAAGCTGAATCTGAGCCATCAGTGTGCCCTGGCGGCCAACAGGGCCAGGCGTGCCCGGGGTGCCTCAGGCACTGCACTGCCAGCTGGTAAGGGAAGGGATTGTCCTGCTGTGCTCTGCACTGGTATGGCACCAGTGCAGAGCAGAATGGGACAATCATCTCCCTCGAACGAATAGCAGTGGCAGTTGGCCCTCCTGGCTGCCAGGGCACACTGCTGGCTCATATTCAGCTTGCTATCAACCACAACACCCAGATCCCTCTCTGCAGGGCTGCTGTCCAGCCCAGTCTGTACGTATAGCCAGGGTTGTCCCACCCCAGATGCAGGACCCAGTAAGGCTCAATTCTTCCAATTAGCTTTTGGTAACTGTGTGATCTGAATGTTGATTGCCACACAGTTTAGATGAATGTGAGTGTTGTGATGGGATGGAGAGCAGAAAGTGGAAAAAGACAGTGGAAAACCCTTTTCTTCATTATTCATTTGTTAGAGGTTAAAGCTTTGTCAAAGCTTTTGATGGGAGACTTGAAAGACCAGGAAAATAAACAAAAACCTGGTGGAGCAGTCAGTAATTAATTCCATACTGCTGTGCTACAGTTCTACCAGCATGAAAGTGAAAACTGAGACCGAGCCTTGGGTTTATAACAGGACAATTCAGACACATCACATAATTGTTGGCAAAGTACTGAGCAGGTGGGACCATCCCCAGCATGCATAGAGTTTGCTGCTGCTTGAACTGAAGGAACAAAATTTTTCCAAAATGCTTTGAGAAGCCTTTTTGTTGTTGTCTGCACTGCATGATTGAAGCTCCAATTATGTATCAGTTTTATTCTAGGCACTTAGTACTTGTTGCACACATTTTTGATCACAGGCACATTGAAATTACAGTTTTCTGAGCTGAAAGTGATCTGTTTTCTTTATTCCCCCAATTACACAGAAATACCTAATTACTTGTTTCTTATTCCATGTGCAATTCACACTTTATAGGGAGACAGAATCAATGTAGAGATATTAGAGTTCAGAAATGGCAATCCTACCTACACATTAATTCTCTGAAGATTTCCATTATATGGAGTGGGAACACTATTATTTGCTTTACTTTTGTGTGCATTGTTGTGTCCACAAAAAAACTTTTGCTGATGTAGCCAATCTACAGCTGTGTATCTATACAAGAGACTACAGGATTTGTTTAAATTAGAATTAAGTTAAGTAAAAATGGCTAAGGCTTAATTTTTGGAATTGTGTAGTGCTGATTTACCATCTTTATGTATTAAATTCAATTTAAGAAATGAAGCGTTAAGGTTCGAAACGTCTTTTAATACTAAGATGTTTTCAAACCCACTGAATTAAAGTTATTTTACGTAGACTTTTTACACACATTGGAGTTCTCAAGATATAACCAGTTTGTTTAGATACGGCTAGGAGAAAAAAAAAAAAAAACAAAAAAAAAACAGGACTCTTGAGATGAATACTATCAGCTTATACTGCGGTATTCTTAAATGAAAAATGCAAGTCCTACAATGATTTCCAATCCATGCCATTTCAGCAAAAACGACTTGCGGAACACTCAAATACGCATTTGGTAGTGAAGAGTAATTAGGCTGTTAGATCACAGGAACCAATGATAATGTGTGAGACTTACTTGTCTCATAAGTCTTGAGGTTTGTGTTGTTTTTTTTTTTTTTACCTGACAATGTAAAGTGAAGCACTAGAATTGAATTGGTCTATTAATGTGATATTACTATCGATAAAAATTAGTAACAATGAAGTATATTTGTCTGTAATACAGAATATTTTTGGTACCTTATGTTGATGGAGGAAGCTGTACAGCTTTCTAATTGCACAGTCACCAGATTCCATTAAAGGAGCTCCTGAACTTGTAAAGGAAGAGATAAATTAATGCTCAGTTTGGCTCAAATACAGCAAATAGATACTTTTCTGAATAGAAATAACCTTAGGCAATAAACATAGGCATAGAATGTTGTAGTCTAAAGGATGATACAATTTGGAATGTTGTTTTCTGTCATTCTTAAAGTTGTTGTCGGATTTTATGGTTGTGCAAAAAAATAAACAGAAAGCAGGACATTTGAATCTTTTTGTCTTCATGATTACAGAAATGCTTATGTATTTTGAACTTATGAAATGAAGCACATTTCAGAAGTGAGCTCCCTTGTGCAAATAACATCAAAACTCTCAACTCTCATGCAGTTCATGCAGAAGGTGTGGAAGAACAAGGGAGTATGCTTGTGAGAACAGTCCCCAAAGTATCTGATAATACTTCTCCATTTCAGAGCTGAGGAGTGGTTGCTTTATACAAGAATGACAAAAGAAGAGGTTCATACTATATAGGGTTTGAACCATCAGTGAAGTTTGTGTAGTTCTCTGTAATTACACAATATGGGGAATGTGTGCTGTGCTAAGGCTACTTTTAGCTGATGATTTGCAGCTGGTAAACTGCCACTTATTTTCTGATGTTATTTGCAGTGATGGATTATATGCTTGGATGTCTATGCAGCAAATAGGATTACAGAGGTCACCAAAACAAGCAACAAGTAGTGTATTAGTTTTATATCACTGCTTCTGGTTAAAGGAAAAATGAGGGAGGCAGTTGATGCTGAGGTTGCTGTTAAAGAGGAAGTGTCTACTGGCACACCCTCACTTTGAACCGGTATCCGGATTAAGATTTTGCAATAGCAATGGAGGGAAAAAAAAATTCTGAGACCTGGAAGCCATTGAAGGGAATCCTTAAGCCATTATGACTAAGAACAGTGTCAGAGGCACTGCATTTCAACTTTCTCTTGATCTTAGCTGATGAGCAAGAAAATAAGAATTTCTAATGGACTCAAGATTTAATTCCTCTATTACATGTACTGTGACTCATCCTGTCAATAAAGAGATTTATGTTCGCTGAAGAGCCATTTGGAACTACCTGTGTCTCATGCACTTCCTTTTGTTCTAAAGGCCTCTAGTACCAAAATGCTCTGAGTATTTATAGGGAGAGCAGTACGCTGAGAAAAATGCTGCCCTGCAGCAATTATCATACATCGTGTCACCATGATCATCACCATCACAGGATGTGCTACAAACATGGACCTATCTGCTCCTAGATTTCTGATTCGAGTTTAGTCTAGGCAAAGATAATAACAAGAATGCTTGATAGCCCGTGATGCTTGTGTCTATTTTGGATAGTTAAAGGAAAAGAGTGCTATGAATGATGATCTGCAGGGTGATGAGGAGACACCAAATTGGAAACTGATAACAATTTGGAAAACATTTGTACTTAAGCTTTATTTTATGCTTACTGGGGCATAAGTAATGGGAATGGCTTATCTGCAGGAGCCTAATTTTGTCACTGCTATCCTCTGGAACCAGTACATAAATGTTTCAATTGCTAGTGCCTCTGCAGAGAAGCAGCCTTCAGATAATACTATCACTGCACTAGTCTTCCCAGGGCCCACGTCAGAGGATGAATTCCCAGCAACACAGAGGTCTCCTAAAACCCCATTTTTCTTGTCCTGAAACCTCAGCCATAAGTAGTGAAACAAAGGAGTACAATTCCTTTGTTTTCTGAACATGTTTTGGGCCCCCCCAAAAAATGCTTTGGGACTTTATTGTCCATCACCTTTCTAGTTTCATTGATGAGCCAATTATTCTGTGCAGGGAGCTGAATGAAACTGTTTGGTGGGAGAGATCCAGGCTGCAGAAACAGGTGCTGGATTCTTGCAGTAGATGATGGAGACTGACAGAAGAGCACAACAATGAGAAGATTCTTGCACAGGACACACAGAGCTCAAGTTTTAAAAGGCTTATTTTGTAACTACTGAATTGTAAAACACAATAGAGACTTCTCTGACATGTAGAATATGCTTACGGGAATTTAGTCTTCAGCAGTCATTTAAAATGTGTCTTTCTTTAGAAGACATTACATGATGTGAAGGAGACCATAGCAGTAAAAACTTGCAGTGGGATACAGCTCTTTTTGTGATAGGCTGACTTGTTACACAATGATAAACATGCACATAGCCGCCCTGACAGAAGAGGAAATTCTATCATATTTAAGATAACAAACTGACATTCAGCAAATAAAAGATACCAGATCCAGATCTTTGTCAGGATAAAAATTTCTTTAAATACAGTGAAGGAAAAATGAAATAACGGTCACTTGAGAGAAATCTCTCTGAAAATAAATGACAGAAACCAACCTTAGAAGGATCATGTGAACCTGACTGGCCTGAAGTCAGTGGTCTCAATGGAATAAAACTGGTAAAAGTAAGTGAGTAAGAAATAAAAATGCTGGCTATCTGAGCATACTACAGTTGCATATAATCTATATATTATCATCTATTTAAGAAAATCCTAAAATTAAGGCTTGACATATGAGGATTGGTTTGGTACTTTCGATATGGACTGCAAACTATATATATATTTTGTAGGACACCAGGGTTTCATAAATCCTAATTCACTGGCATGAAGCAGTGACTAAAATCTCAGGCACTAACTGACGGGAAAACTACTGCAGCATAAATGGGATAAATTCATCCCACTCATATTAAGTTGGATGCATTGGAGATCTATGAAGACAGATACCTCCATCCTGCCCAACCACCTGCCAGCATGCAAGGTTGCTGCTCACCTATGCTCACCTGTCCAAACACAAGAAGATGTGTCATTCCCTTTTTGCTACAGGAAATAGGGAATCCTCAAGAACTGCATGAGGGTGGGTGTAAGAATTACACCCGCTTTTTTTTTCCTTCTCTATTTCTACAGATAATTTCTACAAATGGTTCTTGAGCTTGTTCTGCCAGGTGTCAAGCCAGGTTTTTATCTTGATATATTTGGTCCTGAGGTTTCCAATACAAAATGACTAGAAATGGAGAGGAAACCTAGAGAACTAAAAAGATGTTTTATACTATATGAAAGAACTGGAATTTCAGATTCATATTTATGAAACTATCAAAATCAAACTGGAATTAATCTGAGAGAGAAAGTACAAGGGTAATCATACTACAATGTAAGCATCCCATCTTGTAGCCAAAAGTAGTTAAGGCAGAAAAATACAATGTCTTTGAGGGCCAGTGAGCTTTTCCAACTAATGATCTTATTCCAGCTATTGAGAAGGGAATATAAATCTTGATTCTTGTCCAAACCCTGGTTAATAAGAACCAGCTGAATCCTAAGAGCAATACTAACATTTTATTTTTATTCAAGCTCATAATTTTTGGTTTTGTTATCATTTTCCTTTTTTCCACCAGGATGCAAAGAAATAGGAAACCAATGAGATTTTTAGAGATTGGACACATCTTGTAGTGTAACACATAAAATGCAGTAACTCCAAAAAAGATGAAAATAAAAATACGCTGATATATCATGAACAGATTCTCAAGTATAGATTCCATCATGTGTAATGTTTCGCTAGATTCCGAACTTGAAAAATAACATTATGTAAGTACAAATAATATGCAGAAATGATGGCCAGGATCTGCATGACTTTTAATAACTGGTGTCTGTGTGTTTTAGGCTTTCCTGTTCCATTCATTCTTTAGCTCAAAAAGGAATTTTACTATCTACAAGTTTTCCAATGCCTTCATACCGATAAAAAGCATCAAAGATATTTTAATGGGGCAAGAATTCTGAAAATGCAAAAGGGAAATTGAAGCATATCTGTATTTGGCAAGTCAAAATACATAAAGGAGGCAGCAAAAAAGGCTAGAGTTGAGAGAAACTTAAAACGTATGTTGTACCACAGCTGAGGATCTGGTTGTAGTTCATAAACGTTTTGTAGCCAGAGCAGTTCACAGTGATAGGTGGGATTTTTTCCATTAAAAAATAATGAGAAGATATAGACAAAGGATTGCAAAATAAAACTCCCATCTTACAAAATGGGTATGCTCCTGTATTCCTTAAGGGATTTCTGAGATAGTAGAGAAATAATCCATACTGAAACGGAATATTACTTTGCTATGTAGCATCTTCCATCAAAAAATGGTAAGTCATTTTAAATGGGCCTCACCACTAGCTTTTGGTCTATCAGTAGAAATTACTTTTGTAGCAAGTGAAGAACCTGAAGAGTAGCATTGAATTCTTACTGAGCAGTTTCTTTCTCTAACAACTAGCTATGTTCCTTTTCTCCCTTGTCCCCCACTGCTCCCCGCTCCTTGCTTTAAAAAAAACAAAAACCAAGCAAACAAACAAACAAAAACTTCTCAGATATTCATTCTTATTTCTAAATCAGGTCTTTTACCTTCATGAGACCTATGGAGACTTCTCAATGATTGAATTCCTTCTCTAATGATTTACTTTACTTGACTGTATGGAAATTGCTACTAGAAAACTCAAATTATAGCTTTAGAAATTGACTTCCTTACTTTGCCCATGTACTTTCATGCTTTGTATGTTTGTACTTGGTACTTACTTGACATTAAAGTATGGTTTCTCTGTAAATGTGTTAACATTATGCAAAATGCTCCATACCTGCTCCCCGCCCCCCCCCCCCCCCCCCCCGTATGTTTTCTGGTCTGAATAGTTACCAGGCTAGAAGATTGTCTTTGTTAATTGTAAAACATTGCAAACTTGATTTCCATACCTGTTCAGGATGTGTGGAAACAGATGCTGTGTCTTCACACTGGTAACATTTTGTATTCTCTGGAATACAGTCCTGCTCCAGGTCATGCCAGGTCATGCCAATGTCTTAACATACTCTTTTGTTTGCTTTCCAGCTCCAAGCATTTAGTCTGCTGCACGTGGCTTCTGACTGTGTTCCCTCCTCTATCTGCAAGTCTCCCTACCTTCTCCTTTCAAATACTGAGATAAGCTGCCTCATGGAAAGCTGCTTCTCTACCCAGTCCTCGCTGCAGTAATGGATATCTGTTGTCTTATGCATCTCAGCTTTCATCTTTTGTGGAAGGTATTTACTCATTACTGCATTAATCAATTGCACAGCGATATGCACTGCTGCAAGGCTAGACAACTGCTGGCAACCATAAAGACAGGTAGTAACAAAACAATGGATTCTTTACATTAGCAACAAAATATATATTCAGAAAAAATAATTCAAACTGCTTTTCCATGAACTGAATAAGAAAGCACAGTGCCTTGATTTAGGTTACCTCATTCCTATGCTCTGAGAATCTCAGCTCTGCTTTACTTGAGACCCTGACACTAAAGCTATGAGGCCAGAAAAATACAGTTCAAACTTCTTCACTGTGCAAAGCTCCCAGTGTCCTTAGTGTGTCAGGCAGCTGTTACACAAAACATCTGATTAATGCTCCCAGAGAGCAAAGATGGTTTGAATTGAGTCAGTATTTTAGCTGTATGGTGTGGTCTCCTGGGTGCAGACCCAATGAGCAGAGGGTGAGTAGGAGTTTTCTGTCTTTGTATTATGTCTGAGTTTGAGAGGAGGCAGCTGCTGTGAATGTTTTAAGACAGGAGGCTTTTCTTCTCCACCCAGACATTTAGGGTGAAATTAAATTTAAGGTGGAACCAGTGGACCTTTGGGTTTTGACCCCACTCGGACCACCCTGTAACATCATCACCTTGTGCAATGCTTGACTGATGATCAGTGCAATATGCAGAGAGAAGTGAATGATGATACAGTGTGCAAGATGTCTTCCCTTGCTGGCAGTCTGCAGCTGTCCCTGAAATGCCTGTGTCTTTGAGCAGTTCTCCTGGTTATTCTATGTACGAGGACAGTTAAACAGAAAAGTGTAAAGAAAAGAGGTGATCCTTTTTAATATTGCTGTCCATGGAAGTAGTGAAGTCCCCATTCCTGGAGGTATTTAAGAAATGTATGGGCGTAGCATTAAGGAATATGGTTTAGTGATGGGACTTAATGTCAGGTTGATGGTTGGACTTAATGATCTAAAAAGTCTTTTCCAACCTAGATGATTCAATGATTCTATGATTGTAAGAACCCTAAAATGTTCCTATGACAAGTGTATTGTGAAGTTCAGATTCATAAGAATTGTTGAGGTTGATAGGTGAGTTCAAATCCCTGTTTCCGGTTCTCAAGCAGAGGTTGCTAAAGCCTGAACTTCATTTAAACTAAGACTTTTTTGCACTTTGTTCTCTCGGTAAAGGACTCTCAGGTATACAGGAGGTAACAGTATTAAAAAGGATCATAGAACCATATGACCATTTCTTAAATACCTCCAGGAATGGGTACTTCACTACTTCCCTGGACAGCCTATTCCAATGCTTGACCACCCTCTCTGTGATAAAATTATTCCTAATACCTAATCTAAACCTCCCCTGGCACAACTTGAGATTGTTCCATTGTGTCCTATCACTTGTCACCTGAAAAAAAGAAACTGTCACCCTCCTTGCTGCAACCTCCTTTCAGGTAGTTGTAGAGAGCAATGATGTATTCCCTCAGCCTCCTCTTCTCCAGACTAAACAACACCAATTCCCTCAGTAGGGAATTGTTCTCTTGTAAGTCTTGTTCTCTGGTCTCTTCACCAGCTTTGTTGCTCTTCTCTGCACATGCTTGAGCAAGTCAAAATCCTACTGGTAGTGAGGGACCCAAAACTGAAAATAATATTTGAGGTGTGGTCTCACCAGTGCTGTGTACAAGGGGACAATCACCTCCCTAGTCCTGCTGGCCTTGCTGTTTCAGATGCAGGCAGAATGCCAATAGCCTTCTTGGCCACGTGGGCACACTGCTGGCTCATGTTCAGCTGGCTGTTGACTGGCACCCCCAGGTCCTTTTCTGCTGGGCGACTTTCTAGTCAATCTTCCCCAAGCCTATACTGCTGTATCACATTGTTATGGCCCAAGTGCAGGACCTAGCAATTACCCTTGTCAAATGAATGTTCTTACGTGTTGATTTCCTGTATTCCAACATGATCTGGTTACTGAATGCATTTTTTCCTACAGTCAAAAAGTATAATGGGGAAGATCCATCTCTTTCCTTTTAGTTGTGCTCTTGCATGTTTCCACACTTTTTCTAGAACTCTGTTTGGCCTTGTTCTCAGTCCGAACAAATTTGAATGCCTAAATTGCAAAGTGATGCTAATCATTAATGTTGTTGCACTATTCACACTTAAACTACCTTGTGGTTCATTGACTTTCCTGGTATGCAGGGTTTGAAGTGCAGTTATTCTAATAAAAATAGGCCAGGATTGGAAGATTATTGTCACTGTGCTTACCAGTGCATAATTGTTCCAAGGTCTTTTATTATATTAAGTATGAATCTTTTTCCATTTACAGAGTTAGAACTATCAGTAGATTGAATGTGTACATTCTTGGAAATGGGATGACCAAACTGCTGCAAAAAAACCAAAAATTCTCACCGTACATTCTTCAAAACAGTCTTGCAGAAACTGAAAAAACTTATTTTAGTACTGTTTCACATACCATACAAAAGTTACAGAGGAAGGAGACAAAGTGGGAGGAGGCGCTTTTGAAAATCCTGTGGTAGTAACTTGTTATAGGAATGAGAATCTACAGAATTAATAACTGGTAAATAATATTGAAAAGCTACAGCTGGTAACTGCAATACAGCTTGAAATTCAGGACATGCTTCTTACAGTTTAATAAGGGAAAAATGTTGCACACAAATGATCACGTCCCAAGCAAGATGTGAAGAACCTTTGGTTACCTAAACTATTGAGAAGGCTGGCAATTCCAAAACCTGTGAATTCATCAGTTTGAGGCAGCACTGCAGCTAAACTACAGTATGCAAATGCTGTTGATGCCCATACTACAAAATGAAACCTGCTACTCTAACCAGTGTGGATAATGAGTTATATATTCAGAGATAACACAATGCTTTGTCTAAAGTATATTCTCTGGCTTGCATGGATAAGTGCTAACTTTGTGCAAACTTTGATATTAAGAAGTGGTAGCTTGGACTCACAGATATGCTGATAATACCCGATTACTTTGCTAAAAGAAGACTTGCAATCTCTTCCCAGAATTCTGGCATTTTAATTAGAAGAATGTGGGTAAAGTCTTAATCTTGTTAATAATGATAGACAGGGATAAGGCAGAAACAAAATCCACAGCAACCTAGTCTAAACATGAACATCAACAGTTTGGAGGCTAGTAACAGCAGTGCTAGCTACAGCAACAGAACTGCTCCCTGCTCCTCTTTTACATACAAGGCCAGGCTTGACAGTGTATAACTCAGAAGAACTACATCTTCTCCTGCCTTTTAACACTTAGCTACATCACACCCAGTTAATTTTAAAACATACAGCTGAAATATAGGGAAGGGTATTTAAAATTTAAGAATAAATCCACAGATTTGTGATTAAAAAAAAAAAGAAAGTAAATGTTATAAAGACTTGTGGCATTCAAAGATCAATAAGAATCTCGACTGTAGATGATTCCGACAGATGTTAATCTGTCCCTTGGCTTTGCAGCCTGCTTGAAATAGTACTTGTTTCTTCATGTCAGGCCTCTGGCGATGCTTAGTGGAGTTAGAATTACAGTTGCCAATGAATCTCATTTTTAATGTCATTAATTTTCTAAACTCTTCCCCATAACTAGTAACCTTTCCATGTTGGGAGATCTACTTAGTTCGAAGCTGGGAGTGTGACAGTTTTTATCTGTTTAGAATCATCGTGCCTTTAGTTGATATTTGGTTAACTAGGTTCATTATGTCCATTTACCTTGTACATTTCATGACAGTGATCACATACTTTGTACTCTGGCTGCCTTTCTGTTGCGATTTACCTATTTATGAAAGAAAAACAAGCTCCATGTTTAATTAAGACGAGATTTTTACAAGTGGATTTTTTTCTTTATTTTAGTCAACTTGGTTCATAAATTCAGCAATTTTTTGGACTGAAGATTAGAGACATGGTTCATCTGTAGATTCTGTGCTATCTTCTTGTTTAGGATGTGACTGGATTTACCTAGCAAAATTCGTGTGCTCTGGTTTCAGTGGCAATTTGACAGCAGTATGAGCTACTGTCAGAACCCATAAACCATGCGCTTAAGGTTGATTTGAAACTAGGGACAAATCTTGATTGGAAAGAAACAGGAAAGGAAAAAAAAATCTCTCTCAAATGACAAGGACTTTACGGCAAACAGAAAACACAGGATGCAGTATTGTTATTTGTGTTTGTCAGTTACATAGCTGTGTAAGAGATCATAGATTACAAGTTTACTTTCCTTCTCTTAAAATGTGAGTCAGGGGTGACCAAAACTATGTGAGTTATAACATAGGCTTGACAATCATCACTTCAGCAGTTGGAGAAGCCAAACATTTACTTCTTAATAAGAAAAAGGAAAGCTGATTAGTCATCTGAGTCATTCTGCTCTAATTCAGTGTTAGTATGAACGGCATTCCCTATGGATCAGCCTACACAGAAGGAAATGCCAAACTGTAATCAAGATCTAGTGACTAAGTTCAGTCAACTGTGTCAAAATATCACCTGTGAATTTTAGATAAAATGAAAACTGGGATTTTTTTTTTCTCTCAGGCATGCATTAATTCCTTCTTGAAACTTCTATTGTTCTTTGCAATAATTTGAAGATTTTCATTAGGGCTCTCTCAGAATTGAAGAACTTTATTCCACTTTTACAGGTTTACATTAGGTTATACTGTAATGTACAGATTAACAATCTGGAACTGGAACATGGCACTTGCCCTCTCACATTCTTCTTTCTGGACAATGATGCAATGCTGCCTTGTTTCTGGGACAGATAAGTTGCAGAGACTCCATGAATTAGACTCATAGAATGAAGTAAGTTTTTAGAAGCTTTTAGAAGATAAACAATACCAACCTACACAACTTCTTGCAGATATTAGTACTAGCAGCAAAGATCCCACCTGGAAGGGAAGTGGGATATTTTGGAGTTAAGTCAGTAGCTTTTTCAGTTGTTATTTTTCAGAGGAATTAATTCCCAAAGGATATTTCTATGGGTTTTTCTTATATCCAGCAAAAACTGTTTAAATAGGAGCTGAAGACAGGTTATGTCATTTTTTTGCAAGATTCTGTCCAGTTAGAAATATGGTGGTTATTTGAATACTTGTTTGGTTCCTGATGTGCCCCAGGTTGTGTGCAGTGATGAAGAATTCATCATCAGCACATCTGTATATGAGTCATCTTTTTTCCTGCACCCACATGGTTGCACAATTTTACTGACTACTTGCATTGACGTAGAATATTGAATATTTGTCATGTGAAGCTATTCCATCACATTTATAATATTGGAAATTCCAAGCACAAATAACACCTTAACACCATGTCACAGTTAATGTATTCATAATCATCTTGTGACCGTAAACAATATGACACTGTATTCTTCTTTAATTACCAATCATATAATCATAAAACTTACAACACAAATGTCTGGCTGCAAATTGTACACCTGGAATTAAACATTTTTTTCATCCAGCTGTACTATACTACATAGCAGAGACTGTGCAAAGAAGGTGGGAGAACCTTAGGTAAGATCTGTTATTAAAAATAAGCAATTACATATCTTATTTTTTTTCACTGGATCAAAGTGATAAATTTATTACATGCCAATAAGGCTCACCCAACATAAATGCCAGAAATGGAGGATAAAGGGTTTCGCCAGAGCTCTTCACCAGACTTCAGTTGTGTTTCCTGGGCTTTGTGTCTTACCACAAGTCCATGCCATATTACTTATTTATCTGCTAGTTTGGAGCCCACCCCCTATGAGTTTTGGGAAGGTGAAAAGGAATATAAATTATCATTACAAATTCACAATGTGTCTTTTACTAACAATACATTACACACCAACAAAGTTTCACTCAGAGTTTATAATGCTAATTTTTAATTCTGTTTTTCTGTACTGGGTATCATAAACCAAAAATAATGTCTTTATCTACCTTTATGTTCAACCCTGCTAAGAACGGTGTTTGGATTTCTTAAAGAATCTAAGCAGGTTTGCTCCAACAGTCATATACTACACCAACAACCATGGTCAGCCGGGAACCTGCTGGTGATGCTCATGAGATGGTACCTTTTTTGTCTTTGTTATCTAGCCGTTAGTCACAATAGAGAAGCATAATAAGATGCATAATCATTTCCCCACATATTTATGACTCTAGTTTGTATTTCCCTTTGCTGCAGATCACTCAGCAGTGTGCAAGACACAATGAGAAAAATGTCCAGAACAAATATCTGAAAATGTTTTCTCATAATGAAAAATATATGTTGCATCCATTATGAAACACATGTATTTGCACTGTAGGTGAAGTGCAAAGTGAACGCATTCACAAATGCTTTGGCAGTCTTCTGCAGGCAGGACAGCATATTAATCCCCTGCTTACTGACAGCCACATGTCTGGTTTCTACATATTCTCTAGCTCCACAAAAAGCATTAAGAAAAGTCTGATTTTAAATCTGCACTTCCATGTTTTATGTGCCAGTATTAATGAGTTCAAATAATCCAATGTATTTGAAGTTCATTGTCATTATATCACTTAACATTGTAGGTAACCACATATTTCCTTAGGATATTTGATGTGCACCTCTTTGTATTTATTACAGTATTATCGATTAATACTTTTGTCTGATAAATCGTCAGGAACAATCATATCAGTTAATGTTTTTATGATTATTTTCTGATTTGGAAGGAAGGTAGTACGCATGAGCATATAGCAAAAAGAGACAAAAGATGGCATTTGTAGTCAAATGTGATCTATAGTATGAAAAGTGGGTACAGAGGAGGCCACAAGGATGATCAGAGGGCTGGAGCACCTCTCCTATGAAGAAAGACTGAGACAGCTGGGGCTGTTCAGCCTGAAGAGAAGGCTCCAGGTAGACTTCGTTGTGTCCTTTCAGTACTTAAAGGCGGCTTATAAAAAAATATCAATGGTGACTTTTTACACAGGCAGATTTTGATAGGTCAAGGGGGAACAGTTTTAAACTAAGAGAGGGGAGATTGAGATTTGAGATTTGATGTTAGGAGGAAATTCTTCACTCAGAGGGTGGTGAGGCCCTGGAACAGATTGCCAAGAGAAGCTGTAGATGCCCTGTCCCTGGAGATGTTCAAGGTCAGGCTGGATGAGGCCCTAGGCAACCCGCTCTAGTGGGTGTCATCCCTGCCCTTGGCAGTGGGGTTGGAATGAGGTTATCTTGGCCTCAAGGGCACATTGCTGACTCATGGTTAGCCTGTTGTCCACCAGGAATCTCAGATCCTCCTCTGGAGAGCTGCTCTCCAGCAGATTAGCTCCCAGCCTGTACTGGTACTTGGGGTTATTCCTTCCTAGGTGCAGGACCCTGCACTTGCCTTTGTTGAATTCCATGAGGTTCTTCTCGACCCATATCTCCAGTCTATCCAGGTCCCTCTGAATGGCAGCACAGCCCTCTGAGGCATCAGCCACTCCTCCCAGCTCTTGTCAATGCATATAAATATCTGAAGGGAGGGTGTCAAGAGGATGGAACCAGACTCTTTTCAGTTGTGCCCAGCTACAGGATAAGAGGCAACAGGCACAAACTGAGGCACAAGAAGTTCCATCTGCATATGAGAGGGCATTTCTTTACTGTGAGGGTGACAGAGCATGGGAACAGGTTGCCCGGACAGGTTGTGGAGTCTCCTACTCAGGAGATATCCAAAACCCACCTGGATGCTATCCTGCGCAAGGTGCTCTAGGTGATCATGCTTGGCAGGGGGGTCAGATTAGACGATCTTCAGCAGTCCCTTCCAACCATTCTGTGATTCTGTGGTTCTGTGATCTTTAAGGTCCCTTCCAACCCATGCCATCCTATGATTCCATGAAAATCATAAATGATGTTGAAGGACCAGACTCCACAGATTTTAGTCATAATTGTGGCATTAATAATAGATTTTTCTTTGGCATTTGTCTGTTTTTCCTACAATTTTCATCAGATGATGAATACCTTAATATTTTAGGTTGTCTAATACAAGGAAAATAAGCTGGAGGGAAATTTTATAAGGTATGCCTAGTAGGTTTCTGACTCGGAAATCTTTTTAAGGAAGCCTATTGTGTTTGTATTTAGCATATTTTAACTTTTCCTTGCTTTTTCTTGCATAGAATCATAGAACATCCCGAGTTGGAAGGGACACATAAGGATCATCAAGTCCAACTTCTGGCACCGCATAGGTCTACCCAAAAGTTTAGACCATGTGACTTAAGTGCACAGTCCAATCGCTTCTTAAATTCAGACAGGCTTGGTGCAGTGACTACTTCCCTGGGGAGCCTGTTGCAGTGTGCGACCACCCTCTTGGTGAAGAACCTCTTCCTGATGTCCAGCCTAAACTTCCCCTGCCTCAGCTTAACACCGTTCCCGCGGGTTCTATCACTGTTGATTACAGAGAATAGATCACCTGCCTCTCCACTCCCCCTCGTGAGGAAGCTGTAGACCGCGATGAGGTCTCCCCTCATCCTCCTCTTTTCCAGGCTGAACAGGCCCAGTGACCTCAGCCGCTCCTCATACGTCTTCCCCTCTAGGCCCTTCGCCATCTTTGTAGTCCTCCTCTGGACACTCTCCAACAGTTTCACATCCTTTTTGTGCTGTGGTGCCCAGAACTGCACACAGTGCTTAAGGTGAGGCCGCACCAGCGCAGAGCAGAGTGGGACAATCACTTCCCTTGACCAACTAGCAGTGCCGTGCTTGATGCACCCCAGGATACGGTTGGCCCTCCTGGCTGCCAGGGCACACTGCTGGCTCATATTCAACTTGCTGTCAACCACAACCCCCAGATCCCTCTTTGCGGGGCTGCTCTCCAGCGTCTCGTCGCCCAGTCTGTACATATAGCCAGGGTTGCCCCGTTCCAGGTGCAGGACCTGGCACTTGCTTTTTTTAAATTTCCTGTGGTTGGTGATCACCCAGCTCTCCAATGCTAGGTTCAAAGTAGATAATCAAGTTGTACATCTTACAAGTTAATTTTCTGCCTGCTTAAAATCAAAACCAGAAGGATTTTTGATGATTAGGTATGATTAAGAGTGCACCTAATTTCCGTGTATAATGTCAGACTTTAAATATATGACAGTGGGAAATAAGCTTTTTCAAATTTGTTTTATTTCATAGGTAGAGAGATGAACTTTATAAGTGGCCAAGAATATTAGATCACTTTCTCTGTGGTGTTGAAAACATTCTTGTCTTAGAAAGTATTTCCTTTCACTTTCAAGTGATGGCAAGATCACAGGTCAAAGAGCTGAAAACTGAATTCAAATGACTTTTGAATTATTCAAAAAACTTGAAATATTGAACAAAGGTAAGGAATTCTTCAGTTCATTAAATAGTTTCTTAATTTCTTTGCTTTGAAGTTAAAAAGAAGGCATGGAGGAAATGAGAAGGAAGGGCACCAGTGCTCTTCTCAATGTGCAAATCCACAGGGAACAAGGTTTCATTATTTCTGCTGCTTATCATAGTGCTTATTTTAATATGAACAAGCAAAAAAGGGACTGAAGTAAAAATATTAACCCAGAGAAGCAGAGAAGGATAGACCTTGGGCTATTTAACGTGTGTCTGTAACCTGCAGTAATTAATATTATTAGCAATTAATGCAAAAGTGAAAAATATGACAAACAAAGAAGAGTAGAAAGCTCAGTGATACAGGGGAAGATGTATGAGGAATGGCTAGGCCACTTCGTTTGTTCAGCTCAGAGAAGTCTGAGGGGTGACCTCATCATGGCCTACAGCTTCCCGATGAGGGGAGCAGACGGACAGGTGCTGATCTCTTCTCTCTGGGGACAGTGACAGGACCCAAGAGAATGGCATGGAGCTGTGACAGGGGAGGTTCAGGCTGGATGTTAGGAAAAGGTTCTTCACCAAGAGGGTGGTTGAGCACAGGAACAGGTTCCCCAGGGAAGTGGTCACAGCATCGAGTCTGCCAGAGTTCAAGCAATTTGGACTCAAGCATCTGGACAATGCTCTCAGGCATATGGTTTGATTTTTAGGTAGGAGCTGTACTTGATGAGCCTTGTGGGTCTCTTCCAACTCAAGATATTCTATGAGATCACTTGGTTTACTGAGCATCAGCAAACAACACATACTATCAAACAGCCAATGTATGGTAGTAATGTAGAGGAACGTCATCTATATATGAATAAAGAGTACCAGACATATTTACAGGATTGGAGACTTTATTATAGGAAGAAGTGAATATAACACAATCTTGAATAAATGTTAGGTAATTGACTGAAAAGTAGCTGGTTCCATGCTGCACCCACAGTAAAAGGAGTTAAAACATGATAAAGAGGAAATTTCTGTCTGTACTTTTCTCTTCCTCTTGACACAATTTGTGTACTTTTCCTTCCATGTAAAAAAAAGCAATTACTAAGAGTTGTTTTGCTGCACAAAATGAATAAAACTGCTAACAGTGTGATGAGAATAATCAGCTTGCTTCCCATTAAAGAGAACCCCTTTAAAATACTGTCAATACATAAGAATGACCATGCTAGACCAGATGCAAAGCTCATTTTGTCCTTCCTGTCTCTGACTGAGAACAATAGAAGATGCTTAAGGAATTGTATAAAAACAAGATAAGCATATAGTGGTACTTTTCCAACCACTTCCCTATCCTTCTGCAGTGTTTAGATGAGCAGCTTTCTGTGCCAGAGAGGTTTTCTGTGTTCTTAAAATTTTAAGTGTATTTCCTTTCTGTGTACCTGTCTAGCAATTCCTTGAATCCGTTTACATTTTTAGCAGCAAAATATATTGTGATTAGGAGTTAACAGCTTAACTAAACGGTGTGTGAACAAGTACTTTCTTTTGTTATTGAATCTGCCATCAGATTGTTCAACTATCTTTTGTAGTGGAAGGGACACCAAGCATATGAGCCTTCTGAATCTGCCCATGATTTTAAGTCCCTTCAGTCTTTTTACTGTTTTGCCTAGATCCAGAAACATGTCAGTGGGGAGAGCAGAAGAATTGAGCCTAGTTCCCATCACAGGAGAAAAATAGTCAGGAAAGAATCTAGCCTGTGAAAGGATAATTTCTCATAGTTGATGGAAGTACTTAATCTGGACTCTTGTTCAGAGGAAAATAGGATAAAAAGAGAAAATACCAAATCTGATGACCATGAGCTGTAGCTGGTTGGAAAGGCAAAGCAAAAAAGAAAACCCACAATGGTTGATTTCTAATATGGAACACCTTGTAAGTGTCAAACCAGTACTAAATACAGGCCACTATCACATGGTCATCATACTTCATCAGTGGAGCCAATCTGAGTCTTACCTAAGAGACTGAATGCTGTTCCTTGGTTCTGAGTTCCTTAAAAAGCTGACTGTATGGCTGTACTCTATCTCCAGCCTTCTGCATTGATCATCTCACTGCAGAAGTTTTCTTCTTGTTACTGACTACACAATCCTAGTCTTCTATTAAATGACCCTTAGTCTTCTATTAGATAGATCCCTCTTTAAGCAAGAATTTGGATCAGGTGACCTCCTGAGTTCCCTTGCAGCTTGATTTATTCTATGATGCTGCATTTGTTCTTAATACTTGCAGGCCTTCTTTCTCTCAGGGAACTCTGTATAGTTGACTTTATACTCTTTCTTTCTTTCTTTCTTTCTTTCTTTTTCTTTCTTTCTTTCTTTCTTTCTTTCTTTCTTTCTTTCTTTCTTTCTTTCTTTCTTTCTTTCTTTCTTTCTTTCTTTCTTTCTTTCTTTCTTTCTTTCTTTCTTTCTTTCTTTTTTCTTTCTTTCTTTCTTTCTTTCTTTCTTTCTTTCTCTCTCTCTCTCTCTCTTTCTCCACAAAAATTTGTGCCACTTTGAAGTATTTTCTGTGTTGAAAGTCCAATACGAAACTCAGCCTTTTTCTAGATGTGTGGAGATGATAGCAATAAAAAAGTATACATTTGTTTTTTTCTGATATTTAAGAATTTTTAGGAGATCAGAAACAAACAAAAAAACATACAAATGTGACATTTTCTGGTGATCATCAATTATAAAAGGTCTGTACCTGAAAAAAAAACTTGTCAAATACGATGCTGTAGGTGGTGTCCATAATTCTACTTATGTTCATAAATTGCTAATACATGCACACACAAAAAGACAAAGTCATAGAAAACTGAAGATATTCTCCACATTATAATTTTTGGGTACAGAATTTCCTGCTGTTTTACTGGTACATAAAGAGCATATATCCCTTAAACACAAAGGACTCTTAAGAGATTTTCTTAATTCAGACAGAAAGCTGTAACTTTTGCAATGCAAAGTGGTATTACTATCGCTGGGCAAGGTAGAAAGTAGAGAGTACTCCCTTTATTCATGTGGGGCATGTGTGCAACATTGTTCAACAAGGCTCCTGGTAAAAAATGAAAGTGAAATAAGCTGGAATTTGGAAGCTTGATATATCATTACAAAACAGAAGGAAGTTGATGGTTACTTGCGAGTCCTTTGGCTTTCTAGAGAATCCAGAAATCACTCAAATGTAATGAAATGTAGCTGTATAAAGTATCAGCCACAATTCCTATATCCACCTGCATATTTAATTTAAAAAGACTTAGCATGTCAATATAATTCAGAATACTTAAACCCCCCTATGATTACATTCATGTATGTCGGTCTCGTAAGTTCTGAGCAATTCACGCTCTCAGTGTACTTGGTTCCTTGAGATCTGTAAACAGCCATAAAATGATAATTTGAATGGACTATGAAACTATACTAAACACGAATGATTAGAAATATTCTTTTTTTTTTTTTTCTAACTTCCTAAAAACCTTAGGACCAAATGGACAGAAATTTAAACACCAACACCACATGGACAGTTTGTTTCCTATGGACTTCCAGAAATGCAAGCAGAAGCTAATAGGGAATGGAATAGCATACTATGCTATGGAATAGCATACTATAGCTACCATACTCCTTTTTGCAAGTGCCCTATAGAAAACATTATTTGTGGGTATCTTAGTTTTTAAGTGTCTGATTTTCCATTCCTGGGATCAAATTTCCAAAGCGGTTGTACTCTCAGGCTACATATTGATTCAGAACCTGCTAAGCAAGTCCTAAATATGACACACAAATACAGTGCAACTGTAAATTAGAGGCTACTTTTGAAAAAGTTGCCCTTTCTTTCTTAGGTCATCCTACCCTGAAACAAATTGTCCTGTGAAGTCACAAAGCTCTGAGCAGCAGCTGTCTGCAGACTATGCAATGTAGTGGTCCATCTGTTGCATTTAGAAAGTATGCTTCATGGATCTCAATAAGATGAAAACTCTAAATTTTCAGAGACTGTTCTAGGCTCCCTTTCCAGTTAGTATTGAGGGACAATGACGTTGTGTGGCTGCTCTGTAGAAGTATTGGTTTTCAATCTGAAATATGAAAGCAACAGAGAATTAAGGATATGGACAGCTGCAGTCAAAAAACAGCTTGACAGTTAACTCTTGCCTACTGACCCACTGCAGCTGATGTGCCCTGCTGACTCTCCCTAAAGGGCACAATGTAATCTTTTTCCTGATCAGTGGAAGTACAGTGCTACAGTAGGGATGAATTGCGAGTTATGTTCATCAGAACTGTGAGTTTTTCTTGAAACATATTAATGAATATTTCAACTGAGCTATTCGTATGGCTGTGGTAAAGCATGCGCCTAGACACCTTGCAGGTCTGGGGCTGCTACGCAGAGTGTCTGAAAAGGATCATGAAATAATGGGCAGGAAATGATGCATTTCAGAAAATGCAGGCTGTGTCATTCACCAGTGGGCAAATCTCTTTATAAACAACCACAGTTGTTTTTTTTTTTTTAATACCTGAATCACCCAGCATATAAAGGCTTCCAAAAATAAAAGATATGGTTCAAAATAGAAAAACACATGTTCACTCAGCCAGAGCTGTTAAATATACCATAATCAAAGTAATATATAGCAACGAGGTATCTGGCAAATTTCCATCACAAAAAACTCTGAAGATACCTTTCTTTTTAAGAGCATAAATTGCACACAGTTGTATAAATAATAAAGACAATCAAAGCCAACTGGTGAACTAGATAAAAAAATCCGTCACTTTTATATACACAATACAGAGGGAAAAATATGAAATGATTGAGATTAGGGAAAAAAAATAGTAATTTTTAGACAAGCAAATCCACAATTAGCAAACAGAAAGTTGTCAAGGAAATAATCTGCTTTTGTGCTTGACTAACTTATTTATTGTAGGTAGGACTGTCAGAAACAGTCTAATCTTCTATTAGTTTTCTGAACAGTTAATAGCTAACAGAGCTAAATCAATTTTTGTCACATACTCCTTAACTCAGAATCAGTTTAATTCTATCAGTTATTCATTTATTTCATTAATTTTATTCTTGGAAGGAGCTTTGTATTTGAATAACATACACAGTCATAATGTTTTTGTCAGTAATATATAAGCCAAGGCCCAAAACAAAGTCAGAGAAATTGTCTTACCTTTTATCTGTTTATCTTTTTTTTTTTTTTTCTTAGTGCTTGAATCTTTTTGCACTGACAATGGCAGTTTCGATATGTAACAACTCAGTGGAAGCAGAATCTGATCTTTTATTAGAACACTGTTATGTACCCTATGGGAACAGGAAATTTGATTTTGGAGCCAAGAACATAAATTAGGGAAGGATTTTTTTTTTTTTTTTGTAAACAATTTAATTGTCTATGCCGGAAAAAAATAATTCTTGAAGTACATCAAGTGGTCTGGTTACTGCAGGTACGATTTCTGAAAGTGACCAGAGCTGTGTTCAACAAATATTTGGAGGGACTGTCAGACTGAGGGGTGACCATGTTAGTGTTTGGTTTCTCACGCTCAGGCCAGGACTTTTGCTATGTGCAGTGACCATGAAAGAGTTTCTTCTAGGGGATACCACAATTAAATTTGGAAGCCATATTTATGTGATACAACTGTTCCCAGCAATAGAAAATGTGAATCTGATAGAGTATGATTGTATCTTCTGATACTGTGAACTACTATGCCATAATATCTCAAAGCTTTACTTTAAATACAAGAGCCTAGGAAAGAAAGAAGAATGTCTCTTTACTGGGAAAAACATTGCCTCCAAGGATGAGTCAAAGCTGTTTCATTCATTTAGCAGTGGCACAGAAAATTCAAAAGATATTACAGAAGCTTAGCAGTAAAACCATCCTACATGTTATTTCAAAATACCTTGTTCAGTCATTTAAATTTTGGGTTTAGATACTATGCCAGAGAAGTCTCATTCATGTATGTATGTATGTAGGTAGGGCCTGATGTCTACATATGTCTACATACATATGGTAATCTTCTTCTTAATAGCTGTATGCAAGCTCAAAATACAGGGCAGCACTTTACATGCTTTCTCTTGATATCTTTCACATGAATACAAACACACAGACATTGTGACTGTAAGTTACCAAGTACCGTATCTTTCTGCCTCTCATTCATATGAAAACATGAAAGCAACTATGTGGTATGGTGTATTTGGGTGTGCTTCAGCTGGAGCTAATGCACTCAGAGATGTGCTGACTAGTGAACAGTTGTAGTGAACTCTTTATGTCCTTGGTGACTTCACAAATCTCTGCCAATACTGCCAGTGTCTTACATATCCATTTGTGTATCCTTTAAATTTGATTTCATCCCTTCTCCCAAGTTCTCAATATGAGTTTATGAGTGCCAAGCTTTAATGCTCCAGTACAATGTAACTTATTTGTGGGTCTTTATTAATCTCAGATAATCAAGATTTGTGGGCACAAAATCTCACTTTTATGCATAGAAAGTTCTGTATAATTCCAGTGTTTCTTTATGCATGCTGCAGACTGAAAAATACATTTAATTCATCAACAGCAAGTCAGCTATACTTGGGGACAAGTTAGCAATGTCAAGTTGACATCTCACATCTGTCTTTCAACCTTAGAATATGTGAGTGGTTCTTCTCATTCAGGTTTCAGTGTTTGCATGGCCGTTCTCTGGACTGTTGCCTTTTGTGGGGTGACACAGTTCTCAGAGTGAAAGGTATAGTGACAGTGTAATTAATGATGTGATATTTCCGTGCTGTTTACTTAACTGTATGTATAATATTTTTAGTGAAAGCAGTTAGTAAAGATGCGAGTTCAGTTAGAAGTCTCAAATAAAATGTCAGCTCTAGAAATAAGCAGGCCACAAGGAACTGAGATAAAATTATATTTTCCCATTTGGAGTATACTTCACTGAATTTCACAAGATCAATGAGACGTACTTTCTTAGGCCTTTCACCAGTATCTCAGTCATAATCTGCTTACACTGATTTGTCTGAATAGTTTTACATCTCAGCATTAATCTCTTTCTCTGGTGGAAACTTACATGAACATATGCTTACACCTAATTGTTGAACACTGAAGTAAAAATAATGCTATATTTACCTTTTTTTTTTTTCAAATTTTACCAAAATCTCCATACTTTCATAGTGAACCAGCAACCCATAGAAAATATTATGTAGATACTGTTCTTCTTGCTAGGATAAGTCAAGTATTCAACAGGCTGAAACACTGAGGAGAAGGCTAATAATGTTTAGGGAGTGATGTAAGAATAGGGCAACCCTATGGGGATCATCTCCTCAGTATACTCTTCCACTCTGCAGTCATTTTTGATTCACAGATTTTCTGAAGCACAGGTAGTGCATTTGCTTTTAGTTTGTCTGATCACTTGCTGAACCCATACAAACTACAATACCCCATGGAAAGGAATTCCTCAACTTTATCATGAATGGAGAGAAGAACCGCCTTCTTTTGTTTGCCTTGAATGTGCCACATGCTATTTTCATTTCCTGCTCCTCAATTTTTGAACTGACAACAGCCACTTCCATTTAAACTTCTTCAGGACAGTTATTATTCTAAATATCTTCACTACATACCTTCTCAGCCATCTCTTTTCCAGACTTAGAAATGGTAATCTATGTAGTTTCTCTAAATATGGAAATTGTTCCAGGCCTTTCATCATCCTTGTTGCCTTCTGCACCTTTTCTTGTTACACTTTATTCTATATTTTCTGAAACGTGGATAATGACCAGAGCTACAAGCAATATTCAGGACAAGGGCATTGTACAGCTTTATATCAAGGGTCTGAGATTTTCTTTCTACCATTTATGTTACATAAGTAGTTTTACTGGAAGTGGGATCAGGCAAATGGGGTGCACATGAATCACATTAATAGATACTACAATCTCTTGGCAAAAGCAAAAATGATCTTGCTTTTCTTGGCCACATATTTTTGGGTATAAGTACACATACATGCAAATGCTTCATGAATTCAGCAGAGCTGCACAAAGGGCACTGTGTCAGGAAAACAAAACACACGCATCCCATAGGACATCCATCCCAGGGTGGGAGATCCTTCTGTTGTAGAAACTGTCTTAAATACATTGGCCTCTGTGACTGTGCTGAAGTCAAATTCAGGACAGAGATATTATCCTTCCTACTGAGAAAGACAAGCAGTAGTAGTAGCACTGTTACATGGGCCTTTCACCCCTTTTACCATGAGGCAAGTTCTGTGAGAAGAGGTGGTATCTTACATTTCTCCAAATGTATCAGCTGATCTAAAAAATATTTTATTTTACAGTCACTTTCTGAACAAGCCTTTTAAACTTCTTTTGATGAGAGGGTAGTTGCCAGCAGAGGTCACCATTGCTGTAGCGGATTTGAAAGATACTGAGTTTCACTAGGTTTTATTGGACTAAGATTTAAAGGGTAAATAAATATTTCTAAACCCACCAATACCATCATTTGACTTTTGGTGCTAGAATGTTAAACCTTTTGGAATTAAAGCATTAATTTTACTAACTCTTTGTTTTTAACATCAAAGTTTGTTCTTTAGAACTTAGAAAATAGTAGAATGTTATCTTCTTAAAATCATGAATATTTTTTCCTCATGCCTTCAATTTAATTCAATTAATGCTAATTACTATGAATTCAATATTCTATCAGTTCCAAAAGCATATTGGAGAAACAGAAAAACAATGGAATTTGCACTTAAAGGACCATTTTTATGTCCAAAGTCATGGAGCAGTAAGTGAATTTATGGGACTGATGCTATTGATGGAAATAATCTAGCTTTTAAATGTGTTCTATCTGGCCCTTGTTCTGCGTATCCCATTAAAGAATTTTTCACTTAAAAGTGCTAATTTTAATACATATTTTATGTATTTTTCTAATCTGATGCTTTGAATTAGCATGTTACAGTGATTACATAAACTGTCTAATCATTCTATGTGATAACTGTTTACTTAGTATAAGGGTTAGAACGATCCTTTGTGCTCATTGTAATTTTCCACTGAACTTAAATGAAGACATCTGATAAGATAATTTAAGCTTTTGATTTGAGAAAATGGACACTGCTTAGCTAAGACTGTGAGAAAAAGAAAGCCACAATTACTTTCTTTGCTACCCTTTTGTCAGACTGACAGATCCCTTTAGGGTGAGTGGCTGGGATCAATCCAGATGTGAAAGTACTATTACTATACTGCACACATTTGTCAGAAAGAATTCCTCTCCAGACCTTGCTAAAATTTATTAAAATATTATTAATGTATATAAATTTTAATATATTTGAGGGACAAATAATTCTTATTATACGATGTGAACACTTGAATTTCTTTGGGTCTTCATTACACCATCTTTTTTGTGAACGTGCAAAAAATATTATAAACTTCTGAGTTGCAGACAAATGTAGAATGGTAGCTGGCAGGATAATTTTCAGGCTTTCACAAAAGCCTTCTTTCCATAATATCTGAAGCATCTCAGAAGTGCAAAGAATATGAACTTACAGGCAAATCAGCTTCCTGCTTATCTTTTTGCAGGTAATTGTCACGTTTTATTTTGGCTCAGCAAAAAAGCTTTATTGTAATACACTAACACATGAAAGCACCCATAAATTATCTGTATTACAGTTACAATGCAACTTCGAAGTTGTGACAACTTGGAAAAACCAGCCTGACAAGCATGATAACTTTCACTGTTTCTCTAAAACTTCTTGCGCATATAAGGAAAATTTAAAGTGAAGAAAGCAACTGAAGCACAAACAGTTTTTGTTCTCAGCACACAAACTCTTTGCATCTCTGTGACTGGGATCCCCGTTTTTGTCTCTGACTGATGCATTAGATAAGACAGCATTATCACCCAGTATAAATCAATAAACATTGTCAGTGTCAGTCTGTCAAGGCAGCAGGGAGTTTGTAAGCTTTTCCAGCTAGACTTCCTAGAGGATACACATAGGGAAAACAACAGCTCTCCCTATAGCTAGAAGGATTCTGCCTTGAGCCAATCATGCTTTGATTTACCAGAATTCCTATTTATTTATATCAGAAAAGAAAGGATTTCTTATCTAGAGTAGAATTATCATAAAAGAAAAAAAAAAAGGAAAGTGTTAAATAAGCCTTAATACTCAGAACTGAGACAGTAAAAAATATTCATGTAGAAGTAACTGCAGTATTATGCAAATAAAACTAAGTTTTGATTTACCTGGATAAAAACAATGAGAAGA
Source organism: Anser brachyrhynchus (assembly GCF_964034855.1). Lineage (NCBI taxonomy): Eukaryota > Metazoa > Chordata > Aves > Anseriformes > Anatidae > Anser > Anser brachyrhynchus. The sequence goes on along the minus strand of NC_137720.1, from coordinate 131,795 downwards.
ATACTTACTTGTCTCTAAGGTTAAGCTGTTCTTACTAAAGATCTGTTTCAAACTTTGAATTTAAGCACAAATGCTTTACGAATATGTTCCAGATGTGCATGCAGTTTAACCTGCGTTAGTAAATGCAATTTTCAGTTTTATTAGACCGAGCTTTTCTGAGCAGATGTTATTTTTAAGCAATGAGGACTCCGTATTTCAAAGACATCTGATCTGTACCTCTTCAAGAGAGTGAAAATCACAGTACAGCAAAAACGCATTGGCTGATTTTGAAGATACCAAACTTCCACAAGTGGTGCAACAGCCACACTACTTGTGTTGAGAAAACTGACTGTTGTGGGGTCACTCACCTTAGAGCTGTATCACTCGACACCGGAGGAACAGGGAATCCGGAGAGTTGTCCAAGCTGTTTTGTAGTCTGTAGCACCCCAGTCCGTGGACACTTTCCCAAGCCAGAAGAGCCATTCACATTCCCTCTGTCTTTCCAGCCTCATTCAGTGCTCTCAGGACTCAGCTAGCTGCACTGACTCACAGAAATGAAGCTCCCTCTGGGTCCTAGTGCTGTAAACGTGTGGGAGCTGCACGGACTCGTAGGAATTCAGCCGTTGGCTTGGTGCCTAGTCCATGCAGTGATGCACAGATGTGCAGTGAAAGTTTCAAAGCGTGCACTGGTTGTATGACTACGCATACATAATACAGAGAAAAGCCTCTAACTTCCTGATTCCAATCCCTGAAACTCTTTCAGGGATTTTTTGTCATCAGCATTTCTACTTTACATCTTAATCCTTGCACTCGATTTAAAGAAACTTTGGGCTCCCTGATGAATAGGCTCTGTTGAAATTGATCTCTAGAGCCCTTTAGTCCTGTCATCAGTCTATAGTGTTCCTAAAGGAACACTAATAGTTAACTGGTGTAGCAGTGGACTGGGTTGTCTGCAAAAATTGTGCAGTCCTCCTTACCAGCAGCCTTTAACAGAGGTCAGCCAAACACTGATCAAGAGTAGCAAAGAAATATTTGATCCTGACTTAGGGCAGAGGAAAAAAGATGACAGAAAACCCCTTCCAGCCATAATGTTCTGTTTAACATGTTTACCTTAAGCAGCAAAGAAATATGGAAATGTTTTCCATTATTTTTGTGAAGGAGGATTAAGCACTTGTAATGAAACAACAGTGTGTTTATTAAAATTAATTTGTCATTGATAAATATAGAGAAGAAATGCAAAAGTGAAAAAGTGCATAAGATACAAAAAAAAAAAACAAAAAAAACCCCAATAGACAGTTGGCTAACTACATTGAGAACTGGAGAACTGTGAAGCAGCCACCTGGATTTCATAGTTCTCATTCTAGCAAAGTGTAACCTTTGTGATTACACAGAAACATGAGGAAAAAGAATTAGATTATCATCCACAGAAACCCAGCCCACTGCACTTTATCGATGTGGAAATAATCAAACATTTTCTCATTCTGTCCAGAAGAGGGCAGCCATCTAGAGAGACTTGTCCTTAAAATTCTTTGGGCAAGAAAAAGAATGTGGAACATACTGTATAGAGGTGTAGAGCAAGAAGGCAAAGTAGCTTTGAGATAATGTTTCTTAATTGCCAAATGGATATGTCATTTTTTGAACCTGAACCAAAAATATCTTCACATTTTATTAAAGCTAGTAGACAAATCTTACATTCCTTCCTCATAGTGCCAAAGATAACAGTGGCTTCAGTGCTAGACTCCTTCTTAGACGTGGTGTCCATTTAAAATTGCCTGAAATATCCGTAAGGAAACTGCAGCACAAAAAGATTAATGCAAGTGCGAAAACAGTTTGCCAAAACTATGCAGTTCAGATTGCTTTGTTTTTCTAGAAGAAAAATGCTTTCCACACATGATACCAGTCACAGGCCAAAGTGTGATGTCTTCATTCACACAGCCAGCCATCGGAGTTTCTGAAAGTTTTGCCTGTAAAACTTGACCGTGGTATTTGGCCTTAGCTTCATATTTCACTGCAGAAATGCCAGGCTGTTCTTGTGTTGAGTGAGCATTTGTCTCGCTTTGTTAGAATATCCTTGGATTAAGACTTTGTGCCGGAAAATTTGAAAGAGCATTATTGCCCACTGTAACTGTAGCAAACAGCATCAAACCTGATAAAAAGATATGCTTTGTTGTTTTGTTTTTAGTTAAAAGATACTGCATGCATGTATTCAGCATCTCTACAATTGATTTCTTGGCAAGAGCTGCCCGTTTTTCTTATAGTATGATCACAAAAGCTCTTCTGGGCACAGTATACAATAATGTACTGTGTTTGCAATTAATCCATAGCACTTATTTATGTCTAAAGAAGACCTCCTCTTGTACCTTATTTTTGTACCTCTTGAGTTTATACTAGCAGGCTGATATGAATGAGCAAGAAAGCTGCAACAATCTCTGGGAAAAAGCACTGGCTTGTATTCTCTCCTTTTATCTTCCCATGTACCCCAAACAAACAACTTTTCTAGCTTCTGGAGTAGGTGTGGTCCTACAGGCACACTAGCAATGCACAGAAGAATGCTTAATTCTAGCTGGAACACTATAGTCACAGCTGAGCAGCTGAAAGCATTGTACAGCAGTCATATGTCTTTTAGCAGTGGTCTGAACCACAGATTTAGAGAGAAAAGTTTTACTACATGCATGCTTCCTTAAATTTTACCCTACATGAGCTGAGGATTCTCTTGCTTTGGCAAGCCACTACATACAAGGTGTGGGACTGATAATGTTTGGCTGAGTAAGGAAACTGAAACTCTACTGCAATAGTTCCAGCTCCCCCATGGTCTCTTTTATGAGCTTTCTTAAGCAGTATTTCTGTTTCCCCTAAGAGTAAATGAATTCAACCTGTTCCTGAGAAGTACTGTCATGTAGTGCAGTAACAGCTTTCATTTCAGGGAAAGATAAGCACTCAGACCAAAATGGACAATAGCCCTTTTGAGAATGTTGATTACAGGTAAAATGGTTTGTACTCTGCTGGCTCTAGGGCTGTCTGTTCTGATAACTAGACTCAGTTTAGTGTTGCCCTAACCCCCACAATGGCAACAGTGGATTGCCACAGCCTCTTCCTCCTACATCAGCACCTTCCCAAAAAGTTGGAGAGTGAAGGACTCACAGGGTATGAAAAAAAAGTGCCTTGTGCTTATGTGTGATTAGGATTGTAAGAGGACCTGAGGACTGTAGGTGTGTTTCTCCTGGAATCAATGTCTTTTGTGCTGCTAAAAGCATGCCAGGAAAGGTATTTGAGAAGAGGTATCTGGGCTTTTCTATTTAGAAGCAACGCTCTTCAAAGAAAAAAGCTGCCAAAAAAAATTATAAACAGTCTTAATTTATTTCTGAAATCTTTATGGATGTGGAAGTAACACAGGTGAGTAGAGCTGCTGTTCCTAAAATCCTGACACTTTACAGAGGTGTTAGGATACTGAGAAAGGGGCTTACAAGCTCATGCTTTTGAGAGATACCATAAAAGTATAGGAGGATGGCATGAGGATAAATGGACTTGTTTTCTTCTGACACACATATTTGTGTGTGTGTGTGCGTGCATGCAGACAACTACATTCAATACTTCCTTGTAATACTAAGTCTCTACATGAAAAATATGTATCAAAAATAATGTCCTTCCCCTAGATGTTCGGAGGTGCTTAGATGTGAATGCAATAAAAGTCTTAAGCATCTCAAATGAGGCATTCAGCATGTTAGATAGTGTCCGTTTTACCTAAAAGAAAATTTATTATTTCCAGTTTTTAAAATGTCCAGAAAATAGAACATAGTTATCTTGTGTAAACTTGTCTGATAGCTCTTGTCCTAAGGCTAAATTGAATGTGAAGTGATAGTAAACTTTTGCCTTACCTGGAGGAAGCTTGCCCATGTTGCCAGATACATGTTAATCAAGAGGCTGGGGGGAATCATCACGATGCAAATTCTCTTTTTGTGTTAGTTAAAGATGAAAAAATTGATACAGGAATTGAATGGTCTGTTCTTAGTTTATGTATCTTTATGTGTATGGCAGAAGTTACCAGAAAAAAGCAGGTCGCTTGTGGGTCATGAATAAATAGGTCTGACAAACAAGTTCATCACTGATTACTGTAAGACTCAATCTCCTGTAAATATTTTCTTAACTGTTTCTACAATATGGCTTCTCAATTGAATCAATAACACAGCCAGAATGTAGCTTGGGCACACTGGAAAATTGATTTGTACATGATGCATTTCTGATACACTGCAATTCAAAACAAGTGGTGATTAGAAACATTCATTTATGGTGAATTATGGAAGTAATTTGCACTAGTCTTTTCTTTCTGTTTTGGTTGGTTATGTAAGGAAAACATCTGAAAAGCCCAAGCCTACTAAAAGCAAAATGTCTTGGTTGTTCAAGTGCTGTTACAGACATAGAATATAATTCTAATGGAAGTGATGTGTAGACAACATCTTGAAGCTCCGTCAGGGAGAGGTTCAGGCTGGATATCAGGAAACGTTTTTCGCTAAGAGGGTGGTTGGGCACTGGAACAGGCTCCCCAGGGCAGTGGTCACGGCACCGAGCCTGCCGGAGTTCAAAAAAGCCTTTGTAGAACAATCTCAGGCACTTTTTTTTTTTTTTTTTGGGGGGGGGGGATGGGGGGTGTCCTTTGTGGACCCAGGAGTTGGACTCGATGATCCTTGTGGGTCCCTATGACAAAGCAGAGCTATGAGAAAAACTTTACAGTACTCTTCAGATTCAGTAGAGGTTTTGCCTGATAGTTGTTTGGAAAGATGTAGTAACTACAAACATTTCTGCAATACGCAATTCTGTTGGAATTAACACTCAACTATTGCTTTGCAATGAGGGGCAAAAAAGAGCATATATGCTACTTAAAAATGTTAAATGAACTATGAATTTTGAAAATTAGCACTCAGATGGTTATTCCATGCTCCTCTTTAAGAAATTGAAAGTTTTAGTATACTCTGCTTAGTAGCTGTGTAGTTTTTTTTTTTTGTGTGTTTTTTTTTTTTTTTTTTTTTGTCCCAGGATGTAGCTTTTTTCACTTGGCTGAACCAGAGCTGGGTTGAAGTCTGAAGTCTCTTTGGAAACCATAAAGAGTTGGTCAGACAGAATTCACTATTTGTGAGCTTTTGTATGAGGTCTCTGTTCATGGACAAAAACTGCCTTGATATAATTTTATATGGAGTACATGTGCTCTGGTGTACTGCTAATATTCGCCTTCATTATAGGAGCATTTCAAAAACTAGTCAAATGCATGCTTTTTTATTTTGTTTGTTTGTTTTGAGTGGATATATGCTACAAACACTGAGCTAGCATTAATTTTTATAAGATCCACAAAGTCTGACAGGTATATCATTTTGGGGGGAATTAGCACTGTCAGTAAAACTTATAGTTGTTTAAAGATCCGTTCACCCAATGCAAGTGAGCAATAAGACTATTTGTCAGGAAGTTTGGACATACTACCTGTTCCTGGATAGCAAGGCTATCACATGTGGATTCCCTGACAAACCTTTGCTTCAAGCTCTGTTCCTCTGCTTGCTGCAGAGGAATTCGGTACAGAGAGGAGTATTGACTGTGGCATAGAATGACTCCTGTCTCCTGTTTGATCTGTGAAACGGGCCTCATGTTTTCTCTTCTCACTCTCTACTACTCTTCTACCATTCTCTAATAGAGACTATTTCTCTTTGTCAAAGTCTGGCTTCATGATGTGTGCATAATGTGCTCTGAGATACTGAGAATAATTTGGCACTGCAGCCATACTTTGCTCATGACCTTTGGGAACTGGCAGATGCTTAAGAGATTTTATATCTACAGGGAAAGAATATTATAGTTAGTGGGCAGATGACTTATGATCCTATCAGAGTTTTCACTTCTTTCAGACTTGCAGTATTGAACCTTCCTATACAGTAGTAGGTCTCAGTAGAGGCACAGGTACATTGAATACAGTGTGTAGCAGAATCTCATCTACAGGCAATCCCCACAAGGCAGCATGTTGTAATTGTTCTTAAGGGAGGCTTGAAGGGTGCTTCATAACAAGGGGTTTTGGAACATCACAAGAACTGTGAGCACTGTGCCAAAGATTCTTCTGCAGAGATACCTTCATTTTCCAGTGTGCTCCAAGGAAATACAGGGTGCCCCTTGGCATAAACCAGACCATAAAAGAAAAACTCTGCTATCAGGAAAGATTGCCTTGTTGCTCAAAGCTTGAGGAGGAGGTGGCACAAACTTCTGCATTTAAATTGCTGGTATATATATTTTTTTTCAGTGTAAAGTTAGGCATTTCATTAAGTATCTTTAAAAGCTCAGTTTTCTGGATATGGTCTCAAGAGGTACAGCTTGCCTGGACCAACTGTTTTCCTACAAATTCTGTGTCTAAAACTTCTTTCTCAGGGGCACTGATTTCACTGAAATTTTTTAAGAGAATATTTATGCCCCAACAGAAGAAACTGAAGTATCAACTAACAAAACTTAATCAAGCTGTGGAATTGAAATAAAAAAATAATAATTTGGTAAAGTTAACAGTTATACGCTGTGACTGTCTGAAAGTTCATCTAGGATCTTTCTAAGCTCTGGTACCAGGACAAATTTTATAATATCAGCAAATTTCTTCAAACAGTTCAACCATGTAAATTTTTTGAGCTACCTGTGCTGTACTGTAAATCAGTAAACCTGATAGAGGCCATATTTCAGGGACAACCACAGATTGCCTTCCAGTCATTCAAGATTTTATTTCCTTAAGTTGAATTCAGTCTTTGAAAAAGAATCCTATCTACAGAATTCTCCCTGAGCAGTGCTTCTCTATGTTTCTAAGGGGAAGCACACTCAGGAGTAGCTGTGCAATATGCTTGTCTGCTCTTACACTCTGTTGTGTTGCAGTTAATTAAAAACAGTACTGTTGTTCACTCTTTATATATCAACACCTGAAGGCATCAGATTTGTTAGTCTGTATTCCATGGTAAAGGAACTGTTTTGTTTTTTTTTTTTTTTTTTTTTTTTTTTTTTTTTTTTTGTCGCTGAAGCTTTAAGAACAGAAAAGGGTGTTTAATGACTAGAGCAGAATTAGATTAGTTAGAAATGCATCATTGGTTTGTGTAAGTAGTACAGTACTTTGTCCCCAGAAGTGCCAGCAGGAGATCATATTTACTCATATTTTGAAGAGGGGATGTTGAAGAGTATGCCATTACCCTAACTCCTTTTATATCTGGGTCAACCTGCTTGAACCTTGATAAACTTGTCTGTGTTTTTTTTTTTTTTTCAACCTGAGGGTGTCAGTTGCTTCCACAACCTTTTGCAGCAACAATATCCACAAGTTCTGTGCCATATCTTTAAAGTATTCTTGTATATGTTCAGAACTGATCTCATGTAAGTTACAAGTGTCCACAAGTTTTAGTAGTGTCAGGTTTCTTGAACAGCAGTTCCATAATCACCTTATCCACTAACTTTATATTTTATATACTTATATTATATTTTATATATAATATATATATTATATTTTATAAACCTTCATCATATCCTACCCCACCGTCTTTGTCCCCAAACCAAGGAGCCTCAGTCTTTCTACTCTCTCCTCATCAGGCAGCTGTTCCATCATCTTAATCTCTTTATATGCCTGTCTGTGTATCTTTTGTAACTCCACCATGCCCTTCCTGAGAGTAGAACTGCTCATAGGACTCAGCACGTGGACGCAGGGAGATGCCCCAGAGTTCATGTAGGTGATTTCTGAGGCATACATGTTTTCTAAGTTCTCTGACATTTGTAAGCAGTGGTGACATCTGATAAAACCATTTTTATGTCCACAGTAGGCAAACCATCTGTTGTGCTAAATACTCACCTCTTCCCCCAAGTGAAGAAATCATTTTGATATTCTGCAAGAGTGTATTTCAGCTCATTAGCGTTGCATTATGCAAGTCCTTACAGGCTAATCACTACAGCTGCTGTTCTATCATTTGTTCTTGTCACAGGGCAATTTTATTTTCAAAATGTTGTTTTAATTAAAAAGGAAAATGTGCTTGAAGAGATTAGAATCATAGAATCATAGAATATCTTGAGTTGGAAGGGACCCACAAGGATCATTGATTACAACTCCTGGCTTCAAACAGGACCACCCAAAAATCAATCCATGTGTCTGAGAGTGTTGTCCAAATGCTTCTTGAATTCCAGCAGGCTTGCTGCTGTGACCAAGCACAGTCATGTGGTTCAGTGCCAAGACTGGCACTTTCAGACCAGTTATCCTTGGGGTACTCAGCCTCCTGACCTGGAAGTCTGGGATGGGGACCAGAATAAACCCCCCATGATTCAGGTGGAAACAGTTAGAGACCTGCTGCTCTACCTGGACAGTTACAAGTCCATGAGGCCAGATGGGATCCACCCAAGGGTGCTGAGGGACCTAGGGGATTTGATTGCCGGGCCACTTCCCACCATCTGTCAGCGGTCATGGTACAACGGAGAGGTCCCAGATTACTGGAGATTTGCTAATGTGACACTCCTCTATAAGAAAGGTTGTAAGGAGGACCTGGGGAACTACAGGCCTGTCAGCCTGACTTCCATGTCAGGAAAGGTTATAGAATATATCATCTTGAGTGCAATCACACAACATGTGCAAGACAGCCAGGGGATCAGGCCCAGTCAGCATGGGTTCATGAAGGTCAAATCCTGCCTGACCAACCTCATCTGCTTCTATGACCAGGTGACCCGCCTGTTGACGTAGTCTACCTAGGCCTTTGGCATGGTCTCCCACAGTATTCTCCTGGAGAAGCTGGCAGCCTGTGGCTTGGACAGGTACACTCTGCTGGGTTAAAAACTGGCTGGATGGTCGGGCCCAGAGAGTGGTGGTGAATGGAGTGAAATCCAGCTGGTGACCGGTCACCAGTGGTGTTCCCCAGGAGTCAGAGTCGGGGCCCATCCTTTTTAATATCTTTATTGATAATTTGGATGAGGGAATTGAGTGCACCCTCAGTAAGTCTGCAGACCAAACCAAGTTGAGGGGAAGTGTTGATTTGCTGGAGGGTAGGAAGGCCCTGCAGAGGGATCAGGACAGGTTGGATCAATGGTCAGAGGCCAATGGGATGAGGTTCAGCATGGCTAAATGCTGGGTCCTGCACTTTGGTAACAACAACCCTGTGCAACGCTAGAGGCTTGGGGCAGAGTGGCTGGAAAGCTGTGCAGAGGAAAAGGATTTGGGAGTGTTGGTCAATGCTCATCTGAACATGAGCCGGCAGTGTGCCCAGGTGGCCAAGAAGGCCAACAGCATCCTGGCTTGTATAAGGAATAGTGTAGCCAGAAGGACCAGGGACGTGATCGTTCCCCTGTACCTGAAAGGAAGTTGTGGGGAGCTGGGGGTCATCCTCTTCTTACAGAAAACTAGTGATAGGACAAGAGATAATGGCCTCAGGTTGTGCCAGGGGAGGTTCCGGTTGGAAATTAGGAGACATTTCTTCTCAGATGGAGTAGTCAGGCATTGGAACGGGTTGTCCAGGGCGGTGGTGGAGTCACCGTCCCTAGGGGTGTTTAAGGAAAGTTTGGACATGGTATTTAGGGACGTGGTTTACCAGGTAATATTGGTCATAGAGGGATGGTTGGACCAGATGATCTTGGAGGTCTTTTCTAACCTTAATGATTCTATGATTCAGAGGACATGTAGAGTTTTATAAGCTGATAGAGTGAAACTCTCCAAACCTGGAGACCAGATTCACTACAATGAAGTGCAAAATGTCTCTCTTCTGCAGTGGCTTTTATTTATTTAAAAGAGTAGTGCTATCAGGTTGTCATGCTGATTGCTAGTTTTTCTGTTGTTTCAAATTCTGCAGATATTCACCTGGCCTTTTTACTTTCACAGCAGTAAGATCAGACATTGACTGCAATTTTCCTTCGGGCATGTGAATTATGTCTCAGACTGGAAACCAATCCACCCTACTGAACACTGGTACATATTACTAAGAGTAGGTAGTTCAGTCTCTTTTGGAAGAAGCCCCTCCCAAATAGTTTTTAAAGTAGTCATCACTAATATTTTTTTTAAACTGCCTTTCTCTTATTAGATATCAGAATATGAATAGTATCTTAAAGCATGAGGGCTATCCCCTGCCTTTATATGTATTCTCTTACTATGCATATGTGTACACACACAAAGGAAATATGTCAGTGTCCAGCTATGACTGACCCTAGTTTCTGCATTCACCTGTAGTCCGTTCCATGCTATCCAAGGGAGGTACAAAGGATGTAGTAGGAAGTTCTGCTATAAAATTAGTATCATAGGCTAAACATAAAACTTGGAATGAGTTGCATTTGACTATTAAGGGTGGAAGCCTTAGCTAGTTGGACATTTCAAAATAGCTTAAAGAATGTGTTCTGTTGGAAGGATCATGTCCTGACACCAGCATACTGAAAGGATGGACTTGCTCTGCACCATTTCTGTGTCTGGTATCTTCTTGTCCTTACTGAGAAATCTTAAAGAGTCTTTGGGGAGAGGCTGAAATTAGTGCAACTAATTACATTTAGAGCAATGATGTAGAAGCATTTCATATTATACTTGTCTTCCAGGACCTGAGCTCTGTATTGTGTGACAAACAATAGAAATGGTGAAAGTGTAAAAAGCTGTGACTCCTTGCCAATGTTACAACTTGTCTTTACTACTAAAAAAGGCAGTAAACTGGGAGGGTATATCAAAGAATTAATCGCTCTGCACTTACTCTGTTTCTTGCACTTGTTTTCTACACATAGTCTTCTGTTCACTGTTGGAGACAGAACTCCAGGCCAGAGGTACCTTCGGACTGAGGCAATCTGGGAGTGCTTATGTATGTTAAGTTGTTCTGCCGTGAAAGGCATAGTTCTCTGTGCAAGAAACTGAATGAAGGCGCAGCTTTTCAGTTTTACTATGAGGAAAACCAGGCATGGAGTCAACTTCTGGCAGGATCGTAGAACTCAAGCACAGTGTTTTCCGTTCAGTAATACAGACGTTGTCTTCACTGTGATTTTATCCACTGTATTGCCAGGTAAATCTCAGATTCTGCAAAATTAAAATCTCTAAGTCTTCCTAAGCAGTCAGTTGAAGCTCTCAACTGACACCCTTTTATGTGTCCTGCACTTTCTTACATTGTTCTCTAATGTGGGACTGCAAGTATTAACAAGAAAGATAGGTGAGAAAGATGAGGGAATACAAAGCTTTAAGGAAAAACAGTGAAACAACGGTAGAAGAGATGTGGGACACTGCAAGGGATGAGGTGAAGTAGAGGTGAAAGTGCAGGTGAGAGAGGGAGAGAGGCACTCAAGAGAAGCAAAATATTCAGAAAGAGTCTAGTAGCCACATGAGTCTGTGTTGGCAGAGGGAGAAACTAAAAGTATGCATTGGTTTAATTATATTTTTGTGCTGCACAGACCTATGCGAATAATATTACTTTTCAAGGACTAGCAGAAAGAGAGAGAATCTGAGGAAAACAAAACAAAACAAAACAAACCCACCACTTTTTTGACAAATCACAATAATGGATTTTGTTTTGAAAATAGGATCGGTTATGCTTTTCAGGGACACTTTCACACATTTCCCCTCCCCTCGTTAAGAGGCCCTGTGGCACTGTCAGTAGACTTGCGGTACTATAAACTGAAAGTACATCTGTGAAAGTCAACCGTACAAATCAAAATGCAGGTTTTAAGACACGTAGCATTAGCGTTATTTGAAAATGCTGTTTGCATGCACTGGAGGAATCCAAACCAATTTGGGTTTGAAGAAAGCAGAGTTTACTCCAGGACACAGTGTTCAGTGTTTGCAGATCATTGGACAGCTCAGTCTAGTACAGATCATGCCTTTTTATGGGGACATTCCAGCTCCAAAGAAAGCAAATTCTTCTCAAACACATTGTCTTAGTTAAACTTTTAATACTTTTTGATATTGCTAGCAGCAGCTTTATATAATGCAGTTATGTAGTGCTCAGCAAAAAAATCTACCCGTATTCTATGAACTGTTGAAGAATAAGAGACTTCAGATGATGTGGGTATATTACCACTGTGAGATTTGCACAGTATTTTATACCTGGAATCAATTAATTAATTATCTCACAGGGGATGAATACCAAACAAGAAATTGGACTTCATCTGCATAGTCTTGTAGTATACACATTATAAGTGTTGCAGTGAGCTCCTAGTCACTCGTTGAAATTCCTTTAAAATCACATATAGTTAGCCTTCTGTCAAGTATTTATTAAAGAATTCTACTTGCATCTTTTATGTTTTTTATGTTTTTTTTTTTTTTTTTTTAAAGTATATACTACTTCACAAGTCTGAAAATTATCTGTGGTACACCCAGGACAGGACAGGACAGGACAGAACAGAACAGAATAGCATAGCATAGCATAGCATAGCATAGTTCAGTTGGAAGTGACCTTCAAAGATCATCAAGTCCAACTGCCTGACCGCTTCAGAGCTAACCAAAAGTTAAAGCATATTATTGAGGGGATTGTCCAAATGCCTCTTGCATACTGACAGGCATGGACCATCAACCACCGCTCTAAGAAGCCTGCTCCAGTGTTTGACCACCCTCACAATAAAGAATTTTTTTCCTAAAGTTCAGTTTGGTCCTCCTTTGGCTGAGCTTTGTGCCATTCCCATGAGTCCTGTCATCGGTTACCAGGGAGAAGAGACCAGCACCTCCCTCTCCAGTTCCCCTGCCCAAGAAGTTGTAGAGATTAATGGGGTCACCTCTCAGCCTTCTTTTTTCCAGACTAGACAACCCAGGTGTCCTCAGCCTTTCCTCACAGGACATGCCCACAAGCCTTTTTACAAGGTTTGTTGCCCTAGCAAAGAGGGTTCTTATTTTCTCTAAGACAGGAATAGTACTCCTCTCTTCCATAGTGATTGCGGTTCAGTATTTGATACCTGCCTGAAGCAAAGCTTCTATCAACCCGAACCATATAAAATTGTGGGGGACTGATATAGCTTACATCTCTTTGCACATTATGTGCCAGAAGAGACTGCCTTTGACTAATTGAACCTTTGCGTAATGGTCTCTAGTTCAAAGACATCAGGGAGAAAATGCTTTTGGACAAAGCTCTGACATGGAAGTTCTCTTTGTCTGAAGAAAGAGCCTGGAAACAATTAGGAGAATGCATGTGAGTAATGCCTAGTGAGTGTAAGAAAAACTACTGGTCTGCAAAATAGGATATACACTTGGCACAATACATCATCTTTCCATTTGTAAGTACTGAGACAAGGAGTGATCTGAAGCAGGGCGCTGAACTAGCAGCCATGCTCTTCCCATGCAAATGGAAGAGCATGGGAAAGAGAAGAGAACTTCTTGTTTGTACTGCACAGAGGTGAATGCTGCATCACAATCAATGATAAACAAGTGTCTGTTGGTATTCTGCACGAGGACAGCTGAGAGCTGGTAGTCCGCATGAGGATAGGTCCTAAGTGACCATGAAGAGATGGATTTTATTTTATGTTTTGCTCATTGAAAAGAGGAATGGGAAGACAGTAAAAAGCTGCAGAGAGATAGATTACATTAATACTATACCAAGAAAATTAACTGATATACTTTGTGGTAAGTCTCCATCCTGACTGACAATCACAGCAGTCTTTGCCCATGTTTTTAACATGCTCCTTGTGCTTTCTCCCTGGGTGTGATACTAAGTGATGAGGCATTCCTGGACCTGTCTGCTACTTTCTGGATGGAGCTAGGTTACGTATGAAAAAAAAGGATGGTTACAGGCTGGAGGGTGGTTGGTGCCAAGCTGGAGAGTGTGCAGGAATGGCATTCCTTGAGAAAGCCTTTTTGCTCTTCTGGCAGTAAACTCTGTGAAAAGAAGAGGACCTACAAACACATTTAGAAAACAAATTTAAATTATTTCTCTGTGATTGCTTAGGATGTTTTTTTGGAAGGCTAGCTGGCACTGCCTCAGGTCTGGTGAATTACACAGTGTTTCAATGAGAATGTTGTTCTGGAAGCAGTGGTAGAAAATGCATGTTTTGGCTAGCTCATCTTGAGCCTGGAGTGTGAAACTCATGTGGATCCCTTTCAGATGACAGAAGAAACCCCATGTGGACCAGATGACCCCCAAAGGAAAGACAGCTACCAGTTCTAACCTGGGGTATCTATCTTGTTTCTCCTTGATGGAATGAGCGTGTCATATCCCCCTTCCAAAAATGAAGAAGGTAACATTAGAGCAGTCATTAACATAAAAAGGTGTTTTGATTATCCACACTATGATTCCTATTTAGAAAAATGTGCAGATAATCAATACTGCTGAAGGCTCTTGCCTCATTTTATCTTCTTTCTTGTATCCTGAAAGACCACACCGTTCTGTTGGTGACTAGACATGGATGTGTAGCTGCCTTGTGGGTAGTGTTATCCCTGGCTTCTGCATGAATAGCCAAGACATGCAATGTTGAAGGCTCAGAACTGCATGAGTTCCTGCCGTTCATCTATGTGTCTTGGCACCATTGGCCTTACTATGCTGTGGTCATTTTGAAATGCGGAACCACATCATGTCTTAAAAATATTCTTTGTTATGCAAGAAGGGTGGGTTTTCCTCTTAATATTTTCCTCACGACATTCAAATACAATTTTGTGTTGCATTTGTCATTCCATAACCCCTTCCAAAATTTGTATCATTCCAAATTGTTAGCCATCAGATGGGTAAAGTCATTCTGCTTTGAAATTAACCTAGGGATTAGAATTGTTACTATATTAAAAGCAGATCTCAAACTTACAAATCTTTTGTTGTACATATGCTTAATATTTTTCCTCTAAACAACAGGTACTAAGGAGTGCTGGAGTTCCAGGATACCTTACAGAATATTAAAAGTGCCTGCCTTATTCTTCACCTTTAATCTTGATTTTATGAGTGCAACTGTTTTGTGGGCCCAAAGTCATTGTACAAACTTTGTGGTCAACATGAAAAGTTGTGTATGCTCCTTTTTCTTTTCATTGTATATTTTCTGTTTACATAATGGCCTTTCAGTGCCCTAGCTGCTTGAACTTTTGAAAAAGTATATATCACAGTTCTCACACTGTCATTTTGGAATGAACCTGCATCTTTGTTACAGCATTTCTAAATAGGAAAGGGCATTAGTTACCTGTAGTTCGCATAGAACACTGGAGAGTAGGGAGAAATTCAAATGGAATTTATCATCCATAATCTGTGAGGATATTTGTAAATCTCAGCTGAATTCTCTTCTGAATTCTTAAAGACATTCTCCAGGTAAAGCAGGAGGAGTGATACAGGACTGTGTTCTCGAGGTGGTGGAAAACACTATTACTTAACTGAAGCTTAAATAAAGCATGGGGAAGACTTCCCAATGTTGGAGTGGAAGTGAACTGTTAATATCTATTTTTAAATGTTTCTGTTTCTCTTAGTGTTATATGTTGTAATGCCTTTATATGTCCAGCAATTATTAGCAATTGCATAGTGCCTTGATGAGAGCCTGAAAACCAAGCCAAAGAAAGTTTTTAAGAGGTGATTGACAGCAACTCGTCCCACTCTGGTATGTTTCTTCTGTGACTTCTGTGTCAAAGAGTGAGTTCTTCAAAACCTCCAGCTCCCTTAAAATTTTAACCTGCTTGCTGGGAACAAGAAAATTTCTCTTTCCCAGTATTCTCCTTTTCACATTGCCCTTATTGCAATGAAGAGCTGCATGAAAAGAAGAAAAACACAAACCAGAGCAACAAACAAAACAAAACAAAACAAAAAACACCACCACTACCACCAAAAATAAAACACACACACAAAAAAACAAAACCCACCACCACCAAAAAACAAAACAAAACAACAACAACAAAACCCCACAACCTTCATTCCAGAGTCAAATTTGCAATGAGAATCTTTGAGTCTATTTTTGTCCAATACCATTTGGACAAAATTCAAGAATTTGATTTTTCCCATTGCTTTACTTTGTACTCCAGTTGACTCTGAAAGCACAGCCTGAAATGCTGAACCACAAAATTCAATTAAAACACTGGGAGTAAACAGGGAGAAGAAATCAATGGGTGGATTATTCTATCAGCTGCTATTCCCATGATATTCTTATCTTATGATGCACTACTAGAAGGGATGTTGGAAGTGGAGTCATTGTAAAATCAGATCAAACTGCTGCATGCTCTCAGCACATAGCAGAAAATTGGATCAATAACATGAGCCTATTCTTTAATTTGCTTGTAAGCAGCTGGACTGCTGAATTCATCCACAGTGTGGAAGCTAATCTGTTTTTTAATCCTCTGCTCTCCCACTATGAAGTTAAACACCGGTGCCTGTAACAGACATAAATCAGTGCAGATGCCAGGCTCCATAGGTGTATATCTTATTGCTGCTATATGCATCTAGCAACAAAGTCAGACATTTGGAAAATAAATGTTTATCAATCATGAAATTACATCTGTGTCTATTGATAAAGAAAATCTCAGGCAGGAAGGAAATGTTCTAAAATCACCATATTTGTCATTTGTTCCTACCTCTATCATCTGGCGTCACTTTTCCAGGTTAAGTATAATAGCAACAGTTCTGAAGTTTCACATCAAGGCTCCTAGAGATTAGTGGAAGTCAACAGAAAGAAGAAATCTTGATCAAGTATGAACTGTTGTAATAATTGCCTGTTCTTATAGGGACTTTTATTAAAATAGATTAACAGTCTTCATTTTGAAAAGACTATAAGCAAAATGTACTTTTTTCTCTGTCTTATATCACTAATTATTTTAAGTTGGTTTATTACTGATGGAAAACAAATAATGTAAGCTTCTATGGATAGGCCTAACACATGGAATGGTCAGAACACTGCAGGAAAAAGGAATTGCTGGGGACTCCCTTCAAAAAACTCAGTTATATGTATGAATTTTGCTGAAGAGCCACAGACTTCATGTGTCTTTGGTGATAAACACACTGAGCCATTTCACTCTTGAAAATGCAGTCCAGCAAGTTGTATACCTTTAATAAGTGTAATCATCATAATACCTGTTTTCTAGTTATACAATGTTAGTTTCAGTCCTTCATTTCCACTTTACACTTGGTCTCTTTGAAAGTTAATTGTTTTTAACTGTGTTCAAGTGATAGTTACCAATCTTTTACTGCTCTGGTGGAAACTGACAGGTATATACAATGCAAGTTGCAACATTATATAGTGATGTACTTCTTCCATAGACTCTCATGTGTACTCAGAAATCATGGCAATGAGAGTAACATCAATGTCTGTTTAGAAAAATAGTTGGACAAGCATAGTCAACATAAGATAGTTTCAATGGTTTCCTGATTGTTCATCGTAGGACTACATAGTCTCTTTTAGGCACCTACAAGCAACTATAAATATGTCTTCCTTTCTGCACTTCTTTCAAATGTATTTACTTCTGTAGCAAAGAGGAAGACTTGGAAAATCCTCTGTGCAGTAGCCACAGGAGTTGATCTTCCACTGAGCAGGCACATGGCCAGCTGAATGCATGGGCATATACGCAGACAGCTGAAAGGACAGATGTATCAAATCAGACTTATGAGGTCAGTTTTCCCAGCCAATGAAGTCCAGATTGCTGTCTGACCTGTTATAACCTTCCTGTGTTTAAATGGATGTGAAACAGATAATCCAGCCTTTGGCGGGAACAACACTGATAAAACACAAACATTATTTCTGTAGCCACATAAGATTATTTTTCTAATTCAGCAGAAAGTGTTGTCTTGAAGATTTTTAAAGGGGTCACAGTATTTTATACTGCTTGTGTGTGAATAAAAATTTTCTCAGTCAAGGGGAAGGGACAGAGTATACTTACTCAGTTGTTAGCAGAAATGGAATTTATATTTTATTGTAATGCAGCAATGGCAGATATGACCTGAGCAGACATATGTAAATGATATCTACTCTTCAAACACAGTAAATGAGCCCATGTTATTGTGAGCAATGTGGGCAAAATGCCAATTATAGTTTCATAAACAAAGAATAGTGGAAGAGTAAATGAAAGAACCATTTGTAGGCTGCTGCCATAATCTCAGGTGGGTCTGATTCCATCTTGCTGGGTGTTTTGAGGCTAGTATGTGTGAAATTCTAGACAGGATTATGAGACCACTGGCCTTAAATGCCACTGGTGTAAAGAATGGTCCTGAGCCCTAGAACTGGCTGGTGTTCCCTTCAGATGTGAGCCTGAAGGTTCCCAGTGCATCACCCTGTGGCTGTGACATCACAGGAAAGGGAGAATGTGACTTCCTACAAGCCTGTTGCTGAAACATTAAGGGAATTTAGGGTGGCATGGGTTTAGCCACAGCACCTAATGCTAGGCCAGGAAATGCCAGATTCATGGAAAAATGGCATGTGCACACAGACCCACATAGACTGTGTTTTGAAGGGCCAGTTGTAGTTGTTTAAGAGATTGTTCTATCAGGTGAGACAATATTTTGAGGAGTTTTCATCCTACCATGTATGGTGATAACTGAACATGTTATCTTCCCATACCTATAAAATTAAATGCAGATGTTTCATTAAGATGGTGTTGTATCAGTTATCTCCTGTTTAGACACCTGAAACATCAAGTTTCATTTTTTTTTTCTATTGGTAGAGTAAAGCAGTTTTCCATTCTATATATTATTTTTCTCTCAGCAAATAAGCCTAAATTCTTTCAATATTGTTGTTTGAATCTTTATTTATTTATCCTATGGGAAAAAATGCAAATTACAACATGAACATTATATGCAGGACACTACAAGAAGATACTGAAACTGAAAAGTAAAAATAACTTTCTGATGGGAATATATTAAATAACATTGAACATAAAGGCTCATTGGCAGTGTCAATTGCCAGCTGCAAAAACATACAGTATTAGGATGGGAAACATACTACGAAGAAGTAGGCACTTGGGAAGAATATATTAGTAAAAATGCTATTTTTATTTAAAGGTTTATACAGTCAAAGTTCATCTTCCAGTGTTTTTTTAAAGATTAGGATTTCAGTGACATTGAAGCTTTAGGACCAAATGCATTCCTGGAGTCATTTTATCCTCACCAGTATTGAATGAGAAGAAACTAATTCAATATATTAAGTCTTATACTTGTGCGCTTCATAAGCTACTTCGTTTTATTTTGTTTTTGTTTTGCATTGTAAAACTGCAGAAGTAAGTAATAATTAGTGTCTGCAGAAAGAAGCAGGTTATGTTGGTTGTTAAAGTCAGTAGGCCACACTGGAAAATATTAGAGAAGGCAAACAGCATAGACAAATACCCAGATTTTGAATTTTACAAAGCTGGCACTAAAGTGAATCACTGTGGCACCATCACAGTCAAAATGCATCAATTCTCCAAGCTGGACCTTGCCTGTTTCTGTTGTAGCTCACTCAGTGTGAGGAATGGATTTGACTGACATTAAAAACACTTTCATTGCCCTCCGTCTGAGTGAAACCAGACTCTTAGACAAGTTGTCTCATGCCTTCCTTTATCTTGCTGGAGGCCATGTCAGATCTGTGACAGATTCCTCACCTAAACTTGTATTTTCCTTCACCTGCTGCAAAAACAGCTTCCAACACTTTACTTTGGGAGAGTTGTCAGGTGTGACTCGTTCCAGTTCCACTGGGAAGGAGGAGCTCTGGTAATTTCTTCTGAGAGTTTTATAGTATTTATAGACCTTTTGTACTGAGATAAGAGATGTGTTAAACTGATGCATTTGTCTAACCTTTCAGTTACAGATTTAGATGTGTTTGTATTACTGTAATTAGAGTTGTCTGCATGCATTTCTGAGGCTGTGCACTAAAGCAGGCACTTTCAGAAGACCATATTCTTTCCAGCTACCATCTCTGAGTAAATCAGTAGAATAGGAAGCTTTTAAAATTGAGATGTGACTGCATAGTTTTCCCTCACAACAGGTGACACCTTTTAAGTGGTTGCACCCTATTCCCTAACTGTCAGTATTTCAAAAAAGTTGCAATGAACCTATATAAGAAAAGGGAGGTACTATTTACTCCTGCTCATTTCCTCATCTCTGAGGTTTCAAGAATGGTTCTCAGTTTAGTACTGAGTGTATTACAGTGAGAATGTTTGCAAACTAAATTAGTACCTTCATGTTAGCTCCCAAGTAACAAAAAAAGCAAGCAAGGTATGGCTTCTTATTTAAATTTAATCTTGTCCCTAAAACATAAGCCTCAGCTTCTGTTGCTCTCCTGTCCTAGACAACTGTAGGTGTTGACTTAAAGATGACACATGGATAATATTACATTTAATACCCTATTATATGTTTGATGTCTTTTTGAACTACCACTGATAAGTTTTTGCATTATGCAGGGGGTTTTGTTCGGATTTATATACTTTTTTGTAATTTTTGTCAAAGTCATAGAGGTCATTCAGTCTTCATAGTCTATGTTGAGGGTCTTCACAAAGCAACATTGCTTATTCCTTAGAGCTTAACTTCCTTTACAGGTCTGACCTTGTCCCTTCCCTTCCCCTCCCCTTCCTCACCCTCCCCACTTGTTTTTTGATTCTATATGATCATTTGCCACAATCTGAGGCTTACATATCAAAAATGCCATAAAAACCTACATATTTAAAATATGTTTAAAAATAGCCAGAAGTTTTCCAACCCCATTCTGCTCTGCTAAAGGCCTATGATGCTCTGCTACAATTTTTGTGGATGCAAGTAACAAAATGAAGGGATCCAGATGCTTAATCTGCTTACATTAAAATGTCACTTACACACTGGTTAAAAGGTTCTAATTCTAGTGTGGATTGTTTGATGTATGTAAAACATATGAAACTGAGCACCTGTTCAAAGATCTCCTGATCTTGTGAATTTTGGAAGCTGAGGATATTTTGTATGTAGGTAGGACTACACAAAATATTACAGTTTTCAGACTTCAGTGCACAGTTTTACCTCCATGAAATAAATAACATGACTGTCTTTGGACTTCATGACAGGCAGGTAAGCTTCCAATTCGCTACAAGGCAAACTCCAGTAAGTTACTATAACTTGTACTTATTAATATTTCACACTCCCACTGACAACAGTGACATAAACTGACATAATGTGAAAGGAAATAATAACAGTTGGGCCTGTTAGTTTTAAGAAGATTTTGTTCTCTGAGTACCTCTGCCTCATCACTGCTTCGTATTTAATTATATGTGGACTAACGCTGTGTTCTAGTAAAGAATGGTCGAGAATTTTTCAGAGATGAGTTAGCAGACATAATACTATAAACTCTGTATGCATCTCCAGCGCCCCACATGCACTTCAGCATGCTGCTATTTTTGCCTGAACATTTCTTGTAGTGGAAAGAGCAAGTGTTTAGAATGTGGTGCAACAGCTTCATCAAGAGAAGTCAAAAATAGTTGTCTTAGCAAACTTTAGCTAGAGGCTGAGTTTCTGGCATGTTGAAAGAGAATGGGAAATAAATCTTGTGCAGCTGGGAAAAGAATCAGTGCCAGATTCTGTGTGAGAAGGTGTTTTGAACCATAAAGGGAAAAGAGCTTCTGTCCTTTATCTTTTGTGCCTGTGGTTACAGTTATTTCATGAATTTTATGATTTAAATGTTAAGCACATGGTGAAGATGACTTAAGAAGTCTGACCTTTCAATTTTCTTATTTCCCTTCCTTTAGCTGTGTAGGGGAGGCAGTTATGGAATTGCCAATAAACCCTGTGAGGACCAGATAATAATAAGGTGATAGCACACAAATGTCAGACTTCAACAAATTAATCCCAGGACAATCACCCAGATGTGTTTATAGCAGATAATCTAAACACAAACATGATCTAATCTCTGCCATGGTGACTCAGTAACAGATGCTGAATGCATCTATTTTAACCTTAAGGCAAAGCATCAGCATCTGTTACATAGGTGTTTAGGACAATGTTTTGAAGGAAACGATTTTTTATTCATTTATTTACAATTGCAATCACATTTCACAATATTCAGCTGTCTCTTGAAATATCTAAAAGGACAGGAGGTAGTGTAAAATGTGTAGCAATTAAGTAAGTTAAGGATAGGAAAACTGATGTACAGCATTCTCTGTTTTTCTTTGGATACTGTTTCTGGTAAAGGAAAAATCTACTGTCTAGAATATACCTGTGGCTCTCCAAATATAATTAGATTGAAATGTAAATATCTGTTTATGTATCACAGGTTGCTGGTGTCTATTTCTTTTTCATCTTTTTTTTTTTGTCTTTTTTTTTTACTGTGTGTCAAACTATTCTGTGGTCTGTAGCCTTCCAGACACAGCAACTTTTGTTCCTTTTTCTGCATACTCTGAAGTTATGCTTCTTATTTGCATACAGTGATTAATTAAACAAATTCTGCAGTGCCTTCCACTTAAAAAAAAAAACACAAAGGATCATTGTCTCTGTTTAGACTATGCACTCATCCATACAGGCAAGAAAATCATAGAATCATAGAATCATAGAATATCCCGAGTTGGAAGGGACCCATAAGGATCATCAATTCCAACTCCTGGCACCGCACAGGTCTACCCAAAAGTTTAGACCCTGTGCACAGTCCAATCGCTTCTTAAATTCAGACAGGCTTGGTGCAGTGACTCCTTCCCTGGGGAGCCTGTTCCAGTGTGCGACCACCCTCTCGGTGAAGAACCTCTTCCTGATGTCCAGAAAAAGCAAAGTACAGAGTGGCATTTCTGAGGAGTTAATATGCTGATGAACAGTGATTTTCCTTCTACAAAATTAAACTGTATTGTAGCAGATCATCAGGTTCAACTTTTGATAGACTGGTATATTTTACCCATAGAATCATAGAATGGTTTAGGTTGGAAGGGGACCTTAAAGCCATATAGTATCAGCAAATAATTTCCCATAGTCACTCCTCTGAAAAGAAAGGTAAGATTCACTAACTACCACTATGAGATGAAAACAAATTCCATATAGCTCTTGAAACATTGGCAGCTAATCCACCTCTATAAAATTTATTTTCAAATAGTGTCATAGTTTCACCTTTATTGCTCATTTAATTGATTTCAAATTTTAGGCTTTAAATATGCAAAGAAGGTTAGTCTGTAGGTTCAGGGGATTACTGTCTGACAGATTCTTCAAACAGGGGAAGAAACCGAAACTTCAATTGTGTGTGTGTGGGAGGAATGACTGAATGACACAAAAAAGAAAATTCTAATTCAAATACCAAACAAAACCACGGCAGAAAGTTCTCAGACCAAGACTCCCAGAGGATATGGATACACAACTACAAAATAAATAGTAAGGAATTTTGGACATAAAGAAGTTCTTTAAAAATGTAATGCTGCCAAAAATTTCACCTCCCATACAGCCCAAATAATATGTGTCATTTTAATATGGTCTTTCATATTCAAAAGACTATAATTAAGAGCCAGATTCAAAGTTCAGGAAAATCAGAGGGCAAAGTTTGGATGCCTAATCTTAAAACAGCAATGTGGATAAAATTCTGTGCATCTACTGCACTACCATCAGCTATAATCTCAATCTGTTATTGTTAATGTTAAAGTTAATTGTAAAGTCTCTAGAGATGGAACGATCTTATTCTTAACAATGGTCGGTATGTTAGACGTCCTTATAAACTATGGGGTGGGCTTTGCTTTGCATTAGTGCCCACCTCTCTTATCAGTTTGGCAGTGAGAAGACTTTCAGAAGATGGGAGATGTGGGTTATTATGCATATACAGAAAAGAAATTCAGCTTGACCCTTCTTCCTGGACAGGTATAATAAAAACTGAGACAGTACTGGACATAAATGCAGTATGCTGCAGTTCCCCATGTGTTGCAGTACATTTACTTTTAGCACATGGTTCTGAATTCCAGAGTTGAGATGAACCACACAAAGCTTAGGTGCTTAAATCATTGATTTAAAATTGTCTGGAGAGACTTGTGCAAAGCATTTGTCACTATCCCTCATGATATTCTTGTGTCTAAATAGGAGAGACATGGATTTGATGGATGGACCACTCAGTGGGTATGGAATTGGCTGGGTGGTTGCATTCAAAGAGTTGCGGTCAACAGCTCAGTGTCCAGGTGGAGATCAGTAACAAGTGGTTCAGGGGGTCAGTATTGGAACCAGCACAATTTAACAACTTTGTCAGTGATATGGGCAGTGAAATTAAGTGCACCCTCAGCAAGTTTGCTGATGACACCAAGCTGCGTGGTGCGGTCAACATGCTAGAGGGAAGGGATGCCATCCATCAAGCCTGGACAGGCTTGAGAGATGGGCCTACGTGAACCTCATGATGTTGAACAAGGCCAAGTGCAAGTTCCTGCACCTGCGCTGGGGCAATCCCAAGTACAAATACAGACTGGGCGGAGAATAGATTGGAAGCAGCCCTGATAAGAAGGACCTGGGGGTGTTGGTTGATGGAAAGCTTAACATGAGCTGGCAAGGTGCGCTTGCAGCCCAGAAAGCCAATTATATCCTGGGCTGCATCAAAAGAAGCATGGCCAGCAGGGCAAAGAAGGTGATTCTCCCCCTGTTCTCTGCTCTTGTGAGACCTCACCTAGATTATTGCATTCAGCTCTTATGCCCCCAGCAGAAGATGGACAGACACGCACCTATTAGAACAAGTCCAGAGGAGGACCACAAAGTTGATCAAAGGGCTGGAGTATATCTCCTACGAAGACAGGCTTAAAGATTTGTGGTTGTTCAGCCTGGACAACCTTCCAACACCTGAAGGGGGCCTACAGGAAAGCTTGGGAGGGACTCTGTGTCAGGAGGTGTAGTGATAGGACAAGGCGTAATGGATTTAAACTAAAAGAGGGTAGGTTTAGATTAGATATAAGGAAGAAATTCTTCACTCAGAGCATGGTGAGGCACTGGAGCAGGTTGCCCAGAGAGGCTGCGGATGCCCCATCCCTGGAAGTGTTCAAGACCAGGTTGGATGGGGCTTTGGGCAGCCTGGTCTGGTGGTAGGTGCCTATGGAACCTATGTTCTCCCCTTCCCCTTCCCCTTTCTCTTCCCCTTCCTCTTTCTCTTCCCCTTTCCCCTTCCACCATGGTGTATTAACCACAGCTGTATGTTATGGAGGAATTTATCTTTCTCTGAGCAGACAGTATTAGTTTCCACTGACTGACAAAGCATAATTCAGAGACTGTGCAATCTGCATATTTATGAATCATCTGTAAAATCAGTTATCTTAGTCTCCCTGACTATAAGCTGGAAATTAACTACTTGTGGTAGTAAGGGACAGAGAGAATTAACCTCAACACCATGTTTTTTCTTCTTGTTTCAGGGGACTTCCAAGTAATATTTCACTTGTCCTTAGTGTGATGGCTCCATGAACTGAACTTACTCTGGTGACAGGTAGTTCATAACTACATATCTATAAATATTTAATGTTGCTATATAAACTATAATTATGTACAGTAGTATGTGTCAGTCTAATGCTAAGGCATTTAATTATGAAAGTTCTGTAAGTAGTGTAGCTATATAAATTATAACTTCAGCTACTTTTGGTTGACTAAACACTCCCTAGTTACACTTCTCTTCTGCATACTTGAATTATGGGATTGCAGTATATGGAGTTTGTCCTGCAATAGAAGCATTTAGCACTGAAGCTACAGAGCAGGAAAGAAACTATCTTGCTACCTTGCTTGCTTGGAGTAAAAGGCATATAGTTATTGCTGAACAGTCAATGTGCAAAATCCTGTTAATCCTAAAGCCTGGTAGTGGGATTTAAATATAAACTTAAAATAAACCAAATAAAAACACTATATATTTTTTCTACTCTGAAGTTATATCAAAATCATAATGAGATATTTCAGAAAGCACAGCTGAGTACTGAAAGGACTAGGCTATGATGTATATGAGAGTAGAGGTCGTTACATGTTAAAATTACTGGCTTAGAAAGTGGGCAACGAGACATAATAAAATAGTCATCTTCCAGAAAGTCCTCCATGGGTCTAGAACCCAGGCTTATCAGCATTCATAAGTGGATGGGAGTGGGAAAATAACAAGGAGATGGCATTTTCACGGTAGGCTCTTGTCTTCAATCTCTCTGAAGAATTACAGGGAAACTTTGTTCCATTACATGTCTGGGTTACAACAAATGGAATAGAAGATAAAGTTCAATGTAGGAAATGTGAAATGAAGCATCAGGATTTAAAAACAAACAAACAAACCAAAAAAAAAAAAAAAACAAAACACAAGTCTGCCTAATTTTACATGTTCAGTAGTTGGCTCTGAGCTTACAATTAAAACCAGAAAAATAAAATAAAATACAATAGTTACAGACGGTTTAAGATTCTTGTTTTTGAATTTTCAGTAATGGTCAAAAAAAGCAAGGTGATTGTTAAAAATTCAGAACAAATTCGTATATCACTGTAAAGTTGCTGCGGCATGCATATGTAGTTCTCATTCTACTGCTTCAGAAGGAAGATAGTAGAACTGAGAGAGCTTGAGAAAGATAATGGAGACTATGCAATTATTTTTAATGCAGAAGCAGTTTAATAAAATTAAACACTTCAGTCTGAAAAGGAATAAAATAATGGAGAAAAAGGGAGAGACTTGACAGGATTGTGGTAAGTCATGAGAAACATTGCAAAGGTAATGCTTGTGTGCTTTCTACAACATGAAAAGTAGGGGGCAACAAAAGACACTCTTAGAGTAAAGAGAAAATGACTATTTTTCACATTACAGGCAGCTCAGCTGTGAACTCTTAGCTGCAGAATATCATGGGTATGGAAAGTTAGCACTAGTTCAAGGGATAATGAACCCATTCTTGGAAAAGAAATCCAGAGAGGACCAATGCTGTCTTCCAATCTAAGAAATTCCTAAAGTGCAATTTTCTAGAGAGTGAAAGAAGATTCTGGAGCTCTTTAATATATATATGTCCTAATCTTATGTACTTCCATGGTTATCCTTTAGTAATTATTGTAGGAAGCAAGACATTTAGCTAAACAGATGTTTGGTGTGATTCACTACTTAAGGCAGTTTGTGTTGGATGGAGATTAAATATTTGATACATTTATTTGCCACAGTATAAACTGGAATTTATTGCAAAAGGAAGTCTAAGTATGGATTTTGCAGCTTTTACATTGAATGAAACATTTGACAATGGGCACTTTCTTTCCATTCAAGTTTTTGCCTTATACCTCCAAGGGCAGAGTGGAAGAGGAAAACCTTGCTTTTGTGTTGCTTATTTACAGGAAGTTTTTATAACATTCATTTCTGGACAAACAGCACACCGGCACTTAAAGCTGTGAACAGAGCACAGTTGGGTACCTGGGATACCTATGACTGTCAGTGTAAGAACAAAAAAGATTAAAAGGGTACAGAAAAATAGTGGATACTTACTATAGTGCAAGGATTTCTTAGAGTGTAAGAGTATTTTTTTTAAATCCTGTTGTATTTCTGGTGATTATTTAAGGGAAAACATTGTGATCTGTATACAGTCCCAGCCCAAAGCAGATTTGCGTTATGGCTTTTGGTTTACTTTCATAGGACATGGATGTGACATAGGATGGAATGACTGCATCAGTTGACAAGGGAAGACCAGCTGATGTCATCTATCTGGACTTCTATAACGCCTTTGACACGGTCCCTTATGATATTCTCATCTCCAAATTGGAGAGATACAGATTTGATGGGTGGACCATTCAGTGGAGAAGGAGTTGGCTTGAAGGTTTGCACCCAGAGAGTGGTGGCTCTATGTCCAAGTGGAGGCTGGAGATGAGTGGTGTCCCTTAAGGGTCTGTCCTGGGATCGTACTGTTTAATATCTTTATCAATGACATAGACTGCGGGATCGAGTGCACCCTCAGCAAGTTTGCAGATGACACCAAGCTGAGTGGTGCAGTTGATACAATAAAAGGAAGGGATGCCATCCAAAGGGACTTGGACAGGCTGGAGAAGTGGGCACATGCAAATCTAATGAGGTTAAACAAGTCAAAGTGAAAGGTGCTGCACTTGGGCCGGGGCAATCCCGGACATGAGTACAGACTGGGAGAAGAAGTAATTGAGAGCAGCCCTGCAGAGAAGAACTTGGAGGTTCTGGTGGACGAAAAGCTTGACATGAGCTGTCAGTGTGCGCTTGCAGCCCAGAAGGCCAACTGCGTCCTGGGCTGCATCAACAGAGGAGTGACCAGCAGGTCAAGGGAGGTGATTGTCCCCCTCTACTCTGTCCTTGTGAGGCCCCACTTGGAGTGCTGCATCCAGGTCTGGGGCCCCCAGCACAAGAAGGATGTGGATTTGTTAGAACGGGTCCAGAGGAGGGCCACAAAGTTGATCGGAGGGCTGGAGCTCCTCTGCTATGAAGAAAGGCTGAGAGCTGGGGCATAAAGAAGAGAAGGCTCCGGGGTGACCACATTGCATCTTTTCAATACCTGAAAGGGACTTACAAAGAAGATGGAGAGCAACTCTGCTCAGTCAGATAATGACAGAAGAATGGGAAATGGTTTTAAACTAAAAAAAAAAAAAAAGAAAGAGAAATTTAGATTGGGAAATCTAAATTTAGGAGGAAATTATGGAGGAATTAGGAAATTCTTCCCTCAGAGGGTGGTGAGGCACTGGAACAGGTTGCTCAGAGAGGTTGTAGATGCCCCATCCCTGGAGGTGTTCAAGACCAGGTTAGATGAGGCCCTGAGCAACCTGATCTAGTGGGTGGCGTCCCCCTGACTATGGCAGGGGGTTTGGAACTAGATGATCTTTCAGGTCCTTTCCAACCGGAGTCATTCTATCATTCTATGACATTTTGAGACCAGGCTTTTCCCTTCTGTGTTTAAAGCACCAGCAGGAAGCAGTTCTAAATCAAACAGAGGAGATGCTGATGGTATAGATGATGGAACTGTGCTGCTGAAAGAACATTAACATGCTTCTGTTTCTGGGGCAGCATTTTCCAAACTTTCTGTGAATCCTATGATGAGAGGGCACTTTACCCATTCAAAATAATGTACCTGGAGCTCCATGCTACTGTCTGCATCCCCTCTTGCTGATGCAGGCATCAGCTGCTCACTAGGTGGTGCAAAATCTCTCTAAACCTCTGATCTTGCCTAATGTAAGAACCTGTGACAGGAATTACAAGGTGTCATACAAATTGGATGAGCACTGTTTCATAGGATTCACTTTAAAAGGCTATTTGATGACAATTAGCGAATTGAACAAAAAAATATGTGCAGTGCAGCAGGTTATTTTTAAAATCTGATTTTTAGTTTATTTGAAATTTCTCCACATTTATGACATTTACCCTGATCTGTGGTGACTTATGATAAAAGTGAGACTATACTAACAGGGATTTTTTTCAAGAAATAGTATAATTTTCCTTCAAAAAGCCTTACTTAACAATCATAACACCAAAAATTTTGGAGAAGATATTCCATTAATGTATGTTTGTATGAATGTTTTTACTTGTCATGGAGATCAGAGGGTCTCAACACTTTTTAAGTGCTGATGTTATGCAGTTCAGACGTGCTTACACATATGATTTATAGATGCATGGATCACCAGCAGAGTGTTTGGTACTTTTTCTACACCAATACAGTGCACACTGAACACTGAAAACCTAAACTAAAGGCTAGGGCTCTGCTGATAAAGTAGTGTTAGACTCTGTGGGCGTCTGGGCATTTATGCTTTGCTGTGGGAAATCGTTACTGAGTGACATATATTTTTTAACTTACTTTTTCCTTTTTGGTTTTGGTTTCCATACCTTATTGGAAGCCACTGATGAGTGGCTTGGTGGAAGAAAGATTGTCCCTAGAGAAGATTTCTAATTTTGCTCCCTGGGTGAGCAGAAACTTTTAAAGAGCAGGCCGCAGGCTGATGCTGGTGGAGGAGGGCTGGGAAAGGTCAGGGACCCCTGAATCTTGGCTCTTTTTTCAGCAACTCTCTGGTAAAACCCCACAGACATTCTTCAAGGCTCTCTGCTGAAGACAAGAGACAGATCATTTCCCTCTCTAGATTTATAAGACTGTTTAAGATTGTGGCATCCTTAGGACCCTTGAGGCAGCCAAGATCTATGGAAGGAGCTGGGAAAACTGCAAACATAGAAATTAAAGATTTTTTTATAAAAGCAGTGCCAGTTTACTCTCACTCTTGGACACAAGACGCCTTCTTTGCTACAGGCATTAACTTGAGCAGTCTATACTTGGAAGGCAAGATCCTTTAAATTTTGTTTCTCTAAACTCCAAAACATTCATTTTTTACTATTTGTCTTTAAAATAATATGGTTATTTCTAAGGCACACTTAAGTAAAGTGATGCTCTTTCTGTATCTCTTGTATATAATACTAACAAATTAGCTGTCAGATTACTTAAGCAAATGTTGTATGTAGCAGAAGATTTACTATTGTCTTGTTTTGTAAATAAATTAAAAATTTTTATCTTGGAAATCAAAGTTTTCACAGCAACGTTTTTTTTTATTAAACTGGGGAGATTAAACACATAATTTGAAAAATTACCTATTCTGACAATTTTAGGAATTTATATAAACAAAACATTTCATTTTAAAGCAGAAAATCTAAATCGTGTAAGTATTGTCATCTATTTGAATACTCAGTTCAGATAGTCTTTCAGGCTAACAAAATACATTTTCTGGAATGTTGAACTTATTCAGTTTTCTTTTAAACCAGAGATAGATGAGGAAAAACACCAGATTTCTGCTAGGAAATAGAAAATTCTTATGTTTTTGTGCTGCTCTCCCCTATGCACACTCAGGGAGGGCATCTGCAATGATGAGGGATCCAGGAACCCCAGGAAGGCCTTATTTGCAATGCAAGGTTAAAACACACCACATTTAGCTTAATTTTCCATCGGTTTTTGTGAAAAGTAGAAACAGATGGTGCAGACAAAGGGATAGTAGTCACATGTCTAATGCTATCCAGAAAAAAAAACTTCTTCCCACATTGGTGCTTGTCTTCTCTTCCTGATGGGGTTCATTCTATACAATATATTATTATTATTATTATTATTATTATTATTATTATTATTATTAAATGATGATCATATATCTCTTGGCTGCTGGCCTGACAAACAATTACTTATGGGTGCCATTACATAATGGTTATTATCATGTGCAGTAATGGTAATGACAGTAAAAGATGCTTTCCTTGTCCATGCTTAGTCTTAACTTAATGTAGGAAAAGGAAAGACAAGTAACTGACTATGGTGGGAGTGAGCACATAGGAGTGGGAGTGGGAGTGAGCATATGGGGTGGGAGTGAGTCTGGTTCATCAGAAAATGATATTATTATTGTCTATAATTTTTTCATGTTAGAGAGGAATGTTGGTAGTTTCCTTCTTGGTAAGTGAAAGGAAAAAGTGGCAAGTGGCAATGTTCTGACCAAACCTCTACTGACACTGAAATACGTAAAAAAAGCCTATACCGCTATCAAGAACAGTGATACAATTAAGTGTCTATAATCAAGAATCAGTGAATGTATTATCATAACATATAGATAGTGTATCTGAATGACAAAAAAATCTAGTTTTTCTTCCTGAGATTTGAAAGAAATATTTTTGGCACATGCAAGGCATGTATCATAAGGAAATGTTTTTGAAAAAATACATATTTAAATGTTATGTTATACTGTTTTTCTTAACCCATCATATGGAATCACATTATTCCTCATAATATTGTGGGTCTGCTAAAATCTGAGTTCAGATTTTGTTTCAGAGGATTTCATTTTCTTTCCCTGCCTGCTTATACAGTTCAACATGTGAATAGAATTTTTCCATAGCTATAATATTTCCTGGAAATAGTTGTTCCTTTGTACCATGTGAGTACTGGCACACCAATCAGACAGATGGATTTTATCTGTTCTCATCTCCAAGGAAATTAGTATTAAGAATTCTTCATCTAAACTACTTCAGCATGCAATGTATTTCTTTCATATTTGTATTGATTTATTAATTACTAAGATCAAAGTTATGAATTAACCAAGGCCAAGACTTCCATCCTTGCTTTGCTGTCTATTTTCAGTTTTGCTTGCATCTCAGTGTTTTTATATACTTGGACTTCATTTGACCAGAAGTACTTAGCTTTGCACTTGGAAGTCATTTGATTTGACAGATTCTGTATTTGTGACATCAAAATATGTTGCTATGGAAAAAGTTACAAGATCTAATTAAAAATGCAGAGGTCACAAGTTTCCCAGAACCAGTAGGGCACAGATCCTAGGAGAAAAGTATCACAACATAAAAAATCCAGAGATATGTCAATCTGTAACTTTCCAGATCTGAAAGGAGTACAGCAAGCATTCAGAACAAACCATGAGACTGGAATTTTGATCAAGCTTCCTTGTACTCATTCAGATGCTGTATATCTCACTTTCCATTGGCACAAATTGCTTCTGGAAATCATGCAGAGCACTGATCTTTGAAATGTTGTCTTAATACACATTAGGGAGAGGTCAGAAACTTGATGGAAATTAGAAGAGTGAGAAATCAGACCTACCTGGTCATCTTTTCAAATCAAATGCCAATATTGAAATATTCTCCATGTAGTATTACAGTGTTTTGTCAGCTACATGCTTCCGTCGCTTCCTTTGAAAGTTTGTCCATGTTCAGTTATGTCTCACTGATTTTCTTTCTCTTCAATACCTTTTTATTTGTTTAACTGTTTCTACATTTCATTTTACTTTTTTTTTTTTTTTAAACAAATCCTGTGGATTTCCATTTCTTTTGCTTCAGGTTAGCCAAACTACAAGAACTGTTAGTACAAGTACAGGCTTGTGGTTGAGATGCCTGAGCTGGTGATGCCTGTGAGAAGATATGCCCACAAAATATCCAAATCAGAACTTAAGAGTAACTCAGCTGTAATGAATTTATTCATCACTTGCTTAGTGCCACACTGATATGAGCACACCTAGTTTGTGCGATGTTGGAGATCTCCGCATTAGTATGTTGTGTGACATAGTCAAAGCATATCCATTTTCACTCAAAATGTATTTAGTGTTGGAGTTCTCAGTGCTTTCATTCCTTTATTACGACTATTATTATTATTATTTTATGAATAGTGTAAACGTATCTCCTAAGTTTGTGCATCTGCCTTCCAGTAGTTGGGGAAAGCAGTTTTTTTCTTTGATCTTGGTTCTGCAATTCAAAAGCAGTGATGTGCTGTTACTACAGCGCAGGGCTAACTCATTTTCAGTTTTCTCTCAGGATACCTGCTAAGCATCTTTCTGTCCTATGAAGATGGAAAGCTTGCAGTCTGATAGGTCCTGCCCACCCAAATGCTTTTCTAGATACAAAAAATTAAATATCATTTCACTGATGACTAAGTTTGCTGAAGTACAAATGTCTGTGAGCACAACACCTCATTCTCCACTGAGAAGTAGCCATTTAGTAGCAGGTCTTGTTATGATACATGCACAGCTTCTTGCAATCAGCCAAGGCTCAGACTGAGATTCACATGGCCAATACAGAATCATTCTCTTGACTGAAGTACAATCAGAAATATTTCTTGTAGGTTAGTAGACAATTGCTTTTATGTATGTTTTGATAAACCATATCATAGAATCCAAGTTAGTTAGAAGGGACCCACAAGGATCATCGGGTCCAACTCCTGGGTCCCCAAAGGACCACCAAAAAAAGTCAGAGCATGTGTCTGAGAGCTTGTCCAAACGCTTCTTAACTCCGTCAGGCTCGGTGCCATGACCACTGCCCTGGGGAGCCTGTTCCAGTGCTTAACCACCCTCTCAATGAAGAACCTTTACCTGATATCCAGTTTGAACCTCCCCTGTCACAGCTTCAAGCCATTCCCTTGGGTCATATCTCTGGTCACCAGAGAGAGGAGCTCAGCACCTGCCTCTCCATTCCCCCTTGTGAGGAAGCTGTAGACGTGACTTCAGCCGCTTCTCATACGTCTTCCCCTCTAGACCCTTTACCATCTTGCTGCCCTCCTTTGGACAATCTCTAACAGCTTTATGTCTTTCTTGAACTGTGGCACCCAACGTGCACACAGTACTCAAGGTGAGACCACACCAGCACAGAGAGGAGTGGGACAATCACTTCCCTCGACCGACTAGCAATGCCATTCTTGATGCACCCCAGGATATGGTTAGCCCTCCTGGCCACCAAGGCACACTGCTGGCTCATGTTCAGCTTGCTGTCGATCAAAATCCCCAAATCCCTTTCTGTGGGTCTACTCTCCAGCGTCTCATCCCCTAGTCTGCACGTATAACCAGGGTTGCCCCCTATATGAACTTTTGCATAAGGTTTTAGTTATCTGCTAAAGATCTTACAAAAGGTACAGCATGAGACTCACGAGGTAGACTTACCATTCCAGTGTGTAGCATGTATGTATACAGGGTCTTTTTCATTATTATTTTGGAGTTAGTTCCTGCAAGAATTTGATACTTGGCTTATTGCCAGTGTTACATGTGGCTCACTGACATGACTGTGGCCTTAGGCTACATCCCTTAAACTGAGAAGATAGAAAGTCAACTAGAATATAAGACATAAAGTGGACTTTGTTGTTAGCATAGGCCTTTTTTTATAACTACAGAAACTGGCATTAGGATTACATATTTCAAAGCCTATATGCATCATATTAGTGTAATAGAAAAAAATATAATGGATTAATTAACAGTAGATTCCCCCCTACCACTACTTTTTAGACTTTAAACTACCATGGCTAATTAAGATGAGGACTAGATGCCTTCATGACCTCGTACAAATGCTGATGTATAGTTTTGTGAATGTAGAAAATGTCATTCATCTGTATTTAATGAAACTTGTTTATATTTTTTAAGTCTATGAACAGAACTAATTACCATGAAAAAGTCTAGGCAGCTGCCCTGAAGCTGTTTCAATAGCTATTTCCTTCTTTCCTTCTTTGTTTTCTAATAAGGAAAAAAGTTTTCAGAGTTACAGAATAAATTTGGGATCAAGATCCAAAATAAATGCCTTTTTACTGAACTGAAGCAATGTCAGATCTTGGCTTCCTTACTCTAATTCTAAGCCACACTAGATGAAAGACTGTGTGAATTCAAATGGCAGTTCAGATGGCAACCATGCTTCTAACCTTATGCTTTACCCATTTCTACATTAGTCATTTATTTTATCCTTTTAAAACGTGTACAAATTAAGCTAATCATTTAAAATTCCTTCCTGCTTAATATGATATTAGAGACTTTAAATAATTTTCTTTTTTTTTTGTGTGCAGATAATACAGATTTTTTTTCTTTCATAAAGCAATCAAAAGCACGCTACTGTCATTTTACATCAGCGTAGTATTTCCATTTTCTCATGTTAATTGTTTAATTTTAATTTTCTCATGTTAACTGACCTATTTTTATTGCTGTCTGCCTTTTCTCTAAATTGATCATTTGAAAAATAAGCAAGCTACCCTAAAAGAGCAGTGTGCTTAAGGGAAACTCTGGAGATATTCTTTCCTTGACTGGAGTCTCCTGAAAAATTTCTCAGCCCTGATTTCTAAAAGGCAAGAAGCTGAAGTAAAACTGTTGCAGAGAGCATGAAGTAACAGGATAGAGTCTGTAAACTGATTTTGTACTAAAAAAACTGACTCACAGTGTTGAGTGTTGCTAAATGCAAACAAGTATTTTTCTGTTAGTTGCCAAACAAGCAGAGAGCTTTTCATATTTCTTTTCACCATTTGGAACTCTAAAAAAAGGAAGGGGAAAGAAAAATATCTCTCTAGCCTATCAGAGCCTGGTTCCCTTACCAGGCTTGGTTTAATCACATTAGTGTTTGTATAGAAAAGGTGTAAAACCAGCATCAAACCATTAGTCTTATGGTGGGAACCCATTTTATTAATGTACAAGGCAATAAAACACGGCATTCCATCTTCTAAAACAGACTAGGATATGTACTGGAAATTAACACGTAATATAAAGTAATTTGGTAGTAATTCCATGTGAACATTTTCACAGCAAAGTTGAGCCAAAGAGTTATTTCCCGTGTGCGCTGATGATTTTGATTAGTGAAGACAGTTACGTGAAAATGTTTTTACATGACTGTAGTATGCAAAAAATCTGCAA
Organism: Anser brachyrhynchus; assembly: GCF_964034855.1. Taxonomy (NCBI): domain Eukaryota; kingdom Metazoa; phylum Chordata; class Aves; order Anseriformes; family Anatidae; genus Anser; species Anser brachyrhynchus. The sequence goes on along the minus strand of NC_137720.1, from coordinate 95,982 downwards.
AGTCATTAGAAGAGCCATCAATTTCAGAACAAACCATATAAGGTGCACAGAATTTTACCATACTGTTATAGATGAAGCCATACAACACCTCAAAAAGAAAAAGTCCTCCCTCATTCCCATGCTCCTCTGGAAAGGAAGAATTCTGGAAGTGAAATTTTGACTTGGGTTTAGTTGAAGTGGGCTTGTCAAGCAGTGCTGCTGTTATCCCAGAGCCCTGATAGTTTTGGCTTAGAAAACTAGCCTAGTGGGAGATAGTTTGCCTTCCTGATGGAATATGTCTGAAAGGTTAAATTGCAGAAAACAGTTCTAAGAGCTGTATCAATATTTAGAGGAGGTGGCAGGTGAATTAAGACCAAGAGGTGCAGTAAGAAGACTTCCGGGCTTGGGAGAAAATGGTTGAGCACTAGCTGTTAATTCTGTTAATATAGCAAACATATTCATGCTAAAGGATGCCAAGAGCAAGTATCTGTGGCAGCATGCTCAAGTGAGAGGGCTGTTTGATGAAAAAAAGAACATCTACAATGTCTATTAAGTCTGCCTGGTTTAAGGGGTTATATGATACATGTGTATCTGTGGGCAGATTGCTTCTCTTCTTCTGTAAATTTCTAGTCAGTTGCTCACTTCTAACAGCAAACCTGCAGGTGCTCTTGTTCCAGATTGTCTCAAGTTCATTTTGTCCCTTACTGGTCAATCCTGGCAGTACGCCTTTGACCATCGAATGGAATTCAGAATCAGGAACATGAAATTGTATTGATTTCTGTGTTGTAATAGTTTGCTCTACAGGTTAGTTCCAGTGGGAGGGCTGGAATCAAAATCTGGGAACTTCTCTTATCACAATGCAAGTATGGAACCTAGAAGAATCTAGCCAGTGTCTTAATTAAACGGGCTTTTATTAAATAAGTATTTACTAAACTTTAAAAATGAAAGCATGCAGAACTGTGACTGAAACCCTGTTTTTTGTTTGTTTGTTATGAGCTAGGAGTTGATTTAGTAATGTCAGACTATAGAGTAGATATGGTTTGCCAAAAATAACTTACCTATGAAAGCAGGTCCCCATTGTTCATATGATACAAGTTTTGTCCAGATGCTGGCTAATGCTGTTGTGGTATTCCATGTTGGTTCTGTGAGTTATCAGACTGTAAGTTCATTGTAACTTAGGACAAAACAAGTGTTCTTTTACTGTGCTCTTAAATACTATCCTACCTGAGCTGACTAGCTGGTTGTGGCTGTTACTTTCAAAACACATGCTTTTGACAAACTGAACACTTGCTGGATCAGAAAAAAAAATAATATAAAAATCTTTGTATTTGCTGTCTGCTGAAGCTGATCTGGTATGCCACAGTCAGGCTGACCTTCTGGGAAATCTCACAGTTTATTCAATTGTAATCAATAATTTTAACTGATAACTAGCACAATAACCTTTGTATTCTGAGCTATGTACAAGTTAAATGTAAATCTGCAATTGACTTTCCACAAAACTTGCAATGAGAAGAGTAGTGTTTTCATTTGGGTGCTCTAGCTTTTTTCTGCCAGTGATGTTGCTTGACGTCATATGCTATAGGAAATTCTGAATAAATACATTCTTACAGGTGAACTTAACAAAAGATATATACTTGTTTACCAGTGCACACTCCTTAGTAGCACACACCAAACTCACAAAGTCCCATTGCTTTTTAGCTATGTTTTGTAACCATAACAGCATCTGGACTAAAAAAATGTATGAAGTGGTCCATAGTTGCAGTGCTTCATAAAAAATTCAGAGCCAACTCTCATGCACTAAATGTATTGAGTAGCTGTGGTCCTTTTTTTCATCAGTGTCAGTTTACTAGAATGTAATAATCTACAGTAAGAGACAAGTGTCCTTCCTTCCTTCCCTTCCCTTCCCTTCCCTTCCCTTCCCTTCCCTTCCCTTCCCTTCCCTTCCCTTCCCTTCCCTTCCCTTCCCTTCCCTTCCCTTCCCTTCCCTTCCCTTCCCTTCCCTTCCCTTCCCTTCCCTTCCCTTCCCTTCCCTTCCCTTCCCTTCCCTTCCCTTCCCTTCCCTTCCCTTCCCTTCCCTTCCCTTCCCTTCCCTTCCCTTCCCTTCCCTTCCCTTCCCTTCCCTTCCCTTCCCTTCCCTTCCCTTCCCTTCCCTTCCCTTCCCTTCCCTTCCCTTCCCTTCCCTTCCCTTCCCTTCCCTTCCCTTCCCTTCCCTTCCCTTCCCTTCCCTTCCCTTCCCTTCCCTTCCCTTCCCTTCCCTTCCCTTCCCTTCCCTTCCCTTCCCTTCCCTTCCCTTCCCTTCCCTTCCCTTCCCTTCCCTTCCCTTCCCTTCCCTTCCCTTCCCTTCCCTTCCCTTCCCTTCCCTTCCCTTCCCTTCCCTTCCCTTCCCTTCCCTTCCCTTCCCTTCCCTTCCCTTCCCTTCCCTTCCCTTCCCTTCCCTTCCCTTCCCTTCCCTTCCCTTCCCTTCCCTTCCCTTCCCTTCCCTTCCCTTCCCTTCCCTTCCCTTCCCTTCCCTTCCCTTCCCTTCCCTTCCCTTCCCTTCCCTTCCCTTCCCTTCCCTTCCCTTCCTCTGCCCATTTTGGATATGCATTTACCAAATGTTCATCCCAACATTATCAACAAGAGAAGAAAATTATTGTATTGTCTTTCTGTTTCACACTTGGGAGAAGAAATAAAAAGTCATTCCTTCTTAGTTACTTTTACTTTTTTGTTTTGTTACTGCATTATTCTCTGCCAAGTTATGTCCATTCATGCTAGAGAAGAATTCAGTCCAGTGTTTATTTCCAAATAACTTGGATCAGTATGAGGTAAATGAGCTCTTCCTCTGTCATTGTCAACTGCCCAACAGCTATCTATATAATCGCCAAATTTTAAATAGTTGGCCAAATAGCTTCTAATTGTTAGGAGCCCCCCAGACACTCTACCACATGCATTGACAAATTGTGCTCCCTCATTGGATTCTGAAATAACAACTTATGGAATGGATGCAGTATGACCACTTCATTTTTTAATTCAAGGTCCTTAATTTTCAATTTGGTTATACAATGTGATGTCTCACCAGATTTCATTTGTTTTGCCTGGTTTGCAGTGAACATGAAGATATAGATAATTTCAGAACCTGTGATTTGTACAATTCCCTATCATTTTCCTGTTTGCTAGTGCCCCAAGATACAAGCATATTCCATCAAGAAAAGAACAATCCTACTGACAGGAGCCTAGACAGAGCAAAAAGCAGTTTTGCTTCTGTTACAAACAGACTTCATTCCAAACAAAAAATCTCAGCATTGATTATATGTATCAGAGTCATAGGACGGCTTGATTTGGGAGGGACCTTAAAGATCATCTTGTTCCACCCCCCCGTACCATGGGCAAGGATGCCACCCTCTAGATCAGGTTGCCCAGGACCTCATCCAACTTGGTCTTGAACACCTCCAGGGATGGGGCATCCACAGTTTCTCTGGTCAACCTGCTCCAGTGCCTCACCACCCTCTGAGTGAGGAATTTCTTCCTAACCTCTAATCTAAATCTACCCTCTTTCAGTTAAAAACATTCCCTCGTCCTGTCTCAGTCCCCCTGACTGAGAAAAAAGTTGCTCTCCATCTTTTTTATAAGCCCCCTTTAAGTATTGAAAAAGACACAATGAGTTCTCCCAAGAGCCTTCTCTTCTTTAGGCTGAACAGCCCCAGCTCTCTCAGCCTTTCTTCATAGGAGAGGTGCTTCAGCCCTCTGATCAACTTTGTGGCCCTCCTCTGGACCCGTTCTAACAGATCTACATCCTTCATGTGCTGGGGGCCCCAAACCCCCTCACAAGGGCAGAGTAGAGGGCGACAATCACCTCCCTCGACCTGCTGGTCACTCCTCTGTTGATGCAGCCCAGGACACAGTTGGCTTTCTGGGCTGTAAGCGCACACTTCTGGCTCATGTTGAGCTTTTCATCCACCAGAACTCCCAGGTCTTTCTCCGCAGGGCTGCTTTCATTAAGTTCTTCTCCCAGTCTGTACTCATGAACAGTGATGCTGTTTTGCTGTGTGCAAGAAATTAGATGAGAAGAGCAACTCCTTACTTCCACATGCTTAGGATGCAACAAAGTATGTCCCTTGTGCTTTGGGCTCTTTCATCAAGACTTTGAAACTGGACCCGTGGGATGCTTGTCAAAAAGGAGCTAGTACAAAGTAGGCAGGTTCTCACCCTGCCTGTTATTTCCTCAAAGGACAATACTTTAAATCAATCGTTGTCATGAATATAAATCTTGAATTTTCTATTGTATTTCCATGCTACTCTTTAAGGCATTTAGTAAATTAAGAAACTTACCAGTTAGTACAAAGCAGTACTTTGACTGTCATTGAAACACTGAGAGACAAAATATCACTTTACAAAGTTTTCAGCATTAGATTATTTAATATTTTATTTAATGAATGTCACAAATAGGAAAAGCTTTTCCCTCCCAGTGCCTGCTTGAGTGAAGGGATAGGGTCATTTTAACAGCAAGCAAGTGGAATTTTAAAAATAAATTGATAAGTAAATTTCTTTAATGTCTAGGAATCATCAGTCTGCAATTTGTAACATGGAGGTGAAGTGGGAGAGAAAAAGAAGCAGGGAGTGCTTCTTAAGGGGTAGAGTGAAATGCACCACAGAACTGGTATGCATTATGCTGTATCTTTGATCTGACTTTGATTATAAAAGAAAAAAAAGTCATCTAAGCATATGGAAGGTACAAAAGCTATGAATTCTACTATGCTGATTCATTTTGTCTCTAATGCAAGACTATTGCATCTAGAGTTCATGTTAAATCAAGCAATGGTATGATAATCTAAGACTGCTGCCTTTATTGGAAAAGAACTGAAAAGGAATAAATGTTAGAGGATTGGAATTAAGTTCCATTTTTAGACTAGACTTGAACAGTAAAATGGAAATATAACTTGATAAGCATATTTATCGCCATTTTTATTGTATTCAGGTCAATGAACTCAAAAGGCAACAATCATAGGAAAACAGAGACAAGAGACTTCATAAAATCATAAAATTACTTCATATCTCTTGTGTTTTATCTCAGTGCAGGATTAGTTTATGCCTGTGTCATTTCTGCATTAAAAATCAAAGCAACGACAAAACAAACAGACAAACAAATAAACAAACACCAAAACCCAACAACCCAGTACAGTGTTTGATGATGAAAATAGAGCATGAAGAATTATTTAAAAGTATCAGAATGCTTAGATGTCCTTTTTGACAAGAGAATGAAGGAAAAGACACTTCTAGCCACAGAGGATTTTTGGAAATATCTAATTAGCCAAAGTTGTTTTAAATGAATAGTTTGCACTGATGCTCTCTAAACAAAACAAGCAACAAACAACTTACTCTTCTCCTTTGATCCATCCAATCTTGTCTCCTCTCATCTTCAGTGCCAGGGAAAGTTATCTAGCAGATCATCTTGAGTGCCATCATGTGGCACATACAGGACAACCAAGTGATCAGGCCCAGTCAGCATGGGTTTATGAAAGGCAGGTCCTGCTTGACGAACTTGATCGCTTTCTATGACAAGATGATGTACTTAGTGGATGAGGGAAGGGCTGTGGATGTTGCCTTCAGTAAAACTTTTGACTCTGTTTCCCAAGCATTCTTCTGGAGAAATGGACTGCTCATAGCTTGGATGAGTGTATGCTTCACTGCGTAAAAAACTGGCTGGGTGGTCAGGCCCAAAGAGTTGTGGTGAATGGAGTTTAATCCAGAAAAGGCTGGTCACTAGTGGTGTCCCCCAGGGCTCAGTACTGGGGACAGTTCTCTTTATATCAGTAATCTGGACGAGGATATCCAGTGCAGTAAGACACAAGTGTTGATCTGTTCGAAGGTAGGAGGGCTCTCCAGAGAGATCTGGATAGGCTGGATGGATGGGCTGAGGCCAACTGTATGAAGTTCAACAAGGCCAAGTGTGGGGTCCAACCCTTGGAGCACAACCCCATGCAATGCTACAGGCTGAGGGAAGAGTGGCTGGAAAGCTGCCTGGTGGAAAGGGACCTGGGGATATTGGTCAATAGCTGACTGAATATGAGCCAGCAGGGTGCTCAGGTGGCCAAGAAAGCCACCATGATGAAAAGCCAGATGTCTTTTCCAACCTAAATGATACTGTGATTCTGTGATTCTTCTAGAATCTGACACCTCTTTCTCACATTTCTTCTACACCTCCTATAAAAAGCACTGGAAATGAGCTGAAAGAATCTACTTTCTAATACAAAACTGACTTCTGACCAGTCAATGCTGTATATTTAAGCCATGAATAGAGAATTGCGTGATGAGGTGACTGAATGCACTGTATTTATTTCCTTCCTCTCTACTCTAATCCTGTAAGGAACTGTCTTTGCTGTCAGAGTCTCATATATTTGAGGCATACCTAGGTCACATTCCTTCACAAGAAAAAGTAAATCATAATGTAGCCTGAGCCAGTGTCAGTAGGAAACTGCCTCTGTGAAAAAAAGAAACCCTTAATTCAAATTAGTGTGCTTAAGAAAAAGCACTGTTTTTTTTTATTATTTTTTTATTTCTATGGTTTGGTCAGTAGTAAGAAACAGAAATATTTACCCATCAAGTTGCCTTGAATGTCTTCATGTTTTCTGATGGCTCTTCCAGTGATATTTTGCTTTGTAAACAAAGAATGTGTTCCTAAAACTCAAACAATGTTATCATGTATATAGTTGATAAGTGATGAAACAGTGTATGACAGCAGAAACGCAGCATCTGCATCTCAAAAGAAAAGGTCAATTGCTGTGCATACAACTGAACATAAGTATTACACAGTTCAAGTAACGTGCAATTTGACTGAATAACAGATTATTAAAGAGAAGAAAAAAGTTTAACAGATCTAGGGATGTTCAGAACATCAAATACTAAAACAACAGATCTCTAGCATAGGGATAAAAACAAATCTGAACAGAATTAGGATTTAGAAATACTGGGATGGCTACAATGACATCTACCAAAAAAAGCTGGCTTTGGTCTGTAGAAGCTTTAGCAGTGTTGTGGTTTAACCCGGCTGGCAGCTAAGTACCACACAGCCGTTCACTCACCCTCCCCCCTCCCTCTCTGGGATGAACCGCTAGCTGAGTACCAATCTGCTAGGAGAACTGCTATCTAGTTGAGTACCAATCTCTCAAATGACATGAGCTTTGCTCGGAAAAAGTCCTCAGTGCAGAACAGTGAAATGAAGCTATCAGTACTTGAGTACTTTTTTGTTCAAGTGCTTCTATATGATGGACACTTGAATGCAGTCAGTGGTATCTGGGTGCATCACAAGTGTGTATTTACTTTTAAACTACTGATAGAATAGCTACTTTAGATTGGCAAAGGAAATACATCTGTGAATAGACTGTGTGCAGAAAAGTTACTAGAGATAATATTTCCAAAAAGTGTTCTTGCACTGCTATTCAATGAGAGTTGTATGCCTCCAAAATGTCATATTATCTTCCTGATTCCTTTTCTCCTTCTCTCATGAAAGAGGCACTCTCCCTCTTAGCCTCAATGAAGGCTTTGTTTTTGTCTTCAACATTCATTACAAACTTTCTGGTGATTAGCATGAAAAATACTAACACAAAGAAGATTTTTCTTCTCAGACTGCAATAAGACTGGGAATGCTGCTTACTGGCAGATAGAGCTGAGAGTCTATTGAAAGAATTTGGATAAATTGACTAGCTTTTTCCTCTACAGAGCCCGTTGTGTGTGTCGCACCAATAATGCTTTTAAAAAAGGTTATTCTGATACTATGTGCAAGATTTGAGGACTTGTCTCTTGGAAGCTTAGGTCTGTTGTATGGCATACGTTTTCTTCTCACCACACAGGAGAAACATGGAGGCAGGTTTGGTGTGTGTCCAAGGCCACACTGCATCAGCGATAGTGCTCAATAATGTTGTTGTAGTTTATGAACAGTCCAAGAAGAGGAGAGGACCAGTTTAACATTGTCATACTTGATATTACAATCTGTCACACCAATATTCAGTTTGGGATTACATGTTCAAAGATCAAGGGGACCTAATTTGGCAGATAGCAAACTGCTAAACTCCCTGCCCCTGGTAATTCATAGAAACTTGGCAGAGAAACACACAGGCACAGTTATCATATAGGGACTCCCTCAGAAGTCCAAAAAATGTCCAAAAAACAAAAAATGTTTCTCAAAAGCAGTTTCTAATAATAAGATAAATAACATGGGTGACTGTTATCAGAGTCTATACTCATGTGCTATGATGTTTAATTATCTGCAAATATAGGTTACGCAGATAATAAAGACAGACAATGGTAAGAGGCTTTCTTTTTAAATTCTGACACACTTGATTCAGCCTCAAAAACAACTATGCCTTTTGATGGTAAACAATTGGTCATGAAAATATTGCCTGAAATGAACTTACAAACATGGTAAAACATGGGCAGTTTAGGAAAAAATAAGGGCTATCTAGGCAAGGGTTCTATGTCCATCTGATGCATCTATTATAAAATGTAGAAACTGTTCATAGCAGAATATAATGATCCATTTTCCATGTGCATGCATAGGTGGAGAGAGGATCAGTGTGACCAAAAACACTGGAGGAAGCAGATATGCCTTCAGTAAAGTGATTGAACGTCAAGAACAGTAAACAATGAGAACATGGAAATAGGTAGAAAGTCAGTATTCTGAAAGTCTTAGAAGCAGATGACTAGAAGCATATATTCAATGCAGTTGATCAGATGGCTGAAAAATGGGAGAAACATCTCAAAATAGGAGCAGGGAAGACAGGAGCTTTTTGCCTTTGGATACTTCTCTTATTTCTATGTTCTTTCTAGACTAAATGCAGAATGAATAAGCTCTTCCAAACACTACCTCTGCAGCACCATCTGTTTGGCAAAAAAAGCCTGTAAACATTCACAGGGAATGTAACCATTTAGGCTCAACTTCTAATGGCAGTTGTTGAAATCAAATTAAAGAAATGCTAATTTATTATTATTATTATTATTATTATTATTATTATTATTATTATTATTATTGTTATTATTGTTATTATTTTATTTGTGTGTGTGTGTATGTTTTCCCTGATACCTTCCCTCTCAACTAGAGTTCAGGACTCTCAGAAAGAAAAGTTGGGTTTACACCCATCATTGCAGATGCTTTTGGGTAATTTAGCAGGGAAGGCTAGGCATGTATTTTGTCAGAGATCCAGGAAATATTTTCTAAATTATATCACAGAAGAATGAAAACCTTCCTTGAGCTGTATGGTCTAAGAGAAAGGAGGTTATATAGGGCGTAATTTTTCTGTTCTCTAATGGAAACTATTGTCTGACTTTGCTACAGCCATAGTTTTCTAACCATTAGAAGTAATTTGTCCAGATTAATGCTCTCTGTTCAATTCATATAAAGTGACAATTTCATAACACTGCTGTCTTTATCAGTAGTCAAAATAACCCCTGGTAAACCCCAGGAGGCAAAAATGCTTGTCGCGTTTAGCTGTTGAGGGTGGATGCTGCTGCTTCATGAAGAATAAAGTAATTGTTTTAAGGAAAAAGAAACATCATAAAATTACTGGGTCTATCAGAATTCTTTGTCTTTCATCAGATGTATTATTCCGTCATAGCTTGGCTTTTATTTTTATGTTTATCACAATGCCTTTTTTGTGTCTCTGATAATATGGGAGTGCTGTGAGTCTTCCCTAAGAAGATACTACAAAGTGTTTTTTTTTAAAAAAAGAAATTCACCTATTTTTTTTTTTTGTGGGTTGAATTCAGGGAATATTGCTGATTGCAAAGATGCACATAAATTCATGGATATTTTCTACTGCAACTTCATGTTGAAAATGCCAACTTCTATAAGACCATAAAAAGTTTTTTAAAATTACTTTGCATGTTGTTCCCTGTATAGCCAGTACAGTTGTTCTCATTAGCTTTCTTTGTATTGCATGTGTAGCTGTTTGAACTAGCTATAGCTAAGGAAGTTCATGTAGTTAGGAAAGTTTTAACACTTTACTATCTTTTCTCCCTTTCTCCCTTAGGTATGGTAACATATGCTCCCAGTTCAGCCTTGGAATCCATTTAGACCACAAACAGCTATCATTCTCTAAGTCAATCAACCATCTTGCCTTTGAATAATTAGTCTGCTAAGTCTGAATGCTAAAAGCAGTCTTTGATTTTAATTAGTGTTATTTCACGTGTAATTCAGCATTGTTTTGACTTCTTTTTCCTGAGGCTGGTCATATAAAGATATTTTTAATGCCTTTATTCAGTAGAGGAAAATGTCTTTAAACATGTTAATAGTGCGTAAGATTTCTCTGAAATATTATTTCCCATCCAGAAGCTACCTTTTTGCACTCTCCCCGTGGAAAAAAAAAAAAAAAGTGCTAAAACAGCTGTAACAACATTTAGAGTTTTTTAGAGGTTTTTACCTGGCTTTACTGGTTATTGCTTACAGTTGATGTGGGTTAACCTTCTGTGCATGCTGTCTATTTCCAGAAATTTATAGCTTACAGGATAACACTAGGATATCACTATGATTGAGGGCTAATATGGCTTATCAGTCACAGTATTGGATTTAGGATTTACATTCAAGGGTTTAGCATTTTGTGGTTTGCTAAACTAAATTATAAGTTCCTGAAAGATTTGACACTTGAACTCCAAACCTTAAGTAGGACTTGTAATATTCCATCCAGGGTTCACCTCTCTGTGGTCTGATTCAAGAAGTGTTTTAGGTAGCTTCCTTACATGCACTGAAACTTCTGAGGAAATTGCTAAGTTATGAAAGCAAGCTGTGAGGAAATATATACTGTACAGCCATGTGAGATAGCAAAAGTGCATATGTGAGCCTGAAATGGGACTAGGTAGTACCTGCAAAATGACAACATAATTTGTAATGTAAAAGAGAAACAAGAATCTCAATGCTGAAAAAAGAATGTTAGAACTTACCATCGCCTCATTGTCTGTTCAGGGTCAAGGCTGAAGTCACTTTTGACGCACAGCTTCCACTTAGCATACTTTTATACTCTTAACTCAAGTAGTGGAGATATCCATCTAGCACTTGGCCTGCACAGTGTTAGTGCCAATACCCATTAAAGAAAAAAAAAAAAATGAAAAGAAGGACAACAATTTCTCTGCATAGGAGATACTGCTTTAGTCAACAGTACAGGGATCTAGTGTGAAGCACCTGTTTTAGAATTAAGTTACAGTCAGTTATTTTTAGGCTAGTACTTAGGAAATTAGGGTCTAGACCACAAAGGAGAAAAGTAACAACAGTTCAAGTGGGAGACAGGTAAAGCATTATACCCTGATACCTGCCTAATACCTCAAAGCATCAGAACAACTAGCCTGGAAGCATAGCCCCTTCCTGACTTCAGCAGCATCCCTCAGTTACTACTCCATCACTGCTCTTATAGACTTCACATCTCCTTTTGAACTGCCTCTTCCATTACATTAATTCACTTCCTTACCCTTTCCATCATCTTCCAAACAGTTCCAAACTGACAGCCACCTATTACCGTCTTGAGACACAGCCATTGTTTTACCACCCATCCTGACTTCTCTGAGATATTCTTAAACCACATGATACCTTCAAACTTTCAACACATCTTCCCTTAGAATCCCAGGTAAACCATCACAGTCCCCTCATCTTCAAAACTCTCACAAAAGACGTTTTTTATTTCTGTAGCTCTGCATGGCCGAGAGCAGCTGGGCAGACAGACTACTGAGCAGTCTGCACCAAGCCCAATATCGTGCCATAGCAAGCTGTAGGACAGCTCCTCCCCACCAGGCGACCCCAATGCCCTCCAGGCAAGGCAGTTCCTGGCACTCTGTGAACCATGGTGTAAATAAGAAAGGAAAGAGCAAGGAGGGTTTGAGAGAGGAAAGCTAACTGCCATTAGTACTGACATCTCTAAAGGCTGAGGATATAGTGGCTAAGCATTGTTTATATGAAGGTCTGAAGGGGTATAATGCAAAAGGATTAGTAAAATACCATGGTTGAACTCAAGGGTTCTCCTCAGGCCTGCAACTGGGCTTTTGATATGGTGTCCTTGTACTGAACTCAAGCACATCAGTGTGAGGAGAGTTCTGTGTGTTGGCAAGAGAGGGGTGAGTAGGGCTGGTCTGGGAGAAATACATGTAGAGGTGAATGAGAGATGGGTCTGAAGCAATAAGGGGTGTGGACTTTTCAACACTGATGAGGTTTTCATCCCTGATTCAGGGAAGGTTCAGGCTGGATATTAGGAAAAGATCTTCACTGAGAGGGTGGTCAGGTACAGGCTCTCCAGAGAAGTGGTCATAGCACCAAGCCTGCCAGAGTTCAAGAAGTGTTTGGACAATGCGCTCAAAAATATGATATAATTTTTGAGTGGTCCTACGTGGAGCCAAGAGTTGGACTCAATGATCCTTGTGGTCGCCTTCTGACTGAGGATATTTTATGTGTCCACTGGAGTCCCCTGCAATGACTTTTAAGATGATGCTTCTTCTGGGGTCCCCCACAACTTCTGCGGTGTCAACAGTACATGTAGTACTTGAAGGCACTGTCACCCACATATACTTAGAACCCCTCTGGTAGATAACCCCCACCCTGACCTCCTGCTTGTGAACTTTCTCCACACGAGGGCTCTGCAGATTCCCCTCAAACCAGCCCCCAAAGCCCCATGTCACCAGAACCTGCCCCAAGGTCACCAACAACCTCTAAGGTCCCTGGACTGCAAAACCACCCCCAAACCTGAACCACTCCACTCTTACAGTACCAGAACTACTTGTAAAGCCTGCCTAACACCTCAAATGCCTCTGACACCACCTGAAAGACCTGCTACAACCCCCACCCCCACCACCCAAATCCTTGCATAAAATCTTTAAGCCCACTGCCAAACAGTGCTCCAGTAGTCGTAGCAACTACAAACCAGCCGTGTTCCTATTCCCAAGCCTCCATGATGCCAGGTGTCTCTTTATCTCCCTTCACTGTCTGGAGTTGGCCTGGTGACTACATAGTACTGTGCACCTTTGCTCCCATGCCACAGGATAACAGGATGGATGACCGGACACTGCTGGAACTGGGGCAGAGGCCATTCAGAGGCCAAGCAGAGGACAGATCACTCCCTGGGGACCACCAGCATTTCCTTTTCCCGTTGCAGTAAGACAAGCAGAGGATAGCCCTTGCCTTACTTTTTTTTTTATTTTTTTTTGTCAGTTAGTGCTGATGCAGTGACATTACATCAAGGTAAAAGGGAAGACTCAGCCAGATGACTTCTAACCTGTTTGGCTCCCACATCAGCCCTGCTGGAGGCTGATGCACCTCCCACCAGCTTCAAACTGTGCTGGGGTCCTCCTTGCTGCCTACAAGACTGCATCATATATGAGTTGGGATTAGCCAGAGGGTAAGTCTTCTGAGGCAGTGTTAGTGACCGAAGGAACAGTGTTACTGGTTGTCAAAATCAATTCACTCTTTGTCCGCAGGTACCACTTCCCTTAAGAAGAGACTGGTTGGTGGAACTGAGAGAACCCCAAAAATTAAGAGAATTCTTCACAGTGCAGATGAATTACTACTCACAGGTAGGTTTGGTGGCAGTACAGCTTAGTGCAATCTTAGGGACTGATTCTTGCATAGGACCTAATATGAATGGTGGCCTAAACCAAGCCTACAAAGAACAATTGAAAGGCATTTCTAACGTGTGTACCACAGTCTTCTGATTAAGGTCTCGACAGTAATAATTCCCTGTGCCACCAAGTTTTCAGCTCTGTGTTCTGATCTGAGATCTTGTTTTACTACAGTGTTGGTATGACAGTCAGACATCTGAAGTCTGACAGGCAGACAAGCTGACAGCTGTGCAAGTTCCTAGCTGGGCTCTAGTCTAGCAGTAGAACAGAAGCATAGACAGGTAAGATCATAGTTTTTTCATTTCAGATAACATAATCAAATGCTTTCCTGGGGAAAAAAAAAAAAAGAAGAAAAAAAAAAAGCCGATGGGGAGGAAGCTGACAGTTACTGTCAGTGATTTACCACATCAAGATCAGCAGCCAATCTTTCCTCAGGCAGATGAACTCTGCTCTACTAAGGACTCTTAGTAGAGTATCTAAGAGTATCTAAGGATACCACATGGTCAGGGGACGGGACTGGCATTGAGCCCTGTGGCAGAGTCACTCCCACATGTTGTTTATGTGCATTCATTAAACAATTGCTTTATTCTTCTAACTCATAGCCATGGTTCCTGCAGTCCCTTTGCACCTTATTGAAAAGTGTGCTCCTTAGCTATGCGGATTGCTTCTGGGATGGGGAGAGGAAGAGTCCAAGCTTACAAACACATAGGCAAAGATGCATGCAGGGACATGTTGTGTTCTGCTACTGGGCTTTTGAGTAGACATGTTGCCCCACTCACCCATTCAGGACCATTACAGTTTTCTGTTGACTCCTGCAAAACCCTTTATTGTGTCCCTCAGTCCTCCCCTGGTTCTATAGCATCTTTTCACCCCTGTTGTATCCTGAGGACCTCTCCCGGAATTTCATTATGACAGGATTGCTCCACACATAACTCAAGTAGTGCTGCCATGATCGCTACTGCTTCCCCATGCCCAAAATACAGAACTGCAGCACCCAGCTCTGCTCATGCACAGTAGCAGTGCTGTACTCTGCAGCATGGCGGCACTAAGAAAGCATTTCATTTCAGCATCAGTGTTAGTGGCACCAGGTAAGTGTTGGGACCACCAGTGCGGCTAGCGAGACCTTTTGGTGGTGACGGGCTCAGGGGTGTCTCCTGACTGCCCCAGGATGATGTGATGGAGAGGCACCGGGGGACTGCAGGGCACAGGGTGCTGGGTGTGGGCAGGGCTTGTGGGGTAGGGGTAGCCACTGCTGGGGTCTTTCCCATGGGCTTGTGCAGCCCTGGGTGGCCATGCACACAGAGAGCCAGGAGCCCCAGAGCAGCGTGGGTGTACAGTGGCCTGTGGGCTGGGTCTGCCAGGCACACTTGCCTGGGAAAACTCTGACAGGTTCCCTGTCAATTGAAGTTGGGGCAGCCCCAGGGAATTAGTGGAGAACTGGCAGAGGGGAGGATGGGAAGAAGATAATAGTCTCTTCCACTCCCCCAACAATTACAGATGCTGAATGCCTCCCCAGCTCCTCAGGGCTTCCATGGAGACTCCCGCAACACTGGTTGCCCTGCATGGCTGCCTCTAGCTCCAGGACCAACCTTGAAGCAGGTTTGAGTCAATTCGGGGAAGAACAGTATAGAAACTCATACAGAAGGAAGGGTGCTAGCCTAAAATAGATTTGGATAATACCTGTTGATAACAGTTGTGTGTTCTCTTCCTCTCTCAGGGCTAGCAGTGAGGGCTAAGTTATACTGTCCTCTGCTGTGGATGTCACCGACTCCATCTGGCTTAGATTTGCAGGATTTTGCCTCCCTGTTGTAGTGGCATGAGTGAAACAGAATCACAGAATCACAGAATTGAAGGGGTTGGAAGGGACCTCGAAAGATCATTGGGTCCAACCCCCCTGCCAAAGCAGGTTCCTTAGAGCAGGCTGCCCAGGTAGGCATCCAGACAGGCCTTGAATATCTCCAGAGAAGGAGACCCCACAACCTCCCTGGGCATTCTGTTCCAGTGCTCCGTCACCCTCACTGTGAAGAAGTTCTTTTGCATGTTGGTGCGGAACTTCCTGTGCTTTATCTTGTGGCCATTAGCCCTTGTCCTATCCCCACAAACCACTGAAAAGAGGTTGGCCAAATCCCTCTGTCTCCCACACCTCAGGTACTTATACACATTGATGAGATCAAACGGCGAAGGTGGAGTCATTGCTCACTTTTGACAGGAACTGCTGTGGCTGAAAATAAGACCAGCAAAAAATAAGGCAGATGAAAACTGAAATGAAGTGGGTGTGGCTGGAAGCTGCCTCCACCTGCAGACAAGAAAGCTGTTGTCTGTGGGGGAAGAAGGATCCCTCTTAGCCGTCCTCAGCAGACTGGGTCACCGGCATGCATGGCATGATCTGTGTATGTCACTAAAAGTGCTGTATGGTTACATACTGAGTATGTGCGAGACACTAGTTAGCTATGAATTCTAATGTTATAAGAGTTATAAGATGCCAGTGCATTCTCTTAGGTGGATGACAGCCAAGCAACTGGATCTACAAAGGAGGAAGCCGGCAGTGAGACCAAGAAAGAAGCCTCTTCAACATCCACCGTCTCCCACTGTACCTATCCATCCATGCTTCTGGCTCCCTACTCCCCTCTCTTTCCCTTTTTCTTCCTCTATCACTGCTATCTGCATCTGTCTCATCTTCCCCTGCAAATCCCTCTGTCCTGCTGCCTGACCCATTGTTTCTTGCTATACCCACCTGTCTAGCTGGTGCTTCTCTTTTTCTCTCCTTACGCCTCTGTCCTGCTCCCTGGCCTTATTTTTCCTTCCTCCAGCCCTGCTCTACAGTCCGTGGTAGCAGAAAGCAACAGGTCAGCATGGGACAGATGAGTGCTCATCCAATGCTGATTTCTGAGGTGAAATGGGGGGAAATGGGTGCATAGGGGCCATCAGACACGCAGCAGCCTCCCTCCAGGCACTGATGTGCATGAATAAACAGCTGCTTTGTTTATTGCACTCCTGACTGTGTTTGCAGTCCCTTTGCACAGAGTAAGTGGCTGTCACTATGTTCAGGGAAGCAGGTTAAATAGTGCATGTGTGGGTGTGGGAATGTATCAGGTGGTGGCCCAGCATTCCTGAAGGGTGGCAGCTGTTGGATGGGTCTGGAGGAGCCCCTGATGGAGGCAGAAGGGGATGGCCCCGCTGTGTAAAGGGGCTTTGGAGCTGTTCTCTGACAAAGGAGTAGTTGCCAGCTCTTGTGGACAGAGTCAGGGAGAAGGTGAGTGCGGTTGTGAAACATGGGATTAGAAATTAGAGAGTGATTGATTAAGAATGAATATGTAGGCAACACTCATTGCTTAATACGTGCTACATTTGCGATGTACTGTGCCTGTGCTGTGCTTAGGCCTCCAGATAACAGGAGCCCCTGAGACCCCCAAGAACCAGATCAAACCAACCTTATGGTTTGGACTGTGACCAGGGGCTCAGAGATAAGGAGGACTGTTCATAAAAGGACAAGATAAAGAATGTCAAACATGCAAGGCCTCGAGATAACAGGAGCCCCTCAGAGCCTGAGAACCGGACCAAACCAACCTTATGGCCCAGATTGTGACCAAGGGCTCAGAGAGCATGCACAAGGAGATGAGGTGAAAAGTTCAACCCTGATGAAGAGATCTTACTTCATCCTCACGACCCTCAGCACTCACCACCAGAAGGCACTGTGCAAGCGCAGACGGGAGGAGTTTATGGAAATGACTTCTTGGAGCTAATTTTAATACTAAGCGGGGACAGGTCATGCATATGTATAGGCGTACTGGGAAACTTCATGCATATGTAACTCTTTATATAACCAAAGCAAGTTGCCGCGTTAGGGTGCGCACGACTTTGGTGGGACTACCCCCCATGCTGCCCAGTGCTGAATAAACATACCTACTTTACAATTTACTGATTGTAGAGTCTGTTTCTGCGAATCAGTTGTGCTTTCATGAGACTATTGGGGGTTGTGGAGATGGCACAGGAGGCGCTGGGTCCACCTGGGGGACAGCTGTGGGACCGGCTGAACTGAGGGAAGGCTGCGAAAGAGGTTGAGAAGCTACAGAGCGGGTTGTGCCAAGATGGACACAGAGGTAAGAGGTGTCACAGCAGGTTCTGCATGGATTCCACATCTGGTAGCAAGTAATGGAGTGTGTGGGGGTGTGTGCTGCTGTAGGGTCAGAAAATGTTGAGTCCTGCAGCATGCTGGGAGTTGTAGTCTTTGGGCACCAGGCTTCCAGCCAGCCACTGTAGTTTCCAGTGCATGCCATGAGTAGTTGTCGTTTGCTTTACTGCCAGTACGTAGCCACACACGGCAAGGGGTGATTTTTCTCCTCTGAGACAGGGGTGAGAGGTGCATCTCCCACCAGCTTGGTGTCTTTTTCTGCACAGTTCCCGTTGAAATCGTTAGAAGCAGATCGGGAACCAGATAAAGCGCTGCGTGGCACGCATGCGCAGTAGCTGTTACAAACTCCCTTCTGCCACCTTGTGATCAGAAGTCGCAAACACAACATCTAACTGCGCATAGCTCTGGCGGCACAGCACTCGCTGCTCCCTCTGGTGACCAAAACGCGGCACATGCAAGAGCCAGCACGGCGTGCATGGGCGGTCGCAGACCCAGAGGCAACACGCATCGTGCAGGCAAGAACAAAGGCAGAGCGGCGAGCATGCGCGGCACTGCCCGCGCTCAGGCATGCGCGGTAAGTGCCGGTACGTGAACATGGACGGTACTGCCGACAGTCGGGCTGCGCGGTTGTGCTGCCGCGAGAGTATACACAGCAGTGCCCCGCGAGCATGTGCAGTAGCGTCCCCTCATGATTGTGCGCAGCAGCGCCACTGCTCGGGCATGAGTGGGAGCATAGCTGGGAGGTTAACACGCAGTATGCTCCGTCTCCCCCTGTCGATTTCACAGGGCTCTCCAGTGTGCTCTAGCATCCCCCAGATGCATCCCAGTGCACTCTAAAGGCCCCCGGTGCTGGCCCCCCCCCCCCCCCCCTGCCAGATGCCTGCTCTGCAGGCATCCCAGAGCCCTCCACTGCACTCTAGAGAGCACTAGAGCGTATGCTAGGGCTCCCCCAGAAGGCTGCCAGTGGCCCCATTGTGTTCTAAAGCCTCCTGCACATCTCACAGGTCTCTCCAGTCTACTGTAGCACCACTTAGAAGTCTCTCAGTGCACTCAGAAGCCTCCCAGGGCTCCCAAGTGTGCTCTAGCACCAGCTACAGGAATCACAGAGGTCTCCAGTGTGCTCTGGACTGCCCTAAAGGCCAGCTGGTGAACACAAGAGGTCCACCATGACCCCTCATTCTTCTCTAGTGCCCCCACAGGTCTACCAGGGCACCCCAGTGAGCTCTAGCACCCCCAGAAAGCCCTGCAGGGTTCTGCAGTGCTCTCTAGGGTTGCCTATGGGCATTACAGCACCCCCTACAGGCCCCCCAACCCTCTTAGTGCACTTTGGTGTTCCCAGGATGCCTTTCAGGACATTCCCATTCCCTCTGTGACTTCCCAAAGTCCTCCTGTCCCCTTCCAATACGTTCTAGGTGTCCACAGAAGCCTCAGGGGCCCCCCAGTGCACTCTACAGTGCACTAGAGGCCTCCAAGTGTACCCTAGAGGCTTCAAGAACCTCTCAGTGTAGTCTAGTGACACCTGCAAGGCTTCCAGACCCCTGTGGTGTACCCCAGCCTGCCCTGTAGACCTTGCAGGGCTCTATGGTGTGCTCTAGAGCCCCCTAGATGTATCCCAGTGCACTCTAGAAGCCTCCAATGCTCCCCTCCCACCGCCCAGCAGTGTGCTCTAGCGCCACCTATAGGCCTCAAAGGACTCTCAAGTATGCTGTAGTGCCAACTAGAGGACTCACAGAGATCTTCAGTGTACTCTAGTGTGTCCTAAAGGCCTCTTAGTGAACACTAGATGCCTCCCATGGTCCCTCAGTTCACTTTAGTGCCCATGCAGGTCTACTAGGGACCCCAGGTGGGCTCCTGAAAGCCCTGCAAGGAGTCCAGTGTCCTTTAGGGTGCCCTAGAAGCCTCCCAGTGCAACCTTGAGGTCTTCTGTGGACCTATCATGTGCTCTAATGCCTTTTGGAGTCTTTGTCAGGCTTCCCAGTGTATTCTAGCGCTACCTGAAAGCCTTGCAAGTCTGTCCAATGCTCTCTAGGATAGTCTACAGGCATTCCCACTGTTTGGGGGGGTCTTTACAACAGAACTCCAGACAGAAATGTGACCTTCAAGGTCCTTGTTGGCTTCTTGGTGAAGCTGTGGTATTTGACCCATAACTGTATGGAGTTGCTAAATCATAGTGATAATATAGACATCCCTGGTTCAGCTTTTACCACAGTCATTGCAGCATTTGTTGATACACTGTTTGGCTCTTCTGTAAAGACGTATATCTGGGGGTGCATTATCCCAAAGGTGCTGATGTTCACCATAATGGATAAAGTGGAAGACTTTGTGGCTAGGGAAGAATGTCATGGGCATGTTACTGCTCTCCCTGTTGCACATGAATTTCAACAGTTGGGTTTTGCTGTCAAGTTGATGGAAGTGTTGGAAGAAATTTTGGAAAAGTGAGTATTGTACTTCTTTTTAAATTTATCTTTTAAAGTATTTTTTCTGCAAAATCCTGTCCATGGTTTAGGTACTTGATTTCCATGAAACAG
Organism: Anser brachyrhynchus; assembly: GCF_964034855.1. Lineage (NCBI taxonomy): Eukaryota > Metazoa > Chordata > Aves > Anseriformes > Anatidae > Anser > Anser brachyrhynchus. The sequence continues at coordinate 75,780 of NC_137720.1, read as the reverse complement.
ACCCAGACCTTTCTATTAACTAGTGTCCTAATTGAAATTCCCTGTATTTGTAGAACAAGAATTACTGATGATGCTTGACAGTTTAAAATGTCTTGGCTTCTGTGAAGGCTAACTTGCCAAAATGAATAGGAAGTAGCCTAAATTTCAGCAAAGACACTGAATAAAAAGTCCTCTTCTTGATAGGAAAAGAGCTTTGCAAAACATAAACTCTATTTTGAATAGGACTCCCTATGTACTTGTTCAGTGATTGTAGGCTTTGAGTGGTCCCCTTGGGTACAATATTGCACAAATTTTGTGCTGCAGACAGTACCTTAGCTTACTTTCTGCCTCATCCTGGGTTACTTGTACCTGCAGAAAATTTAGTTCAGTGTCAAATAACCCCCCAGGGAAATGTCCCCAACTCATGCCAATAGGACAGTCCCCTTGTGGCTGGTAAAATCCAAAAATAGTATGATGCTTTGAAGAACTTACTTATTGAGGAGAAGGGCAATATCCTGTTAGGCAAGAGATTTTTGAGACTGGTTTCCCTATGCCCCTATGCATTTTGAAGGAGGGAGTCCCTAAGCCAATGCAATCTAAATGCATCTAAACTGTAGATTGTTATTTCCATAAAATAAAAATTAATATATTTTTTAAATTGACACTTGTGTGTGTGTTTGGCTTGTCCCGACACCTGATGTAAATGATTGATCACGTGACCAAAAACTACTTGTGCTGATGGATTTGTCCCTTGGTAAAGGAGTGCATCCCGTATGTTAGCTTTTCTTCCTTACTGTGTCTTATTTATTTTTTTTCTGAAAGAAAAGGTGAATTTTTCATTGTTCTCTTTGTGAGAGTATCAAATCAGGTTGCAATAAATATGTATAAGCAAGTAGGCTACAGTGTGTACTGGACAGTATTAGACTACCACTCTGCTAGCAGTGGAGACACAGATGAAGATAGCCACAGTAAGTGCTTGGTTCTGCCTCAAGTTGAATGGAAAGATTCTGAAGTTGAGCATCCCAGGGGATGTTTTTATTACTTTTATATATGAAAAAAGTTCAAATGGTTGTCGATGAATGGTATTTTGTTTGCTCTTTTAGATAGCTATTCCTACTGAAGATCACATCAGTTACAAAATGTAATCTTGCAGTTTATACATTTTTTAGTATCTGTAGCAAAATAAACATGAATAAATTAGCAAGTACAAATACATCTTATTCTGTAGATAAGATTAAATAACATGCAATTACTTATCTGTTTTATCTTTCAAAGACTGTTCTTGCCACGTGCCTGAGCTTTTTGCTCATGTTATCGGTGAAAGGAATGCTGTGCTTCTTCCCCCCTTACCCCTCTTTTATTCTTTTCTCCATTTATAACAGGGACTTGAAATGTTTTTCTCAGATGTCCAAATTTAAATTTACAAAATGCTAGTGGCCAACACTGACAGAATTGGGTGACATTTTCAATGTAAAGGGTAAAGAACATGGAAATTTCTAGTATGTTAATGTTACTCTGATAACAAAACTGATGTACTAGCTGCTTGCTATTTCTAGTGTTTTTTTTTTTTTTTTCCCTTTATTCTCCACAAAGGCTTTTGTGGACATGTTGTGTATCTTTTCTGTTCTTCCATTATTCATTTGTTATGAAAGACTACTATGAAATTCAAGGGCTGTGGACAACCATCATTGTTGCAGATGCACCCCTGTGTATTCTCTTGGTTGGGTGACAGCTGAGCCTCCGGATCCTTACAGAGCATGAAGATGGGGGACAGAGTGAGCAAGGGGCATCTGAACTGCAAAAATCCTCCTGGCGTTGCCCAGAGCAGGAGCTGCGGTAAGCGCCAGGCCCTTGAGGCCATGTCCTCTATGTTCTGCATCTCAGGCTGCCTTTGATCCCCTTTGCATCTGCCACCCCTCCCTGTCCCGTCTTCTCTTAGCCTGTCCATCTCTTTGGCCTGCTTTGCACTCCTCTCCCCTGTCCTGCTTGTTTGCTCTCTGTATCGCCCACTTCCCATTCACATGTTTTTCTACATCCTCTTCCCTGTCCCTTTTCCTCTGTGTTGCTACCTTTCCCAGGTTCTTTCTTCTCTGTACTGCTTCTGTCCACCCCCCCCCCCCGCCTCTCTCTGCTCATCCTAGGCTTTTCCTTCTCTATCCATGTCCTCCTTTTCACGACTCTGTCTTTCCCATCTTTCTCAATTACACACCAACTCCCCCTTACTAATGTTTCACTACCTGCATCTGCCCTGCTCTTTGCTGTTGTTTTCCTTCCACTCCTTGTCCTACCCGTCTGCACATCTCTGTCCCTTGGCCTCTGCCATTGTGCCATCAAGCCCTCTGTCCAGCTTGCTCACCTTTTTCTTTCTCTCTGTGCCTCTGTCTTGCTCCCCTTCCCTTGATGCTCTTTTGCTGTCTCAGCCCTGCTCCACACTGCTCTCTCCTTTCTCATCTCTGTCCCATTCTGAGACCCCTCAGTCTCAGTGCTCCAGTGTTCTCCTCCCCCCGCCCGCTCCCTCTAAGAACTTTTCAGTTCTCCATCTCTCAGTCCTGCTGCCCCAGCAGTATTTGAGTTTTCTTAGTCTTTCTTTCCTGCTCCCTATCTCTCAATTTCTTTCTGTCAGTTTTTTCCACTTTGTCCGCCTCTGCTTTTCTGTGTTCTTGCATCCCGCTCTGCTCCACAGTTTTGGTTGCGCTTCCTTGCTCTTCACCCCTCTATTTCAGTCCATCTGTCATGCTCCCTGTCCCCTTTCCCAGTCCAACCCCATGTCCCTGTGCTGGCCTTTCTCTGCACCCAACACCTCCCATGATTCTCTCTCTCTCTCCCTCTTTCTCCTGCCTCACCCCCCTCCATTCCTCTGTCCCAGTTCCTGTCCCTTTCCTTGTCTTTCTCTGCCTTGAAGCGTAGCCTGGTTATTCCTTTGCTTACTTCTGTCTGTCACTCTGTCCTGCTTCCCCTGCCCCTGGTGTTTCCTGCTATTTCTCTGTCCCTGTGTATACTCATGTATACTCATGTGACCCACCGGGGGTCACAGGTGTGGGTCCTCCGGGGCACTCGGGGTTCCGCTGGGGGTCACCGGGGTTGGGCCTCCACGGCGCCTGGGGGAGCGCCATTGGTCACCGGGGTTGGGCCTCCGTGGCACCTGGGGGCTCGCCGGGGGTCACCGGCGGCCGTCTTCAGGGGCTTGCGGGGCCCTGCTGGGGGGCACTGGGGTTGGTCCTCCGGGCTGCCCTGGGGCCCGCCGGGAGTCACCAGTGTGGGTCATCTGGGGCTCATGTGGGCCCGCCGGGGGTTATCGGGATGGGTCCTCTGGGGCTCCTGGGGGCCCGCCAGGGGTCACCGGGGGTGGTACACCGGGTGGTACTCCGGGGCGCCCAGGGGCCCACTGGGGGTGACCGGGGTTGGTCCTTGGGGGCGCCCAGGGGCCCTCCGGGTGTCACTGGGTTTGGTCCTCATCGGTGCCCTGGGGACCACCGGGGGTCACCTGGGGGGTTCCTCCGCGGTGCCCGGAGGCCCGCTGGAGTTGGTCCTCTGGGGAGCTAGGGGGCCCGCCGGGGGGTCACCGGGGTTGGTCCTCTGGGGAGCTAGGGGGCCCGCCGGGGGCCACCGGGATGGGTCCTCTGGGGCACCCTGGGGCCTGCCGGGGGTCACTGGGGTGGGTCCTCCAGGGTGCCTGGGGGCCCGTCGGCGGTCACCGGGGTTGGTCCCCTGGTGCCCTCTGGGGCCTGGGGGGAGTCATCCGGGTGGGTCCTCTGTGGCTTCCGGGGGCCCGCTGGGGGTCACCAGGGGTGGTCCTCTGGGGCGCCCGGGGGCCCACTGAGGGTCACCAGGGTGGGGCCTCCAAGGTGCCCGGGGGCCCGGCGGGGGTCACCGGGGTGGGTCCTCCGGGGTGCCCGTGGGCCCTCTGGGGTGCCCCTGAGCCTGCCAGGGCTCACCAGCAGTGGTCATCCTAGGTGCCCGGGGCCCACTGGGGGTCACCGGGGTGAGTCCTCCAGGGGGCCCGGGCACCTGCCGGGGGTCACTGGTGTGGGTCCTCCGGGGAGCCCGGGGGCCCGCGGGGGGTCTCCGGAGACGGTCATCCATGGTGCCTGGGTGCCGGACGGGGGTCACCGGGGTGGGTGTTGCGGGGTGCCCTGTGGCCAGCCGGGGGTCACCGGGGGTGGTCCTCCAGGACGCCCGGGAGCCAGCTGCGGGTCACATGGGTGGGTCCTCCGGGGTGCCTGGGAGACCCCCGGGGGTCACTGTGGTGGGTCCTCTGGGGCAGCCGGGGGCCCGCCGGGGGTCACTGGGGTTGGTCCTCTGGGGTGCCCTGTGGCCTGCCGGAGGTCACTGGCTGTGGTCCATCAAGGCGCCCGGGGGCCCACCAGGGGTCACTGGGGGTGGTCCTCCGGGGCACCCGGGGCCCTTCTTGGTCTGTCTGAATACCTAAATGAGGATGAGGTGAAGTTCTTCTACTTCCTTGTGAGGTGATAAATGATGAGTAGTGTCCTCTGCCTTTTGGTCCTCAAGAATGCCACCTCAACAAACATACAAGGTGACAAGACTGCAGGGAGAGCAGAGGGAAGTGATGGATGCAGATCAGCTTCCTGTACTGGGGAGCAAACTCTGCTGAGTGTGCCATGGGAAAAATGACTAACTTAGTAAACAGATATTTGCAGATGGAGACTTCTTAACATTTTTACAGGAAAATTAATAAAGGTGGCAAAGTGCCTCTTGCTACAAAAATTGAACCATCTTTGCTAGGCTCCAGGTGCTCTGGCTTCACAGAGAAACCCCCAAACTGAAAAATGTACCTGCTAATATATTGGGCTCTAAATGTAGCCCTGGGTTAATTGAATAACAATCCCTGTGTAAGATTGAAGTGCAGGATGGGTTGGCTACAGTTTTAAGAGCCGGTTTGCAGAAAAGGGATTTCCCGTTAAGAAATGGCATATACTGATTGTTCTCTTCCTTGCTCTGCCAAGACCTGAAGCACATCTTGGAAGCCAGGCAGAATCTGTGGAGCCGATGGAGTTCTCAACTTCAGCTTCTTCCCAGCTAGAAGAAGCAAGGACACGCCAGCTGAGTTCCCCAGGCAACGCGCCCTTATCTGTAGACGAGGATTTTGAGATGCTACTTTGGGAAATCTCAGGCGGCAGACTGGAAGCCGAACTTGACTTGGACCCAGGGAAGGATGAGGATGACCTCCTCCTTGAACTTTCCAAGATGATTGACGATTGAACTGCATAGTCCTATGGTATGTTTTAAAAAAAAATAATTTAAAACTCTTCTTCTTGTTGGATACCCCCCGGTGATCCTTTTCCTAACTGAGGCTTTGCAATGAGACTTAAAGCACAGTTTGAACTGGTAGAAATTGTCAGGATCTGCACTCAGTTGTCCTAAGTTTTTCTGCTGGTCAGAGTTAAGGTCTTGTGCATCCGTTCTGTAACTATAGGTGGCTACCTTTGATATCAAGAGGACAAAGCACTTGTTCCTTTTGGCACAGAAAGATGTCCATCGGCACACTGTGGTGGCTGTGAGTTGACGTACTGATTGAGCGATGCTCTGAAGGCTTAAACGTAAAGCTTCTTCCTTCGTCCCCCCTTGGCGCAACTTGATGTTGGGCACGTTGTGAAGCTTGGGTGTTCTGATTTCTCGGACAGTTGATACCCAAATCTCGGAGTTACTATGTCAACTCTTGACTTTTATTTGTGTATGCCATTGTTTTGACTGTAATCTTTTCAGATGATGAGGCTGTAGGGGCGGGAGGGAGCAGAATAATTATGTTGGTGTACTGTGGGCAGGGCCAGAAGGTGCAGAAGGTGATGGTGCAGCCAATCGTATCCTTCCTGCGGCCGGGGGGCGACGGGGGAGCGGGTGGGGGGGCAGCCCGGGCCTCAGGGGTCTCGGCCCGGGGCAATGCGGTCTCGGCCCGGGCCTTGAGGCCTTGTCCTGGGGCCCTGGGGCCTTGTTCCACGGTTTGAGGCCTTGTCCTGAGGCCTTGTCCCAGGCCTGGAGCTCTTGTCCCCGTGCTGAGCCCTTAACGCAGCACCCCAGAACCTCATCTTCCGCTACCTGCAGAACGTGAGTACCGTGGGGAGAGGACGGGGAGGGGATGGGGATGGGGATGGGTGGGGGGGGGGGTGGGGGGAGCGGGGAGGGTCTGGAGATCCCCCTTGCTGAGTTTTCGGCTCCCACCCGTTGCTCGGGGCAGGTTTGTGGGGAATGGAGAGCTGTGCGGCGTGCTGGTGGGTACAAGGAGCTGCTGCGCAGCCCGGCCTTTCCCCCTCGTGTTAACAGGAGTGGGATCGTGCAGCCGGGCATGCAGGAGTGTTCCCTTGTGACTGGAAACGTGTTCTTCAGCAAACGTGTAGTATTCACCCAATCATATAACACTCTAAAATGTCAGACTGTTAATTGAAACTGCCCCTGAGAGTTGCTCCTTGGAGTGTTTGGGAGCTATAGTGGCTATGGTTAGCGGGTATTTCTGAACACACGAGAGAGAACAAAACTGCTCGCGGTGTTTGTGTTCCAATTTACTCTCCTCCCTCATTCTGCAGAGATCGAGGATCCAGGTGTGGCTTTACGAGCAAGTGAACATGTGGATAGAAGGCTGCATCATTGTGAGCATCAGCACGACCCCGCGTTACGTCGTTAGTTTGTTTTCCCTCATTCACAATCCTATTTTTTCTTGTCAAGAAAAACTATCACAAGGTAAAAAAAAATCGTACTTCTCTAACAATTAGTCTTAATTGTCCAGCCTGGGTCAGCAAAGCTGATGATGGTTTGTGTTGTTGCTGAACTAATTGCCATTGTTGCTGATTTCTAGGGCTTTGACGAGTACATGAATTTGGTGCTGGACGACGCAGAGGAGATTCACTCCAAGACAAAATCAAGGAAACAGCTGGGTATGTCATGTGTCTGTGCAACCCGGGTGACGCGCGGTCTGAAACCTGCCTGGGTGAGCCTTCTAGATAGCAGCACTGAGAGGTACCAAACATGTGACGAGCCTTGATGTTGAAGTTCAGTGAACAATTCCTGGCTACATCTCTGTCCCTGATGATTTTTGAGCTGGTGATTTTGCTGAATGAAGGAGAATCTGTCCCTGCCTGAGACCAGTTCTGGTCTTTGAAAAGTGTAATAACAGGCGGCCTGCACTGGCTGAAGGAGTCTGGTCACAGCTCCTTTCAGCTGCATCTAAAGCCGGTGGCCCTGGGCGATTCTCACACTTGCTGTGATCTCTGAGTCGAAGCAGGGAGCCATGGTAGCGGCAGTGTTTATTTACCACCTGCTGGTGGACAGAAGCAACGATATGTGGCCAGTGCTGGGGTTTTCAGCAGGAACAGCGTGCTGCTGGAACGGGGACAGTGGCTGGAGTGGGACTTGTGAGTGTGGGGCAGCTGGCAGGAACAGGACTCTGCGTGATGGGCAAAACCCTGCTCAACCACATGAAATACTTTCTGAAAACATGAGATTATTCTCAGATTCTGGGCTCTCTCTAATCCCCTCTTTCCCTTCTCTGTGCTGCAGGTCGGATCATGTTAAAAGGGGACAACATCACTCTTCTACAGAGCGTTTCTAACTAGAATTTGCCATCCTTAGAACAAAGGTGGCTGCTGTGCTGCGGAGTGACTGAGTGCCAGGGGAACGCGGCCTCTGGTAGATAGGAAATTACTTGTAACTGGGGTTGCATGCTGAGGTAAAAAGTCCTTCCTTTGTGGGAGTGAGTTTTTTGTAGCTTGAAACAATACGTGATGTATTTCACAAATAAACATTTTTCACATTAACTGTAAATGTAAACCACAAATCTGCTTGTTTTCAGTCTCTTCCTTCTGTGAATGGAGAAGGAGGAGAAATACAGAAGTGTGAGCTTTTCTTTTTGCTGTGGATCTGATAAGTTTCAATAACGATATGTGCTTTCTTGAACATTACATCTGCATTATGTGGCCAGGGTGGACTCGTTCAGGGCACGGAAGTCCCACACAGTCCTTGAGCTAGCAGGGTGCTAAGGAGGGTGTTGGAGATTTTGCATACAATTGCAGCCCTTTGTTGCTGCAGTGACAGGTTCCTCAGATTCTTTCTAAACAGGGTTTAACTTGTTGAGAATCTTTTTGGGAGTGTTTACTGTGGATCGATCAGTAAAAGTATCTTAGTGGGCCCATGAGGGATTTGGGGCTGTGGTGCAGTAACCCAGCATTTACAAGTGTTACTGCTACGCATGCTTGTCAAATAACATCTCCAGATCAGAGAGTGAGAGCGGGCAACTCGTTTGGATTAAATCTGTCACTTCTTGCTGCTTTGGACAGAGCCTGTAGATTAAACCCTTGTGCTGTTCAATAAGCTGGGGTATCAGATGTGTCGGTTGGGTTTTTATCATTTGATTTATTTTTTTTATCCGTTTGGAGATCTGCCTGTTCTATTTAAGTTTCCCCAAGAGAGCTGAGTTGCTTGGTGCATTGACCAAAGATAAGTTCCCTGGCTGACTTGGGACAACCAGTCCCCTCGTTCTTCTGATCACAAAAAAGAAAAAAAAAAAAACTGACTGTAACTGTAACTCAGAAACTAAGATTACCTGAATGGAGAGAAATGAATTTTGAGGCACAGGCTGTGCTAGAAATCTGTTAATCAGCATTCAGTTTTTCAAAACTTCAATTTGTGTATCATCATCATGAAAATTAATAAATTCAAGGTGGGAGATCCTTTCCTGAAAGGGAAGGACAGAAATACGAGTCTTGCTGTGGGGCCTACCCCGCACAGTTCTGCCATTCCGAGAAGTAATACATCAGGAGTGTCACAGCAGACGTTCCCAGGAAGAAACCTTTGAGGGGCAGCATGACACACTTTATTGGCTAAAGCAGCTTCAGCTGTACAGCCTGCTGCCGGGATTGGTAATTCTAAATTGTGTTCAAGTTGCTGAGTCCTTTCAACACGTAGTAAAGATGTAACGTGCCGATGTCGTTTGGGAACAGGAGGCATTACGTGTCACCAGCAGTGGGCACATAGGGAACAAAATAGTATCTTATGAGGTCCTCCACATTTGCCTTTCATTTTGTCCTTGGTTTGCCAGCTGGAGCTTTCAGGAGGTGAGGAAGGAGGCTGTCCCAGTCAGTAGTTCAGGTGTTGCAGGGTATTTGTGATGCAGTGCTTGTAAAATTTACCTGCATCTCCTGTTAGAGGCAGCCCCCCTGGGCCCTGTGAAATGGGGAGCTGCTGCCCTAGGGTTAGGCCCAAGGTCCTCTGTCAGGCCAAGGGCCGCCCTTCCCCTCGCCGTGCCCTTCCCTCCCACTCCTCAGCCCTTGCTCAGGCCTTTTGGGCCGTCTGGCCGTCCGTCTGGCTGTCTGTCCATCCATCCAGCCGTCTGGCCGTCCATCTGGCCCTCTGTCCCTCCGTCCCACCGCCCTGCCCCGTCCCTGCTGTCTCCCTAGGGAAGCAGAGAGTCCCTGGGCTGCCTTCAGGGGGGAGGTTCTGCTGAGGAAATTAAAGCTTCCCCCTTAATGGGCGCCTTGCGAGTTATTTTGAGTTCCAACCTTCTGCCTTCCTTTCGTAGCAGTGCCTCTAAGGGGTGCGCTGTAAGGTAGCCGTCATCTGGCGCGCTGCTCCTCCGTTTCCCAAAGGAACTGCCTTCAGGATCTGACTAACTCTGGATGCACGCGGTTGTCACCTTAATTTCTCCGTTAGTTTGCTGAAAACAACCCGCTTGGGTGACCTTTGTGTTTGTTTCTTAAAAATTGGATCGAGGAGGTCTCTGTTTCCTTATGCTGATGTTCACGATGAAAGTGCAGAAGGGATGCTTACTTTTGCCCGGGTCAGTACTGTTGCCAGGATGGGAATGTTTAGCCTACCGGCCCTCTGGTGCTGTTAGGCTGCACTCGGAGTGTGAGCTCTGGGCCTTATTTCGAAAACACTGTGTTATTTGAGTGTACAAACCCAAGATATTCTGCGGATAGGTGATTTTCAAACCACGTCAGAACCACCGCTGTGGCGTGTGGTGGAGTCGGACGCGCGTTTGACTGATCAGGCGGAGCAGGTGAACTGAATTTGTTGCTGGATGGCGAGGTGTTCTGGGGGAAGAGCTAGTCTAAGGAAAACTTCCTCTTACTGCCCCTTCCCATCTCAAATGGCCACTGCCTGGGGAAATTGGTTCTTTATGAGATTAACTACAACGTTACAGTGAGGATGAGGAATCATCATTACTCCCATAGTTATTTGCTGCCAGAGCAGAGACTCACTGCAGTGCATCCCCAGTGGTGCCAGTGCACTCTCTGGACTCACTGCAATGCATCCCCAGTGGTGCCAGTGCAATCTCTGGACTCACTGCACTGCATCCCCAGTGGTGCCAGTGAACTCTCTGGACTCACTGCAGTGCATCACCAGTGGTGCCAGTGCACTTTGTGGACTCACTGCACTGCATCCCCAGTGGTGCCAGTGCAATCACTGGACTCACTGCATTGCATCCCCCGTGGTGCCAGTGCACTCTCTGGACTCACTGCACTGCATCCCCAGTGGTGCCAGTGCACTCTCTGGACTCACTGCAGTGCATCCCTTGTGGTGCCATTGCACTCTCAGGACTCACTGCACTGCATCCCCAGTGGTGCCAGTGCACTCTCTGGACTCACTGCACTGCATCCCCATTGGAGCCAGTGCACTCTCTGGACTCACCGGGGTGCATCCCCAGTGGTGCCAGTGCACTCTCTGGACTCACTGCACTGCATCCCCAGTGGTGCCAGTGCACTCTCTGGACTCACTGCACTGCATCCCCAGTGCTGACAGTGCACTCTCTGGACTCAGTGCACTGCATCCCCAGTGGTGCCAGTGCACTCTCTGGACTCACTGCACTGCATCCCCAGTGGTGCCAGTGCACTCTCCGGACTCACTGCACTGCATCCCCAGTGGTGCCAGTGCACTCTCTGAGCTCACTGCACTGCATGCCCAGTGGTGCCAGTGCACTCTCTGGACTCACTGCACTTCATCCCCAGTGGTTCCAGTGCACTCTCTGGATCACTGCACTGCATCACCATTGGTGCCAGGGCACTCTGCGGACTCAGTGCAGTGCATCCCCAGTGGTGCCAGTGCACTCTTTCGAGTCACTGCACTGCATCCCCAGTGGTGCCAGTGCATTCTCTGGACTCACTGCAGTGCATCCCCAGTGGTGCCAGTGCACTCTCTGGACTCAGTGCAGTGCATCCCCAGTGGTGCCAGTGCACTCTCTGGACTCACTGCAGTGCTTCCCCACTGGTGCCAGTGCACTCTCTGGACTCACTGCACTGCATCGCCAGTGGTGCCAGTGTACTCTCTGGACTCAGTGCACTGCATCCCCAGTGGTGCCAGTGCACTCTCTGGCCTCACTGCAGTGCATCCCCAGTGGTGCCAGTGCACTCTCTGGCCTCACTGCAGTGCATCCCCAGTGGTGCCAGTGCACTCTCTGGACTCACTGCAGTGCATCCCCTTTTCTGCCAGTGCACTCTCTGCACTCACTGCACTGCATCCCCAGTGGTGCCAGTGCACTCTCTGGACTCACTGCACTGCACCCCAGTGGTGCCAGTGCACTGCCTGAACTCACTGCAGTGTATCGCCATTGGAGCCGGTGCACTCTCTGGACTCACTAAACTGCATCCCCAGTGGTGCCAGTGTAGTCTCTGGACTCAGTGCACTGCATCCCCAGTGGTGCCAGTGCACTCTTTGGACTCACTGCAGTTCATCCCCTGTGCTGGGAGTGCACTCTGTGGACTCAGTGCACTGCATCCCCAGTGGTGCCAGTGCACTCTCTGGACTCACCGCACTGCATCCCCAGTGGTGCCAGTGGCTCTCTGGACTCACTGCACTGCATCCCCAGTGGTGCCAGTGCACTCTCTGGACTCACTGCAGTGCATACCCAGTGGTGCCAGTGCACTCTCTGGACTCACTGCACTGCATCAACAGTGGTGCCAGTGCACTCTCTGGACTCACTGCACTGCATCCCCAGTGGTACCAGTGTAGTCTCTGGACTCACTGCAGTGCATCCCCAGTGGTGCCAGTGCAATCTCTGGACTCACTGCAGTGCAGCTCAGTGGTGCCAGAGCACTCTCTGGACTCACTGTGCTGCATCCCCAGTGGTGCCAGTGCACTCTCTGGACTCACTGCACTGCATCCCCAGTGGAGCCAGTGCACTCTCTGGACTCACTAAACTGCTTCCCCAGTGGTGCCAGAGAACTCTCTGGTCTCACTGCACTGCATCCCCAGTGGTGCCAGTACACTGTCTGGACTCACTGCAGTTTATCCCCAGTGGTGCAAGGGCACTCTCTGGACTCACTGCACTGCATCCCAGTGGTGCCAGTGCACTCTCTAGACTAACTGCACTAAAACCCCAGTGGTGCCAGTGCAGTCTCTGGACTCAGCGCAGTGCATCCCCAGTGGTGCCAGTGCACTCTCTGGACTCACTGCAGTGCATCCCCAGTGGTGTCAGTGCACTCTCTGGACTCACTGCACTGCATCCCCAGTGGTGCCAGTGCACTCTCTGCAATCACTGCACTGCATCCCCAGTGGTGCCAGTGCACTCTCTGGACTCACTGCAGTGCATCCCCAGTGGTGCCAGTGCAATCTCAGGACTCACCAGGGTGCATCCCCAGTGGTGCCAGTGCACTCTCTGGACTCACTGCACTGCATCCCCTGTTGTGCCAGTGCACTCTCTGGACTCAACTGCACTGCATCCCCAGTGGTGCCAGTGCACTCTCTGGACTCACTGCAGTGCATCCCCTGTGGTGCCAGTGCACTCTCTGGACTCACTGCACTGCATCCCCAGTGGTGCTAGTTCACTCTCTGGACTCACTGCAGTGCATCCCCAGTGGTGCCAGTGCACTCTCTGGACTCACTGCACTGCATCCCCAGTGGTGCCAGTGCATTTTCTGGACTCACTGCAGTGCATCCCCATTGGTGCCAGTGCACTCTCTGGACTTAGTACACTGCATCCCCAATGGTGCCAGTGCACTCTCTGGACTCACTGCACTGCATCCCCAGTGGTCCCAGTGCACTCTCTGGACTCACTGCAGTGTATCTCCATTGGAGCCGGTGCACTCTCTGGACTCACTAAACTGCATCTCCCGTGGTGCCAGAGAACTCTATGGTCTCACTGCAGTGCATCCCCAGTGGTGCCAGTGCACTCTCTGGACTTACTGTGCTGCATCCCAAGTGGTGCCAGTGCACTCTCTGGACTCAGTGCAGGGTATCCCCTGTGGCGCCATTGCACTCTCAGGACTCACTGCAGTGCATACCAGTGGTGCCAGCGCACTCTCTGGACTCACTGTACTGCATCACCAGTGGAGCCAGTGCACTCTCTGGTCTCACTGCACTGCATCCCCTGTGGTGCCAGTGCACTCTTTGGACTCACTGCAGTGCATCCCCAGTGCTGAGAGTGCACTCTCTGGACTCAGTGCACTGCATCCCCAGTGGTGCCAGTGCACTCTCTGGACTTAGTACACTGCATCCCCAATGGTGCCAGTGCACTCTCTGGACTCACTGCACTGCATCCCCAGTGGTGCCAGTGGCTCTCTGGACTCACTGCACTGCATCACCAGTGGTGACAGTGCACTCTCTGGACTCACTGCACTGCATCCCCAGTGGTGCCAGTGCACTCTCTGGAGTCACTGCACTGCATCAACAGTGGTGCCAGTGCACTCTCTGGACTCACTGCACTGCATACCCAGTGGTGCCAGTGTAGTCTCTGGACTCACTGCAGTGCATCCCCAGTGGTGCCAGTGCAATCTCTGGACTCACTGCAGTGCAGCTCAGTGGTGCCAGAGCACTCTCTGGACTCACTGCAGTGCATCCCCAGTGGAGCCAGTGCACTCTCTGGACTCACTGCAGTGTATCTCCATTGGAGCCGGTGCACTCTCTGGACTCACTAAACTGCATCCCCTGTGGTGCCAGAGAACTCTATGGTCTCACTGCAGTGCATCCCAAGTGGTGCCAGTGCAATCTCTGGACTCACTGCAGTGCAGCTCAGTGGTGCCAGAGCACTCTCTGCACTCAGTGCAGTGCATCTCCAGTGGTGCCAGTGCACTCTCTGGACTCACTGCAGTGCATCCCCAGTGGTGCCAGTGCACTCTCTGGACTCAGTGCAGTGCATCTCCAGTGGTGCCAGTGCACTCTCTGGACTCACTGCACTGCATCCCCGGTGGTGCCAGTGCACTCTCTGGACTCACTGCAGTGCATCCCCAATGGTGCCAGTGCACTCTCTGGACTCACTGCACTGCATCCCCAGTGGTGCCAGTGCACGCTCTGGACCCACTGCAGTGCATCCCCACTGGTGCCAGTGCACTCTCTGGACTCACTGCAGTGCATTCCCTATGGTGCCAGCGCACTCTCTGGAGTCACTGCGCTGCGTCCCCAGTGGTGACAGTTCACTCTCTGCACTCACTGTGCTGCATCCCTAGTGGTGCCAGTGCACTCTCTGGACTCACTGCAATGTATCCCCTGTGGTGCCAGTGCACTCTGTGGACTCACTGCACTGCATCCCATTGGTGCCAGTGCACTCTCTGGACTCACTGCATTGCATCCCCAGTGGTGCCAGTGCACTCTCTGGACTCACTCCAGTGCATCCCCAGTGGTGTCACTGCACTCTCTGGACTCATTGCAGTGCAGCCCCTGAGGTGCCAGTGCACTCTCTGTACTCAATGCAGTGCATTCCCAGTGGTGTCAGTGCACTCTCTGGACTCACTGCAGTGAATCCCCGGTGCTGCCAGTGCACTCTCTGGACTCACTGCACTGCATCCCCAGTGGTGCCAGTTCACTCTCTGGACTCACTGAACTGCATCCCCAGTGGTGCCAGTGCACTCTCTGGACTCACTGCACTGCATCCCCAGTGGTGCCAGTGCAATCTCTGGACTCACTGCACTGCATCCCCAGTGGTGCCAGTGAACTCTCTGGACTCACTGCAGTGCATCACCAGTGGTGCCAGTGCACTTTGTGGACTCACTGCACTGCATCCCCAGTGGTGCCAGTGCAATCTCTGGACTCACTGCAGTGCATCCCCAGTGGTGCCAGTGCACTCTCTGGACTCACTGCTCTGCATCCCCAGTGGTGCCAGTGCACTCTCTGGACACACTGCAGTGCATCCCCAGTGGTGCCAGTGCACTCTCTGGACTCACTGCAGTGCATCCCCAGTGGTGCCAGTGCACTCTCTGGACTCACTGCAGTGCATCCCCAGTGGTGCCAGTGCATTCTCTGGACACACTGCAGTGCATCCCCAGTGGTGCCAGGGCACTCTCCGGACTCACTGCAGTGCATCCCCAGTGGTGCCAGTGCACTCTTTCGAGTCACCGCACTGCATCCCCAGTGGTGCCAGTGCATTCTCTGGACTCACTGCAGTGCATCCCCAGTGGTGCCAGTGCAGTCTCTGGACTCACTGCAGTGCATCCCCAGTGGTGCCAGTGCACTCTCTGGACTCACTGCAGTGCATCCCTAGTGTTGCCAGTGCACTCTCTGGAGTCACTGCACTGCATCCCGAGTGGTGCCAGTGCACTCTCTGGACTCACTGCACTGCATCCCCTGTGGTGCCAGTGCACTCTCTGGACTCACTGCAGTGCATCCCCAGTGGTGCCAGTGCACTCTCTGGACTCACTGCACTGCATCCCATTGGTGCCAGGGCGCTCTCTGGACTCACTGCACTGCACCCCCAGTGGTGCCAGTGCACTCTCTGGACTCACTGCACTGCATCCCCAGTTGTGCCACTGCACTCTCTGGACTCACTGCAGTGCATCCCCAGTGGTGCCAGTGCACTCTCTGGACTCACTGCAGTGCTTCCGCACTGGTGCCAGTGCACTTTCTGCACTGACTTCACTGCATCCCCAGTGTTCCAGTGCACTCTCTGGACTACCTGCACTGCATCCCCAGTGGTGCCAGTGCACTCTCTGGACTCACTGCAGTGCATCCCCAGTGGTGACAGTGCACTCTCTGGACTCACTGCACTGCATCCCCAGTGGTGCCAGTGCACTCTCTGGACTCACTGCAGTGCATCCCTTGTGGTGCCTTTGCACTCTCAGTATTCACTGCACTGCATCCCCAGTGGTGCCAGTGCACTCTCTGGACTCAGTGCAGTGCATCCCCAGTGGTGCCAGTGCACTCTCTGGACTCACTGCAGTGCTTCCCCACTGGTGCCAGTGCACTCTCTGGACTCACTGCACTGCATCCCCAGTGGTGCCAGTGCACTCTCTGGACTCACTGCAGTGCATCCCCAGTGGTGCCAGTGCACTTTCTGGAGTCACTGCACTGCATCCCCAGTGGTGCCAGTGCACTCTCTGGACTCACTGCACTGCATCCCCAGTGGTGCCAGTGCACTCTCTGGACCCACTGCAGTGCATCCCCACTGGTGCCAGTGCACTCTCTGGACTCAGTGCACTGCATCCCCAATGGTGCCAGTGCACTCTCTGTAGTCACTGCACTGCGTCCCCAGTGGTGCCAGTGCACTCTCTGGACTCACTGCAGTGTATCCCCTGTGGTGCCAGTGCACTCTGTGGACTCACTGCACTGCATCCCAGTGGTGCCAGTGCACTCTCTGGACTCACTGCAGTGCATCCCCAGTGGTGCCAGTGCACTCTCTGGACTCACTGCAGTGCAGCCCCTGAGGTGCCAGTGCACTCTCTGTACTCCCTGCAGTGCATTCCCAGTGGTGTCAGTGCACTCTCTGGACTCACTGCAGTGAATCTCCGGTGGTGCCAGTGCACTCTCTGGACTCACTGCACTGCATCCCCAGTGGTGCCAGTGCACTCTCTGGACCCACTGCAGTGCATCCCCACTGGTGCCAGTGCACTCTCTGGACTCAGTGCACTGCATCCCCAATGGTGCCAGTGCACTCTCTGTAGTCACTGCACTGCGTCCCCAGTGGTGCCAGTGCACTCTCTGGACTCACTGCAGTGTATCCCCTGTGGTGCCAGTGCACTCTGTGGACTCACTGCACTGCATCCCAGTGGTGCCAGTGCACTCTCTGGACTCACTGCAGTGCATCCCCAGTGGTGCCAGTGCACTCTCTGGACTCACTGCAGTGCATCCCCAGTGGTGCCAGTGCACTCTCTGTACTCCCTGCAGTGCATTCCCAGTGGTGTCAGTGCACTCTCTGGACTCACTGCAGTGAATCTCCGGTGGTGCCAGTGCACTCTCTGGACTCACTGCACTGCATCCCCAGTGGTGCCAGTTCACTCTCTGGACTCACTGCACTGCATCCCCAGTGGTGCCTGTGAAGTCTCTGGACTCACTGCAGTGCATCCCCTGTGGTGCCAGTACAATATCTGGACTCACTGCATCCCCAGTGGTGCCAGGGCACTCTCTGGACTCACAGCACTGCATCCCCATTGGTGCCACTGCACTCTCTGGACTCACTGCAGTTCATCCCCTGTGCTGAGAGTGCACTCTGTGGACTCAGTGCACTGCATCCGCAGTGGTGCCAGTGCACTCTCTGGACTCACTAAACTGCATCCCCAGTGGTGCCAGTGTAGTCTCTGGACTCACTGCAGTGCATCCCCAGTGGTGCCAGTACAATCTCTGGACTCACTGCATCCCCAGTGGTGCCAGGGCACTCTCTGGACTCACAGCACTGCATCCCCATTGGTGCCACTGCACTCTCTGGACTCACTGCACTAAAAGCCCAATGGTGCCAGTGCAGTCTCTGGACTCACTGCACTGCATCCCCAGTGGTGCCAGTGCACTCTCTGGACTCACCGGGGTGCATCCCCAGTGGTGCCAGTGCACTCTCTGGACTCACTGCACTGCATCCCCTGTGGTGCCAGTGCACTCTCTGGACTCACTGCATTGCATCCGCAGTGGTGCCAGTGCACTCTCTGGACTCACTGCAGTGCATCCCCATTGGTGCCAGTGCACTCTCTGGACTCACTGCATTGCATCCCCTGTGGTGCCAGTGCACTCTCTGGACTCACTGCATTGCATCCCCAGTGGTGCCAGTGCACTCTCTGGACTCACTGCACTGCAGCCCCTGTGGTGCCAGTGCACTCTCTGGACTCACTGCATTGCATCCCCAGTGGTGCCAGTACACTCTCTGGACTCACTGCACTGCATCCCCATTAGTGCCAGTGCACTCTCTGGACTCACTGCATTGCATCCCCTGTGGTGCCAGTGCACTCTCTGGACTCACTGCATTGCATCCCCAGTGGTGCCAGTGCACTCTCTGGACTCACTGCACTGCATCCCCAGTGGTGCCAGTGCACTCTCTGGACTCACTGCAGTGCAGCCCCTGAGGTGCCAGTGCACTCTCTGTACTCACTGCAGTGCATTCCCAGTGGTGTCAGTGCACTCTCTGGACTCACTGCAGTGAATCTCCGGTGGTGCCAGTGCACTCTCTGGACTCACTGCAGTGCATCCCCAGTGGTGCCAGTGCACTCTCTGGACTCACTGCAGTGCATCCCCAGTGCTGACAGTGCACTCTCTGGACTCAGTGCACTGCATCCCCAGTGGTGCCAGTGCACTCTCTGGACTCACAGCACTGCATCCCCATTGGTGCCACTGCACTCTCTGGACTCACCGGGGTGCATCCCCAGTGGTGCCAGTGCACTCTCTGGACTCACTGCACTAAAAGCCCAATGGTGCCAGTGCAGTCTCTGGACTCACTGCACTGCATCCCCAGTGGTGCCAGTGCACTCTCTGGACTCACCGGGGTGCATCCCCAGTGGTGCCAGGGCACTCTCTGGACTCACTGCAGTGCATCCCCAGTGGTGCCAGTGCACTCTCTGGACTCACTGCAGTGCAGCCCCTGAGGTGCCAGTGCACTCTCTGTACTCACTGCAGTGCATTCCCAGTGGTGTCAGTGCACTCTCTGGACTCACTGCAGTGAATCTCCGGTGGTGCCAGTGCACTCTCTGGACTCACTGCACTGCATCCCCAGTGGTGCCAGTTCACTCTCTGGACTCACTGCACTGCATCCCCAGTGGTGCCTGTGAAGTCTCTGGACTCACTGCAGTGCATCCCCTGTGGTGCCAGTGCACTCTGTGGACTCACTGCACTGCATTCCAGTGGTACCAGTGCACTCTCTGGACTCACTGCAGTGCATCCCCAGTGGTGCCAGTGCACTCTCTGGACTCACTGCAGTGCAGCCCCTGAGGTGCCAGTGCACTCTCTGTACTCACTGCAGTGCATTCCCAGTGGTGTCAGTGCACTCTCTGGACTCACTGCAGTGAATCTCCGGTGGTGCCAGTGCACTCTCTGGACTCACTGCACTGCATCCCCAGTGGTGCCAGTTCACTCTCTGGACTCACTGCACTGCATCCCCAGTGGTGCCTGTGAAGTCTCTGGACTCACTGCAGTGCATCCCCTGTGGTGCCAGTACAATATCTGGACTCACTGCATCCCCAGTGGTGCCAGGGCACTCTCTGGACTCACAGCACTGCATCCCCATTGGTGCCACTGCACTCTCTGGACTCACTGCAGTTCATCCCCTGTGCTGAGAGTGCACTCTGTGGACTCAGTGCACTGCATCCCCAGTGGTGCCAGTGCACTCTCTGGACTCAGTGCACTGCATCCCCAATGGTGCCAGTGCACTCTCTGGACTCACTGCACTTCATCCCCAGTGGTGCATGTGCAGTCTCTGGACTCACTGCACTGCGCCCCAGTGGTGCCAGTGCACTGTCTGAACTCACTGCAGTGTATCGCCATTGGAGCCGGTGCACTCTCTGGACTCACTAAACTGCATCCCCAGTGGTGCCAGTGTAGTCTCTGGACTCACTGCAGTGCATCCCCAGTGATGACAGTACAATATCTGGACTCACTGCATCCCCAGTGGTGCCAGGGCACTCTCTGGACTCACAGCACTGCATCCCCATTGGTGCCAGTGCACTCTCTGCACTCACTGCACTGCATCCCCAGAAGTGCCAGTGCACTCTCTGGACTCACTGCACTGCATCCCCAGGGGTTCCATTGCACTCTCTGGACTCACTGCATTGCATCCCCAGTGGTGTCAGTGCACTCTCTGGACTCAGTGCAGTGCATCCCCAGTGGTGCCAGTGCACTCTCTGGACTCACTGCATTGCATCCCCAGTGGTGCCAGTGCACTCTCTGGACTCACTGCACTGCATCCCCAGTGGTGCCAGTGCACTCTCTGGACCCACTGCAGTGCATCCCCACTGGTGCCAGTGCACTCTCTGGACTCAGTGCACTGCATCCCCAATGGTGCCAGTGCACTCTCTGTAGTCACTGCACTGCGTCCCCAGTGGTGCCAGTGCACTCTCTGGACTCACTGCAGTGTATCCCCTGTGGTGCCAGTGCACTCTGTGGACTCACTGCACTGCATCCCAGTGGTGCCAGTGCACTCTCTGGACTCACTGCAGTGCATCACCAGTGGTGCCAGTGCACTCTCTGGACTCACTGCAGTGCAGCCCCTGAGGTGCCAGTGCACTCTCTATACTCACTGCAGTGCATTCCCAGTGGTGTCAGTGCACTCTCTGGACTCACTGCAGTGAATTTCCGGTGGTGCCAGTGCACTCTCTGGACTCACTGCACGGCATCCCCAGTGGTGCCAGTTCACTCTCTGGACTCACTGCAGTGCATCCCCATTGGTGCCTGTGAAGTCTCTGGACTCACTGCAGTGCATCCCCTGTGGTGCCAGTGCACTCTTTGGACTCACTGCAGTTCATCCCCTGTGCTGAGAGTGCACTCTGTGGACTCAGTGCACTGCATCCCCAGTGGTGCCAGTGCACTCTCTGGACTCAGTGCACTGCATCCCCAATGGTGCCAGTGCACTCTCTGGACTCACTGCACTTCATCCCCAGTGGTGCATGTGCAGTCTCTGGACTCACTGCACTGCATCCCCAGTGGTGCCAGTGGCTCTCTGGACTCACTGCAGTGCATCCCCAGTGGTGCCAGTGCACTCTCTGGACTCACTGCAGTGCATCCCCAGTGGTGCCAGTGCAATCTCTGGACTCACTGCAGTGCAGCTCAGTGGTGCCAGAGCACTCTCTGGACTCACTGCACTGCATCCCCAGTGGAGCCAGTGCACTCTCTGGACTCACTGCAGTGTATCCCCATTGGAGCCGGTGCACTCTCTGGACTCACTAAACTGCTTCCCCAGTGGTGCCAGAGAACTCTCTGGTCTCACTGCAGTGCATCCCCAGTGGTGCCAGTGCACTCTCTGGACTCACTGCAGTTTATCCCCAGTGGTGCAAGGGCACTCTCTGGACTCACTGCACTGCATCCCAGTGGTGCCAGTGCACTCTCTAGACTAACTGCACTAAAACCCCAGTGGTGCCAGTGCAGTCTCTGGACTCAGTGCAGTGCATCCCCAGTGGTGCCAGTGCACTCTCTGGACTCACTGCAGTGCATCCCCAGTGGTGCCAGTGCACTCTCTGGACTCACTGCACTGCATCCCCAGTGGTGCCAGTGCACTCTCTGCACTCACTGCACTGCATCCCCAGTGGTGCCAGTGCACTCTCTGCACTCACTGCAGTGCATCCCCAGTGGTGCCAGTGCAATCTCAGGACTCACCAGGGTGCATCCCCAGTGGTGCCAGTGCACTCTCTGGACTCACTGCACTGCATCCCCTGTTGTGCCAGTGCACTCTCTGGACTCAACTGCACTGCATCCCCAGTGGTGCCAGTGCACTCTCTGGACTCACTGCAGTGCATCCCCTGTGGTGCCAGTACACTCTCTGGACTCACTGCAGTGCATCCCCAGTGGTGCCAGTGTACTCTCTGGACTCACTGAACTGCATCACAAGTGGTGCCAGTGCACTCTCTGGACTCACTGCAGTGCATCCCCAGTGGTGCCAGTGCACTCTCTGGACCCACTGCAGTGCATCCCCACTGTTTCCAGTGCACTCTCTGGACTCAGTGCACTGCATCCCTGTGGTGCCAGTGCACTCTCTGGACTCACTGCACTGCATCCCCAGTGGTGCCAGTGCACTCTCTGGACCCACTGCAGTGCATCCCCACTGGTGCCAGTACACTCTCTGGACTCAGTGCACTGCATCCCCAATGGTGCCAGTGCACTCTCTGTAGTCACTGCACTGCGTCCCCAGTGGTGCCAGTGCACTCTCTGGACTCACTGCAGTGTATCCCCTGTGGTGCCAGTGCACTCTGTGGACTCACTGCACTGCATCCCAGTGGTGCCAGTGCACTCCCTGGACTCACTGCAGTGCATCCCCAGTGGTGCCAGTGCACTCTCTGGACTCACTGCAGTGCAGCCCCTGAGGTGCCAGTGCACTCTCTATACTCACTGCAGTGCATTCCCAGTGGTGTCAGTGCACTCTCTGGACTCACTGCACGGCATCCCCAGTGGTGCCAGTTCACTCTCTGGACTCACTGCACTGCATCCCCATTGGTGCCTGTGAAGTCTCTGGACTCACTGCAGTGCATCCCCTGTGGTGCCAGTGCACTCTTTGGACTCACTGCAGTTCATCCCCTGTGCTGAGAGTGCACTCTGTGGACTCAGTGCACTGCATCCCCAGTGGTGCCAGTGCACTCTCTGGACTCAGTGCACTGCATCCCCAATGGTGCCAGTGCACTCTCTGGACTCACTGCACTTCATCCCCAGTGGTGCATGTGCAGTCTCTGGACTCACTGCACTGCATCCCCAGTGGTGCCAGTGGCTCTCTGGACTCACTGCACTGCATCCCCAGTGGTGCCAGTGCACTCTCTGGACTCACTGCAGTGCATCCCCAGTGGTGCCAGTGCAATCTCTGGACTCACTGCAGTGCAGCTCAGTGGTGCCAGAGCACTCTCTGGACTCACTGCACTGCATCCCCAGTGGAGCCAGTGCACTCTCTGGACTCACTGCAGTGTATCCCCATTGGAGCCGGTGCACTCTCTGGACTCACTAAACTGCTTCCCCAGTGGTGCCAGAGAACTCTCTGGACTCACTGCACTGCATCCCCAGTGGTGCCAGTGCACTCTCTGGACTCACTGCAGTTTATCCCCAGTGGTGCAAGGGCACTCTCTGGACTCACTGCACTGCATCCCAGTGGTGCCAGTGCACTCTCTAGACTAACTGCACTAAAACCCCAGTGGTGCCAGTGCAGTCTCTGGACTCAGTGCAGTGCATCCCCAGTGGTGCCAGTGCACTCTCTGGACTCACTGCAGTGCATCCGCAGTGGTGCCAGTGCACTCTCTGGACTCACTGCACTGCATCCCCAATGGTGCCAGTGCACTCTCTGCACTCACTGCACTGCATCCCCAGTGGTGCCAGTGCACTCTCTGCACTCACTGCAGTGCATCCCCAGTGGTGCCAGTGCAATCTCAGGACTCACCAGGGTGCATCCCCAGTGGTGCCAGTGCACTCTCTGGACTCACTGCACTGCATCCCCTGTTGTGCCAGTGCACTCTCTGGACTCACTGCAGTGCATCCCCTGTGGTGCCAGTACACTCTCTGGACTCACTGCAGTGCATCCCCAGTGGTGCCAGTGTACTCTCTGGACTCACTGCACTGCATCACCAGTGGTGCCAGTGCACTCTCTGGACTCACTGCAGTGCATCCCCAGTGGTCAGTGGTGCCAGTGCACTCTCTGGACTCACTGCACTGCATCAACAGTGGTGCCAGTGCACTCTCTGGACTCACTGCACTGCATCCCCTGTGGTGACAGTGTAGTCTCTGGACTCACAGCAGTGCATCCCCAGTGGTGCCAGTGCAATTACTGGACTCACTGCAGTGTAGCTCAGTGGTGCCAGAGCACTCTCTGGACTCACTGCAGTGTATCGCCATTGGAGCTGGTGCACTCTCTGGACTCACTAAACTGCATCCCCAGTGGTGCCAGTTTAGTCTCTGGACTCACTGCAGTGCATCCCCAGTGGTGCCAGTACAATCTCTGGACTCACTGCATCCCCAGTGGTGCCAGTGCAGTCTCTGGACTCAGTGCAGTGCATCCCCAGTGGTGCCAGTGCACTCTCTGGACTCACAGCACTGCATCCCCATTGGTGCCACTGCACTCTCTGGACTCACTGCACTAAAAGCCCAATGGTGCCAGTGCAGTCTCTGGACTCACTGCACTGCATCCCCAGTGGTGCCAGTGCACTCTCTGGACTCACTGCACTGCATCCCCTGTGGTGCCAGTACACTCTCTGGACTCACTGCATTGCATCCGCAGTGGTGCCAGTGCACTCTCTGGACTCAGTGCACTGCATCCCCAGTGGTGCCAGTGCACTCTCTGGAGTCACTGCAGTGCATCCCCAGTGGTGCCAGTGCACTTTCTGGAGTCACTGCAGTGCATCCCCTGTTGTGCCAATGCACTCTCTGCACTCACTGCACTGCATCCCCAGAAGTGCCAGTGCACTCTCTGGACTCACTGCACTGCATCCCCAGTGGTTCCATTGCACTCTCTGGACTCACTGCATTGCATCCCCAGTGGTGTCAGTGCACTCTCTGGACTCAGTGCAGTGCATCCCCAGTGGTGCCAGTGCACTCTCTGGACCCACTGCAGTGCATCCCCACTGGTGCCAGTGCACTCTCTGGACTCAGTGCACTGCATCCCCAATGGTGCCAGTGCACTCTCTGTAGTCACTGCACTGCGTCCCCAGTGGTGCCAGTGCACTCTCTGGACTCACTGCAGTGTATCCCCTGTGGTGCCAGTGCACTCTGTGGACTCACTGCACTGCATCCCAGTGGTGCCAGTGCACTCTCTGGACTCACTGCACTGCATCCCCAGTGGTGCCAGTGCACTCTCTGGACTCACTGCACTGCATCCCCTGTGGTGCCAGTACACTCTCTGGACTCACTGCATTGCATCCGCAGTGGTGCCAGTGCACTCTCTGGACTCAGTGCACTGCATCCCCAGTGGTGCCAGTGCACTCTCTGGAGTCACTGCAGTGCATCCCCAGTGGTGCCAGTGCACTTTCTGGAGTCACTGCAGTGCATCCCCTGTTGTGCCAATGCACTCTCTGCACTCACTGCACTGCATCCCCAGAAGTGCACTGGCACCACTGGGGATGCAATGCAGTGAGTCCAGAGAGTGCACTGGCACCACTGGGGATGCAGTGCAGTGAGTCCAGAGAGTGCACTGGCACCACTGGGGATGCACTGCAGTGAGTCCAGAGAGTGCACTGGCACCACTGGGGATGCACTGCACTGAGTCCAGAGAGTGCACTGACACCACTGGGGATGCAATGCAGTGAGTCCAGAGAGTGCAATGGAACCACTGGGGATGCAGTGCAGTGAGTCCAGAGAGTGCACTGGCACTTCTGGGGATGCAGTGCAGTGAGTGCAGAGAGTGCACTGGCACAACAGGGGATGCACTGCAGTGACTCCAGAAAGTGCACTGGCACCACTGGGGATGCACTGCAGTGAGTCCAGAGAGTGCACTGGCACCTCTGGGGATGCACTGCAGTGAGTCCAGAGAGTGCACTGGCACCACTGCGGATGCAATGCAGTGAGTCCAGAGAGTGCACTGGCACCACAGGGGATGCAGTGCAGTGAGTCCAGAGAGTGCACTGGCACCACTGGGGATGCACCCCGGTGAGTCCAGAGAGTGCACTGGCACCACTGGGGATGCAGTGCAGTGAGTCCAGAGACTGCACTGGCACCATTGGGCTTTTAGTGCAGTGAGTCCAGAGAGTGCAGTGGCACCAATGGGGATGCAGTGCTGTGAGTCCAGAGAGTGCCCTGGCACCACTGGGGATGCAGTGAGTCCAGAGATTGTACTGGCACCACTGGGGATGCACTGCAGTGAGTCCAGAGACTACACTGGCACCACTGGGGATGCAGTTTAGTGAGTCCAGAGAGTGCACCGGCTCCAATGGCGATACACTGCAGTGAGTTCAGACAGTGCACTGGAACCACTGGGGTGCAGTGCAGTGAGTCCAGAGAGTGCACATGCACCACTGGGGATGAAGTGCAGTGAGTCCAGAGAGTGCACTGGCACCATTGGGGATGCAGTGCACTGAGTCCAGAGAGTGCACTGGCACCACTGGGGATGCAGTGCACTGAGTCCACAGAGTGCACTCTCAGCACAGGGGATGAACTGCAGTGAGTCCAGAGAGTGCACTGGCACCACTGGGGATGCAGTGCTGTGAGTCCAGAGAGTGCCCTGGCACCACTGGGGATGCAGTGAGTCCAGATATTGTACTGGCACCACAGGGGATGCACTGCAGTGAGTCCAGAGACTTCACAGGCACCAATGGGGATGCAGTGCAGTGAGTCCAGAGAGTGAACTGGCACCACTGGGGATGCAGTGCAGTGAGTCCAGAGAGTGCACTGGCACCACCGGAGATTCACTGCAGTGAGTCCAGAGAGTGCACTGACACCACTGGGAATGCACTGCAGTGAGTACAGAGAGTGCACTGGCACCTCAGGGGCTGCACTGCAGTGAGTCCAGAGAGTGCACTGGCACCACTGGGGATGCACTGCAGTGAGTCCAGAGAGTGCACTGGCACCACTGGGATGCAGTGCAGTGAGTCCACAGAGTGCACTGGCACCACAGGGGATACACTGCAGTGAGTCCAGAGAGTGCACTGGCACCACTGGGGACGCAGTGCAGTGACTACAGAGAGTGCACTGGCACCATTGGGGATGCAGTGCACTGAGTCCAGAGAGTGCACTGGCACCAGTGGGGATGCACTGCAGTGGGTCCAGAGAGTGCACTGGCACCACTGGGGATGCACTGCACTGAGTCCAGAGAGTGCACTGACACCACTGGGGATGCAATGCAGTGAGTCCAGAGAGTGCAATGGAACCACTGGGGATGCAGTGCAGTGAGTCCAGAGAGTGCACTGGCACTTCTGGGGATGCAGTGCAGTGAGTGCAGAGAGTGCATTGGCACAACAGGGGATGCACTGCAGTGACTCCAGAAAGTGCACTGGCACCACTGGGGATGCACTGCAGTGACTCCAGAGAGTGCACTGGCACCACTGGGGATGCAGTGCACTGAGTCCAGAGAGTGCACTGGCACCACTGCGGATGCAATGCAGTGAGTCCAGAGAGTGTACTGGCACCACAGGGGATGCAGTGCAGTGAGTCCAGAGAGTGCACTGGCACCACTGGGGATGCAGTGCAGTGAGTCCAGAGACTGCACTGGCACCATTGGGCTTTTAGTGCAGTGAGTCCAGAGAGTGCAGTGGCACCAATGGGGATGCAGTGCTGTGAGTCCAGAGAGTGCACTGGCACCACTGGGGATGCACTGCACTGAGTCCAGAGACTGCACTGGCACCACTGGGGATGCAGTGAGTCCAGAGATTGTACTGGCACCACTGGGGATGCACTGCAGTGAGTCCAGAGACTAAACTGGCACCACTGGGGATGCAGTTTAGTGAGTCCAGAGAGTGCACCGGCTCCAATGGCGATACACTGCAGTGAGTCCAGAGAGTGCTCTGGCACCACTGAGCTACACTGCAGTGAGTCCAGTAATTGCACTGGCACCACTGGGGATGCACTGCTGTGAGTCCAGAGACTACACTGTCACCACAGGGGATGCAGTGCAGTGAGTCCAGAGAGTGCACTGGCACCACTGTTGATGCAGTGCAGTGAGTCCAGAGAGTGCACTGGCACCACTGACCACTGGGGATGCACTGCAGTGAGTCCAGAGAGTGCACTGGCACCACTGGTGATGCAGTGCAGTGAGTCCAGAGAGTACACTGGCACCACTGGGGATGCACTGCAGTGAGTCCAGAGAGTGTACTGGCACCACAGGGGATGCACTGCAGTGAGTCCAGAGAGTGCACTGGCACAACAGGGGATGCAGTGCAGTGAGTCCAGAGAGTGCACTGGCACCACTGGGGATGCACCCTGGTGAGTCCTGAGATTGCACTGGCACCACTGGGGATGCACTGCAGTGAGTGCAGAGAGTGCACTGGCACCACTGGGGATGCAGTGCAGTGAGTGCAGAGAGTGCACTGGCACCATTGGGGATGCAGTGCAGTGAGTCCAGAGAGTGCACTGGCACCACTGCGGATGCACTGCAGTGAGTCCAGAGAGTGCACTGGCACCACTGGGGATGCACTGCACTGAGTCCAGAGACTGCACTGGCACCACTGGGGTTTTAGTGCAGTTAGTCTAGAGAGTGCACTGGCACCACTGGGATGCAGTGCAGTGAGTCCAGAGAGTGCCCTTGCACCACTGGGGATAAACTGCAGTGAGTCCAGAGAGTGCACTGGCACCACTGGGGATGCAGTGCAGTGAGTCCAGAGAGTTCTCTGGCACCACTGGGGAAGCAGTTTAGTGAGTCCAGAGAGTGCACCGGCTCCAATGGGGATACACTGCAGTGAGTCCAGAGAGTGCACTGGCTCCACTGGGGATGCAGTGCAGTGAGTCCAGAGAGTGCTCTGGCACCACTGAGCTGCACTGCAGTGAGTCCAGAGATTGCACTGGCACCACTGGGGATGCACTGCAGTGAGTCCAGAGAGTGCACTGGCACCACTGGGGATGCAGTGCAGTGAGTCCAGAGAGCCACTGGCACCACTGGGGATGCAGTGCAGTGAGTCCAGAGACTGCACATGCACCACTGGGGATGAAGTGCAGTGAGTCCAGAGAGTGCACTGGCACCATTGGGGATGCAGTGCACTGAGTCCAGAGAGTGCACTGGCACCACTGGGGATGCAGTGCACTGAGTCCACAGAGTGCACTCTCAGCACAGGGGATGAACTGCAGTGAGTCCAAAGAGTGCACTGGCACCACAGGGGATGCACTGCAGTGAGTCCAGAGACTTCACAGGCACCAATGGGGATGCAGTGCAGTGAGTCCAGAGAGTGAACTGGCACCACTGGGGATGCCGTGCAGTGAGTCCAGAGAGTGCACTGACACCACTGGGAATGCACTGCAGTGAGTATAGAGAGTGCACTGGCACCTCAGGGGCTGCACTGCAGTGAGTCCAGAGAGTGCACTGGCACCACTGGGGATGCACTGCAGTGAGTCCAGGGAGTGCACTGGCACCACTGGGATGCAGTGCAGTGAGTCCACAGAGTGCACTGGCACCACAGGGGATACACTGCAGTGAGTCCAGAGAGTGCACTGGCACCACTGGGGACGCAGTGCAGTGACTACAGAGAGTGCACTGGCACCATTGGGGATGCAGTGCACTGAGTCCAGAGAGTGTACTGGCACCAGTGGGGATGCACTGCAGTGGGTCCAGAGAGTGCACTGGCACCACTGGGGATGCAGTGCAGTGAGTCCAGAGAGTGCACTGGCACCACAGGGATGCAGTGCACTGAGTCCAGAGAGTGCACTGGAAACAGTGGGGATGCACTGCAGTGGGTCCAGAGAGTGCACTGGCACCACTGGGGATGCACTGCAGTGAGTCCAGAGAGTGCACTGGCACCACTTGTGATGCAGTTCAGTGAGTCCAGAGAGTACACTGGCACCACTGGGGATGCACTGCAGTGAGTCCAGAGAGTGTACTGGCACCACAGGGGATGCACTGCAGTGAGTCCAGAGAGTGCACTGGCACCACTGGGGATGCAGTGCAGTTGAGTCCAGAGAGTGCACTGGCACAACAGGGGATGCAGTGCAGTGAGTCCAGAGAGTGCACTGGCACCACTGGGGATGCACCCTGGTGAGTCCTGAGATTGCACTGGCACCACTGGGGATGCACTGCAGTGAGTGCAGAGAGTGCACTGGCACCACTGGGGATGCAGTGCAGTGAGTGCAGAGAGTGCACTGGCACCACTGGGGATGCAGTGCAGTGAGTCCAGAGAGTGCACTGGCACCACTGGGGATGCACTGCAGTGAGTCCAGAGAGTGCACTGGCACCACTGGGGATGCACTGCACTGAGTCCAGAGACTGCACTGGCACCACTGGGGTTTTAGTGCAGTTAGTCTAGAGAGTGCACTGGCACCACTGGGATGCAGTGCAGTGAGTCCAGAGAGTGCCCTTGCACCACTGGGGATAAACTGCAGTGAGTCCAGAGAGTGCACTGGCACCACTGGGGATGCACTGCAGTGAGACCAGAGAGTTCTCTGGCACCACTGGGGAAGCAGTTTAGTGAGTCCAGAGAGTGCACCGGCTCCAATGGGGATACACTGCAGTGAGTCCAGAGAGTGCACTGGCTCCACTGGGGATGCAGTGCAGTGAGTCCAGAGAGTGCTCTGGCACCACTGAGCTGCACTGCAGTGAGTCCAGAGATTGCACTGGCACCACTGGGGATGCACTGCAGTGAGTCCAGAGAGTGCACTGGCACCACTGGGGATGCACTGCAGTGAGTCCAGAGAGCCACTGGCACCACTGGGGATGCAGTGCAGTGAGTCCAGAGACTGCACATGCACCACTGGGGATGAAGTGCAGTGAGTCCAGAGAGTGCACTGGCACCATTGGGGATGCAGTGCACTGAGTCCAGAGAGTGCACTGGCACCACTGGGGATGCAGTGCACTGAGTCCACAGAGTGCACTCTCAGCACAGGGGATGAACTGCAGTGAGTCCAAAGAGTGCACTGGCACCACAGGGGATGCACTGCAGTGAGTCCAGAGACTTCACAGGCACCAATGGGGATGCACTGCAGTGAGTCCAGAGAGTGAACTGGCACCACTGGGGATGCCGTGCAGTGAGTCCAGAGAGTGCACTGGCACCACCGGAAATTCACTGCAGTGAGTCCAGAGAGTGCACTGACACCACTGGGAATGCACTGCAGTGAGTATAGAGAGTGCACTGGCACCTCAGGGGCTGCACTGCAGTGAGTCCAGAGAGTGCACTGGCACCACTGGTGATGCACTGCAGTGAGTCCAGAGAGTGCACTGGCACCACTGGGATGCAGTGCAGTGAGTCCACAGAGTGCACTGGCACCACAGGGGATACACTGCAGTGAGTCCAGAGAGTGCACTGGCACCACTGGGGACGCAGTGCAGTGACTACAGAGAGTGCACTGGCACCATTGGGGATGCAGTGCACTGAGTCCAGAGAGTGCACTGGCACCAGTGGGGATGCACTGCAGTGGGTCCAGAGAGTGCACTGGCACCACTGGGGATGCAGTGCAGTGAGTCCAGAGAGTGCACTGGCACCACTGGGGATGCAGTGCAGTGAGTCCAGAGAGTGCACTGGCACCACTGGGGATGCACTGCACTGAGTCCAGAGAGTGCACTGACACCACTGGGGATGCAATGCAGTGAGTCCAGAGAGTGCAATGGAACCCCTGGGGATGCAGTGCAGTGAGTCCAGAGAGTGCACTGGCACTTCTGGGGATGCAGTGCAGTGAGTGCAGAGAGTGCACTGGCACCAATGGGGATGCAGTGCTGTGAGTCCAGAGAGTGCCCTGGCACCACTGGGGATGCAGTGAGTCCAGATATTGTACTGTCATCACTGGGGATGCACTGCAGTGAGTCCAGAGACTACACTGGCACCACTGGGGATGCAGTTTAGTGAGTCCAGAGAGTGCACCGGATCCAATGGCGATACACTGCAGTGAGTTCAGACAGTGCACTGGCACCACTGGGGCGCAGTGCAGTGAGTCCAGAGACTGCACATGCACCACTGGGGATGAAGTGCAGTGAGTCCAGAGAGTGCACTGGCACCATTGGGGATGCAGTGCACTGAGTCCAGAGAGTGCACTGGCACCACTGGGGATGCAGTGCACTGAGTCCACAGAGTGCACTCTCAGCACAGGGGATGAACTGCAGTGAGTCCAGAGAGTGCAGTGGCACCAATGGGGATGCAGTGCTGTGAGTCCAGAGAGTGCCCTGGCACCACTGGGGATGCAGTGAGTCCAGATATTGTACTGGCACCACAGGGGATGCACTGCAGTGAGTCCAGAGACTTCACAGGCACCACTGGGGATGCAGTGCAGTGAGTCCAGAGAGTGAACTGGCACCACTGGGGATGCAGTGCAGTGAGTCCAGAGAGTGCACTGGCACCACCGGAGATTCACTGCAGTGAGTCCAGAGAGTGCACTGACACCACTGGGAATGCACTGCAGTGAGTACAGAGAGTGCACTGGCACCTCAGGGGCTGCACTGCAGTGAGTCCAGAGAGTGCACTGGCACCACTGGGGATGCACTGCAGTGAGTCCAGAGAGTGCACTGGTACCACTGGAATGCAGTGCAGTGAGTCCACAGAGTGCACTGGCACCACAGGGGATGCACTGCAGTGAGTCCAGAGACTTCACAGGCACCACTGGGGATGCAGTGCAGTGAGTCCAGAGAGTGAACTGGCACCACTGGGGATGCAGTGCAGTGAGTCCAGAGAGTGCACTGGCACCACCGGAGATTCACTGCAGTGAGTCCAGAGAGTGCACTGACACCACTGGGAATGCACTGCAGTGAGTACAGAGAGTGCACTGGCACCTCAGGGGCTGCACTGCAGTGAGTCCAGAGAGTGCACTGGCACCACTGGGGATGCACTGCAGTGAGTCCAGAGAGTGCCCTGGCACCACTGGGGATGCACCCCGGTGAGTCCAGAGAGTGCACTGGCACCACTGGGGATGCAGTGCAGTGAGTCCAGAGACTGCACTGGCACCATTGGGCTTTTAGTGCAGTGAGTCCAGAGAGTGCACTGGCACCACTGGGGATGCACCCCGGTGAGTCCAGAGAGTGCAGTGGCACCAATGGGGATGCAGTGCTGTGAGTCCAGAGAGTGCACTGGCACCACTGGGGATGCAGTGCACTGAGTCCAGAGAGTGCACTGTCAGCACTGGGGATGCACTGCAGTGAGTCCAGAGAGTGCACTGGCACCACTGGGGATGCACTGCAGTGAGTCCAGAGAGTGCACTGGCACCACCGGAGATTCACTGCAGTGAGTCCAGAGAGTGCACTGACACCACTGGGAATGCACTGCAGTGAGTACAGAGAGTGCACTGGCACCTCAGGGGCTGCACTGCAGTGAGTCCAGAGAGTGCACTGGCACCACTGGGGATGCAGTGCAGTGAGTCCAGAGAGTGCACTGGCACCACTGGGGATGCAATGCAGTGAGTCCAGAGAGTGCACTGGCACCACAGGGGATGCAATGCAGTGAGTCCAGAGAGTGCACTGGCACTAATGGGGATGCAGTGCAGTGAGTCCAGAGAGTGTACTGGCACCACTGGGGATGCAATGCAGTGAGTCCAGAGAGTGCACTGGCACCACAGGGGCTGCACTGCAGTGAGTCCAGAGAGTGCACTGGCACCACTGGGGATGCAATGCAGTGAGTCCAGAGAGTGCACTGGCACCACTGGGGATGCAGTGCAGTGAGTCCAGAGAGTGCACTGGCACCAATGGGGATGCACTGCAGTGAGTCCAGAGAGTGCACTGGCACCACTGCGGATGCAATGCAGTGAGTCCAGAGAGTGCACTGGCACCACAGGGGATGCAGTGCAGTGAGTCCAGAGAGTGCACTGGCACCACTGGGGATGCACCCCGGTGAGTCCAGAGAGTGCACTGGCACCACTGGGGATGCAGTGCAGTGAGTCCAGAGACTGGACTGGCACCATTGGGCTTTTAGTGCAGTGAGTCCAGAGAGTGCAGTGGCACCAATGGGGATGCAGTGCTGTGAGTCCAGAGAGTGCCCTGGCACCACTGGGGATGCAGTGAGTCCAGAGATTGTACTGGCACCACTGGGGATGCACTGCAGTGAGTCCAGAGACTACACTGGCACCACTGGGGATGCAGTTTAGTGAGTCCAGAGAGTGCACTGGCACCACTGCGGATGCAGTGCACTGAGTCCACAGAGTGCACTCTCAGCACAGGGGATGAACTGCAGTGAGTCCAGAGAGTGCAGTGGCACCAATGGGGATGCAGTGCTGTGAGTCCAGAGAGTGCCCTGGCACCACTGGGGATGCAGTGAGTCCAGATATTGTACTGGCACCACAGGGGATGCACTGCAGTGAGTCCAGAGACTTCACAGGCACCACTGGGGATGCAGTGCAGTGAGTCCAGAGAGTGAACTGGCACCACTGGGGATGCAGTGCAGTGAGTCCAGAGAGTGCACTGGCACCACCGGAGATTCACTGCAGTGAGTCCAGAGAGTGCACTGACACCACTGGGAATGCACTGCAGGGAGTACAGAGAGTGCACTGGCACCACTGGGGATGCACTGCAGTGAGTCCAGAGAGTGCACTGGCACCACTGGGGATGCACTGCAGTGAGTCCAGAGAGTGCACTGGCACCACTGGGATGCAGTGCAGTGAGTCCACAGAGTGCACTGGCACCACAGGGGATACACTGCAGTGAGTCCAGAGAGTGCACTGGCACCACTGGGGACGCAGTGCAGTGACTACAGAGAGTGCACTGGCACCATTGGGGATGCAGTGCACTGAGTCCAGAGAGTGCACTGGCACCAGTGGGGATGCACTGCAGTGGGTCCAGAGAGTGCACTGGCACCACTGGGGATGCAGTGCAGTGAGTCCAGAGAGTGCACTGGCACCACCGGAGATTCACTGCAGTGAGTCCAGAGAGTGCACTGACACCACTGGGAATGCACTGCAGGGAGTACAGAGAGTGCACTGGCACCTCAGGGGCTGCACTGCAGTGAGTCCAGAGAGTGCACTGGCACCACTGGGGATGCACTGCAGTGAGTCCAGAGAGTGCACTGGCACCACTGGGATGCAGTGCAGTGAGTCCACAGAGTGCACTGGCACCACAGGGGATACACTGCAGTGAGTCCAGAGAGTGCACTGGCACCACTGGGGACGCAGTGCAGTGACTACAGAGAGTGCACTGGCACCATTGGGGATGCAGTGCACTGAGTCCAGAGAGTGCACTGGCACCAGTGGGGATGCACTGCAGTGGGTCCAGAGAGTGCACTGGCACCACTGGGGATGCAGTGCAGTGAGTCCAGAGAGTGCACTGGCACCACTGGGGATGCAGTGCAGTGACTCCAGAAAGTGCACTGGCACCACTGGGGATGCACTGCAGTGAGTCCAGAGAGTGCACTGGCACCACTGGGGATGCAGTGCAGTGAGTCCAGAGAGTGCACTGGCACCAGTGGGGAAGCACTGCAGTGAGTCCAGAGAGTGCACTGGCACCACTGGGGATGCACTGCACTGAGTCCAGAGAGTGCACTGGCACCACTGGGGATGCAGTGCAGTGAATACTGAGAGTGCAAAGGCACCACAAGGGATGCACTGCAGTGAGTCCAGAGAGTGCACTGGCACCACTGGGGATGCAGTGCAGTGAGTCCAGAGAGTGCACTGTCACCACTGGGGATGCACTGCAGTGAGTCCAGAGAGTGCACTGGCACCACTGGGGATGCAGTGCAGGTAGTCCAGAGAGTGCACTGGAACACTGGGGATGCAGTGAAGTCAGTGCAGAAAGTGCACTGGCACCAGTGCGGAAGCACTGCAGTGAGTCCAGAGAGTGCACTGGCACCACTGGGGATGCACTGCAGTGAGTCCAGAGAGTGCAGTGGCACAACTGGGGATGCAGTGCAGTGAGTCCAGAGAGTGCACTGGCACCACTGGGGGTGCAGTGCAGTGAGTCCAGAGAGCGCCCTGGCACCAATGGGATGCAGTGCAGTGAGTCCAGAGAGTGCACTGGCACCACTGGGGATGCACTGCAGTGAGTCCAGAGAGTGCACTGGCACCACAGGGGATGCAGTGCAGTGAGTCCAGAGAGTGCACTGGCACCACTCGGGATGCAGTGCAGTGACTCCAGAGAGTGCACTGGCAACACTAGGGATGCACTGCAGTGAGTCCAGAGAGTGCACTGGCACCACTGGGGATGCACTGCAGTGAGTCCAGAGACTGCACTGGCACCACTGGGGATGCACTGCAGTGAGTCCAGAGAATGCACTGGCACCACTGGGGATGCAGTGCGGTGACTCGAAAGAGTGCACTGGCACCACTGGGGATGCACTGCAGTGAGTCCGGAGAGTGCCCTGGCACCACTGGGGATGCACTGCAGTGTGTCCAGAGAATGCACTGGCACCACTGGGGATGCACTGCAGTGAGTCCAGAGAGTGCACTGGCACCACTGGGGATGCACTGCAGTGAGTCCAGAGAGTGCACTGGCACCACTGGGGATGCACTGCAGTGTGTCCAGAGAGTGCACTGGCACCACTGGGGATGCAGAGCAGTGAGTCCAGAGAGTGCACTGGCACCACTGGGGATGCACTGCAGTGAGTCCAGAGATTGCACTGGCACCACTGGGGATGCAGTGCAGTGAGTCCACAAAGTGCACTGGCACCACTGGTGATGCACTGCAGTGAGTCCAGAGAGTTCACTGGCACCACTGGGGATGCAGTGCAGTGAGTCCAGAGATTGCACTGGCACCACTGGGGATGCAGTGCAGTGAGTCCAGAGAGTGCACTGGCACCACTGGGGATGCAGTTCAGTGAGTCCAGAGAGTGAACTGGCACCACTGGGGATGCAGTGCAGTGAGTCCAGAGAGTGCACTGGCAGCACCGGGGATTCACTGCAGTGAGTCCAGAGAGTGCACTGACACCACTGGGAATGCACTGCATTGAGTACAGAGAGTGCACTGGCACCTCAGGGGCTGCACTGCAATGAGTCCAGAGAGTGCAGTGACACCACTGGGGATGCACTGGAGTGAGTCCAGAGAGTGCACTGGCACCACTGGGGATGCAATGCAGTGAGTCCAGAGAGTGCACTGGCACCAATGGGATGCAGTGCAGTGAGTCCACAGAGTGCACTGGCACCACAGGGGATACATTGCAGTGAGTCCAGAGAGTGCACTGGCACCACTAGGGATGCAGCACAGTGAGTGCAGAGAGTGAACTGTCACCACTGGGGACGCAGCGCAGTGACTCCAGAGAGTGCGCTGGCACCATAGGGAATGCACTGCAGTGAGTCCAGAGAGTGCACTGGCACCAGTGGGGATGCACTGCAGTGGGTCCAGAGCGTGCACTGGCACCACTGGGGATGCAGTGCAGTGAGTCCAGAGAGTGCACTGGCACCATTGGGGATGCACTGCAGTGAGTCCAGAGAGTGCACTGGCACCACCGGGGATGCAGTGCAGTGAGTCCAGAGAGTGCACTGGCACCACTGGAGATGCACTGCACTGAGTCCAGAGAGTGCACTGGCACCACTGGGGATGCACTGCAGTGAGTCCAGAGAGTGCACTGGCACCACTGGAGATGCACTGCACTGAGTGCAGAGAGTGCTCTGGCACCACTGAGCTGCACTGCAGTGAGTCCAGAGATTGCACTGGCACCACTTGGGATGCACTGCAGTGAGACCATAGAGTTCTCTGGCACCACAGGGGATGCAGTTTAGTGAGTCCAGAGAGTGCACCGGCTCCAATGGAGATACACTGCAGTGAGTCCAGAGAGTGCACTGGCTCCACTGGGGATGCACTGCAGTGAGTCCAGAGAGTGCTCTGGCACCACTGAGCTGCACTGCAGTGAGTCCAGAGATTGCACTGGCACCACTGGGGATGCACTGCAGTGAGTCCAGAGACTACACTGGCACCACTGGGTATGCAGTGCAGTGAGTCCAGAGAGTGCACTGGCACCACTGTTGATGCAGTGCAGTGACTCCAGAGAGTGCACTGGCACCACTGGGGATGCAGTGCAGTGAGTCCAGAGAGTGCACTGTCACCACTGGTGATGCAGTGCAGTGAGTCCAGAGAGCCACTGGCACCACTGGGGATGCAGTGCAGTGAGTCCAGAGAGTGCACTGGCACCATTGGGGATGCAGTGTACTAAGTCCAGAGAGTGCACTGGCACCACTGGGGATGCAGTGCACTGAGTCCAGAGAGTGCACTCTCAGCACTGGGGATGCACTGCAGTGAGTCCAAAGAGTGCACTGGCACCACAGGGGATGCAGTGCAGTGAGACCAGAGAGTGCACTGGCTCCACTGGTGATGCAGTACAGTGAGTCCAGAGAGTGCGCTGGCACCACTGGTATGCACTGCAGTGAGTCCTGAGAGTGCAATGGCGCCACAGGGGATACCCTGCACTGAGTCCAGAGAGTGCACTGGCACCACTTGGGATGCAGCACAGTAAGTCCAGAGAGTGCACTGGCACCACTGGGGATGCACTGCAGTGAGACCATAGAGTTCTCTGGCACCACGGGAGATGCAGTTTAGTGAGTCCAGAGAGTGCACCGGCTCCAATGGAGATACACTGCAGTGAGTCCAGAGAGTGCACTGGGACCACTGGGGATGCAGTGCAGTGAGTCCAGAGAGTGCACTGGCACCATTGGGGATGCAGTGTACTAAGTCCAGAGAGTGCACTGGCACCAATGGGGATGCACTGCAGTGAGTCCAGAAAATGCACTGGCACCACTGGGGATGCAGTGCAGTGAGTCCAGAGAGTGCACTGGCACCACTGGGGATGCACTGCAGTGAGTCCAGAGAGTGAACTAGCACCACTGGGGATGCAGTGCAGTGAGTCCAGAGAGTGCACTGGCACCACAGGGGATGCACTGCAGTGAGTCCAGAGAGTGCACTGGCACCACTGGGGATGCAGTGCAGTTGAGTCCAGAGAGTGCACTGGCACAACAGGGGATGCAGTGCAGTGAGTCCAGAGAGTGCACTGGCACCACTGGGGATGCACCCTGGTGAGTCCTGAGATTGCACTGGCACCACTGGGGATGCACTGCAGTGAGTCCAGAGAGTGCACTGGCACCACTGGGGATGCAGTGCAGTGATTGCAGAGAGTGCACTGGCACCACTGGGGATGCAGTGCAGTGAGTCCAGAGACTGCACTGGCACCATTGGGCTTTTAGTGCAGTGAGTCTCCGGTGGTGCCAGTGCACTCTCTGGACTCACTGAACTGCATCCCCAGTGGTGCCAGTGCACTCTCTGGACTCACTGCACTGCATCCCCAGTGGTGCCAGTGCAATCTCTGGACTCACTGCACTGCATCCCCAGTGGTGCCAGTGAACTCTCTGGACTCACTGCAGTGCATCACCAGTGGTGCCAGTGCACTTTGTGGACTCACTGCACTGCATCCCCAGTGGTGCCAGTGCAATCTCTGGACTCACTGCAGTGCATCCCCAGTGGTGCCAGTGCACTCTCTGGACTCACTGCTCTGCATCCCCAGTGGTGCCAGTGCACTCTCTGGACACACTGCAGTGCATCCCCAGTGGTGCCAGTGCACTCTCTGGACTCACTGCAGTGCATCCCCAGTGGTGCCAGTGCACTCTCTGGACTCACTGCAGTGCATCCCCAGTGGTGCCAGTGCATTCTCTGGACACACTGCAGTGCATCCCCAGTGGTGCCAGGGCACTCTCCGGACTCACTGCAGTGCATCCCCAGTGGTGCCAGTGCACTCTTTCGAGTCACCGCACTGCATCCCCAGTGGTGCCAGTGCATTCTCTGGACTCACTGCAGTGCATCCCCAGTGGTGCCAGTGCAGTCTCTGGACTCACTGCAGTGCATCCCCAGTGGTGCCAGTGCACTCTCTGGACTCACTGCAGTGCATCCCTAGTGTTGCCAGTGCACTCTCTGGAGTCACTGCACTGCATCCCGAGTGGTGCCAGTGCACTCTCTGGACTCACTGCACTGCATCCCCTGTGGTGCCAGTGCACTCTCTGGACTCACTGCAGTGCATCCCCAGTGGTGCCAGTGCACTCTCTGGACTCACTGCACTGCATCCCATTGGTGCCAGGGCGCTCTCTGGACTCACTGCACTGCACCCCCAGTGGTGCCAGTGCACTCTCTGGACTCACTGCACTGCATCCCCAGTTGTGCCACTGCACTCTCTGGACTCACTGCAGTGCATCCCCAGTGGTGCCAGTGCACTCTCTGGACTCACTGCAGTGCTTCCGCACTGGTGCCAGTGCACTTTCTGCACTGACTTCACTGCATCCCCAGTGTTCCAGTGCACTCTCTGGACTACCTGCACTGCATCCCCAGTGGTGCCAGTGCACTCTCTGGACTCACTGCAGTGCATCCCCAGTGGTGACAGTGCACTCTCTGGACTCACTGCACTGCATCCCCAGTGGTGCCAGTGCACTCTCTGGACTCACTGCAGTGCATCCCTTGTGGTGCCTTTGCACTCTCAGTATTCACTGCACTGCATCCCCAGTGGTGCCAGTGCACTCTCTGGACTCAGTGCAGTGCATCCCCAGTGGTGCCAGTGCACTCTCTGGACTCACTGCAGTGCTTCCCCACTGGTGCCAGTGCACTCTCTGGACTCACTGCACTGCATCCCCAGTGGTGCCAGTGCACTCTCTGGACTCACTGCAGTGCATCCCCAGTGGTGCCAGTGCACTTTCTGGAGTCACTGCACTGCATCCCCAGTGGTGCCAGTGCACTCTCTGGACTCACTGCACTGCATCCCCAGTGGTGCCAGTGCACTCTCTGGACCCACTGCAGTGCATCCCCACTGGTGCCAGTGCACTCTCTGGACTCAGTGCACTGCATCCCCAATGGTGCCAGTGCACTCTCTGTAGTCACTGCACTGCGTCCCCAGTGGTGCCAGTGCACTCTCTGGACTCACTGCAGTGTATCCCCTGTGGTGCCAGTGCACTCTGTGGACTCACTGCACTGCATCCCAGTGGTGCCAGTGCACTCTCTGGACTCACTGCAGTGCATCCCCAGTGGTGCCAGTGCACTCTCTGGACTCACTGCAGTGCAGCCCCTGAGGTGCCAGTGCACTCTCTGTACTCCCTGCAGTGCATTCCCAGTGGTGTCAGTGCACTCTCTGGACTCACTGCAGTGAATCTCCGGTGGTGCCAGTGCACTCTCTGGACTCACTGCACTGCATCCCCAGTGGTGCCAGTGCACTCTCTGGACCCACTGCAGTGCATCCCCACTGGTGCCAGTGCACTCTCTGGACTCAGTGCACTGCATCCCCAATGGTGCCAGTGCACTCTCTGTAGTCACTGCACTGCGTCCCCAGTGGTGCCAGTGCACTCTCTGGACTCACTGCAGTGTATCCCCTGTGGTGCCAGTGCACTCTGTGGACTCACTGCACTGCATCCCAGTGGTGCCAGTGCACTCTCTGGACTCACTGCAGTGCATCCCCAGTGGTGCCAGTGCACTCTCTGGACTCACTGCAGTGCATCCCCAGTGGTGCCAGTGCACTCTCTGTACTCCCTGCAGTGCATTCCCAGTGGTGTCAGTGCACTCTCTGGACTCACTGCAGTGAATCTCCGGTGGTGCCAGTGCACTCTCTGGACTCACTGCACTGCATCCCCAGTGGTGCCAGTTCACTCTCTGGACTCACTGCACTGCATCCCCAGTGGTGCCTGTGAAGTCTCTGGACTCACTGCAGTGCATCCCCTGTGGTGCCAGTACAATATCTGGACTCACTGCATCCCCAGTGGTGCCAGGGCACTCTCTGGACTCACAGCACTGCATCCCCATTGGTGCCACTGCACTCTCTGGACTCACTGCAGTTCATCCCCTGTGCTGAGAGTGCACTCTGTGGACTCAGTGCACTGCATCCGCAGTGGTGCCAGTGCACTCTCTGGACTCACTAAACTGCATCCCCAGTGGTGCCAGTGTAGTCTCTGGACTCACTGCAGTGCATCCCCAGTGGTGCCAGTACAATCTCTGGACTCACTGCATCCCCAGTGGTGCCAGGGCACTCTCTGGACTCACAGCACTGCATCCCCATTGGTGCCACTGCACTCTCTGGACTCACTGCACTAAAAGCCCAATGGTGCCAGTGCAGTCTCTGGACTCACTGCACTGCATCCCCAGTGGTGCCAGTGCACTCTCTGGACTCACCGGGGTGCATCCCCAGTGGTGCCAGTGCACTCTCTGGACTCACTGCACTGCATCCCCTGTGGTGCCAGTGCACTCTCTGGACTCACTGCATTGCATCCGCAGTGGTGCCAGTGCACTCTCTGGACTCACTGCAGTGCATCCCCATTGGTGCCAGTGCACTCTCTGGACTCACTGCACTGCATCCCCAGTGGTGCCAGTGCACTCTCTGGACTCACTGCATTGCATCCCCAGTGGTGCCAGTGCACTCTCTGGACTCACTGCAGTGCAGCCCCTGTGGTGCCAGTGCACTCTCTGGACTCACTGCATTGCATCCCCAGTGGTGCCAGTACACTCTCTGGACTCACTGCACTGCATCCCCATTAGTGCCAGTGCACTCTCTGGACTCACTGCATTGCATCCCCTGTGGTGCCAGTGCACTCTCTGGACTCACTGCATTGCATCCCCAGTGGTGCCAGTGCACTCTCTGGACTCACTGCACTGCATCCCCAGTGGTGCCAGTGCACTCTCTGGACTCACTGCAGTGCAGCCCCTGAGGTGCCAGTGCACTCTCTGTACTCACTGCAGTGCATTCCCAGTGGTGTCAGTGCACTCTCTGGACTCACTGCAGTGAATCTCCGGTGGTGCCAGTGCACTCTCTGGACTCACTGCAGTGCATCCCCAGTGGTGCCAGTGCACTCTCTGGACTCACTGCAGTGCATCCCCAGTGCTGACAGTGCACTCTCTGGACTCAGTGCACTGCATCCCCAGTGGTGCCAGTGCACTCTCTGGACTCACAGCACTGCATCCCCATTGGTGCCACTGCACTCTCTGGACTCACCGGGGTGCATCCCCAGTGGTGCCAGTGCACTCTCTGGACTCACTGCACTAAAAGCCCAATGGTGCCAGTGCAGTCTCTGGACTCACTGCACTGCATCCCCAGTGGTGCCAGTGCACTCTCTGGACTCACCGGGGTGCATCCCCAGTGGTGCCAGGGCACTCTCTGGACTCACTGCAGTGCATCCCCAGTGGTGCCAGTGCACTCTCTGGACTCACTGCAGTGCAGCCCCTGAGGTGCCAGTGCACTCTCTGTACTCACTGCAGTGCATTCCCAGTGGTGTCAGTGCACTCTCTGGACTCACTGCAGTGAATCTCCGGTGGTGCCAGTGCACTCTCTGGACTCACTGCACTGCATCCCCAGTGGTGCCAGTTCACTCTCTGGACTCACTGCACTGCATCCCCAGTGGTGCCTGTGAAGTCTCTGGACTCACTGCAGTGCATCCCCTGTGGTGCCAGTGCACTCTGTGGACTCACTGCACTGCATTCCAGTGGTACCAGTGCACTCTCTGGACTCACTGCAGTGCATCCCCAGTGGTGCCAGTGCACTCTCTGGACTCACTGCAGTGCAGCCCCTGAGGTGCCAGTGCACTCTCTGTACTCACTGCAGTGCATTCCCAGTGGTGTCAGTGCACTCTCTGGACTCACTGCAGTGAATCTCCGGTGGTGCCAGTGCACTCTCTGGACTCACTGCACTGCATCCCCAGTGGTGCCAGTTCACTCTCTGGACTCACTGCACTGCATCCCCAGTGGTGCCTGTGAAGTCTCTGGACTCACTGCAGTGCATCCCCTGTGGTGCCAGTACAATATCTGGACTCACTGCATCCCCAGTGGTGCCAGGGCACTCTCTGGACTCACAGCACTGCATCCCCATTGGTGCCACTGCACTCTCTGGACTCACTGCAGTTCATCCCCTGTGCTGAGAGTGCACTCTGTGGACTCAGTGCACTGCATCCCCAGTGGTGCCAGTGCACTCTCTGGACTCAGTGCACTGCATCCCCAATGGTGCCAGTGCACTCTCTGGACTCAGTGCACTGCATCCCCAATGGTGCCAGTGCACTCTCTGGACTCACTGCACTTCATCCCCAGTGGTGCATGTGCACTCTCTGGACTCACTGCACTGCACCCCAGTGGTTCCAGTGCACTGTCTGAACTCACTGCAGTGTATCGCCATTGGAGCCGGTGCACTCTCTGGACTCACTAAACTGCATCCCCAGTGGTGCCAGTGTAGTCTCTGGACTCACTGCAGTGCATCCCCAGTGGTGCCAGTACAATCTCTGGACTCACTGCATCCCCAGTGGTGCCAGGGCACTCTCTGGACTCACAGCACTGCATCCCCATTGGTGCCACTGCACTCTCTGGACTCACTGCACTAAAAGCCCAATGGTGCCAGTGCAGTCTCTGGACTCACTGCACTGCATCCCCAGTGGTGCCAGTGCACTCTCTGGACTCACCGGGGTGCATCCCCAGTGGTGCCAGTGCACTCTCTGGACTCACTGCACTGCATCCCCTGTGGTGCCAGTGCACTCTCTGGACTCACTGCATTGCATCCGCAGTGGTGCCAGTGCACTCTCTGGACTCACTGCAGTGCATCCCCAGAGGTGCCAGTGCACTCTCTGGACTCACTGCAGTGCATCCCCAGTGGTGCCAGTGCACTTTCTGGAGTCACTGCAGTGCATCCCCTGTTGTGCCAGTGCACTCTCTGCACTCACTGCACTGCATCCCCAGAAGTGCCAGTGCACTCTCTGGACTCACTGCACTGCATCCCCAGTGGTTCCATTGCACTCTCTGGACTCACTGCATTGCATCCCCAGTGGTGTCAGTGCACTCTCTGGACTCAGTGCAGTGCATCCCCAGTGGTGCCAGTGCACTCTCTGGACTCACTGCAGTGCATCCCCAGTGGTGCCAGTGCACTCTCTGGACTCACTGCACTGCATCCCCAGTGGTGCCAGTGCACTCTCTGGACTCACTGCATTGCATCCCCAGTGGTGCCAGTGCACTTCTGGGGATGCAGTGCAGTGAGTGCAGAGAGTGCATTGGCACAACAGGGGATGCACTGCAGTGACTCCAGAAAGTGCACTGGCACCACTGGGGATGCACTGCAGTGACTCCAGAGAGTGCACTGGCACCACTGGGGATGCAGTGCACTGAGTCCAGAGAGTGCACTGGCACCACTGCGGATGCAATGCAGTGAGTCCAGAGAGTGTACTGGCACCACAGGGGATGCAGTGCAGTGAGTCCAGAGAGTGCACTGGCACCACTGGGGATGCAGTGCAGTGAGTCCAGAGAGTGCACTGGCACCACTGGGATGCAGTGCAGTGAGTCCACAGAGTGCACTGGCACCACAGGGGATACACTGCAGTGAGTCCAGAGAGTGCACTGGCACCACTGGGGACGCAGTGCAGTGACTACAGAGAGTGCACTGGCACCATTGGGGATGCAGTGCACTGAGTCCAGAGAGTGCACTGG
The DNA here is from genome assembly GCF_964034855.1 of Anser brachyrhynchus. Classification (NCBI taxonomy): domain Eukaryota; kingdom Metazoa; phylum Chordata; class Aves; order Anseriformes; family Anatidae; genus Anser; species Anser brachyrhynchus. The sequence continues at coordinate 31,112 of NC_137720.1, read as the reverse complement.
CACCAGTGGGGATGCACTGCAGTGGGTCCAGAGAGTGCACTGGCACCACTGGGGATGCACTGCACTGAGTCCAGAGAGTGCACTGACACCACTGGGGATGCAATGCAGTGAGTCCAGAGAGTGCAATGGAACCACTGGGGATGCAGTGCAGTGAGTCCAGAGAGTGCACTGGCACTTCTGGGGATGCAGTGCAGTGAGTGCAGAGAGTGCATTGGCACAACAGGGGATGCACTGCAGTGACTCCAGAAAGTGCACTGGCACCACTGGGGATGCACTGCAGTGACTCCAGAGAGTGCACTGGCACCACTGGGGATGCAGTGCACTGAGTCCAGAGAGTGCACTGGCACCACTGCGGATGCAATGCAGTGAGTCGAGAGAGTGTACTGGCACCACAGGGGATGCAGTGCAGTGAGTCCAGAGAGTGCACTGGCACCACTGGGGATGCAGTGCAGTGAGTCCAGAGACTGCACTGGCACCATTGGGCTTTTAGTGCAGTGAGTCCAGAGAGTGCAGTGGCACCAATGGGGATGCAGTGCTGTGAGTCCAGAGAGTGCACTGGCACCACTGGGGATGCACTGCACTGAGTCCAGAGACTGCACTGGCACCACTGGGGATGCAGTGAGTCCAGAGATTGTACTGGCACCACTGGGGATGCACTGCAGTGAGTCCAGAGACTAAACTGGCACCACTGGGGATGCAGTTTAGTGAGTCCAGAGAGTGCACCGGCTCCAATGGCGATACACTGCAGTGAGTCCAGAGAGTGCTCTGGCACCACTGAGCTACACTGCAGTGAGTCCAGTAATTGCACTGGCACCACTGGGGATGCACTGCTGTGAGTCCAGAGACTACACTGTCACCACAGGGGATGCAGTGCAGTGAGTCCAGAGAGTGCACTGGCACCACTGTTGATGCAGTGCAGTGAGTCCAGAGAGTGCACTGGCACCACTGACCACTGGGGATGCACTGCAGTGAGTCCAGAGAGTGCACTGGCACCACTGGTGATGCAGTGCAGTGAGTCCAGAGAGTACACTGGCACCACTGGGGATGCACTGCAGTGAGTCCAGAGAGTGTACTGGCACCACAGGGGATGCACTGCAGTGAGTCCAGAGAGTGCACTGGCACAACAGGGGATGCAGTGCAGTGAGTCCAGAGAGTGCACTGGCACCACTGGGGATGCACCCTGGTGAGTCCTGAGATTGCACTGGCACCACTGGGGATGCACTGCAGTGAGTGCAGAGAGTGCACTGGCACCACTGGGGATGCAGTGCAGTGAGTGCAGAGAGTGCACTGGCACCATTGGGGATGCAGTGCAGTGAGTCCAGAGAGTGCACTGGCACCACTGCGGATGCACTGCAGTGAGTCCAGAGAGTGCACTGGCACCACTGGGGATGCACTGCACTGAGTCCAGAGACTGCACTGGCACCACTGGGGTTTTAGTGCAGTTAGTCTAGAGAGTGCACTGGCACCACTGGGATGCAGTGCAGTGAGTCCAGAGAGTGCCCTTGCACCACTGGGGATAAACTGCAGTGAGTCCAGAGAGTGCACTGGCACCACTGGGGATGCAGTGCAGTGAGTCCAGAGAGTTCTCTGGCACCACTGGGGAAGCAGTTTAGTGAGTCCAGAGAGTGCACCGGCTCCAATGGGGATACACTGCAGTGAGTCCAGAGAGTGCACTGGCTCCACTGGGGATGCAGTGCAGTGAGTCCAGAGAGTGCTCTGGCACCACTGAGCTGCACTGCAGTGAGTCCAGAGATTGCACTGGCACCACTGGGGATGCACTGCAGTGAGTCCAGAGAGTGCACTGGCACCACTGGGGATGCAGTGCAGTGAGTCCAGAGAGCCACTGGCACCACTGGGGATGCAGTGCAGTGAGTCCAGAGACTGCACATGCACCACTGGGGATGAAGTGCAGTGAGTCCAGAGAGTGCACTGGCACCATTGGGGATGCAGTGCACTGAGTCCAGAGAGTGCACTGGCACCACTGGGGATGCAGTGCACTGAGTCCACAGAGTGCACTCTCAGCACAGGGGATGAACTGCAGTGAGTCCAAAGAGTGCACTGGCACCACAGGGGATGCACTGCAGTGAGTCCAGAGACTTCACAGGCACCAATGGGGATGCAGTGCAGTGAGTCCAGAGAGTGAACTGGCACCACTGGGGATGCCGTGCAGTGAGTCCAGAGAGTGCACTGACACCACTGGGAATGCACTGCAGTGAGTATAGAGAGTGCACTGGCACCTCAGGGGCTGCACTGCAGTGAGTCCAGAGAGTGCACTGGCACCACTGGGGATGCACTGCAGTGAGTCCAGGGAGTGCACTGGCACCACTGGGATGCAGTGCAGTGAGTCCACAGAGTGCACTGGCACCACAGGGGATACACTGCAGTGAGTCCAGAGAGTGCACTGGCACCACTGGGGACGCAGTGCAGTGACTACAGAGAGTGCACTGGCACCATTGGGGATGCAGTGCACTGAGTCCAGAGAGTGTACTGGCACCAGTGGGGATGCACTGCAGTGGGTCCAGAGAGTGCACTGGCACCACTGGGGATGCAGTGCAGTGAGTCCAGAGAGTGCACTGGCACCACAGGGATGCAGTGCACTGAGTCCAGAGAGTGCACTGGAAACAGTGGGGATGCACTGCAGTGGGTCCAGAGAGTGCACTGGCACCACTGGGGATGCACTGCAGTGAGTCCAGAGAGTGCACTGGCACCACTTGTGATGCAGTTCAGTGAGTCCAGAGAGTACACTGGCACCACTGGGGATGCACTGCAGTGAGTCCAGAGAGTGTACTGGCACCACAGGGGATGCACTGCAGTGAGTCCAGAGAGTGCACTGGCACCACTGGGGATGCAGTGCAGTTGAGTCCAGAGAGTGCACTGGCACAACAGGGGATGCAGTGCAGTGAGTCCAGAGAGTGCACTGGCACCACTGGGGATGCACCCTGGTGAGTCCTGAGATTGCACTGGCACCACTGGGGATGCACTGCAGTGAGTGCAGAGAGTGCACTGGCACCACTGGGGATGCAGTGCAGTGAGTGCAGAGAGTGCACTGGCACCACTGGGGATGCAGTGCAGTGAGTCCAGAGAGTGCACTGGCACCACTGGGGATGCACTGCAGTGAGTCCAGAGAGTGCACTGGCACCACTGGGGATGCACTGCACTGAGTCCAGAGACTGCACTGGCACCACTGGGGTTTTAGTGCAGTTAGTCTAGAGAGTGCACTGGCACCACTGGGATGCAGTGCAGTGAGTCCAGAGAGTGCCCTTGCACCACTGGGGATAAACTGCAGTGAGTCCAGAGAGTGCACTGGCACCACTGGGGATGCACTGCAGTGAGACCAGAGAGTTCTCTGGCACCACTGGGGAAGCAGTTTAGTGAGTCCAGAGAGTGCACCGGCTCCAATGGGGATACACTGCAGTGAGTCCAGAGAGTGCACTGGCTCCACTGGGGATGCAGTGCAGTGAGTCCAGAGAGTGCTCTGGCACCACTGAGCTGCACTGCAGTGAGTCCAGAGATTGCACTGGCACCACTGGGGATGCACTGCAGTGAGTCCAGAGAGTGCACTGGCACCACTGGGGATGCACTGCAGTGAGTCCAGAGAGCCACTGGCACCACTGGGGATGCAGTGCAGTGAGTCCAGAGACTGCACATGCACCACTGGGGATGAAGTGCAGTGAGTCCAGAGAGTGCACTGGCACCATTGGGGATGCAGTGCACTGAGTCCAGAGAGTGCACTGGCACCACTGGGGATGCAGTGCACTGAGTCCACAGAGTGCACTCTCAGCACAGGGGATGAACTGCAGTGAGTCCAAAGAGTGCACTGGCACCACAGGGGATGCACTGCAGTGAGTCCAGAGACTTCACAGGCACCAATGGGGATGCACTGCAGTGAGTCCAGAGAGTGAACTGGCACCACTGGGGATGCCGTGCAGTGAGTCCAGAGAGTGCACTGGCACCACCGGAAATTCACTGCAGTGAGTCCAGAGAGTGCACTGACACCACTGGGAATGCACTGCAGTGAGTATAGAGAGTGCACTGGCACCTCAGGGGCTGCACTGCAGTGAGTCCAGAGAGTGCACTGGCACCACTGGTGATGCACTGCAGTGAGTCCAGAGAGTGCACTGGCACCACTGGGATGCAGTGCAGTGAGTCCACAGAGTGCACTGGCACCACAGGGGATACACTGCAGTGAGTCCAGAGAGTGCACTGGCACCACTGGGGACGCAGTGCAGTGACTACAGAGAGTGCACTGGCACCATTGGGGATGCAGTGCACTGAGTCCAGAGAGTGCACTGGCACCAGTGGGGATGCACTGCAGTGGGTCCAGAGAGTGCACTGGCACCACTGGGGATGCAGTGCAGTGAGTCCAGAGAGTGCACTGGCACCACTGGGGATGCAGTGCAGTGAGTCCAGAGAGTGCACTGGCACCACTGGGGATGCACTGCACTGAGTCCAGAGAGTGCACTGACACCACTGGGGATGCAATGCAGTGAGTCCAGAGAGTGCAATGGAACCCCTGGGGATGCAGTGCAGTGAGTCCAGAGAGTGCACTGGCACTTCTGGGGATGCAGTGCAGTGAGTGCAGAGAGTGCACTGGCACCAATGGGGATGCAGTGCTGTGAGTCCAGAGAGTGCCCTGGCACCACTGGGGATGCAGTGAGTCCAGATATTGTACTGTCATCACTGGGGATGCACTGCAGTGAGTCCAGAGACTACACTGGCACCACTGGGGATGCAGTTTAGTGAGTCCAGAGAGTGCACCGGCTCCAATGGCGATACACTGCAGTGAGTTCAGACAGTGCACTGGCACCACTGGGGCGCAGTGCAGTGAGTCCAGAGACTGCACATGCACCACTGGGGATGAAGTGCAGTGAGTCCAGAGAGTGCACTGGCACCATTGGGGATGCAGTGCACTGAGTCCAGAGAGTGCACTGGCACCACTGGGGATGCAGTGCACTGAGTCCACAGAGTGCACTCTCAGCACAGGGGATGAACTGCAGTGAGTCCAGAGAGTGCAGTGGCACCAATGGGGATGCAGTGCTGTGAGTCCAGAGAGTGCCCTGGCACCACTGGGGATGCAGTGAGTCCAGATATTGTACTGGCACCACAGGGGATGCACTGCAGTGAGTCCAGAGACTTCACAGGCACCACTGGGGATGCAGTGCAGTGAGTCCAGAGAGTGAACTGGCACCACTGGGGATGCAGTGCAGTGAGTCCAGAGAGTGCACTGGCACCACCGGAGATTCACTGCAGTGAGTCCAGAGAGTGCACTGACACCACTGGGAATGCACTGCAGTGAGTACAGAGAGTGCACTGGCACCTCAGGGGCTGCACTGCAGTGAGTCCAGAGAGTGCACTGGCACCACTGGGGATGCACTGCAGTGAGTCCAGAGAGTGCACTGGTACCACTGGAATGCAGTGCAGTGAGTCCACAGAGTGCACTGGCACCACAGGGGATGCACTGCAGTGAGTCCAGAGACTTCACAGGCACCACTGGGGATGCAGTGCAGTGAGTCCAGAGAGTGAACTGGCACCACTGGGGATGCAGTGCAGTGAGTCCAGAGAGTGCACTGGCACCACCGGAGATTCACTGCAGTGAGTCCAGAGAGTGCACTGACACCACTGGGAATGCACTGCAGTGAGTACAGAGAGTGCACTGGCACCTCAGGGGCTGCACTGCAGTGAGTCCAGAGAGTGCACTGGCACCACTGGGGATGCACTGCAGTGAGTCCAGAGAGTGCCCTGGCACCACTGGGGATGCACCCCGGTGAGTCCAGAGAGTGCACTGGCACCACTGTGGATGCAGTGCAGTGAGTCCAGAGACTGCACTGGCACCATTGGGCTTTTAGTGCAGTGAGTCCAGAGAGTGCACTGGCACCACTGGGGATGCACCCCGGTGAGTCCAGAGAGTGCAGTGGCACCAATGGGGATGCAGTGCTGTGAGTCCAGAGAGTGCACTGGCACCACTGGGGATGCAGTGCACTGAGTCCAGAGAGTGCACTGTCAGCACTGGGGATGCACTGCAGTGAGTCCAGAGAGTGCACTGGCACCACTGGGGATGCACTGCAGTGAGTCCAGAGAGTGCACTGGCACCACCGGAGATTCACTGCAGTGAGTCCAGAGAGTGCACTGACACCACTGGGAATGCACTGCAGTGAGTACAGAGAGTGCACTGGCACCTCAGGGGCTGCACTGCAGTGAGTCCAGAGAGTGCACTGGCACCACTGGGGATGCAGTGCAGTGAGTCCAGAGAGTGCACTGGCACCACTGGGGATGCAATGCAGTGAGTCCAGAGAGTGCACTGGCACCACAGGGGATGCAATGCAGTGAGTCCAGAGAGTGCACTGGCACTAATGGGGATGCAGTGCAGTGAGTCCAGAGAGTGTACTGGCACCACTGGGGATGCAATGCAGTGAGTCCAGAGAGTGCACTGGCACCACAGGGGCTGCACTGCAGTGAGTCCAGAGAGTGCACTGGCACCACTGGGGATGCAATGCAGTGAGTCCAGAGAGTGCACTGGCACCACTGGGGATGCAGTGCAGTGAGTCCAGAGAGTGCACTGGCACCAATGGGGATGCACTGCAGTGAGTCCAGAGAGTGCACTGGCACCACTGCGGATGCAATGCAGTGAGTCCAGAGAGTGCACTGGCACCACAGGGGATGCAGTGCAGTGAGTCCAGAGAGTGCACTGGCACCACTGGGGATGCACCCCGGTGAGTCCAGAGAGTGCACTGGCACCACTGGGGATGCAGTGCAGTGAGTCCAGAGACTGCACTGGCACCATTGGGCTTTTAGTGCAGTGAGTCCAGAGAGTGCAGTGGCACCAATGGGGATGCAGTGCTGTGAGTCCAGAGAGTGCCCTGGCACCACTGGGGATGCAGTGAGTCCAGAGATTGTACTGGCACCACTGGGGATGCACTGCAGTGAGTCCAGAGACTACACTGGCACCACTGGGGATGCAGTTTAGTGAGTCCAGAGAGTGCACTGGCACCACTGCGGATGCAGTGCACTGAGTCCACAGAGTGCACTCTCAGCACAGGGGATGAACTGCAGTGAGTCCAGAGAGTGCAGTGGCACCAATGGGGATGCAGTGCTGTGAGTCCAGAGAGTGCCCTGGCACCACTGGGGATGCAGTGAGTCCAGATATTGTACTGGCACCACAGGGGATGCACTGCAGTGAGTCCAGAGACTTCACAGGCACCACTGGGGATGCAGTGCAGTGAGTCCAGAGAGTGAACTGGCACCACTGGGGATGCAGTGCAGTGAGTCCAGAGAGTGCACTGGCACCACCGGAGATTCACTGCAGTGAGTCCAGAGAGTGCACTGACACCACTGGGAATGCACTGCAGGGAGTACAGAGAGTGCACTGGCACCACTGGGGATGCACTGCAGTGAGTCCAGAGAGTGCACTGGCACCACTGGGGATGCACTGCAGTGAGTCCAGAGAGTGCACTGGCACCACTGGGATGCAGTGCAGTGAGTCCACAGAGTGCACTGGCACCACAGGGGATACACTGCAGTGAGTCCAGAGAGTGCACTGGCACCACTGGGGACGCAGTGCAGTGACTACAGAGAGTGCACTGGCACCATTGGGGATGCAGTGCACTGAGTCCAGAGAGTGCACTGGCACCAGTGGGGATGCACTGCAGTGGGTCCAGAGAGTGCACTGGCACCACTGGGGATGCAGTGCAGTGAGTCCAGAGAGTGCACTGGCACCACCGGAGATTCACTGCAGTGAGTCCAGAGAGTGCACTGACACCACTGGGAATGCACTGCAGGGAGTACAGAGAGTGCACTGGCACCTCAGGGGCTGCACTGCAGTGAGTCCAGAGAGTGCACTGGCACCACTGGGGATGCACTGCAGTGAGTCCAGAGAGTGCACTGGCACCACTGGGATGCAGTGCAGTGAGTCCACAGAGTGCACTGGCACCACAGGGGATACACTGCAGTGAGTCCAGAGAGTGCACTGGCACCACTGGGGACGCAGTGCAGTGACTACAGAGAGTGCACTGGCACCATTGGGGATGCAGTGCACTGAGTCCAGAGAGTGCACTGGCACCAGTGGGGATGCACTGCAGTGGGTCCAGAGAGTGCACTGGCACCACTGGGGATGCAGTGCAGTGAGTCCAGAGAGTGCACTGGCACCACTGGGGATGCAGTGCAGTGACTCCAGAAAGTGCACTGGCACCACTGGGGATGCACTGCAGTGAGTCCAGAGAGTGCACTGGCACCACTGGGGATGCAGTGCAGTGAGTCCAGAGAGTGCACTGGCACCAGTGGGGAAGCACTGCAGTGAGTCCAGAGAGTGCACTGGCACCACTGGGGATGCACTGCACTGAGTCCAGAGAGTGCACTGGCACCACTGGGGATGCAGTGCAGTGAATACTGAGAGTGCAAAGGCACCACAAGGGATGCACTGCAGTGAGTCCAGAGAGTGCACTGGCACCACTGGGGATGCAGTGCAGTGAGTCCAGAGAGTGCACTGTCACCACTGGGGATGCACTGCAGTGAGTCCAGAGAGTGCACTGGCACCACTGGGGATGCAGTGCAGGTAGTCCAGAGAGTGCACTGGAACACTGGGGATGCAGTGAAGTCAGTGCAGAAAGTGCACTGGCACCAGTGCGGAAGCACTGCAGTGAGTCCAGAGAGTGCACTGGCACCACTGGGGATGCACTGCAGTGAGTCCAGAGAGTGCAGTGGCACAACTGGGGATGCAGTGCAGTGAGTCCAGAGAGTGCACTGGCACCACTGGGGGTGCAGTGCAGTGAGTCCAGAGAGCGCCCTGGCACCAATGGGATGCAGTGCAGTGAGTCCAGAGAGTGCACTGGCACCACTGGGGATGCACTGCAGTGAGTCCAGAGAGTGCACTGGCACCACAGGGGATGCAGTGCAGTGAGTCCAGAGAGTGCACTGGCACCACTCGGGATGCAGTGCAGTGACTCCAGAGAGTGCACTGGCAACACTAGGGATGCACTGCAGTGAGTCCAGAGAGTGCACTGGCACCACTGGGGATGCACTGCAGTGAGTCCAGAGACTGCACTGGCACCACTGGGGATGCACTGCAGTGAGTCCAGAGAATGCACTGGCACCACTGGGGATGCAGTGCGGTGACTCGAAAGAGTGCACTGGCACCACTGGGGATGCACTGCAGTGAGTCCGGAGAGTGCCCTGGCACCACTGGGGATGCACTGCAGTGTGTCCAGAGAATGCACTGGCACCACTGGGGATGCACTGCAGTGAGTCCAGAGAGTGCACTGGCACCACTGGGGATGCACTGCAGTGAGTCCAGAGAGTGCACTGGCACCACTGGGGATGCACTGCAGTGTGTCCAGAGAGTGCACTGGCACCACTGGGGATGCAGAGCAGTGAGTCCAGAGAGTGCACTGGCACCACTGGGGATGCACTGCAGTGAGTCCAGAGATTGCACTGGCACCACTGGGGATGCAGTGCAGTGAGTCCACAAAGTGCACTGGCACCACTGGTGATGCACTGCAGTGAGTCCAGAGAGTTCACTGGCACCACTGGGGATGCAGTGCAGTGAGTCCAGAGATTGCACTGGCACCACTGGGGATGCAGTGCAGTGAGTCCAGAGAGTGCACTGGCACCACTGGGGATGCAGTTCAGTGAGTCCAGAGAGTGAACTGGCACCACTGGGGATGCAGTGCAGTGAGTCCAGAGAGTGCACTGGCAGCACCGGGGATTCACTGCAGTGAGTCCAGAGAGTGCACTGACACCACTGGGAATGCACTGCATTGAGTACAGAGAGTGCACTGGCACCTCAGGGGCTGCACTGCAATGAGTCCAGAGAGTGCAGTGACACCACTGGGGATGCACTGGAGTGAGTCCAGAGAGTGCACTGGCACCACTGGGGATGCAATGCAGTGAGTCCAGAGAGTGCACTGGCACCAATGGGATGCAGTGCAGTGAGTCCACAGAGTGCACTGGCACCACAGGGGATACATTGCAGTGAGTCCAGAGAGTGCACTGGCACCACTAGGGATGCAGCACAGTGAGTGCAGAGAGTGAACTGTCACCACTGGGGACGCAGCGCAGTGACTCCAGAGAGTGCGCTGGCACCATAGGGAATGCACTGCAGTGAGTCCAGAGAGTGCACTGGCACCAGTGGGGATGCACTGCAGTGGGTCCAGAGCGTGCACTGGCACCACTGGGGATGCAGTGCAGTGAGTCCAGAGAGTGCACTGGCACCATTGGGGATGCACTGCAGTGAGTCCAGAGAGTGCACTGGCACCACCGGGGATGCAGTGCAGTGAGTCCAGAGAGTGCACTGGCACCACTGGAGATGCACTGCACTGAGTCCAGAGAGTGCACTGGCACCACTGGGGATGCACTGCAGTGAGTCCAGAGAGTGCACTGGCACCACTGGAGATGCACTGCACTGAGTGCAGAGAGTGCTCTGGCACCACTGAGCTGCACTGCAGTGAGTCCAGAGATTGCACTGGCACCACTTGGGATGCACTGCAGTGAGACCATAGAGTTCTCTGGCACCACAGGGGATGCAGTTTAGTGAGTCCAGAGAGTGCACCGGCTCCAATGGAGATACACTGCAGTGAGTCCAGAGAGTGCACTGGCTCCACTGGGGATGCACTGCAGTGAGTCCAGAGAGTGCTCTGGCACCACTGAGCTGCACTGCAGTGAGTCCAGAGATTGCACTGGCACCACTGGGGATGCACTGCAGTGAGTCCAGAGACTACACTGGCACCACTGGGTATGCAGTGCAGTGAGTCCAGAGAGTGCACTGGCACCACTGTTGATGCAGTGCAGTGACTCCAGAGAGTGCACTGGCACCACTGGGGATGCAGTGCAGTGAGTCCAGAGAGTGCACTGTCACCACTGGTGATGCAGTGCAGTGAGTCCAGAGAGCCACTGGCACCACTGGGGATGCAGTGCAGTGAGTCCAGAGAGTGCACTGGCACCATTGGGGATGCAGTGTACTAAGTCCAGAGAGTGCACTGGCACCACTGGGGATGCAGTGCACTGAGTCCAGAGAGTGCACTCTCAGCACTGGGGATGCACTGCAGTGAGTCCAAAGAGTGCACTGGCACCACAGGGGATGCAGTGCAGTGAGACCAGAGAGTGCACTGGCTCCACTGGTGATGCAGTACAGTGAGTCCAGAGAGTGCGCTGGCACCACTGGTATGCACTGCAGTGAGTCCTGAGAGTGCAATGGCGCCACAGGGGATACCCTGCACTGAGTCCAGAGAGTGCACTGGCACCACTTGGGATGCAGCACAGTAAGTCCAGAGAGTGCACTGGCACCACTGGGGATGCACTGCAGTGAGACCATAGAGTTCTCTGGCACCACGGGAGATGCAGTTTAGTGAGTCCAGAGAGTGCACCGGCTCCAATGGAGATACACTGCAGTGAGTCCAGAGAGTGCACTGGGACCACTGGGGATGCAGTGCAGTGAGTCCAGAGAGTGCACTGGCACCATTGGGGATGCAGTGTACTAAGTCCAGAGAGTGCACTGGCACCAATGGGGATGCACTGCAGTGAGTCCAGAAAATGCACTGGCACCACTGGGGATGCAGTGCAGTGAGTCCAGAGAGTGCACTGGCACCACTGGGGATGCACTGCAGTGAGTCCAGAGAGTGAACTAGCACCACTGGGGATGCAGTGCAGTGAGTCCAGAGAGTGCACTGGCACCACAGGGGATGCACTGCAGTGAGTCCAGAGAGTGCACTGGCACCACTGGGGATGCAGTGCAGTTGAGTCCAGAGAGTGCACTGGCACAACAGGGGATGCAGTGCAGTGAGTCCAGAGAGTGCACTGGCACCACTGGGGATGCACCCTGGTGAGTCCTGAGATTGCACTGGCACCACTGGGGATGCACTGCAGTGAGTCCAGAGAGTGCACTGGCACCACTGGGGATGCAGTGCAGTGATTGCAGAGAGTGCACTGGCACCACTGGGGATGCAGTGCAGTGAGTCCAGAGAGTGCACTGACACCACTGGGGATGCACTGCAGTGAGTCCAGAGAGTGCACTGGCACCACTGGGGATGCACTGCGCTGAGTCCAGAGACTGCACTGGCACCACTGGGGTTTTAGTGCAGTTAGTCTAGAGAGTGCACTGGCACCACTGGGATGCAGTGCAGTGAGTCCAGAGAGTGCCCTTGCACCACTGGGGATAAACTGCAGTGAGTCCAGACAGTGTACTGGCACCACTGGGGATGCAGTGCAGTGAGACCAGAGAGTTCTCTGGCACCACTGGGGAAGCAGTTTAGTGAGTCCAGAGAGTGCACTGGCTCCACTGGGGATGCAGTGCAGTGAGTCCAGAGAGTGCACTGGCACCACTGGGGATGCAGCACAGTGAGTCCAGAGAGTGCTCTGGCACCACTGAGCTGCACTGCAGTGAGTCCAGAGATTGCACTGGCACCACTGGGGATGCACTGCAGTGAGTCCAGAGACTACACTGGTACCACTGGGGATGCAGTGCAGTGAGTCCAGAGAGTGCACTGGCACCACTGTTGATGCAGTGCAGTGAGTCCAGAGAGTGCACTGGCACCACTGGGTATGCACTGCAGTGAGTCCAGAGAGTGCACTGGCACCACTGGGGATGCAGTGCAGTGAGTCCAGAGAGCCACTGGCACCACTGGGGATGCAGTGCGGTGAGTCCAGAGAGTGCACTGGCACCACTGGGGATGCAGTGCACTGAGTCCACAGAGTGCACTCCCAGCACAGGGGATGAACTGCAGTGAGTCCAAAGAGTGCACTGGCACCACTGGGGATGCAGTGCACTGAGTCCAGAGACTACACTGGCACCACTGGGGATGCAGTTTAGTGAGTCCAGAGAGTGCACCGGCTCCAATGGCGATACACTGCAGTGAGTTCAGGCAGTGCACTGGCACCACTGGGGTGCAGTGCAGTGAGTCCAGAGAGTGCACTGGCACCACTGGGGATGCAGTGCAGTGAGTGCAGAGAGTGCACTGGCAGAAAAGGGGATGCACTGCAGTGAGTCCAGAGAGTGCACTGGCACCACTGGGGATGCACTGCAGTGAGGCCAGAGAGTGCACTGGCACCACTGGGGATGCACTGCAGTGAGGCCAGAGAGTGCACTGGCACCACTGGGGATGCAGTGCACTGAGTCCAGAGAGTACACTGGCACCACTGGCGATGCAGTGCAGTGAGTCCAGAGAGTGCACTGGCACCAGTGGGGAAGCACTGCAGTGAGTCCAGAGAGTGCACTGGCACCACTGGGGATGCACTGCACTGAGTCCAGAGAGTGCACTGGCACCACTGGGGATGCACTGCAGTGAGTCCAGAGAATGCACTGGCACCACTGGGGATGCAGTGCAGTGACTCGAAAGAGTGCACTGGCACCACTGGGGATGCACTGCACTGAGTCCGCAGAGTGCCCTGGCACCAATGGTGATGCAGTGCAGTGATCCAGAGAGTGCACTGGAACCACTGGGGATGAAGTGCAGTGAGTCCAGAGAGTGCACTGGCACCACTGGGCATGCAGTGCAGTGAGCTCAGAGAGGGCACTGGCACCACTGGGGATGCAGTGCAGTGAGTCCGGAGAGTGCACTGGCACCACTGGGGATGCAGTGCAGTGAGTCCAGAGAGTGCACTGGCACCACTGGGGATGCAGTGCACTGAGTCCAGAGAGTGCACTGTCAGCACTGGGGATGCAGTGCAGTGAGTCCAGAGAGTGCACTGGCACCACTGGGGATGCAGTGCAGTGAGTCCAGAGAGTGCACTGGCACCACTGGGGATGCACCCCGGTGAGTCCAGAGAGTGCACTGGCTCCAATGGGGATGCAGTGCAGTGAGTCCAGAGAGTGCACTGGCACCACTGGGGATGCAGTGCAGTGAGTCCTGAGAGTGCAATGGCACCACAAGGGATGCACTGCAGTGAGTCCAGAGAGTGCACTGGCACCACTGGGGATGCAGTGCAGTGAGTCCAGAGAGTGCACTGGCACCACGGGGGATGCAATGCAGTGAGTCCAGTGATTGCACTGGCACCACTGGGGATGCAGTGCAGTGAGTCCACAAAGTGCACTGGCACCACTGGTGATGCACTGCAGTGAGTCCAGAGAGTTCACTGGCACCACTGGGGATGCAGTGCAGTGAGTCCAGAGATTGCACTGGCACCACTGGGGATGCATTGCAGTGAGTCCAGAGAGTGCACTGGCACCACTGGGGATGCACTGCAGTGAGTCCAGAGAGTGCACTGTCAGCACTGGGGATGCAGTGCAGTGAGTCCAGAGAGTGCACTGACACCACTGGGAATGCACTGCATTGAGTACAGAGAGTGCACTGGCACCTCAGGGGCTGCACTGCAGTGAGTCCAGAGAGTGCACTGGCACCACTGGGGATGCACTGGAGTGAGTCCAGAGAGTGCACTGGCACCACTGGGGATGCAATGCAGTGAGTCCAGAGAGTGCACTGGCACCAATGGGATGCAGTGCAGTGAGTCCACAGAGTGCACTGGCACCACAGGGGATACATTGTAGTGAGTCCAGAGAGTGCACTGGCACCACTAGGGATGCAGCACAGTGAGTCCAGAGAGTGAACTGTCACCACTGGGGACGCAGCGCAGTGACTCCAGAGAGTGCACTGGCACCACTGGTGATGCACTGCAGTGAGTCCAGAGAGTGCACTGGCACCACTGGGGATGCACTGCAGTGAGTCCAGAGAGTGCACTGGCTCCACTGGGGATGCAGTGCAGTGAGTGCAGAGAGTGCACTAGCACAACAGGGGATGCACTGCAGTGACTCCAGAAAGTGCACTGGCACCACTGGGGATGCAGTGCAGTGAGTCCAGAGAGTGCACTGGCACCACTGGTGATGCAGTGCTGTGAGTCCAGAGAGTACACTGGCACCACTGGGGATGCACTGCAGTGAGTCCAGAGAATGCACTGGCACTAATGGGGATGCAGTGCAGTGACTCGAAAGAGTGCACTGGCACCACTGCGGATGCACTGCAGTGAGTCCGGAGAGTGCAGTGGCACCAATGGTGATGCAGTTCAGTGAGTCCAGAGAGTGCACTGGCACCACTGGGGATGCACTGCAGTGAGTCCAGAGAGTGCACTGTCAGCACTGGGGATGCAGTGCAGTGAGTCCAGAGAGTGCACTGGCACCTAAGGGGATGCTGTGCAGTGAGTCCAGAGAGTGTACTGGCACCACAGGGGATGCAGTGCAGTGAGTCCAGAGAGTGCACTGGCACCACTGGGGATGCAACCCGGTGAGTCCAGAGAGTTCTCTGGCACCACTGGGGATGCAGTTTAGTGAGTCCAGAGAGTGCACCGGCTCCAATGGGGATACACTGCAGTGAGTCCAGAGAGTGCACTGGCACCACTGGGGATGCAGTGCAGTGAGTCCAGAGAGTGCCCTTGCACAACTGGGGATGCACTGCAGTGAGTCCAGACAGTGCACTGGCACCACTGGGGATGCAGTTCAGTGAGTCCAGAGAGTGAACTGGCACCACTGGTGATGTAGTGCAGTGAGTCCAGAGAGTGCACTGGCACCACCGGGGATTCAGTGCAAGGAGTCCAGAGAGTGCACTGGCACCACTGGGAATGCACTGCAGTGAGTACAGAGAGTGCACTGGCACCTAAGGGCCTGCACTGCAGTGAGTCCAGAGAGTGCACTGGCACCACTGGTGCTGCACTGCAGTGAGTCCAGAGAGCGCACTGGCACCACTGGGGATGCACTGCAGTGAGTCCAGAGAGTGCACTGGCACCACTGGGATGCAGTGCAGTGAGTCCACAGAGTGCACTGGCACCTCAGGGGATACACTGCAGTGAGTCCTGAGAGTGCACTGGCACCACTGGGGATGCAATGCAGTGAGTCTAGAGAGTGCACTGTCACCACTGCTTATGCAGCGCAGTGAGTCCAGAGAGTTCACTGGCACCACTGGGGTTTTAGTGCAGTTAGTCCAGAGAGTGCACTGGCACCAATGGGGATGCAGTGCAGTGAGTCCAGAGAGTGCCCTTGCACCACTGGGGATAAACTGCAGTGAGTCCAGACAGTGCACTGGCACCACTGGGGATGCACTGCAGTGAGACCAGAGAGTTCTCTGGCACCACTGGGGATGCAGTTTAGTGAGTCCAGAGAGTGGACCGGCTCCAATGGAGATACACTGCAGTGAGTCTAGAGAGTGCACTGGCTCCACTGCGGATGCAGTGCAGTGAGTCCAGAGAGTGCACTGGCTCCACTGGGGATGCACTGCAGTGAGTCCAGAGAGTGCTCTGGCACCACTGAGCTGCACTGCAGTGAGTGCAGAGATAGCACTGGCACCACTGGGGATGCACTGCAGTGAGTCCAGAGACTACACTGGCACCACTGGGGATGCAGTGCAGTGAGTCCAGAGAGTGCACTGGCACCACTGTTGATGCAGTGCAGTGACTCCAGAGAGCGCACTGGCACCACTGGGGATGCAGTGCAGTGAGTCCAGAGAGTGCACTGTCACCACTGGTGATGCATTGCAGTGAGTCCAGAGAGCCACTGGCACCACTGGGGATGCAGTGCAGTGAGTCCAGAGAGTGCACTGGCACCATTGGGGATGCAGTGTACTGAGTCCAGAGAGTGCACTGGCACCACTGGGGATGCAGTGCAGTGAGTCCAGAGAGTGCACTGGCTCCACTGGTGATGCAGTGCAGTGAGTCCAGAGAGTGCACTGGCTCCACTGTTGATGCAGTGCAGTGAGTCCAGAGAGTGCACTGGCACCACTGGGGATGCAGTGCAGTGAGTCCTGAGAGTGCAATGGCACCACTGGGGATGCAGTGCAGTGAGTCCAGAGAGTGCACTGGCACCGCTGGGGATGCAGTTCAGTGAGTCCAGAGAGTGCACTGGCACCACTGAGGATGCACCGCGGTGACTCCAGAGAGTGCACTGGCACCACCGGGGATTCACTGCAGTGAGTCCAGAGAGTGCACTGACACCACTGGGAATGCACTGCAGTGAGTACAGAGAGTGCACTTTGACCTCAGGGGCTGCACTGCAGTGAGTCCAGAGAGTGCACTGGCACCACTGGGGATGCACTGCAGTGAGTCCAGAGAGTGCACTGGCACCACTGGGATGCACTGCAGTGAGTCCTGAGAGTGCAATGGCACCACAGGGGATACCCTGCACTGAGTCCAGAGAGTGAACTGTCACCACTGGGGACGCAGCGCAGTGACTACAGAGAGTGCACTGGCACCACTGGGGATGCACTGCAGTGAGTCCAGAGAGTGCACTGGCACCAGTGGGGATGCACTGCAGTGGGTCCAGAGAGTGCACTGTCAACACTGGGGATGCAGTGCAGTGAGTCCAGAGAGTGCACTGGCACCAGTGGTGATGCACTGCAGTGAGTCCAGAGATTGCACTGTCAGCACTGGGGATGCAGTGCAGTGAGTCCAGAGAGTGCACTGGCACCACTGGGGATGCACTGCAGTGAGTCCAGAGAGTGCACTGGCTCCACTGGGGATGCACTGCACTGAGTCCAGAGAGTGCACTGGCACCACTGGAATGCAAAGAAGTGAGTCCAGAGAGTGCAATGGAACCACTGGGGATGCAGTGCAGTGAGTCCAGATAGTGCACTGGCACCACTGGGGATGCAGTGCAGTGAGTCCAGAGATTGCACTGGCACTTCTGGGGATGCAGTGCAGTGAGTGCAGAGAGTGTACTAGCACAACAGGGGATGCACTGCAGTGACTCCAGAAGGTGCACTGGCACCAGTGGGGATGCAGTGCAGTGAGTCCAGAGAGTGCACTGGCACCACTGGTGATGCAGTGCAGTGAGTCCAGAGAGTACACTGGCACCATTGGGGATGCACTGCAGTGAGTCCAGAGAGTGCACTGGCACCACTGGGGATGCACCCTGGTGAGTCCAGAGAGTGCACTGACACCACTGGGGATGCACTGCAGTGAGTCCAGAGAGTGCACTGGCACCACTGGGGATGCAGTGCAGTGAGTGCAGAGAGTGCACTGGCACCACTGGGGATGCAGTGCAGTGAGTGCAGAGAGTGCACTGGCACCACTGGGGATGCAGTGCAGTGAGTCCAGAGAGTGCACTGGCACCACTGGGGATGCAGTTCAGTGAGTCCAGAGAGTGCACTGGCACCACTGGGGATGCAGTGCAGTGAGTCCAGAGAGTGCACTGGCACCACTGTTGATGCAGTGCAGTGACTCCAGAGAGCGCACTGGCACCACTGGGGATGCAGTGCAGTGAGTCCAAAGAGTGCACTGTCACCACTGGTGATGCATTGCAGTGAGTCCAGAGAGCCACTGGCACCACTGGGGATGCAGTGCAGTGAGTCCAGAGAGTGCACTGGCACCATTGGGGATGCAGTGTACTGAGTCCAGAGAGTGCACTGGCACCACTGGGGATGCAGTGCAGTGAGTCCAGAGAGTGCACTGGCTCCACTGGTGATGCAGTGCAGTGAGTCCAGAGAGTGCACTGGCTCCACTGTTGATGCAGTGCAGTGAGTCCAGAGAGTGCACTGGCACCACTGGGGATGCAGTGCAGTGAGTCCTGAGAGTGCAATGGCACCACTGGGGATGCAGTTCAGTGAGTCCAGAGAGTGCACTGGCACCACTGGGGATGCACCGCGGTGACTCCAGAGAGTGCACTGGCACCACCGGGGATTCACTGCAGTGAGTCCAGAGAGTGCACTGACACCACTGGGAATGCACTGCAGTGAGTACAGAGAGTGCACTTTGACCTCAGGGGCTGCACTGCAGTGAGTCCAGAGAGTGCACTGGCACCACTGGGGATGCACTGCAGTGAGTCCAGAGAGTGCACT
The DNA here is from genome assembly GCF_964034855.1 of Anser brachyrhynchus. NCBI lineage: Eukaryota > Metazoa > Chordata > Aves > Anseriformes > Anatidae > Anser > Anser brachyrhynchus. The sequence goes on along the minus strand of NC_137720.1, from coordinate 12,372 downwards.
GGCACCACTGGGATGCACTGCAGTGAGTCCTGAGAGTGCAATGGCACCACAGGGGATACCCTGCACTGAGTCCAGAGAGTGCACTGGCACCACTGGGGATGCAACACAGTAAGTCCAGAGAGTGAACTGTCACCACTGGGGACGCAGCGCAGTGACTACAGAGAGTGCACTGGCACCACTGGGGATGCAGTGCAGTGAGTCCAGAGAGTGCACTGGCACCACTGGTGATGCAGTGCAGTGAGTCCAGAGAGTGCACTGGCACCACTGGCGATGCAGTGCAGTGAGTCCAGAGAGTACACTGGCAGCACTGGGGATGCACTGCAGTGAGTCCAGAGAGTGCCCTGGCACCAATGGGGATGCAGTTCAGTGAGTCCAGAGAGTGCACTGGCACCACTGGGGATACACTGCAGTGAGTCCAGAGAGTGCACTGGCAGCACTGGGGATGCAGTGCAGTGAGTCCAGAGAGTGCACTGGCACCACTGGGGATGCACTGCAGTGAGTCCAGAGACTGCACTGGCACCAACTGGAGCTGCACTGCAGTGAGTCCTGAGATTGCACTGGCACCACTGGGGATGCACTACAGTGAGTCCAGAGACTATACTGGCACCACTGGGGATGCAGTGCAGTGAGTCCAGAGAGTGCACTGGCACCACTGGGGATGCACTGCAGTGAGGGCAGAGAGTGCACTGGCACCACTGGGGATGCACTGCAGTGAGTCCAGAGAGTGCCCTGGCACCACTGGGGATGCAGTGCAGTGAGTCCAGAGAGTGCACTGGCACCACTGGGGATGCAATGCAGTGAGTCCAGAGAGTGCACTGGCACCACTGTGGATGCAGTGCAGTGAGTCCAGAGAGTGCACTGGCACCACTGGGAATGCACTGCAGTGATTCCGGAGAGTGCACAGGCACCACTGGGGATGCAGTGCAGTGACTCCAGAGAGTGCAGAGGCACCACTGTTGGTGCAGTGCTGTGACTCCAGTGAGTGCACTGGCACCACTGGGGATGCAGTGCAGTGAGTCCAGAGAGTGCACTGGCACCACTGGGGATGCAGTGCAGTGAGTCCAGAGAGTGCACTGGCACAACTGGGGATGCAATGCAGTGAGTCCAGAGAGTGCACTGGCACCACTGGGGATGCAGTGCAGTGACTCCAGAGAGTGCACTGGCACCACTGGGGATGCAGTGCAGTGATTCCAGAGAGTGCACTGGCACCACTGGGGATGCAGTGCATTGAGTCCAGAGAGTGCACTGGCACTACTGGGGATGCAGTGCAGTGAGTCCAGAGAGTGCACTGGCACCACTGGGGATGCACTGCAGTGAGTCCAGAGAGTGCACTGGCACCACTGGGGATGCAGTGCAGTGACTCCAGAGAGTGCAGAGGCACCACTGTTGATGCAGTGCTGTGACTCCAGAGAGTGCACTGGCACCACTGGGGATGCAGTGCAGTGAGTCCAGAGAGTGCACTGGCACCACTGGTGATGCAGTGCAGTGAGTCCAGAGAGTGCACTGGCACCACTGGCGATGCAGTGCAGTGAGTCCAGAGAGTGCACTGGCAGCACTGGGGATGCACTGCAGTGAGTCCAGAGAGTGCCCTGGCACCACTGGGGATGCAGTTCAGTGAGTCCAGAGAGTGCACTGGCACCACTGGGGATACACTGCAGTGAGTCCAGAGAGTGCACTGGCAGCACTGGGGATGCAGTGCAGTGAGTCCAGAGAGTGCACTGGCACCACTGGGGATGCACTGCAGTGAGTCCAGAGACTGCACTGGCACCAACTGGAGCTGCACTGCAGTGAGTCCTGAGATTGCACTGGCACCACTGGGGATGCACTACAGTGAGTGCAGAGACTATACTGGCACCACTGGGGATGCAGTGCAGTGAGTCGAGAGAGTGCACTGGCACCACTGGGGATGCACTGCAGTGAGGGCAGAGAGTGCACTGGCACCACTGGGGATGCACTGCAGTGAGTCCAGAGAGTGCCCTGGCACCACTGGGGATGCAGTGCAGTGAGTCCAGAGAGTGCACTGGCACCACTGGGGATGCAATGCAGTGAGTCCAGAGAGTGCACTGGCACCACTGTGGATGCAGTGCAGTGAGTCCAGAGAGTGCACTGGCACCACTGGGAATGCACTGCAGTGATTCCGGAGAGTGCACTGGCACCACTGGGGATGCACTGCCCTGAGTGCAGAGAGTGCACTGGCACCACTGGGGATGCACTGCAGTGAGTCCAGAGAGTGCACTGGCACCACTGGGGATGCACTGCAGTGAGTCCAGAGAGTGCACTGGCACCACTGGGGATGCAGTGCAGTGACTCCAGAGAGTGCAGAGGCACCACTGTTGGTGCAGTGCTGTGACTCCAGTGAGTGCACTGGCACCACTGGGGATGCAGTGCAGTGAGTCCAGAGAGTGCACTGGCACCACTGGGGATGCAGTGCAGTGAGTCCAGAGAGTGCACTGGCACCACTGGGGATGCAGTGCAGTGAGTCCGGAGAGTGCCCTGGCACCAATGGTGATGCACTGCAGTGAGTCCAGAGAGTGCACTGGCACCACTGGGGATGCAATGCAGTGAGTCCAGAGAGTGCACTGGCACAACTGGGGATGCAATGCAGTGAGTCCAGAGAGTGCACTGGCACCACTGGGGATGCAGTGCAGTGAGTCCAGAGAGTGCACTGGCCCCACTGGGGATGCAGTGCAGTGAGTCCAGAGAGTGCACTGGCACCACTGGGGATGCACTGCAGTGAGTCCAGAGAGTGCACTGGCACTACTGGGGATGCAGTGCAGTGAGTCCAGAGAGTGCACTGGCACCACTGGGGATGCACTGCAGTGAGTCCAGAGAGTGCACTGGCACCACTGGGGATGCAGTGCAGTGACTCCAGAGAGTGCAGAGGCACCACTGTTGATGCAGTGCTGTGACTCCAGAGAGTGCACTGGCACCACTGGGGATGCAGTGCAGTGAGTCCAGAGAGTGCACTGGCACCACTGGTGATGCAGTGCAGTGAGTCCAGAGAGTGCACTGGCTCCACTGGCGATGCAGTGCAGTGAGTCCAGAGAGTGCACTGGCAGCACTGGGGATGCAGTGCAGTGAGTCCAGAGAGTGCTCTGGCACCACTGGGGATGCAGTTCAGTGAGTCCAGAGAGTGCACTGGCACCACTGGGGATACACTGCAGTGACTCCAGAGAGTGCACTGGCACCACTGGGGATGCAGTGCAGTGAGTCCAGAGAGTGCACTGGCACCACTGGGGATGCAGTGCAGTGAGTCCAGAGACTGCACTGGCACCAACTGGAGCTGCACTGCAGTGAGTCCTGAGATTGCACTGGCACCACTGGGGATGCACTACAGTGAGTCCAGAGACTATACTGGCACCACTGGGGATGCAGTGCAGTGAGTCCAGAGAGTGCACTGGCACCACTGTTCATGCAGTGCAGTGAGTCCAAAGAGTGCACTGGCACCACTGGGTATTCAGTGCATGAGTGCAGAGAGTGCACTGGCACCACTGGGGATGCAGTGCAGTGAGTCCAGAGAGTGCACTGGCACCAGTGGGGATGGAGTGCAGTGAGTCCAGAGAGTGCACTGGCACCACTGGGGATGCAGTGCAGTGAGTCCAGAGAGTGCACTGGCACCAGTGGGGATGCACTGCAGTGAGTCCAGAGAGTGCCCTGGCACCACTGGGGATGCAGTGCAGTGAGTCCAGAGAGTGCACTGGCACCACCGGGGATGCAATGTAGTGCGTCCAGAGAGTGCACTGGCACCACTGTGGATGCAGTGCAGTGAGTCCAGAGAGTGCACTGGCACCACTGGGGATGCACTGCAGTGAGTCCAGAGAGTGCACTGGCACCACTGGGGATGCAGTGCAGTGAGTCCAGAGACTGCACTGGCACCACTGGGGATGCACTGCAGTGAGTCCGGAGAGTGCCCTGGCACCAATGGTGATGCAGTGCAGTGAGTCCAGAGAGTGCACTGGCACCACTGGGGATGCAGTGCAGTGAGTCCAGAGAGTGCACTGGCACAACTGGGGATGCAATGCAGTGAGTCCAGAGAGTGCACTGGCACCACTGGGGATGCAGTGCAGTGACTCCAGAGAGTGCACTGGCACCACTGGTGATGCACTGCAGTGATTCCAGAGAGTGCACTGGCACCACTGGGGATGCACTGCAGTGAGTCCAGAGAGTGCACTGGCACTACTGGGGATGCAGTGCAGTGAGTCCAGAGAGTGCACTGGCACCACTGGGGATGCACTGCAGTGAGTCCAGAGAGTGCACTGGCACCACTGGGGATGCAGTGCAGTGACTCCAGAGAGTGCACTGGCACTACTGGGGATGCAGTGCAGTGAGTCCAGAGAGTGCACTGGCACCACTGGGGATGCACTGCAGTGAGTCCAGAGAGTGCACTGGCACCACTGGCGATGCAGTGCAGTGAGTCCAGAGAGTGCACTGGCAGCACTCGGGATGCACTGCAGTGAGTCCAGAGAGTGCTCTGGCACCACTGGGGATGCAGTTCAGTGAGTCCAGAAAGTGCACTGGCACCACTGGGGATGCAGTGCAGTGAGTCCAGAGAGTGCACTGGCACCACTGGGGATGCAGTGCAGTGAGTCCAGAGACTGCACCGGCACCAACTGGAGCTGCACTGCAGTGAGTCCTGAGATTGCACTGGCACCACTGGGGATGCACTACAGTGAGTCCAGAGACTATACTGGCACCACTGGGGATGCAGTGCAGTGAGTCCAGAGAGTGCACTGGCACCACTGGGGATGCACCCCCGTGAGCCCAGAGATTGCACTGGCACCACTGGGGATGCACTGCAGTGAGGGCAGAGAGTGCACTGGCACCACTGGGGATGCACTGCAGTGAGTCCAGAGAGTGCACTGGCACCACTGGGGATGCAGTGCAGTGAGTCCAGAGAGTTCACTGGCACCACTGGGGATGCAATGCAGTGAGTCCAGAGAGTGCACTGGCACCACTGTGGATGCAGTGCAGTGAGTCCAGAGAGTGCACTGGCACCACTGGGGATGCACTGCAGTGATTCCGGAGAGTGCACTGGCACCACTGGGGATGCAGTGCAGTGAGTCCAGAGAGTGCACTGGCTCCACTGGTGATGCAGTGCAGTGAGTCCAGAGAGTGCACTGGCTCCACTGTTGATGCAGTGCAGTGAGTCCAGAGAGTGCACTGGCACCACTGGGGATGCAGTGCAGTGACTCCAGAGAGTGCAGAGGCACCACTGTTGGTGCAGTGCTGTGACTCCAGTGAGTGCACTGGCACCACTGGGGATGCAGTGCAGTGAGTCCAGAGAGTGCACTGGCACCACTGGGGATGCAGTGCAGTGAGTCCAGAGAGTGAACTGGCACCACTGGGGATGCACTGCAGTGAGTCCGGAGAGTGCCCTGGCACCAATGGTGATGCAGTGCAGTGAGTCCAGAGAGTGCACTGGCTCCACTGGGGATGCAGTGCAGTGAGTCCAGAGTGTGCACTGGCACCACTGGGGATGCAGTGCAGTGAGCCCAGAGAGTGCACTGGCACCCCTGGGGATGCAGTGCAGTGACTCCAGAGAGTGCACTGGCACCACTGGGGATGCAGTGCAGTGATTCCAGAGAGTGCACTGGCACCACTGGGGATGCAGTTCAGTGAGTCCAGAGAGTGCACTGGCACAACTGGGGATGCAATGCAGTGAGTCCAGAGAGAGTACTGGCACCACTGGGGATGCAGTGCAGTGACTCCAGAGAGTGCACTGGCACCACTGGGGATGCACTGCAGTGATTCCAGAGAGTGCACTGGCACCACTGGGGATGCAGTGCAGTGAGTCCTGAGAGTGCACTGGCACTACTGGGGATGCAGTGCAGTGAGTCCAGAGAGTGCACTGGCACCACTGGGGATGCAGTGCAGTGAGTCCAGAGAGTGCACTGGCACCACTGGGGATGCAGTGCAGTGACTCCAGAGAGTGCAGAGGCACCACTGTTGATGCAGTGCTGTGACTCCAGAGAGTGTACTGGCACCACTGGGGATGCAGTGCAGTGAGTCCAGAGAGTGCACTGGCACCACTGGTGATGCAGTGCAGTGAGTCCAGAGAGTGCACTGGCACCACTGGCGATGCAGTGCAGTGAGTCCAGAGAGTGCACTGGCAGCACTGGGGATGCACTGCAGTGAGTCCAGAGAGTGCTCTGGCACCACTGGGGATGCAGTTCAGTGAGTCCAGAGAGTGCACTGGCACCACTGGGGATACACTGCAGTGACTCCAGAGAGTGCACTGGCACCACTGGGGATGCACTGCAGTGAGTCCAGAGACTGCACTGGCACCAACTGGAGCTGCACTGCAGTGAGTCCTGAGATTGCACTGGCACCACTGGGGATGCACTACAGTGAGTCCAGAGACTATACTGGCACCACTGGGGATGCAGTGCAGTGAGTCCAGAGAGTGCACTGGCACCACTGGGGATGCACCCCCGTGAGCCCAGAGATTGCACTGGCACCACTGGGGATGCACTGCAGTGAGGGCAGAGAGTGCACTGGCACCACTGGGGATGCACTGCAGTGAGTCCAGAGAGTGCCCTGGCACCACTGGGGATGCAGTGCAGTGAGTCCAGAGAGTGCACTGGCACCACTGGGGATGCAATGCAGTGAGTCCAGAGAGTGCACTGGCACCACTGTGGATGCAGTGCAGTGAGTCCAGAGAGTGCACTGGCACCACTGGGGATGCACTGCAGTGAGTCCAGAGAGTGCACTGGCACCACTGGGGATGCAGTGCAGTGAGTCCAGAGAGTGCACTGGCACCACTGGGGATGCAGTGCAGTGAGTCCAGAGAGTGCACTGGCACCACTGGGGATGCACTGCAGTGAGTCCAGAGAGTGCACTGGCACCACTGGGGATGCAGTGCAGTGACTCCAGAGAGTGCAGAGGCACCACTGTTGGTGCAGTGCTGTGACTCCAGTGAGTGCACTGGCACCACTGGGGATGCAGTGCAGTGAGTCCAGAGAGTGCACTGGCACCACTGGGGATGCAGTGCAGTGAGTCCAGAGAGTGCACTGGCACCACTGGGGATGCACTGCAGTGAGTCCGGAGAGTGCCCTGGCACCAATGGTGATGCAGTGCAGTGAGTCGAGAGAGTGCACTGGCACCACTGGGGATGCAGTGCAGTGAGTCCAGAGAGTGCACTGGCACAACTGGGGATGCAATGCAGTGAGTCCAGAGAGTGCACTGGCACCACTGGGGATGCAGTGCAGTGACTCCAGAGAGTGCACTGGCACCACTGGGGATGCACTGCAGTGATTCCAGAGAGTGCACTGGCACCACTGTGGATGCAGTGCAGTGAGTCCAGAGAGTGCACTGGCACTACTGGGGATGCAGTGCAGTGAGTCCAGAGAGTGCACTGGCACCACTGGGGATGCACTGCAGTGAGTCCAGAGAGTGCCCTGGCACCACTGGGGATGCAGTGCAGTGAGTCCAGAGAGTGCACTGGCACCACTGGCGATGCAGTGCAGTGAGTCCAGAGAGTGCACTGGCACCACTGGGGATGCACTGCAGTGAGTCCAGAGAGTGCTCTGGCACCACTGGGGATGCAGTTCAGTGAGTCCAGAGAGTGCACTGGCACCACTGGGGATACACTGCAGTGACTCCAGAGAGTGCACTGGCACCACTGGGGATGCAGTGCAGTGAGTCCAGAGAGTGCACTGGCACCACTGGGGATGCACTGCAGTGAGTCCAGAGACTGCACTGGCACCAACTGGAGCTGCACTGCAGTGAGTCCTGAGATTGCACTGGCACCACTGGGGATGCACTACAGTGAGTCCAGAGACTATACTGGCACCACTGGTTATGCAGTGCAGTGAGTCCAGAGAGTGCACTGGCACCACTGGGGATGCACCCCCGTGAGCCCAGAGATTGCACTGGCACCACTGGGGATGCACTGCAGTGAGGGCAGAGAGTGCACTGGCACCACTGGGGATGCACTGCAGTGAGTCCAGAGAGTGCCCTGGCACCACTGGGGATGCAGTGCAGTGAGTCCAGAGAGTGCACTGGCACCACTGGGGATGCAATGCAGTGAGTCCAGAGAGTGCACTGGCACCACTGTGGATGCAGTGCAGTGAGTCCAGAGAGTGCACTGGCACCACTGGGAATGCACTGCAGTGATTCCGGAGAGTGCACTGGCACCACTGGGGATGCAGTGCAGTGAGTCCAGAGAGTGCACTGGCACCACTGGGGATGCACTGCAGTGAGTCCAGAGAGTGCACTGGCACCACTGGGGATGCACTGCAGTGAGTCCAGAGAGTGCACTGGCACCACTGGGGATGCAGTGCAGTGACTCCAGAGAGTGCAGAGGCACCACTGTTGGTGCAGTGCTGTGACTCCAGTGAGTGCACTGGCACCACTGGGGATGCAGTGCAGTGAGTCCAGAGAGTGCACTGGCACCACTGGGGATGCAGTGCAGTGAGTCCAGAGAGTGCACTGGCACCACTGGGGATGCACTGCAGTGAGTCCGGAGAGTGCCCTGGCACCAATGGTGATGCAGTGGAGTGAGTCCAGAGAGTGCACTGGCACCACTGGCGATGCAGTGCAGTGAGTCCAGAGAGTGCACTGGCAGCACTGGGGATGCACTGCAGTGAGTCCAGAGAGTGCTCTGGCACCACTGGGGATGCAGTTCAGTGAGTCCAGAGAGTGCACTGGCACCACTGGGGATACACTGCAGTGACTCCAGAGAGTGCACTGGCACCACTGGGGATGCAGTGCAGTGAGTCCAGAGAGTGCACTGGCACCACTGGGGATGCAGTGCAGTGAGTCCAGAGACTGCACTGGCACCAACTGGAGCTGCACTGCAGTGAGTCCTGAGATTGCACTGGCACCACTGGGGATGCACTACAGTGAGTCCAGAGACTATACTGGCACCACTGGGGATGCAGTGCAGTGAGTCCAGAGAGTGCACTGGCACCACTGGGGATGCAGTGCACTGAGTCCAGAGAGTGCACTGGCACCACTGGGTATTCAGTGCATGAGTGCAGAGAGTGCACTGGCACCACTGGGGATGCAGTGCAGTGAGTCCAGAGAGTGCACTGGCACCAGTGGGGATGGAGTGCAGTGAGTCCAGAGAGTGCACTGGCACCACTGGGGATGCAGTGCAGTGAGTCCAGAGAGTGCACTGGCACCAGTGGGGATGCACTGCAGTGAGTCCAGAGAGTGCACTGGCACCACTGGGGATGCAGTGCAGTGAGTCCAGAGAGTGCACTGGCACCACCGGGGATGCAATGCAGTGAGTCCAGAGAGTGCACTGGCACCACTGTGGATGCATTGCAGTGAGTCCAGAGAGTGCACTGGCACCACTGGGGATGCACTGCAGTGATTCCGGAGAGTGCACTGGCACCACTGGGGATGCAGTGCAGTGAGTCCAGAGAGTGCACTGGCACCACTGGGGATGCACTGCAGTGAGTCCAGAGAGTGCACTGGCACCACTGGGGATGCAGTGCAGTGACTCCAGAGAGTGCAGAGGCACCACTGTTGGTGCAGTGCTGTGACTCCAGTGAGTGTACTGGCACCACTGGGGATGCAGTGCAGTGAGTCCAGAGAGTGCACTGGCACCACTGGGGATGCAGTGCAGTGAGTCCAGAGAGTGCAGTGGCACCACTGGGGATGCACTGCAGTGAGTCCGGAGAGTGCCCTGGCACCAATGGTGATGCAGTGCAGTGAGTCCAGAGAGTGCACTGGCACCACTGGGGATGCAGTGCAGTGAGTGCAGAGAGTGCACTGGCACCACTGGGGATGCAGTGCAGTGAGTCCAGAGAGTGCACTGGCACTACTGGGGATGCAGTGCAGTGAGTCCAGAGAGTGCACTGGCACCACTGGGGATGCACTGCAGTGAGTCCAGAGAGTGCACTGGCACCACTGGGGATGCAGTGCAGTGACTCCAGAGAGTGCAGAGGCACCACTGTTGATGCAGTGCTGTGACTCCAGAGAGTGCACTGGCACCACTGGGGATGCAGTGCAGTGAGTCCAGAGAGTGCACTGGCACCACTGGCGATGCAGTGCAGTGAGTCCAGAGAGTGCACTGGCAGCACTGGGGATGCACTGCAGTGAGTCCAGAGAGTGCTCTGGCACCACTGGGGATGCAGTTCAGTGAGTCCAGAGAGTGCACTGGCACCACTGGGGATGCAGTGCAGTGAGTCCAGAGAGTGCACTGGCACCACTGGGGATGCAGTGCAGTGAGTCCAGAGACTGCACTGGCACCAACTGGAGCTGCACTGCAGTGAGTCCTGAGATTGCACTGGCACCACTGGGGATGCACTACAGTGAGTCCAGAGACTATACTGGCACCACTGGGGATGCAGTGCAGTGAGTCCAGAGAGTGCACTGGCACCACTGGGGATGCACCCCCGTGAGCCCAGAGATTGCACTGGCACCACTGGGGATGCACTGCAGTGAGGGCAGAGAGTGCACTGGCACCACTGGGGATGCACTGCAGTGAGTCCAGAGAGTGCCCTGGCACCACTGGGGATGCAGTGCCGTGAGTCCAGAGAGTGCACTGGCACCACTGGGAATGCAATGCAGTGAGTCCAGAGAGTGCACTGGCACCACTGTGGATGCAGTGCAGTGAGTCCAGAGAGTGCACTGGCACCACTGGGGATGCACTGCAGTGATTCCGGAGAGTGCACTGGCACCACTGGGGATGCAGTGCAGTGAGTCCAGAGAGTGCACTGGCACCACTGGGGATGCACTGCAGTGAGTCCAGAGAGTGCACTGGCACCACTGGGGATGCACTGCAGTGAGTCCAGAGAGTGCACTGGCACCACTGGGGATGCAGTGCAGTGACTCCAGAGAGTGCAGAGGCACCACTGTTGGTGCAGTGCTGTGACTCCAGTGAGTGCACTGGCACCACTGGGGATGCAGTGCAGTGAGTCCAGAGAGTGCACTGGCACCACTGGGGATGCAGTGCAGTGAGTCCAGAGAGTGCACTGGCACAACTGGGGATGCAATGCAGTGAGTCCAGAGAGTGCACTGGCACCACTGGGGATGCAGTGCAGTGACTCCAGAGAGTGCACTGGCACCACTGGGGATGCAGTGCAGTGATTCCAGAGAGTGCACTGGCACCACTGGGGATGCAGTGCATTGAGTCCAGAGAGTGCACTGGCACTACTGGGGATGCAGTGCAGTGAGTCCACAGAGTGCACTGGCACCACTGGGGATGCACTGCAGTGAGTCCAGAGAGTGCACTGGCACCACAGGGGATGCAGTGCAGTGACTCCAGAGAGTGCAGAGGCACCACTGTTGATGCAGTGCTGTGAGTCCAGAGAGTGCACTGGCACCACTGGGGATGCAGTGCAGTGAGTGTAGAGAGTGCACTGGCACCACTTGAGATGCAGTGCAGTGAGTCCAGAGAGTGCACTGGCAGCACTGGGGATGCACTGCAGTGAGTCCAGAGAGTGCTCTGGCACCACTGGGGATGCAGTTCAGTGAGTCCAGAGAGTGCACTGGCACCACTGGGGATGCAGTGCAGTGAGTCCAGAGAGTGCACTGGCACCACTGGGGATGCAGTGCAGTGAGTCCAGAGACTGCACTGGCACCAACTGGAGCTGCACTGCAGTGAGTCCTGAGATTGCACTGGCACCACTGGGGATGCACTACAGTGAGTCCAGAGACTATACTGGCACCACTGGGGATGCAGTGCAGTGAGTCCAGAGAGTGCACTGGCACCACTGGGGATGCACCCCCGTGAGCCCAGAGATTGCACTGGCACCACTGGGGATGCACTGCAGTGAGGGCAGAGAGTGCACTGGCACCACTGGGGATGCACTGCAGTGAGTCCAGAGAGTGCCCTGGCACCACTGGGGATGCAGTGCCGTGAGTCCAGAGAGTGCACTGGCACCACTGTGGATGCATTGCAGTGAGTCCAGAGAGTGCACTGGCACCACTGTGGATGCAGTGCAGTGAGTCCAGAGAGTGCACTGGCACCACTGGGGATGCACTGCAGTGATTCCGGAGAGTGCACTGGCACCACTGGGGATGCAGTGCAGTGAGTCCAGAGAGTGCACTGGCACCACTGGGGATGCACTGCAGTGAGTCCAGAGAGTGCACTGGCACCACTGGGGATGCACTGCAGTGAGTCCAGAGAGTGCACTGGCACCACTGGGGATGCAGTGCAGTGACTCCAGAGAGTGCAGAGGCACCACTGTTGGTGCAGTGCTGTGACTCCAGTGAGTGCACTGGCACCACTGGGGATGCAGTGCAGTGAGTCCAGAGAGTGCACTGGCACCACTGGGGATGCAGTGCAGTGAGTCCAGAGAGTGCACTGGCACAACTGGGGATGCAATGCAGTGAGTCCAGAGAGTGCACTGGCACCACTGGGGATGCAGTGCAGTGAGTCCAGAGAGTGCACTGGCACCACTGGGGATGCAGTGCAGT